>NC_069073.1:106988562-111988562 GCF_025698485.1 Gossypium arboreum | reverse complement strand
TTTCATGCTAAAATTTAAGAGTTGGGATAGCTTAAAATGATAATTGAATGAAAATATAGGGTTTATTTTGAAGAAAAATAATGGTTATGGTGGAAGGACTAAATTGGAATTTTAGTAAAAGTTACATGGAAATTAAAGAATGTGTTGTTAAATAATATATATTGATAATTTTAAATGTTAAATTTTATGTAGCCAACGTAGCACCGGAAACATCATCGAAAAAGGGAAAAGAGAAAGTGAACGAGGATATCGAGTAAATTCGAGAAATTCGATTTGTATTTTTATAAACTATACTTAATGTTTTAATACAATGTAATTGTTATTTTTTTTTATAGTTAGAATGTATATGAATAATATGATAAAAATCGTTACTACTATTGTATTTTAATTGAATTACATGTGACTTATTATGGAAAATTATTGAAATAAAGTAAAATTAAATTAAGAATGGAAATTTGAAAATTGGAAGTTGACTGAAAACCCTATTAACAATGTCGGGCTATTCGGATATAGTTGGCATGCCATAGGATCAGTGAAGTTAGGGATATTCCAACTCTGTGTTGATGAGACACTTTATGTGTCGCTAAACTGTGACTGTTCCGGATTTGTTCCGAAAAGGTACTCTGTACCTAACTATGACTGTGACTGTTTCGGATCTGTTCCGAAAAGGTACTATGTGTACCATGACTGATACTGTTACCCTTATGGTGTATTCCGGCTTCAGCTGATGAAACACTGTATTATATCCCTGGTGTGTGGGTTAGATTTGGATCCGCGTATCCGTTCAGGTCCGAGTTATGTTAATAGGGGTAATTGAAAGTACTAAAGACAAAGACTGACTGCTATTGATTATGTGATTGTGACGATTATACAAGTATTGAAAGATATTGAATGATATGAAAAGTATAAATAGAATTGCTTAAATACATTTAAGAGTTATAAGTTAAAGGTAAGTGATGAAGCTAATAAGATTATGAAGTAAAAAGTTATGTTACAATGTATATACATAGCTTATTATTGTTTTAAGTATTAGTTTATAGAAATACCACTGAGTGCATACTCAGCGTACGGTTTGTTTTCGTGCGCAGGCTAGGTACGAAAGAAAGCTAAGGACTTAGCATCCAATCCAATCCCGGACTCAAAGTGGTGAATACTTTTCTTTTGATAAAATGGCATTTACCTAGGTTATTAAGGTGTTATTTTGTATATGATAGTGTATAAACATGAAAGTTATTGAAGTATGGTATGAAATATGCATATTTTGAAAGTTAAACTTACATGAGTTTGATTAGTATGTTAATGTGGTACATAATTCTTAAGAGGTATTTAAGGGAATGAATGAATATGTGCTAAGTTTGAATGGCATAATGAATGATATTTGATTTAAGAACTATTAGTATATGTTTAGGCATGAAATAGATGTGTTTAGCATGTGAAAATAACTTAGATATGGTAAAAAATCATGTTTTCACGCGGCCAAGTCACATGGGCGTGTACCCAAGCCGTGTGAATAAGTCAGAATATAAATAAATCTGCCCATGGCCTAGCCCCACGGGCAGGCCACACGGGCATGTTCCAGGCCACATGGGCATGTTCCAAGCCACATGGGCGTGTGCCCCTATCTTCAAGGAAAAATTTCCAAAGTTGTCGGTTTAGTCCCAGATTACTTCTAAAATATATATTGGGCCCCGTAGGCCCATATTAGGGACTTTATGATGAAATTTGTTGAATATTATTTTGGAATGTAAAGTTTAAGACTCGGTTTTGTATAAACGTTAGTGTATAAGTCCGGTAATACCTCGTAGCCCTATTCCGGTAACGGTTTTGGGTTAGAGGGTGTTACATTTAGTGGTATCAGAGCTAACCGGGTTTAGCCAATTCTAGAATTAAGTCGAGCATGAAATAGAGTCTAGAGGTACATGCCATTATTATGTTAACTTTGAGTCGGAATTGGATGCTGATTTATATACTGATAAATTAATTCTGTTTTATAGTGAATAAAAGATGTCTGACGAAAGTATCGAGGGTACCGATCAAGAAATATACAGTAGAGATGAATCATATGATGTAAATGAATCTGAGTCTGCTAGCCCAAGTGTAAACCCGATAGGTAACCAACTACCGAATACTGTAAGAGATAATACAGAAGTATTTAGAATAATTTCCGAAGCTCTTCAAAGAGCGGTAGGAAGTATGCCTGCTATTACTTCTACCCCTGCTACCCGAAGAGCCCCTATTAAGGAACTGCGAAAGTATGGAGCTACAGAATTTTTGGGATCAAAGGGAACTGATTCAACAACAGCTGAAAATTGGTTAGAGGCTACCAAGAGAATTTTGAAGCAATTAGAATGCACGCCCCAGGAAAGTTTGGTATGTGTTGTTTCTCTGTTATAAGAGGAGGCTTATATATGGTAGGAATCAGTGATTCAGAATATACCAGAAGAACAGGTAAACTGGGAATTCTTTCAACGAGAATTTCAGAAGAAGTATTTAGAAGAGACATATATGGAAGACCGAAAATAGGAGTTTTTGATGCTGAAACAGAGAGATATGTCCGTAGTGGATTATGAACAGGAATTTCTGAGACTGAGCAGATATGCCATTAAATTTGTACCGACTGAAGCTGACAGATGCAAGCGATTTCTAGGAGGACTGCGAGATGAATTTCAACTGCAATTGATGCCTCTACGGATTACAGAGTTTGCAGATCTAGTAGAAAGAGCTAAAATGATTGAGCAAGTACTGGGGAAGAGTAAAAAGTCTAGAACTGGTCGTTCAGCTGAAAAACGTCGTGGAACTTCTAGTTCAAATCAGCAATTTAAACAATCGAGGGAATCTCGTGGTGGTGGAAGATATAGTTCAAGATCAGAAAGAGGAGACAGAAGTCGAAAGAGACAAACTATTATATCTACTGGTAGTATTAAAAGCCCAGCTCAGAATACTGAAATTCCAGAATGTGAGTATTGTGGAAACAGACATAGAGAAGAATGTAGAAGGTTAAGTGGGGGTTGTTTCCGATGTGGATCCACTGATTATTTTGTTAAGAATTGCCCGAAGATTGGTAAGGCAGCACCAATGGTATCACAAAAATCTGAATCTCCTTCTAGAGGTCTAGGATCTGGCCGAAGTGGTCTAGTTACTAGAAGAGGTACTAGAAGAACTAATGAAAATGCTACCCAACAATCCGAAGTAAGAGCTCTAGCCCAAGCATATGTTGTAAGAACTCGAGACGAGGAGGATGCTCATGATGTAGTGATAGGTATATTCTTATTACATTCAGAACCCGTATATGCTTTAATAGATCCAGGATCGTCGCATTCCTATATTAATACAAAACTAGTTGAGATGGGAAATTTAAAATCTGAATTGTCTAGAATAACGATAAAAGTGTCTAGTCTATTGGGGCAAACTGTGTTATTAAATCAAATACGTCGAAGATGTCCGTTAATGATTCAGGATAGAATCTTTTCTGTTGATCTACTGATTATGCCATTCGGTAATTTTGACATTATACTGGGTATGGAATGGTTGTCAGAACATGGAGTAATTTTGGACTGTTATAAAAAGAAATTTACTGTTCAAAATGAAGATGGAAAACGGATTAAAGTAAATGGTATAAGGACTAGTAGTTCAATTCGAATCATTTCTACAGTTAAAGCTAGTAAACTTCTTTACCAAGGATGTGCTGCTTTCTTAGCATATGTTATTAACTCCGATTCAGTAGAGAGTCAGTGCAGTAAAATTTGGACTGTATGTGAATTTCCTGATATGTTTCCTGAAGAATTGCCTAGATTACCTCCTGATCGTGAAGTTGAATTTGCGATTGAAGTATACCCGGGTATAGATCTAGTGTCAATACCTCCATATCGAATGTCACCTACTGAGTTGAAGGAGTTGAAGGTACAACTACAAGACTTATTGGACCGAGGGTTTATACGACCTAGTACGTCATCGTGGGGAGCTCCAGTATTATTCGTTAAAAAGAAAGATGGTTCAATACAGTTGTGTATTGATTACCGACAGTTAAACAAGGTGACTGTTAAGAATAAATACCCGTTACCTCGCATTGATGATTTATTTGATCAATTAAAGGGAGCTTCTGTATTTTCAAAAATTAATTTAAGATCGGGATATTATCAGCTGAAGGTAAAGTAGAGTGATGTACCGAAGACAGCATTCCGTATACGGTATGGACATTATGAATTTTTGGTGATGCCATTTGGGTTAACAAATACTCCGGCTGCTTTTATGGATATTATGAATCAGATTTTTCAACCGTATTTGGATCAGTTCGTAGTGGTTTTTATTGATGACATCTTGGTGTATTCGAAATCTGAAACTGAGCATGAGCAGCATCTCCGAATTGTTTTGCAAATATTGCGAGAGAAACAATTATATGGGAAATTGAGTAAGTGTGAATTTTGGTTAACGGAGGTTGTATTCCTTGGTCATGTAGTATCAGTAGATGGGATAAGAGTAGATCCAAAGAAATTGAAGCCATACTTCAGTGGAAAGTTCCTAGAAATGTGTCAGAGGTACGTAGTTTCCTTGGTTTGGCCGAATATTATTGAAGGTTTGTGAATGGATTTTCAAAAATAGCTTTACTGATGACAAAGTTACTGCAAAAGAATGTTCCGTTTGTTTGGAGTGAGCAGTGTCAAAAAAGTTTTGAAAAGTTGAAGCAAATGTTGACAGAGGCACCAGTATTAACTTTGCCAGAGTCGGGAAAAGATTTCGTTGTGTACAGTGATGCTTCTTTAAATGGTCTCGGGTGTGCACTGATGCAAAACGGAAAGGTAATTGCTTATGCTTCACGAAAATTGAAACCCCATGAACGTAATTATCCGACTCATGACCTGGAATTAGCAGCAGTGATTTTTGCTCTAAAGATTTGGAGACATTATCTATATGGTGAGAAATGCTACATCTACACTGATCCAGTATCTTCTGTCACAGAAAGAATTGAATTTGAGACAGCATCGGTGGATATAACTTTTAAAAGATTATGATTGTGTTATTGACTATCATCCGGGTAAAGCTAATGTGGTAGCGGGGGCATTAAGTAGGAAAGCTGCAACTGAGTTGAGAGCAATGTTTTCACAGCTCCGTATTGTTGATGATGGAAGTATTTTAGCTGAATTGAGAGTAAAACCAGTAATGTTTGATCAAATCAAAACAACAAAGTTAGAAGATGAAAAGTTAATGAAGAAGAAGGAGACGGTACAGAACGGTACAACAGAGAATTTTAGCATTGATGAGCATGATTGTTTGAGATATCAGAATCGACTTTGTATTCCAATTACTTCAGAGTTGAAAGAGTTAATACTTCGAGAAGTACATGACAGTTCTTTTGCATTACATCCTGGAGGAACGAAAATGTACCGTAATTTATGAGAATTGTATTGGTGGCCAGGTATGAAGAAAGATATAATGGAATATGTGGCTAAATGTTTGACTTGTCAATGGTTAAAGGCAGAACATCAAGTTCCAACAAGGTTGCTTCAGCCTATTAACATTCCTGAATAAAAATGGGATTGCATCACGATGGACTTTGTAACCGGGTTACCACTGTTAACAAGTAAGAAAAATGCTATTTGGGTGATTGTTGATCGGCTTACAAAGTCAGCTCATTTTATAGCAGTCAGAACAGATTGGTCACTTTAAAGGTTGGCAGAAACTTATATTCGGGAAATTGTAAGGTTACATGGTATTCCTGTATCGGTAATTTTTGACCGGGATCCACGATTTACATCGAGGTTCTGGAAACAGTTGCATGAGTCTCTCGGTACTCAACTTCATTTTAGTACAGCCTTTCATCCACAAACTGATGGACAGTCAGAACGAGTTATTCAGATTTTAGAAGACATGCTCTGAGCTTGTATCATAGATTTTGAATCAGGTTGGGAACATTATTTACTGTTAGCTGAGTTTGTATATAACAATAATTTCCAATCAAGTATTCAAATAGCACCGTATGAAGCTTTGTATGGTCGGAGATGTCGATCACCAGTGTGTTGGACGGAATTGAATGAAAGAAAAGTGATTGGTCCAGAGTTGATCCAAGAAACAAAATATTGTTAAAAAGATTCGAGAAAGATTGAAGGCAGCTTTTGATAGGTAGAAATCATATGCAGATATGAAACGACGGGACATTGAGTACTCAGTTGGAGATAAAGTGTTTCTTAAATTTTCTCTTTGGAAGAAAATTTTGAGATTTGGTCGAAAAGGTAAATTGAGTCCGCGATACATTGGACCGTATGAGGTTATAGAAAGAATTGGATCAATGGCATATCGTTTAGCTCTACCTCCTGAATTATAGAAGATTCATGATGTTTTCCATGTTTCTATGTTAAGAAGATACCGGTCAGACCCATCTCATGTGATTTCAACTGAAGATATAGAGATTCGACCAGATTTTTCATATGAAGAAGAACCGGTTAAAATATTGGCACATGAGGTAAATGAATTACGTAATAAACGAGTTCCCTTAGTAAAAGTGTTGTGGAGAAATCACAATATTGAAGAAGCAACATGGGAACCAGAAGATACAATGAGATCACAGTACCCCCATCTCTTTACAGGTAAATTTCGAGGACGGAATTTATTAAGGAGGGAGAAATGTAACAACCCAAATTTTAAGGTCATCGAAAAATTAAATTTTCGGGTTATAAATTTCGCAAAATAAATTCGTAAATATTTATTAGAAATATTTACGAAGCTAGTAGTGTAGTTAATTAGACTTTGATTAAGTGAATTAGCTTGAATTAAGGTTAATTTAGTGAAAGGACTAGATTGAATATAGTGTAAAAGTTTAATTGTAGAATAGAGAAAACTCAAGGGATTAAATTAGCAATTAGGCTATAAGGTGACAAATGTATGGTAAAAATAAATAAAATGTGTAAAATATAAATGGTACACATGTAATAAACATGTGTATTTACTTATATTCTAAGAAAATAATAATAATGATTAAAGTATATTATAAAAATATAATATAATAAAGTAATTAAATAAAATAAAAGAATGAATGAAAAACGAAACAAAGCAGGGAAAGAAAGAAAGAAAAAGGGAAAGAAAAAGAAAAGGAAAATTTAGGGTTTTGGAGTTCCAACCTTGATTGGTAAGTCAATTTGATCCATTTTCTTGTAATTTTGATGTCTATGGAATCCTAGGAAAGAATACTACTTGAGTTATGTTGGAATTTAGAAAGTTATTGAATTTTTAGATGTTCATTAAGTTGAATAAATGGAAGAATTAAGTGTTAATTTGATGGAAATTCAAGTTAAAAGTGGGAGAAGGATTATATTGTGAAAGAAAATATAGGTCTTGCAATAATAGGGATTGAATTGAGAAGATGTTATAATTAGTGTTTTATGCTGAAATTTAAGAGTTGGGATAGCTTAAAATGATAATTGAATGAAAATATAGGGTTTATTTTGAAGAAAAAGAATGATTATGGTGGAAGGTCTAAATTGGAATTTTAGTAAAAGTTACATGGAAATTAAAGAATGTGTTGTTAAATAATATATATTGATAATTTTAAATGTTAAATTTTATGTAGCCAACGTAGCACCGGAAATCATCGAAAAAGGGAAAGGAGAAAGTGAACGAGGATATCGAGTAAATTCGAGAAATTCGGTTTGTATTTCTATAAACTATGCTTAATGTTTTAATACAATGTAATTGTTATTTTTTTTATAGTTAGAATGTATATGAATAATATGATAAAAACTATTACTACTATTGTATTGTAATTCAATTACATGTGACTTAATATGGAAAATTATTGAAATGAAGTAAAATTAAATTAAGAATGGAAATTTGAAAATTGGAAGTTGACTGAAAACCCTATTAACAATGTCGGGCTATTCGGATATAGTTGGTATGCCATAGGATCAGTGAAGTTAGGGATATTCCGACTCTGTGTCGATGAGACATTTTATGTGTCGCTAGATCAGGATCTGCTTTGGATTCGTTCAAAAGGTACTCTGTACTAACTATGATCGTGGATTTTTTTGGATCTGTTAGAAAAGGTACTATGTATACCATAACCGATCTTCATTACCCTTATGGTGTATTCCGCCGGTGATGAAACATCAGATTATATCCACGGTGTGTGGGTTAGATTTGGATCCGCGTATCCGTTCAGGTCCGAGTTATGTTAATAGGGGTAATTGAAAGTACTAAAGACAAAGACTGACTGCTATTGATTATGTGACTGTGACGATTATACAAGGATTGAAAGATATTGAATGATATGAAAAGTATAAATAGAATTGCTTAAATACATTTAAGAGTTATAAGTTAAAGGTAAGTGATGAAGCTAATAAGATTATGAAGTAAAAAGTTATGTTACAATGTATATACATAGCTTATTATTGTTTTAAGTATTAGTTTATAGAAATACCACTGAGTGCATACTCAGCGTACAGTTTGTTTTCGTGCGCAGGCTAGGTACGAAAGAAAGCTAAGGACTCAGCATCCAATCCGATCCCGGACTCAAAGTGGTGAATACTTTTCTTTTGATAAAATGACATGTACCTAGGTTATTAAGGTGCTATTTTGTATATGATAGTGTATAAACATGAAAGTTATTGAAGCATGGTATGAAATATGCATATTTTGGAAGTTAAACTTACATGAGTTTGATTAGTATGTTAATGTGGTACATAATTCTTAAGAGGTATTTAAGGGAATGAATGAATATGTGCTAAGTTTGAATGGCATAATGAATGATATTTGATTTAAGAACTATTAGTATATGTTTGGGCATGAAATAGATGTGTTTAGCATGTGAAAATAGCTTAGAAATGGCAAAAAATCATGTTTTCACACGGCCAAGTCACATGGGCGTGTGCCCAAGCCGTGTGAATAAGTCAGAATATAAATAAATCTGCCCATGGCCTAGCCCCACGGGCAGGCCACACGGGCATGTTCCAGGCCACATGGGCATGTTCCAGGCCACACGGGCGTGTGCCCCTATCTTCAAGGAAAAATTTCCAAAGTTGTCGGTTTAGTCCCAGATCACTTATAAAACATATATTGGGCCCTGTAGGCCCATATTAGGACTTTATGATGAAATTTGTTGAATATTATTTTGGAATGTAAAGTTTACGACTCGGTTTTGTATAAACGTTAGTGTATAAGTCCGGTAATACCTCGTAGCCCTATTCCGGTAACGGCTTGGGGTTAGAGGATGTTACATAAATAATCTAATCTCCTTTATAGAAATTCAACAAATGCCACTTAAATTCAGAGTTTGTCTTTCTTAGTGGCCTACAAACTCCAAGAGAAACATAAATGAAAATCTTGCATGATAAGTACTAAGACAATCAATTCAATTGGTTCTTAACCATGCACTTCACAACCCAACAAGAATAGTACTAAGAAAAACTGGGTGTATTATACATTTGGCGATAACTAATATTATAATTTACCTTTTTGTCCAACTAAAACCTTTACTCTTTGGCTAATCAAAATAATCTAAAATAAAATTCCATTTAATTACTCGGCGTATACTATATGACCACAAGAATACACCAAAAGAAACAAATAAGTGAATTACAATCTACCAAACATAGGTTTTTTCACTACTATATGCCTTATCCTTGAACCCACCTGAACTGGGGTGTGACAATAACTCTTCAAACATTCCCAAACTACTATTAGTAATTTTTGGCATTTCGTGTGAACAACCTCTAACCTCTTACATCACATCATGTATTACAAAATGAATATAAATAATTCTATTTATGATTGAAATTTTTTAAAACTTGTTATTTATCTTATGACTAAAGTTTTTGTTATCAAACAACAACACCAGACTTATAAAGAGGCTTTAAACTTTGTCCAAGGATTGATATAAATGTATATTACGCACCACTATTTATCATTCATACTAATATTTTAAAATATTATGTTTGCATACAAGATTTCATTTGGAGATTCTATCTTCATACGTTGTAAATTCATTATTAAAAAAAAAAAAACTATCCATGCACACTACCTCCTAAAGATTGTATAGTTATTAAAAATTCGAAATCTACTATTAAGGTGTGACAAGTAAAATGGGAACACCTTATATCACACAAATAAATAAAAACAAGAATAATGGAAGAATAGAACATAGTAAGTTGTTAACACAATTTAGATTTAATCTACTTTTATTAGGCCTTGCCCAAAGAAGAATTTCACTACTAAATCTTACCATACAAGCAATGATTAAAGCCTAATTTATCCTAACCCTAGAATAATTGTAGGCTCAACCAAGTATATCTAGTATAAACTCTACCCAATGAATCTTTCTTACTGAAAACTCTTAACTGCTAGCTTTCCAACAAATAAACACTCAAAAGTGTTAGCAAAGCATTCTAAGATTCCTTTTAGAATAACTAGAATGGTGTGCTTAGTTCATATATCCCATCTCACCTAATAAATTACATATATATAAGCTAAAAGCTAGGTAAACCTATCACCATTTACACTAGGTTATAAGTGAGATAAATGATAAATTATCATTTAATATGTTGATATCTAGTTTTACCATTATCAACAAATAGATTAATCATCATTACTTTAGATAATCTAAATAAACCTATCACCATTTATGCCAATTTACAAGTCAGATAAATAATAATTCATCATCTAGTTTCTTGATCCCCAACTTTTATCTTATCAATAAATAAATTAATCATTATTATTTCAAATAATGTAGATAATAAGGCATCCTCTCATCAACTAAAGAAGTCTTGATGGAATAGGACTTTTTAAGCACGTAATTCACATGAAAGAGAATAAGGTTAACTATGATTCTTCAAACATTGTTGCACATGCTTCCATTTTTATCAAAGACTTTTTTAAGGACGTGTTGCATATATCCTTAGCTATTTTAGGACTCCTTTCAACATTATCTTTAAGAGAGATGCTTAGACTAATACTCTCTAACATGGGTATATAAAGGTACTTATTGATAAAAGACAAGTCTTCATATTGATTTGAACACACAATCAATGTTTTTGCTTCTATATATGACAATTAAAACGATAAGGATAAACAAAAAGTGAAAAAATATCAACTTAAAAAAAATCATATGCATTAATTGCTTGAGTGGTGTGAAATAAGATCACCAACTCCTTGAATAATAGTGCAAGGCACACTATAGGTTATGAACCAATAATCTCCCCCATGTAGCATTTTTTAAGAAAACCCCTGTAGCAAGAACAAATACTACAAAGCAACATGAAATTCAAGCAAGCAAATATATAAAAAAAAAAAACATTGAATAAGCTACAATAGTCATAACAACCATCCAAAAGTAAGAACAATGCTCCACTAACAAGCTCCATACTAGCATGCATAACTCCCTCTAAATTAAACATTTACTTGCCTTTGAATTATAGCAGTTGAAAAACACATTACTCCCTCTTTTTTTTTAAAAAAAAAATCAAAAGCAACCACCTTAAGATGAGAAAGAGTTTTAACCTCATTGTAAACTCTATGTTGTTTCTAGTGTGGTAACATCAAATTTAAGGTCAATATAAAAGAAAAGCCAATTTTATGCTTTTGGTGATTGAACAAAGTGTTAATGTACAATTTATCCTCCAAAGTTGCACTTAATTATCACTTTGGTACTTAAAAGAAATTTTTTATTAGTTTGGTACCTAAAGTTTCAAAACGTCAAACATGTTACTCCAACCCTTACTGTTGTTACAAAAAGATGGCGTGGTATATTGAGAGCACGCCACATCAGTCAAAAAATAATTGCAAAAAATGTAAAAAAAAATTTAAAAAAAAGAAAAAATATTTGAAAAAAATATTAATTTTAAAAATCAAGAAAATTATAAAAATATAAAACTTCTCTAGAATTTAAATAACATACTTTTATTTTTTAAAAAACATAAAATAAAAAATGGAAATTTAGAAAGAAAAATAACAATTAAAATATGGAAAAAACACAAAATAATGTAGATGTACATTTATGTATAGTACTTTTATTAACCTTGGAAATTTTTATTTTTATTTTTGAAATTTTGCTTTTGATTTTTTAAAATTTATTTTCTTATAAAAAATTATTCATGGCTTGTCACTTTTTTAGAAAAATATCTCAATTCTTTAAAGTAAATAATAGTAAATTGTTCTCATACTGAACTTTGTGTAAATCAATTTTAGATTTCGTTTGAATTAATTAAAAATTTTAAAATATTAAATAAATAAAGGTTAAATGTAATTCAAAATGAATGTCATATAAATGGAAAATAATCTCTACATTGTATTTCAACTCTTAAAATTTCAATTTGTAAATAATTTATAATTCTTTAAATTTGAAATGAATCAAATAAAAATAGTCAATGACTTATATTTAAATTTATCAAACTCGAAAGTATTTAAATTTAAAATAATTAAATTCAAAATGAACTCAATCTCAAATGAAAAAGGTTGATTGAAGAAAATTATGATAACCATGAGTTCATATGCATGGAAATTTATGGCAATAGTTGCTCCAGTTTGAAATCAAAAGTGATTGAAAAACAAACATAAACAACCTATAAGGTTGAAGTTCAAAGTATTTCTGTATAATTTTAATTTAATTCTTAAGACTTGACAAGCCTCGAAAGAATCAATTCCATATATATCTTGTGTATTTTTTAAAAATATCTTTTCATAATTAGAGACTATCTGTGCCATCATCTCAAGATGTTAAAATAAATTTAATAATTTAAAGATTTGGTCCATAAAATTAATTTTGTCTCTTAAGATTTTTATTCTTAAATCAAAAATAATATGCATTTGAATACATTTAAACTTATATCTCCTTAATTATTGTAGCAACAATAATATTAATTAAATTAAAATTAATTTTTTATCAAAACAAATTTTAGATTTTGAATCCATTTTTGTGGACAAGGCTTTTAAGTTATAAGGAGAGAAAACGTGAAAATATTAATTAAAAAAAATAAAAAAAGAAGGGTAACGTGAAAGTGAAGAGGGGTATAGCAGTAATTGTGTTAAGGAAAAGTGTGAAACTTGTGTGGGCATGAAGGGAGCGCAGGAAGTGGACATAAAAGAGGTGTGGCAAATGTTGTGGGGCGCGCGACAAGCCCGTGCTTTTCACAAGCTTATCTCTTTTTAAGTTTCGGACGGGGAAGTAAGTGATCCTTATTCCTAAACCTAATAAAAATCCGCTTCTCTCATTAAGTACCAACAACCTGTTTTTTCTTTTTTTTTTTTTTTAAAGGTTTTTATGTTTATAAATTTAAATATTAAATAAAAACAAAATATATTTTTAAAAATAAAAAACAATACAGATGAGTTTAATTGATTTGAGTTAGTCATTGACAAATATAGATAGATTTACAAAAAATTGAGATTATATCTTGAGTATGACATGTCAAGAAAGTTAATAAACATTAATTTTTATATATTTTAGTATGATTTGATAAATAATATAAATTTAAAAACTAAAAGAATGAAAAATTAAATAAAAACTAAAATAATTTAATTTTTTTAAAATTTAAAACGTGAAATAAATTATTATATATTTTCAAAACTATCACCATTTCATAGATAATACTTACAAAATCAATGGAAATGGTCAAGATCAAACATTATTTCATACATTTGTTTTCTAGTACTAATAGGAATTATATAAAAATCATTAATCAACTACTTATATAATTATCTATTATTTAATTATTACATCTATAGTTATATTATTATTTAAGTACTTGATTGAGTTGGAGTCATCCATCAATTGGATCTTAACTCGATTTTCGAATTATCAAAAATCGATTTTATTTTACAAAGTAACAAGGGTATTTATATAATTTTATATTTTTATATAAAATCTAGACAAGTAACTATACGATGGAATTTGAATTTAATACAACATGGTTTTCAACATATCACCTTTTCCATTTTAACTAAAGTTTGTTTACATAAAATTTTTCACTCGCATCATGGGTACGTATGTCATGATCTACTTATATATAATGTCTTTGAGAGAGTTTGTATAATGAATTAATCGAGTACCAATTTAATTGACAAAAACTTAAAATATTTTAAAGGTAGTAAATATTATTATAATCATATTTAAAAAAATAATTTTACATAAAATCTTTAAATAATGAATAAAAAATGAATAAGTGATCAAAGATCAAATTTGAGATGAATGGAAATTTATATATAATTTTTTTTTATCACTCTACTTACAACTCATTCAACAAATAGTTTTTTAATAAATATATTCTTAAGTAGTTAATTGAGCTTTAACTCGATTGACATTAATATTGTTGTCAATGCAGGAGGTTATGAGTTCAAATGTGCTGAAACGTATTATCCTCCTATTTAAGAACTGGAAATGACTATAAATATAGTTGTAAGTATTATTATGAATGCGTATGCATTAAGCTTGGTTATATGACAAATTCATAGTTGTTGTCTCATCCACTTTAATGGATATATAGATATATATTTCAAATTTTAAATACTTTTAAATTCAAAGCCGTCAGCAAATTAACACCATAATATCATATACGTAGACGTGTGATGAGGTAAACGAAAATATTGAAAAAAACATAGAAGGAGAGATATAAAGGGACAAAATAAAAAAAAAGCCAACAATAATTTTGTAATTGAATGAAATCAAGTGGTAGCTGATGAATCTGAATCACACTGCCAACAAAACCTCAGCAACATGCGTCACTGCTGGGGTTTTCAAGAGACAAGATTCTAAACACTGCCCCACCATTCTCCAACAAATTACAATCTAATAACATGTTTCAATTCAATAGCTTAATTGAATAATAGTTGGTGAATTCTTGTGGAACCAATAAATATTACTAAATTGTAAAGGCTTGTTTGTCTTACTCTTTCAATTTCTTCTGCTGTTTTTTGTTTTCTTTCAATAAAACACATGCTTAATTCATAGATCGCATGATGAGCTAAGTTTGGGGGATATTCCCCTAATGGTATCTACTCTACAAAGTCTGCATAAGATTAAGGTTTTTGTTTGGCGGTTGGTACGTAAATCATGGTATTTTACTAACCACAATAAGGATTGCTTTTAACCCCTATGTTAAATGGCCTGAGCTACAAGAGGTGTGGATTAGCCTGTGAAGATATTATTCATGCACTGAGAGGTTGTCTGGATTCTATGGCAGTGGTGAGACTGAGTGGTTTGATGGATGATATTTTAAATTGTCATATGCATTCTTGTATTGATTGGTGGGAGAATGGTATACATCTCATGGATATTCATGGTTTTGCTTTGCCAATTTTGGAATGTTCCATAACGATTTCATGATGCAAGGCAAGACTATTCCTCCACCCATGGTTTTTGAAAGACAAATTCCTGATCCATAATTACACTAGACATCTGATCCTTCCACCACACCTTTGAAAGCCAGCGGATGGACATGTTGTTAAATTTAACCTGGATGTTGCATTTAGAGTCAATGATAGACTTTGTAGCATTGGTTTTATTGCTTATGATGGGGATGGTTTTCTTTTTCTTGGGCGGTTGTAATCAAACTTTTCGATATGGTTGCTTCATACTTGGTAGAAGCTAGTGCTTTCATTATGGCACTAAAATTTGCCAAATCTAGAGCTTTCACAGACGTTATTGTTGAGTACTGCAAGTAGATCATTACCTAAACAATCCAAGAATTGAAGTTCAGAATTTTTTCATGTTTAATTTTTATACTTTTGTTGTTACTTTTATTGTATTAACAAAACTGTGGAGCATCGATTCGTATAAACAACGAAACAGAAAAGGTAAAAAAGATCAAATATAAATTTTACATGGAAAACTTATCCGAAGAGGATAAAAACCTAATACAAAGGAAGTTTCGGCTTTTCACTAAATGAGAAATAAATAAGAGTATAATATGAAAAAAATACACCTAAATGTACTAAACATACAAATGCAAACCGCAAAAACAAAACCTAAATCTCATAGAGTTTTCCAAAAACAAAATCCTGACTCTCATACAGTTTTCTTAAAAGTAGAACAAAATTCGCTCCATAGTTACCACGAAAACTCTCACAAAAACTCATCTACGACTACATCTTGTCTCCCCCAAAAGAAAAGTCATGTAGCACTATATCTTTAATTACCTCTTAATTAATCTCTCCAAACAGGGATACGAGAACTCTTTAAATAGGTTAAGATTAGAAGTCTAATCATACTAAAATATCCATGCAATAATCAGAGTTTAACTGGAAGAAAAAACACAATTTATGTGGGGAACACGTTGCAATGTCCCTATTCGCGTCGTTACGCCGTCGTTTGTCGTTGCAACATCGGAAAACTTCTCATCATAACGTCATCACTTGATAAACTGAAAATACGAGTTACAACCCATTTTGATGATTATTTTGATGATTATGTATGAACATGAATGTTATTCAATCATAATTTATTATAACTATCATGCATCCAAATATTTTATTGCTTCTCAAGTTAGGTGGCAAAACAACACATTATGCCTTGCGGCTTTTTCGAATTAATGGCCTCATGATTGTCGACCATGCCATTAACATAGAGGAAATCATTTTATCACTTCAGCTGAATGATAAGTTTGCATTATTAACTTGATACGCCTGTTTTAAACCCATTAGCTCTGGAGCATATTTCAACAATTAGTGATTTGTGAGTTATTTATAAATTTTCGCAAACAATTTAACACAACTTAATGATACATTTTGAAAAAGCAATTTTAATTAAGGCTTATTTAATTTCCTAAACTTATTTTGGAAGAAAAATTTTAAAATTTTGAGTTTTTAAAATTCTAGTATTTTAGAATTCATCAATTCAAAATACTAGCATTTGTAATTATTTTGTTTGGATAAATAATTTATTTAGGAAAATTTAGGTGATTGAAATTTTACTAATTAAAAGTAATTATAAAATAAAAATCATTATATAAAAAATTCTATATGGATATCATTATATTTGTAAAAATTTATAAATAATTTTAATAAATAAATAAAATTTAAAATATATATTATAATTAAATAAAATAATTTTTTGAAGTTTAAGTTTTTTTATCTTATAATTATATCAAATCAAATAAAATTATGAAGAATTTTTAAAACCACCTATTTATGTGGAATTTAGAAAAAAGGAAATTGAGCTATTAAAATATCCTCTTAAAATTACTTACACAATTTTAAAATTCTCCCATATATTTATCCAATCAAGTAAATTCGTTTTTGGAATTTTTAAAATCTTGATAAAATTAAATCCTTCCTAAAAATTCTCACTTGAACACACCCTTAAGAATTTTAGCCACATTAGGTAACAACTATGCAACCAAACTAGAACTCTTCTTCCTAAATTTTAGGAAGCATAACCCGAATAAGATAAACTTCCCCCAGGGTGTAGGATTCTAATAGAGGAATATATACTTTAGCGTAAATGAGATTGCACAGGGGATACAAGAGTTAATAAGGCAAAATCACATACCAACAAGTGTGTTGCAAAGTTTTTCCTTCGTGTTATTATAACTCTTAAGTTGTTCAAGGTACTAATAGCACAAAATCCATGAAACAAATAAGGCCTTGTAAGGGAATTATAAACAAGCTACAATTTTGGAATCCTAATGCATCAAAGCCATGTTCCTAAATTTGTTTCTAGTTGATGCATTTCCAAGATAAGACATTGAATGTGAACTAGAGACTAGCATATTTTAAGCCTTCATGCATTGAATGCATGCAATCATTTCAATAGGTTAACTTATATGAGATAGTTGAGGATAACAATGGCTACTTGTTTAAGGCAATAAGTTCATCGAGCTAGACTTGTTGTAAGAAATCTACTAATTAGATGCACTTAACTGTATATGGAATATGTTCTCACATGGTTGGTGTGCAAATTTGTCTTCTAACTTATGATGCTAAGTCACCTTATATGATGAATCTTATGCTTTGATTCATCACAAAACGGGTCCACAAGGATGGATATTTAATATGGGATGTTGTGACCATAACACAAATCATATGTACATGGATGTATAATCCAAATAGAATCTACCATTTTGACTAATATTGGATCTTACTGGATCTTGGCTATGGTCAATAGTTTAAGACTTTGGGTAGAAACTTTTAGATTGAGAAATATAGTTTAACCAATTTCAAGAATTAATCATGAATCACTAGATCCAATATAGCTTACTACATAGGTTACACTACAATGAATATAATACTCTAGGATATTTGGTAAAAGGACCATCTTGCACTATATGGTTAGCTGTTGAAAGATATTTGTTGTAAAAGGGTCATAAAAGAAGGATAATTTGTGGCTTGTCCCCCTATGATGGATGGATCCAACTATGCCTATTGGAAAGTTAGAATGAAGGCATTCATCAAGTCTATAGATGAAAAATCCTAACGCGTAGTTCTTACTAGTTAGGAGCCTCATGTTATTGAAATATTTATAAGAAGAACAAATTTGAATTGGCCTTGGCTATAGAGGAGGAGAAGCTTGCAAATACAAACTCAAAAGCATTGTATGTTTTTCTTTTTGGAGTAGATTGACAAGATTTCAAAAGAATATTCAAGTACACTACTGCCAAGGAAGCTTAGGATATCCTTGAAGCTACTCATGAAATACTCATGAAAGAACCAATACAGTGAAGCAGTCTAAAGTGCATATGCTGACCATCAATTTCGAAACCTTGAGAATGCAAGAGAATGAAACTATTGGTGAGTTCTATACTAAACTATGCAACCTATCCAATCAAGCCTTTGCCCTTGGAAATGAGTATTCACTTTTTAAACTAGTGAGGAAGGTACTGAGATCTTTGCTTGAAATATTTGCTATCAAATTCACTACCATTAAGGAGGCAAAAGACATTGATAACATGAGGATCGATGAATAGGTTGGATCCCTATAGACTTTTGAGATAAATCTAGAAAAATCTAGAAGGAACAAATCCAAAGGTGAAAAGAGCATTGCTTTATAGGTGATAGGCGCAATGCCTATTGAAAATACCACTTCTATTAAAGATTTAGAGGAGAAAATAGTTTTCTTAACTCAAAACAAACAAAGCTTTCAAGAAACAATACAAGAGGTGTAAAAAAATTAAAACTGTAGATAATGTTCCTAAATGTATAGCTAAAGGAGTGGCTATCAATGAAGAATTTTCCAAAGAGAAAAAGAAGGGGATTCAATGCCGTGAGCGTCATGATTTTAGTCATATACAAGCGAAGTATGCAAATACCTTGAAGAAAAATAAGAAGTCTATGTTGTTGTAACACCCCTAACCCATATCCTATGCCGGAATAGGGTTACGAGGCATTACTAGAAAATACATTTCATTCACATACATTTATGCAATCATAAACAAAATCCATTCACAATGTCCCTTATGAGGCCCTACAAGACCTTAAAACATGCTTAATAGTAGTTCGGGCCTAAACCGATCACATATAAAAATTTCCAAACACTTAGAAAAATTTTATGAAGTCATAGGTCACACGCCTTTGTGAACAAGCCGTGTGCCTCACACGACAACAGACACGCCCGTGGCACAGGCCGTGTGAAAATAGGGCATACATATTGACTTGTACCACATGGCCGAAGACATGCTCGTGTGCCATGGCCGTGGAAAAACTAGAGAGGTTACTGACTTGGGTCACAAGGCTGACCACACGCCAGTGTGTCTAGCCCGTGTAACCGTCGAAATGGCCATACACGCCTATGTATGAGTCTGTGTGACACACACGACCAATAGACACGCCCGTATGTCTAAGCCGTGTCAAACCTATAGGGTATACTAACTTAATTTATAGGGTTACCCTAGGGGACACACAACCGTGTAACATGACCGTATGTTGCACACAGCTAAGACACACGCCCTATATTTGCCCGTGTGGATAAAAATAGGCCATTTGAAAAGCCAATTTGCCACCCTTTTCGAAAGCACTCATAGCAACAAAAATATCACCATTTCAATACATCTTTAAGCAACCAAAAACATACCAATTCATACTAATATCATGCCATCTATTCACAACCATTTCAACCACTCAATTCCATATTCAGAACATACCAAATCATTAAGCCAAAACTATCACAATTTACCTAATTCAAAATGCATTAACTTATCAACTTATCCTCTATTTCAAGTCACTTAATTTACCATATCATCATCTCAAATCGAACCACAATATGTTAGCTTCCAAGCAATAGCACATCAATTAACAACTAATCAAAATAACCAACACATAATCACACCAAATAAGCCAACATATAAGGCATTATATACATCATATATATAACACTTACCAAACACACACAAACATGTACATCATTTGCAAACCAAATCTCATGGCTAAAGTCATGGTTCAAAACTTATCAACATCTCACTAGCCTATACATGCCATATGCCATATTTACAAAGCTTCAAAAGTGCCAACTAGTTGATAGATAGTGTGATAATGCTTCTTGACGATCCCCGAGTCCGAGCTAGCTTCGATAATCTATAAAACAAAGAATGAACACACAAAGTAAGCTTTAAAAGCTTAGTAAGCTATATGCAAATAAATCTATACCATAATCGACATCATTATCATCAACCAAACAAATTATAACTAAACATATTTAAATACACAAACCTTTCTCAAAGTAAATCTATTCCAATTCACATGTAAATTCATCAAATACTTACTTTTTTCAAATCTCGTATGAGTCTCGTACATACCTGAATTACTTACTAAATCTCATGTTCAATCTTCACTTGACTTTTCCCGTTGGACCCTTCGGAATCACTAGGGATAGAGCTCATACAATGCCATATCCCATATATGGTCTTACATGTTAACATGTATCGATGCCAACGTCCCAGACGTAGTCTTACACGTAATCACAATACAATTCCAATATCCCAGACATGGTTTTACATGTAATCTCATAATGTCATGACATTTGCATCCTAAGCATTCCTAAGGTTCGTACAAGACTTCCGGAAGTTGTAATTCTGTCGTTTCTTGCTCGTAGTTGCTCGTTCATACATAATGCAATTCAATGACAAATAATACATATCTAATTCAATTTAAAAACATGTATTTGCATATGAACTTACCTCGTAGTTGGATTAAACGGACGAGTCGACTATTCGATAACTTTTGTTTTCCCCCGATCTAAATTCGATTTCTTTCGTTCTTAATCTAATCAAGCTAACAAGTTTTCGAATATTAAAACCCTATTTTTGTTATCTCCCTTGCTTCATTCGGCCATAAAAGATGCTAAAATGATCATCATTTTCACTTTGTTTTATTTTAATTACCATTAATTCACAAATTACTATAATAACCTTATAATATAACATTAAAAATCACTTAATGGATAACTATATTTGTCCATCTCCATAACCACAAGTCAAATTACCACATAAGGACTCACACATTTAAATATCATAGCAATTAAAGCACTTGAACAAATAGAATGCATCTTTTGCTTTTTACGCGATTTAATACTTTTTGTCAAATTAACCACTTAAACAATAAAATTAGCACACGAAACTTCTACACATATACAATCACATGCTATAAACACCAAAAATAATATTAAAATAATTTTTTGATCTCGAATTTGTGGTCCCGAAACCACTGTTCTGATTTAGCTAAAAACTGGGTTGTTATAGTTGTCACTTGGAGTGATGACATTCTGACTCAGATGAAAAACACTTGAGAAATTTGTGGCATTTACTACAAAATTTTGTACCCCTATTACAATTGGCTTAGACACCGACGATGAATCTAAAGAGGAATCTAATGTTGAATTCCTACAAACATAAGAGACTATGCTGGAGAAATAGGAGCAAGTGTGTGATGTAAATGCCAAACCGATGGAAGAAAACAATCATTTAAAGAAGGAAAATCAAGAGCTGATGAAGCTATTAAAGGTAAAAGACACTATCTCAATAATAAGTCTACTTATAATGATTCTTAAAAAAAAAAATCTTTTTGCTATTTAATCTATACATGAGAAATTTAATAAATCCTTGTAGCTGGTAAGAGGAGATCTAAAAAAGGTGGTTTGGGATAAATTAAGAAGAAGGAAAAAGTTGTGGCTAAGGGTTCAACTATATTTTGTTAATGATACAAACAAGGCAGATCACAGTAAGTGTTCAAGGAAGCCTATTTTGATTAATACAGATAAGAAAGTGCAACCTAATCACAAAATTATTTGTTATTACTATAGTGTGCTTGGACATATCAAACTATGCTACTTTAAAATGTTACATGATTTGAGATGGACTCATGTAGTGCAACACCAGTACCATAGCTCATAGCACTACTTGAGAACAAGAGCATAAATTTATTTGGAGGAAGAAAGATCAAAGATGTATGCTTGTATCACATCAGTCTTTTAAGTCAACTATGGACCCTGTGTGATATTTTTGCAGTGGATGTTCTCGCCATATGGCTGATGACAAATCCTGTTTATTTGATAATAAGATTTATGACATTTATAAAATAAAAAAAATCTAATTTTATTGAAAACTTTTATAAAATAAATTTATTTGATAATAATATTTATGACATTTATAAATAAAAATATAATTTTGGTGCAACCAATTGCAAAGATAAGTGAAAACTAACTTTGTAACTCTTTTGCTTATATATTTGGTTGGCAATTTTGATGAGATTCTACAAGATTATCTTCATAGCAAATTAATATGAGATACTATTGTGAGTAAGGAAACTAGTAAATGTACTAAACTAATTTATTTTATTGGATTATATTTTCACATTTAGTGTGATGTGTGATCAAGTATAGATATAAATAGGCTTTATATTTCCATATAATCCAAGCTGTAAAAGATAGTTGATTTGGTGATATTTTTATGGTAAAAACTATCTTTTAAAGCTGGCAATAACTTGACTGCATCTTCTATATATTGAAGCTACACTTTCTTTATCTAAAAAGATATATTATCAAGAAGATTCAAGATTTACTTTATAGTGATATATCTTAAAGTTGTACTATCCATATTTACATATAAATGATTAGGTTGACATAGTTGAAGATTGTGACTCAACTAAAAAGGATTATTGAAGTTACCATTTGAAGGACTATATATTGTTGAGATATGATCACAAGAAGATATGGGCTAACTTTGTGAAGATTTATCTCAACCCTTTTTGTCTTTATTTTAAGGGAAATTGATTTGATGAAATTTGGTAGATTAGAATGGATTTAAGTTTACTTAGTGAAGTTGGACTCTAACTCTTTGTATATAAGCCTTGTTTAACCTTAGAAGAGATTGTTAGCTTCTCTATTATATTGCTCAATACGTTCACGGATAATATTACTAATTTTGTCGGCTTTAATAGTTACCATGAGTATTTCCTAATTATTTTTTGGAAAAAAAATAATGCCTACAATCTTCAATTAAGTAAAAGGTAAAAAAAAGGGGGGGGGGCTAATAAGTTATTTCTTTCATCATCCCAAACAAGCCAATATTAGTGCTAATGGTGCGTAAATGTAACTATTTGTTTAAAGAACTATTCAAAGTTCCTAGAGCTCCTTGTAAAACTTGTTGGAAAACTCGTTGTCAGACTTGATTAATCGCCCTTTGTTGTTCAAAATAAATGGTTTCATTTTTGTAATTTTCTAATTGTTTCAAAATCTTATAAGTTAAATTAATCAAATTCAATCTTTCTCGTTCTATCTCAGAATATTCATTTCCTCAAAACTGATCCACCTCAATTTCTACTTTCCGTAAGGGGGCCCGGGTCTTTTCCAGCCATTCAATAGTCTCCCCGTGTAGTTCTTCTGAATATCAAATAGTATTCAATATCCTCTCTTTTCGATTATCTAATAAATCACTTAATGAAAGTAGATTATCTTTCCATTCATTTTTTTATTTCAAAAATTCCATGATCCCTTCCAAACCAAACATGAACCTTCACTTTATAGAGTGGTTGCAACGTACCTATTTTGTTGGCATATTTTTATTGTGTCTATATTTGCACATCTTTTTCAGGAATTTCATGAAACAAATTTTGTGGCACTATATTTGAGGAAAGTATTTAGGCAAGGACACCCTAAAAAAAGTCTAGTGTGATGCACTTCTTATTTATGGAGATATATGATCTAGAATGGATAAGCATCACAAGTTTATTTTATTCTGTAATAAGCGAAGTACTTGGGGAGAAATTTTAGAGATTCATTCTTATCACACTTGCTCATTTATAAAAGATTTCAATGTTTATATAGACTTGCATTTTAATATGATGGATATCGAGAGATCACCATTCTGTTCAATATAGGATTGTGTTAGAGTGCAATTTTGTTTGTAAACAAATTGTTCTTATTCAGTTTGTAACTAAGCTTTCAAGGAGGAAAGTCTTAGTGAGAGAATAAATCTAGTTGAATGTATAGAAATGAGGTTACAACTTGATGAGGGAGTTTAATTTATTATTTCTTTAATTCTTCAATTTTTATAAATTTTTAATAACTATATATATTAATAATTATTTGATATATTGATAGTGAAAAGTTTCAACTCCACAAGCAAAATTAATAAACCATCATGTGTTCTTTATTAATATTTAAAATAAATAAATAATAAACGAGATACATAATGGTTATTTAAGCGTGCTTGTGAAGTTAAAAACGTCATTACTATTGTACCAAATAATAGCCTTTTACTTTATTGTTTTTTATCTTCTGTTTGTTTATTTTGTTATATGACTAGTGTGATTTTGATAAAGATAGAAATTTTATTTTAAAAACTATTTAGTATTAACTTAGTAATAATTCTATAAGTTAAAAGATTGAAACAGATATATAAAATTAAATATGAAAACTAGTATAATTAAAATATAAAAGTAAAATTGGTGAGTGTGTGAGGCTTATGTTTGGCACACTTTGACTAATAAAATATTAGTAGAATGATTTATTTAGTTTAAAATGAACACAAAGTTAAATTTACCATTAAATATTTGATGTAACGTAAAGTACGAATAAAATAAAAATTTATGTGTAATTTCACGTAAGAAAAAAGAGGGGTTCAGGGCAATTAAACACAAACTATGGAAACCTAACAAAATTAAAGAAAATAATTTCCAGAAATTTACTTATATGAATTAGCCTTAATTTGGAATATTTTTAAATGCTTCGTTTTGACAGAAGTATTTAGGGTTTAGAGTTTAGGGTTTAGGGTTTAAGGTTTTAAAAATTCATCATGGTTGTATAGATGCTTTCAGTCATTAGACATCAATTAACGAAGCCTTTATTTTCCAGTCAATTTCCCCACCAATACCAATAACCCAACATTTTGTTCTTAAAAGTAGTGGCTGAATTCATATATATTACTTTACTTAAATTTAAAAAAACCCACAATTTTATTATAAGTTTTGATTATATTTATTCTTTATGATATAAAATTTAGAATTACTCATAGTCTTTCTCTAATGTATAAATAAGAAGATAATGCGTTTTAGTAAATTTAAACTTACATCCTCTTGAAATATAATCGAGCTAAGATTCAATCGACTTTTTTTTGCTTGAATCTAATAATGCTTCATCATAATAGGGGGAAAATAACAAAATCAATTTTTTTTAAAAAATGAAAAACTAAAACTCAGCGAAAGAAGAAGAACTCAACCCTGAGATTTCCACAATTGCATGATGGAGATAAATAATGGTAAGTTAAGTTTTTTCATCTACAAACAGTGATATTTGAAGGAGCCGAAATAAAAAATGATTTTTTTAGGAAGCAAACACTTAAATATGGATTATCCACCAAGATGGAAGCTGCCACTAACATTATCTTTTCAAAGTTCATCCACTCAAATTTTTTTGGTTTGATAGGTAAAACCCCACTTCCTCAAGTTTGTAATTATCTTATTTATTTAATAATGTAGCATTTTACCTACCTCCAAATACTTGACAGCACACTCAATTATTATAAGCTGGATGAAATTAAGGTCGAGTTTAACAATTTAATACTACAATTACATCGTTAATGAAATTAAGAGGCTTAGGCTGTTTGGACAAGTGGCTTGCTCCACCTTCAATGCTCAGGTCTATAGATTAGTTAAAAGGTCTGCAAACTTTTTGACTTCTCAGTATTAATTAAAGCTTGAATCCACTTAAGGATGATCTTACCTTTGTTTTTAAGGAAAGAAAATTGTAACAATGCCATCCACGTCCTTACTAGATATGCATAATGTCTTTGCCCAATTTAATATGCTTCAAAGTTGAAGCATGATCTTTTGTTCTATTAAAGGCCATATTTCATTAGCCAACACCAAATCTTTACAAACCTCCCTTTCTTATTCCACACCAAAATATAATAATTAATTAATAGTTGAAACGTGTAATAAGCTCTCAAATATTTTTAAAAAATAATTAAACTTCTTTTTTTTATTCAATTGGGTACTTGAATTATCAAAATGTATTAAAAGGCTATTTGACTATTAAAGTTAATCGTCCCTAATTTTTTTATTTAAAACCACCATGCCTCACAATCACGACAATCGCATATGTCAAAAATGATAAAAAAACTAATAAAAATTATAAAATTATTAAATTTTAATAAAATATAAAAATACTTAAAATTTATTAAAATTACAAAAAATTATAAAATATATAGAAATATAGAAAAAATTAAAAAATTTATAAAGTTGTAAGAAAATTATAAAAATGTAAAGAAATATAAAATTAAGTAAAAAAATATAAAAATTATTGTACCAAAAGAAGTACTTTATAATTTTTCTATAATTTTATTGATTTTATTTTTCATTACATGTCATACTATCTTGCAATACGTGATGACTTTAACTGAAAAAATAAGGATCATTAACTTTAACGGTCAACGGTTAAAGTTAATGGTTAAAGGGTCTTTTATGCATTTTATAATTTTTATGATTTTTATAAAATTTTATAATTTTTATATTTTTAATATTTTTAATATTCTTTTATTAAAATTCAATAATTTTATAACATTTATTGATTTTTATTTTATCATTTTAACTATATGTCTTGCCGTAGTTGTGACATATGGTGGTTTTAACTAAAAAAATGAGAGGTAGTTAACTTTCACAGTTAAAGAGCCTTTTTTATACATTTTGGCAGTCTAAATACTAAATTGAGTGGAAAAAAAAAAAGAGAAGCTTAATTGCTTTTTTAAAAAAAATTTGAGAATTGAGTGTAAAAAAAAAAAATATAAAAGCTTAATTATTTTTTTTTAAGAGTTTGAGAACTTTTTATGCCTTAAACCTTAATTAAATAATAAGTGAGGAAATTTTTAGTTTAATACCACTGCTTGCCATGCATCCAAATGTTTTTCGTTCCAAACATTAGAAACTGTCATTACATAGATACCTCTATTTTCCAATAATGGGGTTTTGAACCTTATCCAGCAAAGGTATCAGATAATGCTTGCAAATTGCAGCACCCATTTGAGCTAACAGTGGGGACATTAATGGAGGCCATGGTATGGCAGAAAGCAATGTCTGCTGGGAAGAGGTTGACTGGTGTTACAATACTGCAGATTGTAAGGCTTGATGGTTGACTAGATAATGCACAATCAAGTTTTATCTTAAGGGGAAAATATTTCCTCACCGTTGAAATATTCTTTTCTTGTTATATGAGATGTTGAAATTTTGTTTTCAAGATCCATCATCGAAGTCATGTAATTTGTCCATGGAAATCAACACCAAACTTCTGTTATAATGATTCAACCCACCACCATTCCTTACGGGAAAAATAAAAAACCCCACCACCATTTTCTTTCAACTACATGGCATATACATATACGTTAGGTTGTCTATGTTGGCCTCTGTCGATGCATGCAGCATGCTAGGTGGATCAGGACTCATCCCACAATCCATCTATTCATTCAAATTCTTATTCTTCATATTCATTGACCATCACAGTCACCATGATCATAGGTATTCTCATTCCTCTCTTCTAGCCAAAAATTGTTCACTTTTTACTTTGAAAATGGTGCCGATCGACCTAAATTTCACCCTGCTTCTCCCAACATTTCATTGCACATGCATGAAACACAACAAGTTTCATGAATCTAGATAATAGCTTTTGTGAAAAAAAGATCATTATCCCATATGCTGGAAGTAAAATGTAAGTGGAGTACTTGTTCGCATTTTGATAAGCACCAAAGTTATAGTCTTACTAGGAATCTCTTTTGATAGATGATCTGTAAATAACATTTTTAATTATTTATGAGGTTGTCACGGTAACATTACCCCCTTCTCAAATGGCATGTCTGCCAGGATGTGTAGCACACTCATTTATATACTCTAGGACTGAGTTGGTAGAGCTAAAGCCCCTTAAAATTTGTCAATTTACATATTGACTTCTACATTATATATCTAAAAAGTGATAATTCATGTTTTGCCCCTTCTAAATTTTGTCAAGTTTCATTTTAACTCACAATAAATATCTAAAAACATGATAATTTTTATTTAGCCCCTTAAATATTTTCAAATTTTGTTTTAACCTCCACTTTAAACATCTAAAAATATGATAATTTATGTTGCCCCCAAAGTTTTTGAATTTAACTTTTTTTTTGGAATTTGGAATTTGTAATTTTGTATGATAAGTTTGTTAATATTCGACTCAAAAAGTTTATGATAATTTGTTTTTCTGATTTATTTATGAACAACAATTAACTTTAAGCCATTGTGATCCATTTTTCGGTGCTGGAATTAGTCCATCCATGGGTTAAAATTGGTATCGATGCCTTTAACTAGGGGTTTATTTGTTAAGAGAACTGAAGGCCAAAAGGAAGACAAATTAATGACCATGAAATCCCAGAAACTTGGGTAAGACAGGTGCAATTAGCCAATTTATGTTCTTCCAAAAATGCATTTCTGGCCTTCATGCTTTTATTTCGAGATTATGGCTTCGATTAATTCTTTTACTATTACAAAGGGACAGGTGAGTGTATAATTAATGGGTAAAATATGTCATAGGTCCTTATACTTTTTACAAATTTGAAATTTAATTCTTATATTTTTACTTTTAGGAATTGAGTTCCTAAACTTTTCAAATTTCAAAATTCAGGTTCATCTATTAATATTTTTAAAATTATTTTGTTAAATTTAAGTTAATTACAACGTCATTGCTTTAGTTACATTACTACTAAGTGTGTATTTTTATTTTCAAAATATCATACAAATAATTTTTGAAAAATTAACATACATTTGTGAAAAATACAATCTAACTATGGAATATTTTAACCTATTTTAAAATGTGAGTTTTTTTTTTTTTTTTTGCAAATAAGTCAAATTAGTTTTGATTAATAGGAAGAAATCACCAAATACTTTTGCATTGATGGGAAGAAATCTTCCATTTTTCTTTTGAGGTTATTTAGTTTGAATATGCTACAATATTGTCAAGAATTATTATTATTTTTCTATATATATAATTCTAATTTAATAATGTTAACAATTTTATTATTTTTATTGATAATTTTTCTTAAATGCTTATCCATAATTTTTCTTAGATATTTCTAATTTTTGGGTGCTATTTATAAAGTTAAATTTTAATTTTAATTGATATATAATTTTAATATTAATTAAGTGATAATTAAAATGTTTAGATTTTATTTTAGTAATGATTTTATTTTACATTGATAAAATTAACCCAATTTAAAAAAAACAGCCCAAATTTTTAGGCTAAATATTTTTAACTAATAATTTAAATTTAAATTTAAATTTTAAATATCATAACTTTTTCCTATATTTTATACTTATAGTTTTATTCAAGAAATAACTCTATTTTAAAATTAGCATAGCTTTTAAACTAATAATTATAAATTGAATTATAATTATTTTTAAATGTGTGATTATCACAAATTCTATTAAATTATAATTATTTTTAATTTTAAATTTAATAATATGATAAAAATATTCTTCTCAGTTTACATTTTTTTTCCAAATTTTTACTGTTATATATTATAGATGGACCAATAATTGCCCAAACCCTTCCTTTTTGGTTCATATGTAAAGTAGATTAGATAGATGAATCTACTAGATGTAAATAGTATTTATTGGTTGCCTTTCTCACCCTTTCTTGATTGATAAATAGGCTTTAACAAATAGAAATCATAACAGAAAGCAGAGTGTACAAAGTTGAGCTTATACCTACTCTACTTGAAAAATGGGAACGGGGATGGTTGGTAAAAGTGTTCTATGTATTAGATTATATTTTGCTCTTTCTACTTAGAAAATGAGTAAATTAGTCTATATACATTAGATTAAAGAGTACATTAATCATTTCTGTTAAAAATTACATCAATTTGTACCATAAAAAACTGATATAGCTGATGGAATAATTAAACAGTGACAAATAATGTGTCATTTGCACCTCTTGTTGATATACAGGGCCCAATATTTAACAATAGAAATGAAAGAATTTTTAATAAAATGACGAATTTGTTCTTTGATCTAACATGTATTTTTTTAGTAGAAAAGATAAAAGTGCAATCCAACTCCTAATATAACAACCTATATGGTACTTTTACTAGGGAAGGGATCCATGACTCAACAATAAATTTGCTCATTTAAAATGTAGTAACTATATAAAATAGATTGAAAAAAAATTATTATACGAAACATTTGAATTTAAAATTAGAACTATTCAAAAATCAAATTACTTCATCGAGCTCAAAGGTTTCAATTTAAATTCGACAACATTTGAATAAATGCATTAAACTTGAAAAATGGGAACAAGAGTAAAAAATCTGTTTCCTGAATAAGTTGGGCTTAGGTTAGAGAATTTCAAACTCAGGCCTGACCCAATCTATTATATATTATTTAAATGGTTTGGGCTTAGGTTAAAGAATTTCTAAATGGGTTGGGTATAACTAATTCTCAAGATGAAATTATATATTTAAGGGTTTCTTTTTACAAAAATATTATAAAAATAATTAATTATAAAAATAGATTAGGGAAATAATTATTTATGAAAATGGACTGTTTTGAATAGTTCTTGTCGGTGTCACCTGACACACCGATGGCACCATCCCCTTTCCTCCCAAATCATCAACCAATCATGTGCTTTTATTTAAAAAAAAGAATATTTTTTTGTGCCAATATTATGTCAGGCGATATCGGTATATATTTTTTTCAAAATACCCGAGAAAATACAGGTATATTGAGGGATCAAAAAAATATTTTTTAATGATGTCGTCGTGTGTCAAGTGGCATTGGCAAAAGTAAAAAAAAAAAAAAAAGACTGTGTCGGTAAAAAGAAAAGTCTAAAAAAGGCCTTATTCTTTTTTTGCTTTTCTAGCTTTTTTTTCCCTCTTTGACCTTTTTTTCAACTTTTTTTAAAATATTTTTTTAATCGATGCCCCCAACATGTCAGGCGGCACCATACACTCTAAATACCCCAACCCTAGCCAAAAATATGTTTTTCTTGAGTTTTGTATTTTTGAAAAAGTTTTTAGTGGCAATTTCAAAAAAGAAAAGAAGAAAATTTGCTTACTAGAAGAGGAGAAAACATAAAAGAAAAGAATAAAAATTTGTGTTTTACACTGCAAAAATAAACTTTGAGTTATAAGGTTCGTTTGTACTTTTTTTTATGTAATTATATTTCTGTAGTAGGATTTAATTTTATTAAATAAAAGCTAATTTTAATTAATTTTACAGACTTAGTATCGAAAATGGATAACCACTTCTTCGTATACGTTCATTTCGATGGAGTAGTTTTACAAATAGTTGTTGGTTGTATATTTGAATCTCCCAACAAACAGGAATGAAGTTTAATAAGAATGTGTTTGCTGATGATATGAAATAAAATATTAATGCAAAAATTGCTTGACATTATGGGAAGAGGGTGTCGAGACTATTATACAAATTTCTAGTTTCGCCAAATCCTATCAAATTTACTAAGATGGAACTTGTAGACAATGAAGACATGGAGACAATGGTCATAATTTATTGTCAGATTGGGAGGGTGAACACTAAACTGATTCAGTTATTCAGTGAGTTAGCAGATGTGGAGCCCGTTCAAGATGCCACTCTATTAAGTCAATAATATGGAGTTCAAGACCCGTGTACAGAAGTTCTGAGAGCCTCTCTTGATAGACGATCGTCTATACATGGGTTTTGACATTGATCTGAATGTTGGATGGGTAGGACAGTACGGAGGTGGAGCGACATCAACATGGTTGATAATCCAAACCATGCTCCGATTGCGTATGATAACCTTAATCAGGTTCCCGTTTAAAGATACATCCGGTGGTGATTGAGACCGATGCGGATGGTGAAGATGAATCTAATAATAATGGTCGTTCTGTTCACAAGGGTGAAGATTTTAGTGACCTTGATTTAGATAGGTCTCGGATGATATCGATGATGAATGAGCGAACAATAATGAAAATGTATATGCCCCTTCGGTCAGGAATACGAGTCATGGCATTTTCATACGCAATAACCTTAGGGTCCACATGTTAAGTGTAGGTTTCGATACGGCGCAAGCATCTGATTTCCCTAAGTACCCCGATATAACACTTACTTACTGGTTGGCTATAGATCCCGAATCGAAAGAGTTGTTCGTAGGCCAACAATTCGCGAATAAGGAGGATTGCATATTTGCCATCAAGCGGTATAGCATTAAGGTGTTGGTTGACTTTAAATTTACTGTGTCTAAACCAATATAATATGTTTGGGACTGTTGGAGGTTGGCAGAAGAGTGCAACTAAATGGTACAAATTGCATTTATCTAGAGGCCCCGACTGTGGAGGGGTCCAAATTTAATACCTTCTTTTAGTATTACTTAGCTTAGCTTCTTAACTCTTAAAATAAGAATGTAGTGAAGTAACAAAGAAACAATGACACAAAAATAGGAAGGCTTTGAACTATCCTAATATATATATAAGAAGAAAAGGTTCAATGGGATAGTTTCATGTAAATATCAAAAGAATCTGATATAAACTAGGAACTATTATGTTAGACCATTAAGAATAAAATTATATGCGAAAATATACCTGAATTCATTGTTGGAGATAGTCTAATAGATTTTGACCTTCCAAGAATATAAATTTTCTCTTTGTATAACTCTTTAATGGGAATGGAAAAAAATACGAGATATATCTATTTCTTAGGGATCACTACCTCTTTTAAAATAACGGTTATTAAATTAGTTTTGGGTATTTATAATTTGACCCTTATCAAATTATAAATACTACTTATGATATTTATACATTATTTCCATAACACTTTAATACATATGATACTTATAACATATTGGTCATTTAATTTTGTATTACACTATATAATAGTATTATATGTTATACATATGTGCCGATAATTGAGGGTTTTAATCCAACATTTCAATCTTTCTTTTATTTTTTTCCATTTTTGTTTTAAATTATAATTACTTGTTTGTTTTGTACATATAGAAAACTCAAAACTACAATAATTTCCGTTAGATTTTATACTTTTAATACTTTTTTTATATTTTTTTTGAAAATTTTAAAATTTTTCTAAACTTTTGGTAAATCTTAAATGTTTTGTATAAATTTTATATTTTCCTGTATTATACTTTTGATATATTTTATTATTTTTATTGATTATAATAACTTTTTATATTTTTGTCACACGGGTGGCATATGATAGAGGTTAAATCTTATAAATTTTATATATATTTAAAAAATTATATTATTAAAAAATTTATATATTTTTATATATTTTAGTAATTTTCATATTTTAATAATTTTTCATAAATTGAATATATTTTTATATATTTCTATATATATTGCTATAATTTTAATATTTTTATTGATTTTAATAATTTTTATCTTTTTTCACCACATGTCACAACTATAACATGACATATGGCGGAGACACCTAAAAATAACTTGAGACCATTAACTTTAACGATCAACAGGGGCATAGCTAGGGGGCTAGCAGGGGCCTCGGTCCTCCTTAAAATAGAAAATTTTTTATTTAGGCCCTTTAACATTTTTAAAATTTTAAATTAGTAAAGGTTAAATTGCACTTTGGTCCCTCCTAAAAATGATAAAAATTTGATTTAATCCTTTAAAATTTATAAAGATATAGATTATTAAAATGGTGAAATTGCATTTTTATCATCATAAAAAATTACAATTTAATTTCGCCCTCTAAAAAGATTTTCTGACTTTATCCTTGACAGTTAAATGACCTTTTTGTTGTATTTTGATAATTCAAGTGCCCAATTGTGTGAAAAAAAGTAAGGGCTTAATTATTATTTTTTAAAGAAAAATTCGAGAGCTTTTACATCTTATAAACTTATTTAATTTAAAAAAACAAAAAAGTCAAACTTATAGTGTAGCTAAGAAAAATATATATATATATATATATATATATATAAACCTTTTCACATGTGAAATATTTAAATTAATATCCAATACAAATTAATTAAACCATATTACATGAACTAATATACCTTTCACATGAGAAATACTTTAACTAATATCCAATACAAACTGATGAAACTAATACATTATATGTATATTATCCAATATATGATAGCTTTATAAAACTAATTTTACATATTAACATTAATAACAAAAGTAAAGTAACATTCATAATATAAAATTATTAGCAAAACTCAACTCATTATTACATACTTTTTAAACAAAGACATTTTCAGAAACTAATCTTTATAATCAATCTTTTACAAATAATAACAAAAGACAAACTTACGTGATTGATTGAAGTTTAGGAATGGATGAAACTGTATTCCATCACTTAATTTTATTAACTATTTATTTAAAAGTATTTGGTAAAATTTAGCTGGCGCATTTTATTATTAAATATTTATTTTATAATGTTTTAGTTTTTATTGGATAAAATTATTGAAATAAAACATTATTAGCAATGAATTAAAATATTTATTATGAAAATTAATTAGTGAATATTTTAAAAAATTAAATAAATAAATTTATTAAGTTCCTTATTTGCAAATATTAACTTTGTGGAAATTGATAAATATTAATAGTGTATCAATATAATTGTAAACTATATTTTAGTGATAATCATGTCATGTTCTTAGTATGTAAATTAGTGATAATTATGTCACATTCTGAATAAATTTGTCAAGTAGCATATTTCAATTAATATAAAGTTACATAAGAAATCATTTTACACAAATAAATTAAAAATAAATTAAGAGTATATAAATATTCAAGAAATAGATACATATCTCATTTCATATATCTCATTAGGTTTAAAAGCATGTGGTAAAGAAAGTAATTTTTGAGTAAGTATGGTTAAATATGCCATTCTATATATCTCATTCCTAAGCAACTGTGAAAAAAATTACTCATTCCTGTGTTTTTTGTTTTGGAGGTTTTAGCTTAACAAGTTCTTGCAAACTTTCATTCATCAAACATTACAATTAGAGGGTTTGACTATCCAATATTTTATTTGTACCCAAATCAATTAAAAAAACTGAAACTCTGATTACTAAATACCTCATTATAAATAGAAGAATTGTTGATTGGTTAGATAGAAAGTTATTGTAAATAAGAAAAAAGGGTTCCCTCATATTTCTCAAAACTCGTGATAAATAAAATGGATATCTCTTATGTAGTAACCCCTGAATACTGCATAACTTCCTTCATGTAGCCTGTATAATTCCAGCAACTCCATGCATACTTCTAGCTGAGCAAAATCAACATTCAAGGCCTGTAAATAAATAAAAAGAAGTTATTTAACAGTGATGTCCGAAAGAATTAGGTTTCAAATTAAGAATGACCAATTTAAAAATGGAGTGATAATTTTGAGTAAACAAAAGTACTTAAAACTAAATTAGTTAATGAAGTTTTGGTAGTGCTAGTAAAAGTAGTGGTCTTAAGATTTTAAGTACCCAAGTTCAAGTTGTATTATGCACATTTATATATATGTAAGTTTTAAATCCAAATTTTATTTTAGTTAAGCCTCATCACGTTGGACCCTTTTCAGATTTATTTCAATTATCAGTCTATTTGTAATAGTTTGGTATACAAATTGACAAGTATATAAATTATCTTTTTTACGGAGTTAATATTTGAGTTGCTCCCATTTCATTTCTTGAATCAAACGAATCATAAGAAATATATTAGATCTCAATAATTGAACAAATCATAGCATTTATTTGAATTGAGTAGTTTCAAATAGGTTAAAATATGTGTTAAATTATTTTACTCTTCATACATTTGAAATTTAGTCTCTTTATTTTTATTTTTAAGAATTTAATCCTTCTACTTTTGAATTTAAAAATCAAAGTTTATTTATACCGTTAAAAATTTCATATTAAAATCAAGTCTATTATAAGATTTTTTTTATTACATAACTATCAAGTGAGTATTTTTATTCCAAAATATAATGCCGACAAAATTGAACTTGAAATATTTAATTAAAAATAAAAACTGAAATTCTGAAAATAAAAAGTAAAAAAATATAAAATTAAAGTATATTTTACTCTTTCAAATAATTAAGTTAGTTTTTCACATATGTGAAAGAAGATCTAATCTTAAAATTGTAAACATCTAGTTATTCACTTGTAATGTATGACCAATATAAACTATAAATCATAATACACCTTTCTGGTTGAAGTATTCCAAATGGTCACTTCAGTTTAGGTTTTCAATCATAAAAATGGTCTGACCTTAACAAATAATATTGTATTTCGTTTTAATACTTATATATTAATTAAAAATATATTTAAAATTTTATTTATTTGTATTATTAAAATCAGTGTGATTGAGACGATGTACGTGGCGTGCCATATGTACATTATACTAATATATATGAACTAATTTTTAATAATAAAATAGATAAATTTTTAATAAAATAACAAGTTTATTCTATAAAGACTAATTTATTTTTTTAATAAATAAAATAAAATACAACCCAACTTGCAGGACATGAAACTCCACGACAGTTTGACCCAACTTCTCCTTAGTTCTACGGTTCATAAACGTCCGGTAATTAATTGAAAAACTAGTACTAGTAGTAGGGGTGGTGCTTCTAGGGTAGGGCGAATCTAAACTATAGGTCAGCAGGAGAAAAAACGGAAATCATATATATATACATGAATTTACATATATATGAATAGTATTTATTGTGGTATAGAATGTTACCGATGATGTCATGGTAAATATCAATAATGATAAATGAGCAAAAATACAAAACAGATGGTTTGGTGATTGCACTTTATAGGGAATTTGACGGTGTAATTATTGATTCAGACAGTTTAAAAGCAGTATATGTTATATATAACAATTATTTAATCAAAAGAATATAATAATTATTAATTAAAACAATATAATAATTAATCCATTACGTATCTTAAGAAAGACGACAAAAATAAACAGATAATTTAAAAGAATGGCTGTTGGTGAAAAAAAGAGGCTGCAATTATTTGAAAAACACCTCCAAGCTAACTTGGGCATAATTTAAAGTAGGTTGCAATGGTTTTTCCATTAAAAAAAAAAATACAAAACATACTACTACGTTACAGTATTTTTCATAAATTCTAAGCCTTGCTTGGGAAGGACAAGGTGGGCAAGTTTCAGATTTTGGGTCCGTCCATATATAGGAGGCACGGAATTGTTTGTCATATTTTGTCTGCACATGCGGTTTACATTTTTCACTCCTTTATTTCGTCAGCCATTCAATCTACCCCCCCTCCTTTAACGAAAGCTTATCTATATGTATATATTAGGTTGTGCAATTGCATAGGTAACCCAAAAATCTCCACATGCTTTCCAATAACACCTAAGCTTACCTTAAAGCAAATATGGTGGTGAAGAGCATCAAAGAGAAATCCAGTTCCTTTTTCCTATATTTCTGCTCAAAAGGGTTCAAAAAACCAGCCTCTCCACAACAAGGAACCAAGGGAAATGCTGTGTCATCAGAGCAGAAACCGCCCGGAGGATGGAAAGCAATGCCTTTCATTTTAGGTTTAATTCAACTTTTTTTTTTCTCTCCTTTCTGAGGAATCTGATTTATTTAATGCTATAGTTGTCGTTTAGTTTTAACATAGTGCAAAAAAAAAAAAAAAAACACTGTGGGTGGTGGTGGTGCAGGGAATGAAACGTTTGAGAGATTTGCAACGATTGGGTTGCTGTCAAATTTCATGGTGTATTTGATGAAAAAGTTTAACATGGACCAAGTTTCAGCTTCCAATGTACTCAATATCTGGTCTGGTGTATCTAACTTCGCACCACTCATCGGTGCTTTCATCTCTGATGCCTACGTCGGCAGATTCGCCACCATTGCTGTCGCATCCGTCGCTTCATTTCTGGTAAGAGTTTAGTAACACCAGTGTTGATATACAGTAAATAATTTTATTTTTCAAAGGTCACCATATCTTCTCGAGTTTTTTGCCTTGATGATAATTCGTACAAGGGAAAGGAGATCTTGTCTTGACTTGCAAGATTTTTTTACCCTTGCAAAAGTAAAAACTACAGACACGTATCATATCTGTCGCTGAGGTTAAACAGCGGGTCTAAATTTGCCTGCTATGCATGTAGTTTCTTGTTGGAAATCTAGCCCCGAATTGAATGCAATATCTCGGTCCAACACGATGATATTAATGGCAACATTAAAATTCATGTATGTGACAGAGATATCATTAGCTCAAGTTAGGTTAGTATTTGTCATGTAAATATTTTTTATCCGGATGCTACACCAATATATGAATAAAAAATTAGATTGATTGTCAAATTTATGTAACTTTTGGTTCATTTAGACTAACATAAACTAAATTATTCAATTTGCATTACCCACTGATTTATTTATCAACCTTTGAGGCCAACCAATCATATATGATTTACAAACATTATCTTTGTTCATTATACATCATTATCAATAATAATACAGTACCCAAAAAAATAGATAATATCTTTTTTCACGACAACAATTTTGACATAGTTAATTATTGTGATATATGTACCTAAAATACTTTTTCACAAATATGGAAAATTAGGCCATAATTTAATATTTATGTTTAATATATCTTATAATTATATTAATTTTGTTAAGAAAAAAATCATTAGGAGGGGGACCATATCTTACCTGCTGCTTTGGGTCAATGATAAAAAAAAGTATGTCCAATTTAAAAAGTTAGCATTTATAAATTCTCCATCTGTTCCAATTTCTTTATATTAACAAATCGTCAATGATTAGAGAACGTCTTGGCTCTAGAGGATAAGGGTTCAAATGTCAAACGTAAAAACATAGAAACTAGTAATGTGACCCCTGACTATTTATATTTTACGTTGACAGGGAATGCTGACGATAACTTTGACGGCTTGGATCCCACAGCTCCAGCCTCCACAATGCCCAGCTGAGCAGCAATTACATGGTCACTGCATTAGTCCAAGCAAGGCTCAACTGGGAGTACTGCTAACAGGGTTAGGCCTCTTATCAATTGGAACTGGTGGGATAAGACCCTGCAGCATTCCCTTTGGGATTGACCAGTTTGATCCAACCACTGAAGAAGGGGCTAAAGGGATCAACAGCTTCTTCAATTGGTACTACACCACATTCACATTGGTCATATTGCTCACTTTAACCCTTGTGGTTTATATTCAAGACTCAGTGAGCTGGGTTCTAGGCCTTGGAATCCCCACTCTCCTCATGGCTGCTTCAATTGTTTTGTTTCTCATCGGAACCAGAATTTATGTGCATGTGAAGCCCCAAGGAAGCATTTTTTCAAGCATTGCCCAAGTGTTTGTTGCTGCTTACAACAAACGACATCTTAAGCTTCCTGCAGAGGGACAGGAATTTGGAGTTTTCTATGATCCTCCTTTAAAGGAATACGTGTTGTCAAAGCTACCCCTCACCTACCAGTTCAGGTCATCTATCTTATCACTAAAACTTAAAACACTGTCAACATATACATTGTTTCTTTCATGGTAAAAGTTGATAATATGAACTGGTTGATGTTGACTTAGGTTCTTGAACAAAGCCGCGATAACAACCAAGAATGATTTAGAAGACGATGGTTCCCCTAAAAAATGGTGGTTGTGCAGCATCCAAGATGTAGAAGAGGTCAAATGCCTTATCAGAATCATCCCTATATGGGCTTCTGGTATCATTAGCTTCACCGCCATGGCACAACAGGGAACATTCACCTTATCACAAGCTTTGAAAATGAACAGGCATCTTGGTCCCAAGTTCCAAATCCCAGCTGGTTCCATGGGTGTCATATCGATGCTCACAATTGGGATTTTCCTCCCAGTCTATGACCGAATCATGGTCCCATCTCTTCGAAAAATCACCAAACACGAAGGTGGGATAACACTTCTTCAAAGAATTGGAATTGGTAACTTTTTCTCTATCCTAGCCATGGTCGCTGCTGGCGTGTTCGAACAGAAGAGAAGGAACTCAGCTACATTGCACCCTGGTGCCGCTCCAATCTCGGTCTTTTGGCTATCTCCTCAGCTTATTCTCATGGGTTTCTGCGAGGCATTCAACATTCTTGGGCAGATTGAGTTCTTCAACAAGCAGTTCCCTGAGCATATGAGAAGCATTGCTAATTCTCTCATCTTTTGCTCCTGGGCTGGTTCAAGCTACTTGAGCAGCATAGTAGTGAATGTTGTGCATCATGTCACCGGAGGCCACGGCCACCCCGACTGGTTGACTAATGATATTAATGCTGGCAGATTGGATTACTTTTACTACATTCTAGCAGTGATGAGCGCCTTCAATTTCCTTTATTTCCTCTATGTTGCTCATCGGTATCGTTACAAGGGCCAAGCACGAATAGAACCGAAATCTGAACCCGATGTAGAGCTAAGTTCGATGTAACCATGAAACCAATTAAGCTGTTGTAGTTTTAATGTATATCACATGCTACCAAATAATAAAAAACGTACTCATTTGAGGTAAACTTTCACATCTAGTCTATTTCATTGTTGCCTTGTAAGATCAACAATAAAGGCGAAAGCGCGTGCTGCTTTTCACCGTTTATTGTCTTGAAATTTCACGTATCTTTGATTTAGTCTTTATTTGGATGTTGAGATATGAGATACGACACCCACTCGATTAAGTGCAGCATGGAATCAGAAAAAAAGCCTGCAATTGCTACGTGGCATGGATCTGTGGGATTCGAGGTTAGATGATGGAGTTTAGTGTCAATTATAGAACTTTTTGGAGCTTTCTATCTTTATTTTCCAGCAATGTAGCATGGTTTTATTATGGCTGACAAGATAATGCCCATCTTTTTATCTCTTCATCCTTCTTTCCTTTTCATTATAGACTTCACAGTTGTAGAAACCGAATGGAACACCGCCGGTTTTTTTTTCCTGCTTAATAAAATAATAAAATTCTATTGAAACTCAACAGGGTAAAATTAACCAGAAGATTTGTAAAAATACCTTCCCAAAGCAAGTACTTGATTAGATAAGTTACACTAGCATAAAAATCATCAATTATTTGATTGTCTTCCATCTTTTAAGGCTTCAAATTTGATGGTAAGCATTTACATCTATGATTGTCTCTTCCTACTTTTACTTTTATGAATAATCTTAAACATATTTTAGATCTGTTAAAATAGTTTGTTGAAGATTTTAAGTGAAAATTCTTTCGGAAAAAAAATCACAAGTAGAGGAGAAGATATTTATTAATGTTGAAAATCGAATGATATAAGAGGAATTTTGACTATATCTATTTAAAGGTTAAAAAACCTATTCTAATCAATGTTAAATAGAAGAAGTGTATTTTTATACGGATTCTACTTGTACTGTATAGCTCCCCCGACCCTAAGCTCTATACAAATCCCCTTATTTTATCACTATGTTTTATTTTTTTAACAAGAATTAGGGTCACACAACTCTAATAAGATATATTTGGTACATTTACATTTTGAGATTCTCTTGAACTCTTGAGCATTCACATCACAAAAATTAGCATTAAAGGAATTCGAATTGGCATTGGCTAACCTTTCTTCATTAGTGCTTCAAGATAATTTTAACTTGTGTGTTCTCTTTGTTTTAGGCTCAATAATAGGTGGTTTTCACCCAAAAAGAGAGTAAGTTGACCCATCTATCATAAAGAGTTGAGATACCGACGATCCTTTCATTTCTAATAATTATCGACATAAAAAATATCCATTAGCTACATCAAATGGGAGGTTCTAATACCAATTGTTGAAATTTAAAGTTGATAATTGCAAAGAAAATAGGTAGTGCTAAGTGAAGTGCTAGTTGTGGTGCCCACTAAAGGTGACATTGCGGTAAGAACAAAGGGAGAAAAACACAAATGAGTTGTTTACGCAATTCATTTTACCTACAATTGTGAAGGCGTGCTCAGTACGATGATCCATTATCTTTAAATCACAACATGTGATTTAAGTTCTATCACGCCCTGGTATAGCAACCCCACTTGTACTAAAAAAATCTAGACCACTCACCTTTAAATTTCCCCTTAAAAGATTAGACCATAAACCAAGAAATTTGTTTGCATTCTCAATTACAAGTTCCTCAATGAACATATAAGTGCTAAAAACTCTTGATACAAAACAAATATAAGTCTTTTCATTTTATAAGTATTCGAGATTTGCTAACATACTAGATCAATTAAAATCAATTCTTCAAGTACAAATCAACTGTTGAGTATGACTTCTATTTCAAGTCAAATTTGAGAAATAATCTTTCAATTAAATTCTGTTTATTTGTTTCAATCAAACACTGGTTAGTTTAGATTATTTTATTATTATTTGACCTATGAATTTAGCCTATAAATAGGCTCTTTTACAACCTTAGAAAATACACCCACTTATAGAATTTTGTGTTTACGTTTTGAGGGTTCTTTGTTTTCGGGTTTTCGGGGTTTAGTTTTATCTTCATCTTTTGTACTCTTCGTTCTTTTGCTATTATAGTAAAATTATCTTTGCTCGTGGTTTTTTGTCCTCTTTGGAGGGGTTTTTCCACGTTAAATTTGTGTGTTCAATTTCTCAATTTATTCTGTTATTTTTTTTTCTTGTTGCTTAATCGGGTTGATCCTAACATCAACTAATCAAGCATATACAATATTCTAATAAAGTCCATGATACTCAAAATATTTGGAGACTAGTCGTCAATGTAACACGAACCATTTTTGCAATTTCAGATATCCAATTGCTTGATTAGATCTGATTCCCCAAATGGATTGATCTTCTTAGATAGGTTGTTATACTTCCACAAGATTAACAGGATTCATAATTCAAAAATTTTGTTCTAAAAAATTATCAACTCTAACTATAACAAGTTATATTATCTGTTACAATACTAACCATAGGAACCATTACTTGTAACAAGATCAATCCATTTGTAACTAAAATGATTTACACAAAATTTACATATAATATAATGTTATTATTATATTTTTATAAATATTACTTTTTAACTATTGTAGGTGGCATGAATTTGTGGTACTGGAGGTGTAAGTGATGGACAGATGGTTAATCATAGCTCGCTGGCTTCTCTTTGTATTTGGGTTTTGCCAAGAGCCCATCACTTCATCTTCTTCCGTCCTCTGCAATTCAAACAATATTTATGGATTTACAGTACGGTTCTAGAAGTAGAACCCTAAATTCCAAGGCGCATTGGCATGCTTTCTTGTTTTACCTTACGAAATTCAAACCATGTGGTATGAATTTGTGGGATTGATGGTCATGTGATGTTTGTAGCCTTGTGTTTGTATTTATTTTCCCAAAGGCATGCTTGACTTAAAAGGCGAGGGGATTCACACAGCTCTACGACATACGCGTGTCTTATGCATAGTCTTCAACAATCAAATGTCCACCACATATGATGTTATTGCAAAAAACAGCAGTCACATCATGCATGGATCTTCAAACATGTCGCTTTTGTTCTTATGTTTAAACAAATCCCGCACGTCAATCGTCTTCAAAACTTCATTTTCTAGAACCACTTATTGAAGTGAAGACAAAAACGGTAAAGGCTCGCATATTTGTCACGTTATTTCCACAAATATTTGTTCGTTTTCTTATTCAATAAAGTTGTGTTTAAGTTGATAGATAGATGAAATATCTCTAAAAGCAAAAATTGTTTGACATGCCATGTACATCATATTCTGGTTTAAGTAAAACACCAGAAAGATGACAAAACAAATGAAAATGGCATGAACATGTGGAGGTTAGTGGATAAACACTATACATTCATATTATAAATTCAAACATTGTTGATAAAAATAATTATGAAAGAACTAATTTTACTATAAACATGCGGTAAGCAATGAGTGGATAATAATGGCCATCATCTATATTCTAACCCCACAAATTGAATGCCTCATGAATCCTAGTCTAGTTCTTAAATCTTAAGTTAAAAAGTGGACCAGTATCCACATAAATATCAGTCAGCATGATAACTATTTTGCATTCAGACCTGGGAAATTTTACTAATTATTTGCCATATATCTATTCCAATGATATTACCCATCTCTCACTCTGTTGTCTGTATATACTTTATATAAATGTTGTCGTGCTGTATTTTCATCAGTTTCTTAGAGAGATATGGAAAGATTCCATTTTGCTATATACATATACATGATAAAGTCATATAAACTAAATTATCAACATCATAAATGTTATAAATATGGGATCTCCCCACCAGGGTCAGCTTTATCCGCAATATGAATGACATCTGAAATCCATGAAATCATTTTCAGTAAAGACTTTTCCCACTATAATTATTAAAGCAACCTTAGAACAAGAGGTCGCTGTTGTCATTGCATATATAATTATTACACTTTCTTCTATGTATCATGCGGTTAAGTTGGTCAAAAATCTATCATTCCGCCATCAAATCTAAACTCCACTTGTTTGATGGCGTGCATCATCTTCTTCAGCTTTGACTGCCACAGCAATCACTCACAACTAAATAAAAGTAGGAGTATTCAACTTAAACAACACCAGCTACCTTGTGCTTTTACAAAAATTGGTGGAGATATGTATAAATGTGGAAAATGTAATTGTTTAATATTCAACTCAAATTTTTATATTTTATAATTTAATATTTTTATCATTTAATTAAAAAGTTCTTGGCAATATATATAGATTTTAATTAGCAAGAGCAATCAAATTATTAATCAAGTTCATGGTGTAATAGTAAAACATTTCGTTGAAATAAAGTTTTAGTAAACATTAAATCTTTAACTTTATAATAAAGTGTTGCTTTATTTGGTTTATTTCAAGGGTCGGCAAAATCTTTATTTATTATAAAAAAATTATTATATTGGTATCACGAATTAATCATACATAAATTTAATTAAGAAAAAATAATATATTAGTCTACTTTAAAATGATAACGTAGATATGACAAATTGTAAATTTGAAGATGGAATAAAGTAACATTAACTATGACTCTGTAAAAGAAAATGATTAGTATAAATTTTATTTGAACTCAATCCGATCCAATAATTATTATCCAATAACTAATTAACTTCAAACTAAATATTCAATTTGTCACCAATAATAAAATAATTATTAGTGGCGTAACAATAAAAATATAATATCACCTTTTTAATTAGAATTTTGGTAACGAATAATTTTGTTACCAAACTATATATGAATTCATCACTGATTATTTGAATTGTCGCTAATAATAGAATTAATATTTAACATATATGCGATGAAAGAAATATCGTCACATTGGCAATGGCATAATATATGATCACCTAATATGATTATATAAATTCATAAAATTTTTATTTAGTGTCAATATAAAATCGTCATGTATTACTAACAATGTAATGACAATAAAATAGTATTGCCCAATAATTAATATTTTGCAAAATTACATCTTCACCTAATTATATACAATTATGTCATTGATTATTAAAATCACCACAAGTAACAAAATAAAATTCACCAATTCTTTGAGAGAGCAACATTGTGAAATTATCAATTACATAATTATCATCACCTAGTACAATAAAAATTGTAGAAATAATCGATAAACATTTTCACATTAGTCCGCAATTATTATACTTTTATTTATATTCTACTAAAAATATTATAAAATTCATTCCTTTACAAAATGGTAAAAATACACAATCAAATTTATTGAATCAAGAATTTATATAATTTATATTCTTAAAATAGTAATAAATTTAAATGTTTGAAAAAAAAGAGATATGACCAGGAAATAGATGTTAAAGCTCACATTCCACATTTTGTTGATGGTGAGTTTGTAGTTGTAACACCCTTTGCTCGGTTCTGTTGCCGGACCTAAGCTATAGGATGTTACCACACAAAGCTCACATAGCTTACACATACTCGAAACATACGTGGTGGACCGTGCTACGAACTAATATGTGGCAGATTGATCCTACGAGTCGTCCAACTGCGAAAGTAAGGCAAACATCTAATTTCATAATTTCCTGCGAACACCTAAACGTGAACTTTTTTGCGGATACCCCACATTGCAATAGGTCCTGCGGAACTTATAATGTGGAATACAATAGAACTTGAGTCCATTTTATTTACATACATCAAGAGAGAGTCCAAGGTAACCACCATAGAAATTTAACATATCTGCTTACAAAATAACCAATTGTTTATATACATGCCACTTAAGCGAACCAAATCAAAATCAAAAGTCTACCACAATTCTTGGATAGATAGTGTGAACTTTTTGCTGATCCAGTTGACACGTTTTGAACGTTCAAAATATACAAGATAAAAGCAACCTAGGTGTAAGTATCAAGAATACTTAGTAAGCTCATACAAATTCAATAATTAACCTACCTCACATATAATTATGTGATAATTTAATATGCGAACGTCGTTTACTTATCAACCAAACAATTTGTCAACAAAGTAAGTATATATACTTGATCAACATACAATTTATTGAGCGCGCAACATGATATGTTAACACTTTCATATCTGATTCATTCACATTCCTTTCACTTGTGCAAACACCAATTTTAATAGTCAAGTCTTCCCTTACCCCTCATTCCTTAATTCGCCAATTTCACACTTCACATCTTTTATGTTACTCAGTAAAACATCATAAAAGAAATCAAAACACATATACGCTTCACATCAGATGCTCGTCTGATCTAATCATGTACAGAGGTGTCAGGTTACTAGTCCGAGCTAAACCTTTATTGACACAATAATAGCTTGCTCAAGGCTATATATACATGTAAGGTTACCAGTCTAAGCTAAACTTTTAAAACAACATCAGATTGCCAATCCAAGTAAAATCTATGTCACATGTATCTTTGAATCTGTAACAAATGTTGGATCTCAAAATCATTAAGAAATAACATGTAACCATGTGTATGAGTCTTTTACTAAGTTCATCGGGATGCTGTCATTTTATAAACTCATTATCATTCATTTACATCATAATTCAATATTTCCCGTCTATTTTCAACAAACCGAATCTTACGTTCCAAATTTTCAATTATACAACTAAAGAACAAGAAAAAGAAAAATTGAACAATGGTTATATTGTATGAATTTACTTGGCGAAATGATAACACGCCACAGTAGAGTCTACTCAACAACTTTCTCTTTCTCGCTATCTTCTCTTGGTGGATTCAAATACTGATCTATAACAAAATTTAATTCAATTTTTATCAACCAATATCATTCATCAGCTCATGAAACATATAATTCAGTTCAATTTTATCACTAGAAATTCCCTTAAACCTAAAACATTATATAGTCGAGCCCTTTTCTAACAAAGTTTATAGAAATCTCAAATTAGTTACGAAATGTCTACACTTTAGTCTTGATATTAGAAACTAACAAATTTTCATTTTACAAAGTGGTTCTTTTTCATAACCTTTCATCTAATCTAATCATTTAACACCACAATTTCAAGCATTCAACAATGACAATCTCATGAAATTTTTAACAGTTTTAGAAATGAACATCACTGTTAGCTAGATTGAAGTACAACAATCTCAAAAACACAAAATCTATGCAAAAATGGGCTTGAAGTAGCTTAGCATATAAAAGCACAATCTTGGCCAAACTTTCCTAGTTCAACAAAGAAAAAAAATGGCCATAAAGAGGATGAAAGAAATAAAATGATTTTTCTTCCCTCTATCCACTATGTTATGGTCTATAACTAATCTAATTATTATATAAAATTAACATTATTTTCAATAATGCCAAAACTTATCCGACTACTATGTATAGAGAAGAGTGGCCAAATTGATATTTCAGGCCCTAGTTGATTAAGTATTATCATTAAAAAGAAATAGTAAACTTTTACCACCTTTACGATTCCATCCTTATACTATGATCAATTCTCTAATAAATCAAATTTTTTGAACTAAAATTTCATATGACACTAAATTGAACCAATGATTATTAAATATTAATATCTAGGGACTTGATCATCAGAGAACGGGCTTTCGAAACCACCGTTTCTGATACCTCTGAAAACGAGTTGTTACAACTCTCCTCCCTTTTATGAATTTTCGTCCTCAAAAATTTTACCTGAAAAGAGATTTAGGTATTGTGACTTTATGGTTTCTTCTGTTTCTCAAGTATCTTCCCCAATACCATGGTGATGCCACAAAACTTTTACTAGAGCTATCTTCTTGTTTCTCAGTTCTTTTACTTCTCGTGCTAAAATCTTTACTGGTTCCTCACTGTAAGTTAAATAAGGTTTTAGTTCTATTTCATTCAAATATATCACATGAGATGGATCAGAATGGTATTGACGCAACATTGATATATGAAACACATTGTGGATCTTCTCAAGCTCTAAAGGTAAAGCTAATCAATACGCCACTGGACTAATTCGCTTAAAAACCTTATACGATATAAATCTCGGACTAAGTTTTTCTTTTCTACCAAACCACATAACTTTCTTCCAATGTGAGACCTTCAAAAATACCTTGTCGCCAATCTGAAACTCAATGTCTTTCCTTCTCAAATTCGCATATGACTTTTTTCTATCGGAGGTAGTTTTTAAACAGTCCTTGATAACTCTAACTTTTTTTTTTTATTTCACAAACTAAATTAGTTCCTACCAACTTCTTTTTCCTTAACTTGGACCATACAATGGGATTCTAATTTTGTTCTGTACAAAGCTACACACGATGTCATTTTGATACTCGATTGATAGTTGTTATAGTAAGCGAACTCTACTAGAGGCAAAAATTTCTCTCAACTTCCCTCAAATTCCATAACAAAAAAGCAAAACGTATCTTTATGTATTTGTATCACCCTCTCAGAATGTTCATCTATTTGTGGATGAAATGTTGTACTGAAATTCATTTTCGTGCCCAAAGCTTCATGTAATTTACCTCAAAATATAGAAGTAAACCACAGATCAAGATTTGAAATAATAGATATTAGTACACTATGTAGTTTAACAATTTCAGCCACATACAATTTAGCTAACTTATTAAGTGAAAAATCAGTTTGAACTGGAATGAAATTTGCAGACTTGGTTAATCTATCAATAATTATCCGAATTACATTTTTCTTGCTTGATGTCAAAGGCAAACCTGATACAAAATATAGGGCAACACATTCTCATTTTCAGTCAGGGATAATTACTGGTTGAAGCAGGCCAGATGGAACTTGGTGCTCAACTTTACTTGCTAGCACATTAAACACTTTTCCACAAACTTTGAGATTTCACGTTTCATCCCTTGCCATCAAAAGATCTTTGATGTTTTCGGATAAGTGGATCTTGATGTTTTCCGGCTTTCAACCAAATTGTAGTAGACCAAAATTGACCGGGCTTGAATAAAGCAAAAGAAAATAGATAAATAAATAAATATTTATTTATTTAACAGTCCATAGTCCATTTACAGCCAAAGCCCGTTAAGCCCAAATACCTTAGACCTATTACCCTATACCAGTTACAACCTTAACCCAAATAACTTAGAAACCCAAACTTAACCTACAGCAGACCCAAACCTGAACGCCCAAATAGTAGGGGCCCAAATGACTTTCAGATAGGGTTAGAAACCCTAGCTCTCCTTCTCCTCGAGCCGCCACTAATTCTAGAAGGTTCAGGAAGCGATTGTCCAACTCCCGAATCGAGGCCACCATTCAAGGCTCTGCCTCGAGAATCAACACCTCACCGTCACCACGAATCCTCACCACTGACTTGAGGCCTCCATCAACGCCAAGACCCTTGAATCACCGAGATTCTCGCGGTCACCGCAAGAAAAGGAAAGAAATCAAAGCAAGATTGTAGTAAATAGATTAGAACAGAGTTTGGAAAGAAATCTTTCGATTTCTTTCCAAAATAGGCAGTAAATCAAGGCTATAAAGCATTTTCTCAAATCTGTAAAAGGACACGCTAATACACAGAGAAATAGAGAAAAACACACCACGAAAAGCATTGTACACCAAACATTTGCAATAATATTTCAGAAGGTGATTATTTTCCATAATTTATTTTCTTTTCTCTTTTACGAATTTATGAATCATTCTTGTTTAAAAAAAAAATAGTAACGTTTAAAAGAAAAGAGGTTACCTGTGGAAGGACGAAGGTTTTGAACCTTCGACACATCACAGACGCATGGCGCGTGGTAGCGCGTGTGCAAATCTTGACTGTAGCCGGATGCCAGAGCCGAGGACCTCTCTCTTCCCCTCTACAGAGCGTTTTAGGCCTTTTTTTAAAGACCGGTGTAAAAAAAATTTTTAAGCTTAAAGTTTGGCTTATATAGCCCTTTCAAAATGGTCCCGTTTTAGCTTAGTCTGATAAGCTTAAAATGACGACGTTTTAAGGCCCCAGGATTCGCGCGTTGACCTGATTACCCGGGGAGGATCCGCGTGTTTTTGAGAATTGGGTTAATTACCAAATTAAATCCTCCACCTTTTTTATGTTTACAATTTTGTTTTGTTTTACTTATGATTTAGCCCTGATATTTTGTTTCAGTTTTAATTTAGTCCTTATAGTAACTGTTTTAAGTCCTGGATTTAAAACGATGCCGTTTAGGGACAAGGGAAAATTTCCCGATGAGTCCCTAGGGTTTTAATGACCGTTTCAATTAGGTCTGATCTCAGTTATTTTCTTATTAAATTAGCCACTGACTTTTATTTATGTTCAATTTAGTCCCTTTAATCCCTTTTAATCTATTTATTTTTAACTTTATACATATACTATTATTTTTAATATGAATATATGTATTATATATCTTATAATTATTTACTTATATTTTATTATATTATATTACTTCATATCTTTCTATTATTATATTAATATATATTTTAACATATATCATTACTTATTATTTATTATAGTATATTTTATCACATAATGTTTATGTATCTTTATACTATTATATTATTTTACATTTTAACAATATATTATTTCATATTATTATTATTTATTATATATTATTTTTACATATATACACTTTCATATTATAAATTATAATTATTTTATATTTTATACCTTTATGTATTTTTATCTAAATATTATTATCATTAAAGGTTTTAACTTGTATTATATAATATCTTTATTTATATGTTAATAATTACTTTACTCATATTCTATTATTACACATTTTGAAAATATTATAATATTATAATTTATATAATACGTATATTTCATCATTAATTACTTACTTCATATTATTCTAAACTTATACTTATATATATATTATAGTTATTTTATTATAAATATAAATTCTTTTACACATTTGATATTTTATATACCAATATATTTTATATTTTTATATAATTATTATTCTTATAAATATATTTTTTATTATATATTATATTTTAAATCATTATTAAATATCTCATTTTTTTTATATAGGCTCATTCTATTTGTCAATTGTTTATATTATACATATATTTTTAAAACTTATGTTTTTATTATTATACAATATTTGCTTTTACTTTAGAATTAATATATTATTGCTATGTTAGGTATTTTATATGTTATGTAATATCTTAGACTTTTATAATTTATTTTCAAATGCATATTTTATTATATATATATATATGTGTCAAAATTGTATATCATGCATCATTTATATGTTTAAATATATGTGGAATTACATGTTTATGGGTTTTACCTATTCTTCTTAAATATATATCGCGTTTTACGTATATTTTTCTTTTAAAATTTGTCATGTTTTTTTTCTTATATGTTAATTAGTGTATGATATTTATGCTGTTGTGCTTTTATTTACCTATTATGTTATCTCATATGTTATGTTAATATGCTCCTTCATACATCGGTTTTAAAAACGAGACTTCAAAGTTTTCAAAAATAAAAAGGCAATGCTTGGTGTTTGGAAGCTTCGAGAAAAGTAGTGCCCTAACTTATTGAGTTGCAATTTTTCTCGTTGAGTTCGAATAGTCAAGTACCCTTCTAAGTTTTTAAGATTTTCAAAATACGAGCAACTGTCTTGGAATTTCAAAGCATTGTGTCCTAACTTACTAGATGTGGCCTTTTATCGTTTCGAGATAGGGATTTCCAAAAAAAGCTAACCTAGTGTCAATATTTTGATACAAGTGAACCCCAATTTTCAAAATCAAAATATTTTAAAGAGGATTGCATCTTAAAATTTTTAAATTTCCGACCTTAAAGACATTTGATAATTAATTAGGTACCAATTTTTGGGCGTTCGAGGTGCTAATCCTTCCTCGTGACGTAACAACTCCGAACCCGTTCTTTTTATTTCGTAGACCAAAACTAATGATTTTAAAACAAAATGTTTTAAAGGTGATCCAATCACACCTAAAAAGATTGGTGGCGACTCCCGTTTTCGTTTATCTCAAAGTCGATTCCCATTTTCCAAAACTCGATTTAAAAATGGTTTCGACAGCTTGGCGACTCCACTGGGGAATAATAAGAGAGTCAAGCCGTGTAATTGATTATCTCTTCTCTTAATGTCGAAAATTGAAATTTTAAAATTTAATACTCTTTGCATTACATGTGTTTGTATTATTGCATGTGTTGCTATATTCTGATACGCATCTATATGACCGTTGTGGTCACACCCTTAAGTGGGAGTAAGAAACTACGCCTTCGTGAGGTTTTCGCCTCCGTGTAGGATAGTGGATCACTTTCGGGATACATCCGTACCTGTGGTTTCGTGAGATTTTCATCTCCGTGTAGCCATAGGGAAATGTATTCCCCTGAATTGAACTCGATTCAAATGAGCTTATAATGGGTGAGAATCGAGGAATCTACTGGTTCGGGTACCTCTAACTTTAGAAACAACCTCATATAGAAAAACCGTAAGAGCCCAACTTAGTTAGAGTAAAACTTTAGATATTACCCTTATAAATTATTATTGAGATTTATTGATATCATGTGATACTAACTATTTCTTTTCTTTTGTTTTGTGCATGTCATTTTGCATTTAAAAGGTATCGATTCACGGTTAGTTTCTAAGTTAGAAAGTTTTATTATGGAGAACGGACTTCTTGATAGAGTGGAGGGCAACGCCAACGTCCATAGATGGTCTGAGCAAACTCAACTAGAAAAGGGAGATAGTATAGCTGTGGGATACGTGTCGGAGCTGTTAGATTACACTCGTATTAGTGTCACGTAGAATAATCTCCAAGAGCTTAAAGAAATTTGGGATCAGTGGGGCAAAAAGACCAAGCAGTTATTCTACGATAATTATGGAGACTTACCTTACTTGCTCGATATTCAGGTAGGCGAGCACTTATTCCGAGCCCTTGCTCAGTTTTGGAACCCTGCGTACAGTTGTTTCACTTTTGGGGAAGTAGGTACCTACTGTGGAGGAGTACACTGCCTTACTTCGTTGTCCCAGGTTTCAGAATGATAGGATCTATTCTCGAGCTTCTTGTGTCCCTACCTTTTGGAAGAAATTGATGACTATTACGGGGATGAGCGAGCAGTGGATCACGGCCAGAATTAAAGAGATGGGTGAATGCAAGTGCATTTCGTGGGACACTTTGAAAAATCTAATTCGACACACCACGATGAGACGAAGAAGGTAGATGTTTTTGCTTTAAGTTTGTATAGACTGATGGTTTTTCCTAGGGCTTTGGGATATGTGGACGAGGCAACTATGAATCTTTTTCATCCACTCAGTAAAAGGGTCACTTCTGTCCCTGCGATTTTGGCGGAGACATTCAAGTCCTTAGGAGCATGTAAGAGGGTTGGTGCATGCAGGTTTGTTGGTTGTACTTAGTTACTTTTAGCTTGGTTCTACAGTCATTTTCGATTGATAGATATGGTGGTTTTTCGGGTCTTCTTCGAGGATTATTCACCGTTGAAGGACATAGTAGCTTCAACTAGGAGAGTTGATGTTCTAGAAGAGAATTGGATAGCGCTACTTTAGAACCTTCAGTCGAAAGATGTTGAGTGGAGGGCTCCGTGGATGATTCCTGGTGAGATTCTTTACCGATGCAGCAATTTTGATTGGGCCCCTCTGTTGGGAATTTGGGGTGCCATTGGTTATGCCCCTTTGCTCGTGCTAAGGCAGCATGGGTTGAGACAGTTCGTACCAGCGACTCATGGGTTGGCTCAAAGTGAATTTGTATACAGAGGAGCCTATTACAAGAGAAAGGTTAGCGAAGTTTCTAATGCCTGGAACAAGACTTGTCGGTTGAAAGGAGTAGATATTAGCCCTGCTACGACTCCGGAGTATGTTGAATGGAGAGGTAGAAGGATTAATGATAACATCCCTAAGCCAAGCGTGGAAGGAGCTCGACTGATAGAAGAATATTTGCAAGTGATGCCCTCGGAGTTAGAAATTATGAAGCAAGAGTTCGAGAGAAAGAACTTGGAGCTCGAAAAGAGGATAGCAAAGCTTGAAGAAGAAAATATGTACTTGAGCTTAGACATTGACGTTCAAATGATGGAGGTCGAGAAAGAGAGAAAAGAAAAGAGGAAGATTGAGGAAGATCGAGATGATCTAAAGGAGCATTACAAAAAGGCACAAGTATTCTTGAGGAGAGCGAGAATAGGATGTTCTTCAGATCAATTGCAGAAAGAGGTCCAAGAGGAAAAAGCTAGAGCCGAGTATTGGGAGAGGAAGTTCCAAGAGATGCGGTCGCAGAATTTGGCATTAGAGGAAGAGAATAAAGGGTTGAAGACCAAGGTAACTGAGCTTGGAAGATCCCTTCGTTGGCATCGAAACCATGATCCTACGATCGAGTTAAAAGAGCTAAGAAGTAAGGTTGAAGATTTGGAAGTGGCATGGTGAACTTTGGATTGAGCAGCTCGAGGCGTCAGAATATTATCTAAAGGGAGAGCTTCAGTAGTCTAGAGGACAGGTCAGAGAAAGGGATCACGTCATTGGTGAAGCCTTAGCCCAGATTCGAGAGGTTGTTGAATATGTTCGAGACTTAGCAGTACAAGTTGATGCTTTGAGTATGATGTATGAGTCAGCGTCTGATAAAGGTCGAGAGTTAGCCCTTTTGTTAGAAAAAGTTAGAACTTTGGGCATTAGGGCAAAGGCGTATGTGTAATCCATTTATATGTAAAGATATTCTTTTTCTAAATAAAGTTTTCTAAATGACATTGAATCGAGATCAATGCCTTTTTGCATTCATGCATTTGCATTACATCATATCATATGCATTCAAAGTTATAGAAAGACCCTAATTAGTTAAAGTTTACTTCTAGAGAGGTAGAAAAGAAAATCTGGAAATCACACATCCTTACGGCACTCGCACTATAACTAAGAGTATGGATCAAAGGTTCGAACAATTGCAAAAGGATATGTAAGACCAATTACAAGAATAGTTGGCCAAAATACGAGAATGACATGAGGAAGCAAATGCTAGAGGCTCGAGAGAAATATGATGGTGAAATGGCTCAATTTGTTAAGGGCCATCGATAAAGGAAAAGCTCCCATGGCGATCATCAAGAGGAGAATGAGGGTCCTCTTCGGGTTTTACTCCACCTCATGTGCCACTGCAAACCGAGGCACCTCCTAGAAGGCCATTTGTCACCGTGAGACCTCAACATGGACCGGTTGATGCTGGAATCCCCGTGAATTTCCCATTTATTCGGGAAATAATTTAGGCGATAGCTCGATCAACCCTATCACTCCTGATCTAGATCTAATGGAGAAAGAAAGAATGACAACCGAATCATCAAAACAGTTGGAGGATCGTTGCAAGTGGTTGAAGGAGAAGTTTAGGGTTTTGGAAGGCGCTGGCAATCATTATGGGATTAATGCCAAAGACTTAACTTTGGTTCCAGACTTGGTACTTCCTCACAAGTTCAAGACGCCGGAGTTCGAAAAGTACAACGGGACTACTTGCCCAGAGGTACACATAACAATGTTTTGTAAGAGAATGACTGGGTATGTGAACAATGATCAACTATTGATCCTTTATTTTCAAGATAGCTTAATAGGAGCAGCGGCTAGGTGGTACAATCAGTTGAGCCGTGCAAGAATTAGTTCATGGAGAGATCTTGCACAAGCTTTTATGCAACAGTACAACCATGTGACTGAGATGACGCCAGACAGGATCACACTTCAAAACATGGAGAAAAAGCCTAATGAAAGTTTTAGGCAATACGCACAACGATAGAGGGAGGTGGCAATGCAAATACAGCCACCACTGTTAGAAAATGAGACCACCATATTATTTATCAACACTTTAAAGGCGCCGTTCATCACTCACATGATTGAAAGCACCACGAAAAGTTTCGTGGATATAGTTATGGTAGGAGAGATGATTGAGAACGCCATAAGGGGCGATAAAATTGAGGGGGAAATGGCTAAAAGATCGGCCCTAAGGAGAAAGGACAACGAGGTGAACAACATGAATAGCCTCAACTCGAGGACAATCACAGTTGGTCAACCCAAAGTAGCTGAGGTCGAGCAACAAAGTACTCGAAGACAGGAATCGGGAATAAGACAGAATTCGGAAAGGATACAATTCACGCCTATCCCTATGACGTATCGTGAGCTTTATCAAAGCTTATACGATACACATGCCATTGCTCCATTTCACTTAAAATCACTACAGGCACCGTACCCCAAATGGTATGATGCGAATGCTAAATGCGAATATCACGCGGGAATACCGGGACATTCGATTGAAAACTACACCAGATTCAAGAAAGTCGTTGAGAAGCTTATCAAGATGGGGTTGTGAAATTGACAAGACCCTAATATTGAAAATCCGTTACAGTTCATAGCAATCAAGGAGTGAATGCCATCGATGAAACAAGGAAGGAAGAATTAAGAAAGATATTGCTGAGGTGAAGACACCCATGAAAGTAATATGGGAGGAGATGGTGAAGAGAGGTATGTTGACATCTGGAAAAGGTAGAAGAGGAATAGAGAATTATTGTGAATTCCATGGAGATGTGAGTCATATGATCCAAAATTGTGATGAGTTCAAGGCCATGGTGCAAGGCTTTATGTTTAACAAAGAGCTACAGATTTTTTAGGGTAGTTCTTACAAAAGACAAATATGTGTGTTGAAAAATGAACGACAAGGAACCAGCCGGCCAAGAATTATTATTTCATTACCGGGGAATAATGAAGTGGGGGCAGAAATCGGGCCCAGAGTTGTCATCTATAAACCCAATCCTTTCCCTTACAAGGATGGCAAGAGGGTGTCATGGAGTTATGATTGCAGTGTAACAGTACCTGAAGGGGAGAGTATAACCAGTGCGTCTAAGGGCGTGAAAAATGAAGGTTCCCATACGCGGAGTGGGAAACGTTATGATACAGAGAGCGTCGGAGTGGAACCCACAAAGACAAAAGGTGTTGAGATTGAGAAGGAGAAAGAGACCGAAGTACCTATCAATGAGCCGGTGAAGGAGGAGGAGGCTAAAGAGTTCCTAATGTTCCTTAAGCATAGCGAGTATAGTGTGGTCGAACAGTTGCGTAAGCAGCCAGCGCATATATCAGTAATAGCCCTACTTCTGAGTTCTGAGGTATATCGGGATGCATTATTGAAGGTGCTTAATGAAACATATGTCACCCACGACATATCCGTTAACAAGTTAGACCAGTTGGTAAATAACATCAGTGCTGACAATTTCATCTACTTTAATGATGATGAAATTCCACCTGGGGGCATAGGGTCAACCAAAGCCTTGCACATCACTACTCGATGCAAAGGATACACGCTACCAAGTGTACTCGTTGATAATGGGTCTGCTTTGAACGTCCTTCCATTATCCACATTGAACAGATTACCCATTGACAGTGCGCATATGAAAACATGTCACAACATGGTAAGAGCTTTTGATGGAACTAAAAGGAAAGTGATGGGACGAATTGACATCCCTTTGGAAATTGGGCCAAATACATATGAAGTTGATTTCTTGGTAATGGATATCAAGCCCTCCTATAATTGTTTATTGGGGAGACCATGGATACACTCGGCAGGAGCGGTGCCCTCCTCATTGCACCAAAAATTGAAGTTAGTGACAGATGGACGGTTAATAACCATCAATGCGGAGGAAGATATTATAGCAACAGTCACTAGCAAGACCCCTTACGTCGAGGAAAATGAAGAGGCTATTGAGTGTTCTTTCTGCTATTTAGAAATCATCAATGCAACCTTCATTTTGGAAGGAAGTGAGGTACCGGTACCCAAAATGTCTAGAGCCACAAGGATGGCCCTACAAATGATGATGGGGAAGGGAGGATTGCCAGGAAAAGGATTAGGAAGACGGTTGCAAGGAGGGATTCAAATCCCAAAACTGATTGAGAAGAAAGATCGCTTTGGTTTGGGCTTCAAGCCAGACCATAAGCACAAGAGGCAAGAAATTGAGAGGCGCCAAGCAAGAAAAAAAACGCGTTTGAATGGAGGAGAAGTGGAGTGGGACCGATGGAGTGGGACCGATGACATTCCCACCTATATCCAAATCCTTTAAGTCAGGAGGATTATTAGTAGAAGAAATTCATCAAATTAATACTGTACAAGATGAGGGATTGGAGTAAGGAAGTCTCGAGTGCATTCGCCCTTACGAATCGGGGAGCTCTCTGAACAATTAGACTGCGGAGGACCTTCCTGTAGTCTTTAGGAATTTTTCAGAGTAATTCTCGAAACATGTCTGTTACTCTAGGGCCTAGGAGTAGTAATATTACGTTTGTAAAAATAGGCTTATATTCATCTATTATTATTTAAATAAAACATAAATTTTATCAATTTAAACGAGTATTGTATCATTTTTATCAACCAATATTCCTTTAAATTTTGGCAATTCTTATTCTTTTATTCATAGCACATAAATAATCATTCTTAGATTCATTCATTCTTTGTATATTCTTTCATACCCCCACAGGTCCCTAGATATCAATGATATGAGCACTGATACTGCAGCTCCTGATTTCTCTTGCGAACAAGACATGTGTTTAGAGGAACCTAAGGATTTTGAAGATGTTCAAGATTGTGACGTATCTCTTGATCTGTTAAGAATGGTAAAGTAGGAGGAGAAACAAATCATGCCACATGAGAAAGAGGCAATAGAGAATATAGCCCTAGAGGAAGGGAAGGAGTTGAAAATTGGAACACTGATTACCGAGGATACAAGGCATGATCTGGTTGAGTTGCTTCGAGAGTTCAAGGATATTTTTGCCTGGTCATATCAGGATATGCCCAGATTGAGTACTTACATTGTAGTAAATCATATTCCGATAAGACAAGATTGTAAGCCAGTCCAACAGAAGTTACGAAGAATGAGGCCAGATATTATTCTGAAAATAAAGGATAAAGTCAAGAAGCAATTCGATGCAGGATTCTTGCAGGAAGTGAAGTACTCCGATTGGGTAGCTAACATTGTACCAGTTCCTAAGAAAGATGGAAAGATACGAATGTGTGTTGATTACAGAGATTTAAATAAAGCTAGCCCTAAAGAAAATTTCCCTCTGCCACACATAGACACTTTGGTGGACAACACAGCAGGATATTCGTTGTTTTCCTTCATGGATGGTTTCTCAGGATACAATCAGATAAAGATGCATCCAGAGGACATTGATAAAACCACCTTCATAACTTTGTGAGGCACCTTCTGCTACAAAGTAATGCCATTTGGACTAAAGAATGCAGGGGCAACATACCAACGAGCCATGGTAAACTTATTCCACGACATGATGCATAAAGATATTGAGGTATTCGTTGATGATATGATTGCCAAGTCGCGAACAGAGAAAGAGCATATTGAGGTCTTGAGAAGATTGTTCTTGAGATTGAGAAAATTTCAATTGAAACTCAATCCAGCAAAGTGTACCTTTGGAGTTAGATCGGGAAAACTATTGGGTTTCGTAGTCAGTGAAAAGGGAATAGAAGTTGATTTAGACAAAGTTAGGGCAATACAAGATTTGCCTCCACCACATACTCAGAAGGAAGTTCGAGGATTCCTAGGAAGGTTGAATTACATCGCTCGATTCATTTCACAACTGATCGAGAAATGCAATCCTATCTTTCGCCTCCTCAGAAAGCACAATCAAGGTACTTGGGATGAGAAGAATCAAAATGCTTTTGAAAAGGTCAAGCAGTATTTGTTGAATGCTCTGATATTTTCTCCACCAAGCCTAGATAAACCGTTAATACTGTACTTGTCAGTGTTCAGTAATTCTATGAGATGTATGCTTGGTCAGCATGACGAATCAGGGAAAAAGGAAAAGGTAATTTATTATCTCAGTAAGAAATTCACTGACTGTGAAATGAGATATCCACCAATTGAAAAGTTGTGTTTGTCTACCGATTTGGACAACTCGGAGATTAAGACAATACATGCTATACCATACCACTTGGCTCATCTCAAAGCTTGATCCATTGAAATACATGATGGAGTCAACGGCTCTAAATGAGAGAATGGCGAGATGGCAAATTTTGCTTTCAGAGTTTGATATAGTCTACATAAGTCAGAAGGCTATAAAAGGAAGTGCGGTAGCAGACTTCTTGGCCAGTAGGGCTCTAGAGGATTATGAGCCATTGAATTTTGATTTTCCAAATGAGGAGTTAATGTGTATAGCAATGACCAAATATTCTCCTTGGAAGCTAAATTTTGATAGGGATTCTAATGAAGTCAAAAATGGAATTGGGGCAGTTTTGGTATCCCCGAATGGCGATCATTACCCGTTCACGTGCAAGTTAGATTTTGATTGCATAAACAATATGGCTGAGTATGAAGCATGCATCATGGGACTTCAAGCTGCTATAGAGCGAGGTATAAAAACCCTAAAGTATATGGAGATTCTGTGTTGGTAATTTATCAGCTTAGAGGTGAATGGGAGACAAGGGACCCTAAATTGATCAATTATCGAAAAGTAGTTTTAGGGTTACTTGAAAAGTTTGATGACATCACCTTAAATTATCTCTCACGAGACGAAAATCAGATGGCAGATGCTTTAGCAACCTTGGCCTCAATGATTAAGGCGAATAAAGAGGAAGAGATGAAACCAATTCAAATGAGCGTCTATGAGGCTCCAGCTCATTATTGCAACATTGAGAAGAAAGAAAAGGATGATAACCCTTGGTATCAGGATATATTACGATATGTAAGAGATCGTAAATACCCTGAATAGGCCAATGAAAATGACAAACGAACTTTGAGAAGGTGTATGTGAGACGCATGTAAATGGGTTCACGATGGCAAGGAAAATCATGAGGTTTGGCTATTATTGGGCCACTATGGAAGGGGACTGTATCAACTATACCAAGAAATACCATAAGTGTCAGATTTATGGGGACAAAATTTATGTACCACCTTCACCTTAGCATGTTATGACCTCTCCATGGCCCTTTTCCATATGGGGCATGGATGTCATTAGACCAATATCACCGAAAGCTTCGAATGGACATCGGTTTATTTTTGTGGTAATTGACTTCTTTACAAAATGGGTAGAGGCCGCTTCTTACGCGAATGTTACTAAGTTAGCTGTGAGTCGATTCTTAAAGAAAGAGATCATTTGTCGGTATGGAATGCCTGAAAGGATCATATCCGACAATGCATTGAACTTGAACAACAAAACAATAGCAGAGGTTTGTGACCAGTTCAAGATCAAGCATCACAATTCTTCTTCTTATCATCCAAAAATGAATGGGGCAGTGGAGGCCGCCAACAAGAAAATTAAGAAAATAGTGGGGAAGATGACTGAGACCTATAGAGATTGACATAAGAAGTTACTGTTTGCACTCCTGGCCTATCGAACATCTGTCAAAACCTCTACTAGGGCAACCCCATTCTCGTTAGTTTATGGGATGGAAACAGTGTTACCTATTGAAGTAGAAATACCTTCTCTTCGAATTTTGACGGAGATAAATTTAGATGAAGCTGAATGGGTTCAATCCCGATATGACCAGTTGAACTTGATTGAGGAAAAGAGGCTAAGAGCCATTTGACATGGTCAGATGTATCAGAAGCGAATGATGCGAGCTTATGACAAGAATGTTCGACCAAGAGAGTTCCACGAAGGAGAACTTGTACTGAAAAAGATCCTTCCTATTCAAAAAGACTTTAGGGGGAAATGGATGCCGAATTGGGAAGGGCCGTACGTCGTGAAGAAATCTTTCTCTGGCAGTGCATTGATCTTAACGAAAATGGATGGGAAAAATTTACCTAATCCAATGAACTCAGACTCAGTTAAAGAATACTTTGTCTAAAGAAGAAGAGAATCCAAGGTGAAAACCCGCAAAGGGTGCCTTGAGATTTAAAAAAAAAACGGAGAGGCCAAGGCGAAAACCCACAAAGGGCGTTTTGTGACCAAAGGGGTTTTGAGTTGAAAACTCGAAAGGGCGACTCAAATTTTGAAGCATCCGGTAATCTTGCTCAACAAAGAACAAAGGACGTTGAATACTGGGGCATCGACAGAGTACTTTGAATCTTCTAAACACATGCCTTCATTAAGTTGATGTATAAGCGCTCAAGCGGCGATATCTAGGGCATCTAATTTTGGCCTGTTTGCTATCTTTAGATTTTTTTTCTCTTCTCAAAGATAGGCTTTCAGATTAATTTCCTTTGTATCTTTTTCAATAATTCATTCAAATCTAATTATTCTTAGAGTTTATTCATCTTCCATTGTTCTTTAAGTATGTTGCATTGAAATAATGATAGATGAACTAAATATGTTCACAAACAAAGTTTTGCGCATTACTCTAAAATTTCTAGATAATACAAGAAACTAAAACAGGACAATTGTTCAAGAAATTCATGTAAGAAAGGAATGAAGGAACTAGAGGAATTTCTTTCTTCCAGTCCAAAAGGAAAATGGACAAAACCAACGATTCAATTCCAAGGAATGATTATCTTACAGACATCCTCAGTGGATCGTAGCATTGGAGGAGGGAGTACAAGCCTACAGGCTGATCAAGAATAATACTTTGAGAAAAGAAAAGACAAATGAAGGAATGAGTGGTGAAGTCTAGGATAGGAGTCATGTTTACAACATTTTGCATCGTAACATGTTTAATTAGGAAAATTCGACTCACTTCGATCATAGCATCCTAATTATCAGGCATGATTATTCTACAAGTTGTCAAAGACGACGCGCCTTAATCCCCTAAGCAGTAGGGTAATAGGCCACAGCATAGCAGATCTGGCTAAAAGAAGATCCAAGATGGTTTGGCATCCTTGTGCTTACAAGGAGTAAATCGAAGACATAGCTGATTTGGTTTTCGTGTGCTTACGCTGAAGCAAATCTAAGATAATTTGGCATCTCTGTATTGTCAGAGAACAAATCGAATTTTGGCTTCTCTATATTGAAACGGAGGGCAGACACATAGCAGATCCAGCCTTCAGATGTTTATACTGAAGCAGATCTAAGATGGTTTGGTATCCTTGTGCTTACAAGGAGTAAATCGAAGACATAGCTGATTTTGCTTTCACGTGTTTACGATGAAGCAAATCTAAGATGATTTGGCATCTCTGTATTGTCAGAGAACAAATCGAAGTCTGGCATCTCCACTTTGACGGGGAGCAGATACATAGTAGATCTCACCTTTAGATGTTTATACTGAAGCAGATCCAAGACGATTTGGCATCCTTGTGCTTATAAGGAGCGAATTGAAGACATAGCTGATTTGGCTTTCACGTGTTTAGATGAAGCAAATCTAAGATGATTTGGCATCTCTGTATTGTCAGAGAACGAATCGAAGTCTGGCATCTCCACTTTAACGGGGAGCAGATACATAGCAGATCTCACCTTCAGATAATTTCACTGAAGCAAGATCCAAGATGATTTGACATTCTTGTGCTTACAAGGAACAAAAAGACATAGCTGATTTGGCTTTCACGTGCTTACGATGAAGCAAATCTAAGATGATTTGGCATCTCTGTATTGTCAGAGAACAAATCGAAGAAGCATATTTGGTGTTTCTGTGTTTGGCGCAGAACAGATCGAAGATATCAACATGATAGTCATAAGTTTACGAGAAGCAGATTGAAGACCATGATTTGAAGAGACCGGTCAAATTTTGTCTTTCTAAATCTTTGCTCGATTCCCGTTACACAGCAATGAGCAAAGAGGGGCAGCTGTAGTAGCCCAAACTTGATCGGGCTTGAATAAAGCAAAAGAAAATAGATAAATAAATAAATATTTATTTATTTAACAGTCCACAGTCCATTTACAGCCAAGGCCCATTAAGCCCACCTTAGACCTATTACCCTATACCAGTTACAACCTTAACATAAATAACTTACAAACCCAAACTTAACCTACAGCAGACCCAAACCCGAAGGCCCAAAGAGTAGGGGCCCAAATGACTTTCAGATAGGGTTAGAAACCCTAGCTCTCCTTCTCCTCGAGCCGCCACTGATTCTAGAAGGTTCAGGAGCGCGTCATCCACTCGAATCGAGGCCACCATTCAAGGCTCTGCCTCAGTAATCAGCGCCTCACTGTCACCACGGATCCTCACCACCAGACTTCAGGCCCTTAAATCACCGAGATTCTCACGGTCACCTGCAAGAAAAGGAAAGAAATCAAAGCAAGATTGCAGTAAATAGATTAGAACAGAGTTTGGAAAGAAATCTTTCTATTTCTTTCCAAAATAGGCAGTAAATCAAGGCTATAAAGTCTTTTCTCAAATCTATAAAAGAACATGCTAATACACAAAGAAATAGAGAAAAACGCACCACAAAAAGCATTGTACACCAAACATTTGCAATAATATTTCAGAAGGTGATTATTTTCCATACTTTATTTTCTTTTCTCTTTTACGAATTTATGAATCGTTCTTGTTTTAAAAAAAAAACAGTAACGTTTAAAAGAGAAGAGGTTACCTGTGGAAGGACGAAGGTTTTGAACCTTCAGACACCGCGTACGGCGGTGCGTGAGGCGCGTGTGCAAGCACTGCACTGTAGCTGGAGGCCAGAGCCGGGGACCTCTCTCTTCCCCTCTGCAGAGCGTTTTAGGCCTTTTTTTAAAGACCGGTGTAAAAATGATTTTTAAGCTTAAAGTTTGGCTTATATAGCCCTTTCAAAACGGTCCTATTTTAGCTTAGTCTGATAAGCTTAAAATGACGATGTTTTAAGGCCCCAGGAATCGCACGTTGACCCGATTACCCGGGGAGGATCCGCGTGTTTTTGAGAATTGGGTTAATTACCCAATTAGTTCCTCCACCTTTTTTATGTTTACAATTTTGTTTTGTTTTACTTATGATTTAGCCCTGATATTTTGTTTCAGTTTTAATTTAGTCATTGTAGTAACTGTTTTAAGTCCTGGATTTAAAACGATGCCGTTTAGGGACAAGGGAAAATTTCCCGATGAGTCCCTAGGGTTTTAATGGTCGTTTCAATTACGTCTGATCTCAGTTATTTTCTTATTAAATTTGCCACTGACTTTTATTTATGTTCAATTTAGTCCCTTTTATCCCTTTTAATCTATTTATAATCTATTTATTTTAACTTTATACATATACTATTATATTTTAATATGAATATACGTATTATATATCTTATAATTATTTACTTATATTTTATTATATTATATTACTTCATATCTTTCTATTATTATATTAATATATATTTTAACATATATCATTACTTATTATTTATTATAATATATTTTTATCACATAATGTTTATATATCTTTATACTATTATATTATTTTACATTTTAAAATATATTATTTCATATTATTATTATTTATTATATATTATTTTTACATATATACACTTTCATATTATAAATTATAATTATTTTATATTTTATACCTTTATGTATTTTTATCTATATATTATTATCATTAAAGGTTTTAACTTGTATTATATACGTATCTTTATTTATAAGTTAATAATTACTTTACTCATATTCTATTATTACACATTTTGAAAATATTATAATATTATAATTTATATAATACGTATATTTCATAATTAATTACTTACTTCATATTATTCTAAACTTATACTTATATATATATTATAGTTATTTTATTATAAATATAAATTCTTTTACACATTTGATATTTTATATACCAATATATTTTATATTTTATATAATTATTATTCTTATAAATATATTTTTATTATATATTATATTTTAAATCATTATTAAATATCACATTTGTTTTATATAGGCTCATTCTATTTATCAATTGTTTATATTATACATATATTTTAAAACTTATGTGTTTATTATTATACAATATTTGCTTTTACTTTACAATTAATATATTATTGCTATATTAGGTATTTTATATGTTATGTAATATCTTAGACTTTTATAATTTATTTTCAAATGCATATTTATATATATATATATATATATATATATATCAAAATTGTATATCATGCATCATTTATATGTTTAAATATATGTTAAATTACATGTTTATGGGTTTTTACCTATTCTTCTTAAATATATATCGTGTTTTATGTATATTTTTCTTTTTAAAATTTGCCATGTTTTATTTCTTATATGTTAATTAGTGTATGATATTTATGTTGTTGTGCTTTTATTTACCTATTATGTTATCTCGTATGTTATGTTAATATGCTCCTTCATGCATCGGTTTTAAAAACGAGACTTCAAAGTTTTCAAAAATAAAAAGGCAATGCTTGGTGTTTGGAAGCTTCGAGAAAAGTAGTGCCCTAACTTATTGGGTTACAATTTTTCTCGTTGAATTCGAATAGTCAAGTACCTTTCTAAGTTTTTAAGATTTTCAAAATACGAGCAACTGTCTTGGAATTTCAAAGCATTGTGTCCTAACTTACTAGATGTGGCGTTTTGTCGTTTCGAGACAGGGATTTCCAAAAAAAGCTAACCTAGTGTCAATATTTTGATACAAGTGAACCCCAATTTTCAAAATCAAAATATTTTAAAGAGGATTGCATCTTAAAATTTTTAAATTTCCGACCTTAAAGACATTTGATAATTAATTAGGTACCAATTTTTGGGCGTTACGAGGGTGCTAATCCTTCCTCGTACGTAACCGACTTCCGAACCCGTTCTTTTTATTTCATAGACCAAAACTAATGATTTTAAAACAAAATGTTTTAAAGGTGATCCAATCACACCTAAAAAGATTGGTGGCAACTCCCGTTTTCGTTTATTTCAAAGCCGATTCCTATTTTCCAAAACTCGATTTAAAAATAGTTTCGACACAAATGATATTCTCTTCTATTCTTGTACCACGATATTCTTTAAGTATGGGCTTGAACCAATTGAACCAAGACACAGAACTAGAAGAAGTTTTCTTTTCCTTTTATGGTGAAAACAAAAATTCTCTCTTCTTTAATAGAAACCGATAGTTGTTAATCTGGAAAAATATGTTTTATAGTTGAGAATAAATTCTCTCTATATTTTTTCAGAGTAACAATCTCTCAAAGTTGTGTTAATAGCTTTACCGATGCCATCTATTTATAGAGAGAGAAAGTAGAACTGTAACACCTCAAACTCGGCCAAGATGTTATGGCCAAATCTGGAAATGTTACAAATAATGGATTTTGAAAATTGAGTTGTTTTGACAAACCGTTCAACTTTTATAACTAATATTCATTCATGACTATTACTGAAAACGTCATTTAATTAGTTCATTAGCCAAATCACATATTATAGTGGAAGTTTAATAAAATTGATACATTTTGGAAATCCAGTTTGTATTTTTAGAAAACCTTTATTTGCGTAAAACTATCGTTTTCATAAAACATTTTATTGAAGCATGCAAATTATCAAACAAACCAAAAATCAACAGTTAAAAACCATACACTCTAGAGAGTTCCAAAAATTACAAACTCTCAAATGAATCCAGAATTTTAAATAAACTATAAATTACTAAGTTTAAACAGTTTACGGTCGAGTAGTCACCGGTGAGTCTTTGCTGCACCGATCTGCCTAAGTCTGTGGATTACTTGTACAGAACAGACTAACAAATGTAAGTTTTCATAAACTCGGTGTGTAACCCAATAGAAATAAACATACTATTTATACAAAATTCACATATACATTTAGATTCAGATCGGACCTAAGTCCTTTACAGAAATAGATAACAGAATCAGATACATAGAATCCTACCTCCATCCTCTACACACCATCTTCGACCATCCCAACACACCATGTGCGGTAAAAAACACCCATCCATCCCTACACACCATATTGTGTCATTACGACACGTATAAGATAATGTGCAGCTAAGTTGCCAAATATAGGCGATGATCGCCATACAGAACACTTCTTCCACATATATAAATCCCACCCCAGTCAGATATATAAAATTAGAATTATCATGCTTACGTGCTCATTACAGATGTCAAATATATATATATATATATATATATATATATATATATATATCAGACTAAAAAGACATGCAAAAATAATGTCATTCTCAGAACAAAATATCAGACTATCAGGTCACATAGTTTTAGGGTTTGGTTAACCCTTACCAACCCTACGGTAGACCCACTTTCGATCGGAATGACCCGTGCAACCCTAGGGAAAATTTTAGAAAAATAGACCCACATGCCCGTGTGGGCCCTCACGTTCGTGTGGCCCACATGGCCTGGCCCAAAACCCACACGCTTGTGTGACATACTTGTATGGGCCCACACTCTTAATTTGGCCTAGTTTGTGTGTCCCATATGACCACACTCACACCACCACATGATCGTGTCTTGCTCACAGCCATGCCCTCGTCAATCACACGGCCGTGTCTCGCACATGGCCAGGCATACTGCTAGGCACACCCCTGTGTGGTGTCGACAATAAAGTTTTTGGCTTTCGCTGAAACTCATTTTTCTGCATTTTGGAACACACCTGATACTATTTTGATGGGAAAAATACTCCCGAGTCACACAGCACCTAAAATCAACACAATAAAATCCCCAAATCAATTTTAAACCTCGATTTTAGCAAAAAATGGTTCAAATCAAGTGCTCAACACTTACCCTACTACTCCGAGCGGTTCTGACTACGATTCTATGAGAGGAGAGTCTCGTTCTACTCGATTTACTGCTGTCAAAATAGAAAATAAGGTTCTAATCGACAATTTGGAAAAAAAATGAACCCTTCAAAACAAATACTAGAATCCTACTTATCAAACAACCTAGGGAAAACGGATAAGCAAAAATACTGAGATTGACGACAAATCGAAACAGAACAGAAAGAAGAATCAAAAGAGAAGAAAAATGACAGAGTAGAGGAAGGCAAAACGAAATTGACATCAGTTTTTTTTTTTTGGAAAGAGAGAAATTTTGAAAAAAATGAATAAAAACAAAAATATCCCAAATCCCCTATTTTTCTCTCACTAGCCCACTAACTCACAACCTCCTCTGACTTTTAGCTCAACCAAAACTCTATCAGACAATCAAGCAAAAATTAACATTTATGCTTACGCAGGAATTCGAACACAAGACCTCCAATACACTAACTCCCTTACCACTCAAACCAACAGGCTCATTCTAATATAAATTTACAGACAATTTTATATAAGCCAATTCCACAAAGGTAAGACTTGGATAAAAAATAACAAAATTTGCTAAAAGTGAGATTTGAACCCAAGACCTTACACACACACTTAGAACATTTAACGACTAAAATAGATACACAGTTGTGTCAAATATTTATAGAAACATAAATAAATTTATCAGGGCGTTACAAGAACCCTTGTTGAATTGTAGAGGTTTATTTCAAATATAAAAACTACTTCTTAGTCCAACTAGGAGAAGGAGAGGGTCTGATAGGGTGTGTTTCCCCTAATATGTATTATGATGGGGATTTGGGCCTCTCATTCATTGAGTCCAATTATATGTGATTTCTAAACTTTTAACCTAACACTTTATAATTTAATCTAAATCAATACATATTTTTCTATTTTCCAAAATAAACATTAAGTTTTCAATTAAATAATTTTCTCATCCTAATTTTACACTCGATAAAATTATGACGATTTTATCATTCGTAAAATTTCCAAGAAAATATATTCAATATTTCATAACTCAATTCATTCACCATAATCGAATGAATTATTTTCATTTTCGAGTTTTAAAACTACTCAAAAACATAAACTCATTCTTCTAATCATTTCTGAGTAATCCATGTGCATTTTCAAATGAAACATTTCTCATTTTCATTTACATTTTCATTTAGTTTTTGAGAAAACCACATTCATTTCCAAATGATTCCATTTCTCTCCATTTTAGAGAAAACCATAATCATTTTTGAATTTTTTCCATTTCTCTATTTTTATTCATTATGTTCATTTTTTATTCAACACGCAATTCATTTCTGGTTTCAACGAGCTAGCAGAGGGATCTATTGGACATATGTAATTAAGGCTAAAATGATTTATAATTAAGTTTTGAATTTTTTTCAATTAATTATAAACTCATTTAGTCACAAAGTTATTTCACTATAGTATCGTGACTAAGCTCTCCCTAATGACATACCATTACGAAATTATCTACTTAGTACTCGTCCAATGACCTTGTCATAAGTGTGTTACCCTTATAGGACATATTTAATCTCTTTGGGATAACATCCGCTCTCCTAATATGATCCTATTTTATCTCATGGTAATCATTACATCTTTCTTCATAAAAAGTAAATTACTATCAAATAGTAATCAAGTCATTCACCACAAAGACGAACAACACGTGACCACGTTTACTTTTCATCAACCATGTAATACCAATAGGAAGATATCATTTACTCATGTCCTATACTATGAATTCCACTATTGTGAATGACACTACATACTACAGAAGTCGTACACCCAATGCACCAGCTTTCGGTTCCTTATCTATTCGAACTTAGGTTTTACTTACATCAAAATGTACGAGTCACATATACATAGCTTGGCATCCACTTAGGATTTAGGTATGCCACACTATGAACGTCACAAGTAAATAAATTCATAAGCAGATTCAGGATATATTTTGCTTAAGTCATGTTCGATGTACTGTCAGCCTTCCAGTCAGTTACATCTATATCTCTATCTTCTGGGAGCCATCCGCTTTGATGCCCAATATAAAGCATCTCCCCAACTAGACTTGATAGACAACATATTAGTATTTCAATTGGTTTGCTCATTTCCGATTAGACTAAAGACATGTTTTGGTTCATTTACTAATACAAGTTGTCTTTTTGTATTACAATCCGACCATGTAATACCGCTTAGTATTAGTTAAACATTAGACAATCAGTGAGCAATATTTACTTCCATTTTGCTTTGTGTACAAAAATTGTTTGAGGGCGATAATACAAAATATTAATGTGATTCATGAATAATTTTATGAACCAATTTGTTCGAAAAATCATAAGTATACTTAGACGAAAATACTACACTTTGGGCATTAGATCTAACACATATTGGGCTGACCCGTCATGAGAATGTTTCTTGGATTATTATGTAGTAATCATAACATTTCTCATAGTGGTAATTGTATGCATGATCCTTAGACTGAGATCATCATTGTTCCAACATCGTAAGTCATATGCTTTAAAACATAGTCAAATGTCTTTCATAAAAGGTTGTACTATAAAAATTGATGTTAGGTGTGCCACAATTTGTGAGGTAAGATATGAGTGATCAAGATAGGATTTGTCCCTCCTACACAATGGAGAAATATCTCAGGCCTCTTAATTGAGTGAGAATAAAAATGCATGATCATTCTTAAATTAATTGATATGATATATCACACTTATTTGTTTATCTTAGTCCATTCAGGAATCAAGGAACAAGAGATTGGACTATACAACGGTGACAATTCCATTACTTGTATTCAATTTAAATATAAAGGACAAAGGGATAAACTACGTAATAATATTATCATAGAAGACCATGTCAAACCACGACTTATTGCAACTTGGATAGCAATGATGCATAGCTAAATGGCACTCACTGTTTATAACATTAGAATTATTTTAAAGTTGTTGCCAACTTTATAGGATCCTGTAGGGTCACACCATTTAGTTGGGACGATCAAATTATGATGAAAGTTGGGATTATGTTTAACATGTCATAAAAAATAAATTGATTAGAGGAATGTTATAATAATTAATTTAATTTGACAATGTTAAAATTAATCATAATATATCAACATACTTGATACGCATATAAAAGATGATTCAATTAAAATAATGTGCATATTTTAATTTTATAAATTTCTTTTGAAGTTATTAAATATTGTATTTAACAAAATTCAATTAAGGGGATTAGGCTAGGATTTAAATTAAAGTAATATCTCCTTAAATAAAAGAGAAAATCACGTTTAAGGAATGTATCATATTTTCCTCTTAACAGTTAATGGTCATTCAAAGTAGTTTTTGAATAAAAGGAATGCCTAATCTCGATTTTAGGTTAATCGAATTAAAACTTTGACTAGCAGCAAAATTCGTATCTTTCTGAAAAAGTTTTAGAGTTCGTCTAATCATTATCATCCATGTGGATCGCGTATAGGTCAAGACTTTTGCGTTGTGACTGTAGTTTGTGGAACAAACAAAGGAGTCAATGTCATGCCAGTGTTTCTTTCATATCATCAAAGGTATATTTTTCCGACCTTTCTCAAACTCGAGTTCATTCCTTGTACATGAATCCCTGATTGTGATCAACAAAATTGTTTTTCCACTGTGCCAAGGGGCATACTGATGTTTCAACACTAAAAGCATTGTTCATGAATATGGCTTTGATGCATAAGGATTCCATAATTGCAACTTATTTGCAATTCCTTTGCAAGGCCTTATGTATTTGATGGACTTCTTACTATTAGTACTTTGAACAACTTATATGTTATTCGTGCTAACACAAAGGAAAACTTTTGCAATACTACTAGGTTTCCATAATTGCAACTTATTTGCAATTCCTTTGCAAGGCCTTATTTATTTGATGGACTTCTTTCTATTACTACTCTGAACAACTTATATGTTATTCGTATACTACTAGGTTTCCATAATTGCAACTTATTTGCAATTCCTTTGCAAGGCCTTATTTATTTGATGGACTTCTTTCTATTACTACTTTGAACAACTTATATGTTATTCGTACTACTACTTTGAACAACTTATATGTTATTCGTACTAACACAGGAAAACTTTTGCAATACTACTCACTAGTATGTGCTTTTGCTTTATTAACTCATATATCCCAAGTGTAATCCAATTGCTACTAGGACATATATACTATCAGAAATTAGGTCATCTGATTGAGGACGCAATTAAGGGAAAGTCATGGAAGCCGATCAAACTAGCCAAGGATGGTTAAGTGTCTCACATTTTTTTTGTTGATGACTTAATTTATTCTGTGCAGCGGATGTTGTCAAGAAAAGATGGTGAAAAAGATTCTTGAGCATTTCACATTCTATTCAGGCTACAAGATCAGTGCTTAGAAAACTAAGATTTTCTTCTCATCCAATACTACTACAGCTTATATTACTAGTTTTTTGGGTTTCACAAAGTAAAAAATTTGGGTATGTATTTGGGAGCGCCTTTGTTTCATCAGAGAGTGACAAGAGGTACATATATGTTTATCATTGATAAGGTTCGAAATAGGTTGAATAGATATGATGCTAGTCTTTTGTCTATGGCAGGGTGTTTAACGCCTGCAAAAGCAGTTCTGATGGCCATTCCAAATTATTTCATTCAAGGTTGGCAATGAAATTGAGAAAATAACCGTAACTTTGTGTGGGAGTCATCAAATGGCATAAGAAGAATTCTTTGGTGGATTGGCAGTCTCGTTGTCAACCACAAATGCATGGGGTCTCGGTTTAAGGCAATGAAACTGAGAAAAAAGCCATTCTTGTACAAAACGGGATTCAACTGTATGGCCAACCATGATGCTTATTGGGTACAAGTCTTAAGGTCTAAATATAATATATGTATATATATAAAAATTTCCCTAGCAACTTGATGAGATGTAATTGCTCCTATGTATAGTGTTCCTTCTCGAAGGTTTGGGCGAACATTAGAGAGAATATGATGCTTATTGGGTACAAGTCTTAAGGTCTAAATATAATATATGTATATATATAAAAATTTCCCTAGCAACTTGATGAGATGTAATTGCTCCTATGTATAGTGTTCCTTCTCGAAGGTTTGGGCGAACATTAGAGAGAATATGTGTTGGGAGTTAGGGGATGGTACACGAGTGAGATTTCGGGTTGATCCTTGGTTCCAAAATTAGGGCCACTTTTCGAAAGTACTCGAGTTTCTGAAATGGCTGATAAGCCTAAAAGGTGGAGATGGGATCTATTTACAAAATCCTTGGACCGAACCACTTTACTAAGGATTGCTTCGGTAAATCCACCTAAAGAGCATATGGGGATAGATGTTAGTATATGGCATGAAGCTACTTAGGCAAACTCTTAGTACCCGAGGCATATAATTATACTTCTAATTAAAGTGCATTTGTCAGCAAAAGATTTGAAAACTAAAGGGGCCGCAACAGGCGCGTCAATTTCTTTGGCCAACAATGAGGGAGAGACTACTGATTAACTTCAAACGTTGACGGACCGCATCTTGGTACTTATGTGGGGCGGCTACGGAAACTAACCTCCATGCTCTTAGGAATTGTGGGAGTGCGAGAGGTATAAGATTTCTTCTTCTCCCTTCCACTTAGTTAATAATATTAATGATAAGCTTAACATGAATTGTTTTGGCAAGCATGGGAGACTTTGTTTGGGATTACTTCTTGGAACCAAATAACTATAATCCAATACACACAACCCAACCCAAATATCATACCTAATAACCCATTTACAAAAGCTCAATCCATTTACAATTAAACAAATAATTTATTTTAAGATAAAGTTTAATTTTACATAATTAATGTATTAAAAGATAAACAAAATATATAAAATATTCAAAAAAATTCAATGTGAAAATATTTTGAGTTATCTACTTAAGATAAACTTTTTATTTATTTTAATGTTATTAGTGGCTAATAATTTTTTAGTAGAATTATATCTAAAGTAAAGTTTAATATGTAGAATTTTTTTACTTTAAACATTATATTAATAATACTATATCACATTTACTAAAAATGTGAAAATAAAAACCATATACACACTTAGATAATAGGCGTTGTACTAATTTTAATATCCATAGTAATAAAAAAAATGTGCAAATCGTTTTATCTATTCAAAGATAAACTTTTTATTAAATGAAAAAGTTTTTTATATTTTTAATATCGTATAATAATATCTAAAGTAATTTTGTAAATTTTAAAATAATTATAATTATTTTTAATTTCTAATTTAAATATTATATTAATAGTACTTTATCATATTTAACGAAAAAGAAACATGAAATTTTAGAAAAATATATATTAAGAAATTGAAATAAAATAAATGATTGATGAATAAGTTGATGAATTTTTTTTAGAAAATTGAGATTTAATTTTTATTATTTAAAATTTATCGAATTATACTTACTTTATCTTTCATTTTAAATATATTTAATAATTTTATATATTTAAAATTTTAATAGTTAATAGAGCAATAAAAATATGTTTCAAAATGATGTAAAATTTAGAAAATAATTATATATTGCATTAAAATAAAATTATCTTCTATCAAAGAAATTTATAGATTTTATTTATTCAATATTTTGTAATACCAATGATATGAATTATGAGCAAGGTAAGTGACAGATAATATGGTTTTTAGAATAGGAACATTATCACTTGGGTATCAATACTTGTACGTACTTTCATTCTGTGAATTACTTTTAGTATTGCAAGGACTAAATTATTACATTTAATAATAAAAATTTTAATTTAATTGAATTCTTATAACAAGAAGACTTACTAAGTATATTCACCAAAAAAGACATCAAATGATGTATTAAATCAAATTGAAGTACTAAATGATGTATAAAGAAAAAAAAAAAAAAAACGACATCCTTAGTAGTGTATAGTGAGATCACCTCAAATTCTCTCTAAACCTCACTTGTGCATGGTGTTTTCACCCTTCAATCCAAAATTGGGAAAATAATATTCTCATTTACATATTTGAAGAACTAAAAAAATACTGCTTTTAAGTTATGATTTGGCTTTTTAAGTTAGACTTTTTTTTTTTATGAAACAAGTAGCGACACCACTACATACGGCTACACCTTATATCTCGAGCTAGGATAGTCTAACTATAACACCTCTAACCCATATCTATCGTCAGAATAAAATTTCGAAGCATTATCAAAGTTTATCGATTAAACAGGCAGAATTCTCAAACATTTCATATCATCAAAACAAGTCATCAAAGCATCATTTTAATCCAAATTATAAACATACCAAATCCAAATTAATTTGTCTAGTTCATGAGCACTTAAACATAGAATTAAATTCACATGTACCTATCTAGATTTAGTTCAATTTACCATGCCATAATATGGTTTAAAAAACAAACACATATTTATATGTATAAAACCAACCAATATTAAATTTCTAATCTCATTTACATTCAATCCACAAAATAACTATTATTTAGATACCCTAGGTACATGCCGACACAAAAGATAGACATCGCCACATTTGAGTTCGGGAGCATTATTGGATGCTGAATCGGTGATCAAAATTGAAGTACCTAATCTGCGCACAGAAAACAAAACCATACGCTGAGTAAAACTCAGTGGTATTTCTATAATCCGAATATTTGAAGATAAGATAATACAATATGCATATTTTAATTATAAGCACATTTGAATATTTAAGACCACATTTATTCATACAATGGCATTTGTCATTCAATATTCAATTCATAAATACATCATTTCATACCATTCTCAAATCTCATCACTTGCTATATAATAGTTTTTCACAATTTAATATATATATGTTATTTAAACAATAATATTATTCAATCCATAATCAATTCATGAATACGTAATTCATGTGTCTCATTTTCATGTTTCAATATGCTATCCCATTTTCATTCACATACAATATCATCCAATATCAATCATAGTACTATTTTATTTAATTACCCCTATTAACACAATTTGAACTCGGATAGATACACAGATCCAACCAACACACCAGTTTGGCAGCCAATGCCTCATCGGATAAATTCGAAGTAATAACTACGCCCAACGTTATATAAATTTGACACCCAGTGTCTCATTGGTTAAACCGAAGTAAATTGGCACCAGTGCCTCATCGACTTGAAGTCGAAGAAATCCCTGAACTCGTCCAATCCTATGGCATGCCATCTATGTCTGACTCAGCCCGATACAATTAATAGGGTTTAATTTCATTTTCCAAATACAACCAATATTCAGTTATCATATTTGCACATATATATTCATTTCAATTCAAATAATCAATATATCTATATATATATCAATTCAATCCATTCAATTAACTTTTAATTCAATTTAATGTCAAAGTGTCAAATACTCACCTCAATATTTACCATATGCATTAAAATAAAAAAAATACAACAATTAATAACTAGTTTTGGATTATAGAAATACAAACCAGGAATTCTGAACTATTCCACGTCAACTTTATCTTCCCCTTTTTAGTTGAGGATTTCGGTACGACATTAGTTACGGAATTAAAACAATTAAAATTCATTAATACAACACAATTCAATTTCATATTGAATATTTCAATTTTTATTCAATATTTGCCTAAATTCTAATTTAGTCCCTAAACCGAGACTAATTTTTATTCTTCACAATTAATTCTATATTTTCATACAATTTCCACTTTAAACTAAATTTAACTCCCTATTTTCACTTAAATCCATAAATTTTGAAATTTTCACAATTTTGTCCATATTACTCAAAATTTACAATTCATTCTACAATTTAATCCTTTTTCATTTCTAACTTAAAAATATATCAATTTAATCCCTAATACTAAAATTATTCAACATTAACAACATTTAAAATTATTCGACATGGGTCGGGTAGTACTTAACATCAGGATTTCAAAAAAGAATACAAAGAAAAGGGGACTAAATTGACTAACCAATTGAATTTGGAACTTTGAAACCCCTAAGCTGTGGGTTCTTCTTTCTTTCTCTTTCTTTTTTTCTTTTTCTTTCTTTCTGTTTCTTTTTGCTTTTGTCTTTTTTTTCTTTTATTACTATAATATATATTTACTTAAATATTAATTAAAACATATTATAATATATATTTTTAACTTTAATTTACTAATAATATATATAATAATTTTACACCTTATGCCACCTCATTAAAGAACAATGACATAATTGCTTCTTTAGTCCCTTTAATTATTCTTTAATATATAATTCAACTTTCATCATATATGCAATTTAGTCCTTATACCTAATTACTCTTAATTCTTGCAAATTCACTTAACCAAAACCTAATTAAGTACACAACTAACTTCATAAATATTTATTTACAAGTCCGATTTACTAAAATTGAGTTCTGAAAATGCACTTTCCGACACCCCTGACTATCCGATTGTTACAATTCTCCCCCTAATTAAATTTCGTCCTCGAAATTTACCTGAAAAGAGGTGGGGGGTACTGAGATCTCATAATCTCTTCCGACTCCCAAGTCCCTTCTTCAACACTATGACTATGCCACAACACTTTCACTAACAGAACTCGCTTGTTACACAACTCTTTCACCTTATGTACCAAAATCTCAACCGGTTCTTCTTCGTATGACAAATCAAGTTGAATTTCAATATCTTCTGTCGAAATAACATGAGATGGATCCGATCGATATCTTCTAAACATTGAACCGTGAAAATCATCATGAATTTTCTGTAGTTTCACAGGCAAAGCTAAAAGATACGCAACTGGTCCCACTTTTTCTGTGATCTCATACGGTTCAATAAAACGAGGACTCAGTTTCTTTTTTCAACCAAATCTCAAAATTTTCTTCCAAGGCTAAACTTTAAGAAATACTTTATCTCCAGCAGAATAATCAATATCTCAACGTTTCAAATCTGCATATGATTTATGTCTATCAAAAGCTGTCTTCAATCTATCTCGGATTTTCTTAACAATGTCTTTCGTTTCTTGAATTAATTTTGGTCCGATCATTTGTCTTTCACTCAATTCCATCCAATAAAAAGGTAATCGACACCTACGACCATATAAGGCTTCATACGGAGCCATTTGAATACTCGATTAAAAACTATTGTTGTATACAAATTCGGCCAAAGGTAAATAACGCTCCCAACCTAATTTAAAGTCAATAACATAAGTACGAAGCATGTATTCCAAAAGCTAAATAACATGCTCAGATTGTCCATCAGTCTGCGGATGAAAAGCAGTGTTAAAATTAAGTCGCGAACCAAGAGATTCATGTAACTATTTCCAAAATCTCGAAGTGAACCGTGGATCTCGATAAGAAATTATCGACATAAGGACACCGTGCAATCTTACTATTTCTTGAATATAAACTTCAGCAAGCTTTTGAAGTGACCAATCAGTCCTAACTGCAATGAAATGAGCCGATTTCGTAAGTCAATCAACAATCACCCATACAATATTTTTCTTACTTGTTAATAAAGGTAACCCCGTTTCAAAATACATTGTGATACAATCCTATTTCCATTCAGGAATAGAAATAGGCTGAAGTAATCTGGTGCGAACCTGATGTTCTTCCTTAACTCACTAACATGTTAAACATTTAGCCATTTACTCAACTACATCTCTTTTTATTTCTGGCCACCAATAAAATTTTCGTAGATCGCGATACATTCTCGTTCCTCCAGGATGCAAAGCAAAAAGACTATTATGAGCTTCGCGAAGCATCAACTCTTTTAATTCAGAAAAATCTGGAATGTAAATTCGGTTATAAATTCTCAAGCAACCACAATCATCAATGCTGAAATTTTCTAATATACCATTTTGAACCATTTCTCTTTTCGTCGTCAACTTGACATCTTCTAACTGTGATGACTTGATCCGATCAAACATCACTAGTTTGAATTTTAGTTTAGCCAATAGGCTTCCATTGTCATTGATACTAATCTGAGCAAATATTGCTCGCAATTCAATTGTTGCTTTGCTACCCAACGCATCAGCTACAACATTAACTTTACCAGGGCGGTAATCAATAACACAATCAAAATCTTTCAAAAGCTTTACCCAACGACGCTGCCTCAAATTCAACTCCTTTTGAGATAGAAGGTATTTGAGACTCTTATGGTCGGTATAAATATAACTTTTTTCACTATACATATAGTGTCTCCAGATCTTTAAAGTAAAAACCACAGCAGCTAGCTCTAAATCATGCATCTGATAATTGCGTTCATGCATTTTTAGCTGACGAGATGCATAAGCAATCAGTTTCCCATCTTGCATCAAAACACAACCAAGACCGTTCAAGGAAGCGTCACTATAAACGACAAAATACTTTCCTAATTCTGGTAAAGTTAAAACCGGTGCTTCAGTCAGCTTCTGCTTCAATTTTTCAAAACTTTCTTGACACTGATCATCCCAAACAAACTGAACATTCTTATGCAACAACTTTTTCATCGGCAAGGCTATCTTCAAAAATCTATTTACAAATATTCAGTAATAACCAACTAATCCAAGAAAACTACGAACCTCTGACACATTCCTCAGTGCTTTCCTCTGAACAATTGCATCTACCTTTTTTGAATCAACTTTAATTCCACTTGCTGAGATAACATGACTCAGAAATACAACCTCTGATAACCAGAATTCACACTTACTAAGCTTTTCGTATAAATGTTTCTCTCGTAAAACTTGCAAAACAATTCTGAGGTGTTGCTTATATTCGGATTCAGACTTCGAATAAACCAAAATATCATCAATAAAAACTACCACAAGATGATCCAAATACGGTTGGAAAATATGGTTCATGAGAGCCATAAATGCTGCTGGAGCATTCGTCAATCCAAAAGGCATCACTAAAAATTCATAATGGCCATATCGTGTACGAAATACTATCTTCGGTACATCACTTTCTTTCACTTTTAACTGATAGTAACCCGACCTCAAATCGATCTTTGAAAAGACAAAAGATCCTTTTAGTTGATCAAATAAGTCATCAATACAGGGTAGAGGATATTGATTCCTAATCGTAAACTTATTCAATTGCGGTCGAGACAAAGTCATATCGAACCATTTTTCTTTTTGACAAAAAGCATCGGAGCTCCCCAAGGCGATATACTAGGGCGTATAAAACCATGATCCAATAAGCCTTGCAATTGTACTTTTAATTCTTTTAACTCCATAGGTGACATACGATAGAGGGCATTGACACCGAAGTCATACCAAGAAACACCTCAATTGCAAACTTAACTTCTTAATCTGGTGGTAATCTCAGTAATTCCTCGGGAAACACATCAAGGAATTCACAAACAATTCAAATTTTACTGCACTAGCTATCAACAGAATTCAAATTGATAACATAAGCTAGAAAAGCTTCACAACCTTGATTAAGAAGTTTATTAGCTTGAATTGCTGAAATGATACGAAGTTGAACCACTTGTTCGAATACCATTCACCTCAATCATATCACCGGTTTCACTCTAAACAATAAAATTCTTTTTATAGCACTCTAGAATCACCTCGTGCTCTATAAGCCAATTCATACCCGAAATTATATCAAAATTACCAAACGGAATTATCAATAAATCAACAAGGAAGATTATATTCTGTATCACTAACGAACATCTCCTACACACTTGATCCACTAACACAGATTGTCCTAATGGTGTAGACACCACTATTGATACTCCAGACATCTTAGATTTTAAACTTCCCGACTAAACCAATTTAGTATTAACATATGAATGCGAAGATCTCGGATCTATCAAAGCATAAATAGATTCTGAATGTAATAAATATATACCTGTCACAACATCATTAGCATCACCATCCTCATGAGTCCGCACAACATAAGCTCGAGCTAGTTTTCTGGCCTCTGACTGTTGAGTAACATCATTTCCCATACTAGCACCACCTCTTGAAAATTAACCACTTTGACTCGACTTGTGACCACTAAAAGCAGGCATAGATCTCTGAGAAGTAACAGGTGTAGTATTTTCATTCTTTGGACACTCTCTAACAAAATGGTCTATAGATCCACAGTGAAAACAACCTCAAGTTAACTTCCAGCATTCACCACGGTGCTTTTTCCCACAATGCTCACAATTCGGAATATTAGTATCCCTGGATAGACCTTGCACACTACTCGTAGACACAGTCGGTTGTCTATCAGGATTTCTCTTAGTTCTATCTGACAAAAAATTTGATCTCCAACTACCACGAAATTTTTTTGATCTCTTCGGTTATAGATTTGAACTTGCAGCTCTAGGACGCTTTCCAATGGTACGAGTATTCTCACTCTTTTTTTCAAAACCAAAACTTGTTCTGTCATTCTTACCCGTTCAACTAAATCTACAAACTCAGTAATTATGTGCGGTACCAACTGTACTCGCAACTCATCGTGTAAACCACGTAAAAATCGCTTGCAACTGTCAATTTCAGTCGGCACAAATTCAACAGCATCCTACTAAGTTGTGAAAACTCTCAGTGTAACACCCCCTAAACCCCTCTAACCCTAAACTGTCGTCGCAACAAGGTTACGAGACATTATCGGATAATCGGATAATTTACGATTAATATTCAAATAATTATCGAACATAGTATAATATAATCATAAGTTTATATAAAACTTTTGCTAATTGACTCTCTTTTTTTTTTTTTAGAAAAAAAATTCAATATAACCCTTTTATAAATATTTAACCTTCCCTGCAAATTCAAATCGCAACCAATTCAAAACCAATATCACAATCCATACATTTTCATATTTAAATACACCTAAACATCGTTCAACATCAACTTAGTAATTTACTAAGTAAACATTCGCATATATTGTTTAATTAAATAAACTTCATTCATTCTATTTCAACTTGTTCCCAACTATACCATATATGTTATGATAATTCTATTTCCATTTCATTAAACCAAGTATCAAAAGATCATGTTAGTATTAATTATACCAAATATATCATATAAATTTTCATACTATTTCATTAGTTTAAATACCAAAATACCACTACCATTCTTTACAACAAAAATTATATAGCATTTTAAAGCGACCAAATTAACACCTATGTACATGACACTTTTGCCAAAAGAAGAATACATCACCGAGTTTTGCGCTGGAGTCAGGATCGCCTGGATGCTGAACCAAGACTCTAAATACCTATTAACCTGCGCACAGAAACAACCGTACGCTGAGTATTTTATACTCAGTGGTATTACCATAATTCAAATTATAAACATAATAATCATGTAAATTAAATCATCTAACTTTAATATTTACTAAACCAATTCAAACATAAATTTGTCATTCTCAATATATTCATACAATTGAATTTAGCTATTCGTCAATTTAAATCATAAACATTCATGTTGAGCCATTGTCTATTCCATGAACCATTAATTCATGCTTTCTATTCTCATACTCACATTCAAATCATATTTTCAATTCATATTCTAGTTTTACATTTTTCTTTTACAGTGGCTCAACCGATTCATTTTATTCAACTTAACAATTCTTTTAATTACCCCTATTAACAGATTTGGACTTTGGCGGATACACAGATCCAACCAAACACACCAATTTGGCACCCAGTGCCTCATCGGATAGTTCGAAGCAAAGTTGACACCCAGTGTCTCATCGGCCTAGCCGAAGTAAAGTGGTACCCAGTACCTCATCGAATCTATCCGAAGTAAAATAGTGACACCCAGTGTCTCATCGACTCGAGATCGAAGCATCCCTGAGCACTTCCAATCCTATGGTATGGCAACTATATCCTACTCAGCCTGACTAGTTAATAGGGTTTCCGGATCACATATAAATCTCAATTAAATTCAGCCGCAATTTCTCACATTTTCAATTCAATCATTTTCCACTTTTCAATCAATTTTCAATTCACATATTCATAATTCAATACACTTTCTCAATTTAATATGCATTTCAATTATTCACATATAATCGCAATTCAATTTAATTTCATACAATTTAATACTAATACTTACCATGCATATTAACTTAAAATTCAACAATTAATAATAATTAAATTCAATTATAGTAATACTAACACGTATTTCTCATTCAATTCAATTTTCTAAATTCAATTGAATAAAATTACTTACCTCATTATTTACTTACTATAAAATAAATAAATTTAAAATTAATACTTAATAATAAATAACTTGAATTATAGTAATACAAACCCGAAATTCTTGATTTACTCCTCGGTAATCTTCTCCTTTCCTTTTGAGCCGATATCTCTAGTTCTTTGTTAGCTATCAAAATTAAAATAATTATACTATTAATTACAACACTAATTAAAATAAATAATTGAATTTCTAATCAATTCCTACCTTAATCCCAATTTAATCCTAAATAATTTTACTTACTTTTCTAATTCAATTCATACTTTATTTCTATTCAAATTTCCTCCATCCTTACATTTAACTATTAATTTTTCAGCATTTTTCCTAATTTCGAAATTTCTTCAATTTAATCCATACAACATAAAACTTATAGACTAGTTTATAATTTAATCCTTTAATCAATTCTAACTTAAAATTCATTCAATTAAATCTCTAATTCGCTTTTTGTTCAACATAAATTATACTTAAAAACTTATCAACTTCCAAAATATCAACTTAATTCTATCAAAATCTTGTTTTAAGACTTCTAAAACATCAAAATTAAAAGAAAAGGGCTTGATTGACTTACCTATCAAAGCTTTAAACCCTAAACCCTTAGTTTTTCCTTTTCTTTTCTTTCTTTCTTTTCCTGATACCTTCGAAATGCTCTCTGTTTCTTTATTTCTTTATTTCTTTATTTCTTTTATGCTTTATTATTTTGTTAACATAATATAATATTAATATCATATATTAAAATATCTTTTACTTTAATATTAAGTAAATTAATAATTATATAACAAGTGTACATATTTATATGTGTACAAATGTAACATAGGTAATTGATATTAAAATAGATAATTATTAATTATTATTATGTTAAAGATATTTATTAAATTAAATAAATAAATTATCAGATTTTTTTGAAAAAAAATTAGATAATACAACTGTAACACCCTCTAACCCTAAACCGTCGCCGAAATAGGGTTACGAGGCATTACCGGATAATCAGATAATTTACGATTAATATTTAAATAATTATCGATAATCATAAGTTCATATAGAACTTTTGCTAATTGACTCTCTTTTTTTTTTAGAAAAAAATATTCAATATAACCCCTTTATAAATATTTAACCTTCTTTGCAAATTCAAATCGCAACCAATCCAAAACCAATATCACAATCCATACAATTTCATATTTAAATACACCTAATTAAAACCTAATTAGACACACCACTAGGCTCATAATATTTTTAATAATTATTTTCGAACTTATTTCACTAAGACGAAGGCCCTATAACTCACTTTTCCGGTGCCCGTGAACTTTGGGTCATTACATTTCTCCTCCCTTAATAAATTTCGTCCTCGAAATTTACCTGAGAAAAGATGAGGATATTGTGTTCTCATCGTTTCTTCCGATTCCCAAGTTACTTCTTCCATTTTATGATTTCTCCATAACACTTTTACTAAAGGAACCCGTTTGTTTCTCAACTCCTTTACTTCTCTAGCTAATATTTGTACTGGCTCTTCTTCATAAGACAGATCCGGTTGAATTTCAATGTCTTCAGTGGAAATGATATGTGAAGGATCCGACCTATATCTCTGAAGCATAAAAACATGAAAAAAATTGTGAATCTTCTGTAACTCTGAAGGCAAAGCTAATCGGTAAGCAAACAGTCCAACTCTTTCTACTATTTCATACCGTCCAATAAAACGTGGACTTAATTTACCCTTTCGGCCAAATCTCAAAACTTTATTACAAGGTGATACTTTGAGAAATACTTTATCACCAACAAAATATTCAAGGTCTCGCCGTTTTAAGTCTGCATATGATTTCTGCCTATCAAAGGTTATTTTCAATCTGTCTTTAATCTTCTTTACTGTTTCTTCTGTTTCTTGAATCAATTCTGGCCCAATCTTTTTTGTTTCCTTCAATTCTATCCAACATACTGGTGATCGACACCTTCGACCATATAATGCTTCATACCGAGCCATCTGAAAACTAGATTGGAAACTATTGTTATAGACAAATTTAGCTAATGGCAAATAACGTTCCCAACCTGATTCAAAATCAATGATACAAGCTCGAAGCATATCTTCTAATATCTGTATTACCCGTTCGGACTGTCCATCTGTTTGCAAATGAAAGGTCGTACTGAAGTTAAGTCTAGTACCCAATGATTTATGTAGCTGTCTCCAAAATATCAATGTGAACCGAGAATCTCGATCCGAAATTATTGACACCGGAATACCTTGTAATCTAACAATTTCCTGGATATACACTTCTACAAGCTTTTGCAATGACCAATTTGTTCTGACTGCTATAAAGTGAGTTGATTTTGTAAGCCGATCAACAATTACCCAAATAACATTCTTTTTGATCGCCGACAGTGACAATCCCGTAATAAAATCTATCGTGATATGATCCCATTTCCACTCAGGAATACTCATAGGCTGAAGTAGTCCAGTAGGAACCTGATGTTCCGCTTTTACCCGCTGACATGTCAAACATTTACTAACATACTCAACTATGTCCCTTTTCAGTCCAAGCCACCAATATAATTCTCGTAAATCACGATACATCTTCGTACCTCTAGGGTGTAAGGCAAATAGACTATCGTGAGCTTCTCGAAGAATTAACTCTTTAAGCTCAGAAGTAGTTGGAATACAAATCCGATTTTAGAATCTCAAACAACCATGATCATCAATACTAAAGTTTTCTGTTGTACCATTCTATACCATCTCTCTCTTTTTCAACAAGTTATCATCTTTCAACTGTGGTGATCTGATCTGATTAAACATTACCGACTTTACTCTTGACTCGGCCAAAAGACTCCCATCATCACTGATACTGAGCTGTGCAAATATTACTCTTAATTCAATTGCAGCTTTTCTACTTAGTGCATCAGTTACAACATTAGCTTTTCCCAGATGGTAATCTGTAACACAGTCATAATCTTTTAGGAGTTCTATCCATTGTCTTTGTCTCAAGTTCAATTCTTTTTGGGAGAGGAGATATTTCAAACTTTTATGATCGGTATAGATGTAGCATTTCTCATAGTACAAATAATGTCTCTAAAATCTTCAGAGTGAAAACCACAGCTGCTAGTTCCAAATCATGAGTCGAATAGTTATGTTCATGTGGCTTCAATTGACGAGATGCATAGGCTATTACCTTTCCTCCTGCATCAGTACACAACCCAGACCACTCAAAGAAGCATCATTATACACTACAAAATATTTCCCCGACTCTGGTAATGTCAAGACTGGTGCCTCTGTTAACATTTGCTTCAACTTTTCAAAACTTTTTTGGCATTGATCATCCCACACAAACGGTACATTCTTTTGTAGCTGCTTGGTCATCGGCAAAGCTATTTTCGAAAATCCATTTACAAATCTTCTATAATACCCAGCTAAACCAAGAAAACTACGTACCTCTAATACGTTTCTTGGTGGTTTCCACTGTACAATCGCTTCAATCTTCTTTGGATCAACTCGGATTCCATCTGCAGATACTACATGACCTAGGAATACAACCTCTGACAACCAAAATTCACATTTGCTGAGCTTTCCATACAATTGTTTTTCCTATAATATCTATAGTACAATCCTGAGATGCTGATCATGCTCTGAATCTGACTTTGAATAAACCAGTATATCATCAATAAAAACTACTATAAATTGGTCTAAACAGGGTTGAAAAATACGATTCATGAGATCCATAAAAGCAGCTGGAGCATTTGTCAACCCGAATGGCATTACTAGGAACTCATAGTGACCATACCTTGTACGAAAAGTTGTATTTGGATTGTCACTTTCTTTTACTTTCAATTGGTAGTAGCCTGACCTTAAGTCAATCTTCGAAAATACAAAAGCTCCTCTCAACTGATCAAACAAATCATCAATGCGAGGCCGTGGATACTTATTCTTAATTGTTACTTTATTCAACTGTCGGTAGTCAATACAAAGTCACATCGAGCCATCTTTCTTCTTAACAAATAATACCGGAGCTCCCCACGGTAATATGCTCGGTCGAATAAAACCACGATCTAATAAGTCTTGCAATTGTATCTTCAGGTCTTTCAACTCTGTAGGTGACATTCGATATGGAGGTATAGATATTGGAGCTGTACCCGATTAAACTTCTATAGCAAATTCAACTTCTCTATCTGGCGGTAAACCCGGTAATTTTTCAGGAAATACATTAGGAAACTCACAAACTATCTGAATTTTACCGCACTGGCTTCCAACTGAATCTGAATTAATAACATATGCCAAATATGTTGAACAACCCTGCTGAAGTAATTTACTAGCCTTTATTGCTGAAACAATTCATGCTGGCCCACTAGTACGAATACCATTTACTTCAACCCGATCTTCACTCTCTGTCTGAATGCTGAATCTCTTTTTATAGCAATCCAAAATCACTCCATGTTCAGATAACCAATCCATTCCCAGTATTATATCAAAATCCCCAAATGGCATAATCAACAGGTCAACAGGAAAATTTTTATTCTGTATAATTAATGGGCATCTCAGACAAACCTGGTTCACTAATATTGTTTGCCTCAATGGACTCGGCACTTCTACAAACACTCTAGACATCTCGAATTTTAATTTTCCCGACTCAACTAATTTTGAATTAATATAAGAATGTGAAGATCCAGGATCAATCAAAGCATAAACAGGCTCAGAATACAGTAAAAATATACCTGTTACCACATCGTGGGCAGCTGCTTCTTCACGAGTTCTGACCATGTAAGCTCTAGCTGGTACTCTGGCTTCAGACTGCTGAGTAACAATATCACTGCTCCTTCTACCAGCTCCTCCTCTGGCAACCAAACTACCTCTACCTAACCCTTTGCCTCTTGTGGTAGATACTGATCTTTGCGATGATACAGGTGCAGCACTATCGGTTTTCGGACAATCTCTGATGAAATAGTCTGTAGAACCACATTTAAAGCAACATCTAGTTAATTTCCAGCATTCTCCTCTGTGTTTCTTTCCGCAGTGCTCACAGTCTGGAATTTCTATTTCTCGATAGTGACCTCTCATACTGCTAGTAGATACTGTTGTCTGTTTCCTCCTCCTTCTGCCGCCTTTATCTGATCTAAAACTGGATCTCCATCCACTTTGAGATTCCTTTGATCTTTTCGACTGAGAATTTGAACTGGTAGTTCCCATACGCTGCCCAGCTGGTCGAACACTTTCAGTCTTTTTACTAAGGCCCAACACTTTTTCTACCATTTTAGCTCGCTCAATCAAATCTACCATTTCAGTAATACGATGTGATACCAGATGTACCTTGATCTCGTCTCGTAAACCCATAAAAATCTTTTACAACTATCAGCTTCAGTTGGAATAAACTCGGAGGCATATCTGCTAAGTCTCAAAAATTCCCTCTCGTAATTTATAACTGACATATTACTCTGTTGCAGCATGAGAAACTCTTGCTTCTTATCTTCGATATACATTTCTCCAATGTATTTCTTTTAAAACTCTTTCTAAAATAGATCCCAAGTTATCTGATTCTCTGGTAAATGTCGAACCACTGATTCCCACCATAAATAAGCCTCCCCTTGCAGTAATGATACAGCACAAACTCTCCCAAGGATACAATCCAATTGCTGTAAAATTCTCTTAGTTGATTCTATCCAATTTTCAGCAGTTGATGGATCGACACCTTTTAGACACATAAATTCAGTGGCACCATACTTTCTCAATTCCTTTATTGGGGCCCGTCTTTGAGTTGGAACTTAAGTCGTAGTAGGAATAGTTTCCGCTACTCTTTGTAGTGCACCGGTAATTTTTCTCAATATATCAAAATCATCTCTATCATTTCATCTTTCTTCTCTAGGATGTTGGTTTCTCATCGGGTTAATACTAGGTGTTACCGATTCAGTTTCATCTAACCCTTAAGATTATTCTTCTCTAGTATGCATTTCTTCATCAATATCATTTATTCTTTCATTCGACATCTTTAATCTATAAAATAAAACAAACAAATAGGTCAGCATCCAAAATCCCGACTCAATTTTGACTCGACAGTGGCATGTACTTCTAAATTCACTTTCGAGCCCCGATTTAGCCCGAGAATCGACTAAACCTGACAGCTCTGGTACCAACAACTGTAACACCTCTTAACCCTAAACTGTTGCCAGAACAGGGTTACGAGACATTAACGAATAATCGGATCACTTACAATTAATATTCAAATAATTATCGAACATATTATAATATAATCATAAGTTCATATAAAACTTTTGCTAATTGACTCTTTTTTTTTCTTTTAGAAAAAAAAATTCAATATAACCCTTTTATTAATATTTAACCTTCCCTACATATTCAAATCGCAACCAATTCAAAACCAATATCACAATTTATACAATTTCATATTTAAATACACCTAATTAAAACCTAATTAGACACACCACTAGGCTCATAAATATTGTTAATAATTATTTTCGAACTTATTTCACTAAGACGAAGGCCCTATAACTCACTTTTCCGGTGTCCGTGAATTTTGGGTCATTACACTCAGTCATAATCAACCACAGACATTTCACCTTGTTTCAGTATCAAAAACTCTTGTTTTCTGTCTTCAATATACAATTCACCCACTTTTTTGGGGGGGAATTCTTTTCGGAAGAATTCCTAATTTACCTGACCTATGGATACATGATGCATCACTGAATGCCACCAAGTATATGCTTCTCCTTGTAGTAGATAAATAGCACATATTACACTTTCACGCGGGTTGCATTCAAGTTGTTGTAAGATGCGTTTAGTGGATCCAATCCAAACTTCAGCTGTGGAAAGAGCAATTCCTTTCAATCCTAGGAATTCAATTGCACCATATTTACGTAATTCTTTAACTGGAGCTCGAAAAGTAGTAGGTGCAGATGTAGTAGCAACTGTGGTTCCCGCCACTCGGTGGAGAGCATCAGTAATATTTATAAGTAACTGTGAATCATCTATTTCCTCAATATTACCTCGTTCAAGGTTAGGTTGTTGAGTACTAACTCGATTAACACTTGGTGTTACCAATTCGATTCCATCTAACTCATTGGAGATACCATCCCTGGTATACATCTCTTGATCAGCATCATCATTATAATCATCTGACATTTTCAACTATAAAACAAGAACAAATATATCAGTATCCAAATCTCGGCTCAATTCGACTCAATTATGACATGTACCTCTAGACTCAATTTCGAGCTCAATTTAGTCCGAGAATTGGCTAAACCTGAAAAGTTCTGATACCACTAAATGTAACACCCCTAACCAATATCTGTTGTCGAAATAAGTTTCGAAGCACTACCCAATTTTATCGATCAAACAAGCAGAATTCTCAAACATTTCATATCATCAAAAAAAGTCATCAAAGCATCATTTTAAACTAGATTATAAACATACCAAATCCAAATCAATTTGCCTAGTTCATAAGCACTTAAACATAGAATTAAATTCACATGCACCTATCTAGATTTAGTTCAATTTACCATGCCATAATATGGCTTCAAAAACAAACACATATTTATATGTATAAAACCAACCAATATTAAACTTATAATCTCATTTACATTTAATCCACAAAATAACTATTATTTAGACACCCTAGATACATGCCGACACAAAAGATAGACATCGCCACATTTGAGTTCGGGAGCGTTGTTGGATGCTGAATTGACGATCAAAATTGAAGTACCTAATCTGCGTACGGAAAAAAAATTGTACGCTGAGTAAAACTCAGTGGTATTTCTAAAATCCGAATATTTAAAGACAAGATAATATAATATGCATATTTTAATTATAAGCACATTTGAATATTTAAGACCACATTTATTCCTACAATGACATTTGTCATTCAATATTCAATTCATAAATACATCATTTCATACCATTCTCAAATCTCATCACTTGCTATATAATAGCTTTTCACAATTTAATATATATATGTCATTTAAACAATAATATTATTCAATCCATATCCAATTCATGAATACGTAATTCATGTGTCTCATTTTCATGTTTCAATATACTATCCCATTTTCATTCACATACAATATCATCCAATATCAATCATAGCACTATTTATTTAATTACCCCTATTAACACGATTTAGACTCGAATAGATACACGGATCCGACCAACACACCAGTTTGGCACCCAGTGCTTCATCGAATAAATCCAAAGTAATAACTGCGTCCAGCGCTATATAAATTTGACACCCAGTGTCTCATCGGTTAAACCGAAGTAAATTGGAACCTAGTGCCTCGTTGATTCGAAGTTGAAGAAATCTCTGAAATCTTCCAATCCTATGGCATGTCATCTTTGTCCGACTCTGCCCGATACAGTTAATAGGGTTTAATTTCACTTTTCAAATACAGTCAATATTCAATTATCATATTTGCACATATATATTCATTTCAATTCAAATAATCAATATATTCATAATATATATATATCAATTCAATCAAACTTTTAATTCAATTCAATGTCAAAGTGCCAAATACTCACATCAATACTTACCATATGCATTAAATAAAAAAAATACAACAATTAATAACTAGTTTCAGATTATAGAAAGACAAACTAGGAATTCCGAGCTATTCCACGTCAACTTTATCTTTCCCCTTTTTAGTTGAGGATTTTAGATTAAAATTCATCAATACAACACAATTCAATTTCATATTGAATATTTCAATTTTTATTCAATATTTGCCTAAATTCCAATTTAGTCCCTAAACCGAGACTAATTTTTATTCTTCACAATTAATTCTATATTTTCATAAAATTTTCACTTTAAACTAAATTTAACTCCCTATTTTCATTTAAATCCCTAAATTTTGAATTTTTCACAATTTAGTCCCTATTTCTCAAAATTTACGATTCATTCTAAAATTTAATCCTTTTCATTTCTAACTTAAAAATCTATCAATTTAATCCCTAATACTAAAATTATTCAACATCGACAACATTTAAAAACTTAATAATTGCTAAAATTTCGACATGAGTCAAATAGTACTTAACACTAGGATTCTAAAAACATAAAGATTACAAGAAAATAGGGCTAAATTGACTAACCAATCTTCTTTTTTTCTCTTTTTGTTTTTCTTTCTTTCTGTTTCGTTTTGCTTTTGTCTTTCTTTTTTTTCTTTTATTACTATAATATATATTTACTTAAATATTAAGTAAAACATATTATAATATATATATTAACTTTAATTTATTAATAATATATATAATAATTTTACACCTTATGCCTCCTCATTAAAGAAAAATGGCATAATTGCTTCTTTAGTCCCTTTAATTATTCTTTAATCTATAATTCAACTTTCACCCTATATGCAATTTAGTCATTATACCTAATTACTATCAATTCATGCAAATTCACTTAACCAAAACCTAATTAACTACACAACTAAAAATATTTACAAGCCTAATTTACGAAAAATGGAGTCTCGAAAATGCACTTTTCGACACCTCTAGCAATCGGGTCGTTACACCAACACCCTGGTATAGGATTGTGAAATTGGTGAAAGACAATGCCTTTTCTGCGAAATGCCTTGGCTACATAGTCTGCAGCCGTGTTATTCCCACAATCAATATGCCACACCAAAACCTCCCATTGCAATGCCAACAAACCTTGAATGTGTCACATCAAACTACAAGCAGTGACACCAACAAAATCATTTGTTATCACCCGTGTAGCTTTCAACTTATCGTTCTCCAAGATCACTCAATGGTACCCTTTACCTCTTGCTACTCGCAGGCTATCAAGCATTGCCTAAAGCTCCTCCCATAATATAAGGATCTATCTACTATTTTGCTCAAACCTTGACAACCAATTCCCATAAAAGTCCCGAATCAGTCCCCTACAACAGTCGCAACTGAAGCAGCATCCACAACAGCATCAATGTTCACCTTGAACCAACCGCTCGACAGTACACACCAACTAGCTCCGCTCACGTCCCCATCAATAGGTTTAACTTGTACCATGGCCACCCCATAAGACATTACCTCTACACAGCAATGCCTAACAACCACATACTCTAGCTTGCTTTCATTCTAAAAAGTACACCTATTTCGCCTCTTCCAAATCTGTCACATCATTATTCCAAATAAAGACCCCCACAAGACATTATGGGAAACAATGTGAGCCGCTTCACTAATGTTCTCCTCTATCTAAGCAAGCTGCTAGCCTAGTAAAAAAACATGTTGAGCTAATCAACCGGGACAACCAAACGCCAAACCACCCTGGCAAACTTGTAGTCACGAATGGCATATAATACCGACTTGGCAGACTGTTAGCGTAGGCTACAGTATTGGTTATCCGTCAACCTGAAATAATGACACTCCTCATTAATAAGGATTCTCGCACTCATTGCGGCACAACCAGTTTCTGAACTTACTTCCAAATCGATCTATCCTCTAGTTGTTACTAGCAAAGGCCTAATATGAGTAAGGTAAAAAGAGTTGCCTGATGTGGTATTGCCCTAACTAATCATATCTCTTCCAAGTACGTCAGACGAAACCGAACATACCTGTACTCGATCAAGTATGTTTCGCCCCAAAATACTTAAGAGCATATCTATCCACCACTTACCATTTAAGCCCACTATGTCCGCAACTGTGGTATCATTCACCCTACTAACCTGACCCTCAACACAGTTAACAAGCGAATTAAAAGTAATGATCCATCTATCCAACTAGAATCAACAAGTGCGATTATTACCCACCAATCAAATGACACTATCGTACACCTCTTTCCACACTTGTAAAAGTGATCACCAAACATAGTAGCTCCTCGATTTATCAATGTTCATGGGACCAAGTCATAAACTTCATACTTCTTTCGTAACAATCAAACCCGAAGGGCCTTGGTTTTCAAAATCAAACCATACCTAAGCTTAATAAAAATGCCTTATTCTGACTAACTAGATTCCAAATCCCCAAGCCACCATTTTTCAAAGGTTGACAACAAGCTTCCCAACTCACTAGATTTATACGCTCAGTCCTATTCATCGTGCCGTAAATGAAATCCTAGACTATCTTCTCAATCTCCTTACAGATCCAAAGAAGCAACAAATATTTCTGCATAAAGTAATTTGGAATAGTTAGAATGATAGACTTAGCCAGAGTGAGTCTTCCAGCCATACAAAGCAAACTTGCATTGTAACCATTAAACTTCTGGTGCACCTTATCAATTTCGAACTGGTACGTACCACGACCAACTAGTTTGTGAAAAAGCGACACCCGCAGTAAATGCCCAAATCGTCCACTAATAATACGCTTTTAAGTGTTTATTATACTTAATTTTGATAAATTATTGAATGAAATGTCATTAATTTTGATTTTAATATTTAGTTTTTTTATTAGGTGCAAAGGCAAAAATCAAAAAGTCAAAAATAGTCGAAGATGTCGACTGTCTTAAAAGTTTTGGACCAAAGAACAAAGTTGATGTATAATGATTTATATTGGAAGCTTTTATTTTTGAATTTATTTTTAAAATCAATATTCTTAATTTTTCATACTTTATTTCTAGTATTTTATCTTCAGGATAATATTTCCATACTTTAGTATTTTATCTTTCATTTTGTTTATTTTATTTTTTGATAACTCCACAATATTAGATTGATGATTTTAAGCATAAATTAGGATTTTTATATTATATTATATTATATTACATATATATATATATACGCGGGCAAAAGAAGAGGGGGAGCCCCTGTACTTTAAATTGAATTTCAATTCCAATTTCTTCATTTTTTTTTTTTGCCTTTCTTTGGCCTGCACAACATTGTGCATTTTCTTTTCAATTTTATTTTTTTAGTTTTAATTAATATTTTTAAAAATTTTCGTTGAGTGGTTAGTAGCTAAGTTTCCATCTAGCTTTAGGTTGGTAAACAATTCAGTAAAAAGCTATGAGATCTAAACCTACACTTAAAAATATTAATTGTGATATTTGTTGTTTCTCTGATTTAGGAGATAGACATTATTGTCTCACAAAGTTGAATCGGCATCAAGTCAAAACAACTCTTTAGCAGCCCGATTTTGGGCCTAGTCGGAACAGTGGTTTTGAAACCACAAATTTGAGGTCGGAGAAATTATTTTAATATTATTTTATGTGTTATAGTATGATTATATGAATGTTCAAAATTTTTGGTGAATTAATTTCAGTGATTGCATGCTTAATTTTGAACAAGGACTAAATCACATAAAGTGTAAAAATTTTGTTCTACTAGCTAAAGGTATCAAATAGCTATGGAACATTAAATTAGAGGTCTTTATTGAGTAAATAGACCACAAATGTGTTAGTGGCTGAACATGGAGACAAAGAATTTGTAGGGTCAAAGTTCGGTGAAATTTGGTGACTAATTTGACTAGAAAATAATAAAATAAGGAGAAGCTTTCATCTTTTCCATTCTCTCTTTCTTCTCCACCGATTTTCTCTAAGAAAGAAGGCCATGGGAGCTAGAAATTTTTAGCAACTTTAGACTCTTGCAAGTAAGTGATTTTCATGGTCTTTCTTAATGATTTTTGTATTTTTAGGGCCCTTGTAGTTTAAGCTAACTAATGGGAGGGACTATTTTGCAAAATAGTTGAGAGATTAGGGTTTTTACATGAGAGTACTCATGTTGGTTGCTAAATTTTTATAGAATAAAATGAATCATGGTTGTTAAATAAACAACTTTAGTGAAAGGGGTTTTCATGAAAACACCAAAAAGGGACCATTTTGTAAAAGTTACAAAATGAGTAGTAAATGTAACAACCCTTAACCCCAACCCGTCACTGGAACAGGGTTACGAGGCGTTACCAGAATTAAACACTAATAACGAACAACATCGAGTTATAAATCTATATTTCAATTTAAATGTTCTTAAATTCCATCTTTAAGACCCTAATATGGAACTACGAAGCCCAAAATATACTTAAGAAATGTTCTGAGATTAAACCGGGAACTTTGGAAACTTTTCCTTCAGAATAGCAGTACACGCCCGTGTGGCCTGGGACATGCCTGTGTGGCCTACCCGTAGGCAGATTCTGACTTATTCACACAACCGTGGGACTAACCAGTGGCCAAGTCTGACTTTTCCACACAGCCTGGGCACACGCCCATGTGACGTGGCCGTGTGAAAACATGATTTTTCACCATTTTAAGGTATTTTCACATACTAAACACACCTAATTCATGCCCAAAACATTTACTTATAAATCTTGATAAATAACATTCATCAAACCTTTCAAACTTAGCAAATTTTCATCCATTCATTTCATTACCTCTTAAGGATTATGCACCACATTTACATTCAAAATATAAAACATTTACAAGTGACAAACACCAAACCTAGTACATGCCACATATCTAAAAGATAGATGCATCACCAAAATTGAGCTGAGGTCGGGATTGACTCGGATACTTGATTGAACTTCAACTTTACCTAACCTGCACACGGGAAACAACCGTACACTGAGTATTGGAAATACTCAGTGGTATTATCATAATTCAAATTATAACAACAATAAAATATCATAAGATACATAGATAATTAGCAAATCATACATACAAATCATACATATAAATTCATACCAAACTATCATATTTCCATTATATCATTTCCAATGTTAGATCCAATAAATCATCCATGAGATTTCAATTAACTCATGAACCTTTGATTCATCTCTCAACCACATATAATTATTCAATTCACATTTCAAATTTGAACACTTCATGAACTTTTGGTTCATGCCTTCAATCTCTTTACAAATTTCATTTCACATTCCCTCTTACGATATCACTTTCTCTTTTCATTCAATAGCTCAATTAACCAAATTCATTCGATTTTATTATTTCACTTATTTTCCCCTATTAACATGACTCAGACTTTGGCGGATACACAGATCCAACCAACACACCAGAATGGCGACCAACGCCTCATCGGATAGTTCGAAGTAAATAAGTGAAGACCAACGTCTCATCGGCTAAGCCGAAGCAAAGTGGCGACCAACGCCTCATCGAATCTATCCGAAGTAAATATGACACACCAAGTGTCTCATCGACTCGAGGTTGAAGAATCCCTGAACTCTTCCTATCCTATGGCATGCCAACTATATCCACCCTAGCCCGACTAGTTAATAGGGTATCAAAATCACATATTCATATCACTTTCACTTTCAGTTGATCGTAATCTTTCGAATTCAAATCCATCGCAATAACAATTCAATCACAATTTCAATTTCACCGCAAATCATTATACAATTCAATTTCACATAAGTATACATTCATCAATCGAATCCAATTCTCATTCAATTCAAATATCACTACTTACCTCACATTCAAATTCTATACACATTATTTTAAAATTAAACATTTAATAAGAAATAACTTGAATTATGATAATACAAACCGATATTTTTCTCGAGCTATTCATTGATCACTTTTTCCTTTCCCTTCGTATTCGACGTCTCGGTTTCTTTGTTTGCTACAAAAATTAGCATAAGTACAATTAATTAATAACACACATATTTTATATAAAATACTAACTTTTCATGCAACTTTTACCTAAATACCAAATTTGTCCTAACCATTTTCATCTTCTTCCTTTTTACAAATCACATCATTTTCTTATTCAATTTCCACCAAAACTTCAATATAACCATCAATTTACCATAATTTCAAATTTCTTCCAATTTAACCCCTAAAATTCAAAACTTATAGGCTAGTTCACAAATTAGTCCTTTAATCAATTTTAATCAACAATTCTATCAATTTGATCCCTAATTTCATCATTTATTCAACATAAACCCTACTCAAAAGTTTATCAACTTTCAATATTTCCACACAAATTCAAGAGTACTTTACTCTAAGACTCCAAAAACATCAAAATCACAAAGAAATGGACTTAATTAACTTACCAATTTAACTTCCAAGCTTTCAAACCCTAATTTCTCCTTTTTCTTTTCTTTTATTCTTTCTTTCTTTCTATTTCGTTTGATTCTCTGTAACTATTTCTCTTTTCTTTTGTTTCTTTATTTTATTTATTCTTTATTTCATTTTATTTACTTAATTAATATTTAATTATAAAATATCTATATAATAACAAATAAAAATAATATATGTGTATTTATACACACATGTACACATGTGTTATTTATCACCATACATTTGTCATTATCTCAATTAATAGATAAAATATAATAATAATAATAATAATAATAATAATAATAATAATAATAATAATAAGTAAATATCTTTAACTTAATAAATAAGTAAATATATATAACATACATTTGTACTAATAATTTAAATACACATGTATTTATTCTCTATCTTACACATGTCACTAATTTGGTTTAATTACTAATTTAGTCCTTTGTCATTTTTTCTATTTTATAATTAATCTTTTACACTCTATTCAATTTAATCCTTTTTAAAAAATATTTCTAATTAAACTAAATTCACCTAATCAAAATCTAGTTCAACCCATAACTAACTTCGTAAATATTTTTAATAAATATTTACGGACTCGTTTTCCTAAGACGGAGGCCCTAAACTCACTTTTTCGGTGCCCGTGAAATATGGGTCGTTACATTTCTTCCCCCTTAATAAATTTCGTCCTTGAAATTTACATGAGAATAGATGGGGGTACTGAGCTCTCATAGTTTCTTCTGGTTCCCAAGTCGCTTCTTCCACCTTATGACTTTTCCATAGCACTTTCACTAGAGGAACTCTTTTATTTCTTAATTCTTTTATCTCTCGTGCTAGAATCTCAATTGGTTCTTCTTCATAAGACAAATCCGGATGAATCTCAATATCTTCAATAGAAATGACATGAGAAGGATCTGATCTATATCTGCGTAGCATTGAAACATGGAAAACATCGTGTATCTTCTGTAATTCCAGAGGTAAAGCTAATCAATAAGCAACTGGTCCGATTCTCTCTACAATTTCATACGGTCCAATGTATCATGGACTCAATTTACCTTTCCGACCAAATCTCAACACTTTCTTCCATGGAGAAACTTTAAGAAATACTTTATCCCCAACTGAATACTCAATGTCCCGTCGTTTCAAATCAATGTAGGACTTTTGTCTATCAAATGCAGCTTTTAATCTTTCTTGTACTTTCTTGACTATCTCTTCTGTTTCTTGAATCAATTCCGGTCCAATCACTTTTCTTTCACTCAGTTCGGTCCAACACACAGGTGATCTACATCTTCGTCCATACAATGCTTCATACGGAGCCATCTGAATACTTGATTGGAAACCATTATTATACACAAATTCAGCTAAAGGTAAATAACGTTCCCAACCTGATTCAAAATCAATGATGCAAGCCGGAATCATATCTTCTAATATTTGAATTACCCGTTCGGATTGTCCGTCAGCCTGCAGATGAAATGTTGTGCTGAAATTAAGTCGTGTGCCTAGTGACTCATGTAACTGTCTCCAAATCTTGATGTAAATCGAGGATCCCGATCTGAAATTATAGATGTTGGAATACTATGCAATCTAAAAATTTCCCGAATATACACTTCTGTAAGCTTCTGCAATGACCAATCTATTCTGACTGCTATAAAGTGAGCTGATTTTGTAAGCCGATCAACTATTACCCAAATAGCATTCTTTTTGCTCGCCGACAGTGGTAATTCCGTAACAAAATCCATAGTGATGCGATCCTATTTCCACTCAGAAATACTTATCGGCTGAAGTAACCCAGTAGGAACTTGATGTTCTACCTTTACTCGCTGACATGTAAGACATTTACCAATACATTCAACTATATCTCTTTTCATTCTGGGCCACCAATACAGATCTCGTAGATCACGATACTTTTTTGTGCCTCTCGGGTGTAAAGTAAATGAACCATCATATGCCTCTCGGAGTATTAACTCTTTCAATTCAGATTTAGCAGGAACACAAACTGGATCTCGGTACCTTAAACATCCATGTGCATCAATGTAGAAATTTTCTACCGTACCAGTCTGTATCATCTCTCTTTTCTTCAACAATTTGTCGTCTTTCATTTGAGCTGATTTAATCTGGTCGAACATCACTAGTTTAACTTTCAATTCAGCTATCAAACTCCCATCATCACAGATACTGAGCCGTGCAAACATTGCTCTCAAATCAATTGCGGCTTTTCTACTTAAAGCGTCAGCCACTACATTAGTTTTTCCTGGATGATAATCTATGACACAATCATAATCTTTTAAAAGCTCGACCCATAGGCTCTGTCTCAAATTCAATTCTTTTTAGGAAAGTAGATATTTCAAACTTTTATGATCTGTATAAACATAGCAATTTTCACTGTATAAGTAGTGTCTCCAAATCTTCAAGGCAAAAATCACTGCTGCTAGCTCCAAATCATGAGTTGGATAGTTACGCTCATGTGGTTTCAACTGACGAGATGCATAAGCTATTACTTGCCTCTCTTGCATTAGTACACAGCCCAAACCACTTAATGAAGCGTCACTGTATACAATAAAATCTTTTTCTGATTCTGGTAACGTCAAAATTGGTTCTTCTGTCAACATTTGCTTCAACTTTTCAAAACTTTCTTGACACTGATCATCCTATACAAATGGTACATTCTTTTGTAGCAGTTTGGTCATCGGCAGAGCTATCTTTGAAAATCCATTTACAAATCTTCTACAATACCCAGCTAAACCAAGAAAACTACGTACCTCTAATACATTTCTTGGTGGTTTCCACTGTACAATCGCTTCAATGTTCTTTGGATCAACTCGGATTCCATCTGCAGATACTACATGACCCAGGAATACAACCTCTGACAACCAAAATTCACATTTGCTAAGCTTTCCATACAATCGTTTTTCCCGTAATATCTGTAGTACAATCTTAATATGCTGATCATGCTCTGAATCTGACTTCGAATAGACTAGTATATCATCAATAAAAACTATTACAAACTGGTCTAAATATGGTTGAAAGATATGATTCATGAGATCCATAAAAGCAGCTAGAGCCTTTGTTAATCCGAATGGCATTACTAAGAACTCATAGTGACCATACCTTGTATGGAAAGTTATCCTTGGAACGTCGCTTCCTTTTACTTTCAACTGGTAGTAGCCTGATCTGAAGTCAATCTTCGAAAATACAGAAGCTCCTCTCAACTGATCAAACAAATCATCAATGCGAGCAAGTGGATACTTGTTCTTGATTGTTACTTTACTCAACTGTCTATAGTCAATGCAGAGTCGCATCAAGCCATCTTTCTTCTAACAAATAATACCGGAGCTTCCTACGGTGATATGCTTAATCGAATAAAATCACAATCTAATAAGTCTTGCAACTGTATCTTTATCTCTTTTAACTCTGTAGGTGACATCCGATACGAAGGTATAGAGATTGGAGCTGTGCTCGGATAAACCTCAATAGTAAACTCGACCTCCCTATCTGGCGGTAAACCAGGTAATTCTTTAAGAAATACATCAGGAAACTCACAAATTGTCTGAATTTTACTGCACTGGCTTCCAACTGAATCTGAATTAATAACATATGCCAAATATGTTGAACAACCCTACTGAAGTAATTTACTAGCCTTCATTGCAGAAACAATTCGTGCTGGTCTACTAGTACGAATACCATTTACTTCAACCCGACCTTCACTCACTGTCTGAATACTGAATTTCTTTTTATAGCAATCAAAAATCACTCCATGTTTAGATAACCAATCCATTCCCAATATTACATCAAAATCTCCAAATGGCATAATCAACAAGTCAACCGGAAAAGTTTTATTCTGTATAATCAACAAGCATCTTGGACAAACCTAGTTCACTAACACTGTTTGCCCCAACAGACTCGACACCTCAATAGACACTCTAGATATTTCAGATTTTAATTTTCCCGATTCAACTAATTTTGAATTAATATAGGAATGCGAAGATCCAGGATCAATTAAAGCATGAACAAGCTTAGAATATAATAGAAATATATATGTTACCACATCATGAGCATCACCTTCTTCGCGGGTTCTGACCACATATGCTCTAGCCGGCACCCTAGCTTCAGACTGCTACGTTACTATGTCATTCCCTCTTCTCGTACCTCCTCCTCTAGATACTGATCCACCTCTATCCAATCCTCTGCCTCTAGCAGTAGAGACCAATCTCTGTGGTGTCACAGGTGTAGCATTATCATTCTTCGAGGAAATTTTAATATAATGGTCTATAGATCCACATTTAAAACACCCTCTGGTCAATCTCCAGCATTCACCTCTGTGCTTTTTCCCGTAATGCTCACAATCTGGAATATTAACATCTCAGGACGGACCTCTTACACTTCCGATGGATACTATAGTTTGTTTCCCTTGACTCTTTTCTCTTTTATCTGATCTAAAACTAGATCTCTATCCACTTCAAGAATCTCTGGATCTTTTAGGTAAAGGGTTTGAACTTGCAGTTCCCATACATTTCCCAACCAATTTAGAAGTTTCGGACTTTTTGTCAAATTCTAAAACTTGCTTTTCCATCTTGGCTCGTTCAATCAAATCAACAAATTCAGTGATACGTTGAGATACCAACTGTAATTTGATCTCATCTCGTAGACCTCGTAAAAATCTCTTACAACTGTCAGCTTCAGTTGGAATAAACTCTGAGGTGTATCTGTTGAGTCTCAAGAATTCCCTCTCATAATCTATTACTAACATGTCACCCTGTTTCAACGCCAAAAACTCTTACTTCTTGTCTTCGATATACATATCTCCGATATATTTCTTTTGAAACTCTTTCTGAAATAGATCCCAAGTTATCTGATTCTCGGGTAAATGTCGAACCAGTGATTCCCACCATACGTAAGCTTCCCCTTGCAGTAATAATACAACATATAACAGACTTTCCAGAGGGGTGCATTCTAGTTGTTGCAATACTCTCTTAGTCGACTACATCTAATTTTCAGCTATGGAAGGTTCAACTCTTTTTAGACTCGAGAATTCTATGGTACCGTATTTTCTTAGTTCCTTAATTGGGGCCCGTCTAGGAACAGATACAGTCGTAGTAGCAGGTATAGACTCCACTACTCGTTGAAGTGCATCAGCTAATATTTTTACTAATTCAGATTCATTTCTACCTTCTTCATCTCTTTCTACATTAGGGGGTTGCTTTCTAACTAGATTTATACTGGGAGTAGCTGACTCTGTTTCATCTAAATCATACGACTCTTCATCCCCAGTGAACATTTCTTTATTTATTTCATCAAGGTGTTCATCAAACATCTTTAATCTATAAAAACAAAATCAATTAGATAGGTCAGCATCCAAAAATCCCGACTCAGTTTTGACTTGACTGTGGCAATGTACTTCTAGACTCACTTACGAGCCCAATTTAGTCCGAGAATCAGCTAAACCTGATAGCTCTGATACCAATAAAAATGTAACACCCCTTAACCCTAACCCGTCACCGAAACAGGGTTACGAGGCATTATCAGAATTAAACACTAATAACAAACAACACCGAGTTATAAATCTATAATTCAATTTAAAATTTCTTAAATTCCATCTTTAAGACCCTAATATGGACCTACGAAGCCCAAAATACACTTAGGAAGTGTTCTGGGATTAAACCGGGAACTTTGGAAACTCTTCCTTCAGAATAGGGGCACACGCCCATGTGGCCTACCCGTGGGCAGATTCTGACTTATTCACACGGCCGTGGGACTAACCTGTGGCCAAGTCTGACCTTTCCACACGGCCTGGACACACTCCCATGTGACTTGGCCATGTGAAAACATGATTTTTCACCATTTTTAAGGTATTTTCACATACTAAACACACCTAATTCATAACCAAAATATTTACTTATAAATCTTGATCAAATAACATTCATCAAACCTTTCAAACTTAGCAAATTTTCATTCATTCATTTCATTACCTCTTAAGGATTATGCACCACATTTACATTCAAAATATAAAACATTTACAAGTGAAAAACACCAAACCTAGTACATGCCACATATCTAAAAGATAGATGTATCACCAAAATTGAGCTGAGGTGGGATTGACTCGGATGCTTGATTGAACTTCAACTTTACCTAACCTGTACGTTGAGTATTGGAAATACTCAGTGGTATTATCATAATTCAAATTATAACAACAATAAAATATCATAACATATATAGATAATTAGCAAATCATACATACAAATCATACATATAAATTCATACCAAACTATCATATTTCCATTATATCATTTCTAATGTTAGATCCAATAAATCATCAATGAGATTTCAATTAACTCATGAACCTTTGATTCATCTCTCAACCACATATAATTATTCAATTCACATTTCAAATCTGAACATTTCATGAACCTTTGGTTCATGCCTTCAATCTCTTTACAAATTTCATTTCACACTCCCTCTTACGATATCACTTTCTATTTTCATTCAATAGCTCAATTAACCAAATTCATTTGATTTTATTATTTCACTTATTTTCCCCTATTAACATGACTCAGACTTTGGCGGATACACGGATCTGACCAACACACCAGAATGGTGACCAACGCCTCATCGGATAGTTCGAAGCAAATAAATGACGACCAACGTCTCATCGGCTAAGCCGAAGCAAAGTGGCGACCAACGCCTCATCGAATCTATCTGAAGTAAATATGACACACCAAGTGTCTCATCGACTCGAGGTTGAAGAATCCCTGAACTCTTCCTATCCTATGGCATGCCAACTATATCCACCCTAGCCCGACTAGTTAATAGGATATCAAAATCACATATTCATATCACTTTCACTTTCAGTTGATCGTAATCATCCGAATTCAAATCCATCGCAATAACAATTCAATCACAATTTTAATTTCACCACAAATCATTATACAATTCAATTTCACACATGTATACATTCATCAATCCAATCCAATTCTCATTCAATTCAAATACCACTACTTACCTCACATTCAAATTCCATACACATTATTTTAAAATTAAACATTTAATAAGAAATAACTTGAATTATGATAATACAAACCGATATTTTTCTCGAGCTATTCCTCGATCACTTTTTCCTTTCCCTTCGTATTCGACGTCTCGATTTCCTTGTTTGATACGAAAATTAGCATAAGTACAATTAATTAATAACATACATATTTTATATAAAATCCTAACTTTTCATGCAACTTTTACCTAAATCCTAAATTTGTCCTAACCATTTTCATCTTCTTCCTTTTTACAATTCACATCATTTTCTTATTCAATTTCCATCAAAACTTCAATATAACCATCAAATTTTCATCATTTTACCATAATTTCAAACTTTTTCCAATTTAACCCCTAAAATTCAAAACTTATAGGCTAGTTCACAAATTAGTCCTTTAATCAATTTTAATCAACAATTCTATCAATTTGATCCCTAATTTCATCATTTATTCAACATAAACCCTACTCAAAAGTCTATCAACTTTTAATATTTCCACACAAATTCAAGAGTACTTTACTCTAAGACTCCAAAAACATCAAAATCACAAAGAAATGGACTTAATTGACTTACCAATTTAACTTCCAAGCTTTCAAACCCTAATTTCTCCTTTTTCTTTTCTTTTCTTCTTTCTTTCTTTCTATTTCGTTTGATTCTTTGTAACTATTTCTCTTTTCTTTTGTTTCTTTATTTTATTTATTCTTTATTTCATTTTATTTACTTAATTAATATTTAATTATAAAATATCTATATAATAACAAATAAAAATAATACATGTGTATTTATACACACATGTACACATGTGTTATTTATCACCATACATTTGTCATTATCTCAATTAATAGATAAAATATAATAATAATAATAATAATAATAATAATAATAATAATAATAATAATAATAATAAGTAAATATCTTTTACTTAATAAATAAGTAAATATATATATAACATACATTTGTACTAATAATTTAAATACACATGTATTTATTCTCTATCTTACACATGTCACTAATTTGGTTTAATTACTAATTTAGTCTTTTGTCATTTTCTCTATTTTATAATTAATCTTTTACACTCTATTCAATTTAATCCTTTTTAATAATTATTTCTAATTAAACTAAATTCACCTAATCAAAATCTAATTCAACCCATAACTAACTTCATAAATATTTTTAATAAATATTTACAGACTCGTTTTCCTAAGATGGAGGCCCTAAACTCACTTTTTCGATGCCCGTGAAATATGGGTCGTTACAGTAAATGTGTGAAATAATTGAAATTGTGAGATGCTATAGGCTTAAAGTAGTTTCAGCTAGGCTAGGTTAATGTGGAAATTCGATTAAAATCATTTTATGAGCCTAAAGGCAAAATCATAATTTTGTAAAAGTTTAAGGGCAAAACGGTCATTTTTCCAAAATAAGAATTATGAAATATCTTGATTAATGTGATGATTAAATTAGCGAATTTTATCATTTTAGATCAAGAAATACGAAATCCGGACCTAGACCGGGGGAAGACCAAGCTAGTAGACTAATTCAACTAGTCGCTCATATTTTGTATATCGAGGTAAGTTGCATGTAAATATCATAATTCTATTGTTATTATGCATTAAATAATTGATATTGCATGAAATGTTTGATTTTGTTACGAATATGGATGACGAGATTTGATGTGGTAAAAACTCCCGGTTGAATCGTAGGAATAGATCAGATATCCATGCCGTGATACTAGGGTTATGTGGGCTAGTGTAAGACCATGTTTCCAACATGGCATCGACATTTATATGAGAGCTAGTGTAAGAACATGTCTGGGACATGGCATCAGCTTCGACATGTGGGCTAGTGTAAGATCATGTTTGGAACATAGCATCAGCACCGATATATGAGAGCCAGTGTAAGACCATGTCTGGGACATGGCATCGGCTTCGTCATGTGGGCTAGTGTAAGGCCATGTTTGGAACATGGCATCGACACTGATATATGAGAGCTAGTGTAAGACCATGTCTGGGACATGGCATTGGTATTTTACCCTTTCGTATAAGGCTTATCGGGTATCTATTTATTTTTCCAACTGGTTCAATGAGTAATTTAAAGATTATATCATGATTGAGAAAAGTTATGATTATGTTGCAAGTGGTACAGGTATCTACACGAAACTCATAAGAATGAGCTCGGGTTATGCATATGAATAGTAAGGATGAAAATGAGTAAGTTATGTCTATAGTCATTTGAGAATCTTGTGCAAGTGTATGATATGTTATAAGTATGATGTTATTTGGTAAAATGATGTTAATTATTTACTAGTAACTTACTAAGTTTTATGCTTACTTCCTCTCTTCTCTATTTTTCTTATAGTGTCGCCAAGCCAGCTCGGAATCAAGGGACGTCAGAGGCATTGATCACACTATCACCTAAAGTTTTTGGTATAGTTAGTTTAAATGTTTTGAGCGTAGCATGTATAAGAACTTGGACTTTTTGTTTAGTTTCATGTTGGTTTAGCCACAAGTGTTGGCTCATATGCATGTGATATTCATTTTGTATAGGCTATTGATGTTGGTTAATACTGATTATTATTAAATGCATTTGATGAAAATTCTCATGGATGTGTTTGTTGTATGGTTTGTGTTGATAAGTAGGAGATGTTGTATGTGATAGGAAATAGCTTGGAAATGATGTATGGATGCTAGGTATTAGCTGAAATGGTCATGTGTTTATGTGGCATTGGTATTGTTTGATGTTTTTGTAGGTGGGTAAAAGTAAAGGTGACAAAAAGGCTTGGTAAATAACCTTGTTTTTTGTCCACACGGGTAGACACACGGGCGTGTGTCTAGACCGTATGTGACACACGGTTTGCCCTATGGGCGTGTAGTCAGGCTGTGTATCCCCTGTACCTAAATTTGGCAAAACAGAATGCCTAGTAGTAACCACATGAGCGGAGACACAGTCGTGTGTCTCAACTGTGTGGAGGACACGGCCTAGCACATGGGCATGTGCCTTTGCCGTGTGACCCTAAATGGTTGATGATGTCAGAAACAGAATGTCAAGGTTTTTGTACACGGGCTGAGACATGGGCATGTCATGGCTGTGTGAGGGACATGGGCCATGGACACGGGTGTGTGTCAAGCTATGTGAAAACCCCTGTAAGGTCTAATTGAGAAATAAATTTGCACGGGATAGGGACACGGACGTGTCCCAATATGTTCAGGCCGTGTGAGTTACACGGGCCTTCAACATAGCCATGTTAAAAGGACACACGTGCTTGTGCCCTTGTTTGATTGAAATTATTCAAAGTTTTCAAAGTGTTCAGTTATTTCCCGAATCGTTTCCAAAGCGTGTTTTTGGGCCTCGTAGGTTCATATTAGGGGCGTTAAGAGGAAGTTTGAAATTTTTAAATTTGAGCAAAATTCAATGACCCAAAATTGTTTGTATGCATGTGTATAAGTCCAGTAATGCCTCGTAGCCTGTCCCGGCGTGGGATACGGATAAGGGGTGTTACAAACTCGTTGATTTGATATTTATAGACGTACAGTTGGAAGTACCAAATCGATCGTCTTTTATATTTGGTCTACCGAAGAACACATTGACATGTCTAATTAAGTAGTTAGTTGGATCCATTAAGGAAAATAGCAATTGAATATAAACAACCCACGTGGTTGAGGTCATTTGTTCGAGTTGGGCCTTTGTAGTTCGTAAGGCTACCTAATAGCTAAATCGTGGACACGTGTTTCGTGGTTGTTCTTTCAGTAAGTGTGTTTGTTCCTTCGATAAGGGTTAGTTGTTGGGCATTCTTGCAATTAATCTACACACAGAAGGGTTGATGGTCTAAGGTGTCGTCAATCACTATAACTAATTTATCAATTGAACGGGAAGATTTGTTATCAAAGATCATTTCAAAATCAGAGCAAAATCGAGCTTGAAGCATGAATTTCATCATATCGATTAATTTCATTTCATTTCATTTCTGGCTATTTTGTGTTTTTTTTTACTTAGTCTGGACATACCAACCACTTGAGCACAATCTAGAAGTAGAGAAGACTGGTTGTGAAAAAATTATAAGCATTTGAATGTATGTCGTTATAGCCACAAATTATTAATTGTTTGGGTTTATGTCTAATTACCCAATAAGAGCACAAGAGGTAAATATATCTTCTATATAAAAGCACAAGAGGTAAATATATCTTCTATGGAAAGTAAGTTTAATGATATTGCTAATATTGTTAATCACATTAGTACAGGAAATACAATGCCGACCACGGTATATGGTATATGTACTACACCTAGCCATGCAGCAGAAGCGTGTCCTGTCTAGGAGGATTATTATCCAAGACAATTTAGCATTGTAGCATCGTAGGAAGTTTTCATGGCCCACCTCAAGGGTGATACGACTCATTCTTTAAGGCATACAATTATGGGTGGAGAGATCACTCTGATTTAGGCTATGGATTGAGACTTCAATTCGATCCATATTATCAACCTAGTCCACAAATGCAACAATCATGGTTTTCAGGTATGTCTTTAGAAAGACTCCTCAATGTTTTAATCGCTGACACTCTTGAATTCCATCAAGAAAAAAAGGCAAGAATGGCGAAACTAAAGAGCCTAATGATTCAGCTTACTATCCCAATGAGTGAATGTGACTCCTAAGAGAATTTGTCAATCCAAGTAAAGCTTAACCTAGGCCAAAACATGAGTTTGATGACTCAAAAAAGTAGAACAGTTCCAGAGCCCCATTCAAATAAAAATTGTGAATAAGATTAGCCTCCATTTGGCGGATAGCTCTATAGTCTACTTAAATAAAGTGTTGGAAAATGTTTTGGTTAAGGTTAATGACTTAATATTTCCTGCAAATATCTATATTGTATATAGGGAGGATGACGACTCTTTGGATGCTTTCGACATTCTATTGGGACAACTGTTCCTTAGATTGCAAGAACCCAAATAAACTTTTTTAACAGTACACTTACTATGGAGTTTAATGCTAAGGTTATTAAATTTAATTTTTATGATTCGTTAGAACATGCTAATAAAGTGTTTGAGGTATGCAGTGAGGATACGATTGATTTTATGACACAAGATTCTTTGGACATACACGATGAAACCTAATCAATGTTATTGCCCTGTAGGAATGTCAATGAGGAAAATTGAGTCAATTTGGAGAACATCCTATGTGTGAAAAATAAATAGAATAAAATAAATAAAAATAAAGAACACATAAATTTTACGTGGAAACCTTTTCGGGAAAAAAACCACGGGCAGAGGAGAAGAAAATTCACTATGTCGAAAAATTTTTACTCAAATACAAGAGGAATAGACTATGTCTATTTATAGGCTTGCAAAGCCATATTCTAGTAGGATTGAAACACCTTATCCTAATCAATATAAAATAGATGGAGTTTAATAAGGTCTAAAACCTTATTCTAAAATAAAATAAAAGAAGTCTAGTTCTATATGGATTTTACTTTTATTTTATTTTCCATCGTATTTTATTTAAATAAGAATTTGGGTCACTTAATTCTAACAATCTCCACCTTGACACAAATTCTCAATGAACAAGTTCTTCATCGCGAACTTTCAATAAACAAGTTCTTCACCTCTTCCAAAAAACCCCTTAAGGGTTTAACTTCAACAATGAACACCAACCAAGTCTAAGCAATGCTCAAACTTGGTTATAGGAAGTGACTTAGTCATCATATCTGCAGGATTTTCATGAGTGCTAATTTTGCTCACAACAATATCACCACGAGCAATAATATCACGAACAAAATGATACCGAATATCAATGTGTTTTGTTCTCTCATGAAACATTTGATCTTTTGTAAGAAAGATGGCACTCGATCATCACAAAATCATGTCTTTGATTTGAAGGTCTTCATTGAGTTCACTAAATAGTCCCTTCAACCAAATAGCTTCTTTACAAGCCTCAAGAATCGCCATGTACTCAAACCCGATTGGTAGACAAAGCGATCGTAGTTTGCAAAGTGGCTTTCCAACTAATTGCACAACCTCCGATTGTAAAGACGTAACTCGTGAGAGATCTTCTTCTATCAAGGTCTCCAGCAAAATCAGCATCAACATACCCTATAACTCCATCTTTAGTTCTTCCAAACTGTAAGCAAACATTAGTAGTGCCTCGTAAGTATCTTAAAATCCATCGAATCGCTTTCAGGTGTTCTTTACCAGATTCGCCATGTATCTCGCTAATCTGACCGATCGCATATGATAAATCGGGCGTGAACAAACCATAGCATACATGAGAGATCCTCTGCACTAGAGTATGGAACATGTGACATGTACTCAATCTCATTATCGATTGAGGAGATAAGGCCGATGAAAGTCCGAAATGGGTCGCTAAAGGAGTACTAACAGCTTAGCACTCTGCATATTGAACTCAAAAGAACTTTCTCAATGTACCCTTCCGACTTAGGTACAATTTACTTGCTTTTCTATCTCGAGAATCTCTATACCAAGTATCTTCTTTGCTGGTCCTAAATCTTTCATCTCAAATTCTTCACTTAGTTGGGCTTTAACCTTTCTTATCTCTCTTTATCTTTTCTTTGCTATCAACATGTCATCAACATAAAGAAGTAGATACACAAAAGAACCATCAACATTTTTCTTAAAGTAGACACAATCAAAACTACTTCTTTTGAAATCATGAGAAGTCATAAAGGAATCAAACCTCTTGTACCACTGTCTTGGCGATCGTTTCAAACCGTAAAGGGACTTTTTCAAAAAGCAAACATAGTCCTCTTTTTCGAGACTATAAAACCCTCCGGTTGTTGCATGTAAATATCTTCCTCAAGTTCTCCATGCAAAATGCGGTTTTACATCTAACCGCTCAAGCTCCAAATCATGCATGGCAACAATACCAAGCAAAGCTCGAATCGAACTATGCTTAACAACCGGAGAGAACACATCTGTGAAGTCCACTCGAATTTGATCAGAACCCTTTGCAACAAGCCTTGCTTTATATCCGGGTTCTTCAACTCCGGAGTCCCTTCTTTCTTTTAAACACCCATTTACAACGAATGCCTTTTTACCTTTAGGAAGTTTTACAAGATCCCATGTTCTGTTTTTGTGGAGTGATTCCATCTCCTCTTGCATAGCAAACATCCACTTTTACGAGTCTTCACAGCTAATCGCCTCGAATAATTAAATGGCTCTTGATTCGCATCTATATCTTCACCACATTTAAAGCATAAGCAACTAGATCAACCTCGGCATACTTCTTTGGAGGTTTAATTTCTCTTCTTGTCTGTTTTTGGCGATAGAGTATTGCGGTGAAGAAGCAACTCTATTCTCAATTTTTGTCTTGGCTTGAGGAGTTGATTACGTATTAATCGATGCTCCACCGCTTTTGGTTTTCTTTATTGGAAGAGTCTTTAAGAGATAAGTTAGGTAGCATAGCGGTTTCATCAAAACAACATCTCTGTTAATCACAACTTTTCTATTTTCAGGACACCATAACTTATAGCCTTTTACACCACTTTATAACCAAGAAAACGCATTTAATAGATCTCGGTTCCAATTTTCCATTATCAACATGAGCATACGCAGGACACCCAAAAATCTTTAAATCGTAATAATTAGCGGGATTACCGACCATACCTCTTGTGGAGTCTTTTTCTCAATGGCAGCGGATGGAGATCGGTTGATCAAAAACATGCGATGAGGTCTTCGCCCAAAATGACTTCGGTAACTTGGCATTTGACAACATACATCGAACCTTCTCCATGATCGTTCGTTCATTCGCTCGCAACGCCGCTTTTGTTTGTGGAGTATGACGAATCGTCAAGTGTCTCATGATCCTTCCGACTTGCACAATCTATTAAACTCATCGAATGTAACTCTAAGCCATTGTGCATGCGGAGGTATTTTATCTGCTTTCCCGTCTGCTTTTTCAATCATAATTTTCCAAGACTTAAATGTGGAAAACACATCGCTTTTACGCTTCGGAAGAACGCCCAAACTTTTCGGAAAAATCATCAATAAAGGTTAGCATATAATTAGCTCCACCTCTCGAAGGCACTCTGGACGGCCCCCACGGTCGTAATGGATATACTCCAATGTTTCCTTCGTGTTATGGATTCCTCTAGTGAATCGAACTCTCTTTTGCTTCCCAAAAACACAAGGTTTCACAGAAATTCAGTTTGCAAATTCCTTGCCCATTAAGAAGTCCTCTTTGCTTAATTCGCCATGCCATTCTCACTCATATGCCCTAGGCGATATGCCAAAGTTTAGTAATATCATCATCGACAAGGAAGAGGAAGCGGCAATTGCATCACCATATGATAGAACCACAGAAACATATAACTTGGCAATCTTTCTTTAGCCTTTCATCACAACAAGGGACCCTTTGGAAATCTTTAAAACCCCACTTTCACCGTATCCGCACCCTTTTGAATCAAGAGTACTCAACGAAATTAAATTTCTTTTCAATTCGGAACATGCCGACGTCACTAAGTGTTCGACAACTCCATCAAACATCTTAACTTTAATTGTTCCAACACCGCGATTTTACATGAAGCATTATTTCCCATCAAAACAACACCTTCAGATCTTCGTTTCATAAGTTGTAAACCAATCCCGATTGGGACTCATGTGGAAGGTGCAGACTGAATCAAGTATCCACTCCTCGCTTACTTTAGAATCATTGATGAAGCAACTAGAAGTTCACCATCGTTGTAGTCTTCTACAACATCGACTTCACCGAATTTTCTCGTTGTTTTCCTTTTGATTCGCAGCCTCCCTTTTAATCTTATTTTGTAGCTTATAGCACTCAGATTTAATGTGCCCTTTCTTCTTGCGAAGTTGCAAGTTTTACCTCTGTTTGAAGATTTCGATCTACCCTTAGATTTACCACGAGGATTCCGTTCTCGTGTTCTACCACGATCATCATCAACATTCCGGTCTTGTCTCCCACGAACAATGAGACCCTCTCCCGAGAGTTGGGTTTAACCACAAGATGCTTCATCTTATCATACGAGGTTAAAGAATCATAAACCTCATCAACCGTGAGAGACTCGCGGCTATATAAAATCGTGTCTCTAAAGGTTAATAAGACGGGCAACGAACAAAGTAGAATCAACCCTAGATCTTCCTTATCATCTTGAACCTCCATGGCCTCCAAGTTTGAGAGAATTTCTTTAAACATCATTAAGTGTTCGTGTACGACGCACCTTCCTCCAAACGATGAGCATAAAGACGCCGCTTCATATGCAACTTGCTTGTTAGAGTTTTCGACATACATATTTGTTCTAGCCTCTTCCATAATGCAATGGCGTTTTCTCTTTCATCACATCCTCGCAAAATTTCGTTGGACAAATGCGATGTAATTGTGTTAATGCCTTTCGATCCTTACGCTTCTTCTCTTCATCTGTTAATGTCGAAGGCATCTTATCTATCCTAGCGGGCATCCTCTAGATCCATCTGCAAGAACGCTTGCATCTTAATTTGCCACAACGCAAATCTGTGTTGCGATCCAACAATGAATTTCATACTTCAAAGACGCCATTACCGTGATCGAGATGAATAACCCTAAGCTCGATACCAATTTGTGAAAAATAAATAGAATAAAATAAATAAAATAAAGAACACATAAATTTTACGTGAAACCCTTTCGGAAAAAAACCACGGGCGAGGAGAAGAAAATTCACTATGTCGAAAAATTTTTACTCAAATACAAGAGGAATAGACTATGTCTATTTATAGGCTTGCAAAGCCATATTCTAGTAGGATTGAAACACCTTATCCTAATCAATATAAAATAGATGGAGTTTAATAAGGTTTAAAAACCTTATTCTAAAATAAAATAAAAGAAGTCTAGTTCTATATGGATTTTACTTTTATTTTATTTTCCATCGTATTTTATTTAAATAAGAATTTGGGTCACTTAATTCTAACACTATGGTTGAAGAAAAATTGTAGGACTTAATGCAAAAGGCAGAGGTACTGAAGCCTCTAAAGGAAGTCATCGACAATACGAACCAACCACTCGTTTATTTTGAACTTTGGCCGCCTATTTTGTAAGCACTGATGTGGGAATCGGAACCGCTATTTGATCGTCATGGTCTCCTCAACTACCTCTTATCAAGAGACCATTGAAAGATTCCCCCTCAAGATATGGAAGAAATTCAAACTAAATATCTGCCTTGAGCCGAACAATGAAAATTGTCGAGCAAATGACATTAAACAAATGTGGTTTTTGGGAAACAACCCAATTTTATTTTATTTTCTTATTTGTTTTAGTAATTTTCTTTGTCTTTATTTTTATTTTTAATTCTAGTTATTTCTAATTTATTTTGTTTTTCTTCAATAGGATTGGACTCTTGTGGTCCCTTGCATCAACGACTTATTGCATTGCACAGCCATAGAGAAGTTTCCTCTTCATACTTAATTCATTCATTTAATTTTATTGTGATACACTGAGGGCAATGTATGGATTAAGTGGGGGAGCGTTTGTACTGAATTGTTAATTTATATTTTTTTAATTATTTGTGGTAAATTGTGTTGTTGTTTGCTTTGTCCTGAGTATTAATTATGTTTTTGCCCTTGCATGCTACTTTCATTTGAAAAGAAAAATTCAATGACTACTTTCTCAATTCTTTAAACATTTAAACACTAGGAAAATTTTGATTTTATCATTTGATTCTAACAAGAAAACACTTTGAATACTCTATAATGTTGTTTTGTGTTAAAATTGATTAAGATACCTTATTTGCATGAATTCCTTTTTCCATAAATAAGCTTTTGTTTTATCTTGTGTAGGAAAACGATTTAAAATTTAAAATTAAAATAAAAAGGAAAAATGTCAATAAATACTCCACTAGTTATTTAGATTATGAGTAAAGTCTTTGAATCGTGATCAATTGAGTAACCGGAGTTAGGAGCTTCGGTTATCATTTGTCTTCGCGTCAAAAGATTGAGCAAAATTCTAAGTTATTCGCTTAGTCCACTGATCTCAATAATTATGAGTAGAGCTAGTAGCCATTTAGTGATGTGATGGATCGAGTAATCGGGGTAAGATGCTTGGGTTGTCATCCTTATTCGCATAAAAAGATTTAGTGACACTCTAGATAAGCTTTTTAATTTTTGAAAAAAAAACTAAAAAAAATGAACACTAGACTATCAAAGAGCTAAATCGAGTCTAAAAGACCTACACAGTTCAGGTCGTTGGTTCAAGTTGGACCTTTCTAAATCATAAGGCTACCGAAGAGCAAAATCATGGATGCGTGTTTCGTAGTTGTTCGTTTGGTAAGAGTTAGTTGCTGGGTGTTCTCGCAATTAATCTACATATGGAAGGGTTGGTGGTTTGAGGCATCCTTGATCACTATAACTAACTTATTGGTTGAAAGAAAAGGTTTGTTATCAAGGACCGGTTCAGAACTGGAGCAAAATCGAACCTCGATTTATTTAATTTTATTTTGTTTCTGTCTATTTTCACTGTTCTTTTGATTTCAACTACTTCTATTTTTTTTTCTTTTATTAGATTTAAATTCCTCTTTTTATTTTTGCATAGACCGTCAGACGTTGTGGGCACAACAGCTGTCTAGACACGCAACTTAATTAAATCGAAACAATAATTTTAAATATCCCAGCTTTTGTGGAATCGATCCTACTCCCTATATTACTATTTATTTACTATTTAAGCACAATAATATTATTTTTTGCGAACTCGACACCTATCATTTAGTACTTGAAAACTAAGCTGACAACTCATCTCCTCACGATATACTGATGCGTCTTAAGGGCAAAAAATATTTTTGATTTCCTAGCATTCACACAGTGCCCAAAAAAACAATAGAATTCCTGAAGAATGTCCTCGACGACCAATGAATTGCCAAGGCTAGCCTCACAAATCAACAGTAAATCATTTGCAAAGGAAAAAAGGAAAATACAGAACTCATTTCTTACAAAGCGAAAAGGATGCCAACGCCCACTGAACTGCCTCATCAATCTTATGTCCCAAGCGCTCTATACCCATGACAAATAAATATGGTGACAAAGGGCCTTTAAGTTATTTTTTTTTCTTATTTTAGTATTAATTTTTTTATTTCAATATCTAAAATATCATTTTGTCTTATTTTATTCAAAAATTATTGAATCTAATAAAAACATCACCACGTACCATATTTTTATTGATTTTTTTTTAGTTTGAAGTAAATTGAAATGAAAAGGATAGTTCAAATGTTAAAGGGACAAAAAATTTATTTGTACTTATATTTAAACCCTTTCTTGAGTTAATGTTATGGATTAATCAATGATGAATTATTAAAATACTTTTTATATACAAAATAAGTTATGTTATTATAAAGGTGTTTTTTTTATATTTTTATATAAGATAAAAACTTAATCATAGTAATATTTAAATTGGTGACACAATAAATTATATATATTAGAGGTGATCATGGGTGGGTCGGATTTAGGTTGGGCACAAGCCAAAAATTAAGGCCCATTTGTTAACCTCGGGCCCAAATTAAAAAATTTGTTCAAGCCCGACCAGGATAAAATGCTAAAATTCAAGCCTAACCCGCCCGCCATATTAATTTTTTATATTATATTATTTTTTGCATAACTTTTAAATATATATAATAATAAAAATAATAAAAATAGTAAAATAAATATTTTTGAACAAATTAAAAATAAATTTTAAAAATATATACTTAAGTAATACTAAAATAGATGCAACTTAACAAGAAAATGTCTCTAAAATAATAAAAATTAACAATAAAACAAGTTTTATATAATATCAAAATAGTAACAAACTAGTAGTAATATAATAGTGAAATGGTAGCAAAATATGGAGAAAACAATAAGAAAATATCATTAAAATAACAAAAAATTAGCGATTGTAATACCTCGAAAATTTTTACAAGAAGATATTATCCTTGATATAGTAAATAAGGAAATAAAGGGACAAAAGGAAAATTTTGAGTTATGTCAATATTGAGAAGTATATTATGATATATTAATTCAAGAAAGGACTAAATTGTAAAAGTGAGAAAAGTTTTGTTGCACAAGAGTAAATATTCATAATTTGAGGGGTTAAAGTGTAAATATGAAAAATTTGAAGGACCAATAGTGTAAATAATTTAAGAGTGGAATGATCTAGAAACTAAGGAAAATGGATGAATTAGGACCAAATTGAATAGATAAAGAACTATGAGGGATTAAATTATAATTTTACCAAATTAAATGATGACTCAAGGATGGAATTTTAAAAAATAATGAAGGGCAAAATGGTCAATTGGAAGAGAGAGAAATCTAGAAAGTAATAATGATGCTAGAGATATTTTGATATTTTATAATTATTTAATTAGATAAATATTATTTTATTAATACTTTAATAAGATATTTTATTATTATTTTATTAGTATATAAAGAAAGAAAGAAGAGATATTCTCATCCATATTTTCCCATGCACTAACGTAAGAGAAAGAGAGGAAGAAAGAAAGTTTTGCTTTCTTTACAATTTGGTCCTTTTACCAAAAATTCACCATTTTCACCCAAAAATCAAATGAATTTCCATAGCTACCAAGAGACAAAAATGTTAAGGAGAGCATGGGGAGTTAGAATATCAAGTTGAATTCAAGAAATAGAAGCTGAAGGAGAGAGAAAATCAAGTTAAAGATTAGTATCAATAGAACAAGGTAAGTATATCAAGATTTCAATATGTTTTTAAGTTTGTTATTATTGACAAAGCATGGAAATAATGTTATAGTAGAGTTTTCTTACATAAGGTCCTATGTTTTTGGTATGTTAGTGAAGAGAAAATAAGAGAAAGTGATGAGAAATGGTGTAGAAAAAGAAAATAAGGGTGTTATAACATGGTAATTAATAGCTTGCACAAAAACAGTTTGGACAGCAGCAGTAGACTAACTTTGAAAAATCACCATAAATTTTAGAAATCGAATTAGAAGATGAAAAAAATATGGAATTAAATCTTGTTGAGTATAGTTTCTCATAGAAGAAATATTGTAAGCAATGGATTTGTAAATTTTGATATATAATGAATTTTGTGAGACAAGGTCAGAATGAATTCGGGTTCCCCTGTTCTAACTTTGAAAAATCATAAAAAATTGAATAAAAATAATTATGGGCTTAAATTTATATTTATAAAAATCCTGAATGAGTCTATTTTTAAGAGAAACAAACAAGAACATCATTTGAATCCTGTATGAGGAGATAATTAATTTTTGGTGAAGAGGGGTCAGAACTGTCAGACAGCAGAACAGGGGTAACTTTAAAGAATAAACTGTACTTATTGGCTAAACCAAAATTCTTAAATTTTTATGGTAAGAATATATATGAGTCTAGATTCAGGGAAAATTATTGGATATTAATTTGGAGTTCTATAGATCCAGATATAAATAATTTAGTGACTATGATGCAGATAGACAGCTTGAATATTCATAAAAGTAAATAATAAAAATTATGGATAATGTTACTTACAAGTGTGTTACCTACATTAAGGATGTGGAATGGAGAGGAGGAGGAGGAAAAATATGTATGAATATTCATCTAGCATGGCTAATTTGCATATTTTAGGCTCAGGGACTAAATTGAATAAAAGTAAAACTTTATGGGCAATTTTGTAAACATGTCAGAAATGACCAAATTGCATGAAATGGATTATTTTATTATTTAAATTACAAAATTGAATGAAATTATTAATTTAGTTCAAGATCGGGGGAAAACATGTTTTAGGGATTAAATTGAAAAGTGTTGAAATTATGAAAAATTCTGATATTTTATAGAGTTCATGGATTGTTATCAATATATATGAGAATAATAGCTGGAAATAAGGATTAAATTGCAAGAATTTTATTTTCCTGACCCTAAGGATGAAATCGTCATTAATTAAAAGTTTAGGGGCAAAATGGTAATTTTGCCTAGAGCATTAATTAAATGCATTAGAATATGAAATGAATGAAAATGATGATCAAATTTATTTATAAAGATCCGGACGACTCAAATACGAGACTTGATCGTGGAAAAGAAAATATATAAGATTAATGAAATTATAAACACAAACAAGCAATGAGGTAAGTTCGTGTAACTTGAATTGTATTCTTAAATGCTTGAGATTGTATGTTATTTATGTGAATATGATTTGAATGTTCATTGTATGAAAATTTATGAAACATTGATAAATTTGATAAAAGGAGAAGAAATCCCGGTTGAATGAAAGGAAAATTCGATGGATCTCTGAAAATGAATTGACGGTAAAAAGGATCTAGCACGACGGGTGATCCTATCTGATATAGCCCTCCAGAAGAATATGTGTAAAATGGATTTAGCCGGATGGGTAATCCGAATTAGGTCTGAATTTAGCTTTGACTGTAATTCGGATCCAAGCTCATTAGAGTAATTGTCGTTGCGAGGATTTAGCTTTGACCGGTAATCCCGACAATACTCTATAAGTTTATATTACTGAGATTTAGCTCGGACTGGTTATCCCACCGTAAGGATGAGGTTCATGGGAGTGTACTCTCGATATGAAATGTGTAAAACCATGGTTGAAAGATACCATGGCAACCTGTGTGTAAGACCATGGTTGAAAGATACCATGGCAACCTGATATGAAATGTGTAAGACCATGGTTGAAAGATACCATGGCAACCTGTGTGTAAGACTATGGTTGAAAGATACCATGGCAACCTGATATGAAATGTGTAAGACTATGGTTGAAAGATACCATGGCAACCTGATATGAGATGTGTAAGACCTTGGTTGAAAGATACCATGGCACCGTGACATGAAAAGAATAAGACCATGGTTGAAAGATACTATGGCAACATGACAGAAAATGAGTAAGACCATAGTTGAAAGACACTATGGCATCACGTCAAAGATAAATAAGACCGTGGATGGGAGACGCTATAACATCTGTTGAACAATTGATATTCAGGTAAAATGTATCAGATGACGAATGGTTATATGAAATGGTTGTGTGAAATGTTTATAAGAACTGGTCATATGGAAATATATGTACAAAAGCGTTGTATGAAATAATTATGAAAATGGATAAACGAAATAAGTATAAGTACATGGAATATAATTTATGTTAAGTTTGATATAAGCTATTACCGAATAAATATACATAAAATATATGGAAATGATGAAGCATAAAATATTGATATAATGAAATGAATGATATATGCTTGTGAAGAAAGCAGTAAGAGCATGATATGTTTCATGACATGTACATATATGATTATCTTTGATATGTTGATACAAGGAAATTATGTAATTGAGACTATTATTAAACTCAAGTGCGACATATCGAGAAAATAGATATATCAATGTTGAATTTATATGAGATATGTGCAAGTATACTAACAATGTTGTTGTTTGATGCTTATACAAGTGCCAAATTGTTGATTGAATGGTAATATGTTTATTTTATATGATGCATTGGATCGGTAAGTATTTTAATTTTTTTTAAGTGATCTGCAAATGGTAGTAATGCTCCGAAACCCTGTTCTGGCAGCGGATACGGGTTAGGGGTGTTACACAGATTTTTTTTTGGCATTTAGTAAATTCAAGCTAGGCTCGGGCCAAAAATGTCTTACCTGAGGCCTGACCCATTTTTAAAACGAGCCTTATATTTGTCCAAGCCTATTTTTCGGGCCTATATTTTTGCCCAAACCCTCCCACTTTTTGAACTCGGCCTATGAACAGGTCTAATATATATATACTATAGCAATTTAAAGTTACAATTAAAGAAAGCGTTCCAATGTGGCACGGCCAAGAAAAGGTCATTTGGCACGCAAGTCATTTGTCAGGTGACTTTATTGACTAAAGTTTAAAATAAATATTATTTCAATCTAATCTCCTTATAAAAATATATCAACATTAAATACCCATTAATATAATAAAGAACATACATGTCAATTAGAGGTGTGTGTCTGGGTCGGGCCGGGTCAGACCCAACTAAAAATTTAGGCCCGTTTGCTAGGCCCAGGCCTGGCCCAACCCAAAAAATAGGCGTAAAATTTTACCCAAGTTCGGCCCTAATAAAAATGTTAAAACCCGAGCCAACCCGACCATACCATATTAATTTTTATATTATTTTATATAATTTTAATATATATATAAACCATCAAAATACTAAAAATATCAAAATAAATATTTTTCAACAAATTGAAAATAAATTTTAAAAATATGTATACTTAAATAACACTAAAATAGATACAATTTAACAAGCAAATGCCTCTAAAATAATAGCAAAATTAGCAAATGTCTTTAAAATAATAAAAAATTAACAATAAAATAAGTTTTATATAATATCCAAATAATAACAACAAAATAATAGCAATATAATAGTAAAATAGTAGCAAATTGGGAGAAAATAATATTAATTTTTTTTTCATTTAGTGAATTAATTACGTAAGGCAAAAAAATGCCTTACAGATGCCAGCCCTTTTTTTAAACAGCCTTATTTTTTTGCCCAAGCCCATTTTTTGGGCCAATATTTTTCCCAAACCTCCCACATTTCTAAGGCCTTCGCACCGCCATGCACACCTCTAATGTCAATAATCTCCACTATAATTGATTTTAATCATAGGTTATGAAAAATATATAAATATATTTTTCTCTTTTAATCTTTAATATATATTCTAACTTTTTTTTATGGGTAACCCTAAAATTATTATCAAATCATTCAAGTTTATTTTAAATATTACTTTCTTTTTATCTTAATTTATATTAATTTGAATTTGAATTATCTTTATAAAAATTAAAATTTATATTTTTAACAATATTATTTATGAAAGTTTAGAAAATTTATATAAATTTTAACAATTTAAGATAATATATTTTAATAATTGAAATATTTAGTAAAAATCATTTAATTTTATATACATAAATTTAATATATCATAATGGAAAATGGAGTATAGTTAAGCTTAAAAGATATATATTCAAATAAAAAGGTCCGTTTAACTTGCTTCCTTTCCAAAAGTACCCCATCCTGCCGCTCCACCCCCGTCACTACCTCCCCTCCCCTGTGGTGCTCTCTCTGAACTCTTATCACCCACCGCTAACAACACCAACCCTGCAATGGCGGCCGCCGCAGCAGCAACTATTTCCTCCGACTCTCTAGCCACAGTTTCGGACGGCCCCGTCCTTAGCTTCATCAACAAACGCCTCCGTGCCCTACGCAAGAAATACAACCGCATTCTCCAAATGGAAGAATCGGTCTCCCAAGGCAAAACTTTGAACAAAGAACAAGAAGATGTCCTCCGTTCCAAACCCACCGTATCTGCCCTTATCGATGAACTCGAGAAGCTTCGCCAGCCTCTTTCTTCCGCTGTCTCCGAAGAAATCTCACTCGCCTTACAGCGTCAAACCGTTTCATCATCAGAAACAACCTCTCAAGCCCAACCTGACAAGACTGAACCCCAAGAACAACTACCCAATGTCCCCGATCATGCCATTGAGGATCTCCTCAATCTTCTCTATTTCGGGTCGTTGTTCGATGTCAAGTCTCAGAGTGATTTTACCTCCACCATGTTGACGAGGACCCACGAGAGAGGCTGCTGCTTGACTTACGATTACGTTACCGACGACGCTACCGATCTGCTTAACGAGAAAGATTTGGATTTGATTTCGACGCTGAGTGGACTATTGACTTCGCGGCCGGCTGATTCCAGTTTGTCTCATAAGAACGCTTTGCACCGTTGTATCCAGCATGCTATGCTTTGGCTTTCTAACTCTGACCAGCCTGTTGACCCCAATGCCGACGTTTCATGTATTCATCCGCTCTAATCATTTTCGTAGCTCTTATAATTATGTACTTATTGTTCAATTTCTAGCTTTTCTGATTTGAGAGTTCTTTGCTGCAGATGCTGGGTTGAGAGAGAGGCTTAACAAGATTATGGCTTTGGATTATTTTACAACCACGCCGGAGATAAAGGATCCTGCTGAAGTGGCGGCTGCTGCTGCTGCTGGGACTTATACTTCTTTCCAGGTTCCGGTGCACGCTGTGCCCACTTCCGTGCCTGTTCAGGTGGAAGACTCGGTTGGGCAGTACCAGCAGAAGGTATTAACTTTGTTTTAGTTCAAAATAAAAGGAGTGGGGTTTTGTGGTTAGTGTATTTTACTTTTGCATTTTGTTTCTGATATATGTTTTAGTATAAAAACTTTGGTTTCCCTTTTGTTCTGTACAGTTATCATTACCGAAATGATTGTTAATTTGTTTTGTTTGATGCAAATACATTGAGGTCTTGGTTTTCAGCTATATAACCTAGAGAGGGGGAAAGAAAATCAGAGAATTCTTAGAGTTTCTTTATATATAAGTTAATTGTAAACGAAAGTTGGAGAAACAAAATTTATTATGCCAGCAACCCACTAAATTATTTGTTAATTTTTGTTTATTGTGAAGTTAAGAGTTACTGCAGCGGGATTAGAGAGTTTAATTTCCTTAATAGCATTTTGGATTTTCTAATTGTCTATCCAACATCAATTTTATTTGTTTCTGTATCTGTAGCCTGCAAATAGAATTAGACCCTCAATCTATATTCCTTTATGCACAAAATGTTGTTTAAATATGAGCTCATTAAATTTGAATTTAGCCATTATGTCCAGAAAGAAATATTGTACTTATGTGCATAGCAAATACATGTTGAAACAGTGAGGAGCTGTGTTTCTTGCTTCAGAAAGAATTTTTCCCCCTATGTGCAACAGCACATAAAATTTTTGAAACAGTGAATAATCGTGCTTGCTGTAGATCCTTATGTGTTGGTTAATATCATTGTTGTTTTGGTATTATATGAAATTATAAATCGTTTATGCTTTGCAATTGGAGGAAAATATTAATAACTCACATTGGTTGCTAGATTTTTTAGACATCAACATTGTGAACTCTGTCTAGTCTTCTTTTTCTTATGAATAAGACACACACAAATGTTTCTAGTGTATTAGCAAATCTACCTTGTATAGTGTCCTCCTTTTTTTCTTGGAAGGAATGAGGTTGTTTAAGCAAGTTTCTTTTATTGTTGAATGAAACCAAGTCTAAGACTGCTAAACATGAATTATTTGTAGATGGAGGTACAGGAGAAAGTTTTGGGGTTGGGGAGGCAAGATTTGTAAAATGTTGGTACAGAATGTATAAATTACCTAAGATTGAAGTAGTTAACAACCTTGCAGGCAGAATGGCTAAAAGATCTCATGAAATAGTTTTTTATTAGTGCACAGAAGTAGTACACATATTAATAGAGTTACAATGTTCTACTTCCTTATTTCAAATTTGATTCAGAACTAGTCCTAAAAAGTGCAGTTAAAAGCTTACGCTCCAAGGCTGGGATGATAAGAAGGGTTTTCTACTCGGGGATTATTCAATCCTGAATTGATCTCTGAACTTTGGCTACATGTGCCTTTGAGGATCAGTTTTATCTTGTTAGTTTCCCATTGGCTGTTTCTATGGCCCATTTTCATTGACAGGGGTTGCCCTAACTCCCCTTTGTACCTTGTTGTTTTACACCATATATGTGTTGCATTTGAAAATTGTTTCTCAATCTCTAGCAAAAAGCCGTTGGGACCAACTGGCCCATTTTTCTCCAAAACTGTTAATTGTGGTATATTTAAGGATTTGTAGTAGCTATGAAATATCATTGATGCTGGGTTCACCTAAGTTATTGGTGGCTGTGCTATGTCCAAGTCATCCAAAGGTTGGCTCTTTTATAAATTTCAAGTTGAATATGTTTCAAACTCCAAGTTTTGGCAATAGGATTTCTTGCTCATTCATATTGTCTCTTTGTACGTACTACTATATTCCTCTTTGTGTGTGGAGCTTGAGTGCTTGACCATAAAGCATAATGAACTATATCTATTTGTTTCATGTATAACTCCAGCAGTGGGAATCTTATTATCTTGTAGTTTATTCATTCCATTCAGTTGATTGTTGGAATGGATGGCATATTTGATTGAATTCATTCTTTTCATTTTCCCTTTAAATACTTTACATTTCTTTTACTTATGACTTTTGCTTAGTGATCATCCTGTCCCTTAGAATTGTTTTCCAAGAGATATGCTGTGCTTTGGTAGTTCGAGGTAAAATCGGTGCTAAGAAGGCATGTTTCATATAAGACAAATCTGGAAAAGGACAAGTTTGTTTTAGATTTTTTTTTTTTTTTTCCAAAAAGAAGTTTACAAGTTTGCCTTCTATAGTTGTGAAATCTGCAGTTGACTCAGTAAGAATAGATGGCCAAAGCTTTTGGTGAGGCAGCGTATTTAGCTGAAGCAATTGATCCCATGATTTCTTTTCAATGCAACAAGGTAATGAATAATGGGTTGGGTTGTGTAGGATGAGTTCATGCCTTGGCTTAAAGGTATACTAACCCAACTGAATCTACAATGCCAAAGGTATTCAAGTTGTTGAGAAGGAATGCAGAAAAGTGCAGAGGATTGTCCCAATAAACTGTGTGAAATTAGAAATGTAGTGTAGTTGAGAATCTTGAAGTGAGGTTCGATGATTGGTACCTTGGTATTTCATGATTCTTTGATTCTGGTCAATTTGTCTTGAGAATAAAAGAACTCAAGTTAGTAGTTCTTCCTGCCTTGGTTTTAATAGGCTTTGTTGGACCGTGCTTTTATGCTTACAGATTATCATATGGTTGTGAAGTGGGAATGACTTCATAGGTAGTAATTGCATGACATGAAATGTGATGACTCTTAGTTCTCCTTTTTTGAACTTGATGTTTTCTTGTTTAGGATTACTTCACTTTTTTTTAGGTAAGTGGGAATTCTATTGCTACAGTACAAGTTATTTGTCTTGGCATTAACATAAATGTTTAAATTTCATTAGGAACTTTTCACCTATTAGTTTTATTATCCAATTGGTATTTTTCTTTCAAGTTATTCTCTTATTTTATGCAGGCAGAAGACGCATCAAATTATCAAGAAACTGAAACTGGTGACAATCAATTTAGTACTACGGAGGAACTCCGGAAGGTGCGTTCAGTTAGTTTTAACACTATATTTGTTCCTTTAGGATTCTATTTACTTGATTTGTTTTAAAATATTGTTACAGGATCCTGCTCTCCAGGATAATTTGGAGAAAGAAAATCAGGAAGAGGATATTACAGTTCAAGAAGAAGAACATGGCAAGCTACAGGTTGATAATGGAGAATCCAAGGAACAACTGTATGTGCCTCGAAGACCACATCAGAACCAAAGAGGTGGCCGTAGGGGTTATTTTGTTGGTCGTGGAGGTCGAAGCAGTGGAAGGGGAGGTGTAACCTACCAGAATGGGCACAACCAATATTATGATCAGCCTGCCAATCATTATTCTAGGAACCATTATAACAATAGAGGCAGAGGTGGTAGAGGAGGTGGTGGCCATGCTTACAACAATCATGACGGGAACCCCTCTGCTGATGTTGGTGTGGCCTCATGACCACATTACACCGTGTCCTCCAGGTCCATTTTTCCAGATCAGTGATAGAAATGTACTTTTTTTGTTCTTTTTGCATGAAACATATTCTGAATGTGGGTTGATGTTGATATCTAATTATCCGAAACACCCCATATAACTTTTTTGTAGTTTAGTTCAATAATATTATGTGAAGAGTCTCCAGAGGGATGATGAAATGCCTGTTCTTATAGATTCGTCAATAGGTGGTCTTTTAGCTGTTTAGATGTCAAATGCTTGTGTTTCAGGTTTGTTCTTTTGGCCAGTCACAAACTCAATTCTTCACAACTTTTTATTGCCACCCCAAAATTACCCCAGTGGATTTGTTATGAAAAATGATTCCCATTTCAACTCAGATCATTCCCAACCACAACCTTTCCATTCCCCTTCAAAAGTCTGCCATCCTAAGAATATTTAGGATATAAATTCCCATTCAACTCAACCACAATCTTATGGATCTTTGCATCCTACTGCCAAGACAAGTTAATTCTAGACAGCAAATCAGCGACACTAATGATATCTGCATCAATTGTGGTTTACTGAATTTAAGGTTTTTATGCAACATATATGCCACAGTAATAGTAGTACCTTTTCTATAGATCACTTCATAATCATACCCCAACATTCTAGTGACCCATAACTGTTGAAAAGATGTAGTGGCCTGGTTGCTAACTAAAAGCTTCGAACTTTGTATGGTCTATCTTGATTTTAAGTGTCTCCTCGCCAAATATCAATTCCATTCCTTAATTACTAATGACACAGCTAACATCTTTTCATAAATGGCCTGAGCTTGGCTTATCACTCCATTGCCGTTCGGATTTTTTTAACAGCTTAGTTAAGGGCTTAGCAATGCTCTCATAACCCTTAACAAACCTTCTTCGATAACCCGGCAGTCTAAAAAATCCTCAAAGTTCTTTAACAAACTTAGGAATAGGCCAATAGGCACTTTCTACTTTACTCCTGTCCATTGGAACCCCTCCTTAAGAAATGGAATGTCCTAAATACTCAAATCTCCTTTGTCCCAAATTGACATCTACTTTTCTTAGCAAACAACTGATGATCTCGAATTATCTTAAATGCTTCAAGTATGTGTCTTAATCCTAAGAAAACACCAAAATATCATAAAAAAAATACCTTGATACTCTTCCTAAGTAATGGCTTTAATACCACATTCATCAATCCTTAAAGTAGAAAGAGCATTAATGAGACCAAAAGGCATCATGAAAAACTCATAATGCCCCTCATGTGTCTTAAAGGTTGTCTTGAGAATATCAGGCTTTCACATCTTAATTTGATGATAATCATCCCTCAAGTCTAACTTAGAAAAGAAGAAAAAAAAAAAACATCTTTTAGCTCTTCAATAATCGGGATGAGAACTTCGTTTTAAGTTAGTTGACTTAGTTGTCTATAATCTACACATAATCTCTAAGACCCACCTTTCTTATTCACCGTCATAATTGGTGAGGAAAAGGAGCTACTACTATTTTTAAATTCTAATGATACTAGCAACCAACATCTATTGCATCATCTTTTCTAACTTAGGGCCCAGAGCCCGTCCAATTGTGCTTTTAAGTTTTAAGAAGGAGTTTTTCCTCAAAAAGCACTTTTCACTCCAAAGCATTGCTAAACAAACACTGGTTGAGTGAGAATTTTAACTTAAAAAAAGTGTTTTTCTTCATATGGAATTTTTTAGCTTTTCCTAAGCTAAAAGTGCTTTTAGCTGGTTATTACATTTTTATCCTCCATTAGTCTTCTCTCAAAACACACGGTAGAATCCCAATTTTTTCTTCCTTTTCTCTTTCAATTCTTTTTTTTCTTTGGTTGTCTTCTCTTTTATTTTCCTCAATTCTTCCATTTTCTTCAAGATTATTGCTGCTCTCTCTCTCTCTTTTTTTCTTTCTACTCCCCTAATCTTATCTTCTCATTTTAACTCTCTATTTAATTTTTTTGTTTTTTTCCCATTTCAAGTTGTTCCTTATGCTTAGTGTAGTTGTTTTCTGCGACTTTTTTGGCTTGCGAAAGAATCAGGTTTTTTAGTTCTTGATATTGATATTTCAATCTCTTATGATGAAACAAGAAAAAAAATCTTATAACAATTGATTGTTTGATTTTTTTAAACGAGATGGGGATCATTATTTTTTTTGTGGCTTTTCTTGTGACAAAACTTTTACCTTCAAAGGATAATGATGATGTTGAAGGGTTTTTATTTTTATTCTTTTATATTTATTGTTTTTCATTTCCATTCTCTGTTCTCTATGTTTATATGATGATTGAGTTTCATAAGTTTGCTATTTTTAATTGATGTTGGTTTCACTACTTTATATTTAGATTGTTAAGTAGCTTCATGAAGTAAGTTTATATCTTGTTAACTCAGGACATTAACTCAGTGAAACACTTTAAGCATAGAAGTATATTTACATTATGACCTATTGGTGGATGAATGCACATTTCTAGGCTGTGGTGTATAAACTTGTAACTCATTAGGCTCCCTTTGAGAGATTATCTACTTTGTGCCAGTCTCATGTGATGAATTTCTTCTGTTTTGTCCCCCTATTGTTGTCAATTGTTGAGACAATGAATTGCAATTTTTATACCACAGAAATCAGCTGGTGGAGTTTTGTTGCCCAAATCAGCTGTCAAGTTTGAGAGGTACCTGATGGGGAGGTACGATGACAATCTATTAAACACCTTTTTCCCCTTTTCAAATGAATGCTTGAGATATCTTAGTTCATTTTATGATTTCAACTTCAGTTAGTTTCGGTCGGTGCCGAAGTAGGAAAAGTGGAGCCTAGAAATAAGGTAAACAAATTTTGGAATTTTTTGAGCAATCTCATGCTAAGTGATGCCTATCAAAATGCTGTCATTTTCGTATGTAATTATTCTTCTAATACAATCTAAAAGAATTCCTGTACTTTTGTAGGTTTTTTTCTCGGATATAAATGCTTATGAGGTTAGTTAACATTCCTTTTTGGTGAAAATATCATTTTGTGTTACATTGGGTTGTCTTATATGTCGATATTCAGCTTAGTTAGAAAAGAAATTCTAAGTAACTTGCAAGTTTAGCAGTAAGACTATCACTAACTATTAAAATGATGGTATCTGTTTTAGCGATGAATGTTTTTTTGGGTATAATCTCTAGTTCATTCATTTGGCCGTAGGTTTTTTTGACGAACAAAATAGTAATGTTATTTTTCAAAAAGTTGGGTGTACTACACATGAGGTTTCTAAAATGCTATTGTACTGCTTGCAGGTGGATTTAGGAACATATACTAGGCATGTGTTTTGTAAAGAGAGTGACTTGCGCTGAAGTTGATTGAAGTTTTTCTGGTCTTTTGTTTTAAGATGAAGAATCAATTATATTTCAAAATTGAGCAGTTGTTATTTGCAATTATAATGTTGTTTAGTTGTTGCTACATTGATGTTAGTAACTTATTAGAGATTATAATAATTGTTTAAATGTTAAGAAAGCTTGGTGTTCTTAAACATGCCTTCATAAAATCTTTAGGGAATAATATGAACTCATTCAAAAATTTGACTCCATGTGAGTTGTGAAATCCACTAACTATTTTCATTTCACTGATTTTTCAACAAATTCTGGAAGATATTTTCCTGTTCTAACAAATAGCTGGAAACGTTATGCATCTCTATGTTCTTCAAGTGATAAGTCATGTAAATTCTTAAAACGCTGGCATTTCATTTCTGTAAGACATTTTTTATGACAGAAAGGTCAAGTTATAGTTTTAAAAAGCAAACGATGATCGTTGTTACTACAATGGTGATACACAAACCTATTTGAAAATATGTTGGTCGAAATGATGTAGTTTTTATGGAATATGAAAATATTAACAGGGCATATGAGAATATTATTGATTTAGAAAATGTGCATGATGGAGAAAGTGATAATGATGATGATGGTGAATCAAACAATTCAAGTGGTTTTGAAATGGAATTAACTAGAAATGATATAGCTTCTAGTTTAATTACTTTACTTTGAATTGTAAATGCTAATATAAAATTTTTAGTATTTATATTTGATATATAAATATTATCCCTTTTGAAACTTTAACCAAATACATGTAATATTTTAATTTGTTAGGTTTTTGTTTTTTTATGTTATTTTAATAACTAATATGGGTTATATATTCAAATTATATTTTAAAATAAAATAATAAAAATGTGTTAAAATCATTAATTTAAAAATTAAAAAATTATTTTTTAAATAATACAACTATGTTAATATTTAATTACAAATGTTTAATAATTATATTTAAATATTTAAAATAAGTTTATATATTCTAATTAAATTTAATAAATAATTAATATTAATTAATTAGAAATATTTAAAATTAATATTATATATTAAAATATTAATAATAAGTTATAATAAATTATTTTTTGTATTCTTGCTAAATTATCATAATATTAACTAATTTGAATATTATTTAAATGTATATTTATTACTTTATATTATCATGTCTAAAATTGACATTTTTTTTTCTTAAAAGTACTTGTCGACAGCAATACTAAACACTTAAATTTTAAATCAAACTTCTCAAAAACGTTTTTCCACTACACTTTTCAAAAGTAATACTAAATTAGCCCTTAATCTTTTGGATAGTAAGATATCTATATGACTTTATTTTGACAGCAAGACTTTCATTCTTCAATGGAATCCTATGGTCTAGGATTCTCTTAAGTGGAAACTCTCTAGAATTAGCAAAAATATCCTCAAATTCTACCAACAACTCTAGCAACCCTTTTTTCCTCGTTAAATTCTCCTTAACCTTTGATTGTGTGCGGATAGTTATTAAATAAGAGAAACGATATAACTCTATCTTTATAGTCATAAGTTGTAATATTTTCGAACACAACCTAGCTTTCATCAAATTAATTGCACTAAATTATATACCGCTCAATTGACTCCACTGACTATAGTGTAATTGAAATTTTATTACGAGAGCAATAAAATCCCACGCTGGGTCCCAATTTCACTAACCATTGAACCTTTAATACAATACCACATCCCTTTAAAGGTAACACCAAAAAATTAGTAGAGAAGTGAACCTCTTTGACATTGCTAAGGAATTCTTTACTCAATCCCTAGTAAAACTTCAACCCCCCTTTAACTATGGCTATCATTGTTTGACATTATTTTCAAACAAGCAAACTCAAAGTACTCAGACTCAAATTATTTCATGTACCACCATCCCAGACATCAAGGTTCAAGATCATCTGAACAATCTACAAATGACTCGGACTCATTCTCCCTATCCTCTCTTTTAACAAAATATAATAGAGTTGGGATCTAGTACATGTATATTCGTAACTGCATTGAACCCTAAAACAAAAGCATAACCATATTTTTTGATCCTCAATTTTAGTAAGGCTAGGAAATTTGGTATTAGGTATGGGAACATTGGTAAAGGTAGGTTTGGTAACAGTTTGAGAATGATTAAAACCAAAAAATTTAGTTGTACTCTGAGAAGACTGATTTGGAGAGTAATTAGTTTTAGGATTGGCTATACTCTGAAAGAACTGACTAGGATTATAATGTGATTTAGAGTTAGTATTCATGATAGTTACTAGCAGATTTATGCAAAGTAGTGTAGTTTCATTTCTAGTTAGTGTGGACTTCAGGTTTTGCTTGCCTAGCCATGTGAAGGGCATCAATTAAGTTCTTTGGCTTAAGCAACTTAAAGTACTAAGAAAAATGCTTAAGGTATATGAATTAGAAAGGGAAAGCTGGTTGAGTACACTTGCAAATTCTTCATTGAATTGTTCAACAGGCCCTGTTTGCTTCAATGCGACCAACTCTGTCATTAGATCCTCAAATGCTGGGGTGGAAACATATACTTCATGTTGTTAAAAGTCTAGAATTTGGGTACCCAAGGACTTACGATCTCAGCCTTTACTAAGATAAATATTTTATTATTTAAAAAAACAATTTACCATATTTTTTAATATTTACATTATAGTATATTTATTTTTATATATGATAAATCACATAATACATAAGAGAAAAGAAAATAATAATATATTATAAACTTGAAAGTGGGTCGAGTAGGGTTAGGCTTGAGCGTTGAATATTAGAGTCTAAACTTATCCAATACTTAAAATAAACTTAATTTTTTACTCAAACCCATTTTTCAAGCTTAATATTTTTTTTAAACCCTTCAAGTTTGAGTGAACCATCAAGATTGGGCAACTAACTCAGTTCTCGAACAAACCTACCATGTTATATATAGATGAATTGAAATTGTCTTATTTAACTAAGAATGGGACACATAATTTTTCCATTACTAATTAATAGATGGGTGATTCAGATGATCAATCAATATAATTTATCTTAAGATCAAATCACTTTTTGAGCTTGAATTTAACAATTATTTTTACATTCGACCTCAACTTTTTTTTTTTCAAATTAAACCCTAAAGTTTGCAATTGTTGATACACTCTTGAATTTTGTTTTTCAACTTAGGCCTTCAACTTGGCACTTTTCATCCACCATTACTACATATCTGGCCTAACAAGCCCAACCACTGAAATATCAAGATTCGTTTTTGTTTTGGGGGGTTCCCGGAAACCTGTCATCCATTAGAAAGCCACTCAAAGCATCCGCTCTTAATTCCGAGTTGGAACTGAACTACCTACTCTTACGACAAAATATGGCGCTTGCAACAGCGCCACGTCCACCTCCTCTGCTTCTTCCATCTAAAGCCATCAACATCCCGAACCCTCCTTCATTTGACCCCCACAGTCGCATCCTCAATTCTTTGAAACAATGTACCCACATCTCTCAGCTCAAACAAATCCACGCCCTGACCCTTCGTTCCACTTCACCGTACCATCCAAAAACCTTCTTTTTATACTCTCAGCTTCTTCATTTCTCTTCCTTCCTTGACTTAAACTACGCACTTCAACTTTTCAATCAAATTCAAAACCCCAATTCCTTCATGTGGAACACACTTATAAGAGCCTGTGCCAATGATGTTAACAACAAAGAACAAGCCATGAGGCTTTATTTCGAGATGCTAGAGCAAGCTCTGGTTTCTCCTGATAAGCATACTTTTCCATTTGTTTTGAAAGGTTGTGCTTACTTGTTAGATGTATCTGAAGGGATACAAGTTCATGCCCATGCTTTGAAACATGGGTTCGGTTCCGATGTTTATGTAAATAACAGTTTGATTCATTTCTATGCAAGTTGCGGGTTTCTGGACTTGGCTGAAAAAGTGTTTGTTAAAATGCCTGAAAGAAGCTTGGTTTCCTGGAATGTGTTGCTTGAAGGTTTTGTTCAGTTTGGTAAGTTCAATAGTGCTCTAAATCTGTTCAGGGAAATGCGGAATACGTTCGATCCTGATGGGTATACACTGCAAAGTATTCTAACTGCTTGTGCTGGTCTTGGGGCTTTCTCTTTGGGTGCGTGGGTTCACGCTTATTTGTTGAAGAAGTGTGATTTTAATTTGTCCATTGATGTTTTCATCAACAATTCTTTGGTGGATATGTATTGCAAATGTGGGTCTTTAGAATTAGCTCACCAGGTTTTTAAGAGGATGCCAAAACGTGATTTAACTTCATGGAATCATATGATCCGAGGATTTGCAATGCATGGTCGAGCTGAGGCAGCAATTAGATGTTTTGATAAAATGATTAGGACAGAGCGTTTCAGACCAAATTCCATTACGTTCACTGGCGTTTTGAGTGCTTGTAATCATAAAGGCATGGTTTCTGAAGGTCGTCTGTATTTTGACATGATGGTTATTGATTACAAGATTAAACCTGCATTAGAGCACTATGGGTGTTTGGTTGATCTTCTAGCCCGTGCAGGGTTTATTGATGAAGCACTTGACCTTGTATCAACGATGCCTATGAGACCTGATGCAGTCATCTGGAGAAGCCTTCTTGATGCTTGTTCTAAGAAGAATACAAGTGTTGAGCTAAGTGAAGAGTTGGCCAGGCAAGTCGTTGAATCGGAAGGAGACATTGGCAGTGGTGTTTATGTGCTGTTATCAAGAGTATATGCATCAGCTAGTAGGTGGGATGATGTTGGATTGGTAAGGAAATTAATGACCGATAAAGGCATAAAGAAAGAGCCTGGATGCAGCTCGATCGAGATCAATGGTGTTGCTCATGAACTCTTTGCAGGAGATACGTCTCATCCTCAAACTAAAGAAATATACCAGATGCTAAAGGTGATTGATGAAAAAGTAGAATCGGTTGGTTATTCACCTGACTATTCACAAGCACCTATGATCGACGAACTTAATGAAACTAAACAACATTCCCTTAAGCTGCACAGTGAAAGACTAGCCATTGCTTTGGGGCTTTTGAAGTTGCAACCAGGTATGCCAATACGTATTTTTAAAAACCTTAGGGTATGCAATGACTGTCATGAGGTAACGAAACTGATCTCCAGAGTTTTCAATGTCGAGATTATAGTACGAGATCGTGCCAGATTTCATCACTTTAAAGATGGCTTCTGCTCATGCTCGGATTATTGGTGATAATTGTTCCAAGTGTATAGCTAGTAACAAGTAAATTACATAATGCACATGTCAATGAAATCTGTCACCTTTTATTATTTGTGGCAACATTAAGTTTTCATATGGATGATGCCATTCTTACAATGCTTGAGGCCACTTGATTTCTGCAGTCTGCTGTACAAGTTTTATGTTCCAGATGGCAATAACAACATAATTATTTCAAGTTCACAGAGAAGGAGTTGAAAACATCCTCAATAATTCAATTCAAGAAGCGTGCAACAAATTGTAACAAAAATAACTCTACAAGACCATAAGGGAGCAAAATTAAAAACTGCGAGAAGTTAGAACAGAAGCAATCAGATCATCTATAGCTTGAATTCGAAAAGCTTGAAATGATTACCTTCTTTCATGGCAGGAACATTACTCGATACTAACTTTACCCAACTTATCGTTAGAAAAACCGCAGTGGGATTTAGGAGACTCGATGAAAACTTCTAGCTTATATTTGAAGAGTCTGAGTAGGATGTACAAAGCATGTTGATTCTGAAACACCTATGACATTCCCTCAATGTAGCTCATGGATTTATTCCTAGTTTTACAAAGTCTCTTGCCACTGGAAAAAAAATGTACCAAAAGATAAGTCGCATAGATCATTAGAAACCATGTAATGTGAAACAAAACCGAAAGACTTAACCATAAATAAAATGGTATAGGGGTACTTGATATATTTACCTAATGAGATACAGTGCTCATTAATAAAACTGTTAAGCATGTTCATATCAGACCCTTGCATCAAGGGTTATATACAATTGAGCTAATTCCGATCAAAATTTAGGTTTATCATGACAAGTTTATATAATTGGCTTTCATACAATAATTTCCAAAAACAAAATTGTCCAAAGGATGAAACAACTCATTTTAGTTTTTGAAGTATATTAACTTTCTATTTAGTAGACTAGTGCAACATCATACTGGTGACAAAACCAGAGTTTAGTTTATGCAGTAGATTAACTCAGTTTAGCATGCCTAATGGCACATCATATGGGCTAATTCTCCCACAAAATGTTGTTCTCAAAAACTAGCCGTATAGCATTAAAATACCCTCCATTTAGTAGGGTTAATTGTATATGAGCAATAAAATCAATCACAAAGATAACAACGCCGACTACGAATTTGGCAAGCTACCAAAAACTCAAGATCAAGAATCCTAGGTACATAAATTAAACCCCCAAAACAAAATTTTAAACTAGCAAAGGTCCAACGTCCAACAATTCCATTTACATGAAAAATCACTTCAGATAATGTGTGCTTACGACAAGAATGAAAAGGCAGTTCATTTTGAGCTAGAAATGTTTCGAGTACTGATTATAAAACCTCAACTCTTAATGCTACATCATATATTTGGTGACACGATTGAGAAGATGTTGCATTTGGATCTACACAAAAAAATCACATTTGCAAATTCTTGACGTTGCAAGTTGCAATCACCAAATAGAACACAAATGCTATATGAACAGAAAAAGAAATAACCAAAGGAATGCATATGCAATTAGGATGAATATAAAAACCAGAGCAGCTGAAAGAGACGTCTAACCTTTTGATGCTGATGGAACTAACACAACATGCATATCAGCATTGTTGGGAGGAAGTTGCAAGCGAAGAGGAAAGAGCTTCCCATTCAAAGGACTCCGAGTACACACCACAACATCCTCAAGGCCAGACTCTTCTTTTAATTTATGAGCCAGTTCATCCACACCATTACCCTTGAAACTAAAAGAGTACCCTTCAATTGCCTCATCATCAACCTCCCCACTGTCATCTGCAACATGGAAGTATATTGTCCTTCCTTCGGATTTTGGTGGGGAACCCACATAAGAATCACTTGACTACAAATAAAAAAAATGTAAATTGAATCAAACCATTAAAAACAACCCAAATGATCCAAGAGTTAGATTCTTTTTTTAAAGTTGAGATCTTCAAACCTCTTGTCTTGAAAAGTGGGCAGATTTGCCTGAAATTGAAGAAGGTGAATCAAAGTCCAATGAATCTGAGTGAGGAATGGGAGGAGGGTGTTGAATATTCGCTGAGGGCTTCTCTTGAATCTCCACAATATCCACATCCCACAACACCCAATCCTGAGTAGCGGTCCTATGAGGAATATCGTGAGTCACCGAGTTCCTCCAAGGTGGTAACCCTCCATTAGCTCTCAAAAAGTTCCCGTACCGAGTCTTGAGCTTGACTTCACACCCTTCTCTAATGGGTTCCCACTCGACTGACGAGTCGAGCCTCCTAGGCAGTGTCTGAATCACTTTTCGACCCGTCATCCCAAGTAAAAAGGGCTGGTTGGAAGCAGTAAGATACCTGTTGTAAGAGCTTTTTAGACGGATAATGGTTTGAGATCCAGGCACGAACTCGACGGTCCATCGAGCGGCCTTGGAGGATCCATTTCGGTCTTGAGTGACGGATTCTTCGTCTTCATCCGCGACCAGATACTTGTCGTGGTGGCTGCGTAGACGCACCGATTTGGCGTTTAGGAACAAATCCATTCCCGTCCTACACTAGGAATATTTTTAGCTGCTCAAAACAAAGGAAGAGAAAAGAGGGAGTGAACAAAGAAAGATGAGATTTTTATAGCCCAAATATGTTTTTCTTTTCTGTGACTTTAAAAATGGCGAAATTTTACTACTAACAGAGGAATACAGTAGAGAGGGATGTTAGTAAGTGGTGCGAAGCTGGATCTCATGAGAGTCGGCGGCGGCCATTGAATAAAGAAAGATCAAAGAAGCACACATGGGGCGTAACGCGGTAAATTTGCTTCACATGTGATGGCGATGATTTCGGGAGCAGTACGTTACGCACGTGGTGGGTCTATGTTGGACCATTTTGGAACATATGAGAGAGAAAGAGAGAGCGCTGTAATGCAATGTTTCTGCGTCTTTGTAAGAATAATTTAATGTTGATCTTCTTTTGCCCAAATAGAAATGATCTGCCAAGCTTTACCACAAAACAATAATTTAATAATGATTTCTTTTTCCAAATAGAAATTATCTTTTATATGTAAAAGACATCAAAGAAATTGATATTCTCATCTAATCGTAACTCAAATTATAATAGAAATATGCTCCACTCAAGACTATAGTGTCCAAGGAAAACATTTGTAAGAACCCAAATGTCATAAAGTTAAGCATTCTTATCATAAGTTAAGCATAGACAAACTAAGTTAATGTGAATTTGAGAGTACTCAAATCATAATAGGTTAGAGAGAGAGATTTATTATTCTGAAAAAAGTGTCTCTCAAACTTAAAAATAGTGTGAACTAACAAAAAAGATAAATAAAAAGTGACACAAATGTTAACATAGACTAATTGACAACTCGAGAAAGAATAAAAAAAGGGAAAGGTTGAAGGTTTATATGGGGGAGGGGGAGGGGGAGGGGGAGGGGCAAAGGGAGGAAACAAGAAAAGGAGAGGGTAGAGGTGAAGAGATAAGTAGATGATGGCAATAGGAGTAGTTGTAAAGAGGTTGTCACCACCACAAGGAATTGATCATCATGGCTTCAGCGACATCACTTGATATGACCCTTCCACTAACTCCGTTCATTTCACTCACAACATCTCATCAAATCTAAAGTTAGTTGTAGGGAATGTGACAGGCCTTGAAGGACGCTCACTTTATGTCATGATTCCTTTAGGGTCATACTCTATTGCGGAAACATCGTTTGATCAAGGTTTCTCTAGTTTGAATGTAGATTGTCTCTCTTTTCTTAAGTTAGCAAATAGTAAAGTAAACTAATAGGCATTCTTTGGGGGAAGTGAAGTAAACTAATAAGAATGCTTTGGGGGAAGTGAAGTAAACTAACAGGTATGGTTTGGGGGAACTAGATTTGATATGCTACACCCCCATTGATTCCCTACATTTGTCAAGTTTTCAAGTTTCCCACTAATTAATCCTCTAAAAACCTACTTACAATGAGATGGTATCTTAGCATCCTCATAAGGCTGATCTTTTTTGTTCGCGTAGATTGCTTGAAGTTTGACTTTAGGTTTTTTTTGCATTCTTTTATAGTTAAACTTCTCAAGATCATAAGCATCACCATTAGCTAGTTCCAACCTAATTCTTGCATTATTATCATGAGTATTATTACGCTTTGCGAACTCTTGAACATTCCCCTCATCGTAGGTCTTTTTTTAGCATTTTATTTTATTAAGAGAAATAGGGCTTTGGAGTTTCTTATTATCTCTACCATCTTTCTCTTAAACTTTTGAACAACTTTTTTATTGATAAGAGGTAGTGAAAATATGGTTTTGTGGCCATTCAACTTCTTTCAAGCTAGATAAGTGGCCTATTCATACTATCTAAAATGAGCATAGGTTTTTAGGGTCCCTAAGCCTATTAGAGTAAGAAATAGAGGCCTTTAACTATTAGGATTTAATGCCTTAAGTATACTGTATTTATCATTTCATACTTGTAATTTTTCAAATAGATTGGTTTTAAAAAATTTCTATTACTCGTTAATATCATTTGTATTTGTTTTCAACAGTTTTCACATGCAAAACAAAATATAAGTAAATATTGGCTCATTGATTATCTAATGTTTAACTAATACTAGGTTGCATTATGTGGTCAAATCATAATGCAAAAAGAAAACTTATATTAGTTGATAATCTAAACAGTTCATAGTCTAATCAAAATTAAGCAAATTAATTGAAAGACTATTATATCGTCTATCAAGTCCAATTTGGGAGATATCTTATCTTAGGTATCAGAGCGGATGACACTTAGAAGATAGAGGCATAAATGTGATTGTCTGGACTGACAATACTTAGACCTAAGTTGAATTTATCTTAGATCTATTTATGGATTTATTTTAGAGGTGATATCAGATTGATTCCGTTTGTTTTCTTTTAACCGAGCCAAGGTATTTGATTTTCTATTTTTCAAACTAAAACTGAACCAATGGACATAAGAAACCAATGGTTACCAAACCGTACTAAATTGGTTCAATTCAGGTTTTGGGTTTCCATATTGTTTGTGGGTTTGGAGCTTTTGGACTTTATTTAGACAAAATTGTCTTTGAGTTTGGACTTTTCAACTTTTATTAGATAATATTATCTTTGTTTTATGTTTCTTAGACACTATTTTACAATTTAATTTTTTCAATCATACTTAAAATCTAAATTAATATATTTATCTAAAAATAATTTGTAAAATCTATAATTATAAATGTTTATTAAAAGTCTAATTAAATTTTGATTTAACCACCTTCAATCTTCATTGGACATAATTAAATGTTAAATTCTTTATATTTTTCAACTCTTAAGGTGTAATTACAAAAAAAAAAAAAAAAACCCAAGTTGGAAATGTTAATAATGATAACCAAAATTTTATGAGTTTTAACACTAATAATAATAGAAAAAGAACATTGTACATAGTAAGCAAAAACATATGAACACTTGGATTCTTTGAAGTTTTAACAACAATAATAAATAAGCAATGAATTAGTGAGAGATTGAAACTAAAATTAGATTTAGAATTTGTATTTTATATTTTATTTTATTTATAGAATATGTAAAAATATAATAAAAGCTATATTTAGAATTTAGAAGCAATGGGTTTTGTTTTGGGCTTTAAAGGTGTTTATATATTTGGCTCTTTTTTTTGTGGAATTCTAAACGGTTTTTGGGGGACTTTTCGATGTCCAATACAATAAATCAAAATTGAATTAAATTGATGTGGTTCAATGATATCATCTAATCGAAACCAAACTGAACTATAAAAAACCTTAACTGAATTATTGGTTCGACTAGGTTTCTTGGCTTGGTCGATTTTTTTGCTCAGGCTTACTTTATTCACTTGTGATATTCATAATGTGGTATACATTACTCCTGAGTGGATGATTGACTATGTATGTGTGACTCGTATACTTTGATGTATTAAAAGCCTGAGTTTAAATAGATAAGGAACTTAAAGCTATGTTGGGTATACGACTTTTACATGATGTAGCATCATTCCGCAATAGTGGAATCATAGCCCTACAAAGATATATGATATCATCTCATTGGAATTACATGATTATTGAAAAAGGAACATGATTACGAGTCATTTGTTATAAAACGAATGATTTAATTACTATATGTTAGTAATTAACTTAGTCATATCGGAAGATATAATCGAAACCATGAGATAAAATAAGATCAAATTGGGCGAACGAATTTTATCCCAAAGAGATTAAAGATATCCTATAAAGGTAACTCACTTATGATAAGGTCATTGGACGAGCACGTATTGAATGACTTTCGTAATGGCATATAATAATAGAGAGTTAAGTTATAGTACTATAGTGGACTGACTCTGTAACAATCCGTTTTCCAATAGTGTAAAAAATAGTGGTTTCGAAATCTCATTTCCGACGAGTGAGCCGTAAATATTATTATTAATATTTATGAGGTTAGTATAAAGTTTAATTAAAGTTTGTTCCTTTAATTTTTTCAATTAGATAGTTAATTAAGATATAACGACTAAATCATATAAGTGGTAAAAGTTCAATCACTATGGATTTTTATTTAAGTTAAGGACCAGTTGAATAATTAGATCCATTTTGAGTTGTGAATGGTGGATGATGATGCCATCATCTACTTAGTTTTAGTTTAATGATGAATAGATTAAGATTAATTAAGGTTTATTTAGTTTTAATTAAAGTATAAAAGGAAATTATAAAGAAAATAAAACCTATGCCTATCATCTTTTTCACCCAAACTAGTTCTAAAGGAAGAAGAAACCCCCCTCCCCAACTTCAGAGTTTTGTTCTTCAAAATTGGTAAGCCATTTTTAGTCTGTTTCTTGTAATTTTTATGTTTTTGAGATTTTGGGAACTTGATTTAACTAGCCCAAGTATTATTTTGCAAAACTGTTAAACTTTTTAAAAGTTATCATTAATGATTTATTAAATTTTTTTATGTTATTTGGTTAGATTTTAAGCTTAGTAATGAAAAAGGACTACATTGTAAAGTGAAAATAGTTAGTTTTGAACATAGGGGTTGTCATAACATTGCCTACATAAAAGTACAAGGGCTTAGTAAGCAAAGCTAGACACGGAAGGTCTAAATTAACGTAGAGTCGCCCCTAACCAATTAGAGCTAGGTTGGTTAGCCACCTATCATCTAAAAGTTTAGAATTAATACTATGGAAAAATCCTAAAAGTCTAGACTCGATCTTATCACCAAATTTTGGGTTCGGGAGTATGGTTACGTGTGGGGAAGGTTATAACACCCCCACAAGGCCTATCCGGAGATAGTTCTACGGGGTCTTAGGAGCTAGTTTTTTTTTTTTATTTAAACATATTAATGTCTTAATCTAGGTTAAAATGTTATGGAAATCTTAAATAAAAACTCTAAAGAAAATGCCTTCAGTTTCTTGTAACTCGATTAAGATGGTTCACCAAACTTATCTAATTTGAAACTTAAATTAGAGATTTTACTTTTATTATTATTTTTAAAAGATTTAATTAATAATGTTAAACCTATCAAGATCTTACGAAAATATCCTATGTCGGGTTTATGATTTATCTTACTTTAAAATTCTTGATTTAATGTTTAAATTTGTCAAAATCCTAAAATAATATATCTTAAATAACATTTATTAACTTTCTTAAAAGTTTCTAAAATAAAATACTAAGAAAGACTTACTCATGATTTACAATTCACCTAAACGAAATCTTTAGTTTTAATCTTGAATAAAGTCCTAAAGAATATTTAGAAATTAATTTAAGATTCTAAAATAGAATCCTATACGATATTTAAAATTAGTTTAAAACCCTAAAAATATCCTACATATTATTTATAATTTTCTAGGGTAAATGGTAGATAAGAACTTAAAGACTAACCTAAATTCAAATGTAAAAACCTTATGATTTCATTAAAATGTAACACCTACTTAATTAACTTCATGTCAACATTTATAAGATGGAAAAATGACCTAAAGTTCCTCTTTGAAAATGAATAGTAATAAAATAAGAAAATTAATTAAATTGACTAAAGTTAATGAAAAATTAAAACTCTTTCAAAAGGACAATAAAAAAACTTAAATAAATGAAATAAATAAGGCCTCGACATTATGATGATAATGATAATAATAATACACCTTATTCATAATACAATAAAAGAATCAAAGTAACATAAACAAATAATATTAAAATGTATGTAAGGAGAATGCGTAAAAAAACATAATATAAATAGACAAGGAAATAAATAAAGACGAAATAAGAATAAATAAAAATTATACAAGTGTGAATAAATATAAAACATTAAAATAAAGTGCATAATTGACATTAAATATATAAGATATAAATGCACATGAAAGGAAGATATAAGTGTAAATAATTTATTAAAGATGGAAACAAAATGACATATCTTGATTTTGAGACTAAAAGATAAAAAATGTGAAAGACAAAAGACTGATGTAGCAATTAGTTTACTTTTAATTTTTAAATTTTGAATTTAATCGAAGGTTTGAATAAAAAAAAAGATTACGGATGTAAATAGGCCAGAGAGTGAGGACGGTGCTACAAAAAACATGGTATTTTTTGTAAATTTAAAAAGTGAGCGGGGTAAGAATAAATTACTCATTTTTGACATCTATAAATGAAAAAAAAAATTCATTCTTTCATTTTTAACCTCATTTTTTAAAAGGGAAATTTTTTTTTCTCCTTTTATGTTGCCCATAGCTCCACCATTGGAGAGCCCAACAGCTCTTCGACCCTTGGTGGTGGAGCCACTGCATACGTTAGCCGGAATTTTTTTTTCAAAATCAAGTTTTTTTTTAAATCACTACTTTTTTTAAAGATCAAAACTTTATTTGAAATAATTGAAAAAAATCAAATTTTTTTTAAAAATTTTAAACTTTCTTTTAAAATGACTAAAAAACATATTTTGTTTTTAAAATCTAAACTTTCTCCTTTTTTCTTTTAAAAAAATCACTACTTTCTTAAAGATCAAACCTTTTATTTCAAATAGTTGAAAAAATCAAAAATTGTTTTAAAATTTTAAACTTTCCTTTAAAATAAATAAAAAATATATTTTTATTTTTAAAATCTAAACTTTTTCTCTTTTTTTCTTTAAAAAATCACTACTTTTCTTAAAGATTAAAGCTTTTATATTGAAATAGTTGAAGAAAAATCAAAACTTTGTTTTAAAATTTTAAATTTTAAATTTTCCTTTAAAATGACTAAAAAATATATTTTTATTTTTAAAATCTAAACTTTCTCTTTTTAAAAAAATAAAACTTTTCTCAAGATCAAACCTTTTTTTTTTAAAAAATAAACCTTTATTTTAGAAAGGGGAAGGGAAAAAACAGGATTTTTGGAGCTCCTAGGGGTGGAGAACCGACGATCCGGTGACATCCCCTTCATCAAAGCCTAAAACCCGATCCTTTATGACATGTCTAAGTAAAAAAAAAAAGATAGAAGAACAAAATACGAAAAACCTCCCTTTCTTTTTCATTTCATTTTCATCTATATATATTTTCCAATCTTGTTTATTTGTAAAAAAAAAAAGAGATGATAATAATATTTAATAATAATAATAGTAGTAACAATAATAATTTGGGCCTTTGACAGGCCTAAAAAGGAAAGAAAAAGAAAAAAAAAGGCCTCAAATTGACCAAAATTGGGTGGGCTTCAAAGAGGCCTAAGAGAGAACAAAATTTAAAAGGAACAGATGGGCCTCTAATTGGGCTTGGACAAAAAAGTGTGTCTGCAAGGACTTAAGTGCAATAATTTTGAATTTAGCATGAATTCTCTAATTATAGGTTTTGGCTGTCTTTGGAAAGTTGAAATTGAGATTGATTTTGAAATCGATGCTCTGTAACGTGGTTTATGCGCAAGTGTACACAATCGTTCAAGTAATAAGTAAGTAAAACTGAGTTATCGTCTCCACAGGAACTGTATAAACGTCACCTATTAATTGCAATTAACAATTTGATGTAAAAACTCAATAATTTTGGATAGTGATGATTAAATTAACTAAATGCAAAAAGTGATCCCTAATGCAATTTTAATCTAAATGCAAATTATCTAAATGTATGAGTGAATGGCTTTAGCAACAAAAACAATCAACACTAAATGGGCTAGGACAATTATATTAATTAATTTAATTTACTTTATCATGCTTAACAATGTTCAGAAATACTTCCATGACAACTCGATCTTTCATGAGTTTGGAAACCAAATTAAGTCATCTCGGATCTTTTTCTTAGTGAAATGTGCATTTTACTGATCATATTAGACTAAGGGTTTCTTAGCATATATGTAAGGTCATAGGGACATTTACGTTTGCAACAGTTTAATTACATAAACCTAAAAACTATTCAAGATAATAGAGCTAACTAAAGATATTATGAACCTCAACTTAGTCACGTTTAAATATCTAAATTGAGCATTGCACTTTTTAATTACGTTTGCAACAATTTCACATACTTTATAAATTCATGCCCAATATTACTAATTAAGTAAAATTCACTTATTTTAATAACAATTACTCAAGATTAACATATTTATTGAGCAAAAAGTGGTAAAAATATGTAGAAAAACCCTATATAATTTTGAGTTTACAAGCTCAATTTTTAAAGTTATGACAATTTTGGTTTTAGGGACTAAATTGAATAAAATATGAAACTTTAGGGAACTTTTGTGAAATGAAATTAAAATGTCAAATTCATATATTTGGATGTTATAGGTTAATTGGAATTGATAAATTGAAATTAAATTATCATATAGAACAATATTTGAATTAAGTCAATGATAATCGAGGAAAAGGGAAAATTGCTGAATAATCCTTACGGTTCAACTTGTTTTCTGAGTTTTTTCAGGTAAGTTCATATGATATAGATATATTTAATTGTTATTTGTACTTGAATTATAATCTTTATGTATATGTGTATGTAATTTAAGTTATTTACAAATTGGTACATAAATGTGAGATAAGGATTGAATTGTAAAGAAATTGTTAAACGAGTTAATTATGCTCGAGTGAATGTATTAAAGGATAGGATCTGGTTGGCATGCAAATAGGGTTAGTTGTGCGCTTGTACAGGTTTGCACTTTAGTGCCTCTGTTAGCATTCTCGTGCTCTCTGGTATGGTGTAGTTACTTGTGTATCTGAATCTATTTACTATAGTTCATCCGGCTACTAGATTAAATTTTAAAAAGGGAAATGGCGGATAAATTTTACGAGGTCATGCTCAAATGACTATATATAAATGGAATGATGTAAATGATGTATATGTTCAATGATTTTGATGGATGGCACAGAATTGAATTTGTATTATACAGATTTAAATGTTATACGACTCATATTTGATGATCTCATTTTACTATTGTGAAATATGAATACAAGAAAGTTGTGTAATTAGCTAATTTTTTATGTTAATTGTGAATTAAGGTGAGTTTATTGTTTTAAAACATATGAACTTACTAAGCATTAAAAATGTTTACTCTATTGTTGTTTTCTTTTTTGTAGTTGTCCATTTGCGGAATCCTGTCGGTTGGATCATCTCAAAGCTCACGCTATCCAGTCGTTGAATTAGTGGCCTTTTGAATGTTATGTGTCTGGTTATGTGGCATGTATATAGATATTACTGTATGTGTTTACTTGGATGGACAAAATGGTTTGAGATATTTAATGTTTGAAGTGTGGAATGACCAAATGCATAATATAATAGTAATGCTTGGGTAACATGTGATAATGTTTGATCTATCATCCAATTAATATTTGGAGTATGTTTAGATATGACATGGTTAAAAGTGATATGAATGCATTAGTATTGTGTTAAGTTATAATAAACATTATTTGAATGGTATATTGAGTGTGACAAGGCATGGTAAAATGGATAATTTTGGATGAATTATGAACCAAAGATTGGTTGGTTAAATTGGTATAGCTTGGATTGATTTGCTGTTGCTAAATTTGTGAAAAATGTTGGAATGGAAGCTAAGGAATAGTTAAATGTATGTCTAGATGTGTCATTGGAATGATTTTGTCTAGGATTTAAGTGTGCATTTATGCACCAATTGGCTAATGGTTTGGCTTGGCATGGAATAGGTACCAAATAGCTTCAAATGTACCAAAATAAAGTCCATGTCGAGTCGAGAAACTCCCCTCGTTGCAATGTTAGTAGATAGTTTGTGATGTCTCAATGTCAAATGGCCAAATGTCGCAACGTGACAAATTGTTTGGTGACGTCACAACGTCAACCTTGGATTTTCAAAATTTTGCAATTTGGTCTTAATTCATGCTCAAGTCAACAAAAGAGGTTTCGTAAGCTCGATTAAGGCTCAAATTTAGTTGTGAATTGTATTATGAATGTTCTTAAGCTATAAATGTTTGTTTAATCTATATAATTATTGTATTTTCGTCAGTAATTACTTCAACAACCTTTGTAGCATCCCATAACTTTGACCAGACAATCAGGTCGGGTGAGTGGTGTTATAGACTCCAAGATTAAATAATATTGTAATTAATAGACAAAGAGTCGAAACTTAATTATAAATTATTTGAGTCATAATTATATATGTCCAATTGGTCCTTCTGCTAGCTCGAGATAATCCAAAAATGAATTGCATGTAGAATCGATAATACAGAATGAATGAAAATGACAACTGAGATAAATAGATCATATGCATCTGTGACAGCCCAAAATTGACCCTAGTCGGAATGTGGTTTCGGGACCACAAAACCGAGGCATAAAAATAATTTAAAATTTATTTTGATGCCTATAATATGTGTGCTCATGTGTGACATTTTTGGTGATTGATTTAGTGTTATAAAGGTGAATTTCACTAGAAAGGACTTAGTAGTGAACTTTGAAAGTACGATAGGGAATTGTGTGATGACTAATTAAAGCATGCATGCAAAACAATGGACTTGCATGTCAAATTCCCTTTTATAGGTGGTGGCCGCCATGGCAAGGAATTATGGGCAAAGAAAACATGTTATGACATGTTTTGTTAATGCATGATGTATTAAGTGATAAAATAATTAGATGTGGGAAGAGAAATAAAAAAAATGTGTGTGAGAGTGTAGCAATCCCCATTGCAGTGCAAGTGAAAGAAAAACAAAAAAAATTGTTCATCCTTGTTCTCTCCTTCTTTTGGCGAAAATTCTAAGAGGAAGAAGAGATTTTTGCTTCATTTTCTTTGTTTAGAAGAGATCTAGAAGGAGATTTGGCTAAACTTGCATCAAGATTAAGGTATGTATGAGGTTGTGTTATGAGTTTCATGCATGTTTTAGTTGCTAACTTGATGTTCATGTTAGCCATGGTTCAAATCCTTGTTATGCCATGGGAATGGTATTTGGCCAAAGTTGTTATTGTGTTAAAGCCATTGCATGCTAAATGTGAAGCTTGCTAATGATGCATGCAATGATGGATTGTCTACTCTTGAAATTTCTTTGTAGCAATCTTGAGTAAGACATTGAGTTTTCTTTTGTTTAACCATGACCGAAGTTGAAAGGGCATGATTGTGATGTATTCGCCATGAAGCATTCATGAGCATGGTTTATGCTTCTTGCATGTTAGTTAAAATTTGTGCTTTGGATGGTTATGGACACCTTGAAATTGCCTTGCACCTATATGTGTATATATGTTTGCACATGATATTTTGGTGATGAAGAAAGTGATAAATATGTTTGTTTAAAGAAGAAATTTGTTGAAGAATGTTGTGAAATTTGCATGTACATTCGGCCTAGTACATGTATAGGGTGAAAAACCTTGAAATTATTTTTGATTTTGTGTATTTATGACCATGTATAATCGGCCACATGAGTAATTTGAGCACTTGATGTTATGTTAAAATTCTTGAGCTTAAATATATGGATGTATGTATATGTGGCCATATAATGGCGTTTTGGTTCAAAGGTTGAATGATAAATTATAATAAAGTGAGATGATATGAGATGCGAATGTGATTGACTAGTAAACATTATTGAGAAAAATATTGAATACTTCTACTTGTATTCGTTAAGCTCAAGAGCAAAGGGAGCTAAATCCGATAAAGGGAAGGAAAAAGTGATCGAATAGCCGTTGAAGCCGTTCGACAACATCCGAGGTAAGTCCTCAAGAAATGACCCTACTCGAATTATGTGAATTGAAATATGGATGTGTAATGATTATTGATTTATGTGTGTATCAGTATTTGAATGATACCGGGCTAAGTCCCGAAGCGATTATGCTAGTGATATGTTTGTGTTTGAGCCTTAGTAACGAAAACGAAACATGGATGTGTAATGACTATTGATGTATGTGTGTGCATGAGCAATTAAATGATATCCGGCTAAGTCCCAAGACATTTATGCTAGTAGTTAAATCCGGTTAAGACCAAGGCAATTATGCTAGTGACTAAATCCGGGCTAAGACCCGAAGGCATTCGTGCAAGTTGTTAAATCCGGGCTAATACCCGAAGGCATTTGTGCAAGTCGTTCTATCCGGGCTAAGACCCGAAGGCATTCGTGCATGTGGTTATATCCGGTTGTATTCCGAAGAAGCTTGGGCTGAAGGTGAGCGTTGGTTGCTGTAATAAATTTAATTAGTACGCTCGAAAAGCCCAAAGGATAAGGTATGTTTATATGTGCATTGGAAAAGTCGATATGTTTGAGTAACATTCGTTCAATCGACTAACTAATTTTCAGCTATTGAATTGGTTGATATCTTGTGATAGTATACAATGATGAAGTGTGAAGTAAGTATGATTATGTGAATGTGTATTAATGAAATGATTCATTTGGCTATGTGAATGTAATGCTTTAGTTAAAGCTGATTTTATTGCTTGAGACTTACTAAGCATAAAAATGCTTACCCGTTGCTTTGGCTCTCGCTTTATAGATTTTGTTCGTTAGCGATCGGATACGGGATCATTGAAGTCGAAGTCATCCACACTATCAAAGCCTCCATTTTGGTATAATTTTGGTTGAACTTTGAAATGGCATGTATAGGACTACCCTTGTTGGTTCAAATGTGTTGTGATGTACATGTGTACGGCCATGCGAAAATGGCTCAGTAGAAGTAAAGTACTGAACTTAGACCATTCGTGATTTGTATATATATATATGGTTTCATGATGTGATTATGGATTGGAAATGGGAGTGTTGGTCACATGATCAGCCATTGGAATGGCTAAAATGATCATAGGTGAACCTATGTATGGCAAGACTAGTTGGTTCATGGAGACTACAAAATAGGTAAGACCTACCTTAAAACAGGTGCTGCCAGCTGCAGTGACGGAATGTGAAAATCACCAAAAATTGTAGGGATGGTATTAAATAGTGAAAGAATTATGTAAATGAACCTTGATGAGTCTACTTTCATATGGAAGAAACGAAACGGTCATGGGAGTTACGTGTTAAGAGATATTAAAGTTATCGTGAGACAGGGCCAGAACGGTTTCTGGATCCCCTATCGCCACTTTGAAAATTTACCATAAATTATCCAGAATGAATTAGAAGTCATTCCTAATATGTTCAGATTCCTTTTTGAGTCTAGTTTCATTAGAAACAAACGGCATCAGTATTGAAACCCTGTACAGAGAGATATTCAAGTTGTAACGCGCAAAGGTTAGTGTAGTCGACCCCTGTAACATGGGTGACTTTAACTAATAAACTGTACCAATTGGCCTGACCAAAAATTCTAAAAATAAATCCATGGATGGATATATGAGTCTAAATTCAGAGAAAATTTACGGAATCAGTTTCTGAGTTGTGAAACTCGAGATATGCTTTTTAAGGCGACAGCAACGCAGTTTTCCAGCTTGCCTGGAATGTCAAATTGGTCGGTGCCATAAGTGGTTTTGCTTGTTAACCTCGTGTCCGACACCGCAACGGTCTCGGGTTCGGGGTGTTACAATTTTATTGGTATCAGAGCTACGGTTTAGTCGATTCTAGGACTACCGTGATATGTTTGGGGTCTAGCTATACATGCCATTAAATGATGAATTGATAGTGTGGTGATTTCTGACAATTTGACTTTGTGTTTGTTTATAGCAATGGATCCCGATCCCAACCGAGCAATAGCTGATGATGTGGAGAGTGTGGCGCCTGCTCCCGCGCAAGGGACAGCGCCGGCGGACTCTCAACCTATGGCTAGCAACCCGAATGATGGGGCTAGGCAAGCCTTTTATAGCGTGATGAATGATTGGTTCAACCAATACATTCGAACTAACATGGCTGTTCCACAACCTCCTTTTCCGACTAATGCAACCCCCGCACCTACAATACCTCCGGTAACTGACCAAATAAGGTCAAGTAAGCCCCCAGTCGACAGAATTCGTAAACATGGGGCCACTAAATTCAAGGCTACGGATAGCGACGATGCTGCGAGCAAGCTGAATTTTGGTTGGACAACACTATCCGGTGCTCGATGAGCTATCTTGTACACCGATGAGTGCTTAAAGTGTACCATCTCCTTGCTACGCAATTCCGCCTACTATTGGTGGAGTACTCTGACTTCTGTGGTGCCTAGAGAGCAAGTGACTTGGGAATTCTTTCAAACCGAGTTCAAAAAAGTATATCATCGAGATTCATCGACCAAAAGCGAAGGAATTTCTTGATCTTAAGCAAGGCTCTATGTCGATTCTGACTACGAATGAAAATTTGTGAGGCTTAGCCAGATGCTGCGAGAATGCATTTCGTCCAAGCTATTATGTAAAAACGCTTTGAGGATGGGCTGAATGATGATATAAGGATGTTCGTTGGCATTCTCGAAATACGAGTTCGTAGTACTTGTTGAGCGAGCTTGTAAAGTCAAGAGCTTAGAAAGGAGAAACAAAAAGTTGATGTGGGAACTGGAGAATTTCGAAGAGGTCCTCGGAAAGTCTCTTCAACAGCATCGAAGAGATCTCGAGATGATGTGAGCCGGTCTAGAGGCGCCGGGCTTTTCTAGACGAGATCGCGATCGACCCCTGTGACCACACGAGTCACTTGATCGCCATGGTGGAAATGATCGCCGAGAGAGAGCGAGAGTATCGCATTGTGGCAAATGGCATTCGGGAGTCTGAGGTTCCGTGATCGCTCTGCTATAATTGTGGATCGGTGACCACTTTATCAAGGACTGCCCGAGGTTGCTTGAACAAAATGTAAGTCAAAGTGGAAACCCGAGTGCCACCATCGCCGAGGTAGGCCATCCAAATGCGAACAATGCTAGTGGCGGTCGAGAGGGCCGAGAGATGCTACAACAAGACTTGAGGCTCGTGCTCTGCTAGGACTTATGCCATCGCCAAGACGCGAGGATCTTGCCTCACCGGATGTTATTACCGTACTTTCACTCTTTTCGATACTAATATGATTGCTTTGATTGACCCCGGTTCTACTCATTCTTATATATGTGAAACCTTAGCATCCAAAGAAGACTTTGCCTATTGAGTCTCTCGAGTTTGTAATTCGGTGTCAAACCCCTTGGGTCATTACGTGCTTGTCAACAAAGTGTGCAAGAAAAGTCCCCTAGTATTCCGAGGTTCTTGTTTTCCGGCGGACTTGATGCTTTTGCCGTTCGATGAATTCGACGTTATTCTTGGTTTGGATTGGTTGACCATGCACGATGCGGTTGTAAATTGCAAAAGCAAGACTATCGATCTGAGGTGCGCGAATACCGAGATAATTCGGGTTGAGTCTACGGACTTAAAGGGTTGCCGGTGTAATATCGCAATGTTGGCCCGAAAATATGTAAGAAAAGGGTGCGGCGTACCTTGCGTATGTGCTCGATGAGAAGGAGTCGAAAAGAAACCGAATCTGTGCGATGGTTTGTGAATACCGGATGTTTTCCACGAAGAATTGCGGGTTTACCACTGCTCGGAAATAGAGTTTGGCATCGAATTGGTACCGGTACCACTCCAATTTCGATAGCTCCGTATCGTATGGCAATCGACGGAATTAAAGGAGTTGAAAGCTCGGTTGCAAAATTGGTGGATAGAGGTTTTGCCCGCCCGAGTTTTTCGCCTTGGGGTGCGCCGGTGTTGTTTGTGAAAAGAAGGATGGAACCATGAGGTCGTGCATCGACTATCGTCGACTTAATAAAGCGATGATAAAGAACAAATATCCGCTATCACAGATCGACGATTTGTTCGATCAACTGAAGGAGCCTCGGTGTTCTCGAAATAGATTTGAGATCGGGCTATTATCGATTCTGAATTCGAGATTCGGACGTACCAAGACGCCTTGAGCGAGATATGGTCACTACGAGTTTCTAGTGATGCCGTTTGGACTTACTAATACCCTGCGGTATTTATGGATTTAATGAATCGGATCTTCGACCATATTTGGATCGGTTCGTAGTCGTGTTCATTGATGACATCTTGGTCTATTCAAGAAATGAGACCGAACATCTTTGAACACCGAGGTTAGTCTTGCAAATTCTACGGGATAAGCAATTATATGCTAAGTTCAGCAAGTGTGAGTTCGGTTATGAGAGGTTAGCTTCTTGGGGCATGTGATATCGGCATCGGGCATTCGAGTCGACCGAACAAAATTTCAGCCATACTTAACTGAAGCCTCAGAAATATTACCGAGGTTCGAGACTTTTTGGGGCTTTGGCGGTTATTACCGACGATTTGTAAAAGGCTTCTCAACGATAGCCACGCCAATGACGAAGCTACTCCAAAAGGACGTAAGGTTCGAATGGTCGGAGAAATGTCAGAAAAGTTTCGATCAACTAAAAACTTATTTGACTGAAGCCCCAATTCTAGTGCAACCCGAATCTGGCAAAGAGTTTGTCATCTATAGTGACGCCTCCCTACTTGGGTTAGGTTGCGTATTGATGCAAGAAGGTCGAGTTGTGGCCTATGCGTCGAGGCAATTAAAGCCACATGAGAAAAATTATCCGACCCATGATCTCGAATTGGTCGCTATCGTATTCGCTTTAAAGATTTGGCGACATTACTTATTTGGTGAGAAGTGCCATGTATTCGGATCACAAAAGTCTCAAATATTTGATGACTCAAGGAGACTTAAATCTGCGACAAAGACGTTGGCTCGAGTTTAAAGGATTATGAGCTGGTCATTGACTATCACCCGGGAAAGGCGAATGTGGTTGCGGATGCCTTGAGTCGTAAATCATTATTCGCTTTACGAGCAATGAATGTGCACTTGTCCGCTCGATCCGACAACGTGTTAGTAGCTGAATTGAAAGCCAAACCATTATTGATACATCAAATTTGTGAAGCTCGGAAGGTCGACGATGAGTTGGTTGCAAAACGGGCCGAGTGTGTTACGAGCAGGAATCGGAGTTTCGGATCGATGATGACGATTGTTTGAGGTTCAGAGTCGTCTGTGTTCCAAAGAATTGAACTTATTTCGATAATTCGAACGAAGCCCATTCTAGCCGAATGGCAATCCACCCGGAGTATCGAAGATGTACAATGATTTGAAACGTCGGTTTTGGTGGCATGGTATGAAACGAGACATCTCGGCTTTGTTTGAGATGTTTAATATGTCAACAAGTGAAAGCGGAACATCAAGTGCCTTGAGATTACTTCACCGATCATGATACCCGAGTGGAAATGGGATCGAGTCACAATGGACTTTGTATCCGGACTGCCATTGTCAGCAAGCAAGAAGGATGCGATTTGGGTCGTGGTAGATAGACTGACTAAGTTGGCTCACTTTGTCCCCGTACGTACGGATTTTTCAATGGACAAATTAGCCGAATTGTACGTTTCTCAGATTGTGAGATTACACGGGGTGCCTATTTCTATCGTGTCGGATAGAGATCCGAGATTTACCTTGCGATTTTGGAAGAAGTTGCAAGAAGCTTTGGGTACCAAGTTGCATTTCAAGACGCCTTTCACCCCCAAACCGATGGTCAATCCGAGAGGATAATTCGAGATACTTGAGGATATGTTGAGATGTTGCATCCTCGAGTTCGATGGTTCATGGGAGCGGTATTTGCCTTTGATTGAATTCGCTTATAACAATAGTTTTCAATCAAGTATTAGGATGGCACCTTACGAGGCTTTGTACGGTCGTAAATGCCGTACACCATTGTTTTGGACCGAGCTCGGTGAAAGCAAAATTTTCGGTGGATTTGATTAAAGATCTTTGAATGAAAGTGAAAGTAATCCGTGAAAGTCGAAGATAGCCTCCGATCGTCGAGAGTCGTGACGCGGATCTGAAGCGTAAAGACATCGAGCATCGTGGGAGATAAAGTGTTTCTCAAGGTTTCACCTTGGAAAAAGATACTCGATTCGGCCGTAAGGGCAAGTTGAGCCCGAGGTTCATTGGGCCATATGAGATATCCGAAGCGAGTCGGTCCAGGTGGCATATCGTCGATTTTGCCCCGAACTCGAAAAGATTCACGATGTCTTTCATGTTTCGATGCTTCGACGCTATAGATCCGATCCATCGCACGTGATTAGTCCATCAGAGGTTGAAATTCAAGCCAATATGAGTTATGAGGAAGAACCGATTCGTATCCTATCACGTGAAGTGAAAGAGTTGCGAAACAAGCGGGTTCCGTTAGTGAAAGTGTTATGGCTCAAACACGGGATAGAAGAAGCTACTTGGGAAACCGAGAACTCTATGAAAGAGCGATACCCAACCCTATTTACGGTAAGATTTTCGGGACGAAAATTTCTTAAGTGGGGAGAGTTGTGACACCCAAAATTGACCCTAGTCGGAATGTGGTTTCGGGACCACAAAACCGAGGCATAAAAATAATTTAAAATTTATTTTGATTCCTATAATATGTGTGTGCTCATGTGTGACATTTTTTGGTGATTGATTTAGTGTTATAAAGGTGAATTTCACTAGAAAGGACTTAGTAGTGAACTTTGAAAGTACGATAGGGAATTGTGTGATGACTAATTAAAGCATGCATGCAAAACAATGGACTTGCATGTCAAATTCCCTTTTATAGGTGGTGGCGGCCATGGCAAGGAATTATGGGCAAAGAAAACATGTTATGACATGTTTTGTTAATGCATGATGTATTAAGTGATAAAATAATTAGATGTGGGAAGAGAAATAAAAAAATGTGTGTGAGAGTGTAGCAATCCCCCATTGCCGTGCAAGTGAAAGAAAAACAAAAAAAAAATTGTTCATCCTTGTTCTCTCCTTCTTTTGGCCGAAAATTCTAAGAGGAAGAAGAGATTTTTGCTTCATTTTCTTTGTTTAGAAGAGATCTAGAAGGAGATTTGGCTAAACTTGCATCAAGATTAAGGTATGTATGAGGTTGTGTTATGAGTTTCATGCATGTTTTAGTTGCTAACTTGATGTTCATGTTAGCCATGGTTCAAATCCTTGTTATGCCATGGGAATGGTATTTGGCTAAAGTTGTTATTGTGTTAAAGCCATTGCATGCTAAATGTGAAGCTTGCTAATGATGCATGCAATGATGGATTGTCTACTCTTGAAATTTCTTTGTAGCAATCTTGAGTAAGACATTGAGTTTTCTTTTGTTTAACCATGACCGAAGTTGAAAGGGGCATGATTGTGATGTATTCGGCCATGAAGCATTCATGAGCATGGTTTATGCTTCTTGCATGTTAGTTAAAATTTGTGCTTTGGATGGTTATGGACACCTTGAAATTGCCTTGCACCTATATGTGTATATATGTTTGCACATGATATTTTGGTGATGAAGAAAGTGATAAATATGTTTGTTTAAAGAAGAAATTTGTTGAAGAATGTTGTGAAATTTGCATGTACATTCGGCCTAGTACATGTATAGGGTGAAAAACCTTGAAATTATTTTTGATTTTGTGTATTTATGACCATGTATAATCGGCCACATGAGTAATTTGAGCACTTGATGTTATGTTAAAATTCTTGAGCTTAAATATATGGATGTATGTATATGTGGCCATATAATGGCGTTTTGGTTCAAAGGTTGAATGATAAATTATAATAAAGTGAGATGATATGAGATGCGAATGTGATTGACTAGTAAACATTATTGAGAAAAATATTGAATACTTCTACTTGTATTCGTTAAGCTCAAGAGCAAAGGGAGCTAAATCCGATAAAGGGAAGGAAAAAGTGATCGAATAGCCGTTGAAGCCGTTCGACAACATCCGAGGTAAGTCCTCAAGAAATGACCCTACTCGAATTATGTGAATTGAAATATGGATGTGTAATGATTATTGATTTATGTGTGTATGAGTATTTGAATGATACCCGGGCTAAGTCCCGGCGATTATGCTAGTGATATGTTTGTGTTTGAGCCTTAGTAACGAAAACGAAACATGGATGTGTAATGACTATTGATGTATGTGTGTGCATGAGCAATTAAATGATATCCGGCTAAGTCCCAAGACATTTATGCTAGTAGTTAAATCCGAGTTAAGACCAAAGGCAATTATGCTAGTGACTAAATCCGGGCTAAGACCAAGGCATTCGTGCAAGTTGTTAAATCCGGGCTAATACCAAGGCATTTGTGCAAGTCGTTCTATCCGGGCTAAGACCAAAGGCATTCGTGCATGTGGTTATATCCGGTTGTATTCAAGAAGCTTGGGCTGAAGGTGAGCGTTGGTTGCTGTAATAAATTTAATTAGTACGCTCGAAAAGCCCAAAGGATAAGGTATGTTTATATGTGCATTGGAAAAGTCGATATGTTTGAGTAACATTCGTTCAATCGACTAACGAATTTTCAGCTATTGAATTGGTTGATATCTTGTGATAGTATACAATGATGAAGTGTGAAGTAAGTATGATTATGTGAATGTGTATTAATGAAATGATTCATTTGGCTATGTGAATGTAATGCTTTAGTTAAAGCTGATTTTATTGCTTGAGACTTACTAAGCATAAAAATGCTTACCCGTTGCTTTGGCTCTCGCTTTATAGATTTTGTTAGTTAGCGATCGGATACGGGATCATTGAAGTCAAGTCATCCACACTATCAAAGCCTCCATTTTGGTATAATTTTGGTTGAACTTTGAAATGGCATGTATAGGACTACCCTTGTTGGTTCAAATGTGTTGTGATGTACATGTGTACGGCCATGCGAAAATGGCTCGTAGAAGTAAAGTACTAACTTAGACCATTCGTGATTTGTATATATATATATGGTTTCATGATGTGATTATGGATTGGAAATGGGAGTGTTGGTCACATGATCAGCCATTGGAATGGCTAAAATGATCATAGGTGAACCTATGTATGGCAAGACTAGTTGGTTCATGGAGACTACAAAATAGGTAAGACCTACCTTAAAAACAGGTGCTGCCAGCTGCAGTGACGGGAATGTGAAAAATCACCAAAAATTGTAGGGATGGTATTAAATAGTGAAAGAATTATGTAAATGAACCTTGATGAGTCTACTTTCATATGGAAGAAACGAAACGGTCATGGGAGTTATGTGTTAAGAGATATTAAAGTTATCGTGAGACAGGGCCAGAATGGTTTCTGGGTCCCCTGTCGCGACTTTGAAAATTTATCATAAATTATCCAGAATGAATTAGAAGTCATTCCTAATATGTTCAGATTCCTTTTTGAGTCTAGTTTCATTAGAAACAAACGGCATCAGTATTGAAACCCTGTACAGAGAGATATTCAAGTTGTAACGCGTGAAGGTCAGTGTAGTCGACCCCTGTAACATGGGTGACTTTAACTAATAAACTGTACCAATTGGCCCGACCAAAAATTCTAAAAATAAATCCATAGATGGATATATGAGTCTAAATTCAGGGAAAATTTACGGAATCAGTTTCTGAGTTGTGAAACTCGAGATATGCTTTTTAAGGCGACAGCAACGCAGTTTTCCAGCTTGCCTGGAATGTCAAATTGGTCGGTGCCATAAGTGGTTTTGGCTTGTTAACCCCTCGTGTCCGACACCGGCAACGGTCTCGGGTTCGGGGTGTTACAGCATCACTATCCGCGATGAACGTGTTTTCTAGCTAAGTAAAAAAAAATGACTTAGGAAATAAATTAATTTCTTTGAATTATTTCTTAATCGATAGAAATTGAATAATTGAAGTTCCAAGTGAAACAAAATTTATTTCTTCGTAGATTATAATATAGTAAAGTTACCATAACTTTAACGGAATTAGAATTGGATTGAAAAAAATAAATTAATTGAGAAAATTAATTAATATTTTTCGAAATAGAAAATAGCTATTGGATTGGGTAAATGATAAGTGTTCGATAAAAGTTTGGATAATACATATAATTATATCCAATACAAAAAAGGCCTAATAAACCTAGTTATATGAGAGGGGAAGCAAATCCTATCATTCCCTAAGATGTGTCGCCACAAGTGGAACATCATATTTTCTTTTGAAATATTATTATTTAACTAACACTTGTTCAAACAAAATTCTTGTATTGTTTCTCCATAAATATGAACAAAAAGCAAACCTATTTACGTACCATTTGAGAGCTTCATTATTCTATCATAAAATAATGGTAACTTTTTTTTAGAATAAATTTTATTTTTTGTGAAAAACTCATAGTTTATGATTTTATAGAGAGAATTAACTTTCCCACTGAAAGCTAAAAAAAGTTTTCATTTTGTGCACTTGGTTTGTTTTGTTTGAGCCCACACTCAATACAATTTGGGGTTCAAGGATAGTAGAAAAAGTTGTTCAATAGAATATTGGGAAACGTCTTAGACCACCTCATATAAAGCACATATATTATTTTGGTCAAAATTTTATTACTATAAATATCACAATGCTTGATTTTAAGAAAAAGAAATTAAACTTCTGTAATGCTCAAATACATTATTTTTCAAACCAATTTTTCGAACATCAACTTGTTGAACCAATACGAGGGGATCAACATACGACATGATCAAAGACATGATGAATGCCTTAGCTGATGACAACAAGCTAAGTAGCAAGATTTTGGTTGTACTTTCTCTGATTTGTGCAATGTATTGGTTACAATCTTTAGATTTCTTTAACACAAAGAAAACTCATGATTCTGCTCTTAAGTTTGGCTTCAATCCAAGGGTCGTCTAGACTTGATTTTGAGTGGATGTAGGTTGTTTCAATTGTTGTCAAAACTTGATCTTGAAATGGGTTTGGACCTCCTTTCTTCAATTGAATTAGATTAAAAGACACCTTTCTTCATAAATGACTTTTGGCTTCCTCTCCTTAGTTGATAAGGGTTGGATGGTGACTTTATTCAAAAATGCCTTTTGATTTCCTCTTTTTAGTTGAACTGGACTTGAAGGTGGCTTTCTTGATAAGCAATTTTTGACTTCGACTCTTTGGTTAAACTAGATCGAAAGACGACTTTTCTTTGGAACGGATATGGTATTGCTAGAATTTATTCACATTCTTCAGTTTCTTCAAAGATTTCTTCAGAGAACTTCTAGACTTTTGTAAAATTTAACTTCTCCATTTAAGGGTTCTACAAAATTAAACTCTTTTATGTATTATTTATCTTCTATTAATTTAATTAATTAGAGATAAAATAATTATTTAATATTATAATTTAATTATTTTAATTTAATTAGTGATAAATTATTTTCTATTTTTATCTCTTAATTAATTTAAAGTAATTAGAGAAAAATAATTATGATACAATATATAATGTCATCATTTTTATCCATAATAATTTCGACTTAACCCACAATAATTTTTACTTGACATGTGACTTTTTATGATTATTCTGAAAATTTCCTCGTTAACAATTATCCTCTTAAAATTTGATCACATACATAAATTTTGAAATGTAGCAAGTGAACTAGTTTTGAAATTTAATTTGAATTTGATGTTAAACATTCTTCATAGTGAGGTTATCTTACACCTTTGTATTTTTCAGCTTCAGAATTTTTGTACGAAATAATAACCATGGCAAATTTTAACAATTTCATAGAAAATTCAAGTGCCATGTTATTTAGAAGTGCTTATGAATCTGGTCGAGCTGGGCGTAAGCATGATATTAACACACTTTATGCTGTCAAGTCCAGCTCGACCTTAGCCATTTTTGACCTCACCCATAATATTTTAAAATTTTTTAAAAATATTTATATTATTTTAATTTAATATTTGATAATTTTATATATTATTTTATTTATTAAAATATTTTATATAGTCATTTTTCAAGCCCATTTTAGACCCCGTCTATTTTTTTGTCTAAATCCATTTTTCGAGTCTAATATTTTTGCCCAGACCCTTCTAAATTTTGAATAGGCCTAGATGGATAACCCGGCCTATGAACAAGTTTAGTTTTACCCATGGTTATATTTTTTATTTAAAATAAATCCTTGCAACCAGAATTTTATCAAGCTCGCTCTAGAAACAAAGGGAAAAAGTGTCGCTAATCATGGTCTACTCATGCAACAACTCCACTTCAAACTTTATGAAGAAATCAACATGCTTTTAAAAAGAAAGCCTCAACAAGTTTTGGTGCATTGGAATTTGACACTAATTGATACTTTGCAATTCTTTTTGGTGGTGTTTGAACCTGATGATAAAACCAAGTTATTTATATAGCTTCCTTTTTTAAAGGATCAAGTCATGACGTAGTTTAAAATCATTTTGGATATGTAATTTAAACTTGTGCTTAGAAATGTCATATTTTTTATGAACAATTTAAATTCATACTTAAAAGCATAATCATTTAGATTGAACAGTTTAGGCTTAGGCTTAAGAGAATCGAATGAATAGTTTAACTTCGTGTTTAGAACTAGCTATAGGTAAGTTGAAAGAATATTTTGAATTTAAGGAAAATGCTAAGACTTTTTTAAGCAAATCACTAAAACAATAATGTTCAAGTTTGTTACATCCTAACGTTTTAATTCCCAAACAACTTTTAGCTTCTTATTTCTACTAACTCCCTTGACATTTGATTCACTCAAACTTGATTCTTTTTTAAAAATGGCTTCTTGTCACCCACACTACCTACTCATGACCCCAACAAATTGATTACCATATTCAAAAGTACATTTAATATTTTGTTCTTCTTTCTTATATTGTTCTTGATATTTTGTACTTGTGGTACCAAGTAATCCTATAAAAAATTTAAAATAGTAAAATTATGTACATCATTTAATTTTCCTACAATAAAAAATCAATCCAAGGAATAAAAACTTTATACTTAGACTATTTTGAAAATCTTCCAAGAAGTATCTTATTTCAACATACTTTCTCCATTTTATTTTATTTTATTGTGCAAATCTTGCCTCTTTCATCAGTTATTCTTGATAAATGAAAAAGCATTTGTAAGATTCATATAAGATATATATTTTTCGTTGTAACGACCCATATTTTACGGGCACCAGAAAAGTGAATTTAGGGCCTCCCTCTTAGGAAAACGAGTCCGTAAATATTTATTAAAAATATTTACGAAGTTAGTTATGGGTTGAATTAGATTTTGATTAGGTAAATTTAGTTTAATTAGAAGTAATTATTAAAAGGACTAAATCGAATAGAGTGTAAAAGATTAATTTTAAAATAGAAAAAAATGACAAGGGACTAAATTAGTAATTAAATCAAATTAGTAGCATGTGTAAGATAGAGAATAAATACATGTGTATTTAAATTATTAGTACAAATGTATGTTATATATATTTACTTATTTATTAAGTAAAAGATATTTACTTATTATTATTATTATTATTATTATTATTATTATTATTATTAATTGAGATAGTGACAATTGTATGGTGATAAATAACACATATGTACATGTGTGTATAAATACACATGTATTATTTTTATTTGTTATTATATAGATAATTTATAATTAAATATTAATTAAGTAAATAAAATGAAATAAAGAATAAAGAAACAAAAGAAAAGAGAAATAGTTACAAAGAATCAAACGAAATAGAAAGAAAGAAAGAAGAAAAGAAAAGGAAAAGGAAAAATTAGGGTTTGAAAGCTTGGAAGTTAAATTGGTAAGTCAATTAAGTTCCTTTCTTTATGATTTTGATGTTTTTGGAGTCTTAGAGTAAAGTACTCTTGAATTTGTGTGGAAATATTGAAAGTTGATAGACTTTTGAGTAGGGTTTATGTTGAATAAATGATGAAATTAGGGATCAAATTGATAGAATTGTTGATTAGAATTGATTAGAGGACTAAATTGTAAACTAGGCTATAAGTTTTGAATTTTAGGCATTAAATTGAAAGAAATTCAAAATTATGGAAAAATGGTGAAAATTTGGTAGTTATATTGAAGTTTTGATGGAAATTGAATAAGAACATGATATGAATTGTAAAAAGGAAGAAGATGAAAATAGTTAGGACAAATTTAGGATTTAGATTAAAGTTGCATGGAAAGCTATTATTTTCTATAAAATAAGTGTGTTATTAATTAATTGTACTTATGCTAATTTTCGTAGCAAACAAGGAAATCGAGACGTTGAATGCGAAGAGAAAGGAAAAAGTGATCGAGGAATAGCTCGAGAAAAAAATATCGGTTTTGTATTATCATAATTCAAGTTATTTCTTATTAAATGTTTAATTTTAATATATGTGTATGGAATTTGAATGTGAGGTAAGTAGTGATATTTGAATTGAATGAGAATTGGATTTGATTGATGAATGTATACATGTGTGAAATTGAATTGTATAATGATTTGTGGTGAATTTGAAATTGTGATTGAATTGTTATTGCGATGGATTTGAATTCGATTACGATCAACTGAAAGTGAAAGTGATATGAATATGTGATTTTGATACCCTATTAACTTATCAGGCTAGGGTGGATATAGTTGGCATGCCATAGGATAGGAAGAGTTCAGGGATTCTTCGACCTCGAGTCGATGAGACACTTAGTGTGTCCCATTTACTTCGGATAGATTCGATGAGGCGTTGGTCGCCACTTTGCTTCGGCTTAGCCGATGAGATGTTGGTCGTCACTTATTTACTTCGAACTATCCGATGAGGTGTTAGTCGCCATTCTGGTGTGTTTGGTTGGATCCGTGTATCCGCCAAAGTCCGAGTCATGTTAATAGGGGAAAATAAGTGAAATAATAAAATCAAATGAATTTGATTATTTGAGCTATCGAATAAAATGAAAAAGTGATATTGTAAGATGGAATGTGAGATGAAACTTGTAAAGAGATTGAAGGCATGAACCAAAGGTTTATGAAGTGTTTATATTTGAAATGTGAATTGAATAATTATATGTGGTTGAGAGATGAATCAAAGATTCATGAATTATTTGAAATCTCATTGATGATTTATTGGATCTATCATTGGAAATGATATAATGGAAATATGATAGTTTGGTATGAATTTATATATATGATTTGTATGTATGATTTGCTAATTATCTATGTACGTTATGATATTTTATTGTTGTTTTAATTTGAATTATGATAATACCATTGAGTATTTCCAATACTCAGCGTAGAGTTGTTTTCCGTGCGCAGGTTAGGGAAAGTTGAAGTTCAGTCAAGCATCCGAGTTAATCCCGACCTCAACTCAATTTTGGTGATGCATCTATCTTTTAGAGATGTGGCATGTACTAGGTTTGGTGTTTGTCACTTGTAAATGTTTTATAATCCTAAAGAGGTAATGAAATGAATGAATGAAAATTTCCTAAGTTTGAAAGGTTTGATGAATGTTATTTGATCAAGATTTATAAGTAAATGCTTTGGGCATTAATTAGGTGTGTTTAGTATGTGAAAATAGCTTAAAAATGGTGAAAAATCATGTTTTCACACGGCCAAGTCACATGGGCGTGTGCCCAGGCCGTGTGGAAAAGTCAGAATTTGCCACAGGTTAGTCCCACGGCCATGTGCCAAGCCACACGGGCATGTCCCAGGCCACAAGGGCGTGTGCCCCTATCTTCAAGAAAAAATTTCTAAAGTTGCCAGTTTAGTTCCGAATCACTTCTAAAACATATATTGGGCCTCGTAGGCCCATATTAGGGACTTTAAGATGAAATTTGATAAGAATTGATCTAGGATGTAAAGTTTATGACTTTTGTTTTGTATAAATATTAATGTATAAGTCCGGTAGTACCTCGTAGCCCTATTCCGGTGACTGCTTGGGGTTAGGGGTGTTACATTAGTTCTCCTTTAGATAAAAACTAAAAAAAAAAAACCATAATCCCTAACCCCTCAACGAGAAAAAAATAATAACCTCAGAAATTTCTTCTCCTTTTCATTCAGCTGATAAAAAGCAAAAATGGAAAAGGCTGAGAACAAATGTATGGGTTCCTTCTCCCTTAATAATTTTTTTTTTCTTTTGAGAACAAAAGATATTTCTTTCATCAAAAAATAAATGTAAACCTAGAGCAAAATGGTTTTTCTTCTCTTTTTTCCATATATTATTACAAGGGTGGTGTCACACTCGGTCCTCTTTAAGGACACGAATTTAAGGGAGAATCAGGAGTAAATTGAATTAATGGTGACTTGGCGAACTCTAATAGAATATTCACGAATTTTAGTGGTTATTGGGCAATTAGTTGAGTTTCAATTCTAGTTTAGTTAAGGTAAAACCTGTTGGTTCCTTAGTGGGAGACAAAATGATTATTGATGAATGGTTATTTTACTCCATGGAAACTGTGCCAATGGGGTATATATATAAGTGTACATGAGAAAAGAGTTCTTCTAAAAATTATGTTTACAATTCTCGTCTTAACTGCATCGGCTTTTTTAGTTGCTCCAAAGCAGAAGAGGATGAAGCTAAAGGAAGCTTTGCATGGGGTGGTAAAAGTGTGATTCCAGTTTGGAAAGCAAAAAATTTGATAAGCTGGTAATCCCCGAAGCCCCCATGTACTCATGAATTACAGAAAAAGAGGTGTAAGAAATCCTGATAAGTTTTTGTAAATTTTTGGGATTGAGATTTTAAGGTTTGAATGCCTTCAATTTAACTGATATGTGGTTTTCATGCTTAGCTACCAAGTCGATAAAGGTTTTAGTATATGGAAAAGCTAAACTGGTAAAGACGAGAGAGTTCAAGTGTAACATCCAAATTTCTAACAACCCAAAATTAGGAATGAATAAGGGACTAAATTGAGAGAAATCATAAGTTGACTGCCTATATTAAAAGGAAAAGGAAAGTTGGAAATTGAATTGAACATAGCTGAGATCCAATTCTAGTTTGGTTAGAATGGAACCAGCTGGTTTCTTAGTGGGAAGCATATTAATTACTGGTGCATTACTCCCATGAGGTTAGAAGAAGCACGGGAAGGGTTATAAATAGCTGAGAGATGGCTCCAAGGAATGATTTTCTTCCCGACCTTTTCTATTTCTCTTGTTTTTCATCTTCTTCGGTAACTCAAAGAAGGAGCAGCCATGGAAGGTTTTGCATGGAGTAACTTCATGAGGATGGAGCTAGAAAACTAGGAAAACCAGCAAGCGAGTAAGATTAGTAACCCTTCGTTGTACATAGGATTAAGTGATGGACATCAGAACCATTTTAAGGGTTCTGCATACTATGAAAGTTTAGGTTTTTAAGATGTAGCATAAGTTTAACTAGTGGATTTTTTGTTGCAAGCCCCTATCTGGAAAATGGAAGCTCTGGTATTCGAGAGAAGGAATAAGCTATGGAGATGATAAAGTCTAAGGTGAGTTTCAGACTCTGAACCCATTGTTATGGTTTATGTTGTTTAAGCATGTCATGGTTACATAAGAATGAATGATGATAATATGAGCATGCATCGCATGTTTGGGGAAACCTTGAGGGTTAGATGAAGTTTAGGATGGGAATTGAGAAAGAACCCATTAATTACCGTTTTTGGCAAAGCTTTGAACCTTGCAGATGAAACATTACAGTGTTTGAATATCAATGTTAGAAGGTGAAAAAGAGGTAATAGAAGAAGGATTCGGGAAATAAAATTACAAAAAGGTATTTACCGCGACGATGGTATCAATTGATTCTTTGGGGCGGCATCGTGATGACGGTATATAGCGTAAGACCATAAATGAAATATGTTATGACAGTCTAGTATGAGATACGTAGTGTAAGACCATGGATGAAAAGCTCCATGACAACGTGGTACATGGTAAAATAGTAATGAAATAAGACCATAGATGAAAGATGCCATGGTAGTAAGGTAAATGATATAAGGTATGTAGTATAAAATCATAAATGAAAGATGCTATGGCAGTTAGGTATGATGAGTAAGACCATGGATGAAAGACTCCATGGCATCATGAGGTAATGCGCCAGGATAGCGAAGCGGTATAAAGACCATGGATGAAAAACGCCATGGCATCCACAGAGATAAGTCTGTTAGGACAGTAAACACAAAATAGAGTAAGTCTGTCATGATAATAAACATGAGTGAGTCCGCTGGGATAAGAGAAAAGAGGTAAAAAAGGGTATAAGATCATACCTAGGCTACGACATCCCCAAAGTTTTCCATAGAACATATGTGAAAAGTACATCAAAACCTTAAGTGAGGAGTATACGACGATTGCACCAAGTATAAGAAACCACACAGGTGGAAGAAACATCAAAGGATAGTGTAAGTAATGGAAGCGGATCATGAGGAATCCACCAAAATTGATGACAGTGGTAAGGATAGTTGTGGTAGCCAACAAGGCATAAGTAAAGACCTGATAAAAATTAGGGAAAGATAGGTCGCACGAGAGCTAGTCTAAATATGAAAATGTAAGAAAAAAATCAAGCAATAATCTAAAATCAAGAGCCACCAAGAAATTTCAATGAACTGGTACGTGAGAAGCAAATCTCGTAAGGGGAATGAGAATTTCATTTACAGGATAAGGATTTTGTTCAGAGGTCAAAATGTTTGTCAAGACTATTCCTCTTTGAGGAAAGTCTATTGCAGGTACACTTCCACAATTATGGCCCGTAGGGGGAATATGAATAAGTGGGATGGCAAACTAGTATAGTTGTATAAGCAATGGCCTTCAAGGACAATGAGTCAGCTATTAATCATATGGGGCAAGAGAGGTCCCAAATTAGTCTTGTGTATAAGGTGGATTACTAGAAGTAATCCTACACTGCAAACAATAAGGTGGAATGAGAATGAGTTTGTTAGAGTGGCGAGACATGTTAAAGGTCAGCACGGTCAGGAAATCCCAGCAAGTCCTTTGGGATTATGGTATGGAAAATAAGGAACTATGCTATGGGTTGATCCAACTATAGATTTTCGCCAATGAAGGAAAGGAATGATAGAAGATAAGTAATGTTAGGATCTGTTGATATGGCGAGGTATCTGAATTTTTGTCAAGAAGAGAGTTCGACCAGAGGAAGGTTTCTTAGTGAGTCAAGTAGCTTGGAGGATCGAGTGGAGACCGCCACCCTAACATAGAATCTTGCCTCCAGCAATCAAGGAGTATTCATGTTTATTTTATTTTACGTTTGTTACCCTTTTACAATAAGGTTAATTTATGGTACAGTAAAGGAACTCATTAAGTTCATTCGAACTTATCATTGGTTGGTGTATGTTCGAAGGATTTGCAAGATTGATCAAGAACTTGGAGGAGAGACCAAGCCAAATGGATGGTGAAATCAATGATTACAGGCAATTAGAGTTATGCACATAGGAAAGGGGTACTGTCAGAGGCTTCGCCCAAGAGATAATGAGGTGTACTCTGATAATGCCCTTAAGATTTGGGCATTGAAATAGTTTGCCCTGATAAGTGTTGTAAGAGACCTATTGTAACTAAATAGTCTAAGTAAAAATAGAAATGAATGGAAGGATTAACCATTCAGTGACTCAAGGCCTTAGTTGTAGGAACTCATATTATTGATTTATTTGTTAGATTAAATGACTTTAGTCTATTTATAGTAGCTAACTTAGCAAAAATTAAGTATAGGTCCTTTATGACACTCCACACCCAGATCTGGTGGAAGGGTCAGGCTCGGGGTGTTACATTAGGTGAGTTTTTGTACTCTACTTTTGGATGAATTATGGATGAGTGCTTAGTTGTGATATGAGCTTATGCCTGTTATGAACTATGTTTGAAATTTTGGTGATTCATGAGTACGGTGAATGAGCATGACATACATGTTTAAAGTTGCATAAATTCATGAAAGTATGTTATGTATGAGAGGACAGTGTATCATTGTATCTAATATGGTGTACTCTATAATGCAATAATATTTGGAATCTTATGGATGAATTGTATGTCTATATTATTTATGCCGAGTATGAAGGGAATTTACCTTGACGGGGTAGATGAAGATAGGAATAATTGGTAGAACAGAGGATTGGGCAGGCTGATACAATAGAGTTTAGGCGGCATCGTGGAATGGTATCTACTGGCTCGCTAGAACGACACCGTGACGACAATCTATTTACTCTATGGAACGACACCTCAACGACGGATATTGACTGGTTATTCAAGGTGACACCATGTAAACGATTTATAGGTCCTTCGGGGTGACACTGTGTGAACGGTTTATAGGCCCTTCAAGGAGACACCTCGTAAAGAGGTTTATTGATTCCTTAAAATTGAAAGTCTGGAGGACAATAAACATGGGATTATATTATGTAAGACTATAGCTAGGTTATGGATACAAATGAACTCTGCTAGGACAGTAAACCAAGAAGCCCACTAGGGCATGAAAGGAGAAGTCATTGTAAGACTCGCGTGGCAAGTAGTAGGACAGAATGATCATGGCACGTCTGAGAGCGCGAGCAAACGAGATCATAAGGGGATCTATCAAAATGCAATGGTGAGTAAAACTTATAGAAATGACTTTTTAGGTATGTGTGAAAGGAAGCAGAAATTCCTTTAGCTTATTACAAATATAGCATCCTCCATTAAGAGTCCACCTGAGTTGTTGCAGACTAAACATTAGTTAAGTAAATACAGAAGGGATTATCGTAGCCGAAATCCTAATTGGTGATCGATAAGGAGGTAGCTAGAAAGATGGGTAATCCACTAAAGGATCATATAGAAGAGAATGTCCACCAAAAGATGATTAATCGATAAAGTCCGCTAAGGGTTTTGCAAAGAAAGAATACATTTGTTAAGACTTTCTAGCATGGGTTAGTGCACATGAGATTAATGAATGTAGAAGTTCGCCAAGAACAAATTAAGAAAGAGATAGTCTGAGGGGGAGACTATTTGATTTTTGAGAGCATCGTGATAGAATGGGTCGAAACAGGGAAGTCCTTTAAGACAATCTAGTAGACAAGAGTTCACAAAAAAAAGGGTGTTTATCCACCACCTATGTTCTATATCCAAGGTCTCTAATAAGGGTATCGGTAAATGGATTCCTCTTTAATAATTGATTCATACATGGGATATGTTACATGGAATTCATCGTTGGGAACAGACCAACAGATTTAGGTCAAGATAAGTGTAGAATGTGGGGATCAAGGTAAGAAGCCAATAGTTATAGCGAGATATTTAATAATCTGGCAACAACGAAAATCAATTTGGGTATTCGCATATATGGTTACTCTATATGTAACACCCTTTACCCGTATCTGAAGCTGGGACAGGGTTCGAGGCTTTACCGGGTTAAAACATTAACATTCATTCAAAATCGGCCATAAAGTTTTGTTCAAATTTAAAACTTTTCAATTTCATTCAAATTGTCCTTTATAAGGGCCTACGAGGCCCAAAACATACTGGTAGGCCGTGTCCCTCAGGAGGGACACAACACACTTCATACATTCTTCAAGAGTGCATGATAACTCATCAAACACCCTAAGGGTATTCTCGAGCTTGAACTCTGCCCTTTTAAGGTCATCATCTTTACTAGCCCGGAACTATTCGGCTTATTGTTTTTGAATCTTATCCACAGGAAGTCTATTCAGTCTCACAAAGTCCATACCTTGAAGTGCTATAGGCATAGGTTGAGGAATAGGTGAGGGTGGAGGGGGTTGAGCGTTCGGGTTCGTTCGAACGAACCCCGTATACCAGGGGTCCATCATGTGGAGAAAGACTTCACTGCTTCCTTCTCCTCTACTAGTAGTTTCAGGTCTAGTCTCAACTGGCACTGCCCCTTCAACGGGAGCAGGCGCGTTGCTTTCTATATCATCTACCACTACTCTGTCGGAATCTATTGACTATATGAAAACACGTTTTAAAATCGTCAGGAGTCGTCACACTATCATAATATATGTATGGCATGTATAGTTAGACTCGTACACATGCTATGTTAGTCCAAGAATCAACTAAATCATAGCTCTGATACCACTAAATGCAACACCCCTTACCCATATTCAACGCCAGGACAGGGTTCGAGGCATTACTGGGCTAAAACATTAACATTCACACAAAATTGGCCATAAAATTTTGTTCAAATTTAAAACTTTTTAATTTCATACAAATTGTCACTTATAAGGGCCTACGATTCCCAAAACATACATTGAAAGTGATTTGAGATTAACCGAAGACTTTAGAAAACTTTAGGGAAATTAGAAAAATTTTCCTACTTTGGGATTCATGATAAACCGTAATTTATATATATTTTTACCCCATGCTTAACGCATTTTATGGATGATTTTCCATTCGAATTGGTGAATTCGATGCTCCTAATGCTTTAATTTCATGTTTTATACTTAGTAGAGCATAGGAGAGAGAAAGGAACGAGAAACGGGCCAAAAACAGAGAAAAATGGGCCAAAGTACGGATTCAACACAGCCTGGACCTCCTCACACGAGTAGACCACACGGTCGTGTCAATTTGGTAGATTCAGAGCACGACTCACACGGGCTTGTCACACAAGCTTGTCCTTGCCGAGCCCAAGTTGAGTCCAATTTGGAAAAGACCAATTTTGATGGTTTTTAGGCATTCTAAAACCTATAAATACATTTTAAAGGAAGAGAAAAAAGAGGGCACAGAGAGGAAGGAAGGAATTACTCAAAGGAAGCCGATTGATCCATCTCAGAACCCGGAGTCACAATCAAGACTGAAGATCTCCCCTCAATTTCCCTTCAGGAGTTTTAGGTTTTCTTTATGTTTTGTATTCGTTATTCTTCTGAGATGTTTTTCTTTTTAGTTATGAACTAAATCCCCTAAATACCTAAGGGGAATGAAACCTAAGACGAATCTTGTTATTATTTTCTAAATTGTATGACAAATATTTAACTTGTTCTTACTTATGTGTTCTTAATTCTTGTTTTGATATCCCAAGATACTGATTCAAGATAAGCTCTTACTCAGAGGAGGAATAGACCCTGTCTAAGAGTACATTTGTCATAATTAAGCGAAGTTATTTGCGCGTCTAGACATAGGGTGACAAGATTTTGCCAGATTAGGGCGAAACCTAATAAGGGGATCCATAGATAGAGTTAATGCAACCCTAGGGTGTTAATTAGAGAAAAGTCTCAATTATTCAATCTAGGGATTAGACGTTATTAGTCTTGAATAGGCATAATAACATAACTTAGGGATCTCTACGGAACAAGTTAAATGAATAAATCGTCTGATTCGGAGCCAGAATAACAAGTACAGTCTAGGTGGATTTTTCCTTAGGTATTGTCTTAATTCAATCGTTTTCCAAAAGTAATCCCCCAATTCCATTCTCTGTGAATTCTTAGATTAGTTAATTAGTTAGTTAAAACAAAACCCCCTTATTCTTAAGCTAGATAATAAAAAGACAGCCATTACTAGTACTTTTAGTTCCTTTGGGTTCGACAATCCGGTCTTGCTAAAACTATACTACTGTTTGATAGGTACACTTGTCTGCATCGCGATAATAGTTAGTTTCAAGAACAATTAATTATAAATATTTAAAACTTACCTGTCACGAAAATCGCGATCAAATTTTTGGCGTCGTTGCTGGGGAACTAGGATATTAGGAACGCTCAATTTTTATTAATTTAACCATTTATTTTTCTTGCAATTTAATTTAATTTTTTTATTATTTATTAATTTACTTTTTCTTTCTCTTGGCAGGTTTTTATAGTTTATGACTAGAAGAAACCCGTTAGGACCACTATTTTTTGACGAAGAAATCGATCGCACAGTTCGCAGAAACCAAAGAGAAATAAGGTGAAGCTTAAGATACACAGAGAACAAGCAAGAGGACGATACTCAATCCCCAACCAAAGAGATAGCTGAAAACCAAGACAATCAGCTACCTCCTGTAATTGCGGTTAATAAAAATCCTGCTCCACGCGCTATGTATGATTATGCTAAACCTTCTTTAACAGGAACTGAATCAAGCATAGTTAGACCTGCTGTAGCTGCAAATACTTTTGAACTAAAACCTAATACTATTCAAATGATATAGCAATTTGTTCAGTTTGATGGTTTGCAGGATGAGGAACCCAACGCTTACTTAGCAAACTTTTTGGAACTATGCGATACATTTAAAATTAATGGTGTTTTTGATGATGCCATTCGTCTTCGGTTATTCCCTTTTTCATTGAGGAACAAAGCTAAATAGTGGTTGAACTCATTACCACGAGGGTCAATCACTACTTGGGAACAAATGACCGAAAAATTTCTATTAAAATATTTCTCGTCGGCTAAAATGGCCAAATTACGTAATGATATCTCTTCATTTGTGTAGATGGACTTAGAAACTTTTTACGATGCATGGGAAAGATACAAGGACTTACTGAGAAGGTGCTCTCACCATGGGTTACCGCTTTGGCTTTAGGTCTAAAAATTCCATAATGGCCTGAATCCTTCGACTCAACAAATGGCTAACGTAGCTGCTGGCGAAACCATCAAAAATAAAAAAATTTGAAGATGCTTATAAGTTTATAGAGGAGATGTCACTAAATAACTATCAGTGGCAAGTCATGAGGACAAAACCAATGAAAACAGCTGGTGTTTATAACGTCGATTCGGTCCCCATGCTCTCTAATCAGGTAGAACTCTTGAATAAGAAAATTGATGGTTTTCTTAGTTCTTCACAGGTTCACCCAGTAATGCAGTGCGAAGCAAGTGATGGTGGAACAAGCCATTCGGAATACCAACCTTATGGCCACAACATGGATAACGAGCAGTTAAATTACATGGGTAATAATCCTCGATCTCAAAACAATCCATATAGTTACACTTACAATGCAGGTTGGAGGAACCACCCAAATTTCTCATGGGGAGGCCAAGGAAATCAGAGACCACCTCCAGGATACCAACAACCACCCTACCAACAGGAAAAGAAGTCGAACCTTGAAGGGATGCTCTCAAAGTTTATATCGGTGTCAGAAACTCGTTTCTAGAACACCGAGACAGCACTTAAAAATCAACAAGCGTCAATCCAAGGGTTCGAAACTCAGATAGGCCAGCTTTTTAAACTAATCTCTGAATGACCACAAGGTTGCTTGCCAAGTAATACTGAACCCAACCCAAGGGAACAGCTTAATGCAATTAACATTCAAGATGACGAAGGAGTCGTTGAGCCTGAGCCAGAACCAGAACCGAGGCAAGAAACTGTGGTAAGCAAAGATCAAGGTGAGGTAGGCCATAATAAAAATAAATCAGTGAATGTCGAATATAAACCTCGTGTGTCATACCCCAACACGATAAGGAAAGACCGCTCAGATGAATAATTTGGTAAATTCCTTAAACTCTTATTGCTTATTTGAAACAACATTTTAATGTATTGAGTAAAAATATGACGTGATTTATAGTAAAATATAAAAGCAAATTACGGTGCTAATACGTGTAATAACATAATAATAGGTGCGATAATGCCGATAACAATAATGTGAGCAAATATATAAAAATAAAATAAAAACAAGGCTAATAATATAAAAATATAAATAAATAAAAAAGTAAGAAAAATTTATTAAAAAGCTTAAACAAATAAATAAGAAAAATGAAATAAGCAAATAAATAAGTAAATAAAAATATAAAATATGACAAAATAAAATGACAATAATAATGATAATAATAATAATAGTAGTAGTAGTAGTAAAAATAATAATAATAATGATGGTAATAATAATAGTAATAATAATATGCTAAATAATAATAGTAAAAAAATAGTAATAGTAATTACAAAATGATAATAATAATAAAATAAAATGATAATAGTACTAATGTTAATAGTAATAAAAATAAAAATAGTAATAATAGTAATAATAATAATATTGATAATAAATAATAATAGTAAAAGGAATAATAATAATAATAGTAATAATAAAAATATTAATAATAGTAATTAATTAATTTTAATAATAAAATAGTAAAAATAACTTAAAAAAGGGCTAAATTGAACTTAAAACGAAAGTTCGGGGCAAATCTGAAATAAAATAAAAAGAAAAGGACCAGATTGAATGCGCAAATAACAAGGACGGACCAAAAGGGAAATAATCCCTTCCCTCCAAAACGCACAGCTTCAAGGGGGACTAAATTGGAAACCGAAATAAATTACAGGGTAAAATTAAAATTTAAAAAAAAAACTTGATTGCAAAACCATGAAAAAGCAAAAGGGCTAAATGCGCAAATAGCCCATTTGTTGAAAACACGCGGATCCTAGGGGTAAAACAACGTTGTTTTGGGCATTTAAGGCCAGTCCCAAAACGATGTCGTTTTGGGGCCTATGTAAGTCAAAAAAATTTAAAAAAAAAATTGTTCCTTCCCATTTCACCAAAAAAAACTGAAAAACCCCTCATCTAATTCTCTCAAACCCCTCTCCTCTCCAGCCATGGCTCCGGCCGAGCGCCGCCACGGCAGCTATGCCTGCTTTCCGGCAAAGTCAAAGAAAGGGTAAGTTTTCTCTTTTGTAGAACTTTTTTAATATATATATAAATGGTTTTTTTAAAAAAGAAAATAAAGAGATATATGTGTATATAAATAGTTTCGAAAAGGAAAATAAAAGGAAATAAAATCAAAAACCTTGCCACGTTTGTTTTGTTTTTTTCCTCTTCGATCTGCTTGCTGTTTTTTTTTATTTGGTATGCTTGAATTGTTTTTTATTCAAAAAGTGTCCAGAAAAAAAATACAAAATATTGCAAGGCTAAATAGCCATTTACAAAGTATTTTTCTCCATTTGCTTGTTATTTCTGCCTTTAATTTATTGTAGGTGGCGGCGCAAGTGGCGAGGGCGGTGGCCAGTGGATTGGCGGTGCTGACAATGGCAGTTAGAGTGTGGCGCCGACCTAGGGTTAGGTGGCTAGGTTTAGATTTAGGTTTAGGTTTTAATTTTTGGTTTAATTTATTTGGGTTGGGGTTTGTTGGGTTTGGTTTGGGTCTACTTATGGGTATTGGGTTTGGTTTGGTTTTGGTTTTGGGGTTTGTTTGAATTGGGTTGATGTAATGTAAAAAAAATTGGACTGTTCTGTTGGGCCCGAGCAAAATTTGGGCTTTATAGCTGCCCCTCTTTGCTCATTGCCATAGAACGAGAACAGAGCAAAGACTTTTAAGATAGACCAATTTTGCCCAGTCTCGCCTAGTCTTGACTTCTTTTGTGCTCCTCTTCTTCAGGTCACTTCGTTCTAGTCCACCACATATTGTTGTTTTGATCCGTTCCACTGTAACTTCAGAGAGACAAGATTTGTAGTGTTGATCTACTCTACTGCAAATTTAAGGAGGTGAGATTTGTGGTTTCAGGTTTAATCTGACCTATTGCAACTTCAGAGGTATAGTACTTGTCGCCTTAATCTGCTCTACTGCAACTTCAGGGAGATAGGATTAGTTGTCTTCAGTCTACTCTGCTGCAACTTCGGAGAGATAAGACTTGTGGCTTTAATCTGCTCTACTGCAACTTTAGGGAGATAAGATTTGCCATGGTAGATTTGATCCGACCTACTGTGACTTTAGAGGTATAGGACTCATTGTTTTAATCTGCTCCACTGCAAATTCAGGGAGATAAGACTTGTAATTTCAACCTGCTCCACTGCAACTTCAGCGAGATAAGGTTTGTTTTGATCTGCTCTACTGCAACTTCAGAGAGATAAGATCTATTGTCTTCACTATGCTCCATTGCAATTTCAGGGAGATAAGACTAGTGACTTCAACCTGCTCCACTGCAACTTCGAGGAGATAAGGCTTGTTTTGATTTGCTCTACTGTAACTTCAAGGAGATAAGATCTGTTTATTTATAGCTTCAATCTGTTCCACTGCAACTTAAGGAAAATAAGATTCGCTATCTTCAATTTTCTCCACTGCAACTTCAGGGAGATAAGACTTGTGAATTCATCGATCTTGCTATACCGTCCCCTTGGAGACATGACCTGTAGAATCGATTTCATGGGCCTATGTTTATGCCAAATGATTAAGATATGATGATCAGAATGAATTAAATGTTCCTAACTAGATGTGTATGAATTGTATTTGCATGAATGCAGAATGTCATAAGAATGATCCCTTCTTAATGTTGGGGTTGTCATTACTCTTTGTTCATCAAGGTTCTATCACTGACGCATTACCCTGACTTCTTGCTCAACTGGTATAGAAAACTCGAAGAAATAGTCACAATTTAGACTCTTCTTTCTCAAATATTTCTGACCCTTAAGTTTGGTTAGATCTAAATAATAGTCCTGTTTCAGGTCCTTGTACTATTTAGAAGCTTTTAGAGTAATACGTAGAACTCCTTTTGTGAAAGTATTATTAGTCAAATAATCGTTATTTCTATGCAAAATACTTGAAAAAGATCATAATGATGGACAAAACTGAAATTTATCAAGAACAAAGTCTGAAAAGAATGAATTAATCAAAGAAAGCAAGCATTGTTGGAATACAAAATAGGTGAGAGAGAAAAAGTAGGTGCCCCAAATATCGCAGCATGAGCTTCTTTGCATGAACTTCTTGAGGACCATTTTAAGCTCAACATGTATTTAGGGGATCTAGAGTACTCTGTTGATACACCAAGACGTAACATCTCTCCTCCTTGGTAATTCAGGTATCGCAAGACTACCGCATGCCCCACCTTCAATCAAAATTTGAATTGCCCTTTATGGGTTTTCAATTCAAAACTCCTCTAGTCTTAGGGCACCCTTTGTGGGTTTTCGCCTTAGACTCTCGCCCTTTTTTTTTTAGGTGAAGTATTTCTTAACCGAATCTGAATTCACAGGATTGGGTAAGTTCTTTCCATCCAACTCGGTCAACACCAATGCTCCTCCAGAAAAGACCTTCTTTACCACATAAGGTTTTTCCGAATTTGGCATCAATTTCCCTCTGAAGTCCTTTTGTATGGGCAAGATCTTTTTCAATACTAGGTCTTCCTCGTGGAATTCTATGGGACGAACCTTTTTATTGTAAGCTCTTATCATTTGCTTTTGGTACATCTGACCATAATGGATGGCTTTCAACCTTTTCTCTTCGATCAAGTTTAGCTGATCATATCGGGATTGGATCCATTCTGCTTCATCCAACTTCAGCTCTGACAAGACTCGAAGGGAAGAAATTTCAACTTCGATGGGTAAAACTGTCTCCATTCCATAGACAAATGAGAAAGGTGTTGTCCTGGTAGAGGTCCTGACAGACATTCAATAAGCATAGAGGGCGAATGATAACTTCTCATGCTAGTCTTTATAGGTCTCAGTCATTTTCCCCAAAACATTCTTAATGTTTTTATTGGCTGCCTCGACTGTACCGTTCATCTTCAAGTGATACGGTGACGAGTTGTGGTGTCGATCTTGAACTGACTACACACTTTCGTTATCGTACTGTTGTTCAAATTCAATACATTGTCAGATATGATCCTTTCCGGTATTCTATATCGATAAATGATTTTGTTTTTCAGGAACTTGCTAATTGTCGATTTTGTAATATTGGAATATGAAGCGGCCTCTATCCACTTGGTGAAGTAGTCGATGACCACAAAGATAAGTCGATGCCCATTGGAAACTTTTGGCGATATTGAACCAATCACATCCATGCCTCACATAGAGAAAGGCCATGAAGAAGTCATAACATGTAGAGGTGAAGGAAGCATATGAATCTTCTCTCCATAGATTTGGCACTTATGACATCTTTCGGCGTAGTTAATACAATCCCCTTCCATGGAGGACCAGTAATAACTGAACCTCATAATTTGCCTAGCCATTGTAAATCCATTAGCTTGTGTCCCACAGACGCCCTCATGGACTTCTTCCAAGATTTTCTTAGCCTATATAGAGTCTACACATCTTAATAGCACCTGATCCTTTCTTCTTTTGTATAGAATCTCCCCATCCAAGATATAATCAACAGCCAATCTTCTCAATGTCCTTTTATCATTCTTAGTAGCTTAGTCAGGGTATTCACTATTCTTCACATATCGCAGTATATCGTGGTACCAAGGATGATCATCCTTTTCTTCTTCTTATTCGATGTTGTAACAATGAGTCGGAGCTTCATAAATACTCATTTGTATCGGTTTCACATCCTCTTATTTGTTCACCTTGATCATGGAAGCTAAAGTTGCTAGGGCGTTAGCCATTTGATTTTCTTCTCGCGGGAGGTAGTAGAAGACGGTATCATCAAACTCTTTAATTAATTTAAGGACCAAACTTCAATAATTGATCAACTTGGGGTCCCTTGTCTCCTATTCACCTTTGAGTTGATAAATCACTAGCGTAGAATCTTGATATACCTCTACCACTTTGATTTTATGTTCAATGGCTGCGCGGATGCCCATGATGTATGCTTCGTATTCTGTAATATTATTCGTGCAGTCAAAATCCAATTTGTTATTAAAAGGGTAATGATCTCCATTTAGGGATACCAAGACTGCCTCGATTCTATTATCCACAACATTTGATGCTCCGTCGAAGTTTAGCTTTCAAGGATGACCTTCTTGAGAGTCTTCTTCAGTGGTTGCCACGTACATTAGATCTTCATTTGGGAAATCAAAGTTCAGAGGCTCATAGTCTTCTAGAGCCCTACTGGTTAGAAAATCTACTATTGCACTCCCTTTTACAGCTTTCTGGTTCACATAAACTATGTTAAATTCGGAAAGAAGAATTTTCCATCGGGCCATTCTCTCATTCAATGCAGTCGACTCCATCATGTACTTCAGAGGGTCGAGTTTTGAGATGAGCCAAATTGTGTGATACAACATATACTGTCTCAATCTTCGGGTTGTCCAGATTAAGGCACAACACAACTTTTCAATTGGCGAGTATCTCATCTCACAATCAATAAACTTCTTACTGAGGTAAGATATCGCTCTTTCTTTCCTTCCTCACTCATCGTGTTAACCCAGCACACATCTTATAGAATTTTCAAATACTGTCAAATTCAATATTAGTGGCTTATCTAGACTAGGTGGTGTCAACACTGGGGCATTAGACAAGTATTGCTTAACCTTGTCAAAAGTCTTCTGGCACTCCTCATCCCACATACCAGGGTTGTGTTCTTAATGAGACAGAATACGGGGTCATATTTTTCGGTTAGTTGTGAAATGAACCGAGTGATGTAATTTAGTCTGTCTAGGAATCCTCGAATTTCTTTTTGAGTACACGACAGAGGTAACTCTTGTATGGCTTTGACTTTATCTGGGTTAATTTCAATTCATTTTTCGCTGACCATGAATCTTAGTAGTTTTCCTGACCTGGCCCTGAAGGTATATTTTGCTGGATTGAGCTTTAGTTGGAATTTCCTCAACTTCAAGAATAATTTTCTCAAGACTTGCATATTTCCTCTTCAGTTCGGGATTTAGCGATCATGTCATTGACATAAACTTCAATTTCTTTGTGCATCATATCATGGAACAAGGTTACCATGGCTCTCTGATATGTTGCTCCCTTTTTTTTTAGTCCAAATGGCATCACTTTATAGCAAAAAGTTCCCCACATGATTACAAATGTGGTCTTATCCATGTCTTCAGGATGCATCTTTATCTGATTGTATCCGGAGAAGTCATTCATGAAGGAGAATAGCGAGTAACCTGCCGTGTTGTCCACAAATGTGTCGATATGGGGTAATGGGAAATTGTCCTTCAGGCTAGCTTTGTTCAAATCCCTGTAGTCTATACACATCCATACTTTTTCATTATTTTTATGGACGGGGACAATAATGGCGACCTATTCTGAGTACTTAACCACTTGCAAGAAACCAGCATCGAATTTCTTCTTGGCATCTTCTTTTATTTTCAACAAAACATCAGGCATCATCTTTCGGAGCTTCTATTGAACTGGCTTGTACTCTTCTTTTATGGGAGCAGATGTACCACGATATCAGTACTTAACTTGGGCATGTCTTGATATGACCATGCAAAGACATCTTTGAACTCTTGGAGTAACGCAATGAGGTCCCGCTTTGTCTTTGTGGTAATGCAAGCTCCGATCTTTAATTCTTTCTCTTCCTGTTCGTCTCCCAAGTTCACAATTGCTATTGACTCTTTGTGAGGTAGAATCTGTTTTTCCTCTTGTTCTACCATCCTTAACAAATCAGGAGATAAGTTACAGTCTCTGTCATTTTCGAAGTCCTACGATTCCTCTAAATACATGTCTCGCTCAAATGGATATTTTGAGTTAGCAGTGCCGCTCACATCATTGATATATGGAAACTTGTTATAGGGACAAAGGAAGATACAAAGAACAAAAGAATTTAAGAATAATGATCTATATGGTATGATCATGAATGAAGAATAAAAGAATATTTAAGAGAATACCCAAAGGACAAAAGAGTCTAAAAATAAATATCTGTATAATGTAATTATGAATGGAAAGAATAAAGAATATTTGCTCGAAAATGATAGCAAAGATGCATTTTATTGAAATAATAATTTTGAACATAAGCCTATTTCACAAAATGACTCTTATTACTCTTAGGCCTAGAGCAATAAGAGTGTTTTGAACATTACTCTGTGTTAGTTCTAAAGACTATAGAAATCTTTTTTGCAGTCCAATTGTTCAGAACACTTTCCGGTTCATAAGGGCGAATGCCCGACAAATTCTCTACTCCAATTTCTTCTTCGTATGTGGCCTTGATATCCAAATTTTTCAACATTCCTTCCACGATTTCCTTTCTTGGCGTCCCCTGCTCAGGGTGAATGATTCCTCTAGATACAAAAGTCTTCGATATATGGGGAAAGATCATTGGTTCCCATTCGATCTCCTCCCTGCTCAACCGCGCTCTCCTTCTCTCTTGTTTCTTTTCCAATTCCTTCTTTCTTTGTCTCGCGTCTAGCTTAAATCCTAAGCTGAAGCGATCTTTTTTGTCTTTCATCATTTGTACGTCAATCTTTCCTTGAAGGTGTCTCCCGAGTCATTTTCTCGGTAGGGCCCTTTTCCAATAGTTAGTCGCAAGCCCATTCTTGTAGTCTTGGATATCTTGGGTATTGGGGTCTTATTTCCTTCGATTGCTTCATCATTTGCCTCTAGATATGATGTGTCACTGTTCATCACTACAATGGTGTCCTCTTCAGCATTTATCGTCACTAGCCGACTTTCCGTTACCAATTTCAATTTTTGGTGTAGCGATGAAGGCACTGCCCCTACTGAATGTATCTAAGGCCTTCCCAATAGGCAATTATATGAAGGCTTGATATCCATTACCAAGAAATTCACCTCGTATGTGTTTGGGCCGATCAAGAAAGGTATTTCGATTCTGCCCATTACCTTCCTTTCTGTGCCATCGAATGCCCCCACTATATTTTGGCAGGCTATTATGTACGAGCTATTTACAGGTAATCTGTTCAGTGTGGATAATGGTAGGACATTCAAGGCTGATCCATTGTCAATCAATACCTCTAGTAGCGTATACCATTTGCAGTGGGTCGTGATATGCAAAGCCTTAGTCGATCTTCTACCTCCTGGCAGTACTTCATCATCATTCAAGAAGATGAAGTTGTCGGCACTTATATTGTTGAATAGGCGGTCCAGCTTGTTTACCGAAATATCGTTAGCGACATAAGTTTCATTCAGCACCTTCATTAATGCGCTACGATGGGTTTTTGAGCTTAAGAGTAAAGCTAGTACCGATATACGAGTTGGTTGTTTGTGCAACTGTTCCACGAATGTGTTAGCCAGAACGTCCTCTCCCAGGATTGTCACATTGCAGTTATAGTTCCAAGGTACCCTTTTACTATCTTTATAAGGAAAAGCAACGGGCTTTTGGATTATGACTTTTGGTGCGACTTGTCCCCTGCTTCATTAATTCTTGGTCGTGAAATGATAACCACTGGGTAGTTGACTTTGTGGATATTCTCTATTGACCCCTCTTCTGAGGCACATACATCTTTTCCTTCGGGGTTTTCGGCATACTCAAAGAATTCTATCTCCTTATTATCCATCAATCCTTGTACTAGAGTCCTGAATTCACTGTATCTTTGAATCTCATGATCCTCTTGATCATGGAACTCACAATAATTCTTTGTTCCTCAAGATCTTTCCCCTGAATTTTGCATAATTAACCCTCTTTTTACCATTTTGTTCCACACTTCTTTCAGCGGGGTATTCACTTCTGCGATATTCATCTTGATTTCCTTTCCTGAACTCTCGATTATCGCATTTACCCCCTTATCCGCATGGTTAGGTAACGGATTTTCTACACTAGATGTATCATCAAATTTCATAATGCCCATTTTGATGAGTCTTTCAACCAACTTCTTGAAAGCGGTGCAATTTTCTATCGGGTGTCCCGTGATTTCCTCATGGTATTCCCATTGGGTGTTTGCGTCGTACCATTTGGGGTATGGGGGTTGTATTGGCTTTAGATAAAAGGGGGACACAACATGTGCATCAAATAAACTTTGGTACAACTCCTTATACGTTATTAGGATAGACGTAAATTGGAGTTTCTCCATATTTTGCTTTGTGTTGGGCTCTTGTCTAGGTGGGCCTCGTGGACCAGTGGTTGTCGTCCTCGGTTGGCTTACGGTGATCGATTTCGAATATGTGTGTACATTATTTACCTCATGCTCTTTCTTCCTTGGGGCTGGCTTTTTAGCATTTTCTCCAGCCTCTATTTTCCCACACCTTATCTCATTTTCTATCATTTCACCAGATATTACCATGTCAGAGAAACTCTTAGTTGCACTTCCCAGCACGTGATTAATAAAAGGTATCTTCAGGGTATTAATGAAGAGCATGGTGGTTTCCTTTTCTAGCAGAGGTTGTTGGACTTGTATGGCCACCTCTCTCCACCGTTGGGCGTATTTCCTAAAGCTTTCATTATGCTTCTTCTCCATGTTCTGTAAAGTGATTCTATTAGGGGTTATATCCCTCACGTGACTATACTGCTTCATGAAAGCTTGTGCTAGATCCTTCCACGAATTGATCTTGGTACGGCTCAATCGGTTGTATCATTTGGATGTTGCCCTAACCAAATTTTTTTGGAAACAGTGAATCAATAGTTGGTCATTATTGACATAGCCTGCCATTTGTCTGCAGAACATGGTGATGTGAACTTCAAGACAACTAGTCCCGTTATACTTCTCAAACTCAGGAGTCTTGAACTTGAGGGAAGCACCAGGTCTGGAACCAAGCTCAATTCCTTAGCATCGATTCCACCACGATAGTCGGCGTTTTCCATTTCTTTAAATTTTTCTTCTAACCATATACACCAGTCTTCGAGTTGTTTCGGGAGCTCCACCATTGTCTTTTCTGTTTCTATCACATCATCAAGATCGGGGACAACAAGGTTAGTTGGGTTATCCCCTGGGTTAGAGCCTACGCTAGCTTGGTAGTTCATGGTACCGAAACATCAGCCTGAAACTGTTGGGGCCTGATTGTAACAGATGGCCTTCGTGGGTACACCTCGGGTTGTATCTGAACATTCGTTGGGGTAAAACCCAGAGGGTGGATAAGATCTTCATTGTCATCTCTAGTATCGACCATAGGGCCCTTTCCCTTCTCCTGTCCACCAATCAGCAGTTGTGTTAGCTGGTTCATCATGTTCCTTTGTGATTCTAGTATTTGGTTCTTCATATCCTACTGGATTTTAGCCAATTGCTCTTGCATTTATGCTTGTATCTATTCTTGCATCTCCTTTTGAATTTGTTCCAACATTTCTAGTCTTTTATCCATCACTTTAGCTTTTCTTCGTGTATCGTAAGGATGCGTACTTGGTTGATTTTTGTTGGTTTTCAGATTACTGAAATGATTTTTTAATTAGGGTCTTTTTTGTGAAAATTAAGGCATATGATACAATGAAATGCAAATGCATGAATGCAATGAATGCAACTAAAAGGCGTTGATTCTGATTCAATTTTATTACAGTAACTTTTCCAAAAAAATAAATTTCTTTATGTAAAATGGATTACATATAAGGCTTTGTCCTGATGCTTAAAGCCTTGACCTACCTAAGAAGCCAAGCTAGCTCTCGGCCTCGGTCTGACTCTAACTTATATTTTAAACTCAGTACATCGGCCATGACGTAATCCCTATTCCTGACCTGATCTTGAGATTGATGAAACTGCTCCTTCCACCGCTCGTTATTTGCCTCCAGGAGTTCAATCTGAAGTTCAGGATTTTGTAGCGCGGTTTCAAGTTTTTCTATCTTCCCTTTTAACTCTTCAATTTTGCTCAGACTAGCCTTTAACTCAATTGTAGAGTTACGACTACGTACTGATACAAGGATCTTTCTAACTCAGACACCCGAATCTTTAATCCCTCATTCTCGTTTTGGCTTTCTACCAAACTCTTTTTTAGAGTATCTTCTCGAGCTTGAGCATCTCAAAATTTTCTTTCCCATTGGTTGGCTCTACTTTTTTCCTCTTTAATTTCCTACAGCCATTGTTTAGATGTTTTTCCCAGCCCAACGGTTCTCATTGAACTTCGCAGCTTCTTGTAGTCTGTTTTTAAACTGTCCAAATTCTTTTCAGCCTTGTTTTTTTTTCCTTTTCTTAGTCTTTCAGCTTCTAGTTTCTAGACATCGACATGTAGCCCCAGCTGTATTTTTTCTTTCTCCAATTGCTCGATCCTTTTTTTCTAGTTCTAAACTCTTTCTCTCGAAATCTTGTTTGATGATCTCTAGCTCAGATGGGATCACCTTCAAGTGTTCTTCCATTCATCAGGTATTTTCCTGATCTGACGTAGGGATGTTGTCACTGATCCTCTAACCCCACCACCTATCATATTTAGGGGTAGTCATCAGGTTCGCAGCAAACATTTTCATTCTACGAGTTTGGTTCTAGGCATTCAATATCTCACGAATTTTCTTTTTGTAATTGTCTCCCTTGTATATGAACTCACACTAAGCTAACTCATGTGTTGCTGGTGTAAGCTGTCTTGATCTGTACTGTCTTAACACGAGCAGAGGAGCATACCTGATGGCTCCCCATATCCCGAGCAGGGGAACCTAATTAAAATCTCCACACTGATAAAAGATCTCGTCAGGAACCATCCAAGGGGCTCTCCATTCGACGTCTTCCTCTTGTAGATTCTAAAGAATCGCCATCCACTTTTCTTCTGAAATATCATTCCATCTTGGAGTAGCCACAATCTTTTTTAGCTGTGAATAGTTCTAGGAGAAGATTCGGTAAGAGACCTTATCCACTTTCCAAAAATAGCTGTGGAACCATGCTAGTAAGAGTTGTGCGCATTTGATGAATCTCCCTTTGCCCACTCTTCTACAAGCATTCAATTATCTAAAAGTTTCAGCCAAAATTGAGGGTACGGGTGTGACCCTTTTAGTAAGCCTGTCTAATAAATTAGAAACCGCCTCGTCTATATGCCCCAAAGCCTTGGGGAAGATAACCAGTCCATAAATGCTCAAAGCGAAAACATCAACCCTCTTCTTCATATTGGGATGCGCTAGGATTAAATCCCTCAAATTCCTCCAAGGGATGCACTTATAATCTCCATTTTGTTTGATCCGGTTTGTAACCCACTATTCGCTCATTCTCGTGATGTTCATCAGCTTTTTTGAGAATGTTGAGATGTTGGCAGCTCTAGAATAAGCTTTGTCAACTTGAATTTTCAGACAACGGAGCAAGGCCGTGTACTCTTCTACAGTAGGTACCAAATCTACTTTCCCGAAAGTAAAGCAACTATAAGTAGAGTTCCAATACTGGGCGAGGGTATGAAATATTTGCTTGTCTACCTTGATATCGAGCAGATAGGGCAAATCACCATAATGACAGTAGAATAGTTGTTTGATCTCGTCATCCCACAAACCCAAAATTTCTTTTATTTATTGGAAGTTATTTTGGGTTACACTGATCCGAGTAAAATCCCACAACTCTGACACATACCCCTCGGTAATACTATCATCTTTCTCTTGCTGCGTTGTCTCAGCCTATATCCGGACGGTCGCATTATTCTCCACTTTATCAAGAAACCCCTTTTCCATGGTAAGTTATCTTTTTAGCAACCGAATGTGAATCAACACCTTTTTTGTGATGAAAATGCCACACAAATATAATCAAAGTAAAACAAAGCGAGTGAGTATTTCATACACAGTTTTAAGCAAGGAATAATAAATATAGCACCTGCTCAGGTAACCACTAGGGTTTGGTGTAGCTCTACCTATGGCGGGTTTCTACGACTCACTATATGCGGTTCGGTTCTAAAGTAAAGGAACCTAAACCAGCAAATTCCTCGATCATCACGCATTATAGGCTCATATAGACCGAGTTCAATCCAGGGGAATACATTTCCCTATGGCTGCACGGAGATGAAAAACTCACGAAGACATAGGTACGGATGTATCTTGAAAGTGATCCACTATCCTACACGGAGGTGAAAACCTCACGAAAGAATAGTTTCTCACTCCCACTTAAAAAGGTAAGATCAACTGATCAAGCAATGCAATGTGCAAAAGGATACCAAAACTTAAACAACACAACAATTATAAACCACAGTGATGAAGATCGTAACAAAGACAGATGAAATACAACGAAAAGATCGTACACTTAAACCATGTTTGCAATTTTCGACAAAAGGACAAAAATTAATCAACTCGTGGCTTGACTCTCTTATTTTAAAAACTTCCCCAGTGGAGTCGCCAAGCTGTCGAAATCATTTTAATAAACGGGGTCGACTTGATTTTGAAAATGAAAACAAACGTGGGAGTCGCCACCAATCCTTTTTATTTAGGTGTGATCGGATCACCTAATAATTCAGTCGCTTTAACAAAAATTTAATTTTATTAAAACGATGATTTTTTGGTCAACAAAATCTAGAAAATAGGTTCGGGAGTTGGTTACGCACGAGGAAGAGTTAGCACCCTCGATACGCCCAAAATTGGTACCTAGTTGATTAATTAATGTCTTGGTATCGAAAATTTGAGGACTTTGAAGATTTTAAAAGTACGACTATTTGTTAAAATATTATTAAAATTTTTTTAGAAAATGGTGTATTTCACGTTAATCGAGGAAAATAATTATGTCCCGTAAGTTAAGACATAATATCTTGAATCCCCGAAACAAGGATAAACACCGAAAATTATTTATTTTAGAAGATATTTGATTATCTCGATTTTAGAAAGAGATCATATCCCGTAAGTCAGAACATGATCTTTTCTTAATTCCCGAGATTATTTTAAAAAAACTTATGTTTTAAAAAGGGACTCGCGTATTCGGATTTATTGAGAAAATTGAAACCTCGTAAGTTAGGGAACGACTTTTCAAATCTCGAAACACGCAATGTTGCTTATTTAAAACAATGTTTTAATGTATCGAGTAAGAATATGGCGTGATTTATAGTAAAATATAAAAGCAAATTACAAGATTATAATACGTAATAACATAATATTAGGTGCGATAGTGCCGATAACAATAATATGAGCAAATATATAAAATGAAATAAAAACAAGGCTAATAATATAAAAATATAAATAAATAAATAAGTAAAAATTTATTAAAAAGCTTAAACAAATAAATAAGAAAATGAAATAAGCAAATAAATAAGTAAATAAAAATATAAAATATAAAATATGACAAAATAAAAATGACAATAATAATGATAATAATAATAATAGTAGTAGTAGTAGTAGTAGTAAAAATAAAAATAATAATGATGGTAATAATAATAGTAATAATAATATGCTAAATAATAGTAGTAAAAAATAATAGTAATAATAATTACAAAATGATAATAATACTAATGTTAATAGTAATAAAAATAAAACTAGTAATAATAGTAATAATAATAATAATATTGATAATAAATAATAATAGTAAAAGGACTAATAATAATAGTAATAATAAAAGTATTAATAATAGTAATTAATTAATGTTAATAATAAAATAGTAAAAATAACTAAAAAGGGCTAAATTAAACTTAAAACGAAAGTTCGGGGCAAATCTAAAATAAAATAAAAAGAAAAGGACCAGATTGAATGCGCGAATAACAAGGACGGACCAAAAGGGAAATAATCCCTTCCCTCCAAAACGCACAGCTTCAAGGGGGACTAAATTGGAAACTGAAATAAATTATAGGGTAAAATTAAAATTTAAAAAAACTTGATTGCAAAACCATGAAAAAGTAGAAGGGCTATATGCGCAAATAACCCATTTTTTGAAAACACACGGATCCTACTGGCAGGTCGGGTCAACACGCGGATCCTAGGTGTAAAACGATGCCGTTTTGGGCATTTGAGGCCAGTCCCAAAACGATGTCGTTTTGGGGCCTATATAAGTCAAAAAAATTTTAAAAAAATTTCATTCCTTCCCATTTCACCAAAAAAAACTGAAAAACGCCTCTTCTAATTCTCTCAAACCCCTCTCCTCTCCGGCCAAGCACCGCCACAGCAGCTATGCCTGCTTTCCGGCAAAGTCAAAGAAAGGGTAAGTTTTCTCTTTTGTAGAACTTTTTTTAATATATATATAAATGATTTTTTTTAAAAAGAAAATAAAGAGATATATGTGTATATAAATAGTTTCGAAAAAGAAAATAAAAGGAAATAAAATTAAAGACCTTGGCACGTTAGCTTTGTTTTTTTCCTCTTCGGTCTGCTTGCTGCTTTTTTGATTATTTGGTATGCTTGAATCTTTTTTTTAATTCAAAAAGTGTCCAGAAAAAAAAATACAAAATATTGCAAGGCTTATATAGCCATTTACAAAGTATTTTTGTCCATTTGCTTGTCATTTCTGCCTTTAATTTCTTACAGGTGGCGGCACAAGTGGCGAGGGCGGTGGCCAATGGACTGGCGGCACTGACAGTAGCGATTGGAGTATGGCACCAACCTAGGGTTAGGTGGCTAGGGTTTTTTTTTTCTGAAAATGTTATGGGCTGTTGGGTTTAGGTTTAGGTTTGGATTTTAATTTTTGGTTTAATTTATTTGGGCTGGAGTCTGTTGGGTTTGGTTTGGATCTACTTATGGGTATTGGGTCTGGTTTGGTTTTGGTTTTGAGGTTTGTTTGAATTGGGTTGATGTAATGTAAAAAAAACTGGACTGTTCTGTTGGGCCCGGGCAAAATTTTGGCTTTACAGCATAGATTTACTTATGTGTTATTCTGAACTCATAGATATAACTCAAATTTGTAAGCAGAACTTACACATTTTCAATCTTACCAAAAATTTATCACATATTGAGCTCATACATGTGAGTTTATCGTACATACCTGTGCCAACTCAAATCACAATGTCATATTCTCTCTTTATTGATTTACTTGTTGATTGACTCACAAGTTTACCCGTTGAACACTCGGAATATTATTGGATACACGGAAGACTTGCACATAGTGCTTCAAACGTAGCCACATGCTATCTCATATCACAATCACATATTACTCGCTCACGAGCTAATCTCAGGCCTGCTCACACAAGCTGACAGGTACCCGTAACACATGCCAGGTTACCTAGCCACAGGAAGGATGTATAAGACCAGCACCCGGATTCACATATCACATTTACACATATATCCATGAGCTCATATCCACATAATTCCTAGTGAAATGTCACATTGTATCCTAAACTATTCCTAAGGTTTAAAAGAGATTTTCTCGATATCTTATGTTTGTCGAATTTATTCACAATCTCGTGCTCATAGATTACAACATCATTCACACACTTGACATAATAAGTAATCATATAAACTCATACATTAACAAAATATTAAAAGCATGATATATCATTGCAACATTTACACATGAACTTACCTCGGTACGAGATGATGGTAATCGAGTCTAATTGTCGTATACTTTATTCTTCCCTCAATCAAGACTTGTATCACGTTTTTATTGATCTATGATGCCAAATTTAACTTGTTTATTAATCTCATTATTCAAATCAATCCATAATTCATACTTTGGTAAAATTACCTTTTTACCCCTATTTTTTTACTTATTTACAATTTAGTCCCTAGGCTCGTAAAAATGAAATACATGTATTTTCTTTGTTACCCAAGCCTATCTGAACCTATACCATGCTAATTTCAGCCCAAATTTTCCTTTATTTCACATTTTTACTACCCACTTTTATACTTTTACAAACAAGTCCCCTTTTTAGGTGTTTTCACAAAAAAATCACCTAGTAAAATATGTTTATAATGCATCAAACATTCATATTCCTCCATTAATCAACAAAATACATGCATGTTACACATGGGTCAAATTTCATACATGAACCCTAGCTCAAAATATAGCTAGAAATGAGTAGATCATGCTTCAAATACTTCAAAAATACAAAGAACATTAAAAACGGGGCTAGGGAACACTTACAATCAAGCTTGGAAATGTTGAACAAAACCCTAGCTATGGCTATTGAGAAATTTGGCTAGCACTTGGAGAAGATGGACACATTTTTTCTTTGATTTTCCCTTTTTATTCTTTTAATTACCAAATGACCAAAATGCCCTTAGGATCTTTCTTTCAAATTTTTCCTATGCATGTCCATTTTTGTCCAAAATTATAGAAATTGGTAAAATTGATAATTAAGACCCTCTAATTCATAATCTAAAGCAATTTCATGCTTAAAGCTTCTAGAATGCAAGTTTTACATCTTATTCAATTTGGTCCCTAAAATTCAATTGGACATTTTATGTATAGAATTTCCTCATGAAACTTTCACACAAGTATACAATCATATCATAGACCTCATGAGAATCATAAAATAATCATTTCTATTTCAGATTTGTGGTCTCAAAACCACTATTCCAATTAGGCCCTAATTTGGGATGTTACACTATAGTGAGACAAATCCAAACAAGCAAACGTGAGAGTATGAGCTGAAACCATATTGAGGGCAAGTCGAAGAAGAAGAGGTGTCTGGTAAAGTATGATTACGACTACACTTATTGACAATGTCCGCCGATAAATAGTTCAAATTATGTAAAGGTATTAGCGATGCCATGTCAAGTTTGCGAAATCTTATAATTCTCTCAGAGAGTTTCAACTCTGTGCATTAATTCTTATTTACTTGTCAAATTAAGAGTTTTCCATGATTACTGTTGTATAGAACCTCATTAAGTTCATTTAGACATACTTTTGTACCACTCTGAATTCAAGATTAAGAAATGATTCGTGGACCATGGAAGGACCAAGTCAGATACCGCCAAGTCCACGCAAATTGCGTCGTAGCAGTATCTTGTATATAGAGGGGCACTCTTTGAGGCCACGCCTCAGGGTATAAATAAGATTAATTTAATCATAACCTTAGGGTCCAGGTCGTTGTAATTATAATTATACAAGCCAGTAGGGCAAAACGTCTGTAAATATTTTAATAATTGTATAACAAAAAAATTACATTGAAGTTCTAAATTCTGAGAAAGGTCACCATAAAAAGGGTAAAAATAAAGTTACATGGGTTACATTGGGTGTGAAAATTTGTGTGGTTTAAGTTGTAATTAAGTCAAGTCAGAAAGTCTGTTAAGCAACCCGATTTAATCGTGATATCTGGTACCCGGACTCGGCGATCAAGTCAGACATAAGGTGTTATAGGTGGAAAAAAAATGAAGCTGACCAAAATTGGTGATTGCTTACTATTAGAGGTGTGCATGCCCGAAGGCTCGCCCAAAATGTGGGAGGGTTTGGGCAAAAATATAGGCCCGAAAAATAGGCTTAGGCAAAAAAATAAGGCCCGTTTAAAAAAACTGGCTGGGCCTCAGGTAAGGCATTTTTGGCCCTGGCCCAGCCCGGCCCGAATTCACTACATGACAATTTTTTTTAATATTATTTTCTTATTGTTTTCTAACTATTTTCCTACTATTTTACTATTATGTTGCTACTATTTTGTTGTTATTGTTTGGATATTGTATAAATCTTATTTTATTGTTAAATTTTTATTATTTTAAAGACATTTGTTAATTTTGTTATTATTTTAGAAACATTTTCTTGTTAAGTTGCATCTATTTTAGTATTATTTAAGTATACATATTTTTAAAATTTATTTTCAATTTGTTGAGAAATATTTATTTGATGTTTTAGTATTTTTGATGGTTTATATATATTTTAAAATTATATAAAATAATATAAAAATTAATATATGGGCGAATCGAGCCTGGTTTTAACATTTTTATTCGGTTGGGCTTGAGTAAATTTTTAGGCCCATTTTTTAAGTCGGGTCAGGCCCAGGCCTAGCAAATAGGCCTAATTTTTTAGTTAGGCCCGGCCCGGTCATGCACACTTCTACTTATTACTATTTTAGGTATTGGGTAAACTACATTGGTAATCACCGAATTATTGGTAAGTTTTTTCTTTGTTACCCATCTATGAAAAGTTATAAAATTGTCACCCAATTATTCAATTTTTCTTTTTTGTCATAAATGTTAAATGGCTGATGGAAAGATGATGTGACAACTCTTAAAATTGGCATAATCGTAACTTTAACACTTAAAATTCATATATTGTGTCAACTTAGTCTAGATTCTAAAACAAATTAATCCTCAACATGTACATTTTGTACAATTTGGTATTTTTTTTCTTTCAGTTTTACTTTTTATTTGTGACATTGAGAGTTAATTTTAAAGGAATGAAAAAGATTAAATTTATTGTCTTGGATTTTTATGTGTTTCAGTTTTTATATATTTCCAATAAATTTTAGTTGATATATATATATTAGCTTTTTAGGTAAAATGGTCACAAAGAAATATCAAATTACATAATATGTAAACGTTGAAGGTTAATTTTTTAGAATCAAGATTAAATTGACAAATATATAAATGTGAGTTAAAAGTTATTATTAAATCAATTTTAAAAGTTGACAAATAATCTTTCCATCATACGAGTGACAAAAAAATTGAAATAATTAAATAACTATTTTATAATTTTGAAAAAAAACTACTAATAATTAAATAACTATAAATGTAATTTATCGTTTTAAGGATTTTAGGTGTAGACCGGTTTAAGCAATAGAAAGTTGAAAGGAAGTTACTCATGTGACATCATTAATTATTAAGAAAATTTCATTTTTCTCATTTTTAAATTTTTTTCGTAAAATACAATTTATATCCTAATAGATATTCATTCTGCCTTCTTCGAATTTTAAAATAATCAATTTTTCTTATATAATATTCTATTATTATCTTGTATCACAAGCATCAAAGAGAATAGAGTATTAATTCCAAACTTACTGAAAATCAACTTCAAATGCCAATTAATCCAATAGCCAAAGAAAAGGGTTTATTACTGGAATATATATATATATATATATATATCTTTGTTCATCATCACAAAGTGAAGAAACAGAGATAATATATTCATTAGTTCCATCCAAGATGTGCTAATTTTTGTTCTAATGCATTTCAGCAGCAGCGCCAGCGGCTCTTATTTTGGCAATAACAAACTTACCAAACTCCGCAAGCTTGTCGGTATCAGGCATAACTTCCTTCACAGCGGCATGGGAACAGAACCTGTCCGCCCATTTTACCAGACCAGGCGTCTTCCCCTCGTCCAGCAGCTTCATCGCATTGAACTTCTCCGTCACTCTAAGCCATCCCAAGAAGCTCCCAAAAGCTATATCAAGGTACCCAACTTCATCCCCACCAAAGTAACCCTTCCCTTTGCTGCACTTGTCGTATGCTTCTTCCATCAAAGCCAACCCTTCTTCCACTTGCGCTATTGCTGCTTTCTTTGCTTCCTCTCCTTTAGCGACTCCTATACTTTTCACCGCTGGGAACCACTGCACAACAAAGAATATATAAACATAAAACAAATAAGAACAAATTGTGAAGTGAGAGTCAGAGACCCACCTTGTCGTCAAGATATGCAGCCCAAAACCGAGCGACAGCACGTTCACAGGGGTCAGAAGGAAGAATAGAAGGACCGGAAGACCAAGCCTCGTCGATGTATTGTACGATGATGAGAGATTCGCAGATTGGCTTGTTATCGCCGTGAATGAGGACTGGGATTTTCTTGTAAACAGGGTTTGATTGGAGAAGAAGCTCGCTTTTGCCTTCCCATAACTTCTCTTCAATGTATTCATAGGTGAGGGATTTGAGGTTAAGGGCAATCCTAGGCCTCATCGCAAATGGACTCGGCCAGGAACCCAAAACTTTGACTTCATTCGTTGCCATGGTTTAATTCTTGACTGATGGGATTTTAGTGTCTGGTTCAAAATAGGAGTGTAGAATTGATTATATAGAAAGGAGGGTGAGGGGATAGCTGAACTGATGATTGATTAACAATTCCACCGACGAAAGAAAGAAGGTTAGGTAGAACGGTACAAATGTGGAAGGGAAAGTGAGCAATCATTTCAATTTTTTTATTACTTAATTGCATAATGATTTTTTTCCCCGACTTTAAAGAAAAAATTATTTTAATCCTTTTTTATTTTTTAAATATTTAAACTTATATTTTTTTTGTTAAATTACCTAAAATAGATAAAAGTTTACTTTTGTTACCTTTGTTGCTGCGCCATGTATTAGGGGTGTTCAAATTTCGGTTAAAATTGAACTAACCGATCGAATAGATTTAATTTGGTTAATTGGTCGGTTAACCGATTTAATTCAGTCTGTGGTTAGTTAATGATTTTTTGAAATTTTAATTATCGATTAATTCAGTTCAAAATCAGATAATTAACTGAATTAATCAAATTTAATAATTAATAATACAAATTATATATGGTTTTAATTCGGTTAATTCAGTTAATTCGATCAAATGAACATTATCATTTTTTATATGTTTTATACTTGTTTTAACCTAAAAAATAAAAACATATAAATTTCGGTTCAGTTAACAGTTAAAGATTAAAAGTTCGGTTAATTCAGTTAATACTAGTCCGGTTCGGTTAACAGTTTGAATCCCCGTAACATGCATATTGATTACCACGTGGTTGAAATATCAGTATTTAATTAATTTTTTAAAATTGAAAACTTATTAAAAATATTTTTTTATATTTTTATACTTTTAATTATTTAAAAATAATTTTTATATGTTTTTGAATTTTTAGAATTTAAAAACAGTTAAATATTATCGTATCATTTACATGATAATTCATATATATGCAACGTTAGCAAAGTTAAAAAATATTAACGTTTCTATCTAATTTGAGGTAATTTGTATTAACGTTTCTATCAATTTTAAGATAATTTAATAAAAATATAATTTTTAAAACTAAAAAATAAAATCTAAATAAAATGCGAAAATAAATTTTTGTAAGGCTGGAAGAAAAAAATAGTTATGCCATACCTAATTTGCTTGCATTTTTAATGTGTTACTAACCAACAACTAGACAATTAAGTAAACAGCTCTATTCGAGCTTCGAGAGTTGGTGATAAACTTGGACATTTTCTTTTAGATATAATTAGAATTTTTATCCCATTCGATATACGGGCTAATCGTGTGTAATAATTTTATTAAAAATTTTGTAATTTTATGAAAAATAGTGTGTACAAATTTTAACAACTAAAATCAATCCTTATATTAAATAGATTAGGAAAAATCCATTTACATTAAGGGAATTTTAAGAAATAATAATAAAAAGAAATAGCACTCAATTAATTATTTTTAAAGTGTAATGTTATTGAATTAGTCTATATACTTTGATTTGGTTAATTTTAATTTTTTTTAATACTTTTCAAATCTCAATACTAGTTTAATCGATAACAGTTAACTTGTAAGGCTAAATTTTATTTATTATAAATAATTTTTATGTATGTATAAAAAATTAAAATCTCGATTTGAGTTTCGAGAGTAAATGAAACTTTATTTGGTCAATTTCCCCTTAGATAAAATGTATGGGGTTACTTATTCTTTTTTTTTTTTTGTCAAATGAACTTCCATTCAAAGATAAGATTACAAGCAAGAAAGGACCAAGTCCTGAACAAATGTACAATTAGTACAAATCAAATTGAGTAGAAACAAAAAGTCCAAGACAAACCATACAAAAAACATGACAAGACTTAAATGGCTTCAAACCCAATTTTGAAAAGTGAGCAACCTCTGCTTGAATCATGTTACCTTTGCCAATAAATAGGAGCAAGGACAAAAACCCTCGTCTGTATGTCAATATTCAACCATCAAGGTGGAGGAGCCACCATGATGTGTAGAGCCCCATCATTCTTTCACCCCAATTGCAATGGTCACGCCTCTCGCTAACTTGAAATAATAAGTACAGACAGCTTAAGCGAGAAAGGCAATCTTAGGATAGCCAAAATATCTCAAACGGGAAACAAAGAAAATCCTAAGATACTCAAAAATTCCCAAATGGGAAACAAAGCCATCCACAACGACATCATTCGAACGCATGAACAAGGAGACGATACAAGTGATAGAGGGAGCACCAAGTACCACGGAGATGGGGGCCAAAGGTGCCACCAACAAGCAGCATGTTATTCATTTGAAAGGAGACTCTCACTCGTAGCATGTCGACGACCACAAGCTAGCAACAAACCAACGAGCCACAAGGGTGGTCAAGCCAAAAAAAGATTGAGTGACAGGAAAGGAAAAGGAAAATAGGGGTAAAACAACTAGTGGAGGTTACCACTGGAGAACTGTAACATCCCTCGCCTGACCCAATTGTCGAGTCTGAGCTACGAGAATTCTACAGTCATTGCTGTAGCAACTACAGGTAATTAACATTCATTTTAAAATAATAAATCATACAAACATAACCGTTTCAGTTAAAAATTAATAATACAGCCTTTCTCGAGTCTTATACAAGCCTATGTATACTCTAAAATTAACCCAAATTTGAACAAGGATAAAATTGGAACATTTTCAAAATTTCAGCTTGACATCACCACATGAGGGGGTTCCTTGTCGCGACGTAACTCATTGACTTAGCCTTATTGTGACGACCCGGTTCCTCGTTATGCCGTCGCAACGACCATCGCTTAACTTCACGATGTGGACTCTATTTTTTGCACAAATTAAGCTTTCTGGTACCTATTTCAAGCCAACAACAACATTAACTCATTTGGTGCCTAATTGCACCTTTTTACCTGCACAAAACCAACCAAAATACATACCAAAACATTCATTCTACCATTTCTAAATCAACCAACCCAATATGCCACAATTTGGCACCAATTCAAACCAAAACATTCTACTCCAATTAAACCTACACATATGCCTTTAAGCCATTCAATCCAACAATTAACCATGTCATATTAATGGTTATCCATTCAATTTCATCACATCAACCTTACCATTCCACATTCAAGTTTTCTACTCATATACCAATAGTTTACTATATAACCAAATATACACATATACATATATGAACCACAATTTTTCCTAAATCAACAATTGATCAAGTCTAAACCAATTATCATTCAAAGTAAATACAAATATTAACACCTATGTACATGCCACATAACTGAGATTAAAATGAGTAAAATTCTACCAAATCGATAGTAGGATAGCATGAGCTTCAAGTGTTGGGAAATGTTTCTATTTATTTAAACAATGAATAAATAAATTTCACATTTCATTATTATGTCTTTTGTTTTTCTGATCTTTCATATTTTGCATGCATAGTGAATTTGTGACAAGCAAATATTAGCTTATTGATTGTCTAAGTTCAAACTGATGGTAAGTGGGACTGTAAGAACGTTTACATTGCTAGAAAGACAACTTACTTTAGTAGATAATCTAAACGAGTCTGTAATCTAGTAAAAGAATCAAAGTGAGCATTTGATTCAAAAACCGAGAAGGATTATTATGCCGTCTACAATTCTAATTGAATAGATGACTAATCATGGCTATCAGAACAATTGACTCCATGGGTAGAGACATAGATATATTCATTGGCAGAATGATACATTGGATTGGACCCAATATGAATTAATTCTGAATTCGTTTGTAAATTAATTCACTTGTGACATTCATAGTGTAATTTACCTAAATCCTAAGTTAGTCACTGACCATGTGCATGTAACTCATGTGCTTTGATATAAGTGGAGGCTTATACTCTAAAGATGATTGAGCCCATAATCGGTATATGACTTGTGTATGGCATGGGTTTACCAGCAAGAGTTAACGATATCCTCTCATTGGAATTGTGTGGATTGATAAATATGGGACATGGTCACGGGTTGCTCCTTCTCGAACGAGCAATTTATCACAGTCATTTGTTGATAGTGATCATATTAATCATTAAGAAGACACAATGGTGACAAGAAGATAAAAATAAGATTTATTGAGTGAATGGATTTAACTCAAAGGAATCAAGGATATCATATAAAAGTAACACACACATGACGAGGTCATTGGACAAAGTAGTTAGATAAATTGATTTCGTAAAAAGTATACAGTAAGGAGTTTTCAATCACGGTACTTCTTGTGGATTGTTTTCAATCATGGTACTTCTCGTGGATTGACTCCATGATTAAGTAATTGCGAATTATGGGAACGATACTTCTAGACATAATTGTAATTACTAAAGCATAATTGTATATGTCTGATTGGTCTCTCCACTAGTTCAACAAAAGCTCGACCTAAATGCATTTGAATCAGAAGAAAATTCTACGACTTTGGAAATAATTTAATTGAGTCGATTTATTTGATGTAGAATTAAATTTGGCGGTCGTAAGAATTGTTCAACTAGAAATTTTGATTAAAGAATTTTCTTGAAAAATTAATTTGAAAAATCTAAGTGATTTTTGGGAAAATTAATTTTGCTCATATAAAATTAAATTAATAAAATTAATTAAAATTAATATGGTGTTTTTAGAAATTAATTTTCAAGTCAAACAATTAGCCTAATGGGTAGTTGAACTTGAAAATTAGACCTGAGATTGTAGATTGGGTCCAGGAGCCCAAAACTGAGACTAATACCCAAAAATTGGTCGAACCGGGCTTGCTATGTGAACCCAAGTCGATGGTCCAATCGATAGCTAGACTGGACCAATAAGGTCGTCACTGGCCCAAACTGAATTATTAAAAATCGAACCAGCTCAGGGTGCCAGTAGCTACGGCAGTGACATTCCAGTAGCCGGAAAATGGTCGATAACGATGGTTCGCGATATTTGACAAGATAATCATTTGGTAAATTTTGTAATATTATTGACGAGAAGTCTACTTAAGCCCATAGATGAAGTTCTTTAATTTGCAAATCATTACCTTTGCATCATCAGACACAAAGTTTTCTAATTGCACCATATAAATGTATGATCAATGATCGCGATATTTCGTGATAGGTTTTAAATATTTATAATTAATCATTCTTGAAACTAATTATTATCGCAATGTAGGCAAGTGTACCTATCGAACAGTAGTATAGTTTTAGCAAGACCGGATTGTCGAACCCAAAGGAATTAAAAGTACTAGTAATGACTGTTTTTTTATTATCTAGCCTAAGGATAATGGAGTTTTGTTTTTAACTAACTAATTATCTAAACTAAGAACTCAAAGAGAATAGAATTGGGGAATTGCTTTTGGGAAAATCGATTGAATGAAGACAATACCTAAAGAAAAATCCACCTAGACTTTACTTGTTATTCTGGCTCCGAATCGGACGATTTATTCATTCAACTTGTTCCGTAGAGATCCCTAAGTTATGTTATTATCCCTATGCAAGACTAATAATGTCTAATCCCTAGATTGAATAACCGAAACTTTTCTCTAATTAACACTCTAGGGTTGCATTAATTCGATCTATAGATCTCATTATTAGGTTTCACCTTAATCCAGAAAAATATTGTCACCCTATGTCTAGGCACGCAATCAACTCCCTTAATTATGATAAATGTACTCTTAGACAGGGTCTATTCCTCCTCTGAATAAGAGCTTATCTTGAATTAGTATCCTGGGATATCAAAACAAGAATTAAGAACACATAATTAAGAACAAGTTAAATATTTATCATACGATTCCGAAAATAATAACAAGATTCGTCTTAGGTTTCATTCCCCTTAAGTATTTAGGAGATTTAGTTCATAACTAAATAAGAGAACATCTCAGAAAAATAAAGAACACAAAACATAAAGAAAACCCAAAACTCCTGAAGGGGAATTGAGGAGAGATCTTCAGTCTTGATGATGAATCCGGCTTCTGAGATGAATCAATCGGCTTCCTTGGAGTAATTCCTTACTCCCTATTCTGTGTGCCCCCTTTTCTCCTCTTCTAGGATGTATTTATAGGCTTTGGAATGCCTATGAGCCCTCAAAAGTGGCCTTTTCTGAATTGAACTTAACTTGGGCTCGGCAAGGACACGCCCGTGTGACATGCCCGTGTGCGATTACTTCAGGCCGTGTTCGAGCCTGTTAGAATGGCACGGGCGTGTGCTATACCCGTGTGAGTCGTGCTTCGATTCTGCCAGATTGACACGGTCGTGTGGTATGCCCGTGTAAGGAAGTCCAGGCCGTGTTAAGTTCGTATTTTGGCCCATTTTCTCTATTTTTGGCCCGTTTCTCGTTCCTTTTGCTCTCCTATGCTTTCCTAAGTATAAAACATGAAATTAGAGCATTAGGAGTATCGAATTCACCAATTCTAATGAGAAATCATCCATAAAATGCATTAAACATGGGGTAAAAATATGTATAACTTACGGTTTATCAATCAATGTTACCATTGAGAAACCATTAACTTAATATTCATCTGATGTAGCTTAAGGTCAAAATATTCTACTAAAGCCATTATAACCCTTTCTCTAGTGGACCTTTTTAATGACATTCATTCTTGAGGTTGTTGAGTTTATTCTTCTGGAACAATTACCTTATCTTAAATAATGAATTGTTCAACATTGTGTTATTGAGGTTCTGGATTCACTTCTTAATCAATGATAGGTATGAGAACCTAAACATCATCAAAAGTAATAGTAGGAATTGAGTTAGAATTTAACTCCTCCTTAAAAGCAATGTCTCTAACCTTATTTCTCCCTCCAAACTCAACATCCTAAAAGAATGTTGCAATTCTCATCTCAAAAATATTCCTAATTGTGGGATCATAAAACTCATAGCCCTTAGATCGCTCAATATTTCTTTGAATTTTATACTTTATAGACATCAAAGAAGTTAGAAATGATGTCATTTCAACCTTATCATTTTTAGCAAAACGTTTCTCAATTTTGTCAAGAAAACCTTGGCCTGAGTAATCTTTTCAAATTCTATGCCCCTAAAGGCTTCTGAAATGTTATGCTTCATGATCATTAGAATCATGCAATTTGAACGATCCCACCTCTCAATATCTTTTTTAACATAAGGGGTATTTTACGCAGTGAGAGGTGCAGGTTGTTCTTCCCTTAGTGCAATGTCTATGTTCATACAATCAAACACTATAAGTAAGTGTTTTTTCCATTCATTGAAATTAGTCCCATTAAGCATGGGTATAAAATTTATATTAGCAGATATTGTGGCAGTAAAAGATGAATTAGTTGAATATAGAACAAAAATAAATAAAAATAAGCTCACATCAATATTCATAAGTAAACAATAAATTCAAGATAATGGCTAATCATATCTCAAGACACCAAACACAACATTAATATCAAGTCTTTGGACAATAATATTAATAGTAAGCGGTACTCTTGTTGTAGCAATAAAAAACATTGACAATAAATTATGTCAAATAATTAATTAATCTTTGGACTAACTTATTGCTCACATAAAATACCTTATTATTGTCACGCATTTATAACCACAGATGTTGTTGAAATTCTACCAAATATTAACTTACCTTTGGGTCAATTAATAAATGCATGAATCACAAAAAAATATAATCATCTTGATATTTCAAATAAATTAATCTACACAAAAGAGGTCACTTTGGCGGTATTTTGTTTCAACTAATCTATTGAAAATATTAGACATCCTTAATTAAAACCCAAAGCCAAAATTTGAATTTATTTGTTTCGAAATATTTCTTTTAATTTCATCTTTCAATCAAATTAAAAGATACTAGGATATATATGTATATATAGTTATCCCAAAACAACATACAATGATGTTGAGAAATATAATAATAGTTGAATAAATCATAAACCATAAACAACTTCATATAAGACTTTAAATTTAAACCAAAATAATTTGAATAAAGGTAAACCTCGTCTCAAGATATCGGATACTCCATTAATATTTTATCTTTAGACAAAATATTAACTTGTAAATGATATATTGGTGTAATAATCAAATATTGACAATAAGAACATGTCAAACCATAAATCTTCCTTTAGACCAATTTATTGCTTACATGTAAAATCGAATAATTGTCACATGTTTATTACAATAGTTGCACATGTTATATTATTAACCTTTATTTGGGTCGATCAATATTAACATAACTTAAGTTACATGCACACAACCTTTTATATTTTAAAACAAAATAATTTATACAAAAAAAATGACTGTAGTGACTTATTGCTTCAATTAAGTTATTTTAAAATATATATAAACATATCAATATTCAAATTTAAAATTTCCTCAATAGTCAAATGTCAAAACTATTTTTTTATTGCTTCAAATAAGTTATTTTAAAATATATATAAACATACCAATATTCAAATTTAAAATTTCCTCAATAGTCAAATGTCAAAACTATTTTTTTATTGCTTTATAGACTCTGAAATAACCCAAAATAAGATTGTCTTAATAATGCAATAAAAAATCGAAAACCTCAATTTTTGACTATTTCTTTTTCTTTTTCTTTTTGTTCCAAAACCATATATATCAAAACCAAACATAAATAATGTAGTGGTTCAAAGCCAAATAATTAACAAGCACATGTATTCATAATTTTAGCATGGATAAAAACACCAAAGCAATTCACGCATATACATGTATTCAAAATTAAATAGAAAAACTTACCCTAAATTTACCATGTAAATCCAAAGTTGTATTTATGATTAAACAGATATTCACATGAATACTTGAAAAATATTTTCAAGCCACTAAATCTAAAAAAAAAAAAACAAAATCATAATAGTTGGCATATCCCACAATTCATACAATAAACCATTGTAATAGGCCAATTTTGGCCTGGGCCCGAAAAAAATAATAACCGAATAAATAAAGCCAAAAGATGCAATCGGTCGAAAACAAATCAAAAAGGGCCAAATTGAAAGACAATCATTAAATTGGGGCCAAATCAAAAAGATGGAGAAAGGCAAGGAGTTATCAAATTTTGTTGACTTTGTAAAAAGCCAAAAATATGAATATATTATTTTATTATATTTTATTTTATTAAATTAGTTAGGCTATTTTTAGTAAACCTCATGTATATAAATAGATGTATTTTGTTCTTTGAAAAGGATCAATTACTTTTATATTCCTACTTCAATTTGAAATTGGATTATTCCCTCTTTTCCTATTTCCATTGGAATTGAATTATTTTCTTTTCTCTTTGAATTTGACGTGAGAATTTTTTCCATTTCATTTTAATTTCTTTATTTCTTCTAAATTCGTCCAATTGCTTTTAGCCCTTCCGTTTTTTTATTGTTTTGCAAGGGTGGGTTTGGGGCGGCGGTGCGGTGTGGTGCGGTACGGTGCGTTTAGCTTACTTTTTGTCTCACACTACAGTATCGCTACAGTATCTAATCTCACCGCCACCGCTGTTTTTACACTAACTGCAGGTAAACGCACCGCCCATCCAAACTCAGCATAAATTTTTATTATTTTTAATTTTGGCCCTAAAATTTATTTTGACTGCATTTTGGTTCTCCTTGAAGCTGTGCGTTTTGGAGGGTGGGGATTATTTCCCTTTTGGTCCCTCCTTGTTATTCGTATGTTCAAATTGGTCCATTTCCTTTTATTTATTTTTGATTTGCCCCAAAAATTTGTTTTAAGGTTCGATTTAGTCCTTTTATTTTCGCTATTTTATTATAAAATTAACTAATTTAATATATTATTGCTATTATTATTATGTTTCTATTTATATTTATTTTGTTATTCTAATACTATTATTATTTATCTAATTATTATTTATCTATTTATATTTCTACTATTATTATATTTCTATTTATTATATTTCTATTTCTATTTATAGACTAATATTATTTTCATTATTATTTTTCTTATATATGTTTTTTACTCTTGTTATTAACTTTATTTATTTATTTATATCGTGTTGTTATTTATTTATTTATGTCCTCTTATATGATTTTAAAACTTTTATTATTATTATTATTATTATTATTATTATTATTTATTCACAAATTGCTCCCTTAATTTTATTTTATATTTTAATTTACTCTTCTATTTTCAATATTTTACAAACTACTTTCTTCAATATCTGTTTGTATATCTATTAATGTATTCACTAGTCTTTATTGTACCATAAAAATCAGTTTTGTCTTGTTCAGTGCCTATTTTATTTTTTGTTATCATTGAAATTATTTGTTATTTATTGTATTTTATTTCCTTCGATTGTTTGTGTTGGTATTAAAGTGATAGTATGTGGTTATTGCATTATGTATACTAGGATTTGTTAGTATTTCCATATTATAGACATTCATTAACATAACATTTTATTCGTACATTATTATTCCATATTCATATTGCCATTTTAGTTTGTTTCGTTCAAATCATATCGAGAATTAGGTCCCAACGTATTTATTCATAATGTGTCGTTTTATTATACTTCAAGCAAAATAAATACACATCGTTTTAAATTTCATATTTGCTAGTATTTCATAAAAAGAAAATTTTCAAAATAAAGCAATGTTCCGTATTTGGAAACTCGAGAGATTGTGCCCTAACGTACTGGGTTTTGATTTTTTCTCATTTGGCCCAAATGACCGAATATCCTTTTAAAATTGAAATGCATAAGTTTTGAAAATCAAAAGACAAGCGAATTTTCGAAAGTAAAATGTCGTGTCCTAATGTACTAGATGTGACATTTTATTACTTCGGGACAAGAAAGTCTTTAGTATCCGCCTTGACTTATCCAAACATTTTGTAAAATTAACATTAATAAAAAAATAAGGATCATATTCTTAAATTCTTTACGGATTTTCAACTTTCAACATTAAGACATTAATTAATCAATTAGGTACCAATTTTGGGCGTTACGAGGGTGCTAATCCTTCCTCGTGCATAACCGACTCCCGAACCCATTTTTCTCAAATTTCGTAGACCGAAATTGTTGTTTTAGTAAATCAAAGCGTTTTATTAAAACGATCAATCATGAGGTGACCCGATCACACCTCATAAAAAAGGATTTGTGGCAATTCCCGTTTTTTCGTTTCCATTTTCAAAATAAAAAGTCGACCCTTTTTTTAAAAAATGGTTTCGACAACCACATCATTATAATTTAACCAAATATTTGGAACCATAAGATGCCAAAACCTAAGATTATAGATCCAAACTTAAAACCACAATATTTAAATATGTATATAGTTAACATGAATTTGTACTAAAACACCCATAAAATTGAATATATAACCATAACAAAAAAAAAATTTAACAACTCAACGATATCCATCAAAACTTAATTTCACTAATTAAACTATAAAAGATAATCTTATTGAATAATGGTTATAAACACCTATTCACACAAACTATAATCATGCATTAATTCTCAAAATCATTTATATGCATATAATATATACACACAATTATAATAATATAAAAATAATACTGGTTTGCCTTACATATTTCATGTAAACTCAAATTTATATTCATGACTAAAGATATTATCATAAAACTTCTTTATACGTACACATTCTTAAAAAAAGATCCATAACCACTAAATATAAAAGAATCTCAAATTATATAAAAGTATTTATATGCAACTACTTATGAAAATTCATAGCCAACATATTTAAAAAAAATCCTAAATATTTTAATTTTAGTCGTTACATAAGGACTAAAACTTATATAAAATAATTATAACGAAACCAAAAGTAATCATTCAGTATATATGAATTAAATTCATGAATAAAGACAAAAATGATAATTTTATATATATTCAACAACAAACAGAAAATTTAAAACAAATAGTGCGAAAAAAAACATCTTACCAATATTCATTTATTCGATTATCAAGTGAATTAACTTTCAAAACCAATTATACAACCCAATTGAAATTCTTCAATTGCAAAAGTTGTAAGTTGTAACTTTAATTTAATAATGACTTTAATCAAAATTTATAAAGTAATTATGTGAAAAGAAAAGAAAGAAAGAAAGAAATCTCACATCAATTTTTATCAATTGATTATAAATAAATAAATAAACCCTCATCTTTCGAATAGTATATGTAAATATTAAATTAAATTATATTTATAAAACCTTAAAACTTTATTTAAAGAATCAAAAGCAAAAATTTATCAAAAATCTCAGAGATTCAACATAATATATAATTAAAATATCAAATCAATAAAATTAAAAAAGAAAACCGAATCAATCCAAAATTAATAAAGAATCAATTTATTCTCAATAATTCAACATGACAAAGCTCGGCTGCCACTTGTTAGAATTTGTAAAATAAATCTGAAATAAAACTTAATAAACTAATATCTATCATGTCAAATCATCAAGAATAAATCAAGAACAAAACTAGTTACGAAAGCGTACCTAGATTCATGAATTCCTTTAAGTTTTACCAGATCTTGGGGATTTGATCTTCTAAATTAGTACACAAGTATCTGCTCTCTCTTTCCTAATGATGGGATATTAGAAAAGATATATTGTGTATAATTTGAGAATCATAACCTAATATTTATAACTTTGGTATATTAGTTTTAATCAAATCCTAATTAGCCCATCATTAATTAGTACTTGATTAGAACTCAATTACTAGAGTATCTACACATCTTTGACCCATACTTTATTTAATAGTTAAAACCTAATAAAATTTTAACCAAATAAGACCACTTTTAATTTAGGCTAACCTATCACAATAGTCATGATAGTAAATAATAAAATGTAATTACCCTTATTATATATGTGATATTCATATTTTCCAACATAAACACTTTGAATGAATATTCAAAATGCAAAACATTTGACAAATTATTTTTTATACAATACCTAAAATTATTTATAATATTTTTTAACCTTTAAATGAGAGGATAATGCGTTTTAACATATTTGAATATACGTCCTTCTGACCGATAATAATACTAATACTAATACTAATTAAACTAGAACTCAATCGAAAATTTATTAAAGCTTATTGGTTAAATGATTAAAATTAAAATTTAGAGATAATTAAATTGAAAACTAAAAGAATTGATGGATTTGATAGTGGGTTGAATATTTTCAACATTGGAAATGTCCCACCCTCGTCCATTACCAATCCTTAAAGTTGATAATTATTTAAGAAAGGGATGGGAGTCATTTTCAGTCATTTCTCCCACTAAGATGCCACCCACAAACTCTTCTTTGCTCTTACTTTTCTTCTACCTTTTATGTATTCTTAATCAGATTATCCCCCCAACCCCAAAATAGTTGAATATATTATATAATCAATTTTAATTAAAATCAATTATTATAAATATTAAATTAAATCATTTATTCAACAAAATTCGAATTTAAAATTTTAAAATTTTTAAAACGTCAATCTCACTATTAAATTAAAATTTTAAATATTAAAAAATTAAGTATTAAAAATTACGAATTAAATTAAGTCATAAAACCCATTTGATATATTAATTAAAATTAAGTAAATAATATATTTAAGTTAATCTAAAAATATTTTTATTATTTTTATCATTTTAAAATCTGGTTTATTAAAATTAAATGTAAACATTTTAAAGATAATATAATATTAAATAATAAAATAAAATATTCACCATTAAATGATAAATAACTTTTATCTATTTATCGATTTATATTGTTGATAAAATATGAATTATCAAATATTACTAAAAAATTAAATTTTGTTAACTGCTTATCAAATTTCCAACCATTAAAAACGCCACCAAATCAATCAGCAATTTCCCCATTGACGAAAAGGTCATTCAGCCCCCAAAGATGCTTCTCTTTTCAACTTCTTTTGGCACTTGCTCCTTTAACTTAATTTTTTTTTAGGGTACGTCATGCAACTATGTTTTATTTTCTTTTTTATTACTTAATTGTGAAAATTTATAAAATAGCCATTCAAATAGTAGTATTTTTTTAGTCACCCAATTATAAAAAAATTACAAAATGGTGATTCAACTATTTAATTTTGCTTTTCTTTTATTATTAGCTGGGTAGCTTAAAATGGAAACACCTAAAATTTAATATAATTGTGTGATTAAAAAGACAAAATTCAATAGTTGAGTGATATTTTGTAACTTTTCATAATTAAGTGACTACTCATGTAGTTTAACCTCGTCAATAAACAAAATCTTAAACATTTTTCCCTATATAAAACATACTTAAGATTCATTACATAAATTCCTTTTCTTTTATAGAATAAAAATATTTATTTAGTATATTTTGGATTTATAACAAATTTAGTCTTTTAACATTTACATGTTTTTATCAAATTGACCCTTATTTCACCATTAATCTTTAAAAAGAATCAAATCATTTCTTTTAATAGGAAAAATTGTTTGAAGCATTATTTTTAACAATATTATTAAGACAACTTGCATAATAATTGGCGTATTTTTAATTGACACAACACTATTTTTTTATATGTTACATTATTAAATAAATTAAAATATAAATATAAAAATCATAAAAAATATAAAGTACATCTGAATTGTTTTATGTACTACTATGTTTAAAAATTCATCGTTCAATTAAAAAAACAATTTGAATTTTTGAAAAATTAAAAGATTTTGAATCAAATTTAATTAAAAATAAATTAATAAAAGGCTAAATGTATTGCCTATATATATTATTTAACTTTCATATAGACCACAACGTTAAATTAATGCTTTTTTATTTATAGAATAAAAATAAAATAATAAAATATATTTATCTTCTTATTTTAAATTTAATTAATAATTTTTCTTCATAAATCTAAGGGCCTGATTTTTTCATTAAATATTTAAATAAATAAAAATATTTTCTTTTAGTCACACAATTCTATTGGTTTTAATTACTATTTCTGACAATTCTGAAGTTGACTTGACCCGACGACCATAGACCACTGTTTTACGAACGTGGCGTGCATGGCATAAAATCCAGTCGCTCAAACGGCGTCGTTTCGGGATCATAGTTACGAGTTTAAGAAATTTCAAATTTGTTTCACCTTTAGCGTTATTATGTTAAGCAGTGGGAAAGTGGGGATTTTGTGGAAATAAAGTAATAATAAATTTCTGGGCATAACATCCCAAGATTTTGTCGGACATACAAATTAAATTACTTGGAAAAAGCTGTTCTTGGTTATTTTGGAAGTTTTTTTTTTTTTTTCAAAAACTTTCTGCCCTGTGTTCTTTGAATGCTTGCTTTCCGCTTACTTAAAAGTACCCAACCCTTTTTTTTTGTTCATCAAATCTAGGGTTAGGCTTCTCCCTATTTCCATATTTCACTTCACCAGCATAACCCTTTCCGTTTCTGTTTTTAGGCCTTTTTCTTTTTCAAGTAAACCATGAAGCGATCAAAATTTGAGTCATTAATGTCTCCGAGTCGGCTCAGGCTGCTTCAGTTCTTGATCGGGGTTTTGTTTCTCTACCTTTTGTTTGTCAGTTTTGAAATCCCGCTGGTTTTTAAAGCCGATTCCGGTGGGTTCTTTACTGACACATTGCCCAGGCCTTTGATTCTCGAGAGCGAAGAGGACTTTAGTTATAAAACTGCGCCAGCTCGCCCGGACAACGACCCGGACCTTGTCCATAATCCTGGAAGCCGATCACCGGATGGGAACGTGCGGGAGTTCAAGGGAGTGTCGGGTCTCCTGTTCAATGACAGCTCTTTTGACAACATCGGTTCTAAAGACGAGTTGTCGGTGCTACACAAAACCGCACGACACGCCTTCGTTGTCGGCAAGAAACTCTGGGACGACCTACAATCGGGTCTACAGAAATCTGATTCAGAACCTGAACAACAAAGCCAAAGCCAAAACAAAAACAAAAACCAAACCGAATCATGCCCGGATTCAATTTCCTTATCCGGGCCGGAGTTCGTGAAGCAGGGGAGGATCTTGGTCCTTCCTTGCGGGTTAACATTAGGATCCCATATTACGGTGGTGGGGATGCCGCATTGGGCGCATGCAGAAAATGACCCGAAAATTGCGGTCTTGAGAGAAGGGGATGAGTCTGTGATGGTCACGCAGTTCATGATGGAACTGCAAGGGTTGAAGACGGTGGACGGCGAGGATCCGCCGCGGATTCTTCATTTCAATCCGAGGTTGAAAGGGGATTGGAGCGGGAAGCCCGTGATCGAACAGAATACTTGTTATAGGATGCAGTGGGGATCGGCGCTGAGGTGTGAAGGCTGGAAGTCTAGAGCTGATGAAGAAACAGGTTATCATTTTTATACTTTTTTTAGTGCATTTTACTCAATGCGAAGTATAGGGAGAATGTAGGTTGATAAAAGGTTGAAACTGTAATTAATAATTGTAGGTAGTTATGGTGTTGCTTTATGATCTTGTGGGGAAGGGGGTGTTTTAAAAGATAATTATATCAGACTTTTTTTTTACTGATTTGCTGATTGTTTTAGTTCTTTCTTTGGGTAGTTGACGGTGAAGTTAAATGTGAGAAATGGATCCGAGATGATGACAATGGCTCGGAAGAATCGAAGACTACATGGTGGTTGAACAGATTGATAGGGAGGAAGAAGAAGGTGACACTAGATTGGCAGTACCCTTTTGCGGAGGGGAAGTTGTTTGTTCTAACATTAAGGGCTGGATTGGAGGGCTACCATGTCAATGTCGATGGCCGACACATCACCTCATTTCCATATCGAACCGTGAGTAAAATCTTGTTCTTGGCTTAATGAATTGATGAAAATATAGAACGCCTTGTAAGTTTTCTGATGGTGTTTACAGGGATTTGTGCTCGAGGATGCTACTGGGTTATCTCTAAAGGGTGACCTTGATGTGCACTCTGTATTTGCTGCTTCCTTGCCAAATTCACACCCGAGTTTTGATCCACAAAAGCATCTTGAGAGATTGAGCAAATGGAAGGCGCCACCACTTCCCAACGGAAATGTAGAGCTTTTTATAGGCATCCTTTCTGCTGGCAATCATTTTGCTGAGAGGATGGCTGTGAGGAAGTCCTGGATGCAGCATAAGTTCATCAAGTCTTCCAATGTTGTTGCTCGCTTTTTTGTAGCACTGGTAAGTGTACATAAAGGAAGAACAGGTTCTTTCCCTTGGAAATTCCCCTTGCTAGATATATTTACTAACTTTCTTTTTTCAGAGTGGAAGAAAGGAAGTAAATGTCGAGCTGAAAAAGGAAGCCGATTATTTTGGTGATATGGTTATAGTTCCCTACATGGATAACTACGACCTAGTTGTTCTGAAGACAGTTGCCATATCTGAATATGGGGTGAGCGCTTAAATGATCCGACATTGCCTATTTTAATCTTATTAAAATGAAGTACTGTTAACTGATGTAGTCTATATTAGTTAGGCTCTTAATTTTTTTAGAAAAGCTCTGGTATAATCCTCCAAATATTTGGAAAAAAAATTGATCATACCCATGTTAGGCACATCCTTATCTGACACTTGAGTTTGATTACTTAAGATATAGTGCATATGGAAAACTATTGCAATATATTATTCTGTAGTTGTAGACTCTAGAATCCCATGTACTTGTATGTTTTTGGTGACAGGTCCGCACAATGGCAGCGAAATATCTTATGAAGTGTGATGATGATACATTTGTCCGGGTGGACTCTGTGATTAAGGAAGCAAAGAAGTATGGAGATAAAAGCATGTATATTGGAAATATGAATTATTACCACAAACCCCTCCGTGATGGTAAATGGGCAGTAACATATGAGGTATGTGTTTTCTGTTCTGTACTTAGCAAATCCCGGGGATTTACTTTCATGTTATCCAATAATACTTATTGTAAATTGATTAGCATGGAAGGTTTCTTTTGATCAACAATAAACTGATTTGGAATTTAAAGGTTTAGCTGGAATCAAGAACTCCTCTCTAAATACATGAAAAAATTATAAAAAAGAAAAAAAAAGAAAAAGTATACTTATGCATGTTGGGCACTTTCCTAGATTTGACAATCACACCCGAGTCTAAGTTACATAGCCTTCAGCCAACTAATGGTTTTCCCTTTTGTTTGGTGCATAGCATGCCATCATGTGCACATCCTACTTATCATCATGTACTACATTTGTGTCTATTCCAGGAATGGCCAGAAGAAGACTACCCACCCTACGCGAACGGTCCAGGGTACATAATTTCATCCGACATTTCACAGTTTATTGTAGCCGAGTTCGAGAAACACAAGTTGCGGGTAAGTGACTCCGTCTCGGCCATTGTTATTAAATAGCAGTAGAATTGATAATTGTTTGATTAAACCACCATTGTTGCAGCTATTCAAGATGGAAGATGTGAGCATGGGAATGTGGGTGGAAAAATTCAACAGCTCGAAACCGGTGGAGTACGAGCACAGCTTGAAATTTTGCCAGTTCGGATGCGTGGAGGATTACTACACTGCCCATTACCAATCTCCAAGACAAATGTTATGCATGTGGGATAAATTAATAAATGTAGGAAAGCCCCAATGCTGCAACATGAGATGACAGTTTTTTCAGTTGGAATTTGAGAATAGAACAACACAAAAACAAATTTTGGTAAACCTGTATATAATAACGATATATGGTGTTTAAAAATATAGATAAAGTGGGTAGTTAATTCCTTTATTATACCAGCCATTTTGTCTACATTTCTCCAGATTTATTAATTTACATAATAATCAAGATACAAAGAAGATCCCATCTTCAATTTTGAAGATAACTATTGAGGGTTAAAATGTGCCTCTACATCTTATACTTTTTGAAAATTAGAAATTTATTTCTTGTATTTGTATTTTAAGAATTTAGTCATTTTACTTTTTAAATTTCAAAATTTAAGTTTAATCATCATCATTTTTTTATTAAATTTGTTGTTATGACATTTTAAAATAAAATAAAATTACCCATTAATAATTAATCTGAATTCAACTTAAAAAATAAAAACAATATTAACAATTGTGCCTGAATTTAAAAATCTAAAAAAGTATAGGGATTAAATTCTTAGAAATATAAGTGTCATGGGTTGCGGATTAAAGTTCGTGACGAATGCACACAAAACATCACGTTCAATTTGTACTGTGATTAAAGCCCGTGACGAATGTCCCATACAAGTGCCAAATGAGGTTCATTTGATTCACTTAAATTATCCTTTCGTGGAACATATGGAGAAACACTCTAGGGATAAAAATGTGTAGAGTTTAAATATACTCTCATATTATAGATAGACACTAATCTTAGTTATTGATATAATTCAATTCGTATTGTTGGAGCTAGGAAAGCTCAACTGTAAATAGAGGTATTCGCCTCATTTATAATCATCCCATTGAATTTCATTCTTGAGTTAAAAGAATATATTTGAGAGTATTTACTCAAACACTTGGTGAGTATTGCTTTGTTGTAGCTTTTCAAGTTTTTTTCTTGCTCCTTTGCTTTGAGTTACTTCCGCTTATTTTTTGTGCCTTAAAGAATTTTCAGGAGAATTCTCACTTTTCAAGAATTAGACTGACTTAAGCAAATATGAAGTAAAAATTCGCCTAAGACCGTGAGATTTACTATATTTAAGTTCTAATCTCATGACACAAGTACGTAAATTAAATTTTTAATTTTTAAAAAATACAAAAATTATAGCCATATTTTAACTATTAAGCAAGAAAAAGTTCATTCAAAATAGATTAATGTTTTTTAATGAATTTTTTTTTGAATGACAAATTTGGTCACTGACATTTACATGTTTTGTCAAAATGGTCTTAATTGTATTTTTGAGCCTTTTATGCCATTAACCTTTTGCTCTTTTTTCAATTTACTTTTTCTAACAGATTTAATAAATAAATTCAAGGTTTCAATATTTATTTTCTTTCAAATGATTTTAATCTTTCATACATTTTTATAGTTTACCTTTTGTCAATAATGTAGGGAAAAGACAGATATGGCCGCGAGTTAAAAAAGGAAGGTCTCATTTATTCTTAATGTTTTACCTAAAATATAGTATAAGCTTTGAATGCAATAAATTTTTTCCCTTGAAATTTAGGGATATGTTGAAATCATTGAGCATTGGAGAATTTAAACTTTTTTAAAATATATTAATTAAAAATAAATATATATAAAATTATTTACATTTAAAAAAATAATTTTAATTTATTTTTAATAATCTTATTATAAGTTTTAATATTTTTTTACGGATGTCTAATATTACTCATAACTCCTTCTAACCCATAAATAAAAGGATAATATATTTCTAACTTATTCAAACTCACTTTCTTATGTATTGATAACAATGCTCTTATCAATCGAGTTAAAGAGTTAATCGAAAAAAAAAAATAAACAAATAATTCTTTTATAAGAATATACAAAAAAAGTTTTTATGATTATTTTATTATTTAGGAAGTCTCGTATATATCGACGTTTGATAATACGTTAGTTTTAAAGTTAAAAACAAGAAAAAAGGGCATCTCTGGATCACATCTTGCGTGAGCCCCAAATCTGACCAATAGCCGTCACCAATAGGGCAATATCTCCGACAAGTCTCATTCATATCGGTGTGAGACCCAGCACTGCACCATATAAACTTAAAGACTAGTGCAGATTTATTTGTGGTTCAGAGAAGAAAGAAGATATGGCTGAGAGTAACGTGATGCTATTGGGCACCTGGGCAAGCCCATTCGTGCTGAGGGTGAAGATTGCACTTCGCCTCAAATCTGTCAACTACGAGTACCATGAGGAAAATTTGCCGGAATCCAAAAGCGACCTTCTTCTCAAATCTAACCCTGTTTATAAGAAAGTCCCAGTCCTCATCCATGGTCATAATCCCATCTGTGAGTCTCTAATCATCGTTGAGTACATCGACGAGGTTTGGACCACCTCTGCTTCTTCCATCCTCCCTTCTGATGCCTATGAACGCGCCCAGTCCCGATTTTGGGCGGCCTATGTCGAAGATAAGGTTCGTAATAAACGACTGTTTTAATAACATTTCATTACATTCCGCGATAAACATGACGTTTCTTTATGTTTTTTTGCATGTGATGTAGTTTTCCACTGCCTTAAGAAGAGTGTTGTTTGGTACTACGGAGGAAGATAAAAGGGCAGCAATGGCCGAAGTCTCAGAAGGGATACTGCTGTTGGAGGAAGCCTTTGTGAAATTGAGCAAAGGGAAAGCTTTCTTTGGTGGGGAAAATATTGGGTTCGTGGACATAGTGTTCGGTAGCTTGTTGGCGTGGATTGAAGTGATCGAGAAATTGAGTGAGATGAAGCTGATTTCCGAAGCCAAAACGCCCAGGTTGGTGCAGTGGGCGGATTGCTTCTCCGCCCATGAGGCGGTGAAGGACGTTTCACCCGCAGTCGACAAGCTTGTGGAATTTGCCTTGAAGCTTGGGGCCAGGGTCTTGAAAGCTACGGCACCCACCAATTGAAATCAAAGTTTGGAGTATGTGTTACTTTCTTCTTTTGTCATTGAGTGAAACTTGGGTGAGAATTGTTATTATCATTTAGAAAATAAAAATAATTATTATTTAGTTTTTATTTTTATAAAGAAAACAATTTGATGCTTCTAAGTCCTTTTATGAATAAAATGGTGAGTTTTACAAATTTATGTGTATGTAGAGATCTGCAACACATCATTACTTTTATCGTATTATTTGATCAAATTAATTTTTATTTTTATTTAGTGGATGGTTGTTGGCTACTCACCTCAATTCATTCATGATTTTTGGTTTTTTGTTTTTGTCATATAATTTGTAGATAATTTCAATTCTTTTAAATTACTAATTTTTACTTAAAAGTTGTAAGAATCTCCTAAAATTTAAAAAAAAATTAAGATATTAAAACACATCAATTATATCATTTGACTAATAATTTTCATTGTTGATCATTGTTAGAAATCGACCCGATTAAGCAACGAACAAGTAAAAATACCAGAAGAAATTAAGAAATTAAACTCACAAATTTAACGTGGAAAAATTCCTCCAAAGAGGATAAAAAACCACATGCAAAGATAATTTTACTATAATGGCAAAAGAACGAAGAGTACAAAAGACGGAGATAAAAACTAAACCCCGAAAACTCAAAAACAAAGAACCCTCAAAACGTAAACACAAAATTCTCTAAATGTGTTATGAGTTCTAATCTCTAATGGGTGTTTTTCTAAGGTTATAAAAGAGCCTACTTATAGGCTAAATTCATAGGTCAAATGGTTACAGCGAGAAAGAAGATCCTAACAAACGGCGCTGCTCATTCAGCGTTTCACAAGAGTCAAGCAAGACTAATCAGAGTTTAATTGAAACAAATAAACAGAGTTTAATAATTAGAAGATTATTTCTTAAATTTGACTGAAAATAAGAGTCGTATTTAACAATCATTATTGTGTTGACGTGATTGCTAATGATCATTAGATCAATTCGTCAAAATGTCAATGTAATGATCTATATTAGAAAAAAAAATCATTAAAAATTCAAATAAATAATTGAGGGTGAGTTTGGACGGGCAATTGGATGGTGTGGTACGTTTAACCTACTTTTTGTCTCATGTTACAGTATTGTTATAGTATCTAATCTCACCATCATCGCTATTTTTTCACTAACCACAGATAAACACACTGCCCATCTAAACTCACCCTAAATATAGGAAAATAAATATACAATTTTATAACATATTTATTTAGATTCATAAGCAAGTAGTTTTAAAATTATAAAAGATTAAAGTATTTCAAAAAAAAATTAAGAGACTTTTCTTGTTATCTCAGAATTGGACTCTCAATTTTTATAACTTTTTTCATTTGTTGGTTCTTTTTATTTGATTTGCTAATTGTGACATTAACCAATGTTTTTAGATAATTAAATCCATCAAACCATCGATTTTTAATTAAAATATTATTTATTTAGTTTATTGGGAAACAACATATATTTGAAAAAAAAATTTTCAAGTAGCTTTGAAAAGGTGGAAATGAAAAACTCGATAAATGGTTGCTTTATTTTTTCTTTAGTATTTACTCATTTGTTTTATTTTGGGCTGAGTTAGTTTAATAATTTTTAAAAGGTTGGGTTGGAACCGGTTTATACTTTAATGGGAGATAAAATTATTAATGGTGGATGGTTATACGAGACTTGTGTGTGAAGGGTTATTTACATATGTGAGAAGAATGTTGGAAAAAATTCGGTTTGAAAATAATTTTTTTACATAGCGAAAAAGTAAAATTTTGAAATTTGACCCGATTTGTGATATTTATAACAATAAACCTTAACCGAATTCATATTTGTGTTTTTAGATAAGCGGATCTTTGATTTTTTTTGCCTTTCAACCAAACAATTTTTTCTGTTATTCTCGTACCACGAACTGCTTCAAGTGTGGATTCGAACCAATTGAATCAAAACACAGAATTAGAAAAAGTTTTCCTTTTGAGGTGAAAAAAAAAATTCTCCCTTATTTAATATAAATTGATAAAATTGTTATTCTGGAAAATATATTTATAAGTTAAGAACAAATTCTCTTTATTTTTCAACAGAATAACAATCTCTCAAAAGTTGTGTTAGTAGCTACCGATGTCGCCTATTTATAGAAAGAGAAGGTAGAACCATTATAGAGTTGTAGATGTTTCTTTAAATAGAAAAAACATCCTACTTAGAGTAGGAGGGAGGTGAACAACTTACCCTTATATTTCTATTAGGGTTGTCGCCCCCTTCATGTTAAATGAGGGGTTTTGGGTCTCTCTCATATTGGTCCAATTATAAGTACTTTTTGGGCCTTTTGACTCAGTACTTTATAATGTGATCCAACATGATTCAGTTTTTTATTTTTCAAAATAAACTTTAATATTTACATATTAAATAAATTTTTAATCCCAATTTTACTCCAATAAAAATTTGATGATTTTACCCCACGGTAAAATTTTAACAATTTAACCTCCGATAAAATTTCGAGAAAATTCGTTCAATATGTCACAACTCAACATGCTTACCATGAGCGAATGGTTTATTTTCATTTTCGGGCTTCAAAATAATCCAAAAACATAAACTCATTCTTTCATTATTTTTTAAGTAATTCTATATAGGATTGCAAGTTTTCATTTTCATTTTCATTTTTGGAAACCTACATTCATTTTCAAAAAAGGAAGGACCAAGCCAAAGTCCACCATGCTCAGGCAATTTTCTTTCTTGTGGTAATATGCATACAGCGGGGCGACCTAGAGTCGTAGTCTCAATGTCTTAGTTGTAGTTGTGATTAAGTGGTCAGAATACAACTTCAATACTAAGCAAATATTCAATAGGTTAAAGTTATTTGATGAAATCGTTGTACATTAAATTAAAGTTTTATCGTTAAAATAAATTCTTAGATTTATGAATTCAATTAATAACGGTGTTAAATATTATTTGTCTCACACTATTTTATTTGTACGGATTGTATTAATGAAGGTGTTAGGTAAATTGGATAACTATGTTTTAATAATAACTGTATTAATTATGAATCGTGTAATGTACCTAACAAATGTATTAACTATTGAAATAGGGAGTATAGCACCCCACACTCCAAACCGAGCATAGAGTAATACAAAATTAAGAGTGAGAGATATGAGGAAGAAGCCTTGGGCGGATGATGATCTCTCCTCTCTCTTTTTTTTTTTTCTTCCTCCTTTTTCTACAACTTTCCAATGAAAATAGCCATCATCTCTATCTCTTTTTTTCTATACTATTTAATTTAAAATAAAAATCTAATCATATCATTACCATCACATCACCATGTACTTCATGGTCAATTTACAATCCAAAACCTTACTTTTTTCTCAACCATTTAATTTCATCATATCTTACTCTTAGGTTTTATACTATAGCCTAATACTTCTCACACTATTATAGTTTAGTCCATTCCGTAATTTAATTTCTCTAAATTCAAAAGTCTTTCTAATTTCCAATAATATCTAATTATCCTCTTCACTAATATTAATATTTCTATTTTTGTCTTTTCTAAAATTTTGAACATGTGTCAACTCAAATTGACATTATTCACTTCTTGAAAAATATCACGAATGTTACACCTAATCCCATTTCAAGCCCACTCATATTATTTTCAATTTTTTCAAAACAATTATATTATCTTATTTTGATATTTAATATTTTTATTTATTAAAATTTTTATATAATCATATTAACATTATTTTAATGCTTATATTAGAGTAATATTATATATTTAGTATACGTTTATTTCTTTTAATGTATTCTAAATTACATGATATATAGAAAGAACATAATATTAAGTATTATAAACTTAAAAGCAGGTTAATGGTCTCGGGCCTTGAATCTTCAAACCCGAACTCAATCCATATTTTAAATGGGTTTAATTTTTTTGTCCAACCCAATTTTTCGAACCTAATTTTTTTACCCAAACCCTCCCAAATTTCGAAAAGACATTCGAGCCTAAATGAATAACCTAATCCTTGAACAGATCTAATTATATCTACACATTATTTATACAACATTATTGTTTTGACTCCAATTTCCTATTTCAATTAGACTAGCAAGGCTATTATAATTAAACCCAAATTTAATGAAAAAAATTATTTTTTAAATAACGATATGAATGAATTGAATTAAATTTTAAATTTTTTATTCAAATGATTAAATTTGTTAGTGGCACCCAAAGCTTGCTCTCAATAATCAATTTATTTCTCCAAGGTGATCCCTAAACCTACAACTTTATGCCGCTTTAATCCACTAATTAGTAGAACCATCCACCATAACATGAACAATAATGACTCAATTCACAAACCACTCTTTCATTTCATTTAAATTAATAATTTTATTTTGAACTTTACCCCCAAATTTCTTTCTTCTTTTCTATTTTCCATCCTTCCTATCAAATTTTAATTCCTTCCTCTTTCTCTCTTTTTTTTTTCCCTTACCTTTCTCTTTCCATCCATTTTCTTTCTTCCCTACCAAACATAAGACTCTTTGGCCATGAACTTGACATGAAGAAAATCTTCATTAGCCAATAGATGTAAATTCCGTAATTTGATTCTTCCTCATTCAACTCACAATAACACTTTCTCTTGCTCAACAAAATCCTTATCCCACCTAACATCTTTAGGAAAAGACTTTGTCTATTGCATCAACATTTTAGCCAATAACACGAGTTTTTTTTCTTAATCATTCTCTTCTCCAATCTTTAAATAGATGATAAAACGCATTTGATTTTATATTTTTTTATACTAATAATAATGTCAATACCAATTAAACTAAAACTTATGTTTTTATCTTTTCTAATAAAAAGATGTTTCTCTCTTGACTATAAAAGCCTCATTTAATATTCTTATTTAATGTTCTTGCCTACATTATTGACCAAGATATTGTTTCAATATCACTAAATAATCAGACAATAATGTAGTCAAATAAATCATTTAAAATGTAAAATATATTTTCATAAAAATAAAATATACAAAATTTTCTTATTCAACTTTAATTTTTTTTTAATTTTATATAAAAAACTCTTATAATTTATTATAATTTATTAGTCATTTCTCAACTAAATTTAACTCAATCAAAGACTTAAACATAATTCTATTCACGTTGAGGAGGAAAAACCAAGTAACAGAAAAAATCCTTTACGCAAACAGCCGTAAGCACTTAGGCAATCACTGAGAAGCCTCATTAAGATGATTTCTTTATATTTATATCCGCCAGTGAGGCCGGCACTTCACAACACAACATATACATAAAAACAGCGCAGATTTGTGGTTGTGAGAGGAAAGGAGATATGGCTGACAGTAACGTGAAGGTATTGGGTACATGGGCAAGCCCGTTCGTGATGAGGGTGAAGATTGCCCTTCACCTCAAATCTGTCCGCTACGAGGACGTGGAGGAAGATTTGTTGGCACCCAAAAGCGAGCTTCTTCTCAAATCTAACCCTATTTACAAGAAAATCCCGGTCTTCTTCCATGCTCATAACCCTATCTGCGAGTCCCTAATCATCCTTCAGTACATCGATGAGGTTTGGACCACCTCTGCTCCTTCCATCCTCCCTTCCGATCCCTATGAACGTTCCCAATCCCGATTTTGGGCTGCCTATGTCGACGATAAGGTTCGTTATATAACGAAACTGTTTGATTAGTGATAATATCTCGTTATGTCCGCTAATTTATTTTTATTTTTTTCGTTTGTTTGTTTTTACAAGCGTAGTTTTTCCCTGCCTTAGGAAGACTGTTGATAGGTGCAACGGAGGAAGATAAAAAGGCAGCGTTGGCGGAAGTGGTGGAAGGGACGGTGGTGTTGGAGGGAGCGTTTGGAAAGTTGAGCAAAGGGAAAGCTTTCTTTGGTGGGGATAATATTGGGTTTGTAGACATAGCACTCGGTAGTTTGTTGGGGTGGATTGAAGTGATCGGGAAACAGTGTGAGACGAAGCTGGTTTCGGAGGCCAAAACGCCTAGGTTGGTGCAGTGGGCAGAGTGCTTCTCCGCCAATGAGGCGGTGAAGGATGTTTTACCCGACGTTGACAAACTTGCTGATTTTGGGTTGAAGCTTAGAGCTAAGGTCTTGAAAGCTTTGGCTCCCACTAATTGAAATCGATATTTGGACAGTGTTTTACTTTCTTCCTCCTTAATTTGTACTTTCGTCTTTGAGAGAATCTTTTCTTGGGTCTTATATAGTATGTTTGTGAAATGTTATGATCAATAATAATTTCCATAATTGCCTTCTTCCATGTTAACTTTTTATGACAAATGTCATGTGCTTCAACTGAAATATTATTTTTAAAATTTAACTCTCGATTTATTATAAATTTACAAATTATAAAATAATTAATAAAAAATTGAGCTCTAAAATATAAATATAATTTATAAAATTTATATAGATGGAATGCTAAAATATTATTTGAAGATAATTTTAGTAAGTGTAAATTAGACAAACAATCATCTAATTTTTATAAATTTATATTTTAGATATTTAAAATAAATTATTGTTAACAATCGTCTTCATTTTAATTATTTATATTAGCAAAGAAATAATTGTTTTATGTATGTATTTCGATGTTGATAATATTTATCACCGACTATTAACTTTGTGTTTTAGGTGGTCGAAATTCCCAAAGTCATCGACATGAACAGATAGGCGGGGAAAGACAACACGTCCCACATCGAATGTGAAAGCCACGCACATTAATTGAAAAGTAAAAGAGAAGAGCCATAAATCTCCGAAGTCGACCTTTTGGAGCCACCCACTCACATTTCTACACCAATTTATGGTTCAAATAATTATATTTATGGCTCATGCTATGTGTCAGAATTATATAAAAACAAGGAATATTTTTGTGCTTAAAATTATTATTATTATTATTTTATATGAAAAGTTAAATTATTAAATCTAATCAATCCGCATTAAAAGAATATTAAAAAGTAAAATTCAAAAAATTAGTTAACAGAAAAATGGTAAAAGTAAAATATGAAATGAAATAAAAAATACTTAAACTCATTTTCTATTAAGTAATATGTAAGATTTTATCTATTTATCTAGATTTGTTCATGAGTCGGTATTGAAAAGTGAGAGGATTTGGTAAAAAATATAGGCCCATTTTTTAGGCCTTGTGTAATGTTTTTTGGCCTAGGCCCGACCCGGATTTCCAAAAAAAAAATAATTTATGCTATTTTGCTATTGTTTTCCCGTTGTTCTGTTGTCATTTTACTATTATGTTACTATTGTTTTGATATTGTATAACTCTAGTTTTATTGTTAATTTTGTTGGGAAACATTTATTTTATTGTTTTTAGTGGTTTTGATGTGTTATACTTTTTAATTTTTTATATAAAAAGTAAAATAAAAAACTAATACGGGTCGAGCTCAGGTTTAACATATATAAACCGGATAAGTTTGGACAAAAATTTAAGCTTATTTTTCTCGTCGATCAAACTGGGCCTCTCAAAGACCCAAAATTTTATTAGGACCCGGCCCAACCCATGGATAGGTTTATACTTATCATTTTATACATTTTTTTTGTAAAAATGAAGAAGATTATCTATTAGATTTCATTATGGGCTATCAAACTCTTTTTTTTTCAAATGTTGAAAATATTAATTTTAGATTATTAAAATTTTAAACACAGGACTTAACATGAAATTTAAAAATATTACTTCATTTTGCAATTATTATTATCTCTAAAAATGGTCTAAAATTATTAATTCGAATGAAAATATTCATGTAAAATAAATATCTAATAATCAATCGAGAATTCAAAAGCTACATTCATATTTTAATTTTAGTTATTGGATTTAAATAACCATTAAAATAGTTTGAATTAGAGTTGCATATGGGCCGAGTCGAGTTTGGGTTGGGCCCTAACAAAAATTTAGACCCGATTAATAGGTTTGGGTTTGGCTTAACCCGAAAAATGGTCCTAAATTTTTGTCCAAGTCCGGCCCGGCTTGCCCGTATTAAAATTTTTATTTTATTTTTATATAAAAATAAAAATATAATACATTAAAAACTAAAACATTAAAATAAATATTTTCTAACAAATTGAAAATAAATTAAAAAAGTCTTTAAACTTAAATAACACTAAGATAAGTACAATTTAACAACAAATGCCTCTAAAAAGAAACAAAATTAATAATAAAACAAGAGTTATACAATATCCAAATAATAACAACAAAATAATAGCAATATAACAGTGAAATGGTAGCAAAATAGTGGAAAAATAGCAACAAAACAACAATTTTTTTTTTTTTACAAATTCAGGTTGGGCTGATCCCGAGCCAAAAAATACCTTACATGAGGCCTGATCTATTTTCTAAATGGGCTTTTTTTTTTGCCCAAACCCATTTTTCGGGCATCTATTTTTACTTAAACCCTCTCACTTTTCAAAGTAGTCTAACTGTGGACAAATTTTTTGAGTCTCTAATAATACATATTCTCAAATTAAAATAAATATTTACTAACCAATTGGGATTTCAAAATGCTACATTCAAATTTTAATTTTAATTTTAATTATTAGATTTGAATAATCAATAAAATATTTTGAATATCTAATAATATATATTTATATGTCCAAAATATGCCTTTAAATTTTATTGATAATTGTGAGTTTTAATAAGTAATAATAATTCCTAATGTCAAAAGGCAAACTCATTTAACTAATTATTATAATACAAATATTTATATACAAAGAAGCTATAAGTGTTAAAAGTAACATATTTTAGATTCATTTTTAGTGCATTTTTAAATGATTATGTGACATTAATTGTAAATCATATACTTCTAATCATTTATATTCATGTTTTGATGCTTAATATGGCACTTGGAGCAATAAGAGTGAATAATGATGGAAATTAGAACATTGGAGCATTCTGGAAGCAGTACACATGCGACAGGCTCTCACACAGGCAATCCACACAGGCCGTATCGATTTCAGGAACAATGTGCATTAACAACTGGAAGTCATGATTTTTAGGGGATTTTTTGGCACTTTAAGAAGATATAAATAAGGAAATAATAATAATAAGCAGTCATTGAGGGATAAAATGAAAATTACTTAAAGAACACCATTGAAGTCGATTTCCAACAAGGTTCAAGAGCCCAACCTGACTCCCAAGGGAGTTATCATGGATTTCTTTTATTTTAGTGGTTATATTGTATTTTTGGTATTTATTTTTGCAATTATGAACTAATTCTCTTAATACTTAAGGGAGATGAACCTTAGGATGGATTTTATTGTTTGATTTCTATGTTTATGTAATAAAACATTGTTTATTTGTTTTCAAATATGAATGCTTAATTATTCATGGTCGATAATTTTAGAGCATTAATCCATGTTTGATGTGCACAAGTCTGAGGTTGAATAGACCCTTATTGTGATTAGATCTTGTATAATTGAATGGAGTTGCATGCAGTTCTAGAAATGGGACGACATATATCTATCGAATTAAAGTCATACCTAATAAGAGGATTCATAGAGCGAATTAATGCAATAATAGGAGTTTTAATTAGAAAGAAATTCAATTATTCAACGTAAAATTAGTTGCTCTTATGCTCGAAAGAGATATTAGCATAAATTAGGGATTCCTATGGATCAAAGAACTAAGAAAAGAAATTGCATAAATTAGATTGAGAATTATAGATGAAATCTAGGTGAATTCTTATCTAGGTATTGTTTTTGTCACTTTGTTGATCTTTGACTGATTTTGTGTTTTATTCTTTGGTGCATTCATTAGTTAATTTAATTTTAATTAAGTTCTTGAATTATTAGGTTAAATAATAAAAAAGTGATAATTACTAGTAATTGTAGCCCTCGAGGGAATAATATATGTGCTCACTATCACTATACTATTTAACTGATAGGTGCACTTACCTTAGTTGGAGAGACCAAAGATAAAATTAGAGACGAATTTAAAGTTTATGTGATTAATTTTTTTAAAAAAATATATCCTAAACTTAGGAAAAGTCTGAAATAAGTTGAAGATATATTATATATATATTCCATATATAAGTATATAAAATATAAATTATTTGTACATGAAATAATAATTAAAAATGTAATAATAAATTTGAAAAAAATTAAAAAAAAATCACTAATTGATCAATCGAGATTCAAGGGTTAATTTGAAGGTTTCTAATGGTCGTGCATGGGTGAACAACACTATTGTGAGGACTAGAAGAAAAGGTTGTGATGATATTTGATGAAAAAGCTTGAAAGTTTTGGCTAATTTTGTGATGAGATTGCAAAACGATAATTAATGAGATTTTGGTGTAGCATATGGTAGGTTTATACAAAGATTAAACTTCATTAACGATTAGAGATAATGAAAAGTTGATGTGATTAATTGTATTATTATAAAAGTTAAAAAAATTAAAAATGGTTGTTAATTAACGCTTAAATGTCGATTTTATGGTATTCTAATTTTCAATGTAACAATTATGTCGTGCATAATACCAATAAAGACTCATTTCTAAAATTATTTACTGAACACCTTTTTTTTTTGTATGTGTTTAGATTAAATTTTCAAAAATATAATTTTTTTAAATATTACAAGAATAAGCCTTTATAAAGACCTAAAGTGGTAGCACCATTTTTATTTTTATTTTTGGTGCGACCAATTAATGTAAAAATAAAACTTACAAAATAGATATTTATATAGATCTAAAGTCTCATTTCCCTTATTTTCTTAAGTAATATGAGATGTCGGTTATGTGTAGATATAGACTTATGAATGAATGGTTTGCACTTGTTCTTAGACAATGTCCGATTCCTTCATCTTTTAACTAACAACATAAGATTAAAGACTATACTATATTTTATATATATATATTTTTTACTTACAGAGTTTAAATTTTTTACAAAAGTTAACATTTGTTGCATTATAAATAAAATTTTTAAACTCTATAAGTAAAAAATTATAAAATATAATATGAGTGTAGTAAAATATTTAAAAATTACTAATAGTTGAGTGTTCATTTTGTAAGTTTTTATAATTCGATAGCCAAAAATCATAGTTAAGTAACAACTAATGTAATTTAATCTAGATATAAAAATAAGAAAAATAATTATTATATTTTATGTATGTCGAAACCATTTTTAATTTTGAAAAAACAGGGATCGACTTTAAAATAAAGTATAGAGTCGCCACCGATCCTTTTCCAAGGTATGATCGGATCACCTTGAGATTGATCATTTTAATAAAACATTTTGATTTATTAAAACAATAATTTTGGGTCTACGAAATTCGAAAAAAAGGGTTCGGGAGTCGATTGCGCACGAGGAAGGGTTAGCACTCTCGAAACGCCCAAAATTGATACCAATTGATTAATTAATGTCCTAACGTTTGAAAATTTGAAGAAAAATGTTAAAACATGATCCTTTTAAAAATGTGCGAACAACTCAAGTTAGATTTTAAGATTCACTCGTTCCTAAGGAATAAAATACCACATCCAGTACGTTAGTGTATGATATTCTAAGCCTCCAAAAAACTGAGATCACCTCATAATTTTCAAAACATGCAACAAATTTTAAAAGGTTATTCGGTTATTTGGTCAAACGGTAAATTGAAACTCAGCACGTTAGGGCACAATTTTCTAAATTTCCAAACACAAAATATTGCCTTGTTAAAAAACTCTTTGAGTAAAATGCAATAATTAAATGAAATGCATTTATTTAAGACTATGATTCATTAGTAAAACCATTACACCAATGAAATATAAATGCAAATGCTAAATGATAATACACATTGCACGACATGCCAACCTCCAATGCAAATATAAATGGTTAAGGAAAAATGTAATAATAACATAACTAATATCTCACATAGTACTAAAACAATGTCAAGGATTACATAAAAAGAATGATTAAATATGGAAATTTCAATCTAAAAAAAGAGGTAAATAACGGTTCAAAAACAAAAATATATATACGTAAAATAAAAGCTAAGAAACAAAACAAGATTTTATATAAAGGAAATCAAATATATAATAAAGTATATAAAATTAATGACATATATAAGAAAACATTTTTTTAAAAAAACTGATGAAATTACAATGGATAATATATATGTATATATAAATAAAATAAAACATCAAAAACTTGAGTAAATAGTGAAGCAATTTAAAAATGAATTGTGTGATAAATTTTACAAAAGAATAATATATACACATACATGATAATATAAGTTAAATATTTAAAATGAATAAAACCATAAATAAATAATAAAACAATAAAAAATAAATTTTGAAATACAATTTAAAAAAAACAATGTAACATACATAAGAGATAGTAATTAATAAGTCGAATAATATATATATAAAAAATGTGTAACAATTCAAAAATAAAATTCAAGACTTTAAAAGTAAATAATCATAAAAAATGATACATATAAAAAAAATATGAAAACAGTTGTAACTAACTAATATATATAAATTTATAAAGTTGATAATATATAAGCTTAACATAAATAATATACATGAAAGAAAATTAATTGAAATAAACAATATATAGGAGATTCAAAATAAATAATAATAAAACAAAAAAAGTAATAAATAAATAAATCAAGAAAGGTTAAGGACCAAAATAAAATGTGCACAAAAAGACAAGGATTAAAAATGCAAATGTTCCAAATCACAAATTGTACTGCACAAGCGCGGACTAAATTGAAATATCGCGTAAACTTCAGGGAGAAATTGAAAGAAACATAATAGGGACAGATTAAAAGTGGCGCAAAATAGGAAGGACTGGCCGCGCAAATTACACATTTAAGGGAAATATGTGCGGATCCAGCCTGTCAACGCGCAAGCTATTTCTTTCCCCCCCCCCAAAAATGCCGTTAAAATTTAACACAACCTTTATTTTGTTCCTTTTTTTAAAAAAAAACATTAAAAACCTTTTAGAAAACCAAAGTTTTTTTAACCCCTTTCTACTAGGGCTTCAACCCAGGAACGAGTAGCCACTGAACCACCACCATACGGTGGCCGACAGCAAACAGACGATGGCCGATTTCGCCAACGGAGGAGAACCCCGACTGTGCCCACGGTGGTTAGGTAAGTTGTCTCTCTTCTTCTCCTTTTATTACACTTTGCACATCAAAATAAATAAAAAAAACTCAACAAAACCAATCGAAAATAATCTTTCAAACTTTCTTTGCTCTTGTTTCTTTGCAATTGATTCTTGTGTATATTTTTGTATTCTTTGTAACAAAAAAAAAACATTACATAGTTGTGGCTTTATATAGCCATTTTACAACTGTTTTTGTGCACATTTGCAGGTATGGCAAACGTGGCTTGGATGTGGTACGTGGGTGCATGGTGAACGGTAGTGGAGAACGTGGGTAGTGGTGGTTGAATGTGGGCACATGGTGGCTGAAGGGAGGCAACAAATCTAGGGTTTCCCTCTTTGCTGAAAAGTTTTGTGGGCTAGGGGTTTTTTTTTTTAAATTTGGGTTTGTTTAATGTAATTGGTTTCTATTTTGGGCCGGGCAAAAATTTAGGCCCTACAGCTGCCCCTCTTTGCTCATTGTCGTGTAACGAGAATTGAGCAAAGACTTTAAAAAGGGCCAATTTTGCTTGGTTTCGCCAGTTTTTGACTTTCTTTTGGTGCTTTTGTTCCTTTAAATAACCTCGTTCCTAGTCCACTGCATCTTCAGAGGTGTAGGAATTAGTACTTTGACCTGCTCTGATGTAATTTCAGGGAGATAAAGTTAGCTATGATCTACACCACTACTATCTCAAGGAGATAAGATCTACAATCCTCAGCCTGCTCCTTTGCAACCTCAAGGAGATAAGGCTAGTGACTTAGAGCTGCTTCCTTACTGCTTCAGGAAGATATGAACTACAATCTTCCACCTGCTCTCTTGCTGCTTCAGAGAGATAAGGCTGGTGGCTAAAATTTGCTCCATTACCGATACATGGAGATAAGATTTTCCATCTTCGATCTGCTCCACTACTGCTTAGGAAGATAAGATCTGTAATTTTCAGTTTGCTCCTCTGGAACTTTAGGGAGATAAGACTTGTATCTTGAGCCTGCTCCATGCAACCTTAGGGAGATAAGACTAGTGGCTTAAATCTGCTCTATTACCAATACATGGAGATAAGATTCGCCGTCTTCGATCTACTCCACTATTGCTTAGGGAGATAAGATCTGTAATTTTCAGTCTGCTCCACTGCAACTTTAGGGAGATAAGACTTGTATCTTGAGCCTGCTCCACTGCAACCTCAGGGAGATAAGGTTGGTGGCTTAAATCTGCTCCATTACCGATACATGGAGATAAGATTCGCCATTTTCGATCTGCTCCGCTACTGTTTAGGGATAAGATCTGTAATTTTCAGTCTGCTCCACTGCAACTTCAGGGAGATAAGACTTGTATCTTGAGCCTGCTCCACTGCAACCTCAGAGAGTATCTTGAGCCTGCTCCAATGCAACCTCAGAGAGATAAGGCTGGCAGCTTAAATCTGTTCCATTGTCGATACATGGAGATAAGATTCGCTGTCTTCGATCTGCTCCACTACTACTTAGGGAGATAAGATCTGTAATTTTAGTCTGCTCCACTGCAACTTCAGGGAGATAAGACTTGTATCTTGAGTCTACTCCACTGCAACCTCAGGGAGATAAGGCTAGTAGCTTAAATCTACTCCATTACCGATACATGGAGATAAGATTCGCCGTCTTCGATCTGCTCCACTACTGCTTAGGGAGATATGATCTGTAATTTACCGATATTGCTACACCGTCTACTGATGGACATGTCCTGTAGACTCAGTTTCATATGCCTATGTTTATGCCAAATGATTAGGATGCTATGATCAGAATGAATCAGATGCTCCTAGCCAAATGCGCTATGAATGATATGAATGTAGAAATGTCATGAGAATGATTCCTTTTTAAATGCTTAAAGTGTCATTACTTGTTCTGTCACTAATGTGTTAACCTGCCTTCTTTACTCAGTTAGTATTTTTGACAGAAAATCATCTTCTTCAATCCATCCCACTACACTTCAGGGGTATAGGATTTGTACTATCTTCTTCAATCAAATAATCTATTACACCCCTCTCTAGGTAAAATGACCAGATGCGTATGCAGAATATCAATTTTTTTTTAGCATGATCCCATTTTAATGCTTGGGTGAACATTGCTCGTTATTCGTCGAGGTTGTATCACCGATTAAATGTCTTATCTTTTTGTTCAACTAATAAAAAGTCCAAAGAGATAACCATCCTTCTCCAATATTTCCAACCCTTAGGCTTGGTGAGTTCTAAACAATAGTCCTGTTTTAGGTTCATGTATTATTTAGAAGCTTCTAAAGTAATATGTGAAACTCTTTTTATGAAAGTATTATTAGTCCACTAATCGTTATTTCGAAAATGCTTGAAAAAGATTATAACAATGAACCAGAAGAAAATTAATTAGGAGCATAGCTCGAAGCAAGTAAGTTGATCATGGAGAGCAAATGTAATTAAAAAAGAGATTTATTGGGACGTATCTTGAAAAGAATAAAGTAATAAGATAGCAAATTCAAAAATGGGTAAAATGGGGAACTAGGTTCCCTAGATAACGCAGCTTGAGCTTCTCTGTTCCAACTTCTTGAGGACTATTTTGAGCTCAATTTGTGTTTAGGGGATCCGAAGTACTTTTTCGATGCCCCAAGACGTATCATACTTCTTCATTGTTAATTCAGGTATAGCAAGACTACTATATGCCCCACTTTGATCCAAATTTGAGCCGCCTTTTTCAGGTTTTCAACTCAAATCCCCTTTTGTCTCAAGGCGCCCTTTGTGGGTTTTCGCCTTGGCCTCTCCTTTTTCTTTTTTCTCTTTTTTTGATTTTTTTATTTTATTTTTATTTTTTGATTGATTTTTTTATTTATTATTTTTTGATTTTTTTAAGGTCTCAAAGCACCCTTTACAGGTTTTCACTTTGGCCTCTCCCCTTTTAGGCAAAATACTTTTGAATTCACCGGATCGGACAGATCTTTTTCATCCATCTTGGTTAATATCAACGCTCCTCTAGAACAGACTTTCTTTACTATATAAGGTCCCTCCCAATTTAGCATGAATAGGAATGATCTTTTTCAATATCAGGTCCCTCTTGTCGTAAGCCCGTCTCATCATGACGGATATCCTTTAAATTCAACTGATCATGTCGAGATTGGATCCATTCTGCCTCATTCAATTTTAGTCCTGACAAGACTCGGAGAAGGTATAATGGACAAAATACTTCCATTCCACAAACCAATGAGAAAGGCGTTGCCCTGATGAAAGTCTTAGCCGACATTTGATAAGTATAGACGGTAAATGGTAACTTTTTTATGCCACTTTTTACAAGTCTCGGTCACCTTCTACAATTTTTTTTTTGTTGTTTTTGTTTTTCCTTTTCTCTTTTTTGTTTCTTTCTTTTTGGCTGCCTTTGCTGTATTAGGATATGTCATTTAATCTTTGAACAGACTGCAAGATTTTGACATTGTGCAGTTGTATTAGACATGATCCCTTCTGACATTCCTTGTCAGCATTTGATCTTTTTAGTTTTTTCTTTTTTCCTTTTCTTTCCTAAAATTTGATGACTATTGACTTTGTAACATTGGCATATGAAGCGACTTTCCCCCTCTTCATGAAGTAATTGATGACCCCAAAGATGAATCAGCATCAGTTAGAAGCCTTTGACAAGATCGGCCCCATAATATCCATGCCCCACATATAGAAAATCTATGAAGAAATGGAGGTGACACATAAGTCTTGTCTTCCTCCATTTGGCATTTATGGCATAAATAATACAATCCCCTTCCATGGTGGATTAACAGTACCCAACCCTCGTGATTAGCCTGGTTAATGTAAAACCATTAGCATGTGTCCTTCTAACACTCGTATGGACCCTTTTTTTAGCATCCACAAGTCTTAGTAGCCCAGGCATATCTTGATACAATTATGCGAAAACATCTTTAAATTTTTGAAATAACTCAATGATGTCTCGTTTTGTCTTTGCGGTGATGCTGACTCCGATCTTTACCTCTTTCTCTTTTCCAAGGCTTATTGTCCACTGACTTTTTGTAGAGTAGGATTTGTTTTTCATCTTGTTCTACCATCCTTAACAAATTAGGAAATAGGTTACAATCTCTGTCATATTCAAAGTCCTTAACTCCACCTAAACACACATTTCACCCAAAAGGGAGTCAGTAACAATGTTGCTCATGTCATTGATATATGGGGACCTATTATAGGTACGAAGGCATATTCCAAAGAATAAATGATTTTAAGGATGATTATCTGTATGGTATGATTACGAATGAAGAATAAAAGAATATTTGAAAAAGAGTCTAAAGAACAAAAGAATGTATACTATGAAATGGAAAGAATGAAAGAATATTTGTTCAAAAAAATGCATTTTATTAAAATAAAAATTCTGGATGCAAGCCTATTTCACAAAACGATTCTTATTGCCTCTATGCTTAAAGCAACAAGTTTGTTTTGAATATTACTCTAGATTAGCTCTAAAAATACAGGGATCTCTTTCACAGTGCCATTGTTCAAAACACTCCCAAGTACGCAAGGATTTGAAAACTTTTATTCCCCGATTCTCTCTTCGGATATGTCATTCAGATTCTCCGATATTCCTTCCAGGCCTTTAACTTGTTCAAGGTATTGCAACACTTTTACGCCCACTTTCAAATATCGCATTTATTGTATTGTCAGAACGATTAGGTTTTGAGGAATCGTCGAACTTTACAATTCCCATTTCAATGAACCTTTCGACCAACTTTTTAAATGTAGTGCAGTTTTTGATTGAGTGTCTCATTTTTCCCGCGTGGTACTCGCATTGAGCATTCTCATTATACCATTTTGGGAACGGCGGCTACATGGGTTCCAAGTAAAACGGAGACACCACATACACATCAAAAAGATTCTGATACAACTCCTTATATAACATCGGGATGGGTATAAACTAGAGCCTTTCTGTATTTGGCCTCGCATTGGATTCCTATCTTGAGGAGCTTTGATAGCTAGTGGTTACAGCCCTCGGCTGGCCCATGTTGACCAATTTGGAATGCCCCTTTCTCATATTATTCACTTTATTTTTATTTCTCTTTTGGGTTGATCTCTTGGTGCTTTCTCTCACATCTATCTTTCCGCTCCTTATTGCGTTTTCAATCAATTCGCCAGACATTACCATATCTGAAAAGCTCAGAGTAGTGCTTCCCAATATATGGTTAATGAACGGGGCTTTCAAAATATAAATGAAAAGCATGGTAGTCTCTCTTTCTAGAAGAGGTGGCTGAACTTGTATGGCAACTTCCCTCCACCTTTGGGCGTATTGCTGAAAACTCTTATTTAATTTCTTTTCCATGCTTTATAAAATGATCCTATCAAGAGTCATATCCGTCACATGATTATACTGTTTCATGAAAGCTTGTGCTAGATCTTTTCATGAATTGATCTAGGTACGGCTCAATTGGTTGTACCATTTGGATGCTGCCCCAACCAGACTTTCTTGGAAACAGTGAATCAATAATTAGTCATTATTGACATACTCAGTCATTCGTCTGCAAAATATGGTGATGTGAGCTTCGGGACAGCTAGTCCCGTTATACTTTTCAAATTTAGACATTTTGAATTTGTAGGGAAGTATTAAGTTTGGAACCAAGCTCAGGTCCCTGGCGTCAATTCCGTGATAATCATCAGTATTTTCCATCGCCTTGAATTTTTCCTTCAGCCACTTGTATCGATCTTCCAGTTGCTTTGAGAGTTCCCCATTTGCCTTTTCTACCTCCGTCATGTCATCCAGATCAGGGACACTGAGATTTACTGGATTGTCTCCAGAGCCTAAGCCTATCGGGAAGTGTGTTAATGCCGAAACGCCGACTTGATATTGAGGACCAATATTGACGGACACCCTATGTGGATATACATTGGGTTGTGCTGGGTATTTGTTGGGGCGAAACCCGGTAGATAAACAGGGTCCTCACTGTCATCCCTAGGGTTAACCATAGGGCTCTTTCCTTTTTCTGGCCTTCCAAGCAATAACTGGGTTAACTGATTTGTCATGTTCTTTTGCGATTCTAACATCTGATCCTTCATATCCTGCTAAATCTTGGCTAGTTGCTCTAGCATCTGTACTTGCAGTCGATCCTGCATTTCCTTCTGCTTTTGTTCCAGTTTTTCCAACCTTTGATCCATAACTTTAGTTTTTCTCCGTGTGTAATAGTGATGTTCCAGGGTAACTATAACATGATTTCTAATTAATTAGGGCTTTTTTTGTGAAATTTAATGCACATGATGCGATGTAATGCAAATGCATAAAATGAATGCAAAAAGAGACGTTGATTCTGGTTCAATTCTGTTAGAACAACTTTTCTAGATAACAAATCTCTTTACATAAAAAGGAAACATGTACGGCCTTGCCCGTATACTCCAAGCGAAGACATCGATCTTTTTCTTCATACGCTAAAATCAAATCTTGCGAGTTATCTCCTTTTTGCTTGATCTGGACTACGGCTCCTTGCTCACTCATCCTATTGATGCTCGTCAACTTCTGTAAGTAAGTCGAGACATTGACGGTTCCAGAATAATCTTTGTTGGCTTGAATCTTGAAGCCAAGGCGTGTACTCCTTTGTGGACTCTCATCCTTCTCTTCTTGTATTTACTCGGACCATGTTCGGACGACCGTATTGTATTCCATTTTATCAAGAAATTCATTTTCCATGACAAGCTCTTTATTTAGCAATTAAACATGAATCAATACCTCTTTTCTATGATGAAAATGCAATGCAATCATAACCAAAACAAAAGAAAACACGTCAGTACAAATACATAAATAGCAAATAGAGCACTTACTTGGATAACCACTAGGGTTTGGAGTGGCTCTACCTAGGGTGAGCTCTTAAGGCTTGCTATATGCAGTTTGGTTCTAAAGACAGGGTACTTGAACCAGCAGATTCCTCAATCCTCACCCATTATAGGCTCATGTGGATCGAGTTCAGTTAAGGAAAATACATTTCCCTATGGCCATGTAGAGGTGAAAACCTCACGAAGACATAGGTACGGATGTATCTCGAAAGCAGTTCACTAGCCTATGCGGATGTGAAAACCTCACGAAGGCATAGTTTCTCACTCTCACTTAAATGGTGTGACCACAACGGTCATGCAATATGATGCAGGAATATCCTACGTATCTCAAATCACAACAAACAAATGACATGACACCAACAAATGCGACAAAAGAAGCACGATTTTTTAAATAAAATTTTCAATTTTTCGTACGGCTTGATTCTCTTATTGGTCCCTAGCGGGGTCGCCAAGCTGTCGAAACCATTTTTAATTTTGAAAAAACAGGGATCGACTTTAAAATGAAGTATAGAGTCGCCACCGATCCTTTTCCGAGGTGTGATCGGATCACCTTGAGATTGATCATTTTAATAAAACATTTTGATTTATTAAAACAATAATTTTGGGTCTACGAAATTTGAAAAAAAGGGTTCGGGAGTCAGTTACGCACGAGGAAGGGTTAGCACCCTCGAAACGTCCAAAATTGGTACCAATTGATTAATTAATATCCTAACGTTTGAAAATTTGAAGAAAAATGTTAAAACATGATCGTTTTAAAAGTGTGCGAACAACTCGAGTTAGATTTTAAGATTCACTCATTCCTACGGAATAAAATACAACATCTAGCACGTTGGGATACAATATTCTAAGCCTCCAAAAAACTGAGATCACCTCATAATTTCCAAAACATGCAACGAAGTTTAAAAGGGTATTCGATTATTTGGTCAAACGGTAAATTGAAACCCAGCACGTTAGGGCACAATTTTCCAAATTTCCAAACACGAAATATTACCTTGTTAAAAAAACTCTTAAGTAAAATGCAATAATTAAATGAAATGCATTTATTTAAGACTATGATTCATTAGTAAAACCATTACACCAATGAAATATAAATGCAAATGCTAAATGATAATACACATTGCACGACATGCCAACCTCCAATGCAAATATAAATGATTTAGGAAAACTGTAATAATAACATAACTAATATCTCACATAGTACTAAAACAATGTCAAGGATTACATAAAAAGAATGATTAAATATGGAAATTTCAATCTAAAAAAGAGGTAAATAACGGTTCAAAAAACAAAAATATATATACGTAAAATAAAAGCTAAGAAACAAAACGAGACTTTATATAAAGGAAATCAAATATATAGTAAAGTATATAAAATTAATGACATATATAAGAAAACATTTTTTTAAAAAAAACTGATGAAATTATAATGGATAATATATATGTATATATAAATAAAATAAAACATCAAAAACTTGAACAAATAGTGAAGCAATTTAAAATGAATTATGTGATAAATTTTACAAAAGAATAATATATACACATACATGATAATATAAGGTAAATATTTAAAATGAATAAAACCATAAATAAATAATAAAACAATAAAAAAACAAATTTTGAAATACAATTTAAAATAAAAAACTATGTAACATACATAAAAGATAGTAATTAATAAGTCGAATAATATATATATATAAAAAATATGTAACAATTCAAAATAAAATTCAAGACTTTAAAAGTAAATAATCATAAAAAATGATACATATAAAAAATATATATGAAAACAGTTGTAACTAACTAATATATATAAATTTCTAAAGTTGATAATATATAAGCTTAACATAAATAATATACATGAAAGTAAATTAATTGAAATAAACAATATATAGGAAATTCAAAATAAATAATAATAATAATAATAAAAGTAATAAATAAATAAATCAAGAAAGGTTAAGAATCAAAATAAGATGTGCACAAAAGGACAAGGATTAAAAATGGAAATGTTCCAAATCACAAATCGCACTGCACAAGCGCGGACTAAATTGAAATATCGCGTAAAATTCAGGGAGAAATTGAAAGAAACATAATAGGGACATATTAAAAGAGGCGCAAAATAAGAAGGACTGGCTGTGCAAATTACCCATTTAAGGAAAACATGTGCGGATCCACCCTGTCAATGCGCAAGCTATTTCTTTCCCCCCCAAAATGCTGTTAAAATTTAACACCACCTTTATTTTTTTCCTTTTTTTTAAAAACATTAAAAACCTTTTAGAAAACCAAAGTTTTTTTAACCCCTTTCTACTAGGGCTTCAACCCAGGAATGAGCAGCCACCGAACCACCACCATACGGTGGCTGACAGCATGCAGACAATGGCCGATTTCGCCAACGGAGGAGAACTCCGACTATGCCCACGATGGTTTGGTAAGTTTTCTCTCTTCTTCTCCTTTTATTACACTTTGCACATCAAGATAAATAAAAAAACTCAACAAAACCAATCGAAAATCACCTTTCAAACCTTCTTTGCTCTTGTTTCTTTGCAATTGATTCTTGTGTATATTTTTGTATTCTTTGTAACAAAAAAAAAAACATTACATATTTGTGACTTTATATAGCCATTTCTACAACTGTTTTTGTGCACATTTGCAGGTATGGCGGACGTGGCTTGGACGTGGTACGTGGGTGCGTGGTGAACGGTGGTGGAGAGCATGGGTAGTGGCGGTTAAATGTGGGCACATGGTGGCTGAAGGGAGGCAACAAATCTAGGGTTTCCGTCTTTGCTGAAAAGTTTTGTGGGCTAGGATTTTTTTTTTAAATTTGGGCTTGTTTAATGTAATTGATTTCTATTTCGGGCGGGCAAAAATTTGGGCCCTACAATATATATTATATATTTCTATAAAAAACTTATTTACCATTATTATATACTATGTTTAAATAGATTATTTATCTAGTCAAAATACATCTGAAATAAATTTATCAGCATTCATTAGGTGATGAAAATCAAATTAAAATTAGGATTAAAAATTAATGAGTATAGCAAATATTAAAAAATAAATATTTAAAAAAAAGAGATTAATTTTTTAAAATTACAAAAAAATATACTATTTGAGTACCGAATACTCACCATTTATTTATTAATCAAACATTCATTGTTATGGGTTGAGCTCATTTTTCAAGGAAATAGAGAATGGCGAGAACATTTAAATAGGTTTGATTATTTATCGGATCATAAAAACCCACTTTTCGAATATCTCTTCCCTCTCATCGAGATCGTACATCAATTGCCACAATTTGATAAACGGGTCATTGGAAAAAAAAATTAAAAGTATAACTTCTAAATTGAAATAATGAAAAATTATTTTAAAAATTAGAATTCAGGATATTAACTTCAAATATTTAAAATTGAATAAAAGATTACTACACGCACAAGTTTCATATATGCAATTTGTTCTTTTTTTTAATGGTCCTTTTATATATGCTAACAATTCTAAAATGCAACAAGATTAAAGATCTCAAAACATAATTTTATAATATGAGAAAATGTTAACAAAATATAAAAAATAGAAATTGTTTTGTAAAAAATTATAAAAGATAGTGTAACCTTTAATCTTATGTTGTTAGTTAAAAGAAGAAGGAATCCCATATTGTCTAAGAACAAGTTGCAAACCTATTCATGGATCTATATATACACATATCTCACATCCCACATCCTACATTGCTTAAGAATGTAAGGGGAATGAGACTTTGGGTTTATATAAAAATCTGTTTTGTAAGTTTTATTTCCATATTAATTTGTGGCACCAAAAAATTAGAAAAAAAAATAGTGCTGCCACTTTGGGTCTTTATAAAGGCTTATTCTCATAAATTTTTAAAATTTTTTTTATCTATTTTTGTAATATTTTAAAAAATGACCTTTTTTGAAAATTTAGTTTGAGCACTGGCAAAAGCGTGTCCACGTTAGCGTGTTTTTGCCTAACACAAGGAAAAAAACGCTGATATGGAAGCTTTTTTTTTGGGTTATCCCCTAAAAATATGTTCACATCAGCGTATTTTTGGGTTTTTGGTCCATACCCATAATTATTTTTAGAAGTGGCTTATTTCCGTAAGTAATTTTGGAAATGAGCCTTTGTTGGTACTATGCCCCCGATTATGTCCTAGACATTTAATTAAAGCAAACTTAAAACTCTTTTTTTTTTTTTAAATAAATAGGCTAGACTATACTTTTATTAATTAAGAAAAGCAATAAAGATATTAACAATCATATTTGACAAGCTCGAAGCCCCAACTTAAAAAGAGACCACTCATTAAAGGCATAATTAAAATAAAAGAATAGCTAATTTATGTCATTACTTTACTCTCATATCTGACAAAGTAAATAGAGCCTTCATGCGGAGAAAACCTTTAAGTTCCTCTTAGTCCAGAAAATAGTTCCCCCCAAGAGAACCAGAACGATGCAGATGCCCTATCTCAGCCCATCGATTATCATCATCTACTGCTTTTCTTATTGTTTCAGGGATTCTATTTATCAAGTAGGAAATTTCTCATTTGATTAAACCTTCTTTCACTAATTGGTGTGTAGCCTTGTTTGCGTTTCTTCTCACAAAATTGAATCTACAATCCACAAAAACCTGAGTGGGTCATTTTACATCGTTGATAATAAGACTAATCTCTAAGATATCCTCATCATGTTTTTTCAGTTTCTTCACCACTGTGAGACTATCCCCTTCCAAAATCACCCTCTGGAAGCCAAGATCCAGGCATATTTGAACGCCTTGGAGGCATGCAATCGCTTCTCCCGCAAAAGAAGGTATATAGTTGTTCAATATCATTCTCATCCCCACTATATGACCTTCTGAATCCTTTCTCTCTAACCTCGAGCATGATTTTAATAGATGTCCCTGAAAAGTAGCGTCAAAATTGATTTTTACAAACGACTTCAAGAGGCCTCCATCTCGTTTGTTGGACACATCTAGAAGATAAATGGCTTTTGTTCCTCTAGTTCTTTTAGATACGATACTATGAATCAAACCGTATCTATGTTCTGTCTAATTTTTCTTTCATGCGCTTGTTTGTTCTTATCATTCCAAATCACCCAAATGGCACAAATAATTATTCTGCATAAATCTGATGAAGAATTCATGAATAACCAATCCATCCATTGTTTGTAACTTGTGCAAGACATTTCTGTAGGCCATGAGATATCTAACATACAAGAAATCTCCTTGACAGCTTGATAGTCGTGGAAGGCATGTTCAAGAAACTTATCTTTCTGTGTACACCTAGGACAAGCAGCCGATTTCACAACATTCTTTTCTGTAAATTTATGTAGATAGGGATAAAATTTCTATAAGCTCTCCAAAGTGTAGTTTTAATTTTTTCTGCAAGCTTTGTAAGCCATATTTTTTTTTGTATACCTGTTTAGATGTTGACTGTTGTAAGGTAGGCTCCACTTCAGCAAACTCTTCCAACAATAACTTGTACCCACTTCATATCGAATACTCTCCGCACAACTTATCTCCTCAGATTTGTTTATCCTCCTACCAATGATGAGACAGAGGAATACTCAAACTTTTCTTTGCCTCATCTACAAACATTATGTGAGTAATTATCTCTCCCTTCCATTGCCTCGAATATTGATCTAACAATTTAGAAACCAGATTATAATGTTTTCTCAAACCATTTCCATGCAACCTACCATCTTTCAATCCTAGCACACATCATTCCAGATTGAAATTCGGGTTCTAGCCAAAGGCAAACCAAGCTAAAGGCGCCTCGTCATCGCAGCAGTTTGCTACCTTGTCTGTACTGAACCCTAAGGATAGCTTGCAAGAACCTACAACCTTTTTGCCTAACCCCTTGCAGGAAGCCAACAGTTACCCGAAAGCCAAAAAAAGAAAGTAAAATCAAACACTTTCCTTAGAGCTTGAATCAGTTTCCCATTCGGTGCTAAATAACAACCGTTCTATGCCTTATCCCAAAAACACTACCATTTTAGTTCTTACTGTCCCGAATGCCAAGGAAAAAAATTCCAAATGTAAAAGTCAAATAAATGGCAGGTCACCAAAAGACAAATTCATGGCACATCTAGAGTCTATGGGTTCGGGGCAGCAGTCCAAGTCCCTAACAAACAGGCCGATTTGCTAACTGGCCCAAGTGGAGACTCTGGACATGCAAACGAGTCCAAATTAGACAACACCACAGCGCTTTTTAAACCTGGTTCTGAATACCTGAAAAAGGTTTCTATTAAATTAACAGAAGGTATTTTAGACTTAGAAAACACTCTGCGATCACTTTTAAGGAAATTTCAAATTTCATTAGTCGCACCAAAAGTCGACACTCAGAACCTTTAGGAACCAATAGCTCAGGAAGTAAAGAACGAAAAATTAATGGTAAAATTGGTGTTGCCCGTGGAGGTAAAAACTCTAATATTGTTATGCGAGGAAGGGGTAGTCGTTTGAAAGCATTGACAAACTCCCGAGTTTCCCTAGTCGACACAGTGGAGGAAATAGTGAATCTTATTTCAACGGAGTTGACAAATGAAAAGGACATCGGTTTGCATGATGAATCCGACCCTAGCGACACCAGTGAGCCTCAACAGTAACGGTATGCCCTTTATTCTCCTCGTTAATTTTACATGACTATTTCAATTTTTTCATGGAATTGTCAGGATTGTGCCAATGCAAGATTTTACCATATTTTTTGAGAGTATAATATGGAGTATAAACCAGACATTATCAGTTTACTTGAAATGAGAGTCAGTGGCTTGAAGGCGGATAAAATAATTGTAAAATTAAGATTTTAGTTCTCACATCGTATGGAGGCTATTGGTTACGCCGGGGGCATTTGGCTTGGTTGGAAAGATTCATTTCAAGTGGAGGTGGTCCATAATCACTTGCAATTTATTCTAGCCCAAGTTTGGTCTAACTCTCACTCATCGCCTTTCATGGTGCATTTATGTATGGTAGCCCTAATCGTAAAAAGTGCTAAGGTCTTTAGCAAAATTTGAGGTTATTTAGTCCTATGGGTCTTATTCCGTGGGTGATTATTGGTGACTTTAATGCAATCTTATCTTCTAAAGAGAAAATAAGAGGCCTTTCGCCGGGAAAGAGATGTCCCTATTTTGGTGATTTTGTGGATTTGACTGAATTACACGACTTAGGATTTAGAGGTCCTCCTTTTACATGGCACCGAGGCAATCTCTTTGAAAGATTGGATCGTGCTTTGGGAAATGAAGCCTGGCTTAAAAATTTCCCAAGTAGCTTGATTACGCATTTGCTGAAGATTAAGTCTGATTATAAACCCCTTCTCTTAAATATTAAGCCGGAGCTTACCTTGCTTAGAGAAAGACCGTTTCGATTTCTTGGGAGGTGGACTGAACATCCAGATTTTGGAAAATTCATCAAAGATCAGTGGGATTTTAGAGGTTCTATGTCAGAGTCTTTAGCGCTACTCACAGATGATCTAAAAAATTAGAATAAGTCTACCTATGGCCACATTACTACTCGCAAGAGAAAATTGATTCATAAATTTTGGGTTCTAATTTCTTAGCCTATCATGAATTGGAACTAAGGCAAGATTTGGAGAATGTGCTACATCATGAGGAAATCCTCTAGAAGTAAAATGTTAGATGTGATTGGCTTCACTTAGGGGACCGTAACACTAAATACTTTCATGCCTGCGCCCTACAGAGAAGAAAGAATAACCACATAACCACAATTTGTAACTCTACTAGGGACTGGATTTTTTACCCAGAGGCTATTGAAACTGAAGTTGTTAATTTTTACCAGACCCTTTATGGTGAAGACCCTGGCCCTATCAGGAGGTTGCCCCCATAGGTTTCTTAAACTCGACTTCACCGACCTCAACTTTTTGAGTAGACTAGTTACAGATGAGGAGATCAAGATTACTCCTTTTGACATGGCTCCGCTTAAAGCATTAGGTAGTGATAGTTTTCATGCCCTCTTCTTCTAGAAACAGTGAGATATTATTGGGACTGCGATATATAGTTGGGTTAAAAAGGTTTTCACTGGATGTAATATTGATGCTGAGCTGAATAACACGCTGATTATTCTTATACCCAAAATTCCAAACCCATAAGATTTCTCTCAATTTCGTTCCATAAGCCTATGCACTATCCTTTACAAATTGGTGATGAATGTTATTACTAACCGTTTCAAGCATATCTTCCTAAAAATTATTGCATAAGAACAAGCCAGATTTATTGTGGGAAGAAATATCACTGATAACATTGTCATCACCCAATAAGTTATCCACTCAATGAAGAGCAGCAAAAGCAGAAAGTGGATGGCTATCAAAATTAACTTGGAGAAAGCATATGATCTTGTGCGACAGGATTTTATTGATGCTTCTCTTTAGGCGACAGGTATCCCTAACTACCTTAGAAATGTTATAATATATGCTATTTCTAACTCTTCTATGTAGGTTCTATGGAATGGTGTCCCAACCTTTAAATTTAAACCTGCTAGGGGAATTAGACATGGATGCCCTCTCTCTCCATATATGTTTTTCCTTTGCATGGAATGGTTAGGTCACTCTATCAACTAGGCACTGTCGAGAGGAATCTGAAATTCTATTCGTCTTTTTCGCTTGGGACCGCCTCTTTCTTATCTTTTCTTTGTTGACAACCTTGTCATATTTTGTAAAGCGGATGCAAAACATAGCAAATTACTAAAGGAAATCTTCCATGACTTTTGTGAGCTCTTAGGACATAAGGTTAACCCTAGGAAAATAAATATCTTCTTCTCTAAAGATGTTAAGGAGTCTGTGCCATCCATGCTTAGCAATATGCTTGGGTTTCAAAAGGTTTACGATCTTAGACATTATCTTGGAGTCCCTTTCTTCCATCAAAGAGTTACAAACAACACCATGTACTTTGTGGTGGAAAAGGTTAGAATGAAGCTACAAAGTTAGGACGTGCATCAACTATCTATCGCTGGTCGAGCCACCTTAGCGCAATCGGTTCTCTTCTCCATCCCAGGGTATTTCATGCAATCCATGATGATTCTTAAGAAAATATACGATGAAATTGAAAGGTTGTTGCGGACATTCATCTAGGGCACCACAGACGGTAGGAAGCAGGTGTCACTTGTAGGTTGGGACTCTGTATACCAACCGAAGGACCATGGTGGGTTGGGTATGAAACAACTGCATGACTAAAACATATCCTTCCTACTGAAGCATGGATATAATGTGGTTTCAGACGAAGAGGCTCTATGGGTTTGAGTCATTAGATCAAAATATGGGTTGGACGGTTCTTTACCTGGCAGCATTAAGAAGGGTTGAAGCTCATTTCTTTGGAAGTCACTTTCTAAAGTCTAGGTCCTCTTGCGTAAAAGCATCATATGGTCAGTCGGTAACAAAATCCAATGTTGGAAGGACCCCTAGATCCCTAATGTTGGCCCCCTTATCAACTATATCCATGCTCACATCAATATTAGTCCCAACAGTCTGCTTAGAGAATGGATCATAGAGGATGGCAATTGGAACTTTGACCTCTTGCAAACTTGGTTACTAGATAAGGTCATTGGTTATATCAAGGGCATCTTACCCCCACATCCACTTGAAGGACCTGACAAACTATCTTGGTGTCATACTTCAACCGAAGCTTTCACCATTAAAAGTGGTTTCAAAATGTTAAAGGAGGAGTTTTGGAGCCTCAAAGATGAATTATGGAAGAATGCGTAGAAACTCTTAGGACCGCAAAGAGTTCGTTTTTTCTTTTGGACTGTTATTAAACAGAGACTTCTTATTAATGTGGAAAGAGCTAGGTGTGGCTTAGTAGAGGACCTCTCTTGTCCAATTTGTGGTATTCATCAAAAGGTATCTTACACGTCATCCGGGACTGCACATTGGCTAAAGAAGTTTAGAAATAGGTAATCCCGAGAACCCAACAGTTTATTTTTTTTCTAACACTCTGCATAAATGATTGTCTCTTAATCTACAGGTTAACCCAAGTTCCAACGGTGCGGAAGCTAACTGGGCGTGCCTCTTTGGATTATTGGCCTGGCACCTATGGAAGAATCGTAACCTCTTCAATTTTCAAAAAAATCATGGAGCCCAGAGGAGATAATCAAAAGATCGACATCTTGGGCCAAGCATTTCTCCTTGGCAAGTAGACAGTTTGCGGATGTTAAAATTGAAATGACCCGTGGAGAACCATTGGTAGGAGAGTGGACATACCTCAACACAGATGGTGCCGTTTGAGTGGACTCAGGGGCTGCAGCTACAGGGGGAGTGCTATGCGACAAAAATGGAGAATGGATCCTAGGTTATAACAAGTACCTAGGTAATTGTTCGATCATTGATGCAGAACTTTGGGGTATTTTTGACGGCCTAAAACTCATACAACGAAGAGACGATGCCAAGGTGGTAATTCAATTTGACAGCTTGAAGGCAGTTAAAGCTATTCACGGAAGTGCCTTGAAAACCTCACGCTCTGCTCAATTAGAAGGATACATTGCATCCTATCCCAAGAAAACAGTTGGCTCCTACGCTACATTCCCAAGGAGCAAAATCAAAGTGCTAATCTTATAGCAAAACTGGCCTTTGGAGAAAAGAAAGATCTTAACTAATTGAAACCCCCCAGAAGCAGTTTCAGCACTCATCAAAGCTGATAAAAAAGAAGAATCTTTTTAATTTATTTTACAATTCAGTAACTTAGTTTTGTAAGTTTCTTTTTCTCACCAAAAAAAAAACTTATAATTAAAAAATAACATATATAGTACTTAAAATGTAATTAATTGAAAGAAAGAATTGAGAATATACCTATTTATTTTAAATATATTTAAAAGGTTTAGATAATCCGATTTAATTTAATTGGGAGTTAGAGATAAAAATATATATTTAGATTATACTTTTCTCAAAACTATATTATTTATTTAAAAAAATAAATGGTTAAATTAAAGTTGAAATATGAAGTAAAATGTTGGCATTGAAATTATTAGGATTAGATATTCAATTCTGATTATATTAATTTACTTTTATAACCAACATTAAGAAAGAAAATAAAAGTTATTTGATTCAAATTTAATCTAAGAAAGAAAGTAAATTGAAATGATTATTATAACTTTTATAGAAGTATAGGTACCAAAAAAAGACAAATTGATAGTTCAAGTATCATATTGAACATTTTCAAAGTACAAGTACCACATTAGACATTTTATGAAAGTACAAGTACCAAATAATACAAAAATGATAGTTCAAGTACCACATTAGACATTTTAAAATACAAGTAACGCATTGAACATTTTATGAAAATATAGGTATTGATGTAACATTATCCCGTATAATAATAAATTATATTTAAATAATTTAATATAATGACACATAAAATAGAAGTTGATCTAATTTTTATATACCATTTAAACAGTTAATACAAAAGAAATATTTTGATAATTTTTACTTCCAAATACAAAAGCCAAAAGTATTTAAATCTAACTTTTGGGTTTGGGTGGAAAATCAATTTTTCATCATAATTTTGCCCCTAAAAGTCAAATGTTCATTATTTCTATGTTTCTATGATGTTCATTATTTCTATGTTTCTATGATGGAAAAATACTTTTGGATCCTAAATGCAATGAACAGGGCCTTATAAAAATTTAAGAGCTTTATAGGAGAGATTAACAGGTGGATATACAAAAAGTTTTAAAAGAAGCCAATGTTGCAACGCATACTTTGACTGGATTAATGAGATATCTCTCTTATGGTTTTAAAATGTTCAAGAAGATTTTGACAGAAATCATTAAACAAATTCGAATAGGTAGTTAGCTCGTTTGTAATGACACTAATTTATCTTTGTGATTGATATCTATAATTTAAATAAAAAATTCAACATCATAATTTTTCAAAGATGGCAAACGGGCAACTTGGACAGATTAAGATTGCATTGTTTTAGATAATCTATAGTACTATATTTAAAGGTTAACGACATAATTTAATCTTTTATTCTTATTAGTTCAAATAGTTAATATATTTGAATATTGCAATTAAAATGTTAATACTTTAAAAAAAAAATCTATGTGATCATAATAAGTTGGAGTAGGCATGGTTAAGAAAAAACTTCTCAACGAAGATGAAGCAAACAAAGTGCTCAATATTCCTTCATCCAATTATGCTCAAGAAGACTGATTGGTGTGGTGGCACATGGATAATTCAGGTTTATACAAGGTTAGAAGTGGCTACAAGGTACTACTAACCAACATTATTTTGTATGTATATATTAGGGCAAAACTAGACTTTCCAATTTTCATGTTGGAACCATAGGAAATTTGACAAAAAAGAATTGAATGTCTTCAATTGATACATGCCTCGAGAGGTACTTGAACAACTCTTACCCCTTTTATCTAATAACAAAATTTAAAAATAAAAAACTTTCAAATTGTATGCAAAACGTAATTATATTAGTAAGCTTGTAGAGTTTGAACTTTTATAGAATAAGGCAATATTTTTATATACACACGGAATAATGTTTTGCACATCTACTTACAATCATGGTATGATCCACATTTATGGAGTGGACGATGAAAATAACATTACAACATTTATTAGAAAAATATTGAAATGCAAATAAAATAATAAGATAATCACTCTAGTCACGTTTTATTGTTATCTCTAAGTGAGTGAAGTGAAATTAAAGAATATGCTATTTTTAAACTTCAACTTGCGATCTATTGATGAAGTGTTTTCCTTCTTCAAGAATAACTTGAATTGGAATCATTGTTGTACCAAAAAAAAGAAAAACCAGAAGAAGAAGAATAGGCTATCTTTCATCTTCAATGGCAATGGAGAAACAAGAGGATGGTAAAAAAAGAAGCAAAATCATCATGAATGAGCTTTTTGAATTTGTTAAACAAATGGAATTAAATCAATAAGAAAATTGTATCTCGATCATAAATCCCAGAATCAATGTTAGTTCTTAGTTCTTACCATTAAAATTGATATTGTCCTGCTCTTTTGGGCAGTGGTTCACTGCAAAAATCATTATAGACATTCATTGGTTATAGCAAATTTACAACTAAGGGTGTATTATGAATAAAAAAAAACCAAGGCATTAGTCAAAGGAGCCTTAGTTACTAATACCCAAGTCTTATTATGAATAACAAAAAGCTTTGAAAAAATGTGAGGTATGTAGTAGAAAAGCAAATATATGGGATGAGGTCAGCATACTTCTCCAGCTTCCACCAACTTTCACCCATAAAATATCCTCCCTGAAAGACCGCAAACACGGGGATGCGTTTTATATTTACAAACTTACGAAATAAACAACAAATGAAACCAAGTACAGTACATGGTCTCTTACTACATTACACTTCTGCTTTTGTTAAATTTACAGCCAATAATTCCATTAAAGCTTCTAGAAGTGTCTAATAACATAACCAACATCATACTCAAGGATGAAGGATTATCTTTTGCATCACTTCTTCGTATATTATAATCTTAGAAGTCTACCCATAATGAGTAGCAGCTCTTTACTTGTCATTCACTAAATGTGTTCTCATAGTTCCTATCAAATAGCGGCTTGCAGTATCTCGGTCAAGACTAATATGTTTTTCGAAATGAACTCCTAGTGCAGAAGGACAACACTAATGAATAATGATCTTTTCATAATAACAGAAGAGTTATCCCAACAAATCACAGCCAATTACAATTTATGCTTCACCTTATGCCTGCATGTCTTTATTATATGCACACCTACATGCCTACATGTTTGCCTTATAAACCCATGTGGAAGCGTTGCCATCAATTTGACTTCAGGAACCTCAAACAACGCAAGCAGCGTGCGGCAACAGAAAGTTTTGAGGCAAGGCAATCAACAAAAGTGCCACTCAGAAAAACCAATCGCAAAATAAAAAAAATATGTACCAAATGATGACCAAGTATTTGTTAACATTGGTAACTTAGACAGCAGAAGGTACAAAAACCAAGCAATTTCTTGGACTTTTCTAATTAATAACCAAGTGAAGAATGAAATAATTTACCTGAGGTTCTATAAGCTGAATCCAAGTCAATAACATGGAGATATTGTTGGCCAATTGAGCACTGCTTTCTACTAATGGACAGCTTTGAATATGCTTTTCCGCCTATTGGTAAGTGATTCCATTAAAGCAACGCAGGGAGACTTATTCAAAGTATCTTAATGTGTGGCCAAGTGAAGAAAGAGGTAACTTTCCTATCAGCTCGATCGAAGTCAAACAAAGTGATAACATTTGCCTGTTGTACCTGCCATGAAATATTTCTTCTATTGGACAGCTTTTGATAAGCGTTTTCGCCTCTTGATAAGCCCTTCCATTAAAACAATATAGGTGGACTTATTTAAAGTAACTCCCTTCTGATTTGATGCTTCAAAAATGCGCATAGCATCCTTATATCTTCCCTGATTGCACAGTTCAATGATCTGTTCTGAGCAAGCATTGGAATCTGGATCATATGCCTCGATGATCTCACTTGTCTTGACATTCTGCTCCTTCAACTGTAAGGATTGTTCTCGAAAATTTTCTACTTCAACCATTTTTGACATGAACTCCTCTGCTTCATTCATCCTCCCTGCACTTGCGAGAGCACCAAGAATGGCACTATATGTATAATAATCGGGGCCTGGATTCCTTTCTTTCATTTCGGAGACAAGATGAAATGCATCCTCCAATCTTCCTTCCTTGCATAGACCTGATATCATTGTGTTGTAAGTAACTTGGTCAATTGATTTCCCTTCCGAAATCCAAGTATTGAAGAGCTTAAGAGCTTTTTCCAGCATACCATCGCTGCAAAGACCAGAAAGCAGAATATTACAGGTAAAGACATCTGGTTTGAGAGACTTTTCAACCATTTTGTTGTGTAACTCAAATGCTTTCTCAACTTTCCCCTCCTTGCAGTAAACATGAATAATAGTATTGTAAGTAGTTGCATCTGGGACTAAACCATTCCGAAGTAACTCCTTAAACTTGGATATTGCTTGTTCAGTTTTTCCCAATTGGCAAAGCCCTCGAATTATGGTGTTATAGGTTATGATACTAGGAATAATTTCCTTCTTCCTCATCTCACTCCAAAGCTGTAATGCTTTGTCTGCCATACCATCCCTAAAGTATCCCGCTAACAAAGTACCATAGCTGACCTCATCGAGCAAATAACCTCTGTTACTAGCACTATTTAGTAACTCAGATGCTTCCTTCAGCTTTTTCTCCGTGCATAGAGTATGAAGAATGGTATTAAGTGTAATAGTATCCATCTTAAAACCTTTCCTTCCCATCAAATCCATCATCTCAAAAGCTTCACCCAATTTCCCAGCCTTGCAATATCCATTAATAAAAGTATTGTAGGTAACCTTATCCGGTGGAAACCCACTTTCCTCCATCATCCTAACTCTTTCACTCGCTTCATCCATCCTCCCTTCTTTGCAGTACCATTTAACCAAAATATTGTTAGTAACTGCATTCAGCTCCATCCCTTTCTCCCTCATTTCCTCAACCAACCTAAAGCCGTCCTCACTACTCCCATGTTTAAAATATCCATCAATCAATGTATTATAAGTAACAACATCTGGTAACACTTTTGAATTCTCCATCTCATCCTTCAGCTTAACCGCCTCTTCAATTCTCCCTTCACCACACAACCCATTAATCAACATATTATACGTCCAAATATCAGGCAAAACATCATTCTGCACCATCAAGTCAATAACTTTCCTAGCTTCTTTCAACCACCCTACCTTACAATATCCAGAAACAAGTATATTGAATGTATACCTATTTGGCATCAACCCTTTTTCTTTCATATCTTGCAATAAGTTCCCAGCTTCCTTTAACCTTCCTTTCTTACAGAAAAACCCAAGGATCGTATTATAAGTAACATTATCAGGAAAACAACCAAATTCCTTCATTTTCTCAATAAATGAAATCGCCTCATTGAACTTACCTTCTAAACAACACCCTAAAATCATAATATTGAACGTACTTGTTTGGGGAATAACACCAAGCTTAATAGAATCATAGAAAACTTGCTTACCTAACTGGATCGAATGCAAGGATGGGAATTTTATCAACCCATTGATAAGAGTATTGCAAGTGAGCAAGTTGGGTTTCTTTTTAAGCCTTTTCAAGAGACAAAAAAGCTCAAATCCTAAATGGGGCCTCCCTGATTGGACATAGCTGGAAACGGAGATTTCAAGGAGGGGTTTTAATTTAGAAAGAGAAGGGTGGTGAATGAGGGAGTTGAAGAAGGTATTTTGCGGGTCAGAGGAAAGGAAGGAGAGGAGGAGGGATTTGGATTCGGAGAATTTGTGGTGGGAAAGTAGATGAGGGAGGAGGGAAAGAAGGAAAGAAGGTGAAGAAGAAAGACAAGGGAAGAGGGAAAGCGAGAGTTTGTGGAGAGAAAGGAGGGTGGAAGGTTGGGAGGAAAGGGAAGGAGAGGAAATCAGGGAGTGTAGAAGGGATGGAGTTAGGAAAGAAATGTAAGGAGTTAATGAATCTATTGGGTTTTTTGAGGTTTGTAAGATTTTGGTTAAGGCATTTAGCAACTCTGATTGTATTTGATTCATGTCAGCTTCTTTTTGCTTTTGGTTTCTCTCCGTCTGCACTATGTACTCAAGCAGCCTTTTTTATGCTTGGCAATGGTAGAAGCCTGAAATTCAACCTGAGATTGAATAGAAACGTTTAGTTTAGTTAGACACATGAACAAAACAAAATGAAAAATCTTTTGAGGACTCACCTATACTTTTGTTTGCATTATTTAGTTCTTGAACAACTAATTGAATGATTTAGGTAACTACAATTTTAATTGTTTTAAAACCATGCAAATAAGTCAAATAACCATTCTCAAAGGAAATAGAAAAACAAAAATAATTAAGCATCAAATCTTTGAGAAGATTGGCTGATAATGGTAGTTAATAATTAAAAATAGAAGATAGTTTCTCCACTCAAAATTCTTTGCATTCATATCTTTGATTATTTCCCAGTACATACTACATACATCATGATGCATGCATGCATACAAAGACAATGTTCAAAGGCGTAGAAAAATCAACACAATTTCAATTAGTGAATTAATCTCTATGGAGAAGGTTTAATAATTTATAATATTTCTCTTAAAATATCCATCAATGGTTGTATTATACACAACAATATCCGGTAACTCCTTTGAATTCTTCATCTAATCCCTCAACTTAACTGCCTCCCCATTTAAATCTTTTGAACACAACCCAGCTCATATTTAGATATCCATACAATCACATAGAAAATAGGGGAAAAAAAGTTGATTTCATAAGCTGCTCTTATAATTAGATCACTAACCCAAAATTTTAAGAATATCCACAGTTCATAAGAGACTGAACTAAACATAACCAACCAAAGATCAACCACCAAATTCAGATTCATTTCGTAATTGTGATAAATTCAAATAACCAAAAAAAATTAATTTAAGATTCATGTAAAAAAAACATAGTTAATGAGATGCTCGAAATGGTACAGCAATAAATATTTACCAGCAGGTAAAATTGAGAGATGCGTAATTGTTGGTGTGATTGACCTTTGCCTTCCAATCGCAAAGGGCGGCTAGGGTATTCATAAGGGGAATATTCGTTTTTCATTTTTTTTTTTGTTTCTTTTCAACACAAACACAAGAACCCAGTAAAAATTACTACATTTTATACATTGTTTAATTTATTATATTGGCAATTCGTAATGATACTACATTTTATGTTATTGGGCAAACGAACATAACTTTGTAACAACAAAATAGAAAATTCGTCGTAAAAAAAGCAACCTCCGATTCAGGATAATCCAGAAACGAGGAAAAAGAAAACATATTAGCAAATCTACTAATTGATATAAGGAGAACAAAAAAGGATGTAAGATGAGAGAGCAAAAGGATGTAAGATGAGAGAGCGAAAGTGAGAATCAAACCTTATGAAATCAAGTCGTGCAAGCCAAAGGCGAAAACCCAGAAATCCTGGTTGTTTTTTTTTTTGGCTAGTTAAGTGAACACCCCCAAATAAAATAGTTTACCCATTTTTTAGTTAATTGCACCAAACACCCCCAAATTATAGCTCTTATTTTAAATTGCTCTTCAAACTTTAAAACATTCTAATTATATTCTTAAACTATCTATGTTTTATCAATAAAAATTGTTAATATAACAATTAAATGAGATGTCAGATATTATGTAATATGATTTTAAAGAGAAAATTTTAATGGTCATACTTAATATCTATAGTTTGAAAATAACATTTTGAAGTTTGAGAACTAATTTAATTTAAAATAAGCTTTAGAATTTGAGAATGTTGAAAATGTATAATGCTGTTAACTTTTTTTTTTTTTTTCTAAAATGTTGCTGTATTTTTTTTCGAAATAGGAAATTTTCCACAGTTTGTTTTTCTAAGGAAAGGAGAGAATTATAAAAGAGAGGAAGTTTGTTTCTACAATATGAATTTTCTTGATAGATTCCTCATAGCCATTACAAGGCTATATAATATTCTGTCATATAGTAATGCTGAATCAGCAAATACTATATGCCAAATATAAAGCTGGCCTAACCAGTTATTTGTTCATATCTGATCACAATTATTGCGATCCTAGCAGACGAATTTCGATAATTAAAAAAAAAAAAACCAGTTGAATTACATTTGTTAAACACACGTGAGAACCAGCAGCAATGGATGTGAGGCTCTAAAGGTTAGGGAGATAAGCAGATGAAGAGGTCCATTCCTCTCCTGGTCGAGGCGAATGAGCTTGGAAATTCGAGTACCAACGAAGAAAGCGCACAATCCTTTTCTTATTCAACAATAGCTATAAACATTTAAGTTTCAGCACTTGTGTCTGAGGGCTCTTGATTTAGACTGAGTTGGTGATAGTTCATATAGTCGATGCCGCTTAACCGTACACAACATAAGATCTGCTCAGGCAGCTCTTCAGGTTTATTACCCTGTTTGTAAGTAAATGAAATTAGCATCCTTTAAAAATCCGACAACCTTGGGATGAGGGAGCGAAATTTACCTGAATTGTGAGGCCAACATCTAAGATGCAGAACTTTAACCTATCTAGGAATGCATCGAAACCTTTCCTGGAGATGTAACTGAATCTGTGCATATCGATATCAATCTCGAAATAATTTTCTCCCTATGAAATTTCATTGAAATGACTTGTGAGCCTCAGAAAGAAATCATAATGAAACAATGTTTATTTACAATTCCATTGCTACTTGTCATTCGATATTTTCAGAAGCTATGGGGAAACAATGGCCTTGATCGATGTTAGTGGGGATTCCAAACAACATCAACCGCATATCACACACAACCCAGAAATACAAACAAAATTGCTTATTGCAGCTTGAGCTGTAATGTTCACAAAATCACATGTAGGAAATTGCGTTTATGAATGTAGTAGTATTAGGTGCATCCTAACTTCATTCAACATATATATATCAAAATGATGCTACATCCATTCATAAGAAAATAAAGGAGAGACTTACTGAGTAGAATTCATGCTGTGGACGTGAAAGAACAGGCTTTTCGTTATAAGCCTGCATAAGCTTCCTCTCTGCTGCACTCATGTGAAGATCTTCCACATTTGCAACACGACCTAATATTTTCAACCTTTCTCGAAATGGGACATTTGTATCTACAGGAAATCCTTTAACCTTTTCAACTTCATCATCAATTATTCTCTGTTTTAATGAAAACAATATAGATTCAATAAAGTTAACTTGGTCGTAGATCAGGTAATGAAGTGGTAATGAATGCATGAAGAACAAAATTCATATATATATGCATGAACAAATAAGACAAACGCTTCATATATATATGCATGTTGGGAAAAAAATTCATAAAAACTAAAACCTTATGGCATGACAATTAAGAGAGTTATCAAAACATTATGAGAAGAGATAACTATTATAATTCTAATAGAATTTATGTTGTAGTAGCATAATTAATTAGGAAAATGTTTGTTGACAAATTAAAAGGAATATGGTACATTTAAAATTTAGCAGTATCCACCTTACCCTGATGTTTTCTTGAAAGTGAGGTGGAAGCTCCTTCAAGTAACTGTCGGAAAGCTTAAAGTACAGAACAAAATTCATCCCTTCCCCATCAATTTCACTATGAAAAAGTGCAGGAGGATACAAGGGAATCTGCATAGCATTCAAGGTTAGCATTAAACTCGACAGAAAAAGAAATGTTTTACAGTTAAAAGTTCTCTTCTCATGTGGCATGCAGCAAAATGTAGCAAAGTTTTGGAATAAGGTAGAACTGGAAACAAAAATTTCAGGAAGGCACAAGAACCAAGTTGATTTTGTACTGAGATGGCAGTCATTAGTTGCAGTAAGAAGTGAGTAAGAAGGCAAAAGACAACATTATGTGGTATTTCCATCCCAAGGAAAGTAGAACAAAATGTAGTAAAAACTTATCCACTCAGAAAGGCAGCTGTACAAGAGAGATACCTGAACATTTACAACAAGGATAGATGGTAGTTTCCCTGAATGGCTAACAACAGGTAGTTCAACAAATCTAGCTATGTGATCTATTTTTCGTGGAGATAAGAATACATCAACGCCAAAAGGATAATATGCAGCATGGTTATGTGCAAAATCCTTCTTCTTATCCCTGCCATTATTAAATAGTTACCTGGTTAAGTAACAAAGAGTCATAGTAATACAAGATCCAACCATGTGAAGTCTAAATCTAAAAACTTCTAGAAGTCTCATGCATACTATTGCTTCATAAAAATCAATAATATTCCATAAAAATAATTATTTGCATAAATATTAAAGTACAGAACCAAGGAAAGTTTTCCATACCTAAAATAATTTTCTGATCGAACCTTGAAAGTACCTGGCTCAATATGAGACCAACAATCAAACATTCTCTTTTCTGTAGGGCAAAATGGTACTTGAGACCCTGCTTTTGGTCTCTGAAGAAGCCTCTTCGACGAAACTGAGTTAAGAAAGAAAAATAATAAAATTTTAAAAAAATCCACCAGTTCTATTTATTGCGAAACATTGCTGCTTTCTGAGAGAGCACCAACTTTAACGGAAGAGCAAATCTAATCAGAGGAGACTCATCCCAGATTCATGGAAAATCATTTCACATGGATCCAGCGGTCTCTTGATAAGACAGTTCAACTAATTTCCATTCAATGCATAACATAGATACTCACATAGGGCAGCATTGGGATGCCCTTCTTTCCATTTAAATGGAAGTTTTAAGGCATTCTTTTTCCTTGCACTTGGTGGGCTAGAGCTGAGCGATCTTCTCTTTTCAACAGATGAAACAGTAGATGCAAGACAAGGTAGACAATTGCTTGGAAGAATGCCACAGTTATCCAACAATCCGACCTCCTTCCCGGGACCTTCACCAGCAGAGGAGGCAATATCATCAAGAAAAACAGGTTGCTTTACTTCATTTGAAGCTCCATCATACTTTAATTGGGGATTAACATCCCTTGAACATAAGATTTGACTATTTGAAATTCTAGCAGCTTCACTAGCAGAGTTGCGTGCAGAATTACCAGTTGACAGATCCCCTGGTTTCTGAATCTGGTCAACTAAAGAAGAATGTTCTCCATAATTAGCATCTCTTAGAGATGAAATATTGGATGAAGCTACACCTTCAAGACCATTTAAAGACAACGTATCTGCAGATATGGAAGAGTATTGTAGTCAGTGGTGACTATTTCATATGATCTTTGAGAAAAAGAGAGTGAGTTTAAATAAGAAATTTCTAAGAAATATCCCTAAATAACATACCCTCCTGAACACTTTCAAACTCCTCTTCGCAGTCGGAGTCAAATACCGAAACTGGATCAAACCACAACTCTTGGCTTCCTGCCAAGGTGGCATCATCAAAACATTAGCTCTTCTGCTATAACTAAAATAAAACCTGTTCTAACTGAAATGCTATAATAACCACATTAACACATAACTTGAAACATCAGCTATTCTGCTATAAGCCTGTAACTGAATAAAACTGTTTCAGCTGCAATTCAGTAAAGTTGCCCATATTTAAACATGACATGGTGAACAAGTAAAATAATAATAACAGTGATAATTATTGTCCCAATATATAAAAAACAGGGTCATAATCCTATCATGATCCCATCAAAATTGGGTCCAGGAGGGATGTTCTAGAGCACTCTTTTAGCTCCCATGTTCCAAATAGCAAATGCCAAATATAAAAAAACAAGAACCTGGAGAAAGAAATTGTAAATAGATTGTTTGTAAGTTATATAATCAAACAGAAGAAGAGCACTAATATTAAGAAACAAATTATAAAAAGAAAACCAGCTGGGAGAAAATGATAAATCACAGAAAGTAAACAATGAACCGCTATAATAAATCTATTGACCAAAGGAAACATTCTTTTAAATTTTAACTAATCTAACAACTAATACACAGACACCCAGATTTTATTTTAATACATATAGCAATAAGAAAAATAAGCAAATATGATCAACATCACTGCTTTTAGAACTGGACCGAAACGGCAGTTGGACCAGGAACCTGTCGAGGTACCGGTCCAAAGAGAGGGATTGAACTGGTTGACCTGCGAACCGGCAGTTGAACCGGTTTTCTCTATTTTTTATTTAATGAATTTTTTAATAATTTTTTTGATCAAACTGGACAAACAGGTCGGCTTGGGAACCGGTGGCCTGACCAGTTCGACCACCAATCTGGTTTTGAAAACCTTGATCAACATTCATTACACTTGAACATGTAGGATCTCAAATTTAGAAAATAAAGATATAACATAAAGATAAAGCAGGCACCAAAAACTGTAAATTCTATATGCATAACCATATGTCAAATTCCAGAGAACAGAAGTCCAGTAACATCTTGGGGGGCAGATATGATAGATTTTTTTTAGACAATCCCAATGTGGATGATACAGCATACCATAACAGCAACAATGGAATAATACAGAAACTGGATTGAAGTAAAGCAATGAAGAAAAGAAGATGAAAGACGGGAAGGAAAATGGCCTTGAATCTTTAAATTGTCTTCTTTATTCCATGGTTAACAATTCCCACCTTAAAGTTTCTCTCTCTTCAAGTAATGTATAGAAAACTATGCATTAAGCTTCTAATACTGATATTTAAATCTTAACTCGCATAATACAATCCATAACACCCATGCTGATAACTAAACAAGTCAATATAAAATAAAAACAGTACCACTAATTATCTTGATAAGCCTATAGTATATCCAAAGGCTTCTGGTTTACCCCTCCTTTAAGAGAAATTCTTTTATCAAATCTTCATATCAATTTTGTCCGTAGAACAAACTGATCAAGACTAGCTGAATGCTTATAAAGATTAAAATAATAATCATAGAAACAACCATCTCAATATTGAGACCAACAATGAGAACACTGCAGCAGCTAGCTCCAACTCAAATCAAACCCCAACCAGCTCAAATGTATCTACTGCATCTTTAATTCCAATTTGCTAAAACTTAATAGAGGTGAAGCAAGATCTTTAATGAGTCAAACTTCATGATGGTAATCCTTTTTTTGGACGAAAACGTGATGGTGATCCTTGGTAGTAAGGGAAAGGTTTCTCCTTTGCAGCCTGAAGGTTACTTGTTCGACTGCAGGAACAGCCTCTTTGCAAAATGCATGGGAAGGCTGCGCATGATAAACTACACTCTCCCAACCCTTGCTTTTGCAAGGAGGAATGTGCACCGAGGAGCACCCTTTAGTGGATTAAACTACGTAATCTAGAGTTAAGAATTCTAGTTCTGCTTTTCTATGGGAACTTTTTACACCGTGTTGCACTGGCACATAGGGGGAATTAAGTTTCACAAGAATCCTACTTTTGAATTTTGGTTATGGTCAAAATTCCCCTATATCAATCTACATTCCCTCTGATTATTAACAAACACAAAGAGGAATAATCAGTATCAAAATCCCAATGTTGGGATTTCTCGAACTACGAAAAAAAAATAGATACCAATTGATCATCTAAAGACTAGGTCTCCACAAATACATAATTCACAACAAAAATTTCACCTTTTCGAAAAAGAAATAGCAGTTATTACAAAGTCTTTCAACCCATATAATACAGACATGCATTTCCTGATATAACGTAACACCAAAACCCGTCAAAAAAAAAAAGACCAAGTTTTGATAAGAGAGAGAGAGAGAGAGAGAGAGGAGAAACCTTGAAAAGTTGGGTTGGTGAAGGAAGAGCGACGATCGACATTATCAGAGGAACCCTCGGAAAGACGAGAAGGCGCCCTTTTCTTAAAGGTTTTCCTTCTTTTACGACTTTTCTTCTTAGAAGACCTCGACCTTTGGCCAATACAGCCTTCAGGTCTAGACACACAAGAACCCATCTCTATTGATCCTTCGTTTCTAAGCAGAGATCAATTCATCACCTCCCCTATGATATCACCATCTCCAGAAAATGGCAGAGGGAATCCCCCACACAAACATACAGCGACACACAGAGAGAGAGAGAGAGAGAGACGGCGGAGTCTTTTAAGAGAGAGAAAAAGGAATTAAACAAACAGGAACAGCACCATCAATATCATTAACAACGGCGAAAAAAAACTACCATTTTTATTTATTAACGATATATTCATTGTTGAATTAATTATTAATTGTCTATATCTTGTAGAGATATTATCCACTGGATTACAATTTACAACACACCACTTTCAGGGTGAAGATAAAAATAATAATAATAATAAGGAAAAAAAAACACTTCTTTTATTGATGAATGTGAAGAAATTGTATAATTAAATGTAATGGTTGCTGAAAAAGAGACAAGAAAAAGGTAACGTGGTTTTCAGTTTTCCTAAAAAAAAATTTAAATTATTTATAGTTAATTGCACATGACATCCCTACACTATGATTCTCATTTTAAATTAGTCCTAAACTTCAGAATATTTCAATTACATCCTCAAACTATCGATGTTATATCAATCTGGTCCTTCTCTTATTAAAAATTTTAATTTAATTGTTAAATGACATGCCAAATCTTATGCGGTATATTTAAATTAAAATTTTTAAAGAAGAGTAAAATGTTAGGCATAATCTTTAAAAGTAAAATAGAAAGAAAAAGAAGACATGAATCATAAAGATTTTGTAAAAGTTTGAAAAACCTCAAAAACAAAATGTTTGCAACATCCATTTTTACAAAAAAAGATAATAATAATTTTGCAGTTTGAACTATGTCACATAAGATCTGATGTCTTTTTTAAGAGTTAAATTAATAGTTTGAGTAATCGAAATACATTATCAATATATCATTGATAGTTTGAGGATGTAATTAGAATGAACGTTATAGTTTAAGGATGTATATTGGAATGTTTTGAAGTTTGAGAACAAATTTGAAATGAAAATAATAGTTGAATGAATTTTTCAACATTTTTATTAAATGGAGTAAATAGTTGAATAATTTATATAACAGAGTTCATGTCTAGAATTCGTGCTTATCCCTCCTAATAATATGTCTTACCATTGCACCCAATCACTTGTTAGTAAAATTGATTGCTTTTATCCCTATTTAAATTGCTTAGAAATTTGATTTAATTTGTATGTTCATCTTCGATCAACATTGGGCTTCGATGAAATTAATTGCTTTGTAGTTGCAAATTATTTAAACAATAATAACAAATTGAACGTTTGTATAAAATTATAATTGTAATACTAATTTAAAAATAGTATAAAATAAAATTAAAAATTAATAACAACAAGCAATCATAAAGTAAAACTTTTATATTAGGCAATGATAGGGGTGGATAAGGGTGAGTTTAAAATGAATTCAATATATTATGTATTATAAACGGAAAAAATATATAATGATGATGCATGAGTATTATAATTTATCTCGTCATTAATTAAAATGTTCTTTCATCACTTTTCGATGTTATTGTCATTTGATTATGTCTTGAAAATTTTTCTTTGAAAAGCCGTTATGTAACTCTATTATTTTGAGACACTTCAAACTTATTAATGGTAATAATCTCTATTTGTTGAATGCTATTTGTAATGATAAATATCAATTTTAATTAGTATAATAAAGTATTATTAATAATAAATATATTTAATTGTGCAGTTCAAGCCAATAAAAACTCTATTATACAAAAAAAATATTGATATGATTTTATCCATTAATTTTATAGAAGATTTTATCTATTATTCTTAATATATTATTCTTAATTGTATAGTTAAAAACAATAAAACTTTATTATTGAAAAAAAAAGCTTATTTATTTAATGTCGGTTTAGTAATTAAATGAACATTAAAGGATAATTTTGTTAATTTAATTTTTTCAAACTCGTACATTTATATATTATACATATAGATTATAAGTAGATTATTGTGTGTTTTATTATTTTTAAATTAAAATAACACTTACAAAATACTAACCTCAAAATAATTTCTTTTTACTTTGACATTTAGAGTACTATAAAATGTGGAGAATTAGTTACTAAGTTTGCTCGATAAATACATTGAGAAGTAAAAAATAATTTATGTTTCAACTTTTTTTTCCTATTTTCTAAAAAGTTCACCTATGTAATGAATCAACATGTGAATTCTAGATATAATGTAATATTTTTACTTAAAAACTAGTACATTGTTTTAGGCATAATTTTTTAAAGAATAATAATAGGTGTCCTTATTAATACAAATTTTAAACATGTAATTTATATTTGTAGTCATTCAATTATGATTTTTTATCACCCAATTATGAAAAGTTATAAAATGGTCATTGAACCATTCAATTTTATCTTTTTGTCATCTAATTATCTTGAGTTTATGGATATTTCAATTTTTACATTAGTCAATTGATGACTAAAAAAGAAAAAAATTAATTTAGTGACTATTTTATAACTTTTCATAATTAAATTATCAAAAAGAAATTTACTAATAATTGGGTAATAATTTTATAATTTTTCGTAATTTGATGATAAAAATGACAAAACCCATAGTTGAGTGAAGTCTATTTCGTAAATTGGTAATTTTTTTTATTTGCATTAATAGTATCCAAAATTAAAAATGTTTTTGTGGGGATCTCATTTTCAATCTTTATAGTAACTTATGTGAGACATTTAAAAATATGTAAAGAGAAAGAAAAGGAAGTTGTGGGGTTGGTAGCCGCAGCTTGGGTGGCGCTAATCATAAGCCATCTCTTTCTCTCATCTGCTTTTGTATTTTTGGAGTTAGGGCCCACCAGGATAACACGTGCCATTTTCTGATTAGGCAAACGTGTGGGGGGAAAGTCTGGCACACCAATGCCTGGGTTCTGCTGGACTATTTATTTGGCTCCTTCTCGGCAATGTCTATTTTTTTTTTTATATTTTTAGTATTTTATACTATAATTATATTTGATAAGTAGATCCTAATATATTTTACAATAGAGTAAACAATACTTTTAGTCATTAAATTATGAATGAGTTTATGTATTGGTCACTTAACTAAAAAAAGTTACAATTTGGTCATTAAATTATTTAAAATTTTTTATTTAAGTCATTGAGTTATTAAGTATTTTTTTAAAAAAGTTTCCTCAGCGAGCTCCAAGAAAAAAATTATTCAAATTTTGATTCGATATTCGTGACTTTTATAGTTATTTCATGAAAAAAGAACTAAACTGTAGAAGAAAAGGAAAAAAAGAGTTTTCAATTGGTGTAGGTGGTGTTAACAGAGAAAGTCATATAATATCACTTTTATCAGTCTAGAGACTTAAATGAAAATTTTTGTATAGTTCAGTGATCAAATTGTAACTTTTTTAATTTAGTGACTAAACAAAAATTTACCCATAATTTAATAACTAATGATACAATTTACCCTTTACAATTTTAACTCAAAATAATTTAAAATATAAGATAAAGCGACATCAACTAATATGGGCTATAACTTTTTTATTCAATTGCACCATAAATTAAGAAAAATAGCAGTATGGTGACGTTGGACGATTGATGCCTCTTTTCGCACTGATAAGGACCCTCCATTTGATAAATATATTGTATTAGGTTAAATTTTGTAGGATAAATTATATAAATGTTACTTTAATTTTTTATATATTTAAAATTTAATTTTTGTATTTTTATTTTAAAATTTTAGTTATTTTTTAAAATTTAAAAATTAAGTTTAAATATTAACACTATTTCAATTTGGGTAAAAATATAATTAGATAGATCAATTAAATTAAATTGAAACAATTTATTTGAAAATAAAACTTTTATTAAATCAAGTGACACATGATTGTGTAATCAATTATGATTATGGTCCATGTGTTTTCATTTTAATCAAATTAGTTAAGAATTTCAATTATTTGGAGTAAGTAAAGCTATTGTAAAAATATAGAACTAATTTATGTCAAATTAAAATATAAAGACTAAATTCCAAATGTGAGCATAATAGATAGTTCGAAATTACAAATTCACTATTATCTTATAGTGATTAAAAGATGAGTTGTGTCATCAGTTAGTTCAAATAATTAGCACCCTAAATAATTTCGGTAGGTGACATGGTTTAAAAAAAACACTTATTCCAACTCATAATATTAAACTAAATTTTTATGTTAAAATAGTATTTTTTTAAAAAATCCATATCATTAACTATTTGGACTAACTAATAACATTAAATATAAGGATCAAATTATGTATAAAGATTAAATCTTAATTTTAGGCATAGTAGCGGAACCAAAATGAGATTCCACCATTTTTCTATAATATATAAAATAAATACGGTGTTGACAAAAAAATGAGGTGAGAATTTTAATCAAAATAAAATATAAGGGTTAACTAAATCCCTAATTATTATTAAGTATTTTTTGGTCATTTTATTATGAAAAATTATAAAATAGTCATCTAATTATTTGAGTTTTTCTTTTAGGTCACCAACTGTTAAATGACCGATGAAAGATGACTTGAAAATTTTAAAATTTACATAATCGCAAATTTAACCCTAAACATTATATATTATGTCAATTTAGTCTAGATTCTAAAAAATTAATCCTCAACAATTGCACATTGTGTAATTTAACCTTTTTTAATTTTACTTTATTTTTGACCCTTTCACCTAAAAATCTAAAAAAAATAATCTATTAACTAAATTTGGTCGGAAATATATCAAAATGGAAACACTCAAAAATCCAAGACTTTTTCTCATTATTTTAAATTTAATCCAAAATGTCACAAGTAAAAGTAAAACTGCAAGAAAAAAAAAGGATCAAATTATAGAATATGTAAATGTTTAGGGTTAATTTTTTGGAATAAAAGCTAAATTGACACAAGTTATAAATGTTGAACGTTAAAGTTATTGTTATGCCAATTTCAAAAGCTGCCAAGTTATCTTTCCGTTAATAATTCAACGACTGATAACTAAAAAAAAAATTCAAATAGTTGGGTGACTAAAAAGAAAAAATTTGAATAGTTGTATGACCATTTTATAATTTTTATAGTTAGATGATAAAAAAAAAACTTCCTAGTAGTTGGATGATTATTAGTGTAATTTACCCAATATTTATACTAACTAATGTGATTATAAAATTGAAGTACCAAATTATATATAAAATTAAACTTTAAATGTAATATAGATACCAAAATTAAAATTTAATTATTAATATATAACCTTAAAAAAAGTATTCCTTTCATTTATAGTTGATAGGTATTCTTACACAATCATAATATGTTTTAGAATATTTATTCAATGAATTAATTATTAAAACTAAATTATTTAAATAAATATATAAAATTATAAAAAGAGTTCAAAAATCTAAAAAAATCTCAGCATCACCTTTAGGCATCGGTCAAAATATTGCCAAAATAAATGAAACCAAAAATTACAGATTTACGGCATGTAAGAGTTGGTAATGTTGATGTGGGTGTGAGTGAGTCTCACCGCCGCCCTTATTTTTCGTGCGCTCATTTGCTATAATTTTTAATTTAATAAAATAATATTAACTTGAGAGGGAAGACGGAGAGCAATGGAGAGTTGTTTTCTCATGTCAAGACATACACCATTCACTTGTCTTAATTGATTTTTTTTTAAATTTATTTTTTCCAAAATTTTGACGCTAAAATTGAGATCGGATTTGATCAAAAGTCAACATCTTAAGCTCTTTAATATTTTATTTGTTAAAAGAAAAAGGACTTTATTGCTTGTTGAAAAATATTTTCTTACATTTTAGAAGGAATTGTATTTGAATATATTAGAGTATTACACACTTTTGATCTAGTTGAAAAAGATTTATTTATCAAAATTATAAAAACTAAATGTATGTTTTGAGTGTGGTTTATATGGTCACATGAAAGATATTTGCTCAAAAACAGGTGGTGGCAAAAGGTTGGATAGTGATTATCTAACTGGCCAGACAATGAAAGAAACGAATGAGAATCGACAGTCGACTTCGGTTGTTTCTTGAAATTCACGTCGACCGTCTCAGAAGCTAATTGGAAAAAATCAGGGTTCAATCCTAAAGAATACCCGATCAAGATTTGACTTAATTGTTGACTTAAATGATTAGGTTTCTTTCCATCCTGATCTTGGGTTAGGCTCCACAAAGGAAACAAGGAAAAATGTTCAAGCGATAGTTGAAGGATTGATGGTCACTAAATTAACTATAATTACGACAAAGGCAAACGCACCTATCGAACAATAGTATAGCTATGGTGAGTAGGGAATATCGTATCAACAAGGACTAAATGTACTAGTAATTACTGTTTTTCTATTATTTAGCAATCAAATTGATGAAATTGTTTTTAATCTAAAATTAACTAAACTAATTACTAAGAATGCAATAGAGAGTGAATTGGTAAAATAAACGAAGTTAACCAATGTGATAGACAATACCCAGGAAAGAATCCACCTATTATTCTGAATCTGAATTAAACGATTTATTCACTTGTGTCTTGTGGCCAGCCCGTGTGGCTCATATGGGCGTGTGCCTAGCCCGTGTGGAAATACCCAGGCTGTGTGGATATTGGAAACAGCTCTTTTTGCCTGATTTTGGCTCGTTTTTCACTCCTTTCACTCCCTTATGCTCACATAAGTATAGAAACATGAATTTAAAGGATTAGGAGCATCAAATTCACTAATTCACATAATAAATCATCCAAAAATGCATCAAGAATAAGATTAAAAACATGTTACTTTTATTGTTTATCAAGGATCCTATAATGGGTTGAAGCTAATGGCTTCCAAATCCAAAGGTAAAAAGGTTAATGGTATTCGACTAGCCTCTAAAGGGATTGGTAACCGAAGTGGGCGAGTTTCGAAAGGGATAGTTATTAGAGAACTGTCACAGCGGGCTGCTAACCTTATGACTAAAACTACTAAGAAGTAGAACTTTGTTAAGGCTCACAAGCCCGTTCGACATAATCCAAAATTCCACTCAGTGGCCATTATCGATGAAAACTGTAATCCCAATATGTTGGGAGATGGCGATGATTCTATTTTTGTTTATGATTTTGGTCTTGTTGAGGGTGGCTCATCTAAGTCAATTCCGCTAGATAAATTTGACATGCGGTTGGATGATGGTCAGAGGGATCAATCTACCATTAGAAAATCATGACCATAATTTTTGGGAACCTATGGTGCAAGTTGTAGATGTGGCTCATTTTATTTTGGTTGCGATTGGATCGACTACGGATGGTGCAAATGTTCAAGTTACAGATGGCATGAAGATGAGTGACTTGCCTGCTAGAAGAGACAATAACCAATTTATGGATTTGTAAGTTTTTCTCCTATTGCTTTGTTATTTTTTAATGGGTGTCTCTTTATTTAGAATTGTAGGGCTGTAGAAGCCATCGATTTCATTGGTTCATAAATGAGTATAATTAGGAGTTTGATTTTGACATTTCACTTTACTTGAAACGCGAGTTAGTGGTATGGTGGCGAATTTATCTATCTCTCAGCTTGGTTTTCAATTTTTGCATAGGGTTGGAGCGAGAGGTTTTACTGGTGGTATTTGGGTTTTATGGACAGATGCGGTGGTCATTGAGGTTTTAGTTAATCACTTTTAACATGTTCACTTAGGAATTCGAGTTAAGTCTATTGGTTTTTTTTTGCTCGCTGTTGTGTATGATAGTCCACAACTAAAGCTCCATAACAGTTAGATAAGCTTGCGGATTGTACTGATAAGCCTTGGGTGTTGGTTGGTGATTGGAATATGATCCTCTCTGTTAATGAGTATAGGGGGTCTCGGATGTCTTATTCGAGATGGTGCTATTTCTTTGATGAATTTTTGTTTCGGAATAATCTGATGGATATGGGCTTTACAGGACCAAAGTTTACGTGGAATAAGAGTGATGTTTTCTAGCATCTAGATATGCTATTTGTAATCTTCAATGGTGCAATGTTTCTCTAGGTATAAGGTTCAAAATTTTCATCGACTTAAATATGAACATCGACCTATATTAATAAGGTTAGATAATGTAACAATGAATTGTTTGGCTCGATTGTTCAAATTTTGTTTGGCTTGGCTCAGTGATGGGAATGTTTAAGGATATGGTCAAGGCTAATTGGAATCAGTGGATGATATTTCTACTACCATTGATAATTTTGCTAGGGCGGCTTAAGTCTGGAATCAATATGTCTTTGGTAATTTAAGAGTCTGTAAGAGGAGGGTTATTGCAATAATTTGAGGTGTGCAGAATGTTATTGATTATAGGTTAACTAAGAATTCGAGAAAACCTGAAATTAAGCTTGGTGTAGAGTTGGAGAAGATTATGGAGTTAAAGGAGCTCGTATGGCAAAAATAGTATATGATCGATTAGATGGTGAATGGTGATAGGAAAACTAAGTTTTACCATCACAAAGTCACGAACAGGCACCGCCTTACCTATATCAATGGGATTAAATTGAAGACTGGGATGTGATGGTGTTATGAGCTCACCCTTAAATGGGCTGCGATCAATTACTTCTTGTGTATTTACTCTGTTGATGAAGTAGCCCTTGTTTGTTTTCCAGATTTAGGCTTTTTTTGGAGATTAATGTTAGTGACTTAGATTGATTAGCTACTAATTTGATAGGCATGGAGATTAATGTAGCTTTAGATACTATATCTCCTTTGAAGGTGCCTGACATGGATAGTCTTCACACTAAGTTTTTTCAAAGTTAATGGAATATAGTTGGAGAGTCTATTTGTAAATTGGCTAAGGATGCTTTTGGTGGTAAATCGATTGACCTGGCCATTTCTAAAACTCTTTTTTTGCTTATCTCAAAGGTGCCTTACCCTAAAACTTTGTCCTAATATAGACTGATTAGTCTGCGTTCTATTTTCTATAATGTCTTACATAATTTATCCAAATCAAACGAGTTTTATTGAAAGTCATTTGATCACAAAAATGTGGTGCTTGCTCAAGAGGTGATTCACACCATACTAACCACTCAGGGCTGTCGACATTGATGGACGACTTTAAAGGTATACCTAGAAAAGGCTTAAAATTGTATTCATTAGGATTTCCTTGATGAAATGCTTGGTTTAATGGGATTTCTAGTTAATCTTTATTCATTGATTATAGTGTTAGATCTGGTGCCCTAAGTGTAATATTTTCGTTTATGTACACTTTTTCGTTTCAAACAAATTGGTTTAATAATAACATTTAATTACATTAATACCTTTTGTATATTGTCTTCAATGGTTTTTACACGTAAAGCAAAATGGAAGCAAATATTGGACTCACTGCTTATCTAATTTTAGCTAATACAAAGTGATATTATGTGGTCAAATCGTTATACCAAATGAAAACTTGTATTAGTGGATTAATCTAAACATGTCATTAGTCTAATAAAAAATGAGCAAATAACTTCTAGAAGATAGAGACATAGATGCGACATACAATACATCAGACAAGACCCAAGTAGAATAGATCTTAGATCCATTTATGGATTTATTTACTCGTGACGTTCACAGTGTGACATACTTTAATCCTGAGCGAATGATGGACTATGTATGCGTGTCTCATATACTTTAATGTAAGCAAAAGCCTGAGATCAGATAGATAAGGAACGATTCTTCGAGTTTCACTGAGTAATTTGGTTACATAACATTTACGTCTGTTTCTAGCTCGTATGAATTATTCTAAAAATAAATAAAATGGTTCCTAAGTGGAGATTATAGTTCAAGATCTAATTACATATCTTGAAAAATTAATAAAATAATAATTACAACCATTATAGTTTCTAGGAATCACAACTTTGGTAAAATTAATTTATCATAAAAATAATAAAATAATAAAAATACATTAATTCACATACATAACTCAAAATATGTTAATAAATATAAGAATGCCACATCTTATAAAAAATTAACCAAACATAAAGAAGAGAGAAATTTTCGGTATTTGTTTATACTATAAACAGAGCACAACTTAGCTATGATACCAATTGTTGGAAAAAAATTGGTTCGAAAACAGTTTTCTTGCATAGAGAAAATATAAAATTTTAAAAATCGAGTCGGTTTGTGATATTTATAGCAATAAACTATTTCCAAAAAGTGCATGTGCTTTGTGCGAGACAGATCATTGATGTTCCAAGCTTTCAACCGAACGACATTCTCCGTTGTTCTTGTACCATGAATCGCTTCAAGTGTGGGCTCGAACAATCACGAATCAAACATAGAACCATAAATAAATTTCTTACTTTCAGTAGGAAAGTAAATATCTCTTATAGAAATTGGTAGAATTGTTATTCTCAAAAAATAGAATTTATAGAAAATAAATTCTCACTATTTTTTGGTAGAATAACAATATCTCAAAGTTGTGTGTTTTTAGCCTTACCAGTGCCATCTATTTAGTAGGAGAGATAAAAGAATCCTAGTTGAATTAGTAGAATACAAATAATATTTATTTAATAGAAAAATCAATCCCCTAGTTGAATTAGGAGAGAATATTATGAGGGGTTTGGGGTCTCTCTTGTATCAGGTCCAATTATACATGCTTACTGGACTTTTAACGTAGCACTTTATAATTTAATCCAACCCGATACATGTTTTTCTATTTCCCAAAATAAATATTATTAAATTGATATAAAATTAATTTTCCAATTAAATAATTTCTCAATCCAATTCTAATCTCATTAAAGTCATGACAACTTTATTGTAAAAGAATCTATGAGAAAATATATTTAATTTTTACATTCAACGGACTCTCAGTGACTAATTAATTTAATTCCATTTTCAAACTTCAATTATTTACTTAAAAAATAATTTGAAAATCTTAAATTAATTCTTAGGTAATTTCCATACTTAGTGAAAAACCACATTCATTTCTGAATGTAACTGTAACACTACGAAGCATTACTGGAATTAAACGCTAATAACGAACAACACCGAGTCATAAATCTATATTTCAATTTAAAATTTCTCAAATTCCACCTTTAAGTCCCTAATATTGACCTACGTGGCCCAAAATATACTTAGGAAGTGTTTTGGGATTAAACCGGGAACTTTGGAAACTTTTCCTTGAGAATAGGGGCACACGCCCGTGTGGCCTAGGACATGCCCGTGTGGCCTGCCTGTGAGGCTCTCATGGCAGTGGGGCCAGCCCGTGGGCAGATCTAACTTTCTCACACGGCCGTGGGACTAACCTGTGGGAAATTCTGACTTTGCCACACGGCCTGGGCACACGCCTATGTGACTTGGCCGTGTGAAAACCTGATTTTTCACCATTTTTGAGCTATTTTCACAAATCAAACACACCTAATTCATACCCAATACATTGACTTATAAATCTTGATCAAATAACATTCCTCTATTCATTTCAAATACTTCTTAAAAGTTACAAATTACCTTACACCCAAAAGGTAAAATATATTTAAGTGGCTAAAACAAAACCTAATACATGCCACATTTCCAAAAGATAGATTCATCACCAGAAACTAAACTGAGGTCAGGATTGACTCGGATGCTGCACCAAACTTCAACTTTATCTAGCCTGCGCATGGAACAAACCGTACGCCGAGTATTAGAAATACTCAGTGGTATTACCATAATTCAAATTATAGCAAATATAAAATATCATAAACATGCATAGATAGTTAACAAATCAGACATATAATTCATACCAAGTTATCATATTTCCATTGTATCATTTTCATTATTTGATTCAATATTTCATCAAAAAGATTACCAACTATTCATGAACCTTTGGTTCATCTCTCAATCACATATAAATATCCATTTCACATTCTAATATAAATAATTCATGAACCTTGGTTTTATGCCTTCAATCTCATAGCTCAAATTGTATTTCTCATTTCATCTTATTATATCACTTTCTCATTTCATTCAATAATTTAATTTATCAATTTCATTTAGTTTTTCTCTTCACATATATTTCCCCTATTAACATAACTCAGACTTTGGAGGATACACAGATCCAACCAAACACACCAAAGTGGCGGCCAATGCCTCATCGGGTAGTTCGAAGCAAATAAGTGAAGACCAACGTCTCAACGGCTAGGCCGAAGCAAAGTGGCGACCAACGCCTCATCGAATCTATCCAAAGTAAATATGACACACCAAGTGCCTCATCGACTCGAAGTCGAAGAATCCCTAAATACTTTCTATCCTAAGGCATGCCAACTATATCCACCCTAGCCCGACTAGTTAATAGGTTATCGAAATCATTCGAATTCAAATCAATCACAATAACAATTCAATCACAATTTCAAATTCACCACAAATCATTATACAATATACTTTCACACATGAATACATTCATCAATTAAATCCAATTCTCATTCAATTCAAATATCACTACTTACCTCAATTTCATTTTTCATGCACATATATTGAAATTAAACATTTAATAATAAATAACTTGAATTAAGGTAATACAACCGATATTTTCTCGAGCTACTCCTCGATCACTTTTTCCTTTCCCTTCGCATTCAACGTCTCGGTTTCTTTGTTTGCTACGAAAATTAGCATAATTATAATTAATTAATAACACACTTATTTTATAGAAAATAATAACTTTCCATGCAACTTTAACCTAAATCCCAAATTTGTCCTAACTATTTTCATCTTCTTCCTTTTTATAATTCATATTATATCCTTATTCAATTTCCATCAAAACTTTAATATACCCATTAAACTTTTATCATTTTTCCATAATTTTGAATTTCTATCAATTTAGTCCCTACAATACAAAACTTATGACCTTGTTTACAATTCAATCCTTTAATCAATTTAAATCAAAATTTCTATCAATTAAACCCCTAATTTCATCATTAGTTCAACATAAACCCTACTTAAAAGTCTATCATCTTTCAATATTTTCACACAAATTCAAAAGTATTCAACTTTAAAACTTCAAAAACATCAAATCACTAAGAAAAGGACTTAATTGACTTACCAATTTAACTTCTAAGCTTTCAAACCCTAATTTCTCCTTTTTCTTTTCTTTTGTTCTTTCTTTCTTTCTATTTTGTCTCTTCTCTGTTTCTTTTCTTGTTTTTCTTTCTTTTATTTATTCTTTATTTCATTTTATTTCTTTCATTTACTAAATTAATAATTAATTATAAAATATCTAATTAATACAAATAAAAATATTACATGTGTATTCAACATACATATACACATGTAATATTTCATCACCATACATTTGTCATTATCTCAATTAATTGATAAAATATAATAATAATAATAATAATAATAATAATAATAATAATAAGTAAATATCTTTTACTTAATTCATAAGTAAATTTATATATTATATACACTTGTACTAATAATTTAAATACACATTTATTTATTTTTAACTTACACATGTCACTAATTTAGTTTAATTACTAATTTAATCCTTTATCCTTTCTCTATTCTATGGTTAAGCTTTTATGCTCTATTCAATTTAATCCTTTCTACTAATTACTTCTAATTAAAAATAAATTCACCTAATTGAAATCTAATTCAACTTACAACTAACTTCGTAAATATTTTTGTATAAATATTTATGAACCTATTTTCCTAAGACGGAGCCCTAAACTCACTTTTCCGGTGCCCGTGAAATATGGGTCGTTACATTAACTCATTTCTCTAACTTTATCATTTTTATCTATTTCTTTTCATTTGATTCAACATTCAATTCATTTCTAGTTTCAATGAGCTAGCGGATGGACTGATTGAACATATGTGATTAGGGCTCAAATGATTTGTTATTAAGTTCTAGCTTTTCGCCTATTCATTATAAACTTATTTAGTCCCAAAGGCATTCCACTATAGTATAATGGCTATGCTCTCTCCAATTACATATTATTATGAAAGCTACTCGATTAGTACTTATCCAATGATATTGTCATAAATGTGTTACCCTAACAGGATATCTTTAATCTATTTAGGATAAATCTGTTCTCCCAATATGATCCTATTTCATCTTATGGTAACCATTATAACTTCTTTCATGAAAAGTCAATTACTATCAAATAGTAATTAAGTCATTTATCACAAAGACAAACGACTCATGGCCATGTTTACTTTTCATCTGTCATGTAATACAATGAGAGGATATCATTTACCTATTTCTTGGGCTATGAATTCCATTATTGTGAATGATGCTACATATTGCAAAAGTTGTATACACAACGCACCAGCTTTCAATTCTTTATCTATTTGAACTCAAGCTTTTATTTACATCAAAGTATACGAATCATGCATACATAATCCATCATCCACACAAGATTGAGGTATGTTGCGCTATGAACATCATAAGTGAATAAATCCATAAACAAATTCAAGATCTATTCTACATGGGTCTTGTTTGATGTATTGTCAGTTCAATCAGTCACATCTATGTCTTTATCTTCTGGAAGTCATCCGCTCTAATGCTTAAGATAAAGTATTTCTTCAATTGGACTTGATAAACGACGTATTAGTCTTTCAATCAGTTTGCTCATTTCCAATTAGACTAAGGACATGCTTAGATTCAACTACTAATATAAGTTGTCTTTCAGATTATGATTGGACCATGTAATACCATTTAATATTATTTAAACATTAGATAACCAGTAAGCTAATATTTACTTATATTTTTCTTTGCATGCAAAAAACATTGAAGACAATATACAAAGGGTATTAATGTAATTTATGAATAATTTTATTAAACCAAATTGTTTGAAAAAATACAAGTGTACATAAACGAAAATACTACACTTAGGACATTAGATCCAACAACATGATTGGCTGATGATTAACTCAAAGTGTTGCAAGCATCATATGTTCAATGACAGTTGTTGGTCGATTCTGGTCACAATATGGAAACGATAGCTCATGTTCTAAGGGACTGTCCATCTATACGAATGATATGGCAATCGGTAGTCCTAGTATGCTTGGAGGATATTTTATATTTGGTTCCTATTGATTCTTGGTTAGCGAGGAACCTTCAAAACGTGAAGGATGTGATGTTTAGAGGGGTTCGAGGGGAGATTACGTTTAGTGTTCAAGTATGGAGGATTTGGACATCTCGTAATCAGTTAATTTTTTTTGTAACACCAGTCATAACCTACTAATATTGCATTTAGTAGTTTTGCTTGGGCTAAAATAATTTCAAAAATTTTGACTGCTAATCAGACCACTGTGCATGTGCGGTGGTGTTGGCCGTTGGAGAGGTGGTTCAAACTAAACACGGATGGACGGGTTAACCAAAAAACTGATACTACGGCTAGAGGCGAGTTACTGGCTTTAGCCATAACATTGGGTGTTGTTTGGTTTTAATGGATGAGTTATGGGCTATGTATATTGGGTTGGGAGTAGTTTGGGAAGTTACGTTCGTAGGTTAGTGGTGGAGAGCGATAGTTGAGTTACTGTTCACCTTCTTAAGTCTTCAACTAGGCGAGATTCAATCATCCTAGTTGATGATATTTGAAGCTTGTTGTCTCGACAATGGTAGGTGGACGTGCAATATGTGGTGCAAGGCGCAAATTCCGCAATTGATGCGGCATGATTTTAAGCAACTCATGTCCCCTGGTTGTTTATATGGCTAGGCTTTAGTCTAGCTTCCTTTGTAATCCAAAGAAATATATAATTCCATATTATGTACATATTTCTTTAAATTTATCAAAATATAAAAAAAATGTATAAATATCTTGATCTGTATAGAGTAATGGTTAAAATGTGTTTAGCAATAGTTCAAACCGTGTGACCCCATCCTCTTTCCCTAATATTGTAATACAAAAAATTATAAATAACTTCAAAAAAATATTTATTAATAGATAACATCAACTCAATCAAATTCTAATTATAAATATTTAAGTTGAACTTCATCCCCATACCCAATTTTTCTTAATCAATATGGGATTTGCTTATGGATATTGTTTGAGTTATATATTTTATGGAGGAAAGTAAAAATGGCGAAAGTAAGTAATTATGGAAAGTATTTTTTGGTTTTGTGGTCAATAATATGATGATAGAGGAGAGACAAAAGTATGGCAAGATAGAGATGAGAATCATGATTCTGGAGCATAAGTTTTATAATATTCTTTTTAGACACATGGGATTCTACATTGCTTTTATCATTGGACTGTCTACTTCAATATTTGATAGCCCAAAAGTAGAAGGACCACTTCCTACCCTTAACCTGGTTGGCAGATTTTGGCTTCTTGGAACTAAGAATTTGGTCAAGACTACATGTTACACGTTATAATGTCATTCTTATTTAACACCTAACAATTTAAACAATCATTTGAATAAATTGGACTTAATTTATCAGAAGCAATTCTTGAACCTTGATGACCCAATAACTATTTCAGTGCTTTGTATTTTACCATCTTATTTTGTAAAACAAGGATAAGATAAAGAAATTAAATTCATTTAGACTAGAATTATCTATGAGTTGGGTCATCGGTCCGATGACTCACTCGAAAAGTAAAAGGGTTTGGGTAAAAAATATAGGTTCGAAAAATAGGCTTGGGCAAAAAAAATTAGGCCCGTTTAAAAAACTGGTCAGGCCTCAAGTAAGGGTTTTTTAGTTTGGGCCCGACTTGAATTTGCAAAAACAATAAAAAAAACTGCTATTTTCCCACTATTTTGTTGTTGTTTTTCCACTATTTTATTGACATTTCACTATTATGTTGCTACTTAATTTTACTACTATTTTAGAAATATTTGCTTGTTAAGTTGCACTTATCTTAATGTTATTTAAGTATAAAAATATTTTTAATTTTATTTTAAATTTTTAGAAAACATTTATTTTAATTTTTGTTAGTGTTTTTGATTATTATGTTTTAAAATTTTTTATTTAAAAATAAAATAAACAATTTTAATACAATCATGCCAAACTCGTGTTTTAACATTTTTATCCTGATCAAACTTGAGTAAAAATTTAGATCTATTTTTCAAGCTGAACAAAGCCTGAACCTAGAATTTTATTATGGCTCAACCCATGCACAACTCTAATTTAGACTCTATCTTGTAGATAGGTTTAAATGTCAATCACGGAATGTAAAAAGCTTAACTATAAATAAGGTCTGCATGAGTTGAATATTTTATCGAGCATTCTATCTTTTCTTGCTTGTTTTGCTTAGCTTTATCAACTTTACAGGTTCAGTGCCTTCACTTCGAGAGATTCAATCTGTCTTAGACATTTTGAAGTGAATTCACCACTCAACACCGCACGAGTTGCTCAATTAAAATCCAGATCCACCACACATAACAAATCCGAAGAAGAAAATGATTAAATTTACCTTTCTGGACTCTCTTCAAATATAGCAATTCAATTCAACTTTTTTAGCATAAAATTTTAACTTTGGTCACTTCAATAAAAATTATATTTTTATCCAACCCGCAGACAGGCTTCACCCCTGCCTGTATATGCTAGGATGATTTTGCAAAGGTGAGTTGGGATCAAGCCAAAGGCAGGAGGAGGGATTGAACTAAAAGATTTGAATAGCTGGAATAAGGGTTGCATGTTGCAGCAAACATGGGCTATCATTATTCAAGCAAGTTCTTTGTGGATTGCTTGGATTAGAGCATACATTCTTAAAGGCAGGACTTTGTGGGATATGCCATTGACTCCAAATTGCAACTGGAGCTGGAAGAAAATTATGAAGCTTAAGGATGTTACAAATTTGATTTCACAAAGTAGAGGATGGCCTATGACATGAGGATGGCCTATGACATGACAATGGTTTTTGGTGAGTAAGGTATGGCAAGAAATCAGACGGAGAGCTGGGAAAGTGCCATTATCGGTTTGGCATTCGATTTAGAAGCAACAAGGGAATACAGTTCTGGTACATCACCCAAGTGGTTAGCATATCATCAACCGGAATTGTCAATTAGTAATAATAGCAATAATCTGCATCATGGCATCATGTTAAAAACCAGAGGGACACTGCATTTTCCTTCTCAACATGAGCCATGGAGCCACCATTTTTGTCTCGAAAGGAATGCTCAAAGCCATTGTTGTGTTAAACAAACGTGCTGTTTAACTCCATCATATCATCATTTATTCAACAGTATTAGTGTAAAAAAAAGTATATATGATTGTTACATTTGTACTTAATTTCCTAGTCAAATTTACAAGAGAAAGCATTCCTATAAAATTCAGAAGCCCCAAAGAGGTAACTTTTGCCTTTTAACCAATGATGAAGTTTATATTATTGGCTGTGAAGTGCCAAAGGAACCATCACCTTGGTTAAAACCGTTCCCAATTGATTGGAAATACGAAACAGCAGCCCAAATCACACGAAGAAGCAATATAACAACAAATACTGTTCCTCCGAGAGTGCATACCACCTGTCATCATTTTGGATTTTGGCTATTATTATTTTCATTATCAAAACAAGGGGAAGAACATAAATGCATCAAGAATTATACTCTTGACAGCTAAAGATATATGGATTTATGATAATGTTTGTTGAGGGGAGACCATACTCCTTTTGGTGAAGTTTTTGAAGTGCCGTTCGTCCGGAGCTGACAGATTCCTTAATGGTCTGTATTATCCCTTAGTCAAGCTGAGGTTTTGTCTTTGTCAAGAGCTTGAGCCTAAGGTGGGTTTGTAAAGCAAGAGCGCCTTGTCAGATTGGGTTATGCGTGACACACAGGGAACGTGTGCATCTCGTGCTCAAAAGGGTTCGAACTCATGCCTTAAATGGCATTAGAAGGTCCCCTTAGTAGATGGTCCGTGTGTCATGCATGGTTCGATTTGAAGGGGTGCTCCCACTTCACGAACCCCACCTCAGGCTCAGGTTCTCGACAGAAGTGAGAGACACAATCCCGGTTCAATCCGGGGATAATACCGATCCGGTAAAAAGCTTAAACGTTATAGTTGCAGCAGTGATTGCCACCTTAACCATATACAAAAGTAGGAATAAGTAGAAGTAATTGATACCTCAAGAAGTGCTCTAAGAATGGAAAGTGCAGCCAATAAGAGGACTCCATCAACTGCAAATGACACCTGAATATTTTAGAACAAAGAAAAATAGGTGTCAACCTAAGTTTCATTAGTAGCAATGAGAATTGCAAACAGAGGTTAAATTGAAGATAGAATTTATAATAAATCCCAATAATAGATTAATTCATAGCATCAAGGCATAAAGAAAGGCAAAAGGCCAAGAAGGAATTTGAGTAATTTTACCAATTGGGGCGACATTGCAGCAGGTAAGATAGAGCGAGAAGCCTTCTTGGCACGCTTGGAGACCTTCCTGAACATGCTGTGCAAGAATCTCAACAACAAATCCACGCTACTCTCTGTTTCGTCGTCTTCGTCATCACTCTCCTCAACCAAATAAGGGAAGAAAGGTTCCTCCACCGCCTCACTTTCCTCATAACCTGAACCATCAAATTGACTACGGCAAATGGAGGAAATGGGGGGTTTGGGGTTGAAAGATTTGTGAGGTGGGAAGGAAAGGGTTGCCGGAGGGGAAAACAACGAGTGGGGGAGTTTGTTAGTGGCTATAGGAACCACACAGCTGCACGATAAGGCTATTGCCATCGCTGTTTGTTAACAACATAAACAGTGGTAGATTGGGATCGGCAACAAAGCTGTCTGAATATTTGGGAGAAAAGGCTATCACAATCTCACCATTTTCTTAATAAAAAATGAAACTCTCAAAATTCAAAAATCTCCATCTCCATAAATCAATACTAATGATCGAAAACAAAAAAGATTTCAGTAAAGCCCAGTTTGAAGATCAAGTTCTTAGAGCTGAAAAAAGATATCCATGAGAAGATAAGAAATATGAAACAACATTAAACAACAAAGAAAAGATAATACGATATAAAAACAAAATTTTATTGGTAAGAGATTTTTGGAGGCGAAAATTATAAGCGACACTAGGGTTATCCAATGAAATGAGTTTTAAATCGAAATTATTCGAATTAAATTAAATATAAATTTTATTATAATATAATTAATTGTATTATATAAATGTGAAAACTTTAAGTGAGAAAAAATTAGAAATTTTAAATTTTTAATATAATTTTAGAATTTATATTCTTAATTTATATATATTAAAATATAAATTTTGAATTTTTTATAATTATTTTGGATTATTTTGTAATTTTGTTGGAAGAGATTAATTTATTCATTTTCAAAATTGATAGGACCAAAAAGTAAATTTTACCAAATTATTTTTCAAATTATTTGAATGTTAAAATTCAACTCTAATTATTTATTTGAGTTGAATAAATAAAATAAAATAATTCAAAATTTAAATAAAAATCATTTTTTGAATGAATCAAATTTTACTCATTTCTAAATAGTATCGGGATGTTGACTAACTAATTTAACTGATTAAATTAAATTATTCCATTGAAATATTAAAAATTAAATATTGTAATCAGCTTAAAAATGTATAATGCATTTGGTGCATTTGATTTAGTGATAAAACTTTTAACATATTAGATTGTTGCACTAAATGAAAACTATATATGTAATAGACATAAAAGTAAATATAAAAATAAAGAAAATTTTAATTAAAATGATAAAATTAAAACATTAATAGTCGATATTTCAAGTTCTAATGCAAGACATACAAAAATAGTATTTTAAAAAATACTGATAATAACAAAACCTGTTTTTATCTGTTTTTGGTCGTTATATTTTTAAATCGTCTATAAATCAATTTATTTAAATATGTTTTTTTTTAAAAAAAAGCAGATTAGTCAAACCAAGTAAGCGAAATTCTACTTGAACAGGTTTAATGAAACGGTCTGATTTTTTCAACACTGAACAAGATAACATGTTATTTGCTGCTTTCCTCCTACGAGAAATATACAAAAGGCAAAAGGGCATTGGAGCCTTTTATCAGTACTGCTAGACATTAACAATGCAGCAGCTGGACTAACTGTAAACATCAAAGAATGATGCTATGGAGGTGAACCAAAACTTAGAAAAGCCTCTACCTTTCAACACATTCATCAGTAAAAGGGGTGCTAGAAAGTAGAAACAACTAGCATGGATAAATATATAGTTACAAGAAATAATCAGGAGTCTTGGACATGGAGTCGGGATCAACTTGCCGCGGTGCTGGATCGAACTGAAGAAAATTCTGGTCCATATTCTCCCCAATCTCTAAAATTGCAGCCATGTTCCCGCAACGATAGCAATAATTTGGAGCACTGAAGACAGTAACCACATTCTTGTCCTGAAGGGGAAGCACATAATAACTGATTCATATACTTGTATAAAAATGTTTAAATTGTTTCCTTTTGGTTTCATACCTGACACCAATTGTATCCTTCCATGACGAGCTGATGGGCTCTTGAGATAAGAGTGAGACCATTGGTACGGTTGAACTGAGCAGCAATATCTTGTCCAAATGTATAACCGGCACCACGTGGAGATACACCCCAACCACATCGGTCATCAGGATCAGACCACAAGAGATCACACATTGGTCCATCATGAGGAACCTACCACGAATATACCCGCAGAATATATACCATATTACAGAAACGAAAACAACAAAAAATGAATGAACATAAAATTTCAAAATAATGCATCAAAGATCTGAGGTTCCGTTGCACCCTAGACATGAATAGCACTCATAAATTTTAATATTGAGATCTGAATCGTAGGCCATTTTCTCAACTATCCTATCATTCATAATCTAACAAGTCTTCATACTTTGGTCGGTTTTGTAAGATTCAAAGCATATTGTAAATTACCAGTACTCCACTTGAACATGGATCAAGATGAGTAAGAAAAATTGAGAGAATCACTTATAAAGATACCTCTTGTACTCGGTCCAATGCTCGAATATTGTCTAATGTGTCCAAAGATGGTGAAAGCCCTCCATGTAAACAAAAGATCTGCCATGAAAAAAATTCTATGGTGTTTATCAGTTGTCATGATAATAACTTAAATAGGATGCCAAGGTTAAAGTGAAACCTGACTCTCTATAAGGGCTGTGAGTGGTAAATAATCAAAGAGGTCCGTAAAATACTTCCACACATTGGCATTTCCATATTTTCTCAAGCATTCATCATAAAAACCATACCTAATAAGGAGGGAAAATGAAACCTTTAGAAAAGCAATAATTTGGCAGCCCGTACAATGTGAAAAAGTTCTAAACACCAATAAACCAACTCCCATGATTTCTAAAATTCCTACTTTAAATTAAATGCCAATATGATTTCACTATTCATTAGTCGCATTATGTTTGTAACTACTGGAAAATGTCAATTTTGACATCCTTATCTCTAGTTAGAGTTACTTTAACATTAAGAAAGTTGGACAATCATCCTAATCTGTATTATCTCAACTGAAATTCATGTAAATCAAGTTTATCTTGTAGTACTAGACATCAGGAATGAAATTGAGTATGAAACATAAAAATATTGTCTTTTCGCATAAGTACAATACTCAACAAGAGTTATAAATGTGATTGTGCAAAATCCACAAATTGGTTAAATAAACATTCAGGAAGCATCCAATTTGTAATGTTGTAATTTTTCTTAAACTAGAAAACAAAGAAAGCAAGAACTATAGAGAAAAGTGAACCGGGAAAGAAAAGGGTATGGCAGGATGAGGGACATTTAAGCAGCACTGAAAAAGTGAAAAGCATATTAAAAAGAGAAACTGGGAGAGAGTAGGTTTGACAACACAACTGCAAGGTGGTTGGCCTCACGCTAACAATTATTAAAAACATGTTCCTTGCATGTTATGTTCATGCCAGACAAAATTGAGAGTATATCATCGAAACATTGTGTATTGCCAATAATGATGATTAATAGTAAGGATGCTGATTCTTTGCATGACAAATTTTATAAATCAAAACAAGAACCCCCTTTACCATGCATGAAGGAACTCGTATCAAGGGTTTGATGTTAAATCCTTCCACGGAAATCTTAAAATATCATTAGCCACTCTGTCAAATATAAGAAATAACTCAAAGAAGAATTATCAACTACACTTGCTCATTTTACCAATATATCGAAATCAGTTGAGCAATTTAGAATTTAAATAAACTATTTCACGAATGACAAAAATCAAACATGTCAGAGATTACTGTACAGGTATCCACCCAGTAGCACTATTAGATAATTTCAAAGGCGAATTTATTTTCTTCTTTCCAACCAAACTGCTTAAATCCTATGGAAAGATAACTGTTTGTAATTTGTGGAGAATATCTGTCATTTTTCCCCACGGGCAGGTAGAATATTATCTACGGCCTTTAACAAACAAATTTCACAACTACTTCCAAAATGGAGATTTTATATGTAACAAACAGAAAGCAAGGATTTTTTTTCTTCCTTTTAATGAAAGAAGTATCAATTCAAAAAGTAGGAGAAATGGGTAACATAAAGACTGAACCCATTTAAATAAAACAGGAAAAAGAACTTGAGATTTTATTAGAAAGAATGGATCACCTCATCAGTGTTTAGTATTAGATTGCTCTTCATAATGCATAGAACCTTTTAAGTCACTCAACTCAACAAAGGTCAAATAAGCTATGTAGTGATCAACTTGTATTCAAAAGTAAGACTGAAGGCCTTACTTGGTAGCTAAGTTTTTCACCAATGGTTAAGTTCTGTAACACATTTCTAATCTTGTAACTTAACCACTGGGTCATTTTTTTTTATATAATTCACCTTTTCACCCTTCCAGGAGAGCTTAAATGCTGTTTTCTTTGTTAGTGTATATGCTATAATATCACTAATAGAAAGGAGGCAATATAGGTGAAAAGATCTTACACTTGTGTTATCTGCCGGCTTTCATGATTTCCTCTGAGAATTGTGATTCTATCTCTATAGCGGACCTTCAGAGCCACTAAAAGTGTGGCAGTTTCAACTGAGTAGTACCCACGATCTGCACAAATGAAGCAAAGGTTAAAACAACATCCTAGTCCATTCAAATTAAAAAATTTGCAAATAACTGCAGTATTATTCGAATTATCGGAAGCACTATAAAATGAACTGATTTCTACCCACATTTCATACCCTCAACCATCTCAGAGCTTTGACTAAGCTGTCACAATTTAATTCATATAATAACTGAAACACATAATGGCTAATATTTCGTATTTATAGCAACATCCCTTGACAATGACTGGAAAATGTCCTAACTTAGCCCCACCACGAATTTTGGCATCACAGATTTGAGGAAATATAACTTCTCACCCTTAAAGGTAAGGAACTAAAATAGCACAGTCGTCCACAGTTTAGAGGAAGCTCGTTAAGCATAAAGACCATTCCCACCCCGAATTTTCAGCAGTTGGAGCATCCAATGAGGATACCAAACAAAAAATTTGCTGCAAACTCAGTAGCATGAAGATAGAACATAGAACCACTGGATTTGATACAATTTCAATATAACAATCCACCAATCTATCAACATATGAGGAATTGAATATAACCAATGCCTCATACTTTTTTTTTAGCAAAGCTAGGAAAGATCCGTGCCTACATATCTTTTTATAAAAAAACTCCATTAATTAATCCACAAAAATTTACATAAAGAATGAATATGATTAAATCTAACAAATTACAACAGAGATCAAAACATATTCACCAAATATTATTCACAAAAATATAACAGAAAAAGAAGAATAAATGAAAAACCGCCTTGCTCCTATATTAAAATCACATTGAATTTCAAATAATCAGAAAAAAGTATCAGAAAAAAGAAGAAGAGAGAATTAAATAAAGAAAGAAGCGAACTGACCTACATAATCTCCCATGAAGAGATAATTGGTATCAGGCACATTACCTCCTATCCGGAACAGCTCTACCAGATCATAAAACTGACCGTGAATATCACCACATACCGTTACTGGACAGTTCACCGGCTGCACGTTCAATTCCTCAACCAGTACCGCTCGTGCCTGCTCGCATAACGCCTTCACCTCCTCCTCCGACAGTGGCTTACACTTCATCAGCTGCTCGATTTGAAGGTCTAGGTCTCCCGTTGATGACATCCTTTCAGCTCTTCCACCGTCCGGTCACTTGATCCTCCTCCTCCCCCTTCTCCTTCACCATTGACCGTATATCGAGAAAATAAATAAATTAATAATTAATCAAATGAAAGTGGTTAGATCGGTTAATTTCAATCTTTGAAGCGTAATGGATTTATTTTGCCTACGCCAATATTACAAAGAACGAAAGAGCTTTTTCTTTCTTTTTTTTTCTACCCCCGGTGGCTCCGCCGAGTCAAATTCCTGTGAAATGACACGTGTCAAGTTGTTGCTTTTCTTTGAACATAAACATTTTATCTGTTTTATTATTATTCTTTTTCGGCATAATAACTTTTTTACTCCTCCAACTTTACAAGAAAATTTATTTGAGTATTTAAATTTATATTTTTGTCAAATCATTCTAAAATAGATAAAAAATTAGCATTTATTATTTTGTTGACATACATACACCTGCATTACCACATAAATGACACAGCAGCATTTAACTATTTTCTAAAATTTAAAAATATTTTATAATTTTATAATTTTATATTTTAAATAATTTTAACAATTTTACTTTTAACAATAGCTTTTATAAATTTTTGAATTTTAAATTTTAAAAATAATTAAATATTGATATGTCAATGTAAACAAATTTAAAAATATTTACTTTTTATCATTTTAAGGTGATTTGACAAAAATTGTAAATTCAATAATAATAAAATAAAAAATAAAATAGAAAGCTATTTTTTTAAATTAAAATGCTAAATAAGTTATTATGCATTATTCTTTGGTAGTCGACAATTATCCATTATTTTTGGCATTTTCCTTTTTTAAAATATAATAAAGATGGATTTTGTTGAGCCAAGCAATAAATTAAGAAATAATTTAATCAAATTTAAGGTGGTAAAAGTATCATTGAGGTACTTATATTAGGAGTTGGATCGCATTTTGTCCTCTCTTCCCAAAAAATAAGTAAATTAGTTCCTATATAATAAATTAAAGAAAAAATTAATTATTTCTATTAAAAATTAATTAGTATCCATTTTATTCAATTGACTTTTGTTTGAGCCGGATGGTGAAAAATTATCATGTTCGGTTCTTTGGATGATGGATCTAGAAAAATTCACCTATCCTAATAATAAAAAAGCCTAACTTGAACAATCCTGTATTAAGAGCCAAATTAGCTAAAAGTATGAGTCACAATTATTATGAGGAATTCGCATAGCCCAATGATCTTTTATATATTTTTCTAGTAGTAATTCTCGATACTATTACTTGTAACGTGGGCTTAGCTGTTCTAAAATCTTTAATGATTGGTGAACCCACTGATCCATCTGCAACTCTTTTAGACTTCAAATATGGAATTCAAATGGATAAAATAGGAAATGATATTCCGAATCATAGAACTATAATGAAATATACAATTAACTAAAATTTATTAAATTTGAAAAAGAATCAGAAAAAATGGTTCGATCCTCTTGTTTTAATTTCTCGCATGGATTAATTTATTAAGAAAAAAATAAATTGTGATCTGAATTACCAAATTAAGGTTTGATTTCGATTTAATATAACTATAGAATATAAAAAGATTTTAAAGCATTGAATTTTCAACTAGTGATATTAGTGAAGCAATGCTTATTGGCTTCCACTTTGAAACGTCTTTCATATGCTATATTCATAAAACCAATATTTATGCCAATCCAGTTCATAAATAACTTCCATATACGTAGTCATAATCAATACACATTAAGATACTAAACTTCAGATAACCATAGTCGTATACACATGCACAATGACCAAATTTCTTTAGAAACTTTTCGAAAAAAATAAAAAAATAAATCTAGATTGATTATTATATACATTATCATATGTTTTTCTCTACTACTTAATTAGTAAAGTTCTAAACTCGAGTTTAAATTCAACTTGAGCTTAAACTCAATATTTATTCGAGTTATTTGAGCTTAAAATTCAAGTTTTCAGACTCAATTCTTTTTAAAATCTAGATTTTTCAATAAAAATTAAGGATTTTACTTGAAAAACTTAAATTTTTCTATTTACTAAAAAACAAAATTAATTCTGAAAGAGGAGAAAAAAATTAAAAGATAATATGATTTTTCCTTGTAAAAGCCCAAGAAAACAAACTAAAGTTAAATTGTTATCCAACTAAAGTTAATTTTAAAAAGGAAAATAAAAAGTTAAAAAGATAAAATGATAAAATGATTTTCTCTATAAAATCCATGGTTTTCTTTTATTGAGAAAATTAAAATTAATTCTAAAAATAAAATAATAAAAGAAATTAAAAAGATAAAATGAGTGATCAAAATGTAAATTTATTAAAGTTGTGTAATTAAAATGAATGTATAATAATATTTGATAATCTATGAGTGATCAAAATAAAAATTATTTTTAATGAAAGTGCCTAAAATGTCAATTTTTTCAGTACAAAACTTATAAGAGTTAAATGATCTACAATGTAGTTTATCCTTCTAAAACTAATTACTAATTTTGGAGATTGATATTGAAAATAGATTAAAATATAGGAATTAATTTCCCATCCAAGTAATGTTCAGAGAATTTGGCGGAAAAAAACAAAACAAAAATATATTTATCATATTATCAATGCCTACGGCTACAAGTTACTATGGATTGGAACCCAACTACCCCCAACTTTACCATGGTTTCAGGCTTAGCACAAATTTCCTAATCTCTTCTTTCCTTTCCCTTTCAATAATTTCAGTCTTCCACGGCCTGAGGTTACCACCTATCAGAGAAGAAAACTCCTAAACGCCAATGGCTTCAGCAGCAGGAGAACCGAAGAAGATCATCATAGACACTGATCCTGGCATTGGTAATCATGACCTATTACTCGATTCGAATTTGATCTTTTGCAATTTAAATTATCTTATCTGTTTATCTTTTTAGATCCCTAAATAGTCGCTCTGAATCTGTTTCTACTGTTGTTATACTGTATCCTTTCTCTCTTATTTTTCGAAAATTTCATAGAAAAGCTAGTAAAGCTCAAATAGGACTTCGCCTGAATAGAGAGTATCAAACGAATTCTAGGCTTCTCGACGTAATCGCAGTTCACATCAACGTTAACATTCTAGCAAATCTAAGCAAGAGATCATGTGTTCAAATATTGGAATTTTTTTACGTAAATCCATTTGATGCTCAGGTTTTTCCTAAGAATCAAGATAAATCGACAATATCTTTCGTTTTTGTTACTTTAACTGTTGCTCGAATGACTTGATGTCTATCTTTGTTCTTTGTGATTCAATCGGATGATGCAGATGATGCCATGGCGATATTTCTGGCTCTGAGGTCTCCTGAAGTGGAGGTCATCGGACTCACCACTATTTATGGCAATGTCTACACTACTTTGGCCACGAGGAATGCCTTACATTTGGTAACATATCGTTCTTTCTACTCTGATTTTTTATTCTTTCATGATTAGTTGGCATTGGTTTGAACTTTGATGTGGATTGCTTTGCTTGGCTGCTTGTCTCCTAGCTAGAGGTTGCAGACAGGACTGATATCCCTGTGGCGGAAGGATCACATGTTACCATCACTGTATGTACAGTTATCCTCAATGTCCCTACTCTCTCCAAATTTTTATCTTTGTCTTATTCACCTTCCATACCTCGCATTCCCCTAAAATTCTTAGTTGATTAATATTTTAGTCGTTAATCCATCAGCCTTGACCTTCTTTCTGTTTGAGTTGAACCTGGAAGCTAAGAGAACATGATATAAAATATTTATATTGTCTTTCCTTCTATTGGCTTGTTTTTTTTGGAAATACATATGCCGGTTTAATACTGTCAACTACTATCTTAAACTGTCTATATAAACTATACAGGTCGAAGTTTTAACAGGGCCAATATTATATTGCAAGTGCTACCAATTTATGTATTCCACGTTTTTATCTAACTTTTACAAATACTAAATTATCATCTTTAGGTTTCAAATTTTCTTAAACAAATATTGATAAAGAAAATCAAGTTTTAAAATGTTGTTGTTCAAAGGCGTAAGAGCAATTAGATTCATGGCTGGTATTGAAAGTGATTATGTTGTTTCTTTAGCTGTATACGCATAGGACATTAGGCTTTCTGAACTTGAATTTTAGTTTCTGCAGAAATGGATGTGGTATATTTTATGGTATTTTGATTATGGAAGACAGCTTGAATGATGGTGAATCACGAATGTCATTCAACTTTTGGATTTTGGGCGCACATAAATGTGTGTATATTTATTAACAATGTTCAGTGACTTCTATGATAGTGTCATTCTAATTAAACTGACGATTAGTTTTGCACCCAGAAAGGTACAAAACTTCGTGTTGCTGATTTTGTCCATGGTGCTGATGGGCTTGGCAATCAAAATTTCCCTCCCCCGGAAGGAAAGCCTATTGACATGTCAGCTACTGATTTCCTTGTTGAGCAAGCAAACCTCTATCCTGGGAAGGTCACTGTGGTGGCATTGGGGCCCCTAACAAATATTGCACTGGTCCGATTCTTGATCATTTCTACTATTGTGGCATACTTTTCTTTTTAAATGACATCTCTAATATTTCGTTTTAGATTCTATATTGAGCAGGCTATTCAACAAGATCCATCGTTTGTTAAAAACATTGGGCAGATTGTTCTTCTTGGTGGTGCTTTTGCAGTAAATGGAAATGTGAATCCAGCAGCCGAGGCCAATGTAAGTTTCTCAAAATTTTGGTATCTATTTTGCTGTCTCCAACACTTTTAATTTATCAGGTTAGTTTTTTTTTTTTTCACAATATATTTTAACCTTTCTAACTTGCATAAAAAAATAGCAATTGTTGGAAGAATATATGCTCTTCTTAACCTTTTCAAGTTCTTTCTACCTTCTTTCAAAAAAAAAAAAAAAGTTCTTTCTACCTGATATAACTTTTACTTCTTAAGATGTTAGGTGTTCATATGATTTCAACAGTTGAAGATGGTGTTCATAAAAGGAAAAACTAAACCTTTTATTTGAATTTTTGATGCTTCAATGTTTTTGCATGGTATTGTCATGGCTGCATACACTCTGTCTTACATCTTGTTCCAAATGCTGAATTGAATGACAGATCTTTGGTGATCCAGATGCTGCAGATATTGTGTTCACAAGTGGAGCAGATGTTTTGGCTGTGGGGATAAATGTAACTCATCAAGTTGTTTTGACAGGTACTCATTTTGGCTATTTCTCTATCTTTTTCAATATATTGTTAGCGAGGATTATTCTATTATCTATAGGTCTATATGAACACCTTACAATTTTAATTTCTGGAACTTCTTTCCTCATTTTTTTATTCTTTCTTTTGAGTTTCCACCTGTTTTTTTTTTAATTACACTTGTCATATTTTAGATTCTGACCGTGAAACATTGGCTAGTTCAAATGGAAAATTTGCTCAGTACTTGTTGAAGATACTAGAGGTGTACTTCAATTATCATCATGATGCATATAGCACTAAAGGTTCGTCTGCTGGAAATGGTTAAGGGATTTCTGCTGAACCGTGAACTTTCTAATTTATTCACTACCATTCTGCAGGTGTGTACCTTCATGACCCAACAGCCATGCTTGCAGCCATTAATCCTTCACTTATCACCTACGTGGAGGGTGCTGTCAGAGTTCAAACAAATGGCATCACACGGGGACTAACACTATTATACAACAAGCAGAAGAGGTTAGATATTTTTTGTGTGTATTGGAACTGAAGGAAACTAAATGAGCTTTATTAGAATATTTAATTGCAGCAGCTAGTAGTCGAAAAAAACTGTTAAGCATAATTTGTAAATAAAGAAAACCGACTCCTTTGAGTAACTTAACAAAGGCCCTATTTGAGCCACACTTGACTGCAGAGAAAGAGTAATAAGCTTTACAGTATCATGACTTGTCAGTTTCAGGATTCTCTTATTAAGCCATGACTTATAATGTTTGAAAATGGAATAAGCTGCTGGATGAAGTGATACAAAGTAAAGGAAATCAATTGTATATGAAAGCTTTTTCTATGCAGTGATGTTGTGCTTGTCTTGGATAGGAGATAAAGTAGATATAACGTGTAGACATGCAGTTGTACCCTTCAAATTCTGTAATGATGTATGATTGTTCATTATTGAGTGGGATGCATTTGAGCAGGTTTGCTGAAATTACGGAGTGGTCTAATCAACCATCGGTGAAGGTGGCAGTCACAGTTGATGCACCTGCTGTTCTCAAATTGGTTATGAAGAGGTTGATGGAATGATGATGAGGATGGTTGTATTGTGTAATCATTGTGAATGTTTTTTTAAGACTGTATAAGCTTTGTTAGTGGACTAATTTGTTCTGTTACGATAGCTGTTATTGTTTCAATAAAAGGTAATAATTTATGCTATTTTTAGTTACTATTATAATAGCACGAGCAAAAAGTTCATTTAACACATGTTTTACTATTTTTAGATATAAAATAAAAAATAATTAGTACATTAGAAAGATTAAGTAAAAATTTTGTAAAAATAATACTTCTTCAAAATAAGTGAAAAATTTTCCCTTGAATAGCTAAAAATTACCAATTGTAATTAATTTATAATTAATCAATAATTAAAACATGTGAAAAAAATAATAATTCAACTAAACATATCATCATCATCGAGTGAGAGATGGAGTTGCCCAAGGTTTGGATTAGGATTAGATACTTGAAAACAATGCAAGTCCTTGGTAAATGGAATTCTTCGGTCTTTTTCAAGTTTGATATTTGAGTAAATCAGTTTTTCTAAAATTGAAGCAATTTAGTCTTTATCAATTTCAAAAGTGAGTAATTAAGTATAATTAATTATGATGTTCACTCTTTTTGTCAATTTATCTTTTTTTTGGTATAATGATAAATTTAGCCTTCGAGATTTACATCTTATGTCAATTTGGGTTTGATTCTAAAAAAATTAACAAATTTAGCTTTCATCATGTACACATTTTGTTAATTTAGGTTCCCTTTTATGAGATTAAAAACAACAATGGTAGTGAAATTAAAATCAATAATGAGATATGCTTTAACATAATTTTAACAGTGATATGAGAATTAAAATGACCATTAAAGATACTAAATTATGTATATAAAATATACTTTAAAAATATATTTCGTATTAGATTTTATTAATTAAATTAGAACTTATTATTTATTATTTATCTTTTATTTATAATTAATTCATAGAAATTTATATATTTATTCACCTCTCATGTAAATAAGGGTGTGGTGCGGTGAGAGTAATCTCCTGTGATTTCATTAAATGTTTTCCAAACAATTTTTCTTATCAATGAAAAAATAATTATAACATGTTGAATCTCATCATGATTCATTTATAATCGAAAGGGAGCTGAAGTCCCTATTATAAAACATTATCTAAAAACTAAAAAAAAAAATTCAAAATATTATAAATTAAAAAAGACTCAAGCGGATTGAGTCTTAGTTCGATTGATATTGACATTATTGTCAATGCAAGAAAATATGAGTTTGAATATGCTAAAGCGCAATATATATTTATATAAAAAACAGATATAATAAAAATATAAAATAAAATTAATGTTAAAAAAATATCTCAAGTATGTTTTTTAAAATAAAATAAAATAAAATCTTAATGTTGGTGGGGACACATATGATGAGAGGGTGAGGCTGTGGGACTGGAAGATGTTTGATACTTTATCAAATCCTGAATCGGATCCTTCAATTCAGCATGTGGGGATAAACTTGAACCTCCCATTGCTTCTGTGGAGATCCGGCTGATGTATTGATATTTTTTAATATATTTTAATTTTATATATTTAGATTTTTTAAGTTTATATATTTTTATTTTTAAATTTTTTTGATAGAATGTGTAAATGTTTGAGAGTTAAATTTTCTGATTTTTAAAATTAATATTAAATTGATAAAATATATAAATATTGAAGACTAAATTTATCATTATACTAATTAAAAGTAAGATAAATTGACAAAAAAGTGAACATGATAATTTATATATTCACTTCCATTTATTTCTTAAATTGAAAGTTGAAAAGCATAGAGTAGGAATTTATAATAAATCTATTTTTAGTATTGTACAAATAATTTAATAATAAATAGGATATTTTAATACTTTAAAAATAATTAGGATTTTATTATAATATTTAAATTAATAAAATAATTGCTATGTTTTAATTGTTTTTATTATATTATAAGTTTTAAAATTTAAAATCACGTAGAATGCATGCGAGACTAAAATTAAAATTAATATATATATATATATATATATATATATATATATATATACATAAAATTTAAAGTTAGTTTTGAATTGAAAATACTTTTTTTTACCTAAAATTATTTGAACCCATTGTTACATTAATAAATATACATTAGAATGATAATTTATTAATATATTACTAATTATTTTATAATATTAAAAAAGTAATATTAATTAACTATGGAGTCATTAATCTAAATGAATAAATTAAAATAATAAAAACCCTTAAATAAATTATACATAAATATTACATATATTATTTATTAATTACTGTATGATAATAATGAAAGTACTTTAATTCTGCATGCAGTTTTCTACTTTCACATTTATTTCTCAAATAAATAAGATAAATGATTATTAATATAAAACAATAATTATAATTTTTATTAAGTTATTCTCTATAAAATAAAAAATAATTTTAATCATCTTATTAGTAATTTTTCATTATTATAATTTATAATTTATTTATATTGATTTTCAGAGATCAAATTAATAAATATTGAAGAATAGAAACTATGAATATGCAACATGTTAATTTTTAAAGAAAATTATACAGATACAATATCTTAGATTGTTTTATATGTTATCTTGTAATAATGATTACATATATTAATTATATAAACAAAAATATGTTTGTTAAAAATAATTAAATATGTATATTTATATGCAACACATGATGTAAAAATCACAAGTTCGAGAGAAACTTTTCAATAGACAAAATCACTTTTTATTATTTATTATATTATTAAATTGATATTTAATAATAATTTTAAATAAAATAATATATTCAAATGGCAACACTTATAGCACTTAAAAGGACTCTTATGAAAATTAATTATTAATTAATGATTTATTATTTATTAGTGATAAAATATATTTAGTATTTTAGATTATTTATTATTTAATTAATATCAAAATTATATATCAATTAAAATTAATTTTAGCATTATGAAGAGACACATTAGCATTCAGCGCTTTAAATTTATTTAAATTTATCTTTAATTAGTAAATATTTATATTATATCTATATTATTATTTAAATTCTTGACTGAGTTGGTGACCCAATTAAAGGTGATGAGTTAGGGAAATTACGGAGATGCCTTTTCGTAATTAAAATAAATTATATTATTCGATGGTGCTTTAATTTTTTTTATTTAAAACTAATAAAAATATACATAAAATAGAATTTGAAGTTGAATCAATTATATTAATAATACTTTAAACTTACTACTCAATTAAAGCTTTATTTTAATATTTTTTGTACATTTTAATTTTATTATACACACTTTATTATTTTCATCATTTGTATATCTATACTTACTATTAGGTTAGGAAATGTCACGCCCAAAATATAGGGGGTTAATGGAAGTAATTAACTAAGAAATGAATTAGGCTTGATGATTAAGTAGTTTATGCACTCTTTAGAGATCTTAGGTTCAAGTCATTCCTTTCTCATTTCGTTTTCTTTTATTTTCAGTAACATAGGATAAAAACCACACTAAAATAAATATTATTAGGAGCAAAACCTAAATAAGAAATAGGCCTTAAACCTAATGGTTAACACGCTTGTTTCCCCCTTGCATACCCAAGTTTGAGTTGCCCAAATCCTCCTCCATTTCCTTTTACTTTCAGTAGCAAGGGTAAATTACCATGCACTCCCTTAAGGTTCCCAAACCCTAGGTATTTAGTCCAATTTTTCCTAACTAGACATGAATTTCATTTCCTCTTCAAATCTAATTACATTTTCTCTTCTTCCTATTTGTTCTCATCTTTTCTTTTCTTTCCTCTCTTTTACATCAAATTTTACATTTTTTTGCTACTAAGTATTTTGCTTTCCGGGATTAAAACATCCTGCATTTGATCGTTCTTTCCATTGATTTTAGAATTATCGTTAATAAAATCCCAATCTTTTCCAAGAAACAATAAGTACATCTCATTTCAAAGATTAGATCTTGAATTTTTGTAATATACTTCTATACGAAACTAATAATTCATTCAATTGAATCAATCTTTTACGATTCTAGTCGTAACTTCCATTGATCTTTATAAATCCTGAAATAAAGCATTAAATTTTGTATAAATTTTGTTTTAAGGACTTGTTTTAAGTGCATTGGATCAAATTTGATCGTAAGGAACCTCGATCGGGCTCTTGGTGAAAGGTGTGTGTTCTTTACCAAGTGAATCAGGGTAAATTGTGCCTAGGATTAGGGCCACACGGTTTGCCACATGGGCATGTGGACTACACAAACCTCTACATGACCATGTATACTGGAAACCTTAGGCTAGTTCGTGAACTACACGACTAAGAACCTTCTACACAGCCGTGTCTTCCCTGTAGGTTAATTTTCGCAATTTCTACATGGCTACAGTCTGTTACACGGTTGTGTAACCCTTCCACACAACCTATAACACCTCACACAGACTGGCCACACGGTCATGTGACTCCTATTTTACAATTTTGCCCAGAATTTTATGTTTTGTTCAGTTTAGTCCCAAAATAGTCCCTGAATTATTTTTAGAGTTTTACTTATTTCAGTTAAACCCTTGATAATATGAGTATTCAAATGCAGGATCTGAATGACTGAATTATTATTATATATGCATGATATGTGAATAACATATGCCTAATGCTTTTGTATTACATTGATGGTTGATTCCTAAAACAGAAACTCTGAATTGATAATTGTTTGTGATCATTCTATCTGTTATTATTTAGAATGTTTTATCGACTGGTGGCATTGATTTTCTTGTGATTGAACTCACACTGAGATTCATAGTTCACACCCTTTTTATTTCCATCTCTACAGATAAACCACTAGGTTAGTAGGCTGCACGACATTCGAAGGGTCCGACTCAGATTTGTTTTTTCTTTATAAAGTATGTCAGATTTATTTTTAGATATTTTGTTATTTAGAGACTGAATTGTTTTATTTTTGAATTATGGTATGGGACTTAGGATTTGAGTTTTTATAGCATGCACAACAATTAATTTGATTTTAGGATATTGAAATATGGATATTAATTAATTATGGACGAACTTCAATTTTTATTAAAATATAAATAGATATCATTTTTCTGCTGCTAGATTATAATTAAATTGTGAGTAATAAACAAATTAGAAATTAGTTGAGTTTTCAAAGGTAATCACTGTTAAATTTAATCGAGTTTTTGTTGATTCATGAGTTTTTTTTTCTTCTGAAAGTAGGCCAAGTTTTCTTCTAAAATAAACAAATGTTTTAAAATGACTATCTTATAAACTTCGATAGCTTACTGGGCCATTTCGGTGGCTAATGTAGTCTTCCGAATTCGAGCCTAATGCCTAGGCCGAGTTGGGGAGTGTACAGGAAAATTATGGACATGTCCTTTCGTAATTAAAATAAGTTATATTATCCAATGACACTTTAGTTATTTATTTAAAAAACCAATAAAAACATGCATATAATGGGATTTAAACCCGAACTAATTGCAATAGTAAAATCTTTTGTAACACCTCATACTTGATCTGATTGTCAAGTTCGAGCTAAGGATGTCAAATTAGTTATCGAAGTAACTACAATCATTTACAATTAAAATTATACTATTAGATAATTAAATTAAACTAAAACATGTATTTAATACGACATATTTCCGGGTCTTACACGAATTTATGAAAGTCATAAAGCTAATAGAGGTAGAAATATGACCTAATTGTAAAGAATTCAAAATACAGGGTTGACATCATGATGTCATCCTTTTCACATTGTGATGTCACCAAACATTTTGTCACGTCACGATGTCAAACCACTTAACGTCGTGACGTCGCTTATTGTGTTGGCCTCGTTGAGATGACGAGGTTTCTCATCTGACTATAACATTATAGGTAATTTCTCGTTGCGACGACATTCGTACAACGTGCGATGTCACGTATTGTTTCTGCAATTCCTATTGAAAATCAATCTACAATTTATTTCCAAACATTCTCTATACACATTCATCTCATAAGCAGACAATTTACATATCCTTCAAATATCAATTCAAGCATAATATGCCTATGCCTTAAAACCTATAAACTATCTATCTAACACATTTCATTCAAAATATATATACATACATGCTATCCACAAATACCATTTACAAATGCATCTTTTATACTTTACAAAACCATACAATAAATTCGCATACTAACTTTGCATTCATACGATTAAATCTAATGCCAAACATTAAAATTCAACATCATTAAATATTGCAAAACACCATAATGACTTTGCTAGGTACATGTCATTTATTAACAAAAGAGGTTCACAAACATTGTTGAGTCCGGGATTTTGACTGAATGCTGAAGTTGATGCTTGGGATCTCGATTTGTACCTAACCTACGCACGAAAAGAAAAATCGTATGCTAAGCGATAAAGTTCAGTGGTATTTCTATAATTCAAAACAAATTAACACATGACATACTCAATTGCATACCAAAATTTCAATGCTTAATGAATTACATAAATACCTACTTATAACAAATAATCATGCAACCTTTCATTACCATGTGAAATGGTTCATCCCAAACCTTATTGAATTGACTTTCCAACTCGTTATTCATTTTGTGTAATCTTTTACATACCTCGACATTTAATGTCACATATAAGTGCCTGTAAATCAACTTAGTAGCATATAATCAATTTCAATCATCATTCAACCAATTCACAATATATATGTATAATATTATTCCCCTATTAACCTGATTTGGACTTGAATGGATACATAAATCCAACCAACACACCGATTTGGCACCTAGTGCCTCATAAAAAAATCTGAAATATACAAATTGCGCCCAACACTGTCAGTATAATTGATTGCATAGAATCTTGCGGATTGCTAAATGCAAACTATTATATACGGATTCATACATGTGAACTCGCAAAAGAAGATTCATGTGTAATGGGCTAAAATTGGCCGGCCCAAATAAAAAAAAACCAAATACAAACCAAACACCCAAACTACTAAAAATTAAAACCAAACATAGACCCAAATACAACACAAACCCTAAAATCCCAAATCAAAAAATGAAAAAACCTTAGGCCACCTAAAGGTCTCAGCGCCGCAAGTCAGCCCCCAGGCGCCGCATGTCGCACTCCCCTCTGTGTCGTGCGCTGCTCCACTGCGCCACGTCAGTGCCCACGTCCTCCACGTCACCCACAACCTGCATTAGTTGAAAAACAGTTGTAATTTAGGCTATATAAAGCCATTCTCAACAGTGAAAAAGAGAGGAATGAAAAAAGAAGGGCAATAAGAGATTTAAACATGTTTTTCTCAAAAAACAACAAAAACACTTGTAGAATAGAAAACCAACAATCGAGCAAAGGTCTTTGAGTTTTTTTTTTCCTCTTATCTTTTTTTTTTCGTTTTCGTTTTTACTATTATTATTATTATTTTATTTTATTTTTGTTTACATATATTACATATAAAAAATAAAAAATAAAAAAAAGGAAATTTTACATGATGACGATGATCAGCAATGGCTGGAATCAATGATGGTCGGCGCCGGAGCCTGGCCGGACTTCAGACTTGTAGAGAGAAAATGAGAGAAGGGTTTTGTTTTTTTTTTGTTTTTTTGAAGAAATGAGAGAAAATGATTTTTTTAAGACTTTTTTTTTATTTATATAAGGCTCTAAACGGTGCCGTTTTGGTGCCAGTGCGCCTGGGCCAAAACGACGCCGTTTTACGATAGTCTGTGTGCGTAACCCGACCTAACCAGAGGTCCACGTATTTTCTAGGGAGGGGCTAATTGCACTTTTAGCCCCTCCGCCTTTTTATGGTTTGCAAATAAGTTTATGTTTTCCTTTTAATTTGTCCTCATGGTTTTGTCTCGATTTCAAACTGGTCCTTTCTGATGCTGTGCGTTTTGGAGGAGAAGAGATTATTGCCCTTTTGGTCCCTTCTTGTTACTCGCACATGCAATTTGGTCCTTTCGCCTTATTTTTATTTCGGATTAGCCCCAAAACTTCTGTTTTAAGTTCAATTTAGCCTGTTTCCGTTACTTTTTCTATTTTCTTTTTTAAATTAATTAATTTTAATATTATTATTGTTATTATTAGTATTATTATTAATATTATTTTTATTTCATTATTATTGTTTTCTATTTTTATTATTGTTATTATTAGCCTATTATTATTCATATGTTGTTATTTTCTTTTTTTAATCATTATTGTTAACATACCATTATTATTATTGTTATTTTTATTATCTTATATATTTCTATTATTAGCGTTATTTCATTATTATTATATGTTACTATCACATTCATTATTTTTATTATTATTATTCTTTTATTAACATTATTATTACTATTATTTTTTACTTTTTTATACTATAATGATTATCATTATTCTTATTATTATTTCTTTATATTATTGTCATTATTATTATTATATTTTTTACGTACTCATTTGTTTTATTATTATTTTTAAATTATTTTTACTTGACTTGCTTTGTTTTTTAAATTGTTATATATGTCTTTGAATTCATTTGTCTTTGATTATTGATGTTAGCTTCTTAAATAATGTATTTGATGTGTTTATTGCCATTTTGTGTTCTATAAGCTATTTATCTATATTTTCATATTGCCTTTTTTCCATCAATATTTTTATGCATCGTTTTAATATTGTATTAATTTTCCCCTAAATCCAAAAAACTTTTAAAAAATAATAGGGTAATATGTAACACCCCCTACCCGTATCCATTGCTAGAATAGGTACGAGGTATTACCGGAGTTTATTGAACATTTTCAGATAATTCTGAGTCATTTATTATTCATATTTTGAAAATAATCATAACGTCTCTCTATTGGGCCCTTGAAGCCCCAAACATACATTAAAAACCAACCGGAATTAAATCGAGATCATAAAAAAATTTTCGCAAAATCTTAAATATTTTCATCTAAGTATTTACCATTTCAATGCTTCTTATAATTAAACATGTTATCATTCAATCAATAGCTTGACACTTGTCTAAGCGTCAAACAACATCATTGTTAGTATACTTGCACATATTTCATATAAATTCAACATTGATATACTTATTTTCTCGACATGTCACGCTTGAGTTTAATAATTGTCTTTACTTACATAATTTCCTTGTATCAACATATCAAAGATAATCATATATGTACATGTCATGAAACATATCATTCTCTTACCGTTTCTTCATAAGTATTTATTAATCATTTCATTATATCAATATTTCATGCTCCATCATTTCCATTTATTTTATGTATATTTGTTCCGGTAAAGTTTATATCAAACTTAACATAAATTATATTCCATGTACTTATTCTTATTTCGTTTATCTATCTTCATAATTATTTCATACAACTATTTTGTACATACATTTCCATATGACCAGTTCTTGTAAACATTTCACTCAACCATTTCATATAACCATTCGTCATCTGATACATATTACCTGAATATCAATTGTTCAATAGATGTCATCGCGTCTCCCATCCACGGTCTTATTTATCTTTGACATGATGCCATAGTGTCTTTCAACTATGGTCTTACTCATTTTCTGTCAGGTTGCCATGGTATCTTTCAACCATGGTCTTGTTCATTTCATGTTACATTGCCATGGTATCTTTCAACCATGGTCTTATTCATTCCCTTCATGTTGCCATAGTATCTTTCAACCATGGTCTTACACATTTTATATCCTGTTGCCATGGTATCTTTCAACTATGGTCTTACACATTTCATATCATGTTGCCATGGTCTTACACATTTTATATCCTGTTGCCATGGTATCTTTCAACCATGGTCTTACACATTTCATATCATGTTTCCATGGTGTCTTTCAACCATGGTCTTACACATTTCATATCATATTGCCATGGTGTCTTTCAACCATGGTCTTACACATTTCATATCATGTTGCCATGGTGTCTTTCAACCATGGTCTTACACATTTCATTTCAGAAAGCACACTCCCTCGAACCTCATCCTTACAATGGATTACCATTCGAGCCAAATCCTCAGTAATATAAACTCATAGAGTATTGTCTGGATTACTACCCAAAGCTAAATCCTAAACGACAATTACTCTAATGAGCTTGGATCTGAATTACCAGTCCAGGCTAAATTCAGACCCTAATTCGGATTACCCATCCGAGCTAAATCCATTTTACACGTATTCTTCGAGAGGCCTATATCAGAATAGGATCACCCGTCCAGGCTAGATCCTTTTTACCGTCAATTCCTTTTCCAATGATCCATCGAATTCCATTCCATTCAACCGGGATTTATTTTCAATTTATATCGAGTATTATCAATATTTCATCAATTATCATGAATTGAACATTCAAATCATATTTTCATCACATAACCACATATTTCAAGTATTTAAAAATACAATTCAAGTTACACAAACTTACCTCATTGCTTGTTTGTGTTTATAATTTCATTAATCCGATATTTTTTCTTTTCCACGATCAAGTCTCGTATTTGAGTCGTCCGGATCTTTATAAATAAATTTGATCATCATTTTCATTCATTTCATATTCTAATGCATTTAATTAATGCTCTAGATAAAATTACCATTTTGCCCCTAAACTTTTAATTAATGACGATTTCATCTTTAGGGTCAAGAAAATAAAATTCTTGCAATTTAATCCTTATTTCCAGCTATTATTCTCATACATATTGATAACAGTCCATGAATTCTATAAAATATCATAATTTTCCATAATTTCAACTCTTTTCAATTTAATCCCTAAAACATGTTTTCCCCCGATCTTGAACTAAATTAATAATTTCATTCAATTTTATAATTTAAATAATAAAATAATGCATTTCATGCAATTTGGTCATTTCTGACATTTTTAAAAAATTACCCATAAAGTTTTACTTTTATTCAATTTAGTCCCTGAGCCTAAAATATGCAAATTAGCTATGCTAGATGAATGTTCATACATATTTTTCCTCCTCCTCTTCTCCATTCCACATCCTTAATGTATATACACACCTGTAAGGAACATTATCTATAATTTTTATTATTTACTTTTATGAATATTCAAGCTATCTATCTGCGTCATAATCACTAAATTATTTATATCTGGAGATATAGAACTCAAAATTAAGATCCTCTAATTTTCCCTGAAACTAGACTCGTATATTTTCTTTCCATAAAATTTTCAGAATTTTTTTTTTAGTCAATAAGTACAGTTTATTCTTTAAAGTCACCCTTATTCTACTATCTGACAGTTGTGACCCTTCTTCACTAAAAATTAATTATCTCCTCATACAGAATTCTAATGATGTTCCCGTTTGTTTCTATTGAAAATAGACTCATTTAGGATTCTAAATATATTAATTTAAGCTCATAATTATTTTTATACAATTTTTTATGATTTTACAAATTCAGAATAGGGGAACCCAAAATCATTCTGACCTTGTCTCACAAAATTCATCATATCTCATGATTTACAATTCCATTGCTTACATAATTTCTACTATAAGAAACTAGACTTAATAAGATTTAATTTCATATTTTATTCATCCTATAATTAGAGTTATAAAATTTTTGATGATTTTTCAAAATTAGACTACTGTTGCTGTCCAAAACTGTTTTAGTGCAAGATATTAATTACCATGTTATAACACCCTTATTTTCTTTTTCTACACCATTTCTCATCACTTTCTCTTATTTTCTCTTCACTAACATATGAAGAATATAGGACCTTATGTAAGAAAACTCTACTATTACATTATTTCCATGCTTTGTCAATAATAACAAACTTAAAAACATATTGAAATCTTGATGTACTTACCTTGTTCTATTGATACTAGTCTTTAACTTGATTTTCTCTCTCCTCCAGCTTCTATTTCTTGAATCCAACTTGATATTCTAACTCCTCATGGTTCCTTAACATTTTTCTCTCTTAGTAGCTATGGAAATTCTTTTGATTTCTAGGTGAAAATGGTGAATTTTTGGTAGAAGGACCAAATTGTAAAGAAAGAAAACTTCTTTTCTTCTTCCTCTCTCTCACGTTGGTTTGCATGGGAAAGAAAAGATGATGATTCTTTATCTTTCTTTCCTTATATATACTAAATAAAATAATAAAATAATAAAATATCATTTAAAAATTAATTTAAAGTATTAATAAACTAATATTTATTTATTTAATTTATCTAAAATATCTCCAACATCATCATTGTCTCTAGATTTCTCTCTCCTTCAATTGACCATTTTGCCCTTAGTGATCTTTTAAAATTCCATTCTTGAGTCATCACTTAATTTGGTAAAATTGCAATTTAGTCTCTCATAATTCTTCACCTATTCAATTTGGTCCTAATTCATCAATTTTCCTTGGTTTCTAGATCATTCCACCCTTAAAATATTTGCACTATTAGTCCTTTAACTTTTCATATTTACATTTTAATCCTTCAAATTTTGAGTATTTACTCTTGGCCACAAAACTTTTCTCACTTTTACAATTTAGTCCTTTCTTAAATCAGTATATCATAATATGCTTCCCAGTGACATAACTCAAATTTTCCTCTTCTTATCACTTTATTTCCTTATTTTACTATATTAAGGGTAATATCTTACTGTAGAAATTTTCAGGGTGTTACATAATACTCGGTATTTGGAATCTTCGAGAAGATTGTGCCCTAACTTACTGGGTTCCAATTTTCCTCGTTGAATCTAAATAACCGAATACCCTTCTTCAATCCAAACGTATGAGTTTCAAATGAAAGCTTATTCTCAAAAATTTGAAGTGTTAGTCCTAACTCACTGGATATGACGTTTCGTTATCTTGAGATAAGGATTTTTAAAAATAAAGGCAATATTCTACGTTTGGAATTTTGAGAAATTACGCCCTAACTTACTGGGTTCCGATTTTTTATTTGACCCAAATAATTGAATATCTTTTTTAAAACTTAAGTGCATGAGTTTTAAAAATCAAAAGGCAAGCTTAATTTCGAGAATTTGAAATATCGTATCCTAACTCACTAGGTGTGACGTTTTATTTTTTCGAGGTGAGGGGGTCTTAGCATCCAATTTGGTTTATTCAAGTGTTCTTTTTAATAAGAGGATTGTATTTTAAAACCCTTTCAAATTTTTGACGTTAGGGTGTTAATTAATCAATTAGGTACCAATTTTGGGCATTACGGGGGTGCTAACCCTTCCTCGTACGTAACCGGCTCCCGGACCCATTTTTTAATTTTGAAGACCAAAATCATTGTTTTAGTTAATCAAAAATATTTTATTAAAATGATCAATCTCAAGGTGATCTGATCACACTTTGAAAAAAGATCGGTGGCGACTCCATTTTCATTTTTTTAGTCGACTCTTGTTTTTTTCAAAATAAACAATGGTTTTGACAGCTTGGCGACTCTGCTGGGGACCACATTAGAGAGTCAAGCCATAAATTGATTAATTTCTGTCCTGTTGTCGAAAATTAAAAATCAGATTTGAAAGTCTACGATCTTTTTATCACATTTGTTTGTGTCATCTCATATGTTTGTTGTGGTTCGAGTCCTTTAGAGTCCTCTTACATCATATTGCATAACGATCGCCTGGTTTTACCCCTTTTAAGCGGGAGTAAGAGGCTACTCCTTCGTGAGGTTTTCACCTCCCTGCAGGATAGTGGATCACTTTCGGGATACATCCGTACCTATTTCTTCGTGAGATTTTCATCTCCGTGCAGCCATAGGGAAATGTATTCCCCTGAACTGAACTCGATCTGTATGAGCTTATAATGGGTGAGGATCGAGGAATCTGCCGGTTCGAATACCTCTACTTTAGAACCAACCAAACCGCATGTAGAAAGCCCTAAAAGCTTACCCTAGGTAGAACTATGCCAAACCCTAGCAGTTACCCAGATAGGTGCTTGATTATTTTTCTTTCGCTTTGAATTTTATTTTTGGTATATGATACTGACTTATTGTGTTTTATTTGGCTATGATTGCATGTCATTTCATTCTAAAAAGGCGTCGATTCATGTTCAATTACTAATTTAGGGAGCTTGTCATGGAGAACAAATTTCTTGATAAAGTGGAAGATAATGCGGCTGTCCGTATATAGTTAGAAAAAACTCAATTGAAGAAAGGGGATAGTCTATCCGAGGGGTATACATCAGAATTATGGGATTACACCCGCATTAGTGTGACGCAAAATAATCTTCAGGAATTAAAAGAGATATGAGACCAGTGGGATGAAAAAGGCATTCCAAAGGATTGTCCTTGGAAATTGATTGGCAACGGAATTGGGGCAATCCTGATTTCCCTAAATGAAGATCATTATCCATTCACTTGCAAATTGATTTTGACTGCACAAATAATATGGTAGAATACGAAGCATGTATCATGGGAATCCGTGCAGTCATAGAGCGCAAAATCAATGTGATAGAAGTGTATGGGGATTCTGCACTGGTGATCTATCAGCTCAAAGGTGAATGGGAAAAAAAAGACCCGAAGTTGATCAATTATCGAAAGCTAGTTCTAGAATTAATTGAGGCGTTTGATGATATCACTTTCTGGTACCTCCCGCGAGATGAAAACCAGATGGCTGACGCCTTGACTACTTTAGCTTCTATGATCAGAGAAAATAAGCGAGAGGATATGAAGCCGATCCAGATGAGTATAGGTGAGGCTCCAACTCATTGTTGCAATATCGACGAAGAAGAGGAGAGAGATGATTATCCTTGGTATCATGATATTCTACAATATGTGAAGAACTGTGAATACCCTGATCAGGCAATTGAAAATGATAAGAGAATGTTGAGGAGGCTAGCCAGTGAATATGTCTTAGACGGAGAGATCCTATATAAAAAGAGGAAGGATCAGGTGATGCTAAAATGTGTTGGCGCTGCTAAGGCTAAGAAAATCCTAGAAGAAGTCCATGAAGGTGTTTGCGGGACGCATGCCAATGGGTTCACAATGGCTAGGTAAATCATGAGATTCAGGTATTACTGGTCCACGATGGAAGGAGATTGCATCGGTTACGCCAGGAAATGCCATAAGTGCCAAATTTATGGAGACAAGATCTATGTGTCTGCTTTACATCTTCATGTTATGACTGCTCCATAGCCTTTCTCAATGTATAGCAAGTACGTCATTGGGTCGATTTCTTCGAAGGCTTGTAATGAACATCGATTTTTCTTTGTGGTCATTAATTACTTCAGCAAGTGGGTAGAGGCTGCTTCATACGTCAAACTCGCAAAGTCAGCGGTCAGTAAGTTCTTGAAGGAGGAGATCATATGTCGATATAGCATGCCAAAAAGGATCATATCTGACAACACATTAAATTTGAATAACAGCGTGATAGTGGAGGTCTACAGTCAATTCAAAATTAAGTACCACAACTCGTCACCATATTGCCCGAAAATGAATGGTGTAGTTGAGGCGGCTAATAAAAGTATAAGGAAAATTATGGTGAAAATGACTGAGACCTATAAGGATTGGCATGCAAAGTTACCATTTGCTCTTTATGCCTATCGAACATCTGTTAGAACTTCTACCGGGGCAACACCTTACTCATTGGTTTATGTGATGAAGACAGTTTTGCCCATTGAAGTCAAAATTCCTTTTCTCCGAATTTTATCAGAGTTAAAGTTGAACGAAGCAGAATGGATCCAATCTCGGTATGATCAGCTGAACTTGATTGAAGAAAAGAGGCTAAAAGCTATCTGTCATGGTCAAATGCACCAGAAGTGAATGATGCGAGCTTACAATAAAAAGGTTCACCCTAGAGTATTCCATGAGGGGGACTTGGTACTGAAAAAGATCCCCCTTATGCAGAAAAATTTCAGCGAGAAATGGATACCAAACTGGGAAGGACCTTATGTGGTAAAGAAGGTTTTTTCTGAAGGAGCGTTGATATTAACTGAGATGGATGTTAAGAGCCTACCTAACCCAGTAAATTCGGATTTAGTTAAAAGGTAATTCACTTAAAAGGAGAGGCTAAGGTGAAAACCCGCAAAGGGCGTCTTGAGACCAAAGGGGTTTTGAATTAAAAACCCAAAAAGGGCAGTTCAAATTTCGATCAAAGAAGAGGTATGTGCTAGTCTTACTCTGCTTGAATTAACGAAGAGGAAGTATGTTACGTCTTGGGGGATCGAAAAAGTACTTTAGATCTCTTAGGCACATGATAAGCTCAAAATGGTCTTCGAAGAGTTCGTACGGAGAAGCTCAGGCTGCGATATTTAGGGTACTTATTTGTTTCATTTTCCTATTTTTGTATTCCGGTAATGTTTGCTTTCTTTGATTAATCCATTCTTTTCAGATTTTGTTCCTAATAAATTTCAAATTTATCCATCTTTATAATTTTTTTTAAGCGTCTCGCATTAAAATAATGATTAATTACTTTCACAAAAGGAGTTTTGCATATTACTCTAGAGGTTTCTAAACAGTGCAAGAACCTAAAACAGGACTATTGTTTAGAACTTACCAAGCTTAAAGGTTGGAAATATTTGAGTCCAAATTGAGATTATCTCATTGGATTTTCCGTCAAAGATATCGATTGAACAAGAAGACAAGATATCTCGTCAATAACGGAAACGAGTAATGTCAACCCAAGAATAAAAGGGGATCATTCTCGAGAAAAGAGAAATGATATTCCTCATTCATGCAAATATCAGGTTTACACATCTGGTCATGACACCCGGTGAATGGTGTAGTAGACCAAATTGATGAAGGATTCAGATCCTATACTCCTGAGTTGCATGGGAGGGTTTGAAGATGGTACAAACCTTAGGTCTCAGAGGTACAGTGAAATGGACCATGAAATTACAATGGGGCAAACCAGTTGAGAAAAATGGATTGTTTTTGAGGTTTTCTGTCAAAAACTATCAGCCGAGTAAGAAGGCGGCATAATATGTCAGTGATAAAACTCTGATGAACAACGAGCAATGACACCTTAAGCATTTAAAAAGGAATCATTCTAATTACATTTTTGTATTCATAGCATTCATAACACATTTGGTTAGGAGTATCTGATTCATTCTAATCATAGCATCCTAATCACTTGGCATAAACATAGGCATATGAAACCGAGTCTACATAATATGTCCCCTAGAGGACGGTGTAGCAATATCGATGAATTCACAGATCTTATTTCCTTATGTAGTAGTGGAGCAGATCGAAGATGGCGAATCTTATCTTCTAGAGGTAGTAGGGAAGCAGATTTAAGCCACTAGCCATATCTCCCTGAGTAGCAATAAGAGGGCTGAAGATAGCAAATCTTATCTCCCTGAAGTTGCAGTGGAGCAGATTAAAGCTACAAATTACTAGTCTTATCTCTCTGAAGTTGCTATGGAGCAGACTGAGGATAGCAGGTCTTATCTCCCTGAAGTTGCAGTGCAGCAGACTGAAGATAGCAGGTCTTATCTCCCTAAAGTTACAGCGGAGTAGACTGAAGATAACAGACCTTATCTCTTTAAAGTTGCAGTGGAGCAGGTTGAAGTAACAGGTCTTATCTCCTTGAAGTTGCAGTGGAGCAGACTGAAGATAGTAGATCTTATCTCCCTGAAGTTACAGTGGAATAGATCGAAGATAGTAAATCTTATCTCCCTAAGCAGTAGTGGAGCATATCAAAGACGGTGAATTTTATCACTATGTAGAGGCAATGGAGCAGATTTAAGCCACCAGCCTTATCTCCTTGAAGTTGTAGGGGAGTAGGTTCAAGATACAAGTCTTATCTCCCTGAATTTGTAGTGGAGCAGATTGAAGATAGCAAATCTTATCTTCCTAAGCAGCAATGGAGCAGATTGAGGCCACCAGCCTTATCTCTTTGACATAGCAGTGGAGCAGACTGAAAACAATGATTCTTATCTCCTTGCAGTCCCAGTGGAGTAGATCAAAGCTACAAGTCTCTTCTCCTTGAAATTACATTAGATTATACTGAAATGCAGTGGGTTAGAGCGAGACTACTTGAAGGAGAAAGGCCAAGAGAAGTCAAGACTCGGCAGGTCCAATCAAATTTGGCCCTTTCAAAGTCTTTGCTCCATTCTCGTTACACGATAACGAGCAAAGAGGGGCAGCTATAATGGGCCAAAATTGCCTGGCCCAAATCACTAAAATTAAAAAAAAAACAAATACAAACCAAAAACCCAAACTATTAAAAATTAAAACCAAATATAGGCCCAAATACAACCCAAACCCTAAAAGCCCAAATCAGAAATTGAAAAAAACCCTAGGCCACCTAAAGGTCTCAGCGCCGCAAGTCAGCCCCTAGGTGCCGCACGTCGCATGCCCCTCCGCGTCGTGCACTACTCTACCACGCCATGTCAGTGCCCACGTCCTCCACGCCACCCACAACCTGCATCAGTTGAAAAACAGTTGTAATCTAGGCTATATAAAGCCATTCTCAACAGTGAAAAAGAGAGGAATGAAAAAAGGAGGGCAAGAAGAGATTTAAACATATTTTTCTCAAAAAACAGCAAAAACACTTGCAGAATAGAAAACCAACAATCGAACAAAGGTCTGAGTTTTTTTTTCCTCTTATCTTTTTTTTTTCGTTTTCGTTTTTACTATTATTATTTTTTATTTTATTTTATTTTTGTTTACATATATTACATATAAAAAATACAAAAATAAAAAAAAGGAAATTTTACCACTGACGACGGCGGTCAGCGACGAACGGTGATGGTTGGCGCCAGAGCCTAGCCAGACTTCAGACCTGCAGAGAGAAAAGGAGTGAAGGGTTTTATTTTTATTTTTGAAGAAATGAGAGAAACTGATTTTTTTTAAAACTTTTGTTATTTATATAAGGCCCTAAACGGTGCCGTTTTGGTGCCAGTGCACCTGGGCCAAAACGACGCCGTTTTACCATAGCCCGTGTGCGCGACTAGACCCGACCAGAGGTCCGCGTGTTTTCTAGGGAGGGTTTTCATATGCTTGTGCGTATATATCTCCTTATAGTCTAACTGAACCTCCGCAAAGCCAAATACCATGTATATACATTCTCTATACAATTTGCCCAAACTTCCGTAAATCCAAATATCACATGGCACAAAGTGCACAACGTGACATTTCTTCATCTTTTATTCGCCAAAACATCCCTCCATATTCCGCATATCATTCATATTTATGACATACATATAACAAGCATTCAACTGATCATTCTATTAATAACACATCATAGATCATGCCAAACATATCATCTAGCGGATCATTTCAATGATAACTTCTTCAGTAATTATTTTACTAGTGAAAGTTTAACAAAACAACGAACTAAAATATACAACCAAACATGTATCTATAAATCATCACTTTGCTTACTTCATTCGTACAACAAACCCATAATAATTCAACTCACAATCAGTAAAACATGAAGTCAAACACAAAACAGTAACACACATATATATAAAACAACCACAAAGAGTTTGAGTTTAGAAACTCACCAACAAAATACCTGGTGTTGACACAACCTACACCTACTTAGCTTTCCTTTTATCACTTGGGCTGCCTCTTTTTTGGTTAGCTAAGCACATCAACCTTATAAATACCAAAACGAAGACGTACATAGGTAAGAAAACCTTAATTCATATTCATGCAAAGGAGTTATAAATGTTAGCTAGACTTAAATCATCACAACTCAAAATAAATTATGTTGAATCCTCATACCTTCATTCCTTTTTATTAAATTGAAAGGTACGTAAGAGTTAGAAAGATTACCAGATTTCTAAATTCTCAATTATTTATGCTAACATTCTAAATTCTTCCCTTTATGCAAATCGCTTCTTAATTTCCTTTCTTATAGAATGAACCAAAGAAGAAGATGAACGAAAGAAAATGAATCACAAAATGAAAAAATCCTCCTATTATATAATCTTTCGACCATTGCTTCCCTTAATCCCAAGTATGCCAGTACTATTAATACCCTTAGTCATAATGTTTCCTCTAAAAGAAAACCACTAGTTCTAATGTAACGTGACTAAACCTAATTTCTAGTTATTTACCAATCAGATTGCAAGATTCTCATAATTACACTAGGATCCAGTTAAACAGAAAATTTTCTAATTGAATACTCATAATCTCCATTATTCCAAACCTTTAACATTTCTGGATGTAACATTCATACTATACTGCTTGATGGTAAATACTTATTCTTCATTATTTGCGAATTGTTGACCTACAAACAACTCTTTTGATTTGGAATCTGTTGCCAACATATTAGAAGGTATTATATCAGGGTATTCAGAGAACTTAGATGCATACGCAACATTAGAATTTACGCTCAACATGTTGGTCCTAAGGTCATTGTGTATTACAATGCTGCGATTTGAGTTCCCGAGCGAAGGGGCATATACATTATCATCATCGCCTTCGTCGTTGATATCATTCGAAACCTCATTGAGAGCAAGGTTACTAAAATCTTCACCTTGATGATTAAAACCACCATTATTGTCGAGCCCTTATTCACCATCTACATCGATACCAATCATCAATGGATGTATCTGTGAAGGGGAACCCTAATTAGAATTTTTATACATAGTCGAAGCATTGTGTGGATTCCTGACCTATGTCGATGTCACTCCATAATCGCACGGTTCTACCTACCCAATATTCAGATCAAAGTCAAAGTCAAACTCATGTACAGACTATCGTTTATCAACAGACACTCTTGGTACCTCTGTATATGAGTCTTGAACTCCATATTGTTGATTTAATGGAATGACATTTTGAACCGACTCAACATATACTAACTCAACGAACAACTCAATTGGTTCAATGTTCTCGGGTGAGTAATAAAGTGCGATCATAGTATCCACATCATCATCATCTAAAAGTTCCATCTCCTTATATTTGCACGAATTTGACAAAACTGGAAATTTGTAGAATAACTTAGACATCCATCCTCCCTCCACAACATCAAACAATTTTCGCACTAATCTTTTGTTTCATATCATCGACTTTGACATTTTTGTTAAACCTCATTCCTATTTGATGGCAATATGTAAATATACAACCAACTGTTGTTTGTAAAAATACCCTATCAAAATGAACATATACGAAGAATTGGTTATTCATCTTCGATACTAAATCTATAAAATAAATTTAAAAATATAGTTCCTACTAAAACAATTCATACCATTTTATAGCAACAAAAATACTTTTTATCAAACATTATAATTTCCATCTCATATTACTAATTATCAATCTAAAATAAGATAAAATAAAATTGCATAAAACAATTACAAACTAACCTTATAAACTCCAACTTGATTTTTGAAGTTTAAAATGAAAAACAAATATATTGATCTTCAATTTTTATTTTTAAGAGCTCTTTTTTTCTTTCCTAGTTTATTAAATCTATTTTTTCTCTGTATTGCTAAATAAAATTTTCTCTCTCTTTTTTTTCTATTATATCCCTTTTTGCTAAACACAATTTTCTAGTCTTCTTTTTTTTCCTCTTAAATAGATGGAAACAATATTTTGGCTAGGGGATAGAGGTTTTTATAAGGGAGCAGTGTCGCCTGATAGTGTCGCGAGACTCAAATTTTTAAATCAATGTCGGCTGGCTAACATGTCGGCGACGCCATATGATTTCAACTACTTTCTCTTTTTCACTTTAGTTTTTTTTTCTAACAACCAATTTTTTTTTTAATATTCAAGCAATGTCACTTGACACACTAACAACACTAATGAAATTTTTTTTTTTGTTTTAGTTTTAGTTTACTTCCCTTATTCAAAAAAAAAAAAAAATCAAGTGGCACCACCTAGCACATCGGCAACACCAATAAAATATATATTTTTTCTCCCACCGTATATATCTATATTTTCACGAGTATGTTTAGAAATACATACTGGTTCCACCTGACATTATGGCAGCATCAATAAAAATTTATTTTTTAAAAAACGTCATGATTGCCCGATGATTAGAGAAAAAGTAGGTTGGTGCCATCAATGTGTCAGGTAGCACCGCATGACACTATAATAAACACCTCATTTTCGTAATTAACTTGCTCCCACTCCATTATTTTATTTTGAAATTATTAGAAATTTTACTTAAATGTTTAAAATGATTAAAATATGTTAAAAACACACTACAATTTTTAATTAAAATGTATAAAATTTAAAACTATTAGCATGATATTTTCAAATTATTTTAAACTATTTATATTTATAATTTTTCAATAAAATATTCTTTTCAAAAAGCTAATTTAAATTTTAAAAGATATATATAATGTGTTTTAAAACATTAGACAAATAATTATATTTGAAATAAAATTTAAGCATTTTATATATTATTTATATAAACATTTTGGTTTTAAAAAATTAAAACCAATATCTATTTAAAACATCATTATAAAAATAAAAAATGATTAAATATTATTTTGATTGATAAATATAATCAACCCATGCATTGAATGAGTATCCAAACTAGTTTGAACCTAAAACATTATTTTTTTTTTGTCATAACTAAATTATATCCATCATTGGTAGCAGTGATTAATCCCCTCACCGCAAGTGTTCTTCGAAGAGATAAATGACTAGCCATGAAATGTGCTTCATTCTCAAAAGCAGGGATTGAATCCACAATCACACAGTTAATAAATGAAGTGACCAAACACCAAACCATACCTCATAATTAAAACAATATTATCTTCAAATTGTTAACTTTACCGCTTCAATGAATAAATATATTTTTTGCTTAAATTTTGTTCACCCACATAATTTAATGTGATATAATCTAGTTAATATAATAACTTCAAGATTTTTTTAACAAACCACAAATTTTAGATATTTATATATTTTAATAATTTCCATAAAATTTTATAAAAGAAACCACTTAAAAACATGATACCGCTACTCCTAGAGATGTTATTTTTCTAATTTTAGAAATTAGATTATAATATTTTTTCTTTCACCCACATATTAAATGACAAATAATCTGATAATATTAAAACAAGGGTTTCTATTTTTATTTAATTTTTTAAGAAAACAAGGCTTTCTAATTAAAAACATCACAAATGATTTGAACATGGGAAACTGCATTGCATGCGGCGTACCACATGAATGATCAGCGGATCACTACCTTGACTAATTTGAGGCTTATTATTAATTATTCTTTCTTAACTCATCAGTATTATATATATATATATACACTAGCTGTACGTTAATCAAAAAATGCATGAACTTTATAGAATATTAGCTTTTAATCTTTACTTTGTTGATAAAATATTTATTGATCAACTAATTAGATAATGCATGCATGCATGCATGTTCTCGTTGAATAATTTATATTAATTAAGACTGACCAAACATGCAAATATAATTCCATTCATATTTCACAAACGATGACTTTTCCTCAGCCTGTTAATTAATGGGATAACATGATAAGTACGACTGAATCAATCATTATAGTGTACAAAATGGATACATTCATAATTAAAATGTATTCAGACTTAACATCCAACATCATTCATAAAAATAAATCTAAACTAATAATTAATATTCTATAATCTAAAATCTAGATATTGAAATTAGTAAGTGTCCTATATATATCAGGATAAATACTAAAATTATAACTAATTTGTAATTGTATACATGAACTTTTAATTTGATCTGATTTTTATAACTTATTAACTCAATTATTGATATAACATAATTTTATGTTTATATATTACATACATAAATAATTATATTTATTCAATATAAAAATAAATATGTATGATTAAATCAATATTAAAGTTTCGAGTATATATTTAAATCAAAATTAGAATTTTACGTATATAATTACATCAAATTAAAATTTATGTATATAATAACACATTATATATATATATATATATATATATATATATATATATCCATATGGTTCATTGAATCATGGCGAAATTGATGTTGAGAACAAAATGTGAGAGAGTATTTAGGTTGGACACATTTGATTAATTAATTTAATTAACTTAAAAAGTGCCGAATTTGTCTCCGTTCTTTTTTCACGCTCCCCATGCACGTAGCCCTTCCACCAATTTTTAAGGGGGGAAATATTGCTACAACTTATAAAATTAAATAATTATAATGTAATGTTTCTTCTCAACAACAACAAAAGATATGATACAATAATGCTCCATTTTCAATTTGGTCTAATTCTGCTATCAAATTTTTATACTCCTCACCCTTAATGATCTTAAAACTTAGCTCAGTTTAAAATTTAATTGATAACATTGTTATTATAATTTTATAATAAAATTGAATATGTGTTATTCATTAAATTTTAATTTTGAAATATTAATATACCGCATAGAAAACCATTAACAAAGTCAATTAAATCTTAAATAAATAAATAAAAAGATAATTTCATAAAAATAAAAATAAATGAGCTAAATTTCCAAAGCCCAGAAAACGTAGGAATTGAGTGAATGGTTAAACCTTTTAATTTTGATATGTTAGGGAAAAAAAAGTCAGAAACAAAAGCAAAATCATATCATGTACATAGGAATGCAGGAACATGGGGTAGGGACAAGCAAAACAAAGATTATCAATTCCAAACAATTGATTTTCTTTTTTCAAATTTCGAGTTAATTAAATTAAATTATTCAAATTTTTCAAATAAATAATTTAAATTTTAAGTTTGAATCGAGTTGAATTTCTCAATTCAAATAACTTGAATAACAAATTGGTGTAAATACTCCTTTGATCCTTGTCAATTTTGAAAATGAGCAAATTGGTCTGTCTCAACAAAAATTACAAAATAATTCAAAATAGTTTTAAAATTCATAATATTTATAAAATTCCAAAATTTATATGTTTTAAAAATTATAAAATTAAAATTCTTAGAAAATCTAAAATAATAATTTTGGATTTAAATAAATAAATTAACAATTCAAGTTTATTATATTTTACTTTGGAAAAGTTTTTAAATATATATGGTTTCAAATTTATATACTCTAACATGTAATTAGTTAATATTGTAACAAGATTTTAATTTGACATGTTTAAAATTTTAAATTAACTCAACTAATTTCACTTGACTCAATTTAAAAAAATTTAAATTAAATTAAAATGATAAAATAAAACTCTTCAACTCAAAAAAACTTTCGCTCGGACTAAAACTCACTCTTAATGGGAGCCAACCGATGGGACCTAACCAATCTATTATATTGTACTTCTAATATGTGGGCCATTGGCACTTACTGGAATTCTATTTTTAAAATTAATTAATGATATATATATATATATATATATATATATATTACTTAGCTAATGTAATCTACTTTATTAATTCTAGATATGTTTATATCAATATAATATTAATGAGGGGATGAATATAACAGAGTTCGATTTAATGTCATTAAAAAGTTAAATAATTTTTAATTATTACTCCAAATAAATCTATAATATAATGACATCCACACTTTAAGTAAGAAATTGTATTTGTTTGAAGTCAAAATTTTATATTATAAGCTGGAAAAAGACCTATATTATTTTTTCATGTCCTTAATACTATGTTCTTTTCTTGCTTTGTACTAAGAATTTATCAGTCAACTGATAATGTTTTATATAAAAGCATTGGTTCGGAAATATTTTTATTTTTACTGGTGAGGTATATCCGTATTTGCATTTAGTTAAACTATTATTTTAATTTATCCTTTTTTTTAAAATTTTTCAAATTAAATTTGGTAATTCTAATACGGTAAGAGATTTTATAAATAGCATAGATAAATCTAAATTCCTTAATAACTGAAATAACATGTGTTTTTATATTTAAAAAACAGGTTTTTATCCTCATTTTTCATCCAACCTAAATTTGAAATAAATAAATAAATAATTTTAAGCTCAGTTTAGTTTTAATTTTTTATTTTCAAGAAATATTTTATTTTATAATAAAATAAATTTTGTTAAAAAACGAAAATTTATTTTTAAAAATAACAATATGAAAACACGCTTAATACCTTTTTCTTATAATTAAAAATATAATAAATAAAGTATTTTAATATATATATGGACTTTAAAATTAAATTTTCTATTTTTCTAAAGAAATACAAAGCTTTTCAACTTTTTGTTTTCTATTTTCACTAATTTTTCCTTTTTAAAAAAATCAATTTTAATTGTTCAACTAAATATGTTTTTTAGTAATTTTAAAATTTCAAGACAATTTCTATTTTACCAAATTAAACATACCATTAATTTTTCAATATATATTAAAGAAATTGTGATGAAATTAAGCGCACATAACGTCTAAAAACGTTAACTACTATGGCTTTGCTTCTCTCCTAATTTAATTAATTAAATTTCTTTATACATTAAGTAGTATGTTGTATTTGTTAATAGGGCAAATTACCAATAAAAGCCCTTTTTTTTTTAAATTTATCGAAATGGGCCAGGTCAGAAATTATTTACCAGAATGGGTTAGTTTTTACAAAACGCGTCCACGTCAGCGCGTTGTCAGGGGAAAAAGCAGGCAAAAGCTTCCTCAAGGAAGCGCTTTGTCTACGTGCACAGAAAACGCTTCCTTGAGGGCCCGCTTTCTATCTACGTAGGCAAAGCGCTTCCTTGAGGAAGTGTTTTCCCCGTGTTTTTATTAGGGTTTTCTGCAATTAGGGTTAGGGTTTTTGGAATTTTGGGTTTTTAAATTTTAAGGTTTTAAGGAAAAAAATTAAATAAATTAGGGTTTAGTGTTTGTTAATTAAATTAATTACTATTTTTAAAAAATTAGATTATGGTTTAGTGTTTATGGTTTTTAAGGAAAAAATCAAATAAATTAGGGTTTAGGGTTACTTGAGTAAATTAATTATAAATTTTTTAAAAAAATTAGATTAGGATTTTAGGGTTTAGGGATTTATGGTATTTAAGAAAAAAAATTAAATAAATTAGGGTTTGGGGTTTAGGGTAACTTAATTAAATTATTTGTTAATCTAAAAAAGCTTCTACGTGGACGCTCTTTTGCTACAGTAGTCTCTAAAAAAATAAATTTGAGAAGACGTGTCTGCGCAAATAGTGTCAAAAACGCTTCAAGCATGATGCATTGTCAGCAAAAGTACTGAAAGAAGCTTCCACGTGGACGCTCTTTTGTTACAATAATCTCTGAAAAAATAATTTTGAGAAGACGTGTCTGCGCAAATAGTGGTAAAAACGCTTCAAGCAAGATGCATTTTCAGCAAAAGTACTAAAAGAAGCTCCCACATGGACGCTCTTTTGCTACAGTGGTTTCTGAAATAACTTGGGCTATAAATGAGCCAAATTTTGTTCTCAGGTTGCATAACTTACAGCAAAAAAAAATAAAAAATAGAGAGGCTAAGAAGGATAAAAATTAAAGATGAGTGAACGCATTAGTGCTGTTATTTACTATGATGGTGAGGTTCGTCACACCGAGAACGGTGTTGTTTTTTTTTGGAGAATACAATACAACTGGTTTTTAACCAGAACATAGATTTGACAGAAATTCATAAAAGGATTAGGCGTAAAATATTCGGAACGACACCAATGAAAGTGTTGTCTATTAGGTATCGATTTTGTGCTTTTATTGATCCAGTAACATATGACTTGTTCGACATCAAAGGTGCTCATAGCTTGGAGGCAATGGTGCAGACTCATCTTGCTAGTGGAGCACCATATATTGAGTTATATATACAATTTGCATCGCCAAATGATACATTTGCAGTTACTATTCGAGAGGAATACACGACCCCTGCCCGACACTCTGTTAGTGGGTTACATAACACGGAACCGCCGGTTTTTGGTAGCGGTATGGAATACACAACCCCTGCATGACACTCTGTTAGTAGATGGGACATGCACCTAGGTGGGTCAATGTTTGATGCTGGAAATACGTACTGGGGAATGACATCAACTTATAGTGCTTGGCAATCTACATCCAATTGGGGACGTTATGAAATGCCCAGAAGAAGGGATGATGTACTCCCCATGACGTCCACCGGTGAGGGGACCTCATACGTCACAGATGATGGTGGGTTAGATGATGAGTCCGATGTGGATCCACCTTGAGAGCCCGACCGCAATGGTACAGAAGTTGGATTATTTTCTGAACCAGAGCCTATTCCAACTGAACCTGAAGATGTTGAAGGGGGTTCAGATGAAGAAGAAGATCCATGATTCAGGGCATACTCGCCTCCAGCCCACATGCATAATGTTGATCTATCTGCAGATGATGCATTGGAGTTTCCAAATCTACCACACAGAACGCGTGATCATACAAGTTCGTTATTGGATTCGAGTGAATTTGAAGTTGGTAAGGAGTTTTCCAATAAGGATAGTTTTCTTGGTGCATTAAAACAACATAGCATCAATAATGGTGTTAACTACCACGTGGTTAAATCTAAATCCGATAAGTTTAAGGCGAATTGTGCAGTGCAAGACGGAAGTTGTTCATGGAAAATCTACGCCTCGTTGAGGAAAAGGACAGGGTTGTGGGAGATAAAAAAGTATAAAGGTCTACATACATGTGCTGCAGGTACAGTATTTAAGGTTTTTAAATAGTACTATTATTATGTAATGTTACATTATTTAATGTACTTCATTGACAGGTATTTCACAAGATCATCCCAAAATGGATTCAGTTATGTTAGCTAGCTTAATACTACCCACGGTGAAGGCAAATCCTAGGACTTCAAAGCATCTTAATTGCCAATATTCAGAATCAAATGGGGTACACGCCTTTTCTCGCAAGGCTTGGATAGCTAAGCGAAGGCTTTGGAGAAGATACATAGTGGGTGGGACGCTTCATATAATGAAATATGGCAGTGGTGTCAAGTGCTAGAGAGATACGTCCCAGGTTGCATAACAGACTTCCAAACAGAACCTGCATACTACAACGACCGATTTCTCCGTGGATGCCAAGTATTTAAGCGTATCTTCTGGAGCTTTAAGCAATGCCGAGACGCATTTGCATATTGTAAGCCATTGGTACAAATTGACCGTACCTTTATGTACGGTAGATATACCCATCGGCTATTGCTAGCAGTCGCACAGGATGGTAGTGGAAGAATCCTTCCAATTGCGTTTGCAATAACACCGGGAGAGTCAGCTGATGACTGGGATTTCTTTCTTTCTAGGTTAAGGATGCATGTTTGCCCCCAACTTGATATATGCGTTATATCTGATCGAGGCACCGGGATACTAACTGCAATTGAGCGATAGGGAAGCCTATGGCATCGCACACACCATCGGTATTGCCTAAGGCACATTGCTTCCAACTACTACAGGCAATATCCATCTAAAGGTGAACGACGGCAAGTGGCCAACATGGGTATTTAACTTTATCTCTATTAATATAATTTCATTTGGAATATTGAATTTATTTTAAATGGAAAAGTGGTATGTAATTTTTGCTATCAACTTATATTGGCAAGGTATGAGATAAGTAATGACTGTTTTCATGAGATGTTGGCAATTTTCCATTCATTTAACGAAGAGGGCCATGACTACCTATGTAATATACCTTTCGAACAGTGGACACAAGCATACGACGGCAGCTTACGATATGGTCACATGACCTCAAACCTGGCCGAATGTATAAATTTTGTTCTGAAAGAAATACGTCATTTACCGATAACATTAGTTGTGCGAGAGACATATTTTCATTTAGCGGCACTATTTCCGAAACGAGCAGCGAGTTATGCAGGCCAAATGCAGGGAGGCCATGTATGGTGCGAAAAGGTATTGCAAGAAATTAACAAGGCGAAGGTACGGGCGAACACTATGCATACAGCGTGTCACGATCGGGACAACTTATGGTTTCGTGTGACAGAGTTTGACAAACTGCACCAAGGTATTACTGGCGGGCAATATCGTGTACACTTAAGAAATATGACTTGCGATTGTGGAAGGTTTGACGCACTTCGTTATCCATGCGATCATGTAATTGCAGCTTGTCAAAATCTTCGTCTGGATTCCATGAGCTATGTCGACGACGTGTACAAATTGGAATACATGTACAACGTGTGGAGACACATATTCCCACCGGTCCTAGATGAGCGTAAGTGGCCCTCTGTATCGTTTGCTCTGTTTAAGTTGTTACCGGATAGAGAGTTGCGGCGTAAACCAAAGGGTCGACCTTGCTCGACTAGAATACGCAACAATATGGATATCCGAGAAACAACCAATCAACAGAAGTTATGTGGATGGTGTAGGAACCCAGGCCATACAAGTAGATCATGTCCAAATCGCAATAGTTGATAGTTGTTGTAATTGTCAATATGTTGTATTATTTATATTTTATTACATGAAATAATATAAAAATATTCAAAATATTGCTTTATTTAAAATAATTTTCATTTTATTAAAAATATAAAAGTAAATTATAATTACTTTATTTAAAACAACCTTTTATATTATCACATGAAATAATATAAAAATATTCAAAATGTTGCCTTATTTAAAATAATTTCCATTTTATTAAAAATGTAAAAGTAAATTACAATTACTTTATTTAAAACAACCTTTTATCTAATTACATGAAATAATATAAAATATTCAAAATGTTGCCTTATTTAAAATAATTTCCATTTTATTAAAAATATAAAAGTAAATTACAATTACTTTATTTAAAACAACCTTTATCTAATTACATAAAATAATATAAAAGATTCAAAATGTTTGTACAAATATATTAAAATAAAATCAATGTCCGTGCTTGGTCGGATTCAAGACCACATGGAGGTCGCCGACGATTCTGCGTGGATTCCTCCTTTGTCCAGATTCTCGGGGTTGTGCTTGCTCCAATGAGGATTCTCGTTGTGGGTGTTGGGAGGATGACCCGCCTTGATAGAATAGTGACTGTGGAGGTGTTTGCATCATTAATGACGGATGTGTTTGAAACCCATAAGGTGATAGGGATTAGTAAAAAGAAGAGCTCCCCGACGGCCCCTCCTATGATCCCTCGTGCGACGGCTGCCTATAGATCAGCGGTCCACTCAGAGTAATCGGAAATGGAGATGAGCCGGGCCATGCATTCCAACCTGCCATAGGACTAGAAAAAGGAAACATATAAGGGCTAGGATACATAAAAGGGCTAGGATATGTACCTGGCATCATCTAAAGAGGCTGTGCTGTGGGTGTCGATGGTTGAACTGTTGGGCCCGGTGACTGTGTAGGTCCTGTTGCTGGGCCGGGTGATTGTGTGGGTGCTGTTGATGGGCCTGCGTCGTCGTCTATTCTTCTAGGATTTAAAGGGCCACGTCGTTCCCTTTGGACACGCAATTGCCGCTGCCTCTCCTTTTCTGACAGTAAATATGGCTTGCCATGGATCCTAAACCATGGCATGTATTCCGGCACGCACGCCAACTCTGGAACGATGATCGGTTCCCGAGTAGGTATATAATCATATTGATCTTCCCACATTTGGATATAGTGTGACCAGAATCTCGGCCAATCCGTATGTAATTGCCGTAAGTCGATTTTGTGATGATCATCCAACACCTCAGGTGTCACAGGAATCGGTTGTCGGAATCCAAATTGTCGTAATACTCTATCTGATTGGTGCATCTCCACAATAGCAAAGTTGACCAATGGGACCTTCACGTGCCAAGCGTTCAGATTTTGCAAGTATTCATCCGGAATTACTGCACGAATTGCCGAATCCTCGTATGGTGTACATTGAAACTATATAAAAATGATGGAAATATTAGTTAAATAAAAAATACTAAATACTAAATACGAATCCACTATTTTATTATGTATGTATATATATATTTTTAATACTTGTGCTTCCGACCGTTGCTCTAATAGAAGCCGTATATCTTCAAGACAGGTAGGTAATCGAGCATAACTTGCCGAATGGTTCTACCTAATTAAATAAATTTTTAGCATGCGATTATATTTTAAATCTACGTAATAATTGTAAAATTTAATATAAAATTTATCTCGTTATGAGTGGGAATGTATATGGGTGGTCCACTCGAGGACGTAAAAATGGAAAGCGAAACCGTGCCCATGATTGCAGTAGTGATAGGCAACCTCCGATTTTCACTTTATTCGGTCAGCGAACCTCGACATCTCCGATGCAGTGTTGCCAACACGATGCACTTCAACTAAATTTACCACCGCTCTAAAATCAACGAGTTTCAGCAGCCATCTCAGATGTACAAGGTTTCGTGACAAGTCCGGCATCAGATAACCTCTAATTATCTGAAGAATGTATGCTCGAGCATATCAAATTTTTTCTAGTTCGGTAGAATCATCATCCGGCTCTGGAAATGTGTCTCGTAACCAGCCCATCTCGATCCGACCTCCGTTAATATTATCCGAAATAGCACCCAAAAGCTCGTAGCATACCGCTTCTCAATCAACAGAATGAACGGACCCAAAGGATCAAGTCCTCGCCCACCAAGCAATCCTAATTGCAAATGCACGTCTTCCAAAGTGATAGTGCACTCTCCATATGGAAGATGAAATGTGTGAGTCTCGGGTCTCCACCTTTCTATCAATGCACTAATAAGTTTCGGGTCCAACTTGCACCCCCGACCTATCATCGCCACGTGCCAAAAACCCACTTCCCGTAGGTAATCCTCTATCAACGGTGATGGAGGACCAGTCATGTTACGGATATAGCATTGCAACATCCGATCTACAGACTTTTATAAGAAATAATAAAATAAAAATTATTTAAATTTGCATAAATGACAGAAATCTTAAATAATATTTAAATATTAAATTTAACACTTACCATTTGCATTTGTTTGACAGATATGTGTTTATCATTGAAGCGAATTAATTCTTCGGCCATTGCTAACAAGATCAAATTTTTTTATTTTAAAAGATAAATTTAGAAAAAATAAAATTAGAGATTTTTTGAAAAAATTAACGAGATTTTTGAGAGGAATTTAAGAGAAATTTGAGAGATTTGAGAGAAATTTGAGAGAATATTGAAAGATTGAAGATTGAAAGGATTTAAGTGTGAAAAAAATGAAAGGGGTGGGGGGTTTTATAGTTTTTTTTGGACCGTTGGGGGGGTTACCAACGGTCAAAAAAGTAGCCGTTGCTACTGTTCAAACACGGGAAAAACATTTCCTCAAGGAAGCGCTTTGCCTACGTGGACAGAAAGCGCGCCCTCAAGGAAGCGTTTTCTGTCCACGTAGGCAAAGTGCTTCCTTGAGGAAGCGTTTTCCTGCTTTTTCCCCTGATAACGCGCTGACGTGGACGCTTTTTGTAAAAATTGACCCATTCCAGTAAATAATTTCTGATCTAGCCCATTTTGGTAAATTTAAAAAAAAAGGGACTTTTATTGATAATTTACCCTTGTTAATACATAATATTTATATTAGAGATATATTAATTAATTATCTTTGAAATCTCTGTTCTTCTAATTTAAAGTTGTCACATCTACTACATGGCCCATTTATTACCATTTTTGACTTTTTCTCCAAGCCCTTCTCTTTGTGCTCATCATTTATTTGTTGTTTCCATATGTAAACTCAAACCTAAAATCTTATTTAAGGGATATCGAATTCTTTATCATTCATCCTAATGTATTGATTAAAAATTATATTACATGTAGAATTTAAATTTTCTTATCTCGAGACTTGATTTATTACAAAAAAAAAGTTTAAGTTTCTTCAATTATGAATAAATAAATTGTTAATATCTGTTTTAATTTCAATCTCAGCATTTCTAATTGATTGTTGCACTGAATTTACTGATGATATTTAAGTTTCTTAATGATCTGTTTGATGAGTCTCATTCGTCTAGTATCTTGGTGTGGGATTGCAAGGAGCCAATGACATGATTGATAAATGTTAGGCTGTTGACATTAGACATATTTTCATAAAGGATAATAGGTGTGCGGGTTATCTCACTAATCTTGCTCAGGATCAGGAAGTTAGTTTGTTACTATTGTCGTCTCCTCCACCAAATATTATTTGTCCTCTATACTCAAACGTTTGTGGCAATGGAGAACTCTAGTTGAGCTAGATAATTTTTCTTTCCTTCTCTTTTTGTAAAAAAAAGTACAATAAATTATTTTTGTATTGAACATTTTAAAATCAGTAAAACATGAATATTAGTTTTCTAAAAATAAAAATCAATATATCTCAAATATACAAAACTAACAACTATTTAAAAAGAGTTATATATAGGGGCAAAGCCGAGGGGCTGGCATGGGCCCGGCCCCTCTAAAATATAAAATTACATTTTAGGCTTTTAAAATTTTTTAAAAATTTTAAATTAGTAAAAATAAAATTACACTTTGGTTCCCCTAAAATTATAAAATTTAATTTAATCTTTTATAAATTATAAAAATATAAACTATAAAAAATTAAAATTTCATCCAACCCCTCTAAAAAAATTTTCTAGCTTCGCTCTGATTATATAGACTTGTAAATATAAAAAAGAAAAACGAAAAAAAGATTGAGGTGGAAATATATAGGAAATGATGAAATTGTCTGAATTTCTAATCATTTAAAGTCAAAGATTAATAAAGGCAATGCATTCATATCAGACTACGGAAAGGTAGGCATTAGAGCTTAACTAATTTAGCATTCCTAAATTACTAATAATTAATTTTTACTGGATAATAAAGGAGAGCACAGCCCTATCATTTACATCTCATCAAACAATACAAAACCATCTATAATAAGATACTAATGGGTTGGTCGCCCACTACAGGTTAGTTTTTATATTTGGTTTATGATTTATTTTCTTTATTTTAAATTTTGAAGGATTATGTTAAAATTGTTGAAATTGAGTTATTAGTTTAAAAAGTCAAAATATAATTATTTTTATATAATTAAGTTCCCAAAGGATTAAAAAGATATTATATCTTTTAACTATTATAGGTTTTATCGTATAATGTTTTTTAATACAATATTTAAAAGAATAAAATTATTCATAGTTCCACTCCTACCTTTAAATAGGAGCATAAGGCGTTTTAACGCAATCAAATTCATGTCCTCTTATACTGATAACAATGTCAATATTAATCGAACTAAAACTCGATTGATAATATTGTTTATTTTAAAATATATGATAACGTGGTATATACAATTTGATATTTTGTACAATCGAATAATTTCTTTTAAACATTTTAAAAGGCAAAACAGAAGAGAAAAGATGTGTAAATGGTACACTGCATACAAAAAATCAAAGTGTAACAACCATCTCACGCTTTTTCTTTTTTAAGGCAATTAATGAAAAATTGATTTGTATAGAATTGTGGTTAAAATTATATTAGATATCAAGAATTTTAGAATTTGATTGGCCCGTCTAATTTAATTAAATATATTATTAAAATATTTATAAAATAAAATATATTAAAAATTTAATTTATTCTTTTTTAATTAGGTTCAAACAATCTGTATTTTTTTAAGTTAATTAATTTAATGATATCCTAGTTAGTTCAATCAAACCAATCATGTTAGACACTAGTTTGACATAGTTCAAACCCTATCATTCCATCCCTAACCGTATAAAAAGTTAAAATATGCTAGGTCCCTATACTCTTGATAAATTTAAATTTTAGGTTTTGTACTTTGGTTTTAGGAATTTTATTTTCTTCATTTCAAATTTCAAAATTCAAGTTTAATTGTTAACAATATTTTTTTATTAAATTGATTGGTGCGATGTTTTTAAGATAAAAAAATACATTTAATATCAATGTAACTAAAATTAATCTTATAATGAACATAAGTTTAATAAGACAATTTAAACAATGTTAACAATTAAAAGTAAAATTTAAAATCTGAAAAATAAAGAAATTAAATTCTAAATTTAAAAAATTTAAAACTTGTAATATATATTTTTAAAAACTAAGGACACTTTTATATATATATATATATATATATATATTCTTTTTCAAAAACTGTTAAAGTACATTCCGGCGCAGCTTGCTTATTATTAATTCTACTTATTAATTAAATTTAATACAGCACAACATTTAATTACAAAGTAATATTATAAAGAGAAGCAGACATATATAAATACCCTCGGGTCTCGTACTCTCCTCTCAAACCGTTTCAACTCCCACCACCACTCCATCACCTTCCTTCCTTCCTCCGTCCACGATGGCCACTCTTCCACATCTTTTCCTACTACTGATTCTCTTCCTCTCCTTTAACTCATCCTTAGCTGCACTGCTCAATCTCAACGTCTTGACTTTCGGTGCCAAACCCGACGGCACTACCGACTCCACCAATGCCTTCCTATCTGCATGGACCCGGGCTTGTGCCTCCACCAACCTTGCCACCATCTACGTACCGAAAGGGAGGTTTTTGTTACGGAGTGTCAACTTTCGTGGCAAATGCAACAACAACGCTATCTCATTTCGAATCGACGGTACCCTCGTGGCTCCCGTGGATTATCGGATCATTGGAAAGGCCGATAACTGGATTTCCTTTCAGTATGTTGATGGTGTTTCCATTTATGGTGGAAAACTTGATGCCAAGGGTACTGGCTTGTGGGCTTGTAAGAATTCCGGCAAGGCTTGCCCCAGTGGTGCCACGGTAAGTACTTTCGAATGGAGTACCGTTGCATTTACTTGCTTCAGACTTGTGAAAGGGAAAAGGCCTTCTAACTAGTTTCAACAAAAAAGGCCAAATTCTGGTTTTGGTCCCTCTACTATGGTTAAAATTGAATTTTAGTCCATACTTTAATTTGACATTTCAGTTAACTCATTTGATAATCTTTTCTAAAGGGATACTAAAAGGAATTCAGGTCAGAATTTTAACCATAATAGAATTTGCATTAGGACTAATTAATGCGATTATAAAAGTAAGATAAAAAGTATAGGGACTAAATTATAATTTCGAACCTATAAGAAGAACCAAAGCCAAAATTTGACCATAAAAATATATATATAGGCGTTACTTTTGCAGACCTTCTTCGGATTGGTTAATTAAGAAACGAGCGTTTAAGCTTTCCTAGTCTCTCTTTCTTTAATATAAACAATATAGCTTCAAGTAGGGAACATTATTTTAATTATTTTCTCTTTGGTTACATGTGAATGCAGACATTAAGCTTTAGCAATTCCAAGAACGTGGTCGTCGACAGATTAACATCACTAAACAGCCAGATGTTCCACATCGTAATCAACGGCTGCCACAATGTGAAAATGCAAGGAGTGACCGTCATTGCTTCCGGTAACAGCCCCAACACTGACGGTATTCACGTACAACTATCGAGCGGCGTCACCATCCTCAACTCCAATATTCAAACCGGTGACGATTGCATCTCGATTGGCCCCGGTGCAACTAATCTCTGGATCGAGAAGATAACATGTGGCCCTGGTCACGGTATCAGGTAAAACCAATCACCACCACCACCGCAATCACCATCATCAAGAATGTACATATCTATATTGACATAATATTATGCAGCATTGGGAGTTTGGGGAAGGACCAAAATGAAGCAGGAGTGCAGAATGTGACGGTGAAAACAGCCAAATTCATGGGTACCCAAAATGGGGTGAGGATAAAGTCATGGGCAAGACCCAGCAGTGGTTTTGCGCGGAATATTGTATTCCAACATATCGTTATGAAGAATGTTGAAAACCCCATTGTGATTGACCAAAACTACTGCCCTGGCAACAAAAATTGTCCTGATCAGGTACGTCAAACCTTAATTTGAAACATTTGGTATTGTCTATATCCAATAGTGTCATAAGACGTGAATGGTTTTTTGGCGAATTTTGGACAGGTATCGGGAGTTAAGGTAAGTAATGTAAGATACCAGGACATACATGGAACATCGGCGACACAAGTTGCAGTGAAATTCGATTGCAGTGCTAAACATCCATGCAGTGGGATACGATTGGAAGAGGTGAAACTTACGTATAAGAATGAGGTAGCTGAAGCTTCATGCAAACATGCTGCTGGGACTATTTCGGGTGCTGTTGAGCCCACAAGTTGTTTGTAGTTCTTTCTTCTACGGAAGCCTTCCATGGCCCGGCCATATAATGCTAGTATTAGTATATAGTAATATTAGAATTAAGTTGCCTTGCCTGAGCCTGTGGCGGTGTTGGCCCATTGGGCAGCCTGGCCTTGCAATCAACTTAATTGGAACTATGAATTAATTAATTGAATAATTAATTTGAAGCTTGGGGGTATTTTGATTGATTTGAGGTGAGACTTAGTACTACCCTAAACCCTAAATCAAATTAAGGTTACCCTGAAATTTTCCCGAGTTGAAACTAAACCTAACTGAATTTTAGCAGTTCAAATTAATCAATTTTTAAAAATTTTTAAAAATAATTCTCTGTCTTTCACTTAAAATTGGTATTTAAAATTATACATGTTTTTTCCTATTGGTATTTAAACTTTTTTTGTCATTAAGAAACTTAATCCATAAATTAATACACTGTACATTTTTTTTCATTTATCTAAATATTTTTTGATTACAAGTGGTACCTAACTTAATTTTTCCCCTTAATTCAATTATTAAACATATTTTTAAAAAATATAACCAATAAAAAAATAAAAGGAGACATTGTTTTTTCTTTTTCTATATATTATTTTTAGTTTTTCTTTCTTTAGAACCAAATTAATGCTCAAATTAGTTAAATCACCGATTCTCAATTTGATCGGTTCTTCTAATTCAATTAAATATTATTAAAATTCATAAAAAATAAAATAAAATAAAAATAAAGAAAATCTGTTCAATTGTTTTGTTTTAGTTTGATTCAATCAATTCATATCGATATGTGAGTCTATCAATTCAACTTCTATCTCGGTCTAGTCTTAATCAACAAAATTAATAGCTAACATCTCGACTTCATGGGACGAATTTCGAACATCATCAGTAATGCCATACGTTATTAAAAAAAAAAGAAAAAAATTGGAAAATGGAAAAAATAGAGAAAGAAATAACGTAAAAATAAAATAAAAGAATTAAAAATATTTTTAAGTTTATATCACATGACAAATTATTATTGGCAGAAATATTTTTAACAAATATATCATTTTTGTGTAAAATGTGCACCAAAAGAATAGTTTAAGTACCACATGTAACCAAAAAATATTTAAGTATCAAAATGAAAAAAATATATAATTTAAGTACCAATTTATGAGTAAGCCTTTTCTAGAAATAGATTTAATAATTTAACTAACAAAGTACACTTAGGAAAAAAGTAAAAATAATTTAGGTACCAATACGGGAAAGAGGATATAATTTAAGTACAAATTTGTGAGTTAAGCCTAATTTTTAAGAGTTCTTAATAATTTATATAAATTATTTGTTTTTATATTATAAAAATAAAACTGAATAAATAAAAATTATAATCAAACCAAAACAAATAATTGACGTTGATGAGATAATTATTATTAATTTTGAAGCAAAAGAAAGAATACAAGTTAGAGAAATTGAATTGTGGGGTTTGGCAAACATAATAGAAGAGAAATATGTCTTAACATACCAAACCCAGAGCCTCAGCCGCACTTGTACGAATTTCTTCACTACAATTACAATTCCCTACCACCATTGCCATCAATAATTCCCTTTGTTCCACCTTCAAAATTTTCTCCAATCCTCTTGCAACCATCTCCATCTCAGGCTGTCCAAAATGGAAACAAATTTATAAACCTAATAAATGATTTCATTTGAACTGAAACTGAAGTGAAATCTACTTTAGTTTCATATACTAATTTGTATGACTAAATATTAGACTAGACATTAGAGTTAGCAGCAATCTTCGAGAAAAGAAAATGCCCCACAAAATGCCACTTCAGGGAAGTACACCATAAACAATTTTCATAACTTAAATGCAAACAAAACTAAAAACTAACAGTTATCAACTTTTTGAGATAAAAAAAAGATACATACAGATGACTTTCCAGGAGGAAAGATGCCGTGTATGAGACATATCTTTGACAGTTCCGATACTGCTTCTGTATGTTTACCTTGCATTTCAAAAGCCTGCAACCAAATGGCACTATGAAACACGATACTGCTTCTGCAAAGTTATATAAACACGATAGAGAGAGAGAAAGAGATAGGAACCCCATATCAAGCAGTAATAATACTAATAAAAAAGTTTAAGATAACTAATACAGTGGTACCACAACTTAAGTATCATATAAATCCCCTAAGGCCTAGTGCTGGGAGCTTAGATGATAGATTATGCAAAACAGTCTTCTGGAAAACAGAACAGGACTCTAAACGCAACAATCTATACTGCTGCCTGTGCTAACCAAAATATTTCAATGAAGTCGCTGGTGCTTTTTTTTCCTTTCTCAGTTCATGAGATTAACCAGGTATATCTTATCTTAAGAAAATTCCAATGAAAGTAGGAGTGAAAATAATCTACATGTGCAAAAGCAAGCACGTTTAAGAACAAGGATATGAAAAATTACCCAAGCCTGCAGAAAACAAAAACGTGTTCTTGCAGCAACACCAGCGGATACCATTCTAGAGGCACGGATACTGTCAAGTCCAATATTTTCAGCTAGCCCAGCAAGGAATTCTCGAGCATCTTCACCATCAATCTGAACATTTGTAGAGCTGATTGATGCCCTGCATAATCTCTAAGCATGTTATTGGTTAACCGAAACAGTAGTAGGACAAAAATAACTAAGTCAAGCAAAACATTAAGTTACAAGACAAAGTATCATGCATAGAAACAACATAAAATAGTCCATACCTACAGCAAACGTTTAAAACCAACTCAACCGCTGCACGATATAATGAATCCCGTGTGTTTGTTGTGTCAATGGAGACACGCACACCGGATGCCCTGCATATTTGACGCAACTGCTCACACATACAGGCAAAAAGAAAGGACAGCAACATTGTTCAAGAATCAGCTAATCCAGCAATGGAAGTGAAATTGCACTAGACCATTAAATCCATTAGAAAGCACTTTGGGAATTTTATCCAAGCTCGAAAGAACAACATTAATATCTCCCATTCTAATTCATAAGAAAGAAATTGTCACCAGATACAGGGTAAAACAAAGCAAGCGCCTATAATGATCATAAACAAAATCACCATTTATATGTTTGCATGCATATAGGAATGCGGGAAGCAAGCAAATAAATAGGTTAAAAAGGTACTGACTTGAATTATATCCTCCTCGGCAAAGTCTTTTCCACCCAATCTATTGTCGATGATTGCTGGAAATAAAGTTGATAAGTTGCACTCAAAGATGCCAAGCATGAGTATTTAAGTGTATAATAAGAAGTGAATATTGAAACGAAAAAATGAGCAATGTTTACCTACAATCCATGGGGAACAAAGTTCAGTAACACTATTGGATTTCAACCAAGCATCATATAAAATTAGCTAATAGTATTAGTAACAAAGAATGAACCTTTGATTAATCTATTGGCCTTCGTCTGGTAATACTCGGAATCAAAGACGGAAGCAGTGTTACGCTGAGGAAGCCGTTGAGGCCACCATTTGGGCAACTCGTGACGAACATGGAGACGTGGATAATGGGTCTTATTGGCAAGATTTGGAGGCGTGGCGGATAAGGATAAGGGATTGTCTAAAGCACTGGAATTAGTACGGGGGTTATGGTGGTCTCTGGTTGTCCCAACAATGACCTCTTTGCCACCGAGACTCCGATCCCTCCGGACAATAACCTTCTGTTTAGGCGAAAACCGAGCCTTAAAGGCCAAACCGAGATTGAAACAAACCCTGAAAGCAAAAGCAACGAGGAAGCCGCAAACGAGGAAACCAGCAAGGAACTGAAGGGTGGACTTGCGGCAGGAGAACCGAAAGGTGCGAGTCTGGGTATCGATATGAACCGAATGTAGGAGGTCTTGGAAAGCATCAGAGGACAAAGATACGAAGCGGTCGAAGGAAGAGAGGGGTGAGATTGGGTCAAAGTGGAGGAGCAATTTGAGATTGGGGTTATCGGCGGAGGACTCGAAATCGATGGTCCGTTTAAGGCTAAGGCTATGGCTGTTGTGGCTGTGATTCCAAGGGGAGCGGGAAGAGCGGGAGCGGCGAGGGCGGCGCGGAGTGGAGAAGGAGAGCTGTGGGAAACGATATGGTTTAGGTCGGGTGCACCCAAATGCAAACGGAGAAGGAGATGGGCATGGATATTGAAAGCGCAAGAGGAAGAGCATGTTGTGGCTCTTCATCTAATCTAAGAAAACAACTAAACAGTTTAATTTCATTTCATTTATGAGTGGGTTAATTAGGAAGAAGAAGTCTGCCCTTTTAAATAAAACACAAATTCAATTTCTGTCTCACTTGCCTTCCTACTTCCCCACTTCTGTCTGCCTTTGAATTGGACTTCCCAGATTTTTAAGCCTTCAATTTTTCACTTTTCTTCCATCTCTAAATTCCCCCACAAAATTACTACCATCTTCTCTTACTTCCGGATAAATATCTACGTAAAATTTTAATTTTTATTCAATTATATATATTTAAATAAACTTATCAAATTTTTATTTAAAATAAATATAATTATTTGTGTATATAATATAATTATATATCAATAAGAAACTATTTTATTGAGTTCTCGTCTAATAACTTTGTCATATGTATTACCCTCATAAGATATACATGAACCATTTTCTTAATATGATTGTATTTTATATCACAATAATCTTTACATCTTTCTTTATAAATAATTAATTACTAACAAATAATAATTAAATAATTCATCTTAAAACAAATGATATTTGGTCACGTTACTTTTTTATCTATAATGTAATGTCAATGATAAGATTATCTATCATTAATGCCAATGAAAGGACATCATTTACCTTTTATTGGGTTATGAATTCTATTATTGTAAGTGAAGTTATGTTATACAGAAGTCGTACATTCAACGTACCAGCTTTCGATTTTAATATTAATTGAACTCAATTATCAATATGTAACAACTCGTTTTTTAGTGATATCGGAAACGATGGTTTAGGAACATTTTCGATGTTCAAGTCTGTAAATATTGATATTTAATATTTAAGAAGTTAGTACAAAATATATTAAAATTTGGTCCTTTAATTTTGTCAATTAGATAGTTAATTAAATTATAAAGACTAAACTATAAAAATAATAAAAATTAATTACTATAAATTTTTAATTAATCGAAGGACCAATTAAGCAATTAGAGCCTTCTAAATACGTCAAACACAACAATCACCCACCAAATTTGTTAATTAAGCTTAATTAATTATAAACTAATTAAAGGTTGATTTATTTGAATATACTGAAAATAAAAGAAATTTGAGAAATTTTCTAAGTCGTTTTTAGAGAAACCAATTAAAGCTCTATAGGACGTTTTCTAGCAAATGGTAATAATTCCCCCAACGTCATAATTCCAACGATTATAGGATACAAACAACCATATTATTTCCTATATAAATCCTTCCAAATTTCATTCTTTTCAACTTAATTCTCAATTCTCAATTTTTTATTTTCAATTATTAATTCTCGATTTTTTTATTCTAGATTCTAAATTATTTTTTAATTGTTTTCTGAATCCTTCGATTTTATTTTATACTTTATAATTTGTAAGATGACAAATCAGCTTATTCGTTTGGATAATAAGTACATCTCTGGCATTCAATTACAAATGGTAAGAAAATATTATTAAATTATTAAATTTTAATTAGTTAATTATTATATTGTTAACATTATTAATTTTTTATGTTTATATACTTAACTCGAAAATCGGATTTTGGAGACGTACATAAACATTTAAGTGAAGGTGCACCGGATGTCATTTATGGACACTTACGAGATACAAAGGTTTTTACACGTGGCTCTTATGCTCAGGGAGACTAAATTGGATCCCCCACTTAACAGTGCTTTGGTCAAAAGATAGAGAACAGAGACACACACATTCCATCTTCCCTACGGTGAGTGTACAATTACATTCGAGGACGTTAGTTTACAACTCGGTCTACCAGTCGATGAGGAAGTCATCACGGAGCAAGTGATTAGTGCCGATTGGAGTGTAACATTGGAGCAACTACTAGGGAAGGTGTCAAACAAGTTTAGGTAGTCGGATCAAGATGAGATGGTTAGAGGACAACTTTAAAACTACCGAGGCTTCAGCAAGTGACGTTGAAAAAGAACAATTCGCACGCACATTTATCTTGAGGTTGACCAGGGCTCTGCTAATGCCAGATAAATCTCGAAATCTGGCACATTTAAGGTAGCTATGAGTACTAACCGACTTGAAAGAAGAGAGACAACTTAATTGGGGATTAGCAGTGTTGGCAACATTGTACTGAGAAATGTGTCAAGCAACGAAACTAGAAAAAAGTTAAAATCGATGGATGCTCATTCTTCAATCGTAGGCATGGTATCGACTACCATTTTTACGCTGACCCCTAAGTGGACCTCCCTTATGAATTCTCGCTCGGTAATATTGTAAAATTCATTTGATAACATCATTATTTTTTTAATTTTACATTGTTGTAATTTTGAAATAACATATTATTTGAATAGGTGGAAAAACCCCACGAGACACAATGGTAAACTGACCGACTTCGAGGATATCTGACTAGCTTTAGATCAACAAACCGAAGAGGAGACTAGTTTATGAATTTCAAAGTTATCAGTTTTTTATTCTAACATTTGAAATTAAATATTAGGCACGTGCTAAAATTTATAAATTCGTACTGCAGTTTGTATAGATTCCATATGCGGATCTGAGAATTCAAGAATGCATCCCGGCTAAATTTTTTATCAATCGCAACGTTTGGCACGTCAAAGTGCCATTGATCGTTTTTGCAATGGTCGAGATGCACGAATCAGACCAAGTGATGCAACAGTTCAGGTGTACACAACATATTTCGCTGCCACCCCAAAAGCTCGATGACTTGCATAATATCCACTTGTAGGGCAAACTCAAGAAAGATTAGCCAACATTCTACAATAAGTATATCAAAATTTGACAGCATAGGTACGATTAGTTGGCAACGTGTGAACCATTTCTTACACCAAAGTTGATGACATATTCGGATTACATGGATTGGTTTAGGCCTAATGGTAAGCTGTATCTACTGCAGGATTCAGAAAAGGGTAGGTAACGTTGCCGTAGGAGGCTAAGACGATGGCCCATCAATCCTAGGTTGGGAGAAGATGTAGCGGAGGGATCAACATCTACTCCAGCTCCACACGAGGACCTAGTTGCCGTGCAATCTCTCGGTCAATATGGTTCATATATTTTTTGTGCTAACAGCAGTTTATTTTACACAATCACCACAAAATGCACAACCATTCCTTGCATCAACACCTTCTCCAAGGGTATATTTTGCACAAACGTCACCCACCTACCACATCGATATTGCCAGTAACACCAACGCATTAGGTTTTATTCCCAATCGACCCATGCGACACTATATAGTTATCCATTGATATTGTCGCAAATACCCCCAAAATCATTGTTCTACCGAGGTGGGTCATCTTCGCAATTGCCAACTCATGTACAATGGGCGGCTAGGATCCAAACCCAGTCAACCATGAAGGAAAGAGATAAAGACGAAGATCAACCTCAATGTGCACGTGAAGATGAAGATAAAGTCAATGAGGAGTCACCGACCCAAATAGTACGATGGAACCCTAGGCGTGCCTGACACCCATCTGGTCATGGCATACATTCAGGACACTGATAATTATGCTATTTGAAAATTTTCCGAAATTGTATATTTTGTTTTACATCCCAATTGTATACTTTTTTTACATCCCAAATGTACACTTATTCACAATCTATGAAACAAATTTATTAAATTGGTTTGCTTTGTACCATATCGTATAGTGAGTTTGAATAATTTTTTTATCAAGCTGTATACATTTTCGTTTAAGTTTTTTTCTGTTCATTTGTTAATTACAATATTTTCAAAAAGTAAATATCTACTAACAAGGTATGAGAAAATATTAAAATTTTGGCTTACGTATTGTAATATATCTGACATCAATGATTAATATTAACTTACAATTTACAAAAAAAATTAATGAATAAATGAATAAGTTCGTGTGTATCAATGAATGAGTTAGTGTTTTAATTAGCTCTTCTTTTCGATGCTCTCGGGAGGTGTGGACATGTTGGCTTCATATGCCATGGGTTCCTACAGTAACTGCAAAACCTTAGTGTGTCTTTTCGCTCCTGAATATCCATATTGCCTTGTATCCGAGTTAAGTTCAACCGACCTTTTGGCTTGCGCCATAAGTTCTTATTTGGTACCAACTCAAAAGGAGTATGCGAGGTAGGGGGCCACATGTTTTCATCCAAGACATGTGGGAATTCAAATTTCTAAACATTATATGTGCGTTCAAGTTTGTAGACTTTGTTAACATAGGCCGTGTAATCTACAAGTGTCGAGGCACATGCCACAATTGCATGTATGCATGGATAACGAAGTGCTTGGAATCTCCTACAGTTGCAGGTTATTTGTCTAAGTACGCTCTCCCAATAACTCTTTGGTTGGATTTGTGGGACTCTGTAACATGAAATATTAGATTTGATTGTGAGTGACACACTGAGGACATTGAGTTCACTCTTTTTACATTTTCCCTAATATTTTTCAACATCGACTCGCACTAAATGGGATCGCCCTTTATCTGTCTCGCGTATGTCTCATCTTACTTTGGAAATAAGGTTGCTAATCAAAAATACTTTTTCTTAACCAACGATGTTACTAGAAAATGGTGCGTCCCCTTTAGTACAGAATTAATGTATGTCACTAGGTTTCTTTTCATGTTCCCATACCGTAGTCCTTTGTCATACGGTTGCGTCTACTGCTCCTTAAGTATCCTATCGAGGTATGCCTCACCCTGTTAGTTTACAGTCTGTAGTCTCTCTAACATTTTATGGAGTCGATATTGGACGAGTTCATACCTTATCCATGACAATCAATTTCTATTCAAGAAATGCGACCCAAATGTATATGTTAAACTACTATACAAGAAAGAAATACAATGCACAACATACCTATGTTAATGACTTGTTGCCTCTCTGCATCCTTATGGCATCGACCCATATAGTTGGACCCTATATGACGTAAATAATACCTATGGTGTGCATTATCCCATAAGCTTGAATGACGATCAAATGCAACATGTATTTCGGTGCCCCTGTTGAAAATGATGCATACCTCGGGTTGCAGTATAACATGCCTTCTAAGGTTAGTTAAGAAGAAATATCAGTCATCTCTAGATTCTTCAGGAGTTATTGCAAAAGCTATTGACAAGAATATTTTAATTACCATATTGTGCAACAACTAACAAAAATTGATTCTTTTATCTTTCATACAGGAATGTGCCATCAATTTGGACAAGTGACTTACAGTACTGGAATGTAGTTATGCATTGCTTGAAAGTCCAGCAAAAACTATGGAAAAGGTTTTTTTCCAGAGACCAAGTGATCGCCATAATACGTAGGCTCCGTTTGCAGCTCAATTATGAAACCTATACGTATCATTCTAGTACCTGACACCATTGCCACAATTTATTATAGGACTTCTCCCACTTACTATGCATATTCTTTAATGCCTTTTGTTTTACCAAACATGTCTTGTAGTAGGAAACAGTGTAATTAAACTCGCTACGGATGTGTACAATCAAAGCTAGGACTGAAATCCTAAGACTGGCTTCGACCATAGGTGATATAAAGTCAGATATCATGTCTGAATCCATGTTCAACATGCCTAAAAATAATAAATTAGGTCACTATACGTAATACAAATTAAGAAAAAAGGTCAAAACTACAATTCCATGTTGTTAACCATGATACATACCAACTACAACACATGTATATGAGCGGTAAACTTTCCGATCATTTAGAACACCGATTTTTTCCTCACAGATACCATGTTTTTCCATTGACATCTTATTCCATGCATTGCACACTTTGCCTCATATTTCTCGGATAAGGAGTATGTAACAATAAAGTTGACATCAAGCTTTATGTTATACTGATTACTGCAGCTACAAAAACATCTTTAGAGTCAAATTCCTTTTCAACTTCCAAATGGCCAAAATTTGTTGTCGAAGTTGCATGCCTTGGTCTTCTATAAAGGAGGTTTGGGAATTCTAAACCACCTTCAGCAGTAAGATCAAGAGTATGTATGTAGGGTGTATGTTTATATGCCGTGAAACCCAAGTCATCCAATCGAGTAATGTCTGAAGCTTCACCATCAGATCCACCATCTTTTGGTTCAATAGGAATGTAATCTAATTTTGGAATTATTGCAATTTTCACACCATCTAGGCCAACCTCCTGTATTAGGTCATTATCTGTTTCTGACCTCTCTTTGTTCTTTTGTATCTTTTTATTATCAACCCCGGTTGCTAGTCTAGGTTTGGATGTGCCGTCGCCAGTTGAGGTTGTCGGGAGTAGATCATTCGTTCTTATAAATCTGATGTCAATCCCAAAATAACTTCTATTTGGCCTACCCTAGTAAGTTGATGACACATTTGTGTAAGTATTACTAGTTAACCGGATATGCGCGTATGCATTAAAACACTGAATTTATGAACTATTTTTGAAGCTCAATTTTACTGCAAGCGTACAGGTCAATTGTAATATTTTTAGTGTTACAATGAAACACCGAGTATTCCAAGGATTGAACCTAAATGAGTTGGCAATTTAATGATTTCTATTAAAAATACATGTAAGAAGATAGTCTAGCTAACTACTCCCTAATTGTTATAGTACGACAAAGCATAAACAAATATTTTTAACACTAACTTCTAAATTGACTATACTAAGGACTAAATTGCAAGAAATGAAACTAATGAACTGTCAAAAAAATAACTAATGGGGGTTGGTTGACTTTGATGTGGTTCATCGAATCTCGGACAAGGGACTTAAATCACATAAATTACCAAGTGACTCCATTTTATCTTCCAATCTCAATTTTACAGGTTTAGACAAATTAGGTCTGATTTATCTTCCGATCTCACCGGTTAATTCGGGAATAATGAATGGGTGCGTAATAAGATTACCTTCCGATCTCACTTTATCTTAATATTCCCTTAGGGGATCACTACCTAAGTTATTAGTTCTATTCAATTTAGTCCAATTTGTTATGATTTAGTCATTAGTCCAAAGATTGTAGTTTACCCACATCTCCATCAACCAATCTCTTAGGGTTTAGTCACCCATTACCATATTAAAGCTAACAAACATGAAATAAACAACTAAAATATCCATAAGCATCAAGTGCAAGAAAATAAAGATAAAATATTATATTTTTAATAGAGAAAACTAAAAGTAAAGTAAAGATGAACAACTAGCAGCAAGACAAGAAGCAAGGAACATTAAAGGTAGAATCTTTAACAACTACAACTAAATAAAACTGAAATAACATTAAGTAAAGATTAAAGAGTGATTCCAATAAAGAATTAATCAGGGATTACATAGCCCCAATAATATTTTCGGTGTCAGATAATCTCATACAATATCTCAATAGAGACAGTCACAAACTGTTCACTGTAATTACCATACTTGGACATTTCATATTTCGAACATTATTCCTTTAACTATTTCTGCCGTCCCAAATTCTATAATATTCCCTTCACTAAGAAAACCAGTTCATAAGGGAATTTCAATCAATACATTTCTCGACGTCATACCAAGATAGATTGTTTTACCAAAATTAACCTTTTTCACTAACTGCGATGTTGCGAAAATTAAACAATCTTTCAATCAATCCGATATCTTTCTAGCTCATGTTTGTACTTACCAACCCCTTCTCAATCTCTAATCATGCTTATAACCATTCTATCATTGAACTCTTTGGTTTCTCACCCGGAAACTCATTCAACACAAATCTCAAAAATTTCCATTATAAAACACCACTTTGGTAAGGGGGAGGGGTTCGTAGGGCCTCTAACTTGAATCTCATATACATATACATGTAACACAGTTTTTGTCATCATAATCATGCCATTCATTTCAGGTAAACTAACTTTCATATTGATTTTACACCCACTTTCCAGTTATCTCATTTTAACAAGTATACTTATACATGCATTCTATGTTTTTTTGGATAACTTTACTTATCTATTCATTTAATCATATAAGTCATGCACATGATATCATACATGGGCCAACAAACACAGATAAGTTTATCACAATCTATACTTTTACCTCGTATACCATCATTTAGACATATCGTTACAATCATATGAATTAGTACAAGTAATTTAACACATTTACTTAAGCTATACGAGCTTATCAACCATGATTTTTCATATAAGCGTACGTGAATATTCATTCCTTCTATATCTTTGGTAAATTATCTCAACAGATGTATTCATTCAAGCAAATATGCCATTTACATCATAAAATTATCTATTAATCATAAATAAACTCATTTCACCATGTACACATTTCATGAATCCTCATTCATACCTTTCCAAGTTTCAGTTCATCATGACTGTACCTTACTCGAATATTTTAGCATCATATTCAGCATGGTCGGTGTAGCTCGATTGGAGAGTACTTTTGTTTAAACAAAATGACTCTCATATGCGTTGGGAGACATCACACTATCATAGATCAGTGGCATGTATAGCTGGACTCTCATACATATGCTAGGTTAGTCTGAGAACTGACTAAACCATAGCTTTGATACCATTAAAATGTAACACCCCTCACTCGTATCCAATGTCGACTACAAAATTTTTTCGCCCAAAATTATAACATCTCAAACACATACATATCGTCCCTTATATAGGCCTTCGAAGCCTATAACATACATCGGGGTGATTTGAGACTAAACCGAGAACTTTGAAAATCTTTGGGCAACTTAACCAAATTTTCTTGCTTTGGAGAGTCATACGCCCGTGTAGGTTGGGCCGTGTGGTCACACACGTCCGTGTGGCTTAGGACACGCCCGTGTCCTCAGCCCTTGTAACTTTCTGTTTGTGACATCAACAACAATTTAAAGGCACACGACCAAGGTACACGCCCGTGGCGAGAGGCCGTGTCCTCCACACGGATGAGACACACGACCATGTCTCTACCCGTGTGGTCAAAACTTAGGTTAATTTCCAAGCCTTTTTATCAATTCCACATGCACACACGTACCTTTGACCTTTTTATCTTATTAATCACTTACACCATTATATTATGGTTATTAACTTATACATCGACATCCATGTTTAGGGCACTAATAACTTATTACCATATCACACAATCATTCTATGACCATGACCGCCTTGAACTGTCTTAAGACCTTCATCGTGTACATATGCCATACACTCCTCATACATAATGAACGAACACAATCACAAGACATTAACACATATCATGGATAAATAGGCTTACAAGCCAAAATCATTATAAGCCACATCTCATGGCTATAAAAAACAAATCAATATAAGCCAATACCTTTGGCTAATCACAATAATATTCATCATAGAAAAACTAAGTCCCTATACATGCCACTCACTTGAAAACATTTAACTTACGCATGTCAATACTCCAAGGGTAATGGCTCGATAATGTGATGCTGCCTCTGACGATCTCTAACCCTGAGCTAACCTGACAAAACTAAATGAAATGCAAAGGAGTGAGTAAGCTTTATGCTTATTAAGCTCACATGAAAATAAAAAGCAATATGATAACATGTTATTTTCAAATTCTTTCTATTTATTCAAATTCCAACTAAGCTATTTTCTCGAGCCGCAGTCATTAAATTATTTATATCTGGAGTTAGGAGACTCCAAATCAAGATCCATTAATTTTCCCGAAAAATAGACTCATATCTCTTATTACCATAAACTTTTAAAAATTTTTTTGCCTATCGAATAAATACATTTTATTATTCAAATTCTCCGCTATTTTGCTGTTTGACAGCTTCGACCTTTCTTTACTAAAATTTATTTATCTCATAGTACGAGACTCGGATAATATTTCTGTCTCTTTTTCCTGAAAGTAGACTCAGTAAGGATTTCATTCATATGATTCCTAACTCATAATTATTTTTTTACAATTTCTAGTGATTTGCCCAAGTCAGAACAGGGGATTTCAAACTCATTTTGACTCTGTCTCACAGGAATTCAAATATCTCTTAATTAAAATTTTTTTTGCTTACACCATTTAATTATGTGAAACTAGACTCATTAATATTTAATTCCATATTTTATTCAGCCTCTAACTCAATTTTCACTATTTTTAGTGGATTTTCAAAGTCGAATCACTGCTATTGTTCTATTCTGTCTTAGTGCAATATAATGATAACCATCATAAGTTTGTCATAGAAATTATTCTCATAAATATCACTCATTCATTTGCACTCTTATCACAAGTCCATTTCATTTCACATGTCAAACACATACTCATGAGTTGCGAGTACGTACCTGTGTTATCTCTTAGCACAACTACTCATCCAAACAGGACAATCATATGCATCATACTAAAATCAACTAAGCATAGATGAGTTTATCATGCCGTTTTTATTTATATCACTATGTATGTCATTACCACTGAATTATTGAATTTTTGAGTTCCTTTTCCCGTTGTACACTCGAGGTGTATGTTTCTTTCCGAGTGGTACACACAAAGTATACCTTTCCTTTTCAAATGGTATACACAAAGTATACCTAACCTTTCCAAGTGTACACACAAAGTGTACATATCCTTTTCAAATGGTATACACAAAGTATACATTTCCTTTTCTAGTGGTATACACAAAGTATACCTTTCCTTTTCACATTCGATAGCCGAAGCTATCCCTTTTCACATTTGATAGCCGAAGCTATCCCTTTTCACATTCGATAGCCGAAGCTATCCCTTTTTACGTCCGATAGCCGAAGCTATCCCTTTTCACATTCGATAGCTATTCCTTTTCACATTCGATAGCTGAAGCTATCCTTTTTCACATTCGATAGCCAAAGCTATCGTTTTTTACATTCGATAGCCGAAGCTATCCCTTTTCACATTCGATAGCCAAAGCTATCCCTTTTCACATTTGATAGTCGAAGCTATCCCTTTTCAAATTGTACACACAAGGTGTACATTTCATTTTCATAATGAGATCAAAAGATTACCCTTTCGGGACAACCTTTCTGCAACACATGCAGGACCTCATTTACATGGTAACCAATCATTTCATTTAAAATATCATATTCCACCAAATTTCTATTTACATCAAATTCAATACAATTATAACAAGATATATTTCATGTATAACAATAATAACATGAATAATAGGCTTATTAAATCACACGAACTTACCTCGGATCCAGAAACGATAATTTACCATTTTAGTCCATAACCTTGTATTTTCCTGATTTAAGCCCGAATCTCAATTTCCTTGATCTATAATATCACATTTAGCCTGATAATTAGTCACATTATTCATATGGGTCTAAAAATCATACTTTTATAAATTTTCATTTTGACCCCTAAACTTTCACATATTTGCACTTTTGCCCCAATGCTCGTAAAATGATTTTTATACAATTTCCTTACATTTTAAGTCTAGCTGAATCATTTTCATAACTATGGCAGCCTCAAATTCCCACTAAATCACCCTTTTATGACCAATTTTACAACTTTTACAAAACGGTCTTTTCGGACGTTTTCATCGAAAATCACTTAGTAAAAGTCGTTTATTACACACCGAGCCTTCATATTCTACCATTAAACATCAAAATACATGCATATAATTCATGGGTAAATTTTTAAACACAAACCCTAGCTCAAATAAATGGTTGAAATAGCTAGAACATGTTACTGAGACTTCAAAATTGCATAAAACGTTAAAAACGGAGCTCGAAATCACTTACTATTAAGCTTGGAAGCTTAGAAAAACCCTAAACATGGCTTCTGTTGGTATATTTTACTGAAGCAAGAAGAAAGGGACACATTTGGGTTTTAAAATTTATCTTTTAATTCATTTTACCCCTAAATGACCAAAATGCCTTTTTTACTATTCTTTCAAAATTTGCCCAACCAAGGCCATTTTTGTCCAAAAAGTTATAAAATGGTCTAATTACCATTTAAGGACCTCCCATTTAAAATTTCATAACAATTAGACACCTCTAACATGTAGAACTCAACTTTTGCACTTTTTACAATTTAGTCATTTTGATCAAATTGAGTGCCCAAACGTCGAAAGTTTCGAACGAAATTTTCATGAAATCATTCTGTGAAATTGTATACCATAAAAATATAATAAAAATGAAATTTTCCTCATCAGATTTGTGGTCCCGAAACCACTGTTCCGACTAGGCCCAAAATCGGGATGTTGCATGGCGGACACAGTGTAATCGAGCTTAGGTCACCTTCGTCCCTTTCGAAGAAGTCGGTATATAACTCTAGTATAACATTCCCACTAGAGTAATGAGATTCAATCACCGTCCCCAGCTTATTATCCTCTGTGATTTCAAAAATGACATATCTAACAGGGTTTAATGACGAAAGATATATATACTTGAGGTTCAAAATATTTCTCTGGATCCCCACTTTGTACCTAATCCTTGTATGAATCTCTCATAATGTTATGCTCCGTTTGAATGCTTGATCTTCAGATTGGGTTGATACAAAAATAGACACAATTTTTGTCTTACAAATTTGACCGTTGTAATAGATAACAGCTCCAACTCATCTACTTATGTTGAACCAAATAGCCTATTCCACATGTTTAAAACCAAGAAAATAGTAAAAAAAATATAGTTCTCATCACCCAAATTAAAAGACCTGCACATCATTTAATGAATTACCTTTGCTTGGACAACATCATAGGTACGAAATTTAAGTTTTTCATGACAACCTCGATAACTCCTAATGGAAAGTATCCTTATGGAAACAATCTACTTGAAAGTTAGGTATGAAAGCTCAAGGGGTTGTATTGAGTTTATTTTATAGAGCTTGTACCTCAAGACACATCAAACAATTCCAACAACAACATATGCTCGAGCATCACAGGTTTTTGAGGTATACAATTAAAGTTACAATTTTGGGGGGAGAAACTCTCCTCTGCAGTAGTGTTTTTTAGTAAGCCAACAATATTTGAAATTTATCTCTTGGAATCCTAGGTTGCAGTAGGCTCAAAGGTAGAAGTTTGGTAGGGGTTGAAATGCCTAGAGAGAAAACACCCCATATAGGAAGCGTTTTCACCTGACATGACAGTGAAAACACTTATTGCAGGACGCATTTTCTCTTTGGCCATTTCAACACCTAGGCCAATTTGAATGCTTCTGGCTCTGACCCTTTTCAACCCAAGATTCCCTGGATAAATTTCATACATTGCAACTCAGGATTCTCAAGATAAATTTAAAAAATTCTTTTTTACCTTTCTCTATCCCCTATATAAATGGTCATTCTCATCCCTTACTCCAACATCTCAATCTCATTTAAATTGTTTTTTTTCTATTTCTTACGTGTTAAAAGTTCTAAGTTTAAATATTTATTTTTCTCTGGCTTTAAGGGAGACATAATCATAGTTTTAAGTTGTGTTTAAGTTCACGGTGATGTTGTAGAGCTTCGTAATCTACAAATTTCACCTATCATGTGAGTATGGAACCATCACTTGAGAAGTCGGGATCCCATTGCAACTCGAGCTCCAAGTTGGCGATAATTATACGATCTCGCATTGAAGTGTAACTAAAGCTTTAAGTTTACAAAGGTTATGTTCTCAAGGATAGAGCATAACTAGGGCCCTAGTTGACAATGGTTATGCGAGCACGACAATAAGTTTCTACTTGTCAAAGGAGCATGCTTTATAAAACCCATATGGAAGTGTGAAGAAGGAAAATGTAGGGGCCTTCCAGTATAGTCAAGTAATTCATGTTGTCCATCTCCACCTAAGGCGATGACCTTGGTAGTATAACCTCTTACATCTCAATTCTATCACGAGTTATAGTAACGGGGTCACTATTTTCGGTGGTGATGGATAAAAGGAACTACTTGATTATACTGAAACACCACTGCATATTTTTTTCCTTGTACTTTTGTTTGGGTTTTATAAAGCACCTTCCTCTGACGAGGAAAAACTTGTTGTCATACTCACAAAACCATTGTCAACTAGGGGCCCATTTATGCTCCATCCCTTGATAACATAACCTTTGTAAACTTAAAGCCCTAGTTTCAATTTAACCCAATACCATATAATCACCGCCAATTGGGACCTTAAGTTACATTACGGTTCGACTTCTCGGATGATGGCTCCATACTCACATGACAGATGAAATTTGTAAGTCAAACAGCTCCATGACACCAACATAATTTCAAACATACCTTAAAATTATAACAATGTCTATCTCAAACACAGACAAAAAATAAATCTACAAACTTTTAATTTCTAGCCGCAAGAAAAAAAATAATTTTTGGTAAAGTGAAAAGGCGTTCTATAGGATGCATTTTTAGGAGAGAAAGGAAAACGCGTCTCATAGGGTACATTTTTTATTGTCACATCAGTGAAAATACGCCCTATAGGATGCATTTTCCTTTCTCTTTCCAAAAATAACGTACATCGGTAAATTTCAAAATTTTTAGCCTACTTTTTCAATTGTTTTTTTTAGCATATTTATAAAAATTAGCCCTATTTAAAATATTTAAGTAAAATTAAAAGAAAAAGATAGGCATTCTATGTTCATCTTTTCATTTTCACAAAACAAAAGAAAAAGAAGAAGAAAAGTTTGAAGCTTTCAAACTTTAGTTTCTTGATTGCTAAGCAATTTCTAATTCGTTTCTCGTAATTGTTATGATTTTGAAGTCGCGGGAGCTTGAGTTAGCTATCCCATGTATCAATTTTTAAAACTTTTCATTGATGAATGATGGAAGAAATTGGTACTAAATTGTTAGATATTAAGCTCAGAAGTGAAAAAAACTAGTTTGTAAAGTTTAATTGTTAGTTTTTTATCATAAAGACTAAAATGCATAAATTCAAAAATTGGTATAAGATTTTGTATAAATTGATATTATAGGGTTGTATAAGGATTTAATTGAGATTGATTTTGAAATTGAAACTCAAATTTGAAAGTTATGACAATTCTAATTTTAGGGACTAAATTGAATAAAATGTAAAATTTTATGGGCATTCGAATAATGAAATTGAACTATTCCATGCATATAATAGAACATTATAAATTGTTTGGAATTAATAAATTTGATTGAATTATCATTTAGATAGGAATTAAACCAAAACGGGATAATAAATGAAAATGTAAAATTATCGAATAGTCCCTACAATTCAACTTGTTAAATTATTATGTATTTAAAATTATGAATATATATTATATGTTTGATTGAAATTTGGATTGCTCACAATTTGGTAAAAAATGTGATATTTGAACTAAACCGTAAAGAAATAAATATGAACTTATATGTTGAAATTACTCTGATGAAACTTTTTAAATGTCTCGTACACATAGATACAGATTGATTATCGATAATACTGAGATCCAACATTTGTTGCTGGCTCGAAGATACATATGACATGGGTTTAGCTCAGACGAGTAACCTGATGTCGTTTTAAAGGTTTAGCCCAGATGGGTAACCTTACATGTATACGTTTAGCTTGGCCAAGCAATCAGATGTGTCATTAAGGGTTTAGCCCGGGGCAGGTAACCGACATGAATATATTGTAACAACCCGTTTTCAATGAAATCAGAACAGTGGTTTCGGGACCATAAATTCGAGTTAGAAAAAAATTATTTTAATAAAATTTCATGGTCTGTATTATAATAGGAAAGACGTATGAAAATTTTGATAAGAAAATTTTACCGATTTCATGTTTAGTTGAGGAAAGGACCAAATTGCATAAAATGTAAAAGTTGAGTTATAGTAGCTATAAGTATCAAATAGCTATGCAATTCAAAACTTGAGGTCCTTATATGGTAATTCGACCATTAAGAAAAGTTAGTAGATATTTTTGGTGAATCATCCATGGAAAATTAGAAAAAGAAAAGGACTAGATTGGAAATGGAAATAAATAAAAGATGATAAATTAAATAAATGTTTAATATCATCATTTTATATCATCTTCATCCCCAAATTCTATGGAATCCCTAGGAAAGAGAAAGAAAATTAAGCAAGCCTAATTGGGTAAGTAATCTTGTCCCGTTTTTAGTAATTTTTATATTTTTGAGATCGGAATAACCTAATCTAGCTATTTTGGAGATCAATTTGTAAAGTTATCAAAGTATTGAAATTTTTCCATAGATGTAAATATTGGAATTTTGAAATTTATGGTAGAAAATGAAAGGTTGTCGATAGATAAACAACTTTTACAAAGAGAATTTTGATGGAATTATTAATTAGGAACTAAATTGAAAGTGATAAAATCCATGGAAAAATTTTAATTTTTGTGAAATTCATGGGCTGTTATTGTAACACGTAAAATTTGGTTAGGCTTGAAATAAGGATTAAATTGCATGAATTTAATTTTCCGAGCTTAGGAAAAAATTGTCATTTATGAAAAGTATAGGGGCAAAATAGTAATTTTTTCTAGGAAGTGAGTTGAGTTCAATTGAGTATGAAATGGATTAAATTGATGTTAAATTCATTTATTTAGATCTGAAAAACTCAAATACCAAGTTAGATCGAGGAAAAAAGAGTGTTGGATTAGTAGATTTTTGTATACGAATAAGTATAGAGGTAAGTTCGTATAACTAAATTGTGTTTATTTTTATGCTTGAATTGAGTGTTGATACATGATATTCGTGACAGGTTTTAAAAATTTATAATTAATCGTTCTTGAAACTAACTATTATCACGATGAAGGCAAGTGTACCTATCGAACAGTAGTATAGCTTTAACAAGACCGGATTGTCGAACCCAAAGGAACCAAGAGTACTAGTAATTACTTTCTTTTTATTATCTAGCCTAAAAAAATAAGGAATTTGTTTATCTAAACTAATTAATTAAACTAAGGGTGCACAGAGAGAAAATTGGGAAAAAGCTTTTGGGAAAACTCGATTGATTAAGACAATACCCAAAGAAAAATCCACCTAAACTTCACTTGTTATTTAACTCTGAATCTGTGACAGCCCGATTTTTACCCTAGTCGGAACGGTGGTTTCGGGACCACGAATCCGAGTAAAAAAAAGTTATTATTTATTTATTATTTATCTATGTTTTGAATGCATGAATTTGGTTGGCGTGAAATTTTATTTTAAAATTTGCATCATTTGAATGCCGATTTATTGAATAGGGTCTAAATGCATAATATTAAAACTTAATGAGTTATTTGGTGATAACCAAATTATGAGGACTATTATTAGTGGAGGGATTTCATAGGAAATTTTGCCATTTCCAAGTATAGTGGACGGCACTTGTTATTGTTATTAGTTTTATATAATGAATATATACATTTTACCTATTAGTATTATTATATTATATGAAATGAAAGTAATAAAAATAAAAGAAAAGGAATAAAATAAAACCACTTGCCTTGTTCTTGTCGAAATAAAAAGAAGAAGAGAATAGAAAAGAAACAAGACATTCGGCCTTCCTTGATTCAAAATTTAGGTATGTGTTTAGCTTTAATTTGAAATTGGTTGCATTTTGAGATGTTAGTTGTCTTTTGATCATAACCCATGAATTTATTTTCCTAATTGTTGAACATTGAATGTTCGGTCATGAGGTTGATATGAAGAAATGCTTTAGTTCTTTGTTGAATGTGTTAGAAAATAAGAGTTGGTGTTTGATTATTGAGGTTTAAATTTAGATGTTAGGTGATTTTGTGTTTATGGTATGAAAATGAAATAAATTGTTAAATGGGAAGTTAATTGCGAAATGAAGATATGTAAGGATTTATATAGGCATATGGAGCATTCGGTTATGGTACATTGAAATAAAGAATTGATGTATTTTAATTATTAAATACTTTGGACTATTTAGCAAATGTTGAATACCATGAGGAGCGAATAAGTAAACTTATTAATTATGAATTAAGAATTGATTTGTTTATAAATTAAATTGAATGAGTTGAAATTGAAATTTTAATTAGATCAAGAAACGAGGAGATCGAAAACGGATAAGAGAAAAGCAAAATTAATTGAATAGCCGAGAAACTTAATCCGTCGATAATCGAGGTAAGTTTTAAGCAATTGAGTTGATTGAATTTAATTATAATGTAATTCATGAATTCAATGGAAGTACATAATTATATATGTATAGTTTGGTATAATCAAAAGTGAATACATATATATGGTTTGATATCACCGAAGGTGAATATATATATATATACATTTATTTGATCTAGCCGATTGTGGTATAAGTATGTGTATATATATTCAAAATGGTAGTAAGCTTGAGATGAGCACTAAGTGTGCGAAGTGAAATTGGTAATGAGTACTAAGTGTAAAAAAATTGATCATTTGGCACTAAGTGTGCAAACTGAATTTATACCGAGTACTAAGTGTACAAGATCGGTTAATGAGCACTAAGTGTGCGAGTTTATCTTTACGTATCAAAGATGGATTAAGGTGAATAAATGTTTATTTGTTTGTTTGAATTAAGCTCAAGAGAAAAAATGAGCTAAATTCAGAAAGGGGGAAAGCAAAAGTAGTTGATTAATCAATCCGTAATTGTGCAATGACATTCAAGGTAAGTCCTTAAGTAATTAAATTTGATTTGCTGCGCGCTTAAGGTTATATAATATGATAAGAAATTATTTGACCTTTACAAATTCAATTTGCAATAAGTATATTGAATTTAGGCTATAAAGCCGAATATGAAATGGATGATTTATGTATATAATGTGGCCGAATGACTATTAAGTAATGATGTGAAAGTGTGTAATATGTGTGTACAATTTTACTGTACTTGTTTGTATAAAGTCGAATGTGAATTGAATGGTATATATGTGGTGACCGAATAGCTATTATGAAACAAAGTCAAAGAATGGGATATTTGTATAATTGATGAATTGTGACTATTGTTCCTACTTGATCGAGGTTGTGTGTGAAATAATTTGTGAATATGGCATATAGCCGAATGGTTATTAAAAGTGAAACTGGGATAGTGAAAAGATTATGTGTTCTTTATGTATGATTATTGAACCAAAAGTTAAAGGGTAGGTGTACATTTTGTGCTTATATTCGAATGAAGCAATTGAATTACTAATGTGATATGTTATGTGAAATTTGTTAACATGTGAAAAAAATATGCAAGATACTGGAAATGTATCCGGCTAAAGTCCCACAAAGCTTCGTCTTTGAAATGTATCTGGCTAAAGTCCGCAGGCTTCGTCTTTGAAATGTATCCGGGCTAAAGTCCTGTAGGCTTCGTCTTTGAAATATATCCTGCTAAAGTCCCGTAGGCTTCGTGCAGAAATGTATCCGGCTAAAGTCCTGCAGGCTTTGTCTTGGTAATATAATTTCGGTTTTATACCTAGCGTGCCAAGTGCCGATGAATTTGATAAAAGTATACAATTACAAGATCCTACACTAAGATGACAAATTGAAAGTGTATTACATATTAAGTTGGCGGTATGTATCATGTACTCGTATGCGATTTTGATTTGAATTAAATTATAAATGTATAAAGTGATGCATCTGTGAATAAGTGTTATGACTATAAATGTGATCGTGATACATTCGGTAAATGTGTGAAGTTATGTGAAGTGATTCTATGTTTATATTCAAATATAAACACTTGGTCCTTGTGGAAAGGTTTGTGGAAGTATATGATTTTATTTTTAGGTGATTACGATCATGGAAAATTAAATGTGAATATGATATTGTATTTTATTCGTTTTAATTGAACAAAAGTTGATAGTGAAGCATTTTAATGCCTATGTTATATGAGTTCGATCTTGAATGACATGATATACATGTTTAAATAATTTGAATGCAAGGAATGTGTGAAAGAGCAAATTTGTAATAAATCTGCTTGGGACAGCAACAGTAGCGTGATTTTGGAAAATCACCATAAATTGTGGAAATTGAATTAGAAGCTTAATAAATTATGTTATTAAAGCTTAATGAGTATAAATTCTTATAAAAGAAACCGTGTAAGCAAACGAATTGTAGATAATGAGATATTTGAAGTGGCGTTACATAGAGTCAAAATGACTTCGAAATCCCCTATTCTATTTTTAGAAAATCATTGTAAATTGTACAATGATGATTATAAGATAAAATTTATATTCTTAGACTCCTTAATGAGTCTAGTTTCAAATGAAATAAATTAGAACATATTTTGAATTCTGTACAATGAGAAATCTAATTTATAGTGAAGAATGGTCAGAATAGTCAAACAGTGAAACAGGGGAAAATTTAAGAAAAATCTAGTATTGATTGGTCAAACCAAAAATTCTGAAAATTTTAGAGATATAAGATATATGAGTTTATTTTCATGGAAAATTAACAGCACATGATTTGGAGTTTTTTAGCTCCAGTTATAAATAATTTAGTGACTACTGCTCAGCAAGACAACTTGTAGTGATTATGTGATTATGTTGTGAACATTGAATAAACTTGGTCAGATGTATGTAGTCCATGTGAAAATGAGACGTGATAAATAACAGATAAAGATATGCTATATGTGCTTGACATGTGACCTTGTGGTTCCATGAATCAAACATGGAAAAATATGACATGTTTTGGTTGGTATGTATTGGATATGTGCAAGTTTTGTTCATACAAATGAATTGACAGTTATCACACGAATTTAAAATCATAGTCATAAGTTATTTGTAAATATAAATAAGTGAAGCTATTTAATAAGGTTATATGAACTTAAGAGTACTATGAATGTATATGCAATTGAGATTATTTTTCAATTCGGATTAGTGATATGGAATTTTCATAATCATTGAAATGATTTATTTGCTTAAGGCTTACTAAGCTTTCAAAGCTTATTCTGTGTGTTTTTCCTATGTCTATAGGGCTTCAGAGAAATTGCTTGGGTTGGAAGTCGAGGAGATTCCATCACACTATCGAGTTATCATGTGAGTAGATAAAGTTTGTATATCATTAAGGTTTAAGGCATGTATAGAATAGACTAATAGTGGAAGGATATTTTGGTTAACGTATTTAAGCCATGCGAATATGGCATCTTTTGGATGTTTAATTTTTAAGTTAGAAATTCGATCACTTGGTTGTGTCTAGCATTTATATAAAAAAAATCTTTATTTCAAGAGAATGTTCAAAATTTTACTGTTAAGATCTGTTTTCTGATTTCCGGTAACGCCTTGTCCTATTCCGGCGACGGTTACGGGATAAGGGTGTTACAGAATCAGACGATTTATTCATTTGACTCGATCCATAGAAATCCCTAAGTTATATTATTATCTCTCTCGAGACTAATAACGTCTAACCCTAGGTTAATTAATTGAAATCTCTTTCTAATTAACACCCTAGTGTTGCATTAACTCGATCTATGGACTCCCTTATTAGGTTTCACCCTAATCCGGCAAAATCTTGTCACCCTATCTCTAGGCATGCAATCAACTCTGCTTAATTACGAAAAATTTACTCTTAGACAGGGACTTTTGCTCCTTTGAATAAGCGCATTAACTTGAATTAATATCCTGGAATATTAAAACAAGAATTAAGAACACATAATTACGAACAAGTCAAATATTTTTCATACAATTCAGATAATAATAACAAGATCCATCTTAGGTTTCATTCCCCTTAGTTATTTAGGGGGTTTAGTTCATAATTATGAAAGAAAACATCTCAAAAGATCTAAAGATAACAAAACATAAAGAAAACCCAAAACTCCTGAAGAAAATTGAAGGGAGATCTTTAGTCTTGACGATGAATCCGGCTTCTGAGATGGATCAATCGACTTTCCTTGAGTAATTCCTTGCCTCCTACTCCGTGTCCCCTTTTCTAGTGCCTCATCAGGGGTTTAAATAAGCTTTAGAATGCCTAAGAGCCCTCAAAAGTGGCCTTTTCCAAATAGGACTATACTTGGGCTTGACAAGGACACGCCCGTGTGACATGCCCGTGTGCGATTTGTTTCAGACCGTGGTCAAGGCTGTGAAATAAGCACGGGCGTGAGGTCTACCCGTGTAAGTTGTGCTTCGATTCTGCCAAATGGACACGGTCGTGTGGACTACCCATGTGAGAAAGTCCAGGCTGTGTTGATTTTTCATGTTGGTCTATTTTCTCTGTTTTTGGCCTGTTTCTCGCTCTTTTTATTCTCATATGCTCACTTAAGTATAAAACATGAAATTAAAGGATTAGGAGCATCAAATTCACCAAATCTAAGGAGAAATCATCCATAAATGTGCTAAGCATAGGATAAAAAATATGTATAAATTACGGTTTATCAAGTGTGGTATGTGTTTATATGAATTATATAAATGTTATAAATGTATGAAATAATCTCATGCCCGTCATTGTTCAGAAAATAATAAGTTCTGTTTGAATAATGAAATTTGATGGATATAGCATTTTCCCCGTATTGATTATAGTTCTGCATATGTTGCAGACAGAATATAGCTCGGACGAGCAATCCTGTTAAAAGCCTTCTCGAGCATTCATGTTATATAGTTCCTGTGAGCATCCTGATCGGTAGTGATCCTGTATGTGTTGCGCACTACCCCAGCTCTTTGTGAGCATCCTGTTACATGATTCGATCTGTTGTGATCCAGCATTTATTGTGGACACAAACACAGCTCTTCATGAGCATCCTAACATAGGCTCTTATGAGCTTCCTGACATGGCTCGCTTGAACTTCCTGTTATGCTATTCGGAGCTCCCTGTTAATAACTTTTCGGAGTTACCTATTAAGCTCCATAAGGTTCCTGTTCTAAACTCTTAGGAGCTTCCTGTTCAACCCGGATAAGCATCTTTTTACATGGCTCATCTGAGCATCCTGATATATGGCTCGAGAGTGTGCTTCCTGATTATTTGCCCTAATTGGGTACCCCTGGATATGAATTGATGGATTTCTATTTTGTACACTTTAAGTGTACTACATGAGCGTATTCATTGATATTTCAAATAAATTCAACAGGTAAAGTTCTAAAATGGCTAAACTGAACTTGAAATGATTTGTCATGCAAATGTACATGTAATATGGAATAATGATATAAAATATATATATATATATATATATATATATGAAAATCATTATAACACCCCAAACCTGCCCTAGATGTTATTGCCGAATCTGGCGATTTCGCATGTAATGAAATTTGAAATTGAGTTAATCAGTCTAAAACCGTTTTCGTTTACTAGCCTCTATTGATCTCTTGTCAATTTCAACATTTTTTTCTCGTTAACTTGTTTCATTTAAAAACATACTATGTAGCGAAAGCTTTAGAAACCGTGACATTTCATGAAAACCATTCGCGTTTAGAAAGATGTTATTTTTAATGAGACCGAGTTTTCGTTGAATTTTACAGTTTAAAAATCCATGAAAACTGTTAGAATCCAAAATAAAGGTAAAAAGTCCAAAATAGGAATTAAAAACCTTAAATGGAACTAAACCGTTCAATAGACACGTGGTAACCGTTGAGTCCTCTGCCGCATCGATCTGTCTAAATCTGGGGATTACCTGTACAAATAAAAAAAAGAAAGGGGTGAGTTTACGTAAACTCAGTGTGCAATCTCCACAGAAAACATGCATACGATCAATCATAACAAACAGTCAAATGCAGTCTAGGCCTAAGCTTTTTTCAGTTTCAGTAATAGTTCGGCCTTAGCCCATTTCAGTTCAGTATCAAATATACATTAGGGCCTAAGACCATCACATTAACAGTATCAAATATACATCAATCAGTAAATAGAGTCCTACCCAACCAGCCTTTACACATCATCTCCGTCCATCCCTACACTCCATATGGGGTTTAAAACACCCACCCATCCCTACACTCCAAGTAGTACCAAATGCGACACATAATCAGTAAATTGCAGTTGAGCTGCCAGGTAATAGGCTTAAGAGCCTTTCAGCACACTTCCTCCAAATATCAACATCCCAACCCAATGCTATGCAACATAGAGTATATGACATGCTAATACATGAATATAAGTTATACATACAATTCAGTGTTCATTCATATAATCATCATGCTCAGTACATACATCATACAAACAATTCATGCATTTAAGGGTCAAATAATGCTTACTGACCCTACAGTAGGCTCGCAGTCAACTTGGGCGACCCGTGCAACCTTAGAATACATTTCAGTTAAATGGGCTCACACATCATATGGCCTACCCGTGTGGCCTATACAGCATAATTTGGCCTTGGCCGTATGGATCACACGGCTTGGCCTAGAATCTCACATGCCCGTGTGGACTACTCGTGTGAACCTACATGCCCGTGAGGCCCATACGACCCAAATCAGTCTAGCCCGTGTGTCGCACACGGTCTACCTGGCTATCACACGGCCGTGTCTTGTGGGTACGGCCTAGCCTCATCGATCACACACCCGTGTTATGGCACACGGCCTACTACATAGGCGATCACTCGCCCGTGTAGCATCGACAGTTTACTTTTTTGACTTTCATCGAATATCGTTTTCTGTATTTTCGAGTACACACTTGGTTTCGACTGATGCTAAAACGATCCCCAAGCACTCCAGAACCTACAGTTGACCAATTCCACTCAATTTATCACTTAATTAATCGAACTAAAATCAAATCTAAAACGAGAAACGCATCCCTTAAGTGATGAAAAGCTTATCCTAACACCTCGAAACAGTTGATTACACAAAAGCACGATGAGACCCTTAATCCACGCCTCAAATTCAAAGTTGGAAAATCGTAAGTTAAAGGAGTAGAAACTTCATTTACTAGAACGTGTGACAAAGGCTTGGTAGACAAAAAAAAAAGAGATGAAAACAGAAAGAAGAATGGAAAGAAGAATTCGGGTTTAACAATAGAAAAATGAAAAGAGAAGAAGAAAGAGAGAAGAGATGGTGTCAGAAAGGTGGGGAGTTTTGGGAAAACCAAAATTTTGCAAAAAGGAAATGATAATGCTTCAAAAATCTGATAACCCCAAAATCCACTGCCCTAAATTCTCTCTACCAAACTCCCACTACTCAGATTTCCAACACAACTCAAACTCACCAACCGAAAAGCAAATAAAAAATATTTGTCCTTACGCCTACGCAGGGATTTAAACTTCTGACCCTCTGCCAACCAACACTCCCCTTAACCACCAGACCAGCAGGCCCATTCTATTAAGTACTTACAAACTTTTAATTAAAAGACTACTAGCTAGAAATAGGGGTTAAGTTAGAAAAATACTTTTAATTAAAAATTTTAATTAAATGCAATGCTTGAACTTAGGACCTCCCACACATACCCAGAACACTTAACCACTGAAGCAAATACATATTTGTGTCACATTTTCACAATAACAAAAAAACAAAAAAAAAAGATTTTTGGGGCGTTACAATCACTAAATGATGAGCTCATCTATGTTCTTGGTATTATGTGAATTACTTGACTAAAATGATTGGTGAAGTTATGTGTTTTAGGCTATTAGCAAAATTGCTTGGATACATTTTTATGTGCTTATCTTTAGTGAAACTATATGGTAAGTTAAATTCCTGTTATACAAACTTACTAAGCCTTTGAAATGCTTATTTGGTTTTCTTTCCCCTGTTTTATAGTATTTAAAAGCTCGTGAAGGTTGGAGATAGGTCAGAGCATCATCACATTATCCTTCAGCTCGTTTTGGTAAAAATAGGAAACTTACTTTGGTATAATGGCATGTATAGGCTAATGGTAACAAGTAAGGGTATGTAAATGTTTTGGTTGTAAATAGCCATTGGTTGTATATATTTATGCATGAAGTTATATCATGTTTGGTATGTGAGTATGCTTGGATTAATAACTTAGATGTAATCACACTTAGGTAAATATATGATTAGAAAAACGTAAGATTAATATTTGAAAGTGTGAACAACATGTCATGGATAAAACTTAAATATTAGTTTGATTTATATGCCTTGAATTGATTGTTGAATATATTGAAGTGTTCATGTAGGTGCAAGGTAAAAAGGGTGAAAAATAAGGCTTGGAAAATGACCTTATTTTGTCCACACGGGCATATGTCTCAATCGTGTGTGACATACGACTATGCGTACGGGCTTGTGGTTTGGCCGTGTATCCGCTTCATCTTAAAAATCAAAAACAAAATACTCAAAGTTGAGCACATGGGCAGAGACACGGGAGTGTGTTTCAGCCTTATGAGACATAAGACCTAGCACATGGGCACGTGTTTCAGCCATGTGAGACATACGACCCAACATATGGGCGTGTGTCCTGGCCGTGTAACCCCTACACTTAATTTTTAAAAATTAATTTGTCCACACCGTATAGTACACCGGCGTGTGGTTGGCTATGTGACCCAAGCCAAAGAGTTACATGGGTAAGGACACGAGCTGGAACATGATCGTGTGCCTCATATCGAATGCCCACATGGCCTAACCACACGGGCGTGTATCCCTTGTACCTAAGAAAAATTTTGAGATTTCTTGAAAAATTTTCTGTGATTCTAGTTTAGTCCTAACTCGAATCTAATATGTATTTTGGACCTCGAGGACCCATATAAGGGACATTATGATTGATTGTGTTTGATTTTCAGAAATGAATAGTAAATGAAATGAATTAAATGTAATTGAACTATAAACTCTAATAATACTTCATAACCCTGTTTAGGCGATAAATACGGGTTAGGGGTGTTACATTTATTGGTATCACAACTACGATTTAGCCAATTCTCAGACTAACGTAGCAAGTATGAGTTTAACTATACATGCCATTATATAAATTGTGATAGTGTGACATCCCCTAACCATTTTAAACATGTTTTTCATATACTAATGTCATCTAACCAAGCTAGAGCTGAATCCAAGTAAGCTAATAGCTCTGCTCAAGCTTTTATACAAAAAGCTGCATCTAGTAGTAGTAGAAGGCCCGTATCTAATGGCTGAGGTGAGGAGGCAAAAGAAGCCTTCTTTCAAATAATGAATGAGTGGTTCATAGAATTCTTAAAAACAAATCCTTAACTGGTTCCTGACATGCCACAAGGTATTGAACTAGTTAGAACTGGTAAGCCTCTGGTAGATAAAATTCAGAAATATGGGGTAGAAGAATTTAGGGCTACTGCCGAAGATGATCCGAAAAGGGCTAAATTTTGGTTGTAAAATATTATTAGGGTCTTAGATGAATTATCATGTACACCAGTTGAGTGTCTGAAATGTGTCGTACCATTGTTAAAGATTCGATTTATCAGTGGTGGAATACTTTGATTTTTGTTGTGCCAAGGAAAAATGTTACATGAGAGTTTTTCCAAACAAAATTCAGAAAGAAGTATATTAGCCAAAGATTTTTGGATCAGAAAAAGAAGGAACTTTTAGAGCTCAAATAGGGAAATATGACAGTATCTGAGTATGAAAGAGAATTTGTTAGGTTGAGCAAGTATGCCAGAGAGTGGGTTCTGACTGAAGCTGATATGTGTAAACGTTTTGAAGAAGGATTAAATGAAAACATCAAGCTATTGGTAGGAATTCTTGAATTAAGGGAATTTGTAGTACTGGTCGATTGATTGCACAAAGCTGAGGAATTAAGTGAAAATAAACAAGCAGAGAGAGAAGCCCGAATTTTTGGTAAAAGATTTATGAGCAAGTCACAATCATCTACTTCAAAGAAATCAAAAAAATATCATGATCGTTTTACCTCATCTGTGGGATATCCCAGAAAAGAATGAGGCTCTCAACGCTCTAATCCGAAATCTCCGTCTCCATCTGTAATGAATGTTGGAAGTGTTGGTAACCTCAATCCTAGATGCAAACATTGCAATAAATTTTGTTTTGAGGAGTGCCGTATGAGAAGCAGAGCCTGCTATAAATGTAGTTCTCTTGACCATTATTTTAAAGATTGTTCAGAAAGAGTTGAAAAAGATACTGATCAGACTTCAAAGCCGAGTAACCCTGCCTTGAGAGGTAGACCACCTCGACATCCTGGCAATGTTAGTGGTCGCCGAAGTGCTACGAAAGATTCAATAGTTAAATCTGAAGAAAGAGCACTGGCAAGGACCTATGCTATACATGCAAGAGAGGCTGCCTCTGCTCCAGACATCATTACCGGTACATTTTCTCTTCTTGATACTGTTATTACTGCTTTGATTGATCCTGGTTCAACACATTTATATATATGCACAAATTTAGTGTCTGTTAAAAATTTACCTGTTGAGTTCACTAAATTAGTGGTTAAAGTTTCGAACCCTCTGGGCTAGTATGTTATAGTGGATAAAGTTTGTAAAAATTGTCCGTTGATGGTAAAGGGTTATTATTTCTCTACTGATTTGATGCTATTGCCTTTTAATAAATTTGATGTTCTTTTGGGAATGGACTGGCTAACTTAACATGATACGGTGGTGAATTGTAAACAAAAATACATTGTGTTGAAGTGTTAGAATGGTGAATTACTTCATGTAGAATCTAATAAACTGGATGGGTTATCTAATGTAATCTCAGCTATATCAGCATAAAAATATGTCAGAAAAGGGTATGATGCCTATCTTGCATATATGTTGGACACTAAAGCATCCAACTCGAAGATTAAGTCAGTACCAATTATTTGTAAGTTTTCTAATGTGTTTCTGGAAGAATTACCCGGATTACCGTCAGTCAGAGAGGTGGAATTTTCTATAGATATTATTCTAGGAGTAACTTCTATATCTATAGCACCTTATAGAATGACCCTAACGGAGTTAAAAGAGTTGAAAGCACAGTTTTGAAGAATTGACAGATAGGGGCTTTGCTAAACGTAGTCATTCACCTTGGGTGCATCGATTCTGTTTGTAAATAAGAAAGATAGATCGTTGAGATTGTGTATTGATTATAGGCAGTTCAACAAGGTTACAATCAATAACAAGTATCCATTGCCTCGAATTGATCACCTGTTTGATCAGCTGAAAGGTGTCATTGTATTCTCTAAAATAAATCTCCGTTCTAGATACTATCAATTGCAAGTGAAAGATTCAAATGTAGCGAAGACAGCTTTCAGAACTAGGTATGGACACTATGAATTCCTTGTGATGCCATTCGGTTTAACGAATGCACCTGCAGTATTTATAGATTTGGTGAATAGAATTTTCAGGCTGTATTTAGACAGATTTGTGGTGGTGTTTATTGATGATATTCTGGTATATTCCAGAGATGAAAATGAACATGTTGATCATCTGAGAATTGTATTGTAAATTCAGTATGAGAAACAATTATATGCCAAATTCAGTAAATGTGAATTTTGGTTACGTGAAGTCAGTTTTCTTAGACATATAGTATCTGCTGAAGGCATCAGAGTGGATTCGAATAAAATTTCAGCAATTGTTAATTGGAAACCACCTAAAAATGCATCTGAAGTAAGAAGTTTTCTAGGACTAGCTAGTTATTATCGGGGGTTTGTAAAAAGGGTTCTCAATGATAGCTTCTTCGATGACTCGTCTATTGCAAGAAGATGTGAAATTCGAATGGTCTGATAAATGTCAGCAAAGCTTTGATAGATTAAAAGCCTTGTTGACTGAAGCACCTGTGTTAGTTCAACCTGAATCGGGTAAAGAATTTGTAATTTACAGTGATGTATTGTTGAATGGTTTAGGCTGTTTATTAATGGAAGAAGGTAAAGTAATAGCTTATGCTTCTAGACAGCTAAAACCACATAAAAGAAATTACCCAATACATGATTTGGAGTTAGCAACTATTGTATTTGCATTGAAAATCTTGCGGCATTACTTGTTTGGTGAAAAATGTCACATATTTATGAATCATAAGAGCTTGAAGTATCTGATGATGCAAAAGGATTTGAACTTGAGACAGCGCAGATGGCTTGAACTGTTAAAAGATTATGATTTGGTTATTAATTATCTTTCGGGAAAGGCCAATATGGTTGTTGATGCTCTGAGTAGCAAATCTCTGTTTGCTTTGCGGGTGATGAATACTTGGTTATCTTTGTTTGATGATGGTTTAGTCATCACTGAGTTAAAAGCTAGACCAATATTCCTGCAACAGATCAGTGAAGCTCAGAAGAATGATGATGAATTACAATCTAAACGGGTACAATGTGAATCATCTTCCGATTCTGAATTTTAGATTGATTCTGATGATTGCCTGTTATTCAAAGACCAAATATGTGTACCGAAGAATTTAGAGCTGATATAGAAGATTTTGTATGAAACTCATAATGGTACTATGTCTATTCATCCGAGAAGTAATAAAATGTACAATGATTTGAAAAAGATATATTTGTGGCTGGGAATGAAACAACATATTTCTAAATTTGTATCTAAATGTTTGATATGTCAGTAAATAAAAGCTGAACATCAGATGCCTTTGGGATTATTACAGCCAGTTACAATGTCGGAATGGAAATGGGAAAGAGTTACAATGGATTTTGTGTCGGGATTACCCTTATTTTCGAAAAAGAAAGATGTCATATGGGTAATTGTTGATCGTTTAATAAAGCCTACACACTTTATTCCAGTACATATAGATTTTTCCTTAGATAGATTGGTTGAATTAAATGTTTCTGAGAATGTCAGACTACATAGAGTACCAGTCTCTATTATCTCCAATAGAGATCCCCGGTTTACATCTCGATTCTTGAATAAATTGTAAGAACCTTTGGGTACACAGTTACATTTCAGTGCTACATTTCATCCTCAGACTGATGGCCAATCTAAACGTGTAATATAGATTTTAGAAGATATGCTTTGGTGCTGTGTGTTAGAATTCGAAGGTAATTGGGAAAAGTATTTGCCTTTGGTTGAATTTTCATACAATAATAGTTATCAGTTGAGCATTAAAATGGAACCTTATGAGGCTCTGTATGGTCGTAGATGTAGAAATCCACTATATTGGACAAAGCTTAGTAAGAAAAAGATACACGGAGTTGACTTAGCCCTTGAAACTGAAGAAAAAGTAAAGGTGATTCAGGATAGCTTGAAAACAGCCTCTAATCGTCAAAACTCTTATGCTGATCTTAAACGAAAAGAGATAGAATTTCAGGTCAATGATAAGGTATTCTTAAAAGTATCATCTTGGAAGAAAGTTCTTTGGTTTGGCCGTAAAGGAAAATTGAGTCCACAATTCATTGAACCTTATGAGATTACAAAAAGAATCGGACCTGTTGCATATCGACTGGCATTATCACCAAAGCTTGACAAAATTCATAATGTTTTTCACGTGTCTATGTTACGACGGTATTGGTAAGATCTTTCACATGTTATATCTTCTTCAGAAGTGGAAATTCAGCCTGGCATTACTTACAATGAAGAACCGATTAAAATCTTGACACGAGAGGCAAAAGAATTAAGAAATAAAAAGGTAGCTTTAGTAAAAATTCTTTGGCAACAACATGGGATTGAAGAAGCTACCTGGGAACTAGAGGATACCATGAGAAAGCAATACTTAAACCTTTTTATTGGTAAGATTTTCGAGGACAAATATTTATAAGGGGGAGAGTTGTAACAGCTCGTTTTTAGTAAAATCAGAATAGTGGTTTCGAGACCACAAATCCGAGTCAGAAAGAAAATTTATTTTAATAATATTTCATGGTCTGTATTATGATAAGAAAGACGAATGAAAATTTTGATAAGAAAATTTTACTGATTTCATATTTAATTGTGGAAAGAACCAAATTGCATAAAATGCAAAAGTTGAGTTCTAGTAGCTATAAGTATCAAATAACTATGGAATTCAAAAATTGAGATCATTTTATGGAAATTAGACCATTAAGAAAAGTTAGTAGATATTTTTGGTGAATCATCCATGGAAAATTAGAAAAAGAAAAAGACTAGATTGGAAATGAAAATAAATAAAAGATGATAAATTAAATAAATGTTTAATATCATCATTTTATGTCATCTTCATCCCCAAATTCTATGGAAACCCTAGGAAAGAGAAAGAAAATTAAGCAAGCCTAATTGGGTAAGTAATCTTGTCTCGTTTTTAGTAATTTTTATATTTTTGAGATCGGACTAACCTAATCTAGCTATTTTGGAGATCAATTTGTAAAGTTATCAAAGTATTGATATTTTGCCATGGATGTAAATGCTGAAATTTTGAAATTTATGGTAGAAAATAAAAGGTTGTTGATAGATAAACTGTAATAACTCGATAGTCGGGTAATCGGAAAGTGTATTTTCAGGTTCTTCGTTTTCGTAAAACGGACTAGTAAATATTTATTAAAAATATTTACGAGGTTAGCTGTGTGGTTAATTAGGTTTTGGTTAGGTGAATTAGCTTGAATTAAGATTAATTAGGTATAAAGACTAAATTGAATAAAGGGTGAAAGTTTAATTATAGATTAAAGAAAAAGTGAATGAACTAAATTAGTAAATAAACCATATGTAACACTGGTATAGTAAAAAGTAAATGCAAGTGTATGGTAATTGTAAAATATATGTTAATAAATACATACATACATTTGTAATATATATATTTACTTATTATTTAAGAAAATAATATTATATTATTATATTATATTACTATTATAATTAAATGAATAAAACAAATAAAAGAAAGAAAATAAAGAAAGAATAGAATAGGCAAGTGAAACAAAACAAGGGAAAGAAAAAGAAAAGGGAAATTAGGGTTTTTAAGGTTCCAAGCTTAAGTGGTAAGTCAATTTAACCTATTTTCTTGTAATTTTCAAGTTTTTGGAATCCTAGAACAAAATATTACTTGATTTATGTTGAAATTTTGAAAGTCAGTGAATGTTTAGTAGTTGTTCATGTTGAATAAATTAAAGAATTAGAGATTAAATTGATAGAATTTTAAGTTAGAATAGAAATATGGATTGAATTGTAAATTAAATTATAAGTTTTGAGTAATAGGGACTAAATTGAGAGATTTTTGAAATTAGGGTTTTTTGGTGAAGATTAGGGAGTTGAAATTAGATTAAAGTGGAAATTGAATTGATATATGGAATTAGTTTTGATTTAAAGACTAAATTGGAATTTCGGCAAAAGTTGTGCATAAATTGAAATGTTTAATGTTAGATTGTGTTGTATTGATGATTTTCAATTATTTAATTCCATAGCAAACGTTGAGCCGGAGACCTTGGCTAGGAAAGAAAAAGACAAAGTCAACGAGGATTAGCTCGGAAATTACGGTTTGTATTTCTATAATCCGAAACTAGTTATTAATTTTTGTATTTATTATTTAATATGTATGGTAAGTGGAATTGAGTTGAGTATTGATATTGTGGCATTGACTTGAATTGAATTATGAATATATGTGATTATTTGAATTGAAATGTGTATTGATTGGAAATTGAAAAATGATTTGGAAACTTTATTAACTGTATCGGGCTAAGTTGGATATAGTTGGCATGCCATAGGATTGGAAGTGTTCAGGGTTACTTCGACCACGAGTCGATGAGACACTAGGTGTCAAAACTATTACTTCGAATAAATTCGATGAGGTATGGGTTACCAACTTGCTTCGGCATGACCGATGAGACATTGGGTGTCAATCTATTACTTCAAATTATCCGATAAGGCACTGGGTACCATACTGGTGTGTTTGGGTTGGATCCGACATGCCACATCGAAGCGTTCAAAACATTTTATATTGTTGATCCAGAAAAACCTACTTAGTGTTTTAAAAGATAATTTCATTATAGGTTAAAGTGAATGGAAGCTGTGCCCCAGGTAGGAAACCAGAAAAGAGGAGGTGAGTCTATCGGACTACTTAAGTACCAAGCTCCCTTCGGATCCAATCCTAGACATGCACACCGCCATTGCCACACCTTAACGTCATGTATATTTCTAGGAAACCGATTTGATAAAGTCATTTTTAGGAAAAGTGATTAATTTTGGAAAATACTTTCATTGCGGAAGCTTTGCTTGTTGTCGTGTTATTTTGAAATCAATTGTTGTTGTTTTTTTTTTGAAAACGCGCCCTAAAGCTATCCAATTTCAACAGTTAAAATAAGTAATACCTATATTAGTAATACATATTAAAACCTTCAAAAATAATTAAGCGGCCTTATTATATTTAAAAACCCAAACCTCAACGTAAATAATAGGATGTCCAGTTCACCAGAAGAAAACCAAACTTTCAGAATGGGTGGCCACTCCGAATTCCCTCACAGCTCCAAGCCCACTATGGTTGGGGATTTCCTGCGTGGATGAAAATAAAAGGGGTGAGTTTGGGGAAACTCAGTGTGTAAGGAAAACCCATTCAAAGCCCAAGTCAGCTCAAGCCTATAGGGCCTAAGCCCATTCAGGTAATAGTGGTACTGGACCAGAGCCCTTTTCAGATTACAATAAACTGGGCCTTAGCCCCTTATTCAGATAACAGTATGGCCCATAGGCCCATTTCAAAATACATGCAACATCAATAACATATGCAAGCCCATTTGGGGAGACTACTCAACCCACCAACCACTACACTCCACCCGTACCAGCCCTACACTCCATGTGGGAATAGCTCAACCCACCCAAATTTAACACTCCATTGCTGCGGCCTTGCTTTCTCATCAACATTAAATTGAGGCAAAGCCTCCATAACGTGGACAAGCCACTTTCAGACTTCCTTCGTCAATATCCCAATCCCATGCATCGAGATAATAACAACATGGCATGCAGTAAATAACAACAGTCAAACATGCATTTAGGTCAATTTAACCCTAAGGGTATTTCGGTAATTTATCTACTAGGGGTAAAGCGTAAATTTTCCACTTTTAAAGGTATTTCAGTAATTTATCTATTTTAGGGTTTTCATGCATATTCCTACTTTTCACGTACTAATGTAATCACGTCTCGAGGGTTCTTACCGAATTGGTCCCGTTGGCCCATCATTCCAATTTTGGCCCATTAAGCCTAAAAATATCGAGGCACGTAAATCATGCACTTTGCGTCAAATTTTGCAGCTTACCAAAAACATTCATCGATTTACCTCACGAGCATTCGCACACTCGCAAATCTACAAAATACGGTTTTCGGCATTTCGACTTTTGCCGATCCAGACTAAGAAAGAGGGTGTTAGTTACACACCTGTTTGCGACGATATGCTGACGAGATCCACACACGAACTGCCTACAATTGGATTACTAACATGTTAATCTAACTATTCAAGTATGAACTACGTATTAACCCCTTACAATATTCGGCCAACCACACCTACGGATCATAGTAAGCTTATAAGAAATCAATAAGCAACTCATTAACAATTTTTTGTCAATGTTTACCACATAATCAAAATTTCACGCAAGTTGTCTTCCCGAGCAACAATCACTAAATCATTTATAACTGGAGATACTGAAACTCCAAATCAAGTGCCGTTAATTTTTCCTGAAAATAGACTCATATATCTTCTATCCATAAATTTTCAGAATTTTTGGTTTATCCAATCAATACTAGATTTTTCTCAAAGTTCCCATGTTTCACTGTTTGACTAATCTGACCACTCTTCATTACGAATCAAATTTCTCATTGTACAGAATTCAAAATATGTTCTCGTTTATTCCATTTGAAACTAGACTCATTAAGCTTTAATTACATAATTTATGCAGCTTCTAACTCATCTCCCACAATTTATGGTGATTTTCCAAAGTCACGTTATCGCTGCTGTCCCAAGCGATTTATTACCAAATCACTCTTTCACACATAACTTGCATGCATGTTATTTAAACATGTATATCACCAATCAATCATCACATATCTATGATTTTACTTAAGTATAATCTCTATTTCATCATTTTAAAGCACAACATGTTAGCCGATTTTTCCTTTAACATCTAAGGCACATGCATGCTCATTTGTTTGGCTCAACTTCACCTATCTTCCATTTTTCATCAAAAGAACATGAAACAACAACCATTTCCTTCATTTTAATTCATGACTAAATGCTCACAACACAACTAAAACCAAAATATGCTTCAAGAGTTAAGGTAGAATCAAGAAGAACTCATGAACCTCAAAATAGAAGCAAACTACCATGAACTTACCTTCAATTTTCTTTCCCAAGTGACCAGAACATTCAAGAGCTTTCTCCTCTCTTTCTCTTCTCTAACTTTAGGCTATGATGAACAAAGATGGACAAAACTTTGTTCTTTTCACCCCTTTTTTAATAAAATTTCATATTTCATCCATTTAATTCTTTAATACAAAAGACATGAAATGCCCATCATGGAACATTTACCTAAACCATTATCATGGAACATTTACCTAACCCATTATCATGGAATATTTACCTAATCCATTATCATGGAACATTTACCTAACCCATTATCAATTTGTACCATGAATTATGGATATCAAGTGCTCATATTGTCTACAACAACATGATGGCTGGCCACTTCATGTATGCAAATCCTCCTATTTTGCACTCCTATTTATTTGGCAACTTCAATTTAGCCTATAGCATTTTCAAACATTTTCATATAGGTTCTATTTCATAATTTCACCCCCTTTTTCTTATGGAACAAAAATTAACTAAAATTGCCGGGTTCAATCTTAAGCTTGGGCCTTCTAGAGGCCCACTAACATAATTAAACCTATGCCAACATTCACAGAATTCCCGAAAATTGGGGCGTTACAGATGAGAAATGAAAGCAATAATAGATGAATTGATTTATTGATTAGTTAATGTTTATATATGTTTAAAGTGTATATTTTAGATAATGTTATTTATTTAAAGTATTCGGATTATAGAAATACCACTGAGTTTATACTCAGTGTACGATTTGTTTTTTGTGCCCAAGTTAGGTAAATGTTCGAACGTTGAATCAACATCCAAGGCCGGTCCCGAACTCATTGTGGTGAAGTACATTTCTTTTTGGTAAATGGCATGTACCTAGGATGTTATATTTGTTATTTTGGAAAATGATTATAAATGATGTTGTATTATGATAATGGTTGGCTTTATATACATAAATATAAGTTAAATGTTTGTTAAGGTGACAAAATGACATATTTTGGTTAAAGTATGAATGAATTTGTTATATGCAAATTTAGATTGATTTGGATAAAACATATGAAGTATTTACGAATGAATTTCAGTTAGCTTAATTAAATTCATTATTTGGCATGATTTGGATGTATTTAATTGTGTTTTGGATTTATTGAATAATTGGTTGTCGAATTTCTTGTGGTTTAAGTTTGCAGGGTTGGTAAAATTTGATGTTAAAGGCTCATTTCGAGTCCACACGACTTGGCACACGGGCGTGTGACCAGACTGTGTGAGACACACGGCTTACAAATGGGCGTGTGGATTGGCCGTGTGTTTCTTGCAATTTAAATTCTTCAAAATAGAATGCTCAGGTTTTGCCACACAGGCAAAGACACGGGCGTGCATCTCAACCGTGTGAGGATTACGGCGTACTACCCAGGCATGTGTCCTGGCCGTGTGAAAACTGCACCTAATTTTCGAAAAATAAATTAACCACATAGTCTAGCACACAGGCGTGTGGCTTGGCCGTGTGAGGTAAGCTAGGGAGTTACACGGGTAGGACACGGCCTGAAGCACGGGCATGTCATAGGGTCACGTGGGTGTGTCCCTTGACCACATGGGCGTGTGAGCCCTGCACCTAGGAAAAATTTTGAAATTTCGCGAAAAATTCTCTAAGTTTCCGATTGAGTCCCGATTTGATTAATTTATGGAATGTATGCTTATTGTATTGTGAAATGTTTGAATTTGTTCTAAAATGTTCGGTAATGCCCTGCAACCCTGTTCCGGTGATGGATAAGGTTTAGGAGGTGTTACATAAACAACTTTTTCAAAGAGAATTTTGATGAAATTATGATTTAGGAACTAAATTGAAAAGTGGTAAAACCCATAGAAAAATTCTAATTTTTGTGAAATTTATGGGCTGTTCTTGTAACATGTGAAATTCGGTTAGGCTTGAAATAAGGATTAAATTGCATAAATTTCATTTTCCGAGCTCAGGGACAAAATTGTCATTTATGGAAAGTATAGAGGCAAAATAGTAATTTTTCTTAGGAAGTGAATTGAGTTCAATTGAGTATGAAATGGATTAAACTGATGTTAAATTCATTTATTTAGATCTAGAAAACTCAAATACGAAGTTATATCGATGAAAAGAAAAAGTGTCGGATTAGTAGATTTCTATATACGAACAAGTATCAAGGTAAGTTCGTGTAACTAAATTGTGTTTATTTTTATGCTATAATTGAGTGTGGTATGTGTTTATATGAATTATATAAATTTTATAAATGTATGAAATAATCACATGCTCGTCAATGTTCAGAAAATGATAAGTTCCGTTTGAATAATGAAATTCGATACATAGAGCATTTTCCCCGTACTGATTATGGTCCTGCATATGTTGCGGACAGAATATAGCTCGGACGAGCAATCCTGTTAAAAGCCTTCTCGAGCATTCCTGTTATATAGTTTCTATGAGCATCCCGATTGGTAGTGATCCTACATCTGTTGTGCACTACGCAGCTCTTTGTGAGCGTCCTGTTACATGATTCGATTAGTTGTGATCCAGCATTTATTGTGGACACAAACGCAACTCTTCATGAGTGTCCTGATATAGGCTCTTATGAGCTTCCTAACATAGCTCGTTTGAACTCCCCATTATGCTATTCGGAGCTCCCTGTTAATAACTCTTCAGAGCTACCTATTAAGCTCAATGAGGTTCCTGCTCTAAACTCTTAAGAGTTTCCTGTTTAGCCCGGATAAGCATCCTATTACATGGCTCATTTGAGCATCCTGATATATGGCTCGAGAGTGTGCTTCCTGATTATGTGCCCTAATTGGGTACTCCTTGATATGAATTGATGGATTTCAGTTTTGTACACTTTAAGTGTACTACATGAGCATATCCATCGATATTTCAAATAAATTCAACGGGTAAAGTTTTAACATGGCTAAACTGAACTTGAAATGATTTTTCATGGAAATGTACATGTAATATGGAATAATGATATGGAATATATATATATATATATATATATATATATGAAAAACATTAAATGATGAGCTCATCCATATTCTTGGTATCATGTGAATTATTTGACTAACATGATTGGTGAAATTGTGTGTTTTAGGCTATTAGCCAAATTTCTTGGATACATTTTTGTGTTCTTATCTTTAATGAAAATATATGGTAAGTTAAATTCCTGTTATACGAACTTACTAAGCATTTGAAATGCTTATTCGGTTTTCTTTCCTCCATTTTATAGTACTCGAAAGCTCGTAAAGGTTGGAGATCGGTTAGAGTATCATCACACTATCCTCCAGCTCGTTTTGGTAAAAATAGGAAACTTACTTTGGTATAATGGCATGTATAGGCTAATGGTAACAAATAAGAGTATGTAAATGTTTTGGTTGTAAATAGCTAGTGGAATGGCTAATGATAAAATATTTAATATATTTAAGCATGAAGTTATATCATGTTTGGTATGTGAGTATGCTTGGATTAGTAACTTAGATATAATCACACTTGGGTAAATATATGATTAAAAAATGGTAAAATGAATACTTGAAAGTGTGAGCAACATGTCATAGATAAAACTGAAATATTAGTTTGATTTATATGCCTTGAATTGGTTGTTGAATATATTGAAGTGTTCATGTAAGTGCAAGGTACAAAAGGTGAAAAATAAGGCTTGGAAAATGGCCTTATTTTGTCTACACGGGTGTGTGTCTCTACCGTGTGTGACATACAGCCATGCGCATGGGCGTGTGGTTTGGCTATGTGTCCCCTGCATCTTAAAAATTGAAAAATAGAATGCTCAAAATTGAGCACACGGGCGTGTGTCTCAGCCTAGTGCGTAGGAGTGTGGCTGGCCGTGTGACCCAAGTCAGAGAGTTACACAGGTAAGGACACGAGCTGGAATACAACCGTGTGCCTCACAACGAATGCTCATACGGCCTAGGACACGGGCGTGCCATGGGCTGTGTGGCTGGCCACATGGTGTGTCTCCCCTATATCTAAGAAAAATTTTGAAATTTCATGAAAAATTTTCTGTGATTCCGATTTAGTTCCCGACTCAATTCTAATATGTATTTTGGGCCTCGAGGACCCATATGAGGGACATTATGATTGATTGTGATTGATTTTCGAAAATGAATAGTAAATGACATGAATTAACTGTAATTGAACTGTAAACTCTAGTAATACTCTATAACCTTGTTCCGGCGACGGATACGAGTTAGGGGTGTTACATCTATGTTCAGCTCAAACGAGCTTTTGGTTTACCGAAGATATTTGTAACACAGGTTTAGATCAAATGTGTAACCTAATGGCAGTTCAAAAGTTTAGCCTAGATGGGTAACCTGACTTCTATTTATTTTCAGCTTGGATGAGCAATTGATGAATTGAGAATACTTAGGACACAAGTTTAGCTCGGACAAGTAACCTGACATGTATATACTTTCAGCTTAGACGATCAATTGATATATTGAGGATACTTGGGACTAGGGGTGTCCATGGGTCAAGCTACGTTTGAGCTGGGCCCAACAAAAAATCTAGGCCCGTTTGCTAAGCCTGGGTTCAGTCCGGCCCGAAAAATGAGCCTAAAATTTTGTCCAAGCTTTGCATGGATAAAAATGTTAAAACTCAGGCCCAACCCACTCATATTTTTTATATTATTTTTTATATATTTTTTTAAAAAAATAATACATCAAAATACTAAAACATTAAAATAAATATTTCCCAAAAATTGAAAATAAATTTAAAAAATGTATACATAAATAACACTAAGATAGGAGCAACTTCACAAGCAAATGTGAAATGCCTCTAAAATGGTAATAAAATTAACCATAAAATAAAAGTTATACAATATCCAAATATTAACAACAAAATAGTAGCAACATAATTGTGAAATGGTAACAAAATAGTGAAAGAATAACAATAAGAAAACAATAAAAAAAGCAAGAAAACAATAAAAAAATAGTAATTTGTTGTGCATATTCGGGCCAAGCTTGGGAAAAAAAACCTTATCCGAAGCTCATCTTGTTTTCTAAATGGGCCTTATTTTTTGCACAAGACCATTTTTCGGGCCTATATTTTTGCCCATACCCTACCATTTTTCGATCGGGCTTGGCCCGACCCATGGACAGTTTACTTGGGACACAGGTTTAGTCCAAACAAGTAACCTGACATGTGTATATATATTTTTAACTCAGACGAGCAACTGAGGTATCAAGAAACTTTTGTATGATATGAATTTGATGATTGATTATATAAATGTAGAATTGAATAACAACATGATAATGTGATATTGATCTTAAAATAGATTGAAGTGGTATGTGATTGTATGATATTATGGTTGATTATGTTTGGAAATGCTTGGGAATAGATAAATGTTTAATAATTTCCAAATGGATTATTGAATGCTTTGATATTGAAACGTTGAGTTTAATGGTTGAATTGTTGAATTAGTTAAATGTAGGCTAAATGTGGATATTCACCCATGCTATGACATGCATTCAATGTGATTTTTATGCATGAAAGTTGGCATTTATGCATTAGATGTGCAAGTAATTGGTTGGACTAAAATAGGAACCAAAAGGTTTAATTTGTGCCAAAAACAGAGTCCACATCGTGACGTCAAGCGATGGTCATCGCGATGAGACCTGGATTGCATGCCAAGACGTGACGATGAACCCCGTTGTCACAACGAGATAAGTCAGTATGTCACGTCACGATGAGGAACCCCCTCATGTCGCGACGTCATTTTGAAATTTTGAAAATGTTGCAATTTGATCCTTATTCAATTCTGGTTTAATTTTAGAGCATACGCAGGCTCATATAAGACCCGAGAAAGGTTGTATAATATGATTATGAGCTGAGGTGGTTATGTTTGTATGATTTATGTTTTACTTTCAACGTTAACTGTTCATAGTTGCTCTAGAAACAACTATAGCATTTCAAAACTCGGACCCATCGATCGAGTCAGGCGAAGGGTGTTACACAATACATCAAAGTATATAAGTTATGCACACATAGTTCGTCACTTACTTAAAATTGAGGTAAGTCACACTATCAACTTCAATTAGTTTGAAAGTGTTTCAAATTTAAAGTGGTTCTTGAAAGATTCTATATTAGGGTTTAAGGTATTTTTTAGGAACATATGAATTTTTTTTGTTAAAAAATTAATTTAAATCAACATACCAAATTAATAAAAAAATTATGTCACACCCATTATATAAATAAAACAAAATGTTTTATTCAAAGAAAATATATTTTTAAAAATTATTTAATAATAATCATTAGTAGAATGGTAAATAACTTGCGTTCAAATTTATGATAATAATGATAATTGGTGGAGTGATGAAGAATTTGTGTTGAAATCTATTAAACAAGTGTTTGATCTTTAAATTTAGTGTTTTAATTGTTTTATTTTAAAAATTATATAATGTGTGAAAAGATACAAGTATAATTTAAAAGAAAATGGTAAATAAGTCTTTTCCCCATTGAGTTGATATCCATTTAACTCTGTAACATCAACTTAGTCAAAGGCTTTATAATAACTAGAAATTCTATCGCACACATATGGTATAGAAACTACTTATTTAGAACACAAGGGTGTGTTTAAAAATAACATACAACAAATAATGAAATACATAGTTTGAAACTAATAATAATAACACGTATAGTATTAAAATGAAAAAAATTAGATTTAATTGTGAGTAAAACAAAATTTAAACATGTAAATACATTAGATTAATAATATTAAATGCACTGCAATTGTTTATTATGGTGTTGTCGTCAATATTGAGTTGATATTGAGTTAACTTGTGGCACCAACTCAATCAATAGCATTATCAATATACACAATTGATACCAACAAGGTGTTGGGTGCAGTGCTAAGTCATATTGCACTCCTAAGGGAGAAACATATCTTAAACTTTGGAGACATTATTCTTGAGAGGAGCCATCACGAATTCTGATCATGAACTGTAAAACAGGTATGGAGAATACCAAAAAAATTACAATTGATGAAGGTAATAAAGTGTATAATAAAATTAAAATGTAAAAATATTTTAAAGTAAAGCTTTTTCTTTCAGTATAGAAGCAATAAATTATGGTTAGGAAAAACTGATGATGTAACAACCACGTTTTGATTTGGAGCTAGGTACAGTGATGGACTAGGTCAGGAGATAGTGGAGAAATTTTGAGATTTACTAAATAGGGATTTTTAGTATTATATTAGGAAGTATTTAGACCTGATAGGAGATTAGAAAATATTTTCGAGATAGAAAAGATTTAAATAGAAGCTTAGACTAAATTGAAAGAGTATAAAAATTATTATGGTGTAAATAGGAATTTAGAAAGTTAGGACATACATAGTGGTAGTAGAAAGGAAAGAAGGATTAAAAGGAAATTTAACCAAGTGAAGTATGAGTCATCCTAGGAATTATAAAAGATGAATTGGGATAAAATGGAAAATAGCCAAGTAGATATTTTAAGGCGTAATAATGATGGGTAAAAGTGTAAAGATGGATGGCTTGAGGACTTATTAGCAAATTGAACATTTAATAAAAATGTGAGATATTTTTAATGGAAATGTGTAGAAAAAAGGAGAAAAGATGAAAGATATCATCTTTTCCCAACTTACCAAACTGTCACTCACACCCCTCCCTCAAATCCATCCAACTTTTCTTTTATTTCCTTTCATATCCTTCCTCTATTGTTGAACCATCCAAGTTTCAAACCTTCATTTTTCTTTAAAATTTCTTTAGTAAAAGGTAAAAATAAAACTAGTGAGCAACTTTATTTCATGAAGAAACTTTCATAGATGGGTTAAAAGAGAGAAATACATGAGTTAGGGTTTTGGGTTTTCAAAAAGGTTAAGGTAAGAATGATGGAAATTCTCATAACATACATTTTTATTTTCATAATCTAGCATAAAAAAAGTTATTTGATTTTAGTTTTAACTTATAAATGTTATATGTTGTTATGAAATTGAAATAAAAAGAGAAAAAGTTTGAGGACAAAAGTGAAGGGAAAGGAAAAGAAGTGGCCAAGGAGTAAAAAAGAAGAGAAGCTCATCATCCAAATTTTGGTTGTAAGTACTTCAAGTAGTAATTTTGTTTAATTTATGTTAATTAAATAATTATGTTAATTAAGTAGTTTAATTACTAAATTAATGATATCATGTTAAGTATTTAGAATGGGTAAGTAATGTAAATGTTATGAATTTTGACTTTAGTGTACCATTATATGATGTATTGTGGTGATAATGAAAAGGACTAAATTGAAAGAAATTAAAATATGTTATGATATTATGAATATATGGAAAGTGAGTTTAAATGAAATGTGTAAAAGTTATAGTGTTGTGTGTGGTAAAAATGAAGAGAATTTACAAGTTTTCATGTTACTATTGTGATAAGGATTAAATCGTGAAAAATACAAAGTTATATTATTTTCTATCAAATGAATGAATAAAAAGATTTAATAATAAGAAAATTCCATGTAGACGAGTCCCAAATTATTGGGATATTGATGGCATGCCATGAAGGAAAAATTAGCGCGCTTATCTTATTATTTCCCACTTCGATGCTTATCGTTGTAAAATTTGCACTTTGGTGCTTATAGTAATTATTTTGCATTCCGGTGCTTATCGTTATTTGCACTTTGTGCTTAGTGATATGTGATATGCATTAACAATGCATTATCGATTTATTTTTGTATATCCTAAGTGTTCAACTAGTCTACATTGGGCTACAGTGTCGTAATTCGGCTATTATCAATTAATGGGTTACAATAAGTAATGGTGAGTGTGATTTTTAAGAAAAATATATTAAACTTTAGGGATTAATTTGATGTAAATTTCATGTCTATAAAATGAATATAATTTTATTTTATATTATTAATGGTAAATTTTAAAAATCTTGAAGTACTTACTAAGTCTTCACAGACTTACCACGTTATTTCTCTAACACGTAGGTAAAGTAGATCATGTTGGGCTAATATCGAGGTCGTGTGCATCCCATCTCATCACCATTCCAAGATCAAGGTTGAATGTATGGATTTTGGGGTTAATATGGCATGTACATAGGTTCTTGGTATAGGTGAATGTTAGATGGACTAAAAAGCAAACTTTGGAAACCTTGTTATTTTGGTGATCTAATGGCATATTTTGTTAGCTTTTGAAAGGAATTTATAATGGCTTAACATATGCATGCATATATGATATTATATAGATTTTGTAGTGAATTTTAATGAGTTTGAGGGTAATTGAATTGGTTTGGAAGTGTTTGTATGTTTTGAATTAGTGAAAGGGGCTTTTTAGCATATTTTCCAACTATTTTTGTGTCATCATAACCCAAGGTATCGATACCTTGACCCAAATATCAATTTTTTTGAGAAACAGAGAGCAATTTTGGTATCGTTTTTGAGGTGGGTATCGATATAAGCCTAGGTATCGATACCTAGGCCTAAGGTATCGATACCTTCATCAAAAATTGAATTTTTTGAGTTTAGAAATGCTATTTTTGTAACACCCCTAACCCGTATCTGTCGCCGGTCTTGGGTTACGAAGTATTACCGATCATGTCACAGTTCATACTTTTAAGCATTTCATTTTAGCAATTCAAAATTTTAAACATATCATTGCTTGCGAAATTAACAAATATCAAACCTTAAAAATTCGTATCATTTATATGATAACATATTTAAAACATAATTCAGCATATAATATAACAAATTATATTTTTGTTTATAAATAGGACATGTAACAACCCAACAACTTCGTTAAAGGAATGTCAATCTAATTTTTATTAAAAGCCCTGCACACGTACATGTTGTACTACCTATGAAACAAATTTTAATACCAAAACTTGGCATTCATTTGTACATCATTTTCATATTAATCAATGTGAATTTCATATTTCATGCATTAGTATAATTTACTACATCCATTCAATCATATGTATATATGCAATTAAAGCCATTTAACAAATCTAAATAAAACTTTATAGCAAGTCATGTTTACGATTTAATAAACAACCAACGTATAAGAGATACAACATATGTCACCGAGTTCAAACACATTTTACCATTAAACGTAAATCATTTCCGAACCCTAATAATAATTTAATACCATTCCATGCATAATTCACTAAATCACCAAGCTGCCATTTAATCAGAAATATCAACCTCTGCTCACGCTCATAAATAAATTAGTAGAAATCATAGTACATAATTTAATAAGCAATCACATGTGCATCATTGGTGCAATATAACATGGCCGTACATGCAATTAATACATGCATATACCTAGTGCGCATTTATCCAAAATTTAAAGCCACACTTAACATGTGAAAACATGCCAGACAATTGACCAAACAATCATGGAACATATTCAATACTTGTTACCCTTCATCACCGAATTATAATGCTTAAATCTAAGTTCATTAAACATTATATCTAAGAACATACGAATTTAAGTCAAAGCATATTAAGCAATTTCACACACACACACACACACATATATATATATATATATATATATATATATATATATACTTTCTCTTAGTATGAAACACCTTAAAACTAATTAATCATGCTTATGACCAATTCAATCATGCCACAAAAAAAGTCATAAAACAACCTTAATGTACCATCACATAATACAATTTATAATTATTCATAGCACACGGCATCACGACCAAAATAGACTTAAACCATAACTAAACCAAAACCAAAATCAAGCAAGGTAGTTAAGCCATTTTCGCATGGCCAACATACATACATTTTCAGAATAGCTAACTCCAAAGCCAGCCTATACATGTCATAATTTGAGTTTAGCTTATAAGGTACCAAAATAGTAGATAGTGTGATGAACTTGCTGTCGATCTCCGAGCTTGTAACTTGATCCAAAATCAATAAAACAAAAACACACATATACATAGAGTAAGCTTTTTGTAGCTTAGTAAGCTATAAGCAAATAAACAATTCAACGATGTTATCACCTTAATTAAACTGAACCACATTATATTATCATTATACATTTAAATCCAAGCACATATAGGTTCATATTACATATATATATTCATTATAAATATCACCTTGACCAAATGTCTGTTTAGCCAAATTAACATATTAGCATTTAATTTCCAAAGTCAAATAGTCATTACAAATCTAATTCACATACACACAATTACATAAGCTCACGTGTCGCCATATAATTTCATATACATATGTTGATTATGTGACCGGATACATAAATTCCCATGCATATAATTAAGACTCATTCCAATAATATTCGCAAGGTTGAATACACATACCTAGTTCACATATAATCCCTATTTGCAGTACACACAATTTGTAATGAGTATCAAATTACACACTTACCTTATTTTAAGTAAACATCAAGCTAATTCATACCTGGTCATTTAGCTCGTTTACACACTCGAACACAACTTATCTTTTCCCGATGAACCATTCGGAATTGGATAGGACACTCGGATAATCACATATATATCGTACAATGCCAACGTCCTAGACGTGGTCTTACATGTAATCACAGATCGATGCCACTGTCCCAGACAGGGTCTTACTCGTACACATATATTAAAGTCACATATCGATGCCATGGTCTTACTTGCACACATAAATCGGAATTCTATGTCATGACATGTATCCTAACTATTTCTAAGGTTCATACGATGCTTTCGGACGCCGTAACTCGGTCGAAATGAATTAAGAAATGTAGTAGCCAAACTTATTCACATTCGGCCATAGCATACATAATTTCATATATTTCATTCCATCATGTATAGTTAGCATTTAATTTAAATTTAGTACACCTATTTGCTTATTAACTTACCTCGGACGATACAAAACGGAACAGGGCAGCTAGTCGACAACTTTCGTTTTCCCCCAATCCAAATATGATTTCTTGGTTCTTGATCTAAACATATTCAAATTAAGCTCATTCAAACATATTTTCATTCAATTAAGTTCAAAAACACATAATGGGAAAATTACCATTTTACCCCTAACATTTACACTTTTTAAAATTGAGTCCCTATTGCACAAAACACCAAAAAATACAAAATTTCAATATACCCATGTTGGGCTGAATTTTACCCATACCCATACAAATCCATATATTTCATTTGCTTCACATTTTAGTCCCTCAAATTGTTATTTTTATAATTTAGTCCTAATTACTCAAAATCATCAAAAACTTCAATACAAAACATGTTAATCTAAAATAAATCTTTCATATTTCATCATCAAACAACAAAATCACAAGCTTTCAACAATGGCATAACTCAAAATATTCACCAAAATAAAAAATTCAAGTATGGTTTTATAGTACTCGAAGCAACAATCTCAAAAACGTAAAAATTATCAAAAACTAAACAAAAACGAACCTTGATTGAGCTTGAGTAAGTGTCGAACCCTAACCTTCTTTTCTCTTTTCTTTTGTTTTAGTTTCGGTGGATGAAGAACACTATGAAACCATATTATAATTTCTTTATGTTTTATTATTACATATGTTTTTAACCATTTTACAACTTTACCCTTTAAAAATAAATAAACATAAGACATATTTCTAAGGTCATTGACGTCCATCACATGCAACTATGGTCTAATTGCAACTTAAAGGCTTCCATTTAAAAGCCAATAGCATTCTGGCCCTTTATACAAATAACCATTAAATTTTTATTTTACGCGATTAAGTCCTTTTATTTAATCGGACACTCAAACGATAAAATTAAATTACGAAAATTTCACAGATATAAATTCACATAAAATAAACACGAAAAATAATTTTAAAATATTTTTATAACTCGGATTCGTGATCCCGAAACCACCATTTCAACTAGTGTCTAAATTGGGCTGTTACAATTTTGGTATCGATTTTATGCAGTGGTATAGATAATTTTCATAAAATATCGATACCTTTTATTTAAGTATCGATATTTTGCCCCTGTTTTGAGTAAAACAATTTTTAAATCATTTCCAAACACAAACAAGCATCCGTTAATAACCCCGGAAGTTTATATTAAATAAGTTAATACACTATATTTGAATGATTGAATTATACAATGTCTTGCCAAAACCGCTTTGACACCAAATGTAATAATCTTATACCGGGTCCATATACAGACCGGGTATAGGGGTATTACAGATAAACGCTTTTGAAGTGCGCGTTGCTTATTGTTTTTCTTTTCTTTTCTTTTTTTTAAGTTGGTAGTTGCCTGTGGGCTGTCGTTAGATGGTGACAAATTGTAGGAGCTACCAAACATCTTCCAAGTGTCTGTTGAAGCTTGCATCTTACCTTAGTGCACCCAAAAATAATGTTGGTCCATTTTTTGTCGTTGCCTAGAAAACTACAATAAGTGATCTTGTGAGCTTTAAGAGCCAAGAGGATAGAATGCAGGATGAAAATTTTGGTTTGTAGTTTGCTTGCAAATTTAAAGCTTCGTATGGACAAAAACTGAAAGCCTTTGGAATCCTAAACAATTGCAACTTCGCTAGTTATGTCATTTTGGCTATCCTAAGCAATGCATAAGGAAAGAGTCCAATGAGAATATAGTTCTCAAGTATTACGAGATGCCTAGACTGTTAGTTGAGAGGCCGGAGTGATATCAAAAGGGGTAAGCACTAAGAACAGATTGTTGGAGATCATAAATCCTTTTGAATGCATCCATAAAGTCAGGGAAATTTTCGAAAAATGAGCTTATTTCTTTATTTCCAAATAATCTAAAGAGCGGTAAGATTATGGTTTTATTAAATCAAATGTAATGGTTTCAAATCTCACCTCTATAAATTATTTATTAGTTTTTTAAAAATAAAAATTAAAGTATATTAAAATAATATAACTTGTTTTTAATATGGAAAAACATTTTTAATTTGACTAACTAATTTGGTACCCAAGAATTAAATAAGACTAAAAATTCTATGTATGCACGTGATCACGTGTTTAAAATACTGAGATGTGTGTTTAACAAATAATAAATAAATAATAAAACATATGGTGTGAAAATAATAAAATAAAACATTTAATTTGAGACTAATTAATAATAACATATATAAAATCCCTTTTGTATTCGTTTTCAATAATTTAATTTTATGTTAGTATTTTCATCTTAAATTTCAATATTTTCATGGTGAAAAAATTTAATTCAACTTATTGAAATTTAAGGTAAAAATATTGAAATGATATTAAATTATTTAAAAATATTAAATTGTCAATTTTATGGGACCCTTTTTCAAGAAGCCGCATGCTATCGATGATGATAATAGAATAGTAGGGTTAAAATACCAGAAAATGCCATTTTTAAAAAATAATAATGAAAATTGGCCATTTTTTTTAAATTGACGGAAATGAGCCAATTTTACCAAAACGTGCCCAGCTGGTGCCATTTTCAAGGGAAAATCAGAAAAGCGTGTCTAACTTAGCACTTTTTTCCTCCTGACCAATAAAACACGTACAAGTTAACACGCTTAAGGAAAACACGTCCAGGTCAACGCGTTCCCCTTCAAACATCACTCCTAACGGTCAAGAAAAAAAAGTATAAACCCCCCACCTTCTTCTAACTCACGTTTCTCACAATTCTCTATTAAATCTCTTAAATTTCTCAATCAACTCTAAAAAAAATCTCAAATCCTCTCTTAAAATATCTCAAATTCTTTCTCAAATTTTTTTACTAAAAATATCTAAATATCTCAAAATTATTTTCAAGAATTTTAAAAAAAAAAAATTGTTCGTGTTCAATATAAATTAGCAATGGCGGGTCTCTAATCCGTCTCAATAACAAGCACATCTCCATCAATCAATTTTAAATGGTAAGAACAAATTTTAATAAATTTTAATATTGTTTAAGTTTTTATTTCATTGTTATATTTTAATTTAATATTTTTTATAATTTTTACGTAAATAGGTGGAAGATAAAATTTTACAATGTCATATTCGTAATCTACTTGGTCTTCCATCACCGTTGATCGAAACATACTTGAGGGAAGTTGATTTTTGGCACGTTGCCCTTGTAGGTCTGGGGTGTAAGTTGGACCCAAAACTAATAAGCGCGTTGGTGGAAAGGTGGAGACTCGAGATGCACACATTCTATCTTCCATGTGGCGAGTGTACTATCACTCTAAAGGACGTGCATTTATAGTTGGGGTTACCCGTGGACAAGTCAGAAGTCACCGGGTCTGTTTAGTTTGCTGATTGGAGAGCCGTATGTTTAAATCTTTTGGGTGCGGTTCTGGAGACAATTTACGGAAGTCGAATCGAAATGTCTTGGATACAAAAAAATTTCATGGAGCTGGTTGAGGATTGCACTGAAGTCCAAAGAGAACAATACGCTCGGGGCTATCCTGATGCCGGATAAGTCACAAAATATCGTTCATCTAAGGTGGTTGCTGAAACTCGTCGATTTTAGATGAGCGGCCAAACTCAGTTGGGGGTTCGCCTTGTTGGTGACATTGTATTGGGAGATGTGTTGGGCGACGCAACCAGAGAAATTAAAATTTGAGGTTGCCTTTTACTACTACAATCATGGGCCTGGTTCTGATTTCCATTTTTACGTCCTCGAGTGAACTACCCGTATACATTCTCACTCATAACAAGGTAAAATTCAGTAGATATCCCCATGATTAAATTGATTTAAATTTAAATTATTATGTTAATAAGTTATTTAAATAGGTGGAACCATGTGTTAAGTCACGTGGATTCCCTACTAAGCTTCAAGATATACAATTTCTATTAGACCAATGATCGGAAACGAAGGTATGTATTTATTTAATTTTGAACTATATACAAATAACGTAGTCGATTTCGTATTTAGTAGTATATATAACTGATGTTTTTATCACATTAATATAGTTAGAATGGACACCATGTAAGGATCTGACAAGTCGAGCAATAATCCCCGATTAATTCTTTGTGAATCCCAACGCCTGGCACGTTAATGTCCTATTGGTAGTGTAAGCTACCGTCAAGATGCACGAGACTAATAGAGCGTTGCGCCAGTTCAGATTTTGATAGTCGATTCCCATAGCACCTCAAGAGCTTGATGATCTATATTATATCGACTTACGATGAGCGGATGAGAATTGGCTGGTATTCCACTCACAATATATCAACATGTGGAATAATAAGTATGATTTTTTACCTACTCGCGAACCTATTATTGTTCCGGAGTTAGCATATGATCCGAAGTATATACCATGGTTTAGGATCCATGGCAAGTCATAGTTGTACAGGGAAGAGGTAAAGCATCGACATCCCTATACGAGTAGGCCACGATAGGGCTCTTTAAATCCAAGGGGTGGCGGGGCGAGCCCATCATCAGTGCTCACACAAGAACCGACCTTGATAGCCTCACTTATGATACCCATACCACCCCCTTCAGTATGTACCGTATTATTCTGGTGCGTATCCTAACCTTTATTTTTCACACAAGCACAAAATGTTGCACCACATTTTCCTACTTTTACTCCTATGTCAGGTTGGACTGTTGGTCATCCATCCCCAATATGGTACACACTAGGGCCATCTCATTTCCTGATGACGTCGATGCCTACAACGACGTATAGGCCATTTATGCATGAGGTATCGACGGAGGGTCCACTCATTATCCCATCGATTTATGGGACTCAACATAGTTACGTTCATTCGTCATTGGTGACGCGAACATCTCGGGGATCTTTGTTCTATTAAAGTGGGTCATTTTCTTAACCACCTATTTATAGACCAGAGGATGCACGATGGCAACCAAGAATGCAAGGATCGTAATCAACCAAAGGCAAAGAAGAGGAGCAATCGAGACCACAACCCTGCTTGGAAGCTAAACCAAGAAGGAATCCAGAGTGTAACCGTCGACCACCTCGATGTGGCACAAATTTTGACTGGTATATGCATTGATTAATTTTATTTTGTATCATTTAAGAAAGATGAAGTTATTTTGAATCTTTTTGTACGTAGTCTAATTTTTGTACCATTCATCTTTAATAAAAATAGAAAATTACTTTTATTCTTTTTCTCATACCATAGTAATACAATTTGATTTAACAAGAAATATGCCATGTTTTTGTTAAAAATAATTGAGAACCCAAATCGATGTAGACATATGTTTTCTAGTTTGATTTCACAAATCATAACAATAAGATTTGATTTGATTTCACATATTATAATGAAATTAACATATGTTTTCTAGTTTGCTTAGTTGTTTCGATGTGGACATGAAGACATTGTATGGCCCAGGTTCCTACACCACCCACATAACCTCGGTTGGTTTGACCTGTCCTGAATATTCATGCTGTCGTGTATACAAGTAAACGTGGGTCAACTTTTGGTTTGTGACGTAATCTTCTATTGGGTAACAACTTAAACGAAACAAGTGATACAGACAGCCATTTACGTTCCTCTGGGACTAGTTGGAATATGTGTCTCCACACGTTGTATAAGTTTTCTAATTTGTATACTTTGTCAAAAAAGCTTATAGGATCCAAAAGGAGATTGATACAAGTTGCAATTGAATGAGCGCATAGAAAACAAAGTGCGTCAAATCTCCCATAGTCACAAGTCCTATTTCTCAGGTGTACACTATACTGTTCTCCGACAATACCTTGGTTTGGTCTGTCAAACTTGAGTGACAAACTGCTTGCATGCAGTTGACTCGTGCCTTACCCTTATTAATTTGTTTTACTACCATCAGGCACCATTCATGGCCTCCCTGCATTTTTTCAGCAATATGTCTCTTTGACAACCGATGTTATCGGTAAATGACGCGTTCCTTTTAAAACGAAATTAATGTGTTTCTCCAAGTTTGAGGTCATGTGGTCATATCGTAGACCCCCATCGTAGGATTGTGTCCATTGATCGAAGGGTATGTTAGAGAGGTACTGTGCCCTTGTCGAGTTAGTTGGCGGTAAGATTTCCAACATATCTTGGGAAATGTACCCATATTATAGTAAATATGTAATTTTTTTCTATTTATTTAAATGATGAATAAATAAATAAATAAAGTTAATTTCACATTTCACTATTATGTCTTTTGTATTTATGTTTTTGGTATTTTGCATGTATAGCAAAACTGTGACAAGCAAATATTAGCTCATTGATTGTCTAAAGCTCAAACTGAAGATAAGTGGCATTGTAAAAAATGTTTACATTGTGAGAAAAACAACTTTCTTCAGTAGATAATCTAAATGTGTCTGTAATCTCATAAAAGAATCAAAGTGAGTATTTGATTCAAATACTAAGAAGGATTATTATGTCGTCTATAATTCCAATTAGGGAGATGGCTAGTCTTGGCTATCGAAACAGTTGACTCCATGAGTACAAACATAGAAGTATTCATTGGTAGAATGATACTTTGGACTGGACCTAAGATTAATTAATCTCGAATCCATTTATGAATTAATTCACTTGTGACATTCATGGTGTGATTTACCTAAATCTTAAGTTAGTCACTGACTATGCCTATGCAACTCATGTATTTTGATATAAGTGGAGGCTTATGCTCTAAAAATGATTGAGCCCATAGCTAGTATGTTGGGTACTTGACTTGTGTATGGCATAGCTTTACTAGCAACTATGGAATTCATAGCTCAATTAAAGAGTTAATGATATCCTCTCATTGGCATTGTGTGGATTGATAAATATGGAACGTGGCCACGAGTTGCTTGTTCTCGAACGAGTAATTTATCACAGTTATTTCTTGACAATGATCATATTAATCATTAAGAAGACACAATGGTGGTAATGAGATAAAATAGGATTGTATTGAATGGGCGGATTTAACTCAAAGGAATCAAAGATATCATATGAGGGTAACACACACATGATGAGGTAATTGGACAAAATAGTTGGATGAATTGCTTTCTTAAAGAGTATACAATAAGGAGTTTTAAATTATGATACTTTTTGTAGACTAACTCCAGATTAAGTAATTGTGAATTATCGAAACGATGCTTTTGGACATAATTGCAATCACTAGAGTCTAATTATATATGTCCAATTGGTCCTTCCGCTAGCTCAACAAAAGCTCGATCGAACTGCATTTGAATCAGAAGAAAATCTACAACTTTGGGAATAATTTAATTGAGTCAATTTATTCGATGTGGAATTAAATTAGGTGGTTGTGAGAATTGTTCAACTAGAGAATTTGATTAAATAATTTTCTTGAAAAATTAATTTAGAAAATCTAAGTGATTTTTAGAAAAATTAATTTTGCTCGAGTAAAATTAAATTAATCAAATCAATTAAAATTAATATGATATTTTTGGAAGTTAATTTTCAAGTCAGACAATTAGCAGAATGGGTAATTGAACTTGAAAATTGGACTTGAGATCGTAAATTAGGCCAGGAGCCCAAAACCGAGGCCAATACCCAAAAGTTGGTCGAATAGGGCTCGGTATATGAAATCAGGCCAATAGTCCAACCAGTGGCTAGATCGGACTGGTCGGGTTGTCATTGACCTAGACTGAATCGATAGCAACCGAACTGGCTTAGGGTACCGTAACGGTGTCGCACCTGCATCACCGGATCGGGTGGTGCTGGTGGCTGCGACGACAGCATCCCAGTGGCCAATGGCTGTTGGTCATCGATGATTGAGCAGTGGAAGAGTTACACTTCTATTAGGACTCTACCAGAGAATTTGATTTCAGATTAATTATTCCAAAAATAATATTATTTTAATAGTTTAATATTTAATTTAATTTAATACTTATCTTAATAGTATTTTATTAATTTAATATTAAATTTATTATCTTGATATTAAATTAAATTTAATATTAAAGTAATTAAATTTAATTATAGTTAAACTTTCTAAACTCTCCTTATATAAAGAGAGCTTTGGATCATTATTTACACACACTTGAATTCAAGAGAAAGTTGTAGGGAGAAAATTCTCTAAAGAGATTATTCTAGAAAATTTCTAGAGATATTTTTCTGACTTACAAGCTGACCCAAAAGCTTAGAGAAATTATAAAATTACCCCACTGGTAATTTTGTGAAAAAATTTCTTATTCAAAATGAGCCCACACTTGGCAAACGTGAGCTTGAAGATAGCGGAGAAGATTCCTCAGTCGAAGCGCTCATCCTGGAATAATTGAAAAAGTATAATTTTGATTAAATGTTTATTACTTTAAATATCACAACCAAGATCTTGTTTTGGAAAAAATTTTAAAACTCTAATTTTTCCTTAAATTTATTCCAGATAGTATTCCAGTTCCCCGATCCGAGATGACGTATTTATCATGCTGGGGGTAGACATGCCTGCTCAACCTAGACAGAAAGAAATCTTAGTCGTCTACTTTCTCCCTCGGTTTTCTTGCAAATGCAATTGGAAGGATACTCCGATTACCATCTTGTGCCACAACCAACAACAGTCGATAGGTATATCTACTATGCATAAAGGTATCGTCTATTTGCACCAAATGGCTTGTAGTACTGGAATGCTTAAGAGCATTGCTTGAAGGTCCAAAATAGACGACGAAAGACTCAACAACCATGGAGCAAATGATCGTTGTGGTATGTGGGCTCTGTTTCAAGATCTTCTTATTCATCTTCACCCTATTTACTGTCTTCCAGTTCAGTTATAACAGGCTCTAGTTAAAAAAATAATGCAACTTCTGAATCGCAAGCACTGGGCTCCCAAGGTGGATCCACATCGAATTCATTGCCATCTTTATTCTCGAACTCACCAACATCTGCCATGTTGGAGGTCCCCTCGCCGGTGGACATTGTAGGGAGTACATCATCCCTTCTTGTGTACGTGTCGGAACATCCAAAATCACATGTCGATTGCCAACCACTAGAAATTGTTGCCATTCCCCAATAAGTATTCGCTGCTTTGAACATAGACCCACCGAGGTTCATGTCCCATCCACTAACTGAATGTTGTGTAAGGGTCATGTATTTTGTTCTACTACCAAACCCGATACTTCTGTGTTTTGCCTCCTACGATTGAAATTTAAAGCCAAGATGAATGAGTGTCTTCCCATTAATGATTCCGAGATATCATAATGGGAACTTTCTAACAAAATGGTTAGACTATCGACATTTTCAACTGTTCTCGCCTCCCAAATAGGAAGAGATGTTAAAGTTACAAGTCCTTCATCTGGCCATGAAAATTCTATATATAACTTAGGAAACAGTGATCCACTATTGATGTGCGTCTGCACCATTGCCTCCAAGCCCTAAGCACCTTTGATATCGAATGCATCATATCTCACGGGATTGACCGGAGCACAAAATTGATACTTAATAGATGATACTTTCATTGTTGTAGATCCAATAATTTTTCGCCTAATTCTTTTCCGAAATTCTGGCAACTTTATATTCTGGTTAAAAGTTAGTCGCACTGTGTTCTCCGATAAAAAACCCACGCCATTCTCTGTGTCTTGGACCTCACTGTTGTAATAAATAATAGCACTAATTCGTCCACTCATTTTTTACCAAATTATCTATTAAGAGAAGTTTGAAACAAAAACATTATGCAAAAAATATAATGTAACACCCCCTACCCGTATGTATATCTACTATGCATAAAGGTATCGTCTATTTGCACCAAATGGCTTGTAGTACTAGAATGCTTAAGAGCATTGCTTGAAGGTCCAAAATAGACGACGAAAGACTCAACAACCACGGAGCAAGTGATCGTTGTGGTATGTGGGCTCTGTTTCAAGATCTTCTTCTTCATCTTCACCCCATTTACTATCTTCCAGTTCAGTTATAACAGGCTCTAGTTAAAAAAATAATGCAACTTCTGAATCACAAGCACTGGGCTCCCAGGGTGGATCCACATCGAATTCATTGCCACCTTTATTCTCGAACTCACCAACATCTGCCATGTTGGATGTCCCCTCGTCGGTGGACATTGTAGGGAGTACATCATCCCTTCTTGTGTACGTGTCGGAACATCCAAAATCACATGTCGATTGCCAACCACTAGAAGTTGTTGCCATTCCCCAATAAGTATTCGCTGCTTTAAACATAGACCCACCGAGGTTCATGTCCCATCCACTAACTGAATGTTGTGTAAGGGTCATGTATTTTGTTCTACTACCAAACCCGATACTTCTGTGTTTTGCCTCCTACGATTGAAATTTAAAGCCAAGATGAATGAGTGTCTTCCTATTAATGATTCCGAGATATCATAATGGGAACTTTCTAACAAAATGGTTAGACTATCAACATTTTCAACTGTTCTCGCCTCCCAAATAGAAAGAGATGTTAAAGTCACAAGTCCTTCATCTGGCCATGAAAATTCTACATATAACTTAAGAAACAGTGATCCACTATTGATGTGCGTCTGCACCATCGCCTCCAAGCCCTGAGCACCTTTGATATCGAATGCATCATATCTTACGGGATTGACCGGAGCACAAAATTGATACTTAATAGATGATACTTTCATTGTTGTAGATCCAACAATTTTTCGCCTAATTCTTTTCCGAAATTCTGGCAACTTTATATTCTGGTTAAAAGTTAGTCGCACTGTGTTCTCCGATAAAAAAACCACGCCATTCTCTGTGTCTTGGACCTCACTGTTGTAATAAAAAATAGCACTAATTCGTCCACTCATTTTTTACCAAATTATCTATTAAGAGAAGTTTGAAACAAAAACATTATGCAAAAAATATAATGTAACACCCCCTACCCGTATCCATTGCCGGAATAGGGTACGAGGCATTACCGAGAGTTCTTGAACATTTTCAGATAATTACGAGTCATTTATTATTCATATTTTAAAATAATCATAACATCTCTCTATTGGGCCCTCAAGCCCCAAACATACATTAGAAACCAACCGAATTAAATCAGATTCTAAAAAATTTCGCAAAATCTTAAATTTTATTTTCATCTAAGTACTTACTATTTCAATGCTCCTTATAATTAAACATGTTACTGTTTGATCAATAGTTTGGCACTTGTCTAGCGTCAAACAACATCATTGTTAGTATACTTGCACACATTTCATCTAAATTCAACATTGATATACTTATTTTCTCTACATATCGCACTTGAGTTTAATAATAGTCTCAACTTACATAATTTCCTTGTATCAACATATCAAAGATAATCATATATGTACATGTCATGAAACATATCATGCTCTTACCGCTTTCTTCATAAGCATATATCATTCATTTCATTATATCAATATTTCATGCTCCATGATTTCCATATATTTTATGTATATTTATTAGGTAATAGTTTATATCAAACTTGACATAAATTATATTCCATGTACTTATACTTATTTCGTTTATTTATCTTCATAATTATTTCATACAACTATTTTGTACATATATTTCCATATGACCAGTTCTTGTAAACATTTCATACAACCATTTCATATAACCATTCATCATCGATAAGTATTACCGAATATCAATTGTTCAATAGATATCATAGCATCTCCCATCCACGGTCTTATTTATCTTTGACATGATGCCATAGTGTCTTTCAACTATGGTCTTACTCATTCATTTTCTGTCATGTTGCCATGGTATCTTTCAACCATGGTCTTATTCTTTTCATGTCATGTTGCCATGGTATCTTTCAACCATGGTCTTATTCATTTCATATCAGGTTGCCATGGTATCTTTCAACCATGGTCTTACACATTTCATATCAGAGAGCACACTCCCTTGAACCTCATCCTTACAGGTGGGATTACTGTCGGGCTAAATCCTCAGAATATAAACTCATAGAGTATTGTCGGGATTACCACCCGGCTAAATCCCGCAATGACAATTACTCTAATGAGCTTGGATCTCAATTACAGTCGAGCTAAATTCAGACCTAATTCGGATTACCCGTCCGGCTAAATTCATTTTACACGTATTCTTCTTGGAGGGCTATATCGAATAGGATCACTGTCCGGTTAGATCTTTTTACCGTCAATTCCTTTTCGAGATCCATCGAATTTTCCTTTCATTTAATCGAGCTTTATTTTCAATTTATATCGAGTATTAGCAATATTTCATCAATTATCATGAATTGAACATTCAAATCATATTTTCATCACATAACCACATATTTCAAGTATTTAAAATACAATTCAAGTTACACAAACTTACCTCATTGCTTGTTTGTGTTTATAATTTCATTAATCCGATATCTTTTATTTTCCACGATCAAGTCTCATTTTTGAGTCGTCCAGATCTTTATAAATAAATTTGATCATCATTTTCATTCATTTCATATTCTAATGCATTTAATTAATACTCTAGGAAAAATTACCATTTTGCCCTAAACTTTTAATTAATGACGATTTCATCCTTAGGGTTAGGAAAATAAAATTCTTGAAATTTAATCCTTATTTCTAGATATTATTCTCATACATATTGATAACAATCCATGAATTCTATAAATTATCACAATTTTCCATAATTTCAACACTTTTCAATTTAATCCCTAAAACATGTTTTCCCCGATCTTGAACTAAATTAATAATTTCATTTAATTTTGTAATTTAAATAATAAAATAATCCATTTCATGCAATTTGGTCATTTCGACATTTTACAAAATTACCCATAAAATTTTACTTTTATTCAATTTAGTCCCCGAGCCTAAAACATGCAAATTAGCCATGCTAGATGAATATTCATACATATTTTCCTCCTCCTCTCCATTTCACATCCTTAGTGTATATAACATACTTGTAAGTAACATTATCTATAATTTTTATTATTTACTTTTATGAATATTCAAGTCGTCTATCTGTGTCATAGTCACTAAATTATTTATAACTCGAGCTACGGAACTCCAAATTAAAATCCGTTAATTTTATCTGAAACTAGACTCATATATCTTCTTACCATAAAATTTTCAGAATATTTTAGTTTATCCATTAGGTATAGTTTATTCTTTAAATTCACCCCTATTCTGCTGTCTCGACAGTTCAGACCCTTCTTCACTAAAAATTAATTATCTCATAGAACAGAACTCGAATAATATTCCTATTGATTTCTCATGAAAATAGACTCATTATACTGTTCTCGCCTCCCAAATAGAAAGAGATGTTAAAGTCACAAGTCCTTCATCCGCCATGAAAATTCTACATATAACTTAAGAAACAAGATCCACTATTGATGTGCGTCGCACCATCGCCTCCAAGCCACGAGCACCTTTGATATCGAATGCATCATATCTTACGGGATTGACCGGAGCACAAAATTGATACTTAATAGATGATACTTTCATTGTTGTAGATCCAACAATTTTTCGCCTAATTCTTTTCCAAATTCGCAACTTTATATTCGGTTAAAAGTTAGTCGACCTGTGTTCTCCGATAAAAAACCACGCCATTCTCTCGTGTCTTGGACCTCACTGTTGTAATAAAAATAGCACTAATTAGTCCACTCATTTTTACCAAATTATCTATTAAGAGAAGTTTGAAACAAAAACATTATGCAAAAATATAATGTAACACCCCTACCCGTATCCATTGCCTAATAGGTACGAGGCATTCTACGGAGTTCTTGAACATTTTCAGATAATTACGAGTCATTTATTATTCATATTTTAAAATAATCATAACATCTCTCTATTGGGCCCTCGAAGCCCCAAACATACATTAGAAACCAACCGGAATTAAATCAGGATTCTAAAAAAAATTTCGCAAAATCTTAAATTTTATTTTCATCTAAGTACTTACTATTTCAATGCTCCTTATAATTAAACATGTTACCGTTTGATCAATAGTTTGGCACTTGTCTAAGCGTCAAACAACATCATTGTTAGTATACTTGCACACATTTCATCTAAATTCAACATTGATATACTTATTTTCTCTACATATCGCACTTGAGTTTAATAATAGTCTCAACTTACATAATTTCCTTGTATCAACATATCAAAGATAATCATATATGTACATGTCATGAAACATATCATGCTCTTACCGCTTTCTTCATAAGCATATATCATTCATTTCATTATATCAATATTTCATGCTCCATGATTTCCATATATTTTATGTATATTTATTCCGGTAATAGTTTATATCAAACTTGACATAAATTATATTCCATGTACTTATACTTATTTCGTTTATTTATCTTCATAATTATTTCATACAACTATTTTGTACATATATTTCCATATGACCGCTTCTTGTAAACATTTCATACAACCATTTCATATAACCATTCGTCATCGATAAGTATTACCGAATATCAATTGTTCAATAGATATCATAGCATCTCCCATCCACGGTCTTATTTATCTTTGACATGATGCCATAGTGTCTTTCAACTATGGTCTTACTCATTCATTTTCGTCATGTTGCCATGGTATCTTTCAACCATGGTCTTATTCTTTTCATGTCATGTTGCCATGGTATCTTTCAACCATGGTCTTATTCATTTCATATCGGTTGCCATGGTATCTTTCAACCATGGTCTTACACATTTCATATCGAGAGCACACTCCACGAACCTCATCCTTACAGTGGGATTACTGTCGGGCTAAATCCTCAGAATATAAACTCATAGAGTATTGTCGGGATTACCGGTCAGGCTAAATCCTGCAATGACAATTACTCTAATGAGCTTGGATCTGAATTACCAGTCAGAGCTAAATTCGAGACCTAATTCGGATTACCCGTCCGGCTAAATTCATTTTACACGTTCTTCTTGGAGGGCTATATCGAATAGGATCACTGTCCGGTTAGATCTTTTTACCGTCAATTCCTTTTCAGAGATCCATCGAATTTTCCTTTCATTTAATCGAGCTTTATTTTCAATTTATATCGAGTATTAGCAATATTTCATCAATTATCATGAATTGAACATTCAAATCATATTTTCATCACATAACCACATATTTCAAGTATTTAAAATACAATTCAAGTTACACAAACTTACCTCATTGCTTGTTTGTGTTTATAATTTCATTAATCCGATATCTTTTATTTTCCACGATCAAGTCTCATTTTTGAGTCGTCCAGATCTTTATAAATAAATTTGATCATCATTTTCATTCATTTCATATTCTAATGCATTTAATTAATACTCTAGGAAAAATTACCATTTTGCCCCTAAACTTTTAATTAATGACGATTTCATCCTTAGGGTTAGGAAAATAAAATTCTTGAAATTTAATCCTTATTTCTAGATATTATTCTCATACATATTGATAACAATCCATGAATTCTATAAATTATCACAATTTTCCATAATTTCAACACTTTTCAATTTAATCCCTAAAACATGTTTTCCCGATCTTGAACTAAATTAATAATTTCATTTAATTTTGTAATTTAAATAATAAAATAATCCATTTCATGCAATTTGGTCATTTCGACATTTTTACAAAATTACCCATAAAATTTTACTTTTATTCAATTTAGTCCCCGAGCCTAAAACATGCAAATTAGCCATGCTAGATGAATATTCATACATATTTTCCTCCTCCTCTCCATTTCACATCCTTAGTGTATATAACATACTTGTAAGTAACATTATCTATAATTTTATTATTTACTTTTATGAATATTCAAGTGTCTATCGTGTCATAGTCACTAAATTATTTATAACTCGAGCTACGGAACTCCAAATTAAAATCCGTTAATTTTATCTGAAACTAGACTCATATATCTTCTTACCATAAAATTTTCAGAATATTTTAGTTTATCCATTAGGTATAGTTTATTCTTTAAATTCACCCCTATTCTGCTGTCTGACAGTTCCGACCCTTCTTCACTAAAAATTAATTATCTCATAGAACAGAACTCGAATAATATTCCTATTGATTTCTCATGAAAATAGACTCATTATGAATTCTAAAAATATAACTTTAATCCTCTAATTATTTTTCTTAAATTTTTGGTGATTTTTCAAAGTGAGAACAGGGGAACTCGAATTCATTCTGACTTTGTCTCACAAAATTCATTATATCTTATATTTTACAATTCAATTGCTTACACCGTTCTTCTATAAGAAACTAGACTCAATAAGCTTTAAGTCAATTTTTTATTCACCCTCTAATTCAATTTCTAAAATTTTTAGTGATTTTTCAAACTTAGACTACTACTGCTGTCTAAAATAGTCTTAGTGCAAAATGTTGATTTTCTACTTTTAATTTCAATTTAATCCTAACTAAATTCACTTACTTTTCTATCCTAATTCATAATTTATTTCTACTCAATTTTAACTAAACTCATACTTAACTATTAAATTTTCAGCATATTTTCCTAATTTCGAAATTTCATCAATTTAGTCCCTACAACATAAAACTTATGAATTACTTTACAATTCAATCCTTATTTCATTTCTAACTTGAATTCCTATCAATCTAACCCCTAATTCATCTTTTTATTCAACATGAACAATATTTAAAAATCTAATAACTTTCAAAATATTCACTTAATTTCATCAAAACCTTATCCCAAAGCTTCCAAAACATCAAAATTAAGTAAAAAGGGCTAAATTGACTTACCTATTTAATTTTCAAACCTTGAAATCCCAATTTTTCCCTTTTTCCTTCTTTCTTTTTTTTCCTTCCTTCTTTCTTTCCCCTGCTCTCTGTTTCGTTTCATCCTTTCCTTCTTTTCTATTCTTTTTTTATTCTATATATATATATATATATATAATAACTTAATAATAGCTATAATAAAATATCTATTTAATATCCAATATCTATTTTATATTTGTATACACATATATTATTACATTTGTCTTTCTTTAATCTATTTATTATATAAATATCTTTTACTTAATAATAATATATAATTTAATAATATACTTATATAATAAGTAAATATACATGTATTTTACAAATGTATGTATATTAGTATCACACATGTCACTATACATACCATACATTTGTCAACTTTTTATTTATTTATCATATAACATTAATATTTACTTAAATAATAAGCAAATAAATATATGTATTACAAATGTACGTATTATATTTATTATATTTGTATTTTATTTTTGCCATACACTTGGCACTCTTTTTGGTTTATTTGCTTATTTAGTCCTTTTAATTTTCTTTATTCTATAATTAAACTTTCACACTTCATTCAATTTAATCCTTTCATCTAATTATCCTTTATTTAAGCTAATTTGCTTCATTAAACTTTAATTAATCACTCTCTTAACTTCGTAAATATTTTAATAAATATTTACAAATCTATTTTTAGAAACGGAGACCAAAATACACTTTTTTTATAACTGTAAAAATTTGGGTCATTACATATAATACTTTAAATAAATATTAACAAGAAAAAACAATTCTTATGCTTACTTCTTCTTTTTTACAAATAGTATCGTCGCTCTAACTTATACCTTCCCTACGAACTTCTAATCTTCTAATCTTATTATCTTTTTTAAATTCTATTGCTCCGACTTATGCCACCAGAGGCTGAAATATGGGTAATTTATAGCCCAAGAGATAACATCCCACTCGTTTCTGTAAAAATGTCTCGGATAGTGGGGATTGAAATTTGTAAAGAAAAAACGCTTCTAGCAAGACGCACGATCAACAGCAGTACAGAAAAGGGTGTCTAGCTAGAGGCACTTCTAGCACTTTTATTGACAGTGCATGCTATTTGGAGCGTTTTTTAGAAATGTTTCAAATATCCCAAGATTTTCAAAATATTTTCTCAGAACCTATCTCGTCAGTTTTTTTTTTAGAATCCATGAACATGCTAAACCCTAACAATAAAACCAAAAACTCTAAAACAAACCCAAAACCATAATTAGCATACACCCAAAACCTTAATAATAAAATTATTTTTCCTAAAACCCTAAAACACTAATTAATAAACAATAAAAATTAAATAAAACACTAAAACCTTAATTTAGTAAACCTTAAATACTAATTAAAAGAATAAAACCCTAATTTAATAAACTTTAATTAAACAATTAAAACACTAAAAAATACAAGGAGAAATGCGCTAATCTAGACGTATTTTTCCTCGTCGCGCTGAGTTGGATGCGTTTTTTTCCAACGCGCTGTGCTGGATGCATTTTACTAGTAAAGGGAAAAAGCACTGAACTAGAAACGTTTTATTGATTTTACCATGAAAACAACACCAGCGGTACGTGTTTTGGTAAAATTAGCCCATTCCCATCAATTTTGTAAAAAAATATCCATTTCTATTATTATTTTTAAAAATTGACCTTTTCTGTTATTAAACCCGAATAGTAGATATAGGTATCTAAATAGATGATATAATAAGCTATTGATTGAGAAATGGAAAAAGTAGAATCATAAAAGCACAAAGAGGAGAATCCAGGAAGAAGCAGACGAGTCAAAACTTTGGTATTCTGCCGTCGAATATTTCAATAAATTAGTGGAAGAAAACAAATTGCCACCAACTCCACTTCCTTACTTTTTATATGTATGTTTCAATATTCTTTCTCTTCATCTACTTTAGTCATCGCCTAACCGATCAGTATCTTCGGAATCTTCTTCACCACCGGTTATGACGTCCCTCGCTTGTGGCTCCACCCTCTCCCTCCTCCTCCGTGCTGCCAATCCCAACAACGCTGCTCGCTCTCTTCATCTCTCCTCAAACTTGCTTCCCGGTTTCAGCCACAAATTACTGACTGCTTCTTCGTCATCGTCGTCGTCAAAAACAGTGGGAGTTAGAGTCACACGTGCCGCTGCTCAAGTGGCGGAGGCTGTGCTGGTGGATAAAGAAGACAAAAGTCGGGTGTTGAGAGTTGGGGTTATATGTGGAGGCCCATCAGCTGAACGTGGGATTTCCTTAAACTCTGCTCGCTCAGTACTTGATCACATACAGGTCGGGTCACCTCACTTCAATACTGTATACGCTATACTTACAAACATACATACACAACATACGTGTACAATACATTAGTGCTTATTATCGTTTTATTCACTCCAGGGAGAGGACTTGCATGTGAGCTGCTACTACATTGACTCTCATCTCAATGCCTTTGCAATATCCTCTGCTCAGGTTTGTACTTTCTAATAATGATCATAAATGCATATAAACTTTGACCTCTTGTCTAAGCAAAACATTTGATCAAATACCAAACTTTATTCTCACTCTCTTCAGGTATACTCCAATACTCCTTCAGATTTTGACTTTAAGCTCGAAAGGTGAGCAAGTTCATGTCTCTTCTTCCCTAGTTGTGCACTAATGTTGAAATTGTCTTGAAAGGTTGTTGAATTTCTCCATGTTTTGCAGTCTTGCCCAAGGTTTCCAGTCTCTGTCTGAATTTGCCGAGCATCTAGCTGACTCCGTGGACATAGTTTTCCCTGTAATACATGGTCAGTTTGGTGAAGATGGTGGCATTCAGGTGCATTACTATGGTTCTTCATTATACAAATATTTGCATTACTTCTTCGGATGTTTTATGTAGTATACTTATTTTTTACGTTATGGACTATACAGGAGCTGTTGGAAAACTACAACGTTCCATTTGTCGGGACTGGATCCAAGGAGTGTCAACAAGCATTTAACAAGGTGAGGAAACTTTATTTCTCATATCACCATGATTAATCAGTTATGTATTTCTTATGTAAATCTAGAACTGGAGCCTGTTTTGTACTTCTTGTAACATTCGCATTTGTTAGCTAGTCATCTGCAATTTAGATAACCTATAATAAGTCCTAGACAAGTTATTGTATTGTCGCCATAGCTGAATGTGGTAAAAAGAACATGCAGGCGTTCTTTATGATCGTTAATAACGTGTCCTGTGTTTATATATTAACAAAGATTATTTCATTCTGAAGAACTCTTACGGATTAGTGTTAATTGGCTGTAATGGTAATTCTCATTTTCTTTAATTTTATTGCAGTACAATGCCTCCGTGGGCCTTAGCAAATACGGATTTGTAACAGTACCTAGTTTCTTAGTGCAGGTATCTTTCTTAAGTTTTCTTGATCATTTTTTATTGAGATCAATTATTTATTATATGTCACTATTCAGTCTCTCATGTTTATAGTACCTGCTGAACACACATGCAAATATTCAAATGTTTGACTTTTATCCTGGATGATAGAATCTTTATTGGCTTACATTTGGTTCCTGCTATAGTGATTTCCTGTTATTTTGACTTCAATCTTATTGTTCCTCAAGATGATTTTGGGAGGTTAAGTGCTAAAGTGCGTCCATATTCAAGTTTGACCATGCACAAATGCATGTGTGGGTTCTCTCCTAGACTATTTATTTTGTTCTAGGTCTAGACATATTCTGATTTTCAGTCTGCTGTGCTTTGTATTGAGTTGATTTTAGTCGTGTATGATTCATATTGTACTTGTAAACTCCAAAGAGAAAAAGCACCGAAGTGCTTCACCTGGTTCGCTTTTACTTACATGCTAAGATAATTCCTTGAACCCTGGATCGTAAACCTCTATAGTTGCCATCTTTTTCTTAGGTGGAAAATATTGATCGAGGGTATACCATGTATTTTAGTGTTGGAAATTCTAAAAGCAATCTCTTTACTTGTTTTAGAACTGATGCATATCTGTTGAATAATAGAACTTATAGGCACTTTGGAATTTATCTTTTTATACAGTGTGCTATTGAAATATTGATGGTATTTTAGGGAAGTGAAGTGAATCAAGATGAATTATCTGAATGGTTTGCAAGCAACCATTTGGACGTTAACTCCGGGAAAGTTGTGGTAAGTCATACTTTATACTCTACAAAGTTTGATACATATATCCATAATGAGTTAAATTTGACAGACCTTATGTATTGGAATCATAACAAATTTTTCTAGGTAAAACCAACAAGAGCAGGTTCAAGCATTGGCGTCACAGTTGCATATGGTGTTAGTGATTCACTTACAAAGGCTAATGAAATTATTTCACAGGTATATCAAGTTTTCATACACAATATTAATCCACTGTTATTATCTCAAATCTTGGACTGTGCTGGAGGAGAAACTGGCTATAATTTCTGACTAAGAAATGTTGTTTTGAAGCAGCCATCAGTGTAACTAACGAATTCTGTCTTTTTTTTTCTTGGAAAGGAAATCGATGATGGAGTCCTCGTTGAATTATTTCTCGAAGGAGGGAGTGAATTCACAGCCATTGTTCTTGATGTGGGCCAAGGTTTTGATTGCCAACCTGTTGTGCTACTGCCAACTGAGGTAACATATTAAACCTATATAAGATGGATTATATCCTACAGATATAAGTTTTCTATCAGCAATTTTATGTCTTTTTATCCACATTTTAGGAAAAAAATATTTCCCTTGAAATTTGATATGAGTAATTTTATCACTTTAGAGGCTGACATGGATGACATGGTATTTAACACATGGAATCTGTGGCTCAGGTGGAGCTTCAATTTCAAGGTAGTGGTGATGTAAGGGAGAAAGATGCAATTTTCAATTATAGAAGGAAGTATCTTCCCACACAACAGGTCTTTAATGCGTCCCTTTATGGTTTTGAGTTTCTCATTTGATGATTAAATAATATAATTGTCTTCCTAATTCGCAAATATTTCTGTAATTCAAGGTTGCATATCACACCCCTCCTCGTTTTCCTATTGAAGTAATCAAAAATATCCGAGAAGGTGCATCTTTGTTATTTCAAAGGCTTGGTTTGCGTGATTTTGCTAGAATTGATGGCTGGTTTTTGCCTTCTTCCACAAAATCATTATCGTCTTCTGAAGATAAATTTGGAATCACAGAATTTGGTACGGTTCTATTTACTGACATCAACATGGTAAGATCAAATCTCTGGTTTTTTATTTTACTGTCTGGTTTGGTGTTTCCTTATATCTCATAGCACGTTTTCCTTATTATCGGTCAGATTAGTGGGATGGAACAGACAAGTTTCTTGTTTCAGCAAGCTTCAAAGGTACTTCTGAACTGATATAGAAGTTTAACTATAGCTTGTAACTGGCATGGAAAAAAATCTACTTATGACTCCTTTATATGATTATGGAATGACTTATGGTATTTTAAGTATGGAAGCTTTTGTCCTTTCTCTCTAGTTTTACTGAATCAGACAGCACCTAAACCCCCAAACATGCAATTTTTTTTCCAGGTTGGATTTTCTCATTCGAACATTCTGCGAAGCATTATCAGTCGAGCTTGCTTGAGGTTTCCTGAGCTGGCAACATATAGTAGTAAATCAAGTCAGTTTCAGAAAAATTTAAACTCCTCTAAGCTTAATGGAACATCCAAAGGGCGTGAAGGCTTTCGTAAAGTCTTTGTACTTTTTGGAGGAGACACTTCAGAGCGGCAAGTATCCCTTATGAGTGGAACCAATGTTTGGCTCAATTTGCAAGGATTTGATGATGTAAGCTATTATTATTGCTTTGTATATAATACTTATATTTCAGATAGGTAATAGATTTGTTCACAACTTCACATCATCTCTGGCTATAAAATATTGGATCTAACACAAGAAATTAGCATTAGTAGATGGAGGTTATGGTAACTCTGAACATAAATTACCAATCTTTTCTCATATATTTGTGAATTGTTCTTGTATTTTTTGGCTTCTACTGATTCAGCTTAGAGATTATACTCTGTGATTTATAAGAAAAGAAGCAAAACCCTTTAATTTATAGCATGATCAAGTGTTTGATAGGTATGGTACCTTCTAAGATATGAGATATTGGTGTCTACAGCTTGATGTAACTCCCTGTTTGCTTGCTCGCTCGATTGACCATTCATCTAATACAGATTCAGATAAAAAGGACGCCGGTTTGAACTCCATTGAAGTTTGGTCATTACCGTAAGTATAGCTTTTATATATCTAGCCACATATCTTTTTTCTTTAAAAGCATAGTTTTCTAGGATAACTTTTCCTTCTTATGGTCTTTCCATTTTCCTTTTCTTATTACCCATTGGTCTATCATGGAAGCAGCTAATCTTGGAATTCCATATCTTGTTAATCTAATTTGACAAGTGAAATTATGTTTCTTTTTTTTTTTTTTTTATTACATGCAGGTACTCTCTTGTGTTGAGACATACAACAGAGGAAGTCCTTGATGCATGCATGGAGGCAATTGAGCCAGCTCGAGCTGCCTTGACGTCTCACTTAAGAAACCAAGTGATGAATGAACTCGCTGAAGGTTTGACGAAACATGGTTGGTTTACTGGATTTGATATAGCTGATGAGCTACCTGTGAGATATTCACTGAAGGAGTGGATCAAGTTTGCCAAGGAAGTCGAAGCAACAGTTTTTATTGCAGGTTCAGTTTCTTGGCTATTAACTTAGTAATGGTGAATGGCTCATTATGTATTCCATTTCTTGTTGAAATGATAGCCTAATAATTGTGTATTCGGCAAAATTCTTAAATTACACCGATATATTTTCATTTTTTTTTTCGATGACCAACTTAATAGTAATTGCAGTGCATGGAGGCATAGGTGAAGATGGCACACTTCAGTTTTTGATGGACACTGAAGGAATTCTGTATACAGGTTCATCCTCATTGCTTCTTTATATATCAAGATTTATCTGTTCTTTTTATGGTTAATCAATTTTAATCTTTCTGGTTCTCTTTTCCCGTGAAGGTCCTGGTGCAATGGCTTCAAAAACTTGCATGGATAAAGTTGCAACATCTCTGGCTCTTGAACATGTATGTTAGCAAATAGATATATGATACTTGAAATTCAAACAGATTTTCTTTGCCTCCTTTTGTTTGAGTAGATTGTTGTTTACTAAGCAACCAACTCTATGGAAATCAACAGCTAAAAGACAAGGGAGTTCTTACCATAAACAAAGTTGTGAAGAAAAAGGAAGATTTGTTGAAAATGCCCGTTCGTCAGACTTGGAATGACCTAATCTCTAAGCTTCAGTGTGAAACGTTATGCATTAAGCCAGCAAGGGATGGATGCTCTACTGGTGTTGCAAGATTGTGGTAGGTTTTTATCTTCCTTGTTCAATGCTGAGCACTGACTTACCTTTGCCATTTGACTTTGATATTTTCATAATTTTATATATCTGCTAGAGCTTTCAGCTATGTTATTCAATACAATGTTCTGTGTGGCCTTATTCACTATTATGGTTATGATTCTAATCATCTCCTACATGCAGCTGTGCCGAGGACCTTGCAGTGTATGCAAAAGCCTTGGATGATTGCCTTCTACGAATTCCACCTAATAGTTTTTCAAAGGTATAAAAAGGACTTTCTTAATTGATTAGCATATGCAGTAAGTGATAACTCTTCAAGCAACATGTTAATTTGAGTAAAACATTTTTTTCACTTGCATATTGCATGTCAAAATATTATATATTATTATTTTTATTTATTATAAACACTTGACTTCTTTTCAAAAAAATGTGTAGGCACATGGAATGATTGAGATGCCAAACCCTCCTCCAGAGCTCTTGATCTTTGAACCTTTTGTGGAAACGGATGAAATTGTTCTTTCATCTAAAACTGTTTCTGACAAAACACAACGCCTTCTGTGGAAAGAACACAGTCGATGGGTAGAAGTAACAGTTGGTGTTATTGGAAAACGGGGATCAATGCACTCATTGAGTCCTAGCATAACTGTCAAGGAAACTGGTGATATTCTGTCACTTGAGGAGAAATTCCAAGGTTTGTCCATTTTCATTAGTATGCCTCTTTTCCTTTAATTTAAACTGATTCCATCCTGATTGTAACATGGAACAGCTAATTAATGTTGTCTATGGCGTGCATTATCTGCAATAATGATATGCTTTTGCTTAACAGGTGGAACCGGCATCAATCTGACTCCTCCCCCGGTGTCAATTATTAGGTTTGTCAAGATTCTTTACTCTTATGGAAAATTTTGCTTTGCTTCTATAACTGTTGTAGCATTGTCTGCAACACTCTTCCTTCACATTGCTATTTATATTGCCACCCATAGATTAGCAAATATGGTTCTATGGATTCCTCTTAGTACTTTGGAAGCTGATAGGCACTTATGAGGTTAAGTGCCTGTTAAGTGGCAACTAAACCTGCCTTGCAGACAGTACAATACGATATCCATCTCACTTCATTATTGATATATTAGTTCCCAGTTCCCACTTACAGTAATGCTTAATTGCATATCTGATACTATTATAAGGCAAAGGCATGCACTTTCTTTTTTTTTTCATGGATTGATCTTTCAATTTAGTTAGTTTTCTTCTTCGATCAGCAATGAGGCACTGGGGCGATGTAAACAACGTATTGAGCTAATAGCCAACACCCTGCAACTGGAAGGATTTTCAAGAATTGATACATTTGTTAATGTTGATAGCGGAGAGGTAAGTTCCGTCTATGATGTTATATTGTGCACCTTACTAGCTTTCTTTTAAAACTAATTCAAGCCTGCCGATGCTATGCCGGTCTCTTTGAAGTCCCTTCTTTTTTTTCTTTTTTTTTTTCTCTCTCGATGTCTTAGAATCAAGCATCTTCCTGGTTATGAAATTTGCAGGTGTTGATCATAGAGGTCAATACGGTGCCTGGAATGACTCCTTCCACTGTGTTGATACATCAGGTAAAAGTAAAACCATCCTGCATATAATTCCCAATATGTTGGGAACAAGAGAATTGGTACATATAGCTTCAATATAAATATATATAAATATAACATATCTATGTTGTGGTGGCACTATATAATTTTTCAGGCACTGGCAGAGCAGCCTCCTGTATATCCTCACCGGTTCTTCCGTACACTACTTGATTTGGCCACAGAGAGAGTAGTGTGAAAGTGGTGTTTAACTACGCTTGGTAGATGAATCTTCCTAGTGCTACCGAAGAATGAGGAGTGAAATGCAATTGTGAAAAGTTGAATGGCCAAGTTATTTATGTAGCAGCGAGTAGATGAGGCTCAAATGAAAACTCAAATACAATAATGATTTTCTTTTCTTTTCTTTTCTCATTTGCCTATGTTTTGTTTTCTCTTTTTTTTTAATATCAATTTTTTATTCGATTGGTTCGGTTTTAATTAAATAATTTATTAAAATTTTATAAAAATTTAAAAATAAAGAAAATTGATTATATTAATTTTTTTTATTTTGATTCAATTTATTTTGAACGATTAACAATTATAATTTAAGCAAGATTGGACTATGCGATCAAACATCAAGCATTTTGCACTTGACATAACTAAAAATGATAATTAGAACGAGTAGTTTATGGATTAAGCTTTGGAGATGGCTGAGTAAGTTATAAAGGCAAAACCAAGCAACCCTTGAAGAATTTGTGTAATAACCATTGAACCTTTTCGTATAGGCAATACAAATTAGTACCTGTAGGGGTGTATAAAAAAATTTCTAAATTGAAAACACTAAACTAAACTGACTCAAACCAAAAAACCATTAAATTTTTCGGTTTATTCAGTTTTTTAATTTTTATATTCGATTTAATTGGTTTATTCAATTAATTTTCGATTTTGACATTTTAAAAGCCCATAACTCATTTACATACCGAAACCCAAATTTAATCATTAAATCCAAATACCTCTTAAAACTTAATAATCTTAAAAGTGTTATAGAAAAATTAATAAAACAATAAATAAAAGTAGATGAAAATACAAGATAATTTTTCTCATTTTTTATTTCACTCGGTAAAGATTCTATTTATAATTTATAAGTAATTAACATTCAATGCAATACCATAAATGAAGCTTACTTAAGTTCTTCATTAACGCATATATTAAACATTGCATAATGAATGGGAGGTTTTACCTCATAAATGAGGGGGGTTAGAATATGGACATTCACATTTATTTATAACACTCCCCATTGGATGTCCATTAGAGAAAACATTGTTTTATTAAAACCTTTATTAGGAAAAACCCTGTGGAATAAAAACCTAATGAAAGAAAAAGAGTACACATGTAATGAACCGAAAGTTACGGTATCGGAAATTGAGTCTTGAGTACTGTTTCCATGAAATTTATTCATGAATATTTAATAGAAATATTTATGAATTATAGTTGAATGGTTATCTAGTGTTTAATTAAGTGAAGTAGCTTGAATTTAGTTTAAAGGGCTAAATTGCATAAGGAATAAAAGTTTAATTATAGATTAAAGAAGTAAAAGGGACTAATCTAGTAATTAGACCCTAAGTGCCATGTGTGTGTTAATATTGAATAATGTGTGTAATAGTTGGTATATATGTGTAATAGCTATAAGATATTTTATGTTATAGCTATTACACATGTTAGTTTTATATTTATTATAGGTTAATAATAGTATAATAAGTAAAATTGATAAAATAGAAAAGAAGATAGAAAGACTAACAGAGAGCAAACGAAAGAAAGAAGAAAGAAAGAAAGAAATAAAAAAGGAAAATTTGAGGATTAAGGCCCTAAAGTTTGATTGGTAAGTTGTTTTAGCTCATTTTCTTATGATTTTTATGTTTATGGATGCCTAATTCAAAGTTCTACATGTATGAGGTTAAAATGAAGAAAAATAGAGAATTTTTACATATTGATTTAGTTGAATAAATTGAGGTTTTATGGGTTAAATTGATAGAAATTGAAGTTAGAAGTGATTAGTTAAAGGAATTTCTAAGTTAGGTTTAAATAAGGACTAAGTTGAATAGAGCTCAAAATTTATGTTTTATAATGAATTTTATGAGTTAGAAATTGTTAATGAGTTGATTAAAAGAGAATATGAAGCTTAAGTTAAAGAAAAAAAGATTAGTAATGGAAAAAGGACGAAATTGGAATTTTTGTAAAAGTTTGGTAGAAAGTGAAAATGTGTTTTATGAATTAATATATTGATGATTTTTAATTGTATGATTGTTAGTAGCAAAAGTAGCACCGGATACGTCATCAAAGAAGGGAAAAGAGAAAGTGAACGAAGATATCGATTAAATTCGATAAATAGTGGTTTGTATTTCTATAAACCGAGCTTAATCGTTATTGCTATATTTGATATTTATATTGTATGAAAATGTGAATGAGGTAAGTATTTTTACCATATTGAAATGAATGTGATTTTGAATACCCTATTAACGATTAATCGGGCTAGTCGGATATAGTTGACATGTCATAGGAATTAGAAGTATTGGGATATTCCGACATTGAGTCGATGAGACACTATGTGTCGACTACTGTTAAAGTTTCGGATTTGTTCCGATGAAGTACTTTGTGTACTATAATGTTAAAGTTCCAGATTTATTCCGATGAAGCACTATGTGCTTATCCTGGAGTGTGGGTTGGATCCGTGTATCCGTCAGTGTCCGAGTTATGTTAAAAAGGGTAAATAAAGTAAAGATTATTAAAGTACTGATTGATATTGAATAATAGTAATAATGTGTTTGAATTACCATGTTTTAAAGTTGATTAAGCTATTGTTTATAGAAATATCACTAAGAGTATTCTCAGCATACGGTTTGTTTCCATGCGCAGGCTAGGTACGAAAGTATAAGGACTCAGCATACAAGCCGATCCCCAAACTCAAATTGGTGAAGTTTCTATCTTTTTGGAAAATGGCATTGTACCTAGGATGTCTTTTGGTCATTTTGAAAGTATCTAAGTTGTTAAGTGATATTTTGGTATGTTTTGTAAATGTTACCAAAACCTTAAGTATGGTATGTTTTGATATGTTAGTGAAGAGTAATAAGAGGAAGTGTTGGTAAATATTGTAGAGAGAAGAAATGAAGATGTTATAAACTTAGTTATCAACATTTTATACTAAAACAGATTTGGACAGTAACAGTAGTCCAACTTTGAAAATATACCAAAATAGTATAAAGTGAATTAGATGATGAATAAAATATGTAATTGAAGCTTAATGAATTTATTTTTATATGGAAGAAACAAAATAAGTAAAAGAGTTGTATTTTATGAGATATTTACGTTTTGGTGAAACAGGGTTAGAGAAATTTCTGGATTCCCTATTTTTACTTTAGAAATTCACCATAAATTTTGTATTAAGAATTAGGACTCAAACTTTATATGTATGGATTCCTTATTGTGTCTATTTTTAATTGAAACAAATGGCATAGTTATTGTATTTCTGTACAGGAATAAATTTGATTCGTAGTGCACAAGGGTCAGAGTAGCCGAACCCTGAAACAGGGGAGACTTTTTCTAATAAACTATACTAATTGGCTTGACCAAAAATTCTAGAAAAAAATTAGTAAGTAGATATATGAGTCTAGTTTCAGGAAAAATTTACAGAATTGGATTTCAAGTTTCGTAACTCGAGATATGATTTTTTTAGCGACCGTGACACAGATGGATAGTTTACTACGAAAACTGTTTAAGTGCTAAGATAAGTTTTGTAATGTCTCCTGCTTGACTCCGGCAACGATCTCGGGTAGGGGGACGTTACAACACAATCTCCTATTACAAGTTGCCTCGTTAAAAACCTTTACCAGGAAAACCCAATGGGACAAAACATTGGTTAAAGGAAAAGAGTACAACGTGTTTTAGACTCCCCCTAATGAAGACATCACATTATATCTTTGAGTCGACGCATTCCAATCTTGTTTCGTAGTCTTTCAAATGTTGAAGTTGGTAATGCCTTGGTAAAAATAGCTGCTAAATTATCACTAGAATGAATTTGTTGAACTTCTATGTCACCTTTCTTCTCAAGATCATGGTGAAGAATAATTTTGGTGAAATATGTTTCGTTCTGTCACCTTTGATATAACTACCCTTTAATTGAGCTATACATGCTGCATTATCTTTGTATAAGATAGTTGGCATATTTTCCTATAAAGGCAAATTACATATCTTCTAGATATGTTGGATTAATAACCTTAACCAAACACACTCTCGGCTTGCCTCATGCATTTCAATTATTTCAGCATGATTTGAAGAGGCAGCAGCAATGTTTGCTTTGTCGAACGCTATGATATGGCAGTACCTCCTCATGTAAATAAATGTCCCATTTGAGATCGATGTTTATGTGGATCCGATAAATATCTAGCATCAGCATAACCAACTAATAGGGATTTTGCATCATTTGAATAAAATAACCCCATATCAATGGTCCCTCTAAGATATCCAAATACATGTTTAATTTCATTCCAATGTCTACGTGTTGGAGAAGAACTAAATCTTGCTAATAAGTTTACAGTAAAAGCTATATCAGGTCTTGTGTTGTTTGCAAGATACATCAATGCTCCTATGGCACTTAGATATTATACTTTAAGACCAAGAAACTCTTCATCATTCTCACAAGGACGAAATTGATCTTTTTTCACATCTAACGATCATACAACCATCGGGGTACTCAATGGATGTGCTTTATCCATATAAAATTTATTTAAGATCTTTTTCGTATAAGTTAACTGATGGACATGAATTCCATCTTTTAAATGCTCGATCTGCAGGCCAAGACAAATTTTTTTTTTTCCAAGATCTTTCATCCTAAATTCTTTCTTTAAATAATTTACTGCATTTTGAAGCTCTTCAGGAGTTCCAATAATATTTAGATTATCAACATAAATAGCAATTATTAAAAAGTTTGATTCAAACCTTTTTATAAAAACACATGGGCAGATTGGATCGTTTTTATAACCTTCTTTTAACAAATATTCACTAAGATGGTTGTACCACATACGTCCAGATTGTTTTAATCCATATAAACTTTTCTTTAATTTGATTGAGCAATTTTCCCGGGAAACTCTATATCCTTTAAGGATTTTAAATCCTTCTAAGATTTTCATATAAATTTCACTATCAAGTGTACCTAGACGTGTTCATGGGCCGGGCAGGGGCCGGGTTCGGGCCAGGCTCAACTAAAAAATATGCCCATTTATTGGGCTCAGGCCAAGCCGGGCTTAAAAAACGGGCCTAAAATTTTGTCCAAGCCGAACCTAGATAAAAATACTAAAACCCAGGCCTGGCCCGCCCGTATTAATTTTGATATTATTTTTAAATATATATAATACATCAAAATACTAAAAACATCAAAATAAATATTTCCCAACAAATTTAAAATAAATTTTAAAAATATGTAGACTTAAAACACTAAGATAGATGCAACTTAACAAGTAAATGCCTCTAAATTAATAATAAAAAATAACAAATGCCTTTAAAATAATAACAAAATTAACAATAAAATAAGTTTTATACAATATCTAAACAATAATAACAAAATAGTAGCAACATAATAGTAGAATGGTAGTAAAATAGAGAGAAAACAACAAGAAAATAGCATTCAAAAATAAAAAAAATATAAATCTTTTTTGTCCTTTAGTGATTCGGGCTGGACTGGGCCGGGCCGAGCCCAGGCTAAAAATACCTTACCCGAGGCCTGACCCATTTTTTAAACGGGCCTTATTTTTTTTTCCAAGTCCATTTTTCGAGCCTATATTTTTTCCCAAACCCTCCCACATTTCGGGAGGGCCTTCGAGTCGAGCCGGATAGCTCGGCCTATGAACACCTCTAAATGTACCATACAAATAGGTTGTAACAACATTCATTAGGTGCATGTCAAGTTTTTCACATATTGCCAGACTAATAAGGTATCTAAACGTGATTGCATCCACCACAGGAGAATATGTCTCTTCATAATCAATGTCGGGTCTTTGCGAAAATCCTTGTGCTACAAGTTGTGATTTATATGTTACGACTTCATTTTTCTTATTTCCTTTTAGTACAAATATCTATTTATATCCTACCCGGGTTAAAAATACCTTACCCGAGGCCTGACCCATTTTTTAAACGGGTCTTATTTTTTTGTCCAAGCCTATTTTTCGAGCCTATATTTTTGCCCAAACCCTCCCACATTTTGGGAAGGCTTTCAGGCCGGGCCGGGTAGCTCGACCCATGAACACCTCTAAGTGTACCATACAAATAGGTTGTAACAACATTCATTAGGTGCATGTCAAGTTCTTCACATATTGCTAGACTAATAAGGTATCTAAACATGATTGCATCCACCACAGGAGAATATGTCTCTTCATAATCAATGTCGGGTCTTTGCGAAAATATCTGTGCTACAAGTCGTGATTTATATGTTACGACTTCATTTTTCTTATTTCGTTTTCATACAAATAGCCATTTATATCCTACCGGCTTTACATATTTAAGGGTTTGAACTATAGGTCCAAAAACCTCACGTTTAGAAAATGAATTTAATTTTACTTGAATTACGTCTTTCTATTTTAGCCAATCTTTTCTATTTCTACATTCCTCAATAGATTTAGGCTCAAGATACTCATTTTTTTTTATTTCAATAGCAACATAATAAGGAAAATTGTTGTCGGCAACTATATTTTTTCAGTTCCATCTTTTTCCTGAAGTAACATAACTTATTGAGATCTTTTCGTTATCACCATTTTCAGGTACCTGAACCTCTTCTGGGGTTTTTTGATTAGTTATATCTTTGGCCTCTTCTGGGGCACTTGCCTCCACAATATTACCATCTTGAATAATTGCTCCTTTCCTTTTACGAGGATTTTTATCTTTGGAACCGATTGGCCTTCCACGCTTCAGGCGTGGATTACTTTCTTTTGCACTAACAATTTGCCTTATTGGGATATCAATTTGTATTAGAGCATTTTCAGCTGGTATGTGAGATTTTGTAATTCTCTTTAGGTTAGTAAATGAATCTGGCAGTTGGTTGGCAATATTTTGCAAATGTATAATCCTTTGAACTTCTTGTTCACATTGACTTGTACGAGGATCTAATTGAGATAATGATGATACATTCCATGTAATTTCTTTTACCAGTTGTATTTTCTCTTCCCCTAATGTTGGGAATGTTGTTTCGTCAAAATGACAATCAATAAATCGTGCAGTAAATAAATCTCCAGTTAATGGTTCAACATATTTAATTATAGAAGGAGATTTATAACCAACATATATTCCCAACCTCCTTTGAGAACCCATCTTTATGCGTTGTGATGGAGCAATTGGAACATATACTGCACATCCAAAAATTCTAAGATGGGAAATATCCTAACCAAAAGCCAATTGTTTTTGTTGCCCTTAAGCGCACAGGTTTTGTTGCATGCAAAATAGCATATCCCCAAGCTGTAACAGGGAGTTTTGTTCTCATGAGCAATGGCCGAGCTATTAGTTAGAGGCGTTTGATAAATGATTCAGCTAAACTATTTTGTTTATGAACATGAGCTACAGGATGTTCAACTTTTATCCCAATTGACATATAATAATCATTAAAAGCTTGGGATGTAAACTCACCAGCATTATCAAGACGAATAGTTTTGATTGCATAATCTAGAAATTGTGCTCTTAATCGAATTATTTGAACAAGTAGTCTCGCAAATGCCAGGTTGCGAGTCGATAATAAACACACATGTAACCACCTACTATATGCATCTATTAATACCATAAAATATCTGAATGGCCCAAATGGTGGATGAATGGGCCCACATATATCACCTTGAATACGTTCCAGAAATAAGGGAAATTCAATCCCAACTTTAGCTGGTGATGGTCTAATAATCAATTTTCCTTGAGAACAAGCGACACAAGATAAATCCTTGAATTCAAGAATCTTTTCGTTCTTTAATTGGTGTCCAATTGAATTCTCGATGATTCTTCGCATCATAATAAATCCGGGATGGCCTAATCGGTCATGCCAAATAGTAAAAGTATACGGTTCTACAAACTTTTGATTTGTAGTAACATGTGACTCAATTGCACTAATATGTGTATAATATAAACCTGATGAAAAAGCAGGTAGCCTCTCCAAAACATATTTCTTTCCACATTTAACATTTGTAATATATAGATATTCAACATTTTTCTCATTCATAGTCTCAATATAATATCTATTAAGACGAATATCTTTAAAACTCAATAAATTTCTTTGAGACATTAACGCATATGTTAAACATTGCATAATGAATCGGAGGTTTTATGTCATAAATAAGGTGTTAGAATATGGACATTCACATTTATTTATAACAAAAGCTTAAATTCATTAAATTTTAAAACCCAATGCCCTTTAATATTTAAAATTCAAATTGATAATTTAAATTTTTATGATATTTCTTTTAATTTTATTATTTAATATATAAACAAACCAAATTGATATATATTTATCAAGAACAGAAGAAGACATGGAAATTGTATGTTAATCATGTAAGAAAATAAATAATTTTGAGTTCACTACAATTGTTGATTTAATTTTTAATATTTTCTATAATGAATTTGAAATAAAAATAAAAAAATAAATGTAATAGATATACTAAATTAAATAAAGAAGATAATTATGTAAAAGAAATTATAAGTAACTTAATTAGAATTTTTTTCCAACTAAAAGAAAAGCTAAAAATGGAACAGAATTTTTTTTATTTGGTTTAGCTTCCTAAGATCGGTTCGATTTATTTGGTTTACATTGATAATTACCGGCCGAATGTAGACCCCCATCCATATGCATTTGAGAGTGAAGGGCAGGTGAACAGACATTTTTTCAATTGCATTTTGTAGAGGCTTTTGCCTACTCAACTTTACCAAGTGGTTTATATTATTCTTAATTTTATTTATTTATTTTGACCCTGATTTAAAAAATATTATTCATTTAAGCCTATTATGTTAATGAATGTAAAAAAAAAAAAGATAATGTAACTTTTTGCCCCTAAACTTGATAATTAGGTTCACTTTGATACCTATAATTTTTGTTTGGTTCACTTTGACACTTAAACTTAAAAAATTTAAAAGTTTGATGATGTAACACTCTAAAATTGTGTCACATTCAACTAGTTTGATTGATTCAACTGTCAAATCAACAATAATTAAATAAATAGTTAAGATTCATATATATTTTACTTTTTTTAGATATTTTAATTATTTATTTAATTATTATTGGTCTAACGATCGAATTAAATCGAATTGGTTGAATTGAGAACTAGTGGTCTAACATGTTCAACCATTGGTTTGGTTATTAAAATATTGAATATGGCACTTTAAGATTGTATCACATCATTATCTAAAAAAAATTATTTTTCAAACTCAGAGTGTCACGTCATCAAACTTTTAAATTTTTCAAGTTGAGTGATCTAAATAGATCTAATTGTCAAGTTCAAAGTAAATAAAAAATACAAATACTAAAATAAATTTAGTTGTCAAATTCAAAAACTATGTAAACTTACCTTTTAAGTTCAAAAGTCAAAAGTTACATTACCCTTTTTGATCATAATCATTAATAAAATAGACTTAAATAAATAATAATTTTCAAATTTAAAAATCAATATGAATCTATTTATTAAATTCATGGACCAAAAATTACATTATCCTTATTTTAGATTACTAAACTACATCTTTGGCAGTATTTAAAAGTGTCCTACTTGTAGTGTGTCTCTGAAGTCTGTACCCCCACTGTTGCAATAAAAATTTCACCTTTATTACTTCTGGTGGGCTGAAGCTGACTGTCTACTGTGAGGCTTACAGGTTGTTTGGTTTAAGTGTGTTCATCTGTCATGAACACTAAGTTAATAAATTTGAACTAGTGATGACCCTTTTTAGCTAACTACCTGCCCCACTCTTACTCATCATATTATCAAAACATATACTCCACCAGGGTGTAATGATCAAAATTTTCACATCCCCTCTACTTGTTAAAATTTCCGCCTATTTCATCATTAATTTTAATACCACTATTATAATATTTAATTTTATTGTTAAAATAATTAAATTATTATCATCATTGTTTTTAATTTCATTAAAAATAATATCACGAGTGACCTATAAAATCTTAAATCGTAGCTCAAATAAAATGTCTAATCATTCTTTATAATTGTAAAATGAAATATTTAATTGATCTACTAATTATCGAATCCAAACTCAAGTAAAATATTTAAGAAAAAATAATAAATATTCAAATTTGAAGAATAAAAGTTAAATGTAATATCATGTTAAAAACATAGTGAAATATTGTTGTCAGTGTAGTAGAATCTGGGTTCGAATGCGTTGAAACGCATTATCTTTCTATTTAAAGGTTGCAGAGTAAACTTTTGACCTGGCCCGAAAAGTAGGAGAGTTTGGGCAAAAATATAGGTCTTCGACACGAACTCAACCCAAATTTGCAAAAAGAAAAAAATATGTTGTTTTCTTATTGTTTTCTCACTGTTTTGTTGTCATTTCACTTTTTATTGATACTATTTTGTTGATATTGTTTGAATATTGTATAACTTTTATTTTAATGTTAATTTTGTTACAATTTTGAAGACATTTGCTTGTTAAGTTGTACTTATGTTAGTATTATTTAAGTATAAAGATTTTTTTAAATTTATTTCAATTGGTTGGAAAATATTTATTTTAATATTTTTAGTGTTTTGATGTATTATATATATATTTTAAAAATTATATAAAAATTTAATATGGACAAGTCAAGTCGGGTCGATTTTTAGTATTTTTATTCAAGTCGAATTTAAGTAAAATTTTAAGCTCATTTTCGGGCTAAACCTATCAAATGAGTCTAAAATTTTGTTAAGACTTGACTCAAACCCGACCCATGGATGTGTCTTGTAACACCCTAACCCGTATCCATTGCCGAGCAGGGGTTTGAGCATTACTACCATTTACGATCACTAAAAAATTTAAATACTTACCGATTCAATGCATCATATAAATAAATATATTACCATTCAATCAACAGTTTGACAGTTGTATAAGCATCAAACAGCAACACTGTTAGTATACTTGCACATATCTCATATAAATTCAACACTGATATATCTATTTTCATATATTTTATGTATATTTATTCCGGTAATAGCTTATATCAAACTTAACATAAATTATATTTCATGTACTTATACTTATTTCGTTTATCTATCTTCATAATTATTTCATATAACCATTCGTCATCTGATACATATTACCTAAATATCAATTGTTCAACAGATGCTAGAGCGTCTCCCGTCCACGGTCTTATTTATCTTTGACATGATGCCATAGTGTCTTTCAACTATGGTCTTACTCATTTTATGTCATGTTGTCATGGTATCTTTCAACCATGGTCTTGTTCATTTCATATCACATTGCCATGGTATCTTTCAACCATGGTCTTACACATTTCATATCGAGTTGCCATGGTATCTTTCAACCATGGTCTTACACATTTTATATCAGTTGCCATGGTATCTTTCAACCATGGTCTTACACATTTTATATCGAGTTGCCATGGTATCTTTCAACCATGGTCTTACACTCGAGTTGCCATGGTATTTTTCAACCATGGTCTTACACATTTCATATCGAGAGCACACTCCCATGAACCTCATCCTTGCAATGGGATTACCGGTCCGAGCTAAATCCCGCAATATAAACTCATAGAGTATTGTCGGGATTACCGGTCAGAGCTAAATCCCAGAACGATAATTACTCTAATGAGATTGGATCCAATTACCGTCGAGCTAAATTCAGACCTAATTCGGATTACCCGTCCGGCTAAATCCATTTTACACGTATTCTTCGGAAGGGCTATATCAGATAGGATCACCCGTCCGGGCTAGATCCTTTTACCGTCAATTCCTTTTCGAGATCCATCAATTTTCCTTTCATTCAACCGGATTTCTTCCCATTTTATCAAATATATCAATGTTTTATAAATTTTCATACAATGAACATTCAAATCATATTCACATCAATAACATACAATCTCAAGCATTTCGAATATAATTCAAGTTACGAACTTACCTCATTGATTGCTCGTGTTTATTATTTCATTATTCGATATATTTTCTTTCCATGATCAAGTCTCGTATTTGTGTCGTCCGGATCTTTATAAATAAATTTGATCATCATTTTCATTCATTTCATATTCTAATACATTTAATTAATGCTCTAGGCAAAATTACCATTTTGCCCCTAAACTTTAATTAATGACGATTTCATCCTTAGGGACGAGAAAGTAAAATTCTTGCAATTTAATCCTTATTTCCAACTATTTTTCTCATATATATTGATAACAGTCCATGAATTCTATAAAATATCAAAATTTTCCATAATTTCAACACTTTTCAATTTAATCCCTAAAACATGTTTTCCCGATCTTGAACTAAATTGATAATTTCGTTAAATTTTGTAATTTAAATAATAAAATAATCTATTTCATGCAATTTAGTCATTTCGACATTTTTACAAAATTGCCCATAAAATTTTACTTTTATTCAATTTAGTCCCCGAGCCTAAAACATGCAAATTAGCCATGCTAGATGAATATTCATACATATTTTCCTCGTCCTCCTCTCCATTCCACATCCTTAATTTATATAACATACAACAAGTAACATTATCAATAATTTCACTATTTACTTATATGTACATTCAAAACTGTCCATTTGCGTCATAGTCACTAAATTATTTATATATTAAGCTACAGAACTCGAAATTAAGATCCGTTAATTTTTCCTGAAACTAGACTCACATGTATTCTTATCATAAAATTTTCAGAATTTTTGGTTTAGCCAATTAGTACAGTTTATTCATTAAAGTCACCCCTGTTCTGCTGTCTGACAGTTCTGACCCTTCTTCACTAAAAATTAGTTATCTCCTTTTACAGAATTCAAATGATGTTCTAGTTTGTTTCTAATAAAACTAGACTCATTCAGGATTCTATAAATATAAATTTAAGCCTCTAATTATTTTTCTTCATTTTTTTATTATTTTTCAAAGTCTGAACAGGGGAACCCGAATTCATTCTGACCTTGTCTCACAAAATTCATTATATATAAAAATTTACAAATTCATTGCTTACACTGTTTCTTCTATGAGAAACTAGACTCATTTAGATTTAATTCCATATTTTTTTCATCTTCTAATTCAATTTATAAAATTTATGGTGATTTTTCAAAGTTAGACTACTGCTGCTGTCCATAACTGTTTTAGTGCAAGATATTAATTACCATGTTATAACACCCTTATATTCTTTTTCTACACCATTTCTCATCACTTTCTCTTATTTTCTCTTCACTAACATATCAAGAACATAGGACCTTATGTAATAAAACTCTACTATAACATTATTTCCATGATTTATCAACAATAACAAACTTAAAAGCGTATTGAAATCTTGATGTACTTACCTTATTCTCTTGATACCAATCTTTAACTTGATTTTCTCTCTCTCCAGCTTCTATTTCTTGAATCCAACTTGATATTCTAACTCCCCATGTTCTCCTTAACATTTCTCTCTTGGTAGCTATGGAAATTCATTTGATTTTTGGGTGAAAATGGTGAATTTTTGGTAAAGAACCAAATTGTAAAGAAAGTAAAACTTTCTTTCTTCCTCTCTTTCTCTCACGTTAGTTTGCATGGAAAGGAAAGATGATGAAAATTCTTCATCTTTCTTTCCTTATATACTAAATAAATAATAATAAAATAATATTAAATATCTCATAAAATATTAATAAAATAATATTTATCTAATTAATTAATTTAAAATATCATTAACATAATCATTACATTCTAGAATTCTCTCTCTTACTAATTGACCATTTTGCCCTTCATGATCTTTTAGAATTCCATCCTTGAGTCATCATTTAATTTGGTAAAATTGTAATTTAGTCCCTCATAGTTCTTTACTTATTCAATTTGGTCCCAATTCATCCATTTTCCTTAGTTTCTAGATCATTCTACCCTTAAAATATTTACACTATTGGTCCTTCAACTTTTCATATTTACACTTTAACCCTTTAAGTCTTGAGTATTTACTCTTAGGCAACAAAACTTTTCTAACTTTTACAATTTAGTCCTTTCCGAATCAAGATATCATAATTTACTTCCCAATGTTGCCATAACTCAAAACTTCCCTTTTATCACTTTATTTCCTTATTTTATTATATCGAGGATAATATATTCTTGTAAAGATTTTTAGGGTATTACAGTCTATTGAAGATGGGTTATGAATAGTAATAGACATTGTATTAAAAAATATATATAACAAGAAAGTTAAAAAATTAAAAAAATGAAAAGTTTTCTAAACAATTTGAGTTAATTTCTTATGACCAAAATAATTAATTAAAATATATAATTAGGGGAAAAAGTTTAACTGATTTCCCTTTCTTTAAAGGCGCACACATCTCATTCACATACTTTTTCTGTCTTTAGGTTTTCAATTTATTTTATGGGAAAATCGCTGCCCGGCGCAACCAAGCTTCAACATCTCGCAAAGGTTACCGGCGCCGCCCACCATCTTAACACAACTGGGAAAAACCCAAAACCCACTACTCTGAACCGGCGGATTATAAGTGAAGACAACAAACCCAATTCCAAGAAGAAGATGGAGAGCTCCAGTGCCAGTCAACGCCTCCCACTTTCCGAAGTCGTCTCCGATTGCGTTAAACGTTGGTTCAAAGATACTCTCAAGGAAGCCAAAGCCGGGGACGTTAACATGCAGGTTCTTGTGGGTCAAATGTATTATAGCGGTTATGGGGTTCCCCGGGATGCCCAAAAGGTTTCTCCTTTTTCTTTTCCCCCTTATTTGGCTCCTAAAGACTTCCCTTTTAATTTCACTTTTGTCTGGGTTTAGGGTTTATGCTTTGCTATTGTGAATTTATGGTTGCTTAGGAAAATGCAATACATATTTACTAATGAATTTTAAGAATTTGCCGTTTTGCTGTATAAAATTCATTACAAGATGAAGTTGGAGCTTTTGTTCTATTTTCTTAGGTTCCAAGATTAACTAGAAGCAGCAACAGGGTTTTTGGATTAGTTTATCTTATTTCTCATTTTGTTTCTTCCAACTAAGCTTGTCTTTGTTTCTAAGTTTAGCTTCGGTGTATTGGTATTATAGGGAAGAATTTGGATGACAAGGGCGTCGAGGCTGCGGTCTTCTGTTTGGAAAGTCAGCGATAAGCATCCAGGTTCACCTCTGTAAATATTAGTATCTTCATCACCTTGTAAGTGATAATTTCCTAATTGTTTGCTTTTTTCTGTTTGCTGTGGTCGGTCTTTTATCAGGTTATAATGCGAGTGATTCAGATTCTGATGAAATCAAGGGTGATTCTTGAGTTTAACATACTTGGTCTCTGCATTTCGAACATTTAGAATCGTGAGTTCCTTATTGCTCTGCTGTGGTCTTCATTTCATTAATTTGTGTTCTTCACTGCTGTGAATGATGTATAAGAATAATCCTATAAGATTTAGAGCTGTGAGTGCCTCATTGCTCAACGTTGGTCCATTTGTTTAGCTGGCATTTTTCACTGCGCTGAAGATTGTATAAATAATAGTCATAAGTTCTGTTGCTGCTAGTTTGGTCACACAATTAAGTCTCTATCCCTGACTTTTGGGTGTGTATTTCACCAGAGAGTGCTGAAGTTGCACATTTTATATTCTTAGGTTTAGGACTTGGTCCTGTTATGTAATCATTGAGCATGGATAATTTATAATCTATTTATTTCATATTATTTGCTACAATTTTCACCCAAATCTGCACATGTTCTGTGATGAAACTATTTATATAGTAGGTTTGGACTATGATCAGTCTAGACTATTTTTGTACCTAAATTCATATTCTTCTGTTAGATGATGTTTGTTTTATGTCATTCGGGGACATTGGTTATTGTGCTTGAGCCAGCCATGGATTACCTGTTATTTTTCCCCTTATCCCACTCATAGAACACTTTACTAGGCCTGATATGAATAGCACTTGTTTAATGGGATTTACTTGACTAAAGATGAATGGCAAGAGCCTCCATTACTTGACTTGTTTAATGTGCAGACATGCATACTCATTCTAATTCCTTTTGAGGAATGTAGGGGAAGGGGAATGATGGGTTTTAATTGTGATAAGTCAAGCTGAGCTCTTTCATATACTAGTGTTTTGCTCATTTACAAGCTAGATCAAGTAGGCTTACTATACTAACATATTTGACTTCATGCATTAGTGATCTCAAACATATTTGAGCTAAAGCATCGCAGAACCCTAATTTATCCAAGCTCAAAAGTGGCTTATGAGCTGCTCAGCTAAGGTGTAAGCCTCCTTTATGGGTTTGTCCTCGTAATTCCACCCTTGTTTAAGTGGTCTTGGTTCACGTGTAAATCTTCTGATAAACTAGATGGAAAGCTCATTAAAAAGAGGGACCCATTTATCTATGTGCGCTTAGAATCGTTTATAACTATTTACTTGTGACACCTTTGGCCATTCAAAAGACAGCACAACTCTTACTGAGAATGAGCATATGGTCCTATATACCATAATACATGCAGGAGTCAAAAGTGACTGCTGCTGCAGTGCCAATGGCGGATATTCTTGGGTTTCTTGACAAGCTTTATTTCAAATGCTTCATGGTTCAGGTGGATTGAATATCACGTGGATTATTAGATAATTGTGACCATCCTTCTTCCCGTTGTTGTTGTATAACATCTCTATTTGACAGCAACATGAATGAACAGAGTTTAATCCTCTCTTACAGGAAGTAATGTCTTTTCTACTTATTTGCAGGGTCCACATGGTGGTCATGCCTGTTTTGTCTCCTTGAAAGTTCCTTGTTCCTGTGTTGTAACTCTTTTTTTTTTTTTTTTCCCTTTCTTTTTTGTAATTTGGTTTTGGTTTTTATAAAGTGTTCCTTTTTTATATATATAAAAAAATACACAAGTCATCTGTTTATTATCATAATATAACTTGTTAATGTTGCCTTTAGACGCAGGAACACTGTTGAATTATGATTTTTCTGGAAAAAAAATCCGTTTGATCCAAATATTTATGTTATCATATGAAGAACAAGATGTATATTATCGTACTTATTAGCACTTTGATCTCATTAGCAGTTTATAAAAGAAAATGCATATTAACCAGAATGCATATACAGTTGCATATTTATCTGGTACAATAATTGACATGGTCAAGGATTATGGTTCTCTCCTACACAAGGAATGAGTCAAATGTGAACTAAATAAGGAAAAAAAGCAGAACATTAGTTTCTTGGAAGTTTTTTAAGTTATTATATTATTCAATAATAGAGCTTAATCTATTTGTTAGACAAAAATTAAGTATAAATAAATACAGTTGAGAGAGTCAATAAAATATATAATACAAGAAAAATAATAGAATATATACATGTACATGTATGGGGTTCAATTGAAATGGTCAAATGGAATAACCAAAAATAAAAAAAGCTAAATTTATTTATTTTCACTCACTTGAGTCACGCTATTATATATATACACGGAGGAGTATATTTAGTAAAATTTGATTTGAAAAAGAGTTAAAATAGGATTAATAAATTCATTTATCAAAATCTTGAAAGAAAGACAAAATTTGAAGTTTAATTATAAATACAGCTAGTGCCTGCACTGAGATGATTTCCCTTTCGCCAAATTAAGAAAGGTTTAATTCTATTCTAAGGCCCTATACTCTTTTCACAATTTTTGGGTACAAATTCGAGTTACAAAGGGCTTTTTACTCTCTCAAATCTTTTTGATGTTTGAAATTTAGTTCCTTTATTCTTTTGATTTAGCATTTGAATAACATTGTCGAGAATTTGATCAAATTTAAATATGTACTATTTTTAAAAAAAAAAATGCTCACACATCGATTTAAAGTTACATAAAATCTGAATTTCACTTTATTTCTATGAAACAATGCTAAAAAACCTTGCAAAGACGGAAAAACTTACAACTCTAAGTTTAACGTTTTTATTTGCTTGTCGTGTAATATTAGCAATACGAGCAAAGTTTTTTATTTTAAAAATACCATATAAGATTTAATTCAACTTCTTTGATATGGTTATCAATTGAACTTGAAATACTAAATCAAAACATAATCCACTTTAACTGAATTCATTAATAGTAACATTAAATCAAAAAAAAAAAAAAGAGAATAAATTCTTAAAACAAAAAGTATAAAGGTTAAAATTAAAACTTGTAAAACATACAAGGACTGAGATGACCCAAATATTTAAATATTTGATTTCTCTACTTTGTTTTATTATTAATTATAAGTAAATAGAAGTAGAAAATGATATTAAGATGAGCTAAGCAATCTTGAGCGTGGGTGGATATAACAAGACAACGTGGATATTGTTTAACAGCCAGGGCGGTATTGCAAAAGACATACAACGTGGAACAAAAAGAATCGACTTGGATTTGCCTTGATAACAAGGGAAAATAAAAAGGTTAAAATATTTCATAGGTCCCTATACTCTATAGATTTAAAATTTAATTCCTATATTTTTATTTTTGAGAATTTAATCCTTTTAATTTTCATATTTCTAAATTCAGACTCATTTCAGAGGCAAAGCCATAAAACTAGCTTTGGGGGCTAAAGATGAATCATAAATTCAGTGGAGGATGCAATTTTACTATTATACTAATTTATAATTTTAAAAAAATTAAAGAAACTAAAAGACATATTTACCATTTGGGAGCAAAGGCCCATCTTATCTGCACCTCTTATCCAATTGTTAATATTGTTAATTTTTTATTAAATTTATTGGTGTAATATTTTAAAATAAAAAATTATTCACTTGATAACAATATAACTAAAAAAATAACATCGCAATAAACCTTAAGTTAAGAAATAATAATAATAATATTAATAATTAGACTTTAATTTTAAAATATAAAAAGTAGAGGAGTAAAATTTTAATTTATAAAGAGTATATAGAGTTATGATGGATTTTAACAAAAAAAAGAAAAAAAAAAGGGCTCCCTCCCCTCTGCTTAGATCAGCCGCCATTGATCATTTATGTATCACAAAATAAATAATTATCAACAATGGCTATAGTCCAGTCAAACCCACATACTTTGACCGAGAATCCCTTTTTTTTCCACGGTCAAACTTGGTTTTAGCTTCTCAGAAGAATCATGGAGCAGTAGCAGAGAGAAAGGTGAGACCTTATTTCACCATGAAATACCCCCCATACTGCATAATACTTTGTATATATAAATTGTGTAGCGACCTCAAACCCCATATCCTCCTCCCATGGCTGCTTCATCATCATCTGCTTTTATCAACATGGACAACAACGTTAATCAATCCGCCTCCACCAACACCACTTGGCCTTCATTTTCTGACCATAATAAATTTAGCACTCAAGTTCCAAATTTCAAGTCATTTGCTCCTTCTTCTTTACCCATCTCCCCTACCCTTATCTCCCCTTCTTCTTTTAGCCCGACAGATTTCTTGGACTCACCTGTTCTTTTCTCCACTTCTGCTGTGAGTACTTTTTAAAACTTAATCACTGTGTTTTACATATGAATTTTATGTATATGCTAAATTCATCTGTGTTTTTCTTTTATAGCTTTTTTCTTCTCCAACTACCACCGGTGCTTTTGGCGGTGCTCAAACGGTAAACTGGAAGAACGATTCTAATGACCATCAACAAGGAATTAAGCCCAAGGGGTTTGATTTTTCTTTCCAAGTGCCTCAAACGCAGTCAACGCTGCCGTCTACGACCGCTACCACTGCCTTTCAGTCTTGTTCCAACATGGTTTCTATGGTACACAACGCTGGCTTCTAGCTATTTCATTTCTCTGATTCTATTTGCATGCAGGCATTTAGGCTAAACAAAAGAATTGGTTTTCCTCAGGAACAACCAGCATGGAGTTTAGAGAAAGCCGGCGGTGAAATGGTCCAATTCAAACCAAATATGCAGAGCAATACAGGTTCTCAACCAGCTGGTAATTACACTTCCCAATACCATCAAACGTCACAGTATATGAACAACAGGAAGGTTGAAGACGGGTATAATTGGAGAAAATATGGGCAAAAACAAGTGAAAGGGAGTGAAAACCCACGCAGTTATTACAAGTGCACGTATCCCAATTGTCCCACAAAGAAAAAAGTGGAGAGATCTTTGGATGGACAAATTACTGAAATAGTTTATAAAGGTAGCCATAACCATCCCAAGCCTCAATCTACAAGAGGTAATAGGTCCTCGTCGTCTCATTCTGCTGAGATATCAGATCAATCAGTTGGTACATTAGGGAACCAACTAGGAGACTCCTTTATAATGCAAGATGAGACTTCGGGTTCCATTGATGATGATGACTTTGACCAAGCTTCTTCAGCAATAAGTAATACTAATGGTTGTGATGATATCAATGAAAATGAACCAGATGCTAAAAGATGGTAAGCTTGGATCATAGCCAAAAATGAAAAACAGATTATCCCATTAATGGGATCTTGCTTTAGCTTACGCTTTTGTGATTATTTTTTTTAAAATTTTTGCAGGAAAAGTGAAAATGAGAATGAAGGTATGGTAGGTTGTGGTAGCAAAACTGTGAAAGAGCCTAGAATAGTGGTGCAAACAACAAGTGATATTGATATTCTTGATGATGGGTATAGATGGAGGAAATATGGACAGAAAGTAGTCAAGGGAAACCCCAATCCAAGGTTAGTCATTATTCTCCACCTAATTGTCTACTAATAGGAAGCCTGGATGTGCAGTTTATTCAACTAAAATTGTTGACTTCGTCAAAATCTTTTATACAGGAGCTACTACAAATGTACGGCAATAGGTTGTCCTGTTAGAAAACATGTAGAGCGAGCATCCCATGATTTGAGGGCTGTGATAACTACTTACGAAGGGAAACACAACCACGATGTTCCTGCTGCACGCGGGAGCGGCTACACGATGAACAGACCTTCGGCTGTAACTGCAAACATGCCGATAAGGCCTTCAGCTGTCCCCAGTCAGCCTAACAATACAATGTACCCCAACTCGGGAGTTAGCTTGGGGATGCTGCAGAACAACAACAACAACAACACAGGTAGTTTCGGATTCTCTAGATTGGGGAAGTCCATTGGCTCATCATACATGAGCCAACCACATTTCTCAGATGGGGCATTTGCTAAGAATGAACCTAGGGATGATTCATTTTTGGACGGATTCCTGTCTTGAAAAAGCAAAATAACATAACTTTTAGGAGTAAACCAATCAACAAAGTGGATGTTTATCAATTAGTTTTCCTTTAGTTGCTTGATTCTGTAGGTTCTGTGACTCAATACTCAATACCCAGAATTAGTGCATTTATTCATTTGTTTTATTTATTCAACTTTGTCGCAGATTGTAAGAGTAGAAAACAAGTACAAAAAATGAATTTGGGTGGTCAATAAAGAACTGCTTCAACATTAACACAGTTCGGATTTGACTTCGTGAATTTTTTTTTAAATCACGCAGCTGGTTTAGTGACAAAACTTGTGTGAGGTCAAGTCACCATAACAATCCATTAGAACATACAACTGCTCTGTACTGTGAAAATACATACATTTATGCATTATATTGCGATGCTTGCTCGGCTAATCATTATCACATAGAGCCAGCCAGGGCAAATGAATTGATAAAAATACGTAAAAAGAATCACCTAAAGTGAAAGAAAAATTAGATGTATGATTGAGTAGACAATTTATAGCCAGAAACAACAGCAGATATTGCCAGTGTTAGGAAGGCAAAGAAAGACATGCTAATAGCTGAAGCTGAGGAATCAGTGAAAGCGTTGTCTTGTCCTTCTCTCATCCTGTTTGTCAATGGAATTGCTGCAGATACCGATGATATCAACAAGTACGACATCACCTGTTATATATAATTTTTTTAATTTAAAGATGTCCCACAATTCTCTTATTTAATAATAATAATAATAATAAGGTGATGAAAAGTTATGGGAAAAGCAACCTGATCACCAACAAAGTCCACCATGGCAGAGATACGTTGATTCAATATCTGCTTTACGTTCCAAAGTGCATTCACGTGTATCAACGCTTGTATTCCCGTGTACAAAGTCGATAGAATTGCGATTGCTAACAAATACCTGTAAAAATAACAATCTCTAAATCAAATTTTAAACTTTTTTTTTGTTGGATCGAATTTGATATGAATGGAGTTTTGGTATGACCTGTATTCCTCGTAATTGTCGAAGTTTCTCCAGTCACCATGCTTGTTGCTAGCCGTAATTATGAGAGCAAAGAGAGCAAGAAAGCGAATCCTCTGGCGATTAAAGACCCTTTATTGAATAAATCCTCTCTCTTCCAACGCCTGGTAATGGAGTAGACGCCGAACCCAAGTGCCGGAGTGGGGTTCTCCACGTAAGCGGGGGGTGTAAACGCCGTTGCGGACGGTCCCGCGTCACCGTTGTGGGTTGCTGCTTCATCGGGGTTGGACATATGGGATAACCCAATTTAGAAATCCTGATATACTGAGATTTTGCTTTGAGGAAAAAAATTATGAAGTACTGAGATTTTGAATTACAGTTACAAAAAAGAAAGAATAGAAGAAATGGGAAAAGCGGAGAATTTTCGCGGAAAAGAAAGAAAAGTGTGGGAATGAGAAACGGAAGTTGGTTCCTTTAGCTGACAACTCAGCCTCCTTCTCCTCCTCTCCATTAATTTTATTTCTTTTTAACTTCAATCCACTCTCTTTATACTTTAAACTAAAATTTCCGTTCAAAATAATAATAATAATAATTTAATGATAATTAAAAGTTCAGTAATTAAAATATTATAACACGATAAGTTCAGTGATTAAAATATATCATTTTAAATATAAATAATTAAAATATAATTTAAGACAAACAAAAATAACTATTTTAATAGTTTACCTTAATATTAATTAACTACAAAACTTGTAGGATAAGTAGTAAAAATTTACCATCTCTTTTAAGTAATGTTTTAAATTCAAATTTTGTAAATAAAAAATAGTTTTAAGATAATTTTGTATTCATGATTCGATTTGATTTCTAATTTAAACATGATGTAATACAAATTTTTTTGTATTTTTATGTTCATTTTATAGTTTGTATTTGATGTTTATAGCTACTGTTCCTAACAATACCGTCTTCAAAATTTGAATTTGTATAAACTTTGTCGAACATAACATTTTTCTTAATTTCATTCAACATTTTTAAATAATCATCTAGATTTAGATTTTAATCGAAATTTTAAACTATCAATATCAATATTGTATCAATTAAATCTTTCAATTGATTTTGTGATGATTTAGATATTAAATATTAATTTAAATATAATTTTAGAGTATTTAAAATATATAAATTAAATTGTAAACAAATGAATATTTATGGCCTAAATGTTAGATCTAATCAGTTTAAAAACAAAAAAATGTTAATAAAAATTTATGAATGCCATTTTTTAACAAGTCATATTTAAATTGTTTGTACATAAAGTACATATACAATTTTATCTGTATTATTTAAAAATATTTACATAAAATTTAAAATTTGAGTTGATATTTAATGCAAATGATTAAGTTCATAGAAAAACCTTATTAATACAATATTAATCTTTTAAAAACTTAATTAAAACATTTTAAAATATGAGACAAATTTATAATATGAGCTATAGTTTGGGGATGTGAAGTGAAATTAATTTCTTTTTATTTTGCATAGATGAATATAAATACAATGACGTTTTTGGTGGAGAAATCAATGGAACGTTGCATTGGATAAGTCCCTCGACCTCAACAAGACCCCCTTTCTTTTTTTTCTTTTTTTTTTTGTTTCTTTTTCTTATAATTTATTCTTTAATGATTTTAGTATAGATTCTAATTATATCTATTCTTTTTGATATAATATTCAAAACTACTTATAGCTCCTCTCTAACCCATAAATAGGAGAATAATGCACTTCAGCTCACTCGAATTTACGTTCTTTTGTATTGATAATAATACTCATACAAATCAATTAAGATTCAATTAATCTTTTCTTATCATTCTTAAAATTAACTTCCCATGCATTGATCATTTGATCTTAGTAAATTATATAGGGTTAATATGCAAATTTATCACTATAATTAAAGTAAAAACTGAAACTTACATTATAAATTTTTAATTGATATTTGTTATTATTCTTAAGAATTAAAGATACCGTTATATTTTAATTTTATATTAAAATATGTTGCTTAACCTTTATTTGATTGAATTTTGTTACTAAAGTTAAAATTGTTATTGAATTTTATTATTCAATTTTAATTTAAAATATTTTTCAATAAATTTCTTTTATATTTTACTTTAAAATTTTAAAACAATTGGTTAATTAATAAAACACCCCAAACTCGGCCTAAACGTTATGGCGGATCCGAGAATATCACATGAGAGTGTTTTTGGAAAACCGTTTCAATACATAAAAACCGTTCCAATTATTATCTTTTACTTAGTTCGGAAAACCTTTAATTTATTGATTGGCTCGTAAATATTTCTTAGTACGCAGAAGTTTTAAAATCCAAACAACTCTTAGTACCGTCTTACTTCGAAAACCTTAGTTAATTTTAGAAAAACATGCTTAGCTGTTACAGTTTATATTTCAAAATCACAGTTCAAAAACCTAAATTAAAACCAAAAGTCCAAGTCCAAAATTACATCAAAATTCCCTCAAAAATAATGAAAATAATAGATAAAACAAAAGCAATAAGTTCATAAACTAAAATGTATGTGGTCGTGGTCACCGTCGAGTCTTCCACTGCACCGATCCACCTACAGCTGGGGATTACCTAAATAAATAAAATAAATAAAGGGTGAGTTTTTGCAACTTAGTGTGTACATCCCCACAGTTCAGCATGCATACAGTCAGATAATAGAATACAGTCATAATTCGGGCCTGAACCCTTTTACAGAATCAGGGTGGGCTTTGGCCCACTCAGAAACAGAATCAGATACAACTTAGGGCCTTAGCCCATCTTAGATATACAACTTAGGGCCTTAGCCCATCTTAGATATAGCATGCATAACAGATCAGAATAACAGAAACATGCCCACCAACCCTGCACACCAACTCTGTCCAACCCAACACACCATATGGGGATAAAATCGACCCACCCATCCTTCCATACGAAATATGAGGATAAAATCAACCCATCCAACCCTACACACCATAGAGCACCGTAAAGCGGCATATGTCATAAATATGCAACTTAGCTGCCAGATAACAGGCTTTAAAGGCCTTTCAAATACTTCATTCAACTTTATCAAACCCACACTAATGCAATGCATCAAACAAGGATGGTATGCTATAATGCAGATTAACAGACATATTTTCATATCCAGAATAGACAGATATACATGCTAAGTGTAACATAGCAGTACATATATCGTAATATCAGATCATAGAATTAAGGGTCCAAGTAAGGCTTACCGACCCTACGACAAGTCACAATCGACTTGGGCGACCCGTGCAACCTTATAGAACATTTCAGAAAAATGGGCTCACACGCCCATGTGGCCTGCCCGTCTGGGCCCACACGTCTGTGTCCTTTATGTGGCCCACACGGCCCAGTTGGCCGAGCCCGTGTCTTGCACATGACCTCGTCAGCCATCACACGGCCGTGTCCGCCGCGCCTGTGTTGCGCACGTACGGCCTGGTTCGTCAATCACACACCCGTGTACTACCACACGGCCTCGCCCGTATGTCGTCGACAGAATACTTTTCGGCTTTTATCGAATATCATTTTTTGTGCAATCAGAGTACACACCTAGTTCGATATCGACACGTAATCACTCTCGAGCATTCCAGAACCTATACTTGACAATTGAACCCCAATTTCAGTCACTTAATCCAAAACTTAAACGAAGTTATAACGGAGCGCTCATCACTCAAATGATGAAACCCTTGCCTTTGATCGAAACGCGAAGTTCACGCTCTCAACCAGTCAATGGTAATGATTTGCAGACTCTAGATCAATTTCTAAACCAGAAAGAACTCCTCTTAGTGAAAATATATTCAGAAACACATATATAAACAAAAGCCGAAACTTACCAACTAATGCCAAAAGGAAAGCAGAGATGACGAAGGCTAACGAGCGATGGAAAACAGAGAAAGAAATATGGGATTGAAGCAAAACAGAGGTCGACGTGGGGAAGAGGAGAGAAACGATTGAAATTTTTGGGAAGAAAAAGAAATTTTCGGTTATGGGAGAAAATAATAAAAACTATCCTGATGGCCACTCCTCTAAAATCTCCTCAAATCTCTCTGTACAATCTCCCCACTAACTCCACTCACTTAGAATTCCATCCTACTCCAAACTCTCACACGGCTCAAGCAGCAAAATAAATCCCTCGTTCGTACAGGGATTCGAACTCCAAACCTCTAGTGACTTCACACCCCACTTAACCACCAGACCAGCAGACCCATTCTTATAAGCTTTTACAAATAAACACATATAAGCCTAATAACCAAAGATAAGACTTTATTCAAATAAAAACCATGCGTGGGATTAGAGCGATAGCGTCTCAACATTGAGACATGGAACACATCATGTATGCGATCTAACTCTGGAGATAGCTCCAACTGATAGGCGACTGGCCCCACTCGTTTCAAAATCTGGTACAGCCCAATAAACTGAGGGCTCAGCTTACCTTTGCAATCAAACCTCAGAACCTTCTTCCAAGGTGAGACCTTAAGGAAAACTATATCCCCCACAGAATACTCGATGTCCTCCCTCTTTAAATCAGCATAGGACTTATGTCTGTCAAAAGCCGCTTTCAGTCGATCTTGAATCAAGCGGACTTTATCCTCAGTCTCCGATACCATTTCCAGACCCAATACACGTCGCTCACCCAACTTAGTCCAGTATAAGGGAGTGCGACACTTACGACCATACAGTGCCTCGTAAGGTGCCATCTGTATACTAGACTGATAGCTGTTGTTGTAAACGAACTCTGCTAATAGCAAGTACTTCTCCCAACTGCCTTAGAAAGCTATAATGCAACCCCTCAACATGCCCTTCAGTATCTGAATCACTCTCTCCAACTGACTATCTGTCTAAGGATTGAAAGCAGTACTAAAGTCTAATCTCGAACCCAAATCCCTATGAAGCTTCTGCCAGAATCGAGACATAAAACAAGGATCCCTATCAGAAATAATTGAGATAGGTACCCCATGTAGCCTCACTATCTCAGAAATGTAAAGTTTGGCTAACTTCTGTAGGGAGAAGTCTGTCCTAACAGGAATGAAATGTGCAGTCTTGGTCAATTGATCCATGATGACTCAAACAGAATCCTTCTTAGTGGGTGTTAGGGGCAACCCACTAACGAAGTCCATCGTTACTTGTTCTCAATTCCACATCAGTATCCTAACCAGCTGCAGCAACCCCGAAGGTAACTGATGCTCAATCTTAATGTAACACCTCCGTACTCGAGACCATTGCCAGAGTCGAGCACGAGGTGTTAACAGGCTTAATTCATTAATTAAACAGCTCAAACAATTTATTTTTAAAATTTCTAGACAAGCTGGCTAACTGCGTCACAGTCACTTAAAAATTCATATTTCGAGTTCCGAAACTCGAAATTAAGATCCATAAATTTTTCCTAAAACTATACTCATATATCTATCTACTAATTTTTTTTCTAGAATTTTTGGTCAGGCCAATTAGTAAAAGTCTCCCCTGTTTCAGGGTTTAGCTACTCTGACCCCTGTGCACTACGAATCAAATTTCTTTCTGTACAGAAATCCAATGATTATGCCGTTTGTTTCACTTAAAAATAGACTCAATAAGTAATCTATAAATATAAATTTTAAGTCCTAATTATTTTTACACAAATTATGGCAAATTTCTAAATTCAGAATAGGGAATCCATAAATTGCTCTGACCCTATTTCACCAAGACGTAAATATCTCATAAAATACAACTCTTTTACATATTTTTTTTCTTCCATATGAAAATAGATTCATTAAACTTCAATTTTATATTTTATTCATCATCTAATTATATCTATACTATTTTTAGTGATTTTTCAAACTCATGTCACTGCTACTATGTGATTCTGTTTTATAGCCAATTTCACCATTTTATGGATTTCCATAGATTAGTTAGCACATAAAGCATACGTGTTATCAAATATAATCTCGATTAGCCACTTCAATAGCTAATCATTCTAAAACATTTCCATGCCATCCATGAGCTATATCATAAGATTATATACACAAAAGGATTATAATGCTATACATGCCATATTCCCAAAATATGCAAGCCACCATACCGAGATGGTCCGTTGATAATGTGAGCGTGCCTCTGATAGTCCTAATCTCCAAACCAACTTGTCAAAACTACAAGGAATGGAAGGGAAGGAGTAAGCATAAATTCTTAGTAAGTTCACATGCAAATAACAAATAGCTTAATAAAGCAATTATACCAACCAACATTAGTATAATATCACCAAAACATATATCACATTTCTATTCATCATTCATCATCTTACTACATTATTGTTGTCGTATCAAGTCTCAATCTGAGGGTTAAGTACATACCTATCCAAAATGCCCATTCCAAAACACTTACCAATACGTCACTTGCATCTTGAGTATTCTTCCATTTCACTAGAATTTTACCTGTTGAACACATCGGAATATAACTCGGATACATGGAAAGTTTGCACATAAGTGCCACATATGTAGCCAAGCTACCATGTAACCCGCCCATAAGCGAACTCGGACTCAACTCAACGAGCTCGGGAGTTCGCATCCATAAGTGAACTCAGACTCAACTCAACGAGCTCGGATGCCTAGTTACATCTCACAAACTCAGACTCAACTCAACGAGTTAGGACGTTCGTATCCATAAGTGAACTCGGACTCAACTCAATGAGTTCGGATGCCTAAATATCCGAATCTATTCCTAAGGTTCAACGAGACTTTCCTCGTTCGTACTCCTTTACCATTCTCCTTGGAATACCCATGATGATACTTCGGTAGTCTTTCACATTTTTCACATAATTCATAAAATTTTTGCATGTTGTCCAACAATGACCACAAAGCATAAAGTTGCATGATAATAATCATTATATCATATAAATTGCTTTAAATGATTTAAAATAATAGTTATATTACAATTATTACATTTGAACTTACCTCGTATGCGAAAATGGTCATTTTTACCATTTTGTCCACAACTTGGTATTTTGCCGATTTTAGCTCGAATTTCGATTTTTCTTGCTAATTAAGGCTTAAAAGTGTTAAAACCCTAGCTATGGTGGAGAGAAAAATTTGGCAGCAACTTATGGAGAAGATGATCATTTTTATGTTATTTTTCCCGTTTTATTTCATTTAATATCAAAATGACCAAAATGCCATTCCTTATTAAACTTTCAAAAATTTTATCCATGTCTAATTTTTGTTTATAAACTTAGAAATTGGTCAAATTGCTATTTAAGACCTCCTAATTAATATTTCAAAGCAATTTCATACTAGAAACTTCTAGAATGCAAATTTTGTAACTTATTCAATTTAGTCCCTAACTTCAAATTAAGCACTTTATGCATAGAATTTCTTCACGAAATTTTCACACAATCATGCAATCATATCATAGACCTCAAAATAATCATAAAATAATTATTTCTATCTCGAATTTGTGGTCCCAAAACCACTATTCCGATTAGGCTCTAATTCGGAATATCACACTTAACTTACTGACAAGTCAGGCAGCAAGCAATAAAGTCGGTAACTTTACGTTTTAACCCTGACCACCAGTACAACTCTCGGAGATCTCGGTACATCTTGTTCCCACTGGGATGCATAGCATAAGGGCTACTATGCACCTCCCGCAGAATCGACTGTTTTAAGTCATCATCATCCGATACACAGATCCGTCCTTGGAAACACAGTACCCCATCCTTATTAACCCCAAAATAACGTAGTAACTCAACTCTCAATCTGATAGAACCTCAACTCAAGTGACTTATCTCCCATCTGTTTATCCCTAATCTAATCAATCCATGTTGGTCTTACTTGCAGCTTAGCCAATAGACTCCCATCGTCGAATAAACTAAGTCGAGTAAACATCACTCTCAAATCGGTCATAGCTTTACGGCTTAACGTATCGGCCACCACATTGGCCTTACTAGGATGACACTCAATACTGCAGTCATAATCCTTTAGCAGTTCAACCCACCGATGCTGCCTAAGGTTTAACTCTTTCTGAGTAAGGAGATATTTGAGACTTTTGTGATCAGTGTAGATGGTACACTTCTCACTGTACAGATAGTGCCTCCAGATCTTAAGAACAAAGACTACTGCTGCCAACTCCAAGTCTTACGTCAGATAATTAGCTTCATGGGTCTTGAGCTTACGAGATGCGTAAGCAACAAGTTTACCATCTTGCATCAGAACACAACCTAGACTTACATGTGATGCATCACTGTATACCACGAAGCCTTTACCGAGTTCAGGCTGAATCAGAACAGGTGCCTGAGTTAACACAGTTTTGAACTTCTCAAAGCTCTCCTGCTGTGCATCAGTCCACACTAAAGGAACTCCTTTACGTAGAAACTTAGTCATCGGAGCTGCGATTAAAGAGAACCCCTCTACGAAACATCGATGATATCCTACCAGCCCCAAAAAACTGCGAATTTTCGATACATTCCTCGGCTGTTTCCAATCCAACATAGCCTCAATCTTATGAAGATCCACATGAATCCCCTCAGCAGAAACCACATACCCCAAAAAGGTTACCTATCGGAGCTAGAACTCACATTTCGTGAACTTCGCAAACAACTGTTTCTCTCACAGAGTCTGCAGAACTACCTTGAGATGCTCATCGTGCTCTTCCTTTAACTTAAAATACACTAAGATGTCTTCGATGAACACCACCACAAACTGATATAAGTAGGGCTGAAATACTCAGTTCATCAAGTCCATAAATACCGCTGGTACATTCATCAACCCAAAGGGCATAACTAGGAACTCGTAATGTCCATAACGAGTCCTAAATGCCGTCTTATGTATATCGGCCTCCTTTACTCTCAACTAATGGTAACCCGATTACAGATCAATCTTAGAGAATACTGACGCCCCTCTGAACTGATCAAATAAGTCGTCTATTCTTGAAAGTGGGCATTTATTCATGATCGTCAACTTGTTCAACTGACGATAGTCGATACGCATCCTCAAAGTATCATCCTTTTTCTTTAGAAACAGTACAGGTGCTCCCCACAGAAACACACTAGGACAAATAAACCCATGATCTAACAGTTTTTTAATTTGAGCCTTAAGTTCTGTTAGCTGTTTCGTTGCCATTCGATAAGGGGCGACAGACACCGAAACTGTACCAAGAATCAACTTGATACCAAATTCTACCTCACGACTCGGAGGCAATCTCGGTAATTCTTCTGGAAAAATATCTGAAAAGTCCCTTACAGTTTGGATGTCGTTAATCGAAGAATCCGTAGAATCATCAACACTGATGTAAGCCAAGAATGCTTCACACCCTTTCCTCACTAACTTCTCTGCCCTCAATGTAAATATCATATTAGTCAAATAGTCTCGGTGTTCCCCAATCACGACCACTTCATTATCCCCATCGGTCCTCAGAACAACCCTTTTCGTAGCACAGTCCAGACTCACTCGATGTTTGACTAACTAGTCCATACCCAGAATTAAATCAAACTCCCCAAATGAAAGCTCCTTTAAATCCGCCAAAAACACTGTCCCCTAGACCTCTAGCGGAACATCTCTATACAACTTATCCACTTGAACAGACTGCCCCAAAAGACTTATCACAGTCAACTCACTATTAGTATTCTCGACTAAAATCCCTAAAATCTTAGACACAGTACTAGCTACATATGAGTGGGTAGAGCCTATGTCTATCAATACCAAATAAGGTACATTAAAAATTAAGAACGTACCCGGAGCATCTCAATCTTTATGACGACGTGCAGCATAAATCAAATAGGCTATCTTACCTCAGTCGATCCAGCACCTCTGCCCGGTGCTTTCTGTCCTCGAGCCATACTGTTACCATCCCTAGCCTGACCACGGCCCCTAGGTGGCTGCTAAACTACTCTTGGCGGTTACGCAGTCTTATTAACCGGAGTTTGCATCTGATTAGCTTTCAATGGGTAATCCTTAACGCGATGCTCAGTAGACCCACATCTAAGACAAGCTCCAGTAGCTCTCCAACCCTCGCCCAGATGGCGTTTATTACAGTGCTGACAGATCGTCAACTCAGTAGGTGCAACAGTAGGCCAACTCTTACGGGCCTATCAGACCTGAGCTTTTTCCTATGCCTCATCCCAGAATTCAAAGGCTCTGTATCCCTCTTAGCCTTCCCTCTGTCTCGGTTTTGATGCTCAGTGCACTTTACTTCCTCGACAATTTTCACTTTTTCAACCAGTGCAAAGAAATCTCGCTTCCTCTGAGGAGTTATCAAAACCCGTAAACTGTCTCAGAAACCATCCTCTAAACAGACACAGCACTCATACTCTGTCACCATTATGCCCCTCACATAACAGCTCAGTCTTAGAAACTCGGCCTCATACTCAGCCACTGAATAATCTCTCTGAGTAAGATTAAGGAACTCCCACCTCCGAGCGTTGATATAACTTGCCCCCACATATTTACTCTGGAAAGAAATCTGAAACAGATCGGCCTGAGTGCCCTCCTTAACCGTCAAACACCACTGATACACTTCATCGCGAAGTAGTGAAATAGCCACCTTGAGCTTTTACTTTGCAGAAAAATCCAGATCGTCCATAATACGTTTCGTGGCCTCCATCCAATACTCAGCCACATTAGGAGCAACTCCAGCGATCCCCCTGGATAACTCTGCCCCATTGGAACGAAGTTGTTCCGTAACCGACCCACGGCCCCCAGAACTAGTGTTGTGCCCAATGACCCTATCCAAAATCTGTAGCATGGCTTGGGATAGTGCATCGTCCCTAGCCGCACGATCATGATACCCAATCCTAGATCCAGTCTCAGTAACAGGGGACACTAGTGTCTTGCTAATGTCCAGATTTGGAATCGTATCAGATGCGAAGGACTCAGCTTGAGCCCCTTTACGGCCCCTACCTCGGCCTCTAATAGCCCGTCCACGAGTACCACGTGTGCTCATCATAATTTTGGACTCATCTGTATTAATAGTTTTATACAGATCAGTTTACAGTTTTAATATTTATTAACAAATATTTTATGCAGTAAAGTTATCAGAGTATTCATAATCTATTATCGCAAGTCGCAGTTTACTATGGTTTTCAGTTTGCACTACTTAGTGTGTTTCAATAGAGCTCACTACCTATAGTATTTTCATAGTATACAACAGTATTTTCAAACAGATCCAAACAGCATTTCAATATATTCTAAGCATGCTTTCAGACAATTTAAATAGAGTTTTAGAAACTTACAAGATCGGCGCCGGAGACTCAGTGTATCACTTATTCATCAAAATATTACAAATCATTTTACAAATCATTTCTCAAAAACCATTCTTTTTACAACCCAAATCCACAGTCGAGTTTTACAATCTGGCTCTGATATCACTAAATGTAACACCCCAAAGTCGGCCTAGACGTTATGGCCGGATCCGACAATGTCACATAAGAGTATTTTTAGAAAACTGTTTCAGTACATAAAAACTGTTCAAATTATTATCTTTTACTTAATTCAGAAAACCCTTAATTTATTTATTGGTTCGGAAACATTTCTTAGTACGCGGAAGCTTTAAAATCCAAACAACTTTTGGTACCGTCTTACTTACAAAAACCTTAGTTAATTTTAGAAAAACATGCTTAGCCGTTATAGTTTATATTCCAAAATCACAGTTCAAAAACCTAAATTAAAACCAAAAGTCCAAGTCCAAAATTACATCAAAATTCCCCCCAAAATAATGAAAATAATGGATAAAACAAAAGCAATAAGTTCATAAACCAAAATGTATGTGGTCGTGGTCACCGTCGAGTCTTCCACTGTACAGATCTGCCTATAGCTGGGGATTATCTGAACAAATAAAACAAATAAAGGGTGAGTTTTCACAACTCAGTGTGTACATCCCACGCTTCAAAGATGCATACGATCGATAATGTACGATCGGTCATAATTCGGGCTTGAACCCTTTTACAGAATCAGTGTGGGCCTTGGCCCACTCAGAAACAGAATCAGATACAACTTAGGGCCTTAACCCATCTCAGATATAGCATGCATAATAGATCGGAATAATAGAGACATGCCCACCAACCCTGCACACCAACTCCGTCCAACCCAACACACCATGTGGGGATAAAATCGACCCACCTATCCCTCCACACCAAATATGGGGATAAAATCAACTCATCCAACCCTACACACTATAGAGCACCATAAAATGGCACGTCATAAATATGTAGCTTAGCTGCCAGATAACAGGCTTTAAAGGCCTTTCAGATACTTCCTTCAACTTCATCAAGCCCACCCCAATGCAATGCATCATACAAGGATGCCATGGTATAATGTAGATTAACAGACATATTTTTATATCTAGAACAGACAGATATACATGCTAAGTGTAACATGGCAGTACATACATCGTAATATCAGATCACTGAATTAATGGTCCAAGTAAGGCTTACCAACCCTCCGACAGGTCACAATCGACTTGATCGACCCGTGGAACCTTACAGAATATTTCAGAAAAATGAGCTCATACGCCCATGTGGCTTGCCCGTGTGGGCCTACACGCCCGTATGGCCCACACGGCCCAAATTATCCTTGGCCGTGTGGATCACACGATATGGCCCAGTATTCCATACGTCCGTGTGGTTCACTTGTGTAGCCCACACGGCTCAGTTGGCCGAGCCCGTGTCTCACACACGGCCTTGCCAACCATCACACGGTCGTGTCTGTCGCACCCGTGTCGTGTGTGCAGGGTCTAGTTCGTCGATCACACGCCCGTGTGGCGTCGACAGAATAATTTTTGACTTTCGTCGAATATCATTTTCTGTGTAATCAGAGTACACACTTGGTTTGATTTTGACAAGTAATCACTCCAGAGCACTCCAGAACCTATACTTGACAATTGAACCCCAATTTTAGTCACTTAATCTAAAACTTAAATGAAGTTATAATGGAACGCCCATCACTCAAATGAAAAAACCCTTACCTTTGATCGAAACGCGAAGTTCACGCTTTCAACCCGTCAATGGGAATGATTTACAGACTCTGGATCGATCCCTAAACCAGAAAGAACTCCTCTTAGTGAAAATATATTCAGAAACACATAGATAGACAAAAGATGAAACTTACCAACTAATGTCGAAAGGAAAGCAGAGATGACGAAGGCTAACGAGCGATGACAAACAAAGAAAGAAATATGGGACTGAAGAAAAACAGAGGTCAGCATGGGGAAGAGGAGAGAAATGGTTGAAATTTTTGGAAAGAAAAAGAATTTTTTCTGTTATGGGGGAAAAACAATAAAAACTAATCCTGATAGCCACTCCTCTAAAATCTCCTCAAATCTCTCTGTACAAGCTCCCCCAGTAACTCCACCACTTAGAATCCCATCCTACTCCAAACTCTTACACGGCTCAAGCAGCAAAACAAATCTCTCGTTCACACAAGGATACGAACTCCAAACCTTCAACGACTTCACACCCCACTTAACCACCAAACCAACAGACCCATTCTTATAAGCTTTGACAAATAAACACATATAAGCCTAATAACCAAAGACAATGCTTTATTCAAATAAAAACCAAAATCTTTCTCAAGCTAAGGCTTAAACTTGGGACCTCACACACACACACACCTAGAATACTTAACCATTGAAGCAAATACACAATTGTGTTAATTAATTACATATTTATAAAATTTGGGGCATTACAATTAATATTTAATATTAAATAATATTTCCTTCTAAAAACATTTATTTTTCTTTTATAAAATAAGTATCTTTATTTTCAAATTTTCATTTCATTAAATAAAAATTCTAATTTGATTTATTAATTTTAATATTTATAATTTAAATTATTGTTAACTATTAAAATAAAATATTTGAAAGGATTTTTAACTAAATTATGTTTTCAAAACATTAAAATTAATATTAAGAGATAAATTTAATTAAAAATATTTAAAGTTAATGAAAAATTTTAATAAATTCAAAGCTTAATAGTAAAATTCAGATCACATAAATAGTGATAGATTTCAATATTCCCAATGGCAAATTTGAATTTAACTCATTTATGCTTTTATTATGTTTTTCAAAATTGTAACCCGAAAATAAAAGATTTATGAGAATAAATAAATTCATAGGTTTTCTATATGCAATTAGATTTTTGTTTATTCTTTGTAGCTTAAGAGATGTTAGTAAGTAGACTTGATTATGGGCCGGGCCAAGTCGGGTGGCCCGTCCGAAAAGTGGGAGGGTTTGAGCAAAAATGTAGACTTGAAAAATGGGCTTGAAAAAAAAAAGGTAAGGCTCATTTTCTAAACAGGCGAGGCCTCGAGTAAGCTTTTTTTGGCTTGAGCTCGGCCCGAGTTTTAAAAAAAAAGTTGCTTTTTTACTTTTTTTTATTCTTTTGCTATTATTTCACTATTATATTGCTACTATTTTATTGCTATTATTTGGATTTTATATAACTCTTATTTTATTATTAATTTTGCTACTATTTTGGAGGTATTTGCTTGTTAAGTTGCACCTATCTTAGTTTTATTTAAGTATATATATTTTTAATTTTTCCCATTTGTTGGGAAACATTTATTTTAATGTTTTAGTTTATTTGATGTATTATATTTTTAAAATTTATTTTATATAAACAATTTTAATATGAACTAGCCAAGTCAGGTTTGAATTTTAGCATTTTTATCTAGCTTGGGCTTAGGCAAAATTTTAGGCCCATGATTTGATCGAGCCGAGCCCAAGCCTAGAAAACGGGCCTAAAATTTTAACTTAGCCTGACCCAGTCTATGATCAGCTCTATTAGCAAGGATAAGGCTTTTAAATAATTCAAAAAAATTAAATGAGTTCTCTATTTTAATTTTCTATTATATTATTTTTTATATTTTCTCTTTTTTTTTTCATTTAATTATTACATAATACATTATCAACATGAGTTTTTCAAAATTAGTGAGTTATAAAATTTATTATTGATTTCGTTATTAAAGAATTCAAACTAGAGTTTTGTTAAGGGAGTCAACAGAGTTGGGAGTCCCTTATGTCGACTCCCTCGATTAGTGGATTTGCAAAACTCAAGCGAGAGGTGTCAGTCTAATGTGTGTTATGATAATAGAGCTTACTTAGGTGTGCAAGAAATAAACCACCAACCTAAGGCTTATAGGCCAATAGGCTACTTACATGTAACAATGATACCACTCAAGTACCTTAAATTCCCATGTGAGCTCCTCTCTTTATCTTTGCAAGTCTACCAATTAAGATGTTCTATTCTCTGTGAACCAAACCCATCGGGTAGCCGCTCACAACATGCAAGCTCTTGGCAGAGCAAGAGAGACAACCCCCTCGATTGGGGGACAATACCTTCGATTTTTTAGGGGCCAATCATCTGCTAAATAGACAACATTTCGAAAACTTCTCCCTCAAAAAATTTGACCCCTCAACAAGTAATTTCATTAGATTAAAATCCCTAGATATAATGTGTAAGAATTATTTATGATGAGCAACTGTGGGGTGGAAAACAATGCTTGACACATTATTAAAATAAAATTTTGCTACAATTAAAACATTTGGATGAAAATATTGTGTAAAAATAGGTTTTTTACAAGTTCAAAAGAAATTAAATGATTCTTAAAGGACTTAATTGGCAATTGTTGGGAGGAAATAATGGTAAGGTTGAAAATGGTTTATTGATGAAAATTTGGGTAAAGTAGAGAAGGTGGTAGATATGTGTGGTTCACCTTGTTTAATACAAGACAGAGAGCCATCTGACGGAGTGACTAGATATGGTAGATAGAAGAGAGAAGAAGAGGGTGAGAAGAAAGAGTTATGGATGGATCATTCGTTGTCCGATTGTTCTAAGCCTTATATACCCTTATTCCTTTATCCCTAAGTGTCACGTGTTGAGCTATCATTGGTAGGTTAGATTGAAATGGTCAAGTGGTTTGATGGTATAAGTCTAGGAAGGGTGGAGCTAAGCATCTATAACGGTTAACAAATGGGACCCATTTGGCTGTTGGCCTAAAAGATCTCAACGAAGGGTTCTTCTGAAGGATCGATTCATTCCATTCGTGGGCTTACTACTCAATCCAAACACTAAAGTTGTAACCTGGTTTAATACTTGTTAGAACGAACCCATTTAGTAGGAATAACTTTGTAATCATCGATAATCTATGGAGATATGATCTGTCTAGTGTCTCTATCTTGGAAAATCACCATGTTTTAATGGAAAATATGGTCCAATTCATTTGCCTACCATGGTTGAGATTAAGAAAAACTTAATGAGATTGAGGATACTTATGTATCGTGTAGAAAAAGCAGTATATAATCATCTATTTGTTCAGCGTGACTTTGCACATGCAACTGGGCTTGGGATTAAGAATATATCGATTTCAAGACAATGATATGTTGAAAGTCAATGCAACTTCTAGATAAATTCAAAAATTATCCTTTAAGAGATATTTCTTTAGGAAGATTCTAGAATATAAAATAAAGAAATAAGATATTCTCCAAAATACTAGATATTCTAGATGAACATTCTAACTATTAGATATTTGTAAAATTAATGGAAATGATGTTTACATGTGTAAAACCTTTTACCCGATCCGATCGCCAAGTTCGAATATTTGATGCAACAAGAATATGAATAACTTAACACATATCTATTCTAATTTGAATACATCTATAGACAACTTAGGTATTCAAATTACTCCATAAAATCTATACACGCATTGTATTAGTTCCAATTTCTTACAACCTAACACTTTTAGTGACCTAATAATTATTTACAATTTACAATTCAACCCCGTTTAGACTTAGTCAACTTCAACCCTAAGGCGTGGCCTTTATGGGTGCTCCTCTATATATATGAACAACTATCGCGCATCACATAACTCCGATGGAGTTTGGTTTGGTCCCTCTTGATTTTTTTGAGCCTTTTTCTAACCTACATTAAAGCAACAATTTTATAAGTTTGGGAGAACTTAGTGAAATCTATATATAAAATGCGTGAAAGACTACACAGATCTTAAGAAATTGATATTTCTGGCTCAGAATTAAGCTCTTTGAATTTAATAGGAGAATTTACGAACTTAGTTGACAAGGCTCATACATTATGCATTATGCATTCTAAGTCGTTTATTGGCGGACTTAGACCTTGGTTTGATCCTGACCATGTTTTCTCTTGGGTCTAACCACCTCTCCATCTTTCATTATTCCACCTCCCTGGTATTCGTTCATCACTTCTGGCTGGCAACGCTTGGTGTCTACCTAATTAAATGTTGTAACTATGGTCTTTACCAAAATACAATACCTTCATTTCTTTGAAGAACTAGTGTTGATAATGCAGTACCATAGTACCCACTCTTTCAGCCCGTACTTTCAAGATGCTCCATTAGACATGTGGTTCCTTACATACTATCTCTTGCTCAAGTATTTCTTGAAGGTTTCTACATTTGGTAGATCAACAAGATTTTTAATATGTTTCACGGTCTTGACAGACTTTCATTCTTCACGATTATCTGGCGGACTCTATTTATCATTTAGCCTTGGGCTGACATTTTCTCCCATGAAGACTCTGGTCAATCTACCCGAACCTTCGGCTACCTCTTTTCGACTTACAAATTAAGTATGTGTACTATTTTAACCCATTCTGTATCTACTGAAACAATGTGGATTTGTGCCTACCTTAGCGGACTCGCTTTGATGTACATGACTTTTACCTCATTATTTAAGGATTCTCTTCCTTCTATCACCTTAACTGGTTTGGGACACTTCCTTGGATCCACTCATCATCGTCTTTGGTGAATTCTCTCATTATCCTGTTAGTCCGTTTTTCCCTTAAGCACCAAGTTTAATCGGTCTTGTGACTTATTGCACCAGTCACACTATGAACTCTACTTTATACCTTGGCATGTCTCCTAGTATACTAATCTGTGGACTTTACACATATAACCCAATGTTTTACGTATTGACAGACTTTCCTGTGTTTATTGTCTCAGTGGACTACCCTGGGTTTAGTGTCCTGATGGACTCTCTATGTTGCCATGGGGAAGCCATAGTTTTACACCTTAATGTCTTGGCAAATTCCATTAGTTGCCATAGTGAGCTATGGTCTTACACCTTAAACCTCTTTAAGGTGTCACCCCAAAAGACCTTACCACCGTTGTAATATAGCCTCATAGAGCCTATTGACCGTCGTTGCGACGCTACTCTATGGAACCTAAAAATCATTGTAATGGTGTTGCTCTAATGAACCATTCAATATCATTCCATATCATATCTAACCTTGATGCTCGAACACCACAATATCCCCTCCACAAGGCCTAGAGCTTCGCACATCACGATTTTCACCCGGCGACACCAGATTGTGAAATCTAATGGAATTCTATTTCTCTATCTAGCCCCCCTGTAACACTTCTTAATCGATCTGGTCATTGGACTTAAGCTACAGAGTGCTACAGTTAAAGCCAAAATAGAACACATTCAATTCACATCAGTTATTTCAAATAAACATAAAATTTCTTCATAAATACACAATTAACATTCAAATTATACATGAATCATACAATCATAATCAAATCAATACATAATCACTCAATATAAATCTTTTTCAGGGCTTATAAAACTAAAAATTATACGTATTCACTAGTATCAACCTAAAAATTAACTAGGATTAATTTGCAACATTTTCAAAATTACAAATAAAATATATCATAAATAAAACCTTCCAATAACCAATCATGTCATAAACATTCAAATATTATGAAATATAATTAAATTCGAGTGTAAATCGAGCTTACGAAAGCTCTAAAATTAACTTGGAAACACATAGGGATCAAATCGTAACATTTTTGAAAGATAACGATAATTATACAAAACAGGGGTCACACGGCCGTGCGTCCATGCTGTGTAACTCATTGAACCCATACGGACCAATTTTCAAATTTCATCAAAATCACATGGTCGTGTGGCTGGGTCGTGTGACAAACTAAAACTGTGTGATACATATACTTCCTAATTTCTAAAGAGCACATGGTCGTGTCATTAGCCTATGTATGACACACGACCATGTGTCAAATCGTGTGGTGCAAAAATAAGCCACTACATGTATAGCTCAATTTAACCATTCAAAATGACCTAAAATGCACATTTAGCCAACACAAATATGTAACAGCCAAATTTTTTAGTGATGTCGGAAACAGTGATTCGAGATCACTAAATCTGACGAGTAAGTTTAGAAATGTTAACAAATAATAATTATAGGCCAAGCGCGAACTTAAAAGAATCATTTTTAATTAGTGAATTTTGCGATTTTAAAAGAATTCATCAGGTAAATTTGGTTGAAAATGAGGTATCGAGACCTTGGATTTATAAACCGAGCCATAAATATTTTTATAAATATTTATGGAGTGTTATTAAGTTAGTATTAAAGTTTCGTTAGAAAATTTTAACGTTTGGTTAGTCAATTAATTAAAAAGGACTAAATTGAAAATAGTGCGAAATTTGTTAAATTGTGATTAAATAGTTTAAGTGATTAAAAAGGAGGGATTTAAAAGGCAATTGGACCCAAATTGTATGGGCTGGACGGTTGGGCAAGAAAATCAGCAAAAAAGACAAGGAGAAACAAGGGCAAAATGGGAAATTTTGCAAATTAAACATATAAAACAAGACAAATTTGAAAAATCTAGAGATATCATCATTTTTCTTCAGCAAAAACGCCATGGGAGGTCTGAAAGATGCTGGTTTTTCATACTTTGACATATGTGAGTTCAATTCTTACCCTTTTCTTTGAGATTTTTATGTTTTTGTGACTTTTACAATTAGGTCCAAGTGTTTAATTCATTAGTTTTTGATTTTATGAACAAAATTAAAAGCTATCATTGATAAGTGTTAGCTGTTTATGATGAAATAAAATGAATTTGAAGCTTTGATTTTGTTGTTTGATGATTTTATCAAGTAATTTCAATAGATATTGATTTTAGGACCTAATTGTGAAAAAGTTGTGAATTAAGGTTTAGTGTTAAAATTCTGAATAGTTTAGAATTATGGAATAAAATGTTAATTGAGAAAAATTAGCTTAATAGATGGGCTAATTGAGCAAGGACTGAATTGTATGACCTTTGAAATTTAGAGGAAAAATGGTAGTAAACATCTTGAACTAAAAAATATTGGACAGCAGAAGTAGACTAACTTTGAAAAATCACCATAAATTGTATAAATCGAATTAGAAGATGCATAAAATGTGAAATTAAATCATATTGAGTCTAGTTTTTCATAGAAAAAACAGTGTAAGCAATGGATTTGTAAATTATGAGATATAATTAATTTTGTGAGACAATGTTAGAATGAATTCGGGTTCCCCTATTTTGACTTTGGAAAATCACCAAAAATTGGAGAAAATTAATTAGAGTCTCAAATTTATATGATTAGAATCCTTAATGAGTCTATTTTCAATATAAATCAATGGGAACATTATCCGAGTTTTTTACTGTGATATAATTAATTTTTAGTGAAGAGATGTCAGAACTGTTGGATAGTGAAACAGGGGAAACTTAAATGAATAAACTGTACTAATTGGCTAAACAAAAAATTCTTCAAATTTTATGGTGGAATGATATGTGAGTCTAGTTTTAGGGAAAATTTACGGATCTTAATTTTGAGCTCTGTAGCTCGAATTATAAATAATTGAGTGACTATAACTCGTATGAACAGATTGATGTGAGCATTAATAAGTAAATTGTGAAATCGTACTTACAAGAATGTTATATACATTAAGGATGTGGAATGGAGAGGAGGAGGAGAAAAAAATATATATGAATATTCAGTTAGCATGGCTAATTTGCATGTTTTAAGCTCATGAACTAAATTGAATAAAAGTAAAACTTTAGGGGGCAATTTTATAAAAATGTCAAAAATGACTAAATTGAAGGGAATAAATTGTTTTATTATCTAAATTAATAAATTGAATGAAATTTTCAATTTAAGATTGGGTAAAATTTGGGAAAATGGTAAATTACCAATATGCCCCTAAATTTTGGTATTTCTGCAATTTAGTCAGGTAGGTTCGGATACCCTGAATGAGCATGTAAATATGAAAATTTAAGTATTGTATCGTATTTTATATGATATTTTGAATTGAATATATGAAAAGCATGTTACATGAAACATGAAAATGAATACTAAATAATATAAATTAATTGAAATTATTCTGAAAATTTCGATAATGCCTCGTATCTTATCCCGGTCTCAGGTACGGGTATGGGGTATTACATTTAATGGTATCAGAGCTAAGGTTTAACCGGTTCTCGAACCAAACGTAGCATATGTGAAGTCTAGAAATACATGCCATTATATAACTTGTGATAAGATAATGTAATATCTTCCAACTCTGATGAGATTTATTTTACTTAAAGATAGAGATACTTTCCCAACCGAGCTAATTACGATAATGATAAAAGCGATACTCAAATATATGAGCAAAAGTAGATTATGATGAGTCGGAACTCATAAAGGTATGAATAAATGTTATATTTAAATTTATGTGTATAGTAAGTAAAATTTTAAGGTAAGTATTAATATTGAATTGAATTTTTATGGATATATGTGATTGATGTGGAAATAGAATTTTGGATATATGTTATATTTGAAAATTTTATTAATTGGGAATGTGATGAAATTGATATGAATATGTGATTAATTGAAATGTGTATTGATTGGAAACTGGAAAGTGAATTGAATACCTTATTAACTGTACCGGACTGAGTCGGATATAGTTGGCATGCCATAGGATTTTGAGAAGGGATTTGGAGATGAGATTTGGATATGCTGATGTTTATATCCTTCGGATTTATCCGAAGAGGCACTTTGTGCTATTCTTGTAACACCCTCACGCCCGAAACCGTCACCGGAGTCAAACTTGAAGTGTTACTAAACTTATCTTACCTTTTAAAAAACTCTAAACCACTTATTTTAATTTTTGGAATAAACTATTTTTCTGCATCATGGTTGCTTAAAAATTCATTTCTCGAGTTTCAGAACTCAAAATTAAGATCAGTAAATTTTTCCTGAAACTAGACTCATATATCTATCTACTAATTTTTTTCTAGAATTTTTTACTTGGCCAATTAGTACAGTTTATTAGTTAAAGTTTACCCTGTTTCAAAACTCGACTGCACTGACCTCTTCTTACTACGAACCATTTTTCTTCCTGTAAAAAATTCATATGACTAAACTGTTTGTTTCTCTTAAAACTAGATTCAACAAGATTCTAATCATATAAATTAAACCTTATAATTATTTTTTTACAATTTATGGTGAATTTCCAAAGTTGAAACAGGGGATCCAGAAATCGCTCTGACCCTGTTTCACTAAAACTCAAATATCTCATAAAATATAATACCTTTACCTGTTTTGCTTATTCATAAGAAAATATACATAATAAGGTTTAATTTCATATATTATTCATCTTAAAACTATGTTTCTACAATTTTTAGTGATTTTTCAAAGTTACGTTATTTCTGTTACTTGAATCTGTTTTTAGGTTACTTTCACATTTTTCATAATTTTCATGTCATAATCATCATTCAATCATACATATTAATAAACATGTATATCATCGGCTATTTTATTAGCTAATCACTAGCAAGTATTTACACATCATTCATTGTTCATATTATACCAAAAGTAGCTAAGTTTCTATACATGCCATACCCAAAACAAAACATCTAGTTATACCGAGTTATTTCTTTGATAGTGTGATCGGCCTCCGACGTTTCCTTCGATCCCCGAGTGACTAGATAAGTACTATAAGAAGAAGAAAATAAAGAGATTAAGCACTAGGCTTAGTAAGCTTACAAGCAAATAAATCACAACATTCAACATAATGGATAATTATGCATAATATCATCTAACATCATAAATTTCTTTACCTCTCAATTTCTACTTCTTCTTTATTCCCTTACCTTCTTTCTTACCTGACCTTTCCTTTTTCATAAGTATAATCTAATTTTCCTTAGCTGTTAATTCACTGTAATTTAACTCGTATCCTGACCCGTTGAACCACTCGGAATACTAAGGATACTAGGTCGTTCTGTCATCAATATCTCGCCAATGCCATGTCTTTGACATGGACTTACATGAATTATTCCTGTCTCCAATGCCATATATAATATGGACTTACATGGCTCAATCCTGTCTCCAAAGCCATATTTCTAATATGGACTTACATGGCTCATTTCTGTTACATCATCTGTCAACCCTAATATCCCGACATTCCTAGGGTTCAACTGGGCTTTCTAACACTTTTCCTCTGTCACTTCACCTTAAATTCAACTTTAAATATTTTCATAACATAAATATATAAATGCTGGAAATTGAAAATAATAATGTAAAATAAAAGAATATTGCATTTATTTACTGTAACTTACCTTGATACAAAATGTGACTAAACTTTACAATTTAGTCCTTTACTTTTTCTTTTCCCCGATCTACTCCCGAATTTTGTTCTTCTTGATCTATAATAGAAAATTTAACTTATTTAATATTCACATTTATTAAAACAGTCCTTGACTCAAACTTTTTCAAAATTATATTTTTACCCCTAAACTTTCACATATTTGCACTTTTTCCCCAAGGCTCGTAAATTAAACTTCATCCTATTTTCTTATGTTTTATGACATGCTGATCATTTTTCCATTCTATAGAAATATCAAAATCACACTCTAACATATACTTATGACTATTGGTATTTTTTTTCCAATTTAAGCCCTTTTACTCGTTTTCACTTAAAACCGAGTAGCATAAGCTGTTTAACATAATTTAAAACCTCACATTCTATCATAAAACACCAAAATACACAAATTTCAGCCATGGGTATTTTTCCAAATATGAACCCTAGGTTGAATTATTGCTAGAATAAGCTTAATCAAGTTACCGGGACTCCAAAAACGTAAAGATCATTAAAAACAAGGTTGAAATCACTTACTATGAAGCTTGAAAGTTGAAGAAACCCAGCTATGGAGGAGAGAAAAAATCGGCAGAAACTAATTGAGAAGATGACCATTTTTGTGTTATTTTTCCCTTTTTAATTCATTTAATATCCAAATGACCAAATTACCCCTCCTTACTAAACTTTCAAAAATTCCTTCCATGTCCTAATTTTTTTCCATGAACTTAAAATTGGTCAAATTGTTATTTAAACCCTCCAAATTAATATTCCAAAGTAATTTCATACTAAAAACTTCTAGAATGCAAGTTTTGTAAATTTTTCGATTTAGTCCCTAACCTCAACTTAAGCACTTTATGCATAAAAGTTCATCACGAAATTTTCACACAATCATGCAATCATACCATGAACCTCAAAATAATAATAAAATAAATTTTTCTACCTCAGATTTGTGGTTTCGCAACCACTATTCCATTTAGGCCCTATTTCGGGATGTTACAATTCTGGTGTGTTTTGGATGGATTATATTATTCTGGTGTGTTTGGGAGGATTACATGATACTGGTGTGTTTTGGAGGATTATACTGGTGTGTTTTGGTTGGACATTTTGGTGTGTTTGGATGGAATCCGTGTATCCGCCAAAGTCCGAGTCTTGTTAATATGGGTAAATATGAATATTAAGTGAAATTGAAATGAGAATTGAATTCCCTATTAACTTGTCGGACTAGTCGGATATAATTGGCATGCCATAGGAACTGGAAGTGTACGGGATTTGTCGGCTATACTGATCAGGCACTTTATGTGTCGTATTTCAGGCACCTTGTGTGTCGTATCAGGCACCTCGTATGTCGTTTCAGGCACTTATGTGTCGATATCGATCAGTACTACGTGCTCGCTTTAGGCACAATGTGCCGTCTCGGTGTGTTTGGTTGGATCCGTGTATCCGTCGAGTCGGAGTTATGTTAATAGGGTTGAGTAAATGAAATGAGAAAATCGAATGAATTTGATCGAATAAACTATTGAAAGTGTGAAAAGTGGAATTCGAAAAGAAATGTGAATTGTGAATTGAAATAGAGATATGAGATTGAAAGCTTGAACCAAAGGTTCATGAATTGATTAAAGATAATATAGATGATATATGATGCCATTTGATGAAAGACTATTGCGAGATATGAAATTAAAGCATAATTAACACATATGACTTATATTGTTACATGTTTGATGTCTATTATTTATTATAGTATTTATAATTTGAATTATGGTAATACCACTGAGTACAAACATGCTCAACATACGATTATATTATTATAATTCAAATTATTTATTGTTATTAAGTGTTAAATCCCTATCACTCCATATGGGATTCAATTCTATTATGTTTGGAAAAAGAAGTCGATGGTGAAACTTACATGAGACTATTCTTCTGTCTCTTCCGGTTTTCTCTGAGAAATCATTTGGATATTTATTATTATTTTTGTATGATCGTATTTTGGAGTTCTTTATCTCGGTTTTCCTATCACTCTTATTTCGTAAATTATCGATCATGATTTATCCTTAAAGTATGTTCTTTGGTTTATGATGACTATGTCTATTATGATAAGACTATCCGTGTCTGTTTGGCATGTCTACGATGTTATGTGCCCAACATGTTTGATTAAGTAAATTTTATTCAAAACTGAATAAGTGTGTGTTTATGTACACTTGGTTGAATAAGTATGATTAGTAAGTTCATATGGCTAAATTTAATGTTGTGATATGAAAATTTCATGAATGATATAGTATATTATTGCATATGAATGTCATTAAACTGTGATAGTTATAAAATGATATTTGAATAAAAGTACAAATTAAGTGGAACAACAGATTTGAGTACTTCCGTTCAGTGGCTAAGACGAATTGACGGAAAAGACCATGGTTGGACCATGGCATCAATGTGATATGTGATCTGTGTAAGACCATAGCTGGGCTATGGCATCAGAGATATGTGATTACGTGTTTCCGTATAAGACCATATCTAGGATATGGCATCAGTGTGATATGTGATTCGTGTAAGACCATGGCTGGGCTATTGTAACACCCCTAACCCGTATCCGCGCCGAATGTGGGGTTTGGAGAATTACTACCATTTACGATCACTAAAAAATTTAAATACTTACCGATTCAATGCATCATATAAATAAATATATTACCATTCAATCAACAGTTTGACAGTTGTATAAGCATCAAACAACAACATTGTTAGTATACTTGCACATATCTCATATAAATTCAACATCGATATATCTATTTTCTCGACATATCGTACTTGAGTTTAATAATAGTCTCAATTACATAATTTCCTTGTATCAACATATCAAAGATAATCATATATGTACATGTCATGAAACATATCATGCTCTTACCGCTTTCTTCATAAGCATATATCATTCATTTCATTATATCAATATTTCATGCTCCATCATTTCCATATATTTTATGTATATTTATTCCTAATAGCTTATATCAAACTTAACATAAATTATATTTCATGTACTTGTACTTATTTCGTTTATCTATCTTCATAATTATTTCATATAACCATTCGTCATCGATACATATTACACGAATATCAATTGTTCAACAGATGCTAGAGCGTCTCCCATCCACGGTCTTATTTATCTTTGACATGATGCCATAGTGTCTTTCAACTATGGTCTTACTCATTTTCGTCATGTTGCCATGGTATCTTTCAACCATGGTCTTGTTCATTTCATATCACGTTGCCATGGTATCTTTCAACCATGGTCTTACACATTTCATATCGAGTTGCCATGGTATCTTTCAACCATGGTCTTACACATTTCATATCGAGTTGCCATGGTATCTTTCAACCATGGTCTTACACATTTCATATCGAGAGCACACTCATGAACCTCATCCTTGCGGCGGATTACCGGTCGAGCTAAATCCTGCAATATGAACTCATAGAGTATTGTCGGGATTACCGGTCGAGCTAAATCCCCAACGACAATTACTCTAATGAGCTTGGATCCAATTACCAGTCCAAAGCTAAATTCAGACCCTAATTGGATTACCCGTCCGGCTAAATCCATTTTACACATATTCTTCGGAGGGCTATATCAGATAGGATCACCCGTCCGGCTAGATCCTTTTACCGTCAATTCCTTTTCGTAAATCCATCGAATTTTCCTTTCATTCAACCGGATTTCTTCCCATTTTATCAAATATATCAATGTTTTATAAATTTTCATACAATGAACATTCAAATCATATTCACATCAATAACATACAATCTCAAGCATTTCGAATATAATTCAAGTTACACGAACTTACCTCATTGATTGCTCGTGTTTATTATTTCATTATTCGATATATTTTCTTTCCATGATCAAGTCTCGTATTTGTGTCGTCCGGATCTTTATAAATAAATTTGATCATCATTTTCATTCATTTCATATTCTAATACATTTAATTAATGCTCTAGGCAAAATTACCATTTTGCCCCTAAACTTTAATTAATGATGATTTCATCCTTAGGGACGGAAAGTAAAATTCTTGCAATTTAATCCTTATTTCCAACTATTATTCTCATATATAATGATAACAGTCCATGAATTCTATAAAATATCAAAATTTTTCATAATTTCAACACTTTTCAATTTAATCCCTAAAACATGTTTTCCCGATCTTGAACTAAATTGATAATTTCGTTAAATTTTGTAATTTAAATAATAAAATAATCTATTTCATGCAATTTAGTCATTTCGACATTTTACAAAATTACCCATAAAATTTTACTTTTATTCAATTTAGTCCCCGAGCCTAAAACATGCAAATTAGCCATGCTAGATGAATATTCATACATATTTTCCTCCTCCTCCTCTCCATTCCACATCCTTAATTTATATAACATACAACAAGTAACATTATCAATAATTTCACTATTTACTTATATGTACATTCAAAACTATCCATTTGCGTCATAGTCACTAAATTATTTATATATTAAGCTACAAAACTCGAAATTAAGATCCGTTAATTTTTCATAAAACTAGACTCACATGTATTCTTATCATAAAATTTTCAGAATTTTTGGTTTAGCCAATTAGTACAGTTTATTCATTAAAGTCACCCCTGTTCTGCTGTCTGACAGTTCTGACCCTTCTTCACTAAAAATTAGTTATCTCCTTTTACAGAATTCAAATGATGTTCTAGTTTGTTCCTAATAAAACTAGACTCATTCAGGATTCTATAAATATAAATTTAAGCCTCTAATTATTTTTATTCATTTTTTTATTATTTTTCAAAGTCTGAACAAGGGAACCCGAATTCATTCTGACCTTGTCTCACAAAATTCATTATATATCAAAATTTACAAATTCATTGCTTACACTGTTTCTTCTATGAGAAACTAGACTCATTAAGATTTAATTCCATATTTTTTTCATCTTCTAATTCAATTTATAAAATTTATGGTGATTTTTCAAATTTAGAGTACTGCTGCTGTCTATAACTGTTTTAGTGCAAGATATTAATTACCATGTTATAACACCCTTATTTTCTTTTTCTACACCATTTCTCATCACTTTCTCTTATTTTCTCTTCACTAACATATCAAGAACATAGGACCTTATGTAATAAAACTCTACTATAACATCATTTCCATGATTTATCAACAATAACAAACTTAAAAACATATTGAAATCTTGATGTACTTACCTTATTCTCTTGATACCAATCTTTAACTTGATTTTCTCTCCTCCAGCTTCTATTTCTTGAATCCAACTTGATGTTCTAACTCCCCATGTTCTCCTTAACATTTTCTCTCTTGGTAGCTATGGAAATTCATTTGATTTTTGGGTGAAAATGGTGAATTTTTGGTAAAGGACCAAATTGTGAAGAAAGTAAAACTTTCTTTCTTCCTCTCTTTCTCTCACGTTAGTTTGCATGGAAAGGAAAGATGATGAAAATTCTTCATCTTTCTTTCCTTATATACTAAATAAATAATAATAAAATAATATTAAATATCTCATAAAATATTAATAAAATAATATTTATCTAATTAATTAATTTAAAATATTATTAACATAATCATTACATTCTAGAATTCTCTCTCTTACTAATTGACCATTTTGCCCTTCATGATCTTTTAGAATTCCATCCTTGAGTCATCATTTAATTTGGTAAAATTGCAATTTAGTCCCTCATAGTTCTTCACTTATTCAATTTGGTCCTAATTCATCCATTTTCCTTAGTTTCTAGATCATTCTATCCTTAAAATATTTACACTATTGGTCCTTCAACTTTTTCATATTTACACTTTAACCCTTTAAGTCTTGAGTATTTACTCTTAGGCAACAAAACTTTTCTAACTTTTACAATTTAGTCCTTTCCTGAATCAAGATATCATAATTTACTTCCCAATGTTGCCATAACTCAAAACTTCCCTTTTTATCACTTTATTTCCTTATTTTATTATATCAAGGATAATATATTACTGTAAAGATTTTCAGGGTATTACAGCTATGGCTACGGTGTGTGATATGTGACTATGTGAAAGACCATAGTTTTACTATGGCATGATGAAAACGAAGTACTCAATTCCGAAATGGTTCCCTAAATTGATTAAGAAAAGTAAGTGATAAATGGACTTAAAAGATTGAAATTGATTAATTGTTGATATTGAGCTAAACTAAGTGAATTCATTGTTTGAAATTGTAGATGGCAGAAAATATTGATATACTATATAAGTGTATAAATTTTCTTGAAGTGAATTATGTGAAAACGATGATGTTATGTATGAATGTCAAGTCATATGTGTGTAGTTATGAGAGTTAAGTTAGAGGCTTTACGACCCCACCCCTTACCGAGTTGTAATTATGAGGAATAAGTGAGATTTTGATGATATGTCAAACCTTTGTATGCTGATCTAAAGGTTATTGGGAAGAGATGTTTGAGATTAATTCGGTTGTGATTCTGAGAAATTTTGTGGAAGTTTTTCATTAGAGTTGAAAGCAACTTTTTCTGGTAAGATTTTCGGGGACGAAAATCCCTAAAGGGAGGGAGAGTTGTAACAGCCAAATTTTTTAGTGGTGTCGGAAACAGTGATTCGAGATCACTAAATCCGACGAGTAAGTTTAGAAATTTTAACAAATAATAATTATAGGCCAAGCGCGAACTTAAAAGAATCATTTTTAATTAGTGAATTTTGCGATTTTAAAAGAATTAATCAGGTAAATTTGGTTGAAAATGAGGTATCGAGACCTTGGATTTATAAAACGAGCCATAAATATTTTTATAAATATTTATGGAGTGTTATTAAGTTAGTATTAAAGTTTCGTTAGAAAATTTTAACGTTTGGTTAGTCAATTAATTAAAAAGGACTAAATTGAAAATAGTGCAAAATTTGTTAAATTGTGATTAAATAGTTTAAGTGATTAAAGAGGAGGGATTTAAAAGGCAATTGGACCCAAATTGTATGGGCTGGACGGTTGGGCAAGAAAATCAGCAAAAAAGACAAGGAGAAACAAGGGCAAAATGGGAAATTTTGCAAATTAAACATATAAAACAAGACAAATTTGAAAAATCTAGAGATATCATCATTTTTCTTCAGCAAAAACGCCATGGGAGGTCTGAAAGCTGCTGGTTTTTCATACTTTGACATATGTGAGTTCAATTCTTACCCTTTTCTTTGAGATTTTTATATTTTTGTGACTTTTACAATTAGGTCCAAGTGTTTAATTCATTAGTTTTTGATTTTATGAACAAAATTAAAAGCTATCATTGATAAGTGTTAGCTGTTTATGATGAAATAAAATGAATTTGAAGCTTTGATTTTGTTGTTTGATGATTTTATCAAGTAATTTCAATAGATATTGATTTTAGGACCTAATTGTGAAAAAGTTGTGAATTAAGGTTTTGTGTTAAAATTCTGAATAATTTAGAATGATGGAATAAAATGTTAATTGAGAAAAATTAGCTTAATAGATGGGCTAATTGAGCAAGGACTGAATTGTATGACCTTTGAAATTTAGAGGAAAAATGGTAGTAAACATCTTGAACTAAAACAATATTGGACAGCAGAAGTAGACTAACTTTGAAAAATCACCATAAATTGTATAAATCGAATTAGAAGATGAATAAAATATTAAATTAAAGCATATTGAGTCTAGTTTTTCATAGAAGAAACAGTGTAAGCAATGGATTTGTAAATTATGAGATATAATGAATTTTGTGAGACAATGGTAGAATGAATTCGGGTTCCCCTGTTTTTACTTTGGAAAATCACCAAAAATTGGAGAAAATTAATTAGAGTCTCAAATTTATATGATTAGAATCCTTAATGAGTCTACTTTCAATATAAATCAATGGGAACATTATCTGAGTTTTGTACTATGATATAATTAATTTTTAGTGAAGAGAGGTCAGAACTATTGGATAGTGAAACAGAGGAAACTTTAATGAATAAACTGTACTAATTGGCTAAACAAAAAATTTTTAAAATTTTATGGTGGAATTATATGTGAGACTAGTTTTAGGGAAAATTTATAGATCTTAATTTTGAGCTCTGTAGCTCGAATTATAGATAATTGAGTGACTATGACTCGTATGAATAGATTGATGTGAGCATTAATAAGTAAATTGTGAAATCGTACTTACAAGAATGTTATATACATTAAGGATGTGGAATGGAGAGGAGGAGGAGAAAAAAATATATATGAATATTCAGTTAGCATGGCTAATTTGCATGTTTTAAGCTCATGGACTAAATTGAATAAAAGTAAAACTTTAGGGGCAATTTTGTAAAAATATCAAAATGACTAAATTGAAGGAATAAATTGTTTTATTATCTAAATTAATAAATTGAATGAAATTATCAATTTAAGATTGGGTGAAATTTGGTAAAATGGTAAATTACCAATATGCCACTAAATTTTGGTATTTCTGCAATTTAATCAGGTAGGTTCGGATACCCTGAATGAGCATGTAAATATGAAAATTTAAGTATTTTATCGTATTTTAAATGATATTTTGAATTGAATATATGAAAAGGATGTTACATGAAACATGAAAATGAATACTAAATAATATAAATTAATTGAAATTATTCTGAAAATTTCGGTAATGCCTCGTATCCTATCCCGGTCTCAGGTACGGGTATGGGGTATTACAAATATTTGTTCAAACATACACATTCCATGCCAAAAATACAACTTGTAACTTCTAAAATACCTAACTAATATGCAACATTGGCACCATCACAATCAAGATCTAAGAAACTTTCAAACCATTCATCCAATTCAAATATGCATATAAACTTACGTTACAACTTTTAATTTATCAAAATAACTTGTCAAAATCTCACTTCATTGACCTCACTTTAATTCATACCAAATTTAACCATTTAGGCTTCAAACATAGCTACTATCATTTAACATACATGCCTTAAAATTTCATCTAACCATTATCTAAAATTGACATCTTTCTTACTTCAAAATTATGGGCACTTTAACCACACACATATAACATTCATATCTTCAAGACATGCCATATAACCTTTCAAACTAACATTAAATATAAACCATTTCAACAACTTTACAAAATTATCACATAAAACTCAAGAACACATATTCACGTCCAAGCCTATATACATAGACTTACGATTTAAAACAATTTTTAATATCATTTACATATATCAAAATTTATATCACCAAATCAGATTAAAAACAAACAGACTTATCAATCCAAACCAGTTATATCAACATGTGGAACATTAGGACCTAGTCATTCACTTGTCACAAATATGGCTATTCACTTGCGACATTTATACCTCATTATAATACCAAATCATCCAACATCATCAACACCATTAAACCAAGATCATGAACATCCAAGATAATTTAAACACAAATACAATCCTATATATTGCTTGTTTCAATTATTACTTTTAGATTATGCAATTAAAACAATTCATTTTGCTAATGCAGGTGAGTTTACGTCCCAAACTTTCAATAATTATTGTATGTCAATAGGGATAAAAGTTGAACATCCTGTAGCTCATATTCACACATAAAATGGTTTTGCTGAGCCATTTATCAAACGCCTCCAAATAATAGTTAAATCATTACTTATAAGAACAAAGCTTCCTATTTCAACATGAGATTGTGTTGATTTGCATGTTGTACACATCAAGACAATAAATTACAAATGCTCCCCATTACAATTGGCTTTTGATTAAGAGCTAAATATTTCCCATCTTAGAATTTTTGGATGTGTGATATATATTCCAATTGCGCCACCACAACGCACAAAGATGGGTCCTCAAAGAAGGTTGGAAATATATGTTGGTTATGAATTTCCTTTTATAATTAAGTATATTGAACTATTAACTGGAGTTTTATTTATTGCACGATTTATTGGTTGCCATTTTGATAAAACAACATTCCCAACATTAGGGAGAGAATAAAAAGTTAGATGAATAAAGTACTTGAAATGAATTATCATTGTCTAATATCCTCACACAAATCAATGTGAACCAAAAGTTTACCAAATAATTCATTTTACAAATCAACTACTAGATTCATTTACTAACATAATGAGAATTACAAAATCTCACATACCAGCTGAAAATGTTACAATACGAATTGGTGTCCTAATAGGGCAAACTATTAGTACAAAAGAAAGTAATCCACGCTTGAAGCGTGGAAGACTAGTTGGTTGCAAAGTTAAAAATCCTCGTTGAAGGAAAGGAGCAAACATTCAAGATGATCATATAGTGGAGGCCAGGGTTCCTGAAGAGACCCATGACATAACTAATTATAAATCTCAGGAAGAGATTCAGGTATTTGAAAGTGAAAATGAAAATGATGAAAACAAATAGATCTCGATAAGTTATGTCAATACGAGAAAAAGATGGAACCGAAAAAATATAGTTGTCGACAACAATTTTACTTATAATATTGCTACCGAAAAGATTGAGAAAAATCTATTGAGAAATGTAGAAAAAGAAAAGATTAGGAAAAATGGAAGGACACAATTCAAGCAAAATTGAATTTACTTTCTAAACATGAGATTTTTGGACCTTTAGTCCAAACACCTAAAGATATAAAGTCAATAGGATATAAATAGGTATTTGTGTGAATACGAAATAAGAAAAATGAAGTTATAATATATAAAACACGACTTGTAGCACAAGGATTTTCACAAAGGCCCAACATTGATTACGAAGAGAAATATTCTCCTGTGGTGGATGCAATCACGTTTAGATTGTTGGAAAAACGAGTTTAGAAAACATACCAAAAAATAAATTTAGGGAAAAAACCAAACTTTTAAAAAATATTCCAATCTTGGTTGTGATATCTAAAGTTATAAGCACTTAATCAAAATTGTACATTTTTTATTTGTCTAAGATGAGCACTTCGACGAGTAGTCTTCTCTGCTATCTTCAAGTTTTCGAATCAGAAAATTTTTCTCAAAATTTAACAGTAGGGTAATTTTGTAATTTCTCTAAATTTTTGGGTCAAGTTGTAATCGGAAAAATATCTCTAGAAATCTTCTAGAATAATCTCTTTAGAAATTTTCTTTCTACAAATTTCTCTTGAATTCAAATGTGAGTAAATAATCACTCAAGACTCTTTTTATATAGGGAGAGTTTAAAGAGTTCAACTTTGATTAAACTTAATCACTTTAATATTAAATTAATATAATATTTACCAAGATAAATATTAGATTAAATTTAATATTAAATCTTATTAAAATAATAGTATATTTATCATGTATTAAATTAGATTTAATATTAAGATAATCGCTTTAATATTAAATTAATAAAATATTATTAAGATAAATATTAAATTAAATTTAATATTAAACTATTAAAATATTATTATTTTTGGAATAATTTATCTCAAATCAAATTTTTTGGTAGAATTCCAGGAGTGTAACTTGTCCACTGTTTAACACCGACGACCAACCACCGTCGGCCACCAGGACGCCACCACCATGTTCAGTGATGCAAGTGCAACACCCTTACGGCACCCCAAGTTGATTCAACTGCTACTAGTTCGGTCCAGGTCAATGACGACTCAACCTGTCTGGTCTAGCCACCAGTTGGACCGTTAGCCTAGTTTCACATACCGAGCCCAGTTCAACTAGTTTTTGGATATCAGTCTCGGTTTTGGGCTCCTGGGCCCAATTTATAATCTTAGGTCCAATTTTCAAGTTCAATTACTCATTGGGTCAATTGTTTGACTTGAAAATTAACTTCCAAAAATATCATATTAATTTTAGTTGAATTGATTAATTTAATTTTACTTTACCAAAATTAATTTTTTTCAAAAATCACTTAGATTTTCTAAATTAATTTTTCAATAAAATTCTTTAATCAAACTCTCTAGTTAAGCAATTCTCACGACTACCTAATTTAATTCCACATCGAATAAATCGACTCAAATAAATTATTCCCAAAGTCATAATATGTTCTTCTGATTCAAATACAGTCCGATCGAACTTTTGTTGAGCTAGCGTAGAGACCAATCGGACATATACAATTAGGCTCTAATGATTGCAATTATATCCAAAAGTATTATTTCGATAATTCGTAATTACTTAATCATCGAGTCAAGCCACAAGAAGTACCATGATTGAAAACTTCTTATTGTATACTCTTTATGAAAGCAATTCATCCAACTGCTTTGTCCAATGACCTCGTCATGTGTGTGTTACCCTTATATGATATCATTGATTCTTTTGAGTTAAATCTAATCACTCAATATAATCCTATTTTATCTCCTTGTCGCCATTGTGTCTTCTTAATGATTAATATGATCATTGTCAACAAGTAACTGTGATAAATTGCTCGTTCGAGAACAAGCAACTCGTGGCCACGTTCCATATTTATCAATCCACACAACACCAATGAGAGGATATCATTAACTCTTTATTTAAGCTATGAATTCCACTGTTACTAGTAAAGTCATGTCATACACAAGTCATGTAACCAACATATCGGCTATCTTTAGAGCATAAACATCCACTTATATCAAAGCACATGAGTTGCATACGCATGGTCAGTGACTAACTCAAAAATTAGGTAAATCAAACCATGAACGTCACAAGTGAATTAATTCACAAATAGATTCAGAATTAATTCATCTTGGGTCCAGTCCAATGTATCATTCTACTAATGAATACATCTATGCCTCTAGTCGTGGAGTCAACTACTCCGATAGCTAAGACTAGCCATCTCCCCAATTGAAATTGTAGACGACATAATAATCATTCTCAGTATTTGAATCAAATGTTCACTTTGATTCTTTTACGAGATTATGGACTCATTTAGATTATCTACTCAAGTAAGTCATCTTTATCACAATGTAAACGTTCTTTACAATACCACTTATCTTCAATTTGAACTTTAGACAATCAATGAGCTAATTGTTGCTTGTCACAATTTCGCTATGCATGCAATGTAATATCCTAAAAATTTTTACAGTAAAATATTATCCTTGATATAGTAAAATAAGGAAATAAAGTGACAAAAAGGGAAAATTCTGAGTTATCTCAACATTGGGAAGTATATTATGATATATTAATTAAAGAAAAAACTAAATTGTAAAAGTGAGAAAAAAATTGTTGCACAAGAGTAAAATTGAGGGGCTAAAGTGTAAATATAAAAATTTAAAGGACTAATAGTGCAAATATTTTAAGGGTGGAATGATATAGAAACTAAATAAAATGGATGAATTAGGACTAAATTGAATAGGAAAACAATTATGAGGGACTAAATCGTAATTTTACCAAATATGTGATGATTCAATGATGAAATTTTAAAAGATCACAAAGGGAAAAATGGTCAATTGGAAGAGAGAGAAATATAGAAAGTAATGATGATGTTGATGATATTTTATAATTATTAATTAGATAAATATTATTTTATTAATATTTTAATAAGATATTTTATTATTTTATTAATTTATTATTATTTATTAAGTATAAAAGGAAGGAAAGATGAATAATTTTCATCACGTTTCCCATGCAAAAAAACTTGAAAAGATGAGAGAAAGAAAGAAAGTTTTGCTTTCTTTACAATTTGGTCTTTTCACCAAAAATCCACCATTTTCACCTAGAAATCAAAAGAATTTCCATAGCTATCAAGAGAGAAAGATCACAAGAAGACCATGGGGAGCTAGAATATTAAGTTAGATTCAAGAAATAGAAGTTGGAGGTGAGAGAAAATCAAGTTAAAAATTGAAATCAATGGGACAAGGTAAGAACATCAAGATTTCAATATATTTTTAAGATTAATATTATTGAAAAAGCATAGAATTGATGTTAATGTAGAGTTTTCTTATATATGGTCTTATGTTCCTTATATGTTAGTGAAAATAAAATAAGAGAAAGTAATGAGAAATAGTGTAGAGAAAGAAAATAAGGGTGTTATAAACATGGTAAATAAACATCTTGCACTAAAATAGTTTTAGATGGTAGCAATAGGCTAAATTTCAAAAATCACCATAAAATGTGGAAATCGAATTAGAGGATGACTAAAATATGGAATTAAATATTATGGAGTCTAGTTTCTTATAGAAGAAACGGTGTAATCAATAGAATTGTGAATTGTGAGATATAATAAATTTAGTGAGACAAGGTCAGGATGATTTTGGGTTCCCCTGTTCTGACTTTGGAAAATCATCAACAATTGGAGAAAAACAATTAAGGGATTAAATTTATATATTTAAAAAAAATTAATGAGTCTATTTTCAAAAGAAATAAGCGGGAACATCATACAAATCTTGTACGATGAGATAATTAATTCTTAGTGAAAAAAAGTCGGAACTGTCAGACAGCAGAACAGGTTTAATTTTAAAGAATAAACTGTACTTATTGGCTAAACCAAAAATTTTGAAATTTTTATGGTAAGAAGATATGTGAGTCTAGTTTCAGGGAAAATTAGTGGATCTTAATTTGGAGTTCTATATCTTAAGATAAAAACAATTTAGTGACTATGACATGGATGGATAGCTTTGAATATACATATAAGTCAATAGTGAAATTATAGACAATGTTACTTATAAGCATTATATATACATCAAGGATGTGGAATGGAGAAGAGGAGGAGGAAAATATATGTGAATATTTAGCTAGCATGGCTAATTTGCATGTTTTAGGCTCAGGGACTAAATTGAATAAAAGTAAAAATTTATGCACAATTTTGTAAAAATGTCAGAAGTGACCAAATTGCATGAAATCGATTATCTTATTATTTAAATTACAAAATTAAATGGAATTATTAATTTAGATCAAGATCGGGTGAAAACATGTTTTAGAGATTAAATTGAAAAGTGTTGAAATTATGAAAAATTTTGTTATTTTATAGAATTCATGGGCTGTTATCAATATATAAGAATATTTAGGCTCAAAATAAGGATTAAATTACAAGAAATTTATTTTTCTGAGCCTAAGGATGAAATCGTCATTAATCAAAAGTTCAGGGGTAAAGTGGTAATCTTGCCTAGAGCATTAATTGAACGTATCAGAGTATGAAATAAATAAAAATGATGATCAAATTTATTTATAAAGATCCGGGCGGCTCAAATATGAGACTTAAACGTGGAAAAGAAAAGTTTTCAGATTAGTGAAATTATAAACACGAACAAGCAACGAAGTAAGTTCGTGCAGCTTGAATTGAATTATTGAATGTTTGATTTGTATATTTATGTGACATCAATGTGAATTGAATGTTTAATGTATGTTTTGGGCTTCGAGGGTCCAATTGAAGGACGTTATGATTATTTTTAAATATATGAATAATAAATGATTCGGAATTATCTAAAAATGTTCAGTAAACTCCAGTAATACCTCGTACCCTATTCTGGCAATGGATACATTTGTTGGTATCAGAGTTAAGGTTTAGTCGGTTCTCGAACCGAACGTAGCATATGTGAAGTCTAAAAATACATGCCATTATATAACCTGTGATAAGATAATGTGATATCTTCTAACTCTGATGAGATTTATTTTACTTAAAGATAGAGAAGCTTTCTCAACTGAGCTAATTCCGATAATATTGAAAGCGATACTCAAATATATGAGTAAAAGTTGATTATCATGAGTCGGAACTCATAAAGGTATGAATAAATGTTATATTTAAATTTGCATGTATAGTAAGTAAAATTTTAAGGTAAGTATCAATATTGAAATGAATTTGTATGGATATATGTGATTGATGTGGAAATAGAATTTTGGATATATGTTATATTTGAAAATTTTATTGATTGAGAATGTGATGAAATTGATATGAATATGTGATTATTACAAAATTTAAATATTTGTTATTGAAAAATGAATTGAATTGAATTGAATTGAGAATATATGTGATTAATTGAAATGTGTATTAATTGGAAACTGGAAAGTGAATTGAATACCCTATTAACTGTACCGGACTGAGTCGGATATAGTTGGCATGCCATAGGATTGGAAGTGTTCAGGGATACTTCGACCTCGAGTCGATGAGACACTGAGTGTTATTTTTTTACTTCGGATAGATTCGATGAGGTACTGGGTACCACTTTACTTTGGCCAGGCCAATGAGACACTGGGTGTCAACTTTACTTCTAACTATCCGATGATGCACTAGGTGCCATACTGGAGTGTTTGGTGTTGAATCCGTGTATCCGCCAAAGTCTGAGTCTTGTTAATAGGGGTAAATATGAATATTAAGTCAAATTGAAATGAGAATTGAATACCCTATTAACTTGTCGGGCTAGTCGGATATAATTGGCATACCATAGGATTTGGAAGAATACGGGATTTATCGGCTTTGTCGATCAAGCACTTTATGTGTCATATTTTAGGCACCTCGTGTGTCGTATCAGGCACCTCATGTGTCGTTTCAGGCACTTATCTGTCATATACTGATAAGATACTATGTACTGTTTTAGGCACAATGTGTCGTACTGGTGTGTTTGGGTTGGAATCTGTGTATTCGTCAAAGTCCGGATTTGTTAATAGGGTGAATAAATGAAATGAGAAAATCGAATGAATTTGATCGATTGAACTATTGAAAGTATGAAAAAGTGGAATTACGAATTGAAATATGAATTGAAATTGAGATATACGATTGAAAGCTTGAACCAAAGCTTCATGATTTGATTAAAGATAATATAGATTATATATGATGCCATTTGATAAAAGACTATTGTTGAGATATGAAATTAAATATAAATTAACACATATGACTTATATTGTTACATGTTTGATGTCTATTATTTATTATAGTTTTATAATTTGAATTATGGTAATACTATGAATATAGACATACTCAACAGATGGTTGTATTACTATAATTTAAATTATTTAGTATTAAATGTTAAATTTAAATTATGTGTATGGTAAGTGAATTATGAGGTAAGTGTTATTGTTGAATTGAATGGAATTGAATTGAGTGATGGATAAATATTAGTATTGAATTGTATATTGATGAGAAAGTGAAATTAAATTGAGTTGTGAATAAATTGAAAGTGAAATTGGATTTGAAAAGTGATATATAATGTACATGATAAGAATTATTAGTAAATTACGAATGACTAGTGAATTTTGAAATATGTTACATGTATTAAAGATAGAGAATATATAATTATACTAATTATTGGTACAAGGATTAAATTGTAAAGTATTTAAATGTATGAAATTCAGTTTTAATGCTCAAGTAGACGGGATTTAGAACTACTAGCATATTAGTGGCATGCCATTAAGGAACTCTAGTGCGCAATCTGATTATTAGTATGTTAGTGCTCTTTGATTATTAGCACATTAATGCTCTCCGTTTAGCACATCTGTGTTATCTGTATAACACTTTAGTGCTCTCTGTTTAATAGTGCATAATAATGCACCTCTATATCAGTTCCATATATTTTAAGTGTTCTATTTAGTCTAGTGGGCCTCTGTTGAAAAGGTAAACAATTTTTATTACAAGGTAAAGATTATCTCTGAGTAAAAATGTTGATTACAATGGAACAAAACTCGTAAAGATACGGATAAATGTTTTATAGTACTTGAGAATGATAAATGCTATATTTTATGATTAAATACATGAAAATTAAATTATGAGGCTTTATAATCTCTACTCCCTTACCAGTACAGTTATATGCAATGAAATTTATGAGAATTATATTGATTAAGTTCAAAACTGTGAAAGTGAAAAAGTTCAATAGTGGAGCAACTGATAATGTAGTCAAAACTGAGAATGAGTTAATAAGTGAAGATGAGTTCTGAATAGAGATATTAGATTTTTCTGAAAACTACTTGGGATATACAATGTAAATACATGAAAATTAAATTATTAGGCTTTATAATCTCTACCCCCTTACCGGTACAGTTATATGCAATGAAATTTATGAAATTTATATTGATTAAGTTCAAAACTGTGAAAGTGAAAAAGTTCAATAGTGGAGCAACTGATAATGTAGTCAAAACTGAGAATGAGTTAATAAGTGAAGATGGGTTCTGAATAGAGATATTAGATTTTTCTGAAAACTACTTGGGATATACAATACCACTGCTAAAGAAAGAAGTTATTTATAGGAAAACTGATTTATTCAGATAAGGTATTTACAGAATGGTTAATTGAAAATTTCTTCCAAATTAGTTTCTTGAGTGAATTGAATGATGTGAAATTATTGATAACTATACTAGTCAATGGATTGGTGAATAAATTGCAAAAATATTTGAATATAGCTATTATAATTGGGTATATTACAGTAGATTTTTGGGATTTTATATGGGTGTCTTATATGTACTGATATTTTCGGAGGCGTATACAGCTGTTCATGTTTGGATGCTATAACCATTATATGGAAAGGTTGGATAAATATGCTAACAGACAAAAATTTTCGCAAGTCTGATTGATTCACAAGTGATATTACTCTATCTCTCTTTGGTTTTCCAAGCCAATATATGTGATAGAATACTTGATACTAAGATTCATATGATATTATCTTCTAATTTCTATTGGTGGAAGCTTTGAAAGTCAAACGTGAAATATTGAATTAAAAATAAATTGTGAAGTGAAAGGATAGAGAATGGATATAAATCATAAACTAGGTAAATATGTGCAAAAAGAAACTATAGAATTATAAAAATAATGAAGTTCATGATCAAAAGAAAACAAGGAAATTTCGAGGACGAAATTTATTTTAAGGGGGAGAGAAATGTAATATCTCGAAAATTTTTATAGTAAGACATTATCCTTGATATAGTAAAATAAGGAAATAAAGTGAAAAAAAGGGAAAATTCTAAGTAATGTCAACATTGTGAAGTATATTATGATATATTAATTCAATAAAGGACTAAATTGTAAAAGTGAGAAAAGTTTTGTTGCACAAGAGTAAATACTCAAAATTTGAGGGGCTAAAGTGTAAATATGAAAAATTTGAAGGACTAATAGTGAAAATATTTTAAGGGTGGAATGATATAGAAACTAAGGAAAATGGATGAATTAGGACTAAATTGAATAGCAAAAGAATTATGAGGGACTAAATCGTAATTTTACCAAATTATGTGATGATTCAATGATGAAATTTTAAAAGATCACAAAGGGAAAAATGGTCAATTGGAAGAGAGAGAAATATAGAAAGTAATGATGACGTTGATGATATTTTATAATTATTAATTAGATAAATATTTTTTATTAATATTTTAATAAGATATTTTATTATTTTATTATTTTATTATTTTATATTTTATTATTATTTATTAAGTATAAAAGGAAGGAAAGATGAAGAATTTTCATCACCTTTTCCATGCAAAACAACGTGAGAAGAAGAGAGAAAGAAAGAAAGTTTTGCTTTCTTTACAATTTGGTCCTTTCACCAAAAATCCATCATTTTCACCAAGAAATCAAAAGAATTTCCATAGCCATCAAGAGAGAAATATCACAAGAAGACTATGGGGAGCTAGAATATTAAGTTAAATTCAAGAAATAGAAGCTGGAGGAGAGAGAAAATCAAGTTAAAGATTGAAATCAATGGGACAAGGTAAGAACATCAAGATTTCAATATATTTTTAAGATTAATATTATTAAAAAAGCATGAAATTGATGTTAATGTAGAGTTTTCTTATATATGGTCTTATGTTCTTGATATGTTAGTGAAGAGAAAATAAGAGAAAGGAATGAGAAATAGTGTAGAGAAAGAAAATAAGGGTGTTATAAACATGGTAAATAAACATTTTGCACTAAATTAGTTTTAGACAGCAGCAGTAGGTTAAATTTGAAAAATCACCATAAATTTTGGAAATCTAATTATAGGATGAATAAAATATTAAATTAAATATTATTAAGTCTAGTTTCTTATAGAATAAACAGTGTAAGCAATAGAATTGTGAATTGTGTGATATAATAAATTTAGTGAGACAAGGTCAGAATGATTTCGGGTTCTCCTGTTTTGAATTTGGAAAATCATAAAAAATTGGATAAAAATAATTAAGGGCTTAAATTTATATATTTAAAATCCTTAATGAGTCTATTTTCAATAGAAATAAGTGATAACATCATCCAAATCTCGTAAAATGAGATAACTAATTCTTAGTGAAGAAGGGTCGGAACTGTCAAACAGCAGAAAAGGTTTAACTTTAAAGAATAAATTGTACAAATTAGCTAAACCAAAAATTCTAAAAATTTTATGGTAATAAGATATGTGAGTCTAGATTCAGGGAAAATTAACGGATCTTAATTTGGAGTTCTTTATCTTAAGATAAAAATAATTTAGTGAATATGACATGGATGGATAGCTTTGAATATACATATAAGTCAATAATGAAATTATAGACAATGTTACTTATAAGCATGATATATACATCAAGGATGTGAAATGGAGAAGGGGAGGAAGAAAATATATATGAATATTCAGCTAGCATGGCTAATTTGCATGTTTTAGGCTCAGGGACTAAATTGAATAAAAGTAAAAATTTATGGACAATTTTGTAAAAATGTCAGAAGTGACCAAATTGCATGAAATGGATTATCTTATTATTTAAATTACAAAATTAAATGGAATTATTAATTTAGATCAAGATCAGGTGAAAACATGTTTTAGAGATTAAATTGAAAAGTGTTGAAATTATGAAAAATTTTGTTATTTTATAGAATTCATGGGCTGTTATCAATATATAAGAATATTTAGGCTCGAAATAAGGATTAAATTACAAGAACTTTATTTTTTTGAGCCTAAGGATGAAATCGTCATTAATCAAAAGTTCAGGGGTAAAGTGGTAATCTTGCCTAGAGCATTAATTGAACGTATCAGAATATGAAATAAATAAAAATGATGATCAAATTTATTTATAAAGATCCGGGCGGCTCAAATATGAGACTTAAACGTGGAAAAGAAAAGTTTTCGAATTAGTGAAATTATAAACACGAACAAGCAACGAAGTAAGTTCGTGCAGCTTGAATTGAATTGTTGAATGTTTGATTTGTATATTTATGTGACATCAATGTGAATTGAATGTTTAATGTATGTTTTGGGCTTCGAGGGCCCAATTGAAGGACGTTATGATTATTTTCAAATGTATAATTAATAAATGATTCGGAATTATCTGAAAATGTTCAGTAAACTCCGATAATGCCTTGTACCCTATTTCGGCAACGGATACGGGTAGGAGGTGTTACATGCAAAATATAAAAGACATAATAGTGAAATCTGAAATAAATTTATTTATTTACTCATCATTCAAATAAATAGAAAATAGTTACATGTTTACTACAATTTAGGCACATTTCCCAACATAGATACCTTATTAGTCTAACAGTACGTGAAAAGCTTGACATGCATCTAATGGATGTTGTTGCAGCCTATTTGTATGGTACAACTGATAGTGAAATTTATATGGAAATCCCTGAAGGATTTAAAATCCCAGAAGGATAAAGAGTTTCTCGGGAAAATTGCTTGATCAGATTAAAAAAAGGTTTATATGGATTAAAACAATCTGGACGTGTACAATCGTCTTAGTGAATATTTATTAAAAGAAGGTTATAAAACGATCTAATTTGTCAATATATTTTTATAAAAAGGTTTGGATCAAACTTTGTGATAATTGTTATTTATGTTAATGATTTAAATATTATTGGAACTCCTAAAGAGCTTCAAAATGGAGTAAATTATTTAAAAAAAGAATTTGAGATGAAAGATCTTGGAAAAACAAAATTTTTCCTTGGCCTGCAAATTGAGCATTTAAAAGATGGAATTTATGTCCATTATTCAACTTGTATGGAAAAGATCTTAAATAAATTTTACATGGATAAAACATATCCATTGAGTATGTTGATGGTTGTACGATCATTAGATGTGAATAAAGATCAATTTCTTCCTTGCTAAAATGATGAAGAGTTTCTTGGTCTTCAAGTATCATATTTTAGTGCCATAGGGGCATTGACGTATCTTGCAAACAACATAAGACATAATATAGCTTTCCCTGTAAATTTTTTTAGCAAGATTTAGTTCTTCTCCAACACGTATACATTGGAATGGAGTTAAACATGTATTCTGATATCTCAAAAGGACCAATAATAAATGATTATTTTATTCAAATGATTCAAAATCTCTATTAGTCAGTTATGCTGATGCTAGATATTTATCGAATCCATATAAATGTCGATCTCAAACGGGGTATTTATTTACATGTGGAGGTACTACCATATCATCATGTTTAATAGAGCAAACATAAACTGTCGCCTCTTCAAATCATACAAAAAATAATTGCAATACATGAGGCAAGCCGAGAATATGTTTGGCTAAGGTTATTGACCAACATATCCAGAAGATATGTAATTTGCCTTTACAAGAAAAGATGTCAACTATCTTATATGAAGATAATATAGTATCTTTAACTAAATTAAAGAGTGGTTACATCAAAGGCATTGCCAATCACAACGTTTGAAAGACTAGTATACAAGATTGAATGCATCGACTCAATGATGCAATTTGATGTTGCCATTAGGGGGAGTCTAAAACATACTGTACTCTCTTTAAACAAGGTTTTGTCCCACTGGGTTTTTTTGGTAAAGGTTTTTAATGAGACAGCTTGTAGTAGGAGATTGTACACTATTTTTCCTTCATTAGGTTTTTATCCCACAGAGTTTTTCTTAATAAAGGTTTTAATTGGGCACGGTTTTTTCTAATAGACATCCAAAGGGGAGTGTTACAAATATATAAATGTGGATGTACATATTCTAACCCCTTCATTTATGAGATAAAACCCCCTCATTCATTATGAAAGTAAATATGCAAGTTGCTTAATGTTTGTGTTAATGAAGCAGTTAAGTAAGCTTCATTTATTTGTGTTGCATTAAATGACAATGACTTATAAATAGAACCCTTGTGTGAGTAAATATATGATACAAGAAAATTCTCTCTTGATTACTTTTTAGTGTTCTGTTATTTGATTATTTTATAACAATAGAAAAGTATAAAAATATTATTAAAGGGATAAAATTATAAGGGTAAATTGCACCATAGGTTATCTTAAAATAATGTCGTTCTTATTTTAGTCACCCTAAAATTATTTTTTATCAATTTAATCACTCTAATTAAGATAATTGTTCAAATTAGTCATTATCGTTAAAAATTACATTAATCTACTAAAGAATTTTTACTTTTAGAGTGACCAGAGCTTAAAATCTTCTCTATGATAAAAATAATTAAGTCAATTGATTGGCCATACATAGCACTTTTTATATTTTTACTTTTAACTAGAGCTTAAAAACTTCTCTATAATTATTTCAATTTTTTTTTTCTTTCTGAATGACCACCAATTTCTGAAATTGCGGTGATTAATACCGGAGCTCCTGTCCTCCATTCTTCTCAGCGTACCAGAAAACCCATCCCACGGTGGAAAGAAGTTTTTTTTGGCTTTCAAAGTAATTTCACTTTTCTTACTTGGTCCTCCTGTACCTCCATTGTTGCACCACTTGAACACAGCATCCGGGCAGACTTCACCTTCCACGATAAATGTGTCTGGTTTTTCTGCCATGACTGATTCTCGAGAGAACCAAAACCAAAACCAAAACCAAAACCAAACACGGTAAACCACAGTGAAAAAGATAAGGGAACAACTTAGGTATAATAATACTACTTTAAATAACTCATAAATTATGATTAATTGAGATGATATTCGTTAAAAGATTTAGTGTTCAACTTATAATTAAAGCTGTCTAATTTCATTAGAAGTCTTTTAGTCAGTATATATATATGTATTTATTTAGCGATAAACAAAGCAAAAGTTGAATTTTGTACTAAATTATTTACTTTTTAGGTTTCTAATTTTTCATTAATGTTAAAGATAAAGATAAAAATATATCTATTTATAGAAATTAAAAATAAAATTTATACTCTATTTCATTTTCGTAAATTGTAATATAAAAATTTACAAAATTGAATTTAACTAGCTTTTTATTAATATGTTAATGTATTCTTACATATTTTTCAATATAGTACTAATATTGTTTTCTTGAAAAATTGGTTTAGAATTTTTTTTGTTAATTTTATTATTGTTTTGAAATAATTATAAAGAGATCTTTAAACTTTAGTTAAAAGTAAAAAGAAAAAAAGTATCACGTGTCATCATTTAATTGGCTAATGTATTACATTAGTAATTCGTTAGTGGATTAACAATATTTTTAACAACAGTGATTGATTCGAACAATCATCTTAATTAGAGTGATTAAATTAACAAAAAAATTAGAGTGACTAAAATAGGAACATCTCTATTTTAGGTTGACTGCAGTGTAGTTCACTCAAATTATAAAACTTATTATAAATTTATTAAAAATATTTAAAAATTATAAAATATTTTTTTGTACTTTTAGAGTCTTTGGTTTCGATAATAAAAAAAATAGGAAGATTAAAGTGTGATGATCATCAGACTTGTATAGGTGATAAGTGAGGGATTTGAATAGCAATTAATTCAGAGTTTGGTGGATGAGTAATTATTTTTTCTAACAAAAGGTGATGCAAGGGAAGTGAATAAGAATGGGTTGATATATGTTAGGATGTGTGTGTGAGAGAAAAATCGTAGTAATTTTTATTAATTTTTTAAATTATTAGAAATTATTAAAATAATATAAAATTAAAGTTATAAATGATAGAAAATTATAGAAAATATATATAAATTATTATAAAAATTAAAATTACTAGTATTTTCTAGAGGTGTTCATGGATCGAGCCGGCCCAACTAAAATCTTAGGTTGGGCAAAAATGGGCCTAAATTTTTGTCCAAGCCCGATCTAGATAAAATGCTAAAATTTGGGCCCAAATTACCATATTAAATTTTTTAATATAATTTTAAATATATATAATACATCAACAATACTAAAAATATTAAAACAAATATTTCCCAAAAAATTGAAAATAAATTTTAAAAATATGTATACTTAAATAACATTAAGATAGATGCAATTTAACAAGCAAATGCCTTTAAAATAATAACAAAATTCACAATATTATACAATATCTAAACAATAACAACAAAATAGTAGCAATATAATAGTGAAATGGTAGCAAAATATGGAGAAATCAACAAGAAAATAACATTAAAATAAATAAAAAAACATATTTTTTGTCATTCTCTGAATTCGGGCCAAATTCAAGTCAAAAATGTCTTACCCAAGGCTTGACCCATTTTTTAAACGAGTCTTTTTTTTTTTCCCAAACCCTCCCACTTTTCGAGCAGATCTTCGAGTTGGGCCAGGTAGCCCAACCCATAAATAAGTCTAGTCTTTTCATAAATTTATTAATTTTTCATAATTCTTTTATATTTTATAATTTTTATAATTTTTATAATATTTAATATTATATATATATATATACACTAAAATCAACTAAGCACTTGTAAAATAATTTAAAAATCATATACACCAATATCTTTCTACTTCAAATGCCATAACAGTCACCCTATCATCATTTTTCCACATTAACCATCATGCCATCTCCCTACATTACTTAACACTTTTTAAGAGATTTAACAAAAAAGAATTACATTTTACGGGCTCAACTAATTACTAACTTTTAATTATAGACTCAATTTATTGCAATTATTTATTAATGACTTAATTGAAATCTTAATTTATTTTATGGGATATTTTATGTTCAGGTCCTAAAAAATAGAGATAATATAATTTTTGGCCCTCGAATTTAGCAATTAGGTCCATTTTGGTATCTATACCTTTTTTATCCACTTTGGTAACTAAATATGACAATTAAATTCATTTTAGTCCTTAAACTTGAAAAATATAAAAATTTGATGATGTGACACTCTAAAGTTGTGTCACGTCGTCACTTGAAAATAAAAATTTTTATATAAATTTTCAAGTAATGATATGGTACAATCTTAGAGTGTCATGTACAGTGTTCTAATAATTTGATCAATGGTTGAACTGGTCAAATCATTGGTTCTCAAGCCAATCGATTTAATCAGTTCAACTCCTAGACCAAGAATAATTAAAAAATTATTAACTAGTTCAACATGTTCAATTACCGATTTTTGTCTCAACTTTTGATTTTACTAGTTTTGTGCAATTTTCAATTCAATTAATTTATCCCCTTTGCTTTGACCAATATGCCGACCAATTTTTAGTCCAATCGATCTGACTAACTAATCTAATCATGTTCTAATAATACTGGTCACATAATCAAATTTTGACAAAATCCAAATTTAGAGACCAAAATAAATTCAGCTGCCAAGTTTAATAACCAAAGCAAACAAAAAAAATATAATTACCAAAATAGACCTAATTATCAAATTTAGGAACTAAAAATTATATTATCCCATAAAATAAAGATTCATAAAGCATGAATAAAGAAAGATTTATTTCAGCTTCTTTCTCTTTTAAAAGAAACCATGCAAATGTACACGGCAATAAATGTGGCGACTTAACGCTTTGCTGTGGAGTTTAATTGTAACTCCAACCGTGATACACGGCAATAAACTTCCCATGTAGAGGCGGGTATTTATTAGATTTTTTTATTTTTTATTAAATTTTATAATATGATAATATTTATTTTGTTTAGTTTTATAAAAAATTAATATAATATTTATATGTAGATCTCTAAGTTCTATTATGTGTTGTTGCAATGTGTGGATTTTAGTGCAGTCCAATTAATTAACTTTGTCGGCTTTAGTTTGAATTCTACTAGTTATTAGTCCGTGTTATAATAGTTTGATAATTGTAACCACTCAAACATATATTTATATTATAGTTGTAACACTTTAAAAAAATTTAATATGATATATTAAGTTTCTCAAAAAATATATATATTAAGTATTGGAAGATGTTAATCGTGGAAATTTTTCAAATGAGATTCGAGGGGTTTTTAATAACGGGAATTTTGACAACATAGTTGCACATGTCAACCCGGCTTTTGAAGATTCTGGGGGTACCAATGTTACCATTGCTGAAGATGTTCTGGATCCTGGGAAACACTCCGCTATTACTTTTAAAGACTCTACGCATAAAAAAGAAAAGGGTAAATTGGCCAATTCTACCCGTGGAGTTCTTGGTGTAGGAGTTTCCAGGTCCAGAGAGAAGTCTGGAGGTAAAGAATTAATTGGACGAAATGGCTGAAAAGCTTTTAGTGCTCTACGTGGTAGGGGAAGTCAGTTTAAGTCTTCCGGCAATTCCAGAGTACCTTTAGCCGATTCCGAGGAAATGGCTAAATTCATCTCTAATTCGAAGCTTAGTAAAGAGTCCACCTCTGGAATAGAAGATGGAACCTTGGTTAAAGACGGGAATACTGTCGCTCGACAGTAATTGGTATGTTCTCTTATCTTTATTTAATTTTTATGAATTTTACAATATTTTCTTGGAATTGCCAGGGTTGTGCAAGCAATAAATTTCCTCGGATTTTTCAGGAATATAATCGAGAACATAGTCCTGCTATTATTAGTCTGCTTGAGACTAGGGTTAGTGGATCCAAAGCTGACAATATTATTGCTAAATTGGGTTTACTTAATTCACATCGCGTTGAAGCGGTTGGTTTTTCGGGAGGCATCTGGATTGGATGGAAGAGTTCGATCCATCTTGAGATTATTTTTAATCATCCCCAATTCATATTGACTCGGATTCGACCTTCGGGTTCTTCAAATCCTATTTTTATCTTTTTTGTTTATGGGAGTCCAAATAAGCAAAAGCGCAAGGAGCTGTGGAATAGTTTAAATAGTTCGATTCCTTTGGGGAACTATCCGTGGGCTGCTATTGGTGACTCTAATGCTATGACTAAGAGTAGGCGTTGTCCTTTCTTTGGTAATTTTGTGGATAATGCAAAGCTTTATGACCTAGAATTCAGAGGTCCTCCCTTTACTTGGTACAGAGGCTTGCTTTTTGAGAGACTTGATCGGGCTTTGGGTAACGAAGCTTGGATTCAGGCTTTTCCAAATAGCTTGGTCACTCACCTCCCTAAAATTAAATCCGATCATAGGCCTCTTCTTCTTTTTTCAAATCCAGAAGTTTATCTTCCAAAAGGCAGACCTTTTCATTTTTTGGCTGGCTGGGTTGAACATCCTAATTTTGGGAATTTCGTAAAAGATAAGTGGGCTTACTCTGGTGACATGTCTAATTCCTTAAGTATGTTTACTCGCGACCTTAAGAATTGGAATAAGACGGTTTATGGTCATATCATTTCTCGTAAAAGATTTCTTATAGATAAGCTTACGAGAATTCAGGAAATTATAGATTTCTCAGGTACAAATTAGCTTGCCCAGGTGGAGTTAAAGATTCAACAGGAGTTAGATAATATTCTTCGTCATGAAGAAATCCTTTGGAAGCAGAAAGCCTGTTGTGATTGGCTACATTTTGGAGACCATAGTACTAAGTTCTTCCATTCTCGCACGTTGCGTCAGAGGAAGAATAATCGTATTACTGCGATTCACAATGACCATGGGGACTGGATTTATGAACCAGAAGCTATAGAAGCTGAGGCCAATAAATTTTTCCAAAACCTTTATTGGGAGTCACCTGGTCCTATGGGGAGCCTACCATTTAGTCAGTTTCCTGGTCTTGATCAGGTAGATATCTCTTTTTTGGAAAGGCATGTTACTAATGACGAAATCAAAGCAGCGTTTTTTGATATAGCTCCTCTCAAAGCTCCCAGAAGTGACGGTTTTCATGCACTTTTCTTCTAAAAAGAATGGGACACGGTGGGAGAAGCGGTTTGTAATTGGGTTCGAAGTATTTTTAACGGGGGTACCATTGATGCTGAATTGAATAACACTCTTATTGTCCTTCTTCCTAAGGTTGAAAATCCTGAGGAATTTATTCATTTTCGACCGATCAGCCTGTGCTCTGTGCTTTACAAACTTGTGATGAAGATTATCGCAAATCGCTTTAAGTTTATTTTCCCGAAGATTATTGGACCAGAACAAGCAGGCTTTATTGCAGGAAGGAATATCACTGACAATGTCATTATCGCTCAAGAGGTTATACATTCTATGAGGAGCTTTCCCAAAAGGAAGTGGATAACTATCAGGATTGATTTGGAGAAAGCCTACGACAGAGTGCGATGGGATTTTATCAATGCCTTCCTCCAAGCTGCTGGTATTCATTCTTTCCTCATTAATATAATTATGTCATCTATTACTAACTCTTCGATGCAGGTTCTCTGGAATGGTGTCCCTTTGTCTAAATTCAGGCCGGGTAGAGGTATTCGACAAGGCTGCCCGTTATCCCCTTACCTTTTTGTTTTATGTATGGATTGGCTTGGCCAAGAGATTTATTCGACTATTTCGAAGGGCCAATGGAAACCCATTCGTCTTTCTCGCTCAGGTCCATCTATTTCGCATTTGTTCTTTACTGATGACTTAGTTATTTTTAGCAAAGTAGATCAGGAACATTGTCGTCTTATCAAGGAAATTTTGGGGAGGTTCTATGATTTCTCTGGGCATAAAATCAATGCTGGGAAAATAAACATTTTCTTCGCTAAAGGGGTGGATGTGACGGTGGCTGACTCGATTAGTACTTTTTTTAGTTTTCAGAAAGTTCAGAGTCTTGGGCTCTACCTTGGGATTCTGTTGTTTCATCAGAGGGTTACAAATAGTACCATGCACTTTGTTGTCGAAAAAGTTAGAAGGAAGCTCCAAAACTGGGATGCTAAAAGGTTATCCATTGCCGGTCGCATAATTTTGGCTCAATCAGTTCTCATGACTATTCCTAGCTACTTCATGCAATCCATGATGATTCCTAGGGGAATTTGCAATGAGATTGAAAGTTTGGTGAAGCAGTTCATTTGGGGATCATCTGAGCAGAAAAAGAAGATGGCCTTGGTTGGGTGGGATTCTATGTGTTAACCTAAATGTTGTGGAGGGCTTGGATTACGAAAATTACGAGAACAAAATATCTCTTTTCTGCTTAAGTTGGGTTTTAATATTGTGACCAACAAGAGGCTCTCTGGGTTCGGGTTATTAGGGCTAAATATCGAATGACTGAAGTACTCCCCATTTCCATTAGGCATGAGCGAGGTTCGTTTCTTTGGAACCCTCTCACTAAGGTTTGGCCTCTGCTTCGCGAGAATTTATATTGGTCCATTGGGGATGGATGCCAGATTCACTGTTGGGAAGATGTTTGGATTCTCGATGTGGGTCCTTTGATCAGGTTTATCCCAACAGGTATTAATTTCAGTTTGGATTGCCATATTAAGGATATGGTCAAAGAGGATGGTTCATGGAATCTTGACTTATTCAGAATTTGGCTTCCGGAAGAGGTGATTGAGTTGATTATGGGCATTCCCCCTCCTTGCTCTTTTACGGGACTGGATAGAATTTCCTGGTGTCATACTTCGACTGGGACTTTTACGATTAAGAGTGCTTATAAGATTTGTAAAGGAGCTGATTGGAGTCCGAAGGACGATAAATGGAAGATTATTTGGAAGATTTCGGGTCCTCAGAGAGTTTGTTTTTTCATATGGTTAGTTCTCAAGCAGCGTGTACTCAGCAACATTGAAAGAGTCAAAAGGGGTTTAACGGATGATCCTTGTTGTCATATTTGCGGATTTCATTCGGAAGACACGCTTCACATTCTTCGAGATTGCCCTGCAGCCAAGGATGTGTGGAGCCAGCTCATATCAGGTAATCGTTCTACCATTTTTTTTCCCTTAACTTACAAGATTGGATACTTGTTAATGTGCAGGATACTTCGCTAGCCTTGGAGGGTGGTGCTAGTTGGGCTTGCCTTTTCAGAATCGTGGTACGGAAAATTTGGAAGAATCGCAATCTCTTTATCTTTCAAGACCACTCGTGGAGCTCAAGAGAGATTGTCAATAATTCCTATGGCTTGGCTTCTTAAAGGTTTTCAATACCCACAGACGTTTTGAGTAGTGTTCCTGCTCCCCCTTTGGAAGAGTAAGCTAATGGTTTTACGATTTTTCTTAACATTGATGGAACTGTACGATTGGATACGAGGAATGCATCTGCTGAGGGAGTTGCAAGAGACATGAATGGGCAGTGGCTCTTTGGATTCAACAAATTTCTTGGAAAGTGTTCGATCTTTGATGCTGAACTTTGGGGCATTTTTGAAGGGCTTAAAATTATTCAAAGAAGAGGCCATGATCGTGTTATAATTCTTTCAAATAGCTTGGATGTCATTCGTGATATCCAAGGAAGCAATTCTGTTGTAACACCCCCTACCCGTATCTGTCGCCGGAATAGAGTACGAGGCATTACCGAGAAGCACGAAACACTTACAGATAATTTAAATACATTTTCATAACAATTTGTTTCGATTTCATACTATTTCATATTTAAGCTTTATTCACTAAAGTATTTGAAATATCATCTTTATGCAAATAGCACACATGAGGTACATAATTCTATAATTATGAATGAACACATTTATCAAACATATTCCATGTTTTTATATATATCATAGTTTCATATTTCTATGTATCAATTACCATCACTTCCTCGTATTTCAGACAAATACGTGTAACAATTCATAAATATGCAATTCATTAACTCTTCCTACCAATTACGATTTAAATTTCCAAATCACTTATTGAGCCCAATTTCAATGTTCACTAAAATTTATCAGATAAATTTTGATGTACGTATTCATCAATAAATTCCATGTACAAATATCATCATCTTATATTTCCACGTACATTTGCTTTCCACATTTATGAATTCAAATGGCATATACAATACATACCAATGTATTTCAAGTACGTTTTCATGATATTTCATTTCGAACTCAGATTATTTCATACTAGAAGTTTTCTCATTAACTCATTTGGGGTACCAATTCATACGGATAATACACTCAAGGCGTAGAAATATATAATTACAAATGAATTCATCCATCAACCAAGTTTTATGCTCATGTCTCATCAACTCGTATTTCCTTATGTCACATAATTCCATGTAATACTTACCAAACTTTTTCAAATTAGTGAACATCTTACGGAATTGAGTACTTCGTTTTTTTTGATGCTATAGTTCAACTATGGTCTTACACATCTTTACATAATGATGCCATAGCCCAGCTATGGTCTTACACGTAATCACATATCTCACTGATGTCATATCCCAGATATGGTCTTATACAGTAGCATATATCACACCGATGCCATATCCCAGATATGGTCTTATACAGAAATCACTTGGCACTTGTCACTTGTAGCCAAAGCTACCACTATTCATCGATCGTAGTGGTGCTACCATTTTCATCGATCGTAGCCGGCTACCACTTTTCACCGATCGTAACCGGCTACCACTTTTCATCGATCGGTGGCCGGGCTACCACTTTTCAGTTGTCATTTGCCATTGATCGATAAGTGTAGCGAAGCTATCACTTATCACTTTCATTTGTCCTTGATCGATAAGTGTAGCCAAGCTATCACTTATCACTTGTTTCCATGGTCCAACCATGGTCTTTTCCTTCAATTCATCTTGTCATCGAATGAAATGCTCAATTTGATCATTTATTCAATTTTCATGCTTTTACATTATTCACGATTTTATCATCAATACATATGAAATAACTCATCATAAAATTCATAAAATTAACAAATAATCACTAAAATTTAGCCATATAAACTCACAAGTTCAATTTTTGTATTATAACGATAATCATAATTTCATAATAAATATTCCAAATAAAACATTATATCATTTCTAATCCAACACTCATCGATTATAACCGGGCATGTGATCAATTTATACACGAGTCATTCATATATATGTATATTTTTCCTCCTCCTCCTCTCCATCCACATCCTTAGTATAAACAACACACTTGTAAGTAACATTATCCATAATTTTCATTATCTATTTATGTGAATATTCAAGCTATCCATCTGTGTCATAGTCACTAAATTATTTTTATCTTGAGCTATAGAACTCCAAATTAAGATCCGCTAATTTTATATGAAACTAGACTCATATACCTTCTTATCATAAAAATTTCATAATTTTTGGTTGGGCCAATTAATACAGTTTATTCATTGAAGTCTCCCCTGTTCTGCTGTCTGATAGTTCCGACCCTTCTTCACTAAAAATTAATTATCTTCTTGTACAGGATTCGAATGATGTCCTCGTTTGTTTCTATTGAAAATAGACTCATTTAGGATTCTAAAAATATAAATTTAAGCCCCTAATTATTTTTATCCAATTTTTTATGATTTTCCAAAGTCAGAACAGGGGAACTCGAAATCATTCTAACCTTGTCTCACAAAAGTTATTGTATCTGATGATTTACAATTCCATTGCTTACATAATTTCTTTTATAAGAAACTAGACTCAATAAGCTTTAATTTAATATTTTATTCATCCTCTAATTCAATTTCTATAATTTTTAGTGATTTTTCAAAGTTAGACTACTGCTGCTGTCTAAAACAGTTTTAGTGCAAAATGTTTATTTCCATTTTGCCCCAAATTTCACAATTCATACAATTCAGTCCTTGCCCAATTAACCCCTCAATTAAGATAATTTTCTCAATTAACACTTTTTCTAGACATTATAAGTTATTTCATAATTTTTGAAATTCAGAATTTCCATATGAAACTTTAACTTCAAACTCTTTTACAATTAGGTCCCAAACATTCACTTTCTATTCAATTCTTTCAATAAAATCAGCATATAAATAATTTAAAGCTCTAATTCCATGCCAAATCATCATATACTTCCAGCACATATTCATAACAACTTTTAATTTCTTTCATAGAATCAAAAACTAATGAAGGAGAAAGCAAGAATTAAACTTACATGAAGCTAGAGTATGAAAACCAGCTTGAACCCTCCTCCATGGCTGTTTTTCAGCTGATGAATATGAAGAGAAATGAAGAGAATTCTAGATATTCCAATTTAGTCCCATTTTTATTTAGCCAATTTTGGCAATTTTCCAATTTTGCCCTTATTTCATCCATTTCCTGATTTTTCTCAGCTATTGCCGCCCAAAATATCTCCTTTAGGACTATTTTCACTTTAGGTCCTTCCTCATTTGACAATTGAGCTATTTAATCCTTCTAGCAACTTTTACACCCTTTTCAATTTAGTCCTTTTTATTTAATTAACCACCCAAACGTAAAAATTTTCTGACTAAATTTTAATACTACCTCACCAACACTCCATAAATATTTCTAAAAATATTTATGGCTCGATTTATGAAGTTGAGGTCTCGATACCTCATTCTCGACCCAATTTACCTAATTAATTCTTTTAAATCACCAAATTCACTAATTCAAAAATGCTTTTATATTCGCATTTGACTCATAGGTATTAATTTATTAAATTTTTAACTCATCTGTCGGATTTAGTGATATCAAATCTCTATTCCCGATACCACTGAAAATTAGGCTGTTACATCTGTCACCTCGAACTCTGCCTTAATCAGGCGTATTCAAAGTATGCTATCTCAGAAGAGTTCATGGTGTTTGCGCTATATTCCCAGAGAACAAAATGAAGTTGTTGATTGCATGGCAAAAGAAGCACTATCAACTAGAGCGGATTTGCAATTTTTTGATATTCCTTCCCTTAGAGAACGGAGTATGTTAGATTTAGACCAGTCAAAAGGTTTTTTACAGTATGTTGGATGTAACTAATTAGTTTTCCTTTTTATTTTTCACCAATATATATATATATATATATATATATATATTAAGTTATGTAATGCTACGGAGTTGGTTGGATGAAAAGAGGATTTGTTTTTCTCATGAATAAATTTATATATTAAAATTTTAAATAAAATTAGAATTTATCACATAAATGATGTGGGTGAATGAAAATATTTTATATTAAATATATATATCATCAAATAATTATTAGTGGAATGCCAAATATTTTTATATGGATTTGTTGACTTTGTGTGCAATTTTAAATAATTTTTTTCATTTTTTAGTTTAAAGATTATATAAAAATAAGGAAGAATGAGAATACCCTTTAATAATATTAAGTACTCTCTAAAATAAGGACATTTTAATAATTTCACAATTAAATTGATGTTGAGTTAACTTGTGATATAAACTCAATCAATTATTTTATATTATACTGTTTATTAAATATTTTACTTGAATCGTTTTATTTGTAAAGCAAGTTATATGATTATGTGGGTGTTTTTTTTATCTTTTATATTTTTATAAATCAATAAAGATTTGTCCATAGTGATATTTAAACCAAGGACACCATGCATATAAAATGTTTTCATTTACCATTTGAACTAAATCAAATTTAAGTTTTTATATGAAATGTTAATAAATATATTTGTTATATATGTATATATATATATTACATATGTATCTATACTATCTATAAAGTGATTGATTGAGTTGGTGTCACAAGTTGACTTTATACCAATTAGTTATGAAATTACTAAAATATCCTTACTTTAAAGGGTAATTAATATTATTATAAGAGTATTTTCATTTTTTCATACTTTTATATAGTTTTCAAATAAAACAACTGAAAAATATTATTTGGGAATCAAATACAAGACCAACAAATCATATAAAAATTCTTACTTCTCCCTTATAATCATTTATTGATATATTCTTATAAATATATATTTTAATATAAAATATTTCCGTTTAACCATATTGTGGGTGTGTTAAAATTTAGATAGTATAGATTAAGGGTGTTCAAAGGATCGGTTTGATTATTAACCAAATCGAATTACCCAAAATGTAAAAATCTTTAACCATTAACCAAACCGAAATTTATATGTTTTTGTTTTTAGTTAATATAAGTATAAAACATATAAAAATACATTATTAATGTTCACTTTTTTAATTGTTCAAAAATATATTATATATAATATATATTATTTATTTCGTTAATTCGATAAATTCAATTAATTATCTTATTTCAATTAAATTAGTCGATAATTAAAATTTTAAAAATTATTAATCGGTCTCCAATAGAATTAAATTTGACCACTGATTAATTAATTAAATTAATTTAATTTAATCGATTAATTTGATTTTAACCGAACTATAAAATAGATTAAGTAGAAATAAAAATTAAAATCGTAGGTTGGAGGGAATAGAAAACCGGTACACTTGGTCACGTTGCCATCTAAGTGAGGCGGAGATTAACGGGTAAACATAACATTGTGCCACATATTATTGATGTTGATATTGTTATTGGTACAGTTGTCTAACTGCTTTCTTTTTGGACTAATAAATACTTACTAATACAAAACGGGAAATATTAATCCTAAACATTAAAGGAAAAGAAAATTTATTAATATGAAAAATAAAGGGAAAAAGAACCCATAATGGGAATGGTGGGGATAATATTAGTAGTTGTAATGACAAAATCGGAAATTCAGAAATTACAAGTAAATAGTGATTTCAAGATAATGAGGTGAAGGATTGTCTAAATTGTAAATTTATGTTATTTTTATCTTTTTTAATAGAGGATAATAAATTAGATTTTTTTCTTGAAAAAATTTAAATCCAATTAAAATGTAAAAAATGAGGAGAAAAAATCTTATTTATCATTTTTCTATTGGAAAGAGATAGAGATGAAATAGAATCAGAGTTTTATACAATCTTTTCTCAATAATAAGAGGATATATAGTGATTTCTGAGAAAGAATAGTATGAAACTGTGATTCCACCTCATTTCATCTATTTTCAATAAGAGAATGATAAATCAGATTTTTTCTCTTGAAATAATTCAAATCCAATTAAAAATGCTAAAAATCAAGAAAAAAAATCTAATTTATTATTCTCTTATTAAAAAGATATAGAGATGACTTGGAATCATATTTTTATAAAATCTTTTCTCGTGATTACTTACCTCATCTCTTAATCATAAGATTAAGAATTTAATTTTATTTATAAAAATAAAATATATTTTATAATTAACATTATATCTTTTAAAAACATCCACGAGGAGAATTAATCATTACTGAATTAATCATTACTACTAATAATAAACATTTTAATTTCCATTGAAATTGATGATAATTGAACCAATTATAAAAAGAGAAATAACAAATGACGTGTCGTCAGTTCCAACTGCTCTCACGTTATGCCGGTGCATGCTTACTCTTGAAACCGGTGGGGCCTGAACCTGAGCCTGAGCTTACCCACCCAATAAAAATATTATAAACTAAAAAACAGTGGGTCTGCCTACTACCTTCCTTATCCCTAAATACAACTTTAGAGAATCTTTTAATTGGAATTGTTTTATTATTATTAATTAATTTTATCATTTTAAATGTTTTTTATTGTTTATAAAATTCGTCAGGTTCTAGAATAATAAAATTGATCACTATTAAAAAATTATTAAATAAATTCATTTGATAATGAATAGAAAATTTTAAAACTTTATATTATATAATTTTTGTATATGCAAAATTCATATTATGTTATATTATCTACAATTTCTTTCCTGTAATTTATTGATAATTCTTTTTAAAAATTGTACAAATATTTTAATTATGTTTAATATTTAAAAAAAAGAGGTAAAATGGGGTATAATGCATAACAAAAAGAATAAAAGAAAAAGTGTGGGGAAGAGAGTAAGGGAATAGACGTGAATAAAAGAAAAGCAATGGCTTAGCCTTAGCCTTAGCCTTAGCCTTAGCGTTGGCATTGGCATTGGCATTGGCATTGGCGTTAGCATTCGGCACTTTCCAGCGGCATGTGGTCCATCCTATCTGTCCTTACGCTGGCCTGAGTTGTAACTACCTTACCAACCAACTCATTCTAAAATACAAGCCCAACGGATAATAAAGATGTGTGAATTAATTGTATGAAATGTCTTATTCACTATTTTATTTGTCACAAACCAAGACCCTTCACCTCTTGATCAATTAGAGTATTAAGAGATGGTTACATTTGCCTTATGACAACTCCAAGTGTTTTTATAATATTAAAAGATGGTTACATGTCTCTTATTATTACTTATAACTCTCTTTATTCGATTTTCTATCAATAAAATTAATGATTCGAGTAGTAATCAAATTAAAAAAATTATTAATAATAATTTCAGAATTTATATTTGGTCTAAATATTTCACAATTGGTTGGTGCTAAAAGGTATCTTTAATTTATATTTTGAAAAATAAAATAAAAAAAGATACTCAATCATTAGTATACCAAATAAAAATTTTAAATAATGAATGATTAATTAAAAGTTAAACATTGCATGATGAATGTACCTAGCAAACTCATAAATTATTAAATAAATCAATTTAATCATAAAAGTATTAAAATACTCAAATAAGGCAAACTTTTAATAGAGATAACACTTACTTTTTAAAAATAAATGTTATTTATGGTTTATCATAATATTGGCCTAATATTGGCCAACAACCTTACAAAGACACCTACTATTATAACAGTGGCAAGAGCATTGTGTTGTAGGCATGAGAACTTAAATTTGATTTCACCATTTTCTTTCCCAATAATAAAAAAAAAGTTAATATTATTCAAGCTTTTATTTTTTTATGGTTTTGCAGATGAAATATATAAAAATTAATAAATTTTATGTCATTTTTAAATAGATGGACTAATTTGAACCAATAGTTATAATAAATGGACCTAACAAGTAATTTTACCAACACTGTTGTTGATCAAGATTCAAGATACTGCTTCGATGGTAAAATACTTTGGTCGATTTGAAGTCGTAATTAGCATTAGATGGAAGGTGTAAATGTAGAAAATCTAATCCTCTCATAATTATTACTAGAGTTTAAATTTGTCAAAATTTGTTTACAATGATTAAAATTCCTAAATAATATAGATTTATATTCTATTATTCCACCCTTTTTCTTGAAAAATTAGATTCTAGACTTAAAATTAAAAGTAAATTAAATTATTAGTAAGTTTATATTTTCATTATTCGACGTTAAAAGTTATGAAATAACTATTGAACTATTCGAAAGTTTTTATTTAAGTTACTGAACTACTAAAATTATTTTTATATGGTTTTCTTCGTTAGTAGTTCACACTGTTTACACCAATTGTAAGCTTTCATTCCTCTTATCTTTTTATGAAATAACTTTAAACATCACAAACTTACAAAACAAAATGCAAACAATTTTTTTCTCATATCCGAGAGTAACTATCATATCAACTTGGATCTAAAATATATTTTTATTCATTGATAGGTATTAATCTATCATATTAATTTTGAATTGTCACTTAGAGCTAACTAACTAGACTTTTCTTTTAAAAAATTTAAGAACCCAGTGACTTAAATAAAAAAATTTAAATAGCTAAATGCTTATTAACTTAAATAAAAACTTACTAATAATTTAATGACTATTTTATTAAAATATAAATTTAATAAATTTAAATGTAATTAACCTTAAATTTAAATAAAATAAAAAGAAATGGAGAAAAGAGGAGAAGCAAGGATGACAGGGACTTCTCCATATTTTATTCACAGAAGTAAATTGAGGGAAAATGTTTTTGTATCAAAATTTATTTATTTATTTATTCATGAATTACTTACGCAGGCGGCAATGCATCCATACTGCTGTGGGAAAGCGAAGCATCTGTATTGAAATAAGATATTATTATTATTATTTTGTGAAGAAAAATATTACTCCTTACGAAAGCACTTTTTCCTATTAATATAATATTGAAGAAAAAATGATGACAAAGCTGAATGTATATAAATGTAAATTGCTGTTTTAAGATTCCACTAATGAAATAAAATTTCGATATAATGAATTACTTATTTCGCACTCTAATTTTTTTATTCTTTTATTTATTTTTTTATTTTTGTTAAATTATTTTAAAATGAATGAAAAAATCAATACTTAAAATTTAAAATTCAAAAAATATAAAATATTTTTTAAAATAAAAATTTTAAAATTATTTTAATAAATTAATTAAATATTTATGTATCGTCTACACGGCAATTTACATATATGTCACACAAGTAAAATTAACAAACACTAATTATTGCAAGAGTTAAAAGACACAAAAAATTAAATAAAAAATGATTTTTTTTTAAAGTTAAAAAGGCTAAAATAGTCCTTATGTCATTCCATATTTCTAATTGGGTAAACTGTAAAAATAATCATTTTTATTTGTCTTAGATTACATTTTAGTCACTTACGTTGGAAATGTTACACTTTGGTCACTTACGTTATCGTTTTGTTACGAAGTTGTCACTCTATCTTTAAGCTCTATTACCTCCCAAACGGCAGTCCTACATGGCAGTTGAATTAAATTTATTTTTATCCCAGCAATTGGACATCTAAATTGACATTTAAAACTCATTTGGACTATCACATAGGATTGTCGTTCAGGAGATAACATAATTTAATGTTAGGGTGATTACTTCGTAACAAAATAAATAAATAACTAAAACGTAACATTTAAAATATAAATAACTAAAATATAATATTAAGTAAACAAAATCACTATTTTTGTTTTATAGTTTACCTTTTTAAATTTGGTTTTAATAATTATACTCATTCTTTGCGTTTGGTTTACGTACATACAAATACATTCATCGAGCTGATGAAGCCAAAACTACATTATTATAATAGTAAAAAAGGTTAAACAGGAACATATGTACGCGTTTGTTACGTGTGTATTAATTATCTAATATACTAATAATTATTTTTAAAACATTCTATAAACAAGCAAAATTATTTTAATTTTGTTCTGCAGTCAAAATCATTAATTTAGGCAAGACAGAGATACTCATTCTGCCATGTGGATTTACGATCTGATCAACTCAAAAACCAAAATGAAGTCAACTCAACTTCCATTCTTAAGAATGGTTTAATTTATTCTCAGTCCTTATTTACTTTACACATTTCAAATTTAGTCTTTATATTTTTAATATCATGAATTTAATTTCTCTTACTATTTTGATTGAATATTTGAAGTCTAATTGATAAGAGTCGCAAAAAGCTTCACATCAATTGAATTATGTGCCATTTCTAAAACTTTTAAAAGAAGATTTACTTACATTGTCATTTTGCAAAAAAAAATAAAATAAAATCGATTTTCACTATACTTTATATCAAATAGTGTTAAAGATTTTTCAACTCTACCGATAAGTGGTTAGAATAAGTGGCAATAGATTGCTTTCTCAAGCATTTGGGCTAAGTTTAAATCCTGAAACTATTATTAATTAAGAGAACTTTATCTAAATACCACTTTTGACATGAATAAAACTAAACTAAAATTGTAAAATGGATAAAGGCACCTATCATTATACCAAACAAAAAAACTTCAACCCTAGAATTAGAATGGAAATTTTACAACGCAGATTCAACATTTTTATTTGCTTATTTGACTTTTCACGCATGTAATATTTATTAGTGAGGTTGCAAAAAAAAATTATTTTAAAAATATAATACAATTCAATTTAACAGAAGTACTTGTTGAGATCAAAAGTAGAGGGACTAAATATTAAATATGCAATGAGTAGAAGACTACAGGGATTAAAAGCAGAAATAGATCCTTAGGAATCAATTTTGCTTTATTTTCCCCTCTTTTTCTTTTAGATTTCAAATTGAAAGAGAAAAATTATCGGCATCAAATATGGAGAGTAAAGGATATAATGGGCTGTCAATTTAAACCCAGGTAACTTCACTGCCTACTTTCGAAGCGGCTTCTCTGATGTGCTGGCTTTTTCCGCGTTGAAAACCTACCCCACTAGCGGCCGGTGGGACACCTAAACCAACCCCTTTTATCCGCCCCTTGTATTTTCCTTTTCCTTTTCGTCCAAACATTTACTATCTCACTTTTTTTCCACTCTCTCCTCGCCAGCATCTACGGCGGCTGCACCACCACTGCCACCACCAAGAAACTCTAAAGTCGCCTTCTGATCCCGATCTTTCATTACATAAACAGCAAGGGCTATCCGTCCAATACAGCCTATATGCTTCTCTAAAAAATGCATTCCCGTTTTGACCTTTTTTTCCATTTCTATTTCCCAGTTCATTCCTCTCCTTTCTTTTCCAGATATCTCGTCGGCGCCAACCATACCTCCGCTCGCTTCTGCTCTCGTTAATCTTTCAACGATTTCTCCGAGCTTTTTTTTTTTTGTTGAACAAAAATCACACTGCAATCGTTACAGCTCAAACAGAGGAAGAAAGGCATCTTTTTATTTTTTATTTTTAATTTTGTTTTGAAGTTAGTGTTATCATGGAACCTGCTACAGGGAAGTCGAGTCTTTTCAGGAATATTCTGGCGCGTGCTCTTATTTTCGGTGTTCTCATCATGGTCTTCCGATTTGTATACGTGGTCAGCATCACCGGCGAATCTTGCACTCTCGGTAGCTTCTGCTTCTTCTCCTTGCCGCAGAATCTCAACTTCATCGTCCCCGGTGCTGGTGTCTCCGCCATCGTCGGGAACGACGCCGTTTCTGGCTCCGATCCTCGCCGTGACCTCTACACCAGTAAGGAGTGGATCAGGGCTGTCCATTTCTACTCTTCCGTTTTCCAAGATCTGATATCCGAGGGTTTGCTCTCGCCTCACTCCAAGTCCCTCTGCGTGGAGACTCCGTTGGGACAGGAAGTGTTCGCGTTGAAAGAGATCGGCGTGGAGAACTCCATCGGTATTTTCAAGAAAGCGGCCAAGCCTTTGGTGGTTAAAGGTGAGGGGCATCAGATACCGTTCGATGATAATTCTTTTGACTTCATATTCTCCGGAGGAGCTCGCCTCGACGCATCTGCTCGCCCGGCGGACTTCGCGTTGGAAATAGCTCGGACCCTGAAACCCGAAGGGTTTGTGGTGGTCCACGTCAAGGCTAATGATACATACAGTTTCAATTCATTACTTGATTTGTTCAGTTCTTTCAATTTAGTTAAAACGATCGACATGGCTGGTTTCGATTCATCAATGCCTTATATTAGAGAGATTGTGTTAAGAAAAGATACTGTAATTCGTAACCATGGGGGTAGAAAGATTCCCGATGGTGTTTCCGGTAATAAGTGCTCGGTTCCGGGGCACAAACGGGAATTGGTCCAAAAAGCAGAGCCGCTTATTGAGGAAGAGCCATTGAAGCCATGGATTACCTTGAAAAGAAATATTAACAACGTGAAGTATTTGCCATCAATGGTTGATATAAGTTTCAAGAACCGATACTTGTATGTTGATGTTGGGGCTAGGAGTTACGGTTCTAGTATTGGAAGCTGGTTCAGGAAACAATACCCTAAACAGAACAAGACCTTTCATGTATATGCCATCGAGGCCGACAAGACTTTCCATCAGCAGTATGAATCGAAGAAGAAGACGGTCACGCTGTTGCCGTATGCAGCATGGGTTAAGAACGAGACACTGCGATTCGAGATTAACCGCGATCCTGGCCAAGAAGAAGTGGATGAGCTTAAAGATAAAGGCAGAGGGATGGGCAGAATCCAACCGGTGAAATCAAGCGGAGGGGAGGTGGACGAGATCCAAGGGTTCGATTTCGCGGAGTGGTTGATAAACACTGTGACAGAGAGCGATTTCGTGGTGATGAAGATGGATGTGGAAGGAACTGAATTCGATTTGATTCCGAGGCTTTTCAAAACAGGTGCAATCTGTTTGATCGATGAGATATTCCTCGAATGCCATTACAATAGGTGGCAGAGGTGTTGTCCTGGTCAAAGGAGTGCTAAATATGAGAAGACATACGACCAATGCTTGCAACTCTTTACTTCACTCCGTGAAAGCGGGGTTCTCGTCCATCAATGGTGGTGAGTGAGTTTCATTAGCCTTCCTATGTTGTGAGTCAACTATATAGGTTCTTACGTTCATTCTGGGTTTTAGCTTGTTACATTTGATGTTCAGTTCATTCATTTAAATGGGAATGTAGGTACAAATCGAAATTTATCATTTACTGGGTTGTTTCATTGTTCTTATACAGTATTTAATCATGGAGTTCATACATCTTACCTGGTTCACATGATTAGCTCCTCGCATTAAATGTTGAGGGCATATTTCTATTTTAATTTGGGATATATCACGATTCAAAGGTCTGACATTTGACAATCCATTCAACTTGAAGTCTCATTGGGTGTCAATAATCAAAATCAGGGGCATTATAAATAGGATTAAGTACCTGGTTGGCATTTCTGCCGGTTCTATTACGGCCCGTCACGGTGGGTTGTAATTAGGGGTGAGTATTCGATCGAGTCGAATCGAGTCAAAAAATTTTGAGTTAGTCAAGTTAACGAATTCTATTTTAGCAACCAAACTTAATTTGAATTTTTTTCGAATCAGATTGAATCGAGTCAAAAAAGCTCGAGGCAAGTCAAGTTGAGTTAATGAATCTTATTATTTATAATCAATGTTGCGTTACATAAACTTATTATTTAACTAGTAAACGAAGTACAAAATTATTTAACTACTTAAACAATATAATGGTTTTGCCTTTTAATTTAATAAGTAAATATTTTTCAAAACGGCGTAGTTTTGTCTTTTTTTATTCGGATTTTTGGATAACTCGAATTGTGTAATTTATATTCAGAGTTAAACCAAAAAATTTAATTTTTTATTCGAGTTGATCGAATAACTTGATTAACTCAAATAACTCGAACTATTTAATTTAAAATTTAAAAAATTTATTAAATTTTTTAAATTGAATCGAATTTTGCTCACAGGTTCTTAATTATATATGATTATCTTAGTATTTTTTAAAAGTTGAGATAAACGATTATTGAAAACTTATCTTGGATGTGAGTGATAACGGTTTAGATTAATTTAAAAAAATATATATATATATATTCATCTAGTAATATTTTTATTTTAAAATTTTGAATTGAAACCAAAATAAATCAATTTCTTTGATTCAGATCGGTACGTTTTATTGAATTTTTAAAATAAATTAAAGTATTTTATTTTTATTTAAAATTTTTTACTCATTTATATTTTATTTTATTTTTATTGTATATATCATAAAAATTATAAGTTAAATTGATTTTATTAAGATTGTTGAAACCATTTTTTTGAAAGCGGGAATCGAATTTGTTTGAAAATGAAAATTAAAACGGGAGTCGCCACCGATCTTTATTAGGTGTGAACGAATCACCCTTGCCTTAATAAAACGTTTTAGTTTATTAAAACGGTATTTTTGGTCTACGAAACTCGAGAGAAAAGGATTCGAGAGTCGGTTACATGCGATGAAGGATTAGCACCCTTGACATGCCCAAAATTGGTACCTAATTGATTAGTTAGTGTCTTAATGTTGAAAGTTAAAAATTGAAAATGGATTGAAATGCCATCCCTTTTTTATACTAGCATTGATTTTTAAAATGCTTGAATTAGCTCAAAATGATTGTTAAAGATTTCCTTATCTCGAGATATTGGAGTATCACATCCTGTAAGTTAGGACACAATACCATGAACTCCCGAGCGTAAAGTCGTCTTTAATTTTAATTGGGATCTTGTGCATTTTAAAACTCAAAAGGATATTTGGCTATTTAGGACCAACGAGAAAACCGAAACCCCGTAAGTTAGGGCACAATTCCTCGATGTTCCAAAACGCAAAACATTGCCTTATTTAGAATTTTTTTTTTGAAATATAGCGAGTATAATGTTTAATAAAGTACGTTATTCATTTGGATTGAAAATAAAATAATTTATTGGATGAATGTAATGAGACTTGATTCATGGGGCGATAATATGAAATAAAAATATAGTGTGACATAGAGCAATGATACATGAATAAAAATATTACATGAGTGAATGACAATAATGTGGAAATACAAATAAACGAACCATAGTACATGCAATGGCAATGATCTAGTATGATAACGAATAAATTTAAGATAAATAATGTGAAAAAGAAACTTAATATCAACAATGTGCAAAACAATTTAAAAATAGAGTGTACGTAAAAGAAATTTTAAAATAGGTAATATACAAGATAATCAAAGAAATGATTACTATATATATATACAAAATGGATATAACAATTTGAAATTAATATATATAAAAATTTTAAAGCAAATAGTAAAACATTTTAAAAAGAATAATACATAAAGCGAGTTTAAAATAAATAATGTAAAGGAATTTTAAGACCTATATTACGCCAAGCAAATTCAAAAGGATTCATATGAATGATTTTAACAATAGAAAATATATATATATATATATATATATACATATGCATATATATAAAAGTTTTAAAATAAAGAATATATAAAAAATATATTTTAACATAAGTAATACATAGAAAAATCAAAACGAACAACAATGAAAGGAATTAAAAACGATTAATACCTAAATTAGAATAGCTAAATAACACTTGAGAAATTTTAAAATATATTATGTATAAAATAATCTAAAATAGAAAGTATATATGTAAAGATGTAAAATATGTAATACCCCATACCCGCATTCGAGACCGGGATAGGATACGAGGCATTATCGAGATTTTTAGAGTAATTTCAATTAATTTATATTATTTAGTATTCATTTTCATGTTTCATGTAACATCCTTTTTCATATATTCAATTCAAACATCATATATAATACGATACAATATTTAAATTGTCATATTTACATGCTCATTCAAGATATACGAACCTACCTGACTAAATTGCAGAAATACCAAGATTTAGGGGCATATTGGTAATTTATCATTTTCCCAAATTTCACCTAATCTTAAATTGATAATTTCATTCAATTTATTAATTTAGATAATAAAACAATTCATTCCCTTCAATTTAGTCATTTTTTTACATTTTTACAAAATTAACCCCTAAAGTTTTACTTTTATTCAATTTAGTCCCTGAGCTCAATACATGCAAATTAGCCATGCTAGCTGAATATTAATATATATTTTCCTCCTCCTCCTCTCCATTCCACATCCTTAATGTATATATCATGCTTACAAGTAACATTATCAATAATTTCACTATTGACTTATATGTATATTCAAAGTTATTCATCCGTATCATAGTCACTAAATTATTTATATCTGGAGCTATGGAACTCCAAATTAAGATCCGCTAATTTTCCATGAAACTAGACTCATATATATTCTTACCATAAAATTTTCAGAATTTTTGGTTTGGCCAATAAGAACAGTTTATTCTTTAAATTTGCCCCAGTTCTGCTATCTGACAGTTCCGACCCTTCTTCACTAAAAATTAATTATCTCCTCGTAAAGAATTCGAATGATGTTCCCGTTTATTTATATTGAAAATAGACTCATTTAGGATTCTAAAAATATAAATTAAGCCCCTAATTATTTTTATCCAATTTTTGATGATTTTTCAAAGTCAGAACAGGGGAACCCAAAATCATTCTGACATTGTCCCACAAAACTTATTATATCTCATGATTTACAATTTCATTGCTTACACCGTTTAACTAGACTCAATAAGCTTTAATTTCATATTTTATTCATTCTCTAATTCAATTTCTACAATTTTTGGTGATTTTTCAAAGTTAGACTATTGCTGCTGTCCAAAACTGTTTAAGTGCAAAATGTTGATTTTCATTTTGCCCCAAATTTTACAGTTCATACAATTCAGTCCTTGCTCAATTAACCCCTCAATTAAGCTAATTTTCTCAATTAATACTTTTCCTAGACATTATAAGTTATTTCATAACTATTGAAATTCATAATTTCCACATAAAACTCTAACTTCAAACTCTTTTACAATTTAGGTCCCAAACATTCACTTTCTATTCAATTCTTTCAATAAAATCAGTACATAAAGAATTTAAAGCTCTAATTCCATGCTAAATCATCATATACTTCCAACACATATTCATAGAAACTTTTAATTCATAGAATCAAAAACTAATGAATTCAACAAGTGGACCTAGTTGTAAAAGTCACAAAAACACAAAAATTTCAAGAAATAATCAAGAATTGAACTTACTTGCAGTAAAAATATGAAAAACCAGCTTAAGGGAACTCTTCCATGGTGTTTTTGCTGATGAGAATGCAGAAAAATAAAGAGAAATCTAGATAATTCCACTTTAGTCCTAGCTTTATTAAGTAAATTTTGCAATTTTCCAATTTTGCCCTTAATTCTCCTTATTTTCTTGCTGATTTCATGCCCTTGCCGTCCAGCCCAAATAGACCTTGGGTCTATTTTCCTTTTAAACCCTCTTTCTTTTATCATTTAAGCTATTTAATCATTTCTCACAATTTTGCATTTGATACAATTTAGTCCTTTTTGTTCAATTAGCTATCAGTACTTTAAAATTTCTTGACGAAACTTTAATACTAACTTATTAACACTCCATAAATATTTATAAAAATATTTATGGCTTGATTTAAAATTCCTGAGGTCTCGATACCTCGTTTTCGATTCTAATTATTTTAATATATATTTTTTTTAGTACACTATTCACTATTTCAAATTTTTTCCTAACTTCACGTTTAACTTATACTCACTAAATTAATAATATTTCCTACTCATTTGTCGGATTTAGTGATCTCAAATCACTGTTCCGACACCACTGAAAATTAGGCTGTTACAAAATAAGTAATTAAATAGTAAAATGACAACACTAGGAAACGAAGAAAATAAATAAAGTTTATGTAAAAGAATAAATAAACATGACATTAATAATAGAAAAGAAGAAAAAAAAGATCTGAAGTTTAAAACTATGTAAAAGGGTATAAAATGATAATAATAAAATATGTATATATGAAAAACAAAAGTAATATATTAATGCATAAATAAAATGGGAGTATAATGAATGGAAATATAATAGAAACATAAACAAATAAATAGAATTAGAGAAACAGCAATAATGTTAGAAAAATAAAATAAACATGAATATAAAATTTTAAAAGTAGACGAGGAATGAGCAAATAAATAAATAAATAATATTATTATTGAATTCAAGTATATAAAATGATAAATAAGTAATGAAATTAAACAAATTAGGACTTAATCGAAATTAAAACAAAATAATAATAAAAAAGGGAATAAAATACAAATATCGGGTCTAAATTGTGATACGTGAATGAGATGGGGGACCAAATGGGGGAATATCCCCGTCCCCCAAAACGCATAATTTCAATAGGGACTGAATTTGAACATTTCAAAAATTACAGGGTAAAAATCAAAATAAAATGAAAGGAAATAAGGCTGAATTGCGACAGACCACAAAAGCGGAGGGACCGGATCAATAAATAACCCATAGGGCATGAAAACACGCGGATCATGGCCTCCATCGAGTCGGGTCACACGGGTCTGACACCCAAACGGCGCCGTTTAGGCACTGATAACCTTAAGGCAAAACGGCACCGTTTTGCTGCACCATTTAAACCAAGTTTTAACACTTTTTTTTTTTTGCTTCATTTTCTAAAAAGAACAACCCCCCCCCGATTTGTGCTCTATTAGGGTTTCAAAAGAAACTGATCGTCACCGTCATGCACAATACCACCGAGGGCGGTGGTTGAGGCCGTGCGAAGGAGTTTTTTTACTCTGGCTTAGGGCACCCGAAGATGGTGCTTTATTTGGCTCGAGAACTCGAGAGAAAAGACCTCCTTTTTCCTTTTGGGAATCGGTCTCAACGACAAAATAAGGGCTCCGACGACTGACGACCGGCTCCGGGTTTCCAGGTAATTCCTCTTTTCTATTTTCTTCTATATATTTGTGTTAAAAAACTGATTTAAGAACAGAAATTAAAATAAAGAAACTGAAAGTAAAAAAACGAGAGAACGAGACTCAACCTTTTTTTGTTTGTTGTTTTTTTTTATTGCTTAATCGTGTATTACAATCTTTTTGTGTTTGTGGCTATATAGCCGAATACAAAAATCTATTGTTTGCTACTGTTTTGGCACTGCTTTTACTTTTTCCTTTCTTTGCCATGTTTGCAGGTCCATGGAGGGTCAACGGGGTGAAAACCGGCCATTTTGGTGCAAGGAAGCAGCCATCTGGCGTCGTGCGTGCCAAGGGCGCACATGGGAGGGGGGTACGGCGCAAGGGTGAGCTAGGGTTTTCATTTTCCTAAACATGAGTTTAGGTTTTGGGCTAACGGGCCTAATCTGTAAAGGGGTTAGTGGTTTAGGTTAATGGGTTTATAATTGGGTTAAAACCTTTTGTAAGTGGACTGCTTATATTTTGGGTTTTTATTTAAACAGGCCGGGCAAAATTGGGTCCGTACAAAGATAATAACGTTTTTTTTATCTTATAAATTTAAATTGAATAGAATTAAGGGTAAACTATTAAAATAGTCATTTTTGTTTATCTCATGTTATATTTTAGTAATTTATATTTGAAATGTTATATTTTAGTCATTTACGTTAACGTATTGTAACATTTTAGTCATTTAGCCATTAATTGTCGTCAATGGTATAACGGTAAGTTAACGTGGCACGTCAAATTATCATTTCAAACAAAAAATTTAGGTTAAGCAATATAATTGGTCCCTCATTTTTTTTTTTGAGTAATTTAATTTAATTTATTTATGTTTTTTAACTTTTTTTCATTATTTTCCATTCTCTTCTATTTCTCCCTTTTTCCTCTCTGTTTTCCACATAATGAATGCAAAGAAATTGGATTTAAAAAATGAGACATCTGCAAAGTTGTATCACTTAAATGATCTAATAATTAATTCAAAGAATTGGGATTTCAAACATAAGACTTCTACAAGTTATGTCAAACAATCAACTATAGGTTACTTGTTATGTGTAACATTTAACCATATGATGGATTTAAGTGCTTGGTTGCACGAAAATCAATTGAGATAACTCTTGAAACTATTATTAGAATACGGAGAAGGGAGAAGGGAAGATAAAAAAGAAAATTAAAAGAACATAAAAGAGATGGAGAAGCAAGAAGAGAATGAAAATAATAATAATAATAATAATAATAATAATAATAATAAAAGAATATAAAAGGAAAAAATAAATTGCGGAAATGAAAAAATCAAATCCAATCATACGAAGACTCCCTACTAACCGAAATTAAATGAAAAAATAGGAAAAGAGATAGAGTCGAAGCAATTAAGGATAAAAGTGGTTAGGGTTTAACGAAAATAGCTCTTGAATGGAACATTCTAAACCTGGAAAATAGAAATTAAAAGAAAAGAAAAAAACCTGAACAAACAACAAACAGGCATGTCATGTACTCTACTGTGACATTACTGCCTGCATCACCCACTCTCCTCTCATCGTCCCTCTAAATATGCAGCACAAATATGAAAATAACAATCAATAAAATTAAAAATAGCTTACCCTTTTCTTAAAAAAAATAAAAATAATAACAACTGTGATATATATTTAGTAAAAATATTTTTTTTATTTTACAAATTAATTGATGTCATCATGTATGATAATTGTAAATCTTTTTTTTTCCCCAAATTGATGTCCAAAATAATCAATCAATGTATAGATGGACATCGTTACCATTACTAAATAACCAAATATCTCTAATCCCTCTGTGTCCCCTCCACCACCAACTATTTTTCCTTCTCCAATTTGGGGCCTTTGATTTTTACCTCCGGTTCCATAGCCTTGTTTTTTGTGGGTGCTGCACACATTTTTTTTTTGAATTTTTTTTTTAAGGAAAAAGGGGTATATTTCCTTGGATTTACACCCACACCAAACGATGGGTGCCTGCTGTTCTACGCAATTCAAGTACAAAGGTAGACGGTATGAAAAAGAAGGATCAGATGAAAAAGAGGATGAGGGGCACCATCGAGACCACAACATCAACAATGATGACAATAGCGCCAATGTTACCAGGATTGGACATGCGGGGGCTATTGTTAGATTGCAAGGCTCCTCCTCCTTGACCTCAATGTACACTCGCAAGGGCAAGAAGGGGATCAACCAGGACGCTATGACCGTTTGGGAGGTCAGTTCTTCATGGCTTAATGAATCATTTTTAATCTTATGGAATGTGATTAATTGTTGGATTTGGTGATCATCTGCTATGGCTACGTATGTTCTATGCAATAATCGCATGCCTTGTGTTTTTGTTGGTTCCTGTTATGTTAGAATGTTTTGTTCTTTCAATACAGGAGCGAACCCTGAACTTTATGTTAATCAACTTGAAACCGTACATTAAGTGCATTTATCATCGTTTCTTCAATCCCTCAATGTCTAATTTATGCCCTTACCTACTGATCATCCAAAGATTCAGTCTAATTATGTTTTAGTCCTTTTATTATGCTAGAATGTGTTAGCCAAATCATTATTGGATTTTCACATGACCTTGTGTGATCGAATAATAGCAAAAAATTCATATCACCACTTTAATGGTAATACCTACCCGTGTTAATAATTTGGATCTACTAATACCATTTATAAAAGCAAAGTGGCAAATTTATATCAAATCAAAAAATAGAGGGATTAAATCTCAAATTTTGACATAGTTGAGGGACTAAAACTGTAATTGGACCCAAAACTTTAGATGCAGATCATCTTTATATCATGATAGTAGGTATGTTTGATTTATTTGGCGCTGCTTGAATTGGTGTTTTAATATTCCAAAAATAATGGAACTAAACAATTGAAAATATGCAGAACTTTACGGGGGAAAAGAATGTGTTCTTCTGCGGTGTATTTGACGGTCACGGTCCATCGGGTCACAAGGTTGCACGCTACGTATGCGATGCCTTGCCATTGAAGCTTTCGACAATGCATCAGCCTCGGCCCAGCGCTAAGAAGGAGGGCGACAAGGACAGCAGTCACAAGCATTGGGAGGCAAGTTTGATTAGAACTTTCCAAGAATTGGATGAAGATCTTAGCATGGAAGATTCCCTTGATAGTTACTGCAGTGGCACCACGGCCGTAACCATTGTTAAGCAGGTATATTCATTTGTTTACCATCAACCATATATATATATATATATGTGTGTGTGTGTGTGTGCGTGTATGATTATAATGAATGTCATTTCAGGACCAACACTTGATCATTTCGAACTTGGGGGATTCTCGAGCGATTCTTGGCACCAGGGACAACAAAAACCAAATCATTCCAGTCCAACTCACAGTCGATTTGAAACCTAGTTTACCGAGTGAATTGGAAAGAATCCAGAAGAACGGTGGCAGAGTATTCGCAATGGAAGAAGAACCGAATGTACCGAGAGTGTGGATGCCCGACCAAGATTGCCCCGGTCTAGCTATGTCGAGAGCTTTCGGGGATTTCTGCCTCAAGGATCATGGACTTATCTCTACACCTCAAGTTTCTTATAGAAGGCTTACTCCCAAAGATGAATTTGTAGTGTTGGCAACTGATGGGGTAAGTTATAACATAGAGGGACGCAAATCATAATTGAACCAATTTTGACACAGCATAATAGTACCATTTTAAAATTGGTGCAGGTGTGGGATGTGCTTTCAAACAACGAGGTGGTACAAATAGTAGCCTCAGTAAAGAGACCATCTATAGCAGCAAAAGTACTGGTTTATTATGCAGTTCAAGCATGGAGAACCAAGTACCCGGGTTCTAAGGTCGATGACTGCGCGGTTGTTTGCTTGTTCCTCAAGAAACGACCTTCGGTATCGGGAACGTTATCAGATATCAGCCAGCAGACCGCAAGTCACGTCAATGGGGTGGATCCGAAAGGCAAGAAAACGGAAGAAGGGGAGACTGTGATTAATTGTGACATAGTGGTGGATCCAAAGGCGCTTGAAGAAGTAAATAGAATAAATGGGAACACCATCAAGCAGCGTTCTCGGCTTGGCAGTTTGAGTAGGGACAAAATAACTACGGATTTTGGTGGACAAACCCAAAGTTAATATGTAAAATATAGTAAAAAAAAATCTCAAATATTATTCCAATGATTTTCGGAATTTGGCACTCAAAGTTTAATTTAATTTTGATTATTGAGAATTTTATGATCTTCTTTTATTAATAATGAAATTATCATATTTTTATAAATCAAGTATATTATTACATCATTGCATCTGTTTATATGTATAAAAGAAAGAAAATCGATTTGTAATTTTTATTTTTATATTAATTAATTCAATTCAGTTCAATTTAATTCAGAAGTTAACATATTGCAATTATTTAAACAAAGTCAATTCTTATTTTCTATTTAATTTATAATAATTACAATTTTTATAATGTAAAAATAAATATTTTATATATTTAAATAGTAAAATTAACTAATATAATTTTTAAAAATTTTCAAAATTGATGAACTAAATTGATAAAATTTGGGTTAGTTTAAATTTCAGTTCTAAGTTTTCAAAAAATAATATATTATAAAGTAACCGAAAATTTTCTCCAAAAATATCTAAACCAATGGCCTCAAAATGTTTTGATAGAGTGGGGAGCTCCAATTAGAGTAGTAATAAAGCTTTTGTTGCAAAAAGCATGTTAGGGAGACATGGGTTTCATTCAAGAAGATATTTTAGGTAACATATTAATTATGGAGTGGGAGTGGGTGAAAGTAAATCCCAGGTTAATAAGGTAATTAAAGTTTTGTTCATGAAAGAACCAATGAAATGAGTTGTTTCGTTATACATGTACGGAGGACGTAAATTGAAGTGAGTGCCATGTCGGTCTCTCTGGTTTGATGTGGTCCATTTTTCTTCATTTTTTCTTCTTTGTGGGCACGGCAGGCTTATTATTGTCTACTGTTAATTTTATTATTTTCAACAGTCTATTCAAGTAATAATTTAATGGGGCCAACTGCTAGCTGTACCACCCCCCCAAAAAAAATGATAATTTCATGTTCCTTTTTTAGGAAAAAAAAAAGAAAAAGAAATTGGTCTGATTTGTTGAAATATCTGCTTTTGCCTAAGTTATTGCGGAGGCAAGAAACTCGTTTTCCTTTTTGATCGGATCCCATTTTGCCTTTCCCTTGGCGACATGGAATATACATACATGAGTTTTCCATGGTTGCATGCATTATCAGCACTTATCAAATTCAAAATTTGGGTTTACTAGTCTTCTCCGTCTCTACTTGATCATTAGCTTGTTCTTAAATTAAATTACGAGTAACATTAAGCACTCTAAAATAAAGTTGGCAATATGCGTCAATCACACATCAAAAAAGGAAGGCCGTTGAACAAATAAATAAGTACATTCTTTGAGAACATTATAAATGACCCTATAATAAATAGTATCAGAGCGACTCTTATCCAAACATATAGGATGGGCAAGATGGATCAACTATAACAAACAAATAAAATAGGTAGAATGGATGAAAATGTCATAAGAAAAAACATCTCAGATCAAAAAGATTAGTGATAATGGCCTCATGACATATAGCTAGTGAATGCTGTCTATTATTAAGTAAACAAAATTTGATTGCCTTTTTGAGAAGATGTACGATCGTCGAGAAGTATAATGTTTGGAAGGAATTCAGAAAATAATTTCCCCTAACCGTTTTATTGATATCTTTATAAAGCATCCAGTTATGATTAATGTTCATCCAATACACCCCTTTCTTTTGGCCCCTGAAAAGCTTTAACTAAACCCTAGAAAAGGGCATACCTAAAGTGCGGTCATAGTTTAGGGCCAACGTACTAAACATGAGAAAATCGAGAAAAAGCCAATGTTGAATTCAAAACAAAAGTAATCCATTCTTTTCATTTTAGCTCTCACTTTTGACTTCTGAGCCAAAAAATGAACTCGATTCAATACCCTCTAATCATGTATGTCTCACTTTTCCTTGTCTAATTATCAAAACAGCTTACTATAATATATATATATATATATATATATATAAATTATTATCAATACCAAAAGGCAGGCATGCCGCTGCTATAATAGAAACAACATATAATTTTTCAAGTCAATCTTTCCAAAAGTCTCTTCTAGACCCAAAACTTTTGACTGATTGCACATATACCATACAGCAGCATTCCTTTCTTCATATGTTAATCCATCTCTATTCTAGTAGTCTATGTTTCTAGTTTTCGTAAGTTCTTGGCTCCCCAGCCTACTAATCAACTGTCACATGTAAACTAGAAGTTATGATAACTGAAGGCAGACAGTGAACAACGAGCAATACAACTACCACTGATACAATACAAATGTCCAACTAAAAGGGAAATTGGAGCTTGGATGATGTGGAAAACAATATTATGCATAATATGCAAATCAACAATAAGAAAAAGTTCTTAGCTAGACCCACATGCACCTGACCTTTGACTGGTTTCTTTGGAAGAACATAGTCATTGACCCATAGAGGGTTCGTATCACATCACTAGTGCACTGTTTGCTTAAGCCTAGGTGATTTTTTAATGTCTACATATATAGTTATTATCATTATGGCCTCTGGGGCATGAGGATAAGAATTTTCAGATATTCTGAACAACCAGAAGCACAGAAGCTCAAAAGATTCATGAAGTCTCTTGACTACTACTACCATTTTTCACGAGTTTTCTCGATGTTTCTTTAGGAAATATTCCAGCCATCAGCTCTCGCATCTTTATACTCTTAAGTAAAAGCAGATTTACTTTTACATTCAGTGCTCTTACATAGAAAAATCTCTTTCTCTGGGCAAAGATATGTTAGTTCACATTTTGGACCCCCAAAGACTTTGACTCGATCAACATTCTCCCTAAAGCATTCTAAACCTAAAGAAGCCCTCACCGTAAATGAAACAGCTTTTGGGGTTCGGTAGAAGGGAGCCACAAATGTGAATTCCCTCACCACATTAATGCTTCTCCTTTTATTTCTGATTAGGTTCAAATCTAAAAATACAAACTGAGTTGATTCCTCACCCATACTTATCCTCACCCACAACCTACTTTCAGTCAAAACGTTGTGCAAAGTGATTGCAAGTGGTATAGAAGCAGGGATTCCCGGAATAAAAGGAAGAGGGTTTTCAGAATCATTACCGGGGACTGCCAGTTCTGCATGTACGCTCCTGGGAGTTCCATATAACACAAACTGCTGAAGGGAAAAGGAGTCAAGTAACTTCTTGAAGAGAAGTGGCTGGCAGCTACTACTGCTGCTTGAAGAGTCAACATCATGCAATGATTTCTTAACTTCAGTTACAAAATTAGACGGTTCAATAGATCCCTCCTTGTGGAGATATTCTACATGGGCAACTGTAGACGACAATAATTTCATTGCGGCATTGCAACAGCAAATCTCCACTCTGGACAATCTCAAAAGACAAGCCACAAGTACCAGGTCCAATATTTGCAACTCCTCTCCTTTGGACAAACCAATGAACCTATTACTGATTTCCCTTAGCCTCCTGTCCAATTTTGCAAATAGAAGCTCTAATTTTCCCACTCCATTAGGATTAAGCATTTTTGTTGCCCTAAGGTGCCCCCAAACTTTAGCAAGCATTTCTATAACTTGGAGATACTGCAGAGTAAATGCTACAGCACCGAAAGATCCTGGGGACTCCGTGGTAAATGATGCTACTTCTTCTTTACAGGCCCTGTCAGAAGCAAAAATAGCAAAACAAACTTAATGGTATATATAGCCCAAGACGACATGGCTACTGACATGGTTCTCAAAAAAATGAATCAGTAATTTGTCCATGCACATGAAGTAGATAGATAATTCCAAGGGTTCAATGTTATTATCTTGAAAAGACCACTGAAAATTAAGTTATATAACAGAACAGAACAACTTCATTGCATAAAACAAGATAACGAAGAATCAGGAGAACTTTCCTATCAATATCTTAATTCATGCTCAAACTAACCTTGACCAAAGTAGAGCCACTTCAGAATAATTTATATAATAAAACAAAACTTCATTGGATAAAATAAGATTATCAAACACCGGGAACAGCTTCCTGTCAATAGAAGTAAACCTATATACCCTTGATAATTTATCAAATTAAACATTTTCCAATTAAATTAAAATATTGATTATTTTTCAATTATTTATTCATATTAACATTAAAATCTTTACTAAATTTTCCTTAATTGATTTCTTTTAGTAAATCAAAGACTGACTAAACTATTTTTCTATTTACTTCTTTACCAACCTGAAAGCCTATAGTATAAAAATTATTCTTAATAAATTTTAATTTTAATATTAAATTATTAAACCCTGATAGAATTGACTTAATTATTACAGAATTGTCTATAAAAATTACTAGAAAATTCTGTATAAGTTACCTTTAATAAATTAAACCATGACGCATTTGGCATAATTGAACATCCATTTCTATTAAAATTAATAAATTTAAGTATTTGATAAAATAATTATTGACCTACACTATGTTTTACGGCAAAAACTATTAATTATTGTTTTCTAATGAAGAACTAAAATTTTTATTTCAAATGATAGTATTGGTGTATATCATTTATGTAGATGCACGTGTACAATAAACTAGCGGTAATAAAATGCATAAGGAAAAAAATAAACTTCATTACTTACCTTATACCCTTGCATGCTTCAGTAGTGCAGCCTAACTCAACCAATGACCAAGAGTCCTTGACCTTTTTAAAGATAAGGTTCACATACTTTCTTAATTCAGAATGCTCCCCCAACTCATATTCTGCGTGAGCAGCTGACTTTCCTAAACTCAAAAATTCCTGCTGATGATAATCAGAGATCCCTCCACTATCTTTCCAGAAGGGCATGCTGACAGGACTATCAACCTTAGAACAGAGAGGAATTGAGGCATCACCTTCTACTGTCAGCAATGCCTCATTTATTTTGAAGTCAGCAAGAGAAATTGTTGAGGATCTACTGCACTCGGATAAATAAGCCAAAAGCTTTTCTTGGTTCATAATATCACTTAAACCATAAGAGATTCTCCCAAGCCATGTAACTGCATAAGAAAATATTCTAGGTGGAATAGCACTAACATCCTTTTCATGTGACAGTGGAGCTGAGATGGCTAGCACAAGAAATGCTGCTACCCTTGTACTATCAAAGCTCAATTTGCCTCCAGAAGCTGGCTCCATCTAGGGTTAAAAAAAAAAGGCAAAGATCTTGAATAACCAATGTCATGTCACAAATAGTCACAACATAAGACAGCAATATAGTGATTGTTCAAATTGCTTCAATGCTCTGTTGACTTCACTGGTTTAATCAGCATAAATATACTTAATACTTCTTAATTTGTTAACCTCTAAAAGTTTTGTTTGTTAGGTGTCAGAAATTACTTAAAACTTGGTAAATTCTGCCCTACTACTGGAAAACACAATGGTACTATAAACTTCTTCATGTATGAAAACAACTGATATCATTCAGAAGACATTTGCAGCCTCAATACGTAAACCTAAAAAAAGAAAACTTGGTCACACTACTGTAAAGATACTGTTCTTTTCATAGCTGAGCAGATACTATCATCAAATTTGAAGCAATACATAAAATAGCATTACAACCCAGCTAACCTCTGGAGCAACTTCCTCAATAATGTGAACTGTGAACTTCCCATGATTTCTCCCAAAATGAAACAGAGCAGAAAGCACATCAGCTTCATCCTGGAAGCAACTTAACCAAATAAGTAGAGACAAGAAGCAATAACAGATTGAGATGGTTATAGCTGCTGGGTCTCAAGTAACACACAATTTGAAAATATGAAAGATGCAGCCTGGAAAGCCACCTGGAATGCAAACTGATAAAAGGGAACAACCTGTGGATATATCTCCAAATTTCCAAGAAGGCCATCAATACACAATTTAAACAACTCGAATTGTGGCAACTTGGCTAATTTGAGTATTTTCCTTGTCATGGATCTTATGACAGAACTGCTGTCAACAAGTACGCTCAGAAACTGTCAAATCAAGCAAGAATGATGGTTAAGTGATAATGTCTATCTTTTAAACAAGAGATACCGGGTTCGTGCAGAGAAAGAATTCTATAGTTAAGTACCACAATTTAACAACTGAGTTGCAACCATAGACAACTTTTCCGAAGTCATGGGTTTACCATAAGAGAGACAGAGAGAAACAATTCAGAGAAAGGAAGAAAAAATGTTTGTAGTACTAATTCCAAATGACAAAACTGATTAGCTCACTGAGTTAACATCTTGACTGGACCATTATAGAAGGCAGGGGTGAAGCCAAAAAATTTTTTGAGGGGGCTGGAATTAAGTTGTATATTTTTATGAGAGCTAAAAATGCAATTTCATCATTTTAAAATGGCTTATATCTTCATAATTTTTTAAAGGACTAAACCAAAATTTATCATTTTGGAGGGGGGGGGGGACAAAGTGCAATTTTACCATATACTAAAAAATTTATTGATTTTAAAGGACCAGAAGTTAAATTTGCCACCCCATCCCACAGCCCCTAATAAGAGGTGAGGTTTGATAGATTACGGTGGAGACATCAAACGAAAATATTCCAATGTCTGTCTGCACCTTGTCCTATGACACATGCTCACCAATCATCATTTAAAACTACGTAAATGTTCAGACATTCTATACTTATACAACTCTTTGAGGGAAAAAAGAAAAGAAGAAGCATTACCCTGTGAATGTGTATTTTTTCAACTTTTAGATGATCGCTGGTTGCCATGTGATGTATTGCATCAAGAGCTTGCAGTCTGATAACCGTTGAATCATCATTCAGCATGTCCATCATCAGGTTTAAGGCTTCACAAGCAAATCGCAAAGAGAAGACAGTGAGCGTACGCAAAGAGTAACAGGCAGACATCCGTACCTTCAGATTAAGCAAAGACAGCATCAATGCATCGTAAATAAAAGTAATGCAAGGGGGTATTGCCTTTGAACTGCAAGAAATGACTAAACTTCAGAAAAAGTCAAAGTGTGTTCTATCAATGACCACAATAAGTCCTGTTATGTGTATTAAGTGTCTACCCTACCAAGCTTAGAGTCCTAGCAAGTTTAATAATATATCCTAAGAAACCTATCTCATTCAATATAACCGTGGTACATAAAACCGGAAGAACAATGCCAAGCCAAAACCTTGAAACCTCAAAGTGTGAGCAAAGTGCTTGATATGGATTGGAATACAGGATTAAGTTGATCCAGAAAGGCCAAAGTTAAAAGTCCAGTCTCTATGAGACGAAGCAATGTGTAAATAATAAACAGAAGCTAACTACAGAATCAGCAAAACTTTACCTCAGAGAACTCATCCTCAAGTCCATGTATATAAGCTCCAGCAACAGCAGAAACTGAAATGTCAAGCCCTTCTATTGGTTTGTAAGCTTTATCTTTGTTGATTCCTAGGACTTTCTTAGACAAGGTTTGTAGTAAGATATCTTCAGATACAAGTCCTATCTTCCCTAGAGCTTCAAAGGCTTCAAGCCTTACATCTAAACTCATATCTCTTACCATACAGCCAAGCTGCAAGCATATGGTAACAAAAGAACAAATAACAAGAAAAAATGCTTAAAGTGGCATATAAGGTTGACATGAATTCAATTAAAACGCTAACAAATGCACGATGCAACATGATCGTACAACCCACATTAATTCCAAATTTTAATGTTTCTTTAAAATAAAAAGGTATGCAGAAATACGCACAGCATGTATTTTTTTTTTTAACAAAAATACCTGGATAAACACTGCATCTGATGAGTCTTGCTTGTTCATGTCTTCACTGCATATAACAAGCAATCTACCCCATTCACATACCTAAATTCAGAAAGCGATAGAGAAGAGGTAATCAGAGCAAATTCAAAAGTAACTAACGGTTGCACTGGAAACTAATCTAAGAAAGAAACTTCAAAGACAGAGTATTTTACGGCGCGAACTGCTGCAGATCTAACATAGTTCTCTGCGTCACGGAGCAGCTCAACAGCACGGCAGTAGCATCCCTCGATAACATCACGATCATCAAAATCACCATTCTTACACAGTTTCACCAATCCATCCAAAGCTTCTTTCCTCACATAAGGATACGGATCCCTTGTAAACCCTAAAAAAACGGCTAACAACACCGATTCCCTAAAGACAAGCTTCTCAGCATTTCTCAATAAGCATTGTCGCACAGAAACCGAAGGGCCAAGGCAGAGAGAGACGAAACGAGCGGCGTCCATGTCGTTTCCGATGGAAGCGAGAGAAAGAAGTACAGAGAGTGACTCACCAACAAGACGAGGCGAAGCGGAGGAGAAGAGTGAGTCGGAACGGAGCAAGTCGAGTGCGAAAGGGGATAGGTGGGGGCGGTGAGAGGCGAGGTCGCTGAGGAGCTTAACAGCGTGATGTAGGAAGACGGGGTCGCGATTGAGTTGGAGAGAGCGAGTTAGGGCGTCGAGAACTGAGGAGAGTGTGGAATCGGGGGCGGCAGGGTTGATAATGAGGGATCTGAGGGAAGCTAGAGCTTGGAAAGAGAGGGGTTGGTTATTGTCGAGGGATTGTTGGATTGAATTTATAACGTGCAGCTCCATTGCCGACTGCCTGCGCTCAAGCTCTGCAACCATGCCCATAGATTTTGGTTTTTGAATATGGGAAACTTCAAGTGGCCTACAGCAAGAAGTTCCTGTTTAGCGCATCATTTCGTTTTGCTTTGCTGTATGGCTTATTGCACTTCTATGAATCCCGCCATATGTTTTTTTTCCTTCGTAGTCAAATTTGCCTATTTATGTATTTTCTGCAAATTTACTTCCGTAAGCTATATAATTACTCACAAACAATTTTTGTTTCGGTCACTCTCTCCTAATTACGTGTTTTTTTAATTACAATAATTACATATTTAATACTTAACAATTACATATTTTTATCAATTTAATCTTAATTTTAAATAATTCATTTAAAACCACAAATTTAAAGGGATTTGAATTGGAAAACGCAATTTGATTCAACAACATGATATGCTCGAAAAAGGATTTTGATTGTTATCTCTTTTCTCTATGATATGTTGACCTCGATTGTGTGTCTAATTTGTTCATTCTTATTGTTGCAAAAGGGCGTACAATTCACTTTTGAGAGCTTTTGACCTTCTTTTTTTTTTTTTTTTTTTGAGATCACATTTATCTATTAATCTAATTATTTCACAGGATTGAATTAATGAGGAGGCGCATCAGGGAAGACAAAATTTGACAATTTTGTAATTGAAGGGATTAATACCGAGCATTAATTGGAGGTGTTTCACTGTTTCAGCCAAACCCAAGTTATGTTTTTTTTTTTTTTTTTTCAATCTGAATGGTATGACTGTAAAACACAAGAAGAAATTTGGTATACATTTGTATATTGATTTTTCATGTACAATTTTGTTTCATGGTTTTCAATTTTAATCTGATTTTACTAGCAAATCTTGCTTAGATTCAGGTTTTCTCAAAAAAAATTAGCTATGGGTTCTTCATAATGTACAACAGTTACAAATAAATTAATTCACCTTTTTAGTAATTTTGTGCACGTATCTTTATATTTAAACAAACGGACATTGTAATATCCCGAATTAGGGCCTAATCGGAATAGTAGTTTTGTGACCACAAATCCGAGATAGAAATAATTATTTTATAATTATTTTGAGGTCTATGATATGATTGCATGATTGTGTGAAAATTTCGTGAAGAAATTCTATGCATAAAGTGCTTAATTTGAAGTTAGGGACTAAATTGAATATGTTGCAAAACTTGCATTCTAGAAGTTTCTAGTATGAAATTGCTTTGAAATATTAATTAGGAGATCTTATATAGCAATTTGACCAATTTCTAAGTTTATGGACAAAAATTGGACATCGATAGAATTTTTGGAAAGTTTAGTAAAAATGGCATTTTGGTCATTTAGGGGTAAAATGAATTAAAATACAAAATTAAAAGCCAATTTTGTTCATCTTCTTCACCATGGACGTGTATACCAAGGGAGACTCCATGGCTAAGGTTTCCAAGCTTCCAAGCTCGATTATGAAGGAAATCAATATTCGGGCTTAAATCGGAAAAATACAAGGTTATGGACTAAAATGGTAAATTGTCGTTTCTGGATCGACGTAAGTTCGTATGATAATAATAATGCAATGTTATGTTTGAATTATATTTCTTACTATTATTGCATATATTGAATGATTTAATATATTGAAAAAGTTGATGGAATGGTGTTTATGATGTGGAAATATGACATGAAAGAATGTTACATGAAATGCAAGAAAATGATGATACATGACAAGTGATATATGAAATATGTGATATATGTTATGTAAATTCTTAAAAGCTGATTTGGTATTTGAGTTGTGTCTTATTATACTATGAATGAACAATTGGTACTATGGATAGTGAGATCGACACTTCGAGTAAGTTCGTACATAAATAATCTATCGATTCTTTTTATGTTATTATATTTTGATATCATATGAAATGTGGTTGCTTATCAAATGGTTATTTGATGTAAGTTATGAATTTAAATTGATTACGGACAATTTAGTAAAATGTTGAAAAGTGAGGAATTTCCCGGTTGAACCTTCGGAATAGAAAGGATACAAATGAACTATTGTGAGGTCACGTGTGTAGTACTAAGTGCAGGCTACTACGCGCACCGAATAATTGGTCGCATGTGTAGTACTAAGTGCAGGCTACTATGCGTACCCGAAAACTGTGATCACTTGTGTAGTACTAAATGCAGGCTACTACGTGTACCAGATTATTGGTCGCATGTGTAGTACTAATTGCAAGCTACTATGCGTACCAGATAGCTTCGGCTACAAGTGTGGAAATGGGAAAATGTGCAGGCAATTGTGTATCTGTTATTATTCCGATGAGTTCAACAGGAAATTGATTAAATGAAAATACATGTGAAAGTGATTATGTGATGAACAAGTGCAAGTATATGTTTATTTGAATTTATGAGCAATATGCTCGATATTTGAGCGAACCTCTGTAAAATGGAATGGATTAAGTGAATTGTGTAAAAGTGAACTTTAGTAGTAACACAGTGTTGAACAGCAGTAGTGCATAACTTTGAAAATTTACCAAAAATTGTGTAAGTTGAATTAAATTTCAAAAAAATTATGGAATTAAAGATTAATGAGTCTATTTTCATATAAAAGAAACAGGGGGAGCAAAAGAGTTACATATTATGTGATATTATAATTTTTGTGAGACAGTGTCAGAATAAATTTGAGATCCCCTGTTCTGACTTTAGAAATTCACCATAAATTTTACAAAAATTATTAAGAGTCATACCTTACATGAATGGATTCTTTATTGAGTCTATTTTTAAGGGAAACAAACGGAATGGTCGTTGAAATTCTGTATAGGGAGAAATTTGGTTTGTAGTGCACAGGGGTCAGAGTAGTCGTACCCTGAAATAGGGGAAACTTTAATGAATAAACTGTACTAATTGGCTAAACCAAAAATCCTGTAAATTTTATGGGAGAAAGATATATGAATCTAGTTTCAAGGAAAATTAACTAAACTAAATTTGGAGTTTTTTAGCTTCAGATATGAATGATTTAGTAACTGTAACTCGATAACACAGCTTAACCTGAACATGTATAATTGTACAATTATAGTGTTTTATCTTGAAAAGCGTGGTAGTAATTGCTTATTATTTTCATATAATTGCTTATTATTTTCATATGAACTTACTAAGCGTAAAGCTTACCCATCCTCTCCATTTCTTTAGTATTGGCAGGTCGGCTCGGGGTTAGAGATCGTCGGAGGCAAAATCACACTATCAAACTATCATTTTGGGAGAATTAATTCAAATATTAGAAATATCAAGTGAGTGTCATGTATAGGAAGTTGGTTTGTGATATGTATTTTTATTATGATTTTGACCATACGTATCAGTCTGCATTGAGTTATCGTATATGATCATGAGATGTAGTCCTTATCCATTATGGTTTATAAGTTTAATTAATCATGCCATGTCCTCTGTTTTGATGTGATGATATAGTTAGCTTTGTTTGTTATGCATGTGTTCAAAAAGTTTTGAATTAAATGAAATTTTATGGCCCGGTTTTCGTCTATGTGTATTGTTAAGTCTGGTAATACCTCGTACTCTGTTCTAGCATTGGATACGGGTAAGGGGTATTACAGATATCGACTCGATGTAATATTTATATAATGTCAATTAAAAGTATCATTTGTTTGATTTATACATATTTAACAGGCAACTATTGATCATGGCATCTATTTTAAACTTGCTACAAGACTATTAATCGTAGGTGTTAGGAATGTTGTTGTTGCTCATTCTATGTTTTGTGATAACAAAATTGTTTATCTACTTGGGGCATCGATTTGGGCATTAAATAGGTTTTATTAGTGCCGAGTTCGATCCATTTGAATGTAACATATTTGACAAAACTAAAATCATGGGTCAACTAAGGTACTAAGACTCCCAACCAAATTGCTTGAAGTGATTGGATAAGCATGAAAGTCTTATTATTAAAATGTTATTTTTTAGAGATAAATATTAGATTTATTCAAGAAAATTTTAGAGCTGTTGAAAGACTAATTTATAAAAACTTTTGTGTGATAAATAATCATGATAATTTTAGCTTTTAAATTAGGGTTTAAAGCCTATTAAAACACTATTGATTGACCAAATGAAGAGACCTATAAATAGGTTGTTTTTTTTCCGCACATCAAGAGTAGTTTTTGGGGTGTATTTGCCGACAGCTTTGTTGTGCTCTTATGGTTATTTTGTGACACTTTTTTAGGTGTTTTTTAAAGATTTTATTAATTGTATTGTGAGGTATTTGAGTGAGTGATTTGTGGCAATTAGGGTAAGTATTGGGGTTGCAATTACTTCTTTGTGTAAGGTTAGATTGAGCTTAAGCTAATAGGTGATCTAAAGGATTGTTGAATAAAATCATTCACTGGGCGAGGCTCCGTAAATGTAGGACCATTGTGTTTGAATTGAGTTAACAAATACTATGTGTTAAGTCTCTCCTTACTTTGCTCATTCCGTTACTTTGCACTTAATCTTTATGTTCGTTTCTATTATAATGATAGTTGGAACTAAACTATTTTTCAAGTGTAAATAGATGGATTTTTCAATTGGTACCAGAGCGAGCTTCAAGAGTTGTTCAAATGAGATCCTAAGCTACAATTTGCAATAATGAAATCCAAAAAGAAAGGTTATTTTATCCCGCATCCACCTTCGATGATTAAAGCATCAAATTCAAACAATGACATTGATGAGGGTGTGTTCAGCCATATGTTGAAGAACATGAAAGCGCTATCAATTGAACGAGTCCTTAAGGGAAAAAGGTTATCATTCTCAAAGGAGAAAAAGAATTAAACGACCCAAAAGTCAGTGGTATCAGAAAATGCAATTTCGAGATCCCATTTCTGTAAATCAAGCTTCTAAATATTTTTATTAAATATTTATAAAGTTATATTATAGGTGAATTGAATTTTTTATAGGTAATTTTATCAAATTCGTGATTAATTAAAGTATAGGGACTAAATTGTAAGAGTAGTAAAAGTTTAATTGTTAGGGAAATTTTAATTAGAAGCAAGGAGTAGGGATCAAAAAAGCAATTATACCTTCTTAAATTGTTAGTGGACAGTGTCTCAGTGATAGTATATAGAAAATGTGATAAAAATTTAATTAAAACTAATAAATAAATTGAGATAAAACCAAGTTAGTGGAGAGAGAAAGCATTTTTCCCCATCTTTCTCATGCAAAGCCAAAATAAGAAGGTGAAGAGAAAAGTTTCATCCTAGGGATTTCAAAGCTTAAACTTTCAATTGGTTAATGCAATTGTTCATCCTAGGGATTTCAAAGCTTAAACTTTCAATTGGTTAATGCAATTTAGTTCTTTTCTTGTAATTATTATGTTTTTGAAATCTCGAGAGCTTAATCTAGTTGACCCGTGTGTTATTTTTTGAAACTGTTAAAGTTTAAAAAGGATGTCATTGATGAATTCTTGAAGTTTTAGGTACTAAATTGATAGATTTTAAACTTAAGAGTAAAAGGGGGACTAAATTGTGAAGTTAAATTATAGTTTTGTTCAATAGGGACTAAATAGCATAAATTGAAAATTTTGTAGTCAAAATGACAATTGGGAGGTCCTAAATGGACTATAGTGAAATCGGATTGAAAATTTGAGTTCTAAATCAAAAGTTATGTTAGTTTCGATTTAAGACCAAATTGAATAAATTTCAAAATATGTGTGATCTTATAATTAATTGTGAATTGAGCTGGAAATTAACGTTAAACATTTTTGAATTATTATTCGTAGTAAAAGACGACATGAGAGTATCAAAAGGAACGAGGAAAGCAAAAATCGACAACGAGTAATTCGAACTTTCTGTAAGTATTTCTACGATATAAAACTTAATTAATTTCTATACTTTTATGATATTTTACTTTGTGCACTATTGAAGTAGTCTTCTAGTGATAATTTGAAATGAATTGGGTAATTTGGATTGAATATTAAGTTAAGTACTAAATGAATGAATTAGTGTAACACCCCAAAATCGACTAATCCAAGAAAGAGACATATAGATATGTAGGTTACCTGATTTGATGCACTATTGTAGTATAGCCCGCCACTTCTCAGAATTTTAACAAGTTAATTCCTGGTGCATAATTTACTCGCTTGTTCAAATTCTAAAGATCTCATCTTAGGATGTTTTCCAATTGAAGAAGAGTACGCCAACTGAAGAATACACCTCAAAATTTTGACTAAGCACGGCTTGTATATAAAGTGTGTGAAAAAGTTGTGGGATAGTAGGTCTTCTTCAAGAGCATGCCTTATAAGAGTTATTACCAAAGGTATGGTACGCTTGGTTTGCTCGAACACTGTGCAATGTAGGTTCTGTAACTTGTTTGGTTGGAAGTCAACTAAACGGGCTAGGTTGGTCAAACAGTATATACACCATATTCTTTTTTATATTTTTCCCAGTTTTGCTAGGGCATTAAAGGGACAATATCTGTATGCATATGACACTTGTCAAGATCCACTAAAAGGAACTGAGTATGTATATATATGGTGAAAAGGGAACATTCAGAGGGTTTCTTTTGTTTCTTCCGTTCTAAGCTTTGGTTCTTCTTCTTGAGCCTAAATATTCTCTTTTTCTTTGTTAAATTGAAAGCTAAGGTTTTGGGATAATTGATGGATGTTTCAACCTCCTGGTAAGCTTGATAGATTTGCAAGTTATGATTTTGAAAAAGTAAAGATTTTAAGAGAAATAAAAACAGTAGGGTGTGAGTAAGAGGCTCTACATGGGGGTCGTTTTTATTTAAGATGTTAGTAAATTGTTTGTAAATGGGATTTTAATGGAATTGCTATAAATTTTTAAGAAGTTGATGTTGCGGGTTCAGGTAAGATCATCGAAACCTAAATTTTGACTTGAAGTGAAGGTGAGTTCTTGAGTAAGTCCTTAGTCTCGACTCTTACTATAACAACCCGTTTTTAGTCAAATCGAAATAGTAGTTTTGGGACCACAAATCTAAATTCAAAATAATTATTTTATTATTATTTTAATTTTTATAGCATGATATTATAATCGTGTGAAAATTTCATTAAGAAATTTTATCGTTTGAATGCTTAATTTGATAAAAAGGACTAAATCGCGTAAAGTATAAAACTTGAGTTCTATTAGCTAAAGGTGTCTAATAGCTATATAACTTTAAAATGAAGGTCTTTATGTGGTAAATATCCTATTAATTAGATAATGGATGTTAATGTCTTGGCATTATTGAAATTTTAAATTAGTAATAAGGTTAATTTTGGTATTTAGTAAATAAGGTTAATAAAATAAAATAAAACAAAAATTCTCATTCATTGTCATCTTCTTCCACCGAATTTTGGATGAAGAATAGCGATTCTTAGGGCTTTTCATTCGGCCATGCTTCTCATGCTTATTTAGGTATGGTTTTTGTCTCGTTTTTAATTATTTCTATATTTTTGAGATCGTTGCAGCTTAGTCTACCTAGCTTAGGGATTAATTTGCAAAATTTTTAAATTTTTAGGGCTTTTCCATTGATGAATGTTGGTGTGTTTTGATGTTTAATGATAGAAAATAAATGCTTGTTGTTAGATAAACAACATTTGTTAAGTGATTTTTAGTAAAATGTCCAATTAGGGATTAAATTGTGAAATGTATAAATTTTGTGTTAAATTGTGAAATAAATGAAAAATATGAGCTTCTAGGGATCTAATTGAAATTCATCTAGCATGGGTTTTGGTTGAATTACATGAATTTGTGATTTTATGAAATAAGGACTAAATTGCAAAAATGTTGAAATGTTAGGGGCAAAAATGTAAAAGTTCCTTAATGTATGTTTTTGGATTAAATTGAATAGAGAGATTATTAAATAACTTAATTTTGATTATATTTAGATCAAGAAAGGCGAAATACGAATTTAGATCGGGGAAAGAATAATATTTCCGATTAATCGACTTAATACGCTGTTTTTGCATTCGAGGTAAGTTCGTATGCTATAAACATTTTTGTATTTGTGTTTTAAATGCTTTGATATTGCATAAATTGTGAAAACGACCTTGGGGACATATTCGATGACGATTCAACAAACGAGAAATCCCGGTTGAACCTTAAGAATAGATTAGGATAAGAATGACATGTCATTAGGGGTTACACTGTGATTGGGTGCTGGTCTGTACATCCTACCGGTGGCTGAGTTATCCGGCATGTGTTGCAGATTCTCGTCAGCTTGTGTGAGCAGTACCGTGTAGTTATGTCATGACCGTCAACTTGTGTGAGCAGACCCGTTATAGCTTGAGAGTGAGCATAATTGAGATAGGTTCAACTATGCATTGGCACTTCGTGTACGAGATTCATTGAGATAGATTCAGCAATGTATTGGCACTTCGTGTGCAAGATTCATTGAAATAGCTTCGGCTATGTATTGGCACTTAGGGTGCGAGTTTCCCGAGTATCCGATTTTATTCCAAATGGTTCAATGGGTATATCGAAGATATGAAATTGTGAGAAATAGATATGTATCAATACAGGTATGTACAAAAATTGTTTATGAATTGAACATATGAAAGAATTGAGTTCATGGTTAAATAGGTGATTAAAAATATGTTAACATTGTGGTTAAATATTTTGTAGTATGTTATATTCATATATTTGAATGGTAATTAAATGGTGATTTTTGCTTATTATGTTCATACGAACTTACTAAGCTTTATAGCTTACATTGTTTAATTTTTCGTGTTTTATAATGAATTCAAAGCTAGCCCAGATTTAGGGACCGTTAGAGACTTCATCACACTATCCAACTATTACTTTGGTAGTTTTAAACTTAAGTATTTTGGTATATGACATGTATAGGATTATGGTCATTTTGATATATAGTTTGGTAATGAATTTAGTCATTTGAAATGGTTTGTAAATATTAATGTTTTGGTTTTGTATATAGCCATGAGAGTTGGCATAATTTGGTTGGTTTGGTTGTGTTTTCATATGTTTAAATGGTTTTGGTTATGTATTTATTGATGGATATGTAATGCTTGATGATATTTGGTAATTATGGGTACTAAATGGTTATGAATTGAATTTGGTATGTTTGTGAGATTAGGGTAAATGATGCATGGTTGAAAGTAGTTGTTTTGATGATTTAAGAATGTGATAATTTGGTATAAATTGAATGACATATTGTGATATTGTGTTCCTTGTATTTGTTGGTATTGAAATGGTATAAATGATGCTTGGTTGAGGTTGATTGGATGCCTAATTATGCCATGTTTTGGTGCCATTTGGTTTGATGTAGGTGTATGCAAATTTGGGTGGCAAGATGGCTTGGTACATAGCCTATTTTTGTCCATACAGGCAGAGACGCGGGCGTGTGTCTTAGCCATGTATGACACACGGTTATGTTACACGACCGTGTGTACCTTGGTGTTGAATTAAAAATCAAGTCCGTATGCTCCACACAACTTGGCACATGGGCGTGTGACTTGGTCGTGTGGCATAAGTCAGTATACCCTACAGGTTTGGCACGGCCTGGCACACGGGCGTGTGTGGCCATTTTTAGGGCACACGGGCGTGTGTGTTGGCTTTGTGACCCAAGTCAGAGAGTTACACGGGGTCGAACACGGGCTGGGATAAGGCCATGTGATCCCATTTCAAATGTCCACACGGCCTGTGACATGGGCGTGTCTTTGATCGTGTGAGACACAGGGCCTGGCCACACTGTCGTGTGTTCCCTGTATTTTGTAAATGTTTCTAAGTTTCCTCAAAATTTTATAAGTTATTGGTTTAGTCCGTAACCACTCTGAATGCAATTTTTGGGCATTTTAGGCTCGTATTATGGACGATGTGAATGATTTTGAATGATGATTAATTAAATTTGAGAAATGTTTGTGAAATGTATGATTATTTGTACTATACGTCCAGCAACGCTTCATAACCTTATTTCGGTGTTAAATACGAGTGAAGGGTGTTACACTTACAAGTCATTCTAGAAAGTTCCTTCATATGGTTGTTGTTCCAGTAACGGTGCACGAGTCATTGAGTGACTACTGAACATATATGTATGATCCTCGTAAAGTATCTGCAGGAATTTAAATGTGTGATGCGTTATATGTATGATTGCATGTGGTCATGTGAAGCAATTGTATGATCGTAGTTGGAGTGTATATTGTGTTGCATGATTGTGTCGATGAGTGGTAAACATGTAAAGAGGTTTGATTTTGTTATGGGTATGAGTAAAGTTTACATTAATGTGTACTTATGTTATATGTATAATTCATGATTGAAAATGTTAGAGAAGTGGGGGTTTGACAGAGTGTCAAAAAATTATTATGATATGAGAGTTAACCCAGTAGTGGTATTTGATAAAGTCCGCCAGGACAGTAAACATGAAATTCAGTATGAAAAATCTTAAAAAAATACCATGGCCATGGCGTATTTTGGAAAGGGTAGATGAGTCGCATTGATCTACTGGGGTTTCTGCATGTCCAACGGCGATGACGGGCAAACTTTACACGATGATAAGTTTAGGCAAATTCATATGGCAAACACGTCAGTTCATGTGGTGCCTTGGTGGCATCCAAATAGGGTCTTTGTGGCGTATTCCGTAATGCCTTAGTTGCAGATTCTGTAATGCCTTTGTGGCATATTCCAAAATTTTTTTGTGATAAGTCATGTTAGCCATTTTTGTGGCAAGGTTTGAATATATGTTTCAAGAAATTTCTAAAAGAGTTTTCTCTACATATACCCAATATATATATGAATCTACTATGGTTCCGCCAGAATAGAGAATTCGATGTGCTCAAAGTTTTGGGTTGTATAAGTGTTCGCCAAGCCAGAGTATTTTTATGCTAAATCTAAAGGTTACCTGGTTTCTACAGTATCCGCCAAATGTGGGTATCTCTCGCTATGTAATATAATATTCTGGGATTCTATTGAATGACTTAAAATATTACATCCATTAGAATTGGTTGCTCTCTGAGTTGATTTAAAGATATGATTTAATTAGTATTCTGACAACTGTAGAAATAATGTATAAGTTCACTAGAGAGAGGATCTATTGTAAAAAAATTTCCAATAAATATCCAACATTTGTTTGCATAAGAATCCACCAAGAATAATATCTGTGAGTACACCATCCTGGGTGAAGTGTTTATATCTGTCGGTGTGGAAATCTGTCGAAAGTAGATTTTGTATGTATATCTTTCTGAGAAATGTATCTGTTTTCTAAAAAGGAAATGAGATTTGCATTGAGTGATGAAATCTAGAATCTGCCTAATGAGTGAATTGATAGTAGGTTGATCAAGTATGAAATTAGCATATATGTATGTGCCCGATATTAGAATAGTATTAGCCAAATACTGGAAAGAAATCCCGAACCTTCAAGTTGAGGAACTCAGCAAAAAACGCTCCAAGGTAACCTGGGTTAAGATTCACTAAGTTCGTACGAACTTACAAGCGTCTGTTTATGATACAGGTTTCAATTAAAGATCTGGTACATTAGGAGGGACCAAGCCTAGAATACGCCAAGATGGCAGTTCGAGTTGTGATATTATGCATATATGAGACACTGTAAGGATATGGCAAATTGTATTCTACGTCATGTTGAGCCTTTCTTTATCAAAGTTTTTAAGTTGTAATAACTTGCTTACCTTGTTTGAGTTTTGTTTTGTAACGGCCCAAATTCCAGTGATATCAGAACAATGATTTGAGATCAGTAAATCCGACATGTGAGTTTAGATATTAGTAAGTAAAAGTTAAGTATGGTTTTAGAAATAATTTCGAATTAGTGAAATTATGAATTAAAAGAAAATTGTAGATTAAATGAGATAAAAATGAGGTATCGAGACCTCGAATTCATAAACCGAGCCATAAATATTTTTATAAATATTTATGGAGTGTTAGTAAGTTAGTATTAAAGTTTCGTCAAGAAATTTTAAGGTTTCGGTAGTCAATTGGGTAAAAATGACTAAATTGAATTAAGTGCAAAATTGTAAAATGTGATTAAATAGCTCTAGTAATAATTAAAGGAGGACTAAATAGGCAATTAAACACCTATTATTGGACTGGAAGCCATGAGTGTGCAGGAAAAATAAAAATCAAGTGTGAACAATGGGCAAAATTGGAAATAGGGTAAAATTTAATTGTAAAATATGATATATTAGGTAAATCTAGAGTTTTCTTCATTTTTCTTCATCCTCTCTAGAAAAAACACCATTGAAGGGTTCTTTTAAGCTGGTCTCTCATATTTTTACTACATGTAAGCTCAATTCTTGATTATTTCTTGTAAATTTTGTGTTTTTGAGACTTTTACAACTAGGTCCACTTGTTTAATTCATTAGTTTTTTATTTCATGGGTAATTTTGAAAGTTTTCATGAATAAGTGCTAAAGTTTATGATTATTTATCATGGAATTAAGGTTTTAATTTTATTATATGATGATTTTATGAAGAGATTTTTATAGAAATTGATTTTTAGGATCTAATTGTGGAAGTTGTTGTAATTAGGGTTTTATGTTGAAACTTTGAATGTCAAAGGCTGTGAAATAGTTTATAATGTTTAAATAAAGTGTTATTTGAGAGAAAATAGTTCATGTGATGAATAAATTAATCAATGACTAAATTATAAAAATTGAAAAGTTTGGGGTAAAAGTAAAATTTTGAAAATTTAAGGGCATAGATTGTGAAGTAAAATAGAATTGAAATAGTTGCTAATGGAGGAATGATTTTATAATTATAGATCAAGAAAACGAAGTGAATCGTGGAAAAGAGAAATTACAAGAATAATTCTTGAAAATTCTACAACTTTTGCAAATCAGCTCAGGTAAGTTCATATGGCAAAGTTTAATGTTTTATTATAAAAATATTATGCTTACTAAGGTATCTTATTGTAGATGAACACTATCAAACTGTATTAATTTCCAAATGATATTTAATTAAAAGTGCAAATTAGTCGGAACAATGGTTTTGAGTGCTTTCATTCGATGAACATGATGAATTGATGGAATAGATGTGATATTTATGCCCGTATAAGACCATAGCTAGGCTATGGCATCGGTGCAATGTGATACGTGTTCCCGTATAAGACCATAGTTGGGCCAAGGCATCAGTATAATGTGATAATGTGATTCCGTATAAGACCATATCTAGGATATGGCATCGGTATGATATGTGATCTGTGTAAGACCATAGTAGGGCTATGGCTTTGGTGTGTGATATGTGACAATGTGCAAGTCCATAGTTTACTATGGCAATGTGATAATGAAGCACTCAATTCCATTATTATTCCCTAATTTGACAATGGAAGTAAATGAGAAATGGGCCCAAAGGAATTAAATTCATGAATAGCAACATGAAAATTTTTCAAATGAGTTTATTAATGAAATTGTGATTTGCAGGATGAATTAGTTAAACTAATAGATATATGATTGTGTACAATGTTCGGTAAGATCTATATTTATGCCTATGAGCTTGCTAAGCTTTTATAAGCTTACTTGTATATGTTATTTGTTTTGTAGATTGACTTATATACATACGGAGGATCGGATCTACATCAAGGATCACACTATCCAGATTTAATTTGGTAGATTTTGCCAAACAACTTTTTGATTTATATGGCAGGTATAGGGGTTGATTTAATAATGTAGTCGTATGAATGATTAAGTATGCAAAGTAAGTTGAATGTGATGTTTTGTGTTTGAAAATGAAATATACATGTTTTGGCTTAAAATAATTGATTGGTGGGACTCTATTAGTGTAAAACTGTGTTTAAGTTCAGGTATTGGATGAAAAGGTGAGAAAAGTAGCCTAAAACGGCCTATTTTCGTCCACATGGTTAGACACGCGGGCGTGTGTCTAGGCCGTGTGTGACACACGGTAAGCCCACGGGCGTGTGAGATGACCGCGTGTCCATTACATCATTAAATATGAAGTCAGGATAGTACACGGGCAAAAGACACGGCCGTGTGTCTTGGTAGTGCGAAGGACACGGGTTTCAAGCATGGTCGTGTGTCAAAATCATGTGAAAATGGCTTAAAAAATGTGAAAAATTTGTTTACCACACCGCCTAGCCACATTGGCGTGTGCCCAGGCCGTGTGCTCCTTTGATACTTAGGAAATTGCAAGTCAGAATTCCACACGGGCTGGCCACACGGCCATATCCCAGGCCACATGGGCTTGTGCCCCTATCTTCATGGTAAAATTTCCAAAGTTGCCGGTTTAGTCTCGAATCATTTCCAAAGCATGTATTAGGGCCCGTAGGCCCATATTAGGGACTTTATCATAAAATTTGAAAAGTTTTAATCTAGAATGCAAATTTTTTACTTGATTTTATACGAATGCTAGTGTATAAGTCCAGTAATACCTCGTAACCCTGTTTCGGTAACGAATACGGGTTAGGGGTTTTACATGTTTTATTTATTGAGTACTCTTTTTTTATAGTAGTGAGGAATTAAACAAGAAGCTTGTTGTAATTAAGCACGCTAGTTTTAAAATTTTTATTAAGTGTTTATCTAGATCCAGTAATTCGGGTCGCGTAAATGATGTTACAATTAGTATTATGGGATTGGATTATTTTGTGAATAGAAGTGAAGATCAATAAAAGCATATTGAGTTATACGGAATGAGATTTAAAAATAAATGAAATATAGTCATACCAAAACAGGCCAGTGAAGACCAATGAGATATCAAGCCAGAACTAAGAAACCATTATTACCAGAAAATCTGATATAGCAGGTCATCATTGTCGGGCAACCTGGGGTGACATAAACGAACTAAGAAACCATCCTTGTCGGGAAATCTAGCGTGGTAAGCCATTATTGTCGGGCAATCCGAGTGGTAAGTCATTGTTATCAAGCAATCCGGGATGACAAATTTGAAATGAGTTGAGATGGATTGACGAGTTCAAAATTTCATCAGTAGCATAATATAAAAAGATGTTCTTAAATAGGGAAATGTATAATCGAGTAACGAATTCAAGTTTAATACTTAATAGCATGAATTTTAAACATTAATTAAAGTGAATATGGATTAAGTTGATTCTCTATTTTACCTCGATTTAAAAAAATACGTTGAAGTACCTACTCATTGTGTAGTTCATTTTCTATTTACAAGTTTGGTTTATAGCTATGTTCGAGTCCTACTTCAACATCCAACAGAGATCCCAGACTCCTTAAAGTTTGTGCTTATTTTGTTATATTTATTGGCATGTACCTAGATATGTTGTTTTGAGATCTTGAATTGTCTAGGTAGGCCAAGTATGTTATTATGTACTTAGATGAATGGTTAACTTTTAGTTTTAGTAATATATATTGCTATCTATGTTGTGGTGAGACCTTGGATGATATTGTATATATGAGAAATTTGAGGTTGTTGGAAAATGTAAATTATATGGTGAATGCTTAATGTAGAAGGCATGTTTTCATGAAATTGAACGGCATTTGGCATTTTTTTGTTTGCGAAAAGGTGATGATTTGTGAAGTACAATTGTAAGCTTTGTTTGATGTGTATGAATGGTCAGAATAATTGAAAATGATATGGTGTTGTTTAATAGTATGATTGAATTGTTTTAAATGGCTAGTATTGAATCATATGACTTCATTGTTTGATTGGGTGCCATTTGAGGCGCATTGGTATATAGGATTGAATGTGAATGAAATAGTTTGAAATGATATGTTTTAGGGCGTTTGGAATGAATCTAGGTAGGTTGATTTGTGTCTATGAGTACCGTTGACTTAGGCTTTGATTTGAACATGAAATTTTACTTAAATGTAGTGTTTTTGGTCATCAAGCCGGAGGTATCGATGCCAATAGTAGAGGTATCGATACTTGTTCCTTTGAAATAGGTAAAAAGAAAAATGGAAAACATGTTTGTTACTATTATGGAAAGACCAGACATGTTAGATCACATTGTTACAAGTTGATGAATGATTAAAGAATAAGAAGTACAAGGAACACTCAATCTAATGTTGCAACGGTTAATGGAAGAACATTTAGACATCAACATTTATGTAACAAGGAGAAAGGAAAGTTCGTATGTCATTATTGTGGGAAAAAAGGATACACCAAACCCTATTATTTTAAGATGATGTGAGATTGGAAGAAGTTTAGCTCCATTACTAAACATGTCCGATCAACAAAACAAGGAGACCGTAGCATATACAAATTTTGGTAAGGAAGGATTGAGTACATTTGAGTAATGAAGATTAGCATTTGATTGATGCTCATGTAACTTATGATGACCATGTTAAAGATATATCGAGGATTGGAAAAACGTCATCTAGGTTTCGTGGAAAAGACTTGTTGTTCCACGAGCTACAACTCCTCTTGTCAATAAGGTAGCATCGATATTATCCCCTCTAAATAGCATGATGGAAGACAATAAGGGATGAATTGAGTAAGGGAGAGTAATGATGTTGATTTGGTGATATTGTCTAATTCATTTTCACTTACGGTTGATTTCTTATGGTTGCACTTTTGGCATCTTTGTCAAAAAGGGAGGAATGGTAAAATAATATGATATTTTTGTTCTTGGTGGTTAAAGTTGCTCCATTCCACTTTGTCAAAGGGAGAGATGATGCTTATTTAAAAAAAAAAAGGATCTTGGCACATACTTAATTGATTACGTGATGAACAAGCATATTGATAGGGGAAGTGTGTGGTCAAGCATGGTTCTACCTCTTAGGGGGAGACATATTCTAATTCCCTTGCTATGTGTCTTGTTTAAATTGTAGGCTAACCATTTGTTGTAGGGTTTTGCCAAAAATGCCAAGGGGGAGATTGTTGGGAAAGCTTTTGCTACTTGTTCCAAGTCTTGTTAAATGAAACTATTTCTCTATTTAGGCCATTGACTTGGGCCTTGAATAGGTTTTGTTTGTGTAGAGTTGGTCTACTTGAATGTGAAATATTTGACAAAACTGTTGGATCTAGTGCCCTAAGTGTAGGATATTCGTTCATAAACTTGTAATTTTTTTTGAACAGGTTGGTTAATAGAATAATTCATGTATTACATTAACATATTTGTATATGTTATCATATGGTTTTTGCATGTAAAGCAAAATAGAAGCAAATATCGACTTATTGGTTGTCTGATGTTTAAACAAAGACTAAGCATTATTACGTGGTTGGATTGTAATATAAAAAGACAACTTATATTAGTAGACAAACCTAAACATGTCATTAGTTTAATAAAAAATAAACAAACCGATTGAAAGACTAACATGTCATCTATCAAGTCCAATTGGGGAGATACCTTGTCTTGGGCAACAAAGTGGATGACTCCCAGAAGATAGAGACATAAATGTGACTGATTGAACTGATAGTACATCTGACTGGATCTAAGAATAATATATCCTGGATCCATTTATGGATTTATTCTCTTATGACATTCAAAGTGTGGCATACCTTAATCCTGAGTAGATGAGAGACTATGTATGTAATATCCCGAATTAAGGCCTAATCGGAATAGTGGTTTCGTGACCACAAATCCAAGATAGAAATAATTATTTTATAATTATTTTTAGGTTTATGATATGATTGCATTATTGTGTGAAAATTTCGTGACGAAATTCTATGCATAAAGTGCTTAAGTTGAAATTAGGGACTAAATCGAATAATTTGCAAAACTTGCATTCTAGAAGTTTTTAGTATGAAATTGCTTTGGAATATTAATGAGGAGGTCTTAAATAGCAATTAGACCAATTTCTAAATTTATGGAAAAAAATTGGACATGGATGGAATTTTTGAAAGTTTAGTAAGGAAGGACATTTTGGTCATTTGGATATTAAACGAAATAAAATGGGAAAAATAACACAAAAATGATCATCTTCTCCATAAGTTGCTGCCAAATTTTTCTCTCCACCATATCTAGGGTTTCAACACTTCTAAGCCTTGATTGTAAGTGATTTCTATGCCCGTTTTTAATGATTTTTATGTTTTTGAAATCCCGGTAGCTCGATTTAGCTTATGCTAGCAATAATTCAACCTAGGGTTCATATTTGGAAAAATACCCATAGGTGAAATTTGTGTATTTTGGTGTTTTATGATAGAATATGAGGTTTTAAATTATGCTAGACAACTTGTGCTACTCGGTTTTAAGTGAAAACGAGTAAAAGGGCTTAATCAGTAAAAATACCTAATATTCATAAGTACATGTTAGAGTGTGAATTTGATGTTGCTAAAGAAGGGAAAAATGATCAGCATGTAATAAAACATGAGAATAAGGGATGAAGTTTAATTCCCGAGCCTAGGGGCAAAAGTGTAAATATGCAAAAGTTTAGGGGCAAAATGGTAATTTTATCAAAGTTCGTACTAGGGGCTGTTTTGATGAATTTATGTATTAAATAAATTAATTTGGTATTATAGATCAAGAGAAACAAGATTCAAGTCGTGATTGAGGGAAAAACAAAGTTTACAAGGAATAGGCTCGATTGCTAATATTTTGTATCGAGGTAAGTTCATGTGTAAATAAGGTAACATAATTTTATTTTAAGTGATTTAATGATATTTGTATGATATGATATTTATTATCATGAAATATTGTGCTTTGTGAATTATTATTTGGTAATATGCAAATTATGTGAACAACTTGATAAGTATGAGATGTTAGCAAGTATCGGTTTTTACATTTCGAAGAAGGTGATCAAAATATAAAATTGAGAAGAATCCCATTTGAACCTTGGGAATAGATTAGGGTACAAGTGACATGTCACTAGGATATTTGAGTTCCGAACTCGTTGAGTTGAGTCCGAGTTCGTGAGATGTAACTAGGCATCCGAGCTCGTTGAGTTGAGTCCGAGTTCACTTATGGATGCAAACGCCTGAGCTCGTTGAGTTGAGTCCGAGTTCGTTTATGGGCAGGTTACATGGTATCTTGCCTACATAGATTTCAAAAGCTATTGAGCTTGTTCAGTTATGAGTATAGCACTTACGTGCACACTATCCGCGTATCCGAAATTATATTCCGATGTGTTCAACGGGAGAATCCTAAGAGAATATGGAGAATACTTAAAACGAAAATGACTCGATGATGAATGTGTTGAGCAAGTGAAAATGGACAGGTATGAGTTTAATCCTTGGTTAAGAACTTGGTAAGACAAAATTGCGGTAAGATAGTAAGTATTCTTATGATATGAGTGTCTTAATGATGTTTATGTTGGATTGCATGATCATGTCACTTGTTATTTGCATGTGAACTTACTAAGCATTTATGCTTACTCCATCATTTTCATTCATTGTAGTTTTGACAAGCCGGCTTGAGAATCGGGATAGGTCGAAGGCTCGTTCACACTATCCAAATACCTAAATTGGTAAAATGGATTGTACATTTTAAGTGTGGCATGTATAGCAATATATTCACTTTGTGTAAATTATCATATGATATGGTTATGGTTTGGTAAGAAAAGGGTTTGTAAATGATTAGCTATTGGAATGGCTAATCAAGTTTATATATGATAACATGTATGCTTTATGTCTTAACTAAACCATGAAAATCCTTGGAAAGGTAAAATTGGCCACAAAATGAATCAAACAAAGAAGAGTGACATGAATTTGAAAAATCACTAAAAATAGTATAAATGGAATTAAAGGATGAATAATTTATGAAATCGAAGCTTGATGAGTCTATTTTCATATGGATGGAACAAAACAGGTAAATGAGTTATATTTTATGAGATATTTAAGTTTTGGTGGAATAGAGTTAGAGTGGTCTCTGAATCCCCTATTCTGAATTTAAAAATTTACCCTAAATTGTAAAAAAATAATTAGAAGTCATGTTTTATATGTATAGATTCCTTATTGAGTCTAGTTTTATGAGAAACAAACGTCATAATCATTAAAACTCTGTACAAGGAGATATCTGATTCGTAATACACAGGGGCCAGAGTAGTCGAACCCTGAAACAGGGGAGACTTTAATCAATAAACTGTACTAATTAGCTCGACAAAAAATTCTAGAAAAAAGTAGTAGATAGATATATGAGTCTAGTTTTAGGGAAAATTTACGGATCTTAATTTCTAGTTTCAGAACTCGAGATATGAATTTTTAAGCGACTGTGATGCAGTTAGCCAGCTTGTCTGGAAATTCTAAAATATATTGTTTAAGCTGTTTAATTAATGAATTAAGTTTAGTAACACCTTGTACTTGACTCTAGCAACGGTCTCGGGTACGGGGGCGTTACAATGTATGAGTGACTCATATACTTTGATGTAAGTAAAAACCCAAGTTTAAATAGATAAGGAACTGAAAGCTGGTGCGTTAGGTATACAACTTCTGCAATATTTAGTATCATTCACAGTAGTATAATTCATAGCCCAAGACACAGATAAATGATATCCTCTCATTGGCATTACATGATAGATGAAAAGTAAACATAGTTATGGGTCGTTCGTCTTTGTGATGAATGACTTGATTACTATTTAATAGTAATTGACTTTTCATAAAGAAAGATGTAATGGTTACTATGAGATAAAATAGGATCATTTTGGAAGAGCAAATTTATCCCAAGAGATTAATGATATCCTATGAGGGTAACACACTTATGATAAGGTCATTGGACGAGCATTGATCAAGTTGCTTTCATAATGATATGTCATTAGGGAGAGCTCAGTCACGGTGCTAGAATGGAATGACTTTGTGACTGAATGAGTTTATAATTAATAGGCGAAAAGTTAGAATTTAATTATAAATTTTTTTAGCTTTAATCACATATGTCCAATAGGTCCTTCTGCTAGCTCGTTGAAACAAAAAATGAATTGCATGTTGAATCAAATGAACAAAAATGGATATAAATTGTAAAGTTAGAGAAATGAGAAACATTCAGAAATGAATGTAGTTTTTTCACTAAATGGAAATATCCTGGAAAATTAATTTATGGTTTTTCTAATTATTATTTAATTAATAATTAAAGTTAAAAAGGAATTAAATTAATTGGTCATAGTGAATCCGTTGAACATAGAAATATTAAATATATTTTCTCATAGATTCTTTTACGAGAAAGTTGCAATGATTTTAACGGAATTAGAATAGGGTTCGAACATTATTTAATTGAGAAATTAATTTATTTATTTCAATTAAGTTATTATGTTTATTTTGGAAAATAGAAAAACATGTATTGAGTTGGATTGAATTATAAATTATTGGGTTAGAAGTCCAATAAGTACTTGTAATAGCCCAGTTTTCAATGGTGTCAGAACCCCATTTCTGACGAGTGAGTTCGTAAATATTATTTTATATTTATGAGTTTATTTAGAATTATATTTAATTTTGGTTTAGAAATTTTATTAAATTGATAATTAATCAAAGTACAAGTGTGACAACTTTAAAGTTAGTGATTCTAGAAAATGAGGTATTAAGATCTCGTTTACGTAAATCGAGCCCGTGAATATTTTTATTAAATATACATGGAGTGAGTATATAGGTGAATTAAATTTTTAATAAGTAATTTTGTTTAACTAGTAACTAATTATGGTATAAAGACTAAATTGTAAAAATGAAAAATTCAATTACTATAGCTTTTGAATAATCAAATGGATCAAAAAGTAAATGGATCATGTTGAATAAGCTAAATGGTGGTGGATGACATCTTTCATCCACCAAATTTTCTTAGTTATGAGTAATATTAATTTAAGGTTTAAATTAAAGTAATTAAAGTTTATTATTATTTTAATCAAGGTATAAAAGGTAAAATTTTAAAGCCATCATCTTTGACATTTCTTTTTCAGTGTTCGAAAGCCAACAATAACATAAACTCCATTTTTGAGCTTGAGAACAATCTACCTTCAATAGGTGAGGATTTTTAAATTCGTTTCTTATAATTTTTATGTTTTTGAGATCGTTGTAACTTGGTTTAGCTAATTCGTTTATTAAATCATGAAATTGTTAAAGTTTATAAAAGTTTCCATTGTTGAATTTTGAAGCTTTTATGCTAAATTGTTAGATTTTAAGCTTGGAAATGAAAAAAAGATTAGTTTGTAAGGTTTAATTGTTTGTTTTTTAACATAGGGACTCAATTGTAAATATCTCAAAATTTGTATTAAATTTCTATAGTTATTGATAATAGAGGGTCGTAGAGGGATGTATTTGAAATCGGTTTAAAAATTGGAGCTCAAATTTGAAAGTTATAACAATTTTGGTTTTAGGGACTAAAATGAATAATATTCAAAACTTTAAGGGTATTAGAAAACAAAAAATGGACCGATACATGAATGTAATAGGTTGTTTTATGATGTATAGAATTAATAAATCGAATTGAATTATTGTATAGATCGAGAATTTAACCAAACCGAAGATAATTACAAAAAAGTCAAAATTTGTCGATTAATCCCTAAAGCTTCAATTTGTTTGCTGATCCAATCAAGTAAGTTCATATGGGGCTTACTTTATTAATTGATGATATATTTGTATTATATTGTTCGGTTTAGAGTTGAATTGTTATTATATAATGATTTTGGCATCAAAAGGATTAAATTGAAAATATGAAATATATAATAGATATGAACAAATATGTAGTATCGAATGGTTATGTTGTGAGATAGTATTAATACAAGTTATACTTGTAGCCTTTAATATGGTAATGCATAATGTTGTGGAATATCTATATGTGAAATAAATATTAACTAGGTAGCAACTACTAATGGTATGAAGTAAATACTATGAAATTGAATGGATTATAAATGGTAGAATGTTATATAATATAGGTTAGATTTGTACAAATTGAATTGGTATAATTTGGTACATTGGTTTAGTTAAATGGAAATTAGTGGATGTTGATATTGATTATGAAATTGATATGTATATAGTGATATTACATAGTTTAAATGTATATATATAGCTTGGAGCTTACGGTTTGTAACTCCATAAATTAATTCATTTAAATTTCTATATACCTTCATTGCTTAGCATGACCAAAGGTTAAAATAAGTTGATAATAATTGATAGAATCAAGTTTTTGTGAAACGTTGATTCTTGTGATGAAGGACTAAACTATATAGAATAGAAAATAGTGTATTTTGATACATGTAATTGACTTTGTATTGGATTGAAAAATGTAATGTTATGAGATAACTTGTTGAATTGAGTTATAAATTTTGGTTGTTGGGATATAATTGAAATTTTATGGAAAATTCGTTACTTAGTGAATTTGCAAGTAATACTTTGGTTTATTTGATGAGACACTGGGTGCCAATTATATTCTTCGATTTACCCGATGAGGTATTGGGTGCCAATTAAATCGATGAGCGATGGGCGCAATTGGATTACTTCAATTTGTCTGAATGAGCTATGGGTGCAGTTGGATTACTTCAAATTGTCTGATGAGGCACTGGGCGCCGGACGTATCGATGAGTTATAAATTATTCACTTTGAAAGACTGGTATGAAATTTAGAGTATAGTATGCTATTAGAGTATAAATAATACATTTGGTATAATGTTATGTTTTACTAAAACCTTGAAAGTTCTCTTAAAACCTTATCGTATTGGTATCACTTAGTGATGTCTTTATATGGATTACTCAACGCTCAGTTGTTCTCGTTCACATGTTAGATTAAGTATGTGATTCTGTACATCGACTTCAACATCCAGTGAAGATCCCAGACTTAATAATGATGGTGAACTTCTCTGTTAATTACCTGGCATGTACTTAGGGGTGTTATTTTGTATCTTGTATATGTTTTATTTTGGTTGATCACAAGTTAAACTGATATGGTGTTTAACTTTGAATGTCTATATAGCATGTATATAAGTGTGAATGATGGCATATGGTAATCTATGATTGAAACATTTAGATGGCAAATTTTGAATGTGAATAATGGAATTTAGGTGATTGAGACTGGTATGTATGTTTTTATATGAAAATGTGATGTTAATACATGTTATAATGCATGATTAAATGACTTATAATGGTTTATATTACTTTGTTGTGTATTGGTACCAATGAGGCCAATTGGTTAGATGTTTAGAATGATGAATTATTATATGTTTGGCATGGTTTGGGAATTCTTTAAATAGGTTTAAAGATGGTTAAATGAATATGTATGATCTAATTGTAAGTTGAATTGAAATATTTCATAAAAAAAGGCATATTTAGGTTCCACACAGGTTGGTACATGGTCATGTGTCACACACATACTAGTGACACAGCCGCGTGATCATTGGAATGCAGGAAACTTTTAATCCACATAGGCAAAATAAGGTACATGACTTGGAACCATAGCCGTGTAACCCCTATTCGCAAACTTTTATTTCTTTTGAAAAATTTCTAGTTTGATCCTTATTTGTTCTTGGCTCAACTTAACAGATTTCATAAGCTCGTTTGAGTCTCAGTTTAATTTGTAAATCATGTTTTGCATGGTTTATGAAGTATTTTATTGTTTAGTCAGATTTTTAAGCCTAAATTGAATGTGATCTATTTCAGTAATTATAGTAACATTCTGTAGCTTGGGTTAGACAATCAGACTGGGTGAGGGGTGTTACATTACTTATAATTGGACCCGATACGTGAGAGGTCCAAAAGCCCTCGTGCCAATACATGAGATGACAAACCCTAGTATATTTAACTAAGGTTACCACACCTCTCTCTCCTAGTTAGATTAAGATTTTGTTTTTCTATTGAAATAGACTTCTACTAATTCAATAAGGGTTTCACTTCTTCTTCCTATAAATAGATGGCATTGGTAGGGCTAAATGCAGAAGTTTGAGATATTGTTATTCTGCTGAAAAATAGTGAGAATTTATTTTCTAAGTATAACTTGTATTTTCTAGAATAACAATTCTACTTGTTTCTATTGAAGTGAGATTTGCTTTTCTACTAAAAGTAAAGTAAATAATTTATGGTTTTGTATTTGATTCGAATTAGTTCGATCCCATACTCGAAGCAGTTCGTGGTACGAGAATAGCAGAGAATGTTATTCGGTTGAAAGTCAAGAACAACAAGGATCCATTAGTCGAAAATGCATGTGCGATTTCAGTAAAGAGTTTATTGCTATAAATATCACAAACCAACTCAGTTTTCAAAATTTTAATCTGCTATGTAAGAAAACCGCTTTTCGAGTCAGATTTTTTCCAACAAAAATTACAAGCATGGGTTGACTAGGGTACTAAGACTCCCAATCATATTGCTCGGGGTGATTGAATAAGCATGAAATTCTTATTATTAAAATGTTACCTTTTAGAAATAAATATCATATTTATTTAAGAGGGTTTTGAAGTAGTTGGAAGACTGATTTATGAGGACTTTTATGTGATAAATACTCTGGATAATTAATAGGATACTTTCAACTTTTAAATATGAGTTTAAAGCTTATCAAAAAACTATTGATTGTCTGCTTGAAGAAGCTTATAAATAGGCTATTTTGTGTAGCACATTAAGATTAATTTTAAGTGTCTTTGTCGACAGCTTTGTTGTGTTCTTGTGGTTAACATTCTTTTAGGTATTCCTTGGAGAGTTTATTAATTTTATTGTAAGGTATTTGGGTTAGTGATTTGTGATCATTGGGGTCGGTATTGGGGCTACAATTGCTTCTTTGTGTAAGGGTAGGTTGGGCTCAAGCTAATAGGTGATCCGAACAATTATTCAATAAAATCATTCATTAGACGAGACTCAAAAAATGTAGAACCGTTGTGTTTGAACTGCGTTAACAATATTGTGTGTTATTTCTCTCTTTATTTTGCTCTTTGCGTTACTTTGTATTTAGGCTTTCTATTCGTTATCGTTCTAATGATAGTTGGAATGTCACTATTTTCAAGTGCAAACCGAGGGAATTTTTAGTAGATTTTGTTGATGCCAATTAGAAAGCTGCTATTGATGATAAAAGGTCCACAACTAAGTTTTGTGTTATTTTAAGAAACAATTTGTTGCATGGTGTTTTAAGAAGCAACAAGTAATACCTCTTTTGTTTTTCATCTTCTTTGTCTGCTTATCACAGAAGTTATAACTCAAAAAACATAATTGACTATTTTCATCTCCATTAAAGGAATAATATTAGGAAGTGAACTTTTGTCTACTTCACCTAATTGACATTAATACATCATCAACGAGAGAAGTGTGGTCAAAAACTATTTTTTAAAATTCAATTATAGTTTTAGTATTTCTACTATGTTAAAATTTAGACTTTAATATCTCAACTTTAATTTAAAATAAATTGATTTCTTTATTTTTATAATACTATTAGTAGGTTCAATTTGATAACATCATTAGTTGTTTTCTTACTTTTATTTGATCACATAATCAAACCAGGTGAAAATCTAATTAACCATGTTCGTCTAATGACAAATTTATATGTCGACTAAATGTTTAAGTATGTTTTAAAGAAAATCTAACATCTTCACTTTAACATGGTGTTTTCAATTTGAATATGATAATGTTATAAACATGTGATGATAAATTTAAGTCAAATTAACATAGAAGAAATAACTCTCTTGACTTGTATAGAGTGTTGGTTGAAACTCTTGTTAGATACTCATTTAATATGGTTTAAACTGTGTAACTCCTATACTCCACCCCTATTATTATATTAAAAAAACATAGAAAAAATATCTATAAGAAAACAAAGAATTAAAATTTAATTTCAACATGGTAGAAGGACTAAAATCAAAATTAGACCAATTATTCATACTCCCTACTTTGGGTTTTTGGCCTACATCATTCCATTTTATTTGTTTAAGCCATGAAATAGCCCAATACCATATTAAGTTATAAAATTAAACTTGACTCCAAGATTCAAAAGTACAAATTATTAGGGATTAATTAAGTTTGAAGGTTGAAGATCAATGGTGTTATGACAAGGATGTCCTTCAAGAGGAAACGATCAGGTTCTTTTCTGCTCTCTACTCTTTGGATGATCACTCTATTGGTAACTTCCCTTTAAATGGATGTTTCCCGATTTTGGGTTCTACTACTTTGGATATTCTTGTGGCAAATGTGACTAACAAGGAAATAAAAAATGCTTTATTCAATATGGGCTCCTTGAAAGCTCTGGGTCCTGATGGTTTTCATGCTTTATTTTATCTGAGTCAATGGGATACAGTAGGTGCAGATGTCTACAAATGGGTTTATGGAGTTTTTCTGATCAGTCTATCAATAGTGGTATCAACAAGACCTTTTTGGTGTTGATTCCTAAAACTAAAGCTCCTGAATCTATGGCTCAGTTTCAACCAATCAGTCTTTGTAACGTTCTTTACAAGGTATCACGCAGTTTCAACCAATCAGTCTTTGTAACGTTCTTTACAAGGTATCACAAAAATTTATTGCGAACCATCTTTAGCCAGTTTTCCCTTTGCTTATCGCTCCGAATCAAGTTAGCTTTGTAACAGGAAGACATGTTACTGACAATATTATCATTGCTCAAGAGGTTGTCCATTCGATGCGTACAAAAAAAAAAAAAAGAGAAGAAGAACTGGATGGCCATCAAAGTCAATTTAGAGAATGCCTATGATAGAATCAGGTGGAATTTCATTGAAGACACTTTATCAGATATTGGTTTTTGTAATACCCTAAAAATTTTTACAGTAAGATATTATCCTTGATATAGTAAAATAAGGAAATAAAGTGACAAAAAGGGAAATTTTGAGTTATGTCAATATTGAGAAGTATATTATGATATATTAATTCAAGAAAGAACTAAATTGTAAAAGTGAGAAAAGTTTTGTTGCACAAGAGTAAATATTCATAATTTGAGGGGTTAAAGTGTAAATATGAAAAAGTTGAAGGACGAATAGTGTAAATAATTTAAGAGTGGAATGATCTAGAAATTAAGGAAAATGGATGAATTAGGACCAAATTGAATAGATGAAGAACTATGAGGGACTAAATTGTAATTTTAGCAAATTAAATGATGACTCAAGGATGGAATTTTAAAAGATAATGAAAGGCAAAATGGTCAATTGGAAGAGAGAGAAATCTAGAAAGTAATAATGATGCTAGAGATATTTTGATATTTTATAATTATTTAATTAGATAAATATTATTTTATTAATATTTTAATAAGATATTTTATTATTATTTTATTAGTATATAAAGAAAGAAAGAAGAGAAATTCTCATCCATATTTTCCCATGCACTAACGTGAGAGAAAGAGAGGAAGAAAGAAAGTTTTGCTTTCTTTACAATTTGGTCCTTTTACCAAAAATTTACCATTTTCACCCAAAAATCAAATGAATTTCCATAGCTACCAAGAGACAAAAATGTTAAGGAGAGCATGGGGAGTTAGAATATCAAGTTGGATTCAAGAAATAGAAGCTGGAGGAGAGAGAAAATCCAAGTTAAAGATTACTATCAATAGAACAAGGTAAGTATATCAAGATTTCAATATGTTTTTAAGTTTGTTATTATTGAAAAAGCATGGAAATAATGTTATAGTAGAGTTTTCTTACATAAGGTCCTATATTTTTGATATGTTAGTGAAGAGAAAATAAGAGTAAGTGATGAGAAATGGTGTAGAAAAAGAAAATAAGGGTGTTATAACATGGTAATTAATAGCTTGCACAAAAACAGTTTGGACAGCAACAGTACACTAATTTTGAAAAATCACCATAAATTGTAGAAATCGAATTAGAAGATGAAAAAAATATGGAATTAAATATTATTTAGTATAGTTTCTCATAGAAGAAATAGTGTAAGAAATGGATTTGTAAATTTTGAGATATAATGAATTTTGTGAGACAAGGTCAGAATGAATTCGGGTTCCCCTGTTCTGACTTTGAAAAATCATAAAAAATTGAATAAAAATAATTAGGGGCTTAAATTTATATTTATAAAATCCTGAATGAGTCTATTTTTAATAGAAACAAACAAGAACAACATTTGAATCCTGTATGAGAAGATAATTAATTTTTGGTGAAGAGGGGTCAGGACTGTCAGATAGTAGAACAGGGGTAACTTTAAAGAATAAACTGTACTTATTGGCTAAACCAAAAATTTTGAAATTTTTATGGTAAGAATATATATGAGTCTAGATTCAGGGAAAATTATCGTATATTAATTTTGAGTTCTATAGATCCAGATATAAATAATTTAGTGACTATGATGTAGATAGACAGCTTGAATATTCATAAAAGTAAATAATAAAAATTATGGATAATGTTACTTACAAGTGTGTTATCTACATTAAGGATGTGGAATGGAGAGGAGGAGGAGGAAAATATGTATGAATATTTATCTAGCATGGCTAATTTGCATATTTTAGGCTCAAGGACTAAATTGAATAAAAGTAAAACTTTATGGGCAATTTTGTAAACATGTCAGAAATGACCAAATTGCATGAAATGGATTATTTTATTATTTAAATTACAAAATTGAATGAAATTATTAATTTAGTTCAAGATCGGGAAAACATGTTTTAGGATTAAATTGAAAAGTGTTAAAATTATGAAAAATTCTAATATTTTATAGAATTCATGGATTTTTATCAATATATATGAGAATAATAGCTGGAAATAAGGATTAAATTGCAAGAATTTTATTTTCCTGACCCTAAGGATGAATTCGTCATTAATTAAAAGTTTAGGGGCAAAATAGTAATTTTTCCTAGAGCATTAATTAAATGCATTAGAATATGAAATGAATGAAAATGATGATCAAATTTATTTATAAAGATCCGGACGACTCAAATATGAGACTTGATCGTGGAAAAGAAAAGATATCGATTAATGAAATTATAAACACAAACAAGCAATGAGGTAAGTTCGTAACTTGAATTATATTCTTAAATGCTTGAGATTGTATGTTATTTATGTGAATATGATTTGAATGTTCATTGTATGAAAATTTATGAAACATTGATAAATTTGATAAAAGGAGAAGAAATCCGGTTGAATGAAAGGAAAATTCGATGGATCTCGTAAAAGGAATTGACGGTAAAAGGATCTAGCCGGACGGGTGATCTTATCTGATATAGCCCTTCCAAGAATATGTGTAAAATGGATTTAGCCGGACGGTAATCCAATTAGGTCTGAATTTAGCTTTGGACTAGTAATTGGATCCAAGCTCATTAGAGTAATTGTCGTTGCGAGATTTAGCCCGGACCGGTAATCCCGACAATACTCTATGAGTTTATATTACTGAGGATTTAGCTTGATGGTAATCCCACTGTAAGGATGAGGTTTGCGGGAGTGTGCTATCTGATATGAAATGTGTAAGACCATGGTTGAAAGATACCATGGCAACGTGACATGAAAAGAATAAGACCGTGGTTGAAAGATACCATGGCAACATGACAGAAAATGAGTAAGACCATAGTTGAAAGACACTATGGCATCACGTCAAAGATAAATAAGACCGTGGATGGGAGACGCTATAACATCTATTGAACAATTGATATTCAGGTAAAATGTATCAGATGATGAATGGTTATATGAAATGGTTGTGTGAAATGTTTACAAGAACTGGTCATATGGAAATATATGTACAAAAGCGTTGTATAAAATAATTATGAAAATGGATAAATGAAATAAGTATAAGTACATGGAATATAATTTATGTTAAGTTTGATATAAGCTATTACCGAATAAATATACATAAAATATATGGAAATGATGAAGCATAAAATATTGATATAATGGAATGATATATGCTTGTGAAGAAAGCGGTAAGAGCATGATATGTTTCATGACATGTACATATATGATTATCTTTGATATGTTGATACAAGGAAATTATGTAATTGAGACTATTATTAAACTCAAGTGCGACATGTCGAGAAAATAGATATATCAATGTTGAATTTATATGAGATATGTGCAAGTATACTAACAATGTTGTTGTTTGATGCTTATACAAGTGCCAAACTGTTGATTGAATGGTAATATATTTATTTTATATGATGCATTGAATCGGTAAGTATTTTAATTTTTTAGTGATCGCAAATGGTAGTAATGCTCAAACCTGCTCGGCAATGGATACTGAGTTAGGGTGTTACTGATTTTCCTTAAAATTTGTCTAGGATTATTATAGAATGTATTACAACAGTGTCCATGCAGATTCTGTGGGATGGAAAACCGTCGACTGAAATTTTTTCAAGTAGGGGTATTAGACAAGGATGCCCGATGTCTCCCTACATTTTTATGCTGTGTATGGAGAAATTGGGGAAACTTATTCACAAGAGTGTAGAGAATAAAACTTGGAAACCTATTATGTTGGGTAAGAATGGCCCTTCCGTGTCGCACTTATTTTTTGCTGATGATCTCTTATTATTTGCAAAAGCGAATATAAATCAAGCTAGGAACATAAAGAATGTGCTTAACACTTTTGGAGCTGCCTCAGGTCATAAAGTCAATGGACTCAAAACTGCTGTGTTCTTTTCTAGCAATATTGATACCAACTATGCTAATGATATATGCAGTGTACTTGGCTTCTGTCAAACTGATGACTTGGGTATCTATTTGGGACTGCCTCTTTTCCATCGACGTATAACGACTAATACTTTTAAGTTTGTGGTAGATAAGGTAAGACAGAAATTAGATAATTGGAATGCTAAGATGCTTTCTATGGCAAGATGAGTGACACTAGCTCAGTTAGTTTTGTTGTCCATCCCTAACTACTTCATGCAAACCATGAAATTCCATCTAGCATTTATACTGAAATAGAGAGGATTGCTCGAAGATTTATATGGGGGAGTTTTGAAGCTACCAAGAAATTGTCGTTGGTAAGGTAGGGGATATTTGTCAACCTTTGCCTAATGGAGGAATTGGTATCCGTTGCCTTAAGGAACAAAATGAATCATTTATGCTAAAGTTGGGATTTAACCTCCTAGCTGATGATCAAGCATTATGGGCAAGAGTTCTCCAAACTAAGTATAAAATTTTGGAAGTTTGCCCCGAGGAAATTTCCAGAAGCAAATTTTTTCATGTGGAGATCTCTTTCCAAGGTTTGGCCCCTTCTGCGTCAAAGTATTCTTTGGTCAATTAGTGATGAGAAACTTATCAAATTCTGGACTGATAATTGAATAGCAGAGGTAGGTCCTCTCATTAACCATGGCTTGGCTCCTTCTTTGATTGATGAATATATCACTCTTTGTAAGGTTGTGAATATGGAAGGTAAATGGAATTGGGAATATATGCGATGCTTATTGAATGAAGAAATTTTATCCATTATAGGCGACATTCCGACCTTGAATTCTCTTGTAGGCCCTAATGGAATTATATTGAGTTGGACTTCTAGTGGAAATTTTAGTATCAAATAAGCCTATGATATGCTTACAAAAAATTCGTTAAACCCGCTGAAAGCAAAATGGAAGCTAGCTTGGTCTTTAAATGTCTCACAACGTATTCATCAATTTATTTGGGTGGTGTTTAAGGAGTGTCTCCTTACTAATAAGGAATGGTGTAGGAGACGCTTCGTTGTTGATCCTTCGTTCAAGCTATGCGAAAGTGTTGAAGAATCTTGCCTTCACATGTTGCGAGATTGTAGCCAAGCTAAAGAAATGTGGAAGCAGTTAATCCCCAAGAGGATTTCAAACCAGTTTTTTTCTTCCTTGCTGAAGGTATTGTTATCTACCAACTTGAAAAATACTTTTGATGTTAATTTTCAAGATGTAGATTGGTCCCTTCTTTTTGGCATTGTTTGTTGGAGGATTTGGAAACAGTGGAACTTATGCGTGTTCTAAGATATCCATTTTAACATATTTAGTATGATCAACTCTTCGTGGGGGTGGGCAAGGTCCATAAGCAAGGACAAACTCCTATAAAGGGAATATTGTGAATTGAAGCAGAGATCAGATATGGGTTCCTCCACCTACAGGTTTCTTTAAACTGAACACAGATGATGCTCGTAATCCGAATTTGGGGCTTGCTTATACGACAGTAGTAGCACAGAATGAGCAAGGCAATGGATGTGGGGATTAAGAAGAAATATTAGAAGATGCAGTGTACTTCGAGCTGAACTTTGGGCCATCTATGACAGCCTCAAATTAGCTTGGGAGGCTAAATGGACGAACATTATTATTGAAACAGTTTGTGCCTTGGCTATCAAAGGTATCCATGGGTATCATAAAGGACATTCAAATAGAGATTTGATTTTGCATATCCAAGAATTGTGTAAATGGAGAGTGCTTATAAAGCAAGTACCTAGAGAGGTGAATTATGTTGCTGATATCTTGGCTAATTCGATGAAAGATTATCCCATTGGCAAGCGAATCTTTCATGTGGCTCCTCCCTCGGTTGATGACTAGATTTGGTTTGATAGATGTGTTCGGTTTTCCAATTCGGATTCTACTTATAGTTTGTAATTGATATTGTTTTATTGTTACAAAAAAAAAAAAGTTTGATCAATAAAATTAAGAAATTGAAAATTGATTCCATCCGAAGTGTTTATATAGTTAAAATATAAATTAAAAGATTACAATTATTTGAATCGCATTGAGTTTTATTTTTTATTAATTTATAATTAGAATTTTATAATACAAAAATAATTTTAAAATTTATATATTTTAGAAAAAGATTAAATAAAATTTATTAATTATTTTTTATTTATTTTAAATTTAAATATTTTAAAAATTTAAGAAAAACACAGTTAAATTTTAACAAATAATATCTAAAAGTTATATATAAATAAATTTAAATTCTTCAAAAAAGTTAAAATTCCAATTTTGGCATAAAGAAAATGAAAACGAAAACGAAAACGAAAACGAAAACAAATCCACAATTAGCATGAAAAAACGAAAACAAAAGTAAAACTCATGGTTGTTTGACTAGACCGGTCAAGATATCGGTTCAAAGAAAGGTTTTAGACTAATTGATTTAACTAAAAATTGATTGGCTCAGATATTAAATCTAGACTTTGTTTACTTTTTAATATTTTTAATAATTTATTCAATTGAATCAGATGAAATGATTGAACCGATAACCTAATTGATTTAACTACCAATCTAATTTTGAAAAATTACTTAGAAAAAATCATAAAAAAACCCAACAAAATTGCATCCAGATTAGCTTAAGCCCAACGAACCTGAAAATACTCCCCTCCAAATCCAATTTATCATCTCATCTCCCCCGTAATATTTTACGTTTCCCGCCTTATCAAAACATCAAAAATTTCAATTTGTTACAATACTCGAAACTCAATGAAGCATATAGCATAAGAAAACATCAAACACAAACCCTAGCCAAAATCCTCAAAAATGTCTACGTGGCAGATTTTTTCTCATGCCGGAACAAGTTTTCGCTGGGAGGCTTCCCCTCCTATCGTACCGATTAAGCCTGCCGATGACCCGAACGGAGCTCCGGTTCCTCCACTCCCATCCATGGCCGATCTCCTGCTTCAAGGTAAATAGTCTCTCAATCATTTCGCGTCTGTATTTGATTATCGTGCTCTCAAATTCCTTAGATCCAACGCAGGATGTTCGAAGCTTATTGAGAATGGAGATGGAGAATTTGAGAAATATCCGATGTTCAGAACCGGATTGGGGAAATCGGTGGCATTGAAAGAATCTTCAATTGCAAAAGCATTATCTATCCTCGCCAACGACGACGCTGCCTCTACTGTTACTTCAAGTAAAGCTTCTCTCTTTTACTTTCATTTTTTTTGTTTGATAACTATATTCTGCAATTTAGAGAAGAAACTTATGTCATTTGGATAATATGAAGCTGAAATTAAAAAGGGGAAAATGTAGGAATTGAATTTATGTTCGGAATGGTTTTTCTATTTTTAGGAACCAAGGAGCATTGGTTACTAGAACCATTTAATATATTCACTGAGATGATTGTAAAATTGCGGGACCAAGCTCATTGTAAAATTGCGGGACCAAGCTCTTTTTTTTTTTTAACTTATCTGCCACACAGGCAAACTGATTCCAGTGAACAATGGCTGCGGTAACTCTCTTTTTCAAACGGGCTCTGGGAAAATGGTTAACATATCTTCAGCTGGTCTGGTCAGAGCTAAGACATTTTTGGGACTTGAACAAGATAATGAGAATCACAATTTTGAAGGTTTTCAACATCCAAGGAGGTTACCTGCAACTAATGAACCTTATGACTGCCAAAGGTTTTCTCATTCAGGGAAGAAAGAAGATTTGCAAAATTATGGGGTTATGGATGTTACATCAGAACCAAGGCACATGTTAAACTCTAGGAATCGTTTACTAGGAGGTGAACTAGGCAGTGAAAATGACTCAACTCCAATGCATTCCAAAATGTTTGATTCAGTTCCCAAACCACCTCCAATCAAGTTTCATACTGCAGGTGGAAGATCATTGTCAGTTTCAAGTGATGCATTGAAGCGTGCAAGGAGTCTTCTTGGTGACCCAGAGCTAGGAAATTTCTTCGGTGAAATGGATCAAGAGGTTCCACCATTTACAGTTTACAAGGAGGAAAATTTTAATGATGCTTCATTAAACAAGGAAAACTGTTTCTTTACTTCATTTCCAGTAAGTAAAGACACATCCAAGGATTTCACATCCCCACTGAAATCATCTTTCAAGCAAACAAGGTCCATATTCAATTCAGAAAATTTAAGTTTTGGGAGTAATTTGATTGAAAAATTTGATGCAGTTGAAAGTTCTAGTGCATGTGCATCGGCCATCAATATGCCTTCTCCACAGAATGCTTTGAAATCAATCAATAGGCTTTCTGAGAAAAATTTTGCAACTAACAATTCTTTGCCTAGCGGTTCTGGTTCACAGACTAATTTGCCTAGAAGGTCATTTGGTGGGCCATTGGTTGATATTTCAAATAACATTGCTACATCTCAAACAAATAACAAACAGGTTATGAATGAAAAGAGGAGAATTGGAAGATCAAGTTTTGTTTCTCCCTTCAAAAGACCCCGCTGTTCCAAGATCTCTGCTCCATTGAATAATGATGTTTCCTTGGTAGCAAATGGTAAATTTATCAGGCCTCTAAAACTTGCTTTAGTTTTATGATTTCTCATTTTGGTTTATTCTCTTTGTTAATGTATGCCTTTTTACTTCATTAGATGATCATACATGTTGCAAAAGAACAGTTTCCACTAAATATCCTTTTCAAGTACCAAGAGTATATATAAAGGAATATTTTGCTGTGCCTCCTTCAGCCTGCAGCACGGTAAACAGCTTCTCATTACAGCTTATTGCCTTCAAGAAATTGGTTAATTCCTCACCATTGACACCTGTTTATATTCCTGGCTTGCTTTAGTTGAAGTGTTTCCCAATCAAAGGTAAACAGATCACACCAGCGAATGCTTACGAGTATTTGTTTAAAGATGAAACTAGCTTATGTCGAATTGGGGCAGAAACTTTTTATGACATGTTGTCTCATTCTGGAGCTTCTGTGCAACACGTTTCTAAAGAGTAATCACCTTTTTCTCTTATCCATGCCTACTTCAAATCTTTAGTACTTGAAACTTTTTTGAATGATTTTCATGGTATACAGCAAGTTATGAATAAACTGATGCTATTGGTTGCTTGCTCAAAGTTGGCTACCTCTAAGTATTTTTTGATATATACCAAATCTGAGGTTGCTTTATAGTTGACTTTTGCTTGTTTGTATTGCTATATGTGCCATGTATTTTTTAAACTCTGTTTCTCATCTGCATTTTGCAATGTATATTTGTTAAACCATTCCTACTCCCCTTGCATGTCTAGGTGGGTCGCAAATCATTATAAGTGGATTGTTTGGAAACTTGCATGCTATGAGAGGTGCTATCCTTCCAAATGTGCTGGAAAATTTTTGACGGTCTCCAATGTACTTGAGGAATTAAAGTACAGGTATCCAATTACAGTGAGTTGTTTGTTTTGCATCTGAATTTTTTTTTGTTTGAGAAGATATTTATATACATGGAAGCAATTTATAATTCATCTTTTTAGATATGAGAGGGAAGTCAATCATGGTCAGCGTTCTGCAATAAAGAAAATACTTGAAGGGGATGCTTCGCCTTCTAAAATGTTGGTGCTATGTGTTTCAACAATTCAATCAAATTCTGAACCAAATATGGAGACCAACCTAGAGATAACAAATGGAACTCATAATAGTGGCAATGCAAAAGTGGAACTAACAGATGGGTGGTAAGTAAATTCCAATTTTATTGCTTACTTAGCATTGGAAATTTTGGCATGTAAAAGATGTCTGGGCTTACAGGTACTCTATAAATGCTATTTTGGATGTATTGCTATCAAAGCAGCTTGCTGTTGGAAAATTGTTTGTGGGACAGAAGCTCCGGGTAATTTTCTCATTTATGTTTAAATTTCCCTTTTCAATTAGAGAGTTCTGGAAAAATTGTCCATTCTTATGCATTGGTTTGTCTTTTGAAGATCTGGGGAGCAGGACTTTGTGGCTGGGTTGGGCCAGTTTCACCCCTTGAGGTTCTTTCTGATTTGAATTTTCTTTTGGAAATTAAATTCTTGAAAATGCTTTGTCATTTCTTCTTCCTTTCCTTTTCCTTGAATTTCAGGCGTCCAGTGCAATTAGTTTAGCTTTGAACCTGAACGGGACGTGTAGAGCTCACTGGGCTGATCGACTTGGATTTTGTAAGCATTATTTGTATTTTCTTATTAATTTAAATTCCATATGTTAGTTGTAATAACAAGAAAAATCAATATATCTCTTACCTCCTTAAAGCTTGATTTTCCTGTTAATGTCTTTAGGTAAAGGTTTTCGTATTCCTATGGCATTTAGGTGTATCAAGGGTGACGGGGGTCCAGTCCCTTTGACTTTAGTTGGAGTCACTCGGATATACCCTGTTCTCTACAGGGAAAGGTAACCGCAAACTGATCTGTCTGCAATTTCAGGTGAAATGGAACTGCAAGTTATGCTTTAAGTTTAATTATGTTTTTTCTTTTTCCATCTAGGTTGAGAAATGGGGGATCAATTGTTAGATCTGAGAGGATGGAGAGTAGAATGGTGCAAAAGCACAATCAAAGGTGACCACTATATTCTGTACACGTTTTAAAATGTTAGAATCCTCCATCGTAATATGTAATTTCATATCATATAGTGGTGTTGAAATTAGATGTAATGCTTTTATCTGCTGCACTTTATCTAGGCATGCACTTAACTTTCAGCAGTCAGCCTTTCGCCAGCCTTTTGGTGATCAACTTCCACCTTTTGTGCTTTTACCAACTAATAGTTCTCTTTATTAGATTTAGTCTTGCTAACTGTCTTTATAAGAAAGAACTGTGATGCCTTTTAAAAGAACTGTGATGCCTTTTAACTTCATAATTATTCATTCTTCACTAGTCATGTGGGTTTACTATACATTTGATAATTCTCATTCTAACAATGCTTGTTGCATAAGGGACTATGATGTGCTCTTAAGAATATCACCTGGTTAATGCAACCAGTATGATTCTTCCTAACAGCCTTAAAAATTCATTTGCTCCATTTTGGTAATAACAGAGGAAAACCGAACTTTTACTGATGTAAATTAGAACTGGTATTCTAGCTGAAAAAAAAAAAATTGAAGTTATGCCTTAAATGATTGTGTAATTGTGAGCTCATAATATATTAGGCTTTTCATGCTTCATCTTTTCCTGCTGCAGGTGCTCAGTTCTGGTAGATCATGTTATATCTGAGTATCAAAGAGGGGTCAATAGTTCTCATATCCATAATGACAGTGAGAGTGAAGGAGCGAAAATCTTAAGGATTCTTGAGACATCTGCTGAGCCAGAAGTCCTTATGGCAGAAATGAGCCCGGAGCAACTAACTTCCTTTGCTACATATAAATCAAAACTTGAGGTGCATTTCAGCTCTCTGCTTGAAAGGCAGATCTAGCTAGGAATTAATATTTAACTATGCAGATCTGATTGTAGGCTACTAGGCAGTTAGAGATGGAGAAATCAATTGAGAAAGCTCTGGCGGAGGCTGGATTAAATGAGCGAGATGTTGTTCCATTCATGAGGGTTAGAGTTGTTGGATTAATTAATAGGAATTATCATGGAAAGGGAAGACCTAAAGAAGGAATAATAACCATTTGGAATCCAACAGAAAAGCAGGTGAATCTGAGAGTTTATCTTGCTCTACATTTTTCATCTACTTGTGCATGTGGGGTTTCAGTTTCTGCTCTTACAAGCATTTACTGTAGAAATTATCATTGAATGATCTTTAGTTTGGCAGGATAAATTCTGGGTTTTATGCAACTACTTAGTTTATCTAATAGTTTGATTATGAAGATACATATGACTGAAACAGGAATGTGAGCTGGTTGAGGGACAGGCATATGTCGTTTCTGGACTTATACCAATGAACTCAGATTCGGAAATCCTTTACTTACAAGCCCGAGGATCTACCAACAAATGGCAGCCCCTATCTCCCCTGGCAATGGAAAGTTTTGAGTAAGTTTCCATCTGCATTCTGTTTACAACAATTGGTTACGGGCTTTAAACTCATTTGTGTCTTTACAGGGCATTTTTCTGCCCACGAAAGTCGATGAAGTTGTCAAATTTAGGTGAAATTTCTCTTTCCAGGTGAATCTCTGTCCTCTACCTTCGTATACAAATGTGTAGCTATTTTCTCCTGAAGATCTTGGTTTCTCACTCATGTTCCTTTTGGGTTCTTCAGTGAGTTTGACATTGCTGCATATGTTGTGTATGTGGGAGAAGTCTATACAGCTTCTCATCAGAAGAAACAGTGGGTGTTTGTGACAGATGATTCCATTTCCGATTTACAGTCAGATTCTTTACTTGCCATCAGTTTTTGCTCACCATCCATTGATGATGACTCGTTTGCACCAATCAACCCTAACCTAGTGGGATCCATGGTGAGTTGTAGTTTTATTATTATTTAAAAAAAATCCAGAATTAACAGGCTCACTGAACACTTCAAGTAAATTAAGGTTATCAGATAAGTACTTTTCCAACTTAATTATTGAGCCGATGCATGATGAACTAATTGATACTCTCCTTGTTTAATGGCTATAGACAAGTCATTATACTAGTTCTTTTCGACTTGTTTCATTTAAAGAGTGACCCTAATACAAAATCTTTTCAGGTAGGCTTCTGTAACCTTATCAAGAAACCAAAGGATCAAATGAATCATCTCTGGGTTGCTGAAGCAACAGAAAATTCTACATATTATTTAAATTTTAAACCCTCAATTTCTCACCTCCAAAGTGCCGGCGCTTCTGTTCAGGCATGGGCAAAGGCCTCTAGCTCGGTGCGCACTGTCAAACATAGAAGTGATACGACAGAATTTATTCCTTGATGCTGCTACTTAATTTACCTTTACTACTTGACTTGTTCATGCAGATTATTGACGAACTCCGGAAGAAGGTTTTATTTGTAATTGGCAATTGTGAAGGCTAGCATGTGAAAAAGCTGATTTGGCCTGACCAACAGTAAGCACCCTTTGCATATCAAATGGATGCTTCATCTTAGATCGTTTGAACATCAAAGATGAGGTACCTCTCTGTATTTCTCGTCTCTGTTCAGTCTAACTTTAATTGCTGTTACGTGTTTTTTGCTGTAATATTGGAAAAAAATGGACTTGGCTGGCTGGAGGAGTGTAACTAAGAACACTTTTGCTAGCTGTAATCCAGTTCATATATATTTGAGCAGAAAATAGCAAAACATAAAAAAGGTAGCTTGATTGGGGAAAAAAAAAAGGTTTTGGGGGTTATATGCTTGAATGTGCAGATAATATGACTTTTAATTGATGATTTACATGATCTGTATGAAGGTACATTGTTTTAACACCCCCCTGAGAAGTCTGAAAGGTGTGAATGAATGCAGTTAAAATTGGAGATAGAACAATCCTTTGCCAGAGTTGGGATTCAGTCCTTGGCTTTTGAGTTGGAATGATGTAGGGATTTGGGTGGAAGGGGCAAGTGTTTTATTAGGTAAAAATCCAGTGGGGAACGAATTGTGCTAATAACTTTTTGTAAGTAAATATTATAAGCTGGGTATCTGCTAATTTTCTTATTTAACACATAGGATGAACGTATATTCTGTTTTCCATTTCTCCACTCCCATCGTTAGTTTTAGGCTTTTAGCTGCCAAAATTAAAATTTTTGATATAAAGAGAGAATTTATTTTGTTGAAACGACCTGGGCCTGATTATCTTTGCCTTGCTTAATTTATAAAGTTTGAATGTGTCAAGGTTTTGTATTTTTTATTTTAAATTTAATTTTTAAACATTAAGTTATTGTACTTTTTTTCTCTCAACAAAAGTGGTGCTTTTTTATTTAATAACCTTTCGTGGCTTCGTCTAATTTTGTTGTTTGTGTTCAAGTGGTAATTTTAAGAGTTGGATCACTTTTTTAGCTTTTGATACGTTTGTAACTTTATTTTTTAGAACTACACAATAAATAAATAAATAAACAAAAACTTTGAAGAAGAATTATTTAAAAACAAAAAATTTATGAAAATAATTAAAAGAAGTCAAAATTCATTTTAAAAGATTCTAAACTTATAAAAGTATGTGCTCTTTATTCCTTGAATGTTTTTTCTTCAAATTTTGGACTTACCCCAAATTACCTAAAATTAGTTATTGATTATTTTTATTTTCTTGAAAATAATTTTAAAAAGAAATATTTATAAAAAACTTTAAAATTTTATTAAATAATGTCTTAAAATCAATTCATGTTATTAAAATAAGTCCACACAAACTAGTATGAAAAAATTGAGAAATAAATTGAATCCAAGTGAGTTATCATGAATGGTGTGAAAAATGTAAAAGATTCATGTTTAGTTTAGTATTGTTTTTCAAAAGTGTTTTTGAGCAAAAAATATTTTTGAGCAAAAGTTAAAATTTTTGATTCCGATTTTTGCTAAAAAGTGTTTTTACAAAATATTTGTGTCTCAAAAATATTTTTAAAAATTTAAAAATATCTCATTTAGCAATAAGATAAAAGTATTTTTATCCTAAAAATATTTCTAAAAATAATACTAAATTCATCCATCTAATCCAACTAAACTCACCCTAGCTTAGGTCTTTTAACGGTCAGAAATTTTTTTCTTTATTCCTTAGAGCAATCACGAATGTTAATGACCAAATAGGTCGCGTTGACTTACTAAATTTGAAAGTGGAGCCCCTCATTTTGACAAAAGTCTAAAGGCAAGTATTTTTAATGAAGTATATTTTGAAAAAAAAACATATTTATATTTAATTTAAACTAATTCAAAGTTTGTATTATTGTTTAAAATTGTCTTTACATTAACATTTTATAGTTAAATTTAAATAAAATATTTTTATCTATAATTGATTTGAATTAAATTAAAGAAAGACATAATTGACAAATTACACAATAAGTTATACTATTTTCCCCAACTCAGTAATTATATATATATATTTTTTGTTAAAGTGATAATTAAATTATTTTTCTATTACTCAAATCGCTTTAAACCTTAACACCGTTAAAAAATTATTGACCAATTATATTGTGCCACATTAGCAGTAATGCATTATTTTTCTGATTTTATAAATTTATATTAATATTAATTAAAAATAACTATATTAATTATTAAAAATAAAAAAATTCCCTCCCTCTACCTTTACGCCTGCCCTTGTCTCTCTCCCCTCCCCCCCCACCCTGACCTTCTCCCTATCTCCTCTCCCTCTCGGCTCCCTCCTCCCCACCACATCTATCCCTCCTCCCTACCAACCTTCCCTCCCTTGACTCTCTCCCTAACATTCAAATGCCATAAAATAGATGAAATTTAACCTAAAAAAAGCTATTAATTTCAATGATTTAAACAAAAACTCAAAGATGTCCAAATCTAACAAACCTAGAATTTCATACCAAATCAAACTACAAGAAATTAAATTAATTAAATTTTTTAAAAAAATTCAATTAATTATTGTTTATGTGCTTCTATATAAATAAAAGATTACATGATTTCATCAAAAAGGATCTATTTTCATAAAGTTTGGGTTTCAACCATTGTTGATAGAGGCTTGTGAGTAGAGTGAGAGGGACGACAGGGTGTGGGGGTGGGGGGGACGGGAGGAGGGGATGGTAGGGGAAGGAGAGGGAAGTATTTTTTAATAATATTAATATAAAATCAGAAAAATAACACATGGGTGTTGATGGGCACAATATAATTGGTCAATGGTTTTTTTTAACAGTGTTAAGATTTGGGGTGATTTGAAAATAGAGGAATAACTTAAGTAATACTTCTAACAAAAAAAAAAGTTTAGGTAAATGTGGTATAGTTTAGAGTGTAATTTTTTAATTAAGCCTTAAAAAAAATACCTGTTCAAATCCGATTTAATACAAATTGAATAAATAGCTAAAACTTTAGAGAGACCTTAATACAGTTTAAAGTGTATTTACAAGTTACATTGAGTGTTACTAGTTGGACATTCATGAGCTTTGTAGATTTCTTTGTTACTGACACCGATAGGAATATGTGAAATAGATGGTATGCACAATGTATATCCATTAGTTTCTGATTCATCCTATAATGCTTGACTTAGGAATGACAATGGAGCAGAGCAAGGATGAATGTTGCCAAATTTACCACCACTCTATTTTTAGCATGTTCTGCTTTACTACCCACTCCGCTTCACTACATATGTATAATTTTGAAACAACTACCACCTCCTTGGGTGCTGAATGTATCCATCGCTCGTCCCACTTGATATGCCACATCATGGTTGGTCCAAGCTAAGAAACCTAATAAAGATAGACCCAAGCCCAAGCCCAAGCCCATTAATATGGACTTAAAGTTATGTAAGAGCACTTACTAAGTTGCTAACTATGATCCAAATTGAAGAAAATGAAGCTAAGAATATTTTGGGCATTGAAAGACTAATGGGTCAATTTATGAAGAGGCAAATTTGGATGGAAGTTGGAAGCACTTTAGTTGGAGAAATATTTGCTAGTCAAGAGTTAAAAGTTACAAAAAAATCCAAGATTCATATATCAACTTGAATCATTTGTTCATATTGATTCACATGCCCAAAAATTATGAATCATATGTACATGGAAAGTTTTGAGAGCTTTTTTTCCAATGCATTAAATGAAATGTCTTTTGGAGTTTTCTACAAAGAGTTATGAATATTTTAATGAAGGATATTCAAGAGAATGAATCTAGACGAGTTAATTAAATGCCTTCTTTTAATTCAATATCTTGTGCATGTGTTAGATGAATATGTGACCCATGAAGAAGATAAAGTTGTCTAAGTTCAAGTGGGTAACTTTGAGCAAATTACTCATGATAAGGCTGAACAACTGCATTGTACTTATAAGAAATTTTGGCCCAATTACAGATGCTTAAAAGTGATGAATCCAAGCCCATTTAAGAGAAGTCCAAGTTCAATTCATTTATGGTTTGCAAGAGAATTGGAAGATTCCTAAGTAACTTCTGAATTTATTTAATTAAATGCTTTCATTACATAAAATAGAATGCATGAATGAATGTACATTAAATGCGTGTATTTAGTTAATTAAGTAATTATGTATATATTTAGGATTAGATGTATGTGTTTGGTCATTAGTGTAAGTATTTATGCATGTAAAAGCATGAATTTTGTAATTATGCATGTATGTAGGATTGAATGCATGTACTTAGTCATTACTGTAATTATTAATCCATGTACTTAGCCTTTAAGTTACCTATGCTTGGGGGGATGTCAAAGTTCTTATAAATACCCTTTCATAGTAATGAAATGATAGATGTTGAATGTTCTTAATTTTAGAATTAGCTTATTGCTATTCGTATTAAGCAAGCTTCCTTTTTTAAGTGGCGAGTAACCTGATTCTTATCACTCTACCTTCTTTCTTTCTTAAAGTGTGGCGAATCAACCTAGTTGTTCTTTCTTTGTGGCAGATTTTTCTTATCAACCAAGGCTGTTAGGTTTTCTTCGTCTTTATTTTTTCAATTTTTTCCTTTGTTTTAAGTTGTAATTGTCTTTAAACATTTCTTTTGATATTTTCTTGATCCCAGGGCACATAATATCCTTCTCCACTTCACGTCAATTTAATTTTTATTAATTATTTTTAATATTGTTAATCTTTTTAAATTCCAACGAATATTTAAACATAAAGCATCTGCTTTTTTCTATACACCATTATTACAAATTTACCCTTGTAATAATTATATATATACAAGAGTAAAATGATAATTTCTTATGGTGGAATCTGGCAGAGTGATGTAAGTATTTACCATAATTGCTTCATATTCATTGTCCAAAAAATTTCACTTGCCTTATCACGCCCCACATCCACTTTTTATTTTTATTTTTTAAATTCACTCTAATTGAAGTGGAATGGTTTGGAATCTACAGAGTGATTTAGGTTTTTTCATCCTAAGTCATTTTCATAGTGTTGGTAACATCAAACACAATTTTGGCTCGATAATTCATTCCCTCACTTCATTCTTCAATTAGGTGGAAGATACCCAACTACCACAAGATCCTTTGGTTTCACATGAAAACATGACTCGATTACAATGTTACTAATATGAAAAAATATGTTAGATTTATTCCTGTTTTTGGTAAATTGTGATAAATTTTCCCTATTTGCATATATCGTAATGTTGTGATTAAATTTGAATTGCGGAATCACAATTTGATTCTAGATTTGCATTTTAACCTCTATTTCCTTAAATCCTAAACTAGAAAGCCTAAAATGAACCTTATTTAAATTGAAAATATCCTAACTCAATAATTTTGAAATTTGATCGGTAAACGTAAATACAATTTAAAAAATATCATTACATATAAAAAAACTGAAATTATTAAGTTAGGATATTTTTACGTACAATAATATTTTTAGGTGGGCCATCTGGCTGAACTATTGCTCATATACTTCAATGGCTCGAAAATTATTGTTATGGATAATTCCCTATATATGCTCTCCTTAGCTCGTTGGTCTTGAAGCTCAACCCACAGTGCATGCCCTGTTGTCCAATGCATTTTTTGCCTTCTTAGATCTATCATACGGAGCCTTTTGTATGGTTGGTGAGAACTACAAAAATAAAATCCCACTTAAAAAATATAAATTTAATAGATAGCTAAGTAGGGTTGTATCTAAAAATATCGGTAATAACTTTATTTTTTAAAATAAAAACAAGCTACGCAAACATGATGAGGGGATTTTATAGGATCCAAACAAAAATCAAATTTTTTTGGGTAAAAAATAAAACCAAAGTTATTACATCAAATTACTAAAAGTAAATAAACCATTTAAAATTGAGGGAAAATCAATAAGAAGTAGATTTAGCCAAAGGTAAAATCTCCGTTTGGTTTATAAAATTGTTCATCAATGAAAGATATGCCTAGCAACCAATCTTTCTTTATATTGTTCATAACCAAGAAGAAGCTTGTTGAAAAATTTCCCTTTGTCGATAATAACCTTATAGCATTAAGAACGAGAGTGACCTAATTCTAATCAATAAACACATAAAAATGGGGTGTATTTAGATTAGATCACATGTCCACACAACTAAACATTAGAATCAATTAAACAATTATGAGTTTAACTATTCTAACTGACAAGGCAAATATTATAAGTTATCAAATATGGGCCTTATATTCAATAAGCCTGAATATTTGTAATTAAAAAAAATAAAGAAAATATGAAGACCAATTAGATCTCACAAACTTTTTGAATCAAACTTTTAAGTTCCTTTGACTAGAAAAGAGATTTTAGCAATCCATGAACAGGAAGAAAGCAAAAATATGAAAATTGAAATAAGCTGGAAATTTAAAAAAAGTAAAAGTTGTTTCAAATCCTCTAAATGATCTTATTTGAAAATTTTATTTGACCTAATTAGGTTTACACGCTTGCTTGAGCTAAAAGTCTTGAAAATGGATGAAAACACCTTTGCTTTTCGAAGTTAGAATGCCAATTTTGCCTTCACAAACGTGCGTCGGTGTTGGGACTCATGAGCTCTCGCATTGTGGAACCAAATGCTTTAAAATTTTCGAGTCAAGGCTTGGGTTTGCTATAGTGTTAGATTTCTAGGCCGCGGCTTACACATCCTTGCTCTCCTATTCTGTGTTTTGCTTGAATTTGACTCAATATTTTGCTTCTAATGGTTCTCGAACTCACTTCCCAAGATTGTATGCACCTAATTAAAGTCTCAAAACACTTAATTAATTAATAAATACATATAAAATTAAAGCATAAATAACTTAAAATACTAATGTATGAAAATGTGACTAAATATGCAAATTAAGTTAAAGACATGATATTTTACTTGAGAATCAATGAAAACTAAAGTAATAAGACCTAAAATATATAAATTATGAGTACTTCTCACCTCTTGATGTTTTGGGGCTCTATTGAAGTTTCTTGGACGAATCCAAACTAGAATTTCATCTGTTCAAGCTATTGCCACTCCACAATGTGGAAGTAGATGATGGGCACTCACCCTCTGAATAATATATGTTGCTTGAAAGTAGTCTCCGATATGATGACAAACACCATTTTGTCTTGCTAGGAAAACCACCTAAATTGTAAAATATTACAATTATATTTATATTTATTAGCAGTAATATTGAATTTCATTGAATACAAATACCACATCAACACAACTCTTCCTCGGCTCATTGATAATTTCTCGTTGCATCCATGTCAAGTCCCTCCTATAACACCTTTTTTTTTTTTTTTTTTTTTGGAGAGTTGGAGAGTTTGAGAGGATTTTGGATAGGAAGAAAATAGAAACATGTGGGTATTTATAGAGTGGTCGACACCTATGGTTGTTAATTTCCACTATATTTAATAGGTTGGTTGAGCCAACGACCAAATAAATTTTCAATTTAAACTAACGTTTAGAGTGTGAATACCGTAACAAAAAAGATAAATAAATGAGGCGGTGTCTTGGAAACACAAAAATATATAGATTTTTTTAGCACATTTTGAGCTTTAATTCATGCAGTTTCGTAGTAAATTTTGTTGAAATTCATTCTTTAATTATAAAATAATTAATTTGCACTTAAATTATTAACATATTGAATTTTAATTATTTTTATAATAAATTTACACAAATTTGGTTTATTTTCGACAATTTTGTACAAAATGTGAAAATTGACTCTGTAGACACCTTGAAAGGCTTGAACTGTTGGATAAATTTTTGCATCAAGTGAACCAAGACCAAGGCTGAATATTTTTCCAGCTAATGATGGTCCAAATGATGATTATTTTATGTACTTTATATTTAATTTTTATCCAAAATTAATTGGGTTGAAATTTAATATAAAGCCTGAAGAAGAAAGCCTCCTAGTATGCTAAGAGGAGAAGACTGATACACAAAGCAAATTGGCATCTCAAAACCGTCCAATAAGTTGACCCAATCAGCTGATTTTTTTTTATGCTTGCAAAACAACCATCAAAGTTTCTTTAAACTCCGTTCAAACCTTTCCACTTTTTTGCCTTTGAATATTTGCCTCAAGTTAAATATAGAAAAGTTTGAATTATTCAAACTTGCTCCTTTTTTGGATGACCAAGGAAGAGTGTATGACTGCCAATTATTTGCTATTTTTAGCAGCCATTCGCGCCTATAAATACCCCCATTGGTTACCTCATTTAACGCACCTTCGTTTCCCACATATCTCTTCTTTCCTCTATTCCATTTTCCTTTATTTTCCCATTTCCCTTGTCCATTTCTTTGCTGATTTCCTCCCTTGGAAAAGATCCGCCATCCACCTTTGATTAGCAACATTCAAGTATTTATATATACCTTGGATCGATAGAATAATCAAAGAAGAAGAGGAGCATATTAGTCTAGCTACGGAGAAACACTGGGATTACTTTCTAGTTTCCTTCTCTTTAGATTTTCTTGTTTATGTTATGAGCATGATGATGAATATTTATTATGTTGTTATTATTGATTTAATTAAAATTATTTAAATTAAATTGGTGTTGGATTAATTGCATTCTGTTCGCTTAAATTACCGAAATCATGTTTGTGTTGTTATAGTTCTTGGTAAGTTGTTCAATTAAGTAAAATCATGTTTATGTTATGCTTGCATTGTAATTGTAAGGTAGCAATTGAATTAATTACTTAAATGGAATGAAATTGTAATTAATGGATGCAGTACTTAATTGGAGCATGTTTAATCTTCTAAGGTAGCTGAAGGTTAAATTAATGACGGTATTAAACAATATATTAGCCTTGCATAACTTGCAAGTTTATTGTGATTAAATTGTTTCAATATAGGTATATGTTGTTACTTCACTTAAACTTATACGTGCTTATGAAAATTGATTAATTGTTTGAATTGGCATTGGAAAATGTTCAAGAGGTTGGTTAATTTAATAAGTATGTATGTGCACTAGTTAGCAAGTTATCGAGTTGCCATGAAATTATTCGTAACAACATGAGCATGAGTTTTGTAATTCTAAGTTAAAGAATGTGATGGATCCAACATATTTATGTCATATTGATTAAACCCATCTTTTGAAATCATGCATTGAAAATTTTATTTTATTTTATTTTACTTAGTTAAATTTTAGTTTTTAATCACTTCCTCAAAATCAAATATTTTCATTCACCAAATTGTTTTAAAATTGTATTTCATAAATATTTTCTTTCTCAGTCCCTGTAGGTACGATAACTCGACATTTACTTGTCACTTTATTACTTGATAACAATGGTGTACACTAGCATATTTTCGTTGTTCCATGTCAACAAGTATACGGGTCAGGTTGTAATATAATTGCAACGAAGTAGGTAAGTACTCTGAGGATCGTACCCAAGGGATTGTAGTTTGGGGAAAACTATTATCAAACCAATTATGAGAAATAATGTAACGCCCCAATTTTCGGGAATCCTGTGAATGTTGGCATAGGTTTAATTATGTTAGTGGGCCTCTAGAAAGCCCAAGCTTAAGATAGAACCCGACAATTTTAGTTAATTTTTGTTCCATAACAAAAAGGGGGTGAAATTATGAAATATGACCTATGTGAAAATGTTTGAAAATGCTATAGGCTAAATTGAAGTGACCAAATAAATAGGAGTGCAAAATAGGAGGATTTGCATGACAAACCTCCCATTTTACATGAAGTGGCCAGCCATCATGTTGTTGTAGACAAAATATACACTTGATATCCATAATTTATGGTACAAATTGATAATAGGTTAGGTAAATGTTCCATGATAATAGGTTAGGTAAATGTTCCATGATAATGGGTTAGGTAAATGTTTCATGATAATGGGTTAGGTAAATGTTTTATGATAATGGGTTAGGTAAATGTTTCATGATAACAATTTCATGTCTTTTGTATTAAAGAATTAAATGGATGAAATATGAAGTTTTATTAAAAGAAAAAGGAGTGAAAAGAACAAAGTTTTGTCCATATTTGTTCATCATAGCTGAAAGTTAGAGAAGAGAAATGAGAGGAGAAAGCTCTTGAGTATTCGGTCATTAGGAGGAGGAAAATTGAAGGTAAGTTCTTGGTACCTTGCTTCTATTTTGAGGTTCATGAGTTCTTCTTGATTCTACCTTAACTCTTGAAGTATATTTTGATTTTTAGTTGTGTTGTGAGCATTTAGTCATGAATTAAAATGAAGGAAATGGTTGTTGTTTCATGTTCTTTTGATGAAAAATGGAAGATAGGTGAAGTTGAGCCAAACAAATGAGCATGCATGTGCCTTAGATGCTAAGGGGAAATATCGGCTAACATGTTGTGCTTTAAAATGATGAAATGGAGATTATACTTAAGTAAAATCATGGATATGTGATGATTGATTGGTGATATACATGTTTAATTAACAAGCATGCAAGTTAGGTGTGAAAGAGTGATTTGGTAATAAATCTGCTTGGGACAGCAGCAGTAACGTGACTTTGGAAAATCACCATAAATTGTGGGAGAAGAATTAGAAGCTGAATAAATTATGTAATTAAAGCTTATTGAGTCTAGTTTCTAATGAAATAAACAAGAACATATTTTGAATTCTGTACAAAGAGAAATTTGATTCGTAATGAAGAGTGGTCAGATTAGTCAAACAGTGAAACATGCGAAACTTTGAGAAAAATATGGTATTGATTGGCCAAACCAAAAATTCTGAAAATTTTATGGATATAAGATATATGAGTCTATTTTCAGGGAAAATTAACGGCACTTGATTTGGAATTTCGTAGCTCCAGTTATAAATGATTTAGTGACTGTTGCTCAGGAAGACAGCTTGCAGTGAAATTATGATTATGTGGTAAACATTGACAAAAATTTGTTAATGAGTTGCTTATTGATTTCTTATAAGCTTACTATGATCTGTAGGTGTGGTTGGCCGAATATTGTAAGGGGTTAATACGTAGTTTGTATTTGAATAGTTAGATTAACGTGTTAGTAATCCAATTGTAGGCGGTTCGTGTGTAGATCTCGTCAGCATATCGTCGCAAACAGGTGTGTAACTGACACCCTCTCATAGACTAGATTGGCAAAAGTCGAAAAGCCGAAATGCCGAAAAGTCGGTATTTTGGGAATTTGCGAGTGTGCGAATGCTCGTAAGATAGTTGGGTTTGTATATTTGGTAATCTAAAGTAATAAACAGCAGTACGCGCAATTTCGTACATTTTGATAATTTGGGCTTAATGGGCCAAAGATCGGGTTCATGGGCCAACGGGCCCAATTCGGTAAGTATGCGCGGTAAGTGTTCTGATAGTATGTAAATAGTTAGGATATGCATGAAAACCCTAAAAGTAGCTAAATTACTATAATACCCCTATGTATGGAAAATTACTGTTATACCCCTAGGTGCAAAATTACCGTTATACCCCTAGGGTTAATTTTGACTGAAAAGCATGACGATCTGATTCTGTATGATGTATGCCATGATTATATATCTGTTGCATGGGGACATGGGTTATATTATGGAGGAAGCGTTCTGGTGGCTATGCCACAAATATCTGATCTAGTGGCTCTGCCACATATATCTGTTCTAGTGGCTCTGCCACAATTATCTGTATCTGGTGACTCTGTCACATTATCTGTTCTGGCAGCCATGCTGCAAATTCTGTGGTGTGTAGCGGTTGGGTGGGTCGAGTTGTCTCCCTACACGGTGTAAGGTTGGTACGGGGGTGTATACGGTTGGATATGGTTGGGTTTCTGCATAAACATGTAATATCTGTTCTGTTCTGCTATGGGCCTATGGGCTTTATTTTGAATTCTGTTCTGGGCTAAGGCCAACTTATTCTATTTCTGTGGTTTGAGCTGATATAGGCTATGGTTGGGTTAATTTACACTGAGTTTCCCCAAACTCACCCTTTTATTTTCATCCACGCAGTAATCCCCAACCATAGTGGGCTTGGAGCTGTGAGGGAATTCGGAGTGGCCACCCGTTCTGAAAGTTTGATTTTCTTCTGGTGAACTGAACATCCTTTTATTTACGTTTGAAGTTTTGGGTTTTTAAATGTAATAAGGCCGTTTAATTATTTTTGATGGTTTTAATATGTATTACTAAGATAGGTATTACTTATTTTAATTGTTAAAATTGGATAGCTTTAGGGCGCGTTTTCAAAAACAACAATTGATTTCAAAATAACACGACAACAAGCAAAGCTTCCGCAATGAAAGTATTTTCCAAAATTAATAACTTTTCTTAAAAATGACTTAATCGAATCGGTTTCCTAGAAATATCCATGACGTTAAGGTATGGCAATGGCGGTATGCATGTCTAGGATTGGATCCCAAGGGAGCTTGGTACTTAAGCAGTCCGATGGACTCACCACCTCTTTTCCGGTTTCCTACCTGGTGCACATCTTCCATTCACTTTAACCTTTAATAAATTAATCTTTTGAACATCAAGTACGATTTTCTGGACTTAGAATGGAAATTTTTTTTTGTACAAATAATTACTAATCTACTTGAGTCACGAATTAGTAGTGTTAATATGAAACCAAACTGATAATAATATTAATAAACTAAATAAATTGAATTAAACCTAAATCTACTCCTAAGTTCATGTATCAACTTCTCCTATCTCTTATTTGGACTATGTTATTTCTTTTAGCCTAGATTCAATTGTTTTACCTAATTAATTATTGATGTTGGATTCTAATCAATCAACTAGTCATTACCTTAGCAGGATCTCTCAATCTTCCACTAAATTAATGAGTCGGCAAGAACTACTTATCTCTGGACTGTTATCTCTCGACCTCACAGTCCAGACTGGTTCGGGGCTAAGGTGTTCACGGATAGGTCATACCAATTTTGGGTTAATTCTCACCTAAATGACTTCCTAGGGTTGTCAAGCCTAGGGTTTAAGTTATTCCTCTCCCAAACAACTGATCTATTAAGGAACTTTATCCTTCAATCAATTAATAAGATTAGAACAGTTGAAACATGTGAGATATGTATAAAGCATAAATTGATTATAATCTTTACACAAACATTCAATTAAAAATTTTTAAAGAAAGAGATATAAATAATAGAATAATGGAAAAGAGATGCTTATGGATTTATCGATGAAAAGGTGGTTCCGGAATAATCTCCCCTCGCAAATGTCTCACTTTGGAATAGGATCTTTCGATTACAAGAACATAAAATACCCTAAGTGAAAACTAAGAATGAAATAAAAACCTAAGAATAATTTTCGTCTCCCTCCTCTTGTTTGTTTAAACTTGATTACAATGGCCATTATATAGGCTAAACTCGGAATATTAAAGTGCCTAAATCTTCCTTGAAGTCCTTAGAGTTTGACAAGGACAAATACTCCTAATTTCCCTAAAAAAACGTAATTATCTCGTGTAGGGAGTTTTTGGGCTATGCAGGGGCGGTGTTGCAACACATGCTTGCAGTTTTGGAACATTAGGTCCGGTGTCACGACATCAAAGGTCAGTACGATGACATCAAAGGTAGTTTCACTCCAGGACTTTATTTTTGCTTCTGTCTTTAATGTTGCGACATTGGTGTCTTGACATGATGTCACGACCTAGGCATCAGTTTTGGCCTGAATATGCATCTTTAGCTCCTGATTTGTCCTACAAGACCATGTAACCTTATTTAGATATATAAAATATAATAAAAACTACTAAAAAGCAAAAAATACTACTTTAAGCATGAAAACCTAAATATATACTAAGATGCTTTAATTTAACTATTAAACAAGCTAAAGTTATGTGTAAGAAGGATGTAAATAATAGTGTAAATCATGGTAGATCAACTACTAGACAATGAACTCAACTTTTATAAGTGTTGAGGTGTTGTTAACTGCACTTCGTAATACGTCCTTCTTGACATGCATGACACAGTCTCTTATGAAGATTTGGCATCTCCTTGAACTTGACACCTGTCACACCCAAATTTCTAACCAGAGCTTGGTTTATTTTAAAATTTCTAATTTGATCTTATAATATTTTATCTAGGCTAAAGTGTAAATTTCTGGGTTAAAGTAGGAATTAGACTTAATTATTGAATCCTAGTGTGGCCGATTGGGAATTAATTGGGAATGATCTAGTCTAGTCAGATTTTGATTATATTTCCATGCATTAGAACATGATGGTTAATGAGTGAAAGACATTATGATTATGATTTTAATTTTTTTTTGTGTTATGTGAGAAGGTGATGGACAGTGAGGATATAGGAGTATGAGAAGGAGAATCTGGGACATTCTTCTTATTCTTTCATTCTTCTTTTCCTCCATTCTCTTCTCCGGTTGTTTTAGGCAATAGATAAAGAAGCGTGGAGAAATTATCCTGCATATGGGTAGAGATATTTAGTTGGATAAATTGTCGAATTTGTGAATTAGTAATCTTTCTTTATCTCCTGTATAGTTGATTGTGGATAAAGGAAAGAAAAATTGTATGTTTTTGGTAGAAACCACCACTGTGGATTTTGAAGAATGAAACCTTTCTTAACTTTAGAAATGGCTCTACATGTTCATGTACTACAATTATACTACTCGTGCATGCCTCCGATTTTGATTGTAACTATTTTGTTATGTTTAGTTATTAAAGCTGAAGGAGAAGGTATAAACATCAAAGGAAAGTTTAACTGGATAGAGGAGCATTCAACTTCCTAGTATTTTGCTGGTGAGTTCCTGAATTCAAACCTTCAGTTTTTGTCTTGCATGTTTCAGTGCAGTGATTTGAATTATGGTTCTAGGAAAATTCTTTTGCATGTTCTACTGATGTCAAAATGTGGCCTATTGTGAGATCTTTTTAATACGGTGATGTATGTTAAGTGTTGGTATGCATATGCATGTTTGGTTGCAAGTATAAGCTTGTGGTATGATTTGATGTTTACTGGTAAATTGCTATAGATTATGTTGTCTTGTTGAACGGTTCATTGGTTCTAACGTGTTTTAGTGATTGCGGTGAAATGTTAGGTATGTTCTATTGTGCCAGTAAATAGTATGGTTAATTGAAAGTATGAACCTGTTGAATGTTAGATAAGTCTTATCTTGATGATAATGATTTGCATGCAGAGATTGAGAGGTATGTGATGATTGGAGATGAAAGAATAAGGGATGTCATGTTGTGTACTTTGTGCTACATGTTATCTGGATTTGCGTAAGTTTGGCTGGGATGAACGAAAATGTATATTTATAAGTTATTTTACTTTGTAGAGTTTCGAGTGGATGGTACGGAGAATGACCAAGCATGCTCATTTTACAAGATAAGACAGTCCGTAGGACTTGTCCTCAAGTTACAAGTATGAGTTTGCAGGGACATTCCTCCAAGTATTAGCTCGCAGGTGCATTCCTCCAAGTATGAGTCAGTAGGGACATTTCTCCAAGTATTAGTCCACAGGGAAATTCCTTCAAGTATGAGTCCACAAGGACATTCATCCAAATAGGAGTCTATATTATGAGTCCACAAGGACATTCATCCAAATAGGAGTCTATATGGACTATCTTTCAAGCAAGAGTCCGTATAGACTAACTTTTCAAGCAAGAGTTTGCATGAACTAACTTTTCAAGAAAGGATCTGTAGAATCTAACTTTCAAGAAAGAGTCTGTAAGAACAAATTGTGAGTATGCATCAGCATATATGGGTTCACCAAGTATGAATCTGTATGTATGAGTTCACCAAGTATGAATCTGCATATATGGGTCCACCAAGTATGAATCTGCATGTATGAGTTCACCAAGTATGAATCTGCATGTATGAGTCCACTAAGTATAAATCCGTATGTATAAGTTCACCAAGTATGAATCCACATGTATGAGTCCACCAAGTATGAATCTGCATGTATGAGTCCACCAAGCCTTTGTGCTTTGACAATCTACAGGATTATCTACCAAGTTTTTATGCTATGGCAATATGCAAGACTGTCCACTAAGTCAAATTGCTATAAGTCTATCCATGGGATTATCCAATATTATTCAAAACATGTTTATACGTAAGGCTATCCGTAGTAAGTATGTTCACGGGCGCTTTCCACAACATGTCTTTACGCAGAGACTAGGCGCTATGGGTCTGTTCGTGGAATTAACCATTATGTGCAGGGATTTTTATATGTGCGAGTTGTCTATATGTGTGAGCCATTTATCATGCGAGTCATATACCATGCGAACTTACTGTATAGCGTAAGATGTTGGTTGTGCGAACCACTTATGTGAACAAGTTAAATCCCATACGAGTTATGCCAACATATGAGTTGTACCAATATGCGGCTAATGCCAAGGAGATCGCAATATCAATATGCAAACATGTCAATGTGCGAGCTGTGGCAGATACACAGACTAGCCAGTGTAGTGGATAAATCATACTATAATATCATGTTGGGCAGGTTATGTTAACAAACTCACTAAGTTCATCCTGAACTAACTTTGCTTCTTTGTTTTTGTCTTTTCAGGTATATAAGCTATTTTGAGACGGGTAAGGGGGACTAAGCCAGAATCCTCAAACCTATTGTAAGCTTGTTTTCTTTCGTTTGTAGCATGTACATATTAGGGCAACCTGTAGACTTGAGTTTTTATGCTCATATTTGTTATGTTGTTGAACTATGAAAATGATGTATTAATTTTAATGTCATGGATGATGTAAAAGATGTATTTTTATGAGTATATCTCACTCTAGTATATGAAGTTTCTTTTGGCTAGCCTTTATTGAATTTCAAAAATGAGCTGTTTGTATACATGCGAAGCACTTCAAGTCAGAATTTAGTTTTTTGTAACATCCTCGTTGGTCGGTTGTCCAGTCAGGTGTTGGGAGGTGTTACAACACCCATGAATATCGAGGTACTCCTACAAAACATATTCTAAAAAATAACTTTTGGAGACACAACTTAATAAATAGGGATAATACAAATTTTATCCCCTGAACTTGGTAACTAGGTTCAGTTTGGTACTTGTACTTTTTTTTGTCCACTTTGGCACTTGAACTTGACATCTAGGTTCATTTTGGTCCCTAGGATTGAAAAATATAAAAATTTGATGATATGGTACTTTGAGACTATGCCACATCATCACTTGAAAATTTTAAAAATAAAAACTATATAAATTTTCAAGTTATGATGTGGTACAATCTCAGTGTAACACCCTTTACCCGAGAAACTCGACTAAAGAATGTTACATTTAGCACTGAGCATTCTTTTCTATACCAAATATGTAATTACCTGAATTTTACCGATGTCGAAAAAGTGTATGTTCGGGTCTTTATTTCTGAAAAGTGGATTCGTAAATATTTATTTAAAAATATTTACTAAGTAAAATGAGTGGTTAATTAGAGTTTAATTAAGTGAATTTAATTTAATTAAGAATAATAGGATAAAAGGATTAAATTGAATGAAGTGTGAAAGTTTAATTATAGAATAAAAAAATTAAAAGGACTAAATAAGTAAATAAACCAAAAAGAGTGCCAAGTGTATGGCAAAAATAAAATACAAGTATAATAAATATAATACACATATTTGTAATACATATATGTATTTGCTTATTATTTAAGTAAATATTAATGTATTTATTATTATTAAATTAATATTATATGATAAATAAATAAAAAGTTGACAAATGTATGGTATGTATAGTGACATGTGTGATACTAATATACATACATTTGTAAAATACATGTATATTTACTTATTATATAAGTATATTATTAAATTATATATTATTATTAAGTAAAAGATATTTATATAATAAATAGATTAGTGAAAGACAAGTGTGATATTATAATGGATACAAATGTTAAAAGAATATTTGTTATTAAATAGATTTTTATAATGGATAATTATTAAGTTATTATATAATATATATATATATATATATATATATATATATATATATATATAAAAGAAAAGAATAGAAATAGAAACAGAATAGGCAAAACGAAAAGCGGAAAGAAAGAAAGAAAGGAGAAAAGAAAGAAGAAAGGGAAAATTGAAGGTTTGAAGCTTGAGGCTTAAATAGGTATGTCAATTTAGCCCTTTTTACTTAATTTTGATGTTTTAGAAGCTTTGGAACAAGATTTTGATGAAATTAAGTTAATATTTTGAAAGTTACTAGATTTCTAGATAATGTTCATGTTGAGTAAAATGATGAAATAAAGGTTAAATTGATAGAAATTCAAGTTAGAAATGAAATGAGGATTGAATTGTAAAGTAATTCATAAGTTTTATGTTGTAGGGACTAAATTGATGAAATTTCGAAATTAAGAAAATATGCTGGAAATTTAATAGTTAAGTATGAGTTTGGACAAAATTTGAATAGAAATGAAGTATGAATTGAGATAGAAAAAGTAAGTGAATTTAGTTAAGATTAAATTGAAATTAAAGTAGAAATTGAATAGAAATTGTATTAATTAGATATAAATTAATAGTGAATTAACGAATATGAATTGTTTTAATTCCCATAGCTAACATTGTCTCGGGAAATCTCGACTAAGCAAGGAAAAATGGCAAAGACAACGGGAGTTAGCTCGAGAAAATACGATTTGTATTTCTATAATCCGAACCTAGTTATTAATTGTTATATTTTTTTATTCAAAGCAATTAATAAATGTTGAAGTGAGAATTATTGTGTTTATAATGGAAATGGATTAATTTAGTGTGTGATAAATTTATATTGAATTGATTTATGAATATATATAAATGTTTGAATTGAAATGAATATTGAGGTGGAAATTGAATAATAAATATTTGTTATATTGGAAAATATATGTAGTTGGAAGTGTGATAAAATTGATAGAAAATTGTGATTATTATGAAATTGAATATTTATTAGTGAAAAGTGAATGGAATTATATTGAATTGAAAATATATAGAAAATTGTGATTATTATGAAATTGAATATTTATGAATACCCTATTAACTAGTCGGACTAGTCGGATATAGTTGGCATGCCATCGGATATGGAAGAGTACGGGTTTTGCTTGGCTTCTTGATCGAGCACTTATGTGCCGACTACTATTATCATTCAATTCTTGTTTGAATTTGTTTCGATGAGGTACTCGTACCGTAATATTCTTTATTCTTGTTTGGATTTGTTCCGATTAGGTACTCTGTGTACCGTCTTCGCTCTTATTCTTATTCTTGTTCGACTTGACCGATGAGGCACTATGTCTTTATCTTGGTGTATTGGTTGGATCCGTGTATCCGTCTAGGTCCGAGTCATGTTAATAGGGTAAATAAAGGAACCGGAAAGATCGATTTATTCTTGAATAATTTAATTGTTCTTGTATATCTAATTTTCTTGAATAATTGATATTCTTGGATAACCGATTAGTTGATTGATCTTGAATAACGATTATTCTTGAATAATTGATTGTTACCGAATAACCGACTATTACTAAATAATTAATTGTTCGATTGACTGATTGTTAATGAATATTATTGATTGATTAATTGCTATTGAAAAATAATAAATGATTTTGAATTTAAATTAGACCAAAACATTGGTTGGAAAGTGAATGTTTGAATACTCATTGAGTTTGAAAAGTTCAATAAATATAAATTAATATGTTTTATAATTGTTTAAGTGTTCGGATTATAGAAATATCACTGAGTGTATACTCAGCGTACGGTTTGTTTCCGTGCGTAGGTTAAGGCTAGACTGTTGAATCAGCATCCCAGGCCGATCCCGAATTCAATGAGGTAAAGCATGTTGAGTATTGGTAATGGCATGTAACTAAGACGTCTTATGAGAGTCATCTAGGTCGTGAAAGTCTTGATGAAATAAGTAAATTATGGTTGTCAATGATATATAGTATGAAGTTGAAATAATTGATATAGTAAGTGATATATTTAAAAAGATTCATTGGATAGGTTATAAAATGTTTTAGATTGGTAAGATTTGAGCATATTTAAGTGTGTTTGGATTGTTTGAATGTTAGCAAATTGTATTGGTTGAAGTTTTAATTTGCAGGATTAGAAACATTTATTTTAATAAAAGATTATAATTGAACTGTACAGACCAGTAATGCTCTATAATCCTGTTTCGAGGACGGATAAGGGTTAGAGGGTGTTACAAAATACTTATGACTTGGGCCTTTATCAAGGTCACATTACTCTTTTTAGAACTTAATTAGACTAAAAATATAGTTTAATTCCATTCCCAACTCGTTTCAGGTCTCTTTTGGCCCAACTAAAACTTTTCAGTTCTAGGTTTGTATGTCTTGAGATAAGGCCTTGAATGTCTTAGGAAATATCATGTTACTGTAAAAATTTTGCTTTGAAGTTCTCCTATCTCGAGACAATTTATTTCGAGACAAATTCCAATATGTCTCGAGACATGACCTTAATACTATAGCTTTTTAGCCTCGAAGTTCTTGTGTCTCGAGACATATTTCGTATGTCTTGAAATGTAACACCCTTAACCCGTATCCAACGTCGGAATAGGGTTGCGGAGCATTACCAGACTTACAATCAATCAAACATACAATTCATGTTCATATACATTCAAATAAAAAAAAAACCATTCATAACCAATCATATAGCCCCTAATACGAGCCCTCGAGGCTCCAACTAGACATTAAAAAAATAAATCGGGACTAAATCGAGTACTCAAGAATTTTTTCGAAAAACATAGAAATTTTTCAAAATGCAGGGGACATACGCCCATGTTTTAGGCGTGGGAGCATTCGAAATAGGGACACACAGCCGTGCCCCAGCCCATGTAATTCATTGACTTGGGTCACATGACCAAACCACACGCCCGTGTGCTAGGCCGTGTATCCTTCGAAATGACCTCACACGCCCGCGTGTAAGGCTGTGTGAAAACTAGAAGGTATACTAACTTATGCCACACTTCCAAGCTACACGCCTGTGTGCTAGGCCCTGTGAAGCTACTGACTTGCAGGGGACACACGACCGAGTCACCTGGCCGTGTGTCACACACGGTTGAGGCACACGCCCGTGTGTACAAAAATAGGCCATTTTCCAAGCCATATTCCTCACCCAAATTGGTACCAACTTACATACAACAATTTTCATATAACCAAGACATAAATAGGCATTCAAAACAACCAACATCAAGCTTATAACATGTAGTATCATCACATACAACCATGATACTCATAGGCATCTCAATATGCAATATAAAACATGCCAATTATGTCTCCCAAAATCTACCTAAATGGTCAAACACATATATGCATCATTGTGCCTAAAACTTAACATGTATGATACTTATCAAACTCAACTATTAGATATCCAAGTACCAAATCACAACTAATAAATTCACATGACAACCATACACCACATATAATAAGGCCATTTACACATATATATAAAACAAAATATACCATATACAAGCCAAATCAAATGGCTAAATACATGACAAAACATATAGGCTACCATTAGCCAAAATGACCTCTACATGCCATTAAAACTCAAACATATAACCAAAAGTACCAAAATAAGCGTTTGATAGTGTGATGATATCTCCGACAACTTTCAATCTGATCGAGCTTTCGATTCACTATAAAACACGAAAAATAACACATAGTAAGCATTTAAGCTTAGTAAGTTCGTATAACACATAATTTAACTTACCAATTAACCACAATTCAGGTAAGTAACTCAAAGCATAACACAATTCAATTTGGCCAAAGGCAAACACATGATCATTAGCCAAGTTAGCCATGTATTCATATAAAAACTGAGAATCATGTATGAATTAAAAAATTATTTAAATTCCATGTGCAAGTAACATCTATACGGTGTATCAGTATATATAAACCATTTCCATGTAAATACCTGTACTAGTTCGTATCGAACTTAAATAAGCTCGTAACAGAATTGTGTCTGTTGAACCACTTAGAATATCATTAGATACATGGTTATTACCACATAAAGACATCTAATTTAAATTTCTATAGCTATTTAATACCTTTAGCTATTAGAACACAACTTTCGCACTTTACGCGATTTAGTCCTTTTCATCAAATTGAACATACAAACGGTAAAAAATCTTAACGAAATTTTTATACAATAATACTATCATGCTGTAAGTCACAAAATAATATTAAAATAAATTATTTGACCTTAAATTTGTGGTTCTGAAATTACTGTTCTGATTTTACTGAAAACGGGCTGTTACAACTCTCCTTCCCATAGGAATTTTTCATCCCCGAAAATCTTACCAGAAAATAGGTTAGGGTATTGTTTTCTCATAGTTTCCTAGGGTTCCCAAATGGCATCCTCAATCCTATGACGTTGCCAAAGATCCTTCACCAAAGCTATGCTTTTGTTTCTAAGCTCTTTAATCTTTCGTGCTATAATTCTGATCAGTTCTTCGTTATATGACATGTCAGGCTGAATCTCAACCTCTATCGGAGAAATTATGTGCGAAGGGTCTGATTGGTATTGCTATAACATAGATACATGAAACACATTATCAATCTTTTCCAACTCTAACAGTAATTTAAGTCGATATGCCACTGGTCCTATTCTCTCTATAATCTCGTATGGTCCGATAAATCACGGACTCAATTTTCTTTTGCGACCAAATCGGAGAATCCTCTTCCAAGGCGATACTTTCTAAAATTCAATATCCTTATGTTTCAAATTCACATATGATTTCTGTCGATCTGAAGCTGCTTTCAAACTATCACGTATCACTTTCACTTTCTTTTCGGTCTCTCTGATCAAATCAACCCTATGTATCTTTTTCTCACTAAGCTCGGTCCATACAACAAAGTTTGACATTTATGACCATATAAAGCTTCATACGGTGCTAACTTTATGCTCGATTGAAAACTATTATTATATGCGAATTCAATCAACAGTAAATATTTTTCCCAATTACCTTCAAACTCTAAAACACAGCAACAAAGTATATCTTCGAGAATCTGAATCACTCTCTCAGACTGAACATCGGTTTGAGGGTGAAATGTGGTGCTAAAATGTAACCACGTACCCAAAGCTTCTTGTAGCTTCTTCCAAAATCGTGATGTAAATAGCGGATCTTTATCCGAAATAATAGAGATTGACACTCCATGTAATCTGACAATCTCGGAAATATACAACTCAGCTAATCTGTCAAGTGAGAAGTCTGTACGTACCAGAATAAAATGTGCAGATTTCGTCAAACAATCAACAAAAACCTAAATAGCATCTTTCTTTTTTAGAGATAGGGGTAAGCCCGATACGAAGTCCATCGTAACTCTATCTCATTTCCACTCTGGTATCATTACTGGTTGTAACAGTCCTGAAGGCACTTGATGTTCGGCTTTAACCTGCTGGCAAATCAAACATTTGGACACAAATTCAGAAATTTCGCGTTTCATACCCGGCCACTAGTACATTTGTCTCAAATCACTGTACAATTTATTACTCCTTGGATGAACAGATAAGCTACCACTATGAGCTTTGTGCAAAATTTTCTATATAAGCTCTAGATTCTTCGGTACAAAAATTCTACCTTAGAACAACAAACAATTATCGGGTCTGATCTGAAACTCTGAATCAGTAGTCGATTTACACTGTACTCATTTAGCTTGCAATTCATGATCACATTTTTTAGCTTCGTAGATTTGCAGAAGAAATAACGGTTTAGCTTTTAACTCAGCTAAGATCGAGTGTCATCAAACAATGTCAATTGCGTATTCATTTCTCACAAAGAAAATAAAGATTTTATACTCAAAGCATCCGTGACTACATTATCTTTCCCCGGATGGTAATCAATGACCAGCTCATAATCTTTCAATAGTTCGAGCCATCTGCGCTGTCTCAAATTTAGATCTTTTTGTAACATCAGATACTTTAAACTTTTATGATCAGTAAATATGTGATATTTTTCATCGAACAAATGGTGTCGCCAAATTTTTAATACAAACACAATTGCGACCAACTCTAGGTTGTGGGTCGGAGAATTCTTCTCGTGCGACTTTAATTTTTTGGAAGCATAAGTTATCTATCACTTTGTCTTCTTGCATTAAAATGCATCCTAAACCTTTCAATGACGCATCACTGAAAATCACAAATTCTTTACCCGACTCAGGCTGAACTAAAACTAGTGTTTTGGTTAATAGTGCTTTCAACTGGTTAAAACTCTGTTGGAATTTATCAGACCACTCAAACTTCATATCTTTCTGTAATAACCGTGTCATCAGTGTAGCTATCATTGAAAACCATTTTACAAATCTCCAATAATAGTCTGCTAATCCCAGAAAACTTCTGACCTCGGATATGTTTCTTGGTGGTTTCCAATCAACAACTGCTAAAATCTTACTCGGATCAACTCTGATGCTTTTCGTTAATACAATGTGTCCTAAAAACCCAAATTCACGGAGCCAAAACTTGTACTTTCTGAATTTAGCAAACAATTGTTTATCTCGTAAAGTTTGTAACAAAATTCTCAAATGCTCGACATGTTCAGACTCGTCTTGGGAATATATCTAGATATCATCAATTAATACAACAACAAATCTGTCTAAATACAGTCTGATGACTCTATTCATCAGATCCATAAAGACTGTAAGAGCGTCAGTTAACCCAAATGACATAACAAGAAATTTATAATGTCGGTCCTTGGTTCTGAACGCAGTTTTCGGCACATTCAAATCTTTAACCTGCAAGTGATAATAACCAGAACGTAAATCAATTTTTGAAAACACTGTTGCACCTTTCAACTGATCAAAGAAGTCATCGATTTTCCGCAATGGATACTTATTTTTGATCGTAACCTTGTTAAGTTGTCGATAATCGATACACAATCTCATTGAACCATCTTTCTTCTTAACGAACAAAACTAGTGTACCCCATGGCGAGAAACTCGGTCGTGCAAAACCTCTATTTGTTAACTATTGAAACTTAGCTTTCAACTCTTTCAACTCTGTAGGAGCCATTCTGTATGGAGCTATAGATATCGGTGACGTTCCCGGTACTAACTCAATAGCAAACTCAACCTCTCTGATAGGTGGTAACCTGGGTAACTCTTCTGGAAACACATCTGGATATTTACAAACCACTGAAACTAATTCAATCTTCAATTCAGACGCTTTTGTATCCAGTACATACGCAAAGTAAGCACCGCAACATTTTCTCAAATACTGCGTTAACATAGCTGATATCAAAATAGGCGACCCACTCAAATCATCAAATTCAATACGAAGAGTCTCACCGTTTTGACATTTTTATACTATAAGGTTTTTTCTACAGCTTACAATCGCAACATGCAGAGTCATCCAATCCATACCTAAAATCACATTGAATTCATCAAATGGTAAAAGCATCAAATCGGTTGAAAAACTGTAACCCTGAGTCATCAAAGGACAATTTTTGTATACTTTATTGATTAGGACATACTGACCTAAGGGGTTCAATACCTGAACCACGGATTCAGTGGACCTAACAGGTACACTCTTACTAGACATTAAATTCATACATACATAAGAATGGGTTGATCCGGGATCAATCAAAGCAATTACATCAATGTTATAAAGAGAAAAAGTACCAGTGATAACATCTGGCGCTGATGCATCTTTGCAAGCGTGAATAGCGTAAGCTCTAGCTGGCTCTCGTGCCTCAGATCTCATTGTAGAATCTCTCATTGCACCTCGACTACCATTCATATTGTCGGTGTTTCGGGGTAGTCTTTCTCTAGTAGCTATATTGCTTGGCCTCATGGTTTAAGCTTTTTTTTCTCAGACTTCTCAGGGAAATGTCTAAGATAATGGTTGAAGGAACCACATTTGAAACATGCTCTGCTTTTCACTTGACACTTGCCATAATGTGGCTGATTACAGTGTTTGTACTTGGGTCTAGTATTTCTAACACTACCCACACTCGCTATAGATCTAGCCTGGTGTTTAGGATTGATGTGTCTTGCATCTCTATCTCTATTAGAATGGCCAACAGAAACAGTAAAATGGTAGTGATGTTCTTTAGATTTCTTCGTTGCTGACTGATGTGACTTTCCCGTAAATCTCTTTCTCAAATCTCTAGCTTCAAATTCAACTTTTCTCTTTTCTTTACTAATCTCTTCAGCTTTGTGTGCTCTATCGACTAAAACAACAAATTCTTTCAGTTCAAGTATTCCAACTAAAAGCTTAATATATTTATTCAACCTATCTTCAAACCGTTTACACATAACCACTTCGGTTGGAATGCACTCTCGGGCATACTTTCTTAATCTAACAAACTCTCTCTCATACTCAGCTATGATCATACGACCCTGTTTCAACTCTAGAAATTTATTGTGCTTTTGATCGAGGAATTGTTGACTTATATACTTCTTTCTAAACTCTGTCTGAAAGAATTCCCATATGACTAGTTCCTTCGGTACTACGGAGATTAACGTGTTCCACCACTAGTATGCGACATCTTTCAAAAGAGATACAGCATATTTAACACATTTGGTTGGCGTACAAGACAACTCATCAAAGACTTTGATTGTATTCTCTAGCCAAAACTCGGCTCTTTTAGGGTCATTATCAACTGTAACTCTAAAATCTTCGGCTCTATATTTACGAATTTTATTTACAGGCGGCTTACTCATGCGTACAGGTTCCAAAACTTGAGGAGCTACGAGAACCTATTGAGGAAAAGGAAAGGGTAGAGGTTGCTGAATGACCGGATTAGTTCGTACAAACTCAATGAACCATTTGTTCATCATTTGGAAGAAGGTTTCCTTAGCCTCTCCTCTATGACCCTCAGATACGGGTCTCGATCTAGACGGTGCTGCTCTGCGAATGGAGGTTAGCGTGTTACTTTTTACATCATCGAAATTTGCTCGATTGGAATCCATTACTATATGAAAACATGATTTAAAAACGGTCAAAAGATATCACACTATCACAATTTATATAATGGCATGTATAGCTAGACTAACATACGCTACGTTAGTCCGATAATCGACTAAATCGTAGCTCTGATACCAATAAATGTAACACCCCTAACCCGTATCCGACACCAGAATAGAGTTATGGAGTATTACTGGACTTACAATCGATCAAACATACAATTCATGTTCATATACATTCAAATAAAAAAACCATTCATAATCAATCATATAGTTCCTAATACGAGCCCTTGATGCCCCAAATAGACATTAAAAAAATAAATCGGGACTAAATCGAGTACTCAAGAAATTTTTTGGAAAACATATAAAATTTTCAAAGTGCAGGGGACACACGCCCGTATGGCCAGACCATGTGGGCATTCGAAATAGGGACACACGGTCGTGCCCCAGCCCACGTCCATGCCTGTGTAACTCACTGACTTGGGTTACATGGCCAAACCACACGCCTGTGTGCCAGGCAGTGTACCCTTCGAAATGACCTTACACGTCCGTGTGCCAGGCCGTGTGAAGCCACTGACTTGCTTCTTTTAGAATTTATAGGGGACATACGGCCATGTCACATGGCCATGTGTCACACACAGCTGAGACACACACCCGTGTGGGCATAAATAGGCCATTTTCCAGGCCATATTTCTCACCAAAATTGGTACCATCTTACATACAACAATTTGCATATAGCTAAGACATAAATAGGCATTCAAAACAACCAACATCAAGCTTATAACATGTAGTATCATCACATACAACCATGATCCTCATAGGTATCTCAATATGCCATCTAAAACATGCTAATTATATCTCCCAAAATCTACCTAAATGGTCAAACACATATATGCATCATTGTGCCTAAAACTTAACATGTATGACACTTATCAAACTCAACTATTAGATATCCAAGTACCAAATCACAACCAAGAAATTCACATGGAAACCATACACCACATATAATAAGGCCATTTACACATATATACATAACAAAATATACCAAATACAAGTCAAATCAAATTGCTAAATACATGAGAAAACATATAGGCTACCATTAGCCAAAATGACCTATACATGTCATTAAAACCAAAACATATAACCAAAAGTACCAAAATAAGCGTTTGATAGTGTGATGAGATCTCTGACAACTTCTAATCTGATCGAGCTTCTGATTCACTATAAAACACGAAAAATAACACAGAGTAAGCATTTAAGCTTAGTAAGTTCGTATAACACAGAATTTAACTTACCAATTAACCACAATTCAGGTAAGTAACTCAAAGCACAACACAATTCAATTTGGCCAAAGCCTAACACATGATCATTAGCCAAGTTAGCCATGTATTCATATAAAAACTGAGAATCATGCATGAATTCAACAATTATTTAAATTCCATGTACATGTAACATCTATACCGTGTATCCGTATATCATATATAAACCATTTCCATGTAAATACCTGTACTAGTTTGTATCGAACTCAAATAAGCTCATAACAGAATTGTGTCCGTTAAACTTCATAATAGCTAAAGGTATGTTCATACGAGGTTATTTGAGTTAACGCCTAATCAACATTTTCCTTAAAAATCACTTAACAAAAGTTGTTTAACTAACAACAAAGATTCATTTTCTTTCATTAAACTTCAAAACCCTAACATATTAATCAATGGAAAATCTCAAAATATTCAATAGTTTTGCAAATTAGTCCCCTATTTAGCTAGGTTAAGCTACAATGATCTTGAAAAAATAAAAATCATTAAAAATGGAACAAAACTTCACTTACATGCAAGGACTTCTTCTAGCCAAAATTCAAGCTCCTAAAATCTCTATTTTCTTGTGTATTTTCGTTGGAGAAGATGAAGCAAATATGATGACATTTTGTTTTATTTAATTTATTCATTTATTACCTAATTACCATTTTAACCTTACCTAACTTAAAAATTTTCATAAATACCAAGCTATGCACATCCACTAACTCATTTACTGAAAACAGGCTGTTGCATGAAACTTGGAATAAGGGACCTAAATTTTTTTTCAAACACCTCTAAATCATTCCAAAATTGTCCACAATACTTCATAACAATAATCAAAGCTCATAAACTATGTAACACCTCATATTTACTATTCAAAACACCTTAAACTCAAATATTGGAACAACTAGACCTTTTCTTTCTTACTTCATTAATTCTCCTATATACTTGCCATACTCTATACCATGAAATTTATTTCATACTCCTTTTCTCCTAAGACTTGATGATGTGATGAGATGTGTCAAGGTTGCTACTTTGAACGAGAACTTCAATCCTATCTTTCACCTACACGTTGAAAAATAATGAGTTAAGCTCGTGAAAGCTTAGTAAGTACCCATGAATTCAAATCTTACCATTTATTTGATTTTCATTTGTCATAAACATTATTACTATTGTAACAATCCGTTTTCAGTGGTGTCAGAAATAGTGGTTTTGGGACCATAATTTCGACAAGTAAGTTGTTATTTTATTATTAATTTAATGTCTACGAGATTATATTAAGGTCGTATTAAAATTTTGTTAAGAAATTTTAAATTTTAAATGGTTAATTAAGTAAAAGAACTAAATCATAAAATTGTAAAATTTGAATTCTATTAGTTAAAAGGGATAAATGGATATGGAAATGAAAGTTAATGGACATGAGTGGTAAACATACCATATTTAAAGTTAGTGGATGTGCATGGATAGGTTTTATTGAAGTTTTTTTAATAATAAAGTTAAATTAGTAAATTGGTAAATAAAAGAAAAATTAAGTAAATAAAACACTAAATAAAGATGATATCGTCTTCATTTTTTGTTTCAAACCCTAAAATAGCCATTAGAGAAGAAAAAAAATTTGATCAAGCTTATTTGGATGCATGTAAATGAATTCAAGCCCCGTTTTTAATGATTTTTATGTTTTTGAGTTCGTTTTAGCTTAATCTAGCTAGCCTGGGGGTTAATTTACAAAATTTTTAAAGGTTGAGGGACTTTCCATTGATGTTTGTGAATGTGTTTTGATGTTAGTTGATAGATTATTGTAATTTCTCGATTTTGGGACTAGTCGGAACAGTGGTTTCAGGGCCACAAATCCGATGAAGAAAAGTTTTATTTTTATTATATTTTTATGGCTTACGATTTTACGGAATAATTTTTTGAAAATCTCGTTTGAAAATTTTGACGCTCGGGCACTCAATTTAGTCAAAAGAACTAAATTGTAAAAGTTGCAAAATGTGTATTCTAGTTTACAAAGGTACTAAGTACTTGTGAGTAATGAGTTTTTAAATTGGGGGTCCTTAAATGGTAAATAACCCATTTTTTAATTAGTGGACAAAAATGGACATGGCATGGTATGTTTTTATTTATTTTTCATTAAGGGTATTTTAGTAAATTGGTTAATAAAGCTAAAATAATTAAGAAAAAGATGTCATCTTCTTCATTTTTCTCATGCCATAACCGTATATCGAGATGGAAGACATGGCTAGGGTTTTTAAAACTTCCAAGCTTGATTGTAAGTCCATTTTTGCCCCGTTTTAAAGTTCTTTACATTTTTGAAATCCCGGTAACTTGTTCTACTTATTTCTACCATTAATTTGAGCTAAGGTTCATGTCTAAAAATTTACCCATGAATAATATACTGTATTTTGATGTCTAATGATAGAAAATGAAGGTTGGGTGTTAGATAAACGACTTTTGCTAAGCGATTTTACGTGAAAACGAGTAAAATGACATAATCGGTAAAAATACCTAATGTTCATAAGTACATGTTAGAGTGAGAATTGGATGTTGCTATAGAAGGGAAAAATGATCAACATATCATAAAACATAAGAAAATAGGATGAAGTTTAATTTACGAGATTTGGGACAAAAGTGTAAATATGTGAAAGTTTAGGGGCAAAATTGTAATTTTTCCAAAATATGATTTTGGGTTGATTTGAATAGTATGAGTCCTAATTAGGCTATATTTGAAATGATAGAGAAAGGAAAAATAAATTCGGGCTAAAATCAGCAAAATACCAAGTTGTGGACAAACTGGTAAAAATGACCATTTTCGCATACGAGGTAAGTTCATATGATTTTAATAATGCAATGTGTATTTTAATGTTAATGTTATGATATTACATGAATTGTAAGTATACATATATGTGAATAATTTGATATTATGTAAATGATGCAACATTACTATATGTTGTTTATGTCTTGATAATGGTATGATGATTATTATTTACTAATTGTTGCATTCTATGATTATTGTTGAATTATTATAAAAATTATGTGGAATGCTTGAAAAATATGAGTTGCCACCGGAGTATCAATATTGACATCACGAGAAAGATGGCAAAGGCGAATGATCGAGGAAAGAGCCCGTTTGAACCTTAGGAATAGGTTAGGATACAAGTGACATGTCACTAAGAAATTGAGATTCGAACTCGTTGACTTGTGGTCCAAGTTCTTGAGAATTATGAGACATCCGAACTCGTTGAGTTATGTTCCGAGTTCATTATGATAAGGACACCTGAGCTCGTTGAGTTGCGTTCCGAGTTCATTATGGGTGAGATTATGATAGCTTTGCCACATAAACCGCAGGCTATTGAGTTTGTCTAGCTACGGGCTTCCGTGTATCCAATTATATTCTGAGTGTTCAACAGGTAATTTGATGGAGTGTTCGATAATGGTCCCAATGAGACAAGCCATTGGTGAGTATGTTCTTGGGTTAAATTACAAGTTGTACATGTATGTACACCAAACTTATGTGTGATGCCTTGATATATGATGTATATAGTATTGGTGAATACTATGAAAATGACATGATGAAGAATAAGTCTTGATACTTGATGACATTGAGATTATGGATCTATGCCTATGAAGCATAATTATGTGTTGTTTCCATGATGGATGAAATGATATTGTATGGATTTAGTGAATAATAGTTGTGATTGAGTAAATTTAGCCTTGGCGCTTTGGAGTTCTTTACAGAGTGTAACTTTGCAAATTCACCATAAATTTTGGAAATTGAGTTAGGGGATATGAGATTAAAGCCTAATGATTCTAGTTTCACAAAGAGGACATGGTGCATGCAATTGAATTCTATATTATGAGATATTTAAATTATTGTGAGACAGAGTCTGAATAACTTCGTGATCCCCTATTTTGATTTGATAAAATCATTAAAAATTGTACAAAAATAATTATGAGTTAAAATTTATATTATTAGAATCCTTATTGAGTCTATTCTCTATAAAGATAGATGAGAGCATTATTCGAATTCTGCGCTATGAGAAAAATAATTTTTAGTGAAGAGGGGTCAGAACTATTGGACAACAAAATAAGGGCAACTTTAATGAATAAACTGTACTAATTGGCTAAGTCAAAAATTCTGAAAATTTTATGGAAGAAATGTATATGAGTCTAGTTTCAAGAAAAATTAATGGAACTTAATTTGGGGTTTCGTTTCTCTAGATATAAATGATTTAGTAATTGTAACTCGATAAAATAGCTTAACCAGAATATATGAAAATTGTACAATTATGATGTTTTATCTTAAAAAGCATGTTGGTAATTGCTTATTAATTTCATATGGACTTACTAAGCGTAAATCTTACCCCTCCTCTCCACTTCTTCAGTTTTGGTAGGTCGGATCGGGGTTGGAGATCGTCGGAGGCAGAATCACATTATCAAGCTATCACTTTTGGGAGAATTAATTCAAATATTAGAAATATCAAGTGAGTGGCATGTATAGGAAGCTAGTTTTATGACATGTATTATTATTATTATGATTTGGCCTAACCTATTGATCTACGTTGAGTTATAGTATATGGCCATGGGATGTGGCCCATATTTATTATGGTTTGTAAGCTTAATTAATCATGTCATGTTCTATGTTTCTGGTGTGATGAGGTACTTAGCTTTGTTTGTTATGCATGAGTGGTAATACATTAGGTAAGTTGAAAGCATACCTATGGATCATGAATTAAATGGAAATAAGTAATGATGCCTTGAACATGAATGTTTAATGGACAAATTGGTAACCACAGTAAAATGGTATTAAACGAGAATAAGATTTGGCATATCTAATTCTAGTTAATGTAAGAATGTACATTATATACATGATGGTAGGCAAATGATACGTTGGTATTAAAATAGAAGATATGAATGTTATTGAACTCATGTATGTGCTAATATATTGTGTTGAGGTTGATAGTCATAGATGTTTGTTAAAGTGAAATATGTTTAAAATGAAAGACTTGTTGTTGCGTGAAATTTTCCAGGTTTTCGTAAGTTCTCGGTTTAGTCCCAAAACCGTTCCAAAGTATGTTTTGGGCTTCGTAGACCCAAATAAGGGACATTATGCATGTTTCTGAACAGTTTTGAATTAAATGAAATTTTATGGCCTGGTTTTCGTCTGTGTGCATGTTTAAGTCCGGTAATGCCTCGTATCCGGTCCCAGCGTCAGACACGGGTAGGGGGTGTTACATTATTAGCCTTTTTTGCAAAATAAACACATTCTGTTAAGTGATTTTTGTTGAATTTTGGAAGTTGAGATTAAATTATTAAAAATATAAATCCATGGGTTTTGTTGTGAATTTTTGATAATTATGGGTTTTTTAAAGGTCCCTTGTAACATTGGTTAAGTTTGATTTAGGCTAAAATGAGTTATATTTAAGTTATGAGCCTAAGGACTAAATTGTGAAAAGTCAAAGTATTAGGGGTAATTTTGTAATTTTTCATAAATAGGAACTATGGATTAAATTGAATTTTAAAAGTACTTAATTGAATGAAATTATTTATTTAGATCATGATGAACCACAATTGGACTTAAATCGAGGAAAAGCTAAAGCTTCGGATTATTTTAACTCTACTACTACGACCCTAGTTATCGAGGTAAGTTCGTATGCATTATAATCGTTTTAATGTTAGTTAAATTGACTATTTTATATGTTGTTTTAATATAAATGAATTTCAATATAAGTGTATCAATGCTATGATGACTTGACGGGTAAAGAGTACCGTTTGAACTTTAAGAATTCTTATGATACAAATGACATGTCATTAGGGTTTTCATGTTTCGGGTGCTGGTCTTGAATGTCTTACCGATGGCTAAGGGTTTTCAATCGGTTAACCGACCCGAACTACCATTAACTGAATTAACTAACCCTTTTAAACCCTTAACCATTAACCGAACTAAATTTTTTTCAAAAAAAATTAACCAAACTGAACTTTTTCGATTGATTCGGTCGGTTAACCGAATTAACCGAAATTTATATATTTTGTTATTTTTGGTTAAAAAAAGTATAAAATTTATAAAAAAATTAACTGACTTAACCGACCGATTAATTTATATTTCCAAAAAATTAACCGAACTGATCAAATACTTATAAATTATAATATTATTTATTAAATTCGGTTAACTGACCGATTTCGAACCAAGTTAACCATTAATTAAAATTTCAAAAAATTATTAACCGACTCCCTACTGAATTAATTCGATTAACTGATCGATTAACTGAATTCGGTCGGTTAACCGAATTAATTCGATTTTACCCGAAATCTGCACACCCCTATCGATGGCCTGCTTTTGTTGCGGATTCTCCACAGCTCTTGTAAGCTGCATCGTGTAGCTTACATTCTGACCCACAGCTCATGTGAGCACTAATGTAAAGGAAAGGTTACGATTATATGGAAAGGTACACTATGTGTGAGCATTTCCGAGTACCCGAAGTAATTCTAGATGATTCAACGGGTAAGAAAAGGAAATGAAAAGGTAAGGATGCACATGGAATGAATCATGATCTTATGAAAACATTGATGAATTAAATGATGAGATCATATATGGAAATCTACTTATCTTATGGTTGAATTCATTTGTATCATGGACAAGTGCACAAACTTGTGAGTTTGATGATGTTGTATAGGCTTATACTAAGCTTATGCAATTGGTAATGATTTTATGCTTAAACTATGAATTGTGCTAATAAAATGTTAAGTTATGTTTAAATTTGCATGAGCTTACTAAGCACTCGTTGTTTACGTTGTTACTTTTCTTTGCTTTTTTAGATAATCGGAAGCTCGATAAATTAGAAGCTCATCGGAGACCTATCATATTATCCAGCAACTATTGCGGTAGTTTTTGAGTATTTTGGCCAAGGTTAATAATGACATGTATAGGATCTTTTGTAATGGTAGTTTACGAATGTGTTAGTGGTGATTTGGTATGTATATGCTTTGAAATTTATGTTTGGTTTGATGAACCTTAATATCTTGCCAAGTTACGTCATTTTGATAACTTTTATGTGCTTGTGTATAATGTCCTTGTTGGTATGTTTATGGTGATATGAAAATGGTTATATGTGATGTTATTTGGTAGTTAAGGAACTAGATTGGTATGCTTGGAGTATGGTAATATTGACTTGTATTGGTAAATGATGTGTTGATATAATTGTGGTGCCTTTGAATGACATATTGGTTAGCTGAATTAAGATGTTTGAAATATCATGTTTATGTGTGTTTGTATGTTGTTTAAGTCCCTTGCATAAATTCCCAAATGGTAGGAATGGTTAGGTATGAATTGGATTTGAAATGGCTTAATTTTAGGTAAATCTTTGGGATCACACGGGTTGGGACACGGGCTGCCACACGGCCTGGCTACATTGCCATGTGTCATTTGTAAAATTTTAGTGTTTTAAGTTAGTGAGTTGCACGACCTAGCACACGGCCTGGCATATGGTAGTGTGTGGCAACTCAGAGAGTTACATGGCCTGCAACACAACCGTGTGACCTTGTTCAGTGAGTTACACGAGTGAGGACACAGGCTAGAACATGGCCGTGTGTCCCTAGTTCAATTGTTACACGGCCTAGGCTATGTCACACATCCTGGTCACACGGCCTGAGTTACATGGTTGAGGACATAGGCTGGAACACGGCTGTGTGTCCCTAGTTCGATTGTTACAAGGCCTGGGCTATGTCACACATCCTGGCCACACGGCCGTGTGACCCCTGTTTTTCAACTTTTGCATCTTTTTTCTTAAAACTTCTATTTGGTTTTGATTTAGTCTTGAATTGCTTCTAAACTATTTGTAAGGCCTCGAAGGCTCGATTTAGGGACAAAACAAATATGATTGATTAGTTTATAATCGTTTAAGTTATTTAATGTTATGATGATAAATGTTTCCGATTTATCGGTAATGCTCCGTAACCTTAATTCGGTGACATAGATGAGTTACGAGTGTTACAACTATTATAATTTATGAATATATATTACTAATCAATAGGTTATTCCATACTTACAAAATTCACTAATATTTTGATTCCTTTTTTTTATTTTATCATTTCATAGATTAACAGGAACAAAACTTTTATAAGAAATCACTTACTGTAACACTCCTCGTTGGACCCAATCACCGAGTTTGAGCTAAAAGATGCTACAATCGATAATGAAATAATTCTATACATTTAATGAATAAAATGAATCAAAACCCAATAATTTCAATCATTTAAATCCTTTAGTACAATTTAAAAACCTTTCCCGAGTTTTATACAAGCTTACATAAACTCTAAAGTTGACTCGAGATCAAATAAATACCAAACTGCAAAGGATTCAAAATTTCCAAATTACATCGCAATGTGAGTTCCTCTACGTCGTGAAGTCACCAAACAGTGTTTCACGTCACGACGTCAAACCACTTGACATTGAGATGTCACAAACTGTTGGCTGTCGTCGTGACGAGGGGAGTTTGATGTCGGGACGAGGATTCTGTTTGGAGCAAAAATAGGCCATTTGATATCTATTCCATGCTAAGCCAAACCATTAGCACAATTGGTGCATAAATGCACACTTATATCTTGCATAGGACTGGTCCAAAAGCATGTCTAAGCATTCAATTAACTATTTCTAAACTTCCATTCCAACGTTTCCAAAAAATTGGCAACAATAAATCAATCCAAACCTTATCATACTCAAAATACCATTCAAACGAATTCAACCAACCAATTCTTGGTTTATAACCATCCAAAGTCATCAATTTTGCCATGCTTTATCATACTCAAAATACCATTCAAATAATTTTCATTATAACACAACACATTACCAATTCATTATTACCACATTTAACCATTCAAATAGAATTCAAAGACATTAATTCAAAACCAAAATTAACATGAACTACTTAGCAAATAATGCATAACTTCAAAAATTAACTAATTCAAACCAACATATCCAACTTGTAATATAAATAATCACATGTACACATACTCTTGGTCCAAATTATCACTTATTGACACCTATTTATATGCCACATAATCAGACGTAGAGGAACAAAAGACTACTGAATCAACAACTAGATAGTATGAGCTCTGAGGTGATCCAATTGACAGGTTCCGCTAATAGACAAACTATATAATAAGAAGAGAACAACCAAGTAAGAATTTTAAATGCTTAGCAAGTTGATAATCATAAAACAATAAACTTACCTCATTTAATAATATATACACTAACATAAACAATCCGACATTTAGACCTAACATGGTAATTCAATTCCACAAGGTGAGTTCTCATTTTCATTCTATATGATAAGCCAACGTATATATACATTCATCATTAAACGATATTTCAATATAAATCATATAACCGATCTGATATTGAATCACATTCTTATCAAACTCATACCATATCAATATCGTTACTCAATTCGTATTAGTTATTTAGCCCAATGAACTTTAATAAATAATGTAACACCCCCAGCCCAATTCGGTCCTCGGATATAGGCTACAGGTTGTTACTAGACAAAGCACTCAAAACTTACACATAAATGCTACACTCATGGTGGATTGTTCTGTGGACGACCTTGTGGCGGAATGATCTGGCAAGTGTTCCAACTGAATGTTGAACTACAATTACTAAATTGCAACTATTTCACGGACACAATTATTGCAAAAAGTAAGGCGAACATATGAAATGATAAATTGTTCTGTAGATACTAACACAATACATTAGATTCTGTGAAAACTTATAATGCGAATTATAAACAAAACATGTATTCATTTCCTTTATAAACATCAAAAGTACACTAAGAACTCCCTTCAAACATTGACAGATAGTGAGTCTTTACTTAGTTTATCAGGACGCTTTCATATACTAATCTCATTCACATTTCTTTCATCAATATTTGATACCTTCTTTCTATACTCAACAAATCAAATCTAACTTACCAATTTTCAACTAAACATCTAAGGAGCAAAATCAAAGAAGAATTAAACAATGTTTACATCGTATGAACTTACTTGGTGGGTGGGAACACACAACAATGAAGTCTACTCAACAACCTTTCTTTTTCCACGATCTTCTCTTGGCGGGTTCAAATCTTGATCTATAGCATAATTTAATTCAATTCTTATTAACCAGATATCATTCATCAACTCACTATATATATACACAAGCCTCCTATCACTTGAAATTCTAAATACTATGTATCAACTTGCAATGCATTTAAACCAGTTTTTAGATATTTATACTTTACCACATAAACTTCTCATCGAAGCATTCATCATCAATACTTAACTAAACTTCTCATCAAAGCATTCATCATCAATACTTCAAGCATTCAACAATGGTAATCTAATGAAATATTTAACCGTTTTAGAAATAAACACCTCGATTAGCTAGATTGAAGCATAACAATCTCAAAAACACAAAATCCATGCAAAATAGGCTTGAATTAGTTTACCATGCAAAGCTGAAAGCTGAAGAATTTCTTAAAGCTTTTATTTCTTCCAACTAAGGTGAAATTTCGATGAAGAAGATAAGATTGAAGATCATTCTCTTTCTTTCCACTTAAATACTCACTAACACAATTATCAAAGTATTATAATTAACATTTTAATAGGTGTTCATCTAAACTTACATGCGTTTCCTCTAAACCTATACATCAACCATGCACTAATATCAAAAGTGGACTAATTGCCACATAAGACCTTTTAAGTCCTAAAGGTCAAGGATGACTAACTTTTGCCTTCATTACGATTTAGTCCTGGTACTAAAATCAACTATATACTCAACCAAATTACCAAATTAGAATTTCATATAATCAATGTAATAGACTAACATATATCAAATATTAAAATTTATTGACTCAATCATCGATAAACAAGGTTTCGAAACCACCATTTTTAACATCACAAAAAACAGGCAGTGACAAATAAATTCAGATACACAGGTACTACACCACACCAGAGAGCACTGTAGTGTTATACAGAGGCATCGAATTGCGAATAGAAACATCATAATGCAAACATAGGCCCTGAAATGCAAATAGAGGAACCAAAGTGTAAACCAGTACAAGCGTACAGCTAACCCTATTGGCATGCTAACTGTATCCTATTCTTTACTACGTTCACCTGGACATCACTTTATACAAATATCAACATTTCTTTTCAATGCAATTCAAATCTCACCTTTTGTACTAATTTATAAATAATTCAAAACATAATAAACATACATACATTCACATAACAATATTTTATCAATTAAATACGCATATACGTATCATATGAACTTACCAGAAAAAACTAGAAATTAATGAAACGTCGAGGACTAATATGCTAATTTGCCTTTTCCACGATTATCTAATGTTGATCCAAATCTCGATCTATAATAATAATTCATTTCAATTATCAATTCAAAATACTTAACATTAGTCTATTATATGCTTTTGATAGTTTAATTTTAATTTTTGAATGTTTTCTAAAGTTTTTCATTTTATTCAATTTAGTCCCTAAAACTGATAATGCCAAAACTTTCAAATATAAGATTCGTTTTTGAAACCGAACTTAGTTACATCCTTTTATAGCTCTTTATTAACAATAATTACTGTAATTTCATGCTAATTTTGTAATATTCACACTTTACTCCCTATGTTCTAAACTAACAAATTTTACTTTACAAATTAGTCCTTTTTTTTATATCTAAGATTAAAATCTAACAATTTAGTACAAAAAACTTCAGGATAATGGAAACTTCTTAAAACTTTAACATTTTTTCAAATTAATCCCTGGGTTAGCTAAATCAAACTCCCGGGATCACAAAACATAAAAATTATAAGAAATAGACTAAAAACGGCTTACCAATCAAGGATTTTAACATGAAAACATCAAACCCTATACTTTTTTCTCTTAGATAGTTGAAGAAGAAGATGGAAGAAAATGATTCTTTTCTTTTACTTTTTTTGTCTTATATATTTTAATTATAACTAATAAACATTAATTATTTAACTTAAACTTTAATTAATTAAACTTAATTGTAATTAAGTAACTTAGTGGATGAATACATCATCTCTCACTATTAATAAATATAAATGGGTCCAATTTTTCAATTGGTTCCTAAATATTTTAAAAATCCTTAGCGATTAAAATTTTACCACTTTTACGATTTAGTCCTTCTACCACAATTAACTATCTGTTCAATAAAATTCCTAAACCAAACTTCAGTATAATACCATAATAGACTTGTAAATATTATTATATAATGTTTATAAACTTGATGGTCGAAAATGGGGTTCCAAAACCACTGTTTCTGACACCACTGAAAAATAAGTTGTTACACTTACCACGACTTTTTAGCCCATGATAGACATATTTGAGCTAGATGGATACACGGAATACATCATGGTATACGAAGAAAATAAATGCTGAGAACATAGGCATTGAAGTGCAATATCAAAACAAAACACTGAAGTGCATGTTACGATTAACAAGGGAGCACTCGATTTCCTATGACATGCCAACAATATCTACAAAGTTTAACACTAGTCTATATGGGCATTTCACGATACCAGATTTACAATAATTAATCACAAATGCTTTATTTCACGATTATCATGATTTTGTTTCACTTTCTCATTCCTTTCATTTAAGTTTACTATTTAACATTACATGAACATATAATTTCAAACATTAAGATTTCAAAACATTATCTTTTCATTTCATTACGAATTGTCCACGATCTCTATTCATGTTAATATATATTCCATAATTTTCACAATTTAACTACACTTTTCATTTATTCAATTTAGTCATCATTTTCCACAATTTAAAGAACAATTGTAATTTCATTTATAAAATAACGAAACTTTATTTAGTAAATTATTAATTTAGAATACACCTTATATTTTGTGTTCACTATATCATTTTCACTTATCAAATAATAACACGTAAAACTTTTACGTATTTTTCAATTTAGTCTTTTTACCACAAAATTCAATATTAACTATCACATAACACTTTAATCCATTAATTCATCATAATATCTTATTCAACATGTCTAATTTATATGCACTTCTCTTTTCTTATTTTAATCATAAATTTCACAAAGTTCATAATTTAGTCTTTTAACATCATGAACATACAATATTTATTATAATTTCATTTTAACATCACTTTATGTCCATTTCATTACAATATTTCACTTCAATTAAACCTTATTTTAAAATATTTTGTTTCACATATCAAATTTTTTTACACTTTGATAAGTGCTAAAAGTAACTTGTTTTACCTCATTCTTAATGCATTTTTGGGTGATTATTCGATGTTAATTGTAAATTTTATGCTCCTAATCCTTTAAATTCATGTTTTTATGTTTAATGAGCACCTAGGAGCAAAAGGAGTGAAAAATGAGGGAAAATCAGAAAATCAGAGCAAGCTACAAGAGCCACACGGGCTAACCCATTCCACACGGCCAACCACATGGGCATGTGGTAGGGCATGTCAATTGTGTGGATTTCCATTCTGAACAGTGAAAAATCATGATTTTTAGGTTTTTCAAGCATTCTAAGATGTATATATGACAAAAACAAGAAGATAAGAGGGAGTCGTCATAGAATATTCAAGAAAACAACTAAAAAAAACACCATTGAAGCTGATTATGAAGCAGATTTTCATCAAGCTTAAAGATTCCTAGTTGATTTCTGAGGAGATTATCATGAGTTTCTTTATTTCTTTCGGTTATATTGTATCTTGGATGTTTTATTTGTGAGCATGAACTAATTTTCTAAATACCTGGGGAGATGAACCCTGTGATGGATTCTGTCATTTGATTTTTATTTTACGCAATAAATATTTAGTTTCTTGTTCTCAATTATGTGTGCTTAATTCTTGGTTTGATATTTCTAGATTATTAATCCGTGTTTGATGTGTTTAAATTGGAAGTTAAATAGACCCTATTTAAGAGTAGATATTGCATAATTGAGTGGAGTTGCATGCAATCTTTGAATAAGATGACATAAACCTATTGGATTAGAGTCAAATCTAATAGAAGAACCCATAGCATGAGTTAATGCGATAATAGGGGTTTTAATTAGGAATAAATTTCAATTACTGAACTTAGAGTCAGTTGCTCTTACTCTCAAAAGAGATATTAACATAATTTAGGGATTTCTATGGATCAAGTTACTAAGTAAAGAAATTGCGTAATTTAGATTGATAGTGACAGATGAAATCTAGGTGAATTCTTTCATGGTTATTGTTTAGCTTCTTGGTTGTTAATCAATTTATCTCCTAATTTGTTCTTTGTTGTGTTCGTTAGTAATTAATTTAGTTAATTTTAGTTTTTAATCAATCACTCAAATTATTCAGTTAAATAATAGAAAGACAACAATTACTAGTACTTTTAGTCTTTGTGGGAACGATATCTTTGCTCACCGTAGCTATACTATTAATTGATAGGTGCACTTGCCATAGTCAAGTTTTTAGTTAGTTTCGTGGACATCACACTTTATTTTACTAACCACAATTTTCACAAAGTTTACCTTTTAATCCTTAGGTAACAAAAGAATTCAAGGGTACTTACTTTTCTTCAACCTGAAATCACTTGTTTATCTCTTTTCTTTGTCACTTGAATCATTTCCTCTATTTCTTTCTTCAATAACATGTCAAGAACATAAAACTTTTCATGAGAGTTCTCTACTTTAGCATCACTTTCATACTTTTCTAACAAGATTAAACTTAAAAACATGATGAAACCTTAAAATTCAGACTTTGCTCTTTTGATTTCAAGCCTTAGCTTGATTTTCTCTCTCCTTCAGCACGAACTTGCAATCTTCATTCTTAATATCTAAGTTCACTAAGTTTGTAACACCTCAAACTCGACATAGACGTTATGGTCTGAATATGAGTGTTACATCTTACGAGAAACAATGTTGCTTAATTTTGGTGAAAAACTCATTTTTCTCTTAAAGAAACAAAATTATATATCATGTTGAGAACGAAGATTTTTACAAAAAACTCATGAGTATACTTTAACGAAAACCATGTTCTATTAACAACATCAAAACAGATCCAATTTACTTTTTTTTTGTTTTGTGTGACAAAAACTTAGTATCGAATAGCAAAAGCTTGGCAGTGGAAAAGTTACTTCGAAAATTTTGCCTTTAAAAAGAAAACATATTATATGTTCTTAAATATTTAAAGTTCTGATTATGGAAAATGTGTTTAACAAAATAAATATCAAACAAATAATAAAGTCCCAAACACAATTTAAAAAAGTTCAAAATGACCGTAAAGTCCATATTTAAAAACCAAAATATATTAAACCTAATGATGCAAACCAATAGAGTGTAAATCGAGCTTCCGAGTCGCTGTCTAATCCTAAGCCTAAGGATCACCTGAAATGAAACAAACAAACACGTGAGCTTTACGCCCAGTGTGTGATTTGGCCCATATATCGTGATATATGTCAGAATATAATATATTTCATATTGAAGCACATCTTACAACATATCATAGCATATAAGATTTCATAACAAAATATAACTTATAACATATCATAGCATATCAGATTTCATATCGGAGCATATCTTATAACATAGCATATCCTACCTTCATCCGCTACACACCATCTTCGTCTAACCAATAACACCAATTAGGAATACACGAGCCATCCATCCAATCACACTATATGTGGTAGTATGCCACTCATAATATTTAGCTAAGCTTCCAAACAGAAATCTGCGGTCTAGCCACCATAATTGCAGTAATAATTGCCATATCACACTTCCACCATCAAATTATAACCCACCCACAATACATAAGCATAATTACGATCATATTATCATAAGCTCATACATACATATAATATAAATCGTATGACATGCATGTCTAAGCATATTTGTACATATATTTGTTTTCGGAACATAGCATAACATATAAATTATATAAAACCAAACTTACGTAACATACTTCTAAGTTTACCCAACGTTTATATACATTAAAACTTACGCTTTTCTAGGTGTACATGATGCCCGCAGACCCAATTTTAGAGTCTCACAATCGGCCCCTAATCAAGCCTTAAAATTTTCCAACAAGGCCCACACGGCCTGAAAAGCCAGTTTTGGAATGAGTTATGATATTAAAGACCCGTCCCATCATTTAATAAATGACATATATTTATATAAAGGGAAATGATAACATATTTAAATTATATTGAATAGATTTTAATTAAAAAAAAGGAAATGATGGGACGGGTCTTTAGGCCTTGGTGTATAGATGGTCGGCTTCAATTAATGGCCAGTTTCAGGCCTATTTATCGGTGAATTTTTTTAATTTTTTTATTTGATAAAATGGATGTCGGTCATGAGTGTACCGACACTTAAAAAATTAGTTTTTATCTTAAAAAGTGGGTTATGATATTAAAGACCCGTCTCATCATTTAATACATGACATATATTTATATAAAGGGAAATGATAACATATTTAAATTATATTGAATAGATTTTAATTAAAAAAAAGGAAATGATGGGACGGGTCTTTAGGCCTTGGTGTATAGATGGTCGGCTTCAATTAATGGCCGGTTTTAGGCCTATTTATCGGTAAATTTTTTTAATTTTTTTATTTGATAAAATGGATGTCGGTCATGAGTGTACCAACACTTAAAAAAATAGTTTTTATCTTAAAAAGTGGTGTCGGCCACTTAACTCCCCCAATTCAATTTCTTTTTCAAATATTGGTATATATTTATATCAATATAATATGGTTAGAAAAAAAATATATGTGTCGATCATCTAGTGTTCAGCACCCAAAAAATTAATTTTTTAACTCTGACACAATGATAATGATTGTGTCATATTTTTTTGTGGTGTCGGCCATTAATTCCCCTAATCTCATTTTACTGTTTATTTTAGATAATTTAAGTTATTGTTTTTTAACAAGAGTATTTTTTGTATTTATTTATTTATTTTAGGTCATTTAGATAAAATAACCATCAAGGATGCTCAAAGTTCTGCATTATAGACAAAACATAAGCCGAAACTTTTGAAAAATCCTAGCAGCCAGATCCATTGTCATCATGTAAGAGTCTACATGTTGAAGTTCTTTGCTAAAATGAGCTCACTACTCTATGTGTATTGAGTTTGGTAGGAGATGGCATATAATCAACATAATTGATTGATCTCGTGCTAACTTGATACTAATAGCCTAGATTATGCTTCATGCCAGAATATCTTTAGAGCAAAAACTTCGATGTCTCAGTATGATATCATTACGTTGCTTCCATAGCCTCCAACATAAAATGCCAAACAACATGGACCAATCATACTCATGGCATGTTCAGTAGTGCTTAAAAAAAGTACTTCTGGCTCGAAACACTTTTGGAAGAAAAATTGTGGTAAACAAATTATTTTTGACTGAAATTTTTGGTTGCTGAAAATTTTGACTTTTTAAAAGTGCTTTTCAAAAACACTTTTGGAAAGGAGAAGTTAAAATTTTTAGTTTTTCCTCTCCCAAAAACACTTTTGGTACTTAATTACTTTTTCACCCTTTCAATAACATAGTACTTTTCCTTTTTATTCTTGGTGCTTAGTTACAAATGTGTTAAAATCATTAATTAAAAATAAAAATATTTTTAAAGTACTAATTACAAATATTTAATGGTTATATTTAAATATTTAAAATATAGTTTATATATTCTAATTAAATTTTATAAATAATTAATATTTATTACTTAAAAATATTTAAAATTTATATTTCATATATTAAAATATTAAAATAAATTATAATATTTTTTATATTCTTACTAAAATATAATAATATTAACTAATTTAAATATTATTTAAATGTATATTTATTACTTGATAATAACATGTCTAAAATGAGCGTTTTATTTCTCAAAATACTTTTTAACAAGAATACTAAACATTCAAAATTTAAATTCAAATTTTAAATTAAACTTTTCAAAAATATTTTTCACAATATTTTTTAAAAATATTACTAAACTAGCCATCAATATTCCAATTGAAGTTGGTTCTATGAATATTCATCAATACCCAATCTTTAACATGACTTGGTCGTTATAAGGAACAATTTTCTTTCATTGTCGGTTTGCAAACCTGCAATCTCTCACGACATAGAGACTTGATTCAGGTCCCTCTTCGCACAGGTAATAGGTTGCATTATTAGTATATGAATCACCTGCAATCTTCAGCTGTATCTCTTAGCATCTTAGCAAGTGGTTCTCAAGCATTTCCATCTTTATCTGATCCAATGCTTTATGTGCGGTGTTTTTCTGCAATGATTCTCCATAGCTGTTGAAACTACAATGGCTCCACCCCACTCTTGATGTAAATTTGCCGTGCAGGGTAGAGAGTTAGTAGATTGAGACCCAAGTTCCATTGTTGAAGCCACAATTGGAAGTAAGCTAGAGCTTAACAGCCTAGTTTGTTGCACCGGTTTTTTTTTTTAAAAATGTTATTTCTTAAGTAAGCTCTACCGAGCTTAGTGTATTTATCCATGGAAAACAAGTTGTATAACAGCCTTGCTTCCAGAATGTTTCTTTTTTGTTTGTTTTTTTTTTCTTCTTTATCAGGCTCAAACGAGCTTTGTTTACATTTGTTGAAAGCTAATGATTTAGCTTTAAAAAAATTATGAGAGAATAATAGAAAAGTAAGTGAATGATAGAATAAAGAGTGTCTGATTAATGATAGAAGAAAGAAGAAATTTTCTTCTACAGCATCGAAGAAAAAAAGAGAGGATTTTTTTATCTAAATAATGTGAAAAAAAGTTAAATATCAAAATAATTACCACACCAATTATTTACAAAAATAGGTAAAATTTGCAGGATCTAGCTGGTGCCATCGAATTGTGAGACGAGACCTCCAAAATTCCCAACATATCATTCGGCTATCATTATTTTCGAAAAAAAAATTCTGATCACACGTGTTTATGGCTGGGTTAAATTCAAGTCGAGTTCAACTAAAAATTTAGACCTATTGTTAAATTTGGGTTCAATCTATGTTTAAAATTTTGTTTAAGCTCGGTCCTGACTCGACCGCTTCGTATTAATTTTAAATATATATATAATACATCAAAATATTAAAAATATCTAAATAAATATTTTTCAAAAATTAAAATAAATTTTAAAAATATGTATATTTAAATAATCCTAAGATAAAATAAATAAAACTTAACAAGTAAATGCCTTTAAAATAATAATAAAATTAATAATAAAATAAATTTTATACAATATCCAAATAATAATAATAAAATTGTAGTAACATAATAGTAAAATAATAGAAAAAGAAAAAAACAAGAAAATAATATTAAAAAAATATATTTTTTTATCTTTTAGTGAATTCGGGCCGAGCTCAGGCCAGAAATACCTTACTCGAGGCTTTACTCGTTTTTTAAACTAATTTTATTTTTTTATCTAAATTTATTTTTTAAATTTATATTTTTATTCAAACTCTCTCATATTTTGAGCGAGTATTTAGGCCAAATGACCAAACCCATAAACAGGTCTGGTGCCACTCCTAAGTCAGGCAATAACAATATATATATATTTTTAAATATCCAAAAAAATACAAATTATCCAATATAAAAAAGAGAATTTTTTTAATGGAACCGAAAATTAGTTTAATTCTTTAGCCCGGTTAAAAGGAAAAAATGAAAAAAAAAAAAACCTGTTTGCGAAAAGACAGGACGTGGGAAGACAAGACATAGCATCTGTTATGAAAGGACATAGCAACAGTTGTGAAAGACTCTAGGGAGAAGGGACTAGTATTAGTCAACAGGGCTATTTATTACCTATCATTAAATATATATTTAAAATTTTAATTGTTTATTTCTATTTTTATTTATTTGTCATAGTATATATTAGTGGGGGTTGATCCCCCTTACCAACGGTGAGAAGAAGACGAAAGGTTTTGGGTTTTGTTAAATTTTTTTATCAGTTTCAAGGAAGAAAAGAAGGGAGAGAATACATATAGTAGCATAGGAGGAAATAGAAGGAAATTTTTTTTTGAGAGTTTTACACAGTAAAAGAAAAGTTCGAATTAGTATTAAAAATGGAGACAATTTTTTATATGCGTTTATTTTAATTGAGTAATATTGTAAATAACTGTTGATTATATATTTGAAACTCACCAAAAAATAGAAATTAGGTTTGATAAGAAAGTGTTTGGGGAAGATATGAAAGAAAATATCGATATAAAAATTGCTCGACATTGTGGGAGAAAGATGTCGATGCTATTCTACAAATTTTTAATTTCATCAAATCCTATCAAATTTAAGGAGATAGAACTTTTAGACAATGAATACGTGGAGACAATGGTCGCATTGTATTGCCCGATTGGGAGGGTGAACATTAAACCAATTCAGTTGTTTGCTGAGTTAGTGGGTGTGGAACCCGTTGAAGATGTCATTCCATTAAGGCAACAATATGGAGTTCAACACCCATGTGTGGAGGTTCCGAGAGCGTCTGTCGATATGTGATCATCTATGCGTGAGTTTGACATCGATCTTAATGTTACGTGGTTAGAACAGTACGGTAGTGAAGCGATGCATCATGAAACTAATTGAAACTTTAACTAAGACAAATGCACCATTAAAAATTATTAATATTTTTATTTTCTTTTATATTCGGTATATTCGTATTTTTTTAGGTATTTTGAATAAAAATACATACCGGTGTCGCCTGACACAGTGGGGGCACAAAAAATATTTTTTTAAAGATAATGATGGTCGAATGATGTGCTGGAAATTTTGGGGTTGCCACTTAACACGTTGGCAGCATTGACTAGGTCCTACAGATTTTGCCCAATTTCGTAAATAATTGGTGTGGTGCCTATTTTGGTGTGTGGTCTTATGCCTTGCATTTTGGACTAAACAGTGTGTGACGTTGCAGTAGGGAAGTGTTCTTCATCTCGGTGACGCGATGCCACGTCACAACGTGGCGACATGCAACTCAAGTTTTTCAACTTTTTTCTCCCAGTTAAACTATGTTTTTTAGTTTTCCACTTAAACTCTGATTAACCTAGAGTTATTCTAGTCAAATATGCTACGAATTTCAGCCTATAAATAAGCCTTAGTTACTTTAGGTTTACAAAAACAAAAATATTTAGATTGAGAGAATTTTGTTCTTTATTTTGAAGGATTTATTCTTTTAGGGCTTCGTGTTTTCCTCTAATTCTCTTCATCTTTTGTAATCTCCTTATTATAGTAAAATCTCCTTTTGCCTATTATTTTTTATCCTCATTTGAGGAGTTTTTCCACATAAAATTTGCGTGTTTGATCTTCTTGATTTTATTTTATTTACTTATTCATTGTATACATGGGTTCATTCCCCACAACTAATTATAAGTTGTGACAAAACCTTAGTTCTTGCGAAATTGAAACTGTTTCGGATCAATTTGGGACTTTATCCGACCCTTAAGCATCCTTACCATTTCAGTTAACTAATTATAAATTAGCTCGTGACAAGAAAAATCGAGAAATTCGACCACCACAAAAATATTGTGAAGGAAACCTAGTGACTTATGCTCTAAGTGTTGCTAAAAGCTTTGATTTAACCGATCCTTTGTGTTATTATGAGGCAGTTCAAGCCTCTGATTCTAGCAAATGGCTCGTTGCAATGGAAGAATAGATGGAGTTGCTTCAAAATAACGAGACTTGGCGGCTAGTTAAATCACCTATTGGTAAAAGAATCGTTGGTTGCAAATGGTGTTTAAAAAGAAAGAAGGTTCGGGTTCTAACGACATTAGGTACAAGGCAAGATTGGTTGCAAAGAGCTACAATCAAGTGGAGGGAGTTGATTTTCATGATTTTTTTTTTCTCTCCTATTGTGAAACATACTATTCGGGTGCTTTTGGCTCTTGTGGCATCAAACAATCTTGAATTAGAGTAGTTAGATGTGAAAAATGCTTTCTTTCACGATGCCCTTGAAGAGGACATCTACATGCAACAACCAGAAGGCTTCAAATTTGAAGATAAAGAAGATCATGTTTGCCTTTTGCAAAAGTCTTTGTACGGTTTGAAGCAATCTCCTTGGCAGTGGTATAAAAATTTGACTCATTCATGTTGAGTATTGGTTTTTCTCGAAGTAAGTATGATAATTTTGTTTACCTACAATGTCTTGATGATGGTTCTTTTATATATTTGCTGCTTTATGTTGATGATATGTTGATTGCGATAAGAATCCATCTGAAATTGATCGTCTTAAAATCATGCTTAACTTTAAGTTCAAGATGAAAGATTTAGGTGCAGTAAAGAAAATTTTGGGATGGAAATTTCGGGAGATAGACATTCCGGAAAATTGTTTTTAACAAAGGTACATCAAGAAGATCCTTTAGCAATTTGAGATGCAAGATGCAAAACCGGTAAGCACTACTTTAGTTGCACACTTTAAACTCTCAATTTTAGATTCCTCACAGAATGAAGGAGATGAAATGTACATGTCAAAAGTACCTTATTCAACAATATCCGGAAGTTTGATGTATACAATGGTATGCATTTATCCCAATATTTCACATGTTGTTAATCGATACATGACCAATCTTGGTAAGTTACACTGGCATGCAATTAAGTGGATTTTAAGATATTTGCAGGGTACTTTTAACATGTGCTTAGAGTTTGAAAAAAATTCAAAAGGGTTTAGTCGAATATGTTGATTCTAACTATGTAGGAGATTTAGATATAATAAAGTCTCTCATAGGTTACCTATTTGCTTTTAGGAATTGTGCCATTAGTTGGAAAGTTGCACTTCAGGCTATAGTGGCTTTGTCGACTACTGAAGCGGAATACATGGAAATTACTGAAGCAATTTGGTTAAAGAGCCTGTTTAGTGATTCGATAAATGAAAAAGGGGCAACTGTCATATATTGTGATAGTCAAAGTGCCATACATATCACCAACGATCAAATGTATCACAAAGAATGAAACACATAGATATTCGTTATCATTTTTTTTGAGAGGTGATCATTCAAGGGGATGTTCAGATTCTTAAAATTGGCACAAAACACAATCCGGCCGACATGTTGATAGTGAGTCTTCCAGTTTAAAAGTTCGAGCATTGCTTGGACTTGGTGAGTATCTAACGGAGATCAAATTAGGCCCATAATAAGGCTTTGGTAAGAGAGTTAAGTCAAATACGAGTCAAGGTGGATGGAGTTATGCCTCGCATTTTGGACTAAACAGTGTGTGACGTCGCAATAAAGAAGTGTTTTTCATCTTAACGAGCAGCTGACATCATAACGAGAAAAAAGCCTTCGTCCCGACGACGCGATCCTCTTTCGTCTCAAGTTTTTTGGCTTTCTTCTTCCAGTTAAACTCTGTTTTTGTAGTTTCCCACTTAAACTGTAATTAACCTAGATTTATTCTATTTAAATATGTTATAAATTTCAGCCTATAAATAGGCCTTAGTTACTTTAGGTTTACAACAACAAAAATATTTAGATTGAGAGAATTTTGTTCTTTGTTTTGAAGGATTTTTTCTTTTGGGGCTTCAGTTTTCCTTTAATTCTCTTCATCTTTTGTACTCTCCTTATTATGTAAAATCTTTTTTTGCCTATGGTTTTTTTTATCCTAATTTAAGGAGTTTTTTCACGTAAAATTTGCGTGTTTGATTTTCTCGATTTTATTTTATTTGTTTGTTTGTTGCATACACGAGTTCATTCCCCACATGGTATTTTTTTTTTCACATTATTTGGGTAAAAAGCTAGAATTAAACTAATTATTGGTGTTGCCTGACAACTATGCGACACCATTAAAAAATATTATTTTTTTCTTCTTTTATACTTGGTATATCCATATTTTTTTTGGGTATTTTGAAAAAAATACAAAGCAGCGACATTAAATTTTTTTTTTAAAAGATAATGATGTGCTGAAAATTTTGGGGTGCTACTTAACACATCGACGACATTGGCTGGGTACTGTAGATTTTGCCCATTTTTGTAAATAATTGATGTGGTAAATATTCTGATATTTATTTATTTTTAAAACATTAATTGGGTAAAAAATCGAAAAAAAGGAAATCACTGAGAATATTAAAAGTAATGAAATTCAAGAAAGTAAAAGAAAGAGTTAGTAAGGAGAATATTAGCATATGAATCACATGCTAAAATGCTAATAATTTGGTAAATTTTGATTAAGATAATTAATAGGTTGTTAGTACCAAAATAATGGTTTTTAGTAGCAATGACTTCAAGAGTTTAACTTAATTACTCAAGCTATATAAATAGCAAGTGATGTAAACAGAAAAGTATGTTTTCTATTGAATAAAATTCAAATAATTGCTTAATTGTTTCTTTTAAGTTCACTATGTCTAACCTGCATCAACAATGTCTCCTGGTTTGTAGGAGCCTTTATTTGAAGAGTATCTTGTTCTTGACTCATTGGGATGCCAAATACACATCCTATCCTAAATTAAATACACGTCTTATCCTAAAGTTTATTGTCCCAAAATTATAAATGTAGATTAAATAGACATCTTGTAATAGCTGACTTTCAATGATATCGGGAAAATAAGCTCGTGAATTTATTTATTTAATAATTATGAGACAAATGTGATTTTTGAGAGATTTTTAAATTAGTAATTTGTGTTTTATAAAGATTTATTAAGTCAAAAAATTGAGGAAAACAGGTATCGAGATCTCAATTTTATAAATCGAGCTGTGAATATTTTTATAAATATTTATGGAGTATCAATAAGGTAGTATTAAAATTTCGTCAGAAAATTTTAACGTTTGGGTGGTTAATTAAATAAAAAGGACTAAATTGAAAAAGATGTAAAAGTTGCTAAAAGGATTAAATAGCTCAATTGTCAAATGAGGAAGGACCTAAAGTGCAAAAAAGCCCATAGGAGATATTTTGGGCGGAAATAGCTGAGAAAAATCAGGAAATGAGTGAATTAAGGGCAAAATTGGAAAATTGCCAAAATTAACTAAATAAAAATGGGACCAAATGAGAATATCTAGAATTCTCTTCAATTCTCTTCATTTTCATTAGCTGAAAAACAACCATGGAAGAGGGTTCAAGCTGGTTTTCATACTCTAGCTTCGTGTAAGTTTAATTCTTGCTTTCTCCTTGAAATTTCTATGTTTTTGGACTTTTACAATTGGGTCCAACTTACTATTTCATTAGTTTTTGATTTCATGGTTAATTTTTAAAGTTTTTATGGATGAGTGCTGGAAGCATATGATGAATAAATATAGAATTGAAGCTTTAATTTTGATATATGATAATATTATCAAGTAAAATTGATGAAAATTGATTTTAAGACCTAATTGTGAAAATGTTTGGAATTAAAGTCTAGTGCTGAAATCATGATTTCCAAAGTTTGTAAAGTAGTTTAAAGTTTTAGAATAAAGTGTTAATTGAGAAAAATCAGCTCAATTGAGAGGCTAATTGAGTAGGGACGAAATTGTTATTTATTAAAAGCTTAGGGGAAAAATGGTAATAAACAGCTTGCACTAAAACAATTTTGGATAGCAGCAGTAGACTAAATTTGAAAAATCACCATAAATTTTAGAAATCGAATTAGAAGATGAAAAAATATGAAATTAAATCTTATTGAGTCTAGTTTCTTATAGAAGAAACGATGTAAGCAATAAATTTGTAAATCATGAGATATAATGAATTTTGTGAGACAAGGTCAGAATGAATTTGGGTTCCCCTGTTTTGACTTTGAAAAATCATAAAAAAATTGAATAAAAATAATTATGGACTTAAATTTATATGTCTAGAATCCTGGATAAGTCTATATTCAATAGAAATAAACAGAAACATCATTCAAATCCTGTATAAAGAGATAATTAATTTTTAGTGAAGAAGGGTTAGAACTGTCAGACAGCAGAATAGGGGTGACTTTAAAGAATAAACTGTACTTATTTGCTTAACAAAAAATTCTAAAAATTTTATGGTAAGAAGATATGTGAGTCTAGTTTCAGGAAAAATTAGCGGATCTTAATTTAGAGTTCCGTATCTCCAGATATAAATAATTTAGTGACTATGACACGGGTGGATAACTTGAATATTCACATAAGTAATTAGTGAAAATTATGGATAAGGTTACTTACAAGTGTATTATTTATACCAAGGATGTGGATGGAGAGGAGGAGGAGGAAAAATATATGAATGACTTGTGTATAAATTGATTACATGCCCGATTATAAACAATAAACGTTGAATTAGTAATGATATAATGTTTTATTTCATATGTTCATTATTAAATTGTAAATATTGAAAAAGTATGAAAATTGAACTAAATGTTCAAATTGAGTGGAACGCAAGGTAGAGTACTTTCATTCAGTGGCTAAAACGAATTGACGCAAAAGACCATGGTTGGACTATGGCAACATGTGATATGTGATTTCCGTATAAGACCATAGCTGGGCTATGGCATTGGAGAGATGTGATTATGTGCTTCTGTATAAGACTATATTTGGGATATGGCATCGGTGTGATATATGCTACTGTATAAGACCATATTTGGGATATGACATCAGTGAGATAAGTGATTCATGTAACACCATAACTGGGCTATGACATCGATATGTGATATGTGAATATGTGTAAGACCATAGCTAGGCTATGACATCATTATGTGAAGATGTGTAAGACCATAGTTGAATTATGGCATTGAGAAAACGAAGTACTCAATTCCGTAAGACGTTCACTAATTTGACAAAGTTTGGTAAGTGTTACATAGAACTACGTGATATAAGGAAGTATGAGTTGATATGACATGAGTATAGAACTTGGTTGATGAATGAATTTATTTGTGATTATATAATTGTTTATCTTGAGAGTACTGTCCATATGTATTGATATTTCAAATGATTTAATGAATAAAGTTTCAACATGGAATAAACTGAACACGAGACAAATAATTATGAAATTGAACTCAAAATTCATGAAAATGATAGTTATTGATATAAGGAGACATGAGATATTGATATATGAATATGGAATATGTTTGATAAATGTGTTCATTCATAATTATGGAATTATGTATCTCATGTGTACTATTTGAATAAAGATGATATTTCAAATACTTACATTATTAAAGCTCAAATATGAAATAGTATGAAATCAAGATAAGTTGTTATGAAAATATATTTAAATTACAGAGATAAGGCTAATATATATTAATTAATTAGTCAATGTTGGCTTATGAATGATATAACTGTAACTAGCCATTGGTATGGCTTGTATTTAGTAAGTTTGAGATTCAAATTATTATGATTTTATCATGACTGATATGGCTACAAAATGAACAAACGATGATAATTATAAGGCTTGGTTGAATACCTTAAATTAATTCATAAATGTATTAAAATGTTGGTGAAGATAAATGGTTAAATGAGTGAGAAATATGGCTTGGAAAATAGCCTAAGTGTTAGCCACACGGGTTGAGACACGGTTGTGTGTCTCAACCGTGTGAGGGGCACAGCTTGGAGACACGGGCGTGTGGCCCAGCCGTGTGGTTCGATTTGCATGCTGACGTCATAAATAGAAAGTTACACGTCCTGAGGACACGGGCTTGTCAAAGACACACGAGCGTGTCCCCATGTCCACACGGGTGTGTGACCCTATTTCTAGGGAAAATTTCCTAAGTTTTCCTGAATCTTCTCAGAGCTCTCAGTTTAGTCCCAAATTAATCCTGATGTATGCTTTAGGCTTTGTAGACCCAATTAAGGGACAACATGCATGTGTTTGAAAAGTTTGAATTAAAAGAAATTTTATGGCTCGATTTTTGCATGTATGTGTATGTTTAGGTTCGGTAATGCCTCGTACCTTGTCCCGGCATCTGATATGGGTAAGGGGTGTTACACATCTTATCCTAAAATTTATAACCCTTTAGATATTTGATTTTTTTTTATTTAAAAAAGAAGTTATAATTTTTAAAAACTTATACATGATTATTCATATTAGGGGAAAAAACCAATGCAAGAAATCTCTCGGAACTCTGGCGATAATATTCCTCAACTAGAAGTCGATAATGGTGATGGATCTCGGATGGATACAAACTGCATTACAAAGAAAGTCCATTTCAAAGAAGGAAATGGTGAGGAAGTCACTGATATGATGGTTGAACCTGGACCGAGTCCAAAGAGATCTTGGAAGGACAAATTTCTGGGGATTAAATTTAGAGCATCTGATAAGGTAAAGTTGGGTTCTTCTAGTGCCGATGCTGATGAAGATCTCGAGTTTTTGGAGGGCGAAATTCACAGATCTATCGTTAATGGTATTCCTGCCATTGATTTCTCGGAGAGGATTTGATGGTCGCTAAACTAACTAAAAATTCAACTAAGGCAAGCGCACTTATTGAACAGTAGTATAGTTGTGGTGAGACTGGAAATATCGTATCCACAAGGACTAAAAGTACTAGTAATTACTATCTTTTTATTATCTAGCTTAAGAATTAAAGAGATATTTTTAAACTAAGACTAATTATCTACTTAACTAAGAATACGACAGAGATAAAAGTTGGAAAATACTATTGGAAAACCGATGGAGAAGACAATATTAATTCGTAGAAATCCCTAATTTATGTTAATATCTCTCTCGAGACTAAAAACAACTGACTCTAGGTTAATTAATTGAAATATCTTTCTAATTAAAACTGCTATTGTCACATTAACTCGATCTATGGATTCCCTTATTAGATTTGACTCCAATCTGACAGATTTACGTCGTCCTATGTCTAGGATTGCATTCAACTCCGCTTAATTATGCTAGATCTACTCTTAAACAGGGACTTTTGCTCCACTGAATAAGCACATCAAAACCTGAATTAATATCCTGAAATATTAAAGCAAGAATTAAGAACACATAATTAAGAATAAGAACAAGTATTTATCATATAATTCAAATAGTGATAAGATCTGTCTTAGGTTTCATCTCCCGTAGGTATTTAGGGAGTTTATTTCATAACGATGGGGGAAAACATCTCAAAATTGGGAAAATAAAGAAACATAAAGAAACCTAAAGAACTTTTAAAGAAATTGAATGGAGATCTTCAGTCTTGTAGTAGATCTTGCTTCCGAGCTGATTCCGATAGCTGTCTTGAGTATTCCTTCTACTCTGTATATCCTCTTTTGATCCTCTTCTAGGGTGTTTATATAAACTTTGGAATGCCTAAAATAGCCCAAAATTATCCTTTTTCGAATAGAATTAGACTTGGGCTCGACAGGGACAAGGCCGTGTGCCACGCCTGTGTAAAGGTGCTCAGGCTGTGTGCAATTCTGATGTGGTTTAATGTCGACACAGCCATGACACACGGGTGTGTGGCCTGCCCGTGTGTCACACACGGGTGTGTGGATCACCCATGTGGAAGTGCCTAGGCCATGTGGAACACTGAAATCAACCTATTTTGTCCGTTTTTAGCTCGTTTCTTGCTCTTTTCACTTTCCTATTCTCTCCTGAGTATGAAACATGAAATTAAAGGATTAGGAGCATCGGATTCAATAAAACTAATGATAAGTCATCTATAAATATGCCAAGCATGGGATAAAAATATGTATATATTATGGTTTATCAAATATCCCCACACTTAAGCATTTTCTTGTCATCAAGCAAAATCCTCAACTCGCAATTAAAATAAATTCTTCTCTACTTATAATTCTCATAAAAAATGTTTTGAAGTAATCCACAAGTAATCATACATTGAGAATTCAACTAAAAGAACATTAAAGTTTCAAACAATCCAAGTTGAGCATTTTAATCATAAGATCATAGGTATTCCCCTTTATCTAAGTAATAACCTTTAACTCCAAATCGACAAGGGTTGACATCCTCACTAAAGATTCACTCAAATCACTCAAAGTGTTTAAGGTTCAATAATTAAGCACTCAATAGTCAAACATGAAAAGTTATTACCATAGGTTTGCATGAAAATTAAATCTCCAACACTATAAATGAGATGATACACAAAGCAAAAGGTCTTTAACAGGGTTGTAACGGGGCTTAGGTTAAAGGTGTGGATAAAGGCTGAAAAAGAGGGTTAGAATCGAGATTAATTTAATAAATTACCAAACTTAGAAAAATAAAGCTAATTCTTGAATTACAAACAAGTGCGAAATTAAACTATCCAAAACTAATGAAGTGAGCTTTTCTCAATATAATAACTTTAACTTATCCAAGCTCTTTATAACAATATGTAATTATATGAATATAAATATAAGGTTTTTTAATTATTTTTTAAAAATAAGAACAAGTACAATAATGGAAAGTACATAATAAGAAATAATTCAGCAGCTGAAATGAACGAACATAGTTAGGTAACTAATCAAATCAAATCTCGATAAAAAAGGAAGTCAATAAAAAGAGAGAAATTCTTAATGAATCAAAAAAAAAAGGTTAAGTTGTGGGTTAACATTAAGGGGAAAATCAAGAAACAATGGTTAAGGCTCAAAGGGGTTCACTAAGGGTCAATTATGTGGGTAGACTTTTTATGGGGTAAGTGGGTTAAAACCTAAGTGCCTTTATCATCTCAGTATATCAAATCAAAGATGTGGTCTTGACATGCATAATCGAAGCAAGTTCTAGAATAAAAAATCAATGTTGACACACTCATAACCAATAAAATAAGTGAGCAAGAAAGATATATGCTCTAAAAGGCTCAAAATCTCACGAAAATTATGGGTATTTGATGTCAATCCTGTAAATTCAAATACCTCAATTCAGGGAAACAACCTAACAATTTTAATTCTCAAAAGTCAACTTATCATGCTTGATTCTCTAATGTATATATTATGGTTTATCAGGATTTAACAAATCCTATTCAAAGAAATGGAACTCATGGTAGTTTTAAAATTACTCGGAAGAAACATTGGGTATAGAGCTCTAAACAATCGAATCAGTAGCCTTTGGAATCCTTCCAAGCCTTTTCATTTTATGGACATAGAGAATGAATATTATATGGCTAAATTTCAATCCATTGATGATTATACTAAAGTTTTGTCCCAGGGTCCTTCTTTGATTTATGGTCAATATCTGACAGTTCAACCTTGGACAAAAGAATTTAGTCCCTTACAACCTTATCCAAGCATGGTTTTGGCTTGGATATGGTTACCAAGTCTTCTAGGATTTTTATACAAAAAGAAAATTCTTGAAGAAATAGGAGGGATTATTGGAAAAGTTGTTCGGTTAGATTTCAATACCGATAGTAAGATTAGAGGCCGCTTTGCTAGGATGGTTGTTTACATCAACTTCGACAAGCCTTTGATTGCTTAAGTCCTTGTGAATGGCATGAACCAGAGAGTTGAATATGAAGCGTTGCCGACTATTTGCTTCACATGCTGGAAGCACGGTCATACTAAGGAGTTATGTGCTTCGCTGCAATCGGAGCTCGCACCGGAGAAGGACCAAATGAATGTTACTCCGACGGAGGTGGGGAAAGAAGGAGAAGGCGTTGTTTACAGGCCATGGATGGTGGTCAAAAGGAAAGCATGGAGCAATTCTCGGAATAATAATCTGATTAAAATGAATATAAGGGAGAAAGGCAAATTGGGTTCCAGATTTGATCCGTTGACTAATTTGGAAGGTTTGGTGGATTTGGAAAATGAGAAGAATAAGGGAGAAGATAAAAAGCTGGCCAAATTTTAGGTTAACTCGAAGGCTGGAGCTACTGTGGAGAAACAGAGACTTAAATCTCGGGGTAGCCTTAATTCTAATAGGAACATGCAGCTGGGGGGAGACAAAATGGGCTTTGGGACATTAAATTTACAAAAGGCAGATTTAGAATCTAATGGTCCAATAAGTCAGTCAAACCATGTGGAAGATTATGTTTTTTCAGTAGTCGGCCCAACTTTAAACAAGTCTATAGTGGACCCTTCAAGTAATGAAGTGCTTTAGGCCAATAACGTGGTGGCCCCAAGCCGCACAGAACCAGCCTCTCTTTCTAATAAAGCAAGGAATTCTCCGATGCATTTGATTGATTCTGATTTTAATTTTTTGACTGGCGATAAGCTTCTTAAAATGCATGTCAATAATTCCAATTCAACGCCAGTAAATATTTCTTGTTTTAACCTAATTTTTGTTGATCAGGGGGCGAACGTTGATGATGGTTCTGCTATGACATCCAAGCCTGCTTCTTCGAAGTTGAATCTGGTCGAAGTTCAGGTAGCTTATTCTTTTGGTGGATTAAATCGCAATAAACATACTGCTGTTTCTTTCAAAGAAAAATGACCAGCTGGTGGTGTTAATTTAGAAAGGACCTCTATGCAAAATTCAGGTGTTAACAAGAATCAGATTACGAGGAAAATAATGGGGGGTAAAGATGAGGGTTTTCGGGCCACTAGGAAAATAAATAAAATTATGCATGGGAAATGGAATAATTTTAAAATTAAAAATTCTTTTAAATTTTCTTTGAGTGATTCTATGTCTAGGTTGGCTCAGTCTGTTTCCACGCTTAAAAGTGCTGACTCAGGTGCATCTGACCCAAGTGCTAGTAAAAGAATTTAATTATGACTCGTATTGTTCTGGTTTGAATGGTTTATTGAGGTTTTGTTATTTTTATTATTTTCTTGTCTATTTTTTATGGATTTAAATCTTACATTTTTTTCTTGGAACTGCCAAGGCTGTGCGAGTAGTAAATTTCTCTGAGATTTTCATGTGTATAATCTTGAGCATAAAACGGACATTGTGTCTCTTGAAGCCGAGAGTCAGTGGTTAAAAAACTAATTCTATCATTGATAAATTGGGTTTTGATCTTTCTCATCGCATTGAGTTTGTTGGTTTTTCAAGTGGCATATGGGTTGGATGGAAGGATTATATTTCCATTAGTATTATTTATAATCATCCTCAGTTCATGGTTCTACGTATTCAGGGCAATAATTTTTATAAATTTTTTTATCTTTGTTGTGTATGGTAATCCTAATAGAGCTAAGAGGAAATCTTTCTGGACTGATTTAATGGATGTTTTGCCTCAGGATCCTTTAGCATGATTGATTTTGGGTGATTTTAATGTCATTATCTCTTCTAAGGATAAAAAAGGTGATCGCTCCCCAGGTAAGAGATGTAACTTATTTGGTAATTTTGTGGAATTGTGTAATGTGCAGGATCTTGGATTTATAGGACCATCCTTTACCTGGCAAAGAGGTAACACGCATGAGCGGTTAGATTGAGCCCTAGCTAATGATGCTTGAATTTCTACCTTTCCACATACTCTCGTTTACCATCTTCCACGTATTAAATTGGATCATAGACCCATTCTTTTAAAAACTAATCCTGAGCTCAGTGTTCTGAGAGGGAGACCGTTTCGATTCCTTGCAGGATGGACGAAGCACGCAAATAAAGAATTGGTCTCAAATAAATGAAGATTCTCAGGTAATATGGCTGATTCTTTATCTGAATTTACCTTAATGTCAAAGATTGGAACAGGTCCGTATATGGATTTATAGGAACACGTAAAAGACAGCTTTTGAGATCACTTGTGAGCATTCAAAAGGCCATGGATCAGTCGACCTCTAGTAGGTTAGTTAACTTGGAGATGAGGTTCGTGATGAATTGAAGAGTCTGCTTAACCATGATGAGCTTTTATGGAGGCAAAAGGCTAGATATGATTAGCTGTAGTTTGGGGATCGTAATACCAAGTTCTTCCATAGTCACACTATGCAAAGTGATGGTCATAAAACTAACTAAAAATTTGACTAAGGCAAGGGCACCTATCGAACAGTAGTATAGTTATGGTGAGATCGAAAATATCGTATCCACAGGGACTAAAAATATTAGTAATTATTATCTTTTTTATTACCTAGCCTAAAAATTAAGAGAATATTTTATCTAAACTAATTATCTAATTAACTAAGATTACGATAGAGATTAAAGTTGAAAAGTACTTTTTAGAAAACCGATGGAGAAGACAATACCCAAGGAAGAATCCACCTAGACTTTACTTATTACCTTTGAACTAGACGATTTATTCACTTGACTTAATCAGTAGAAATCCCTGAATTATGTTAATATCCCTTTCGAGACTAAAAATAACTGACTCTAGGTTGATTAATTGAAATCTCTTTCTAATTAAACCTCTATTATCGCATTAACTCGATCTATGGATTCCCTTATTAGATTTGACTCTAATCTGGCAGATTTATGTCGTCCTATCTCTAGGATTGCATGCAAACTCCGCTTAATTATGAATGATCTACTCTTAAATAGGGACTTTTGCTTCATTGAATAAGCACATCAAAAACCTAAATTAATACCCTGAAATATTAAAACAAGAATTTAGAACTCACAATTAATAATAAGAACAAGTATTTATCATATAACTCAAATAATAATAAGATCCGTCTTAGGTTTCATCTCCCTTAGGTATTTAGGGAGTTTAGTTCATAATAATAATGGAAAACATCTTAAAGTTTGGAGAACAAAAAAACATAAAGAAACACAAAGGACTCCTAGGAGATTGAGTGGAAGTCTTCAGTCTTAATGTAGATCCTGCCTTCGAGGTGATTCCGATGGCTTTCCTTAGGTATTTTCTGCCTTCTACTCCGCGTGTCCCTTAATCCTCTTCTAGGGTGTTTATATAGACTTTGGAATGCTCAGAATAGCCCAAAATTGACCTTTTCCAAATAGAATTAGACCTAGGTTTAACAGGGACACGACCGTGTGCCACTCCCGTGTGAAGGTACTCAAGCCGTGTGTAATTCTAAGTTGGGTTTTAGTCGACACGGACATGAAACACGGGCGTGTGGTCTGCCCGTGTGTCACACACCTGGGCCGTGTAAAACATTGATTTAGGCCTAATTAGTCCATTTTTGACCCGTTTCTCACTATTTTTGTTATCTTAAGCTTTCCTGAGAGTAAAACATGAATTTAAAGGATTAGGAGCATCGAATTCGATAAAACTAAGGAAAAATCATCTATAAATATGCCAAGTATGGGATAAAAAATATGTATGTATTATGGTTTATCACAAATGAGAAAATTTAATTGCATTATGGCCTTACACATCAGTAATGAGGAGTGGTGTTCGGATCAGTCTATTCTTATTGATGAGGCTGCCAGGTTTTTTGAGAAATTATATCGTGAAATTCCAAGTCTCATGACTGATATTCCCTTGAATATCTTTCGCCGTCTTAAGTAGCAAGACATTGACTTTCTCAAAAAACCGATGTTGAATAATGAAACCAAGAAGGCCCTTTTCGACATGGCTCCGCTGAAAGCTCCGGGAAGTGATAGTTTTCATACACATTTCTTTCAAAGTCAGTGGGACTTAGTTCGAGGGACGATTTGTGAGTGGGTTCAGGGAATATTTGCTGGTAATAGAATTGAGGAGGATCTTAATAACACTCTTATTGTGCTTATTCTGAAGAAGGATCGCCCGTAAGATTTCAGTCAATTACGGCCAATCAGTCTTTGTTCGGTTGTGTATAAGTTGGTGATGAAGGTGATTGCTAATAGATTTAAAGTGGTGTTCTCGAATTTTATTTCACTTGAGCAAGCGAGGTTTATTGCTGGTCAGAACATCTCAGATAATGTCATTATTGCGCAGGAAGTCATCCATTCAATGCGTAGTAGGAAAGTTGATAGAAACTGGATAGCCATTAAGTTAGACCTGGAGAAAGCATATGACACGATCAGCTGGGATTTCATCAAGGTGTCCCTTGTTGCTGTTGGGATCCTCTAGGTATTTAGAAAGGTAATTATGGGTGCTATTTCTTTCTCTACTATGCAGATCTTATGGAATGGAATCCTGTTTAAGTCATTTAAGCATGCAAGATGGATTAGATAGGGGTATCCTTTATCGCCTTATCTTTTCGTACTTTGTATGGAATGGTTAGGTCATCTTATTAGCTCAGAGATTATAGCTGGTAGGTGGCATCCTATTCAGTTATCTAGAATGGGACCGGCTTTATCCCACCTTTTTTTTTGCTGATGATCTTGTCATTTTTGCCAAAGTGGAGATGGATCAAGCTCTTTTGCTAAAGGAAATCCTTAAACGTTTTTGTGTTTTTTCTGGTCATAAGATTAGCGCTAGGAAGAGCAACATATATTTCTATAAAAGTGTTGATATTAGCTTATGTGATTAGATTAGTCAGCTCCTTTGGTTTTCAGAAAGTTCTTAATCTAGGAAGCTACTTGTAGGTACCTCTTCTCCATGATCGTGTTACTAAGAGTACTCTGAATTTTGTAGTCGAAAAAGTGAGGAGTAAACTTCAAAATTGGGAAGCTCGAAAACTCCCCTTTGCAGGATGTGTTACTCTAGCTCAATCGGTTCTTCTAGCTATTTCTAACTATTTCATGCAGTCCTTGTTAGTTCCAAAAGGGGTGTGTGATGAGATAGAAAGGATTGCAAGGCAGTTTATTTGGGAAGGTTTAGTTGAACATCCAAAAATAGCCTTTGGTAGGATGGGGATCCATTTGTCAGCCTAGGTCTTGTGGAGGGCTTGGTTTTAGATATCTTCAAAATCAAAATAAGTCTTTCCTTATAAAAATTGGGTTCAATCTTGTCTCTCGTAAGGATGTTTTATGGGTTCGAGTTATTCGCTCAAAATATGGATGGATGAGTCAGTTTCCCAATTCTATTCATAGAAGTAACCGCTCTCACCTTTGGCGATCCCTCTCTAAGGTGTGGCCCTTCTTTTGTGAGAATCTCATGTGGTCCGTTGGTGATGGTTCTACAATTCGTGGTTGGAAAGATACTTGGATTTTTTATGTTGGGCCTCTTTTCTCTTATGTTTCTGCTCATGATAGAATTAATTTGGAGAGTAGTCTGAAGGATTGGGTTCTACAGGATGGCTCTTGGAATGTTGATATGCTTCGTATTTGGTTGCCTGATGACATGATAAAGCGTATTGTAAGTATTCCTCCTCCTCATTCTGCTGGTGGTGAGGATAGAATCATTTGGGCTCATTTTGGGTCAGGTTCTTTTTCCGTTCGAAGTGCTTATTGGGCCTTAAGGAAAATTCTTGGAACTCTAAAGATGATATCTGGAAGCCCATTTGGAAATATCAAGGTCCTCAGAGAGTTCGTCTTTTCCTTTGACTTGTGGTCAATCAGAGGCTTTTTACTAATTCAGAACGAGTCAGGAGAGGAATAGTGCAAAGTAGTGCGTGTCCACGTTGTGGTCATGATACTGAAGACATTATACACGTGCTCCGTGACTGTTTGATAGCCAAAGAAGCTTGGATACATGTAGTCCCTCCAGAGAAGCAATCCATGTTCTTTTCTGATCCCTTTCAAATTTGGTTTTCAACTAATATTTGTTGTCACTTTAAGTTGCAGGATAAGTGAATTACTTGGTCGTGCCTTTTTGGGCTAATTGCTTGGAGAATTTGGAAGAACATGAAACTTTTCATCTTCCAAAACATTAATTGGACGGCTTATGATGTTATTAAGTCCTCTCTCAGTTGGGCCCAACATTTTTGAGCCTTTCATTATTGGGTCCAAGGCTAGCATCTTCGGGGATTCATCATCACTTTTTAGATAATTGGGTGCATTTATTTTCTGATGGAGCAGTGGTTAGAGCCTTCGAAATGCCTCAGCGGGTAGAGTAATTTATGATCGGGTTGGAAATTAGATTCTAAGATTCACGCATTACCTGGGTAGATGCTCACCTTTGAAGGTAGAACTTTGGGGTATTCTTGATGGAGTTCTTATTTTATTACATAAAGGGTACAAGAGAGTCAGGATTCAGACTGATAATCTTAAAGTGGTCAGGGTATTGTCCATGGAAGAAACTGTGGACTCCGGTATTACCTTGCTCAGAAGTGTTAAATGACTGTTGCACTCTGAAGGTCAGTGGGATATTAAGCATGTTCCTAGAGAATGTAACTTAATTGCGGATCAACTGGCAAAGATTAGTCTCTCTTGGCAGACTTCCCTCCAAATATTTGAAGCACTTCCTGATGTGGTGGTTACGGCTATCCAACATGTAACAGCCCCAAATTCTCGAGCCAATGTTCGAATGTTGACCTGGGTTGGCGATGGATAAATTTATTTTGGGATTGGGTTTTTGTTAGAATTAATTTGGGTGAATTTTGGACCTTTTCTATAAGAAATTTAGGATGTTGGGAAGCTTGTGTGAAGTAGGGGAAGATGGATAGCTAATATGGTGGTTTTACCATTTTTGAATAAAAATCTTCTCCCAATTAATAAAAAAAGATGGTTTGGTAGATTGAGGTATGGGATAAATTGGATTTGTCCCTATTTTTCCCTACATTATAATCACCCTATTGTTTTTTTTTTTCCTTTTACATTTCTTCATTTTTACTTTTCTTTATCTTATTTTCTTCATCAATTTTTTTCCTTAGCAAGTCTTTTAGAGGGAGAGAGATTTGAGTGAGTTCTCACTGTAACACTCCTAACCCGTATCCATCGCCGGAATAAGGTTATGAGGTATTACTTGACTGAACAAAACTTCTATAAGGTCAAAGATACTTACCAGACATAAATTATCAACAATGTAAACATGTCTCATTGATTTTCCATAGGAGCTCTTATAAATTTCCAAAATGACTCACGATCAAAACATAACCGAATATCTAATAACAATTTAAATACTATCAAGTTATAACTAAAACATTTCACCACATTAGTTCAATTATAAGGCTTCTCTAAACAAAATGAGCAAGCCATCTTCGCATGGCTATAATGTATACAAGTCGAAATATCATTCTACCTATAGTCTATCCTATACATGCCTTAAACCATGATGATATACAATCTTCTCAACTCACATAATGACTCGATAGTGTGATGATATCTTCGGCCCTTCCAACTCGAGCTAAAGTATAAACATATAAGAAATGGAAAAGAGAACATGGAGTAAGCTTCAATGCTTAGTAAGTTTTAACCAATGCAAACAATTAATTTACTTATAGATCGATTATTCAAATTTTCAAGAAATCATTCCTAGATAATTTCCATTTTGGCCAAGTATCCATGAACATAATGCATATGTAGCAAATTCATCTCACTTGAATCTGAACTGAATTAAAACCAAATATTGAAATAAAAAATAAGATCATAAGAACTCGAAAAGCATCTCATTAACAAGTTTTAACCATGTTTGCAACAAAATCACAAATTCACTACAAGCTGTCTTCCTGAGCAACAGTCACTAAATTATTTATAACTGGAGCTAAGAAACTCCAAATCAAGTGCCGTTAATTTTCCCCGAAAATAGACTCATATATCTTCCATCCATCAAATTTTCAAATTTTTGGTTTGACCAATCAATACCAGATTTTTCTTGAAGTTTTCCTCTGTTTTACTGTTTGACTATTCTGACCACTCTTCACTACGAATCAAATTTCTCATTTCGCATTCATGATTCAATTCCGATCAATCTAACATATAAAAGTATATAATACATATCTGACCAACTTAATGCATTGAACATATTCAATGGTAGTTTACTACGAACATTCAAAATCATAATCTTACTCCAATCATCGGCATTAAGTCTGCTAGGTTTAAAACCCAAATCCAATCACCACCACAAAGCATGCGGGACTTTAAGCCCGGATATAATACCAGCACAAAGCCTGCGGGACTTTAGCCCAGATATAACACCAGCACAATTGCCTTCGGGGCTTAGCCCGGATATAACACCAGCACAAATGCCTTCGGGGCTTAGCCCGGATATAACACCAAAGACGAATGCCTTCGGGACTTAGCCCGGATATAACACCAAGATGAATGCCTTCGGGACTTAGCAGGATATAACACCATTATAAAGTCGTCTCATAAACAATTCATATAATATAGCATGTATACTGTTCACTTTGCTCTATTTAATCATTCAATATTTTGCACACTAAGTGTCATTCTCAATATCTCGCACATTATGTGCCATTCTCAATATTTCGTGCACTGAGTACCATATTTGATTGCCCCGCACACTAAGTGCCACATTTTGTCGATATGTCGTTAGACATTAAAATATTCACGTATATACAATTTATACGATATCAAAGCATTAGAAACATAAATTTAACAATGCTTATTGCATACGAACTTACCTGGCTAAATTGTAGAGATACCAAAGTTCAGGGGTATTTTGGTAATTTTTTCATTTTCCTTGATTTTCCACCCGATCTTGATCTAAATTAACAATTTCATTCAATATATTAATTTAGACAGTAAAACACCTCATTTCATACAATTTGGTCATTTTTGTCATTTTTACAAAATTACCCTTAAAGTCTTACTTTTATTCATTTTAGTCCCTGAGCTCAAAACATGCAAATTAACCATTTTAACCATAATTAAGATTAGCCAAATGTTCATGGTATCAAAACAGTCCATAATTCACTTTATGGAAAAATTATAGTTTTGCCCCTAATATTTCAACTTCTTTACAATTTAGTCCCTATATCATAAAAATGCAAATTCATGAAATTGAGTAAAATTATACTATAGAAGAATATCACTAGTGCCTCTAGCAGCCCACACATTTCATTTATTTGATATTTTAACCACAGTTTTCACATTTATCAATTTAGCCCTTAATTGTCAATTTCACAAAAATTCACTTAACAAAAAGTGTTTAACTATCAACAAGGACTCATATTCTTCCATTAAACTTCAAAACCCTATTACACTCATCAATGGAAAATATAAAAATATTCAATGGTTTTGCAAAATAGCCCCCTCATTAGATAGATTAAGCAACAACGATCCCGAAAATATAAAAATAATTAAAAACGAGACTAGAAATGCCTACCATGCATTAGCCGAAAGGTTGGAAGCTTCTCCATGGCTTCTCAAGCTTCATATTCAGCTGGTAAAAAGAGAATGAAAAAGATGACACCTTGATTCTTTTATTTTATTCATTTTATTATTATTTTTAACCAATTTACAATATTAACCTTTATACACTTTATTTATTACACCAAATGCCAAGCCATCATATCCCACTATCTCTTTAATGGGCTAATTACCAAACAAGGAATTTCACATACGTGTAACTTGGATTTAATTGATTGTGTCTCAAACTTTAAGGAGCATTGTTCTCAATTATGGTTGATTTAAACAATTGCACTTTTTTATAATAAATAAAATCTAATCAAACTGCATATATGTATTTTTTATTTTTTAAATTATTACTTCTCTCATTATGCTCTAAACCTAACTATATAATACCAACTATATAGAAGAAATAATAGTATTGTACAAGAATTATCAGGTCACGTGAAACCCTTTCTTTGCACTTTGGCACTTTAGGATGTGATCAAGCCTGCAAGTTTTAGGTGTCATTCACAGTTTTCAGTTTCATGAAAAATGGAAAATCCAAAGAAAAATGTTTGATTAAAAATAATTAATTAATCCATATATCAATCTGTTCCTCAATATCTAATAGTCATATACCAATGCATGAACAAATTAAAAGATTTCAATTCTAAAAAGACAGAAGAAAGGAAAAGAAAAGAAAAAAAAGAGTGCAAAGATAAGAGCATGATTGAAATTCTGTAAAAAGAAATCAACAAAATAATAAAAGAACAAAGAGATTTCAGTTTATCATACTCAATTATACTTCAAAAAATAACCCAAAAAAACCCTAAAAAATTATAGTCCCAACTCGTAAAATTCAACCAAATTAAGAACATTATCCGAAATTTAAAAAAAAATAGATATAAAAAAAATAATAGAATGAAATGAAAAATTACCAGATTACTGCTTTCACTTCTTTCTTTCTTTTTCTCCTTGTAGAGTTGTTTCTCTCGCATCTCTCTCTCTCTCTTTTCTGGGTTGCTATTGTTGTGGGTTAGGATTTGAAACATGAGAAAAAAAATTAACAAACAAACAAAATTAAAAAAAGTAAATACTTACACGGCAATGCAGCAGAGGACTGTTGACGCCGATGAACAAAAGGACGGTCGACGACGATACAGCAGACGTTGGGGAAAAAAGTTAGAGATTTCGAGGAGGGGAACTGATTTGGAGAAAAGAAATTGGGGAAAAAAGAAAGAGGTTTGGGAATTAGGGATTTCAGGGAGGGGAACTATTTTGGGGAAAAACTAAGGGATTTCGAGGCTAACAAAATGACGTCATTTCGCTAAAATTTAATACATATTCACAGCGTTTATAAAAAAATGCCACTATTGCTTACCTTTTGCGGCGTTTATGAGAAAAACACCGCCTCTACTGATTTACCTTTTGTGACGTTTTTCTCATAAACACCGCTATTGCTTTACTTATTGCGACGTTTTTCGGTTAGCGCCACTAATGTATAACCTTTGCGGCGTTTTTGGTCCAAACACTACTAAAAACATTGCTAAAAGCTTAATTTCCTGTAATGGTGGTTATTATTATACCTAATATATTATTTATTTAAAGGAAACCAATATAATAAAAGTTTATCATGATGATTCGGTCAGATTTAAAACAAATAATAATCATATTTATACATCAATAAAAATATGTCGAAGTTCCTTACAAATCTAAATTTTGCTCAATAAATCCAATATCAATGCTGCAATCAAAATTTTCACCATACTCGAAATGATAAAACTAAAACAAGTTAATCAAATCGATCATAATTAATCATGAATTAGAATTAAAATTAAAGTAAATCTAGAAATAGAATATTTAAAAGAAAAAATTCATGCAAACCCTCGCATCTTACATCTATGACCTCAAAGAATAAATCTAATCTTGATCTTCGAATGAATAAATCTAATTAAATACTAATAGACAACGTTTTATATAGCTCTTGACGCATTTATTTTAGAAATCTTGAGCTGGTTGAGTGGTAACGACGTTTATTAAGGCCTAAGTTTGATTCCAATCAGAGACTTGTTTTCGTTTATGTGATTTTTGAATCCCAAATAGACCTGTTTATGGGTCGGACCACTCGACCTTTCTGAAAAGTAGGAAGGTTTGAGAAAAAATATAGGTCCGAAAAATAAGTTTAGGCAAAAAAATAATGCTCGTTTAAAAAACAGGTTGGGCCTCGGGTAAGACATTTTTGACTCAGCCTCGACTCGGCCTGGCCTGAATTCACAGAAGGACAAAAAAAAATTTACTTCTTTTTTTTTTACTGTTTTAATGCTATTTTCTTATTGTTTTCTCTATATTTTGCTATCATTTTACTATTATATTGCTACTATTTTGTTGTTATTATTTGGATATTGTATGACACTTGTTTTATTGTTAATTTTGTTATTATTTTAGAGGTATTTGCTTGTTAAGTTATATCTATCTTAGTATTATTTAAGTATACATGTTTTTAAAATTTATTTTTAATTTGTTAAGAAATATTTATTTTAATATTTTAATATTTTAATGTATTATATATATTTAAAATTAATATTGGTGGTCAAGACCAAAATTAAATTTTAACATTTTTATTCGAATTAAGCTTAAGTAAAATTTTAAACCAATTTTTTAAGTCAAATCAAGTTAAAACCTAACAATTTAAAATTTTAGTAAAACCCGTACATGAACTCTTCCAGACATGTCTATTCGCACATAAAGATTAAAATCTGAAATCACTCTAGTGGCCGGAGATTGGGGTTGGTTCCTAAGATTCATAGGTTTTATCCTTGAGCCAATCAATCATTGGGATATATATGCCATAGAGGTGTGCATGGGTCGGGCTACTCGGCCCGGCCCGAAGGCCTGTCCGAAATGTGAGAGGATTTTGGCAAAAATATATGCCCGAAAAATGAGCTTGGACAAAAAAAAGGCCCGTTTAAAAAATAGGTCGGGTCTCGGGTAAGATATTTTTAGCCCGGACCCAGCCCGGCCCGGCCCGAATTCACTAAAGGACAAAAAAATCTATATTTTTTTTTTTATTTTTGAATGTTATTTGCTTGTTGTTTTCTCCCTATTTTGCTACCACTATATTTTTTTTTGAAAGAAAATGCTATATATATATATATTAAATGATGATATTACCGAGCCCTAAAATTGTTGATAACCCGCATGCTAAATGAATTATTTTAAACTTATATTGGGTTTTACTTTGAAACAAATTCCATGGATTGGTATATGGATTAATTTGCAGTAAATTGTCATAGAAAGAATTTAATTTCTGTTTGTTTTATACAATCAATTGGAAAATATATTGTTTTATGTATTGGTATGTGACTGTTAGATATCAATTGCCTATTTATGCATGGAACTTTATATTATACACTTTTTAGCTTACATGTAACTTTGCTTTTCATTTGATGGATTCTTTTAGTTTAAATTTATAAAGGATGAAATTGAAATTTTGGGATGAAATGAGTAGTAGCTAATAATAAAAAAAGAAAAAAAAAACGCAGTATTATAAAATAAAGAAGAGGGACAGGGCAGTGAATATTTGGAAGGAAGAGCAGTGGTCAACTGTTTTACAGTTGTATTCATTTAAGAATTGTTAGTCTTATTCAAACTCTTATTCTGACCGTTGAATGTTATGTGTTTTGATTTTTAGGTGCACTATTTATTAAAAGAACTTGTAAATAAGTCGATTGCTGAAACATAGATAAACAGTTTCTTTACAACTACTTTCTTTTCATTTTATACTAACAACTATGTTGCTTTCGTACATTGAGTGTCTTGAATAAGTTTAATATAACACTTTTACTCAAATATAAATACCTATTCAGTCAAATAGGTTTCTTTACATATATACGTGTAGCAAGTAGCACCATAGAACAGCACTAACTATTTAAAATTCTTTATATCTTCTTGCTAAATAAGAGAACTAAGGTTTGTGACTTGATGCGGATTTTCCAGATGAATTGAATTTTTGTGAAATCGAAAAAATTGAAGTCATTCATGTATTCTTCATACTTTAATTTCAACTCCACTTATCGAAGCAAAGAAAGATTATTGAAGTGTAATGATTTTATCAGTCTTGTTAATGTTTTGATATTATTGGTTTCTGAAGAACAAGAAAGCAAAAAAAGATACGCACACATAGAAAAGCTAAATAATTTGCTTTGTGAAGCCCAACCACCTTCATAAACCGGTCAACTGATTGTTAGATATCGATATGTTTGGATCAAATCATTTGATATCTGTGATTATGCTTTCACTTTGAACATATAGAGAGATCTAAGTAAACTAAATTATTATATCTTTGTGTATATTCTGTTAGAATTAAGTGACCCAAATTCTTATTTAAATAAAATACGATGGAAAATAAAATAAAAGTAAAATCCATATAGAACTAGACTTCTTTTATTTTATTTTAGAATAAGGTTTTAAACCTTATTAAACTCCATCTATTTTATATTGATTAGATAAGGTGTTTCAATCCTACTAGAATATGGCTTTGCAAGCCTATAAATAGACATAGTCTATTCCTCTTGTATTTGAGTAAAAATTTTTCGACATAGTGAATTTTCTTCTCCTCTTGCCTGTGGTTTTTTTCCGAAAGGGTTTCCACGTAAAATTTATGTGTTCTTTATTTTTATTTATTTTATTCTATTTATTTTCACAAATTGGTATCGAGCTTCCGGGTTATTCATCTCGATCACGGTAATGGCGTCTTTGAAGTATGAAATTCATTGTTGGATCGCAACACCGATTTGCGTTGTGGCAAATTAAGATGCAAGCGCTTCTTGCAGATGGATCTAGAGGATGCCCTGCTAGGATAGATAAGATGCCTTCGACATTAACAGATGAAGAGAAGAAGCGTAAGGATCGAAAGGCATTAACACAATTACATCTGCATTTGTCCAACGAAATTTTGCGAGGATGTGATGAAAGAGAAAACGCCATTGCATTATGGAAGAGGCTAGAACAAATATGTATGTCGAAAACTCTAACAAGCAAGTTGCATATGAAGCGGCGTCTTTATGCTCATCGTTTGGAGGAAGGTGCGTCAGTACACGAACACTTAACAGTGTTTAAAGAAATTCTCTCAAACTTGGAGGCCATGGAGGTTCAAGATGATAAGGAAGATCTAGGGTTGATTCTACTTTGTTCGTTGCCCGCCTTATTCAACCTTTAGAGACACGATTTTATATAGCCATGAGTCTCTCACAGTTGATGAGGTTTATGATTCTTTAACCTCGTATGATAAGATGAAGCATCTTGTGGTTAAACCCAACTCTCGGGAGAGGGTCTCATTGTTCGTGGGAGACAAGACCGGAATGTTGATGATGATCGTGGTAGAACACAGAACGGAATCCTCGTGGTAAATCTAAGGGTAGATCAAATCTTCAAACAGAGGTAAAACTTGCAACTTCGCAAGAAGAAAGGGCACATTAAATCTGAAAAGCTATAAGCTACAAAATAAGATTAAAAGGAGGTCTGCGAATCAAAAGGGAAAACAAATGAAAATTCGGTGAAACTGATGTTGTAGAAGACTACGCGATGGTGAACTTCTAGTTGCTTCATCAATGATTCTAAAGTAAGCGAGGAGTGGATACTTGATTCAGCTGCACCTTCCACATGAGTCCCAATCGGGATTGGTTTACAACTTATGAAACAATGATCTCAAGGTGTTGTTTGATGGGAAATAATGCTTCATGTAAAATCGCGGTGTTGGAACAATTAAAGTCAAGATGTTTGATGGAGTTGTCGAACACTTAGTGACGTGCGGCATGTTCCGAATTGAAAAGAAATTTAATTTCGTTGAGTACTCTTGATTCAAAAGGGCAGATACACAAATGAAAGTGGGGTTTTAAAGATTTCAAAGGGTCCCTTGTTGTGATGAAAGGGCAAAGAAAGATTGCCAAGTTATATGTTTTACTGAGGTTCTATCATTCTCGGTGATGCAATTGCCGCTTCCTCTTCCTTATCGATGATGATATTACTAAACTTTGGCATATGCGCCTAGGGCATATGAGTGAGAATGGCATGGCGAATTAAGCAAAGAGGACTTCTTAATGGGCAAGGAATTTGCAAACCGAATTTCGTGAGCACCGTGTGTTTTGGGAAGCAAAGAGAGTTCGATTCACTAGAGGAATCCATAACACGAAGGAAACGTTGGAGTATATCCATTCGATCCGTGGGGCCGTCCCGAGTGCCTTCGAGAGGTGGAGCTAATTATATGCTAACCTTTATTGATGATTTTTCCGAAAAGTTTGGGCGTTCTTCCAAGCGAAAAGCGATGTGTTTTCCACATTTAAGTCTTGGAAAATTATGATTGAAAACAGACGGAAAAGCAGATAAAATACCTCCGCATGCATAATGGCTTAGAGTTCGCTCGATGAGTTTAATAGATTGTGCAAGTCGAAGGGATCATGAGACACTTGACGATTCGTCATCCTCCACAAAGAAAACGGCGTTGCGAAACGAATGAACGAACGATCATGGAGAAGGTTCGATGTATGTTGTCAAATGCCAACTTACCAAGTCATTTTGGGCGTATGACCTCTCTTGCATGTTTTTGATCAACCGATCTCCATCCGCTGCCATTGAGAAAAAGACTCCACAAGAGGTATGGTCCGTAATCCTGCTAATTATTCGATTTAAAGATTTTTGGGTGTCTGCGTATGCTCATGTTGATAATGGAAAATTGGAACCGAGATCCATTAAATGCGTTTTTCTTGGTTATAAAGTTGGTGTAAAAGGCTATAAGTTATGGTGTCCTGAAAATAGAAAAGTTGTGATTAGCAGAGATGTTGTTTTGATGAAACCGCTATGCTACCTAACTTATCTCTTAAAGACTCTTCCAATAAAGAAAACCAAAAGCGGTGGAGCATCGATTAATACGTAATCAACTCCTCAAGCCAAGACAAAAATTGAGAATAGAGTTGCTTCTTCACCGCAATACTCTATCGCCAAAAACAGGACAAGAAGGAAATTAAACCTCCAAAGAAGTATGCCGAGGTTGATCTAGTTGCTTATGCTTTAAATGTGGTGAAGATATAGATGCTAATCAAGAGCCATTTAATTATTCTCGAGGCGATTAGTGTGAAGACTCGAAAAGTGGATGTTTGCTATGCAAGAGGAGATGGAATCACTCCACAAAAATGAACATGGGATCTTGTAAAACTTCCTAAAGGTAAAAAGGCATTCGTTGTAAATGGGTGTTTAAAAAGAAAGAAGGGACTCAGGAGTTGAAGAACCGGATATAAAGCAAGGCTTGTTGCAAAAGGTTACATCAAATTCCGTGAGTGGACTTCACAGATGCGTTCTCTCCGGTTGTTAAGCATAGTTCGATTCGAGCTTTGCTTGGTATTGTGGCCATGCATGATTTGGAGCTTGAGCGGTTAGATGTAAAACGCATTTTTGCATGGAGAACTTGAGGAAGATATTTACATGCAACAACCGGAGGGTTTTATAGTCTCGAAAAAGAGGACTATGTTTGCTTGTGAAAAGTCCCTTTACGGTTTGAAACATCACCAAGACAAAGGGTACAAGAGGTTTGATTCCTTTATGACTTCTCATGATTTCAAAAGAAGTAGTTTTGACAGTTGTGTCTACTTTAAGAAAAATAGTGATGGTTCTTTTGTGTATCTACTTCTTTATGTTGATGACATGTTGATAGTAGCAAAAGATAAAAGAGAGATAAGAAAGGTTAAAGCCCAACTAAGTGAAGAATTTGAGATGAAAGATTTAGGACCAAAGAAAGAAGATACTTGGTATGGAGATTCTCGGAGATAGAAAAGCAAGTAAATTGTACCTAAGTCGGAAGGGTGCATTGAGAAAGTTCTTTGCGGGTTCAATATGCAGAGTGCTAAGCTGTTAGTACTCCTTTAGCGACCCATTTCGACTTTCATCGGCCTTATCTCCTCAATCGATAATGAGATTGAGTACATGTCACATGTTCCATACTCTAGTGCAAGAGGATCTCTCATGTATGCTATGGTTTGTTCACGCCCGATTTATCATATGCGATCGGTCAGTTAGCGTATACATGGCGAATCTCGTAAAGAACACCGGAAAGCGATTCGATGGATTTTAAGATACTTACGAGGCACTACTAATGTTTGCTTACGCTTTGGAAGAACTAAAGATGGAGTTATAGGGTATGTTGATGCTGATTTTGCTGGAGACCTTGATAGAAGAAGATCTCTCACAGTTACGTCTTTACAATCGGAGGTTGTGCAATTAGTTGGAAAGCCACTTTGCAAACTACATCGCTTTGTCTACCAACGGCTTGAGTACATGGCGATTATCGAGGCTTGTAAAGAAGCTATTTGGTTGAAGGGACTATTTAGTGAACTCAATGAAGACCTTCAAATCAGACATATTTTGTGACAATCAGTGCCATCTTTCTTACAAAAGATCAAATGTTTCATGAGAGAACAAAACACATTGATATTCGGTATCATTTTGTTCGTGATATTATTGCTCGTGGTGATATTGTTGTGAGCAAAATTAGCACTCATGAAAATCCTGCAGATATGATGACTAAGTCACTTCCTATAACCAAGTTTGAGCATTGCTTAGACTTGGTTGGTGTTCATTGTTGAAGTTAAACCCTTAAGGGTTTTTGGAAGAGGTGAAGAACTTGTTTATTGAAAGTTCGCGATGAAGAACTTGTTCATTGAGAATTTGTGTCAAGGTGGAGATTGTTAGAATTAAGTGACCCAAATTCTTATTTAAATAAAATACGATGGAAAATAAAATAAAAGTAAAATCCATATAGAACTAGACTTCTTTTATTTTATTTTAGAATAAGGTTTTAAACCTTATTAAACTCCATCTATTTTATATTGATTAGGATAAGGTGTTTCAATCCTACTAGAATATGGCTTTGCAAGCCTATAAATAGACATAGTCTATTCCTCTTGTATTTGAGTAAAACTTTTTCGACATAGTGAATTTTCTTCTCCTCTGCCCGTGGTTTTTTTCCCGAAAGGGTTTCCACGTAAAATTTATGTGTTCTTTATTTTTATTTATTTTATTCTATTTATTTTTCACATATTCATTTGTGAAAATATTATGCTATGCGGCATTGGACCTAAACTTTAGATTTTGGTTCAATGGAAGTTGGGAGAATGTTCAGATGTTATTTCTTTTTTGTATGAGTAATGTTCAATGATAGTGATAATCCATTGCCTTATTATATAATGAAACCAAGTTAATCGTGTCATCACGTGGGTTGACCCAAAAAGCTGGGTCATATTTCATAATAATTATACGAATAATTAATTAATTTCGATTAATTAAATAAATAATTATATTTCATAATAATTTTATGAATAATTAATTATTTTTATTAATTAAATAAATAATCATATTTCATAATAATTATACGAATAATTAATTAATTTCTGATTAAATAAATAAATAATCATATTTCATAATAATTTTATGAATAATTAATTAATTTTTATTAATTACATAAATAATCATATTTCAAAATAATTCTATAAATAATTTATTAATTTTGATTAATTAAATAAATATTCATATTTCATAATAATTTTATGAATAATTAATTAATCTTTGTACAAATTAAATAAATAATCATATTTCATAATAATAATATGAATCATTAATTAATTTTAAAATAAATAAATAAATAATCATATTTTATAATAATTTTATGAATATTATTTAATTTTAATTAATTAATTAATTAATCATATTTCAAAATAATTCTATGAATAATTAATTAATTTTCGATTAAATAAATAATCATATTTCATAATAATTTTATGAATATTATTTAATTTTTGATTAATTAAATAAATAATCATATTTCATAATAATGATAATCATAACTTACATAAATATTTAAAGAATATGAAAAATGCAATTTCTAACATTTAGAGAATATAAAAATATATATCATATCATAACTTACATAAAACTTTGAATCAAAATATATAAAATCACACAAATTAGGGCAACACTATTGTTTTTCCCTACTCTTAATTATTCTTATAAATAAACAACTTACGAATTAGTTTACACCTATTAAAATACAATGCATTAAATCTTCAAGGTAAATTTTTTATAGCAAATTTGGAGTATCCAAACGGAAAATGTTGTCACTAATATATATTTTTTATTTGGGGACTTGAAGAACTACAAAATGGATAAGAGTTGGATGGATTTGTCAAGGGTAAGCAACGACTATCGAAATAGAGTACAAACTTTTCTAAATTTTGCATTTCAAAATGCAAGACAAGAGAATATGATTCTTTGCCCGTGTAAGAAGTATGGCAACATCAACTGGCATTTTCGTGAAGTTGTCTATGAACATATAATTGTTGATGGCTTTATTCGAGAGTGTAAAAAATGGATTTTCCATGGAAAGTGTACACCTCTAGAACCTCTTCAATGATTAATCCGACTTATCCTTAGAATGCTCACCATCAGTTTGTTAGAGAAGATGACATGGAAGGTATGTTGCGGGATGCATTTAATATGCATAGTCATGGTTTGCAATCGTTTCCACCTGAAATTATTGCATCCGATGATTGTGATATTGGTGGAAATGCTTTTACCGAAACAGGAAGAAGTGCACCTGATGAAGAGCCAAATGGAGAAGCAGCAAAGTTCTACAAGTTACTTAATGAAATGAATGAAGAACTTTATGAGGGATCGAGATTTTCAAAACTGTCATTCCGCATTCATCCTTTTCACTTAAAATGTTTGGGAGGGTGGACCGGAAACTCTTTTCGCTGCTATTAGAGTTTTTAGAGATATGTTTCCATTTGCAAAAATCTCTCATTCATGCAAAGATATGAAGAAATTGATAAAGAATTTAGGCATTGGGTACGACAAAATTCATAGTTGTGCAAATGACTGCATGTTGTATTGGGGTGATTGGAAAAACCAACAGTCTTGTCATGTTTGCGATAAATCTCGTTGGATGAATAGGAATGCAGAAGATGTGAATAAGGATGAAGGTGAGGCACAGTCAAGAGAAAAGCCATTAAAGATTTTGTGATATTTTCCACTAATATCAAGGCTTCAAAGGCTTTTCATGTTGTCAAAGACAACCGAGTCTATGAGGTGGCATCATGATCAACTAACCGATGATGGATTATTAAGGCATCCTGCAGATTCTTTAGCTTGGAAATCATTTGATAGTAAATTTTCAAGCTTTGTAAACGATCATCAGAATAGGAGGCTTGGGCTAGCATCTGATGGATTTAATCCTTTTAAAATCATGAGTACTTCGTATAGTACTTGGTCTGTAGTGCTTGTTCCTTACAATTTGCCTCTGTGAATTTGCATGAAGCAATCTTTTATCTTATCTATGATTATCCCTAGAGAGAAAGGTCCCAGGAATGATATTGACATTTATATGCAGCTACTTATTGAAGAGTTGAAATAGTTATGGGTGGGTGTTGAAGCATATGATGTCTTGAAAAAGGAGGACTTTTATTTACGTGCAACTTTATTGTGGACTATTAATGATTTCCCGGCTTATGCCAATTTATCTGGTTGGAGTACCAAAGGACGTTATGCTTGTCCTTGTTGTGTGGCGCAAACATGTTCGAAGTGGTTATATAATGGGAAGAAATTTTCTTATATGGGGCATCGTTGGTGGTTAGATGAAAATGATTTCAGATGACTCTATTTGATGGTACTGAAGAGTTCAGAGAAGCTCCTGAGTAGACCATTGGATCTAAAATCTTGTTCATGTTAAAAGATATAAATTTTAGTTATGGGAAGATGAATCAAACACCCAACATGCAAACAAAAAGAAGATCGAAGGAGGCGTATGTTACCGATGTTGACTGGTAGAGTGATGTGGAATCTGATGAAGAGGATGATCTTCATGAGGTGAACTTCTGGAAAAATGAAATATTTTTTTTAGTTGTCTTATTGGGAGCATCACATTTTGCGACACAATCTTGATGTCATGCATATTGAAAAGAATGTTTGCGAGAACATCATCGAGACAATTGTCGATAGAAAATCGAAAGACAATCTTTAGAGTCGACTTGATCTAGTTGACTTGGGAATTCGATGTGATCTTCATGCCCAATTACTTTCAAATGGAAAATCTCGGTTGTTGCCTTCTATTTTTGCAATGTCAAAAAAAGAAAAAGAAGTATTTTACACGGTGTTGAAGGATATAAAGGTCCTAGATGCGTATGCATCAAATATATCTTGATGTGTGAGTCTTAAAGATCGAAGACTAAATTCTCTAAAATCACATGATTATCACGTCTTGATGCAAGATTTATTGCCAGTTGCTTTACGGTGTTGTACGTAAAAAAAGGTGGCGTCTTGTATAATTAAACTATCCAATATAATGAAAGCTATTTGTGGCAAAATTTTGATTGTTGAAGAACTTGAGAAAGTACAAGATCGAGCCGCCTTAACTTTATGCAACTTGGAGAAGATCTTTCCACCTTCGTTCTTCACTATTATGGTGCACTTGCTAATCTATCCCCCTCATGAAGCAAAACTTGGTGGACAGATTTTCTATCGGTGGATGTATCCTATAGAGAGGTGTTAATTTATTTGCAAAGTTTTCATTCATTTATGAATATACCTTTAATTACAACTTTTGATAATGTTGTATATTGTGTTTAGGTTCCTATGCAAATTGAAGTCTTATTGTCGTAATAAGCGTTATCCAGAAGGATCAATTACTGAAGGTTTCTTGGCAGAGGAGTGTATGACTTTCTGCTCTAGATATTTAGAAGATGTTGAAACAAGACTGAATAGACCAAGTAGAAATGCTAGGATCACTAATCATAACTTAGTCAAAACTTATCTATTTCGAAGTTATGGACAACCAATCGGTAAAGTTGAAATTGCACACTTAGATGATAGATCTTAGGTACAAGCACATCAATATGTTCTTTTTCGCCATGATTCAATTGAACCATTACGCAAGTAAGTTTTAGGATTTGATAAATATTCATCTTTTTAATTTGTTTATATTCTAACCAGGTAATCCACTTTTTAACATAGTGAGTACAAACAAGTCTTGAGATCTTATTCACGCTCCCAAAGATTACAACATCGAGATATTCATAAGTTATTCACAGAATCTTTTCATGAATGGTTAGGGCAAACGACGTGCAACTGAAGCTTTCATTGACAAATAATAATGTTTTTCTTATAACATTTATAATTAATGAGTGGAAAGGACGTCAATGACGAAGTTAAATGGCTTTCCCAAGGTCCGAATAGAGTAATAAAAAGATATACTGCCTTCTTCATTAATGGATTTAAATTTCATACAAAATCTCGCGAAAGACTGAGGATGACTCAGAATTATGTAATAGTTGTTAATTCTTCAATTACAAGTTATGCTAGTGCTAGAGATAGTAATCCTGTTGAGAAAAATGTAGAGTATTATGGACTTCTTACAGACATTATTGAGTTGGATTACTATGGTAAACGAAAGGTTGTCTTATTTCGATGTGATTGGGCTGATTTTAATACTGCTCATAGAATTAAAAAAGATCAATTTTGTTTTACAATGATGAACTTCTCTCGATTAATTCATATTGGAAAACAATTTATAGACGAGCCGTATGTATTTTCTTCTCAAGTTAAACAAGTTTTTTACTTGAAAGATCCAACTGATGAGAGTTGGTACATTGCACTCCGTAACACCCCTAGAGACTTGTTTGACATGGGCAATGGAAGTAGAGATGACATCGATGAAAGATCAAAAACTTTGTCTTTTCTAGAACAAAACTTAAATGAAACTATCCCTAGTACTAGTACACAATTTCAATGGGTTAGCTAGGATGTGGATAAAGAATTTACAAATCATGATGTAGTAAGATTTTACGATTTTTAATTATATGTAATATTATAATTTAAATCTTGATCTTGTTAAATATTTCAACTATTTTATATGTACTATTATTGTTGTAATTAGTTACTAATATTTCAACTATTTTATGTGTATTGCAGATAATATGCCTAGAAGAAGATTGTGAGATCTAAGTATTATTCAAAATCCTCTGAATTCGAAAGAAACAAATAGTGAACAATAAACTGCTATTGGATCTTCCAATGTTTCGAATACAGCTGACGGGCCTGCAGAAGTTCAAAGTAATGTTAACTTTAATTTACATGGATGTTGACTTTTATTATTGATTTTTGTTTCAAATTCTTATATTATCATATACCATTTTTTTTAGCCGAAAATGGTGGGAGACGTAAAACTCGAGGACATACGCTATTAAATGATTTATACGATTTAAATTATGTCGAGCATGTCAAAGTAGCTAGAAACAGTCATGGTCAGCGTATTAGATTAGAAGCTCGACTTTTAGCATGATACTTGGGCATTATAGCACGAAACAGCAATCTGTTGCCAATCAACTACAAGTCATGGCATCATATGCTTGATAGTAACAAAAATCAAGCTCCCGATAATATTAAGGTAATAACGTAAATATAATTTATAATATTTTGGTTTAAGTTTCATTTATATTTACTTTTTAAACTTGTGTTATTTGCAGGAGAGATTTGCTTTAGAGGTTTCAGATAATTATGTGAAGAAGATATTAGGAAAGAAATGGAGAGATCATAAAAGTACTTTAAAGAAGGAATATTTTAAGAAAAATATAAGCCTAGAAGAAAAATTGAAAAATGTCCCGCCGGAAATGCTGAGGTACCAATGGGAAGATACAGTTGGATTTTGGAATTCAAACAAAGAAAAGGTATTACATACTTCCAAACTCTTATAATTATTTTGATTTATAGTATTTACTATATACGTAATAATAATTTCATAATGTAGGATCGTGAGTGAGATGGAACTACAAGTAGGCAGAAACAAAAATTCACGCACATAGCTGGGTCAAAAACTTTTGCTTGTGTAGCTGATGACGAGGTATTTTGAATTTATTAATTGTGTCAAATATTAATTACTTTCTACTAAGTAATATTTTTCCTACTATATTATAGGAACTATTGTCTGGTAAAAAAGTTGGACACCTTCAGCTTTTTGACATTACACATAGAAAGAAAGATGGATCTCCTATGACTACTGAAGTTGCAAAAATTATGGTATATTTACTTAATAAAATTTGAATTATTTTAAATATTTATCATGTTTAATTATAATTTTTTAATTCATCGTTTGTAATGCAAATAATGCCAAGTTATGTTGCATTTGTTTGATTATATATTTCGTTTCTAATTCATTGATTGATTTATTAGGAGAAACTAAAGGGTAAAAGGGCGGAGTATGAATCAATCACTTCAAGTGATAGTTCTGTTAATCTGGACAACATTGATGACTGAATTATTACTAAAGGTTTAGGTCTTGAAAGGTATGGTCAGGTTCAATTTAAAGGATCTTTTGTTAACCCAACCCAATATTTTGGATTTAGCTTGCAGCAATACATGCCTTCGGTGAATTAGGCTCAAGCTGAAGTTTAGAGGTCAACAGACCAGATGACTCAAATGCAAGTGATCATATTTGAACAAATTGCTCAACTTAAAGCGGAGGCAGTATCGAGAGAAGCAGACGCTCAAAGAAAATGTGATGAACTCCAGCTACAACTTAAAGCAGAGACAATTGCGAGGGAAGCAGAGGCAACAAAAAAATATGACGAACTCCAGCTACAGCTTCAGAATATGATGAAGTTGTTTCAGCAATTGCAGAATCCGCCATATTAGACTTTTGTTTTCTTATGGTAAGAATATCTTAACAATATAAATTTTGAATATAATAAATTTTGTTATTTCATTTATTAATTTAGATCATATACATATTTCTGTCGTGATAGTATCATTTAGATTTGAAGTTTTTTGTTGGATTTGATGTTACAGGAAATTATGTTGAAAATTTAGGTTCTGTATGAATTAAAATGGTTTGGTAAAATCTACTAAACTTAGTGGCGTTTTCCCACAAACGCCGCTAAAAAACATGACATTTAGCGACGCTTTTACTCATGTCCTATAGTTGCATTTTTATGAGAAGCACCGCTAAAGGTCATGTTCTATAGCAGCGTTTTCCCATATAAATGCCACAAAATTTAGCGGCGTTTTCCCATATAAACACTGCAATTTGTTTTAGCGGCACTTATAGGGCAAAAAAAAGCCACTAAAAACTTGTTTTGCTGTAATGCACTAGAAGTGGAAATATAGTAATAAATAAGAGAACGAGAGTTCTCAAGATAACCCTTCAAAGGGTAGATATAACTTTTGTTATCAAGATAACTCAAGCACCTACATTGAATTACTCGGTCAATCAAATGTAAACAGTCTTCAACATTACTTATATCTACATCAGCGAAGGATACTAAGAAACACCGAACCTTTTGATGCAAAGGTAAATGACAACCAAACACCTACCCTGGTTATTCAGTTGGGCCACTAGTTCGTTTCAAAACTCATAAAGTAGATAGCGGAGTAATCAATTCTCTTCCTTATTATCAAAATATCCAAATCAATATTCAATCCAATACTCAAGCTCGAAACATATCAAAATTTCACCTAGATCATTCTTTGTAGTCATACTTCAAACAAAATTATTCTCTCAGAAATTATAAAACTGATTATAAAAGCATGTCAATTGAGAATAGTGGTAAATTAAGACCATATGAAGCATCTATTGTTCTAACAAACATCATAACAACATGAATCAATGTTACTAGTTTTATATAAAGTCAACATTTAGGTTTCAAAAAAATTCATTACAACAAATTTACAGATCTCGAAGACATAAAAATATTTCAACATCTCATTAAGTTAAGATTTTATGCAAAAGAAGAAAAAGAAGAAGAAGAAGAAGAAGAAGAAGAAAAAAATGCAAAAATTGAAAAAAAGAAAAAAGATGTGACTTAAAAAATCATGCTCATGCAAACTAAGCTCACTCCCCCACAATTGAATCGAACATTATCCTCAATGTTTCGAAATTAAGTGAATAATTAGCACACTTCCCTATTTAAGTGCTAAAAAAATTATAGAAGTAGACCTAGTATCCGTTTCTCTCGAAGCATCAACAACTTGTTCTCTCAAGTGTTGATCCCTTTTCAGTTCTTTAATCAACAATTCTCACACCCAATTATAATTCTAATATAGCAAAAGTATGTAATTGGGTTGAATGATGGTGGTTGTTTCACTTGATCTGCAAAAAGTACAAAATGGTTAAAAATAAATCAAGTATTAAAACTAAAAATTCATGGAAGAAATTTTAGTACTCTTAATTTTTTGTGAGGCTCAAAACTATTTGAAGCAAAATAAAATCAACGTGTATAGGCTTAACAAAATAGCTATCTTTGCATTATTATTTCATCCTTAACCTCTTTCTTCAAAACTTCATCTTTGGGTTTCCTCCTCGTCCTCTTTGGATTCGGCAAATCTTTTTGAGAAAGAAGGTTCTATCATGAACAACTTCGATTCTTTAATACTAGGTTGACTAGTTGACTCCTTGAGAGCAACCACATTTTTTTAGTTTTTCCTTTTTGAGATTCTAATCTACTCACTAAAATTGTGAGTTGATTGATTTGATTTTCTATATTCTGGAAGTGGTTCATTATTCGTTTTTCTAGGTTCTTAATGCTTGACTTTGTTTCTTGTAGAGATAGTTGGACGATATTAGCAAAAGATTCAACTATATCCTCAAGAGACTTACGTTGCTTTGAAGACGACATATGCATGGAATTTCGGTCCATAGCCAAAATATGGATATTCACTCACTCATGATTGTACATATTAACATAGGGATTATATCCCCATTGTGGCCAATCAGGAAATCCTCTAATTTATTTGACACGCTTATAGGGATCTTTTTGGAATGTGGGGCACACATCAGTGTTATAACTGTAATTGTCATGAATCCCATTCCCACATGTTTGTACTTGTTGAGAATTTCTTACGGCCAATTGTTGAACAATAGATATATGATCGCTCATTCACTTTGGTTGAAAACTCTTGTCTGAATCTGAAGTATTGTGAATATGCAACCATTATTGAAAGTTAAAAAGAAATAAAATTTTTTAAAAATAAAATAAAATTATTAACACTAGTCCTCGGCAACGGAGCCGAAATTTGATAGGCTGTCGAGACCTATAAAAGTGAAACCTACTTGAAAATATAAATTAGTAGAAAGTGGCAAGTAGGCTCAAATCCACAAAGATGGGTGAGAAATTTATTTCTTTAATAAACAAGTTAAATAAAAATAAAAATAAAGGGTTTTAAATAAAAACTAAAATCAAAATTAAAATAAAATAAAAAGATATCGCAAAATAAAGTAAAAAGATATTGTAAAACAAAATAAAAAAAAAAGAATCAATGGGAAAAAACTTAGTCAAAGAAAAATATTTGTTTAAGTCAAGAGTTTGATCATTGATGCAAACATGATTTTCAATGTTTTTTAATGAATTGGTTATAGTTGCCAATGATCACTTAACAACTTAATCTCTTCTTACCTTCTCGATAATTAAGACAATCATCATAAATTACTTCCCTTATTGACTATTTTACAAACTTGAACAATTGTAATTAAACTAGAAGACATGCAAACGCTAAAGAACTAAGAAAATATTAAGAATAGTTCGATCTCACAAACTTGTAGAATCAAACTTTGAATATTACTTTGACTAGAAAAGAAGTTTAGAAAATATTAAGAATAGTTTGATCTCACAAACTTGTAGAATCAAACTTTGAATATTACTTTGACTAGAAAAGAAGTTTAGAAACCTATAAGATAAAGAAAACACAAAACCAAAATAAAACTAAGAGCGTCCATGGGCTCCGTCTAAGTATGTTCTAGTTTTAATCTAATAATTTCTATTTATAAGGCAAAAATAATATAATGGGAAAAATACAAAAGTGCCCTTAAATATATAAAGCAAAATTTTTTTAGGTTTTTCGAAAATTTTTGCATCAAACTTCCATACCATTTTTGGGTGCCTTTTGTAACGTTTTTGGGCTTGAGTTGTGAAATAATTTTAGCTGGATCTTTCAATTCCTTTCAAATAGATACACCATGAGCCCAAAATGAAAGTCTATAACTCAAGTTATGACCAAAATACTGAAATTTTACTGTGTTGAAAGTTCAAACTACAAAAACTTGCAAAAAATAAATGTTAAACTTACTTTTCTCTAATTATTCCTTACATTAATAATAAATAAAATATAAGTATAAATAATATAATTAAAAACATAAATAGCATAATTCAAATTGAAAATACTACAAATAATTAAGAAATTATGCACTATCATAACTTAACCATTTGATTAATCAATTTTCATCCTCCATACCAAGAAAAAGGCTTTCTTATCTAAATAATACAAGAAATAAAATTATTTACAAAAATGGTATCTTACCACCATTATTTACGAAAATAATATGGTGAGGGCGGTAAAGGGTGGTGGATAGGCAGCACTACCATTGTCTCTGATGCCTATCATTTGACAATTATTAACTTTAATATATATATATATATATATATATATATATATTTATATATATGGTGGATGGTAGTATTAGGGTGGCACCAGTGTTAAAATTATACGGGTTAAATACAAGTTATATACGAGTTTAGGGGTTATTAATTTTTTAAATTGGGTGGAGGAGGGTTTGTAGGTGGCACCAATAGGGATGGTGCCTTTTCATCAGTTGACATTGGTGGAGGGGCTGCAGCAGGCCGCACCCTTGGTGGAAGTGATCGGACGGTCACAGGAAAAGAATTTCTTGACCAATGGTCAGGTAGTCAACCCAATTTTCAAGCCTTTTGAGGCTTAAAAATTGCCTAATATAAGGGTATGACTGTTGAAAGAAAAAAAGAAAGAAAGGAAAAGAGAAGATTTGGGGTGTTTGAAGGAGGAGGCACCAACAGCAAAAGGGTTAGAAATGTATTTTTTATAATTTATTTGCTTGTGTTTAAGTTTATTTTGTGTTGAAACTAACATAAATGTTTATATTTTGTGTTTTAAGGTTTATAGGGGGCAAAAATCTTTCTAGTTTTAAAGATATAATTTTAATTAATTTGTTTGTAGATATTTTTTTTATTCTAACAATTTATCTTATTTTGTGATTTTGGAAGGAAAGAGGAACGAAGTATATTAAGATTTAAAGGTACATTACATTTATAATTTTTTTGTAATTACATTATTATTTATTTGTTTTGTAATTTTTATTGTTTGTCTGGATTTATTAGTTGTGTTGTGCGCTGTTACATTAGTGTATATTTCTTCTTCTTCTTCTTCTTCTTCTTCTTCTTCTTCTTCTTCTTCTTTGCGTAGTACAACTTTTTTACCTTAATAATTTAAAAGAATAAGTAAATACCAAAATGGGCTAGCTTACAAATTAATTACCGAAATAGATTGTTTGCTACAATATTAAATTTCAAAATGGGTCGTTTGCTACAAATTGGTAAGGTGTTCTATTTTGGTAATTTATTATGTTTTTTGGATTATTGGGGTAAAAAGGTCAAGAAACAGTGTATGGTACAACATTTTTACCTAGGTAATATAAAAAAATAATTAAATATCAAAATGGGTGACCTTACAAATTAATTACCGAAATGAGTCGTTTGTTACAAATTGGTAAGGTGACTCATTTTGGCATTTTATTATTTTTTTTTGGATTATTGGGGTAAAAAGGTCAAGAAATGGTGTATGGTACAACAATTTTACCTAAATAATTTAAAAATAATTAAATACCAAAATGGACGACATTACAAATTAAGTACTGAAATGGGTCGTTTGTTACAAATTGGTAAGATAACCCATTTTGGTACATATCTGTCACATAACAAAAATTTTGTTGGGATAAAAAATGATAAAAAAAAATGAATGTTTGAGCGAATTATATTAGATTTAAATATTAGTTTTTTTCTAAAATATTTATTAATTATTCCAAAAATAACAAACTATACAAAATTCATTTTCGTTATTTGTATATTTTTTATTTGTTCAGCGATGATTAAAATTTTTATTTGAAACTGTAGATATTGAAATGACATCTTTAATTATAGAAATAGATCACACATCACATACTATTAATGTGGTGATACTAAAATTGTTATTTTTTATTCGCGGGTCCTCTTATAAAGTTCCATGTCATTTTTTATTTAATACAGTTAGGGTCCGTACTGCGTACTGAAGGGTCATGTCAACGATGTGGGCTATCTGCTAGAGCTTCGTTTTATGCCATACTTAGAGGCATCCAGATTTGGATCAGGTGCAATGATCCACACATTTGATTTAAAGTACAACTTGATAACGGCTTTGGTCGAGTGGTGGTGCCCAGAGACCTACACATTTCATTTGCTGTGTGGGGAGTGCACCATCACTTTGGAAGATGTTGTACTACAACTCGGGCTCTCAATCGATGGTAGTGTAGTCACGGATGTAAGTACAGTGTTTGAACCAGCAACCCTTTACTACAGTGTTCGAACCCGAAACCCTTTACTATGACTTACTAGGGCGCTCATCTAGTAATGGTGGCAAAAACATTTATAAGTTTAAGATTTTCATGGTTGAAGGTGAATTTTGAGTATTTACCAAGTACTACCACTGAAAGGGAGGTGATTTGCGCCGCTCGAGCATATATAATGCATATGATATGGGGTGTACTCATGCCAGATGCAATAACAATAAGGTTCACTTGATGTACTTTCCCCTATTATCTTATTTATATGCTGCCCATTCGTATAGTTGGGGCTCAGCAGTACTAGTTACATTGTATCGTGAGCTTTTTCGGACAACAAAGCGTTGTGTCGTGGACATAGGCAGGTGTTTGGTATTGCTGCGGTCTTGGGAGCTTTACAAGATGTCATTCTTGGCAACAGTTACTCACCAAACATATGTCTTCCCACTCGTGAATAGGTGATAAATTTTAACCATTATAACAAGAATTTTGTTTTATTTACGAAAATTTGTTCTAACAAATTTACTTTTTTCATAAATGGAGTTCTTCTTTGGGTATCTGGAGGTTATATACACTTTCGATTTATCGCTAGATAATTGAGACACATACCGAGGAGGGGGTAATTTATACTAATATTCATTACATGTAATTACTTTATTTGTTTAATTTGACTCATGCAACTATAACGATGTAATTCATTGTGTAATTCATTTGGATGTCATATTCCTTCCCAAAAATTGCAGCTATTATTCCCTCGTCTGCTCACATCCACTCACACTTGTAATGTATTAACACACCCCTGTTGAATTTCTCGACAGTCGAGTGTTATAATGGGGATTGAATATTGAGATAGTTCGGGTACATCTAACATATTTCGGATGTTCCACGGAGTTTAGGGACTGTACACTTAATTAACAAAAGGGGGAAACAAGACAAGAATTGGGCAGTAGAGCATGAAGAATACCTTGTATTGTGGAATGATTGAACGAGTCAGAGACCTCGGATGGATTATGCATTTGATTTGCGGCACTCAGATGAGTACCAATGCTAGTACATGGTATGTAAGAAACCTTTTTTATTTGGTGGGTGAATGATGTTAGTTCCTCCGCACATGCAATGATTAGGGAACCTCTTGCACTACCTGCCACATCCGCCTCCTACACCAGAACTAGAGCCAGCGCTTGAACCGGAGCAATCTTATTTATAGTCTAGGGGTAGTTATTGTCATCCAGACTTGAGGGTTGATGATTATTTTTTGGGCTCGTTAGGCTACATGTATCAATCAAAGATTCCCAATTCCGGTTCACATCAGCCAAATCCAAGATCATTGATGATGTTTGATACCTTCAGCCCATTACCACCTAGTACTCAACCCCTCCCGGGAAAACCTTTGGGACATACGATTTCTGGAGTATGTTTGACACGCCTCAAGGTTCATCGATGGGTGATGTGAATAATATTCCAAGTGAGGGTAACAGTGACTGCTAGGAGCACCCTCAATATCAATGCCGAGTACCACAAAGGTTTACCCCTTAGAGGACACCATTAAATCATCAATTTTAGGGTGCGTAACATTATATTTACTATATTTTCAAGTTTGTATTAATTTAACTATAATAAATTTTGGGTTTTTTTAGTTCTTACCTTTGACTTAATTTTCAAGTTTATATCTATTAGAAATATAAATATGATTTTTTTAAACAATATACATGCTAAAATATAAATATGAAAATTCTATCATAATCATAAGATTTTTATTACGAGCGTGAACATGAAGTACGTCAATTCATATTCCACTCGATTGCGACGATTATCCAATATGGTAGGTTCGATATGGGCATTTATTCCGGTTATGATCAGCTACTCTGTATATGCTATAATGTTTGTTATTGGTTTTCTCCATCATGTTCATTTCATTATGAATCCTGGTGACTTGCGGGCGATCTTTTAGCGTTTTACGTAACCCCTTGTCCAGGACAAGCTCAAAAGTCGGCGGAGACACTTCTTATGTAGACAAATTACGCAGGAAAAGGAACTCATTTCCCTAAACACGCAATGTACGCTCACGAGAGTACAACTCATTTATATAGTGTTCAACATTGATCAAGGCGCGATCATAAGATGCAATGACGTGCACACAAGGATAACAAAATGACTGGAACTTCCTACAATCCCACCATCTGATTCAAAGATCAACTCTGTATGACCTAGGTGGAATCCTAGGTCGACGGTCAATGGGCTCTGTAACTCAAAAAAGTTTCTAAATGTCGATAATATATTTCTACATTCATCGACTTCAATCTCCGACAGTTCACATCCATTACCTTCTTAACATATTCGATAAACACATGTCCTACCTCCAACTGGTTGACTTGTTTCAGCCCCATTCTTGACATCAATGTTGCTAGCCTGTAGAACGTAACTGAGAAAACAGATGAAATTGGGAGATGTCATGTTCAACTCAACACGCAGTTAACCGCTTTTATCAGGTTGGTGGACATATGATCAAATCGAGCATCGTCATCGAAGCTTTGAGCACATGGCCACAGCTCTATGGTACCCAGCCACTCTCAGAAAGGAGTATTCGTCTCACCCTGCATGTCACCCTCAAGTGTGGTCATCGTTTGCCTGAAAAGGTGTGGTTCTAGCTTGTATGTTGTGTATGTATTAAAAAAACACAAGTTATAGTCTCAAATTAATTTTTTGAAGTATTAAAGACATTTAAAACATATGTTGAAACTAAATTTTACCTATTTTCACAACTTGTTTCTGCTAGTTTGCATTCTTGTAGTCTCGATAGAAGTTAGCTGCAATGTGTCAGATGCAGTAAAAGGATCTCCATGGAACATTGGAATGCCTAATTGTGACAATTATTACCTTCGGTCTATCGGATATGATGTAAATATTGTCGTCCCTAACAACATAGCCTACAAGTTCGTCAGGAAAAATTCTTATGATTTCATGTTATCCTTGTCCACGATGGCAAACGCTATTAGGAACAAGTTTCAGTTCTCATATTAAGCAACTGTAATAAGTAAGGTCTACGTATATTTTTCATATAGCTAGGTCTCATCAACCTGCACAACTAACTTGCAGTAGGGAAATGTCCCTGTTATAGCTGGTTATCTGGGTCATAATAAGGTCATGTCTACAACTCAATGGCAATTCTTAGCACGTACTCCCGCATAGCAGCTACCCACCCCTTTAGCTTATTGGACGACACATCCCAATCTCCATACAACTACTTAATGACTATTTGTTTAGCTATCCATGATTTTCAATATGACACTAGATACTGGAATCGTTCTTGTATTTTAGAAATTAGTACCGAAATAGGAATAGTCGGCATGTCATTCACCATTGTCATGATGCATGTGCAGATATTTTTGGAATCAAGTTTGCAGTGATCTTGCGTCATAAGTGTTGATGTGCATGTGTGAGGCCTAATAAATTTTCGAATCTTTCAAATTTGGGACTTTTGGATAAATACAGCTCGTACCCGTCAATTGTAGCCTTTTGTCGACCTCCAACACTTCCCAATATACAATGTCGATTTAGACATGGCGACTTTGTAGTCAATCGACACATTCATGTTATAACACTTAATGGAAAATATACACTCTTCCTTGGTTGTGAATTTTTGGCCCATGAAAAACTCCTTACGTTCGAAATCTACGGCAAACCGATGAGTAGGTAGTATATCAGGGTACTTTGGAACTCAGATGCATATGCCACATCGGGATCTATGATCAACATGTGTGCCCTAGGATCATTGTGTATCACAATACCTCAACTCGGGTTTCCAACTGAAGACGTATTAACATTTCCATCGTCATTTGCGCCTTCATCATCGATATCATTTGGACCTCGTCTAGATCAAGATCACTATAATTTACAACCTCATGATTGGAAGAACCATTATTATCATATCCATCATCACCATCTGCATCAGTCTCAATCACCACCGGATGTATTCGTAAATGGGGACCCAGGTTAAGGTTCTTAAACACATGTGGAGCATTAAGATCGATGTTGATACCGCCTATAGTCTATCACCTATCAATGTACACTCTCGGAACCACTATACACGGATCTCGAACTCCACGTTCTTCACCTAATGGAGTGGAATCTTTAGCTAGCTCCACATAAGCTAACTCAGCAAACAACTGAATCAAATTAGTTTGGCGACTCCGATCCCGATAATAAAGTGTGACCATTGTCTTCACGTCTTTATCATTAACAAGTTCCATCTCGGTGAATTTGATGGGATTTGTCGAAACTAGAAATTTGTAGAATAGTCTCGAGATCCTCCTCTCACAACGTCTAATAGTTTTTGCATTGATCCTTTCTTTCATATCATCAACCAAGATATTTCTATTAAATCTCATTACTATTTGTTGGCGAAATTCAAATATACATCCAATTGTTGTTAAAATTTACTTCATTGAAATAAACGCATATGGAAAATTGATTATTCATCTTCAATAATAAATCTATAAAAATAATTAAATTTCTAAATATTTTATTTTAGAAAAATATACTAAAAAATAAAATTCATATATATTAACCTTATGAATTGTTCTTTGTTTTCTTTTCATCTACAACTAATTTTTTTTCCTATTCTATTCTTATTTTTCAAAAATGTTACGAAATCACTACTTAAATAGGTTCAACATTGGGTGCCGCCTCTGTCTCACCCTCCACCAATTAAACCCTCATTAAACTCGTTTTTTTACCCGATATTACCAGTGTATAGGGAGAAAATACTAGTGTCACCTCTCTCACACCGTCCACCCTTAATATATATATATATATATATTTATAAAAAACACATCATTTTATAATGATGTTTCAATGATTAAGTCAAAAAAAAATTAGGTGTCGCCTCCTCCATGCCTTCCACCCCCTCAAACATACCATTTTGGTAAATAATGATATTGGCATAGCATTTTGGTATTTATTTTTTATTTTTGTATTATGTAAGTAAAAAAGCCAAAGAATAACTTAAAACTTTATATTAATATTTTAGGCTTTTTTACTTGTATAATGCAAATAAAAAAATTAAATTCTGAAATGATGTGCCAATATCATATTTAAAAATAATTTTAACGATAACAAGGCGGAAGAGATGGGTAGCACCCATGATTTTTTTGACACATTCATTGAATCATCATTACAAAATGATGTGTGTTTTAAAAAATTAATTTTTAAGAGTGGAGGGGGAGAGATGGACGACACAAGTATTTTCTGGTGCAAAAATACGGTCTGACTGGTGTAGGATGAGAGAGAGGCGACACCAGACTGAAATGTGATGAGCTAAAATATTTAGGGACCTAATATGTAAATTTTCCATTTTAATTGATTACTAAAAAAAAGCTTTTAGGGAGTCGCTTGACAGTGTGGCGGCACCAAACTTCAAAAAGGTTAAATTGCTTCATAATCCCTTCTTATTTACTATTTTCTTTTGTTCTCTTTCAACATAAAAAATAGAAAGGTTTATTACCAATTAGTTCAAAAAGTTTTTCTACCAAAAAGTATTTTTGTAAAAAATTCGATTCTAACTGGAAATAAATTTTATTTATTTTTCGAAAAATAAATTTTTGTTCGAATAATTTTATTCTACTGTTCAATTTTTTTGTAAAATTATGTTTCAAAAATTATTCCAACTAGAATAAAATAACTAGAAAAACTTTTTAACTAATTGGTAATAAGCCTCTATTTTTATATTGAAAAAGAATAAAAGAAAATAGTAAATAAGAATAGCTTACGAAGCAATTAAACCTTTTTGAAGTTTGGTGCTACCACATTGTCAAGCGGCACCCTAAAAGCTTTTTAGCGCAATCAATTAAAATGACATATTTACATATTAGGTCTCTGAATATTTTAGGCCATCGCATTTCAGTCTGGTGTCGCCTCTCTCTCATTCTCCACCAGTCAGACTGCATTTTTGCACCAGAAAATACTGGTGCTGTCCATCTCTCCCCTTCCACCCTTAAAAAATATATATTTTAAACACAAATCATTTTATAATGATGATTCAATGAGTGTGTCAAAAAAATCATAGGTGTCGCCTATCTCTCTCCCTCCACCCCTTGTTACTGTTTCAAACATACCATTTTAGTAAATAATAGTATTGACATACCATTTCAAGATTTAAATTTTTTTATTTTTATTATGCAGGTAAAAAACTAATATTTTAGTAGCCTATATTGTAAAATTTTATAGTATATAATTTTTTTATTCTTTTAATTTTAGGTATTTTTAATTATCACAATCAATATTTTTAAATTAAGCAGAATTGATTTGTTTTAGTAGGATAAATTTTATAAATTCGTTTGAGGTGAAGAATTTGGAAAAAAAAATTCTTTTGTGATGACATAAACTTTTTTATTATAAATTTTTATATATAAGTTTTTTAAACATCAAATTTTGTAATTTTTAAAATTGCCTAGCCCCTATCACATTTGGAAAAAAAGTATAATTATAAGAGTATTTTACATTTTTTACTTTATTAGTAAATTCACCTCTGAACTGTATTTCAATTCTTAAATTTTTCTTAAAATTTTTCTTAAGGAAATATCCTAATTTACTCGTCAACCAATCAAAACATGACATATAGCATGTTCTCATTGGATGTCATTTTTTTTTATAATATGGGGCAAAATTAATAATTTAGAAACCAATCTGGGACTGATGTATGGTTTAGGTCCAAATTACTAATATTTTTTTTTGTGTAATTTAAATGTTTATAATTAGGAGTGAGCCTTCAATCGAATTGAGTAAAAAAAATTTGAGTTAATCAAGTTGACGAGTCTTATTTTATCATTCTAATTCGATTTAAAATTTTTTTCGAATCGAGTCAAGTGAAATGAAATTCGAGTCGAATTGAATCGAGTGAAATTGGTTGAGTTAAATTAAAATTTTAAACATGTCAAATTAAAGGCTTGTTACAATATAACTAATTTCATGCTAGAGCACATAAATTTAAAGCCATACATATTTGAAACTTTTTCTGAAGCAAAATAAGAAAAAAAGAAGAAGATACTTTAATATTTTTTCTACCATCAACATGGATCAAGGAACCTTGAATGCTTGCAATATTTTTAACTGTTTTCATATTTGAAAAACACATTTTTCGATTTTACATGAATTATATTATTTGTTGAGTGATAAATTTATGTAAGTTTCAAATCGATTGACATAAAATTTAAAATTTAATGTCTATATTTGTAAACCTTGTAAGAATTATACTATATTGTAATGCAAGTATTCAAATAGTGTATGACAAAAACTATGAACCTTTTAAACTTGATAAATTCTTTTGCCTCTATTATTAAGGCCAAGCTTTAGATGCAAGTGTGAAAGTATAAAAGAAGGCTGAAGTTTCGCTTTTTAGAAAAAGGTTGTAAAACTATGAAGTTGTGTGCAAGTAGACTCGGTAAAAAAATCAACGGCTGTAGTGTGTGGATGGAGGAGTTATTCATGAAATCCAAATGAAGGTCACCCACCTAATTAAATTCCACGCCCATTGGTACGTCGGCTTTAACGGTACCTGCACAATTATGTCTAAAGTTGTTTTTTATTCTTTTTCAGCTGCAGAGAGTGCAGACAACAGATAGTATAATAATTCTGTTTATACATACATACATATATATATATATATATATATATAAACACATATAAACACCTAGTTATTGAACATCAAAAAAAGGACACCTAATTTGTTTTGCATGGAAATTGGAAAAACCAGTGAAGGTCTATCAATGTAGATGAGATTATATGGTACCAATTTTTTTAGAATTTAATTTACTATAATTTATTCATTTTTAATCTTAATCTTAAAAATGTGTATTTTAAGTGATGATATTAATTTTTTCCTTAATTTTGTCAAACATATTGTCATATAATATATATTTCAATATTTTTTTTCAGTTGGACAAAGTTTTTGCATGTTAAAAAGAATAATATTTTTCCCTAATTATAAAAAAATAGCAAGGTGTATCGTTATACCTAGACTTGATAATGAGTCAAGTCGATTCAATGTCAAAATTTAAGTTCAACTTAAAAATAGACCTAAAATTTTGTCCAAGTCTAGCCCAAATAAAAATGCTAAATCCGAGCCTAATTCGATCCGTCCATATTAAAATTTTTATATTATTTTATATAAAACAAAATTTTAAAATATAATACATCAAATACACTAAAAATATTAAAATAAATATTTCCCAACATATTGAAAATATATTAAAAAACTTTATACTTGAATAACACTAACATAGTTGCAACTAAACAAATAAATACCTCTAAAATAATAAAAAATTAACAATAAAACAAGAATTATACAATATACAAACAATAACAATATAGTAGCAATATAACTAAAAATTGGTGGCAAAACAACAAAATGACAAGTAAAACAACAGCAGAAAAAAAATTCGGGTTGAGACAAAAAATCTTATTCGGGGCCCAGCTTGTTTAGAAAACAAGTATTATTTTTTTTGTTCAAACCCATTTTTTGAACCTATATTTTTATTCAAATCCTCCCATTTTTTGAGCGAATAGCTCGACCCATAATCAAGTCTAATTATATCCATATAGTTTAAAAAATAAGTTATGTTAAGTTGTATATTCGACAAAATTCACAAAGAAAAAGTCCTAGGACTAAAAATATCGAGAAGTAAGGAAGTAGAAATGATGGAATTATAGTAGAGGGACTAAATACACCAAAAATGCATAGTGCAAGGATCTTTCATACAGTTTTACCCAATAATTAATAATGAAAATGCTTTATCACTCATCCATAATACTCATACCAACCGTACCCTGCATGCAGGTTCAGGAATGTTCCAAAATTGTCATTATGCTGTCTAATGGTACACCCCAAGTACACACACTCCGTTATTGTGGTCTCCTCACTCCATTATTTTGTACATATATAGCCATCAATATCAAAAGCAGCTTGAGATACTTCAAATCAAGGAATAAGAGACACAGAGCCGAAAGTAAAATAAAAAAAAGGTATGGCAATGGCTGGTGAGAAGGAGAACAAGAACACTAGTACCTTAAGGGGCTGCATCAAGAAGAGCAAAGGGCCATGGGTTGTTCACAGAACCACCAAAGAGGGTGGCAGAGTCACCAGGTATCGGTTCCCCACCGAGGACGAGCGCCTGAAGAACAAGCAAAGGGAGCGCAAGCGTCGAGCCGTAGCTCACAAAATATTTGCAGGGCTGAAGGAGCATGGTAACTACAACCTTCCAAAGCGTGCTGATAGCAATGATCTGTTGAAAGCTGTTTGTGAAGAGGCTGGTTGGCATGTGGAGGCCGATGGAACCATTTACAGAAAGGTCAGCTAATAAATGTTAAATGTTGTTTTGTTTTACATTTTTTCTTTTTTGTGATTACAGCATTTTATAATTTGTTGCAGAAATCAAGGACAACAATGGCGGTCTCTATGGTTCACTCTAGCTGCCAATTTGTTGAGGATATTGGTCAATCAAGAGATGAAGATTACTGCATATGCAATGATGATGGAAATGTTGCAGCACCGACTGGAACCCTCTTATCACTAGGGTTGGGGCGTTCCCATGAATGCCATGATATTAACTTGATGCTTTCACTCTCCATTTCCAGTTCCTTCACCTAGGGGTAATGAACTGCTTTGATATGGGACTTGGGAATGTATTTAAAGCTAGGGATAAAGTGTTGTCTAGCTTTTGTTCATCTCTTTTCATATATATATATAGTGAGAGAGATAGAGAGAGAGAGAAATCATTAGGAAAGCATTGCATTCAAATGTTGTTGGTGCTCATTTTGCTGATGAAAAACATGCAGGTTATATACATACATGAATCGAAAATATTAGAAATTATAATTAAACACTACATGTTCTTTTGTTGGATAGAGTTTATTACAACATATGTGCTCTAATCAGGTTGGGTTTTTTTTTAGGACAGACCCTTTCACAGGGCGGAATCAGAAATTTTTGGTGGGGTTGGAGTCAGGATATAAATTGTTGGTGGCCAAAGCTAAAACTTATATGCTAAAAGGGTTAAATTGAATTTCTAATTCTCAAGAGGACCCAAATATAGAATTTCACCATTTTATAAGGGGCCGAGGAGCATTTGGTCTTGCCTTGCACATGAACATGGTTTCCTTTTATGCATTTTACTAATTTAATTAGTTCTAGGTTAAAATATGTTATTATTTTCTCTACTTCCATACAATTTAAGATTTAGTCTTTATAATTAAAAAGTTAAAACTTTAATCTTTCTTTTTAAATTTAAAAGTTTTAGTTTAATTGTAGTTTTTATTAAAATTTATCAACTCAAAATGTATATTTTCCGTCACAAGAGAGCAGCCTAATCAACATGTCAAATTAACAAATTTTGATAGAGAATACTTACGATTTTAGTGATTGAACTAAGATATATAAATAAAAAAGGACTTTAACTTTTAACTTTTTTAACTTTTAACCTTAGTTCTACTGTCAATTGCTATTTGGTTGGTGCGTTACTGGTGATCCTAATAGAAACTGCACACAAGAGACATGGTAAGTGTTTTAATGAACAGCCAAAGTTGAAATGAACGAGGATAACTGGTTATAATTTCTTATTTATGGGAGTGGGACTCAAACAAAACAAAACAATCATTTCATTTCCACTCAACCCAAATATGAACCATCCCATCCAAGGGAGCTGATTACATTTAATTCATAAATAAAATAAGATTTAATTTTTACAAAAAATGGAACAGTAATTCATTCCACACATCAGGCACACCTGGTAAGCACCAGTGTATGCAGTCAGAGTAGCTTGCAGGGTTCCCCAACTGCCGGGGGCTCAGTGTCTCCCAAAACTTTCTATAGATGGAAGGGTGCCCATCTTTTCTGTATTCTGAGAGTTGTGTTATATTGATAACTGTTACCTTCGAACCCAAACCAGAAACCATTTTATCCACCATGCGCATGGTAGCCAAGTCCGAACCACTTCCCCAGTGGCCTTCCCGATCGATAGGTCTCGTTTCATTATAGCAGTTTCCTTTACTTCCAGCTTCCCACTCTTCTTTCCTATTTCATGTCAAAATGTTAGTAAAAAAACCCATATTGGGCCACTAAGATTGTATAATTCCCACACAAGTCCATGTTATATACATTAGCTTTTATATACCAGCAATAGTCCTTTTAGTGCCTTCATGATGCACAATCTTTGCTTCAAATGCCTCTATGCTATGATTTTACGGTATTCGATAAGTTTGCAAGCTTTCACCAGATGACTTATCCAGATTATATAGATGAAGTATAGGATAATTCAGTGCAAGGGTAAAGATCCTGACCAGAAATGTGTTGGCGACATTGTAACGAAAAAGACATGTTTCTTCAGGGGAATGACTTTTGATGCTACCCAGTCTGCCCAAGCTCCCATGGCGAGTTCCATTGCTCCTAACCCATCGAGCTCCTCGCAGGCTCCAATTTCCTCACCACTCCATCTGCAAAAGTTGCAAGCACACAAGGATTTCAGCGCATCTTGAAAATATATTTACCTTGATTCGACTAGAACCGATCAACTATCGTACATACTGCAGCTTAACTGGGCCCTGTCTCCACCATAAGTACGAGTTAAAAACTAGTATATCCGCATGCTCCCACTGTGCTGAATGCTTGAGTACTGAATCCGGACGGATAATTCGTTCAGACAGCCTGTGATTCACCGGGTCATCAGAATTGGACTCAACCAGAAGCGGAGCCCAGAGAAATTCCACGGTGGCATTGTATTCCTGCAAATGACATCAAAGTAAAACACACGGCAACAATGTTTCAGTTCTTAGTCATTATGTTAAAAACCTCTTATAGGTTGTATCCTGGCTCACCTCTGCTCTGAAAATGGTAAGCTGAGCATTAGGAGTCATGGATCTCTTATTTGCTGGGATCACTGATTGCAACAAACACACCATTGATATCCATTGACCTCTATTCAGAGAATCTCCCACAAACATTAGCCTCTTCCCTCTCAACTTCTCCCACATTTCAGTCGCATCCCATCTACACACCAGAAAAAGGAAAAACACAATCACTTGCAACTTTTCAATAAGAGAAAGTTCAATCATCTATATTAACGCCTGTTGGATCGAGTGACAGAGCTTAATACCCTTTAAGCAAGTTTTATAAAGAAAAACAGGACGACCCGGCTTGACTCTGAATTTAGTCAGGCCCAACATGGCTATCAAATATCAGATAAAAACGGGGAAGTTCTATCATCTATGGTTAAAAATCTAAAACGTTAACCAATTACATCCCATTCTTCAAATTGCGTAAAGGTAGAAACTGGCAAATCTAGTACTTGGGTCTCACTAACAAAACACAAGCAACCAAAAGGACAATTTACCTCTTCAAATTGCAGTTATGAGGCTGCCATCTCCGGTGCTGATACTGCAAATCGGACCTCCCATGCTTATGACATGCCAACTGGTCCGACATGTAAGGACAGTCGGACTCTTCGTAAAGCGGGTACGATTGGTTATCAAACACCCACTTGCCGGAGAACACATCACAGCTGTTCTCTTGGCTTATGCTCCTCCGCTGATTCGATTCCGCATCCGTGCCGACCCACCGGATTTTCTTCCCACTGTAGTTCCTAGTAGAGTTGCAACTACTGGATCCATCCAAAACCTCTAAAGCCCAACTTCATGTTTTAGGCCAAATTCAAAGAAAAGAAAAGGAAAGTAAAGATTGAAGATAGATAAGCACACCTGAAGCTCCTTTGGGAAGATTTGGTTTTACATAAGTAAATGATGAAGTTTGTCGTTGACTGTGAAGAACATGATCCGGGCTTTGATGGATTTGTTGAATGCTGAATTCAATGTAGATAACCGAACAAGCTAAGAAAACCAGGAGAAGACCTGCGAGTAAAGGGAAGTGGCGTTTCTTTCTGCTCCATTTATTCGACATGGAGACGGTGAGTGGCAGAGCCATAGGATTATGCAGATAACAAGGACTTTTGAGCTTCAAAAATGGCGGTTACATCCGGAAGGCATAGCAAGTAATAACTCCATTTGCTTACTATAAATGGAAGGAAATTGGATTCAACAATTAATAGTTACCAGGAAATGGAAATTCTAGCATCAGCTCAGAAAAGAAAAGTTGATATAAACTTGGGAAAAGCTACCAAAATGACAATTAATAGTTACCCCGTACACACAGAGACACAGACACAGACACACACACACATATATATATATATATATATATATTCTTGCCGGGATTTTTTTTTAAATAAATATTTGTTGTAAATATATTAAATGTACGTCTATAATCCTTTTAGAGATATTAAAGTAATGAGATAAAATTAACTAAAATCATTAAATAGAGATTAACTTCTAAATAGCATGTTGTAAATGAAAATTAAACAATGAAAATTCTCCTATTTTTCATCCACTTTTTACTTATTATTATTATTTTATTAATTTTTCTATAATACGTTATCAATACGAGCTTCTACGAGTTCATAATGAAGTTTACGTTATTTCGACCTTATATAATTTATCTCAGATAACTCCGGTTAAATTATATACAAGATATGTATTTTCATAATTCTTTTATTTTATTTTCTAGATGAAATATTTGCTTTGAGTAACATTTGCACATTTATTTTTACAACTAAAATCTAATATTTGATGCTAAAATTCACCTAGATGCTAAAGGTCTAGGAATTACTATATTAGTAGATAAAGAAGCACCTAATCAAGATAAGACAAAAGCAATAATTTTTATCTGTCATCATCTACATGAATGATTAAAAGTGGAATATCTCACTGTGAAAAACCCTCTTGAATTGTGGAAAATTTTGAAAGAATGATTTGACCATAAAAAATGGTAATACTCTCTAAAGCTCGTTATGATTGGATGCACTTACGGTTGCAAGAGTTTAAGACTGTAAGTAAATACAATTCAGAACTTTTCAAAATTAGTTCTTAACTAAAATTATGTGGAGAAAACATATAACTGATGAGGACTTGTTAGAGAAAACATTTTCAACCTTTCATGCTACTAATGTGCTCCTGCAGCAGCAATACCGTGAAAAAGGTTTCAAAAGTTATTCTGAATTGATTTCATGCCTTTTGGTGGTTGAACAAAATAATAAGCTGTTGATGAAAAATCATAGAATTCGTCCCACTGGTTCTGCACCATTCCCTAAAGTGAATGTAGCAATACACAATAATTATGAAAATAAAAAATATAGAGGTAGCGGTCGCGATCGTGGTCATGAAAATAGTGAGGAACGTGGTCGAGGACATATTAGTAATCGTTATCATGGTGGTTATAACAATGATACTTCTAATTACCAGAAAAAGAATAACAATGAAAAACAAGAAAAAAGTCGTCAAAATAATTCTTCAAAGATTGTTGAGAATATATGCTACCGATGTGGTATGAAGGGGCATTGGTCACGTACCTGTCGTACGTCTGAGCATTTAGTGAAACTTTATCAAGTATCCATTAAAAATAAGGAAAAGCATATGGAAACAAATTTTATATCCTAAAATGATGAAATAGAGGCAAAAGATGAAGATATTCACTATAATACTAAAATTGACCATGCCTACGATGGTGATAAATTTAATGACCTTAATAATATAACTCACCTAGATGTGGCTGATTTCTTTAAGAATCATTAGAAAAATTGATGTTATTTTGACATTTTTATGTTGTTTTAAGTATGTTTTATTTTCTTGCATAAAGAATAATTTATATATTTAATAAATATTTGTAATGTTTCTCATATTATATTTTGTTTGTTTTTATGAAGAATATGAATATTCAACAAAATTTTGATGGACCCAAAATCAATGGGCATGTGTCTTGCAAATAGTGCTACAACACATACGATACTTAAGGATAAAAAATATTTTTCTCATTTAACAATGATTAATGTCCATGTTAATCTAATATTGGGTAGTTCAAAACTTATTGAAGGCTTTGGAAGAGCTATTATATTATTAACTAAAGGTACAAAATTTTTCATTGATGATGCTTTATATTCCACTAAGTCTCAAAGAAATTTATTGAGTTTTAAATATATTCGTCTTAATAGATATCATATTGAGATTATAAATGGGAAAAGTATTAAATATCTATATATTACAAATGTTGAATGTGGAAAGAAATATGTTTTGGAAAGGCTACCTACTTTTTCATCAGGTTTACATTATACACATATTAGTGCCATTGAGTCACATGTTACTACAAACTAGAAGTTTGTAGAACCACATACTTTTACTATTTGCTTGATCGATTAGGCCATCCTAGATCTATTATGATGCTAAGAATTATCGAGAATTCAATTGGATACCCATTAAAGAACCAAAAGATTATTGAATTCAAGGATTTATCTTGCGTCGCTTGTTCTCAAGGAAAATTTATTATTAGACCATCACCAGTTAAAGTTGGGATTGAATCTCCCGCATTTCTAGAACGTATTCAAGATGATATATATGGGCCATTCATCCACTATGTGGACCATTTAGATATTTTATGGTATTAATAGATGCATCTAGTAGGTGGTCAGATGTGTGTTTATTATTGTCTCGCAACATGGCATTTGCGAGACTACTTACTCAAATAATTTGATTAAGAGCATAATTTTCAAATTATGCACTCAAAACTATTCATCTTGATAATGCTGGTGAGTTTACATCCCAAGCTTTTAATGATTATTGTATGTCAATCGAGATAAAAGTTGAACATCACATAGCTCATGTTCACACACAAAACTGTTTAGTTGAATCATTTATCAAATGCCTCCAACTAATAGCTTGACCATTACTTATGAGAACAAAACTCCCTGTTACAGCTTGGGGATATGCTATTTTGCATACAGCAGCACTTGTGTGCTTAAGGCCAACAAGTTATAATAAGTACTCCCCATTACAATTGGGCTTTCCCATCTTAGAATTTTTGGATGTGCAGTATATGTTCCAATTGCTCCACCACAACGCACAAAGATTGGTCCTAATAAATGTTGGTTATGAATCTCCTTCTATAATTAAATATGTTGAACCATTAACTGAAGATTTATTTACTACACGATTTATTGATTATCATTTTGATGAAACAACATTCCCAACATTAGGGAGAGAGAAAATACAACTGGCAAAAGAAATTATATGGAATGGATCATCACTATCTCAATTAGATCCTCATACAAGTCAGTGTGAACAAGAAGTTCAAAGGATCATACATTTGCAAAGCATCGCCAATCAACTACCAGATTCATTTGCTGACCTAAAGATAATTACAAAATCTCACATACCAGCTAAAAATGCTCCATTGTGAATTGATATCCCAATAGGGCAAATTGTTAGTGCAAAAGAAAGAATCCACGCCTGAAGCATGGAAGGCCAATCAATTTCAAAGATAAAAATCATCGTAAAAGGAAAGGAGCAATTATTCAAGATGATAATATTGTGGAGGCAAGTGCCCAAGAAGAGGCCAAAGATATAACTAATCAAAAAACCCCAGAAGAGGTTCAGGTACCTGAAAATGTTCAGGTACCTGAAAATGATGATAACAAAGAAATCTCAATAAGTTATGTTACTTCGGGAAAAAGATGGAACTGAAAAAATATAGTTGTCGACAACAATTTTACTTATAATGTTGCTATTGAAATATCAAAAGAAAATGAGGATCCTAAACTTATATCTATTGAGGAATGCAGAAACAGAAAAGATTGGCCAAAATAGAAAGACGCAATTCAAACAGAATTAAATTTACTTTCTAAACGTGAGGTTTTTGGACCTATAGTCCAAACATCTAAATATGTAAAGCCAGTAGGATATAATGGATATTTGTGTGAAAAAAAATGAGACAAATGAAGTTGTAACATATAAAGCATGATTTGTAGCACAAGAATTTTTACAAAGGCCCGACATTGATTACGAAGAGACATATTCTCCTGTGGTGGATGCAATCACATTTAGATACCTTATTAGTCTGGCAGTACGTGAAAAACTTGACATGCGTCTAATGGATGTTGTTACAGCCTATTTGTATGGTACACTTGATACTGAAATTTATATGAAAATCCCAGAAGGATTTAAAATCCTTGAAGGATATAAAGTTTCCTGGAAAAATTGCTCAATCAGATTACAGAAAAGTTTATATGAATTAAAACAATCTGGATGTATGTGGTACAATCGTCTTAGTGAATATTTGTTAAAAGAATGTTATAAAAACAATCCAATCTGCCCATGTGTTTTTATAAAAAGGTCTGAATCAAACTTTGTGATAATTGTTATTTATGTTGATGATCTAAATATTATTGGAACTCCTGAAGAGCTTCAAAATGCAATAAATTGTTTAAAGAAATAATTTGAGATGAAAGATCTTGGAAAAACAAAGTTTTGTCCTGGCCTGCAAATCGAGCATTTAAAAGATGGAATTCATGTCCATCAGTCAACTTATATGAAAAAGATCTTAAAGAAATTTTATATGGATAAAGCACATCCATTGAGTACCCCGATGGTTGTATGATCGTTAGATGTGAATAAAGATCAATTTCGTCCTTGCGAGAATTATAAAGAATTTCTTGGTCTTGAAGTACTATATCTAAGTGCCATAGGAGCATTGATGTATCTTGCAAACAACACAAAACCGAATATAGCTTTTGCTGTAAACTTGTTAGCAAGATTAAATTCTTCTCCAACATATAGACATTGGAATTGAATTAAACATGTATTTAGATATCTCAGAGGGACCATTGATGTGGGGTTATTTTATTCAAATGATTCAAAATCCCTATTAGTTGGTTATGCTGATGTTGGATATTTATCGAATCCATATAAAGGTCAATCTCAAATAGGATATTTATTTACATGTGGAGGTATTGTTATATCATGACGTTTGACAAATTAGACATTAGTTGCTGCTTCTTCAAATCATACTAAAATAATTGCAATGCATGAGGCAAGCCGAGAGTGTGTCAGGCTAAGGTTATTAATCCAACATATCCATTATGTAATTTGCCTTTACAGGAAAATATGCCAACTATCTTATACGAAGATAATGCTGCATGTATAGCTCAATTAAAGGGCGGTTATATCAAAGGTGACAAAATGAAACATATTTCACCAAAATTATTCTTCAATCATGATCTTGAGAAGAAATGTGACATAGAAGTTCAACAAATTCGTTTTAGTGATAATTTAGCATATCTTTTTACAAAGGCATTGCCAATTTCAACATTTGAAAGACTACGAAACAAGATTAGAATGTGTCGACTCAAAGATATAATATGATGTTTCCATTAGGGGGAGTCTAAAACACGTTTTACTCTTTTCCTTTAACCAAGGTTTTGTCCCATTGGGTTTTCTTGGTAAAGGTTTTTAACGAGGCAACTTGTAATAGGAGATTGTGTACTATTTTTCTTTCATTAGATTTTTACCCAATAGGGTTTTTCCTAATAAAGATTTTGTTAGAATTAAGTGACCCAAATTCTTATTTAAATAAAATACGATGGAAAATAAAATAAAAGTAAAATCCATATAGAACAAGACTTCTTTTATTTTATTTTAGAATAAGGTTTTAAACCTTATTAAACTCCATCTATTTTATATTGATTAGGATAAGGTGTTTCAATCCTACTAGAATATGGCTTTGCAAGCCTATAAATAGACATAGTCTATTCCTCTTGTATTTGAGTAAAAATTTTTCGACATAGTGAATTTTCTTCTCCTCTCCTGTGGTTTTTTTTCGAAAGGGTTTTCACGTAAAATTTATGTGTTCTTTATTTTATTTATTTTATTCTATTTTATTTTTCACAAATTGGTATCCGAGCTTAGGGTTATTCATCTCGATCACGGTAATGGCGTCTTTGAAGTATGAAATTCATTGTTGGATCGCAACACCGATTTGCGTTGTGGCAAATTAAGATGCAAGCGATTCTTGCAGATGGATCTAGAGGATGCCCTGCTAGGATAGATAAGATGCCTTCGACATTAACAGATGAAGAGAAGAAGCGTAAGGATCGAAGGCATTAACACAATTACATCGCATTTGTCCAACGAAATTTTGCAGGATGTGATGAAAGAGAAAACTACATTGCATTATGGAAGAGGCTAGAACAAATATGTATGTCGAAAACTCTAACAAGCAAGTTGCATATGAAGCGGCGTCTTTATGCTCATCGCTTGGAGGAAGGTGCGTCAGTACACGAACACTTAATGTTGTTTAAAGAAATTCTCTCAAACTTGGAGGCCATGGAGGTTCAAGATGATAAGGAAGATCTAGGTTGATTCTACTTTGTTCGTTGCCCGCCTTATTCAACCTTTAGAGACACGATTTTATATAGCCGCGAGTCTCTCACGGTTGATGAGGTTTATGATTCTTTAACCTCGTATGATAAGATGAAGCATCTTGTGGTTAAACCCAACTCTCGGGAGAGGGTCTCATTGTTCGTGGGAGACAAGACCGGAATGTTGATGATGATCGTGGTAGAACACAGAACGGAATCCTCGTGGTAAATCTAAGGGTAGATCGAAATCTTCAAACAGAGGTAAAACTTGCAACTTCGCAAGAAGAAAGGGCACATTAAATCTGAGTGCTCTAAGCTACAAAATAAGATTAAAAGGGAGGCTGCGAATCAAAAGGAAAAGCAAACGAAAAATTCGGTGAAGGCGATGTTGTAGAAGACTACGTGATGGTGAACTTCTAGTTGCTTCATCAATGATTCTAAAGTGGCGAGGAGTGGATACTTGATTCAGCTGCACCTTCCACATGAGTCCCAATCGGGATTGGTTTACAACTTATGAAACAAGATTCTGAAGGTGTTGTTTTGATGGGAAATAATGCTTCATGTAAAATCGCAGTGTTGGAACAATTAAAGTTAAGATGTTTGATGGAGTTGTCGAACACTTAGTGACGTGCGGCATGTTCCGAATTGAAAAGAAATTTAATTTCGTTGAGTACTCTTGATTCAAAAGTGCAGATACACACGGTGAAAGTGGGGTTTTAAAGATTTCAAAGGGTCCTTGTTGTGATGAAAGGGCAAAGAAAGATTGCCAAGTTATATGTTTCTGAGGTTTCTTATTCTTCGGTGATGCAATTGCCGCTTCCTCTTCCTTGTCGATGATGATATTACTAAACTTTGGCATATGCGCCTAGGGCATATGAGTGAGAATGGCATGGCGTAATTAAGCAAAGAGGACTTCTTAATGGGCAAGGAATTTGCAAACCGAATTTCTGTGAGCACTTGTGTTTTGGGAAGCAAAGAGAGTTCGATTCACTAGAGGAATCCATAACACGAAGGAAACGTTGGAGTATATCCATTCGATCCGTGGGGCCGTCCAGAGTGCCTTCGAGAGGTGGAGCTAATTATATGCTAACCTTTATTGATGATTTTTCCGAAAAGTTTGGGCGTTCTTCCGAAGCGAAAGCGATGTGTTTTCCACATTTAAGTCTTGGAAAATTATGATTGAAAAACAGACGGAAAATGATAAAATACCTCCGCATGCACAATGGCTTAGAGTTCGTTACGATGAGTTTAATAGATTGTGCAAGTCGAAGGGATCATGAGACACTTGACGATTCGTCATACTCCACAAAAAAGCGGCGTTGCGAGCGAATGAACAGAACGATCATGGAGAAGGTTCGATGTATGTTGTCAAATGCCAACTTACGAAGTCATTTTGGGCGTACGACCTCATCGCATGTTTTTGATCAACCGATCTCCATCCGCTGCCATTGAGAAAAGACTCCACAAGAGGTATGGTCCGTAATCCCGCTAATTATTCGATTTAAAGATTTTTGGGTGTCTGCGTATGCTCATGTTGATAATGGAAAATTGGAACCGAGATCCATTAAATGTGTTTTTCTTGGTTATAAAGTGGTGTAAAAGGCTATAAGTTATGGTGTCCCGAAAATAGAAAAGTTGTGATTAGCGAGATGTTGTTTTGATGAAACTGCTATGCTACCTAACTTATCTCTTAAAGACTCTTCCAATAAAGAAAACCAAAAGCGGTGGAGCATCGATTAATCTGAAATCAACTCCTCAAGCCAAGACAAAAATTGAGAATAGAGTTGCTTCTTCACCGCAATACTCTATCGCCAAAAACAGGACAAGAAGAGAAATTAAACCTCCAAAGAAGTATGCCGAGGTTGATCTAGTTGCTTATGCTTTAAATGTGGTGAAGATATAGATGCTAATCAAGAGCCATTTAATTATTCGAGGCGATTAGTGTGAAGACTCGAAAAAGTGGATGTTTGCTATGCAAGAGGAGATGGAATCACTCCACAAAAATGCGAACATGGGATCTTGTAAAACTTCCTAAAGGTAAAAAGGTCATTCGTTGTAAATGGGTGTTTAAAAAGAAAGAAGGGACTCGGGAGTTGAAGAACCCGGATATAAAGCAAGGCTTGTTGCAAAGGGTTACAGATCAAATTCCGGAGTGGACTTCACAGATGTGTTCTCTCCAGGTTGTTAAGCATAGTTCGATTCGAGCTTTGCTTGGTATTGTTGCCATGCATGATTTGGAGCTTGAGCGGTTAGATGTAAAACGCATTTTGCATGGAGAACTTGAGGAAGATATTTACATGCAACAACCGAGGGTTTTATAGTCTCGAAAAAGAGGACTATGTTTGCTTGTCAAAAAGTCCCTTTACGGTTTGAAACAATCACCAAGACAATGGTACAAGAGGTTTGATTCCTTTATGACTTCTCATAATTTCAAAAGAAGTAGTTTTGACAGTTGTGTCTACTTTAAGAAAAAGGTGATGGTTCTTTTGTGTATCTACTTCTTTATGTTGATGACATGTTGATAGCAACAAAAGATAAAGAGAGATAAGAAAGGTTAAAGCCCAACTAAGTGAAGAATTTGAGATGAAAGATTTAGGACCAGCAAAGAAGATACTTGGTATGGAGATTCTCGAGATAGAAAAGCAAGTAAATTGTACCTAAGTCGGAAGGGTACATTGAGAAAGTTCTTTGCAGTTCAATATGCGTAATGCTAAGCTTCGTTAGTACTCCTTTAGCGACCCATTTCAAACTTTCATCGGCCTTATCTCCTCAATCGATAATGAGATTGAGTACATGTCACATGTTCCATACTCTAGTGCGAGGATCTCTCATGTATGCTATGGTTTGTTCACGTCCGATTTATCATATGCGATCGGTCAGCGATTAGCGATACATGGCGAATCTCGTAAAGAACACCGGAAAGCGATTCGATGGATTTTAAGATACTTACGAGGCACTACTAATGTTTGCTTACGCTTTGGAAGAACTAAAGATGGAGTTATAGGGTATGTTGATGCTGATTTTGCTGGAGACCTTGATAGAAGAAGATCTCTCACGAGTTACGTCTTTACAATCGGAGGTTGTGCAATTAGTTGGAAAGCCACTTTGCAAACTACGATCGTTTTGTCTACCAACGAAGCTGAGTACATGGCGATTCTCGAGGCTTGTAAAGAAGCTATTTGGTTGAAGGACTATTTAGTGAACTCAATGAAGACCTTCAAATCAAGACGAGATTTTGTGACACAGAGTGCCATCTTTCTTACAAAAGATCAAATGTTTCATGAGAGAACAAAACACATTGATATTCGGTATCATTTTGTTCGTGATATTATTGCTCGTGGTGATATTGTTGTGAGCAAAATTAGCACTCATGAAAATCCTGCAGATATGATGACTAAGTCACTTCCTATAACCAAGTTTGAGCATTGCTTAGACTTGGTTGGTGTTCATTGTTGAAGTTAAACCCTTAAGGGGTTTTTGGAAGAGGTGAAGAACTTGTTTATTGAAAGTTCGCGATGAAGAACTTGTTCATTGAGAATTTGTGTCAAGGTGGAGATTGTTAGAATTAAGTGACCCAAATTTTATTTAAATAAAATACGATGGAAAATAAAATAAAAGTAAAATCCATATAGAACAAGACTTCTTTTATTTTATTTTAGAATAAGGTTTTAAACCTTATTAAACTCCATCTATTTTATATTGATTAGATAAGGTGTTTCAATCCTACTAGAATATGGCTTTGCAAGCCTATAAATAGACATAGTCTATTCCTCTTGTATTTGAGTAAAATTTTTCGACATAGTGAATTTTCTTCTCCTCTTGCCTGTGGTTTTTTTCCGAAAGGGTTTTCACGTAAAATTTATGTGTTCTTTATTTTTATTTATTTTATTCTATTTTATTTTCACAGATTTTAATGAGGAACATTTTTATTTAAAAGACATCCAATGGGGAGTGTTGTAAATACAAGTAAATGGATGTTTATAACCCTTTAAACATATTAAAGTAATGAGATAAAACTCTTTACTTCATTTATAACCGGAGACCATTAAATAGAGTAATTAAGAAAACTTAATTCATTGAATGTAATACATTTACTAATTGAATGTAAAGGAGCTTATAAATAGCACATTGTAAGTGAAAATTAAACTCTCGTATTTTTCATCCACTTTTTACTTATTATTATTTTATTTATTTTCTATAACAATATTACATATATTTGATGGTTTAATGTTTTTGTTTGTTAATTTGGTGCATTCTTTTATATTAATTGTTTGTTGAAAACTTATTTATAAGTAATTTTATTAAAAAGATGTATTTTTAATCGATTTGGGAAGTTTAAAATTTATTTTATTATTTAATTTAATATTTTTTAAATTTTTATTATCGAGTTGTTTGTTTCACATTCTCATATTAACAAACACAATAAGTTGCACAAGAATAAGCTTTTTCGATTATAACATTGATGGACTAATATTTGTTGTTTTTCTGCATCTTAAACTGATACATACAAGATTAGTTGACAAAATACTTTTTGTTTCAAGTAAAAAAATCACGAGTGCAAAACGTAGGTAAATTGCATCTTCAATTTAAGCCTATTCATTTAACTTTCAGCTAGAATGTTTCTTAATATATAGAAAGTATCTTATTAATGAAGTTTGATTTACGTTATTAGTTTGACACCATCTTGGTTTCTCTCAATAATTTTTGCAATATTACTTTAGTTGCAGGGGAAAGGGCATTGTTGATTACTTGATGCCAAAGAATCATTGATTTTGGTTTTTGAAATTGATTAAGATTCAGTTTTAATGATCAAGTTTTTTTTTCGTTGAGTAAAAGATTGATGATTTTTTTGAAAAAATGATGACCAGAGTGTAGATTTTACTACTTAAATGATGATTTTACACTTATTTATTTGATGACATAAACATACAATTTGCATTAGCACTTTTAGGTCTAAAATTTATTATCTATTATTTGAATTATGTTGGTGTTGCTACTTGCTAATTGGGTGTGCATTATTGTGTGGTTGAGGTTAAAAATAGTAAATATTGGGTACAGGAATTTGATTTAGTTTAAATTTGGAAAATGGGATATGGTGGTATTCATTGTAATTTGCAGCATAACATCTCTTGTTATTTGACATGTTATTATTTTTGGTACTCTACATAAATTTGAAAATGCTTTATGGTCTTTGAACAAGCTTTCTTCCTTTATTTATGGATACTAAGCTTTTATAATTGTAGGAATTTTAGGGAGTTTGAGAACAAGTTAGGTTTTCAAAAAAACAACATTGACAAATAAAGAAGTTTAAGGGCAAATGCCTTATCGTCTTTGAACAAGCTTTCTCCTTTTGTACCAAACAAGGAGTATCCACCAACTAATGCACATGATGAGGATGAGGATGTTGAGTTCAGTAGCACTTAAATTGTTGGTTACAAATGTAAGGGATGGTGATAGGTATATATGGATGGTGCACTTTTGCCATTAATGTAACACCCTAAACCTGGCCTAGACATTATGGCCATATCTGGCAATGTCACATGATAGTGTTTTTGAAACTTCGTTGTTACAATGAAAACATTCCATGTTATTATCTTTAGCAAACTTATGTTAAAACTTAGGAAGTCGTCTTTATTCATTTAAAACATTTGTTTTGAAACATCCCTCGTTGCGGAAGCTTTAATAAAATAGTCTAAGTGATCATGCGTTTAGAAAATACTTTAACTTTTTGAAAACCGAATTTCCTACGACCAGCAAGTATAAATCCATAAAGTAAAATAAATAAATAAAAACCCAAATTGAAAACCAAATTCCTAGAGGGTCCTTAAATTACAACCCAAATAATCAATAATAATCAAATTATAAATCGTAAATTGAAAACCATGAAGCCCAAAAATTACTGTGGTCACTGTTGAGTCCTCTGTTGCACCGATCCGTTTAAGTTTGGGGATTACCTGTGCACATTAAACAAAAATGGTGAGTTTACGTAAAATCAGTATGTAATCCCGCAGAAACAAACAAACAATAAGTATTCACAGTGCACAGTTGAACAGTCTTGGGCCTAAGCCTTTTTCAGTATTAGTGATAGTTTGGGCCTTAGCCCATCTCAGTACAATGTCAAAATTGCAGTAGGGCCTTAGCCCATCACAGTATCAGTAGCAGTAACAATTATGCGGTAGCAAAATCCTACCCAACCAACCTCTACACACCATCTCTGTCCAACCCTACACTCCATATGGGGATATAATTAACCCACCCATCCCTATACTCTAAGTAGTACCAAATACGGCACAAAATAGTAGTTTGTAGTTGAGCTGCCAGTAAATTAGGCTTAAAGCATTTCAGTACACTTCCTCCGAATAACAACCCCCTACCTAATGCAATGCAACATACAATGGATGATATGCTATTATGCAATTTCAGTACATATATTCAGTTCAAATATTAACATGCTCAGTATAGATATCATTTAGTCAATTCCACCCATTTAGGGGTCTAAGTAGTGCTTACCGACCTTACAGTAGGTTCACAGTCGACTTGGGCGACCCGTGCAACCTTAGAAACATTTCAATAAAAATGGACTCACATGCCTGTGTGATCTGCCCGTGTGGCCCACTCAACCCAAATTGGCCTTGGCCATTTGATCCATTTTTAATGTAACCCATGATAGCTAAATATTCATATATGTTTTCACTATTTACTTATATGTTCATTCAAAGTTGCGTACTTGAGTCATTGTCACTAAATTTTTATATCTTGAGTTACAAAATTCTGAATTAAGATCTACTTGATGTTTTTGAAACTAGACTCAAATACCTTTCTACCATAAAATTTTCAAAATTTATAGTTTATCAAATAAGTACAGTAAAATCTTCAAATTTATCCCTATTCTACTGTTTGACAGCTTCAACCTTTTCTTACTAAAAATTATTTATCTCTTGGTATAGAATTTGGATGATGTTTCTGTTTGTTTCTCTTAAAAATAGACTCATTAAGGATTTAAATTATAAGTTTAAGCCCCTAATTTTTTTTTTACGATTTTTGATGATTTTCCAAAGTCAGAACAGGGGAACCAGAAATCATTCTGACCTTGTCTCACAAATTTATTATATCTCATAATTTACAATTCTATTGCTTATATTGTTTCTTCCGTGAAAAAGTAAACTCAATAAAATTTAATTTCATATTATATTCAACCTCTAACTCAATATCTATTGTTTTTGATGATTTTTCAAAGTTAGACTACTGCTACTGTCCAAAACTTTTTAGTACAAAATGTTGATTTCCAAGTTTATAACACCCTTATTTCCTTTCTCTACAGTTTTTTTCATATCATTTTCTCTTATTTCTCTTATTTCTCAACAACAAGCAATTTTGGCTTTTCGCCGAATCCCATTTTCTGCGTTTCGAGTACACACCTGGTATCTTTTCTAATGCGTAAGCACTCCTAAGCCTCAAAAACCTAAAAATCGACCAACATATCTCCACATTAATCACTTAATTCGTTTATAATCAACCATTTTCAGAAGGAACTCGACTAAAAACCTAACAAAACCCTTACCTTGCTTGAGTAACCACGACTTCGCACAATCACAGCGTCGATTCAAAACAACGAGCCTATTGATTAACTCCTAAACACTAAAAAGGAATCCCCCTTTTAGAGATTAACCAAGAACAATTAACAATAGACAAAACTGTTACTTACCAAACACGTGCAACCAATGATGAACAACCGAATCAATTGGCAAAAAAGAAGAAGAAAGAAATAGAAGGGGAAAAAATAATGGAAATTTCGGCAGCAACTAGGGGAAAGAATCGGCAGATGAGATAAAAGAAGAAGAAGAAGAAAACGTCAGAAAAAATTTGGGGAATTGGAGAGAAAATTGAAACTCTATTATTTTGCAACAAAAAGGTAATCATATTATTTTTTGATAACCTCTCCCCAATTATCTCCTAAAATCACTCCTTATTAACCCACGAAAACACAACTACTCAGAATTTTGCCCCAACACAACTCTTACCCGAAATTGGAGCAAAAATTCTATCTCCACACCATCAAAAAGAATTGAACACAAGATCTTTAACACTCCAACACTCCATTTAACCACCAGACTAGCAAACCCATTCTAATATAAATTTACCAACAATTAAACTTAAGCCCTTTGCACAAGGTTAAGGCTTTATTTATAAAAATACCAAAATTTTCCCAAGTAAGGTTTGAACTTGGGACCTCTCACACACACTCAAAACACTTAACCACTAAATTAGATACACACTTGTGTGTCACACATACATGAAATCAAAAATTAAAATTTTGGGGCATTACAATTAAACCATTTGCCTAATTATTAATGTTAAATATTAGTACTTTGTCTAATTATGGATGTTAACTCTTACGATTTTTTATCTTAGTTCTTATTCCAGTTTTTCTTTCTTTTAACATATGGATTACAAATATAATTTAATATATATATATATATATATTTATGTAAATTCAGTAAAGTGTAGTCAAATTCAAAGGAGTAAGGACTTGTATTTTCTTCATGCATCATTCATAATGCCATCCTAATCGCTAAGAGGTTGTTAAGATGAATGAATGCATTTCAAATCTCTATACTCTAAATTAATAAATAATATAATATAACAATTTATCAAAATTGCAAAGGAGTTATCAATATATCTAATAATTTATCAATATTTTTAAAGATTTACCAAAATATCTAATGTTTAACAAGATAATTTGTTTACAAGTTGAACCGAATTAAGTTTAAGTCAAATCATTGTATAGTATTAATATAATCTATATTTATTCAACCCAACTTGAAATATAATTTTAAATTTTATCTAAATTTATTCATATATATATATAAATATTTAATTCAAACCCATTTTAAATTTGTTTATATTTTAAAAATAATAATTTCTACTATTTTTATTTCATATTTAATAATTTTATATAGTTTTAAATTAATAAATTATAAAACCTTTTCAATTAAACTTTTAAACATGTAAGAAGTTTTTAAAGTTTTAGTATTATTATAATTCAATTTTTATATGGTATAAACTATATAATATATAAAAATAGTATATTATAATATTAAAAAAGGTAAACTACCTAGTTGGTCAAAATGAAACCCTTGCAATTTCGTCACTCAATTTTTAGGGCGCTTTCATTGTAGCCACCCAACCGTTAAATCTTTAACAACAGTTAACTTGTACACGCCACATCATGTCCACACTCTCATTTTGGTCACCAAACTTCTAGGTTGCTTTCATTTTGGTCACCTAAAATATATCTTTTTTTTTTAATATTAATCGAGGTAAAAAAAATATGAAGGATTAAAGTGAAAATGCGGTAAAAACTAAAAGAATGCTTTAAAAATTTTTAATTTACTTGTTTATCTCCTCATCGAAAGTTCTAAATTTCTATTTTTTTCAATATTGAAATTTTAAATTTGAAAATATCAAAACCAATTAACTAAGTTATTGAAAAAAATTATCTCTTGATAGTGTTAACCGATGGCATTTTGTTACAATAAGATTGAAAATAATATAGTCTCCTTTTAAAACTTAAAATTTTATTTTATGTTTCCAAATTAAAATAAACTCAAATAAACCATTTTTAATAATTGTACATGAAATCCAATTTTTTTAATTATATTATCTTGAGTCTTTTATATAAAGTTGTAGACTGTGCCTCGCATTTCGTTCGAAACAAAGTCGACGTCGTGACGAGAAAGAGCCAATATCCCAACGATGCGACACACAATGTCTCGATGAGAAGAACCCGTCATCTCGATGACGCAACAAGTGACATCCCAATGAGCCGATAGCGATGTCACGACGTAGTGACGTGTATTCAACTTAAATCGGGTTTCTTCTCCCAGTTAAACTCTGCTATCTTTTCTCGGTTGAACTCTGATTATTCAAGGGATATTTTAGTCATATATTCACACGAATTTCAGCCTATAAAATGGCCTTAATAACCCCAAAATTGACATTTTCATCACATTAAGATTAAGAAAAGATTTAGAGAGTTTAAGGGATTTTCGTGTTTTAGCTAAAGAGCTTTGTGTTAGAACCGTAAAATAAAATCTGAGATTAACTTATAAACAATGATATATACATAAATATGCTTAACATATTTATGGATGATTTTTCCTTAGTTTCATTGAATTCGATGCTCCTAATCCTTTAAATTTATGTTTTACACTTAGGTGAGCATAGGACAGCAAAAAAAGCAAGAAACGGGCCAAAAACAGACAAATTGGTCCTAATTCAGTGTTTCACACAGCCTAAGCACTTTCACACAGGTGATCCACACACCTGTGTGTGACACACCGGTAGGCCACACACCCGTGTGTCATGGCCGTTTCGACTAAAAACCAACTCAGAATTACACACGGCCTGAACATCATTACACGGGCGTGCCACACGGCCGTGCCCCTATCGAGCCTAAGTCTAATTCTATTCAGAAAATGCTAATTTTGAGGGTTTTGAAGCATTCCAAAGTCTATATAAACACCCTAGAAAAGGATTAAAGAGGGCATGCAGAGTAGAATGTAGGGGATACTCAAGGACAGCCATCACAATCAACTCGGAAGCAGGATCTACTTCAAGATTGAAGATCTCCACTCAATTTCCTTAGAAGTTCTTTGGGGTTCTCTGTGTTTTGTTGTTTTCCCAATTTTGAGATGTTTCCCATTATTATGAACTAAAATCCCTAAATACCTAAGGGAGATGAAACCTAAGACGAATCTTATTACTATTTGAATTATACGATAAATACTTGTTCTTATTCTTAATTGTGAGTTTTAATTATTGCTTTAATATTCCATGATATTAATTCAGGTTTTTAATGTGCTTACTCAGTGGAGTAAAAGTCCCCGTTTAAGAGTAGATCATTCATAATTAAGCGGAGTTGCATGCAATCCTAGAGATAGGATGACATAAATCTGTCGGATTAAAGTCAAATCTAATAAGGGGATCTAAGATCGAGTTAATGCGGCAATAGGGGTTTTAATTAGAAAGATATTTCAATTAATCAACCTAGAGTCAGTTGTTCTTAGTCTCGAGAGAGATATTAACATAAATTAGGGATTTTTACGGATTAAGTCAAGTGAATAAATCGTCTAATTCAGAAGTGATAAGTGAAGTCTAAGTGGATTCTTCCTTGGGTATTGTCTTCTCCATCGGTTTTCCAAAGAATATTTTTCAACTTTTATCTCTGTCACGTTCTTAGTTAGTTAGATAATTAAGTTTAGTTTAGAAAACATCCCTTCAATTCTTAGGCTAGATAATAAAAAGATAGTAATTACTAGTACTTTTAGTCCTCGTGGATACGATATTTCAGGTCTCACCTCAACTATACTACTGTTTGATAGGTGCGCTTGACTTAGTCAAATTTTTATTTAGTTTTAGGACCATCAAGTTTTTGGCGCCATTGTCGGGGATTAAGATATTAGGAACACTTAATTTTTATTACTTTAGCCATTCTTTATTTTTATTGCAATTTAATTTTGTTTTTATTTTAAATACTAAATTTTCTTTTATTTACTTCTGGCAAGTTTTTCTAGTTTATGACTAGAAGAAACCCGTCAGGACCTTTGCTTTTTGATAGTGAGATCGAGAGCACAGCTCACAGAAACCGAAGAGAAATAAGGCGAAGTCTACAATACATAGAGGAAGAGCGAGAGGACAATATTCACACTAATACTGAGGAGATGGCTGAAAATCAGATGAATCTGCTACCTCCTGTGGTTGCTGTAAATCCAGTAGATTAGAATCCCGCTCCTCGTACTATGTATGATTATGCTAAACCTACTTTAACAGGAACTAAATCGAGTATAGTTAGACCTGCTACTGCTGTAAATAATTTTGAACTGAAACCTAGCACGATTCAAATGATACAACAGTTTGTTCAGTTTGATGGTTTGCAGGACAAGGATCCAAACACTCATTTAGCAAATTTTTTGGAATTCTGCGACACTTTTAAGATTAATGGTGATTCTGACGATGCCATTTGCCTTCGGTTATTTCCCTTCTTATTAAGGAATAAGGCTAAACAGTGGTTGAACTCGTTACCACGAGGGTCAATCACCACTTGGGAACAAAGAACCGAAAAATTTTTACTTAAACATTTTCCGCCGGCTAAAACTACTAAATTGAGGAATGATATCTCCTCTTTTGTGCAGATGGATCTAGAAACTCTTTATGATGCATGGGAGAGATACAAGGACTTATTGAGAAGGTGCCCTCACCATGGGTTACCTCTATGGCTCCAGGTTCAGACTTTTTACAATGGTGTGAACCCCTCAACAAGGCAACTGATCGATGTAGCCGCCAGTGGAACTTTAAACAACAAAACACCTGAAGAGGCTTACGAATTTATTGAAGAGGTGTCACTGAATAACTATCAGTGGCAAGTCATGAGAACGAAGCAGACAAAAGCAACTAGTGTTTTCAACCTTGACGTGGTCACTATGCTATCTAACTAGGTAGGACTTTTAAATAAAAAGATTGATGGTTTGTGTGGTTCTACTCAGGTACATCCAGTGATGAGGTGTGATTCAAATGGAGGAGGAGTGCACAGCACAGAGTATCCATCCTTCAACCCTAGCATTGAGGAGGAACAAGTCCACTATATGAGTAATAATCTAGACCTCAAAAGAACCTGTATAGTAACACTTATAATGCAGGTTGGAGGAACCATCTCAATTTCTTGTGAGGTGGTCAGGGAAATCAAAGGCCACAACATCCTCCAAGTTTTCAACAACCACCCTACTAACAAGAGAAGAAACTGAACCTTGAAGAGATGCTTACTAAATTCATCTCGGTGTCAGAAACTCATTTTTAGAATATCGAAACAACGCTTAAGAATCTACGAATGTCGATTCAAGGGCTCGAAACCTAAATAAGACAACTTATTAAGTTGATCTCTGAACGACCACAAGGTGGCCTACCAAGTAACACTGAAACTAACCCAATGAAGCAACTTCATGCCATTACCGTACACAATGATGAAGGGTTAGTTAAAGCTGAACCGAAATCGAGGCAATATAATATGGAAGATAAAGGTAAGAATGATGAAAGCAATGATAAACAGAAACTGGTAAGCAATGAGTATAACCCTCGTGCGCTATACCCCAATGCGACAAGGAAAGACCACACAGATGAACAATTCGGTAAATTTCTTAAATTATTAAAAAATTACATATTAACTTACCGTTTATTAAATCTTTTTCGCAGATGCCAAAAGTAATAAATTTTTTAAAAGAGCTCTTGGCTAATAAATGAAAGTTAGATGATGCATCGCATGTGGAATTAAACGTAGTTTGCTCAGCCATTCTACAGAATAAGCTACCCAACAAGTTGAAAGATCAAGGGAGTTTTACGATTCCTTGCTTAATTGGTAGTTTAAATATTAATAATGCGTTGGCTGATCTAGGGGCAAGCATTAATGTTATGCTCTATAAAATATTTAAACAACTAGGTCTTGGGAAACCAAAACAAACTACGATGAGCATTCAACTGGCAGATAAAACAATTAGGTTTCCTAGAGGTATCATTGAAGATGTGCTAGTCAAAATTGATAAATTTATATTCCCAATTGATTTTGTTGTTCTAGATATGGAAGAGGATAGTGACGTGCATTTGATTTGAGGACGACCATTTCTAGCAACTGTTAGGACTATCATTGATGTTGGCACAAGAGAAATAATACTTTGTGTAAGAGATGACACGATTACTCTCCAAACTCGTGATTCGACTAAATTATCTAGCAAGCAAGATGGCTATACAAGTTCTGTTGATATAAATAACATTATGGCTCAAGCTTCTTTTCAGGAAACCCCTAGGAAGAACGTAATGGAGCCATATTCTAATCCATGTAACAAAAACAGAGCGATTCACGAAGAACGAAGGCTTCAGATCGATGATTTAGACGAATGGCGAACACATGTCAAGGAGAAACCAAAAGTACACGATGAATCAAAGCGATGCCATGATGAGTGTAGAGATGAAACAAAATAATTTAAGGTCGAGGATAAAGTATTGTTAGATGAAAAAGACCCCCGAATTGCCACTTCAAAGCTTAATACAAACGGAGCGATTCCTTTCACGGTACTGAATATTTTTCTATACGACATAGTTTAGGTAAATCATTCTCAATTTGACACGTTTAAGGTAAATATTACTTGACTTAGACTTTATGTGGATAATAGAATTGATAGTGAGAAAGAGGAGTCTCGACTCCATGATCCGCCGTGACTATGTGAATGAAGAGGTAAGTTAAGCTTAGACTCTAAATAAGCTCTTCTTGGGAGGCAACCCAGCACTAACACCACTAACTAGTTTATTTTAGCTATTTTTCGTATTTTAATACAGGTACAGTGGCCCATACAGCCTGGACACACGGGCATGTTCCTGGCCGTGTGGAAACAGGGCTAGAAATCCCCAAGTATCGAGTCACACGACCATAAATTCAATCCACATGGCCATGCGACACGGCCATGTGAAGCACACCGCCTGGACACACGGGCGTGTCCTAGGCCGTGTGAAAACTGGAGCTAAAATTTTAAATTTTAAACAAGTCAGAGAGTTACACGGGTAAGGCACACGGCCGTGTGTTCGTACACACGGGCGTGTGAGATATCACATTGGCGTAGGAGAAGCGAACAACGTGGGACATGGTCGTGTGATACGGTCGTGTGAACCATATGGCCTAGACACACGAGCGTGTTCCAGGCCGTGTGACGAATGGGCATTCAATATTCGCGATTAACACGGGCTAAACTGGCGCCACACAGGCGTGTGGCACGGACGTGTGGCCCAACATGGGGCCTTAACCCGACCGTGCCCCTATTTTAACTCGACCAAAAACTTAATTTTTATTTTTTTCTACTCCTTCCCCAACCCCCCAACCTTAGCCGCCGCAACACCCTTTCACCTCACCGTTCGGCCACCAGTTTTCTCCCCTCCCATGCACAGCCCTCACTGAGACCCCCTCTCTCTAGCCCCTAACAGAACACATGCCGCACGAAACCTCCAAGCTCGACCCAACCCTTTTCCCCCGCCCTCACACCACGCCCCTACCCACACGGCCACTAGCCGCCCTCCCATTGTGGTCAGCCTCGTCACAGCACACCAAAGATCGCCCACCGCAATTCAGTACCTCACCACTACCCGTGGTTTCCTTTTGTACCTTCACCTTTCTTTTATTTCAGTATTTATTTCTTTATTTCTTTATTTATTTGTTATTTCTTAATTGTTAGTCTATTTTAATTTTCGAAATTTTTATTTATTTACATATTTAGTAGTTTTCATTTTATTGCTATTATTATTCATTATATTTGACTATTATTTTTACTTGGTTTGTTTTGACTCTTCCATTTTTTTCTTTATTTTAGCCTATTTTATTACTTTTAGTATTTATATTCTCCTATATTTGCATCTATCTATTTAGTTAGATGTTGTCATGCTATGTTTTCTTAATTCCTTACTACTATTGCTATGTCCCTATTATTCTAGTCTTTGCTTTCATTAGTGTTAGGGTATATACTCTTTAAGACCACAGTTTTATTTTATTTTTTTTACTTAGATTCTACTTTTTCTCCTTTGTCTTGTGGTTAAATACTTGGTGCTGTTTGACTTCTGTTATTTTCAGGAATACCATGACAAACACATGAGGCAAGAAAATTACTGTTTCAGCTTCAAAAAAGCGGAAGGGTCCTGGCGCAACCTCCTCGAGTGCCTCGACCGAAGTTCGTCATTCTCTGCTTCAATTATCGTCAGGCCCACAGGATGACTTGTTTCAGCTTTTGTACATGCGACCGCTAGGAGTGGGCCAATGTATTGATTGGGCCGCATTGGAGTAGGTCAGGCTAGATGATGAAGTCCGTGCTTTTATTACCACTTCCCTGTGGGATCAGTTCTTTGTGATTATCGAACCCACCTATTCAGAGTTTACCTTGGAGTTTTGCACTACTTTCCATCTACAGCATATGATGAATACCCATGATGAAGACCCATGATGAGGCCAGTACTATCACTTTCCGACTTGGTGGCTTAGTGTGACATATGAGCGCCCCTGAGTTTGGCGCAGCTTTGGGCATCTACACTGATGAGTTTATAGGTGCCAATAACTTTCTTCACCTCCACCGTCACATCCATCACTCACCATCGTGCTGTTGGACCGATCTCACAGCTAATCAGATTCGTTATGACGCGAGTTGCTTGAAGGAGACATCTCTTTCTCCGGCTCTACGATACATCTACGTCTTATTAGCTCACACGTTGACTAGCATGAGAGAGAGCACAGGAGTTGTAAGCACTACTGACGTATACTATCTTTAGAGCATGGCGATTGGTCACATCTTTGATTTGGCATACTTCATAGCGCTTGTTTTTCGCCATCAAACGGACTGCCATAGGAGGGGTCCCATCTGTCTTGGTCCCTACGTAACTCGTCTCGCTTGATACTTGGGCCTCTTCGACACTCCAGAGATGTCATCGACACTCATATTAGAAGGCCAGATGGCTCCTTTGGGAATTTCTAGTATGATCCACATGAGGATGATAGAGCGACGCCGTGGATTCGACCCCCCTTAGTACAGACTCATTCATTCTAATGATCAAGTTGATCCAGAGGACATTATTGATGATGTCCCTCCCCTTCATGAGGAACCACTTTCACCACCATTGCAGAGTCACCGTCCCACTGCTGCCACTTTGACAGATATATCCGAGCGACACACTCGATTTGAGCAGTAGTGTTTTGAGCGGTTCGACAGCATCGATGCCACTCTTCGACAGATTTGCCACCACCTCCACATCTCTCCTTCGGCACCATTGGCCCACGAGCCAGCTGATGATGAAGACCTTTAAGTCCCTTTATTTTATTATTATTATTATTTTCATTTCAATTCTATTTTGTCTTTTATTTATTTTTGAAGACTTTTGTTTTATATTTTGAACTATGTTTATCTTTATGGTTATTATCAAGTGATCCCTTAATTCTTTTCCATAGTTGGGTTTATTTCTTATTAATAACTCAGAATCATGCCTTTTATTCGGCCTTATCTACAATTCTAGCTTTCGCTATTCCAAGGATTTCATCCAAAAATTCAGGGTAGTTTTACTTCTCTCCCTCTCTTTTGATATTATGCTTAAATTATTATTATCTATCTTCGTACATTGAGGACAATGTACATCTTAAGTGTGAGGAGGTTATTTATATGATTATCAGAAAATCCCTGAATTATATCTTGTTCTCAAATAATTTTCTCATATTACTATTAGAATGAATTTTGATTGATTTATGATTTTTATTAATATGTTATGGATTAAAACATAGGTAATTATGCATTGATTATTTAAACTTTAAAGGCAGTAGAGAATCAAGAATGATAAGTTGACTTTTGAGAATTAAAATTGCTAGGTTGTTTAACTGAATTGAGGTATTATCTTGAAATTTTGAATTTACAAGACTTACATCAAATACCCATAATTTTGGTGAGATTTTGAGCCTTTTAGAGCATATATCTTTCTTGCTCACTGATTTTATTGGTTATAAGTGTGTCAACATTGAATTGTTATTCTAGAACTTGCTTCGATTTTGCATGTCAAGACCACACCTTTGATTTGATATTCCGAGATGATAAAGGCACCTAGGTTTTAACCCATTTACCCCACAAAAAGCCTACCTTCATAATTAACCCTTAGTAAACCCCTTTAATCTTAACAAACCATTCTTAATTTACCCTAAATTTTAACCCCTATATCATACTTTTTGATTCGTTAAGAATTTTTCCTATTTTGATTCCCTTTTTCTCGAGATTTGATTTGGTTAATTGCCTCACTATGTTCTTTCATTTGGTTGTATAATTCTCTCTCATTACTTGTTCTTAAAAAAAATTATTATATATATACATATATGTTGATTATTATTTCTTTGTTTGAGCTTAAGTATTTAATTCCATATTTTGAGAAAAAGCTCATGTTTATCTTTAATAAATTCGATTGATGTAATTATTTAGTGTTAGTTTATTTTTCCAGTTAGGTAATTTATCAATTCAATCTCGATTCTAACCTTCTTTTTTAGTCTCAATCCACACCTTTAACCCAAGCTCCGTTACAACCCTTTAAAGACCTTTTGATTTGTGTATCATCTCATTTAAAGTGGTGGAGATTTGATTTTCATGCAACCCTATGGTAATAACTTTTCATATTTGACTATTAAATGCTTAATTATTAAACCTTAAACACTTTGAGCGATTTGAGTAGATCTTTAGTGAGGATGTCACCCCTTGTTGATTTGGAATTAAAGGTAATCACTTAGATAAAGGGGGATACCTATGATTTTATGATTGAAATACTCAACTTGGATTATTTGAAACTTTAATGTTCTTTTAGTTGAATTCTCAATAAATCACTATCTGTAGATTATCTCGAAACAGTATTGATGAAAATTATAAGTTGAGAAGAATTTATTTTAATTGTGCGTTGAGGATTTTGCTTGAGGACAAGTAAATGCTTAAGTGTGGGGATATTTGATAAACCATGATATATGCATATTTTTACCTTATGTTTAACATATTTATGGATGATTTTTCCTTAGTTTCATTGAGTTTGATACTCCTAATCCTTTAAATTTATGTTTTATACTTAGGTGAGCATAGGAAAGCAAAAAGAGTAAGAAACGGGCCAAAAATGGACAAATTGGGCCTAATTCAGTATTTCACACGGCCTAAACACTTCCACACGGGTGATCCACACGCCCGTGTGTGACAGGCAGGTAGGCCACACGCCCATGTGTCATGGCCGCATCGACTAAAAACCAACTCAGAATTACACACAGCCTGAACATCATCACATGGGTGTGCCACACGGCTGTGTCCCTGTTGAGCCCAAGTCTAATTCTACTCGGAAAAGGCTAATTTCGAGGGTTTTGAAGCATTCCAAAGTCTATATAAACACCTTAGAAAAGGATTAAAGAGGGCACGCAGAGTAGAAGGCAGGAGATACTCAAAGACAGCCATCGGAATCAGCCTGGAAGCAGGATCTACTTCAAGATTGAAGATCTTTACTCAATTTCCTTAGAAGTTCTTTGGGTTTCTTTATGTTTTGTTGTTTTTCCAATTTTGAGATGTTTTCCATTATTATGAACTAAACTCTCTAAATACCTAAGGGAGATGAAACCTAAGACGAATCTTATTACTATTTGAATTATACGATAAATACTTGTTCTTATTCTTAATTGTGAGTTTTAATCCTAGCTTTAATATTCTAGGATATTAATTCAAGTTTTTGATGTGCTTACTCAGTAGAGCAAAAGTCCCTATTTAAGAGTAGATCATTCATAATTAAGTGGAGTTGCATGCAATCCTAGAGATAGGATGACATAAATCTGCCGGATTAGGGTCAAATATAATAAGGGGATCCATAGATCGAGTTAATGTGGCAATAGGGGTTTTAATTAGAAAGAGATTTCGAATAATCAACCTAGAGTCAGTTGTTCTTAGTCTCGAGAGAGATATTAACATAAATTAAGGATTTCTACTGATTAAGTCAAGTGAATAAATCGTCTAATTCAAAAGTGATAAGTGAAGTCTAAGTGGATTTTTCCTTGGGTATTGTCTTCTCCATCGGTTTTCCAGAGAATATTTTCCAAATTTATCTCTGTCGCGTTCTTAGTTAGTTAGATAATTAAGTTTAGTTTAGAAAACATCCCTTCAATTCTTAGGCTAGATAATAAAAAGATAGTAATTACTAGTACTTTTAATCCTTTTGGATACGATATTTCTGGTCTCACCTCAACTATACTACTATTCGATAGGTGCGCTTGCCTTAGTTGAATTTTTAGTTAGTTTTAGGACCATCATTAGCTTAAAACTGTAAACCGGGATCTATCATGTCAAATCATCAAGAATAAATCAAGAACAAAACTAGTTGCGAAAGCGTACCTAAATTTATTTATTTCTTAAAATCTACGGATCTTGGGGTTTTGATCTTCTAAATTAGCACACAAGTAATATAGAGGATGTGACTCTCTTTTTTCTAAAGATGGGATATCAGAAAAGTTAGCTTATGTGTAATTTGGGGATCATAACCTTAATATATAACTTTGGCACATTAGCCCTAATTTCTAATCAACCCATCATCAATTAGAAATTAGTTACTAGAGTATCTACACATATTTAACCCATGCTTTATTTAATAATTAAAGCCCAATAAACCTTAACCAAATTAGATCACTTTTAATTTGGAATAACATATTATGATAGTAGATAATAACATTTAATTAATTATATTATGTATGTGATGTCCATATTTTCCAACACTTTGTTTTTTCGGGATTCAAGGTTTTCTATTTTGGTTATCGTCATATTGTACTCTTTCAGATTATTTGCTCATTTAGTGAAGCCCACATTGCCCGTGATTTTTTATCCTCTTCGGAGGGGTTTTTGTAACCTCCCCAACCAGGCCTAGACGTTAGACCTGAATTCAGAAGATTACATTGGCCACCGAGATGGCCTAGTAGGGTTATCGGAGTTTTGAAAAGAGTTCATTTAAAACATTTGTTTAATTCAATAGAAAATTCAGTTACAAACCATTTTATTATCCTCAAAATCTTAATTTTAATTTGGTAGCAGATGTCGAAACCATTGTTTTTTTGAAAAACGGGGTCGTCGACTTTTTATTTTGAAAATGAAAATGGGGAGTCACCTCCAATCTTTTTTGTTTAGGTGTGCTCGGATCACCTCGTAATTTGATTATTTTAATAAAATGTTTTGTTTTACTAAAACAGCGATTTTGGTCTACGAAATTCGAAAAAACGGGTTCGGGAGTCGGTTACGTACGAGGAAGAATTAGCACCCTCGTAACACCCAAAATTGGTACCTAATTGATTAATTAATATCTTAATGTCAAAAGTTGAAAATCCGTAAAGAATTTAAAAATACGATCCTCCTTTTTTATTAATGTTAATTTTACAAAAAAAATTGTTTGGATAAATCGAAGCGGATGCTAAAGACCTTCTTGTCCCGAAGTAATAAAATGTCACATCCAGTACGTTAGGACACGACATTTTACCTTCGAGAATCAGCCTGTCTTTTAATTTTCAAAACTCATGCATTTTAATTTTAAAAGGATATTCAATCATTTGAGTCAAACGAGAAAAATCGAAACCCAGTACGTTAGGGCACGATCCCTCGAATTTCCAAACACGAAATATTGCCTTTATTAAAGAATCTTTTTTTTTTATGAATTTAGGGTGAAAATTGATATAATATTTAAAAGAAGTATACGAATAAAAATTATGCTAACTAATGACAACAATAAGAGCGTGCTAATAAATGATTCATAGTACATAATGATAATAATAACAAAGTAATAAATAAACATAAATATAAGGGAAACAAGTTCATAAAATATTGGAAGTAAATAACCAAATTAAAAATAAATGAAATTTAAGGTGCGATTTGTAATAAAATGTAAATAAAACATATAAATAAATAATAACAATAATGAAAGATTATAATAATAATAATAATAATAATAATAATAGAAATAAAAGCAAGTAAAAAATGAAATATGAAATGTATAATAAGAGGAAATAAATTAATTTGAAATATTCAAAAGTAAGGAATAATAAACAAATGAAATAAATAAGTAGATGGCATGATATAAATAACATTAAATTTAAATATTTTTAAAGTAAAGAATTATAAAATAATAAATGAATTGATAAATCGAGTCTAAACATAAAGACAAGTAATGAATAAATAGATATATAAATATAATATTTAAATATTATTTAAATTTTAGTATTTAAAAGGAAAAGACAAATAAAAATAAACAAATAATGATATTAATCAAACCAGGATTAAATCAAAATCAAAACAAAATTAAAAGAAAAAAACGGAATAAAATAAAATATCGGGTCCAAATTGTGACACGTGAATGAGATGGGGGACCAAATGGGGTAATATCCCTGTCTCCCAAAACGCATAACTTCAATATGGACTGAAATGAAACACTACAAAAATTACAAGGTGAAATTGAAAGAAAAAAAGGAAATAGGACCGAATCGCAACTGGCCATAAAAGCGGAGGGACTTGTAGCGCAATAATTCCATCAAAGTGAAAACACGCGGATCCCCTGGGGGTTGGGTCGGTCGATCAGATGGGTTATTAGTAAAATGACACCGTTTTTATGCTTATTCTTTGGCCCAAAACGGCGTCGTTTTGGGTAAACTATAAATGCTAATTTTTTTGCTAAAACTTCATTCTTCCTTCATTTTTTTTAAAAAAAAATCAAAAGCTTTCTCTCAAACTCTCTCCCCCTTCTAAGTATCTGGCCATGGGAGCCACCGTCGGCCACCGACGATGGCGCCGCCATCCACGGTGGCCGAAAAGCCCAAAAGTCCCCCTTTTCGAAACCTTTTCCATTGTTCACCTTTTATTTCAAAAAAATAAAAAAATAAAGTGAAAAATGACCCCAAAATGGCTCGATTTGTTTTAAAAACTGTCACACCATCAAACCCCAAACTGAACCCTAAGGGTCTGGGCTATTGGCACCAGAGAGAAATCCAAATCGGAGGGATCTGGCAAATTTTCTTCGTTTTAGTTTTTTTACAAAAAAAAAATATTAGAGAAATAAATCACCTTTTTCGAATTTGAATTTGGGTTTTTGATTGCTATTGTGTGCGTAAAAGAAAAGGAAAGGACCCTAATACATTGTTCATGGCTTTTTTTATAGCCAAAAGAAAAGAAAAAAAATAAAAATACAATCTTTTTCTATTTTCTTTGTATCTGCTGTTGTTTTCTTGTGTCCATACAGGTACGGAGGCCGTACGCGGCGCTGATGTTAAGGTATGGAGCTCATGGAGGCGGAGGCTGCTAGAGGTCGTACATGGGAGCAGCGACGCACCTAGCAGCTAGGGTTTCTAGTTGGCTGAAACTTGTTTAAGTTTTGGGCCATTTGGGCCTTGTAATTTTGAGTCTTAGGGTTATGGGCTAGTTTTAGGGTGTTTGGGGTTTGGGTCTGAGTTTAGTTTGGGTTTGGATTGGGCTAGGGTCTTGGGTCTTGGGTTTTGATTTGTAAATGGATTATTTAAATTTTGGACTTTTTATTATTTTTTTTTCAGGCCCAGGCCAAAATTGGCCTATTACAGTAGAAAAACGATATGTATTGGTTTTAAGGAAAACCAGGGGTTCATGCATACTAATTAATAATCATAGCATAATATCTTAAAAAATCAAATGAAATGTCATTCAAAATAAAACAAACCTATATCCTAAGTCTCATGCCACGGTTCAAAAATAAATAATACAATCTTTTAAAGGAAATAACAAATATTAATGAAACTTAAAATATTTAGAAAAAAAACAAAACTAAGTCGAGTCCCTTCAGATTTAGCGTCCGCGTCCTAACCTGGTGAGTTAGCTGAAAGGATGAAAAATAAAATGGGGTAAATTATGAAGCTTATTGTGCATTTCGTCACAAGAAAACCAGTGCAACAGTTGGTAAATCACATTAAATAATACCACATAAAATAATCACAATCAGACAATAGTTCAAAGTATCAATTTTTTTTATGCAGTCATCATTAATAAATTGGAACTCACAAAACAATTTTCAGAATAACCAAATCATCAGCTTTTGCCACAACAAAACATATATATATGCACACACACATATAAATATACCATATCAGAGTTTCCAGATTTGTATGCACATGAGTTTAAAATGCCATAAAGTTTTGTTTTTTTAATAAAATAGATCCTACTCCACCACTACACACCGTAATGGGATTTCTCTTAAACTCCTTTCTCTAACACATCAGGATGCGGATAAACCACTACTGGTTCACAGATAATAACTACCATTTGGCTGTGGACACACAACAAGTCCCCATGGTTGGAATCCGCCTTTAGTTGTGGGTTCACAGCAAAAGGTCTTACAGATGAAACCTACTTTTTGGCTGTACATTGTACAGCATAACTTGTAGTTGAAATATGCCTTTGGCTTTGGATACACAGCAGTACCCACATATGGAATCTGTCTTTGGCTGTGGATGCATAGAAAAACAAATAATTGCAAATAAACTACCAGACTTCCTCTGATCATATTGTCTCATCCCATGCAATGCAGATTTCATATTTAATATATATAAAATATGATAGCATTTAATATACTAACACATGGAAAGTCAGTAGCAAAATTCATGCTTTTCATGCATTCAGGTTAATAGTATCATAGGGCATGTCGTTTATGTGATCGCAAGTATAAACACAATAGTAATATATACTATTCATAATTCATGAAAAAATATATAAAGATAAATACATACCATATTAATTCGATCAATTAGGAATTCTAACATATTTCTTATCATCAAGACCTAATTGCATAATTTAATTCACTAAAACTAGTTCAAAACTTGTTTAGGGACAATTTGATCAAAACATAAAATTTTAGATCAAAATTGTAAGCTCTTAGTTCCAGGGGACACACAGCCATATGTCTGGGCTGTGTGGGAAGCCTTGAGCCGTGTGGAGGGGGTACATGATCGTGTGAGAGACTGTGGTCGTGTGGAGTTCAAAAATTCAATCTACATAGGAGACACGACCGTGTGGGGGGTCCTAGGTCGTGTGAAAGTAGAACATCCTAGGGTTTCAGGGGTCGTGTGACCCACACGTCTGTGTGGCTGACTGTGTGGCGCTACCCTAGGCTCGATTTTTTCCCTAATTTACTCATAAAAGAACAAACGTCTGACTCCGAAGTCTCGAACGATGATCCTCACATCCAAGTCTAATTTGGGATACCTACAACAGGTCTTTCAACGGAGAAAATGCAAGGATTAATAGCAGTTTTCAAGATTTATCAAGATTACCAAGAAATATAGGTAAGATTTGTAAGGGATCATTTTAATCGATCATGAAATTAATAAGAACATAATCCTACAGCTATTTTGAGATCTAAACGTCGAATCGAAATATTCTTACGGATTCTTGGCAATGTTAAAGATAAGATTTGACAGTGTTACGCTAAACCGATATGAAGAACGGTTGAACGGAGATCGAGTTTGAATTTGGGATCAAAATAAAATTTCAGCAACGAGAGTAAAGTTATTTGCAAATGGGGAGAATGAAAAAGAAACGTGGAAGAAATAGGGAAAATGAAAGTAAAATTTTGGTTCAATAAGAAAAGATATTAGAGTTTTATTTTGATTTGGAGAGGAGATTAAATACTTAGGGTTTTCTAAATTTGAGAGGTTGATTGGGTAATTAACCCTTTCTGTCGAAAATAAAAGAAATGGGAGGGGGAAATGGCATGTTTTGAACTTAGGTAGCAAAAGGAGGAATAGGCCTTACCATTTAGGCTAGTGCCCATACTTATTTTTTGGTTGCTAAAAATTAAAACAAAAAAAAAATGAGAAGAGTGTGATTTAAGGGGTATGTACCAATAAAGGCCCATTTCCGAAATTATTTATGAAGATGGGCCATTTCTAAAAATAATTACAGGTATGGAGTGAAAACCCAAAAATGCACTAACGTGGACTCGTTTTCAGGGGATAACTCAGAAAACGATTCCACATCAACGTTTTTTTCCTTATGTCAGGCAAAAGTGCACTAACATGGATGCGTTTTTGCCTGTGCTCAGACTAAATTTTCAAAAAAGGTCATTTTTTAAAAAAATATTACAAAAATAAACCAATTTTTTGAAAATCTACGAGAATAAGCCTTTATAAAGACCCAAAATGACAGCACCATTTTTTTTTGTGCCACCAATTAATGTGGAAATAAAACTTACAAAACAGATCTTTATATAGACCCAAAGTCTCATTTCCCTTGTTTTCTTAAGCAATATAGGATGTGAGATATGTGCATATATAGATTCATGAATAAGTTTGCAACTTGTTCCTAGACAATATGAGAATCCTTCCTTTTTTAACTAACATCATACGATTAAAGGCTACACTATATTTTATATTTTTTTTTTACTTATAGATTTTAATTTTTTTTTACAAAAATTAACATTTGTTACATTATAAATAAAAATTTTAAACTCTATAAGTAAAAAATTATAAAATATATTGGTCTCTTCTTGTTTGAAGATGACCAAATGGGTATAAAGGTGTTTGAAGGATGTGTGGAAGATTATATAGTATTTGTCGTTAATGCAATCTTGTTTTGTTGCATTTGCTTTTTTAAAGCAATTTCATTTTATATACTTCAATACCAATATTATTAGATATTTACTAAAAGATTATGTAGATTTATTTATCGAACACTAAAATTTGATGCAAACAATCAATATAATGTGTAGGTATGAAACTATTAATGAATTGATTCATATACATTTGTTTTCTTTTCAAATGATTGAAAGTTATATTGAAACAAAAGGCATTTACATATAAAGAATTTTATATATATGTAATATAAAAATTAATTATGAAGTTTTCTATTCTTATGTATTTAAGGTAATTTTTATCACTTTGTAGCACCCCAAACCCTACCGAAGTTATGGCTTGATCCGCATGCCACATCAAAAACGTTAAAAAAATCCATTCTAAGTCCGTAAAATCGTACTTAATGTTCAAAAGATTAATTCATTAAGGGTTAAAGTGAATGGAAGTCATGCACCGTAGGAAACCGGAAAAGAGGTGGTGAGTCCATCTGATCGCTATACCAAGCTCCTTCGGATCCAATCCTAGACATGCATATGCCATTGCCACACCTTAACGTCATGGATATTTCTAGGAAACCGATTTGATTAAGTCATTTTAGGAAAAGTGATTAATTTTGGAAAATACTTTCATTGCGGAAGCTTTGCTTGTTGTCGTGTTATTTTGAAATCAACTGTTGTTTTTGAAAACGCTACCTAAAGCTATCCAGCCAACAGTTAAAATAAGTAATACCTATCTTAGTAATACATATTAAAACCATCAAAATAAATAAGCGGCCTTATTACATTTAAAAGCCCAAAACCTCAAACGTAATTAAAAGGATGTCCAGTTCACCGAAGAAAATCAAACTTTCGAGCAGGCGGCCACTCAATTCCTCACGACTCTAAGCCCACTATGGTTGGGGATTTCTGCGTGGATGAAAATAAAAGGGTGAGTTTGGGAAACTCAGTGTAAGGAAAACCCATTCAAAGTGTAGCGACGTAAAAAAAATTAGTTTCGCTTGGTCGCTAATTGTGGCGATTTATTAAACATTTGAAAACCAACTTTCGATTTTATTAACAAAGGAGTCGCCACCGATCCTTTTTATAGGTGTGATCGGACACCTAATAAAATTATTTTAAAATAAAAAGAAGGCCAAATTTAGGTCTACGTGAAAGTCCAGAGAAAAATTGGGGTTCGAGTCGATTCTGTGCGAGGAAGGTATTAGCACCCTCATGACGCCCAAAATTGGTATCTCATAAACATTTGTTGACTTGATTTTCAAAAATACGAGTCCAATATAATATTTAATCGTGATCCGATTGAAAAATGAGAATTTTTAGTTTTCGATTTCTTTTTAGAAAGGGTGTCCCGTTTTTTAACACAAGCCGATGAATTTCACCCAACATAGCGATGAAATCGATGGCTTAATATTAAATCGGTACATTGCCTTATTTTTGAAATTAATTAAAACATGAGAAAAATATTCCTAAAGTGAGAAATTAAAATAGATAAAGGACGAAAAAAATGATATCATTAATGAAAAATATTAACATGGAATACTAGAATATTAGAATAACAATAATAATGATATTTACAAAATAAAAACAAATCATGTACTAATAATAAAATAGGAAAAATGATATATTTGGTAATAATAATATAAAATAATAATATGTACATAAAATACATATATATATATATATGCATATAATAAAAGTATGTAATAATAATAATAATATCTACAATAAAAGAAAATATTAGGAAACGTACCTAAAAAATATATACATAAAAATTTACAACAATAATATAAAATAATGATATGTGCAAATATATATATATATATATATATATATACATATGTACATAAAATATACACTAATATAATAATAGTTATAATAATACTAGCAATAGTAATAATTTGTAATAATAATATATACACAATATGGTATTTAAAATATATATATATGTATATAATAGTATTTAAGAATATATACATAAGAAATATATAACTAATGGCATTAAAAATATATACATAATATATATAAAATACCTAAAAAAGAAGGGGAAAGAAGAGAGAAGGAGGGGAAAGGAAATCCGGCCAAGGGGGGCCATCACGGTTGATCGTCGGTCACCGTCGTCGTCATCACCACCACATGCCACCGCCTACGGTGGCGGAAAAGTTAAATTTTTTAAAATATATGTATATATAAAGAAAGAAAAAACAATACAAAAAAGAAAAAAATTGAAAGAAGAGGAAAAAGAAAAGATGCAACCTTTTTATTGATGTTTCTTTTGTGTTCAAAATTTGAAGGGATTTTTATGTTTTTTTTTTCAATCTTTGTAAAATCCCCCTCCTTTCTTTTTACATGATTTTTGAATGCCTTTTTATAGCCATTTTTTACATGATTTTCTATTATTTTTTTTTCTATTTTGTAGGTGGTGGTGGTAGACAATGGGAGGAAAAATGGGGCAAGTGGGAAAGTGGTTAGGTGGCTAGGTTTTTTATTTTTATTTTTGGTTAGGTTTTTCTTTTTCTTCTTTTTTTTTTTTGGTTAGGTTTTTCTTTTTTTTTTTTTGGATTAGGTTTTTTGGGGGCTTAATGGGCTTTTGAATTGGGTTTAATGTTTAGGTTTTGTAATGGGTTTGGGTAGATGTAAATGGGTCATGAGTTAAGGGTTTTAGTGGGTTTAGAGGTTTGGTTGGGTTTTGATGAAATCGGTCCGCAATTTGGGCTTCTACAATGCCCTCTTTGCTCATTGTCGTTAAACAGGAATAGAGCAAAGACTTTCAAGGAAGACAAATTTGCCCGGTCTTGCTAGGTCTTGACTTGCTTTAGAACTCTTCTTATTTAGTTAGTCCCTTTTCAGTCCACCGCATCTTGTAGCTTTGGTTCACTCCACTGCATCTTGTGATATACGCCTTGTAGCTTCAATTTATTCCGATGTAACTTTAAGGATATGAAATGTATGGCTTCGATCTACTTCGCTGTAACTTCAGAAAGGTGAGATCTACAACTTCAATCTACTCTTCTATCGCTTCAGTGAGATAAGGTCTGTGGTCTTTTCTTCTACGACTTCAGAAAGGCAAGATCTTATATCCTCGATCAGCTTCACTGTAACTTCAGGGAGATCAAACTTGTAGCTTTGACCTGCTTCACTGCACTTCAGGGTATCTAAATCTGGTGTCTTCCATCAGCTCCAATCTTTATTCTTTGCTTGGCATGTGCTCCTGAGCTCAACTCATTTTCGCAATATGAATTGACTCTCTAAAAATAGACATTGAAAATAGCTCAGCGCGTGAGCCAAGGCTCAACTCACCTCTCGCAATATGAGTTGATTTTTGAAAAACAGAAATTAAAAGACTCAACTCAACTCTCGCAGAATTAAAAAGCTCAACTCACCTCTCGCAATATGAGTTGAATTTTTTGAAAAAAACAGAATTGAAAATAGCTCAAAGACGTGAGCCAAGGCTCAACTCACTTCTCGCAATATGAGTTGATTTTGAAAAGAATTTGAAAACAGATTTTGAAAATACCTCGACATGTAACCCGAGGCTCAACTCACATCTCGCAATGTGAGTTGATTTTTTTGAAAAATATAAATTGAAAAAATACCTCAGTGTGTGATCTGAAGCTCAACTCACCTCTCGCAATATGAGTTGATTTTTTGAAAGATAGAAATTGAAAATAGCTCAACAGATGAGCCAAGGGTCAACTCACCTCTCGCAATATAAGTTGATTTTTGAAAATGAAATTGAAAATACCTCAACGTGTCTTGAGGCTCAACTCATTTCTCACAATATGAGTTGAATTTTGAAAATGAAATTGAAATTACCTCAACAGTCCCGAGGCTCAACTCACCTCTCGCAATTTGAGTTGATTTTTTTTTTTTGAAATGCAGAAATTGAAAAATGGAAATTGAAAATACCTCGACGTGTGATCTGAGGCTCAACTCACCTCTCGCAATACGAGTTGACTTTTTTGACAACAGAAATTGAAATTACCTCAGCGTGTCCTGAGGCTCAACTCACCTCTCGCAATATGAGTTGATTTTTTTGAAAGGCAAAAATTGAAAAACGGAAATTGAAAATACCTCGGCGTGTGACCTGAGGCTCAACTCGCCACTCGCAATACGAGTTGATTTTTTTGACAACAGAAATTGAAATTACCTCAGTGTGTCCTGAGGCTCAACTCACCTCTCGCAATATGAGTTGATTTTTTTTTGAAAGACAAAAATTGAAAAACGGAAATTGAAAATACCTCGGCGTGTGACCTGAGGCTCAACTCGCCTCTCGCAATACGAGTTGAAATTAAAACATAAAAATTGAAAATACCTCAGCGTGCCCCGAGGCTCAACTCACCTCTAGCAATATGAGTTGATTTTTTTGACAACAGAAATTGAAATTACCTCAGCGTGTCCTGAGGCTCAACTCACCTCTCGCAATATGAGTTGATTTTGAAAAAGTAGAAATTAAAAGGTTCAACCTACCTCTCGCAATATGAGTTGATTCTTGAACAACGTAAATTGAAAACAGAATTGAAAATACCTCAACAGGACTCGAGGCTCAACTCACCTCTCGCAATATGAGTTGAAATTAAAACACAAAATTGAAAATACCTCAACAGTGCTCGAGGCTCAACTCACCTCTAGCAATATGAGTTGATTTTGAAAAACAAAATTAAAAGGCTTAACTCACCTCTCACAATATGAGTCAATTTAAAACATAAACTAAAAATACCTCAACGTGCCCGAGGCTCAACTCACTTCTCGCAATATGAGTTGATTTTGAAAACAAAATTAAAAATACCTCAACGTGTCTTGAGGCTCAACTCATCTCTCGCAATATGAGTTGATTAAAACACAAAATTGAAAATACCTCAACAGGTTCTCGAGGCTCAACTCACCTCTAGCAATATGAGTTGATTTTGAAAACAAAATTAAAAGGCTTAACTCACCTCTCGCAATATGAGTCAATTTAAAACTAAAAATACCTCGGCGTGTCCCGAGGCTCAACTCACTTCTCGCAATATGAGTTGATTTTGAAAACAACAATTAAAAATACCTCAACGTGTCTTGAGGCTCAACTCATCTCTCGCAATATGAGTTGATTTTCCTTGAAAAGCATGAATTAAAAACATCAAAATACCAAAACTCATCCTTTGGTAGAATTCGTGTCTTTTCCTTTGATTCGATTCGACTCTCATTCAAGATTTCTTGCTCTGTTGGAGTACCAGATATGCCATGTATGATGTTATCATGATATGCACATGTTTGTCTTAAATGCTTTTATGCCTACATGATTATGCAAAGCTCCTTAAGCATGTTTGTCGATGTCCATTTAGCCACGATTGTTGAGGATCTGTGTTCATTGCTTTGATTCTCGACTTTCTCTTCGTGCCTTATACTTGTCTTCAAGCTTCACGAGTAATCGACGCTTCTCATATATCACTCTTTTGCCCCGATTGAACTTTGTTCTTACTTTGAGACTCTTGTGCTTATCAAATTTTCATCCGTAATGCTTAACATTTCTTTTGCTTAGAGTATGTCATTTCACCATTTATCATGTAAATAAACACATAATGAGATGCATGAAAAAGGTCGATAGGGACAAAATGATATTTCATATTCATCTATTTCAAATGTGGCAAACAAAGCAAGTTAACCAATGAGAGTAAAAAATGTCAAAAGAAAGAAAGGATCGTATTCAACGGATACAAATGCTCTAGATATTCAACACATGAACTCTTCCTCGTTCCTCAATCAAAATCTTTTCGAGCGGCTTCTTGCGTAGAAGATTTCGAGCTTTCAAAATGCTTCAAATCTTGTAGTCTCACCGCTTGACCCATTGTTAAAATGCCACGCTCTTTAAGCCGTGTTTACCTCATTAGGACGCCTCTCGGGTTTTCATCCTAATCTTTTGTGCTAATCAAGACGCCTTTGCGGGTTTTCGCCTTGATCCCTTTTTTTTGATGCCCTTTTCGTTTTCATCTCAAGCATAATATTTCTTCACAAAGATCTCGAGTTCACCGGATTCGATGGCTCCTTGCCATCCATCTCGGTAAGGATCAAAGGTCCTCCCGAAAATGCCTTCTTTACGACGTATGGTCCTTCCCAATTTGGTGCCCATTTTCCTCGCAGTCCTTTTGTATTGGGAGAATCTTTTTCAAGACGAGTTCTCCTTCGTGGAATTCTCTTGGCCATAATTTCTTGTCATGGGCGCGATCATTCTCTTCTGTACATCTGCCGTGACAAATTGCTCTTAGACGTTTTTCTTCGATGAGGTTCAACTAATCATATCGAACTCGAACCCATTCGCTTCTTCTAACTTTAATTCCATTAAGACTCGCAGGAGGGATCTCAACCTCAATAGGTAGCATGACTTCCATTCCGTAAGCCGGAGAGAATGGAGTTGCTCCGTAGATGTTCGCAGATGTGCGATATGCAAACAAAGCAAATGGAAGCTTCTCGTGCCAATCTTTATATGTCTCGTTATTTTCCCAATGATCCTCTTAATATTTTTATTGGTCGCTTCATGACCCGCTCATCTTTAGGCGATAGGGCGAGGAGTTATGATGCTTTATTTGAACCGCTCACACACTTCTTTCATCATCTTATTGTTCAGATTCGTGGTACTATCTCGAAATGATTCTTTCGAGCAAACTATACCCAAGCAAATGATTTCCTTTTTCAAAAACACGCAAACCGCAGTCCTCGTCACATTGGCAAACGAAGCGGCATCTATCCATTTTGTGAAGTAATCAATGATCACAAAAACGAATCGATGTCCATTTGATGCTTTTGGAGAAATTGGCCTATGACATCCATGCCCCACATAGAAAAAGGCCACGGAGAAGTCATGACATGAAGGGGTGAAGGGGCTACATGAATTTTATCGCCATAGATTTGACATTTGTGGCATTTTTTGGCAAAATTGATTTAGTCATTTTCCATTGTCACCAATAATAATCGAGTCTCATGATCTTTCCGCCATATTGAAACCATTGGCATGCGTTTAAAATTCCCTCATGGACCTCTTCAAGTATTTTTCTAGCTTCAACATCATCCACACATCTCAAAAGCATCGATCCTTTCCTCTTTATACAGATATCCCCATCAAGAACAAATCCACGCCATTCTTCTAATTGTTCTTTATCGTTCTCATTCGCTTGTTCGGATACCTTTGATTCTTGATATATTCTAAGATATCATGGAACCAAGGCCGTCTGTCTACTTCTTTCTCAATGCTACAACAAGTGTGCGGGGACCTCGATATGCTCATTTTGAGGGGCATTATTTCGCTTCTCTACTTGCTTTGAACATTGAAGCCAAAGTGGCTGTGGCATCACCATTGGTTCTCTTCTCGTGGAAGTAATGAAAAGCTATTTCTTTGAATTCCTTGATCAATCCAGCTACTAAATCGCTGTACTTAATCAATTTTGAGTCCCTCACTTCCCACTCTCCACGGATTTGGTAAATCACTAGGGCTGAGTCCCCGTACACCTCCAAGATCTTGATGTTTCGTTCAATGGTTGCACGAAGTCCCATGATACAGGCCTCATATTCTGCTATGTTATTGGTACAGAAGAAATTCAGTCTTGCAGTGAACGGATAATGATTCCCGTTTGGTGATACCAAGATTGCTCCAATTCCATGCCCTAAAGTATTTGACGCACCATCAAAGCACATATTCCATGACTTCTCTTTTGATGACTCGATTCCATTTCGTGATGCACATTAAGTCTTCGTCGGGAAATCAAATTTCAAGGGCTCATATCCTCCGTCGCTCGAGTCGCTAAGAAATCAGCTATTGCGCCCCTTTTATTGACTTCGACTTACATAGGCAATGTCATATTCGATAGGAGGATCCGCCATCGTGCCATTCTTCCCGAGAGTGCGGTGATTCCATCATGTATTTTATTGGGTCTAGCTTTGAAATTAACCATGTCGTATGATACAACATATATTGTCCGTGTCTCCGAGCTACCCAAACCGAGCGTAATAAAGATTTTTCAATGGATTTAATACTTTACCTCATATTCAAAGTGAACTTTTACCGAGGTAGTAGATCGCATTTTCTTTCTTTCCGACTTGTCGTGTTACCCAAAGACGCAACCCATTGAATTTTCGAACACGGTCAAATACAATATCAATGGTCTCCCGAGTTACCGGTACTAACCTTCGGAGGACTAGACAAATATTGCTTTATCTTATCAAAGGCCACCGACATTCCTCATTCCAATCTCCGGGTTATGTTTTTGAAGAAGCCGAAAGATTGGGTCGCATTGGTTGGTAAGTTGAGCAATGAATCGGGAGATGTAGTTTAATCTCCCTAAAAATCCTCTAACTTCCTTTTGCGTGCGCGGAGATGGTAACTCTTGAATGGCTTTTATTTTATCTGGATCAACTTCGATACCTCTTTCACTGACAATGAAGCTTAGCAACTTCCCCGAGGTAGCCCCAAACGTACATTTGGCTGGATTGAGCTTTAACTGGAACTTTCTCAGCCTGTCGAACAACTTCTTGAGATTCACTACATGCTCTTTTTCTCCTGGATTCAAAGAATCATATCGTCGACGTAGACCTCTATTTTTTTATGCATCATGTCATGGAATAACGTCACTATAGCCTTCTGATATGTTGCCCCAGCATTCTTTAACCCAAATGGCATCACCTTGTAGCAGAATGTTCCCCACATTACTACGAAGGTAGTTTTCTCCATATCCTCAGGGGCCATCTTGATCTGATTATACCCCGAGAATCCGTCCATGAAAGAAAACAATGAATGTTTTGCTGTGTTATCCACCAACGTATCAATATGTGGTAAGGGAAAATTATCTTTAGGACTTGCTCGATTCAGGTCACGATAATCCACGCACATTTGTACTTTGCCGTCTTTCTTTGGCACCGGGACTATGTTAGCCACCCATTCTGGATATTCGGAGGCTTGTAGGAAACCAGCATCAAATTGCTTCTTGACTTCCTCTTTTATCTTCAACAACATCTCAGGCCTCATCCGTCTTAGCTTTTGTTGAATGGGCTTGCATTCTGGCTTTAATGGGAGCTTATAGACCGCTACATCTTCATCCAATCCTGGCATGTCCTGATATGACTATGCGAATACATCTTTGTACTCGAGGAGCAAAGCAATCAAATTATGCCTGGTGCCCCCTGAAATAGAAGTGCCAATCTTCACTTCTTGTTTCCTTTCTTCAGTTCCCAGATTTATTGTTTCAACGGATTCTTGATGAGGCAAAATCTGTTTATCCTCTTGTTCCACCATTCTTAGCAAGTCAGGAGACAAGACATAGTCTTCAGCATTTTCTTCGGCTTCAAATTCTCCTAAACAAACAGCCTTCTCAAAATCGATTTCAGGACTCGTAACGGGTTTGTTCATGCTGTTGACATCTGAGCACCTGAAAGTTGAATGAAAAAAAGAGACTATAGAGGGGCATCCAAGTATTGGAACCAACAAACGAAATGTTATGGCATGGCATGAGGCAAATGTAAGGACAGGCTACGAAATGAGAAAATGATTATGAAATTAGTGATAATGCGAAAGATCATGACAAAATGCATCTTCATTGATATTCATTTGAATGATAAAGAGCGAATGCAAGCTCTTACAAAGGAATTCTATTATATCTAAGGACACAATAGAATGTTAATGTTTGAGCATTACTCAAGACTTATAAACTACAAGAAGGTTCTCGGCAGTCCAATTATTCAACATGAAACCAGGGGGACAAAGGCGTATCCTTGAGACATCTTTACTTGTGTCAGCTCCTTTGTCAATGAAATTTATACTGATGTTCTGAAAACCCTTTTCGATCATTAACATTGTGCCTTGTGCATTGTCCCCGCGGTATATCATTCCCGCAGACGTAAATGTTCTTGACAAAGGAGGGAATTCCATAGGCTCCCATTCGTTTTCGGCCTTTTTCAATCTTTCGCTTTCTCATTGAATTCAGCCTCCATTACTCTAGCTTGTCGGCGAGTTTTATACTGAATGACGTGGTTCCATCTTGTGGTATTACAATGCGAATTATATATTTTATCTTCAATGATCGAGTATGGGATATGCAATGTATGAATGAATGCATGAATGTCAAATGAATGTCATCATGAATGAATATGCAAAAATTTGGTGTTAATTTCAAGATAGCCCTGTTTAGGCATTTCCTTAATCAAAAGAGTATTACACAACGTTTGGTCACTCGATAATTGACTCCTCCATTAGAAACCCGCTTTTGGCAACCAATCTTCAATCAACACCTTCCTAATATGATGCCTATAATGCATGATGAAAAACAATAAAGCAAAGACAAACAAACTTGATTAGTAATTTAATACAGGTAGAAAAACATAGAGAACTTCAACAAATCGAACTACCCGACCTAGTTTATTAAACAGACCCGATCCTCTTATATAGAAAGTGAAAATGCAAAAGGCAAGAGGCATTCCTCCCGTGCACTTATTTTGGGGACTACTAAACGGATAGAGGTTCGGCATGGCTCTAGTTAGGTGGCTCGTATGGTTCATTATATGCGGTTTTGGTTCTAGATAGGTACTCGAATTGCCCGTACTATCATCTGCTAAGATTAGCACGAGCCTCGGTCATAGTCTATCACAGTGCTCACGAGTTCAATTCGAGGATTACATTTACTTATGCCTATGCGGAGGGACAAGTTAACTCACGAAAGCATAAGTCATATGTAACCCGAAAATATTCACTAGCCTGTGCGGAGGGACGAGTTAACTCACGAAGGCGTAGCGTTTACTTTCACTTAAACGGACGGAGCCCGGGTAGAGAGCTCATGTTATGCAACAAAAATGCACGTGCACGGTGTGTGGGGAGAAACTTGCAAACCTTTACGTTTTATTTAAAAAACTAAACCAAACTAAAATCACAAAAATTTAAAGCTGAAAAACAACCAGATAAAACAAGTTAGAATATATACAACACGATGCAAATGCATGATTTTTTTGAAAACAAAAAATTTGAAGATCACGACTAAATGTTAATTTGAACAAGGAACTTTGAAAATTTTGACAACGCGAGTTTAATTCGACTCGACTCTCAAAAAGGGTCCCCAGTGGAGTCGCCAGCTGTAGCGACGTAAAAAAAATTAGTTTCGCTTGGTCGCTAATTGTGGCGATTTATTAAACATTTGAAAACCAACTTTCGATTTTATTAACAAAGGGAGTCGCCACCGATCCTTTTTTATAGGTGTGATCGGACACCTAATAAAATTATTTTAAAATAAAAAGAAGGCCAAATTTAGGTCTACGTGAAAGTTCGAGAAAAATTGGGGTTCGAGTCGATTCTGCGAGGAAGGTATTAGCACCTCGCGACGCCCAAAATTGGTATCTCATAAACATTTGTTGACTTGATTTTCAAAAATACGAGTTCAATATAATATTTAATTGTGATCCGATTGAAAAATGAGAATTTTAGTTTTCGATTTCTTTTTAGAAAGGGTGTCCTGTTTTTAACACAAGCCGATGAATTTCACCCAACATAGCGATGAAATCGATGGCTTAATATTAAATCGGTACATTGCCTTATTTTTGAAATTAATTAAAACATGAGAAAAATATTCCTAAAGTGAGAAATTAAAATAGATAAAGGACTTAAAAAAATGATATCATTAATGAAAAATATTAACATGGAATACTAGAATATTAGAATAACAATAATAATGATATTTACAAAATAAAAACAAATCATGTACTAATAATAAAATAGGAAAAATGATATATTTGGTAATAATAATATAAAATAATAATATGTACATAAAAATACATATATATATATATATGCATATAATAAAAGTATGTAATAATAATAATAATAATATCTACAATAAAAGAAAATATTAGGAAACGTACCTAAAAAATATATACATAAAAATTTACAACAATAATATAAAATAATGATATGTGCAAATATATATATATATATATATATATATATACATATGTACATAAAATATACACTAATATAATAATAGTTATAATAATACTAGCAATAGTAATAATTTGTAATAATAATATATACACAATATGGTATTTAAAATATATATATATATGTATATAATAGTATTTAAGAATATATACATAAGAAATATATAACTAATGGCATTAAAAATATATACATAATATATATAAAATACCTAAAAAAGAAGGGGAAAGAAGAGAGAAGGAGGGGAAAGGAAATCCGGCCAAGGGGGCGGTCACCGTTGATCGTGAGGTCGCCGCCGTCGTCGTCGACCATCACCATGCCACCGCACACGTGGCGGAAAAGTTAAATTTTTTAAAATATATGTATATATAAAGAAAGAAAAAACAATACAAAAAGAAGAAAAAATTGAAAGAAGAGGAAAAAAAAAAGATGCAACCTTTTTATTGATGTTTCTTTTGTGTTCAAAATTTGAAGGATTTTTATGTTTTTTTTCAATCTTTGTAAAATCCTCCTTTCTTTTTACATGATTTTGAATGGCTTTTTATAGCCATTTTTACATGATTTTCTATTATTTTTTTCTATTTTGTAGGTGGTGGTGGTAGACAATGGGAGGAAAAATGGGGCAAGTGGGAAAGTGGTTAGGTGGCTAGGTTTTTTTATTTTTATTTTTTGGTTAGGTTTTTCTTTTTTCTTCTTTTTTTTTTTTGGTTAGGTTTTTCTTTTTTTTTTTTTTGGATTAGGTTTTTTTTTGGGGGCTTAATGGGCTTTTGAATTGGGTTTAATGTTTAGGTTTTGTAATGGGTTTGGGTAGATGTAAATGGGTCATGAGTTAAGGGTTTTAGTGGGTTTAGAGGTTTGGTTGGGTTTTGATGAAATCGGGTCCGGGCAATTTGGGCTTCTACACAAAGCCCAAGTCACTCAAGCCTATTGGGCCTAAGCCCATTCAGTGTGATGGTCTTGGGCGAGCCCTTTTCAGATTACAATAAACCGGGCCTTAGCCCTTATTCAGATAATGATATGGCCCATAGGCCCATTTCAAAATACATGCAACATCAAGAAACATATGCAAGCCCATTTGGGTAATAGTGGTATTGGGCGAGCCCTTTTCAGATTATAATAAACCGGGCCTTAGCCCTTATTCAGATAACAAGATGGCCCATAGGCCCATTTCAAAATACATGCAACATCAAGAAACATATGCAAGCCCATTTGGGAGACTACTCAACCCACCAACCACTACACTCCACCCGCATACCAGCCATACACTCTATGTGGGGATAGCTCAACCCACCCACCTAACACTCCACAGCTTGCAGATTTCTTTGCTCGATTATCAATAAATTGAGGCAAAGCCTCCAAGATCGTGGACAAGCCACTTTTAGTACTTCCTCCGTCAATATCCCAGTCCATGCATCGATAATAACAACATGGCATGCAGAAATAACAACATCAAACATGCATTTAGGTCAATTTAACCTAGGGGTATTTGGTAATTTATCTCCTAGGGGTAAAGCGTAAATTTTTCACTTTTAAAGGTATTTCAGTAATTTATCTATTTTAGGGTTTTTCATGCATATTCCTACTTTTCACGTACTAACAGAATCACGTACCGAGGGTTCTTACCGAATTGGGCCCGTTGGCCCATCATTCCAATTTTGGCCCATTAAGCCCAAAAATATCGAGGGCACAGAAATCGTGCACTTTACAGTCCAAATTTTGCAGCTTACCAAAAACATTAATCGATTTATCTCACGAGCATTCGCACACTCGCAAATCTACAAAATACCGGTTTTCGGCATTTCGGCTTTTCGACTTTTGCCGATCCAGACTAAGAAAGAGGGTGTTAGTTACACACCTGTTTGCGACGATATGCTGACGAGATCCACACACGAACCGCCTACAATTGGATTACTAACACGTTAATCTAACTATTCAAATACAAACTACGTATTAACCCCTTACAATATTCGGTCAACCACACCTACAGATCATAGTAAGCTTATAAGAAATCAATAAGCAACTCATTAACAAATTTTTGTCAATGTTTACCACATAATCATAATTTCACTGCAAGCTGTCTTTCTGAGCAACAGTCACTAAATCATTTATAACTAGAGCTACGAAACTCCAAATCAAGTGCCGTTAATTTTCCCTGGAAATAGACTCATATATCTTCTATCCATAAAATTTTAAGAATTTTTGGTTTAGCCAATCAATACCAGAATTTTCTCAAAGTTTCCCATGTTTCACTGTTTGACTAATCTGACCACTCTTCATTACGAATCAAATTTCTCATTGTACAGAATTCAAAATATGTTATAGTTTATTTCATTTGAAACTAGACTCATTAAGCTTTAATTACATAATTTATTCAGCTTCTAATTCATTTCCCACAATTTATGGTGATTTTCCAAAGTCACGTTACTGCTGCTGTCCCAAGCAGATTTATTACCAAATCACTCTTTCATACACCTATCTTGCATGCATGTTATTTAAACATGTATATCACCAATCAATCATCACATATCTATGATTTTTACTTAAGCATAATCTCCATTTCATCATTTTAAAGCACAACATTTCAGCCGATTTTTCCCTTTAGCATCTAAGGTACATGCATGCTCATTTGTTTGGCTCAACTTCACATATCTTCCATTTTTCATCAAAAGAACATGAAACAACAACCATTTCCTTCATTTTAATTCATGATCAAATGCTCACAACACAACTAAAAATCAAAATATACTTCAAGAGTTAAGGTAGAATCAAGAAGAACTCATGAACCTCAAAATAGAAGCAAGGTACCAAGAACTTACCTTCAATTTTCCTCCTCCTAATGACCGAATACTCAAGAGCTTTCTCCTCTCCTTTCTCTTCTCTAACTTTCAGCTATGATGAACAAAGATGGACAAAACTTTGTTCTTTTCACCCCTTTTTCTTTTAATAAAACTTCATATTTCATCCATTTAATTCTTTAATACAAAAGACATGATATTCTTATCATGAAACATTTACCTAACCCATTATCATGGAACATTTACCTAACCTATTATCATGAAACATTTACCTAACCCATTATCATGGAACATTTACCTAACCTATTATCAATTTGTATCAATTTGTACCATAAATTATGGATATCAAGTGCACATTTTGTCTACAACAACATGATGGTTGGCCACTTCATGTAAAATGGGAGGTTTGTCATGCAAATCCTCCTATTTTGCACTCCTATTTGTTTGGCCACTACAAATTAGCCTATAGCATTTTCAAACATTTTCACATAGGTCCTATTTCATAATTTCACCCCCTTTTTCTTATGGAACAAAAATTAACTAAAATTGCCGGGTTCTATCTTAAGCTTGGGCTTTCTAGAGGCCCACTAACATAATTAAACCTTTGCCAACATTCACAGGATTCCCGAAAATTGGGGCGTTACAGACTTAATTATAAAATGCTATAAAATAGTCATTTAATTATGTTTTTTTAATCACCTGTTTATGAAAAGTTACAAAATTTTCATTCAACTATTTAAATTTGTCTCTCTTTTCTTTTCTTTTTCTTTTCTTTTTTTTTTTTTCTGTTACATACTTCAAAATTCAAGATAATTGGGTGACCAAAAAATTATTAATAGTTGAATGACCATTTTGTAAGTTTTATAATTCGATAGTCAAAAAAATCATATTTAAGTGACTACTAATGTAATTTAATGTAGATATAAAATATGAAAAAAATTATTATATTTTATATATATTATATATTTCTATAAAAAACTTATTAATATAATTATTTACTATGTTTAAATAGATTATCTATCTAGTCAAAATACATTTGAAATAAATTTATCGACATTCATTAGGTGATAAGAATTAAATTAAAATTAGGATTAAAAATTCATGAGTATAGTAAAATGTTAAAAAAGAGATATCAATTTTTAAAATTAAAAAAAAAAAAAATATATATATATATATATATATATACTATAGTACCAAATACTGACCATTTATTTATTTATCAAACATTCATAACAAAAAATAAAATAATATAAAATTAAAAGTATAACTTCTAAATTGAAATAATGCAAAATTATTTTAAAAATTAAAATTACTTCAAACATTTAAAATTGAATAGAAGATTACTGCATATATAGGTTTCATATGTGCAATTTGTTTTTTTTTAAATGGACCTTTTGTATATGCTAACAATTTTAAAATGCAACAAGATTAAAGATCTCAAAAAATAATTTTATAATATGAGAAAATGTTAACAAAATATAAAAAATAGAAATTATTTTGTAAAAAATTATAAAATATAGTGTAGCATTTAATTTAATTAATTGTAATTGTTTTTTTTTACTTTAGCTTAGTATGGAAGACTAGATTATAGAATAAAAAGATATTTAAATTTTGCAGATAATTATTAAATATGAGTTATCAAATTGATTTCATCAATAATAATATGGAAACATAAAATAAAATTTTAAAATTTAGGAGGAAATTAATTTAATTAATAAATTGGTTAATATTAAAAGAATTATAATTTTCAACAATGTGATAAAACGAAATAAAATTAAATAGTTAGATGACAATTTTATAATTTTTCACAGCTTAGATGACCAAAAGGTTTTTTTTTACTACTAATTGAGCTACTATTAATGCGGTTTACATTTATTTTTACAAAAAATCACAATAATATAATACAAAGTTAATAGGTGTTTGATTCGAATCTCATTTTAGTAAATATAATAAATTAATTGGATTAAACTCGAATTGCTACCAATTTTTAGTATATGGCATTTCTGTTTAGTGTTTAAATTAATGGGTAAAAAGTATGAGCCATCAAGGCTTGATAAATACAGGTACGCCTTATTTATGAGCTAAATAAATAAATTTTAAATTTTAAAAGTAAAGGTTAAAATATATTATAAGTTTTTGTTGTAACGCCCCGTACTCAAGACTATTGTCGGATTCGAACACGAGGTGTTAACGGACTTAATTCATTACTTAAATAACTCAAGACTATTAAACTGCATCACAGTCGCTTTAAAAATCATATCTCGAGTTCCGAAACTTGAAATCCAATTTCGTAAATTTTTCCTGAAACTAGGCTCATATATCTATCTACTAATTTTTTTCTAGAATTTTTGGTCGGGTAAATTAGTACAGTTTATTAGTTAAAGTCTCCCCTGTTTCAGGGTTCGACTACTCTAACCTCTGTGTATTACGAATCAGATATCTCCCTGTACAGAGCTTCAATAACTATGCCGTTTGTCTCTAATAAAACTAGACTCAGTAAGGAATCTTTACATATAAATAATTACTTCTAATTATATTTGTAAAATTTATGGTGAATTTCCAAAATCAGAATAGGGGATCCAGAAATCACTCTGGCCCTGTTTCACAAAAATTTAAACATCTCATAAAATATAACTCATATGCCTGTTTTGTTCCATCCATATGAAAATAGACTCATAATTCTTCAATTCCATATATTATTCATCACCTAATTGTATCTCTACTATTTTTAGTGATTTTTCAAACTCACGTCACTACTGCTGTCTGAATCTATTTTATGGTAAATTTTACCTATTTCATGGTTTCCATGGATTAGCTAGCAATTTAGCATACATAACACCAAATATGATCATGATTAGCCATTCCAATGGCTAATCATTACCAAGCATTTCCATACCACTCAATAACCATATCATAAGACCATATACACAAAATGATTATAATGCTATACATGCCATACTCAAAATATACAAGCCATTATGCCAAGATGGTATACGGATAGTGTGAGCGTGCCTCCGACCGTTTCCGATTTCTGAGCTAGCTTGTCAACACTATAAGGAATGAAAAGGAGGGAGTAAGCATAAATGCTTAGTAAGTTCACATGCAAATAGCAAGTAACATAACTATATAAGCAAACATAAAACATCATTTGCATAATCATCACCGAGACATTCATATCACATTTTCATTTATCATCTTACCATATTGTTGTTATATCGAGTTTTCAACCCGAGGGTTAAGTACATACCTATTCAAAGTATCCATTTCACAACACTTACCAATACGTCCCTTTCATCTTGAGTATTCCTCCATTTGAGTAGAACTTTACCCGTTGAACACATCGGAATATAATTCGGATACATGGAAAGTTTGCACATAAGTGCCACATATGTAGCCAAGCTACCATGTAACCCGCCCATAAGTGAACTCGGACTCAACTCAATGAGCTAGGGCGTTCGCATCCATAAGTGAACTCGGACTCAACTCAACGAGCTCGGATGCCTAGTTACATCTCTCGAACTCGGACTCAACTCAACGAGTTCAGACATTCGCATCCATAAGTGAACTCGGACTCAACTCAACGAGTTCGGATGCTCAACCATCCTAGTGACATGTCACTTGTATCCTAATCCATTCCTAAGGTTCAACGGGACCTTTTTCCCAATCATGTGTCTCAACCATCTTCTACGGAATGCCGATACCGATACTCGGTAGTATTTCACATTTTCCAAATATATCACATAATTTGACATATTATCAAACAATTATCACAAGTATAATATTTCATAATAATTATCATATCATTTAAATAACATTAAAACATTTAAAATAATAACTATGTTACCAACATTTACATATGAACTTACCTCGTATGCGAAAATGGCTACTTTTACCATTTCGTCCACAACTTGGTATTTTTCCCATTTTAGCCCGAATTTCAGTTTTCCTTGCTCTGTCATTTAAAATATAGTCTAATTAGGACTCACATTATTCAAATTGACCCAAAATCATATTTTGGCAAAATTACCGTTTTGCCCTAAACTTCAATTTAAGCACTTTATGCATAAAATTTCTTCACGAAATTTTCACACAATCATGCAATCATATCATAGACCTTAAAATAATCATAAAATAAATATTTCTATCTCGGATTTTGTGGTCACGAAACCACTATTCCGACTAGGCCCAAAATCAGGATATTACAACTCTCCCCCTTCGTGATTTTCGTCCTCGAAAATCTTACCGAAAAAGTGGTCTTCACTTTTAATCTCATATTCGGTGTCAAGAACTTGCACTTAGACTGTACCTCCAATACATCTCTTCAATTTCTCATATGATCTAAAAGCTTACAGTCTCAACTCTCAACTGTTCTTAAATTTTCAACCCTTCTCAGTTTCCCATGATATCATGACATAAAACTCGGATCTTAACTTGATTAATGGAGACCGGAATTCTAAGAAATCCAATAATCAAAGAGACCTAAAATTCCATGAATCTGATGAGTAGGAATTCATTCAATACAGATATGATTTATAGATCTCGCTAAACATTTAACAATAGGATACATCACATTTTTCCTCTTTCCGCCATAGAAATAATTCTGATATGGCCTCAAGAATAATCCTTCTCATTTCCATCCCAATATCAACACTGACAAGGATAATTTTGATAGATCCCAATGTTCAGCTTTAACCCCTTTAACAACTCCAATTTTATGTAACATCGAATGCTCTAAACTATCACATTACCTCACTGTCTTGAAACACATCACAATTGATACAACAAGACATTCTTGAAAGTCGAAGTCTTTACTCAATGTAGACTAGTCTAGTTCGAAGCTTGCTACCAATATTCTCATCTATCCAAACTTTGTCAACATGTAATAAACTTTTCAGCTTTCACAAGACGAAAACCTTATCATTTGTAGTGATTTTAACTAATATCCAACTCTTTCTAATAAATATACACTTCTCGTTCAGACTATTTACTCTTTTATCCGTACAAAAATGAAATTCTATTATCAGACTTGGGAAAAATAATCCTGACATAATTGTCACATGAAATCTTTCAAATAGATAATTCACCATACCGACTGAAACTCGCGCTTTTATCACTTATGCCTTTACTGATGTCAAATCCTTACACAGAAATTAGAAAAAACCCCAATACTAAAATCACCGCATTACCAAGATCAAATTAGAAGTATAGTCATATTTGACATGATTATCACGAGCTGAAGAACGCACTTCGAACATGAGTCATAATTGACAAATTATGGAACAAAGATAACAAGAAAACCGAATAAAGAAATCCAAGATAGAGAAACCCGAATAAAGAAATCCGAATAAAGAGATCCGGATAAAGAAACCCAAGATAAGATACTATGCCGAGAATCGAAAACCAAATTCATAGAGAAAATACAGAATACCCGATAATTCTTCAAAGAAAGAAAGTCCAAAAGAAAACATCATTTAATCCCATGAAATCAATATAACAAGATCAATATATCTTCCCATACATATATATCGATGAAGCATCAAGTAGAAGAAACAGAATCATAATATCATACGTATTCTCTCATCAATTCTTATCGATTTAAATGAAATAGAATACCCAATGAAATAGAGCAATATAAATTATAAACCAGTCAGACTACCAATGCTTTCATCCAACACCGAGATTAAAAACATTCCCATATAACAAGAATTTCTTCAAGATCAATAGCCATAGAAATATTTCGAGAACGGCTAAACACATAGAACATCTCAAAAGAGATCGCTAAATCTGTCCAACCATAATCACACACTCAGATAGTTCACATTTCAAATATCATTTCCCCAACTAGTTCTGCCGTCACAAATTTCATATTAAACCATTCACTAAAAAATGCCAGTTCTGAATAAATTTCAATTTACACTTTTCTCGACCTTGCACCTGAGTAATTCGATTTACCAAAGAGAATTCCTTCTCTAATTGGGATAGTGCATAACTCCAATAATCTTTACGTCAATCGATACTTTCTTGGCTCGACTTTACTTATCAACTCATTTTCAATCTCTGATCATACTTATAATTATTCTATCACTAAACTCTTTGGGTTCTCAACCGGAAACTTATTCAATACAAATCTCATGAAATTCCATTATAAGTACCACTTCGGTAAGGGGGAGGGGTTGTAGGACCTCTGACTCGACTTTCTTATACATACACATATGACACAACTTCCATCATCATAGTAACATCATCAAAATCATGTCATTCATTTATGTTGGCTTACACCAATTTTCCTATTGTCCCATTTAGACAATATACTTATGCATACATTCTATGTTTTCTAGACAGCTTTACTTATCCATTCATTTAATTAAATTAAGTCATGCTCATGACATCATATAAGACCAAACAAACATAGATATTTGCATCACAATCACAACTTTCATTTCGTGCATCATCATGTACATATCATTACAATCATATAATTCAATCCAACAATTTAACATAGATAAGTTCATTTCATTATAATCCTTTATCTCATAAAAATTATATATCATTAACATTTATCAACATTCGACGTCCAAATCAAGACAAGGACAGTTTCACTCGTACCATAATATTATGACCTTTATTCATACCTCTACAACTTTCTATTTATTCTGTTCATCTTATCAAGTAAGCCACATACACTACATCATATGAGCATTAAGCAAATATGAATATTTATCACATATATATCATAAACTTTTATTCATACTTTTCTAAACCGAGACTTTTCATAATCATAATTTTACTCAAATACCTTCACATAACATTGAACATGGTCGGCGCAGCTCGGTTGGAGAGTACCCTGTCTAAATAAGACGGTACTATACTCATATGCGTCGGAAGACATCACACTATCACAGATCAGTGGCATGTATAGCTAAACTTTTACACATGCTAGGTTAGTCCGAGAACCGACTAAACTTACTCTGATACCACTAAATGTAACGCCCAGTACCCAAGACCGTTTTCGGAGTCGAACACGAGGTGTTAACGGACTTAATTCATTACTTAAACAGCTCATACAATTCATTTTAAAATTTCCAGACAAGCTGGCTAACTGCATCACAGTCGCTTTAAAAATCATATCTCGAGTTCCGAAACTCGAAATCCAATTCCGTAAATTTTTCCTAAAACTAGGCTCATATATCTATCTAATAAGTTTTTTCTAGAATTTTTGGTCGGGTAAATTAGTACAATTTATTAGTTAAAGTCTCCCCTGTTTTAGGGTTCGACTACTTTGACCTCTGTGTATTACGAATCAGATATCTCCCTGTACAGAGCATCAATGACTATGCCGTTTGTCTCTAATAAAACTAGACTCAGTAAAGAATCTTTACATATAAATTATTACTTCTAATTATCTTTGTAAAATTTATGGTGAATTTCCAAAGTCAGAACAGGGGATCCAGAAATCGCTCTGGCCCTATTTCACAAAAATTTAAACATCTCATAAAGTATAACTCATATGCCTGTTTTGTTCCATCCATATGAAAATAGACTCATAATTCTTCAATTCCAAATATTATTCATCATCTAATTGTATCTCTACTATTTTTAGTGATTTTTCAAACTCAAGTCACTACTGCTGTCTGAATCTATTTTATGGTAAATTTTACCTATTTCATGGTTTCCATGGATTAGCTAGCAATTTAGCATACATAACACCAAATATGATCATGATTAGCCATTCCAATGGCTAATCATTACCAAGCATTTCCATACCACTCAATAACCATATCATAAGACCATATACACAAAATGATTATAATGCTATACATGCCATACTCAAAATATACAAGCCATTATGCCAAGATGGTATACGGATAGTGTGAGCGTGCCTCCGACCGTTTCCGATTTCCGAGCTGGCTTGTCAACACTACAAGGAATGAAAAGGAAGGAGTAAGCATAAATGCTTAGTAAGTTCACATGCAAATAGCAAGTAACATAACTATATAAGCAAACATAAAACATCATTTGCATAATCATCACCGAGACATTCATATCACATTTTCATTTATCATCTTACCATATTATTGTTATATCGAGTTTTCAACCCGAAGGTTAAGTACATACCTGTTCAAAGTATCCATTTCACAACACTTACCAATACGTCCCTTTCATCTTGAGTATTCCTCCATTTGAGTAGAACTTTACCTGTTGAACACATCGAAATATAATGTGGATACATGGAAAGTTTGCACATAAGTGCCACATATGTAGCCAAGCTACCATGTAACCCGCCCATAAGTGAACTCAGACTCAACTCAACGAGCTCGGGCATTCGCATCCGTAAGTGAACTCGGACTCAACTCAACGAGCTCGGATGCCTAGTTACATCTCTCGAACTCGGACTCAACTCAACGAGTTCAGACATTCGCATCCATAAGTGAACTCGGACTCAACTCAACGAGTTCGGATGCTCAACCATCCTAGTGACATGTCACTTGTATCCTAATCCATTCCTAAGGTTCAACGGGACCTTTTTCCCAATCATGTGTCTCAACCATCTTCTACGGAATGCCGATACCGATACTCGGTAGTATTTCACATTTTCCAAATATATCACATAATTTGACATATTATCAAACAATTATCACAAGTATAATATTTCATAATAATTATCATATCATTTAAATAACATTAAAACATTTAAAATAATAACTATGTTACCAACATTTACATATGAACTTACCTCGTATGCGAAAATGGCTACTTTTACCATTTCGTCCACAACTTGGTATTTTCCCCCATTTTAGCCCAAATTTCAGTTTTCCTTGCTCTATCATTTAAAATATAGTCTAATTAGGACTCACATTATTCAAATTGACCCAAAATCATATTTTGGCAAAATTACAGTTTTACCCTAAACTTCAATTTAAGCACTTTATGCATAAAATTTCTTCACGAAATTTTCACACAATCATGCAATCATATCATAGACCTTAAAATAATCATAAAATAATTATTTCTATCTCGAATTTTGTGGTCACGAAACCACTATTCCGACTAGGCCCAAAATCAGGATATTACATTTGTACTTTTAAAAAATTTAAAATTTAGTTCTTAATTTTTATTCTTGGAATTTAATCATTTCACTTTTCAAAATTCAGGTTCAATTGTTAAAGCTGATAATTTTATTTTTGTTAAATTTGTTGTTATGACATTTAAAAAAAAAGCTCTATTGATAGTTATGTAACTAAAAAATTGACAACGTAATGAAATTGAATTTAACAAAATAATTCTAACAAGATAAACAATTGGACCTAATTTTTAGATCTAAAAGTTGATAGATTAATTTCCTAAAATAAAAGTACAAAGACTAATTTCTAAATCTATAAAGAGTATAATGACTTACAATAAATCTTAACCAAAAAAATAAGAATAATTTAATTTAAATGTTTGCGAGGCAATAATTTAATTTTAATGGATGTGAAGACTGAATTCTCATGCAATAATGTTACACATTAATTTTAAGACAGTGGATTGAACCGACAAGAGTTTTAAAGTAAACCCCCCAATTTAATTTTGCATTTTAGCCTACTAATTATGAGTTAATCCATTTTCATCCATAAACATAAAATCAATATCCTCCAATGGTGACATTTAAAAGGAGCATTAATGTCAAATATACATGGTGAGAAGGCTCTCTACCATTCAAATATTCATTTTGATTGCCTCTGCTGCCGTGACGTGGCATATTGCCTCATCGGGTCACGTCGTAGAGACGAGGTGATTCGTCTCATCGGGACGTCGTTGTCATGTCGTCGGGACATCGGCCCTTCCTCATCCAAGCGCCAACCCTGTTTAGTCCAAAATGCACACTCCACATTTTGCCATTAGTTCTTGTATTTTGTGAAAGTTTTAGATTTAGTTCTTATACTTTGATTTGATCAATTTTAGTCTCTGTACTTCTAGAATTTTGAAATTTTAGTTCTCACCCAAACAGTAGCAGTTAAATTTGCTTGGTTAAATTCAATTACTAGTCTTGTACCATGTGTATAATTGCACATTTAGTCCATATTCTCCAATTGCATTGTTCTAAGTTCCTATACTTTTGGATTTTTGAAATTTCAATCTTAATGCAAATGATGGTCGTTAATCCATTAACTAGATTTTTAGTAGGTAATATGTGAAAATAACAAGCTAACATATTATTAGAGATATCATAATATGTTTGCCTCATGAGATTTTGGAAATAAACTAACTTAACTTAATAAAATAATAAATATCATTTGGTAAATATTAAAATTTTAAAAATACAATAATTAAAATAACTAAATTAAAGTATAATAACTAAATTTATATCTTTCGTGAACTATATAAAATTAACTTTTAAGTTTTATTATGGATATTGAATTTAATTATTAACTTTTTTTTTTGGGTGGTCCTGTCTATCATGAACCACTAATTATTTACTTATGGTCAGCCTTCTTTGTTGACTCATGTATGGTCACCTAGGTCATTTATTAAATGTGTATGGAAGAATTAGGAATCATACGTGGATATTAAGCTTGTTATGTCAATTTTATGTACAAATCCAAGTCCCAATATTAGATATTCATCAATTATTACGTCGTAATCACACGTGTGCTCTTTTATATCTAAATTTAATTTTTGGCATGACAAAGGGAATGGCCCGACACCCATAAAAGTTGTTGAAGACACCCTTGCAATATTTAAAAAAAATTTTAAAGATTTTTTTTAGAATAATCTCAGCATAAATTTTGATCATATATATATATATATATATAATGTTTAGAAGTATTTATAGCCCCTCCCCAACCCATAAATAAGAGGATAATGCGCTTCAACACACTTGAATCCATATCCTCCTGCATTGGCAACAATATCCATGCCAATTGAGATAAGACTCAATCGGCTTTTTTTCAAGATTTTAAAATTGTATCAACAATTAAATTGGTCAAATTATTTGTTTTTAAGTTAATTAGTTTGATTAGTTTGTTTGTGTTAGAATTAAGTGACCCAAATTCTTATTTAAATAAAATACGATGGAAAATAAAATAAAAGTAAAATCCATATAGAACTAGACTTCTTTTATTTTATTTTAGAATAAGGTTTTAAACCTTATTAAACTCCATCTATTTTATATTGATTAGGATAAGGTGTTTCAATCCTACTAGAATATGGCTTTGCAAGCCTATAAATAGACATAGTCTATTCCTCTTGTATTTGAGTAAAATTTTTCGACATAGTGAATTTTCTTCTCCTCTGCGTGGTTTTTTTCCGAAAGGGTTTCCACGTAAAATTTATGTGTTCTTTATTTTATTTATTTTATTCTATTTTATTTTTCACAAATTGGTATCGAGCTTAGGGTTATTCATCTCGATCACGGTAATGGCGTCTTTGAAGTATGAAATTCATTGTTGGATCGTAACACCGATTTGCGTTGTGGCAAATTAAGATGCAAGCGCTTCTTGCAGATGGATCTAGAGGATGCCCTGCTAGGATAGATAAGATGCCTTCGACATTAATGATGAAGAGAAGAAGCGTAAGGATCGAAAGGCATTAACACAATTACATCGCATTTGTCCAACGAAATTTTGCAGGATGTGATGAAAGAGAAAACTGCCACGCATTATGGAAGAGGCTAGAACAAATATGTATGTCGAAAACTCTAACAAGCAAGTTGCATATGAAGCGGCGTCTTTATGCTCATCGCTTGGAGGAAGGTGCGTCAGTACACGAACACTTACATGTTGTTTAAAGAAATTCTCTCAAACTTGGAGGCCATGGAGGTTCAAGATGATAAGGAAGATCTAGGGTTGATTCTACTTTGTTCGTTGCCCGTCTTATTCAACCTTTAGAGACACGATTTTATATAGCCGAGTCTCTCACGGTTGATGAGGTTTATGATTCTTTAACCTCGTATGATAAGATGAAGCATCTTGTGGTTAAACCCAACTCTCAGGGAGAGGGTCTCATTGTTCGTGGGAGACAAGACCGGAATGTTGATGATGATCGTGGTAGAACACAGGAACGGAATCCTCGTGGTAAATCTAAGGGTAGATCGAAATCTTCAAACAGAGGTAAAACTTGCAACTTCTGCAAGAAGAAAGGGCACATTAAATCTGAAAAGCTATAAGCTACAAAATAAGATTAAAAGGGAGGCTGCGAATCAAAAGGAAAACAACCAAAAAATTCGGTGAAGTGATGTTGTAGAAGACTACAATGATGGTGAACTTCTAGTTGCTTCATCAATGATTCTAAAGTAAGCGAGGAGTGGATACTTGATTCAGGCTGCACCTTCCACATGAGTCCCAATCGGGATTGGTTTACAACTTATGAAACAGTATCTGAAGGTGTTGTTTTGATGGGAAATAATGCTTCATGTAAAATCGCAGGTGTTGGAACAATTAAAGTTAAGATATTTGATGGAGTTGTCAGAACACTTAGTGACGTGCGGCATGTTCCAGAATTGAAAAGAAATTTAATTTCGTTGAGTACTCTTGATTCAAAAGGGTACAGATACACACCGAAAGTGGGGTTTTAAAGATTTCAAAGGGTCCTTGTTGTGATGAAAGGGCAAAGAAAGATTGCCAAGTTATATGTTTTACTGTGGTTCTATCATTCTCGGTGATGCAATTGTCGCTTCCTCTTCCTTGTCGATGATGATATTACTAAACTTTGGCATATGCGCCTAGGGCATATGAGTGAGAATGGCATGGCGAATTAAGCAAAGAGAACTTCTTAATGGGCAAGGAATTTGCAAACCGAATTTCGTGAGCACTTGTGTTTTGGGAAGCAAAGAGAGTTCGATTCACTAGAGGAATCCATAACACGAAGGAAACGTTGGAGTATATCCATTCGATCCGTGGGGCCGTCCAGAGTGCCTTCGAGAGGTGGAGCTAATTATATGCTAACCTTTATTGATGATTTTTCGAAAAGTTTGGGCGTTCTTCCAAGCGAAAAGCGATGTGTTTTCCACATTTAAGTCTTGGAAAATTATGATTGAAAAAGCAGACGGAAAAGCAGATAAAATACCTCCGCATGCATAATGGCTTAGAGTTCGCTCGATGAGTTTAATAGATTGTGCAAGTCGGAAGGATCATGAGACACTTGATTCGTCATACTCCACAACAAAAACGGCGTTGCGAACGAATGAACGAACGATCATGGAGAAGGTTCGATGTATGTTGTCAAATGCCAACTTACCAAGTCATTTTGGGCGTACGACCTCTCTTGCATGTTTTTGATCAACCGATCTCCATCCGCTGCCATTGAGAAAAGACTCCACAAGAGGTATGGTCCGTAATCCTGCTAATTATTCGATTTAAAGATTTTTGGGTGTCTGCGATGCTCATGTTGATAATGGAAAATTGGAACCGAGATCCATTAAATGCGTTTTCTTGGTTATAAAGTGGTGTAAAAGGCTATAAGTTATGGTGTCCTGAAAATAGAAAAGTTGTGATTAGCAGAGATGTTGTTTTTGATGAAACCGCTATGCTACCTAACTTATCTCTTAAAGACTCTTCCAATAAAGAAAACCAAAAGCGGTGGAGCATCGATTAATACGAATCAACTCCTCAAGCCGGTGCAAAATTGAGAATAGAGTTGCTTCTTCACCGCAATACTCTATCGCCAAAAACAGGACAAGAAGAGAAATTAAACCTCCAAAGAAGTATGCCGAGGTTGATCTAGTTGCTTATGCTTTAAATGTGGTGAAGATATAGATGCGAATCAAGAGCCATTTAATTATTCGAGGTGATTAGGCGTGAAGACTCGAAAAGTGGATGTTTGCTATGCAAGAGGAGATGGAATCACTCCACAAAAACAGAACATGGGATCTTGTAAAACTTCCTAAAGGTAAAAAGGCATTCGTTGTAAATGGGTGTTTAAAAGAAAGAAGGGACTCAGGAGTTGAAGAACCCAGATATAAAGCAAGGCTTGTTGCAAAGGGTTACAGTCAAATTCCAGGAGTGGACTTCACAGATGTGTTCTCTCCAGTTGTTAAGCATAGTTCGATTCGAGCTTTGCTTGGTATTGTTGCCATGCATGATGTGGAGCTTGAGCGTTAGATGTAAAACGCATTTTGCATGGAGAACTTGAGGAAGATATTTACATGCAACAACCGAGAGGGTTTTATAGTCTCGTAAAAGAGGACTATGTTTGCTTGCTTGCTAAAAAGTCCCTTTACGGTTTGAAACAAATCACCAAGACAAGGGGTACAAGAGGTTTGATTCCTTTATGACTTCTCATGATTTCAAAAGAAGTAGTTTTGACAGTTGTGTCTACTTTAAGAAAAAGTTGATGGTTCTTTTGTGTATCTACTTCTTTATGTTGATGACATGTTGATAGCAGCAAAAGATAAAAGAGAGATAAGAAAGGTTAAAGCCCAACTAAGTGAAGAATTTGAGATGAAAGATTTAGGACCAGCAAAGAAGATACTTGGTATGGAGATTCTCAGAGATAGAAAAGCAAGTAAATTGTACCTAAGTCAGAAGGGGTACATTGAGAAAGTTCTTTGCGGTTCAATATGCAGAGTGCTAAGCTTTGTTAGTACTCCTTTAGCGACCCATTTCGACTTTCATCGGCCTTATCTCCTCAATCGATAATGAGATTGAGTACATGTCACATGTTCCATACTCTAGTGCAAGAGGATCTCTCATGTATGCTATGGTTTGTTCACGCCCGATTTATCATATGCGATCGGTCGCGTTAGCGATACATGGCGAATCTCGTAAAGAACACCGGAAAGCGATTCGATGGATTTTAAGATACTTACGAGGCACTACTAATGTTTGCTTACAGTTTGGAAGAACTAAAGATGGAGTTATAGGGTATGTTGATGCTGATTTTGCTGGAGACCTTGATAGAAGAAGATCTCTCACAAGTTACGTCTTTACAATCGGAGGTTGTGCAATTAGTTGGAAAGCCACTTTGCAAACTACGATCGCTTTGTCTACCAAAGTTGAGTACATGGCGATTCTGAGGCTTGTAAAGAAGCTATTTGGTTGAAGGGACTATTTAGTGAACTCAATGAAGACCTTCAAATCAGCACGATTTTGTGACAATCAGTGCCATCTTTCTTACAAAAGATCAAATGTTTCATGAGAGAACAAAACACATTGATATTCGGTATCATTTTGTTCGTGATATTATTGCTCGTGGTGATATTGTTGTGAGCAAAATTAGCACTCATGAAAATCCTGCAGATATGATGACTAAGTCACTTCCTATAACCAAGTTTGAGCATTGCTTAGACTTGGTTGGTGTTCATTGTTGAAGTTAAACCCTTAAGGGTTTTTGGAAGAGGTGAAGAACTTGTTTATTGAAAGTTCGCGATGAAGAACTTGTTCATTGAGAATTTGTGTCAAGGTGGAGATTGTTAGAATTAAGTGACCCAAATTCTTATTTAAATAAAATACGATGGAAAATAAAATAAAAGTAAAATCCATATAGAACTAGACTTCTTTATTTTATTTTAGAATAAGGTTTTAAACCTTATTAAACTCCATCTATTTTATATTGATTAGGATAAGGTGTTTCAATCCTACTAGAATATGGCTTTGCAAGCCTATAAATAGACATAGTCTATTCCTCTTGTATTTGAGTAAAAATTTTTCGACATAGTGAATTTTCTTCTCCTCTTCCTGTGGTTTTTTTTTCGAAAGGGTTTCCACGTAAAATTTATGTGTTCTTTATTTTTATTTATTTTATTCTATTTTATTTTTCACAGTTCGGTTTTAAGGGCGAAGCAAAAAAAAATTACAATAGAGGAAACCAAAGATGAATCATAAATTTTTGGGTTAAATTAAAAATTTATCATTATATTAACTTGTAAATTTTAAAATTTTGAAGGGGCTACAAGATAATTTTATCACTTTTAGGAGGGTCAAGGCCACCATCTATCCTTGTTGATACCCATGTTCTGTTTAATCAAATAAGTTATTAAAAATCATAGAATAAATCAAATTAGTTCAACTATTGATTCAGTCGGTTTGTCCCTATTGTTATATAAACAACTAAATAGAAAAATAGAGAAGATCAAGCACACACATATTTTACATGGAAAGCCCTCAAAAAGGGGAAAACCACAAGCAAATGAGGCTTCGGCTTTTCACTAAATGAGTAAACAAACGAGAGTACAATATGGAGAAAATAAACCTAAAAGTACTAAACGTACAATACTCAAACCCCAAAAATAAAGCTAAAAATGCCAAAGAGCAAATCAATAAATAAGACCCTAAATATCAAAGGGCACTTACAAAAGGAGTATAAAATCTCTATAATTACCACAGAACTTTCACCAAAACTCATCTGCGACTACATCTTGTCGTCCCCAAAAGAAAAGCCATTTGTTGATTGGCATATCTAAATGGGATACAATGACCCCTTTAAATAAGCTTAGATTAGAGTTTTAATCATACTAAAATGTCCTTTGAATATTTAGAATCCAATTGGGAGAAGCAGTCCTGCTTGAAGTCTAAAACGCGACTGCCAAATAACACATCTTGACATTGCAACATCCTATTCGCCTCATCACGACGTCATCCATTGCGTCGCCCTGACAAGCCGACTCTCCTTGTCCTTACGTCCAGCCTATTTTTGCCCTACTTCAGTTGTTAGTAGGTTCTCGACTAAAGTGCATGCAACTTGTCTAATAAATTTGAGGCACACCCCACAAATCTCCATATTGACTTGTATTTATCGCGCCTCTTTTTCCATGCCTCGTCACGGGCTGAACTTGAATTTTGCGGACTATCAACTAAGTCTAAACAATGCTCAAACTTAGAAACTGAAAGACTCCTAGTCTTCAAATTAAAGTTGTATAATGCAACAAGCGCCAGTAATACCTGAACAGGAGAGAAAACATCAACTCTCTCCACTTAAAGTCAGTTCACAAGAAGTACCATGATTATAAACTCCTTATTGTATACTATTTACGAAAGTAATTCATCCAACTACTTTGTTTAATGACCTCGTAATGCGTGTGTTACTCTCATATGAAATCATTGATTCATTTGAGTTAAATTTGTTTACCCAATACAATCCTATTGTATCTTATTGTCACCATTGTGTCTTCTTAATTAATATGACCACTGTCAACAAATAACTATGATAAATTGCTCGTTTGAGAACAAGCAACCCGTGGCCACGTTCCATATTTATCAATTCACACAATGCCAATAAGTAGATATCGTTAACTCTTTAATCGAGCTATGAATTCCATTATTGCTAGTAAAGCCATGTCATACACAAATCATGTACCCAACATACCAATTATGGGCTTAATAATCTTTAGAGCATAAGCCTTCACTTACATCAAAGCACATGAGTTACATACGCATGACCAGTGACTAACTCAGGTTTAGGTAAATCACACCATGAATGTCACAAGTGAATTAATTCACAAATGGATTCAGAATTAATTTAACTTGGGTCTAATCCAATGTATCATTCTTCCAATGAGTACATCTATGTCTCTACCCATGGAGTCAACATCATCTCCCCAATTGGAATTATAAGTGGCATTATAATCCTTCTAAATATTTATACCAAACGCTCACATTGATTTTTTTACGTAGCTACGGACTTGTTTACATTATCTACTGAAGTTAGTTGTCGTTCTTGTAATGTAAACGTTATTACAGTGTCGTTTGTCATCAGTTTGAACTTAGACAATCAATGAGCCAATATTTGCTTGTCACAATTTTGCTATGCATGCAAAACATGAAAGACAGAAACACAAAATACATAATAGTGAAATGTGAAATTAACTTTATTTATTTACTCATCATCCAAATACATAGAAAACAATTACATTTTTACTACAATATAGGCAGATTTCCTAACATAAATAGGTTTAAATTAGAGTTCTAATCATACTAAACTATCCTTGGAATAATTAAAGTCCAACTGGGAGAAGCAATCCTACTTGAAGTCTAAAATATGATTGCCAAATAGTAGAACATATTGTGACATCACAACATCCCATTCGCCTCTTCACGACGTCGTCCATCATGTCATCCCAACGAGCCGACCTCCTCATCCCGATGTTAGGAATGTTTTGGCCCTTCTTCAGTTGCTCGTCGATTCTTTTCTAAAGTGTCTACAATGTGTTCAATAAATGTGTGGCACACCCCACACAGATTTATGGATCAATCGATTCAACTCTTTATAAAACTCTAAGTTAAGTAGGATTAGATTACGTGTCAAATAAATTCTCCATGTATATTTTTGTGGTTCACAAGGTTCAACTCTTCTTTTTCATTGTTATAAATATCGAAAATCAAATTTAATTTTATAGTTTAAAGAAAACGAAAGGAGGAAATATTTGGATTAAATTAAATTTGCTTTTTGCTATTGTTTTGTATTATTGGGGTGACAATTATTATAGGGTTACCAAAGACCTTCTTCACTTATTGTGATAATGTTTGTGGAAATTGAGATATTGAATAGGTTTTGAATGAAAAGGCAAAATGCCCCTGCACAAAAGATTTTTGCTTTACATCCATAATTCATTTCATGCACACACAAACTCTCTCTACATTAAATACTAAGCATTCCCACATTCATTCATTTTTCAATGCCTCATTAATAGTTGCATACTATGAGATGAGTTACCTATTTGTTTTAGTTAAAATACTACAAACATTGTGATTGGTGCTGGGGTAAAAGATTTTTATCCATACAACCAATTTGGGTTTGAGCATTTGGAAAGTAAATGGTAGGCCTCTATTTGAGTGTCTGTAGTATGGATATATATCTATAGTGTGTGTGAATATTAACTTGTATAGTACCAAAAAAAAAATCACTAACATTACAAGTGTGGCATGTACTCAGCATGCATCTAGTATACTCTTGTAACTTTCTATATTTGGCTGACATATTTTGACAAAACCGTTAAGATTTTTGTATTGAACATCTTAGAGAATTTTAATAGCACTTCAATGAAAATAAGTCATGCAAGAATAAACCAAACAAGAAATTTTCAAAGAATTCCAAGATGATTTAGAGCTCCCTTATTGAACAGATTTGATGACATAAAAAGTTTATATCATGAAGATCTCAGTCAATTTATTCCATATTCAAACCCTACTTTTTAGATTACAAATTCACACTAATTTTTTAAAATGTCTACTTAATAAAGGGTTTGTTTTAGTATGCAATAAAGAGAGAAAAAATAACTTATTTGTTCTAGTGAGAAACTATCTTTTAGAGCAAAATTATTGTAAGCAAGTTGTTTAAGTTATTCAATTTGCAAATAAGCATTGAGGAGAAAGACTTAAGGCCTTTTTGGATGGGTATTTACCTTCAGTGCAGTGTATTTAGCTTTCTTTTTGTCTCACGCTACAGTATTGCTATAATATCTAATCTCACTGTTACTATTGTTTTTACACTAACCGCAAGTGAACACACCATCCATCCAAAAGGGCCATTAGTAAGGATATTAATATAGATTAAGTATAGGAGTGAAACTGCAACTTGGTGAATAAGTTGAACTTAAATCACATCTTGCACTTGTTGATTTATAGTAGATTACTCTTTAGACAAATATAATAGGAAGTTTTTGAATTATGTAACTAAACTTTTAATCCATCTCTCATTTTATAATTGTTAGTAAGTTACTTCAGTTGCAACTAAGTGAAAATTTAAATGAAAACTTCAACGATTTCACAACTTATATATAGAATTACATAGTTCGTTACATTTATCTCATTTGTTGACACCTCACTTTGTCTTTTCTTTTTTGTCATTTTTTTACATTATCATCCAAAAACATTAACATGTAATCATCATCTGAGATTTAAAAACTTCCAATAGGAAAGTCTTATCTCATTAAGAGTTGTAGAAACCTTTAATAGGAAAAGTTATTTGAATGGGGAGAATTCATGTAAGATGTATAAGACTAAAACTACAATAGTTATCAAACATTTAGTATTAAATTCTTCTTTAAGTAAGACCTCACATACGTATTTTAAGTCTGAACTACACATATATTTATTTGTTTTTTCTTTTTATTTTGTTACTATCCTTTATGACAACTTAGCAACCACCCATTTTAAAAATAAACTTGGAAATTTAAAATCAAAATAATTATGTTAATCGTTCAAGATTGTTCACTTGTAAAAAAATCTAGATAAGATAATTCATGTGTGTGGTGCATGCCTCGCATTTATTACTTTGCAAGCAATTAGGAAGATGTTCGATGATTTACCGAAGAAGAGGTAAAATAGAGGCAACGTAGTGATGTGAAGATAAGCGATGTCGCGACAAAGTGGCAAAACCCCCCAAACGAATATAGCGGTGACGTTGTGACGAGCATGCAAGGGATGTCACGATGATTTCTTCAAGCTATGCAGCCGCGTTTTAGATTCCAAGCAGGACTACTTTTCCCAATTAAACTCTGATTATTTCAAGGATATTTTATTATGATTAAAAAACTATAATCTTAGTCCAGTTAAAGGGGCCATTGTATCCCTGTTTCAATGTTCCAATTTGCAAGTGCTTTTCTTTTAAGGGCAACAAGATGAGATTGCATATGAGTTTTGGTGAGAGTTTCGTAGTAACTATGAAGAGAATTTTATTGTACGTTTATTACATTTAGGTTTATTTTCTCTATATTTTACTCTCGTTTGTTTACTCATTTAGTGAAAATTCGAAGCCTCCTTTACCTGTAATTTTTATCCTCTTCAGAGGAATTTTCCATGTAAAATACTTGTGTTCAATCTTCTCTACGTTTTTTATTTGTTGTTTATAAAGGTCGATCCCCAACAACGTGCATATATCATCATCGAATATATAATAAAAATTTAAATATTTAACTCTATTTAATTTTTTTCTTATCAATTTATATATTATATATTCAAATATTAGATTTATTATTCCATATTAATTCATTGTTAGAAGGATATTAGCCACGAGGTATATCGATTTATCACTAAATATATAATTTAAATATTAAATATTAAATATTTAACACTATTTAATTAAACATATATATATTAATTTTTTAAAAACATTATAAAAGATGAACAAATCACATGATAAGGAACAAAATAGTGAAAGGAAAAATAGGAAAATAGAAATGGGAAAAAATGATATTTGGAAGTACATCAACTAAAACAACCAAATTGTTTACATATGGTTGGTTAGTCGTCTTTGTTGACTCATTTATTAAATGTCAATTTTATGTTCAAATCCAAGTCCCAATATTAGATATTCATCAATTATTATGTCATGATCACACGTGTGCTCTTTATTGTCTAAATTTAATTTTGACATGGCAAAGGTATGGCCCGACACCCACAAAAATTGTTGAAGACATCCTTGCAATATTTAAATTCTTTTTTCAAGATTTTAAAATTGGATCAATAATTTTGACCGGTGATTTTAAGGCTGAAATAAAAAAAAGTTACTATAAAGGAAACCAAAGATGAATCATATACTTTGAGGGCTAAGCTAAAAATTTATCAATATATTAATTTGTAAATTTTAAAATTTTGAAGGGGCTACAAGATAATTTTATTATTTTTAGGAGGGCCAAGGCCACCATCTATCCTTGTCTACACCCATGTTCAGTTTAATCAAATAAATTATTAAAAATAATAGAATAAATCAAATTAGTTCAACCATTGATTCAGTTACGTGTCAATCAATCAACTCTTTATAAAATTCAAAGTTATGTTGATTTAGATTACGTGTCAAAGAAATTCTCCTAGTATATTTTTTACGGTTCACAAGGTTCAACTCTTCTTTTGCATGGTTATAAATATCGAAAATTGAATTTAATTTTATGGTTTAAAAAAACGAAAGGAGGAAATAGTTGGATTAAATTAAATTTGCTTTTTGCTCTTGTTTTGCATTATTAGGGTGGCAATTGTGGTGGGGTTCCCAAATACATTCTTCACTCATTGTGATAATGTTTGTGGAAATTGAAATTTTAAGTAGGTTTTGAATGAAAAGACCAAACGTCCCGCACAAATGATTGTTGCTTTACATGCATAATTCATTTCATGCAAACACATACTCTCTCTACATTAAATACTAAGGATTCCCACATTGACTCATTTCTCAATGCTTCATTAATAGTTGCATACTATGGGATGAGTTACCTATTTGTTTTAGTTAAAATACCACAAACATTGTGATTGGTGTGGGGGGTAAAAGATTTTTATCCATACAACCAATTTGGGTTTGAGCATTTGGGAAGTAAGTGGTAGGCCTTTATTTGAGTAGTTCCTTTTAGACATAGTGTGTCTGTAGTGCGGATATATCCCTACAATGTGGTGAATATTAACTTGTATAGTACCAAAAAATCACTAACATTACTAATGCGACATGTACCCAGCATGCATTTGGTATACTCTTGTAACTTTCTATATTTTGTTGGCATATTTTGACCAAAACCATTAAGATTTTTGTATTGAACATCTTAGAGAACTTTAATAGCACTTCACTGAAAATAAGTCATGCAACAATCAAGCCAAACAAGGATTTTTCAAAGAATTCCAATGTGATCTAGAGCTCCCTTATTGAAGAGATTTGATGACACAACAAGTTTATATCACGGAGATCTCTGCCAATTTATTCCATATTTGAAAACTACTTTTGAGATTATAGATTCGCATTGATCGTTTTAAATATCTACTTAACATAGGGTTCGTTTTAGTTTTCGGTAGAGAGAGAAAAAAAAAACACTTATTTGTTCTAGTGAGAAATTGTCTTTTAGAGCAAAATTATTGTAAGCAAGTAGTTTGAGTTGTTCAGTTTGCAAATAAGCTTTCAAGGAGAAAGATTTAGTGAGGAGATTAATCTAGATTAAGTATAGGAGTGAGATTGTAACTTGGTGAGTAAGTTGAACTTAAATCATATCTTGCACTTGTTTATTCATAGTAGATTACTCTTTAGACAAAATCTAATAGGAAGTTTTTGAATTGTGTAACTAAACTTTGAGTCCATCTCTCATTTTATAATTGTTAGTAAGTTACTTCAGTTGCAACCAAGTGAAAATTTGAATGGCAACTTCAATGATTTCACAACTTATATATAGAATTACATAGCTCATTACACTTATCTCATTTGTTGACACCTCTCTTTTTATTTTCTTTTCTTTTCTTGTTTTACATTATCATCCAATAACATTAATATGTGAAAATTCTAAAGAGTAAACTATTTTATCATATGAGATTTAAAAACTTTCAATAGGAAAGTCTTGTCTTGTTAAGAGTTGTAGAAACCTTTAATAGAAAAAGTTGTTTGAATAGGGAGAGTTCATGTAAAATGTATAAGGCTAAAATTGTAATAGTTACTGAAAATTTAATATTAAATTCTTTTTAAGTAAGACCTCACAAACATATTTTAAGTCTAAACTATATAAATATTTATTTATTTTTCTTTTTGTTTTGTTACTATCCTTTATGACAACTTAGCAACCACCCATTTAAAAAAAGTTGAGAATTTAATTGTTCACTTGTCAAAAAGCTAGATAAGTTATGTGTGTATATATAATCAAAGACTTTAATGCGTTATTATCCTCAAATGATAAAATATGTGGTAGACGATATGGGAAAAGCTGTCCACTTTTTGGTGAATTAATGGAGTGTGCTGAGCTTAATGACTTGGGATTTGAGGGACCATCCTTTACTTGGCATAGAGGACGGGTCTCTAAATGACTTGATAGAGCAATTAAAAATGATGTGTTGGTTAATACTTTTCCTAATTGAACAGTTACTCATCTACCGAGATTAAAATCGGATTACATGCATCTAATTCTCTCCTTAAAACCAGAGGGTAACTTGCCCATAGGTAAACCCTTTAGATTCTTGGCAGGTTGGGTTCACCATCCGAGGTTTGTTGATTTTGTTAAAGATAATTAATAATTTTATGGGAATATGGCAGACTCTATTGCTCATTTTATCTCGAGTATAAAATCCTGGAATAAGTTTGTCTATGGTCACATTGGCGTTCAAAAAAATAGCTTTTGTGAAAGCTTTCATGTATTCAAAAGGAGATGGAAAGTACAAGTTTTGACAGTTTAGTTCAATTAAAAATGAAAATACGAGACGAGTTGGAAAGAGTTCTTCATCATGTGGAATTATCGTGGAAATAGAAAGCTATGAGTAATTGGTTGAATTTAGGGAACTGTAATACCACATTTTTTTCATAGGAGCACGTTTCAGAGAAGGAAGCATAATTGGATCTCGACCCTTAAAATTAAGGAGGGTGAGTGGCTTTATGAAGAAATCATTTTATAACAGGAGGCGATCAAATTCTTTCAAAAATTATATGGCGAACATTCTAATAGAATCAGAGATTTGCCAGCTAATAAATTTCCAAGACTTGATTTTAGTGATTTTCTCTTTTTGGGCAAGACGGTTTCAAAGGATGAAATAAAGACAACTTTATTCGATATGTATCGCTAAAGGTGTCTAAGATTGATGTGTTTCATGCTTTTTTGTTCAAAGCTAGTGGAATTTGGTTGGGGATGTTGTGTGTGAGTGGGTTCAAAAGGTTTTTTATGGACAAGCTATTGACTCGTATTTGGATAATACTTTGATTGTCCATATTCCAAAGAGCATTAGCCCTGAGAGTTTTCCCTATTTCAAGCCAATCAGTCTATGCATGATTCTTTACAAATTAGTTATGAAGATAATAGCAAATTGTTTCGGAGTTGTATTTCCAAAAATCATTGCTTCGGAGTAAGCAGGGTTCATAGTAGAAAGGAACATCACGGATAACGTCATTGTTGTACAAGAAGTGATCCACTTCATAAGATGTAAGCAAAAGCGTAGGAAGTGGATAGCAATTAAAATTGATCTTGAGAATGCTTGCGACAAAGTCAGTTGGGAGTTTATTGATACCTCGTTGAAAGCTGCATGTATATATGATTTCTTCGAAATGTTATTATGTTTTCCATTATGGGTTCTTTTATGTAGGTCTTATGCAATAGAACCTAACCGGCATCGCGTATATGCGATAAAACAACCAATTTATAAAATAATTTTTAAAGCTCAGTTTACTGCAAGCGTATAGGTTAGCTGTAATATTTATAGTGTTACAATGGAACACCAAAGTATTCTAAGGATCAAACCCAAAAGAGATGGTGATTGAGCGATAGCTAGCATCACTCAATACTGTCAGAGGTATCGCGATTCCAAGGTATAGATATCGCGTTTTCCACCTCCGATACGTCCTTATATCACTCAATCACACGTTAGGCCTCCCAATGGCAGTATTGACCAATTTGGGTCAGAATATAGGAAAAAATGAGACATTTTCACTTATTAACTCAAAATCTAAAAATAGCAAAAAAAACTATGTTAAATTAGGCAATTAGATTATATAGCAGTAAAACATCAAACTCATATGAGAATTACCTCAATGCAACTTAAGAATGACAGCTAGCTAATTTATTTACTTCTAATGCAAACATTGTTAGTTCCATAAGTTAAAGTGTCAATAGATGTAACAGTCTGTTTTCATTGAAATCGGAACAGTGGTTACAGGACCACAAATCCAAGCCCGTAAGAAAAAGTATTTTAAAATATTTTATAGTTTATCGTATGATAGGAATATTGAATAAAAATTTCGTTAAGAAAATTTTACTGATTACATGTTTAATTGATAAAAGGACCAAATTGCATGAAATGAAAAAGTTGAGTTCTAATAGTTTTAAGTATTTGGAATTCAAAATTGGAGGTCCTTATATGGTAAATAGACCATTAAGAGGAGTTAGTAGATAAGTATGATGATTCATCCATGGAAATTTAAGAAAAAAAAAAGGATTAAGTTGGAAAGTAAATAAATAAAAGATAATAAATAAAATAAATATCTAATATCATCATTTTATATCATATTTCCCAATTAAAAGACATGGAAACCCTAGTTTTTGGGTGTTGAGTTCAAGCAAGTTGTTTTGGCTCAATTAGGTATGGATTATTGTCCCGTTTTTAGTAATTTTCATATTTCTGATATCATAATAGTTTAATCTAGTTGTCTCAGGGATTAATTTGTAAATTTATCAAAGTACTAAGGTTTTTCTATGGATGAGTATGCATGAATTATGAAATTTTATGGTATAAAATAGAAGGTTGTTGATAGATAAACAACTCTTGTAAAGTGAATTTTGATGAAATTGTGATTTAGGGACTAAATTAAAAAGTTGTAAAATTCATGGAAAAATTTTGAATTTTTTGAAATACAGGGGTTGTTATTGTTATATGTAAAAATCGGCTAGGCTTGCAATAAGGATTAAATTGTATGTATTTCATTTTCCGAGCCTAGGGACAAAATCGTAGTTAAATAAAAGTATAAAGGCAAAATAGTAATTTTGCCTAAGATGTGAATTGAATTGAATTGAATATGAATTTTATTAAATTGAGTTAAATTTACTCCTATATATCCGAATAGACAAAATACGAAATTAGATCAAAGAAAAGAAAAAGTGTCGGATTAGCAGACAACAAATTAACGAACACTTGTCAAGGTAAGTTTGTGTAACTAAATTGTGTATATTTATATGCTTGAATTTAACGTTGTGTATGTGATTGTATTTTTGCTATTAATATGAAATTAATATTATATCCGACAATGCCTGACAAACATCAAGTCCCGATTGAATAAATGAAATTCGATGGATACAGGATTTTCCGAATTGGTTATGGCATATGTTGTGGACACACCATAGCTTGAAAGAGCATCCCATTATTAGCTCTCATGAGCATCCCGATATATGGCCCTCTCGAGCTTCCCGTTATATGGTTCTTGCGAGCTTCCCGTTAATAGCTCTTCGAAGCATCCCGATTGGTTGTGATTCTGCATGTGTTGTAGACACACCACAACTCTTATGAGCATCCCAATATATAGCTCTTTGTGAGCTTCCTGGTTAATGGCTCATTGGAGCTTCTCGATATGGCTCGCTTGAACTTTCTAATAATAAGCTATCCAAAGCTTCCCGTTATTGGCTCTTCAAAGCTACCCGTTATTAGCTCACATGAGCTTCTCGATTATGACTTTTATGAGCTACCCGTTATATAGCCCGGATAAGCTTCTTGTTATATGACCCACATGAGCTTCCTGTTATATGGCTCGAGAGAGGGCTTCCCGAAAATGTGCTCTAAGGAGCACTCCAGAATATGAATTAACGAATAACAATTTGTACACTTCAAGAGTACTACCTGTGTATGCATCGATATTTCTAATAAATTTATGGGCAAAATTTTGACATGGAATAATCTGAATTTGAGATGAATTATTATGGAAATGTACATGTTATATGGATATATGATGTGGAAAACATATGTATATGAAAATTTTTACTTGATGAGCTCATCTTTGATTCTTGATATTCACATAAAGTACATGACTATCATTTTTCTTGAGATTATATGTGTTTAGGCAAATTGCCAAATTTTCTTTGGATGAATTTTGCATGCTTACTTTAAATATAAATGAATGGCCCGTTTACGAACTTACTAAGCATAATATGCTTACCTTAAATTATTTTTCCTATTTTATAGTAATTTAGAAGCTCGAATTAGTTGGAAGCTGGTCGAAGCATCTTCACACTATCCTTCAGCTCAATTCGGTGTATGTAATGAACTAAATTTTGGTATAATGACATGTATAGGTTCGATTAGGCCATTGATGGAAAATATGTGTTTTGGTTATAAATAGTCATTGGAATAACTTGAGTTGAATATACTTTTGTTAAATATATATATGTGTGTGTATGTGTGTGGCTTCTTCATGTTAGTTGTGTTAGATGTGGCTTGGATTGGCTTTTGAATGTGTTAAAATATTAATGTAGGTGGAAGACTAAATGGATGAGAAATATGGCTTGGAAATGGGCTTATTTTGTCCATATGGGCAAAGACACGAGCGTGTGTCTCAACCGTGTGTGACAAGCGGCCCAGCACATGGGCGTGTGTTTTGGCCATGTGTCCCCTGCATCATAAAAATTCAAAACAGAATGCTTAATATTTTTCACACGGCTTGGCACACAGGCATGTGGGTTGGCCATGTGACCCCTGCACCTACACACAGCCTAGCACACGGGCATGTGACTTGGACGTGTGACCCAAGTCAGAGAGTTACAAGGGTACGGATACAGGCTGGGACACGACTGTGTGTCCTATTTCGAATGTCCACAAGGCCTGGGACACGGGCATGTCACATCGCTGTGTGAGCCACACAGCTTGACCACACGGGCGTGTGTCCCCTGCACCTTGGAAAACTTTTGAGATTTTGCGAAAAATTCTCTGAGTACCCAGTTTAGTCCCAACCTGTTTGGGCTTCGATGGCTCATATAAGGGACTTTATGAATAATTTCTGACATGAATGTTAAATAATTCGAAATGTCTGTATTTGTTCTGTATATTCCTCTAATGTTCCGTAACCCTATTCCAGTGACGGATATGGATTAGGAGTGTTACAATAGATGTAGATGCAATGTAAATGAACATATTTACAAATGTTATCCATCAAAATAAATTATGCGGATCGCTCATTGATATTGAAGAAGAACCGATCAATTGTTGACGAATATTGGACAATGGTTACTAAACTATGTCCTTAGAAAGGAAAAAGATGATGTTGATTGCATAACCAAAATGGCTTTTGATAAAGAGGAAAGCTTGATTTTATTTGAAGAAGTGTCATATGTCTTAAGTTAATGTAATGTTTTTTTTTTAACACCGTAAAAGTATATAAATAAAAATTAAATATTTAACACTATTTAAATTATTTTCGTATCCATTAATGTATTATATATTTAAATATTAGATTTATTATTTAATATTAATTCATAGTTTGAAGGATATGAGTCAAAGAATATTTAATACAAAAATTTTTAAATATTTGAATTTCATTATCAAAATTCAATTTATTAATATAACTATAAAGTTTTGGATATTCAAACTGAATATTTGTTCATATATTTAAAGGTATTGTTTAAATTTAAATTTAAAAGATATAACAAGTAAAATTTAATACTTTTTAATGCATTATTTTAATTTCTATCATTTTTTATTTTAATCCTTAATTTTTTACCCCAATGAATATTTTAGTAAAGGATATATTTTTTTGGTTGACCAAAATAAAAGCAACCTAAAATTTGGGTGACCAAAATGAAAGTGTAGATGTGGTGTGTAAAGATAAACATCGTTAAAGATTTAATGGTTGAGCGACTAAAATGAAAGTGCCATAAAAATTGAGTAACGAAATTACAAAAATTTTATTTTAAATAACCAAAAATGAGATCACCAACTAGATGATTTACCCTATTAAAAATAAATTGAGCTATGCCAAATATAAAAATTTAAACCCAACGAAATTAATTTTCTTAATAAAAATATTTTTAATCAAAATTTTCTTCAATCGAGGTATTTACCTATGATTTAATTGATGGGTTGGATGAATACGTGTGTGATTTATTCATTTTCCACTTTCACCTACAACACCAACCATAATTATTGGGGGTTATGTAAAATATTATTAATATAAATAGGAATAAATGATTAGGGAATCATATTTACAAAATTTATTTTCTTAGCTTATTTCAAAGTCTATGCAGAGTTGTTAGGCCAATTAAATATTTGTACCACATGGTTATTAGGTGTACATACTTTTTCTTTGCTAATTATGGTAGAAAAGGGATATTTGTTAGGAGTTTTAATTACTCCTATAATGTCACCATTTAATTTTACTCTTGGGTTTCATAACTTTAATATCTTACAACTATTAGTTCTATATCGTTTTCGGAGATACCAACTTGATTTTTCAACAATATAACTCATCTCAGTTTTTTTTTTTTTTCTATTCATATGGGTTTATTTTTCAATCATAATTAATAATTAAAATATGTGAAATTTAAGGGTGAATATTTGCAAGAAAAGGTTAAAATCATGGTCCATGAAATTCGTTTTATCATATTCATAACAGTAGCGTAACGGGGTTTGTCAACGTTGCAGAGCAGCTGGTTCAACGAATCAGGGAGGTGTCATTATTTAATACAATCTGGATGGCACTCTTTCCAATAATCAGGTGGTTGTTTAATGTTAATCATCAGGCAAGTAGAGTCTCCAGAAAATTGTCATTCGCAATTTTAGTGACAAATTCCCTGCATTAAGAAAGTATTTTCTTGTAGCGAGTCTACTTATTTTTTATTTGTTTACAAATTAACATGAATGAAAATAATAGGGAATTGTGTACTACTTAGGTTAGTTGTAATTAAGGGTCACATTCAATCGAATAAAAAATTTTGAGTCTATCAAATTAATAAATCTTATATTATCATCTTAATTGATTTAATTTTTTAATTAAATCGAGTAAAATTTGTTTGACTTAAATTAAAAATTAAACATGTCAAATTAAAATCTTATTACAGACAACTAATTCCATTTTAAAGCATATAAATTTAAATCCATATATATTTGAAAACTTTTTCAAAAAAAAAAACAAGATACTTGAGTTATTCTACTGGATTAGTGGCTCAAGACCTTTAGTCTCTGCCTTGACTCGGTGAAAAAAATAGAATCACTTCTTATGGATTTATTGAAAATGATTATGATCTAGTATATGACCTATTAGAAGTAGAAGGCGCTCTGGTGGGATCCTCACGAATAGAAAAAGATTACGGTCAATTAGATAATGATCGAGTGACATTGCTTCTTCGGTCCAAGCCGAGGAATCCCTTATATATGATGCAAAATGGATCTTATTCTATCGTTGACTAGAGAAATCTCTATGAAAAATAAGAATACTTATTTAGGTCCCAAAATTATTATTTTAGAAAATTTTTAAATTTTAACTTTCTTTATATATTCTTTAGATTTTTTAAATTTTTTTAAAAATATGATTTTTAAAAATTTTATAAATATTTTGAATTTTTGTTAAGAAAGATATCAGTTTATTCATTTTCAAAATTGATAGAAACCAAAACAAGATTTACACTAATTTTTATTTGAATTATTTGGATGGTAAAATTCAACTCGACCCGAACTCGAATAACTTGAAATTTGATTTCTTTTTCGATTTTTTTGAATTAAATTGAGTTTATTCACCCCTAGTCGCAAGGTATTAGAAAATTGAAAAGATGGAAAATTAAAGGGGTAAAAAATTCGAATGGTGAAAAACTTTTTTTTTTCTCTCTACAAGTGTGTTTGGTCGGAGGAAAAGAAAAAAAAATTTGCATCCACTTCCAAAGAAATAAAACATTTGAAAAATGTTAAATTTTGAACTAACATATAAATCTTTCATTTTCTCATCTTTCCAATTTGGAAATATTGGTTTTTATACATTAGGATGGAAAATGGTATCCTCTTATTTTCTTTACTCTCACTTTTTTCCCAATCAAGCACACTCAAAATTTATTTTCTTCTACTTTTTCATTCACTCTTATCATCTCTCCACTTTTCCACCTAACCAAACACATTAACCATCACAAACGGGAGAAAACTTACAAGGAATAAAGTAGAGTAACGGCTAGAAGAAGAAAACAATAAAAATAGAGAAAATACTAAAGATTATATATTGTTTTTGGAAGTTGACTTGTGACTCAAGGAAACATGGGGATCGGCTAATTCCCTTTTCTCTTAGGATGGTAAATTAGGCAAAACAGTCTTTGGCGTGTCTCTTTAATAGTGCGTCGATTCTTGGCAATTGCAACAATTCAAGGCTGAAAGCTATGTCTTGGAGCTTAATTTTCTACTAATTGTTATCTGTAAATGTGTCGATTCTCTTCAACCATATAATTTTTGGGTCTTAACCTATCAGCCTGAACTAGTATAACATTAAACGAACAATTCATGGTTTTCAATAATATCGGTCGAAATATGATAGAAATAAGCAGACAGAGCAACTCGGGGAAGCAAATGATTCCAATAAAATTTTGAGCAGAGCCTGCTAGTTGTGTTGACAAATCTCCAACCTCCCTCAAGTGAAACAGCTCTCTCCTGTTCCATTATTGGAATTGAGAGAAGCTGAATGTGGGTAGAACCACTACCAAAAATGGAGGCATACTGTTGCTTACAGGATAAGGGAAGAGTTCCAAATTGGATATGTTACTTCCCATTCTAAAATTTTTCACAATCATTATAGCATCCACTGGCTTATTAATTTCTGTAGAAGGATCGAAATCAATGGGTTTCTATTTGTTAACTTTGTCATACAAAATACTAGCTAAACATGAACTTCTAACAAATATTCTCTTCTTTTTCTTTTTTCTTACGAAGAGTAATTTATCTGCCAAGCATAGTGCGAGTTTTTAGCCTTTGGGCCTAGTTGTTCCATGCTAAGCCTTCGGCCATCTTTGTTTTGTATTGTTGCCTTTGAACCCATATGTACCATGATAGCTCTGGGCCAAAGAAATGAATTATGTTTGTTCTTGGAATAAATATTCAAAAAGAAAAAAAAAACCACAAACTTATATCGTAGGAAAATATTTTGTACATTGTCATGAGAGTTTTTAGACTCCAAAAATATTAGGGTATTGACAAGTATCTTATAAGGGTATAGTAAAATATATTAAATAAAAAACACATAAAAAATACATTGTTAGTGTACCTTACAATCTTTATTTATGTTGGGGATCAACCCGATTAAGTAACGAACAAGTAAAAAATATCGAGAAAAATTTCGAAATTGAACCCACAAATTTAACGTGGAAAAACTCCTCTAAAGAGAATAAAAAACCACCGGTAAAAATAATTTTACTATAATAGCAAAAGAACGAAGAGTACAAAAGATAGAGCTAAAAACTAAACCCTAAAACCTAAAAATAAATAACCCTCAAAACGTAAACACAAATATTCTCCAAAAGTGTTATGAGTTCTAATCTTTAATGGATGTATTTTCTAAGGCTGTAAAAGAGCCTATTTATAGGCTAAATTTGTAGGTCAAATAATAATAAAATAATCTAGACTAATCAGAGTTCGAATGAAACAAATAAATAGAGTTTAACTGGAGATTATCTCTCAAATTTGAGTGAAATATGAGTCATACTCAACAAATCTCCACCTTGACTCGTAGTTCCACAACGTCATCTTTGCCAAAGCCTGCCACTGGCTTATCTTGAACTATGTAGGGAATTAACATAGTCGAATCTGTACTTAGAAGCTAGAAGATTTCTAGCCTTCAACTTGTGCACTGCCACAACAAAACTAACCCAGGTCTGATTTATATGAACACAGTGCCATAACTTTTCAAAACCTGCATCTAAAAAAGAACCTCTCTTCAACGAAACGGTCATATCTTTTTCCCTACTATGACTAAGTATCTCCACTCCAAATGAGTTGGCTTTAAGTTCGTCACGAAGGAGGGACGTTCAGTTTCACCGGTCACTGTAGAACCTTCCAGAATATAAAGACTGTCAATCCTTTTACCTTTTAACAAAACAAGAGCCTCATGAGACACCTTAATGTCGCTTGACTCGATATTGATTCTACAACGTTTCGAATCTAAAATACTCAAGGAGATGAGATTCTTTCGTAAATCAGGTATACACCTGACATCTAATAGTGTCCTAATCATCCCATCGTACATCCTAATTTTAACAATACCAATACCGATTACCTTACTGATGAATTGTTTCTCATGCGCACAACTCCACCTTTAATTGAAATGTATGTGGAGAACTATTATTTGTTGGGACACATGTGGAAGAACATCTCGAATGTAGGATCCACTCGAAGGTAGGTTCAGAGTTATCACTCTTTGACACTAACAATAAATCATCACCGCTTTTGTGGGCCAAATTAGCACCAACTACATCTTTCCCGTTACTATCAACAACGCTTTTATTTTGCAGTTTATAACAATCTGCTTTGACGTGACCTAATTTCTTATAATAGTGACACCTTTTGTCTCACTTCTTTGATGCTACCAAAATGGAAACTTGCTTATCTACCTCGCTATCCGAACCAAATTCATTATCGAGTTTGCCTTTACTCAACAAATGACCCTTCACATCCTCGAACAAGATTTTGTCTTTGCCATAAATCAGGATCTCCTTAAAAGACTTGTATGAAGAAGGTAAAGAGCACAATAGTAGCATAGCCTTATCTTCATCATCAATTTTAACCTCAACATTATTTAAATCATTCAAAAGAGTAATAAATTGACTGATGTAATATCTAAAAAGCTCACATTCAGTCATGTGAAACGTAAATATAAGTTGTTTCAACACTAAACGGTTAACCAGAGACTTAGTCGCATAAAGAGTTTCTAGCCATTTTCACAAGGCGAATAAGGTTTTCTCCATCAATACCTCCTGCAATACCCTATTCGCGAGGCATAATCGGAATGCAGACAAGGCCTTTTTATCAAGCTCTTATCATTCTGTCTGATCTACATTCTCATGCTTTTTCAAGGTAGCGACCTTTTTTAGGCCAATTTTGTAATATCCTGATTTTGGGCCTAGTCAGAATAGTGGTTTCGTTACCACAAAATCCGAGATAGAAATAATTATTTTATGATTATTTTGAGGTATATGATATGATTGCATGATTGTGTGAAAATTTCGTGAAGAAATTTTATGCATAAAGTGCTTAAATTGAAATTAGGGACTAAATCGAATAATTTGTAAAACTTGCATTCTAGAAGTTTCTAGTATGAAATTGTTTTGAAATATTAGTTAGGTGGTCTTAAATAGAAATTTTACCAATTTCTAAGTCTATGGACAAAAATTGGACATGGATGGAATTTTTGGAAAGTTTAGTAGTAAGGGCATTTTGGTCATTTAGGGGTAAAATGAATTAAAATACAAAATTAAAAGCCAATTTTGCTCATCTTCAACCCCATGGCCGAATATAGCAAGGAGAAACCATGGCTAGGGTTTTTCAAGCTTCCAAGATCGATTGTAAGTCCGTTCTAGCCTCGTTTTTAATGATTTTTACATTTTTGGAGTCCCGGTAGCTCAATTTAGCTTATGCTAGCAAAATTTAACCTAGGGTTTATATTTGGAAAAATACCCATAGGTGAAATTTGTGTATTTTGGTGTTTTATTATAGAATATGAGGTTTTAAATTATGTTAGACAACTTGTGCTACTCGGTTTTAAGCGAAAACTAGCAAAAGGGCTTAATCGGTAAAAATACCTAATAGTCATAAGTACATGTTAGAGTGAGAATTTGATGTTGCCATAGAAGGTAAAAATGATCAGCATGTCATAAAACATAAGAAAATAGGCTGAAGTTTAATTTACGAGCTTTGGGGAAAAAGTGTAAATATACAAAAGTTTAAAGGCAAAACTGTAATTTTTCCAAAATATGATTTTGGGTCAATTTGAATAATGTGAGTCCTAATTAGACTATATTTTAAATGATAGAGCAAGGAAAACTAAAATTCGGGCTAAAATGGGGAAAAATACCAAGTTGTGGATGAAATGGTAAAAGTAGCCATTTTCGCATACGAGGTAAGTTCATGTGTAAATTTAGTAACATAATTGTCATTTTAAGCAATTTAATGTTGTTTATATGATATGATGCTGATTATTATCATGAAATATTATGCTTTGTGGTTATTGTTGAATAATATGTAATTATGTGAATTACTTGATGAGTATGAACTATCACCGAAGTATCAATTTCGATATTCCGTGGAAGATGGCAAAGATGTGTGATCGAGGAAAACGCCCGTTTGAACCTTAGGAATAGATCAGGATACAAGTGACATGTCACTAGGATGGTTGAGCATCCGAACTCGTTGAGTTGAGTCCGAGTTCGTGAGATGTAACTAGGCATCCGAACTCGTTGAGTTGAGTCCAAGTTCACTCATGGATGCTAAAGCCCGAGCTCGTTGAGTTGAGTCCGAGTTCGCTTATGGGCAGGTTACATGGTAGATTATATTCCGATGTGTTCAACGGGTAAAATTCTACTCAAATGGAGGAATACTCGAGATGAAAGGGACGTATTGGTAAGTGTTGTGAAATGAATACTTTGAACAGGTATGTACTTAACCCTCAGGTTGAAAACTCGATATAACAACAATATGGTAAGATGATAAATGAAAATGTGATATGAATGTCTCGGTGATGATTATGCAAATGATGTTTTATGTTTGCGTATATAGTTGTGTTACTTGTTATTTGCATGTGAGCTTACTAAGCATTTATGCTTACTCCCTCCTTTTAATTCCTTGTAGTGTTGACAAGCCATTTCGAAATCGGGAGCATTCGGAGGCACACTCACACTATCCGTATACCATCTTGGCATAATGGCTTGTATATTTTGAGTATGGCATGTATAGCATTATAATCATTTTGTATATATGGTCTTATGATATGGTTATTGAGTGGTATAATCATGATCATATTTGGTGTTATGTATGCTAAATTGCTAGCTAATCCATGGAAACCATGAAATAGGTAAAATTTACCATAAAATAGATTCAGATAGCAACAGTGATGTGAGTTTGAAAAATCATTAAAAATAGTAGAGATACAATTAGATGATGAATAAAATATGGAATTGAATAATTATGAGTCTATTTTCATATGGATGGAACAAAACAGGTATATGAGTTATATTTTATGAGATGTTTAAATTTTTGTGAAACAGGTCCAGAGCGATTTCTGGATCCCCTGTTCTGAATTTGGAAATTCACCATAAATTTTTCAAAGATAATTATAAGTCATGATTTATATGTACAAATTCCGTATTGAGTCTAGTTTTATTATAAACAAACGGCATAGTCATTGAAACTCTGTACAAGGAGATATCTGATTTGTAATACACAGAGGTCAGAGCAGTCAAACCCTGAAACAGGGGAGACTTTAACTAATAAACTGTACTAATTTTCTAGACCAAAAATTCTATAAAAAAAATTAGTAAATAGATATATGAGTCTAGTTTTAGGGAAAATTTACATAATTGGATTTCGAGTTTTGGAACTCGAGATATGAATTTTTAAGCGACTGTGATGCAGATTGCTAGCTTGACTGAAAATTTTAAAAATAAATTGTTTGAGCTGTTTAAGTAATGAATTAAGTCTATTAACACCTCGTGTTCGACTCCGGCGACGGTCTCGGGTACGGGGCGTTACAAGTTTGAACTAGAATTGTCATCATCTGAACTTGCCACATATTGAAATTTGTGACACCATCGAACTTCACAATGTCAAACATTATTGCTGCCATCTCTAAACAAGTAAATATACGAAAATTGAACTAGTTCTGATACTACTTATTGGGGATGGACCCGATTAAGCAACAAACAAGTAAAAAAATAGTGGAAGAAATTAAGAAATTGAACACAGAAATTTAACGCGGAAGAAGCCTTCCAAAAAGGACAAAAAAACCACAGGCAAAGATAATTTTACTGTAATGGAAAAAGAACGAAGAGTACAAAAGATGGAGATAAAAACTAAACCCTGAAACCCGAAAACAAAGAACCCTCAAAATGTAAACACAAAATTCTCCAAAAAGTGTTATAAGTTCTAATCTTTAATGGATGTATTTTCTAATATTGTAAAAGATCCTATTTATAGGCTAAATTCGTATGTCAAACAATAATAAAATAATTTAAACTAATCAAAGTTCGAATAAAACAAATAAACAAAGTTTAACTGGGAGATTATCTTTAAAATTTGACTGAAATATATGTCATACTCAACAATTTATAATTTCATTTTAACCCAACGTACTGACACATTTTTTTATGTATAATTCTACTATTAGACCCTATACTCTATGTAAGTTGTGGATTTAGTACTTGTACTTTAATGTGGCCATTTCCAGTCTCTATTATTTTAGAACTTGAAGATTTTAGTTCTAATTAAATGATAGCTCTGTTATTTTTAAAATTTGATGTGTCAAATATATTATCACATGTGCAATGCTATATCTGTTTGTTATTTTCATATATTACTCACAAAAAATTAGTTAATAGATTTAAAGATTTCCATTTGTATTAAGACTAAAATTTAATGACTCAATTGGTGATTGTGGACTAAATTTATAACTTCAAGCATAATACGAGACTAATGACATAATTTAACCAAATAAATTTAACTACTACCATTGGGTTAGGACTAAGATTTCAAAATTCGAAAAGTACAGATACTAAAATTGATCAAATTAAAGTACAAATAGTAAATACACAAATTACTCAAAATACAAGGTCTATGATGGTCGTGGAACTAACTAAAAATTCGACTTAAGGCAAGCGCACCTATCGAACAGTAGTATAGTTATGGTAAGACTGGAAATATCGCATCCACGAGGGCTAAAGTACTAGTAATTACTATCCTTTTATTATCTAGCCTAAAAATTAAGGGAATGTTTTATTTAAAACTAATTATCTAATTAACTAAGATTACGACAGAGATTAAAATTCGAGAATACTTTTTGGAAAACCAATGGAGAAGACAATACCCGAGAAAGAATCCACCTAGACTTCACTTATTACATTTGAGTTAGACGATTTATTCACTTGACTTAATCCTTAGTAATCCTTGATTTATGTTAATATCTCTCTCGAGACTAAAAACAACTGACTCTAGGTTGATTAATTGAAATCTCTTTGTAACGCCCCAATTTTCGGGAATTCTGTGAATGTTGACAAAATTTCATGCTTTGATTTTGTCATTTGTGAGTGAAATTATGAAATAGGACCTATGTGAAAATGTTTGAAAATGATATAGGCTAAATTGAAGTGGCCAAATAAATAGGAGTGCAAAATAGGAGGATTTGCATGACAAACCTCCCATTTTACATGAAGTGGCCAACCATCATGTTGTTCTAGACAAAATGTACACTTGATATCCATAATTTATGGTACAAATTAATACAAATTGATAATAGGTTAGGTAAATGTTCCATGATAATGGGTTAGGTAAATGTTTCATGATAATAGGTTAGGTAAATGTTCCATGATAATGGGTTAGGTAAATGTTTCATGATAATGGGTTAGGTAAATGTTTCATGATAAGAATTTCATGTCTTTTGTATTAAAGAATTAAATGGATGAAATATGAAGTTTTATTAAAAGAAAAAGGAGTGAAAAGAACAAAGTTTTGTCCATCTTTGTTCATCATAGCTGAAAGTTAGAGAAGAGAAAAGAGAGGAGAAAGCTCTTGAGTATTTGGTCATTAGGAGGAGGAAAATTAAAGGTAAGTTCTTGGTACCTTGCTTCTATTTTGAGGTTCATGAGTTCTTCTTGATTCTACCTTAACTCTTGAAGTATATTTTTATTTTTAGTTGTGTTGTGAGCATTTGGTCATGAATTAAAATGAAGGAAATGGTTGTTGTTTCATGTTCTTTTGATGAAAAATGGAAGATATGTGAAGTTGAGCCAAACAAATGAGCATGCATGTGCCTTAGATGTTAAAGGAAAAATCAGCTAACATGTTGTGCTTTAAAATGATGAAATGGAGATTATACTTAAGTAAAATCATAGATATGTGATGATTGATTGGTGATATACATGTTTAAATAACAAGCATGCAAGTTAGGTGTGAAAGAGTGATTTGGTAATAAATCTACTTGGGACAGCAGCAGTAACGTGACTTTGGAAAATCACCATAAATTGTGGGAGATGAATTAGAAGCTGAATAAATTATGTAATTAAATATTAATAAGTCTAGTTTCAAATGGAATAAATGAGAACATATTTTAAATTCTGTACAATGAGAAATTTGATTCGTAATGAAGAGTGGTCAGATTAGTCAAACAGTGAAACATGGGAAACTTTAAGAAAAATCTGGTATTGATTGGCCATACCAAAAATTCTGAAAATTTTATGGATAAAAGATATATGAGTCTATTTTCAGGGAAAATTAACGGCACTTGATTTGGAGTTTCGTAGCTCCAGTTATAAATGATTTAGTGACTGTTGCTCAGAAAGACAGCTTGCAGTGAAATTATGATTATGTGGTAAACATTGACAAAAATTTGTTAATGAGTTGCTTATTGATTTCTTATAAGCTTACTATGATCTGTAGGTGTGGTTGACTGAATATTGTAAGGAGTTAATACGTAGTTCGTATTTGAATAGTTAGATTAACGTGTTAGTAATCCAATTGTAGGTAGTTCGTGTGTGGATCTCGTCAGCATATCGTCGCAAACAGGTGTGTAACTAACACCCTCTTTCTTAGTCTAGATCGGTAAAAGCCGAAAAGCCGAAATGCCAAAAATCGGTATTTTGTAGATTTGCGAAAAGCGAATGCTCGTGAGGTAAATCGATTAATGTTTTTGGTAAGCTGCAATGTTTGGACAGCAAAGTGCATGATTTTTGTGCCCTCGATATTTTTTGGGCTTAATAGGCCAAAATTGGAATGATGGGCCAACGGGCCCAATTCGGTAAGAACCCTCGGTAGTGATTCTGTTAGTACGTGAAAGGTAGGAATATGCATGAAAACCCTAAAATGGATAAATTACTGAAATACCTTTAAAAGTGGAAAATTTACGCTTTTACCCACGGGAGATAAATTACCAAATACCCTAGGGTTAAATTGACCTAAATGCATGTTTGATGTTGTTATTTACTTGCATGCCATGTTGTTATTATCTGATGCATGGGACCGGGATATTGACGAGGAAGTACTGAAAGTGGCTTGTCCACGATCTTGGAGGCTTTGCCTCAATTCTTCGATAATCGAGCAAAGAAGGTCAGAATGTGGAGTGTTAATGGGTGGGTTGAGCTATTCCCCACATGGAGTGTATGGTGGTAAGGTGGAGTGTAGTGGTTGGTGGGTTGAGTAGTCTCCCAAATGGGCTTGCATATGTTATTGATGTTGCATGTATTTTGAAATGGGCCTATGGGCCATCTTGTTATCTGAATAAGGGCTAAGGCCCGGTTATTATAATCTGAAAAGGGCTCGCCCAAGACCACTGCTACCCAAATGGGCTTGCATATGTTATTGATGTTGCATGTATTTTGAAATGGGCCTATGGGCCATCTCATTATCTGAATAAGGGCTAAGGCCCGGTTTATTGTAATTTGAAAAGGGCTCGCCCAATACCACTGCATACTGAATGGGCTTAGGCCCAATAGGCTTGAGTGACTTGGGCTTTGAAGGGTTTTCCTTACACTGAGTTTCCCAAACTCACCCTTTTATTTTCATCCACGCAGAAATCCCCAACCATAGTGGGCTTGGAGTTGTGAGGGAATTGGAGTGGCCACCCGCTCGAAAGTTTGATTTTCTTCGGTGAATGGACATCCTTTTATTTACATTTGAAGTTTTGGGCTTTTAAATGTAATAAGGCCGCTTAATTAGTTTTGATGGTTTTAATATGTATTACTAAGATAGGTAATACTTATATTTAACTGTTGAAACTGGATAGCTTTAGGCGCGTTTTCAAAAACAACAGTTGATTTCAAAATAACACGACAACAAGCAAAGCTTCCGCAATGAAAGTATTTTTCCAAAATTAATCACTTTTCCTAAAAATGACTTAATCAAATCGGTTTTCCTAGAAATATCCATGACATTAAGGTGTGGCAATGGCGGTATGCATGTCTAGGATTGGATCCGAAGGGAGCTTGGTACTTAAGCAGTCCGATGGACTCACCACCTCTTTTCCGGTTTCCTACCTGGTGCATAGCTTCCATTCACTTTAACCCTTAATGAATTAATCTTTTGAACATCAAGTACGATTTTCTGGACTTAGAAAGGAAATTTTTTTTTTTACGTTTTTGATGTGGCATGCCGGATCCGGCCATAACTTCTGGGCCGGGTTTGGAGTGCTACACTCTTTCTAATTAAAACCCTTATTGTTGCATTAACTCGATCTATGGATTCCCTTATTAGATTTGACTCTAATCTGGCAGATTTATGTCGTTCTATCTCTAGGATTGCATACAACTCCGCTTAATTATGAATGATCTACTCTTAAACAGGGACTTTTGCTCCACTGAATAAGCACATCAAAAACCTGAATTAATATTCTGGAATATTAAAACAAGGGTTAAATTCACAATTAAGAATAAGAACAAGTATTTATCATATAACTTAAATAATAATAAGATCCGTCTTAGGTTTTATCTCCCTTAGGTATTTAGGGAGTTTAGTTCATAATAATAATGGAAAACATCTCAAAGTTTAGAAAACAAAAAAACATAAAGAAATCCAAGGACTTCTAGGAAATTGGATGAATATCTTCAGTCTTGATGTAGATCCTGCCTTCAAGGAGATTTCGATGGCTATCCTTAAATATTTTCTTCCTTCAACTCTACATGTCCTCCCTAATCCTCTTCTAGGGTGTTTATATAGACTTTCGAATGCCCAAGATAGCCCAAAATTAGCATTTTCCGAGTAGAACTAGACTTGGGCTCGACAGGGACACGACCATGCCCCACGCCCGTGTGAAGGTGCTCAGGCTGTGTGCAATTGTGACTTTGATTAATGTCGACACGGCCATGATACACGGGCGTGTGATCTACCCGTGTGTCACACACGGGCGTGTGGATCACCCATGTGGAAGTGCCTAGGCCGTGTGAAACACTGATTGTAACGTCCCCCTACCCGAGACCGTCGCCGGAGTCGAGCAGGAAACATTACAAAACTTATCTTAGCACTTAAACAGTTTTCGTAGTAAACTATCCATCTGCGTCACAGTCGCTAAAAAAATCATATCTCGAGTTACAAAACTCGAAATCTAATTCCGTAAATTTTCCCTGAAACTAGACTCATATATCTACTTACTAATTTTTTTTTAGAATTTTTGGTCAGGCCAATTAGTACAGTTTATTAGAAAAAGTCTCCCCTGTTTCAGGGTTCGGCTACTCTGACCCTTGTGCACTACGAATCAAATTTCTTCCTGTATAGAAATCAAATGACTAATCCATTTGTTTCAATTAAAAATATACTCAATAAGGAATCCATACATATAAAGTGTGAGTCCTAATTCTTAATACACAATTTATGGTGAATTTCTAAAATCAGAATAGGGAATCCAGAAATTGTTCTAACCCTGTTTCACTAAAACGTAAATATCTCATAAAATACAACTCTTTTACCTATTTTGTTTCTTCCATATAAAAATAGATTCATTAAGCTTCAATTAAAAATTTTATTCATTATCTAATTCACTTTATACTATTTTTGGTATATTTTCAAAGTTGGACTGCCGCTACTGTCCAAATCTGTTTTAGTATAAAATGTTGATAACGAAGTTTATAACATCTTCATTTCTTCTCTCTACAATATTTACCAACACTTCCTCTTATTACTCTTCACTAACATATCAAAACATACCATACTTAAGGTTTTGGTAACATTTACAAAATATACCAAAATATCACTTAACAACTTAGATACTTTCAAAATGACCAAAAGACATCCTAGGTACAATGCCATTTTCCAAAAAGATAGAAACTTCACCAATTTGAGTTTGGGGATCGACTTGTATGCTAAGTCCTTATACTTTTGTACCTAGCCTGCCCATGGAAACAAACCGTACGCTGAGAATACTCTCAGTGGTATTTCTATAAACAATAGCTTAATCAACTTTAAAATATGGTAATTTAAACACATTATTGCTATTATTCAATATCAATCAGTACTTTAATAATCTTTACTTTATTTACCCTTATTAACATAACTCGGACACTGACGGATACACGGATCCAACCCACACTCCGGGATAAGCACATAGTGCTTCATCGGAATAAATCCGAAACTTTAACATTATAGTACACAAAGTACTTCATCGGAACAAATCTGAAACTTTAACAGTAGTCGACACATAGTGTCTCATCGAATCAATGTCGGAATATCCCAATACTTCCAATTCCTATGACATGTCAACTATATCCGACTAGCCCGACACTATTAATAGGGTATTCAAAATCACATTCATTTCAATATGGTAAAAATACTTACCTCATTCACATTTTCATACAATATAAATATCAAATATAGCAATAACGATTAAGCTCGGTTTATAGAAATACAAACCACTATTTATCGAATTTAATCGGTATCTTCGTTCACTTTCTCTTTTCCCTTCTTTGATGACGTGTCCGGTGCTACGTTTGCTACTAACAATCATACAATTAAAAATCATCAATATATTAATTCATAAAACACATTTTCACTTTCTACCAAACTTTTACAAAAATTCCAATTTCATCCTTTTTCCATTACTGATCTTTTTTTTTTTAACTTAAGCTTCATATTCTCTTTTAATCAACTCATTAACAATTTCTAACTCATAAAATTCATTATAAAACATAAATTTTGAGCTCTATTCAACTTAGTCCCTATTTAAACCTAACTTAGAAATTCCTTTAACTAATCACTTCTAACTTCAATTTCTATCAATTTAACCATAAAACCTCAATTTATTCAACTAAATCAATATCTAAAAATTCTCTATTTTTCTTCATTTTAACCTCATACATGTAGAACTTTGAATTAGGCATCCATAAACATAAAAATCATAAGAAAATGAGCTAAAACAACTTACCAATCAAACTTTAGGGCCTTAATCCTCAAATTTCCCTTTTTTCTTTCTTTCTTTCTTTCTTCTTACTTTCGCGTTTGCTCTCTGTTAGTCTTTCTATTTTCTTCTTCTATTTTATCAATTTTACTTATTATACTATTATTAACCTATAATAAATATAAAACTAACATGTGTAATAGCTATAACATAAAATATCTTATAGCTATTACACATATATACCAACCATTACACACGTTATTCAATATTAACACACACATGGCACTTAGGGTCTAATTACTAGATTAGTCCCTTTTACTTCTTTAATCTATAATTAAACTTTTATTCCTTATGCAATTTAGCCCTTTAAACTAAATTCAAGCTACTTCACTTAATTAAACACTAAATAACCATTCAACTATAATTCATGAATATTTCTAATAAATATTCATGAATAAATTTCACGAAAACAGTACTCAAGACTCAATTTTCGATACCGTAACTTTCGGTTCATTACACTGATTTAGGCCCAATTTGTTCGTTTTTGACCCATTTCTCGCTCTTTTCGCTATCTTAAGCTTCTCTGAGTATAAAACATGAAATTAAAGAATTAGGGGCATCAAATTCAATGAAACCAAGGAAAAATCATCCATAAATATGTCAAGCATGGGGTAAAAATATGTATATATTATGGTTTATCAAATATCCCCACACTTAAGCATTTACTTGTCCTCAAGCAAAATCCTCAACTCACAAATAAAATAAATCCTTCTTAACTTATAATTCTCATTAATAATGTTCGAAATAATCCACAAGTAATCATACGTTAAGAGCTTAACTATAAGAACATTAAAGTTTCAAAAAAATCCAAATTGAACATTTTAATCATAAAATCATAGGTATCCCCCTTTATCTAAGTAATCACCCTTAATTCCAAATTGACAAGGTTGACATCCTCACTAATGATTCATTCAAATCACTCAAAGTGTTTAAGGTTCAATAATTAAGCACTCAATAGTCAAACATGAAAAGTTATTACCATAAACTTGCATGAAAATCAAATCTCCACCACTGTAATGAGATGATACACAAATCAGAAAGTCTTTAACAGGGTTGTAATGAGGCTTGGGTTAAAGGTGTAGATAAAGGCTGTAAAAGAGGGTTAGAATCAAGATTAATTTAATAGATTACCAAACTTAGAAAAACAAAGTTAATCATTGAATTAAAAACAAGTGCCAGAATTGACACTAACCAAAACTAATGAAGGGAGCTTTTCTCTCAATATGATAACTTATCCAAGCTCTTTAGAATAATATGTAATTTGAATGAATATACGAGTTTTTTTTTTGTTTTTTTTAATAACAAGTACAATAATGGAAAATACATAATAAGAAATAATTCAGCAACTGGAATGAACGAACATAATTAGGTAACTAATCAAAATAAATCTCGATAAAAAAGGAGTTAATAAAAAGGGATAAATTCTTAATGAATCAAAAAGGGATAAGTTGTAGGTTAAAATTAAGGGGTAAAATCGGGAAATAATAGTTAAGGCTCAAAGGGGTTCACTAAGGTTAATTATGTAGGTAGGCTTTTTATGGGGTAAATGGGTTAGAACCTAAGTGCCTTTATCATTTTAGTATATCAAATCAAAGCTGTGGTCTCGACATGTATAATCGATGCAAGTTCTAAAATAGCAAATCAATGTTGACATACTCATAAAATTAATCATTGAGTAAGAAAGATATATGCTCTAAAAGGCTCAAAATCTCACGAAATTTATGGGTATTTGATGTCAATCCTATAAATTCAAAACTTCAAGATCATACCTCGATTCAGGGGAACAACCTAGAAATTTTAATTCTCAAAAGTCAACTTATCATGCTTGATCCTCTAGTGTCTTAAAGTTTAAACAATCAATGGACAGTTACCAATGATTTAATTCAAAACATATTAATACTAATCATAAGTCAATCAAGATTCATTCTAATAGTAATATGAGGAAATTATTTGAGAACAAGATAACAATTCAGGTCTTTTTCTGATAATCACATAAACAAGCTCCCCACACTTAAGATGTACATTGTCCTCAATGTACAGATATAGATAATAGCAATAAAAGCCTAATATCAGAAGAGAGGGAGAGAAGCGAAACTGCCCTAAATTTGGATGTAATCCTTGAAAGAGCGGAAACAGGTTTAGAGGCATTGAAAGTGATGTGTATGTGACATGTAGATAGAGGTGATGGTGGTGGTAGAGGTTGGGTTCCACAATCACAGTGCCCAGCGAAGAGATTATCGTGGTGGTCGGTGTCGTGGTGGCTATGGCGTGGTCAAGCAGGACATGGCAATCGTGGAGGATTGTTTGTTTATTTCTTAGTAGTACCCATCGACTGAACCTTTTGAAACTACGATGCCATCAATAATGTTTAAGGGATTTATATGTATTGGGTTGTTATGGTTAGTAATAATGAAATAACTAGATAAAAGAAAATTCAAATTATACTAATAAAAGTCTTGTAGGAAAATAATAACGAAAGTGAAAAAGAAACGCAAAAATAAAAATAAAAGAAAAAAAAAACAATTTGAAAATTAGATGGACTTAATAGTCCTCGTCGACAACTGAATCATGAAGTGGTGGTGCTAGGGCGATATGTGAAAATGCTGGCAAATTTGATGTAGCGTCGCCTCGATGCTGTTGAATCGCTGAGTGCAATATTGCTCAAAGCAATAAAGGTGGTCAGAAACCTCAGACAATGAAGCAACTGTATGAACTAGTCGGTGACTCTGTGGTGGCTGTGAAGGTGGGTCCTCTTAAAATACAGAGATCTCATCAGGAATATCCTCAGCGTCACCTCATCGGTAGCTCGTGCAAGTCAGTATTGAGGAGGGTCGAACCCACGATGACACTCAATCATTCACATATGAAGCATACTCTAGATGCTCTGTAGGGATATTTGGCCAATAAGTATGAGCGATGAAGACTACGCCACTGTATTCAAGAGCCCAAAATATCGCGCTAGACGAGTCACATATGGGCCGATGCTGATGACTCCCTTTTGGTGTTGTTCTGTCTGATGGCGAAAGGCAAGGGCGACAAAGTAAGCGAGATGAAAAATATGCCCTTGCCTCATGCTCCACAGGAAGTATGCATCATGAGTGTTGACGAAGCCAGTGCTCTCTCGCCTCCCCGTTAATGTGTGTGCCAAAAGGGCATGGAGATAGCGTAGAGCTGAAGCTAGAGTCGATGCCTTTGAACGGATAGGATCATAAATGCCTGTAGCAGGCTGGAGGTCTACCCAACACGATGAAGGTGAACGATATATGTGGCGGTAGAGGTGGGGGAAATGGTCGGCCTCCATAAACTCGTCGGTGTAGAGTTCCAAGGCAGTTCCAAATTTAGGGACACTCAATTGACATAATAGACCGCCAAGGCGGAATTGAACTGTTCCTGGGTCATCATACTCCGCCATCACTATCTGTAACTGGAAAGTCGAGCCGAGTTCCAAGTTGAATTCCAAATATGTCGGCTCGATGATATCAAAGAAATGGTCTCAATTTGTGGTGGTAAAGAATGTTCGAACCAAATCAACTAGGTGGACCTGCTCTAGTGTGGCCCAATCGATGCAACCCCCCACACCAAGAGGTCGGGCACGTAGAATCTGAAATAGTTCTTCTTGAGGCCCTGGTGGGAATTGGAGGAATGGGTGTCGTATCTCGGTAGTGGGGCCCGAGGAGGATGCCGCTCCTTTTTACTTTTTAGAGGTGAGGACGGAAGTTTTCTTTCCTCGAGTCCTGAAATAGAAAACATTATAGTATGAATGGATTTGGCATAAGTGACACCTAATCAAATACGGAAAAACATAGAAAACGCAAGATGGAATTTTAGTCCTATATGCACCATCAACCAAACATACGGAAAAAAAATTGACAATATGTGAAGTCAACTTAAGAACATACGAATCTAAGTGGTTATAATAAGAGAAATTTTAACTAAACTATCAAGATAACCCACTGCACCTAATAAGTAAAAATGAAGGAACATCTTACGATAATGAAAATAACTAGAAGCAGCATGGTCGAAAGAAGAGTAAGAATAAAACCAAAAATAGGCATAACCAAATAAATATAACATTGAATCTAAAACTACAAAAATTAATCATAATAATAATGAAAAATGGTAAGAATAAAAAAGAACATAGAAAATAAAATAACTATTAGAAAATAATAGAGGAAATAGGGGAAAGATGGTGAACCAACGCCGGGATGAGTGAACGGCAGCTAGGTGGTGAATGGCGATAAGGGGTGGTCGAAATAGAGGACAAGGGGGAGCGGCAGCTAAGGTTTGTGTGAGGGAAAAAAAAAGAGGGGGTTATGGGGTTGGCCAAGGATGGGGAAAAAGAAGAGAGGAAAAAAAAAAGGGAAGGGAAGTGAAGTATTGGTCACCGGAAGTCCGTCAGAGAGTGGTGGCTGGAGTGGGGAGATGAATAGTAGGGAAGATAATGAATAGTGTTAGGAGGTTTAAATAGGAAGGGGGAAATTAAGGTTAGGGGGGATAAATTGGGGGCCACGGTCGTATAAACCCCGTTTTGGGCCACACGGTCGTGGCACACGCCCGTATGGTGCATTCCTAGCCCGTGTTTTTCATGAAAGTGTTGCATACGGTTCATTGGCCACGCCCGTGTGTCCAGGCCGTGTGGTGCACACGGCCACGTCGCACTACCGTGTATACATTTGTTTGCTTCTCCCACGCCCGTGTACGGTTCTCCACGTCCGTGCTCATGGCTTATGCTTATGGGTTGATGTTTTAAGTCAGTTTAGCACACGACCTTCGGACACGCCCGTGTGTCTAGGCTGTGTGACCCACACGGCTATATCGCACAGTCATGTGGTGCTCTCTTTCGTTTCTCCCACGCCCGTGTCAATTAATCAGGATTATGTACGGCTTTTAAGCACGGTCGTGACCTACGCCCGTGGTTTATTCTGACTTCGTTTATCGTTTTAATTTTTGGGCAAGTTCTCACACGGCCTCAAGCACGCTCGTGTGATAGGCCGTGTGACTCCCCCGGCCGCCTCGCACGACGGTGGTGATTTATCGTAAGCCGTGTCTCTGTTGATCTTTTTGGAAATTAAGGTGCAATTTTACCACGGTCTGTGACACGCCCGTGTCCCTTAACCCTGTGGTGCACACGGCCATGTCGCACGGCCGTGGCTATTTATCATAGCCCATGTGTCATCCTGTCTTAGAAAAAATATTTGTCTTGTTTTAGCATGGCCAGGGCCACGCCCGTGTCTACTACCCGTGGGGAGCCCACGGCCTAAAGCACGCCCGTGTGCTAGACCGTGTGTGCCGAAAATACCTACAGTCAGATTATAAAGCAAAAAGGAAAAACAACTAAGTTATTTAGTGGGGTTAGTGCTCGGATTGCCTCCCGAGAAGCGCTTATTTATAGTCTAAGCTCGACTCACCTCATATTTGTATAGTCATGGTGGTTCGAGGAGTTGAGACCCCTGTTTCATATTATCAATTCAATTATCCACATACAGTCTAAGTCGAGTAATGTTTACCTTGAAAGTGTCGAATTTAGAATGATATACCTCAATTGTGTCATATGGGAAAACATTAAGTACCGTAAAAGGAGTCACTCTATTTGTATTAAACTCCGAAGTAGCAATTCTAGGGTCCTTTTCATCTAACAATACTTTGTCCCCGACCTTAAATTGCTTTATTTCATCCCTACACTCATCATGGCATCGCTTTGATTCATCATGTGCTTTTGGTTTCTCTTTGACATATATTCGCCATTCGTCTAGTTCATCAATCTGAAGCCTTCGTTCTTCGTGAGTCGCTCTGTTTTTTTGGCATGGATTAGAATGAGACTCCATCACATTCTTCCTAAGGGACTCCTGAAGAGAAGGTTGAGTTGCAATGTTACTCAAATTAACAGAACTTAAACAATCATCTCGATTACTAGATATTTCAGCAAAATTACGAGCTTGAAGTTTAATCGTGTCATCTCCTACACAAAGTATCAATTCACCTGTGCCAACGTCAATGATAGTTCTAGGAGTTGCTAAAAAGGGCCTTCCTAAAATTAGAGGTATGTCACTATCCTCATCCATGTCTAGAACAACAAAGTCAACTGGGAATATAAATTTATCATTTTTAACAAGCACGTCTTCAATAATACCCCTAGGAATTCTAATTTTTTTATCTGCCAATTGAATGCTCATCCTAGTTTGTTTGGGTTTCCCAAGACCTAGTTGTTTAAACATTTTATAGGGCACGACATTAATACTTGCCCCTAAATCAGCCAATGCATTCTTAATATTTAAACTACCAATTAAATAAGGAATAGGTCGTGTAACACATTTACTCGTGTGATCTACTCGTGTGTCACACACGGGCGTGTGGATCACTCGTGTGGAAGTGCCTAAGCCGTGTGAAACACTGATTTAGGCCCAATTTGCCCGTTTTTAGCATGTTTCTCGCTCTTTTTGCTATCCTAAGCTTTCCTAAGTATAAAACATGAAATTAAAGGATTAGGCGCATCAAATTTAATGAAACCAAAGAAAAATCATCCATAAATATGCTAAGCATAGAGCAAAAATATGTATATATTATGGTTTATCAGTCCAATAGCAAATTTTGACCCATTTTGTTATGCTTACACTAACTTCCACTCGTACAAACATCGTACAGATATTATTAGAGGCTATATGTGCTTCCTAGACGGTTGTCTGAATGAAAGAACGAGCGAGTAGGGTTTTCTTGAAACACTTGCACAACTGAGAAAACTTAAATTCACTTGGAGACAGCTCATTGATGACGCTAAATATTGCAATGTGGACAGGATATTTTCGGCCTTTCTAATTTCTATTTCCACAAAAGCAAGTTGAAATGGAAAGACCACGAGTTGGGCACACGCCAGCCTACGTGTTTTCATCTACCATCGTCTATCCATTTCCTATCAGACGCTCCAAAACCATCGTCATCCACTCTGGAATTCCAAGAATATTCCCCCAACCTATGCCATATTTCTGTATATGATGTATCCCCCTTCAACCCCGTCTTCCATAAACTACCTTTCTTCTGTAAAAGAGCCAGTTCTTAGAATCCAATCTCCTCACAGTCACAGCTATGTTTTTGAGCTCGGTCTCATGTTCTCGTCCCCTTTGGGGGTTCCCAGCATTATCATCTGCTTCGAGTTTCTTCCCGCCGAGGAAACATCATGGAAAGGCTTCGGGGATTTTTGCTTCCTTGGAAACCGAAAACCTTGCACTTACAAGGGTAGTGTTTCTGCTATTTGAAGAGCTCAAGAAGGACTTTGATATTCCAGTGACTTCTCAGGTTTCACTTGCTCGTCATAAATTTACAGATGACTGTGAGGCCGCAATCAACGAGCAAATTAAGTCAGTGCCCTACTTCACTGTTGCTGTAATCTTTTAAGTGCGTGCTAAGATTTTCAGATTTATTCGAGGTTATTTTTTTGTGTTATAGTGTGGAATACAGCGTGTCCTATGTGTACCACTCTTTGTATGCTTACTTCGATAGAGACAATATTGCTCTCAAAGGCTTAGCCAAGTAAGAAAACACACAAAAAAAAAAAAAACTCCCAAATGTCTTCATTTTTGTAAATAATGAATAATAGTTGATGTTGTTGCAATCAGGTTGTCAAGGAATCTAATGAAGGAGAAAAGAGAACATGCAGAGAAGTTGATGGAGTATCAGGTTCTTGAACGTCTATTTTGTTTATTAGCCTGCCTGGTTTATTTATTATAGTTGTGTTGAACTGATATATATATATAGAACATACGTGGAGGAAGAGTAAAACTGCACCCCATACTGTTGCCCCTTTCAGAGTTTGAACATGCAGAGAAAGGAGATGCATTATATGGTAAACCACTGTCTCCTTTACATGCTTATTCTCACTAATTTAGTGGCTTCATGCTTGAAAATATTTTCTCATAATTTTTCCCCTCTTCATATTAGTATTAGATAAGGTTAATATTTATTTATTTATTTGCCACCGAAATTTGCAATTTGGACTTTTCTTTTTTACTTAATTAGCCCTTAAAATTCGAAACCGTTAACAAACTTGTACATTTTTTTTCTAATAATATCACGTTTCTCAAAATTTACTATATATTTTTAAAAGTTAATTTTTTAAAAATAATTTTTAACTATTTTATTTCACTTGCTTAATAAACCTAGATAAATTAATGTCCAGATTAAGATAACATGAAGATCTATTTGTTAGGTTAGGTTAATGCATTTTCTTTGAGTAATTTTATTTTATTTATAATTTTAAAAATAATATAAAAACTGATTTTTAATAAAACTATAATTTTTCTGTTTTTATTATTTTTATGATATTTTTAGAATTTATTTCTTGAATTTTATAGGTTTTTTAATATTTTTATTTTTATATATTTATAATGTTTTAAATATTTTATAAATTTTCATTTTAAATAATACTTGTCACATGTCTATGTTGCCATATGGTGTTGTATTATTAGTTGTGAATGTTAAATCATTAAAAAGTTGATGGAATTAACCGGTTATCTAAAGAAAATGTATCACTATGGTTAAGGATTTTGAAATTATTGGAGATCCAAACCCAAAAAAACACACTTTCAAGAGCTAAAATATTTTGCTGTATATACCTCTAATTCAGCTGTGGAATTAGCATTATCGTTGGAGAAGTTGACTAATGAGAAGCTTCTCAGCCTGCACAATGTAATACTTCTTAACCTAATAATGACGTGTATCCAAAATCCTGAAAGCAAAGTACTATTAACAGCTCTACCTGTTTTGAACTCTAAGCAATAGATGTAGATCAAGGTGTTTAACTAATAAGCCTGCAACTTAGTTCTCATTGGATGTACTCTTTATTCTTGATGAGTAACAGGTAGCAGAGCAAAACAATGACCCTCAGATGGCAGATTTCATTGAAAGTGAGTTCTTGTCTGAGTAGATGAGAATAAATCTCTCAACTCTTCTCTTACAATCAAGAAGGATTCTTTCAAATAACCAAAAAAAATATTTTTGGAGTATTCTTGAAGGTCATATCCTCGTATCCATGTGTTGACACAAGCGTAAACACGATATTTTAATAAAAATAAAGACTCTAAGCAACATAGATTCTAATAAAGTTGTGCTTTGATTATCTAAAATTTTTTTAGGTAGAAGCCATTAAGAAGATATCAGAATATGTTGCTCAATTAAGGCTTGTTGGAAAAGGCCACGGTAAGCATTCCCTTTGGTTCAATTTTGCTTTCAGTACATAAAAAGTCCTCTCCATTTCTCGCTAATCACCGAGGGCAATTTCTTGGTCCGACTTGCAGGTGTGTGGCACTTTGATCAAATGCTCCTCCATGAGGGTGGCGCTGCATAGGAGATGTTCTAAGACATATATGTGGACAACAATAAACTGTTGTTGCAGTAACCCCTTTAGTAGCTTTACCATGTTAACATTTTAGGGGAAAGGAACGATATGCATAAAAGGCCTCTCTGAACTTTAACTTTGTGTGTGGTTAGTAATATTTCCTAATAAGATTGTATAAACAAATTGTAACACCCCCTACCCGTATCCATTGCCAGAATAGGGTACAAAGCATTACCGGAGTTTACTGAACATTTTTAGATAATTCTGAGTCATTTATTATTCTGATTTTGAAAATAATCATAACGTCTCTCTATTGAGCCCTCGAAGCCTCAAACATATACTAAAAACCAACTGGAATTAAATTGGGATTATAAAAAAAATTTCGCAAAATCTTAAATTTTATTTTCATCTAAGTACTTACCATTTCAATGCTCCTTATAATTAAACATGTTACCATTCAATCAATAGCTTAGTACTTGTCTAAGCGTCAAACAATATCATTGTTAGTATACTTACACATATTTCATATAAATTCAACATTGATATACTTATTTTCTCGACATGTTACACTTGAGTTTAATAATTGTCTTTACTTACATAATTTCCTTGTATCAACATATCAAAGACAATCATATATGTACATGTCATGAAACATATCATTCTCTTACCGTTTTTTTTCATAAGTATATATATCAATCATTTCATTATATCAATATTTCATGCTCCATCATTTCCATATATTTTATGTATATTTATTCCGTTAAAGTTTATATCAAACTTAACATAAATTATATTCCATGTACTTATTCTTATTTCGTTTATCTATCTTCATAATTATTTCATACAACTATTTTGTACATATATTTCCATATGACCAGTTCTTGTAAGCATTTCACACAACCATTTAATATAACCATTCGTCATTCGGTACATATTACCTGAATATCAATTGTTCAATAGATGTCATAGTGTCTCCCATCCACAGTCTTATTTATCTTTGACATGATGCCATGGTGTCTTTCAACTATGGTCTTACTCATTTTTTGTCATGTTGCCATGGTATCTTTCAACCATGTTCTTATTCATTTTCCCGTCATGTTGCCATGGTATCTTTCAACCATGGTCTTATTCATTTCATGTCACGCTACCATGGTATCTTTCAACCATGGTCTTATTCATTTTCTATCATGTTGCCATGGTATCTTTCAACCATGGTCCTACACATTTCATATCATGTTGCCATAGTATCTTTCAACCATGGTCTTACACATTTCATATTAGAGAGCACACTCCCGCGAACCTCATCCTTAAAGTGGGATTACCAGTCCAAGCTAAATCCCCTGTAATATAAACTCATAGAGTATTGTTGGGATTACCAGTACAGGCTAAATCCCCTGCAACGTCAATTACTCTAATGAGCTTGGATATGAATTACCAGTCCAGGCTAAATTCAGACCCCAATTCGGATTACCCGTCCAGGCTAAATCCATTTTCCACATATTCTTCGGGAGGGCTATATCAGGATAGGATAACCCGTCCTGGCTAGATCCTTTTTACCGTCAATTCCTTTTCAGAGATCCATCGAGTTTTCTTTTCATTCAACCAGGATTTCTTCCCCCTTTTTTATCAAATATATCAATGTTTTATCAATTTTCATATAATAAACATTCAAATCATATTCATATCAAAAATATACATGTCAAGCATTTAAGAATACAATTCAAGTTACACGAACTTACCTAGCGAAATTGCAGAAATATCAAGATTCAAGGGCATTTTGGTAATTTACCATTTTCCCGATTTTCACTCGATCTTAAATTGAAAATTTCATTCAATTTATTAATTTGGATAAAATAATTCATTCCCTTCAATTTGATCATTTTTGACATTTTTACAAAATTGCCCCTGAAGTTTTACTTTTATTCAATTTAGTCCTTAAGCCTAAAACATGCAAATTAGCCATGCTAGCTGGATATTCATATATATTTTCCTACTCCTCCTCTCCATTCCACATCCTTAAATTATATAACACACTTGTAAGTAACATCATCTATAATTTTTATTATTTATTTTATGAATATTCAAGCTATTCATCCGTGTCATAGTCACTAAATTATTTATATATGGAGATATAGAACTCCAAATTAAGATAAAAAATTTTATATTAAACTATACTCATATATATTTTTACCATAAAATTTTAAGAATTTTTGGTTTAGCCAATAAGTACATTTTATTCTTTAAAGTTACCTATGTTCTGCTGTCTGACAGTTCTGACCCTTCTTCATTAAAAACTAATTATCTCCTTGTACAGAATTCGAATGATATTCCAGTTTATTTATCTTGAAAATAGACTCATTCAAGATTCTAAAAATATAAATTTAAGCCCATAACTATTTCTATCCAATTTGTTATGATTTTCCAAAGTCAGAACAGGGGAACTCGAATTCATTTTGACTTTATCTCACAAAATTCACTATATCTCATGATTTACAAATCCATTGCTTACATCGTTTCTTCTATGAAAAACTAGACTCAATAAGATTTAATTTCATATTTTTTTCATCTTCTAATTCGATTTATACAATTTATGGTGATTTTTCAAAGTTACTCTACTGCTGCTGTCTAATATTGTTTTAGTGTAGGCTGTTTATTACCATTTTTTCCCCTTAAGCTTTAATAAATAACAATTTCGTCCCTACTCAATTAGCCTCTCAATTGAGCTAATTTTTATCAATTAAAACTTTATTATATCACTTTAAACTACTTTAAAACTTTTGGAAATCATAATTTCAGCACTAGACTTTAATTCCAAACATTTTCACAATTAGGTCCTAAAATTAATTTCCATTAATTTTACTTGATAAAATTATCATATATCAAAATTAAAGCTTCAATTCTATGTTTATTCATCATATGCTTCCAGCACTCATCCATAATAACTTTAAAAATTAGCCCTTCAACATAAAACTTATGAATTACTTTACAATTCAATCCTTAATTCATTTCTAACTTGAATTTCTATCAATTAAACCCTTATTTCATCATTTTACTCAACATCAAAATTATCTAGAAATCTATTAACTTTCAAAATATCAACTTAATTTTATCAAAATCTTGTTCCAAAGCTTCTAAAACATCAAAATCAAGTAAAAAGGGCTAAATTGACTTACCTATTAAACTTCCAAGCATCACACATTCAATTTTCCTTCTTTCTTTTCTCTTTTTCTTTCTTTCCTTCCCCTGCTCTCTGTTTCGTTTGCTTTGTTTTCTTCATTTCTATTTTTTTTCTTTCTTTTTCATATATATATATATATATATATATATACATATGTATTTATACTTAAATAATAAGTATTATTTATTTATTCATGTGTATATTATTAGTACATTTGTATTCATTTATAACCATACATTTGTCATTATTTAATATATTTATCATATAAAATCTTATAATATAATTATTTAATTAATTTAATATCATTTATTACTAATAAATATATATATTTTATAATTTGAAATCTAAGCAAAAATCTTATATTTTTACTTTATATGCTGCCTCACTTATGCTAAATGGCATAATTTTCATTTTGGTCCTTTTATTTTCTTTTAATCTATAATTAAACTTTCACACTTTATTCAATTTAATCCTTTTATCAATTATCCTTAATTAAGCTAAATTCACTTAATTAAACTCTAATTAATCACTCAATTAACTTTTTTTTAAATTTTTATAATTATTTACGATCCATTTTTCAAGAATCGGAGACTCGAAAATACATTTTTCCGATAATCGTAAAATTTGAGTTATTACACAAATAGCAAAAGCTTCTTCTAATGCACTTTTTTTCAAAAAAATTATTTTTTGCATTTTCCTATTTGTTTAATGAAAAATAGTTCAATTAACGGAAAATAATTTTTTTCCTCTAAAATGACTTACTCTCTTGAAAAGAGTAAGTAATTTTCTGAAAAAGTTGTAATACCCCTAACCCGTATCTATTGTCAGAATAGGGTTACAGAGTATTACTGGAGTTTACAAATCAATTAATCAGACATTTCATATAATATAGAATTCATATTAGTAATTAATCGAAATCAAACATATTGTCCCTTATATGAGCCTTTGAGGCCCAAAATACACGTTAGAAACAAGTCGGACTAGATTGGGAACTAAAAAAATTTTCAGAAAACATTAAAACTTTTCAAAGTTGCAGAGGACACATGGCCATGTGGTCAAGCCGTGTGACTCACACGATCAGGAGACACGTCCGTATTTCAGGCCGTGTGGACATTCGAAATAGGGGCATAAGGCCGTGTCCCAGCCCGTGTCTGTGCCTGTGTAACTCTCTGACTTGGGTCACATGGCCAAGCCACACGTTCGTGTGCTAGGCCGCGTGAGCATACTGACTTGCGCAATTTAAAAGATACAGGGGAAATACGGCAGTGTCACCTGACCGTGTGTCACACACGACTGAGACACACGCCCGTGTCTCTGCCCGTGTGGATGAAAATAAGTCATTTTCCAAGCCACATTTCTCACCCAATTTGGTACCAACCTAAACACAACAATTTGCACATCAACAAACCATAATAAGGCATTCAAATCAAGTTAAAATTAAGTCTTAAACATGTACCATCACAACATACAATCAATATGCCCCTAGGCACCTCAAATGACAAATTAATAACATGTCAACCAAATATACTATTTCAAACCAATCATCAATATACTTATAAGTTTTCCATCATTCAACCATATCAAACACACATCAAATATGTCAAGGCCACATGTATAAACCCATCAAAATATATCAAACACAAGTCATTCAAATGGCTTGCCTCAACAAAACATTTATATACCAACATTGGCCAAAATATCCTATACATGCCATTATAATCGGAATTAATTTACTGAAAGTATTAAAAAAGCCGATGGATAGTGTGAAATAGCTCTGACAAGCTTCCAACCCGAATGAGCTTCCGAATTACTATAAAATATGGAAAATAACACAGAGTAAACATTTAAGCTTAGTAAGTTCATATAATACAGAATTTAACTTACCATATTTCCACAAAATAGGTAAGTAAACATAGCATATCTCAATCAATTTGACTAAAAGCCTAAATACATGATCACCAACATATTAGCCATGAAAATCAAATATAAAATCCAACACACATGGTGGAATTCATCAAATAATCATATTTCATGTATTTCATGTATATACCGATAATAGTTCATATCAAACTCATATGATTTCATAACAAAACTGTGCCCATTGAACCATTTAAAATATCATTGAATACACGGGTAGTACACACGAGGTGTACTGAACTATAATCTATCAATTCATATTCATGTATGCTCATACGAGCTGTAAACGAGAAGCTCTTCCGAGCTGAATAACGGGAAGCTCATGCAAGTTGTATAACGGGAAGCTCATACGAGCTGTGGTGTGTCCGCAACACATGCAAAACCCCAACCAAATCGGTAACCCTAATGACATGTCATTTGTATCCTACGAATTTCATAAGATTCACACGAGACTCGGTAATTGTTGAGTATACAATCGGTATTTATTCATGGCAATTGTACAATTCAAAAACAATAATTCAATTTAACACATATTAATGTACAATTTAATTACACGAACTTACCTCGTTAAGTTTACGTAGATACAAAGACGACTATCCGATATTTTTCCTTTACCTCGATCTAACTCTATACTAGGTCTAACCGGATCTATACGAATGAATTTAACTCAATTCAATATAATTCATATTCAATTTAGTCCAAAAACACTTTTTTGGTAAAATTAATATTTTGCCCCTATACTTTTAATTTATTACAATTTAGTCCCTAAGCTCGAAAAATGACTTTCATGCAATTTAATCATTACTCAAGCCTAGTCAATTTCTATACATTTTAATAGCAGCCCATATAATTAACAATTTCACAATTTTACCATAAATTTATCATCTTTTTCAATTTAATCCCTAATTGATAATTTCATCAAAATTTCTTTACAAAAGTTGTTTATCTAACAACAACTTTTCATTTTCTATCATAAAACTTCAAAATTCAAGCATACTCATCAATGGAAAAACCCTAATACTTTAACAATTTTGCAAATTAATTCTCGGGCTAGCTAGATTAAGCTATTACGATATTGGAAACATAAAAATCATTAAAAACAGGATAAGAATACAAACCTAATTAAGCAAAACAAGCTTGCTAATATCTCAAGCTTCCATGGCTATGTTTTCTCTTCTTCTTTTTTTTATTTGGTGGTGGATGATGATAATAGATTTTTTTTATTTTATTTAATATCACTTTAATTGATAATTTCCAAAATTAACCCTAATGTTTCATGAAATTTCCAATGATGACTATTCATGATTAACCACTAAGCATTTTAATGGTCTATTTACTATATAAGGACCTAAAATTTCAAATTCTATAGCTATTTAATACATTTAGCTATTAGAACTGAACTTTTCACTTAATGAAATTTAGTCATTTTCATCAAATTAAGTATAAACGATAAAATTTCTTAACGAAATTTTTATACTGTATTTCTATCATAAAGTAGAACATAAAATAATAATAATAATAATATAAATTTTCCGACTTTAGATTTGTGGTCCCGAAATCACTGTTTCGATTTCAATTGAAAATGGGTTTATAAAAATGTTGGGTAATTTTATTTTCATATAAAATTAATTTAAATTAAGTTTAATATTATTATATGAATAGTAAAATTTTATTTTTAATTTTAAAACATTGAAAAGTATTAAAATATTAATATAAAATATTATAATTTTAATATTATTAAACATACATATTTAATTATTTATATTTAATCATAAAATAAATTATTAATATAATTTATTATTTTAATAAATTATTTAATATTTCAATTTTATTTTAATAATAAATTTTAAAATGATAATTTTAAATAATATTTTTCATATATTATTGAAAAATATTTAATATTATTTTAATAATAAATATTTATTACAATTATAAATATATTAATAATAAAGGTTTTATAGATAAAGGCTGATATATGCAATAAGTCAATGTACTCTTCACAAATTTGAATTTAATCATTATACTTTTATTTTCAAGAATTTAGTCCCTCTATTTTTCAGGTTTGAAATCAATTCCAATTGTTAATATTGTTAATTTTTTTGTCAATTTTTGATGTCACATTTTTCTATAAAAAATACTCACTTGGTAATCATGTAATTAACAAATGACGGTATAATGGACCTAAATTTAATAAAATATTTTTAATAGTGCTAACAATTGAACTTGAATTTTGATATCTAAAAAGTAGGACTAAATTCTCAAAAAACAAGTATATGAACAAAATTTCAAATTTACAAAGAATACAAGGACTTATGACGTATTTTAAACTAGTACAAAATATGAATATTTTAATTATATAAATATAAATATTTGTTTAAATAATGTTTAGCTTCATTTATTCTTTACAACTCTAATGTGTCAATATGTACTCTCATATATGATGTTGATTATCATAAAATATTTATCTTATTATAAAATAAACTTCATTGTCAAAAGGAATTGTATTATAATATTTTGTAACAAACATATTTATATTATGTATGTTTCATAAAAACAACTTTTAGTTTAAAAATAATTTCAAGAAATTTATCGAATAACGAAAAATATTTTGCATAAAATCATTTAAACACTCGACAATATTATTTTTTTTAGAAAATTAATCTATTTTCCGAAAATTATTTTCAAGCAAATAAACGGAGTTTTCTTCGTAGCATAACGGTTGTATAATATTTTTTTCCCGACGAGTTCCGGTCCTGATTTCTAAACATTTCATAAAAGTGGGTTTTAACCAAAGAAAAGATGGAAGCAAACAGAATCTGTTCTTGGCTGCTATTATTTACATCTCAATCAAAAATCTTGATGGGGTTAGCTTGGCCTAAAACAGAAGCTGATCCTCCAAGAATAAGGCCTTTTGGTTCTTCTGGTTTTGTGGGCAGTTGATGGGCAAGAAGAATGAACCATCTTCCACATAACTTGTATATCTTCATATTCGCCACAACCCTCCAAGTCCTTGTAAAGTCCTAGCAGCCCCTGCCTTTTCCCTGTCATTATTGCCTTCAACTTTGGTTACATACAACACCACACATATATATTAGCATAGAAATAGAATCTAATAGGGTTTTTTTTTTTTTTTAATTTACCTTCAGCCTTTGGCTTGAGATGCTTTGTGACCTTTAAAAGTACACATTTAGTTGGAAAAACAAGTGAGCGTTCAAAGCGAAGCCACCTTCTCCACTTCTCCATCTTTGGGTTGTTCAAGTAGCTCCTCCTCAGCTTCTCCTTTTATTTCTACATATTTATATATAAATATCAATGATTTGTGGGTTTCAATTCCTAAACTTCCCGTTGCCCATTAAACTAATGGTGGTCAGCAAAACAAATTATATGCATACGACACGGCAGAAAACAACAATTATCAAGACAGTATACATTAAGTATGTAAAAATTATTATTAACATAGTAGTTAGGATTCAGGATGTAGGGTATTGCTTAGATTTTGCTCCAGTATTACTCAAAACATGTCTATAACACTGCAAAGTAACAATTACTATGTAATTGAGAGACAGTTTTATCACGTTAGAATTCCCTATATGAACACAATTTTCAATTGAGGGTGAAATTGCATAGAAAGTTCTACACATTTTTTTCATGGATTTAATCCTTCTACTATAATTTCATCATTTCTTTTTCTTTACCTTTTGAAATGTGTTTTCAGTCTTAATGCCAACTTCCTTTTCACTAATTTAGTTAAATAATTTGATTTTATTTTTAAACATGCGATGAGTGATAACATAATATATACATTTTGACTGTTCTTGTATGATTTGAAAAATATTATACATAGAATAAACTAAGGTTGTTGAAGTTGGATCGATTTGCTAATGAATCAATCGATAAATTGATCCCAAAAATAAATTGAATGGGTTTTTAGTAAACTTTTTTGAATTGATAATTGAACTGGTTTTCTCTTTTTCTAAAAACCCCACAAACAATGTATAGTAGACTTGTATACAATTTCCTTGAGACCAAAAACGACGCTTAATTCAAAATAATTGGGATAAGAAACAACTAGAACCATAAAATTTCGATTAATCAATGGAAGAGGAGGGGAAATGTGTGTGTTATTGAGAAGAAACCGACAGTGAGTAGGCAAGATGTTTTGGACATTGCATTTCTCATTTATACTTACCACCAAAGATTCTCAATTAAAAAATTGTGGAAGGGAAAAAAGGGCGTGTTGGGGGCCATAAGTCAGACGGTTGGTTGGATTTTCTTTCAATGCTTTTGCGTTGGTGTGGGCACTCCTCACATTTTGGCATTTACAAATGAATGGGGGTGATGAGATGGTGTATTAAAATTAAACTAAACTAAAAACCAAGTGAAGACTTTGAATTTAAGGTTTAGTTTATGCTAAAGAGAAGATGATTAGTTAGTAAAAGCATGGTGTGTCATTGGATACCCTGGGCAATTGGCATCACCTTTTTTTGCTTAATCTGCTTGGCATTATCCACTGAAAGGAGGCTGAAGCATGTGCTTTGCAAGCATTTCTGGTTGAGCAGTCTCTTATTACAACCTATCAACCCTATTTCTTCCGCTATAACTCTACTAAAACTAGCAAATTCGAATTTAGTCCCTATACTATGCATAAATTCGAATTTAGTTCCTATACTATGCGTCAATTGAGAAAAGAATGAATACATGTTTAATTGGTCAAAATTTTCCCTTAGTCTTTGTATTAACTATAAGTTGTGTATTCATATTCTATATTGTAATTTGATCAATTTTAGCTCATATATTTTTCGTTTTTTGAAATTTCAATTATACTATTAATCTCATGCTATGCATAAAGTATATCAAACTTCTTATCCTAATGACATCCACTTTATAATAAAAATATTCCGAACTCTTCCCTTTAGATGTCCATTAATAGATAATATGCTTTGTTAAAATTTCAATAAGATAGAAAAAAATACCTTACAGGAAAATTTTCCTAGGGAAGGAAAAAGAACATGCATATCTTTAATGCGCCTAATATGCTGCCTCATCAAAAAATTTATCAAAAAAATTCAGTGGGGCAAAACCTCGATCAAAGGGAAAAAAAAGGACCAGCGCATACTTATTTCCCCTCATAACAATATCACATAATATCTCAAATTTTAGATATTTCAATTTTAAATACTAACTTTTTAAATGATCACTTAAATGGATTCACTAAACATTTATATTATCATTCTTCTGAAGGCCATAAGTGAAAAAGAATTTTAGGAAATATATTTTGATCAATCTTCTTTAATATATATCATCCTTGCAACTAACATATAGCATTATCTTCATGCACTTTCATTTAAAGACATGTCGTACATTTAATAGAATGTGTTATTACCAAGATACATCAATAATTTTATAGCACAACAATATGGTATTTCTAAACCAATAATTTTTTATCATTCCCTTAATGATGATAAATTGTCTTTATTCACATCTAATGATTTTATAACTATTGGGGTATTCAATGGATATACTTTATTCATATTTGATTTCTTTAAGATCTTTTTCAGTATGTGTCAATTTGTATACAAAATTTTATATGTTAAGTGTTCGATCTCAAGTCGAAACAAAACTTTATTTTTCTAAAATTGTTTATCGCAAATGATTTCTTTAAATAAATTACTATTTTTGTAATCTCTTTAGGAGTTTTAACAATAGTCATAATACTCGATTATGGTCCTATAAAAATACGTATGGGTATCTTGAATCATTTTATTACTTTCTTTCAACTATTAATCACCAAGTTGAATTTATATCTCGTATATGTAAATCATTTCAATTCATATAAATATTTATGCAAATGTATTAAACAATTTCTCGAGAATTTCTTTATGGTTTCAGCATTCTAAATCCTTCAAGGACTTTAGCATAAATTACACTATTGATGATCTATATAAAGGTGGTAACAACCTTAAGACATATGTCAAAATTTTCATGAAGGTCAGATTAATAAAAATTTAAAGATTATTGCATCAACCACAAAAGAATATTTTATCCTTTCATAATCAACGCCAAGTGTTAGTTGTTTATAATGTTGGTTCGTAATAATGTTTTACTATCTAGAAAAGCCTAATTGTAACACCCCCTACCCGTATTCGTCGCTGGAACAGAGTACGAGGCATTACCAAGGAGTACAAAACACTTACAGATAATTTAAATATATTTTCATAACAACTTGTCTCGATTTCATACTATTTCATATTTAAGCTTTACTCACCAAAGTATTTGAAATATCATCTTTATACAAATAGCACACATGAGGTACATAATTCCATAATTAAGAATGAACACATTTATCAAACATATTCCACATTCATATATCAATGTCTTACATTTCCATATATCAATAACCGTCATTTTTCTTGTTTTTCAGATAATTATGTGTAACCATTGATAAGCATGTAATTCACTGTTTCTTCCTGTCAATCACAATTTCAAATGACAAATTCGTGTGAATCAGCTCAACCTCATTAGGTGTTTAAATTCTATCACTTTGATTCACATACTCATAATTTACTAACATATCCTGTCAAACACAATCTCTGAATGATAAAATCATATAATTGAGCTCAATAATAATAATGATAACATTACTTACATTTCTTTTTCCACATGTTACATTTACGACTTACCAACTTGTCCATCCAAGGAACAGTTTACGGATTTGAGTATATCGTGATTTGAAGCCCGAAATCTAGCTGAAGCACATAAGTGCTAAAGGAAGCCAAGCTTGGAGGCTAATCAAGCACATAAGTGCTAAACAAGCTTGAGGCTAATCAAGCACATAAGTGCTAAATGGAAGCCCGAAGGCTAACTGAAGCACATAAGTGCTAAACTGAAACCCCAAAAGGGTTAACTGAAACTCATATGAGTTAACGGAAGCTCGTAAGAGCTAAACGGAAAGCAAACACGAGAATTCGCAACAAATGATGAATCTCGGTTTACTTGAGTAATTTACCGTCAATTCATCTTTTTCACTGGAAGATTGTACTCATTTCCTGCGTTCCGTTACTCCGAAATTCTCAGTTTAATTTCATAACTTTTGTACATAATTTACTTATTTTCAACAATTAACATACATAAATATTAATCACCATTCATAAAATAATATTGAAATTTAATAATATTAACAAATGGTCACTAAATTTAGTTATATAAACTCACAAGTTCGATTTTTGCATTTTAGCGATAATCATAATTTCATAATAAATATTCCAAATAAAACATTATATCGTTTCTAATTCAACACTTATCGATTATAATCGGGCATGTGATCAATTTATACACGAGTCATTCATATATTTTTGTATATTTTTCCTCCTCCTCCTCTCCATCCACATCCTTAGTATAAACAACACACTTGTAGGTAACATTATCTATAATTTTCACTATCTACTTATGTGAATATTCAAGCTGTCCATCTATCTCATAGTCACTAAATTATTTTTATCTTGAGCTACAGAACTCCAAATTAAGATCCATAAATTTTCAATTAACTATCAGAACTTTAAAATTTCTTGACGAAACTTTAATACTAACATATTAACACTCCATAAATATTTATAAAAATATTTATGGCTCGATTTAAAATTACCGAGGTCTCGATACCTCTTTTTCGATTCTAATTATTTTAATATTTATTTTTAGTACACTATTCACTATTTCAAAATTTTTCCTAACTTCACATTTAATTTATACTCACTAAATTAACAATATTTCCTACTCATTTGTAGGATTTAGTGATCTCGAATCACTGTTCCGACACCACCGAAAATTAGGTTGTTACACTAATTAATTATAATTATTAACAAATAGATGTGTTCTAAAGAGGCAACTTTTGTACGTAAAATTATCATATAAAAGACATAATTTTATGTAAAATTACTTATAAAACAACAAAACCCTATAAAAGTATCTTATTAAAAGATATATTCTTATGAAAGGGTATCTTATGAAAAGATACACCTATTGGATGTTTATATAAAGGAGTTTTGAGAGCTTTGTTTTATACCAGAGGCATTTTAAAGTTTTATTCAAAATTCTTATTTTCTTCTATCATTTTAACAATAATATTACATGCAAAACTGTTGTCGACAACTTTACATTTTATTTCCATATTTTAATGTAATGTCATAATTTATTAAGATGTTTTCATTTATCCACCTACCTTTTCTACAGACCCAGCACACAATCAAGCGCAGAATGGATAGCTATCAGTCAACTAAACCATTCAAAAAAATTAAGGGTAAATTACATAAACAGTCACTCAACTTTGGAGTAGCTAACAAAACAGTCACCTAGATTTCATTTCAGTCACTTAACTTTGAAAAAATAACAAAACAGTCCTTTTAACCATTTTCCGTTTCGTCTGTAATGGAAAAATGACATGGCACTTAACAGTGGGTTAGCTGTCATTTTAACAGCCCTTTCTAACCCTAAACAGCCCTAGGCAGTAGAAGAAGAAGAGAAAAAGAAGAATAAGAGAAGAAACACAGAAAAAGAAGAAGAATAAGAAAAAGAAGAGGAGGAGAAGAAGAATAAGAGAAAATGGAAGGAGAGTGATATATCTATGCAAGCTGGTTCCATGTATCCAGAAGAAAATCAAACGGACAAGGAGAATGAACGTGATTCTAATAAAAAAACCATTTCTGATAAATGTACCCAAGATATTTCCTTATCTCTAGAAGAAAATGAGCCTAAAAACAGAATTCCGAGTCAATGTGATACGGAGGATTTGATACTGTCTAGGAAAATGATGGACGACACAATGAAAATGGCCAAAGATGATGTCTTTAAAGAGTTGTTTACCCTTGGAAAGTTGCTTTCCATGCCAGAATTCAGCACAGTGAAACTCGAAGCTATGTCATCCAATTGCAAAAGTGATGGAATCAAACAACAGCGTTTTCAAGTAAACTCATCTTGGTCAAAGTTACTAAATTTCGATGTACTATGCTGAAATTCCTTGGAATAACAATATGGATCACCAATGTATGCAGGGAAACATGCATGATTATATTTTATCATCCCCTAATTTTTGCATTCATGTTTTTGTTTAGCATCAAAGGCACCTTGTTTTCTAGTAATTATATGTGTTTCCCATAATGAACGAACCCTCTATATGAAAATTTGAAACTAGAAGAAAAACCATTGTAATTTTGTTTTCCACATAAGTTAGGAATCTATGAATATCTGAAAGTGACAAGTATCCAGATTGTTAAAGTTACTTTTCTGTTAGGGGTTCACATCTTAGGAAGTAACATGATGTATTTTGACTTCTATGCAGAACTCAAAGGAGAAGGAAGTCATAATGATGCCTCATTTGGTTTCTGCAGATAAAGCATCAAACAATAGCTGCAAGAAGACAATTATATTTGCTTCTGCCCCGGTTTCTGTAGCTGAAGAAATGGACAGTGGGAAAGAGGAAGCTACAATGTTCAGCACTGCTACCAGCAGCAGCCTTGTCAATGAGGTATCAGATGATAGCAAATTGGCAGCTCGAAGTATCGCATTTAGCTTTTATTCTTCTGCATTGATGAGCAACAAAGATGAGGGTTGCATAAAGAGAAAGAGGTTGAGGGAGAAGAAGATAAAGAGAAAGATGAGAAGAAAAAGAAGAAAAATCATTCTGACATCATCTTTTCCTTTTTTTGTTTGACCCTTTGACTATTCATCCAACATGGCAAGTTAACTGGCCACATCAGCTAGTTAACTTGCCACGTCAGCACTCTCGTTAACCCCCTAACGGAAATTGTTAATCGGTGACTATTTTGTCACTTTTTCATAACGTTAGTGACTGTTTGTAACTTTTCAAAAGTTGAGTGACTGAAATGAAACCTAGGTGACTGTTTTGTCAGCTATCCCAAAGTTGGGTGACTGTTGGTGTAATTTACCCAAAAATTAGACGAGCTTGCATGGAATGATTTTGAATAGGTAGATGTCACTCATGATCTGGTATTGCTAGTTATTCATCAAACACAATCCCAATCAAGATGAAGCTATCTCCTGAGATATGTGATGATTCTGCCGCCCTAGCGTACCACTCGAACCATTTCTGTGCCTTCCATAACCTGAGGAATGTGTCAGATTCTATCTAGTGTTGAATTTTCCCTACAACATTGAAGGGGGCTGTCAGGAGATGGTGGTACTAATTGGCCCTAGGTTCCCATTATCAACTTTGACCAGTTGAGTAGGAACTTTGTGACTCATTCTGGTTGTAATTAAATAGCCTCTCGCACATCAGCAAGTTTGAGGTATGTCAAACAAAATCAGGAGGAAACGTTGAAGGAATACATCAAAAGGTTCTATACAACTACATTAGAGGTAAAGGAGCTAAAAGACGAGCGGGTTATTCAAGCATTCATATTAGGAGTGCAACACAAACTCATGCATTATGCTTTTGCAGATGCCCAGCTAACCAGGCTTTATCAACTATATTAAAAGGCAATGCTGTAAACTAAGGCTAAAGAGGTAGAAGTTGCTAGGTAGGTAGAGAACCCAAAAGGATAAGATGTATCGTGCAGATAAAAGGCCAGACAAATCTAGTGAATGATAGCAAAAGCATTAGATATCAATAGCCACAGAGTAAGAAAAGGGAGTGGAATTCTCCTTACTGGAATTCTCCTTACTCTAAGTTCCACTCAATACCACTCGCACAGCTATCATGCATGCCATAATGAAGGTTTGGTAGAAAGACCCCGCCAATGAAAGGAGACAAGCCAAAGAAACTCAAGAAAACTTCGTGAATTCCATGACAACACAAGACATTCAAGAGAAGTGTATTAGCTTGAAGGATGCTATTAGGACGCTCATCAGAAGAGAAAATTACAGGAAAACCTGTTATCGGTGCTATCAATGTTATAATTGGGGTTAATGATCACTTGCCACAAACTAAATCCATGAGAGAAGAACTACTTAGGGTTTCATGGCATCAGACCCTCACCCGTCCAAGTGCGCTACACTCATGGACAATCAATTTTGACCAATGGCTAAATCGGTAGACGGAATTAATTTACTGAACTGGATAAAAAAATATTTATAAATAAAGCCCGATTGAGAAAACGTAAATTTGACCTATTGTCAGATTGGCAAAAACCTGCAAGAGGCTCAATAAACTATAATGTCACAAGCTTGCTTTTGATAAAATTTCACCTGCGTTGCATTTGCATTACTTTACAATGAAAATGATGAGCATGGAAACAAATATTGCATTAGCTGGGAAGGAGTTCATCCCAAAGGAGGCAACTCTCATTTAACCAACAAAAGCACTAATATTCATGAAACAGCCGAGTATTCGATAATTTAAAGCCTGGTGGTAAAGTAGGTAACATCACCCGACAGAAAAAAAGATAAATTGCAAGAAGTAAATAGTTCTCAAAATTTTGCTCACAACTTCATAAATAAACAACTCCAGCTAATCTTTAGAATAAACTACTGCAGCAATACATATCTGGATGTCTTATGCTAAAGTTTAGGCAGCATTTTGGGCAGCAAGCCTCTTCCTAGCTTCCTCAATGATGGATAACTTGATACCCTTACCCTTAGGAAGGGACACCCATGGCTTTGTTCCTTTTCCGATGGTGAAGACATTGCCGAGACGAGTTGCAAACTCATGCCCAGCAGCATCTTGAACATGGATTGTCTCAAAGCTGCCCTTATGCTTCTCCCTGTTCTTAATTACTCCAACTCGCCCTCTGTTTCTCCCTCCAGTGACCATGACAACATTCCCAACATCAAACTTGATGAAATCAACAATTTTGTTGCTTTCAAGGTCTAGCTTGATGGTGTCATTAGCCTTGATCAAAGGATCAGGGTAACGGATAGTACGACCATCGTATGTATTCAAGTATGGAATACCTTTCTGGCCAAACTGGACAGATCGAACCTTGCAAAGCTTGAACTGCAAAATACGAAAAGGCACATGGATAATAATGTTATAACTAAAAGAATGAAAAAAGTTGGAATACTCAAGTAGTATCATACAAATGTGATCAGAACAAGCAGATCAAACAAGTATAGATAGAGTATCCGAACCTTGGTTTCATCGCCACTGATGGCATGGAGACGAAATCGCCCTTTGGTGTCATAAAGTAGACGGAAGTCCTCATTTGTTTTAGGAATGGACACAACATCTGCCAGAAGGTAGTATAGCATGGTTAGACCATATTTGAAGAGAATAATTTAAGAAAGGCAGAGAGAAAACATTCAAATCCTAAAAAAAAAAGTAGCTCTTAAAACAGTAGGCAGAAGGGAGGATTCTGAAGTCATGTGGAAAACCGAGTAACCATGCCAAATACAATTCATTCAACTAACTAGTTTGTATGCTGCAAATAAAATAAATCAGCTGACAAAATCAGCTGAAGAAGTGAAGAGATACTACACGTACCCATGAAACCAGCTGGATAGGTCTTATCCGTCCTAACCTTCCCATCAACCATAACATGCCTCTGCATGAGAATAGCAATGACTTCTCTATAGGTGAGAGCATACTTCAAACGGTTTCGCAAAATAAGGATCAATGGCAAGCATTCCCTGGACTTGTGGGGACCAGACGATGGCTTGGGTGCCTGCAGAGATGGAAAACGAAAACATCATCTAAAACGGTATAGGTGATGGGTACAAAAAAAAAAAAAAAAGAGAGAGAGAGAGAACTGAATCAATAAAGAAAAAGAAGTAAACTAGTATGGAAGTGAAGGGATCAAGATGATGACATACAAAAGCACCACCAAGCTTGTCAAGCATCCAATGCCTGGGGGCATTGAGCCTCTTCAAATGTTTCTTCAACCCTCTAGCCTGTAACACACCGCAAAGAACAACATATCGTAAATGAAACTGAAATGCATAAGGTGTCAATTTGTCTACCCATTACAAATAACAGAACAATGAATGAAGAGCAGGTAAAGAATCTAAGGTTCCATTCAAGTCCCCCATTCCCAATCAATCAAAACAACATTTATACTAAATAGGCAAGGAATTAGATAGATCCCGGCTACAATGAACAGTGCGAATCACAGAAAACCCAGATATAATAAACATTCAAAATCAATTAAGATTAGGCCAATTTTCATTTGCTTAGAAAGCTAGCCCAAAACTTTAAATAACAGTGATTAAACAAACTAAAATGGAATAGCCTAAGCAGCAAACCATGAAACTTACATAACTATCAAAGAATGAAATAGTTAAGAAAAGGTAAGAGGATCGAAGTTAGGAAAAGTAGAAGAAACTAACCATCTTGGAGAAATGAGGCTGCTTTGCTCAAAGTCTGTGTCTTGCTAGGGTCTTCAAACAAGAAACCCTAATAGCTGCATATCTTAATAGATGAGGGCATTATAGAGTTTTCGATCCAAATATGAATTGGGCGTCTGCCATGACCGAAACTATGTTTATGGGCCAGTAGCCCACAAAAAGATAAAATTTTGGGTTCATTATCCCCCCTTTTTTTATTGAAGTTGCTCAAGTTCTTTTGGGAATATACAATGGTTAAAATATGCTATAGGTCCCTGTACTTTTAACATTTAGAACTTAATCTCTCCACTTTTCAGATTTTAAAGTTCGGGTCTAATTGTTAATATTGTTAAATTTATTGATGTGATATTTTGAAATAAAAAAATATTCACTTGTTAATAATGTAACTAAAAAATGGTGTGCCTTGAACTGAATTTAATAAAATAATTTTAATTATGATAATAGTTAGACTTGAATTCAAATCTAAAAAGTAAAAGGTTAAATTCTTAAAAATAAAAATACAAAGATTAAATTTTAAATTTATAAAAGTATAAAGACTGGCATATTTTAACCATATACAATATAGGTTTAACTTATGGTTTTGTACTTGTATTTTCATCATTTGGTACTCAATTTTGACATTTTTAACGTGGTACTTATGTTATTTTTGGCTAAATTTGGTACATGTATTTGATAAAAGTTATATATTTTGATACGCTTAATTTTTAGGGTTCAATTTGGATTTTAGGGTTGATTTGATGAAAGTTAATTTCTAATATAATTTGGTTTGAAATTTTCATAATTTTGTAAATAGAATAAATTTAGTGTTAATTGTGAATTTGTTTAAATTTACATTTAATTTGTCAAACACAATCCAATGGATGTGATGTAATTTAAGTTTTATGAACGGATGTGATATAATTTAAGTTTTATGAATGGATGTTATAAAATTAATCGCTAATATTATTAGCTAATTATGAATTTTCATTTGATCAATTTTAAAATTTAAATTAAACACTAAAAATTAACTTTATTATCTTTAAGTACCAAAATGTACAGTAAATTCGAATAAGAAATATTCTTCAATGAATATGAAATGAAATTGAATGGTTTCGAGTTTTTACAAGAGAAAACTAAATAAATAAAATGTCAAAACTTGCATATTTAGACACTCATTGATGTTTTATCCACATAAATATTTTTGTTAAATATTGTTTATTATTTGGTAAATTATTTATTTTCTGATTAAATTATAAGATTAAAAATTAAAATTATAATATGCTCAAAATTTTTGTATTATTTATATATTTAAAATTTGATCTTCATATTTTTATTTTTAAAATTTAGTCTTTTAATTTTTGAATTTAAAATTTAGGTTTATTTATTAAGATTGTTATAAATTTTTGTCAAATTTAAAATCCACATGGCTCAATCAATCTCCAACACTTGTAATAAATTGTCTCAAAGGATTTTGACATTAAACATTAAACAATAAACAAAATACTTAAATAAATATGTATTTTAACACAAGAAGACAAATCATTCCTCAATCATCAACAGTTGTTTAATCTTGAACGATGTGAATCAGAATAGTAGCTTCATCACTGGTGGGTGCTGCATCATCTGCTTATTCATAATTATAGACACTCACAATCAATATCCAAAAACTTGAAGCCAAAGCAACACCCCAGAAATGAAAAAATATTAAAAGTGATTTATGATGGTAAAAGAGTGTAACCTGGAAGAGATGTTGGCAACTGCGAGACAATGTTATCAATGATACCTCCTCCATCCTCTGTTTGCTCCTCTTTGTTCATACCCCCTCCTCCTCCTCCACCACCCTTTTCTGCCTCTGGTCTCAAACCAGATTCACCAAAAGCTTCAGCTTTTCCTTGAGCACTGATGCTTCCAGCTTTGGGACTTAAAGGACTGACCAAGTTTGAAATGATTTGATCAAAAAACCCACCTCCCTTCTCTTCATTTTTGGCCTCTGCACCTGCACTCATGGTCTCTTTCTCAGCTTCTTTAGCTTGGTTCTCTTCATCAGCATCTGATCCTGCAGTAACCAAATTTGAGATGAGATGATTAATGAATCCACTTCCATTAGCTCTCTCTTTCTCTTCCCCATGTTGTTTAGCTCCTGCTTCATCATCTCCCTTGGGATTAATGGGATGCAACAAGCTATCAGCTTCAGGCACAACATCATCCATCTTTTCTACGATTTTGATTAAGGGATTTGGTGGGACAGATATAGGTGTTATTTATACTGAGAGGCGGTGAAAGGGGGAAAAAGGGGAAATAATAAAATATTGATAGAGAGGGCAATATCTTGATTATTAATTGGGTAAATAGTAGAAAAGGCCCAACAATAGGTGGACATGTGTCAGCTTGCTGGAGCCCTTCTCAAAGCATTTTTATGATTTCCATACATACATGGTCGGTGGCATCGAATACCGCCTTTGTCAGAAATGCAAATACTCTTGAAAACGTTATCGTTTCCCTTAAACAATTAAAATAACTTATTAGTCTACTTTTACTTTTCAAATATCAAAATTCTAATCCTATTATTAATATTGTTAAATTTATTAAAATAAAAATTTGATGGCATTAACAATTAAACTTGGATTTAAAATCTCAAAAGTAAAAGTACTAAATTTCTACAAATAAAAATATAATAATTAAATTTTGAATTTACAAAGAGTACGTGGACTAATTAATATTTTAACCAAACAAATATTATATAAAAGCAAGTGGGGAAATTTGCTTTCTTTTTATCATTACCTACTCATTCTAATATATATTTTCCTTTGGTCTGAGACCCCAATGTCCGATAGTCCCGAGCCAAGTCAAACCCTAAAATGAAAGGGTAAAACAACTCAAATTCGAAATAATCCTCTAAACAATACATAGGCAGGCGCTTCTATATTCCAAAAAGTCGGATCTTCATTGATCAGCATTGGAATCAATACATTGTCAAAAAAGCAAGTGTATCCCCTACAAGAGTTCAACATTGATCACCATATATCATTTAAAACGAAAACTATGCCTACGTTCTCAAAAGAATCAGAAACCATCTCCTTTCGGTGATATATGAGATCAAATTCAATGGGGTTGATTGGTTATCAATATAAAACCTACAGGAAGTCAAGTCAGACCTTACCAATCAGAGTTAACTTCCTTATATGGTAGTTACGCTATGGATCATTCTCTCTTCGACCATACATAGCTTCCGCCTCAGCCTTCTTTTGTGCTTCCCTTTTCTCCTTCCGTCTAGCATCCCTCGCAGCAGAATCAGCCTGTACTTTCTCCATTATTGCATTGAAACCAGGAACTGTCCTGTCTAGTTTGTTAAAAACTTGGCTGCTAAGGTTGTAAAAGATTCGGAATATTCTCTGCAAGTATACAAAGAACAAAGGTTATAACAGAAGAATAGATACTTTAACAATTACCATAACATGTTATTTTAACAAAAGCATCTTTAACAATTCCTAGGATGATCGTCCCAATAAAAAGAACTAGTATACATTGAAAGCAGGCTAGATACTTTAGTTATCAAACTTGCAACTTGACCAACATCGTACTCGGAAGAGATTACACCCTACCTTGACATCCTTATTCCAATGTCTAATGTACGGAGGACCAGTTGTGTAGGTACCAAGAGGCTCACGATACCACTCTCCACCATAGGTAATCTCATCCATTGCTTGCTCAACACTTAAAACTTCCCATGGCCTTAACCCAGGGATAACTTTAGCCAACTTTTGCCTGCCTCACAGAAGCAACTAAATTATTAACATTTTTCTCGATATATAAGATAATAACCATAAATAAATAAATAATAATAATAAAAAAGAAGTAATTTCAGCAATATGATGTACAAATATCTTCAAAACCAGATAAGGTAGGCTAGAAAAAAGAGACGTAATACCGAAGATCTTTTGAGATGTATTTATTTGGCATATAATCAGCTTCCAATAGAGTTGTCATTTCAGAGCCACCAGCCCAAAGAAATAGGGCATGGCTAGGTATTCTAACACCAGGCCATATGCCATCATTAGCTTTTAAAACGGCCAAATCACGTCTTTTGCTCTCTATAGCTTCATGTTGAAGCTGCTTATAAGTTTTCTCCTCGTGTCCTTTAAGGGGAACCCAAGGAGGTATACCTTTCTGAAGTTTGTGAAGGAAAGCTGTTGCTGCTGCACCAAGCCTAACTGATGATCAACACAAAACGATAGTAAATCAACCAGATAACTGAAACAGACCATTCAGAAAATATTTTTGTGATGATGTACATAGGAAAATGGTCGTTGCCTAGACAATACTCATCTAAATATAGTGCATTTGACAGTATCTCCAAGATAAAAAAAATAATGCCTAAACGGTATAAAGGAGGTTTGGCTCCCAATTCCAAATGATTGAAACAGATAACCTGGAAGTTTTGAATCTTCTATTCAATAGATCACAATGTTTAAAAGGAGTTCATGGGAAAAAAAAAAGGAGAATAAAGGTATTGTATTATATACTAAAGGCAGGCCTTAACTACGTAAACATCATAGCATCTTAAACGGATTTAATCTTGTTGAAATTGCATCCCATGTTCATTTAAATTCCTAGAAAAATCACTTAATCACGTGTGAAGACAATACACCTCGAATTTAGTTCATCAAATTTGTATTCAACATGGATAACTAATACCATTTGGTACTGCATTTTGCTATTACACTCAAAGAACGCTAACAAAACATTAACGAGGTGATATGTAACATCCTGATTTTGGGCTTAGTCGGAACAGTGGTTTCAGGACCACAAATTCGACGAGAAAAATTTTATTTTTATTATATTTTTATGGTCTACGATTTCACGGAATGATTTCGTGAAAATTTCGTTCAAAAATTTCGACGTTTGGGCACTCAATTTGGTCAAAAGGACTAAATTGTAAAAAGTGCAAAAGTTGAGTTTTACATGTTAGAAGTGTTTAATTGTTATGAGTTTTTAAATCAAAGGTCCTTAAATGGTAATTAAACCATTTTGAAGTTTGTGGACAAAAATTGGACATGGATGGAATTTTTGAAAGTTTAGTAAGGAAGGGCATTTTGGTCATTTGGTAATTAAAAGAAATAAAAAGGAAAAATAAAGCCAAATTTGACTCATCTTTTTCATGGAGGCCGAAATTAGCATAGGGGAAGCCATGGCTAGGGTTTTCAAGCTTTCCAAGCTCAATAGTAAGTCCGTTCTAGCCCCGTTTTTCAAGTTCTTTACGTTTTTGGAATCCCGGTAACTTGATTAAGCTTATGCTAGCAATAATTCAACCTAGGGTTCGCATTTGGAAAAATACCCATAGGTGAAATTCGTGTATTTTGGTGTTTTATGATAGAATATGAGGTTTTAAATTATGTTAGACAACTTGTGCTACTCGGTTTTGAGTGAAAACGAGTAAAAGGGCTTAATCGGTAAAAATACCTAATAGTTATAAGTATATGTTAAAGTGAGAATTTGATGTTGCCATAGAAGGGAAAAGTGATCAGCATGTCATAAAACATAAGAATAAGGGATGAAGTTTAATTCCCGAGCCTAGGGGCAAAAGTGTAAATATGTAAAAGTTTAGGAGCAAAATTGTAATTTTGTCAAAGTTTGAGTTAAGGACTGTTTTGAATAGTATATTAATTAAATAAATAAAATATAATGTTTTAAATCTCGAAAAACGAGATTTGAACCTAGAATGAGAGAAAAATCTAAAATTTGGAAAGTTGGTAAAATGACCGTTTTAGTATCAAGGTAAGTTCATATGTATAATAAGCATTAATTTATGCATGTTTCAATGTAAAATTGATATATTTATTATGATTTCGAGATGTTGAAAGTATGTAAGTTATATGATAATAATACAACAATAATGTTGTAATTTATATTTGAAAGTTAAATTTAGTGAATTAATTGAATTATGTTAAATTAAATGATTATGGTGCCAAGTTTATGAATTGATTTAAAAATATGTCTATGGTACATGAAGTGCATTTAATTATCATACATAAATGTGATTTCTATGATTATGGATATTATGGGAAATTGTAAGTTCATATGATTTTTAATAAGGCAATGTGTAATTTAATGTTATTGCCTCGATATTAAATGAGATGTAAGTTTATATGTAAGTAATACATCAATATTACTTGTATTATAATATTTTATAATAATATTGGAAATATGTTTGTGGATAATTACTTGATCGGTGAAATTGTTGAAAAAGAGAGAGAAATCCCGGTTGAACCTTCGGAAAAATTGGATGATACAGATAGTATGTAACTAGGTCACATGTATGGGGCTGAGTGCACATCATGTGTACAAGAGAGCTACAAGACATTATGATGTAGCCAGGTCGCATGGGTGATACTATGTGTACATCATGTAGACAAGAGAGCTACGGGATATATGTAACTAGGTCGCATGCGTGGTTCCAGGTGAAGGACACCATGTAGACAAGAGAGTTACAAGATAAATTGGCTAGGTCACATGGGTGGTACTGAGTGTTCACCATGTGTACAAGAGAGCCGAACTATATGATGGGTGGAGCTATGTGCTGAAACCACCAAGTATCGAGGATTGATCCGAAGTGTTCAACGAGAGACTTTCTATGTATTGCTTTGTGAATTTTGTGATGAATAAGTGCAGGCTACTATGCATACCTGATAACTTCGATCATGTGTGTAGTACTAAGTGCAGGCTACTACGTGTACCGGATAATTGGTCGCATGTGTAATACTAAGTGCAGGCTACTATGCGTACCAAATAGCTTCTGCTACAAGTGTGAAAATGAGAAAATGTGCAGGCAATTGTGTATCTGTTATTATTCCGATGAGTTCAACGGGAAATCGATTAAGTGAAAATAAATGTGAAAGTGATTATGTGATGAACAAGTGCAAGTATATGTTTATTTGAATTTATGAGCAATATGCTCGATATTTGAGCGAACCTCGGTAAAATGGGAGGGATTAACTGAAATTGTGGAAAAGTGAACTTTAGTAGTAAAACAGTGTTTGACAACAATAGTGCATGAATTTGAAAATTTACCAAAAATTATGTAAGTTGAATTAAATTTCAAACAAAATATGTAATTAAAGTTTATTGAGTCTATTTTCACATAAAAGAAACAGGGAAAGCAAAAGAATTCCATATTATGTGATATTTGAATTCTTGTGAGACAGTGTCTGAATGAATTCGAGATTCCCTGTTCTGACTTAAAAAAATTGTTAAAAATTATAGAAAAATAATTTTGGGGTATAATTTATATGCCTAGAATCTTGGATGAGTCTACTTTTAATAAAAACAAACGAGAACATCATCCGGGTTTTGTACTATAAGATAAATAAATTTTAGTGAAGAAAGGTCGAAACTGTTAAACAGCAAAACAGGGGAGATTTTGAATAATAAACTGTATTTATTGGCTGGACTAAAAATTCTGAAAATTTTATGGTGAAAAGATATATGAGTCTAGTTTTTGAGAAAATTTACGGATCTTAATTTGGAGTTCCGTAACTCTAAATATAAATGATTTAGTGACTATTACTCAACAAACAGCTTAACCAGAACATGTGTAAATGTACAAATGAGTTAGTTTTATTGTGGGAAGCATGCTAGTAAATTGCTTATTATTATTTCATGTGAGCTTACTAAGCATAAAGCTTACCCCCCTCCTTTCCATTTCTTTTAGTATTGTCAGGTTAGTTCAGGGTTGAAGATCGTCGGAGGCAGCATCACACTATCAAGTCAACACCTTGCAGTATAAACACATATGCTAAATTTATCAAGTGAGTGGCATGTATAGGGACCTAATTTTATAATATGTGTTATTATTATTTGGCCAAATATATTAGTCTTTAGTGAGCTAATGATTCTGATTTATAAATCTAGCTATTTATGTTATGTTTGATATTGGTGATGTGCATATGCTTGGTTGTCATGGTAATAAGTTATTTAAGTTGTTTAACTGATGAATTAAGTTTAGTAACACTTCGTGCTTGACTCCGGCGATGGCTTCGGGTACGGGGGCGTTAATTATAAATAAGTAAGTGACTATAACTCGTGTGGACAGTTTGATGTGAGCATTTATTAGTAAATTGTGAAATCATACTTACAAGAATGCTATATACATTAAGGATGTGAAATAGAGAGGAGGAAGAGGAAAATAAATATATGTGGAATACATGGAAACTATGGTATATAAAATATTGATATAATAAAATAAATGATGTGTTTATAAGAAAACAGAAAGAGAATGAAATGTATCATTACATGTATATATATATATGACTAGTCTCAATGTAATGCTTGTTGGGTATGGAGTTGAATTGAAATGTTTCAGGCAAACATGTTATTTTGCGCATCTGAATTGTGGTATTTTATAAAGATATGATCTAGTTTTAAATATGAATACTTGATGATTAAGCTGAAGTTATTTAGTAAGATGATATTCTTGGTATAAATGTATAAGTGGTACTATAATAAACAAGGTAAAATGAGTATAAGAGACACATGTATGATGATATACAAATGCTATGTTTGTGGTTTAATTGAGAATATTCAATCATTAAATGAATACCATGTTATATGCTTTTGATTTTGTATAAGTGTGTAAGAGATTAAGGTTGACCAAAGCTTGAAAAATAGTCTAGGTATATTCCACACAGGCAGAGACACGACCATGTGTCTCAACCGCGTATGGAACACGACTTTGGGACACGGGCATGTGGAGCCTTAAAGCATGAAATTTTTAAGATTTTCGTAAGTTCTCGGTTTAGTACTGAACACTTTCTAAAGTATGTTTTGGGCTTCGTAGACTCAAATAAGGAACTATGTGTAAGTAAATAAACTTTTTGAAATATGAATGAAATTTTATGACCCGTATTTTAGTTTAATGTTTGTATGTTTGTCCGGTAACGCTTCGTACCTTATCCTGACCTCGGGTACGGGTAAGGGATATTACATGATATCTACTGAAACTATGAAAGAGGATTCCCAGTGGACCCTTGGGCACCTATTTCCAGATACAATAAACAAGATTAAAATGAAAATGAAAAGCGTAAGTAAAAAAGGAAAAAAAACCAAACCTTCCCAAGTGGCTATTGCTGGTTCCAAGCCATAAACCATATGAATTGGTGCCCATTCATCCATGTCCTCTCCCCAAATAAAAGTGTGTTTATCAATAATCCCAGCACCCCAAGCTGTTTTGAGGGTTATTAACTCACAAGGACCTCGGGTGCGCCCCAGTCGATCTTTGTAGTACCAGCCTCCACTTCTCATGATAACTGTATCCACAAAATAACTCAAAAAATTCTAAAGCAATTTGTAGCAGAGCCAGGCAAATCAACAATGTACATTTCCACATAGAAACTAAACCACTAAAAACCACTCTCGGAACTAATACATGAACCGAACTTACAGTCATAGTAACGCTTCTCGAGCCGCTTATACCCAATAGCTTGAGCAACATCAATGGGTTTACCAGGTGGATAAGGTCTCTGGCGGAACCCCCAAAGCCCAAAAAAGAACTGTTTCGTGAAATCCCAAAACTTATCATCGCTCTCTTCTCTGGTCTTGATAGCTTTTCTAGGCATAGGCCTCCCATCCAACCCAATCACATGTGGAAGCGCTTGCCACAGTTTCTTATCTTCCTTCCTGAACGGCTCTTCATTTTCTTTAAGCTCCGTTCTATTGATCTCGTCAGCAATTTCCTCAGCTCTAGCCAAAAACTGAACCACGGGACTTGCCCTGAAATCACGCCACCATTTTTCATTCTCTTTAATTTCCTCTTCTGTTGGATTCTCTTTCTTCTCGAAAACGGGGTCCTCATCCAAAATCTTTTCGACCTCCGGAGTGTGCCTGTAATCAGGGAGGTTCTCGCATTCCCAAAAGAACTGGTCCAGCATCTGCTTGTACGGTCCGGTTGTGTCGGAATCCGAGTCGGATTTCTTGGGTTTTTTGTTGAAGGGGCTGGAGAAGTTTATAGAAGCGAAATTGGGAGAGGAAGAGAATGTTTTGGAGCGGAATGAGTGGGCGAGTGAGAGAAGGTTGATGGGTTGGATTGGGTTTTGAGGTTTCCTGAACCAACTTTCGAAGGGATTGAAGTTGATTGAAGCCATGGGGGGAGGTTTGCTTCAAAGGGTTTAGGGTTTTAGTGAGGTTAAGGGGAATGGAGTTTAGCTATTCGGCAATGGAGGAGAGCAACTGCTAACCGAGAAGATTTGGGATAGTATGTCCTTTCCAAATAACAAGAGTGAAAGGCCGAAGAGGTTTTACAAAAAAGCTTAGGCCTATTTGTTTTGAGCTATTGGATTCTCGTATGACCCAAAATATAATTGGTTACATAACCATTTTTGGGCTTTCCTTCCAATTATTTTTAGGTTATTGGATTCCACTTGTCCTTCAAACCAGCCGAGCTTGAGCTTAGATTTTTTAATTAGCTTAGATTTTTAAATTCTGATTCACTCGGCTTAAGCTTAACTTGTTTAAAAATAATATATAACGTGTCAATTTTTTTAAGACTTTTTGTAAAATAAAAAATTTATATTGTTAATCTACTAAATATTTACTCATTCTATATTAATATTTAGTTATTTTATAATTTTTAAATAATAAAATAAATCATTTAGACAAATTTCACCACTCGAGCTTGAAATTTTTTTAAAAATAAGATCTAAACCCTACCAAACTCATAAATAGTTACTCTCTCATGTATATTTTTAATAAGGAATGCTAGCAATCTAATTTCAATACAACTAATGATGGCATTAGCATATAATTTATTATAAAATTATGGCTTTATTTATAATTTAATCGTTACATAATATTCATTTTTTACTTTGGTATTTAAATTTTATTGTTCTATTTTAGTACTTTACAATAACAACATTTTAAAAAAGTTGATCAATCAAAAATGTGCCACATCATTGATGACATGGCAAGTTGACAAGTGACATGGTGTATTGACCGATGACATGATAAGGTGACTAGTGATGTAGCGCATTAATTAAGCTTTGACTTGCATTGACCAATCGTTGATCAATCAAAAATTATTTAAAAAATTACAAAATTATAAATAAATTATAAAAATTAGTAAAAAATTTTAAAATTTGTTTTGAATATATAAAATATATAAAAATATTAAAAGTTCTAAAATGTAAAAAATTTGTTAAACTTGTAAAAAAATTACAATTTTATAATTTTTTATAAATTCTTAATATTTTTAACCATTATAAAAACTATAATTTTTTAAATGTAAAAATGTGAAAATCATTAAAAATTAAAGATTGCAAAGATTATTTAAAATTGTGAAAGTCATAAGAAATTTAAAATTACAATAATTTTTACAATTCTTCTTGAAATTCTATTCTAATATTTGAATTCAAAGTTTAGGCTATTTACCAAAACTTCACAAGCATTTTATTGAAAAATTTCCACTACAAAGGGAGGTGGAGGCCTAATTAACATTATAATGCATGAAATCTATCACTGCGAACCCATTCGCATAGGGATCAATCATTAATCTCTTTATTTGAATAATATTGTACTCTCTATCTTAATAATTAATTTTACAAATTTTTAAAGAAATTAATAATTCTTAATAATTTTAACAATTTTTAAAGAATTTTTAAATTTTTCCAGGAAATTTTACAACTTTTAATAGTTTTAAATAATTTTTACATGTTTTTATATAATTAAATAAATTTTAAGATTTTCTAAATAATTTTTACTAAGTTCTATTTTTTTATAATTTTTGCAAGTTTTTATTTTAAATAAAATTTAAAAATTTTGATGATTTTTTATTGGTTTACATGCCACATCATCATCGATCAACACGTCATATCACTAATTAACTTACCATGTCATCGATGATGTGACATGTTTTGATCGGATGACTATTTTTTTTAATGCTGTTAGTTGTGAGGTACTAAAACGAGTAACGACACAAAGTTTAAGTACTAAAATAGGACTAAAAAAATTTAGATACCAAAATAAAATAAAAAAAGTATAATTTAGAGGCCCGTGACCATTGCACAAGATGCGCCCCATGGAGGTCTGTCAATAAGATGGGGATCATTTAGCCCACGAGAGCTGGCCCGATTTAAGAAATTGATGGAGAAGCCTGTCAGATTGAAGCCTGGTTGGCCTGATAGCGAAGATATGACAACTTAAGCAATTATGGTAACTAATCTTAAAGATAGAGGGAATCATATATTGTAAGATTAGATAGGATTTGATATGGCAATATCTTGTAAATCCCTTAAATCATGGGATATGGTTAATCTTGTCCGTCGATGTGAATGTATCTTGTCCGTCGGTTTTGGGGGAGCTCAACTATAAATAGAGAGCCTCCCCCTCACTTGTAAATCATCCATTGTATCTGAGAATTCTTAAAAGTAATAGAGTTCTGAGAGCATTTACTCAAACACCTTGTGTGCGATCTTTTCTGTGGCTTTCTGTTGTTCTTATAAGCTTCTTTTGGCACAAGTTTGCTTCCGCTATACGAGTTGGTGCCTTGGAGGAGTTCTTAGGGAATCCTCATTTGAGTAAAGGCTGATTTGGGCGAGTTTGGAAGAGCAAATTGCCTAAGGCCGCACGGATTGCGAGACGAAAGGTCTAACCCCGTGACAGTTGTGAGGTACTAAAACGAGTAACGACACAAAGTTTAAGTACTAAAATAGGACTAAAAAAATTTAGATACCAAAATAAAATAAAATAAAGTATAATTTAGAGGCTAAATCGTGAATAATGCCTAAAATTATTGAGTAAATAAATTATTTACACACTTTAAATTTTATTTGTTTGAACCTCATCATTAGGTCCATTGATCAAAAGTAATCACTCATTTTCAAGAGATGAGATCAATCCGCAAGTTTAACCTGTATAAAAATATTTATGCTTCGATGTATGAATTGTAATATCCCGAAATAGGGCCTAAACGGAATAGTGGTTGCGAAACCACAAATTCGAGGTAGAAAAATTTATTTTATTATTATTTTGAGTTTCATGGTATGATTGCATGATTGTGTGAAAATTTCGTGATGAAATTCTATGCATAAAGTGCTTAAGTTGAGGTTAGGGACTAAATCGAATAATTTGCAAAACTTGCATTCTAGAAGTTTTTAGTATGAAATTACTTTGGAATATTAATTAGGAGGGTTTAAATAACAATTTGACCAATTTTAAGTTCATGGACAAAAGTTAGGACATGGAAGGAATTTTTGAAAATTTAGTAAGGAGGGGTAATTTGGTCATTTGGATATTAAATGAATTAAAAAGGGAAAAATAACACAAAAATAGTCATCTTCTCAATTAGTTTCTGTCGATTTTTGCTCTCCTCCATAGCTGGGGTTTCTTCAACTTTCAAGCTTCATAGTAAGTGATTCCAAGCCCGTTTTAATGATCTTCGTTTTGGAGTCCATTAACTTGATTAAGCTTATTCTAGCAATAATTCAACCTAGGGTTCATTTTAGAAAAATACCCATGGCTGAAATTTGTGTATTTTGGTGTTTATGATAGAATATGAGGTTTTAAATTATGTTAAACAACTTATGCTACTCGGTTTTAAGTGAAAGCAGTAAAAGGAGCTTAAATTGAAAAAAATACCAATAGTCATAAGTATATGTTAGAGTGTGATTTTGATATTGCCATAGAAGGAAAAATTATCAGCATGTCATAAAACATAAGAAAATAGGATGAAGTTTAATTTACGAGCCTTGGGGCAAAAGTGCAAATATGTGAAAGTTTAGGGGTAAAAATATAATTTTGCCAAAGTTTGGGTCAAGGACTGTTTTAATAAATGTGAATATTAAATAAGTTAAAATTCTATTATAGATCAAGAAGAGCGAAATTAGAGGAGTAGATCGGGAAAAGAAAAAGTAAAGGACTAAATTGTAAAGTTTAGTCACATTTTGTATCAAGGTAAATTCTGATAAATGAATGCAATATTATTTTATTTTACATTATTATTGTCAATTTCAGCATTTATATATTTATGTTATGAAAATATTTAAAAGTCGAGTTTAAGGTGCGATGTGAGAGGAAAAGTGTTAAAAGCCGGTTGAACCCTAGGAATGTTAGGATATTAGGGTTGTGAGAATGAGCAGAAATGAGCCATGTAAGTCCACATTAGAAATATGGCTTTGGAGCAGGATTGAGCCATGTAAGTCCATATTATATATGGCATTGGAGACATGAATAATTCATGTAAGTCCATGTCAAAGACATGGCATTGGCGAGATATTGATGAGCGAGGAGCGACCTAGTATCCTTAGTATTAGGAGTGGTTCAGCGGGTCAGGATCTGAGTTAAATTACAGTGAATTAACAGGAAAGGAAAAGTAGATTATACTTATGAAAAGGAAAGGCCGGTAAGAATGAAGGTAAGGGAATAAAGAAGAAGATAGAAATTGAGAAGTAAAGAAATTTATGATGTTAGATGATATTATGCATAATTATCCATTATGTTGAATGTTGTGATTTATTTGCTTGTAAGCTTACTAAGCCTAGTGCTTAATCTCTTTATTTTCTTCTTCTTATAGTACTTATCTAGTCACTCGGGGATCGAAGAAAACGTCGGAGGCTGATCACACTATCAAAGAAATAACTCGGTATAATTAGACGTTTTGTTTTGGGTATGGCATGTATAGAAACTTAGCTACTTTTGGCATAATATGAACAATGAATGATGTGTAAATACTTGCTAGTGATTAGCTAATAAAATAGCCGATGATATACATGTTTAATAATATGTATGATTGAATGGTGATTATCACATGAAAATTATGAAAAATGTGAAAGTAACCTAAAAACAGATTCAAGTAACAGAAATGACGTAAATTTGAAAAATCACTAAAAATTGTAGAAACATAGTTTGAAGATGAATAATATATGAAATTAAAGCTTATTATGTATATTTTCTTATGAAATAAGCAAAACAGGTAAAGGTATTATATTTTATGAGATATCTGAGTTTTAGTGAAACAGGGTCAGAGCAATTTCTGGATCCCCTGTTTCAACTTTGGAAATTCACCATAAATTGTAGAAAACTAATTAGAAGGTTTAATTTATATGGTTAGAATCCTTGTTGAATCTAGTTTTAATAGAAACAAACGGCTTAGTCATATGAATTTTTTACAGGAAGAAACATGGTTTGTAGTAAGAAGAGGTCAGTGCAGTCAAGTTTTGAAATAGGGAAAACTTTAACTAATAAACTGTACTAATTGGCCAAGTAAAAAATTCTAGAAAAAAATTAGTAGATAGATATATGAGTCTAGTTTCAGGAAAAATTTACGGATCTTAATTTTGAGTTTTTAAACTTAAGAAATGAATTTTTAAGCAACCATGGCCTTGAAAAATAGTTTATTCGAAAATTAAAATAAGTGGTTTAGAGTTGTTTAAAGGTAAGATAAGTTTAGTAACACCTCAAGCTTGACTCGGTGGCGGTTTGGCATGGGGGTGTTAAATTTATTAGTATCAGAACCCCACGCTTGAAACCGTCACGGTCAAGCAAGGTGTTACTAAACTTATATTACACCACTCGGAATACTAAGAACATAAATATATAAATGCTGGAAATTGACAATAATAATGTAAAATAAAATAATATTGCATTTATTTATCAGAACTTACCTTGATACAAAATGTGACTAAACTTTACAATTTAATCCTTTACTTTTTCTTTTCCCCGATCTACTCCTGAATTTCGTTCTTCTTGATCTATAATAGGAATTTTAACTTATTTAATATTCACATTTATTAAAACAGTCCTTGACCAAAACTTTGGCAAAATTATATTTTTACCCCTAAACTTTCACATATTTGCACTTTTGCCCCAAGGCTCGTAAATTAAATTTCATCCTATTTTCTTATGTTTTATGACATGCTGATAATTTTTCCCTTCTATGGCAATATCAAAATCACACTCTAACATATACTTATGACTATTGGTATTTTTTTTTCAATTTAAGCCCTTTTACTCGTTTTCACTTAAAACCGAGTAGCATAAGTTGTTTAACATAATTTAAAACCTCATATTCTATCATAAAACACCAAAATACACAAATTTCAGCCATGGGTATTTTTCTAAAAATGAACCCTAGGTTGAATTATTGCTAGAATAAGCTTAATCAAGTTACCGGGACTCCAAAAACGTAAAGATCATTAAAAACGGGGCTTGGAATCACTTACTATGAAGCTTGAAAGTTGAAGAAACCCCAGCTATGGAGGAGAGCAAAAATCGGCAGAAACTAATTGAGAAGATGACCATTTTTGTGTTATTTTTCCTTTTAATTCATTTAATATCCAAATGACCAAATTACCCTCCTTACTAAACTTTCAAAAATTCCTTCCATGTCCTAACTTTTGTCCATGAACTTAAAATTGGTCAAATTGTTATTTAAACCTCCTAATTAATATTCCAAAGTAATTTCATACTAAAACTTCTAGAATGCAAGTTTTGCAAATTATTCGATTTAGTCCCTAACCTCAACTTAAGCAATTTATGCATAGAATTTCATCACGAAATTTTCACACAATCATGCAATCATACCATGAAACTCAAAATAATAATAAAATAAATTTTTCTACCTCGGATTTGTGGTTTTACAACCACTATTCCGTTTTGGCCCTATTTCGGGATATTACATGAATTATATTTAAATTTTTATATTTTATAACCAAAATTTCATAGTTCCACTCTCAATTATCGGATTGATTTGCATTCCAAGTAAATAATTATATTTGTTCTTTTGAGACAATGCCTAGAATTACTCATAGCCCCTTCTCAACCCATAAATAGGAGTTGCACTCGAACCCACATCCTTTTGCATTGACAATAATGCTCATACCAATCAAATTAAAACCTTAATCGGCATGGTAAACTTGAGTTGGCATATAGCAATGCTCACCCCATACCATTATACTCCATGGCTGGTGGTATTACTCAAATACTGCTAGCATCACATGTGAAGACCATCTTCAATTTTTCTCTCCACCAATAATTGCATCATTTAGGTTAATATTTGCTTTGATCACCTACAGATTGTAGGCTCAAGACTACTACATATGTATAATGACTTGAGTAGGCAAGTAGCATCATCCAATTCAGGAGTTTCAACAATTTAAACTTACTGAGAAAAAATGAAAGAATCTTATTATTCAAGGGAATTTGCCAATAGAATCACAATTTAACAAATATGGATTTGCTTTTCATGTTTGAAAACTGCACTTAACCAATTCCACCTTACAAATTTGAGACTCGAAGCATTTTTTTAAGTAAAGATATCAGCATTGAGGTCATCGCAGGTAAGTTCAAATAGCCTATCTTAATAATACCTTTTTGAGTTGTGCTTAGTGATGTGATATTCGGATTTAGGTGTGGGTGTGAATATGGATATGTATTCAAAATTGGTATGATTAGATTTTTTTTTTAAAATTTCTATATATTTGAAGAAATTTTGGAGATTATATTCCCGTATCCATTTTGCTAGACACAAGATTTTTAAGAAAAATAATGGTATTTATAAAAACAAATCAATTCATTTTCTCCTGTAAGCATAATGTAAAAGAAATATATATAAATTGGTTAAGATATGGTGTCAATTTTAGCTTTTAATGTTTACGTATTTTGTTTCTTGTTCTTTTTTTTAGTTAAATTTTGCTCTCAACATTTTAAAAAGAGTCAAATTGATTTTTTTAATGAAAATACCAACTAAAATGTTAAATTTTCAATGTGGTAATACATGTGTACTTCATGCTTTTTTTGTTGAATTTTATGAATTTTTTATAATTTTATTTGAGTTTTGAATTTTTATACTTTTATTATTTTTAAATTATTTATTGACGTGACATATAAGATAAATAGTGTCAATCAATTTAAAATACAAATGAATTACTACATGAGATATCATGTCAATGCCCTTGAAAATTAATATTTTAGTCAGCATTTATGTTAAAGAAAAACAATTTGAATTATTTTTAAAAGTTAATGACTAAATTTAACTTCAAAAATAATTGATAAATTGACAAAAATATTTGCTTTTGAATCATACTTGTCATCAACACGCAACCTACTGCATGTGATTCAAACTTGTATTAGATACATAAACAATGTTGATTGTCTCTATCAACTACCTATAAACAGGATCCACTTGTGACGTGGTTTATTGAAAGTGAAAGAAGCACTATAGTTAGTCATATCATCCCCAGTTCTCAGCTATAAAAGCCCTTCCATAATGGAGGTTCAGCATTGTACAAAAAGCTCTTTAAAAAATGGGTTATCTTCAACAATTTATCTTCTTTATTCTGGTTGCTCTGCCATTCATGTTTATTTCTCCAACTCATTCCTCTTTAGCTAATGGTAATGTTAATATATTGCCTCCTACCAATACAAGTGATAAGGTCACTTTGGCTCTGTACTATGAATCTTTATGCCCATATTGTGCCGACTTTATCACAAATGACCTTGTAAAGGTCTTCCTCAGTGATCTGTATACCATTGTCAATCTAAAATTAGTCCCTTGGGGCAATGCTGACATTCTTGGCGATGAACCCCATTGCCAGGTTCGAATTCCATTCTTCATTTGAATGTATATTTTCTTGATTAATGTATATTTTTCATGTTTATGCCTTGCAACAATGTGCAGCATGGAGAAGATGAATGCTACTTAAATACTATACATAGCTGTGTCATCTACTACTGGCCTGATGTGGTAAACTATATTAGCCTATTTGGATTTGGATTCAGATTCGGATTCATCTTTGTGTTCAATTAGTGTATTGTGTTGCAGAAAAAGCACTTTGATTTTATTCGCTGCACGGAGCAACAAAGCTCAAAGAAACGGCTGGTTAAGAACAGAGCAGCAATGTGGAAACAATGCAGTGAAAAGCTGGGAATGAGTGCTCACAGAATCAACAAATGCTATACTTCTGGATATGGACTTAAGCTTCTGCTACAATATGCTAATGAGACCGCAAAGCTAAAGCCACCTCATGAGTATGTGCCATGGGTGGTGGTGGATAATCAGCCACTCAAAGATGTGAGTTTCTGTCTCTTTGTGTGATTGTGAAGTAACATATTTGTGGACAAGTAACTTCAATAATTTTATATCATGGTGCAGGACTTTGAAAATTTTGTGAAATATGTCTGTGAAGCTTATAAAGGTGCCGATAAACCAGAAGCATGCAAAACACAAGCAACCAGTGTCAGCTCAACCCATGATGAGATGGCAAACAGAATACATCCAGGATGCTATGCTAGTGAAATTGCAAATTTGGGATAGAACCTTGAAAGAGGCCAGAACTTGTGCTTTGTCCATTACAGCTGCTTCACAATTCACCAACTACATGTAATAAAACCAGCTTCTAGTTATCATTATCGTTGATATCTTTTACATATATGACATGTTACAGGTGATATGTTTACGGTGTCTTCTATTCTATGAATGAAAGATCAACATTCTTTTGGTTGTTTTGTTTGAATAAGTTTTACTTGAAAATATGGCTGCTTCCAGGCAAAGCCTGTGCAAATTGTCACAACAGAAACCTTGGTTTATGGCTGTATGAAGATAGATACTAAAGATTAAATAGGGGGACCATAGCCATTGCTATTAATACAAAATAAAGCAATTGTGGGGCATAGATATATCATTCATAAGCAACTATACATGTAAATGTTTGAGAGCTTATTATGACCCTAGAAAATGTCATTTTCTAAGTTACTCTACCTTCTTCTCCTTGTAAACTTCATTTTCATCTATCAATCTCATTCCTCTCCAGATAACAATGTCACCAAAGCTCAATCTCATATCAAACCAAAGAAGGTTCATTTGTCTCTGTATTATGAGTCTCTATGTCCATATTGCCGGAGTTTCATTGTAAGTCAACTTGTGAAGGTCTTCAACACTGATCTTCTCAATATTATCAATCTCAGGCTAGCTCCATGGGGCAATGCTCAATATGTAAAACCTAACAAGACCATCATTTTCCAGGTTGAGATCTACTACTTCCATAACATCTAATCAGAAGTTTCATTGCTTTGTAATTTTAACACCTTTTTTTATTTTTCTTTTTTGTAAATCAAGCACGGTGAAGATGAATGTTACCTCAACACTATACATGCCTGCGCCATCAGCATCTGGCCTGATCCGGTAAGTCACCGTTCTCGTCCCTGAAAACCCTTCCTTTTAGCACAAGGAAGCAAGTAGATTCCTTAAAATGATCAGAAATTAGAGCAAAATTTTCTTAAGTTTTAAAAATAAATGAACTCGGTTACCACAGAGAAGTAGGTGGATCCTTTACTCATTTAACTCTGTATTTAATACCACAGAGAAAGCATTTCAACTTTATCTACTGTATTGAAAATCAAGGCCTTCCCATCAAGGATAATCAGCACTTGACGGTATGGAAGCAGTGTGGAAAGCCTGCTCTACTAGATCCGGTATGGATCAGAAACTCATCAAGACTGCTATGACAGTGGATATGGAAGAAAGGCAAGCTTCTTCAACATGAAACTTGATGTTCATAATCAATTAGATATAAATTCATCAATTACACGACAGTTTTCTGTAGTTTTACATTTAATAGCACCTTACATTTTTCAAGCAAAATGCACATGCAGGTAGTTGAGTTTAATTTAATGTGACGGGGTAGGTTTTTTTTCAAACATACATCGGTAACAAGAAATGCAAATTGAATGTAAATGCAGCTTTTACTGCAGTATGCTACTGAAACTGATCATCTCAATCCAAAACATTTATATGTCCCCTGGGTGACAGTGAACAATCAACCTCTCTATGATGTTAGTCCCTCCTCTCTCTCTATTCATCATCACCTGCACCTTTGTTTCTTTCTCTAACCCTCTAAAAACTTGGGGGTGCAGAAATATGAAGATTTTATAACCTATGTCTGCAATGCTTACAAAGACAAAGATTTGGTAAGGGCCTGCTTGTCAAATTCTCTAAAAGTTACTGAAGAGAAATTTCAAGGTCTCCAGTCTGCTATGTAGAAAGAAGATCCCAAATTCGGCAGAGACTTTATTGTTGCAGTGGAGGAACATAGAAGCAACAACATGAGTTTATACTGTACTATGATGGACCACTTTTTACATCATTTTATGTAAGAATGAAGTTGGATCGTTATAATTGGCCAACTATCCTGTTATTATGATTTACTTGTGATGCAATTTCCATTCTGCACTTGGAACAAAGAGTAAGTAATTAGGGTCCTCTTAATTGATAATCTTACCAAGCTTGCAAAGGAGATTTTATAAATAAATCTCATATGCATGTTCCAGGTTAGCCAACAAATTTAGGCATTTTAACAAAAAGAAATTTGATTCATTATCAACAAAAAAAAGCCAACACAACCATCAAATCATGTATCACTCATAATGCTTGATGGAAGCATGAGAAACACATAATATTACATAAATTTTGGTTAGATATCTCAACTGAGAGGAAGCATGTGTCATGACTAATGGGAATTATTACCATCACAAGCATCAAAAGATGTCAGCTTTGGTGCGTCAAATTCAAACTTGTCTACCACCTTTATATTTCAAGACTCTATCCACTATATGTAATCACAAACTTGAATCAAGGAGAATCCTTATAAATAATGCTATCATCTTAACTACCCATTTTCGGATGTTAAACGTTGAACGGTTTCATTCATTGGGCATGAACTCAGGGAAAACATAACTTTGGAAAGGATAGCTTCATAATCCATAGCCATCACCACTCAATTTTTTGGAATTAAAAAAGCAAAAAGATACCTAGTTCCACAAAAAATACAGTTGACTGGAAACTCCCAGGATGCTACAGATGTCACTGTTGCGTATATTTATCAGCTACTCTATGTCTATCGTCTTCAAGAATCCCTCCATTCTCTAGGTTTTTGGTACTCCTTTCTTCAAATTTGAGCCAAGAGTGAAAAAGATTATTTTTAAAATATATTCGTTAAAAAACCGAAAGTGTCGATATGTCCGAGTGGTTAAGGAGACAGACTCGAAATCTGTTGGGCATTGCCTGCGCAGGTTCGAATCCTGCTGTCGACGAAATATTTTTATTATTAATCGACTTATGGTGTAATGACAAATTTAATCCTTTAACGTTTGCATCTTTTGTTAATTTGAGCATTATTCTTCATTTTTAGTTAATTTGGTTCTCAATCTTTTAAAAATAATCAAATATTAAGACATTAAATTTTAGACACGATAGCTTGTATGGTAATTCATGTATACTTCATGCTAATTTTTTTGAATCTTTATGAATAATTTTATATTTTTTAATTTTTAATTTTAATTTTTAATTTTGAATTTTTAAATTTTTTAATTTTAAATTATTATTAACATGACATATAAGATAAATAGTGACATATCAACATGAAATAGATGTAGAGTGTCATGCAAGTTACTACACCAACATCATTAAAATATTAATAATTTAGTCAACATTTTTATTAAAAATATTTGATTCTTTTAAAAGATTAATACCAAATTTAATTAAAAATTAGGATTAAGTTGAAAAAAAAATAAATATGGAGAGTTAAATGGGGTTTGTAAATTTCACTAAAACAAATCAAGCAACAAAATATGGAAATGAAATTTGTTCTACTGTTTTCGCTAATTATACAATTTTTGCATAAACAATCCTTCTAGTCTTCGTAATTTACCTCTAAGTACTAAAAAGAAGAATTAGCTTTAATTTCTCCAGGAGGAAACTTTGACCAGTGTAATTCCTCTCCAGTCCAAGGTTAACTCATTTCCAGAATCCCCTCCAATACTCACCTCATAAGAATTTTCCCTTTCTTTCACCATTTCTTTAGCTTCCATTACTCTACCTCTGCTTACCTTCAATCCTTCCAATGTCGTCCCTGCCTGGAAATAGCATGTTTCATTCATCTCCTTCCATTTTTGGAACCAAGCTTGTGCACAGATATTAGGCCCTACAAACAAACACTCCATTGCCAGTCTTGCTTGGACCAGGTGCTTTGCCATGTTGGATTCCATTGATTCCATAGTAGCTTGGTAGTGCATCAATTGCGCATTAAAATATGCCCCAAAACTTGAGCCCGTACCATCTTTAAGTTTCTCACAAGCATCTCCTTCACCAAGCGTTATAATTCCCCTTTTTGTTGTTCTTGTATTGTCACCACAACTTGTCAATAATTGTTTAGCTATGCCTAGGAACTCATTTACAAGCTTCCTGCTCTTGTTTTTGCCCATGTGTGGGAGTCCCACCATGCAATTGAATGCCAACCATTCTTTAGTACCACCACCTTGTTTCTTTATTGCCATGAACTCATTCACCAAATCATGTATTCCGATTTCTTCAACTTTAAAGTTTAGGCCAAAGGACCTAGCATGGTCACAAAGTAGCCTTCTTGTGTGTTGAAATCTCCATGGAGAGTGATCATTTCCCAATTTTATTGAAGTCAGTCTCAATGTCTTATGTTGCCAATGTCCTGCTATGGCCTCAATCAATGAAGGCCATTGGATCCCGACTCCAAGGTCAAAATCAACGATGTGTAGCTGCTCTGCATCGTTGGGTATGGCTTCGAGGATTGCCGAGGTAGCAGCAAAATGAGCCAACCTTCCATATGGGAATATCTGGTAGAAAGTCCTGAAGGCAACCTCAAAGTTCTTGCTAGACTCTTGCATTAGATAATAATTGTTTTGGTTTTGAATATCTTGTGATAAATTGAATGCAATCCGTTCCAAAGTTTCACCAACTGGATTACCTTTCTCACTCACACACCTTAAGATTACCTCTGCAAGGTCTGTCTGGTTCTTCTCTGTAGCGTCTCCATGAGCCTTGAGCAGATGAAATAAGGGCAACTGATTATCAATTGCCATGGCTTCTTCTCCTAGGACTGGCATAGTAAGTGGCGATTGCATCGTATCGGTCGAGGCCTCGCTGGATCTTATAGATGAACAAGGACTCCATACATCTTGCCTTTGAGAGGACAAAGGAAAACTTTCTTCAACCCCATCAGTCAACATAGAATCAAGCCCTGCCAAGGGTGCTGAAATATCCTCCCATGGTACTGTGACCCGAAGCAGATCGTCATCAAAATCATAGGGTGAAAATGGTAAAATTTCATTGGAGAAGAAGGAATCCACACTGGTATGGAATGAAGAAGCAGCATCAAAATGGACAGCCATATTAAAACCATAGGGTTCTAATTGATCTATAGTTGAATTCACCAATGGCCATGAAGGGGTAAAGTCTTGTGATTGCATCATCTTTGTGATGTTAAGAGCAAAATTTGTTTTGCTTTGAATTTTGGCATATGTATATATAAAGTAGGAGATAAACATGTAGGAACAATTTGGCAAATGAATAAAATAATATCAGGATTAAAGAAAAGAATTTGCAATCAAATCTTTAAAAGATATATTATTCCATCAAGGTTCCCTGTTGGGTCTTCTTCCTTGCTTGGCAGGTTTTTAGAGGTGCTATTTCTTGGAAAATTTTATTTAATCCATATTTTATGTATTTTCTAATGAGGAGAGTTAGTGGGTGAATTTTACATTCCTTTTCATGGTAAATTGGTTTCGCTAAATCAGGAAGATAACCACTGGATAATCAATTTCCTTGTGATCATCATCGTATAATATTATAATATAAAGAAGATGAAGCAGATCAAATTAGCTTACCACTGACCAGGTCGCTTTAAGCTAAATTACTTAAGAAAGTTGGATCAGTGGTCAAGTGTTCTTTTTTATGGATAAATTGTGGATATATATATACTGGTTAAATAGGTTTTTTTTTTTTTTTAAGATTTAAGGAAATAGATTAAGTTTGAAGAGAGAGTATTAAAACACACTCAGCTGAAAGTGTCTTTTGAAATTTTTAAAAAAGACGTGTCTAATTAAACATATTTTCCTTAATATATTAGTAAAAATTTATCTTATTAAATGTGTTTTAAAACTTTATTTAAAATCAATCTACTTCTCTAAGTCTTAAAAAAATAACGACATATTTGACCTATTAAAAAAAACAACATATATGAATAATTTAGCTTAATTAATTATGTTATGCAAGAGATAATTATGGTTGCACTTGCACACCATTAGTGGCTTTAGTTTACATTTTCCTGGACACACCACGCCCCCAATATTAAAATGTTTAATTAATAAAAAAGAGAAAAAAAATCCAAATTATTTGGAAATCTATTAAAATGAGTAAATGTAATAATATCATTCAAAGAGAAAAGTTAGCAGAGAGTTGTAGGTAACTTCATCCTTACGTATTTAAATATTGTTGTGATACATTGTATTTGTCGTTAAGCACAGTGATCGTATAAAGCAATCATATCTGCCATAAATTCCGGAAAAAGATTTTTTTTTTTTTAAATTTAAATTATTATCATCTACATTTTAATGAAAAATACTATCAGACTGATTTAGAATTGAATTTAAAAATTTTGAAAAAGTTAAAAATTTGTTGTTTCAATTAGGAAAATGATTTGCTAGACTTACAGTGATGCATGTTTCAATAGTTATAATTAGTTGCATTGTACATACATGCAAGCTCTAAATTATTATTATTTAGGATGATCATTCATGTATGTATACATCCTTTTTACAGAACCACACGAAAATCCAGTTTGTTCAATTCAATGAGAAATTAAACCAATGCAATCAGGGAGAGAAATTAACTCGACAAACAACCGATTTAGAGGATGCATTTAGATAATTAAAAAAAAAAAAACTGTTTCACAAGTTTTTTTTGGACCACCTTCACATAAAGGCCTCGAACAATGCCAGCACTTAAACTTTCTCTACCCAATCACATGAGGATTAAGAAAACCCTGATAAATTCAAAACCCGAATCTGCAAATAATAAATGCACAGCTACATGTAGTAAACCACTTTCGGTTCCCGACCCTTACGAAAAACCTTTACCAGAACTAGATGGACAGCAGCTTTATAGCAAGCAAAAAGGACAGACCAAGATATCAACTTTTACCTTCAGCCCTAAATTTCAAGCTCATAAAACCATGACGCGTTGAATCATACCCTGGGTCCAACCTGCAGTCTCCTTCAGCTGCTCATCATCAGATCGGAGACATTCACATAGAAATTCATCGTAAAACAAGCAGTCTTTAAGCAAAAGCTTTATGTTGGATCCAAGAGCATCTGCAAGATCACCCATAACAGCAACCGCAGCTTTTGTCACACTTTCATCCCTGCAAACATGGAAACATATTTTAACTACAGATGATCCCAAAGGCTAAGCATCAGTGCACCAAAGAGGAAATAAAGAATATAGAACTACCTTTGATTGTCTCTAGAGACCAATTCTATAAACTTCAAAAGATGTTGGGCATAGGGCAACATCACATCAGGCTTCACGGTCTTAAAACCTTGGAGGATACCCGAATAAGCTTCAAAAATACTTCGTCGGAGCTGGTTGCCATAATCCACCATCTCCTCATCAGCTGTTTCCATCTTGGCACATATTTCAGCTGCTCCCTGCATCATGGGCAAAGCATACGGGACATACTTCTCAAAGTGCTCTCCTATTGCAAGAGCAATGTCCCCAAAGCAAGAGAATATGGGAGGCTTTACAGACCGGTGAAGTTCTGAACTAGCAAGATCCTTTAAAAGAAGACCCATGATGCCATCACAATAAGGTAAGACCTTGTCATCCAAGGCACGGCAGATATCACCAACAACCCCAACTGTGATTCCACAAACCTGGTATTCCTCAAAATTCTGCAGTCCCATCTCAAGATACTTATAGAACTCAGGCATGTACTTCTCAAACTGAGATCCAGTGGCATAGGCAAGAGCACCTATTGCAAGCATTGCTTCCTCGTGAACAGTAGAGCTACGGCAGCCAAACACCTTGAGGAACAGAAGCATGATCTGATCAGCCGCCTGAAGTATGATTGTTTTGGTTTCATCTGTGCTGCTAAGTTTCTGGATGATAACCTGCAAAACACCACAAAGAGAGGCTTGCAAGTCCCCTTGCTTTTCCCTGTCATCTGATGACACAATCTGAATATCCATAGTCTGGCCCAACTTATTCATGATGACTGGTAGTAGCTGTGCTATAATGGAAGATGTTTCAGCAATGTTAGAACATCTCACAACTTCATTCAAGGTTTCATAAGCAGAAGACCTAAGCTTGGAGTCACCCCCATCTGTCCGATCAGCAGTTGAAATCAGACAACTAATTATGTCAGTGAGATATGGTGACAAAAGAGAGGCACTAGGCCCTGCATCCTCATAGCCTTGGACAAGGTAATAGATTGCCCCACAAACTTTCTCAGCTACATTGGGAGCATCTTTAATGCTCTCTAACAACACACCCACAACTCGTTTGAGATTCTCAGGGGAAATGATAGAAAATCCGCTAGCTGGACTGTGCAGCAACTCAAAAATGCGACTAAGAGTCCAAGCAGTTGTGTCCTTCACATGGTTGTTCCCATCCTTCATAGTATTAAGCAAAAAGTCCAGACCCGCCTGTACCAAAGGGGAGAGCTTCTCAACAGTTGGACCTTCAAGGATAGATCCAAATGCATAAGTGGCTGCCTCTCTACAACGCCAATCTTGCTTCAAAATGTTAGATTCCACAAATGGCATTACAAGAGGCACTATAGCATCTCCAACCGTTCTGGCAACAAGACCCAGACAAGTCCCACCAGCCATAGATATATTCCAGATTGTATCATCCTGATCTTGATCCTCTTCCTGCTTCAGTAAAGTTTCCAACAACAAAGGAACAAGAGACGGTAAAGCCTTCTCAATGAAACCCGAATGCGGAGGTCCAGAATCACCACTTTCAGGACTCTCAAACTCCTGAAGTTCAATCTCTTCATCACAGATAGAGCTCCAAAACTCAATAGCTTGGAGAGCAACAGTCTCTTCATCGCCCTTTACAGCATTTGATGTAAGCTGAAATAGGGTTTGCATGTAAGGCTCAAGCACCTCATAATATGCTGACGCTATTGCAACAAGACACTCAAAAGCAGCCTGCCTGATTTCCACCTCTTTGGACATGGCAGTGTCACATACAACCTTCATGATGTAATTCCGCTCCATCTCATTCTCAAAGTTGGTCTGTGCAAACTCTAAAGCATTATACAGAGCCTTGGTTGCTGCAAGCCGAACTTCGGGACCATGTTCAGCTAGGTTCATCCCTTGAACAACAGCAGTGAGAACAGCATTGACTTCATCTTGCACAAGGTCCTGATGAGATATTTCTTCACAAACATATCCCAGTGCTTCCAAGGTTGCTTGTTTCAAGGCTGCAGGCTTGTCTTGCTGGGTCATATTGTTCAGCAATGACCCAATGAGTTCAGGCCACTGCTTCCGAGGAATCTCAATTGAAGCAATTTTCGCAATAACTTGAGCAGCAGTGTGCCTTGCCTCAGGTACAGATGAACCAAGGGTCCTCAACAGAGAGTCTTTGATTTGAGACTTAATAGAAATGTCGATTGCCATCCATTGTTGAACAAGTTGTTCCTTCCTAATAGCATCTTTGGCATCTAATGAATTCTTAAGCACAATACCAGCCAATCTACGGGACTCAACAGGTTTGTCATCATTTGAAAGCTCAACTGACAATGAAAGAAGGAAAACAGGCATGTTCTGCTCCTGGAACTGCCTAAGTCTAGCCTCTGCCTCTGTCCGAACTTTTGCATCTGCCGATTGGGCAGCCAGCAGAAACTGAGTGATCTCCATGGCCATTTTAACTACACTGCAATTGATAAACATAAAACACTAATCAGCATTGGTGACAAGGATACAAATCCATTAATAGAGATTGTAGCAGGTTATAATCGAACAAGGTCAAAAGGTCACAAAAGGCTCTGAGCATGATGGGACCCTTGGAGAAGATATTGATGGAATAAGCTTACCAAACCACACAAGTTGTCCAGCAAATATAGATCAATACAAGTTATCCAACAAATATAGACCAGCATTTACTAAGTTAAACATAGAGTCGAGCACCACTGCAGTTGATAGGCAGGACTAACAGTGACAACTCGCTTTAACAGTGAAACCATGCTTTCCCCTAAAACGCAATTAAATCCCTATACTTAATAAGAATATTCAGCTTTCGAGTACATGCAGTAACTTTTTGTGTCCAAAGGTAATTCCCCAATCATTATCCCCCTTGAAATGGTGTTGTTCTATTATTTGCTTTCGAAGTTCAAGGTATAAGACGAAATAAAAACATTAGAAATTAGACTTTCAAGGGTCTTTTTTTATAAACCAAAAAGTCCTTCAATTCCCGTTTGCACAATCACATAAATCAAACAGTATTCTGCTAAGCAAAGATTTAAAAGAAACATACCATAACACAAAAACTATAATCTTAAAAAGAGGGAAACAAACAATCCAAAAATAAAGAACAACATATAGTAGACGATAAACAGACAAAAAGAAAAACCAGACCGAGATCCATAGATTTCAAAGACGGAACGAAACAGTGATTTCTAAAGCTGAACCAAAAACCCTAAGAAAAACCCACTGAAATACATGTAAAGAAGCATAGATCTGATACTAAAACAGAGATGAAAAGGCAAAGACAAAGTTGAAGCAAAGATTGAAACCTGAAATGAGTCTCCAAGCAGGGGATTTCAAAATCACAAAAACAGAAACGGCAGAGATAACTTAGGGTTTCTCTCTCTCACGAAAACTCTCTTCCTAGTGTAGTGTGTGTGTGTGTGTGTGTGTGTGTGTGTGTGTGTTTTGGCTTGTGGTTACCCAAAGATAAAAAAGAATGAGAGGAAAAATTTGAAAAGAGAGCGAGAGAGAGAGAATCGGCGAAGAAATGGGGGAGCTATGGATTGAAGAGATAGATTTGATGATTTGAGTATTTATATAATCAATTTCGAATGATGGGAAGGAAGCGGGATGAAAACACAGCACTGAGGAAAACGGGCAGGGGGGCTTTTCTCCTGCCCGTCACTGCCCCAAAACCCTAGATTTTTGAAATCTCCCACGTGCCACGCTTTCCCTCTCACGTACACTTTAAACCATAGCCCACTCTTGCCCTGAATTTTTTCCTTCTTTACTTAAAAATTAAGTTAAATGGATCCAACTATCAGTCCAAATCTCACCATCTGTTATACCAGGCGGGGGTGGATTTGGACAAAAAAAAATTAATACTCTTTTTTAAATTTTGATTAAGTTTATTGATTTTTAATTTTATAATATATTATATTGTATTTTTTATATATTATATAATTTATAACACATAAAATTATATTTACATAGTTAACATAGTTAACTCTCTTTATCAATCTCACTTGTCTATTAAGATTTTATTTATAAAGAGATGGTTCTCAAACATCAGCATGATAATAGGTACAAACTTACAATATAATTCTTATCATGAATTTCCTTTTAAAAAAAAAAGTGTGCGTTGTGTTAAAAATGAGAATAGAAATCAAATCAACAAAATTAATATTTTTATGCATTTTTTATTTTACATTATTTCACATGATTAATCATGAAATTTATAGATCTAACAAATTCAATTAATCGGTATGAATTATCAAATTAAATTAATTAATTTATCATGAGTTATTAAATTCAAGTAATCAATTTATAAATTTATTATGTTCTAAATTCATAATACAATATTTAATTAAGGAACTTAATAGTTTATTGAATTGATGTTTTTAATTCCACTCATTGAAGATTATTTAAATAGATTTTTCATGTGAAATTTAAATATTTTATTGAACTAATATTTTAATTAAGATAATTTTTAATAAATTATAACTAATAGGCTTGTATTAAATAACTAAAATTTTCAACAATATGTTGTATAGAAAAATAATTTAATAAAGAATGTAGTTCGTAACTATAGCTATTATTGTTATAAGTGAAAAATTATTAAAATGATTAAAATAAAACATAAAAATCAATTTTATTAAAAATTTGATAGTTATAGCGAATTGTTGTTATAAAGATGGCTGACTAGAGTTATATATATTAATTAGTTTTATTACGCTACAATGCACGAACAATTCATAATTCTAAAATATGTGAATATCTCGTAGATATTAATATTTATTTTAAATTAATGTTTTTTAAAGATATATTATTAATAGCTTTATTTGATTTGGAATGTGATTATATATTTGAGTGAACATTAGAAATAAAATAGATAATAATTTAATTTCTAGTTTTGACCTGTCAAATTTGATAGATAATATTGGGTTTTACATGATTGTCATATTTCTAGTTTTTGTTGTGTTCTAATTATTAATTTATTATTTTATACATGTTAAATTAGGATCATAATTTAGATCATAATTTAAATTAAATTAGGATAATTAGAGCTTTAATTTATTTAAGATAATTAATAGTTTAAATTAATATGTTAGGTAATATTAATTTATTCATTTATTTATTTTGCATTTTAAAATTTATTTATCTTATGTGTATTTTAAATTTATTTTGTAAGTGTAAATTAAATAAGATATTCACGTCAACTAAACAAAATGTTTAGATGTTTATATATATTAATAAATGAATAAAATATTTAAATTTATGAAATATTATAATTTAAAAAAATAAAAATAATATGAGTACGGCTAAAATTAGGAATGGTAATAGAGCAAGGTGGGGGCAAATATTACTACATCCCTTACCTCTTCACACTTGGCACAATTTGTTCCACCACCCATCCTACTTTACTATGAATGTATAATTTTGAAAACTTTACTATCTCCATGTATGTTGGATACATTCATCCCTGCCTTTATCGCACTCTGCTTCAATTTAAAATTTGTTATTTATCTTTAATATTTTTAATTTTTAAAAGTCAAGTAAATATTTAGACATAATTTTTCAAAAATATATTTAAACATAAAATATATGAATTTTTTTATATATTATGTTATTACATTTTCACCCTTTTAATCATTTATATATAAGGTAAACTATTAAAATAGTCACTTTTGTTTGCCTCAGGTTACATTTTAGTCACTTATGTTTAAAATGTTACATTTTAGTCACTTACGTTGTAGCGTTGTAACATTTTAGTCACTTAGCCATTAATTGCTTTTAACGTTGTAACGGTAAGCTAACGTGGCATGTTAAATCATCATTTCAAACAAAAATTTTAGATTAAATTCAATAATTGGTCCCTATATTTTTTCATTTTAAGCAATTTTTTTTATGTTCTTTTAACTTTTTTTTCTTTTTTTTTTCATTCTCTTCTGCTTCTCCATCTATTTTCCTCCTTTTTTCATTTCTTTTAACGTAGTTTTCTATATTTTCCATTTGTTAAAACTAGTCCACAAGCTCGCCTTACTCGAAAAAAATTTTCAAAAAAATAAAAGTATAACAATTAGTTTTAACAAATGGAAAACATAGAAAATTTACGTTAAAATAAATGGAGAAGAGAGGAAAACAGAGGAAAAAGCAAAAGAGAATGGAAAACAAAGAACAAAAAAGGAAAGTTAAAAGAACATAAAAGAAAAAATTAAATTGCTTAAAACGAAAAAATATGGAGACCAATTGTATAAATTAACCTAAAATTTTTGTTTGAAATGATGATTTAACGTGCCATATCAGATTATCGTTACACCATTAATGGCAATTAATGACTCAGTAACTAAAATGTTATAACATGATAATATAAGTGACTAAAACGTAACATTTCAAACATAAGTAACTAAAATGTAATATGAGGTAAACAAAAGTAACTATTTTGGTAGTTTACCATTTATATATACAATGATAAAATGGTAATTTCATATAGTAGAATTGGGTGGGGTGGGACAAGAAATTATCATAACCACTCCATACCCACTATCTAAAAGAAAAAATCCACCTCGCCTCGCATCCACTTTTCAAAAGAAAAAAAAATCCTCTCCATTCAAAGTGGATCGGTATGAAATTCATCAGGCGGTTCTAGTCTTGCCATCCCTAGCTAAAATAGGCTTGGTTTTGCCATTTATAAATATTAGTGGACTAAGGTAAATTTGTAGGCCTATATTTTAAGTTGGACCGAGCTTAAATAATCATAAAGTTTGTTAATATCGTCATTAAGCCTGAGCCTGATCCAGCCCATTAACACCTCTAACCATTAGTCACTCAACTATTTAATGTGTTTATGTTTTGGTTACTAAACTACAAAAACTATCAATTTTGTTAGTTAAGTTTTTTATCTTTTATATTTTGGGAGAAAATGATATGTGATCTTTTTAGTTGGTATAATACACATTTAGTCCTCGATACTTACACATTCTATCAATCTGAACCTAATTCTAAATAATTCAAAAACTTTAACCATCCACATTTATAAGTTCTATCAAATTTGTCCTCAAATACATCTTTATCATGAATCAAAATTATATATACATATAAAAATTTTAGGGTAAACTACACCATTAGTCATTCAACCATTCGCATGTTTTTGTTTTAGTCATTAAACTGTAAAAAAAATAAAAAAATTTCACTACTATTTTCAATCAATTTTGTTTTGGTCATCCTCCATGAAATCATTAGCACAAATGATAGTGTGGCTTTTTTTTTTAATTGCTTTAAGAACACATTTAATCTTTAATGCGAACACATTCTATCTAATCCATCTTAATTATAAATAATTCAACAAAATTAACCCTCCACATATACAAATTCCACCAATTTAGTATTCAAACACATCTTCATAACTTAAAAGGGAATAATATAATTTTTAGCCCCTGAACTTGGCAACTAGGTCCACTTTGGTACATGTACTTTTTTTTCGTTCACTTTGGTACTTGAACTTGTCTACTAGATCCATTTTGGCTTTGAACTTGGATTCCATCAAGATTTGATGATGTGATCAGTGTTATTGGAACATGACTAGATTGGTCGGTCGGACTGACAACTGACCAATATACCAATCCAAACAAATTGGTTAAACCAATTGAATAAAAAATTGCTCAAAATCGATAAAAATCGAAAAGTAGGATAAATACCAATAGTTGAACATGTTGAACCAATTTAATAAATTTTTTTATTTTTAATTATTTATTTAATTATTGTTGGTCTAGCAGTTGAAGCAATCAAACCGATTGAATCGAGAATCAGTGATCTGACCGGTTCAACCACTGGTCCAGTTATTAGAACACTATATGTGACACTTCAAGATTGTACTATATAAACGCTTGAACATTTATATAAACTTTTTAATTTTTAAATGACGATGTGACACACGCTTCACCTGATACACAATATTAGAGTGATATGTCATCAAACTTTTATATTTTTCAAGTTCAATGACCAAAATGAATTTAGTTGTTAAGTCCAGGTACCAAAGTGAATAAAAAAAAGTAAAGAATGGACCTAGTTGCCAAATTTAGAGGGAAAAAATTAAATTATCCCATTTAAAACTAAATATAAAGAATTATAAATTTACAACACACGCTTGACATCTTAGCATATAGACTTTCAAAATTCCAGTGTATTCCTTCGAAAAACAGAGTAGCTAATGGAAACCAAGGATCCTGTTTACATTACAAAAGTATATATACACACGCACACGCTCCAAATAAATTTCCTATAAAAGAAAAAGAAAAGCCCAAGCACTATGACAACATTTCACCTTCTCGGTGACTGTATTTTTATGAGATGTTGATGGATTGGGTCAGATCAAATCGAGTCTAAATATGATATTAATATATTTTATATTTATCTAAGTATAATTCAACTCGAAATATAGGTTTAGAATTTTACTAAAATTCATTCATATTTGCAAAAGACTAATCTAAGTCCATTTTCTAATTCCGCTCATTATTTTTTAAAAATATTTATTTTATTTTAATATTTAATAACTTTATACATTTTTATTTATTGAAAATTTTGTATGGTGATCTTAACATTATTTTAATATTTACATTAGAGTAGTATTATATATTTAGTATAGATTTATTTTTTTAATGCGTTCTAAATTACATAATATATAAAAATAACATAATATAAAATATTATAAACTTAAAAATGAGTTGGGCTGGGCTTGAATCTTGATTGTTCAAACCCGAGCTCGACCATATTTTAAAAGGGCCTACTTTTTTTTGTCTAAACCCATTTTTTGGATCTAATATTTTTATCTAAATACTCTCAAAATTTAGCTAGGCCTTCAGCATAGATAAGTAACTCGATCCATAAACAATTCTAATCTTCATCAACAAAGTATTGCCTTTGAAACAAAAATATCATCATTTTGAAACAATAGAAAACCAAACCATAATCCAAAAGCGTTTATGAAAATTCTTAATGTTTAGTTTAGGAATAATAATTTTTTGCCCTCTAAAATTATTTTAGCATTTATTTAATTTTTAATATATATATTTTTGTTAAATCACTCAAAATAAATATAAAGTTAACGTTTTTTTTAAACTTTATTAATGTGGTATACACATGACATAGATGCTATATCAACATCTAATTATTTTTTAATTTTAAAATTTCAAAAGAATATTAAATTTTGATGTGTCATCCATGTGGTAATCCACATGTATGCCACATCGGCAAAGTTAAAACATTAACTTTCTATCTATTTTTATATGATTTGAAAAAAAATTAAAAGTAAAAAAATAAAAATTAAATGAAGAGTTAAAATAATTTTTTTGTAAAGTTAAAAGGTCAAATAAATCGAGCTTTTTTACCATATAATGCAAATAAAAAAAATTAAATACTGAAATGGTATGCCAATACCATTATTTACCAAAATGGTATATTTGAAATAGTAACAAGGGGTGTAGGGAGAGAGATGGGAGGGACCAATGATTTTTCTAACACACTCATTGAATCATCATTACAAAATGATGTGTGTTTAAAAAAATTATTTTTTAAGGGTTGAGGGGGAGAGATGGGCGACACCAGTATTTTCTGGTGCAAAAATACAGTCTGACTAATAGAGGTTGAGAGAGAGGTGGCGCTAGACTGAAATGTGATTACTTAAAAAATTTAGGGACCTAATATGTAAATTCGTTATTTTAATTGACTTATAAAAAAAAGCTTTTAGAGTGCTACCTGAGAGTGTGGCGGCTTCAAACTTCAAAAAGGTTAAATTGCTTTATGAGACTTTCTTATTTACTATTTTATTTTATTCTCTTTCAACACAAAAAATAGGGAGGCTTATTATTAATTAGCCTAAAAGGTTTTTTTTACCAAAAATTATTCTTGTAAAAAATCCAATTCCAGCCGGAAATCAATTTTATTTATTTTTTGAAAAATATTTTTTTGTTCAAATAATTGTTGGAATAAAATAAAATAAAATAATAAATTCTTACTTGGAATTAGAGGATCTTTTTTAATTGATTGCTTTATCATAGTGTGATAATTTACATCGTTGAATGAGCTCATGTGAAAACAATTAGATGATGACAAAGTTATCAAAGATTGGGATTCCTTATTTTTGTTCAAGGGCGTATGAATAGTTCCGTGATTTTGGCTAAATGATTGTTGAATCATTGCATTGGAATAAAACAGATTTTTATTGGTACGATCTGACCTATTATCAGAAATCAATCTTGAACTTAACAGATCATTTCTTTTTCTGATATAAAAAATATGATATTTGACTAAGTCGATTCTTAGGAAATCTCGAATCAGACCATTTGTCCTTACTTCAACAAAGGAAGCACAAACCTCTTCGACAGAAGAACTTTTATTGTCTTGGTCCCAACTCAATACTATACAAGTTCAAACTAGTTGAATATTTGTGTCAGAAATTCTCTGAGTCAATTTGCCATTTCCATAAAGGATATAATTGACAACACGAAGTTGCATATTATCTTTTTCTCGAAATGGATCATGGGGGAAGGTTGTTGCTAAATTTAGACCGTCTAGTATTTCATATTATAATTTTAGAAAAAAAATTATTTGAACAGTGGAATAAAATAACTTAAACAAAAAAATTTATTTGAACAAAAAAATTATTTTCCAAAAAATAAATAAAATTCATTTCCAGTTGGAATCGGATTTTTTAAACAAATACTTTTTTGTGGAAAAAACTTTTTGAGCTAATTGGTCATAAGCCTTTCTATTTTTTGTGTTGAAAGAGAATAAAATAAAATAGTAAATAAAAAGGGCTTATAAAGAAATTTAACCTTTTTGAAGTTTGGTGCCACCACACTATCAGTGTACGTTTGGTTCACTGTAATTGAATAGAGCTGTAATCAGTAATCAACTATTTGGTTGAATGGAATGGAATAGAAATGTAATAGTATTCTTGTGTTTGGTTGAATGGAACGACGTTGTAATAGCATAAGGAAAAAAAACTAAAATGACCAAAATACCCTTAGCGTAATTCTTTTAGGTAGATTATTATTGTTATTGTTATTGTTATTAAATTTTAATAAGATTATTATTGAAAATAATTTAATAAAAATAATAAATAATTTAACCATATTTTAACATAATTTATTATTAAATATAATTTAATAAAAATATAAATTAATAACATTCTTAATATAATTATTATATGAATTAAAAAATCAAAATATATAATACTATAAAAATATATAATCTACTTTATTATTTTTAAACTGCAATACATATTTAATGTGTTAAAATATCATTAATGAAACAAATAAAATATTAGAAGTAATAAATAACTTGAGAATTATATTTCACATCCAAGCATAATATTCATATATTAACAAAAAGTTACATGATTTCATTAGTTTATATGTCATAATCCATATGTTTTAAAATTTTACAACATCAAAAAGTTACAACATTGTAATGACATTCTATCATGTCATTATACCATCCAAATATTACAAACACAAAAAGTTACTAAAATATTATCAACACAACCGTGATTTTTAATGGTCAGCAAGAGATATTCTGACTCATTCCAATCGCACAGCAGAAGGTAAACTAAAGAAAATGAGCATTTGCATTGGATGATCTGGAATTTTGTTCAATGCTCGATAGCGCTCATCCTCAGTTAAACCTTCTACTTCACATAATGTTGGATACAATTTCAGAGCACTTTCTTGAATGGCCATTTCTGACTTTTGTTGAATTAGCACTTCGGAGACAATACTCTTGCTGATTTCAAGGCCAACGGTCCATATATTTTTCACCAATAAAATGGCAGCATCATTAAATAAAGTAGAAGAATCACTTGCATCAGAAATCTTTTTTTTCTTCTTTGAAAATGTGGAATCACCTTGGTTTCTAGCTGGTTGCAGTTGTGTAGCTGAAAGATCCATGTCATCCAAAGAAACATCAGCTTCGTATCCATGGAAATCGTTTCTTTCTTCATGAGTATTTGTAGTAGCGACATCCTCAACATCTATTTCTTCAATAATATCAGCGGCTGTTTGAGCATTTTTCCCAATGGCTCGATCTTTTGCGTAGATGGCAGTAAGTTGGTCATAATAAGGGAAACTCCGATGTTTGAATTGAGCGGCTTCTTTATGACTTTATAAAAATGAGGAATTCATATTAGATATAAGTTTGGTCAAAATAAGATAATAAAGACTTGAAATAATTCTTACATTTATATATGAGTTCCACACAGCATCTTCAGCAACAACAAGCTGCCTATGCTCATCCCAACCAAAGCCGCTATTTTTTTTCCACTAAGCATGTCATAAACAATTGACCAATCCCTTTTCAATGTCCTAATCGTCGATTCAAGATTAGGTTTAGCCTTCAACATAGCATAGGGTAAAAATTTTTCTAACATTTTTTCCAACTCATTTAAATAACTGGCTTTGAATCCCGCATCTGCATTAAAGGTTCCAACATTGTGCAAGTCGACCATACAAGCAACCAACGCAACATCTTCTTCTGGAACCCATTTCCTTTTGGTTCATCGAGAATTTTAGGAAGAAACACTTGATTGTGAAAAACCTGATATAATTATCTTAAAAAAAATGCAAATTAAGATTAAGTTCAATATTATGCATCAAAAGATCAACACTTTATAAAATTATAACACATGATGAATCAAAAGAAAATAAATTATCATTCAACAAGTCTAGTACAATACAAAAAAATAATTCAAACACCACCAAAGTTTCATAAACTAGATACATAAAATAACATAAACAACTTAACGTTTACTTTTTTTACCCTGAACCTAACTAATTTCTAGATGTTTGCCATTCATCAAACATTTAGTTGGCTAGTTCCATCCTCCAAGTAACCCATGCATCTGATGGATGAATATTTACGATATTCGGTTCATCATCATCTATCACATTACTAGGTAATCCTTCTCTCAACTCCGCTTCAATGGGATCAAGACTCATATAGGTTCGAATAAAATTATGGAGCAAACAACGTGCAATAATGATTCTATTGTGCACCATCACAGGATAGAATGATGGACTCCTAAGTATTCCCCATTTAAGTTTTAATAACCCAAAACATCTTTCAATAACATCACGCGCTGAAGCATGTTTCATATTGAAAAATTCTTCCAGAGTACTTGGTTGGTAACCCTGACGCCACTTATTCAAATGATATCTTTGTCCTTTAAAAGGTGCAAGAAATCCCTCACAATTTGTGTATCCAGCATCAATTAGATAATAACAACCTATAAAAAGAAACTATTTATCATGGTTAATTTTCGAAAAAAGTATGATCTTAAAAATTAATTCAAATTCCTCTAATTTTGCACTTTACCATGAAGAACTTTTAGTCCATGTCTCCTACTAATGGCATCTCAAAGAACTCGTCCATCAACAATAGAACCTTCCCAACCAGGAAGAACATAAACAAAATGCATATCAGGTGTACAAACACCTAACATATTTGTTGCTATGTCACCTTTTCGCGTCCGATATCTAGGTTTATCAATTGTTGGAACCCTAATCTTGATGTGGGTTCCATCTAAAGCACCTAAGTAATTCTACATCACATGTATAAAACCTTGAGTTAGGATACTATATTTAAATCTAAATGGGCTAAATTATGTACGAGCTATATATAGAACTCACTCCAATACTTGAAACCATTTCCACCTTGGGTCTGTAGAATTAGCTGTAATTGGCTCTGCCTTTTTAAATAACACATCTTGTAAGCATATAACAACATTTAAAACATTGTGAAATGATCTGCTAACAGTTTCCCCGAGCCTATTAAAGTGATGCTTGATAACTCTATTTTTAAAGTGATGAGAAATGATATGTAAAAACATTGCCACTTGCTCATGAACAAGCATGTTCCTCGACGAATTCAATCCCCCTAAAGTTTGTAACATCTCACATAGTCTAAAAAAGGTAATTCTATTCATCCTAACTTGTTCAATACAGGTCTCGTCACTAGCATATACAAGCCTTTTCACATAATCTCTTTTTGCATAAAAATCTAAAATATAGGATCTAGTCCTCGGTCTATAAGTATGTAGGCTATGGATGGCACCCAATACAACTAAGAACCAACTCGCAACTGTACACATTTGCAACCATATTGTAATAGCAAGACGAATTCTTTTACACCTCTCACTTTGTACAATTAAAGGCAGACGAACCATTATTGCAAGATATTAAAGTGTTACATATCTTCAAATCATAGTAAAAGGGTCACATTTCTTCAATACTAATTTCAATAACAGTAAAACAAAATCAAAGATATTTCTAAAAAACTTACAGTGGTTCAGTGAATACAAGAAGCTCAACTGTGGGTGGAAGAAGCAATCAAGCAAACCAAAGAAAAAGAGGAAGCAATAACACACTGTCAAAGAAAAATGAACAATACATATTTATCAAATTTCATTCAACAAAATCAACTCTTTGTTTAGCAAATAATAATGTTTTGAACATTAAAAGAAAAATTAGTAATGAACATCTAATCTTGAAATACATCCGCATCCAAATTACATAATTTCCAGTGTTTTAGAAATATAAATTTATTATATGAAACTTTTATAATGTACTAGGAAAGATGAATTGATAAGTACTTTTATTTAAAAGTAAATAATCCTAATTATGCGCATAAGGTTAAAAGTATTCAATAATAATAATAAGATTATTAAGATTATTTAAAAGTAAATAATGTTAATGGATTAGATTTATTAAGATGTTTAGTAATTATGTTTGTTTATATATTGCATGGATGTTATTTAACATAATGTTAAACAAAAGTACTATTTAACATAACAATGGAAGATAGGTAGAGGCAGGCCAAGGTTTCTGGTTTGCTTTGAAACATAACAATGGAAGTTAGAGGGTGTTGGGTCGACTTTCTTTAAGATAGAAATTTTTCATTTTGTTTTTTTTTTTTTGGTTTTTAATTTATAAAAGTTTAAATTAATAATGGTAAAATTAAATTTTAGCCCTTAAAATGATAAAAATTTAATTTATTTTTAAAATTTATAAATATATGAATAATAAAATTATATTTTTATTGTCGTAAAAATATATAATTTAATTCTGCCTCTTAAAAGGAATTTACCCTTCATTGCAGAAAATTTGGGAAAGTTAAATGAGGTTATTATAACATTTATTTATTTCAATTATTACATATTTAGATATGAAGATTTCAAATATCATATATGATATGATACAATTTGAAAAACATAGCAGTAAGGAGACAGTCCCAAATTGCGGATTGCTACCACCGCATTAGTAATGAAGATAATAGGCACAAAAATAAGAGTGGAAGCAACACAATGGTACCAAACTCGATTGCTCTCTTGCTCGATGAGCGTGGTTCTTCCCCTAACTTCAAGTCCCCGAAATTCCAAGCAATTCCTATATAATTTAAAAAAATCATTTCTTTTAAGTAATTCCTATATATATCATACATAAAAATTAACTATATCAATAATTCCAAGCAATATCATTCATACTAAACTGAATAACTAACTAATCCACTGAGCTCATGATCCCAAAGCCCCATTCGCTTTTTCTACACCTTTTCTAAACTAACCTTTATCTAACAACAATTCTAAATTAAACCTTATACCCACTGATGCAAAATGGTAGCAATAAATGACAAAAAGCAACCACATAAGCTGAAAAAAAGAAAAGTAAAAAGCCAATGGATGAACTGTAAATTAGGCAATCTAACAGAATGTCTCTAAAAGTGGCAAAACAATCAACAAGAAACCTAATATTCCACCTTGTTTAACCCCAATGATCTTCTTGCAATGGAAGAATATGGCAACCAAACAAGAACACAAGAATTCCAAACAATAATAAGCATCCAAGCCAAAAAATATGGAACTTTCCCTATGATAATAAATAGGAGCAGTATATTCTTGAGAAAACACCATTGCAATGACAGAATGAATACAACTCCAAATAGCAAATATATAGATATATAAATTAGAGCAGGACCTTATGATAATAAATAGGAGCAGTATATTCTTAAGAAAACATCAGCTACTATGGTTATCAATCCTCATTTATTGCAAGAAATCATTTTAAAACTAAAATTGAGACAATAAAACTACAATGCCGGCCACAAATGAATAACAGCAACACAAATGCTCAAACTCAGCTGACTCTGGAACACTGTGATGCTTAATATACCAACCGAATATGTGATCCTAAGAAACAAGTTTAAACACCTCACAAAATGAACTGAAGTAAAGGACCGTAATAAACCTGATGCAGACCTGGCAAATGTAGAATATGAACTTTCTTCAAAAGGAGTAAACACCAACCTAACCACCAAGCTCCCTAAATTAAAAAAAGAAAAAGAAAAAGAATGGTTTAGATTAGCCCTCAAAAAAAATAATCGCATTTTCTCGATCGTAGTGGAAAATTATAAGAGGCATTGCATTATATCCAACAAAACAGTACAGCATCAGAAACCTACCAACTAAAACTTTATAAAGTATAAAGCAAGTGTGCTGATTACTCACCTAGTTTGTCCACGAGTCCATGTACGGCTTGGTTATATGGTGTATCCAACCATACAAGGACGATCTTTTCTCCTTCTTGAAGGACCAACTTTCAAAAGGATCAATTTTTCAAAACTGAAAATAAACCTATTAATTTAACCGAATTTAACAATATAACAGGAAGAAATGTACATTTTCCCTTTAAAATTTTAGGCTTGACTTTACTTCTAAATAAATGGTTCAGCTTTAGACCTATAATATTTTTTATATATGAATGAAATAATAGTAATACTAGCTCATTAATTCCACCTTTTTGGTTAGCTGGAAGCACTACTTTTTCACTTTCTAAACATTTTGAAGGAAACAAAAAGTGCTAACAAAAGCTAAGTTAAACTACGACTTCAATAGAAAATTTAACAAAATTCAATCGAAAATCATTCAAAATCATTGAAAACGACTGAATAGAAGAACTACCCGCCTTGAGGAGTTCGAGTGTCTCGATTAGCCGGCATGGGAACATAAACCGAATTGATGGAGACAGTTCTGTCGGATGCTGTAGAAGAAGTTTCGGTATCAATCTCAGAGATGGAGCTGAAAGCGATGATCGACGAGTTCGATCGAAATCCTAACCTGAGAGGCCGGAGGCGTCAAGGAAATAGTCCATTGAAGTTAGAAGATTGGGATAATTTAACGGCGGTTTTGGAGTTTAGAGAATGAAGACCAATATAACAAAAAGAGAAATGGCGAAGCTCGTTGATAGAGTTGAGGGTTGGAAGGAAATGGGAAGAAGAATGAAAAAAAGAAGATGCTTCAGACGTGAGAATGAAAAAGAGGGAGAAAGGTAAGGTTGAAACTCAGACACGCTAAATGGGTATTCCGTAAGTAGAGTGCCGAATGGTAAACGCAGTTTCGCCTTCAATAAGATTATATGGAATATGACTGTAATAGTCCATTATAGCCAACCAAACAATGGAATAGGGATGAGCTACTAAATTCAGCTGTAATAGCTTACGGCCAACTAAATATGGAAAATTTTCATATTAAGTCCTTAAATATTTCAAGTTATCACATTTCAATCTGATGTCGTTTCTCTTTTGTCCTCCACCAATTAGACCGTATTTTTACATTAGAAAGGTGTAGCCCATTTCTCTTCCTCCACCCCTTGTTATTATTTTAAATATACCATTTTAATAAATAATAGCATTGACATATTATTTTAATATTTAAATTTTTATTTGTATTATACAGCTAAAAAATCAAATAAATCGTTATAGTTTACTCGCTTGACAACAGAATAAGGAAGGTTATTTTGTAATGGGTTGGGATAGCTCTGTCACATTAATACACACAAATGAAAACAAAAGAAGGGAAAAAAAGAACTGAAGAGGAAACTTTAGTCCAACTATATAATAAAGAAAGCTCAGTAACAGAGGCTTATAAGGGCCTAGCCCTCGAAATTTTTGTAAATTCTTACAAAATTTATAAAATTTTTAATTAAGTTCCTTTAAATTTTGAAAAATTTCATTAATTTCACAAAAAATTTAAAAATTTTAATTAGACATCTATTTTTTAAAAATCTCATTAAACTTTTAATTTTTTAAAATTTTAATAAATCTCAAAACTTAAACCCAAAATGCGTGACTTGATAGTAATAAAAAAAAAACTGCATCAACAAAACAATGAAATCAAAAGCTAATCAAAATATCATCATTAATAAAGGACCTCAAAACTGTGCATCTCGTCTCTCTTGGACCAACATAGCTGGATGATTGATCAATTTTAGGTTAATCTTTATTTTGCGAAAATATTTCGATTGCCACCATCTTATTACCTATAATAGATTCTTGTCATACCATATATCAAACAAAGTCAAAAAAAAAAAGAGTTGGAACAACAATAAATGCTTTTAAATTTATATATTTGATTTATATTTAAATTTTTAATTATGAAAATTGATTCTATGTGAAGAGTTAATTTTATTGAATTATTTAAAATTAAGAAGACCATGTCTTCATTTCCGTCAACAATTTAACCAAGAGTGACTAAAATAGAAATTTTGAGCTTCAGTTTCAAAACCGATCTCAATCACATCCCTTAGGGACTCCCTACTATCTATTATTATAGAAATTTCACAATTTATTTACTTTAGTCCTTTTGTACAAAACTAACTATTAAACTTTACAATCTAGTCTTTTTTCACATCTAAGCTTAAAATATATCAATTTAATACAAATTTCTTCAAGAAATCATCAATGACAACTTTCAAAAACTTTAATAGTTTTATAAATTGGTAAATGGTCTTGCTAAATCAAGCTCCCATGACATCAAAATTATAAAATTACAAGAAAAGTACTTAATTGCACTTACCAAATCTTAGCCGAAAGTTTGAAACCCTAAGAAGCTTTCATGTTATTCTTTCTATGGTGATGGTCGGTTTAGAGGGGCTAAAATGCAATCCGGGGTATAATATTAGGAGTTTTGTGGCACTTTTACCTATCATAGTCATATTGTTGCCTCTATTACCCAGACACAGAATCAAGACGGGATACACGAATTAATTCATCATCACACCTAATATGACCCTGTTCTTTTCAGTAAATACCGAAGTAATACATGCCTAGTATGCATCGATTTATAATCAAAACAAGACGTGTCTGGCACTAAATATATATCCACCTACAATCATCGTATGTAACCGAAGTAATGCGTGTTTAGCATTCATCGATTTATAACTAAAGTAATACGTGTCCGGCGCTAATATATCTTCATATAACAAATCCTATGGCATACCAACTATACCCGAACTTTTACTAAGACTGTTTAATAAGGCCTTTATAATATCAATATACACAAGTTCTCAAATCGCTCAATAACATTTTCATATTACTTTCATTTCATTATCATGCTTTTTACATATCATTCATGCATTGAATTATAATTTCATATACCATTCATTTCAGTTATCAATTCATATAGTTTTTCATCATATCATAACATGAATTTATCACATACATAAAACCATCATCAAATCACATTCAACAAGATATCAAGTCATATGTTCATTTTACCACTTATGGAACAAAGCATTAACATTATGCCATTTTCTCATTTCATTATACCATCATCACAACTACATCATCAATATTGTCTTAATATATAGCAAGTACACACATATATATATATATATATATATATATATATATATATATATATATATATCCACCATAAGTATCTACAAGGCTATTATACTTAGCATAATTTAATGTAATTTTTCCCACCATAATTTACTTATCTCAAATCTCATAATAGTTCATTAGTCTACATGCATAAGCCTAGCTAATAACTCATCATTCTTCTTTATGAATCATTTATATATATATTAACACATATATACAATCTATTACACAATCATAATTTCAACCATTATCAATAAACCTTTCTATGAACAATTCCAACAAGAGATAATATCAATTTTATTCTATCATTTATGACTAATACTTTTATAAGTTAGCTACTTAAAAATTATATGTAAGAAAATCAACTTATGCTAGCACAAACCAATTTCACTATCCGTCGCCGGTTTTTGCCTTTGACCCTTGATAATCCAACCTCCTTTCTAACTATGTACGATAATTCAATTATAAAAATGGTATTATTTTGCATTCAACAAAAGTATAGCCGGCAACCAAGAATAATTGCATACTTCGCAAATAAGTCTCTTTTTAATTTTAATATCCAAAATTTTCGTAACTCGTTATTAACTCAATCAAATCAAAACTCGACTTTGTATTTATTCTCTACGGACCTCAAACTATCAATCCATAGCATTTATTTTCAACAACTTTATCCTTTACAATTTGTTCCCTAATAACTCAATAATGATCTTAAAACTTTAAGCTTAATCTAATTACATTCCATGTATTTCATGATTTCAAGCTCTGTTTTCTTTAGATTAGCTATATCATTTCTAGGCTAGAAATTCATAAAAATTTAAAGTGAAAAGCTTGCTTACCCAAAACTCTTTCAATGGCCGAACATGAAGGAGGAAAAGTCCATGTAGTTTTTTTTCTCCCCTAGCTACGGTTTAGTGAATGAAAAGGATGGAGAAATACTTTTCATTTCTCTCCCACTTTCTTATATTTATACACGTGAATAAGATATAATATAAGCTTAATTAAACTAATCAATGGCTAATATTTAATTACAACCCATTTAGTGCTTTTTAAAGGCCATGATCACCTAAATATTTTAGCCATTAATAATCTTGGTGTAATAGCAATTTAAATTCTTGGTTAATGTCATGTTCAATCTCTCAATTTAAGTCACATCTCAATTTCATCCATGTACTATAATTAACATTTTTTTTAATTAACCACTTAATAAATTGATACTTCAATTTCATGCTTGGCATGACAATTTCTCGATTAATAATCGAATTAACTCATTTTGCCAAATCCAATTTTGAAATCGAAAAAAAATTCATTTCAAATAAAATATATGTAAGTTTAATATTTTTAAATAAAAATACATTTTTTAATTCAATTAATTATAAAATAAACTAAACTATACGAGCAGTTTAAGTCCCTCTGCTTTTCTCTCTCATTTTGCAATCCTGAGCCACCTTCTTTTTCCAGTTTTCAGACGTCGATGACCAAACAGAAGGCTACCGCCGGGCCCATTTCTTTCCCCTCTTATTTTTTTCTTTCTATTTCTTCTTTCTTCTCCCTCATCCGTTGTTTCTTTTTTACTTCCTCTTTTTTCTTCCTTTGCTCGTATATTGACGGCCAACCACTTGCCGTCAATGGTTGGTCATCCCTCACCCTTTCTCTACTCTATTTTTTCCCTTCCTCTCGTTTAATAACTTCTTTTGGGACTTCGACCGAGCCTTCGTGGCTTGTGTTCTCTCTCTTCAAGTTGGTTTTGCTGAGTAGAGCTCAATTCAGTGTTTTCGGTGCCGATGATGTTCCCGCTTCAAGATTAAAGGTTCTCTGCGGCTTCGGATGGTGGACTGTTGGGCAGAGCCAAAGCCTCTAGAAGTACCGACTTCTTTTTGTTTTGCCAGTTTCCATGATCTTCGCCGTCCTTTTCATTCCAAAATGAATGGTGATGATCTGTCCTCAACTTTTGCTTTTAGAGGGGATGACAGGTTATGTTTGGGATCCTAGTTATTCGGAATCACAGTGTTCAGAAGGGAAGTCAAAAAATTTTGTTAATGTACGGATGAAATTTTAATTTTTTATTATTTATATTTTTATAATTTGTAAATGATTAAATTAAATTTTTATAATTTTAAGAGAGTTATAGTGTAATTTTATCTTTATTAATTTAAAATTTTTAAAAAATTTTAAGGGATTAAAATGTAATTTTATATTTTAAGGGGGCCGGGGCCAATACCAGTCCCGTGGCTTTGCCCCTAACTATGTATTTAGCTCAACACCATTATTCTACTATGTTTGTACTATGGAATCAACCTCTTTTATAAAAGAAATGGTCCTTCAACTTTATTAAAATATTATTTTAATCATGCATTACTCTAAAATACATGAAATAATTAACTTTGTTGACTTGATAAATACATATATATCACATCATTAATTATATTTTAAAATTTAAAATTCAAAAATTTAAAAATATATTCTAAAAATTAATAAATAATGTATAAATATTTTAATAATTTTAAAAATTAATTAATTACTACCATGACGTCAATAATTTTTCTATCTATTCTAATATGATTTGATAAATAATACAAATTTAAAAACTAAAAGAGATAACACTTGATAGATAATACAAATTTAAAAGCTAAAAGAGATAACACGAGTTTAAAACTAATTAATAAAGAAAAAGGAAAGTTATACTATGGATATTTAAGCTCGCGACTAATTTACCTAAAAAGGCCCATTTCTAAGCATATTTACAGAAATAGGCCAATTACAAAATTATTTACCGGAAAGGGATAGTTTTGGCAAAACGCTCCTACGTGGACGCGTTTTAGGGGAAAAATGCCAGCAAATCGCATCCCTAGGGGAGCGCTTTTGCCAAGTCAGCCAAAAACGCGCTGATGAGGACGCGTTTTGCTAACTTGGCAAAAACGCTCTCCCAGGGGGGCGTTTTGCTCATGTTTTTATAGGTTAGGGATTTTTGCATGTTTAGTCTTTAGGATTTTTTAGGGTTTTTAGGGTTAGGGTTTTGTTAAAATAAGTTAAGATTTAGGGTTTAGGTTTTTGTTAAAATAAATTAAGGTTTTGGGTTATAGTAGATTTTAAAAATAAATTAAGATTTAGTGTTATTTTATAAAAATTATTTAAATTAGGATTTATGGTTTTTCTATAGTAGTTCCTGAAAAAATAATTTTGAGAAGACATTTCTGAACAAATAGTGTCAAAAACGCTTTAAGCAGATGCAATGTCAGCTAAATTTTTGAAAAAAGCTCTCATGTGGATGCTCTTTTTCTACAGTAGTTCTTGAAAAAATAATTTTGAGAAGACGTTTCTAAATAAATAGTATCAAAAATGCTTCAAGCAGGATACAATGTCAACAAAATTTCTGAAAAAAGCTCCTATGTGAATGCTCTTTTTCTACAGTAGTTCATGCTTGGCATTAGGCTATAAACAAGGCAAATTTCATTCTCAGAATGCATAAGTTACAACAAGAAAAATTAGAGAGGCTAAACAGAATAGAAGTTGAATATGAGTGACGTATTAGTGCTGTTATTTACTATGATGGTGAAGTCTGTGACACCGAGAATGGAGTTGTTTTTTTATCAGAGAACACAGTGCGAATGGTTTTTAACTAAAGTATAGATTTTACAGAATTTCATAAAAGAATTAGGTGCAAAATCTTCAGAACGACGCCAAGTAGGGTTTCTTTTATTAAGTATCGATTTTGTGCTTCCATTGATCCTGTGACATATGACTCATTTGATATCAAAAGTGGTCGTAGCTTTGAGGCGATGGTGCAGACTCATCTCGCTAGTAGATCACCCTATCTTAAGTTATATGTTCAATTTTCATCACCAAATGAAACATTTGCGACTTCAACATCAACTGTTGTTCAAGAGGAATACACGACCCCTAGCTGACACTTCGTTAGTGAGAGGCAGAACACAGAAGCACTCGTGTTTGGTGGCAATATGGAAAACACAACTCCTGCACGACATTCGGTTAGTGGATGAAACACTTCCTAACCCTAAACCGTCACCAAAACAGGGTTACGAGGTATTACCAGATAATCAGATAACTTACTATTAATTTTCAAATAATTACCGAACATATTAAATATAATCATAAGTTCATATAAAACTTTTGCTAATTGACTCTTTCTTTTTTTTTAAAAATTCAATATAACCCCTTTATAAATATTTAACCTTCCCTGCAAATTCAAATCGCAACCAATTCAAAACCAATATCACAATCCATACAATTTCATATTTAAATACACCTAAACATAGTTCAACATCAACTCGTTACTAAGTAAACATTCGTATATATTGTTTAATTAAATAAACTTCATTCATTCTATTTCAACTTGTTCCCAACTATACCAAATATGTTATGATAATTCTATTTCCATTTCATTAAACCAAGTATCAAAAGATCATGTTAATATTAATTATACCAAATATATCATATAAAATTTCATTCTATTTCATTAGTTTAAATACCAAAATACCAAATACCATTATTTACAACAAAAATTATATAGCATTTTAAAGTGACCAAATTAACACCTATGTACATGCCACTTTTTCCAGAAGAAGAATACATCACCGAGTTTTGTGCTAGAGTTGGGATCGCCTGGATGTTGAACCAAGACTCTGAATACCTATTAACCTGTGCACGGAAACAACCGTACGTTGAGTATTTTATACTCAGTGGTATTACCATAATTCAAATTATAAACATAATAATCATGTAAATTAAATCATCTAACTTCAATACTTACTAAACCAATTCAAACATAAATTTGCCATTCTCAATATATTCATACAATTGAATTTAGCTATTCGTCAATTGAAATCATAAACATTCATGTTGAGCCATTGTCTATTCCATGAACCATTAATTCATGCTTTCCATTCTCATACTCACATTCAAATCACAATTTCAATTCATGTTCCATTTTTACATTTCTTACAGTGGCTCAACCGATTCATTTTATTCAACTTAACTATTCTTTTAATTACCTCTATTAACAGATTCGGACTTTGGCGGATACACGAATCCAACCAAACACACCAATTTGGCACCCAGTGCCTCATCGGATAGTTCGAAGCAAAGTTGACACCCAATGTCTCATCGGCCTACCCGAAGTAAAGTGGTACCCAGTACCTCATCGAATCTATCTGAAGTAAAATAGTGACACCCAGTGTCTCATCGACTTGAGGTCAAAGCATCCCTGAACACTTCTGATCCTATGGCATGCCAACTATATCCGACTCAGCCCGACTAGTTAATAGGGTTTCCGGATCACATATAAATGTTAATTAAATTCAACCGCAATTTCTCACATTTTCAATTCAATCATTTTCCACTTTTCAATCAATTTTCAATTCACCTATTCATAATTCAATACACTTTCTCAATTTGATATGCATTTCAAATATTCACATATAATCACAATTCAATTTAATTTCATACAATTTAATACTAATACTTACCATGCATATTAACTTAAAATTCAACAATTAATAATAATTAAATTTGAATTATAGTAATACTAACACGTATTTCTCATTCAATTCAATTTTCTAAATTCAATTCAATAAAATTACTTACCTCAATATTTACTTACTATAAAATAAATAAATTTAAATTTAATACTTAATAATAAATAACTTGAATTATAGTAATACAAACTTGAAATTCTTAATTTACTCCTCGATAATCTTCTCCTTTCCTTTTGAGCCGATATCTCTGGTTCTTTGTTAGCTATCAAAAATTAAAATAATTATACAATTAATTACAACACTAATTAAAATAAATAATTGAATTTCTACTCAATTCCTACCTTATTCCCAATTTAATCCTAAATAATTTTACTTACTGTAAGGCAAACCAGTTGAGCAAAATGTGATTGTTTTTTCAAATTTTTCTGTCAGAAAACACTAGTCAAACAAAATGGCAGTGTAATACGCCAGCGATAAAGCCTTGATGGACAACGAGTGATGATACCTTAAGCTTTAAAAAAAAGGATCATTCTCATTTCTGCATTCATATATCATTCATAACACATCTAGTTAGGAGCATTTGATTCATTTCAATCATAGCATCCTAATTATTTGGCATAAGCATAGATACATAAAACTGATTCTACAGATCATGTCCCTAAAGGACAATGTAGCAACATCGATGAATTCGCAGATCTTATCTCCATGAGGTAGCAATGGAGCAGATCGAAGATGGTGAATCTTATCTTTCCGAGGTAGCAGGGGAATAGATTTTAGCCACCAGCCTTATCTCTTTGAGGTAGCAAGAGAACAGGTTGAAGATTGTAGTCTTATCTTCCTAAGGTAGCAAGGAAGCAGACTAAAGATTATAGATCTTATCTCCCTAAGCAGTAGTGAAGTAGATCGAAGATGGTGAATCTTATCTTCCTGAAGTAGCAGGGGAGCAGATTTTAGCCACCAGCCTTATCTCTCTGAGGTAGCAAGAGAGCAGGTTGAAGATTGTAGTCTTATCTTCCTGAGGTAGCAAAGAAGAAAACTGAAGATCATAGATCTTATCTCCTTAAGCAGTAGTGGAGCAGATCGAAGATGGCGAATCTTATCTTCTCAAGGTAGCAGGGGAGCAGATTTTAGTCATCAGCCTTATCTCTCTGAGGTAGCAAGAGAGCAGGTTGAAGATTATAGTTTTATCTTCCTGTGGTATTAAGGAAGTAGATTAAAGATTGTAGATCTTATCTCCCTAAAATAGCAGTGGAGCAGATTGAAGACGGCGAATCTTATCTTTCCGAGGCAGCAGGGGAGCAGATTTTAGCCACCAGCCTTATCTTCCTAAGGTAGTAAGGGAGTAGGCCGAAAATTGTAGTCTTATCTTCCTGAGGTAGCAAGGGAGCAGACTAGACCTTATCTCCTTACAGATTGAAGATGGTGAATCTTATTTTCCCAAGATAGTAAAGGAGCAGATTGAAGCCACTAGCCTTATCTCTCTGAGATTATAGTGGAGCAGGTTGAAATCACTGATTCTTATCTCCTTGAAGTTCTAGTGGAGTAAATTAAAGCACTATCTCTTATACCCCTAAAGAAGCAGTGGGATAGAATGGGCCTACTTAAAGAAAAGAAGTGCCAAGAAGTCAAGATTCAACAAAACTGGGTAAAATAGGTCCTTTTAAAGTCTTTGCTCCATTCTCGTTACACGATAATGAGCAAAGAGGGGCAGCTGTAGAAGGCCCATTTTGCCCGAGCCTATAAAGTTATCCAAAAATAAATAAAATAACTTAAAACAAAAAAAAATAATGAACAAAAGTCCATTTACACTAGTTTTTTTAATAGCCCAAAACAAAAAAGTAAAATATTAGTCCAGATCACAAAATTCTAGCCCAAACACAAGTTACAGCCCAAACTTCAAAACCCATTTTACAACAAACCCAAGACCTAGACCAAATCACAGTGGCCCAGTAACGAAAAGGCCCAATAACGAAAAGTTCCAAAAACCTTAAGGGTTTCTGAAACTGTTCGCGCTGCAACCTCGCGTGCCAAGCAGCCTCCATATGTTTCTCATAGCCATACACCTCCATACATCTGCGTCAGTAGAACCTGTGATAAGAAAAAATAATAATAGAATACACTAGAGCAGAATAGAAAAATGTATTTTTTGTGATTTTTTTTATCTGGCTATAAAAAGCCAAAGATTGTCACTGTATAACGATCTGACGTTTTGAATACGAACATATACACGCATATAGTAATAAAAAAAAAAGAAAATCATACAGGTGATTTACGATTCATTATTCTAGGTTTTTTTATTCTACTTTTAAAATATATTTTGTTGGAATAAAGAAGGAAGATGAACGGTTTCAAAGAATCTACCTGTGGTTTCGACTGCCGGAGACCCTTTCTCCGGTGTGGATATCAGACCCAGGGAGAGGAAATCCATTCGTTTGGCGCGACCTAGGCCATGAGCGGAAGTGGAGGTGCATCCGGTGCTGATGAAACCCGCAGGCTAGGGATTTGAAAGAGAGAGGAGAGGGAAAGGAAGGCTCTCTAAGTGTTTTTTTCTAAAACTCAAGCAAAAATGAATTAAAAGAAAAAGAGAGGTTTATATAAGAGCTATAAAATGGCACCGTTTAGGGGTTGAATTTTAGACGTCTAAACGACGTTGTTTGGCCCTCTTGACCCTCGCCTAAACTCGACCTGCTCCCAAGGTCCGCGTGTTTTGACCGAATGGTCAATTGTGCATCAGGCCCTTCCGCTTTTACAACGCGCTTCAATTTAATCCTTTTTGTTTTCTTTCTTTTCTTTAAATTATGTCGCATGATTTTATTGGTACTGCGTTTTGGTCTTTTGCAGAACGACGCATTTAGAGGGCCTGGGATATTTTCCCTTTTTCCCCTCTGTTGTTCTCGCGCGTTCGAATTAACCTTCCCTTTTTATATTTTTTCTAATATGATCCTCGATTTTGTTTCAATAGTTTATTTATTTAGGAATTATCCCTTTTAGTTTGTATTTGTTTCAATTGAGTTTTTTTATTATTTTAGTTTATGTAATCCTTTTATTCTTTTTAATTTATTTATTACTCATTTTAAAAAAGGTTTAACATTATTTTAACATATTATTTTGAATTATTTCATTCATTTTATATTAGTTTAGTTCGTTATTTTATACTTTCATTTGTATATTTTAATTGCTTTATTATATAGTTTATTTATTTTAAAATTCCCTTTTATATTTCTTTGTTTTAAAGATTTATATGATGTTTATACATTATTATTTTTATATATTAAACTATTCTTTTAATTTAATTTATGTATATTATTTATTTAGACATATATTGTTTTGTATATTACTTACTTTAATTCTTTACTTGTGTAGTACTCATTTTACAAATTAATTAATATATGATTGTTTTGCATATTATTTGTTTTCATTTTTATGATTTTTAAATTGTTCTTATATTGCCGTTTTCAAAATTCTTTTCTTTTCATCATTTGTTTTAACATTGCTCATTATTATTTGAAAACTTGGAACATTTTATTTTACTTTTATTTTATTTTTCTCTATGTTAAAATTAAGTGACTGAATCCTTATTTAAATAAAATACGGTGGTAAAATAAAATAAAAGAAGAATCCATATAGAATTACACTTCTTTTATTTTATTTTTAGAATAAGGTTTTTAAACCTTATTAAATTCCATCTATTTGATATTGATTAGAATAAGGTGTTTTAGTCTTAGTAGAATATGACTTTACAAGCCTATAAATAGACATTGTCTATTCCTCTTGTAAAAATTCGAATTCAACATAGTGATTTTTCTTCTTCTCTGCCCGTGGTTTTTTCCCGAAAGTCTTTCCACGTAAAAATCTGTGTGTTCTTTATTTTTTTATTTTATTTTATTTTTCTCAAATTGGTATTCGAGCTTCCGGGTTGTTCATCTCGATCACAGTAATGGCATCTTTGAAGTATGAAATTTCGCTGTTGGATCGCAACACCAGATTTGCATTGTGGCAGATTAAGATGCAAACAGTTCTTGCGCAGATGGATCTGGAGGATGCCCTGCTAGGGATAGATAAGATGCCTTCGGCATTAACAGATGAAGAGAAGAAGCGTAAGGATCGAAAGGCGTTAACACAATTACATCTGCATTTGTCCAATGAAATTTTGTAAGATGTGATGAAAAAGAAGACCGTCGCTGCATTATGGAAGAGGCTAGAACAAATATGTATGTCGAAAACTCTAACAAGCAAGTTGCATATGAAGCAGCGTTTTTATGCTCATCGTTTGGATGAAGGTGCGTCTGTACACGAACACTTAACAGTGTTTAAAGAAATTCTCTCAAACTTCGAGGCCGTGGAGGTTCAGTATGATAAGGAAGATATAGGGTTAATTCTACCTTGTTCGTTGCCGCTGTCTTATTCAGCCTTTAGAGACACGATTTTATATAGCCGCGAGTCTCTCATAGTTGATGAGGTTTATGATTCTTTGACCTCGTATGATAAGATGAAGCATCTTGTGGTTAAAACCGACTCTCAGGGAGAGAGTCTCATTACTCGTGGAAGACAAGATCGGAATGCTAATAATGACTGTGGAAGGACACAGGAATGGAATCCTCGTGGTAAATCTAAGGGTAGATCGAAGTCTTTAAACAGAGGTAAAAATTGTAACTTCTACAAGAAGAAAGAGCACATTAAATCTGACTGCTATAAGCTACAGAACAAGATTAAAAGGGAGGCTGTGAATCAAAAGGGAAAACAACCAGAAAATTTCGGTAAAGCTGATGTTGTAGAAGACTACAGCGATGGTGAACTTCTAGTCACTTCTATCAATGATTCTAAAGTAAGCGAAGAGTGGATACTTGATTCAAGCTGCACCTTCCACATGAGTCCCAATCGAGATTGGTTTACAACTTACGAAACAGTTTCTAAAGGTGTTGTTTTGATGGGAAATAATGCTTCGTGTAAAATCACAGGTGTTGGAACAATTAAAGTTAATATGTTTGATGGAGTTGTTAGAACACTTAGTGACGTGCGACATGTTCCAGAATTGAAGAGAAATTTAATTTCATTGAGTACTCTTGATTCAAAAGGGTACAAATACACAGCTAAAAGTAGGGTTTTTAATAATTTCCAAAGGTTCCCTTGTTGTGATGAATGGGCAAAGAAAGACTGTCAAGTTATATGTTTTGCAGAGTTCTACTGTTACTGGTGATACAACTGTCGCTTCCTCTTCCTTGTCAGATGAGGATATTACTAAACTTTGGCATATGCGCCTAGGGCATATGAGTGAGAATGGCATGGTAGAATTGAGCAAAAGAGGACTTCTTGATGGGCAAGGAATTTGTAAACTAAATTTCTGTGAGCATTGTGTTTTTGGGAAGCAAAAGAGAGTTCGATTCACTAGAGGAATCCATAACACGAAGGGAACGTTGAAGTATATTCATTTTGATCTATGGCGACCATCTAGAGTGCCTTCGAGAGGTGGAGTTAATTATATGCTAACCTTTATTGATGATTTTTCCAGAAAAGTTTGGGTGTTCTTCCTGAAACAGAAAAGCAATGTGTTATCCGCATTTAAGTCTTAGAAAATTATGATTGAAAAATAGACGGGAAAACAAATAAAATACCTCCGCACAGATAATGGCTTAGAATTCTGTTCTGATGAGTTTAATATATTGTGCAAGTCAGAAGGAATCGTGAGACACTTGATAGTTCGTCAAACTCCACAGCAAAATAGCGTTGCAGAATGAATGAACAGAATGATCATAGAGAAGGTTCGATGTATGTTATCAAATGCCAACTTACCGAAGTCATTTTGGGCAAAAGTAGCCTCTACTGCATGTTTTTTGATCAACCGATCTCTATCCGTTGTCATTGAAAAGAAGACTCCACAAGAGGTATGGTCTGGTAATCCTGCTAATTATTCTGATTTAAAGATCTTTGGGTATCCTGCATATGCTCATGTTAATAATGAAAAATTGGAACCGAGATCAATTAAATGTGTTTTTCTTGGTTATAAAGCTGGTGTAAAGGGGTATAAGTTATGGTGTCCTGAAAATAGAAAAGTTGTGATTAGCGGAGATGTTGTTTTTTATGAAACTGCTATGCTACCTAAATTATTTCTTAAAGACTCTTCCAATAAAGAAAATCAAAAGCAGGTGGAACATCGATTTATACAGAGTCGACTCCTCAAGCCAGTACAAAAATTGAGAATAGAGTTGCTTCTTCACCGCAATACTCTATCGCTAAAAACAGAACTAGAAGAGAAATTAAACCTCCAAAGAAGTATGCCGAGGCTAATCTAGTTGCTTATGCTTTAAATGTGGCTGAAGATATAGATCCAAACCGAGAGCCATCTAATTATTCTGAGGCAATTAACTGTGAAGACTCAGAAAAGTGGATGCTTGCTATGCAAGAGGAGATGGAATCACTTCACAAAAATAGAACATGGGATTTTGTGAAACTTCCTAAAGGTAAAAAGGTTGCTCATTGTAAATGAGTATTTAAAAAGAAAGAAGGGATTCTAGAATTTAAAGAACCCAGATATAAAGCAATGCTTGTTGCAAAGGGTTACAGTCAAATTCCAGGAGTAGACTTTACAGATGTGTTCTCCCCAGTTGTGAAGCATAGTTCGATTCGAGCTTTGCTTGGTTTGTGGTCATGCATGATTTGGAGCTTGAGCAGTTAGATGTAAAAACTGCATTTTTGCATGGAGAACTTGAGGGGGACATTTACAAGCAACAACAGAGGGTTTTACAGTCTCAGAAAAGAAGGACTATGTTTACTTGCTGAAAAAGTCCCTTTACGGTTTGAAACAGTCACCAAGGCAGTTGTAAAAGAGGTTTGATTCCTTTATGACTTCTCATGATTTCAAAAGAAGTAGTTTTGACAGTTGTGTTTACTTTAATAAAAATAGAGATGGCTTTTTTGTATATCTACTTCTTTATGTTGATGACATGTTGATGGCAGCAAAAGATAAATAAGAGATAAGAAAAGTCAAAGCCCAACTAAGTGAAGAATTTGAGATGAAAGATTTGGGACCAGCAAAGAAGATACTTGGTATAGAGATCTAAGAAATAGAAAAGAAAGTAAATTGTACCTAATTCAGAAGCGGTACATTGAGAAAGTTCTTTACAGGTTCAATATGCAGAGTGCTAAGCCTGTTAGTACTCCTTTAGCAGCCCATTTCAGACTTTCATCGGCTTTGTCTCCACAATCAGATGATGAGATTGAGTACATTTCACATGTTCCATACTCTAGTGCAGTGGGCTCTCTTATGTATGCTATGATTTGTTTACGTCCAAATTTATTATATGCAGTTAGTGCAGTTAGCAGATATATGGCGAATCCCGGTAAAGAACATTGGAAAGCAGTTCAGTGGATTTTAAGATACTTACGATGTACTACTGATGTTTGCTTACAATTTGAAAGAACTAGAGATGGAGTCATTGGGTATGTTGATGCTGATTTTGCTGGAGACCTTGATAGAAAAAAATCTCTCACAGGTTATGTCTTTACAATTGGAGGTTGCACAATCAGTTGGAAAGCCACTTTATAAACTACAGTCGCTTTGTCTACTACTGAAGCTGAGTCCATGGCGATTACTGAGGCTTGTAAAGAAGCTATTTGATTGAAGAAACTCTTTAGTGAACTCAATGAAGACCTTCAAATCAACACAATATTTTGTGACAGTCAGAGTGCCATCTTTCTTACAAAAGATCAAATGTTTCATGAGAGAACAAAACACATTAATGTTCGGTATCATTTTGTTCATGACATTATTGATCGTGGTGATATTGTTGTGAGCAAAATTAGCACTCATGAAAATCCTGCAGATATAATGACTAAGTCACTTCCTATAACCAAGTTTGAGCATTGCTTAGACTTGGTTGGTGTTCATTGTTGAAGTTAAACCCTTAAGGAGTCTTGTGGAAGAGGCAGAGAACTTGTTCGTTGAGAGTTCGTGATGAATAACTTGTTCATTAAGAATTCGTGTCAAGGTGAAGATTGTTAGAATTAAGTGACCCGAATCCTTATTTAAATAAAATACAGCGGTAAAATAAAATAAAAGAAGAATCCATATAGCATTACACTTATTTTTAAACCTTATTAAATTCCATCTATTTGATATTGAGTAGAATAAGGTGTTTCAGTCTTAGTAGAATATGACTTTACAAGCCTATAAATAGATATAGTCTATTCCTCTTGTAAAAATTTAAATTCAACATAGTGAATTTTCTTTTCCTCTGCCCGTAGTTTTTTCTCGAAAGGGTTTCCACGTAAAAATCTGTGTGTTCTTTATTTTGTTTTTTTTATTTTATTTTTCACACCCTATATTTTTTTAAGACCGCTTTTTTATTTTATTATTGTTAGATTATAAATGATTAGTTTTTAAATAAGATATGTTGTGAGATTATGGCTATTGTATATTTCAATGTGTATATTCGTACTTTTACTATTGTCATTCTTTTATATAATGTTTATCATTTCGTGCTCAATACTATGCTTTTGTTTCTTATTATCGCATCATGATTCAAATTCCAATGTATTTAGGCCAATTTTATTTGTTTTGTTTTTATCCTAAACAAACCAAATAAACGTGTTTGAGCCGGTTTTATAATCACTTTTATTTAAAATTTTCTCAAAACAAGGCAATATTTTGTGTTTGGAGATCCGAGAAATCGTGCCCTAACGTGCTAGGTTTCGATTCTCTATTGACCAAATAACTAAATATCCTTTTAAAATTTCAATGTATGAATTTTGGAAATCATGAGATGATCTTGGTATCGAGGATATAAAATGTCGTATCCTAACGTACTGGATATGATATTTTATTTCTTTGGAACAAGGGAATCCCGATATCCACTTTGAATTATCCAAATTTTTAAAGGGATTATATTTTAAAATCTTTTCAAATTTTCGACATTAGAACATTAACTAATCAATTAGGTACCAATATTTGGGCGCTACAAGGGTGCTAATCCTTCCTCGTACGTGACTGACTCCCGAACCCGTTTTCATAAATTTCGTAGACCAAAATCGAGGTTTTAATAAAACAAAATATTTTATAAGGTGATCCAATCACACCTAAATAAAAAGGATTGGTGGCGAATCTCTATTTCATTTTTTAAAGTCGATATCCATTTTTTTCAACAAATAAAAAATGGTTTTGACAGATGGAACATGCACAGCGATGGGTCGATGTTCGATGCTGGAAATACATATTGGGGATGTTACGAAACGTCTACAAGAAGGGATGATGTACTCCCTACGACGTCTACTGGTGAGGGGACCTCGTAAGTTACAGATGATGGTGGGTTGGATGATGAGTTCAATGTGGATCCACGTCGAGAGCCCGACCTTGATGGTGTAGAAGTTACATTATTTTTTGAATCGGAGCCTGTTCTATTCAAACCTGAAGATGTTAAATGGGGTTCAGATGAAGAAGAAGAAGATCCGTGATTCAGGGCGTACTCGCCTCCAGCCCATATGCATAATGTTGATATACCGGCAGATGATGTGTTGGAGTTTCCATATCTACCACACAGAACGCGTGACCGTACAAGTTCGTCATTGGATTCAGGTGAATTGGCAGTTGGTAAGGAGTTTTCCAGTATGGATAGTTTTCTTGGTGCTTTGAAATAACATAGCATCAATCACGGGGTTAACTACAATGTGGTTAAATTCAAATCAGAGAAGTTCGAGGCCAAGTGTGCAATGCAAGACGATACATTTTCATGGAAAATCATGGCTTCTTTTAGGAAAAAGACAGGCTTGTGGGAGATAAAAAAAGTAAAAAGGTCCATATACTTGTGTTGCTAGTACAGTGTCATTAGGTGTTTAGGGTTTTGAATAATAATGTTATTACTTAATGTTGCATTATTTAACGTACTTTGTTGATAGGTGTTTCACAAGATCGTCTCAAGATGGATTCGGGTATGATAGATAGCTTAATACTACAGATGTTGAAGGCGGATCCCAGGACTTCTGTTTCATGCATAATTGCCAGTATTCATAGTCAATTATGGTATACGTCCTCTTACCGCAAAGCTTAGATAGCTAAGCAAAAGGCGTTGGAAAAAATGCATAATGGATGGGACGCTTCATATAATGAGATTTGAAAGTGGTGTCAGGTGTTGAAGAGATATGTCCCAGGCTGCATAACAAACCTTAAAATGATCCCTACGTACTACAACGATAGATTGCTCTGTGGATGCCAAGTGTTTAAGCATCTATTTTGGAGCTTTAAGCAATGTCGGGATAAATTTGTATACTACAAGCCATTGGTACCAATTGATGTTACCTTTATGTATGGTAGATATACTTATCGGCTATTGCTAGCTATAGCATAGGATGGCAGTGGTAGAATCCTTCCAATTGCGTTTGCAATAACAACGGGGGAGTCAGGTGATGACTGAGATTTTTTTCTTTTTAGGTTAAGGTGGCATGTATGCCCCCAACCTAATATCTGCATTATATCGGATCGGCGCACTGGAATAGTAGCTGCAATTGATTAACAGGGAAGCCTATGGGATCGCACACACCATCGGTATTGTCTAAGGCATGTTGCGTCTAACTACTTCGGGCAATATCGGTCTACAACTGAACGACGACAAGTGACCAACATGGGTATTTAATCTCTATTAATATACTTTCGTTTGTAATATTCAATTTATTCTGAATGGAATATTGATATGTAATTTTTGCTATCAACTTATATTGTAGGGTATGAGATTACGTTTTCATGAGATGTTGGGGATTTTGTGTTCAGTTAACGATGAAGGTGCAAACTACCTCTATAACATACTTTTCAAACTGTGGACACAAGCATACGACGGTGGCCTACGATATGGTCATATGACTATAAACCTGGTTGAATGCATAAATTTTGTTCCAAAAGGAACGCGTTATTTACCGATAACCTCGGTTGTGTGAGAGACATATTTTCATTTGGCTGTACTGTTTCCAAAGTGAGTAGCGAGTTATAAAGGCCAAATACAGGGAAGCTATATATGGTTTCGGAAGGTTTTGTAAGAAATTAACAAGGCGAAGGCGCGGGCCAACAATGCATACAGTGTGTCACGATTGTGACAACCTATGGTTTCGTATAACGAAGTTTGACAGGTCGAGCCAATGTATTACCAGCGGGCAATATCGTGTACGATTGATAAATAGGACTTGCGACTGTAGGACGTTTGACGCATTTCGTTATCGATGCGCTCATGCAATTGCAGCTTGTCAGAATCTTTGTTTTGATCCCATGAGATATGTTGACCAAGTGTACAAAATAGAATACATGTACAATATGTGGAGACACGTATTTCCATTAGTCCCAGATGAACGTAAGTGGCCGTTTGTATCGCTTACTCCGTTTAAGTTGTTACCGGATAGAGAATTACGTCGCAAACCAAAATGTTGGCCTTGCTCGAGTAGAATACATAATAATATAGATATCCGAGAAAGAACGAACCAACAGAAGTTGTATAGATGGAGTAGGAACTTAGGTTATACAATTCGATCATGTCTAAATCGAAATAGTTGATAATTGTTGTAATGAGACTATGTTGCATTATTTTTATTGCTCTTTATTCAAATGAACTTCTATTTTATTAAAAATATAAAATTAATTTACTATTAAAATATTAAAAAAACTTTTATTTTATTAAATGAAACAATATAGAAACAGTTTGTACAAATGTATTAAAAAAATCAATGTATATGTCGGTCGGAATCAGTGCCACATGGGGGTGGTTGACGATTACGCGCTGGATTCCTCCTTGGTTACTCCAGCGAAGGTTGTAGTTGATTCGGTGGGGGTTGTGGTTGGTCCGGTTGTGAGTGTTAGGAGGATGACCCACCTTGGTAGAATAAAGAATGTGGAGGTGTTTGCATCACCAACAGAAGAGGTGTTTGAATCCCATAAGGCGATGAGGAATGGTAGTGAGATGAGCTCCCGATGGTGTCTAGTGTGATCCCTCCGGCGATGATGGCCTGTATATCATCGGCTGAGTCGAAGTCATCGAGAAAGGATATGCATCGGGCCATGCATTCAAACCTGGCATAGGATTGGGAAATGGAAACATATAAGGGTTAGTATACATATAAGAGCTAGGATACGCACCTGGCATAATTGTGCTGTGGGTGTCGTCGGTTGAGGCATTGGGCCTGGTAATTGTATGGGCGATTTTGATTGGCCTGTGCCGTCATCCCTTCTCCTTAGATTTAAAGGATCCTATCGTTCCCTTTCGATACGGATTTACCGATGCCTCTGTTCTTCTGACAGCAAATATGGCTTGTCATAGATCCTAAATCATGGCATATAATCTGGCGCACACACTAACTCTGGGATGATGATCGGTTCTCGATTAGGTATATAATCATATCTGTTTTTCCAAATTTTGATATATTTGAACTAGAATACCAGCCAATTCGTATTCGTTTGCCGTTAGTTGATTCTGTGCTAGTCATTGAGCACTTTAGGTTCCTTAGGAATCAGTTTTCGGAATCTAAATTGCTGCAAAACTCTATCCTTCTGGTGCATCTCGACAATAGCATAGTTAACCAATGAGACCTTAATATGCCAAATGTTCAGATTTTGAAAGAATTCTTTCGAAATTATTGCCCATATTACCGGATCCTTGTATGGTGTCCATTGAAACTATATGAACGAGATAAAAATTTTACCTCGTTATGAGTGGGAATGTATATAGGTGGTTCACTCAAGGATATAAAAATAGAAAGCGAAACCGAACCCATAATCGTAGTAGTGATAGACAACCTCTAATTTTGGCTTTATTTAGTGGCGTCGCCCCGCACATCTCCCAGTACAATGTTGCCAACACGGTAGACCCCCAACTAAGTTTGCCAGTTGCTCTAAAATCAATGAGTTTTAGTAGCTACCTCAGATGTACGAGGTTTCGTGACAAGTTCAGCATTAGATAACCTTCAATCATCTCAAGGATGTATGCCCGAGTATATCGTATTCTTTCTACTTCAGTCGAATCATTCCCTAGTTCAGGAATGTGTCTCGTAACCAGCTCATTTAAATCCGACCTCCTTAAATATTATCTGGAATCGCACCCAAAATATCATAGGATATTGCTCCCCAATCAACAGATTGAACGGGCCCAGTGAGTGCGGACCCATCCACCGATAATCCTAATTGTAATTGGACATCCTCCAAAGTGATAGTACACTCTCCGTATGGAACATGGAATGTGTGTGTCTCGAGTCTCCACCTCTCTATTAACGGGTTGATGAGTTTCGGGTCCAACTAGCACCCCCGGCCTGTAGTGGCCGTGTGTCAAAAACCCATTTCCCTTAAGTAATTTTCTATCAACGGTAATGGCGAACTAGACATATTACGAATATAACATTGTATTACCCGATCTACTGATGCTATAAAAATGATAAAATACAAATTAATTAAAATTACATAAATGAAAAAATATTAAATAATATTCAAAAATTAAAATTAATTAAGATTACATAAATGAAAAAATATTAAATAATATTCAAAAATTAAAATTAGCCCTTAACTTTTTCATTTGTTCGACGGAGATAAGTTTATGACCAAGACAAATTAATTCTTCGGCCATTGCTAACACGATGAAATATTTTTGAAATTATAAAAAAATAATACTAATTTAGAAAAAAAATTAAAGTAAATAACTAATTAAAAATAGCTTTGAGAAATTTAATGAGAAACTTGAGAGCTTTAGGGAGAAATTTTAGAGTTTTTTTGCTAAAATGTGAAGAAATAATGTGTGAAATAATAGGAGGGGGTTTTATACTTTTTTTGATTGTTGGACCCCCCAATGGTAAAAAAAAAAAAAGCTGTTGGGTTTAAAAAGCACAGAGCAAATCGTGCCCCTGGGGGAGTGTTTTTGCCATGTCAGCAAAGCGCGTCTTCGTTAACGCGTTTTTGGCTGATGTGGCAAAAACGCTTCCCCATGGACGCGATTTGCTGGTATTTTCCCCCTAAAACGCGTCCATATAAGAGTGTTTTGCCAAACCAGCCCTTTTCGGTAAATAATTCTATAATCAGCCCGTTTCCATAAATATGCTTGGAAATGAGCCTTTTTAGGTAAATTAGTCAAGCTCACTACTGTTGTGATTAATTTTTTTTTGTTTTTCATTTCAAATTTAAAACATTATAAACATTATAATATGGATGTCCAAGAATATATATATCCTATATTTATGCTATATATCTATTAAAATATATTAAATTATTATTTTAAATATTTTTAAAATTATAATATTTCATAAAGGGTTAATATATATAAGAGCATTTGAACTTGCAAGTAATGACTTATAATTTTGAAGTTATATTCTAATTTTAAATTAATAAAAAAATGTAAATAACACAGTTGTAAGACTCAAAATTTGCCCTGGCCCAAAATGAACAGTTCATTAAACCCAAAAAAATAAAACCTAAAACTATTCAAACCCCAAACAGACCTAAACCCACTAAGCTTAAAACAATGCAGCCCAAATTAGAAACAAACTAAACCAACCTAACAGCCCAAACAACAAAGACCTAGCCCAAAAACTAAAACAGAAAATAGAAACCCTAGGAGTCGCCTCAGCCCCCTGTACCGTCGCACCATACCTGCTCTACTGTTCCACCGGCCATGCCTTGCAAAAACGAAGCAAACACGCAGGGCAGAAGAAAGAAATAGCAAAGAGTAATAATAAAAACATATAAAAAATGGCTATAAAAAGCCAAGCAAAATTTTGTAAAGGGATTCAGCATTTTTTTCTTTGCAAATATAAAACATTCGACAACTTTTTCATCAATAAAAAAAATGGATTTAAACACGAACAAAAGCAGTGATCCCAGTGATACAAAAGCACGAGTATAACACCGAATCAGAGAACCAAAAATACCAAAATTGAAAGCAAATACTTAAGGTGATTTTTTTTTATTTTTTTATTTTTATTTTTTTCGAATCTATTGACTTGCATAAATATATATATATTATAAATACATATAAAAAATTATAAGAGAAAAGAAAAAAATACCTTTTTCGAATACACGGCAGCCTTCTTGGCCGGAGCTGGGCCTAGCTCAGAGAGAATTCTCTCTTCTTTCTCCCTTTTTTTTTCCCTCAGGCTAACAAATGATTTTTTTCTCAAAAACATGACTTTTATAGCCCTCTAAAACGACGTCGTTTTGAGCATACCCGATCCGTTCGACCCGAACCCGCCTCAAGATCCGCGTGTTTTTACTTAATGGCCTATTTGTGCATTAGGCCCTTCCGCTTTTTTTATGTTCTACAATCAAGTTTCTATTTATTTTAATTTGGCCCCGAAATTCGTTATGCTCTGCAATTTGGTCCCCCATGCTGCGCTGCGTTTTGAGGGGAAGGAATAATTTATGTTTCGGTCCTTCCAGATTACGCGCGTGTTGTATTTTGATCATTTTCCCTTTATTTCTTTTAAATTTGCCCCAAAAACTCTGTTTTTAGTTCAATTTTAGTCCTTTCTTGTTTATTTTCGTTTCTTTATTAAATATTATTATTATTTCTAAAATTATTAATATTATCACTATTATCATTATTATTATTAATATTAGTGTATATTTTATTATATATGTATGTATATGTATATATATTTATATATAGTATTTTTTATTACTTTATTTTAATATTATTACTATTATCATTATTATTATTAATAATATTAGTGTATATTTTATTATATATGTATATATATATTTATATACTGATATTATTTTTAATTACTTTATTTTAATATTATTATGATAGTATATTTTCTTTTGTATTTCAATATTATTACTATTATTATTATTATTATTATTATTACTACTACTAATATTAGTATATTTTTTATTATATATGTATATGTATTTATATTTATACATAGTATTATTTTTAATTACTTTATTTTAATATTTTTATTATATTACATTTGCTTTTGTATTTCAATATTATTATTATTATTATTATTATTATTATTATTATTATTAGTATATTTTTATTATATACGTATATATATTTATATATAATACTATTTTTAATTACTTTATTTTAACATTATTATTATATTTGCTTTTTTTGTATTTCATTATTATTGCTAGTATTATTATCATTATCATCATTATTAACATATACATATACATGTGTATCTTTCATGTACATATTAGTATTTTCTACTATTATTACAAATATATTATTTCCTTTATTATATTATTAGAACATTATTTTTACTATCATTTTCTTTATTGTGAATATTATTTTTATTTTTATTCTAATATTGTATTTTAATATTTTTCATTAATTATATCATCGTTAGCATTATTTATAAATTTCTATTGTAAATGATATTATTTTTATGTTTTTAATAAATAAGGAAGCGTACCATTTCGACACTAAGTCATTGATTTCATCGCTATGTTGGGTGGATATCATTGGCTCATGTTAAAAATGAGACGTCCTTCTAAAAAAACCAAAAATTTTAGATTCTCGTATTTCAATAGGATCGCGATTAAATACTAAATTAAACTTGTATCTTTGAGAATTAAGACAACGCGTGTTTAATAAGATACCAATTTTGAGCGTCGCGAGGGTGCTAATACCTTCCTCGTGCGTAACCGACTCCCGAACCCTATTTTTCTCTGGATTTTCGAGTAGACCCAAATTCGGCATTCATTTTTGTTAAAAAATAAATTTTCTTTCAAAAGAAAAAAAGAGGATTTATTAGGTGTCCGATCACACGTAGAAAAAAGATCGGTGGCGACTCTTTTTTTCTTTTAAACCGAAATTCCGTTTTCAAATTTTCAAATAATCGTCTCAACTAGCGACCAAAACAAAAATTCTACGTTGTTACAGTTGGCGACTCCGCTGGGGACCTCTTTTTTTTTTAGAGAGTCGAGTCTAGAATTAAACGCGTGTTGTCAAAATTTTCAAAATTCCTTGTTTAAATTAATATTTAGTCGTGATCCTTAAATTTTGTTTTTGAAAAATCATGTATTTGCATCATGTCGTAAATATTCTTCTAACTTGTTTTGTCTTGTTGTCTTTCAGCTCTAAGTTTGTATAGTTTTAGTTTTTTAGTTTAGTTTTTAAATAAAACGTAAAGGTTTGTGAGTTTCTCCCCACACACCGTGTACTTGCATTTTTTTTGCATAACATGAGCTCTCTACCTGGGCTCCATCCGCTTAAGTAGAAGTAAACGCTATGCCTTCGTGAGTTAACTCGTCCCTCCGCACAGGCTAGTGAATACTTCCGGGTTACATATGACTTATGCTTTCGTGAGTTAACTTGTCCCTCCGCATAGGCATAAGTAAATGTAATCCTTTGAATTGAACTCTTGAGCCTGTGATGGGTTACGACCGACGCTTCGTACTAGTCTTAGTAGACGATAGTACGAACAATTCGAGTACCTGTCTAGAACCGAAACCGCATATAGTAAACCATATGAGCTACCTAACTAGAACCATGTCGAACCTCCATCCGTTAATAGTCACCAAAATAAGTACATGGGAGAAACGCCTCTTACCTTTCATTTCTTCTACATTTATACTTTGCAAGGGAATCGGCCCTATTGGACCGGGTAACTTAACTTGTTAGATTCTCCATATTTTTTTTCTCTGTTCATATTTATTGTGATTACTAACCAAGGTTGTTTATTTTTATTTTTATTTTTCATCATGCATCATAGGCATCTTGATTAGGAAGGTGTTGATTAGAGAGTGATTGCCAAAAATGGGTTTCTGATGGAGGAGTCAATTACGCAAGTAACTGAGAAAAATCCCGTCGTTCGAGGCTGGTCTTTGAAAACCCAAAAAGAAAAAGGGGACAGTTTATCGGAAGGATGTATCTCCAATATTCCCGAACATGTAACTTTGAACGTTCGTCAGAATAACCTCGAAGACTTGACTCGGATTTGGAAACAATGAGACTTAGATACTAGGGGCATTTTCACTGAAAAGTACGGGGATATAGCTCACTTGATCACCGTCAATATAGACGAACAACTGATTCAAGCTATGGTTCGATTCTGGGACCCAGCATACCAATGTTTCACTTTCAATTAGGAAGATATGACTCCAACCATAGAAGAGTATGCTGCCTTGCTTCGCATTGAAAATGTACACTTCAACAAGATATATGTGAAAGAGCCCAAACCAATGACTTTCAAGAAAAAGCTAGTGAGGTTGACGGGAATGACCAATATATGGGCTGAAACACAGATAAAGAAAAAGAATAAAGCCAGTTGTGTTCCGTGGTTTTCTCTGCGAGACTTAATTCAAAACCATCCAGATATTGTGAAGAGAGTGGATCTGTTTGCTTTGGCCATTTATGGATTAATTGTCTTCCCAAAAGTTCTTGGACATATAGAAGTTGTGGTAGTGGATTTCTTTGAAAGATTGAAGCAAGGGATCAATCCCGTCCTGACTATCTTGGTTGAGACTTTTAGATCTCTAAGTTGTTGTAGGAGGAAAGGGGAATGACGTTTTATCAGATACGCACAGTTACTTAATGTCTGGATTCTAAGCCATTTCTGGAAAGTGGAGTGCACGCCCTTCCACATGTTTTCAAAAATTTTTGCCTCATTGAAAGCTTATCTTAAGAAAGATTGGCCAAAGGATGTCAACGAACAACACTGGGTTTTAGTTTTTCAGAACCTTCGTACCGAAAATATAACCTGGAGAGCACCATGGATCCGTCCTTCAGTTCTATTATACAAATGTGGAAGCCAATATTGGGTGCCTTTACTAGGATTATAGGGAGGAGTTAGATATGCTTCGTTAATGGTTCAAAAGCAGTTTGCTTCACGACAGTTCATACCAGCTAACGGAGGATTGACACAATCAGAGTTCGCCTTTACGGGTGAAGGCTACATGAAAAGAGTTTGAGATACTACAAAGTCTTGGAAGGAAATTCACCTAATTGAGTTAGCCCTTTATGCTGATACTATCACCCAGGATTATGACTTATGGAGAAAACAACGAGTGAATAGTCAACAAATCTCACCGACGAGTTACACTTTCTAGAATCCTTTCTCAGAAGAAATGCTATCCGAGCTGGAAGTAGCGAGACATGAATTCAAACGTGAAAAGGCCAAGCTGTTACAAGATATTAGTTCTCTTTAAGAGGAAAACTACCAGCTAAAGATCGAGGTTCAAATTGAAGAATCCAAAACCATGAAAGTTCAAAAAGAAGCTGAGATCGTGAGAAATGACTTAAGGGACCTTCATTTGGAAAATAAGAAATTAAGAAACACTATAAAAAATAGTGGTTTGGGCAAGTCGTCAGCAGAATGAAAGGAAGAAATTAGCAATATCAAAGGTGGGATGGATTTTTGGAGAGGAAAAGCAAAGAAAGAAGAGGAAAAAGCTACGTGTGCTGTGATAGAGTTAAAAAAGAAAATTCTTGAATATGAAACTGTGTCAGCAGAACTAATGACTAGTTAGTCTAACCATCAAGAGCTAAGAGGGACAGTACGAGATTTAGAAAACACACTGCAAGCTCAACAGCAATAGTTGGATAATCTCCTAAAAGCCCTGGAAGAAAAGAATAGTCAATAAGATAGAGACACTCACGCCTACGAAAGAACTCTCCAAGAAAAGGAAATGCAACTCGGCTTTTTGATCAATGAAATTCGCAAGGCAGCTATGCAAGTGGTGCAATTATTAGATGAAGCCAAAGCTCTCAGTTGCCAATTTCCTCCTAGTCAAAGATCAAGCATATCAGAATTCTTAGAACGAGTGAAGAAACAAGGCAATGTGGCTAGAAAATTCGTGTAACTGTTGAATCAAAGATAGCGAAACGTTTTATAATAGACTCTTTTGATTAATGAAATGCCTAAGTAGGGACCATCTTGAAATCAACACCAAATTCTTGCACATTCATTCATGACTAACATTCATTTGTCATTCATCCATTCATCCATTCATTGCATGTACATATCACCATAATCATTCACTGAGGCTAAAATTGTATAATCCGCAGTTACGACACTACAAGTCTGAAATCATCGCAATTCTTATAGGACGCGCTGAAAAGCTAGAATTATGGAAGTTGAGTTCAATAAGAGAATTGAAAGGATGGAAAAAACCCAAAGAGAATTGCAGGAGCAGTTGACCAAGTCACAACAGGAAGCAAGAGATCTGATGTTAAGATATCGAGAGGAATCGCTCGAGTAAAGAGATCAGATGGCCAAAATAATGGAGATGATGACAGCTTTGGTCAAAGGAAAGGGACCTATATAGAGCCCTGACATTATGGAGCCTCAGTCGAGAGATAATCATGATTAGGATCCGCTCTATCCCCTAAGATTCACCCCACCTCAAGCCCATGCAACGCAAAGAGGATATCCTCAAGGGGAACCTGCAAGCCTCGAGCAACAACTTGTACCACCTGCTCATCTAGGGCAAGGTACATTCGTATCAAACCCAGGAGCTAATCTTGCTGATCCCAATGTTCCAGATTTGGATGATCTGGTAGAAATAGCCAGATTGAAAATGGATGATCATGATGCCCAGGATAAGTATAGGAGCTTAGAAGAAAGGCTCAAGGCGATAGAAGGTGCTGAAACCTTCTCTGCACTAAGTGCCAAAGAGCTTAGTTTGGTGCCCGATCTGGTTCTGCCTCTAAAATTTAAAGTGCTAGATTTTGAAAAATATGATGGAACAAAATGTCCAAAGGCGCATCTTATCATGTTTTGTCGGAAGATGACTGGTTATGTAAATGAAAATAAATTGCTAATACATTGTTTCCAAGACAGCTTGGTCGGATCGGCCCTTCGATGGTATAATCAACTCAGTGGAGAAAGGATCCGATCATGGAAAGACTTAGCATCATCATTTTGTGAACAATACAAGCATGTATTTGACATGGTACCTGATCGGTTAACTCTGCAGATGATTAAAAAGAAGCCGACGGAGACTTTTAGGCAATACGCGCAATGGTGGAGGGATATCTTGGCTCAAGTAGAACCCCCATTAACTAAAACTGAAATAACGGTCCTCTTCATCAACACTTTGAAAGCACCATTTTATGATAAGTTGGTAGGAAGTGCCACGAAAGACTTCACAGATATTGTAATATCCGAGGAACTTATAGAAAATGCCATCAAGGGTGGAAGGATGGAAGGTTTCGAAAGCTCGAAAAGGGTAGCACTTGTAAAGAAAAAAGAGGCAAAAGCCTATATGGTAGGAACTGAGAGCCACCACACTTCTAATCCTTACCCAGTCCAGCCACGACCTTGATATCACCCACATCCAAACTTTTATTATCCTCCCCAAAGCCCTTACTATTAAGTATCTCCTCCTTACCCCGCCTACGCCACAGATAACCAAAGACCATTTGCCATATTCCCACCAAATACCATGCCTGCTCAAAGCCAACCCAAAAATGAACAAAGACCGACAAAATCCAATCTTGAAAAACCCCAATTCACCCCAATTCCCGTGTCATACGGAGAACTGTACCCAAAATTGTTGGAAAAATAATTAATATCCCCACATTATATGGCACCCCTGAAGCCTCTATACCCAAAATGGTACGATCCTAATGCTAGTTGCATGTACCACGCTGGAAACCAGGGGCATTCTACAGAAAATTGTTTGGCCTTTAAAAGGAGAGTTTAAGGTCTTATTGATGCAGGCATTCTACGATTTGATGGTGCTGGCAATACGACTAGAAATTCACTCCCTAACTACACCGAAGGAAACGTGAACGCGGTGAAAAAAGAAGATAGGTGGCGTGCCAAAAGTTGTGTTTCTGAAATAAAGACACCGCTGCAAAAGATTTGGGAGGTAATGGTTGAAAAGGGGCTGTTTTGTCATCCCAACAGAATTTTCAAAGAAGGAAATACAAAAAGTCAATGTTTTTGTGATTTTCATGGAATCGAGGGGCATGACATCTAGTCTTGTGAAGGATTCAGAAAACTACTTCAAGACATGATGGACAACAAGGAAGTCGAGATCTTTAACAAAATGGAATAGGCCGATGAAGGAAAAGTATGCACTTTTGAAAATCAATTATCAGGTTTCCCTTATAGTGCCAATCGACCGTTGGTGATTTATTACGATGCAAAAAAGGAGCAAGTGAAACCAAAAATGATAATTGAAGTACCATCTCCTTTCCTTTACAAAGACAACAAGGCAGCACCATGGAAATATGATGTCAACATTATCATACCTGAAGGTGAAAAATCCAAAGTCACGACCGGAAATATTGATGAAGTAGGACACTTCACCCGCAGCGGGAGGTGTTATTCTAAAGTGGTCGAACTAATGAAGAAGACTAATAACTTGAAGTAGAAAGGAAAGGCACCGATGCATGAGGCCGAGGTCAAACTTGAGACTCCGTTCGAATAGGAAGTTGAAAGGCTCGTGAATGAAGAGGAAGCACATGAATTCTTAAAGTTCATCAAGCATAGTAAATATAACGTCATGGAACAGTGAAGCAAACAACCGGCACGAATCTTAGTATTATCCCTATTGTTGAATTCAAAACCACATCGGAATGCTTTGCTAAAAGTATTAAATCAAGCTTACGTGGCAAGCAATATATCTGTCGAAAAACTTGATAGGTGGGTGAATAACCTGAATGCGGATAATTTTATTTCTTTCAATGATGACGAAATACCGCCAAATGGTAGGGGCTCCGTAAAAGCATTACATATCACAACCCATTGCAAGGGTTATATAATACCGAATATGCTTATTGATGATGGGTCAGCACTCAATGTCATGCCTTTGGCCACGCTTTCTAGAATTCCAATTGATATATCTTATCTGAGGCCTTGTCACTCTACAGTAAGAGCATTCGATGGGACAAGACGAGAAGTCTTGGGAAAAATCAAAATTTCTCTAGAAGTAGGCCCCTATATATATGACATCGAGTTTCAGGTCATGGACATCACGCCTTCATATAATTGCCTTTTAGGAAGGCCTTGGATCCACTCTGCTGGGGCAGTTCCTTTATCTCTCCATTAAAAAGTGAAGTTTATCATTGATGGTCTCTTGGTCACTGTCGTGGGTGAGGAAGACATTGTCGCATCTATCTCTGCTGATACACTATACCTCGAAGTAAGCAAGGATGCAGTAGAATGTTCCTTCCGTTCCTTCGAGTTCATCAATGCTACGTTCATTGCTGAAGGAAATAAAATTCCTATGCCTAAGTTGTCAAGGAATACCATGATAAGAATTAAGCTGACTGTGGGAAAGGGAGCTCGAGCGAGGAAAGGTTTGGAAAGATATCAGCAAGGGATAGTTAGAGCTCTAAAACCAGTGCCCCATAAGGCTTGATATGGTTTAGGGTTCGAACCAGATATGCGACAAAGAAGAAAACAGTTGCAGAAAGATCGAGAAAGGCAAATTGCAAGAGCCTTAGGCCGAGAATTAGAATGGGAACCCATAACGTATCCTCCTTTGTCAAAAACATTTAAATCTGTAGGAATGATACACCCCGGGCAAGATAATCCACGAAGCACGCTGTTATTAATTGAAAGGGGTCTTCAGAATGTCAGTATAAATGTCATTGACAAAGGAAATGATGCAATTAAATATGTTTCAATGATACGCCCTTGTCCTCCTGGGTTCGTTTGGACAATTGGACTGCTGTAGACCTTCTTGTAGTTTCTAAGTCTCTTCTAGAATAATGCTCAATGTTAACACTCTTTTTTTTTTGTGTCCCTAAGTAATAGTGGGATTCTTTTGTAAGAGCTTATGTTTGCTCTTTATCATTTAAATGAACATTAATGGAGATGCATTTTGTCATGGTCTTTTCATTCTCATTAACTTCATAATTTTTCCCTTGTCTCACAGCCTGTCATTGCATATATCTCACATCATGCCATAATATTATGCTTGTTGGTCCCAATACTTTGATGCTCTTCTATAGTTTTCTTCTCCATTCAACTTTCAGGTGCTCAGATATCAACGATATGAACAAACCCGTTACAAATCTTGAAATCGATTTCGAGAAAGCTATTTGTTTAAGAGAGTTCGAAGTTGAGAAAAATGTTGAAGACTATGTCTCGACTCCTGACTTACTAAGAATGCTAGAACAAGAAGATAAATAGATTCTACCTCATCAAGAATCTGTTAAGATAGTAAACTTGGGAAATGAAGAACAGAGGCAAGAAGTGAAGATTGGGACCTCCATTTCAGATAACACCAAACATGATTTGATCGCTTTGCTTCATAAGTACAAAGATGTATTTGCATGGTCGTATCAGGACATGCCAGGATTGGATGAGGATGTAGTGATCCATAGACTCCCACTGAAACCAGAATGCAAACCCATTCAACAAAAGCTAAGATGAATAAGACCTGAAATGCTGTTAAAGATAAAAGAAGAAGTCAAAAAACAGTTTGATGCTGGCTTCCTACAAGTCTTCAAGTACCCAGAATGGGTAGCTAACATAGTACCAGTACCGAAGAAAGACAGCAAGGTATGGATGTGTGTGGATTATCGCGATTTGAATCGAGCAAGTCCTAAAGATAATTTTTCCTTGCCACACATTGATACATTGGTGGATAACACAGCCAAACATTCATTATTTTCGTTCATAGATGGATTCTCGAGTTATAATCAGATAAAGATGGCTCCTGAGGATATGGAGAAAACTACTTTCGTAACGATGTGGGGAACATTCTGTTATAAGGTGATGCCGTTCGGATTAAAGAATGCTGGGGCAACATATCAGAGGGCATGGTAGTGTTATTTCATGACATGATGCACAAAAAAATAGAAGTCTATGTCGATGATATGATTTCCAAATCCAAGGGGGAAAGAGAGCATGTTGGGAACCTCAGGAAGTTGTTCGAAAGACTGAGAAAGTTCCAGCTGAAGCTTAATCCAGCCAAGTGTACGTTCGGGGCTACCTCGGGAAAATTGCTAGGCTTCACAGTCAGCGAGAGAGGCATCAAAGTTGATCCAGATAAGATAAAAGTCATACAAGAACTACCACCTCCACGCACGCAAAAAGAAGTCCCCCGGTGTTAGTACCGCTAACTCTAGGAAGACCGTTAATATTGTATCTAACTGTGTTTGAAAATTCGATGGGTTGTGTATTGGGGCAACATTATGAGTCAAGAAAAAGAGAAAAGGTGATTTACTATCTCAGCAAAAAGTTCACAGAGTATGAGGCAAAGTACTCGTCAATTGAAAAATTCTGTTGCGCTTTGGTTTGGGTAGTTCGGAGGCTCAAGCAATATATGTTGTATTATACGACGTGGTTAATTTCAAAGCTGGACCCAATAAAGTATATGATGGAATCACCTGCACTTTCAGGAAGAATGGCACGATGGCAGATCTTATTATCAGAATACGAAATTGTTTATGTGAACCAAAAGTCGATAAAAGGGAGTGTAATAGCTAATTTCTTAGCAACTCGAACAACGGAAGAATACGAGCCATTGAGATTTGATTTCCCAGATGAAGACTTGATGTGCATTACGGGAAAAGAATGTGAGTCATCCAAAGAGAAGCATGGAAGATGAGCTTTGATGGTGCATCGAATACATTGGGGTATGGGATTGGAGTAGTCTTAGTATCACCAGAAGGGAACCATTATCCGTTTACTGCCAGGCTGAATTTCTTCTGTACCAATAACATAGCGGAATATGAGGCCTGTATCATGGGACTTCTTGCAGCTATTGAACGAAACATCAAAATCTTAGAGGTGTACGGGGACGCAGCGTTGGTGATATACCAAATCGGCGGAGATTAGGAAGTGAGAGATTCGAAATTAATTAAATACAGCGATCTAGTGGCAGGACTGATTAAAGAATTCAAAGAAATAACTTTTAATTACTTCTCATAAGAAGAAAACCAATTGGCTGATGCCCTGACCACTTTGGCTTCAATGTTCAAAGCGAACAGAGAAACAGAAATAATGCCTCTTCAAATGGGCATATATGAAGTCCCTGCACATTGTTTCAGCATTGAGAAAAAGCCTGATAGACGGCCATGGTTCCATGATATCTTAGAATATGTCAAGAATCAAAAGTATCCCGAACAAGCAAATGGGAACGATAAAAGAACAATTAGAAGAATGGCAGTAGGATTTGTTCTTGATGGGGACACTCTGTACAAAAGAGGAAAAGATGGAGTGCTCTTGAGATGCGTGGATGCTGTTGAAGCCAGAAAAATACTTGAAGATGTCCATGAGGGAATTTGTGGAACATATGTCAATGGTTTCACTATGGCCAGGAAGATTATGAGACTCGGTTATTATTGGTTGACGATGGAAAGTAACTGCATTAGTTTTGCACGAAAATGCCACAAATGTCAAATTTATGGTGATAAAATTCATGTAGCACCTTCGCCCCTTCATGTCATGACTTCTCCGTGGCCTTTTTCTATGTACGGCATGGATGTTATAAGGTCAATTTCCCCAAAAGCTTCTAATAGACACCGATTCATTTTTGTAATGATAGATTACTTCACGAAATGGATAGAAGCTGCTTCATTTACTAATGTGATGAAGACTGCAATTTACAGGTTCTTAAAAAAAGAAATCATTTGTCGATATGGTTTCCTAAAAGAATCATTTCAGATAACGCCTTGAACTTGAATAACAAGATAACGAAGGAAGTGTGTGAACAATTTGAAATAAGGCATCATAACTCCTCACCTTATCGCCCGAAAATGAATGGAACAGTTGAAGCGGCCAACAAGAATATTAAGAAGATTATTGGGAAAAGGACCGAGACATATAAAGACTGGTACGAAAAGCTACCATTCGCTTTGTATGCATATCGCACATCTGTGCGGACATCTATGGGAGCAACTCCTTTCTCTCTGGTCTATGGAATGGAAGCTGTGCTACCCATCGAAGTTGAGATCCCCTCTCTACGAGTCTTAATGGAGTCAAAACTAGGGGAAGCAGAGTGGGTTCGAGCTCGATATGACCAGTTAAACCTTATCGAAGAAAAACGTTTGAAGGCAATCTGTCATGGACAGATGTACCAGAAGAGAATGGTCGTGGCCCATGACCAAAAAGTACGGCCAAAAGAATTCCACGAAGGAGAACTCGTGCTGAGAAAGATTCTCCCAGTACGAAGAGACTTCCGAGGAAAATGGACACCAAATTGGGAAGGGCTATATGTAGTAAAGAAGGCTTTCTCAGGTGGGGCTTTGATTCTCACTGAGATGGATGGGAAAGAGTTACCTACCCCAGTGAACTCAGATGCTGCAAAGAAATATTATGCTTAAAAAAAAAGATCAAGGCGAAAACCCGAAAAGGGCGTCTTGATGAACAAAAAAGGATTAGGATGAAAACCTGAGAGGGTGTCCTAATGAAGCAAACCTGGGCTTAAAGAGCAAGGCAATTTGAACGGTGGGTCAAACGGCAAGGCTATAGTATTTGAAACATCTCTGAAAGCTCGAAATCTTTTACGTAAGAAGCCATGCTCAAAAAGATTCTTGATTAAGTAACGTAGAAGAGATCATGTGTTGAATATCTAGAGCATTTGTATTTACTGAATGCGATTCTGTTTTCTTTATGACACTTTTTTACTATCCTTGATTAACCTTTTTGTTTGTCACCTTCGAAATAAATAAAAATGAAGTACTTCTTCTGTACCTACCTGACCATTTTCATGCATCTTATTGTATGGTTTATTTGAATGATAAATAGTAGAATGACATACTCTAAACAAAAGAAATGTTGAGCATTATCCGGATGAGAATTCAATAAGTACAAAAGCCACAAAGCAAGGATAAAGTTTAGCAGGCGGCAAAATAGTGATATCAGAGAAACACAGAGTACTCGTAAGGCTTGAGGATGGGTACAAAGCAAAAAAAAAAAAAAGAGTCAAGAATTGAAGCAATGAATGCAAATCATCATAAGAAACGTGACGAAAAGAGATACATGACAAACAAGTCCAAGGCTCATAGTATAATCATATAGGCATAAAGACATTTAAGGCCAACATGTGCATATCATGATAACATCATGCATGACATATACAGGTACTCCAGCAGAGCAAGAGGATTTGGTGATATTTATACTGGATCAAGGAAAAAGACACCTGAAGCTCCACCAGATGATATGTTTTGGTATCCTGATATTTTTATTTCTATTTTTCAAAAATCAACTCATATTGAGAGAGGTGAGTTGAGCCTCGGGCCACATGCCGAGATATTTTCAATTTTTGTTTTTTAATTTCTACTTTTCAAAAAATCAACTCATATTGCGAGAGGTGAGTTGACCCTTGGGTCACACGCTGAGGTATCTTCAATTTATGTTTCACAAAATCAACTCATATTATGAGAAGTGAGTTGAGCCTCGGGTCACACGCTGAGGTACTTTTAGTTTCTATTCGCCAAAAAAATTGACTCATATTGCGAGAAGTGAGTTGAGCCTTTTAGTTTCTGTTTTTCAAAAAAATCAACTCATATTGTGAGAGGTGAGTGGAGCCTCAGGTCACACACTGAGGTATTTCCAATTTTTACTTTTTCTTCAAAAATTAACTCATAATCCAAAAGATGAGTTGAACGTCAGTTTGTATGCCAAGCTATTTTTGATGTTTGTTTTTCAATAAAGAATAAAGATTAGAGCTAATCGAATATACAGATTTTGCCTCCCTGAAGTTGCAGTAGAGCAGGTTGAAATTACAAGTCTTATCTCCATGAAGTTGTAGTGGAACCCTGAAGTTGTAGTGGAGCAGACCGAAGATATTAGACCTTATCTCCTTGAAGTTTCAGCGGAGTGGGTTGAAGTCACAAGTCTTATTTCTCTGAAGTTGCAGTGTAGTGGATCGAAGCAACAAGATGCAATGGACTGGAATGAGGCTACATGAAGAAGTGGAGCATCAAAGAAGTCAAGACTCAGTGAGACCGGGCAATTTTGGTCTTTCTTAAAAGTTTTGCTCTGTTCTCGTTACACGACAACGAGCAAAGAGAGGCAGCTGTAAGACCCAAAATTTGCCCTAGCCCAAAATGAATAGTCCACTAAACCCAAAAAAATAAAACCTAAAATTACCCAAACCCCAAACAAACCTAAACCGACTAAGCCTAAAACAATGCAGCCCAAATCAGAAACAAACTAAACCAACCTAACAGCCCAAACAACAAAGACCTAGCTCAAAAACTAAAACAAACAACAGAAACCTTAGGAGTCCCCTCTTTGTCCCCGTCACACCATACCGCTCTACTGCCATGCCACCGCAAAAAAAACAAGCAAACACGCAAGGTCGAAGAAAGAAATAGCAAATAGTAATAATAAAAGCATATAAAAATGGCTATAAAAAGCCAAGCAAAATATTGTAAAGGGATTCGGCATTTTTTTCTTTGCAAATATAAAACATTCGACAACTTTTTCACCAATAAAAAAAAATAGATTTAAACACGAACAAAAGCAGTGATCCCAGTGATACAAAAGCACGAGTATAACACCGAATCAGAGAACCAAAAATACCAAAATCGAAAGCAAATACTTAAGGTGATTTTTTTTTATTTTTATTTTTTTCGAATCTATTGACTTACATAAATATATATATATTATAAATACATATAAAAAATTATAAAATAAAATAAAAAAATACCTTTTTCAAATTTTAACCAAGTGGCGTGACAGGCCGTGACGACGCAGCGACTTTCTTGGCCGGAGCTGGGCCTAGCTCAGAGAGAATTCTCTCTTCTCTCTCCCTTTTTTTTCCCTCAGGCTAACAAATGATTTTTTTTCTCAAAAACATGACTTCTATAGCCCCTAAAACGATGTCGTTTTGGGGCTGGTCATTAACACCCAAAACGACGTTGTTTTGAGCATACCCGATCCGTCCAACCCGAACCCACCTCAGGTTCCGCATGTTTTTACTTAATGGTCTATTTGCGCATTAGGCCCTTCCGCTTTTTTTATGTTCTGCAATCAAGTTTCTATTTATTTTAATTTGGCCCCGAAATTCGTTATGCTCTGCAATTTGGTCTCCCATGCTGCGCTGCGTTTTGAGGGGAAGGAATAATTTCTGTTTCGGTCCTTCCAGATTACGTACGTGTTGCATTTTGATCCTTTTCCCTTTATTTCTTTTAAATTTGCCCCAAAAACTCTGTTTTTAGTTCAATTTTAGTCCTTTATTGTTTATTTTCATTTCTTTATTAAATATTATTATTATTTCTAATATTATTAATATTATCACTATTATCACTATTATTATTATTAATATTAGTGTATATTTTTATTATATATGTATATATATAATATTTTTTATTACTTTATTTTAATATTTTTATTATATTTTCTTTTTGTATTTCAATATTATTACTATTATCATTATTATTAGTGTATATTTTTATTATATATGTACATATATATATTTATATACTGATATTATTTTTAATTACTTTATTTTAATATTATTATGATATTATATTTGCTTTTTATATTTCAATATTATTATTATTATTATTATTATTATTATTATTACTACTACTACTAATATTAGTATATTTTTTATTATATATGTATATGTATTTATATTTATACATAGTATTATTTTTAATTACTTTATTTTAATATTTTTATTATATTACATTTGCTTTTTGTATTTCAATATTATTATTATTATTATTATTATTATTATTATTATTATTATTATTATTATTATTATTAGTGTATATTTTTTATTATATACGTATATATATTTATATATAATACTATTTTTAATTACTTTATTTTAACATTATTATTATATTTGCTTTTTTTGTATTTCATTATTATTGCTAGTATTATTATCATTATCATCATTATTAACATATACATATACATGTGTATCTTTCATGTACATATTAGTATTTTCTACTATTATTACAAATATATTATTTCCTTTATTATATTATTAGAACATTATTTTTTACTATCATTTTCTTTATTGTGAATATTATTTTTATTTTATTCTAATATTGTATTTTAATATTTTCATTAATTATATCATCGTTCGCATTATTTAAAATTCCTATTATAAATGATATTATTTTTATGTTTTTAATAAATAAGGCAACGTATCGATTTCAACACTAAGTCACTGATTTCATCGCTATGTTGGGTGGATATCATTGGCTCGTGTTAAAAACGAGACGTCCTTCTAAAAAAACCAAAAATTTCAGATTCTCGTATTTCAATCGGATCGCGATTAAATATTAAATTAAACTTGTATCTTTGAGAATTAAGACAACGCGTGTTTAATAAGATATCAATTTTGGGCGTCGCGAGGGTGCTAATACCTTCCTCGTGCGTAACCGACTCCCGAACCCTATTTTTCTCAGGATTTTCACGTAGACCCAAATTCGGCATTCATTTTTGTTCAAAAATAAATTTTCTGTCAAAAGAAAAAAAAAAGAGGATTTATTAGGTGTCCGATCACACGTAGAAAAAAGATCGGTGGCGACTCCTTTTCTCTTTTAAACCGAAATTCCGTTTTCAAATTTTCAAATAATTGTCTCAACTAGCGACCAAAACGAACTTTTTACGTCGCTACAACAGTTACCTCGTGTCATTACAATAGGTACTAAGGGTCTAGTCAGATTTTTTTTAAGGGTTGAAATTGAATTATAAAATTTTAAGAGATCTAAATGTAATTTTATATTGTACTAATTTATAATTTCATTATTTTGAAGGGTTAAATATAATTTTTTCATATTTGGGAAGGGTCAAAGTATAATTTTATCATATATTAATTTACAATTTTATTATTTTTAGAGAGATTAAACTAAAATTTTATATTTTTAAGGGGCCAAGACACTTACCAGCCTCCAGCTTCACCTTTAAAGTATACCATGTGTCAATAACCCTCATATCACTTGGGACTTAATATATATATATATATATATATATATATATATATATATAAATTTTAATATTTTTGCAAGTATGAGAAACAATATTTCAAGCAAAAAACAATGGTGCATAACTCAACTTTATTATTTAAAATTTTGTTAGATGTATTTATTTTATTATTTTAGATAAACAAAGAAAAAAATATAGACATTGTGATTATATTTCCTCTTGATTATTATTTTTTAATTATCATATAAATACTTTTTTTTAAGTTTTCCTTTTGATTTATCAAGGTGTAGATTTGATATATTATATTTTCATAATCTATAAATAAAAATAAAAATTTATGTTTTGATTTTATTTAAATTTGATTTCAATTGATTATAAATATTATTTCTAATAATATATGATATCAAATTTATAATTTATTAGCATATCCTACTCATATAACACTGGTTTTAACTATTTTATTATGCTTTATACCATTATCCATGAATCGGGTAAAAATGGGCAGATTTAAATGATCATAGATTGAAGAAGATGATATTGATGAAACGCGATTGTAATATTAATATTTATTTTTAAATTATATTTTATTTTAAATTTTTAGGAAGTTAATTTTAATATATCTTTAATTTATTCCATTATTTTTAATAATATAATTATGTTATTTAATCTCAATAATTGTTTCACATGCAAAAATAAACTATTAAAAATTGGAAATTATGATTTATAAACTATTAAAATGTAAAATGCTAAAATAATTTTTAAAAATGATTAGAATTATATCCATGAAAATTTGATTCGATTCAATTTTTCTAAATAACGGACAACATCATCGAATTAGCACCCTTTTATGTTGATATATTATACATACATACAATTATATTAATTCAATATTAAAATAAATATATATATTCATTTCTTTAAATGTAAATCAAAATTTCATGTTTCATTACATAATTGCACTAAATCAAAGTTTATGTATCAAATTACAAATTAGACCAAAATTCGTGTATAAATTTAATATTTATCCCTAATTTAATTAACCACATGGGCTTGAGAGGATGGCATCCAAATCCAATGGGCCTGAAGGAATGTGGTTTTATTCATATTTGTTAAAGATCTTAAAAGCATAAAGAAGATATTTGGGAAGTGTGAAGATATTCCACGTTACTGCTGGCGCTAACTTATAGACTGATGAAACCAGATCTCCCCATGTGTTACGCATATTTCTCATCAACCCATAATATGAGAAAATAGTTTTTTCAAATTTTAATTAAATCAGATACCTGTAGTCCAATAATATATTATATAATAATAAAGGATTCGGACAGGCCCAACACTATACCCAATATGCTACATCTTATACAAACCACAAAAATACAATATATTTTAAGTATAAATATGTCACAAATTTATATTCCTTTGACGAAATTTTTTATATATATATATGCTTTTCCAACAATGCATACGTATGTAGATGTGAAAGGAATAATATGTTAAGGGGAAGAAATTGGGTTCCCATATGAATCATTAGGTAAACACCCTCGACAATGACTAATGTGTTATCATATTACTAATTGCTATTATTGTATTCTCAGCTGACTTCTAAATAAAACCCAAACATATGATATCAACCACAATGTCGAATTTGGTGTTATAATATTTTATTTATTAATTAGTTTATTCTTTTTTGGTGAATTATAAGAGGAGTGAAGGGTAAAACCCTAACAGCAATGCGACTAGCGTGACTTAAATCCATACCATATTTGAGGTACAGTGAACACACAGAGTTCAATTTATTAATCGGTTTATATTTAATGTACAACAATGTAAAAGAATTAAGTTGGTGGTTGAACTGATCAAATCATTAAGTTTCAGTTCAAACAATTGGGTTACTAGTTGAATCCCTTTAAAACTATAAGTTAGTATAATAGTAAAATCCCACTGTGATCTCCCAAAACTTTATAATTTAAATTTTCCCTTCTTAAAAAGAATTTCTAACTTCACCTCATCACTAAAAAGTTTCAAAAATAAAAATAAAATGAATTGCGATATAATCTATTTCATTAACAATGAATAAAACTATAGTTGGTCAATAAATGAAATAAATATTAAAAATGGAGAAAGTAATTTATAGATGAATGAATGGCATGATTAAATATATAAAGTTGTAGGGAAAAGGGAAACTAATGTTGACTGTATATAGATTGGGTCCATGGTGTTGGTGAGGGCAATGAGTTTGAAGCTAAGCATGACTTTGTTGAAAACATTAGTCCATCTACTCTAATATTCTATGCTATCTTTATTTGAGCTTTAATTAATTTGCATGGCATACCATGCATTAATTTATTAATTTATTAAATAAGAAATGAGAAGAGAATAAATAGCCTTACCTACCAAATAACATAATTTATTTTAATATAAATATCAATATATATGAAATTATTACTCAAGAACTAGTCATGAAGCTTCTTTGAAATGGTATGGTGGCAAGAACAGAGTTGATGATGATGATCATCATCATATGGCATGGCTATGTAATGCCATGGTTCCCATTCATGGAGATGGGTCGATGATATAAAATCTAAAGATAATAAATAATAATCCTACTATACATGATACAGATAAACATTGCATAAAAGGACAGACATCCTCATTCTCAAATCTCAAATAATGACAGATCCGCATTAATAGGCTCACGTATTCTCATGCAAAACTTAAAACTATTTAATACTATAGGGATATATAGCAAAATACAAAACGATAAGAGAAAATAGCATAAAAAGTAGTATTTGGGTTTGACTAAACTTCACAGGCTATGAAGACACTGCCTCATATAAGTTTTTAATTTATTCTTACAAAGGCCTAACTTGCTCTAATTTGGGTGTTTCGATAATGTTGAATCCTTCATTTCTTTGAATGTAAGACACAAAGATTCGAGAGAAGGATAAATTTACATGTCCAATATTTCTAAGTAATATAATATTTTATATAAAGAAAATTATTTTTTTGTCGACACAAAATACAACGAGGAGGAAGACAGGGAGCGATTGTGGTGATCTAAAGGAGGTAGGTTCACCTTAACAAACGGAGAGTCGAAGAAAGATAAGAGGATAGAGAGATGTTGTGAGGGCTAAGGAAGCTTGGTTGCAAGGAGTAAGTAGTCAAGGATTGCTTAGGGGGAGAAGATCCCTTTCTCATTGTTTGAGAATATATTTATAGGAAAGGTTCTATTGTCTGCTAATGTGATGTGAGAAGTCGTTACAGAGGAGGTAGTCATCATAGAGTATGTGAAGGACATGCACAATGAGGTTTATTTTGTTATTCCTTTAGGCAATACGAGGTTAGGTAGATCCCAATAGCCCTGAAAGGAGTGTTTATACTGAAAAGCAGTTGGCCAGATGAAGGGAGGATCTCTCTTCTATCAACGGATAGCTCCACAACAAATGATTGATTTTAGAGGTTGGACAATTGAAGACAACTTAGCATATGGAAGGTGAAGGTTTACTCTAAGATATTCATCCGATACTTTTTTAAAGTGCCACATGTTTAATCTGAATAGTGGTATAACTATTTTTTTTATCAAAATTATTTTTAGCTATTATTAATTTAAAGTAACTTTTATCTTATAATAAAGAATTAAAGAGGTTTTGATTGGATGTATTATTAAAGCAAACAATTAAAAGAATTTTGGACCTCAACTTTCCTCTCCTGCTTTCAATTCTATTTCTTTTAGTTACAAGAGAGAGTGTCCAATGAATTGGACACATACTTTTTTATCCATGGTGTGTCGTGTCAATACGAGTGTGGCACTCCTCCCTCCTCAAATACTAATAACATTTTAAAATAATTTGCATGGTTTATGTCAAAACTAAGAAGTTCACGTGCTTCTTGTAGAAAGTTACAAAAAAAAAAACTTACCACCCATGATGTGGGAAAAGGGGTTTGTCTAGGTTTAGCCCTTTGGGACTGTCTTGTCCCTCATTTTGCTTCATTATTTTGGAAAGACCAAATTGGTCTCATTTTTACGGGTACCATTATTAAAATAAATTATTTTAATTAGCTACGTTATCCTTCAAAGTGATCCATATACATTCATCAACATCTTGTTTCCGGGAAAAAATTTCGAAAATTAAGAGTAAAGAAATAAGACAAAGAAGTTCATAATTGAATTTGGTTGTGAAAAGTCGAGTGGATACGTGTTGGAAAGGCAAGCTCCTTGTGAACTATGATTGGAACCGCGATACAACACACTGACCCTATTCTACACTCAAGCACCTACGTGCCTGAACAGGTCCATCTTAGTAACACGTGCGAAGAATGAAAAGGTTACTTCTTACCTCTCTCTCAATAAATTTCCACTTTTAATGCTATTCTTTTTAATTTCATCTTTTATTTCTATTATTTATTAAGTTTTTTACTAACTTGGTATAACCTATCTATTGGGTTTCAATTCAGTTAGCAAATTTACCAAAAAATTATATTATCTTGAAGTTATAGGATTAACTTTGTAATGAGATTTGAATCAATGACACCATATATATATATATATATAATACTTTTCATTTTCCATTTGAATTAAAACAATTTTTTGGTTTTATTTGAAAATTTAGTAAGTAATATATTTTTTCTATATTTTTCTATCTTTGTGTATAAAGCCCTTTATATATTTCTTTACTATTTATAAAGCCCTTTCTTGAGTTGATGTCACCTATCAACCGGATCTCTATTCAATTAGGGAAATTACTTTATAGTTTCTTCATATTTAAAATAAATTATACTATTTGAGGATATTTTAGTATTTTTATTTTAAAAAATAATCAATAAAAATATGCATATTATAAGATTTAAACCCATGCCAAAGCGGTTAGCAAAATTTTCAATTTACCACCCAACTAAAGTTTTATTTTAATATTTGTCTACATTTAATTTTTCTTATGCAGACTTTTATCACCTCCATCAATTATATATATATACTAACTATTAATAAAACTCATTGAGTTAGTGTCATAGGTTAACCAAGTACCATTTCGATTAGGAAATGACTAATATACTATTTTATTAAATGACTACTATTATTATTTTGATGGCCTTTTTTATTTTTTCATACTTTTATATAATTTTTAAATAAAATAATTAAAATTAACTTGTCTAGGGATGATCCCGTGCTTAGGGTGTAAGATTAATTCTAGGGTTTAGGATCCTAAAACCAAAACCCAAAAACTCTAAACAAAATTCATAATCTTATTTTAGGGTTTAAAATTAGTTTAAACTTAAGTTAAGTTAAATACGATTAATTTTAGAGTTTAGGATCCAAGAGCCAAAACCTCAAAAACCTTAAAAATAAAAGAGCATTAAACTTATTTTAAAGTTTGGGGTTTTAAATTTAGAGTTTAGATGAATTTTAGAAATCATGATTTAGGGCTTGTTAAAGTGTTTTAACCTTTTTTGAAGTTAAAATATTGTTAATTTTAGGCTTTAATATCCTAAAACCAAAACTCCATAAACCTTAAATAAAAATCATAAACCCTTGATCTTATTTTAAGGTTTATGGTTTTAAGTTTTTAGGGTTTATGGTTTACAACTAGTGTTTAGGGTTAATTTAACGTTGATCTTAGATTAAAATATGATTTATTTTACAGTGTAAAATTAAGTTTTAGGTTAAGGTCCTTAGACCAAAAACTAAAGTATTTAATTTCTTATTTTTCTATTATAGAAAAATTGTTATAAAAATGTTTTCATAATTGGAAACAAATTTTTATTTTATTTTAAAATAAAAACAAAAAGAATTCAAAAACCAAACCGAGTCAACTCTCAATCTTATTTTGAGTTTAAAATTTTAACTTTCCTTTAAATTATAAACTTTAAACCCTAATTCTAAATCTAATCTTTAAACCTTAAAATTCTAAACCCTAATTCTATCTCTAATACTAAAACTTTAAACCCTAAACTTTAACTTAAAATTATCTAAGGTGAACCCTAAATTTAACACCAACCATAAACCCCAAATTTTACTTTACTAAAAGTATTGGACCATTTAACGCAGAATTTAGGATAATAGCTAAAAATATTGTTAAGGACAGTTGATTTAGTGATAGTGAATGTATGATATTAACTAAAATATTTTAAAAAAGTGTCATTGATATAATGAACTTCTAAAAACCACTTCTTAAAATCATTTCTAATATAATTTAAACACTTCTTTTAAATCTGTCTTGGTAAAGGTGAATGATTTTATGTTTTTCATTTTGTGTTTATTTGGAATTGGGTGAGTAGGCCACACACATATATATATATATATATTCATACATTTTATTAAATGATGTTATGTTTAAAACGCAAGGGTGGTTGGAAATATATAATCTTTTTCTTGCAACCTAAATTTGAGAAACAATATCATGGGTGATGCATTATTGGCTCGCCCTAAATAAATATATTATATATATGTATATTGGTCCGATCCTTGAGTTGCCCGAGGAGGAGGGAGGAGCAAAGCCCGTGATTCCCGTTGGAAAGGCAATTTCTTAATCCTTTTTGAGTTTGGGTCTGCATCGGCAACAGCTTAGCATCACATTCACATCTACATAATAACCTACCTCACGCTTGCATTGCCATCCATCGCCCATTAACACCTCCAAACTTGCTTGCTCTTTCCTTTTACTATTTATTAGTTGTTCGTGCACTAATTAAATTAATTATCCTCCCACTTCTCATCTTACAAATTTAATTAAATTCAGGTTACAACTTCAATGCATCCATCCATCCATCCACCCATGTGTCACAATTTGTCTCACCTCTTCTTATAAATATATAAATAAGCAAAAAGAAAATGAACTCAATTATCTTTTATTTAAGAAATTGGGTAAATTAAAATAGAGATTACCTAATTATGAAAAGTTATAAATTGATTGTCTAACTATTCAGTTTTGTCTTTTTTGTTTATCAGTTTATTAATGTGAAAATAAAAACATTCAAAAATCTAAAATAATTAAGTGACAAAAAAATATAAAATTAAATAATTAAATAATCATTTTATAGTGAAACATTAGTACTAAATTATAAAAAATCTAGGCAGAATTGTACTATGTTTAGGACTCATCATGGAATAATAAATGAGAAGAGAAGAGAAGAGGTGTTTGATGATAGGTTGGGCAGGGAAGATTGTCAACCAGGCCGCCATCTTGAGTTGCACGAAATTCTTTTCTTCAATTTAGCCGAAGGGACAAAATAATAAGAACAAAAGTCCACTTTGAAGTAAATAGAGTTGAAATTATAATTCCCATGAAACAACAAAGTTTGAAATTCATAAAATAATGTATGTGACAAATTTCCTTAAAATAGTGGGATGCGAATCTCTTATTTTATGCCAAATTACTAACTTGTCCCTGGTTTTATAGTTCATACTCATTCTATATTTTATATGAAAATTATAGAGGACAGTGGAGTAAATGGGTTATTAGCAGTCAAGTTCTTTTTCTTTTTTAAGGATATTTGATAATATTATAATCTTATTTAACTGTGTTTGAGCATATTATTTAATGCATCTTTATAGGTAGGATTTAAAGGGTGACATATGTTCCATTTAAAGTGTAGTAAAAAATTAACATGTAACATATTTGAAACTTGATTGTGAAATTAAAATATTTTACTATTTGGTATATAAAACTTCAACTCATATATAACTTCACATCCATCCATGAATGCATGTATGCATGTGTTGCATGGATGATATAACATATTCCCAATATATATCATGAGGATATAAGTAAATATTATTGTTTACAAGTCCCAATCCCGAGAGAGAGAGAGAGAGAGAGAGAGAGAGAGAGAGAGAGAGAGAGAAAAGAAACAGGTTTGTCTGTCTTCCCTGTCAAGATCTAGGGTTTCCAATCTGTTCAAAGATGTGTAGATTTTGCTTAGAGCCGATGCTTCCTTTCAGCTAGTTTTCTCTCTGCCCTTTCCCTTAGAAGAAGAACTAAAATCAAAGTTGATCAACTAAGAAAGCTGCTTCTTAGCTGTGACAAATTAGTACTATATGACCTGATTTTCCTTCCCTCCATGCTCATCACCCTATTGTCTTTATATTTTGTCTCACCTTTTACGCTATGATTCCTAGACTTGGATATTAGTTGATGTTAGAGCTTGGAAATTAAGATGGAGAGGAATAGCAGCACCGAATGTTCAAAGACAGCTCCGTCCGAACAAAGTGATCATCAGGTCGAGGCCGAGGCAGACAGTGAAAGCGAAGAGAACGATGGTGAAAGTATGCCTAGAAATGGAGGGAGCTCGAGCAACAGCACAGTGGAAGAGAATGATAAGAAGCCATCCGTAAGGCCTTATGTGAGATCCAAGATGCCGAGGCTCCGTTGGACACCCGACCTTCACCTTCGTTTCGTTCACGCAGTCGAAAGACTCGGCGGCCAAGACAGTGAGTTGACTCACTTCATTCTCTTCTAATCTGATCTTATTTGGTGTTGATTTTAACAAAGAAAAAACAATCTTTGGTTCAGGAGCTACCCCAAAGTTGGTTCTTCAGATGATGAATATAAAAGGACTTAGCATCGCTCATGTGAAGAGCCACCTACAGGTTATTTTACTATTAAAACTTGTAGATTAGCTAACAGTTATTTCCAATTCATATTTTATAAAGGGATTAATAAGAGGAGTAAAGCCATTGATTCTTTATGTTCTAACTGTCTTTTCCTTCCACTTTGGGTATTAATTTCTCATGATCAGATGTATAGAAGCAAGAAGATTGATGATCCAAGACAAGGTACGTATGTACTTCAATTTCGATACCAACTCTTGTTGAGTCTAGTGAGAAGATATCCAATATTCCTTAATCAAAATTTCGAAGTCGAGTCTTGTTGAATTGAAATAGAGTTGGGAAATTTTTGCTTCCTGTTTAGGGTCAGGCTTCTGTATTTAATAGGACCTGATACCAAAAAGTTTTGACCAAAATTAGGGTTTCCATCAATCATCGTTTCTGATGCATCCGAGTTACCTTTTACATGGCAGTGATAAGCGATCATAGGCATCTTGTGCAAAGTCGAGATGGAAATATTTTTAGCCTCAACCAACTTCCCATGCTGCAAGGCTATAATCATCATCATCAAGGCGACAGTTCTAATGCTTTCAGGTACTACTAAAATTAACAATCAGTATTCAGTGTTCCACATTTCTTAAATGCACGTAGTGTTCTACACTCTAAACGCAAAATTTCCACTTCTTTTTTCAAGATACAGAGATACTTCTTGGAATGGTCGCCATTTCTCGATGCGTAATCCTTACACAAGCAGGAGTTTTACTGATAAACAAATACCAGTATTGCATGGAACAGTGACAGATAAGATCTTTGGCAGCAATTGGACCAATTATAATTTCAGGATGGACACTTCCTCTTTCAACACACTACTACCAAGCTGGAAATGCCATGAAGTACTGAAGAATGAAATTTCATCATCATCTCCCAATCTCCAATCACTCCTAACTAAGCCAAGCACTCAAGCTAAAGTAGAAGATGAAACAAATTGTAGCAGAAATAGTGCACAAGAGCATAGGGCAATGAAAAGAGCGATATCGGATAGCAACCTGGACTTGGATTTAACCCTACGGCTAACGCAGGCGAAGGAAGAAAAGCGGCCAAGCTCCGAGGAAGACGATGTTGGCCTATCACTGTCGCTATGCGGACCGCCGTCGTCCTCGAAGCTTAGCAGGTTGAAAGGAGAAGATGATAGTAGTAGGGAAAATGGTAGAAGGGTAAGTACACTAGATCTGACTATATGAATGGGGACAATTCTAAGTGAGATCTTGAGGTACTTATCCCAGATAGAGGAAGGCTTTTTCTTATTGTCTAATTGTAACAAATATTACACACAAATCGATAATAACCTTTTTTTTTTTTTGGCTTTTCTTTTTATAATATAGTGATTCTCTGTCGTTTCCTTCACATTATCAGCCATATTCAAACCATATATATACGTCGATTTCGAGACAAGGCAGGCTATGCTGTTCCAGGTTCGTATTAATCTTGCTGCAGACAAAAATTATAGAAGATCCAACAGGTCTTGTTGGTAAGAAACTTATTGGGGCAGAAGGTCCTATTTATATATAAATAACTACATGTTTGACAATAGAAGGGAAAATATCAACTTTGTGAATGTTTTATGTAAGAGGGTCCTGAGAAGTTTTTGTTTACCTTCCATTTTGAAGAATGAAAAAATAAAATGTCAATAATAGCAAGAAAAAAGAAACTTATTCTAATTACAAGGAGTATAGTCTACGTCTATTTATAGGTTTAAAAAATCTTATTCTAATTAATAATAATGTAGTAAGGTTGAAATATCTTATTTAAATTAATATCAAATCGAGGAAATAAACTTCTATACAGATTCTTCTTATACAGTTTGTACCCTCGTGGATCTTTCTATCTTGCCACTTATATTTTATTTTAATAAGAATTTGAGTTACAACTCTAACAAAATCAAAATATAAATACATAATTGTATTGTTTCTAATTAAATACTTGTGTTGCAGTATAATCATAATTGGATCGATTGATTAGTTGAATTGAAAATCGGTTCTAGATTCAATTTGTGATATAAAATTATGTGCAATATTTTAAATTAGTAAAAGTTATATTGAAATTGAGAAAATTGATTAAAATTATTTGAATATTTTATACAAAATTGACCCATATTTATTGTTCAACTGACCCTTTTGAGCCCAAAATTTTTGGTTTGATTAAATTGACTTTTCTATATTGATAAATAAGTTTTCAACTTTACATTTTATGTTGGATAGTCGTTAAGCTTATTGTTGACATTGTTGTTATAAAATGAATTTCTTACTATATTACTTTCATGCATGCATTTGGAAATGGGAGCCTACCGTACAGAGCCAACCTTAAATGCTAAAAGTATTATAGAAACATTTCTACTAAAAGTTAAATATTATATATATATATATTTATATTTAAAAAGATAAATTAGTCAAGAACAAATTGATTATTTTTATTAAAAATTTATTAATTTTTTTTATGTTAGATGGTAGAAAGAAAAACAACAACTCTATGAATATTGCACTGTATTTGATTGGATGTCGTTACGGCATAGCTCAAAGTTCTACAGTAAAATAGATATTTAGTTTAAAACGTTGAACGATTGATTCCGGATTCATTTCGAAATCCCGCTGAATAGCCATTTAAAGGAAAAGGTGTCGAATTGACTATTTCAACCTTTTCATGGAATGATCATTCTTTTCCCCTTTAAAAATACTCTTCTTTAAACTGAAATTTCTTTTTTTTTTTTCTTTGGCCATCAACAAATCAACCTAAAAAAAGCAAATCAACTCGAAATGATTTAATAAATTAGCAAATCCATTTTTATTTGCAAAATATTAAAGAGAGACAAAGAGAGAGCACATGGGTTTTAGGTTTTTGTTGTTACAAGAGGAATTAATGCTTGAAACTTGGTGGAAGTAATGAAAAGATAGAGGAGAAAAAACATGCTTAGAAATCAAGAGGTGGAGAGCGACGGAAGAAGGGTTTTCAGAACATCCTAGATTGGTGGTTGGCTTAATTTGAGAACATCTTAGATTGACTGTTGGTGGTGGATGATGGCCGAAGGTGGTGCAGGCTGGTTCGATTCTGGGTTATACGGTGGTTTTTAAAACTGTGTTGAATAATTGAAGATGGATTAGAGAAGAGAGATAAGCGTGAGAACAAAGTGAAAATATGTATACTTTTTTTTTAAAAAAAATAAAGATAAAATAAAATGTTTTTATTATGATCATAAATCATAGTGAATGAACCCATGTGATGGTTTGATAGTCAAGGATGCTCACCGTCTCAGATGTGGTTTGGGTTCAAGTCGTGTTAGTCGCATTTGTTGTTCAACCTTTGCCTTGTTACTGTAATTCAAAAAAAAATCATACTAACTATAAACTTTATTGCCACTAATTAATTAAATTTACTAATAATATCAATAAAATACCATTTATTTCATGATAATGTCATTTTATTGTAAAATTTTTATATTGTAATTATAAAATAATAAATTCTATTAATTTTTACTTTCAAAAATACATTTTCTACAAAGAATTTATCATAATAATTTTTATTTTGTTAATAAATATAATAAATTTAAAAGTTTATAACCTATTAAAAATAATGGTAATAAATTATTTTTTAAAATTTAAGAATAAAATTTTCATTTTACCTTAATAAATTACTTTTACACATCTATTCAATTCAATCCAACCAAATTACTATTATACTTATTCAATTTCTTTATTAAATGTCATATTTAAATTTATATAAAATTATAATAATATAAATAAGATATCATTTATTTAGTTAAATGATATTAACTTATTAAAGGGCACGTTCGTCATTCGAGTATTTCTTTTCTATTACATGTCTATTCCTCTCAACCAAATGCGTGAATACTAATACAATACTCATTCCATTCCATCCAACTAAACTACTGTTATGCCTATTCAATTTCATTACAATCTTATTCCTTTCTCACAGAATGACTATTCCATTACATTCCTATTCTATTGCAGTGAACCAAATGTGTCGTTAATGAAATAGAGTCATGAGAGATTTATTTTGGTTACAACTAATATTGGATTCTAAAATACAAATATAAATACATTGCTATATTGTTTCTAACTAAATACCTGTCTTGCAGTGTAATCATAATCGAATTGATCGGTTAATTGAGTCGAAAATTGATTTGTTTGCTAATTCAATTTGTTACAATAAACGTCGATAATGATGGTAGAACGATCGCAAAATAGTAAGAAAATAAAATAAGAACACATAGATTTTACGTGGAAACCCTTTCGGGAAAAGGTCACGGGCAAAGGAGATGAAATTCACTAATGCTCAAAAACAAATGATACAAGAGGAGTTTTGATTACATTTATTTAAGGGTTGAAACACCCTTTTCTAATCAAAGTCAAATAATAGAAGTATAGTTCTATACGGGCTTAACTTGTGCAGTATGGTCCATACCGCGGGGGCTTCACCCCACACCCCCGATTTCAACCCCCAATTTTTAATGGGATCTCACTCCCAAAAATCCTCTTATTTTGCCACTATATTTATTTCTTCAACAAGTGACGAGATTCGGATCATACAATCTCTAACATAATTTGTGATATAAAAACTAATATATATCAACATTTCAAACTAGTAAGAAGTTAGGAATGGAAATTAAAAAGAATTGATTAAAAATAATTTGAATCGATTTTTCTTAGTCTTTTATCTTTTTTAAATTTGGTCTATATTTATTGTCGAATTGACCCAATTTTAATCCCATATTTTGTTTTTGACTAAATTGACTTTTTTACCTTGACTAATTGATAAATAAGTTTGCAACTTTACATTTTATTGTTGGATGTTGTTATAAAATGGAGTTATAATAGTTTATTTGGCCCTTTAATTTTATAAAAAGAGTCATTTTTAGCTCTTCATTTATTTGTTCTTCTTTTTTAACCCTTAATTTTACGTTGTTTGTCAAATAACTCTAAAATGAATGTAAAAGTTAATGTTTGTTAGCTTTGCTGACATGATATACATATGGATTGTCACATGGATGCTACATCAGTAATTAATTTTTAAAATTTAAAATTCAAAAATTATTTAAAAATAAAAAATATTAAAATTATTAAAAGTATAAAAATTATAAAAATATTGTTTAAGTTTTAAAAATTAATAAATTGCTAATGTGTCATTCACATGTATTGCCATGTGGATGTCACCACATAAGCAAAGCTAACAGACATTAACTTTTCCATGCATAAAAATTAAAATAAATTATAAATTAAATAAAAAAATAGAATTTGGTTTAGTTTCGGATAACCATGGTTTTTAAACTTGCATTCCATAAAGCGTCCAAACACCTTGATTTAGGTCGATTTTTAGTTTTTTGATTTTTCCTACTCATCCCTAGCATAGCAATAGGCATAACTAGTGTAGATGATGATGCTCCTAGTTTGTATGTATAACGACCCAGTTTCCATTGGTATTAGAAATTACGGTTTCAGGATGTCATTTTCGTAAACCGAGTCTGTAAATATTCCTATTAATATTTACATATATATAGATGAATTGTTATTAATTAAGACACAAGGACTAAATTGTAAAGTTCAATCGCTATAAATTTTTAATTAGGAAATGACTTGAGGATTTAAATAGCAATTAGCTAAAGGCCTAAAATGGAAATTAAACCATTTTCAAGGAAAGTTAGTGGTTGATGATGACATTCTCCATTATGCATGTTTATGAAATTATTAGCTTAATTAAACCATAGTTAAATTAATTAAACTAGCTTAATTAAAAATTAACCAAGGTATAAATTAGGAATATTGATAATTTGTCATCATTCTCATTAAGCTTTCATCTCTCATAGTCGAATGTTGAAGAAGAAAACCTCAAATTTATCCCTTTTTATTCGACCATAACTTGCTAACATCGACGTTGTAGCACCCCAAATCCGGCCCAGACGTTAAGGCCGAATCTGACGTGCCACTTTGAAGTCAAAAACCCGTGTTCCCTTTTTAGTGTTTTAAAAAGCCGACTTTTGTCAAACTAACCAAGTGAATGGAAGCTGGGCACCAGGTAGGTATCTATAACAGAGGAGGTGAGCCATGAAGGCTGCTTAAGTACCAAGCTCTCCGATTGGATCCAATCCTAGACATGCCCACATCCATTGCCACACTTGGTTATAACAAGTTGAAATTTCTTTGAGTGATTATCTTTGGTAAATCGAATATTCGTGAGGTCGTGTTATTTAAAAAAAAAACAAGTATCGTTTTGAAATCATGCCCTAAGTCTAGCCCATTTGAATTAGTATCCATCAATTTAAAGTTGTTTTTAATAATATAATCCCAGAAAAAATCAAAGAAGAAAATAAAGTTAAAATGGCCTTATTACAACCAAAAATTAAATAGTAATTAAAAATAACTTAAGAAAACCAGTCTCTTTTTCAAACCCAAAAGTATTCACCATGGCCACTCTGAATCCCTCCGGCTCCAAGTCACCCACATCAAGGCTCACCAAGGTTAAAGAAGGGTGAGTTTGGGGAAACTCAGTGTAAGGAAAACCCATTCAAAGCCCAAGTCACTCAAGCCCATTGGGCCTAAGCCCATTCAGTAACAGTGGTCTGGGCCGAGCCCTTTCAGATTACAATAAAGCGGGCCTTAGCCCTTATTCAGATAACAATATGGCCCATAGGCCTATTTCAAAATACATGCAACATCAAGAAACATATGTAAGCCCATTTGGGGAGACTACTCAACCCACCAACCACTACACTCCACCCGTACCAGCCATACACTCCATGTGGGAATAGCTCAACCCACCCAAATTAACACTCCACGATTGCTTGACCTTGCTGCTCGATTATCAATAAATTGAGGCAAAGCCTCCAAGACGTGGACAAGCCACTTTCAGTACTTCCTCCGTCAATATCTCAGTCCCATGCATCAGATAATAACAACATGGCATGCAGTAAATAACAACAGTCAAACATTCATTTAGGTCAATTTAACTCTAAGGGTATTTCGGTAATTTATCTCTTAGGAGTAAAACTGTAAATTTTCCACTTTTAAAGGTATTTCAGTAATTTATCTATTTTAGGGTTTTTCATGCATATTCCTACCTTTCATGTACTAACGAAATCACTACTGAGGGTTCTTACCGAATTGGGCCGTTGGCCCATCATTCCAATTTTGGCCCATTAAGCCCAAAAATATCGAGAACACGAAATCATGCACTTTGCAGCCCAAACATTGCAGCTTACCAAAAATATTAATCGATTTACCTCACGAGCATTCGCACACTCAAATCTACAAAATACCGATTTTGAATTTGACTTTTCGACTTTTGCCGATCTAGACTAAGAAAGAGGGTGTTAGTTACACACCTTTTTGCGACGATATGCTGACGAGATCCACACACGAACCGCCTACAATTGGATTACTAACACGTTAATCTAACTATTCAAATACAAACTACGTATTAACCCCTTACAATATTCGGCCAACCACACCTACAGGTCATAGTAAGCTTATAAGAAATCAATAAGCAACTCATTAACAAATTTTTGTCAATGTTTACCGCATAATCATAATTTCACTGCAAGCTATCTTCCTGAGCAACAGTCACTAAATCATTTATAACTGGAGCTACGAAACTCCAAATCAAGTTCCGTTAATTTTCCCTGAAAATAGACTCATATATCTTATATCCATAAAATTTTCAGAATTTTTGGTTTAGCCAATCAATACCATATTTTTTCTCAAAGTTTCCCATGTTTCACTATTTGACTAATCTGACCACTCTTCATTACGAATCAAATTTCTCATTGTAAAAAATTCAAAATATGTTCTTGTTTATTTCATTTGAAACTAGACTCATTAAGATTTAATTACATAATTTATTCAGCTTCTAATTCATCTCCTACAATTTATAGTGATTTTCCAAAGTCACGTTACTGCTGCTGTCCTAAGTAGATTTATTACCAAATCACTCCTTCACACATACCTTGCATGCATGTTATTTAAACATGTATATCACCAATCAATCATCACATATCTATGATTTTACTTAAGTATAATCTCCATTTCATCATTTTAAAGCACAACATATTAGCTGATTTTTCCCCTTAGCTTCTAAGGCACATGCATGCTCATTTGTTTGGCTTAACTTCACCTACCTTCCATTTTTCATCAAAAGAACATGAAACAACAACCATTTCATTCATTTTAATTCATGACCAAATGCTCACGACACAACCAAAAACCAAAATATGCTTCAAGAGTTAAGGTAGAATCAAGAAGAACTCATGAACATCAAAATAGAAGCAAAGTACCAAGAACTTACCTTCAATTTTCCTCCTCCTAGTGATCGAATATTCAAGGGTTTCCTCCCCTATTTGCTCTCTTTCAAATTCGGCTATGAAGAACAAAGAATGAACAAAAACCTTCCTTTACTTCCTTTTGTTATACTTATCACTCAACATTTTATGACACAAAATAACATATATTATTTGTGTCATACCTATGCCATAACTCTAATAAAAATATGCCCATAATGCTTTTCATGCCCATCATGGAACATTTTCCTAACCCATTATCAATTTTTATCAATTTGTACCATAAATTATTAATATTAAGTGTACATATTGTCTACCACCAACATGATGGCCGGCCACTTCATGTAAAATAGGAGGTTTGTCATGCAAATCCTCCTATTTTGCACTCCTATTTGTTTGGCCACTTCAATTTAGCGTATACCATTTTCAAACATTTTCACATAGGTCCTATTTCATAATTTCACCCTCTTTTTCTTATGGAACAAAAATTAACTAAAATTATCGGGTTCTATCTTAAGCTTGGGCCTTCTAGAGGCCCACTAACATAATTAAACCTATGCCAACATTCACAGAATTCTCGAAAATTGGGGCGTTACAGACGTTGGGCCATCGAGAGGGAAAGCAAAAGTGAGAGTTATCGACGAGTGACGCAAGAACTCGATTTGTATTTCCATGACTCGAGATCAATTTAATTACTGCATATTTATGATTTTTTGCATGATATAACATTGAGGTGAGTCATCAATGGCTATTTGAACTGAATTATTATTATTGAGATTGAATTTATGAGATAGGGACTAAATTGAATGGAATAGAAAATAGTATGATTTAGTTGATATGTGTTATTTGGTATAAAATTGTGTTTAAATATACTATATGATGTGATGAAATGGCGAATTGGTAATGAGATTAAAGCACGATATGTGGTTATGATGTTTATTGATTCAGTGTTACCTTGTTAATGGACTCAAGTACTGTCAAATTAGTTGGCATGCCCTAGGTAGAAAACCATCATTGTCGAGCTATTCAGGATGGTAGACTATGTATATAGTGAGAGCCACCGTTCTCGAGCTATTCAGGATGGTAGAATATTTAGATATCGAATGCCATCGTTACTAGGCCATCCGAGATGGTAGGATAGGTAAATTGTGAGAACTACCGTTGCTGGACCATCCAAGATGGTAAACTGTAAGAATAGAAAGAAAAAAATATTGTTTAGCCATTTGGGATGATATAATAATGAATTAGGACAAACCATCATTGTAGGGTCACCCGGGATGGTATAATGAGTCTTGATTGCAAAAGTCATTGTTACCGGGCAACCCGAGATGACAAGAATAGTATAGAAGTTATGGGATGTTAATGAATTGGCATAATATGCTTATATGTTTTTTAATATAGATAAGGTATGTAAACTACTATATGTATCGGTTGAAAACAAGCCCTGGGGGCTGATTGAATAATAGTGAACCAATAGGCTCGAAAATGGTTGAAATGTTGCCATAAAATTGAATATATATATGTATACATGTTGGTGATGGTAGATGAAATAATATATCTGTGCCTATAGTTGTCAATATGAATTAGTTTAAAGTTAGATAGTGGATAACTGACTTGAATTGATTTTACTATTGCTATAGTTGTTCAAATGTGAATATGTTAATAGAATTATTTGGTATCATAGAAGATGTATAGAATAGTCATTGATATTATATACCTTGTGACAATTCACTAATGCATATGTTATTTATTTTATTTTAAGTCATGGAAGTACCACTGAGCCATATTGCTCAGCCTATGGTTTATTTATTTTGTGCACAGGTTCAAGTACCCTCTAAGTCTCGAATAAGTGAAGTCAACATCCAGACCGCATCCATTGACTCGATATAGTTTGTATAGTCCTTTTCTTTTGGTTAAAAGACATTTACCTAGGCTTTAGTTATTCAAATTTTACATATGATTATTCTAAGCTATAATATTGTAAATTTAATGAAATGGTTAAGTGTTTTTGCATAGAAAAGTAGTTAATAGCTTAGAATCTTTATGTTAAACATGTTTGTATATGTAATGGCTAAATTGAGGTATTAAGACCAACAAAATTTTGTATAGGCCGTATGCTTGGTATGTTTAAATAGGTGCCAATTGGACATTGTTGGAATTCAGGGGTCACGTCAGGACGTCGTACCTCTGACGTTGCGACAAGGAGCAGTCCAAGATTCATGTTGTGATGATGTGTACTTGAGGTCATGATGAGACCTACTAAATATGTTACATTTTAACGAGGAACCCCCAATGTCATGACGTCAAACCGATACTTTGAAGATTTTATAATTTGGTCCTAATTTATCATCGGGTTAGCTTTGAAGCTTTTGTAAGCTTGTATAAGACCCAAAACGACTTTATATTGTATTGTATGATTGTATTGGTTGAAATTAATAATTAATAGTATAAATCGAACATAGTTTAATTGTAGTTGCTTCGACAATGAATGTGACACCTTATAGTTGGGAACCGATGATCGGGTCGGGTATGGGGTAATACAATATGAAACTTACCAAATTATGTTAGAGAAATGAAATATGCCGTAAGCAAATCCTTGAATAAGAAAACTACAAATCTAAAATAGGTAGATCTAAATTTTGTGGAAGCTGTCAAAGAAAAAGGCGACGTGATTGCAGATCTTAAGAAGATAAATAATGAGGATGTCATCATTATTGATTAGGAAGCTAAATTGAAAGGCAAATAGGAAGAATTAAATGTTATTTAAAAGGAATTAATTAACGCCTAATCCAATTAAACAAAATGGGCTATAGAAGTGAAAATTTTGATGAGATCTTAATTGTTAGAACAAAGGAAAACTTGGCACAAAGGCTTAGGTTACATTGGCATTGGTGAGAAATCTATTCCCCTTACTTTTTTGTTAAAATTAACAAAAATTGTGTTGACTCTAAGACATGGGAAAGGAAATTTGAAAAGCCTACATGTTTTTATTATAGTGTAGTAGGCCATACTAGATCACCTTGTCACATAAGGCTCAATAATCTCATAAGAATCTATCATGTGTTAACTCATGTTCCCACTTACACTACCACAATTCAAAATTAGAAACAATAACAAGTAAGTAGGATAAAAAGGAAATTGTGCCCTGGAAATGCCAAAAAGTTAGTATGCCATTATTGTGGTAAAGTTTGTCACTTCAGACCACAATGTTATAAGCTTTTTAATAGTTTGAGATGGAAGAAAAATACAAAGGTTGCACATAGTGTTCCCACAAGACAACCAACAAGCAAACCTTACAAGAAAGTGTGGGTAAGAAAAGTTCAACCACGAGTTAGCTATGAAGATCAACGAAATATTGATACTTGAGTTAAATATGAAATTGCTATTGTAGATCATATTGAAGATAAAGACATTTTCATAAACACTTCATTGAAGTCTGGTAAGAGCAAAGAAGTGCATATTTATGAAGATCATAATGGTGGAAAAGATCTAAGTTGTTCCACCAATTACAACATTTGATGATATTTCTCTCTATCACATCCCTTTAACAGACTTGATATGATGTTGGCCTTATTGGCACAATTGATTCCATTATTTGTACAATAAGTATGGAGAAACATGTTAAGGGGAGTAAATTACTGGTACTATTAAGGGAGAGTAAATATTATATATGTTTTTTTAGACCTATTTGATTGCATATAAAGCCTTTGATATGATATTGGTTGGAAACTAAAATGAAGATGTTTACTGACTAGTTTAATGCATGATACTTTATTTAAAGTAGATAACAAATATGATGAACTAGATGTTGCCACAAAGAATTTAGATGCTGCAATAAGGCAAAAACTCTTTCTCATTTTGAGGTTAAGCTTGCATTGGTTACATTCTTGAATAAGAGGAAATGTTTGATTATTTGATTCATTGCTGGTCTAAAGGTCTAGTACGCTACTCCCTCTAGATTTTTGTCAAAAGGTGAGGGGGGAAGATATAGGGAGTTATGCTTGCTAGCATGAAGCTGATTTACAATTATTTCTACTTTAGATTATGTGTTTCTACATTTGCTAAATTGAACAGTTTTGTTTGGTTGATTCATTTGTTATTATGTTGTTATAAAAGTATTTGATAGTACAATATTTTTGAAAAACAAAATTTCAAAGAGGGAGATTGTCAGTTCCTTGCAATGTGGTTTCAAGTGTTGGTCTATCTCTTTCCACACGTTGACAACAATTTATGCACTACCATGAAGTGTTGGTAGTTTTGACGTGGTAATTTATTAGATTTTTTAAGCAACAAAATTATGTTAATATGAAGATAATTAGCCTTGTTCAAGCAAGTACTATAACGACCCTAAATTCTCGAGTCAACGTTTGAGCGTTGACCTAGATTGACGATGGATAAATTTATTTTGGGATTGGGTGGATTTTGGACCTTTTTATAAGAAATTAAGGATGTTGGGAAGCTTGTGTGAAGTAGAGGAAAGATGGATGGCTAATATGGTGATTTTACCATTTTTGAATAAAAGTCTTCTCCCAATTAATGGGAAAAGATGGTTTGGCAGATTGAGGTATGGGATAAAGTTGATTTGTCCCCATTTTTCCCTATATTATAATCACCATTTTTTTTTTCTTTTTACATTTTTTCATTTTTTTTCTTCTTTCCATCTATTTCTCTTAGCAAACCGTGTAGAGGGAGAGAGATTTGAGTGAGTTCTTACCATTTTGTATCCTCCAAAATCTCAAAGAAGGTAGGGGTCTTGATCTAGCTTTTTATAAAGTTCCATAGGAAAAAAAATATCTATTCATCAAGGATGAAGGTAGAGGTTTTTAGGTGTTTGGGAGGGTTTGAGTTTGAGAAAGTCTCTACCCATCTTCTCATATATTATTTATTTATTTATTTAAAGCATGTATTTTTGCATCCTATCGACTCTTATTTTTTTGTGGGAAATCTTTTGTGTTACATGGTTATTAGTTAAAGACGGTGGTGAATGTTCTCAAGCTAAGGGTAAAGGCAAAGTGGTGGAGAGATAGGCAAGAAACTTTGTTTGTGTTCTTCCATCAAGGTGGTACCCTCTAACTCTCCTATGCTTCTTGATAAGTCATAAATATGATGCTTGTGTGATAATGCATGCATGTTATATGTCTTTGGGTGGAAATCATGTTTGGATGATTTAAAATGAAGCTAAAAACTTAGTTGTGAAATCTGCCAGAAATAAATTATTGTATGAACAGTAAGTTTGAAAATTTTCCATAAATTCTGTAAAAATAATTAAGAATTGATCTATACATGTTTGTAACCGTGACTCAGTCTAGTTTTGTTTAGAACAAACGGAGATCGATTTTGATTTGTATTTTAAAAGATATAAATTTTTGAGAGTTGAAAGGTCATAAAAATCTGACAGCAGAATTGTTATGAAATAGATTTAGCAGTGACTTCGAAAAATCACCAAAATTTCACAAGATAAAATAGGAAGTGAGCCTTATATTTCTATAACCGTACAAAAGTCTAGTTTCGTTTAAAACAAAAGATGCTTGATTTAGAGTTATATATTAAAAGTTATTAATTTTTGAATGAGAAAAGGTCAGGATGTCAAGGTAGCAGACTGTCACATCTCATTAGTTAATATTTTAGATAGAATAATAAACAAGTTATAACTAGTATGAGACTTGAATGTCATGGTTGTATTTTTTGGATTATATGTTTGATGCTTTGTTTGTGCTCAGCCTTCGGGATCTAGCCTAACTAACAGCCATTAGTGGCGCTCGAGATAACCCTACGAACACTTGAGATTATTTGACTAGCGACCATGAGTGGTGCGGGATTATCCGGATACCCGATTATTTGAGTAGTATGTGCAATCTAACAAGTTTGACAAGTTTGATATGCAAGTGATTTGGTTATGTAGATTTGATGACTCATGATTTAATTTTTCGATACTTATATCATGTTTCTATGTATACATTTGATTTGCATGCTTATATTTATGAATTGCTTGAAGCATGGTAGATTTGTTGTGTACTACTGAGCTATAAAGCTTAGCCTTCAAATTGTCTTAATGTTCAGATTTGTAGACTTTTGTTCATGTCCGAAGAACATCATCGATGAGAGATTCCTAGCATCACGTATTCAGATTACAGTACCTTATCTATTAGTGGGCATTATATTCCTATGGCCTTACTTGTTTTTTTTTTTGTAGGTCTGTAACTTATTTATCATTTTTGTTATTTTGACTATTTTGATATACGATGATATTAGAGCTCCACATATTTTGTATAATTACTTTTATTACTATTTTCGGTATAACTATGTATGGTATTTTCTCTTATATAAAATGTATTTTAATGTTTTAAATTATTTGAAAATTTTACTAGGTTGCTTCAGTGATTTGATGTAGCGCCTTAATAGCCGAATACTTCGTATTCAGGATTAGAGTGTTATAAGATAGTAAATTTTGACAAACATAATCTCACTTTATTAAAAAATAAACTTTTTTTTGGTTGATAAGAGATTGCTATTTCAAAAAAGTAATCTATTGACAATTTATCAACTTGATTGTTGATAATGATTAATGTTGGATATAAAAAATTAAAGAGATAAATTGAAGAATCATCGCACTTATCTCTTGCACATGTAGAGATCGATTTTGCCAAACTTTGGTAGCCTATTCGTGGGATGGGTAGAACATTAAGATAATATAATTTATGTCCATTAAGGGATTGTTCTGAGTGCTTTGTTATTCACATTTGAGTGATTTAGTAGGAATGGTTGTTTTTTATTTAGGGTAATGCTAAGTATACTTAGATGAGATTGCAATTATTTGAAGATTGAATTTAGAGTAGATTTAAATTATTGCTTATACTGTGATATTTAATTGTGGAATTTTTGTCTTGATAAAACTTCGCTAATGCAGGTTAAGTCTAAATTGCATTACTAAACTTCCAAATTTTCATTCTTCTTGTTTGTTGGCGCGACCATTATTCGATATTCCGGCTTTGCTTTTTGTTCTTTACTATCAATTTCCAATTTTCATATATAATATATTATTTGTGCATGGATTTACTAAAAGTTGCTTAGTTAAGGTTTAATTCATAATTTGGCCTCTCAAGTATATCCATTTTCTCACTTTAGTATTTAATCTTTTTTTTTAATTATCAATTATTTTCTATTTTTGCTCTATTGTGTAACGACCATTTAAAAAAAAATATGTTAGACAACTTTGGCCAATGGAAAAAACACCACGTCATGTGTTTTGGTCAATGAAAAAATGCCACGTGGCAATTAGGTTTATTTAAAACAAAAACATTAAATTTAAATATTTAAATATTAAAAAATATTTTTTACTTTGATCAATCGTTGACCCAGCATTGATCGACATTGATTGACTGTTGACCAACAACATGGTACTAGTAGAACATACCACATGTCTCTTTAATTTTTTAATATTATATATTATATTAGTTAAAAATGTAAAATATCATATATAATATATATAAATTTAAAAAATAAATTTTTATAAAATTCTAAAATATATAATTATAAATTTTAAAAATTAAAATAATATATAAAAATTAATATCAAAAGTGTCACGTGATATTTTTATTTTAAATAAACCTAATTATCACGTGATATTTTTTCATTGACGAAAACATGTCACGTGTTCTATTGGCCAAAGTTGCTTAACGGATTTTTTATAATGTCCATTACAAAATGGATAAGAAAAAAAAAAAACTGTTTTACTATTTAATCAGAAGGCACTGCCTGTCCCTTATGGGCTTATTTATGCACTTAGTCCAATTATTAAGATAGTTTCCATTTTTCTACTTTTTATTTTTTGAAAGAGAAAAAGTGGATTGGCCGTGTGGATTGAACCCATGGACTTTACAACTTTTTTCACTTTATCTCCTAAAATTTTTTGGGTTCGGTTTTAGAGCTTATCAATTTTTTTTTCAATTTAATCTTTAAACTTAGGTTTTCCAAAGATATGATGATATTACATTTTAAAACTGTGTTAGATCATCACATAATTTAAAAAAATATATTTTTAATTTTTTAAATTATATATATATATTTATATTTTCAAGTGATGTCATGACACAATTTTAAAGTGTCATCACGTCTTAATGAAATCTAAATTTGTGGACTAAATAAGAAAAAGTTATTAAATTCCAAAACTAATGTGCACCAAAACAAAATTCAAAAACCAAATTAAAAAATTGTCAAATTTAGAGACAAAATGTTGCTTACCCCTTTCTAAAAATTGAAAAATGTGTCACTTTCCCTTTTAATTGCTCATTAAATCACACAAAAGGTACATTTCAAATAAATAGGGCAAAAAGTCTGAATAAAAAAAATTAAAAAATAGGAAAAAGTGCACCCAATTAAGTTCTTATTGTGAAAAAAAAAATTAATTAGGCCCTTTTATTAAAGGTTTCAATTATTGATTAATTTGATTTGGCTGGAGGTAGTGAGAAAAAACTAACACATGGCATGTCATATGGACAAGTATACTAATCTAGCATGCCACGTTAGCATATACTTAAAAATAAGAAATACAAAAATGTTAAAACATTTATGTTTAGAATGTACTTGGATAAATATTTGTCTAAGTTTAATCTAGATGTGGTTTCAAATATTATAAAACTATTAAAAATTAAAATTATTAAAAATTTAAAAATCTTTAAAAATTACTGAAAAATACATGTCCAAGCTAGCCAAAAAGATGTCTAGATTCATCTGAACTATAATCATTTGTTCAAGTTTATTCTTGATGTGGTTCGAATATTATACAAATTATTAGAAATTGAAAAAAATATTAATTTTTTTAAAAAATCCTAAAAATGCAAAGAAATTACTAAAATTACATGTCTAGAATGAACCTGGACAAAAAAATGTCCATATTCATTTGAAGTTGGACATAACTATTTATTCATATTCATTTTAGAGGCGCTTTCGAGGCTAAATTAGCCATATATGGAAAAAAAAAAGTTTATTCGCCAAATAAGCTTTTTTTTTTTGAAATTTTAGGAAAATAGGCCGATTTTTGAGAAAGAGTGTAAAAGCGTATCCAGCTGGTCGTGCTTTTGTTATAACTAGTAAGAAAACACATCCAACTGGACGAACCCTTTAAATTGTATTTTTTTACTTTTTTTTAATATAATCAATTTCTTTGGTTAGATGGTTAAATGTTTGTAACACCCCAAACCCAGTTTAGACGTTATGGCTGAATCTGGTGACGTCACAAGGAAAGGGTTTTGAAAACCGTGTTGACTTGGTAAACCATCATTATTTATGTTTTGCTAAAATCGTAATTTAGTCAGTTTCTTTACCCAACTTATTACAGCGGAAGCCTTAATCATTATAGTTTGAAAATGCAGTCGTGTTTTTAGAAAAACCGTTGTTTACTTAAAAATTGTCGTTTTAGTAAAACAATTTTAGCAAAGCAGTCAAATATATATATATATATATATATATATAAAAAATCCAAAAATAATCAGTTAAGAACCAAACAGTCCAGAGAGTCCCCAAAAATTATAACTCTCAAATAAGTCCAAAACTTAAAATAAACCAAAAGAACTAAGTTTGACTGTTTACGATATCGTGGTCACCGCTGTGTCTCAGCTGACCGATCCGCCTAAGTCTGAGGATTACTTGACAGAATAGACAAACAGATGTGAGTTTATGTAAACTCAGTGTATAACCTAGCAAAATTAGACAAGTAAACATATAGAACATTTCAGACAATCGGATACAAAATTGGGCTTATACCTATCCCAGATATAGTTACAAAACAGATGTACAGATCAGATAATAAATTTCAGATATGTAAAGTCCTACCCCTATCCTCTACACACCAACTCCGACCATCCCATCACAACATGTGTGGTTAAAAACACCCAGCCATCCCTACACACCACATTGAGTCGTTATGACACGTATCAGATATAGTGCAGCCAAGCTACCAGAATATAGGCAATGATCGCATTACAGAACACTTCCTCCATATATATATATAAAACCCACCCCAAACAGATGCAGATATTAGATACAAAATTATCAGACTAAACATGCTTTATATATACAAATATCAGTTATGCAATTAACATAATAATCAGACATGCATATTCATACTCAAAACAGTGTTTCAGACTACCAGGTCACATAGCTTTAGGGTTTAGTTAGCCCTTACCAACCCTACAGTAGGCCCATAGTCGATTGGGACGACCCATGTGACCCTAGGTGAAGTTTCAAAAATTTGGGCCCACATGCCCATGTGGCTTGCCCGTGTGGGCTCACACGCCCATATTCGCCTTGTTCGTGTGGCTCACACGGCCTGGCCCAAGAATCACACGCTCGTGTGACCCACACACCTAACTCGGCCTAGCCCGTGTGGCCCACACGGCTGTGTGCTGTGTACGGCCATGCCTTCATCTACCACACGGTCTTGTCCTCGCACACGACCTACCACACAGGTGACCACACGTCTGTGTGGCGTCGACAGAGCAGTTTTTTGGCTTTTACCGAATCTTGTTTTTTTGCGTTTCGGGTACACACCTGGTATCGATTCCATGCAAAGCCACTCTAGAGCCTTCCAAGACCTAATAACAGCATACCAAACATCGATTAAGCGACTACATTTACTAACTTGCCAACAACAATCAGACCGAAATCTCGACTTACTGATGACGAGAACATCCTTTAACATCGACCAACAATCGAAACAAAAATCACAGTTCGTTGACTTCTCCTAAACCACAAAAATACTGCAATGTTTCAATCCTTCTGAAAATAAAGATAAGAACATTACCAATGAAAGCCCACTTACCGACTACATGAAGAAAAAACAAGGATTCACAATGCCCAACAAGAAAGACTAACAAAAGAAGCAAGAATGGAGAAGAATGTTGGATTTGACAATGAGAAAAGAAGACGAAAAAAACAAAAATAGGGATTTTGTTTCTTGGGGAAAAAAAGTCAGAAGCAAAGAGAATTTTGGGAAAAATAAAAAATAAAAAAAAATTCAATTTTGATATCCCTTAACTTCCCACTAACACCCAAATCTCCACCATTTCACCATTTTAATTCCACTAAAACACTGTCAGCCAACCGAGCAAAATAAATACTTACGCTAATGTAAAAATTTGAACACAGGACCTTTAACACACTAGTTCCCTTACCACTTGAACTAATAAGCTCATTCTAATATGAAATTACAGGCAATTTAATATAAGCCCTCTAGACAAGGTTAAGGCTTAGATCCAAAAGTAACAAAATTTGCTAAAGGTAAGGCTTGAACTTAAGACCTCACACACACCACCAAAATAATTAACCATTGAAGCAGATACATACTTGCGTTAAGTACTTACAAAAACAATAATAAAAAAGTTAGGGTGTTACAATGTTAGTGATTTTGTTCTTTAGTCTCAAGTTCGATTCCTCTCCAACTCACATTTATAGTCTTCTTAACATATCAACTCCCTTGGCTAAATAATAATGATTTTATCCTTGAATCTTAAGTTCAATTTATCCTCTTCTAAACACATTTTATTTTTATTTCATGTTATTTCAAACTTTTTATTTTTAATTAATAAATATATTATTTTCAAATTGTTTTTATTTTTAATTCATTTTTAATTAATATCTCTTTTATTCATAAAATTAAATAATTATAACAGATATAATTATTTTTAGTAAATATAATTTTATATTTGTAATTTTTATTTTCAATTCATATCATGAGTGCAGTAAATTTTAGTATTATATATTATTGTATGTGTATTTAAAATATTTCACATATAAACATAATGAATGATATTTGGCATAATTAATTAACATATAAAATATTTGAAATATCATACCTACAATGTAGATGAAAAAACACTGATATTTGAAATATTTTACATATAAAATAATAATTATATTTGAAATAATTATTTTATTTTATAATATTAGAGACCATACCCACAATATACCAAAGAAAATAAATATATGACATATAAATATTATAAAGAAAAATATATCAAAAAATTAGCCGATGTTTATATTATATGTAAATGAGTTATTAATTTCAAATATTTTTAACATAATGATATATGTAAAATTTATATTTTATTGTTTGAATTTATGAATAAAATAGATATTAATTAAAAGATTGAAATAAAAATAAAAAATTAAAAATAATATATTTATTAATTAAAAATAAAAAATTGAAACAACATGAAATAAAAGTTACAAATGTGTTTAGAAGGGAGGAATTAAACCTGAGACTTAAGGGATAAAATCATTAATATTTAACCATTTAACCAAGGAGCTAATATATTAAAAAATTAATTAAAATAATAAAAACTTAAAACAACATGAAATAAAAAATACAAATGTGAGTGGAAGAGAAATCGAAACTCGAGGATAAAAATGCTAACCTTTAATCATCTAGCCAAAAAAACTAATTATATTAAAAAGGTCAAAAATTGTAATTTAAAGGGAAAGCATGTTCAGCTGGGTATGCTTTTCTGCCATTTATGCAACTTTTACACTCATTCTTCAAAATTGACATATTTCTTTAAATTAAAAAAAAAAAGTCTGCTTAACCAAAAAAACTTTTTTATTCTTGACATTTATGATTAATTTAGCCTAGTTTCGAATATTAAAAACTATTAAAAATTGTAAATAATAATAATTAATTAATTAATACTTAATGAATTTTTAATTTTTACTATTGAACTGACAAATCTTTAATCAACCAAACGCACTGATTAGTGTGGTCAGAAATTTACAACCATGGTAGCAGCTTTTATTTTTCATCATTGAAGAGCGAAAATGACAACAATAAAACTTTGTTAGAAGGAAGACGGCAATGAACAGAAGCGCAAAAATAGATGTATTAGCAATTCTTCAATTATTTACTACAGTTACTACACTCACAAACACATAATATACAAATTTTCGAAAAGAAAAATCTAGGGATGCAATCAAATCTCGTGGTGGCCGTTCATTTGGCACTTTTTACACTACTGCATACAAGAATATAGTCCATGGCCTCTTGCTAACCCGACGGCCATGCCTCTAAGCTAGTTTACCCTTACCGCAATGAAGCACCCAAGTTTTCAGAGAGGCCTACTGATACCATATATAGCATTGGCTACACAGCTTGATTCATCTACTGCTTTGGAAACTGGGTCTTCGGCTGGACATAGGAGAGTTTATTCAGCGACACTGGCTCCGATGAATAAAAATCTTGCCGATTAGCATTATCACTACAGCCGCAGCGTTTCTTGTAGAAGACGAAGAGCAGAAATGAAAGGAAGACAGCAAAGAGTAGGAGAAAAACAAACATCATGATCTCACCATGCAAAGCGAAGTTTCTATCAGGAGAAAGGAGGAGGTGATCGTCTTGTTGAGGATCAATGGGGGCTTCCATGGAAGATGATAACAAAGGAGGACTAGCCATATGAGGACTGAATAATTTATTCAATGGTGGACCAGTACTGTATGTTTAGGGACATATATAGGATTTTAAATAAATAAATAAAAGACAAAAAAGGAGTTAGATAGATAGATTGGTTTAATCCGTAGGGGTTAAAATTTGTATGTCTAACTAATAAATGTTGGTTGTAGGGTTAAAGTTGGAAATTTTTTTTTAAGGAAAATTAAATTGTATATTTTAATATAGTAAAATATAATTTTATTATTTTAATAAGGGTTATATTTTATAATTTTTAAAAGATTAAATTAATTTTTATTATTTTGGAGATTAAAGTGTAGTTTTACTATTACTAATTTAAAATTTTATAAATTATAAAGTAATCTAAATGAAAAAAATTTCATTTTAGGATGGATCAAGCCCCTACCAATTCCGTGACTTTGCCATTGCTAATACACATGTTTTCAAAAAGAAAATTTAGGTTCAACCTTTGTAGATAATAAGCCACCGAAATTTAAAATGATTGATATTAATAAACTATAAAATTAACATTAATGATAAATTAATTATAAAAAAAATTGCTTGTCGGAGAGAGAAGCTTGCTTGCAAACACGTTTGGTAGATTTTAGAATTGGGTTGGGATAATGTGGAAATGGTGGACAATGCCAAGGGTGAGGCGGCCGAATGAGACGCCACAAGGGATGGCCTCCCTTGTCCCTGTCCCTACACCTTACTTCCCACTCTAATTTGCGTGTTTAACTACGCTTATTTAGATGTTTTCACCTATTTAAGGTGGCCAGTCGGTAAACGTATTCTTTTTCTATTGGCTTTGGTGTATTTTAGTATTGGCATGTTTCTTAGATTAAATTATGAAATTAGTCCTTATACCATGAATAAGTTGTGAATTTAGTCTTTACAATTTGGTCATTTTCAGTCATTGTAATTTAACAATTTTTAAATTTAAGTCTTGACAAAAAATGACATTATTATACTTCCTCCACATGTTATCAACGGACAAATCACAGGCTAACGTGTCCACATTAAGCGAAACTATAACCAGGTGAGCTTGGCAAACCTTGTACCACAATAGACTGGCGAACCTTCATAAGGTTGCCCTAGCTGAGCACACGTGGGGATCAAAATCATTGATTATCTAGTTGTCACCACTACATAGGAACAAGGTATAACTCTATTGTTAGTAAGACTCAGGACGTGTGGACTTCTTTGTCCTTCATATATAAGCTCACTACAACACCTAAGACAGGGACTAAGACACGGAAAACTACTTCTCCTTCTTCCTCATCTTTTCCTTATCTAATTCTAAACCTACCTCCTCAGGCAACCTTAACTAGCTCTTCTTCCATTGGCTCTTCGCTCCAACTACGGGTGAACCACCGCTACAACCATCGTCTTCCTCCTTGTTAATCTCACTAGTTAATAGACAATTATTAAATTCATTAAGTTTTGCTACCTTCAAAATTTGATGTGGAAAACTTATTATTGCATGTGTAATACCATATCAACTTTCTATTTCCACATATTACTTACAAAAAAAAATCAATTAAGGATTTAATAATTGTCGTTTATATTAAACTAAAATATCCAAATTTGATAAACATAGCGGCTAAGAATGATCCAATTGGAGAACATGGACTAAATCTACAAATTTTCACATAATACATGACTAATTGCATAATAAAATCAAACAAATTTAACTGCTATCATTTGTTCAGGAGTAAAATTTCAAATTTTGAAAAGTACAAGGATTAACATTAACCAAATTGAAAACTACAAGGACTAAAATTGATCAAATTAAAGTATAAGGACTAAATCTACAACTTATGTAGAGTACAGGGACTAATATCATAATTTGATATTTTCTTATATCTTTTTTGAATTGGCTTAATATAACATTTGATACTTGAACGTGACGCTTTTTCCAAATTTGGTACCTAGGTTTTTTTAATCCAATTTAGTATCTAAACTTGACACTTTTTTTTTAATTTGGTACATTATTTTTTGGGTCAAATTTGGTACATTCTTTTTGAAATGTTATACAAATTACTCCAATATACTAACGATATTTTTTTTATGAGTCAACAAAAATAATCAATATATGATTGACATGAGCTAGATGCATAGATTTTTTTTGTATTTTAAATTTTCAATTAATTCCATTTTAAATAAATTTTAATTTAACATGATGAATTTATTAAGTTTTATGTTTTTTTTAAATCTTTTGTAATTTTCTTCTTCAATATCAATTTGTTAAGCTTAGCTCAAAGCAATTTTTGAACATGAATTCCCTTTGATAATGACAATATATTTGTGGATTGAGGCCTTTTTGAACACCTGGCCATTCTTTAAACTGCAATCTCTCATTAATAGTCAAAGTAAACTTAATTCAAATGAAAAGTAAAATTTGATTGTATTGCTTAGAGGAATAGAGGAAGCTCCAAATAAATATAATCATTTTTGCTATTAAATTTCATGCCATCTGTAGATTTATTTTTAAATTCCATAATTAATTTATTATATCTTTATACGATTGTCTTCAATGATTTTTGCATGGAAAACAAAATGAATAAACAAATATTTGTTTATTAATTATCTAAGGGTTAAATTAATATTAACTTGCATCATATGTAGGATTATGATGCGAGAAAATAACTTATATTAGTAGATAACTTAAATTATTGGTAATTGGTGGGAATCAAAATGAGCAATTGATTCATGTGGACTATTATATTGTCTAAAAGTCCAATTTGGAAAATAGATAATATATATTACCTTCGTATCTTATGTAGGGGTGAGCAAAATCCGATTCGATTCGAAAAACTCGATAAAATATTCAAATTTTGAATTAAATAGTTCAAGTTATTTGGATCAACTTGAATACAAAATTAAGATTTTTGGTTTAGTTCGAATATGAATTACACAATTCGAGTTATCCAAAAATCCGAATAAGAAAAGGCAAAACTATGTCGTTTTGATAAATGTTTACCTTTTTTAAAGTTAAAAGTCATTATTTTGATAAATGTTTACTCATTAAGTTAAAAGGCAAAACTATTACGTTTGTTTATGCAACTAAATAATCTTGTACTTCGTCTACTAGTTAAATAATCTGTCCATGTAAACATAACATTGGGTATAAATAATATGATTCGTTAACTCGACTCAAAATTTTTTGACTCGATTTGATTCTATTTGAAAAAAATTCAAATTGAGTTCGATTGCTAAAATAAGATTCGTCAACTTGACTAACTCGAAATTTTTTTTACTCAATTTGACTCGACTCGATTGAATACTCATCCCTAATCTTATGTTCAAATCTTACCTTTTGTGGATTTATTTTAGATTTAAATTATTTTTATTAAAATTTAGTTTTATATAAAAGTATAAAAACATAAAAATACCATCATACTAATATTTTTATTTTTATATAAAATATTTTTAATTATTTTCAATTCAGTTAATATTTGATTAATTCGTGACACCAATTTAATGATTTTATGGATGAAAAAAATTCTCTAACTAGAATTTGAGAAATTCTTGCATAATTTTATAATTTCATACTAATGTTATTTTAAGAATTTATTTAGGTTATTTTAGATATTTAGGTAGATATGGAGTAAATGATGGCACGTGTGGATAGAAAATAAATTTTTTAATGTAATAGAAAAGGAAAGGTTTTCAATTTAGAAAATAAATGAAAAGGAAAAGCTGGTTTAGATTTTGGAATCATGGTCATGTGTTTTCTTTGGGTTAATTGCAGTAAACGTCTCCAAACAATTAGTAGGATTTTAAATTGGACTCTAAATTTCAAAATATTTTAATTGAATTATCATATCCTTTTGTTAGCTTAGCAATTAATTTAGATGTCAAATATTAATTTGAATATGACTTAGAGTCTATTTAAAATATACACTTTTGGGATAATTGCATTTCGGTCAAAATTTAAATTAGCCTTAAGCTTTAAGATATTCTACTTGAGTCATTAGGACCTTCCATTAGCTTAGCCATTGATTTAGACATTAAATGTCAGATTGAATCTAATATAGAGCATACTTAAAACATGTGTGTACTTATCACATGAACAACTTGGATACCAAAAATAAACAATATCAATGAAATTTAGGAGGCTTGCTTTTTTCCTAAACACCCCCATGCCCAGGGGCGTAGAGCCCCTCTAAAATGTAAAATTGTATTTTAGGCCCTTAAGATTTTAAAAAAAATTTAAATTAGTAAAGGTAAAATTGCACTTTGTCCCTCCTAAAATTATAAAAATTTAATTTAATCATTTACAAATTATAAAGATATAAACTATAGAATATTAAAATTTCATCCCGCCCCCCCTGAAAATTTTTTTTGGCTTTGCCTCTGCCCATGCCCAACTTATCCATATAATAGTTACACACATATTTATAATTTGATAGACATATTTTAAATATGTTCTATACTATACTTAAACCGACATTTAACACTAAAACTAATGACTAAATGAATAAAAGAACCTTCTTAATATGAAATTAATATTTTGAAAACCCTATTAAAATATTTTAAAGTTGAGATAATGATTAAGATCCAAACAAAAAAAAAAAATTGAGAATATGTTCACCACCGACGACTTACCTTTCAAGGTTTTTCCAGGAAACAACGGGCTTCAAAAGATCCCACCTTAAAAACAAAATTACAATGGGTTGGTTTATGCTTTTGATTATTTCTTCCTTTCTTTTCTTGTCGATTTTATTTATTTTCATTCTTTATTTTTAATTATTTTTTAATCATTTTGGTCTTTAATTTTAAATTTTAATTAAATTGTTTTTAGACAAAAAGTTTAATGAACTGTTAAAATTTTAATGACATTAATGTGGTAGCTTGTATGGTAGTCTATATGTTCTTCACTATTAATATGGATAAATTTTTAAATTTTTTTTGAATGTTTTTGAATTTTTTTGAATTTTTAAAATATATTTTTTATTTTTTTCTGAATTTTTGTAAAGTATAACTAGACTATCACGCAAGTGGCCACGTTGTGTTGTTAAAATTTTAATGGTCTAGTTAACTTTTCCATCTAAAAGAAAATAATTTGACTAAATTTTAAAGGTTGAGAGTGTAAGTGATTTAAAAAAAAAAAAACGGAGCCAAAATGACAAAACCGGTAAATGTTAGGGGCTAAATTTATCATTATGCCTGTTAAATATTGCATTTTAGATATTAGTAGACTTAATTTGGTTAAATTAGGATATTAGTTCTTGTACTTTGCGAAAGTTTTGGATTTAGTCTCTATACTTTGATTTGATCAATTTTAGTCCTTGTACTTGTCGATTTTTGAAATTTTAGTTCTATCCCAAATAATAGCAGCTAAATTTGTTTTGTTAAATTCAATTACTAGTTATGCATTATACATACAGTTGTAGATTTAGTTCATATTCTCTAATAGGTCATTCTAAGCCCCTATACTTTTTCAAATTCTGAAAGTTCAGTCTTGAGGCAAATGACATTACACATATGATAATATGTTTGCCACATAATATTTTGAAAATAGCAGAACTTAATGAATTTAACAATTATTGTTTGGTAAGGACTACAATTTTAAATTCAGAAAAGTACAATGACTAAAAAAGATCGAATTAAAGTATAAGAACTAAATCTACAACTTTGTCAAAAATATATTGACTAGTAGTAAAGTTTAACCTTTTATTTTTGCAGATTTTAATACTTTTGGGAATCAAACATTAAATTTATTATTCAAAATATATTTAAAAATTATTAAATATTTGATATCTAAATTTGCTTTGATTTTTGTTTCAAATAGCATTGGATATTCAAATTATATTTGGGTAAAATGTGTTATTAGTCCTTGTGCTTCTACATAATTTGATATTTAGTCCCTATACTTTAAAAGTTAAAATTCTATTATCTTATTTTTTTCAATTTAAAATCCTAGTCCAAACATCATCTCCGTTTGTAGTTTTCGTCAATATTTATCAACTTAACATGTTTATTTCCTATCATAACCAAATATCACATCATATGAAGACAACCTAATCAACGTGTCAAGTTGATAAATTTTGATGGAAAATTTTAACAATGTTAATGATTAAAATGAGATTTTTAAATCAGAATAGTAAGATGACTTAATTTTTAATATTTTAAGTACATGGACTAAATCTCAATTTTGTCAATGTACAAGGACTAACAGCATATATTAACCTTCATATTTTTATTTTTTAAGGAAACTTAGTGATTTTGGCGTATGTTGATTGGAATATTAAAAAATCAGAACCAACCCTGATTTTGAAACTTGAATTTGACATTTCAGTGGTCCCTTTTTATCCGAGGATATGACAAGAAATTGACTCAGGCTAACAGCCACACCATACGCCAATGTAGGAGTCGGACCACAAAGACAGAGTAATAAATTAATGTAAAAACAATGGACCAAGATAGCAAGAACCTCAAATAATGTTTGAGGGGTGTAAGATAATTTGTCCATAATATATTTTTTAGAATTTAATAAGCTCGTGTGTGTGTTTCGAAAATGAACAAGAATGAGAATCACAAGCAAAAGCAAAAGCAATATTTAGTTGAAAGCAAAGCTTGTAGGATTTTTGTGCTTTGAAAAGCTAGCAGTGCATGGTATTTATAATCATCAATGTAATAACTAGTTGATATAATTCAGGAAAGTAATGGCTGCATGCAGATTGAGGAAATAATGGGCATTTGGACGTGGAGAAAATTAAAGAGTAACGGATAGTCAAAGTTTGTTAAGCAACAACTAAGTTGATTACTTCTTACCAAAAGGGATTATATGAAATTGTGATTTCACGTCATCTTTATCCATTCAAAATAGAAGAATAAAAAATCAGATTTTTTTCTCCTAAAAAAATTTAAATCCAATTACAAATGTTAAAATATCATGTTTTATACTCATTTGCATGTTTAGTGTAATGTTTACATACACTATCATTTTATTTGTTTATGTTTTAATTTTATGTGATTTAATAATTATTAATTAATTTGGTGTTTCGTAACTTTAATTAGGAGCATACAAGCATGGGATGCAAGTTTAAGAACCAATAAAAGTAAAATGAATGAGCGAAAATGAGCAAAATGTGAAGTGTCAAAGGAAGACGTGTGGACTGCAGTTCAAAAAGGCCAAGCCCTAGAGCTAGATTTGGAGCCCCAACGTGAATAGCTCGTGAACCCCAGCTTGCGATCTCCAACTGGTGTTGCTAACGCTTCCGTGCAAAGGATTTACTTGTCGTTTTGACTCTAGAGTCAAGGTTATTTTTGTCCTTTTTCAAGGCTTAAAGTTCAAACAAGTATTGTAACCATAATTTAGCTCAAATAGACTTAAAGTCCAAGCAAGTATTGTAACCTTAATCTTTTATAGGATAAAAAAAAAATTCTTCCATTGAACTTTTGGCTTATTGAATTTATCTTAGTCTACGGATTGCTAACCCTCTTTTCTAGTCAAAGGAACTTCAAAGTTTGAGTCAAAAATTTTGTGAGATTAATTACTCTTAGGCTTTGCTTGGTAGAGTGAAAATAAAACTAGAGGAATGGAAAATTGAAAGGGTAGAAAATTAGAAGGATCGAAAACATATTTTTTTCTTTACATAGGTGTGATTGGTAGGAAGGATAGAAAAAAGGAGAGAAAAAGTAATTTTCTTTCTCTTCATTGCTTGATAGAGTTGAAAAATGAAAGAATGAACAATATTTGAAAAATGTATAATTTTGAACTAATATACACCTCTCTCTTATTTTCTCTCCTCTCACTCTTCTTCCTTACCAAGTATACTCAACAATTATTTTCTTTCCACTTTTTCATTTCCTTATCCCATCCCTCTAGTTTTCCACCCAACCAAGCAGACCCTTAATCTTTTTTGTGTTCTTTAGTATTTACATGACTTTTGATTTAATTACAAATATTCAAGTTATTTGAATATATGGCTCATATTCAATTGCTTAGAATATTTGCCTTGTTAATTAGAATTGTTAAATCCGTAATTATTTAATTGATTCTAATATTGGTAACAAACAATATAGTTGGATATAAGATAGGTATGAACTCCATATTGTGTGGGCATGCAATCTCACTTAAATAAGCCCTATTTGTATGTGTTTGTTGGTTAGAATTAGCTCTTAATACTATCGGTAAGGTGAATCCTAGGCGCGAAATTATAGAATTGTTTATTGATAAGGGAAATAATTTTAACAGGCATCCTCTTGGTTATTGAAACAGTAAGAAGAGATTGGTTGCTAGGTGCGAAGCCGAGAACTATAACTAATTTATTAAAGAACATAGAAAATTATATTTGCATTAATGATCAAACTCATGAATCAAACGGAGACTTTACCTTTGGTTGGAGCTTCGTCTCATTGATTTTTTCCCAATTTTAATTATTGCCTTCTTAGCTAAGTTTTAGATTTAATTTTAATTTTGATTTCCTAAACCCCCCTTTTCTATTTACTTTTCTTCTTTCCATTCGAAGAAATAAAGTTATTACCTATATTTGTGGACATTATCTTACTCACTGTTGTCTATTAAATTTAAATTTTTGAGTAGTATTTTATTTTTTTAGGTCTCGACAACAGTACATAGGCAGATTTCAAACTTTGTTGAGAAAAAAATGGTCTTTTCAAGATAAGCCTCTTGGAATGTAAAAACAAAATTTACTCCATGAAATAATGATGGTCGCTAAACTAACTAAAAATTTCGACTAAGGCAAGCGCACCTATCGAACAGTAGTATTGTATCCACAAGGACTAAAAGTACTAGTACTTACTATTTTTTTATTATCTAGCCTAAATATTAAAGGATGTTTTTAAACTAAAATTAACTATTTAATTAACTAAGAACATGACAGAAATAAAAGTTAGAGAATACTTTTGGAAAATCAATGGAGAAGACAATACCCAAGGAAAAATCCACCTAGACCTTACCTATTACTTCTGAATTAGACATTTATTCACTTGACTTAATCCGTAGAAATCCCTGTTTTATGTTAATATCTCTCTTGAGACTAAAAAAAATTGACTCTAGGTTGATTAATTGAAATTTCTTTCTAATTAAAACCCTTATTGTCGCATTAACACGATCTATGGATTCCCTTATTAGATTTGACTCTAATCCGACAGATTTACGTCGTTCTATGTCTAGGATTGCATTCAATCCGCTTAATTATGCTAGATCTACTCTTAAACAGAGACTTTTGCTCCACTAAATAAGCACATCAAACTTGAATTAATATCCTGAAATATTAAAGCAAGAATTAAGAACACATAATTAAGAGTAAGAACAAGTATTTATCATATAATTCAAATAATAATAAGATCTGTCTTAGGTTTCATCTCCTTTAGGTACTTAGGGAGTTTAGTTCATAACGATGGGGGACAACATCTCAAAATTAGGAAAACAACGAAACATAAAGAAACTCAAAGAACTTCTAATGAAATTGAATGGAGGTTTTTAGTCTTGAAGTAGAGCCTGCTTCCGAGCTGATTCCGATGGCTGTCTTCGAAAAGCAAGAATTAAGAACACATAATTAAGAGTAAGAACAAGTACTTATCATATAATTCAAATAATAATAAGATCTGTCTTAAGTTTCATCTCCCTTAGGTACTTAGGGAGTTTAGTTCATAACGATGGGGGACAACATCTCAAAATTGGGAAAACAACGAAACATAAAGAAACCCAAAGAACTTCTAATGAAATTGAATGGAGGTTTCCAGTCTTGAAGTAGATCCTGCTTCCGAGCTGATTCTGATGGCCGTCTTCAAGTATTTTCTGCCTTCTGCTCTCTCCGCCCCCTTGATCCTATTTTGGGGTGTTTATATAGACTTTGGAATGCCCAAAATAGCCCCAAATTAGCCTTTTTCGAATAGAATTAGACTTGGGCTCTACAGGGACACGGCCGTGTGCCACGTTCGTGTGAAGGTGCTCAAGTCGTGTACAATCTTGGTATGGTTTTAAGTCTACACGGCCATGACACACGGGCGTGTGGCCTGCCCGTGTGTCTAACACAGGCGTTTTTATTACCCATGTAAAAGTGTCTGGACCGTGTATAGCACTGAAATAAACCTATTTTGTCTGTTTTTGGCCTTTGTCTTACACTTTTCACTTTCCTATGCTAATCTGGATATAAAACATGAAATTAGAAGATTAGGAGCATCAAATTCACTAGATCTTATGATAATTCATCCAAAAATATACCAAGCATGGGATTAAAATATGTTACTATTGAGGTTTATCAAATATCCCCACACTTTAGCATTTTCTTGTCCTCAAGCAAAATCGTCAACTCACAATTAAAATAAATTCTTCTCAACTTATAATTCTCATAAAAAAATATTTCAAAATAATTCACAAATAACCATACATTGAGAATTCAACTAAAATATCATTAAAGTTTCAGAAAATCCAAGTTGAGCCTTTTAATCATAAGATCATAGGTATCTCTCTTTATCTAAATAATTACCTTTAATTCCAAATCGACAAGGGTTGATATCCTCACTAAAGATCACTCAAATCACTCAAAGTGTTTGAGGTTAAAAAATTAAGCACTCAATAGTCAAACATGAAAAGTTATTACCATAGGCTTGCATGAAAATCAAATCTCCACCACTATAATGAGATGATACATAAATCAAAAGGTCTTTAACAGGGTTGTAATGGGGCTCGGGTTAAAGGTGTGGATAAAGGCTGAAAAAGAGGGTTAGAATCGAGATTAACTTAATAAATTACTAATATTAGAAGAATAGAGCTAATTACTAAATTACAAACAGGTGCCAGAACTAAAACTATCCGAAGCTAATGAGGTGAGCTTTTTCTCAATATAATAACTTTAACTTATCCAAGCTCTTTATAACAATATGTAATTATATGAATAAAAATATACGATTTTTTTTTTGTTAAGAGTAAGAACAAGTAGAAAATACATAATAATAAATAATTTAGCAACTGAAATGGACGAAAATAGTTAGCTAACTGATCAAATCAAATCTCGATAAAAATGGAGTTAATAAAAAGGGAGAAATTCTTAACGAATCAAAAAGGGTTAAGTTGTGGGTCAACATTTAATGGGAGAATATCAAGAAATGGTGTTTAAAGCTCAAAGGGGTTCACTAAGGGTCAATTATGTGGGTAGGCTTTTTATGGAATGAGTGAGTTTAAAACCTAAGTGCCTTTATCATCTCGGTATATCAAATCAAAGGTGTGATCTTGACATGCATAATCGAAGTAAGTTCTAGAATAACAAATCAATGTTGACACACTCATAACCAATAAAATAAGTGAGCAAGAAATATATGCTCTAAAAGGCTCAAAATCTCACGAAAATTATGGGTATTTGATGTCAATCTTGTAAATTCAAACTTTAAGACAATGCCTCAATTCAGGGAAACAACTTAGAAATTTTAATTCTCAAAAGTCAACTTATCATGCTTGATTCTCTTATGTCTTAAAGTTTAAACACTCAATGCACAATTACCTATGATTTAATTTAAAACATACCAATAAAAATTATAAATCAATCAGAATTCACTCTAATAGCAATATGAGAAAATTATTTGAGAACGAGATAAAAATTTAGAGATTTTCTAATAATCATATAAATAACCTCCCCACACTTAAGATGTACTTTTTCCTTAATGTACAAAGATATATAATAACAATATAAGCATAATATCATGAAAGAGGGGAAGAAACGAAACTGCCCTGAATTTAGATGTCGTCTTTAGAATAGCGAAAGCGGATTTATAAACATTGGAGATGGAGTGCATGTGTAACTATGCAGAGGTGAAGGTGGTTGTAGAGGTTGGGTTCTATAATCACAACGCTAAGCGAAGAGGTTATCGTGGTGGTCGGTGTCGTGGTGGCTATGGTCGTGGTCGAGCAGGACATAGCAGTCGTGGATTATCTTTCCTCATAGGATTGTTTGTATATTCCTGAGTAGCACCAATCGACTGAACCTTTTAAAACTGCGATATAAACAATAATGTTTTAAGGAATTATATCGATGGGGTTGTTATGGTTACTCATAAAGGAACAACCGTATAATTAAGGGGTGCAAAATATACTAATAAAAGTCTTTTAGAACTTGAAAAATAAAAATAAAAATAAAAACAAAAGGAAAAGCAAAACAAAGTGAACATAAATGGACTCAAAAGTCCTCATCGGCAGTTGGATCCTGAGGTAGTGGTGCTAGAGGCGAAATGTGGAAATGCTGATAAATCTGTTGCAGAGTCGCCCCTATGCTGTCGAATCACTGAGCGATTCTGTTGAACTGTTGAGTGTAGTATTACTCGAATCGAGTCAGGTGGTCAGAAATTATTGTCAATAAAGCAGCTGCATGAACTGGTCTGTGACTCGGTGGTGTCAGAGAAGGTGGGTCCTCATGAAAGGAAGGGATATCTTCAGTAATATCCTCGGGGTCATCCTGATTGGTGGCTTGTGCTAGTCGGTATTAAGGAGGATCGAAACCATGACGACGCTCTATCTTCCTCATGTGGAGCAGACTTGAGATGCCTTGTGGGGACCTCTGACCAATAAGTGTGAGTGATGAGGACTGCGCCGGTATGTTTAGGAGCCCAAAGTGTTGAGCTAGACGAGTCACGTAAGGGCCGATGCAAATGGCTCCCTTTCTGTGTCGTTCAGTCTGATGGTGAAAGGCGAGGGCTGTGAAGTATGCGAGATCGAAAACATGCCCTTGTCTCATGCTCCATAAAAAGTATGCGTCGTGAGTATTAACGACTCTAGCGCTCTCTCGTTGCCCTATTAAGGTGTGAGCTAAAAGGGCGTGGAGATATCATAATGTTGGAGAGAGAGCCGATGCCTTGGAGTGGCTGCGGTCATAGATGCCCGTAGCAGGAATGAATGCTGCCCAACATGAGGAAGGTGCGTAATGAATGTGACGGTGGAGATAGCGAAAATTTTCGGCCTCCATAAATTTTTCTGTATAAAGTCCCAAGCAACTCCTAATTCTGGAACACTCAATTGGCACACTAGACTGCCAAGACGGAATTGGACTGTGCGTGGGTCGTCGAACTCTGACATAACCGTCTACAACTGAAACGTCGAACAAAGTTCCAAAGTGAACTCTAGGTATGTCGGCTCAATAATGTCGAGGAAATGGTCCCAAGGAGCGGTAGCGAGGAGGCCCGAACTGAGTCAGCCAGGTGGACCTGCTTTAAGGCGGCCCAATCGATGCACTGGCCCACACCAAGGGGTCGAGCTGGTAGAGTTTGAAATAACTCCTCCTGAGATCCTGATGGGAACTGTAGAAAGGGATGGCGTATCTCAGTGGTCGCACTTGAGGATGTTGCTCTTAGACCCTTCCGTTTTTTAGAAGCTGGGACTGCAGACTTTTTACCACGAGTATTTGTCATCGTATCCCTGAGAATATTCAAAAAAAATGAGGATCAAGAACCCACTAAGTCAGAAAATGCCAAAGAATGAATCATAATATAATGCATATAGTGGGACTAGCAGGAAAGAAAATATGCGCATAGATAGGAATTCTTTGCCTAAGAACCTAATAGAGAAATCAAAGAACCTAAATAAATTAATCCTAAGTGGAACAATGAACAATGTTAAAATAAAGAGCTGTATGTCAGATAACACCGAAACAAGGTTAAATGTTTAAACATGTAAAGTTCAAATGGTAAACTAACTATCAAAGAGAAATTCCAATAATCACAGTATGTTGTAAACGAATGATTCTTAAGCATAAAAAAACAATAATGGGAAACAATGTATTTTACAAAATATGAGGTAATGGTCTGAAATAGCAATAAAGATAAAATAGCAAAGAAATAAATATGTAAATAAATAGCTAAATGTGACAGTGAAAGAACTGATGGAGATGGGAAATGGTGGTGGTCGGCTGATGTTGGGGCGTGGGGCAAAACTTGTGTCAGGGAAGAGGAAGGATAGGGGGTCGTGGGCTATGGGGGTGAGAAAATAGGGAGGAAGGGAAAGAAAAGAAAGAAAGAAATAAAGGAAGGGAGGGAGAGTGGGGGTGTCAGTCATCGGCGACTCGTCGGGAAATAATGGCCGGAGTAGGGAAGATGAATAGTGAAAGGGGGTGTGATGGGTGAATAGTGGGGTTTAAATAGGAATGGGGGGATTTTAGGGTTAAGGTTTTAATTAAAAAGAGGGCCACAGTCGTGCAGGCCTCGTTTTGGACCATACGACCATGGGCCACGCCTTTGTGTCTCGCTCCTAGTGTAATACCCCGAAATTTTTACTGTAAGATATTATCATTGATATAGTAAAATAAGGAAATAAAGTGACAAAAAGACAATTTTTGAGTTATGTCAAAATTGAGAAATATATTATGATATATTAATTCAAGAAAGGACTAAATTGTAAAAGTGAGAAAAGTTTTGTTGCACAAGAGTAAATACTCAAAATTTGAGGGGTTAAAGTATAAATTTGAAAAAGTTGAAGGACTAATAGTGTAAATATTTTAAGAGTGGAATGATCTAGAAACTAAGGAAAATGGATGAATTAGGACCAAATTGAATAGGTGAAGAACTATGAGGGACTAAATTGTAATTTTACCAAATTAAATGATGACTCAAGGATGGAATTTTAAAAGATAATAAAGGGAAAAATGGTCAATTGAAAGAGAGAGAAATCTAGAAAGCAATGATGATGTTGGAGATATTTTAGATTAAATAAATAAATAAATATTAGTTTATTAATATTTTAATTTAATTTTAAATGATATTTTATTATTATTTTATTTAGTACATATAAGGAAAGAAAGATGAAAAATCATCATCTTTTTCCCATGCACCCAAAGTATGAAGAGAAAAGGAAGAAAGAAACTTTTTTTTCTTTACAATTTGGTCCTTCTACCAAAAATTCACCATTTTCACCCAAAAATCCAAAGAATCCCCATAGCTACCAAGAGAGAAAAATGATAAGGAGGCTACGGGAAGTTAAAATATCAAGTTGGATTCAAGAAATGGATGCTGAAGGAGAGAGAAAATCAAGATGAAGGTTGAAATCAATAGAACAAGGTAAGAACATCATGATTTCAATATATTTTTAAGTTTGATATTATTGAAAAAGCATGGGATTGATATTAATGTAGAGTTTCCTTACATATGATCCTATGTTCTTGATATGTTAGTGAAGAGAAAATAAGAGAAAGTGATGAAAAATAGTGTAGAGAAAGAAAATAAAGGTGTTATAAACATGGTAATTAATATCTTGCACTAAAACAGTTTTGGACAATAGCAGTGGTCTAAATTTGAAAAATCATCAAAAATTGTGGAAATTAAATTAGAAGTTGAATAAAATATGAAATTAAATTTTATTGAGTCTAGTTTTTCATAGAAGAAACGGTGTAAGCAATGAAATTGTAAATTGTGAGATATAACAAATTTAGTTAGACAAGGTCAGAATGATTTCGAGTTCCCCTGTTCTGACTTTGGAAAATCATCAAAAATTGGATACAAATAATTAGGCTCTTAAAATTATTTTTAAAATACTGAATGAGTCTATTTTCAATAGCAACAAACAATAACATCATCCTAATCCTGTATAATGAGATAATTAATTTTAAGTAAAGAAGGGTCGGAACTGTCAGACAGCAGAATAAGGGTGACTTTAAAGAATAAACTGTACTTATTGGCTGAACCAAAAAATTCTGAAAATTTTATGGTAAGAATATATATGATTCTAGTTTCATGGAAAATTAGCGGATCTTAATTTGGAGTTCTATAGCTCCAGATATAAATAATTTAGTGACTATGACGCATATAGACAACTTGAATATTCATAAAAGTAAATAATGAAAATTATAGATAATGTTACTTACAAGTGTGTTATATACATTAAGGATGTGGAATGGAGAGGAGGAGGAGGAAAAATATGTATGAATATTCATCTAGCATGGCTAATTTGCATGTTTTAAGCTCATGGACTAAATTGAATAAAAGTAAAACTTTATGGGTAATTTTGTAAAAATGTCAAAAATGACCAAATTTCATGAAATGAATTATTTTATTATTTAAATTACAAAATTGAATGAAATTATTAATTTAGTTCAAGATCGGGGGAAAACATGTTTTAGGGATTAAATTGAAAAGTGTTGAAATTATGGAAAATTCTGATATTTTATAGAATTCATGGACTGTTATCAATATGTATGAGAATAATAGCTGGAAATAAGGATTAAATTGCAAGAATTTTATTTTCCTGACCCTAAGGATGAAATCATCATTAATTAAAAGTTTATGTGCAAAATGGTAATTTTGCCTAGAGCATTAATTAAATGCATTAGAATATGAAATGAATGAAAATGATGATCAAATTTATTTATAAAGATCCAGATGACTCAAATACGAGACTTGATCGTGGAAAATAAAAGATATCGGATTAATTAAATTATAAACACAAACAAGCAATGAGGTAAGTTTGTGTAACTTGAATTGTATTTTTAAATACTTGAAATATGTGGTTATGTGATGAAAATATGATTTGAATGTTGAATTCATGATAATTGATGAAATATTGATAACACTCGATATAAATTAAAAATTAATCCCGATTGAATGCAATAGAATTCGATGGATCATTGGAAAAGGAATTGACAGTAAAAGGGATCTAGCCCGGACGGGTGATCTTATTTTGATATAGCCCTCTCGAAGAATATGTGTAAAATGGATTTAGCCCGACAGTAATCCAATTAGGGTCTCAATTTAGCTCGGACTGTAATTCAGATCCAAGCTCATTAGAGTAATAGTCGTTGTAGGATTTAGCCCGGATTGGTAATCCCGACAATACTCTATGAGTTTATATTACGTGGGTTTAGCTCGACGGTAATCCCATTGTAAGGATGAGGTTCATGGAGTGTGCTTTCGAAATGAAATGTGTAAGACCATGGTTGAAAGATACCATGGCTGTAACAACCCTTACCCGTATCCATCGCCGGAACAGGATACGAGGTATTACCGAATCATAGTACATACCATTAAATAAAACCAAGACAAAAATATGGCATACAATTAGATCATGAATCATTATAACATATGCCTTTAATAATATTAGCCAATTTCAAAGGCTTCGTACAAAATAATCGGTCAAATACTATACTTAATATTTTAAACCCTAGACAATTATGACACGTAACAAAATAACTAAGTCCACTATACATGCCATAATTCAAAATGTTTAGTTCAAATACCCAAAAATATTGATAGTGCAGGCAGATCTTCAACGATCCTTGACTTCTGTGCATGCTGGACGACACTATAAGACAAAAGAGAGAAAAGAAGGTAAGCTTATAGCTTAATAAGCAAGTATGTAAATAATGAATAAAGAATCTAATATGTTTACACAATAACTCAAGTGTATCTACTTTTAATTTCACCATTTGCTCCACTTTGGTCAAGCTGTCTCTACTGCGTCATACTCACTAAATAAATCATAACTCGAGTTACAAAACTCGAAATTAAAATCTGTAAAATTTTCCTGAAACTAGACTCATATTAATTCTTACTAATTTGTTTCTAGAATTTTTGGTTCAGCCAATTAGTATAGTTTATTAGTTAAAATTTCCCCTATTATACAACTCGACTAATCTGACCTCTATTCACTACGAATTGAATTTATCCCAGTACACAATTCAAATAGCCATGAAATTTGTTTAATTTAAAACTAGACTCAATAAGGAATCTAGAAATATAAACTATATTTCTTAATTAGTTTTGTACAATTTTTAATGATTTTTCAAAGTTAGGACAGGGGACCATATAATCATTCTGAGCAAGCCACACACAAATATAAATATATCAAAATATAGAGTTCTTTTATTTGATCTGTTACTTTTACATGAAAATAGACTCATTAATATTTAAATTCATATCTCATTCAGCCTCTAATTAAATTCCTACTATTTTTGGTGATTTTTCAAATTCACGTCACTGCAACTATCCAAAACAGTATAATTGCTAATTCACTCTTTCACACTTTCTTTGTACTTACCTCATTTAGCCTACATATCACAATTCACTTTCACCACATTTCATACATCACAAGTGTAGGTTCATGATTACAATGTCACTATAAAATCATCCCGTTGAATAATTCGAATCAATCCTCGATACTTGGTGGTTTCAGCACACAGCTCCACCATCATATTTCAAATAATTCGGCTCTCTTGTACACATGGTGAACACTTAGTACCACCCATGTGACTTAGCCAATTTATCTCGTAGCTCTCTTGTCTACATGGTGTCCTTCACTTCGAATCACACATGCGACCTAGCTACATTTATCCTCTCCCGTAGCTCTCTTGTCTACATGGGATACATCCCGTATCACACATGTGACTTAGCTACTATATAGTATCTCGTAGCTCTCTTGTACACATAATGTGCACTCAGCACCATACATGTGACCTAGCTACATTTCATCTATATTATTCAATCTTTCCAAAAGTTCAACCGGGATTTCTCTTACTATTACTTATTTCCATTCTTCCAATAGTCGATTTATGATTCAAAATCAACTAAAATATATAAAATAGGCTGAAATACAAAAATGTAAATGAAGTTAATATATTATTTACATACAAACTGACCTCGGTGCAAAATATGGAAATTTTGCAATTTAGTCCAAAACCTTTTCCTTCCCCCGTTCGAGGTCGATTCCTCGCCTTTCTTGATCTATAACAACACATTTAGCTCATTTAACACTCATACTATTTATTTCAATCCAAAAATCACATTATGCAAAAATTACATTTTTTCCCCCTGTAACACCCCAAACCCGGCCCAGACGTTACGGCCGAATTCGGCGTGTCACATTGAAGTGTTTTTCGAAAACCATGTTTTCATTGAAAACCCTTCTTGATGTAAAACTCATTGGAGCGTTATTGTAAAACTCATGTTTTAATTAAAAATCTTTGAAAAGAATATTTTCGTTATAGATTAAAGTGAATGGAAGCTGTGCACCAGGTAGGAAGCCAGAAAAGAGGAGGTGAGTCTATTGGACTGCTTAAGTACCAAGCTCTTCATGGATCCAATCCTAGACATGCACACATCCTGTGACAGCCCAAAATTGACCCTATTCGGGAAGTGGTTTCGGGACCGCTAAACCGAGTCACCGAAATGTTTGAACGTAATATTTATTGTCTAGAATATGTAATTATGAATGTGTGAAAATTTCAGGCTTCGATTTAGCCGATAGCATGTGAATTCAGTTAGTAGGACTTGTGTGACACTTTTGAAAAGTGATAGGCTAATCTATAAGGACCTAATAGTGCATGTAGTCAAAGGGAGGACTTGCATGTCAAATTCCCCCTAATAGCTAGTGGCCGCCATGACAAGAGATTATGGGTAAAAACATGTCATAAAACATGTTGGGACAATAGTGTATGTAAGAAAAAATAAAATAGTGAGCATGGGAATTTAATAATGAAAGGAACAAAAAAAGAGAAAAAATGGTCTCATGCATGCCCATTGCCGTGAGTGTGGAGAAAGAAAGAAGAGTTTTTGTTCATCATTTTTCATTTCCTTTGGGCTGAAAATTCTAAGAAAGAAGGAAGGAATTCTTGTTTCATGTTGGTTTGGAAGAGGTTTAGAAGGAGGTTTGGCCATACTTGTACCTGGATTAAGCTCAAGGAGTTAAAGAAGGAGAATCAAGCAAGGGAAAGACGAAGGTCATCGAGTAGCCGACTTGGACTATTTTAAACACAAGGTAAGTCACTAAGCATATATTTTGTATTGATTTGAATAGACATAATGTCTATGTAATTATGCCGAAAGGAATGATGAATTTATATACATGTATGTATGTGGTGATGAAAGTATTGAATGAAAGGAAAAGAGGTGAGATGTATTGAGTTGTTGTTTTCGACACTAAGTGTGCGGGTATAAACATTTGTGATCATGAGAATGGCACTAAGTGTGCGGGTTTAAAACTTGTACAGCACTAAGTGTGCGAGTTTGATCATATAGCACTAAGTGTGCGAGTTGATTATATAGCACTAAGTGTGCGGACTCACTATATGCTTTTGAATCACTATTGACACTGAGTGTGCGACACTATTGAGTTGATCATGGACAGCGGATCGGGTAAGTGCCTTGAGTTCATGGCTAATAGGCGCTATGTTTATATTTGGGGTTGAGCTTGGTAAGTTTGAACCTATGTGACAATGTAAATTGAAGTCTCGTGCATAAGAATTATCGTGGAATGAGTGAAAGGTCATGTAGATGTATGATTGCGACGAAAACAAAATGGTGTGTAGAAATGCTTCAAATATCCTATTGATTAGTATATGGAATGTGAATGTGTAACTTGGTATGTGATTGAATCGAAAGGTCTAAGGAACTATGGTATAGTTCGGTTTGAATGGAGTAATTAGCCTCGTTCCATTTTGTTTCCTCTTGCGATAATGTTATTAATGGTTGTTAGTGCATTGCTTATGACTTACTGAGTTATATACTCATTCGGTGTTTGTTTGTCACCTATTTTAGGTTTCTTGGACTCAACTTTTTGCGTATTCGGGACCATCATCGAAGTCATCACACCGGCCAACAACTTTTGGTATTTTCTTCGTAGTTGGTCTAGGAGTACATTTCGCATGTATAGGCTATTATGTTTTGGTTGAACTTGGTATGTAAAATTTTGAATAGCCATGCGAAAATGGCTTATAAATGTTTTGAGCATAATGTTATAATCATTTGGCATGTATATGCTCGTTAAGAGGCACGGAAACGTTTGGCAATGACCAGCCATTAGAATGGGTCATCATGATTATATTTTGGACAATATATGAAAAAGGGGTGGTTGAATCATAGAAACTATGTGTTAGAGAAAGTCTACCCTAGAAAGAGATGCTGGCAGCAACAGTGACGTGGATGTGAAAAATCACTAAAAATAGTAGGAATGGAATTAAATAGTGAATAAATTATGTAAATTAACCTTGATGAATCTATTTTCATATGGAAGAAACGAGACGGTCATATGAGTTGTATGTTAAGAGATATTTTAGTTTTCGTGAAATAGGGCCAGAACAGTTTCTGGATTCCATGTTCCGACTTTGAAAATTCATTATAAATTAACCTGAGATAATTAGGAGTCATACCATATATGTATAAATTCCTCTTTGAGTCTAGTTTCTATAGAAACAAACGGCATCAGTATTGAAGCCCTGCACAGGGAGTTACTCCGGTTGTAACGCACGAAGGTCAGTGTAGTCGATCCCTGTAACATGGGAGACTTTAACTAATAAACTGTACTAATTGGCTTGACCAAAAATTCTAGAAAAAATTTGTAGATGGACATATGAGTATAGTTTCAGGGAAAAATTACAAAATTGATTTTAGAGTTGTAAAACTCAAGTTATGATTTTTGAAGCGACTAGTACACATTGGCGACTTGTCCGGAAAATTCTCAATAAGTGGTTTGAAGTCCATTAACACCTCGTGTTCGACTCCGGCAACGGTCTCGGGTTTGGGGTGTTACAATTTTATTGGTATCAGAGCTATGGTTTAGTCGGTTCTAGGACTACCATAGCACGGATGAGTCTAGCTATACATGCCTTAATGTTAATGTTTAAATGTGTGATGACTTCTGACGGTTAAAATTTCTGTTTTGATTAGTAAATGAATCCCGGTGTAGAGAGAACTTTGGCGGATGACGTTGAAAATGTAGCGGCTGCTCCTGCACAAGGGACGCCGCCTGTTGAACCTCAGTCATCTGCAAATAATCAAGGTGAAGGGGCTAAACAAGCCTTCTTTACCATGATGAATGAGTGGGTCGCGCAATATGCCCGAACCAATCCGGCTGTCCAACAATTCCGAATTTGAATAATCCACCCCAAGAGCCCGTAATGCCATCGATTCTCGACCACGTGAGGTGAGTAAGCCACCAGTAGACTTGATTAGGAAGCGGGCTGAGGAGTTCAGGCCATAGTTCTTGATGATGCCGAAAGGGTAGAGTTTCGCTTGATAACACCATTCGGTGTTTGATGAACTATCATGCACACCGATGAATGTCTAAAGTGTGCTATATCCTTGTTGCGAGACTCACTTACTATTGGTGGAGGACTTTGATTTCCATAGTCCCAAACGAACGAGTTACTTGGGATTTCTTTCAAATAGAATTTCAAAGAAATATATTAGTCAACAGTTCATCGATCAAAAGTGTAAGGAATTCTTGGAACTCAAGCAAGGCCGTATGACAAGATCTCGAATCTGAACATGAGTTCGTAAGACTCGATCGGTATGCCCGGAGTGTGTGGCTGATGAGGTTGCTATGTGCAAGAGATTTGAAGAAGGATTAAATGAAGATTTAAAGCTACTAGTGGGTATTTTAGAGATAAAAGAATTCGTAACACTAGTTGAACGAGCCTGCAAGGCGGAGGAACTTGGAAAGGAGAAGAAGAAGGTGAATTTGAAGCTAGAGACTATCGCAAAAGATCGACGGGTAAAGCTCCGTTCTCTCTGTAAAAGAAGTTCGGGAGGACACTAATAAATCGAGGACGATCAGCGAATTTCCATTAGAGCACAACCATTGACGGACTCCCGAGCTACTTGGTAGCTAGTGTGGGCAATAACCGTCAAGAGAAACTGAATGCCCCCAATGTGGGAGAAGACACATAGGTGAATGTTGGGGTAAGTCTACCAATGTGGCTTATTACGGATGCGGTTCAAGGACCACTTCATTAGAGATTGCACGGAGCTTGAAGAGAAGAATAGGATGCAAGGTGCAAGACCTAGTGGAATGACACTAGAGGTAGACCACCAAGAATTTCAGGAGGTAGGGGTGGTAGTCGAGAGGGGCCACCGACACGGTGTTCGATCCGAGACCAGACTCTCGCTAGGGCATATGCCATCCGTGCACGAGAGGAAGCATCCTCCCCGATGTTATCACCGGTACTTTCACTCTCTTTGATACTAGTGTGATTGCATTGATTGACCCCGGCTCTACTCATTCATATGTATGTGAAACCTTAGCATCCAAAGAAGACTCTACCGTTGAGTCTCTCGAGTTCGTAATTCGAGTGTCAAACCCTTTGGGTCAATACGTGCTTGTCGACAAAGTGTGCAAGAAATGTCCCCTAGTAATCCGAGGGTCCTGCTTTCCGGCGGACCTGATGCTTTTGCCGTTTGACGAATTTGATGTTATTCTTGGTTTGGATTGGTTGACCGTCCATGATGCGGTTGTGAATTGCAAAAGCAAGACTATTGATTTGAGGTGCGCGAATAACGAGATAATCCGAGTTGAGTCTACAGACTTAAAGGGGTTGCCAGCTGTAATATCAGCAATGTTGGCCCGAAACATGTAAGAAAGGGTGCGAAGCATACCTTGCGTATGTACTTGATGACAAGGAATTGGAAAAGAAACCGAATCGGTGCGGTGGTTTGTGAATACCGGATGTTTTTCCGAAGAATTACCGGGTTTACCACTGTTCGGGAAGTAGAGTTTGGTATTGAGCTTGTACCAGGACTACGCCAATTTTGATAGCTCCGTGTCGTATGGCACCAACCGAGTTGAAGGAGTTGAAAGCTCGATTGCAAGAGTTGACGGATAGAGGTTTCGCTCGACCAAGTTTTTCACCTTGGGTGCACAAGTGTTGTTTGTGAAAAAGAAGGACGGAACCATGAGGTTGTGCATCGACTATCGTCGACTTAATAAAGTGACAATAAAGAACAAATATCCGTTATCACAGATCGATGATTTGTTCGATCAACTGAAGGAGCCTCGGTGTTCTCAAAAATAGATTTGAGATCGGGCTATTACGATTCATGAATCGAGATTCGGACATACCCAAAACGCCTTGAGCGAGATATGGTCACTACGAGTTCTTAGTGATGCCGTTTGGGCTCACTAATGCCCTGCGGTATTTATGGATTTGATGAATCGGATCTTGAACCGTATTTGGATCGGTTCGTAGTTGTGTTCATTGACGACATCTTGGTCTATTCAAGAGATGAGACCGAACATGTGGAGCACCGAGATTGGTGTTGCAAATTTTACGGGATAAGCGGTTATATGCTAAGTTCAAAGACGTGTGAGTTCGGTTAAGAGAGGTTAGCTTCTTGGGTCACGTAGTATCTGCGATCGGTATTCGAGTCGACCGAGCAAAATTTCAACCATACTTAACTAGAAGCCTCCAAAAATATTCTTTGAGGTTCGAGCTTTTGGGACTTCTTTGGTTACTACCGACGGTTTGTAAAAGGATTCTCGATGATAGCCACACCCATGACGAAACCGCTTGAAAAGATGTCAAGTTTGAATGGACGGAAAAGTGTCAGAAAAGTTTCGACCAATTGAAAACTCATTTGACGGAAGCTCCAGTACTAGTACAGCCCGAATCTGGCAAAGAGTTTGTCATCTATAGTGATGCCTCCCTACTTGGGTTAGGTTGCGTATTGATGCAAGAAGGTCGAGTTGTGGCCTATGCGTCGAGACAATTAAAGCCACATGAGAAAAATTATCCGACCCATGATCTCGAATTGGCTGCCATCGTATTCGCCTTAAAGATATGGCGACATTACTTATTTGGTGAGAAGTGCCATGTGTATTCGGATCACAAAAGTCTCAAATATTTGATGACTCAAAGAGACTTAAATTTGCGACAAAGACGTTGGCTCGAGTTGTTAAAAGATTATGAGCTTGTCATTGATTATCACCCGGGAAAGGCTAATGTAGTTGCGGACGCCTTAAGCCGAAAATCACTGTTTGCTTTACGAGCTATGAATGTACACTTGTCTATCCTACCCGACAATGTGTTAATAGCCGAATTAAAGGCCAAACCATTATTGACTCATCAAATTCGCGAAGCTCAGAAAGTTGACGATGAGTTGGTTGCAAAACGGGCTGAGTGTGTTTCGAACAAGGAATCGGAGTTTCAAATTGATGATGATGATTGTTTGAGGTTCAGAAATCATTTGTGTGTTCCAAGAAATTCAGAACTCATTTCGATGATTCTCGAACGAAGCTCATTGTAGCCGAATGTCAATTCACCCGGGAGTCTGGGTTGTACAACGATTTGAAATGTCGGTTTTGGTGGCATGGTATGAAACAAGACATCTCCGACTTTGTTTCGAGATGTTTAATATGTCAACAAGTGAAAGCGGAACATCAAGTGCCTTGAGGTTACTTCAACCGATCATGATACCCGAGTGGAAATGGGATCGAGTCACAATGGACTTTGTGTCCGGCCGCCATTGTCGCCTAGTAAGAAGGACGCGATTTGGGTTGTTGTTGATAGATCGACTAAGTCGGCTCACTTTATCCTGTATGCACGGATTTTTCATTGGATAAACAGTTTGAATTGTACGTTTCTCAGATTGTGAGATTACACGGGTACCGATTTACATTGTGTCGGATAGAGATCCGAGGTTCACCTCGCGATTTTGGAAGAAATTGCAAGAAACTTTGGGTACCAAGTTGCATTTCAAGACCGCCTTTCACCCCAAACCGATGGTCAATCTGAGCGGATAATTCGAGATACTTGAGGATATGTTGAGATGTTGCATCCTCGAGTTCGGTGGTTCATGGGAACGGTATTTACCTTTGATTGAATTCGCACAACAATAGTTTTCAATCAAGTATTAAGATGGCGCCTTACGAGGCCTTGTACGGGCGTAAATGCCGTACACCATTGTTTTGGACCGAGCTCGGTGAGAGCAAAATTTTTGGAGTGGATTTGATTAAAGATCTTTGAATGAAAGTAAAAGTAATCCGTGAAAATCAAGATAGCCTCCGATCGTCAGAAGTCGTACGCGGATCTGGAACGAAAAGACATTGAGTATCAGGTGGGAGACAAAGTGTTTCTTAAAGTTTCACCTTGGAAAAAGATACTCAGATTTGGCCGTAAAGGCAAATTGAGTCCGAGGTTCATCGGCCATATGAGATATCCGAACGAATCGGTCCAGTCGCGTATCGTTTGATTTTGCCCCCTGAACTTGAAAAGATTCACAACATCTTCCATGTTTCGATGCTTCGACGTTATAGATCTGACCCGTCACACGTAATTAGTCCATCAGAGGTTGAAATTCAAGCCGATATGAGTTATGAAGAAGAACCGATTCGTATCCTAGCTCGTGAAGTGAAGGAGTTGCGAAACAAAAGGGTTCCGTTAGTAAAAGTGTTATGGCTCAAACACGGGATGGAAGAAGCTACTTGGGAACTCGAGAACTCTATGAAAGAGTGTTACCCAAACCTATTTACCGGTAAGATTTTCGGGGACGAAAATTTCTTAAGTGGGGGAGAGTTGTGATAGCCCAAAATTGACCCTAGTCGGGAAGTGGTTTTGGGACCTCTAAACCGAGTCGCCGAAATGTTTGAACGTAATATTTATTGTCTAGAATATGTAATTATGAATGTGTGAAAATTTCAGGCTTCGATTTAGCCGATAGCATGTGAATTCAGTTAGTAGGACTTGTGTGACACTTTTGAAAAGTGATAGGCTAATCTATAAGGACCTAATAGTGCATGTAGTCAAAGGGGAGGACTTGCATGTCAAATTCCCCTCTAATAGCTAGTGGCCGCCATGACAAGAGATTATGGGTAAAAACATGTCATAAAACATGTTGGGACAATGGTGTATGTAAGAAAAAATAAAATAGTGAGCATGGGAATTTAATAATGAAAGGAACAAAAAAAATAGAAAAAATGGTCTCATGCATGCCCATTGCCGTGAGTGTGGAGAAAGAAAGAAGAATTTTTGTTCATCATTTTTCATTTCCTTTGGGCTGAAAATTCTAAGGAAGAAGGAAGGAATTCTTGTTTCATGTTGGTTTGGAAGAGGTTTAGGAGGAGGTTTGGCCATACTTGTACCTAGATTAAGCTCAAGGAGTTAAAGAAGGAGAATCAAGCAAGGGAAAGACGAAGGTCATCGAGTAGCCGACTTGGACTATTTTACCCAACACAAGGTAAGTCACTAAGCATATATTTTGTATTGATTTGAATAGACATAATGTCTATGTAATTATGCCGAAAGGAATGATGAATTTATATACATGTATGTATGTGGTGATGAAAGTATTGAATGAAAGGAAAAGAGGTGAGATGTATTGAGTTGTTGATTTGGCACTAAGTGTGCGGTATAAACATTTGTGATCATGAGAATGGCACTAAGTGTGCGGGTTTAAAACTTGTACAGCACTAAGTGTGCGAGTTTGATCATATAGCACTAAGTGTGCGAGTTGATTATATAGCACTAAGTGTGCGGACTCACTATATGCTTTTGAATCACTATTGACACTGAGTGTGCGACACTATTGAGTTGATCACGGACAGCGGATCGGGTAAGTGCCTTGAGTTCATGGCTAATAGGCGCTATGTTTATATTTGGGGTTGAGCTTGGTAAGTTTGAACCTATGTGACAATGTAAATTGAAGTCTCGTGCATAAGAATTATCGTGGAATGAGTGAAAGGTCATGTAGATGTATGATTGCGACGAAAACAAAATGGTGTGTAAAAATGCTTCAAATATCCTATTGATTAGTATATGGAATGTGAATGTGTAACTTGGTATGTGATTGAATAGAAAGGTCTAAGGAACTATGGTATAGTTTGGTTTGAATGGAGTAATTAGCCTCGTTCCATTTTGTTTCCTCTTGCGATAATGTTATTAATGGTTGTTAGTGCATTGCTTATGACTTACTGAGTTATATACTCATTCGGTGTTTGTTTGTCACCTATTTTAGGTTTCTTGGACTCAACTTTTTGCGTATTTGGGACCATCATCGAAGTCATCACACCGGCCAACAACTTTTGGTATTTTCTTCGTAGTTGGTCTAGGAGTACATTTCGGCATGTATAGGCTATTATGTTTTGGTTGAACTTGGTATGTAAAATTTTGAATAGCCATGCGAAAATGGCTTATAAATGTTTTGAGCATAATGTTATAATCATTTGGCATGTATATGCTCATTAAGAGGCACGGAAATGTTTGGCAATGACCAGCCATTAGAATGGGTCATCATGATTATATTTTGGACAATATATGAAAAAGGGGTGGTTGAATCATAGAAACTATGTGTTAGAGAAAGTCTACCCTAGAAAGAGATGCTGGCAGCAACAGTGACGTGGATGTGAAAAATCACTAAAAATAGTAGGAATGGAATTAAATAGTGAATAAATTATGTAAATGAACCTTGATGAATCTATTTTCATATGGAAGAAACGAGACGGTCATATGAGTTGTATGTTAAGAGATATTTTAGTTTTCGTGAAATAGGGCCAGAACAGTTTCTGGATTCCCTGTTCCGACTTTGAAAATTCATTATAAATTAACCTGAGATAATTAGGAGTCATACCATATATGTATAAATTCCTATTTGAGTCTATTTTCTATAGAAATAAACAGAATCAGTATTGAAGTCCTGCACAGGGAGTTACTTAGGTTGTAATGTACGAAGGTCAGTGTAGTCAACCCCTGTAACATGGGAGACTTTAACTAATAAACTGTACTAATTGGCTTGACCAAAAATTCTAGAAAAAAATCTGTAGATGGACATATGAGTCTAGTTTCAGGAAAAATTACGAAACTGATTTTCGAGTTGTAAAACTCAAGTTATGATTTTTGAAGCGACTAGTACACAGATTGGCAGCTTGTCTGGAAAATTCTCAATAAGTGGTTTGAAGTCTGTTAACACCTCGTGTTCGACTCCGGCGACGGTCTCGGGTTCGGGGTGTTACACATCCATTGCCACACTTAAAGCATATTACTTGTCCATGAACAACAAATTAAGTTTAAGTCCATTTAAAATATTTATTTCCATTGAAAACATTTATGTTGCGGAAGCTTTGCTCGGTAATCGTGATATTTTGAAAATAAGTAACTTTTATAAAACGCACCCTAGAGCTAACCAATTTAATAACCCAAAATATTAAAAATAATAAAAAGAGCGGCCTTATTACAACTTAGACCAGAATAAAAATAATCAAAATAATAAATGCGAAACTTATTTTAAAGAAAACAGAAATTTAATCTTTGTGGCCGCTCTGAATCCCGCCCAGCTCCAAGTCCACCAACTAGGGCTCACCTGCAAGGATGGAAGAGAAAGGGGGTGAGTTTGGAAAACTCAGTGTGTAAAGCATCCCAACCAGAGCCCAAATCAGTTCAAGCTTTACTGGGCCTAAGCCCTATTCAGAAATTAGTGTTAACTGGGCCTTAGCCCATATCAATATTAATCTGGGCCATAGCCCCTTACAGTATCAGAGTATATTGGGCTTAGCCCATATCAGTATCAATCTAGGCCATAGCCTTAGTACAAGTCGAGATATATTGGGCTTTGGCCATATTAACATAGTTGGGCCCACTTCAATACAGTTGGCCCATAACAAAACAGTCTCATATGATTAATGCATGATAACCCCATCCAACCCTGCACTTGCCTCCGTCCATCCCTACACTTCACGTGGGAATAAATCACCCACGCCATCCCTACACTTACAAGTGTTAGCACCTGCCATGACACTAACTATAATCCGCAGCAAAGCTGCTTATATTAGAATATGTGGCACAACCACCAGAACGGGTTCTTCCTCCATAACAAAACCCAACCCCATGCAACAGATATACATGTCATGGCATACAACAAACATAATCAGAATATCATGCATTTCAGTCAAAATTAACCCTAGGGGTATGATGGTCATTTTGCGCCTAGGGGTAAAACGGTAATTTTCATATTTAGGTGTAGTTTAATAAAATTTACTATTCTAGAGTTTACATACACATTCTAACCATTAACATATTAACAGAAGCACTTACCGAGCGTTTTTACAGAATTGGGCCCGTTGGCCCACTAACTCGTTTTCGGCACATTAAGCCCAAATATACCGAAGTGCACAAAATTGCGCACTCTGCAATCATACTGCTTGCGATTACCAAAATTAACAACCAAACCACCTCACAAGCGCTCGCACGCTCGCAAGTTTACAAATGCCGGCTTTTCAGCTTTTCAGCTTTTCGGCTTTTCGACTTTTGCCGATCTAGTCTATGAATGGGTGTCGTTAACACACCTATTTTATGACGATTCGCTAATGAGATCTCCCCCACGATTAACCTTGTTGATCTTACTAGCCTCCAAATAGATCTTGATTGCTAGCCTTCGATGCGCACATATAAAAAAAAACCAAATGAAAAATACTTAATTTTAATCTTGGCAAAAATAGATAGTCTCCCTAAAGTATTTAGGGGTTTTCAGCTTATCCTCGAATTACTAAATAAAGAAAAAAATAAGATCTGAATGCTTACCACCAAAGACGTTCTTGTTAGAAGCGTTTCCAACACTTTTCAAATCTTAGATCCACTGTGAATCTATCTTAATCGCAAGTAGGAAATAGATCTAAAAATTAATTCCCGAATCACTAAAGTATGAATGTTTCGGATTTTAGTATAATGAAAAAGAGAAAATAGAAAAATAGAAAAGAGGAGATGACAGTACAGATTCGGCTTTGAAGGAAATTAAAGAAGGAAGAGATGAGATAAAAGAAAAGAAAGAAAAGAAGAGTAGAAGAAGATAGGTTCGGTTATTATCGATGAAGAAAAGATAAACAAAAAGGGAATAATTCATAAAAGCCAAAATTAAAAGAACAAATACGGTACTTAATGCTTATTAAAAATTCTTTCTAATTTCAAATTCCCTTGCTTTGCTCCATGAGTTAAGCATTTGAAATTCATCCAACCACCTAATAGCCTTATCCACCGTTTGACCGCTTCAGCCTGCTACCTGGGAAGAGTTTTGGTCCAACTCTACTACTCTCCCACACGCATGTAGCAAAAAAGGGCATCTGCACGCTCAACAGCTCGAACCTAGGCCTTCCACACGCGTAAGCACGCTGCTGGCCACTGCATCGTAGCTTGCTCTTGGATATATGACAGTTGCAATTAACTTTAAACCTTACCTGCTAAAGTCTTGGTCCACCTAAAAACAAACCGAAATAACGCTAGCACCTGGATTCGAACTCGTGCCCTCTCAGTCCCTTTAACACACTGCTGCCACTGCGCCCAAGGCGCTCGTTGTTTTAGGCTCTGCTTGCGACTTCTCTTAAACCTTATTTTATCGCAACCCATTTACAAACCAAATGTCTGGCACGCATCGCGACTTGAACCCAAACACCTCCTCCGCCCTCCTAGCATACTTAACCGCTAGGCTAGATGCTTACTTCTGACATGAATTAGCCTGAACAATTAATAAGGCACAACCCTTGGTTTTTCTAAAATAAAAACCCACATTTGTGCACGCAGGGAATCGAACCCCTGCTCCCTTCCTACTGCTTAACACGCCTAACCACTAGGCCAAACTCCTCCTTATGTCCAATTTTAGCCCAACTTATTAATAAACCTTAATGCCCAGATCCCCTAAAGAAGCAAAAGTAATAATTTTTGCTAGAGTCTTGGATCGAATTTTTCCCACACTTTAAATACTTCTAAATTTATTTAAAAACTAAAATAATAATAATAATAACCATAATAATGAAAATTTCAAATACGATAATATACATATATATTTTTTCCTAATAATAATAATTATAATTTCCATAAATCAATAAAAATAGATACAGTAAATTTTTTAATAATATGTTAATTTAAACACTAAATTAACAACAATAATTTTATAAATACATTTGTATCTAATAATTATAATGATAATAATTTTCATAAAAATTAAAATATTAGTAATAGCATAAATATTTTATCAATATATATATATTTTTAAACACTAGTAATATTTAAAACTTCTCAATATTCAGGTTTTCTTCTATCCGAACCCAGACTCAAAGCCCAATTCTTTCTAAGCCCATTTTTTTGGGGCGTTACACCCCCTAACTTTTACAAAATTACGATTTTGCCCCTAGGCTCGGAAATTTAATTTCAGCCCTTATTCTTATGTTTTATGACATGCTGAACATTTTTCTCTTCTATAACAACATCAAATTCTCACTCTAACATGTACTTATGAGCATTAGGTATTTTTATTGATTATACCGTTTTGCTCATTTTCGCTAAAAATCGCTTAGAAAAGATCGTTCTCCTAACCTCAAACATTCATATTTTACCATAAAACATCAAAATACATGCATATCATTCATGGGTAAATTTTTAAACATAAACCCTAACTCAAAATAATGGTAGAAATAGGTAAACCGAGCTACGAGGATTTCAAAAATGTAAAGAACATTAAAAACGGGGCTTGAATGCACTTACTATTGAGCTTGAAAGCTTGGAAAAACCCTAGCTATGGTGTCTATGAGAGTTTCGGCCAACTTGATGAGGATGATACCAAATTTTGGCTTTGTTTTCCCATTTTATTATTTTATTTACCAAATGACTAAATTACCCTTCATTAAAAACTATGATGTTTTATCTTCCTTTAGGTATTTTTGTCCAAACTAGTGTAATGGTATAACTACTATACAAGGACCTCCACTTTAAAAACCCATTACTCACAAGTACTTAGTACCTTTGTGAACTAGAACACACATTTTACAACTTTTGCAATTTAGTCCTAAATATCAAATTGGACCTTCTATCGATAAAATTTCTAAACAAAATTTTCATACAATCATGAAGTCATGCCATAGACTTTAAAATGATAATAAAAATATTATTTCTATCTCGTATTTGTGGCTCCGAAACCACTATTCCATTTTGGCCCTAAATCGGGTTGTTACAATGGCAACATGATATGAAATGTAAGATCATGGTTGAAAGATACCATGGCATCATGATATGAAATGTGTAAGACCATGGTTGAAAGATACCATGGCAACATGATAGAAAATGAATAAGACCATGGTTGAAAGATACCATGGCAACGTGACATGAAATGAATAAGACCATGGTTGAAAGATACCATGGCAACGTGACATGAAATGAACAAGACCATGGTTGAAAGATACCATGGCAACATGACAGAAAATGAGTAAGACTATAGTTGAAAGATACTATGACATCATGTCAAAGATAAATAAGATCGTGGATGGGAGACGCTATGACATATGTTGAACAATTGATATTCAGGTAATATGTATCAGGTGATGAATGGTTATATAAAATGGGTGTGAAATGTTTACAAGAACTAGTCATATGGAAATATATGTACAAAATAGTTGTATGAAATAATTATGAAGATAGATAAACGAAATAAGTATAAGTACATGGAATATAATTTATGTTAAGTTTGATATAAGCTATTACCTAATAAATATACATAAAATATATGAAAATGATGGAGCATGAAATATTGATATAATGAAATGAATGATATATACTTATAAAGAAACGGTAAGAGAAAGATATGTTTCATGACATGTACATATATGATTATCTTTGGTATGTTGATACAAGGAAATTATGTAAGTAAAGACAATTATTAAACTTAAGTGTGACATGTTGAGAAAATAAGTATATCAATGTTGAATTTATATGAAATATGTACTAGTATACTAACAATGTTGCTGTTTGATGCTTATACAAGTGCCAAACTGTTGATTGAATGGTAATATATTTATTTATATGATGCATTAAATCGGCAAGTATTTAAATTTTTTTAGGTGATCTGCAAATTCTAGTAATGCTTCGAAACCCTGTTTCAACGACAGATACGGGTTAGGGGTTTACATTTAGTAGTATCAGAGCTACGGTTTAGTCAGTTCTCGAACCAAACATAGTATGTGTGAAGTCTAAAAACACATGTCATTATATAATATGTGATAGTGTGATATCTCTCGACTCTGATGAGATTTGTTTTACTTATAGAAAGAGATGCTTTTCAACCAAGCTAATTCCGATAATGCTAAAAGCGATACTCAAGTATAAGAGTAGAAAGTTGATTATGATGAATCGATACTAAAAAAAGGTATGAATAAATGTTTTATAATACATGTCGATGACGAATATTATGTTATATGTATTATTAAAACAAATTATATTACTAAATGAAATATTGTAATTGATGACTAAATTACAAAATATATAAAAGTAATATATGAAGTACATGATAAGGATTATTAGAGAATTATGGATGAATAGTGATTTTGAAATATATTACATGTATTGAAGATACGTAAGATATAAGTATATGAATTATTGGTACAAGGATTAAATTGTAAAGCATGTAAATGTATTATGCAAAAGGTGTAAAAGTGATATGCGTGCATGAAATAATTTTCCCAAGTAGACAAGATTAGAACTACTAGGATATTAAGGGACCTCATGTAATAGCCCAAAATTGGGTCTAGTTGGAACAGAGGTTTCCGGACCAAAAAATTCGAGATAAAAATAATTATTTTATGATTATTTTGAGGTCTATGATATGATTGCATGATTGTGTGAAAATTTCGTGAAGAAATTCTATGCATAAAGTGCTCAATTTGAAATTAGGGACTAAATTGAATAAGTTGCAAAACTTGCATTCTAGAAGTTTCTAGTATGAAATTGCTTTGAAATATTAATTAGGAGGTCTTAAATAGAAATTTTACCAATTTCTAAGTTATGGAAAAAAATTGGACATGGATGGAATTTTTGAAAGTTTAGTAAGGAAGGACATTTTGGTCATTTGGTAATTAAAAGAAATAAAAAGGGAAAATAAAGCCAAATTGACTCATATTTTTAATGGAGGCCGAAATTAGCATGGGGGAAGCCATGGCTAGGGTTTTAAAGCTTTCCAAGCTCAATAGTAAGTCTGTTCTAACCTCGTTTTTTAAGTTCTTTACGGTTTTAGAATTCCAGTAATTTGATTAAGCTTATTCTAGCAATAATTTAAGCTAGGGTTCATATTTGGAAAAATACCCATAGGTGAAATGTGTTTATTTTGATGTTTTATGATAGAATATGAGGTTTTAAATTATGTTAGACAACTTGTGCTACTCGGTTTTGAGTGAAAACGAGTAAAAGGGCTTAATCGGTAAAAATACCTAATAGTCATAAGTATATGTTAGAGTGAGAATTTGATGTTGCCATAGAAGGGAAAAGTGATCAGCATGTCATAAAACATAAGAATAAGGGATGAAGTTTAATTCCCGAGCCTAGGGGCAAAAGTGTAAATATGCAAAAGTTTAGGGGCAAAATTGTAATTTTTCCAAAGTTTGAGTTAAGGACTGTTTTGAATAGTACATTAATTAAATAAGTAAAATATGATGTTTTAGATCTCGGAAAATGAAATTTGAACCTAGAATAAGAGAAAAATCGAAAATTGGGAAAGTTAGTAAAATGGCCGTTTTAGTATCGAGGTAAGTTCATATGTATAATAAGCATTAATTTATGCATGTTTCAATGTAAAATTGATATATTTACTGTGATTGCCGAGCTGTTGAAAGTATGTAAGTTGGTGTGATAATAATACGAATAATAATCTTTGTAATTTATATTTGAAAGTTAAATTTAGTGAATTAATTGAATTATGTTAAATTAAATGTTTATGGTGCCCAGTTTATGAATTGATTTAAAAATATGTCTATGGTACATGAAGTGCATTGAATTATCATACATAAATGTGATTTCTATGATTATGGATATTATGGGAAATTGTAATTTCATATGATTTTTAATAAGGCAATGTGTAATTTAATGTTATTACATTGATATTAAATGAGATGTAAGTTTATATGTAAGTAATACATCAATTTTACTTGTATTATGATATTTTATAATAATGTTGGAAATATGTTTGTTGATAATTACTTGATTGGTGAAATTGTTGGAAAAGAGAGAGAAATCTCGGTTGAACCTTCGGAAAGATTGGATGATACAGATGGTATGTAGCTAGGTCACATGTATGGTGCTGAGTGCACATCATGTGTACAAGAGAGCTACAAGACATTATGATGTAGCTAGGCTGCATGGGTGATACTATGTGTACACCATGTAGACAAGAGAGCTACGGGATATATGTAGCTAGGTCGCATGCATGGTTCCAGGTGAAGGACACCATGCGAACAAGAGAGCTATGAGATAAACTGGCTAGGTCACATGGGTGGTACTAAGTGTTCACCATGTGTACAAGAGAGCCGAACTATATGATGGGTGGAGCTATGTGCTGAAACCACCAAGTATCGAGGATTGATTCGAAGTGTTCAACGGGAGACTCTCTATGTATTGCTTTGTGAGTTTTGTGATGAATAAGTGCAGGAACTTGGTTATGTGAATGATGTGTACATTAAGTGACCGAGATGTGGTAAGGTTAAAAACAAGTAAGTTATACGTGAGGATGATTTTATGGTGACCTTGTGATCATGGGCCTATACTTGTGATGTATGAAATGTGGTGAAAATGATTTGTGATATGTATGTTAAAATGAGGTTAATACAAAGAAAGTGTGAAAGAGTGAATTAGCAATAAAACTGTTTTGGACAGTAGCAGTGATGTGACTTTGAAAAATCACCAAAAATAGTATAAATTGAATCAGAGACTGAATGAGATATCAAATTAACAACATGTTTGGTTGGCTGTAATACCTATGCATTACAGCTCAATTCAGTGGGCCCATTATTAAACCATTGTTTGGTTGGTTGTAATAAGCTATTACAGCCCTATTCGTTACAGGCTTATTTAGGGCAAAAATGTTGTTTAGCATTCGGTGGTCTCCCCACGGAATAAGCATTCAGCGTGAAAAATTTAGGCCAGAGTTCAACTTTACCCTTCTATTTCTTTCTCACCTCTATTGCAGTTTTCTTCTTTTTTTCATTCTTCTCCCAATTTCCTTCCAACCTTCTCCCTCTTTTTCATGCTTTTATCTTCACCAACCCTTTGGCAAACCATAACAACCCTCAACAAGGCCTTCAATTAAGAATCGTATGACGTGAAAACTTGAGAAGAGAAATAATCGGATTGGTTCGATGTGAGCAGTCATCCCTCAGGTAACTCTTCTCCCATTTTGATTTCCTTTTTTTCTAATTTTTTTGGTTAAATTAGTAGAAATAATAGGTTTCTTTTCAGTTTTGAAGATTGATACTGGTTTTATTTTCATGGTGTTTCTTCTTTTCACTTGCCAGTGTTAAATTAATGCTGCTGGCATAATATAAGACAGTGTTAAATTTCTGCCTCTCTGTTCATCCAGCTTGGTGGTTTTTCTCTCTGTTCACCTTGAAGCTTGTTTTACTAATCGGTAAGTTTACAATCAAAACTCTTTGATTGCATGTGTTAAGGGTTTTGGAACTGACAATTTATTTTTCTCTTTATTATTCATTCAATGCATTGATGGAACTTCAAATAAGCTAATTATATGTGTTGTTTTGCCTTTATTATAGAAATGAGAAGTGGAATTGAGTATGCATTGAATGCCTAATAGAGTACTTATGTACAGTAAAAATTCTTGATTTTTAATCCTTTAAAATGATTAAAGAAATAGAGTTATGAAATGTTTGTAACTACTGGGGGGAGAAAGAAAATTTGTTTGGTAACGTGTAATCCATAGACTAATTGTTAAAGTTGCATATGGCTACACCATTTGTATACTAATTGTGCAATCTCACATTTCTTACCTTTTGGGTTTTGTTGTAGATCCTTTATTGAACTGTCTTTGCAACTTGTTCTGCTACTAAGGCTACTTGCAGTTTTCCCTAAACAACATGGTCTGAATAAGCCTTGTATACTAATTTGTAGGGATATGCCTTGTAGCTTGGTGAAAGGTAAAATTACTTATAAAAAAGCTGCAGCATTGCTCTATATGTAATTTAAAATCTGAGAATTGATTGAGTTTCAATATTAATAACAAATCCAGCATCCATTAAATTGTCCATGTGGTTTATATTAAGATTTTCTGCTTGATGACCACTGAAAAATCTATTTGCGAGGCTTTGAGTTTATGTTCTTGTAGAGCTTATGATTTGTTAATTGTAATTAATTGTCATTCAAAGGATTTTACAGTTTTTTATAGTTCTCACTCAAGCTACTGTTCTTTTTTTGTTGATTGGATATGTATTTGTCTCCATTGTACTTCGCATGCAGCATTAGGGGGGAAGCATTAGTCGGATTTGGTTTGGGTGATTTTTTTCGATTATAGGTTTAGTTTTTATCAGTTGGGACAATTGGAAAATTGTAATTTGCCATTGCTAATGGTTGTTGATGTACATAAAGGAGCTATATCAGACAATATGAAATACCAATGCTTCACGGCTTTGAAGGTGGATGGGTACATGCAATGCTTGTGAAAATCAATGTAATTTATAATGTTGAGAACATATTTTTACAGATACAATAGATCAGTTAAGTGCTTGTTTATATTTTCTCTGTCTCCTTTTTTTGTTGCTCACTATATTGTTCTCTCTTCCATCATCTTTCATAATCACTTCCCTTCTTCACCTTCTTCTCTATGTCCTGCTCCTAGTTCCCTTTGTGTCCTTGTCTTGATTCACCACCCGACATGTAGTTTTAGCACCAGTGCCTCTTCATTTCTTTTTTTTTTTTCATTTTTTTAACGTGTATTGCATCTGCTAAGTATATTTCCATCCTCCATCAAACGTGACAGCCCATGTTTGTGTTTTATATCTCATGTTAACTGTGTAAGTATGAAACTATAAAATTAGTAAACATGTGTTTATTAAATCTATAATGTTTCATGTCATGTCTACCTCCATAAATATTTTTCCTTTTTAAATCTGACACGTCATCTAGTAGTATTGAATTTTTTTTTTGTCATTGTTGCCATAAGAAAAAGGGAAATTTATGCTAACAATGATGCTAACAACCCAAGCTACTCCTATTGTCTTATCAGACTGTTGTATGGTAAAAAATGGAATGATGGAGAAGCTTCCACAGCCCTCCGTTACTATTGTCTTTACATCATTGTTTTGGCTATGAATGGTTAGTAAATTTGGGTTTTTTTGCTTGTTAATATGTATGGGGCTGCCTAACATTTCCTCAAGGGTCATATTGAACACGATTGGTTTTTTTTAAAAAGTTCTGTTTTGTCCCTGATCTCTTTATGTGTGCAGCTTAATGAATGAAAATTTACAATCAATTTTTCTTTTCCACTTTTCTTTTCAGGGGGGTGAACTGACCAAAAGGGATTTTAGTGGTTCCAAGGTGAGTCCTATTTTATAGAATTGAAACAACAAACCTACATTAGATGTTTGTGGATTTTCCCTCCCCATTATTTATAACAGAGGAGCCTTGGTTATCATACTCTTTTGATCATGGTTTGCCAATGGCATAAGAAGGTTTGTGGATTTTAGTTCATGCTTTGTTGAAGGTTGAATCTAATTTTAACATGTAAGACAAGCAGCTTACTTGCATATTTTGAAAGTGATCATAAATTATTTAGATTTGCGGTTGCTATTCTACTTAATGGAGTGCTGGTATTTCATCTTTGAATGGCATCTAACTGTTCTTCAATTCACATTTCTCCATTATAAAGTGTGTGACTTTTGGTCAGATGGTGCAGAATTTTAGAGTACCTCTTCAACAATTACTGGAGTCAGGGGATATTAATCTCTGCTTTGCCAAATATTTTACTGTCAACTGCAGTTTTTGTTGGAAGAGTTTTTCTAAAGTGCCATACTGTATTGAGATATTTCTGATTTATCCATACTTTTTTTAAAAAATCATGGTTGTGTTGATGATAAAATAAAATATTTTAATCCTTGTACTAAAAATATAATTGCTTGCTTGTACTAAAAATAAAATATTTGCATGCTTAAAACTTTCTATCCATGGTTGGAACTTTCTGATGCTTTTTAATCCTTATACCAAGTGCTATTGAGTTGTAGATTAGTATAACATCATGTTAGCTTGAGGAATTGTTTTATGCTTCTCATATTGCTATTGAGTTGTAGATCGGTGTAACATCCATTCGATACCTTTTTTGAATCCTTAAGTAATCATTTGTATAAATTCGAGATATTAAGAATGAACAATGACGGTTTAATAATGTTGTGTTTTCTTTGGCGTAATTGACTTCAAGATAAGGACCATAGAGCTTGATAGAAAAGGATCAAGTTGCATATCTTCTTTGGGCAAGAGAGGTTTCGTACAATAATTATTGGGTATTGTTTTGGGTATTGTTTTGCATAAATCTATTATTTGCATAATTATTGGGAGGAATAATGCAACTTTTTAAATATAAACTATCAAATAATATTGCTAACAAAGATAGTTTGAAAGAAGATTGATAAGCAAGATCTTTGGCATTATATAAAAGATCTATTTTACCATTTATGAGGATTGATGTAAGTAATGAGAATTCCTAAGATATTTCATCAAGATGACGAGATAGATGTAAAAGCCAAGGGCAAATATAAAAGATAGATGTAAAGGCTAAGGGCAAATATAAAACAAATTGCAATTTGCACCTTAAAAGAAAGGGAAAGAACTATTTTGGCATATATGCCTTCATATCAATCTTTTGTTTTTCCTCAATTAACATTCCTACATGTATTTTTGTTATACTTTTTCCTCAAATAAATAATGACTTAGTATTTGATATACTAATAATATGTTTTTTTATTCCACAAACAATTTTAAAAATTGTCGCATCTCTTTTTTAACATTTTGTTATAGTTTTTAAGACACTTGTTAATTTATTAAAATACAAAACAAAAGATTATAATTTTATTAAAATGTATTTTTATTAAAAATTGTGAATTGAGTTATAAATATATATATGTGAAACAATTATATATATATATATATATTTTATTAGTACTTTATTATTTCATATCTTTGTTATGGAATATTATTTATAAAATATCTAAAAATAATGATCTTATTTCATGATTCAAAAGTTTACACTCATGTACTTTATCTTATTACTTATATCATTATTATAAAATTTTCAATTCCATAAATATACATAGAGAATATTGCTTATAAATCTCAAATGACTACATGTAAAATATTTATAATGTTTCAATGACTACATGTAAAATGTTAAAAGTGATTTAACAATTATAAAGTGAAGGAGTATAAGTATTGAGTGATTTAAATAAACATTTATTTGGATAATTGTATTTATATAAATAAACATGAAATTCTTTGTAAATGCTTGATAAATTTTTTACTTATACATAAGCAAATATATTTTTAAACAGACTTATCCTATTTATTAATATGTATTGCTCATTTTTTCTTTGACAGTTTGTTATTGCTTCCTCTTCTTATTTGGCTTGTTTGATTGCTGCCTCACCCAGAGTTGAGCATCTTGTATTCACTGAATCATTGTAAGTTCTTTGGCAATTAAATTCTTTGATTTTGTTTTACTGTTATTGAAATTAGTATTGGAGAAATGTGACCCGTTTACTACGATTTGAAGATATGTAACTCTTTAATATCTTGCAGTAATGGCTCGTCTACCTTTAATAGTACAAAATGAGAGGCGTAAAAGAATTGGTCTTGCTGTTACAATATGGTTGCAAATGTGTACAGTTGCGAATTGGTTCTTAGTTGCACTGGGTGCCATTCATAGCCTGCATACTTATAGACCAAGGATTAGATCCTATATTTTAGATTTTTATGCAAAATGAGATTATGTGAAAAGACTTGTATATGCTAGTGACGAGACGTGTATTGAACAAGTTAGGATGAATAGAACTACCTTTTTTAAACTATGTGAGATGTTACAAACTTTAGGGGAATTGAAGTCGTCAAGGAACATGCTTGTTGATGAGCAAGTGGCAATGTTTTTACATATTATTTCTCATCACCTTAAAAATCGAGTTATCTAGCATCACTTTAATAGGTCCGGGGAAACCGTTAGCAGATCATTTCACAATGTTTTAAATGCTATCATACGCTTACAAGATGTGTTATTTAAAAAGGCAGAGCCAATTACAGCTAATTCTACAGACCCAAGGTGGAAATGGTTTAAGGTATTGGAGTGAGTTCTATATATAGCTCGCATATAATTTAGTACATTTGGAATTAAATATAGTATTCTAACTCGAGATTTTATACATGTGATGTAGAATTGCTTAGGTGCTTTAGATGGAACCCACATCAAGATTAGGGTTCCAACTGTTGATAAACCTAGATATCGAACACGAAAAGGTGACATAGCAACAAATATGTTAGGTTTTTGTACACCTGATATGCAATTTGTTTATGTTCTTCCTGGTTGGGAAGGTTCTGTTGCTGATGGACGAGTTCTTCGAGATGCCATAAGTAGGAGACATGGACTAAAAGTTCCTCATGGTAAAATGCAAAAATGAAAGGAATTTGAATTAATTTCTAAGATCATACTTTTTTGGGAAATTAACCATGACAAATAGTTTCTTTTTATAGGTTGTTATTATCTAGTTGATGCTGGATACACAAATTGTGAGGGATTTCTTGCGCCTTTTAGAGGACAAAGATATCATTTGAATGAGTGGCGTTAGGGTTATCAGCCAAGTACTCCGGAAGAATTTTTCAATATGAAACATGCTTCAGCGCGTAATGTTATTGAAAGATGTTTTGGGTTATTAAAACTTAGATGGGGAATACTTAGGAGTCCATCATTCTATCCTGTAAGGGTGCACAATAGAATTATTATTGCATGCTGTTTGCTCCATAATTTTATTCGAACCTATATGAGTCTTGATCCTATTAAAGAAGAGTTGGGAGAAGGATTACCTAGTAATGTGATAGATGACGATGAACCGAATATAATAAATATTCATCCGTCGGATGCATGGGCTACTTGGAGGATGGAACTAGCCAACCAAATGTTCGACGAATGGCAAGCATCTAGAAATTAGTTAGGTTTAGGGTAAAAATAGTAGTAAACGTTTAAGTTGTTTATGTTATTTCATATATCTAGTTTATGAAACTTTGGTGGTGTTTGAATTGTATTTTTTTTTTTGTATTGTACTAGACTTGTTGAATGATAATTTATTTTCTATTGATTCATCACGTGTTATAATTTTATAAAGTGTTGACCTTTTGATGCATAATTTCATTTGCGTTTTTTTTAAGATAATTATGTCAGGTTTTTCCCAATCAAGTGTTTCTTCCCAGAGTTCTCGAGGAACCAAAAGGAAATGGGTTCCAGAAGAAGATGCTGCGTTGGTTGCTTGTATGGTCGACTTGCACAATGCTGGAACCTTTAATGCTGATACGGGATTCAAAGCCGGCTATTTAAATGAGTTAGAAAAAATGATAGAAAAAGTTTTACCCAATGCCATGTTGAAGGCTAAACCTAATCTTGAATCGAGGATTAGGACATTGAAAATGGATTGGTCAATCGTTTATGACATGCTTAGTGGAAAAAACAATAGCGGCTTTGGTTGGGATGAGCATAGGCAGCTTGTTGTTGCTGAAGATGCGGTTTGGAACTCATATATAAGTGTAAGAATTATTTCAAGTCTTTATTATCTTATTTTAACAAAACTTATATCTAATATGAATTTCTAATTTTTATAGAGTCATAAAGAAGCAGCTCAATTTAGACATCGGAGTTTCCCTTATTATGACCAACTTACTGCCATCTAGGCAAAAGATCGAGCCACTGGAAAAGATGCTCAAACAGCTGCTGATATTATTGAAGAAATAAATGTTGAAGATGTAGCTGCTACAAATTCTCATGAAGAAAGAAACGATTTCCATGGATCCGAAGCTGATGTTTCTTTAGATGACATGGATCTTTCAGCTACACAACCTCAACCAGAACCGCAACTAGCTAGAAACCAAGGTGATTCTGCATTTTCAAAGAAGAAAAAAAAGATTTCTGATGTAAGTGATTTTTCTACTTCATTTAATGATGCTGCCGCTTTATTGGCGGAAAATATACGGACCGTTGGCCTTGAAATTAGTAAGAGTATTGCATCCGAAGTGGTAATTCAACAAAAGTCAGAAATGACCATTCAAGAAAGTGCTCTGAAATTATATCCAACATTATGTGAAGTGGAAGGTTTAACTGAGGATGAACACTATCGAGCATTGAGCAAAATTCCAGATCATCCAACGCAAATGCTCATTTTTTTTAGTTTACCTTCTGCTGTGCGATTGGAATGGGTCAGAAGATTTCTTGCTGACCATTAAAAATCATGGTTGTGTTGATATTTTGATAACTTTTTCTGTTTGTAATAGTTGGATGGTATAATGACATGATAGAATGTCATTACAATGATGTAACTTTTAATGTTGTAAAATTTTAAAACATATGGATTATGACATATATACTAATGAAATCATGTAACTTTTTGTTAATATATGAATATTATGCTTGAATGTGAAATATAATTTTCAAGTTATTTATTACTTTTTAGCAATGAGTTATTTATTACTTCTAATATTTAATTGTTTTTATTATAGAATAATTAAATTATTTGTTTCAAGAATGATATTTTAACACATTAAATATGTATTGCGTTTAAAAATAATAAAGTAGATTATATATATTTTATAGTATTATATATTTTGATTTTTAATTCATATAATAATAATTATATTAAGAATGTTATTAAATTATATTTTTATTAAATTATATTTAATAATAATTATGTTAAAATATGGTTAAACTATTTATTATTTTTATTAAATTATTTTCAATAATAATCTTATCAAAATTTAATAACAATAACAATAATCATCTATTTTTAAAAAAAATTCTGCTAAGGGTATTCTGGTCATTTTAGTTTTTTTCCTTATGCTATTACAACATCATTCCATTCAACCAAACACAAGAATACTATTACAGTTCTATTCCATTCCATTCAACCAAACAGTTGAATTACTTATTACAGCTCTATTCCATTACAGCTCTATTCAATTACAGCCCTATTCCATTACAGCCAACCAAACGTAATGTAAATCTTAATGAGTCTATTTTCATATAAAAGAAACATAGAAAGCAAAGGAGTTCTATATTTTGAGATATTTATGTTTTTGTGATACTGGTTCAGAATGATTACGTGATCCCCTGTTCTGACTTTGGAAAATCACAAAAATTTGGAGAAAAATAATTAGAGGCTCAAACTTATATTTTTAAAATCCCTAGTGAGTCTATTTTCAAGATAAATCAACAATAACATTATCTGAGTTCTGTACTGTGAGATAATTAATTTTTAGTGAAGAGAGGTCATAACTGTCAAAAAGTGAAATAGGGGAAAATTTAATGAATAAACTGTACTAATTGGATAAACCAAAAATTATGAAAATTTTATGGTGAAAAGATATGTGAGTCTAGTTTCAAGGGAAATTCACGTATCTTAATTTGGAGCTCTGTAGCTCAAATTATAAATAAGTAATTTACTATGACTCGTGTGGACAGTTTGATGTGAGCATTTATTAGTAAATTGTGAAATCGTACTTACAAGAATGCTATATACATTAAGGATGTGGAATGGAGAGGAGGAGGAGGAAAATAAATATATGTGGAATACATAGAAACTATGGTATATGAAATATTGATATAATGAAATAAATGATATGTGTTTATAAGAAAAGCAAAGAGAATGATATGTATCATGATATGTATATATATATATATATATATATATGACTAGTCTCAATATAATGCTTGTTGGGTATGGAGTTGAATTGAAATGTTTCAGGCAAACATGTTATTCTACGCATCTGAATTGTGGTATTTTATAAAGATATGATCTAGCTTTAAATATGAATGCTTGATGATTAAGTTGAAGATATTTGGTAAGATGATAATCTTGGTATAAATGTATAAGTGTGTAAGAGATTAAGGTTGACCAAAGCTTGGAAAATAGCCTAGGTATATTCCACACAGGCAGAGACACGACCATGTGTCTCAGCCGTGTATGGAACATGACTTTGGGACACAGGCATGTGGAACCTTAAAGCATGAAATTTTCAAGATTTTTGTAAGTTCTCGGTTTAGTCCCGAACCCTTTCTAAAGTATGTTTTGGGCTCCGTAGACTCAAATAAGGGACAATGTGTAAGTGAATGAACGTTTTGAAATATGAATGAAATTTTATGGCCCGCATTTTAGTTTAATGTTTGTATGTTTGTCCGGTAACGCCTCGTACCTTATCCCGGCCTCGGGTACGGGTAAGGGGTGTTACACCTCAGCATGCTCTTTGGTTACTAGCACGTTAGTGCTCTCTAATTATTAGCACATTCAACACATTCGTACTCTCTGTATAGACTTCAGTGTTCTCTGTTTAATAGTGCATAATAATGCACCTCTGTATAAGTCCCGTATATTTGAAGTGTTCTATCTAGTCTACTGGGCCTCTGCTAAGTAAAAAAAAGTAAACAATTTTTGTTACGAGGTAAAGGATTATCTCTGAGTAAAAATGTTAGTTATGATGAAGCAGAACTCGTAAAAGTATGGATAAATGTTTTATAGTACTTGAGAATGATAAATGTTATATGAGTAAATACATGAAAATTAAATTATGAGGCTTTACGATCTATACCCCTTTACTAGTACAATTATATGCAATGAAATTCATGAGATTTATATTGATTAAGTTCAGAAGCAGAAAGTGAAAAGTTCAGTCGGAACTGAGAATGAGTTAATAAGTAAAGACGGGTTTTGAATAGAGATATCGGATTTTTCTTAAACCAGTTGAGATATACAGTATCACTGTTAAAGAAAGAAGTTATTTATGGGAAAATCGATTTATTCAAATATGGTATTTACATAATAGTTAACTGAAAATTTCTTCCGAATTAGTTTTTTTTGAGTGAAGTAAATGATGTGAAATTATTGATGATTATACTAGTCAATAGATTGGTGAATAAATTGCAAAAATATTTGAAAATAGCAGTTATAATTGGGTATATTATAGTAAATTTTTGGGTTTTTATATGGGTATCTTATATGTACTGATATTCTCAGAGGCATATGCAATTGTTAATGTTTGGATGCTATAATCAAAATATGAAAAGGTTGGATAAATATACTAATAGACAGAAATTATCGCAAGTCTGATTGATTCACAAGTGGTACTACTCTATCTTTCTTTGGTTTTCCAAGCCAATATAAGTGATAGAACACTTGATAATAAGATTCATATGATATTATTTTCTATTTCTATTGGTAGAAGCTCTGGAAGGCAAATGTGAAATATTGAATTGAAAATAAATTTTGAAATGAAAGGATAGAGAATGGATATAAATGATAAACTGGGTAACTATGTACAGAAAGAAACTATAGAACTATAGAAATAATGAAACTCATAATCAAAAGAAAACAAGAAAATTTCGAGGATGAAATTTATTTTAAGGGAGAGAGAAATGTAATACCCCGAAAATTTTTACACCAGGTCAAACAATACTCGATTCAGTTCCTGTTAAAATTTGCTTAGCATAATCATACATAGCAAGGGAGCAGAATTCTGATTGACAGGATTTGTGGCAACTACAGGAGGTAGCGGATTATTCTGATTATCAGCCATTTCTTCAGTAAAATCTGTAACGTCCTCTTACTCTTCCTCTATTTATTGTAGACTTCGCCTTATTTCTCTTTGGTTTCTGTGAGCTGTACTCTCTATTTCACTATCGAAAAGCAAAGGTCCTGACGGGTTCCTTTTAGTCATAAACTAGAGACACCTATCAGAACCAAACAAAAGAAAAATTAGAAAAGAAAAATTAAACTAAAAGCAAAAAGTAATTTGAAATAAAAGTAAAAATGACTAAACTAATAAAAATCAAGTGTTTTTAATATCTTAGTCCTTGACAACTGCGTCAAAAACTTAATGGTCGCTAAACTAACTAAAAATTTTGACTAAGGCAAGCACACCTATCGAACAGTAGTATAGTTGTGGTGAGAAAAAAAATATCGTATCCACAAGGACTAAAAGTACTAGTACTTACTATCTTTTTATTATTTAGCCTAAAAATTAAAGGGATGTCTTTAAACTAAAATTAACTATTTAATTAACTAAGAACACGAAAGAAATAAAAGTTGGAGAATACTTTTGGAAAACCGATGGAGAAGACAATACCCAATGAAGAATCCACCTAGACTTTACCTATTACTTCTGAATTAGACGATTTATTCACTTGACTTAATCAGTAGAAATCCCTGTTTTGTGTTAATATCTCTCTCGAGACTAAGAACAGCTAACTCTAAGTTTATTAATTGAAATCTCTTTCTAATTAAAACCCCTATTGTCGCATTAACACGATCTATGGATTCCCTTATTAAATTTGACTCTAATCCGACAAATTTACATTGTCCTATGTCTAGGATTTCATTCAACTCTGCGTAATTATGCTAGATCTACTCTTAAACAGGGACTTTTGCTCCACTGAATAAGCACATCAGACTTGAATTAATATCCTGAAATATTAAAGCAAGAATTAAGAACTCATAATTAAGAGTAAGAACAAGTATTTATCATATAATTCATATAATAATAAGATCTATCTTAGGTTTCATCTCCCTTAGGTATTTAAGGAGTTTAGTTCATAACCATGGGGGAAAGCATCTCAAAATTAGGAAAACAACAAAGCATAAAGAAACCCAAAGAACTTCTAAGGAAATTGAATGGAGATTTTCAGTCTTGAAGTAGATCCTGCTTCTGAGCTGATTTCGATGGCTATCTTCGAGTATTCTCTGCCTTCTGCTCTCTCCGTCCCCCTTAATCCTCTTTTAGGGTGTTTATATAGACTTTGGAATGCCCAAAATTAGCCTTTTCCGAATAGAATTAGACTTGGGCACGACGACAGGGACACGATCGTGTGCCACGCCCATGTGAAGGTGCTCAGGCCGTTTGCAATCCTGGTATGGTTTTTAGTCTACACGGCCATGACACACGAGCGTGTGGTCTGCCCTTGTGTCTAACACGGATGTGTGGATTACCCATGTAGAAGTGTCTGGGCCATGTGCAGCACTGAAATAAACCTATTTTGTCCGTTTTGGCTTTTTTCTTACATTTTTCACTTTCCTATGCTCATCTGGATATAAAACATGAAATTAAAAGATTAGGAGCATCAAATTCACTAGATCTTATGATAATACATCCAAAAATATGCCAAGAATGAGATTAAAATATGTTACTATTAAGGTTTATCAAATATCCCCACACTTAAGCATTTGCTTGTCCTCAAGCAAAATCCTCAACTCACAATTAAAATAAATTCTTTTCAACTTATAATTCTCATAAAAAAAATGTTTCGAAATAATTCACAAATAACCATACATTGAGAATTTAACTAAAAGATCATTAAAGTTTCAGACAATCCAAGTTGAGCCTTTTAATCATAAGATCATAGGTATCTCTCTTTATCTAAATAATTACCTTTAATTCCAAATCGACAAGGGTTGATATCCCCACTAAAGATCACTCAAATCACTCAAAGTGTTTGAGGTTAAAAAATTAAGCACTCAATAGTCAAACATGAAAAGTTATTACCATAGGCTTGCATGAAAATCAAATCTCCACCACTATAATGAGATGATACATAGATCAAAAGGTCTTTAACAGGGTTGTAATAGGGCTCGGGTTAAAGGTGTGGATAAAGGCTGAAAAAGAGGGTTAGAATCGAGATTATAATCTTAGAAGAATAGAGCTAATTACTAAATTACAAACAGGTGCCAGAATTAAAACTATCCAAAGCTAATGAGGTGAGCTTTTTCTCAATATAATAACTTTAACTTATCCAAGCTCTTTATAACAATATGTAATTATATGAATAAAAATATACGATTTTTTTTTGTTAAGAGTAAGAACAAGTAGAAAGTACATAATAATAAATAATTTAGCAACTGAAATGGACGAAAATAGTTAGGTAACTGATCAAATCAAATCTTGATAAAAAGGGAGTCAATAAAAAAGGAGAAATTCTTAACGAATTAAAAAGGGTTAAGTTGTGGGTCAACATTTAATGGGAGAATATCAAGAAATGGTGTTTAAGGCTCAAAAGGGTTCACTAAGGGTAAATTATGTGGGTAGGATTTTTATGGAATGAGTGAGTTTAAAACCTAAGTGCCTTTATCATCTCAGTATATCAAATCAAAGGTGTGGTCTTGACATGCATAATCGGAGCAAGTTCTAGAATAATAAATCAATGTTGACACACTCATAACCAATAAAATAAGTGAGCAAGAAAGATATATGCTTAAAAGGATCAAAATCTCACGAAAATTATGGGTATTTGATGTCAATCTTGTAAATTCAAACTTTAAGATAATACCTCAATTCAAGGAAACAACCTAGCAATTTTAATTCTCAAAAGTAAACTTATCATGCTTGATTCTCTTATGTCTTAAAGTTTAAACACTCAATGCACAATTACCTATGATTTAATTCAAAACATATCAATAAAAATTATAAATCAATCAGAATTCACTCTAATAGTAATATAAGAAAATTGTTTGAGAACGAGATAAAAATTTAGAGATTTTCTGATAATCATATAAATAACCTCCCCACACTTAAGATGTACATTGTCCTCAATGTACAAAGATATGTAATAACAGTATAAGCATAATATCATGAAAGAGGGGGAGGTGCGAAACTGCCCTGAATTTGGATGTCGTCCTTGGAATAGCGAAAGCTGATTTATAAACATTGGAGGTGGAGTGCATGTGTAACTATGCAGAGGTGAAGGTGGTTGTAGAGGTTGGGTTCCATAATCACAATGCCAAGCGAAGAGGTTATCGTGGTGGTCGGTGTCGTGGTGGCTATGGTCGTGGTTGAGCAGGACATGGTAGTCGTGGATTATCTTTCCCCATAAGATTGAAAACATGCCCTTGCCTCATGCTCTATTAGAAGTATGCGTCGTGAGTATTAACGACGCCAGTGCTCTCTCGTTGCCCTGTTAAGATGTAAGCTAAAAGGGCGTGGAGATATCCTAATGCTGGAGAGAGAGCCGATGCCTTGGAGCGGCTGGGGTCAAAGATTCCCGTAGCAGGAATGAGTGCTGCCCAACATGAAAAAGGTGCGTAATGAATGTGACGGTGGAGATGGGGAAAATTTTCAGCCTCCATAAATTTTTTTGTATAAAGTCCCAAGGCAACTCCTTATTCTGGGACACTCAATTGACGCACTAGACTGCCAAGACGGAATTGGACCGTGCTTGGGTCGTCGGACTCTGACATAACCGTCTGCAACTGAAATGTTGAACAATGTTCCAAAGTGAGATCCTGGTGGAAACTGTAGAAAGGGATGGCGTATCTCAGTGGTCACACTTGAGGATGTCGCTCCTTGAACCTTCCGCTTTTTAGAAGCTGGGACTGCAGACTTTTTACCACGAGTATTTGGTATTGTGTCCCTGAGAATATTCAAAAAATATGAGGATCAAGAACCCACTAAGTCAGAAAATGCCAAAGAATGAATCATAATATAATGCATATAGTGGGACTAGCAGGAAAGAAAATATGCGCATAGATAGGAATTCTTGGCCTAATAACCAAATAGAGAAATCAAAGAACCTAAATAAATAAATAAATCCTAAGTGGAACAATGAACCATGTTAAAATAAAAAGCTGTATGTCAGACAACACCGAAACAAGGTTAAATGTTTAAACATGTAAAGTTCAAATGGTAAACTAACTATCAGAGAGAAATTCCAATAATCACAGTATGTTGCAAATGAATGATTCTTAAGCATAAAAAAACAATAATGGGAAACAATCTATTTTACGAAATATGAGGTAATGGCCTGAAATAGAAATAAAGATAAAATATCAAAGAAATAAATATGTAAATAAATAGCTAAATGTGACAGTGAAAGAACCGATGGAGATGGGAAATGGTGGTGGTCGGCTGATGTTGGGGCATAGGGCAAAACTTGTGTCAGGGAAGAGGAAGGAGAGGGGATCGTGGGCTGTGGGGGTGAGCAAAGAAGGTGGAAGGGAAAGGAAAGAAAGAAAAAAATAAAGGAAGGAAGGGAGAGTGGGGGTGTCGGTCGCTGGCGGCTCGTCGGGAAATGGTGGTCGGAGTAGGGAAGATGAATAGTGAGGGGGGTGTGATGGGTGGATAGTGGGGTTTAAATAGGAATGAGGGGATTTTAGAGTTAGGGTTTTAATTAAAAAGGGGGCCACAGTCATGCAGACCCCGATTTAGACCATAAGACCGTAGCCCACGCCCTTGTGTCTCCCTCCTAGCCCATGTTTTTTGTGAAATTTTTTGTCAGTATTACACACGGCCTTTTAGCCACGCCCATATGTCCAGGCCTGCGACACTCATGGCTATGTCATACAGCCATGTCGTATGACTGTGTGATCTTTCGTTCGCTTCTCCCACGCCCGTGTGCTTTCCAACATGCCTGTGTCTTAATTTGTGCTTGTGGTCTGATGATTTAAGTCAATGTCACCCACGGCCTGTGGACATGCCCGTGTGTCCAGGCCGTATGGCACACATGGCTGTATCGCACGGCCGTGTGCTTTTTTGTTCGCTTCTCCCATGCCCGTGTGAGTTGTAATATGCCTGTGTTCTGTGGTCAGGATTGCCCACGGCTTTTGTACACAGCCGTGGGATATGCCCGTTTTCCATTTTTACTTGTTGCAAATTTCAAAGTGTGTGTTCAGGTTCCGACTCGGCCTCAGGCACGCCCGTGTTTCATGACTGTGTGGGTTACACAGCCACATCGAACGACCATGGTGATTTAGCGCATTCTGTGCCTCTGCCAATTTTTGGGAAATTGAAGTGCAGTTTCACCACGGCCTCAGGCACGCTCGTGTCCCTCAGCCGTGTGGTTCGTACTGCCGTGCACTAGTTTTCGCAGCCCGTGTGTCACTTGGATTTGGGAAAATGTTCGTCCTGTTTTAGCACAGCCAGTCCAGGCCGTGTTCACCACTGTCGAATGCCAATACTAAAGCTTTAAGAGTTTATCAAATAAAAAAGACTGACCTTCACCATATTCTCGCATATAAAGAGAACTCGATGATTTGCACTACACTAAGTTTTGGGGCTCAATTCTCTTATGAACAACCCCTTCCATCTACTAGTTCTTACAAGCCCAAGAACTCATTATGGCTTATAAAAAAAAGTTAAAGATACTCATTTAACAAGGGATAAGTTATTTTGAAAATACCCTCTATTTTTAACAATCCCCCCCATAATTTAGAAGAATAATTGACAAACTTTAGCTAAATGTTTTCTTCTTTCTTATAATGCATTGATTTTAGTGTCTTTTAGGCTATGAACTAGAACTAGAACTAGAATTAGAAATAGAAAAATAAGATATAATTTACAGAACAATTGGTGAAACCTTAAGTTTCTATGAACTAAGAATTAATCATGTAAACTATAATTCTCTTCAATCACATCATACTTATAATTTTGTTCTTTAGCATAGTTCTGCACTAATAGGCCATATACGTGCTTAGATTTTCAAGAGTGTTATAGAGATTTTTTCACAATTCTCATAGAAGCAGTTCCACCCACACTCAAATAAGTCAATCCATCAAGTGTACACTACAAATTAATACACCACCTATAAAAGATATGGATTTGAGTAAGAGTTTTACTCATCCTTACTTTCTTTGTTGTTCTGGCAATATTTACACCATAGGAAGCGTAATGACTCAATTTTAGCTGGAGTCGAAAAATGCGGTTTAAAAGCTGAATTTCAGAAAAATTATAAATAGAGGATTTGTAATAGCCTATTTTCGGAAGTACCGAAAATGACGATTTCAAAAACTGATAAGCTATAAAAGTAACATATTTTAATCTCATTCTTAATACATTTTTGGATGATTAATTATGAAAATTGGTGAATTTGACGCTCTTAATCCTTTAACTTCATGTTTCTATACTTATAAGAACATTTGGGAGCATTCTAAAGTCTATAAATACCAATTAGAAGAACCCAATTTTTAGGCTTTCTGGGTATTCTAAAGTCTATAAATACCAATTAAAAGAAGACATTTGGGGGCAATAAGAGAAGATCAAGGAAAACACTCGAAGAACGCTGTAACGCCCCAATTTTCAGGAATTCTGTGAATGTTGGCATAGGTTTAATTATGTTAGTGGGCCTCTAGAAAGCCCAAGCTTAAGATAGAACCTGGCAATTTTAGTTAATTTTTGTTCCATAAGAAAAAGGGGGTGAAATGATGAAATAGGACCTATGTGAAAATGTTTGAAAATGCTATAGGCTAAACTGAAGTGGCCAAATAAATAGGAGTGCAAAATAGGAGGATTTGCATGACAAACCTCCCATTTTACATGAAGTGGCCAGCCATCATGTTGAATGTAGACAAAATGTTACATGATAATGTGTTAGGTAAATGTTCCATGATAATGGGTTAGGTAAATGTTTCATGATAATAGGTTAGGTAAATGTTCCATGATAATGGGTTAGGTAAATGTTTCATGATAATGGGTTAGGTAAATGTTTCATGATAAGAATATCATGTCTTTTGTATTAAAAAATTAAATGGATGAAATATGAAGTTTTATTAAAAGAAAAAGGGGTGAAAAGAACAAAGTTTTGTCCATCTTTGTTCATCATAGCTGAAAGTTAGAGAAGAGAAAGGAGAGGAGAAAGCTCTTGAGTATTCGGTCATTAGGAGGAGGAAAATTGAAGGTAAGTTCTTGGTACCTTGCTTCTATTTTGAGGTTCATGAGTTCTTCTTGATTCTACCTTAACTCTTGAAGTATATTTTGATTTTAGTTGTGTTGTGAGCATTTGGTCATGAATTAAAATGAAGGAAATGGTTGTTGTTTCATGTTCTTTTGATGAAAAATAGAAGATATGTGAAGTTGAGCCAAACAAATGAGCATGCATGTGCCTTAGATGTTAAAGGGAAAAATCAGCTAACATATTGTGCTTTAAAATGATGAAATGGAGATTATACTTAAGTAAAATCATAGATATGAGATGATTGATTGGTGATATACATGTTTAAATAACATGCATGCAAGGTATGTGTGAAAGAGTGATTTGGTAATAAATCTGCTTGGGACAGCAGCAGTAACATGACTTTGGAAAATCACCATAAATTGTGGGAGATGAATTAGAAGCTGAATAAATTATGTAATTAAAGCTTATTGAGTCTAGTTTCTAATGAAATAAACAAGAACATATTTTGAATTCTGTACAATGAGAAATTTGATTCGTAATGAAGAGTGGTCAGATTAGTCAAACAGTGAAACATGGGAAACTTTGAGAAAAATCTGGTATTGATTGGATAAACCAAAAATTCTGAAAATTTTATGGATAGAAGATATATGAGTCTATTTTCAGGGAAAATTAACAGAACTTGATTTGGAGTTTCGTAGCTCCAGTTATAAATGATTTAGTGACTGTTGCTCAGGAAGACAGCTTGCAGTGAAATTATGATTATGTGGTAAACATTGACAAAAATTTGTTAATGAGTTGCTTATTGATTTCTTATAATCTTACTATGATCTGTAGGTGTGGTTGGCCGAATATTGTAAGGGGTTAATAGTAGTTTGTATTTGAATAGTTAGATTAATGTGTTAGTAATCCAATTGTAGGCGGTTCGTGTGTGGATCTCAATCGAGATATAAATGCAAATGTGTGTAACTAACACCCTCTTTCTTAGTCTAGATCGGCAAAAGTCGAAAAGCGAAATGCCGAAAATCGGTATTTTGTAGATTTGCAAGTGTGCGAATGCTCGTGAGGTAAATCGATTAATGTTTTTGGTAAGCTGCAATGTTTGGACCGCAAAGTGCATGATTTACGTGCCCTCGATATTTTTGGGCTTAATGGGCCAAAATTGGAATGATGGGCCAATGGGCCCAATTCGATAAGAACCCTCGATGCGTGATTACATTAGTACGTGAAAAGTAAGAATATGCATGAAAAACCCTAAAAGCAGCTAAATTACTATAATACCCTATGTATAGAAAATTCTTGTTATACCCCTAGGTGCAAAATTACCAAATTCCCCAGGGTTAAATTGACCTAAATGCATGTTTGATTGTTGTTATTTACTGCATGCCATGTTGTTATTATCGATGCATGGGATTGGGATATTGACGGAGGAAGTACTGAAAGTGGCTTGTCCACGTCTTGGAGGCTTTGCCTCAATTCTTTGATAATCGAGCAAAGCAAGGTGCAAGCTGTGGAGTGTTAAATTTGGGTGGGTTGAACTATTCCCCACATGGAGTGTATGGTGGTGCGGGTGGAGTGTAGTGGTTGGTGGGTTGAGTAGTCTCCCAAATGGGCTTGCATATGTTATTGATGTTGCATGTATTTTGAAATGGGCCTATGGGCCATCTCATTATCTGAATAAGGGCTAAGGCCCGTTTATTATCTGAAAAGGGCTCGCCCTAGTACCACTATTACCCAAATGGGCTTGCATATGTTATTGATGTTGCATGTATTTTGAAATGGGCCTATGGGCCATATCATTATCTGAATAAGGGCTAAGGCCCGGTTTATTATAATCTGAAAAGGGCTCACCTTGATACCACTATTACCCAAATGGGCTTGCATATGTTATTGATGTTGCATGTATTTTGAAATGGGCCTATGGGCCATACTGTTATCTAAATAAGGGCTAAGGCCCGGTTTATTGTAATCTGAAAAGGGCTCGCCTTGTACCACTTTATTACTGAATGGGCTTAGGCCCAATAGGCTTGAGTGACTTGGGCTTTGAATGGGTTTTCCTTACACCTGAGTTTCCCCAAACTCACCCTTTTATTTTCATCCACGCAGAAATCCCTTACCCATAGTGGGCTTGGAGTCGTGAGGAATTGGAGTGGCCACCCGTTCGAAAGTTTGATTTTCTTCGGTGAACTGGACATCCTTTTATTTACGTTTGAAGTTTTGGGCTTTTAAATGTAATAAGGCCGCTTAATTATTTTATGGTTTTAATATGTATTACTAAGATAGGTAATACTTATATTTAATGTTGAAATTGGATAGCTTTAGGCGCGTTTTCAAAAACAACAGTTGATTTCAAAATAACACGACAACAAGCAAAGCTTCCGCAATGAAAGTATTTTCCAAAATTAATCACTTTTCCTAAAAATCGGTTTCCTAGAAATATCCATGACGTTAAGGTGTGGCAATGGCGGTATGCATGTCTAGGATTGGATCCGAAGGAACTTGGTATAAGCGATCCGATGGACTCACCACCTCTTTTCCGGTTTCCTACCGGTGCATGACTTCCATTCACTTTAACCTATAATGAAATTAATCTTTTGAACATCAAGTACGATTTTCTGGACTTAGAATGGAATTTTTTTTTTTTTACGTTTTGATGTGGCATGCCGGATCCGGCCATAACTTCTGGGTCGGGTTTGGGGTGCTACATTTAGTGGTATCAGAGCCCAGTTACAACAACTCGGTTGTGGAATGGGTTTACAAAATTTAGATCTTCGAAAACAAAAATTTTATAAAGAATGCGAAAAACTCGATTTTCAAAATTTAGATCTTTAGAAGGTGGCATTCCGAATCTCCTACCAAGTCTGTAAGTATTACTCTGAACTTTTCTGAATATTTTCTTGAATTATCTATCTGCTTCAAACCCTACTAGGACACTCTAGATAGGATGATCTTGAAAGCATAGGAAAATCGATAAGAGATTGAAAGCGTAGCTAGACTTGATTCTGCAAAAACAAACTCGAACTCTTCATCGATTCATAAAACATCGTAATAAACACTTTGGAATATTAATTGATGCATAAAAATTAAGTAATCAAGATAATACGATATGAGTACAAGAGGCCGTGGATGGAGCCGAGGAAGTGCTCAAGCGAGATCTTCGTCTTTGAGACATATACCAGCAGTGGATGCACCGGTACCACCGGCAACAGAGGTAGAGTCTCATGACCGCTTTGCCGAGGATGATGCCCTGTCACAGGTAATGCTTCGTGTTTTGGAAAGGGTTATCGGGACAAGTTCGGGCAACGAAATTCGAGGATCGATTTCTGAACGACTCTAGGCCAACGGAGCGGAGATCTTTAGGGGCGTGTCTGGTATAGCCCCGAATGTGGCGGAATATTGGTTGGAGGCCACAGAACAGATTATGGACAACTTGGACTGCTCTGAGGAGATTGTGAGTGGGGTATCTGTACTAAGTCCTTTGGGTCACTCGGTTAGGGTAGACAAACTGTATAGGGATGTACCCTTAGAAACTCAAGGTAAGATTTTTCCTGGAGATCTGATGGAGTTACCGTTCGGAGAGTTTGATCTCATTTTGGGAATGGATTGGCTTGTTAAGCATAAGGCGACTCTGGATTGTGCTTCTAAATGAATGGTGTTAAGAACTACAAAGGATGAGGAGGTTATGGTGGTAGGTGAGAGAAGGGATTATTTGTCCAATGTGGTGTCGGCATTAAGAGCCGAAAAGTGGATTCGGAAAGGTTGTGAGGCCTAATTGGTATTTGTAAGTCAGTCGGAAGAGGAGGGACTGACAGTGGATAAGGTTAGGACCGTAAAGGAGTTCCAAGATGTTTTTTCGGAGGAGCTTCTAGGATTACCTCCGAATCGAGAAGTTGAGTTTGGAATAGACTTGTTGCCTGGAATGGCGCCTGTGTCCATCGCACCGTATAGGATGGCACCGAAGGAGTTAGTGGAGTTAAAGGCTCAAATTCAAGAGTTGTTGGACAGGGACTTCATTAGGCCAAGCGTGTCTCCATGGAGAGCACCAGTGCTAGTTGTGAAAAAGAAGGATGGTACGATGCGGATGTGCATTGATTATCGCCAGTTGAACAAACTGACGATTAAGAATAAGTATCCACTACCAAGGATTGACAATCTATTCGACCAGCTTAGAGGAGCTTCTGTATTTTCCAAGATCGACCTTCGATCTGGATATCATCAGTTGAGGGTCAAGGAGTCAAATATCCAAAAGACGACATTCAGGACTCGGTATAGTCATTACGAGTTTCTGGTTATGCCATTTGGACCAATGAACGCTCCTGCAGTGTTTATGGATCGATGAATCGTGTGTTCCAATCATTTTGGATCAATTAGTAGTCGTCTTTATTGATGATATCTGGTATATTCGGCTGAAACGAAACATGATGAGCATCTCCGTATAGTCTTTGTAAGTATTAAGGAGAAGGAACTCTTTGCGAAGTTCAGCAAGTGTGAATTTTGGTTGAGGAGGTAACCTTCTTAGGATATGCGGTCTCTCTGCGAGGGATTAAGGTGGACCCTCGAAAAATTGAAGCGATTTTGGAGTGGAAGCCGCCTAGGTCGTTGTTGGAAATACGGAGTTTCCTAGGATTGGCGGGATACTACGAAGGTTTGTGAAAGGTTTTTACGTGATGGCAGCATCTCGACAAAACACATAAGGAAAGGAGTACCGTTTGTATGGACTAAGAAACAGAGGAAGCTTTTGAGAAGTTGAAGAAAGTTACATTGAAGCACTGTGTTAATTCAAATGAGTGCGGGAAGGATTTTATTGTGTGCATGATGGCGCATCACACGTGGGTTTAGGCTGCGTGTTAATGCAAGAGGGTAAGGTGGTTGCATATGCATCACGATAGCTTAAGCCTCATGAGGGAAACTATTTGACTCATGATTTAGAGTTGGCAGCAGATGATATTTGCACTTAAGATTTGGAGACGTTACTTGTGCGAGAAATGTGTATTATATACACGACCATAAGAGTCTTAAGTATTTGTTGACTCGAAGGAGCTGAACCTTAGGCAAAGGAGATGGATTGAGTTGCTTAAGGATTATGACTATTCGATCGAGTATCACCCAAGCAAGGCTAATGTGGTAGCCGATGCTCTAAGTCGTGAAGCTATATCGATCCGAGAGCAATGTTTGCTCGTCTGAGTCTCATATGATGATGGAAGTCTTGGGTGAGTTACAAGTGAGGCCAACTGGGTGGATCGATTAAGGAAAAGCAGTTGAACGATGAGTCTTTGGTCGCTCGTTTTCAACAAGTTAAGGAGGAAACTTCGAGTTTGGGAGCGAAAGAGACGATGCAACAACAATACCCTCATCTGTTTGGATTACGTAAATTTCGAGGACGAAATTTCTTTAAGGAGGGTAGAGTTGTAACGCCCCAATTTTCGGGAATTCTGTAAATGTTGGCATAGGTTTAATTATGTTAGTGGGCCTCTAGAAAGCCCAAGCTTAAGATAGAACCTGGCAATTTTAGTTAATTTTTGTTCCATAAGAAAAAAGGGGTGAAATGATGAAATAGGACCTATGTGAAAATGTTTGAAAATGCTATAGGCTAAATAGAAGTGGCCAAATAAATAAGAGTGCAAAATAGGAGGATTTGCATGACAAACCTCCCATTTTACATGAAGTGGCCAGCCATCATGTTGAATGTAGACAAAATGTACACTTGATATCCATAATTTATGGTACAAATTGATACAAATTGATAATAGGTTAGGTAAATGTTTCATGATAATGTGTTAGGTAAATGTTCCATGATAATGGGTTAGGTAAATGTTTCATGATAATAGGTTAGGTAAATGTTCCATGATAATGGGTTAGGTAAATGTTTCATGATAATGGGTTAGGTAAATGTTTCATGATAAGAATATCATGTCTTTTGTATTAAAGAATTAAATGGATGAAATATGAAGTTTTATTAAAAGAAAAAGGGGTGAAAAGAACAAAGTTTTGTCCATCTTTGTTCATCATAGCTGAAAGTTAGAGAAGAGAAAGGAGAGGAGAAAGCTCTTGAGTATTCGGTCATTAGGAGGAGGAAAATTGAAGGTAAGTTCTTGGTACCTTGCTTCTATTTTGAGGTTCATGAGTTCTTCTTGATTCTACCTTAACTCTTGAAGTATATTTTAATTTTTAGTTGTGTTGTGAGCATTTGGTCATGAATTAAAATGAAGGAAATGGTTGTTGTTTCATGTTCTTTTGATGAAAAATAGAAGATATATGAAGTTGAGCCAAACAAATGAGCATGCATGTGCCTTAGATGTTAAAGGAAAAATCAGCTAACATATTGTGCTTTAAAATGATGAAATGGAGATTATACTTAAGTAAAATCATAGATATGAGATGATTGATTGGTGATATACATGTTTAAATAACATGCATGCAAGGTATGTGTGAAAGAGTGATTTGGTAATAAATCTGCTTGGGACAGCAGCAGATAACATGACTTTGGAAAATCACCATAAATTGTGGGAGATGAATTAGAAGCTGAATAAATTATGTAATTAAAGCTTATTGAGTCTAGTTTCTAATGAAATAAACAAGAACATATTTTGAATTCTGTACAATGAGAAATTTGATTCGTAATGAAGAGTGGTCAGATTAGTCAAACAGTGAAACATGGGAAACTTTGAGAAAAATCTGGTATTGATTGGATAAACCAAAATTCTGAAAATTTTATGGATAGAAGATATATGAGTCTATTTTCAGGAAAATTAACGGAACTTGATTTGGAGTTTCGTGCTCAGTTATAAATGATTTAGTATTTGTTGCTCGGAAGACGACTTGCGGTGAAATTATGATTATGTGGTAAACATTGACAAAAATTTGTTAATGAGTTGCTTATTGATTTCTTATAAGCTTACTATGATCTGTAGGTGTGGTTGGCCGAATATTGTAAGGGGTTAATAGTAGTTTGTATTTGAATAGTTAGATTAACGTGTTAGTAATCCAATTGTAGGCGGTTCGTGTGTGGATCTCGTCAAGATATCGTCATAAGCAATGTGTAACTAACACCCTCTTTCTTAGTCTAGATCGGCAAAAGTCGAAAAGCCGAAATGCCGAAAACCGGTATTTTGTAGATTTGCGAGTGTGCGAATGCTCGTGAGGTAAATCGATTAATGTTTTTGGTAAGCTGCAATGTTTGGACGCAAAGTGCATGATTTACGTGCCCTCGATATTTTTGGGCTTAATGGGCCAAAATTGGAATGATGGGCCAATGGGCCCAATTCGATAAGAACCCTCGATGCGTGATTCTATTAGTACGTGAAAAGTAGGAATATGCATGAAAAACCTAAAAGCAGCTAAATTACTATAATACCCTATGTATAGAAAATTCTTGTTATACCCCTAGGTGCAAAATTACCAAATACCCTAGGGTTAAATTGACCTAAATGCATGTTTGATTGTTGTTATTTATTGTATGCCATGTTGTTATTATCGATGCATGGGATTGGGATATTGACGGAGGAAGTCTTGAAAGTGGCTTGTCCACGTCTTGGAGGCTTTGCCTCAATTCTTTGATAATCGAGCAAAGCAAGGTCAAGCTGTGGAGTGTTAAATGGGTGGGTTGAACTATTCCCCACATGGAGTGTATGGCTGGTACGGTGGAGTGTAGTGGTTGGTGGGTTGAGTAGTCTCCCAAATGGGCTTGCATATGTTATTGATGTTGCATGTATTTTGAAATGGGCCTATGGGCCATCTTGTTATCTGAATAAGGGCTAAGGCCCGGTTTATTATAATCTGAAAAGGGCTCGCCTAGTACCACTTATTACCCAAATGGGCTTGCATATGTTATTGATGTTGCATGTATTTTGAAATGGGCCTATGGGCCATACCATTATCTGAATAAGGGCTAAGGCCCGGTTATTATGTCTGAAAAGGGCTCACTTGATACCACTGTTACCCAAATGGGCTTGCATATGTTATTGATGTTGCATGTATTTTGAAATGGGCCTATGGGCCATACTGTTATCTAAATAAGGGGCTAAGGCCCAGTTTATTGTAATCTGAAAAGGGCTCTGGCCTTGTACCACTGTTACCTGAATGGGCTTAGGCCCAATAGGCTTGAGCTGACTTGGGCTTTGAATGGGTTTTCCTTACACACCGAGTTTCCCAAACTCACCCTTTTATTTTCATCCACGCAGAAATCCCTTACCCATAGTGGGCTTGGAGTGTGAGGGAATTGGAGTGGCCACCCGTTCGAAAGTTTGATTTTCTTACGTGAACTGGACATCCTTTTATTTACGTTTGAAGTTTTGGGCTTTTAAATGTAATAAGGCCGCTTAATTATTTTATGGTTTTAATATGTATTACTAAGATAGGTAATACTTATATTTAATGTTGAAATTGGATAGCTTTAGGCGCGTTTTCAAAAACAACAGTTGATTTCAAAATAACACGACAACAAGCAAAGCTTCCATAATGAAAGTATTTTCCAAAATTAATCACTTTTCCTAAAAATCGGTTTCTAGAAATATCCATGACGTTAAGGTGTGGCAATGGCGGTATGCATGTCTAGGATTGGATCCGAAGGAACTTGGTATTAGCGATCCGATGGACTCACCACCTCTTTTACGGTTTCCTACGGTGCACGACTTCCATTCACTTTAACCTATAATGAAATTAATCTTTTGAACATCAAGTACGATTTTCTGGACTTAGAATGGAATTTTTTTTTTTTTACGTTTTGATGTGGCATGCCGGATCCGGCCATAACTTCTAGGTCGGGTTTGGGGTGCTACAAACGCCATTGGAACAAACTCGGAAGCGGATCTCCATTAATATTGAAGATTTCCCTTTAATTTCTTTTGAAATTTTATAGAGTTTCTTTATGTCTTGTGGTTATTCTGACTTTGAGTTGTTTTTATTTAGGATTATGAACTAAATTCTCTATTATGTGTGCTAATTTCTTGTTTTAATATTTCCGGGATATTAATTCATGTTTAATGTGCTTAACTCAGTGGAGCAAAAATTCTTGTTTAAGAGTAGATCCAACATAATTGAGTGGAGTTGCATGCAATCCTAGAAAGAAGAAGAAATAAATCTATTGGATTAGAGTCAAATCTAATAAGGGAATCTATACATCAAGTTAATGCGACGATAGGGGTTTTAATTTGAAAGAGATTTCAATTAATCAACCTAGATTCAATTGTTCTTTTTCTCGAAAGAAATATTAATATAATTTAGAGATTTCAATTAATCAACCTAGAGTTAGTTGTTCAATTAATCAAGTAACAAGTGAATAAATAGTTTAATTCAGGATCATAATAATAGGTGAAGTCTAGGTGGATTCTTTCCTGAGTATTGTCTATCTCATTGGTTATCTTCGATTATTTTCCTATTTCACTCTTTATTGCGTTCTTAGTTAAATTAGTTTAGTAATTTTAGATTAAAACACAATCACTCTAATTTGTAGGTTAAAGAATAAGAAGACGGTAATTACTAGTACTTTTAGTCCCCGTGGATATGATATTCCCTACTAACCATAGCTATACTATTATTCGATAAGTGCGCTTGCCTTAGTCCTATTTATAGTTAATTTAGTGACCATTAAATTTTTGGCACTGTTGCCGGGGAATTAAAATATTAGGAACACTTGATTTTTATTAATTTAGCCATTTATTTTTATTGCATTTTGTTTTTATTTTTAGTTTAATTTTTACATTCTAATTTATTTTCTTTTATTTGCTTATGGCAGGTTCTTTTAATTTATGACAAGAAGAAACTCGTAAGGACCATTGTTATTTGACGTTGGCCATCGAAAGTCTTTTCTTCATGAAATCGTAGAGAAGTTAAGGCAAAGTCAACAAAACATAGTAGACGAACAAGAAGACATTATTATTACTGAGGTGATGAGTGCTAATTAGAATAATCTGCTACCTCTTACAGTTGTTGCAAATCGAGATCCTATTCCTCGTATTATGTACGATTATGCCAAGCCCACTCTAACTGGGGTTAAATTGAGTATTGTGCGACCCACTATTGCTACGAATAATTTCGAACTGAAGCCGAATACAATTCAGATGATACAATAGTTTGTTCAGTTTAATGGTTTGCAAGACGAAGATCTAAATACTTCTTTAGCCAATTTCCTAGAAATCTGAGATACTTTCAAGATTAATGGTGTCACTGACGATGCCATTCGCTTACGGTTATTTCCTTTCTCGTTGAGGAACAAAGCCAAATAGTGGTTGAACTCTTTACCACGAGGTTCTATTACTACATGGGTTCAAATGACCGAGAAGTTCCTTTTGAAGTACTTTCCGTTGGTAAAAGTACTGTGGTGTAATCATGGAAGGGAAGAAGCTACTTGGGAATCAGAAGAGACTATGCGTCAACAATACCCTCAACTATTTGGATCAGGTAAATTTCGAGGCCGAAATTTCTTTAAGGGGGGTAGAGTTGTAACGCCCCAATTTTCGGGAATTCTGTGAATGTTGGCAAAATTTCATACTTTAATTTTGTCATTTGTGAGTGAAATTATGAAATAGGACCTTTGTGAAAATGTTTGAAAATGCTATAGGCTAAATTGAAGTGGCCAAATAAATAGGAGTGCAAAATAGGAGGATTTGCATGACAAACCTCCCATTTTACATGAAGTGGCCAGCCATCATGTTGTTGTAGACAAAATGTGCACTTGATATCCATAATTTATGGTACAAATTGATACAAATTGATAATGGGTTAGGTAAATGTTCCATGATAATGGGTTAGGTAAATGTTTCATGATAATGAGTTAGGTAAATGTTCCATGATAATGGGTGAGGTAAATGTTCCATGATTGGAATTTCATGTCTTTTGTATTAAAGAATTAAATGGATGAAATATGAAATTTTATTAAAAGAAAAAGGGGTGAAAAGAACAAAGTTTTGTCCATCTTTGTTCATCATAGCCTAAAGTTAGAGAAGAGAAAGGAGAGGAGAAAGCTCTTGAATGTTCGGTCACTTGGGGAAGAAAATTGAAGGTAAGTTCATGGTAGTTTGCTTCTATCTTGATGTTCATGAGTTCTTCTTGATTCTACCTTAACTCTTGAAGCATATTTTGGTTTTTGGTTGTGTTGTGAGCATTTGGTCATGAATTAAAATGAAGGAAATGGTTGTTGTTTCATGTTCTTTTGATGAAAAATGGAAGATATGTGAAGTTGAGCCAAACAAATGAGCATGCATATGCTTAGATGCTAAGGGGAAACATCGGCTAATATGTTGTGCTTTAAAATGATGAAATGGATATTATACTTAAGTAAAATCATAGATATGTGATGATTGATTGGTGATATACATGTTTAAAAAAAAAACATGCATGCAAGTTATGTGTGAAAGAGTGATTTGGTAATAAATCTGATTGGGACAGCAGCAGTAACGTGACTTTGGAAAATCACCATAAATTGTGGGAGATGAGTTAGAAGCTGCATAAATTATGTAATCAAATCTTAATGAGTCTAGTTTCAAATGGAATAAACGAGAACATATTTTGAATTCTGTACAATGAGAAATTTGATTCGTAATGAAGAGTGGTCAGATTAGTCAAACAGTGAAACATGCGAAACTTTGAGAAAAATCTGGTATTTATTGGCCAAACCAAAAATTCTGAAAATTTTATGGATATAAGATATATGAGTCTATTTTCAGGGAAAATTAACGGCACTTGATTTGGAGTTTCGTAGCTCCAGTTATAAATGATTTAGTGACTGTTGCTCAGGATGACAGCTTGCAGTGAAATTATGATTATGTGGTAAACATTGACAAAAATTTGTTAATGAGTTGCTTATTGATTTCTGATAAGCTTACTGTGATCTATAGGTGTGGTTGGCCAAATATTGTAAGGGGTTAATACGTAGTTCGTATTTGAATAGTTAGATTAACGTGTTAGTAATCTAATTGTAGGCGGTTCGTGTGTGGATCTCGTCGAGATATCGTCGCAAAAGCAGTGTGTAACTAACACCCTCTTTCTTAGTCTGGATCGGCAAAAGTCGAAAAGCGAAATCTTTGAAAACCGGTATTTTGTAGATTTGCGAGTGTGCGAATGCTCGTGAGGTAAATCGATTAATGTTTTTGGTAAACTGCAAAATTTGGACTGCAAAGTGCATGATTTCTGTGCCCTACGATATTTTTGGGCTTAATGGGCCAAAATTGGAATGATGGGCCAACGGGCCTAATTCGATAAGAACCCTCGATGCGTGATTACATTAGTACGTGAAAAGTAGGAATATGCATGAAAAACCCTAAAATAGATAAATTACTGAAATACCTTTAAAAGTGAAAAATTTACAGTTTTACCCCTAGTAGATAAATTACCGAAATACCCCTAGGGTTAAATCGACCTAAATGCATGTTTGACTGTTGTTATTTACTGCATGCCATGTTGTTATTATCTGATGCATGAGATTGGGATATTGACGGAGGAAGTCTGAAAGTGGCTTGTCCATGTCTTGGAGGCTTTGCCACAATTTATCGATAATCGAAAGCAACAATCTTGCAACTCTGGAGTGTTAAATTTGGGTGGGTTAAGCTATTCCCCACATGGAGTGTAGGGCTGGTATGGGTGGAGTGTAGTGGTTGGTGGGTTGAGTAGTCTCCCAAATGGGCTTGCATATGTTATTGATGTTGCATGTATTTTGAAATGGGCTTATGGGCCATCTTGTTATCTGAATAAGGGCTAAGGCCCGGTTTATTATAATCTGAAAAGGGCTCGTCCAGATTACCATTTATTACTGAATGGGCTTAGGCCCAATAGGCTTGAGCTGACTTGGGCTTTGAATGGGTTTTCTTACACTGAGTTTCCCCAAACTCACCCCTTTTATTTTCATCCACGCAGGTAATCCCCAACCATAGTGGGCTTGGAGCTGTGAGGGAATTCGGAGTGGCCACCCATTCTGAAAGTTTGATTTTCTTCTGGTGAACTGGACATCCTTTTTTTTAAGTTTGAAGTTTTGGGTTTTTAAATGTAATAAGGCCACTTAATTATTTTTGATGGTGTTAATATGTGTTACTAAGATAAGTATTACTTATTTTAACTGTTGAAGTTGGAAAACTTTAGGGCGCGTTTTCAAAAACAACAATTGATTTCAAAATACCATGATGACAAGCAAAGCTTCCGCAATGAAAGTATTTTCCAAAATTAATCACTTTTCCTAAAAAAGACTTAATCAAATTGGTGTCCTAAAAATATACATGACGTTAAGGTGTGGCAATGGCGGTGTGCATGTCTAGGATTGGATCTGAAGGGAGCTTGGTACTTAAGCAGTCCGATGGACTCACCTCCTCTTTTCCGGTTTCCTACCTGGTGCACAGCTTCCATCCACTTTAACCTATAATCATCTTTTAAAACACTAAGTAAGTTTTTCTGGATCAACAATATAAAATGTTTTGATTGCTTTGATGTGGCATGTCGGATCCGACCATAACGTCTAGGCCGGGTTTGGGGTGCTACAGGAGCAGGTTTATGCAATTACTGTGTGAGATGAAGAATGTTTAGTTGAATCTGAACCAAAACCAAGGCAAGAAATTGTGGTAAATAACGATAAGGTTGAGGTAAGCCAGAAATACCAAAATTCAGTTGTTAAAGAATATAAACCTCGAGTGCCATATCCTAATGCAACAAAGAGAGACCACATGAATGAACAATTTGGTAAATTTCTCAAACTCGTAAAGAAATTACATATTAACTTACCGTTTGTTGAAACTCTTTCGCAAATGCCTAATTATGTCAAATTTTTAAAGGAGCTTTTAGCAAACAAAAGGAAGTTAGATGATTCGTAGACTATAGAGCTAAATGCAGTTTGGTCGGCCATACTACAAAACAAACTACTCAACAAACTGAAAGATCTAGGGAGTTTTACTATTCCTTGTTTAATTGGTAGTTTGAATATTGATAATGCTTTGGCTGATTTAGGGGCTAGTGTTTAAACAACTAGGTCCTAGAAACCCAAGCAAACTACGATGAGTATTCAATTAGCAGATGGAACCATTAGATATCCTAGAGATGTTATTGAGGATGTGCTTGTAAAATTCATAAATTCATATTCCTCGTTAATGTTGTTGTGTTAGATATAGATAAGGGTAGTGAGGTACCTTTAACTTTAGGGCGACCATTTTTAGCAACTGCTATAACCATTGTACAAGCCTAATTTAGCCCGAGGCCCATAAAACAACAAACCACAACTCAACAAAAACCAAATAGACCCGAAACCCAAAACAGCCCAAATACTTAAACCCAATCCTAAAAACCAAAACCCAAAACTATTAAACCTAATTACAAACCCACCCTAAACTAAATCTAACCCTAGTAGCCCAATCAGCCAAACCCAACAACCCAAGCCCAATACATACAATACCAAAAAATAGAAAAGACAAAGAGAAACCCTAGGCGCCACCCTAGCCTTTGCCAGCTACCATACCGCCACTCCACCTGCCACCGCCCACTTGCCTGCAACCGAAGTGACAGATAGATTAAAGAAATAAGCTATAAATGGCTATAAAACCATCTAAAATCTTTTGTAATGGTCTAGACATTTTTTAATATACAACAACAAAAAAAACGATTCAAGGATACAAACAAAAAGAAATAACAAATATTCGAAGAAGAAAACAAGGTCCCAATGTGTTAAGTTTTTATTTTATGTTCTTGTTTTTTTTCTTTTTCGAATTGCTTATATATATATATATATATATATATATATATATATATTTCTTTATTTCTCTTTTTTAAACTTTTTACATATATCATAAAAATAAAAAAAAGGAAAAAGAAGCTTACCCTTTAAATCGCCCAAAAAAAAGGAACCTTTTGAGCTCCGACCACAGTGCATGGCCGTGATGACGGCGACGGACGGCGGCTACCGGTGCCGAAGCTCTTGCCGAAGCTCGCAGGTGAAAGGGGGGAGGAGAGAATTTGAGAGTTTTTTTTTTTTTTAGGAAGTGAGAAAATGAAATTTTTTAAAATTTTTTGGTTTTTATAATGATGCAAAAATGGCATTGTTCTGGGCCTAAGCTTCAGGGGCCAAAATGACACCGTTTAAGGTCCTGACCCAAATTCGACCCAACCCGCTAGGGAGGATCCGCGTGTTTTTGATTAATGGGCTAATTTCACTTTTGGCCCTTCCGCTTTTTTATGGTTTTGCAATTAAGTTTATTTTATTTTTTAATTTTTCCCTATAATCTATTTTGACTTTCAATTTGGCCCCTCTTGATGCTGTGCGTTTTGGAGGGGAAGGGAAAATTGCCTTTTTGATCCCTCCTTATTATTCGCGCGTTTCAATTCGGTCCTTCGCCTTATTTTTATTCCAGATTTGCCCCAAATTTCTATTTTAAGTTCAATTTTAGTCATTTTTAGTTATTTTGGCTATTTTATTATTAAATCTATTATTATTACTATTATTACTATTATTAGTAGTAGTATTATTATTATCATTCTTATTATTATTGTCTTTACTACTATTATTATTATTATTAATGTATTATTATTCTTTATTCTATTATTATTGTATTATTATTATTATTATTATTATTATTATTATTATTATTATTATTTCTTTTAGACATTTTTATTATCATTTTATTATTTATTTACTCACATCCTTTCAAGCTTTAGATTACTTATCATTTATGTTAATATTAATATTATTATTATTATTATTATTATTATTATTATTATTATATTTTCAAACTATTTTACATAGTATTTATTTATTTATTGGTTTCTTGTTAGGTTCTATTATTCTTTTTTTCTTTTTTTTTAGTTTTACCTATTATTTTCTCTTTATAACTTGTTTGTTTTATTTCTTTATTCCGTTTTATTTTTGTCCTTGTTATTACCGTTCACATTAACGCATTAATAATTATTTTGTTATGCATCTTAGCTCCGTAATTCATCTTTTTCATTTTACTATCAAATCGTATTACATTAACCTTCACTCGATACATAAAATTTTGTCTTAAAATAAGCAATACTTCGTGTTTTTAAAATTCGAGAGGTCTTTCCCTTACTAAGAGGTTTCGATCTTCTCAATAAATCCGCACAAACGAACGTTTTAAAATTTTTAAATAATCTTGTGAATCAAGAAAAGATCGTGTTCTAACTTAGGGAATATGATTTTTTTTTCTTTCTAGAACCGAGATAATCAAATATCTTTCAAAATAAATTTTTCAGCATTCATTCTCGTTTCGGGATTTAAGACATTATGTCCTAACTTACGGGACATAATTCTATTTTCCTGGATTAGCATGAAATACGCCATTTTCTTAAAAAGTTCTCAATTAAGCGATATTTTAACAAAAGATCTTATTTTAAATCTCTTCAAAATTTTCAATTTTCGACACTAAGACACTAATGAAGCAACTAGGTACCAATTTTGGGCACATCGACGGTGCTAATCCTTCCTCATACGTAACCGACTCTTGAACCCATTTTCTGATTCTCGTAGTCCAAAATTTTTATTTTAATAAATCAAACCCTTTATTAAAAACAACCATTTTAAGAGGTGACCCGATCACACTTCATCAAAAAGGATTGGTGGCGACTCCTATGTTCGTTTTCGTTTTCAAAATCAAAGTCGACTCATTTTTCAAAAAAATGGTTTTGACAACCTTTATTGATGTTGGTGCGGGTGAATTAGTACTTCGTTTAGGTGACAAAACAATTACTTTCGAAGCTCATGATTCTATTAGAACATCTAGTGATCGAGATGGTTTTAAATCTTCTGTTAATTTGAGTGACCATGTGGCTCTACCTTCTTTGCAGGAAAACCCTTGAAAAAAGGTAATAGAGCCATATTCCAGTCAGTGCAACAGACATAGAATGATTTACGATGAACGACTGCTACAACTCGATGAACTAGATGAATGGCGGACACATGTCAAGGAGAAACTGAAAAAGCACGATGAAGAGCCAAAGCGACTCCATGATGAGCATGTGGATGGAACAAACCAATTTAAGGTTGGAGACAAGGTACTGCTAGACAAAACGGATCCACGAATTGCCACTTTGGAGATTGATACAAATAGATCAAACCCCTTTTACGGTACTGACCATCTTTCCATATGGTATAGTCAAGGTAACTCATTCTGAATTTGACATATTTAGGGTAAATAATGCTTGACTTAAACCTTGTTTTGATAATAGAATTGATAACGAGATAGAGGAGTTTCGGCTCCAACTACCACATTGCCCTAGCTGCCGCTCGTCCAAGTTCCCTACCAAAGCCCCCATCGTCGCCGTCGAACCTCTTCCTCACCGGTCCAACCACCCCCACTTCCTTTCCTTCCCAACCGCCCCTCAACCACACCCATAACCTTACCCAACGAGCTTTCCCTCATCGACCTAAGCCCCACAGTAGTCCCTTTCGCGCCCCGCCTGCTTCAACCCCTTTCCTTATCACACTCCCTCATCGAAACCTCCCCTCAGCCCCTCAATTCGTTGAGCAACCATGCTCACCACCCCCACATTTAACTAAGAACGCAACAAAATCCCGTTCTCTGATGATTGATTCTGTAGATATTAATATTTAATAATCATTGGTTTAATATAGTGTTATATGAAATTTTAGTTCAAAAAAATTGATTGATTAGAGAATTGATCATAGTACAGGGATGAAATAGTAAATGAGGAAAAAGTTGACTATTGTGAATTTCTATTCACTAATGATAATACATTAATTGATTAGAGACTAAAATGATAATTTAGCCATTTTTATAGATAGTGGCCGGATAGGTGTTGGCATTACCTATAATAGTGTTAATTTTTAATTATTAATCAGATTAGATATTTATACCATAACATAGTGGATAGAATGAGAAAACTCTTTTTTTTTCTTTCTTTCATCCTTTACATCATCGTTTTTATTCTTTGTTAAGCTAGGATCAAGTTTTGTGCTCTTACATGGTAAGACAATTCGAGCCTGTTTTGCATGGATTTTGTGTTTTTGAGATTGTTATGCTTTAGTCTAGCTAAAAAGTGGTGTTTGTTTCTAAAACTATTAAAAACTTCATGAGATTGTCATTGTTGAATGCTTGAAATTTTAGTGTTAAATGATTAGATTAGAAGAGAGGTTATCAAAAAGGATCACTTGGTAAAATGGAAATTTGTTAGTTTCGAATATTAGAACTAAACTGAAGACATTTCGAAACCAGCTTAAGATGTCTATAAACTTTGTTATAAAGGGTTCGACTATTCAATGTGTTAGGTTTAAGGGAACCTAAAGTGATAGAATTGAACTGACTTATATGTTTCATAAGCTGATGAATGATAATGGTTGATAAAAATTGAATTAAATTATAGTATAGATCAAGATTTGAATCAGCCGAGAGAAGATCGAGGGAAATGAAAAGTTGTTGAGTAGACTCTATTGTTTAATTTTTAATAGATTTAATTTTTTTCAATGGTTTATCAAACTATACCTTACTTAGAATAAATTATATTTTTTGGGAATTACAATATTTACCGGTTTCTATTGAGAGAATTTCGTTCCTACTGAAAGTAACAATATTGCTTCTTGTTTTGTGTTTAGTTCATGTTGCTTGAGCCCACATTTGACGCAATTTAGGGTATGAGGATAACGGAAAAGGCTGTTCAGGTCAAAGCCAGGATAAACTTGAATTCGTTTCATTCAAAGCATAAGTACTTTTTGGGAAATTCATTTTGCTATAAATATCGTAAATGGCTCGATTTTGAAAATTTGTAAACTTTCGCTATATTTGTCTTTTTTTTTACTGGATTTTTCCAATACTGGCAAATTTGTTTCAGTATAAGTGGTCAGGTGCATCTAAACAAGTAAGTCAGTAGCCAAAAATGAATAGTGCCACCTAAAAGTATCAACACAAATGCTTACTTGTACCGATACAACTAGGTCAGATAAGGGACCCTCCCATTTTTGACTTGTGTTGACCCTCGATGACTTGAACTTGGTCCTGAGCATCCCCAAACACTTAGAACTCGTTTAAAAATGTTTCTAATGTGTTGATTAATGAGTTGATTATTGAATGGTATTCTTACGAGAAATTGAATGAAAACTAATTTGAGTTGCTTTGACAATGAATGTGGTGTCACATACTTGAACCCAACAATCGGGTTGGATGTGGGGTGTCCCGAGAAGGACATGATTTTATAGTGCTCAACAATTCAACTAATGATTTGTTATTACTCATATGAATCTAGTTTATGGGACCATCAATCTTATAGATTGGGTTATCATCACCATTGATATTTCAATTTGGCAATAGTCTTATTACCCTTGATGTTTTATTTATTAATTTTATTAAATTTCTCCCTAAAGGCAGAGTAAGAGAGTCGATCAAATTCACTTTCAACTTCACAAAATCAATTAATATGGCTCTATCTTTTTTCAATTGTTTTATCACATCATGTCTCAAAAGAATATGTTTATTTTTAACACTCAAAGTTTTTGTTGATTGGCAATCACAATGCATTGACACAAAAAATGTTGGTTTTGTACCTGATGGTTTGTTATTACCCATACGAAGGATATAACTTTATAGTGCTTAGCAAATCATTGTTATTACCCATATGAACTTAATTCATTTGATCATTAATCTCATAGGTTGGGTTACCATTACTGTTGATATCTCAATTTAGCAACAGTCTCGTTTCTCTTGATAATATTCGTGCTCTATTCTAAGCATGCTGCCTTTCACTTAATTTTGTACTGCAAATTGGTGAAGTGCATGAAAAAATATTAGTTTTTTTGTACTACAAATATTTTTTTTTTTTTTTTACAAATTACAAATTGAGAAAGAAGATGGCAACCACATAATTTCGACACTGATTTTGTAAATGCCAACAAGGGTTTAACCATTGCTCTTCGCATAAATAATAATAAATCCAAATAAAAAGATTAAATGTGATTTTTAAATGAAGAATTTGTAGAAAATAATAGAATTTTGAGTTTAAAAAATCTCACTTTATTTAACTAATAAAATATTTTAGCATTGTTTCTTTGAAGAAAGTATATAAATAGTTTAGATTGAAAAATAAAATTAAAAATAATAGATAGTAGAAACATTTCAGTTAAGATATAAAATTGAAATTTTAAATTAAATATTTATTTTTTAAATTTTAAGAGTTTTTTATCTAAAATCAAGAATATTAGATTGTAAGTATGAGTGTTAAGGTTTAATCCGAAATAATTCAATCTCTACCTTCAATTATATATATATATATAAAAAGATATTTTAACGATATTAATAGCTTAGATTGAAAGATAAAATTAATAATAGATAGATAGTACAAATATTTCAAATTCAAATATAAAATTGAAAATTTAAATTAAATATAATATAAGGACCAAAATTATAATTTATCCTTCAATTTTAATTTTATATATAATAGAAAGACATCTCCAATTTTGATGGAAGCATGGCCTAATACTTTCTATCATGAAGCCCAACTTTTGAAAGATGTGTGGCTTCATTTTCTGTGTTATGATTGACAAATCCATTGCTTAATGCATTATTCAATTTGTTGGAGACATTTAGAATCTTAGGCTATCTGTCGGTGATAGGACATATCACAAATTATTTTTTGGATTTAGGGTAAGAAGTAAGGGTTTATTTGATTGATTAATTTTATTTTTCGGAAATGTTTTTATAATTTTCAGTGTTTGATATGAGTCAACGGATTTCTTTAAGAAAATATATAGTGTGTGCTTCATCAACCTTTCTCACAATAGATTTAAATTGTTACCATAAATTTAATTTTATATAATAAATTAGATCTAACTTATTAGGTTTCATATGTATTCTTTGTTGATGCATGTAAATATCTATGCATAACAATTACATTCAATGATCCTCTAAATACATGAAAAACTTGAAAAGTTTAGTACGTGCTCATATTCTATAGTCACACCTAAATTTGACTTACACCCAAGAATTCTCCAAATACATTAAAGAACATAAAAAGATTAGCCATACTCGTATTAGATACATGCTCATATCCAAATGATTTAACAGCATTTCCATTTTATGTTATTTTGGGATTTAAGTGAGATGTATGTTGGATTATAGTCTAACTTTTTCCATTTACTTAATTTATTTCAAATAAAATTTTTCCTTTAATTTTTCCTTTCCATTTTAGAAAAGAATTATATATAAAGAAATCCTTTACTTATGATTTTTTTATCCCACGACATGAATTCATATTTCTAAAATTAAAAAGATAAATTTTGAATGGCGAAGGAACTTAACAAATTATAATCATTATTATATATTTAAAATGCATATAGAGACAAAGTACACAAGCATACGGTATTTTATCTAAATGACTTAAAAAATAAATAATTACATAAATGACCCATTATTTTGTTCCAATTATCGCTGATAATTGTGTCAAGTGTTAAAAAAATATTTTTTTGGGGTTGGGGGACCTAAATGACCGGCACCCTTCGTATTTTTTTCAACTGTATCATAACGGTATACTTTACACCAATATTTGAAAAAAAAATTTGGGTTGGGGGACTTTGATCGTTGGCACCAGTTTTTTTAGGTACTGGCACATAGATAGGTAGCACCCACTTTGCCAGAAAATAAATATTTTTGGGTTGGGGAACTTTGATAGCCAGCACCATATTATTACAAAAAAAAAATATAATCTTTTGGGTGTTGGCACATAAATGACCGACCCCCACTTTATCAGATACATTTTTTTTTTGGTCAGGGGAACTAGATAGCTGGCACCTTATACTCAATTTTTTAAAAAAAAAATTTGGGTGCTGGCACACAGATGGTCGGCACCCCAGTACCAGATTTTAAAAAAAAATTGGGTGTTGGGACACTAATGACCAGCATCCCTTCAATATATAGAGTTGTTTTGTATTTCATTTGAGCTTTTTCTTTGCTTTTATCAGTTGAAACCCAATATTAAGAGTACCGATGTTTTGTTTGTTGAGGAAGCCAAAATTGTTGAAAATGAATTCCCAAATTCTGTTAGTTTAAGTTCATTTTGATCGAGAGATGATAAATACAGTTGAAGAAGGTTGTGTTTTTCAAAGTCAGTAAAAAATTGGAATGAGATTCAACAAACGTGTTTTGCTGGCGGATTTGAAGCAGAAGTTCAGTACAAAGATAGCTACTCGTTGCTGGAAACAGATGTTGATATTGTTTTACAATTTTTTTATTTCAACAAATCCGCTCAAGTTCTCAAAAATGGAACTTGAAGATGATAATCTAGGGACAATGATAGCAATTTATTACCTCCCGGAGATGGAAAATCCTAGCCCAGTTGAGTTGTTTTCGGAGATAGCAGAATTGGAATCTGTTCAAGTTATAATTCTAGTAAGTCAGCATTTTGAAATTGATTTTGATCTTAATGTCTGTTGGGAAGATCAGCCGTGTTGTGGACGATCACTACAAACTCCCGAAAATCCAAACTACGGTGGATGTTGGTATAATGTTCCAATACCATGTCCTCGTTTAGAGATCCATCTAGAGGTGTTGGCCACCATAGAAGATGGTGAGGAAGAGTCCAACAATGAAGAGTAGTTCGACCATGAAGAGTAGTCCGACCGAGATATTTAATATTTGAGTAATCTCGATTTGGATGACATCTCTGAAGACATAGGCGATGAAGGCCCGGGGGAGGGTAAAGATGTACATCCTTATTTGGCCGGAAACAAGGGATCCAGTATAGTTATCTGTAATAATCCAGGGGCTTTCATGACTGATGTAGATCTTGATGCATCACTTGCGCACGATTTCTATGAATATCCAGATATAATGTCGGCTTACTTACTGGATGAAGAATAGGAAGCTAAAGAGTTGTTTATAGGAAAACAATTCGATAACAAGAAATATTGCTTACATGTTATAAAGCAGTATAGCTTAAAGTTGTCTGTCGACTATAAAGTCACAAAGTTAACGCAATTTTTATATGTCAGAGAATGTTGGAAAGCGTCAAGTGGCTGTAACTGGTGTGTTTAAGTTGCATTAGTACAACGAACCCAGATGAGGACAATCATGAAAATAGAAGGTTCTCACACATGCACAGTTGCTCGTATTGTAACACCCCTTACCCGTGTCCGATGTCGGGACAAGATACTAGGCGTTATCAGACATAAACTCACACAATCATACAAAACCGAGGCAGGAATTTTTGTCCAAATTTAAAGCTTTTCATTCACATGTATATCGTCCCTTATATGAGTCCACGAGGCCCCAAACATACATTGGGTGTGGTTCGGGACTAAGCTGAAAACTTTCGGAACTTTTTCGACACTTAGAAAAATTTCTTATTTTGGAGGGTCACACGCTATTATGGGTAGGCCACGTGGTCACACACACCCGTGTGGCTTGGGACACGCCCGTGTCTTCAGCCCGTGTAACTCTCTATTTATGACGTCATCAATACAATAGGGTCACACGGCCAACTCACACGCCCGTATGCTGAGGCCGTGTCCATCACACAGCTGAGACACACGACCATGTCTCTGCCCGTGTGTTTACTACTATGCATTCTATTTTACCTAATTAGGGTGCAGGGGACACACAACCAAAACACACGTCCATAGGGCAGACCGTGTGTCACACACGGCCTAGACACATGCCCATGTGTCTACCCGTGTGGACAACTTTGAGGCTATTGTCCAAGCCTTTTGCCACCCTTAGGCACTCACATACTTAAACATATTTCATAGCACACAAAATGTCACATTTTGACAATCAATCATTCCTAATCAAGACTAATTCATGCCCATGTAATGTCACTATTTCACATACTCAAATTAACAAGTTTACTTAAGGCATTCCATACCAATTTCATATCAAATCAACATTATTAACCTACTCTCAATTCACACATTTAAACCATGATCATAGCCATACTAATTTTTTCATCATTCATTCATCATACCCATATGCTAATTAACACCATCCATCATCATCAAGACTTTGACACATGCATGCATAATTAATTAGGTTTACAACCCAATAATCAATATGAACCATATCTCATGGTCATATACAAAATGAATCACCAAATCACTATAAGCCAACACACTTGGCCAAATTAATAATGACATAATTAATCAAAAGACAAAGTCCCTATACATGCCATAAACTTAAAATACTTGTGTTCACTTATACCTAAATGATAGCTTGATAGTGTGATGGCATCTCCGGCAGTCTGCAACCCGAGCTCGCTAAATTAACCTATAAGAGATGGGAAAAGAAAGGGAGTAAGCTTCAAAGCTTAGTAAGTTCATATGCAAAAGCTTCAAAGCTTAGTAAGTTCATATGCAAATAAATAACAACTATTAACATTCATTTCCTTTATCTATCCATAAGGATACTATTATTACAATTTGCATTAAATCTCATGATTTCCACTTACTCATTCATAATGCTTACTCTTTTATCTTACAAACACTAATTGCATGTCTTGCCATTAGGTCAGCAACCCTAATCCCCCCATTATAGCATATCACATTATTAACAAGTTATTTCAACCCTCTTAACAACATGCACATCATTTACGAGTAATCATAATTTCAACATATAGCTTAACAATCTTTCACATGTCTATAGCTCACTTCTCTCTATGTTTTCATAATGACTTTAATCAACGATTACGCTTGTCTTTCTTCTTCTTCTTTTTTCATATCCATTGAATCACAACTTAAGTATATACATCATATTTTATCACAACTCAATTGAGCTCATAAGCCCAACACATGATTATTTTCAAATCTTATCATACATCCATTCATCATAAAAGTAGATCATTAGTCACAAGGTTATCAAGTATCATAGATACATTTTAAATCATGTCACTTACATTATGTATCATAAAAATCATGAATATGATTCATTCATTCACTTCTTACTGAGATTTCATCGATTCATAATCTCAATATTTATGAGCTTCGTGTACATACTTGTACCCTTTCAACTAGGTCATACCTTGTCATTCCTTTGACATAATCTTTAGATCACTCGTTGAACCACTTGGAATACTAAAGGATACTCGGGAATTCTCAAACACATAGTAAGATGCCAATGCCATGTCCCAGACATGGTCTTACATGGGATCACTTATCGATGCTAATGCCATGTCCTAGACATGGTCTTACATGGGATCACATATCAATGCCAATGCCATGCCCCAGACATGGTCTTACATGGGATCACACATAACCCTAATATCATAACATTTGTATCCTATCTATTCCTAAGGTTCAACTGGGAATTTTACCATATCGAATCTTTATCGAACGTATTCATAAAAATAATTAAAAAATTCATACAATATTAGATATTAAATGCATAATATAAAGTTGCATTATTTACACACGAACTTACTTCAACACCAAATATGGCAAAGAGGGACCTAACCATCAATTACTCATTTTCCCTCGTTCTAGTCCCGAATCTCATTTTCTTTTATCTATAACATCATATTTAGCCCACTTATTAGTAACATTATTCAATGTGACCCAAAAATCATTACATTTTTGCCTCTAAAGTTTGACATATTTACACTTTTACCTCTAGGCTCGTAAAATGAAATTTATTCAATTTCTTTAACCTACAAGCCTAGCTGAATCAATTTCATAACTATAACAGCCCAAAGTTTCCATTAAAACACACTTTGAATACATATTTTATAACTTTTACAATTTAGTCCTTTTAGGCATTTTCACCGAAAATCACTTAGCAAAAGTTGTTTCTCTAATCATAAACATGCATAATCTATCATTAAACATCAAAATACACAAATTTATAGCATGGTCAAACCCTATACCTTCATCATAACTCAAATAAATAGTAGAAATAGGTAGATCTTATTGCGAGGATTTAAAAAATGTAAAAATCATTAAAAACGACATTAGAACGGACTTACAATCGAGCTTGGAAGCTTCGAAAAACCCTAGCCATGGTTTCTTCATGTAAAATTTAGACAAGGAAGAATATGGAAAATAAATTTTGGCTTTTATTTTGTTTATTAAGTCATTTAATTACTAAATGACCAAAATATCCCTAACTTAAAAATATTCTATTTCACTTATTTCATGTCCATTTTTGTCCAAAAAATTATCCAATGGTCTAATTACCATTTAAGGACCTCCAATTTAAAATTTCATAACAATTTGACACCTCTAGCTTCTAGAACTTAGGTTTTTCATTTTTTACGATTTAGTCCTTTTAAGTAAATTGAGTGCCCAAACGTCAAAATTTTCAAACGAAATTTTCACAAAACCATTTCGAGAAATCATAGACCATAAAAATATAATAAAAATAATTTTTTTCTCGTCGAATTTGTTGTCCGGAAAGCACTGTTCCGACTAGGCCCAAAATCGGGCTGTTACAACTCTCCCCCTTTAGGGATTTTCGTCCTCGAAAATCTTACCAGAAGAAGTTGCTTTCAACTCTCATAAAACACTTTTACAAAACTTCTCAGAATCACAAACCGAATTCACCTCGTATATCTCTTTCCAATAACCTTTGGACTTTAACACACAATGCCAGAGCATATCGTCAATATCTCAGTTACTCTCTCAGGAATTCATATGCTCAGTTGTTCTGTCAAATAGAAACTCTATACATATTGAAACGATCATACGGATCTTTGCCAAACAATCAATCACAATTCAAGTAACATCTTCCTTTCTGGAGATTATGACAATCCCGATACGAAATTTATGGTAACTCTATCTCATTATCACTCTCACACCATCATTGACCGTATTAGTCCTGAATACACTTGATTTTCGAATTACTTGTTAACAAATAGACATCTGGACATAAACTCAAAAATATCGTGATAAATACTAAATCACCAGAATATCTACTTCATATAACTGCACATTTCATTACTTTAGGATGAACAAACGAGCTACCACTGAACTTCGTACAAAAATTTTTGCATAGACTCTGGATCATTGTACGCAATTTCTATCTTGAAATAACAATAATAACAAGAGTCATGACCTACCTAAATTTAACATCAGAAGTAAACTCACTCTGAACTCATTTAGATTACCATTCACTATCACATTTCTAAGCTTCTCGGTTTCGAAAGGAAAACCTTGCTTTAGCATTTAATATAGCTAGAATTAGACCATCATCAAATAAGGTCAATCAAGTAACCAGTAATCACAAAATAAACAAATATTTTCCATCTAGGCATCTATAGCTATAACCGCTTTCTCAGAGATTAACTTAATAACTTACTCGAAATCTTTCATTATCACAAACCATTGACACTGTCTTAAATTTCAGATCTTTCTAGGACATTCAATACTCTAACTTTTTGGACCAGGAAGCACGTGAGATTTTCTGTCGAACACACGAAGTCATCCAATTATCAACACATAATAGCAGTCATCTCTAAATCACCAGTCCAACAGTTCTTTTTAATGTGACATTAACCGTCTGAAAGTACAAACTATCTCTTTACATTCTTGTATTTAGACACATTCTAATTCGTTCAACAGTGCATCACTGAAATCATAAATACTTTACTCAGTTCAAATTGAACTCAGAACTAAAGCTTCGATTAATAATACTTTCAACTGTTTCCGACTTTGTTAACATGCACAGATCATTCCAACTTTCAATGCGATAACCTTTTAAATCAAAACAATTTTAACTCGTAATAACATCATTCGGTTAGAGCAATCCAATAAGTATATCTCTATATCATACTTTCTAGAATATAGGTCCTTTAATCAAACTGCTTGTTTACATACTCGTGAATGTACAAAATTCATTACTATACTTGAGGATACTTTAAATACATATAATTCAAATCACATTTCAACTGGCCAGCTCACTCTGACAAAAATAACTAAGTCGATTTCAATTATCGATTAATAACATATAGTAAAATGTTCCTTTCATCGGACTAGTAAAAACAACTCAAACACGCAATCTTTCAAAGTTCTCTTATCATGCTAATCAAAGGCCTTTACAGTCACATTAGCTCAAAGAAACAAAGACATCCCAATTAAATGCACTGACTATAATTAACTTACCTGAGAAAAGAAATTCATCATATAAATTGAAGCTTGTGATTTCACTACTTATACCTTTGCCGATGTTAATTCTCTTCACGAAAATCAGAGAAATCCAGATACCAGAATCACCACATTCCTATTATCAAATCCAGAAATACAATCATAATAAACATAGCCATCACAGACTAAAGAACTTACTTTAAAGATAAGTCATGTCCGATAATTTACACAATAAGGATGATAAGAAAATACGATACCATACCAGAAATCTGAGAACATAACTCATAAGAAAATAAGAATGAAGATCTGGATAATTTCTCAGAGAAAACTAGAAGAGAACAATACTTACCAGATCTGGAATTCCATCGTAGCAAAGATAATACACTTTCTAAATATGTATATAAGACAAAACATCATCCAATAGATACAGAAGAATAGTCTCACATAAGTTCTCGCCATCAACTCTTATTCCAAACATACTAGAATAGAGTCTCAAAGAGATAGATAAAATAATACTGATCATAAACCAACCAGGATAACAGTGCTTTCGACTAATATTAGAGTTAGCTAACATTCTCACAACATAAGAACTTCATCAAAAAATGAACAATCACACACATATCTCTGAGAATAAGGAATATATAGAATACCCAAAAGAGGTCATCATAATCTATTCAACCATAACTTTTATACATAAACACCTTTACAACTCAATTATCATTTCTCTAACTAATTTTGTCATCACGAACCCCGTATTATTATACTCACTAATGAAAATCAATTCGGGAGAGATTTCGACAAATACATACTTGGACTACACACCTAATTAAGTTGATTAGCTGAGACTACCTTCTTCTTTAATCGTGACATTGCATAATATATATAATCTTTAAAACGTTCTGATATTTCTTCCAAAACTTTTTTCACTTCCCAAACTAATCTCACCTCTGTATACATTACTAATTATTCCACCACTGTATTCTTTGGTTTTACACTTGTGAACTTATTCAACATAATTCTCATGAATTTTCATTATAAAAGCAACACCGGTCAGGGGGTGAGGTCGTAAAGCCTCTAACTTGACTCTCATAAATACACACATATAACTTAGCATTCATCATTAATGTAATATCATCATAATCACATAGTTCACTTTAAGCAATTTAACACACTTATTTATTTTACAAATGTTTTCTGTCATCCATAATTTCAAACAATGAACTTACTTACTCAAGCTCAATATTAGTATCAAATTAAGTTCTAACTTTTAACTTCAATTTCACTTACCAACATCTATCAAATTAAAGAACATCTTATGGGTTTGAGTACGATGTTTACTTGATGTCATAGTCCAACTATGGTCTTACATACCATTACGATGCTATATTTTAGCTATGGTTTAGTCGATTCTTGGACTAACCTAGCGTATATGACTAGCTATACATGCCATATTGCTATACGTGATAGTGTGATATCTCCCGGCTCTGACAAAATTATTTTATTAAGACAGAGATGATTTCCAACTGAGCTATTTTCAATAATGCTGAAAATGATATTGAGATGATTAAAATGTGCTGATGATGTGTTGAGATTTGGAAAGGTATGAATAGAAGTTCATGAGAAATAAGATAACCACAAGTTGAGAAATGTGAAAAAGTGAAATGAAATGAAGGTTTATGTTGTGATAAGCCATCCATACTTGTATGGAATGCATATGATGTTATTTGCCCAACATATTTGATTAAGTGAATATGATAAGTACACTTACACAAATTGATGAAATGTGTGTTTATGTATACTTCTTTAAGTAAGTGTGATTAGTATGTTCATATGGTTGAATCTTATTTTTAATTGTTAAATTAGAGATAACATAATATTTTTTTTTATGTCTTTTTTATTGAGCCATGAACTTTATAATAGAATGAACATTGAATTGGAAGATCAAATTGAGTAGAATGTAGGAAATGAGTACGATCGTTCGATGATGAATCGACGAATAAGACCATGGTTGAACCGTGGCAAAGTATGTAATGTAAGACCATAGTTGGGCTATGGCATTTCAGTGAAAGGACCATAACTGAGTTATGGCATTGTGAACGTAAGACCATGGTCAGACTATGGCGGTACATGTGAGTACATAGAAGACCATAGTTGGACTATGGCATTATAACAGCCCGATTTTGGGCCTGATTGGAACAGTGGTTTCGGGACAAAAAATTCGACGAGGAAAAATTTATTTTTATTATATCTTTATGGTCTATGATTATGAAATGATTTCGTGAAAATTTTGTTTGAAAATTTTGACATTTGGGCACTCAATTTACTCAAAATGACTAAATCGTAAAAAGTGCAAAACCTGAGTTCTAGAAGCTAGAGGTGTCCAATTGTTAGGAAATTTTAAATTGGAGGTCCTTAATGGTAATTAGACCATTGGATAATTTTTTGGACAAAAATGGACATGAAATAAGTGAAATAGAATATTTTTAAGTTAGGGGCATTTTGGTCATTTAGTAATTAAATGACTTAATAAAAAAAATAAAAGCCAAAATTTCTCGTCCATATTCTTCCTTGTCTAAATTTTACATGAATAAACCATGTCTAGGGTTTTCCAAGCTTTCAAGCTCAATTGTAAGTCCGTTCTAACCCCGTTTTTAATGATTTTTACGTTTTTGAAATCATCGCAACAAGATCTACCTATTTCTTCCATTTATTTGAGTTATGATAAAGGTCTAGGGTTTGAACCATGTTATAAATTTGTGTATTTTGATGTTGAATGGTAGATTATACATATTTATGGTTAGAGAAACAACTTTTGCTAAGTGATTTTTGGTGAAAATGCTTAAAAGTACTAAATTATAAAAGTTATAAAATATGTAGTAAAAATGTGTTTTAATGGAAATTTTAGACTGTTATAGTTATGAAAATGATTTGGCTAGGCTTTTAGGTTAAAGAAATTGAATAAATTTCATTTTATGAGCCTAGAGGCAAAAGTGTAAATATGTAAAACTTTAGGGGCAAAAACATAATTTTTCCATAGTACGATTTTTGGGTCACATTGAATAATGTTACTAATAAGTGGGCTAAATGTGATATTATAGATCAAAGAAAACTAAATTCCAGACTAGAACGAGGGAAAACGTGTAATTGACGGTTAGGTCCCTCTTTGCCATTTTTGGTGTTAAGGTAAGTTCGTGTGTAAATAATGCAATTTTATATTATGCATTTAATAGATGATATTGCATGAATTGTTTAATTATTGCTATGAATACGTTCGATGAAGATTCGATGTGGTAAAATTACCGGTTGAACCTTAGGAATAGATAGGATACAAATGTCATGACATTAGAGTTATATGTGATCTCATGTAAGACCATGTCTGGAACATGACATTGGCATTGATATGTGATCCCATGTAAGACCATGTCTGGGACATGACATTGGAATCGATACGTGATCCCATGTAAGACTATGTCTGGGACATGGCATTGGCATCTATATGTGATCCCATTTAAGACCATGTCTGGGACATGGCATTGGCATCAATATGTGATCCTATGTAAGACCATATCTGGGATATGGCATTGGCATCTTACTATGTGTATAAGAATTTTCGAGTATCTTTTAGTATTCCAAATGGTTCAACGGGTGATCTAAAGATTATGTCAAAGGAATGACAAGGTATGACCATGTTGCAAGGGTACAGGTATGTACATGAAGCTCATAAATATTGATATTATGAATCGATGAAATCTCAGTAAGAAGTGAATGAGTGAATCATATTCATAAGTTTTATGATACACTATGTAAGTGACATGATTTAAAATGTATCTATGATACTTGATAACCTTGTGACTAATGATCTACTTTTATGATGAATGGATGAATGATAAGATTTGAAAATAATCATGTGTTGGGCTTATAAGCTCAATTGAGTTGTGATAAAGTACGATGTATATACTCAAGTTGTGATTCAATGGATATGAAAAAAAAAAGAAGAAGAAGAAAGAGAAGCGTAATCGTCGATTAAAGTTATTATGAAAACATAGAGAGAAGTGAGCTATAGATATGTGAAAGACTGTTAAGCTATATGTTGAAATTATGATTACTAGTAAATGATGTGCATGTTGTTAAGAGGGCTAAAATAACTTGTTAATAATGTGATATGCTATAATGGGGGAGATTAGGGTTGCTAACCTAATGCCAAGACATGCAATTAGTGTTTGTAAGATAAAAGAGTAAGCATTATGAATGAGTAAATAGAAATCATGAGATTTAATGCAAATTATAATAATAGTATCATTATGGATGGATAAAGTAAATGAATTTTAATTGTTGTTATTTATTTGCATATGAACTTACTAAGCTTTGAAGCTTACTCCCTTTCCTTTCCCATCTCTTATAAGTTAATTTAGCTAGCTTGGGTTGGAGACTACCGGAGATGCCATCACACTATCAAGCTATCATTTAGGTATAAGTGAACACAAGTATTTTAAGTTTATGGCATGTATAGGAACTTTGTCTTTTGATTAATTATGTCATTATTAATTTGGCCAAATGTGTTGGCTTATAATGATTTGGTGATTCATTTTGTATATGGCCATGAGATATGGCTCGTATTCATTATTGGGTTGTAAACCTAATTAATTATGCATGCATGTGTCGAAGTCTTGATGATGATGGATGGTGTTATATAGCATATGGGTATGATGAATGAATGATGAAAAAATTGGTATGGCTATGATCATGGTTTAAATGTGTGAATTGAGAGTAGGTTAATAATGTTGATTAGATATGAAATTGGTGTGGAATGCCTTAAGTAAACTTGTTAATTTGAGTATGTGAAATAGTGACATCACATGGGCATGAATTAGTCTTGATTAGGAATGATTGATTGTCAAAATGTGACATGTTGTGTGCCATGAAATATGTTTAAGTATGTGAGTGCCTAATGGTGGCAAAAGGCTTGGAAAATAGCCTCAAAGTTGTCCACAGGGTAGACACACGGGTATGTGTCTAGGCCGTGTGTGACACACGGTCTGCCCCATGGGCATGTGTTCCGGTCGTGTGTCCTATGCACCCTAATTAGGTAAAACAGAATGCCCAGTAGTAAACACACGGGCAGAGACACGGTTGTGTGACTTGGCTGTGTAACCTTATTTTATTGATGATGTCATAAACAGTGAGTTACACGGGCTGAAGACAAGGGCGTGTCCCAAGCCACACAGGCGTGTGACCCTCCAAAACAAGAAATTTTTCTAAGTGTCGCAAAAGTTCTGAAAGTTCTCAAGTTTAGTCTCAAACCATACCCAATGTATGTTTAGGGCCTTGTAGGCCCTCATAAGGGACGATATGCATGAGAATGAAAAGTTTTAAATTTGGACGGAAATTCTTACCTCGGTTTTGTATGATTGTGTGAGTTTATGTCCAGTAACGCCTCATATCCTATCCAGTGTCGAACATGGGTAAGGGGTGTTACACGTAGGTCGCAAGACTATCGATAAATAGATGCAAAAATAATATGCAATTGCCAAGTCCCATTCGTGAAGGATAGTCCCACCATCCCTATATCGACTCTTCTTATGGACATGCAAGCTTAGTTCAAATACAAGATTTCCTACAGTAAGGCTTGGTGGGAAAAACAAATTGTGATGAAACAGTTGTACAGTGATTGGGATACGTCATACAACGAACTTCAAGGGTTGATAATCGTGATGCAGTAATATGTGTCGAGAACGGTGACTGATTTGCAAACATTGTTGTATAAAGGCTCGAACAGCGAGATTGAACTGAGTAAAGGAGTTTTCCACTGATTGTTTTTGACGTTCGAGTCATGTGTTAGGGCCTTCCCTCACTACAAGCTGATGATGTAGATGGATGGAACATGGCTGCACGTGTTGTATACGGAAATACTCCTGATTGCAGTTGTATAAAAAGACAATCGGAATGTACTTCCTATCACTTTTGCCATTGTGGAAAGTGAAAACTTCGAGTCTTGGAATTTTTTTTGTCAAATCTGAGGAGGCACAATGTCAGGCAAGACAATGTTTGCCTTCTATTGGACAGATCGAAAGGATTAGTTACTCTGTAAGATGTTCTGGGTTTCGTGGAGGTCTGTTTATTGCATCTGACACATTGTGTCAAACTTCCAAAGAGAGTATAAGAATAAAGAATGTCGTAAAGAACTTTTGAAAATGTGTAAAAAAACAATGTTCCAAAATTGATTTGTATTTTTTCAAGATTTATAAGTTTGTATTTCTAAATTTCCTTTTTATAAATTTATAGCTATTTAATTGTTTTAAATTATTTGTTCGAAATTGCATACACAAGGTACGAGTTAGAACCGCGACGATTAATGCAAAGGTTTGTGAAGCTTGAAGCTCAAATGAATTTGTTACCCGAAAATCTTCGTCATTGACAGTGGTTGGGTAAAATAGAGAATTGGCACTGGGGTCAAAGTTTCAATGATGGGTTTTGGTATAGTTACATGATGACCAACCTCGTAGAGGCGATTAACGCGATCTTGAGGCATACACGTTATCTTCCAGTTTTGGCTATTTTCTCGGTAACATTCTATAGTCTGCCAACATTGATGCCAAGGATAGGGCAGAGACAAGTAAAGCAAATGGAGGACGGGTACGTGTACGTTGAGGGCATTCGAAACGCAATGAAAGTAAATGCGAATAGGGTTCGGAGGATGAACGCAGAACTATATTTGCGCAACTTGGAGACATTTTGGGTTCAAGAGTACGTAGGTCGTTGCTTGGATCTCCACCCAGGTCGTACGCTGTTCATATGCAAAATATGTATTACGAGTGCGGGTGGTTCTAGAATCTTTGATATCCGTGTACGCATGTTCATGCAGTATGTGCGCATGCAAAATTACATGTTGAACAATTCATAGACGAGGTCTACATGCTGCAACGCACAATGCGTATTTGGGGGAACGAATTTCTCATAATATCGAATGTCTCGAACTGGGAATTTCCGCCGCTTGCTTTTGAAATGTTGATGGACTACAGTCTTCGTAGACATTCTAAAGGTCGACCATAGTCAACGAGGATTCGAAATGATAGCGATATCAAGGAAAAGGGCGAACCCAAACAATGCACGGTCTACCGAACATTCAGCCAGAACCGACCAACTTGCCCACATTGTGTTTATATTCACAGCCAATCTTCTCTTAATGTCAGATTGAAAGACGACGAATAGGACGAGTGATTTTTATTATTTTATGATTATTGTAAAACTTGTAATTAAAGTATAAATAAAAATATTATCTATTTCTTTATATTGTAAGTTTTTTATGAGCCACTATTTTTAGTTTAAAGAATAAAATTTACTAAAAAATAAAATGAATAATGAGAAAAATAAAAATATTTATTATTAATAAATAAAAACATATAATTCATTTATTCGTTTATTACGAAATGAAATAGTGTAAAATTAATAAATAATGTGTAAAATAAATAAAATAAAAGTATAAAAGTTAAAATAAATAAATAGAGTAATAAGAAATAAAAATGGATGAAAAAAAAGGAAAAAAGTAAAAAAAATAAAATAAAATAGGCCCGTGAATTGAAGAAAAAAAGTAAAAAAAATATTAAAACTCTGACAGCCCGTGAATGATAGGTTGGTGTCAACGTGTCAGGCCTAGGCCAAGTAATGATCGGCTTCAATCTCGCTCCTCGCTTCCCGTGTCATGCCTAGGCCTAGGCCTATTTTGTCAGGCCATGGCCAAGCAATGGCCTGCTTCAGGTCAGGACTATGTGTCTGTAGCACCCCAAACCCTGCCCAGAAGTTATGGCCGGATTCGACATGCCACATCAAAAACGTTAAAAAAAAATTCCATTCTAAGTCCAGAAAATCGTACTTGATGTTCAAAAGATTAATTCATTAAAGATTAAAGTGAATGGAAGCTGTGCACCAGGTAGGCAACCGAAAAAGAGGTGGTGAGTCCATCGGACTGCTTAAGTACCAAGCTCCCTTCAGATCTAATCTTAGACATGCATACCGCCATTGCCACACCTTAACGTCATGGATATTTCTAGGAAACCGATTTGATTAAGTCATTTTTAGGAAAAGTGATTAATTTTGGAAAATACTTTCATTGCGGAAGCTTTGCTTGTTGTCGTGTTATTTTGAAATCAACTGTTGTTTTTGAAAACGCGCCTAAAGCTATCCAATTTCAATGAGTTAAAATAAGTATTACCTATCTTAGTAATACATATTAAAACCATCAAAAATAGTTAAGCGGCCTTATTACATTTAAAACCCAAAACTTCAATCGTAAATAAAAGGATGTCCAGTTCACGAGAAGAAAATCAAACTTTCGAGCGGGTGGCCACTCCAATTCCCTCACGACTCCAAGCCCACTATGGTTGGGGATTTCTGCGTGGATGAAAATAAAAGGGTGAGTTTGGGGAAACTCGGTGTAAATTAACCCAACCATAGCCTATATCAGCTCAAACCATAAAAATAGAATAAGTTGGCCTTAGCCCAGAACAGAATTCAGAATAAAGCCCATAGGCCCATAATAGAATAGAACAAATATTACATGTTTATGCAGAAACCCAACCATATCCAACCGTATACACCCCCGTACCAACCTTACATCGTGTGGGAGACAACTCGACCCACCCAACCGCTACACACCACGTAATTTGTAGCATGGCTGCCGAATGATAATGTGACAGAGTCACCAGATCTGAGATAATCGTGGCGAGCCACCGAATCAGATATATGTGGCAGAGCCACCAGATCAGATATTTGTGGCAGAGCGACCAGATCGGATATTTGTGGCATAGCCACCGTAACGCTTCCTCCATAATATAACCCATGTCCCCATACAATGATATATAATCATGGCATACATCATACGTAATCGATCGTCATGCTTTTCACCAAAATTAACCCTAGAGGTATAACGGTAATTTTGCACCTAGGGTATAACAAGAATTTTTCATACATAGGGGTATTATAGTAATTTAGCTACTTTTAGGGTTTTCATGCATATCCTAACTATTTACGTACTATCGAACACTTATCACAAGATATACTTAAATTGGGCCCGTTGGCCCATAAACCCGATCTTTGGCCCATTAAGCCCAAATTATCAAAATGTACGAAATCGCGTCTCGCAGTTTTATTACTTTAGATTACCAAATATACAAACCCAACTATCTTACGAGCATTCGCACACTCGAAAATTCCCAAAATACTGACTTTTCGGCATTTTGGCTTTTCGGCTTTTGCCAATCTAGTCTATGAGAGGGTGTCAGTTACACACCTGTTTTCGACGATATGCTGACGAGATCCACACACGAACCGCCTACAATTGGATTACTAACACGTTAATCTAACTATTCAAATACGAACTACGTATTAATCCCTTACAATATTCGGCCAACCACACCTACAGATCATAGTAAGCTTATAAGAAAACAATAAGCAACTCATTAACAAATTTTTGTCAATGTTTACCACATAATCATAATTTCACTGCAAGCTGTCTTCCTGAGCAACAGTCACTAAATTATTTATAACTGGAGCTACGAAACTCCAAATCAAGTGCTGTTAATTTTTCCTGAAAATAGACTCATATATCTTTTATCCATAAAATTTTCAGAATTTTTGGTACGGCCAATCAATACCAGGTTTTTCTTAAAGTTTCCCATGTTTCACTGTTTGACTAATCTGACCACTCTTCATTACGAATCAAATTTCTCATTGTACAGAATTCAAAATATGTTCTCGTTTATTTCATTTGAAACTAGACTCAACAAGCTTTAATTACATAATTTATGCAGCTTCTAACTCATCTCCCACAATTTATGGTGATTTTCCAAAGTCACGTTACTGCTGCTGTCCCAAGCAGATTTATCACCAAATCACTCTTTCACACCTAACTTGCATGCTTGTTATTTAAACATGTATATCACCAATCAATCATCACATATCTATGATTTTACTTAAGTATAATCTCCATTTCATCATTTTAAAGCACAACATGTTAGCTGATTTTTCCCTTTAACATCTAAGGCACATGCATGTTCATTTGTTTGGCTCAACTTCACCTATCTTCCATTTTTCATCAAAAGAAGATGAAACAACAACCATTTCCTTCATTTTAATTCATGACTAAATGCTCACAACACAACTAAAAATCAAAATATACTTCAAGAGTTAAGGTAGAATCAAGAAGAACTCATGAACCTCAAAATAGAAGCAAGGTACCAAGAACTTACCTTCAATTTTCCTCCTCCTAATGACCGAATACTCAAGAGCTTTCTCCTCTCCTTTCTCTTCTCTAACTTTCAGCTATAATGAACAAAGATGGACAAAACTTTGTTCTTTTCACCCCTTTTTCTTTTAATAAAACTTCATATTTCATCCATTTAATTCTTTAATACAAAAGACATGAAATTCTTATCATGAAACATTTACCTAACCCATTATCATGGAACATTTACCTAACCTATTATCATGGAACATTTACCTAACCTATTATCAATTTGTATCAATTTGTATCAATTTGTACCATAAATTATGGATATCAAGTGTACATTTTGTCTACAACAACATGATGGCTGGCCACTTCATGTAAAATGAGAGGTTTGTCATGCAAATCCTCCTATTTTGCACTCCTATTTATTTGGCCACTTCAATTTAGCCTATAGCATTTTCAAACATTTTCACATAGGTTCTATTTCATAATTTCACCCCCTTTTTCTTATGGAACAAAAATTAACTAAAATTGTCGGGTTCTATCTTAAGCTTGGGCTTTCTAAAGGCCCACTAACATAATTAAACCTATGCCAACATTCACAGATTCTAAAATTGGGCGTTATAACTCGCTTCTCCTTAAAGAAATTTCGTCCTCGAAATTTACCTAATCCAAACAGATGAGGGTATTGTTTGTTGCATCGTCTCTTCGACTCCCAAACTCAAAAGTTTCCCCTTCCTTAACTTGTTGAAAACGAGCGACCAAAGACTCATCGTTCAACTATTTTTCCTTAATCTGATCCACCAGGTTGGCCTCACTTGCAACTCACCAATGAGACATCTATCATCATACGACTCGACGAGTAAACATTGCTCTCGGATCGATCTGACTCTACAACTTAGAGCATCGGCTACCACATTAGCCTTGCAGGTGATACTCGATCGAATACCATAATCCTTAAGCAACTCAATCCATCTCCTTTGCCTAAGGTTCAGCTCCTTCGAGTCAACAAATACTTAAGACTCTTGTGGTCCGTGTATATAATACACCTTTCTCCGTACAAGTAATGTCTCCAAATCTTAAGTGCAAATATCATCGCCGCCAACTCTAAATCATGAGTCAAATAGTTTCCCTCATGAGGCTTAAGCTATCGTGATGCATATGCAACCACTTTACCCTCTTGCATTAACACGCAGCCCAAACCCACGTGTGATGCGTCCATCGCACACATAAAATCATTCCCAGACTCACCGAATTAACACAAGTGCTTCAATCGAACTTTCTTCAACTTCTCAAAAGCTTCCTGCTGTTTCTTAGTCCATACAAACGGTACTCCTTTCCTTATGTGTTCGTCGAGGTGCCGCCATCACGAAAAACCTTCCACAAACCTTCAGAGTATCCTCGCCACCCTAGAAAACTCCGTATTTCGACGGCCGACCTAGGCGGCTTCCACTCCAAAATCGCTTCAATTTTTCCGAGAGTCCACCTTAATCCCTCAGCAGAGACCACATGTCCTAAGAAGGTTACCTCCTCAACCAAAATTCACACTTGCTGAACTTCGCAAAGAGTTCCTTCTCCTTAATACTTACAAACACTATACTGAAGATGCTCATCATGTTTCGTTTCGTTTGAATATACCAGATATCGTCAATAAAGACGACTACGAATTGATCTAAAAATGGTTGGAACACATGATTCATCAGATCCATAAACGCTGCAGGAGCGTTCGTTAGTCCAAATGGCATAACCAGAAACTCGTAATGACCATACCGAGTCCTGAATGTCGTCTTTTGGATATTTGCCTCCTTGACCCTTAACTGATGGTATCCAGATCGAAGGTCAATCTTGGAAAATACCGAAACTCCTCTAAGTTGGTCAAATAAATCATCAATCCTCGGCAATAGATACTTATTTTTAATCGTCAGTTTGTTCAACTGGCGATTATCAATGCACATCCGCATCGTACCATCCTTCTTTTTCACGAATAACACTGGTGCTCCCCATGGAGACACGCTTGGCCTAATAAATCCCCTATCCAACAACTCTTGAATTTTAGCATTTAACTCTACTAACTCCTTCGGTGCCATCCTATACGGTGCGATAGACACAGGCGCCATTCCAGGTAACAAGTCTATTCTAAACTCAACTTCTCGATTCGAAGGCAATCCTGGAAGCTCCTCCGGAAAAACATCTTGGAACTCCTTTACGGTCCTAACCTTATCCACTGCCAGTCCCTCCTCTTCCGACTGACTTACAAATACCAATTAGGCCTCACAACTTTTCCGAATCCACTTTTCGGCTCTTAATGCCGACACCACATTGGACAAATAATCCCTTCGCTCACTTATCACCATAACCTCCTCATCCTTTGTGGTCTTTAACACCATTCGTTTAGCAACACAATCCAGAGTCACTTTATGCTTAACAAGCCAGTCCATTCCCAAAATGAGATCAAACTCTCCGAACGGTAACTCCATCAGATCTCTAGGGAAAATCTTACCTTGAGTTTCTAAGGGTACATCCCTATACAGTTTGTCTACTCTAACCGAGTGACCCAAAGGACTTAGTACAGATACCCCACTCACAATCTCCTCAGAGTAGTCCAAGTTGTCCATAATCCGTTCTGTGGCCTTCAACCAATATTCCGCCACATTCGGGGCTATACCAAACACGCCTCTAAAGATCTCCGCTCCGTTAGCCCGAAGTCGTTCAGAAATAGATCCTGAATTTTGTTGCCCGAACTTGCTCCGGCAACCCTTTCCAGAACACGAAGCATTGCCTGTGACAGGGCATCATCCTCGGCGGCCCTATCATACGGCCCATTCTCATCCGTCGGTGGTGGTCGTGCTACTCCAGTGGGTATGTGTTTAGAAGACGAAGATCCAGCTTGAGTACTACCTAGGCCTCGACCACGGCCTCTTCCCCGAGTAGCTCTCGTAATTATATCGATTTATCTTGATTACGAATTTTTATGCATCAATTCAATATTCCAGTGTTTATTACAGATGTTTTAGGAATCAGACAGTAATTCAAAGTTTGTTTTTGCAGAATCGAAGTCTAGCTACGCTTTGATCTCTTATCGATTTTCCTATGGTTTCGAATCATCCTATCTAGAGTATCCTAGTAGGGTTTCAGTACAGACAGATAATTCAGAAAAATATTCAGAAAAATTTAGAATACTTACAGACTTGAGCCGGGGATTCGGAATGCCACCTTCTAAAGATCTAAATTTTGAAAATCGAGTTTTTCGTATTATTTATAAAATTTTCGCTTTCGAAAATCTTTTTTTTGTAAACCCATTCCACAGCCGAGTTATTGCAACCTAGGCTCGATACCACTAAATGTAGCACCCCAAACCCGCCCGAAGTTATGGCTTGGATCCGCATGCCACATCAAAACGTTAAAAAATTCCATTCTAAGTCCGTAAAATCGTACTTGATGTTCAAAAGATTAATTCATTAAGGATTAAAGTGAATGGAAGTCATGCACCGTAGGAAACCGGAAAAGAGGTGGTGAGTCCATCGGATCGCTTAAGTACCAAGCTCCCTTCGGATCTAATCCTAGACATGCATACCGCCATTGCCACACCTTAACGTCATGGATATTTCTATGAAACCGATTTGATTAAGTCATTTTTAGGAAAAGTGATTAATTTTGGAAAATACTTTCATTGCGGAAGCTTTGCTTGTTGTCGTGTTATTTTGAAATCAACTGTTGTTTTTGAAAACGCGCCCTAAAGCTATCCAATTTCAACAGTTAAAATAAGTATTAACTATCTTAGTAATACATATTAAAACCATCAAAAATAGTTAAGCGGCCTTATTACATTTAAAAACCCAAAACTTCAATCGTAAATAAAGGATGTCCAGTTCACCAGAAGAAAATCAAACTTTCAGAACGGGTGGCCACTCCGAATTCCCTCACAGCTCCAAGCCCACTATGGTTGGGGATTTCTGCGTGGATGAAAATAAAAGGGTGAGTTTGGGAAACTCGGTGTGTAAATTAACCCAACCATAGCCTATATCACTCAAACCACAAAATAGAATAAGTTGGCCTTAGCCCGAATGAATTCGAATAAAGCCCATAGGCCCATAATGAATAGAACAAATATTACATGTTTATGCGAAACCCAACCATATCCAACCGTATACACCCCGTACCAACCTTACATCGTGTGGGAGACAACTCGACCCACCCAACCGCTACACACCACGAATTTGTAGCATGGCTGCTGAATGATAATGTGACAGAGTCACCAGATATGATAATCGTGGCGAGCCACCGTATCAGATATATATGTGGCGAGCCACCGGATCGATATTTGTGGCGAGCGACCAGATCGAGATATTTGTGGCATAGCCACCGTAACGCTTCCTCCATAATATAACCCATGTCCCCATACAATGAGATATATAATCATGGCATACATCATACGTAATCGATCGTCATGCTTTTCACTCAAAATTAACCCTAGAGGTATAACGGTAATTTTGCACCTAGGGGTATAACAGTAATTTTTCATACATAGGGGTATTATAGTAATTTAGCTACTTTTAGGGTTTTCATGCATATCCTAACTATTTACGTACTATCAGAACACTTACCGCGCATACTTACCCAATTGGGCCCGTTGGCCCATGAACCCGATCTTTGGCCCATTAAGCCCAAATTATCAAAATGTACGAAATCGCGCGTACTGCAGTTTATTACTTTAGATTACCAAATATACAAACCCAACTATCTTACGAGCATTCGCACACTCGCAAATTCTCAAAATACTGACTTTTCGGCATTTCGGCTTTTCGGCTTTTGCCAATCTAGTCTATGAGAGGGTGTCAGTTACACACCTGTTTTCGACGATATGCTGACGAGATCCACACACGAACCGCCTACAATTGGATTACTAACACGTTAATCTAACTATTCAAATACGAACTACGTATTAATCCCTTACAATATTCGGCCAACCACACCTACAGATCATAGTAAGCTTATAAGAAAACAATAAGCAACTCATTAACAAATTTTTGTCAATGTTTACCACATAATCATAATTTCACTGCAAGCTGTCTTTCTGAGCAACAGTCACTAAATTATTTATAACTAGAGCTACGAAACTCCAAATCAAGTGCTGTTAATTTTCCCTGAAAATAGACTCATATATCTTTTATCCATAAAATTTTCAGAATTTTTGGTATGGCCAATCAATACCAGGTTTTTCTTAAAGTTTCCCATGTTTCACTGTTTGACTAATCTGACCACTCTTCATTACGAATCAAATTTCTCATTGTACAGAATTCAAAATATGTTCTCGTTTATTTCATTTGAAACTAGACTCAACAAGCTTTAATTACATAATTTATGCAGCTTCTAACTCATCTCCCACAATTTATGGTGATTTTCCAAAGTCACGTTACTGCTGCTGTCCCAAGCAGATTTATCACCAAATCACTCTTTCACACCTAACTTGCATGCTTGTTATTTAAACATGTATATCACCAATCAATCATCACATATCTATGATTTTACTTAAGTATAATCTCCATTTCATCATTTTAAAGCACAACATGTTAGCTGATTTTTCCCTTTAACATCTAAGGCACATGCATGTTCATTTGTTTGGCTCAACTTCACCTATCTTCCATTTTTCATCAAAAGAAGATGAAACAACAACCATTTCCTTCATTTTAATTCATGACCAAATGCTCACAACACAACTAAAAATCAAAATATACTTCAAGAGTTAAGGTAGAATCAAGAAGAACTCATGAACCTCAAAATAGAAGCAAGGTACCAAGAACTTACCTTCAATTTTCCTCCTCCTAATGACCGAATACTCAAGAGCTTTCTCCTCTCCTTTCTCTTCTCTAACTTTCAGCTATGATGAACAAAGATGGACAAAACTTTGTTCTTTTCACCCTTTTCTTTTAATAAAACTTCATATTTCATCCATTTAATTCTTTAATACAAAAGACATGAAATTCTTATCATGAAACATTTACCTAACCCATTATCATGAAACATTTACCTAACCCATTATCATGGAACATTTACCTAACCTATTATCATGGAACATTTACCTAACCTATTATCAATTTGTATCAATTTGTATCAATTTGTACCATAAATTATGGATATCAAGTGTACATTTTGTCTACAACAACATGATGGCTGGCCACTTCATGTAAAATGGGAGGTTTGTCATGCAAATCCTCCTATTTTGCACTCCTATTTATTTGGCCACTTCAATTTAGCCTATAGCATTTTCAAACATTTTCACATAGGTTCTATTTCATAATTTCACCCCCTTTTTCTTATGGAACAAAAATTAACTAAAATTGTCGGGTTCTATCTTAAGCTTGGGCTTTCTAAAGGCCCACTAACATAGTTAAACCTATGCCAACATTCACAGGATTCTCGAAAATTGGGGCGTTACAGTGTCAACGTTACTCAGTCCACTAGTGGCCGGCTTTAAGCCCTCGGACGTGACCCGTACGGGTCACAAGGCTTTTCAGTTAATTTTTTTTCCTTTTTTCTTCCTAATTTTTTCCTCAAACCCCAATGGTCCCCCACTATAAATAGCTGATTTGAGCCATCAGTTATCTTACCATCGCAAATTCCACCACCGACCATCGCAAGTTCCACTGCCGACCATCGTAAGTCACCACCGACCATCGTCAACCACCGCTAGTCACAAGATTTATTCCTCTCATTTTCCTATAATACTAACAATTGTAAATTTCTGCAGACTTGTTTCAAATTTAAAGGCTTTCTAGTAATTTCCTAATTATTTATATCATTCCTGATAATTTCTTTGATTTTATAGAAAATATCAGAATGGATGATAATCTTTTCTAAAGCATGACAACTACATTGCTAAATTTGTTTGCAATAAGATCAAATATTCACTTGTTGACCTTTATACAAATATTTACTAATTGATAATATCTTCTTTTTTAAACGATAATTAAAACTTATTATTTTTACTATTTTCGCAAGAACTATACCTGGTTGTCAGATCTCGACTTCATGATCTGGGATATTTTTTGGATCGGAGGGTTTTGTCGTATTTGGATGTCACGGGGTTTAGGGTAGCCGCATATATTCAAATAGCTGACTTACGGGTCTATTTAATATCAGCCCTGGTTGAAAGATGGTGCTCCGAGACACACACGTTTCACCTCTCGTACAAGGAGGCAACAATCACACTAGAAGACGTAGTAGTCTAGTTGGGGCTTTCTATCAATGGAGAAGTAGTAACCGGGCTTGGAAAAGTGCTCAATCCGTAAGGTACTTGTAGCCAATTATTAGGAAGAGTGCCCCTTGATGATTAGGGAGGAAAACTAACCGATCTGAAATTCACTTGGTTAAGAGCTAACTTCGAGCATCTCCCAAGCAATCCAACATAGATGGACATTATCTACACTGCTAGAACTTTCATTTTGCAACTCATAAGGGGCATATTGATGCTGGATGTAAATTAAAATAAAGTCCACATCATGTACCTTACCCTATTAGAAGACCTGGCCCAAGTCAATAACTACAAAGATTGTGGTTGGTTGCTGCATGCTACTGCAGTCGTAGGCTTTATGTCGGATGCCATTTCTGGCAGGTGTGAGCCACCAACTGTTGTCCTGGCCACTCGTAAATGGGTGATTTAACATTCAACTATATTTTTGTTTCTTAATTTTATAGCATAGTACTTTTGCATGAAAAGAATAATAATTAAAAATATTCACGTGTATTTTAGATGGTCGATGGTATCGGGAATTGGACGGTCATACACCATACTCGTATACCGCCAAATGATAGAGACTTACTCTGGTGATAAGGTGAAATATGCTTCTGACCTTTTTCCAACAAATACATTTTTTGCAAAAAAAAGTACTATCAGCCCTAAACGTTTGATTTATAATGTGTAGTTTTTATGGATGTCGTATTCAGGCTGAAATTTACACCACTCATACCATCATAGGTACACGATCAGCAAACTCTGTTTGTAACAAACATGCCATTAATTAAATTTTATATGGTCAACTAGAATGTCGTGGATCAGGTATTAAGACAGCTCGGTTACATGCAACCTAACCCAGACCCTCCACATATATTGGGTGAAATACACGGGATTGACAAAAATGGGAGGGACCATATAAATTAGGCGAACCAATATGCTACATATAGCTTTCTGTGGAATGCCTAACATGAGAGGCGACCCCCTTTGTTTGTCTTGGACACAGGGTTCATTCCTTCGTGCAAGTACGCAAAATGGTACTTCAAAAATGAGTTGGTATACATTTACCAGGGTGAATACATATTGATCCCGGAACACACGCAACTAGAATTTACTAGATGGCATAAGACCGGAACACGACCGCATTGTAACCGAGTTCCTCCATACAGGAATATAGATTCTTTCTCAAACACCGATCACGAACCCGAATATGAAGCATCTGAGAAAACCTCGCATACCTTCCATCTAAATCCTCCTCCATTCGAGGAGATATTTGGCGAAGACCTCGAGCCTTAAGATTCGGCACACTCCAGATCATCCTCATAATAGTCGGAGCTCCATCAGCAATCACCTACACCTAACATTGATGATATTTTTGGCTCGACACCTCTAGTCTCGCAATACCCCAACACCCCCGATAATAGGGTATACAATTTTACAACTTTCTTCAATACACCGGAAGGGACACCGAAGGTCGGCCTAGGCAACTATTAAACTCCTCAGCAAGCTCCACGCCCTTGTCGACGGAGGTACCCCAAACGTTATATGCCAGCACCGGGGATGTTGCCAGGATCTACACAATTTTGATTTTTTTTTAAAAAATATTTATTTTGTAATTATTCTACAAACACGAAAAATTTGGAATTTTTATTGTAATTATTTGTGGGCATAGATGAATACAAAATATTAAGTCAAAAATATATAATTCAACATATAATATTATGCAAATAATAATACAAGAAAATAAGAACATTCTACAAAACTAATATACAAAAATATATAAAATTTATATAGGAAAATATAAAATTTGACCAAAAATCCAGATTAAAATATTTTTACAACACCCCAAAATAATAAAAATATTTTAGAACAATTTATATACGAAAATATAAAATTCAACCAACAAATAATACAAACTAAAATTGATTTACAAATACAAAAATAATACAAACATTTTGAATAGTAGTTTCTTCATAATTAGTCGTCTTTTGCTTGAATCAGGTTTACATTACATTTAGTAATTTCGACCTTGTTCGCTCGTCATATTCTTTAACTGTAACTGGTCTACACAGTTCATCATCTATGTTGTAGGAAGTCATCCTACCTTTGATGTCATAACCTTTATGGTTAACGTGACAGTATATAATTAAACTCCGTTAAAAATTGAAAATATATAATTCAACCCTGAAATTAAGTTGTACACTCCCAAACACTCCCGTCTACAACCCACTACATGACACCCATTTGATGATACACTACCAAAATCAATATCCACATTTGATAGTACACTCCCAAACAAGTTTTTTTCTATCCAACTACAATAGCACACCCCCAAGGCCCTCCATATATATAGACTAAGTGGGTGCCGAGCATTAGTGTTCCGACACACCAATTTTTTTTTTAAATTTTGATACAAAGGTGTCGGCCACTAGTGTCCCAGCATCTAATTTTTTTTTAATTCTGGTACAAGGATGCTGGCTATCAGTGTCCTAATACCAAATTTTTTTTAAAATCTGGTACAAGAGTGCTGACCATTAGCGTGCCAACACCAAAAAAAATTCGGATCTCAAAAAAGGTGGTGCTAGCCATTAAAGTCCCCCAACTCAAAAAAAAAAAAGAATTATTTGGTAAAGAGGGTGTCAACCATCTATGTGTCAACACCAAAAAAAATTATTTTTTAATGCAAAAAGTGGTGTCAGCCATCAAAGTCCCCCAACTCCAAATTTTTTTTCAAATACCGGTGTAAAGTATACTAGTATGATACGATTAGGAAAAAAATACGAAGGGTGCTGACCATTTAGGTCCCCCAACCACAAAATTTTTTTTATCACTTGACACAATTATCAGGTGATGATTGGGACAAAATCCAAGGCAATGCTGGCCATTTAAGTCCCACAACCTAAGTTTACTGTTCATTTTAGGTTATTTGAGTGATTGTTTTTTAACTTGGGCCATTTGTGTAATTATTTATTTTTTAGGTCATTTAGATAAAATAACCCAAAAACATATGATACATCTGTGAGTGTGTCCATTGTATTTATCTTCTTAATTTACTTTCCCAACCACAATAAAGCCTATAGTTTTTCCAAGTAAATAGTAGTACACTCTTTTAATTGCATTTATAACTGCACTATAATTATATTCATTCATTTTGTGGATACCATGTTTTAACTTTTATGTTAGTTAAATTTTATTAGTGGGCCAAACAATTGGTCTTAATTTGCATAGAAATCAAAATGAAACAAAAAAACATGGGGTTGTTGTAACATGCAAAGTATATGTGCATGTGTGAGGATGACTAAAAAGGAAAGATATATACATTTTTCAATTGTTTGTTTGAATTACCTATGAGAGCTATCTTTGGTACATTTTTCTCTTTTTCCTTTTCTTAATTAATAATTAGACCGATCATTAAACCTTCTTTTGATTGTTGCAATTTTTTTTACTCTCAAACATGTGCATTATGATTAAAAATGTGTAAGGATGAACTATTTTGTAGTAATGTCTCGATTTCATTGATAACCAAAGTTGAGAAACGCACAAGAATCGTAATTGTATTGAGAACAGGGTTACAAATGTGTACTATAGTGAGTTGGTGTTTAACTATGTTAATATCAAAGTTCACCATTAGAAGTTATAGACCAAGAGTTATGTCATACATATTAGATTTTTATGCTCAAAAAGATTATGTGAGGAGGCTTGTACTTGCTAGTGATGAGACATGTATTGAACAAATTAGGATGAATAGATTTGCTTTTTTAAAATTATATGAGATGTTATGTAATGACCTAATAGTCACGAGTATCAGAAAGTATGTTTTTGGGTCTCCGTTTTTGTAAAACGGATTTGTAAATTTTTATTAAAAATATTTACGAAGTTAATTGTGTGGTTAATTAGGTTTTGGTTAGGTGAATTTGCTTGAATTAAGAGTAATTAGGTAAAAGGACTAAATTAAATATATAGTAAAAGTTGAATTATAAATCAAAGAAAAGTAAAGGGACTAAAGAAGCAAATAATCCTTATTCCAACAAGTGTATGGTAATAGTAAATACATGTGTAAAATAATATACATATATATATAAATTAATAAAATATGTATTGCTTAATATTTAAGTATATATAAATATTGTTATATTATATTATTATAATATTATTAAGTAAATGAAATAATAATTAAGAAAAACAAATAAAGAAATAGAAAAAGAATAGAAAGATAGAACGAAACAGCAAAGAAAGAAAGAAAAAGAGAAAGAAGGAGAATTAGGGTTTCAAGAGTTCAAAGTTTAATTGGTTAGTCAATTTAGTCCATTTTCTTATAATTTTTATGTTTTTAGAATCCTGATATTAAATACTACCCGACCTATGTCAAAATTTTAGAAATTATTGAGTTTTTAAATGTTGTCTATGATGAATAATTAGAGTATTAGAGTCTAAATTGATAGATTTTTAAGCTAGAAATGAAAAAGGATTGAATCGTAGGATAAATTTCAAAATTTAGGGATTTAAGTGAAATTAGAGATTTAAATCTAGTTTAAATTGGAAATTGAATGAAAATATAGAATTAATTGTAAAGAAATAAAGTTAGTCTCGGTTTAGGGACTAAATTGGAATTTAGGCAAATGTTGAATAAAAAATTGAAATATTCAATGTGAAATTGAATTGTATTGTATTGATGAATTTTAATTGTTTTAATTCTGTGGCTAATGTTGTGCCGAAAACTTCAACTAAGAAGGGAAAAGATAAAGTCAACGAGGAATAGCTCGGAAGTTTTAGTTTGTATTTCTATAATCCGAATTTAATTATTAATTTGTTGTATTTTGATCTAAATGTTTATGGCAAGTAATTAAGGTGAGTGTTAGCATCTTGATATTGAATGGAATTTATATGAATATGTGACTAATGTGGAAATTGAATATTGGATGTTTGTTGCACTTGAAAAGATTGAAACCCTATTAACTGTATCGGGCTGAGTCGGATCTAGATGGCATGCTATAGGATTGGAAGAGTTCAGAGATTCTTCAACCTCGAGTCGATGGGACACTGGGTGTCAACTTATTACTTTGTATCATTCGATGAGGCACTAGGGGCCAAATTGGTGTGTTTTGGTTGGATCCATGTATCCGTCCAAGGTGTTAATAGGGGTAATTAAATGAAATGATACTATGATTGGTATTGGGAAACATTGAATGTGAACTAAAAATGAGACACATGGATTGTGCATCATATTGTGAAAAGCTATTGAGATAGCAAATGACGAGAATTGAATATGTTATGAATGGTTCATTTATGAATTGATTAATTGAAGGGCTATTGTTATTGTATGATTAAATGAGTATGTTATGATAATTTTTTTTTAAATATTCAAATTATAGAAATACCATTGAGTTTATACTTAGTGTATGGTTTTGTTTTCCGTGCATAGGTTAGGTACCTAAGTATGATCACCGATTCAGCATCCATCAACAATCCTGATCTCAAACGTGTTGAAGTATGTCTCTTTTTATGTCAGCATGTACCTAGGGTGTCTAAATGTTAACTATTTTGTGGATTGATTGTAAATAAGATTATAAGTTAATTTTGGTTGGTTATATTTATATGAGTATGAGTTATGTTAAGTAGGGGCGAGTATTCGATCGAGTCGAGTAGAATCAAGTCAAAAAATTTTGAGTTAGCCGAGTTGATGAATCCTATTTTAGCAATCGAACTCAATTTGAATTTTTTTCAAATATAGTCGAATCGAATAAAAAAATTTCGAGTTGAGTCGAGTCGAGTTAACGAATCCTATTATTTATACTCAATATTGCGTTTACATGGACAGATTATTTAACTAGTAAACGAAGTACAATATTATTTAACTACATAAACAAATATAATTTACTACTAAATAATTACATGTAAAGAACTATTTTAGGCATGCAAAATAACTATATATAACGTTGCAAGATGATCATTGTGGCCATAATTTGAGTCAACTACATGAGCTATTACATCACACGCATAATCATCTTTACATAGTGCATAATTATGCGTCAAGAACTATCTTATATACAAGATAACAAAATGATATACCAAAAGCATGATATAGAGATACATGTCACTACTACACAAAGTATGATATAATAAAATGATACACCAAAAGTATGATATAAATGGTCATGGTGTGACGCTCCAAGATGCGAATTCAACAAAATAAGTTCAAGCTTCCTACACAACAAAATCCAAAGTTCAACCAATTGTTTTGACCAAGTAAAGCAAATGCAAGGTTGAAAATTTCATAAGGATTAACAAAATATTTATTCCAAAAAGTTAAAATCAAACTATCTTCAAGCATCATATTCTTCGAATACTATAAATAGTAATTGACAAATCAGAACAAAAATAAAAATTTATTCTTAAATTATGAAAATCTTTACTAGAAAAATTAAAACTAAACATTCAATTTTGTGAGTTGTAGTTAAGTATGTTACCATCTTCATGTTCGATAACTTTGATAATTCTTATAAATATCAAAAGAGAAAAAATTTAATTAAATTGTGAGAATATTTATAAAAATAAATAAAATAAGCAATTAACCTTTTGGATTTAAGCTAGCCCCATACCATCATCTATATTTTGAAGTTCCTCCACATACTCCTCAAGGTTGATAGGATCTTTTGACCTTAGAAACCAATTTTGTGTGCAAACCAAAGCCTCAACTATAGAAGGAGTCAAAGAAATTCTAAAATTATCTAGAACACGTCCACTTGTGCTAAAAGAACTTTTAGATGCAACAGTTGAGATAGGAACGGATAACACATCTCGAGCCATTTTGTGCAACAATTGGGAATCTTGGACTATTAACTTTCCACCACAATAACAAATCAAATGAATCTGAATTATTTTCACAATCTTCTCCCAAATATCTATCCAATTCAGATTTACTTTCCAAGCCAACACGTTGTTTTTTCTTCATATATTGTTGCATGACTAAGCCTATCTTTGATTTTACTTGATCTATTTCATTTTCACTTGAACTTGGAGCTTTAGTAGGAAAATTACATTCAACTTCAACATTCATTTGATGATTTCCCTTAACAATTGCAGAATATTCATCAAACAAATCATGCAAGTCTCTATTGACCATCCTTATAATGTCATTTGCAATAGTAGGAAAAAGCAAGTTGACTCCAAATGCAAGAAAATCAATTTTCCGTCGTGGGTCAAAGATAACTGCTAGATAAATAAACAAGTTCATCACTTTTGAATCACCCCAATACTTCTTGTACTTGTCATTCATTTTTGAAGCCATAGGTATTTTGTCTAAATCCCCACAATGTTTATACTATTGAGAAGACAATGCACATCTGTGACTACTTCAAAAAAAGTATTAAAGGTGACATGTAATGATCTAAACACCTTCAATGTAAGTTCATGAAAAGGCTCAAGTACTTTCATAACTCTTCTAACATTTTCCCAATCATTACATGTGGGGAATCCCCATCCAGCACTAAGGTCTAAAAAAAAGTTATGATCATTATAAACATAAACTTCAAACACACATTCATATTTTTCAGCCACAATTAACATCATATAAGTTGAATTCCATCTAGTAGGCACATCTAGACATAAATGAGCCTTAGTACCTACTATTTCTTCTTCTGCTCGATGGTTGAATTTAGATAACCTTGATGGTGATGCTCTAATATATCTCACAGCTCCTCTAACTCAATCTATAGATATAGGAGCATCATTAACCCCTTCTTGAACAATGAGATTAATAATGTGTGCCACACATCTCATATGTATATATTTACTATTCGTAACACAAGCTTTTCGATGAACCAACTTCTTTCTCAAATAATCAATAGCAACATTGTTAGAAGATTAATTATCAATAGTAATTGTAAAGACCTCAATCCCCCAATCTCGAAGACATTTCTCAAGGGCTTGACTAATGCTTTCACCTCTATAAGTAGAAATTAGGCAAAATTTTATAATTCTCTTTTGTAACTTCCACTCATCATCTATCCAATGAGCTGTTAGAACCATGTAGGATATCCTTTGCAATGACGTCCAAGTGTCTGTTGTTAAACAAATTCTACTTGTCTCTTTTTGAAAAGATTTCTTTAATGTGTTCTTCATGGAATTAAACAAATCAAGACAACCTTTTCTAATTTTCCAATGAGATGGAAGATGAAACCTTAGGCATGCTATAGAAATAAATAAATTAAAACCCTCCCCTTCCACAAATTTAAAAGGAAATTCATCCACAATGATTATATGATTCAATGCATTTCTAATATGATCTTGATTAAACACCCAAGTTGACAAATCTACATTTTCTTGGCTAGATTCTGTAAATGCAAGTTCTGCTTGTTTAAGATCGATGTATTACTTTGGGGTTTTCTGGAGCAGGTCTTCAAATGGTTATTTAGATTGGTGGTAGAAGCCTCGATTTTCATTGTGTAAGTGACATCGCAATAATTACACTTTGCCCTATTCACCCCTTCTTTTGTTGAGTATTTGCTGAAATGTTACCAATAAGGTGCCCTTGGTTTGGTCTTTCTTTGAGTATTTCTCTTATTTGTTATGCGAACAACTTTAGTAGGAGAAGTGGGTGTAGCTTCTTGTAATGCTTTTTTGCTTTGGGACTTTTGGGATGAAATTGAGTTATTCATCTACAAAAATAAATATAATCAATTAAAATTACAAAAATGGTCAATGGCCATAATTCCATCAAAGTTTTATACTAATAGATATGTTCCACACAAGTATTCATCAACAATTCAAATTAAAGCGTTCAAAGTTAACATAAAACAAAAATAATGGAGTAACTTACTTATAAAATATACTAACTTAACTTATCGAATATATTAACGAAACTTATAATTGAGTAAACGTAACAAAATTTTAAAAAATGAGAATAAAAACCAAAATTTTAAAAATCTTATTTGAAGAGTTGTGGTTCACATAAATAATAATAAGAAGAAATAAAGCTTACAATAAATAATATAAAATAAATCAATAGTCAAAGATGAAAGAAGCCATAACTCCATAACACTTATTTTGGGAGATTGGAGTGAGATTTCCAATCATTTCAACTAATATTTATAATGGATAGAGATTAACAAATTATTTTAGCCGCAAATCATTCTCATCCACATGTTTAGGAATAGAATTTGAATGAACTAAAATTTTTTGTCACATATTGTTTAAATAAATGTAATAAACATAACATTATTAGGCATCAACAGGTTAAAGGTTTGTAATTTCAAGTTTTGGCAAATACATACTTTGTTACAATATAACAAATTGGATTAAGTTGAAGAATTGAGTGACAAGTTAGCGTAAAGCATTTTTTTCTTTCATGTTGGCACAATTGATGCAGTGTGTCTTCGTCTATTTTTCAAACACACTATTTGAAGAATTATGATTCACGTGTTATTTAAGACCAAAAAGTGCATGCCTAACTAATACTTATCAGAAACAAATAATGCAATGAGTCACGTTCGTTTTCAACTTTAATAAACGTGAATTCAACAACTCCATCCATGGCCTGGTCTTCATATGAAATATTGCATTAAAGTAGTTATATTTGTTTCTTTTTCCTTTTGCAAAATTAATTTATTTAAAGAGTTGATTAATTTAATTTGAATTGGTTTTATATTTAATATAATATATATGCATGACTTAAATAAAGCTAAACGGAATATATATGCATTAATATATATATGTGCATAACTTAAATGAAGCTAAACATAAAACAATATATATATGCATTAATATATATATATATATATATATATATATATATATGCGTGACTTAAATGAAGCTAAACCTGCTAATAATGGCGTATATATATGCATGACTTAAATGAAACCAAACCTGCTAATAATGGTTAATTTAATTAACCTAGAATAATGAGAAAGAATAACAGAAACCTGGAAACTTTGATTAGTAAAAACAGACCCTTAAATCATACAAGGCAGGCAGGCGAGGCGATTTTCAAATGAGAATTTGTTAAATGTGTGATGAGTTTACTCAGTTAGGATTCCCTCTAATATTGATAATCAAATTCAAAGGTGGAATTTCAATGTTTCTTGTCGTAAGGAGCAAGAAGAAGATTCAAAAAGAGCACAGTAATTTTTTGTAGAATGTAAAGGTAAAAATTGAAAACACTCACTCATTCACATGCACAAAGCCAAAAAAAAAAATTTACAGTCTCACCTTAAACAACTGATGGTGGTTGTGGCCTGTGGAACCGTGGACGTGGCCTCGTGGGACAAAACAAGAAATCAAAAAGGAGTAAACAATTCAAAGGGGGGTCGTCAGGTGTGGGGAAGGAATTAAAATCTTTGAGTAAAGAAGAAACGAAAAATTAGGGGGGGTGGGAATTTGGAACGACTGAAAGAAAATAAGCTGTAAGGTTGATGAAAAAAATTAATTTAAAAATTAAAATTTATCAAAACGACGTAGTTTTGTCATTTCTTATTTGGATAACTCAAATTGTGTAATTCATATACGAGTTAAACCGAAAATTTTGAATTTTTTTCGGGTCGATCCGAATAACTCGAATAACTCAAACTATTTAATTCAAAATTTGAATTTTTTATCAAATTTTTCAAATCGAGTTGGATTTTGCTCACACCTAATGTTAAGACTATAATATGACATGTTTTGATCAGTGCTTAAATGAATATGGCATAGGTAAATTTGGATTGAAATTTGTATGATTATAAATTAATTTGAAAAATGTTTAAATTATTATGTTTTGATAATATAATTGTGGAATCTATGAGGGAACATTGGTTAGGTATCTAAGTTGATCGTTTTGATGTGTTTTAAAGATATTTGATTGTGTTTTGAATTGGTTGAACGAATGGTTTATGAGTTGCTTGGTGTCTAAGATTGCAGGGCATGGTAAACTTGATGTTTAAGGTTCATTTTAAGTCCACACGGCTAGACACATGGGCGTGTGACTGGACCATGTGAGACATACGGCTAACACATGGGCGTGTGGTTTGGCCGTATGTCCCCTGCAACTTTAAATTTTAAAACAGAATGCTCAGGTATTTTCACATGAGCAAAGACACGAGCGTGTGTCTCAATCGTGTGTTACACACTGCCTAGCACACGGGCGTGTGACTTGGCCATATAACCCCTGCACCTTAATATTGCAAGTCGGTATGCTCACACGGCCTAGCACACGGGCACGTGGCTGGCCGTGTAACCCAAGTTAGTATGCACCTAAGTTTGGACACGAGCTGGGACACGGCCGTGTGCCCCTATTTCGAATTTCCACACAGCCTGAGACACGGGCATGTCTCTTGATTGTATGAGCCACACGACTTGGCCACACGGACGTGTGTCCCTTATTTTTATGAAAATTTTTTATTTTTTGGAAAAATTTCCTAAGTACCCAGTTTAGTCCCGATTTGTTTCTAACATATATTTTGGGCCTCGAGGGCTCATATAAGGGACTATATGATTTATTTACAATATATTTTTCAAATGATACATAATGTTTGTAATTGATCTGAAAAGTTCGGTAATGCTCTGTAATCCTGTTCCAGCGATGAATAAGGGTTAGAGGTGTTACATGTTATAGAATTTAGAAAGATCAAAATCAACAAGGAAGATGATTGTGGATGAGCAAGTGGCAATGTTCTTGTATGTAATTTCTCATCACCTAAAAACCGAGTTATCAAACACCATTTTAAAGGCTGGAGAAATTTTTAGTAGGTTATTCCACAATGTATTGAATGCAGTCATGCACTTGCAAGGTACGTTGTTTAAAAAGCCAAATCCAATTCCAGTTAATTCTACATATCCGAAGTGGAAATGGTTCAAGGTATTGAAGTGTATATATATTTGTCTTGAAATAAATTATTGGATTTAGATTTCAATAGACTATATTAACTTTACAATTTCTTTTATTTGTAAAATTGCTTTATATGGAACATATATCAAGATTAAAGTTCCATCAGTTGATAAACCTAGATATCGAACTTGGAAAGTTGACATAGCAACAAATATGTAGCTGTTTGTACAACTGATATGCAATTTGTATATGTTCTTTCTAGTTGAGAAGGTTTTGTCGTCGATGGATGAATCTTCAATATGCAATTACTAGGAGACATGAACTTAAAGTTCTTCATGGTAAAGTTTTGACTAAAAAAATTTTTTGAATTAATTTTTTTGTATCTTTTTAATATCGAGAACAAGAAATTGATAAATGTAAATGTTTTTAAATATAAGTTGTTACTACCTAGTTGATGTTGGATAGGTATCATTTAAATGAATGGCGTCAAGATCACCAACCAAGCACTCCGGAAGAATTTTTTCAATATGAAACATTCAACAATATGTAATGTTATTAAAATGTATTTTGGATTGTTAAAACTCAGATAAGGCATATTTAGAAGTCCGTCATTTTATCTTGTGAAGGTACATAACCGGATTATTATTGATTGTTGCTTACTTCATTATTTTATTCGAATGGAGATGAATTCTGATCCTATTGAAGCAAAAAACATAATTAAGAAAGATGATCATAATGTAATCAATATTCATCCAAGTGATCCATGGTAAAATTGGAGGATATAACTAGCACATCAATTGTCTAATGAATGACAATCATCTAGAAATTGAATATGTTGTCAAGGTTGTATTTTCCTTTTGTATGTAAAAGACTGTATGTTGAAGTTTATAGGATATAAACATGTAATAAGTGTCACGGGGCTAGATTTTTCATCTCGTAATCCGTGCAACCTTACGCAATCCGTTCGTCCAAACTCGCCTAAGTCAGCCTAAACACAAGGAAGGGTTCCTTTAAAACTCCTCCAAGGCACCAATTTGTATAGCAGAAGTAATTTATGCCAAAATAAACCACAAAAGAACAATAGAAAGAATGCACGAAAGGTGTTTGAGTAAATGTTCTCAATATTCTCTTATTCACAAAGAATAATAAAATAATGAATGGAGTGAGTACAAATGAGGGGGCTCTATTTATAGTTGAGCTCCCCCAAAACTGACAGTCAAGATTACATTACATCGATGGATGAGATTAGTCTATCCCTTAATTTTAGGGATTTACAAGATTACATCAAATCAAATCGAATCAAATATTTACAATATATGATTCTCTATCAATCTTTAAATATTAGTTCCTATACTTATCAAGATAGCCTAAGTTGCCATATCTTCATCATTGGGCCAACCAGGCTTCAATCTGACAGGCTTCTCCAACAGCTTACCGAATCGGGCTAGTTCTTGCAGGCCAATGATCCCTATCTAAATAATAAATCTCCATTGGATGCATTTAGTGCAATGGTCATAGGCTTTGTACTTTGACCCGTGACATTCTCCCCTACTCATTCTCGCAACACCTTCGTTGTGACTTCGAAATGGCACTGACTTGATTTGCCTCGGTCTCGTCTCAACGCATTAGCTTTTTCCTTCTTTCAAAACTTTACCTCAACTTACGTCTCTTTTTAACTTGAACCGTCTTACTTGTTTGTACATCTCGATGGCAAGAAGTTATGTCACTCTCTTGCCCATATTCTAACTTGCCTCGAACAGAATCCTCTTGATTCACAATACTTGGCTTCGAATTGCCCACAATCCCTCAGCCTCCTTGCTCAAGAACTTTGAAAAGGCCCCTACATTCTTTCCAAGTTAACAAGTTAGAACGTAACACACTATTAAAGTGTTTAGAATATACCTTACTCGTCACATTTACTCAGGTCAACTATCCAACTTGCATCACCACTTTTTCCAAGTTTGATGCACACGCTACCACTTTCATGGGTGGTAGTCTCTTCGATGTGTCAACAGAAATGAGCCTTCATTGATCCTAGCTTCACAGTTTACATCGCGGCTTCTTCCTCTAAGTCTGATGCCAAACTCACATCTTCCTTGGGTGAAAGCCTCACCGACGACTCGACCAACTCCGTCGTTTTACTCGAATTGTGCCTCATTGGTCCCAACTTTAGTGGTTTCATCGTAAACTTTTCTCCTAAGTTCGATGACAAACCCACATCTTCCTAATGTGGAAGCCCTTTCGATGACTCAGCAAGCTCCGATGTTGCCTTTTCTTTGACCACAACTGACTTGGATTGCTTTGGATAGTTCTGCAACTCATGCGGACCACAGTACAAGAAACACTTTACTCACTTTTTTTTGCTCCTCTTGGCCCTCTTGGCTTCGACTTTTCCCTTGCTCGAACCAAGCTTTTTGGGCTCCTTTTCTATTCTATCTTCCCCTTCGATGACAGTCTTCTTCGAACACTTTCGCAATCTATGTGGACCATGACACAAGAAGCACTCCACTTGCTTCTTCTCACTTTCGGCCTCTTTGGCTTCGACACCCCTTGCGCTCGAACCAAATCCCAAGGTCTTATCTATCGGCTTCTCCTTCTTAGAAAGGGTGAATTTCTTCAGACATTTCTTCAACATGTATGGACTGTTGCAAAGAAAGCATTTCAACTTGTCCCTTTTTTTTGTTGGGTTTCTTCTTCCCAACTCGCGGTTTCTCATTACCACTATTGTCGCCGATGCCATTACTCAATATCTTCCTTGTAATCATTTTCATATACGCCCCTTTCCTTGGACTTGGAATACTCAAACTTGTCTTTCCCTAGACCAAGCTTGACCATGGACTCCACTACCGTCACGACTTCCAATAGCTTTTGGACACCTCTTTGTTCCACCTTCTGTCTAACCCATAGCTTCAATCCATTCTAAAAAACAAGAAATGCTTCTTTCTCAGTCACATCTAAAACTTGGAGTATGAGTCATTTGAACTCTCGAACATACTCCTCTATTGTGCCTCATTGTGTTAGCCGTCCCAACTTTGCTTGAGCTTTTTCCTCAACAAATCCTGGGTAAAAATGTCCCTTTAACTCATATTAGAACTCTTGTCACATCCTAATCCCACTTTGCCTTTTATCTGTGGACCTGTCTCACCACCATAAAAGCGTAATATCAATAAGAAACATTGAAGCAGTGTTTACCTTAACCGCATCATCCGTGATGCCTTTGGCACAGAAATAGTTTTCCATGTTCCACAAGAAATTATCCACATCGCATGTAGACCTTGTCCCCACAAACTCTTTCGACTTTGGGATATCCTCGTAATTGAGTTTTGCACTTGTCACTCTTTCCCCTACTGCTGCTCGACACAAGGCTAGCTCTCCCTCGAGCTCCTCTATTCTTGTGTACAAAACCTTCATCGTGGCCATTGTTTCCTCCTTTAAAGCCATCACCATGGCCTCGAGAGTATCGTTCCTCTCTTTCATTTTCTTCCTTTGGGAATCAAGCAACTCTTGCACATTATCCCTATTGGAAGTGAGACACATGGTCACAAAGTCCCTGGACTGCTCCCATAAGTCATCTATGCGTTCACCAAGCGCATTATGTGACTCATTTGCATCCCCATTAGACTCCTCAAGTTTACCCACGCATTCTTCAACATCCGACTGCAGCTCCCTCAAAGGGACTGATCTTTTGGCCCACCTTTGTGCAAACTCTTCTTTCGACATCCCAAAGGTGCCTTTGTAACCAATAGCTCTGATACCACTTGTCACGGGGCTAGATCTTTCGTCTCACGATCTGTGCGACCTTAGGCAATCCGTTCGTCCAAACTCATCTAAGCCGGCCTAGACACAAGCAAGGGTTCCTTTAGAACTCTTCCAATGCACCAATTTGTATAGCAGAAACAATTTATACCAAAAGAAGCCACAAAAGAACAATAGAAAGAATGCACGAGAGGTGTTTGAGTAAATGCTCTAAATATTCTCTTATGCACAAAGAATAATGAAACAATAAATAGAGTGAGTACAAATGAGGGGGGCTCTCTATTTATAGTTGAGCTCTCCCAAAATCGACAGTCAAGATTACATTACATCGACAAACGAGATTAGTCTATCCATTGATTTTAGAGATTTACAAGATTACATCAAATCTAATCTAATCTAATCTTTACAATATATGATTCCCTATCAATCTTTAAAGGTTAGTTCCCATACTTATCAAGATAGCCTAAGTTGTCATATCTTCGTCATTGGGCCAACCAAGCTTCAATCTGATAAGCTTCTCCAATAACTTACCGAATCGGGCCAGTTCTTGTGGGCCAAATAATCTCCATCTAAACAATAGACCTCCATTGGATGCATTTGGTGCGATGGTAATGGGTTTTACACTTTGACCTGTAACAATAAGAAGTTGTAATTTTTTGTATGCAAGACTATAAAGTTTGAGCCAAATTCTAATGGAGATTGTGTCTGCAAGTTTATTAAAGTTTTAATTTTGATTGTTTCTCTTTATATTAGATTGTTTATCCATTTCATTCTTTTGTTGTGCATACATTTTTAATTGATGAACTTTGTATTGTCTTGAGATCTTAGTTGTGTTTGAGATAAAACAAAACTACTAATGCACTTTAATAGTAATTAATACACAGGATTAAATTTTTTTGAAAGTTAACCCGCAAAAGCATGATGGATGGTAAAAATTTGCTGACTCATACATATTTTAACAATCTTTACATAATAATTAATAACATCCAAAATTCTATATTAATGATTTAATATTTTTTCTAAAAAAATATTAATGAATATATCCATGAAGTATTTCAACATTTTTAAGGTATTAAAAGAGTATATTTGTCATTTGAGTATTTTTTGTTTTGGTATTTCAATCTCTATTTCACAAGTTAAACATTTGAATGCTATTAAAGTATCTATTCCATTCCATCTAACCAAACTATTGTTGTACTTTTTCTATTCCATTTGAACCCTATTCTATTTCCACAAAATAGTTATTCCATTACAGTTCTATGCCATTCGAATTGTAAATTTTAACATAACTCGAACTTGAAACTTGAATTATTTATTTAATTTGATTGAAAAATCGAATAATTTGATTTGATTAACTCGAAATTTGAAAAATTTGATTTTTCGAGTTAAATTAAACTTTACTCACCCCTAATTACTTATATTATCTTATAAGAATCTCACATCAGCCATATTAGCCTTTTAAACCCTCCTAGTTTGTTTCCTCAATATATATTATTCCATAGAATGTTGTAGATGCCACAAGCTTTTACAAGACGCCCCCCATCTCATCCTTTTTTTTGTTTTTAACTTGAGGACCTAGGATTAATTCACAATGCCTATGATCCATGGCTGTATTAAATTAAATATTGATACCTACGTTGGCTTAGTACTTGGATAGGTGGTGGGACAGTCTTTTCGTCCATTATTGTGGTGTTAGCATGTGGGGAAGGCGTCTGCTGTTCTTATATGGGCTGGGTTTAGGATTTGTTTAAACAGAGTTTTATGGATATATGGGGTTAGCCCATCTTAGATAAATAAGTTCTAGTTTTCCAACCCATTTAGTCACTAATTGGACATTAATGGATTCATAGGCTTTTACCGGATTCAAGATCATGACAACTGAGTTCACCTTTCCCTCCAACAATTCCATTTTTATTCTAAATTGATATTTGAGGTTTGAATTTAATAATTTTTTTCATTTTAGAATTTGAACTTAGCAATTATTCTTAAATTGAGACTTGAACTAGGTAACTATTTTCATATTTGGGCTTGAACTTTTCTTTTGTCCAAGTTAGACATTAAACTTAGCAATCGTTCTCATATTAAGATTTTTGAACGTGACAATTATTCCTACATTGGAGCATTAACTTTTGGGTTTTCAAATATTAACATAGATAAAAAAAAAAGTTCAAGTCTCAATGTGAAAATAATTGTCAAGTTCAAGGTTTAACTTAGACAATAAAAAAGAACAATTGTCAAGTTCAAAACTTAACTTAAAAAAAAAAATCTAAACCCAAAAAATAATTTAACCCCTAATATTACAAGTTACGTGCAATTTGAATTGATGGAATTAATTTTCAATCAAGTCAATATAAGTTGTAAGTTTAATTGCTTTAATTTTTGATCCTTTGAGTTGGAATTATTTGAGCTTACTAATCAAATATTTGGAGTCATTATTTCAAGTTATTTACATCTTGAATTTAAGTTTTTTTTTTTCAGTTCAAAATGAATAGATTCATATAAACTTTTTTTTTTTTTAAGATGAAATTAGAATTAAATGTATTTGAAGTTACGTAGTGATTTTTAAAATCGTTTGATTTGATGAGTTAAGTTGCTTTCATTTTCAGTCAATATTGCTGAAAACAGCATTAAGAATACTTGTTTCTATCAATCGAAACATTAGGGTAATTTCTATTGAATAACAATACATAAATTCTATTTGGAAGGGCGTCACAAAGCAGTTCTGTCACGGCATCTCCGAAACTGCTTATAGTCTTCAGCCCTGTGCATATGCTCTTCTCCGAACTCCAGAGAGGCAAAGATGATATGAGAAAGCTACTTGCTTTATCAAATTTAAATCGGGTAAATCACACCATTAGCCATTAAATTATGAGTAAAGTTTACTTTAGTCACTTAACTAAAAAAATTACAATTTGGTCATTGAACTACTCAAAAGTTTTATTTTAAGTCATTGGATTATTAAAATTAATGTTATATGACTTTCTCTGTTCACACTACTTATACTAATCGAAAACTCTCTTTCTCCTTCTCTTTTACGATTTAATTTTTTTTTTCATGAAACAACTTAGAATCTGTGAACCAAAATTTAAATAGCTTTTTTCTCCTATATCCGACATTGACCATCAAATCGACCAGGATCTAAATTATGTTCTTTTATTCGTTGATGGATCTTGATCCACTGTACCAATCATCAAATCATCACTTGGAGCTCACTGGTAGAACTTAAAAAATAATAATAATAAACTCAACAGACCAATGACTTAAATAAAACTTTTGAATAGCTTAATGACTTAAATGAAAACTTTCAAATAGTTTAGTGACCAAATTGTAACTTTTTTAGTTAAGCAACCAAAACTAAAACTTACACATAGTTTAATGACTAATAGTATTGTATGCCCATTTAAATATTATTTATTTAAGATAAACTACACCCAATATTTTTGAACTATACGTAAGTTTACACTTTGGTTACTCAATTTCAAAAGTTACAAAATAGTCATTAAACTATTTAAAATTTTACAATTTCATCACTCAACTTTAAAACTTACAAAACGATTATTGAACTATTCAAAATTTTCATTAAAGTTAAATATTAATGTAGTGGTTAAATCATTATTTTCATATATAACATATATTAGCCTCGTAATTTCCACGTGGCTTTAAGAAAATGTTTTGAGTGTTTTTTATTTTTTATCTTTTAATGAATCAAACCTAACCTATTTTCTCTAAGAACACTAAATTGAACTTAAGGAGGTTCCGAAATATAATTTAAAGTTAGAAGATAAAACAATCACTCAAAACGTTTTTCTAAAAGCAGCATGGAAACTACCGTAACTAATATATATGATAAACGGTGATTTAACAATCACATCAACCATCTGTTAATAATTTTAATAGAAATTTTAAAATAATTTAATTAATATTTTATAACTTTTTAAAATTGATTTCTTTCCTTTTCTTAGAAAACACCCTAAAGATACAACGGTGAAGCTTCCATCAATCCACCTTATTTATTAATATCACTAAATTTTCAAATTGAAAAGCTAAAATATCCACCAAATCCACCTATGATTATAGTAGTATATTTTAAAGTTTAAAAGATAAAATTATTGATTAAATTTTAGTTCGATTGTCAATATAAAAAAACATAAATTTAATTATAATGAAAATATATTTATTATTTTATTTAAAAGTTAAGAGGGTCTATAGACATATGTATTATATAAAAGGAAAAAAGAACCCATAAATTATGTACATAAAAAATGTTGTTGCAAAATCTACCTATGAAACTGTCATATTTTTCCATATTTTATTTATAATATCACATGGCAAATGCGTTGACTGATCAAGCCTAGCAAGTTCGCTAGGGCCAACACATGTGGGTCTAAAGGCGGAGACCTTTCTCCTAAATCAATCTTTTCCATTTGCACAAAGTCTAACTTCATCCAGAATATATACCAAACTTTCACAACTTACCAAAACAACCTAGAAGTATTTATTGAAAAGGATATACACAATGACATCTAGTCTCTTATTTTTAACTTTGTGGGTTACATTAATTTTAAAATTTGATAATTTTTGCTTAGATTTTGATTTTTTTTTTTTTTAAGAAAAATGATATAGCACTATAGGATAATGTAGCATAATATCAAATCACCATTCACACGTCAAAATGAAAAAAGGTTGACTAAAGTTTATTTTATCCTTAGTAAAATAAGGAAAAAGAAGGTTCCTTACAACGCATCTCACTTTTTTCTACCCAACCTAACATATAAAGAAGACTTAAGAGCGGTTACAAATAGAAAAGATATTGCCAAGGTGTGTATGCGTCCGAGTCAACCCGGCGCAGCACAAGCTACGTTTAGCCATGGATGCCAATCAGATAGCCTACACGGTAAATGAGAGAGCCCCAGCAGTGCCCCAATGGCTAAACAAAGGAGACAATGCATGGCAAATGACAGCTTCCACTCTGGTGGGGATTCAGAGCATGCCTGGACTTGTAATCCTCTATGCTAGCATCGTCAAGAAGAAATGGGCCGTCAACTCTGCCTTCATGGCTCTTTACGCCTTCGCTGCTGTCCTTATTTGCTGGGTCCTTGTATGCTACCGCATGGCCTTCGGTGATGAACTTCTCCCTTTCTGGGGCAAGGGTGCACCCGCTCTAGGCCAAAAGTACCTCGTTATCCGAGCCAGGGTCCCTGAGAGTAGGCACAGGGTCACCACCGACCGCTATGAGACCACGGTGCCCTTTTTTCCCATGGCTTCTCTTGTATATTTCCAATTCACTTTCGCTGCTATTACCCTTATCTTGCTAGCTGGTTCAGTCCTCGGCCGCATGAATATTAAGGCCTGGATGGCTTTTGTGCCTCTATGGCTTATATTTTCATACACTGTTGGAGCTTTTAGTCTCTGGGGTGGAGGCTTTCTTTATCACTGGGGTGTCATCGATTACTCCGGTGGATATGTTATTCACCTCTCTTCTGGGATCGCCGGTCTCACAGCCGCATACTGGGTAACATAAATCAAACTATTCGTTCGTATCATCAAATTTCGTGTATAAAATTCTTACAATTTGGTAACATAAATCAAACAGGTTGGACCAAGGCTAAAGAGCGACAGAGAGAGGTTTCCCCCAAACAATGTTTTACTGATGCTTGCAGGTGCAGGGTTGCTGTGGATGGGATGGTCAGGGTTCAATGGAGGAGCCCCATATGCTGCAAATATTGACTCTTCGATAGCGGTACTCAACACAAACGTTTGTGCAGCAACCAGTCTCCTTGTGTGGACATCTCTCGATGTTGTGTTCTTTGGGAAGCCTTCCGTTATCGGAGCTGTTCAGGGAATGATGACGGGACTAGTTTGCATCACTCCAGGAGCAGGTTCGATCGTAATTCTCTATAGTACCAGGAATTTGAGAAAAAAAAGTTTAATTTGTTTCCAGTCCCTATACTTTTTGAACTTTTGAATTTTTCTCTCTCTACTTTAATTTCAAGAATTTAGTCCTTTGTACACATTCAAAGTGTTTGTTAATTTGTTGCAGGCTTGGTGCAACCTTGGGCTGCAATAGTAATGGGATTGCTTTCGGGCAGTATACCATGGGTGTCTATGATGATCCTTCACAAAAAATGCAGTTGGCTACAACAGGTAGGTGACCTAATTAAGTTACAAACTCCCTTTCTAAATTTTTTTTGTTTCATTTGCTTTTGGTTTAAGTGTGTGTGTCTCCCATTCTAAGGCTTGACTTCTGTTGCCTTTGTTTGAATATTCTCATCACTTTTCCACATTTAATCAGATATTAATTTGAAACCACCCCTACTAGTTAGAAGGTCTAGAAATTTATGATTCGGTAGGTTCTTTATTTAAAGAGCAGCTATGTGGGATATGACTGGAGTCATTGAATTTAAGACCCCCTCCCCCACCCCCACGGTTCACAGTTGCGGCCAAGGCCCCTCCAAATTATCATAACCCAATTGAGTTCATATCATTGATTACCTCCACTTTGTGAAATGATTTGACGGCTCTTTTATCGTATGTACGGATTAAAATTAAGTTTTTAAATAAACCAATTTACTTTGTACAGCTAAAAAGATGGTTCCATGAATAATCCCTCTAAGCTGATATTGTAAGAACATTCAACACTTGTTACTTGTCTTGCATTTTTCCCATTGCTTTAAAGTCGTCGTTTATGAATGAGGGAAAAAGAAAAGGCCATCGTTTATACGAAAGAAAATGATCAGGTTTGCCCCACTTTTGAAAATTTAACAGGAAAGTAGCTTTCACTGGGGAATTTATGACTTTTTGAGCACTTTATAATTATGTCTCTAAGCTACATTCTTTAATAGCCAAAGCTCATCAATGTTGACTATTATATACGGACTATATAATGAAAACCCACTCTTAATTATAAAAATCCCATTGGGTTTTCTGTGAAGTACTGTTATCTTGACCTTTATATGTCTACTTCTTAATTTCCTTATTTAAAGAACAAGTTGGTTTTATTGCAAGTCAGAAACTAGAGGTTGCCAAATGCCGATATTATATTTTCCCATATGTAATGAAGTTTTAAAGGTTTGACTGTAATATTATGTTTTTTATCTAACCACAGGTAGATGATACTCTTGGTGTGTTTCACACACACGCGGTGGCCGGCCTGTTGGGCGGCCTCCTTACCGGGCTGTTGGCGGAGCCAGATCTCTGCAGACTCATACTCCCAAGAGAAACAAGGGGTGCAGTTTATGGTGGGAATGGAGGGGTTCAATTCGTGAAGCAGATAGTAGCAGCTTTGTTTGTTATTGCTTGGAATGTAGCGTCCACGACAATAATACTTTTAGTAATAAGGTTGTTTATACCATTAAGAATGCCTGATAACCAACTCGAAATCGGAGATGACGCCGTTCATGGAGAAGAAGCATATGCCCTTTGGGGTGATGGAGAAAAATATGACCCAACAAAGCACGGTTGGCATACATCTTCGTACTCAGAGGTGACAGCACCCTCACGTTTCGTTGATGGTGCGAGAGGTGTGACCATTAGTTTGTAGCTGCATGCATGTGAACGTAAACAAATTTGCTGTAAATACGATTTTCCCTGGTGTGAGATTGGGTCCCATAGCTTCAGCCTGGTTTCTTGAATTTTAAGAACGGAGACCATTGTCTCTGTGGTCTGTCTGAGTTTTGCGCCAACAATGCTGATGTTTTTATAGTTTATAAAATGAATATTTATGTTTCTATTATTAATTATTTGTGTTTATTTTCTTTTTATAGATTTTTTTTGGAATAGTTTTATTTTGTTAATTCGACCTCCAGCCCAATTCTTACACCTTTTATGTTAAGAGATCCATACTTCCTAGAGATATATTGATATCTAAGTTGCCTAAGATTTAACTTGTACGTGCAAGCTGTAAGCAAAAGCAAGAGCCGAGTCCAAAAGCCTGGCAGAGCGACAATGCTTTCTACTATTAAGGTATTGCATTACATCTGAATCCATAAGAATCAAGTTGTCTTTCAAGCAGAAGATAATCCCCCTTGCCTTGAAAATTAAATGTAGCCCCAGAACCATTACAAATGAACCCTGGATGATTTATATATTATGTTCCACGAGAATGAGGCAAATATTAACTAATCAAAATCTGAGATTGCATATGTAGAGTCACAATCAAGCTTCCGAATCCAGAGCAAATATTCACTAATCAAACCGTTCCCAATCCTGTGTCGTGTTTGTTGAAGATGACATAGGTGGAGGAGCAGTTAAGCTTCCCATCCCCGAGTCGAATGTCTCCCAATTCGTTGTCACTGACACAGCTTTGTGTTTGTCGCTAAAAGGATTCGAATTTCTTGTCTTTAATTGTATCTCGTGGTACTTCTGGATGCGACGTACCTGATCAAAGGGAGTAATTAGTTGATAAAACAGCATACAACATCATCTACGTTAATTCCTTGGCTAGATACAGAAATTGCAATTTTCTAAAGCTTGAAACATTATCCCACTCCACATTTCCTAATCTACAAACTGTATAAAATCCTTTCCTCTTTCAGCAGAAAGAGTACATTGAGAACACGATTTTAGCACAAACCATTCTTCAAGGAGGGGAATCTATAATGGACTGCTAGTGCTAGTAGTATCCTACTTACAAGAGGTGCAAACATCGAGATCACACACAGTATTCGCAAACAAGAAGGCCACAAGGAACCGGGGACAGGATATATTGCATTGACTATGCGATTCAAATGAATATTAAACAGCACTAGTCCTATACTTCTCATGTAGCATAGCTCTTGATTGGTATTAAAATGCAAAACTTAAGGACTACCAAGCGATGTCCCTAAAGAACAATAATATATCAATCTCAAAAACTCAGTTTAAATTCAAATCTTCCTAGCCATTGTTTAAGACATATTTATATCACAATTGACGCACCATGCAAAAGTTATCCACAATCAGATTTTAGTAGACACCAAAGCCTACAATACAAACCTCAGCCTTCCGCTGTAACCTCGCTTCTCCTTCAGCCTCGATCCCATCCAATTTCAGCAACTCTCTCATAAGTAACTCCGCCGGTACAACAAATTCCTCATCGGTTACCTTCGTCCCACTGTTCACAGCCACTTCTAATGCAGCAACCTATACAAATAAAGCAATATAACAGAGACAGATAATTCAATTTCAAGATTCAATACCAGTAAATATAAGAAACAAGCAGAGAAACTCACTCTTTCAGAGAGCTTGTCTACTTCTTTTCGGACTCCGGCAACCGCTGCAAAGGCTTTAGATATTTCTTCACTTTCCTTTACCTCTTCAACCTTATTATCTTTGGTATTGGTCATTTTTTCTTTGCTTGCTGTATTGTCTAGCACAGTAGATTACAGTTCACAACAGAGAAAATACAGCTTTAAAAAATTTTGTAACCAAAACGTAACAATCTGCATGTTAAAAATTTGCAATATACAGATCAATTTTATAAATAGATGAAACCTGATTAACTAATTTTTTTTTAAGTTCACACAAGATTAAGAACCAATTCGGAACATAATAAACGAAATTTCAGAAAATGATTGAAAAATTAGGAATATAACAGAATAATTACTAGAAGATGCCTTGGGAGTGGAAGAAGCAAGACCCATATGAAAGGCATAAACAGACGACAAAAATCCTAACTACTCTTCATTCTTTATCCACAACAAAAAGCTAAAATTAACGCCAGCAAGAACAATTAACACGCCAATGCATGATGAAACCAATAATATTTCTACCAAAAGAAAAACCCAATAATATCAATTATCCCAAAAAGAAAATCTTTGTGTTTGTTGTATTTGCAGCTGTAAAGAAATAAGAAGGTACAAGGAAATTACCAAAATAAGATTGGGCGGAGAGCTGGGCTGGGCTATGGGCAGGGTCGCTGTTGATCATGGGCCCGCCAGAGGATGCAGCAGCGGTTTCGTGATTGTGGTTGTGATGAGTATGATCGTCGTCGTCTTCTTCTTCTTCTTTGCGGTGGTCTCTTAGCTGGACCAGCATGCCACCTGGCCTCACCTCCCAATCGGATTCCTCGCTTTTGGCGTTGGGATTTTTCATTTTTATATAACTGGAGCGATAATATTTGACAATTGATTTACCCAATAAGACGAGAAGAATCAACTCGATAGTAATACAATTAAAAATTATAATTGAAGAAGACGGCGGCGACTACAACTAAGGGAGATAATTCGAAAATAAGCAATAAAGATTTAGAGTTAAGACTTAGATGTCACTCGGCGTCGGCTACAAGGCCGGGCGTGCAACTGACTAAATTAAACTGAGCCCAGGCCTCACCTCAGAATCTTGTTTGATCTGGCCAATGCATCCAAGGTATCCTTGGAAAATTCCATCTAATAATTCACGATTTAACTTTTAAAATATACATATATTTTTTTTTATTTTAATATTTTAATATTTTATTTAATTAAGTACCTAAAATATCCAAATATTAAGGATCGACCTTAAAAACAAAAAGAAAAAAGCACCAACCATGTTTTGCCTATTTAATTAAAAGATTAAAATAGTTGGTTGAAAAGCCAACAAAAAATGTTGGGTCCAGAGGAGTTTAAAGATAAAAAATAACAAACACTCATCTCAACCACCATATAAATAGAATCCGATCCCCTTTCAGTTTTTTTCTTTATATTCTCTTTCATATTTTGTTTTTTCATTTCTTTCTATGCGACTAACTAGAGTTTATCTAAGTAATATGCATAATACAAAGTTCACGACACATAATTCTTGTTATTCATTTTATCATCTCATTTGATATAATAATAATAATAATAAAGTCTCTTCAAAAATTAAGAATCTCAATAATGTATTATCTTTTACTTCTTTTTATTTATTAGCCTATTCAAAAATATGAATAAAACCTCTATTCAATTTGTTTGAGCTAGAGAGAATGTACAAATATTCTTTGAAAATTCAAAATTATAATTAATTTGTTATCATTCAATGAACATTTTGTATTTCATAAAAATTGAGAGGCAATGTAAGGCTACACCAAGTTTTAGACATTAAGATATGTTTCAAACGTGAATGACTTTTATAAGAGATTCCTAACATGTCGTGCTTTCCTATTTTATTATGCAAATTGAGAGAAAAAATTGATATTAAAAAAATTTTAAACGCAAATAAACAAATACTTCTTTTATTCTCTCACTCTCTTTTCCACAGCATTTAAGTAAACAACTAGATCAAAGTGCTGCATCGCCATAGTCACTCCTTTGACAAATATCCCTGTTTTTTTTTTGTTTCTCTCCTTGACTCAAATCTCCTTTTTATTTGCTCAAGTTGGACGAAATTGAAAAGTTTTTATTTTTGGTAAAATATCTTTTACGTGATTGTTACATAAGAAAAAAAAATAAAAGGGGGGCAAACTCTCATTTACATGAATGACCCAGTCAAGGAAAAGTCGTTCCTAATTAATTTATGTTTTTCATTTGAACAGATTTTGGTGGAGCTGGTTTTTTACTTGCTCTTGGTGCTCTACATTTGAGCCACTTGTTTGCAAAGTGTTACAACACCATGAACAACAGATGAAACATGAACCCTCTTCTTTTTAATTGAAAACATTTTATTAGTTAATGATATTATTGGGTTTCTATATTTCCATCTTGTAGTGGCTGAGGAGGTATTCGATTTCCATTTCACACCTCTTCACAACACTACTTTTCCTTTATTATCAGCTAATAACTAAATTTTTCTTTTTAAAATTTAAACAGAAAAAAGAAAAAGACTTTGATGATGAGAATGAAGACATGAATTTGATGAAGAACAATTACCAAATGAATTTTGATGATGAGAAATGAAAGGATGAATCTTGATTTTTCATATTTTTGGTGAAAAAATAAAATAAAATAAACAACACACAGATTTTAAGTGGAAACCCTTTCGGGAAAAAACCACGGGTAGAGGAGAAGAAAATTCACTATGTCGAATTCAAATTATTACAAGAGGAATAGACTATGTCTATTTATAGGCTTGTAAAGCCATATTCTAGTAAGACTGAAACACCTTATTCTAATCAATATAAAATAGATGAAGTTTAATAATGTTTAAAAAACCTTATTCTAAAATAAAATAAAAGAAGTGTAGTTCTATATGGATTTTACTTTTATTTTATTTTACCACTATATTTTATTTAAATAAGAATTCGGGTTATTTAATTCTAACAATCTCCACCTTGACACGAATTCTCAATGAACAAGTTCTTCATTAGAACTCTCAACGAACAAGTTCTCCACCTCTTCCATAAAACCCTTTAAGGGTTTAACTTCAACAATGGACACCAACCAAGTCTAAGCAATGCTCAAACTTGGTTATAAGAAGTGACTTAGTCATCATATCTGCAAGATTTTCATGAGTACTAATTTCGCTCACAACAATATCACCACGAGCAATAATATCACAAACAAAATGATACCGAATATCAATGTGTTTTGTTCTATTATGAAACATTTGATCTTTTGTAAAGAAGATTGCACTCTGACTATCACAAAATACAGTACTGATTTGAAGGTCTTCATTAAGTTCACTAAAGAGTCCCTTCAACCAAATAACTTCTTTACAAGCCTCAATAATCGCCATGTACTCAGCTTCAGTGGTAGAAAAAGCGACTGTAGTTTGCAAAGTGGCTTTCCAACTGATTGCACAACCTCCGATTGTAAAGACATAACCTGTGAGAGATTTTCTTCTATCAAGGTCTCTAGCAAAATCAGCATCAACATACCCAATGACTCTATCTCTAGTTCTTCTAAACTATAAGCAGACATCAGTAGTACCTCGTAAGTATCTTAAAAATCCACTGAACTTCTTTACAAGCCTCAATAATCGCCATGTACTCAACTTCAGTGGTAGAAAAAGCGACTGTAGTTTGCAAAGTGGCTTTCCAACTGATTGCACAACCTCCGATTGTAAAGACATAACCTGTGAGAGATTTTCTTCTATCAAGGTCTCTAGCAAAATCAGCATCAACATACCCAATGACTCCATCTCTAGTTCTTCCAAACTATAAGCAGACATCAGTAGTACCTCGTAAGTATCTTAAAAATCCACTGAACTGCTTTCCAGTGTTCTTTACCAAGATTCACCATGTATCTACTAACTGCACTGACTGCATATGATAAATTTGGACGTGAACAAACCATAGCATACATGAGAGATCTCATTGCACTAGAGTATGGAACATGTGACATGTACTCAATCTCATCATCTGATTATGGAGACAAAGCCGATGAAAGTCTGAAATGGGCTGCTAAAGGAGTACTAATAGGCTTAGCACTCTGCATATTGAACCTGCAAAGAACTTTCTCAATGTACCATTTCTGACTTAGGTACAATTTACTTGTTTTTCTATCTTTGAGAATCTCCATACCAAGTATCTTCTTTGCTGGTCCCAAATCTTTCATCTCAAATTCTTCACTTAGTTGGGCTTTGACATTTCTTATCTCTCATTTATCTTTTGCTGCTATCAACATGTCATCAACATAAAGAAGTAGATACACAAAAGAACCATCACTGTTTTTCTTAAAGTAAACACAACTGTCAAAACTACTTCTTTTGAAATCATAAGAAGTCATAAAGGAATCAAACCTCTTGTACCATTGTCTTGGTGACTGTTTCAAATCGTAAAAGGGACTTTTTCAACAAGCAAACATAGTCCTCTTTTTTTGATACTGTAAAACCCTCTGGTTGTTAACTGTAAAACCCTCTGGTTGTTGTATGTAAATATTCTCCTCAAGTTCTTTATGCAAAAATGCAGTTTTTACATCTAACTGCTCAAGCTTCAAATCATGCATGGCCATAATACCAAGCAAAACCCGAATCGAATTATACTTAAAAACTGGGGAGAACAAATCTGTGAAGTCCACTCCTAGAATTTGACTGTAACCCTTTGCAACAAGCATTACTTTATATCTAGGTTTTCAACTCTTGGAGTCCTTTTTTTCTTTTTAAACACTCATTTAAAATGAATAGCCTTTTTACCTTTAGGAAGTTTCACAAGATCTCATGTTCTGTTTTTTTGGAGTGATTTCATCTCCTCTTGCATAGCAAACATCCACTTTTCTGAGTCTTCACAGCTAACCGCTTCAGAATAATAAGATGGCTCTTTATTTGCATCTATATCTTCAGCCACATTTAAAACATAAGCAACTAAATCAGCCTCGGCATACTTCTTTGGAGGTTTAATTTCTCTTCTAGTTTTGTTTTTGGCAATAGAGTATTGTGGTGAAGAAGCAACTCTATTCTCAATTTTTTGTACTGGCTTGAGGAGTCGACTCTGTATTAATCTGATGCTCCACCTGCGTTTGATTTTCTTTATTGGAAGAGTCTTTAAGAGATAAGTTAGGTAGCATAACAGTTTCATCAAAAACAACATCTCTGCTAATCACAACTTTTCTATTTTCAGGACACCATAACTTATACCCTTTTACACCAGCTTTATAACCAAGAAAAACACATTTAATGGATCTCGGTTCCAATTTTCCATTATCAACATGAGCATATGCATGACATCCAAAGATCTTTAAATTAGAATAATTAGTAGGATTACCAGACCATACCTCTTGTGTAGTCTTTTTCTCAATGGCAACGGATGGAGATCGGTTGATCAAAAAACATGCAGTAGAGGCTGCTTCTACCCAAAACAACTTTGGTAAGTTGGCATTTGATAACATACGTTGAACCTTCTCCATGATCGTTCTGTTCATTCGTTTTGTAACGTCATTTTGCTGTGGAGTATGGCGAACTATCAAGTGTCTCACGATCCCTTCTGACTTGTACAATCTATTAAACTCATCAGAACAGAACTCTAAGCCATTGTCTGTATAGATGTATTTTATTTGTTTTTCCATCTATTTTTCAATCATAATTTTTCAAGACTTAAATGCGGAAAACACATCGCTTTTCTGCTTCAGGAAGAACGCCCAAACTTTTCTGAAAAAATCATCAATAAAGCTTAGCATATAATTAGCTCCACCTCTCAAAGGCACTCTGGATGGCCCTCACAAATCAGAATGAATATACTCCAACGTTCCCTTCGTGTTATGGATTCCTCTAGTGAATCGAACTCTCTTTTGCTTCCCAAAAACACAGTGCTCACAGAAATTCAGTTTGCAAATTCTTTGCCCATCAAGAAGTCTTCTTTTGCTCAATTCTGTCATGTCATTCTCACTCATATGCCCTAGGCGCATATGCCAAAGTTTAGTAATATCATCATCTGACAAGGAAGAGGAAGCGACAGCTGCATCACCAGTAACAGTAGAACCCTACAAAATATATAACTTTGCAGTCTTTCTCAGCCCTTTCATCACAACAATAGAACCTTTGGAAATCTTTAAAACTCCACTTTCAGCTGTGTATTTGTACCCTTTTGAATCAAGAGTACTCAACGAAATTAAATTTCTTTTCAATTGTGGAACATGCCATACGTCACTAAGTGTTCCGACAACTCCATCAAACATCTTAACTTTAATTGTCCCAACACCTGTAACTTTACACGAAGCATTATTTCCCATAAAAATAATACCTTGAGACACTGTTTTGTAAGTTGTAAACCAATCCCGATTGGGACTCATGTAGAAAGTACAGCCTGAATCAAGTATCCACTCCTCGCTCACTTTAGAATTGTTGACAGAAGCACCTAGAAGTTCACCATCGCTATAGTCTTCTACACCATTGCTCACATCGCTCACTGTTTTCCCTTTTGATTCGCAGCCTCTCTTTTAATCTTGTTCTGTAGCTTATAGCAATCAGATTTAATATGCCATTTCTTCTTGTAGAAGTTACAAGTTTTACCTCTGTTTGAAGACTTTAATCTACCCTTAGATTTTGTCGCGAGGATCCTGTTCCTGTGTCCTTCCATAATCATCATCAACATTCCGATCTTGTCTCCTACGAACAATGAAACCCTCTCTTTGAGAGTCGAGTTTAACCACAAGATGCTTAATCTTATCATACGAGGTTAAAGAATCATAAACCTCATCAACTGTAAGAGACTCGCGGCTATATAAAACCGTGTCTCTAAAGGTTGAATAAGACGGGGGTAGCGAACAAAGTAGAATCAACCCTAGATCTTCCTTATCATACTGAACCTCCATGGCCTCCAAGTTTGAGAGAATTTCTTTAAACACTGTTAAGTGTTCATATACAGACACACCTTCCTCCAAACGCTGAGTATAAAGATGTTGCTTCATATGCAACTTGCTTGTTAGAGTTTTTGACATACATATTTGTTCTAGCCTCTTCCATAATGCAGCGACAGTCTTCTCTTTTATCACATCTTGCAAAATTTCGTAGGACAAATGCAGATGTAATTATGTTAACGCCTTTCGATCCTTACGCTTCTTCTCTTCATTTGTTAATGTCGAAGGCATCTTATCTATCCCTAGCAGGGCATTCTCCAGATCCATTTGCGCAAGAACTGCTTGCATCTTAATCTGCCAGAACGCAAATCTAGTGTTGCGATCCAACAGCGAAAAATCATACTTCAAAGACGCCATTACCGTGATCGAGATGAACAACCCGGAAGCTCTGATACTAATTTGTGAAAAAATAAAATAAAATAAAGAACACATAGATTTTTACGTGAAAACCCTTTCGGGAAAAAACCACGGGCAGAGGAGAAGAAAATTCATTATGTCGAATTCGAATTATTACAAGTGGAATAAAATATGTCTATTTATAGGCTTGTAAAGCCATATTCTAGTAAGACTGAAACACCTTATTCTAATCAATATAAAATAGATGGAGTTTAATAAGGTTTAAAAAACTTTATTCCAAAATAAAATAAAAGAAGTGTAGTTCTATATGGATTTTACTTTTATTTTATTTTACCACTGTATTTTATTTAAATAAGGATTCGGGTCATTTAATTTTAACATTTTTTGTTAAAAAATTTAATTATAATTTTTTTGTTAAAAATATTTAATTTTGTGTACTACCCCAAAACTCGGCCTAAAAATTTCGGCCGAATCTCGGAGGTCACATTACTGAATTCCAAAATCCTCTTCAATAGTCAATCCCTTTGTATGCTTAACTAAATTTAATAAAACTAAACCTATATTTTGCAAATAGTGTTTAGCTGACGTCAACCAAAATCCATAACCAGTGATGTAGCAAAAAACATGTTGTTACTTTTTGACAAAAAAACTTAGGCCATTTCTCAACAATCGTGTGAGCTTTAGAACAATTGCAAAAAGACTAGTTAAAAACCATGCATGAAGTTTTCAGAAAAATCTGTTCAAAACCCAAAACATAGAATCCAACGAGAAATTTAAAGATCAAAACCTTTACCACAGTTTATATAATCTTACTTACAAATCAACTGAAAATAATAAGCTGAATTTTAAGAAACTTCATTAAAAACAAACCAAACTCTTTAAATTCCGAGACCACCGGTTTACCGAGTCCAACCTCCAAGCTCCAAGTTAACCTAAAAAAGGAGGAAACTAAGGGAAATGAGTTACACGAGCTTAGTGTGAGGTCGAAATAGAAATGAAGGCAAACGACGGAGTACCAAAACATATACTTAAAAAGGGATCTTGGAGTTAAAGTATGAAAATCTCAATTCAGTAATCAGATATACAAATAGTGTCATTTCCAAACATGACATGATGATATTATTCTTAAAACACCAATTACCTAATCATGTCGGACTACTCAAATTACTATGCAGTTATGCTACCATCATTGCAGACAGACTTATATTCGGATATGAAAATGAATGAAGCAAATTAGAAACCCCCTAACCATCCAAACACCACTTCGTCCACCCTGCACACCACATTAAGGCTATAGAAAGCCCATTTACCCTACACACCACAAATGTGGAACTAATCCACTTGAATTAAAATGTGCAGTTGAGCTGACATTTGCATAATTTTACATGGTAAGCCGCTATACAGAAATATTGCAGTTAAATTGTCAAATCAGTCTTTCTTCTCTTCACAACTAAAATCTCAGGTTTTTATGCAAATGCAGGAATGCACCCAAATCACTAACAAACTCACAGAAGCAGTGGTTCATATTCAGTCGAACAAATTCAGAATCAATAATACTGGTATACATTTATTAAATAGTGATGACAAGAAAATAACTCAAGCTCATTCATCATATCACATCACATCAATACTTTTCTTCCGACCAACTAAACCTAACACCCATGAGAACACATACATACATGAATCCAAGCTGTAACAGAGTCCCAAATACAATTACAGAAGCTTTAACGAGGGTCGGATTACACAGAAACTAAAACGAGTCAATTTTCCAACAAAGAACAAAATCTGCAAAACAGAGCCACACAGCCATGTGGAAGTGTCTAGACCATATGAGGGTCTACACGGCCGTGCGGAGAGTGACACACCTGTGTGACAGAGGCACATGGTCGTGTGGCTAAGACACACACCTGTGTGACAGAGTTACATGGCCGTGTGGCCAGCCCGTGTAACTCACTGTGCACTTGTACAAAATTTAGGAAGCAGAGCAGACATAGCAGTGTAGCTAACTCACACGCCCGTGTGGTTGAGGAACACGACCATGTGGAAAGCGATAAAATCCCCAAACAGTAGCCATACGGCCATGTGACCAACCCGTGTGGCACACCCCAAACCGTGTGAATCACAAATACCCTAATTTCCATAATGACACATGGCCGTGTAGACCGCCCGTGTGCGACACACACCCATGTGGCTACCCTTATGGTCACGAAACCACACCAAATCAGATTAAAAATCGTAAATTGCTACAGCCAATCGATCCCTAACCACTAGTAGTTCAAAAACACACTTGATAAACGAGATATCAAGCACCAAAAACTGATCGATTTGCCTCTACAAAATCGTTTTGAAAACTCAACTCTACATACAAACTAAACTATAAGAACTTCAATTAAAACAATGTACAAGTCCTTAACCCTAATAAACAAAACCTACCCGATTCAAGCATCCAATTAGACAGAAAACACGAGGACAATCGACCATTGACCAACGAATAATAACAAAAATGTAGGAACGGAAGAAGCAAGAAGAAAACAAGAAAAGAACGTGAAGAAGAATGGGAAAAAAAAGAAATATTTTTGGGAAAACTTCCTATTTTAAAATTAAAATTAAAATAAATAATTAAAACTTTAAAACAAAACAAAACATAAAAAAAAACTAGAATAAAATCAATTCCTCTTAACACATAGGAGGACTCAAACTCAAGAACTAAAGGTAAACTAACACACCCACTACCACTGAACTGACAAGCTCATTTTGCTTCCAAAACGTAAGGAAAAATGTAAAAATCTACACGAAACCACTGACTTATTTACAAACCTAAATCCTTCTAACCCTTAATTTCGGGATGTTACATTTATAAAAAAGAAAATTAACTTTTTTAACATAAGTACCTTTTTATCCATGTAAATAAAGGAAACAACCCATCAAAGCTATAATTCCATGGCCGATCAATGTCGTTTTGAGAGGGAGAAGCATTGCAACACTATTTTGCACCTTTTTTTATGGCTTGTCTCATTTAGTTACATGGATTTGGACATTCTTATGTCTTGATTCATCTACATTTGGACAATTTCATATATGCCTTTTATTAATTTTTATATTTCTTTTATAAATTATTAAATTTTTTTATTTTTTACACTTGTTTTACCTATGTATTTGATGGGCGTCGAAACCACCAAAAAAATTTCCTACAAAAATAACTCTAAATAGTAGTAAAGAGTGGTAGTAGGGTCGAGTCCACAGGGATTAGATGTTATTATCAACTTCTGCGTTTATCTCGTGAACAGAATGTTTGTCGTGTCGAAGGTCATGGCAAAAGTCGTGCCCACGACTCCAAACGGACCTGCTGAAAAATAAACAAATAGATCAGGGGAGTTTTGAAATGTTTAGAAACTAAATAATTGAAATAGCATAAATAAATAATTAAATAAATTAGAAATCAAATTGAAAATTAAATTTGGATTTTGTAATCAAAGATAATAAGCTTTAGCCCTAGACTCGATGGATTCTGGATTTCTGAATCGATCCTCAAAAATTAATCTTCTCCTCCAAATAATAAACTGGTTATAGCAGTTAAGAACGTCCTAACCACCAATTCTTCCTCTCGTAGCTGATCCCGGTACGACCTGCAAACTAACTTTTACCGATAATCTAACCGAGATACACGTGTTCCCGATTTAAGATTCCGGCAGCCTTGCGTTCTGAAGAACCCAACTCGAATTAATGGTCTCAACCACTTGGGTCGTTTAAACTCGATCACTTCTTCTTTGATTTGTTCTCGGAGATCCGAATACAACGCGCCCAACTCGTTTCTCCAACTGTCAGCAAATACGATTCCAACCCAACGTGCACTTTTTGACTTGAAATCAAGTTAACTTTAAAGGATGAGTTGTCAATCCTAATACTTAGGAAAAATATGAATACCAATTGGAAGGATTTTAAGCACGAATACGTATCTCACGATTCCCGACAGGAAAGAACACCGACCTAAAGCTAAGATGGAATTTAGTGAAGCATGGAGTTATTCATGCTTTGTAAACTTTGAAAGGTAGGTTGATGATTATGGTGAAGAATGGGAGAAGAAAGGTACTTGGAGAGCAATTAGACCAATTTTGAAAAAGAAACAAGAATTGGAAACAATGCGACAGAATGTTATCGCCAAATTGAAAGAAAAAGGAAAATAAATCTATTCAATTCCAAATTGAAATTAAAATGTAGAATTAAGGGATGCCTTTTCAAAAGACATTAAGGCCTATTTATACATATAAAATTTGTTATTTTTGGCCTTAACTAATTTAATATAAAATCAAAATAAAATAAAATAAATAAAAATAAAATAAGATTTTTAATCTATTTTTGGCTTTTACAAAGTTAAAAATTCTGATGAGTCCTTGGCTTTTCTCCACATTTCTTATTCGGCCTCATTTTTATTGGTTGTGTTTCAATTTGGTCCTTTTTTGCTCGTTTTTGTCTCTTAGCATCCCAATTGCATCCCTGACAAGATTAAAACATAAAAGTACTAATTTAGCTGGATCGATTCAAAAATGAACCAAATTAAGCATAAAATAACATACAAATCAATATGTTATCAGTATTTTTATTAATTTTAAAATCACTTCTTAAATTTTTTATTTTATTGTTAATTTGACATATATACCATTGTTTATCATAGCATCATTAAGAGTCGAATCGTTTAATAGATGATTTTCGTTAATAAGGACTAGTTAATTTTTGACTTAATTCATGATTTGACTTTTGAAATATATCTAATTTTTCACTTTGGCACTTCAAATTTTTTATTCCAATTCGGTACTTAAAATATCAATTATTTTTACTTTTGGTCCATTTTGTAATAGTCGTTAAAAAATTTTGTTAGGCCACTTTGGCCAATTGAAAAGTGCCACGTGACTTGTTTTAACCAATCAAAAAGTGGTACGTGGCAATTAGATCTACTTAAAATAAAAATATTAAATTTAAATTAAAAATAGAAATAGAAAATTATAATATTAAATATTTAGATATTAAAAATATTGTTGACTTTGACCAATCATTGACTAGAGTTGACCCACTATTGACTGGTGTTGGGAATCATTGACCGATTGTTGACCGGTCATGTGGTACTATTAAATTTAGTCACGTGTCCTTTTTAATTTTTAAATATTATATTTTATATTAATTAAAATTAAAAAACATATAAAATGGATAAAAATAGTTGAAATTTTTATAAAAATTTAAAATATATAATATACTTTTTAAAAGTCAAAATATTATATAAAATTTAAAAAGTATTTAAATTTCAAGTAATTACAAAATAAACATTGAAATTTAAATACGTTTTTAGTATTTCATAAAAAATTGTTTTTAAACTTTTTTAAATATTTTTTACATTTTATAATAATATTATTAATTTCAGCTAATTTCTTTTCTATCATCATATTTTTAAATTTTTTATAATTCATATTATTTTTCTAAATTATATATATTTCTAAAATTTTTATATGTTTATTTTATTTTCATATTTTTAATGTGTATATACATTTAATAAAAGAAAATCTTTATTTTCTTTTTTTACTTAAAGTCACCATGTGACATTTTTAATTGGCTATAAATTTTTTAATGTCTAAAAAATAAACTCAAAAATTTAATGGAGGCATACTTTAGGTACCAAATTGAATAGTGATCGATATTCTAAGTACCAAATTAAGACAAAAAATTTAGATATCAAAGTGGAAAAATGAGTATACTTTTAAGGGCCAAACTGTGAATTAAACCTTAATTCTTTTTAGATAAATAGCAAAACTATACAGATAACTTTAATTTTGTATTCATGGAATTTTACTTTGATTTTGATTTAATTTTTACAACCTGCTAACAATATTAGCATATCACCATTTAAATGCAAACAATTATAAAATAAATATATTAATTCAATATAAAATAAATAGATATATTTATTTCTTTAAATCAAAATCAAAGTCCACAACTTTATATACATAATTACATCAAATCAAAATTCATATAATTCGCATGAATTTTTAAGCACTGAAACTTTGTAACACCTCTCATCCGATCCGATTGTCGGATTTGAGTTATGAAATGCTACAATCGTTACCAGAACAATTACAACATTTAATAATCAGATTATACCATAAAACAAGCTTTCTTAATCATAACATATCATAAATACGTCATACGATGTTTTCCGAGACTTGATCGAGCTTACGAAAGCTCATTTGCTAAACAAAACATCAAAAACGACCAAAATGTAAAATTTTAAAAGTTTCCATAAGAAGTGCTGATTCCATTTTTAACTGATATTTTAGAAAAATATATAAAAACTCAATAGTATCGATACCTAAAATAAGGTACCGATACTTCATTTACAAAGTACCGACCGACACAAATTTGTGAATCTGTTTCTTTTTGTAAAAATAAGGCAAAATCCAGCGTATTGATATCCTTGTAAAGTATCAGTACTTTGATATAGAGTACCGATACTTTAGTCTGGTATCAATACCATTTTTGTATTCGATGTTTTGGAAATTAAGAAAATTTGTTAAAAGTGTCGATACCCTTCCTAGGGTATCAAACCCAAAGGCAAAAATGGTAAAAAAATCTCCAATTTTGGCACCCTGTTCATGCCTAAACCAATTTGTACTCACTTAGTACATATAAACAGACACAAAACCTGTATAAAACCAATTCAAAACACACACCTAACAGTCATTCATACATTTCCTAATATCAACTAAACCAATATGCCACAATTTGACACCATTTCACAACAAAGTATACCAAACTTACTAACAAGGTTATAAATCATCTAATACCATCATTAAGCTCACTAAAATTTACCCAGCCATATACCATTGCATATATGCATAATAACTTTACAGCATCAAGTCTTAAATTAGATTTAAACCAATCATCATTCACAAGTAATACTTAGATAAACACCTATGTACATGCCATATAAACGAACTAAAAATGATCAATGGACTATCAAGTCAAAAGTAGGATAGTGTGATCCTCAAGTTGATTCGACCAACACACGGAGAAAAGAAATCAATGGTTAAGCATAAAAAATGCTTAGTAAGTCCATATGAAAATCAACTTAACTTACCTTGACACTACAATTAGTTTAAGTAATTGAAACGCATTTGAGCATAGCATGACATTCCTTTGGCATCCTATACATACATATATAATTTCAAAAGATGACTAAGAGATCAGTTCATTAATACTACAAGATTATAATTCTCAATTCATATGCAAGTACTACCATATCGTTATTATCATGCTATTCAAGTTTGCTCATTTTGTCAACTTAACCATTAATTTCATATTCAATATTTTCAACCATTTCATTTTCATTTAGTTACCATTTTCATATTTCGGCTACTCACACAAGCTTCAGATCAGGGTTAATATACAAACTTTACTCGATGCTACTCACTAGGGGTGAGTGTTCGATCGAATCGAATGAAAAAATTCCGAGTTAATCGAGTTGACGAATTCTATTTTATCATCCTAACTCAATTTAAAATTTTCTCAAATCGAGTCGTGTGAAATGAAATTCGAATCGAATCAAATATATTTGTTTGAATAAAAGCTTAATCATGTCTATCGACCTTAAAAACCTTAATTCAAGCTTTCACTATGACTAAGGGTAGAGTAATATGCATCAATTTGTCACTTCAAACTATAAATTCAACTTCATTTCGGGAGGAACCAATGCATTTCTCAATACACTGCTACCACTCCAAGAAATTAAAAATATGCAACAGTCCAAATAATTGTTGAAAACCAAATTACTTTATCCCAAAACTGATTAGTAGTAATGTTAACGTCTCTCTAAATCCAACTTGTCGATAAAAATAAAATTCTTAAATAGTAATTAAAAGAAAATGCACCATTAAAGATAGAATTGAAGCTTTAACCGATACCCATCACAAACATCAAATGCTTATGTTTGCTGGATTGTTTTAACATGCACCATTAAAGATAGAATTGATACTTTAACTCTTACTCAAAAAATCTAAAAATATCGAAGTCACGCTCAATTGATGGAATTTTATATTGCAAAAAAGAGAAGAAAATAAATGCAAATGCTCAATATGAGTTTTTCTTATTTAGTTCATAATTTAATCTGCAAAAGATTGGAGATACCACCATTAATAGAGCTCATCAATGAAATTAAACTTTACAACCCATTGTTTCTCTCTTTCATCCTCTTTATTTTATTTTATTTTTTACTTAAACTATCAAAACACAAATTACATAATTTGCCTCATTATCCCACAAAGTTACCAACCATTGGCCACCTTTTTTAACTTGTGAAACTCCCCCATCGATCCCTTCGGAACCTTTCATTCAAATATGGGTCATTAATGTTTCTTAAATTAGGTCAAAATCCAACCCTAGTTGTATCATCAACTAACTCCTTAAAAGAAATGATGAAAAACTATGATACTGTTCTCATGAACAAACCAAACACCACAATTGCAAATATCTTGTCTTATGGGTGAAAAGATTTGGGGTTTTCCCTTAATATTTCAAATCCACCACACATGTATATTCTGCAGACTCAATACCATTTTACACTATATCCAAAATATTTTTCACTAAAACATTTTTAAATGAAAAAGGTTTTGGATTAAAATATCATTAAGAACAAAATTACCAGAAGAAAAATAGAAAAACCTGAACTTGAGTTGTTTCGATGCGGCGTCTAGCGAGCAAAAACTAATGAACAAACAATTTTCAGGAAAGTTCCATAAAATGACGAAGAAGGATGGTTTAACCGGAGATGGGTGAGGGACAGCCGAACGGGAGAGGGATTTCAATTTTCAGAAATTGATGAGTGATGAAGAGGAAGATGGTTTACTTTAGGGATTTTCCAGATTTTGGGGTAAAGAGTGAGGACAGGGCAAACATTTGGGGGGCAACCGGGAAAGTAAATGGGTTTTTTGAGAGGAAGTAGAAGGGGTAAAACTGTAAAAGACCAAAATTAAATAATAATTTAAATTAAAAATTAAAATAATATAGTTTGGTATCACTTTATTTGAATTATTTGAGTTATTTAAATTTAAAAACTCAACTCGACTTAAAGTAGAAATTTGAAAAAAATTCGAGTTAATTTGATAACTCGATTCGAATAATTCAAAATTCTAATTATATTTTGATTTTTTCGAGTCGAATCGAATTTTGCTTACTATTTCTACTCACACAAGCTTCAGAGAATTTGTAACACTTGTCGAATCTCAAGCCATCGATAAAAGAAAATTTAATGTTGCTCACACAAGCTTCAGACCACAACATGTTCTGGATCTCAAGCCATTGATAATCAATGATTCAATGTTGCTCACACAAGTTTCAGATAATCTACAACATATGTTGGATCTCAAGCCATTTATCATGAAATCCCTGATCAAACACTCGATTCTTTTTCGACCCTAAAACATTTACTAATTCACATGATTACAGTTACCATTCCAAACTTTATAACACCATCATATACATATCATTCAATTGAGCAACAATTCACATCCATTCGTTTCCATATATGTATTCCTATTTGTCATACATTTTATATTTTAAGATTTAGCCCATTAAATGCCAAAATTATCAAAATTACAATTAATCTAAACTAATAGACATTATATATAATTCAATCATAGTATAAAATAACTTAATAAGTTCCATATGAACTTACTCGACAAAAACAACAACAAATAAGGCGTTGGGGCTAATTTACAATTTTTATTTTTTCGCGATTATTCTTCGGTTGATTTAAATCATGATCTATCCAATAATTCAACTCAAATATCAATCTCAAATACCTTATAACATCTAATTGTATGCATATGACATTTTAAGGTTCATTTTACAAAAGTTCTCTAAAATTTCGCATTTTATTCAATTTAGTCACTATAACCGAAATTGTCATAACTTTCACAATTGAGGTTCAATTTCGAAACCATCTCAAATATATCCTTCCATGAATCTCTAATATCTATCATCATAGAAATTTCACACTCCTATTTACAAATTTTACACTTTAGTCCTTTTGTCAAAATTAACAATTTTACTTTACAAAATAACTATTTTTCACTTTTAAACTTAAAATCTAACAATTTGATATCAAAAGCTTCAAGAAATCATTAATGGAAACTTTTGAAATTTTAACAGTTTAACAAATTTTTACCCAGGTTAGCTAAATCAAGCTCCCGGGATCTCAAAAATATAAAAATTACAAGAAACAGGCTTGAAATCACTTACCAATTGAAGCAAATAAACTTTGAAAACTTGAAACCCTTTGTTTTTCTTTCGTTTCGTGAATGGGAGAAGTGAGCACAAAAAATGTTTTCATTTTCATTTTCTTTTATCTTTTATACTTTATTTAACTATTAATTAAACATGATTTAACTAATTAAGCTTAATTAGCTTAAACTAATCCACTAACCTATGCTGTAAAAAGGACTAATTACCTAATTAGGCCTTTAACAAATTAAATATCTATAGTAATTAAAATTTTACCGTTTCTACGATTTAATCCTTGTACTATAATTAACTATCAATTCAATAAAATCACTAAACCAAAATTCAATATACTACTAAATTAGACTCATAAATATTAAATAATAACATTTACTTAATTCATATATAAAAATGGGGTTCCAAAATCACCGTTTCCAAGACTACTGAAAAACAAGTTGTTACAAACTTAATTGATTTTTTTATTTAATTTCTTAATTTTTTTTGTTTTTACTCTTTAGAAAATAAAAATTACTTGCTAAACCTTGATGGATAACCTTTTTAATATTTTTGTCACACTCGGTCCCCTAGAGGACCTAAATTTGAAGAAAAGTCTGGGAGCCAATTGTATGGAAAAGTGAATTTGAGAACCCGAATAAGTTATTTAGAAAACTTAAATGGCTGGTTAAGGAATGATTAAATTTCAATCTTGGTTTAGTTAGATTAGAACTGATTGGTTCCATAGTGAGAGACATAATAATTAGGATTGAGTGGCAGCAATGGTTTATGGAGATCATGCCAATGGAATATATATATATATATATATATATATATATATTTAGAAGTGTGTGGGAACAAAATACCTTTCAATTCTGCTATCCAAATCTTTCTCTCTAAGCATCGTCTTTTTCAGTCGCCTGAAAAAGAAAAAGATATAGCTAAAGGAAGATTTGCATGCTACAACTATTGTGCGGATTTGAGTTTAGAAGTAGGAAGATTGGAAAATATTGAGTTTCCTTATCCCTTTAAACTTGTGGATTGAAGACAAAAAAAGTAGAGTAAGAATCCTCTAAGCTTTGGTATAATTATAGATTATAGGTTTTGAAACTTGAGTGTCTTCAAGGTTAACCGATAAATGGTTGTTATGCTTAGCTACCAAGATGAATAAGGCTTTGGCATTCGAGCGAGCTAAGTTGTTAAGCTAAAGGAAGTAAGGTGAGTTTTTGTACTCCATTTTTGAAATGATGGATGATTTTTGCTAATAATGTATGTTATGAATGGGTAGAATTTGCATAATATATGGGTGCCTACCTAATGGTAGGGTGAGTAAAACTCGATTCCATTCAAAAAAATTGAAAAAAATTCGAATTTCGAGTTAATCGAATCGATTTATTCAAGTCAAATCGAATAACTCGATTCGAGTTTTGATTTTGAGTCAAGTTGAATTTCACAATTCGAATAACTCGAATAATTCGAATAACAGACTGGAGTAAATACTCTTTTGGTCCTTATCAACTTTGAAAATAAGGAAATTAGTCTCTCTCTCAACAAAAATTACAAAATAAATCAAAATAATTTTAAAATTCAAAATATTTATAAAATAAAATAAAATTTTATATTTTTAAAAATTCTAAAAATATATAAAAGTTAAAATTTTGAAAATTTTCTAAAATAATAATTTTGGGGACCTAATTAATGATTCAAGTTTATTATACTCAAGTATCTTAATTTTTATTATTTTTCTTTGAATTTTTTAAATATATATGGTTTCAAATTTATGTGCTCTAACATGGAATTAGTCACATCAGTAACAATATTTTTATTTGACATGTTTAAATTTTTTTAATTTAACTCGAACAATTTCACCCGAATCGATTCGATTTGACTCGACTCAAATTTCTTTTCACTTGACTCTATTCGAAAAAATTTCAAATTGAACTAATATGATAAAATAGGACTCGTAAACTCAACTAACTTGAAAATTTTTCACTCGATTCGATCAAATGCTTACCTTTACCCAATGGTAGTTCATTGTGCATGAAATAGTCAAGGTTACATGTTTTAATAGATGGCATATTTATTGCTAGTATGTAAGTGAAATGTAGGTGTTGTATGAATTAAGCAATGAGAAATATAGATGGGTTAGATGAAGTTCAAATTGGGTAAATGGGTTAAATTGTTAGATACCGCCAGACAGTATTGCTGTGAGCACCCGTGATGTGCAAAGCTCTGGGCCTTGTGCAAGGGATATGCGGTGTTCGAGCATCAAGGTATAAGATGGTGAAACGAAGGAATGGATTGAATATGGGAAGAGTAAAGATCATAGTTGGGTTATGGGACTGATCGGAGGTTATACGCCTAAAATGAATAGGAGCGTAACTAAAAGATGCTATGGCATCATGATGAAATGAGTAAGACCATAGCTGAAAGATGTTATGGCATCATATGAAAGCATGCCAAAATGGCTAAATAGGACTAAGATCATAGTTGAAAGATGTAATGACATCCTTCATTAGTTCACCGAGATGGTAGACACGGGGTTATATTGGGTAAGACCCTAGCTAAGAGACGCTATAACATCATAGATAGTTCACCAGGATAGTAAACACGTATTATATTGTGTAAGACTTTAGTTGAAAGACGCTACGACATCATAGATAGTCTAATAGGACACTAAACATGGGATAGTCTGATGGGACACTAAACACGGTATAGTCCGTTGGGCTAGTAAATACAAGGCAAGTTGCCAGGACAAAAGGCAGGGTGACATCCACCAAGACAGTCAGCTTAGGAGGGAAGAGTGAAAGACCATAACTCGATTATGATATCATAAAGACTAAACTGGTAAGGTGAACTTGAAAGTTTATATGGTGTATGTTCTTGGCTTGGTCGTGAAGGTGGGCAAGGTTTGCCAAATGAAATGAATACTAAGGTCCGTAGACATAAATGTAAATTGAAGGCAGTTATGTTTGTCAAGGTTGTATAGGGCTAAGTCATCCAGGTTAAAAAAGGAAGAAGTTCGTCAATAACTATCCAAGGGCGAACATGCCACCAAGAATATAGGGAGAATAATAAATTGAAACTCAAGGAAAGAAAGGTCAGACAATCAGTGACCAACATTTGGTTTCCCATTTAAGGTTGGGAGGGAAAGAACGTTGGTTGAGGTGTATTCAGGTGTGTACTCCTAGAGAACCTCCAGTTTGAAGAAAATTGGCGTATACTACAGAAGAAGCAGAGGGTAGCTAGCTGTAGGCTGTAGGGAAAAAAAGAAGAAGGCAAGGGTTTCCTTAACACAATCTGTCAAATGAAAAGGATGACTAGGAATGGAAAATTTCCTTTAGATCCTCAATCCTTTAGCTTTGAATTTTTAATATATGACCATTATACAAAATCTCACTAAGTTCAATTGAGCTTATAAATGGTCTACTTAATTGCAGGATAAGGTTATAATAGGAAACAGAGTAAAGGGCTGAGCCAGAATTTTCCTATGTGAAAGGAAGAAGGAGGGGAATCATAACATGCTATAGAGGGATGCTTCCAGTGTTGGATCTAGTGCCCTAAGTGTAGTATTTTCGTCTAAGTACACTTGTAATTTGTTTTGAACAGATTGATTAATAAAATTATTCATGAATTAAATTAATATACTTTGTATTATTTTCCTCAAATGATTTTTTTCACGCAAAGAAAAATAGAAGCAAATGTTGCTCAGTGGTTGTCTATTGTTTAAACTTATACTAAGAGGTATTACGTGGTCGGATCGTAGTACAAAAAGATAGCTTGTATTAATAAATGAACTAAAACATGTTCTTAGTCTAATTAGAAATGAGCAAACCGATTGAAAGACTAATATGTCATCTATCAAGCCTAATTGGGGAGATGCCTTGTCTTAGGCATCGGAACATATGACTCTCAGAAGATAAAGGCATAGATCTTGAATCTTTTTATGGATTTATTCACTTGTGATGTTTATAGTGTGACATTCTAAATCCTAAATGGATGGTGGACTATGTATACGTCTCGTACACTTTTATATAAGTAAAAGCCTGAGTTCAAATAGATGAGGAACCGAACATGGGTGCGTTAGGTGTATAACTTTTGCAGTATATAGCGTCATTCCCAATAGTGGAATTCATAGCTCGAGACATAGGTAAATGATATTCTCTCATAGGCATTACATGGTTAGTGAAAAGTAAACATGGCCACGAGTCATTCGTCTTTGTAATGGATGACTTGATCACTATCACTATTTGATAGTGGTTGACTTTTCATGAAGGAAGATGTAATGGTTACCATGAGATAAAATAAGATCATATTGGGAGAACAAATATTATCCCAAAGAGATCAAGGATATCGTATGAGGGTAACACACTTATGATAAGGTCATTGGATGAGCACTGAGTAGCTGCTTTCGTAATGGTATGTCATTGGGGAAAGCTTAGTCACGATACTATAGTGAAATGACTTCCTGACTAAATAAGTTTATAATCAATAGGTGAAAAGGAAAAACTTAATTATAAATCATTTGAGCCTCAACTACATATGTCCAATCGGTCCCTCTGCTAGCTCATCGAAACCAGAAATGAACTGCATGTTTGAATAGAAATGAACTAAATGAATAGGAAAAGAGAAATGGGAAACACTCAAGAATAATTATGGTTTTATCTGAAATGGAGAAATAGAAAAATTTTGGAAATGAATATAGGTTTCCGAAAATGGAAATGGAAATGTAAATGAAAATGAAAACGGAAATGTAAATGATCCATTTGCAATCCTAAATGGATTATTTAAAAAATGATAGGAAGAATGAGTTTATGTTTTTGGACTGTTTTGAAGCCTGAAAATGAAAATAAACCATTCGGTCATAGTGAACATGTTGAGTTGTGAAATATTGAACATATTTTCTAGAAATTTTACTAGGGGAAAAATCATCAAAATTTTACCAAGGCTAAAATCGACAAAATTTTGCTAGGGGTAAAATTGGGATGAGAAATTTTTTTTATATATAAATATTAATGTTTATTTTGTGAAATAGGAAAACTGAATTAGGTTGGATCACATTACAGAGTATTGGTTCAAAAAAGCTCAGGAAGTACTCGTAATTGGACCCAATGTAAGAGAGGCCTAAAAACCCCTCACAGACATAAAAGGGCGACGACCCTAGTAGGAATACTTGGGTGTGTCGTTCAACCTAGTCCTATTCTAAGCAGAATGTTTTTCTATTTGAAATAACCCATTACAACTCAACAAGGGTTCTACCTTTTCTTCTTATAAATAGATGGAACCTGTAGAGCTATTAACAAATCCTTGAGAGATTGTTATTCTGCAGAAAAATAGAGAGAATTTATTCTCAACTATTACATATATTTTTCTGAAATAACAATTTTTTCGGTTTCTATTAAGAAGAGAGAATTTTCGTTTTCACCCCAAAAGGCGAGAAAACTTTTTCTAGTTATGTTTTTTAATTCAATTGGTTTGAACCCACACTCGAAGTAGTTCGTAGTACAAGTGCAATACCCCTAACCCGAATCTGTCACCGAAACAGGGTTACAGAGCATTACCATTATTTACAGATCAAATAACAAATATTCCACATCATAGGATATTCATATTAGAAATTAATCATAAAGTCCCTTATATGAACCCTCAAGGTCCAAAACATTCATTTGAAACAAGTTGGGACTAAACCGAGTTTACAGAGAATTTTTCGCGAAATCTCAAAATTTTTCCTAGGTGCAGGGGACACACGCCCGTGTGTATCAGGCCGTGTAACTCTTTTACTTGGGTCACACGGTCAGGTCACACACCCGTGTGCTAGACCATGTGTAGGTGTAGGGGTCACATGGCCAAGCCACACGCCTGTGTGCTAGGCTGTGTGGTCAATTCTGAGCATTTTGTTTTGACATTTCAAAGATGCAGCGGACACATGGCCAGATCACATGCCCATGTGTTAGGCCGTGTGTTAAACACAGTTGAGACACACGCCGATGTCTTTGCCTGTGTAGACAAAAATAGGCTATTTTCCAAGCCACATTTCTCACCCAATTTGTCTTCCTCTTACACCAATACTTAAACATATTCACAAGCCATTTTAAAACAATTAATTCAAGTCAAAACCAAGTCTCATGCATGACATATCATCACATACAACTAGTGTGCTCTTAAACACCTCAAATGACACTTTACCATCATGTAATTGAATATACAAACTTAACTTATCGAATTCACCTATTTGCATATTTTACCAAATATGTTAGAATTAATTTTCAATATGCCAACATGATTTCTATCAGCCAATCATTTAAGCACACACCAAACATGTTATAGCCTCATTTATACATATCAAAACATGTTCAACACAAGCTATTCCAATGACTAGTTATAACCCAAACATTTACATGCCAACATTCGCTAATTAACCTATACATGCCATTATAACCATAATTAATTTACCATATATATATATCAAGTTGGGCCGATGGATAGTGTGAGTGATTTCTATCGATGCTTACAATCCAACGAGCTTTCGAATTACTATAGAACAAGGGAAAATAAAACAGAGTAAGCATAAAATGCTTACTAAGTTCGTATAACATGGTAAATAACTTACCATATATTTATGTTCAAAATAAACATGCAAGGCACTATCACCTAATTTTATCACAAGCCCTAAACACATATCCACATCATGTTAGCCAAATAATCACATATAATAGTCCTTAATCATGGATGAACAAAGTCATTAAGCGTAATCCATATTCATGTAACAACCAATTCATGCATCATTATATTAGGTAATGTCATTTCCATGTACTTCATGTACATAAGGGTAATAGTTCCTTTCTAAGTCATACTATCTCAATAAATATCAAGAAACATGTATGGGCTCAATAATAATCAATTCCCATATATATATACTTTCCACATCATGAATTCAAATAACATATACAAATCATACTAATGTATTTCAAGTACATTTTCACAATATTTCGTCTCAAATTCATATTATTTCATGTCAGGATTTTGCTCATTAAATCAATTAAAATATCAATAGAAACCCAGGAAAATACACTTGAAGTGTACAAATCTATAATCTTAGATGAATATATTTGTAACACCCCTAACCCTTATTCGTCGCCGGAATAGGATTACTAGGCATTACCGGATAATACACACCCTTCACATGCATTTATACAATCATAATCAAAATCCATTCAATTCATTCACATTGTCCCTTATAAGGTCTTACGGGACCTTAAAACATGCTTAGAAGTGGTTCGGGACTAAACTGATAACATTTACAAACTTTGGGAAACTTAGAAAATTTAGCAAACTTTGGGAAACTTAGAAAATTTTCCAACATTTAAGGGTCACATGCCTGTGTGAATAGGCCATGTGCCTGACACGGCTACTAGACACGCCCGTGTCATAGACCGTGTGAAAACAGGGCGTACATACTGACTTGTACCACATGGTAGAAGACACGTCCGTGTGCCATGGCCGTGGGAAAATTTAAGAGGTTACTAACTTGAGTTACACATCCGGCCACACGCCCATGTGCCAGCCCGTGTGTCACACACGACCAGTCGACACGCCCGTGTGTCTAGGCTGTGTCAAAATTGTAGGGTATACTACTTTAATTCAAAAGTGTACCCCAGGGGACACACGAAAAATAGGCCATTTGAAAAGCCAATTTGCCACCCTTCACTCATGTACACATAGCAACCAATTTCGAACCATTTCCATACACTTATAAGCAGCCAAAACATACCAAATCCATACACTTATCATACTACCTATCATCAACAATTTCAACTACTCAATTCCTTATTCAAAACATACGAAATTACTAAACCAAAGTCATTAAGACTTACATATCTCCTAAATGAATTTTCTCACCTTTCTATCAACCAAATCATGGTTCTCAAACATACCAATTCATCATTTATAAATCATATCAAAATATTCCATTTCTCAAACATTAATATATCATCTAATAACTAACCAAATGTGCAACCACTTAGCCATACCAATAACCATGACAAACATGCCTAAACACATGGTAAATTATAGACATCACATATATCATTTGTCAGCATATAAATCAAGCCAACTCAAATAGCCATACATATCACCATTTACAAGCTAAATCTCATGGTTAAAATCATAAGTCAAAACATATCATCAACTCACTAGCCTATACATGCTATATACCATATTTACAAGCATCCGAAAATACCAATGAGTAGTCTATAGTGTGACGATGGTTCCCGATGATCCCCGATGTCTGAGCTAGCTTCTATAATATATAAAACAAAGACAAATAACACACAGTAAGCTTCATAGCTTAGTAAGTTCGTACCAACAATACTCAATAGTTCATAATATACAAATCATCAATTAATAAACACTTAGTAGTTCTCATATCATCATTCAATTCTAATTCATGACCATTTATCGGGTATATTCAAATTCATCAAGCATCATACACATAGTATCAACTACCACATAGGTATCGTATGTACCTATACTTTCCCGTATTTATTTATCTCATTCTCACCTCTTTGTTTAATACATTAAATCGTTCGGAAATCTTTCAATGCTTTAAGAACTGGCACATTTAGTGCATAAATGTTTAGCTGAAACTATAACAATATCGCACACTTAGTGCCATCAAATTAAACCGAAGCTATCTCAGTATCGCACACTTAGTGCCACATAAAGTCGAAACTATTCCAATTCGCACACTAAGTGCTGTATATAGCCAAAGCTATCTCGAAACGTACACTAAGTGCCAAACATAGTGGATTTGTCGTCGAACATTACCATAGTCTTGTATATACAATTTATGCAATATCAAAGCATTGAAAATATAATTGTAACAATGCCTATCACGTACGAATTTACCTCGTACTCGGAATTTGACGAATCGGATCGATTACTTGATAACCTTCGATTTTCCCCGATCTAAATCCGAATTCTTTCTTTCTTGATATATATGTATTCAAAATTAACCCATTTAATCACCAATTCATTCAGTTTAATCCAAAAACACATAATTTTAGCCAATTTTCACTTTTGACCTAAACTTTCACATTTCTTACAATTTAGTCCCTATTTCAAAAATACACAAAATTTACAAAATTAGATTCAATTATATGCTAGCTGAATTTTCTAGGGACCCCTAAAAGCCAAAAAATTTCATTTATTGCAAAATTTAACCCCTCAATTTACATTTTTCGTAATTTAATCCCTAATATGCATTTTTACTCAAAATCACTTTACAAAAAATGTATATCAAGCACCAAGCTCTCATAATTCATCATCAAACATCATAAAACTCATGGATTCATTAATGGAAACTTCCAAAATCATCAACACTTTCAAAAGTTGAGACATGGTCTCGCTAGTACTCAAAGCAATGATTATAAGAAAATAGAAATCATCAAAAATAGAAAAAAAATCATATACCAATTGAAGCTCACAAGTGCCGAATTTTTCAAGCTTCATACCCTAATGTTTCTTCACCTTTTTTGATTGTAAAAAAGATGAATGAATCCATTTTAACCTTTGTTTTATTTAATTTAACTTAAATTACAAAATGACATAATTACCCTTAATGATTTAACAATAAAATTCTACTAACTATAGGCATAAATGTCCATCCATTAATCCAATGGTTTAATAACATCATAAGGACTTCTATCGTTTAATTTCATAGCAATCAAGCACTTTTAACATATAGCATGCTACTTTTGCATTTTATACGATTTACTCATTTTCTCAAATTAACCACTTAAACGATAAAATTAACATATGAAACTTTCACACATATCTAATTTCATGCCGTAAACATCAAAAATAATATTAAAATTATTTTACAACCTCGAATTTGTGGTTCTAAAACCATTGTTCTGATTTAGCTAAAACCGAGCTGTTACAATATTCATCAAACAAGTTCCAAGCTTGTAACACCCAAACCCGGCCCAGAAGTTATGGCCGGATCCGGCATGCCACATCAAAAACATAAAAAAAAATTCCATTCTAAGTCCAGAAAATCATACTTGATGTTCAAAAGATTAATTCATTAAGGGTTAAAGTGAATGGAAGTCAGGCACCGTAGGAAACCGAAAAGAGGTGGTGAGTCTATCGGATCGCTAAGTACCAAGCTCCTTCGGATCCAATCCTAGACATGCATACCGCCATTGCCACACCTTAACGTCATGGATATTTCTAGGAAACCAATTCGATTAAGTCATTTTAGGAAAAGTGATTAATTTTGGAAAATACTTTCATTGCGGAAGCTTTGCTTGTTGTCGTGTTATTTTGAAATCAACTTTTGTTTTTGAAAACGCGCCTAAAGCTATCCAATTTCAACAGTTAAAATAAGTATTACCTATCTTAGTAATACATATTAAAACCATCAAAAATAAATAAGTGGCCTTATTACATTTAAAAGCCTAAAACCTCAAACGTAATTAAAAGGATGTCCGGTTTACTGAAGAAAATCAAACTTTCGAATGGGTGGCCACTCCGAATTCCCTCACGACTCCAAGCCCACTATGGTTGGGGATTTCTGCGTGGATGAAAATAAAAGGGTGAGTTTGGGGAAACTCAAAGTGTAAGGAAAACCCATTCAAAGCCCAAGTCACTCAAGCCTATTGGGCCTAAGCCCATTCAGTAATAATGGTATGGGCCGAGCCCTTTTCAGATTATAATAAACCGGGCCTTAGCCCTTATTCAGATAATGATGGCCCATAGGCCCATTTCAAAATACATGCAACATTAGTAAACATATGCAAGCCCATTTGGGTAATAGTGGTACTGGGCGAGCCCTTTTCAGATTATAATAAACGGGCCTTAGCCCCTTATTCAGATAACAAGATGGCCCATAGGCCCATTTCAAAATACATACAACATCAAGAAACATATGCAAGCCCATTTGGGAGACTACTCAACCCACCAACCACTACACTCCACCGTACCAGCCATACACTCCATGTGGGGAATAGCTCAACCCACCCAAATTTCAACACTCCACGATTGCAAATTTCTTCGCTCGCTTATCATAAAATTGAGGCAAAGCCTCCAAGATGTGGACAAGCCACTTTCAGTACTTCCTCCGTCAATATCCCAATCCCATGCATCGATAATAACAACATGGCATGCAAGAAATAACAACAATCAAACATGCATTTAGGTCAATTTAACCCTAGAGGTATTTCGGTAATTTATCTACTAGGGGTAAAACTATAAATTTTCCATTTTTAAAGGTATTTCAGTAATTTATCTATTTTAGGGTTTTTCATGCATATTCCTACCTTTCACGTACTAACAGAATCACGTACCGAGGGTTCTTACCGAATTGGGCCCGTTGGCCCATCATTCCAATTTTGGCCCATTAAGCCCAAAAATATCGAGGGCACAGAAATCATGCACTTTGCAGTCCAAACATTGCAGCTTACCAAAAACATTAATCGATTTACCTCACGAGCATTCTCACACTCGCAAATCTACAAAATACCGATTTTCGGCATTTCGGCTTTTCTGCTTTTGCCGATCTAGACTAAGAAAGAGGTGTTAGTTACACACTTGCTTATGACGATATATGCCGACGAGATCCACACACGAACCGCCTACAATTGGATTACTAACACGTTAATCTAACTATTCAAATACAAACTACATATTAACCCCTTACAATATTCGGCCAACCACACCTACATATCATTGTAAGCTTATAAGAAAACAATAAGCAACTCATTAACAAATTTTTGTCAATGTTTACCACATAATTATAATTTCACTGCAAGCTGTCTTCCTGAGCAACAGTTACTAAATCATTTATAACTGGAGCTACGAAACTCCAAATCAAGTTCCGCTAATTTTCCTTGAAAATAGACTCATATATCTTCTATCCATAAAATTTTCAGAATTTTTGGTTTAGCCAATCAATACCAGATTTTTCTCAAAGTTTCCCATGTTTCACTGTTTGACTAATCTGACCACTCTTCATTACGAATCAAATTTCTCATTGTACAGAATTCAAAATATGTTCTTGTTTATTTCATTAGAAACTAGACTCAATAAGCTTTAATTACATAATTTATTCACCTTCTAACTCATCTCCCACAATTTATGGTGATTTTCCAAATTCACGTTACTGCTGCTATCCCAAGCAGATTTATTACCAAATCACTCTTTCATACACCTATCTTGCATGCATGTTATTTAAACATGTATATCACCAATCAATCATCACATATTTATGATTTTTACTTAAGCATAATCTCTATTTCATCATTTCAAAGCACAACATGTTAGCCGATTTTTCCCTTTAGCATCTAAGGCACATGCATGCTCATTTGTTTGGCTCAACTTCACATATCTTCCATTTTTCATCAAAAGAACATGAAACAACAACCATTTCCTTCATTTTAATTCATGACCAAATGCTCACAACACAACTAAAAATCAAAATATACTTCAAGAGTTAAGGTAGAATCAAGAAGAACTCATGAACCTCAAAATAGAAGCAAGGTACCAAGAACTTACCTTCAATTTTTCTCCTCCTAATGACCGAATACTCAAGAGCTTTCTCCTCTCCTTTCTCTTCTCTAACTTTCAGCTATGATGAACAAAGATGGACAAAACTTTGTTCTTTTCACCCCTTTTTCTTTTAATAAAACTTCATATTTCATCCATTTAATTCTTTAATACAAAAGACATGATATTCTTATCATGAAACATTTACCTAACCCATTATCATGAAACATTTACCTAACCCATTATCATGGAACATTTACCTAACCTATTATCATGAAACATTTACCTAACCCATTATCATGGAACATTTACCTAACCTATTATCAATTTGTATCAATTTGTACCATAAATTATGGATATCAAGTGTACATTTTGTCTACAACAACATGATGGCTAGCCACTTCATGTAAAATGGGAGGTTTGTCATGCAAATCCTCCTATTTTGCACTCCTATTTATTTGGCCACGTCAATTTAGCCTATAGCATTTTCAAACATTTTCACATAGGTCCTATTTTATAATTTCACCCCCTTTTTCTTATGGAACAAAAATTAACTAAAATTGTTGGGTTCTATCTTAAGTTTGGGCTTTCTAGAGGCCCACTAACATAATTAAACCTATGCCAACATTCACAGAATTCCCGAAAATTGGGGCGTTACAAAGCTCATATATCACCATCTCATACTTCTATATATCATGTATCATCATTTTCATGTTTTTCAGGTAGATACATGTAATAATTCATTTCATGTTCATATTTTCTCATGTCAAGATTTTGCCTGTTGAATTTATTTGAAAACATTGATGGATAGATAGGTAGTGCACTCGAAGTGTACAAATTAGAAACTATCAATTCATATTCAGAGGTACCCATAAGGGCACATAATCAGGAAGCACATTCTCGAGCCATACACAGGATGCTTATTTGAGCCATGTAACAGAATGATTACCCGAGCTATATCAGGAAACTCATAAGAGTCTATAACAGAAAGTTCACAAAGAACTTTTAATTAGGAAGCTCATGAAGAGCCTATCAGGAATGCTCACAAAGAGCCATGTAACAGAAGCTCCGGATAGCATAACAGGAAGTCCAAGCGAGGCATGTTAGGAAGCTCATAAGAGCCTATATCAGGACGCTCATAAAGAGCTGTGTTTGTGTCCACAATAAATACTGGATCACAACTGATCGAATCATGTAACAGGATGCTCACAAAGAGCTGCGGTAGTGCGCAACACATGTAGGATCATTACCGATCAGGATGCTTGCAAGAACCATGTAATAGGAATGCTCAAGAAGGCTTTTATCAGGATGCTCATCTGAACTATAATGTTCGCAACATATGCAGGACTATAATCAATACAGGAAAATATTGTATCCATCGCATTTCATTATTCAAACATGACTTATCAATTATCGAACAATATCGGGCATGTGATTAATTTCATACATTAAACATTTATGCAATTCACAAAAATACAACATTCAATTCAAACATATTAATATACATAGTTAAGTTACACGAACTTACCTCAACAAATGTTCGTGTACATAAAATCTACTAATCTAGCACTTTCTCTTTTCCTTGTTTAAACTCCAAATTTGGTCTATCCGGATCTAATCAAGCAAAATAAGTTGGCTTGAGCTTAGGTTTCCATGGCTAGGGTTTCTATACTTTTAATTTGGGAAAGATGATATAAATGATGATATTTATTTTTTGTCATTTATCATATTTTATTATTTCACTTTCCAATTTCATCCTTTTCTTTATTATATTTTTCATGGATGAATCATCATCCTTAACAACTAAGAATTTTTAATGGTTTATTTACCATTTAAGGACCTCAAATTTTGAATTCTATAGCTATTTAATCCCTTTAGCTGTTAGAACTCAACTTTTGCACTTTGTGCAATTTGGTCTTTATCAAATTAAACATATAATAGGTAAAATTTCTTTATGAAATTTTCATAAAAAATTATTATCATACTGTAGATCATAAAATAATATTAAAATAAATTTCATTTTAGGAATCGAATTTGTAGTCCGGAAACCACTGTTCCAATTTTACTGAAAATGGGCTGTTACAACGAGAATAGTGAAGAAGATCGTTTGGTTGAAAGTTAGGAACGAAAAACGTTTGCTAAGCTGAAAACACAAGTACAAATTCGATTAAGGTTTATATCTATAAATTTCACAAATTGGGTCAATTTTCAAAATTTTAATTTTCTGTTGTGCAAGAAAACCATTTTCAAATCAAGTTTTTTCTAAAACCCAGAGGTTATGCCTCAGAGTTTTAGTTTAGCCACAAATTTTCTTGAGTGTTTTGTCAAATTTGTAAATGAAGTTTTTAAGTAGAATTGTTAAGAGATGTATGTGTTAGTATAGATTATTGTGTTTAGTTAAATGGCTAGAAACAAATTTTAAATAATGTTAGTTATTTATTCATAATTTGTATCATCCTGGACTCGGACTCGAAGAACGGGTTTTGGTTGTTACAATTTTTTTTTATTCCATTGTTTCTCTATCGGTGTTAGATTTGGACTGACTTTAACAAGTCAAAAATATCAAGAAAATGTTGGCTAAACATGGATATGATGAGTTGGCAAGATTAATCTATAAGGTTCTTAAAGATTCAAAAAACTAGCATGCAAATGGCAACCTGACAATTATCTTTAAGATTGAAATGATGATAATAAATAATGACTTGAAGATTAAGCAAATAGATAAGCATGAAAAATACATGCATGATTGGAACTTTAGGAAGAGTAAAAGATAAGATTGTATTAATGCAATAAAGAGTACTAGAGGTTTCTTAGGCAGTTAACTATGCTTATTTATATCTATTTCATATATTAGTGTAGGCATGTGTATGAGTTTCGAGAGAAAAAAAACAGTAGGCATGTGTGTGATAGAAAACTAGCAACAGCTACTATTAAGAGAGAAAAATTATTTGCATTTGTATTGTGCAATATTTGTATGTAATGAAATTATTTTGGTTTATAACTCACTATGCTTTCAACAATGGTATTAGGTCTTGGTTCGTGTCAACATCACAATAGTAAACATGATTCAGCCACATATCACAAAATTAACAAAGACAAATTATGGTAATTGGAACATCCAAATTAAGGCTTTCTTTGACTCTCAAGATTGTTGGGATATTGTCAAAGAAGGATAAGTTGAGCCTAAAAATGTAGTTGTCGAAGTGGTTTTGACAAACGGAGAGAAAAAGATATTGAATGAAGCTCCTAAACAGGATAAGATGGCGTTGTTCTTTATTTTTCAATGAGTTGACGAATTAACTTTTGAAAGAAAATTCAAATGCGAAAACATCAAAGAGACGAAAAGGCTAAAATGGCACATTTACAAACACTCATAGTCAAATTTAAGATGTTAAAAATGAAAATTCTAGAAAGAGTTGATGATTATGTCACCCGAGTAAAAGCAACGGTAAATGAAATGAAATAGTGAAACTTTTGATGACATTAGAGTAGTGGAAAATATTTTATGGTCATTGACACAAAAATTTGATTACGTGGTTATTTCCATTGAAGAGTAAAAAGATTTTTCACAAATATTTATCGATGAACTTATGGTGTAACAACCCGTTTTTCTGCGGTGTTGGAAAAATTAGTTTCGGGACCACAATTCCAACGAGTGAGTCCATAAATAGTATTTATGAATATTTACGAGTTAATTATAGTGTTTTATTAAAATTATCAAGTGGTAAGTTTTGTTAATTGGACAGTTAGCTAAAGTTAAGTGGTTTGACCCTAAAGTCAAGAGGTTTTAGAAAATGAGGTGTTGGGACCTCATTTTTGTAAATTGAGTCAGTAAATATTATTATTAAATATTTATGGAGTTTTTATATAGGTAATTGAAATTTGGTCTGGAAATTTTGGTGATTTGATAGTTAATTAAAGAGAAAAGACTAAATTATAAAAGTTGTAAAAGTTAATCGATATTGATTTTTATTAATTAAATTACTTAAATAGTAAAGTGGGAGATTTTATGTTCTAATTAGACCGTAATTAAATATGGGATGGTTAGTGGACATTTTGGTTGTTTTTTATATATTACTAAAGTTAAAATAATAATATAATAAAAGTAAAAATATGAAATAAACTTATCATCTTTTTCATTTGGTGTTTCATCGCTGAAACCAACCTTAAAAAACACCATTGTTAAGCTTCCTTAAGTTTGGCCAACAAAAATCTTTGCATGTAAGTTGATTTCAATCCGGTTTTTAGAATTTTTTTATGTTTTTGAAATCATTATAGCTTAATCTAGTTAATCTAGGGACTAATTTGTAAAACTGTTAAAGGTTTTGAAATTTTTGTTGATGTTTTGTAAGGTTTTATGAAATTGAATGAAATATTTATAAGTTTGGTTGTTAAATAGGACTATTTTGTAAAGTGATTTTTGTTAGTTTTAAGTCTAAAGACTAAATTTATAAAATAATAAATTTAACATGAAATTCTTGTGAAACTCATATAATTATGGGCTATAGATGAATCACTGAAAACTTGGTAGCATGATTTTGGGCTTAATTGTGATAATTGTGTAAGTTTCGAGTCTAGGGACTAAATTGAATAAAAGGTAAAAGTTCAAAGTAAAAGCATAAAATGTTGATAAAGTTTCAAATACATTAATTTAAATATTTTAAGGTATTTGAATTGGTTAATTGAGCTAAATTATTATATATAGATCAAGAAATGGTTTAATCGGTTAATAATCGCGGGAAAGGAAATGTTGTCGAGTAGTCTTCGTCGAGATGTTGGTAGCTACTACATTTAGGTAAGTTTGTATTAGATTTGTTATACTTATTGATGTTTTTAATTCTAATCATATAGGTGTTTATGTAAGTGTAAATAATGACCATAGTTAATTAAGGTAGCTTGAATATAGAAACAAAGGCCTGAGTAGGAAAGTATGGTGATGGTACTTATTTTACATGAAACATGTTATTCTATGGAATGTTTGTAATCAAGTTGAACATGGCATATTGTTATAATCATGAAAAGATAAAGGTATACAAGTTAAGGTCGGTGTGAACTCAATGAATAGCTAGGATACAAATAACATGTCATTAGGGTGTTTCGGGCATTAGGTGCCGTTGATATTAGTTTCCAGGTACTATGTACCAGTGATTACAGTTTCCAAGTACTATGTATTGGTGTTATAGTTTCCAAGCACTCTATGTCGGTGATATATTTCTAGGTACTATGTATCGGTGGTGGATATCATATCGATGGTTGGAATTTAACATTTTTTGTAGATTCTCATCAGCTTGTGTGAGAAGAATTGTGTAATGGTTAATATCTCAACAATTAGTTAATATCTCAACAATTAATTCGGTATAGCAGATTTAACTAATTTTCGCATTTTAGGAGCTTGAAAGAAAACATTTTCATTAGGTTTTAATTATGTTTTTGCAAGTTTTCCTAAAGTTAATAAAATGTGCAAATTGAGTCTTTTACTAACCTTAGGGGCTGAATGAGGCCTAAAGGTGAACTAATGACCTTTGTAAGTGTGCAGGAGACCATTAGAAGCGTACTAAATCAATTCTGGTTATTATGTCGCAGCAAGGAATACTCAATGATGCAACATAGGGAGCAGTGTGGAGAAATCATGAGACTGCCTTTGATGTCGCGACACAGCCTAAGGGTGTCGCGACATGCCCCTGAAGATATCCCAAGAGGAGTAATCTGACTTCTATGTCACATTATAAGTTTTGGTGTATCACGACATTGACTTTAGGCGAAAATTAAACACGAGCAAGTGGGCATTTTGGTTTGCACAATCAAACTTAAAGATCAAAAACGTCAGCTAACCTAGGGTTAAGGACAACAGCAACCTGAAATCTATAAATAGGCTCCTTTTTCACATGTAAAAGACATCAATTACTTAGCTTAGTTTTCTTCTTTTAAATTCAAGTTTAGTTTTTCTCTTTTTAGGTTTTAGATTTACTTTCAAATTGTTCTTGTTTATTTTGAGAGATTTGATTTGTGAAGACAATCAAACTTGTGGATTCACTTCATTCTTAATACAAATTTGGTGTTTTCTTAAACTCTATAATTCAATTCATTTATCATGTTTTTTCTTTACATCAATTCCATATTGTTTATGAAAACCATGAGGAACTAATCCTTCTACGGGGGATTAGCGAGTAGAAGTATGATCTGTTAACTGTTTTATAGGGTTACTCAATGGATCAATTGTTTGGGAAAGCAGGAACCTAAATCCTAAGCCTAACAACCCTAGGAAGTCATCAAGGTGGAAATTAACCCAAAATTGGTATGACCTATCCGTGAACACCTTCTCCCCAAGCTGGTCTAGACTGTGAGGTCGAAAGATAAGTAGTCCTTGCTGACTTGTTATTTGAGTGGAAGATTGGAAGATTCTACTGGGATAACGACTACTTGATTGAAGAGGAACCTGAAGCGACAGTTGATAGGGATTACCGAAGCAAGCTAATCACTAATACTCAAATTAGATTTATTCTATTCTCTGATCTCTTGAATTTTTATTTCTTTACGTTATTTTATTTTTTTATTATAAAAATCTTACAAACTTTTTTTATTTTACTGTCGTACTATAACTAAACTAAAGTACTAATTAGATCTTTCAGTATTTAAGTTAGAATTGATCTAACACTCACCTCCATTGGGTACGATCCTTGAAGTACTCACCTACTCTGTTGTAACTATATTACAACCGGAATCGTACACTTGCGGATACCACCTCATATAGCTATATCTTTTATTGCAGTATTTACACTCTAAACGTTAGTATGTTCAGAGGCGGTCAAGTTGTTGGCACCATTGCTGGGGAGGCGACGTCACTACTTTGATTTTAATTTTTTCACTCTAAAAAGAATAATTAAGAAATTTTTAGGTGATAGATATGATTTTATTTTCTTTATTGTTACTAGTTTTCTCTTTCTGGGTTTAGTATGACTCGTGGCAAGGGAACACCCAGAGTAGTAATCAAAGATCCAAAAAGAATAGTTTGGAGAAATCACTGATAGCAATAGTAGCAGCAGCAACAGTGCAAGATCCACCACCACTTGCTGCAAGTAATGTGCTACGCGAGAATCCACTGTTTGGCAGTGCTAACGATAACGCTTTAGGAGATCCACCGGCACTACCACAACTACCTGCAAATGTGCACATGGCTCATAACAAGAGAACCTTAATAGACTACACATTACCAAGTTTAAACGTGGTTCAGGAGAGCATAACAAGGCCGACTATCATAGCTAATAATTTTGATATCAACCCGACAATGACTCAGATGATCCAGAATAATTTACAATTTAGGGGCACAATGACATAGGATCTGAATCAACACTTAAAATGATTTCTCTAACTTTGTGATAATTTTAAGTTTAACGGGGTTACTTAAAACACTATTCATCTTCGGTTGTTCCCCTTTTCTTTGATTAACAATGTCTTTTCTGGTTAAACTCGCAGGCACTAGGGTCTATCACGACATGGGATGAGCTTGTTGGAAAGTTCTTACAACAGTTCTTCCTTGTTAGTAAAGCAGTTCAACTAAGAAGAGAGATTACTATCTTTAGAAAGATGGAAGGAGAAAGTTTCCATGAGGCATGAGAGTATTTCAAAATGTTGATTCAAAAATGCCTGCACCATGGATTCCTTGAGTCGATGCGATTGTGTGTAACACCCCCTAACCTCGAACCGTCACCGGAACAAAGTTACGAGGCATTACCAGACGTATCAGACAACTTATGAATAATTCACAAATAAAATAATATTCATAGCATAATTTAATTACTAAATCCCTATATTGAACTATTCAAATCTAATCATACATTTAAGTAAAACGGACTCGTTTAAGTACTCCAATTTTATTATTATTATTATTATTATTATTATTATTATTATTATTTTATAAATTTCGACAGCATTTCTGCTTATCTTTACATAAAACCCCCTGCAATTAAACCATATTCATTTCAAACATAACCAATTCAACCAATTTATTTCACACATTCATTTTCTATTCTAAATGCCTTCTAATCAACTTAATCAATATAATATCAATTTAAAATTATCATTGTACTAATTAAATTGAAATGGATAGACTTTTTCATTATAATTCTTAGACTTGCAATACTAATATTTTAAATCATTTATATTCAAAACATAATAACCTTTATATACATCCTATGTACATGCCACATTACCAAAAGAAAATATACATCACCAAAAGTTTGATGAAGTCGGTCCGGCTTTGGATGTTTGGTTCAAGATTTGACTTCTACAACTCACAGACGGAAACAATCAGACTGAAAGTATGCATATACTCGATGGTATCACTATAATTCAGTTTATAATTAAATACATTAAATCACACACATACTTTTACATTACAATTATCATCACTTAATGAACAATTCAATCTTTTTATATTATCATTCGATTATATATATATATCATTCTTATTTCTTTATTTCAATTCTCAACTTTCACATATACTATATCATTCAAATTTAGTTTTATCAGTAGATTTATTTCATTTGTCCCTATTAACTTGACTTGGACTCGGCGGATACACGGATTCCAACCAACACACCAGTACGGCTCAATGTGCCTTAACGGTAGACAGTACCTAATCAGTAATCAGTAACGGTAGTAGTAGCAATAACAATAACAGTATTCAACACCCAAAGTGCTGAATCAGAATGCATAATAAGATAGATTCGACATAGAAAGTGTCGAATCGGTAACAATAACAGTAAGAATAAGATGAGTCGGCACATAAGTGCTCGATCGAAAAAACCCGTACTCTTCCATATCCTATGGCATACCAACTATATCCGACTAGCCCGACTAGTTAATAGGGTATTTAAATCATTTTCAGACAATTTCCATTTCGATTCAATATTAATTATAATTTATTATTTTGATCAATTTTCACAGTAATTCAGTAATTCACTTCATTAGAAATTTTACAGTTCAATTTAATATATGTAACATTATTCAGTAATTTCACAGTTCAATTCGGTATTCAAAACAATATTCAGTATCCCATAATTCAGTTCAGTATCAATCTCAATTTTAGTACCCAATCACAAATTTTATTAGTTCATTAAATACTTACCTTAAAAATACTTACCACACATTCATATTCAATTAAACACATATTAATTATAAAGCTTGAGTTATAGTGATACAAACCAGAATTCTCTTCGGATTTAATCCTCGACGATCTTTCTTTTTCCTTTTTGGGCCGATGCTTCAGGCTCGATATTAGCTACGAACAATTAAAATAATTTCACAATTATTAGCATAATACAATTTAAACGCTGAAATTTTTATCTAACTTTTACTTTAATTCCAATTTAATCCCAACTAAACCTATATATTTTTCTTTCTCAATTCATACCTTTTTGCTACTCAATTTCTTGCCAAACCCACATCTAACTTATTTTTATCATATTTTCATAATTTCGAATTTATTTAAATTTAATCCCTAAAACTCAAAACTTATAGCTTAGTTTACAATCAATCCTTTATTCAATTCTAACTTAAAATTTATTCAATTAAATCCCTAATTCATTATTTTGCTCAACATGAACTATGTTCAAGAACCTAAAAACTTTCAAAACCTTAACTTAATTTCAACAAAACTTTATTCTAAAGCTTCTAAAACATCAAAATTAACTAAAAAGGACTTAATTGACTTACCAATCAAAGTTTCAAGCTTCAAATCTCTAGTTTTTCCTTTTGTCTTTTTCTTTCTCTTTTTCTCCCCTGTTTTCGAATGTTTCTGTTTTCTATTTTGTTTGTTTAGTTTCTATTTATTTTATGCTTTATCTTTTTTTACTTTATTTAATTTATATTATATTTAATTAATAAATATCTATTTAATAGTAATTATATATATAACAATTGTACACACAGATGTTTTACATTTGTCCAATATCACCACCCTACATTTGTCATAATTTTATTTAATTATCACATAAAAATCTTATTTTATAATTATTTAATTAATAAATATCTCTTAATTATAATAATAATAAATAAAAATATCTACTAATTTAAATAAAAATTATAATTGTATAAATATTATCATTACATATGTATATTTTATCACCTTACACTTGTTATAATCATACTTTATTTAACATATAAAAAAATCTTATGATATAATTATTTAATTATCAATAATTTAATTTAATCTAATTATCTATTACTTTACTATTAAGTAAACAAATTATTTTATAACAAGTACACATGTATCTATTTATTACAAATATACCAATATTTTTATTACCATACAATTCTCTACTATTTAATTCAATTAATAATAATACTAATAATAATATAAAACCATAACAATTAATAATTATAATAATCAATTATACAATATTATATAATACATATATAATCTAAATAAAATCTTAGATTTTTTTAATACATTTATGCCGCCTCAACCATTGCTTAATGGCATATTTTCCATTTTGACCCTTTTTACTTTCTATTGTTTTAGAATTAAACTTTTACTTCTTATTCAATTTAATCTTTTTCGCTAATTACTCTAAATTAAGCTAAATTTACTAAATTAAAACCTAATTAGACACACCACTAGGCTCATAAATATTTTTAATAATTATTTTCGAACTTATTTCACAAGATGGAGGCCCGATAACACACTTTTCCGGTGCCCACGGATTTTGGGTCGTTACATTGTAGGTGTTTTACAATGGGTTAGATGCGAATACAAAATCAGGACTAGACAGAGTAGTAGGAGGAGTAGTCATGAACAGGACGTACAATGATGCATAAGAAATAATTAAAAATGTGACATTAAACTCCTGTCAGTAGCCCATTGAATGATTCACATATGGCCAGAAACCCACTACGGTAAAAATGATTTAGGAGGATCACAAGTATCAACAGTTAGTGGATAGACTTAACTGTATCGAATCTGCTAATAAACCGTCTAGTTGTGGAAAAGAAAAACTGCTCTTTCACTACATCAATAATCCTACTGAGGATGTGAACTATATCAAAAATAGGGTTGGAAATCCTTATTCAAATACCTACAATCCCTGCTGGAGGGATCACCCGAATTTGAGAAGGGGAGGAAACCAATGAGTAAGTAATAGTTTGAATCATGCCAAAAATATTAATTATCAGCCTCCTTATTTGCTGAAACCCTAGGATAGGGTCAACCTCAGTGACCATACTACATGTGGTCAACGTTTAGATAAAATCGAGAGAGAAATGTAGTCGATGAGAATAGACGTAACACATGTGCAGTCTAAGTGCACCAAATCAATAAGAACATTGACTAAACTTGAGGATCAAATGATCCAATTGATGAGCATGATGGGTGACATCAAAAGTCAAATTGATACAGGAATTTTGAGTAATACAGAAAATAATCCTCGGAGGGAAGGAAATGAGTACGTGAAAGCAATAGTGCTTCGATTGGGAAAATTATTGAATAGCCTAGAAAACCCTACTCTAGAGGTAAATTTGGAGAATGCTAATGATCCTCAAGAGGAATCCGTAGAGGCTGAAGATGAACTAGAACAAGATGAGGTAATTGCACCAACAGTGGAGCCAAAAAAAAAATTAATGATGTTGCCATTACAAAGATACCATTCCCTTGAAGATTAGAAGAAAATAAATAAGAGGATGAAGATGAGTTTGTAAGTTTCCTAAACTTGCTCAAAACATTAAATATAAACCAGCTTTTAATCGAGTTAATTGAGAAAGTTCCAAAGTACGCTAAGTTTTTAAAAGAAATTATGCCATTGGCTATATGACTGGACAGTTGTAGGCATGATTTATATGGTTTTATAATTAAAATTTTAAGGTTAAAATTGTAAAATAATAAAAGACATATATGATATATTATTACATAAAAAAAGCCATGCATTTTAGCTCATATTGTGACCGAAACTAAAAAAAAAAAAAAAGAACTAAAGCTTGGTATATTCGGTCATTGTTGGTTCAATTTTAAGGTATGTTTTGTTTCGATTTTTGATAATTTTTACGTTTTTGTGATCGTTGCTTTGAATAGTACCCGACCCATGCTCGAATTTTTTATTTCGATGAATATTTTGTGTTATGCCATTGATGAATATTTGTGTTTTGTGATGTTTGATGATGAAATATCAAAAATATGTTTTAGATTAACATGTTTTGTATTGGAGTTTTTGATGATTTTGAGTTATTAGGACTAAATTGCAAAAATAATAAATTGAGGGATTAAAATGTGAAATAGATGAAATATATGGACTAGTATGTTTATGTGGAAAATTCGGCCCAACTATATTGTTGTGAGATTTTGTGTATTTTGTGTTTTATCCAATTAGGACTAATTTGTAAAAAGTACGAAATATCAAGGGTAAAATGGTAATTTACCCATTTATGTGTTGTTGGATTAAATTGAATGAAATTGTGTTTAAATGAGTTTAATTTGAAATTATATAGATCAAGAACAAAGGAAATCAAACTTAGATCGGGGAAAAACAAAAATAGTCGAATAGCCGATTTGTAATATCCGTCGATATCCGAGGTAAGTCTTTAAGCAATTAAACATGGTTTATTTTGAACATAAAATGTTTTATTGTGATGATTCAAATTTTATAATCTATTAGTATAACAGTCGAATGTGATGTATCATTGAATTATTGTGGTTGAGTTTCATTCAACTGATCTAAAACCTCTGAAAGTGTGTAAGTGTTACATGGAATATTATATGAGTCGATATATGAAATGTTGTGGAATGATTCTATATTTGTGATATTCAGGCTTTAAGGCTAGCAAGCCTTGTGCTGGTGACTTTGATCGGGCTTTGTGCCTAGCAGGCTTAATGCCGATGAATAAATATCAGACCTTAGGTCTAGCATGCCTTGTGCCAGTGTGTGATTCAGTCTTATGCGTAGCAGGTTTTATACCGGTGATTTGTTTACAAGTCTGTGATTATAAGAGTTCAAATTATTGTGGATATTGAGCAAGTGAAATTGAGATAAATTACTTTGTTTATGTTCGGCCACATAGGTAAGTACATGTAAGCTTATATTGAACTTGTATATTTGGCTGCATGTGAGGTTATATTGAATTTGAATATTCAATTACATGTGAGTTTATATTGAATTTGTGTATTCAGTCATATGTGAAGTTAACTTGAATTTGCATATTCGGCTATATGTGATATTCTATTGAATTTGAACTATAGGTTACATATGATGTTTTATTTAACTTTTATATATTCAGCCATATGTGAGTCCATTAAGAATTTTGTGTATTCGGCCATACATGTAAGTGCTAATGTGATAACATATTTGTTCTTGTATAATCGGCTATATAGGAAATATATATATGGTGATATATATTTGATTTTGAACATTCGGCTAAGGTATCTTAATGTGTTAATGTGTAATATTATTGATATAATTTGGTTAGTTGAATGTTTTGATTATTCATTGAGTTGTTTATTGTGCTTAAAGCTTACTAAGCTAAGTTAGCTTACTCTGTGTGTTTGTTTATTTTGTTTTATAGATATTGGTTGTAAGTCACGAGCTCGGGGATCGCTATCGAAGTCATCCACACTATCGTCAACTTTCGGTACTATTAAAAGTTTATTTTCGATCTTATGGCATGTATAGGCTAATATGTATTTTGTTCAACTTTGAATATGTATATATAAATATATTGAGCCATGCGAATATAGCTTATCTTTAGAGTTTGGATATGGTTATGTTCGGCAATGGTTTATCTCATTTTGATTATAATGAAATTATATGCATATGTTTATATTTGTTAATAAAAATGTGATTATTTGAAAGGTATAGATTGGGTTAAATTTTGAGGTATGATTCGTAAATGCAATATGATAAATAAAGCATGTTTAATATTTAATTAGCCATGTGCTTTATATATTTATGAGTATGAATTGTATGAATATGTGAATGTTTGGAATCTTATTTTTGCTCAGTAATGCCTCGTAACCCTAATCTGGTGACGGGTACGGGTTAGGGGTGTTACATTTTATTGGTATCAGAGTTACAGTTTAGTCGATTCTAGGACTAACGTAGCATGTGTGAGTTTAGCTATACATGCCATAAATTATACTGCGATAGTGTGATGACTTCTGACATTTGAAAATGTGTTTTTATATAGTAAATGGATCCCGATAGAGCTGTGGCTGATGATGTTGAGAGTGTAGCGCCTGCTCCCGTGCATGGGACATCGCTAGTTGAATCACGACCTATCTCGAGTAGCCATGAGGGGGAGGCTAAACAAGCCTTCTACCAAATGATGAACGAATGGTTTACTTAGTATATCCAGACTAATCCGGCTGTACAACAACCTCCACCCCCGAATAATCCATCTCCGATACCTGTGGTACCTCCGATGATTAATCCGATGAGATTTAATAGGCCCTTTGTAGATAAAATCAGAAAACACGGGGCCGAAAAATTTAAGGCTAATGATAATAATGATGCTGAACGGGCCGAGTTGTGGCTCGATAATACTATCTATGTGTTCGACTAGTTATCATGCACTCCAGATGAATTTTTAAAGTGTGCCATATCTTTATTACGAGACACTGCATATCACTGGTGGAATACACTAGTATCGTTGGTTCCGAAAGAAATAGTGACTTGGGAATTCTTTCAAGCGGAGTTCCGTAAGAAATACATTTGCCAGAGATTTATTGACCAGAAACGAAAAGAATTTCTGGAATTGAAACAGGGTTGTATGATCGTAACCGAGTATGAGCGAAAATTTGTGAGACTTAGTCGATATGCTCGTGAATGTGTTTCAACCGAAGCTATCATGTGTAAAAGATTTGAAGACGGTTTAAATGAAGACATTAAATTGCTGGTTGGTATACTTGAAATTAAATAGTTCGTGGTACTTGTTGAGTGAGCTTGCAAAGCCGAACAACTCGAGAAAGAGAAAAGAAAAGCTGATTTTGAAGCCAGAGATTCCCGTAAAAGATCATCGAGCAAGACTTTTCAATCAGCATCGAAGAAGTTTTGAGATGATTCTAGTCGATTTAAAGTTACTTCAGACTTTTCTAGACTAGATTAAGACCGACCTCCTGTGAGTTCACGAGCTACTTCGATTGTTAGTGTTGGCAATGATAATCAGAACAGATCCGAGTGTAAGCATTGTGGTAAATGGCATTCTGGAAGCTGTAGATTGCATGATCTGTCTTGTTTTAAATGTGGATCGATGGATCATTTTATCCGAGATATTCCGATGTTAGTAGAGCAAAACACTATTTAGAATGCGAGGCCGAGTAACATGTCAGCACGAGACAGACCACCAAGACATTCAGGTAATGTGAGTGTTAGTCAGAGAGGGATGAAAGATACAGTGGTTCGATCTAAGGCTCGTGCACTTGCCAGAGCATATGCTATACGAGCTCATGAGGAGGCTTCTTCCCCAGATGTTATTACTGGTACTTTCAGTCTTTATGATACTAGTGTTATTACATTAATTGATCCTGGTTCGACTCATTCATATGTGTGTGAAACATTAGTATCCAGTAAGACTTTGCCTGTTGAGTTTACTGAGTTTGTAATTCGAGTATCAAACCCCCTGGGTCGGTGTGTTCTGGTTGACAAAGTGTATAAGAATTGCCCTTTGATGATTCGAGATTCATACTTTCAGGCCGATTTGATGTTGCTACTTTTCGACGAATTTGATATAATTTTGGGTATGGATTGGCTGACTTTGTACGATGCTGTTGTTAATTGCAAAACAAAGACCATTGATTTGAGATGTCAGAACTACGAGATTATTTGGATTGAATCTAATGATCTAAATGGTTTACCAGCGGTAATATCTTCGATGTTAGCTCGAAAATATGTGAGAAAAGGTTGTGAAGCTTACCTTGCTTATGTGCTTGATAGTAAAGTAACTGAAAAGAAGATTGAATCTGTACCAGTTATGTATGAGAATCCGGATGTGTTTCCTGAAGAATTGCCGGGTTTGCCACCTATCCGAGAGGTAGAGTTTGGTATTGAGTTAGTTCCGAGGACGCCTCCGATTTTGATAGCTCCGTATCGGATGGCACCTACTGAATTAAAAGAATTGAAAGCACAGTTGCAAGAGTTAACAGGTAGAGGTTTTGCACGACCGAGTTTCTCTCTCTGGGGTGCTCCAATTCTATTTGTGAAAAAGAAAGACGGAACCATTAGAATGCGTATTGATTATCGCCAGCTAAATAAAGTGACTATAAAGAATAAATACCCGTTGCCACGGACTGATGCCTTGTTCGATCAGTTAAAAAGGGCCTCAGTGTTTTCGAAGATAGACTTGAGATCGGGTTATTATCAGTTGCGAGTCAGAGACTCTGATGTGCCAAAAACTACTTTTCAAATGAGGTACGGACATTATGAGTTTCTAGTTATGTCGTTCGGACTTACTAATGCACCTTTTTTTTATGGATTTGATGAATCAGATCTTCAGGCAATATTTAGATCAATTTGTAGTTGTGTTTATTGATGATATACTGATCTACTCTCATAATGAAACCGAACATGCCAAACATTTGAGACTTGTGTTACAGACTTTGTGAGAAAAATAGTTGTATGCGAAGTTTAGTAAGTGCGAGTTCTGGTTACACGAAGTTAGCTTTCTGGGACATGTTGTTTCAGCATCAGGTATTCGAGTTGATCCGAGTAAGATTTCAACTATACTCGATTGGAAACCTCCGAGAAATGTTTCTGAAGTCAAAAGTTTTCTGGGACTTGCTGGTTACTATAGACGGTTTGTGAAAGGTTTCTCTATGATTGCAACTCCGATGAAAAAGCTACTACAGAATGATGTCAAATTTGAGTGGTCAGAAAAATGCCAGAAAAGTTTTGATCAGTTGAAAGCTCTTTTGACCGAAGCTCCGGTGCTAGTTCAGCCAGAATCGGGTAAAGAATTTGTTATCTATAGTGAAGTATCTTTAAATGGTTTGGGCTGTGTTTTAATGCAAGAAGGTAAAGTTATAGCTTATGCCTCGAGACAATTAAAGCCGCATGAAAAGAATTATCCGACGCACGATCTAGAGTTGGCAGCTATAGTGTTTGCATTAAAGATATGGCGCTATTATTTGTTCGGGGAGAAATTTCATGTCTATTCTGATCATAAAAGTTTGAAATACTTGATGACTCAGTAAGATCTGAATTTGAGACAACGTCGATGGTTAGAATTGCTAAAAGACTATGAACTTGTGATTGACTATCACCCGGGAAAGGCTAATGTTGTTGCTAATGCTTTAAGCCGAAAATCACTATTTGCTTTGCGTTAATGAATGCACATATAGCTATGTCAGATGATGGTACGATGATAGCTAAATTAAAAGCAAGGCCATTATTTATTCAACAAATTTGTGATGCCTAGAAGGTTGATAATGAAGTGATAGCAAAACAAGTTCAATGTGATTCAAATGCCGATTCAGAGTTTCAAGTTGATGCTGATGATTGTCTGAGATTCAGAAATCGAAAATGTGTTCCGAGAAATACAAAGTTGATTCAGATGATTTTGAACAAAGCTCATAATAGTCGGTTAACTTGTCACCTGGGTAGCACGAAGATGTATAATGATCTAAAACAACACTATTGGTGGCAAGGTATGAAACGAGAAATTTCTGACTTTGTATCGAAATGTTTAGTCTGTTAGCAAGTAAAAGCCGAGAATCAGGTACCTTCTGGATTACTTCAGCCGATCATGATACCTGAATGGAAATGGGACAGAGTTACGATGGATTTTGTATCCGGTTTACCGTTGACACTGAGCAAGAAAAATTCAATCTGGGTTATTGTTGATAGATTGACCAAATCTGCTCACTTTGTTCCGGTTCATACAGATTACTCACTTGATAAACTGGCTGAATTGTATGTTTCTCAAATCGTGAGGTTACATGGTGTACCTATATCTATTGTTTCTGATAGAGATCCAAGGTTTACATCGCGGTTTTGGAAGAAACTGCAAGATGCATTAGGTACTAAACTGCATTTTAGTACTGTTTTTCATCCCCAGACAGACGGTCAGTCTGAGCGAATTATTCAGATACTTGAGAATATGTTGAGATGTTGCATTCTCGAGTTTGAAGGTACGTAGGAATGATATCTACCTCTGATTGAATGTGCATACAATAATAGCTTTCAATCAAGTATCAAAATGGCACCCTATAAAGCTTTGTACGGTCGTAAATGTCATACACTTTTGAACTGGACTGAGCTCAGTGAAAATAAGATACACGGGGTTGATTTGATCAAAGAAACCGAACAGAAAGTAAAAGTTATTCGTGAAAGTTTGAAAGCAGCATCAGATCGTCAGAAATCGTATGCAGATTTGAAACGTAAAGACATAGAGTTTCAGATCAGGGATAGAGTGTTTTTGAAAGTTTCACCGTGGAGGAAAATACTCAGATTCGGTCATAAAGGCAAATTGAGTCCGAGATTTATTAGGCCGTATGAGATTTTCGAGCGAATTGGGCAGGTTGCGTATAGACTGCTGTTACCAGCTGAGCTAGAAAAGATTCACAATGTATTTCATGTCTCGATGCTTCACAGATATCAATCTGATCCTTCACATATGATTAGTCCGACTGAAGTTGAGATTAAGCCCAATATGTCGTATGAGGAAGAACCGATTCGTATACTGGCTCGCGAAATTAAAGAATTAAGAAATAAGAAAATTTCATTGGTTAAAGTACTGTGGCATAAACACGGAGTTGAGGAAGCAACGTGGGAGCCAGAGGATACAATGAAAGAGCGTTATCCGAACCTATTCACCGGTAAGATTTTCGGGGACGAAAATCCCTAAGGGGGGAGAGTTGTAATAGTCCGATATAGACCCTAATCGGAATGGTGGTTTTGGGACCACCAATCCGAGTAAAAAAAAAATTTAAATATTATTTTTCGTGTTTATTATATGTGAATTTGCATGTGTGAAAGTTTCGTATAAAAATTTGATTGTTTGTGTGCTTAATTAAATAAAAAGGGTTTAATCGCATAAAATGAAAACTTGATAGTTTAATGTATAAGGGCTGAATTGTTCTTGTCTTTTTAAATGGAAGTACTTATTTGTAATTATGCCATTGGCTATATGAGTGGACAGTTGTAGGCATGATTTATATGGTTTTATAATTAAAATTTTAAGGTTAAAATTGTAAAATTATAAAAGACATATATGATATATTATTACATAAAAAAAAGAAAGAAAGCCATGCATTTTAGCTCATATTGTGACCGAAACTAAAAAGAAAAAAAAACGAACTAAAGCTTGGTATATTTGGCCACTGTTGATTCAATTTTAAGTTATGTTTTGTTTCGATTTTTGATAATTTTTACGTTTTTGTGATCATTGCTTCGAATAGTACCCGACCCATGCTCGAATTTTTTATTTCGGTGAATATTTTGTGTTATGCCATTGATGAATATTTGTGTTTTGTGATGTTTGATGATGAAATATCAAAAATATGTTTTGGATTAACATGTTTTTGATGATTTTGAGTTATTAGGACTAAATTGCAAAAATATTAAATTGAGGGATTAAAATGTGAAATAGATAAAATATATGGACTAGTATGTTTATATGGAAAATTTGGCCCATCTATATTGTTGTGAGATTTTGTGTATTTTGTGTTTTATACAATTAGGACTAATTTGTAAAAAGTATGAAATATCAGGGGTAAAATGGTAATTTTCCCATTTATGTGTTGTTGGATTAAATTGAATGAAATTGTTTTTAAATGAGTTTAATTTGAAATTATATAGCTCAAGAACAAAGGAAATCAAACTTAGATCGAGGAAAAACAAAAATAGTCGAATAGCCGATTTGTAATATCCGTCGATATCCGAGGTAAGTCTTTAAGCAATTAAACATGGTTTATTTTGAACATAGAATGTTTTATTGTGATGATTCGAATTTTATAATCTATTAGTATAATAGTCGAATGTGATGTATCATTGAATTACTGTGGTTGAGTTTTATTCGACTGATCTAAAACCTCTGAAAGTGTGTATGTGTTACATGGAATATTATATGATTCGATATATGAAATGTTGTGGAATGATTCTATATTTGTGATATTCAGGCTTTGACCCTCGCAAGCCTTGTGCTGGTAACTTTGATCGGGCTTTGTGCCTAGCAGGCTTAATGCCGATGAATAAATATCAGACCTTAGGTCTAGCATGCCTTGTGCCAGTGTGTGATTCAGGCTTATGCGTAGCAGGTTTTATACCGGTGATTTGTTTACAAGTCTGTGATTATAAGAGTTCAAATTATTGTGGATATTGAGCAAGTGAAATTGAGATAAGTTACCTTGTTTATGTTCAACCACATGGGTAAGTACATGTAAGCTTATATTGAACTTGTATATTCGGCTACATGTGAAGTTATATTGAATTTGAATATTCGATTACATGTGAGTTTATATTGAATTTGTATATTCGGTCATATGTGAAGTTAACTTGAATGTGCATATTCAACTATATGTGATATTCTATTGAATTTGAACTATAGGTTACATATGATGTTTTATTTAACTTTTATATATTCAGCCATATGTGAGTCCATTAAGAATTTTGTGTATTCGGCCATACATGTAAGTGCTAATGTGATAACATATTTGTTCTTGTATAATCGGCTATATAGGAAATATATATATGGTGATATATATTCGATTTTGAACATTCGGCTAAGGTATCTTAATGTGTTAATGTGTAATATTATTAATATAATTCGGTTAGTTGAATGTTTTGATTATTCATTGAGTTGTTTATTGTGCTTAAAGCTTACTAAGCTAAGTTAGATTACTCTGTGTGTTTGTTTATTTTGTTTTATAGATTTTGGTTGTAAGTCATGAGCTCGGGGATCGTTATCGAAGTCATCCACACTATTGTCAACTTTCGATACTATTAAAAGTTTATTTTCGATCTTATGGCATGTATAGGCTAATATATATTTTGTTCAACTTTGAATATGTATATATAAATATATTGAGCCATGCGAATATGGCTTATCTTTAGAGTTTGGATATGGTTATGTTTGGCAATGGTTTATCTCATTTTGATTTTAATGAAAGTATATGCATATGTTTATATTTGTTAATGAAAATGTGATTATTTGAAAGGTATAGATTCGGTTAAATTTTGAGGTATGATTCGTAAATGCAATATGATAAATAAAGCATGTTTAATATTTAATTAGCCATGTGCTTTATATATTTATAAGTATGAATTGTATGAATATGTGAATGTTTGAAATTTTATTTTTGCTCAATAATGCCCCGTAACCCTGATTCGGCGACAGGTACGGGTTAGGGGTGTTACACTAGCCATTTCTAAAAACCTCAGGTTGGGAGATCTCAAAACTATTTAGATAACACTGCAGTTGGTTGACAGGTCTTCAGTACATCCGAAAGGTGTATTGGAAGATGTGTTAGTCAAGGTGTGCAGCTTCATTATCCCACAAAATTTTGTGGTTCTTGATTTTGAAGAAGATTAAGAGATACTGATATTATTAGGTAGACCCTTTCTAACCACCTCTAGGTGATCTACTGTTGATTTAGAAAAAAATGAATTAACCATGAAAATCAATTGTGAGACTGAAACCTTTAAATGTAGTCATCAACTAAGTGAAGAAAGTAAAAGGAAGTTAGGGGAACAGTGCAAGGAATTATTTGTTTCTAACACTCCCAAGTCAAGGGATATAATTCCTCTTATGCATATAGAACGAATTCACAGGTTTAAGGAAAAGGACAAGCAGGTAAAAGCAGAATGGCATGATGGACAATGGACTAATACTGATAGAATAAAAGAATCGTCCATCTGTGAATTGATGATACTATCGGATGAATCCAAAAGTAAAACTTAAATTATTTGAATTGATGCTAACTTTTGTAAATTATTGTGTATTTAGCTAAATATTTAATATAGATTTTAATTTTCACAAACCTTGTGTTTTATAGAAATCGTAGCACTCAAGAAAATGGAATTTTGAGTAAAAATGGAGCCAGTGTCACAACACAGGACCTCTGTGTCGTAACACTAAGGGAAATTTTAAAAAGATTGAGAAATTTAGTTCTGTGTCACAACATGGACTTTAAGTTTCGCGACATCGAATTACTTAGAAAGCCAAAAATCAAAAGTGTGTCGCAACATCAAACCCCAACTTCGCGACAATGGTAAACTACTAGGGATGCTGCAACACAGAACCCCTATGTCGTGACATCACTGTAATTTTTTGTAAGTAACCCAACCTTTCAGCACAACCTGACGAGATTAAAACCCATTTCATCCAACTTTTTAACACATAAACCTCTAATTTTTAACCTAAAAATATATTATCTCCCTCCTTAAACACAACTTAGCCCCTTAACATCTCCTTTCAAAATCTTTAACAAATTCTTTAAACCCCCCAATCTCCACTTCTTTAAAACCTCCATACCTCAATCATACACGGTGTTATAAGGAATGAGAACACTCACGAAACAATAAATGCCACAAGAAATGGGGAATTCAAGCGACTTCTACGAGGTTAAGGGTTCCTAATTTAATACTTTTTAACTATTCCATTGAATTTCTTGATATTCCTAATCTTGTAGTAATGCCTCCTAGAAAAGTTAGACGAACTATGGAAATGAAGCCATCGATGGTTCAAAATCCATTTAGTTTTCTAAATTCGAAAGTTGAAAAATATTTTAGTGAACTTCAAGGAAAAACATTCATTTAGGAGAGGGGATTTGATCCATCCGTGATTCTTTGTAAGGAGATATAACATTTGGTTAGATATCATAGGTGGGAGCATTTTTGGATGATCCCAAAAGATAATGTTATGGTCTTTATCATTCAAGAGTTTTATGCATCCTTAAGGGACCAAGAGTCTAGAAACATTGAAGGCCATATGTGGGAAATAGTACCTGTGTAAGGGAAGAAAGTACGAGTAACCCCTCAAATTATTTGTGACTTTTATAATCCTCCATACTATAAAAAAGATTTTACTGATCAAAGTATTTAGAGTATTTTCAAGACATAGATGTGGATAACATTATAAAAATTTTAATTGAAGGTAGGGGCCAATGTAAATATCGCCCTGGTACTAATATCCCACCATCTATTATATTTCCAGAGGATAAAATATGGATCCAATTTGTATGCACATGACTCATCCCTGCTTTAAAAATCTCTAACATTAATACTTTTTTAGTTGTTTTACTCTATGTTATTTTACAGAAAAAGCATGTTTGTATTGGCAAATGGATTTACCAAAACATGAAAAGATGTATTAGTGGCCAAAAAGTAAGAGTTTTCTTTCCCCACTTACTAACGACCTTATGAAAAATAGTAAGTGTACCTACGACATCCACAGTGCAGTTGCTGAAACCTTCCCAAAGTTATTGGTGACACCTTATCCCAATAGTACATAGAGCTGCGAGCTAAACAAATAAAAGATTGGAACAAACAACAACAAGAAGCAACAACTCCACCAGCTTTATCATAGAGGTCAACACAAGCTCAACAAGACGTTGATGATAGAAGTCATTCAAAACTAGATTGGATGATACAGTGGATGCAAGAGTCGAGGCCAATTTTTTAAGAATTTTGCTTGGCAAAACAACATCTGGGTCCCCATTATACACCTGACTTGTTTGGGCCAACCCATTTGGAGCAGGAGGAAAAAGCGCATGAAAGTGAAGAGGAAGGAGAGGATGAGGAGGAAGAAGGAGATGAAGAAATGGATTTTGAGGAGGACGATTGAACATTTTTACAATTCTGTTTTTAAAAGACCTGTATTAATGTTTGGATGATTTTAATTTAACTTTTTAGGAGTAGGATTAATTATAAGTTCCTAGTTATGTTACATTTTCTTTAAGTTTTATATGTAGGAATCTAACACGAAGGAGACACAAACAATTCGAGCATTACACGATCAAAGGAAAATGCACCCACCATTAGCAGTTGGAACGACCACGATTAATCGAGTAACTTCTTTTTTTATCTTTTTATGGGCTACATATTAAGGACAATGTATCAACTAAAGTGTGGGGGGTAACATAGAAAAATTTCTTTTAAAAGTTTATGTTTTTCTTTGATTTTTCTTGTCTTTTATGTGCTTGAGCTTCTAGAAATACAAGTGATTGGTTTGGAGCATGTAAATGGTTGCTTGTAGTTAAAAATAAATTTGGCATGATGCTTTATGATTTTAAATTTTTGATTATTAGACTACTAAGTTCTATATGTTAAACTGTAAATAGGTATTAGGCAATCAGATGTACCAAATGATATAGAACATACAAGGAAACGAGCATGCTAGTATGAATGATGAATGGTTGAATTTAAGTTTGTTTAGTTGATTAAACTCATGCATATTGAGATAGTTATGGGAAGACCTAAAGCTTTGTTTGAAACATACCTAGAGCCAAAAAGCTGACCTATATTTATTCATCTTTAGTACCAATCTTTTAGCCTGTTAACATTTCTTGATGAACCTTATTACAAAACCTGGACCTGAAAATGTTAATTTGTATTTACCCTTTTTTTTTGGCCCCGCACTGCATGAATTTTGTAAAAATAAGAGTGAAATAGGAAAGATTGGTGTGATATGGAAACTATAGGTTATCCTAAAAGTGAAATTCAAAAAGAAAAGTAATATGAGCAGGAAAAGTTCTTGAAAAGCAAAAAATAAAAATAAAAATTCATGAGTGAGATGAATTGGAAAAGAGAAATGTGAAAAAGTGACCACATTAAGAAATACTCGTTTATTAGTGCACAGAAACTCGTAGGCTAATTGTAGTTACTATGTTATGCTATGATTTCCTATGTGGAGAAACAAGGAAGGTAAGAGAAGGAGAAATAAGGTGATGAGAGGGTAAGGGTCACTAAGGGGGAATAATAGGGATCGATACAATGTGCTGAGCTATTTTTGTGCTTGTAACCCTTTTGATGCTTATTGTTTTTTTTAACTTCATACTTGTCCTAAGCCTTAGAACGTTGCTATCCAAGAAGTCCTATGTGACCTAAATATCCTTATGCATGAATGGACATTATACTAAAAAATCGCATAAACGACTATTTGTATTCTACTCGGATAATCAAATTACTTGTGATTTATTGATGGATCCCTACAGGTGAGACTCTTAGTGTTTGTATACTTTGTAATTTATGAAACTTAGATGTTTGTGGTCAAAAGTGGTAAGTCAATTATTCATCATGCTAAAATTGTTCGTGAATGTGAAATACCTAGTCATATGCTCCAAAGTCAAAACTTGTGTGATATTTTCTCAAGGGCCGTCTTTTATTTCTTGCCTTTGTTCATGTTTCTTGAGGAAAAAAATAACTTAAAAGTGGGGGAGTTTGATCTACTGTAATTCAGTGTAGCAGATTAAACTAATTTCTACACTTTAGGAGCTTGAAAACATGTATTTCCATTAGGTTTTAATTATGTTTTTGCTAGTTTTCCTAAAGTAAATAAAATGTGTAAATTGAGTCTTTTATTGAACTTAAGGGCCAAATGAGGCCTTAGGGCGAGCTAATGACCTTTGTAAGTGTGCAGGAGACTATTAAAAGCGTACTAAACCGATATTGGTCACTATGTCGCAACACGGAATACTTAATGTTGCAACATAGGGAGCAGAATGGAAAAAATCACAAGACTGCCTTCGATATTGCGACACAACCTAAGGGTGTCACGTTATACCCCTGAAGATATCCCAAGATTAGTATTCTGACTTCTATCTTGTGACATTGGCCCTGGTGTGTTGCAACATCGACTCTGGTTGAGAATTAAACATGAATCAGGGGTGTGGTCTGCACAACCAATCTTAAAGCTCGAAAACGTTAGCTAACTTAGGGTTAAGGATGACGACCACTTGAAATCTATAAATAGGTTCTCTTGTCCCATGTAAAAGACACCAATTACTTAGCTTAGTTTTTTTTCTTTTAAATTCAAGTTTAGTCTTTCTCTTTTTAGGTTTTAGATTTACTTTCAAACTGTTCTTGTTTATTTTGAGAGATTTGATTTGTGAAGACAATCAATCAAACTTGTGTATTCACTCCATTCTTAATACAAATCAGACATTTTCTTAAACTTTACAATTCAATTCATTTATCATGTTCTTTTTTTACATAAATTACATATTCTTTATGAAAACCATGAGGAAATAATCCTTCTACAGGGGATTAGCAAGTGGAGGTATGATTTGTTAACTGTTTTATAGGGTTACTCAATAGATCAGTTGTTTGGGAAAGAAAGAACCTAAATCCCAGGTTTGAAAACCTTAGGAAGTCAGCAAGGTGGGAATTAACCCAAAATTGGTATAACCTATCCGTGATCACCTTCACCCCAAGCTGGTCTAAACTGTGCGGTCGGAAGATAAGTTGTAATAGCCTGTTTTTCAGTAGTGTTGGAAACGGTGGTTTTGGGGCCACCAAATTCGATGAGTAAGTTCGTAAATATTATTATTTAATATTTATGAGTCAAATGTGATTTTTTAAAAAAGGTTTTTGATTTGATAATTTATGTTATATAAGTGATTTATTAGTTTAAGTGGTTTTAGAAAATAAGGTATTGGGACCTTGTTTTATAAACTGAATTGTAAATATTTTTATAAATATTTACGGAGTGTCATTAAGGTGGTATTAAAGTTTCGTAAAGAAATTTTAACGTTTCGATGGTTAATTAATTAAAAAGAATCCAATTAAAAAAAGTACATTCCCAAGACTCCGTTCTCGTAAGTTAGACTCGTAAATATTTAATTAAGTTTACGAAGCTAGTTGTGTAGTTAATTAGGTTTCGATTAAGTAAATTTTCTTGAATTAAAAGAAATTAGGTATAAGGACTAAATTGCATATAAGGTGAAAGTTGAATTATAGATTAAAGACAAATTTAAGAGACTAAATAAGCAATTATGCCATTGAAATTAAATAAGGCATCATAATGATGAAGATATTTATAAAATTTAAAGATAGAATATATATTATAATATTATAATATTAAATCTTAATGTTTAAGTATATATAATATTATAATAATAAAACAAAGAAATAAAAGAAAAGAAAATAGAAAAAAAAAGAAAGAAACAGAGAAGCAAAATGAAAAAGAAAAAGAGAAAGAAAGAAAGGAGAAAGCCACGGCCTTAGGGGCTTCAATTGTTCAAAGTTCAATTGGTTAGTCAATTTAGTCACTTTTCTTGTAATTTTTATGTTTTTAGAATCCTGGTGTTAAGTACTACCTGGTCTATGTTGAAATTTTAGCAATTATTGAGTTTTTAAATGTTGTTAGTGTTGAACAATTTGAGCATTAGGGATTAAATTGATAGATTTTTAAGTTAGAAAAGAAAAAGGAAAAAAATTGTAAATTTTGAGTAATAGGGACTAAATTGTGAAAAATTAAAAATTTAGGGATTTAATTGAAATTAGGGAGTTAAATCTAGTTTAAAGTGGAAATTGAATGAAAATATTGAATTAAATGTGAAGAAATAAAGTTAGTCTCGGTTTAGGGACTAAGTTGGAATTTAGGCGAATCTTGAGTAAAAATTAAAATTTTCAATATGAAATTAAATTGTGTTGTATTGATGAATTTTAATTGTTTTAATTCCGTAGCTAACATCGTACTGGAATCCTCGACTAAAAAGGGGAAAGATAAAGTCAATGAGGAATAGCTTGAAATTTCTGGTTTGTATTTCTATAATTCGAACTTAGTTATTAATTATTGTATTTTGATTAAATGTTTATGGTAAGTGTTGAGGTGATTAATTGATATTTTGATAATTGATTGAATGATTTGAACTGATAGATAAATATATATTGAATGGATTGAATTTTGAATTGAAATGAATATATGTGTAATTATGTGATTATATGAAAAATCAGCATTGGATATCAATTATATTTGAAATGTGAAATTAAACCCCATTAATTGTCTCGGCCTGAGCTGGATATAGATGGCATGCCATAGGATTGGAAGAGTTCAGGGATTTCTTCAACTTCGAGTCGATGAGACACTGGGTGTCAATTTATTATTTCGGATTAATTTAATGAGGCACTGAGTACCAATTTACTTTGGTTTAGCTGATGAGACACTAGGTGTCAATTTATTACTTCGAATTATCCGATGAGGCATTAGGTGCCAAACTAGTGTGTTTCGGTTAGATCCATGTATCCGTCCAAGTCCGAGTCGTGTTAATAGGGGTAAATGAATAATAACATTTTATAATTGATTTTGAAATGGTATGATATGAGAAATGGAAGTGAAATAGTGAATTGAAAATAGAATGTGAAATATGTTGCAAATATATGGAATATATGAGTTATATACTCATGAAATAACTATGGAATGGATATTGCAATTGTACAATGAGATGTGAAATAAATTGTGAAAAGCTATTTATATAGTAAGTATGAGAATTGAGATATTTGTAAAACAAATAGTAAGTATGAGAATTGAGATATTTGTAAAACAAATGAAATATGATATGGTTGTTGTAATAATTAAATATTAATATGTGTTTAAATGTCAATTGTATATTTTTAATTTCTTGCCTTTAAATATTCAGATTATAGAAATACCACTGAGTTTATACTCAGCGTACGTTTGTTTCCCGTGCGCAGGTTAGGTGCTTAACTTTTGATTGCCAATTTAGCATGTACCTAGGGTGTCTAAATAATAGTTATTTTGTGGTTTGATTGTAAATGAGGTTATAAGTTTAATTTCGGTTGGTTTTATACATAAATATGTGTTTGTTTTTGAAACCATATTATGGCATGGTAAATTGAACTAAATCTAGATAGGTGCATGTGAATTTAATTCTATGTTTAATGCTCATGAACTAGGCAAATTGATTTGGATTTGGTATGTTTATAATTTAGGTTAAAATAATGCTTTGATGACTTGTTTTGATGACATGAAATGTTTGAAAATTCTGTCTGTTTGATCTATAAACTCTGGTAATGCTTCGTAACGCAGTTCCGGCGAGGGATACTGGTTAGGGTGTTATATAAGTACTCCTTGCTAACTCGTTATTTGAGTGAAAGATCGGAAGATCCTACGGGATAGCGACTACTTGATTAAAGAGGAACCCGAAGCGACAGTTGATATAGATTACTGAAGCGAGCTAATCACTCATACTTAGATTTTATTTATTCTATTCTTTAATCTTTTGAATCTTATTTCTTTACCTTATTTTATTTTATTGTCATACTATAACTAAATTAAAGTAATAATTAGATCTTTCGGTGTTTAAGCTAAAATTAATCTAGCACTCGCCTCCTTTGGGTATGATCTTCGGAGTACTCATTTACTCTATTGTAACTATATTACAATTGGACCCGTATACTTGCGGATACTTCCTCATATAGCTATATCTTTTATTGCAGTATTCATAATTTGGACGTTAGTATGTCCGGATGTGGTTAGTATCCGAAGTTAATTTACTATAGTTCTTCGGGAAAAACAATTAATGAAATGTTTAGAAATGGATCTTATGGCATGAATGGTTGTATACTTCTATGGCAGTGAACTAGCATGTGAAACAAGTAACTTGGGATCTTGTTATGTTATATGTACATGTTTAACCTGTGGTTTGATAAGGAATGTGAAACAAGGCATCAAATTCTAGTTATGTTAAGTTCGAATTGTATGATTAAAATAACAGGTATGTGATGTTTTAACTATAAAAACTTACTAAGCTTTATGTAAGCTTACCTTTTTTCATTTTCTTCCTTGTAAATTGTCGGATTTGTGCTGTCGATTGGAACATCATTGAAGATTGCATTATCCGTCAACTCTTTCGATATCTATTTGTTTATTTTGTCTCGATTTTAAGTGGCACATAAATAGGGTTTTGGTATATGTATGTTTGTGATCAATTGGTTATGTTTTGGGTTATTTTATATGTGAATTAATGTTATAATGGTTGTTTTGATGGCTTATGACGGTGTAAACCTATTTGGTATTATTCATGTTATCATGGCTATGAAATGTTTCTTATGTTTTGGTTAGTTGATGAACTTTGGTTGATGAATATAATCATGAGAAAATGAAGTATATTTAATGGTTGAATGAACATGAAATGCTAAGTAGTTTGCGCTTGAATGATTTATGTTTGAATGTTTGAATTGTGGTGCCAGTGAGGGCATATTGGTTGGGCACTTAGGTTGAATGTTATTTGGTATTTTTTGGCAAGTTTTGGTGTATTTTAGTTAGGTATTATGGATGGTAATTGCATGGCTTGTGATCTAAAAAATTATAGGTAAAATGACTTGGATTTGAAAGCATGTTTAGGTGGACACGGCCTGCCACAACGTTGTGTGCCACATACAATTACATTACACGACCATTTGGCCTGGAGTACATGGTTTAAATTTGTTACACAATTAGGCAACACAGCCATGTCACATGGCCCGTCGGCATAGCCATGTGACTGTAGTTTTCACTTTTTACCTGACTTTTTGTAAAAGTTTCAAATTAGTCCAAAATTGTTTCCGGGTTGATTTAATAGCTTCGTATACTCGATTAAGAATATTATGGTTGATTATCATTGAATGATTGTAATTATATTATATTACGAATTGTTTGATAATTTATGTCAATATAATGGATAATGTTGATGTTTTACAATTGTAATACCTTGTAGCATGGATCAAGTGATAAGATTGAGTATAAGGTGTTACATTTGGGTTTGTCGCATGTGAAATGACATGCAATTTGTGCAAGTATACATGTTGAATCAAGTAATACAGTGATGAGTGACTATCGTTCCCGCGAGGATCAAATTGAGGCACAAAAGTGGTCAAGTTATTATAATAAAATGCAATTAATGCTATGGTAAAGCTATGGTAAGTATGTAGTGGAAATTAGTGGAGTAATGATGTAAGCAATACGTGGAATTAACGAATAACTGGAAATGCTATGGGAAAACGAGAGTAGAGATGTAAACAATCAAGTAAAAACTAAGGATGATAAAATAAAGGATATATGATGTTGATTTGGAAGGTCGTGATTACTAAGAATCTACCCTTATTGTCAATAATGTCTCAGCAAAATCATACTCAGTTTACTACTCAAAAGAGTTCTAAAATGGTTTACTTCTTTCGAGAGAAAAAAACTTCAAGTTTCCTTGCCCGTGTCTGTGGGCTTTTAATATGATACCTTGCACTATTTTCCTTATGTATGAACGTTACTCTATGTCTAGAGTCTATTGCAAGTATCAGTCAAGTACTTGCTAATATCGTTCAATATCGATCCAAATAATCCAACCTTTTCAGAATTAGACTTAGGTTATGGGCATGATGCACAACCGTTTATGTCTAGGGATTGCACACATACAATTTAAAATAAAACAATTGAATGAAATAATAAATTGATTTGGATCTATGCATTAACCATTAAACAAAATAAAGGTTTCATCAAGTAATCCCAACCATATGAGATTTAGCTCATTGGTTGGCAAATAAAATTTAAAACAAAAATATCATTCGACATCATTTCAATCAAATTAATTCAAGGAACAACAAAGTAAGAAATACGAAAGACTTCAGGAAGACAGCTTTCGCGAGTCCATTTCACACTCTAGTGGCACAGTGTCCTACGATGACTGAGAGGGACGACTTTCGTCTTTCTCTTTGTCTCTACTCAGCCACCAGCCTCTATTTTTGCCTAAGGCTTATACTCTTGTTCGTCTTTTTAGGTTTCCTTATTTGGCTTTTTATAGGCTTTTCCCTAGGGTAAATCCAATAACCCAAGTTTATCTTCTCTTTTTGTAAATTCTTTTTTCAACAACCCAAGATTATTGTATCCTCTTTTTAAATTCTTTTTTTTGGGATAAAAACCAACAACCCAGGATTATCTTCCCCTAATTTTTAGGCAACTTTTTCTGGTACAAGTATAGTTGGGCTAAAATTGGTATGCGTTGAGTGTTGACTCGGTCTTCCTAGCATTGCCACGACATTCGTGTTGAACAAATGTCCAACTTTTTACCCCGACAAACCTTCACTCCTTTATTTCCCGTTCCTCAACCTGCACCTGCCAGACCACCAAACACAACCCTACCAAAAGGGATTAAAAGTACCTAATTTTAAACACAGTCCAAGCTCCTAATGCAGTGATAAAAATACTAATGAAATGTCCTAATATTAAAATAATGTAACTAAGTACAAGCAATTGGCTAGGTCTAAAGGCATGAAATATAAATCTTTTCAAAAAATTTCAGGGTTTTCTCCATGTCCATGAGAAAAAAAATGAAACAAAATGATGATACTAGAAATTTGGAGCAAGTCTAGCAAAGTAAGTTATTCGTCAATGGAGGTGGAGCTAGCAACAGTTCTAGACAAGGTACAAGCAATCATAGAGGATACTAAAGAGGATATCATGGAGGATACAAAGATGGATGAGGCAATCAATCATATGGTAGAGGCCAAATAAGTGAAGAGTATTACAGTCAAGTCATAGACGAGTTGTTCAAGGTCGAGACCAAGGTCGTGGTAGAGACAAATTTCAACGAGGAAAGAAATCTCAAGTATAATGTTATAATTTCAATAAATATGGTCATTTTAGTTATGAGTGTAGATCAACTTCCAAGGTGGAAGACAGAAATAATGTAGCAAAAATGTAAGAAAAATAAGAGAATGTGGAATTCAGTGTATTCATCGTTAAAGAAATTGAAAAATCAAAGAAAAATATTTCATATGTCACACTTGGATTTCCTTTAAACCCGAAAAATTAGGAACAATAGGGGTTAGATTAAAAAGACCGTAAGCTGGTGGCCTCTATTGGAAAAGTAGAAAAAATTAGATTGATATGGACAAGGTTGAAGTCTAATTATGGTTCGATTGGATTAAAACTAGTCGATCCCATAGTGAGGGGAAAATGATTGAAAACATTTGAATTTTACACGGTTAAGGGCTTTCAGAAAATCATTTTAAAGATTTTGAATTTTTCTGGAAAATTGAGTTTTAAGCTGGGATTACTAAGCTTAACCCATGAATTGAATGTCTTGCTTAGCTGCTAGGAGAATGGAAGCTCTAGCGTCTGAGAAAGTTAAGTGGACAAAGGGAAGAAGCAACAAGTGAGTTTATGTACTAAAACCCTGAACTGTGAAAGCATGTTGCATGATTGCATGAGTTATCTTATACTCGCCACTTTATTTATGTGTGCATGATATGGATGGAATTGTAAAAGGGTTTAGAAGAAGTTAGGAATTGGACAAAGGAATGATTATGTTAGATATCGCCATACGATATTGCTAAGGGCAAATCGTGATTAGCAAAGCTCTGGGTCTTGTGAAGGGGACACTGCAGTGTTCGAGCATCAAGGTATAGGATGGTGAAATAGAGGAATGGATAGAATGAAATGAGAAAAGTAAAGATCATGGCTAGGCCATGGGTCCGATCGGAGGCTATATGCCTAAAAATGAGTAAAACCATGGTTGAAGATGCTATGGCACCATGATAAGGATGAGTAAAACCATAGCTGAAAGATGCTATGATGTCTTGATATAAATGAGTAAGACCACGGTTGAAAGACACCATGGAATCATGGTAAAGAGGACTAAGACCATAGTTGAAAGGTGTTATGGCATCCTACGATAGTCTGCCGGGACGGTAAACACGGGTTAAATTATGTAAAACCATAACTAAAAGATGTTATGGCATCATAGATAGTCCGACGGGGCATTAAACACGAGATATTCTAATGAGAAATTAAACACAGGATAGTTTAACGGGACGTTAAATACGAGATACTTCGATGGGACATTAAACACGGAGATCCTAAAGTGAAGGACCATAGTTAGATTATGGAAACTATAGAGCTACCAAGACAATAAACATAAGGTGTACTATGTAAGCCCATAGCTTGGCTACTGTAGCATAGAGGGAGTGTGAGAGAGTCAGCCGAGACAGTAAACACAAGTGGAAAATTAGAAAAAAATCATGGCCAACCTCTAAACAAGGAAAAAGGGGATTGAAAGAAAAAAAGAAAGCATGGATATGCAACAGTTGAGCAACATGTAGAAGGCGTCCGCCAATGAATGGGAACATAATAGACAAGAGAAACGACTATTGAAATTGTAACACCCCAAAATAGGGCCTAGGAGTTTTAGGGGTATTTTAGGAATTTTAGTCTTAGAGTGTTTGGAATTTTGCAACATGGTTTTATTGGTAATATTTTTTACTATGGTTTTTAGAAAATTAAATTAATTTCTGAAAATGAGTTTTAAACACCTTTAATTTTGAAAATAGGATCGACTTATAAACGAGTCAAAATTGTGAGTCTTTATGAAACAATTAAACCAAATTTTAAAATGCAACCTAATACTTTCCCCATCTACATATATTTAACCTTAGTTCTTCCCCTCCTATTATTGTTGTCGTCCCTTTGTTTTCCCTCACCCTCTCCATTCGATTTTTTATTCCAAACTTTAGTCTTTTGATTTCCATCATCCTTTCAACATTAGACCTCCATAATACTTTAAAAAAAACACCCAAAAACACCATAGATTCTTCCATTATCAAGCTTGTGGGTTTTTCGGGTTTTCAATCATACGCTCGATTTTTTGTCAACCAAGGTAACGATCATCTTCCTATTAGTTTTAAATGTTATTTAGTCTTTAAAACCAAGTTTTTAGTCATTAAATCGCATGTTTTGAATAAAACTCGAAAATTGAGTCGTTAATGGCGGATTAAGGGATTTTGCATAAAAACGTGGTTTCAAAGTGTTTTTCAACTTGTTTTAACATGATTAGAAGGTTTCTAAATTTACTTTTACGTTTCATTAAAGAATTCTTCATCAGATTTATAACTTGTAACTTTTATATCTTCTAGGTTTATAGAATTATTAGAACTACTACTATATGTACAATCATAGTTTAACATATAATGATACTTAAATAACACAAATAATGTTAGAATTAAGTGACCCAAATCCTTATTTAAATAAAATATAAGGTAAAATAAAATAAAAGAAGAATCCATATAAAATTACACTTCTTTTATTTTATTTTAAAATAAAGTTTTTAAACCTTATTAAATTATATCTATTTGATATTGATTAGAATAAGGTGTTTCATCTTACTAGAATATGGCTTCACAAGCCTATAAATAGACATAGCCTATTCCTCTTGTAATAATTTGAATTCGACATAGTGAATTTTCTTCTCCTCTGCCCGTGGTTTTTTCTCGAAAGGGTTTCCACGTAAAAATTTGTGTGTTCTTTATTTTATTTTATTTTATTTTTTTCACAAATTGGTTATCCGAGCTTCTGGGCTGTTCATCTCGATCACGGTAATGGCGTCTTTGAAGTATGAAATTCCGCTGTTGGATTGCAACACCAGATTTGCATTGTGGCAGATTAAGATGCAAGCAGTTCTTGCGCAAATGGATCTGGAGGATGCCCTGCTAGGGATAGATAAGATGCCTTCGACATTAATAGATGAAGAGAAGAAGCGTAAGGATCGAAAGGCATTAACACAATTACATCTGCATTTGTCCAACCAAATTTTGCAGGATGTGAAGAAAGAGAAGATCGTGGCTGCATTATGGAAGAGGCTAGAACAATATGTATGTTAAAAACTCTAACAAGAAAGTTGCATATGAAGCAGCGTCTTTATGCTCATCGTTTGGAGGAAGGTGCTTCTGTACATGAACACTTAACAGTGTTTAAAGAAATTCTCTCAAACTTGGAGGCCATGGAGGTTCAGTATGATAAGGAAAATCTAGGGTTTATTCTACTTTTTTCGTTGCCCCCGTCTTATTCAACCTTTAGAGACACGATTTTATATAGCCGTGAGTCTCTCACAGTTGATGAGGTTTATGATTCTTTGACCTCGTATGATAAGATGAAACATCTTGTGGTTAAACCCCACTCTCAGGGAGAGGGTCTCATTGTTTGTAGGAGACAAGATCGGAATGCTAATGATGATCGTGGAAGGACACAGGAACAGAATCCTCGCGGTAAATCTAAAGGTAGATCAAAGTCTTCAAATAGAGGTAAAACTTGTAACTTCTGCAAGAAGAAAGGGCACATTAAATTTAAGTGCTATAAGCTACAGAATAAGATTAAAAGGGAGGCTGCGAATCAAAAGAGAAAACAATCAGAAAATTCTGGTGAAGCTGATGTTGTAGAAGACTATAGCGATGGTGAACTTCTAGTCGCTTCGGTCAACAATTCTCAAGTGAGCGAGGAGTGGATACTTGATTCAAGCTGCACCTTCCACATGAGTCCCAATCGGGATTGGTTTACAACTTACGAAACAGTGTCTGAAGGTGTTGTTTTAATGGGAAATAATGCTTCATGTAAAATCGTAGGTGTTGGAACAATTAAAGTTAAGATGTTTGATGGAGTTGTCAGAGCACTTAGTGACATACGACATGTTCTAGAATTGAAAAGAAATTTAATTTCGTTGAGTATTCTTGATTCAAAAGGGTACAAATACACAGCTAAAAGTGGGGTTTTAAAGATTTCCAAAGGTTCCCTTGTTGTGATGAAAGGGCAGAGAAAGACTGCCAAGTTATATGTCTTGCAGGGTTCTACTGTTACTGGTGATGTAGCTGTTGCTTCCTCTTCCTTGTCAGATGATGATATTACTAAACTTTGGCATATGCGTTTAGGGCATATGAGTGAGAATGGAATGGCAGAATTGAGCAAAAGAGGACTTCTTGATGGGCAAGGAATTTGTAAACTAAATTTCTATAAGCATTGTGTTTTTTGGAAGCAAAAGAGAGTTTGATTCACTAAAGGAATCCATAACACGAAGGAAACGTTGGAATATATTCATTCCGATCTGTGGGGGACATCCAGAGTGCCTTCGAGAGGTGGAGCTAATTATATGCTAACCTTTATTGATGATTTTTCCAGAAAAGTTTGGGCATTCTTCTTGAAGCAGAAAAGTGATGTGTTTTCCGCATTTAAGTCTTGGAAAATTATGATTGAAAAATAGACGGGAAAACAAATAAAATACCTCCGTACAGACAATGGCTTAGAGTTCTGTTCTGATGAGTTTAATAGATTGTGCAAGTCAGAAGGGATCGTGAGACACTTGACAGTTCGCCATACTCCGTAGCAAAATGGCATTGTAGAACAAATGAACAGAACGATCATGGAGAAGGTTTGATGTATGTTGTCAAATGCCAACTTACCAAAGTCATTTTGGGCCGAAGCAACCTCTACTGCATGTTTTTTGATCAACCGATCCCTATCCGTTGCCATTGAAAAAAAGACCCCACAAGAGGTATGGTCTAGTAATCCTACAAATTATTCTGATTTAAAGATCTTTGGGTGTCCTGCGTATGCTCATGTTGATAATGGAAAAGTGGAACCGAGATCAATTAAATGTGTTTTTCTTGGTTATAAAACTGGTGTAAAAGGGTATAAGTTATGGTGTTTTGGAAATAGAAAAGTTGTGATTAGCAGAGATGTTGTTTTTGATGAAACTGCTATGCTACCTAACTTATCTCTTAAAGACTCTTCCAATAAAGAAAATCAAAAGCAGGTGGAGCATCAGATTAATATAGAGTCGACTCCTCAAGCCAGTGCAAAAATTGATAATAGAGTTGCTTCTTCACAACAATACTCTATCGCCAAAAACAGAACTAGAAGAGAAATTAAACCTCCAAAGAAGTATGCCAAGGCTGATCTAGTTGCTTATGCTTTAAATGTGGCTGAAAATATAGATACAAACCGAGAACCATCTAATTATTCTAAGGCAATTAGCTGTGAAGACTCAGAAAAGTGGATGTTTGCTATGCAAGAGGAGATGGAATCACTTCACAAAAATAGAACATGGGATCTTGTGAAACTTCCTAAAGGTAAAAAGGTTGTTCGTTGTAAATAGGTATTTAAAAAGAAAAAAGGAACTCCAAGGGTTGAAGAACCCAGATATAAAGTAAGGCTTGTTGCAAAGGGTTACGTCAAATTCCAGGAGTAGACTTTACAGATGTGTTCTCCCCAGTTGTGAAACATAGTTCGATTCAAGCTTTGCTTGGTATTATGGCCATGCATGATTTGGAACTTAAGCAGTTAGATCTAAAAACTACATTTTTGCATGGAGAACTTGAGGAGGACATTTATATGCAACAAACAGAGGGTTTTATAGTCTTAGAAAAATAGAACTACGTTTGCTTGCTGAAAAAGTCCATTTATAGTTTGAAACAGTCACCAAGACAGTGGTACAAAAGGTTTGATTCTTTTATAACTTCTCATGATTTCAAAATAAACAGTTTTGACGGTTGTGTTTACTTTAAGAAAAACAGTGATGGTTCTTTTGTGTATCTGCTTCTTTATGTTGATGACATGTTGATAGAAGCAAAAGATAAATGAGAGATAAGAAAGGTCAAAGCCTAACTAAGTGAAGAATTTGAGATGAAAGATTTAGGACCAGCAAAGAAGATACTTGGTATGGAGATTCTCAGAGATAGAAAAACAAGTAAATTGTACCTAAGTCAGAAGGGGTACATTGAGAAAGTTCTTTGCAGGTTCAATATACAAAGTGCTAAGCCTGTTAGTACTCCTTTAGCAGCCCATTTCAGACTTTCATCGGCTTTGTCTCCACAATCAGATGATGAGATTAAGTATATGTCACATGTTCCATACTCTAGTGCAGTGGGATCTCTCATGTATGCTATGGTTTGTTCACGTCCAGATTTATTATATGCAGTCAGTGCAGTTTGCAGATATATGGCGAATCCCGGTAAAGAACACTGGAAATCAGTTCAGTGGATTTTAAAATACTTACGAGGTACTACTGATGTTTGCTTACAGTTTGGAAGAACTGAAGATGGAGCCATTGGGTATGTTGATGCTGATTTTGCTGGAGACCTTGATAGAAGAAGATTTCTCATAGTTTATGTCTTTACAATCGGAGGTTGTGCAATCAGTTGGAAAGCTACTTTGCAAACTATAGTCCATTTTTCTACCACTGAAGCTGAGTACATGGCGATTACTGAGGCTTGTAAAGAAGCCATTTGGTTGAAGGGACTCTTTAGTGAACTCAATGAAGATCTTCAAATCAGTACAGTATTTTGTGAGAGTCAGACTGCCATCTTTCTTACAAAAGATCAAATGTTTCACGAGAGAACAAAACACATTGATGTTCGATATCATTTTGTTCATGGTATTATTGCTCGTGGTGATATTATTGTGAGCAAAATTAGTACTCATGAAAATCCTGCAGATATGATGACTAAGTCACTTCCTATAACCAAGTTTGAGTATTGCTTAGACTTGGTTGGTGTTTATTGTTGAAGTTAAACCATTAAGGGGTTTTATGGAAGAGGTAGAGAACTTGTTCGTTGAGAGTTCGCGATGAAGAACTTGTTCATTGAGAATTCGTGTCAAGGTGGAGATTGTTAGAATTAAGTGACCCGAATCCTTATTTAAATAAAATACAGTGGTAAAATAAAATAAAATAAAAGAAGAATCCATATAGAATTACACTTCTTTTATTTTATTTTAGAATAAGGTTTTTTAAACCTTATTAAATTCTATCTATTTGATATTGATTAGAATAAGGTGTTTCAGTCTTACTAGAATATGGCCTCACAAGCCTATAAATAGACATAGTCTATTCCTCTTATAATAATTTGAATTCAACATAGTGAATTTTCTTCTCCTCTGCCCGTGGTTTTTTCCCGAAAGGGTTTCCACGTAAAAATTTGTGTGTTCTTTATTTTATTTTATTTTTTCACAAATAACATTTTATGTTTTTCATAAGTTGTTCTATAAGCTTTAAATATTCTATTCTTTCATTTTTATCGATGTCTTGGTAAATTTATTTTTCCAATGCTCAATAAGTTTTTTATAAGATTAGAAGTCATATTTTTGTTGATAAGTAAAATTTATTTTATGTTTTTCATATTTCTTATGCTTTTTATCTTCATTAGATGATTCTTCGAGGAAGTGTCCTCTTCTTCGAAAAAGCTAATATTATATTTCTATTACCATAATATAAAGTACCTAAATCTATTTATTGTTCTATATTTTTATTAATAAGAACTTGTTCTAATTTATTATTAACTTCGGATAAAATATCCGTAGATTAGTTATTTAAATCTAACTCATTAATTCTCCTAAATTATTTATTTGTTGTTCTATTTTATTAAATTTATTATATAACTTATGAAAATATATAGAAGTAATATCTATTTTATTAAATTCTCGTTTTAGAGTCAATATGCATAGTATGATTGCAACTTTTATCCTTATATAAAAAATTAGGTTCTTTCATAAAATTTATCTTAGATACCTAAAACTGTCTGTTATCTATTAAATTTCTCTTACATTAAAAGCCAATTGTCTCAACTAGGACAAAAATAGGAAACATTAAGACAAAATAGAAGATGTATGGGTTTTAAGATAAATAACCATGGAATAAACAAGAATGAAAATAAAGGATAAAACTTACAATGAATACTAAGATATTATTTCTCCAGAAATCGTTACACTATAACTCTGATACCAATTACAAGAGGAAGGCCCGATTGAAAGGTTACAGAAGGAAACTAATAGTAAAGGAAAGATTTACAAAAGAGAGAGAAAGAACTTAAAGTTTATGAAAACCTTGAGAAGTAACTTGAATGCCCTTTTTAGATTCCTACCCCTCATTTTTATAGGAGAGATTCATTGCTCAATTTGATTTCTATTACAATTCCGCATAGTTTCTTGATAAGGATGGCATTTTTTCTTTAGATAACGATGACATCTTTTGTCCAATTGTGATTGCTTCTCCTTTTTTTGTTGTTTCTTAGTTGTGGTTGCTTCTATGTTGTTTCCTTTTTTTTGTTGTTTCTTGGTAGTGGTTTTTTCCATGTAACTTCCTCTATCTTTTATGCCAGTTTTCTTGGATATTGTCCAATTTCATTTTTTCAATTTCATCCAAATTTAATGAATCAGTTGACAATTCTGGTGAGTTCCATCTTTCTCATGTACTTTTGGTGTCTTCAATTATATAGGATGGAAAATCATCAATCTCTATTTCGGCTATCTTTTTTAGTAGTTGAATGGATTCTTTGTTCATATCATCATGGTTATTTCCAGTATCATATGTCATTATTTTTCGACCATCAATCCAAAATCTACAAGTTTTTTGTTGAAGTAGATTCTGGGCTTTGGTGATTAGATCTATTCCTGCTTGGATTTGATAATAAACAGAATTATTATAACACTTATCAACATATTTTGTCAAGTGCTCTTTCTCTTCTAAACCTGCAGATAGATTTCTTTCTGTAATCATTTTTGAGATAGTCCAAATTTGATTTGGTTAATAAAATTTTTAGCATTCAACTATACCAATAAGTCTACAAATTTCAATATGAAAATATTAAAAGAAGTCATCTTTATAAACCATAGGTAATAACATAGATTTAATAAATGCTGGAAAATCTTTTAATAAATGAAAAGAAAAAAATTATCCACAACAAAAAAATTTTACACCACAACCGGCAAGTCAACTACTATGGTCTCCAGATCCAAATTTGGCATACCAAGCTAGCTATGCTGAAATTATTCGAGGAGAAGAAAAATTTGTGCAACAGAAATTTTGTTGAAACCATAACAAATACAAAAAATAAAAGAATTTTATAATCCAAGTTTACAGATAAAGATAACATCTTTTCTTTGGATAAGGATAACATATTTTGTCCAGTTGTGGTTGCTTCCTTTTTTGTTGTTTCTTGGTTGTGGTTACTTCCACATTGCTTTCTTTTTTTAGCATACATTAAATCTTTGTTATTGCGTATGGTATATGAAGATGACTTCTTTTACTAGTTTCATCTTGAAATTTTTAGTCTTATTGGTATAATTGAATGCGAAAAATTTTATCAACATATCAAATTTGGACTATCTCAAAAATGATTACAGGAAGATATCTATCTGCAGCTTTAGAAAAGAAAGAGCACTTGACAAAATATGTTGACAAGTGTTAGAATAATCCTATTTATTATGAAATGCAAGCAGGAATAGATCTAATCGCCAAAGCCAAGAATTTACTTCAACAAAAAAACTTATAAATTTTGGACTGATGGTCGAAGAATAATGACATATGCTACTGGAAATAACCAGGATAATATGAACGATGAATCCATTCAACTACTAAAAGAGATAGCCGAAATGGAGATCGATATTGTTCATCCCATATTATTGAAGACACCAAAAATACATGGGAAAGTTGGAACTCACCAGAATTGTCAATTGATTCATTAAATCTAGATGAAATTGAAGAAATGAATTTGGACAATATCCAAGAAAGCTGACATAAAAGACAGAGGAAGCTACGTGGAAAAAACCACTACCAAGAAACGACAAAAAAGGAAGTAACGTGAAAGCGACCACAACCAAGAAACAACAAAAAAGGAAGCAACCACAACTAGACAAAAGATGTCATCCTTATCCAAAGAAAAGATGTTATCTTGATCAATAAACTTGGATTATAAAAATCTTTTATTTCTTGTATTTGTTGTGATTTCAAAAAATGTTTTGTTTCACAAATTTTTTGTACTCCTCGGATAATTTTGGCATAACAAGCTTGGTATGCCAAATTTGGATCTTAAGACTATGGTAGTTAACTTACCGACCGTGGTGTAATTGAGAATTGAGTTGAAATTCCAACTGATTGTCTTACTATTGGATATGGAATATAATATCCTTGTTTAGGATAAAATGATAGTTGAGAAGGTATTGACACAAATCCTTAATTAAGATATTTTGATTTGAAGGTGTTCTCTTTGTTCGGTCTTTTATTAACGGTAGTCTATTTACAAACTTTTTTTTAAAAATTGTTTACTTGTATCCATAAGGTCTGCTAAGATAATTAGCAATAATATTGTCAGTGCCTTTGACATACTGCTAAGATAATTAGCAATAATATTGTCAGTGCCTTTGACATATAAAACCTCAAAATTAAAAGTGCATAATTCATTATACCATCTAAATTTTTTATAGATTTCCAGACTTTTATTAGTAAGGAAATGTTTAATTACCTCATTGTTAATTTTATGATAAAATTTTCAGGTGCTAAATATATAAGAAAATATTTTATTCCTTTCTTTACTGTTGATAAATCTTTTTCAAATATGACATAATTAATTTTATTTGATTTATTTTTCTTGATCTATTTTCAAGAATTAATTCTTCGCTATTTATTATTCTAAATTTTAATATAGATTCTTAATAATTTTCTGTTTCTAAAATTAATTTATCATCCTTGTTTAAGTAAATAATTTTTTAGTTTACTAAGTAAAAAGTTTATCTTTTTAATTTTTATATAACATACTTTAAGTTCGGAAAGAAATTTATAAGAAATTTCTTCTTAAATTTATAATTGTTAGAAATTAATGAAACTACTTCTTATCTTCAATCTTTTCAATCTTTTCAAAAAATTAAAGAAATTTCTTCTTAAATTTATAATTATGATCTTGTACTTTAAAACTAGATAATTTTAATCCTATATGAAATTTTTATAAATAATATTAATATTATTCTATATTTTATGAATTTTTTTATCTATGTATCCATGAACTTTTTTATCTATGTATCCGAAAATATTAAGATATCACCTATACAAATTTTCTTGAATTTATTATATCAATTAGTACACAAATGGCAATGTAAATAATGTGGATAAGTATGAAAATACATGCATAATTGAAATTTCATGAAGATTAAAACATAAGATTAATCTAAGATTGGATTAAGACGATATAGAATACTAGGAAGTTCCTTAGGCGGTTAGCTATGCTTATATATATACACACACACATATATATGTTTCATATATTAGTGTAGGCATCTGTGTGCAAACTGCCAGCATTTGCATTTGGTATTGTGTGTAATAAAATTATTTTGGTTTAGTACCCACTACGCTTACGCTTCCAACAATCGGCTGAATCCAATTTAAGCCAGTAGATTCAAGACGGAACATATTTTCATTCCAAGGCTTGCGAGGAAAATTACTTATGCTTTCAAGTTTGAGCAAAATAAGAAGATTGAAAAAGCCAAAGTTCCCTAAATTTTCATTAATCGATGTTCAACAAAGTACTAAAATACTAATACAACAACTTTCTCTTAAAACTTAGTCGTCAATTCTGCTTCCCCGACCACATGTCCTTCGATAGCTTCAAGAACCTTCTCCTTCGTCACCTACCAAAAAAACGAAAAAAAAAAAAAACATGAACAACCTTGTCCATCATTAAATTAAATATATACATATATAAAAATTAATCCATTTCCACGATTAATAAGCCACATACTTTGTTGCCAACATTCAACTCATCATCCAAAGCAAACAGCCTGAACAGGAAACGGTGGCCGTGAGAGGGTAACTTGGGACCTCGCCAACCAGGGACCTTGTGATCGTTGTTGCCTTCTTTGATGCTAGCATAATCTCCACCCACTTCCTCTTCTTTCCCAGAAAATCCCTCTGGGAGACCCTTCAACGTTGGCGGAATGTTAATCGCTACCCAACAGGTCCATGGCACGATGGGGCCGCTGGGGTCTGGTGCATCTACGTCTTCCACCACCAGGGCCAACGAACGAGTCCCTTCTGGCACGTTGTACCATTGTAATGGTGGTGACAAATTCCTCTTTGCACCTTGACCTTCATCTGTGTACTTTCTTGGCAACTTCCCTTCTTGGTTTATGGCGGGGGATACCAGCCTGAACTGATCTTGGTCGCTAGCCATTAACAACGACTCCCTTCAAAAAGGATTCTATGTCAAGTTCCGCTTATTGATAACAAATCTGCCCGTCAGGATCTGTTTATATATATGAAGGTGGAGATTGCATGGAAATGACAGGTGGTGAAAGGAGCATCTAAAGTGAAACACGTAGAAAGCCACATGTAAACATGTGGATCCTGGATTGTTCTAGCAGAAGCAGAAACATTGTTTTTAATTGAATTGATGTTTGATGCAGCAGTTTATAGAAATGATCTTTAGAAAATGGATCATTTCTTAAGAATTGAGCCAGGTAAGTAAATCTCTTCAAAAGGCAAAGCAGTTGTACTGGGCTTTCTATGAGGAATGGGCTAATTAATGTAATGAAAAAAGGGTTCGCACTGCACGGTCTTTTTCCAAGTTATTTTTAAAAATATGATTTATACTTTTCGTAAAATTAAAATTTAATCTATTTTTAGTGGTTATATTTTTAAAATTTTAAATTTAAATTTAATTGTTAACATTATTAAAATTATTTTATTAAATTCAAATTCATTATAACCTCATTTCTTTAATTATATAGTGACTAAGTGAGTGTTTTTCTTTCATTTCAAAATGCTACATCAAAGAATTTAACAAAAAAAAAAAAGGAACGTTAACAATTAGACTGAATTTTGAAATTTAAATGGTTAAAGATTAAATTCCTAGAAATAAAAGTACAATAACTAAATTACAAATTTGTGAACGGTATAGAAACTTATGACATATTCTAATGTCACCAATCTCCAAAATATGGCCTATTGATCCAATTATAATTGAAATTTTAGAGTAGTCAACTTAAGTATTAAATATTTGTTCGGATTTGATGTTGATCATATTTTAAATATATTGATCAATTATAAACATATGTGTATTTACTACATTGACAATTTGAATCTAATATGTTAAAAAATCAAACCGTATCAATAAAATCTTAGAGGACTATTTTCTTCTTTTTAATTTATAAGATCTAACTGATCGCCTTCAGATGTACTAACGTCTAGATTGTAATTCCTACAAGCAAATATAAATGTTAGGTGATTTCTGCAAGTATACGAGTCAGGATGAAATATAGTTTATATAATGAAGTATGAAAGTACTCCAAGGATCGTATCCAAAGGAGGTGAATACTAAACTAATTCTAACTTCGACATTAATAGATCTAATTAGTACTTTAACTAAATTATATTACGATAAACCATAAAGTGAAGAAAATTTATATTATATGAAAAATAAATAAATTGCATTAAAATAAAAATGGAAAACTAATTTGTTGACTTAATCAATTCTAAGAATAGAAGACTAACTCGCTTCGGTGCTTGTAACTAATTCCTATTTCGGGTTCTACTCAATCAACTAGTCGTTAACCTAGCAAGATCTCTCGATCTTTCACTAATCTAACGAGTCGACAATAACTACTTATCTCTCGACCTTACAAATAGGCAATACTAATTTTGGGTTTATTCCCACCTAAATGACTTCTTAGGGTTGTCAGGCATAGGGTTTCGAGTTCTACCTATCCCAACCAACTGATCTGCTAAGAAACCCTACATAGAAATTAATTACTCCCACATCCACTCGTTAATCTCCCATAAGGAGATTAGTTCCTCATGGATCTCATAAACAACATAAACTTGGTTAAAAAGATAAACATGAATAATGAATCAAGAATAAAGTTTAAGACTAATCCTGATTTTGTATTCCCATAACGAGATTAGTTCCTCATGGATCTCATAAACAACATAAACTTGGTTAAAAAGATAAACATGAATAATGAATCAAGAATAAAGTTTAAGATTAATCCTGATATTGTATTGATAATTATAAGCGCATAAATCCACAAAAGTTGGTGAATCCACAAATCAGATTTTCCGAAGAACAATAACAAACTAAAACTAAATTACAAATAAAAATAACTTAAGTACAAAATAAACTAAAGAAACTGAAAACTAAATGAAAGTTGTAACCTAAACTAGAATAAAATATGGATATTAATTGTTCTGAGAAGCCTATTTAAAGATTTAGGGTTTGTCATTGTCCATTGACCTAATTCGACTAACTCTTTTACGTTAAAATTTGTTGTGCGGACCAAAACGCCCTTGGATTATTAATTTTCCATGTTAAGGCAGTGTCGGGACATCTTCTGGCCTATGTCATGACACTGGTGGCAGTTTAAGAGTTAAAGCTTGATTTTAAGGCTATGTCATGACACCCTTTGGTTATATCATGACACTGAATACAACTTTTCTCTTTTGGGTATTCTGCTCACTATGTTGTGACATCAACCCTCTGTGTTGCAACATTATGGCTAGTATCATGTTCTCATGCCTCCAAATGATGTCCTGCACACTCACCAAATATGTTAGTCTTTTTTTAGGCCTATTTTTCCTTTAAGGCCATATAAATAGCTCAAATCACACTTTTTATTAATTACAAACCAAAAGTAAAAACTAAGTAAAATTTAATGAAATTGCTTTTATACAAGCTTCTTAAGAACAAAAAATGATTTAACCTGCTACACCGAATTGCGGTAGATCAAACTCCCCTACACTTAAATCATTTACTTGTCTTCAAGCAAGAAAACATAAAAATGAAAAATAAAAAACAACTCTTGAGCAAGTATAATACAAAGAAAAGTTTCAGAACATGTAACTAGGAATAATCATACATACACATAATTCTAGCATGATATGTAAATAACTTACTATTATTAATCTCAAACATCTAAGTTCAGTATATTACAAAGTATATAAACAACAAGGTCCTTAACTATATTATTTCATCGATAAATCATATAGGTAAATTGATTATCCTAGCAGAATACAAAGTCATTATTGCAATTATTCAATACAATGTTCATTCACGAATAGATTTACCTAGGTCACATAGGACTTTTAAGCTTGAAATGTTCTAAGGCTTAAGGTTGGTATGAAATTCAAGAATAGGGAGCATCAAAACAGTTTTAAGTATGAAAGTAGTTTGGCATATTGCATTGTCCCCTATTCTCCCCCTGATTGACCTTTTCCTGCTCACCGCCTTATTTCTCCTTCTCTCACCTTTCTTATTTCTCCATGTAGGAAGTCACAACGTAATAAATTAACTATGACCAGCTCACAATTTTTTGTGCACTAATGATTGAGGTTTCTAATTTTGTGACTTTTTTTTTAATCACTTTTGACTTTTTCAACATATCTCACTCATAATGCTTTTTTCATTATTCAAGAACTTTTTCTACTCGTTTTGACTTTTTATGTATTTTTCTTTTGTTTTGCACATTTTAGCTAGACCTATAATCACAATATCACACTGTTCTTTCCTATTTCACTCTGATTTTTCAAAACCATCGATATGTCTTTACCTATCCCTCAATACATATGTCAAGCGTCTAAATTCGTGCATTTCAGGGACAAAAGAAAAAAAGGTAAGTACAATTTGCATTTTGGCTCAAGTTTTGCATGAAGGTTGATTCAAAAGAGTTTTCTAGCTTAAAAAAATAGGTACTAAGGATTGATGAATAAAGTTGGCTTTTTGGCTCTAGGTGTAACACCCTATACCCGGCCTGATTGCCAAGCCCGAATACGGGATGCCACACCACCGTCTTATGTCATAACCAACAAGTAAAAGCTCATTTCAACAAAACATCCATCAGTTTTCTATTCGCATCAGTCTTAAGTCAAACATACTAGCTAGTTATCATTATCACGTGCTAAACTTACATTAAATAGTCTTATAAACATATTAAAACATGCATAAAGTTCATTCAGCAAAATTCTCAAACCAAGTCCGTAGGTATCGATACTGACAATGAGGTATCGATATTTTCTTTAAGTGGTATCGATACCACCTGAAAAAACAATACCAAACTTGCATTCTATTTCTCGATTAAAAATAAAAATCTCAAAAATTATCGATACCTGTCGTGAAGTACCGATAAATTTACCCCGAGTATCGATACTCGAGCAAAGGTATCATACCAAATCTCTATTCTGACTTCCTACACATTTCAAAATACAGAGGTATCGGTTTTCAAACCTGATTATCAATACCTCTGCTCTAGACCTAAAAAAAGCAGCACACACATGCAATTAATTCATTCCAATTTAGTTCCTAAACATCATACATCAATTACTTCGACAAATAATCATTCCACAGACTAATTAACAGTTTAATATCACAAAACCATGTTCAAGCAAGTAATGTCAATCCATTCTCATATTCATGAACCCAAGTATCACAATAATATGTAATCCTTATAAACCGAACCAAAAACCAACAAATTTCCTAGAAGTTAACATGACTATAAATAAGTCTACCACATTGCCTTATTCCCCAAAACGTAAATAAATATAAGACACCTACTAAAAAAATAAATAGACTTGCTTGGATCACCTCTCGAAAATCACACCACTCACACCATCACACTACTGACCTGCAAAGGTTTAAACTGAGTGGGTAAGCTTAACAAGCTCAGTGAATGCTTAGAATAACCACAATGCAAACAATTCATCGAGCATCAACTAAACAACCATATAGCACAACCTCAAAAATTCCAACTCTAGTGTCGTATTATACTTACTCGTGCATTATTCGTAGTTCTTTTACATGGTAAACATATTTACTTTTAAGCAAATATCACATTATACGTATAATTACTTAATGTTCAAGCACATATCGCAATACTCATTTAATCGCATAACGTTCAAGCATATATCATAATACTCAAAAACAGGTTTATAAATAAATTGCATAATGGTCACATGTAATATAAAGACATATCACAATACACACATATTCATAATTTAAGATAATTTGCATAGCAACCACATACTCATTTAGGCATATATCATATATATACATTTTAAGATAATTTAAAACTTGAGCTATGAAACATAAAAGTGAGCTCTATTATCACTCATCGGATACATGGATCTCCAACACACCAAACATAGACTCATAGAGTCAAACATGTCCCAAAAGTGAAGCATAAAGCTAACACTATCCTTATTTCCCTTCATATGTCGCGTTGAATAAAGCTTAGTTCACATTCCCTTATCCCTCTAACATGTCCCAAGGCTTCAACGCCCAAAATTACTATACATATAGGTGAGTACTCAAAACCTTATGGCATGCCAACTATATCCAATGGTTTCAAGATCACAAGGCCAAATCATATGAAATCAAACACATATCACTTACAGATTATCCGTGCACTATCACTGTATATTTGCATATTTAGCAAAACACTGTCACTAACATTTAATATATACATAACATGTACACATTTGCACTTTTACAATAGTTATAATAATCACATATCACATGTTATAGCATCTCATCTCAATTCACATATTCACAAACACATAAGCACATAGTTCACAAGATAACATAGGTATGAGAAAGCTTACACTCAGAATTTAGGATAGGGATTTAGGCTACTACTAAATTCCCAAGTAATGCATTGAATCATGTCCACAAGCAATTATTCCAAACACTCAGCAATTACGCTTTCGCAGAAAAGCCGAAAGTTCAAACTAGTTTTTCCTTTCCTTTATCTCTACTCGTAGAAAGTTCTATCGAATCTGGAACTTCAACACAACAAAGTCAGACAACAATATATCCAAAAATCAGCCGAGGACGCATTACAAGAATACAAAACATAATCCTAAACTAAGTTCACATATAACCGAAGCTTAAAACATAACAACTTTAAATTCGAATATCTCGATCTATACTTAGTATTTTCACCTAAAATCAATTCCATTCATCTTCTCATTCATCTACGACTAATTCTCAACCTTTAAACTACAATAAAATACTCAATTCATAGTATCGACTTTTTCAACATGTTTTATGGCTATTTTTCAAAAAAATTATTAAAACTCAAGAAATATTTAACGAAACTTCAAATTAGGTTTAGAAACCTTCTAATCATGTTAAAAATAACTGAAAAACATTTTGAAACCAAGTTTTTATCCACAAACTCGAAATTCACCATTAATGACCTGATTCTCGGCTTTTATTTAAAACATGCGATCTAACAATTAAAAACTTGGTTTTAAAGACTAAATAACATTTAAAACTAATTAGAAGTTGAATCGTTAAATTAGTTTACAAAAACCTGAGCATTTGATCGAAAACCCAAAAAAGTCGCAACCTTGATAGTGAAGGAATCTATGGTGTTTTTGGGTTTTTTTCTTGAAGTTTTATGGAGGTTTAATGTTGAAAGGATTATGGAAATCAAAAGACTAAAGTTTGGGATCAAAAATTGAATAGAAAGGGAGAGGGAAAATAAAGGGATGACAACAAGAATGGGAAGGGAAGAACTAACATGAAATATATGTAGGTGGAGGAAATATTAGGTTGAATTTTAAAATTTGATATAATTGCTTCATAAAGACTAACAATTTTGACTCATTTACAAATCAGTCCTATTTTTAAAATTAAAGGTATTTAAAACTCATTTTTGGAAATTAATTTAATTTCCTAAAAACCATAATAAAAAATATTATCGATAAACCATGTCACAAAATTTTGAACACTTTAAGGCTAAAATTCTTATAATGCCCCTAAAACTCCTAGGCCCTATTTTGGGGTGTGACACTAGGTAATACGGAACAATGTCTTAGGTCATCCCTAAGTATCTCAATATTCACAAAGTTGATCAACCAAGAAATCGCAATGCTAACCATTTATCATTCATACTAGCATGCTCGTTTTCCTATATTCTCTCTGTCATTTGGTATGTTCAATTACTTAATGCCTATTTACAATGTAATATATAGAACTTAGTAGTCTATAACTGAAAATTTAAAATTACTAACTATCATGCCAAATTTATAGTAAATACAATCAACCTATATACATTATCCTAACCAATCACTTGTATTTCTACAAGCCCAAGCACACTTTCGACAAGAAAAATATAAGAAAAATCATAAAACTAAACATAAAATTTCCTATGTTACCCTCCACACTTTAGATAGCACATTGTCCCTAATATACAACCCCTAAGTAGATATGGAACGAAGTTACCTGATTGATCGTAACATTGCCGTAGTCTTATGATGGGTGCTTCCTTCCTTGTTCGTTTAAAGCTTGTAAATGTAGTGCTTTCTTCATGTGAGGTTTCTGCATAGAAAATGTAAAAACAAAATATGTATATATAAAAACTACTATTACTATTACTCCTAATAAAAATGAAAATCATCCTAATTAAGTGTTTTATAATCCAAAAAATTAAAAATAGTTTTTCAATCATCAAAATGAGATGATTGCCCCAAATTGGTGCTTTCCTTTGGCTCGAGAGATGGCCTCAAGAGGAGCCTCCGCCTGACGAATATGCATGCCGAGTTGCATTACGGATGATGGTCCCTCTCTGCGTAGATTGGTGCGGCTGAAATGCCACCTCATATTCATCATTCTCCTTCTCTTGACAGTTTCGTTGTGTAGCGTCGTCCTCATTCTTTTCTTCGTTTCTTTCCTCTTCTTCAATCCCCTCCACCTCAGATCCTATTATGGGATTGCATGGGCCATATTTGTTTGGCGGTAAATTTGGTATTCTCATACTGTTTTGCCATGCAAACTCTTGTCTAATCGAGTTCATCTCCTATATCCACCATATCATCCACTTTGTGTTCGATATTTCACCTCCTATAGTTCCTCTTTGAGCTATTGATATCTCTTTCCTTTTCAGAGATGTCGGGACATCCATCTTTTGCTTTCTTCCTTGGTTCCAATCTTTGATTTTTTTCAATTGAGCTCGACGTACTAGGTATACATAGAGTTATCTACTAAGCACTTCGATGGCCTCATGAATTGCTCATTTGCTTCCATTGTAACCTCAACATTTTTGCATAATGTTGTCACTAAGTGAGGGAAGAAAACCCCGAACTTCTGGTCGTTGATACAATGTTTCATGCTATGATAGATCCATTGCCCTATGCATACCTATTTTTTCTGTAAAATATCATATAATAAAATAGCTGTAAAAGTATTTACATTAGAAATGTTCATAGCATGTGTAATTCTAGTGCACAGAAATTGCATCCACATCTTAGCTATAGGAAATATTATTGCTTGCTGAAAATTGGTTGGTAGCCCAGTATCCGATCAGTGGTTCCACTCACCCCTCCCTTCAGTTAGGTAATTTACAATGTTATCCATACCGATGTCATTAAAATTTGTTAAATCAGTGTTTTCAAGAAAATATGTTTCAGAATATGGAGCATTATAAAATTCACAAATTTCATCATCAAACGATTTCCTATATTCTTAATCCCTAAAGCATACATAAAACTCTTCAACTACGGGGATAACAATGAGCACTTTAAGGGTTACGCAAAAGCGCTCTCATCTATGGTATCGAACTAGTGTTGAAATATCTTTGTAACGCCCCAATTTTCGGGAATTCTGTGAATGTTGGCATAGGTTTAATTATGTTAGTGGGCCTCTAGAAGGCCCAAGCTTAAAATAGAACCCGACAATTTTAGTTAATTTTTGTTCCATAAGAAAAAGGGGGTGAAATTATGAAATAGGACCTATGTGAAAATGTTTGAAAATGCTATAGGCTAAATTGAAGTGGCCAAATAAATAGGAGTGCAAAATAGGAGGATTTGCATGACAAACCTCCCATTTTACATGTAGTGACTGGTCATCATGTTGTTGTAGACAAAATGTGCACTTGATATCCATAATTTATGGTACAAATTGATACAAATTGATAATGGGTTAGGTAAATGTTTCATGATAATGGGTTAGGTAAATGTTTCATGATAATGGGTTAGGTAAATGTTCCATGATAATGGGTTAGGTAAATGTTCCATGATGGGAATTTCATGTCTTTTGTATTAAAGAATTAAGTGGATGAAATATGAAATTTTATTAAAAAAAAAGGGGTGAAAAGAACAAAGTTTTGTCCATCTTTGTTCATCATAGCCTAAAGTTAGAGAAGAGAAAGGAGAGGAGAAAGCTCTTGAATGTTCGGTCACTTGGGGAAGAAAAATTGAAGGTAAGTTCATGGTAGTTTGCTTTTATTTTGAGGTTCATGAGTTCTTCTTGATTCTACCTTAACTCTTGAAGCATATTTTGGTTTTTAGATGTGTTGTGAGCATTTAGTCATGAATTAAAATGAAGGAAATGGTTGTTGTTTCATGTTCTTTTGATGAAAAATGGAAGATAGGTGAAGTTGAGCCAAACAAATGAGCATGCATGTGCCTTAGATGCTAAGGGGAAAAATCGGCTAACATGTTGTGCTTTAAAATGATGAAATAGAGATTATACTTAAGTAAAATCATAGATATGTGATGATTTATTGGTGATATACATGTTTAAATAACATGCATGCAAGTTATGTGTGAAAGAGTGAATTTTGGTAATAAATCTACTTGGGGCAGCAGCAGTAACGTGATTTTGGAAAATCACCATAAATTTTGGGAGATGAATTAGAAGCTGAATAAATTATTTAATTAAAGCTTGATGAGTCTAGTTTTAAATGAAATAAACGAGAACATATTTTGAATTCTGTACAATGAGAAATTTGATTCGTAATGAAGTGTGGTCAGATTAGTCAAATAGTGAAACATGCGAAACTTTGAGAAAAATATGGTATTGATTGGCCAAACCAAAAATTCTGAAAATTTTATGGATATAAGATATATGAGTCTATTTTCAGGGAAAATTAACGGCACTTGATTTGGAGTTTCGTAGCTCCAGTTATAAATGATTTAGTGACTGTTGCTCAGGAAGACGGCTTGCAGTGAAATTATAATTATGTGGTAAACATTGACAAAAATTTGTTAATGAGTTGCTTATTGATTTCTTATAAGCTTACTATGATCTGTAGGTGTGGTTGGCCGAATATTGTAAGGGGTTAATACGTAGTTTGTATTTGAATAGTTAGATTAACGTGTTAGTAATCCAATTGTAGGCGGTTCGTGTGTGGATCTCGTCAGCATATCGTCGCAAACTGGTGTGTAACTAACACCCTCTTTCTTAGTCTGGATCGGCAAAAGTCGAAAAGCCGAAATGCCGAAAACCGGTATTTTGTAGATTTGCAAGTGTGCGAATGCTCGTGAGGTAAATCGATTAATGTTTTTGGTAAGCTGCAAAATTTGGACTGCAAAGTGCATGATTTCTATGCCCTCGATATTTTTGGGCTTAATGGGCCAAAATTGGAATGATGGGCCAACGGCCCAATTCGTAAGAACTCTCGATGCGTGATTACGTTAGTACGTGAAAAGTAAAATATGCATGAAAAACCCTAAAATAGATAAATTACTGAAATACCTTTAAAAGTGGAAAATTTACGCTTTACCCCTAGTAGATAAATTACCAAATACCCCAGAGTTAAATTGACCTAAATGCATGTTTGATCGTTGTTATTTACTGCATGCCATGTTGTTATTATCTGATGCATGGGATTGGGATATTGACGGAGGAAGTTCCGAAAGTGGCTTGTCCACGTACTGGAGGCTTTGCCTCAATTTACTGTTAACTAAGCAGCAAGGCTGCAACTGTGGAGTGTTGGGCTGGGTGGGTTGAGCTATTCCCCACATGGAGTGTAGGGCTGGTACGGGTGGAGTGTAGTGGTTGGTGGGTTGAGTAGTCTCCCCAAATGGGCTTGCATATGTTATTGATGTTGCATGTGTTTTGAAATGGGCCTATGGGCCATCTTGTTATCTGAATAAGGGCTAAGGCCCGTTTATTGTAATCTGAAAGGGCTCGGTCCAAGACCATGTTACTGAATGGGCTTAGGCCCAATAGGCTTGAGCTGACTTGGGCTTTGAATGGGTTATCCCTACACACTGAGTTTCCCCAAACTCACCCTTTTTATTTTCATCCACGCAGGTAATCCCCAACCATAGTGGGCTTAGAGCTGTGAGGGAATTCGGAGTGGCCACCCGTTCTGAAAGTTTGATTTTCTTCTGGTGAACTGGACATCCTTTTATTTACGTTTGAAGTTTTGGGTTTTTAAATGTAATAAGGCCGCTTAATTATTTTTGATGGTTTTAATATGTATTACTAAGATAGGTATTACTTATTTTAACTGTTGAAATTGGATAGCTTTAGGGCGCGTTTTCAAAAAAAAAAACAAAAATTGATTTCAAATTAACACGACAACAAGCAAAGCTTCCGCAATGAAAATATTTTCTAAAATTAATCACTTTTCCTAAAAATGACTTAATCAAATCGGTTTCCTAGAAATATACATGACGTTAAGGTGTGGCAATGGCGGTGTGCATGTCTAGGATTGGATCCGAAGGGAGCTTGGTACTTAAGTAGTCCGATAAACTCACCTCCTCTTTTCCGGTTTCCTACCTGGTGCACAGCTTCCATTCACTTTAACCTATAATGAAATTATCTTTTAAAACACTAAGTAGGTTTTTCTGGATCAACAATATAAAATGTTTTGAACACTTCGATGTGGCATGTCAGATCCGGCCATAACGTCTGGGCCGGGTTTGGGGTGTTACAATCTTCACAAAGGATCATCAATGGTTTGAAACCCCTTTCTTGAATGAATGTCTTTCCTTGTAGTCTTAGAAGATATTTTTTGATATGCTTAGAAGATAAATTGCAACAAGTTAGAAAGAAAAAGAAGAAAGGTTTTTGAAGTTGAGCAGTTTGGGAGGTTTTAGAGTTAGAAAGAGTTTAGAAATAGGTTAAAAGTGTTTTAGTTTTAAAAAGATTAGTATTTTTAGGTTAAAAATCGAGTAAAATTAGGGGTTAAGCCGACAGGTTACGTCATGAGTCAGGAAAATCTTGCATAAAATTGTAGCGATGTCGCGACATAAGAGTTTCATGTCGCGACACACCTTGAAATTTTTAGTTTTGGGGGTATACTTATTCTTTTTGTTGGGACACAAAAGTTTCATGTTGGGACATCGAGTTGGATTACTCAATTCCTCAAACCTATGGTTGGTGTTGCGAAATGGAGGTTTTGTGTTACGACACCGGCCCTGTTTTGACCACTCCTCTTGATTTTCAAGGTGCTTGGTACATACACAACCTATGTATAATCAATTCAAATAAATTAAATTCCTAAACTTCCTATAAGTCTATTGAAATACAAAAATTTACAAAAATTTAAAATAGTTTAAAAAGTTTCAGGTATTGCTTTTGGATTCATCCATCAGCTCCGTCAGTTTATACATGAATGCATCTTTGGCCGATTTTCTATCCGCATTGGTCTAGCATCCATCGTGGGACTTCACCTTGTTTCACTTGTTCTGTTCTTTAAATTTGTTCTTTCGTCCTGCACTTATCATAGAAAATACCTTTTCCAACTCAAGGTAGTTAGGGGTTTTTACAAATATTTCATAACATGTTTTCCCTCACATTTCCCTACCTTCCTCATTGGGTTGGTTACCGCATTTGAATAGTTCAATCTCACCATTAATTTTTATGATTAATTCATTATTTTCTAGATCAATGGTGGACCTTGATGTCGCTAGAAACAGTTTACCTAACAGAATAAGTATCTCATAGCCTTCCTTAAAATCTAAAATTAAGAAATAAACTAGGATGATTACGCACATTAACCAACACATCTTCAAGTACCCCTTTCGGTTGTACCAAAGATCTGTCAACTAATTGTAGTGTGATATGTGTATTTTTAAGCTCCCCTAACCTGAGTTTCTTATATATTGATAAGGGCATTAAATTTATATTGGCTCCTAAATCACATAAGGCCTTGCTAAAGTGAATGTCCCTTATATCTATTGGAATTTTAAAACTCCCTGGGTCTTTCAATTTTGGCGGTATCTGTTTAGAAATTATAGCACTACAAGATGCATCTATATTAATTTGCTCTCATGTTTTAACTTTCCTACGTCTAGTCATGATTTCTTTTAAGTACTTAGCATATTTTGGAACTTTTTCAATTAATTCAATCAGAGGCAAGTTAACATTAAGCGATTTAAATAAGTTTAAAAAACTTACCAATTCCTCTTCATCTTATTTTTGTTTATCTTCTAATCGTAAGGGGAATGGTACCTTGGTAAGTACAAATTCTTTATTTGGCTCGACTACTGGCTCAGCTACCTCTTATGGTTCTAGTTCAGCATCGTCATTTCAAAGATCTTCTTTGCGAAGATCACCAGCATCCTATTGGTCATCCTTTTAAGTTGGTAACTGGGGCTACTAGGTAATTTACCTGAACAGAGCACAATTGCTTTCATGTGCTTCTTCCTTTCTCTGTGAGGATTATTCTCGGTGTTTCTTGGGATCCTTGTTCTAATTTTCCTTTTGATATCTCCCATTATGCTCATCAATTGGCTCATTTGATCTTCGAGTTTTGTCAATGTCTTTGTTGTCTGGGTGCACTTAGACTGCACCCGTTTCACTTCAGTTCGCATTGATTACATCTCTCTTTTGATTTGATCTGGTTGTTGACTACATAAAGTATGGTCATTTAGGTTGGCCCTTTCCTAAGGTTTCTGCAGATATGGAGATTGGTAAGTAATATTTTGTTTTTCAGGGTTAGAACTATTACCTCTTCCTTGATTGTCGCCCTATCTCAAATTCGAGTGATCTCTCCAGTCGAGATTATAAGTATTTGAATAAGGATTTCCACTCTTATTCCCAATGTAGTTTACATTTTTGGCTAGGTTCTTAAGATATTAATTGATAGGTCTATCTCCATCATATATTGAAGATCCACTAAATGTTGACTCTATCTGGTTGAACCTGTCTAAGATCTGTTGGTATTTTTCGTCCTCCTAAACAACTTTCACCATGGATGGTCTCTGGCCATAAGTAAATAGTTTATTTAGCCACTGGTAGCAATTCATCGCCATGTTTTCTATAAAATCATACGCATCCTAGTATGTTTGGTTCATCAAGTCTCCTCCTGCGGCTCTATCTAGACCTGATCTTGCATTTGCATCCAACCTATTGTAGAACATCTGCAAATGTAAACAGTCAGGCAGACCATGGTGTGGACATCTTTAGACCAATGTCTTAAATTGTTCCCAAGATTTGTGAAAACTTTCTCCTTCTAATTTCTTGAACGTGGCAATCTCCCTCTTGATTTGGACCGTTTTGCTAATAGGAAAGAAATTGTGTAGAAATTTATCTGCAAGTTCTTTTTATGTCGTGATAGATCCTAGTGCCTGCAAATCTAACCAAAAGAAAACATTATCTATTAAGGAGAAGGGGAACAACTGAAGACGAATAGCATTATTGGTGACCCCGTTAAATTTAAAAGTGTCACAAAGTTGGAAAAATCGCTTTAGATATTGATTTGGGTCCTCTGTTATTATCCTTTTGAATTGCAGATTATTCTGTATCATCTAGATCATGAGCAGTTTGATCTCAAAGTTATTCACCATGATGGTTGGCCTTGTAATGCTACCTTGCATCATATCCAAATTTGGTAGCACTTAATCTCTTAAGGTTCGTTCTTCTCGAGCCATTGGTAGGTTGAATAGTAGTTATGGTGGTGGTGGTGGTGGTGGTGGTGGTGGTGGTAAGTTAGGTAGGTCAGGTTCTTCAAATAATGAATTTTCTTGTGGTGGATTAATCGCAGTAGGTGGATTGTTTTGCTTATGTTGTTGTTGTTGTTGTCGATGATTCCTGCGAATTATTCTTTCTGGATAAGTTATTGGCTCTATAAGTGTGCCCCTACTTTGAGTCATACATTGAAACCACAAAGAAAAACAAAAATGTTAGTATAAAGAAAAAAACTATTAAACGCAAAAATTAAAACTGATTCAATAATGTTGCCTTTCTAGCAACAGCGCTAACAACTTGACCGTCTCCGGACGTACTAACGTCTAGAGTGTAATTCTTGCAATCAAATATAAATGTTAGGAAGTTTTCGCAAATATACGGTTTAGGTTGTAATATAATTTATACAACGAAGTATAGAAGTACTCCGAGGATCGTACCTAAGGGAAACTAATACTAAATTAATTCTAACTTCGACGTTAATAGATCTAATTAGTACTTTAACTAAATTATATTAAGATAAACCATAAAGTGAAGAAAATTTATATTTATATGAAAAATAAATAAATTGCATTAAAATAAAAATGGAAAACTAATTTGTTGACTTAATCAATTCTAAGAAGGGAAGACTAACTCGTTTTGGTGGTCGTAACTAATTCCTATTTTAGGTTCTACTCAATCAAATAGTCGTTAACCTAGCATGATCTTTCGATCTTCCACTAAACTAACAGGTCGGCAAAAACTACTCATCTCTCGACCTCACAGTCAAAACCTAATTGAGGTAAGGTGTTCACAAATAGGTAATACAAATTTTGGGTTCATTCCTACCTAGATGACTTCCTAAGGTTGTCAGGCCTTAGGTTTCGAGTTCTTCCTATCCCAACTAGCTGATCCACTAAGAAACCCTACATATAAATTAATTACTCTCATGCCCACTCGCTAATCTCCCATCAGGGGATTAGTTCCTCATGATCTCGTAAACAATATAAATTTCATTAAAAAGATAAACATGAATAATGAATCAAGAATCAAGAATAAAGTTTAAGAAGAATCTTGATTTTGTATTGATAATTTTAAGCACAGAAATCCACAACAGTTGATGAATCCACAAATCAGATTCTTCGAAGAACTAGAACAAACTAAAACTAAATTAAAAATTACAAATAAAAATAACATAAGTACAAAAGAAACTAAAGAAATTGAAAACTAAAAACTAAATGAAAGTTGTAACCTAAACTAGAATAAAAGATGAATATTAAGTGTTCAGAAAAGGCTGTTTATAGATTTAGGGTTGGCCATTGTCCATTCGCCTAATTCAGCTAACGCTTTTACGTTGAAGTTTGTTGTAGGGACCAAAATACCTTTGGATTATTAATTATCCACATCAAGGCGGTGTTGTGACATCCTCTGACCTATGCTGCGACATTGGTGGCAGTTTAAGAGTTGAGGCTCGATTTCAAGGCTATGTCGCGACACCCTTTGGCTATGTCACGACACTAAAGATAGTTTTGCTCTTTTGGGTATTCTGCTCACTATGTTGTGACATCGACCCTCTGTGTTGCAACATTGCGGCCAGTCTCGTGTTCTCATGCCTCCAAATGATGTCCTACACACTCACTGAATGCGTTAGCCTTCCTTTAAGCATATTTTACCTCTAAAGTCATATAAATAGCTCAAATCACACTTTTTATTAATTACAAACTAAAAGTAAAAATTAAGTAAAATATAATGGAATTGCTTTTATACAAGCTACTTAAGTACGAAAAATGATTTAATATGGTACAACAAATTGCGACATATCACTAACTGTGCATCTTAAATTTGAGTTAACATTTAATACTCAAACTAATTATTAGAGTGGTAATATTGATGCTTTGAAGTTAATGAACCAAATTAAAATTAACATTATAGTTTGATGATGCCAGCTGAAATTAATCCATTAACAATTTTAATATCAGCCTAAAGAGGTCGTCGAAGAAGAAGACGAAGACGCAAATAAACCAACAGTTAATGTCCAATTCCCTGCCGGAACACTCAAATCAATTAGTCTTTTAGCGGTATGGGTGCTTGGAACTCAGTGTACCGCACCCACTCAATCATCTCAAACGGGAAAAGGCTCCTTCAACTTTGGGAGGAAAAAAAAAACTGGTAGTCTCTCCAAACATGAAAAACCTCATTCGACCATGGTTAGACTTGATATTGAACCCACAATGTTGGCTTTATGTGGAATAAAACCAAGTCTTTTAGCACAATTCCCCGATCCCAGTTCATTAGAGTCTCATGATCTTTGGCAAAAGGGAAGACTCGCCCTTTCATGCATATGGTTAAAAAGCCCTAAAGAAGGAAGAGCCGACATATCTCACTTTTTTCTTGACAGATTTAATGAATACAGAGGGACCATCTTTCGTAACGTTAACCTCTTTACTCAAAAACTGAAACAACAGTTGCCCTGTGCCCACTATAACAAGTTAAAATCGTATCTCTCTCGGTAACATAAGAAAAAGTACAGTAAAAAAACCAAAACCCAGACCTTGTTTATGGTAGTAGTAACCTTTTCTTTCAATCAAATGACTAATCCATAGGTTATAATTTTTATCTTCTTTTGATATGGGTTTTTGTTAACTAGTCTAGTCAAAAGCTTTTTTTATACGAAAAATATTCATAAATTAATGTTAAAATTTAACTAAAAATATATATTGTGTGGAGACTGATGTGTTTTTTGACTAGATATGAGAGGACATATGAAAAGCTGGTATATTTCAATCGAACAAGTAAGAATAATTAGGGTTCTAACCACCCCCACCCCCAACGCGAAAACCGGAACCCACATGTGATTTTGCTTACCTTTGTCTATATCTTCCTTTTTCCAGCTTTATTGTTTTCCCATGTAATTTCAGTTTTCATCATTTATGACTGCTGAGTAAAATAAGGATCACCGGGTCAAGTGATGCAATTGCAAGCACCAAGTTCAACACCAACTGGAAGTTATGTGAAAGTTTCGTTTGTTCAACGAATGAAGAAAGGGGCAGGGTTCTGTCTCTTACTAATGATTTTAAGTCTGGTAAATAGTTTATAGAATCTGGGTTACTGTTTGTAGCACTAATTTTTATGTTAAGTTCATGAGTTAGTCATATGATGTCTAACAAATGATAAAAGAGCAGATTTGAAGGGTTTAGGCTAGCTATTCTTGGAAGCATCATTTAATTTGGTGACATATTAATATAGTATTGTAGACTGTTAACATGCTATATTGATTCTATTTTGATATATCCTATGCCATCTGGTTTCCATGGAAGGATTAGGTTATTGGGTTCAAACAACTTTCCTCAAAAATTCCCTTTAAAAGAAGAGCTGAGACGTTGATATGACTGGCCGGAACCTCTCTTTTCTTTTTCTTCTTTTTATTTCTACTTGAAAGTGGAGGAGAGAGTAATCGAGGGGAACACGAATAGTTATTTTCTTTCAGCAAACAGTGTGTAACCTTAGGGAAAAGCCATGCTTCGTACAATTTGGTTCCTTGGATTTAGATTTTAGACACATTTGCAACTATGTTACATCCATTTCGATTTCAAAGAAGGACCCCGCCCTCCAGGCCCCCCCTTTCCCCTCCTTATTATATATCTTCTCTCATCTTCACCACCTGATCTACATTTAAGTGCAATTTTTTGTGTTTTGACAGTGGGGTCCTAGCTAGTGGGTCAGGTATCTGTCCAAAGAAAACCCGAAATCCAGTCTTTAATAAGTATTATGTGTTAGAGGTATCACCAAAGCTTTGTTTAGGATGAATCAAAAAGAAAAACAAAGGGACTAAGAAAGCAAAGCAAATACCTTTTGGCCTAGGTAGCTTTCCATGCTGGCCTAGGCCCCGAGGGGTAGTAAAACAAACACCCGTATCCTGCGCCAAAGATCGGCTGACCCACATGACGACATTTAACATTACATTACATTTCCTCGATTAATTCAAATCAAACCCACCTGCATTTCCTCCTCTATATAAACATGTGTAACGAAAGAAAGGGCCCCTACCAAGCTTGTCTCTCAGTTACAAGTGCTACTAGTAGTGTTGCTGGTAATGGACTGCTTTCCCTCTGCTAACTTCAGCTCATCTTTCATTGATGGGTCTTCTTCTGTGACAACAACCAGCAACAACAGCAGCAGCTGCAGCAAAGAGAAGAAGAAGGCTGGCAAAAAGGGCAAAGGTGCGGTAAAGCTATCGACTGATCCACAAAGTGTGGCTGCTAGAGAAAGGAGGCATCGTATCAGTGACCGGTTCAAGATCTTGCAGAGCATGGTTCCTGGTGGGACAAAGATGGACACTGTCTCCATGCTTGATGAAGCTATTCATTATGTAAAATTCCTCAAAACTCAGATATGGCTTCACCAAGCCATGATCAACTTCGTCGATGACGACTCGTCGTCTCTCTTCTTGCCTACCTCTTTCCCTGTTGAAACAAATATTTACCCATCATCAAACCCTAACCCAAACCTTGAACCAATGCAACCGTCGCAGCTGCTGCCATTGCCGGATTCTTGCTTCCAAGGTCCCCAACAAACCATGCCTTATGATGCATACATGAGACATCAATAAGCTTTCATCTCCTTATTATTCCATATAATTGTGTATGGTTTTGTTGTATGAATATGGTTGAATCTTGTAACAAAGTCAAATGTTGTAGCTTGTAATGGGTCAAGGAGGAATTTGATCTTCATGTTCTGCTCCATCAAGTGAGCTTTTAAAATATTTAGTGTTTCACTGTTTATAAACAAATGATGCTAGTTCCGGCCATGGAAATATTTTGATGTACGAGCAAAAAATCATTTCCATTTCACAAGTATATTTCTGGGGATTCCATCAAATATTTTTCCGGGATTCGATGGTAAAGTACAAACCAGGAACACATATCATTCTCAAACACGAAGATCATAATAAAAAATAAAAAAGTTGGACACGCACGTACACATATTCTCTATCTAGTCATTGCTATATTTGTCTTATAGCCATTAATGTTCATATATTGGATTGTGTATAAATATATATTCTGTGTGCATAATTTTAATTTTCATTATATTAGATTGTGTATAAATATATATTCTGTGTGCATAATTTTAATTTTCATTGTTAATTCGGTATTCATGCTTTATATTGCTTGCATAGTTATATGGTGTATAGTAAACTATGGGAGTGAACTTGAATTTCAAACTATTTTTCTTTATAAAAATAATGCATTATAATAAATTTATTCCTTAATATTTATATATTTTATCAATTTAACCCATAATTTTTAGTTAAATTTTTAGTTAAATTTGATCATTGGCTTTTTAAAAAGAGTCCAACTACTTGAAAATTCACGTATTTCATATTAATATTTTTAAAATTTTTATATTTTTAAAATTGATTTTTTGAATATTTTATAATTTTATATTATATATTGATTGATATATAAGACAAATAGTTCTATATCAGCATGGAGTACACATTGATTAACAGGCCAACATTGCTAAAAAATTAATGTTTTAGTTAGTATCTTCGTTAAAAAAGCAATTTATCTTTTATTGAAATGTTAATGTCTAAATTTAACTTTAAAAAGAATAAATGCCAAATTGACTAAAACACATAATATTGAGGATTAAATTTTTTATTATGACTTAGAATACAGATAGCTTTTTCTCAAGGGTCTATTAGGAGATGAAATTGATTCCTATGATTAAACCCAAGGTTTTTAAAATCAGATTGGTGGTTAAACTGGTTAGGCCACCGGTTCATTGGTTCGAACGATTTGATCGAGCCATCTAACTCAATTAAATAAACCATTAAAAATCTATAAAAAAAAGTATTAAAAATCGATCCGTTACGGTCGATTTTCTATCCATTCGATTCGATTAATTGGTTCAATCTAGTTCAAACAACCTTGATTAAACAATGCTAGTGATAAGAATAATTACTTTAACAATGGAATTGGGCATTTCAATGTTAAAACTAAAACCATACAATATGTGTTTGGATTAACAGTGAGGTGAATTCTAACGAGTAAAGGTAGAAGTGATAAAAATATAATATTTTAAAAACTATATATATATATATATTAAACTTTTTAATTTATTCAATATTTATACAATTAATAGATAACCGAAATTTTTAAAATAGTATGTATGCCATATAATAATTTATTATTTATCATTTAAAAAATAATTGAGATATAAGACAAAATGTTTATTATTCATGTGAACCGTGTTGTGGGTGATGAAAAATGTTTAAAGGATAAAATATTATATGTTTATGCACGAGGAAATGATGTATTTAGAATGTAATGCAATAATGTGGTATTTGGGTTCACTTACTGCATAATTAATGCAGGTTTCACTTCCTTTAATAAGTAAGCAAATGAAGTGAGGTTACTTTTGATTTGGCCGAGATTGTTGTTAATTATAGGAGGCAGTGCCAAGCTTTGCTTGCGGGTCCCTTCCATTTACCCCTTTTTTTTCACTTTTTCTTTTATTTTATTTTTTTTTGCGCTTTTATAAGTTCCTATCAATCTTTGTATTTTCTTTCTAAAAGAAATGGTCAAATTTGAATATTTTAATTAAAAAAACATGCCAGCTGGTTAAAACCTATGAATTTCAAAATTTTAGACTCTTAAAACCCTTTTCTAAATTTTAAATATTAGTATTAAAATATTTTAATCCACCATAATACTTTTTTATTAAATTTATATTGGTTTTTATTATTTATAATATTTATCACATTTATAAATAAAAATTTTAATTTTCTCAAATACTTGGTTAAAAAGTTATTTGATAAGAAGATTTATCGACTAATAAATAAGAATTTTTATTTTTTTTAACTTTTTGTTACATGAATTTATATAATAGTAAATAAAAATTTTAAAATCTATGTTGAATTACTCTTTTTTAATATATTACTTTAATTTTAAATTTAAGTATTTATATATTACATTTTTTTGGGTACATTACAAATTGGGAGGGGATGATGTTACTAAGTTTTGAACGCTACATATTGAGGTTTTTGGTTATGCGCAGTTTTTAAATGTTAAAAGACTCATAGTCCTATTTGGATTCAACTTGTGCCGCAAAGCCAAACATTATTTTTTTAACAAGTGAGTTGCACCTTGAACTTTTCAAGTCAAATTAAACAGGATTCGGGTCACAGAACTCTAACATTATTGTTATAGAATTTTTTTTATTTTAATAAGTGGTTGGGTGCAATGATAATAACATCTTGTATCCGATTCGGTTTATCAGACCTGGATATAAGATGCCACCAAACAAAAATACTTAACAAAATTTTTCATTAGGCGAATACTAAACTAAACATACTTCTTGTCTGTTTATAACCTTTTTAAGTCAAAAGATCCTAAAAATAGCATTTAATAAATACAACGGATTTTCAAAACAGTTTTATATATTAGAACATAAAACTTTGCTAAAATGCACTTATTCATGGGGTAAAGTACTTTTCACTTAATATCCAAATGCCCCTCTGTATGCATAATATTGCTCTGCTATAGTCTCATTTCTAGAATCATGCATCACAAATAAACTCCTATAAGTTCAACAGAACTTAGTGATTCTCAACCATTATTACCTTTAGATTGTGTTGTTGAATTCCTTAAGTTAGGAATTTCTAGACTTCCTTTCAGACTTTGAAGGATATGTTTCTGATTCCTATTGGAAAACAAGACACCAACCTCTAACTTGAACACCTTATACACACTCGACTCGATTGGCGGATCATAGTCTTCCCACCTTATAGCAACTCCTATTTCTCAATCACCTAGAGATAGAGGTTGAATACATTTCTCAGAATGATAGGCATACAGACTCTACTCTTGATGAATTCTTATACTAGCTTTGGCGGTTGTCATATCGCCAATTACATCGTTTCTTCAAGTCGATCCAAACCAAAAACTTGGTTTGATGAAGGAAATATCTTAGATCCCCAATAGGACTCAAATGACTTCGATAAGAAATGTGAGAGCTTCCAAATTTGGCTGATACTTATACCACCCATAATTACATATATGCCAAGCTCTCTTTTTTACCTAGTGAATTACTAAAGCGAATTCATCAGTTGAGCACACTGCTGAGAACTCTTTTAGAAAATGTCTCCAAGGCATACCCAAATCTTTCCACAAAGGCAGACTAACAACTCGCCACTTAGGCGTGACAGAATTCGCCCGACAAGCTTTTCAGACTGTCACATCCCAAAATTAGGGCTAAAAGAAACAATGATAAAATTTAGATTTTTATTTTCAAAGCATAGTAAGAATAGGGTAAGCGAACTTAGAATGCCTTAAAAAATATTTTTGATAAGAAAATAACAAGAATAGACCACTAGACTTAATGGCTAGTTGCTAGGCAAAGTTAAGGTCTTAAGTTCAAACCCACTTGATTGTACCCTTTTGTTGGTTTTTTTTTACAATTCCCCTAATACTTGGTCAAAACCCTTAAAAACAATTTCTCTAAAGCTTAGAATATGAATGATTCTATTGGTTCAATGGTTAAGACTTAACATTCCTTTTGGTCCAAAGTTTGAAACCCTTTGTGCACTTTTAGCCAAAATATTTTATTTTCTTATTTTTACCCCTATAAAGTACCAATTTTTCAAACCAACCCTGACTGAAAAATATTATTTTAATTTAGTCGTTAATTTAAATCAACCCTAATTGTAAACTAATTCTTAATCCTATTGCAATTAGGGAAGAAAAGTTTTATAAATAGTCAATCTTTTCAAAAATCTAGAATCCATATTTAGGAGATTTTTCAAGAAAAGCTCTCAAAATTCTCTTTTCTTCTTTTTCATTGATGAAACCCTCATTGAAATTAGGGTTCTTAAAAGATTTCAAGGTTTTCAATTTCATCCCTCTCCTCCAAGTGATTGTCAAATTCTTCATCCAAAAATTAAGGTTTTTCTATCTTCAATTAGGTGTGGGATCTAACTTAGACCATTGTTTATGATTAATTAATTAGGGTAATTTGTTATGCGGAACCATGTATGCAAACCCCCATGTATGCGAACCCTTATGAATGTGAACCCTAGGTGAACTATTAAGCGAACCCCTATATGAACTGTCACGTGAACCTCTGCATAAATAGGTATACATGCGAACTCAGTTATAAGTGATATACAAACCCATGTGCAAACCATTATATGATTTAGTATGTGACCTCTTACTATATATAATACGAACCCTATATCTTATGTGAACCCTATATATTATGCGAACCCATATGAAAACCTTTATATGATTTAGTATGCGATCTCATACCATATATTATGCAAACCCATACAAAAACCTTTATATGATTTAGTATGCGATCTTTTACCATATATTATGCGAACTCATATGCAAACCCTTATATGACTTAGTATGTGATCTCTTATTATATATTATGTGAACCCTATAATCAAGCCCTTATAGATTTAGTATGAAAAACCCTATATGTTTTAATATGCAAACCCTAATATGATTTAGTATGCGAACCCTTATGGATTTAATATGCGAACCCCCATACGATTATATATGTGAACCTTTATGTGATTTATTATGCTAACCCTCAAGTGATTTAGTATGCGAACCTTATATGTGAACCCTATATGTGCAAACACTACATGCAAACTTTGTATGTGTGAACCTTATATGCAAACCCTACATGCAAACTCTGTATGTGTGAACCTTATATGCAAACCCTACATGCAAACTCTGTAGGTGAGAACTCTATATGTGAAACCTGTATGTGCAAACCCTAAATGGGAACATGTTATATATGTGTTAGTCGAACTAGCATGTTAATAACCTAATGTTAGAATACTTATGCAAGTTTTTTAGTTTGCATGAAGAAATTGTATATGTGAAATTGCTATGAATGAATGCATAAACACATGCCATTGATGATAGTATGGAATAATAAATGTGTTTGTGAAGCATAGCATCGATTGTTGATAAATAGCATGATATGTTGAGTTTATTTGCATGATTACATAAAATTTAAGCATGGAGGACGGATGAGTTCTGTAGGAGAAAGTGGCAATTTCAGTCCTCACCGAAAGTCAATATTGAACGAAATAGATAGCAATGTCATCGAGACCGATTAAATTCGGATGATAGTTTAAAAAGCCATCGAAACTCGGCAAACTAGGATGGTAAGTTATTGTAGTAAAAGTCATCGTCACAGATGACAAGTGAATGACTATTGTCACTGGGAAATCCGGGATGGTTAGTTACTAAAATGTGTTTTTGAATGTCGAGTGATGCTCGAGGGCGAATAGGATGGGTGGTGGGGAATTTAAAATTATAATTGCATTGCATCATGAACATAACTTGTACATGCATTGATTTACTGAATGTCCCTTATAGTATGCTTAATTTGCTATAGTATTTTAAATTGAATGCTTTATCATTTGAACAATTATATGTAATGGTTTAAAAATTAAACTAACAGTGGACTGACATAAGCTTACTCCCCCTTTATCTTACCTCTCAGGTAACGTAGAGAACTAGGACTCGGATTGGCATCGAAGGAACCTCGGACTAGCATCTCATTTATTATTATTTATTATTATGTTCCATTGAAGTTTTCATTAATCATTTTATTGGTTTGTTAATGGGGTCGTAAGCTTTTAATTATTTATTGCTTTGATAACTATGGTTTGGGATTATTTAGCTTATAAAATTTTAAGCATGACTTTTACTTATTACTCTAATTATTGCATGCTAATTGGTTTAGAAAACCATTAATCTTATTATTGATTTCCACTGCTTTGCAAAATTCTTAAAGTTTTGATAAGTCTTTTAAAACCATAAACAGCTTTATAAAAAAAAACTTCACATTAATAATATTGTAAATAGATTACTGAGTAAAGTCAGATTAATTAATTAATGTCTTTCTTAAAAACAAAAAAGTGATTTTCATACAATTCAACTCAAGCAAAAGAATGGCTTTACTAGATCACTTCAGTGATCAATGTAACGCCTTTGACTTAGTTAAAACTCTTAAGCTTGGTTGGGGGTTTTACATTTGGTAAGTTATTGTAGTAAAAGTCATCATCACGGATAACAAGTGAACAACAATCGTAATCGGGAAATCCGAGATGGTCAGTTACTGAAATGTGTTTTGGAGTATCGAGCGATGTTTGAGGGCAAATAGGATGGATGAGTGGGAATTTAAAATTATAATTGTATTACATCATGAACATAACTTGTACATGCATTGATTTACTAAATGTCATTTATAGTATGCTTAATTTGCAATGATGTTTTAAACTGAATGCTTTATCGTTTGAACAATTATATGTAATGGTTTAAAAATTAAACTAACATTGGGCTGTCATAAGCTCACTCCGCCTTTTTCTTACCTCTCACGTTAGCATCGAAAGAACCTCGGACTAGCATCTCGTTTATTATTATTATTATTATTATTATTATTATTATTATTATTATTATTATTATTATTATTATTATTATTATTATTATTATTATTATTATTATTATTATTATTATTATTATTATTATTATTATTATTATTATTATGTTTATTATTATGTTTATTATTATTATTATTATTATTATTATTATGTATTATTATTATTATTATGTTTTTATTATTATTATTATTATTATTATTATTATTATTATTATTATGTTATTATTATTATTATTATTATTATTTATTATTATTATTATTATTATTATTATTATTATTATTATTATTATTATTATTATTATTATTATTATTATTATTATTATTATTATTATTATTATTATTATTATTATTATTATTATTATTATTATTATTATTATTATTATTATTATTATTATTATTATTATTATTATTATTATTATTATTATTATTATTATTATTATTATTATTATTATTATTATTATTATTATTATTATTATTATTATTATTATTATTATTATTATTATTATTATTATTATTATTATTATTATTATTATTATTATTATTATTATTATTATTATTATTATTATTATTATTATTATTATTATTATTATTATTATTATTATTATTATTATTATTATTATTATTATTATTATTATTATTATGTTTATTATTATTATTATTATTATTATTATTATTATTATTATTATTATTATTATTATTATTATTATTATTATTATTATTATTATTATTATTATTATTATTATTATTATTATTATTATTATTATTATTATTATTATTATTATTATTATTATTATTATTATTATTATTATTATTATTATTATTATTATTATTATTATTATTATTATTATTATTATTATTATTATTATTATTATTATTATTATTATTATTATTATTATTATTATTATTATTATTATTATTATTATTATTATTATTATTATTATTATTATTATTATTATTATTATTATTATTATTATTATTATTATTATTATTATTATTATTATTATTATTATTATTATTATTATTATTATTATTATTATTATTATTATTATTATTATTATTATTATTATTATTATTATTATTATTATTATTATTATTATTATTATTATTATTATTATTATTATTATTATTATTATTATTATTATTATTATTATTATTATTATTATTATTATTATTATTATTATTATTATTATTATTATTATTATTATTATTATTATTATTATTATTATTATTATTATTATTATTATTATTATTATTATTATTATTATTATTATTATTATTATTATTATTATTATTATTATTATTATTATTATTATTATTATTATTATTATTATTATTATTATTATTATTATTATTATTATTATTATTATTATTATTATTATTATTATTATTATTATTATTATTATTATTATTATTATTATTATTATTATTATTATTATTATTATTATTATTATTATTATTATTATTATTATTATTATTATTATTATTATTATTATTATTATTATTATTATTATTATTATTATTATTATTATTATTATTATTATTATTATTATTATTATTATTATTATTTTATTATTATTATTATTATTATTATTATTATTATTATTATTATTATTATTATTATTATTATTATTATTATTATTATTATTATTATTATTATTATTATTATTATTATTATTATTATTATTATTATTATTATTATTATTATTATTATTTATTATTATTATTATTATTATTATTATTATTATTATTATTATTATTATTATTATTATTATTATTATTATTATTATTATTATTATTATTATTATTATTATTATTATTATTATTATTATTATTATTATTATTATTATTATTATTATTATTATTATTATTATTATTATTATTATTATTATTATTATTATTATTATTATTATTATTATTATTATTATTATTATTATTATTATTATTATTATTATTATTATTATTATTATTATTATTATTATTATTATTATTATTATTATTATTATTATTATTATTATTATTATTATTATTATTATTATTATTATTATTATTATTATTATTATTATTATTATTATTATTATTATTATTATTATTATTATTATTATTATTATTATTATTATTATTATTATGTTTATTATTATTATTATTATTATTATTATTATTATTATTATTATTATTATTATTATTATTATTATTATTATTATTATTATTATTATTATTATTATTATTATTATTATTATTATTATTATTATTATTATTATTATGTTTATTATTATTATTATTATTATTATTATTATTATTATTATTATTATTATTATTATTATTATTATTATTATTATTATTATTATTATTATTATTATTATTATTATTATTATTATTATTATTATTATTATTATTATTTATTATTATTATTATTATGTTTATTATTATTATTATTATTATTATTATTATTATTATTATTATTATTATTATTATTATTATTATTATTATTATTATTATTATTATTATTATTATTATTATTATTATTATTATTATTATTATTATTATTATTATTATTATTATTATTATTATTATTATTATTATTATTATTATTATGTTTATTATTATTATTATTATTATTATTATTATTATTATTATTATGTTTATTATGTTTATTATTATGTTTATTATTATTATTATTATTATTATTATTATTATTATTATTATTATTATTATGTTTATTATGTTTATTATTATGTTTATTATTATGTTTATTATTATGTTTATTATGTTCCATTGAAGTTTTCCTTAATCGTTTTTTGGTTTGTTAATTGGGTCGTAAGCTATTAATTATTTATTGCTTTCATTATTGTGGTTTTGGACTATTTAGCTTATAAATTTTAAGCATGGCATTTAGTTATTACTATAATTATTGCATGCTAATTGGTTTAGAAAACTATTATTCTTATTATTGGTTTCATTACTTTGCAAAATACTTAAAATTTTGATAAGTCTTTTAAAACCATAAATCTTTTTCTCAAAAACACTTCACGTTAATAATATTGTAGATAGATTACTAAGTAAAGCTGGATTAATTAATGAATGTCTTTCTTAAAAACAAAAGAGTGATTTTCATACATTTCAACTCAAGCAAAAGAATGGCTTTACTGGATCACTTAGGTGATCAATGTAGCACCTTTGACTTTGTCGAAACTCCTAATCCTGGTCGGGGGTGTTATATTTGGTAAGTTATTATAGTAACAGTGATCATCACGGATGACAAGTGAACGAACATCGTAATCGAGAAATTTGGGATGGCCAATTACTGAATTCTGTTTTGGAGTGTCAAGCAATGCTCGAGGGCGAATAGGATGGATGAGTAGGAATATAATTGCATTGCATCATGAACATAACTTGTACATGCATTGATTTAATAAATGTCTCTTATATTATGCTTAATTTGCTATGATGTTTTAAATTCAATGTTTTGTCGTTTGAACAATTATATGTAATGGTTTAAAAATTAGACTTGCCTTAGGGCTATTATAAGCTCACTCCTCCTTTTCTTTACCTCTTAGGTAACACAAAAAACTAGGACACAGATTGCCATCGGAGGAACCTCGGACTAGCATCTCATTTATTATTATTTATTATATTTCATTGAAGTTTTCCTTAATCATTTTATTGGTGATGTGTCGCGATACTAACTAAAAATTTAACTAAGGCAAGTGCACCTATCAATTCATAGTATAACTATGGTGAGCAAAGATATCATTCCCACGAAGACTAAAAGTACTAGGAATTATCGTCTTTCTATTATTTAACCTAATAATTTGAGTAATTGATTAAAAACTAAAATTAATTAAATTAATTAACTAACTAACGTGACAAAGAACAAGTCACGAAAGTAATCGAGTAACAACCAAGAAGCAAAACAATACTCAGGAAAGAATTCACCTAGATTTCATCTGTTACTATCAATCTAAATTACGCAATTTCTTTACTTAGTACATTGATCCATAAAATTCCTTAAATTATGCTAACATCTCTTTCGAGCATAAGAGCAACTGGATTTAGGTTGATTAATTGAAATTTCTTTCTAATTAAAACCCATATTATCACATTAACTCATGCTATGGATTCCCCTATTAGATATTACTCTAATATGGTATATTTATAACACCCTATTTCAAGGATTGCATGTAACTGCACTAACTATGCAAGATCTACTCTTAAGTAGAGTCTATTCAACCACCGAATTAAGCACATCAAACATGGATTAATAATTTAGAAATATCAAACCAAGAATTAAGCACACATAATTGAGAACAAGAAACTAAGTATTTATTGTGTAAAATAAAAATCAAACAACAGAATTCATCATAGGGTTCATCTCCCCTAGGTGTTTAGAAAATTAGTTAATACTTGAAAATAAAAATATTCAAGACATAGTATAACTGAAAGAAATAAATAAACTCATGATAACTTCCTAAGAAATCAACTGGGAATCTTCAATCTTGACGAAAACCTGCTTCAAAGTCGGCTTCAATGGTGTTTTTTGAGTTGTTTTCTTAAATATTCTCTAACAGCTCACTCATATCTTCTTTTTTTTTTTCATATATATCTCTTAGAATGCCCGAAAAAACTAAAAATCGTGATTTTTCACTATTTGATGCATAATCCCATGAAATTGACCTGGCCTATCACAAACCTGTGTGGCTTACACGGTGTGTGGTCTGGCCGTGTGGAAGGGTTTAAGAGCATAAAATTCACAATTAACATCAGAAAATCACCCAAAAATGCATTAAGAATGAGGTTCAAACATGTTACTTTTAGGACTTATCTATTGGTTTATTAATTGGGTCGTAAGCTATTAATTATTTATTGTTTTCATAACTGTGCTTTGGGATTATTTAGCTTATATTTTTTTATGCATGAAATTTAGTTCTTACTCTTAGTATTGTATGTTAATTGGTTTAGAAAACTATTGTTCTTATTATTGTTTTCTTCTACTATGCAACATACTTAAAGTTTTGATAAGTCTTATAAAACCATAAATTGTTTTCTCAAAAAAAACTTCTCGTTAATAATATTGTAATAGATTACTAAGTAAAGCCAAATTAATTAATTAGTGTTTTTCTTAAAAACAAAATAGCGATTTTCATACAATTCAACTTAAGCAAAAGAATGGCTTTACTGGATCACTTCGGTGATCAATATAACACCTTTGACTTAGTCGAAACTCCTAAGCCAGGTCGAGGATGTTACACAAACATTACACCACATAGGCTTTTCATGCACCTTGCCACAAAGGCTTTATAGGTGACTTGCCATAGAGGCTTCCCAAATAAATCACCACAAAGGCTTTATAAGGGACTCGCCACAGAGGCTTCCCAAATAAATCACCACAAAGGCTTTACGAGGGACTTGCAACAAAGGCTTCCCAAATAAATAGCCACATAGGGGACTCCCATAGAGGCCTCACATAAAATATCATGTTTGACAATACGGATTTTCCTAAACTCAGCATTACCTAAGGTTTACCCATCATTGCTCCCAAGACACGCAGAAACCCTAGTAGGCAGTTGCAATTCATTTGTCATTTCCAGAATATGTTATGGCCATGGTCTTTTCACATAATTTCCATACTGGCCTTTTATCATGTTTATTGTACTGGTGAATCTCGTGTTTATGGTCTTGGTAGAATACATGTCGCCATAATGGCCTTCATGCTTACTATCCCGATAGACATCATCAAAACACCATCACGAGGTCCATTATCATATCACGTACTTTCTTAAAACTCCACCCGAACCCCCTTATCGCCAACCATACTTTGTCATGCATCACTCGGATAACTTGTTGGACACATTTACCCAGATTTCATTCGTACTCTTAATAGAATCTTACTTCCAAACACATGATTTCCCATACATGCTTACCACATTTCATCATTTTCTTGTAGCACATCATACTGATCAATACATGCATGCAGATGCTTCCCAGATAACACACAAACATACATACTACAACTCCTCAGAAGATATGTTTATCTATATGTACGACAATCATAAAAAGAACCATGATAACATAGCACGCAAGAGACGTGATGATCGTTTTATGAACTACTAAACTAGACTACGATCACAACTAAAGCAAACGCACCTATCGAATGGTAGTATAGTTGTGGTGAGTCTAGAATATCGTATCCATAAGGACTAAAAGTACTAGTATTAACCTTTTTCCTATTATTTAGCCTAAAATATAAGGGATTTATTTTAATCTAAAATTAACTAACTAATTAACTACTGAACGAGACAGAGAGTGAAGAAAATAATCGAATAAACCAATGATAAAGACAATACCCAAGGAAGAATCCACCTAAACTTCACTTATTATTCCGATTATGAATCTAATGATTTATACACTTGTCTTGATTTGTAGAAATCTCTAAATTATGTTAATATCTCTTTCAAGACTAAGAACAACTAACTCTAGGTTGATTAATTGAAATCTCTTTCTAATTAAAACCCCTATTGTCGCATTAACTCGATCTATGGATTCTATTATTAGATTTGACTCTAATCCGGCAGATTTATGTCTCCATATTTCTAGGGTTGCATGCAACTCCGCTTAATTATGGTAGATCTACTCTTAAACTGGGACTTTTTCTCCACTGAATAAGTACATCGACTTGAATTAATATCCTGAAAATATTAAAACAAGAATTAAGAACACCTAATTAAGAACAAGAACAAGTATTTACCATTAAATTCAGAATATTAAATAATAAAATTCATCTTATGTTTCATCTTCTCTAGGAATCTAGGAAATTTAGTTCATAATGTAATAGGAAAACAACAAAACATAAAGAAATCCAAAAATTTCAAAAGAAATTGGAGGGAGATCTTCAGTCTTGAAGGAGATCCTGCTTCCGAGTTAAATCTGTTAACGTTCTTCGAGTAATTCCTATGTTCTACTCTACCTCCTCTTTTAGGTCCTCTTCTAGTATGTATTTATAGACTTTAGATTGCTCAGAAACCCTAAAAATTGGCTTTTTCGGCGTGTTTGGGAAACAGGGAGCAATATCGACACGGGCTGCCACATGGGCGTGTGGCCAGCCCGTATGGCTCATACGGGCATGTGCTCAGCCCGTGTGGAATTCGTCTTGGCCGTATGGATCTTTCAATCAGCCCATTTTGTCCGTTTTTGGCTCGTTTTCTGCTCCTTTTGTTCCCCTATGCTCTCCTGAGCATAAAATATGAAATTAGAGGTTTAGGAGCATCTAATTCACTAAATTATATGATAAATCATCCAAAAATATGCTAAGTATGGGATTAAAATGTGTTACTTTTATGGTTTATCAAATATCCCTACACTTAAGTGTTTGCTTGTCCTCAAGCAAAATCCTTAACTCACAATTAAAATTAACTTTCTCAATCCATAATTCTCATTAACAATGTTTTATCATAATTTCACAAATGATCATACATTGATAATTCAACTAAAAGAGCACTAAATGCACAAGCAATCCAAGTCTAACATTTAAAGCATGAAAACATAGGTATTTCCCCTTATCTAAATAATTACCTTTAATTCAAAAATTAACAAGAATTGACATCCTCACGAAAGATTCACTCAAATCACTCAAAGTGTTTAAGGTTCAAAATTAAGCACTCAAGAGTCAAACATGAAAAGTTATTACCATAAGCTTGCATGAAAATCAAATCTCCACCACTATAAAATGATTTGCTACACAAATCAAAAGGTCTTTAAAGGGTTGTAACGGGGCTTACATTAAAGGTGTGGATAAAGGCTAAAAAAGAAGGTTAGAATCGAGATTGACTTGATAAATTACCTAACTAGAAAAATGAACTAACACTAAATAATTACATCAATCGAATTTATTAAAGACAAATATGAGCTTCTTCTCAAAATATGAAATTAACTACTTAAGCTCAAGATAAAGAACTAATAATAATTAACATATATGTAAATATTTTTTTTCTTTTTTTCTTTTTTTCTTTTTTTCTTTTTTTCTTTTTTTTTTCACTTCACTTTTTTTTCGCTTTTTGAATAATAAGAGAAAATTATACAACTAAAATAAAAGAACATAGTTAGGCAATTAACCAAATCAAATCTCGACAAAAAGGGAGTCAATAAAATAGGGAAAATTCTCAGTGAATCAAAAAGTATGATGTATGGGTTAATATTAAGGAAAAATTAAGAAACAGTTTGTTAGGCTCAAAGGGTTTCACTAAGAGTTAATAGTAAAGGTAGGCTTTTTGTGGGGTAAGTGGGTTAAAACCTAGGTGCCTTTATCATCTCAGTATATCAAATTAAAGATGTCGTCTTGACATGTATAATCGAAGCAAATTCTAGAATAACAATTCAATAATGACACACTCATAACCAATAATAAAGTGAGCAAGAAAAAAAATGTATGCTCTAAAGGCTTAAAATCTTACAAAAATTATGGCTTTTGATGTCAATCTTGTAAATTTCAAACTTCAAGGCAATACCTTAATTTAGGGAAACAACCTAAAAAATTTTAATTCTAAAAAAATAGACTTGTCATGCTTGATTCACTAGTATCTTAAAGTTTAAACCATCAATGCAAAAGTGTCTATGAATTTAATCTAAAACAAATCAATGAAAATCAAAAATCAATAAGAGTTCATTCTAAAAGTAATATGAGAAAATTACTTAAACACAAGGCATAATTTAGGGATTTTCAAATAATCATATAAATAACCTCCTCACATTTAAGATGTACATGATCCCCAATGTACAAATAAATATAAATCATAATAGAAACAAAATATCATAAGATAGGAAGATAATTAAAACTGCCCTGAATAGTGGATGAATTTCCCAGAATAGTGAAAAGCGGAATTGTAGATAAATGTAAGGATAGTGCAAAATTCTGAGCAACTGATAAGAAAATAAACACAATGCTAAAGAAGATTAAAAGGTTACTCGTTAAGAAACAATCATAATAATTAAAATAAAGTTCAAAATAGGAAAACAAAATAAACATAAAAAAGTATAAATATAAATATAAAGAGAAATGAACTCAATGGTCCTTATCATCAGATGCGTGCGTCGTCGGCGTTGGAGGAGTAATATGTAAATGCTGATAGATTTGCTACAAAATCGCATCAAGACTGTCCAACCACTCAGTACAATACTGACGGAAACTCATGAACTCCTCATAGGACATTCCTCAAGAGCTAGCAGTGGAGGGAGCATATCAGTGACTCGATGGTGGAGGCTGTGGTGGGTCCTCGTGATAGGGAGGAACATCATCAGTGAAGTCCTCTGGTTCATGCTGAATGTCAGACTGACTAGTCTGTACTAAAGGGGGTCCACTCCACGTAACCGCTCGATCATCCTCATATGTATCATGCTCGAGATGCCCTGAAGGGACATCTGACCAACTAGGGTAAGTGTTGAGGACTACTCCGGTGTGTCGAGTAAACTGAAGTGTCGAGTGAGACGAGTTATGTAAGGACTGAGAAATATGGGGCCCTTTTTATGGCGTTCAGTCTGATTACGGCAAGCGAGTGCAATGAAATACGCCACATCAAACACATGTTCGGTAGTCATGCTCTACATGAAATAGGCGTCATAAGCATTAACCACTCATGTGCTCTCTCTCTAACTTGTCAAAGTATGAGCTAGGAGGGCGTGATTATACCGTAAGGCTAAAGAGAGGTGAGTCACCTTCGAGTGACTCGCGTTATAGTTAGTCAGGCCCCCTATAAGCTCAACCCAACATCACGAGAGCGAGTAATGAATATGTCGATGAAGGTGGAGAAAGTCATCGGCGCTCATGAACTCCTCTGTGTAAAGGCCCAAAGCAGCACCGAACTCTTGGACACTCATATGTCGTACTAAAATGCCAAGGCTAAAGGTGATGGTGCATGGCTCATCATGAACTGTCATGACTTGCGGGACCGAAAATGTGGCACTGAACTCTAAGGTGAGCTCCGAGTAGGTGGGCTCGATGATGGTAAAAAACCTATCCCACGGAGCTGTGGTGATAATTGCACGCACATCATCAGCCAAACGGACCTGCTCTAGCGCGGTCCAATCAATGCAGTGACCTGCACCGAGCGATCGTACTCAATGAAGCTGATACAGTTCTTCCCGAGGGCCCTCCGAAAATTGAAGATAAGGATGACGAGTCTCGGCAGATGCGCTCGAAGTGGAGGTCGAGCCGGGGCCCTTCCACTTTTTCGATGTGGGGACGGCTACCTTGGACTTGCCACAAATGTTTGTTATGGTGAATCTACAATAAAACAATTGAATAATTTAATTTTGGCAAATCAAAATAATAAGAAAAAGCTAATAATAAATATTCAAGTCCAGCTCCACAAGAAAATCATAATGCCAGTGATAAGCAGAAGGCCAGCTACCAAAAACTGAATGATAGTGAATAAGCGAATAATGGCTAAGAATAAATTTGACTAAGTAAGACTAATAGAAAGAAAATAAAGGAGAATTTAACGAAAACAACCAAATGACAAATAATTCATAAAATAGAATAAGATGAAATCAAATCAACTCATATATGAACAATGTACATACTTCAAGAAGGAATAAAATCAAATCAGTTAGGCAAGAAACAGAATAAGCAAGTATTTAAAAATCAATAACAATATCTAATAAATAGATAAAGAATAATAATGATGATAATAATATTAATTAATAATAAACAATAAATAAATAATCTAAATAAGAAATAAAGAAAAAGGTAACCGTCGGTGGGTGGTGGTTGTCATAAGAGGTGCGACCGGAGGGTAGGGAGGGGTCGTGCTACGGGGTGGGGATCGGATGAGGGGTGCGGGAAGGTAAAAGAGTGGGTGATGGGGCTAGTGTGTGTACAAGGGAGAAGAGAGAAGAAATAAAGAGAAAAGGAAAGAAGAAAGAAGACAGGAGAGGAGGTCGGCACTAGAGGAGTAAGGGGGAAGCGGATGGTTGTAGGTGATGGTGGCCGAAAAAAAAAGGGGGGTGGGTTTGGGGTTGCCAGCGGCTAGGTTGAATAGGGGGTGAAGATTTGAAAAAGAAGACAAAAATAAAATAAAACTTAAGGTTTGGGGAGTTTAAAAGGGAACACGGTCGTATGTGACCCGTGTTAGGCCACACAGCCGTGTCACACGCCCGTGTGGCTCGAATTTCAGCCTGTGTTTGTCGAGAAAAGTAATAGCCCACTCGTCACACGGTCTTGGACACGTCCGTGTGTCCCAGTCGTGTGCTACTTTGTTTGCTTCTCTCATGCCCGTGTGATATCCCATACACCCGTGTGTCTGAACACACGACTATGTGCCTAGCCCGTGGAGCTCTCTGACTTGTTTTAAAATTGAAAAATTTATCTTCAGTTTTCACATGACCTTGGACACGCTCGTGTGTTCGAACACAAGGCCATGTGGCTCGCCCGTGGAGCTTTCTGACTTGTTTAATATTTGAAAATTTAGCTCCAATTTTCACACAGCCTGGGACACGGTCGTGTGTCCAGGCTGTATAGTCCACACGACCATGTCACACGCCTGTGTGGCCTCTTTTAGGCCATGTCTCTGTTGATATTTGGGAAAATTTAGTTCTAGGGTCAACATGGCTGAGGACACACCCGTGTGTCTCGGCTGTGACTATTAGATTTTTTTTCAAATTTTTAAAAACTAAGTCTCAAAAGCCACACGGCCAAGGACACGCCCGTGTGTCCAGGCCGTGTGGGTTACACGGCCATATAGCACGGCTGTGTAATTTTTTTGTCGAATCCCTAATCGATCATATGGCCAAGGACACGCCCGTGTGTCCTTGCCGTGAGGGTCAAAAACATGTATTTTTAGTGTTAGTCAATTATTAAAGGAATATCATAAGATGAAAATAAGGAAATTAACAAAGTTAAGAATCGGGTTGCCTCTCGAGAAGCGCTTATTTAAAGTCTAAGCTGGACTTACCTTGTGCGCATGGTTACGAAGGTTTAAAGAGCTGAAGCTCCTCTCTATCATTCCTAAAATCCTCACCATTATAGAGTTTAAGCCGATGATCGTTTACCTTGAATGTGCCAAATTCTGGGTGAGTTACCTCTATCGTGTCGTATGGGAAAACGGTTTGCACTACAAATGGATCTGACCATCTTGATTTTAGCTTTCTAGGAAACAATTTGAGCCTTGAATTATACAAGAAGACAATATCTCCAACTTCGAATTGTTTGGGCTACTTTAAACGAGTGTCGTGGCGTCGCTTTGTTACTTCTTTGTATAATCGAGAGTTCTCATAAGTGTTTGCTTGCCATTCATCTAACTCGTTCAATTGCATCAATCTCTTCTCGCCTACGAGTTTCAGATCAAAGTTTAGGAATTTTATAGCCCAAAATGCTTTATGCTCTAATTTGAAAGGTAGATGACAACTTTTCCCATAAACAAGTTTGTAAGGAGAGGTTCCTATGGGAGTTTTAAAAGCGATTCTATAGGCCTATAAGGCGTCATCTACTTTTGTCACCCAATCCATCCTATTTCATTCTATGATTTTCTCTAAGATGCGTTTAAGTTCTCGATTGGCGACTTCAACTTGTCCATTGGTTTGAGGGTAATAAGGGGTAGCCATCCTATGATGCACTCGATATTTCTTAAATACTTTATCAAATTGAGCATTACAAAAATGTGTACCCCTATTACTAATGATTTCTCTAGGTGTTTAGAATCGAGAAAAGAGCTTCTTGAGAAATCTAACTACCACTCTAGCATCATTTGTAACGCCCCCACACCCGAGACCGTCGCCGGAGTCGAGTATGAGGTGTTACTAAGCTTAGTTTAACATTTTTAGAACTTTGAATTATTTGTTTCTACATTCATAGCTTTTAAGCTACTTGCGTCACAGTCACAAGAAAAATCATATCTTGAGTTACGAAACTCGAAATTAAGATCTGTAAATTTTCCCTGAATCTAGACTCATAAAAATATCTACTAATTTTTTTCTAGAATTTTTAGTTGGGCCAATTAGTACAGTTTATTAGTTAAAGTTACCCCTGTTTCAAGACTCGACTGGTCTAACATCTGTTTACTACGAACCACATTTCTCTCTATACAAAATTCATATGACTATGAGGTTTGTTTATACTAAAACTATACTCAATAAGGATTCTTAGGATATAAAATACACCACCTAATTATATCTTTACAATTTATGGTGAATTTCTAAAGTAGGAACAGGGGATTCAGAAACTGCTATGACTCTGTTTCACTAAAATTAAAATATCTTCTAACATATACTTCCTTTACTTGTTTCATTTGTTTCATGTGAAACTAGACATAATAAGCTTAAATTTGATATGTATTTCACCACCAAATTCAATTTCTATGATTTTAGTAAATTTTCAAACTCGCGTTAGTGTTGCTGCGGTATTCTGCTTATGGTAAATTTCATCCTTTTATGAGTTTTATGCACTAAGTATTTTAATAGTTTTCCTTAACATCAAACATAATCTAAACTAACCATTTTCATAATTTATCATTATCAAGCATTTCCTCAACCATTTCACAACCATACCATAAGATCATTTACACAAAATGGGTATATTGCTATACATGCCATTCTTAAATTTACAAGCCATTTACCAAAAATCTTCGGATAGTGTGATCGAGCCTTCGACCTATCCCGACTCTGAGCTGGCTTGTCCAAAACTACAATGAGTAAGAAGGAGGAGTAAGCATAAATGCTTAGTAAGTTCATATGCAAATAATAAGTAACATAACAAACAGTTATACCACCAACATTAGCATACATCACTAAAACACATATCACATTTTAATCATTCTTCATCATCTTATTACCTTATCGTGGTTGTATCAATACTCAACCCGAGGGTTAAATACATACCTGTCCAAAATATCCATTTCATATCACTTACCAATACGCCTCTTTACATCTCGAAATTTTCCTCCATTTGAGTAGAACTTTACCCGCTGAACACATCGGAATATAATTCGGATACATGGATAACTTGCACATAAGTGCCACATATTCAATCAAGCAATCATGTAACCCGCCCATAAGCGAACTCGGACTCAACTCAACGAGCTCGGCGTTCGCATCCATAAGTGAACTCGGACTCAACTCAACGAGTTCGGATGCCTAGTTACATCTCACGAACTCGGACTCAACTCAACGAGCTCGGACATTCGCATCCATAAGTGAACTCGGACCCAACTCAACGAGTTCGGATGCTCAACCATCCTAGTGACATGTCACTTGTATCCTAATCTATTCCTAAGGTTCAAACGGGCTTTTTCCTCAAACACTTATCCTTGCCGTCTTCCGTAGAATGCCAAATCAATACTTTAACAATTATATTTAACAAGTAGTTCACATAATTTACATATTATTTGAAATTAACCACAAAGCATACATTTCATAATAAAATTCAGCATAACACATAATTAATATCAATAACTTAAAAATAACAATTATGCTACATTATTTACACATGAACTTACCTTGGTACCAAAATACAAAGATTTTGCAATTTAGTCCACAATCTTTTCTTTTCCTCGATTGAGGTCGATTCCACGCCTTTCTTGATCTAAAATAACACATTTAGCTTATTTAATACTCACATTATCAAATTAATCCTTAACTCAAATTTTAGCAAAATTATAATTTTACCCCTAAACTTTTGCATATTTACATTTTTGCCCCTAGGCTCGTGGATTAAACTTTATTCCTTATTCTTATGTTTTACAACATGCTGATCACTTTTCTCTTCTATGGCAACTCAAATTCTCACTCTAACATGTACTTGTGACTATTAGGTATTTTTACCGATTAAGCCCTTTTACTCGCTTTTGCTTAAAATCGAGTAGTACAAGTTGTCTAACATAATTTAAAACTTCATATTCTATCATAAAACATCAAAATACACAAATTTCACCTATGGGTATTTTTCCAAATATAAACCCTAGGTTAAATTATTGCTAACATAAGCTTTATCGAGTTATCTGGATCTCAAAACGTAAAAATCATTAAAAGCGGGCTTGGAATCACTTACTATGGAGCTTGGAAGCTTGAAACAAACCCTAGCTATGGAGAACCCTTGAAATTTCGGCCTAATGAAGAAGATGGACAAAATTGGCTTTTAATTTTGTTTTTAATTCATTTTAATAACTAAATGACCAAAATACCCTTACTACTAAACTTTCCAAAATTCCTTCCATGTCCTAATTTTGTCCATGAACTTAAAATTGGTAAAATTTCTATTTAAGACCTCCTCATTAATATTCCAAAACAATTTCATACTAAAAACTTCTAGAATGCAAGTTTTGCAACTTATTCGATTTAGTCCCTACTTTCAATTTAAGCACTTTAGGCATAGAATTTCATCACGAAATTTTCACACAATCATGCAATCATATCATAAACATCAAAATCATTGTAAAATAATTATTTCTATCTCGGATTTGTGGTCACGAAACCACTATTCCGATTAAGCCCTAATTTAGGATATTACATCATTAGTAAGTAAAGCTCGAGCTTTTACCCATTTCGACATATAATCGACTGCTACTAGGATGTATTTATTGCCATACGAACTAGCGAATAGGCCCATAAAATTGATACCCCAAATATCAAATATTTCACATAAGAGCATATATGTTTGAGGTATTTCATTACGTTTAGAGATATTACTTGTTCTCTAGCATTTATCACAAGAAGTAACATACCTGTTAGCGTCTTTGAATAATGTGGGCCAATAAAAACCTAATTCGAGTACTTTATGTGCTATCCTAGTTCCACTGTAATGTCCTCCTATTGGGCCTGAGTGGCAGTGTTCTAGGATCTTACTCATTTCTGATTTTGTAACACATCTCCGAATTACTTGATCTACGCATACACGAAAAAAGAAAAGGATCCTCCCAAAAATAATTTTTTACATCGGTAAAGAATCACTTCTTTTGATGATGCGTCGACCTTTTTGGAATGATGTTAGTAACTAGATAATTCACAATATCTACAAACCAAGGGCTTTCAGAGTCAGTTACAACCAGGAGTTGTTCCTCAGGAAACGAGTCATTTATCCCATGTTCATCAAGCTCCTTAAGATGTGGGTTTTCTAATCTGGACAGATGATCTACTGCAAGATTTTCTACTCTCTTCTTATCTTGAATTTCTAAATCGAATTCTTGCAGCAATAAAATCCATCTTATTAGTCGAGGTTTTACATCTGATTTAGTAAGGAGATATCGAATAGCTGAATGGTCGGTGTAGACGACAACTTTAGATAATATTAAATATGGTCTAAATTTATCGAATGCAAAAACCACAGCCATTAATTCTTTCTCAGTCATCGTGTAATTTTCTTGTGTGGATGTTAATGTCTTGCTAGCATAATAAATCGATTGAAAATGCTTATCTCTTCGCTGTCCAAGAACCACACCTACTGCAAAATCACTCGCATCACACATTAGTTCAAAAGGTAAATTCCAATCAGGTGCAACTACAATCGGAGCATCAATTAATTTATCTTTAAGAGTATTAAATGCTTCAAACATTCTTGATTGAAATCGAAAGGCACATCTTTTTCTAGTAAATTCGTTAAAGGCTTAGCTATTTTAGAAAAATCCTTAATAAATCTTTTATAAAATCCAGCATGTCATAAAAAACTTGAAATAGCCTTAAATGAACTAGGGGGAGGTAATTTCTTAATAGTTTCAATTTTCGCTTTGTCAACCTCGATCCCTTTACTAGAAATTTTGTGGCCTAACACAATCCCTTCATGAACCATGAAGTGACACTTTTTCCAATTCAGTACAAGGTTCGTTTCCTCACATATCATTAGAACTCTTTTTAAATTTTTAAGGAAAAGATGGAAAGAGTTACCAAATAACGAGAAGTCATCCATAAATACCTCCATAATGTCTTCTACGAGTTCATAAAAAATGGCTAACATGCATCGCTGAAAGTAGCAGGAGCATTACATAATCCAAAAGGCATTCGTCAATAAGAAAATGTACCATATAGACATGTAAATGTCGTTTTCTCATAATCCTTAGAAGCTATTGCGATTTGGAAGTAACGAGAGAGTCCATCTAGGAAGCAATAATACATATGCTCAGATAATCTTTCCAACATCTGATCAATGAATGGTAAGGGAATGTGACCTTTTCTTGTGGCATCGTTCAACTTCCTAAAGTCAATGCAAACTCTCCATCCCGTGATTGTTCGTGTTGGGATCAATTCATTCTTCTCATTAGCCACAACAGTCATACCCCCTTTCTTAGAGACAACCTGCACATGACTCACCCACGAACTGTCAGAAATAGGATAAATAACTCCAACATCTAGAAGTTTAATTACCTCAGCTTTTTCAACTTCTTTCATGTTAGGATTTAGTCGTTTTTGAGCTTGCACACAAGGTTTATATTCATCTTCCATTAAAATTTTATGTGTGCAAAAAGAAGGACTGATCCCTCTTATGTCAGAAATCTTCCAAGCTATGGCTCTTTTATGCTCCTTCAACACTTGAAGTAACTCGTTCTTTTCGGTTGGCTGTAAATCTAAAGCAATAATCACTGGTAATGTGGAATTATTTCCAAGAAAATCATATTCTAGGTGATTTGGTAATTGCTTCAATTCTAATTTAGGAGGTTCTTCAACACAAGGTTTTAATTTTAATTCATTGTTTACCTTAATACCCTCATAATTCTTCTGTCTCAATGAAGACTCATTAGAATTTAATTTAGCTTTTGTCTTACCTAACGCAGTATCATCGTCATTTACCTCCTCTCCTTGGGCAAGACACAGTTCCAACGTGTCCTTATGAACGATTTCCTATAAAGAATCTTGAGTAGCATGATCAATAGAATCAATAAAATAGCAGGAGTCATCTTGTTCTCTAGAAAATCTCACGGCATCATAAATTTTAAAAATAATCTCTTCGGTCACCTACCCTAAGTACAAGTTTACTGTCACCCACATCAACAACAACCCTAGCAGTTGCTAAAAATGGACGACCTAAAATTAAAGGCACCTCAACATCCTCATCCATGTCAAGCATAACAAAATCAACAGGGAATATGAGTTTATCTACTTTTACTAGTAAATCTTCAACAATACCCCTAGGATATTTAACAAATCTATCAGCTAGTTGAATACTCGTCCTAATAGGTTTTGGTTCCCCAAGGCCAAGTTGCTTGAATATTTTGTAAGGTATCAAATTAATGCTAGCGCCTAAATCAGCTAGTGCCTTCTCAACATTTAAACTACCAATTAAGTAGGGAATAATAAAACTTTCTGGATCTTTCAGTTTGGTTGGCAGTTTATTTTAGAGTATAGCTGAGAACTCCTCGTTGAGTTCTATTGTAAACAACTCTTCAAACTTCCTTTAATTTGTTAGAAGCTCCTTCAAAAAATTTTGCATATATAGGCCTCTACAAAATAGCTTCAACAAAAGGTAAGTTAATATGCAACTGTTTAAAGAGTTCAAGAAATTTACCGAATTGTGGATCCATGCGGTCTTTCTTCAACCTTGCTGGATATGGGATTGGTGGTCTATATTCCCTCAGCACTGTTTTTCACTTATTTCGGGTTTTACCTCCTCATCCTCTTTCCTATCAGATTCTTGTGGCAGCTTTTTTTCAGATACAGTTAACACTTTCCCACTCTTTAAGGTAACTGCTTTCACGTTGTCTTTTAGGTTGGGATTGATATTACTAGGCAGGCTCCTTTGTGGTCTCTCTGAAATCATTTTAGCTAGCTGTCCTATTTGATTATCGAGCCTTTGAATCGATACTTGTTGATTTTTAAGTGCAGTCTTAGTGTTTTGAAAATGGGTTTCCGCCACTAAAACTTTGTCATCATATCTTCAAGGTTCAGTTTTTTCTCTTGCTGGTAAGGTTATTGTTGGAAGCCTAGAGGGGGTAGTGGTCTCTAATATCCTTGGCCTCCCTATGAGAAATTTGGGTGGTTCCTCCAACCTGCATTATAATTGTTACTGTAAGGATTATTTTAAGGTCGAGGATTATTACCCATATAATTTATTTGCTCATTCTCCATGCTAGGGCTGAAGGGTAAATATTCTGAATTACCCATTCCACCTCCACTCGTGTCACACTGCATCATCGGATGTACTTGTGTAGAATTACATAGATCATCAATCTTTTTATTCAAGAATTCTACCTGGTTTGATAGCATGGTGATTGTATCTAGGTTGAAAACACCAGCTGATTTTGTTAGCTTTGTTCTCATGACTTGCCACTGATAGTTATTCAGTAACATCTCCTCTATAAACTCATAAGCATCCTCAGGTGTTTTGTTATTTATGGTTCCACCGGCAGCTGCATCGACCATTTGCCTAGTTGAGGGGTTCAAACCGTTGTGAAAAGTTTAAACCTGTAGCCATAAAGGTAACCCATGATGAGGGCACCTTCTTAGTAAGTCCTTATACCTCTCTCATGCATCGTATAAAGTCTCTAAATCCATTTGTACAAAGGAAGAGATATCGTTCCTCAATTTGTTTGCCTTAGCTGGTGGAAAGTACTTTAATGGAAATTTTTCGATCATCTGTTCCCAAATAGTGATTGAACCTCATGGTAGGGAGTTCAACCACTGCTTAGCCTTATTTCTTAATGAGAAAGAAAATAGCCTTAGGCAAATAGCGTCGTCAAAAATGCATTGATCTTAAAAGTGTCGCAATATTCCAGAAAGTTGTCCAAATGAGTATTTGGGTCCTCATCTTGCAAACCATCAAACCGAATAAACTGCTAGATCATCTGAATTATATTTGGCTTCAGTTCAAAATTGTTTGCAGCGGTGGTAGGTCAAACGATACTCGATCCAGCCTCAGTAAGATTGGGCTTAGCATAATCGTACATAGTATGTGGAGCAGGATTCTGATTTATAGGATTCGTGACAACCACAGGAGGTAGCGGATTATTTTGATTTTCATCCATCTCCTCGGTATTATTGGTATTGTCTTTATGCTCTTCCTCTATATACTGTAGACTTCACCTTATTTCTCTATGATTTCTGTGAGCTGTGCTTTCCATTTTGCTGTAAAAAAGTAGAGGTCATGGCGGATTCCTTCTAGTCATAAACTAAAGAAACCTGCCAGAAGCAAATAAAAAAAAAAATAGTAATTAAATAAAAACAAATATAAATTGCAATAAAAATAAAAATGGCTAAAGTAATAAAAATTAAGCATTCCTAATATCTTAGTCCCTGGCAACGGCACCAAAAACTTGATGATCATTTTATGAACTACTAAACGAGACTACGATCACGACTAAGGCAAGTGCACCTATCGAATGGTAGTATAGTTGTGGTGAGTCCAGAATATCGTATCCACAAGGACTAAAAGTACTAGTATTAACCTTCTTTCTATTATTTAGCTTAAAATATAAGGGATTTGTTTTAATCTAAAATTAACTAACTAATTAACTACTGAACACGAAAGAAAGTGAAGAAAATAATTGAATAAACCAATGATAAAGACAATACCCAAGAAAGAATCCACCTAGACATCACTTATTATTCCGATTATGAATCTAACGATTTATACACTTGTCTTGATCCGTAGAAATCCCTAAATTATGTTAATATCTCTTTTAAGACAAAGAACAACTAACTCTAGGTTGATTAATTGAAATCTCTTTCTAATTAAAACCCCTATTTTCGTATTAACTCGATCTATGGATTCTTTTATTAGATTTGACTCTAATCCGGAAGATTTATGTCGCCTTATTTCTAGGGTTGCATACAATTCCGCTTAATTATGGTAGATATACTCTTAAACAAGGACTTTTGCTCCACTGAATAAGCACATCAACTTGAATTAATATCCTGAAAATATTAAAACAAGAATTAAGAGCACATAAGTAAGAATAAAAAAAAGTATTTATCATTAAATTCAGAATATTAAATAATAAGATCCGTCTTAGGTTTCATCTTCCCTAGGTATCTAGGGAATTTAGTTCATAATGTAATAGGAAAACATCTTAAAAATAGGAAAATAATAAAACATAAAGAAACCCAAAAACTTCAAGAGAAATTGGAGGGAGATCTTCAGTCTTGAAGGAGATCCTGCTTCCAAGCTGAATCCTTCGGGGTTCTTCGAGTAATTCCTATGTTCTACTCTGCCTCCTCCTTTAGGTCATCTTCTAGTATGTATTTATAGACTTTAGGCTACTTAGAAACCCTAAAAATTGGCTTTTTTCGCGTGCTTGGGAAACAGAGAGCAATATCCACACTGGCTGCTACATGGGCGTGTGGCCAGCTCGATTGGCTCACATGGGCGTGTGCTCAGCCCGTGTGGAATTTGTCTTGGCCGTGTGGATCTTTTAATCAGCCCGTTTTGTCTATTTTTGGTTCATTTTCTGCTCTTTTGTTCCCCTATGCTCTCCTAAGTATAAAACATGAAATTAAAGTTTTAGGAGCATCTGATTCACTAAATTATATGATAAATCATCCAAAAATATGCTAAGTATGGGATTAAAATATGTTACTTTTATGGTTTATCAATACAGGTCCAGAGACTCACATTTACCTTTGTCTAAAGCTTCTGTTTCGATTGTCTGTCCCAAACCAGCAGCAACAACTACTCAAAAGATCATAAAATTTCCATTAGAAACCCCATTACAGATTGTTTACTATTGCTCAACTGTATACGACCCCTAAGCAGGGCCTTACACTCATACCCTACTGTTCTTACACCTTTTGACATCCTTACTCTTCAATAATCGTAACACACAAAGCTATAAGACTTACTAGAAGGTTGAATCATCCACTAGATAAACAAATCTTAGATCTAGCTTAATGAAGAAGAAGAAGAAGAGAACATTTTGGTTAGAAAGAATGACCAGAACGTAGAGTAGAAAGAAAAGTCATCTGGAATGCCTTCCCTCTTCACTAGATATAAACTCCATGTCCCCCTACTGTGGACTTTGACAAGTGACAATACTTACCTAACCCAATCTCCTGGTTTTCCTACAAAAAACCTAGGGGATGGTAAAGAAAATTTGGCGAAGATCTTCGTTACTATTTGACCAATCATAGGGAGGGTCAAATCAATCCAACTGACTCTCAACTAATCTCGTCATGGGAACCAACTTGGACATTACTCAAGCAAACAGATTATATTATACTTTTGGCGGTGACTTGCGTATGACATGGCCTTAAAGATAATAAAGTCTCGTCTAGCATTCTCATACACTTGGTAGGCTCTTCGTGCCCAACCAAAACTCTAAGGCATACTCTTCCTTAGGCATACCCATTCTCGAGCGAATTCTTTCTTCACTTAAAGATACCCTAAAATTAAATTCTTAGATACTGCCAATAAGCAAATACTTTAACGTTAATATGTTTCAATACTCTGACTCGTCATCAGGCTAATAGGGTGATGGATTATGCTACCACAGTGTGCCAAATAGCCTACATACATACTCTACTCATCTTTTTAGATTCGTGAATTTGGGGTGTGATAATGGTAAGAAACATTGCACTCCCAAATGGAGGACCCGGTTCAAACCTTGGAGATGATATTGTTGGGAGTAGCAACCGTAAACCCTTAACATGGACCATAAAACGGACATGAAGAATATCAAAAAAATATTTCTCAGCTTCAATTGTCATAAACTATGATCATTCTTGTGTTTATTACAATTTATATATGGGATAATGCTATATTTGATACCTATACTTTCATAAAATATCCAATGTGTAACTTGAACTACCAATTTGTGTATTATTTGGTACACGTGCTTTTATAAAATGTCTAATATGATACCTGTATTTTAAAAATATCCAATGTGGCACCTAAACTATCAATTTATTTATTATTTGGTACATTTACTTTCATAAATGCCCAATGCGGTACCTATACTTTGAAAATGTTCAATGTGATATCTAATATATCAATTTGTATATTATTATGTTACCTAGAGTTTTTAACAACCTTAGTAAATACTAAATCAACCAATAAAAATTTGAAACATAAATTTTCTTCCAAATCATCAATTCCACATAGATAATATAACATTAAGTGAAAAGATAAACAACATTAGTTTATCTTTAAAAAATTCAATTTCATTGCTTGAGATTTTTTTCATGAGAGATTTGAAGAGTAAAGTACTAATAGGTTTGGGCTTGCAATTTTTAACTCAAAATTTCTTCAATTTTTTAAAAACTTTAAATTTTCCTTAATTTTTCTGATATTTATATAAGCTAAAATTTCCCAAAATTTATTTCTCTTGTCAGACTTATTGAGCTTGAATGGGAGGTTGAATAACTAGATCTACCATGACATTCTCCAAGTTTTTCTTTTGAAATGTTTGGGTTCATCTTAAACTAAGAAGGTGAAATTATTGAAAGAAAATTTGAAAAAAAAATCAATATCAAATTTTTACAATTAGGATTTCATGTGGAGGAAACTTGACTTTCAAATGGGAAGCTCATTGAAGAAGATGATTTTAGTATTTACTTTAATAGAGAATATGACATTTTTACTTATGTAATTTTAGTATTTACTTTTTTTTATTGACTATATATATGTTTTAGGTTTAGTTTTTTTCTCGTTAAAAAATTAATTTAGTTTAATATTTTTTGTTTTATTTAGTTTTTCACATAATAATATATTATCCATGTGAAATTGATTATTTAGAAAAAGAAAAGTTTCCACATGTTAAAATTTAATTAGTTGATTTAGCATTCACTAACGGTGTTAATTCCATCTACTATAGTAATACACAAATTAATAGTTAAATTGGACATTTTTATGAAAATACAAGTACCAAATAATACACAAATTGATAGTTTAGGTGCCACATTGAACATTTTATAAAAGTATTGGTACCTAATGTGACATTATCCCTTTATATATTAATAGGTAAATATATTATGTTGAAATAAATTTACAAATCATAATTATAATTATAAGCAATATACTAATAAATAAATCTTAGAGTAAATATAATAATTTTAATTTTAAAGTATGATTTTTAAGGAAAATAGATATTTTTTATTTTAATTAGATTTATATATTATTTGGAAAAAAACATGAAATTGATTAAAATAATAAAAATAAAAGCTAAATTGGTCTAAATTTTAAAATTACACCCGTAATTTAAGATCATCTTGTTAAAAACTAAACGTCGATAATGGCAATGTAGAAAGATCACAAAGAAAAAGAAAGAAAAAATAGAACATACAGATTTTATGTGGAAATCCTTTCGAGAAAAAATCAAAGGCAGAGGAGAAGAAAATTCACTAACGTCTAATTCGAATGATACAAGAGAAGTTTCGACTACACCTATTTATAGGTTGAAAAAACCTAATTCTAATCAATGTCAAATATATTATGCTAATAAATGCTAAATATATCATAATAATAAATAATAAATCTTCTAGAAAGAAAATATATTTTGTTTAACTTGACTTGCAATCAATCTCTTAGAATTTGAGTTACACAACTCTAACAATCTCCACCTTGACACAAATTTTTAACGAACAAGTTTTTCACCACAAACTCTCAACGAATAAGTTCCCCACCTTTTCCACAAAACCCCTTATAGGTATTCTTCAACAATAAACACCAATCAAGTTCAGCAATGCTTGAACTTAGTTATAGGAAGTGACTTAGTCATCATATCTGTAGGATTATCATGAGTACTAACTTTGCTCATAACAATATCACCATGAGTAATAATATCACGCACAAAATGATACCGAACGTCAATGTGCTTTGTTCTCTCATGAAATTTTTGATCCTTCGTGAGGAAGATGACACTCTGACTATCACAATACATTATACTTATCTGAAGGTTTTTACTGAGTTTGCCAAAAAGTCCCTTTAACCAAATAATTTCTTTACAAGCTTTGGTAATTGTCATGTACTCAGCTTTAGTAATAGACAAAGCAATTTTAGTTTGCAAAGTGGCTTTCCAACTGATTGTGCAACCTCCAATAGTAAAGACACACTCGGTGAAATATCTTCTTTTATCAAGGTCTCCAGCAAAATCAAAATTAGCATACCCAATGACTCCATCCCTAGTTCATCCAAACTATAAGCAAACATCAGTAGTACCTCGTAAGTATCTGAAAATCCATTGAACTGTTTTCTAATGTTTTTTTACCAGGATTTTCCATATATCTACTAACTGCATATGATAAATCTAGATGTCAGCAAACCATATCATACATGAGAGATCCTACTGCACTAGAATATGGAACATATGTCGTGTAGTCAATCTTATCATCTGATTGCGGAGACAAAGTCGATGCAAGTCTGAAATAGGTTGCTAATGGAGTACTGACAAGCTTGGCATTTTGCATATTGAACCTGCGAAGAATTTTTTTTCAATGAACCTTTTCTGGCTTAGGTACAATTTACATGTTTTTCTATCTCTGAGAATCTTTATCCCATGTATATTTTTTGTTGTTCCCAAACATTTCATCTCAAATTCTTTACTAAGCTGGGCTTTGACCTTTCTTATCTCTCCATCATCTTTGGCTGCTATCAACATGTCATCAACATATAGGAGTAGTTACACAAAAGAACCATCACTGTTTTTCTTAAAATAAACACAATTGTCCAAGTTGCTTCTTTTGAAATCATGAATAGTTATAAAAGAATCAAACCTCTTGTACCACTACCTTGGTGACTGTTTCAAGCCATAAAGAGACTTACCTTGGTGACTGTTTCAAGCCATAAAAAGACTTTTTCAAAAAGCAAACATATTCCTCCTTTTCTGATACTATAAAACCCACTAATTGTTGCATGTAAATGTATTCCACAAGTTCTTTGTGTAAGAATATTATTATTACATCTAATTGTTCAAGCTCTAACTCATTCACGGCCACAATACCAAGCAGGGCTCGAATCGAACTATGCTTCACAACTGGAGAAAACACATTTGTGAAGTCTACACCTAGAATTTGACTGTAACCTTTTGCAACTAGCCTTACTTTATATCTCGATTTTTTAATTCCTGAGGTCCCTTCTTTCTTCTTGAACACCCATTTACAACAAACAACTTTTTTATCCTTAGGAAGCTTCACTAGATCCTATGTTTTGTTCTTATAGAGTGATTCCATCTCTTCTTGTATAGAAAACATCCACTTTCCTGAATCTTCACAACTAACTGCCACAAAATAAGTAGATGGCTCTTGATTTGTATCTATATCTTCAGCCACGTTTAAAGTATAAGCAACTAGATCAACCATGATTATTTTATTCATTTGTTTTGCAACGTCGTTTTGCTATGGAGTATGATGAACTCTCAAGTGTCTTTCGATCCCTTCTAATTTGCACAATTCATTAACTCATCAAAACAGAATTCCAAGCCATTATCTGTAATGAGGTGTTTTATCTGTTTTCCTATCTACTTCTCGATCATAGTTTTCCAAAACTTAAACGTGGAAAACACATCACTTTTCTTCTTCACGAAAAATGCCCAAACCTTTCTAGAAAAATCATCAATTATCGTCAGTATATAATTAGTGCCACCCATCGAAGACACTCTAAATAGTCCCTAAAAATCAGAATGAATATAATCTAGCGTTCCTTTTGTGTTATGGATTCCTTTGGTGAATCAAACTCTCTTTTCCTTCTAAAAAATATAGTGCTTGTAGAACTTCAGTTTGCTAATGCCTTGTCCATCAAGAAGTCATCTTTTGCTCAATTCTATCATGTTGTTCTCACTCCTATGCGCTAGACGCATATGCCAAAGTCTAGTAACATCATAACCTGACAAGGAAAAGGAAGCTATGGCTGCATCACCAATAACACTTGAACCTTGCAAAACATATAACTTGGCAGTCTTTCTATACCTTTTCATCACAACGAGGGAAACCTTTTTAATCTTCAGAACCTCACTTTCAACTGTGTACTTGTGCCCCTTTAAATCAAAAGAAATCAAATTCCTCTTTAATTCTAGTACATGTCATTCACCACTAAGTGTTTTAACAACTCCATCGAACATCTTAATTTTGATCGTGCCAATACTTACGATTTTACATGAAGCATTATTTCCTATCAAAACAACACCTTCAGACATTGTTTCATATGTTGTAAACCAATCTTGATTGGGATTTATATAGAAGGTGCAAGCAAAATCAATGATCCACTCCTCGCTCACTTTAAGGTTGTTGGCAGAAGAAACTAGGAGTTCACCATTGCTGTAGTCTTCTACAGCACCAGCTTCACCGTTGTTCTGGTTGTTTTTCCTTTTGATTTGTTGTTTCCCTTTTAATCTTATTCTGCAACTTATAGCACTCAGACTTAATGTGCTCTTTCTTCTTGCAAAAGTTACAAGTTTTACCTCTATTTGAAGATCTCGATCTACCTTTAGATTTACCGCGAGGATTTTGTTCTTGTGTCTTCCCATGATTATCATCAGTATTTCGTTCTTCTCTTCTATGAATAATAAGACTCTTTCCTTAAAAGTCGAATCCAGACACAAGATGTTTCATGTTGTCATACGATGTTGAAGAAGCAAAAACTTCATCAACTGTGAGAGATTCGCGACTATACAAAATCGTATCTTTAAAGGTTGAATAAGATAGGGGCAACGAATAAAGTAGAATTAACCCTAAATCTTTGTTATCATACAAAACTTCTATGGCCTCTAGGTCCGAGAGAATTTCTTTAAAAACAGTTAAGTGTTCGTGCACAAACGTATCTTCCTTCAAATGATAAGTATAAAGGCACTGCTTCATATGCAACTTGCTAGTTAGGGTTTTCGACATGCATAGTTGCTACAGCTTTGCCCATAATGTAGCGACGGTAGTCTCCTTCATCACGTCTTATAGAATTTCATTCGACAAATGTAGATGTAATTGCGTTAAAACTTTTCGATCTTTACGTTTCTTCTCTTCCTCCACCAATGTCGAAGGCATCTTATTTAACCATAGTAAGGCATCCTCCAAATCCATCTGCGCAAGAAATGTCTACTTCTTTATCTGCCACAACAAGAATTTGGTGTGCGATCCAACAGCAAAATATCATACTTCATTGTCGCCATTATCGTGTTCGAGACAAGTAACCCGAAAAGCTCTGATACAAATTTGTTAAAAGCTGAATGTCGATAATGACAATGTAGAAAGATCACAAAGAAAAAGAAAGTTTCGACTACATCTATTTATAGGTTGAAAAAACCTAATTCTAATCAATGTCAAATATATTATGCTAATAAATGTTAAATACATTATACTAATAAATATTAAATCTTCTAGAAAGAAAATATATTTTTTTAACTTGACTTGCAAACAATCTCTTAAAATTTGGATCACACAATTCTAGCAAATCTAAAAAATTAGTGAGAATATAGGGCGACTGGAATGTTAAGAATCTAAACAATATAATATTATTTTGAAATGTGAGATTATAAGGTGCAATGTTACATTCAGCGAACCAAATACACCTTTAGAATTATTTGAAAATAATTGGAGATGAGTGGGAGCCTTAGAGTACAACAAGAAACGGTAATGCGAGTAGAGCTTTAATGATGAAAGTATAAGAGTTTCAGGTTTTTTTTTTTTTTAATTTGTGGTCTTCATGATCACATAAAAGATTAACAATTTAATACATTAACTAAATTCATGTACATCCTACATCAAACACTAGTTGGTATATCGATAAAAGTCATGTATTTTTAATTTCAAAGTATGATTCAAGTATATAAATTGAATTCTAGTCGATGCATTGACCAAAATTATGTATTTGTATGATTAAAATTAATTTTTCAAAATTAATTATGTTAGATTAAAATTATTAATGTATTTATTTGGTTCATGTCCCAAAGTAGGAAGAAAATTATTAATGTATTTATTCGGTTCATGTCCCAAAGTAGTAAGAATAAGGAGAGTCGTTAATCTCTCTCCTCAATCCAAATTTGAAAGATTTCCCATCAAATAAAATCAAACGTCAAAGTATGGAGAGAGAATATTTGGTGTTAATATATTTGGAATTGAGGTTATGATAAATCATAGTACAAGTTTCAAAACTCAAGACGTTTCAAAGTATATCATATTTGATTCATAATAATTATTTCAAAAATAGTGCTCATTGCATCGAGTTGGAAAATCCTCTAGAGTTGCGCAAGGGGACTTGTAAATCGACTTAGCACTAGTTGCTGTCCGTGAGCTAACTTCACCATGCCATCCGCAAGTTAATTTGTTGTTCTATACTTGAGTTTAAAGGAGACCTCCCACGATCATTCACACAACGAAAATATATCTCGAACTAACACAACCTATTGCTGCTATCTTACTGTAACTAATTACAAAGCCAACTCATCGCATTTCACCTCCAGCTGACGAATCCCTAACACCCACGTCTTTCCTAAGCCCCTCGAAGAGCCCCACAACTCATTCCATAAAATTTCAAATCAAATTTGGTTAACAAAATTTAAATAAATAAATGTGTGATGTTGAATTGAATTCTTCGTTTTAGCCGACATACCAAACAGATATGAGCCTAATCCAAAATGGTTCAATCACATAGCAGTCTAATTAATGGCCTCGAACGTTGTTGTTTAATTAGAAGACGAAAAGGCTAGCAAGTGGTCTGATATTTAATAATTTAGCTAGATGAACTTTTCAATCTAAATTGGTTATTTTAAAATTTTGAAGTAATTTAATTTTTTTTAATTTTAAGAGTGAGTAATTAAGAATAATTAATTATTATATTAATGTTTTTATCAATTGTACATGATTTTAATTGATATAATAAATTTAGTCCTCAAAATTTACATATGATGTCAATTTGGTCCTAATTGTACATTAATATTGTGATCCTTACTTGCTCACGTTCGGAATTGATAGAGATTAAATTGCTCCAAATTTTTTAGAGTGACCAATTTGCTCAATATCATATAGGACGAACATTGAATTGTAAAATTTTGGAGGGTTAAAATAGAAAGTTTATCATTTTATGAATTATAAAATTACAAAATTTTTAAATACTTAAAAGACAATTTACCAAATTAAAGGGTTAAGAACTTGCTTGAGAAAACAAATCCAAATATTAAAAATTAATCCAAAGGAAAAAAATATGATGTGGCTTTGAAGTTAGACATGAACAAAACATATAATTGCGTTAAGTGAGAATTTTTAGAGGCAACCTTAAAAAATTAGGATTTGATTTAAAATAGGTTGAATGGATAATGGAGACAGTGAGAATGGTTTCATACACTACACTCTTCAATGGTAAGCTTTGGTCTTAGAATTTTACCCACTAGAGGTCTGAGACAAGGGGATCCGTTGTCCCTTTATCTCTTTCTATTCGTAGTTGATGTCTTATCAAGGAATATCATTGATAGTGTCCAGTCTAGAAGGTTATATGAAATCGGATTTTATAGATATCGTCCTATTGTCTCTCATCTGCTATTCGCAAACGACTCCCTTTTTTTTTTTTTTTTTTGTTAAAGTTAACTATAAAAATTGCAAGGTGTTTATTGACTTGGTCCAGGATTATTGTCATGCGTCAGGAAAATTGGTGAACTATGAGAAATCCATCGTGGTGTTTAATAACACTCCTAGTGAGCTAAACCGACAGATCCAACAAGCTACCAGCATTGCAGTTTCAGACAATCCAGGTGTTTACCTTGGTATTCCTGCTGTTTGGGGTAGATAGGTCGAATGAAGAGTTGGGAACAACAAACCTTGTCCCGAGGAGGCAGAGAAGTGATGCTTAAGCCAGTGGTAACAACTATACCTACTTATGTAATGACTTGTGTTAAGTTTTCCAAGTCTCTCTGTCAAGAAATGAGCGCAACCATGGCAAGATTCTGATGGGGACAACTTGGAACTGAAAGTAAGATTCATTGGAAGGCCTGAAATCTACTAAGCAGACCTCAAGTTGAAGGCAGGTTAGGCTTCAGGGACTCTGGATGTTTTAATCTAGCGCTACTCTCTAAACTAAGCTAGAGAATAATTCAAGAGCCTGAAGCTCTATGGGTGATAATTCTAAAAGGACTTTATTTTCCTCACAAAACTTTTATGGAAACAGGGAAGGGCACTCGAGCCTCTTGGACATGGAGTAGTTTGGTGGAAGCAAAGGATTTTCTAAAGGAACTATTATTGTGTCAAGTCAATAATGGTGAGAAGATCAATATTTGGGAAGAGAAATGGGTTTATGGGCTTGATGGATATAGGCTGAACTTTCCTGAGACGGTTGAACCCTTAATGCCAAAGCTGGTTGTAGATATTATGAATAAGAAAGAGGGTAGGTGGAACATTTCTTTAATTGAACAATGGATTTCAGAGCAAGAGAAGGAGGCTATTATGAGACTACCTATATGCAAGACAGAGGAGGAAGATAAACTTGTATGGCCTCATAGTATTGGAGGGAACTATGAAGTTAAATCAGACTATAATATGCTGAGGACTGAAAAAGTAATGAAAGCGCAACTTAGCTTGAATTCCTTTTCGCATAGGGTGGATAAGAAGATTTGAAAGATCATTTGGAATCTGAATGTACCTAGTAAGATTCAAATATTTATCTGGAGATATTGTAATGTCTTACCATCAAGACTAGGGCTTTGGAAGAGGAAATGTCTGCCAAACCCTATTTGTGAAATCTACCAGCAATATGAGGAAACTGTTGAGCACCTACTTTTTGGTTGCGACTGGGTAAGAGTAATCTGGTTTGAAGCGGTGTATGGTTTGAAATCTCTAGGGAATCCATTACTACCTTTGATGACTGGTCGTTGGCTGTTATTGGAAATATTGAAAGATTAGAGATTCAAAGTGATGACTTATTGATAAGAATCTATTATACAGCTTGGCGTACCTGGAAGATGCGATGTGAAAGAGTTATGCAGGGGAAGCAGGTTGATTTATGGAAGACAATTAAAAGGATACAAATTGCATGGAAGGAAATGATGGATTGCAAGGAGGGTGATGATAATCTGAAAAGAGGGCCAGAGGCCACTTCATTGCAGAGTTTTTGGGAGAGACCTGAGGAACATTGGTTAAAAATCAATTATGATGGGGCTTTGTCTTGGAGTTGTTGTTAGAGATTGTGCAGGGACTCTGGTTGATGACACAGGCCAGGTAGTCGACGTTGTAAACCTAAACCATGTACATCCTCCATCAACACAATGACAATTTCCTGGGATGGGGCATTAAGCACAGTCGGACCATAATGACTATTTAGCGCCAATTTATCATACCCAATTGCATTCCCGACGTACATGATTAATCCGCACGTCGCATTCCCAGCGGAACATGTCCAAGATTGATTGGAGGACTGCATTGCATGAAAGCTCATCCCCCCTTCTGCGCAATAAGTTAACAGCAGTCATACAATCTATTTCCAGCAGAACCTTCCTCATTCCCATGTCCCAGGCACACCGCAACTAATCATGAATTCCCCACAGTTCCGCATCGACAGGGTTACAGACTCCAAAACCTCGCAAGTAACCTCGAAGCCAATCCCCATTGCAATCTCTTATACTCCCTCCTGCTGCTGCCCGACTCCTCCAATAGAAGCACCATCACTATTATATAATTCTCTTTTACTTGAACAATAATTTTTTTTAAATATCAAGTTTATCAAATAATATCTAGACTCATTTTTATAATAAAACTCAAAAATCTAAAATTCAAAATAATATAAACCAACTAAAAAACCGAACCTAATTGAATTATTAAGGAAATTCAAAACCGGACCAAACTTACCCAAAACGCAGCCTACACTCCCTATTGTTTATGAGGAGTAAGGACCCCAAATTCACATTTACATTTTATATACAAAACAAACAAAAATGAAGGTTGTAATCTAAGGAGAAAAGGAAGAAGAGGTGGAAGAAGAAGGAGATAAAGATGGCGGTGAATCATGGCAGATACAACCCAGGTTATGAATTGTCTTCTTCCTTGTTTCGTCAAGCTTTGAGCAATACACACAATATCTCCCTCGAAATTCTTCTGTACTTTCATCGCCTTCTTCGTCGTCATCATCATCATATTGTTTCTTGTCATGTTCAAGATTTCCATCTGTATCAACATTGTCATAACAAGGGCGTGTGTAAACTAGGCCCATCTTTGGCAGGTTTTCTGCAAGGAATTTATCCACATTGTCATCAACCCACTGACTCGCTCTCTTCCAAAACATCAAGGATACAACAAATACCGCTGCGCCTACACCGAATCCAACTCCAATGAATATGAATTGCCAATCGAATTCATCATTCTGGGTTTTTTTGGATGCACGGGGCCTTAAATCTTGGCTGTGGTTAGCATCGTTGCACTGTTTCGTCAATGGATTCCCACATAGTCCCTTGTTACCTTCATAAGAATCATTAGTAAATGTTGCAAACTGCTTTCCATCTGGTATGAGTCCCTCCAGTTGATTGTAGGAGAGGTTAAGGACTGCAAGGAAAGTTAGCTTTAAAAGCTGTTGAGGAATACTGTAACTCAGGTTATTACTCGAGAGGTCCAGGGATTCCAGCTGTTGCATCTTTCCTAGAGATGGTGGGATTTTTCCAGTGAGAGCATTGTGTGACAGGTTGAGAGCATACAGTGCTTTGAATTTTCCGATCACATCTGGTATTGGCCCCTCCAAGTTGTTGCATGAAAGGTCAATGGAGGTGAAAATAGTTAGGATTTTCACCAGCTCCATCTGTAGACCTTTGTTGGTAACTGTAATACCGTCTAGATAATAAATTCCAGTGAATCGTAGAACCTCAAACCGAAGGTGCTTAACATTTAGTTGAGCTTCATCGTCATAAACCTCCATTGCCTTCCATCTTGCTACGAATTTGTTTGGTAATTTTCCATTAAAACTATTGTGGCCAAAGTCCACAATTTGAAGCTTTGGCCAGGGGCGCTTGTCGGCTGGACAACCAATTCCCCCATGGAATCTATTTGATCGTAAAACAAGGATCCTCAAACTGGTTATGTTCTTCAAATGGCAAGGGTAGGTGTCGTTGATGTGATTGTTTCCAAGGTTTAATACCTCAAGCTTTCTGCACCTACCAAGGGATATTGGGATCTTACCTGTGAGCTCATTGCCATTGACATCTAGTGTTTCTATGGAACACTTTCTTGAAAATGCATTAGGGATTTGGCCACTCAGATTGTTGCCCCTAAGGTTCAATACCCCTAGAAGATCCATCTGTCCAATTAAACATTTTGGTATGGCACCACTCAGACTATTGTTGGACAAGTCAAGAACTCGCAGATTAACAGCCTCACATATTGATTTAGGAATGGCACCTGTAAGGCCATTGCTTGAGACAGAAAAGAAAATAGTGTAAGAGAGGTAGTCACCAATGTTACTTGGTAAAGAAGAAGTAAAATTATTGCTTGAAAAATCCAGATAGGTTGCAGATAGAGGCAGAGCTGGGATATGACCAGTGAGTCTGTTAAAACGAAGGTCAATGACTGAAAGATTGGGCACTATTTGATAAGGTTTCTGTAGACCCTCAAGCTGATTAAATGAAAGGTTCAGATGCAGGAGGTCATCACTGACACTCCAAATCCAATTGGGTACTTCACCTGAAATTTGGTTTTGTGAAAGATCCAGATAGGTTAATCTTGATTGGTTCTTTAGATCAGGGAACACATTCAATTTGCAGGACGCCAGCTTTAGTGTAGTAATCTTGGGAAAAGATGACAAGAACGAATAATTCTCAGTTGCAATGACAGACAGGTTGTTGTATGAAAGGTCAAGATATGTGAGATTCACAAGCTTCCGAATGTCTCTTGGCCGTATGGTGCCGTTGAAATTGTTGGAAGAAAGCACCAGAACGCTAAGTCTACTGAGTTCAAAAACATACGCAGGTATCGGCCCTTGCAATTGGTTGTAACTGAGATCAAGAGTATCCAATAAGGATTCTCTCACTTTTGGAGCACCAGTAACTTCACCATCAAATTGATTGTTGGAAAGCAGAACTCTTTTCAGTGAAGGGAGTGCCACAAGAGAGGAAGGAATGCTCCCATTGAGTGAATTGTGGCTTAAATCAATATGAGTAAGGTTTTGAAGGTCTTCCCACTTAAATGACTCGATCTTGCCACTTAGTTTATTATAAGAGAGATCTACATAGGCAAGATTTTTGGACAAATCAAAACGTGGGATTTGACCAGTAAAGTTATTGAATTTCAAGTCCAAGTAAACAAGCTGTTGCAGGTTGGAGAGTGAACTCGGAATTGCTTCGCTGAAATTGCAAGACGAAAGGTCTAATCTAGTCAAGTTCACAAGCTTGCCTATGGACTGCGGTAACGTCCCAGAAAAATTTGTTCCACTAAGTACTAAATTCTGAAGAGACCCATTATGATGGAATTCAGGCAAAGAACCATTAAGTTTCTTATTGTCAAGCACTTCAAGAGACTGTAGCATCCTTACCTGGAGTATCTCTCTTGGAAATTGTCCATGCAAGCTGCAGGAACTGAGCTTCAACGAAGTCAAATTTGGAAGCTGAGCTAGGAATGCTGGAACCATAGCAGACAAATTGTTCTTATCCAAGTGAATAATTGAGAGATTCTTCAATTTTCCAAGGGAGTCTTCAATTGGTCCAGAAATGTTACAGTTGGACATGCTCAATACTTCCAAATTGGCCAGTGAGGATAACCCTTTACACCACTCATTTCCGCTTGCTGAAATTTTGACCCCATCAAGATGGAGAGATCTTAGCGTTGTGAGATTTTCAACAAGCATCTTCAGGTTTGGCTTCTCGAGTTTCAAGGGTCTTAGTGTAAGAAGTGAATTCACAGATAAGTCGAGAGTAATCAAGTTTGTCAAGCGTGAAATCTCAGCCGGAACTTGCCCAGTAAATCCAGCATTTGACAAATTAAGATAGATCAAATTTGAGAACTTGTCAAACCCACACGGAAAACTGAAGCTGAGTGTGTTATAAGCCAAATTAAGCTGCCGAAGATGCTGAAGATTGAAAAGAGTACTCGAATTATCAACTGTTCCGGAAATTAATTGGTTGCTCAAGTCGAGTTTGATAACCCGACCACCTTCATCGCAGGATATACCACCCCAAGAACAGCAATCCGTGCTTTGGTCCCAGTTCCGCATCTTTGCAGACAATGAAGAATTGAGGGTTTTCCCCAATCCGAGCAGCAACTCGTGCTGATGGCTTTGACATTCACCAGAAACCAAAACTGCTACAAAGGAATACAATAAAAGCCAAAAAAGGACTGAAATCCTCATTAGTAACATATCCATAGAACTAAGAATTATGAAGAAGATATCACCATGGGGTTAGGTTGATGCGTGTGCAGATCCACAAGCATGAACTATTTGGCAAAGAAAATAGCAGAAATAAGAGGAAAAAACAGCAGGGGAGGGGGCAGAGGAGAAGCGTGTTCTTTGTTTATTATTTTGGTTTTGTTGTAGACTTTTCTACAATCAGTACTAATAATAATAATACGCGTTGTTTTGTCGGCTTTTTTTCTCTAGTGTTGTTTAAGCTAAGTTGGAAAATTCAAACCAAAGAAAGAACTAAAATGTATTGAATACTGCAAAGCTGTTGGCCACCAAGTAATTTAATGTAATCAGACCTAATCCTCACATTCACACTAAGCTTCTGTTTTTAACTGATTACGAGGCATGAAATTAAGCTGTCCCTTCTTTACTTTCTATTTCATACTCCATGATTTATGCCTTTCTTTGTCACTTACTGCCATCTATTCTTTTCTTTATACATCCTAACACTGTAGATATGTGTTATTGTATCTACCTACCTGTCCTTTTTTTCTTTCTATTTCAGCCCAACGTGAAACAATGACAATGAAAAAGTAAAAGGATTAAGAAAAAAAGTTATATTTTCAATTTAGCATTTTTATGTTATACAATTTCTTTTGTATAAATAATTTGGTTTTCACATGTTTTTTTTTCTGTATACATACTTCTATATTGGTTATGTTTCATTTTGTGTTATGTTTAACTATTTTAAGGATTTTATATAAATTTATCCCACTTTGTTTACCAAAAATATTAAAATATAAAAATATCGGTTTAAAATATAATTGGTTGAAAAGTGCTAAAATAATATGTTTTAATCTCATTCTTAATGTGTTTTTGGGTGATTATTTGATATTAATGGTGAATTTTATGCTTCTAATCCTTTAAATTCATGTTTTTATACTTAGAAGAGCATTGGGGAACAAAAGGAGCGAAAACTGAAAAATTGGAATAAAGGCTACATAGGCTGGACCATTCCACATGACTAGGCTAGACCATTCCATACGACCTGGACACACGATAGATTATCACACGACCATGTGGCAGTGTAAAAAAAATATGTCGATAATGAAAAATATATTGCAAAGAAAAAGAACATACGAATTTTACGTAAAATCCCTTTTGGGAAAAAAAACCACGGGTAGAGGAGAAGAAAATTCACTATGTCGAATTCAAATGATTACAAGAGGAATAGACTATGTCTATTTAAAGGCTTGTAGAGCCATATTCTAATAAGAATGTAGTAAAATTGAAACACCTTATTCTAAACAATATAAAATGGATGGAGCTTAATAAGGTTTAAAAAACCTTATTCTAAAATAAAATAAAAGAAAGTTCTATATGGATTTTACTTTTATTTTATTTTACCACTGTATTTTATTTAAATAAGGATTCAGGTCACTTAATTCTAACAATCTCCACCTTGACACGAATTCTCAATGAACAAGTTCTTCATCGCGAACTCTCAACAAACAAGTTCTCCACCTCTTCTATAAAACCCCTTAAGGGTTTAACTTCAACAATGAACACCAACCAAGTCTAAGCAATGCTCAAACTTAGTTATAGGAAGTGACTTAGTCATCATATATGTACGATTTTCATGAGTATTAATTTTGTCACAACAATATCACCACGAGCAATAATATCACGAACAAAATGATATCGAACATCAATTTATTTTGTTCTCTCACGAAACATTTTATCTTTTGTAAAGAAGATTGCACTCTGACTGTCACAAAATACTGTACTAATTTGAAGGTCTTCATTGAGTTCACTAAAGAGTCCCTTCAACCAAATAGCTTCTTTACAAGCCTCAGTAATCGCCATGTACTCAGCTTCAGTGATAGACAAAGCGACTATAGTTTGCAAGGTGGCTTTCCAACTGATTGCACAACCTCCAATTGTAAAGACATAACCTATGAGAGATCTTCTTCTATCAAGGTCTCCAGCAAAATCAGTATCAACATACCAAATGACTCCATCTCTATTTCTTTCAAACTGTAAGCAAACATCAATAGTACCTCGTAAGTATCTTAAAATCCACTTAACTGCTTTCCAATGTTCTTTACTGGGATTTTTCATGTATCTGCTAACTGCACTGACTGCATATGATAAATCTGGACATGAACAAACTATAGCATACATGAGAGATCCCACTGCACTAGAGTATGGAACATGTGACATGTACTCAATCTCATCATCTGATTATGGAGACAAAGTTGATTAAAGTCTGAAATAGGCTGCTAAAGGAGTACTAACAGGCTTAGCACTCTGCATATTGAACCTGTAAAGAACTTTCTCAATGTACCCCTTTTGAGTTAGGTACAATTTACTTGATTTTCTATCTCTGAGTATCTTTACACCAAGTATCTTCTTTACTAGTCCCAAATCTTTCATCTCAAATTCTTCACTTAGTTAGGCTTTGACCTTTCTTATCTCTCATTTATCTTTTACTGCTATCAACATGTCATCAACATAAAGAAGTAGATACACAAAAGAACCATCACTATTTTTCTTAAAGTAAACACAACTGTCAAAACTACTTCTTTTGAAATCATGAGAAATCATAAAGGGATCAAACCTCTTGTACCACTGTCTTGGTGACTGTTTCAAACCATAAAGGGACTTTTTCAACAAGTAAACATAATCTTCTTTTTATGAGACTGTAAAACCCTCTGGTTGTTTCATGTAAATATCCTCCTCAAGTTCTCCATGTAAAAATACAGTTTTTACATCTAACTGCTCAAGCTCTAAATCATGCATGGCCACAATACCAAGCAAAACTCGAATCAAACTATGCTTAACAACTGGGGAGAACACATCTGTGAAGTCCACTCTTGGAACTTGATTATAACCTTTTGCAACAAGCCTTACTTTATATCTAGGTTCTTCAACTCCTAGAGTTCCTTCTTTCTTTTTAAACACCCATTTACAACAAACAACCTTTTTACCTTTAGGAAGTTTCACAATATCCCATGTTCTATTTTTGTGAAGTGATTACATCTCCTCTTGCATAGCAAACATCCACTTTTCTGAGTCTTTACAGCTAACCGCCTCAGAATAATTAGATGGCTCTTGGTTCGCATCTATATCTTCAGCCACATTTAAAGCATAAGTAACTAGATTAGCCTCGGCATACTTCTTTGAATGTTTAATTTCACTTCTAATTCTATTTTTGGTGATAGAGTATTGTGGTGAAGAAGCAACTCTATTCTCAATTTTTGTACTGGCTTGAAGAGTCGACTCTATTATAGATTCTATATTAAACTGATGCTCCACTTGCTTTTGATTTTCTTTATTAGAAGATTCTTTAAGAGATAAGTTAGGTAGCATAGCAGTTTCATAAAAAACAATATCTCTCCTAATCACAACTTTTCTATTTTCAAGACACCATAACTTATACCCTTTTACACCAGCTTTATAACCAAGAAAAACACATTTAATGGATCTCGGTTCCAATTTTCCATTATCAACATGAGCATACGCAGGACATCCAAAGATCTTTAAATCAGAGTAATTAACAGGATTATCAAACCATACCTCTTGTGGAGTCTTTTTCTCAATCGCAACGGATGGAGATCGGTTGATCAATAAACATGCAGTAAAGGCTACTTCTGCCCAAAACGACTTTGGTAAGTTGGCATTTGACAACATACATCGAACTTTCTCCATGACCGTTTTATTCATTTGTTCTACAACACCTTTTTGTTATGGAGTATGACAAACTGTCAAGTGTCTCACGATCCCTTCTGACTTGCATAATTTATTAAACTCATCAGAATAAAACTCTAAGCCATTATCTGTGCAGAGGTATTTTATTTATTTTCCTGTCTGTTTTTTAATCATAGTTTTCCAAGACTTAAATGTGGTAAATACATCACTTTTCTACTTCAGGGAGAACGCCTAAACTTTTCTGAAAAAATCATCAATAAAAGTTAGTATATAATTAGCTCCACCTCTCCAAGGCACTTTGAATGGCCCCCACAGATCAGAATGAATATACTCTAACATTCCCTTCGTGTTATGGATTTCTTTGGTGAATCAAACTCTCTTTTGCTTCCCAAAAATGCAGTGCTCACAGAACTTCAGTTTGCAAATTCTTTGCCAATCAAGAAGTCCTCTTTTTTTCTCAATTCTGACATGTCATTCTCACTTATATGCCCTAAGCGCATATGCCAAAGTTTAGTAATATCATCATCTTACAAGGAAGAGGAAGTGACAGCTGCATCACCAGTAACAGTAGAACCCTGCAAAACATATAACTTTGCAGTCTTTCTCTACCATTTCATCACGACAAGGAAATCTTTGGAAATCTTCAAAACCCCACTTTCAGTTGTGTATTTGTACCCTTTTGAATTAAGAGTACTCAACGAAATTAAATTTCTCTTCAACTCTGGAACATGTTACACGTCACTAAGTGTTCTGACAACTCTGTCAAACATCTTAACTTTAATTGTTCCAACACCTATAATTTTATACAAAGTATTATTTCCCATCAAAACAACACCTTCAGACACTATTTCGAAGTTGTAAACCAATCCCGATTGGGACTTATGTGGAAGGTACAGCCTGAATCAAGGATCCACTCATTGTTCACTTTAGAATTGTTGACAGAAGTGACTAGAAGTTCACCATCGCTGTAGTCTTCTACAACATCAGCTTCATTGAAATTTTTTTATTGTTTTCTCTTTTGATTCGCAGCCTCCCTTTTGATTTTATTCTGTAGCTTATAGCACTCAGATTTAATATGTCATTTCTCCTTGTAAAAGTTACAAGTTTTGCCTCTGTTTGAAGACTTCGATCTACCCTTAGATTTACCGCGAGAATTCTGTTCTTGTGTCTTTTCACGATCATCATCAGCATTCCGATCTTGTCTCCTACGAACAATGAGACCCTCTCTCTGAGAGTCCGTTTTAACCACAAGATGCTTTATCTTATCATACGAAGTCAAAGAATCATAAACCTCATCAACTATAAAAGACTCGCGGCAATATAAAATCGTATATCTAAAGGTTGAATAAGACGGGGGCAACAAACAAAGTACAATCAACCCTAGATCTTCCTTATCATACTGAACCTCCATGGCCTCCAAGTTTGAGAGAATTTCTTTGAACACTGTTAAGTGTTCGTGCACAGACGCACCTTCCTCCAAACGATGAGCATAAAGATGTTGCTTCATATATAGCTTCCTGGTTAGAGTTTTTGACATACATATTTGTTCCAGCCTCTTCCATAATCCAGCGGCGGTCTTCTCTTTCATCACATCTTGCAAAATTTCGTTGGACAAATGCAAATGTAATTGTGTTAACGCCTTTCGATCATTACGCTTCTTCTTTTCCTCCGTCAATGTTGAAGGCATCTTATCTACCCTATCAGAGCTTCCTCTAAGTCCATCTGTGCAAGAACTGCCTGCATCTTAATCTGCCATAACGCAAATCTGGTGTTACGATCCAACAGTAAAATTTCATAATTCAAATACGTCATTACCGTAATCGAGATGAACAACCCAGAAGCTCTGATACCAATTTGTAAAATAAATATGTCGGTAATGACAAATATATCGCAAAGAAAAGTGAAATAAAAATAAAATAAAGAACACACAGATTTTACATGAAAACCCTTTCGGGAATAAAACCACGGACAGAGGAGAAGAAAATTCATTATGTCGAATTCGAATGATTACAAGAAGAATAGACCATGTCTATTTATAGGCTTGTAAAGCCATATTCTAATAGGAGTGTAGTAAGATTGAAACACCTTATTCTAATCAATACAAAATAGATGGAGTTTAATAAGGTTTAAAAAACCTAATTCTAAAATAAAATAAAAGAAGTGTAGTTCTATATGGATTTTACTTTTATTTTATTTTACCACTGTATTTTATTTAAGTAAGGATTCGAGTCGCTTAATTCTAACAAGCAAGCCGTGTCGATTTCGTAAATTGAACTCTAAACAGCGGGAAAACGCGATTTTTAGGATTTTTCAGACATTCTAAGACCTATATATGACAAAAATAAGAAAATATGAGTGAGCCGTCATAGAATATTTTAGAAAATAACTTGAAAAACATAATTGAAGTTGATTCTAAAGTAGATTTCCATCAATGTTGAAGATTCTCTTTTGATTTCTTTGGAGATTATTATAAGTTTCTTTGGTTTTTGTGGTTATATTGTATTTTGGATGTTGTACCTAGGGAGATGAACCCTATAATGAATTTTGTCGTTTGATTTTTATTTTACGCAATAAAGATTTAGATTTTGTTCTCAATTATGCGTGTTTAATTCTTGATTTAATATTTCTAAACTATTAATTCATATTTGATGTCCTTAAATTAGAGGAGGAATGGACCCTATTTAAGAGTAGATCTAGTGTAATTGAGTGGAGTTGCATGCAATCCTAAAAATATGACGACATAAATCTACCAAATTTGAGTCAAGTCAAATCTAATAGGGGAATCCATAGATCGAGTTAATACAATAATAAGGGTTTTAATTTAAATGAAATTTCAGTTAATCAACCTAAAGTCAGTTGCTTTTATTTTTGAAGAGAGATATTAATATACTAAGTGAAGAAATTTCGTAATTTAGATTGATGGTAACAGATGAAATCTAAGTGAATTCTTTCATGGATATTATTTTGCTTCTTGGTTGTTAATCGATTATTTTCTTAATTTGTTCTTTATCGAGTTCTTTAGTTAATTTAATTAATTAATTTTAGTTTTTAATCAATCAATCTAATTATTCGATTAAATAATAGAAAGAAGTTTTTTAGTCTTCGCGTGAACGATATCTTTACTTATCATAACTATACTATTAATTGATAGGTGCAATTGCCTTAATCAGATTTTTAGTTGGTTTACAACTGCATCATTGGTATATGAGTTTGACAATTTTTTTAATGTTGTATTTGTGTTATTTTTTTTTATCTAATCTAGTACTAGTATTTGACAAAAGTTATATATTTAGGTGCTCAAAAGTAATGACGCTAACTTTCTAGTATTTAATTCGCGTTTTAGAGTTGATTTGATGAAATCATCGAACTGTATTTGAAACATTAAATGTAAAATTAAACAAACTAACAATTAACACCAAATATATTCTATTAAAACCGCATGAAAAATTCAAACCTAGTAATATTAAAATTAACTTTCATCAAATTAACATTGAAACTCAAATTAAACACTAAAAATTAATATTATTATTTTAGGTACCAAAATATATAATTTTGACAAATAAAAGTAAAAAAAATACAACTCTAAAAAAAGTGTGAACAAACCAAAAATATTTAAATAATATACAATAGTGAATTTGGACAAAATTCTATTAGTACTTTTATATTTAAAGTGATTAGTCTTTATATTGATTCTTAAATCAATTTATAATTCACAATGGAGCGAGTAGAATGGAAATTTGTTTAAATATTATTTATTTTAAATTTTAAATAATGTTTTTAAATGGTTTATGTGCATGTTGACTCTAATTTCAATTTAAGATTCATTAGAAAAATACTTTTATATATTTTTAAATGCATTTAAAAAGTTAGCTCATATCTTTACCTGTGATTAAATAAAGATATGTGACCCACCCATGAGATAAAATATTTTTAAATATTTTAAATAATAAATTTAAAATAATTAATCAGCATGCTAATTTGTAACTTTTAATTTAAAATTAGCATCTAATTCTAAATAATTATAATGAATTTAATTTTGATCATTGTTATACCACATTCGTCTCAAAATACACATGATAAGCCGAAAAGGCACCTGAGTTGTAAGCCTGCCACTAGTAAGCTTAGAGGCCACCTGCGTACTCATCCTTCCAGAGTGACCACCTAAGCAATGGGTGATCTACTCTTCATTGGGAACATAAAATTGTTGGTCATTAAATATCCCGTGAGCTCAATTATTTTATCCCATCAAGTCAAAATGAAAGACAATCTGTCTTGTCACAGACATCCCTCCTACGTGCCCCGTAATGATGGTTAAATGCCAAGTCCAATACGTTAAAATCAAAAACAATAAAGAAGGATTTGGTTGACCCTTCAAGAATATTAAACCTACGCTATGCCAACACTCTTTCAAGCCTCAACCTTTACGTTCTCTTTTCCACTGCTATCAATAACCTCTGGCTCTCCACCCCGATTGGATGAACCAACCTCCATAGCAACCACCCTTCTCTCCTTCATACTTTTCTCTTGTTGTATATTGTATTAACAATTATTAGTGCAGTTAGTGTGGACAACATGGCTTCTTAATCTCAAAGTGGCACCCCAATTGATCAAACCAACCAGATTAATAACCCAACTAACAAGTAAACTTTTCCACTTCACTTAACACCTTCATCTCACCTATCTCAAGTATTTCTACGGGCTTGAACTCTACACAAACCTTTCTTTCTGCCTCCATTCCTGCTAAAGCTTATCTGTAATATGCAAGCGTCCTTCTTCCCACTTTAGAACAACTAGTCAATGTTCTAGAAGATACTCTAGCCACCAACCCTACAACTCCTGCTGCACCAACAAGAACTATTCCTTTAGTCACCTCGACTCATTGGCTGTTGCAATGCCTCGATAACAGCCTAATGTGACTCCTCTTGGGCCTTTTAACCATACAACCCGATGCTTATGAGAAGTTGTAACTTGCCTCACACCACACCCACTCCACCAACCGCAACTCCCATTCCACTAGACCAAGGTTCTCACCAATAGGCATCAGACCCCCAGACTCATGACTTTGAGACTTAGGAGAAAAATGCGACGTTTCGAAGAGTAATTCTCCCAGTAAGAATGTTGTGTTAAGGAGCAGCAAGAGCAATAACGTATTAGTCCATCTACTCTACTTTTAATATGGTCTAATTCGCTTTTAGTCCTATACTCTTCAAACATTTAAAATTTATATAACTCTTAATTTCATGAATTTAGTCCCTCTACTCTATTGATTTATTTAATAATTCAAGTCTAATATTGATAAGACCCTTGAAGGAATTCTTGTAAATCAAATTATATAACATTTTTAAATTAAAAAATTAATCACATAGTCAATATTAAATATTTAAAAAGTCAAACAAGCAAATAAAAATATTCAGTGTAGGATTAAAAGGTTTCTATTTATTTATTTATTTATCAAGGTATCTACGAGAATGCCCAAAGAATTAATTTTTTGCATTCTGTAGGTCCATTAGGGGGATAAGTATTGACCACAAGTTTTAAAGATAAGGTTTCTTATTTTGAATATATGGGTATAAAGTTTTTTAACATTGTTAGAAAAGTAAAATTTAAAATTTTTTTATCACGCTTACATGGTTTTCATGGAGTTTTAAATTGGTTACGTGATTTTTTTTTTAAATTTTAAAAATGCTATATAATCAAAAACTAAATTTTAATGATTCAAAGTAGAAAAAATAAATTTCAAATGTGTAAAAAATAAAAAAGATTAAAGCAGAATTAGACATTGTAATATTCATGCAGGCAAAGAATCAAGTGCTGAAAGAAATCAAAGTACGGTAAAGGAAGTGGAAATGACTGTAATCAATGTTTGAAAACTTTGACAACATTGAGAGGTTATAAGCATTAAACGACGTAGCACGCAACATTCAAATCCGTGTTCCTCGGATTCTTCATATGGCCTACAAAAATGCTACGTTAGTTTTACTTTTATATGTTTTTTCTTTTGTCCTAATAAATTTGGTGAACAGTAAATGACTTTTGATGCTGTAAACCAGTTTAGTTAAATTAAGAAAAGACCATTAACACCTAACTCAACCAAACCAAACCAAAAAAAGAACATAGAACTGTAGGGTTTTAATGAGTTCAGCAGCAGCTTTAGAAAGGAACCTTTTAATGGAGAATATAGCTGAGACTCTATTGGTAAAGTTCGTCTAAGAATATTGACTCTTTTTTTTTTTTTTTTGTAAATTTCTTCATGTGTCCCATGAGAACAAATGCCCTTCCTATAATGCTTAACCAAGACCGGTGTTTGAGTCTAAGCTCGTCTCACCCTATTTAATTCATGTGAAATACTGTTGTCCTATTGGTGAACATACTGTGAAAACTTGACAGGTTTTCTTCTTTAGTTTTTCTTGGTCCAAAAGTTGCTTTCTTTCATCATTTTCTCAAACTTATTTTTTAATTTAAAAATTATTTTATTTTATTTTATTTTAATATTTAATAATTTAATATATTTTTATTTATTAAAATTTTTTATATAATTCTCTTAACCTTATTTTAATATTTACAGTAGAGTAATATTATATATTTAATATAAGTTTATTCTTTTAATGTGTTTTAAATTACATAATATATAACAATAACAAAAACATAATATAAAGTATTATAAACTTAAAAATGGATCAGGCTAAGTCAGACTCAAGCCTTGAATGTTCAAGCGCGAGCCTAACTCATATTTTAAAACCTAAATCCTCTTAAATTTCGAACAAACCTTCAAATATGATTGAATAACCAGGGGACGAACAAGTATATGTTACTTCCATGTAGACTAGGAATTGTGCTTGACGATTATGAAACCAAAAAATATGTCTCAATATATTCTTCTAAGACTTGGATGATACACAATAAAATTGCATTTATAAAATATTATATATGTATGGAAAATAATTATATAATAGAGTTTTGAGACGTGACACATTTTCATGGAGGTTTTTATGTCTAAAGTTGTTAAATAATTGGTATAATTTTGTGTTGCATTAGAAATATCAATAGGCTTAATTCAAAGGGCTTGGCACTTAGTTTACTTATTTATTCATAAAGAATAATTTATTTTGCATATTTTTAAGTAATATAAGATTTAAATTAACAAGTATTACTTTTCTTTAATGATATGCATTCTTGCATTTCTTTTGTCTTTCATCGAAAGATCTCCATCACTCTTTCACTTCATTTCAGTAGGTGAATTAATTACGGAATGAAAAAGTTAGGTCAAATTTTATTATTAATTTGTCTTACATATAAATTATGAATTTATCATTTAATTCTTATACTTTTCAAATTGGTCAAATTTAGTTCGTGTATTTTTTTAATTTTAAAATTTATATCTTGACTTTAACATTAGTCATTATAATGACAGTGTTTTTTGCAAGTATTATGTGAAAATAATAAATTGATACAGGATTTCACATGTGATAATAAGAACCAAATCTAAATTTTATGCGTAGTATAAGAACTAATAGTAGAATTTGACCAAAAAGTTATAGGATTGATCATGAATGATTTTCTGTATAGAAATTAGTAGAGTGTAATGGGGAAATTATGGGTGAGCAAAACTTAATTCGATTTGATTCGAAGAAATCGAAAAAAAATTGAATTTCGAATTAATCGAATCGAGTTATTCGAGTTTTGAGTTTGAGTCGAGTTGAACTTTACAATTTGAATAAGTTGAATAACAGATTGAAATAAATACCCCTTTAGTCTTTGTCAATTTTGAAAATAAGCAAATTGGTCTCTCTCAACAAAAATTACAAAAAAATCAAATTAATTTTCAAAATTCAAAATATTTATAAAATTCCAAATTTTATATTTTTAAAAATATAAAATTCTAAATAATATATAAAGAAAGTTAAAATTTTAAAATTTTCTAAAATAATAATTTTGGGACCTAAATAAGTTAATTAATGATTTGATTTATCATAAGTATCTTATTATTATTATTATTATTATTATTATTATTATTATTATTATTATTATTTTTCTTTGAATTTTTTCCAAATTTATATGATTTTAAATTTAGGTGCTCTAACATGTAATTAGTTATCTTGTAATAAAATTTTAATTTGAAATGTTTAATTTTTAAATTAACTCGAATAATTTCATTTAATTCAACTTGACTTAATTCAAAAAATTTCAAATTGAATTAAAATAATAAAATAAGACTCATCAATTCAAATTTTTTTACTCAATTTGACTCAATTCAATTGAGCGCTCACTGTAAGGGAAGTAATAACTACCATTGCCCATGAAAATAACAGCTCAATAAACTCAAATATAAAATAAAAACCAAACTTGCAAGTTCAAACTTGGAACTTTGAACCTAACATAAATGTAGGGGTGGGAGTGGATTCAAAAAAATAAAAAAAATTTTAAATTTTAAATTAATTTAATCGAGCTATTTGAGTCAACTCGAATAAGTAATTTAGGTTTCAAGTTTGAGTCTAGTTGAATTTGACAATTCGAATAATTCAAATAATAGATTTGTGTAAATGAGTGAGAGTGGATTCAAAAAAAATAAGAAAAAATTTAAATTTTAAATTAATTGAATCGAGTTATTTGAGTTAACTCGAATAAGTAATTTAAGTTTTAAGTTTGAGTCGAGTTGAATTTGACAATTCGAATAATTCAAATAACAGATTTGTGTAAATATCTCTTTATTCCCTGTCAATTTTGAAAATGAGCAAATTGGTCTCTTCCAAAAAAATTACAAAATAAAATCAAAATAATTTTAAAAATCCAAAACAATTTTTAAAATTTAAAATATTTATAAAAATTTCAAAATTTGTATTTTAAAAATTATAATTTTTAAAAATATATAAATAATATATAATGTTAAAATTTAAAATTTCCTAATATAATAATTTTGGGACCTAAATAAGTATATTATTTTTAGTTTTTGCTTTGAAATATGGTTTGTAATTTATATGCTCTAACATGGAATTAATTATATTATAATAACATTTTAATTTGACATGTTTAATGTTTTAATATAACTTGAATAATTTCACTCGATTTGGCTCGACTCAAATTTCATTTCACTCGACTTGATTCAGAAAAATTTCAATTCGAGTTAGAATGATAAAATAGGACTTGTCAACTCAATTAACTTCAAATTTTTCATTAAATTCGATTAAATTTGATCGGACGCTGACTCGAGAATGCATTTGATATGATGATCAGCAATTCATAACTAAAATATAGCAACTGTTCTGTAGTGCAAAGAAGCATGAAATTCAAGTGTTGGGAAATGGAAGTTTATTTGAAAAATGGAAACGCATTTAATTTGACGATCAGCAATTCATAACTTATAGTTAGTGACTGGGGGAAGCCATAACTTTTTTTTTTTTTGGAAATCAAGAATTAAATTATAAAATTTTAAAAAGATTAAAATATAATTTTGTTATTGTATCAACTTAAAAATTTTACGATTCCTAGAGAGGTTAAGCTGTAAATATGCCATTAGTGGAGAGGTCAAAATTGAATAATAATAAAATTTGAGATAAACAAAATTGTAATTTTAGCATTGTATATTTTCTTGGATCGTTTGGAAAGTATCGTTGTAAATTTCGACCCAAGTCCAATTAATCCATCACTGTTGAAATCTAGGTCGGGTCATATAACAGTGTAGACGGTTAAATCTTTACCGGCCATTTAATGAAGCGACCTCCGCCTCTGCACTCAGCTAGGGTTCATCGAGTATCCAAAGAGAAGGGAGGCATCAAGTTTTCTATCAACTTATCACCATGGGAGCCAAGGGAACTTATAAAAACAAGTTTCATATTAGCTGATCTTATATCTGATTTCATTGATAGATACTTCTATTTAAAGAGGTAAATGGTTACAAACAAGACTGAAGTACATCTAAAGATTACGAGGAATCAAAACACAACAGCTACAGGAACAATTAGGGAGAGTTTCCCTATTTATTTTCATGCATACAAGTGTACTGATTCTGATGAACCTTCTTATGTAGTGCATGGTGCAGTCATACAAGGGTTTCAGCCAGTTGGGTGAAGCCGCTTCTTATTTTTCCAAACCCACATCCTTCGATGCTCTTTATTATTACTATAGCCTTCTTCCTTGGATCCAGTGAGCTATTGTCCTATGATTTCTGTTTCTGTGGTCCAGCTTAGGGAAAAACTTGAAAAGAACACGATCAATGCGCTTGGAATACTATATCCTCCATCTCTTCCAAAACATAAGAGGAACAATGCCAGCTCTTAGACAAATGACAAATCCTATCTCAACACTTATCAAATTCCAATTGATATGGTTACCAGTCCTGGGATTTGAAGGGTCGACTTTTGTAACTGCAGGGGATTCACATGGTGCCTTCAAAAGAAGTCCGCATAATCTTGCATTGTTTTCAAACGAAGCTTCTGGAAATGACTGAATTTGAGTACCTAATGGGATCTTTCCTATCAATTCATTGTTGGAGAGATTGAGGAATGATAAGAAATTTAAGTTTGCTAGCTGCAGAGGAATCTGCCCAATTAGATGGTTGCTTGAAAGGTCTAAGGCCTCTAGCTTCAGCAAGTTTCCTAAAAATGACGGGATTGTGCCCGTGAGAGCATTATTTGAGAAGTTAAGCAAGTATAATACTCTGAAATCCCTTATAGCTTCGGGTATAGGCCCTTCAAATTTGTTGGAAGAAAAGTCAATGGAGGTGAAGATGGTTAGGATTTTCACCAGCTCCAACTCTAGACCTTTCATGGTAACTGTCATTGAATCCAGAAAAGAGAGTTCACTGAGTTTCAGGAATTGGAAGTGGAGGATTTCTGAATAAGGTTCATCCTTTTCTGTCATCATAGTATTCCAGGTCATCAACAATCCATGTGGTAGTTTACCACCAAAAGAGTTAGAAGCCAAATCAATAATCTGAAGCATAGGCCAGGTGATGTTCTCTCGACAATTAACGTCTCTTTTAAATTTGTTGGATCTCAAAACAAGAACACGCAACCTCGATGTGCTCTTCAAATGACAATGAAAAGTGTCGTCAATTTGATTGTTCCCAAGGTCTAATACTCCTACATTCTGCACTTAACCAAAAATTTTGGAACCTTTTCGCCCAGTCGGTTTCGATTCAGATCTGGAGTTTGTAACACACAGTTTTCTGGAAATGTGTCAGGAATATTGCTGCTGAGATTGTTTCGCTTTAGATTCAGTACTCCAAGAGACACACTCATTTGAATCAGGCATTCAGGAACTGGCCTGCTTAGGGAATTATTAGACAGATCAAGTACTAGAAGAGATGAACCTTGACATATGGACTTAGGAATGCTCCCGTGAAAGTTGTTTCTTGAGAAAGAGAAGAAACAATCAAGCTGTAGAAATTCACCAATCTAATGTGGTAAAACTGAGCTGAAATTGTTGCTTGAGTAATCCAGATAAACAACTTTTGGTGGAAAAATTGGTTTTTGCCCCTGAAGTTGATTGCCATGAAGGTCAATTACAGCCAGAGGTGAAGTTATGTACGAAGGTCTTTCAAATTTTACAAGGAAGTTCAAAGAAAGATTTAGGTAACTAAGGTATTAAGTTTTCCAAATCCAACTCGGTATTTTCCCATGAATCCTGTTGTTTGAAAGGTCTAAGTGGTCTAAAATGGATAGGTTTTTCAAGAAATCTGGGAATTTAGTCAAGTTGCAAGATGCCAAATTCAATATGGCCAAGTTGGGGAGGAAAGGAGGCAACGAAAGATTAATAAAACTTGAGTCAAAAGGTAGGTTATTATATGAAAGATCAAGAACAGTACGATTCTTCAGTTTGTGAAATACACTCCGTGGTATTAAGCCACTGAACTTGTTACAAGAAAGTGACAGCTCGTGGAGACCTTGGATTTCAAATAAAAATATTAGAAATGGCCATTGTAACCTATTTCGGCTTAGATCAATGACTTCAAGTAGTGAAGAAAATTCACCTTTGACCTCACTGAATCCACCAATAAACTGATTTTGTGGAAGGTAGATTTCCCTCAAGGATTGACTCTAAAACAGAGTTGGTGGGACAGTTTGTTAGAGATAAGAAGTCAGTAGTTAGTTAGTTAGCTAAGGTTGTTATCAACTGTCAAGTTAGTTAACATCTATCTCTATTAAATGCATGTATTTTCACAGTAATGAGTATGAAAAGAATTATGAGTTGGATTCTTTTACTCATGTGATCTTGACATGGTATCAAGAGCCAATGAGTTCTTGGCATAATCTTTTTTTTTTCTCCCAACTGCGTTTTATTACTTCATTCATGGAGACTGAAACCCTATATTCCAGTGCCACATCTCATCACTCGTCGAATACTGCTTCGCAAGGTCAGACTTCTCAATCTTAGTCGAATGTTCAATATTTCTCGAAACATGATACGGTCAAGCTTAGTGAACAAAACTACTTGCTGTGGAAACATCAAATTTTACTCATTCTTGAGGGGTATGAGCTTGAAGGATATGTTCTTGGTACCATTTCTGTTCCTTCTCCTCTTATTCCTGGACCTGATGGACAGTCTGTTCCTAATCCGTTGTTTCTTCTCTATAAAAAGCAAGACAAATTTCTAGCCTCTTGGTTGCTTTCTACTATAACTGATGAAATCTTGGTATATCTCACGATGGCCAAGACCAGTTTTGAAGTTTGGACAGTCATTGAACGACGTTTTAGTGTGAAGTCTACTGTTAAAATTTCTAGTATGCACCATGCCTTGTATTCTGTCAAGAAGGCAAATCTTTCAGTAAAAGACTACTTGGCCAAGGTGAAAATGTTGTGTGATAGCCTGATTACTGCTGGCAGTCCGATATCTGAACAAGAATAGGTCAGTATAATTTTAGCTGGTCTCTTGATGGAATATGAATCTATTCGAATTTTTGCCTCGGCGACACCAGTATAACTTGAACTCTTAACTGATATGTTAATTGACTGCGAGTCACGATAACTAGCTCTTCTAACAGAGACACCGTTCCAAGCAAATCTGGCTTCTCATCTCAAACAAGCCGCTGATGGAAATTCAACACATACTGGGACTTCAAATCACTACCAACAGGAGTATAAGCCTGGTCATCGGGGTCATGGTCGTGGTTGGTCTCGTGGCAGGGGCCGTGTGAGTAGTCGTGGCTGGTCTCGCTCTAAGCTTCAGTGTCAACTCTGTGGCAAGATCGGTCACTTAGTTCAGACCTGTTATCATCGTTTCGATGAGACCTTTTCAGGGGTCGACTCCAACCAGCAAGTGTCTGTTAATTGCCATCAGTTTCAAGATCAGGATGGCTCCTCTACACGATCTTGTTCTCGTAAATGTAACTCCTGTTGGTAGCCTTCTTCTCAACCTTCATTTCCTCTAGATTCTGATCAAGGATGGTATCCTGATTCTGGAGCTACAAACTATATCACACCAGATATAACAACTCTTACGAATGTTGCTCCCTATGCAGGTACGAGTTATGTGTCCATGGGAAATGGTGATTCTATCTCTATTGTTAATATAGGATCTGCCAGTCTGTTGGCTGGTTTTAGGCTACTGCGGGTTCAAAATGTTCTCCATGTTCCTACTGTTTGTAAAAATTTACTTTCTGTTGGTTAGTTTACCAGAGATAATGCGGTGTATTTTGAATTTCACCCATTCTTGTGTTATATGAAGGATATAAAGACAAAGAAAACACTCCTAGTGGGCCACATGCGTGATGGTCTTTACAGGTTCGACGTGTCCAACTCGTCTCCTTCCTCATCTGGTGTGCCTTCACAACCCACCTCGACGTTCTTGGGTGCAGCTCGAGTTTTCTCTTCTACTGATCTGTGGCACAAAAGACTTGGGCACCCCTGTCCCAATGTGCTTGGGGTTGTTTTGCGAGACTGTAATATTCCGTTTAGTAGAAAAAATATGCTGAATGTTTGCTCAGCTTGTCAGTTTGGCAAAGCCCATAGGCTGTCTTTTAAAGTTTCTAGCACAGTGTACTCAACACCTTTTGAATTAGTAGAATTCGATGTTTGGGGTCCTTCTCATGTTCAATCAAATGGTTTTGTCTACTATGTTGCCTTTGTAGATATGTACAGTCGATACACCTGGGTTTATTTTCTGCGGTCAAAGGCAGATGTGTTTCAGTGTTTTCTACAGTTCAAACAGATAGTCCAAGTTCAATTTGGTGGTTTCATTAAAATGTTTCAATCTGACTGGGGAGGAGAATATCGTTCGTTATCTAGGGAACTTGCCCGTTTTGGCATTCAACATAGGGTCACTTGCCCTCACACTTCTGAGCAAAATGGGGCTGTTAAACGGAAGCATCGTCAGATCGTTAACATGGGACTGACTCTTCTTGCTCAAGCAGGTTTACCTCTGAAATTTTGGTCGTATGCTTTTACGCATGCTGTTCACCTGATAAATAGATTACCAACACCTATTCTACAGCAGCGAAATCCCTATGAAATGCTATACAAAGTCAAACCGACCTACTCACATGTTAAAGTTTTTGGCTGTGCCTGTTACCCCTGGTTGAGGCCTTATCATCCCAACAAACTACAATTTTGGTCCAGTCTCTGTACTTTTCTTGGCTTTGGACCCAACCACAAAGGGTATCAGTGTCTTGACAAGCATGGTCGGGTGTTTATGAGGCTCTTTTTCCCTATCAAACTGCGTTCTCCTTTGAACAGTCAGCTCAAAGGGTTCCTCATCGGTCTCCCTTTTCTGTGGTGATTCAAGGTTCTTCTTTAATGCCTCCAAGTTCCTCGTCTCTAGAACATGGTCCTTCGATACATGAGGAGCTTGCTCTCTCGACCCTTGAGGAACATGGTCTCTCAGCACATTCAGTACATGTGGACGGTGTTGCTCAACCACAGACTCGAGTGGACTCTTTTATCCAACAATCTGCTTCTAGCCTTGGTATTGGTCAATCACAGTCTCGAGTGGACTCTCCAGTACAACAATCTGCTTCTAGTCACCCTTGCTCGCCTACCTCTGAACCTTGCTCTTCCTCTTCTACTGGGCATGTTCAGCCTCGTACTAATACACATCCGATGCAAACTAGGTCCAAAAGTGGGATTTTTAAGCCATGATTATTCACTTCAGTTATTACTGCTCATGAGCCTACTTCCATCGTTGAAGCATTTCAAAGCCCTGCCTGGACAGCAGCTGCTCACACTGAGTACACTGCTCTACTTACGAACCACACTTGGGATCTTGTGCCTCTACCTGCTGGCAGGAAAACAGTGGGTTGTAAGTGGATCTTTAAGATTAAATGAAATGCTGATGGGTCTGTCGCTCGGTACAAAGGTCGGTTAGTGGTCAAGGGTTATCTCTAAGAGGCTGGTGTTGACACGGAACACTTTTAGGCCTGTTGTCAAGCCAACAACGGTCCGTGTGGTGCTAGCTCTTGCGGTTTCAATGGGGTGGTCTCTTCATCAGGTCGACATCAACAATACCTTCCTGAATGGTGATTTACAGGAAGAAATATATATGGTGCAGCTACCAGGGTTTGAGCAACTTGGGGACAATGGTCAACCGCTGGTGTGTCGTTTAAGGAAAGCACTATATGGCCTCAAGCAAGCCCCTCAGGCTTGGTTTCATAAGCTCAAGGAGTTCTTAGTTGATACAGGGTTTGTTGCCTCTAAAGCTGACACTTCTTTATTTGTTTCTAAATTGGGTTCCCAGCTCATGTATGTTTTAGTCTATTTCGACGATATTATAGTTACTGGAAACAACAATCAAGCTATAGATTAGTTTGTACAGAAGCTTGATGATCAATTTTTTTTGAAAGATCTTGGCCAACTTAACTACTTTCTTGGTATCGAAGTCCAGTACACCACCACTGGTATTTTTCTTAGCCAAGGAAAGTATATACTGGATCTGTTGCGAGGGGCTTCTATGGAAGGGTCTAAAGCTAGACCTATGCCTATGATCACGACATGCCAATTGTCAGCCACTGAAGGCCAACCTGTTGAAAATGCTTCTTTGTACAGGAGCATTGTTGGGGCGTTGCAGTACGTGGTTATTACCAGACCTGATATTGCTTTTGTGGTTAACAAAGTGTGCCAGTTTATGCACAACCCTTTGGATGTGCACTTCAAAGCAGTCAAGAGAATCTTGCGTTATTTGCATGGGACCTTGGATCATGGATTACATTTTACAAAGAACTCGAAGCTTTTACTTGAAGGATTTTCTGATGCCAGCTGGGGGTCTGACATTAATGATCGCCGGTCCACATTCGGTTACTGCTTCTTTCTTGGAGGGAGTCCAATCTCCTGGAGCTCCGAAAAGTAGCGATCGCTCCGATCGATCGCCGAGGTGAATCTGAAGCCTCACCCATGTTATTGCTGAGATGATATGGATCCAGACATTGTTAACTGAACTAGGAGTTTCTCTTCGCGGTAAAGCTCTTGTGTGGTGTGATAGTTCAGCAACTGTGGCAGTAGCAGGAAATCCAGTGTTGCACTCAAAATTTAAACACGTTGAATTGGATCTCTTCTTTGTAAGGGAGAAAGTTGCTCAAGGTCTTTTTTCAGGTGGGTTATGTACCAAGTCAGGAACAGGTTGCAGACATACTGACTAAACCGTTAGCAGCAAATTTTTTCAACAAGTTTCGAAGTCAACTTCGAGTGTCAACCAGTAGAGTGCTAGTGATGGCAGAGGAAGGAACAAGCTCGGGGCATGTTAGAGATAAGAAGTCAGTAGTTAGTTAGTTAGCTAAGGTTGTTATCAACTGTCAAGTTAGTTAACATCTATCTCTATTAAATGCATGTATTTTCACAATAATGAGTATGAAAAAAATTATGAGTTGGATTCTATTACTCGTGTGATCTTGACACAGTTCCACTGAAAGAGTTTCGTGTTAAGTCAAGGCTTACAAGATTCAGAAGGCTTGACCAATTCGTGGAAAGAATAGAGCCATTTAACTGATTTCCAGCAAGGTTTAGGTATATAAGGGCTTTTGACGTTGTGAATGATGGAATTGGACCAGAGAAATTATTGGAGGAAAAATCCAGATAGACTAGCTGTGTAAGTTTCTCCAGTGTTTTAGGTAGTGGCCCATTGAACTTGCAATTCGTCAACTCTATTCTTGTCAATTGCCCGAGGTTGCGGATAGATTCTGGTAACTGCCCCCCAAAATTTGTGTCACCAACTAGCAGTGACTGAAGAGATGCATATAGAGGAAACCGTAGAAAAGAACCTTGGAGCAATTTGTTGAAAGTCGAATCAAGAGACTGTAATTTCGGTGCCTGTAGAATTTCTTTTGGTGCACTTCCACTCAAGTTATTCCCACCAAGATGCAAGGAAGTCAAATTTTGAAATTCTGCAAAGAATTTTGGGAATGGACCAAACAAATTGTAGATGTCTAAACGAATAATTGAGAGAGACTTAAGCTTGGCAAGGGAAGGATTAATAGGTCCTGAAAGATGACAGCCGCTCATGCTCAACACTTGCAGATCAGGCAGTGAAGATGATAAAGCCTAGCTTTACTTATTTCTGTCTGCTGCTATATTTATTCCTTCAAGATAGAGATTCTGTAGCCGTGTGAGGTTCTGAACAAGCATCACTAAATTTGGCTTCTTGAGTTTCAGTGATCCAATATCACGAAGCCATGATTTTGACAAATCAAGAATAACCAACTTTGTCATGTATGAAATCTCAACCAGAATTTGCCCAGTGAAGCCTGCATTTGACAAATTAAGATACCTCAAATTTGCTAAATTTTCAAACTCTGAAGGAAACGTGGATTTGAAACTGTTATAATCCAAATTAAGTTGCTGAAGATGAAGAAGATGGAAAAGACTATTTGACTCATCAATTGCTCCAGAAGTCGATTGGTTGTTCAAGTCAAGTCCAATAACCTGACCATCTGCATCGCAGGTTATACCGTCCCAAGAACAGCAATCCGTGTATTGATCCCACTTCACCAACTTCTCAGATGATGAAGAATTGAGGCTATTTTTCAATCCGAGCAGCAACTCTTGCTGATTGCTTTGACATTGACCAGAAACTGAAAAAACCTTAATGTGGAAAACAGTTGCAACATTTGAATAGAAGAAGAGCCATGAAACCATTGCTGAAGTCCTCATTTGTGTGAGGACAATGGAAGACAATTTTGAGCAGATCAATCAAATCTCTCTTTTCCCCTGAAAGGCCTGACTAGTGAGTAGTGACCGGCCAGTCTTTAACGTCCATCTTACAGGAAGTTGCTTTGCTTGTTTTGCTTCTTTCTTTGCGAACTATTGGTGTTTGAATCGAGTAATATCTGAATGTAAGATTTCGTTAATGATAAAGCTACATTCTTTGTGTATATTATTGTTAGTTGTGGACTTTTCTTCTGCATAAGACATGTTTTTCTATTAGATTTTCTGTAGTGTTATTTTCATGAAGACGTTGGCTCAAAGCTGTTATGTTGGAAGTTTCAGCTAACTTGGAAAAATCAAACCAAAGACTTGATTGGAATTAATGAATGCAAATCATACCATCCCCATATTCACGCCAAGCTTCAGTTCGGAACCAGTTATGAGTGCATGAAATTAAGCTGCCCCTCAATTAATTTTCTTTGTACTTTTTTAACTGTTTCTTGGCTTTGTGGGTTAAACATTCAAACTCTTAACTGTTTTACATGGATGAAATTTTCAAACATAAATCAAATAATTTTTTTATCTAACCTTAGTAATTAGGTCCACTTTAATATTTGTTTTTTTTCCCGATCACTTTTGTATTTAAAATTTAATAAATAAGTCCATTTTAATTCATTAACTTGGATTTAACTTGACACTTTGAGATTGTGTCACATTATTAAACTTTTACATATTTTAAGTGTCGAAACCATTTTTTTGGAAAACGGAGTCGACTTTGGTTTTGAAAACGAAAACGAAAATGGGAGTCGCCACCAATAATTTTTACTTAGGTGTGATCGGATCACCTAAAAATTTAGTCATTTGAATAAAATACTTCGATTTACTAAAACAATGATTTTGGTCTACGAAATTTGAGAAAACGGGTTCGGGAGTCGGTTACGTACGAGGAAGGATTAGCACCCTCGTAACGCCCAAAATTGGTACCTAATTGATAAATTAAAATCTTAATGTCGAAATTTAAAAACTCGAAAAGAATTAAAAATACGATCCTCTCTTTTTTAATGTTGAGTCTTTACGAAAAATTTGCTTGCGTAAATCGAAACGGATGTTAAAGACCTTCTTGTCTCGAAGTAATAAAATGTCACATCCAGTAAGTTAGGACACAACATTTTAAAATCTCGAGAATAAGCTTGTCCTTTGATTTTCAAAATTCATGCGTTTTAATTTCAAAAAGTTATTCGATCATTTGAGTCAAACGAAGAAAATCGAAACCCAACACATTAGGGCACGATCTCTAAAATCTCCAAACACAGAATATTACCTTTATTATTTAAAATTCATATGTTTTGAAATTTAAAGGGATATTTGGTTATTTAGGTTCAACGAGAAAAAATTGAAACCCCAAAAGTTAGAGTACGATTTTCTCAAATTTCCTAAATTCAAAATATTGCCTTATTGTTGAAAATTTTCCTTTTTTACGAAATCAGGTAACAATTAATGCGACATGAATTTATAGTAAAATGTAAAAATAAATCACGTTAATATACGTAACAAAATAATACATGCATCGATATGAATGACAATAAGAAGGATAAGAACAAAATAAATAAACCATAAATAAAATAATAAATAAGAAAATATCAAGTCAAAGAACTAATATTACATAAATGAATAAACATGGTGCGAAGTGATTTGAACAATAATAATATTAATCATAATGACGATGATATTAATAATAGTAATATAATAGTGAAATAAATAAAAGCTAAAATTTTAACATTATATATACATAAAAGGATATATATAAAAATATATGGTACGACCAAATAAATGTATATAGAAATTTTAAAGTGAACAAATATAAAAGAAATATAATGATAATAATAAGGGTGAAAATAAAAATAAAACCAATCTATAAAAAATAATAATAAATAAATAAATAAACAAACAAATAAATATTAAATATTGACTAAACCAGTTTAATAGTATAATAATAATAATAATAATAATAATAATTGATACTAATAATAATAATAAATATAATAGTAATAATAATAAGCAGGATAATAATAATAAATTTATAATAAATAATAAATAAAAATAACGATATTAATACATAAATGTAAATAGAAATGTAACACATAGAAATATAATAATAATGGAAATGTAAATAGATAAATAAAATTAGATAAATAACAATAGTATTTGAATAAGAAAATATTTGGAAATATAATAATAATGGTAATAATATATTAAATTTGTTAATTTAATAATAACATAGCAAAAATAATAATAAAAAGGAACTAATTTGAACATTAAAACAAGATTTTGGGGCAATATCAGAAATAAATAAAAGAAAATAGACCAATTTGAACGCGTGAATAATAAAGAGGGACCAAAAGGGAAATAATCCCTTCCCTAAAAAACGTACAGCTTAAGGGGGACTAAATTGGAAACGAAATAAATTAAAAGGCCAAAATTAAAATTTTAAAAAAGACTTGATCGCAAAACCATGAAAAAGCGGGAGGGCCAAAAGCAAAAATAACCCTTCCATTTAAAATACATGCGGATCCTGAGGCGGGTCGGGTCAGATCAAGTCAAAACGACGTCGTTTTAAGGCTTATGAGCTTAGGCCAAAACGACGCCATTTTGATCCCCTATATAAGGCTTCCTTTGGTTCACCGTTTAAAGCCAGTGAGGTGCAGTGTTTCAGTGCAACCAAAATCAATTCTCACCTCACTGCTATCCCAAAAATCAACAACTTTAGCTTTCAGCAACACTAAGCTCACTGGTTGAACTTCCATTTATTATTTTACTATTTTATCCTTAAAAGTTTCTTTATCAATCTGTTTTTTTTTTCAGATTTGGCAGCCAAATTCTGCTGATAACGGGGAAAGAAATACCTCTGCAGCTTCCTCAATCGAAGACTGATAAGCCTGTGATTGTAAGTGTTAAGCTCAAATTTATCCCTTTGGAGTCTTCTTGATGCTTTCTGTGTGCCATTTCTTTTCATTTCTGGGTGTATTTGTGTATTTTTCTCTCCCACGCCCTGTCACTATCCCCAAACCTCCCTTGTCTCCCAATCTGCTTTCCCCCCTATGGCTTATGCCTTTAATAAAAATCCCTCATTTTTTCTATTCTTAAGACAGACTTCATTCATTGACCCAACTTTATCATCATTCTTTGACCATGGCATCGGTTAGTTCTTGTTTTCTTTTCCTTTCTTTTTTTAATTGATTTCTCCATTTGCAATATGATTTTTGTTCATAGTTTTTTTTCTGCTATTTCTTTTGTTTCAAACTTTGGGTTTTCTTCATTTCTTTGTTGATCCAACAATTGGTGTAACTTTCTGCTTATTTGAGGTTAATTGGATCCTTGGGAAGTACTTTAGTCTTTGAATTTTTCTTCTGAATGTGTGTGCTTATAGTAAGCAATAGATTATATATCTTAATTTTTTTTTGTTTAAGGGACTGAATTTTACCAATTTCTTGTTTAGTTTGGATAATGCAAATAAACTGAAGAAATTCACACCTTACTCTTTCCTGATTTTGATTTGGAAAATCCCTTTATTGCATTAATTTTATACATTAGCAGATGTAGTTCTTGTTATGTATTTCTAAAAAACAATGTTGGAAGTGTATCTACCTTTGGTTCATTTTGACTTTGTGGATTGTTGCATTCAATAAGCCATTTTTACTGAAACACGGTCCTAGGAACTTGAATCTCTTTATACGTAACTTAACTGATGATAAATTTGATCTTTTTAAACATTGGTTTCATATGACAAAGAGTATTGCTCTGTAATATGATTGGTTTGTCTTGCACTTTTGTCATTCTTTTTTCTGGATTTTATGATTCAGTTTATGTTCCTTTGTTCACCTCTTGCAAATTCCAGTACTCAAAAGATGGAAATGTCACTGCATTGATATGGGGAGCATCACCACAATCACGATCTGATCGGCAGAAGGACCGAGTTGAGACAAATCCTGAACAGTTGGCAGCTGCATCAGGTCAAGCTGATATATCTTTAAAACTTTGTGCATTTTTTCTTTGTTGTTAATGAATTGACATTTGATTTTGTGTTCATTACAGTATAAAAGAAAATTAGTTCTCTGGTGACTAGTGTTGGCCTTTCCAGTGATTCCTAGTAATGATTTAAATCTTGTAAATCATGTATAAAAGAAAATTAGTTCTCTGGTCACTAGTGTTGGCCTTTCCAGTGATTCCTAGTGATGATTTAAATCTTATAAATCATGGTAAGTGTCTAGAAGAGACTAGTTTTTTGTGTTCGTTAGCAATTGCCTTATTATCTAAAGCTTTAGTTTTTATAAATGTGCTTGCACTGTGTTTAATTTGAAATGATAATTTTTTCTGCTTAGCTGCTTTCACCAAAAGCCATTTTTAGAGCTAACTTGAATTTGTTAATTTCTGCAACTTACAACAAATGTCATCGGCATAAAAACGTAGAGCTAGTATAACTTTTACTAGAAATATCTTTCGTGTGTTCTGATTTAGTGACATGTTCAAGATTCTTAGCTTTGTTGTGAAATTAACTTCAAGATACAGAATGACTGCATCGAGGCAGAACAACACGAGTTATTGGGTGGTACCATTCACATCCCCATATTACTGTTATTCCTTCTCATGTTGATAAGTTTTGAACATTAGTTTTGTTTTTGCGTTAACTTTCCGACTGAGGTGGCCAAAGTTAATTTCGCAATTACTATGCTCTTGTTCCAGGTACTTCTAGCATTTTATTAACCTTCAACTTTCGAATAGGAGGTGTTTTTTCACCCATATAGGTAAAATGGGGTTTAAGAACTCCACAAACAGGTTCATATGCCTGTCAAGTGTTCATTTAGCTATAAATAAGTCAACATTGAAGGATTGAGTCAGCATATATAGTTTGTTAGACATATCACATTCAGCATGCAGATAAACCCTCTTGTGAAATTTTGAACTCTTTTACTAAGTATTGCTGCCATTTATTCTTTGTTTTTTCTGCTTTAATTATCATAAAGTTTGTGAGGCTTAGACCATTTTCTCTTATTGAATCCCTATTCTTCACTAAATCAAGTTTGGTGTCTAGTGCATGACTCTTTTGTCCTTTTGGAGTTGTATTCTCAATTGAGTTTTGGTTTTACCTGTTGAATTTAAGGTTGATTTAGATTTGTTTTCTATACTAGGTTAGATAAGTCAAAGTAAACAGGAGGGGTCTGAAAGAGGGACGGGATTACAAAATTTGTCAACTATTTCTGTAAGCTCACAAATTCTCCTTGTATAAGACAATAGAAATTATATTTAGTGGGGACACTCCTGACATGCAAGAACAAATAGATTATGTTCGTTTCTAACCATTATCAAATAATTTAGAGGTGTCAAGGACATAGAGATTTGCTGCATTAGTTGTAGAAATTAGAGGGATTGCTAAGATAAAAATTGTTTGTGCTGATTGACGTACAGTGTTAGAAAAAGTTACTAAGCAGAGCCTGTATAAGATCAGTGTGCTTGCTATTAGCATTCAGTAGGAATAGGAACAGTTGCATTTCAAAGATTAGTGGAAGTACAAGTCCATCAATTATATCTTATGAAATGTTCAGATTCTTTTTATTATATCGTTTGTTAGATGTAACTGTTGTTCTTATTTAACTCTTTCTCTCTTTAAAGGCTCAACATAAGAAAGTTGGTGAGAAATCTCTTCTTTCAATTTCTTCATTAGTGCAGGTAAGAAATTTACTTCCACAACTCTATGATTCTGATTCCAATTGTATCATTAGTTTTTGTATCACTAATTTCACTATTGATTCTCAGTAATATAAATAATCTTGATGGTTTTATGTTGTATCTCATTAAGCTTCTGATAAAGAAGGAAACTACTCCAAGCTTGAGTTAAATATGTGTTGCAACAAGTGATTAGTACTTGTAGGCTACGCTGAAGACCAACGATTGGGTTTATTAGTGGTTTAATGTTAATCTTTTAGGTTTCTTCTGATGAAATGGGATCACTTTGTATTGAGTGTTAAATTGTGTGACTGATTAAGAAACTAACCTAACCATACATGCTTTCTGGTAATACCAACATGGTTATTCATTGTGATCCTAGTTGATGCTTTTTAGATATTTTGGGTAAAAAATGTAGGGACGTTAGAAGAATTACAGTTGCCATGCTGAAAGTAGAGATGCAGCAGGTTGGTGAAATGTTTTTAATTTCACATAGATTTGGCTTCTTTATACGTTTTCTTGATCTTTTGCAGTAAATTTGTGGGACACAGCACTATGCAGTGTTCAACTTTGATGAGACTAATGTTAGATGAGCCATCAATTTTGTTTTATCTTTCCATAGTGAAGTTATGTTCCTAGCCTTCTTTTATTTTTGAGTGGCTGCATTTTTTATGCTTCACTTGTGCGTCTACTGGTGTGTGTGTCTGTGTTATAGCTGAACCATAAAAAAGTTGTTCCTTTAATTTTCTTAATAGTTTATATAATTTGAACTCTATTCATATTATGGGTTTTCTGGCAAAATGCTTCCAATTATGCATCCTTTTGGTTGACAAAAATGTGTTTGGGTTGCATTCTATAAACTAAATATCTGTACTACTATTATCGTGGTATATCTCCACTGAGATTATTATTGAGCATGCTAGGTTGTTTGCATTCCTATTGTTTTCATACCTTTAGGTATATCACTACCTTGTAGGTATATCATTAATATCATGCTCGGAATAATTCAACGGCACTTAGCCTGCTAGATTTAACCTGAATTCATTTCAACGGCAACTAGCCTGCTAGGCTCTTAGCCTGAATGTCACACATAGTAATTTCATTCACTTTATAGCATTGACTAATATCCAATTTCATAATGCATTCGGTCATTACATGATACAATATATTTAAGTTACCATTCACTTATATTAATTCATAGCACATTCGGCTATCACACTTAGCCATTACTAGATTCATACTCATATCATTTACCCTTGCTTCTCCGAAATACAATTGTCATTTATCATTCTCTATAAACTCTTTAACATATAATTCATTGCCATCCACAATTCAATTAAACATGTTAGCCTTTTCGGTTCATAACGTAAATAAATGTAAATATGATTGGTAATCTTAATGCTTGAGTTACTTTTCTGTTGTAGGTACATCATTTTGAGCTGCAATTTTGATAGAGGTGAATCGAGTTCTTCTAACAGTGAAAGTGACCTTGAAATTGCAATGTTAAGGGAAACCATTGCAAATAGTTTAATGAATCAATATTTGTAAAAACAAATTTGTATCAAAACCTAATTTCTAGTAATAATGAAACTTGTTATGTCTTATGTTAATATATATTTTTTTATTGAAAACCATTCGTTTAGATACTTCAAAATTTGATCCAAGTATAATGTTACTATTTATGAAAATAATATTTATCATTGTTATAAAAGAATATTTAACTATAAAAATTAAAATTATTTTCATTTTATCTAATAAATAATTTAAATTGATTATATAATTCATTAAAATATTTATAATAAAATATTAAAAGATACATTTTAATATTTTATTAAATAAATTATAAATTCACATACTTTAATAATTTTATATAAGTAAAATAATTTAAAATTTTTATTATATATCAATTCTAATATGATGTCTTTAATAGTCATTTTTCATTTTCACCTCATCACTTCTAAATTGCGTTTGAATCTAAACACACACTCCATCATTGTTTCTAATCTCACCGCTTCAAGATCCAATCTCACCGCTGAAGAACTAATTTCACCGCCATTGTTTTTAACCTCACTGGAGGTAAACACACCGCCCATCCAAACTAAGCCTAAGTCAAGTTTTTTACAAAAAAAAAAATCATTCCACCATTCAAAAATGGAAAAAAACTGAAAAGCTCTCTCCCCCCCCTCTCTCTCAACTCTTATTCTGGCCATGGGTCCGGTCACCAGACCGCCGCGCCTGCCACCGGACCGTCGTCGTCAGCCACCACACACGGGGTCGAAAATCGAAAAATCGCCCCTTTTTTTAAAAGGTAAGCTTTTCTTTCTTTTTTTTATCCTCTTTTGATATATATAAATATATAACTTTAAAATATATATATATATATATATATATATATATATATATATATATATATATATATATATATATATATATATAAAAGACCTCACTTGCTCTTGAACTTCCTTTCTTCTTTGATTGCTTTATTGGTTTTAGTATTCAAATGATGCTCGAATATTACAAAAAAAGAAAAAAAAACCCCTTTACATTTCGGTTTCTATGGCTTTATAGCCAATTTACAAACACTGTTTTTCCTTCCTTTTTTGCTACTGATCTTGTGTGTTCTTTCTTCTTTACAGGGTGGTTGGTGGCAGAGCAGTTAGAGTGGTTGAAGGTAGGGGAGGTGGCTGACGGTTAGGGAGGAAGACCTAGGTGCGGCGCACCTAGGGTTTGAAATTTTTTTTTTTTTTGTTATGGGTTTGGGCTAGGGTTTAGTCTCATTTGAGCTAGGTTTAGTTGGGTTTGTAATAGTAGGCTGATGGTTGTTTGGGTTTGTTTGGGGTTTAGTTGATTTAGTTTGGTTTTGAGTGTATAATTTTAAACTGGACAATTTAATTTTATTTTGTTTTTTTGTCTGATTTGGGCTTGTTGGGCCCGAGTAAATTTGGATACTTACATTAAGTTAATAAAAATAAATTTAATTGTCAAATTTAAGTAATAAAACGGGCCAATGGAAATTGAAATAAAATTACATGTAAGAATAAGACATGGGAATGTTTGAACTTTGAACATTAAAGAGAGGGAGAAATGAAGCTTTTCCAGGTATTTGCATTCAAACAGGTCTTTTTCATTCTTGGACCCATTTGCTCTCTATTTTAAGACAGCTTCTGCCTTGGGGAAATACCATTATAAACAACAGCTCCATTGCTGACTTTCTTATCTTAAATATTAAATATGGTTACGCAAAATTCAACCATAGACTAATTGGAATTACTAATTCCATTATAAATATTAATTTGATGGGATTATGCCAGCAAGCGGAATACAAGCAGACCGATAAGTTTCAGCAGCAGCTTGTTGGTAAAGTTCCATAGTCTTCCAGCAAATCCCTTCCCTTCTGAGAATTAATGGTCAACCTAGACTTGTGTTTGACTCTATTAGTCTGCATATTGCAAGGTAAACAAAACCACATACAATTCCCTATTCATTTTACAGTATGAAGGAAGAAGAGGTTTAAAACTCTTGATATGAAAGCAAGCCTTTTGGTGTTGAATTAGATTTGAAGTATCATGGCACCAAATGTTTCAATATATTCTTCAAGACTTGGATGATTAGAGGAAACCATATGCTCATGCTGAAGCAAATTGCTGGCTTTTATATCACTATTACGAGGCTGGTTCGAATATTGCTGGCTTTTCCATGTCTAGGCAGAACCCTGAGTTAATTCCATAGACATTTTGTCACTGAAAATGCCAACATTATTGATTTTGCGGTCTTTCTTACAATGCTTTCCTGGATTTGCTTTTCTTCTCATTAATGCACGTAAAACCAGTAAAACAAATGTTCTCAAGGACAATTGCTTCACCTTTGCAATAGTTTCCTTTCTAAATTCTTTAGCCCTTCTTGCATCTCATCTTTTTTCCTTCAAGCTGAGGAAAAATCTTTTTTGTGAATCTACTTTTTGCTGAGAGAAACATGTTATTTGGGAGTTTAAAATATGCAATAAGTTTATGTAATTTTCAAAATTTTAGAATATATACCTTCTATTTTTTAAATTTCAAAATTTAACACAAACTGTTAACCTGTGTTTTTTGTTGTTAAATTTGTTGGCATAAGATTTTGAAGAAAAAAAAATCTGCAAAGTCCCAAATCTTGAAAAAGATTGCAGGACTTATTCAAGGAGGTATTTTGAATTATTTTCATGCATACGAGTATTATCCTGGACAAGGTTTTTTTTTTCTTTTCTTTTCTTGGCCAATAACATATTTATTTAAGGTGTACAAAACAGAGAGCACAAAGCATAAGTGACAACCACATTAACAAAGATCAACACCTAAACAAATCACCTTGAAAAAGAAAATCCAAAGCTAACATCTAAGCACAAGACGCCAACCTAAAAGTCACATAACGTTGCAATTCTAGAGCAATCTTAAGAGAAAGCTTAAAAAGACCGACTTTAAAACACTAATCTTTCCAATCTGAGAGCAAACTTATACACCAAGAGCAATGTTCAGCAAGCTGAGTGTTGCCTAAAACTGTAAAAATGATGGCTTTGTTTCCTACGACGCTCCTTTTTATTTTTGCTATAGCCTCCTTCCTTGGATCCACTGAGCTATTGTTCTATGATTTCTGTTTCTGTGGTCCAGCTTAGGGAAAAACTTGAAAAGAAGACGATCAATGCGCTTGAAATACCATATCCTCCATCCCTTCCAGAACGTAAGAGGTAAAATGACAACTCCTAGACCAAAGACAAACCCTATCTCAACACTTATCAAATTCCAGTTGATATGGTTACCAGTCCTGGGATTTGAATCTTGGCCGTGGTTGGGAGTGGCATCTTTGCACTGTTTCGTCAATGGATTCCCACATAGTCCGTTGTTACCTTCATAAGACTCATTAGTAAATGTTGCAAATTGCTTTCCAGCTGGTATGGGTCCCTCCAGTTGATTGTGGGAGAGGTTAAGGACTGCGAGGAAAGTTAGCTTTAAAAGCTGTTGAGGAATACTGCTACTCATGTTATTACTTGAGAGGTCCATGGATTCCATCTGTTGCATCTTTCCTAGAGATAGTGGGATTTTTCCGCTAAGAGCATTGTGTGACAAGTTTAGAACATGCAGTGCTTTGAATTTTCCAATCACATCTGGTATTGGCCCTTCTAATTTGTTGCATGAAAGGTCAATGGAGGTGAAAATAGTTAGGATTTTCACCAGCTCCATCTGTAGACCTTTGTTGGTAACTGTAATACCGTCTGGATAATAAATTCCAGCGAATCGTAGAACCTCAAACTGAAGGTGTTTAACATTTAGTTGAGCTTCATCGTCATAAGCCTCCATTGCCTTCCATCTTGCTACGAATTTGTTTGGTAATTTTCCATTAAAACTATTGTGGACCAAGTCCACAATTTGAAGCTTTGGCCAGGGGCGCCTGTCGGCTGGACAACCAATTTCCCCATGAAATTTATTTGATCACAAAACAAGAATCCTCAAACTGGTTATGTTCTTCAAATGGCAAGGGTAGGTGTCGTTGATGTGATTGTTACCAAGGTTTAATACCTCAAGCTTTCTGCACCTACCAAGGGATATTGGGATCTTACCTGTGAGCTCATTGCCATTGACATCTACTGTTTCTATGGAACACTTTCTTGAAAATGCATTAGGGATTTGGCCACTCAGATTGTTGCCCCTAAGGTTCAGTACCCCTAGAAGATCCATCTGTCCAATTAAACATTATGGTATGGCACGACTCAGACTATTGTTGGACAAGTCAAGAACTCGCAGATTAACAGCCTCACATATTGATTTAGGAATGGCACCTGTAAGGCCATTGCTTGAGACAGAAAAGAAAATAGTGTAGGAGAGGTAGTCATCAATGTTACTTGGTAAAGAAGAAGTAAAATTATTGCTTGAAAAATCCAGATAGGTTGCAGATAGAGGCAGAGTTGGGATATGACCAGTGAGTCTGTTAAAACGAAGGTCAATGACTGAAAGATTGGGCACTATTTGATAAGGTTTCTGTAGACCCTCAAGCTGATTAAATGAAAGGTTCAGATGCAGGAGGTCATCACTGACACTCCAAATCCAATTGGGTACTTCACCTGAAATTTGGTTTTGTGAAAGATCCAGATAGGCTAATCTTGATTGGTTCTTTAGATCAGGGAACACATTCAGTTTGCAGGACGCCAGCTTTAGTGTAATAATCTTGGGAAAGGATGACAAGACCGAATAACTCCCAGTTGCAATGACAGACAGGTTGTTGTGTGAAAGGTCAAGATATATGAGATTCACAAGCTTCCGAATGTCGTCTCCTGGCCGTATGGTGCCACTGAAATTGTTGGAAGAAAGCACCAGAACGCTAAGTCTACGGAGTTCAAAAACATACACAGGTATCGGCCCTTGCAATTGGTTGTAACTGAGATCAAGAGTATCAAATAAGGATTCTCTCACTTTTGGAACACCAGTAACCGCACCATCAAATTGATTGTTGGAAAGCCAAATCTTCTTCAGTGAAGGGAGTGACACAAGAGAGGAAGGAATATTCCCATTAAGTGAATTGTGGATTAAATCAATATGAGTAAGGTTTGGAAGGTCTTCCCACTTAAATGACTCGATCTTGCCACTCGGTTTATTATAAGAGAGATATACATGGGCAAGATTTTTGGACAAATCAAAACATGGGATTTGACCGGTAAAGTTATTGAATGACAAGTCCAAGTAAACAAGTTGTTGCAGGTTGGAGACTGAACTCGGAATTGCTCCGCTGAAATTGTAATGCGAAAGGTCTAATCTAGTCAAGTTCACAAGCTTGTCTATTGACTGTGGTAATGACCCAGAAAACTTTGTTCCGCTAAGAACTAGGTTCTGAAGAGACCCATTATGATGGAATTCAGGCAAAGAACCTTGAAGTTTCTCATTGTCAAGTACATCAAGAGACTGTAGCATCCTTACCTGGAGTATCTCTCTTGGAAATTGTCCATGCAAACCGCAAGAAATGAGCCGCAATGACGTCAAATTTGGAAGATGAGCAAGGAATGCTGGAACCACAGCAGATAAATTGTTCCTATCCAAGTGAATAATTGAGAGGTTCTTCAACTTTTGAAGGGAATCTTCAATTGGTCCAGAAAGGTTACAGTTGGACATGCTCAACTCTTCCAAATTGGTCAGTGAGGATAACCATTTACACCACTCATTTCCTCTTGCTGAAATTTTGACCCCATCAAGATGGAGAGATCTTAGCCTTGTGAGATTTTCAACAAGCATATTCAGGTTTGGCTTCTCAAGTTTCAAGGGTCGTCCATCTCTAAGAAATAAATTTACAGATAAATCTAGAGTAATCAAGCGTGAAATCTCAGCCGGAACTTGCCCTGTAAATCCAGCATTTGACAAATTAAGATAGCTCAAATTTGAGAACTTGTCAAACCTACAAGGAAAACTGAAGTTGAGTGTGTTAAAAGCCAAATTAAGGTGCCGAAGATGCTGAAGATTGAAAAGACTACTCGAATTATCAATTGTTCCGGAAATTAATTGGTTGCTCAAGTCGAGTATGATAACCCGACCACTTTGATCACAGGTTATACCATCCCAAGAACAGCAATCCTTGCTTTGGTCCCATTTTACCATCTTTGCAGACAATGAAGAACTCAGGCTTTTCCTCAATCCGAGCAGCATGTCTTGCTGATGGATTTGACATTGACCAGAAACCAAAACTGCAGTGATGATAAAGAAAGTTGCAATATATGAATAAAAGAAGAGCCATGAAAGCAGTGAAATGCTCATTTTTGTGAGGATAATGGAAGACAATGGCACAGCTGCAGAGTTGGAAATTGCTGAAATATCAAGATGAGAAGTAACGGTAGACTCGAAAAAGCTCAGAGGGAAAGCAATGAAGGAGAAATGACTTTCTCTCATGAAAAAAACTGGTTTCCATGTTTAATGGATGCGGCACAACTTGTAAAGCTTTATTGCTGGAAGACTCGACTAGTCAATGGAGATTGGAGAATAAAATTGCAAAAAGAAAAAAAGAAAAAAAAGTGTCTTTTAAAATTTTCCATTTCGTTAATAAAATTTCCACCAATTCACACCCAATAAAGTTATAACGTGAGCTTGGAAATTTTTAGCAGACGAAACGAATCTTTCATTTCCCCTTGAAAGGCCTGAGTTTTGAGCAGTCAGTCTTGGACGCCATATTACAAGAAGTTGGTTTGCCTTTTCTGCTTCTTTCTTTTGTGAACTATTATTGGTGTTTGAATCGAGTAATCTCCGAATTACCTTCAGGAATGTAAGTTTTCACCGACGATAAAGCTGCCTTCTTTGTGTATTATTGTTTGCTGTAAACTTCTCTTGTGTAGACTCTCTACTCTTCTTCTATCGGCTTTTCTTTAGTGTTATGGCCATGAAGACTTTGGGTCGTTGGAAGTTTCTGTTAGAATTAAGTGACCTAAATTCTTATTTAAATAAAATACGATGGAAAATAAAATAAAAGTAAAATCCATATAGAACTAGACTTCTTTTATTTTATTTTAGAATAAGGTTTTTAAACCTTATTAAACTCCATCTATTTTATATTGATTAGGATAAGGTGTTTCAATCCTACTAGAATATGGCTTTGCAAGCCTATAAATAGACATAGTCTATTCCTCTTGTATTTGAGTCAAATTTTTCGACATAGTGAATTTTCTTCTTCTCTGCCCGTGGTTTTTTCCCGAAAGGGTTTCCACGTAAAATTTGTGTGTTCTTTATTTTATTTATTTTATTCTATTTATTTTTTCACAAAGTGGTATCAGAGCTTAGGTTATTCATCTCGATCACGGTAATGGCGTCTTTGAAGTATGAAATTCATTGTTGGATCGCAACACCGATTTGCGTTGTGGCAAATTAAGATGCAAGCGCTTCTTGCACAGATGGATCTAGAGGATTCCTGCTAGGGATAGATAAGATGCCTTCGACATTAATGATGAAGAGAAGAAGCGTAAGGATCGAAAGGCATTAACACAATTACATCGCATTTGTCCAACGAAATTTTGCAGGATGTGATGAAAGAGAAAACCGCATTGCATTATGGAAGAGGCTAGAACAAATATGTATGTCGAAAACTCTAACAAGCAAGTTGCATATGAAGCGGCGTCTTTATGCTCATCGTTTGGAGGAAGGTGCGTCAGACACGAACACTTAATGTTGTTTAAAGAAATTCTCTCAAACTTGGAGGCCATGGAGGTTCAAGATGATAAGGAAGATCTAGGGTTGATTCTACTTTGTTCGTTGCCCGCCTTATTCAACCTTTAGAGACACGATTTTATATAGCCATGAGTCTCTCACAGTTGATGAGGTTTATGATTCTTTAACCTCGTATGATAAGATGAAGCATCTTGTGGTTAAACCCAACTCTCGGGAGAGGGTCTCATTGTTCGTGGGAGACAAGACCGAATGTTGATGATAATCGTGGTAGAACACGAGAACGGAATCCTCGTGGTAAATCTAAGGGTAGATCGAAATCTTCAAACAGAGGTAAAACTTGCAACTTCGCAAGAAGAAAGGGCACATTAAATCTGAGTGCTATAAACTACAAAATAAGATTAAAAGGAGGTGCGAATCAAAAGGAAAACAAACGAAAAATTCGGTGAAGTGATGTTGTAGAAGACTACAGCGATGGTGAACTTCTAGTTGCTTCATCAATGATTCTAAAGTAAGCGAGGAGTGGATACTTGATTCAGTTGCACCTTCTACATGAGTCCCAATCGGGATTGGTTTACAACTTATGAAACAGTATCTGAAGGTGTTGTTTTGATGGGAAATAATGCTTCATGTAAAATCGCAGGTGTTGGAACAATTAAAGTTAAGATGTTTGATGGAGTTGTCAGAACACTTAGTGACGTGCGGCATGTTCCAGAATTGAAAAGAAATTTAATTTCGTTGAGTACTCTTGATTCAAAAGTGCAGATACACAAATGAAAGTGGGGTTTTAAAGATGTCCAAAGGGTCCCTTGTTGTGATGAAAGGGCAAAGAAAGATTGCCAAGTTATATGTTTTACAGGGTTCTACTGTTACTGGTGATGCAGCTGTCGCTTCCTCTTCCTTGTCAGATGATGATATTACTAAACTTTGGCATATGCGCCTAGGGCATATGAGTGAGAATGGCATGGCGAATTAAGCAAAGAGGACTTCTTAATGGGCAAGGAATTTGCAAACCGAATTTCGTGAGCACTGTGTTTTGGGAAGCAAAGAGAGTTCGATTCACTAGAGGAATCCATAACACGAAGGAAACGTTGAAGTATATCCATTACGATCTGTGGGGCCATCCAGAGTGCCTTCGAGAGGTGGAGCTAATTATATGCTAACCTTTATTGATGATTTTTCCGGAAAAGTTTGGGCGTTCTTCCCAAGCGAAAGCGATGTGTTTTCCACATTTAAGTCTTGGAAAATTATGATTGAAAAACAAACGGAAAACAGATAAAATACCTCCGCATGCACAATGGCTTAGAGTTCGCTCGATGAGTTTAATAGATTGTGCAAGTCGAAGGATCATGAGACACTTGACAGTTCGTCATACTCCACAACAAAACGGCGGCGTTGCGAGCGAATGAACAGAACGATCATGGAGAAGGTTCGATGTATGTTGTCAAATGCCAACTTACCGAAGTCATTTTGGGCGAAGCGACCTCTCTCGCATGTTTTTGATCAACCGATCTCCATCCGTTGCCATTGAGAAAAGACTCCACAAGAGGTATGGTCCGTAATCCCGCTAATTATTCGATTTAAAGATTTTTGGGTGTCTGCGTATGCTCATGTTGATAATGGAAAATTGGAACCGAGATCCATTAAATGCGTTTTCTTGGTTATAAAGTGGTGTAAAAGGCTATAAGTTATGGTGTCCGAAAATAGAAAAGTTGTGATTAGCGAGATGTTGTTTTGATGAAACCGCTATGCTACCTAACTTATCTCTTAAAGACTCTTCCAATAAAGAAAACCAAAAGCGGTGGAGCATCGATTAATACGAATCAACTCCTCAAGCCAAGACAAAATTGAGAATAGAGTTGCTTCTTCACCGCAATACTCTATCGCCAAAAACAGGACAAGAAGAGAAATTAAACCTCCAAAGAAGTATGCCGAGGTTGATCTAGTTGCTTATGCTTTAAATGTGGTGAAGATATAGATGCGAATCAAGAGCCATTTAATTATTCGAGGCGATTAGTGTGAAGACTCAGAAAAGTGGATGTTTGCTATGCAAGAGGAGATGGAATCACTCCACAAAAACAGAACATGGGATCTTGTAAAACTTCCTAAAGGTAAAAAGGCTGTTCGTTGTAAATGGGTGTTTAAAAGGAAAGAAGGGACTCCAGGAGTTGAAGAACCCAGATATAAAGCAAGGCTTGTTGCAAAGGGTTACAGTCAAATTCTAGGAGTGGACTTCACAGATGTGTTCTCTCCAGTTGTTAAGCATAGTTCGATTCGAGCTTTGCTTGGTATTGTGGCCATGCATGATTTGGAGCTTGAGCGTTAGATGTAAAACGCATTTTGCATGGAGAACTTGAGGAAGATATTTACATGCAACAACCAGAGGGTTTTATAGTCTCAGAAAAAGAGGACTATATTTGCTTGCTGAAAAAGTCCCTTTACGGTTTGAAACAGTCACCAAGACAGTGGTACAAGAGGTTTGATTCCTTTATGACTTCTCATGATTTCAAAAGAAGTAGTTTTGACAGTTGTGTCTACTTTAAGAAAAATAGTGATGGTTCTTTTGTGTATCTACTTCTTTATGTTGATGACATGTTGATAGCAGCAAAAGATAAAAGAGAGATAAGAAAGGTTAAAGCCCAACTAAGTGAAGAATTTGAGATGAAAGATTTAGGACCAGCAAAGAAGATACTTGGTATGGAGATTCTCAGAGATAGAAAAGCAAGTAAATTGTACCTAAGTCAGAAGGGGTACATTGAGAAAGTTCTTTGCAGGTTCAATATGCAGAGTGCTAAGCTTTATTAGTACTCCTTTAGCGACCCATTTCAGACTTTCATCGGCCTTATCTCCTCAATCGATAATGAGATTGAGTACATGTCACATGTTCCATACTCTAGTGCAGAGGATCTCTCATGTATGCTATGGTTTGTTCACGTCCGATTTATCATATGCGATCGGTGCGCTTAGCGATACATGGCGAATCTCGGTAAAGAACACCGGAAAGCGATTCGATGGATTTTAAGATACTTACGAGGCACTACTAATGTTTGCTTACGTTTGGAAGAACTAAAGATGGAGTTATAGGGTATGTTGATGCTGATTTTGCTGGAGACCTTGATAGAAGAAGATCTCTCACGAGTTACGTCTTTACAATCGGAGGTTGTGCAATTAGTTGGAAAGCCACTTTGCAAACTACGATCGCTTTGTCTACCAATCGTTGAGTACATGGCGATTCTTGAGGCTTGTAAAGAAGCTATTTGGTTGAAGGGACTATTTAGTGAACTCAATGAAGACCTTCAAATCAGACAAGATTTTGTGACAATCAGTGCCATCTTTCTTACAAAAGATCAAATGTTTCATGAGAGAACAAAACACATTGATATTCGGTATCATTTTGTTCGTGATATTATTGCTCGTGGTGATATTGTTGTGAGCAAAATTAGCACTCATGAAAATCCTGCAGATATGATGACTAAGTCACTTCCTATAACCAAGTTTGAGCATTGCTTAGACTTGGTTGGTGTTCATTGTTGAAGTTAAACCCTTAAGGGTTTTTGGAAGAGGTGAAGAACTTGTTTATTGAAAGTTCGCGATGAAGAACTTGTTCATTGAGAATTTGTGTCAAGGTGGAGATTGTTAGAATTAAGTGACCCAAATTCTTATTTAAATAAAATACGATGGAAAATAAAATAAAAGTAAAATCCATATAGAACTAGACTTCTTTTATTTTATTTTAGAATAAGGTTTTAAACCTTATTAAACTCCATCTATTTTATATTGATTAGGATAAGGTGTTTCAATCCTACTAGAATATGGCTTTGCAAGCCTATAAATAGACATAGTCTATTCCTCTTGTATTTGAGTCAAATTTTTCGACATAGTGAATTTTCTTCTCCTCTGCCCGTGGTTTTTTCCCGAAAGGGTTTCCACGTAAAATTTGTGTGTTCTTTATTTTATTTATTTTATTCTATTTATTTTTTCACAGTTTCAGCTAACTTGGAAAAATGAAAGCAAAGACTTTATTGGTATTAATTAATGCAAATCATACCATCCCCTCATGCACGCTAAGTTGCTATCTTTAACCAGTTATTTATGAGTGCATGCAATTATACTTATACAATTAATTACAAACACATAATTCTGTTCCATTATTTCCTGAGATTTTGCTTTATACTCCTTACCCTTTTTTATACAAGTCAACAATTACGCTACAATAGAAAAAGAAAAAAAAAATGTTATTAATATAGGGATTGAATTCTAAACCTCATGTCAATCTTATTTGTTTCACATTGATGAAATTTTGGAACAAAAATAGTTTAGGGACAGTAAGACTCAAACCATCTCATGGATTCTAAATTGATTTCGTTTTGAATAGAGTGAATTTTTTTATTTAAAAAGTGGATGCGAGGTAGGATAGGATGGATTTTTCTCTTTTGGATAGTAGGTATAGAGCGGTTATAGTAATTGCTTGCCCCACTCTTGATACGGGAGCAGAAGAATATCGTATTCAAACTATTCGACTCGAGAAAGAAAGATCTGGATCTGGCTTACAAAAAAGAAACCAAATAAATTTAGAAAAATAAAGAAAACAAAAAATTAACTAAAATAAGAAATTTAAGAATAATTCAAAACAATAGATAAACAAAAAAAAAAGAAAGTTAGATGGATTGAATAAACCGATAGATATGGTGTATAGATAAATAAGTGTTCAATTGAACCATATGAGATATAAACCCAATTAGGGGCTCTAATCAATCCTCCCATAAATAATCTTTGGCAGATTGAAAAATAAAAAAATGAATTCTCATGACTTATTGAGAAGAAAATTGCATCTAAAAATCAAAAGAAAACAATATTGTACAAAAGAAACTAACTTTCAAAATTAAAAATTTTATTAATCTTTATATGGGTTAGCAAATTATATCCAAATAAAACTCTCAACTATAATAAAACTCAAATTAATCTAAAAAAATATAGTTTTAAACTAACTCCTAAACAACTTAAAATACTTAAAAAATTTTTAAAATTCAGAATAAATGAATAATAAAATAATAAAACCTAATAAATACAATATTTGGCTCATATATAATAAAAATTAAGCCTAAAATTCGAACGCAATATCATTTAAATTTGAATTAAAGCCTAAAACTCATAATTTTTAATAAAAATCTCATCCAAAATTTCTACTCACATAGTCTTCACTAAAACGATCATAATTTGAGTTATTGAACTCGAAATCGAGTGATTCAAAGTGCATTGCGAAACTAAGAGAAAAATATTCATTCAATATTAAGACATATTGACCTAAAAATGCCCGGATCCCTTTCAAAAATGCACCGCAAATCGACTGATTATAACATTGCTAGGCATGTAGGCTTGATTAGGATCCTTGAAGTGTAATGTCTAAACTTGTTATGATCTTCCACATGGGTTTGTTATCATGAATTGAGATTTTAAGTTCACAAATATAATTAGGCCTTTTTAATTTATCATTGCTCCATATTGAACTCCAAAGTCCATTATTTTGAAGCTTGAATTCTTCTTCTCGAATTTTTTTTGTGATAAAGTCTTAAACAAATAAATTGAGTTTTGGGCTCCGTTTGTTTGCCAGTAAAATATTTTCCGGAAAATACTTTCTAGAAAATGATTTACTTTTCTGGAAATGATTTACTTTTCTGGTGTTTGGATGAATCTGTGTAAAATATTTTCTGTTATTTGGCAGATTTCTTGAAAAATATTTTATAAAGGGTCTGTTTCATTGTTTATTTGAGTTTATTATATATATATATATATATATATATTAATAAATTTATATTTTAAATTGTTTTTACATATATTACAATGATTAAATAAATCAAATTAAATATATAATAATACTCAATTATTAAGCTAGAATATTAACAATCATAAATTGAAAACAACCAAAGTCAAATAAATTATTTGTAATTGTGTTATAAAAAATAAAAACAATGATTGAAGAATTATAAATTAGCTTCCAAACCACAATTAATACTAGAAATTAATAATATTATCCAAATGCATAATTAGTAGTACACCACATGATAACAAGAACATTGCCCAAGTGCATAACTAATATTACACCACATTCAAGTATCAATATCTTCAACCTTAAGAAAAATTTTGAAGTCAAATTATACTTAACATGTATATATTTAAAATTATAGTTTTCTACATCAAATTATTTGTGTGATCTTCTTAGGACCTTCAGAACATACAACAATGTTTTCATTTCAACAGCTTCTTCGAGTTCTTTGACCAACCATTAGTATTGGCTTATCTTAAGAAACCAACATGACATTAGGCTTGAAATACAAAACAGTGCATTATCACTAAAATGCCCAAGAGTCTCTTTATCCTTGCCTCTTATATCCAAACCAAACAAAGCCTGGATCTAACTCATGCACACCAAAAGACAAGATGGCAAACACAAGACATAGATCTAAGGATGTAAATATACTCATCCATTATATCATGGTTCTTATGGATAGAACAACATAAACTAGTAATAAATTGCTTATATTATGGAATGTCAAATTGCATCAGATGAGTTACATATAACCATGGATACTTATAATGGCATATTTCTAATACATCAAAAAGTACACTTCAAAAAATGTTTATTTGTGTTAGTAAGGAAATTGTTATTACAAGTAGTATAACTTGCCCAAGAGATGAACTATAAAACACAATAATTATTAGAAACCTGGACACAGGCACCCCAATAATAGAAAATGTGACTACCTGCTCCAAAGCAGCAAAATCCTCATTTTGTTTGGTAGAGTAAAAATCATGCTTCTTTTCTAAGATATTCTCATTAGCAACAATTAGCTTCGAGAGGTAGATTGAGCAATCTACAATTAAGCCACAGAACATGCTATGTTGTGTCAGTTCCTTAGTAAAATAAAACGCTGAAAATATAGATAAACGGAAAGAAATTATGGTCATATAATTTATAAAACAAGCATATTCAATATGAATATTCAAAATGCTGCCTTCACTGGCCTTGCTTTGCAGTGAATTCTATGGAGATATTTTACTAACAAAATTTTCAGAAGAAATAGGATTTAAAACTGTAGAAACCTTCGAATAGCCATCATTTTCTTTTGACCTGGGTTCTTGAAAGTCGTTACTCATATCAATTAATTCTCAAGTTTAGCGACAAAGCTTCCACAAAAATCCCCCGCCTCTCCCCCTCTCGAACCAGATCAACAAAAACGAGATTCAAAAAATAAGCAAGAAAAATGATTACGAAATTATTTGCAACAGTTAAATGAATTCCAAAATTTCAAAATAAAAACAAAAAAAAGAATAAGCTAACCATGCAAAACCCATAAACAAACAGATTTTAAATAAAGCATAAAAAAAAGCATAAAAAAGGAAGAAGAAGAAGAAGATTCTTCATCAGACAGATGAAATACAGAAAATAAAAAGCATAAAAAACTTACGTTGATTGAGATTCAGGAAGGGACAGATGAAGAACGAAAGAAGGAGGAACCAAATTGGTAAGAGTGGAGGAAGATGGAAAATGTTTTCCTGGCAAACTTGGATTTGAATCTTGTAATTGGGCTTTAAAAAACTAAGTCCATCTCCATCATGGACCTCGAATTGGGTTGGGTTGCTCGTATCAACTCCTACCTGGTCCACTACATATACTTACCATTTTATTATTGTATATATAAATTAGTAAAAGGGTAAAAATGTAATAATGCAATATAAAAAAAATCATATATTTTATGTTTAAATATCTTTTGCAGAATTATGTTTAAATACTTGACTATAAAACTATTGAAAAAAATAAAAATAAATAACAATGCATCCAATATTTATGGAAGTGATAATAAATTTCAAGATTGTACATCCAATTATGAAAAGGTAATTAATATAACAATATCCATAGGGGTTGGTAGGGCTCCGATCCCCTAAAATACAAAATTGTTATTTAGACCTTTAATTTTTTAATTTAAATTAGTAAAGATAAAATTACATTTTGACTCCTTTAAAATGATAAAAATTAGATTTAATCTTTTAAAAATTATAAAAATATAGACTATAAAATATTAAAATTTCATTAACCCTAAAAAATTGTTATAGCTCCCCTTATATCCGTACTACCCGACCGATTGCCATCCATGCTGTATATATCATGGCAAATCATATGCAAAACCATTGAGCTGCCCTGCTGGAATTAAATTTCACCTGCATTTAATTAGCCTCCACTGAAACAAACAGAGCTAATGAGCTTTACCACTCTTTTTTATCAAATTCGTTTCGACCCTTAACTCAAATTCACTATTTATTTAATATAATTTAAAAATTAAATTTAAATAAAAAATATTTTTAATTAGTAAATAACAATTTGGAGCAATATATGTTCTTCTAAACCTATTCCTTTCTCTTTCAGGGAAACCTTTATCATTTGGAAATAAATTATTTTCTAATCGTTGGCCCAAGTTCAAGTAATCCAATATTGTTGACTCTGGATCGGGTCGGTATCTCTTCCTGCTAGGGCTTTATAAGTTATATATATAAATGGTGTAGATGGTAGAAATCCTTGCCAGCAATTGATTGCCGCCTCTGCATCCGGCTAGGGTTCAACGAATAACCGAGAAAGCGGCATCAAGTTTCCTTTTATCCTATCACCATGAGAGCCAAGGTAATGCTGTTTTCCTTTTTGTCTTAATTTTTTCTTATTTATACAATAGATCTTTGAATGATGTTTCATTTATGGCATCTTACATGATATGTAACAGTGGAAGAAGAAGCGCATGAGAAGACTGAAGAGGAAGCGCCGAAAGATGAGACAGAGATCCAAGTAGACAGAACCATCAGCCCCTCTGTTATACGAGGTTTCACAATGTCTTAGCTAATATCGGTGTACTTTTAGGGTCCACTTAGTTAATATGCCATTTTTATTTCAGTTTTAAGCTTCTTTTTTTCTCTTGGGTTTCTATTGTCTTTCAAGTTGGTGCTAATCCGACTGTGGGATCATGTATCATTGTTGAGAACAGTGAATTGCAAAAAGCAGCAGATTTTAAGATTGGATTTTAATTTGAATTTCTTTTCTAGTCTCCAATATAATAAAAAAATTTCTCTGCTAGTCTCCAATATAATAAAAAGAACCCTAGTAAATCGACTTGTTTTCGTGGGTAAACTAGCGAGAGCTAAAATGTTAAGATGATTGGGAGACTGAAACAGATGAATCAGAAATACAGAAAGCAGCAGCAGTGGCAGTAAATGGTATGCTAATTACCAACGAATTTCATGCAACAAAGATGCATTCCTTTAAATTTCAATGTCAGTATGTTTGCATGGGCACCTTACAATTAAGTTAATAATCTACCAAAGACTCTTTATTGGCATCTCAAAAATTAGGGTTGTTTCCTACTCTGTAAATTTTGATTCCATGGTCAAGTTTCCCATTGCGGCTTTCATTGTTGTTCCCAACCTCGATTCTTTTTCTTATAGAAGGGGGAAGCTGTGTGTAAATGCTCTGAATTTTCTATAGATAGGGGACTAAGGGAGCTGCCAGGTTTGCTAAAGAAAAAAAATGGATACATGAGAAAGGTGGAAATGAAACATGGATCTCATTGGATCATTTCAAGTTCGAGATCTAATTTATAGTTTAGCTCGAGCTCAAATGAATTGAGTTTAAGTATCTTTAAGAATTGGATCAAGTTATTTTTAAATTTAGGCTTAGTTTGAGATAAAAGTATTCTTAAATAAATTATGTTTTTAGAAAGTTGGTCAAAAGTATTTTTTCATAAGTTTAAAATTTTAACTTTTTTTTATTTTTTCTCAGCATTCTTAAATTAATTTATCAATAAATGAATTTTTATATTTTTAATTAAACTATTAATTTACCCAAAACTAGCTTGTGTAAATGAGTTCAATTTTATTTCAAAACGAGTTTTGAGTTTATAGATCATATGGTATTCCATCAAATTCAAACTAAATTTCGAGTAGCAAATTCCAAATTAAATTCTTAAACATAATTTCGTTTTAAATTTTATCTATACAAAATCATCTTCTCGAGATGATGCTGTTGGAAGGAGAGTAACCTTAAATATAAACAATTAAACCAACATAGGAGAATTATAAATAAATAAGGATTTTGTTCCCTTAGAAAGGCTTCCCCCTTGGGCCTTGACGCGGAAAGAGGTCCATTTCCCGGTAACCGAACAGAGACCGGGAGGGGTTCTTAAATCATAGCTATAAAATGTACTTACCTTCTACCCATAGATACTATGCCGATCGGCTATCGCACTTGAAGCTTGTAAGACAAGCCTCGGCATTTCCATCATAATCGAACAGTGCTTGGAAATTACTTACAACAATGGAAATGGACATCGATGGCGCCTGTAAACCCAAAGGTAGGTATTCCCCTTTTCCTGGTCCTATGATTCGATCCTATTCTCAGGTTGTATCATCGTACTCGTTACTAAACTTCTCCGTGTGTGCGCCCTTCTCTTCTTTGAAAAAGATGAAGAAGGAAAGGCAAAGGGGAAGCCAATCGTGGCGATTTTGGTGGGCGCACCAGGAAGCGGCAAGTCCACTTTTTGCGAGAACGTAATGCTGGCCTCTTCACGTCCCTGGGTTCGCGTCTGCCAGGTTTCTCTCTTTCTCTCGTTAATGGAAATCCGGTGTTTTGAGTGGAAATTTATGTGATGTTTTGACTCTTGATCCTTCTATTTTAAGAACAATGAATTGGAGCTGCTAGCAAGTGAGGTGTTTTAAATGTTAAAGAAAAGATCGATTTATTTACGCTTGCAGGATACTATTAATAATGGAAAAAGTGGGACAAAGCCACAGTGCTTAAAGAGTGCAGCCGCTTCATTGAAAGAGGGCAAGAGTGTATTTATTGATAGATGCAACTTAGATAAAGAGCAGCGGGTTGATTTTGTAAATCTTGGTGGTCCAGAAGTGGAAGTGCATGCTGTTGTGCTTGATCTCCCCGCCAAGCTTTCTGTATCCCGTATAGTCAAACGCACTGGGCATGAGGGAAATCTGCAAGGTGGAAAAGCTGCAGCAGTTGTGAATAGAATGCTGCAAAACAAAGAATTGCCTAAGCTGAGTGAAGGGTTTTCTCGGATCACTTTTTGCCGGAACGAGACTGATGTTGATGCTGCTATTAAAACCTACATAGCAGTCGGTCCTTTGGACACTCTTCCACATGGCTGTTTTGGTCAGAAGGATCCCAATGCCAAAACTCAACTTGGTATAATGAGGTTCTTAAAACGACCCCATGAAACTAATACTCGGGATTCTGTCCCTTCTCAACTCACTGAGGATAAGGGTCCATGCGGCAAAACACAAGAAACTGTTTCATCATCGTCAGGCATGGCTAGTCAGAAGATAAAGGTCAGTGAAGACATGGCGCCAGGTTCTATTAGTCAGGATGAATCTGATATTCCAACTCTGGCATTTCCATCTATTTCTACAGCAGATTTCCAATTTGACCTAGAGAAGGCATCTGATGTTATTGTTGGGAAAGTAGAGGAATTCATGGATAAGCTCGGTAATGCCAGGCTTGTTTTAGTGGACTTGACTGAGAGATCAAAGATTTTGTCTTTGGTTAGGGCTAAAGCAGCAGAAAAGAAAATCGACTCCAAAAGGTTCTTTACATTTATAGGAGATATATGTCAACTTTATACAAAGGGAGGTTTGTGCTGCAATGTAATAGCTAATGCTGCCAACTGGTAAGCCTTTTGTATATATAGCATACTTTTCTAATATCTGGTAGCTAAGTGAACAAGTACAATAGTAACTTTTAGGCAGAGGAACTTTGCTGGTAGTTATTTTTCATCTTTCTGCGTCCTTCGGGTTCACTGATATAGAACACCATGTGCACTAATGCTGTAGAGCTTATCCTCCAGAATTAATAATATCTATGAGGAAAGATCAGTCACCGGTTTTAACTATAATGTTGTGGAAGTTCATTCTGTCTACCTTGATGATGTTTAACTATGAGCATACCAATGTCTGAAATCAAGGTATGAAACAATTTGTCTAACTTGATTTTGGATCATAAAAAACCTTCCGGCAAGTTTATTCTGTCTGAAATGGAATCTTTAATCTTCCTACTTTAGGATCTCACAAATAGTTAGATCAGATATCCAATAGCTATGGAAGTATTTCTGTCAAGTGTGAATGCATATCATACCTGCTTTCCAGTAACGTGAAACATAATACTTCTCACAGATTATACATAATTTTTTTTTCTATATATGTAAACCAAGAGATTATTTTGTTCAGGCGTCTGAAGCCTGGAGGTGGAGGCGTAAATGCCGCAATTTTCAATGCTGCTGGTCCTGCCCTAGAGGCTGCAACCAAGGAGCAGGCTAGATCTCTTCTTCCCGGGAATGCCCTTGTTGTCCCTCTGCCATCAACTTCTCCTTTGTATTCTAAGGAAAGGGTGACCCATGTGATACATGTTCTTGGGCCAAATATGAACCCACGTAGACCAAATTGTCTAGACAATGACTATGTTAAAGGTTGCAAAGTTCTTGGGGATGCTTACTCATCACTGTTCAAAGGGTTTTTATCCATAGCAAATACCCAAGTTAAGGTTCCCAGGAGTAGTGGAAGTATTTTGTCAGGGCCTTCAAAACTAGAAGATGAGATTAGTGGAACTAAGACAAAAACGTGGGCTCCGTGCCTTCAGGCTCTCTATAACATTGCCATGCAGCCCGAGAAGCATAGCAAGCAAGTGCTTGAGGCATCTGACGATGTTGTTGTACTAAATGATATATATCCAAAGGTAAATACCCACCGTCTTCTTCCAGTCTCTCTTATGATGATTTTTCAACAAATGAATAGTTGGATTCTTTTTCTTCCTTCTGCAGGCAAAACAGCATCTTTTGGTGTTGGCAAGAATTAAAGGTCTTGATACCTTGGCGGATGCACGCAAAGAGCACCTTCCCTTGTTAATGACAATGTACGAAGTGGGTTTGAGATGGGTTGATAAGTTTGTAGGTGAAGATGCATCATTGGTTTTCCGCCTAGGTTATCATTCGGTATGCTAAACACCCTTCTCCTGATTTTGTTTTTGTTCACATAGTTTTTAGGTCTGATAAATGGAGATACAACTCAATACATGATTGAAATTGTCTTGGATATCTCATGCTGGTAATCATAGTGTTTCCTGAACTCGGGCAAGTGGAACATATGTAGCATGAAGAGAACAACCTTAGTTGAATATGCCACTAGACCTAAGATTTGACTGAATCCAGAAGCGTGTGGGTTACCAAACACAAGAATCATTTGATTAGATTCACTTCAATGTAGCATCCAATTAATAGCAGTATGATGCATACATGCCAGATGCAAAGGTTGTAGAAAGGCCAAAGGAAAATATAGGTTGTAATCTTGTAGATGCAGACAAAGAGATAATATCATGGCCCCAATATATTTATGGATAAAGAACTAAATACTTATAGCAAAAATATTTTACGACAATCGTTTAACAGTTGTGAAGAAGTTTAAGAATAGAGTAGTATGGTCATCCGTATAGGAGAATCTAGCATTTTATTATGCTTCAGATTACAATCAATCTACCCATGTGTCTTGGTCCGTGTCTTGTCATCTTCAATGATTGGTGGACAGTGGAATGTGCCATTTGAACCTATGGTGTGTTGCATATATCTCCTCCTGCAGGTCCCTTCGATGCGCCAACTGCACCTGCACGTTATTAGCCAAGATTTCGACTCCAAACATCTCAAGCATAAGAAGCATTGGAACTCTTTCACCACTGCATTTTTCCGTGATTCTGTAGATGTAATAGAGGAAATTAATAATCAAGGGAAAGCAACAATTCAAGATGAGAAGAGACTAATGTCAATGGAGTTGCGTTGCCACCGGTGTAGAAGTGCTCACCCTAACATTCCTAGGCTAAAATCACATATCAGCAGCTGCCAAGCTCCTTTCCCTGCAGATCTACAGAAAAAGGGTCGATTAGTGCCTGAGCAAACTAACTCTGGCTGTGACCCCTAGGTGTTTGTAAACCATGTTTCCCTCAATTTTTGCTGTATATACAATGAAAAACAGTGGTAAAAGTATCACATTTTGCTTGATTTGTCAGCCCTAGAAATGAATTTGCTCGTGGTTGACTCGGTGGCGGCTCCTCATGGGGAGCCGATGGGACCTTGCCCCCTACCACTAATCCCCAAAGATTTTGAAAAAAAAAAGTAGTATCTTTTGAGTTGGTGTTTTGAATTAATTGAACATAAATTTAGTTGAAAAAAGTAAACAAAATATGTAATACTATTATGAAAGAATTTTAAATGATATCATTAACCAATGATGCAATAAATTTCATTTCTTCAATTTTATTTTTCAACCAAAACTAATTTTTATATAAATTTTAGTAAGGGTAATTATTACATAAAAGCTTTTCACTCATAATATCATGTATATTATTTTGCTCACCAATTATTTATTACCTATATTTGTTTTCTTGTTTTCTTTTTATATTCATTTGAAAGTTTTTATGCTCATAAAAGCAGTATATGTTAAAACATAATATTAATGGACTACTCCAGGAAAAATTACTAAAATAATATGAAAAATAATCTATTAGTGAAATAAGAGTTCAAAATTATTTATCTAAATGATATTTCTGCTATAGTTGAAAGGATAAATGTAAAGACTAATACTTAAGTTGATACATTTTTCAATTGGAGTCTAGATTAACAAATAAGATGCTGACTTAGGTCTTGATCATTGCATCCGTCCTTTCAACTGTAGTATAAGGTGATAGGCATAGGTTTAGGGTAAAATATTTGCCCAACCATCTTCAAAAACCTAAACATGAGCTTGGGTAAAAATCCAATTATTCAGTTCTCACTATATAAACTCTTAAAAATCCTCAAAAAAAATATTGCAACACAAAAGAAATCAGAGGACAACAAAAAACCCTAAAATCCTTATTTTTTTCTAACCCTAAATCACCAAAATAATACAACAAACACTACAAAAATAAATTTTGATCAATTTCAGTTCCGAAACCACGTAAAAATTTTAATTTCTTTTCATTTTCATCTTTATAAATAATTAATATTTATTATGAATTTTAAATAAATAAAATATTTTAAACTTATATATGTTTTGAATGTTAGTGTAGAGAAATGTGATTGACACTAATAAAATAATATTAAAATATTTTGTAATAAAATTAAATTATTTACATTATTTTAAATAATCATCCATGTTTCTCAACAAATCATTGTAAGCAACTTGACTAATTTTTAATTTTTTTAACATTTATAGGTGAACGTTTATTATTGATAAATATGATGATTAAAATATATGTTAGGGTTAGGAAATTATCAATTTAGTGGCATTGTTGGTATAATTGGATCGGTGAAAATGGTCCCCACTTATTGATCTGGAACTCCTATTATGTTAGGGTTAGGAAATTATCAATTTAGTGGCATTGTTGGTATAATTGGATCGGTGAAAATGGTCCCCACTTATTGATCTGGAACTCCTATTAGGACTCAAGCGTAAAGCGAAACAAGGGCTAATCTTGAGATGCAGTTAACATGCGTTGTTGGACACATCGTTGTTGTAAGTGGGTTAATGCAGAAACCTATTTTTATGTGTTACCCTGATCGTAGGCTAGAAATACAGAAATATAATATTTTAAGAGAAACATTTATATATGTGGAGCATAAAGTTACGAGATTTGTAAAATAAATTTAAAATAAAATTTAATAAATTAAAATCTATAATATCAAATCATTAAGAATAAATTAAGAACAAATCAAGAACAAAATTAGATGCAGAAATGTACCTGAATTTATGAATTTCTTGAAGTTTTACCGGATCTTGGAGATTTGATCTTCCAAATTAGCATACAAGAAATTCAGAGAATATATTAGAAAAGATATCTTGTGTATAATTTGAGGACTATAACCTTGATATTTATAACATTGGCATATTAGTTCTAATCAAGTTCTAATTAGCCCATCATTAATCAAAATTTGATTAGAATTCAATTACTAGAGTATCTACACATATTTGACTCATACTTTATTTAATAATTAAAGCCCAATAAAATTTTAATCAAATTAGATCACTTTTAATTTGGGCTAACCTATCATGATAGTAAATAATAACATGTAATTACCCTTATTATATATGTGATGTCCATATTTTCCAACAATCTCCCACTTGGACCACATATATATACTAATTACTCTATAATTACATGTCATTATATAATCTTATGAGCTCAAAATTTTACTATCATATCCAAAAGGTATTCCGAACAATCTCGTCCATTAATTATGTTAACACAGAATCAAGACGACTTTCGTTACATATATCGTAACTAAATCCATCCATGATCACATATATTAACACAACCAAATGACATAGATCAAGTATGGATGTGTACTATGGAAATTACATGCAATATGATCTAAACATGTCTATTTCCAATTGGTCCTCTTTAAACTTAAGTGAGGTCAGTACCAAAATAATAAACATAATAAATAAATTGAATACTTTATTTTTTATTAGAAAATAACTAAATACATTAATGTCTGAAAACAAACATAAAACAAATAAAATATAAACTCCCACTAAATCATGATATCCTCAAACAATATAACACCCATATGAGGAGTGTGCTCATAAAAGACCTTGGGTGGTAAACCTTTTGTGAGCGGATCCACTATCATGGAGTTTGTCCCAATGTGCTCTATGGATATTTGACTATTTTGCACTCTTTCTTTTACAACTAGGAACTTTATGTCAATATGTTTTAACTTAGATGAACTCCTGTTGTTATTGGAATACAGCACTACTGACTTATTGTCACAAAATAATTTGAGTGGTCTTTCTACATTCTCCAAAATGCGCAGTCCTGTGACAAAGTTCCGCAACCATATTCCATGGTTTGATGCCTCATAGCATGCTACAAACTCTGCTGCCATAGTGGACGAAGCTACAAGTGTCTGTTTGACACTTTTCCAAGATATAGCTCCTCCAGTGATAATACTCTAGGATGACATATTTTTATGTATTAATTATATGTTTATTTTGAGTATGATCCTACTAATTTGAACTATTTATGGTTTTTTATCTTATAGGGACTAAATTAGAGGTAAAATGAAATTTGGGGCTAAAAGCGTGAATTTAAAGTTAAATTGGGCCAGCATTCTAAGTAGGAGAGAAGTGGTGCCGGAAATGCAAAGTGTGGAAGATTTTGGGAACAAAAATGCAAAAGAAGAGATTTTATAGTACAAGACTCTATTTGAATTTCAATTATATTAGGATAATTATTAAGAATTATTATTTAGATTTAATTTTAGCTTTTATCTACATTTATCTTTAATTATCTTTAATTATATGTATTTATCTTTTAGAATTTAATTAGGAATATACTAGGTTTCCTAGTATTATAAATATAAATAGGGGATAGAGTGACACAAATTTCACTCATCTTTTCTGTAAACACTCTCTCCCCCATAAAGTTTAGCCTTTTGTTCTTTCCATATTTTTCAATAAAAATTCCATTTCCATTATACTGATTTCCTTTTCGCAAAAATCATGAGCCACTAAACTTATTTAGCCAAAGGTTGTCGAAAATCCCCAAAAGGGTTCATGAGGCTTAGAATCGGCGTTTAGCTTTCTCAAATGAGTATTCATTGTTTCTCTGCATTTCGGGGCTGACGCTTCTGTCCATGTTCTTAAAAAGTGATCTTTTCAACGTGTGCAAGGAACAACCGCTTTGTATATTTTGGAAAGGTTGCACAGTCAGTTCGTTAGCTTAATGCGTCAGAGGTTGGCGAGCCCAAGAGACAAAGTGGCGTGGTATTCACCATTGAGAAGTGATGATCTAGCATAAGATAATCCCTAAAAAAACGATTGTTGGCTAGAGTCAGGTTATGCTAAATCGTAAGTATAAAATCTTAGAGCTGGTGGTCGTAGGCGTCTTCTTCCACTATAACTGGCTTTTATTGTTTGAGAAGGATAACCTAAAAGCCGAGCATTGAACCCAAGGTGGATCAATGCAACCGAAGGCTGGAATATCTCCATAAGAACTTTTTTCCTCAATTCTATTTATTTCTATTATTTTAATTTTAATTTTTGAAATTTCAATCAAAACTTTTAATTCTATTTTTATTTTATTTTTTTTCCAGATCAAAACTTTTAATTTTGTTTTTAATTTTTATTTTTTTAGGTACGCAGGTTTTCTTGGGCACGATTTTGTCCAGGATTTCGAGTAATAAGCAATTGTGCAAATCCAGTTCCTGAGGATTTGACCCTACTTCCCTTATACTATTATTTTTATTATTTTTATTATTTTATAGGGATAGAATATTTTTGATGCTCTCAACGACCGCATCAAATTTAGGCATTGTTGCCGGGGACTGGTAACATACTGATCATTTTTTTTGTTTCTTATTACCAGATCTGCTCCAGGTACTCTTGCGTTTGATTCAGAATTAGAAAAGACTACAAAGGCTAATCGCAAGGAAACAAAGTTACAAAAAAAACAGTCAGCGGTGGTTGGAACTCAAAATAACCCACCGCCAGAAATCGAAGTCGACGACGAAGTTGAGTATAGGGTTAACGAAAACCCTATTCGAACATTCGAAAGCAAAAAAATAGAAGTCGACTCACCAGAGGAAATGCTTAACGCTAGGGTTAACGAAAACCCGAATTTAGCACATCAACCAATGGCTTAAACAATTCGGCAACTGGTCGAAGCTTCGGAAGAACAACCACCATTATGCATCATGTATCCTACTATAGATACTGATTTTGAACTGAAGTCAAGTTTAATCCAGCTACTGGCAACTTTTCGTGGGTTGAAAAATGAAAATCCCCACAAACATCTGAAAGAGTTTCATATGGTTTGTCTTAGTATGAAACCTCAGGAGGTAACTGAGGATCAAATTAAATTGTGTGCTTTCCCTTTTTCCCTAGCAGATTCAGCTAGGGAATGACTATTTTATTTACCTCCTAGATTTATTACAACTTGGGTTGAAATTTCTCGTTTGTTTCTCAACAGGTTTTTTCCAACATCACGTGCAGTTTAGTTAAGAAGAGAGATCGTTGAAATAAGGCAAAAAGAAGCAGAGTCTCTTTATGACTATTGGGAGCGATTTAAGAAGTTGTGTGCGAGCTGTCCGCAACACGATATAACAGAACAATCTTATCTCCAATATTTTTATGAAGGCTTGAAACCCATAGAGATGAACATGGTAGACACCGCCAGTGGAGGAGTATTAGTTAACATGACTCCTCAACAAGCAAGGGACTTGATATCCATGATGGCTATAAATACTCAGCAATTTTGAGCCAATCCTGAACCCCCTAGAAGGGTTCACCAGCTAAGTAATTCAACCTTAGAAGATAAAGTTGATAGACTTACTAATATTGTAAATTCACTTTTTACAAAAAAAGTAAGACCGGCCCAACTATTCGAAATATGTGCTACCCCTGAGCATACAACTGATACATGTCCTAGTTTTTATGATGATACTATGGCCCATTTGGATGCTGTAGGGAACTTTCTAGGGCCACCACAAAGGCGATATGACCCCTACGCTAATACCTACAACCTAGGATGGAGAGACCGTCTCAACTTGAGTTATGGGGCAAACCTGCAGTATTACCAACCATACCAAAATTGAGTTACACAACAAATGCAAGATTCAGATATCTCTCTAGAAATCATGGTCAATAAATTAACAGCTAATGTGCTTGGTTTCCAACAGAAGATACAATCGCAAATTGTTGATTTCCAACAGTAAATACTACGTCAATCTCTTGATAGGAAACAAAATATTTTCAACAGAAAACTGAGGCGTCTATAAGAGAGTTGACTACATCAATTGAGAAAATGAACTCATAAGGGAAGCTGCCATCACAAACGGAACCTAATCCAAGACAACACACAAATGTAGTAACGTTGCGAAGTGGAAAAATACTGGAACCAATTCTTGGCAGAAATCTTGGCCAAGATTCTGCCCAAGAAAACCCTGGAAATGATGAATAGGTCCGAGTGAAACCTCCATTTCCAGGACGATTGAACCAATGTCGAAAAGGTAAAGAAGATAAGAAGATCCTCGAGACATTCAGAAATGTCGAGATCAACATACCACTGTTGGATGCCATCAAACAAATTCTGCGTTATGCCAAATTTCTCAAAGAGCTCTGCACCATCAAACGAAAATTAATAGGTAATGAAAAGGTAAGTGTTGGTGAGAATGTATTTGTAGTGTTACAATAGAAAATGCCAGCGAAATGCAAATATAGGGGCATGTTTGTAATACCATGCAAAATAGGCCATTTGGAATTAAGAAGGTTATGTGTGATTTAGAGGCCTCTATAAATGTCATACCTTTTTTTCTATTTATGAATCACTTAATGCAGGTTTTTTGACGAAAACAGGTGTTATCATTCAATTAGCAGAAAAGTCTATTGTGCATCCCGAAGGAGTCCTTGAGGACGTATCAGTGAAAGTCAACGGACTTATCTTTCCTGCGGACTTTTATGTGATAAAAATGGAAGAAGATAAAGCTTCTAGGTCTTCAGACATCTTGTTGGGCTGACTTTTCCTTAGTACCGCTAGCAGTAAGATTGACGTGCATAGTGAAACTCTTACGATGGAATTTAACGGGGAGATCGTGAAGTTTAATGTTTACAACACTATTAGTTACCCAAATGAAATCTTGGATGTAAACCGTGTCGACATAATTGACTCATTAGTAGAAGAAACTTTTGAGTCATCTTATGGAGATAAATCTAAAATGATGTTTGATGATTTTGAATCTGTTAATGAATTATTGGCTCTTATGGATACTAAACTTCTACCTTCTATTGTGCAGGTACTAGATCTGAAATTAAAACCACTTCCTGAGCATCTCAAGCACTTATTGTTGGAGAATGATGAGACCATTGTCGACTTAAAAGGGATTAACCCCCTAACAGGCACACATAAGATTTTCTTAGAGGAAGATATGAAATTAAAGAAAGAGGCACAAGGACGATTTAACCCAAATATGGTAGATGTGATAAAAAAGGAGAATTTCTAAGCCTATACGAACGAAAGAATTAAGTTGGAACAGCCTCCAATACTAGTTGAGGTGTCAAGCTAGTGACGTTAAACAAGCGCTTATTGGGAGGCAACCCAATTTTTATTTTTCTTTATTTTTATTTTATTATTTATTATATTATATTATATTATTTATTATAGTATATTATATTATATTATTATTTATTACTTTATTTTCAGATATTGATAAATTTTTCTTCTTCTGTCTAGGTAAACCGAAGTGAAAATAGAAAGGAAAAGGAGAAAAATAAAAAAATTTGTATGAAAACAACCATTATCCTATCCCTATTCCAGCCAGGAATAGTAGTTTCCTGCCCTAAGACTACCCAAAGCCTGTAGCTAATCACACACCCTTCAGTCAAACAACCCTCCTATACACAACCAAACCTTAAAATTTATCCTATTCTTTTTCACCCAAAAATTAAAACACCCCCACAAGCTGCCGCACCCTCTTTCTACTCTCCTCCACCGCTGATTTCTCCAACACCATAGTGAGAACCCGAAGTGAGCTGCCGTCGAGCCATCCTTCACCATCAACTCATGTCGGCGTCGTTTCTCGGTACCCCAAAACATTGACTTGACCGACGGTTCCTCCCCCTCCCTCTTCTCTATCGCACCGCCGATCGTGCCATCTTCTTCATCTCCACCAAACAAATTGCCTCCCTCGTCCAGCAGATGGCTAATCTTATTGCCGTTTTACGCCAACGACATTAACTACATGGGGAGTTTTTTTAAACTCTTCTCCTTCCACCTATTTATTTCTTTATTATATTCCACATCAAGGACAATATGTTTTAAGTAAGGGGAGGCATTCCACATTTTTCTGTCATTTCATATGCTGTTGTTGCTGCTGCTTTGTGCTCGTTACTGCCTATATTTTTTTTAAAGAATATTCTACCTCTTTTCATTGCCAAGAATTTAACCACGACTTGCCTACTGTTTGATCTACATGCATGATTCTTGTCTACTGAGTTAGTTATGATTTTACCTGTTTAATTTCATCTCCACTGTTTTATTTCTTTTAGGCTGAATAATCATGATTGATAAAGTTAACCCTATTTTACTTATAGTAAAATTGATTAAGTCTAAATGTAAAGAGAACACTTAATGAAAATTGCATGCTGAATTTTTGTTCATGACTGTTGGTAGTTGCCGAAACTTATTTTTTACACTTGATTGTTTTCCTTCGTTCTCCAAATTAAAATTCTATTTCATTATAATAAATTGTGATGCTTTCGTGGTTATGAGTACAGTTTAAAATGTGACTGACTGAGTAACCGGGGTAGGGTGCTTGGGTTGTCATCCTATTTCTCGTCAAAAGGTTGTGTGACGTGTTAGATAACTCCACTGACCGAAATTAAATAATTTTTTTTAGGAATACGTTGGGCTGAGTAATTGGGGTAGGGTGCTTGGCTGTCATTTTTCTTCGCGTCAAAAGGTTCGATACGTTCTTAAGAAAAATATAGTAAATTAGGAGTATGTTGGGTTGAGTAATCGGGGTGGGGTGCTTGGCTGTTATCTCTCTTCGCGTCAAAAGATTCAATATATTCTTAAGCAATAATAACAATAATGATAAAAAGAAAAAAAAAGAAAAAAATTAGAAAAAGAAAAAAAATGATGTATTCATAATAAAATTGAATTTAAGGACTAAAGGTGGAAACGAATAATGTTTCTTGGTAAGTTTAGTAAATTACCTAATTTTCATGAAACAATCCAAGTCGATTTTGATTTTTGTGTGCATTAATTGGAATACTTTTTCAGTTTTACTTAAAGCAAGCTAAGGTTCTCTTTATTTTTCATATGCATTATACCTACTTGGTATAAAACTTTGGAGTAGTATTTCTTTCATGTCAAGATCTAAATTTCACAGTGGTTAGGAACCATATTTGAGGGCAAGCATGGGCTAAGTAGGGGAATTTGATAATACTCTAGGATGACATATTTTTATTTATTAATTATATGTTTATTTTGAGTATGATCCTATTAATTTGAGCTATTTATGGTTTTTTATCTTATAGGGACTAAATTGGAGGTAAAATGAAATTTGGGGGCTAAAAGCGTGAATTTAAAGTTAAATTGGGCCAGCATGCGAAATAGGAGAGAAGCGGTGCCGAAAATGCAAAGTGTGGAAGATTTTGGGAACAAAAATACAAAAAGAAAAGATTTTATAGCACAAGACTCTATTTGAATTTCAATTATATTAGGATAATTATTAAGAATTATTATTTAGATTTAATTTTAACTTTTATCTACATTTATCTTTAATTATCTTTAATTATATGTATTTATCTTTTAGAATTTAATTAGGAATATATTAGGTTTCCTTATACTATAAATATAAATAGGGGATGGAGTGACACAAATTTCACTCATTTTTTCTGTAAACACTCTCTCTCCCATAAAGATTAGCCTTTTGTTCTTTCCATATTTTTCAATAAAAATTCTATTTCCATTACACTTATTTCCTTTTCCCCAAAAATCATGAGCCACTAAACTCATTTAGCCAAAGGTTGTCGAAAATCTCCAAAAAGGTTTATGAGGCTTAGAATCCATGCTTAGCTTTCTCAAACGAGTATTCATTGTTTCTCCGTATTTCGGGGCTGACGCTTCCGTCCATGTCCCTTAAAAAATGATCTTTTCAACATGTACAAGGAACGACCGCTTTGTATATTTTGGAAAGGTTGCACAGTCGGTTCGTTAGCTTACTGTGTCAGAGGTTGGCGAGCCCAAGAGACAAAGTGGCGTGGTATTCGCCATTGAGAAGTGATGATCTAGTATAAGATGATCCCCAGATTGTTGGCTAGAGTCAGGTTCTGTTAAATCGTAAGTATAAAATCTTGGAGCTGGTGGTTATAGGATCCTCTTCCACTATAACTGACTTTTTTTGTTTGAGAAGGATCACCTAAAAGTTGAGGATTGAACCCAATGCGGATCAAGGCAACCGAAGGTTGGAATCTTTCTATAAGAATTTTTTTCCTCAATTTTATTTATTTCTATTATTTTAATTTTAATTGTTGGAATTTCAATCAAAACTTTTAATTCTGCTTTTTCAATTTTTTTCCAGGTATGCAGGTTTTCTTGGGCACGATTTTGTCCAAGATTTCGAGGAACAAGCAATTGTGCAAATCTGGTCACTGAGGATTTGACCCTACTTCCCTTATACTATTATTTTTATTATTTTTATTATTTTATAGGGATGGGATATTTTTGGTGTTCTCAACGACCACATCATCCAGCTAATAGGTAAATATAACTTGATGTAGATTTCCTACTATCTTGGCATCCACTACCCTATGACCTCCAAAAGATCTGATCTCTTATAAGTAAGCATGTAATCTTTTATTCTATGAAAATATCTCATAACCTTTTTGGTTGTATCAAATGGTCTATACTAGGGTTGCTTAAATATCTGCCTAACATCCCAACAATATACGTAATATCCAGACGCGTACAAACTTGAGCATACATTAAACTCCTAGTAGCTGATGCATAGGGAATCTTTTACATTTCTTGAATTTCAAGGTTACTTTTAGGGCATTGAGTAAGACTAAATTTGTTTCATTTAGTGACAGGGGTGTCACCTGGTCTACAATTCTGTATGCCAAACCTTTTGAGTACTTTATCGATATAGCTCTTTTGTGATAATCCAAGAATACCTCTAGTTCGATCTCGATGTATCTAAATTTCTAAAACAAAAGAGGCGTCCCCAAGATATTTCATCTTAAAATACTTAGATAAAAATCTATTGGTTTTGTGCAATAAGCCTATATCATTAACGGTAAGCAAAATGTCATCAACATATAGGACCAGAAATATGTACTTTCTCCCATTAAATTTGTGATACACACAATCATCAACAATATTCATCTCAAAACCGAACGAAACAATTATTTGATAAAACTTGTTGTATCATTGAAGGGAAGCTTGTTTGAGTCCATAGATAGATTTTGTCAATTTGCAAACCATATTCTTTGAGTCTTCCGACTTAAAATTTTCTTGTTGCACCATATAAATTGTTTCTTCAATATCGCCATTAAAAAACACAATCTTAACATCTATTTGATGTAACTCAAGATCAAAATGAGCAACAAGTACCATGATTATCCTGAAGGAGTCTTTCGATGAAACTGGAGAGAAAGTCTCTATAAAATCAATACCTTCTTTTTGAGTATATCCTTTAGCTACAAGACGCGCCATATACCTCTCCACCTTACCATTTGCATCTCTCTTGGTTTTAAATATCCATTTACAACTAATTGGTTTTGCACTTTTAGGTAATGGGACAAGTTCCCAAACTTTATTATCTTGCATAGATTTATACTTATCTTTCATGGCATCAATCCACTTTTGAGAATTAGAACTTTTCATGGCTTGATGAAAGTTGATTGGATCATCTTCCATCATTCCATTATCATCCTCATATTCTTGGAGAAATACAATATAATCATCTGGAATAGCATTTCTCTTCTCTCTTGTGGACCTCCTTAATGGCACTTGTTCTTGAGGTTGTTGAGTTTGTTCTTCTCGAACAATTACCTCATTTTGAATAGGGAGTTGTTTAACATTGTCTTGTAGAGGTTCTAGATTCAGTTTTTGATCAATGATAAGTATAAGAACCTGAATATCGTCAAAAGTGATAGTAGGAATTGAGTTAGAATTCAATTCTTCCTCAAAAGCAATGTCTCTAACCTTATTTCTTCCTCCAAACTCAACATCCTCAAAAAATGTTGCAGTTCCTGTCTCAAAAATATTCCTTATTATGAGATCATAAAATTTATATCCCCTAGATAACTCAGAATAACCAATAAAATAGTTGCTTACTGTTTTAGAGTTCAATTTCTTTTCATATGGCCTATAAGACCTTGCCTCAACTGGACATTCCCAAATGTGAAAGTGCTTTAGACTAGGCTTTTAACCTGTACAAAGCTCATAAGGTGTTTTTGCAACTGCTTTATTGGGTACTCTATTTAGAATGTAAGCTGTTGTCTTTAATGCTTCTCCCCAGAGAGACTCAGGTAAGGTAGAATGAATAATCATACTCCTTACCATATCCTTAAGAGTTTTGTTTCGTCTTTCAGCTACACCATTCATACTAAGTGATCTTAGCATGGTGTACTGTGGGACAATACCGCATTTCTCTAGGAATTTCGCAAATGGTCCTGGACATTGTTCACCTGAACTATCATATCTACCGTAGTACTCACCACCAGGATCAGATCTGACGTTTTTAATCCTTTTGTTAAGTTGATTCTCAACTTCAGCTTTATAAGCTTTGAACATGTCCAAAGACTGAGATTTCTTATGAATGAGATATAGGTACCCATAACGTGAGTAATCCTCTATGAATGTTATGAAATATTGTTGACCATTCCAGGATGCCGTAGAGAATGACCCACAATATCTGCATGAATTAATTCTAGAACGTCTGAAGATCTGTTAGCACCTAATCTCTGGGTTTTGGTCTGTTTTCCCTTAATGCAATCGACATAGACATCAAAGTCTGTGAAGTCAAGGAACTCTAAAATACCATCAGACACAAGGTGTTCAACTCTAACTTTTGAGATATGACCTAATTGCCTATGTCATAATGATGCTAAATTTTCCTTATTTAATTTGCGTTTAATACTACGTGATTCCACATGCAATGTTTCATTATAGGATGCAACTGTTTCTAGCAAATAAAGATTGTCATAAGTATTTAAATAACCAGTTCCAATAATATTTGAATTTAAAGACAAATTAAATTGATTGTTTCTGAATAAACAATAATATCCAAATTTTTCCAACGAAGAAACAAAAACTAAATTCCGTCTAAGAAGTCATAAGTGATGTTATCAAAGAAGTCATCTCAACCTTATCGTTTCTAGCAAAACATTTTTAGATTTCATCAAGGAAACCCCTGGCCTGAGTAATCTCTTCAGATTCTGTGCCCCTAAAGGCTTTTGGAATGCTGTGTTTCATGATCATTAGACTCATGTGATTTGAACGATCCCACCTCTCAAAATCCCTCTTAACATCAAGGGTGCTTTCCGCAATGAGAGATGCAAGTTGTTTTTCCCTTAGTGCAAGGTCTATGTCCATACTGCCAAGCACTATAAGCAAGTGTCTTTTCCATTCTTTAAAATTAGTCCCATTAAGCATGGGTATAGAATTTATATTAGTAGATATTGTGGCAGCAAAAGATGAATTAGCTTATTATAGAACAAAAAGAAGCTTAAATTAATATTCATAAGTAAACAATAAATTCAAGATAATGGCTAATCCCATCTCAAGATACCAAACATAATATTAATATCAAGTCTTTGGACAGTAATATTAACAGTAAGTGGTACTCTTGTTGTAGAATTCAAACATTGACAATAAATTATGTCAAACAATGAATTAATCTCTAGACTAACTTATTGCTTATATAAAATACCTTATAATTGTCACACATTTATCACCACAGGTGCCGTTGAAATTCTGCCAAATATTAACTTAATAATTAAATCCCAATAAAATTTTAATCAAATTAGATCACTTTTAATTTGGGCTAACCTATCATGATACTAAATAATAATATGTAATTACTCTTATTATACATATGATGTTCATATTTTCTAACATTTGTAACTAGGCATTATAAAAAGAATGTTTAAATATTTTGTTACAAGTATCACTCGGAAGGTGCAGAAAGATTTGTCTAGCTTGTTACGAGCAATAATATTTGCAAACTCATTCGTAAAACTCTAGAATTTCCTTAGATAAAGAATTTAATCCTTAACTAATTACCAGAATATTTTATAGATTCTATACCAGTAAAGGCGAAAGAAGGTAAAGGGCTAAGATGTTGTACAATATTAGGGTTAGATGTTTAAGTTTAGAATTTATCTAAATCTGAACTTCATGTCAAACATTACAAACATATAATAAAATATTTCTTTTAAACAAATTTCACCACAAATATATTATATTTTTATTCAAATTAAAATATTACTAATAAAATTAACTATTTACATGTAAGTGAACAAACTAATTACAAATAAACAATTAAATATCACTCATAAAAATATTATTAATATCCAATTCATTATAATAATTACGAATATATTCAACATATTTCAGAAAACTGCTTAAAGTATAAAAAAACCATAAACCATGAACTAATTCAATCAATTATAAAATCAATATAACATAATAGAATATAACTACAATTTACATATTTACTACTAATTTTCTCCATAATAACGCTAAAACATGCGAAACAAATATTTATTATTTAATTTAAAAATAAAATATTGCTTGACATTATTTATTTAACAAACTAATAAATTTAAATTAAAGTGACGGAGCTTAGCTAAATTTGAAAATTGTCCAAGATTTTTATGGGCATTTTCTGAAATTTTGATGATTTTGTGGGGGTAATTTTCGAAATTTGGATATATTTTGGGAAATTTTTTTGGAATCTTCGAAGTTGTGGGTGGAGAAGGTTTTTTTTTTTTCTTGGTGACGGAAATGTTTGAGTTTGGGGCGTAGAGAATTTATTAGGATTAGGTGAAGTGATTTGGGGTAAAAAAACCGGATTTTAATGGTGTGCAATTGGGCCTCGGTCTGCACATTTAATATGGGTTAGAATGTCAATCAGACCGAATCTACACAGTGTTTAAGGCCCACCAACACCCCCATTCCGATTTGTACCTTGATAAAGCCATATTTTGTTGTTGCAGCAAACCTATCATTTGGGTAAATAATTTGAACCCACATTATTTCTTTTTATATTTTTTAATTATTTTCCGGCCACTACAAGATCAAATGTTAAGATCTGGCAATGCCGCCCTTCTGTAAAGCTATGAAGAACGGGTAAGGATGGGGAAAATATTCCTTGCTCATTCATATTAAATGTTGCTGATCTCATTAGATTTGGTTTGGCATTATTGGACGGATGTTAATGGTATCGATGATACGTCCATGTATATGTATTGATATAAATGTGCTATGTCTATAACTTGAGTTTATTCAATCTTTCTCACAAAATAATTCCATTCTAAGCTAGGAATTAACCTCTTCCCAATGAGCCACTCTATCAGAAATTCTGGGAAAGTAGACCAAACAATCGTATCAATTTTAAGCTGTTGCACTTGCTGTCGAACTAATCATAAAAGAATGTCCCATGGTATCCCTGATTTTCCAGTCCGAGTACAAACACTGCTTTTTGTAAATGCCACTTTGATGATGCCCATGTTCCTTGACTCATAAAACAGATACCAACCATGATGCCATGTAGGCTGAATCCAAGGTATTTGTATTGTTTCTGTTGTTCAGAAGTTTATGAGTTCAATGACCTTGATGTTCAAAAACCAGAGCCTGTCTTCATAAACCCATTATATGTCTGAATCACTTGAGAACAGGTTTCTGTCTTGTCTTTGTAAATTGTATGTCTCCATTAAGAACAGAGCTTATGAATTTCTCTACCTCTTCCACGGTCATGTCACCTGAAAATGCTGCAAACTTCACTTTCCGTGGTTTGAAGGCCACCAGGATGTTATCTGATGATTTATATCCAGATTTATCGAATGCACATAAAAATAATGGTTGCTTGGTAGCATCTAAGACGATGTAGGATACTGAATCCCTAGAATCCGAGGCCACATTCGGTCTCCTTGTTAATGATTTCTGTGAAACCTGAAAGTACATAGCATGCAACAATTGAAACAAAAAATGGATTCTTATATAATAGTTAATAGAATGGTGGTATCTACATGATTCACCATGTATAAAATCATCATCAAAATACATTCTTTTAAGAGACAAAATCTTCACCTTAGATAAAAGGGACTCCAGCTTCTCCCTAGCTCTGCATGATCGGAATGCACCTATGATGCAGACCGGAGTTTTATCCCCACAAAGAGCGTCAGAGTTCGATGCTGTCAATAATGGTAACTTTCTCTGTGCAGAATATGTCTGATTCTTGCTAGCCTGAGATGAAGCTACCTTTTTATTCTTCTTTTCAAAACTATCGAGCAACAGGCTGAGATCTTTGATTGCAGACTTCAAATCCTTTACAGAAATACCAGATTTTAGAATGTGCTTCTCTCCATTGGGCAGCCATCCTATTATAGCCGGAAGTGCATCAACACCTAACTGCTTTGCTCCTGGTTCAGAAACATCATGAACCTACATGAATAGAGAAAGAGCCTGAATTGAATATAAAATCAATGAAACATTTAATCATAAGGTTCAACGCGTAAAATAGAAATTTATAGCATACCTCTGCATCATAGAAAGAGAATCTTTTATGATACAAGCCACTGAGAGCACGCCAGATAACAGGTGTGTCCTTTTTGGTAGAAAGGAGTATCACCCTTGGGTATTTTTCTAAATTACTAGAAGACAAGTCAGAATGATATAAGCTAACCCTTCGTGAAAACCTTGGTAAATGATCTTGGCAAAATGTTTTGACATTCTTAGCGACCAAATCACCCTTGTATTCTTCCAGAGAACCCTTCTCATTTCTTTTGTATGAATAAACAAACAACCTTAGAGCTCTCCCTGGATGCATACCAAGATCCTTACATAAAGAATACTCGGTTTCACAATTTATTCTCCCAACCTGTTGCAAGAGACCAGCCAGATATTAGAAGTGCTGATTAGCAAATACAAGTTATAAAAATATTTAGAACTGCAACTGCACCTTTATAGCTCCTTGCAATAAACCGGCCACCTCGTCTATGATAGATTCATAATGCTGTTTCCCCTGCTGCAACGCTGGTGTATAAGATAATAAAAGCCAAGTCATCCCTTTGTCAGATATTTCTTTTTTGAAGACATCAGAACTTATTGCTCTGATGCTCTTACGTGAACTCCTAGATTGAGACTGAGACCTGCTTGAACCACTGAAACCGCCAAATGGACCCTGATGGTTCATACCACCCCCAAAGAAGCTAGAGAAAATATCATTATAATCAAAGCCAAAGAAACTTGATCCACCAAAGAAGCGTGATCCACCAGGGCCGCCAAAGGAAAATGAGGAAGTTTGGGAACTTCCGTCCCCACCCATATGCTGCCATCCACCTGGTCCAGATGTAAACCCACTTTGTCCAGGCCCACCTTTTTCATCCCCATACATATCATAGTTTTTTCTCTTTTCCTCGTCTGATAAAATGTCGTACGCTGATCAAACAAGGATGAATCAGATCATTTAGCAGACAAAGACCTTATTTCATAATCCAAGGGAGAAAAAGAGAATGAATTAAAGAATATGTATACGAAACAAAGAAGAACAGTATGTAAGAAGCTGGAAATACCGTTGTTGATCTCAGCAAACTTCTCTTGTGCTCCTTTACTTTTATTCTTGTCAGGGTGGTATTTAAGGGAGAGCCTATTAAGTACAATTCAAGCAAAACAAGTAGACCGTTACATGATTCTCTAGGCATATGTATATATATGCATATGCATATGCATAAGCATGCATGTATTATTAACTTACAAGATTCTCAAAAAACACCATAACAAGAACGGTAATGATTAACATTTCAAGCTGACAAAAGAAATATGATTCGAAAGAAAGAATAAGGAAAGTGAATAGTTAATATCACAAGTTCAGCATTTCTTATTCAACAGAAAAAAAATATATATATATTTGATTCATTCCAGATTTATAGGGAACCTAATATGGAACTTGTGGATCTTTATTGTGCAGTGCAATTTGATTAGGGCTACCATTCAAATAATGTGTATTACGAAATCATGACCATATTAAGAACGAGTGAAGGATTAGTTCATAACCTAGTCCACCGAGGAATGTAATTCAAAAAACTTATAAACAGATGATATATTCAGAGAAAAAACATACTTGTGAAAAGCTTTCTGAACCTCTCGTTGGCTCGTGCTTTTCTCCACGCCTAGTACCTAAGCATCAAGTAAATTCTTTAGAAACTTTTTGGCCCCAAAAAAATCAAACTGCAATTCCCAAATCTGTGAAGTTGCTACTTATTCTGGTCACTCTCATCGAGAGCTCAAAGCTTTTATCCTTGATGTCCTCAACGAATCACTAAAGCTTTCGACTCAAGATTGTAATCTCCTATATGATTTCTAACGGACATAATAATTTTTTGCTAAATCTCTACAACAATTCAGTCTCCATATCTAAATGTTTCTAATCTTCATTTTGAAAAGACGACTGGTAGATCACATAACATGTGAAAAATAAAAAATAGAGAAGGGGGCAAAGCTACTAACCTTGTAAGGATCAATGGATTTGACTTCCGCGTGTAAAACCAATAACGTTAACAGAAAAGCAAATGGTAATGGCGGTCGAATTTTCATATTCGTAAGAACTGAAACACCGCTAAAGATTTTGTTTTCTTGAGTTGCGAATCTTGATCTTTGAAGCGAAATGTGGGCTTGTATGAAGAAACAGGGAGCAAGAAGTAGAGTTGGGGAAGGGTGATTTATTACGGTTGGAAATTAAATAGGTTCCCGGGGGAATTTAAAACCTTCAGGATGGTTAAGGGAATGCTGAGGCCGTTAGGTACACGTGGCGTTTTGATGTGATAGCACGTGCTCTGGCCAATAGGATTTCGGAACGACTCTCCCCGCAAAACCAAACGTGCTTGCTGTTGAGATGCGTGCTGACATGAACTTGACTTATGTTTTCTTTTGGGCCGTTTGTCGTCTTATCCAACAATTGAAGTACGTATCTTTCCTCAGTGCGCCGGTTAGATTTAATTAAGGTGAAAGTTAAGGGATTGATTAAATGGATGGATTTAATTTTTATATCATTAAAAAGATTAAAAAGTCAAATTTAATCAATTTAATTTTTATATGATTTAAAATTTAAAATTTAAATTTAATTAATTTAAATTTTATATTATTAAAATTATTTAAAAATCAAATTTAATCAGAGTTGACACTCACTATTTAAAAATGATATAAAATAATTTTTAAATTTATAGATCAATTCTACATAAAATATTTCTTCTATAATTATAAGCTTTCAAAATATGACACTAAACGTTAAATCTATTGAAATTTAATTTAATTTCTTTCAATTCTTTTAATAATATAAAACCTAAATTGAAGAATCAATTTGATCTCATCATTTACTAGATGGATTTGTCAGTTACATTGACCTATTAATTAAGTGTAGTAATTAAGCTAACGTCCAATGTTGTAAGAATTAAATTGGAAAATTAATAAACTCAATCTTCAGCTTTTGATTCAACCATTTTAAAAAATTAAATTAAATTATTGATAATTAAAATATTAAAAAGAAAAAATCAGGACATAATAAAAATTCAAAATTTTATTATTGAAAAATAAAAAACATAATCATAAATAATTTTTTTCAATTATATGTCACTAATTAAATCGGTTGTACCACCAATTTAACTAGATAATACAATTCTATTTTGGTACAATTTTAAAATCAATATTTTTGTAAACTTTTAAAGAATTAAAATTCTAGTGAACTAAGGCTCATAATATAATACCCCTAATCTGTATCCGTTGTCGGATTAGGGTTACGAGGTATTACCTGACAAAACACAGTTCAGCACGTTCATATAATTCATTTTATGATAAAAAATATATCAACTTCTTTACAAAACTTTTCAATCGAATAACAACCATATATTCATTCATCTAAGTCAAATTCGCATATACGGACCACTTAATCAACTAAAACCAATCATACTTTATTTCTTATAATTCATAAACAATCCATGCTTCAAATTTCAATCACATCAATATCATCAGCCTATACCATTATTCGAACCAAACTTGTATACATCAAAGCCATGTTATTCGCTCCATAAATAAAGTTTTATTTTTATTCCATATAAGCCATCACAATAATAGCATTCGCATACCTAATATAAATTCATGCATATATTATTACATTTCACATTCCTAGCATATGTTAAAACATCCATTTGCATACATTTAATTCATTTGCTAATTATCAAACGTACCATTTCATATTCCTATGTATATTCGTATATCAAATCAAAACAAGCCATATTAAACAACTTATTAATCATCCATATGAGAGTTATTTAGAAACATCATTATAATTGTCATTATTACCAAGTTATGCGCATTGCACTATAGCAACATTAACATTTTCAAACACAAATAACAAATTAAAGTACACTTAAGTCGTATGCTAATTTTTTTATGCCCAAAATACATATACACAACCAATCAATTAGCCATATATATTCGGTCATCAAATTAACCTCAATAGGTCATACTATTATCACAACGAAATCTCGATTAAGTATACATTTTGTAAACAAGCATTAAACGAACAACTTGACTTTTAAATACCGAACCATAAACAAACATGTCATTGGCATAGGTATTTTATTTTACCTATCATTAGCCGAATATAAATATATATATCATATATCATAATTTATCTCACAAAATAAGCAAAGAAATTTTTATCATTCACACACTAATTTACAAGTCAATTTATACATCAAAACATAGGTCACAAATAAGCCACACCAAATAGCCAAATTCACATGGCATAGCATAGTCATTACATAGCAAATATGAACACATACCAACATCAAAATTTATCCGAATAATTAACCACATTACCATCATTCAACCTAAATTGTAACTATCCACAAAAGCAAAATATAACATTTTGAGCACAATTGACAATTCAAGCATACTTATTCCACATGCAAAATTATCATGTTTAAACATCATATATTCAACCATTCGAATAGTCATCTATTCGATTATCAAATATAACTACAATAAGTCATACCATTATCACAATGAAACCTCAACTAGGTACACCAATTCATAGCTAATTTACTTCATTAACTGACCACATTATACATGCTCAAATGACCGTCCAATCATCCTTATAACATTATCATCTTTTGCCATTAACAACCGTACCAAATTAACCAGCATGCAAACAATCACATATACATAACTTAGCTTATGAAAACATATGCATTATAGCAAAAACACATCCATCAACCGAATCATTACTCAACCAAAACATGTAACCAAGACACCATACATACATACCATGAAACATACTTCCTAAAATAAGCTTATACCATGCCTGAATATACACAAACATTAACCTCATTAACAAGCCATTTTCGCATGGCTATATATATATATATACACATCAAAATGAACCATATCGAAACTAGCCTATACATGCCACGTAATCAAAAAAAAAAAAAACTCAAAGCTTTTATTTACCGAAGCGATAACTAGATAGTGTGATGAGGTCTCCAACGACTTCCAACCCGAGCAAGTCTCTGAAACTCTATAAACATAGGAAAAACACACAGAGTAAGCTTTGAAAGCTTAGTAAGCCATAAGCAAATAAATCATCTTAATGATATATTTAATTCAATTTAACTTCGCCGAATTTAACAAATCTTAGCCACATATAAACCATACTTTCAAATTCGAATAGTAATCGTTTGCTCAATCATATAAATCAAATTTGCACGTTTTAATTACATAACTAACTAGAACAAGTCATGCTTCACTAACCATTTCACATATATGCTAACCTTGCATCATAACCATGTTTCATACCAAATTAGCATACTCTACACCATGTTTCATGTTTCATAATTCCCATGTTCGAAACATTGGGCCACAATTTTATATAACGAGCATATGTAGCACAACATTCATTTCATTCATTGTCATATATTTCACATATCGTCATTTTAAACTTACTCATCTTTCAATCATGAATAACATATATGCTTCGTACGTACCTGAATCGGATATACTTTCACATAGTCATTCATTTCTCGTTATTGCCCGTTGAACCGTTTGGAATGAATAAGGATACTCGGATAGCTCGAAAAGCTCATACAATGCCAACGTCCCAAACATGGTCTTACATGTAATCAAATATCGATGCCACTGTCCCAAATAGGGTCTTACACGGAATCATATACGATGCCAATATCCTAGACATGGTCTTACACGTAAATCTTAAATCGATGCCAACGTCCCAGACGTGGTCTTACACGAAATCACATATCTGAATCTTATGTCGTGACATATGTATCCTATACTATTCCTATGGTTCGTATGGGCTTTCAGACGTCGTAATCCGATCGATTCAAGCTCGTAACTAGTTCTCCAATGCTTAATTCAATTTGGCATATACACATTTATTTATTATAATTCAATTTGGAACATATAATATATATACAATCGAATTTAACAATATTTATTTACTTATGAACTTACCTCGTACGGACACGAACGAACCGGACGACTATTCGACAATTTTCGACTTTTCCCCGATCCAATCCAATTTCCTCTTTTCTTGATCTGATTCAATTCAAATTTGACTTTTTTAATAACATATTCATTCAAATTCATCCTAAAACACATAAATGGGAAAATTTCACTTTAGCCCCTAACATTTCACATTTTCACAATTTAGTCCCTATTTCACAAAACACAAAATATTCAAAATTTCACCACACCCATGCATAGCCAAATTTCACTAAGGTCCTTGTAGCCCATTTCTTTCATTTATTTCACAATTTAACCCTTCAATTTACAAATTTCTCAATTTAATCCTTAATACACATTTTTACTAAAAATCACTTAATTAAACATGATAATCCATCAACATATATTTATTTTTCATCATCAAACCACAAAAAAAACAAGATCTCATCATTGGAAGATCAAAAAATGCACAACCAATTCAAAAATTCAAGCATTGGGCAGCTAGTATGGAAGCAACGATCTCAAAAACGTAAAAATTTTCAAAAACTGAGCAAAGAACATACCTAATTTAAAGCTTCAAAGTGCCGAACCTAAAACAACAAAAATGGCTTCTTTTTTCTTCAAGTTTTGGAAAATAAAGATGAGCATGCATGACCATTTTCTTGTTTTTGTTTATTTTATTACATATTATTTCTTAATTTGCAAAACTAACCTTAATGATTTTAATGATAAAACTTATAATATAAGCCCATTATCGTCCATGCATAATTTCAATGATCAAATTGCAACACAAGGACCCCACAATAAAAAGAACATAGCAATTTGGCACTTAAACAATTAGTAGCCAACTTTTGTATTTTACGCGATTAAGTCCTTTTTATTAAATCGAGCACACAAACGATAAAATTTTCACGCGAAATTTTCACACATATAAATTAACATGCTGTAGAAACAAAAATAATATTAAAACTTTTTTTCTAACTTAAATTTTTGGTTCTGAAACCACTGTTCCGAATAGGGTCTAAACCGGGCTGTTACACATAATATGCTCAACAAGTTATTACAATTAGTTAAGGATTTGAGGGTTAAGAATGGATAAGAATCTAAATCAAGATTATCAGTATCATATTAGTTGAGAATTTTTTTTGTATTGATAGTACCAGTATAGGTGTCTTTTTATTTATTTTGTTGAGGGATTTTTTACTCTTTGAAGAGGAGTCTGCAAAATGTTGTTTGTTTGGGTCTAGCAACCCCTTAACAAGTTCAACATTGTCCCCAATGGAAGTTTTGTCTCTTGGCTTTACCAAGGGCTTGAAGAGGCATCAAGTTCATAAAGTGGAGTGTCTCCTCAAGTGTATAAGAAGGTAAACCATGCGTGCTGCATGTGGTCGAACTCTAACTATTCCTTATATGTTGGAAAAAAAACATGTTCGGAAAACATAGCAGAAAATAAATTTAGGGAAAAATCAGAGTTTTAAAAATTTTTCCAAAACAAAATATTGGTTGTGATATCTAAAGTAATAAACAATTAATAAAAAATTTCCCTTTTCGATTTGTCTAGGATGAGCGCTTTGACCGAGTAGTATTCTCTGCTATCATCAAGCTCATGTCCTCCAAGTGTGAGCTCGCTTCGAATCAGAAAATTTTTCACAAAAACTACCAATAGGGTAATTCTGTAATTTTTCTAAACTTCTGGGTTAAGTTTTACATCAGAAAAATATCTCTAAAAATTTTCTCTTGAATTCAAGTGTGTGTCAGTGTTTAGAAAGTTAAACTATAATTAAACTCAATCACTTTAATATTAAATTAATTAAATTAAATATTAAATCTTATTAAAATAATAGAATGTTTATCTTGTATATAAACATTAAATTGGATTTAATATTAAGATAATCACTTTAATATTAAATTAATAAAATCCTATTAAAATAAGTATTAAATTAAATTTAATATTAAACTATTAAAATACTATTATTTTTGGAATAGTTAATTTAAAATCAAATTCTCTAGTAGAGTCCCAATAGGAGTGTAACTCTTCCATTGCTCAACTGCCGAAGACCAATCACCGCCAGCCACTGGAACGCTGTCGTTGTAACCGCCGGTACCTCCGCGTCCGGTGATGCAAGTACGACACCTTTACAACACCCGAGTCGATTTTTGCTGCTACCAGTTCGGTCTGGGTCAATGATGACCTGACTGGTCCGGTCGAACCAGCAATTGGACCATCAGCTTGGTTCGGCTAGTTTTTGGGTATTGGTCTCAGTTTTGGGATCCTGGGCCCAATTTACGATATCTGATCGAATTTTTAAGTTCAATTACCCATTGGGCCAATTGTTTAACTTGAAAATTAATTTTCAAAAATATCATTTTAATTTTAATTAATTTGATTAATTTAATTTTACTTTATCAAAATTAATTTTTCCAAAAATCACTTAGATTTTCCAAATTAATTTTTTAAAGAAAAATCTTTAATCAAATTCTCTAATTGAACAATTCTCACAACCACCTAATTTAATTCCATATCGAATAAATCAACTCAATGAAATTATTTCCAAAGTCGTAGAATTTTCTTCTAATTCAAATGCAGTCCAATCCAACTTTTGTTGAGATAGTGAATGGACTAATCAGACATATACAATTAGGCTCTAGTGATTGCAATTATGACTAAAAATGTCGTTTCGATAATTCGCAATTACTTAATCATGGAGTTTGTCCATAAGAAGTACCATGATTGAAAACTCCTTATTGTATACTATTTACGAAAGCAATTCATCCAACTGCTTTGTCTAATGACCTCGTCATGTGTGTGTTACCCTCATATGATATCCTTGATTCCTTTGAGTTAAATTCATTCACTCAATACAATCTTATTTTATCTCATTGTCACCATTGTGTCTTCTTAATGATTAATATGATCATTGTCAACAAATGACTATGATAAATTGCTCATTCGAGAACAAGCAACTCGTGGCGACGTTCCATATTTATTAATCCACACAATACCAATGAGAGGGTATTATTAACTCTTTAATTGAGCTATGAATTCCACTATTGCTAGTAAAGCCATGCCATACACAAGTCATGTACCCAACATACCAGCTATGGACTCAATCATCTTTAGAGCATAAGCCTCCACTTATATCAAAGCAGATAAGTTGCATACGCATTGTCAATGACTAACTCAGGATTTAGGTAAATCATACCATGAAAGTCCAAAGTGAATTAATTCACAAACGGATTCAGAATTAATTCATCTTGGGTCCAGTCCAATGTATCATTCTACCAATAAATACATCTATGTCTCTACTTGTGTAGTCAATAGCTCCGATAGCTAAGACTAGTCATCTCCCTAATTGGAATTATGGATGACATAAAAACCCTTTCTCAGTTGTAACACCTCTAACCCGTATCCGTCGCCGGAATAGGGTTGTAAGATGTTACGGAATAAACACAATTCCGATCAATTATAATAAACATTACATAATCACATGAATTAGTCTCGAAAATTTACTAATTTTTTTTTTAAAAACCATAAAGTAATATACCTATTATTGTATACATGTGGCATTAGTGATATGATAGCCTATCTGAATCTCATATATATATATACATATACAACTCACATCTTACAACCAATTTTATAAATTTTAAATACAAATTTGCGAACTTGTAAATCACAAGTAAATATTTATATATAAAATCTCTTGCGTTTATCACCTTAAAATTACTTATACCATAAGTAAAGTTTCTTATCTTACTCTACATGTGTCTTAAGATACATTTGCATGCATGTTATATCAAATCACACTTAAGACATAATATGTAAAATTACATTTATGGATACTCAAACATATATATATTTATATGGATAATATAGTAGAATACATTACCATTTTCATGCATATTATGCTACTACTACAACACTCTCAATTATAAATAAATGCATATGCAGGACTTTAATTAAATACAAACATATGTCATGTCTATTTGACGTATTACAGTACATTCTCATTAAATCACACTTTATCATGATCATACCTACCAAAGCACAAGTGGACAAAAATATATCGTAATAAACATTGCCATATTTTTCGAACCCTAACAAAAGTTCAAAACATCAAATCATGAACATTACTAAGTCACAAACATATTCACTAGGTTCACAAATATATTTCACATAAAAATTTACATCGATGGATTACTCGCAATTCTTTCAAGACATTGCTCATTTCTTAAACATGCAAGATTTATCACACGTAATAATCATAGATATATAACCTGCAACATTCAACCATAATCATCATAGACCATACCTAGCATGATTTAATTCAAACATTTTGATTAGCCATTTTCGCATGGCTTTATACACAACCAAAAATTATCATTTTAACCACACTTCAGCTTATACATGCCATAATTCGAATTTAACTTAGAAAGGTACCCCAAAATAGTAGATAGTGTGATGAACTTCACAGATGATCCCGAGCCTGTAACTTGATTTCTAATATCTATAAAACAAACAAGGATACACAAAATAAGCTAATATAGCTTAGTAAGTCATAAACAAATAGTAAACCCAACAAAGTATTTAATTCAATTAAGTTAATTATTATTTATAGTAACTAAATACCATTTAATCTCAAGTTATACTTATAAGTACATCCACATATATACATTCACACTTAAACATCATATTGGCCGAATGATCAAATACACACATTGTCTATTTTTCAATCAACTTACCAACCACTTTATTATACCCTGTCGAATGCACATATTTATTTATATACAAGTAGTTGCATTTTTTTTTACTTGGCTGGATACTCACCTGACCATTTGGGTATATTAATATTCAACTTCCCCCAAAAAAAAAACACTAATTATATTATCATCATGCTTACATATACTTTTACACATAAGCTAAAAAAAATCACTATGTAGTATTGCATATATATACATAAATAGTCAACAAGACCAATTATACCAAAACATACATTACATTTAATTATGAGTCATTTTCTCATAATAATTTTATATAACTACAAGCCGAATATACATATGCTAACATCACTTAAAGTCATTATCATCAATTATGTGTGAATAAAACAAATACCGTGTACCAACTTACCTTATCATTAATAGCCAAACAATTAATTCATACCTGGCCGTTTTACTCGTATTACACAATCATGCACAATTTACCTTTGCCCGATGAACCATTCGGAATTGGATAGGACACTTGAATAATCACATAAATGGTATAATGCCAACGTCCCAGACGTGGTCTTACATGTAACCACATATCGATGCCACTGTCCTAGACAGGGTCTTACTCGTAAACACATATTGGAATCACATATCGATGCCATGGTCTTACTCGCACACATATACCGGAATCCTATGTCATGGCATATGTATCCTAGCTATTCCTAAGGTTCATACGGGGCTTTCGGACATCGTAACTCGGTCGAATTGAACTCGAAAGTGTAGTAGTCAAATTTAATCATTTTCGACCATAGCATATTAAAATTCCACATTTCATAACAGCATATAAATATAACATTTAATTACCAAATAAACACGTCTATTTGCTTATAAACTTACCTCGAATGTCATAAAACAGAACGGGGCTGCTAGTCGACAACTTTCGTTTTTCCCCGGTCCAAATTCGATTTCTTTATTTCTTGATCTAAACATATTCAAATTAATCTTATTCAAACATATTTCCATTCAATTTAATCGAAAAACACATAAATAGGCAAATTACCATTTTACCCCTAATATTTATAATTTTTACAATTTAGTCCCTATACAAAACAACAAATACACAAAATTTCCCAACACCCATGTTAGGCCGAATAGTACCCATGCTTATACAAGTCCATATATTTTATCAATTTCACATTTTAGTCCCTCAAATTATTATTTTTGCAATTAAGTCCTAATTACTCAAAATCATCAAAACTCCAATACAAAATATGTTAATCTAAAAAATATCTTTCATTTTTCATCATCAACAACAAAAAATCACAAGCTATCAACAATGGTACAACTCAAAATATTCATCAAAATAAAAAATTCAAGCATGGGTTTTGTAGTACTCGAAGCAACGATCTCAAAAACGTAGAAATTATCAAAAATCGACAAAGAACGAACCTTGATTTTTGCTTGGAAGATGGCCGAACCTAACTTCTCCTATTTCTTTTGCTTATATTCAGCTATGGTTGAAATAATAATATGAGCACTTTGTTTTATTTATCATAAATTATAACATATATATTATTTTTTATTTTTTTACTTTTTAACCTTAGTTAATAAATTATAAAATCACATATATCATGCCCACTACCGTCCACTTCATATATAATGGGCTAATTTCATCACAACTACTCCCATTTAGAAAGCCATCAACAAATAAGCCCTTTACAAAACAAACTACCCACTTTTTAATTTACGCGATTAAGTCCTTTTATTTAATCGGACACCTAAACGACAAAATTAAATCACGAAATTTTCACAGACATAAATTCTCATAGAATAAACACAGAAAATAATTTTAAAATATTTTTCTGACTCGGATTCGTGGTCCCGAAACCACCGTTCCGAGAAGGGTCTAAATCAGGCTGTTACAACTCTCCCCCCCATTAAGGATTTTCGTCCCCGAAAATCTTACCAGTGAATAGGTTTGGATAACGTTCTCTCATCGCATCTTCTGGTTCGCATGTTGCTTCTTCAATACCGTGTTTATGCCACAATATTTTAACTAACGGAATCTTCTTATTTCGTAACTCTTTAACCTCATGAGTTAAAATGCGAACCGGTTCTTCTTTGTATGTCATATCAGACTGAATTTTAATCTCAGATGGACTAATCACATGTGAAGGATCAGATCGATATCTTTGAAGCATCGAAACGTGAAACACATTGTGGATCTTTTCTAACTTAGGTGGCAACGATAATTTGTAAGTAACCGGTCCGATACGCTCTACAACTTCATACGGCCCAATAAACCTCGGACTCAATTTTCCTTTTCAACCGAATCTGAGTATTTTCTTCCACGGTGACACTTTCAAGAAGACTTTGTCTCCAATCTAAAACTCTATATCTTTACGTTTCAAGTCAGCATAAGATTTCTGACGATCTGATGCTGCTTTTAAACTTTCACGTATGACTTTCACTTTCTGTTCAGTTTCTTTGATCAAATCGACCCCATGTATCTTATTTTCACTGAGCTCAGTCCAGTACAATGGCGTACGACATTTACGACCATACAAAGCCTTATAAGGTGCCATTTTGATACTTGATTGATAACTATTATTTTATGCAAATTCAATTAGAGATAGGTATCGTTCCTATGTACCTTTGAACTCGAGAATGCAACATCTCAACATATCCTCAAGTATCTGAATAGTTCACTCAGACTGGCCATCTGTTTGCTGATGAAAAGCAGTACCGAAATGTAATTTCGTACCTAGTGCATCTTGCAGTTTCTTCTAAAACCGTGATGTAAACCTCGAATCTCAATCCGAAACAATGGATATAGGCACACCATGTAATCTCACAATCTGAGAAACATACAATTCAGCTAGCTTATCAAGTGAGTAATCTGTACGTATCGGAACAAAATGAGCTGATTTAGTCAATCTATCAACAACAACCCAAATTGCATCTTTCTTGCTCGGTGTCAATGGTAAACCAGATACAAAATCCATCGTAACTCTATCCCATTTCCACTCAGGTATCATGATAGGTTGAAACAATCCTGAAGGCACCTAATGTTCAGCTTTTACTTGTTGACAGACTAAACATCTTGCAACAAAGTTAGAAATGTCCCGTTTCATACCATGCCACTAATAAAGCTGTTTCAGATCATTATACATCTTTGTACTACCTGGGCGAATAGATAACCAACTACTATGTGCTTCATTCAAAATCATCTGGATCAACTCTGTATTCTTCGGAACACATATCCGGTCCCTGAATCTCAAACAGTCATCAGAATCAACCTTAAACTCTGAATCAACATCCGTCTCACACTGAACTCGTTTTGTGATCAATTCATTATCAACCTTCTGGGCATCACATATTTGTTGAACAAATAATGGTCTAGCTTTTAATTCAGCTACTATCGAACCATCATCTGACATAGCCATATGCGTATTCATTGCACACAAAGTAAATAGTGATTTTCGGCTTAAAGCATCAGTAACAACTTTAGCCTTTCCTGGGTGATAGTCAATCACAAGCTCGTAGTCTTTTAACAGTTCTAACCATCAACGTTGTCTCAAATTCAGATCTTTCTGAGTCATCAAGTATTTCAGGCTTTTATGATCAGAGTAAACATGACATTTCCCGCCGAACAAATAGTTACGCCAAATCTTCAATGCGAACACAATGGCTGCCAATTCTAGGTCGTGTGTCGAATAATTCTTTTTATGTGGCTTCAACTGTCTCGAGGCATAAGCTATAACTTTGCCTTCCTGCATCAAAACACAGCCCAAACCATTCAAAGATACATCACTATAAATAACAAATTCTTTATCCGATTCTAGCTGAACTAGCACTGGAACTTCGGTCAAAAGGGCTTTCAACTAATCAAAACTTTTCTGACACTTCTCTGACCACTCGAACTTAACATATTTCCGCAGTAGCTTTGTCATTGGAGCTGCAATCATAGAGAAACCTTTCACGAAGCGTCTGTAATAACCAGCAAGTCCCAGAAAGCTTCGAACTTTAAAAACATTCTTCGGAGGTTTCCAATCCAGTATAGCTGTTGTTTTGCTCGGATCAACCCGAATACCTGATGCTGATACCACGTGACCCAGAAAACTGACTTTACCTAACCAGAACTCACATTTACTGAATTTCGCATACAACTGCTTATCTCACAACGCTTACAATACAAGTCTCAAATGTTCGGCATGTTCACCTTCACTACGAGAGTAGATCAAAATGTCATCTATAAACACAACCACAAACTGGTCTAAATATGGTCTAAAGATCCGATTCATCCAATTCATGAAAACAGCTGGTGCATTAGTGAGTCCGAAAGACATAACCAAAAACTCATAATGTCCGTACCTCGTTCTGAAAGCAGTCTTTGACACATCTGAATCTTTAACTCGCAACTGATAGTAACCTGATCTCAAATCTATCTTCGAAAATAATGTGGCCCCCTTCAGTTGATCAAACAGATCATCAATCCGTGGCAACAGATACTTATTCTTTATAATCACCTTATTAAGCTGTCTGTAATCAATGCATATTCTCGTAGTTCCATCTTTCTTTTTTCACAAACAACACAGATGCACCCCACGGAGAGAAACTCGGTCGCGCGAAACCTCTATCTGTCAGTTCTTGCAACTGAGCTTTCAATTCTTTTAATTCTGTAGGTGCCATTCTGTACTGGGCTATGAATATCGGAGTCGTCCCTGGCACTAACTCAATACCAAACTCTACTTTCTGAATAGGTGGCAAACCTGGTAGTTCTTCTGGAAACACATCCGGATACTCACATACAACAGATATTTGTTCAATGTTTCTTTCAGTCGCTTTACTGTCGAGCACGTAGGCAAAGTAAGCTTCACACCCTTTTCTCACATATTTCTGAGCAGCATCGAAGAAATCATTGCTGGTAAACCGTACAAATTGCTAGATTCGATCCGAATAACTTCATCTTTCTGGCTCCATAGATTAATGATCTTTCTTTTACAATTCACAACAGCATCATGTAAAGTCAGCCAATCCATACCCAGAATTATATCGAACTCATCAAATGGCAACAACATTAAATCAGCCGAAAAGCACAGATCTCGAACCATCAAGGGACAATTCTTACACACTTTATCAACCATAACACACCGGCTCAAGGGATTTGACACTCTAATCACAAACTCAGTAGACTCAACAGGTAGAGTCTTGCTGAATACTAATGTCTCACATACATAAGAATGAGTAGAACAAGGATCAATTAATATAATTACATTAGTATCATAAAGAGTAAATGTACCAGTAATAACATCAGGGGATGAAGCCTCTTCTCGCATGCGAATAGCATAAGCTCTGGCAGGTGCACGAGCCTCAGATATGGCTATCGTATCTTTAGTACCTCTCTGACTGCCACTCATATTACCAGCATTTCTGGGTGGTCTACCTCGAGCTGCAGTATTACCCGATCTCGTATTTTGTACTGGATTTTCTTCAGCTAACATTGGGCAATCTCGAATATAATGATCTGTAGATCCGCATTTAAAACAGGCCCTATCATACAATCTACAACTGCTGGGATGTTGTTTACCACAGTGTTTACACTCGGGTTGATTTGATCTGACATTTCCCACACTTGCTACCGAAGTAGCTCTCGAGCTCATTAATGGTCTATTCTGATCTCGTCTAGAATAACCTGAAGGGGCTTTAGAACGACTGAAATCATCTCGAAACTTCTTTGATGTCGTCTGGAATGACTTATCGGGTGTTTTTTTGCATGCATCTCTTGCTTCAAAGTCAGCTTTTCTTTTCTCTTTCCCAAGCTCTTCAGCTTTGCAGGCTCGCTCAACAAGTACCACAAACTTGTTTATCTCAAGTATGCCAACTAACAATTTGATATCTTCATTCAATCCATCTTCAAATCTTTTACACATTATAGCTTCAGTAGAAACACACTCTCGAGCATACCGACTAAGTCTCACAAATTTTCGCTCATACTCCGTCACTGTCATCCGACCCTATTTCAGCTCCAGAAATTATTTACGCTTCTGATCTATAAATCTCTGACTAATATATTTCTTACAGAACTCAGTCTGAAAGAATTCCCAAGTTACCTGCTCTCTCGGAACTACTGATACTAGGGTATTCCACCAGTGATATGCTGTGTCTCGAAGTAAAGATATGGCACATTTCAAGCACTCATCTGGTGTACAGGACAGCTCATCAAACACACGAATGGTATTATCAAGCCAAAACTCAACCCGCTCAACATCATCATCATCGGTAGCTTTAAGTTCTTCAACCCCATGTTTCCTAATTTTATCAACAGGTGGCTTATATAATCTCAATGGATCACTTACTTGAGGTACTGCAGGCATCGAAGATGGATTAGTCAGGGGTGGAGGTTGTTGTGTAGTCGGGTTAGTCCGGATATATTGAGTAAACCAATCATTCATCATCTGATAGAAGGCTTGTTTAGCCTCACTTTCTTGATAACTCAAAGTCGGTAGCTGTCCCTTGCGCGGGAGCAGGCGCTACACTCTCGACATCATCAGCTACAACTCTATCAGGATCCATTTACTATATGAAAACACATTTCAAATGTCAGAAGTCATCACACTATCACAGTATATAATTATGGCATGTATAGCTAAACTCATACACACTACGTTAGTCTTAGAACTGACTAAACCGTAGCTCTGAAACCAATAAAATGTAACACCTCTAACCCGTATCCATCGCCGAAATAGGGTCGTAAGATGTTACGGAATAAACACAATTCCGATCAATTATAATAAACATTACATAATCACATGAATTGGTCTTGAGAATTTACTAATTTTTGTTTTTAAAAACCATAAACTAATATACCTATTATTGTATACATGTGGCATTAGTGATATGATAGCCTATACGAATCTCATACATATATATATACACATATACAACTCACATCTTACAACTAATTTTATAAATTTTAAATACAAATTTGCGAACTTGTAAATAACAAGTAAATATTTATATATAAAATCTCTTGCGTTTATCACCTTAAAAATTACTTATACCATAAGTAGAGTTTCTTATCTTACTCTACATGTGTCCTAAGACACGTTTGCATGCATGTTATATCAAATCACACTTAAGACATAATATGTAAAATCACATTTATGGATACTCAAACCTATATATATTTATATGGATAGTATAGTAGAATACATTACCATTTTCATGCATATTATGCTACTACTACAACACTCTCATTTATAAATAAATGCATATGCAGGACTTTAATTAAATACAAACATATGTCATGTCTATTTGACGTATTACAATACATTCTCATTAAATCACGCATAAACCATTTTCATATTATCATGATCATACCTACCAAAGCACAAGTGGACAAAAATATATCGTAATAAACCTTGCCATATTTTTTGAACCCTAACAAAAGTTCAAAACATCGAATCATGAACATTACTAAGTCACAAACATATTCACTAGGTTCACAAATATATTTCACATAAAAATTTACATCGATGGATTAGTCGCGATTCTTTCAAGCCATTGCTCATTTCTTAAACATGCAAGATTTATCACACGTAATAATCATAGATATATATCCTGCAACATTCAACCATAATCATCATAGACCATACCTAGCATGATTTAAATCAAACATTTTGATTAGCCATTTTCGCATGGCTTTATACACAACCAAAATTTATCATTTTAACCACACTTCAGCTTATACATGCCATAATTCGAATTTAACTTGGAAAGGTACCCCAAAATAGTAGATAGTGTGATGAACTTAGCAAATGATCCCCGAGCCTGTAACTTGATTTCTAATATCTATAAAACTAACAAGGATACACAAAATAAGCTAATATAGCTTAGTAAGTCATAAACAAATAGTAAACACAATAAAGTACTTAATTCAATTAAGTTAATTATTATTTATAGTAACTAAATACCATTTAATCTCAAGTTATACTTATAAGTACATCCACATATATACATTCGCACTTAAACATCATATTGGCGAATGATCAAATACACACATTGTCTATTTTTCAATCAACTTACCAACCACTTTATTATACCTCTTAATGCACATATTTATTTATATACAAGTAATTGCATTTTTTTACTTGGTGGATACTCACCGACCATTTGGGTATATTAATATTCAACTTCCCAAAAAAAAACCACTAATTATATTATAATCATGCTTGCATAAACTTTTACATATAAGCTAAAAAAATATCACTATGTAGTATTGCATATATATACATAAATAGTCAACAAGACCAATTATCCCAAAACATACATTACATTTAATTATGAGTCATTTTCTCATAATAATTTTATATAACTACAAGCCGAATATACATATGCTAATATCACTTAAAGTCATTATGTGTGAATAAAACAAATACCGAGTACCAACTTACCTTATCATTAATAGCCAAACAATTAATTCATACCTAGCCGTTTTACTCGTATTACACAATCATTCACAATTTACCTTTGCTCGATGAACCATTCAGAATTGGATAGGACACTCGAATAATCACATAAATGGTACAATGCCAACGTCCCAGACGTGGTCTTACATGTAACCACATATCGATGCCACTGTCCTAGACAGGGTCTTACTCGTAAACACATATCGGAATCACATATCAATGCCATGGTCTTACTCACACACATATACCGGAATCCTATGTCATGACATATGTATCCTAGCTATTCCTATGGTTCATACGGGGCTTTCGGACGTTGTAACTCGGTCGAATTGAACTCGAAAGTGTAGTAGTCAAATTTAATCATTTTAGGCCATAACATATTAAAATTCCACATTTCATAATAGCATATAAATATAACATTTAATTACCAAATAAACACGTCTATTTTCTTATAAACTTACCTCGAATGTCATAAAACAGAAAGGGGCTGCTAGTCGACAACTTTCGTTTTTCCCCGGTCCAAATCCGATTTCTTTATTTCTTAATCTAAACATATTCAAATTAAGCTCATTCAAACATATTTCCATTAAATTTAATCCAAAAACACATAAATAGGCAAATTACCATTTTACCCCTAACTTTTACAATTTTTACAATTTAGTCCCTATTGCACAAAACACAAAATACACAACATTTCTCAACACCCATGTTAGGCCGAATAGTACCCATGCTCATAAAAGTCCATATATTTTATCAATTTCACATTTTAGTCCCTCAAATTATTATTTTTGCAATTAAGTCCTAATTACTCAAAATCATCAAAACTCCAATACAAAATATGTTAATCTAAAACATATCTTTCATTTTTCATCATCAAAAACAAAAAATCACAAGCTATCAACAATGGTACAACTCAAAATATTCATCAAAATCAAAAATTCAAGCGTGGGTTTTGTAGTACTCGAAGCAACGATCTCAAAAACGTAGAAATTATCAAAAACCGATAAAGAACGAACCGTGATTTTTGCTTGGAAGATGGCCGAACCTAACTTCTCCTATATATTTTGCTTATATTCAGCTATGGTTGAAATAATAATATGAGCACTTTGTTTTATTTATCATAAATTATAACATATATATTATTTTTTTATTATTTTACTTTTTAACCTTAGTTAATAAATTATAAAATCACATATATCATGCCCACTACCGTCCACTTCATATATAATGGGCTAATTTCATCACAACTACTCCCATTTAGAAAGCCATCAACAAATAAGCCCTTTACAAAACAAACTACCCACTTTTTAATTTACGCGATTAAGTCCTTTTATTTAATCTGACACCTAAACGACAAAATTAAATCACGAAATTTTCACAGACATAAATTATCATAGAATAAACACAGAAAATAATTTTAAAATATTTTTCTGGCTCGAATTCATGGTCCCGAAACCACCGTTTTGAGTAGGGTCTAAATCGGGCTGGTACATCAGTAGTTGAATCAAATGCTCACTTTGATTCTTTTACGAGATTATAGACTCATTTAGATTATCTACTGAAGTAAGTTATCTTTCTCGCAGTGTAAACATTCTTAAAATGCCTCTTATCTTCAGTTTGAACTTTAGACAATGAATGAGCTAATATTTTCTTGTCACAATCTTGCTATGTATACAAAATATAAAAGACAGAAAATACAAAAAATATAATAGTGAAATGTGAAATTAAATTTATTTATTTATTCATTGTTCAAATAAATAGAAAACAGTTACATCTTTACTACAATATGGATACATTTCCTAACACTATAACATATAGGGGTCTTATGGGTGAAAATGCTACCACTTTTTGTTGAGGAATTTTTGACTCCTTTGAGAGTAGTCTGTGAATATCGTTCATTTCGATTCTGTGACACCCTCAACAAGTTTGGCATTGCCCCTAATAGAAGTGTTGTCTCTCAACTCTATCGAAGGTTTGAAGAGGCGTCTAGTTCTTAAAGTGGGAGTGTCTCCTCAAGTGTATGGGAAGGTAAACCATGCATATTGTGCATGGTTGGACTCAAACTTGTGTCGTATAACATATAAGGCTCTTACGAGTAAGAATGCTACCACTTGAGATAAACATTTCACAGACTTCTCTAGAAGGAATCGAGAATTCCTCAACAAAAAAGGCGTATTTTTGTTAAGGGGTTTCCAACCCTTTACCAGGGACAATATTAAACTTTTTGAAAGATTCTCTAACTCTAAACAGACAACACTTTACAGGCTTCTCCTAAAGAAGTCGAGAATCCCTCAACAATTAATTAAGTTAAATAAACCGATTTATTATTATATTTATGTTTTGTATTGTTTCAACACAAAATATAATGATGGCTTGAATGGTGGTTCGTACCGTGGAGAGCTGTTAGGATACATGTGGTTCACATCTTTGAGGTGTAGAGGACTACTAGTGTGAAGGCAGTTCAAGTGTAGAAATCCACTAAGGATGATGATTGAAAAATATTGAATTGTTAATAATGTAATGGCCTAAATTCAAGGTTATCGGAATAGTGGTTTCGTAACCACAAATCTGATTTAAAGAGAAATTTATTTCAATATTTTTGCATGAAAATTGATATGATAGGAAAATCGTATGAAAATATTGATAGAAATTTTTTTTTACCGATTTAGTGGTTAGTTAGAAAAAAAATATTGAAGAAATTGGGTAAAAATAAGGTATTGGGACCTCTATCTCGTAAAACCAAGTCGAAAATAATTTTATAAATATTAATGAAATGTTAGTAATGTGGTATTAAAATTTCGTTAGGAAATTTTAATGTTTGGGTAGTCAATTAAATGAAAAGGAGTAAATTGTAATAGGTGTAAAAGTTACTAGAATGATTAAATAGCTTAAGAGTCTAATGAGAAAGGATTTAAAAGGAAATTAGACCCAAAATTTATTTGGGCTGGACGGCAAGGGCATGAAATCAGCAGGAAAATTGATAAATTAAGGACAAAATTGGAATATTGCAAAATTAACTAAATAAAACTAGGACTAAATAGGAAATATCCAGATTTCTCTTCATTTCTCTTCACTTCCAGCAGCTAAAAACACCATAGGAGGGTTCTCTAAGCTGGTATTCCATAATTTTTGCACCAAGTGAGTAATCCTTGCCTTTTTCTTGTAATTTTTGTGTTTCTAAGACTTTTACAACTAGGTCCTACTATTAAGTTCATTAGTTTTTGATTTCATGGATGAAATTGAAAGTCGCCATGGTTGAGTTCTGTAAGTTTAAGATGAAATATAATGAAATTAAAGCTTTAATTTGTTTATGAGATGATTTTATTAGGTAATTTCAATAGAAATTGATTTTTAGGACCTAATTGTGAAAATGCTTGGAATTAAAGTCTATTTCTGAAATTCTGATTTCTAAAAGTTTTAAACTATTTTAAGGTGATAGAATAAAATGTTAATTGATAAAAATCAGCTCAATTAAGAGGCTAATTGAGTAGGGACGAAATTATCATTTATTAAAAGCTTAGGGGAAAAATGGTAATAAACAGTTTGCAGAAAAACAGTTTGGACAGCAGCAGTAGACTAACTTTGAAAAATCACCATAAATTTTATAAATCGAATTAGAAGATGAAAAGAATATGGAATTAAAACTTATTGAGTCTAGTTTCTCATAGAAGAAATAGTGTAAGCAATGGATTTGTAAATTTTGAGATATAATGAATTTTGTGAGACAAGGTCAGAATGAATTCGGGTTCCCCTGTTCTGACTTTGAAAAATCATAAAAAATTGAATAAAAATAATTAGGGGCTTAAATTTATATGTATAAAATTATTAATGAGTCTATTGTTAATAGAAATAAACAAGAACATCATTTGAATTCTGAATGAAGAGATAATTAATTTTTAGTGAAGAAGGGTCAGAACTGTCAGACAACAGAACAGGGGTGACTTTAAAGAATAAAATGTACTTATTGGCTAAACCAAAAATTCTGAAAATTTTAGTGTAATAATATATATGAGTATAGTTTCAGGGAAAATTAACAAATATTAATTTTTAGTTCTGTAGCTCGAGTTATAAATAATTTAGTGACTATGACTCAATTAGATAGCTTTGAATAAACTATAAATAATAATAGTTGAATTATAGAGAATGTTGCATATGGACATGAAATGTATTAAATTGATAATTAAATTTATTTATTTAGATCCAGAAGATTCAAATACGAAGCTAGATCGAGGAAAGGAAAAAGTTCGGGATTAGTAGATTTTTGTTTACAAACAAGTATCAAGGTAAGTTCGTGTAACTTGAATTATATTCTTAAATGCTTGAGATTGTATGTTATTGATGTGAATATGATTTGAATGTTCATTGTATGAAAATTTATGAAACATTGATATATTTGATAAAATGGGAAGAAATCCCGGTTGAATGAAATGAAAATTCGATGGATCTCTGAAAAAGAATTGACGGTAAAAAGGATCGGGCTAGTGATCCTATCTTGATATAGCCCTCCCGAAGAATATGTGTAAAATGGATTTAGCCCAGACGGGTAATCTGAATTAGGGTCTGAATTTAGCCTGGACTGGTAATTCAAATCCAAGCTCATTAGAGTAATTGTCGTTGCAGGGGATTTAGCTTGGACTGGTAATCCCGACAATACTCTTTGAGTTTATATTGCAGGGGATTTAGCCTAGACTAGTAATCCCGCTGCAAGGTTAAGGTTCGTGGGAGTGTGCTCTCTGAAATGGAAATGTGCGCACATGAATATGAATTGACGGACCCGGAATTGTACACTAAAAGTGTGCCTCTGAAAAATCCATCGAAATTCCGATAAATTCAACGGGATAAATATGGAAAAATAACAAGGAAATGGAAATTATGATATTGATGAGCTCATCAATCATGGTATATATTATTGGTACATGGAAATTATTGTACTAACTTGAATGTTGAGTTTGTGCATATTAGGGTAATAATGCATTGAATGGATATATGAATGTTTATTGTATTGTATTGAAAATATTAGGTAAGTATAATTCTTGTTACATGAGCTTACTAAGCACGAAGTACTTACCCCGTTTCCTTTTTCCCTGTTTTGTAGTGTTAAGAGCTCGGAGGTCGGATTTGGTCGGAGACACATCACACTATCAACCTCAGGATTTCGGTATATAAAGAAACTTTATTTTGGAAATCAATGGCATGTATAAGCTAATAAAGTAAATGTTAACGTGAAATGAATATAAAGTTAGCCATTAGTATGGTTAACAAACCTGGTTTTGGGTATGTGATGACGTTATCTTATAAATATGCATGAATTTATCTTGAAAATATGTTGAATTGGTTTGGTTGAAGTGGATTGGTCTTGATTTAATATTGTAGGGAAGGTTAGATATTTATAAAGGGGCTATATTGAATATAAAAAAAATCGTAAACTCTGGTAATACCTCGTACCCTATTCTGACAACTAATACGGGTAGGGGGTATTACAAATAAGCAGTTTTTTTTTTTGCTTGTTATCTTGCTTGTCATTCTTCTTGGAGAAAGAATTTTTATGGACAGATAAGGCTTAGAATAAGCCACCATTTTATTATAGTCTTATTGTAAAGTCTAATCTTAGGAATGTCTTAAGGTGTGGGTTGGATTTAACCCTTTAGTCTAGAGAGTAGATTGAATAAGACTATCATGAGGTTGTTGAACTTAAGGAGTTGGGATAATTAAATGAGTAATAGAATTGATGATTATCCTCAATGGGACCATGGCAATGATGCTAAAGCATAGCCTATTATGTTATTTGTAATAGCGTGGGTTTCATTCTTAAGGGAGAGGGAGTCATTATTGCATAAGGGTATAATAAGTGTTACACACCCTTCGTCCTACCTAATACTTGGGTCTGAGTTACAGGATGCTACAGTCGTTGTTGGAGCAACTACAGTAAAAAATATAAATAAATTATTTAAGCATCCTATCATGTCTTAAAAACATTCACTTTATGATATACAAATAAATTCGAGCTTAAATTGAGCTTACAAAAACTCTTTTATAGACCCGAGCATGAAAAATGACCAATTTGCAATGTTTTCAAAGTTTTTAGAATAGTTATCGATACCCCATAAAGGTATCAATACCTTTTTGGCTTTTGATATTTCAAAATTATTTGAATTAAAACAAATATATTGATACCAGACATAAAGTACAGATACCCTTGTCAAAGTATTAATACATTATCTCTGTATTGATACCATTTTTAAGTTTGATGTTTGAAAATTTTAGAAAAATCACCAATATACCGACACCCCTTTCTAAGGTATCGATACCTCTGAGCCAAAATGTTAAAAATCTACATTTTGGTACCTATTTCATGCCAAATTTTCAACTTACCGAAATAGTGCCTAATTGCACACTTATACCAATATATAACAAAACCAAAACCAAAACCAAATCAACTATTATAAGTTCAATTTATTCCATATCATTTGAGGTCATTCCAATCCATCATTTACCATACCATTTCATATTTAAAATTGTCATTCAAGTGACATATATAAGGCTAACCACATTGCCAAAACATACACTTATGTATATATGAACATTCACATACCAAATTCAACATTAACCAAGGTTTAAACTAAACTATCAACCACAATTTAACAAATATATAAGAACCTATGTAAGAAGACAAAAATGATTAAAAGACGACCAAGTTAAAAGTTGGATAGTGTTAGCTTCGAGGCAATCCAATCGATATGTTCTGCAAACAAAAAATCTACAGGAAAAGGGAAAACAACTTGGTAAGCATTTTGAATGCTTAGGAAGTTCATAAGTATTAAAATGATAAAATTACCTCAATTTACAATTTAACAATTTAACAAATCAAACTAATTAACTTGAAAAAGTTTGCCTAACACAACCAATCATAATAACAAGGTGAGCTTTAGTTCATAATCAATCATGTAATATACCATATTGACAACATATCAATACATAGCATTTAAAATAACCACACATGTATATCAAGGCTTCATATTTAATTCATTCATTAATACAATATTGAACATCAAATACATTTCATGTCATCTTATTTTCTCATTTTTTATTACCAGTATTACCTAATGAAATTTAGTAATGAACTCAATTACATAGGTACTAATCACATTTGTTGCTCGTTCAAGCTGAACATATATTCGCGTCAGGTTACTCGTCCTGGTTAAACTTTTAAAATGATATCAAATTACTCGTCCGAGCTAAACCAGTGGCATATGTATCTTCGAGTCTACAAAAAATGTTGGATCTCGGTAATCATCGTAATCAATTTGTGTCCATATCTATGAGACGTTTACAAAGTTTCATCAAGGTAACTTTCAACATATAAGTTTAGGTTTATTTCTTTACAATTTAGTCCAAATATCACCTTTTGTACAAAATTGTAATCAATCACAATTTAATTAAGAATATATATTTATAATTTTAAATACGTAACAATTTAAACACAACACATCATATGAGCTTACCTGATAAAAACAGCAACAAACAAAACATCAAAGACTAATATGTAATTTTGCCTTTTCTTTGATTTTCCTTCATTTGATTCAATTCTCGATCTATATGATAATTAATTTTAATTTATCAATTCCAAATATTTTATATCATCCTATTATATGCATATGAAAGTTCAATTCTATTTTTAAATATTTCCTACAATATCATATTTTATTCAATTTAGTCCCTAAAGTCGAAATTACCATAACTTTCAAATTTGAGCCTCGATCTCAAAACCGATCTCAATTACATCTTCTATAATCCTCTATATAAATATTACACCAATTTCAAAATTTATGTACTTTAGTCCCTATGTTCAAAAACTAGCAATTAAACTTTACAAGCTAGTTCTTTTTCACTTCTAAGCTTAAAACCTATTAAATTAACATCAATTTCATCAAGCATTCATCAATGGCAAAAATAAGTTTTGCAAATTGGTACACGGGTCAGCTAAATCAAGCTCCCGAGACGTCAAAAATATAAAAATTACAAAAAATGACAAAATTGAACTTACCTAATTAATGCCGAAAGTTTAAAAGCTCAAACCCTAAATTTTTATTCTTTGGTTTGTGAGGTTGAAGAAGAAAAAATTAAACATTATACTAACCTTGAGTATTGGAAATGAGGTTCCGAATCCATCGTTTCTGACACCATTGAAAAACGAGTTATTACAAAGTGTAACTATAAAAAAATATTTAAGAAAAAAATATTAAAAATTGATGTAAAAATATCAAAAATTTACATTTATCAGTACGAATCAATATTGAATAAAGTTGAAATGCGAATTAAAACAAAATATCCATACTTATTATAAAGTTTTTGATTGAGTTGACGTCATGGGTTAATTGGGCACCAATTCAGTTTGGAAATGACTCATTTACCATTTTCTTTTTAAATGATAACTAATATCAGTAAAAAATTATTAGACGATACTTTTTTTATCTTTTCATCATTCTATATAATATTTAAATAAATGAACTAAAATGACATATCTAATGTAAAAGTATTATGGAGGCCATTATATTAGAAATTAGATTGCATTTTGCCCCTTCTACTAAAAAATAGAAAAAATAGTCCATGTACGTTATATCAAAGAGTAAATAGACTCTTTTGTTCAAAATTTCATCCATTTCTACTGTTAAGTGATGGAGTATCACTGTTTGTGTAACATCCCATTTTTCAATGGTGTCAGGAACTATGGTTACAGGACCACGATTCTGACTAGTGAGTCAATATTTATTATTTATTTAATATTTATAGAGTTTTTATAATGTCGTATTAAAATTTGGCTTGTAATTTTATCGTTTAGATAGTTAATTAAATAAAAAAGACTAAATAAAAAAAGCTGCAAAATTTTAATGCTATTAATTGATTGTGTTTAATGAGTATGGAATTATAATTTGAAGGCTTTAATTGGTAATTAGACTATAACGAATATGAGTGGACGGTTTAAGGGTGATTTGGATTGAAATTTGAATAATTATTAGAGGGTAAAATGGTAAATAAATAATTAACCATAAACTAAGTAAAAAAAATTCATTGTCTTCCCCATTTTGTTTTATTTAGAATCGAAATCACCATGGAAATTTAGGGGAGCATTCGGCCAAGCTTATTCCTATTGCGGGTGAGTATTTTTTTCAACCCGTTTTTCATGATTTTTATGTTTTTGAGTTCGGTGCAACTTAATCTAGTAAATTCAAGGACTAACCTGTGGAACTGTCAAATTTTTATAAGTTTACCATGTTTGATTTTTGAATGTTGTGATTTTAAGTGGTTTGGTTTAGAGCTTATTGATATGTTTGAATCATTTTAGTAATGTGATTTTGGTTAGTTTTTAGTAAAAAGGACTAAATTGATGAAATATTAAATTAGGCATGGAAATTTTGTAAAATTTCAAAAGTTATGGTCTAAACATAGCCCCTAAATAATTCGATTAAACTTGGATTGGGTTTAATCGGGATAATTTTGGAAGTTTCGGGTTTATGGACTAAATTGTATAAAGGATAAAGTTTAGGGGTAAATTTTTAAAATATGAATGAAAAGGGTTTAAATGTATAAATTTGATTATTTATGCTATGTGAATTGATTTAATTAAATTAAACTATACTTTAGATCAGGAATCTCAATGGTTAGAGGACGTACGAGGAAAATGAAAAATTGTCGATTAGCCCCTGATAGTTGAATCATTTGACAAGTAAGTTCATACTATCTTCTATGATTATGATTTGTTATTAAATGTTGATGATTATTCATGTATACACTACTGAAATGGAAATCAAAATATGTGGTAATAAATTGAATTTATGAGATAATTCTGATGGATTGAGTAGAAGTCTCATACATGAGATTTTTGAATGATTTCCGTTCTGGACCGAGCTCTAGCATTTGTTGTGGACTTGGATATACATGTGACACATATTTAGTTTGGACTAGTAATTTGTTGTCATTTTAAAGGTTTAGCTTTGACTGGTAACCTTACATGTATTTATAGCCCTAACCCGACTATTTTTCTGTGATGTCAATAGTTTAGCCCGGGTGAGTAACCCGTCACATATATTTTTGTATATGAATAGCTCAAATGAGCATCATATGTTTCTCGCTTTCGTAAATTGAGTTATCTTACAAAGTTCCATCGAAAAAATATAAAAGGATGTATAGTGCAAAATTGTTTCTTTAAAGTGGACAAAATACGAATTCTAAATATCTTTATGTTTGTTAGTTATTAACTCAAAATGGTTAAATTATGTTGTAATAAGGTTAATACTTTGAGTGGTTATTTTCAATTACCTATTAAATAATTAAGGTAAGTTGTTGAGTTGAATTGTATGAGTTTATTAAGTATTTATATACTTACTTCGGTTAATATGTTCTATAAATTTTGGATACCCGAAGCATGTCGATTGCATCAACGTAGCACATACCTGCCATATTTTGACATCGATAGATTTTGAAGTTTCAATTTATGGTTATTTGTGGCATGTATATATGATACTTATTTTGCAAATGTTGAACATGTTTTGGTATTTTAGTTGTAAGTGCACTTATGTGAAAAGTCAGTATATGTATTGCATATTTGATATCTTGATAACGTGTGATTATAAGTCATGTTTGAATGGCATTTTTGGATGATTATATTGTAATAAGTTTAGTGTGCTTAATAATAGTTAGGGTGCTAGAATGGATGAATTGATTGGTTGATAAATGTTGATTATATGTGGTGCCAATGAGGGCATATTGGTTAGGCACTTAGGTTGGATGTTTTGTTATGTTTTAAGTTTGTTTAAGTGTGTTTTGAAGGCATGTGAAATGTGAATGGTTGATTTTGGTTTGACTTGGCACCTAAAGAATGGGTATTGTCTTTGTAACAGCCCGTTTTTAGTTAAATCCTAACAGTGTTTTGGGACCACAAATTTGAGGTTGAAATAATTATTTTATTATTATTTTAATGTCTACAGTATGATAATATGATTGTGTAAAAATTTCGTTAAGAAATTTTATCGTTTAAATGCTTAATTTGATAAAAAGGACTAAATCACGTAAAGTGTAAAACTTGAGTTCTATTAGTTAAAAGTGTCTAATAGCTATAGAATCTTAAATTGGAGGCGTTTATGTGGTAAATAGCCCATTAATTAGATAGTGGATGACATTGGATTGGTATTATGAAAATTTTGATTAAGTAATAAGGTTAATTTTGGTATTTTGTAAGTAAAAGTTAATTAAATAAAACAAAAACCATATTTTGATGTTATCTTCTTCCTTTAGCCGAAATTAGCAAGATAAAAAGCCATTATTATGGTTTTCATTCGGCCAAGCTTCTATTGCTTATTTAGGTACGATTTTTGTCCCGTTTTTAATGATTTCTATGTTTTTGAGATCGTTGCAGCTTAATCTAGCTAGCTCAGGGACTAATTTGCAAAAATTTTAAAGGTTTAGGTTTTTTATTAATGAATACATGTGTATTTTGATGTTCCATGATAGAAAATGCATGCTTGTTGTTAGATAAACAACATTTGTAAAGTGATTTTTAATAAAATTTTTAATTAGGGATTAAATTGTGATGTGTAAATTTTGTGGTTAAATTGTGAAATAAATGAAAAATATGGGCTACTATGGGACTATATGAAATTCGGATAGCATGGGTAGGGACCTAATTGCATGAAATTGTGTTTTTATGAGATAAGGACTAAATTGTAAAAAATTTTAAAATATTAGGACCAAAAGGTAAAGTTGTCATAATATGCATTTTGGGCTAAATTGAATAGAATGAGATTAAATAAATTAATTTTGATTACATATAGATCAAGAAAAGCGAAATTCAGATATAGATCGGGGGAAAAACAAAGTGTTGGACTAATCGACTCATTTTATCATTTTTGTATTCAAGGTAAGTTCATATGTTAATAAGCATTAATATAATTTTGTTTTAAATGCTTTATTATTGAATTATTTGGAATACGAACTTGTAGATATATTCGACGAAGATTCAATATTAAGAAATCTTGGTTGAACCTTAGGAATAGATTAGGATACAAATGACATGTCATTAGGGGTTATGTGATTTGGGTGCTGGTCCGTACGTCCTACTAGTGGCTGAGTTATCCTACATGTGTTGCGGATTCTCATCAGCTTGTGTGAGCAGTACCGTGTAGCTACGTCATGACCTTCAGCTTGTGTAAGCAGACCCGTTGACAGCTCGAGAGTGAGTATTATATGTGATATGAGATTGGGATAGCTTCGGCTATGTATTTGGCACTTAGGGTGCGAGATTCCCAAGTATCCGATAGTATTTCAAATGGTTCAATGGGTATATTAAAGATAGGAAATGGTGAGAAATAGATACGCATTTAATACAGGTATGTACAGAAACTATATGAACATTGAAATTATAAAAGTTGTGAGATCTTGATTAATTATGTGATTGAATATATGTGTAACACCCCCTTTACCCGAGACCGTCGCCAGAGTCGAGCACGAGGCATTACTAAACTTATTTGAGCACTTAAACAAATTCAAACAATTTATATCACACTTTCCAGACAAGCTCTCCAACTGTGTCATAATTGCTAAATAATTCATATCTCGAGTTATAAAACTTGAAATCCAAATCCGTAAATTTTCTATGAATTTATACTCATATATCTACTTACCAATTTTTTTCTAGAATTTTTTGTCAAGCCAATTAGTACAGTTTATTATTTAAAATCTCCCCTGTTTCAGGGTTTGACTACTCTGACCTTTTTGTATTACGAATCAGATATCTCTCTGTATAGAGCTTCAATGACTATACCGTTTGTCTCTAATAAAACTAGACTCAATAAGGAATCTGTACATATAAAGTATGACTTCTAATTATCTTTGTAAAATTTATGGTGAATTTTCAAAGTCAGAACAGGGGATCCAGAAATTGCTCTGGCCCTGTTTCACAAAAATTTAAACATCTCATAAAATATAGCTCATATACCTGTTTTGCTTCTTCCATATGAGAATAGACTCATCGAGATTCGATTCCATAATTTATTCATTATTTAATTCCATTTCTACTATTTTTAGTGATTTTTCAAAGTCAAACTACTGCTACTTACGAAAACTATTTTAGTACAAATATTGTTAACTAGTTTATAACATCTTTACTTCAATTCATTCAAACTCTATACATGCCATATAAATCTTCAAACATAAAACAAAAGCTACCGAATTGATCTGGATAGTGTGCTTTGTTGTGTTGATCCGATCTACCCACTTCACTTCAAGTCAATCTACATAAAAATATTAAACACACACAAGTAAGCTTATTGAAGCTTAGTAAGTTCATAGGTTAAAAGTAATGCTTACCAAACATAATATTTCCAAACAATACCAAAACATTTACTAAAGTTTCTGCGATTCACAACCATTGTTATAATAATTCACATAGTTGAGCTCAACAAGAATAACTACTCAATCTCTTCCATTTGGATCACTTCTCTTTATTTCTTATAATCAAATTAGGAAACGGCTTACGAAATTGAGTACGTCGTTGCTCAATGCCACGATTCACAACTCAGTATGGTTTTCCTCATTGAAATACCATACCTATATTTTTTTAACTCGGTATGGGAAATGCCATACCTACATTTCTTAACTCAGTATGGATTTGATAATACCATACCTACATTTCACAGCTCAGTATGGATAATACCATACCTACATTTCACAACTCAGTATGGATGATACCATACCTACATTTCACACTTTGCCATGGAACAACCATGGTCTTATCCGTCAATTCATCACACGTCACGATACGAACGTACTCAATCCTACGTTTTTCCTAATTTGCATTTCCACATTTATTCTTTCATTAACAAAATCTACACAATCCCACAACAAATTCGTATATAATAACACATTATATACTTCAATCATTCACAAATAAACATCTAATTTCAACCATATGAACTTACCCGGCTAATTTGTAGAAGATATTGAAATTTTGGGACTATTCATAACTTTTTCTTTTCCTCGTTCTTCTTTGGATTCTTGATCTATAATATAAAATATTTCTACTCATTAGCATTTATTTGATTTCTATTTCACTTCACAATTTATGCTGTTCAAATTTCGAAATTGCACTTTTACCCCAAAATTTACGTTTTCACAATTTAGTCCCTACTCAATTCACCCATCAATTGAACTAATTTTTCTCAATTAACACTTTATTTTATCATTATAAACTATTTCAAAACCTTTTATATTCTGAATTTCAACAGCAACCTTCAATTCACAACTTTTTCACAATTAGGTCCTAAATATCATTTCCTATCAAAATCACTTAATAAAACCACCTTAATATGAAATTAGAACTTAAATTTCATAATAATTCATCATAAAATTCCCTTATCCATCCAGGGTAACTTCCAATTTCACCCATAAAATCAAAAACTAATGAATTCTACAAGTGGACCTAATTGTAAAAGTCATAAAAACATAAAAATTATCAAGAAAAGCAAGAATTAGACTCACATGATGTAAAAATATTAAAACCAGCTTTCTCTAGACCTTATATGGCGTTTTGGCTGAGAAATTATGAAGAAAATGTCTAGATTTTTCAATTACATCATTATTTAACTATTAACTTTTATCTATTTCCAATTTTGCCCTTGTTCACATTGTTTTCTTGCTTATTTCATACCCAAACCGTCCAGCCATTAACCTTTGGGTCTAATTGCTCTTTAAATCCATCTTTTAAATACTTAAGCTATTTACTCACAATTTAACAAATTTTGTGCTATTTTCAATTTAATCCTTTTCAATTAATTAGCCATCCAAACGTTAAAATTTTCTAACTGAAACTTTAATACTAACTCAATGACACTCCATAAATATTTATAAAAATATTTATAGCTCGATTTTCAACTTTGAGGTCTCGATACCTCATTTTTGACCCGTTTGACCTAATAAATTCTTTTAATTCACTAATTTCACCATTTCACAAATTCTTCTAAATTCTTACTTGACTCATAAATATTAAATTACTATCTTGTTCAATCTTATTTGTCGAATTTAGTGATCTCAAATCACCATTTTCGACACCACTGAAAATTAGGCCGTTACAATATGTTAACCTTATAATTACATGATTTTGAGGTATTATGTTATATTACTTAAATGATGATTAAATGGTGAGTTTACTTATTAACTATACGAACTTACTAAGCTTTATAGCTTACTTTGTTTACTTTTCTGTGTTTTATGGTGAATATCGAAGTGAGCTCGGATTGGGAGTCGTCGGAGATTGCATCACACTATCAAGCTCCTACTTTGGTACTTTTGAACTTGTGTTTTGGTTATATGGCATGTATAAGAATTATGGTCATTTTGGTTTATGGTTTGGTAATGAATTTAGCCATTTGAATTGTCTTGTAAATGTTAAGTGTTTAGTCTTGTGTATAGCCATGAGAGTTGGCTTATTTTAGTATATTTGTTGATGTATATATATGAGCAAATGGCCTTGGTTATGCATTTGGTAATTGATAAATAAATGCTTGTGGTGAATGGTTGTTTGTGAATTGGTATGCTTGTGAGTTAGGTAAAATGATGTATAAATGAAAGTGCATATATGAAGTTAACTAGTTAAGTGAATTGAGAATGTGAACTTGGTATAGAATTGAATAGCCTAATGTGGTACTTGTGTGCCTTGTTGTTTTTTGTATGGAAATGGTATGAATTATGCTTGGTTGAGGTTGGTTGAATGCTTATTTATGCCATATTATGTGCCAATTGGATTGTATAGGTGTATGCTAATTTGGGTGAGAAAGATGGCTTGGTAAATAGCCTATTTTTGTCCACACGGGTAAAGACATGGACGTATGTCTCAACCCTGTGTGACACACAATCAGGTGACACGGTCGTGTGTCCCCTTGTGTATAATTAGAAATCAAGTCAGTATGCTTCACACGGCCCAGCACACGAGCGTGTGACTTGACCGTGTAGCATAAGTTAGTATACCCTACAGGTTTGACACGACCTAGCACATAGTTTGGCACACGAGCGTGTGAGGCCATTTCGAAGGGCACACAGGCGTGTGGTTGGCCGTGTGCCCTCAGGGAGTTACACAGGGTGGGACCCAATGTCCACACAGTTTGTGACACGGGCATGTCTTTGGCCGTGTGAGACACACGACTGGGCCACACGGACGTGTGTCCTCTGTATTTTGAAAATTTTTCTATGTTTTCTGAAAATTTCCTGAGATATCGGTTTAGTCCCGAACCACTTCTAAAGCATGTTTTGGGCCTCGTAGGCTCATATGAGGGACTTCATGTATGATTGTGATTGATTTATATTTGAAAATGAAAAATGTATGAGAATTGTATGTCTAATTGTGCAATAAGTCTGGTAATTCCCCTAAACCCTATTTCGGTGACGGATACGGGTGAGGGTGTTACAGTCTTGCTTGTTTTTGAAGTCATTCTAGGTGTAGGCGGCCTGAGACATATGTAACACCCCTAACCCATATCCGTTGCCAGAATTCGGTTACGGAGCATTACTATAAAAACATAACTCAAATCATTCATTTCCAACATTTCATTATCATTGCAAAATCCAATCAAACACATACATAACGTCCCTTTTTCGAGCCCTCAAGGCCTTAGAAACATTTGAGAAACGATCCGAGACTAAATCAGAAACATTTAAAACTTCTTGGAAAAAGATGGAAAAATTCACACTGTAGGGGTCATACAGCTGTGTGGCCAGGCCATGTGGACATTCGAAGTAGGGACACACGGTTGTGTCCTAGCCGGTGTCTATGCCCGTGTAACTTTCTAACTTGGGTCACACGGCCAAGCCACATGCCCTTGTTCTAGGTTATGTAACTCTCGAAATGCAACCTTTAAAAACCTACAGGGGACACACGGTAATGCCGCATGGTCGTGTGTCACACACGGCTTGTAACAGCCCATTTTTCAGTGAAATCGGATCAATGGTTTCAGGACCACAAATTCGGTCCGTAAATAAAATTTATTTTTATTTTATTACATGGTCCGTAATATGTTAGAAATGTCATGTGAATTCTGATAAGAAAATTTTATTAATTATGTGCTTAATAACAGGAAGGACAAAATCACATTACAAAAGTTGAATTCTAGTAGTTAAAAGGGTTAAATAGCTATGGAATTCAAATCTTGATGTCCTTATATGGTAATTAGACCATTAAAGAAAAGTATGTAGATATTTTGGTGACTGATCCATGGAAATTTAGAAAAAGGGAAATGACTAAATTGGAAATTAGAAATAATTAAATTAATTAAAAAAATGATAAAAAATATCATCTTATTTTTATGTCATCTTCAACCTAAAATACATGGAAACCCTTGGAGAGAGAGAAGAAACTTTCATGGCTTAATTGGGTTAGTTTTCTTGTCCTGTTTTTAGCAATTTTGATATTTTTGAAACCGGGATAGCTTAATCTATCTATTTGTGGGATCAATTTGAAAAGTTATCAAAGTATGGAAAATGGGTCATGGATGAATATGCTAAAAGTTAGAAATTTATGGTAGAAAATGAAAGGTTGTTGATAGATAAGCAACTTTTACAAAGTGATTTTTGATGAAAACATGATTTAGGGACTAAAATGTAAAGTTATAAATTCTAAAATTTATAGAAAATATGTGCTGTAAACTCTGCATTGAAATTTTGGTTAGGCTTGGAATAGGGAGTAAATTGCATAAATTTTATTTTCCGAGCCTAGGGATGAAATTAGAATTTATGGAAAAGTTAGGGGTAAAATGGTAATTTTTCCTAAGACTTAAATTGAGTCCAAATGAATATGAAAATTGTGAAATTGATTATTAAAGTTATTTATATAGATCCGGACAACACAAATTCGAGGTTAGACTAAGAAAAAAAAATGTTTCGAATTAGTAGATTTTATACGCGAACAAGTGTCGAGGTACGTTTGTGTAACTTAATTGGGCATGTGAATATGGTTAATTGAATGTAGAGTTTGTATGTAATGTGACTTGTATTGATGTGAATTAGTTGATTATTATAATGAAAAATTGAATGCATGCTTGAAATGGTGAAAAAGGGGTTAAGTCTCATTTGAATATTGAATTCCGATGAATATATGTGCTTTCTCGAAATGAATGAGGTCTTGCATTTGTTGCAGACGGGATTTAGCTCGGACAAGTAATCCTATTGACTTCATTATAGAAAGGATTTAGTCTGGACGAGTAATTCTGATATAATACCTCTCGAGTATATGTTACAATTAGTATTTAGCCTGGACTGGTAACCTAATTGAGCTCTCCTAAGTATACGTTATATAAAGGATTTAGCGTGGACTAGTAATCTTGTTACGCGATATGTAGCTCAAGAGTGTTTTCCTTGATTAAGTGCCCTAATGGGCACTTTTGAAAAAGAATTGACGGGTTATTGAATGCACACCTAGAGTGTACCACTTAAGCATCCATTAGAACTGCAATGGTTCAACGGACAAAACTCTTGGCAAGATGAGAGAATTATGAGATATAATGATAATGCCTTGAAAGAATATGGCATGATAAGCTCATTGTGTTTTCTTGATGTATATGAAAATTGGTGACTAACATGTTTGACTGAGTGTTTGTATTTGGGCAATTTTGCCAAGTTGATGGAAAACGTATTATTGTATGCTTACATTTAATAAACAGGATCAATAAGTTTAGTTTTCCATTATATGAACTTACTAAGCATGAAATGCTTACTCTGTTTTATCTTCCCTTATTTTATAGTGCTCGGAAGCTCGCCAAGGTTGGAGATCATTGGAGCATCGTCACACTATCTACTAGTTATTTTAGGTATACATAGTAAAATCATTTTGGTATAATGGCATGTATAGGACAACTTGGCCATTAGTGGCTTGATAATGATGTTTGTAATCTAGCCATTGGAATAGCTAGTAATTGTAACACCCCCAACCCGTATCCATTGCCGGAATAGGGTACGAGGCATTACCGGAGTTTACTAAACATTTTCAGATAATTTTGAGTCATTTATTATTCATATTTTGAAAATAACCATAACGTTTCTCTATTGGACCCTCGAAGCCCCAAACATACATCAAAAACCAACCGGAATTGAATCGGGATCAAAAAATTTTTTGCAAAATCTTAAATTATATTTTCATCTAAGTACTTACCATTTCAATGCTCCTTATAATTAAACATGTTACCATTCAATCAATAGCTTGGCACTTGTCTAAGCATCATACAACAACATTGTTAGTATACTTGCACATACTTCATATAAATTCAACAATGATATACCTATTTTCTCAACATATCACACTTAAGTTCAATAATAGTCTCAACTTACATAATTTCCTTATATCAACATATCAAAGATAATTGTATATGTACATGTCACAAAATATATTATTCTCTTACTATATCTTCATAGCATATATCATTCATTTCGTTATATCAATATTTCATGCATCATCATTTCCTTATATCTTATGTATATTTACTTTGGTAATAGTTCGTATTAAACTTAACATAAATTAAATTCCATGTATCTATACTTATTTCATTTATCTATCTTCTTAATTATTTCATACAACTATTTTGTACATATATTTCCATATGACCAATTCCTGTAAACATTTCACACAACCATTTTGTACAACCAATTCATATAACTATTTGTCATCTGGTACATATTACCTGAATATTAGTTGTTCAACAGATATCTTGGCGTCTCTCTTCCACGGTCTTATTTATCTTTGACATGATGCCATAGTGTCTTTCAACTATGGTCTTACTCATTTTCTGTCATGTTACCATGGTATCTTTCAACCATGGTCTTATTCATTTCATGTCACGCTGCCATGGTATCTTTCAACCATGGTCTTACACATTTCATATCAGGCTGCCATGGTATCTTTCAACCATGGTCTTACACATTTCATATCAGGTTGCCATGGTATCTTTCAACCATGGTCTTACACATTTCATATCAGAGAGCACACTCCGAACCTCATCCTTACATTGGGATTACCACCAAAGCTAAATCCTGTAATATAAACTCATAGAGTATTGTCGGGATTACCGGTCAGCACTAAATCCCCTACAACGACAATTACTTTAATGAGCTTGGATCCAATTACCAGTCAAAGCTAAATTCAGACCCTAATTCGGATTACCCGTCCGGCTAAATCCATTTTCCACATATTCTTCGGAGGGCTATATCAGATAGGATCACCCGTCCGGCAAGATCCTTTTACCGCCAATTCTTTTCGAGATCCATCGAAATTTCCTTTCATTCAACCGGGATTTCTTCCCATTTTATCAAATATATCAATGTTTCATCAATTTTTATACAATGAGCATTCAAATCATATTCACATCAATAACATATATTTCAAGCATTAAAGAATATAATTCAAGTTACATAAAATTACCTAGCGAAATTGTAGAAATATCAAGATTTAGGGCATTTTGGTAATTTACCATTTTCTCAATTTTCACCCGATATTAAATTGACAATTTCATTCAATTTATTAATTTAGATAATAAAACAATTCATTCCCTTCAATTTGATCATTTTGACATTTTTACAAAATTGCCCCTGAAGTTTTACTTTTATTCAATTTAGTCCTTAAGCCTAAAACATGCAAATTAGCCATGCAAGCTGGATATTCATATATATTTTTCCTCCTCCTCCTCTCCATTCCACATCCTTAATGTATATAACACGATGTAAGTAACATCATCTATAATTTTTATTATTTACTTTTATGAATATTCAAGTCATCCATCCGTGTCATAGTCACTAAATTATTTATATCTGGAGCTCTAGAACTCTAAATTAAGATCCAATAATTTTACCTAAAACTAAACTCATATATCTTATTACCATAAAATTTTCATAATTTTTGGTTCAGTCAATAAGTACAGTTTATTCTTTAAAATTACCCCTATTATGCTGTCTGACAGTTGTGACCATTCTTCACTAAAAATTAATTATCTTCTCGTACAGAATTCGAATGATGTTCCCGTTTATTTATATTGAAACTAGACTCATTAAAGATTCTAAAAATATAAATTTAAACCCATAATGATGATTATCCAATTTTTTATTATTTTTCAAAGTCAGAACAGGGGAACCCCAAAATCATTCTGATGTTGTCTCACAAAATTTATTATATCTCATGATTTACAAATCTATTGCTTACACCGTTTCTTCTATGAGAAACTAGACTCAATAATATTTAATTTCATATTTTTTTAATCTTCTAATTCAATTTCTAAAATTTATGGTGATTTTTCAAAATTAGTCTACTGCTGCTGTCCAATATTGTTTTAGTGCAAGTTGTTTATTACCATTTTTCCCTTAAGCTTTAATAAATAACAATTTCGTCCCTACTCAATTAGCCTCTCAATTGAGCTGATTTTTCTCAATTAACACTTTATTCTATCACTTTAAACTACTTTACAACTTTTGGAAATCATAATTTTAGCACTAGACTTTAATTCCAACATTTTCACAATTATGTCCTAAAATCAATTTCCATTAATTTTACTAACTTAATTCATACTCTATTTCTATTCAAGTTCCATCCCAACTCAAATTTAACTCCTAAATTTTCAGCTTATTTAACTAGTTTCAAAATTTCCTCAAATTAGCCCTTCAACATAAAACTTATGAATTACTTTACAATTCAATCATTATTTCATTTCTAACTTGAATTTCTATCAATTTAACCCTTATTTCATCATTTTACTCAACATGAACAGTATCTAAAAATCTAATATCTTTTCAAAATATCAACTTAATTTCATCAAAATCTTGTCCAAAGCTTCTAAAATATCAAAATTAAGTAAAAAGGGCTCAATTGACTTACCTATTAAACTTCCAAGCTTCACATCTTTGATTTTCCCTTTTTTTTTTTCTTTCTTTTCTCTTTTTCTTTCTTTCCTTCCCCTGCTTTCTGTTTCGTTTGCTTTGTTTCTTTATTTCTCTTGTTTTTTTCTTTTTTTCTTTTTCCTTTTTATTTTCCCTTTTTATATATACACACATGTATTTATACTTGAATAATAAGTATTATTTATTTATTCATGCGTATATTATTAGTACATTTGTATCCCTTTATAACCATACATTTGTCATTATTTAATATATTTATCATATAAAATCTTATAATATAATTATTTAATTAATAAATATCTATTTAATATCTAATACATGTATTACAAATATATGTATTTTTATCCATACACTTGTATATTTTATTTACTATACATTTGTCTTTATATTAATTTGTTTATCATATAAATATCTTATAATATAATTATAATAAATTAATTTAATATCATTTATTACTAATATATATATTAATTAAAATCTAAGTAAAAATCTTAGATTTTTATTTTATATCTTTCACTTATGATAAATGGCATAATTGCCATTTTGGTCCTTTTATTTTCTTTTAATCTATAATTAAACTTTCACACTTTATTCAATTTAATCCTTTTATCTAATTATCCTTAATTAAGCTAAATTCACTTAATTAAACTCTAATTAACCACTTTGAACTTTTTAAATATTTTTGATAAATATTTACGGATCCTTTTTTTTTTTTAGTAACGAAGACTCGAAAATACACTTTTCCGATAACCGCAAAATTCGGGTTATTACAGTAATGGTTGTTTGATATACTTATAATGTTATATTATGGTAACTACATATATGTTAGTAGTTAATCAAATTGTGTCTAACATATGGATTAAACTAAGGTAAGATTATAAGCATGTATGCATGTAATGATATGCCTTGTGGAATGATAGAGTTTGCTTAATTTGAATGCTTGAAATGGTTGGTATTTGGATATAAGTTTTAAGTGCAGGTCATTGATGTGATTTTGGGTGAGAAATAAAGCTAGAAATGGCTTTATTTTGTCCACACGGCCAGGTACATGGGCGTGTAGTTAGGCCATGTATCTCTTACACCTAAATTTTGAGAAACAGAACGCATAGAATTAAGCACATGGGCAGAGACACGGGCATGTGTCTCAATCGTGTGTGCCACACAGCTTGGAACACGGGTGTGTGTCTCAGTCGTATATACCACACGGCCTGGAACACGGGCGTGTGTTTTGGTCGTGTGAAACCTGCACCTAATTTTGAAAGAATTTAATTAACCACATGGCCTAGCACACGGGCGTATGGCATGGCCGTGCGCACAAGTCAAAGAGTTACATAGGGTCGAACACGGCCTGTAGTACGGGCGTGTCCTATGGTCACATAGGCGTGTCCCTCGGACCACACAGGCATGTGAGCCCTGCAACTTGGAAAATTTTTGTAATTTTGTGAAAAATTCTTAGAGTTTCCAATTAAGTGCCTACTCGATTCTAGTGCCTGTATTGGGCCTCGAGGGTCTATTTAAGGGACGATATTAATGATCTCGGTTAATGAATCGTAATTTACATAAATTATTTGTAAATGTTCTGAAAGTTTCAGTAATGCTCCGCAACCCTGTTTCAGCGACAGATATGGGTTAACGAGTGTTACATTTAGTGGTATCAGAGCTACGGTTTAGTCGATTCTTGGATTTAACGTAGCAAACACAAGTTTAGCTATACATGCCATTATATAAATGGTGATCGTGTGATGTCTCCTGATCATTTTAAATGTGTTTTTCATATAGTAATGTCATACAACCGAGCTAGAGCTGAATCGAAGGAAGTTGAGAGCAATGCTTCAACTTCAGTTCAAAGAGTCATATCTGCATCTGGTAGTGAAAGACCCGTATCTGAGGGCCAAAGTGAGGGGGCAAAATAAGCCTTCTTTCAAATGATGAATGAATGGTTTACACAGTACTGAAGAACAAACCCTACTGTACAACGACCTCCCCCACCTGTTCCTCAACCGGTTCCTGAGGTACCACAGGGTGCTGAACCAGCTAGAACTGGTAAGCCTCCAGTAGATAAAATTCATAAATATGGGGCAGAAGAATTTAGAGCTACCGCAGATGATGATCTGGAAAGGGTTGAATTTTGGTTGGAAAATACCATTCGGGTTTATAATGAATTATCTTGCACACCTACCGAATGTCTAAAATGTGCAGTATCTCTACTGAAAGACACAGCTTATCATTGGTGGAATACCATAAGTTTAGTAGTACCGAGAGAGAATGTTACATGAGAATTTTTCCAGTCTGAATTCAGAAAGAAATATGTTAGTCAGAGATTCATAGATCAGAAAAAGAAAGAATTTTTAGAACTCAAGCAGGGAAATATTACTGTATCCGAGTATGAGTGAGAATTTGTTCGATTGAGTAAATACGCCAAAGAATGGGTCCAGTCTGAGGCCGAGATGTGTAAACGCTTTGAACAGGGTTTAAATGAAGATATCAAATTATTGATTGGAATTCTAGAAATAAGGGAATTTGTGGTACTGGCCAAACGAGCACACAAAGCTGAAGAATTGAGTAAAGAGAAGTAATCGAATGAAAGAGAAGCTCGGGTTTTTAGAAAAAGAACTATGAGTAAGTCGCAATTATTTGCTTCTAAGAAATTAAAGAAGTATTATGATTACATTACCACCTCTACAGGATATCCTAGAAGAGAGCGGGGCTCTCAATGTTCTAACCCGAGGTCTTCATCTCCATTTGTGACCCTTGTGGGTAGTGTTGGTAATCTCAAACCGAAATGTAAACATTGTAACAAATTTCATCATGGGAAATATCGGTCTAGAAGTGGAGCTTGTTATGGATGTGGTTCACTTAATCATTTTCTCAGAGATTGTCCAGAAAAAGTTTAAAAAGAAATAGAACTAGCTCCAAAACCTAGTATTCCTGTCTCGAGGGGCAGACCACCCCGTTACCCCGGCAATGTTGGTAGTCGAGGTACTACCAGGGATACAGTAGTTAGATCTGATGCGCGAGCACCTACTAGAACATATGCTATTCATGCTAGAGAAGATGCCTCTGCACCATACGTCATTACTGGTACTTTTTCTCTACTTGATACTGAAATTACTACTTTGATTAATCCTGGTTTCACACACTCATACATATGCATAAACTTGGTGTCTGTTAAAATTTACCTGTCGAATTCACTAAATTTGTGGTTAAAGTTTCAAACCCCCTGAGCTAATGTGTTATGGTGGATAAAGTCTGTAAAAACTGTCCGTTGATGGTAAAAGGTTATTATTTTTTGGCTGACTTGATGTTATTTCCATTCGATGAATTTGATATAATTTTGGGAATGGATTGGTTAACCTAATATGATGCAATGGTGAATTGTAAATAGAAATATATTGTATTGAAATGTGAGGGTCGTGAACTACTCCCCGTTGAATCTGATAAACTAGAAGGATTTCCAAATGTGATTTCAGCAATATCATCACGGCAATATGTCAGAAAGTGTTATGATGCTTATCTTGCATATGTGTTGGATTCTAAAGTATCTGAATCGATGATTCAGTTAGTGCCGGTTATATGTGAATTTCCTGATGTATTCCCAAGAGAATTACCTGGTTTACCACCGGATATAGAAGTGGAATTCTCTATAGATCTTGTTTCGGGTACAACACCTATATCCATAGCACCTTATAAGATGGCTTCTACTGAACTAAAAAAGTTGAAAGCACAGTTGCAATAATTGATTAACAGAGGTTTTGCTCGACCTAGCTTCTTACCTTTGGGTATGTCGGTTCTGTTTGTAAAGAAGAAAGATAGATTGTTGAGTTTATGCATTGATTACAGTCACCTCAACAAAGCTACAATAAAGAACCAGTATCCATTGCCTTGTATTGATGACTTGTTTGACCAGTTAAAATGTGCCACTGTATTTTCAAAGATTGATTTCCGTTCTAGTTACTATCAACTATGGGTAAAAGATTCAGATGTACCTAAGACAACTTTTAGAACTAGGTATGGACACTGTGAGTTTCTTATGATGCCATTCGGTTTGAAAAATGCAGCTTCCATGTTTATGGGTCTGATGAACAGAAACTTTAGCACATATTTAGACAGGTTTGTGGTGGTATTTATAGATGATATTTTGGTTAACTCCCGAGATGAAAATGAACATGCTGAGTATTTGAGAATAGTGTTGCAAACTCTGTGAGAGAAACAATTGTATGCCAAATTAAGTAAATGTGAATTTTGACCACGGGAAGTTAGTTTTCTTGGGCACATAATATCTGCTGAAGGTGTCAAGGTAGACCCGAATAAAATTTTAGCCATTGTAAATTGGAAGCCACCGAAGAATGTGTCTGAAGTCTAAAGTTTTCTGGGACTAGCTGGTTATCATCAGAGGTTTGCAAAAAGGTTTTCAATGATAGCTTCTCCGATGACCGATTTACTACAAAAAGATATAAAGTTTGAGTGGACTGATAAATGCCAACAGAGTTTTGACAGATTAAAGGCTTTATTGATAGAGGCACCAGTGTTAGTTCAACTTGAATCGGGTAAGGAATTTACAATTTATAGTGATGCTTCATTAAATGGTTTAGGCTATATTTTGATGTGAGAAGATAAAGTAGTAGCCTATGATTTAAGACAGTTAAAACCATATGAAAGAAACTACTCGACACATGACCTTGAATTGGCAGCCATAGTGATTGCATTGAAAATCTGGGAGCATTATTTATTTGGTGAAAAATGTCATATATTCACTGATCATAAAAGTTTGAAATATTTGATATTACAGAAAGATTTGAATTTGAGACAGCACAAGTGGCTTGAATTACTAAAAGATTATAATCTTGTTTTTGACTATCATCTGAGAAAAGACAATGTAGTGGCAGATGCTTTAAGCAGAAAATCCCTATATACCTTACGACTAATGAATACCCGATTGTCATTATCTAATGATGGTTCAATCATAGCTGAGTTAAAAGCTAGACCAATGATGGTTCAATCATAGCAGATTTCTGAAGCTCAGAAAAATGATAGTAAGTTGCAAGCAAAACGGATATAAAGTGAATCGACTCTTGACTCAGAATTTCAGATTAGGACTGATGGTTGTTTGTTATTCAGAGGCTAAGTATGTGTACCAAAAAGTTCAAAACTAGTACAAAAGATTCTGAATAAAGCTCATAATGGCAACATGTCTATTCACCCTGGTAGTAATAAAATGTACAACGATCTGATAAAGATGTACTGGTGGCCGGGAACGAAACGAGATATTTTTGAGTTTGTAACCAAATGTTTGATATGTCAGCAAGTAAAAACTGAACATCAGTTGCCTACTGGACTATTACAGTCGGTTACGATACTGGAATAGAAATGGGAAAGAATTATTATGGACTTTGTATCAGGTTTACCCTTGTCTCCAAAGAAGAAATGGCATTTGGGTAATTGTCGATTGGTTGACAAAGTCAGCACACTTTATTTCGGTACGTATGGACTTTTCCTTAGATAGATTGGCTGGATTATATGTTTCTGAGATTGTTAGACTGCATAGAGTGTCTGTCTCCATTATTTCAAATAGAGACCCTCGGTTTACAACTCGATTTTGGAGGAAATTGCAAGAAGCTCTGAGTATTCAGTTACATTTTAGCACTACATTTCATCCCCAGACAGATGGTCAGTCTGAATGGGTAATACAAATTTTGGAAGATATGCTTCGGTGTTGTATACTTGAGTTTGAAGGTAATTGGGAAAAATATTTGCCTTTAGTTGAATTTGCTTATAATAACAGTTATCAGTCCAGTATCAAAATGGCACTGTACAAAGCCTTGTATGGTCGCAAATGTAGAACTCTATTGTATTGAATAGAACTCAGTGAGACTCAGTGAGAAAAGTTACACGGAGTTGACCTAGTCTGTGAAACTGAGGAAAAAGTGAAAGTAATTCGGGACAGTTTGAAAGCAGCCTCTGATCGTCAAAAGTCCTATGCTAATCTTAAACAAAAAGAAATAGAATTTTAGGTCGGTGACAAGGTATTTTTGAAAGTATCGCCTTGGAAGAAAGTTCTTCGATTTGGTTGTAAAGGAAAACTGAGTCAACGGTTTATTGGAACATATGAGATTACAGAAAGAATTGGACCGGTTGCACATCGATTAGCTTTACCACCAGAACTAGATTGGATTCATAATGTATTCCATGTGTCTATGCTATGGTGGTATCGATCCGATCCTTCATATGTTATTTCTCTGATGGAGGTAGAGATTCAGCCTAACATGACATATAGTGAAGAATCAATCAAAATCTTAACTTGGGAAACAAAAGAGTTAAGAAATAAAAAGGTAGCTTTGATAAAAGTTTTTTGGCAACGACACGGTATAGAAAAGGCTACCTGGAAATCGGAGGATACTATGAGGAAGCAATACTCGAATATTTTTACTGGTAAGATTTTCGAGGACAAAAATTTTTAAAGGGGAGATTTGTAATAGCCCATTTTTTAGTGAAATCGAAACAGTGGTTTCGGGGACCACAAATCCGATTTGGAAATAAAATTTATTTTTATTATTACATGGTCCGTAATATGTTAGAAATGTCATGTGAAAATTCTGATAAGAAAATTTTACTAATTATGTGCTTAATAACGGGCAGGACCAAATCCATTGTAAAAGTTGAATTCTAGTAGTTAAAAGGGTTAAATAGCTATGGAATTCAAAACTTTAGGTCCTTATATGGTAATTAGACCATTAAAGAAAAATATGTAGATATTTTGGTACTCATCCATGGAAAATTAGAAAAAAGGCAAGGACTAAATTGGAAATTAGAAATAATTAAATTAATTAAAAAGATGATAAAAGATATCACCTTATTTTTATGTCATCTTCAACCTAAAGTACGTAGAAACCCTAAGGGAAAGAGAAGAAACTTTCATGGCTTAATTGCGTAAGTTTTCTTGTCCTGTTTTTAGTAATTTTGGTACTTTTGAAACCGCGAGAGCGTAATATATCTATTTGGGGGATCAATTTGAAAATTTATCAAAGCATGGAAAATGGGTCATTAATGTGAAACCCATGTACCTGGCCGTGTGTCACACACGGTCTAGACACACGTCCGTGTGTCTGCCTGTGTGGACAAAATAAAGTCATTTCTAGCTTCATTTCTCACCCAATATCACACCAATGACCTGTACTTAAAACTTATATCCAAATACAAACCATTTCAAGCATTCAAATTAAGCAAACTCTATCATTGCACAAGGCGTATCATTACATGCACACATGCTTATAACCTTACCTTAGTTTAATATGCTAAAAGTTACGTGCATACATGCTAAAAGTTACATGCATACATGCTAAAACTTATAATTTGAATCATTATTTACATGTATCTCAAATACAAATATACCTAACTAAAATATATATGTGACCATAACTCATCCATATATATATTTAGCTTAATTTCATATCAAGTTATACCATAATTGACTACAAGCCAAATTCACATTCAAACATACCAAATGGGTCATAATTCAACCAATTATACTTGACTAAATTCCATATCAAATTATGCCTTGCAACACTTACCACTTTGGCCATAAAAACCATGCATCAATTCGATATATAAACACCATTCGTTAAGCATCAGAGTGCCAAAAGCACCCCAACCATCAATGTATCAAAATAACATAAGTTTCAAAAATTCATAGTAATATTACATGCCAATATCATCAACTAAACATTAGACATAGTCCACCTATACATGCCATTATAACAGGACTAAAGCATCAAAATCTATTGATAAAATCGATGGATAGTGTGATGGATCTCCAACTAACTTCCAACCATGATCGAGCTTCTGATAATATGTAAAGTAAAGGAAAATAACTATGTAAGCAATGAATGCTTAGTAAGTTCGTATAAACTTAAACATAGCATTTCATTTCAATAATGAACATTATAGGTTAAATATAAACCTATACCAATGGCTCAAGACTTATCAAACTATAATCATCAACTCACAAATGAATAAGTACATTAATGTCGCATATTCATTGATCATTCATAACATGGTAGGATTTCATAAGACATAATGTATAATTATCAACCTTTTTATAAGATTATATATATATTTTTATTTACTTAATTTTCATTCCGTTCCTAATGCTTATCATAAGCCTAAACAACATTGTTAATTCCCAATTCAATGTAGTTATCCATTACATAGGTAGATTCATCCATAGCGTAAACAATTTGCTCACATACAATTACATTATTGATCACATTAAACCTTTAATAACATTATAATACATCCCAATTATGTACTTACTGTTTCATTCCCTTTTCTTACCGTTTCATATGCATAGTACAAGCATAATCGTAAACATCAATCATATCCACAAACTTGGCATAAGCCTAAGCACATCAAAAACACATGTTAATTCATTGAAACATGACTCATATGAATTTGACATGGATAACCATTATACTTGAGCATGATTCAATTGGATTTATCATCCATCTCAACATAACATATTTTTCATATAGCTCACCATTTCAGAGTCTTTCATACATACATGTCTTGGTTCATATTGAACACTTACCATTTCATCTGCATAACACATAACATTAACCATAGCCACAAGCTAGTGATTAAACACATAACTTAACAATATCATCATATGGTACATAAACGTAACATCACTTAAATCATACTTTTCATAAACATGAATGTTCGTACTTTAATTATCGATACATCATACCTTTCAATAATTGTCGTAGTGAAATCAATTGGAACCCTTACCGATGCTTACATAAAGTGTGCTAAACGACGGTCGAAACCATCCCTTTTCTTTAATCAATGGTCGAAACCTTCCCTTTTCGTATTCGATGAACACTATAAAGACGATTGAAACCCCGATACACGTTTCATATTGTGCCATAGTCCAACTATGGTATTACATGTGCACTACCACGACCTTGCCATGGTCTTACACTTATAGTGCTATAACCCGGTTATGGTCTTATCATTAGAATGACATAGCCCAACTATGGTCTTACATATATATATACACTTCCATGTTCCAACCATGGTCTTACGTATGAAAAATTGCAATAGCCCAGCTATGGTCTTACGTAAATATTTCCATGGTCCAACCATGTTCTTGCGTATAAAAAATTGCCATAGCCCAATTATGGTCTTACGTAAACTTTGCCATGGTCCAACTATGGTCTTCTACATTTTTATGTTGTTTTGCCATAATGTCTTTCAACCCTAGTTTTATTCATTTCCTTTCAAGTTGACAAATTTGATTCACATAAATACACAAATAGATAATAATTTATCAAAATAGTAATTAATTATACTAACCAAGTTACAAACTTACCTGACTAAATTGCAAAAATGACAAAGTTTATGGAGCATTTTGGTAATTTTTCATTCTCCTCGACATTCCACTCAATATTGATCTAAATTAATAATTTTATTCAATCTATTAATTTAGACAGTAAAACAATATATTTTATGCAATTTATTCATTTTGACATTTTACAAAATTACCCCTAATATTTTACTTTTATTTAATTTAGTCCCTGAGCCTAAAACATACAAATTAACCATTTTTATTGAAATTTCACACTAGCCAAATATTAATAGCTTCCATATCAGCCCATTTTGCAAAAAATTTCACGTAAAATTCTTGTACTTTTATTATTTCAACAATTTAATCCCTAATCGAAAAATTCATCAAAATTACTTAACAAAATATTTTTAAATAGCAACTAATATTTCAATTTCATCATTCAACATAAAAAATCACTAGATTCATCAATGAAAACATTCACAATCTTTAACAATTTCAAAATCGAAGATACAAGCTAGCTAGACCTAGTTGCAACGATCTTAAAAACATAAAAATTATTAAATATGGATGAAAATTAGCTTACCAAGCATCATCCAAAGAAGAACAGAAGCTTGAAGCTTTTCCTATGGTGTTTTTAGGTGATGAACACGCCAAAATGAAAAAGAAACTTATGTTTTCTTATTTTTATTATTAATTTAACCTTTATTCATTACTTTAATACTATAATAACTTATAAAACTTATAAAATTAAAAGAAATTAAAGCATCCACCGTCCCACTATCTTAGGTATGGATAAATTACTCATTAAGGCCATCCAATTATAATTCTTTAAGTAATTAACACCTTTAAATTAATAGAGATTAACTTTTTCAACTTTTACGATTTAGTCGTTTTAGCTTAATTAACTATCGAAACGCTCAAAATTTTCAACGAAACTTCAATATCACCTTAATGAATTTCTATAAATATTTATAAAAATATTTACAGCTCGGTTTATGGAGACGAGGTCCCGATACCTCATTTTCTAAAACCACTTGACCTTAAAGTCTTACCACTTGAACTTAATAAATCGCTTATATAACATAAATTATCAAATCAAAAACCTTTTTAAAACCATATTTGACTCTTAAATATTAAATAATAATATTCACGAACCTACTCGTCAGATTTGGTGGCCCCGAAACCACTGTTTCTGCCACCACTGAAAAATGGGTTGTTACAACATAGGCTATCACAGGGCCATGTGCCACACACAGTCGCACCACACGGTTGTGTAGCCTATTTAATTTTGGTGTATGTTTGTCCTACACGGTCTTAGGTTATTACACGGCTTGGAGACATGGTCGTGTGACCTTATTTCGAATCACATACAGTTTGGCACACGGTCTAACGATACGGCCGTGTGATTCTATTTTCGAACTATACACGGTTTGGCCACACTGCCATGTCCCTAAGCCACACGGCCTGGCCATATAGCAGTGTGACCCCTGTTTTTAAATTTTTTTACATTTTTTGTTTTATTTCAAATTAGTCCCTGATTGTTTTTAAATTGATTTTTAGGTTCTATAAGCTCATTATAAGGCTTGTATTCATATATATCCTATGAATGATGATTCGTTTTGAATATTTGATATTTAAATTAATAATTGAATGGTTATATACTGTCATTTGATTCTATATGTGTCATAATACTCCGTAACCCTAATCCAATGACAATGATAGGTTAGGGGTGTTACAGTTTGGTTGCTTGAATTAGTTACTTCATGTAAAAAATTTCATAAATTTCACAATCTATTAAAAATTCTATCCATTTCTTCTGCTAAAAAATCCATTAGTTTTACTTGAATGAGTCTCTCCACATCAGCATGAAGTGCACATAACACAGAAACATGTCACTGTTTGGTTACTTCGCCAGTCACGTCATCATGTAATAGCAAAAATGGATGAAATTTCTAACAAAATTTCTAGTTTGCTCTTTAATCCAATATACAATGACTAATTTACCTATTTTTTGAATAGAAGAGGTAAAATGTAATCCAACTCCTAGTACAGGGGGTCTATGATACTTTTTGTTGGAAAATTTCAGTTTAGAAATTGATTTTTTAGCATAGCAAAAATTTAAAATTTTCTAAAACCAAGCAATAAACCCTAACCAAAACGATGTTTTCCAATAATTCAGACTTTGATTTGCTTAGAATATAGGCTCTAATTTCATGAACGATCACACAAAATGAAAACTTTACTGATATTTGGTGGGAATATTAATAAACCTCAAAGGCTAGAAACCAAAAGATGAACTCTCTTAAAATATATAATTTGTTTGGGAAAAAAATCACACTAGATTCTGACAGACTATTGATGCTTAAGTGATGTATCTTTTACCTAGCCAATAGTCTTTATTTAAAAAAAAATTAGAAGAGCCTCAATTGAATAAACACTAAATAAATGACATTATTTTAATAGGAAAATATGTATATTCCCTAATGGAAATACATGAGGCGGTGACATCCCCTTATTGGAATTAGGGTTGCTGCCTCTTGCTACTCAAATAGGCCACTAGGTCTGTCTATTGTAATGTATATTAATTATATATATTATCTAGTCTTTAAGTCGAGTCATACAACTTACCAACCTAATAATTTTGTTTTCTATTTCTCAAAAATATATTTATTTAATTAATTAAAACAAATTTAGTTAATTTTTAATCAAAGTATTTTATTAATCTAATTCTAATTTTGTTAAAATCATGATGACTTTATTGTACTAGAATATATAAGTAAATGAATTTAATTAGCTTGTTCACTAAACTATGATGACTTAATTTAATTTTCATTTTGAACTTAATTTAATTTTCATTTTGAACTTCAATTATTTAATCACAATCAATTAATTAACAATTCAAAGAAATTAATTCAATCTTTATGTCATCTCTTTCATATGGCGAGAAAACTCATTCACTACGAATAGCTATACATGAGATCTATTTTTCTAACTCGTTTTCATTCCTTCATCGTATTGATTCAATTGCAAACCGTTCAAAGTCATACTACACTAACGAAGGAACCAATTAGACATATATAATTAGAGCTCAAATAATTTGCAATTAAAATCTAACTTTTCGTCTATTAATTATAACATTATTTAGGTTTGGAGTCATTTTATTAAAGTACCGTGACCAAATTCTCCATTATTATATACCATTAGGAAAACTACTTATCAAATGCTCGTCCAATGACCTTGTTATATGTGCGTTACCCTCTTAGGATATTCTTAATCTCTTTGGGTGAAATCTACTCACCAAATGTGATGTTATTTTATCTCATAGTAACAATTACAAATACTTTCATGAAAAAGTTAATTATTAACACATAATAATTAAATCATTTCTCCTAGACATATGGCCTTTAGTCATGTTACTTTTCCATTTATCTTGTAATGTCAATGAGAAGATATCATTTGCTTTTTATTGGGATATGAATTCCACTATTGTAAGTGAAGCTATGTCATGTAGAAGTGTATATTCAATATAGTAGCTTTTAACTCTATTACCAATTGAACCCAGACTTTTAATACATCAAAGTATACAAGTCACACTATGAATGTCACAAGTGAATAAATCCATAAATGAATCTAGGGTTTTTCTACTTTGGTCCTATTTGATATTCTGTCAGTTAACCGCATTTATGTCTTATTTTCTTGGAGTCATTCGCTCCAATACCTGAAACAAGGTATCTCCCATTTAGACTTGATAGATGACACAATAGTCTTTTCGACTTGCTTGAATTCAATTAGACAATGAACCATTTAGATTATCTAGTAATATAAGTCGTCTTCTCGCATTATGATCCAACCACATCATGCCACTTTAAACGCTAGATAATCAGTGAGCTAATATTTGCTTAAATTTTGCTTTGAGTGTCGAAAAATCATTGAGGACATTGTACAAAAGATATTTAATGTAAATGATGAAATTTTATTAAGCCAATTTGTTCAGAAAATTACAAATGCATTTGATGATATCACTACACTAAGGGCATTAGATCCTAACACTTTTATCTATACCTAAGGATTGAACCGAGGTTGAAGCTAGAAAATTTTTTTAAGTGGGTAGAATTAAGTTGCAAATTTCTACGATAGCAAATATGCAATTTCACAATTTTAATAGCTTATGTCTCTATAATTTTTAAAGGATTGAATCAAATTTTTATCATTTTGGGGGTAAAGTGCAATTTTATCATATACTAATTTAAAATTTTATAAATTATGAAGGGGCTAAAAATTAAAATTTTCATTTTAGGGGGTTGGGGCCCCTGCCAGCCCCTTAGCTCCGCCTTTGGATTGAACCCGTGTTAATAAGATTTAAATACAAGTTCTTTATCACTCCAAAAATAATCATTGTTGAATAAATTTAAAAAAAAAAATTTTTTTTGCTCAAAATAATTCCTTTCGCTCACATCATTGGTGTAACATGATTGAGTAAACTTTATGATTTGATACATAGTTATTACGAAACATATCGAGGACACAATGTATATTGTACACTCAACGCACTTTATAACAATCACTTTCTATAACATTTCATTATGGCAACTATATTTTTAGTAGAATTGTTTTTAATATTTTATTTTAATCCTCTATAGCAACTTTTTAATTACTTATAACAACAACAATCATAATTATGAAATACATATTTATTAAATTAACCTATTATCTCAAAATTTAAGTAAAGTTATAGCTACTCCAAAGAAATAAGGCTATTAATTATATTTTATTAAATAAACATAATCTTTAATAAGTGACATTAAATATATCAATTAAAATTTCACTATTTAGCTTTTAGGTAGCCTTAAAGATAAAGCCATTGAGTTTCCTCTTACTCAAAACATAGATCAATTTCTTCATCAATATAAGTGTTATTTGGTACTAAGAGAATGAAATCTACCAAACAAGTTACCATTAAAAACTTCTTTAAAGGTTGAATGAGCCTTAACTTAGTTGGCATTGTTGCTTTTGTAACAATCACAAGGACGTGTGTTTCAGTGCGTTGAAATGTATTTTTCTTTTAATTTACGGGTCAAAAGGGATTATGACTAGAAATATACTAAACATTGTAAAAAATTTTTTTAATGTTTTTAAAAAAATTATTATGCTAGTGTCTAAATAGTTTCATTTAGTTTATAATAAAATATAAATATAATTGCAAGTTTTAATTTAAATGTAGTTTTATTTTCTATAAGTTGAAGAAAAATAGTTTTATAACAATTATCTTTTTATAACATCTAAATGTTGTTATAGGTGTGTAAGAGGTAGTTAATTCTGTTCTGATACTGTTTGTATTGGACGCAATGTTCCGTTTTGGTAGTAAATTGGAACAACACACTCTAGCTTCCATTTCAATGCAAATTCTAGTTAGTACTGGGCATATCAGTGTGTACTAATTGATTTCGCTCATACTAGTTGGAATATGGTGTATCGGCTAGTACAAAAAATAATTTTAAATTTTTATTATTTATTTTGGATTTATTGAATTGTGGATTATTATATGCATTTTATGGGATGATCTTATTATTTAATTTATGCAATAAAATTTTTTTATTTATTTTTGGCTTGTTTAATGATGAATTGTATTTGTAAAGTTTATTAAAGAATATTTTATGTAGTTGATGAATATTTTATATTTAAGATTTATTTAATCTCAACTGTATATATATATATATATATATATATATATGTTTTTAAAAATAGTGATAAATATGAAATGATACACCTAAACAAAATGGTACTGACTCAATAGAAAAATGATACGTTCACAGATACAATATTGAAAAAAAGAACAGAAAAAATACGAATAAACAAATGAATATGTTATAGAGAAAGTTTGAATATATAATCAAACAAAATGGAGATCCCCATCTCAAAAGAGAAACAGATGCACCTAATTAAATAATTAAGTCCATTCAATTGAGTCCGGACTTGCTTACTCAAAAAGTAAATGGTTGGGGGCATTTGTGTAATCATTTGGACCCACAAAACATAAAATATGGATTATTTATCTTTTATTCTCCCTTTTGGGTTAAACTATTCCACTCTTTGACCTACCTTTGATAGCATAAACCGGAGGAGGCATAAATTTCAGACACAAATTATTGTTGGAAGTTGAAGTTACTTACAGCATTGGACAAGCACTTACACTTCAGTAACATAGGAGTTTGCTTCCAATGTGTATTAATGTTTCAAATTTCATCACTTATTTTACAATCCAACATTTTTAGTTTTAAAAATAGTTTTATGAAATATTATTTTAATTTAATTTCACTACTCCTTTTATTTATTACCAAGAAAACAGAAAGGGGACTGTTACAATTTTGGTTCCGTATTTTTATTATCATCATTGTGTCGTTACCATGTGACCTGAGGCGATGCATAGTAGATGACACTATTTCACACCCTATGGAAATTCCGAACTTTTGGTATAATTCTATTTTGGATCCTTTTATTATGATCAACTTTTGGATTTAGTCCTTATGCTTTATTTTGGTAAAATTTGGCCTCAATTTTTATAATTTTATTAATTAGTCAAAAAATTAACATCGTTAACCATTTCAATTAAAATTTTGATATAAATTTTTCTTAAGAAAACTTATTTCAACATAAAGAATACATGTCAACCTAATGAGTTGGAAGTAATGATGTTTGAATTGGATTGGGCCGGTCGGGCTATCGATCTGGAAAATGATATTGAAACGATTGGATCGAGAGTCGATATAAACCGATTGAATCAACTAAAAAATCAATTGAGCTGGTTTTTGAAACTATTGTTTTTATTTTTAAATTTTTAATAATTTTATCGAACCGATCAAACCAACAAACCAATAGCTTGACAAATTCAACCACTAGTTTGATTCTAGAAACATTGATTACAAGAAATTTTTTTAAAGAAAAAAAATACATGATCATTTTAAATGAATTAACATGGTTAACTATTCAAATTAATTTATGATATCATAAAAGTGGTAGGATGGAATTATGCCAAATTAAAGTACGGTAACTAGATCATAAATTCGAACATAGTAAAGGGACCAAAGCCAGGAATTCACCATTTGTTTTTATTTAAGCTTGATATATTAATATATCTGCCAGAGAGGCCGTAAAGACGACCAACACCGTCTCAATCACATACTCTGTTCTTTGCCTCGACCCCACATCATTCCAGGCATTTCCATCGTCAAATAGAAAAGCTGAAAAACGACACCGTTAAGAACCTCAAAACGTCCATCATCCATGTGGATGTCCAAGCCTCAGTCGCCGCGCCAGAATCTTTTCTCGTAAATCTCACGATTCGCCGATCCAACTTGCTAACTCGACTCTGCTTGTTTCTCATAGTTAACACAAGAGGGTTAGGGAGATTGTTAAGAGTTACCGATGGCGCTTTCGGCTGCTGATTTGCCTGCCTTATACACGTTGCTAGTCAACTCAATGAGCCAAGACGAGTCCGTTCGCAAACCGGCCGAAGCGGCGCTCTCTCAATCCGAGAACAGACCTGGTTTCTGCTCTTGCCTCATGGTATTTATTTATCTTTCCTTATTTTGCATTTTCTGTAAAATGCATTTGAAATCCGTGCGCATTTAAGCTGGAAACTTTTCTTCTGTGGTTTTTTTAGGAAGTGATTACAGCGAAAGATTTAGTATCTCAAGTAGATATTCGATTGATGGCCTCTGTATATTTCAAGAACAGTATTAATCGGTATTGGAGAAAGAGACGCGATTCCTCGTAAGATATACGCTAGTCTTTCATGCATTTGATTCATATATGAGTACGAACTTCAAATTTGAGGGTTTACTTTTCATTTTAACTCATCCGAAACTGCATTTGCCTTCTTTTCGTAGCAAATCCAGCCCTACAAGCTGATAAAGAGTGTTTTAACTATTTTTCCTTTATTTATTTCTTAAAATCAAATATATATGTTTCCTTAATGACCTGAAATTTTGTATTCAGGGGGATAAGCAGCGAAGAGAAACAACATTTAAAGCAAAAATTGTTATCACACCTAAGAGAAGAAAATAATCAGGTATTTCTCCCAAGTTCATCTTTTTATTGGTAAATAATTTATGTGCACAATGTTTTTTAACTATAACATGGAGGCTAGGACTTAGGATTGCTGCAATTTGATTGTATTTAAGTTGTCTACTGGTTGCTTCTGGTATATATTCCTCTTGGCATGGTGGCCTGTAATTTCTTTTGAGTTTGCGAGCTTTAATATCTGTCTTTTGCATTTTTTTTTTCCCTGATACAGATTGCTCAAATGCTGGCGGTCCTCATTTCCAAAATTGCTCGTTTTGATTATCCTCGGGAATGGTATATATCTTCAGTCGTTAGACTGATTAGTATTCATTACTGTGCTTTCCTGCTTAATTGAGCTAGAATATGTTTTTCTTTTTTCCTGCATTATTGGATTTCTCAAATGATTCCCTTTTGTAGCTAATGATGTATATTGATTTGTTGGTATATGATTTTAGGCCAGAGCTGTTCTCTTTTCTAGCACAGCAGCTTCAATCAGCCGATGTTCTTACCTCGCACAGGATTTTTATGATTCTCTTCAGAACTTTGAAGGAATTATCCACAAAACGTCTTACTGCAGACCAAAGGACTTTTGCTGAGGTATGCTGTTATTGAAACATCTTGCTTTTGTGTAAGTTCCCCCTAAATCGAGGTCATGTGGTAGTCTTCCAATTTCTTGAGCCCCCCTCTTATTTAAATGAAGGTAGATGCTACCCTGTCTGTTTGCATAAGCTTGGCTAGCATTGATTTGAAAAGCACTCTTATGCTAGCGAATATATGCATTTTGTACTGTAGTTAGTGGCTTCTACATTCTGTCTTATTAGTTCTTCATTTCTGTGCTCCTGTCTTCTCTCAGATATTATCGTCTACCCAGTTTAGGATCAAATTACTTAATTTTCAAATTATAGTTCTGTTCTATAGACTGGAAGACTCTGACTTGGAAACTTTCTTGGCAGATATCCTCCCATTTATTTGAGTTTTGCTGGCGTCTTTGGCAAAGTGATATACAAACAATATTGCATGGTTTTTCTACAATCAGTCAGAGCTATGGTTCTAGTGCTGTGGAGCAGCATCATGATGACCTTTATCTAACATGTGAAAGATGGTTGTTTTGTCTAAAGATAATATGTCAGTTAGTGATTTCAGGGTTTCAAAGTGATGCAAAATGTATTCAGGTGCTCGTTACTTCTTTCTCTTTCCTTAGAAAATTTAGATTTTGTAGTCAATTGCCATTTCATTCCTTCGCCTCCCCCCCCCCCCTTTTTTCTCTGGCAATTTGGAATGAGAGTATATCATTTAAATGCCTCATTTTGCAGGAGATAAGACCAGTCAAAGAGGTGTCTCCTGTGCTTTTGAATGCTGCTCAATCATTTCTTCCATACTGTAAGATAGCTTGTTATTGACGGTCAATTTTGGCCCCAAATATAGAAAAAAATAAAAAAAGCAGATTTATATGTATTAGATCTTTAACAGTTCTCCTTAAGAAAATGGCAATTAGCATGTCCTGTCAAAAGAGTTCTCAATTAACCAAAAAAAAGAAGCAATCATTACAAGTAACATACTCATTATTTAAAGCCTCCCCTGCTTTCTTTTATCCAAGACCCTTGCCCTTTCATGATTTGAGGGTGTGACGCATGCAATTTTTTTGCATATAAAACTACTTCAAGTTCTTTGGTGTATTTTAATTTCTGTTCTTTTTTTTCTATTCAAAACCATCTTTCTTTATTCATAAATTGTGATCTTTGTATTGGCTAGGGGAAAAAAAGAAGCAACCTATGGTCCCACGCTTTAAAGCTGAAGCTATATCATATACTTGTTGTTAAAAGATTTTGCATGATTAATTTATTTGTATGTGTTACCTTATGTTACAGATACATCTTTTCAGAGCAGACATCCTAAATTTTGGGACTTTATAAAGAAGGCATGTACTAAATTGATGAAGGTTTTAGTTGCAATACAACAAAGGCATCCTTATTCATTTGGTGATACATGTGTTCTTCAACCTGTCCTCAATTTCTGTTTAAATAAGATTACAGATCCTGAGCCAGATGTATTATCATTTGCACAATTCGTGATTAAGTGTATGGTAATGGTAAAAAGTGTATTGGAATGTAAAGAATATAAACCAAGTCTTACTGGACGGGTTATGGATGAGAACTCTGTTACGCTAGAGCAGATGAAGAAAAACAATTCTAATGCTGTTGCCGGTGTTTTGACTTCCCTTCTGCCTAAGGAACGGATAGTACTTTTATGCAGCGTATTAATAAGGAGGTAATTACCTTTATCAGTTTTTTTTGGCTGTTGCACAGTATGATGTTTCCTTTTCCATCCCCCTTCTGAACCACACTTGTGGGGAGGAAAGAGAAAACTATTCAGAAAACCATGGTTAAAATTAATATTTTTTAATTACTTTTTGTTTGCATGTTTTTACACCTGTTCTGCTTAATGTATTAACAGGTATTTTGTTCTGAACTCAAGTGATTTAGAGGAATGGTATGAGAACTCTGAGGCTTTTCACCATGAGCAAGATATGGTTCAGTGGACAGAGAAACTGAGGCCTTGTGCGGAGGCTTTATATATTGTGTTGTTTGAAAATCACAGTCAAGTAGGTGGTAATTTAGTACATATCATTTAGTTTGTTATTATGTTACTATCCTTTCTGTTGTCTTTTGGTTGGCCGTTGTTTCGTATAGATGCATGAACGTTTATTCTAATCAGCTTGTTATATTTAGCTCCTAGCTCCTATTGTGGTGTCTATCCTTCAAGAGGCAATGAATGGTTGCCCAACTTCGGTGACTGAAATTACTCCAGGGTTACTTCTTAAAGATGCTGCCTACGGCGCAGCTGCTTATGTATATTATGAGCTCTCAAATTACCTGAGCTTCAAAGATTGGTATGCCCATTCTCCAGTATGCTATATTTGGTGTCTAGTCACTTGATAATTTTGCTGTGGATATACTTGCTCTAACCCTTGGTTGTTTGGGGTTGTTTTTTTATCTTCTTTTGGGATGGGGCATTGTTTGTATTTTATTATTTTTACCAGATAATGATAATCCAAGAAAAGTAGGAAACAATATTTAGTTTTTATTTTGGGGCTCAATAAACATCATTTAGTTGCTTCCTTCTTAAAATTTATCCCTTGGTTCAGTTTTTTAGTTTTTAAAGAATTGCATTTATTGCATTGTGAATAAATAAACTGGTATGATCTTCTTAGTTTCGGTAGGAAGTACTTTTTCTCAAACAATCCTGGATTGCAGGTTTGATGGTGCTTTATCCCTTGAACTTTCTAATGATCATCCAAATATGCGCATCATCCACCGGAAAGTTGCACTAATATTGGGACAATGGGTTTCTGAGGTAACATAATTATATTTCTAAACATCTTATCTATATCTTGTCCAAACGTTCTTTCTATGATCTGTATGTATGTTTGTATGCATGCATGCCACAGCAGCATGTTGTGGCTTTCATCAGTATAGCGTATGACCAATAGTTTTCAGGTCAGAAGCTTGTACAATTATCATTGAATCTTTAGCTCTCACAATATGATGGTTGCTAAACCTTTTAATATCTGACGTGGTAGATTTCTAATTGAGCCCTGAAGTCTGTTCCCCTCACAGAACAAGCTAGTGATTCAGAGCAAACCATAACTCTAAAACCCTTCGCACTTGAACCTGTTCCATTTGCTGCAACACTAGAAATAGAGTACATAAATGAAAGCCAGAGTTTGGATAAGTGCCACTACTGATTTGGTGTGCATTGAATAAGTGATTTTACATGAACTTAATCTGGTTTATGTCTTCATAGTAGAAGAATGATGCATTTTGAGTCTGGAACTCGTAATGTCAATATAATACTGTGCATTATTTGTTATTCCTCTTCAATTTCTACTTTGGTTGCTGCAGGATATTACTCATAATGATTCTTTTGTGATGTTTGCATCCATGCAGATTAAGAATGACACAAAGAGGCCTGTATACTGTGCCTTGATACGGTTGTTACAGGACAAAGATCTATCTGTGAGGGTATGTTCTAGAAGTTTGCTTTTCCTTTTTCATCATGTGTCCCTGCTCTCTCTGCCTCTTAATAATAATCTATTTATGAAGGTTATTGTACTTCACTCACTGTGTTGTATGTTGTTTTAGCTGGCTGCCTGCAGATCTTTGTGTTTACATGTTGAAGATGCAAGCTTTTCAGAGAAAGATTTTTCTGATCTACTTCCTGTTTGCTGGGTTTCATGTTTTAATTTGGTTAAAGAAGTTCAAGAGTTTGATTCGAAGGTAATTCTGCTGTTGTTTGTTGTTGTCCACTACTTGCTTAGGCATTTTTTTTCCTTTATTGTTTTTAGAAAAAAGACTAATGTATCTTATCAGATTGTGGAAAATTTCTGGAGTCTATACTCAGAGCTTTGGAATTTCTTTAATGCATGCATGATATCTGATGAAAAAGTTGAATAGATGTGAACTTTAGCTTTTTATATTGATGTGCTTTGCCTGTTCCCTATTAAGATCATATTGTAATGATTTGTTTAGGAAATATAGGTTCTCAAATGTGACATGCAAATTCTGGTATTGGGAGAGTCTGTCCAGATTTAAATCTGAGTCTTTGTTTGTGTTTCTATTTGTGCTTGCACTTGTATACGCTGCCTAGTATATTCCTGACATTCAACTTCACATGTTGCTGCTTTTCACCTAAATTTCAGGTCCAGGTTTTAAATTTGATTTCCGTTCTTCTGGGCCATGTCAATGAAGTCATTCCATACGCTAACAACTTGATGCAGTTTTTCCAGATGGTATTGTTGTCACTGCTTTAGTTTCTTCTCTGACAGTTTCTTATGCTTAGTTGATGACAGTATAAGTACAAAGGGTTTTTAACAGGGAACCATTTTACCAAATCAGATAATTACTAATTTCAGAAATTGCTGTTGTGAAACATGGTGCAAATTTTGCTGCCATGCATGATTAATTGCTCAACTTAACTATTAGTGATTAGAATTGGAATGCTGAGCCAAATTTGAGTGTATGGGTGTTAATTAACTTGGCTACTCATGCGGACATGCCATAGACTGTATTTATCTGCTGTTCTTTTAAAATATATTTTCTTTTAATTTGCTTGAACCTCTCAATATGAAAAGGTTTGGGAGGAATCTTCTGGTGAAAGCCTTTTACAGATACAGCTTCTTATTGCTTTGCGGAACTTTGTGGTTGCACTTGGGTACCAATCACCTAGTTGCTATGCAATGCTCCTGCCCATTCTTCAAAAGGGGATTGATATAAATGGCCCAGATGAACTCAATCTTCTGGAGGATAGCATGCTGGTGAGACTACTGCCCGGAAACATTGATCATTGATTTGGCTGTCTTTACTGTAAACATCTTGTGCTAAATGTTCTCATCGCTGCAGCTATGGGAGGCTACAATTTCTCATGCACCTACAATGGTGCCTCAACTCTTAGCATATTTCCCATGCCTTGTGGAAATATTGGAAAGAAACTTTGACCAGTTACAGGTTCGACTTCTTGGATAATTTCTGTCCTTGTTAGGTCAGAGCTTTCATTTCCCTTTTTGTATTGTTTCCCAAGAAAAGTAGGATTTAATGTCTCCTTTAAAAAAGGTGTAGGTATGTATGGTCCTGGATTGTCTACTATTGCATTTGGTGCTTTAGGTTTTTATACTGCGTCATAAATCATTGTTTGCAGCACACCTACCCATCTCCCTCCCTCCCTCAATCTTATATTGATCTTAATATGCTTGCAGGTTGCAGTTGATATTACTGAAGGTTACATTATTTTGGGTGGAAGAGAATTTCTTAGCATGCATGCTTCCAGTGTAGCTAGACTTCTGGATCTCATTGTTGGAAATGTCAATGATAGAGGGCTACTTTCAACTCTTCCTGTCATTGACATTCTAATACAGGTATTATATAGTAGATTTTCAGCACAGTGGCATCACATAAAAATAGGCCAAGTTTCGACGAAGCCAGTAGCAGTATGTGTATATTGAATTTTCTCCTCACATAATATCCATTGAAAAAGTTTTAATAATGAATACAGACATGACCACAAGCATACCATTGTGTATGTATGCTTGCAGCTCATTGTTTCCATATACAAGGTTGTCATTGTATACTATCTTGGTAATATAACGTGCTGGCTGTCCTGCTTTTTGTCATACCTACAAACCATGACATCCCATAATGTGAAACCTTTGATGCTAAACACCTACTTTTATTTCAACTCTATTATTACAGACAATGGACATTTTACCGGCAAATGCATTCTTGAATGTTCAACGTTTCAAAGAGAGTGCTACTTGTTTCTTTATCAGTTTTGCTCTAAGAGAACATTAATTCACATTATTTGACATATATGATGTAATTATAGTGAAGAGTTCTGGAAAGAAGAGTCTTACTCAAATCTAGTCATATCAGCTGTAATCAAGAACATATGCCAGGGAACAATAACATGAGAACCAGGGTGGTTTAGTTTTTATATATGGTTGTATATATGAACTGAATATTTACCACTGGGCTTTGTATCCTTAAGTTCACTGTTGTTCATGAATAGGGTGGTTATTCCTTAAATTGCTAAAAGAGCAGTAAAATTGTTTGCTCGGATGATAGATTTGTTTACTGGTGACCATGGAGGTTTAAAATCATTAAAATTGTGTTGGACCCGAGAAACTCAATCAGTTTTAGTAACTGCTCATCTTTTTGCTATTTTGTAGTGCTTTCCCACGGAGGTGCCTCCATTAATCAGCAGTACTTTACAAGTAAGCTTGGTTCTTTATCGATCGAGATTTTCTATCATTCTTGTCCACGGTTATAGTTGCTGTGATATATGCATTTTCATGACATCTAATTCTTGCTACCCTTTGTTAAATGTCGGCAGAAATTGGTTGTTATTTGTCTATGCGGAGGAGACGACAAGGATCCTTCAAAGACAGCAGTTAAAGCATCTTCAGCTGCTATCCTAGCTAGGATTTGGGTGATGAATACCAACTATCTTGTACAACTAACATCAGAATCTTCGCTTTCTTCACTACTGCAGCAGACTGGTGTAGCTATTGAAGATAATATTCTTCTTTGCCTGGTTGACATATGGCTTGACAAGGTTAGCAGAAGATATATTCCTACTAAGTAGACAATAGTAGTTGGTTTGTTAGTGTTCTCAGCTGTTTGCATTGATGTTTTAACTCGAAAATTATCAAAGAAATAAAAAATTTAAAAAAAAAAAACTGATTTTTTTTTTCCTTTTTCTTTACTATCTAGAGGTTTTATGCTTTGGTTAGGATTATGAATTGGGTAACTAGAGTTGGTCTGGCAGGCTTCATCAGGTTAATTTTTGCTTTTATCATTATCTTTGCATGTTTATACAGGTAGACAATGTATCTTCACACCAGAAGAAAACATTTGGCCTAGCACTTTCCATAATTTTGACATTAAGGCTGCCTCAGGTTCTGGACAAACTTGATCAGATACTAAGGTACAAGCTCAATCTTGGTTTTGATGTATATCTGCTGCTGAGCATTGGATAACATTTAATTATTGCAATGGTGATAAACTTTATGCAGTGTCTGCACCAGTGTAATCTTGGGAGGGACTGATGACTTATCCGAGGAAGTGTCAAGGTTATCATAATATAAAATTTTGTTGGGTGGAGATTCAACATTAGAGATTCATTACCAATTTCATTCTCAATTTTTGCTAATACATTGCAGTGGCGATACCATGAGCTCTAGCAGGATTCATGGTGAGGACTCGCTTCCCAGTAAGGAGTTAAGGAGAAGACAGGTTAATATTCTTTAGTCAAATCATTCACCAAATTTTATATATCTATTTACCTAAGTATTTATGATGGATCGGTGTTGCCATCATTCAGATCAAGCTCTCAGACCCTATCAACCAATTGTCATTGGAAAACTCGGTGAGGGAAAATCTTCAAACATGTTCTGCCCTTCATGGGGAGTCATTTAATTCTGCTATGGCTAGAATGCATCCTGCCGCTTTCGCACAATTGAAACAGGCACTGAAGATGCTGTAGGCCGGCCCTGATATAGTTTTGTATCAACAGAGGTCCTTTTTTTTTCTGGGCTATTTTGTTTCGACTTTTCCAAAGATTGAGAAAACTATTTTGGTAAGTTTTTCCCATCTTCTTAAATACCCTCTTTACTTATTCATGAATTCTTTGTACTAGGGATTTTTCTGCATCTAATTTTATGCTTATTTTTCTTCTTTTTTTCCTCCATTCCAGGTGTTTTTCTTGAGGTGGGTTTGGTGGTTTTTGGATTCTTTTATAAATTTCTGCTATGGCTGCCTGCATGGTGAGTTGTTGATTTCTTCATGTTGTTAAAATTTGCCTCATTTATCACATGGAGCAACAATTAAACTCTGTAAATAGAACTGGAAATGAAAATTTTCTGGGGAAAAGAGAAGGGGCGGGGGAAATTAAATTTCTGATACTGAGGGCCTCAATGAGTTTGAATTTCATTAAGCATTTTTTAATATATATTACAGTTGTAAAAATAGGAAAACGCATATTTGTATTATGAAGTATGTAAGGTATTTATGGTGGGTTGTATTGGGTACCTTTAAAGAGTTCATCCACTTCCATACACATAAAATCTCTTTTTAGAATTCAAAACTCCTTTCTTGTTACTCGAATTAATCAAAAGCCTCTTATTCCAAATTTTCTTGAATATTCAAATTGAAGATCTATAATTATAATATAAAATTTGATTGCTCTTAAAGAAAATGGAAACCAAGTTATCTCTAATTTGATTTAATTAAAGGATTCTTTTTAAAAATAAATTATATATATTACACTATTTTCACAAATTTGTATATAAAATATTTTTTATATTATACAAATATTTGTAAATTAAATAAAAAAAAGAATTTGATTACAATTTTTGTTTGGTAACAGAAACGAATCAAACTAAATTTAATAAAACCGAACCCTATATTACAGTTTTCTTGACCAATTCACATGAAACAAAAAAAAAAAAAAAAACAACGATTACCCTTTCAAACCAAATCAACAAGTAAAACCATCTACTACGGTAAACATTAACCTCTGAACCCTATGGGAAATAATCCAATTAATGTAAATGTAGATGCTCTTATTTTCTCCAACATTCATTCAACTTCTCGAGGAGATCAGCAGTCCTCGACTTTCAGCTACCTTTTCAACCATCTTCAACAGGGATTTGCTTGTCAGTGTCACCCAAGCTTACAAAGTTATGCACCAGAACTGTTCTATATATAAGAGTTTATAACTGCAAATATAATATTATAATATAAGTTTTCTATTGCCTTTAGCTACACAAAACAATTAATCCATCACATAAGCTATTACAATTTTTGTAATGTGTTTTCTATAATCATATACACATATTATAACTTTTATAATGTTTTGTGTAATATTGAAGAGTTTACTTTTTCCAAAATTTCCTCGACTCCCACTAGAATTTGTAGGACAGCATAGAAGACAAAAAGGTGAAGTGTGTAAGCGTCGATGTAAAGATTCGTTGGCAATGTGAAAAGGTAATAAATGGTGGGTTTTGAGGTGCCTTTGTTGCAATGCAAAAGGCCTAAAAACAATATGAAGGCAGATGCTTTTAATGTGATTCTAATTCTAGGCAATATTTTTAGTTGCATATTCTTTTAGTAAGATATTATTTTAGTGTGCTATACCTTAAATTTAATTATTAAGATTAAATTTTCAATCATCTTACTTGTAATGGATTGAGTTTGAAGATGACTTGCGAGGTATATGAATTAAGTTTAGAGACTTAAGATTGTTATAAGACAAATGTGAGTTAGAAAGATACTAATATTTATCTTAGAATGCTCTGTGATAATTAAATTACTATAGAATTTTACAAGATTAAGGAAATAAGATAACTTTAAGTGGATACTAAAATCTGTAGAGAGTGAGAAAGAGGGTCATACTTGGGTATTTGTACCTAATTTTTATATTTCTCCAAGAATTACCTAGAGACTGTTAATTAGTCAATTGTTTGGCCATTGCCCATGGCCGTGTCATGTAGATATGCTTATGAAGCAATTTGTTGGCTCTAAAACCTTTGTTGTCAAAAGACTTTTGTCAAGGTAGTTCATCAATAGCTACTTATCATTTTATGTGGTTGCCTTTCAACTGTTGATCAAATTAAATGCTTTAAGTTTTTGTGGGCTTGAACTTCTTTTTAAATCGTTCATTGCTTTGATATTGGATTATAACTTTACTTATATGCTAATATACTAATTTTAATGTTTTATTTTTCATTAAAATATTTCAATTAATTTTAATCCCTACATTCTCGTTTTGGACCCAAACTCAAATATTTGGGGTTTTTGGTTGCTTTTGGCCTACAGTGTTATGAACCATTTAAATGTTTAGATAGTTGAGCTTTACGGGTCTAAAAAACCCCCATTAAGCCAGCTCGCTTCAATCAACTCTCTTTTTTCCATATTGGTACTACATGGAAGAAAATTATTTCACATTGTCACCTTCGCATAGAGTTGTCTACGCGGGGGAAGTAAAAAATTTAGACACACTTTATAGGTCTGGTTTTAAAAATAGGTTTAAAATTTTGATCAAGTCTCGTTCAAATAAAAATGTTAAAACTTAAGTTCGGTCTAGCTTGTTTGTATTAAAATTTTATATTATTTTTTATGTAAAAATAATTTAAAAATATAATACATCAAATACACTAAAAATATTAAAATAAATATTTTTCAATAAATGAAAAAATAAAAAAATATATACTTAAATAACACTAAATAAGTACAAGTTAACAAGCAAATATCTTTAAAATAGTAGTAAAATTAATAATAAAACAAGAGTAATACAATATCCAAGCAATAACAACAAAATAGTAACAATATAATAGTGAAATAATAGCAAAACAATGAAAAAAGTAAAAAAAGAAAAGAAAAGTAAAAACAACAATATATATATATATTTATAAATTCAGATTGGGCCAAGCCAAGCTCAAGCTAAAAGAGTATTTTTCAAGTCTATATTTTTACCAAAATCTTCTCACTTTCGGACGGGCATTCGGAACAGGTCGGTGGCCCAAACAATGGGCAAGTCCACCTTAACTTGGCATTTCTAGAAATGCTTAATATCTCTTTTGCCCCTATATTATAGTTAAATGATCACTTTGGTATTTATACTATTTTCTTATTAGTTTAATCTTTTCATTATGTATAGCTGATGCTCTACAAATCGGGCAAATTACCAATAAAAGCCCCCTTTTTTTTAAATTTACCGAAATGGGCCAGGTCAGAAATTATTTATTGGAATGGGTCAGTTTTTACAAAACGCTTCCATGTCAGCGCGTTGTCAGGGGAAAAAGTAGGAAAACGCTTCCTCAAGGAAGCGCTTTGCCTACGTGGACAGAAAATGCTTCCTTGAGGAAGCATTTTCCCCGTGTTTTTATTAGAGTTTTCTGCAATTAAGGTTAGGGTTTTGGGAATTTTGGGTTTTTAAATTTTAGGGTTTTAAGGAAAAAATTAAATAAATTAGGGTTTAGTGTTTGTTAATTAAATTAATTACTAATTTTAAAAAATTAGATTATGGTTTAGTGTTTATGGTTTTAAGGAAAAATCAAATAAATTAGGGTTTAGGTTACTTGAGTAAATTAATTATAAATTTTAAAAAATTAGATTAGGATTTTAGGTTTAGGGTTTTAGGTTATTTAAGAAAAAAATCAAATAAATTAAGGTTTGGGGTTTAGGTAACTTAATTAAATTATTTGTTAATATAAAAAGCTTCTACGTGGACGCTTTTTACTACAAGAGTCTCGAAAAATAAATTTGAGAAGACGGTTCAAGCAAATAGTGTCAAAAACGCTTCAAGCAGGATGCATTGTCAGCAAAAGTACTGAAAGAAGCTCCCACGTGGACGCTCTTTTGCTACAGTAGTATCTGAAAAATAATTTTGAGAAGACGGTTTGTGCAAATAGTGTAAAAATGCTTCAAGCAGATGCATTGTCGCAAAAGTATCGAAAGAAGCTTCCACGTGACGCTTTTTTGCTACAAGAGTCTCGAAAAATAATTTTAAGAAGACGGTTCTGCGCAAATAGTGGTAAAAACGCTTCAAGTAGGATGCATTTTCAGCAAAATTACTGGAAGAAGCTCCCACGTGGATGCTCTTTTGCTACAGTGGTCTCTAAAAAAATAATTTTGAGAAGACGTGTCTGCATAAATAGTATCAAAAACGCTTCAAGCAGGATGCATTTTCAGCAAAAGTACTGAAAGAAGCTCCCACATGGACGCTCTTTTGCTATAGTGGTTTCTAAAATAACTTGGGCTATAAATGAGCCAAATTTTGTTCTCAGATTGCATAACTTACAGCAAAAAAAAATAAAAAAAAATAGAGAGGCTAAGAAGGATAAAAATTAAAGATGAGTGAACGCATTAGTGCTGTTATTTACTATGATGGTGAGGTTCGTCACACCGAGAACGGTGTTGTTTTTTTTTCGGATAATACAATACGATCGGTTTTAACCGTAACATAGATTTGATGAACTTCGTAAAAGGATTAGGCGTAAAATATTCGAAATGACGCCAATGAAAGTGTTGTCTATTAGGTATTGATTTTGTGCTTCTATTGATCCAGTAACATATGACTCGTTCGACATCAAAGGTGCTCGTAGCTTGGAGGCAATGGTGCAGACTCATCTTGCTAGTGGAGCACCATATATTGAGTTATATGTACAATTTGCATCGCCAAATGATATATTTACGGCTGCTGTTCGAGAGAAATACACGACCACTGCCCGACACTCCGTTAGTGGGTTACATAACACGGAACTGCCAATTTTTGGTAGCGGTATGGAATACACAACCCCTGCACGACACTCTGTTAGTGGATGGGACATGCACCTAGGTGGGTCGATGTTTGATGTTGGAAATACGTACTGGGGAACGACATCAACTTATAGTCTTTGGCAATCTACATCCAATTGGGGACGTTATGAAACGCCCAAAAGAAGGGATGATGTACTCCCCATGACGTCCACTGGTAAGGGGACCTCATACGTCGCAGATGATGGTGGGTTAGATGATGAGTCCGATGTGGATCCACCTCGAGAGCCCGGCCGCGATGGTACAGAAGTTGGATTATTTTCTGAACCGGAGCCTATTCCAACTGAACCTGAAGATGTTGAAGGGGGTTCAGATGAAGAAGAAGATCCACGATTCAGGCATACTCGCCTCCAGCCCACATGCATAATGTTGATCTATCTGCAGATGATGCATTGGAGTTTCCAGATCTACCACACAGAATGCGTGATCATATAAGTTCGTTATTGGATTCGAGTGAATTTGAAGTTGGTAAGGAGTTTTCCAATAAGAATAGTTTTCTTGGTGCATTGAAACAACATAGCATCAATAACGGTGTTAACTACCACGTAGTTAAATCTAAATCCGATAAGTTTGAGGCGAAGTGTGCTGTGCAAGATGGAAGTTGTTCATGGAAAATCTACGCCTCGTTGAGGAAAATGACAGAGTTGTGGGAGATAAAAAAGTATAAAGGTCCACATACATGTGCTGCAGGTACAGTATTTAAGGTTTTTGAATAATATTGTTATTATGTAATGTTACATTATTTAACGTACTTCGTTGACAGGTATTTCACAAGATCATCCCAAGATGGATTCAGCTATGTTAGCTAGCTTAATACTACCAACGGTGAAGGTAGATCCTAGGACTTCAGTGCCAGTCTTAATTGCCAATATTCGTAACCAAATGGGGTACACGCCCTCTTATCGCAAGGCTTGGATAGCTAAGTAGAAGGCTTTGGAGAAGATGCATAGTAGGTGGGACGCTTCATATAATGAAATATGACAGTAGTGTCAAGTGCTAGAGAGATACGTCCCAAGTTGCATAATGACCTTCAAACGTAACTCGCATACTACAACGAATCGACATTACGTGGATGCCAAATATTTAAGCATCTCTTCTAGAGCTTTAAGCAATGCCGAGACGCATTTGTATATTGTAAGACGGTACCTTTATGTACGGTAGATATACCCATCGGTTATTGCTAGCAGTCGCACAGGATGGTAGTGGAAGAATCCTTCCAATTGCATTTGCAATAACATCGGGGGAGTCAGCTGATGACTGAGATTTCTTTCTTTCTAGGTTAAGGATGCATGTTTGCCCCCAACCTGATATATGCGTTATATCGGTTCGAGGCACCGGGATACTAGCTGCAATTGAGCGACAGGGAAGCCTATGGCATCGCACACACCATCGGTATTGCCTAAGGCACATTGCTTCCAACTACTACAGGCAATATCCATCTAAAGGTGAACGACGACAAGTGGCCAACATGAGTATTTAACTTTATCTCTATTAATATAATTTCGTTTGGAATATTGAATTTATTTTAAATGGAAAAGTGGTATGTAATTTTTGTTATCAACTTATATTGGCAGGGTATGAGATAAGTAAGGACCATTTTCATGAGATGTTGGTAGTTTTCCATTCAGTTAACGAAGAGGGTCATGACTACCTATGTAATATACCTTTCGAACAGTAGACACAAGCATACGACGGCGGCTTACGATATGGTCACATGACCTCAAACCTGGCCGAATGTATAAATTCTGTTCTGAAAGGAACACGTCATTTACCGATAATATCAGTTGTGCGAGAGACATATTTTCATTTAGCGGCACTATTTCCGAAACGAACAGCGAGTTATGCAGGCCAAATGCAGGGAAGCCATGTATGGTGCGCAAAGGTATTGCAAGAAATTAACAAGGCGAAGGTACGGACGAACACTATGCACACAGTATGTCACGATCGGGACAACTTATGGTTTTGTGTGACAGAGTTTGACAAACCGCACCAAGGTATTACTGGTGGGCAATATCGTGTACACTTAAGAAATAGGACTTGCGATTGTAGGAGGTTTGATGCACTTCGTTATCCATGCGCTCATGTAATTGCAGCTTGTCAAAATCTTCGTCTGGATCCCATGAGCTATGTCGACGATGTGTACAAATTGGAATACGTGTACAACGTATGGAGACACATATTCCCATCGGTCCCAGATGAGCGTAAGTGGCCTCTCAGACGCTTGCTCCGCTTAAGTCATTCATCGGATAGAGAGTTGCGGCGTAAACCAAAAGGTCGACCTTGCTCGACTAGAATACGCAACAATATGGATATCCGAGAAACAACCAATCAACAGAAGTTATGTGGATGGTGTAGGAACCCATGCCATACAAGTAGATCATGTCCAAATCGCAATAATTGATAGTTGTTGTAATTGTCAATATGTTGTATTATTTATATTTTATTACATGAAATAATATAAAAATATTCAAAATATTGCTTTAGTTAAAATAATTTTCATTTTATTAAAAATATAAAAGTAAATTATAATTACTTTATTTAAAACAACATTTTATATTATCACATGAAATAATATAAAATATTCAAAATGTTGCCTTATTTAAAATAATTTCCATTTTATTAAAAATATAAAAGTAAATTACAATTACTTTATTTAAAACAACCTTTTATCTAATTACATGAAATAATATAAAATATTCAAAATGTTGCCTTATTTAAAATAATTTCCGTTTTATTAAAAATATAAAAGTAGATTACAATTACTTTATTTAAAACAACCTTTTATCTAATTACATGAAATAATATAAAAATATTCAAAATGTTGCCTTATTTAAAATAATTTCTATTTTATTAAAAATATAAAAGTAGATTACAATTACTTTATTTAAAACAACCTTTTCTCTAATTACATGAAATAATATAAAAATATTCAAAATGTTGTCTTATTTAAAATAATTTCCATTTTATTAAAAATATAAAAGTAGATTACAATTACTTTACTTAAAACAATCTTTTGTCTAATTACATGAAATAATATAAAAATATTCAAAATGTTGCCTTATTTAAAATAATTTCCATTTTATTAAAAATATAAAAAGTAAATTATAATTACTTTATTTAAAACAACCTTTTATCTAATTACATGAAATAATATAAAAATATTCAAAATGTTGTCTTATTTAAAATAATTTCCATTTTATTAAAAATATAAAAGTAAATTACAATTACTTTATTTAAAACAACCTTCTATCTAATTACATGAAATAATATAAAAGATTCAAAATGTTTGTACAAATATATTAAAATAAAAATCAATGTCCGTGCCGGTCGGATTCAGTGCCACATGAAGGTCGTCGACGGTTACGCGTTGAATTCCTCTTTTGTCCAGCTTTCGGCGGGGGTTGTGCTTGTTCCGGCGAGGATTCTGGTTGTGGGTGTTGGGAGGATGACCCTCCTTGATAGAATAGTGACTGTGGAGGTGTTTGCATCATTAATGGCGGAGGTGTTTGAAACCCATAAAGTGATGGGGATTGGTAAAAAGAAAAGCTCCCTGACGGCCCCTCTTACGATCCCTCGTGCGACGGCTGCCTATAGATCAGCGGTCCACTCGGAGTAATCGAAAATGGAGATGAACCGGGCCATGCATTCCAACTTTGCCATAGGACTAGAAAAAGGAAACATATAAGGGCTAGGATACATAAAAGGGCTAGGATACGTACCTGGCATCATCTGAAGAAGCTGTGCTGTGGGTCTCGACGGTTGAACTGTTGGGCCCGGTGACTGTGTAGGTCCTATTGCTGGGCCGGGTGATTGTGTGGGCGTTGTTGATGGGCCTGCGTCGTCATCCCTTCTTCTAGGATTTAAAGGGCCACGTCGTTCCCTTTGGACACGCAATTGCTGCTGCCTCTCCTCTTCTGACAGTAAATATGGCTTGCCATGGATCTTAAACCATGGCATGTATTCCGGCACGCACGCCAACTCTGGAACGATGATCGGTTCCCGAGTAGGTATATAATCATATCGATCTTCTCATATTTGGATATAGTGTGACCAGAATCTCGGCCAATCCGTATGTAATTGCAGTAAGTCGATTTTGTGATGATCATCCAACACCTCAGGTGCCACAGGAATCGGTTGTCGGAATCCAAATTGCCGTAATACTTTGTCTGATTGGTGCATCTCCACAATAGCAAAGTTGACCAATGGGACCTTCACGTGCCAAGCATTAGGATTTTGCAAGTATTGCATTAGGATTTTGCAAGTATTCATCCGGAATTACTGCCCGAATTGCCGGATCCTCGTATGGTGTCCATTGAAACTATATAAAAATGATGGAAATATTAGTTAAATAAAAAATACTAAATACTAAATACTAAATACGAATCCACTATTTTATTATGTATGTATATATATATTTTTAATACTTACTTGTGCTTCCGACCGTTACTCTAATAGAAGCCGTATATCTTCAAAACAGGTAGGTAATCGAGCATAACTTGCCGAATGGTTCCACCTAATTAAATAAATTTTTAGCATACGATTATATTTTAAATCTACGTAATAATTGTAAAATCTAATATAAAATTTACTTCGTTATGAATGGGAATGTATATGGGTGGTCCATTCGAGGATGTAAAAATGGAAAGCGAAACCATGCCCATGATTGCAGTAATGATAGGCAACCTCCGATTTTCGTTTTATTCGATCGCGTAGCCCCGCACATCTCCCGGTACAGTGTTGCCAACACGGTAGACCCCCAACTAAATTCATCAGCTGCTCTAAAATCAACGAGTTTCAGCAGCCATCTCAGATGTACAAGGTTTCGTGACAAGTCCGGCATCAGATAACCTCTAATTATATGAAGAATGTATGCTCGAGCATATCGAATTTTTTCTAGTTTGGTAGAATCATCATCCGGCTCCAGAAATGTGTCTCGTAACCAGCCTATCTCGATCCGACCTCCGTTAATATTATCCGGAATAACACCCAAAAGCTCGTAGCATACCGCTCCCCAATCAGCAGAATGAACGGACCCAGTGACTACGTCCCCGTCCGCCGGCAATCCTAATTGCAAATGCACGTCTTCCAAAGTGATAGTGCACTCTCCACATGGAAGATGAAATGTGTGCATCTCGGGTCTCCACCTTTCTATCAATGCACTAATAAGTTTCGGGTCCAACTTGCACCCCCGGCCTATCATCGCCACGTGCCAAAAACCCCCTTCCCGTAGGTAATCCTCTATCAACGGTGATGGAGGACCAGTCATGTTACGGATATAGCGTTGCAATATCCGATCTACAGACTTTTATAAGAAATAATAAAATAAAAATTATTTAAATTTGCATAAATGACAGAAATCTTAAATAATATTTAAATATTAAATTTAACACTTACCATTTGTATTTGTTCGACGGATATGTGTTTATCATCGAAGCGAATTAATTCTCTAGCCATTGCTAACACGATCAAATTTTTTTTATTTTAAAAAATAAATTTAGAAAAAATAAAATTAGAGCTTTTTTGAAAAAATTAACGAGAGTTTTGAGAGGAATTTAAGAGAAATTTGAGAGATTTGAGAGAAATTTGAGAGAATATTGAAAGATTGAAGATTGAAAGGATTTAAGTGTGAAAAAAATAAAAGGGGTGGGGGGTTTTATAGTTTTTTTTTGGACCGTTGGGAGGGTTACCAACGGTAAAAAAAATAGCCATTGGTACTGTTCAAACACGGGCAAAACGCTTCCTCAAGGAAGCACTTTGCCTACATGGACAGAAATAACGCCCTCAAGGAACCGTTTTCATCGAGTGAAAGCGCTTCCTTGAGGAAGCGCTTCTCTTTTTTCCTTGACAAATACAACGACGTGACGCGCTTTTGTAAAATTGGCTCATTCCAAGAAATAATTTCGACTGACCCATTTCGATAAATTTATAAAAAAAAAAGGGGCTTTTATTGGTAATTTGCCCTACAAATCTCCTTAAAAAAAATTAAACCTGTGGCATGTAAAAAATAAAAAAAATCTTAAAATTTTAAAGATATAAAAGCATCAAAAAAATCCAAAAAATACTAAAACTTAGAAAATTATAAAACTAAAAAATTATAATCTATATTTAAAAATTGTAAAAGATACTTTTAAAATTATAAGTTTTAAAATTTCCTTTCTTTGGAATTTAAGGTTTTACTTTTTAGAATTTTACTCAAAATTATAGGAATTTTATGGTATTCTTTTTCGAATTTTTAAAATTTATGAAAATTTTAAAAATTTTGCACACAATTTTGAAATACAGATTATGATTCTTTTAGTTTTTATAATTTTTAAGTTTTAATGATTTTTTGAATTTTAATGATTTTTCTTTAGTTTCGTTATATTTAAAAAATGACTTTTTATTTTTCTTGACACCTCGTAATGTGTGATTGGTTCGTTTAATTTTTCAATGGAAATTTAGGTAGACATAACGGGATTACAAAATTAAAGTGCAGTGACCAAATTGATAACAAAAAATAAAATACAAGGGCCAAAATGATAAAAGTTAGTATAGGTACCAAAGTGATAATCTAGCTGTAGTAAAGGGGCAAAAGAGGTATTAAGCCTTCTACAAACACAAAATCGACAATCTGATTTTTTTCCCCTTATTTAACTTGTGTTTTACAAATTTTGCTTGCCTGTTTCAATTCCACAGAAACCAGCTTCAAACAAGAGCCCCAACGTAACACCAGCAAAAAGGATAATGCTTTCAGGTTTTCAGCTTTTCCCCTCACTCTGTTTTCTCTCTTGTAAGATTAGTGTAGATAACTTACTTGTTAATATTCTCTAAAATGATGTCTTATTATTTCTGGGTTTGATGAATTTTGAGTTATTTTTCTAGTTTGATGTAAAGTTCTTCTTTTGTGTGTTTTGTTATAGACATTATAGTGTTGGGGAATTTGTTTGACCTTCTCTGTCTAAATGACTAATCTACATTTTGATGTATCTGGGACCAATATAAATGCCTTATTATTTCTGGGTTTGATGAATTTTGACTAAACTTTTTTAATTTGATGTGATCTTTTTTTTTTTTAAGTTTTTATTATATACTTGGGGAATTTGTTTGACCCTCTCTATCTAAATGACTAATCAGTCTAATCTATAGTTTGCTATGTAATCCTTAGAGATTATGAATCCAATATTTACTTTTCAATGTATAATGTATTCCTTAGTTTCTTTTTGGTATCATTAATTAAAGTGCAATGGACTTTGTGTTGTATCTTAGCTTTATTTTAGTTGGAAGACACTGTTTTTTACTGTTATATTCATTGTTGAGACAGGGTTAACTGCAGGAAGTCAATTCCAGCCTAAAGTTTTAAGCTTTCATTCGAGGCAAATCACTGGTAATTTTTGATTTCAAATGATTCTTTGAATGCTTAAATGTCATGTTTCCTCATGAGTGTTTTTATTAGCAGTCCAAAATGGACGAAAATCGTTGGCCTTAAGAATCAAGGCGTATCCAAAGAATAAAGTCAGATGCAAAATTGCAGAATCGGACCAAGACTTTTCTTCAATGAAGGGGTATGAAAAGACTCATCCTTTAGTCAAAATGTGTGGTATTACATCCGCTAGAGATGCTGCTATGGCAGCAGAAGCCGGCGCCAATTTCATTGGGATGATCCTTTGGCCTAAGTCCAAACGCTCCATTTCGCTTTCAGTTGCAAAGGAAATCTCAAAAGTCTCAAGGGAATATGGGGCCGAACCTGTTGGTGTCTTTGTGGATGATGATTTAGACACAATTTTAAGAGCTTCCGATGCATCAAACATTGAATTCACGCAGGTCTATATATTCTTGTTCAATCTAGATTACCTTTCTTGTAGCGTAATAAATCACTTAATGTCGTCGCTTCAAATCTTATATAGCTTCATGGAGATCTTTCTCGGGCAGCTTTTCCAAAACTGGTGCAAGAAAACAGGATTATATATGTCCTTCATGCAAATGAAGATGGAGGCCTTCAAAACCAGATTTCCGAAGAAGACTGTTCTTTAGTAGACTGGGTTCTTGTGGATAGTGCTAAAGGTGGCAGGTCAGTAACCTTTTTATTCATTTAAATTTAATTAGTGACTTCCATTTGTTTGAAAAAAAGGAAATTTTCAATGCACATGCCTTTTTTATGTCATTATAATTAGTGAGTTCCTTTTCCTTGAGAGTTTTAGTGTATTGGATATATGCTTTGCAGTGGCAAAGGATTTAATTGGGCTCAGTTTAAGTTACCTTCAATCAGAAGCAAACATGGTTGGCTTTTGGCAGGGGGAATCAACCCTAATAACGTTAGTGAGGCCATTAATACTCTCAAACCTCATGGAGTTGATGTAAGTAGTGGTATTTGCGCCCCGGATGGTATTCAGAAGGATCGATCACGGATTTTTTCTTTCATGAATGCCGTCCGTTCTGCACCGTATTGATCGATCCGAGAAGCGAAGATTATCCATCTGTCAATGGTAACTGAACTGCCCATTCATTGTTTAATTTTCTTCGGTATAATTAAGGTATTCTTCCGGTTCATGAAGACTAATTCTTCCGGGAATCAATGCTGTCCCTTTCAACAACAATGTCATCTCCAAGATTCGACAAATATCTACATTTTACATGTAAATTCTATGATTCTTTGTTTTTGAGATGTCTATGATTCTTATGATGAGTTCTATGGCTAATTCTAATGTGGCACAGAATAGAAGGGTGTTGTGGATTACAAATGCCTATTTGCTCCTATTGCGAATGACTATTTGCATCATCCATTGTCCGCTTATTCGTAAAATGCACAGTATTGTTAAATTAAACTTATTAAATTAAGATATTTAATTGATTTAAGTATCAAATACTATTTGTAAAAAAGGAATAAATTAGTCGATTGAGTTTTAGCTCAATTGGCATGGGCATTGTTGCTAATGTAGGAGGATGTAGGTTCGAGTGTATTCAAATGCATTATCTTTCCTATTTATAGGTTGGAAGGAACTATGGGTAGCTTTAAGTATTGTGAAAAAAAATATGACTTAATTAAATCAAATATATAACAACATATAAACAGATCAATCTAACCTAAATTTGACCCCATAAAACTCAATAAAATGAGAATACACATATATATATATAGATATAGATATATATAAAACTCCAATTTCAAAACTATAAATAGTACCTTTAATAAGTATATACATGGTAATTTGACTTTTTTTTAATATCAAGTTTTTGGTAAGTAATAATAATACTTTTACATTTTTTTTATTCCAACTATTAAATATTAGGGTAAATTATAGCAACAGTCACTCAATTTTGAGGTAGTTCACAAAACAATTACTTTGGTTTCATTTCAGTCACTTAACTTTAAAAAATGACAAAATAATCACTTTTGTTGTTTTCTACTACAGACGTAACAGCAAAGTCATATGGTAGATGACGATTTGTTTGGTGTCATTAACCGTCTAGCTGACCAGTTAGCACAAATTTAAACAACCATATCAACAACCATTTAAGGTTTATGTAGTAGAATAAGAAGAGAAAAAGAAAAAGAAGAAGAAGAAGAAAAAGAAGAACGAGAAGGAGAAGAAAAAAAAATGGAGATGCCTAGAGTGATTCGAAAATCAACTACTTGGCTTATGGTTTTTCATTGTTGCCACTGAAAGTACAGACAAATTATGCCATCTGAACAAATACACATAGCCTCTGAAACCCAATCCACCATTTAAAAAAAAAAAAAAAAACCCATATATTTGATGAAATTTCCTTACCTGCTCTGCAACTCTGATACATTATCTTTCCCAACAAAAACTTTCAATCTGTGTAATATGTATTATTACTTATAAATAACCATATACTATGTTATATATTATTATCGTATATAGAAAAATACAAATACAATCATGTCTTCCTCTGTAATACCCCTAACTCGTATCCGTCGTCGAAACAGAGTTACGGAGCATTACTGGAGTTTTCAGATAATTTACAGATAATTCATGTCAAATACCATACATTTTCTGAGATTATTCATAATATCCCTTAATTGGACCCACAAAGCCCAATACAAGTATTAGAATCGAATCGGGATTAAATCGGGAACTTAAAAAAATTTTCGCAAAATTTCAAAATTTTTCGCAAAATTTCAAAATTTTTCGTAAAATTTCAAAATTTTTTGCAAAATTTCAAAATTTTTCCTAGGTACAGGGGTTACACGCCCGTGTGGCCAAGAGACACGCCTGTGTGGTCCCATGTAGAGGTGATCATGGTAGGGTCGGTAGGGTTCGGGCCGGGCCAGACAAAATTTAGGCAGGCCCGCCCAAATATGGGCCTAAAAATTTGTCCAAGCCCTACCAAATAAAAGTGCTAAGCTCGAGTTCTGCCCGGCCAAGCCCATATTAATTTTTTTCTTATTTCATTAAATAAAAAAATTAAAATATAATAAATCAAATATATTTAAAAACATAAAAACAAATATTAAAATAAATAAAATAATTCTTAAAACAATACACAAATTAACAATATAATAAAAATAATTATATTAAAAATTTAAAATGATTAAAAATAAAATAAAAAATATATTAATATATAATTTGGGTAGGCCCGGCCAAAAAAATCTAACCTGAGGCTCGGCCCGTTTTCTAAACGGGCCTCGTTTTTTTGCCTAAGCCTATTTTTTGGGCCTATATTTTTACCCAAACCCTCCCATTTTTCGGGCGGGCCTTCGGGCAGGGCCGGGCCGCCCGGCCCATGATCAGCTCTAGTCCCATGACATGCCCGTGCTTCAAGCCATGTCTTACCCGTGTAACTCCCTGACTTAGGTCACACGACCAATCCACACGCTCGTGTGGTAAGCCGCGTGCCTCACACGGTTGAGACACACGCCCATGTCTCTGACCGTGTGCTCAATTCTGAGTATTTTGTTTCTAAATTTTAATATGCAGAGGACACACGGCTAGACTACACGCCCATGTGTATTGTCGTGTGTCACACATGGCTGAGATACACGCCTGTGTCTCTGCTCGTGTGGATGAAAATAGGCCATTTAAATGCCATTTTTCTCATCCTTTCACAATCAACCTGCACAAAACACTCTTATATACCAAAATATCCAAATCAAGTAACCAATACAAGCCAAAAATCAAGTTTTAGATCTAATATGTCATCACATAACTCATTTGCATAAATTTACCACATTAACTCCATTCATTTAAGTTGTAGCTTAGGAACTATTCAGATAATTTCTCTTTTCCTCGATTTTCTTTGGACTCTTGATCTGTAATATAAAATTATTCATTCATTAGCACATATATTTCAGCCTCATTCCAATTCACAATTTGTACCTTTTAATTTTTTGAAATTACACATTTACCTTAAATTTTACAATTTTTACACTTTAGTCCCTAATCAATTAACCCATCAATTGAACTATTTTTTTCCTCAATTAACACTTTATTCCTTTTTTAAACCACTACAAAACCTTTGATATTCAGAATTTCAGCACCAGACCCTAATTCTTAACTTTTTCACAATTAGGTCCTAAAATCAATTTCTATCAAAATCACTGAATAAAATCATCATATAATAAAATTAGAGCTTTAAATCCATGTTAACTCATCATAAACTTCCAGCACTTATCCATGGAAACTTTCAAAAACACTCATAAAATATAAAACTAACGAGTTTAATAGTTGGACCTAGTTGTAAAAGTTTCAAAGACATAAAAATTTCAAGAAAAGAACAAGAATTGAACCTACATTCAGCAAAAATATGAAAAAAAAACCAGCTTAAGAAACCCTCCGATGGAGTTTTTGGCTGAAGAAAAATGAAGATATCTCTAGAAATTCAATTTAATCCTATTTTAACTATTTAATTTTAGTTTATTTTTAATTTTGCCCCTTGTTCACATAATTCCTTTATTTTGTTTTCTACTTATGCCGTCCAAACCTTTCACTTTGGGCTAATTTTCCCTTTTAATCCCTCTTATTTCTTATTTGAGATATTTAGTCACTATTTCTTTAATTAACAAGTTTTGCACCTTTTTCATTTTAGTCCTTTTTAATTAATTAACTATCAAAACATTAAAATTTTCTAACGAAACTTTAATACTAATACACCAACACTCTGTAAATATTTATAAAAATATTTAAGGCTTGATTTATGAATCAAGGTCTTGTTTCCTCGTTTGAACCCAATTTACTTAATAAATTTTTTTAAATCACAAGATTAACTAATTTAAAAATATTTCTAAAATCTTACTTGACTAATAACTATTAATTTATTAAATTTTCAAAATCACTCGTCGGATTTAGTGATCCTAAATCACTGTTTCCGACACCATTGAAAATTAGGTTGTTACAACTCTCCCTCTTTTAGGAAATTTCGTCTTCAAAATTTGTTACTTGAAAATAAATACGTATACTGTGATCTCATTGATTCTTCTGTTTCCCAGGTTGCCTCCTCCAAACCATGACGATGCCACAATACTTTAACTAACAGTACTCGTTTATTTTGTAATTCTTTAACTTCTCGAGCTAAAATATTCACTGGTTCTTCTGAATAAGTCATATCTGATTGAAGCTCAATTTTAGTATGAGGAATCACGTGTGAAGGATCTGGTCTATACCGTCTTAACATGGATACATAGAACACATTATGGATCTTTTCAAGTTCTAGAGGCAGAGTTAACCGATAAGCTACAGGGTCAATTCTTTGAATAACTTCATACGGTCCAATAAATCTTGGACTCAATTTCCCTTTTCTACCAAAGCGTAATATTTTCTTCCACGGTGAAACTTTTAAGAACACTCGATCGCCAATTGCAAATTCTATATCTCTTCTTTTCAAATCTGCATATGATTTTTGACGATCGGAAGCTGCTTTCAAACTATCTCGATTTCTTCAGTTTCTCGTATCAATTCGACTCCAACTAACTTAAATTCACTCAATTCAGACCAATACAATGGAGTCTTACATTTTCTTTCATAAAGAGCTTCAAATGGTGCCATTTTTATACTAGACTAATAACTATTGTTGTAAGCGAATTCAGCCAAAGGTAAATACCTTTCCCAGCTATCTCCAAACTCGAGTATACAACATCTCATGTTTTCTAAAATCTGAATCACTCGCTCTGATTGGCCATCAGTTTAAGGATGAAATGCTGTGCTGAAATTTAGCTTAGTACCTAGAGCTTCTTGTAATTTACTCCAAAATATCCATGTAAACCTCGGATCTCGAATTGAAATAACAGATGTTGGAACCCCGTGTAATCTTACAATCTCAGACATGTATAATTTTGCTAACTTCTCAAGTGAAAAGTCTGTTCTAACCAGGATAAAATGTGCTAACTTAGCCAATCTATCCACAATGACGCAGATCAAATTTTTCTTTCTCGGAGTCATAGGCAATCTAGATACAATATCCATAGTGACATGCTTCCATTTCCACTCAGGAATCATGACAGGTTGCAACAAACCTGTTGGTACCTGATATTCTACTTTGACTTGCTAACAAATCAGACATTTTGCAACAAACTCACTGATTTCACGTTTCATACCAGGCAATCAATACATCTTTTTCAAATCACAATACATTTTCATACTACCCGGATGAATAGAATACATGCTACTGTGAACTTCAAAAAGAATATCATTTTTCAAACCCCAATTATTCGGAATACAAATTCTGTTCTGATAATATAACATATCGTTATCATCAATGGTATACTCTGAACTCAAATTGTCTCGAACTATCTGTCTTTTCAACACTAATTTCGGGTCATCATCTTGTAACTCTCGAATTCGCTGAAGAAACACAGGTTGTGCTCTCAATTCTACTAATACAGAACCGTCTTCATTAAGAAATAGATGAGCGTTCATCCTCCGAAGTGCAAACAATGACGATTTTTGACTAAGTGCATCTGTAACCACATTAGCCTTTCTCAGGTGATAATCAATAACCAAATCATAATCTTTTAACAACTCTAACCACTGTTTCTGTCTCAAATTCAGTTCTTTCTGAGTCATCAAATACTTCAAACTCTTTTGATCTGTATACACATAACATTTCTCATCGTATAAATAGTGTTTCCAAAATTTCAAAGTAAACACAATTGCAGCCAATTCAAGATCATGTGTAGGATAATTCCTCTCATTCGGTTTTAACTGTCGTGAAGCATAGGCCATTACTTTTCTTGACTGCATCAATACACAACCTAAACCATTGAAAGACGTGTCATTGTAAACAATATACGGAACTCTAGATTCTGGCTGAGTCAAAACTGGAGCCTCTGTCAACATCTTCTTCAACTGATCAAAGCTCTGCTGACGTTCATCAAACCATACAAATTAACATTCTTCTGTAGTAGTCGAGTCATCGGTGAAACGATCATCGAAAAATTCATAACAAAACGGTGATAGTATCCTGCTAATCCCAGGAAACTTCGCACTTCTGTTATATTCCTTGGAATTTTCCAATTCATCACTGCAGATACTTTGCTCGAATCCACATGAATCCCTTTAGCTGACATAATATGACCCAAAAATCCAAACTTGTGGAGCCAAAATTCGCATTTGCTGAACTTTGCATATTACTACTTTTCTCTCAAAGTCTATAATACAATTCTCAAATGTTGTGCATGCTCGGATTCTGTCTTGGAATAGATTAGTATATCATCAATAAACACAACTACAAATCTATTCAAATATGGTTGGAAAATCTGATTCATTAAATCCATAAAAGCAGCAAGAGCATTGGTCAAACCAAAAGGCATTACCAAAAACACATAATGACCATACCGAGTTCTGAAAGCGGTTTTTGGCACATCACATTCTTTAGCTTTCAACTGATAATACCCAGATTTGAGGCATATTTTTGAAAACACTATAGTACCTTTCAGCTGGTCAAACAAATCATCTATACAGGGCAAAGGATATTTGTTCTTTATTGTGACCTTATTCAGCTGTTTGTAATCAATGCACAGTCTCAAAGATCCATCTTTCTTTTTCATAAATAAGACAGGTGCACCCCAAGGTGACATACTCGGTCTGATGAACCCATTGTCTAATAATTCTTGCAACTGTGTCTTCAACTCTTTTAACTTGGTCGGTGCCATTCTGTATGGTGTTATGGATATTGGAGCTATTCCTATCACATCAATTACAAACTCAACTTCACGATTTGGTGGTAAACCTGGCAATTCCTCAGGAAACACATCAATAAACTCATTAATCATTGGTAACTATTCTAGCTTCGATTCAAAACCCCGAGTATCAAGAATATAGGCTAAAAATGCCTCATTACCTTTCCGCATTAATCTCTGAGCAGATAAAGTTAAAATAATCTTGACCATTTCCTTCGGATTCTTAAATTCAACAGTAATCATTTCACCTATATGATATTTTAGATCAATCCGTTTTTCTTTACAATTCACTACAGTATCATGTTTTATCAATCAATTCATTCCCAAAATGACATCAAATTCTCGAAAGGGTAGTAACATCAAATCAACAGGGAATTCACAACCTTTTGTTTTCAGTGGACAATCACGACACACTAAATTAACTACCACGCTTTGGCTAATTGGATTAGTAACTTGAATATCATAATCAATAGGTTCAATAAACAATTTCTTTTTTGATGCTAATGCAGTGCAAATATATGAATGTGTAGACCCAGGGTCGGTCAATCAATGCATATACAGAATCATCAAAAAGATAGAAAATATATGCATGCTCGGATAACATACATACGTACAGGTGGCCGAGCTTCTGACCGAGCAGTTTTATCTCTCATATTCGAACAGGTAGCTTAGTGGCATTGCTTTGGCTTGAGCATTTACTTCTTTGAAAAGTGGCTATTTACTTTTCTTTTAATTCATCTTCCTCTTTTTACAATTGAGGACAGTCTTTAATAAAATGATCAGTAGGTCCACATTTAGAGCAAGCTCCCACTTTGCTTCTACATTAGGCCTCAGTACATTCTGTACATTACCAACATTAGTTGTAGGTTTAACAGTTACTCCAAATTCTTGTTGAGTTACTTTATTCTTGTTGGATCATTTTGACATTGAAGTGGGTCGACTAAAATCATCTCTAAACTTTTTAGCCGAAAATGCTGTAAATGACTTAGAGGAGCTTCTCTTATAAGATTCTTTATTTTTTTTTTCTTTGCATTTTTCTATTGTACACCTCTTCCATCTTTTGAGCACGATCTGATAGAATAACAATTCCTGTATTTCTGTGCCCCCAATCATCATTTTGATCTAATCATTTAGCCCTTCCTTAAATCAAATACACATTTTCTCCTCAGTTGATACAATAACTCAAGCATATTTGTTGAGGTATACAAACTCCCTCTCATATTCAGCTACTAACTAATTTCCTTATCGCAAATCAATGAATTCCCTTTTCTCTTTATACAGGTATCTCTTACCAACATATTTCTTTTTAAACTCACTCTGAAAAAATTCCCAAGTGATTTTCTCCTCTGGTATCACAGCTTCTACAGTCTCCCACCAACTATAAGCTTCTACTTTTAATAAAGAAACAACACATCTCAAGTAATCATCTGGGGAACACGACATTTCTCTAAAAACTCTTAATATATTCTGGATACTATGCTCCTTGAAATTCTTAGCTCCATACTTTTTGAGTTTTTCTACCGGAGAAAGCTCACTAGATTCAATTACCGAAGAAGGTGGAGGAGCAACCGGAGGTGCAGTATGGGGAGGAGGTTGTTGAGCCTGATTTCTTTCTTGCATCATGTCATTAAACCATTGATTCATAACTCCATAGATCATGTTTTTAAATTCTTGTTCTTACATCAGAGAAATTAGGACATTACTACTTGTCCCTTATTCAGATGTCTGTACTCTACTGTTAGTTTCATCCTGTTTAGCACGTTCAGGTTTATCTGACGTCTTTTTAATCTATAAGAAAAACAAAAATTAGATCGAATCATACACATCACACTATCATAGATTTATATGCCATGTATTTCTAAACATTTTACACATCATATTTATTCCAAGAATATGCTAAACTTAGCTCTGATACCAATAAATGTAATAACCCTAACCCGTATCCGTCGCCGGAACAGAGTTATGGAGCATTACTGGAGTTTTTAGATCATTTACAGATAATTCATGTCAAATACCATACATTTTCTGAGATTATTCATAATGTCCCTTAATTTGACCCTCAAAGCCCAATACGAGTATTAGAATCGAATCGGGACTAAATCAGGAACTTAGAAATTTTTTCGCAAAATTTTAAATTTTTTTCTAGGTACAGGGGTTACACGCCAGTCTGGCCAAGGGACACACCCGTGTGGTCCCATGACATGCCCGTGCTTCAAGCCATGTCTTACCCTGTGTAACTCCCTGACTTGGGTCACACGGCCAATGTACACACCTGTATGCTAGGCCGTGTGCCTCACACGGTTGAGACACATGCTAGTGTCTCTAACTGTGTGCTCAATTCTGAGCATTCTGTTTCTAATTTAAGATGCAGGGGACACACGGCCAGACTACACGCCCATGTGCATGGCCGTGTGTCACACACAGTTGAGACACACGTCCGTGTGGATGAAAATAGGCCATTTAAAGGCTATTTTTCTTACCCTTTCACAATCAACCTGTCTACAACACTCTTATATACCAAAATATCCAAATCAAGTAATCAATACAAGCCAAAAATCAAGTTTTAGATCTAATATGTCATCATACAACTTATTTGCATAAACTTACCACATTAACTCCATTCATTGATTTCTATAAACTATTACTAAGTATAAACGTACAAACATACATATATGTATAAATGTGCCACTCTCAACCACATTACAAGTTTACTTCTTTTAAGTTTAATCCTATACATGCCATATAAACCTTAAGTTGTATAACAAAATCTACCGGAGTTATTTGGATAGTGTAAACCAATGTGTTGATCCGATCCTCCGAACTTTTTGAAAATCTACAAAGAACATTGAACAACTAAAGTAAGCTTAACGAAGCTTAGTAAGTTCTTTGGGTTTAAACATAAATCTTACCGAACATTCTAAAACAATGCATTTAAATAAATCATTCATTATTTCCTACTAACTATAATTTCAGTTGATGAATTCACTTATTTCATCTCAAAATCAACATTATCATTGAATCTTCAACCTTTAGTATCAAATATCACTTATCGAATTATCAACCTTTTTCAGACTGATGAACGTCTTACGGATATGAGTACATCATAAACGGAAGCCCGAGTCTAACAGAAGCACATAAGTGCTAATAGAAATCTGTAAGGGTTGAATAAAACCTCATAAGAGCTGAACGAAAACCCAATAGGGTTAAACTGAAACTCATACGAGTTGACTGAAGCTCATGAGAGCTAAATGGAAAGTAAACACGAGAGTTCGCAACTAATGCTGAACCTCGGTTTACTTGGGTAATTTTGTTGTCAATTCTCCTTTTGCACTGAACGATTATACTCAATCCTGCGTTCCGTTCACTTCGAACACTTGATTCAATTTCGTAAATTTAATAATAATAATTTTATTTTCAAAAAATAGTATAAATAAATACATATTACCATTCACCAATTTAATAAATAACATTAAAAATTTAACCATACGAACTTACCTGGACTAGTTTGTAAAATCTGTTGTAGCTTAGGAACTATTCGGATAATTTCTCTTTTCCCCGATTTTCTTTGGACTCTTGATCTATAATATAAAATTATTCATTCATTAGCACATATCTTTCAGCCTCATTCCACTTCACAATTTATACCCTTCAAAATTTTAAAATTACACATTTGCCTTAAATTTTACAATTTTTACACTTTAGTCCCTAATCAATTAACCCATGAATTGAAATAATTTTTTTTCTCAATTAACACTTTATTCCTTCATTCTAAACCACTACAAAACCTTTGATATTTAGAATTTTAGCACCAAACCCTAATTCTTATCTTTTTCACAATTAGGTCTTAAAATCATCATATAATAAAATTAGAGCTTCAAATCCATGTTAACTCATCATAAAATTCCAGCACTTATCCATGGAAACTTTTAAAATCACTGATAAAATAAAAAACTAATGAATTCAATAGTTGGACCTAGTTGTAAAAGTTCCAAAAACATAGAAATTTCAAGAAAAGAACAAGAATTGAACTTATATGTAGCAAAAATGTGAAAAAATCCCAGCTTAAGAAACCCTCCGATGGAATTTTTGGTTATTTTAACTATTTAATTTTAGTTTATTTCTAATTTTGCCCTTTGTTCACACTAATTCCTTTACTTTTTTTTTGCTTATGCCGTCCAAACCATTCACTTTGGGCTCATTTTCTCTTTTAGTCCTTATTTCTTATTTGAGATATTTAGTCACTATTTCTCTAATTAACAAGTTTTGCACCTTTTTCAATTTAGTCCTTTTTAATTAATTAACTATCAAAATATTAAAATTTTCTAATGAAACTTTAATACTAATACACTAACACTCGTAAATATTTATAAAAATATTTACAGCTTGATTTATGAAATCGAGGTCTCGTTTCCTCGTTTTCAACCCAATTTACTTAATAATTTTTTTTAAATCACAAGATTAACTAATTGAAAAATATTTCTAAAATCTTACTTGACTAATAACTATCAATTTATTAAATTTTCAAACTCAAATTATTGTTTCCGACATAACTAAAAATTAGGCTGTTACATCTTCTACTCTGTTCTTCAAAAAATAAAAATAAAAATGAAAGAATCTGCGTATGTATATATGTAACCATTTCCATTTGAATCCAGGCGGCTCTTGTTCTTTAATTCTCATCAAAACTCCATCAATAGCGATAACGAATGCATCCTTTATATTGTTTAAACCCTTTTCAGGTTTTTCATAAACTAATTTGGGAATGTATTGATTCACTTTCTCTCTCATTTCGTTTATTTCTTGTTTGCGGAAGTTTAAAAAACGGTTTTAATGGAAGAGGTACCGTTTTTGACTAAGTCACGGTGGTTGAAAACATAGTAAGTTATGAGGTCAATGGGTAAGAGCCATTGGTATTGAAAGTAAGTTGTTTTGATGCTAGAAAAAGATTGGGATCGAATCGGTGATCATACAGTCGAAGATAGATGGGGAGTGAAGTTTTCGCCTGTGGGTTAGAGACAAAAAGCAGAATCTAAAAATGTCTAGAGGATAACGGAGGTGCCGTTGGAACAACGGCTGCTAGTGCAATCCCTGAATTTGCATGAACCCAAAGCGTTATTGCAATGGTTGAGGAGTAAGCCTTTGAAATCATTCTTGATGGTAGCACAGGGAGCTCCGGTGAAGCAAAAAAAGGTTTTACAATAGCGGTTACAGACTAAGTTTTGCCATTGGACAATATCGAAATCGGATCTTTGGTGGAATTCGGTTGGTTTTCCATAATAGAACACAGGAATCATTCCATGTATCTCATTTTTTTTTCTTCTTCTCTTTTTTTTTTCTCTTCTTATTCTACTGTATAAATCCTAAATGGCTGCTGATATAGCTGTTTAAATTAGTGCTAATTGGCCAGCTGAACGGTTAATGACACCAAGCAAGCCGTTATCTGCCATGTCACTTTGTCGTTTAAAATTTTGAGAAAATGTATTTTGATCTCTTCAAGAGTTTCAACAATAATCATAGCAAACTTTTCCCATGATCCTTCAATACATGTTCATGTTAGATCATTTTATAATTTCCCTTTAATTACCATTCACTAAGTCAAATTTACCACATATGTTCAAATCATTTCAATTATATAAATATATACGCAAATATTTTGAACAATTTTCTGAAAATTTCTATATGCTTCTAGCATTCTAAATCCTTCAAGTATTTCAATATACACTTCACTATATAATGATTCATATAAAAATTTATAAAAATTTGTAACAATAACCATTTGACGCATGTCAAATCTTTCATGAACCACCATACGCAAAAGAATATTATACCTTTCATAATCAATGCCATAGCTTAGTGAAAAACTTCATTTTTCTTATTTCATTTTTGCAAGACTACTCATTTGTAGCTTTATTGGCTTTATACCTTTAGATGTATGGAATACTGGTCCAAAAACGTTTTCAATTTAATTTTACTTGCATTGCATATTTCCATTTTGGTCAATATATTATATGTCTATATTTCTTGATAAATTTATTCAAGATCTTTTTGTTTCATTATCTCAATAATATTATTGCATTCAAAATCGCTATCGATAACTTTTTATTTTCATGATTCCATATTTTCTCTTATTGACAAAACTTATTGTGATATCATTTTTATTATTCCATATTTCGGTACCTGAATCTCTTTTAGAGTTTTAATAATTAGTTATATCTTAGGTTTCTTTAGCAGCATCCACCTCCGTTATATGACCATATTGATTTATTATTTTCTTTTACAATAATTTTTAGCATTGGAGCCAATTAATTTACTATGCTTCAAGCATGCATTACTTTCATTTATTCTAACAAATTGTTTTATTGGGACTTCGATTCAAATCAAAACATTAATTGGTATATGACACTTGAATATTCTCATCAGGTCAGTAAATACATCTGGCAGTTAACTTGCAATAAAATGAATTATTTTTTTGAACTTCTAGTTCAAATCACTTTCTACGAGAATCTAGTTTATGATGATTCATTCCAAGTTATTTAATTATCCAACTATTATTTCTCTCCGTTAATGTTAGAAAAACTATCAAATCAAGTAATAATCATAAATCATGTCATAATTGAATCTCCAATTAATTTAAAACATATAATAATACAATAAGACTCTGTAATAGCCAAGTTTTAGCTAAATCAGAATAGTGGTTTTGGAACCACAAATCCAAGGTCGTAAAATTATTTTAATATTATTTTTTGTGTTTAAAATATATGAATATATATGTGTGAAAATTTTGTGAGCTAATTTTATTGTTTAATAGCTCAATTTGGTAAAAAGGACCTAATCGTGAAAAATGAAAAAGTTGCATTCTATTAGTTAAAGGTGTCAATTGACCTTGGCTTTTAAATATGGTGGCCTTAAATGGTAATCAAACCATTTTATTTATGATTGGGCAAAGATGGACTTATATTAAGTGTTTTATATAGTTTATTAATAAGGTTATTTTGGTAAATTGATGATTATTATGATATTAAATAAAACAAACAAATTATAATTGTTACCATCTTCATCAATTGCCGAAATTAAAGAGGAAAGAATACCATTTTAGGGTTTCAAAGGTTCGACCATTGCTTAGCTTAATTGTAAGTCCAATTTTGCTCGGTTTTTGATGATTTCTATGTTTTTGTGATTGTTGCTTTGAGTTCTAGCTAGTCCATGCTTAAATTTTTGAAAGTGTTGATGATTTTCAAAGTTTAAATTGATGAATTCTTTAGCTTTATGATGTTTGATGATGAATTTTGCAAGCTTGGTGTTTGATATACATGTTTAATTAAGTGATTGTTGATAAAGATGCTTATTGTGGATTAGATTGTGAAATTTGAAAATTTAGGGGTCTAAATGTGAAATAAATGGAATTAAGGGGCTACTAGGGACCAAAGGAAATTTCGGTCTAACATGTGCATGTTGAAATTTTGTGTATTTTGAGTTGTTTAGAAATAAGGACTAAATTGAAGAAATGTGAAAAATTAGGGGACTAATGTGAAAAATGCACATTTATGTGTTTGTGGATGAAATTGAATGAATTGGTGATTAATTGGGTTAATTTTGAATACATATAGATCAAGAAAGAAAGAATTCGGATTTAAATCGAGGAAAATCGAAGGTTATTTAGTAATTGATCTGATTCATCAATTCCGAGTACGAGGTAAGTTCGCACATGATAAGTGATGCTACAATTATGTTTTTAATGCTTTAATAATGCATATATTGTATATATATAACTATGATTGCGTATGACGATAAATCGACTATGTTTGGCACTTAGTGTGCGTTTCAAAATATCTTTGGCTATAAATAGCACTTAGTGTGCGAATTGGAATAGTTCCAGCTATATGAGGCACTAAGTGTATGATATTGAGATAGCTTGGGTTTAATGTGATGGCACTAAGTGTGCGAGATCGTTATAGCTTCGGCTAATCACTAATGTACTAAGTATGCAAATTCTTAGAGTATTGAAAGACTTCCGAACGAATCAATGTATTGAACAAAGAGGTGAGAATGAAATAAATAAATACGGGAAAGTTCAGGTATGTGCGATACCTATTTGGTAGTTGATACTATGTGTATGAAGTTTGATGAATTTGTATATACATGTTAAATGGTGGTAGATTAGAATTGAATAATGATATAAGAACTATTAAGTGTTTATTAAGTGATGTTTTGTATTACATGAACTATTAAGTATATTTGGTACGAACTTACTAAGCTATGAAGCTTACTGTGTGTTATTTGTCTATATTTTATAGATCATCCAAGCTAGCTTGGATTCGGGGATTGTCAGGAAATGACATCACACTAACGATCATCTTGTTGGTACTTTTGAAGCTTGTATATATGGTATATGGCATGTATAGGCTAGTTTCATTTTGGTATGTCTTGAGTTATGATGTTACCCATGTGATTTTGGCTTGTTAATGATGTAAATATGGGTATGTTTTAATCATTTAAGTTGGCTTAAGTTATGTGCTTGATAAGTGGTTTATGTGATGCTTATAATGCCTTATACGTTGGCTTGTTTTGGTATTTTGTATATGGAACTTAGTAGTTGAATTGGTTGATGATAGATAGCTTGTTATGTGTTTGGAATAGCATGTTTTGGTTGCTTATATATGGGTTGAAATGATACCAATTTGGTAGCTATGTATGCATGAGAATAGGGTGGAAAATTGGATTTACAAATGGCCTATTTTTGTCCACAAAGGTAGAGACGCAGGCGTGTGTTTCAACTGTGTGCGACACATGGTCATGTTGCACGGCCATGTGTCTTCTGGGGTAGCCCTATGAATTTAAGTCAGTCTTAAGCACGGCTTAGACACACGGGCGTATTTGATGACCGTGTGAGGCACACAACCTTTGCATATGGGCATGTGTGGCAATTTCGAAGGGTACACGGGTGTGTGGTTGGCCGTGTGATCCAAGTCAGTAATCCCTCCAGTTTTCCCATGATTAAAGCACATGGACGTGTCTCCGATTGCATGGTGCAAGTTAGTATGTATGCTCTGTTTTCACATGGCCTAGGACACGAGCATGTCCGATAGCCGTGTAGCCACACGGCCTGCTTACACCGGGGTGTGACCTATGAATGTAAAATTTTTTTAAGTGTTTGAAAATTTTTATATGTGATCGGTTTAGTCCCGAACCACTCTTAAGCATGTTTTAAGGTCTCGTAGAACCTTATAAGGGACAATGTGAATGTTTTCGAATGGTTTTTGATAATGACTATATATATGTGTGTGTGAATGGGATGTGTTATTCGGTAATGCTTCGTAACCTTATTTTGGTGTCGAATATGGGTTAGGGGTGTTACAGACTCATAATTAATATATATTCGCAAATTTATTTGAATACTCATTTGTGCATTGTGGTGGAGTAACTTGAACACATATCACACATTCAAAATTTTTAAAATGGGTTGTAGTTGGCTTCTGACCAAAAGTCAGTTTTAATGGGGAGTATTTATTATAATTTATTGGCATGATGCCGCAAGTACCAATTCAAGTAAAATACCACATCCTTATACATATGCAAAAAGGTTTGCTCTCAAAAGATATGATTTAGCTATTAACTAGAGGCATTTAATCATTAATTCTACTAAACTATTTTATACGTACAAACAACAAGTGAATATTTTAATATAATTTTTAGTAGATGCATCTATAAGATAATCACATGTAAGTTATCAAACGCTTAACTTGTAGTTTGCGAGATTAATTTTTTAATGATTAGTGTAAGAACAAAACTTTCAGATTATGTAATTGAGACAATTCTTGTTAATGTTGGTGACTTTATTACTCAGACTTTAATGATTATTGTATGCTAGATTGTTAGTGCGAGTAACTATTTTACTATAATGTGTCTCTTTTATCCCAAAAGCAGCTTTAAAAAATTGTCATGTATTTCTTTTCTTTTTTTAATATTTTACTATATCCTTGTAGGATACATATCAACTTCTAACTCTACTTGTGAAGTCTAAAAACTCCGTTGACAGTATACCAAATATTTTCTTGATATATATTTAAACTTTGAAAAATGAATTTGAATTGTTATTATAGTTTTATATTATTTTTCAATGTTTTGCAGTGAAAATAAAATATATTATAGCTTTAATAAAGCAGAAGTCGATTGAAGATGGGTTCTTAACATAATGCTAAATTGACTTTCCACTTATAAGTTAGAACTCAAGTTGAATTGTCCAATTATGCTACTATGAAATTTAATCCTTCAATTGAATTGTGTAAAAGAATAATGGTAGTGTGTAGAGGGTTTGAAAATAATGTTATACATATAAAAATTATAGTAGGTCAATAGGTAGGAGAGCAAGTTCTTCTTTTGATAGTATATTTTAAGTAAAATTGGGATAATATTTTATAATTTTCAATTTAATTATATATTAGATAAATAACAATTGTGTCATTATTTATAATTTTTTTGATATAAATTAAATTATATATCTTCATTTGCAATAATACTAGCTAAAAAAAAGTACAACACAAAATTTGTGGCAAATGTCAGTAGTATTTCAAGATTTATATTCTTTATTATTATCGCGGAACTATAGAATGATGTTCAAGTGTACACAGTCATCAACAAGTAATAAAGTAGCAAGTAAAGAGTATCATCTCCACAGGAACTGTATATGCAAGGCAAGTATTGCGAAATTATCAATTAGCAAGTTGGTGATAAAAGTAATTAAGAATGAGTTGAGTTAACTAAATATCCTAGACAAAATTACTAAGTATGCAACCAAATGAGAAAGATAACACAAAATAATAAATTGCTAATCACAAAATTTAATTACTATCACATGAATGAGTTAGATTAATTGCTTTTCTTAACTTAAAATGATTAAGAGCAGTGTTAATAATGTTACAGTAGAACCATGACAACTTGGCTATTTACTAACCCAAAGTTTGTAAGTTTATGAAGTCATACTTTTTTTGAACCTTTAAGTTTCTTTAGCATACTTCTATGTTCAATCAATTTCAAAGTTCCATAAGCAAACATCATAGTTAGGTGTTATGCAAGGTAATTGTAATAGCCCGTTTTTAGTGAAATCAGAATAGTAGTTTTGGGACCACAAATCTGAGTCCGAAAAGAACAAATCATTTTAATATTATTTTATGGTTTGAATTATGATAGAAATATCATATGAAAATTTCGTTAGGAAAATTTACCGATATACATGTTTAATTGATAAAAGGATCAAATTGCATGAAATGCAAAAGTTGAGTTCTAGTAGCTATAACTATCAAATAGCTATGGAATTCAAAATTGGAGGTCTTTATATGGCAAATAGACCATTAAGAGGAGTTAGTAGATTAGTATGATGATTCATCCATGGAAAATTAAATAAAGAAAAGGACAAAATTGGAAAGATGAAAAATAAAGATGAAAAATAATAAAAGAAAAGAAAATATCATCATTTATATCATCTTTCCCAAAATTAAATATATGGAAACCCTAGCTAAGAGAAGAGAACTCAAGCAAGCTTACTTGGCTTAATTGGGTAAGTAATCTTGTCCCGTTTTTAGTAATTTTTATGTTTCCGAGACCGTAATAGCTTAATTTAGCTATCTCGAGGATTAATTTGAAAATTTATCAAAGTATTAAAGTTTTACCATGGATGAATATGATGAATTATGAAATTTATGGTAAAAAATGAAAGGTTGCTGATAGATAAACAACTTTTGTAAAGTAAATTTTTATGAAATTGTGATTTAGGGACTAAATTGAAAAGATGTAAAATTTATGGAAAAATTCTAAATTTTATGAAATACATGGGCTGTTAATGTTACATGTAAAAATCGGTTAGGCTTGGAATAAAGATTAAATTGCATGAATTTAATTTTTCGAGCCTAGGGATGAAATCGTCATTAATTAAAAGTACAGGGGAAAAATGGAAATTTTGCGTAAGATATGAATTGAATTAATATTGTAACGCCCCAAAATTTATATTGTTGTTCTGTTAAATTGTGACACAATTGTGTATCTACTTCAATGGTTAAGTCTTTTGAGAGTGTCTGAGAAGTCTTAGGTTCAAGCCATGTCTGTGGTAAATTTTTGGAATTTTTCTAAATTAAGCCTTAACCTTGCTCAGTAGGCTTAAGTTTAATTGTTATAGGAATATATCAGAATGGGTCTGCTGGTCTAGTGATTAATTGGAGTGTTGGTGTGATGGAGGTCTTGTGTTTGAATCTCTGTGTAAACGGTGGAATTTATTTTTGCTTAGTTGACCGAAAGAGTTTCAGTCAAACAAGAATTCTGAGATTTTGTGTGTTAGTGGGTTAGTGGGAGAAAAGGGGAGAGGGATTGGGATATTCTGATTTTATTTCTTTTCAAAATTTTCTCTTTCTTCTACAATTTCCCCAAAATTTTCTGATGTCTATTTCTTCTTTTTCTGCCTAAAGTTGTTGTTGATTCTCTTTTTGGTATTCTTTTTCTCCTCTTTTGTTTTTGTGTTGCCTCGTCTTGTCCTTGCAATGTAGGTTGCACGTGAGGTAAGTGAAATAACATTGGAATCATTCTTAGATGCTGTCATCTTGTCGTTGGACTAATTTTTGGGTTTTGACAACAGCAAATCGTGGGGTTTTAGGCTCTCCTCGTACTGTTCCGTAGCGAATCGATTGTAGGCTTTGCAGTAAGTGTTCATAGCTTTATGGATGAGTATTTTGGCTTCAGGATTTTGATTAATCGCAAAGTAGGACTAATGGTAGTGTTGAATATCTTGTTTTTAGGCTTTGGAGTGCTCGGGAGTGTTTAGGCATCAAAAACAGTATAGGTGTGCACCCGAAACGCAAAAAATGAGATTCGATGAAAAGGCAAAAAAGAATTCTGTCGAAACCACACGGGCAAGTGGTTATCCGTGTGGTAGGCCGTGTGACAGAACACAGGCGTGTGATCGACGAGCCAGGCCATACGCGCATGACACACTCGTGTGATGGCCAGGCAAGCTGTGTGGGCCACACGAGCATGTGGGCCCATATAGGTAGTCCACACAGGAGTGTTGGATTCTGGGCCAGGCTGTGTGATCTACACGGCCAAGGCCAATTTGGGCTGTGTGGGCCACACAGGCATGTAGGCCCACACAGGTAGGCCACATTGGCGCGTGAGCCTATTTTTTTGAAAAATTCTGTAGGGTTGCACGGGTCGCCCTAGTTGATTGTGGACTTACTGTAGGGTCGGTAAGCTTTACTTAGACCCCTAATTCTGTGATCAGATTGTAGGGTACCTGACTGAGCATGATATCTGTACTGAACTGAATGTATGTTATGTTATGTTATTAGCATATTTGCATGTCATTTATGGTATGTTGCATTGCGTTGGGGTGGGTTGATGATATTTGGAGGAAGTATCTGAAAGGCTTTTAAGCCTGTTATTTGGCAGTTTAGCTGTAACCTTCTGATTATGTGATGCATCTCGGTACAGCACAGTGTGTAGGGATGGGTGGGTTGATTTAATCCCCACATGGTGTGTAGGGCTGGACGGAGATGGTGTGTAGAGGCTGATAGGTAAGATTCTGATTTACTGTATCTGCATTCTGTATTTGATATGGGCCAAGGCCCTAATATAATTGTGAAACTATATCTGATTGGGCAAAGGCCCAAACCAAATCTGTAATGGGCTGAGGCCCAGCCTATATTTGACTGTATTCTGATATGTACTATATGCATGTTTTTTGTAGGGATTACACACTGAGTTTGTAAAACTCACCCTTTCTATTTAATCTGTATAGATAATCCCCAGACTTGACGGATCAGTATGACGGAGGATTTGATGGTGGTCTCACATTAATTTTAAATTGTTTTCCGTAAATTTTTAGATTTGATTACTTATTTGGGGGTTTGATGTAAATTTTGGACTTGGACTGTTTGGTTTTAAATTTGGGACTTATACTGTTCTTATGGGTCTTTAAACTACAACTCAACAAACCATGGGTTTTCTATAAAAACTAAGGTTTTCGTAAATAAAAATGGTTTTTCTTAAAATAGTTGGTTACAAAAGCTTCCGCTTAAAAGGCAAGTTTTGAGGCAAATCACCTAGAGTACATTCTTTCAAATTAAATAAAAGCTACTAATCTGGAACAATTTTTAACTTGACAAGTTCGATTTCAAAATCTATTCCATGTAACATCGCTAGATTTGGCCATAACGTCTAGGCCAGGTTTGGGTGTTACAAATATGAATTGTATTAAATTGAGTTAAGTTTACTCGTATAGATTCAGATAGACAAAATACATAATTAGATCGAAGAAAAGAGAAAGTGTCGGATTAGTAGACAACAAATTGACGAACACTTGTTAAGGTAAGTTCGTGTAACTAAATTTTATAATTATATGTTTGAATTGAATATTATGTATTTGTGTTGTGTAATTGACATGTATGAGATTCAGTCACATATCCCAAAATGTCCGATAAATATTAAGTCCCGTTTGGATAAATGAAATTCGTTGGATACAGAATTTTTGAATTGGTTGTGGTTCAGCATATGTTGCAGATATACCACAACTCGAAAGAGCGTCCCGTTATTAGCTCTCATGAGCATCCTGATATTTGGTTCTTTCGAGCTTCCCGTTATATGGTTCTTTCGAGCTTCCCGTTATATGGTTCTTTCGAGCTTCCCGTTAATAGCTCTTCGGAGCATCTCGATTGGTTGTGATTCTACATGTGTTGCAGACACACCACAGCTCTTATAAGTGTCCCAATAAATGGCTCTTTGTAAGTTTCCTGATTAATGGCTCTCCAGAGCTTTTTGATATGGCTCGCTTGAACTTTCTGATATATGGCTATCCGGAGCTTCCCGATTAATGGCTCTTCAGAGCTACCCGTTATTGGCTCAAATGAGCTTCCTGATTATGGTTCTTATGAGCTTCTCGATATACAGCCCAGATAAGCTTCCTGTTACATGGCTTATATGAGCTTCCTGTTTTATGGCTCGAGAGAGGGCTTCCCAATTATGTTCTCTAATGAGGACCCCCCGAATATGAATTGACAGATTTCATATTCATACACATCTTGTGTACTACCCTTGTATCCATCGATATTTTAAATGATTCAACAAGTAAAGTTACGATATGAGATGAAATGAATTCAATATGAATTACTATGAGAAATATTTGAAGTACAAAGATATGGTATGTACATGTTCACAGATACTTGAAGTGATAAATACATGTATGTTGAAATTGAATATTGATGAACTCATTCATGTTTCTTGGTATTTCTGTGAATTGCATGACTAACATGCTTGATGATGATATGTGTTTAGGCAATTGGCCGAATTGGTTTGAGCATGTTTAGTTAGCTTACCTTAAATGTGAAATAAATGGTAAGTTACTTTCATGTTATACGAACTTACTAAGTATTAAATGTTTACTTTGTTTTAGTTCCTCTATTTTATAGTAACCCAAAAGTTTGTTAAGGTTGGAAGTTGGTTGGAGCCACATCACACTATCAATTTCCTTTTTTCGATATATTTATTAAATCAACTTTGGTATAATGGCATGTATAGGTTAATTTGGCCATTGATGACATGTAAATATTTTGTTGTGATTAGCCATTTGAATGGCTTATGTTTGATACGTTTTGATATATATAATTATATGGCCTTATCATGGTTGATATGTGTTTTGGTATAATTGATTGATGTTTAACTAATAGGAAAATTGTATCATGGCTTGAGTTGATTTAGCCGGTATAGATATGAATATATATATGTAAGTGATCAAATTGTTAAGCATGGATACTTGATTATATAAGATGATATCATATGCATAAGACTTGGTTATGGCTTGATTCAAATGTTTTATAGTGGATTGGAAATGTGTTTAAGTGTTAATGTAGGTAGAACATAAGTTTGGGTGAGAAATAAGGCTTGGAATTGAACTTATTTTGTCCACACGGGCAGAGTGTCTCTGCCCGTGTGTGACACACAGCTTTTGGCTGTGTGTCCCCTACTTCTTTAAAATTTCAAAACAGAATGCTTAAAATTTATCACACAGCCTGTCACATGGACATGTGGCTTGGCCGTGTGACCCCTGTACCTACATACGGCCTAGCATACGGGTGTGTGACTTGGCCGTGTGACCCAAGTCAGAGAGTTACACGGGTACAGACACAGGTTGGGACACGGCCGTGTACCCAATTTCAAATGTCCACACGGCCTGAGACACGGACGTGTCTCTTGGCCGTGTGAGCCACACGACTTGACCACACGAGTGTGTGTACCCTGCACCTAGGAAATATTTTGAAATTTCACAAAAAATTCTCTGAGTACCCGGTTTAGTCCTGACTTGTTTCTAATGTATGTTTTGGGGCTCGAGGGCTCATATAAGGAACTTTATGAATAATATCTGACATGAATGTCAAATAATATGAAATGTCTGTATTTGATCTGTTTATTTCAGTAATACTCTGTAACCCTGTTCTGGCGACGAATACGGGTTAAGGGTGTTATAGTAACAATATTATCATTACTAATTTAATCATTTAAAAGTCAAACATGTGCCATTCAAATATTGTGTCCACTAATTACCATCTTATTTGGATCAAATAACTAGCTCATATACTTCCCTATATGAATTATGCATTAGCAAGCATGGTTATGATTTTATTTGAATGAATAAGCAATCAAGGCACATAACGACACCAACAGAAAATTAATAATAAAAGTTAAGGGTTTGTGTAACACCCCTAACCCATATCCGTCATCGGATTAGGGTTACGAGGCATGACCGAACAATACACAGCTTAGGAAGTTATTCATTACTATTCATGTTTAAGATAATATAAACTCAATTCTACAAATCATATGTACATCTCATTTATAGCATTCAAATAATCAAATTATAACATAGCTTAATACATGACAAATTCCATTTGCATGCATTAAGATATTCAAACATGTATCGAATACATGCCAACATATCTATTTAATTTGACAAATATCAAACATATCATTTCCTTAACTCTGCATGTGTGCATGTTAAATACCAAACAAACTATTACACACCAATTATTGTCCAAACACATATGCAATCTTAGTATCATTACCATATGGCCGAACATAACTTTAATGTAACATATATAATGCGCATGTTAGCCTATCACTATGAACTATTATATGAGCACAAAATACAAACCATAGTACACCCCATTCGCATGCTAATTATCATACATAAATTGCACTCACATAACCAATTCCCTTCTCACCTATTTCGACTATCAAATTTAGGTTCAAAAGTAGCACAGATTTTTTTTTTACCATTCAATATTAAGCTAACTTTGCCATTACAAATCATGATCATTATTAGCCATCACAAGTCGAATCTAAATAACCAACTACACATGATCATATCGTTGGCATGTACACTTATTTTACTTATGACTAGCCAATATAAACATTAACTTAACATTTTTAACTATCCAAATGGTCATTATTTCAATCATAAAATATATACACAATAATCATACCATTCCATCACATAAAATATGCCATAAACACACTTCTAAAATAAATTAGTATCATGGCCGAATATACATTAAGCTTATCATTACCCCTTTACCGAAACATATAACAAACATCACAAACATATATACTCTGTATTAAGCTTACTAACTTGAACTAATTCATAATACAAATCATACATTTCAAATAAGCCAATACTAAGTCACAACCGAAATATATATCCATTAACCATGTTTACTTCATTTGAGCCAAATCATAAAAAAAATCAACAAATGAAAAACATAGCAATATGTTAAGCTTGCCATAATGAACAATCATAAGCTGTACATATCATTTCTTTAAACCGTAAGCATATACCAAGGACACCACACATATATGACATGCATATTACTTAACTAATATATTACATACTATAACTCAACAAGCATCCATCATTTACCTCATTGCCGAAACACATGACCAAGCACCACAACATATATACCATGAGATTACTTTCTATATAAGCTTAAACCATGACCAAATTTACACAACCATTAGCATTATAATCAAGCCATTTTCGTATGGCTAAATATATACATACTTCAACATCAAACATATTATCTAGCCTATACATGTCATAGGTTCAAAATTCAAACTTATAAAATACCGAAAAAGTGATCGATAGTGTGACGAAGTTCATTGACGATCCCCGAGCTCGTAACTAGCTTCCAAAATCTATAAAACAACTAACGAGCACACACATAGTAAGCTTAAATAGCTTAATAAGTCATAAGCAAATAAAATTAATAAATGAACATTAGCATTATAATTTCAACTGGGTCGAATATGAACAATCTCATATACATATAAATCACTCTTTTAACATGCATAGTTTATATCATCATCTCAAGTACGATACTTACCTTATTTTCATGAACATTTAACTTTGCAGGCACCTGTACCATTTAGCTCAATTTCATATTAGATCTTATCTCAACATTGCCCGTTGAACCATTTGGAATCAATAAGGATACTCGGATAGCTCGAAAAGCTCGTACAATGCCAACGTCCCAGACGTGGTCTTACGTGTAATCAACTATCGATGCCACTATCCCAGACAGGGTTTTAAACGTAAATCTCAAATCGATACCAACATCCCAGATGTGGTCTTACACAAAATCACATATCGGAGTCCTATGTCATGGCATATGTATCCTAACTATTCCTAAGGTTCGTACGGGGCTTTCAGACGTTGTATTTCGATCGATTCATGCTTGTAATAAATCATTCCTTGCTAAATTCAATTCGGCAATGTAGTTATACATACATACAATTCAATTCGGCTATGCACATAATAAATACATTCAATTTAACATCATTTATTCACTTATGGACTTATCTCGTACGGAACGAACGGACCGGAACAACTAATCGATAACTTTTTATTTCCCCCGATCCAAATCCCATTTCCTCTTTTCTTGACCAAAATTAATTCAAATTTGACTTGTTTAATCATATATTCATTCAAATTCATCCATAAACACATAAATGGAAAAATTACACTTTTGCCCATAATATTTCACATTTTTCACAATTTAGTCCCTATTTCACAAAACACAAAGTATTGAAAATTTCACCATTTACTCCTTAATACACATTTTTACCAAAAATCACTTATTAAATATGATAATCTAACAACATACATTTATTTTTCATCATCAAACAACAAAAACCACAAGCTATCATCAATGGTAATTCATGAATACATTAAAAAATTCAAAAATTCAAACATGGGCTAGTTAGTATTTGAAGCAACGATATCAAAAATGTAAAAATTATCAAAAACCAAGCAAAACACATACCCAAATCAAGCTTCCAAAGGTGCTGAACATTCAAAGCTTTATTTTCTTCTTATTTTTCAGCCAAGAAAAATGAATGCATGGCCATTTTAGTTTTTGTTTTATTTTATTTCATGTTCTTTTACTTTTTACTATTTTGACCTTAAGTATTTAGTTAGGAAATATATAATGGTTGTCCATATTTTTCCACTTAAATATTTAATGGTAAAAAATTTACAACATAAGGACTCCACATAATAAAAACCATAACAATATAGCACTTTAACAAATAACTAACCACTTTTGCATTTTACACAATTAAGTCCTTTTATAAAATCGAGCACACAAACAATAAAATTTTCACACGAAACTTTCACACATATTAATTCACATACTATAAACACCAAAAATAATATTAAAATATTTTTCTGACTCAGATTGTGGTACCAAAACCACTGTTTCGACTAGGGTCTAAACTGGGCTGTTACAGTTTGCAATCAATCAAGCATCAACAAAATTAAGTCATTATCATTAAATTGAAAGCAAAAGAGTAAATGAAAATCATGTTTATCAACTTTGAACAAAATAAAAGATTAAAGTGAAAGAAACTAGAAGTTGATTTTGGTGATTTTTTGTAGTACTGCTCATGTTGGTTTTCCTCTTTTCTTCTCTTTTGCTCCTTAGCACAACTACTCTCAAGGTGCTGAGTTTGGATGCTCAAAAGAACCTCTGAATTACTCTCTACACTTGTGTGTTGTTTTCCCAAATATGGTGAGAGCGCAATAAAAGATGGAAGAAGAAATGATGAGTGAGTGATGAGTGAATGACCCCAATAGTTAGCCCCAATTTATACTTGTTTAAGCCCTCTATTTTTAGCAAAGTCATCCCCTGTTTCTCTCTAGGTAGTGGCTGGCCTTTGGTTTGTGGAAGAGGAGTGGACGACATAGAGAAAATGCTTGAAATGTAGAGGGAAGTTTGCTTGAATTGTGGAGGGAAGGTGGACGGTCACCTTGATTAGTGGAGAGAGAAATCCATGTTGATTTGGTAGTTAAATTAGGTGTTTACCAAGTCCCGTGGACAGTTTGGGCACCTCAAGTGGATGGTTGGACTCTTTCCTTCCTTAGTGGATGGTTTGGGCTTCTTCCTCCCTTAATGGGCTGTCCAGTTTTGTTAACCCACCTTAGAGTTGCCCCAAGAGTATTTTCAAGGACCAATAAGCTTCTTTGGGTCGTTAAAGGAAGGAACCACATCGGCCCAAACCTGCATGGCTTTTGCTACAACACTGAGCATCCATAAGTAAGTTTCAAGTCCATCTTTTCTTCAAGTGTACCAATTAGCTTCAAAACTGCAAAAATCATGTGTTTAGCATATAAAATGATTAAAATAACAAATTTATCTTAACATTATCTGTAACGCCCCAATTTTCGAGAATTCTTTAAAAGTTGTAAAATTTAAAATTCTGTGTTCTGTTTGTTATGTGTAGGATTAATCATGTTGGTGGGCCTCTAGAAGGCCCAAGCTTAGGATAAAACCCGTAGTTTTAATTAAATTTAATTCTATAAGAGAAAGGATTCGATAAATTGGGCTTTTAGGAATTATTTGTGAAAAATGGATCACAAGGAAGCAAGTGGTAAAGTGGCATGTGACGCCACTGGGAAGGATGTAGTGGCGTGTGGAAGCTTAGGGAGGACCCAGGTTCAAGTCACAATGACAACAAATTAAGTGATTAATTTTATGTACAGAAATAAAGTAATGGGCTGAAATAAAAGTCATGGGGAAGAGTTTAAGAAGGTAAGGGATTGAATAAGGATAAAGATAAGGAGGAAATCTAGGAGCTGATCAAGGAGCAAGAGGTGGCCCAAGGGACTCTAGCATGGGCAATTCGGCTAGGTATTGTAGTAGTGGGAATTTCGGCATTTAAGGTGTGTTGTGCCGAAATTCTGATCATCTTTTCTTCTCCTCTTTTTTTTATTTCTTTTTCTCCATCAACCTTCTCCTCTTCCTTCTCCATAGCCGAACCCTTCTATCTCTTTACTCTTCATCACATCCTTAATCTTTTTATTTTTAGCCTTATAAGCCGAACATCATAAAAAGCCGAAATCCCGAAAGCTTATTCTTTTTGTGCCGATTTCTTATAACCAAAACCACATCTCTTCCCTTCATCATTTGTGGCCGATTCACCAGCCCTCTAAAACCTCAATTTTTGACGACAAGACCATAGCAAAACCCTCTCGTTTTACCTTTCTAAACACAAGTTTCAAAAAAGCCGAAAAACCCCACATTAAAAGGGACTTGGCCGAATACTGAAGTCACTGAAATATAGACTTTTGTTATCATCTGAGGGCTTACATCTACATCGGGATCGAGTGGGAAACTCATGGGAATCAGTCACTAAGGAATCGGTGGTAAGTCTTCGCCAAAACTTAGTCTTTTTACATATTTTAGGAAAAGCTGAAATCCCTAAAAGTTAGGGAGGTTATCGATTTGGACTTGTAACCCTGAGAGGTCGTAATAACTATTTTGTTTTGGTAATAGCGTGATTTAGAGGCGGTTGATCAAGGGCTTGGACAGGTGGAACGATCGGATCTTTGGAGTTAACCATCTTTCGGCGATGAAGTAAGAGCAATAAGGGTTTTTGGCATGTTTGGCGAATGTGATAAGGGACTAGATACTCAATTGTATTTTGATATTTGGAGTAATAGTAAGTGATTCAATTGTAGGCGATCGGTGTAGATCTCAACGAGGAAATCCAAAAAGTGTGTAATCGACACCCTTTCATAGGCTAGATCGTAAAAGTGAAAAGCCAAAATACCAAAAATCGGTATTTTGGGCGCTATGAAAAGTCTGAATGCTCGTAAGACGTATGGGTAATTATTACTGGTAATCGAAAGTGATAAAAGCTGCGATGACGCGCGATTTCATGCGTTTTGATATTTTGGGCTTAATGGGCCAAGATCGGGTTAATGGGCCAACGGCCCAATTCGATAAAACGCTTCGGTAAGTGTTTCTGGCTAAACGTAATAGCTACGATATGCATGAAAACCTTAGAAATAGTTAGATTTACTAGAATACCCCTATGTATGCAAAATTACCATTATACCCCTATGTATGCTAAATGACCTTTATACCCCTAGGGTTAATTTTGTCTGAAAAGCATGATGAATTAAATCTGTATGATGCATGCCATGAATGTATATCTGTTGCATGGGGACATGGGTTATATTATGGAGGAAGCGTCCTGGTGGCTATGCCACAAATTATCTGTTCTGGTGGCCCTGCCACATATATCTGTTCTGGTGGCACTGCCACAAAATATCTGTATCTGGTGACTCACACATTTTCTATCTTGGCGACCATGCTGCATATTTCGTGGCGTGTAGCGGTTGGGTGGGTCGAGTACTCTCCCACATGGTGAAAGGATGGTATGGGGGTGTATGTGGTTGGATATGGTTGGGTTTCGCATAAGCATGATATACCTGCTCAGTGCTTCGGGCCTACGGGCTTCATTCATTATCTCGCTCTGGCCGAGGCCAACTTATTCTCTCTCGTGGTTTGAACTGATTTAGGCTATGGTTGGGTTGAATTACACACCGAGTTTTCCAAAACTCACCCCTTATTTTCACCTCGCAGTAATCCTCAACCATAGTGGGCTTGGAGTCATGAGAGATTTGGATCGCCACATGTTTCTCTGAACTGGTTTCTTTCTCGTGAACGGGCGTCCTTTTAATTTCATCTATGGTTTTGGGTTTTAAGTGTAATAAGGCCTTTTAATTATTTTTATGGTTTTGTTTTACTTTTATTATTTTATTTTACTATGATGAAAAAAACTATGATGACTAAGGAAAATGGGTTAGCTTTAGGACGCGTTTTCAAAAACATTAAGGGATTTCAAAATAACACGTTTACAAGTAAGACTTCCGCTAAACAAACGTTTTCAAACTTAATCATTTTCTTAAGATAGACATAACCAAACGGTTTTTCTCAAAATTACAGGAGTCGTTAGGGTGTGGCAATGGTGGTGTGCATGTCTAGGATTGGATCCGAAGGGAGCTTGGTACTTAAGCAGTCTGACGGACTCACCTCCTCTTCTTCCTGGTTTCCTACCTGGTGCATAGCTTCTATTCACCTTAACCTGCTTTAAAAAGTATCTTTTACAACCCCAACTAAGTTTTCCAAACTAAGTAAAACGGAATGCTTTGAACGCATCGATGTGGCGCACCGGATCCGGTCATAACGTCTAGGCCGGGTTTGGGGTGTTACATTATCTAACAGGACGAAATTATAATAAAAACTACAAAATTTGTTATCAACCACTCAAATTTTGCATGAATTATTAGTCTAAAAATACTGAAAATAACTCTATATTCTAAAGTTGTCAATTACTTTAACATAAGCCTTTTGATGTCTCCTTAAATTGTTAATGACAAATTTTGAGGCCTCCTTTCATGTTTTTGGTAGGGTTTTGCTTCACACCAAGCATCTAGTAATTTTCTATACCTTACAAATTTAAGTACAAAAATCATATAATTTTAATTCAGCTCACAACATTAATTAATTACCAATTTACTTGAATTTTTTTTTATGAAATCACATGCTTACTTAGTCATTTAGGAACCTAAAACAAGTTAGAGAATACAATCAAAATGATGATGAAAATTAAAAAAATACATTTACTTTTTTGTTTGTTTGTCAACATTACTATTAAAAGTGTGCAAATTAAATCAACCCATTCCATTTTTTAGTATGTCAACATTATTATTAAAATTGTGCAAGTTGACAAAAATTGGTTAAATTATGATTTTTGTATCTCTACTATTCTTAATTAATCTTTTTGTTTGTCTTTTTATTGACAATAACCAAAATAAAATAAAATAAAAACAAAATAAAAAATTATATAGACAAGATTCTTCACCTGATCACAACTCTCTCTTTCTCAGACACTCTTCCATCAAGTTTGGAACAATTTATTTCTGAAAATTTTTCATGTGGCTATATATATACATCTGTTGTTTTTCTGTTGGCACTGTTTTTCTCTATCCCCTTTTGCAATTCACTTGAATGAATTTTTACTTGATCGTAGCACTTTTATCCCTACGCTAACTTTTCTCATCGATGGCTATTCTTCCTACGCAACATTTTTCACCTTGGTCCCAACATTTCTCACCAACAGGTAAAATTTTTAAAAATGCTGTTTTTATAAATAAAATTATCGGATTAGGTCGGTTTTTGGAAAACTTACGGGATTAGACCGAAAAACGAAAATGCGTCTAGCTTAATGTTACACCCCTAACCCGTGTCCAACACCGGGACAGGGTTCAAGGCATTACCGGAACTTTACACTTTCAGTATACTAACTCAGGTCACAAAATTTCATTTAAATTTAAAACTTTTCAATCATGAACATCTCGTCTCTTGTATAGGACTTTGAGACCTACAACATATCGGAAGGTAATGCGGGACAAATACGGGCACGTTCGATTAACCTTGGGCTTTTCAGAAAATTTTTCTTAACATAAAGGGGCACACGCTAGTGTAGATTGAGGCGTGTGGACTCACACGCCCGTGTATCTTGAGGCACGCCCATGCCCTTCAACCGTGGGCAACACTAACTTATCAACACGGCCATGGAAACACGCCCGTGCTACTTGCCTGTGGACGAAACTATCATTTTAACATGGCCATGATGCATGCCCGTGTGGCCTACCCGTGTACAACTTTGAGCTAAAATTTTAAGTGCAGGGGACACACGGCCATAGCACATGCCCATGGAAGGGAACCGTGTGTCACACACGCCCGTGTGTCCAACCATGTGGACTTTACCAGGCTATTTTCCAAGCCTTTAGTCACCTCTTTCTACTACTTGTGTTTAGTGGTTACCAAGTTTGAGAGAAAACATAATTTTACGCTTGTAAATAACCTTAACGAAAATAGTTGTATGGAAACCTCATATCATTGGTTTCATACATAAATGCTTATTTCCTCTTTAGTATCATGGGTTCCCGTGTTACATTAATCTATCCGAAATTGGCTTATTCATGTGACTCATTGCCATTTGATAGCAACCCATCATTAGTAATTAAAACCATGCATAAAATCGTAGGTCATAGCCTACTTAAATTAAGCCAATTTTCATGGCCATATACAAAGAGATAAACATATTTCTACATGCCTTTACTTGGCAAATAAAATGACACATATAATAAAATACTTAAAAGTACTATACATGCCATTTAACAAAATAAACAGAGTCTTTATACCAAAGCTTGTTTAATTGATAGTGTGTTCACTCTCCAATTTTCCTCCAATCCTTTCGAGTCCTCGAGCTCTGTAAGATAGGAAAAAAAGAAAGGGGTAAGCATTTACATGCTTAGTAAGCTCGAATAACTGGAAAGCAAATTTACTGAGTAATTAGCATACATCCATATCTAAATCATGAAATCATCCATTATGAAATGATTTCCTATCACATGCACTCAATCAATGAGTTAGTCACATAACAAAGCATCATGTAAATGAGCTCATCATTCATCATCTTGTTAACATATATCATATTATCCCGTTGAGTTTCTAGGAAATCTCGATGGAGTACCCATTATCTATCAATTCTTATGAATGATCATTTCACATATATGCACTCCCGCGAACCCCACATCCCATGGCAGGATTACCAGTCCAAGCTAAATCCTCCATATCATGAACTTGTAAGGTGATGTCGGGGTTACCAGTCCAGGCTAAATCCCTTATAGTGAAAAAAACCCTTAATGAGTTCGGATCTGAATTACCAGTCCAGGCTAAATTCAGACCCTAATCGGATTACTCGTCTGGGCTAAATTCATAATGCACACATATTCTTCGGGAGGCTTGATCATTCAAGGAACACTCGTCCGGGCTAGATTCATTTTCATATTTGAGATCACGGATTACCCGTCCGGGCTAAATCCTTATTGCAACACATGCAGGTTCTCAGTTCACATGTAAAACATGGTTTATCCATCGAATTCCCTTTTTAACCTCAACCAAGATAGTTATCAACAAGTCATTACCAAAGGTGCATTTCATGCATTTTCATACCATCAATAAATGCAAATATCATGCATTCATAATCATACAATTATTTATATTAGGGGTTTACTTTAAGTTATCCGAACTTACTTGGTATTCTTTTCGGGATTGTGTTTCGGTTATTCTAAAACCTTGCGTTTACCACGATTGACCTCCGAAATTTGTTCCTCAGGGTCTATAACAGCAAAATTAACTCATTAATACATTACATTATGCATTTCAAGTTTAATATCTACCCTTGGTCTAAATGACCGTTTTGCCCCTAACCTTTCACATTTTTACGATTTAGTCCCTAGGCTCGGATAATGAAACACATGCACTTTCTATCTTACCCAAGCCTAGCTGAACACTTTTCCTTCTTATGGTAGCCTACATTATCCATTATTTTCTCATTTCTACCGCACATTTACATCTTTTGCAAAATGGTCCTTATAAGGGTTTCTCATGAAAATCAGCTAGAAAAAGATGTTCAACACACATTAATCTTTCATATTCCCCCATTGTCATCAAAACACAATCAAATAATGCATGGGTAAATTTTTAAACATGAACCCTAGCATGAAATATGAGTAGAAATGGAGAGATCAAGCTACCGAGATTTAAAAAATACAAAGAACATGAAAAACGGGGCTCGGGAGCACTTACTATTAAGCTTGAAAATTGAAGAAACCCTAGGTATGGTGTCCTCCAAATTTCGGCAGCTATGGGAAGAAGATGAGCATATTTTTGCTCCATTTTTCTCTTTTTATTTCATTAAAATGCTTAATGACCAAAATGCCATTATGCCATTTCTTTAAAATTTCATCCATGCAAGCCCATTTTTGTCCAAAAATTTAGAATTTGGAAAAATTGCTCTCCAAGACCTTCTAATACATAATCTAAAGCAATTTCATACAAATTGCTTCTAGAAACCAAGTTTTGCAATTTATTCAATTTAGTCCCTAATTTCCAATTGGACATCTTATACTTTGAATTTCTTCATGAAACTTTAACAAATGCATATACTCATATTCTAGGCCTCATAATAACCATAAAATAAATATTTTGATGTCAGATTTGTGGTCCCGAAACCACTATTCCGACTAGGCCCTATTTCGGGATGTTACACTGGAAGTGTTTTTAGCAGATGTGGCAGGAAAGCGCGTGGAAGCGTTGTTCATCTGCTAGGGTTATTTTATTTTAAGATTATGGTTTAGATTTTTGTTAAGGTAGGTTAAGGTTAGGGTTTTGTAGGTTTTAGGGTTTTTTATACTTTTTAAAATTATATATATTTTTAGACTTTTTATAATTTTTTGAGTTATAAAGTTAACATTATTTTTAAAAATTTGAAATTATTTAGAGCCCAATCTTATGTAATTTTCAAAATTGACAGGTACCAAAAGGGTATTTACAACAATTGCATGTACACCAATAGTATATTCAAATTATTCGAATTATCAAATTTAATTTGATTCAAAATCGAAACTCGAACTACTCGATTCGATTAACCTTTAGTTTGTATTTTTTTTTTCAATTTTTTCAAATGGAATGAGTTTTGATCACCCGTAATTTAAGGCAGGTTGATGTCGATTAGCATTTTTCAGAAAATATTATCCTAAGAATCTTGGGATATATGATGGGTGAGTGAGAAATTTGTAGTTGATATTGGTAGTGAGAAAACACTATACATAGGGTGCGTTTTAAGTGAATATTTTTTACTTGTCACTAAAAATGTGCCCTACGTGGAATGTTTTCCCTCTGCCAAATTCAACGCGTGCAAACTTCCCACTCACTTGGAAAAATTTTCTAAATCAGTTGTGATTCACCCCGACTCTGTAAAAGGATGGCTTTCAACATTGAGTGCCATAAGGTAATTCCAAGCAAAAAAAATTGCAAGAAGAATCACAAGAAGAGGAAGTTTGCAAGGCGTTTTGTAAGACATAATTTGGAGCAAACACGTAATTGCATCAAGTAAGGTTTGATTGTTGTTGTTCATATATAATTACGACTCTATTTTTTTAAATAATGTTTTTGTTTCAAACATGTGAAACAAATTATTTTGTTTAAAATGAGTGGATAAATTAATGTTATTTTTTATTACGATGGTGAAGTTCGTGACACCGACAATGGGGTCATTTTTTCATCATAGAACACAACGCGGTTGGATTTGAACCCTAACATACAATTGCTGGAGTTGCATAGAAGAATTAGACAAAAAATAGTCAGACTCAACCAGATGAGAGTATCTTCATTGAAATATCAATTTTGTACTTCGATCGACCTTGTCAAATATAACACTTTTGATATCAGAGGCGTAAGGGGGATGGAGGCGATGGTGCAGACGCATATTACTAGTGGATCACCAATACTCGAGTTATATGCAGAGTTTGCAAACACAAATGAATACGATCAGAGGTTAACATATGTTCCAGTTCTAGAGGTCAGAACAAAAGAACAAGCTAAGATCCCAACAACACAGTTGTGTGGTGGGTTCACTGTTTTGTTACAAAGTTCCCATTATGATATCCCAGAATCATCAATGGGAAGACACTCGTCAGTTTTAGCCCCAGATTTCAACCGTGGCAAACAGAACGTCTAACAATCAAGTTTTGGTGGTAACTTAGAATACTGGACCCTGACATGGCACTCAATTAATGGTTTTGATTTGAACTTTGGTCAACCGATGTTCACTTCTAGGAACACTTATAAGGGTATGACATCAAGTTCCAGTGGTTGGCAATCAACATGTGATTTTGGTTGTTTTGACAACTATACAAAAAGGGATGATGTACTCCCTACGACCTCCATCGGCGAAAGGACATCTAACCTTAGAGATGCTGATGGGTTTGAGATTGAATAGGGCATTGAATCCGATGTCGGTGCAATCCGAGAGCCTGGGGTGGATTGTTCAAAAATTACATTATTTTTTGAACTAGAGTCGGCTCTAACTGAATTAGAAGATAGAGGTTTAGACGATAAAAGTCCGAGCAAAGATGCTGAAGAAGATTCACGGTTCAGAGCTTACTCAATTTCGACCTACATGTATAATACTGACCTCTTAGAAAAATCTGGGTTGGAGTTTGCAGAACTCTTACACAGAAAACTAGACCATGCAAGTTCTTCGTTAGATTCGGGTGATTTAAAACTGGGATGTAGTTTTCCTTTAAAGATGGTTTTGTCGTTGTAGTGAAGCGAAAAAATATAAAGAACAGGGAAAACTTTTACGTTTTTAAATCACGATATGAAAATTCAAGGCAAATGTGCAATGCCAGACAATAGATGTGCATGGAAAATCATGACTTCTGTTAAGAAAAAGACAGGGTTATGGACCACGAAAAAATATACCACTTCGCATACGTGTATTGTCGCAGGTACTGCATCAAGACTGTCTTATGTTAGGGGTATTGAATTCTTAATTCCAACGTACTTGTGTTGTTGCAGGTATTTCACAAGATCATCCTAATTTTAATGTATTCGTGCATCTCCACTGTAGTGTAGACTACTGATGGCATCTTCATGTGCCAAATGTTGGGATTCACTAAGAATTCAGACAATATGTAATACCCCAAAAAATTCTATAGTAAGATATTATCTTTGATATAGTAAAATAAGGAAATAAAGTGACAAAAAGGAAAATTTTGAGTTATGACAACATTGAGAAGAAAATTATGATATCTTGATTCAGGAAAGGACTAAATTGTAAAAGTGAGAAAAGTTTTCTGGCCCAACAGTAAATACTCAAAGTTTGAGGGATTAAAGTGTAAATATGAAAAAGTTGAAGGATTAATAGTGAAAATATTTTAAGGGTGGAATAATCTAGAAACCAAGGAAAATTAATGAATTAGGACTAAATTGAATAGGTGAAGAATTATGAGGGGCTAAATTGCAATTTTACCAAATTTAAATGATGACTCAAGGATAGAATTGTAACGCCCCAATTTTCGGGAATTCTGTGAATGTTGACAAAATTTCATGCTTTGATTTTGTCATTTGTGAGTGAAATTATGAAATAGGACCTATGTGAAAATGTTTGAAAATGCTATAGGCTAAATTGAAGTGGCCAAATAAATAGGAGTGCAAAATAGGAGGATTTGCATGATAAACCTCCCATTTTACATGAAGTGGCCAACCATCATGTTGTTGTAGACAAAATGTACACTTGATATCCATAATTTATGGTACAAATTGATACAAATTGATAATAGGTTAGGTAAATGTTCCATGATAATGGGTTAGGTAAATGTTCCATGATAATAGGTTAGGTAAATGTTCCATGATAATGGGTTAGGTAAATGTTTCATGATAATGGGTTAGGTAAATGTTTCATGATAAGAATATCATGTCTTTTGTATTAAAGAATTAAATGGATGAAATATGAAGTTTTATTAAAAGAAAAAGGGGTGAAAAGAACAAAGTTTTGTCCATCTTTGTTCATCATAGCTAAAAGTTAGAGAAGAGAAAGGAGAGGAGAAAGCTCTTGAGTATTCGGTCATTAGGAGGAGGAAAATTGAAGGTAAGTTCTTGGTACCTTGCTTCTATTTTGAGGTTCATGAGTTCTTCTTGATTCTACCTTAACTCTTGAAGTATATTTTGATTTTTAGTTGTGTTGTGAGCATTTAGTCATGAATTAAAATGAAGGAAATGGTTGTTGTTTCATGTTCTTTTGATGAAAAATGGAAGATAGGTGAAGTTGAGCCAAACAAATGAACATGCATGTGCCTTAGATGCTAAAGGGAAAAATCGGCTAACATGTTGTGCTTTAAAATGATGAAATGGAGATTATACTTAAGTAAAATCATAGATATGTGATGATTGATTGGTGATATACATGTTTAAATAACATGCATGCAAGTTAGGTGTGAAAGAGTGATTTGGTAATAAATCTGCTTGGGACAGCAGCAGTAACGTGACTTTGGAAAATCACCATAAATTGTGGGAGATGAATTAGAAGCTGAATAAATTATGTAATTAAAGCTTATTGAGTCTAGTTTCTAATGAAATAAACAAGAACATATTTTGAATTCTGTACAATGAGAAATTTGATTCGTAATGAAGAGTGGTCAGATTAGTCAAACAGTGAAACATGGGAAACTTTGAGAAAATTCTGGTATTGATCGGCTAAACCAAAAATTCTGAAAATTTTATGAATAGAAGATATATGAGTCTATTTTCAGGGAAAATTAACGGAACTTGATTTGGAGTTTCGTAGCTCCAGTTATAAATGACTTAGTGACTGTTGCTCAGGAAGACAGCTTGCAGTGAAATTTTGATTATGTGGTAAACATTGACAAAAATTTGTTAATGAGTTGCTTATTGATTTCTTATAAGCTTACTATGATCTGTAGGTGTGGTTGGCGAATATTGTAAGGGGTTAATCGTAGTTTGTATTTGAATAGTTAGATTAACGTGTTAGTAATCCAATTGTAGGCGGTTCGTGTGTGGATCTTGTCAAGATATCGTCGCAAGCAGTGTGTAACTAACACCCTCTTTCTTAGTCCGGATCGGCAAAAGTCGAAAAGCGAAATGCCGAAAACCGGTATTTTGTAGATTTGCGAGTGTCGAATGCTCGTGAGATAAATCGATTAATGTTTTGGTAAGCTGCAAAATTTGGACCGTAAAGTGCATGATTTACGTGCCTCGATATTTTTGGGCTTAATGGGCCAAAATTGGAATGATGGGCCAACGGCCCAATTCGTAAGAACCCTCGATGCGTGATTCATTAGTACGTGAAAAGTAGGAATATGCATGAAAAACCCTAAAATAGATAAATTCTGAAATACCTTTAAAAGTGGAAAATTTACGCTTTACCCCTAGGAGATAAATTACCAAATACCCCTAGGGTTAAATTGACCTAAATGCATGTTTGATGTGGTTATTTACGCATGCCATGTTGTTATTATCGATGCATGGGACTGGGATATTGACGGAGGAAGTACTGAAAGTGGCTTGTCCACGTACTGGAGGCTTTGCCTCAATTTACTGTTAACTGAGCAGCAATGCTGCAACTGTGGAGTGTTGGGCTGGGTGGGTTGAGCTATCCCCACATGGAGTGTATGGCTGGTACGGGTGGAGTGTAGTGGTTGGTGGGTTGAGTAGTCTCCCCAAATGGGCTTGCATATGTTATTGATGTTGCATGTATTTTGAAATGGGCCTATGGGCCATACTGTTATCTGAATAAGGGGCTAAGGCCCAGTTTATTATGTCTGAAAAGGGCTCGCCCAAGCACCACTATTACTGAATAGGCTTAGGCCCAATAGGCTTGAGCTGACTTGGGCTTTGAAGGGTTTTCCTTACACACCGAGTTTCCCAAACTCACCCTTTTATTTTCATCCACGCAGAAATCCCCAACCATAGTGGGCTTGGGTTGTGAGGGAATTCGGAGTGGCCACCCGCTCGAAAGTTTGATTTTCTTCGGTGAACTGGACATCCTTTTATTTACATTTGAAGTTTTGGGCTTTTAAATGTAATAAGGCCGCTTAATTATTTTTGATGGTTTTAATATGTATTACTAAGATAGGTAATACTTATATTTAACTGTTGAAACTGGATAGCTTTAGGCGCGTTTTCAAAAACAACAGTTGATTTCAAAATAACACGACAACAAGCAAAGCTTCCGCAATGAAAGTATTTTTCCAAAATTAATCACTTTTCCTAAAATGACTTAATCAAATCGGTTTTCCTAGAAATATCCATGACATTAAGGTGTGGCAATGGCGGTATGCATGTCAGGATTGGATCCGAAGGAGCTTGGTATTAGCAATCCGATGGACTCACCACCTCTTTTCCGGTTTCCTACCGGTGCATAGCTTCCATTCACTTTAACCCTTAATGAATTAATCTTTTGAACATCAAGTACGATTTTCTGGACTTAGAAAGGGAATTTTTTTTTACGTTTTTGATGTGGCATGCCGGATCCGGCCATAACTTCTGGGCCGGGTTTGGGGTGTTACATTTAGTGGTATCAGAGCCTAGTTACAACAACTCGGCTGTGGAATGGGTTTACAAAATTTAGATCTTCGAAAAAAAAAATTATAAAGATTGTGAAAAATGCGATTTTCAAAATTTAGATCTTTAGACGGTGGCATTCCGAATCTCCGACTCAAGCCTGTAAGTATTACTCTGAACTCTTCTGAATATTTTTCTAAATTATCTGTCTGTACTGAAACCCTACTAGGACACTCTAGATAGGATGATACTGAAACCATAGGAAAATCTGATAAGAGATTGAAACTGTAGCTAGACTTCGATTCTGCGAAAACAAACTCTCAACTACTGTCTGATTCATAATGATGCTAGAGATATTTTGATATTTTATAATTATTTAATTAGATAAATATTATTTTATTAATATTTTAATAAGATATTTTATTATTATTTTATTAGTATATAAAGAAAGAAAGATGAGGAATTCGCATCCATCTTTCCTATGCAAAACCAGCGTGAGAAGAAGAAGAAGAAATGAAGTTTTCATTTCTTTACAATTTGGTTCTTCTACCAAAAATTTACCATTTTCACCCAAAAATCAAAATAATTTCCATAGCTACCAAGAGAGAAAGATGACAAGGATACCATGAGGAGCTAGAGTACCAAGTTAGATTCAAGAAATAGAAGCTGGAGGAGAGAGAAAATCAAGTTAAAGATTGAAATCAATGAGACAAGGTAAGAACGTCAAGATTTCAATATATTTTTAAGTTTGATATTATTGAAAAAGCATGGGATTGATGTTAATGTAGAGTTTCCTTACATATGGTCCTATGTTCTTGATATGTTAGTGAAGAGAAAATAGAGAAAGTGATGAGAAATAGTGTAGAGAAAGAAATAAGGGTGTTATAAACATGGTAATTAATATCTTACACTAAAACAGTTTTGGACAGCAGTAGTGGTCTAACTTTGAAAAATCACCAAAAATTATGGAAATCGAATTAGAAGTTGAATAAAATATGAAATTAAATTTTACTGAGTATAGTTTTTCATAGAAGAAACGGTGTAAGCAATGAAATTATAAATTGTGAGATATAACAAATTTAGTTAGACAAGGTCAGATTGATTTTGGGTTCCCTTGTTCTAACTTTGGAAAATCATAAAAAATTTAAGAAAAATAATTATGGAATTAAATTTATATGCTTAGAATTCTGAATGAGTCTATTTTCAAGAGAAATAAACAGAAACATCATTTGAGTCTTGTAGGAGGAGATAATTAATTTTTAGTAAAGAAGGGTTGGAACTGTCAGACAGCAGAATAAGGGTGACTTAAGGAATAAAATGTACTTATTGGCTAAATTAAAAATCTTGAAAATTTTATGGTAAGAATATACGTAATTCTAGCTTCATGGAAAATTAGCAGATCTTAATTTTGAGTTCTGTAGCTCAAGATATAAATAATTTAGTGACTATAACGCAAATATACAGTTTTGAATATACATATAAGTAAATAGTGAAATTATTGATAATGTTACTTGAAGCATGTTATATAAATTAAGGATGTGAAATAGAGAGGAAGAGGAGGAAGAAAATAAATATATGAATTTTCAGCTAGCAAGGGTTTTGTTGGGTTTTTCACACAGGAAGAAAAACAGAATCAAGTTATTTGGATAAAATATGAAGCTCTTGTTGAAGCTAGAGCAACAAAGTAATAATTCCGGATAAAGTATGAAGTAAGTTTGAGATTCAAGGACTTGAGAGTTGCAACCAAACAAACAGAAGTAAATGGGATGAAAAATTAAGAGAAGTATTTCATCCGGGTAACATACATACCGCTGTTTGTTGCCACCTTTAATAGGTTTACATTTAAAATGGACAATTTGTATGTTTTAGACTCAGGGACTAAATTGAATAAAAGAAAAATTGTAGGGGAAATTTTGTAAAAATGTCAAAAATGACCAAAATGAAGGAAATGAATTGTTTTATTGATTAAATTAATAAATTGAATGAAATTATTAATTTGGATTAAGATTGGGTGAAAATCGGGGAAAATTAAAAATTTACCAAAATGCCCCTGAATCTTGATATTTCTATAATTTTGCCAGGTAAGTTTGTGTAACTTAAATTATATTCTTAAGTGCTTGAAATGTATGTTATTTATATAAATAATTTGAATGTTCATTGTATGAAAATTGATGAAACATTGATATATTTGATAAAAATGGTAAGAAATCCCGGTTGAATGAAAGGAAAATTCAATGGATCTCTGAAAAGGAATTGACGGTAAAAAGGATCTAGCCTGGACGGGTGGTCCTATTCTGATATAGCCCTCCCGAAGAATATGTGGAAAATGGATTTAGCCCAGACGGATAATCCGAATTAGGGTCTGAATTTAGCCTGGGCTGGTAATTCAGATCCAAGCTCATTAGAGTAATTGTCGTTGCAGAGGATTTAGCCTGAACTGGTAATCCCGATAATACTCTATGAGTTTATATTACAGGGGATTTAGCCTGGAATGGTAATCCCGATGTAAGGATGAGGTTCGCGAGAGTGTGCTTCTGAAATGAAATGTGTAAGACCATGGTTAAAAGATACCATGGCAACTTGACGGAAATGAATAAGACCATAGTTGAAAGATACCATCACAATGTAACATGAAATGAACAAGACCATGGTTGAAAGATACCATGGCAACATAACGGAAATGAATAATACCGTGGTTGAAAGATACCATGGCAATGTAACATGAAATGAACAAGACCATGGTTGAAAGATACCATGGCAACATGACGAAAATGAATAAGACCATGGTTGAAAGATACCATGGCCATGTAACATGAAATGAACAAGACCATGGTTGAAAGATACCATGGAAACATGACTGGAAATGAATAAGACCATGGTTGAAAAATACCATGGCAACATGACAGAAAATAAGTAAGACCATAGTTGAAGATACTATGGCATCATGTCGAAGATAAATAAGACCGTGGATGGGAGACGCTATGACATCTGTTGAACAATTGATATTCAGGTAATATGTATCAGATGATGAATGGTTATATGGAAATATATGTATAAAATAGTTGTATGAAATAATTAAGAAGATACATAAACGAAATAAGTATAGGTACATGGAATTTAATTTATGTTAAGTTTAATATGAACTATTACCGAAATAAATATACATAAGATATATGGAAATAATGGTGCATGAAATATTGATATAACGAAATGAATGATATATGCTTATGAAAAACAGTAAGAGAATAATATGTTTCGTGGCATGTACATATATGATTATCTTTGATATGTTGATACAAGGAAATTATGTAAGTTGAGACTATTATTAAACTCAAGTGTGATATGTCGAGAAAATAGGTATATCAATGTTGAAATTATATGAAATACAAGTATACTAACAATGTTGTTGTTTGATACTTAGACAAGTGTCAAGTTATTGATTGAACGGTAAGATGTTTATTTTGTATGATGCATTGAATCAGTAAGTATTTAATTGAAATTTTTGTTAAATGATATGTAAATCCTAATAATGCCCCAAAACCTTGTTCTGGCAACGGATACGGGTTAGAGATGTTACACAATATACATTCTTGAATTCTTGGATCGGAGCATGACGTCTATTCAAACTATATTAAAATAATAAAATTTTTAATTATATATATACTATTAATTTTTAAATCAACTACATTAATATTATATAATTGAAATTTGAAAAATACATACCTCCGCTTCCAACTATTGATATAATAGAAGTCGTATATCTTGAAGCTCCTCTAGTAGTCTCACATAACTCATCCTATGGTTTCACCTATTGAAATAATATGCTAATACTATAATTTAAATTTTAAATAATTTTATTATGGATAATATATTATCTAATGAATTTTACTTTGTTACGAGTGAGAATGTATAAGGGTAGTTTGCTCGAGGACGTAAAAATGGCAATAGTATGCAACTATTGGTTTTAATTTTCTATTGTTGCGTTGCCTGACACATCTCTTGGTACAACGTCGCCAACACGGCTGACCCCCAACTAAGTTCGCCTACTTCTCTAAAATCCACGAGTTTTAGCAGTCACCTTAAATGGACAAGATTTCGTGATTTATCGGGAATTAGGAGACCCCTGATGATCATAAAGATGTACGCCCGAGCATATTGTTCTCTTTCAAATTTGTTCGATTCAGCATCGAGCCTACCAAAATTTTTTTTCAACCAATTCATATATATTTGGACTCCATAAATCATGTTCGGAACCTTCTCTAAAAGTTGTTTGCATACATCTCTCCAATAAGATGTAACAAATGACCTAGTCAATATCGGCCCATCCACTGGTAACTCAAGCTGTAATTGTATGTCCTCGAGTGTGATAGTACACTCGCCATATGGAAGATAGAATGTATGTGTGTTAGGTCTCGACCTTTCTACTAACGCGCTTACAAGTGCGGGGTCCAATTTACACCCCTACCCATACGGGCCACATGTAAAAATCCCACATCTCTCAAATATGGTTCGATTAAAAACGGTGGAGGAACGGGTAGATTAAGAATATATGTCTCCAAAATTTGATCTTCCGACTATATGTAGCCATTTCATAATTATTTAGGGGGAGCCGTTGGGACGAGGTCGCCGTTATGGAAAACATAATCCGTTAGAAATGTGTCCAGCTGGACGCATTTTCTTTTTTTTTACCTAATCCTATAATTTTTGGAAAACCTAGCCTAATTCGATCATTTTTCCTAAAAAATGAAATTTTAAAGCATTTTAACCCCCACCAACCACTAAACTTCCTTCTAGCTGCCCATCAAAATTTACCTTACTCCCGACATTTCTTACTCTGGTCCCTACTAAGCTTCTTTCCAACTACTCTTCAATTGTTACCTTAGCCTCTCAGCTCGTTGAAAAAAAAAAAAACTTCCTTTTAGCTTTGAGCATGGCTTTGTCTAGAAATAAAATGTTTACCTGGTTCCTCCTTTCACAAGTGGCTTATGGGTGATGCTAAAGCTTCTGTTTTACACATCTTTAGAAAAAAAAAGTTGAATGAGTTTTTTTCTTATCCATGGTATCATGTTGTCATTCTTTTTCTTTTTCTTTTTTTCCAACTTATCCTTGTGGCTTCTAATCTTCGCCGTGCTAATATTTACGGTTAAGACATGTGTAAAGTTTGGAAATAGTTGAATTGTTCTTATTTACTTTATAAAATAGAAGGGTGGAATGCTATGGATGAATATCTAATTTGGGTTTATTATCATTTAGGGTTATAAATTTAGACTAGTTAAGGTTGATGTTACCGGGTTTTCAATTTACCAATGCCATAATATTTATTGACCTCTTTTTTGAATTAAGCTATTTTGTATATGAAAATTTAATGAATAGAAGGATGGCATTAGGGGTTCTATCTTTTGCATTACTGGTGGTGCATAATTAAGTTAAGTACTGAACTACCGTTGGTAATGATTTTCATGTGCCATCCCACATTCAAGATTTGTTTTGCCATTAAATATCACAGATACAACTTTATGAGGTTTATTATGATACTATAGAATTGTTTAAAAAAACATGTCATTACATTGGATAAACTCCTATGGGTTTACCAACCCCTAGCAACGGCGCCAAAATTTGATGAGGTTGTTGAGAGCACCAAAAATATCCTATCCCTATAAAATAATGAAAAATAATAGTATAAGGGAAGTAGGGTCAAATCATCAGGGACTAGATTTGCACAAGTTCTTGTTCCTCAAAATCCCGGACAAAGCCGTGCCCAAGAAAACCTACGTACTTGGAAAAAAAATTTAAAGTTTGATTGAATTGAAATTATAAGAGTTAAAATTAAAATTGTAATGAAAGACAGAGTTGAGTAAGAGAAAGTTTTTTTTTTATGAAGATATTCCAACCTCCGGTTGTCTCGATCCGCCTGGGTTCTATTATTGGCTTTTAGGTGATCATTCTCGAACAGAATAAGCCAATTATAATGGAAGAGGGTGCCTATGACCACCAACTCTACTTAGGTTTTAAACTTACAATTAAAGGAACCTAACTCTAGCCAACCGTTGCTTTTGTGGGACTGTCTTACACTAGATCATCATTTCTCAATGGCGAATGCCACACCATTTTGTCTCTTGAGCTCGACAACCATTGAAACAGTAAGCCAACGAACCGACTGTGCAACCTTTCTAAAACATACAAACAACCACCTTTGCTCAAGATGAAAAGATCGCTTTTGAAGGGACATAGACGGAAGTGTCAGTCCCGTAGTGCAGAAAAGCAATGAATACTTGTTGAGAAGGCTAAGTGCGGATTCTAAACCTCATGAACCCTTTTTGGGGAATTTCGACAACCTTTAACTAGATAAATTTAGCGGTTCATGTTTTTTGGGGAAAAAGAAATGAACGTAATAAAAATGAAATTTTTACTGAATAATATAAAAGGAACAAAGGCTAGGCTTTTTGGGAGAGGGAGTGTTTACAGAAAAGATGAGTGAAATTTGTGTCACTCCATCCCCTATTTATAGTACTAGGAAATCTAGTATATTCCTACTTAAATTTTAAAAGATAAATACAAATAATTAAAGATAATTAAAGATAAATGCTAAATTTAAATCTAAATAATAATCTTTAACAATTATCCTAATATAATTAAAAATTGAATAGAGTCTTGTTTGTATAAAATCTCTTCTTTGCACTTTCACCATCCAAGTCTTCCATACTTTGCATTTCCGGCACCACTTCTCTTCTACTTCGCATGTTGGCCCATTTTATCTTTAAATTCACGCTTTTTGCCCCCAAATTTTTGTTTGCCTTCAATTTAGTCCCTACAAGATAAAAAACCATAAATAGCTCAAATTAGTAGGATCATACTCCAAATAAATGTGTAATTAATACATAAAAATATGTCATTCTAGAGTATTATCAATGATCCCATGTGCAACCCACGTGAGATGATATTAGTATATACAAAAACATAAGCTTGGAGAAACTTTTGAAATGATGAGAATACTTTTTATTTTCTATTATATTACTAACTTTGATGTAAAAAAAGTTGTGTTAATTCTTTTTGAAAAAAACTTTGCTAATTTTACTAATTTAAAATAGAATTATTACTTGAATTGAACTATAAACTTCTTAATTAATACCGGAGTGATACCAATTCAAATTTAAGTTTAGTTTTATAGATTGCATCTAGTAGTTAGGCATGTCCAACCATGGGTGGAACTATGTAGGAGATTATGGGGTCAATTATATAATTGATGATCTTACAAAAAATTTGAAAATGACCTCATAAAAATTTTGACTTCACAAAAATTTGAAAATGACTCACCAATTTTTTTTTAAAAATTATTTTATATAAAAATAAATAAATCTCTCTCAACTACTAAAACCTAAAAATCTTTTATCTTTTTTTCTTCAATACTATAATTTTCTCTCAAATTTCTCTTATTCACACACATACACTCCAGAATTTTTAAAAGATAGATGAACAATCTACCAATACTTTTAAATGGGCCCCTAATTTGGTAACAATTAATTTTTCAATTTTTTATTAATCTCTAGAAAATTAGAATTGTGTTTTTTCTTATGATAGTTTAGGATTTTTTTTCAAGATTTAGTTTTTCGTTTATCAAATTAGTTTGAGATATTGATTTTGTATGAGATTCCTAGCATTTTGATTGGTTAATACTTTTAGAGGTTGATTAATACAAATAATCAAATAAATTATGATTGATTGTATTTATAGACTTGAATTTCTTGACTAGTAATTAGAAATTTAACATTTTGATTTAGAATAGTTGTTGCTAGTGTGATTATTATGAATCTTGTGTTTGAAAATTAACATCTATACTATTAATGAAATCTTTTGAAAATTAACATCTATACTACTAATGAAATCCCTAACTGAGTTAGTGTCACGAGTTAATTGGGTACTAACTTGGTAAGGAAATAACTAATATACCCTTTTATTAAATGACTACTACTATTTTTTGTCTTTTCATACTTTTATATATTTTTAAAATAAAAGAACTAAAAAAAACATGTCTAAATATTGAAGCCAAGTTTAATAGATTTATAAACAAATTCTTTACCACTGCACCAATAATAATTCTTGAATAAATTTTAAAAATATTAACTTTTAACCTAAAATATTTTCTCTAACCAAATTTGTCTATATAGATAATATTATCAATTGAGTTGGTGTCACAAGTCAACTCGGCATTAACTTGTAATTGATGACAATATCATGATAAACAATTGTAGTGTATTTAATATTTTAATTTGATGTATTTATGTGTTTAAATTTCATTTTACTCACAATATTTTAATCTAATTTTTACTTTATTATGGTACATATTTCATGTATTATTATGATTAATTAGTTTCAAATCATAGGTTTTATTATTTATTGTATGTTATTCTTAAACACACATCGTGTTCTAAATTTGTAGTTTCCACACGCATACGCATGCGATAGGATTTCTAGTATTATATTCTCATTATTTTTGTGAAAAAATTACTAGTTGTATGTTGGATTCATGAAAATCTTTTTATTTAAACCTTAGGTTTATTTGTTCTAGATGTTTAATAGGAATGAACAATATTTTAGAAGAAAATTTATTAGTGAAGTAGAGTATCTTCTAAAAGAAAGTTTAGATTTATTTTCAAAAAACATTTTCAACTCTTTTTTTTGTACAGAACTCCGATTCGGAGTCACAATCCCTAGAACTAAGACCAAAACCCTGTAAAGGAGACAAAACCTTTCAGTTTTCTTCTCTCCGACGAAGCCTCCAACGAATCTTGAGAGATTCGAAGGTCCTTCACATCAGAGATGGCCATATTTCCTCGAAGATGGAGCCCTTGCCCACCCGCGACGGCCGAATGTGAAGCGTCAGGTGGGTTTTCTTCCCTTTTTTTTATATTTTAGGTTATATATATATTTTTTTAAAGAGAAAAAAAAAAGAAAAACTAACATATTAGAACATAAAGGAGTCACCTCTTTTAACTTTTCTTTGTATTCTTTCTTTTTTGATAGATTTCGTGTGTAAAATAATACATGATTTTTTTGGCTTTTATAGTCGAATACAAAATGTTGTTTTTACTGTTTGTCCACTGTTCTTGCACGTTCGTATCTGTCCTTTTTCTTTCTCTTTGTAAGCGACGGTGCGCAGTCAATGGAGGGGAGAGAAGGGGTGCCCTTTGCCATTCTGGAGCAACGGCGGCAGAGGAGGCATCAGGCTTTGGGGCATGCGCGTGCTGACGTGGCCAAAGGCAGCGGTGCAGAGGCTTTAGGGTTTTTGGTTTTACTGAAAAATGTTTAAGTTGTGATTGTAAATTTAGGCCTGATGGACTGTTGTAATGGATTCTTTTATTTTTATTTTTTATATTTTTGGGCCCGGGCTAAATTGGCCTATTACAATACCAAAGAGTGATCAAAGATTATTTTAATTGATGATGAGGTAACCTAATATTATGATATTATTTTTTAAAATTTTCTATAAGTTGTTTGTAAAGTGTGAATCAAGCCCTCTTAAAACCACTTCTTTTTTTAGGGTTAAATTCTGCTATTAGTCCATGTACTTTGCGACAGTTGTAGATTTAGTTCCTATAATTATATTTGATCAATTTTAGTCCTTATACTTTTCGAATTGGTCACTTTTAGTCCTTGTACTTTTTAAAATTTGAAATTTTAGTCCTAACTCAAATAGTAGCAATTAAATTTATTTGGTTAAATTCAATTACTAGTCCTATTCTATGCCTACAATTACAGATTTAGTCCACATTCTCCAATTAGATCATTCTAAGCCCCTATACTTTTCAAATTTTGAAATTTCAATCTTAATACAAATGACAGTCGTTAATCCATTAATTGAATTTTTAGTGAGTAATATGTGAAAATAATAAGTTGACATGACATTACACATATGATAAAATATTTGGTGCATTGGATTTTAGAAATATCATAACATTAGTCAATGAACTTGATTGTTACTGTTTGGTGAGGATTAAAATTTTAAAAATTAGAAATTTTAGGGACTAAAATGACTAAATAAAATACAAAGATTAAATCCACAACTTTTGTAAAGTACATGACTAATGGCGAATTTAAACTTTTTTTTATCTATTTGTTATTGTTTGGTGAATGTGACAAAAGATTTGTGGATTTATTTTGAAAAAAATTTAAATTTCAACAATTAATTTTAATCACCATTATTGAATGTATTTATTAATTTAGTGTAAATATCTTTTATATTTATCATAAACTATTATTATAATTGTTGCACTAAAATTTTATTTTATTTTTGTTAGAAGTGGTATTTAAATTACTTTTTTCTTATATGGATACTTCCATCTGTTAACCTTTAGTCAATGATGGTTAACTATTATATGGCTCAATCACATACCAATATGTGGCATAAAAATCCACATAAGCACTGCCCACTTGACCGAGCATTGGCAAGCGTTGCCCAAATGCTAATAGAGTGTTGATCAATTTGATTAGGCGTTGACTGATATTGACATTGATCAATCAACAACGGTCAATTTTTAGTTTGAATATTTTTATTTTTAAATTTATATATTCAAATTAATTATATTTTATACAATTATATATAAAAATAAATAAATTTTCATGAATTTTATATAACTTTTAAAATTTGGATTTTTTATTTTTGAATTTACATAATTTAACTTTTGATATATTTCCAAAATTTTATATAATTAATGTATTATAAAAATAAATTTAAATATATATTTTTGAATTTTAAAATTTTTGAATCGTGAGGATGAACTCTTGTTTAAGTTGGATTAGCTGCGTCATATACATTCACTTGTACTAAATGATTTTTCTTAGTTTAACGAATTACCCTTTGTCGCCTTCTATAAAAAAATGATTTTTTTTGTCCTAATAGAGTTAAAGATGGAAGTAATTTGGATAAAAGATACATAGTTTTGATAACATTTTGACTAAAAAAATTAAATAGTAATATATGGATAAAAATATAGCTTAAATACCAATTTATCATCTAAACGGAAATAAATAAAAAATAAAAATTATTCCAATTGATTATTTAGATATAAGTTAAGGATGGGATATTAATTGTAAAAATACATATAAAATGAAAAGATTTAAGGATTTAAAAAAAAGAAAATGTAGCTAAAAGATAACTTGAAGAGAGTGTAAAAATGTGTGTCTTTCTTTGTAAGTTATTGTACATTACACTCTGTATAAGGTGTCTTGGCTTGAAATAAAAGTGATGGTTCACCAAAAAATACATTGAAGTGAGGAAGTACAAAACCCTTCACTTCACTTTATGATACAAATAAATAAAGTGTTCCTTACTCTTTACTTCTCAAACATAAAGTTTCTAATGATGACATCATTCAAAATAAATAAATATATAAAATTTCAAACATAAATATTAATTACATCATTTTTGTCAATGATAATGTATCAAAACAGTTAGAGTGAAACCATAGCAATTTTTAAGGGTAAAATGAATTTTAACTTTTATAATTTATATCTTTATAATTTTAAATGATTAAATTTATTTTTATGATTTTAAAAGAGTTAAAATATAATTTTATTTTTATTAATTTAAAATTTTAAAAAAATTAAAAATTTAAATAATAATTTTGTATTTTAGAGGGGTTAAGGGATCTGTCAACTCTGCTCTGAAATCAGTCCATATCCTATAGTTGTTGTAGACAAAGAAAGATTACATGTCATTATATCATTTATTATCCACAACAAGTTCGAATGATATATACTTGGTACAATTTTTTAGTTTGGGGAAATTTATAATTATGATAAATAAACATTGTTGTACCAACTAAAAGCGTTGACATAATAAAAAGTAAAAACCATGCTAAGATTATTACATTTAAATTTACTGTCAACGGTATCATTAATTTGTCTCTTAACATTATCCGAATCTCTATTTCTCAAAATTTTATATTAAAAAAAAAAAAAGAGGTTTTAGTTAACAAAATAACAAAATTTGCATCATCATGGTATGGAATTATTATTTTTGTTTGACCTTTTTCTGGCAAAACATGCTGGCAATTTTGATTTTGTTTATTAAGAACACGAACTGGTAGTTGTCTGAAATCCTTCTTTTTTCTCTGCCTCAAAGCTTAAGCTTCGCTGTGGTCCAAAAACTACTGCTGGAGCTTAGTTTTCTTTTAATAGTAGCCCCACAGAATAACAAACATGTGATAAATTAGGCATATATAATTTTATTGAATTCTTTATTAGAATGATGTAGTACTCGTAATTAAAGTAGGAATAATTCAAAATAAAAATATATTCAATGATAGGAGTTGAATAAGTTGTAAGAAGTTAATTATATCAGTAAATTTGTCTATAATTTTGATTCTGGATTCAAAAATTCAATTTAATTATAAAAAGTCAACCACTAATATCAGTTCAACTCAAACCTTAAATGACTTAAAATTAAAAACTCAAGTATTAAGATACTCAAATTTGATTTCTTTAATAGTTCAGGCTCACACAACAATGATAAAAATGAATTTCCTTTTATTGAACTTGAATAATTTACGAGGTTTGTTGTCCATTTCATCTTACCTCACTCCAAAGAAACACTTTGAAGTTTCAAACTATGAATCTCAGTTAGCATGTTCATGACAAGGACTTTTTTAAGCATTCATCGGATAAACATTAAATTTTCATGTCTGATGAAGCTTCCATATCAAACATCTTATTTGCAAAACAATACACTTGTTCATGTCCCAATCTTAGGTAGAAATATGAAGACCAACTTGGCAAAGCTTTGATTCCACTCTTCACCTTTGCTTTTCCCCCCCCAGAGATAGTTTCCATCAAGGAAAGTAGTTAGTGATGGAAATATATCGATTAAAAAATATTTTTTTAAGTCTTTGTACTCTTTTTACATTTGAAATTTAATCCTTTTAATTTTATTTTCATTTGTATAACATTTTAAAATAAAATTATTTTATTTGATATAACTAAGAGTAGAGGATTTGGAGCATATTTTAACTAAAATATTTATAAATAAAATCAATAAATTTAAAAAAAAAAAATGAGAAAGACAACTCTCCCTCTACCAGAAACCCTCACCAGTTCCTTTAAAGAAAAACCCTTCTCACCAAACCTAAACAAACTAAACAAATATTTTACACAAAATTTTTTTTTTTTCGTCTATATTTCCTTTCATTTCTCTCCTTTTCCATCGACTCAAATCAATACCTTTTTTATTTTCTTTTTCTCATGCAGCAACTTCGTCGTAGTACTAAGACTCTCCTCACCGAAACGGGAGCCATGAAACACCGCAAAAACAACCATGTCCCCGTATTTATCGTCCTAATCTCCGTCTTCTTGTTTGCCCTTTTCATGTACAACGAGGACGTAAAGTCCATCGCCGAGTTCCCGTTTTCGTCGAGGCCTAAAGCCAGTGAAATAATCCAACACGACGAGCCAAATAAGCCGGTTCAAGAATCTACCAGAATTGAAGAAACAAAGAAGGATGTAATTACTTCAGTTGATAAGGAGTTGAAATCCATGGCGACGGTGAAAGACGATGATGAAGGAAAAGTAGCTGAAGATAAAGCGGACGGCGTACAACAAAAAGTTGAGATACTGCCGGTCGTCGAAGAAGACGATGAAGACGTCGAATTGCCACCGGAAGATTGTGACCTCTTCACTGGAAAATGGGTGTATGATAGTGAAACGCACCCTTTGTACAAAGAAGATGAGTGTGAGTTTCTTACGCCGCAAGTAACTTGCGTGAGGAATGGAAGAAAGGATTCTAGGTATCAAAATTGGAGATGGCAGCCCAGAGATTGTAATTTACCCAAGTAAGAACCGCCTTTTTCTTCCTTTGTTGATTTTATTGAGAAGCTATTCCCCGTAATTTACAGGTAAAAAATGTTGTTAATCTTTCTATTTTAACAAAATTTGAGATTTGACCCACTTATAAAGTTAAAAGCCAAGTCCTCTTGCTTTTCCTATTTAAAAATCACAATTCTTTGTTAATTTTTGTCAATTAGTGTTCACATATCACGTGGCATATGATTGATATGTCAAATTAACAAATTTCGATAAAAAATAATAAGAAAATTTTAACTTTTAAAATACAAGAATTAAATTTTAAATTTTGTAAAAATATATCGAACGATGACAAGTTTTGACCTGATTCATATGTAACTAATTAACAGTTCAAGTTCACGTATTTACTGGGAATTAGACAAATTTATTTTTAAGTACAATGATGACCAAATAAAGTAGAGAGACTAGTTTCTCAATTTTTATAAAGTAGAGGATTGGTTTTGTAATTAAACCTTGATTAATTTTGAAGATGCCGATGATTTTTCTGATAATTTTTTTAAAGGTATAAACCGAGATTATTTCTTGAGAAACTGAGGAATAAGAGGCTAATGTTTGTTGGAGATTCATTGAATAGAAACCAATGGGAATCCATGGTTTGTTTGGTTCAATCTGTTGCCCCGCCTGGGAGGAAGAGCTTGAAGAAGTTCGGTTCTCTCTCTATATTTAGAATTGAGGTAAAAATTTTCTCGCTTGCCAAACAGATTATTATATGGGAGAAAGCGGTTTTCATTTGGTATTCTTTAATCATTCTTAATTACAATATTTGTTTAATATATAATTGAAAGTTCATACTTTTGTTTCATTTTGATTGAATAATCATTATCAAGATTCTCAGGATCCATTGTTAATATTTGTTTAATATATAATTGAAAGTTCATACTTTTGTTTCATTTTGATTGAATAATCATTATCAAGATTCTCAGGATCCATTGTTTTCTGAATATTCAAACTTTTTTTTTACCAAAAACCAGACATTTTTCTTAGTATTTGTTAACCTAATGGGTGGCCTTAAAAACAGGTTTCTTTCATTGACTTTTCTTTGTCCTTGGTAATATGTGTATCTACAAAGTGGTTAAAAGGTCATTGAAGCTTTGAGATATACCAATTTTATAAAACCAAAAAATAATCTCAACTTAACCGAAAACAACCTTCAAAACAACTCAAACCTAAAGTGTCCAAAATTCAAAATGATTTTAACTAGATTTCATCATGGATTGGGTATGTCCAAACTCAAAGATTTGTCTGGAAAGTGAAAGAGTTTGAGAAAAAATATAGGCTCGAAAAAATAGATTTCGAAAAAAAACAAGGCTTGTTTTCCAAACGGGTTAGGTTTCAAGTAAGATTATTTTTGCTCGAGCCTTGCCCAACCCAGCCCGAATCTGGCTAAATTTTTTTGTCGTTGTTTTGTTGTTGTTTTGCTGTCAGTTTGATGTTATTTTGTTGCCATTTTGTTATTATATTACTACTATTTTATTGTTATTGTTTAGATATTATATAACTTTTATTTTATTGTTAATTTTGCTACTATTAGAGGCATTTGCTTGTTAAGTTGCAAATGTCTTAGTGTTATTTAAATATAAAGACTTTTTTAATGTATTTTTAATTTATTGAGAAATATTTATTTAATTGTTTGTAGTGTATTTGATGTATTATTTTTAAAAAATTATTTTATATAAAAATAATAATATAAAAATTATTAATACGAGTGGGTTAAGCCAGACTTGGGTTTAGCATTTTTACCTAGATCAAACTTAAGCAAAATTCTAGACCCAATTTTTGGGCTGAGCTAAAAACGGGTCTAAATTTTTGCATCAATTCGGCCCAACTTAACTTACGATTCGGTCTAATTTGAAAATGTAACAACTTAATTTGAAAACTAAAACCTAAAATGATTCGAACTAAAAAATATCTAAACACTAAACCATCCAAAATCCAAAATTAATCCCAACCAAAATAATCTAAAAAATTTAAAACTCTAACTAATCTAATCTGAATTCAACCAACTCAAACATTGGCGTACCGTGTTCATGTTTACGAGTATTTTTGAACTTTTCTTATTGCAGGATTACAATGCGACAGTGGAGTTTTATTGGGCCCCATTTTTGGTGCAATCAAACGCAGATAACCCAAACATGCACGCCATCTTGGACCGTATAATCATGCCTGGATCAATCAAGAAACATGGCAAGCACTGGGAAAATGTTGATTATTTGGTCTTCAACACTTACATATGGTGGATGAACACTGTCACTATGAAAGTCTTGTAAGTAGTCAGAAACATAACATTTCGGTTTCATCAGATCCAATTTATGTTCTGATGTTTGTGGGATATTGGTGTATAGACGAGGATCCTTCGATCGAGGCGACACCGAATACGATGAGATTGAACGGCCGATAGCATATAAGAAAGTGTTGACCACATGGTCTAAATGGGTTAATAAGAATGTAAATCCAAATCGAACCACTGTCTTCCTCAACAGCATGTCTCCTCTTCATATCAGGTAATAAATCTCTTTCCATCCCCCCCCCGCCCTTTTTTTAATGTTTCCAATAACTATATTGATTTTAGATTAAGTTAATTTAAGTCAGGTTAAAATTATTTTAGATTCGAATAATTTCAAGTTAAAGATGGTTCAAGTTCGATCATTTAGGGTTTAAGTTTCAAAACAAACCATTTTGAGTTTAAAACATATTAATTTTTGGTCATTTCGAAATCAAGTTGTTGATTTTTATTATCAAACCGGGATAGGTCGAGTTTATATTATGATTAATTGAGTTGAATTATCAAATTAGATAATCATAGATTCTATATTCAAATTTATAAGAGTTTAATATTAAATCAAGAATATTTTCGTTGTAAATCTGTACTAAACAATAGATCAAAACTCAACTAATCAATATAAATTTAATTAAAATTGATTGATGCCATTATTTAAAAATAGTATTTTAATAAATTCGGGTTTAATTATAATAGCCTTGCTACAATTTCATTTTTGTCTAGAAATTGAGTCAAACAATAATTTTGTATAAATTATGAGTAGATATAACTACCTTCACCGAAAAAGATACCCTAATCTTTTTTTAAGATATTAAAATAAATATAAGAATCCCAAGTAGTAAATTGCAAATAATTTGAGTGAAGTCAATAAAAACACCACCTTATCTAACTTATTCTTCGTCACCATGCATTTATAGAGATTCCTCCTAATTTTTATGCACATCTTGGAACTTAATTAGATGTTTTCATTGTCATTAGCTGCCATAGTTGTCGGAATTTAGCATCCAAAATTAGGTGATCCCCAGTAGTTAGACAGTAGGCCTATGACCTTTCAACCAATAAACTCAACTATTCCCTTGTTTATTATTAGTATACTGAGCCCTTGGGTCTAGTTTGGGTGAAGAAAATAAACAGAATAACAAATGGGGCCATGCTCCAATCAACTCTGATTCAAAAATAAGTTAAAAATTGAAATGATTTAATTAAAAATTTTATTTCTTAAATCTGAATCGAATCTAAAATAAAATTTGATATGGTCTCAAATTTGATCCTTATTGACTTAACGATAGAAAGTTAAAAATCTGAACTCATTAAATCTGAATTCAAATTGACCCAAATCCAAATTAATCAAAATATAAAAAGTGAATCAAACAGGAAACTATCCTAACTTTGAATGAACAAAAAAAAAACCCAAAATGATTTGTACCTTGAGTTACTAGAACTTAAAATGACGGTCTGAAAATTTTAAACCTCAAACATAAATGATCTGATATCAAAATTATATGAATCTAAAACAACCCGAATTAAAATGATCCAAATCTATAACTGATCGAAACTTAAATCAAAATTATTTCAAATTTTCAAAATCCAATCTCAATCCAAAACCAACATAACCCACCAATTCATTCGTCTATTCAAGACCAAACAAAATCTAATCATTTTTGTTTTTGTTTTTTTCTTTCTATTATTATTCTAAGGCTTACATAATTTTGAACCTAACAATGTCTGCAGGAGCATGGACTGGAACAACCCAGATGGGATCAAGTGTGCCCTTGAGACAACCCCAATCCTCAACCAGTCAATGCACCTAAACGTGGGCACAGACCGTCGGCTCTATGTGGTTGCCAAAAACATAACTCGAAACACGAAAATCCCAGTCCATTTTATTGACATTACGACTCTTTCGGAATACAGAAAAGATGCACACACTGCAATTCACACTATTCGACAAGGTAAAATACTAACCCCTGAACAAAAGGCTGACCCGGCTATATACGCTGATTGTATCCATTGGTGCCTTCCCGGTTTACCCGACACATGGAACGAGTTTCTTTATACACGTATCATATCTCGCTCATGACACGTACACATAATTCGCATTGTTTTCTCTTTAAAGTTGTAAGTTAATTGTAATTTTCTCTCCATTATTTGATGGATGTAGCTTCGTATAGGGTATGGTTTTTTTTATTTCATTTGTTGATTTAATGTCAAATTTCATCACTCACTCAAGTAAAATATGGCCTAAGCCAAGGCACAAATTTGTAGAATATATATGTTGGAAACTTTGAATATGGAAATAAATGTTTATATAAACAAGGTTTCCTACCTTTCCCTTTTGCTAATTTTTATCAATTCTTTGCTTTTCATCCATTTTTTTCTCTTTAAATGACTCAAACCCCCATATCAAATAAATAACTAAATCATATATTTATTTTTAAATACAAATATTAAGGTAAAGATGAACAAATGCCATTAACTAAAAACCATGTTTTAAGTCAAAATATGTCATCAATTTTTATACCTGAATGAAGTGTAAAGTTTTGTTTTATCATTAATATTTTCCGTTAAATTTACCATCAATGTAATAATATAATCACGAAGCAAATAATTATGCACTTAATAAAGTATACTATATAATAAGTCAATTTTAACGAAAATCAAGTATTTGACTTTAATTTTAATAATGTCAAACCCTGCCAAAGTAGAGGTGTGACATCATAATTTTGACCAGTTTGTTATATATAAACTGCCTTCGATAAAGAGAAAACTTTAAAAAAGCAATGAAGATGAGATGACCCTATTGGATTCTTAGAAATCCTTATGATAGCAGGTGGGTCAGCAATCAAATTAACAGTAAACAAGATAAAATGTCCATTAATCTCGCATAGCTTTACTTTAATTATGGATTTGCAAATTATATTAGATCACTAAGATTACTGTAATTACACTCTGTTGACAGATCACCGATATTAATCCATCTTCCCTCATGAATAGCCTTATAAAGTAATTTGTTAAGAACCAACCCAAGCGGGGATGTAGCTCAGATGGTAGAGCGCTCGCTTAGCATGCGAGAGGTACGGGGATCGATACCCCGCATCTCCATTTTTAAATTTTTGGGTTTAATTATCATTTAGTCTCATTACTACTTTGAGATTTAGTCCCCGGTCCTTATTATTTTATAATAAATCTAGTCTTTTTAGTTTAAAAGATGAAGAAAACTTGAGCCATACTGATAATGGGTTAGCCCAAAAAGAAAGCTACTGTGGTTGCAGTCAAAGCAATGGCTTGAAATTGCAGCTTTTCTTTTACCTAATGCAACATTGATTTTCAAGAATCGAAATTGTAATAAAACCAGGCACGTGATGCTGCTGAATTTTCATACCAGTGTAGGCACGGCTGTATAATTTGTGGTTATGCTATGGGAAGCAATATGTAAATGAATGATGCTAAATAAGCAAACAAAGAAAGACAGTTTCTTAGTGGCAAAGGACACGAATGCTATACAAAACACCCATACCACATGTTCCAGGGATTGCATGCTATAAAGTACAAAACTCATAAATAACGTGGCTCTTGTTTACTGTCTCCAAGAAATTTGACAGAAAAGGCAAGATAGAGATGGCATAAAAGATTGGCTCAGCATTACTCTTATATTCCATAGGTATTGAAAGGTCAAATTCCGTAAAAGATCCCTATGCATTTTTTTGAAGATTTAATCTCTCTATTAAATTTAGTCTTTTCCAGTACTATACTTTTCCGAATGTGTATTTTCAATGATGAAGTCATTTTTTCCCATTAGTTATATTGGTTAATTTGACGTGATTTATTTTTTAAACATGTAATGATGTTACATTTAAATTGCTCATGTAATAAGTAAATACAATTTTACAATTTAATTAATATGTCTTAAATATGTTTTATGCCATATTTGAGTTTGTATTTAATGACCAAGCTAATGGAAGAACTTAATTGATATGATGTTGACACTGATACTTTGAAAACTTAATTATAACATTTTGAAGTTTAGAAACTAAATCAGAATCAATATCATAGTTTAAGGACTTACCGTGGAATTAACCCAAAATATTATATAGTTATAATCTATATCCTGTATTCATCAAGTTAAAAGTAAAATGGTCAAAACATGCTAACTTTAGGCTTTGAAAAGCTGCATATATATATGTATATATAAAACATATCCTGAATGATCTCAGTTTTTCCTTGTCAGATATGAAGATTGTAGTTACAAACTAATCAAAAACAAAAAGTGGGAAAAAGGAAAAATCTCACTTTTTCAGATACCTAAAAACCAGCAGCTAGTTGAAGTTAACTGCTTCAGGTTAAGCCTTGTCTTAGTGTTCATAACTTCAAGCTATGAAGCACAGCTGCAGCAGCAATATTATCAGCCATAAAAGCAAAAGCTATCACGTAATTCTTCTAGTTTCACTGATAGTGATACTTTTGTTCAAACGGTTTATCTACAATGGAGATTTTAGGCTGTTGGCAAGGTCTAATGAGTTGTTTAGACCCATAGGAATCATTGAGGAAGCTGACGGTGAAGATCGGGTCAAGCTACCACCAAAGGGTTGTGATATTTTCACTGGGAATTGGGTTTCTGATAATAAGACCCACCCTTTGTATAAAGAAGATGAATGTGAGTTCCTCTCACAGCAAGTGACTTGCATTAGAAATGGAAGACAAGACTCACTTTATCAGAGCTGGAGATGGCAACCCAGGGACTGTTCTTTGCCCAAGTAAGTTATCACTTCAATTCGAGTCTCATCAATAATCTGATTTGATTAGTGATTTATAAGCTGCGGTTATTTTGGTATATGGTAAAGGTTCAAACCAAGATTGATGCTTGAAAAACTGAGAGGAAAGAGGGTTATGTTTGTGGGGGATTCATTGAATAGGAACCAGTGGGAATCCATGGTTTGTTTGCTTCAATCCTCAATTTCTCCAGGGAAGAAGAGCCTCAAAATGTCAGATTCTCTGGTTATCTTCACCATTGAGGTATGTTTCTTCATTAATATCTGGTTTCATTGAAGCATATAGCTTTTTTAATCTCTAAAACCTGTTGAAGAATTCTTGAAGGGTTTTTCCATTAAAGTTGAAGAAAACATTGTTTAATTACTCCATTGTTGAAATGATAGCATGTCTTGGAAGTTCTTTTTGATATGTAATTACATGAAAAGATGTGCCTATTATAGAATACGGGATAATGGAAAATGACTCATTAAAATTGGTTCTAATCAGGGGAAGCGAAAATTTGTTTTAGGGAGTAAAATAGAATTACAAATTTTTAGGGGTTAAACGTATAATTTTGTTATTGTATTAAAATCATTTTGGGCTGCCCTTGGTTCAAGAATCTCTAAATCATTTCAAAAGAATTCTTGAATGGTCTTCCATTGTAGTTGCAGATAACCTGTCCCCACTACTGCATTGATGAAATGATAGAAAAGTTTTGGTCAAATTGTGATTTGATCCTTTTATTATGATGACACTTGATGTTTAATTTTTGTACTTTAATTTAACGAAATTTAATCCCCTAATTTTATAATTTTGTGTGCTAGTTTAAATAGTTAACAAAATTAATTATTCCCAATAAAATATTCATCTAATTTTTTTTCTTGAAAACACCCTTTCAAACTTATTATGCAGAAATGGATTTTGTGTTGGAAGCATTTTTAAATAAAAAATTCCAAATTTAACATTTTAATAGGAATAATTAGCTATTTTTACTAATAAGTGCTATTATATAAGATTACGAGGACCAAATTGTGAAAAAAGTAAATAAAATAATTAAATCTTAAATTTAGACATAATAGAGGATCAAAATCAAATTTTGACCAAATTTATTTATATGCAATTATATGGAAAGGTGTGCATATTAAAGAAATGGGATAATGAAAAATGACTCATAATTGGTTCCAATTACTTAATGAATTGAAAATATAAAGCTAACCCACGCTCCATTTTCCTTTATTGTTGAACACCCATAAGCTATTTTAGAGTCTAATTATGAATTCCATTCCTCTACTTCAGTAAAATTAAGAAATTAATCTTTCTACTTTAATTTATCAGAATTTCATCTTTAGTATTTTACAAAATTAAATTTGGTAAACGCATTAACTTATTAATGTTTGCTAACTTGTTGCTTAATTCCTTACATATAAATTGTTGAATTGTATATTTTCAAGTCCTTAATTTAACAAAAAAAAAAAGTTTAGTAATGTTAACCAATTGAACTAACATCTTAACTTTTATAAATTATGAGGACCAAATTACGGAAAATCAAAGTAAAAAGACTTAACTCTCAGATTTTGTGAAGGAATGAAATTCATAATTTTAGCCGGTGGTTTGACAAACATTTCTTGAATGCTAGCATAGGAGTATAATACCACAGTAGAGTTCTATTGGGCACCATTTTTGGTTGAATCCAATTCAGATAATCCATGGAGACACACCATAAAAGATCGTATAATCATGCCTGAATCAATCAAAAATGGTGGAAACGATTGGAAGGGTGTCAATTACTTGATTTTCAACACTTATATTTGGTGGATGAACACTGGATATATCAAAGTCTTGTAAGTATATTAACTGCAATGGAGCTTAATTATCTGCATGAGAGTTTATCCATGAAGTTAATTAGTACATTTCATTGTGATGTTTTATTCGGAACAGACGAGGATCGTTCAATGCAGACCCGATCGAGTACGACGAAATCGAGCGGCCTGTAGCGTTTCGGAAAGTTTTGAAGACATGGGCTAAGTGGATTGAAGAAAATGTTGATCCCAAGTTCACTTCAGTCTACTTCATGAGCATGTCCCCTCTTCATATCAAGTTATAAACACTAAACTTCCTTTTTACATAAAATGTCGTCTCATTGTTCTATCACTTGAATGATATAAATAGCTTCTGCCTCATGAAACAGGAGTTCGGATTGGAACAATTCCGATGGAATCCGATGTGCTAAAGAAACGCTTCCAGTGACGAACGTGTTTAAGCCACCGAATGTTGGCACGGACCATAGGCTATTTCGGATGGTAGCTAATGTGACCGAATCCATGAAAGTGCCGGTCTTCTTCCTCGACATTACGACCCTCTCTGAGTATCGGAAAGATGCGCATGCATCAGTTTATACCACGAGACAAGGCAAATTGATGATACCGGAACAACAGGCCGATCCGGCCACATATGCAGACTGCATCCATTGGTGCTTACCTGGGTTACCTGATACATGGAATGAGCTCCTCTTTGCGCACATTACTTTACATTCATGACCACATATAATCTCTTTTTTTTTTCTTGGAAATATTGATTAACTTCTTCAAATTGGAATTGAATTTGAATGACAATTTTTTAACAAGATGACATTTATTTTAAATTAATAAGATTTTTAAAAAAAATTGTTTTGTTCTTTTATTATACTAAAATTTATAATTTAATTATTTTACTTTATTTTTCATAACTTGATCGCTCAGTTGTTATAATGTGATAGATTAATCCAGATAATTAATACTATTAATTATTCAAATTAATAATATTAATATAGGTTCATCCTTCCAACAAAAAAATCATATCAATATGATAAGTTGGTAGGGTATTTTAAGAGAGAAAATTCATGTCAACACTTTAATAGAATTAAATAATAATGTTAACTATTTTAACATGCTAATAACATTAATTATAAAAAAATTAAGCTAAATTAAAATTTATTAAAGCGGTACCAACAAGTGTTGAGTGTAACGATAAGGCATATTGTACTCTCAAGGAGAGAACACAAGTTTGAACTTTGAAGATAAAATTATTAGGTGAGGCTAGAATCCCAAACATGAATTCTAAAATGAACATAAAAGATACCAAAATGAACAAGATCACATTTAATAATCACAATTAAAGAGTTCATATTAAACTTATAACTTTATCATCTCATAAAACACATACAAGTAAACATATTTGATATACTATTCATTCAACATCTAATCATTTAACATTCCACATTTCCATTCCAAATATCTTTTTTTTTTTTACATATCTATCCATATAAACATTCCGTATAAACACTTCATATAATTATTTCCATATAACCGATACATATAGCCATTTCAAAGTTTTAGCCTTAACACAACATGATTCAACAATTCCAAATCAGTAACCATCTAAACATACACATATTCATAGTTCATAATTTGTTTACTTCAAAGAAACAATTCCATATTAAATAACATTTATTCTTCCTATGGATATTTGTAAAAGTATTCAATACATAAGTCCGGAAACAGATTATGCTCGTATGAGCTAATCAGATACAGAGTAAGTGTATACAAAGTAAGTGTATCAGGTTACTTGTCCAGGCTAAACCAACGGCAACAAAAAAAAGTAGCCTAGCCAAGACAATGTATACATGTAAGGTTACCAATCTAGGCTAAATTCGAGTCACATGTATATTTGAGTCCTTAACACATGCAAGAGCTCGGTCCAAAACAGAAATTCAATCAGAAGTCTCATGTGTGAAACTTTTACTTGATCCATTGAAATCATTTCAGAAATTTAATATATTTCACATAGACCAATTTCATTTCAACAGTTTTAAAAATATAAAAATACCATTAACGACATTTAATAATGAATTATAACAAAAAATAACAGTATGAACTTATCTAGGCTAGATTGCAGAGATAACAAAAGTTCAAGGTCTAATCAACAACTTTCCTTTTTCATCGGTTATCTACTTGTTCTTGATCTATAAAATAGTTTATTTCAATTTATTAGCTTTAATTTAAGATAACATTCAATTTAGTACATATTCCTTCTTAATTACAATTTTTTTCACAATTTACCTTAAACTTTTACACTTTATTCAATTTAACCCCTAATTAAAACAATCCAATTTTCACAATTAGCTCATATACCCATTTTTGCCGAACATTCAACCTTATATAAACAGCCCTTAAATTTTGAAAATTTTCAATAAACCTCTTCCAATTTCACATTTTATCTATTTAATCCTTAAACTCAAAATTACTAAAAATCACTTTACAATTTAATCATATCTAGCAAAAAAGCTTCCAACAAAACCAATTAACATAAAAAAAAAAATTCAAGATCATCAATGGTAAATTTATAAACATTTGAAAAATTCAAAAATTAATCCTTGAGCTAGATAGATTTCATTACAGCAATCTCAAAAACATAAAAATTACGAGAAAAAGACAAAAATAACACTTACATGCATAGACTTTTGTTTGGCTTAGACTTAAGCTTCTCAAATGGAGTATCTTCCTTCTATTTTCGATGAAGAAACAAAGTAAAGATGATACTTACCTATTTTACTTTTGTTTTATTATTTTAGTACTTAAACATTAATTTAATAAAACATTTCAGATAATAACTTAAGAAATGAACCACATTACCGTCTACTATTATCAATTATCGCTAATTTTTCATATTAAATCATCATTTCTTTAATTTATACAAATGGGCACTTAAATATTAATAATTTTTTTTACATTTACGGTTTAGTCCTTTTTCTTTAATTAACTAGCCAAACAATAAAATTTCCAAACCATAACTTCACATGCCAATATAATAACTCATTTACAAGTTCAGTTTACAGAAACGAGGTCCTGATACCTCATTTTCCAAAATCACTTGACTTTTAGGACACAGCACTTATACTTAACTTTTTGTTCAATTAGAAAATTTTAATCAAATCAAAATCCATTATAAACTATATTTGACCCATATAAATAAAATAATAAAAAATTATGGACTAATTAGTTGAATTTATGGTTCCGAAACCACTATTTTCGACGCCACTAAAAAACATGTTATTACACTATAAATAGGTCTTTTGGAAACCCTAGATAGTTTAGAATAACAACAACAAAATTAAGAGAGAGTTTGTGGGAATTTGGGAAAAACTTTATATTTCGGGGTTAATTTGTTTTTCCATCTTGTACTCTAGGTTCAATTTTTACTGTTTTAGTGAAATTTTCTTTACTTATAATTTTTTATCCTCTTTAGAGGATTTTTTGTACATAAATATTTGTATCCAAATTTCTCAATTCTCATTCTTGTTTATTGCATAATTCGGGTAGGAACCAACAATTTGAATATTGGGTATATGTTGATTAAACCATTACCGAAAGAAATGAGAGTTTTTTTGTTATATGTTGGAATATAGTGGAACAAAAATATAAATACAATATTAGGTTGATATTAAGGGAAGACAATATTTGAAATCATATCTTTCGAGAGTTGTTACCACTATTGGTAAAATTTCTTTTCAAATAGAAATAAAGTTGATTAGATGTTAAAACCATATAAGAGTTGTCATAAGTTTAAGAAAAATCTAATAATTTTTTTTTTTGGTCATAGTCAATAAGAGTTGTTAAAATTTCCTTTCCAATAGATTTTTGAATACCTCAATTTGAATTAGTTCACAGTTTAATTTTAAAAAATTAAATTTAGAATCAAATTTGGTCTGGTCTAACTTAACTTGTAGATTGGTTTTATTGTATACTTATTAATATAATATTAAGATTATTTTATACTGATATTTATAATTTTATAATTAAATTTAAATTCAAAAATATTTATTATATAAACGAAATTCTGGTTGAATCGTGCTAGCTTGAGCTGAAAAAATCCTTGATCAAGCTGGTAGCCCACACTCAATGCATTAACACGTTTATTGAGAAATAAACATGTGTATAAGTCAAGGTAAGTCGAGGCAAAATTTTAAAAAATATTCCAAGCCTAAGGTTGAATTTGGACCAATTGCTCTGTTTTACTACTAACTCTTTAATAAAATATTAAAAAAGGTTTACTAAGAAAGGGAATTGTTGTGATTTATAAATTAATAATTGACTTTACACCTTAAAACTATACTTTTTCTTATTTTTCTTATTTAAGTTTTTTAATGTTTTAGTCATGTGTCATGCGATGATTTCATCATTTGAAAAACCTTAAAAATAAAAAAAATACAAATTTTTTTAAAAGTAGAATAATTCAAAATATAAAAACATAAAAATTACTAAAATTTACTATTTTAAAAGAAGTATTAGATATTTTATATTTTAAAACTTTATAAATCACATTTGCTAGAGCTTGGATATGAGATTATTATCTCTTGAAAGAATACTATCTACAATAATTATTTTGTACTTTAATTAATCGAATTTATAATTGGTAGATTTTTAATTGATAAATTTGGATATTTTTAAATTAATTTAAATAATAAAATAATATTATTGTAAATAATAATTTAAATAGTAATTTTAGTTATTCCAAAATTTTTACTATCTCAAGATAAATTGTTTGTCTCTAGACTAATACATTACTAATTATTGTCGAATGTTTGACCATTATAAAGTAATTTGGTACAAAATAAAAAGAGTATGCACACCCTAATGGATGAAGGAGAAATTATTTTATGAACCTTTCCCACCACATCATCTATTGTCCCTTTCTAATTATTTAATGTTATTTCAGCAAATTTTTTCATGTCATTGATACATAGTTTTGGTAATTTTTTTTACTTTGGACCCCGAATTCAGGGTTCAGGTTCTCGTTCAGGTTCGGGGCTCATGGTTCAGGGCTCTGAGTTCGGAGTTCAAGATAAAAAAATAATTTACCAAAACTATGTATCAATGACATGGAAAAAATTGTTGAAATGTCATTAAATAATTGGGGAGAGACCATGAATGATGTAGTAGGAAGGATACATAAAATAATTTCTTGGATAGAGGGAGCTCACTCTAGACATTAAATACAGAGCCAAGTCAAATAAACACGCTACCAATTACATTGGTAAAGTATTTAAAAAAATAAAAAAATAAAAAAATTTAAAATATGTTATAAATAAATGTGAATGACCATATTCTAACCCTCCCTCATTTATAAGGTAAAACCTCTCATTCATTATGTAATGTTTAATATATGAGTTAATGAAGCACTTAAGTAAGGTTCATTTCTGGTATTGCATTGAATGTTAATTATAAATTATAAATAGAATCCTTACCTGAGTGAAATAAAAAAAGACGAGAAAAATTCTCTTGTATTTTCATCCACTTTATTTATTATTTTATTAAATTTTCTATAACACGTTATCAGCACGAGCTTCTACGAGTTCATAGTGAAGTTCCCGTCATTTCGACTTTATATAATTTGCCCTATAACTCCCGTTAAACTATATACAGTATACGTATTTTCATAATTCTTTTATTTTATTTTCTAGATGAAATATTTGCTTTGGGTAATATTTGCACATTTATTTTTACAACTAAAATCTAATAATGAAAATTGTATATACATGTTTTTTATTAAAAGAAATTTCAATTAATTTAATTTGTGTTAAGTTATTATTATGACTATTCCTCTTTATTCCAATTTTGAAATACATATTATTATTTAGCAAATTTGGTATATATAATTGAATTATTTATGATTGAGAATACTTATTATTTTACTAATATATATATTTTTTATTTTGATTCAAGTAATTATAATGTCAAATCTTGCCAAACTTAAATTTGCGGCCGTAGACATCTCAGGCAAGAATTATTTGTCATGGGTGTTAGATGCTGAAATTCACCTAGATGCTAAAGGTCTAGGAAATACTATATTAGTAGATAAAGAAGCATCTAATCAAGATAAGGCAAAAGCAATGATTTTCATCCGTCATCATCTGCATGAAGGATTAAAAGTGGAATATCTCACTGTGAAAGACCCTCTTGAGTTGTGGAAAAATTTGAAAGAACGATTTGACCATCAGAAAACTGTGATACTCCTTAAAGCTCGTTATGATTGGATGCACTTACGATTGCAAGATTTGAAGACAGTAAGTGAATACAATTCAAAACTTTTCGAAATTAGTTCTCAACTAAAATTATGAGGAGAAAACATAACTGATGAGGACTTGTTAGAGAAAACATTTTCAACCTTTCACGCTACTAATGTGCTCCTGCAGCAGCAATACCGTGAAAAAGATTTTAAAAGGTATTCTGAATTGATTTCATGCCTTTTGGTGGCTGAACAAAATAATGAGCTATTGATGAAAAATCATGGAATTAGTCCTACTGGTTCTGCACCATTCCCTGAAGTGAATGTAGTAGTACACAATAATTATGAAAATAGAAAATATAGAAGTCGTGGCCATTGCCGTAGACGTAGTGGGGGACGTGGTCAAGGACGTATTAGTAATCGTTATCATGGTGGTCATAACAATGATGCTTCTAACCCCCAGAAAAAGAATAACAATAAAATATAAGAAAGAAGTGGTCGAAATAATCATTCAAAGATTGTTGAGAATATATGCTACCGATGTGGTATGAAGGGGCATTGGTTACGTACCTGTCGTGAGCATTTAGTGAAACTTTATCAAGCATTCATTAAAAGGAAGGGAAAGCATATGGAGACAAATTTTATATCCTAAAATGATTAAATGGAGGCAAAAGATGAAGATATTCACTATAATACTAAAACTAACTATGCCTACGAGGGTGATAAATTTAATGACCTTAATAATATAACTCACCTAGACGTGGCTGATTTCTTTGAGAATCATTAGAAAAATTGATGTTATTTTGACATTTTATGTTATTTTTAAGTATATTTTATTTTCTTGCATAAAGAAAAGTTTAAATATTTAATAAATATTTGCAATGTTTCTCATATTATATTTTGTTTGTTTTTATGAAGAATATGAATATTCAACAAAATTTCAATGGATCCAAAATCAATGGAGACATGTGTCCTGCAGATAATGCTACTAAACATATGATACTCAAAGATAAAAAATATTTTTCTCATTTGACAATGAGTAATGCCCATGTTAATACAATATCGGGTAGTTCAAAACTTATTGAAGGCTCTGGAAGAGCTATTATATTATTACCTAAAGGTACAAAATTTATCATTGATGATACTTTATATTCCACTAAGTCTCAAAGAAAGTTATTGAGTTTTAAAAATATTCGTCTTAATAGATATCATATTGAGACTATGAATGAGAAAAATGTTGAATATCTATACATTACAAGTGATGAATGTGGAAAGAAATATGTTTTAGAGAGGCTACCTACTTTTTCATCAGGTTTATATTATACACGTATTAGTGTAATTGAGTCACATGTTACTACAAACCAGAAGTTTGTAGAACCACATACTTTTACTATTTGGCATGACCAATTAGGCCATCCCGAATCTATTATGATGCGAAGAATCATTAAGAATTCGATTGGACACCCATTAAAGAACCAAAAGATTCTTGAATTCAAAGATTTATCTTGTGTCGCTTGTTCTCAAGGAAAATTGATTATTAGACCATCACCAGCTAAAGGTGGAATTGAATCTCCCGCATTTCTGGAACATATTCAAGGTGATATATGTGGGCTCATTCATCCACTATGTGACCCATTCTGATATTTTATGGTATTAATAGATGCATCTAGTAGGTGGTCATATATGTGTTTATTATCGACTCGTAACCTAGCGTGTAACACCCCAAACCCGTATCTGTTATCAGATTAGGGTTATGAGGTATTACTGTATAAAACACAGTTCAGCACACTCATTCCTCACCTTTCATACACCAAGAATTAATAAACATTTAAAACTTATCAATTTCAAATATCCACATTTCACTTATTATAAATTCGAATACATGGGTCATAATTCTAACTTAGAAATAATCATACCTTACTGAACATATATCGCAAATAAGCACATTTCAAAAATTCCAACTAATTCAGTACGAACATATATCAAAACCCAACTGATTATGTTCTATAATTACTAAATTCGAACAAAACTTGTATATATCAAAGACATGTCCACATATTTAATACTTCCAATATTCAGTTCCTTATATCCATCATAGTAATGCCATATTCATAATTAAAATAATATTCCATTATATATCATTACACTTCATACTTCGAATATATGCCAGTTTCTATCTCATTAATCGTATATCAAACATATCATTTGATAACTTCTGCACAAGTTCATAATAAAACGAATTGAATCATATTACATGAATTATTATGCAAACATATATGAAACTTAAATACATTATAACATGGCCAAACATACTAATGATGCATATATATACAAGTGTGCAATTCATCCTAAAAATAAAAGTCATACTTAACACTTGAACACAGATAACACTCTAGCGTGCATCTAATTCATATCTATATTAATATACCTAAACTTCATATTTTTATCCCATTAACTAACCCAAAACATACTTAATCATTACCATCATTAACCATTTGAACTCATACCAATACAATCAACCAAAACAATCATAAAACATATTCATTACTTACCACTTAGTAACTGAACCTGTTAAATTAATATACCATCATCCATCACTCTAATTATACCACATTTCATATTTCCAAAATGAGCTAACTATTAAAACGACGACCAAAACCAAACTCGTTAAACATTTTAATTAAGAACATGTAAAACCAAACTTAAGCATAATAAGCAAGTCATTTTCGCATGGCTTTAAATACATACTCATTCAAAATAATTAACTCCAAGACTAGCCTATACATGCCACATAACTGAGTCTCAAAATATTATTTACTGAAATGATAACCGGATAGTGTGATGTCGCCTCCATCAACTTTCAACCCGAGCAAATCTCCGAAAATCTATAAACAAAAGAAAAAGAGAACACAAAGTAAGCTCTTAAGCTTAGTAAGCTTGTATTTTAATAAACTTAACATAACAAATACTTTCATTACAATGCCGTAAACATAATATGCTATCTCACACAACCTTTCTAAATTTCATAACATGTTCTCTTATCAAATTATCATCATTCAATATTATACTTACTCACTTAACCAACTATAACTTTCACAAACTTATTCAATTAAATTTTCATACATCAACCTTTTCACACTTTCATATAGCCAAACGAACACATTATGGGAAATAACACATTTAATCATATATCTTTCTCATATAAATCTCGTATGATCATTTATAATCAAATTCACTTTTCATTCATATAGCATCTGACAAATTTCACATATGCAACTTTACAAATCACATCTTATTCATTCATTTATGTTTCATTGGCACATACTCATATTTCATTTCCACATACATCACAATACATTCTTTGCACATATACATACCTTATTTTCAAATAGGTAATTAATTATCACGTACCTGATCATTTTAGCTCATTTAACGTATTCAACTACCATATTAGCAATAAATATTTTAGGAATAAACTTATAATAATTCACCTTATGACAAAATTATAGTTTTACCCTAATATTTCAACTTCTTTACAATTTAGTCCCTATATTATAAAAATGAAAATTCATGAAATTGAGTAAAATTATATTATAGCAGAATATCACTAGTGTCTCTAGCAGCCCACACATTTCATTTATTTCACATTTTAACCATAAATTTTTCACATTTAATAATTTAGCCCTTAATTGTCAATTTCGCAAAAATTCACTTAACAAAAAGTGTTTAACTATCAACAATGACTCATATTCTTCCATTAAACTTCAAAGCCCTACTATACTCATCAATGGAAAATATCAAACTATTCAATGGTTTTGCAAAATAGCCCCCTCATTAGATAGATGAAGCAATAACGATCCCGAAAATATAAAAATAATTAAAAACGGGACTAGAAATGCCTACCATGCATTAGCCGAAAGTTGGAAGCTTCTCCCATGGCTTTTCAAGCTTTCATATTCGGCTGGTAAAAAGAGAATGAAAAAGATGACACCTTGATTCTTTTATTTTATTCATTTTATTATTATTTTTAACCAATTTACAATATTAACCTTTATACACTTTATTTATTTCACCAAATGCCAAGCCATCATATCCCACTATCTCTTTAATGGGCTAATTACCAAATAAGGACTTCCACTTTAAAGTTATATAGCTATTTAATACCTTTAGCTTATAGAACACAATTTTTGCACTTTATGCGATTTAGTCCTTTTTGCTTAATTAACTATTGAAACGATAAAATTTTTCAACAAAACCTTAATACCATCTTATTGCCACTCTGTAAATATTTATAAAAATATTTACGACTTGGTTTATAGAAATAAGGTCCCGATACCTCATTTTCTAAACCCACTTGACCTTAGGGTCATACCACTTGAACTTAATAAATCGCTTATAAAACAAAAATCACAATATCAAAAACATTTTTAAAATCACAATTAACTCATAAATATTAAATATAATATTTACAAACCTACTCATTGGATTTGGTGGCCCCAAAACCACTGTTCTGATTAACCCTAAAAACGGGCTGCTACATGGCGTTTGCGAGACTACTTGCTCAAATGATTTGATTAAGAGCACAATTTCCAGATTATGCAATCAAAACTATTCGTCTTGATAATGCTGGTGAGTTACATCCTAAGCTTTTAATGATTATTGTATGTCAATTGGGATAAAAGTTGAACATCTTGTAGCTCATGTTCATACACAAAACGGTTTAGCTGAATCATTTATCAAACGCCTCCAACTAATAGCTTGGCCATTACTCATGAAAACAAGACTCCCTGTTACAGCTTGGGGATATGCTATTTTGCATGCAGCAGCACTTGTGCACTTAAGGCCAAAAAGTTATAATAAGTACTTTCCATTACAATTGGCTTTTGGTCAGAAGCCAAATATTTCCCATCTTAGAATTTTTGGATGTGCAGTATATGTTCCAATTGCTCCACCACAATGCACAAAGATGGGTCCTCAAAGGAGGTTGGGAATATATGTTGGTTATGAATCTCCTTCTATAATTAAATATGTTGAACCATTAACTGGAGATTTATTTACTGCACGATTTATTAATTGTCATTTTGATAAAACAACATTCCCAACATTAGGGGAAGAGAAAATACAACTGGTAAAAGAAATTATATGGAATGGATCATCATTATCTCAATTAGATCCTCGAACAAGTCAATGTGAACAAGAAGTTCAAAGGATTATACATTTGCAAAACATTGCCAATCAACTGCCAAATTCATTTACTGACCTAAAGAGAGTTACAAAATCTCACATACTAGCTGAAAGTGCTCCAATACGAATTGATATCCCAATAAGGTAAACTGTTAGTGTAAAATAAAGTAATCCACGCCTGAAGCATGGAAGGCCAATCGATTCTAAAGATAAAACTCCTCGTAAAAGGAAATGAGCAATTATTCAAGATGATAATATTGTGAAGGCAAGTGCCCCAGAAGAGGCCAAAGATATAACTAATCAAAAAACACGAGAGATGTTTAAGAACCTGAAAAAGGTGATAACGAAGAAATCTCAATACGTTATATTACTTCAAGAAAAAGATGGAACCGAAAAGATATAGTTGCTGACAACAATTTTGCTTATAATGTTGCTATTGAAATAGCAAAAGAAAATGAGGATCCTGAGCCTAAATCTATTGAGGAATGTAGAAATAGAAAAGATTGGCCAAAATGAAAGACGCAATTCAAGCAGAATTAAATTCACTTTTTAAACGTCAGGTTTTTGGATCTGTAGTCCAAACCCCTAAATATGTAAAGCTGGTAGGATATAAATAGATATTTGTACGAAAACGAAATGAGAAAAATGAAGTCATGACATATAAATCACGACTTGTAGCACAAGGATTTTCGCAAAGACCCGACATTGATTATGAAGAGACAAATTCTCCTGTGGTGGATGTAATCATGTTTAGATACCTTATTAGTCTGGCAGTATGTGAAAAACTTGACATGCATCTAATGGATGTTGTTATAGCCTATTTGTATGGTACACTTGATAGTTAAATTTATATAAAAATCCCAGAAGGATTTAAAATCCCTGAAGGATATAGAGTTTTCCGGGGAAATTGCTCAATTAGATTAAAGAAAAGTTTATATGGATTAAAACAATCTCGACGTATGTGGTACAATCGTCTTAGTGAATATTTGTTAAAAGAAGGTTATAAAAATGATCCAATTTGCCCATGTGTTTTTATAAAAATGTCTAAATCAAACTTAGTGATAATTGCTGTTTATGTTGAAGATCTAAATATTATTGGAACTCTTGAAGAGCTTCAAAATGTAGTAAATTATTTAAAGAAAGAATTTGAGATGAAAGATCTAGGAAAAAAAAATTTTTTTCTTGGCCTACAGATCAAGCATTTAAAAGATGAAATTCACGTCCATCAATCAACTTATACAAAAAAGATCTTAAATAAATTTTATATGGATAAAGCACATCCATTAAGTACCCCGATGGTTGTACGATCGTTAGATGTGAATAAAGATCAATTTCATCCTTGTGAGAATGATGAAGAGTTTCTTGGTCCTGAAGTACCATATCTAAGAGCCAGAGCATTGATGTATCTTGCAAATAACACAAGACCTGATATAGCTTTTGTTGTAAACTTGTCAGCAAGATTTAGTTCTTCTCCAACACGTAGGCATTGGAATGGAATTAAACATGTATTTAGATATCTTAGAGGGACCATTGATATAGGGTTATTTTATTCAAATGATTCAAAATTCCTATTAGTTGGTTATGCTGATGCTGAATATTTATCGGATCTACATAAAGGTCGATCTCAAACGGGATATTTATTTACATGTGGAAGTACTGCCATATTATGGCGTTCGACAAAGCAAAAATTAGCTGCTGCCTCTTCAAATCATGCTAAAATAATTGCAATGCATGAGGCAAGCTGAGCGTGTGTTTGGCTAAGGTTATTAACCAACATATCCAGAAGATATGTAATTTCCCTTTACAGGAAAATATGCCAAATATCTTATACGAAGATAATGCAGCATGTATAGCTCAATTAAAGGGTGGTTATATCAAAGGTGATAGAACGACACATATTTCACCAAAATTATTCTTCACTCATGATCTTGAGAAGAAAGGTGACATAGAAGTTCAACAAATTCGTTCTAGTGATAATTTAGTAGATCTTTTTACCAAGGCATTGCCAACTTCAACATTTGAAAGACTACGAAACAAGATTGGAATGCATCGACTCAAAGATACAATGTGATGTCGTCATTAGGGGGAGTATAAAACACGCTGTACTCTTTTCTTTTAACCAAGGTTTTGTCCCACTGGGTTTTCCTTATAAAGGTTTTAATGAGACACTGTTTTCTCTAGTGGACATCTAAAGGGGAGTGTTATAAATAAATGTGAATGTCCATATTCTAACCCCCTCATTTATGAGGTAAAACCTCTCATTCATTTTGCAATGTTTAATATATGAGTTAATGAAGCACTTAAGTAAGATTCATTTATGGTATTGTATTAAATGTTAATTATAAATTATAAATAGAATCCTTACGAGTGAAATAAAAAAGACGAGAAAAATTCTCTTGTATTTTCATCCACTTTTATTTATTATTTTATTAATTTTTCTATAACAAAATATAATTTTATAAAAATTTATTGTATTTCCATAAATAATTTTTAATATTTAAATGTCATTAGCAAATATCTACTTTATTTCAAGATACAATAAAATTTACTGCTTTTTAAAATTTTTAATATTTTTTACGATCTATTACAATTTCTAACAATTTTATAAATTTTATAATATTTTATAATTTCTAATAATTTTACAAAATTTTGATGTTTTTAATAATAGTTATTATTTTTTACATTTTAAAAAAATTCTAACATATTTTTATTTTTAAACAATTATGTATTTATAAATTTTAAAGATATTTTTAAGTTGTTCCCATAAGATGGTTAGCTAGATATCTCAACCATTTTTTAACGTCAAAAGTACTGAATAAAAAATAATTGGTAATGTTAGGAATTAAACAGGAAAGTGTTTATTAAGCCTTAATAATTTTCTTATGATTGAATAAATTTTTTATGCTTTGAAATTTCCAATGGTGTCGAGTGTCGACATTAATATCTTTCAATGTCTTTTTGGAAAGTGGCGTAAATACAGGGCATAATAACCTTTTTTTGCCTTCCAATATTACAATATATATATATATATATATATCATTTTAACATTCTATTTAAATTTTTTATATGTTGAAATTATATTTTTTACCAAATCATTCTAATTAATATTTGTTAATTTTGTTGACGTTGTATATCGTGGATTATCATATGGATGACATCTCAATATTTAATTAATTTTAAAAAAATTAAAATATTAAAAATATTTTTTATAATGTTTATTTTTTAATAATTTTAATGATTTTAAATTTAAAAATAATTTTATATGTTTCAGAATTTTTAAAATTTTAAAATTAATTAAATGTTATGTATTCCATGGTAACAAAGGTAAAAAGATTTTAACTTTTCTCTGTATACCATTATATAAGAAATTCTATGAACTTCATACTGATCTCGAGTACCATTACATTATCGATAACTAAATAAAACAAAGAGAGAAGCAGATAATGGCAATGTGTTTCACTTGCAGATTCGCAATTCTGCTAACTCTTCTTCTGACCAGCTTAGCAGACATGGATGATGTTGGTTTCATCTACAATGGATTTCTGTCAGCTAATCTAAGCCTTGATGGCATCGCAAAGTTGACTTCGAATGGGCTCCTAAAGCTCACCAATGAAACAGGCAGGCATAAAAAAGGCGGTGCTTTCTACCCTCACCTTATTAACTTCAAGAACTCAACCAACGGTTCCGTTTCTTCCTTCTCTACTACCTTTGTCTTCGCTATTATTTCTGAATCCCAAGCTTTCAGTGGTCACGGAATAGCTTTCGCAATTTCACCAACCAGGGGCCTCCCCGAAGCTCTTCCAAGCGAGTATCTCGGACTCTTCAACGATTCCAACAACGGCAATGCTACAAACCACGTTATTGCTATAGAACTCGTTACGGTTCAAAGCAACGTCTTCAATGACATCAATAACAATCACGTTGGGATTGATATTAATGGGCTAAATTCTACCTATTCTTTTCCAGCTGGATATTACGAGGATGACAGCCGTCAGTTTAGAAACCTGAGTATGATCGATGGGCAAAGGATACAAGTTTGGGTCGAATATCATGGTCGAGAGAAGCGAATGGATGTTACGTTAGCACCATCTAGAGTTTCTAAACCCAAGACTCCACTTTTATCTTTGCCTCTTGATCTTTCTTCAATTGTTAACAGTAAGATGTATGTTGGTTTTTCATCCTCAACTGGCGCTCTTATCTCATCTCATTATGTCTTGGGTTGGAGCTTTAAGATGAATGGTCAGGCGCAAGAGCTTACCCTGTCTCGACTTCCAAAGCTTCCTCGTTTAGGACCAAAGAAAAAATCAAGGCTTTTGACAATTGGGTTGCCTTTGGTTTTAGCGAGTGTGATTTTGGCTGGAGTTTCAAGTGTAGTTTATTTCGTAAGGAGGAAGAGGAAGTTCGCTGAAATTGTTGAAGATTGGGAACTTGAGTATGGGCCGCATAGATTCAAGTTTAAAGATCTACATGTTGCTACAAAGGGATTCAAAGACAAGGAGCTATTGGGTGCTGGTGGATTCGGAAGAGTCTATAAAGGAGTTCTTCCAACCAGTAAACTTGAGGTTGCAGTGAAAAGAGTCTCACGTGAATCGAAACAAGGGATGAAGGAATTCATAGCAGAAATCGTGAGTATCGGTCGTCTCCGCCACCGAAATTTAGTTCAACTCTTGGGATATTACCGGCGTCAAGGTGAGCTACTTCTGGTCTATGACTACATGCCAAATGGAAGTCTGGATAAGTACTTGTACAACCAGCCAAAGCTCACCCTTAACTGGGGTCAAAGATTCAGAGTCATCAAAGGTGTAGCATCAGGATTATTTTATCTACATGAAGAACGGGAGCAAGTTGTAATTCACAGGGATGTTAAGGCTAGCAATATTTTGCTTGATAGTGGACTAAATGGAAGATTAGGAGATTTTGGGCTCGCTAGATTATATGATCATGGAACTGAACCACAAACTACTCATGTTGTGGGCACAGTTGGTTACCTTGCCCCAGAGCTTACTCGAACCGGGGAAGCTACACCCTGCACCGATGTGTTTGCTTTTGGGGCATTTTTGCTTGAAGTTGCTTGTGGAAGAAGGCCAATATCACAATCTTCAACAGATGTCATTCTAGTTGACTGGGTGTATTCTTGCTGGCGCAAAGGTGATATTCTTGAGGCAAAGGATCCAAATTTGGGTTCAGATTGTGTCGCTGAGGAAGTTGAGTTGATTTTAAAACTTGGGTTGATATGCTCCCTGTCAGAGCCTGAAGCCAGGCCAACTATGCGCCATATTGTTCAGTTTTTAGAAGGAGATATTCCCTTTCCCAGAATGTCATCACTTCGTCTCTCTTATAGTGGTATAGCATTTTCCCATCGCACAGGCTTCGATGAATTTGCCATGCCGTACACATCTTCCTTGAACAACAAATTCTCCCATTCTTCTTCTGCTGAAGCTTCTCTTCTTTCAGGGGGCCTGTGACTGTAAACTTTTCTCCAGGTTTTTAATAAATTTTAATGCATTGTTTTGTACCAATGTTACGAGATAATAAACTTTTTTTGCTACTTAAGACATTACTGAAAAATTCTACCTGGGGTTTATTTGAAAGGTCCACTAAATGCAAATGTTTGGTTTATCCTATCGTTTCTTATTCAAGCTTTATAACAGGAGAAGCCCCAATGGCCATCAGGCGCCTTCCCACTGAAGGGCAATTTAGGCCATGCCTCTAACAGAAAAATGAAATCAAATTCCCAAAGTGCTCTATCTTCACAACCTCCATTTTTGTGGTTAGCAATTTTCACTATCAACATATCTCATTCAAGTAATTAGAATTCAGAGAACAAAACTCAATAAAAGAAAAGTTGAAAAGTCAGAATTTTCTCTCATAGCGTTTAAAGTCTATGTTGATAAAGGCCTATTTGGCGGGGATGAAACAAGAAGGAAGGGTAAAAACATAGAATTCAGCCCATAAGGTGCCGCGCTAATTGTTCTTCATCTAACCTTTCTTTCTTTGGGTTAATATTCCATTTGATACCTATATTTGGCTTCAATGTTTAATTTAGTACCTAAGTTTGACTTCAATATTTAATTTGATACCCAAAGTAAATAACATCATGTGGTCCAAGAAATATTCGATATGTATCCTCTAGTAAAAAAATATATAGGAACTTAATTGGGACAAAAGAAAAACTTAAGTACCAATTTGAATATTGAAGTCAAACTTGGATATTGACAAAGAAAAACTCAAGCATCAATTTAAAAAGACTCGGATATCAAAGTAACTATTGAAGTCAAACTTAAATATTAAAGTGGGACAAAAAAAATTAAGTACCAAATTGAACGTTGAATCCAAATCCAAATATCAAATAATATATTAACTTTTTTTACTCTTAAAATTGTAGGGATTAATTTAAAAAAACAACTAAGAAAAAAGAACATGAGGTCAAAATCTTAAATGTGTGAATTTCCTAAAACAAAAAGATCACTGTTGACACATGTATAGACAGATCATCACAACAGAATTACCTTTGAGTGAAAAATTAATACAAAATTTAAATAAAATATTTATTATTTATTTATCTTAACAATTTACTTAAAATTGAACCTGTTAAGAATTCAGTAGCGCAAGTAAAGAAATGGAAAAAAAATTAGATTCAGGAAAAATGGATGTTTTTCTTCTTCTCTCCTTGTTCGCTTACAACCAAAATATTAAATAGTAACCTTTTAACCGATTCAGTAACAGACAAAATTAGCTAAGGTTGTTGGTGCCTTCTTTTCCCTCATTTCTCTGTGTGGATGCGTCTGTGTCTTATCCTCCAGCTGAGTATTCATCTGCTGCGTCTATGCCTTAGTATTCTTTTGCAGCGTTTGCGCCTTATTCTCCCCCTAGGCGTTCTTCTGGTGCTTAGGGGATCCAGTGTCCATATGGTCAGCTGGTTCTTGGATCGTAACATCACCCCCTCTTCACTTGGAACCTTGTCCTTAAGGTTCGAATGGACTTCTTGATATTCATCTTGGTCGAGTAGCAAAGGTAACAGGGTAACTTGTTGCAATGGTTGACCCCGACAAGGTTTAAGTTGCGAAATGTGAAAAACAGGATGGAGTCGAGCGGATTCAGGAAGTTTCAACTTATACGCTACTGCTTCCACTCCTTTTTCCACTTGATATGGTCCAAAAAAACGTGGACTAAGTTTTTGTTGCTTTCTCAACCGAAGAGATAATTGCCGATATGGTTGAAGTTTTACAAAAGCCCAACTCCCTACTTCTAGCTCCAATTCCCTTCGTTGTTGATCTGCCTGATTCTTCATTCTGTTCTGAACTTGCATCAATTTTTTCTTTAGCACACGTAGTATCTCATCTCGTTCCTGGAGGGCATGGTTAACCACTTCCTTTCTTAAAGCACCTTCTAAATAATCTATCACAATGGGTGGGTCTCGGCTATACAAAGCCTTGAATGGTGTCAAGCTTGCTGAACCTTGATATGCGGTGTTGTACTAGTATTCAGCCCAAGGCAGATATTGCTCCCATTTACTTGGTTCTTCACCTGTCATGCACCTTAAGTACATCTCCAAGCATCTGTTCAGGGCTTCTGTTTGTCCGTCAGTTTGGGGGTGGTATGCAGAGCTCATGCATAGCTCTGTACCTTGAAGTCGTGCCATCTCAGTCCAAATTTCACTGGTGAATACCTGATATTAACCAATGACTTAGGAATTCCATGTAGTTTCACCACTCCTTGGATCAAAACCCTTGCTACTGTTTTGCTATCAAACTTCTTCGGCAGTGAAAAGAAGTGGGCATATTTGGAAAGATGATCTATGACCACTAAAATGGTTTCTTTCCCATTCGATTTAGGTAGCCTGGTAATAAAATCTAAGGATAAATCCTCAAAGACCTGTTCTGGTATAGGTAGTGGTTGCAATAGCCCAGCCGGTTTCAAACTCTCGCTCTTCATACGCTGACAAGTTTGACAAGTCTTCACAAATTTTTTTATGTCGCACTTCAAATTTTTCCAGAAGAAATTAGCTGCGATTCGCTGGTACGTGCGGTTTATTCCTGCATGCCCCCCAATTTTGGAATCATGAAACTCTCTTATCAACAAAGTCCGGAGTGCAATTTCGTTCGGAACCATAATACGCCCCTTGAATACTATTAACCCTTCATGCTCATTGTAGTCTCCATATTCTAGTTGTTTTTCTTTAAGTGCAGACCTCAATTGGCACAATTCGGGATCCAAAACACTGGCAGCATGTAAGTCTTCGAGTACCCCATACACCGGCCGGGATAGAACTATGCAGCACCTTTCTATTTTTCTCGATAAAATATTAGCCACTTCGTTCATTTTCCCGGTCGATATCTAATTTCAAAATCATACCCGATCAACTTGGATAGCCATTTCTGTTGTTCAGGAGTTTGAATTGTTTGCTGATTTAATTCCCTCAGTGATCTTTGGTCAGTAATGATCACAAATTTCCTTCCGAGAAGGTACTGCCTCCATTTCCCTACGCTCTGCGTAATAGCAAACATTTCATGATGATATCTCGAAGCGGCCTGTATTCGAGGACTCAACTTTTGACTATTAAAAGTTAAAGGTTTTCCCCCTTGGTGTAGAACGGCTCCAATCCCCACTCCAGAAACATCAGTTTCCACCACGAGGTCCTTGGTAAAATTCGGCAGTCCTAGAACAGGTGAAATGTATAGACATTGTTTAAGCTTCTCAAAGGTTTCCTGTGCCTTATCAATCCAGGTGAATGGAGTTTCCTTACGCAACAAATCAGACAAGGGAGCAGCAATTGTGGCAAAGCCTTTGATGAACTTGCGATAATATCCTGCAATTCCCAAGAAGCTTCTCACCCCTTTCACCTCCGTAGGTCGTGGCCATGCTTTGATTGCTTCTATTTTCTGAGGGTCGACTGCTAGTCCTTCTCGAGTCATCCAATGCCCCAAATACTTTATTTTTTCTTGTCCAAACACACATTTGGATGTTTTAGCCACCGATCTATATTCTCTTAGTCTATTCAAAACTAGTTTAACATGGTTTACATGTTCTTGCCACGATCTACTGTAGATCAAAATATCATCCAAAAAGACTAAGACAAATTTACGCAAGAAGGACTTGAATACCTCATTCATTGTTGCTTAAAATGTTGAAGGCGTGTTGGTTAGGCCGAACGGCATTACATAGAATTCATAGGCCTTCGTGTGTCCTGAATGCCGTCTTAGGTACATCTAAAGCTCGGACTCGTATCTGGTGGTACCTTGAGAGTAGGTCCAACTTTGAGAAAAATTGCGCACCCCCTAACTCGTCGAATAATTTTTCAGAGTGGGAATGGGAAATTTATCCTTAATTGTGATTGCGTTTAAAGTTCTGTAATCAATGCAAAACCTCCACGTCCCGTCTTTTTTTTTAACCAACAACATCTGAGAAGAAAATGGACTCTGGCTCCTTCTAATGAACTATTGTTCCAGTAACTACTGCACTTGACGTTCGACCTCGACTTTTTAGAAGTAGGGGTATCGGTAAGGTCTCACGTTCACTGGTTTGCTCGACAGTTCTAGGTGAATAGCATGATCAAACGATCTCTCGGGTGGCAGTTCCTTGGGAGCTTGGAAGATGTCTTGGAACTCTTCGACCAACTGGCGCATCTCCTTCTGCTCGACTGCCATGGTGTTTTACTCAGCAACCATTATTTGTAAACTGTAACATTCAGCTGCTCCTTTAGTTGCAGCCATACGTCTCAAAAATTGAAAACACACTGGTTACGGTTCTGCCTTCGTCTCCCCTTTCCATACTTATTCCCTGTCTCATTGCTCAAACTTGAATTGTAGCTTCGAGAAATCCATGGTGACCAGGCCCAACGTTGCCATCCAAGCCACCCTGAACACCATTTCAGTACCCTCCAATGGTAGCACATAAAAATTTGCGGTTACTTCCGTTCCCTGGATCCGCACTTTCAAGTTCCTCACACACCCCTCATTTTGTAAAGTCGCCTCATTGCCTATTAGAACATGAAAATTAGCAGCGGCGGTGATGGTAATCCAAGGTATCTAGTGGTACGAGTCTGCACAAAATTGTGGGTACTTCCCCCATTGAGTAAAATGCGCACTTCCCGGCCCTTGACCATACCTTTGACTCGGATCGTGTTTGGGGTCACACAACCCACTAGCGCATTGAATGACACGAGTAACTGTGTGTCATCCGTACTCTTGTATCCGTCAGTTTTCGTCTCGTGCTTGTCTTTATCCTCTCGATTTTCTTCTAGGGTTTCTTCAATTAGAAGAAAAAATTGAGGTTTCTTACATCGATGGCCTTTGATGTACTTCTCGTCACAATAATAACATAGCCCTTTCTCACAGCGTGCTTGTGCCTCCGTTGCCGTTAATCGACGCGGTTGATTAGGGTTCATTCTTGGAAGAGAAAGCTCTAAGGGTGGAGGTCGGCCTGGCATGGATTTAAAACCTGACGTGAACTAAGAGGTAGTTGACACAGGAGAATATTTGGTACCAACAACTTTCGGCACCCTTTCCTTAAGTCCCTAAATTTTTCCTCATAGAAACGGGCCAAGGCTAACACTTCTGTCATTGATGTGGGCCTCTGACCAATACCTCATTTTTAATATCAGATCGCAGCCCAGAGATGAAGCACTGCGTCAGAAACTCCTCCGATAATGATGCCGTCGTTCGTAGGGCCATTTCTTCAAACCTAGTCTGGTACTTTTAGTTATGTAAGCTTTTTCAGTTGCCCCTCCGGCCATGTAATACCCTGAAAATCTTTACAGTAATATATTATCCTTGATATAATAAAATAAGGAAATAAAGTGATAAAAAGGGAAGTTTTGAGTTATGGCAACATTGGGAAGTAAATTATGATATCTTGATTCAGGAAAGGACTAAATTGTAAAAGTTAGAAAAGTTTTGTTGCCTAAGAGTAAATACTCAAGACTTAAAGGGTTAAAGTGTAAATATGAAAAGTTGAAGGACCAATAGTGTAAATATTTTAAGGGTAGAATGATCTAGAAACTAAGGAAAATGGATGAATTGGGACCAAATTGAATAAGTGAAGAACTATGAGGGACTAAATTGCAATTTTACCAAATTAAATGATGACTCAAGGATGGAATTCTAAAAGATCATGAAGGGCAAAATGGTCAATTAGTAAGAGAGAGAATTCTAGAATGTAATGATTATGTTAATGATATTTTAAATTAATTAATTAGATAAATATTATTTTATTAATATTTTATTATTATTTATTTAGTATATAAGGAAAGAAAGATGAAGAATTTTCATCATCTTTCCTTTCCATGCAAACCAACGTGAGAGAAAGAGAGGAAGAAAGAAAGTTTTACTTTCTTTACAATTTGGTCCTTTACCAAAAATTCACCATTTTCACCCAAAATCAAATGAATTTCCATAGCTACCAAGAGAGAGAAATGTTAAGGAGAACATGGGAGTTAGAATATCAAGTTGGATTCAAGAAATAGAAGCTGGAGGAGAGAAAATCAAGTTAAAGATTGGTATCAAGAGAATAAGGTAAGTACATCAAGATTTCAATACGTTTTTAAGTTTGTTATTGTTGATAAATCATGGAAATAATGTTATAGTAGAGTTTTATTACATAAGGGTCCTATGTTCTTGATATGTTAGTGAAGAGAAAATAAGAGAAAGTGATGAGAAATGGTGTAGAAAAAGAAAATAAGGATGTTATAACATGGTAATTAATATCTTGCACTAAAACAGTTATGGACAACAGCAGTAGTCTAACTTTGAAAAATCACCATAAATTTTATAAATTGATTTAGAAGATGAAAAAAATATGGAATTAAATCTTAATGAGTCTAGTTTCTCATAGAAGAAACATTGTAAGCAATGAATTTGTAAATTTTTATATATAATGAATTTTGTGAGACAAGGTCAGAATGAATTTGGGTTCCCCTGTTTAGACTTTGAAAAATAATAAAAAAATGAAGAAAAATAATTAGAGGCTTAAATTCATATTTATAGAATCCTGAATGAGTCTAGTTTTATGAGAAACAAACTAGAACATCATTTGAATTCTGTAAAAGGAGATAACTAATTTTTAGTGAAGAAGGGTTAGAACTGTCAGACAGCAGAACAGGGGTGACTTTAATGAATAAACTGTACTAATTGGCTAAACCAAAAATTATGAAAATTTTATGATAAGAATACATGTGAGTCTAGTTTCAGGAAAAATTAACTGATCTTAATTTCGAGTTCTTTAGCTTAATATATAAATAATTTAGTGACTATGACGCAAATGGACAGTTTTGAATGTACATATAAGTAAATAGTGAAATTATTGATAATGTTACTTGTTGTATGTTATATAAATTAAGGATGTGGAATGGAGAGGAGGAGGAGGAAAATATGTATGAATATTCATCTAGCATGGCTAATTTGCATGTTTTAGGCTCAGGACTAAATTGAATAAAAGTAAAATTTTATGGGCAATTTTGTAAAAATGTCGAAATGACTAAATTGCATGAAATAGATTATTTTATTATTTAAATTACAAAATTTAACGAAATTATCAATTTAGTTCAAGATCGGGAAAACATGTTTTAGGGATTAAATTGAAAAGTGTTGAAATTATGGAAAATTTTGATATTTTATAGAATTCATGGACTGTTATCAATATATATGAGAATAATAGTTGGAAATAAGGATTAAATTGCAAGAATTTTACTTTCCTATCCCTAAGGATGAAATCGTCATTAATTAAAGTTTAGGGGCAAAATGGTAATTTTGCCTAGAGCATTAATTAAATGTATTAGAATATGAAATGAATGAAAATGATGATCAAATTTATTTATAAAGATCCGGACGACACAAATACGAGACTTGATCATGGAAAAGAAAATATATCAGAATAATGAAATAATAAACACGAGCAATCAATGAGGTAAGTTCGTGTAACTTGAATTATATTATGAAATACTTGAGATTGTATGTTATTGATGTGAATATGATTTGAATGTTCATTGTATGAAAATTTATAAAACATTGATATATTTGATAAAATGGGAAGAAATCCCAGTTGAATGAAAGGAAAATTCGATGGATCTCGAAAAGGAATTGACGGTAAAAGGATCTAGCTTGGACGGGTGATCCTATCTGATATAGCCCTCCGAAGAATACGTGTAAAATGGATTTAGCCCGGACGGGTAATCCGAATTAGGGTCTGAATTTAGCTTTGGATGGTAATTCAGATCCAATCTCATTAGAGTAATTGTCGTTGCGGGATTTAGCTGACCGGTAATCCCGACAATACTTTATGAGTTTATATTGCGAGGATTTAGCTTTGACTGGTAATCCCGCCGCAAGGATGAGGTTCATGAGTGTGCTCTCGATATGAAATGTGGAAGACCATGGTTGAAAGATACCATGGCAACTTTGAGTGTAAGACCATGGTTGAAAGATACCATGGCAACTGATATAAAATGTGTAAGACCATGGTTGAAAGATACCATGGCAACTGATATGAAATGTGTAAGACCATGGTTGAAAGATACCATGGCAATGTGATATGAAATGAACAAGACCATGGTTGAAAGATACCATGGCAACATGACGAAAATGAGTAAGACCATAGTTGAAAGACACTATGGCATCATGTCAAAGATAAATAAGACCATGGACGGAGACGCTCTAGCATCTGTTGAACAAGCGATATTCGGGTAATATGTATCGATGACGAATGGTTATATGAATTAATTATGAAGATAGATAAACAAAATAAGTATAAGTACATGAAATATAATTTATGTTAAGTTTGATATAAGCTATTACCGGAATAAATATACATAAAATATATGAAAATGATGGAGCATGAAATATTGATATAATGAAATGAATGATATATGCTTATGAAGAAAGCGGTAAGAGCATGATATGTTTCATGACATGTACATATATGATTATCTTTGATATGTTGATACAAGGAAATTATGAAATTGAGACTATTATTAAACTCAAGTGCGATATGTCGAGAAAATAGATATATCGTGTTGATTTTATATGAGATATGTGCAAGTATACTAACAATGTTGTTGTTTGATGCTTATACAAGCTGTCAAACTGTTGATTGAATGGTAATATATTTATTTATATGATGCATTGAATCGGTAAGTATTTAAATTTTTTAGTGATCGTAAATGGTAGTAATGCTCAAACCCCTGTTCGGCAAATGATACAGTTAGGGTGTTACATTTAGTGGTATCGAGCTATGGTTTAGTCGATTCTCGGACCAAACGTAGTACATGTGAAGTCTAAAAACACATGTCATTATAATATGTGATAGTATGATATCTTTCGACTCTGATGAGATTTGTTTTATTTATAGAAAGAAATGTTTTTCAACCAAGCTAATTCCGATAATGTTAAAAGCGATACTCAAGTATATGAGTAGAAAGTTGATTATGATGAATCGTATAAAAATAAAATGGTATGAATAAATGTTTTATAATACATGTCGATGATGAATATGATGCTATATGTATTATTAAAAGCAAATTATATTACTACATGAAATATTGTCTGATGACTAAATTACAAAATATATAAAAGTAATATATGAAGTACATGATAAGGATTATTAGAGAATTATGAATAAATAGTGAATTTTGAAATATATTACATGTATGAAAGATACAGAAGATATAAGTATATGAATTATTGGTACAAGGATTAAATTGTAAAGCATGTAAAAGTATCATGGGAAAGGTGTAAAAGTGATATGCGTGCATGAAATAATTTGCCCAAGTAGACAAGATTAGAACTACTAGTATATTAAGGGACCTCAGCATGCTTTCTGATTATTAGCACATTCAGCACATTTGTACTTTCTGTTAGCACTTCAGTGTTTTCTGTTTAATAGTGCATAATAATGCACCTCTATATAAGTCCCATATATCCGAAGTGTTCTATCTAGTCTACTGGGCCTCTGCTAAGTAAAAAGTAAACAAATTTCGTTACGAAGTAAAGGATTATCTCTGAGTAAAAATGTTAGTTATGATGAAGTAGAACTCGTAAAAGTACGAATAAATGTTTTATAGTACTTGAGAAAGATAAATGTTATATGAGTAAATATATAACAATTAAATTATGAGACTTTACGATCTATACCCCTTTACTAGTACAATTATATGCAATGAAATTCATGAGATTTATATTGATTAAGTTCAAAAGCGGAAAGTGAAAAACTCAATGGTTGAACAATTGATAATGCAGTCGGAACTGAGAATGAGTTAATAAGTAAAGATGGGTTCTGAATAAAGATATCAGATTTTTCTTAAACTAGTTGAGATATACAGTATCACTGTTAAAGAAAGAAGTTATTTATGGGAAAATCGATTTATTTAAATATAATATTTACAGAATAGTTAACTGAAAATTTCTTCCGAATTAGTTTTTTTTGAGTGGAGTAAATGATGTGAAATTATTGATGACTATACTAGTCAATAGATTGGTGAATAGATTGCAAAAATATTTGAATATAGCCGTTATAACTGGGTATATTATAGTAAATTTTTGGGATTTTATATGGGTATCTTATATATATTGATATTTTCGAGAGGCATATGGAACTGTTCATGTTTGGATGCTATAATCAATATATAAAAGGTTGGATAAATATGCTAATAGACGAAATTATCATAAGTCGATTGATTCACAAGTGGTACTACTCTATCTTTCTTTGGTTTTTCAAGCCAATATATGTGATAGAACACTTGATAATAAGATTCATATGATATTATTTTCTATTTCTATTGGTAGAAGCTTTGAAAGGTAAATGTGAAATATTGTATTGAAAATAAATTATGAAATGAAAAGATAGAGAATGGATATAAATGATAAACTGGGTAAATATATACGAAAGAAACTATAGAACTATAGAAATAATGAAATTCATGATCAAAAGAAAACAAGAAAATTTCGAGGACGAAATTTATTTTAAGGGGAGAGAAATGTAATACCACGAAAATCTTTACGGTAGTATATTATCCTTGATATAATAAAATAAGGAAATAAAGTGATAAAAGGAAGTTTTGAGTTATGGCAACATTGGGAAGTAAATTATGATATCTTGATTAGGAAAGGACTAAATTGTAAAAGTTAAAAAGTTTTGTTGCCTAAGAGTAAATACTCAAGACTTAAAGGGTTAAAGTGTAAATATGAAAAGTTGAAGGACCAATAGTGTAAATATTTTAAGGGTAGAATGATCTAGAAACTAAGGAAAATGGATGAATTGGGACCAAATTGAATAAGTGAAGAACTATGAGGGACTAAATTGCAATTTTACCAAATTAAATGATGACTCAAGGATGGAATTCTAAAAGATCATGAAGGGCAAAATGGTCAATTAGTAAGAGAGAGAATTCTAGAATGTAATGATTATGTTAATGATATTTTAAATTAATTAATTAGATAAATATTATTTTATTAATATTTTATTATTATTTATTTAGTATATAAGGAAAGAAAGATGAAGAATTTTCATCATCTTTCCTTTCCATGCAAACTAACGTGAGAGAAAGAGAGGAAGAAAGAAAGTTTTACTTTCTTTACAATTTAGTCCTTTACCAAAAATTCACCATTTTCACTCAAAAATCAAATGAATTTCCATAGCTACCAAGAGAGAAATGTTAAGGAGAACATGGGGAGTTAGAATATCAAGTTGGATTCAAGAAATAGAAGCTGGAGGAGAGAAAATTAAGTTAAAGATTGGTATCAAGAGAATAAGGTAAGTACATCAAGATTTCAATACGTTTTAAGTTTGTTATTGTTGATAAATCATGGAAATAATGTTATAGTAGAGTTTTATTACATAAGGTCCTATGTTCTTGATATGTTAGTGAAGAGAAAATAAGAGAAAGTGATGAGAAATGGTGTAGAAAAAGAAAATAAGGATGTTATAACATGGTAATTAATATCTTGCACTAAAACAGTTATGGACAGCAGCAGTAGTCTAACTTTGAAAAATCACCATAAATTTTATAAATTGATTTAGAAGATGAAAAAAATATGGAATTAAATCTTAATGAGTCTAGTTTCTCATAGAAGAAACAGTGTAAGCAATGAATTTGTAAATTTTTATATATAATGAATTTTATGAGACAAGGTCAGAATGAATTCGGGTTCCCCTGTTCAGACTTTGAAAAGTAATAAAAAAATTAAGAAAAATAATTAGAGGCTTAAATTTATATTTATAGAATTCTGAATGAGTCTAGTTTTATGAGAAACAAACTAGAACATCATTTGAATTCTGTAAAAGGAGATAACTAATTTTTAGTGAAGAAGGGTCAGAACTGTCAGACAGCAGAACAGGGGTGACTTTAATGAATAAAATGTACTAATTGGCTAAACCAAAAATTCTGAAAATTTTATGATAATAATACATGTGAGTCTAGTTTCAGGAAAAATTAACGGATCTTAATTTCGAGTTCTGTAGCTTAATATATAAATAATTTAGTGACTATGACGCAAATGGACAGTTTTGAATGTACATATAAGTAAATAGTGAAATTATTGATAATGTTACTTGTTGTATGTTATATAAATTAAGGATATGGAATGGAGAGGAGGAGGAGGAAAATATGTATGAATATTCATCTAGCATGGCTAATTTGCATGTTTTAGGCTCGGGGACTAAATTGAATAAAAGTAAAATTTTATGGGCAATTTTGTAAAAATGTCGAAATGACTAAATTGCATGAAATAGATTATTTTATTATTTAAATTACAAAAATTTAACGAAATTATCAATTTAGTTCAAGATCGGGGAAAACATGTTTTAGGGATTAAATTGAAAAGTGTTGAAATTATGGAAAATTTTGATATTTTATAGAATTCATGGATGTTATCAATATATATGAGAATAATAGTTGGAAATAAGGATTAAATTGCAAGAATTTTACTTTCCTATCCCTAAAGATGAAATCGTCATTAATTAAAAGTTTAGGGGCAAAATGGTAATTTTTCCTAGAGCATTAATTAAATGTATTAGAATATGAAATGAATGAAAATGATGATCAAATTTATTTATAAAGATCCGGACGACACAAATACGAGACTTGATCATGGAAAGAAAATATATCGAATAATGAAATAATAAACACGAGCAATCAATGAGGTAAGTTCGTAACTTGAATTATATTCGAAATGCTTGAGATTGTATGTTATTGATGTGAATATGATTTGAATGTTCATTGTATGAAAATTTATAAAACATTGATATATTTGATAAAATGGGAAGAAATCCGGTTGAATGAAAGGAAAATTCGATGGATCTCGAAAAGGAATTGACGGTAAAAGGATCTAGCAGGACGGGTGATCCTATCTGATATAGCCCTCCGAAGAATACGTGTAAAATGGATTTAGCGGACGGGTAATCCGAATTAGGTCTGAATTTAGCTTTGATAGTAATTGAGATCAATCTCATTAAGTAATTGTCGTTGAGATTTAGCTTTGGTGGTAATCCAGACAATACTCTATGAGTTTATATTGCGAGGATTTAGCTTTGGACCGGTAATCCCATTGCAAGGATGAGGTTCAGCGAGTGTGCTCTCGATATGAAATGTGGAAGACCATGGTTGAAAGATACCATGGCAACTGAGTGTAAGACCATGGTTGAAAGATACCATGGCAACTTTGATATAAAATGTGTAAGACCATGGTTGAAAGATACCATGGCAACTGATATAAAATGTGTAAGACCATGGTTGAAAGATACCATGGCAACTGATATGAAATGTGTAAGACCATGGTTGAAAGATACCATGGCAATGTGATATGAAATGAACAAGACCATGGTTGAAAGATACCATGGCAACATGACAGAAAATGAGTAAGACCATAGTTGAAAGACACTATGGCATCATGTCAAAGATAAATAAGACCATGGACGGGAGACGCTCTAGCATCTGTTGAACAATTGATATTCAGGTAATATGTATCAGATGACGAATGGTTATATGAATTAATTATGAAGATAGATAAACAAAATAAGTATAAGTACATGAAATATAATTTATGTTAAGTTTGATATAAGCTATTACCGGAATAAATATACATAAAATATATGAAAATGATGGAGCATGAAATATTGATATAATGAAATGAATGATATATGCTTATGAAGAAACGGTAAGAGCATGATATGTTTCATGACATGTACATATATGATTATCTTTGATATGTTGATACAAGGAAATTATGAAATTGAGACTATTATTAAACTCAAGTGCGATATGTCGAGAAAATAGATATATCAGTGTTGATTTTATATGAGATATGTGCAAGTATACTAACAATGTTGCTGTTTGATGCTTATACAACTGTCAAACTGTTGATTGAATGGTAATATATTTATTTATATGATGCATTGAATCGGTAAGTATTTAAATTTTTTTTAGTGATCTGTAAATGGTAGTAATGCTCAAAACCACATTACGGCAATGGATACGAGTTAGGGTGTTACATTTAGTGGTATCGAGCTATGGTTTAGTCGATTCTCGGACCAAGCGTAGTACATGTGAAGTCTAAAACACATGTCATTATAATATGTGATAGTATGATATCTTTCGACTCGATGAGATTTGTTTTATTTATAGAAAGAAATGTTTTTCAACCAAGCTAATTCGATAATGTTAAAAGCGATACTCAAGTATATGAGTAGAAAGTTGATTATGATGAATCAGTATAAAAATAAAAATGGTATGAATAAATGTTTTATAATACATGTCGATGATGAATATGATGCTATATGTATTATTAAAAGCAAATTATATTACTACATGAAATATTGTGCTGATGACTAAATTACAAAATATATAAAAGTAATATATGAAGTACATGATAAGGATTATTAGAGAATTATGAATAAATAGTGAATTTTGAAATATATTACATGTATGAAAGATACGAAGATATAAGTATATGAATTATTGGTACAAGGATTAAATTGTAAAGCATGTAAAAGTATCATGGGAAAGGTGTAAAAGTGATATGCGTGCATGAAATAATTTGCCCAAGTAGACAAGATTAGAACTACTAGTATATTAAGGGACCTCGGCATGCTTTACGATTATTAGCACATTCAAGACATTTGTACTTTACATTAGCACTTGAGTGTTTTACATTTAATAGTGCATAATAATGCACCTCTATATAAGTCCCATATATCCAAGTGTTCTATCTAGTCTCTTGGGCCTCTGCTAAGTAAAAAGTAAACAAATTTAGATTCTGAAGTAAAGGATTATCTCGAGTAAAAATGTTAGTTATGATGAAGTAGAACTCGTAAAAGTACGAATAAATGTTTTATAGTACTTGAGAAAGATAAATGTTATATGAGTAAATATATAACAATTAAATTATGAGACTTTACGATCTATACCCTTTACTAGTACAATTATATGCAATGAAATTCATGAGATTTATATTGATTAAGTTCAAAAGCGGAAAGTGAAAAACTCAATGGTTGAACAATTGATAATGCAATGGGGCGAGAATGAGTTAATAAGTAAAGATGGGTTACGAATAAAGATATCGATTTTTCTTAAACTAGTTGAGATATCTGATATCACCATTAAAGAAAGAAGTTATTTATGGGAAAATCGATTTATTTAAATATAATATTTACGAATAGTTAACTGAAAATTTCTTCCGAATTAGTTTTTTTGAGTGGAGTAAATGATGTGAAATTATTGATGACTATACTAGTCAATAGATTGGTGAATAGATTGCAAAAATATTTGAATATAGCCGTTATAATGGGTATATTATAGTAAATTTTGGGATTTTATATGGGTATCTTATATATATTGATATTTTCGAGGCATATGGAACTGTTCATGTTTGGATGCTATAATCAATATATAAAAGGTTGGATAAATATGCTAATAGACGAAATTATCGCAAGTCTGATTGATTCACAAGTGGTACTACTCTATCTTTCTTTGGTTTTTCAAGCCAATATATGTGATAGAACACTTGATAATAAGATTCATATGATATTATTTTCTATTTCTATTGGTAGAAGCTTTGAAAGGTAAATGTGAAATATTGTATTGAAAATAAATTATGAAATGAAAAGATAGAGAATGGATATAAATGATAAACTGGGTAAATATGTACAGAAAGAAACTATAGAACTATAGAAATAATGAAATTCATGATCAAAAGAAAACAAGAAAATTTCGAGGACGAAATTTATTTTAAGGGGGAGAGAAATGTAATACCCTGAAAATCTTTACAGAGTATATTATCCTTGATATAATAAAATAAGGAAATAAAGTGATAAAAGGGAAGTTTTGAGTTATGGCAACATTGGGAAGTAAATTATGATATCTTGATTCAGGAAAGGACTAAATTGTAAAAGTTAAAAAGTTTTGTTGCCTAAGAGTAAATACTCAAGACTTAAAGGGTTAAAGTGTAAATATGAAAAGTTGAAGGACCAATAGTGTAAATATTTTAAGGGTAGAATGATCTAGAAACTAAGGAAAATGGATGAATTGGGACCAAATTGAATAAGTGAAGAACTATGAGGGACTAAATTGCAATTTTACCAAATTAAATGATGACTCAAGGATGGAATTCTAAAAGATCATGAAGGGCAAAATGGTCAATTAGTAAGAGAGAGAATTCTAGAATGTAATGATTATGTTAATGATATTTTAAATTAATTAATTAGATAAATATTATTTTATTAATATTTTATTATTATTTATTTAGTATATAAGGAAAGAAAGATGAAGAATTTTCATCATCTTTCCTTTCCATGCAAACTAACGTGAGAGAAAGAGAGGAAGAAAGAAAGTTTTACTTTCTTTACAATTTGGTCCTTTACCAAAAATTCACCATTTTCACCCAAAAATCAAATGAATTTCCATAGCTACCAAGAGAGAAATGTTAAGGAGAACATGGGGATTTAGAATATCAAGTTGGATTCAAGAAATAGAAGCTGGAGGAGAGAAAAATTAAGTTAAAGATTGGTATCAAGAGAATAAGGTAAGTACATCAAGATTTCAATACGTTTTAAGTTTGTTATTGTTGATAAATCATGGAAATAATGTTATAGTAGAGTTTTATTACATAAGGTCCTATGTTCTTGATATGTTAGTGAAGAGAAAATAAGAGAAAGTGATGAGAAATGGTGTAGAAAAAGAAAATAAGGATGTTATAACATGGTAATTAATATCTTGCACTAAAACAGTTATGGACAGCAGCAGTAGTCTAACTTTGAAAAATCACCATAAATTTTATAAATTGATTTAGAAGATGAAAAAATATGGAATTAAATCTTAATGAGTCTAGTTTCTCATAGAAGAAACAGTGTAAGCAATGAATTTGTAAATTTTATATATAATGAATTTTGTGAGACAAGGTCAGAATGAATTCAGGTTCCCTGTTCAGACTTTGAAAAATAATAAAAAATTAAGAAAAATAATTAGAGGCTTAAATTTATATTTATAGAATTCTGAATGAGTCTAGTTTTATGAGAAACAAACTAGAACATCATTTGAATTCTGTAAAAGGAGATAACTAATTTTTAGTGAAGAAGGGTCAGAACTGTCAGACAGCAGAACAGGGTGACTTTAATGAATAAAATGTACTAATTGGCTAAACCAAAAATTCTGAAAATTTTATGATAAGAATACATGTGAGTCTAGTTTCAGGAAAAATTAACGGATCTTAATTTCGAGTTCTGTAGCTTAATATATAAATAATTTAGTGACTATGACGCAAATGGACAGTTTTGAATGTACATATAAGTAAATAGTGAAATTATTGATAATGTTACTTGTTGTATGTTATATAAATTAAGGATATGGAATGGAGAGGAGGAGGAGGAAAATATGTATGAATATTCATCTAGCATGGCTAATTTGCATGTTTTAGGCTCGGGGACTAAATTGAATAAAAGTAAAATTTTATGGGCAATTTTGTAAAAATGTCGAAATGACTAAATTGCATGAAATAGATTATTTTATTATTTAAATTACAAAAATTTAACGAAATTATCAATTTAGTTCAAGATCGGGAAAACATGTTTTAGGGATTAAATTGAAAAGTGTTGAAATTATGGAAAATTTTGATATTTTATAGAATTCATGGACTGTTATCAATATATATGAGAATAATAGTTGGAAATAAGGATTAAATTGCAAGAATTTTACTTTCCGTCCCTAAGGATGAAATCGTCATTAATTAAAGTTTAGGGGCAAAATGGTAATTTTGCCTAGAGCATTAATTAAATGTATTAGAATATGAAATGAATGAAAATGATGATCAAATTTATTTATAAAGATCCGGACGACACAAATACGAGACTTGATCATGGAAAAGAAAATATATCGAATAATGAAATAATAAACACGAGCAATCAATGAGGTAAGTTCGTGTAACTTGAATTATATTCGAAATGCTTGAGATTGTATGTTATTGATGTGAATATGATTTGAATGTTCATTGTATGAAAATTTATAAAACATTGATATATTTGATAAAATGGGAAGAAATCCGGTTGAATGAAAGGAAAATTCGATGGATCTCGAAAAGGAATTGACGGTAAAAGGATCTAGCAGGACGGGTGATCCTATCTGATATAGCCCTCCCGAAGAATACGTGTAAAATGGATTTAGCCCGACGGGTAATCCGAATTAGGGTCTGAATTTAGCTTTGGATGGTAATTCGGATCCAATCTCATTAGAGTAATTGTCGTTGCGAGGATTTAGCTCGATGGTAATCCCGCCGCAAGGATGAGGTTTCTTGAGTGTGCTCTCGATATGAAATGTGTAAGACCATGGTTGAAAGATACCATGGCAACTGAGTGTAAGACCATGGTTGAAAGATACCATGGCAACTGATATAAACGTGTAAGACCATGGTTGAAAGATACCATGGCAACTGATATGAAATGTGTAAGACCATGGTTGAAAGATACCATGGCAACATGACAAAAATGAGTAAGACCATAGTTGAAAGACACTATGGCATCATGTCAAAGATAAATAAGACCATGGACGGGAGACGCTCTAGCATCTGTTGAACAATTGATATTCGGTAATATGTATCGGATGACGAATGGTTATATGAATTAATTATGAAGATAGATAAACGAAATAAGTATAAGTACATGAAATATAATTTATGTTAAGTTTGATATAAGCTATTAGGAATAAATATACATAAAATATATGGAAATGATGGAGCATGAAATATTGATATAATGAAATGAATGATATATGCTTATGAAGAAAGCGGTAAGAGCATGATATGTTTCATGACATGTACATATATGATTATCTTTGATATGTTGATACAAGGAAATTATGAAATTGAGACTATTATTAAACTCAAGTGCGATATGTCGAGAAAATAGATATATCAGTGTTGATTTTATATGAGATATGTGCAAGTATACTAACAATGTTGCTGTTTGATGCTTATACAACTGTCAAACTGTTGATTGAATGGTAATATATTTATTTATATGATGCATTGAATCGGTAAGTATTTAAATTTTTTTTAGTGATCTGTAAATGGTAGTAATGCTCCGAAACCCTGTTCTGGCAGCGGATACGGGTTAGGGGTGTTACAGGCCACTCAATCTCTGTAATAGAAAATCGACGGCGAATGGCTTCCACCAAATGGTTTCACCTTGATAACTGGCGTTGTCGCTACATCCAACGATACTAGCGTTTTGCTGTTCCTTCCATCAGGAATGAGGCCATGGTTACGAGGTGGTGGTCTTCAGTTTGATAGAACTCAAAAAAATCTTGAATGGATGCTAGCCACTTCTTCGGATCCATTCCTGTGAAAATCAAAAGTTCAACCTGTGTAGGTCGAGGAGCAAGCGGAAAGGCGTCTTCTAGATCTGGTTTCCACTTTGCTTTGTCACGATATGCGTTGGTTTCCCCTTCCTGCGACGATGAAGGTGCACCCCCCAATGACGCTGCAATTCCTACCAACTGCTTGGTCATGTCCTGTAAGGTTTTCTCCGTGACTTCATTCTATTGATTTTGATTCTCGGCATGCCTCTGTAGGGAAGCAGTCGTTTCCTACAAGGTTCTGACCACTTCTGTGTTATTAACCATAGTATTCTCTCAATGAAAGCACCAAATGTTAAGAACTCAATAGCGCAAGTAAAGAAATGGAAAAAAAATTAGATTCAGGAAAAATGGATGTTTCTCTTCTTCTCTCCTTGCTCGCTTACAACCAAAATATTAAATAGTAACCTCTTAACCGATTCTGTAACAGACAAAATTAGTTAAGGTTGTTGGTGCCTTCTTTTCCCTCATTCCTCTGCGTGGATGCGTCTGTGTCTTATCCTCCAGTTGAGTATTCATCTACTGCGTCTGTGCCTCTGTATTCTTTTGCTGCGTCTACGCCTCATTCTCCCCCTGGGCGTTCTCCTACTACTTAGGGGATCCAGTGTCCATATAGTCAGTCGGTTCTTGGACCGTAATAGAACCACAGCTAAAACCACTATAATAACAAGCGGTGATATAACAAGAATAAGCATATTGGATTTTCAGGATAAATGAAATGTGATAAATTATTGATAGTTGAATATGTGAGAAAATTGAAATAAGTTTTATACTGTGAGATATTAATCTGGAGTATAGATTAAACGGTAAAGATGTGAAAATTAGTAAGCCAAATCTAAATATTCAAAAGTTAGAAGGTCAATGTGGAAAAAGTTGGACCAACATTGTATTTTTTGTCAAAAGTGTGAATCACGCATTGTAAATATTAAAATTTGTCATTTTGCGAGGTAATTTGGTAAAATTACCAAAATGCCTTAAACATGTGTATTTTTTAAATTTTAGTCATCGAATTTAGTCGATGAAGATGGAATTAATATGGACCAATGGAGGGTTTTTTCATAAGAATAATAAAAAAATTAATTACAAAAAAATATAAAAATGATTAATTTCGAAAATGGGTTGAAATCTATAGTGACAATGGGTGTCAGCCACATTGTCAAGCAACACCACTCAAACTCTACCACTAATCATCACCTGATAATGTTGTGGGAAAAATAATTTTTTAAGTGATACCACTTGATGTATTGGCGACATTGGTATAAATTTTTAAAAATATTCGTATTTTTTATATATACAATAAAAATGAAATATAAGAAAAATTTTATTTTTTGTGCCGTTTGACACATTGACGACATCAATAATTTTTTTATTTTGTAAAAAGTCTAACAAAAAAAAGGAAAGCTGAAAAATAGGAAAATAAAGATGCATCGATACCATCATAGATCTCTAAAAATCAAATCAAAGTGTGGTAAAATATCGAACCCTTTATTATTACCATAGTAATCAATCAGAACCTTTGCTTTTTCGAGAAAAATTGATGTAATGTTTCTTAATTGTTTTTGAAGAATAAAATTTAATAAACATGATGTAATTTAATTATCCAACAAAAAAGATTGAAGTGAAGGAGAGAAAAGACAAGCTTTGATGTCAGAATTCTTTTTTCACTTTATTTTTCTGCCACTTTATTTTTAAAATCACACTGATGCCACCAACGTGTCAGGCGGTACCACATGCATAAAAAAATATATCGTATATTTTTTATACTGTATTTAAGAGAAATTACATATATTTTTTATAAAGGGATAAATATCAAAACTATACATGAACTATGGTTTAATTTGCAAATGTATATATGAACTTTGATTTTGTGCAATGTTATACATGAAATTTTAATTTCATCCGATTCTTGTAAACTATTAACACAATTATTGATATAACACCATTTTATGTTTATATATTGCATACATAAATTGTTAGAAATAAGTGACCGAATCCTTATTTAAATAAAATACAGTGGTAAAATAAAATAAAAGTAAAATCCATATAGAACTACACTTCTTTTATTTTATTTTAGAATAAACTCCATCTATTTTATATTGATTAGAATAAAGTGTATCAATCTTACTACACTCCTATTAGAATATGGTTTTACAAGCCTATAAATAGACATAGTTTATTCCTCTTATAATCATTCGAATTCAACATAGTAAATTTTCTTCTACTCTGTCCGTAGTTTTTCCCGAAAAGGTTTCCACGTAAAAATCTGAGAAATATTGTCATTATCGACATTGGTATTCGAACTTTCGGGTTGTTCATCTCGATCACGATAATGACGTCTTTGAAGTATGAAATTTTGCTGTTAGATCGCAACACCATATTTGCGTTATGGTAGATTAAGATGAAAGCAGTTATTGCGCAGATGGATTTGAAGGATGCCCTGCTAGGGATAGATAATATGCCTTCGATATTAACGGATGAAAAAAAGAAGCGTAATGATCGAAAGGCGTTAACACAATTACATTTGCATTTGTCTAACGAAATTTTGTAGGATGTGATGAAGGAGAAGACCGTCGCTGTATTATGGAAGAGGCTAACAAATATGTATGTCGAAAACTCTAACCAGCAAGTTGCATACAAAGCAGTGTCTTTATGCTCATCATTTGAAGGAAGGTGCGTCTGTGCACGAACAGTTAACATTGTTTAAAGAAATTCTCTCAAACTTGAAGGCCATGGAGGTTCAGTATGATAAGGAATATCTAGGGTTGATTCTACTTTGTTCGTTGTCCCCGTCTTATTCAACCTTTAGAGACACAATTTTATATAGCTGCGAGTCTCTCACAGTTGATGAGGTTTATGATTCTTTGACCTCATATGATAAGATAAAACATCTTGTGGTTAAACCCAACTTTCAGGGAGAGGGTCTCATTGTTCGTGGAAGACAAGATTGAAATGTTGATTGTAACGCCCCAAAATGTGGGGTTTGGACATTTTTGCTTATGTTGGCACTAATTGCATGTTTGGTGGGTTGGTTAAGTGATTGGGTGTGTTTGGGGGGGTCTGAGAAGTCTTGGGGTCAAGCTTTGGCTTTTGCAGCATTTTTGTTTTGCTCTTAAAAGAACCTGGTTACTGGTACTTGTGCCTTATAAATAATTGTGGTTGTGTTATGTCACAAAAAGCCTTGTGGCTTGGTGGAAGTGGCGTGACATAGCTATTAGGGAGAACAAGGGTTCGAATCCCATGGCAAACAATGAGCATTTATTTTGCATTTATGGACGACAAGTGGTGGAGTTGGAGTAGACTTCTAAGTGGTGGAAGTTTGAATTGATCTTGAGTTGTTGGGAGAAGATTGTGGAGGATATCAAAAAGGGTTTTGAGGTGAGTTTCAAGGAGTTGGTAAGGGGGGAGAGTTGTAGCCGAATAGGTAATTGTTGGTGCAAAATTCGGCCAAGGGGTTTTGGGATAGACATTTCAGCAATTGGTGTTTAGGAGTAGGTGTCGAACTCTTCTCTTCAACTTTTGGGTTTTATTTTTTATGTTATCCTTTTTTTTCCGAATTGTAGGTGATTCTTTCCTCTTCTCAATTTCTTTTTCTCTTCTTCTTTGAGTCAAGATTGTCGAATCCTCTTTAGCCGAATATTGGTAACCTTTTTTCTTTTGTTGTCTCAAACGTCTATTTTCTTGTTTCTAAAGTCGAAGAAATCGAACCCAACTTCTCATTGTTCCTTTTTATTATTTCTTTCTCTCCTGAAGCTAGCCAATTACTTCTCTCCTAGTGTGACTGAAGTGTAAGGGCCTAACCGTTTCTTAATCTTTTTAATTGAGGGTAAGTGTTTCTCTAGCCGAATAGTTTGTTTTTCCATGTTAGTTTTGGGTATTTCTTGAGCCGAATCCTCTTGGACGTCGTGAGTATAGGTTCATTTAATGTTTTCTTTCTAGCTCAAATGGTACTAGGGGGTCGTGACGTTACCCAAGTGGGTGGGTCAAATGCTATTGCCTTTCGTTTTTAGTTCGTGTCTGGTAAGAAGTGCACTTGGTTTTAATGAAGTATTTTTAAGTTATTGAACAAATGGGATGTTAATGTTGATTGTTTTTAATAGGAGGGTGATCGTTGAATAAGGGTTGTTTAAGCCTTACTTGTCTTAACAAGGTAAGCGATGCTTATTGTTGGGGATTTATGAGTACATAGTTGGGTGGTTAACCCAAATGTTGAGAACTGACAAGGGATCGTTATTTGGATTTAGGTTGAGCGTGCAGGGCTCGACGTTTTTCTCTCTAAAGAGGTGTGTAACCGTACACCATTTCTGTTACTGACCAAAAGCCGAAATGTGTGTATTCACACCCCTCTTTACTGTGAATCGACAAAAGTTGAAAAGCTGAAACTGCGGCATTTGAGGCCTCACAAGGTTGCGATCGCTCGTGTGGTAAGCCGAGCCCACAAATCATGGGTGATAAACTGTAAAGGCCACCAGGGCTTAGGCTGTTATGGGTCTCGTTGGGCCGAAATAGGCCGTGTGGGCCCAATGGAATCGTAGGCCCATGTGGATTAAAACTCACGAAAGATGATAAATATTGGATTGGGCTGTGGAATTCACATAGCCATGACTAAATTTGGGCTAAATGGGCCATACGGGCTGTGGGCCTACTTGGGCCGAATGTTGGGCTGGAGGCTCATTACATCGTTTCAACCAATTGAGTTATCTGAGTCGCTCGAGGTGACTGTAGACCTTCGAAGAGGTCGTTATCTGTATTGAGACCCCAAAATAGGTAAGATTATCGAAATACCCCTAAAGGGTAAAATTACTATTTTACCCCTAATAGTTGGAAATAACCATTATACCCCTAGAGGTAGGTTGACTGGTGAGTGTATGATATTTACATGACTGTACTGAGTATGGCACTTTGCATACACGTAACAGTTATGACATGATATACTGCATGGGGATTGGGATTCTGATTTGGAGGAAGTAATGTACTGGTGGCTCTGCCACAATTATTGTTACTGGTGGCTTTGCCACATTTACTGTTACTGGCAGCTTTGCTGCGATATTGGTGTGTTGGCTAGGTTGGTCGATTTTATCCCCATATGGTGTGTTGGTTGGTATGGAGTGGTGTGTTGGTTGGATTGGGGTGGGTTGCATATTTGCACTGTACTGATTCTGTATTGGGCTTAGGCCCACACTATTTCTGTTTAGAGCTAAGGCCTAGACAGCACTGTTACTGAACAGGGCTCAGGCCCAGACTGCTACTGCATGCACGGTTTCCTATTGTAAACTCACCCTTTCTTTTAACTGTGCAGGTAATCCACCGCCTTAGACGATTTGGGAGCTGCTAGGGACTCGGAGATGGTCACACTACTACTTCTGTTTCTTTTATTTTGCAATTAGATTTCGTTTTGGGTTAAATGTTATGTAATAAGGCCGTTGGTGGGTTTTAAGTTTTAATTTGGATTTTGATTTCTTAAACTGAACTGCTAAGTTTTTAAAATAGCATGATTTTTCTAAAGAACACGAGCTTTCAACAACAAAGTTTTTCAAAAAGCTTCTGTGGTTTAAACTGAAGTAATATACCAAAAACAAACAAATTGGTGAACGTATATCGAGAACTTCTTTCAAATATTGATAAAAAGATTTAGATTCAGTAACGGATTCTTACCTAAAAGATCAATATTAAAAACGCTATGATGTGACCTGCCAGATTCAGCCGTAACGGCTAGGCCGGGTTTGGAGTGTTACACTAATGATAATCGTGGAAGGACATAGGAACGGAATCTTTACGGTAAATCTAAAGGTTGATCAAAGTCTTCAAACAGAGGTAAAACTTGTAACTTCTACAAGAAAAAAGGGCACATTAAATCTGAGTGTTATAAGCTGCAGAACAAGATCAAAAGAGAGGATGCGAATCAAAAGGGAAAACAACTAGAAAAATCTAGTGAAGCTGATGTTGTAAAAGACTATAGCAATGGTAAACTTCTAGTCACTTCTATTAACAATTATAAAGTGAGCGAGGAGTGAATCCTTGATTCAGGCTGCACCTTTCACATGAGTCCCAATCGGGATTGGTTTACAGCTTATGAAACAGTGTCTGAAGGTGTTGTTTTAATGGGAAATAATGCTTCGTGTAAAATTGCAGGTGTTGGAACAATTAAAGGTAAGATGTTTGACGGAGTTGTCAGAACACTTAGTGACGTGTGACATGTTCCAGAATTGAAGATAAATTTAATTTCGTTGAGTACTATTGATTCAAAAGGGTACAGATACACAGCTGAAAGTGGGGTTTTGAAGATTTCCAAAGGTTCCCTTGTTGTGATGAAAGGGTAGAGAAAGATTGCTAAGTTATATGTTTTGTAGGGTTCTACTATTACTGGTGATGCAGCTATGGCTTCCTCTTCCTTGTCAAATGATGGTATTACTAAACTTTGGCATATGCGCCTAAGGCATATGAGTGAGAATGACATGGCAGAATTGAGGGTTTTTTACCTATATATTATAAAAATAAAAAATTACTTAAATAGTATGTTAAATAAATTAGTACCAAAATGGTACATCCCGGCATCACCCTAAAATAATGATACATTTTACTGAAAAAATAATTAAAAAACTGGTAATGGCAACTAAATAGGTGGCACCTAAAGAAAAACGGGGCAAATATGACCCGTATACGAACAAAACCTGAACAAAACCCAACCCGCTGTCATAGATGGGGCAGGACAACTGACCATCACTGGTCATGCCTACTGGAGAGGCGGCACACCCCTAGTCACGTCGTTTTTACAGGCGACACATCCGTTGCTTGTCAGCGATGGGACGGGTCGGATGGCATGCCTGTGAGTTGTGTTTTTGTAGACCATTATAAGGTCTCCAATGTCTCAATTTTTGCTGGAAGAGAGAAGAAAATCTTTGAAGAAGAGAAGAAGAGGAAAAAGAGAGCGGGAAGGGGAAAAGGAAAGAAAAAAGAGAGAAGCAGAATAGAGAGGGGGAAGGAGAAAGAGAAGGGAAAAAAAATAAATAGAAAAGGGAAGGAGAGATCGTTGTTTAGGGAAGATTTGGTGTTTAAAAAAATCATAAAAGGTAATTTTTTTATTTAGTAAATTCTTTTTGTTATAAATAAATGTTAATTTGTTTTTGTTGTTATTGTTGATTTAATTTGGATTTAATTTTAATTTTATTTTTGTAAAGTACTATTTAGTTAAAAGAGCTATTAAGGTATGTTTGTATTTATTTTATATTTTCATTCATTCATAAGTTATTTTTAATGTTTATTGAAGTAAAAAGCCTATTTATGTTATGTATAAAGAAAGTTTTATTTTTTATGTAATTTATTATTTGTTATGTGTGTTGTAGGTTGATTAGATTTATTTTTATGTAATTTATTTGGCATGTTATTTTGATTATTTTAATATAAATTTTTATTTTTATGGAATTTGTGAATGAGACTATTGAGTTGGAATTTATGAGATAAATTAGGAATAATAGTTTACATGTTCTAATTTTTAAGATTTTATAATTGGGAATAAGAATTTATATTTTAAATTTTATTTTATGTTTTTTGTAAATATTATAAATGAAACTTCTTTTGAATCATTCTATGCAAATATATATATATATATATATATATATATATATTGACAATAATTAAGTTGGCATATTATTATATAGATTATATTTTAAACCAATACATTTTACTTATTATCATTTTAAAATAATAATAATATTAGTATTTATAATGTTGAGATAGTTTATGTTATGTTTTTTTATATTTTTTATTGGCGTTTATGTTATGCTTTTTTATATTTTTTTATTGGCATGTTATTTTTATTATTTTAATATAAATTTTTTGTTTTTTATGTACGTAAAAGATTAAACTATTGAGATAGAATTTGTGAATGGGACTATTGAGTGGAGTTTGAGTTGGAATTGGAATTTAAAGATATATTTATTTTGTTAATGTAGTATAGAAAAAAATATGATGTGGACAAAAGCTGTTTGGTATTTATTGTAATTAAAAGAAATAAATAAAATTTAGGTATTTTGATAAATATTTAAAATGCATCAAACTTAGAAATTAGTTACCGAAATTTGTTTTGAAATTGCAGGTATCGCAATGGGTTCATTGATTAAGAACGATGATCACATATCAAACATAGTTAATAATATGGTAATATACTGTTATTTGTTAATAACAAGTTCCCTTAAAAAAAGTTTTATGTCATTTACGGAAATAAATTATGTTATAATAACTATTTTTTGTAATTTGATAGTGTCAAGGCCCATACCGTGCATTGAGGGGTCGGGTGAATGGTTTAGGATATCCCTCAGATGAACGACTGATGCCATACTTGGAGTTAGCCGGATTCGGGCTAGCAGCATTGATCCGAACGTTTGATTTGCGGAACGATTTAATATCTGCATTGGTCAAATGTTGACGCCCGGAGACCTACACTTTTCATTTGCCGTGTGGGGAGTGCACTGTCACTCTGAAGGATGTTGTATTGCAACTTGGGCTCCCAATCAACAGGAGTGTTGTAACGGGCGTAAGTACGATAATTGAGCCAGCTGCCTTTTGTCATAGCCTACAAGGAGTCTCACCCAACGATGCTGAGTCCAGATTTACGAGTTTGAGATTTTCATGGTTGAAAGAAAATTTTGAACATTTATCAATTAATGCTACTGAGCAGAAGGTGATGTCGAGCGTATATTATCCATATTATAAGGGGTGTACTGATGCTGGATGCGAACAACAATAGGGTTCATTTGATGTATTTACCTTCATTAACTGATTTGTAGAATGTTTGCTTGTATAGTTGGGGTTCCGCAGTTCTAGCTATGTTGTATCGTGAGCTTTGTCGGACGACAAAGCCTAATGCTGTAGATATAGGTGGATGCCTCATATTGCTACAGTCATGGGCTTTTTATCAAATGCAATTCTTGGCATCTGTTAGGCACCAAGCATACGTCTTTCCACTGGTGAATAGGTGATAAAATTTAACTTGTTATAATAATTAATTGATATTTTTTTCTAATGATATTTTTCTAATGATACTATTCTAATGATACTATTCTAAACTATTCTAATGATACTATTCTAACATGTAATTTTTTTTCATTGATGGAGTATCAATCCGGGTATCGAGAGATCATACACTGTCCCGATATATTGTCTAATGATTGAACAACATGTCGGGGAAGGGGTACGCTATTTCAATATTCGTGACATGTAATTACTTTGTATATCTCATATGAACCGTGTTAAATTTTAACCATGTTATTAATCGTGCAGTTTATCTAGATGCTGTATTGGAGACCAGAATTTGCAACTATTATACCGTCATCTGTCCACATTCATTCTCATCTGTAGTGCATTAGCGTACCAATTATCAATTTCTGGACAGTTGAGTGGTATAACGGGGATCGAATACTCCAGCAGTTTGGTTGCATCCAGTATATTCCGGCTCTGCCAATACAATTGGGGAAGATTCACGGGATTAATAAGAGAGGAAATTAAGGAAATAATTGGGGGGTTATACACTAGAAATATATTGTAGTGTTGGATAATCGGATGGCACAGAGACTTCAGATGGATATTTCTTTCGATTTGCAAGCACCGTTAGAGTAGATATAATGGTACTCTAGTACGGGAAAACCATATTTACTTGGTAGGCAGTCGATTGTAGTCCCCTCGCACATGCATTGGATTGGGGCATACGAGCCAGAGCTTAAGCTAGAAGCAGAGCTAGAGCCCGAACCCGAGCCCAAGTGGTCGCATATACATTCCGAGAATAGTTCTTATCATCCGAAGTTGCGGGTTAATGACTATTTTCCGGGGTCGTCAGGACTCAGGTATAATTCCAGTTTTGATATCTTTAGTCCAGTACCATCACAGTACAACACTCCTCCCGACCTGTATCCACTGTATTACTCCACTCCTCTTGGATCGTATCCACCGTAGTATAGCACTCCTCTCTGCTTAAGTTCATCGATGGCGTTCGGGGCATATGATTTTTTTTCGTGTTTCGCACGCCCCCACCTGCGATTGAAGAGGATGTTGATCGCCGCGATCATCCACAACGTGAACGTCAACCCCCGTAGAAATATACCCCTAGGACCACACCATCAATTTTAGGGGTTTCTTGCAATTTAAAATTACAAAGTTTGTACTTTTTTATTCGAAAAAATATAAATCAAGAAAAAGACAATATTTGTATTTATTTAATTAGATTAATTACAAAATTAAAACTTGGAACAAACTTTATGGTCATAAATTAGATTAATTGAAACATTACAACATTACAACATTACCCATTCTTTGCATCAAGGTAGTCAACATGTAGAATGTAGCCGAGAAGATAGATGAAATCGAAAGATGTCGTGTTTTCAACAACACAGTGTTGATCCGCTCCACCAAGTTTGTAGTCATATGACCATAGTGAAAGCCCTCATCAAAACTTTAAGCCCAATGCCACGGCTTCATGGTACCCACCACTATCGAAAATATGTGTTCGTTTGGCCTTTCATGTAACTCTTAAGTCGAGTCATTCTTTGGCAAAAAACGTGTGGCTCTAGCTTGTGCACTGTATATGTATTAAGAAAAGATAAGTTACAGTATTGCCCTAAAACATTAAAACTTATATTGAAAAGATAAGGTTACAATTTACACATTCTCACAACTTGTCTCCACCAGTCTGCATTCTTATAATCTCAATGGAAGTTAGCTGCGACGAGCCGGATGTAGTAAATGGATCTCTATGGAGCACTAGAACGCCTAATGGCGACAATTAATCATTTCCCTCTATCGGAGATGATGCAAATATTATCGTTGCTAATAACATACCTCCGCGGGTTGGTAAGAAGGAATTCTCACGATTCTATGTTCTCATTATCTACGATGGCAAATGCTATTAGGAGCACGTTCTTGTTCCCGTCTTGAGCAATCTGTGTATATTTTTCATATAGCCAGGTCCCATCTACTTGCACAAACGACTTGTAGTGGGGAAATGCACACACACATGGATCAAACATCCAAAACATTTGATGGAAAATTCTTTTTTTCGGTTGTAGTTGGTCACCTAAGCCGTAATAAAGTCGTGTCTGTAACTCAATGATAGTCCTTGGTATGTACTCTCACATAGCGTCTATCCATCATTGTAGCTCATTGTATGATGCATCAAAATCCTCGTACAATTGCTCCATTGCCATCTGTTTACCTATCCATGCTTTTTGGTATAATACTCGATACTAAAATCGTGCCTGCATTTCGGCAATCAGTACCAAAACTTTAATGGTTGGCATGTCCTTTACCATTGCCATGATACACGTACAGATAGTTTTGGAATCAAGTTTTCAATGACCTTCTATCATATGTGTTGATTTACATGTGTGAGGCCCAACAACTTTTCGTATCTCCCACATCTGTGACTTTTGAATAAATACAGCTTGTACCCACCAATTGCAGCCTTCCGCAGACTTCCAACATTCCCCAATATATAATGTTGGTTTAGACACTATGACTTTATAGTCCACTGATATATTCATGTTATACCGCTTAATAGTAAATACGCACTTTTCCTTACTTTTGAATCTCTGGCCTACGAATAACTCTTCAGGATCGAAATCTACGGCCAGCCTGTAAGCAGGTAGTATTTTAGGGTACTCCGGGAACTCGGCTACGTGCATTGCATCAAGGTCTATGAGCGACATGTGTGGCTCAAGATTATTGTGTATCACAATACATCGAATCTGGATCCCGATTGAAGACGCGTTAATGTTTCTATCACCATCCACGTCTTTGTCATCAATATCATCGGAGACCTCATCCACATCGGGATCACTATCACTATCGACCTCGTGATCACAAGGATTAGGACTATCGTGTCCATCATCACCAACCACATCAATATCGGGTGCAACATTAAGATAGATATAGATCCCGCATATAGTCGATTCACTATCAATGTACGATATTGGAGCCACCATACATGGTTCTTGAGCTCCATGTTTTTCACCTAATGCAGTGAGATCTTCAATTGGCTCTACACCAGCTAACTCAGCAAATAACTGAATCGATGCATTTTGGTCACTCCGATTCCCACAATAAATAGTGATAATTGTTTTTGCGTCTTCATCGTTTACAAGTTCCATTTCAGTGAATTTGATGTGATCTGTCGAAACTGGAAACTTGTAGAAAATTTTCGAGATCATTATCCCACAACGTCTAATAATTTTTGCGCTAATCCTTTCCTTCATATCATCGAACGAGACATTTCTATTAAATCTCATTGCTATTTGTTGGCGACATTCAAATATACATCCAACGGTTGTTGTCAAGATTATTCCATCGAAATAAACGCATACGAAAAACTGATTATCCATCTTCAATACTCAACCTGTTAAAAAATAAAAAGAAATTCTCAAAAAAAATTTGAACAGCATAAAAATATTTACATAAAAAATTTAATGAATAAAAAGAGACCAAAATTATATCAAAATGTAATTTTTTCATTCATAAGCTCAAACTTTTTCAGTTCTCATTTTCTACATGAACAACATTTATCTTTACATTTAACCAGTTAAATTCAGTTCTACGTTTTTCTTCCATCTCCAATCATGTATCTTCCTCTAGGAAATTCTCTATATTAAATTCTGAATTCTCTTCAAAATCATCTTCTACAATCCAATTTGAAAATTCTTCAAGACCTTTTTCCTCTTCAATCTTTATAGCGGGTATTGAATTTAGAAATTCTCTTGGTGATTTTCTAACAACTAATGTATCCATCCATGGTATGTCAAACACATTTTGCTTTCCAGTTAACTTTCGTGAACCTACACTTTGTCTCACTATTTTCCTTGCTCCATAAGATATTATAAACTTCACAAAGTATATAACTAGATTCCAATAGGTTCGTGGTACCAATGTCTTCCAAAGTTGGTTTAAAATGATTTGATGCTTCCATTCTATTAATGTCCCTCTAAGGGTTAAGTATTACACGTTATTCTTTCTAATCAGTTCATGACCCTTCCATAACACTTCTTACATCTTATGATTTACGGTAATAATGTGTTGAACGATGTCTTCGTTTCATTCTATAATCTTGCAATTCTCTCATCATCTTATCAACTTTCTCCCTCTGTGCTGAAGTTATTATCTCATTAGGAAATATCAAATTTATTACCATTTCTAACAATATCATTGACAGAAATATTTTCAGTATTTATCCATTTTTTCTGTTATCACTAACTAACAATTACTTTATAATAGTTATTAACATAAAACTTTCAAATATATTAAAAATTTTAAACAAAACATTCATAACCTAACAAATCACAAGAAACCTTAAACAAGTAATTAATCTAAATATAAAACTTACTAACAAATTGCAATAAACAAAATAACTTTAAAACAAAACATAAAAATAACACTAAACAAATTATATAATACTAACAAAATAATTTTTCTTATCATAATCTATTCTATTTGAAAATAAAATAACAATAAAAATACATTTTCTTTCTTCTTTTCTCCCTCTCTTTTTCCTTATGTTCTGCTATTTTTTTTAGCAGATACTAATATTGAGCCAGATAGGGGCAGGGGAAATGGTATTGGTGCTGCCTATCAGATAGGGGTCACCAGTACCGCCTATCAGATCAGCACCATACTCCTTTCATATAAAATACATTCTCTATACTATTCTAGACAAAGTGGTGCCACCTATCAATTAGGCACCACTATTCAAATATTATTTTTTAGTCAAATGTGTTAGTATTTTTGGGTGGTGCCGCTTATGCACCACCCTCCACTTGCTTGGATGTACCATTTTGGTATATAATCTATTTAACATACCATTTAAGTATTTTTTTTATTTTTATAATATATAGGTAAAAGAACCCCAGAATTGAGCAAAAGAGGATTTATTGATGGGTAAGGAATTTGCAAACTAAAGTTCTATGAGCACTGCATTTTTGGGAAGCAAAAGAGAGTTCGATTCACCAAAGGAATCCATAACACAAAGGGAACATTTGAGTATATTCATTCTGATCTGTGGGGACCATCTAGAGTGCCTTCGAGAGGTGGAGCTAAGTATATACTAACTTTTTTTATGATTTTTCCACAAAAGTTTGGGCATTCTTCCTGAAGCAGAAAAATGATGTGTTTTCCATATTTAAGTCTTGGAAAACTATGATTGAAAAATAGATAGGAAAAAAAAATAAAACACCTCTGCACAGAAAATGGCTTAGAGTTCTGTTATGAAGAGTTTAATGAACTATGCAAGTCAGAAAGGATCGTGAGGCACTTGACAGTTTGTCATACTCCACAACAAAGCAGCATTGTGGAATGAATGAACAGAATGATCATGGAGAAAGTTCGATGTATGTTGTCGAATGCTAACTTAACGAAGTCGTTTTGGGCCGAAAGAACCTCTATTTCATGTTTTTTTATCAACCGATCTCCATCTGTTGCCATTGAGAAAAAGACTCCGAAAGAGGTATGGTTTGGTAATCTTGCTGACTATCCTGATTTAAAGAACTGTGGGTGTCCTACGTATGCTCATGTTGATAATGGAAAATTGGAATCGAGATCCATTAAATGTGTTTTTTCTTAGTTATAAAGCCGGTGTAAAAGGGTATAAGTTATCGTGTCCTGAAAATAGAAAAGCTGTGATTAGCAGAGATGTTGTTTTTGATGAAACTGCTATGCTACCTAACTTATCTCTTAAAGACTCTTCCAATAAAGAAAATTAAAAGTAGGTAGAGCATCAGATTAATTCAAAATCTACAACAGAGTCGACTCCTCAAGCTATTATAAAAATTCAGAATAGAGTTGCTTTTTCACCACAAAACTCTATCGCCAAATATAGAACTAGAAGAGAAATTAAACCTCCAAAGAAGTATGTCAAAGCTAATCTACTTGCTTATGTTTTAAATGTGGATAAAGATATAAAAACAAACCAAGAGCCATCTAATTATTTTAAGGTGGTTAGCTGTGAAGACTCAGAAAAGTGAATGTTTGCTATGTAAGAGGAGATGGAATCACTCCACAAAAACAGAACATGGAATCTTGTGAAACTTCCAAAAGGTAAAAAGGCTGTTCATTGTAAATGGGTGTTTAAAAAGAAAGAAGGGACTCCAAGAATTGAAGAACCCAGATATAAAGCAAAGCTTGAAGAACCCAGATATAAAGCAAGGCTTATTGCAAAGGGTTACAGTCAAATTCCAGGAGTGGAATTCACAAATGTGTTTTCCCCAATTGTGAAGCATAGTTCGATTCGAGATTTGCTTGGTATTGTGGCCATGCATGATTTAGAGCTTGAGTATTTAGATGTAAAAACTGCATTTTTGCATGGAGAACTTAAGAAGGTTACATGCAACAATGAGAGGTATTTACAGTTTCAGAAAAAGAGGACCATGTTTGCTTGCTGAAAATGTCCCTTTATGGTTTGAAACAATCACCAAGACAGTGGTACAAAAGGTTTGATTCCTTTATGACTTCTCATGATTTCAAAATAAATAGTTTTAATAGTTGTGTTTACTTTAAGAAAAAAAGTGACGGTTCTTTTATATATCTACTCCTTTATGTTGATGACATATTGATAGCAGCGAAAGATAAATGAGAGATAAGAAAGGTCAAAGCCCAACTAAGTGAAGAATTTGAGATGAAATATTTGGGGCCAGCAAAGAAACTTGGTATGGAGATTCTCAACGATAGAAAAGTAAGTAAATTGTACTTAAGTCAGAAGGGGTACATTGAGAAAGTTCTTTGCAGGTTCAATATGTGGAGTGCTAAGTCCGTTAGTACTCCTTTAGTAGCCAATTTTAGACTTTCATCAGCTTTGTCTCCACAATCAGATGATGAGATTGAGTACATGTCACATGTTCCATACTCTAGTACAATGGGATCTCTCATGTATGCTATGGTTTGTTCATGTCCAGATTTATCTTGTGCAGTAAATGCAGTTAGTAGATACATGGCGAATCCCGATAAAGAACATTGGAAAGCAGTTCAGTGGATTTTAAGATACTTATGATGTACTACCGATGTTTGCTTACAGTTTGGAAGAACTAGAGATGGAGTCATTGGATATGTTGATGCTGACTTTGCTGGAGACCTTGATAGAAGAAGATCTCTCACAGGTTATGTCTTTACAGTCAGAGGTTGTCCAATTAGTTGGAAAGCCACTTTGCAAACTACAGTCGCTTTGTCTACCATTGAAGCTCAGTACATGGCGATTACTGAGGCTTGTAAAGAAGCTATTTGGTTGAAGGGACTCTTTAGTGAACTCAATGAAGACCTTCAAATCAGTACAGTATTTTGTGACAGTCAGAATGCCAGCTTCCTTACAAAAGATTGAATGTTTCATGAGAGAACAAAATACATTGATGTTCGGTATCATTTTGTTTGTGATATTATTGCTCGTGTTGTTATTGTTGTGAGCAAAATTAGTACTCATGAAAATCCTACAGATATGATGACTAAGTCACTTCCTATAACCAAGTTTGAGCATTGCTTAGACTTGGTTGGTGTTCATTGTTGAAGTTAAACCCTTAAGGGGTTTTATGGAAGAGGTGGAGAACTTGTTCGTTGAGAGTTCGCGATGAAGAACTTGTTCATTTAGAATTCGTGTCACGGTGGAGATTGTTAGAATTAAGTGACCCGAATCCTTATTTAAATAAAATACAGTGGTAAAATAAAATAAAAGTAAAATCCATATAAAACTACACTTCTTTTATTTTATTTTAGAATAAGGTTTTTAAACCTTATTAAACTCCATCTATTTGATATTGATTAGAATAAGGTGTTTGAATCTTACTACACTCCTATTAGTATATGGTTTTACAAGCCTATAAATAGACATAGTCTATTCCTCTTGTAATCATTCGAATTTTACCTAGTGAATTTTCTTCTCGTCTGCCCGTGGTTTTTTCCCGAAAGGGTTTCCACGTAAAAATCTGTGTTATATTTTTATTTCTCTTTTCTTTGCGATATATTGTCATTACTGACATTCTATTTTTTACATAAATAATTATATTTATCCAATATAAAAATAAATTGATGTATTTATTTCTTTAAATGTGTATGATTAAATCAAAATTAAAGTTTCAAGTATACATTTGAACCACAATTAGAGTTTCACGTGTGTAATTGCACCAAATTAAAGTTCATGTATACAATTGCACATTAAATCAAAGTTAATGTATAATTTTGAGATTTATCCACCAATTTATCATGCGACACCACTTAAAAGATTATTTTTTCCCACGATATTATTAGGTGATGATTGGTGGCAGAGTTTGGGTGGGGCTGCTTGATAGTATGGCGGCACCCATTATCACTGTAGATTTCAACCCATTTTATTATTTAATTTGTTTTTCATTCCATTTTTGTAATTAATTTTTTGTATTATTTTTATAAGAAAACCCGCCATTGAATCAAAGATAATTATATTTTCATATTTATTAATTTATGGAATTCTTGGCTACATAATATCTATTAGATCTTGTTGGAAAATGAGATGACATATAAGCCCTTAGATTGAAATTATGATGTTGAATATTTTATTATTTAAATTATTTATTATTAAGATAATTATTAAGGAAATATGAAGAAATGTCTTTATATGTCCTATGCTTCCAACGTGTAAAAAAAAGGAAGAAGAGAGAAACTTTTCTTTTTATTCAATCTAATCCTTCTCTATCAAATTTCACCATTTCAACTCCAAACTTAAAGAATTTTCATAGCAACCAAAAGAAAAAAAAAAGTGAAGTAGAGACCTTAGTGAGCTTATATGTCATCTTCAAAGTAGGTGATTTGAAGTTAGATGTGAAGGAAGTTAAAAGGACGGTGAAGCGATTAAAGTGATAAGATAAGATTTAAGTATTTCATATGGATTTTATGTTTAGTTGAAGTAGAAACATGAGAAAGTGATTTCTAGTGTATATTTTAATTATGTTTTTTATATGTTAATGAAATGGAAAGAGAAGAGAAAGTGATGGAAGTGTTGTAGATAAAAGAAAGGAAATGACAAATATAACGCCCCTCACCCGTCCCAACATTGAAGCATATTCTTTGCTTGTATAAAAAATTTTCTTTTGCAAACCATTCATTTCAAAATATATTAATGTTCCACAAATCATTTTAACAAAGTTTACAATAATTCAAGCTGGTTTCGAATCATTTTTGGTTTTTGAAAATATGGAAAGACATTTATAATTCATAAAACGAGTGATCGAAGCTTTTTAACTTGTAACAGCGTTTTATAGGTTCAGATAAGTAGAAGTTTTATTATAATCTAAGCTATAAACAATTTATATTAAAAACCTAGAAACAATCTTCAAGCATTTTGGAAGCTTTAAAATCAACTTAAAATCATTTAAAAATGTTTTTCAAGTGATTGGAGGAGCCTAGAGTCAGGTATGAGCCTTAGAGGGCCCAATGTAACACCCTATACCTGACGCAGTCGTCAAGCCCGAATATTAGAATGCCACACCACTGTCTCATATTACACTCGTAGTAATTTATCACGTTATTAAGAAATCATTCTTTTTAATAAGCATTTGCGCGAATTTTAAGTCCAACATACATCAATTAGCGGTAAAAACATGCTCAACATACTTCAATAAAACTAATATTAACAAATATACATGCTATTGAACCACTTAACAAAAATTCTTGAAAAAGTATATAGGTATCGATACTGTAACAAAGGTCTCGATATTCCTATAAAAGGCTATCAGTATTGATTGGAAAATCGATACCAAATCAGCATTCTATTTCTTTTTTAAAAATCAAAACACATGAAAATATCAGTACATTTCAAAAAGTATCAGTTTTATTACCCCAAGTATCAACACTCGTGATAAGGTAACGATACCAAATTGAAATGCTGACTTCCTGCATAGTGAAATATCACAGAGATATCATTTTTAAAACCCAAATATCGATACATCTACTCCAGACACCAAAAAATACAACATAATAAAGCAAATAATCCATCTTAATCATAACCCATTCAACATGTAACCAATACCTCATCAAATAAACATAAAAATGACCAACATAATAGTTCAATCATCGAAAACATGTCTAAGTAACCAAGTGACATAACAAAAACAATATCCATAAATCCTAAGAATTAATAGGCTATGAAAATAACCAAAACATCATGACAACATTTATGCAATAGTTCTACCACATTGTCTTTATTTCCCAAATCATAAACAGATAATAAACACCTATGAATTAACGTAAAAGACTTGCTTGGATCACCCCTCGAACGCTACTAATCTATAATGTATTAAAAGGAGTGGGTGAGCTTTACAAGCTCAGTGAATGCCTAGAGCAACTACCATGCAATTAGATCATAAAGCATTATTGAAACATCCATTTAACTGTAACACCCCAAACCCAGCCTAGACGTTATGGCCGAATCTAACAATGTCACGTGGAATGGAAGTTTAAAATGAATTTATCGGGTTAAAATCATTCCAGTTATTTAGCCTTTCTCTTAGTTCAAGGTAAAACACATTTTCTTTATTTCGTCTAAAATCATATCTTTTTAGCGGAAGCTTTGAAACGTTTGTTCGAAGAAAACCATTGGTGTTGAAAGAAACCGTTGTTTAAAACAAAATTGAGTTTACTGTCTAGTCGTTCTAAACCGTAAAGCAATAAAAATCCAAAGTTTTAAATCCAAAATAGTCCAAAGTCCTAAAAATTACATCAACTTCAAATAGGTAATAAACTCTAAAATTTACTAGAATAGTTTAGAATTTACATGTGGCCACCGCTGAGTCCTCCGCTGTGCTGATCTGTCAAGTCTCAGGATTACCCGTACAGATTAAACAGAAAGGGTGAGTTTTCGTAAAATCAATGTGTAATCCCTATAGAAAACATACATACAGATACACATCAGATTACAGTCATTTACAGTCTGGTCCTGAGCCCATTACAAAGTCAATTTGGACCTTAGCCCAATCAGATACAATCTCAAAATTATATTAGGGCCTTGGCCCATGTTAGATATAGAATGCAGATACAGTAAATCAAAATCCTACCCACCAGCCTCTACGCACTATCTCCGTCCAGCCCTACACACCATGTAGGGATTAAATCAACCCTCCTATCCATACACACCATGCTGTACCAAAATACGGCACATAATCATATATTTGTAGCAGAGCTGCCAGATAACAAGCTTAATAGCCCTTCAGACACTTCCTCCAAATATTATCAATAACCCACCCCAATGCAATGCAACATACAAAAGATGTCATTCTAGTATACAGTTATAGTCCATACATTCAGATCAACATACATGTTCAGTTCAAATATCATACAGACAGTTCATACAATTAGGGGGTCTAAGTAATGCTTATCGACCCTACTTGGGCAACCCGCACAACCTTAAGTAACTTTTCAGAAACATGGGCTCACACGCCCATGTAGCCTGCCCGTGTGGCCCACACGGCCTAAATTGGCCTTGGCTGTATAGGTCACACGGCCTGGCCCAGAATCTCACACGCTCGTGTAGGCCCACACGCCCGTGTGTTTGGCCTGTGTGTCACACACGGCCTACCTGACCATCACACGACTATGTCATGCACGCACAGCCTGGCTCGTCGACCACACGCCCGTGTTCCGTCACACGGCCTACCACACAGGTGACCACATGCCGGTGTGGCGTTGACAGAATACTTTTTCAGCTTTTCGCTGAATTCTATTTTCTGCGTTTCGGGTATACACCTTGTGTCGATTCACTGCCAAACTAATCCCGAGACCACCAGAACCTATAATCAACAATCCAAAATCCCAAACTTATTCTTAACACATGATAAATCGAAGTTACAAAATGACTCAATAAACCTGAAACGAGATATTCATCTTTCGAGCAAAAAACCATTACCTTCTATCAAATAGTAGGAATTCCCCACCCTTAGAATGCAGATGATTGATATTCAGCCTTCGATTTACACTTACAAACCAACCGAAACCCCTCTTTAACTAATATTTATAAAAAACCCGTTAAGATCAATCAGAAACCAAACTTACCGAACTCGAGTAGCACTAACCACATTGCAGAAACGAAGGAAAGTAAAAGGATAAAAGAACTAGAAGAAGAAGAAAGAAAAAGAAAAACAAGCAAATCTAATAACTCCCTAATTTCCCTCCCACTAACTCTACTAACAAACCACCACTCAGTTCCCCATTTCAGCACAACTCTGGCCGAAATTTAGAGCAAAAATATTACCTCTTACCAAAGTCGGGATTCAAACTCAAGACCCTCAGCAACCTGACACCCCACTTAACCACCAGACCAGTAGGCTTATTCTAATGTAAATTTACAACCAATTAAATAAAAGCCTATTAAACAAGGTAAAGGCTTTATTCAGAAAAATACCCAAAATTTTCCCAAGTCAAAGCTTGAACTTAAAACCTCTCACACTCACCCAGAGCACTTATCCATTGAAGCAAATACAATTGTATGTCACACACCTACAAAAACAAAATTTAAATTTTTGGGGCGTTACATTAACACAACTACAACAACTCAGTTTTAATATCAGATTTTACTTATTCATGCATTATTCATTAGTTCATTTACATAGTCATCACAATCACTTTCATGTGTACATCACAATACTTATAATAATATTTAAAGATAATTTGACAATTGAGCTGTGAAACATAAAAATAGACACTATCACCAAAAATTGGATACACAGATCTCCAACACACTAAATGACTCATAAAGTCGAACATATCCCAAAAAGTAAAGCATATAGCTAACACTCTCCATCACACCAAACATTCCCGTTGAATGGAGCTGAGCTCACATTCTTTTATCTCTCCAACATGTCCCAAGGCCTCAACACCTAAATCATATAACACATATAGATGAGTACTCACAATCCTATGGCAAACCAACTATATCCAATGGTCTCAAGGTTCACAAAGCCAAAATGTCCATTATTAAACACATATATTACTTACCGATTATCCGCTCACTATCACTGCATATTTGCATCATTGGCACAATATTATTATTGTCACTTAGCATGAATAACATCCCTACATATACACTTTCACAACAGTAATCATGAACACATAACACATATAATAGCATTTCATTTCAATCCACATTTTCACAATAACACAAACACATACTTCACAAGTTAAACATGAGTACGAGAAAGCTTACACTCAGAATTTAGAGTAGTGGTTTAGGCTACAACTAAATTCCCAAATAACGTATTAAATCATGTTTACAAGCAGTAATTCCAAACATTCACCAATATGTTTTCACTGAAAAGTTGAAAGCTCAAACTAGCATTTCCTTAGCTCGTAGAAGGTCCTAATGAATTTGAAGCTTCAACAAAATAGTTCACACAATAACACAATCAACAATCAGCTAAGGATTCACCTTAAACAATCAAAATCATAAGCCTAAGCTATGTTCTCAAGTAGTCGAAACCTTCGACATAGCAAACTTGATATCTAAATATCTCGGTCTATACTCAATTTTTTTTTCAAAAACTGATTCCATTCACCTATTAATTCACCTATGGCTAATTCTTAACTTTTAAACCACGCAAAACTACTTAATTCAAATCACTAACGTGTGAGCTTAAAAAACTCAATAAGTACTCAAGGATAATCTGATTTATCCTATTCCATTATTAATGATGAGCCCCTTTAATAAAATTTATTACAAGATTTACTTATTTCACCCTTTAGTAACTCAAAAAAATTCATTTCTTATTATCCAACTATAAGTGCTCAACTTACTCCTTTTATGACTTATTAATCCATGACGATAAGAAAATTCCTATTCGAGTTTTTTATTTTTGATTCAAATGACATAAGATTCAAAGTTTACTCCATTAAGCCATAACCTCTCAATATAATTTTTTTTATAGAATATATCTTAATCCAACTCAGAATCCAACCTGGAAAAAGCCCATCTATATACTTCTAAAGACTTTTAAAAAGGGGCTGCTATCTGAAAAACTCTATTTTTTTCATCATTTTTTTCATAAGAGAATCCCTCTCTTCTGCATATTCTAATCGATGAACTGATCAATGAAGCTACCAACTAAATTTTGTATCAATAATGATGTTGTGAGCATAGATCAAACCCACCAAAAGAGTTTGCCATTCTCTATGATGCTAAGGTTGTTGTCCTCATCTTCTCCAATACTAGTAAGCTTTTTAGGTTTTCCAACTCAGATTGAAAAGCAATAGCTGAGAAGAAACAATACTCAATGGCAATGGTGGATATCGAGTGGAAGCGAACAACATTAACAGAAGAGACATGCACTGCCAAGAGCCACGCCAAGCAAGGGGAAGGGCTTCGACAATACTATATCCAACATATACTTCTACCTCTTTAGTGCTTCATAGCTATTTATAGATACATTTGTGATTTTGGCTCCACATTTATTCTAGGTATAAATTGTTCTATTCTTTACTCAAATATTTCCCTAGAACTTAATGAACTTTTTCCTTGATTCATCTCATAAGAAATTGCAATCTTATTTAATGTGTTCATACACACATGAAAGCCACATGCATAAATTTGTCTTGTTAGAATCAAGTTAATATGATATGATAAGTGCTAAAAGTAACATCTTTTTACGTAATTTTTAATACGTTTTTGGATGATTATCCGATGTTAATTGTGAATTTTATACTCCTAATCCTTTAAATTCATGTTTAATGCTTAATAGAGCACTTGAGAGTAAAATGAGTAAAAAATGAGTGAAAACCGGAGTGTCAGAGCACGCTGCAAGAGCCATATGGGTTGAATCATTCCAGACAGCCATACCACATGGCTGTGTGACCCACATGAGCGTGTGGTAAGCCATGTTGATTTCATGGAATTACGCACTGAACTACAAAAAATCATGATTTTTAGGTTTTTCGGACATTCTAAGATGTATATATAAAAAAATAAGAAGATAGGAGTGAGCCGTCAGAGAATATTCAAGAAAAGAACTCAAAAAGTACCATTGAAGCCAACTTTGAAGTATATTTCCGTCAAGATTGAAGATTCCCTGTTGATTTCTTAGGAAGTTATCATGAGTTTCTTTGTTTCTTTCGGTCATACTATATTTTGGACTTTTTATTTTCAAGCATGAACTAATTTTCTAAATACATAGGAAGATGAACCCTATGATGGATTCTATCGTTTGATTTTTATTTTACACAATAAAAACTTAGTTTATTGTTCTCAATTATGTGTGCTTAATTCTTGGTTATTGATCTATGTTTGATGTGCTTAATTCGGTGGTTGAATAGACCCTGTTTAAGATTAGATCTTGCGTAATTGAGTGGAGTTGCACGCAATCCTAAAAATAGAACGACATAAATCTACTGGATTAGAGTCAAATCTAATAGGAGAATCCGAAGCATGAGTTAATGCAATAATAAGAATTTTAAGTAGAAAAAAAATTTAATTAATCAACCTAGCGTCATTTGATCTTATGCTCGAAAGAGATTTTTGCATAATTTAGGGATTTCTACAGGTCATGTTACTAAGTAAAGAAATTGCATAATTTAGATTGACAGCGACAGATGAAATCTAGGTGAATTCTTTCCTGGTTATTGTTTCTCTCTTTGGTTGTTAATTAATTATTTTTGTGTTTTGTTCTTTTTCGTGTTCGTTAGTTAATTAATTTAGTTAAATTTAATTTTTAATCAATAACTCAAATTATTCGATTAAATAATAGAAAGACGGTAATTACTAATACTTTTAGTCTTCGTGGGAACAATATCTTTGCTTATTGTAGTTATACTATTAATTGATAGGTACACTTACCTTAGTCAACTTTTTAGTTAATTCCGTAGACACCATGATAAAACGATTTCAAATTTATTATCTTTATGCATGTTAGACACCTCTTATTTAGTATTGTCCAAGAAATAAAAGATAATGTTGCCTTACAATTGCTTTCCTTGTGTTGTTTTGCATTCCTGTATATGTAAAAAAATTGTGTTTTACTTTCCCTAACGGTATTATCCACAACCAACATGTAAAACAAAATCCCATTATACAAGACCCACATGATTGCTAATCAGGCAGTGCCAATTTTATAATTTTGGGATAGTGGTGTATTAGCACAAATAAGAAATTGCAGCTATACATGATAAGGACCAGTTTCTTGTTTCATCACCCACCAATTTAATACACTTCATTTTAATACTATATCCAACACATCCACGAGCTTCAACTCGACCTCCGCCAAAAAAACCTACAATCTCAACCGTCTTGAAGCCCAACGCACTGAGATCAATTTTCGAGATCCATATCACACAAACATATCGATAATAATGCACAAATGATTGAGTAGTAGTTAGCTTTTCAAGTGGTCCATCTTGAACTTCTACAGTGGTAGAAACATAACATTGGAACTAAAGCTACAGTAATATTATAGGTTTGTACTAATCTGTAAAAGTTTTGACATAATAAATTTGTAATATAATTATCCCTTCTTTACTGTCCATAAATGTTAGTTTTATAACTTAACTGCAATTGTCACTTGCACAATAAATTTTGAGCTTTGCATTCAACTTTAGATATGGATTATATTAGTGATCTTGTAGTGCAAATGTGGGATGAAATTTACTGGTGTCGTACTAATAGCAACAGTAGGAATTATATGGAATTGATTATGTTAATAATTGCATTAAAGAGTTAAAATGATTGATACAAGTGGATTTCTACAATTGCAGTGACCAACTGCAATTGACCATTTGTTTGTATTCTTACATGTTTGTTTGGATATTTTGTATTGAGCCCCCATATTATCTTAGTAGTCCTTGCAATTGGCTTCATCATCTCTTGCTTGTTTAATGAGAATACATAAAACATAAGTTGCATTTTAGATAGAGAATATGATAGTTTTACATTTTAACATTTAGTTGTCCATTATGTTTTGACACTTCCCAGTCAATCAACCTACTCCTCACTTTCCATGCTCAAACTTATACTCCTGTGGTTCTGTTGATGAATGGTTGAAGAGGAATAAGTTGGTTAAGCTTGGTAGTCCTTGGTTTTAGTTTCATCCTATTTGTCTATAATTCTTTTGATGTGAGTGTGCTACCTTGTCTTGTTTATACACCTCCTACTATCGAATTTGAATAGTATGTGATGAGTTAAGTTTCTCTTTATTGTTGTATAATGTTGCTCGTATTATGTGCTGAATCAAAATAATTAATTGGTAATATACGCATATATATAGTGCTGAAAGAGTTAATTTTCATTGGTATAGCATCTATAGGGATAAGCATTTTCCTATTATTTCCCAGAAACTATTGGGATTGCTAAACATGTTTTACCAAAGGATGTGTATTTTTTCATATAGAAGTTTCGACTTGATTCTCTATTTATTTATGATGTGTATATCATCATTCATCAGTTTGGTTCCAAGACTTGTGTTAATTCTTGTTCTACATCTGACTATTTTTTTGTATTCTTGCATGTTTGTTTGGATTTTATCTGTTGATAATTTTGATATCTAGTCTTTTTCCTATCATCTAATTAAAAACTTCACCCCTACTGATCTTCCCTAGCTCCTTTTTCAAAAATTGCTACATTAACTTACTTTTTGGTAATAGAAAATTGTTTGATAGTAAATAACTTGAAAAGCTATTGTAACACCTTATACCCAACCCGATCGTCGAGCCCAAGAAGATGATGCTACACCATCGTCTCCCTTTGTATTCATCATAAACCATCACATTATTACACATGCATATTCTTTTTTTCTTTTAACATAATAGCATTGACATGAAACATAAGTCATACCCACTCCAAGGAAGTTGAATCATGCTAAATATTCATTGAATAATCATAAAACAAACACTAAAAAAGTACTAGGACCATTTAGCAAAATTTCCCAAAGTTGTTATGTAGGTATCGATACTAGTAAAGTGGTATGGATAATTCTCTCAAGTGGTATCGATACCACTTGGAAAATCGATACCAAATTAGCTTATTGTTTCTCATCTCAAAAACCCAACTTTCGAAAAATATCGGTACCACTGAAAAAGTATCAATAATTTTACCTCGAGTATCAATACTCGTGGAAAAATATCGTAACAACTAGCGAAACTGACTTCCTGCACTTTAAAAATTACAGAGGTATCATTTTTTTAAGCCCGAATATCGATACCTCTATTCCAAACCTTAAAAACATAGCTTATATCATCACTTAGATCATTCCAAATAGGTTCTAAAAATCATGCATCAATTGTCCCATAAAATAACACTGAAATATCTCAAATAACAGTCCTAAACATCATATTTAAAGTCCACAAAGTTCCTAAGCACAATAGGTATATAGACAACTAAAAATCATAGCAAAACCGACATAACGTCTACCATATTGTCTTTTATTCCCAATACACAAATAAATAAAAAACACCTATTAATAGCAATTAAAGTTTCTGGCTTGGATCACCCCTTGAGACCACACCGCTCACACCGACACTAGTTATCTGCAATGGTTAAAAAGCAATGGGTGAGCTTAACAAACTCAGTGAATGCTCAAAATAACCACTGCGCAAACAAGCCATTATGCATCGACTAAGCAGGCATGTCACATATTCATACTTATTCAACTTTAATATCATATTTCACGTTTATTCATCTTCTATTTATATTATTATGAATTTATCACATTAACCACATGATTATTTAAGCATATATCATAGTACATATAAACCATATTTAATCACATTCAATCACATTATAAGATAGTTTGGCTCTTAAGGTTATGAAACATAATGTGGACTCTATCACCACACATCAGATACACGAATCTCCAACATACCAAAATGACTCATAGAGTCGATCATGTCCCATAAGTGCAGCATATAGCTAACACTCTCCAACACACCACACACACATATCTCAGTGAATAGAGGTTAGCTCACATCTATCTCTCCGAAAACTATTATTGGGCCTCAATGCCCCAAAACCACATCATAAATGTAAGTACTAATAATCCTATGCCATGCCAACTATATCCAACGGTCTCATAAAATCACAAGGCCAAAATATCCACATTATTATCACATATTTACTTACTGATTTTTTTACACATATTCATTGCATATTCACATCGTTAACACATTATCATCACTTTCACATAGTATGAAAACATACCTACATATTTACTATCACATGGCATGAATAACATACCCACATATTCTCTTTCACAACAATCATCACAAGCTTATGGCACATGTCATAAGATCTCATATATGTTCATATTTTTACAATTGCACAAGCACACATATATCACATTTAATCATAGGCATGAAAACACTTACACTCAAACTTTAGAGTAGGGGTTAAGGCTACCTCTAAATTCCCAATTATAGAATGAATCATCTAAGAGCAGTGATTCCAAAATACTCACAAGAAATATGCTTTCATTGAAAAGCCAAAAGCTCAAACAAACTTTTCTTTGCCTTTGTCTTTACTCGGTGAAGGTCTTATTGACTCCAGCACTTCAACAAGACAAACCACACAAATATACAATCAAACAATCAATCATTAACTCACCTTAATCAGTCAAAACCAATAGTCTAAGCTACGTTCTCTTTTAATTAAAACCTTCGACATAGAAAACTTTAAATTCGAATATCTTAGTCTGCACTTAATCTTTTTGCACTAAATGAATTCCATTCATCTACATATTCATCTATGACTAATTTTCAACCTTTAAACTACACAAAACTACACGTTTCAAGGTGTGTTAACATTTTTCAACAAGTTTTGGCCATTATGACGAAAATTCTTTAAAACTCGAGAAACCTTTAACAAAACTTCAATGTAGCTTTAGAAACCTTCTAATTACAACCAAACTAATTTAAAAGCACTTTAAAACCACATTTTTACTCAAAAACCCGAAATTCACCATTAACAACCCCATTTTTAGTTTTTATTGAAAATTCATGATTTAATGACTAAAAACTCATTTTTAAGGATCCAATAACACTAAAAGCTAATAGGGAAATGAATGGTCACCTTCGATGAAAGAAATAGAGGTTTTTTCAAAAACTCAAAAAACCCACAACTCGATAATGGAGAAGACTATGGTGATTTTTAGTGTTTTTCTTGAAATCTATGGAGGTTTAAGGCTTGGGTATTGATAGAAATCAAGGTAATATAGTTTGGAAATCAAAAATAAAATGGAATGTGTTCGGAGAAACAAGAGATGGCACCAAAGAAGGAGGAAAACTAACGTGAAAACTGTTGATGGGGTGCTATTAGGTTCAATTTTTAAAATTTGGTCTAACTACAATATAAACACTCTCAATTTTGACCTTGTTACAAATCAACCATTTTCCAAAATTCAAGGTATTTAAAACTCATTTTCAGAAATTGACTTAATTTCCTAATAGCCATTGTCGAAAACATTATCGATTACCAACCTTACGAAATTTCGAACACATATAAGCTAAAATTCCTAAAATACACTCGAAACTTCTAGGCCCTATTTTGGGGTGTTACAACTATATTCTTCTTGTATCTTATTCACAAAGATAAAACTTGAGCTTGAATTTTGATTTTTCTTGATTTTACTTCTTTAATATTTTTAGAAGCATAATTTCATTTTTCCAATTCTTTAAATTTTATTTTCCATTTCTTGGTTGTTTTAAAATTTTCTTTTATTGGTAAAAAAATCCTTTAAAACAGCTCATTTTATAGGACATATAATTGAATCCTTTTTAGGCTTTAGAAATTTTGTTAGTTTATTTTAATGTGATTACTTTCATGATTTTTACACCATTGGTTGGTGCCTCAATTGTTACTTTTATAGTTAAATTTATAATGATGAAATATGCCAATTAATTATTAGTTAATATTTTAAATTGGAATATTTCATAACTGTCATTTTTATGTAATCAATGCTTTAATAAGCACTTCATAGACTATTATATTTTACTTTCGACTGGGTTTGTCTATTCCTGTTAGTGGTCCATAGTTATCTATCATGTCATTATTTAATTTTGGCTTATGATGGAGGTTCATCAATATATCGATGAATGTTATCTTAACGTAAAAATTCATTTGTTTGGAGAGATCTCTCTTTTGAAACTAAAAGTATGTGGACCTTTCTTAACTATGTAAAGTTTTATTGTTATTGCCGTCTATTAGACCTGGTCCTTGTATTGATTTTGATTACTGGAACTCTTCAATATGATGTTCTACACTTGGGTTTTTCAAGTATGATTATGGGTTTCGAATTACTAAACATCCTTTGTTTTCTGCAGTACACCTCTTTAGTGGTGGTATTTCCCAGATATAGTCTATTGGAAATTAGACAGTTAATAACCTTGTAAATTTTATAAACATTGCACCAGAAGATTTCGATATGAATTTAAATCATTCATCTTCTCTGCAATCTAATAAAAGCTCTGATGCTATGAATTTACAGCTGAGGTGGATCTTTCGGCATATATAGTCCCAGATGTGATCTCATATCGATGTTGTGTGCTACTGTTTGTTTTTCCTTGTCTTCCTATGGAACTTCAGTTTACCATCTATGGTATATCTTGCTGCTCTTTTCTTGTATGCTCTATAAGTAAGTATAGGTCCAACTTATATCTTCTGGGTTGTCATGCTGATTTACGATCACGACCTTCTATTTTTCAAATTTTATAAATTTCATGATCTGTTGATTTACAATCACGACCTTCTATTTTTGAGATTTTACTAATCTCACAGTCCGTTGATTTATGATCAGACCTTCTACTTTCGAGATTTTACGAATCTCACGGTCCGTTGATTTATGATCACGACCTTTTACTTTCGAGATTTTACGAATCTCACGGTCTACTGATTTACAATCACGACCTTCTACTTTGAGATTTTGCGAATCTCACGGTTTGCTGATTTATGATCACGACCTTTTACTTTCAAGATTTTACGAATCTCATGGTCCGCTGATTTACGATCATGACCTTTTACATACAAGATTTTTAGAATCTTATGGACTACAATTTGCAGCATTTATGTAAATACAGTTCGCAATATTCTATAATACAATTCGCGATAATTCTGTAAATACAGTTCATGGTATTCTACAATACAATTCGCAATAATTCTACAATACAATTTGTGACATTTTTGTGAATGCAATTTAAAATATTCTATAATATAGTTTGCGACATTTCTATAAATACAGTTTGCAACATTTTTTACTCATGTTCCACACTGTCGGACAACAAAATTTGCTCAATAAAGTTTCAAGTTAAAACTTACATAGTAAGCCCTCAATTACACGCTTCACACATGTAAGTCTGTCTCAGAATAGTCAATTTATAACTCTTCTTCGACAAGGTGGGGGACAAATTGTTATAGAATATATCTTAATCCGACCAGAAATCCGACTTGAAAAAAGCCCCTTTATATACTTCTAAGGACTCTTAGAAGGGGGTTGCTCTCTGAAAAACTCCATTTTTTCCATCTTCTTCACAAGAGAATCCCTCTCTTCTGCATACTCTAACCAATGAATTGATCAACGGAGCAATAAACTAAATTATGTATCAATAACTTTCATAAAATATCAATTTATAGTCCTTAGTTACATATGCAAATCGTACTTCTTGTCACCCCTTCTTTACTAGAGGCACGGGGATTCATAAATTTTGCTCACCAATTAAATCAATTATCAAAAAATTATTTAACTTGTGTAGCTTATCTTACATTTCAATTATGCCACTTATAGTTGAATCTTAGTATCTTATTACATTACTTTATCCTATATTAACTAATTCACTTTCTTTCAACTTATAAAATTTTAAATCTTGATCCATGTCACTTTGGCCCATATAATAATTCATATTCAAGTGCAAATTTCATCATTAGAATTTTAAATTTGTTTCACCCTTAATAAACTCCAGTAAAACATAATTCAGGTACTCAGGATTCATCCCACACAATCAAGAAACACACAAGTGCTAGATACCATATCACATTCCTGCATCACAACTAAATTGTACACAAGTGCATTTATCTCGCACAACCAAATTGCACATAAGTGCAAGAGATCAATGAAGTGCTAAGTCCAAAAGCATCAAAATTTGCACGTGAATGCAGGGCCTCAAAATCAAATTTTCCGACATTAAGACACTAAATCTTAACGGGAAGAGCTATTTATGATCGAGAAGAATCGAACCTTGGAACTTGGTGATAAACCTAAAGGCAGAAAGGTAATTGGGGTAAAATGTGCGTTTAAAACCAAGCTAAATGCCTGATGATTCAATCAAAATGCATAAGTCAAGGCTTGTAGTTAAGGGGTATGAATAAATTTTGGGTGTTGACCATTCTGACATATTTGCTCCAGTTGCTAAGCTTGACAATATTGGGCTACTTCTTGTTATAGTTTCATAAATCAGCGTTTTTTAATGGAATTTTTGAAGAAGTTCATGTTGAGCAACCGAAATACTTTTTTTGGAAGGCAAAGAAGAAAAAGTTTACAGGCCACATAAAGCACTTTATGGTTGGTATAGACAAATAGATAATTATTTACTTGGCCTAGGCTTTGGAAAAAGTCTTTCAAAGTCCACACTTTATGTTAAGCACAATGACAATGAGACTCTTGTTGTTTCTCTTTATGTGGATGATATTATGATTACAGAGAGCAGTCAAAAACTTATTGATGAGTTCAAGCTAGATATGATGCAAGCTTTTGAAATTACAGATCTTGATCTAATAACATATTTCCTTGGAATAGAGATAAAGCAAGGAAAAGATTAGGGGTACGTTTGGTTCACTGTAATGGAATAGGACTGTAATTGAATAGAGCTATAATGGAATAGAGCTTTAATGGAATAGAAGCATGTCGATAATTCAATTTGTTTGGTTGAATGGAATGGAATAGAAGCGTAATAAGTATTCTTGTGTTTGGTTGAATGAAATGATATTGTAATAGCATAAGGAAAAAAACTAAAATGACTAGAATACCCTTAATAGAATTTTTTAGATAGATGATTATTGTTATTGTTATTAATTTATAATAGGATTATTATTAAATATAATTTAATAATAAATAATAAATAATTTAATCATACTTTAATATAATTATTATTAAATATAGTTTAATAAAGATAATAATATATAATTTAATAACATTCTTAATATAATTATTATTAAAATATGAATGAATAAAAATCATAATATATAATATTAAAAATAGTATATAATTATTTTATTATTTTTAAATTACAATGCATATTTAATATGTTAAAATATCTTTAGCGAAACAAATAATTTAATTATGTTCTATAAATTAATCTTCCTATAAATTAATCTCAATTTTATGGTATCATCTAAAGTTTCATTTGGACTATAATAACGATGTCATTATATTCCTATAAATTAATCCCAAATTTATGGTTTCAATTAAAATTTCATTTGTTATTTACATAATTTTTATATAATTTTTTATTTGTGTTATTATCTAAAATTGATAAATTGTATTAAACATGAAATTTTTATTAAAAAGAAAAAGTCACAAAGCACCGAAAAAAAATGTATTATCTTTTTATTTTTCTACTTGTCCACCATTGGTATTAGTATTGCTGAAACATTTGTATAAATAGTCTGAAATTTGGTACCAACATAATAAAATTATATAAATAGTCTGAAATTTTATTTTCTACTTATCCATTGGTATTAGGATCACTGAAGCATCGAAAAGAAAAGGCACAAACATTTTATTTCTATTTATTCAACACTCGGAATCTTGTCAAGTTACAATATCTCCTCTATTTCCAAAGAGACCAATTGGGGACAATCCAAAATCATAATAAAATGATGTCAAAACTTAACCCATATTGCGATAAAGATTCTAACTCTTTCTAACCAAATATGTCAAAATTTATTGAGTTTGCGAATCTCAACAATGCCTTCTCTGTTGAATCTCAACAATGCCTTCTTTGCTGAAATATCAAATTTATTGAGTTACCCGGCCTTGCATTTGCTAGTTTACCTGTTATTAGTAATTTAACACAAAGGCAAGGTTAGAACATCCAAGAAAAGAAAATCATTATTTAAGGTAATTAAAACGAATACTATTGCTAGCAGTGGCAGGTTAACATCCTTCATTACATCACTTTTAATATGACAGAACAAAATACAGCTACATTTGGCGAATATGATCGTTAATTTGTTAAATAGCCAGCCCCAGCCAATGTCTGAATATGCTATTCCCCCCTCCCCTCCCTACTCTTTTCTCAGATTAAAACCGGTTGTCATTGATTCAGATTAAAAAGAATATGGTTTATCATCATGGACTTAACTGAGACAAAGAAACACAAATTAGGGAAAATAAAATAGTTAACAGGTGAAAGGCTTACTAGCTGATATGAACAAAGAAGCTAATTTATCAACTGCTTTTGGAGTTGAACCCAGTTGCTGTAATCTTGCACTAGTTGCTGAAGAAGCAAAGGAACAAGTCTATCCAGTAGAGCTTGTATCATTCTGTATTAATAACAAATCCATTTTATAATATATGCATGGAAAAATTAGAGAGTGAAAAGAAACAGCTAGAACAGAACAGAAAGATGAGATAATTAAACACCTTAACATACTAGAACAGAAATACAATCACATTATCATGCTGACATTCAAAAAAATATGACTAGAATCAAGATTCTACAGAAGTAAAATATAAATCGAATCATATGAGCCAGAACTGTCTAGTCAAAGGGGCTCTCAAATTTAGGTAATGCACCAGGAGCCTGAAAACTTTGAAATTCATACAGACCATAGATCTCACTTGTTCAGGCATTAAAGGACATCTCTAAACTCTTTCTAAAGCTGATACAGAAAATCTGAATGATGCACCCACACTCAAAAATAGATAAACAGCATAATCCATTTGAACCTACTAAGGTACTATCGATTTGAACATTAACCTAAAATAATAAGTAGACCATGTTAAAGCACTAAAAGAGAGCATGCGAGAATCAAATAGCAGAGTTTAAAACATTCATATGTTTTTCAGTATTCAAACATAAACAAATTCAGACACAATCACTTATACAGTCACTCAAATTTAAAATTTAGTCCAAAGTCTACAAAAAGAACACATAAAAAAAAGGGTACATACTAAAAACCTCTGAAAGCAGTGCAGGCAAGGCTTATGCATGCATATAGCTTGGTTTTTACTTCAACTTCACAACAAATTTTGACCAAATTCCTGAGAGAAGTAAAAAAAAAAAAAACAAAGGTATAAATAAATCAACATTTTGTTCAATAAAGACAAAATCATTTTTATAACACAAACTAATAAAGCAGCTGCCAGAGGGGTTGTGAAAAACTCACTAACATGTTGCTTTATTTAAAAACACTAACAACTAACAACTTGCTAGCATAAAAAACAATCGACAGCTTTGATTTTCTACCATCAGAATATATAACATCCACGGCATGAAACTTCCTGGCTGCAATTCCGGGAATTAGAATCTTATTTACCAGTGCAATTTGCCCAGAAAAAAAAACTAACAATTAAAATGTTGACAGAAAGTAACATTAATTTCACTCAAAAATCAGTTGCAATTCAACTAATTTGAACAGATTTGCAAATGATATAGCCTATATCTATATAAAAAGAACAAATCAGTTAATACCTTACCACCGTATTATTTTAGCTCAGACATATCATCAAAATATCCTTTATTCAATTCATCAGCACTGCCCTAAATCAAATTAAAACAATTATTTATATTAAATTTCATGGAAAAAAGAGAACGTAACAAAATTTCAATAAACAAACAAAGCTTAAACTTACAGTCTTGCTCGTTCTTTCTCCATTTTTCCTTGCTTGCAAGCTGCACACACAAGACAAAAGTTAAAAGAACTATAACTTAAAAAATCAAATATTTTAGAGTTAAAAAGGGGGAAATGGAGGAATTGCCGTGTAAATATCGAAGAATCGAATGGATGATTTTGAAGCAAAATGTTGAGGAGGTGAAGGGGAAATCTTTGGGTCATGTCTTAGGAGGTATTGACTAAATGAAATCGAAGCTTGTGCCCTGTTTATCACTCGGTTTACCCTCAACATTTTCGGTTTTCGATTTAGATTTCAATTCCCCCTCTAAGAACCCTCTTGCTCTTTCCAGCAATAGATGGAATTTTACAGATCAAGAAAAAGAAACGGAAGAGAGGAAAAGAAAACTCTATTGAGAGAAAAAAAAAAGCAGAAAAAGATGGCTGAAAATTTGGAAGAGAGGAATATGGAAGGAACAGAGGGAGAAAATGTTTTACCTGACCCTGCGATAAAGGATTGTCCGTCTGCTTTTTTCAAGTGAGAAAGTGGGAGAAGGGGAGAGGGCAAAGTGGGGAGCGTCTTTGTATTGAGCGTTTCCTTAAACACCGAATCAGTAATCGGTGCTGATGAAACGGAATAGAAATAAGACAATTTCTTTGCATAGGAACGTAATGGAATAAGCCCGTAATAGGGCATTCCATTGAACCAAACAAGTGTTTAGTGTGGGCCCACGGAATAGGATTGTAATGGCATAGCCATTACACTGAACCAAACATGCTGTAGGTTTTCATTTGTTAGACCAAGTATGCAAAGGGGATTTTCAAGAAGTCCAAGATGGAAGATTGAAGAGAGATGAGTACTCCAAGAACAAAAAAGCGGAACTAAGAAAAGATGATGAAGCTGAAAAAGTGGAAGAAACATACTTCAGAAGTTTCATTGGGTTTTTAGTGTATTACAGACTTGATATATTGTATGTTGTAAGTGTTTTTGTCTTCATGCATTGTGCTAGTGAGGTGCACCAATGTGCTGTACATCAAACGAGCCATCAACTATGGAGCTAAGTGTCAGAAGAGTCAAAGTATGAAGCTAGTTGGGTATTCTCATAGTGATCGGGGTCAAGGTACTGTTTTAGTTCGGCTCTAGAATTTTCTCATGGTGTTCAAAAAAAGCAGAATATTGTGCCTCAATCTACTACAGAAGCAAAGTTCGTGGCGGCAACAGCAGCGGTAAATCAAACATTGCGGCTGAGGAAAAATTTGGGTGATTTACATCTGGAACAGACCGAAGGTACTAAAGTGTTCGTGGACAACAAGCTGCAATAGCAATCTCTCACAATCCTGTCTTTCAGGGGAATTTCAGGGGAAAACTAAGCACGTCAACACTAAGCTTTTCTTCCTGAGAGAGGAGCAAAAAGATGAACATATAACTCTATTTATTGCAAAAAGGAACAACTGGCTGATATTTTTACCAAACCTTTACTAGTTAGCAAATTTGAGCTTCTCAGACAAAAAATTTGAGCTTGCAGCTCATAAAGTGAGGAGTGTTGGAAAAATGTTTATTTTAAATTGCATGTTTTTTTTTTTTAATTGAATAAATTCTTAGCCAATTATTGTTAGTTGTTCTTATTCTTTAGGAATTAGTTGGTTTATTGCTGATTTCCAGTGAATCAGATTTGGTAGCCAAGATTACATTTTTTATTGATTTTTCAGTCATTCCAAGTACTATAAATATAGAGCTTGTGAAAGCAATAAACTGCAGATTTCTTCTATTGATATTTTCCTCTACTCTTCCATCGTTTTTTCATTGTTTCTTTCTTCTAAAAACTATCAGAATAGAAAGTTCCATTGCATTAGTGGCAACTATAGCATAGCTTTTTGCAAACACTTTTCTAGAAACTTACCTAGACAAAAAATTGATTGGCAAAAAAAGTACGTTTGGAATAAGAGAAAATTGGCAGTTGTGAGGAAAAAAAAAAAAAGAAGCATTAAGAATTGGACAATTCTATATTATCACTTGGAAAACCAAGAAGGAACAGTCACTGGATTTGTGGAAGCTCACAATTTAAATACTACATTTTGAGTCAAAAAAGCTAGCTGCTGCTTCATTCGATCACAATTTACTCTGCTCATCAGCTTCCTTTCATCTCTTACTTGTCCTCCACCAGTTATATTTCATCAATGGCTCGTTGCTAAAGCAGTCACCAGTAAACCAAGAACCAGAAATGGTTGTGCACTTGCCTGAAACACAACAACAAACTTAGATGATAAATATGAAACAAGAGATGAGATAATTAAATTGCAACTCCTTTATCATGTTAACTCATTTAAGGTAACGTATTCTTGATACTGACACTATAAGATGGTAGAATTATTGAGACATAAAGATTAGTGTGTGTGAGAGACGGTAAGAATGACAAATACTGATGAGCGGAAGTTGGTTTGTGTTTCTCCTTACCTACAGTCGTAACTATGGTAGAAATCCTTATTCCTTAATCTGTTCTAGTCAGTGAGCAACGTAGTTGAGTAAAATTTACCTGATACTTTACATCATACTTGACAGGATCCTTTAGAAAGTACTGGAACTGCAGTGGATAGATATTGGGTATATATGAGCATTAATCTCTATGAAGGTAAGAAAGGGACTGTAGTTTCTACAATGTACCGAGAAATAGTTCTACCTGAAATACAACTTGTGGAAATATTAAAGCAACTAGGGCGAGTGCATAATACGGCTTACCAGCCCCTAGAAGATAACCTGCAATCACCACATGTGTAGTGAGCTGTTAATAAAGAAAGATGCATTGAATTTCAAAGTCTTTCAGTTACTCATATAAATTCCAGGTACATACCAGCTATAGATAATTGAGTTATGTCAATAGCACCAACACAAATCCATTTAGCTGTTTCAGCACCAAAGGCTACAGGAAGTGACTGCTCAACCATAACAAGCATACAAATATTAACTCCGTTCTTCAAAGTATCAAAGAAAGCAAGGGGTCTGCAGAACTCATCAGTGTCCCAAATAGTTACTTAATAATAATAATGATAATAAAAGAATACCTGCAATCCTAGAGCTTTGTCTCCTTCTATACTTTTAAAGTCATTAACAATGGCGATACCCAACTGCAAAGTGATACAGCAAAAACAGATTGTCATAGGTCAAATCCCAGACCTCAAACAACAACAAGAACGAGACAATATAAAAAATTTACCCCAGCTATGCTGTACAAGAGTGTGAGAACAACTATGTCTGGCGTAAGTGTCCCAAACAATGCTTGACCGGCCCACCTATCAGCAAAGATTAAAGCTTGTCAGACAGCAAAGTGACAGTCCAGAACATATATCAAATACTTCAGGACATTTTTAAGCCTTATATTAGTAAACATTTGATATATTCTACATAGGAATCATGATAGATGAATAAACGGTAGCCTAATTTGTGATAGGGTGCTCTGTGCGTGTAGGAATTAGCAAAGAATTCAAATCATATGGTGTAAAAAGCAGCAAAATTGATGACATCACACCAGGGCAAACTGATATAGCTTGCTCCAAGAGCAAAATTTCCTATCCAGCCATTTTGTTTCAACTGCAACATATTTGAAATTTAGTTAGATCTAAGTTTATTTTCTTCCATAAGAAGAAAGTGGGTTGGTCATAAGTCATAACGACCGCATGCAAGTTAACTACCTTTAAAGGAGGAGCAGAGTATATGTATGATAGCAAGGATCCTCCCAAAGCGAGGTAGAATACAATAGGGAAGTCATGCCCTGCCTATAAAGACAGATTAAAACTGCTTCATTTTGTATATCTTTTAGGGAAAAAATAAGCAAATTATTTGAAATTACCTACCCACACGTCTAGTAAACCAGCTATGCCAAGGCCCCCTAAGAGTAGCAACCAGATTTGGCTAATAACCTGCACAAAATTTTAATGAATATCAAATCTATCATGTACATAGCACAAACTAGTTATGATACACACCTCATTCTCAGATATTGCTCCTGAAGGGATCGGGCGATAGGGCTCATTAATTGCATCAATCTCTCTATCATACCAATCATTGAGAGTCTGAAAAAGTCAAATTAGCTAGATAATTTCGTATTATTCAGGTTGAAGCTCCTTTTTTTCATTAAAAATCAAGACACACCTTCACTGATAAGGGTTTATACCTGAGTATAGCCTGTTAGACATGGACCTGACATTATCATGCAAAGAATTGACTTGGCAACATCCTCCAAATTCCAGTGGAAGTTTCCTGCAATTTATAAAATTGTTTCAGGTGGTCCTCTAGTTACCTCACAAACTCTTCCATGCAACTTGTAATTGAGTTCATGGACAAATTTACATTCACAAAAGAAAGTGATTTGAATTAACAACTAACAGTTAACCAAGATAGAAAAATGCAAGCACTAGATATCATGAAACTTTCACACAATTTCTCGTCGAGGTTAATTCTTATATTCTCAAATAAAAGGATACTCCTAACAGTAGATGTGAACAAATTTTCTTAGAGTACCTGAAGCAGCAGCTCCACAAACTACTCCCCATACCAATGGGGGCCAAGTAACTGGCTTTGTAAGTTGAAGACGAATCTTCCATTTATCCTGCATCATGTATAAAAACACCAAATCATACAATAGCTCTTATATAAGTAAGACAGCTTCAAACGTTCCTTCATAAGTAAGGCTAATAGGTTATTCACTTGAGTGCTGAATGAAACAAGCAGGAACAAAAGTTTTCCCAATAAACATTTGCATTTCCTATGGCCCTGTTTCGATTGTTGGGATGGGTGACATGTTAGAGATAAATAGCGCACCAAATTATGGAATAATTTATCCTCAAAATATGAAGGCGGATGCTCTGCAACTAAAGTTCCCATTTTTCTTTCAGTTGACAGCTAAGTCGAATTGCACTTATAGATTATTATTGAAGCAGAAATGATTAAAAAAATCACTAATTTTTGTTAGTACCATCAAGGAAAAAGATAAAAAAAAAAAGGATCTGTATATAGAGGAATTACAGTTTCTTGAGCAGCTCCTTTGATACCAAGAAGTTGGTTGAAGCTAGAACCACCGCCGGCGGGTGCCTTATCCGGTGCCTTGGATTTTACTGCCAAATGAACACAAATATCCACCACAAAAAAATGAAAAACAAATTTATATAATTACTTTTTTAAAGCCATAAAAAATGGTTTTTTGAAAAAACCTTCATTAGTATCAGTGTCCGCCGCTCTGATAGTCAATCTCCGTCCTGAAAAAAAAATTATTTACAGCATTGGAAGCCAAAAATAGAGGTGAAACTTTAAATTAACTAAGCTCAGAAAAAAAAAATTAGAGGAAGATAAAAAAGGATAAGAGCTAAAAAATAAGTCTTGTTTAAAGATAATAAATATTTTCAATTCAGTTCCAAGTTTCCTTCGAGGTCCAGCTTCTGGAGGAGCCAAATAGAGCAGGAACGAGTTGACTCACTGGTGAACGAGACAAGAGGAGGAGTTAAAACGGAGTGAGTTGGGAGTCGCAGGTGATTGTTGTTGTTGCTATTGTAAACTCTGGATAGCCTCAAGGATGATACAGTGTTGAGTACGGACGACATTGAAGCGATTCAAATTTTCTCTGCTTTCAAAAACCAAAAAAGAAAGAATGAAAAAGAAAATCCCTGCACTTTCCCCTTTGAAGCTCCAAGTAGAGGTTAGAAGCCAGCAAGTTGACTGTTAAGTGTTTCTGGTGTATTTGATAACCCAGCCAACCGGGGCATATGGCTATGCATCTAAAATTTAAAGTACAGATACAAGATTTACCCCTTTTTCTTTGTTTTGTTTTGTTTTTTTTTTAATTGTTTAGTTTATTTTTATTTATTTACTCCTCTAAGATTTCGTCAAAATATTTTATCTATTGTTTTAGATTTTTTTTTGAGAATTATTGCTTTAGATTTTTAAATTTAATATACTAATATCTAGTTAATATATATGTCAATTACATTTTTATACAAACATAATGTTAATTTATATCACCGTCATTAATTAATATTACTAAATATTATAATTAAGTTTTAATTTTGTTGGCACTGTTATTGTTGTAACAATTAAAAAATTTAAATTTACTCGTTCTTAATGCATTTTATTTCAATTTAAGAATTAAAGATAAGTTATGGGTACAATATATATATATATATATATATATATATATATTATACTTTTAACTTTAATTAAATCCAAAATTGAGTTATACTTTTAAATGGAGGATAAAGCTTTTCTAACATGGTTTTCTCTATTTAAAAAAAAAAAAGGACTCTTCAAATGTTTAAATTGAAAGATAAAACATGTTAAAGTGAGCTCAAGTGTCTCGGGCAGCGCAAGGTAGCCCGCAACCAAGGCACACTTGGATGGTCCATCTTGTTCGCGATGGGTCATTTGGCCCAACAGGATTAACCCATTGCTTGGAGAGATTGAAGGCCTATCTATATAACCTAGCAAATATAGGAAGTAATCTTGGAAGATTTGCAATCTTAAAAGATTTGATTATGTAATCTTAGGAGATTTGATTTGTAGATTGCCTTTAATCTCGACCATTGATGTATTTTAATCTGTACCTTTGGCTTTGAAGGAGCTCGACTATAAATAGAGGCATTCATCCCCCATTTGCTTTCACTTCATACTTATGTAATAGAATACTTTGAGAGCATTTACTCAAACAACTTGTGAACGTTGCATTTTTGTGGCTTTTTTGTTTTTCCATTACTCATTTGTCTGAGTTGTTTCTGTTTTAGTTCCGATGCCTTAGAGAATTTATGTCAAAAATTTTCACTTTATAAGAGTTAGGATGACTTAGGTGGATTTAAACCCAAGAAATCACCTAAGGTCACATGGATTGCGAGACTAAAGTTCTAGCATCGTGACAATTGATATCTGGGCTAAGTTTTCGAAAGCATTGGTCGAGAAGACGAAAGGAGTAGAAGATCATATTGAGCCTATAAAAACTCGTGGGGCACTAAAAGTTGGGATATCTTGTCGGCTTTGGAAAGTTGAGTGGTTGATCTGGAGGAATCCATGAGTGATGTGAAGGAATCACTCAAGGTGGTCGAGGGACGCATCGATGAGTTGGAGTTTTTGAAAAAGCAGCTTGTGAATATGTGGTAGAGGCTCTCAAATCTAATTTGGATGCGATGAAAGGGCCTTCAACACCACTATGGATGACCAGATAGAGAGGAACGATGCTCTCAAAACCATGGTAACGACTTTGAAGGAACAAATTGTGGAGCTCAATGGGAGCTCACTATGTACAAAGCTACCTTGGGTAGTGGGATGCTGGCTTTGGGATCGAAGCAACAGAAAATGGATATTCCCAAACTAGAGAAGTTTAAGGGTGCAAGGTCCACAAAGGATGTGGACAACTTCTTGTGGGAAATGGAACAATACTTCCAAGCGATCGGCATTGAGGATGATGCCACTAAGGTAAACACTACTTCAATTTACTTTATTGGTGTCGCTCTTTTATGGTGGTGTTGCAAGTCCACAAATGAGAAATGAGGTTGGACTACAATTGAAACTTTAAAAGAGTTCTAAAAGGAGGTGAAAAAATAGTTTTACCCATAATATGTCAAGAATGAGGCTCAGGCCAAGTTGCACCGATTTACGCAACAAAGAACTATTCGGGAGTATGTCAAAGAGTTCAATGAATTGGTGTTTCAAATCTCTGACTTGAATGAGAAAGAAACATTCTACTAGTTTAAAGATGGACTGGGCAAAATAAAAGTTACGCTAACAATGTATCACTAAACTTATCGTAGCCATGGACGAGGCCAAGACATTTTGTGAGTTTGGGGGTAAAAAGTCTGATAATCACGAGTCCTTTAAGTCCAAATTCAAACCCAAGGGTAATGCTAGGGGAGACAATGACAAGCCAACCAAGAATGGCAATGGTAAGACCTAAACTTTTCAGAAAGCCAAGCCCAATAAGACGTGGGAAAAGAAGAAGAATGGACCAATAAGCTGCTTCCTTTGTGATGGTCCACATATGGTAAGAGACTATCCGAAAAAGTATGCACTTTATGCCACCAAAATGATGATAAACCAGATAAAGCAACAAAAAAGCTTGGTTCCATCTTGAGTTCTATTGAAACCAAGAAGGGTTGTAAGAGAAAGGGGTTAATGTTTGTAAATATAACTTTGGCAAGAAGAATATTGAATGCCCTCGTCAACATGGGTGCTTTAGATTTGTTCATGTTCAAAAACACTGCTCAGAAGTTGGGTCTCAAAGTTGAGAAAGAGTTGGGATGGATTAAGACCATGAATTCCAAGAGAGTTTTGACAATGAGTGTTGCAAAAAGAGGTGAGCTTCAACTTGGTAGTTGCACTGGTAAGGAAACCATTGAGGTAATACCCCTTGATGATGTAACACCTCTCACCCGTATTCAATGTGGGAATAGGGTTACAGAGCATTACCAGACTTATAACACAATTTAAACATACATTTCACATACAATTAATCAAATCATATACATTTCATTCACAACTAATCATTTTGTCCCTAATACGAGCCTACGAAGACCTAAACATGCATTGGGAGTGGTCCGAGACTAAACCAATAACTTTGGAAGCTTTTTAAACATTTAAAAAATTTTCTCAAAAATAGGGGACACACGTTTGTGTGGCCCGACCGTATCCCTCACACGGCCAAAGACATGCCCGTGTCACAGGCCATGTGGATATTCGAAATGGAAGCACATGGCCATGACCCAGCCCGTGTCCAACCCCATGTAACTCTCTGACTTGGGTCACACAGCCAACACACACGCCCATGTGGCTAACCTGTGTGCCTTAAAAATGACCATACACGCCCCTGTATCAGGCCATATGCTAGGCCGTGCCAAACCTGTAGGGTATTCTGACTTAAGCCACACGGCCAAGTCAAACGCTCGTGTGTGAGGCTGTGTGGAGCATACTGACTTGATTTTAATTTCAACACCAAGGGACACACAACCGTGTAACATAAACGTGTGTCACACACGGCTGAGACACACGCTCATGTCTCTGCCCGCGTGGACAAAAGTAGGCTATTTACCAAGCCAATTTGCCACCCTAATTTGTATACATATACACCAAACCAATGGCACCAAAACAAGGCATAAATATTCATTCAAGCCAACCATATCCAAGTCCAAAATCATGCTATACTATTTGTACCAAACTTTACTTCCTCAATTTATCAATATGACCATTATCAACCATGCATCATTTGATATATTTTCTCAAGCATGTTAATCAATCAAAAATTGGCTATTAGATATCTATTATGCTAACTATCCACAAGCATCACATGCCTAACTTTCAAAACATCACACAAGCCATACACATATATATACATGATTCAAACATACCAAAATAACCCAAAATAAGCCATCACTCATGGCTATATATACAAACCAAAATATAAACATTTACAAGCCATTCAAATGGAAAAAACACATTACCAAATATACCAAAATGACCAAAGTCCCTATACATGCCATATACTCAAAACATAAAATCAAAAAGTACCAAAGTGATAGTATGATAGTGTGACGAAATCTCCGACGATCCCCGAATCTGAGCTAGCTTTGAAGTCACTATAAAACATGAAAAATAAACAAAGTAAGCTTTATAGCTTAATAAGCTCGTATGAAATAAACTCAATTTTAACATGAATATACAAATCATCAATTTGAACATATCAACATGTAATTCATTTAACTAACAAACCTTTCACATTTTCAAACATAATCTTATATCTAAACTTCACAACTTCTTCAATTTAAGCTTATACGGTTCATGTACATACCTATACCATCTCGTATCAATCTCATACACAATCGTATCTTTCATTTACCCATTGAACCATTCGGAATACTATCAGATACTTAGGAATCTCGCACACCAAGTGCCAATATTATGGCCCGAAGCCAACTCAATGTATCACATATATTGCTCACATTAGAGCTATCAACGGGCCTGCTCACACAAGCTGTCAGTCAAGACATAGCTACACGGTGCTACTCACACAAGCTGTCAAGTATCTGCAACATATGCCGGTATAATCAGCCACCGGTAGGACGTACAGGACCAGCACCCAGATCACATAATCACAATAATCCCTAATGACATGTCACTAGTATCCAAATCTATTTATAAGGTTCAACCGGGATTTTGAATGCCAAATCATCGTCTAATCATTGTTAAATATGTCTGTAGTCTCGTTTTTACAGTTTATGCAATATCAAAACATTTAAAATATATTCACAATGAAACTTATTACATACGAACTTATCTCGAATGTAAAAACTGCTAAACGAGTCGACTAATCGAGTACTTTATTTTTCCCCCGATCTAATTCTGAATTTCACTTTTCCTAATCTATATGTAATCAAAATAAACTTATTTAATAATCTCTCTATTAAATTTAGACCAAAATTCACTTTAAGGTATTTTTACACATTTGCCCCTAATGTTTCACAACTATTACAATTTAGTCTTTATTTCACAACAACACAAATTCATGCAATTTAACCACAACCCATGCTAACAGAATTACTATCATGTCCTTAACAGCCCATATTTTTTATTTATTTCACATTTTGACCACAAAATTTCCACATTTCATAATTTAATCCTTAATTTGCATTTTCACTAAAAATCACATAACAAAACTCGTATAACTACCATCAAACATTCATAATCTATCATTAAACATCAAAATACTCATGTATTCATCAATGGAAACATTCAAAATCTTTAAAAGTTTTACAAAATAGTCCCTGTGCTAGCTAGACTTAGTTGCAATAATCTCAAAAACGTAGAAATCATTAAAAACGAGACAAAAATCACTCTAAATTTTTTTCCTTTCTTCTCTTCAATTCACAAGAATGAAGGAGATGGACACCAAATTTGATATATTCATTTATTTATTTTAAGTTTATTATACTAATTATTATTTTAACCTTAATGATAATTCATTAATATCATTCAAATGATGTCCATCTATGTCCACTTATATTTCAAATGGTATATTTACAACATAAGGACCTCCAATTTAATATTTCATAGCTATTTAATACCTTTAACTATTAAAACATCACTTTTACACTTTATACGATTTAGTCCTTTTTATCAAATTGACCAATCAAACGATAATATTTCTTAACGAAATTTTCACACAATTATTCTATCATATTGTAAACATTAAAAATAATAATAAAATAAATATTTGACCTCAGATTTATGGTCCAAAACCACTGTTCTGATTTGACTAAAAACGGGCTGTTATAGATGATCACAACTTTGTAGTTGGTTTAAAATTCCTTAATCAGGCTAATGCACTTCTTGTCCTTTTTGTTGATTGAATGTGCATTTTGGATTCACACCACCAATGTGTCGTACTAATTAAACGTAAGGCTGGTGCGGAAGCCAATGTATTGTCTGCAATACAATTTGCTAAGGAGGTGCGCTAAGACAAAATTTCCTACTTAGCAAATTTGAAGGTTAATGAGTCTCACGAGCCCATTGACGAGATCCCAGAAGTAGTAATTCAATTGTTACAGTCTTTTTGAGATGTGATGCCTACCGAGTTGCCCAATAAGTTACCATCTAAGAGGGAGGTGGATCACAGGATTAAGTTGGTGTCAAATATTGAGCCACCGGTTAGGGCCCCATATTGAATGTCTTCACCAGAGTTAGAAGTATTGCAAAAATAATTGAATGAGCTTTTAGATGTTGGGTTCAATATAGAGTATCTAAAGCTCTATTTGGTACATTGTTTTGCTCTAGAAAAAGCACGATGGGTCACTAATGCGGTCGTTGAGAGCACGAAAAATATCCTATTCCCTATTAAACAATGAAAACGAATAGTAAATGGGAAGTAGGGTCGAATCCTTAAGGACCGGATTGCACGAATGCTTGTTTCTCGAAATCCTAGGCAGAATCGTGCCCAAGAAAACATGTGTTCCTGAAAAAATAAAAAATAGAATTTTAAAGTTTTGATCTGGGAGTGAAATAAAATAAAAACAAAATTAAAAGCTGAATTGAAATTTTAGAAATTAAAAGTAAAAATAAAGCTGAGAAAAAGATTTCTTATGGTGGATTTTCAGCCTCCGGTTGTCTCAATTCGCCTTGAGTTCGATCCTTGGCTTTTAAGTGACCATTTTCAAGCAGAATAAGCCAGTTATAGTGGAAGAGGATGCCTACGACCACCAGCTCCAAGGATTTAGACTTAAGATTTGGCGGAACCTAACTCTAGCTAATAATCTCTTTTGTGGGACTATCTTCTGCTAGATCATCACTTCCCAATGGCGAATACCACACCATTTTGTCTCTTGGACTTGTCAACCTCTAACGCAGAAAGCCAATGAACCGACTGTGCAACCTTCCCAAAACGTACATAGCGGTCGTTCCTTTCACAAGTTGAAAAGATCACCTATTAAGGGACATGGACGAAGCGTTAGCCCCGTAATGCGGAGAAGCGATGAATACCCTATTGAGAAGGCTAAGCGCGGATTCTAAGCATCATGAACCTTTTTGGGGAATTTCGACAACCTTCGGCTAGATTAGATTTAGTGGCTCATGATTTTTGGGGAAAAACAAAAAATAATGGAAAAGGAATTTTTATTGAAGGAAAATATGGAAAGAACAAAAAGGCTAAATTTATGGGGGAGAGAGTGTTTACAACAAAAGATGGATAAAATTTGTGTCACTTCATCCCCTATTTATAGTACAAAGAAACCTAGCCTATTCCTAATTAAATTCTAAAAGATAAATACAAATAAATAAATATAATTAAAGATAATTAAAGATAAATAAAAATAAATCCTAAATTTAAATCTAAATAATTATCCTTAATAATTACCCTAATATAATAAAACATTTAATAGAGTCTTGTGCTATAAAATCTTTTTTTTTGCACTTTTTCCCTTATGTCTTCCATACTTGCATTTTTGGCATCACCTTTTTCCCTATATTGCATGTTGACCCATTATATCTTCAAATTTGCACTTTTTGCCTTTAAATTTCCTTTTGCCTCCAATTTAGTCCTTAAAAGATAAAAGACCATAAAATAACCCAAATTAGTAGGATCATACTCAAAATAAACATACAATTAGCATATAAAATATATCGTTCTAGAGTATTATCAAATTCCCCCTACTTAGCCCCTGCTTGCCCTGAAGTATGGTTCGTGTCCACTATGAGAATTAAATCCTACCATGAAAGAAATACTACTCCAAAGTTTTATAAAAATTAGTCAAAATGCATATGAAAAATAAAGAGAACCCTTAGCTTGCTTAAAGTAAAATTGAAAAAGTATTCCAATTAACACACACAAAAATTAAGATTGACTTGGATTATTTCATGAAAATTAGGTAATTTACCAAACCTATCAAGACACCCTATTTGTTTCTACCTTTAGTCCCCACACTTTATTAATATGTCTTTTTTTTTCCTTTTTTTTCTTTTTTTTTAATTTAATTTATTTATTTTTACTTAAGAATATATTGGACCTTTTGACGCGAAGAGAGATGATAGCCAAGCACCCCACCCCAGTTACTCAGCCCAACATACTCCTAATTTTTATTTTTTTTAAGAACATATCGAACCTTTTGACGAGAAGAGAGATGAAAGCCAAACACCTCACCCATGTTACTCAGCCCAACACATTCTTAAAAATTAATTTCGGTTGACGGAGTTTTACCTAACACATCTCACAACCTTTTGACGTGAAATAGGATGACATCCCAAGCACCCTACCCTGATTACTCAGCCAGTCACATCTTAAGCTGCACTTATAACCACGGAAACATTATTATTATTAAATGAAATTTTAATTTTGGAGGACTTAGGAGCAACAATCAAGTGTCAAAAATAAGTTTAAGCAACCACCTTCATAGTCATGAACATATTTTAAGCATGCAATTGTATTAAGTGTCCTCTCTGTATTTAGAATTAATCAAATTTACTAAAAGCAAAATAGGGTTGACTTTATCGATTATAATTATTCAGCCTAAAAGAAATAAAACAATAGAGGTGAAATCAAACAGGCAAAATCATAACTAAATTATAGACAAGAAGCATGCATGTGGGTCAAACAGTGGGCAAGTCGTGGTCAAATTCTTGGGCATGAAATGAGGCAGAATATTCTTGAAAAAAAATTATATGGGCAGCAATGACCAAAGCAGCAGTAGCAACAAAAACAGCATCTAAAATGATAGAAATAATATGGAATGGCTCCCCCTACTTAAAACACATAGTCCTCGATGTGGAATAAATAAATAAATAGGCGGAAGAAAATTTTAGAAGAACTCACCGTGTAGTTACTGTCGTTCGCGTATAAAGGCAATGAGTTTGGCTAGTTGCTGGCCAAAAGTGTCGAGTGGAGCCTCGATGCGCTTTAAGCGTTGCTCAACAGTCATCGAAGCAACGTGCTATTCCAGATTGGAATAGGGATGAAATATGAGCTGTTTGGCTGTAAGTTTTGTCTTTTCTCCTTTTTTTCTCCCTATTTTCATTTCGGTTCACCTAGTTAGAAGAAGAGAATTTTTATTAATATCCAAAATAAAATAAATAATTAAGTAATAAATTATTAAGATAAAAAATAAATAAATAATTAAAATAAAATAATAAATAATAAATAATAAATAAAATAATAAATAAAGAAAAATAAAGAGAAATAAAAATTGGGTTGCCTCCTAATAAGCGCTTGTTTAACGTCGTTAGCTTGACGCCTCAACTAGTATTGGGGCTGTTCCAGCTGAATTCTTTCGTTCGTATGGGTTTGGAAATTCCCCATTTTATCACATCCACCATATTTGGGTTTAATCGTCCTTGCACCTCTTTCCTTGGTTTCATATTTTCCTTCAAGGGGTTGATCCCTCAAGTCGACAATGGTCTCATCATTCTCCAAAAATGTGAATTTGAGATGCTCAAAAAGTGGTTTTGATTTCGGATCTGGTACCTGCACAACAAAAGGTAAAAGTTTAGTGTTTGATGGAGACAATAACTCATTAACAGATTCATAATCATCAACTATAAATTCAGATTTATCTTCATAAATCGTCTCAAAAGTCTCGTCTACTAATGAGTCAATTATGTTGATATGGTTTATGCTCAAAATTTTGCTTGGATGGCTAATGGCGTTGTAAACATTAAACTTCACGATCTCCCTATCAAATTCCATCGTAAGAGTTCCGCTTCAAACGTCGATCTTGGTGCTAGTGGTACTAAGGAAAGGTCGGCCTAGCAGGAGGTCTGAAGATCCAGCAGTTTTGTCCTCACCCATCTTTATCACATAAAAATCTACAGGGAAAATAAGTTCATTAACTTTTACCAGTACGTCCTCAAGGACTCCTTCGGGGTGCACAATAGACCTGTCTGCCAACTGAATTAAAACACCTGTTTTCGTCAAAAAACCTGCGTTAAATGATAAATAGAATAAGGTATAACATTTATGGAGGCCCCTAAATCAGACATGGCCTTTTTAATTCCCAAATGGCCTATTTGAATTGGTATAGCAAACATACCCCTATCTTTACATTTTGTTGGCATTTTCTGTTGTAATACTGCAGATACATTTTCAGCTACACTTACCTTTTCATTACATGTTAACTTTCGTTTGTTGGTGCAGAGTTCTTTAAGGAACTTGGCATACTACAAAATTTGTTTGATGGCATCCAACAGTGGTAAATTGATCTCGACATTTCTGAATGTTTCGAGGATCTCCTTATCTTCTTTACCTTTTCGACACTGATTTAATCGTCCTGGAAATAGAGGTTGGATTTTTAGCAATGGAGGTTTTGCTCGGGCCTGTTCGTCATTTTCGGGATTTTCCTAGGCGTTTTCTTGGCCAAGATCTCTGTCAGAAATTGGTTCCAGTACCTTTCCACTTTGCAGCGTCATTGAATTCGCGTTTTGTCTCGGGTTCAGTTCTGTTTGTGATGGTAGCTTACCTTGAGAACTCATTTTCTCAATTGATATGGTCAATTCTATTATAGATGACTTCGTCTTTTTTAGAAATTAAGAGTTTGCTGTTGGAAATTAAGGACATTAGCTACTAATTTATTAACCAAAGTTTCTAAAGAATTACCTGAATCTTGTGGCTATTGTGGAACCCAATTTTGGTATGGCTGGTCATATCGTGGATTGGCTCCATAGCTTAAGTTAGGGTGGTCCCCCCATCCTAGGTTGTAAGTGTTAGCGAAAGGGTTGTATCGCCTTTGTGGTGGCCTAGGGAAATTTCCCACAGCATCTAGATGAGCCATAGTATCATTATACAAACTGGGACATGCATCAGTTGTATGTTCAGGTGTAGCACATATTCCACATACTCGGGTTGGTTTGGCTTTTTCTGCAACAAGAGAACTCACAATATTAGTAAGTCTATCAACTTTATCTTCTAAGGTTGAATTACTTAGCTGGTGAACCCTTCTAGGGGGTTCAGGATTGGCTCGAAATTGTTGTGAATTTGCAGCGATCGTGGAGATCAAGTTTCTTACTTGTTGAAAAGTCATGTTGACCAACGCTCCTCCACTAGCGGCGTCTACCATATTAGTCTCCATGGGTTTCCGGCCTTCATATAAGTATTGGAGGAGAGATTGCTCTGTTATACCATGTTATGGGCAGCTTGCACACAACTTCTTAAATCGCTCCCAATAGTCGTAAAGAGACTCTGTTTCTTTTAGTCTTATTCCAACAATCTCTCTTCGTAACTCAGCTGCACGCGATGCTAGAAAAAAACCTATTGAGAAATAGATGAGAAAGATTAGCCCAAGTTGTAATAGATCCAGGAGGTAAGTAAAATAGCCATTCCCTAGCTGAATCTACTAGGGAAAAAGGGAAAGCACGCAATTTAATTTGATCCTCAGTTACCACCTAAGGCTTCATACTAAGGCAAACCATATGGAACTCTTTTAGATGTTTGTGGGGATTTTTGTTTTGCAACCCAGGAAAAGTTGGCAGTAGCTGGATTAAGCCTGACTTTAATTCAAAATTAGTATCCATAGTAGGATATGCAATGCATAGTGCCAGTTGTTCTGCCGGAGCTTTGGCCAGTTGTCGAATTGTTTGAGCCATAAGTTGAGGTGCTAGATTAGGGTTTTCATTAACCCTAGCGTTAAACACTTTTTCTGGGGAATTGATTTCTACTTTTTTGCTTTCAAATGTTTGATTAGGTTTTCATTGACCCTAGACTCTACTTCGTCGTCGATTCTGATTTCTGGAGGTGGATTACTTTGAGTCCCAACCACCGGTGACTGTATTTTCCTTAGCTTTGTTTCCTTACGATTAGCTCTCGCAGTCTTTTCAATCTCTGAATCAAATCCAAGAGTACCTGGAGCAGATCTGGTTATAAGAAACAAAAAACAAGATTAGTACGTTACCGACCCCCGACAATGACGCCAAAATTTGATGCGATCGTTAAGAGCACAAAAAATATCCTATTCCCTATTAAACAATGAAAAAGAATAGTAAAGAGGAAGTAGAGGCGAATCCTTAGGGGCTGGATCGCACGAATGATTGTTTCTCGAAATCCCGGGCAGAATCGTGCCTAAGAAAACCTATGTTCTTGAAAAAAAATAAAAAAACAGAATTTCAAAGTTTTGATCTGGGAGTGAAATAAAATAAAAATAAAATTAAAAGTTGAATTGAAATTTCAGAAATTAAAAGTAAAAATAAAGTTGAGAAAAAGATTTCTTATGGTGAATTTCCAGCCTCCGGTTGTCTCGATTCGCCTTGAGTTCGATCCTTGGCTTTTAAGTGACCCTTTTTAAGCAGAATAAACCAGTTATAATGGAAGAGGACGCCTACGATCACCAGCTTTAAGAATTTAGACTTAAGATTTGACGAAACCTGACTCTAGCTAATAATCACTTTTGTGGGACTATCTTCTGCTAGATCATCACTTCCCAATGGCGAATACCACACCATTTTGTCTCTTGGACTCGTCAACCTCTGACGCAGAAAGCCAATGAACCGATTGTACAACCTTCCCAAAACGTACAAAGCGGTTGTTCCTTGCATAATTTGAAAAGATCACCTATTAAGGGACATGGACGGAAGCGTCAGCCCCGTAATGTGGAGAAGGGATGAATACCCTGTTGAGAAGGCTAAGTGCGGATTCTAAGCATCATGAACCTTTTTGGGGAATTTCGACAACCTTCGGCTAGATTAGATTTAGTGGCTCATGATTTTTGGGGAAAAACAAAAAATAATGGAAAAAGAATTTTTATTGAAAGAAAATATAGAAAGAACAAAAAGGCTAAATTTATAGAGGAGAGAGTGTTTACAGCAAAAGATGGACAAAATTTGTGTCACTTCATCCCCTATTTATAGTACTAAGAAACTTAGCCTATTCCTAATTAAATTCTAAAAGATAAATACAAATAAATAAATATAATTAAAGATAATTAAAGATAAATAAAAATAAATCCTAAATTTAAATCTAAATAATTATCCTTAATAATTATCCTAATATAATAAAACATTAAATAGAGTCTTGTGCTATAAAGTCTCTTTTTTTGCACTTTTGCCCTTAAGTCTTCCGTACTTGCATTTTTGGCACCACATTTTTCCTTATGTTGCATATTGACCCATTATATCTTCAAATTTACACTTTTACCTTTAAATTTACTTTTGTCTGCAATTTAGCCCTTAAAAGATAAAAGACCATAAAATAACCTAAATTAGTAAGATCATACTCAAAATAAACATCCAATTAGCACATAAAATATGTCGTTCTAGAGTATTATCAGTCATTAAGATTGTGCATCAATTATCGGGCATTAAACAAGATCACTATGAAGAATAAGTATCAAATTCCACTAATTGCAGATTTATTTGATCAACTTGGTAGTGCAAGGTGGTTTACCAAGCTATATTTGCGATTAGGGTACCATCAAGTCAAATTAGGCGAAAGGGATGAGCCAAAGATCGTTTGTGTGACACGTTATGGCTCATTTGAGTTATTGTTATGCCCTTTGAACTAAATAATGCTCTAACGACCTTCTACACCCTAATGAATAATCTACGTCAACCCTTTTTAGATTGTTTTGTGGTTGGTTATCTTGACGACGTTGTGGTGTACATTAAGTCACTTGAAGAGCATATAGAATATTTGAAGGAAGTGTTCCAAACCTTGTGAGAGAATGAGTTTTTTGTTAAGGAGGAGAAATGCTCAGTTTCTTAGCGCGAGGTGTCATTCTTAGACCATATTGTGGGAGGTGGAAATATTTAGATAGATGGGGGAAAAATCCGGGTTGTTGTTGATTGGGAGCCACCAACCAAGGACACAGAATTGCGGTCTCCTTGGGTTGGTGAATTATTTCTGATGCTTTATTGAAGGTTACTCCAAAATCACTACACCTTTGACAGATCTATTAAAGAAGGGAAATGTGTGGGACTGGGATCCTTAGTGCCGAAAAGCCTTTAATCAAGTGAAACAAGTAATGAAGAAAGAGTTTGTACTTGCTTTGCCAGATTATTCGAAACTATATAAGGTATGTATTAATGCATAAGACTATGTAATTGGGGGAGTACTAATGCAGGATGGGCATTCAATTTCTTTCAAGATTTAGAAGCTTAATAAGACCGAAAGACGATATATGGTCCAAGAAAAAAGGATAATTGCAGTGGTGTATTATTTACGCACTTGGAAACACTATTTGTTCGGTTACATGTTTTTGGTATTTACAAATAATGTTGCAAATAGTTATTTTTTAACTCAGAAAAATATTTTCCCAAGTAGGCTCGGTGGTAGGTTTTCCTAGCAGAATTTGTTGGAAAAAATTCAGTTCGAAAATGGTTTTCTTGCAGAGAAGAAAAAAATTGAAAATTGAGTCGATTTGTGATATTTTAGCAATAAACTCTTCTCAAAACATACATGTGCCTTGAGCGAGATGGATCCTTGTCGATCTTGGCTTTCAACCAAATGACTTTTTTCGCTATTCTCGGACCCAATTTTCAATCTCAGGTCCAATTACCCATTGTGCCAATTGTCTGACTTGAAAATTAATTTCCAAAAATATCATTTGAATTTTAATTAATTTGATTAATTTAATTTTTCTTGATCAAAATTAATTTTCCCAAAAATCACTAAGATTTTCCAAAATTAAATTTTCAAGAAAATTCTTTTATCAAATTCTCTAGTTGAACAATTCTCACGACCACCCAATTTATTTCAACATCAAATAAATTAACTCAATTAAATTATTTCCAAAGTCATAGAATTTTTTTCTAATTCAAATATAGTTCAATTGAGCTTTTGTTGAGCTAGTGGAAAGACCAATCAGACATATACAATTAGGCTCAAGTAATTACAATTATGTCTAGAGGCACCCGTTCTGATAACTTGCAGTTTACTTTACCATAGAGGCAATCCACAAGAAGTAACATTGATTGAAAACTCCTAATTGTATACTCTCATTCAACTACTTTGTCCAGTGACATCGTCATGTGTGTATTACCATCATTTGGTATCCTTGATTCATTTGAGTTAAATATGCTCACTCAATACAATCCTATTTTATTTCATTGTCACCGTTGTGTCTATTTAATGATTAATATGATCAATGTCAAAAAATGATTGTTATAAATTGCTTGTCCGAGAAAAAGCAACCTGTGGTCATGTTCCATATTTATTAATCCACATACCCTCTATATATATGAAACAAATATCACACCCATTACTAAAATCTGGCAGCATCTGGCTTATTCCCTCCACTCTATCCCTGAGTCTTCATCCACTTTATATACAAGCACTAAATTTTATAAGTTTGGAAGAACTTAATGAGATCATGTACATCAGTATTCATAGAAGATTTCTTTAAAATAAGAAAAATGAAATTGTATGCACAGATGTAAACTACCAAAATTTTGTAAGAGAATTCGTAAATTTCACTGGCATAGCCAATGCCTTGTTTTCTCTGAGCTAATTATCAGTGGATATAGTCAGCAGCCATAACTATGTTCTAACCATAACTATGTTCTATTAAAAATTACTTTCTTATGTATCTTGACTCTGTTTATCGTTATTCTAAATTTTTCTTATACTCTTCGTGATATGTCACATCACTGATGGTTGTATCTACTAACAGAGATTGATTATATCTATTGGCATTTTAACCGAGGCTTCATCGTAACTAAAAATCCCTTTCTTGATCCCTTTAATCCACATTGAACCCTATGTGGATTTTCCGTACTATTTTGTCATTAATCTTCTTTTCAACTTATCCTATGCTTGATCCTTTCCAAAATAAGGTCTAATTTCCTTATTTGCAGACTTTAATATGGTACTCGATTAATTGAATCGACACTTTCTTTTTCCTAATAGACTCGTACTCGTGATGTAACCCTAAATTACTTATTCACCTTAGTCTAATTTTTTATGATACTCCAATAAATAGATAGTTCCCAACGGACTATCTCCTACTCAAGCATCCTTTGGCGATCTTCATTTTTGTTAGTCCCACATGGTCTTCCCGTGCTATATAGTCTTGATGGACTTCATTTTTCTTCTTTATTTTGTAACGACCTTTACAACCAAGGTAGTCCTCAACGGACTTCCTCATTTGATGGTTCCTGCGAATTTTTCTGTGCTACATAGGTCTATCCTACCATCTCTACTTTTTTTTGTAGATCACTGGTGGACTTTACAAATCAAACTGTTTGACTTAGAATCTGTTTCATCGACTCACTTTATCACACCCAATGCTAGTTTACTCTCCAACTACTGGTGAACTCATAATGGCGGATACTTCATACCTCGAAGAAGGTGTTCATTTTATTACCTCTACCTTGTTAAGACCGTATTTACCAATTCCTCTTTTAGTCGCAATTTGGCGAATCCCCTCATTCACAGGCTCACTCATATTCTCAGAAACTTCTACCATTTTCTTATCTTCATAGGTTGGAAGTTTCTTTTATTATATCATTTTATTGGATTCTCATACACGCCAAGATCGTTATGTCTTATTACTTACCACGCTAGTCATACCGCAACTTCTCCTTTTATACCTTAGCGGGCCTCTTGGTTCTCTATATTGGTAGACTTTATATACTGCCATAGCCCAGCTATGGTATTACATAATATGATCCCATGTTTACTGTCCTGGCGAACTTCGTATGCTGCCATAGCCCAGCTATAGTTTTACACAATATGATCCCATGTTTACTGTCCTGGCGAACTTCTGATTCTAAGGAATCAATAAACCTCTTTCGAGGTGTCACATCGAAGAACTTATAAACCGTTTACATAATGTTTCCCTGAAGGACCAGTTGATAACTGCCATTGCGGTGTCGCTCCATAAAGTCGATAGACTAAAGTCACTATATCACTCTAGCGAGCTAGTAGATACCATTCCACAATGCCACCCAAACTCCCTTAAATCTCTATTTCAGTCCACCTATTCTATAACACCCCTTACCCGTACTCGAGACCGGGACGAGGTACGAGGCTTTACCAAACATAAACATGGACAATTCAAAAAATACGGGTTATAAAATTTTGATCCAATTTAAAAGCAATTGAATAAAATCATAATGTTCCTGTTAAGGACCTACGAGGTCTAAAACACGCGTTAGAAGCGGTTCGGGGCTACTCCGAGAACTTAAGAAAATTCTAGTAAAATTTCTAGGTTTAAGCCTCACATGCCCGTGTGAAGGCATTGCACACGCCCGTGTACTTGGGACACGTCCATGCCTTTTACTTGTGTTGAATTATTGGAATTTATTTTGCATTTCGAGCCTACAGGGGCTTTCACACGGCCAAGCACATGCCCGTGTCTCTGGCCCGTGTCCTTTACACGGCCATGACATGCCCGTTTTACAGCCTGTGTGCAAAAGCCTGGACATTCTGTTCATGACGTCATCATTCATTTAGAGGTACATGATACGTGATATTCGTGGCTGGTTTTAAATATTTATAATGAATCGTTCTTGAAACTAATTATTATCACGATGAAGGCAAGTGTACCTATCGAACAGTAGTATAGTTTTAGCAAGACCGGATTGTCGAATCCAAAGGAACTAAGCATACTAGTAATGACTGTCTTTTTATTATCTAGCCTAAGAATAATGGAGTTTGTTTTAACTAACTAATTAACTAAACTAAGAATTCACAGAAAATAGAATTGGGGAATTACTTTTGGAAAAATGATTGAATTAAGACAATACCTAAGGAAAAATCTACCTAGACTTCACTTGTTATTTGACTCTGAATCGGATGATTTATTCATTTGATTTGATCCGCAGAAATCCCTAAGTTATATTATTATCCCTCTCGAGACTAAAAATGTCTAGCCTAGGTTTAATAATTGAAATATCTTTCTAATTAACTCCCTAGGGTTGCATTAACTCGAACTATGGATCCCCTTATTAGGTTTCACCCTAATCTGGCAAAATCTTGTCACCCTATCTCTAAGCGTGCAATCAACTCCGCTTAATTATGAAAAATGTACTCTTAGACAGGGTCTATTCCTCCTAAGAATAAGAGCTTAACTTGAATAAATATCCTGGAATATCAAAACAAGAATTAAGAACACATAATTAAGAACAAGTCAAATATGTATCATACAATTTAGATAATAATAACAAGGTCCGTCTTAGGTTTCATTCCCCTTAGGTACTTAGGGGTTTTAGTTCATAACTAAAAAGGTAAACATCTCAGAAGAATAATGAATACAAAACATAAAGAAAAACCAAAAACTTCTGAAGGGAAATTGAGGGGAGATCTTTAGTCTTAATGATGAATCCGGCTTCTGAGATGGATCAATCGACTTTTCTTGAGAAGTTCCCTGCTTCTTCCTCTGTGTGTCATTTTCCTCCTCCTCTAGGGTGTATTTATAGGCCTTAGAATGCCTAAGAACCCTCAAAATTGGCCTTTTCTGAATTAGACAAAACTTGGGCTCGGCAAGAACACGCCCGTGTGACACACCTGTGTGCTATTGCTTAAGGCCGTGGTCAAGCCTGTTAAATAGGCACGGGCGTGTGGTCCACCCGTGTGAGTCGTGCTTCAATTCTGCCAAATTGGCACAGCTATGTGGTCTGACCGTGTGAGGAGGTCCAGGCCGTGTTGATTTCGTACGTTGGCCCATTTTCTCCGTTTTTGGCCCGTTTCTCTTTCCTTTCACTCTCCTATGCTCACCTAAGTATAAAACATGAAATTAAGGCATTAGGAGAATCAAATTCACCAATTTTAAGAAAAAATCATCCATAAAATGTGCTAAGCCTGGGATAAAAATATGTATGAATTACGGTTTATCAAATACCCCCACACTTAAGCATTTGCTTGTCCTCAAGCAAAATCCTCAACTCATTATCAAAATAAATTCTTCTCAACTTATAATTTCTATCGATAATATCTCAAAATAATCCATAGGTAATCATACATTGAAAATTCAACTGAGAGAACATCAAAGTTTCAAACATTCCAAGTTGAACATTTTATCATGAAAACATAGGTGTCTCCCCTCATTTATGTAATTACCTTTGATTCAAAATATCATAGAATTTCACATCCTCAATAAAGATTCACTTAAATCACTTGAGGTGTTTCAGGACAATAAATGAAGCACTCAATAGTCAATAATGAAGAGTCATTACCATAGGCTTGCATGAAAATCAAGTCCCCACCATTATAAATTGAAATGAAACATCAATCAAAAGGTCTTTAGAGGGTTGTAACGTGGCTTTAGTTAGAGGGTGTGGTCACAAACTGAAAGAAACGGTTAGAATCGAAATTGAATTGAAAAATTGCCTAACTAGAAAAATGACTAGTCATCAATTGCGTACAACAGAGCTTTTTCTCAGAATATGGAATTTAACTTCTTTAGCTCAGAAGATCACTACTACTAAGATGTATACATGTATTTTTTTTCTTTTTTTTTTCAAAATAAGTCAAATTACAAAATAGAATAAAACATAGCTAAGTAATTATTCCAACTCAAATCTTGACAAAAATAGGGATCAAATTAATTTAGGGATTTCAACAATAATGAGTTATGGGTTAATATTGAGGGTAAATCAATGAATGGGTTGCTAGGCTCAAGGGGGTTCACTAAGGGTTAATTGTGAAGGTAGGCTTTTATGGAGTGAGTGGTCTTGACATGCATAATCAAGCAAATTCTAGAATAACAATTCAATACTGACACACTTATAATGAAAGTGAGCATGAAAGAAATAATAGATGCTCTAAAGGCTCAAGATCTCACAAAAATTATGGCTTTTTGATGTTTAAACTTGTGAATTCCAACTCAAGATAATACCTAAACTTAGGGAAACAACCTAAAAGTTTTTAATTCTTCAAAAATCAACTTATCATGCTTGATTCCCTAATGTCTTAAAGTTTAAACAATCAATGCATAAATGCCTATGTTTTAATTCAAGATATATCAATAAAAGTCATAAATCAATCAAAATTTATCCTAAACATGATATGAGAGCTTTTCAAGAGACTAAGGCAATCATTCAGGGATTTTTCTAATAGTGAAATGAATACCCCTCCACACTTAAGATGTACATTGCCCTCAATGTACAAAGATAGATATATAGAAAAGAATATAAATATAAGATAGGGAGAGAAGTGAAACTTCCTGAGTGATGAAGGAATTTCCTTGAACTGGAGTTTTGGAGAATAATCAGCGTGAGGGTGGAGGAGGATACTCTAGCGGTGGTAGAGGTTCATTAGTCCATAAGTCCTGCGCCAAAAGAATATTATATCTAATGGTAGCTATGGTCGTGGTCGAGCAGGACATGGCAGTCATGGAGAACCTTTCCTAGTGGAGTTTCAAATTCCTGAGTAATAGTAAGCTTTAGAGTTCTTTATAACTGTGATAGAATCAGGAACTCTTTTAGGAAATATATAAGGAAGAGTAAGTACTCAATATGGATTAGCTAAAATTAAAAATTGTAAAATAATAATTATTTGTCCTAATAAAAATAAGGTGAAAGAAAAATAAAAAGTAGTCTTAAATTAATATAAAAATAAAATAATAAAATAATAAATAAAAGTTTTTAAACATCTTTATCGCTATATGGTTCGCGAGGTGGGGGTGGCGATGAGATGTGGAGGTGCTGACAAATCTGCTGTAGAGTAGCATCAATGTTATCGAAGTGCTGAAAAACTGTTGCTCGAACCGGGTAAGGAGCTCAGAGATGTCAGCGTATGAAGCAGCCGCATGAACTGGATGAGAAGAAGGTGGTGGCTGAGACTGTGGGTCCTCGTGACGTAAAGGGACATCATCAGTAATGTCCTCGGGGGCCTCCTCAGTGGATTGGGCGAGACGATACTGAGGAGGGAAGGTGCCACGTCGTTTCTCGATCATCCTCATACTTAGCATACTCGAGATGCCCTGTGGGGACATCTGACCCATGAGAGTGAGGGAGGATGATTGGGCTGCTGTGTTGAGGAGCCCGAAGTACCGAGCCAACCGCGTCACATAGGGCCCAATGGAGATGACCCCCTTCCTATGTCGCTCCGTCTAATGTTGAATGGCGAGGGCAAAGAAATAAGCAAGGTTTATGACGTAGAAAGTAGGCGACGTGAGTGTTGACGACGCCAGTGCTCTCTCGCCTTCCTGTTAACCTATGAGCCAAAATGGTGTGTAAGTACCTCAGAGATGGAGGGAGAGTCAATGCCTTGGAGTAGCTAGGATTGTAGAAGGTAGAGTCGGGGGTGAGGGCATTCTAACACCATGAAGAAGAGTGATGGATTTGGCGATTGAGGACATGGAGTTCATTCTCCTCAATGAACTCCTCAGTGTAAAGGCCCAGTGTAGTTCCAAACTCTAGGATGTTCAATTGGCGGACTAGACTGCCAAGGCAAAATTGGAATGTTCCCGAGTCATCAAAGCCGGCCATCACCATTTGAAGATGGAACGTTGAGCAAAGTTTTATCGTGAGTTCGTGATATGTCGGCTCGACAATCTCAAAGAAAAGCCCCTAAGGATCTGTGATGTGGAGGGCCTGAATTGCATCCGCGAGTTGGACTTGTTCTAGCACTGCCCAGTCTATACAGCGGCCCACTTCCAAGGGTCGGGCCCGTAGAATCTGGAAAAGTTCTTCTTGGGGCTCAATGGGGGACTGCAGGAAAAGGTGACGAATTTTCGCGGTAGGACCCGAGGAAGATGACGACCTCTTCTTTTTCTTTGAAGTAGGGACGGCGGCTTTCTTTCTTCATGAAGACGACATGGTATACCTATAAGCAAAACCATTATTTCATCGTGATGAATGTTTAAGGTAAGACGAAAGCAAATTTAAAAAGACAAAAGTCATAAATTAAAACTAATAGTCTCAGTCACAACTACTAGCAAACTTAGTCAAAAACAATTAATTTTATGGTGTATCATTAGCATGATAATGGTATGAGTTTCATAAAAATGGAAAATAATTCTATGTAGCATATTTTATTGATGAAAAATGTCAACCCAAAAGTTATGAGTATTTCTATTATCCTAACCATAAATATTCACTTTAAACTAGTCAAATAGAGCAGATAGATCATGCAATGAGTAAGAACTTCAACATGAAAAAGATGATAACTAGTCTAGATATGAAATTTGAGTGATGGAAAGATGAAAATAACATGAAAAATACAGATTACTATGATAAATAGCATTAGAAATCAGTAAAATAAAAGAAAGAAAAAGTAAACAAACGCTATAAAGAGGAGAATGAGCGTAAAAAATGGGGTTGGAAGCAGCGCACGGACGTGGTAGGGAGGCCGTGTGGACTTGCAGCGGCTAGGGTTAGGGGTTTTGGGTGAAGAAGATGATGAATAGTGAAGGTTATTTATATATTTTGGGACACATGGCCAGGGGACACACCCGTGTTCCCCAATTTTTGCCCGTGTGATTCGTGATTTTTAAATTTGGGCGCGTCTGACATTTGGCCCACGCCCGTGTTCTTTGGGCGTGTGGGTGTACACGGTCGTGTCGCACGGCCGTGTCTGTCTTCGTTCGCTTCTCCCATGCCTGTGTATGTAGACCCACGCTCGTGTTAATATGACGGTTCGCCTACGGTTGCTCGGCACGGGCGTGTCACACGCCTGTGTTAATTTGACAAGTATCAAGTCCATAAACACAGTCGGAGCATTCGTCAACCCAAAAGGCATCACAAGAAATTCATAATGGCCATACCTTATTCTGAAAGTGGTCTTTGGCACATCCGACTCCTTAACTCGCAACTGATAGTAGCCGGATCTCAAATCTATTTTAGAAAACACAGTGGCTCCCCTCAACTAATCAAACAGGTCGTCAATCTTTGGCAAAGGATACTTATTCTTGATAGTTACCTTGTTGAGTTGTCGGTAATCTATGAATAGTCTCATCGAACCATCTTTCTTCTTTACAAATAATACGAGAGCACCCTACGGAGAAAAGCTTGGTCTTGCGAACCCTTTATCGATCAATTATTGCAACTGTGCTTTTAACTCTTTCAAGTCGGTTGGTGCCATCCTATACGGGGCAATGAAAATGGGTGCTATTCTCGATGCTATCTCAATACCAAATTTGACCTCTTTGTCAGGAGGTAAACCAGGCAACTCTTCTAGAAACACATCTGGGTACTCGCATACTATCAATACCGACTCACCCCTCAACATAGATTCTTTAGAGTTTAGCACAAAAGCAAGGTAATTTTCATACCCCTTTCTCATATACCTTTGAGCCATCATTGAAGTAATCACAACCGGTGGAATATTCAACTCACTTGAATCAACTCGGAAATTTTCACCATCTGAGCATTTCAATTCAATATACTTGCTACCACAATTTACAATCACATTATGCACAGTTAACCAATCCATGCCAAGTATTACATCAAACTTATCAAAGGGCAAAAGCATAAGGTTAGCCAGAAAATAATGACCTTGGATCGTCAAAGGACAATTCTTACAAACCTTATCTACTAATACAGACTTGCTTAGAGGGTTCGACACCTTAACCACAAACTCCGTAGGTTCTACAGACATATTCATGCTAGACGCCAATTTAATGCAAATATACGAATGGGTCGATCCTGGGTCAATCAAGGCAATAACATGTACATTATGAAGAGAGAATGTACTCGTAATGACATCAGGAGCTAAGGCTTCCTCTTTAGCACATATAGCATAAGTTCTTGCCAGAGCTCGAGCTTTGATCTGACAGTAGAGTCCTTTGCAACATTACAACCACCGTTGCTACTTCTGGGATATCTTGGAGGCTTGCCTTGAGAGACAGAAATATTTGGTTTCAGAGTTGGCTCGATCTCCCTGTCATTTCGCTCCGGAAAATCTTTAAGGAAGTGGTCGAGGGAACCACACCTAAAGCATGTTCCACTCATCTTCTGGCATTCTCCAAAATGGAATTTATTACAACTATTACACCGCGGCTTTTGATTTCTCACACTCCCCACACTAACCGTCATGGGAGAGGGAGATCGCGGATTAAGGTGTTTAAAGCTTCTTGCTTTGCCTGAATATCCCACTGATGAATTAGAACGTTCCTGATGGCTTCTCAACTTCTTTGTGGGAGCTGTGTATGTCTTATCCACAAATCGTTTACTCAGAACTCAGGCTTTCCTCTTTGCTTGCTTCCTTTCATTACTTAACTCTTCAGCTTTCTTGGCTCTTTCGGCCAGTATAGCGAACTTTCTTATCTCAAGCACTCTTATCAATAGTTTAACATCCTCGTTTAGTCTTCCTCGAATCGCTTGCACATTTCTGCCTCAGTCTGGATCCACTCTCGAGCATACTGGCTCAGTTGGATAAATTCCTGTTCGTATTCTGACATAGTCTGATTTCCTTGCTTGAGTTAAAAAATTTCCTTTCTTTTCTGGTCCAGAAACCTTTGACTAACATACTTCTTTTTAAACTCGGCTTGGAAAAACTCCCATTTAATATCTTCCTTCGGTACCACTGAGGATACAGTCTTCCACCAGTGGTATGTAGTATCCTTCAAAAGAGATACAGCACACTTGAAGCATTCTTCGGGTGTACACGATAACTCATCCAAAACTCGTACAGTGTTCTCGAGCCAGAACTTAGCTCGTTCAGTATCATCATCGATCTTAGCCCTAAACTCTTCCGTTCAGTATTTCCTAAGTTTATGTACTAGGGCCTTACCAATTCTCACGGGTGCCATACCTTGTGGCATTTCTTTTTCAAGTCGAGCAGGGGGAGGGGGAGGTCATGGTATATTGGGGCAGTTCCTTACGTAGTCACCAAACCACTCATCCATTATCTCAAAAAAATAGCTCTAGCCTATTTCCGGCCCTCAGACACGGACCTCCTACCTCTGCTGAGGTTACTTGCTGTACGAAAGCTGGAGCATGGCTCTCTGCTCCCTCAGACTCATCTCGCGCTTGATCAAAAGACATTTACTATATTCAAATACAATTAAAAAGGTTAGGAGATGTCACACTATCAAAGCTTGTATAATGACATGTATAGCTAGACTCGATACATGCTATGTTAGTCCGAGAATCGACTAAACCATAGCTTTGATACTACTAAATGTAACACCCCTTACCCGTACTCAGGACCTGGATGAGGTACGAGGCGTTACCAAACATACACATGGACAATTCGAAAAATATGAGTTATAAAATTTCGTTCCAATTTAAAATCAATTGAATAAAATCATAATGTTCCTGTTATGGACCTACAAGGTCCAAAACATGCGTTAAAACTGGTTCGGGGCTACTCCAGGAATTTAAGAAAATTCTAGAAAATTTTTTAGGTCTAACCCTCACACGCCCGTGTGGAGGCATTGCACATGCCCGTGTACTTGGGACACGCCTACGCCCTTTACCCGTGTTGAATTATTGGAATTTATTTTTCATCTCGAACCTATAGGGGTTTTCATACGGCTAAACACACGCTCGTGTCTCTAGCCCGTGTACCTCACATGGCCATGACACGCCCGTGTTACAGCTCGTGTGTAAAAACCTGGACATTCTATTTATGACGTTATCATTCATTTAGAGGTTCACGAACAAGGCAGACGCCTATGTACTAGACCGTGCCCTCTACATGGTTGAGACACACGGCCATGTATTTGTCCGTGTGTTTACTACCATGCATACTAACCTAAAAATTTTAGGTGTAGGGGACACACGGCCATATCACACGCCCGTGGGGCTGACCGTGTGTCACACGGCCTAGACACATGCCCGTGTGTCTACCCGTGTGGACCATTTTGAGACTATATACCAAGCCTTTTGTCATCTTCAAACATCCATACATGCTTATAAGCCTCAATGATATTTAACATGACTTAAATATATTCTTAAACTATCTTGGCAAAGCCTATTACATGTTAACCTCATCTCATTGGTTAGCACATGCTAGGTTATCCTTTTTATTAAGGATTATCATATCACATTTCTCATTTTACCACTTAGGCCATATTATAACCATGTACCATTTTATGCCATATCCACTCTCCAATTATTAGACCTCATTTCATATATCCATCCATGATACCACATCAACACATCACATGAAACACTTAAACTTAAGCATACAAAATAAGTAGGGTTACATCCCACATCAATATGAGCCACATTTCGTGGCCATATACAAAAGAATAAGTATATCATCATAAGCCATTTCATTGGCTAGTCAATGACACACATAACAAAATGACTATAACCCTATACATGCCATTTTAACAAAATAAAAGTTTCATTATACCAAGCGAGACAAGTTGATAGTGTAGACACTGCTCCAATCGTCTTCCGATCTTCACGAGTCCTCAAGCTCTATAAGACAGGGAAAAGAAAGGGGGAAAGCATTAACATGCTTAGTAAGTTCATATAACGAAAAGTAAACTTACCGGACATTCAAATACATAGTCATTGTATGCCATGTCATCCATCAATTATAGTTACACTTTTTCCTAACACATACATTCAATCATCAAGTTAGTCTTAAATATTCCAAAATATATACATGAGCTCATCGTATCAAGTACACAATCTAATTCATGTCTTCTCATGACACTTTCACATACATTTGTCCATTGAATCATTGATCTCCTGATGGATATTTCATTGATCCATATTCAGTGGTTTTCCCCTTTTTGGCTACCATATCGAGTCTCAATTTATGCAATAGAGTTGCCAGTCCAGGCTAATTTCTCATTATACCATGTACCATAAGGCTTTATTGGATTGCCAGTCCAGGCTAAATCCTCAATATAACAGAGCATTTCTCTTAGAGTCAATCTGGGTGGCCAGTCCAGTATTTATCTAGTCAATTAGGATTACCCATCTAGGCTAAATCCTTTCCATACCGGGATCAATGGATTACCCATTCGGGCTGAATTCTTTTCATCATATTTACTCAGAAAGTTCATTTTAGGATTACCCGTCTGGGCTAAATCCTTCCTATACTGAGATCAATGGATTACCCTTCAGGGCTAAATCTTTTCCGCAACACTCATTTCTCGTGCAATATATATCATATCCATCAGGGTACAATAATCCGAATGGATTTTTACCTTCTTCCAAACAATTTAGGGATTCAGAGAAATTTCATGTAATTTATCATTCACAAATCACAAATCAATTCAACACGAGAATAGAATCAATACATTTATACATATAACCGGTTGAGTTACATGAACTTACCTAATAGTCGTTTCGAATTCGTATCTCGGTTATTTTGAAACCTTTCGTTTTTCATGGTTGACCTCCAGAACTGGTTCCTCGGGGTCTATATCAGTGAAAATAGATTATCAATACCTCACATTGTTCATTTCTAGCCTAAAACTTATCCTACTGCAAAATAACCATTTTACCCCTAACCTTTCACACTTTTTACAATTTAATCCTAAGGCTTGTATAATGATATGCATGTAATTTCTTGGCTACCCAAACCTAGACGAATATTTTTCGTACTTATGGCAGCCCACATTTTCCTTCATTTCACATTTATCTACCCATATTTACAACTTTTACAAATTGGTCCCCTAAGCCATATCCATGAAAAGCTACTTAGTAAAAGTTGTTTACCATTCTTTAAACTCTCATATTCATCATAAATCATCAAAACACAAGCATCTCATACATAGGTAAATTTCTAAACATGAACCCTAGCTTGAAATATGAGTAGAAACAGAGAGAGCAGTTACAAGGATCTCAAAAACACGAAGAACATTAAAAATGGGCTAGGGAGTACTTATTTTTGAGCTTGAAAATGTTGAAAACCCTAGCTATGGAGAGCATGCAATTTTTGGCAACATGGAGAAGAAGATGGACATGATTTTGGCCTATTTTTCCCTTTTTATTAAGTTTATGACCAAATGACCAAAATGCCCTTCCCTACAAAACTTTCAAAATTTTCTATGCAAGTCCATTTTTGTCCAAAGACTTAGAAATTGAGAAAATTACTTCTTAAGACCTTCTAATTAAGAATCCAAAGCAATTTCATACAAATTGCTTCTAGAACCCAAGTTTTGCAACTTATTTAAATTGGTCCCTAATTTCCAATTGGCCATATTATACTTAGAATTTCTTTATGAAACTTTAACACATGCTTATTTTTATATCCTAGACCTCATAATAATCATAAAATAAATATTTTAACATCAGATTTGTGGTCCCGAAACCACTATTCCTATTAAGCCCAATTTTGGGATGTTACACATTCCTCCCTTATGCTAATTATTCCTATCATCATCTACCTTATCAAGGTAAATTCCTCTATACTCCGCTTATAATAATCATTCATATCATTCAAGTCGTTACAGTTTGCCATTGATTACCTAGTCAATTTATATACATTTAACATCCATTGTACACATTTACATGGTATTGTTCATACTTAACATGTTTATTTACCATTTCCAAACACAAAAATAGTTGCAAACAACTCAGAACAACTCAAACAAAGACCTTTCAAATAGTGCATTGTCAATGATAATCTAAGGGCAGAGCACAAAAACTCACATGAGCTAATTCATCCTCGTCAGCTTAGCTTTTCCAAACACCAAAGCCTCCTTCATCCTGGTAACTAAGCATGACAACCTTATATCTAGTTTACAGAAACTTATTAGGAACCTTTACTCTCACCCTTTCTAAAATCCACAGGTACAAAGAGATAAGAAAACTTACCAGTTTCTCAGATTCTTTACTTCTAGGCCTCAAATCTCACGATTACTGCACTATGCAGAGCTCTTAAGTTCTCCTCTTCTTCGAAACAACTAAAGAAGACAATGTAGAGGAGAAGGAAATTATAAGCTGGTTGAGAAGAATTCATTTCTCCCTCTACACATACATACATATATATATATCCTAATTTAGCACAGTTTCCATAGTCCACCTCAGCCATCCATCGCTAATTATTTTGTCCCCACTTAGGAACCAGTCGATTCCAATGTAACCAAACCAAAATTGAAATTCAATTATTTATAATCCAGCCACTTAAATTTTTGATTTTTCAGTAGATCCCACCAACTTAATATTTTACTTAGTTTGCTCCCGATTCTCCTATAAATTTAGAGCCTCTAAGAAATTCGAGTGTGACAACATTTCAGTGGTCACACGATCGTGTCACTAGCCTGTGCATGACACATGACCGTGTGCCAGATTGTATAGTGCATGAATGTATCGTAAGTATCAAATTTCATGCCCAAAATCAAAACATTCTCAAATGGTGACCTTAAACACCTCAAACCTGCTATTCAAACCTCAATTTCAAGCACAAAACATATTTCACATTCAAAAACATTAACATACCATATACATCACCTATGCATCATAATCCACATTACATTCATTATAGCATTATTACTTAATTAAAATTATACATTCATTTACAAGCATCAATTATTTATCAATATCCTACTTAATTATTGATAAACTGTAATTTATACATATTTCTATCTCATGCTTAGCACATTTTATGGATGATTTTTCCTTAAAATTGGTGAATTCAATGCTCCTAATGCCTTAATTTCATGTTTTATACTTAGGTGAGCATAGGAGAGTGAAAGGAACGAGAAATGGGCCAAAAACGGAGAAAATGGGCCAACATACGAAATCAAAATGGCCTGGACCTCCTCACACGGGTAGACCATACGGCCGTGTCAATTTGGCAGAATCGAAGCACGACTCAGACGGGTGGACCACACTTCCGTGCCAATTTAACAGGCTTGACCACAGCCTGAAGTAATCTCACACGGGAATGTCACACGAGCGTGTCCCTATCGAGCCCAAATTGTGTCCAATTTAGAAAATGCCAATTTTGAGGGTTCTTAGGCATTCTAAAGCCTATAAATACACCATAGAGGAGGAGGAAAAGAGGGGCCAGAGAGAAGGAAGCAGGGAACTGCTCAAGGAAAGCCAATTGATCCATCCCAGAACCCGAATTCATCATCAAGACTAAAGATCTCCCCTCAATTTCCCTTCAGGATTTTAGGTTTTTTTTTATGTTTTGTATTCATTATTCTTCTGAGATGTTTACCTTTTTAGTTATGAACTAAAACCCCTAAATACCTAAGGGGAATGAAACCTAAGACAGATCTTGTTATTATTATCTGAATTGTATGATAAATATTTGACTTGTTCTTAATTATGTGTTCTTAATTCTTGTCTTGATATTCCAGGATATTGATTCAATTTAAGCTCTTATTCAGAGGAGGAATAGAACCTTTCTAAGAGTACATTTGTCATAATTAAGCGGAGTTGATTGTGTGCCTAGAGATGGGTAACAAGATTTTGTCAGATTAGGGTGAAACCTAATAAGGGGATCCATAGATCGAGTTAATGCAACCCTAGGGAGTTAATTAGAAAAAGATTTTAATTATTCAACCTAGGGCTAGATGTTGTTAGTCTCGAGAGGGATAATAATATAACTTAGGGATTTCTACGGATCAAGTCAAATAAATAAATCGTCCGATTCAGAGTCAAATAACAAGTGAAGTCTAGGTGGATTTTTCCTTAGGTATTGTCTTAATTCAATCGTTTTTCCAAAAGTATTTTCCCCAAATTTCTTTTCTGTGATTTCTTAGTTTAATTAATTAGTTAGATAAACAAAACCCTTTTACTTTTTAGGCTAGATAATAAAAAGGAAGTTAATACTAGTACTTTTAGTTCCTTTGGGTTCGTTATTCCGGTCTTGCTAAAGCTATACTACTGTTCTTTAGGTACACTTGCCTTCGTCGTGATAATAGTTAGTTTCAAGAACGATTCATTATAAATATTTAAAACCTGTCACGAATATCATGTATCAAGTTTTTGGCACCGTTTCTGGGGAACTAAGATATTAGGAACACTCGATTTTTTATTACTTTAGCCATTTACTTTTTCTGCAATTTAAATTTTACTCTAATTTTTATTACTAATTCTTCTTTTTCCCTTTTTTCTGACATGTTTTTATAGTTTATGACTAGAAGAAACCCGTCAGGACCATTACTTTTTGAGAGTGAGATCGATCGCACAGTTTGCAGAAACCAAAGAAAAATAAGGCGAAGCTTAAGATACATAAAGAATGAGCAAGAGGACAATATTCAAACCACAATCGAGGAGATGGCCGAAAACCAAGAAAATCCGCCACCTCCTGTAATTACTGTTAATCAAAATCCTGTTCCATGCACTTTGTATGATTATGCTAAACCTAATTTAACAGGAATTGAGTCAAGTATAGTTAGACCTGTTATTGCTGGAAATAATTTTGAACTGAAACTTAACACAATTCAAATGGTACAATAGTTTGTTCAGTTTGATGGTTTGCAGGACGAGGATCCCAAAGCTCACTTGGCAAATTTCCTAGAATTTTGCAATACCTTTAAAATTAATGGTGTTTCTGATGACGCCATTCCCCTTCGGTTGTTTCCCTTTTCGTTAAGGAATAAGGCTGAACAATGGTTGAACTCGTTACCACGAGGGTCAATCACTACTTGGGAATAAATGACCGAAAATTTTTTATTAAAATATTTTCCACTGGCTAAAACAACCAAATTACGTAATGATATCTCTTCTTTTGTGCAGATGGATTTAGAAACATTCTACGATGCATGGGAGAGATACAATGACCTTTTGAGAAGGTGCCCTCACCATGGGTTACCGCTTTGGATATAGGTTCAAACATTCCATAATAGCCTGAATCCTTCGTCTCGGCAGATGATTGATGTAGCCATTAGAGGAACTATCAATAATAAGACACCTGAGGCGGCTTATGAATTTATTGAGGAGATGTCACTGAATAACTATCAATGGCAAGTTATAAGAACAAAGCCAACAAAAGCAGCCGGTGTTTTCAACCTCGACGCGGTTACTATGCTATCTAACCAAGTAGAACTCTTAAATAAAAAGATTGACGGTGTGTGTGGTTCTACTCAGGTACATCCAGTGATGAGGTGTGATTCGAATGGAGGAGGAGCATGCACAGAATATCAACCCTTCAACCTTAGCATCGAGGAGGAACAAGTCCAATATATGGGTAACAATAACTCTAGATCCCAAAATAACCCATACAGTAACACTTATAATGCAGGTTGGAGGAACCATCCCAATTTCTCGTAGGGCGGTCAATGAAATCAAAGGCCATAACATCCTTCAGGTTTTCAACAACCACCTTACCAGTAAGAAAAGAAGCAGAACCTTGAGGAGATGATAACCAAATTCATCTCAGTGTCAGAGACTCATTTTTAGAATACCGAGACGACATTTAAAAATCAACAAGTATCAATTCAGGGGCTCGAAACTCAGATTGGACAGCTCGCCAAGATGATTTCCAAACAACCATAAGGTAGCCTGCCAAGCAACACTAAATCTAACCCAATGGAGCAACTCAACGCAATTTCCATTCAAGATGAGGAAGGGTTAGTGACAAAACCAAGGTCAGAACCAGTGGTAAGCGAAGGTAAGAATGAGGTAGGTCAAAACGAACAAAAATTGGTAAGTACAGAATTTAAACCTCATGTGCCATACCCTAATGCGACAAGGAAAGACCGCTTAGACGAACAATTTGGTAAATTCCTTAAACTTTTAAAGAAACTACATATTAACCTACCGTTTATTGAAGCACTTTCGCAGATGCCAAACGCAGTCAAATTTTTAAAGGAGCTTCTAGCAAATAAACGAAAGTTAGATGAAAGGTCACATGTGGAGCTGAACGCGGTTTGCTCAGCCATTCTTTAGAATAAGCTACCCAACAAACTAAAAGATCCAGAGAGTTTTACGATTCCTTGTTTAATTGGTAGTTTAGATGTTAATAATGCATTGGCTGATCTAGGGGCTAGTATAAATGTTATGCCTTACAAATTGTTTAAGCAACTAGGTCTAGGAAAACCCAAACAAACCAGGATGAGCATTTAATTAGTAGATAAAACTATCAGATTTCTTAGGGGTATCATTGAAGATGTACTCGTTAAAATTGACAAATTTATATTCCCAGTTGATTTTGTTGTTTTAGACATAGAAGAGGATAGTAACGTTCCTTTAATTTTGGGAAGGCCTTTTTTAGTAATGCTAGAACAATTATTGACGTTGGCACAGGTGAACTCACACTTCGTGTAGAAGACGAAACAATCACCTTTCAAGCTCGCAACCCGAAGAACACATCAAAAATTGAAGGTGATTGTACAAATTGTTCTACTGAGACTAATCATCTGATGCAACTTATTTTGCAGGAAATAAGTTCGAATGACACACATGAGCCATGTTCAATCCACAACAAAGGATCTACACATGAAGAACAAATGTTACAAACTGAGGAGCTAGATGAATGGTAGACACACAAACCGAGAACACACTATAAACCAAAACTACGCTAGAACAAGCTCAATACCTTTCCAATTCAACTTAAGGATGGAGATAAAGTTTTATTAGATGCCGCAGATCCTCACATTGTCATTGCCAAACCGAATGAAGAAATCCCTCTTACGGTACTTAGTATTTTCCCATTCGGTACAGTCGAGGTAAGTCATCCCAAGTTCGGCACTTTTAAGGTAAACAATACCCGCCTAAAACCTTATTTTGATGAGATTCACTGGAGGAATAAGGAGTATAAACTCCTCGAACCACCATGGCCATTCAGTGGAGAGGTCAGTTGAGCTTAGACTATAAATAACTGCTTCTCGGGAGGCAACCTGAGCACTAATTGTATTAACTTCTTTAAATTTTAGTACATAACTTACTAACGGCGCTCTTGAATACATGTTTACCACATAGACACGGCCAAGCACATGGGCGTGCTTAGGACTGTGTGGAAACAGGGCAAAGATTTTCCACAGCACAGTGATACGTGATTTTTGTGTGATAAGTTTTATAAATTTATAATTAATCGTTCTTGAAACTAACTATTATCACGATGTAGGCAAGTGTACCTATCAAACAGTAGTTTAGTTTTAGCAAGACCGGATTGTTGAATCCAAAGAAACAAAAAGTACTAGTAATGACTGTCTTTTTTATTATCTAGCCTAAGAATAAGGGGGTTTGTTTTTAACTAACTAATTAACTAAACTAAGAATTCACAAAAAATAGAATTGGGGGATTACTTTTGGAAAACGATTGAATTAAGACAACACCTTCGGAAGAATCCACCTAGACTTCACTTGTTATTTTAACTCCGAATCGAATGATTTATTCATTTAACTTGTTTCGTAGGAATCCCTAAGTTATATTATTATCCCTCTCGAGACTAACAACGTCTAACCCTAGGTTGAATAATTGAAATCTCTTTATAATTAACTCCCTAGGGTTGCATTAACTCGATCTATGGATCCCCTTATTAGGTTTCACCCTAATCCGACAAAATCTTGTCACCCTATCTCTAGGAGCGCAACCAACTCCGCTTAATTATGACAAATGTACTTTTAGACAGGGTCTATTCCTCCTCTGAATAAGAGCTTAACTTGAATTAATATCCTGGAATATCAAGACAAGAATTAAGAACAAAAAATTAAGAACAAGCCAAATATTTACCATACAATTCAGAAAATAATAACAAGATTCGTCTTAGGTTTCATTCCCCTTAGGTATTTAGGGGATTTAGTTCATAACTAAAAAGGAAAACATCTCAGAATAATAATTAATACAAAACATAAAGAAAACCCAAAACTCTTGAAGGGAAATTGAGGGGAGACCTTCAGTCTTGATGATGAATCCAGCTTCTGAGATAGATCAATCGGCTTCCTTCGAGTAATTCCTTCCTTCCTCCCTGTGCCTCTATTTTCCTCCTCCTTTAAGATGTATTTATAGGCTTTGGAATGCCTAAGAACCCTCAAAATTGGCCTTTTTCCGAATTGGACTAAACTTGGGCTCGGTAGGGACACGCCCGTGTGACACGCTCGTGTGCTATTACTTCAGGCCATGGTCCACCCGTGTTAGTCGTGCTTCGATTCTACCAAATTGACACGGCCATGTGGTCTACCCGTGTGAGGAGGTCCAAGCCGTGTTGATTTCGTACGTTGGCCCATTTTCTCCGTTTTTGGCCCGTTTTTCGTTTCTTTTTCTCTCCTATGCTCACCTAAGTATAAAACATGATATTAAGGCATTAGGAGCATCGAATTCACCAATTCTAAGAAAAAATTATCCATAAAATGTATTAAGCATAGGGTAAAAATATGTATAAATTACGGTTTATCACACGGGCTACGATAAATCGCCACGGTCATGCGACATGGCCGTGGGCGAACCTGCCAAAACAACACGGGTGTGCTACACGCCCATGCCTTGAAACCATGGCCAAACCTGTCAAATTAACACGGGGGTGCGGCACGCCCGTGCCAAGCAACTGTGGGCGAACCTGCCAAAACAACACAGCCGTGGACCTTCATACACGTGCGTGGGAGAAGCGAACAAAGACAGACACGGTCGTGCGACACGACCGTGTGCATCAACACGCCCAAGGTACACAGGCGTGGGGAAATTGTTAAACGCACCGAAATTCGAAAAAACCAAAACACACGGGCTGAAATTGGGGAACACGGGCGTGTCCCCTGGCCGTGTATCCCCCAAATCTATAAATACCTTTTACTATTCATCATTTTCTTCACCCAAAATCCCTAACCTTAGCCGCTACAAGTCCACACGGCCTCTCTACCACGCCCATGCGCCACTTCCAACCCCATTTTTGACGCTCATTCTCCTCTTCCTAGCGTTTGTTTACTTTTTCTTTCTTTTATTTTACTGATTTCTAATGCTGTTTATCATAGTAATCTACATTTTTCATGTTATTTTCATCTTTCTATCACTCAAATTTTGTATCTAGACTAGTTATCATATTTTTCATGTTGAAGTTCTTACTCATTGCATGATCTATCTGCTTCATTTGACTAGTTTAAAGTGAATATTTATGGTTAGGATAATAGAAAAACTCATACCTTTTGGGTTGACATTTTCTATCAATAAAATATGCTACATAGAATTATTTGCCATTTTTTTATGAAACTCATACTATTATCATGCTAATGATACACCATAAAATTAATTATTTTTTATTAAGTTTGCTAGTAGTTGTGACTGAGATTATTAGTTTTAATTTATGACTTTTGCCCTGTTGAATTTGTTTTCATCTTACCTTGAACATTCAGCACGACGAAATAATGGTTTTGTTTGTAGGTATACCATGTCGTCTTCACGAGGAAAGAAAGTTTCTGTCCCTGCTTTGAAGAAAAAAAAGTGAGCGTCATCTTCCTTGGGTCTTACCGCGAAAATTCGTCACCCTTTCCTGCAGTTCCTCATTGGGCCCCAAGAAGAACTTTTCCAAATTCTACGGGCCAAACCCTTGGAAGTGGGCCGTTGTATAGACTGGGCCACGCTAGAACAAATCCAACTCGCGGATGCAATTCGAGCCCTCCTCACCACTGATCCTTGGGGGTTTTTCTTTGAGATTGTTGAGTCGACATATCTCGAACTCACAATGGAACTCTGCTCAATGTTCCATCTTCAGACTATGATGACCCGCTTTGATGACCCGAGAACAATCGAATTTTGCCTCGGCAGTCTAGTCCACCAATTGAACGTCCTAGAGTTCAGAACCGCATTGGGCCTTTACACTGAGGAGTTCATGAAGGAGAATGAACTCCATGCTCTCAATCACCACATCCATCACTCTCCTTCACGGTGTTGGAGCCCCTCACCCCCGGCGCTGCCTCCTACAATCCTAGCCGTTCCAAGGTATCGGCTTTCCCTCCATCTCTGAGGTACTTACATGCCATTTTAGCTCACACGTTAACAGGAAGGCGAGAGAGCACTGGCATCGTCAACACTCACGACGCCTACTTTCTATGGTGTATGTCGCACGGGCACGTCATAGACCTTGCTTATTTCATTGCCCTCGTCATTTAGCATCAGACAGAGTGGCATAGGAAGGGGGTCATTTCCATTGGGCCCTATGTGACGCGGTTGGCTCGGCACTTCGGGCTCCTCAACACAGCAGCCCAATCATCTTTCCTCACTCTCATGGGCCAGATGTCCCCACAGGGCATCTCGAGCATGCTAAGTATGAGGATGATCAAGAAACGACGTAGCACCTTCCCTCCTTAGTACCGTCTCACCCAATCCATCGAGGAGGAGGCCCTTGAGGACATTATTGATGATGTCCCTCCACATCACGAGGACCCACCGTCTCAACGACCACCTCCTTCTCATCCAGTTCATGCGGTGGCTTCATACACAAACATCTTTGAGCGCCTTACCTGGTTCGAGCAACAATGTTTTCAGTGCTTCGATAATATTAATGCTACTCTATAGCAGATTTGTCAGCACTTCCACATCTCATTGCCACCCCTACCTTGCGAACCATCTCGCGATGAAAATGTTTAAAAACTTTTATTTATTATTTATTTTTATGTTTTGACTGTTATTTTAAAACTACTTTTTATTTTTCTTTAAGCTTGTTTTCATTAGGTTTTATAATTTTTATTTAACAATTTTTACTTTCAGCTATTTCATATCGAGTAATTATGCTTCATTATATTCCTAAAATGTTCCTGATTCTATCACAGTTCTAAAGAGCTCCTAAGCTCATCATTGCATAGAAACTAAAAACTCCACCAGGAAAGGTTCTCCACAACTACCATGTCCTGCTCGACCACGACCATAGCTACCACTAGATATAATATTCTTTTGGCATAGGACTTATGGACTAATGAACCTCTACCACCACCGGAGTATCCTCCTCCACCCTCACGCTGATTATTCTCTAAAACTCCAGTTCAAGGAATTCATTCATCACTCAGGAAGTGTCACTTCTCTCCCTATCTTATATTTATATTCTTTTCTATATATCTATATTTGTACATTGAGGGTAATGTACATCTTAAGTGTGGGGAGTATTCATTTCACTATCAGAAAAATCCCTGAATGATTGCCTTGTTCTCTTGAAAAGCTCTCATATCATGTTTAGGATAAATTTTGATTAATTTATGATTTTTATTGATATATCTTAAATTAAAACATAGACATTCATGCATTGATTATTTAAACTTTAAGATATTAGAGAATTAAGCATGATAAGTTGATTTTTAAGAATTTAAAATTTTAAGTTGTTTCCTCAAGTTTAGGTATTATTTTGAGTTGGTATTCACTAGTTTAAACATCAAAAAGCCATAATTTTTTGTGAGATCTTGAGCCTTTAGAGCATCTATTAATTCTTTCATGCTCACTTTTATTATTGCTATGAGTGCGTCAGTATTGAATTGTTATTCTAGAACTTGCTTGATTATGCATGTCAAAACCATACCATTCGACTTGATATGTCAAAATGATAAAGGCACTTAGGTTTAACCCACTCACTCCATAAAAGCCTACCTTCACAATTAACCCTTAGTGAACCCCCTTGAGCCTTACAACCCATTCATTAATTTACCCTCAATATTAACCCATAACTCATTATTGTTGAAATCCCGTAAATTAATTTGATCCCTATTTTTGTCGAGTTTGAGTTGGAATAGTTGCTTAGCTATGTTTTATTCTATTTTGTAATTTGACTTGTTCTTAAAAAAAATACATGTATACATATTAGTAGTAGTGATCTTCTGAGCTAAAGAAGTTAAATTCCATATTCTGAGAAAAAGCTCTGTTGTACGCAATTGATGACTAGTGATTTTTCTAGTTAGGCAATTTTCAACTCAATCTCGATTCTAACCCTTTCTTTCAGCTTGTGACCACACCCTCTAACCAAAGCCACGTTACAACCCTCTAAAGACCTTTTGATTGATTTTTCATCTCAATTCATAGTGGTAGAGATTTGATTTTCATGCAAGCCTATGTAATGACTTTTCATTATTGACTATTGAGCGCTTCATTTATTGTACTTAAACACCTCAAGTGATTTGAGTTAATCTTTAGTGAGGATATGAAACTCTATGATATTTTGTATCAAAGGTAATTACTTAAATGAGGGGAGACACCTATGTTTTCATGATAAAATGCTCAACTTGGAATGTTTGAAACTTTGATGTTCTTTCAGTTGAATTTTCAATGTATGATTACCTATAGATTATTTTGAGATATTATCGATAGAAATTATCAGTTGAGAAGAATTTATTTTGTTTATGAGTTGAGAATTTTGCTTGAGGACAAGCAAATGCTTAAGTGTGGGGGTATTTGATAAATCGTAATTTATACATATTTCTATCCCATGCTTAGCACATTTTATGGATTATTTTTCCTTAAAATTGGTGAGTTCGATGCTCCTAATGCCTTAATTTCATGTTTTATACTTAGGTGAGCATAGGAGAGTGAAAGGAACGAGAAACGGGCCAAAAACGGAGAAAATGGGCCAACGTACAAAATCAACAAGGCTTGGACCTCCTCACACAGGCAGACCACACGGCTGTGTCAATTTGGCAGAATCGAAGCATGACTCACACGGGTGGACCACACGCCCATGCCTATTTAACAGGCTTGACCACGGCCTAAAGTAATGGCACACGGGCGTGTCACACGGGTATGTCCCTGTCAAGCCCAAATTGAGTCCAATTCGAAAAGGGCCAATTTTGAGGGTTCTTAGGCATTCTAAAGCCTATAAATACACCCCAGAGGAGGAGGAAAAGGGGGGGCCAAAGAGAAGAAAGCAGGGAACTACTCAAGGAAAGTCGATTGATCCATCTCAGAAGCTGGATTCATCATCAAGACTGAAGATCTCCCCTCAATTTCCCTTTAGGTGTTTTGGGTTTTTCTTTATGTTTTGTATTCATTATTCTCCTGAGATGTTTACCTTTTTAGTTATGAACTAAAACCCCTAAATACTTAAGGGGAATGAAACCTAAGACAGATCTTGTTATTATTATCTGAATTGTATGATAAATATTTGACATGTTCTTAATTATGTATTCTTAATTCTTGTCTTGATATTCCAGGATATTGATTCAAGTTAAGCTCTTATTCAGAGGAGGAATAGACCCTGTCTAAGAGTACATTTGTCATAATTAAGCGGAGTTGATTGCGCGCCTAGAGATAGGGTGACAAGATTTTGCTAGATTAGGGTGAAACCTAATAAAGGGATCCATAGATCGAGTTAATGCAACCCTAGAGAGTTAATTAGAAATATATTTCAATTATTCAACCTAGGTTTAGACGTTGTTAGTCTCAAGAGGGATAATAATATAACTTAGGGATTTCTACGGATCAAGTCAAATGAATAAATCGTCCGATTCAGAGTCAAATAACAAGTGAAGTCTAGGTGGATTTTTCCTTAGGTATTGTCTTAATTCAATTTTTTTTTTCCAAAAGTATTTTCCCCAAATTTCTTTTCTGTGATTTCTTAGTTTAATTAATTAGTTAGATAAACAAAACCCTTTTATTTTTTAGGCTAGATAATAAAAAGGAAGTTAATACTAGTACTTTTAGTTCCTTTAGGTTCGATAATCAGGTCTTGCTAAAGCTATACTACTGTTCGATAGGTACACTTGCCTTCATCGTGATAATAGTTAATTTCAAGAACGATTCATTATAAATATTTAAAACCTGTCACGAATATCATGTATCGGTTATCAAGGCATACACCATATCATGCTCTACTTTATCTTCACTTCTAGATTCTAGCATATCCTTCATACATTAGCACCTTACTAACCCATTTGGTCATGCCAAGACTATTATAATCCTATCTTAATACATTACTCAACCATTTTACTATCAAAATCATCCAAGGTACTTATCTACTTAGCATATTATTTCACTCACATTTTACATGCCAAGTATAACACAACACATTTATATACATATAAATCATACCATTTTCAACTAACTTTATCATATACACATATACCATACCAAAATACCAATCCATCCATCAACTTAACATTATATCACATAAGCCTCCCTTAGGTATATGCCATTAAGTTAACAAAAACTTCGCCAACACGCCAAGTCCAGGATTATGGCTGGATGCTGATATCTATAGATCATCACGATCAAAACCTATCATGCGTACAGAAAATAAAATCGTACGCTAAGTATAATTTAGTAGTATTTCTATATTCAAACATTATAACATAATATAAATCATATAATGCATTATGTCAATCTACAAGTCTTAATACATCAATTAATTATTGAATCTATTTTGCATATCTTAAACTGAGCTATCATAGTTGTAGCATATATATTTTTCCTTATATCAATCTAATCGATTAAATCGTACAATGTCAAATTCAAAATTCCGAGGTTATAGTCTGATATCCACTATCCACCCTAATTTCAATTTCATTTATACTCAATTTCTCAATTCTACACATGTGACAGCTTACTTCATCATGAAACTGATTCAATTGCATATTTACAACAATATATAATATTTTCAAAACTATTCAATTTAGTCTTTATCGCTAACAATCAATTTAATTAGGCCTATTTTATCATTTCTAACTTACCTAATGATCTTACCATGCAACACAGTTTGTAAACACAACAATTGAAAAGGTTCAAATTATAGAAATACAAAGTGTAAACTTCGATCTATTTGCCGACGACTTTATCCTTTCTCTTCCTTTAAGAGGAATCCAGGTTGACGTTAGATACGGATTAATATAAACACATAACACTATCAAAATACAACCAATTTCATAATCAATCTTCAATTTATAAAAATTTTGTATTTTATTCAATTTAGTCCCTAAAATTGGGACTAACATAAATTTTAATTTAGAACTCAAAATTTCAACCTGATTTCACTATATTCCATTTAAGACCTCCTATTCCTCATTTCTACTACAAACTTCCCAATTTATACATTTTAGTCCCTATTGAACAAAACTATGAACTAACTTCACAATTTATTCAATTTGCTCTTCCAAGCTTAAAATCTATCAATTTAACACCTAAACTTAAACAATTCATCAATGGCATCTTTCTAAAACTTTAGTAGTTTCAAAAAATAGCACACAAGTCAACTAGATTAAGCTCTCAGAATTTCGAAAACATAAAAATTACAAGGAAATGACTAAATTACACTAACCAATTTATTGCCAAAACTTCAAGACCCTAAAGTCCATTCTCCCTTCTTCTAAACTATGGAGTTTCGGCTTGTTGATGAAGATGGAGAGAAAAATGTTTCACTTGCTCTCCACTTACCCTGTTTAATTTATGTTATGTTATATTTTATTTATTTTTCATTATATAACATATACATATATATTATGGTGATTTACTATCCACTAATATTCCAAAATGTTGTAATTACCACATTGGTCTTTAATCTAAGTTTCCAATTAAAAATCTATAGTAATTTAAAATTTACAACTTTTATGATATAGTCATTGTACAAGAATAAATCATCCAAATGACAAAACTAGTGGACCAAATTTTAATAAACATTTATACTCTTCTCATAAATATTTAATAATAATATTTATAGACTTAGTTTATGGAAATGGAGTCTCGAAATCACATTTTCCAATGCCATTAGCTTTAGAATCATTACACTTGTACTTTAATTAATTATCAATTAAACAAAATTACTAAACCAAATTTTAATTTATTTCTATACTAGCCCCATAAATACTAAATATTTCTATTTACAAACATGATTTATGGAAAAGACATTTTATAACCATAATTTCTGACACCATTGACTTTCAGGTCTTTACACACAGTCTATTGCCAGTGATTGAGATGGTGATTTACGAGTCGGTTCTGAATAGACTTGTTCAAGTTGATAGGATCTTCTGCTAGCATTATCCGCAAATTGATTGGCAAATTGAGAGAGTAAATGCTTTGTTGTAAACATATCTTCGACACTATGTGAGTACCACATAGTAGAACTGGCCAAAGGTGTTGGATGCCAATTTTCTTATAACTTGCAGCGAAGTGGGGCCATGAATCAAAGTTCGTTCGAGATAGTGACGGGGCAACAACCACTTACACCCAATGTTGTTGTGACCCGTTATGCAAGACCAAATCTAACAGCTAGTCAATTTTTAAAACATTGGCAATAGCAGAATGACTTAGCCAGAGCTTGCCTACACAAGGCAAGTAAGCACAATAAGAAATGAGTTGATCATAATCTTAGGGATGTGCAATTTCAAGTTGGTGACTCAGTCCTTGCAAAATTACACTTAATTTTGTGCTACAATGGATTGCACAAGGGGCTTGTGTGATAGTATGAAGGACATTTCTGAGTTTTGAAGAGAGTAGGCAAGGTAGACTACAAACTTGAGTTGCAAGAAAAACTCAAGGTTTATCCAGTATTCTATGTCAATATGCTTAAGCCTTTCCATGAGGATCATAAGGATCCAAATTGAGCCAAGTCTGAGTGAACGTTAATAGGGGTAAAAGTCTCCTATGATAGCGAATTTGAATGTATCATGGCAGGTCGAATGATTCGACGGAAGTACTATAGGTCGAGGCATGAATACTTTGTTCGATGAATACTATAGGTCTTGACAGTGAAGCTAGTTGGGGGCTGACCGAAGCCTTATGGCTATTCCAAGACAAGATAAACCAGTTCCATTCTGAGGATGCAACGAGGGCATTGCAACAACAAGTGGGGAAGAATGTCACGAGCTGCGTGGAGGAGCCTGCAACCAAGGCATACTTTGATAATCCATCTTATTTGTGATGGATCATGTGGCCCAATAGGACTGGCCCGTTGCTTGGATAAATTAAAGGCCCATTTACATAGCCTGACAAATATGATAAGTAATCTGGAATACTTGAAATCTTAGAAGATTTCTAATTTTAGAAGATTTGATTTTGTAATCTTAAGAAATTTGATTTGTATATTGGCTTTAATCTTGACTATTATGTGTTTTAATCTGTACCGTTGGATCTAGGGGAGCTCAACTATAAATAGAGGTCTTCTCTCCTCATTTATATTCACTTCATACTTGAGTAATAGAATGCTTTGAGAGCATTTACTCAAGCACCTTGTAAGCGTTGCTTTCTTGTAGCTTTTTTGTTTTTGTTGCTCTTTTGTCTTTGAGTTGTTTCTGCTTTATTTTTGGTGCCTTAGAGAATTTCTATCGAGAATTCTCACTTTTCGAGAGTTAGGCTGACTTAGGTAGATTTAAATCCAAGAAATCGCCTAAGATCACACGGATTGCGAAACTAAAGTTCTAGCCTCGTGACACAAAGATATAGACATGTTAAAGTACACTCAAACTTGTCTTTTTTCTTCTTTTTTTTAAGGACTGTATTTTAATAATTATTATAATAACGATACCAATTGAGCTAAAATTATATCGCTTAGAATCTTATTCTTAGGGTGCATTTGTTTTACAGAAAATGACTTATAAAAATGTTTTCTGCATTTTTTTGTAGCTTCGTTGAAAATAGCTTAATAAACGGAAAAAGACTTACAAGTCAATAGAAAATAAGTTCTTTTTTCTATCAATTGATTTATCCTTTTTAAAAAGCGTAAGTCATTTTCCGTAAAAGAATTCATTTATAAGTAATTTTTTTAATTTTTTAAATTATTCAAATATTAATATCAAGTATTATAATGTTGAATATTATTAAACATACATATGTAGATATTTATATTTAATACTATAGTATATTATTAATATAACTAATATTCTTAATATATTATTGAAAATATTTGTTTTAATATTTTAATAATAAATATATATTACAATTTATAAATATTTTATGATATAAAATATGAATATTTTAATTATATAATTATAAGTATGTGTTTAAATTATGTTTATCTTCATTTATTCTTTCCAACTCTAATATTTTATTATCCACTCTCATATATGTAACATGAGTAATTTAAATTAAGTTTTAACTAGGCATAGTTTATTATTAAATTTATATATATAATATCAACTATTATAAAATAAATTTAGATTATTAAAAGAAAATGTTACCATAATTTTTATAGAAAACATATTTAGAAAATAATTTCAATAAAATTTATCAAATAATAAAAATATTTTACTCAACAAATTTTCAAACATAATAAAAATATTAAACTTTCTAAAAGATCATCATTTTCTTTCAACAAACGTTTATTACATTTAAATTGGACAAACATTGGTACCACTCAAGCTGGTTAAGTCAGAAAATACCCAAAAGCTGACACCATATAATGTAAGCCTCTTTATTAAAAACAATTAAACAATGCACAAAAAGAAAACAAAGGCAATGAGGGGAATTAGAAAAAGTTAAAATATAGACCAATTCACGTGAAACCAAATATAATAGTAATATTAAGTTTGTGGAAGTGGACACTTTGTTTTTGGCAATACATTATTTAATTAATATATATTGCATCGAACTTGTGCTGCTGATCAAGTATGCATCTTTGTTCATGAATGGCACTAAAGTAAAATAAAAGGGATTAAAAATATCATACCAACCTTAGAAAGCAAAAGTCTAATAAAGTAAACAAACAATTGATTACGAATACGAAAACAAACAAATAAGTAAATAGAGAGTGAAGGATAAAAATAGTGACCTAATTATATTTTCACTACTATTTTTTGATATATTAGGAATCGATTCATATAAATAATGAGTAACAAAAGTAGAGAAAATTAAATACACAAATTTTACATGAAAAATTCTTTCAAAGAGGATAAAAGTCACTAGTAAAAGAGATTACACATAGTGAAAAAAATAAACGGAGAATACAAAATGTAGAAAATAACCTAAATGAACAAAACTCAGAACCTGAATACAAATCCCTCTCAAAAACTCTCCCCAAACTCTTCATCAAATATCACGTAAGAGATATTCTATCAACACTTTAAAAGAGTTATAAAGACCCTTTAAATAGGATAATATTAAAGTCCTAATATGACTAAAATATTCCAAGACTAATCAAAGTTTAATTAGGAAAAGATAAATGTAATGACCCAAAAGTCAATAGTGTCAGAAATGATGGTTTTGAAACTCCATTTTCAATATTCAAGTTCATAAATATTAAATAGTTAAAATTTACGAGGTTAGTATAAAATATAATTAAAGTTCGATTATTTAATTTTGTCAATTTGATAATTAATTAAGGTACAAGTTTGTTGACCTTAAAGTTAGTAGTTTTGAAAAATGAGGTATTGGGATCTCATTTCTATAAATCGAGTTCATAATTAATTTTATTAAATATTTATGGATTTATAATATAGGTGAATTAAATTTTGGATAAGAAATTTTACTGAATTAGTAACTAATTAAAGTATAAGGACTAAATCATAAAAATTGTAAAATTAATTGTTGTGGATTTTTATTAGTCAAAAAGCTTAAAAAGTAATTGTTTGAGGTTTTAAGTGCCAAATTACCACTTATTAGGGGCCATGGACGGTTAGTGGGGTGTTTATGTTTAAAGTTGATTAAATTAAAGTTATTTTTAATGTTAATTGATAATAAAACTTAAAACAAAAGGGTAAAAAGGTCATTCTTCATCTTTTTCTTCTCACCATAACCTAAACCACTAACCTAAACCATTAATTTTAGGCTTGGAGAATTCGTCCAAGCTTGTAGTTTTGCATGGTCAGTCATCTTTTATATGTTTTTAAGTAAATTTTATATTTTTGAGATCATTATAGCTTAATTTAGTTAACCCAAATATTAAACCATAAAATTGTTAAAGATTTAAAATGTTACCATTTTTTTATTTTTTGAAGCTTTTGGTGTGTTAATGTTAGATTTGAAGCTTAGAAATGAAAAAAATGACTAATTTGTAAAGTTTAAAAGTTATTTTTGCACTTAAGGGCTAAAGTGAATATGCCACACCTCAAAATATAGGGGGTTAGTTGTAAGAAATAACTAAGTAATTGACTGAGTCTTGATGGTTATGTAGTTAGTGCAGTCTTTAGAGATCTTAGATTCTATCCACTCTTCTCCCGTTGTTGCCTATGTCGCGACACCAAGACATTGATGTCGCAACACTGAAGAAAAAAGTAAAAACAAGTCTTGCAGTGAAACTGCCTATTGTGTCACGACATGTCCCTTGCTGTCTCGTGACACCGACCTATGTTGCAACACGACTTCTGCGCGGCCCAAAAATCCCTGCACATGACAGCTACATTTTTTAGGGCAATTAAGAGTATTTTTCCTAATTAAACTCTAAGTATTTCAAAGATAGTTTAGGCACTTTAAGATTCCAAGTTTAACTTATATAAATGCCATTGTAACCAAGTTTAAAAAATAATTTTAGGGAGACAAAAATTATTTTTACGTTTTTATTCCATTCTTAGTTTTTTACTTAGTTTATTTTATGTTCGTGTAATCAGAAGATCTTATTTTGACATTAAAGGATCGCGAGCGAAGATTGCTTCAGAGCTGCAATTTTACATTGATAAAATTAATGAACATATTTTCCTTTATTCTATTCTTTATATCTCTTTCTTTAACATTGTTTATTTAATGTCTGTGTAAAGATTTGAATCAATTTATGTTTTATATATATTTTGCATGTTTCAACTGTATTAACCTAATTAATTGATTGATAGGTATATTTTAATTTGGATTGGTTGGATCTAGTTGAGTGCAATTAAACCCTAGGATTGACGACCCTAGGAAGTCATTTAGGTAGGAATTAACTCAAAATTGGTACTGCCTACCAAGCATCACTTAGCAGATCAATGGTTAGGGAAGGAAGAACTTAAACCCTAGGAAGTCATATAGGAAGAAATTAACTCGAAATTGATATTGCCTATCCGTGAAAGCGTTTCCCTACTCTGATCTGAACTACATCATTGAGAGGTGAGTAGTTCTTGCTAACTAGTTAGGTTAGTAGAAGGTTGAGAAGCCCTGCTAGGTTAAGTAGTAACCAACTATTTAGAACACTACATCAACAATCAATTAGGTGAAGCAACTGGATCTAGGCTAAAGAAAATCGCATAGTTGAAACAAGGGATAGGAGAAGCTGATACATGAACTTAGGAATAGATTTAGGTTTAATTCAATTTATCTTATTGTTATTATTATCATCTTTCTTCCAGATTAACACTACTAATTAGTGACTCGAGTAGATTAGTAGTTATTTTTGGTAAATGGCTTAATAACAATTTTTCCTAAACTACAATCCCTAGGGTACCGAGCTCAAAATACTTACTAAGTGCTTCGTTGTAAACAAACTATATTATAACCTGACTTGTATACTGGCAGACACTATATTAATTCATATCGTTAGTTGCAGTATTCACACACTCGACATTAGTACGTTAGCAGGCAGACAACAGTAGCCCAAATGGTTAAGCATCATTCTTTCCCCCTTTCTTACCCAAGTTGAAGTCACGCCTTTCCCCTCCATATTCTTTTAATTTTTGCAAAAAAAGGGGAAGTTACCATGCAACCCCCCAGGATTTCCAAACTCTAAGTATTTACTCAAATCTTTCCTAATTAGACATGGATTTTAATTTTTTTCGAACCCTAAATAGGATTTTTCCTCTCTTCTTATTATATTATTCTTTTTATCTTATTTTCCATTTTCTTTTATCAAGCTTTACGTCTTTTTTCTGAGAATTATTTTGCTATCCCGACTCAAAATTGATTTTCATTAACTTATTTTCTTCATTGGTTTCGTAATTTTTGACAATTGCTGTAACACCCCTAATCCGTATCCGACGCCGAAACAGGGTTACGGAGTATTATTGGACTTATAACTTATACCATCAAACATTTCATAATCAATTGTCATTCAAATTAAAAACCATTCATAAACATTCATATGGTCCCTAATACGAGCCCTCGAGGCCCAAAATAAACATTTACAATGGTTCGGGACGAAACTGAGTACTTAAAGAATTTTTTAGGAAAACATAAAAAATTTTCAAAATACAGAGGACGCACCCCCATGTGCCTAGGCCGTGTGTCTCACACAGCCAAGGGACACGCCCGTGTCTTAGGCCGTGTGGGCATTTGAAATGGGATCACATGGCCGTGTCCCAGCCCATGTCTGACCCCGAGTAACTCACTGACTTGGGTCACAAGGCCAGACCACACGTTCGTGTGCCAGGCCGTGTACCCTTCGAAATGGCCTCACACGCCCATGTGCCAGGCCCTGTCTTAGGCCGTCTGAAAACTGGAAGGTATACTGACTTGTTCCAGACGGCCAAGCTATACGCCCGTGTGCTAGGCCGTGTGAAGTTACTGACTTGCAACCATTAGAAAATTCAGGGGACATAAGGCCGTGCCACCTAGCCATGTGTCATATGCGGCTGAGACACACGCCCGTGTCTATGCCCGTGTGAGCAAAAATAGGCCATTTTCCAAGTCATATTTCTCACCCAAAATGATGCCAACCTAGGCTCAACAATGCACATACAACCATGACATAAATAAGCACTTAAAACAACCAATATCAAGCCTATATCATATATTATCCACACATACAACATGATATACATAAGCACATACCAATGATCACTTTACAACATACCAAGTATATGTCCAAAGTATACCTAAATGGTCAAACTCACTTATTAGACTTTGTGCCTAATTCAACATGCATACCACATCTCAAATTCAATCATTTGGTACTCAAACTACCAATATACAACCAAGGCATTCACCAAGAAACTATACACCACATACTAAAAGATCATTTATACATATTTACATAACCAAGTATACCAAAATAAGCCAAATCACATGGCTAAATACATAATCAAAACAACATGAGATATATAGGCCACATTTAACCCAAAATGTAAAGTCCAAAGTACCAAAATATAGTTTGATAGTGTGACGCAAATCTTCGATGACTTTCGAACCGAGCAAGCTTTCGAATTACTACAAACACGGAAATTAAAAATAAGTAAGCAGTTAAGCTTAGTAAGTTCGTATAGCTAATAAATACAACTTACCAAATCATCCACAATTTAGATAAACATAATTTAAAACATAGGTAAATTCCCATTTGTCCCAAAGCCTAACACATAATCATAATTATGTTAGTTATGTATAAATACACCAACTATGAATTTCTTCTCATTTCACATGAATACCTATACTGATTAGTATCAGTTCGTATAACCTGGTATCATCATCTATGCCTGATAAACCATTTGGAATACTATCGGATACTCGGGTGTCTCGCACACTAAGTGCCAATATGTGGTCCAAACTACCTCTATCTTATATCTCATATGGATGCTCACTCTCGAGACATCACTGGGTCTACTCACACAAGTTGTTGGTCAAGATGTAGCTAGACGGTGCTGCTCACACAAGCTGTAAAGTAACCACAACACATGCTGGAAACTCAGCCACCGGTAGGACGTACAAGGCCAACACCCAAAACACGATATGTAACGCCCCAAATTTTAAAATCTTGTTTGTACGAATGTGTGACACAAGTGTGTATCTGCTTTAGCAGTTAAGTGTTCTGGGTGTGTGTGTGAGGTTTCAAGTTCAAGCCATGACTTGGGCAAATATTGTTATTTTTATGAATAAAGTCTGAACTTGGTCTATTGGGCTTATATTTTATTGTTGTGAAAGTATGTAATACCCCTACCCGTATTCATTGCCGGAATAGGGTACGAGGCATTACCGGAGTTTACGAATTAATTTTTTTTTTTCAATTCAACATATTTTCATGATAGATTCATGCATTTATATAAGATAACGTCATCACACATCTATAACCAAGTTTGTTAACCATACTAATGGCTAGCTTTACATTCATTTCACGTTAACATTTACTTTGTTAGCTTATACATGCCATTGATTTCCAAAATAAAGTTTCTTTATATACCAAATCCACGAGGTTGACAAAGGTGATGTGTCTCCACCAAATCCGACCTCCGAGCTCTTAACACTACAAAACAGGAAAAAGGAAGCGGGTAAGCACTTTGTGCTTAGTAAGCTCATGTAACAAGAATTATACTTACCTAATATTTTCAATACAATATAATAAACATTCATATATCCATTCAATGCATTATTACCCTAACATGCACAAACTCAACATTCAAGTTAGTACAATAATTTCCATGTATCAATAATATATATATATACACCATGATTGATGTACTCATCAATACCATGATTTTCATTCCTTATTATTTTTCATATTTATCCCGTTGAATTTATCGAATTTCGATGGATTTTCAGAGGTACACTTTTAGTGTACAATTCGGTCCGTCAATTCATATTCATGTACGCACATATCCATTTCGAGAGCACACTCCCATGAACCTCAACCTTGCAAATGGATTACCACCAAAGCTAAATCCTCAAATATAAACTCATAGAGTATTGTCGGGATTACCGGTCAAAGCTAAATCCCCGCAACGACAATTACTCTAATGAGCTTGGATCTGAGTTACCGATCCAAAGCTAATTCAGACCTAATTCGGATTACCCGTCCGGCTAAATCCATTTTACACATATTCTTCTGGAGGGCTATATCAAGATAAGATCACCCGTCCGGGCTAGATCCTTTTTACCGTCAATTCCTTTTCAGAGATCCATCGAATTTTCCTTTCATTCAACCGGGATTTCTTCCCATTCTATCAAATATATCAATGTTTCATTAATTTCTATACAATGAACACTCAAATCATATTCTCATCAATAACATACAATCTCAAGCATTTCAGAATATAATTCAAGTTACACGAACTTACCTTGATACTTGTTTGTAAACAGTAAAAATCTATTAATCCCGAACTTTTTCCTTTCCTTGATCTAGCTTCGTATTTGAATCTTCTGGATCTTAATAAATAAATTTAATTATCAATTTAATACATTTCATGTTCATATGCAACATTCTCTATAATTCAACTATTATTTATAGTTCATTCAAAGCTGTCTACTTGAGTCATAGTCACTAAATTATTTATAACTTGAGATACGGAACTCCAAATTAAGATCCGTTAATTTTACCAGAAACTAGACTCATATATATTTTTACCATAAAATTTTCAGAATTTTTGGCTTATCCAATCAGTACAGTTTATTCTTCAAAGTCACCCCTGTTCTGTTGTCTAACAGTTCTGACCCTTCTTCACTAAAAATAAATTATCTCTTTATACAGAATTCAAATGATGTTCTTGTTTGTTTCTATTAAAAATAGACTCATTCAGAATTCTAGACATAGAAATTTAAGTCCCTAATTATTTTTATTCAATTTTTTATAATTTTTCAAAGTCAGAACAGGGGAACCCGAATTCATTCTGACCTTGTCTCACAAAATTCATTATATCTAAAAATTTACAAATCTATTGCTTACAATATTTCTTCTATGAGAAACTAGACTCAATAAGCTTTAATTCCATATTTTGTTCATCTTCTAATTTGATTCCTAAAATTTTTGGTGATTTTTCAAAGTTAGTCTACTGCTGCTGTCCAAACTGTTTTAGTGCAAGCTGTTTATTACCATTTTTCCCCTAAGCTTTTAATAAATGATAATTTCGTCCCTACTCAATTAGCCTCTCAATTGAGCTGATTTTTCTCAATTAACATTTTATTCTATCACCTTAAACTAGTTTACAACCTTTAGGAATCAGAACTTTGGCAATAGACTTTAATTCCAAACATTTTCACAATTAGGTCCCAAAAATCAATTTCCATTGAAATTGCCTAATAAAATCATCTCATGAACAAATTAAAGCTTTAATTTCATTCTATTTCATCATAAAATTACAGCACTCAACCATGGTGACTTTAAATTTCATCCATGAAATCAAAAACTAATGAATTTAATAGTAGGATCTAGTTGTAAAAGTCTTAGAAACACAAAAATTACAAGAAAAAGGCAAGGATTAACTCACTTGGTGCAAAAATTATGAAATACCAGCTTAGAGAACCCTCCTATGGCGTTTTTAGCTGCTAGAATTGAAGAGAAATGAAGAGAAATCTAGAGAAATCTAGATATTTCTTATTTAGTCCTAGTTTTATTTAGTTAATTTTGCAATATTCCAATTTTACCCTTAATTTATCAATTTTTCTACTGATTTCATACCCTTGCCGTCCAGCCCAAATAACTTTTGGGTCTAATTGCCTTTTAAATCCTTTCTCATTAGCCTAATAAGCTATTTAATCACTCTAGCAACTTTTACACCTATTACAATTCAGTCCTTTTCATTTAATTGACTACCCAAACATTAAAATTTCCTAACGAAATTTTAATACCACATTAATAACATTTCATAAATATTTATAAAATTATTTTTGACTCGGTTTTACGAGATAGAGGTCCCGATACCTTATTTTACCCAATTTATTCAATAATTTCTTTTTCTAACTAATCACTAAATTGATAAAATTTTCCTATCAATATTTTCATACGATTTTCCTATCATATAAATTTTCAAGCAAAAATATTGAAATAAATTTCTCTTTAAATCGGATTTGTGGTTACGAAACCATTGTTCCGATAACATTGAATTTACGCCATTACAAAGTATATCAGAATGGGCATGCTGGTCTGGTGCTTAAGTAGAGTATGGAGATGTTGGAGGTCTTGTGTTTGAGTCTCTGCATAAGCAAGTGTTTTTTTCTTTTTTGCGGTGTGTGTCGGTTAGGAGTTTGAAGTGAATAGGATTCTGAGTGGTTGAATGTAGTGGGGATATGGGGAGAAAAATAAAGGATTTGAGGAGTTTTTGAGTTACCCTAGGTTGCAAATTTTGGCTCTCCCCTCTTACTCTCCCAATTTTTCTAACATTTTCCCCTTTTGTTCTTCTGTGTTTCCTGCCAAATATCTCTCTCTTTCTCTTTTGCTAATGAACCTTCGCTGGATTTCAGTCTTTCTGCCTTGTTTTCCTCTCAATTCACCTTCTCCTTTAATCTCGTTACTCTTTGGATTCTGTATGTTTTTCTTTCGGTAATAGTAAGTGATTTTAGCATTTTGTTAATTCAATTTTTAAGGTATTGATTGGAGTCTTGTGAAAACTATTTTGGCAGTCGTGAATCAGGAGGAAAGGGGTTCTCTTCGTACGGAACCATAATCAAAATCATTGGGGTTGTAAAGTAAGTACTATGTTGGTTGTGAGTTCCGTAGGTTCATGTTTAATTGTGTATGGAAATAGTTTCTAAGCGTTAATTTGACGATTTTTAGGTTCTGGAGTGTTCGTGATTGCTCTAGCATCGAATCGAAACCAAGTGTGTACCCAAAAACAAAGAAAACGAGAATTGGTAAAAGCTAAAAAATGAAATTGTCGACGCTACATAGGTAGTACACGGGTGTGTGATCAATGAGCCAGGCTGTGCGTGCAAGACACGGGCACATGACATGGTCGTGTAATGGCCGGTGAGGCCGTATGTGAGACATGGGCTTAACTAATTAGGCCATGTGGGCCACACAGATGTGTGGAATCCTGGCCAGGCCGTGTAATCCACACGGCCAGGGCCAATTTGGGCCATGTTGGCCACACGGGCAGGCCATATGGGCATGTGAGCCCAATTTTCTGAAATACTCTGAAAGGTTGCTCGGGTCGCCCAAGTCGACTGGACCTACTGTAGGGTCGGTAAGAGTTACTTGACTCCTGATTCCTTAATCTAATTATGTGATATGTGGACTTTAGCATGTTATTATTAGCATGTACACTGATGCGTATGTATGATCGGTAATTTGCATATGAGCACGTCATACTTGTATGTTGCATTACATTGGGGTTGAGATGATGTTTTATGGAGGAACTATTCTGAAAGGCTCTTAAGCTTAAAATCTGGCAGCTTAGCTGCAATTATCTGTTTATGTGCCACATCTCGGTACAGCATGGTGTGTAGGGACAGGTGGGTCGATTTTATCCCTACATGGTATGTAGGGTTGGATGGAGACGGTATGTAGAGCCTGGTGGGTAGGATTTCTGATGTTTTGTTCTGCATACTGTATCTAATTGGGCTAAGACCCTAGTGTATGTTTGATTCTGTATCTGATGGGCTAAGGCCCTAACTGATTTTGTAAAGGGCCTCGGCCTAGACTGATTATTTATGACACTTGATGTGTATTATGTATGTGTGAATTCTTTGGGGATTACACACTAAGTTGCGAAAATCACTCTTTTCTATTTAATTTGTTCAGGTAATCCCCAGCATTATCGGATCGATGTAGCAGACGACTTAGCGGTGGCCACACGTAATAAATTTTAGACTATTTCCATTGGTTTTTATTTTGGTTTTGGATTACCTATTTATTTGGGGTTTTGCTATAATTTTTAAACTTTAGACATTTTCCTTGGCTTTTAAATTTTAGCTTTTAATTATTGATAAGCATGATTAGGATCTGGTTTTTACTAAAGCAAACGGTTTTCCTAAAATAGAAGGTTTTCTAAAGCTTCCACGTAAAAGGGATATGTTTTAAATCAAATTAGAGAGAACTCGGTTTTTTTTCGGGACTAAGTAAAGATAATAACTGGAACGATTTTAATGTATCTATGCATTTTCAAAAACACTCTTATGTGATATCACCAGATTCAGCCATAACGTCCAGGCCAGGTTTGGGTGTTACATGGTAACCCCTAATGACATGTCATTAGTATCCTATCTATTCCTAAGGTTCAACCGGAATCCATACATCGTCGAAACTTCGTCGAATATTTTCGTGGAGTTGTATCATCACAATTACAATAATAAATCATTTAAAACACATTTAATTTAATGCTTATCAACATACGACCTTACCTCGTATTTATACGGAGATAATCGACTGATCAATCTACTTTTTATCTTTGCCTCAATCTAATTCCGAACGTGGCTTTTCTTAATATGCAAGGATTTTAAGTTGCTGAAATTTTAAGCTCTCAAATGTCCAAACCTTGCTGAAATTTTTAGTTGCATGAATGGGGAAAAAGATGACACTTTTGTTTTATTAAATTTTAACCTTTAATTGTCTAATTACTTAACTACCCTTACCTAACTTTAAAATTTTCATAAATACCATGCCATGCACATCCACTAACTCTATTAGTAGTCTAATTATCACAAAAGGACCTCTACTTTAAAGTTCTATAGCTATTTAACACCTTTAGCTAATAGAACACAACTTTCACACTTTCTGCGATTTAGTCCTTTTTCACGAATTGAGCATAAAAACAGTAAAATTTCTTAACAAAATTTTTATACAATAATACTATCATGCTATAGACCACAAAATAATATTAAAATAAATTTTACAATATCAGATTTGTGGTCCCGAAATCACTGTTCTGATTTCACTGAAAACGGGCCGTTACAACTCTCCCCCTTAGGAATTTTCGTCCCCAAAAATCTTATCAGAAAATAGGTTAGGGTATTGTTTTCTCATGACTTCCTCAGGTTCCCAAGTATCCTCCTCAATCCCGTGACAACTCCAAAGAAATTTCACTAAGGCTATTCTTTTATTTCTAAGCTCTTTGATCTCTCGGGCTAAAATTCTAATCGGTTCTTTGTTATACAACATGTCGGGCTGAATCTCAACCTCGGTTGGAGATATAAAATGCGATGGGTCTGATCGGTACCATCTTAACATATATACATGAAACACATTATGAATCTTTTCCAACTCTAACGGTAATTCAAGTCGATAAGTCACTGGCCCGATTCTCTCGATAACCTCATACGGTCTGATAAATCGCGGACTCAACTTTCCTTTACGACCAAATCAAAGAATTCTTTTCCAAGGCGATACTTTCAGAAACACCTTGTCGCCGATCTGAAATTCAATATCTTTACGCTTCAAATCCGTGTACGATTTCTATCGATCTGAAGCAGCTTTCAAACTGTCACGTATCACTTTCACTTTCTCTTTGGTTTCTTGGATCAAATCAACCCCGTGTATCTTTTTCTCACTAAGCTCGGTCCAGTACAATGGAGTTTAGCATTTACGACCATACAGAGCTTCGTATGGTACGATCTCAATTCTCAAATGAAAGTTATTATTATATGCAAATTCAACCAACGGTAAATATTTTTCCCAATTACCTTCGAACTCTAGAACGTAGCAACACAACATATCCTCGAGAATCTGAATCACTCTCTCATATTGACCATCGGTTTGAGGATGAAATGCAGTGCTAAAATGCAACCGTGTACCCAAAGCCTCTTGCAATTTCTTCCAAAATTGGGAAGTAAACTGCAGATCTCTATACGAAATAATGGAGACTGATATTCCGTGCAATCTGACAATCTCAGAAATATACAACTTAGCTAATCTGTCAAGAGAGAAATATATACAAACTGGAATAAAATGTATAGACTTCCTCAAACGTTTGACAACAACCCATATAACATCTTTCTTTTTTGTAAACAGAGGTAATCCAAATCTATCGTAACTCTTTTCTATTTCAGTATCATCACTGGCTGTAACAGTCCCGAAGGCACTTGATGTTCAACTTTGACTTGTTGACAAATCAAGCATCTCAACACAAAATTAGAAATGTCACGTTTCATACCTGACCGCCAGTACATCTGTTTCAAATCATTGTACATCTTAGTACTCCCCAGATGAATAGACAAGCTACCATTGTGTGCTTCATGTAAAATTTTCTGCATAAGCTCTATATTCTTCAGTACACAAACTCTATCTCAAAATAAGAAACAATCATCGAATCCGATCCGAAACTCTGAATCATTAGTCGACTCATACTATACTCATTTAGCTTCTAAATCACTATCATAATTCTAAGCCTCACAAATTTGTTGTAAAAACATCGGTTTAACTTTTAATTCAGCTAAAATCGAACCATTATCAGACAAGCTCAATCGCATGTTTCAATGCTCGTAAAGCAAATAAAGGTTTTCTACTCAAAGCATCCGTGACCACATTTACTTTTCCTGAGTGATAGTCAATCACTAACTCATAGTTTTTCAACAATTCAAGCCACCTTCGTTGTCTCAAATTCAAATCATTTTGTGACATCAAATACTTCAACCTCTTGTGATCGGTAAATATATGGCATTTTTCACCGAACAAATGGTGTCGCCAAATTTTCAATGCAAACACGATCGCAGCCAACTCCAAGTCATGTGTCAGATAATTCTTCTCGTGCGTCTTTATTTGTCTAAAAGCATACACTATCACTTTACCTTCTTGCATCAAAACACATCCCAAACCGTTCAATGACGCATCACTAAAAATTGTAAACTCCTTACCTGACTCAGACTAAATTAAAACTGATACTTTAGTTAACAGTGCTTTCAACTGATTAAAACTTTATTGACACTTCTCAGACCACTCAAACTTTACATCTTTCTGTAATAACCGAGTCCTCGATGTAGCTATCATTGAAAACCCTTTAATAAATCTCCGATAATAGCCCGCTAATCCCAAAAAACTTTTGACCTCAAAAATGTTTCTTGGTGGTTTCTAGTCAACAACCGCTGAAATCTTGCTCAGATCAACTCTGATGCCTTCCGCCGAAACAATGTGTCCCAAAAATCCAACTTCTTTGACCTAAAACTCACATTTGCTGAATTTAGAAAATAATTTTTTATCTCTCAACGTTTGTAGCACAATTCTCAAATGTTCGACATGTTCAGACTCATCTCAAGAATAGATCAGAATATCATCAATGAATACAAAAACGAATCTGTCTAAATACAATCTAAAGATTCGATTCATAAAATCCATGAATCTACAGGAGCGTTAGTTAACCCAAATGGCATAAAAAGAAATTCATAATGTCTGTACCTGGTTCTTAATGCAGTTTTCGGTACATCCGAATCTTTAACCCGAAACTGATAATAACCGGTCGCAAATCAATCTTTGAAAATACTATTGCTCCTTTTAATTGATCGAACAAATCATCAATTCTCGGTAAAGGATACTTATTCTTAATCGTAACCTTGTTAAGCTATCGATAATAAATACATAAAATCATTGATCCATCTTTCTTCTTTACAAATAAAACCGGTGCACCCCAAAGCGAGAAACATGGTCGTGCAAAACCTCTATCCGTTAACTCTTGCAACTGAGCTTTCAACTCTGTCAGAGCCATCCTGTATTAAGCTATTGATATTGGTGATGTTCATAATATTAACTTAAGCAAACTCAACCTCTCTGATCGGTGGCAACCCGGGTAACTCTTTCGAAAAAACATCTGAATATTCACAAACCACTAGTACTGATTCAATCTTGAATTCAAACACTTTAGTATCCAATACATATGCAAGACAAACCTCACAACCCTTTTTCACATACTTTTTGATGCGATCCTAGCCGCGCCATGTTTTGAAACAATTCATGACATCAGGATTGGCCCAAACTTGAGGGGCCCAAGTGCAAAATGAAGCTTTTAATTCCAGTTTGTTAATTTGGTTGCTTGAATAAGGACTTTGATTTATTTATTTTAGTTACTTTAGTTATTATAATATGAGTCTTTAATTATGTCTTGTTTATTAAATGTATCTTTAATTAATGTTTTGCATTATTGATCTATATTTTTTAATTATGACATGCATTATGTGTTCTGCATTTAATAAATTCATGCATTATGTAACTCCCATGTTAATTAAAGTTTGCATCTTTTAATGAAGTCTTGCATTAAGTAATTCATTGTTCATTTAGTTTACATCTTAATTAAACCAAGCATTTAAGCAACCTAGTTGTTAAATATGTTTGAGTTTGTTGATATAAGTATGTTATTGAATTTGGCTGTTATTTTTTTAATGCTTAAGTTATAGTATGTTTAATTTTTCTTAAATAAATTAATTGTGTGATTGTTGTAGAAAAGTCCAAAAGGCTGGTTACAAAAGGTCTGTTCGTTTGCCAAGAAAAATCAAATGCTACCACATTCAATTGGCTGTCTAGTTTTGGCATAAAAGAGTGTGCATTTGGTCACTTAATTGCTGTTGCATATTTAGAACGTTTTTGGTGGGTATTAAAGCACTCAAAGCTCATTATGGTGACTTTTCAAATGGTCTAAGAGTGACTCTTCAATTTTGATTGGTTTCATGCACTTAAAGCTAGTTATGGTACCAATTAAGAGATGAATACACAAGTATTAAGGTATTTGGTTAAGGGGAACATGAAGAGACATCAAGCAGCACATTTAATGGACCATTAAGCCTTCATCAAGTGGAGAGGCATGACTTTTCAGCTATGCATGAATCAAGTGAAAATACATGACTCTTTGGCTGCCCATTAAGAGTTATAACCGAATTTTAATATTTTGTTAATAGCTGATATGAATGTTGAATTTGAATAGTCATAATAATGCCTATAAATAGTTTGTAAGAAAATATTGTTTTGGTTAGACTACTTTTGCCAAATTTATGAAAATTTTGAAACTTGTGAGAGTTCAAATCTCCTTATTCTTTTTGGGATTAATTTGACTTATCAAGCTAGGCTTGTGGTGTCTTATCGTTCCTTTGTTTTCCGAACTTATCACTGCAAAGTGTGGCGTTCGTTATACCTTTGGTTCCTATCTTGTTAGATAGTGGGTCAATGTTTATTTGCTGATTTTACTTTTCATTATCCATCTAGGTGCTTGTAAGTCTTGGGCCAACAATTTCTATATTGTTGGTTCAGTCTCTGCCTTAGCCGAAATTCCTCTATCCATCTTCCAAACTCTTTGAACCTTTGTTTGAACCTATCTTTTATCTATCTTCAGCCTTTTTCTTGTGACGAATCAAACTTACTCAATTTCTCGATTGGACAACTAATACGACTGAAATCATCACTGAGCCAAGTTCGTGTCACTTTTGTGCTAACATAACCGATATCATAATAGGCAACCCACTCAAATCATTGGATTCAATACTAAGAGTCTCATTGTTCTGACATTTCAATATAATAAGCTTTCGTCTACAATTCACAAACGCGTCATGCAAAGTTAGCCAATCTATGCCCAATATTACATCAAACTCATCAAACGTTAAGAGCATCAAATCGGCTGAAAAAAAGTAGCCACGAGTCATCAAAGGTCAATTTTTGCAGACTTGATCAATTAGCACATACTGACATAAGGGGTTCGATACCTTAACCACAAATTCAGTGGACTCAACAGCTAAACTATTACTAGACACTAACTTTGTACATACATAAGAGTAGGTTGATCCCGGATCAATCAAAGTAATTACATCAGTGTTATAAAGAGAAAATATACTGGTGATAACATCTTGTGTTGAGGCATCTTCGCGAGCACGAATGGCATAAGCTCTAGTTGGCACCCGTGCCTAGGATCTCAAGCAAAATCTCTCATCGAACCTCGACTGCCACTCACATTCCCAGCATTACGGGGTGGTTTCCCTCTAGCAGATGTATTACTCGGTCGAGCAGACAGAAGTTTTTCTTTCTCGGGTAACTCAGGGCAATCACAGATAAAATGCTCCCGTGAACCACATCTGAAACAGGCTCTATCATTCATTCGACATACTCCAAAATGTCACCTTCCACAATATTGATAGTCAGGTCATTGGTCTTAACACTACCAACGCTCGTTACTGAAGTAGCTTGAGCTTTTGAACCTACGTGTTGTTTACCACATTCTCGGTTCAAATATCCCACTGAACTGGTCGAACGATTATGGAAATCCTTCGATTTCTTTAACGACGAGTGACAAGATTTTCCCGTTGACCTCTCTCTCTAATCTTTAGCCTCATAAATTCTTTTAATTCAAGTATCCCGACTAAAAGCTTGATATCTTCATTCAACCCGTCTTGAAACCATTTACACATAATTTCTTCAGTGGAGACGCACTCTCGGGTATACTTACTCAGTCTCATGAATTCTCTTTCATACTCGGTTACAGTCATACAACCCTGTTTTAACTCTAGAAATTCCTTACGTTTTCTATCGGTCTGAAAGAATTCCCACGTGACCCATTCTCTCGGTACAACAGATATCAAGGTATTCCACCACTGATAAACTGAATCGCTTAGAAGAGACACATCACATTTAACACACTTGGATGATGTACAAGACAATTCATTAAATACTCGCATTGTATTCTTGTAACACCCCGAATTTGGGCCTAGAAGTATTGGGCCTTGAGTGCGGGTCCGTAAGGAGGTTGTATATAGGTATTTAATTGTACAATGAAATAACACAATTAAATGTTTGCTTTAGTGGTTAATGGCTTTGAGAAGTGTTGGAGAAATCTTGGGTTCAAACTTGGGCTTTAGCAAAAATTTTGGTATTAAGTGAAAAAAAAACCTGGATGCTTGGATGAGGGTTTTTAAATTATTGTGTTAAATAAATGACACAAGGAAGCTTGTAGTCTAATGGTTGTGGCGTCATTAAGGTTGTATGGGAGCCTGGGTTCAAGCCTTGGCTCTTGCAATTTATTTTGGTTTTTTTTGGGGGAACCTGGACTTTGGCTTTTAAACCTTATAATTAATTGGGGATAAAATATGACACAAAAAGCCTTGTGGCTTAGTGGCAAGTAGTGTATGGAGCATTTAAGGGGAGGCATGGGTTCGAATCCCATGGCAAGCAAGGAGCATTTATTTTGCTAACAAGGGGCGGCAAGAGTTGGTGTTGAATTTAAAATCTGATGTTGGAGGGATCCTACATCGGGAAGCTAACATAAGAGTGGTTGCGAAGCTGGCTTTAAATAGAGGGAACCACGAGGAGAGTAAAGGAACCTTTCTTGGCTGATCCCTTTCGCTTTATGGCGTGCTCGTTTGGGTTGGGCGTCGGCTAAGAGTGCTCGGAGCGTGGATTAACTTCAGTCTCCAATCAGGTGTGTATTTCTCACTACTCTAGTTGTAGGATGGCTACTTCGGGCCGCGATGTGCCGAAAGGGGTCATATGGGCCCAATTGGATAAGTTGTTTGATTGTGTAGTAAATATTGGACTAGGCTAGGTGAATCTCATATTTGTGGCTAGATTTGGGCTAAAAGGGCCACACGAGCGTGTGGGCCCATTTGGGTTGAGAATGGGCTTTAGGGCCATTCGTATTGTTATCCCTGTTTACTTTAGTTTACCAATTACAGAAATGCCCTTGACTTGTAAAATTACCAAAATACCCTTGGTTTACAAAATTACCCAAATACCCCTAGTTGGTAAAATTACCAAAATACCCCTGATTTGTGAAATCACCGAAATACCCTCAGTTTGCAAAATTACTGAAATACCCTCGATTTGTAAAATTACTAAAATACCCTCGACTTGTAAAAATTACCAAAGTACCCCCGATTTACAAAATTACTGTTTTACCCTCGATTTATAAAATTATTAAAATACCCCTGTAAGGTAGAATTACCGAAATACCCCTGTAGGGTAGAATTACTTAAATACCCCTATAGGGTAGAATTACCGAAATACCCTTGTAGGGTAAAATTACTGAAATACCCCTGTAGGGTAGAATTATCGAGATACCCTTGTGGGGTAAAATTACCATTTTGCCCCTAAGGTGTTAAATGATTGTTTTGCCCTTGTGGGCAAGTGACTGACTTGGACTGCGTGGTTGATGGATTTGATTGTGATTATATGTTGGTGATATGAATGACTTGACTGTGATTGTTTGATTCAAATATGGGCATGACATTCTGCATACATGACATATTGCATGGGATATAGGTTATATTGATGGAGGAAGTGCTAAAAGGGCTCAGCCCCAGTTTATCAAAAAGGGCTTTGCCCTAGTTATTAAAAGAGGCTAGGCCTCCAGTTATATGATAAAGCACTATGCTGCCAGTGGAGAGTTTGGTTGGGTGGGTTGAGTTATTCCCCACATGGAGAGCTTGGTTGGTACGGGTGGAGAGTAGCAAATGGTGGGTCGAGTAGCCTCCCCAAATGGGCTTGCATACATTCATTGACATTACATGTGATATTGAAATGGGCTTGCATACATTCATTAACATTACATGTGATATTGAAATGGGCTTGCATACATCCATTGACATTACATGTGATATTGAAATGGGCCTAAGGGCCATACCGTTTCTGATAAAAGGCTTGACCCGATGATATGATTTATGAAAAGCCTTCAGCCCAGTGATATGATTTATGAAAAGCCTTCGGCCCAGTGATATGATTTATGAAAAGGCTTCGGCCCAGTGATATGATTAATGAAAAGGTTTCGGTCCAGTGATATGATTTATGGAAAGGCTTCGGCCCAGTATATGTCAAGACTAAATAGGGCTTTGGCCCAGATTGTACTGATACCGTGTTATTGACTGTTTGTTTGTTAATGGGGTTACACGCTGAGTTTTCATAAACTCACCCCGTTTCTAACTGTGCAAGTAATCCCTAAGCTTAGATGGTTTGGAGCTGCGAGGGACTTGGAGATGGTCACACTACTATTTCTGTTTCTTTTAATTGCAATAAGTAGCCGATATATTTCTTTATAAGTTTTATCTTATTAATATTATTATTTGGTTTTGGGTTGTAATAAAGTCATTTTAAATATTTTTCAGGGATTATTTTATCTTATACCCTATATTTTTCTGATAACAATATGAGTTAGACCTAGGGCGCGTTTCCAAAATGATAATTGTTTTCAAAATAATGCAACGATACAATTAATCGGTTTATCAAAAATATCTACTTAAATGGCAGGAGCAGTTGGTGCATTGTGCATAAGGCCAGCAGAGAAAACCAATAGATTGGAAAGTTCAATGGCCTTAGGATCAACCTTCATATTAGATATGTCAATGGTTGAGCCAGATTACAAAACTCGGCTGTGGTATGGGTAGCAGAAAATTATTGTTATTTTTTTATTTTTTATTTTTTATTTTTATTTTTTTCTTTTTTTTTCGAAATTGGGGTTTGAAAAGGGTTTTTCTAAAATTTTGTTTTGAAATTTATCAACGAAACTTGACTTGTTTCTGAAAAAATGTTACTGGAAGTGTGGCACACTGAGTCTCCGACACCAAATCAGTAAGTTCTCTAACTCATTTCTTGTTATAGATTGAAATGCTATATTGAGAAACCACTATAGATAGTAGCACTATCTGGAACTCTCTAGTTAGAGTAAACTATAACGCTTGAATTTAGATTTAGTATTTATTTGGTGTGTGTTCGAAATGTAGAATTGGTTGCATGTGAAATCTATCCATTCGATGGACAAATGTTTTGGGTGTATGTTAGTATTATTAGTATCGAGTCTTGTTGAAGTGTGGTGGTGTAGTTCGAGAGTGGAAAATTTCGAGGACGAAATTTCTTTAAGCGGGTAGAATTGTAACACCCCGAATTTCGGCCTAGAAATATTGGGCCTTGAGTGGGGGTCCATAAGGAGGTTGTATATAGGTATTTAATTGTGCAATGAAATGAAATAATTAAATGTTTGCTTTAGTGGTTAATGGCTTTGAGAAGTGTTGGAGAAATATTGGGTTCAAACTTGGGCTTTAGCAAAAATTTTGGTATTAAGTAAAAAAAACCTAGATGCTTGGATGAGGGCCTTTTAAATTATTATGTTAAATAAATGACACAAGGAACAATGTAGTCTAGTGGAAGTGGCGTAATTAAGGTTGTATGGGAGCCTGGGTTAAAGCCTTGGCTCTTGCAATTTATTCTGTTTTTTTTTAAGGGAACCTGGACTTTGGCCTTTAGACCTTATAATTAATTGGGGATAAAATATGACACAAAAAGAGCCTGTGGTGAAGTTGCAAGGTGGCATCATAGAGTTGGCAAGGAGGTCCAAGGTTCGAAACTCCTGGCAATCAAAGAGCATTTATTTTGCTAACAGGGGGCGGCAAGAGTTGGTGTTGAATTTAAACTCTGATGTTGGAAGGATCCCACATCGGGAAGCTAACATAAGAGTGGATGCGAAGCTGGCTTTAAATAGAGAGAACCATGAGGAGAGTAAAGGTACCTTTCTTGGCCGATCCCTTTCGCTATATGGTGTGCTCGTTTGGGTTGGGCGTCGGCTAAAAGTGCTCAGAGTATGGATAAACTCCAGTCTCCTATCAGGTGTGTATTTCTCACTACTCTAGCTGTAGGATGGCTACTTCGGGCTGCGATGGGCCGAAAAGGGCCATGTGGGCCCAATGGGCCTATGGGCCCAATTGGATAAGTTTGTTTGATTGTGTAGTAAATATTGGACTAGGCTAGGTGAATCTCATATTTGTGGCTAGATTTGGGCTAAAGGGGCCACACGAGCGTGTGGGCCCATTTGGGCCGAGAATAGGCTTTAGGCCCATTCGTATTGTTATCCCTGTTTAGAATACTTTAGTTTACCAAATTACTAAAATGTCCTCAATTTGTAAAATTACCAAAGTACCCTCGATTTACAGAATTACTGTTTTACCCTCGATTTACAAAATTATCATTTTACCCTCGATTTACAGAATTATCGTTTTACCCTCGATTTACAGAATTACCGTTTTACCCTCGATTTACAAAATTACTAAAATACCCTTGGTTTACAAAATTACCAAAATACCCCTAGTTTGTAAAATTACCAAAATACCACTGGTTTGTGAAATTACCGAAATACCCTCAATTTGTAAAATTACCAAAATACCCCTGATTTACAAAATTATAGAAATACCCTTAACTTTCTAAAAATTATAGAAATACCATTGGTTTACAAAATTACTAAAATACCCTTGGTTTGTAGATTTACCAAAACACCCTTGTAGGATGAAATGACTAAAATACCCCTAATAGGTAAAAAGATCGTAAAGCCGCTCCCCTGTATGGTAAAATGACGAATATGCCATTATGTTCCGTATGACTGATGCGCTTAGGATTTACATATATTGATATTGGATTAGTTAAGTTTGAGTGATAGGTGGTGGTTATCGTAGGTGATTGATTTTGGAAACTTTTCAACTTCAACCCATAACAGGTGTGTAATAACCCTCGCAGTAGTTTAGATTAATATTCGCTGAAAACCCGAAATGCTAAAATTCCTGCATTTTGGGAACTTGTGATTTTGTCTTTGCTTAAAGATGCGATAGATACGATATGATCGGTGTTTGGATCGATGGAACGGGTAAGAACTCAATTTTGTGCACGATGGTAAGTTAGGCCTCAATGGGCAGGAATTGGGCCAAATGGGCTTTTGGGCCCATTTGCGTAAAATTGATAGAAAATGGAATTTGGAAAAGTTGCATGTTAACACGGTTAGTATTGTTGTAAAATTTGGGTTAAGCAGGCTTAGTGGGCTAAATCAGCATTCGTAGGGCCCATTAGGGGTTTTGGGCCCAAAAGCCCGAATTTGATAAATAGGTTAAAGATTATTGTTTAAACACTCGAAAATATTGACAATTGTAATGAACATGGAAAAACCTAATTTTTGGTAAAATTACGAAAATACCCTTATAATATGAAAAATGACTGTTTTGCCCTTGTGGGCAAGTGACTGACTTAACCGTGTGGTTGTGGATTTGATTGTGAATATATGTTGGTGATATGAATAACTTGACTGTGATTGTTTGATTCAAATATGGGCATGACATTACGCATACATGACATATTGCATGGGATATGGGTTATATTGATGGAGGAAGTGCTAAAAGGGCTCTACCCTGGGCCATAGAAAAGGGTTTGCCCGGTTTATCGAAAGGGCTTTGCCCAGTTATTAAAAGAGGCTAGGCCTCTAGTTATATGATAAAATAGCTATGCTGCCAGTGGAGAGTTTGGTTGGGTGGGTTGAGTTATTCCCCACATGGAGAGCTTGGTTGGTACGGGTGGAGAGTAGCGGATGGTGGGTCGAGTAGTCTCCCCAAATGGGCTTGCATACATTCATTGACATTACATGTGATATTGAAATGGGCTTGCATACATCCATTGACATTACATGTGATATTGAAATGGGCCTAAGGGCTATACCGTTTACAGTAAAGGCTTCGGCCTAGTGATATGATTTATGCAAAGGCTTCGGCCCAATGATATGATTTATGAAAAGCCTTCAGCCTAGTGATATGATTTATGAAAAGGCTTCGGCCCAGTGATATGATTTATGGAAAGGCTTCGGCCCAGTATATGTCAAGACTAAATAGGGCTTTGGCCCAGATTGTACTAATACCGTGTTATTTACTGTTTGTTTGTTATTGGGGTTACACACTGAGTTTTCGTAAACTCACCCCGTTTCTAACTGTGCAGGTAATCCCTAAGCTTTGATGGTTTGGAGTTGAGAGGGACTCGGAGATGGCCACACTACTGTTTCTGTTTCTTTTAATTGTAATAAGTAGCCGATTTATTTCTTTATAAGTTTTATCTTATTAATATTATTATTTGGTTTTGGGTTGTAATAAGGTTATTTTAATTATTTTTCTGGGATTATTTTATCTTATACCCTATATTTTTTTGATAATAATATGAGTTAGACCTAGGACGCGTTTCCAAAATGATAATTATTTTCAAAATAATACAACGATACAATTAATCGGTTTATCAAAAATATCTACTTAAATGAATACTCGTTTTTCTCAAAACCTAACCTAGCACCAAAGTGTGGCAATGGTTGTGGGCATGTTTAGGATTAGATCCAATCAAGAGCTTGGTACTCAAGCAGCCTTCATGGCTCACCTTTTCTATTTCGGATACCTACCTGGTGCACAGCTTCCATTCACTTTATTAACTTAGCAAATACTATCTTTTTAAACACTAAGAAGGACGTTGAAAGAGGCATGGGTTTTCTTAAAAACTTCAATGTGACACGTTGGATCCGGCCATAACGTCTGGGCCGGGTTTGGGGTGTTACATTTAGTGGTATCAGAGCCAGGTTACAAAACTCGGCTGGGGTATGGGTAGCAGAAAATTATTGTTGTTTTTTTTTCTTTTTCGAAATTGGGGTTTGAAAAGGGTTTTTCTAAAAAATTTTGTTTTGAAATTTATCAACAAAACTTGACTTGTTTCTGGAAAGATGTTATTGGAAGTGTGGCACACCGAGTCTCGGCACCAAATCAGTAAGTTCTCTAACTCTGTTCTTGTTATAGATTGAAATGCTATATTGAGAAACCTCTATAGATAGTAGCACTATCTTGGAACTCTCTAGTTACAAAGAACCTGTAACGCTTGAATTTAGATTTAGTATTTATTTGGTGTGTGTTCTGGAAATGTAGAATTGGTTGCATGTGAAATCTATCCACTCCGATGGACAAATGTTTTGGGTGTATGTTAGTATTATTAGTATCAGAGTGCGCAACGGAAGTGTGGTGGTGTAGTCTGAGAGTGGAAAATTTCGAGGACGAAATTTCTTTAAGGGGGTAGAATTGTAACACCCCGAATTTCGGCCTAGAAATATTGGGCCTTGAGTGGGGGTCCATAAGGAGGTTGTATATAGGTATTTAATTGTGCAATGAAATGAAATAATTAAATGTTTGCTTTAGTGGTTAATGGCTTTGAGAAGTGTTGGAGAAATATTGGGTTCAAACTTGGGCTTTAGCAAAAATTTTGGTATTAAGTAAAAAAAACCTGGATGCTTGGATGAGGGCCTTTTAAATTATTATGTTAAATAAATGACACAAGGAAGCTTGTAGTCTAGTGGTTGTGGCGTCATTAAGGTTGTATGGGAGCCTGGGTTCAAGCCTTGGCTCTTGCAATTTATTTTGGTTTTTTTTTTAGGGAACCTGGACTTTGGCCTTTAGACCTTATAATTAATTGGGGATAAAATATGACACAAAAAGCCTTGTGGCTTAGTGGCAAGTAGCGTATGGAGCATTTAAGGGGAGGTATGGGTTCGAATCCCATGGCAAGCAATGAGCATTTATTTTGCTAACAGGGGGCGGCAAGAGTTGGTGTTGAATTTAAACTCTGATGTTGGAGGGATCTCACATCGAGAAGCTAACATAAGAGTGGTTGCGAAGCTAGCTTTAAATAGAGGGAACCACGATGAGAGTAAAGGTACATTTCTTGGCTGATCTCTTTCGCTTTATGGCGTGCTCGTTTGGGTTGGGCGTCGACTAAGAGTGCTCGGAGCGTGGATTAACTCCAGTCTCCAATCAGGTGTGTATAGCTCACTACTCTAGTTGTAGGATGGCTACTTCGGACCGCGATGGGCCGAAAGGGGTCATGTGGGCCCAATGGGCCTACGGGCCCAATTGGATAAGTTGTTTGATTGTGTAGTAAATATTGGACTAGGCTAGGTGAATCTCATATTTGTGGCTAAATTTGGGCTAAAAGGGCCACACGAGCGTGTGGGCCCATTTGGGCCCTGAATGGGCTTTAGGGCCATTCGTATTGTTATCCCTGTTTAGAATACTTTAGTTTACCAATTACAGAAATGCCCTCGACTTGTAAAATTACCAAAATACCCTTGGTTTACAAAATTACCAAAATACCCCTGGTTTGTAAAATTACCAAAATACCCTTGATTTGTGAAATTACCGAAATACCCTCAGTTCGCAAAATTACTGAAATACCCTCAATTTGTAAAATTATTGAAATACCCTCGACTTGTAAAAATTACCAAATTACCCCCGATTTACAGAATTACCGTTTTACCCTCGATTTACAAAATTATTAAAATACCCCTGTAGGGTAGAATTACCGAAATACCCTTGTAGGGTAGAATTACTAAAATACCCTTGTAGGATAGAATTACCGAAATACCCTTGTAAGGTAAAATTACTGAAATACCCTTGTAGGGTAGAATTACCGAGATACCCTTGTGGGGTAAAATTACCATTTTGCCCCTAAGGTGTTAAATGATTGTTTTGCCCTTGTGGGCAAGTGACTGACTTGGACTGTGTGGTTGTCGGATTTGATTGTGAATATATGTTGCTGATATGAATGACTTGACTGTGATTGTTTGATTCAAATATGGGCATGACATTCTGCATACATGACATATTGCATGGGATATGGGTTATATTGATGGAGGAAGTGATAAAAGGGCTCTGCCCCAGTTTACCGAAAAGGGCTTTGCCCCAATTATTAAAAGAGGCTAGGCCTCCAGTTATATAATAAAGCAGCTATGCTGCCAGTGGAGAGTTTGGTTGGGTGGGTTGAGTTATTCCCCATATGGAGAGCTTGGTTGGTACGGGTGGAGAGTAGCGGATGGTGGGTCGAGTAGTCTCCCCAAATAGGCTTGCATACATTCATTGACATTACATGTGATATTGAAATGGGCTTGCATACATTCATTGACATTACATGTGATATTGAAATGGGCCTAAGGGCCATACCGTTTACAGTAAAGGCTTCGGCCCAGTGATATGATTTATGAAAAGGCTTCGGCCCAGTGATATGATTTATGGAAAGGCTTTGGCCCAGTATATGTCAAGACTAAATAGGGCTTTGGCCCAGATTGTACTGATACCGTGTTATTTACTGTTTGTTTGTTATTGGGGTTACACACTGAGTTTTCGTAAACTCACCCCGCTTTCTAATCGTGCAGTAATCTCTAAGCTTAGATGGTTTGGAGTCATGAGGACTCGTAGATGGTCACACTCTCGCTTTCTATTTCTTTTAATTGCAATAAGTAGCCGATTTATTTCTTTATAAGTTTTATCTTATTAATATTATTATTTGGTTTTGGGTTGTAATAAGGCCATTTTAATTATTTTTCTAGGATTATTTTATCTTATACCCTATATTTTTCTGATAACAATATGAGTTAGACCTAGGGCGCATTTCCAAAATGATAATTGTTTTCAAAATAACGCAACGGTACATTTAATAGGTTTATCAAAAATATCTACTTAAATGAATTCCAACTTGTTTTTCTCAAAACCTAACCTAGCACCAAAGTGTGGCAATGGTTATGGGCATGTCTAGGATTGGATCCAATCAAGAGCTTGGTACTTAGCGACCTTCTAGGCTCACCTCCTCTGCTTTGGATACCTACCTGGTGCACAGCTTCCATTCACTTTATTAACTTTGCAAAGACTATCTTTTAAAACACTAAGAAGGACGTTGAAAGAGGCATGGGTTTTCTTAAAAACTTTAATGTGACACGTCGGATCCGGCCATAACGTCTGGGCCGGGTTTAGGGTGTTACAATTCTCTAGCCAGAACTCGACTCTTTTAGGGCCATCATCAACTGTAGCCCTAAACTCTTCAACCTCATATTTGTGGATTTTATCAACTGGTGGCTTGCTCAGATGTACTGGTTCTAAGACTTGAGGAGATATGGCAATCGTTGAGGAAAAGGTGGGGTTGGAGGTTGCTGAGCAGCCAGATTCGTAAGAACATACTCAGTGAACCATTCGTTCATCATTTAGAAGAAGGCTTCCTCAGCCTCTCCTACACGACTTTTAGACACGGGTCTAGACCCAAACGACATTACCCCCTGAACTGAGGCAAGCGTGTTACTTTTAACATCATCAAAATTTACTCGATTGGGATCCATTACTATATGAAAAACATGATTTTAAACTATAATAAGATGTCACATTATCACAGATTAATAAATGGCACGCATAGCTAGACTCACATACACTACGTGTAACAGTCCGATTTTGGGCCTAGTCGGAACAATGGTTTCGGAACCACTATTCTGAGGCCAGAGAAAATTATTTTAGTATTATTTTATGTGTTATAATATAATTTTATAAGTGCATGTAAATTTTGGTCAGTTAATTTTAGCAATTTCTAGTCCAATTTCAAAAAAGGACTAAATCGCGTAAAAGGTAAAAGTTGTGTTTTAATACCTAAAGGTGTTAAATTGCCTTGTATCTTAAATTGGGGGTCTTTAAATTAAAATTAGGCCATTGAAATTGTGATGGCCGGCCATGGGAGACAAAAAAAAAATTTGTTGAAAAGTCAAAATTAGGTAAAGTTGGTCACCAGTTTTGACTAGTTTTATTATTAACAAATTAAAAAGAAAAGCTATCATTTTTCTCTTCTCCTCCACCGTAAATGGCAGAAAAGAAAGGGGTTTTGAAGCTCTGAAATATCAGCCACTTACATCCCTTGCTAGTAAGTGATTTTTAATGTCTTTCTTGATGATTTTTACATTTTTGGAACCTCTAAAGCATGAGCTTTCATATGAGGGGTCTATTTTGCAAAATGATGAAGAGTCTAGGGTTTTGCCATGAGAGTAAATGTGTTGTTTGCTGTGTTTTTATGGAAGATTATGAGTCCTAGTTGTCTAATAAACAACTTTTGTGAAAGAAATTGCATGAAAACACCTTAAAAAGGGCTAGATTGCTAAGTTGTAAAATGAGTTGTAAATGTGTGAAATAGTTGAAATTATGAGTTGCTATAGTTATGAAAATGGTTCATCTAGACTCAAGGAGTAATGAAATGTGATAAAAATTATTTTACGAGCCTAGGGGTAATTTGATAATTTTGGCAAAATATAGGGCAAAATTGTAAAATTGCTCAAGCGTGTCAATGGACTAATTTGATCAAGACATTGTTTTAATAAGTTGAATGTGATATTTTAGATGATGAAAATCGAGATTTGGACCTAGAACGGAAAGAAATCGATTAAGGGATAATTACGTCTTTTTTTACCTTTGTGGTATCGAGGTAAGTTCATATGTAAATGTTGGTAACATAGTTATTATTTTAAATGTTTTGATGTTATTTAAAAGATATGATAATTATTATGAGATATTATACTTGTGATAATTGTTTGATAATATGTCAAATTATATGATATACTTGGAAAATGTGAAATACTACCGAGTATTGGTATCGGCATTCCGTAGAAGATGGTTGAGACACATGATTGGGAAAAAGGTCCCGTTGAACCTTAGGAATAGATTAGGATACAAGTGACATGTCACTGGAATATTTGGGCATCCGAGCTCGTTGAGTTGAGTTCGAGTTCACTTATGGATGCGAATGTTCGAACTCGTTGAGTTGAGTCCGAGTTCGTAAGATGTAACTAGGCATCCGAGCTCGTTGAGTTGAGTCCGAGTTCACTTATGGATGCGAACGCCCGAGATCGTTGAGTTGAGTCTGAGTTCACTTATGGGCGGGTTACATGGTAGCTTGGCTACATATGTGGCACTTATGTGCAAACTTTCCATGTATCCGAATTATATTCCGATGTGTTCAATGGGTAAAATTCTACTCAAATGGAGGAATACTCGAGATGAAAGGGACGTATTGATAAATGTTGTGAAATGGATACTTTGAACAGGTATGTACTTAACCCTCGGGTTGAAAACTCGACATAACAACAAAATGGTAAGATGGTAAATGAAAATGTGATATGAATGTCTCGGTGATGATTATACAAATGATGTTGTATTAATTTTGTGAACAATGATCATGAATGAGTAATTTAGCCTTGACAGATTTGAGTTACTGCAGTAGTGTAACTTTTAAAATACACTAAAAATATTGGAAAATGATTTAGAGGTAGAATAAAATATGGGATTAAATCTTAATGAGTTTATTTTCACATGAAAGAAACAGGGGAAGAAAAAGAATTCCATATTGTGTGATATTTGAATTCTTGTGAAATAGGGTCTGAATGAATTCGAGATCCCCTATTATGACTTTAGAAATTCACCAAATATTGTACAAAAATTATTAAGAGTCATACCTTACATTCATGGATTCCTTATTGAGTCTATTTTTATGGGAAATAAACGGAATGGTTTTTGGAATTCTGTACAGGGAGAAATTCGGTTCGTAGTGCACAAGGGTCAGAGTGGTCATACCCTGAAATAGGGGAGACTTTAACTAATAAACTATACTATTTGGCTTAACCAAAAATTCTGAAAATTTTATGGAAGAAATAAAAATAAGTCTAGTTTCATGGAAAATTAGTAGAACTTAATTCGGAGTTTCTTAGCTCCAAATATAAATAATTTAGTGGCTATTGCTCAGAAAGACAGCTTGTAGTGAACTTGAGAATATGTTGTAAACATTGATAAAACAAGTTAATGAGTTGCTTATTGTTTTCTTATGAACTTACTAAGCGAAAGCTTACCCCCCTTCTTTCCCATGTTTCCTAGGGTTTCCAGGTTAGCTCGGGTTGGAGTTCGTCGGAGATATTACCACACTGTCAAGCTAACATTATTGGTGTAGTGATTTCAAGTACTTTGAGCCTATGGCATGTATAGGAGTTTAAATATTAGAATATGTGATATGGCTTTAGCCATATTTGTTGGCCTATTTTGATTATGGGGTTGTAAATCCATTTTAATTATGCATATATGTGCTATGGTATTATATGATGAGTTTATAATGATTATAGCATGAATGTGGTAAAGATGTGAGTAAAATCTATGATATCTATTGAATGTGAAATTGCCATAATCATGACATGTTAGGAATGTTTAAGTACCTAATTTTGCCATGTTGTATGTTATTGTATAAGTATGCGTGTATCTGTTGTGAGTGTGACAAAATGGCTTGGAAAATAGCCTTGTATTTGTCTAGGTTTTTGGACACGGGTTCGGGACACGGGCGTGTCCCTAGCACACGGGCGTGTGCTCTATACCCACATGGGCGTATGAAGCCTTGATGCAAGAGATTTTCTAAGTTTTTCATGAGTTCTTGGTTGGGTCCCGAACCACTCCAGATGTATGTTTTGGGCCTCGTAAGCCCGTATATGGGACAAATTGTATGTGAAAAGAAAAGTTTTTAATTATTTGAGATTTCATGGCCCTGTTTAGTATAGAAGTGTTAGTAAAATTCAGGTAGCACCTCGAACCCCGTCCCGGCGTCGGATACGGGCGAGGGGTGTTACACTACGTTAGTTTGAGAATCGACTAAACCATAGCTTTGATACCAATAAATGTAACTCCCCTAACCCATATCTGATGCTGAAACAGGGTTACGAAGCATTACCAGACTTATAACTTATACCATCAAACATTTCATAATCAATTATCATTCGAATCAAAAACCATTCATAAACATTCATATGGTCCCTAATATGAGCCCTTAAGGCCCAAAATAAACATTTAAAGTGGTTTGGGACTAAACCGAGTACTTAAAGAATTTTTAGGAAAACATGAAAAATTTTCAAAGTATAGGGGACATACACCCGTGTGGCCAGGTTGTGTGTCTCACACGGCCAAGGGACACACCTATGTCTCAGGCTGTGTGGGCATTTGAAATGGGATCACATAGTCGTGTCCCAGCCTGTGTCCAACCCCGTGCAACTTACTGACTTGGGTCACACGGCCAGACCACACATCCGTGTGCCAGGCCATGTACCCTTCGAAATGGCCTCACACACCTGTGTGTTAGGCTGTGTAAAAACTGGAGGGTATACTGACTTGTGCCAAACGGCCAAGCCACACGCCCATGTGCTAGGCCGTGTGAAGCTACTGACTTGCAACCATTAGAAAATTCAGGGGACACGCGGCCGTGTCACCTGGCCGTGTGTCACACATGGCTGAGACACACGCATGTGTGGACAAAAATATGTCATTTTCCAAGCCATATTTCTCACCCAAAATGATTCCAACCTAAGCTCAACAATGCACATACAACCATGGCATAAATAGGCACTTAAAACCAACCAATATCAAGCCTATATCATGGACTATCCACACATACAACATGATATACATAAACACATACCAATGATCACTTTACAACATACCAAGTATACCTCCAAAGTATACCTAAATGGTCAAACTCACTTATTAGGCTTTGTGCCTAATTCAACATGCATACTTGGAACGACGGAAATGTGCAAGTGTACACAATTGCAACAAGTAATAAAGTGACAAGTAAATGTCGAGTTATCGTACCCATAGGGACTGTGAAAAGAATTATTTATGAATGTTATTTAAAACACTTTGGTGAAGAAAAATATTTTATTTGAATAGAGTAATTAAAAACTAAGATTTTAAACTAAGTAAACTAAATAAACAAATCTCAAATGCACAATTTCAAAATAAGATTTTAATCAAGATGACATAATTGTGTTAGATCAATTACATTTCTTAACTTAGAATTATTAAACTCATGTTTATATTGTTACGAATAAATTCACGACAACTCAGTAATTTGTTAACTTATGAACACACTCACCTACCAAAATCCATTCATATATTGACTATATCCCTATGTGAATTCAACCGATTAAACAAATCTTTTATAGGTAAATATGTTATTGCACATATATACTAATTAAATCGAAATAATCTCTTGTACATATCCCTATGTCAATTCAAACGATTAATTAAATCTAATAACCACAAAAAAGACTACATGAGGTAACAAAGTATCCATATCTTGAAACAGTTTAATCACAATAATCTTGCAAATTATGCAAGGCAAATGTATCATCGAATCTGCTTGCTAATTTAACCTCACTACCTTAGATGATTAAACATGCACCGATTAAGCATCGTGTCCATTAATTACAATTTCAATCCTTTAAATAATTAATTCATTAGCTACCTCACAATTGTAATGCAAGAATAACTTAGTCATGATATTACTTAATCAAGCATCTTACCTCATGATTTTACTTAATCAAGAATCTTACCTAGGCTTATAACAACATAAACACAATTTTAACAATTTTAGCAAACGAAATGCAATCAGCCTAACAAAAATTAAATTCAATCTAAATTGATTAAATTAACCATTATAATAACATAATTATTCATAGATATGTTCATCATAACAACAAAAAAAATTAAAGAGATAGGGAACAAGAATCAAATCCGGTGTTTTTTCATGGCTTGACTAGTTGCTCCGTTCTTCCTTCTCCATTGTCCTCGTCGACCCAGGCTGCTATGAACACTTAATTGCTGCTCCAAATTACTGATGAATGCCCCTTTTCCAAGAGGAGAAATCGGCAAGAGAGCAATGGAATTTGGAATGGAAAAGAAGAAAGAAAGTGGAGAGAAGAGAGAAAAGATGTGAATGCTTGAGATGTGTTTTAAATGACCAGCCTAAGGGGGGTTTTATTGCTGAAGAGGGCTGCTAAAAATAGCTAAAATTATCAGCCAAAGAGCCCTCCCTTTTCCGGCCACACATGTGACAAGGTTGATAGTTTCAACTTTGCTAATTTAGGCTTGGGGCAAATCTATAAAGCCACCAATTGTGGAGGGGTTTGTTTGCAACTTGAACAAGTCTTCAAGGGCCTCTTTGCAAGCTAAATAATCAGCCAATAAGCTGATTTGGGTCAGCATATGGACTGTTTTGGGCTGTTCACTTCTTGGTCGGTTCGGTTCGGTTCACTTGGTTCGGCTCAACTAGACCACTTTTTCATAATTAATTAATAATAATTTATTTAATCCAAATTAAATTGGATATAAATTAAAATTAATTATATCATGAATTAATACACATAATTGGATCGACTTAGGCTGAAAATTAATTTGCCTTGATACTTCAAATTGCATCTCGGTTTTGAACTTCTAGCAGTGTTTGTCGAGCCAATTTTTTCCATTTGTGCAAATCTGTCGAAAATAATAAAATTAATCAAAATTTATTATAAAATTAATTAAAATTCATTATGTTAATAATTAAGTAAAAAATAATTATTTTATAATATTTATATATTCTTCGACAATAATTTTACCAAAACTGTATGAATTTGAGTTAAAAAGGGCATGAAAAAGTGTGTATATTTTTGTGTTTTCACACCCCCAAACTTAATTCATTGCTCTTTCCGAGTAATGCACAAATTGAAAAGAATTTTTCAGAAACACCTTTGAGAAAATCATTCAGAACAATATTCTTCCCAAAATTATGAATTAGGTATATCTATGCTCAAGAACAAGAATTTTGATATTTATGCTACTTATGTATACATATCATTCAAATTAATATCAATAACTACTATGATCGCAAAAATAGACTAAATGATTTCTTTCTTAAAACATGTAAATCCTTACCAATTTTATTTTATTCCCTTATTCAAGATTAAGCTGCAATCATTAAGTTTAATTTATGCCTTCATATGTTGAACATAGTAATTTCTCTCCACTAATGTAGGTAGCATAGAAACTTGAATCAATAGGTCTTTACAAAGGTTGTAACGTGGCTCGGCTAGGGGTAGGTAAAAGATAGATAAATTTAGGCTAAAAACCCTAGACTCAGCTTCAATCGGACCTTCGAAATGTTTACCTTCAATACACCAACTTACTTTGCTTTCACATGCTTTTTTGTACATCTATTTTCTTTCAAGTACGTATGCTCTCTTTTTTTTTTGAGCATTTGATACTTATTTTCAACTCCCCAAATTTTATTTTCAAAGAATATTCTGCATAATACTGAGTCTAGTGTTTGGGACAACTTAAAGATAATTAAGAGAAACGTGATGGCTAAATATTGCTAAGGTTCAAATAAAATTAGGCCATATAGTCTCAAAGTTGGGTTTCAAAAGTAAAATTTCATCAAGGTTGGCTTGAAAGGCTCAAACGGTCCAAACAAAAGTTGCCTAAATCATTTTCAACATTCCATGCTTCCTAGGATTTCGCCTCAAGAAACTACTAAGTCAATTCTAGAGACTTAAACTTTCATGCATACCTAACTTTCCTAAGGAACTAAAAATTTTATGGTATGATTTGCATGCTTTATTAAAAGAACATTTATGCCATTATTAAGCTAACATAACAATTTATTGAAATAATCAAACTTTATTTATACTGAAGTTTAGCATACTTAACAAAATTTCAAATTTATTGAACAAAATATATCCTAATCATAATTAAAAGAAAAAAATTATTCTGAGTGGAAACAATTTCAATTTTTCGGTCCCTCTACTTAAAAATGAACAATGTCCTCATTGTTTAAAGTGAATAGATACTATACACCAGGTAGGATTCTAGATAAGATGATGTGAGTCAATTTGACTGCTTAAGTACCAAGCTCTTTCTAAATCCAATCCTAGACATGTATATATCTATTGCCACACTTTATACTTCACGACTTGTTCAATTTTATTAATGATTTCCATCTCTTGTTTTATTATGCGAAGATAAAAATTCCTAATTAAACTTAATCCTAGGATAACTTAAAACAAAAATATAATAAAGTCAAGATCCCCCTTTCTTATTTATTTGCAGATTCTTCCGAATTTGACTCATCTTTTGCTCCATCATCTTTGTTTTTGCATGAATCGCTTCTCTTCCTCTTCGATAGTGGACTCCCTGGTTCAAATATGAAATCTAGAAACTCAGGCACAAAAATAAAAAGGGTCATTGTATATTTTTGTAAAAGCGCTTCTCATGGAGTTATCTCTTATTTTTGAATATCTCCAATAAGCTTGTTGATGCCACTACATATGTAGCATTATGTCCATCAACTTTGACAGCTCATCTCGAAGATCTGGGTAATATAACACCCCTAACCCGTAACCATTGCCGGAATAGGTTAAGAGGCATTACCGGACTTGTCATTCAGCTCAGAACAATTACAATTGGAAATACCATCTCATTACAGTAAATGTCATTAATAAACATTCATTATGAACATAAAATTGAGCATACGATACTTAAACATGCATTTGGAACCTATTCAGTATCATATAAAAGTTTTGGAAACTTAAAAAAATTTTCAACTTTTAAAAGGTCACACTCCCGTGTGATCAGGAAGTGTGAGGCACACAGCCTTAGACACGCTCATGTGTCTAAGCCGTGGCAAAACAGGGCATACATACTAACTTATCCACACGGCCATAAGACACACCCGTGTGCCAGGCCGTGTGAAAATTAAGGAGGCTACTGACTTGGCCACACGGCAAACCACACGCCCCTGTGCCATACACGACCACTAGACATGAACGTGTATCTAGGTCGTGTGAAAACTAGAGGGTATACTGACTTTAATTCATAGGGTACCCCAGGGGACACACGGCCGTGTAACATGACCGTGTGTCACACACAGCTGAGACACATGCCCATGTCTCTGCCCGTGTGGACAAAAATAGGCCATTTGAATAGCCAAAATTTCCACCCTTAAACACAAGCAAATACATTCAAATTTGGCCTTATATAAATAACTCAATCTGCAGCCAAATGAACCAATTCAATACACAAATAAAGCTATATCCAAACTTACCATTTACATGTTCATGCAGCTATATAACATCATATACAATTCATCCATTTAACCTCTTAAATCAAGACTACCTTTGCATAATCTTATACATACATTATCATACTAAAAATATACCATGATTAAACACATATATATACAACCAAAACATAGTACCAAATAACCAAATCACACGGCTTAACTTATATACAATTTTTACTCAAAACATGGTTCCAAAACATAACTTATACTATCAAACTAGCCTATACATGCCATATTTACAAAGGTTCATAAATTCAAAAACCAAACAGAAATTTGGATAGTGTGGTACGCAACTCCGACTTGTCTGGAACGGGCGAGCTAACGAACCTCTATAAGACATGGAAACAGAAATAGAGTAAGCTTCTAAGCTTAGTAAGCCCGTATAATTTAGAATTAAACTTACCATTTAAAGAAATCAAATGCAATAATAACAAGCCAACAATTCAATATAAATCCATCACCTAATTACACATAATCATCACATGTTAGTCATTCAACTAATACAAAAACCATATCTTGTTCATATAACATTATTTAGGCTCGTTGAATCTATTTTAACTTCAATGGATAATCGAGAGAACAATGTCAATAATCCGTCAATTCATTATCATACATGCTCTTTCGAGGCATGGCCAGTAAGCTCATCATGAGCTGATAACGGTGAGCTCGATTGAGTTGGAAACGGGAAGCTCTATTGAGCTGAACGGGAAGCTCTTTCGAGCTGAACTGGAAGCTCATACGAGCTATGGTGAGTTCGCAACAAATGCAGGAGCTCGACCATTTCGGTAAGTACAGTAACATGTCACTCATATCCAATGAATTCTTATAGTTCAACTAAAGCTTGATAACACATTCGATATATCATTAAGTAATTCAATTATAAACATTCAATTCAAGCATTGCAAGTATATTATAGTTCAATTCTAATTATATGAACTTACCTCGAGTTGCTTTGATAACCATCGACTACTCGTCTACCTTTCATTTCCCCCGATCTAATTCTGGTATTTGCTTATCTTGATCTATATGATATCAAATTAACTCATTTAATTTCATTCAATTCAATTTAGCTGAAAACATTTATTTCTGGCCAAATTACAAATTTACCCCTAGACTTTTGACTACTTTGCAATTTAGTCCTTTATACACAAAATGGAAATTTTACACAATTAGGCTATAACCCATGATAGCCAAATTTCCTATATGCTTCTAACAGCCCAAAACTTTCATTGTTTCACACTTTTAACTACTACTTTTTACAAATTCCCAATTTAGTCCCTATTTTGCATTTTTGTCAAAAATCACTTTACAAAACTAATAAAATTATCATCAAACATCCAAAATCCATCATTTAATAACAAAGAACTCAAGTATTCAACAATGGCACTTTCCAAAATCTATAACAATTTCAAAAACAAAGGTACAGGTTAGCTAGATTAAGCTACAACGAGCTTAAAAACGTAAAAATCATTGAAAACTAACCTCAAAAATGAACTCATGCACTCAAAACACCATAGCCGAATATGGAAGCTATGAAAATGGCTTTAATTCTTGCTAAATTTTGGCTAGGTGAAGATGACAACTTTAAAATTTTTTTTTTTATTTTTTTATTATTATAATCATTAATCAATTTACCTTTTTAACATTTATAAAATTTAATAATTTCAAAAATACCTAGCTAAAAACTTCCACTAACCCCTAATATGGTCTATTTGAAATGAAAGAACTCCTACAATTCAAGCTATAGCCATATAGTACCTTTAAACAATAGTACTCAACTTTTACGCGTTACGCGATTTAGTCCTTTTTACCGAATTGAGCATTTAAACAATAAAATTTCTTTACGAAACTTCCACATAAATAATCTATTATGCTGTAAACCTTATTAAAATAATAAAATAAATATTTTGACTTCAGATTTGTGGTCCCAAAACCATTGTTCTGATTTGACCTAAAAACAGGCTGTTACAGGTAAGGCGGTCGAGCTCTGAACATTGAAGTCTCGACATCAGGTTCAGCTTCTAGTTCCATTGGTTTCACCTTATCAAGGACTTCAACCGATTGCACTGGCTCGATCTCTGTGGGATCTTCTTTTTCTTCTTCGGGATCTTTACTTTCTTCAACTCGTTGCTGGAAAACAGAGTCTTCAGCTATTCGATAGAGGTCCCAATCTGTGATTGTGCCCTGGCTATAACCTGTCTTCTTTACGTTTGCAAGAATTTTAGCTTTCAAGAACAAAATTTTTATCGTAAAAGGGAAGTAAGCTGGGCCAGAACGTCTAGCAGCACAATTTTGCATCTCTCTCGAGATGATTTTTCCCACATCAATGGTTTTTCCAGTTAAAATCAAGTATAATATGACCATTCGCTCTAATGAAATCGTAGTTCCATGTAAACTAGACATAAGGATGAATCAGATGAAATAGAACCATACCTTCGCAAGTGGTGTCAAATATTCTCTTCGACAAGTGTGAATTCCTTGTTTTGACACAGTCCACTTGAAATTTGGAACTTTAAGCTCCTCAAGAATTTCTTGCAAATTTTCAGACTCAATATCACTCATCAAGGAATAATATTTGTCATTTCAAAAATCAGGTAATTCAAAGATTTCATTAATAGCATTTGAAGTTATTGGTACCTTGATTACGCGGACAGATACTTTAGTCAACTCGCTTGATGTTAAATTCACATAAAATTCACGAACTAACTCCTCATACACACTAGGTCTTTTCTCACAAAACAACTCCCAATTGAGAGTTTCAGCAACCTGACGAATATGTGCCATAAAATCAATATAGTTGCTTTTTTTCAATGTGAAGCCTTTCTCTGGATGCATTTGTAAATTCTTGAAAACATTTTCATATCTCGCTTTGGCTTCTTCATAGTGGAATTTTCTTTGTGATTCATCAATTTGGGCAGAGGCATGAGTTCTTTTGCGAGGCATGATTAACCTAAACATAAAATGGAAACAAATATTTTCTCAAAAATTTAATTAGTATAAAATATTAATAATTCAATAAATTGAAAAATTAAATGATTAAATAAAATTAAATATTTAAGAGAAAAATTTGTCTTACCACCTTTTTATAAAAATTAAGAACTCCTAAAATAATTATGAATTAAAAGATGGCAAATTAAAAGAAGTTGGAGGGTTTTCGGCTAAAGGGGTTGGTTTGGTGCAAGTTCGGTGTGCCGTCCGAGTGTACGAGGCAATAGCGTGCAGTAGGGATTGGATGCAAGCAGCAACATGCGCTAGCTAGGCTGGATGTGCAGGTAGTGTGCAGATCCTCATTGAGCAGGCTTGGCGTGAGCGTGCGTGAAAGCTGGGCGCAGGTGCGGGATGAAGGCCTATGCAGTTGGAGCTAGAGCAATGGGGCAACTGTTCACATGGTGGGCGTGCTTCATGCGATGAAGCTGGGCTGCTAGCCGAATGGCTGCTATGCAGCTAGGCAGAGTTGGCTAGATGGTTGCAGCACTTAGGGATTTTGGTGTTTCGAAGGAATGATGTATGAATGAAAAAAAATAAACATAGATGGGTGGATTTTATAGTAAGAGGAGTAGGAATTAGAGTAGAATTCTTAGAACAATTTAACAATTAAAAAATTCTAATTCTAATCAAAGTTAACAACAATTAATAATTAATATAATGCATATTAAATTATTATTTTCTATTAATTTATTATGATAAAAGCTTATCAAATGAAATATGATTAAATTAAAACTAATCCTAACTCTATGTAAAGTTGATAATAATTAATATATATTATAATAGATACAATTATATATTAATAATTATCACCTTTTTTATTAAACTAAAAACATTTATTCTAGAAGCCTTTTGAAAATATTTACAAAAGGAGGCATCTAATTTTAATATTTACAAAAGAACCACCACATTTTGAAAATTATTTAATTAAGTACCTAAACTTAAAGAAAATCTTAAATTGAGTTGCAATTTAAAACACGGATCAAAATTGACCCTTTTATTTGAAATTAAAAATTTATTTTGCCATTTAGGGGATAATTTCTTGGAAGATTATGTTAAAATCAATTTCCAAGAAAGATTGGAGGGGTCACAAACGGTCCCGCTTAAGTTCCAATCTCCTAGATAGAATTTATTTAAACATACTAATCCCGAAAATATACCCTAAAACATTTATTTAAAAAGAAAAATAAGGGAAATTAAATATCCGATAAAATGAATGAGATTTGATCCCGTTCAATTTTATCCCCCTAGTAATGTTTCAAGTGCTGAGCATTGACTTGGAAAATACCTCCCTTACCTTGAAGGTCGACAACTCCGTACGGATAAACTCGGTGAATTGTAAATAGGCCGACCAATGTGATTTTAACTTACCTGGAAAGAACTTTAATCTATAATTAAATAACAAGAGTTGCTGACCTGCTTCAAATTCTCAAACTCGAATATGCTTGTCATGCCATTTCTTAAGTCTCTCTTTGAGTAATTTGGCATTCTCGTATGAGAACATTTGAAATTCTTCTAACTCATTGAGCTGGATCATCCATCTCTCTTTAGCAAGCTTAAGATCCAAGTTGAGTCGTTGGAGAGCCCAGTAAGCTTTGTGCTCTAACTCCAAAGGCAAATGATAGGCTTTCCCAAAGACCAACCTATAGGGTGACATCCCTAAAGGTGTCTTGTATGTTTTCCTATAAGTCCATAAAGCATCATCCAGTCTTTTGGACCAATCTCGTCGGTTCGGGCAAGCTACCTTCTCAAGTATGCCTTTGATCTCTTTGTTTGCCAGTTCAGCTTGCCCATTCATCTGCAGATGGTAAGCTGTGGCAACCTTCTACTTCAATCCATGTTTGTCAAGTAACCATTTCAACAACTTGTTCACAAAATGGGACCCTTCATCACTAATGATGGCTTGTGGGGTTCCAAACCTTGTGAACACATGCTTCTGTAAAAACTTCATCACAACCTTAGCATTGTTTGTCAGATATGCCTTGGCCTCAACCCATTTAGACACATAGTCTACTGCTACCAATATGTACTTGTGACCAAAAGATGAGGAAAAGGACTGAGAAAGTCAATACCCTAAACATCAAATAATTCCATCTTAATGATGTTTTTCGAGGCATTTGATTTCTGTTGGTGGCATTTCCAACCATTTGGTATCGATCACAACTCTTTACGTAAGCATATGCGTCTTTTAATAGTGTTGGCCAAAAGAATCCGGCTTGTAATACTTTCGACACAGTAAGTGTACCTCCAAAGTGTCCCATACTCAGAGCTGAGTGACAGTGGTATAAAATCTTATATACTTCATCTTTTACCACGCATCTCCTAATCATTTGATCTGCACACTTTTTAAACAAATATAGTTCTTCCCAGAAATAGTACTTCACATCGTGAAGAAACTTTTTCCTTTGATGATATGTCTTATTAATCGGCATCAAACCACAAGCTAAATAGTTAGCAATATCAGCAAACCAAAGAGTATTATGGACATGATTTACCTTCAGTATATGTTCATCTGGAAATGTTTCTTCAATGGGTATAAGTTGAGAATTCCCTTCTTGTGGCTCCAATCTAGACAAGTGGTCTGCTACTTGGTTTTCTACTCTTTTTCGATCTTGAATTTCTAAGTCGAACTCTTGAAGTAGAAGTACCCATTGGATCAGTCTCGGCTTAGCGTCTTTCTTGGAAAGCAAATACTTAATAGCCGAGTGGTCTATATAAACAATCACCTTGGTACCTACAAGATAAGATCGAAACTTGTCAAAAGCAAAACAATAGCAAGTAACTCTTTCTCTGTTGCCGTATAATTCAGTTGAGCTCCTATCAAAGTTTGACTTGCATAGTAGATGGGATGAAAAACTTTGTTCCTTCGCTGGCCCATAACAGCTCCTATCGCGAAGTCACTTGTGTCACACATCAGTTCAAATGGCAAATCCCAGTTTGGTGTGACGATTATGGGTGTCAAAACTAGTCGACTCTTCAAATATTTAAAAGCTCTTAAGCACTCTTCATCAAATTTAAATATCGCGTCCTTCTCCAATAATTTGCATAAAGGTTTAGCAATTTTGGAAAAGTCCTTGATAAATCTTCGATAGAAACTGGCATGGCCGAAAAAGCTCCTAACACCCTTTACATATGTCAGAGGTGGGAGTTTTTCAATAACATCTACCTTTGCTTTATCTACCTTGATTCCATGTCTCGTTATCCAATGCCCTAGGACAATCCCTTCCCGTACCATGAAATGACACTTTTCCCAATTGAGTACGAGGTTTGTTTCTTCGTATCGCCTTAGTACCTTGGCCAGATTGGCTAGGCAATCATTATATGTATCTCCAAATATTGAAAAATCGTCCATAAAGACTTCCAAGTATTTTTCAACCGTCAATAAAAATAGACATCATACATCTTTGAAATGTAGCAGGTGCATTACATAAACCAAATGACATGCATCTAAATGCAAATGTACCATACGGGTAGGTGAATGTTACCTTGTGTTGATCTCCTGCTGCTACTGTAATCTGATTATACCCTGAGTATCCATAAAAAAAAACAATAATAGTCTCACCCCACGAGTCTATCTAGAATATGATCCAAAAACGGCAAAGAAAATGATCTTTTCTAGTCGCCTTGTTCAGCTTCCAGTAATCGATGCAAATTCTCCATCCCGTAACCGTTCTAGTTGGTATCAACTCGTTATTCTCATTTTCAATGACCGTGATACCTACTTTCTTCGGTACGTACTGGACCGAACTTACCCATGAATTGTCTGAGATGGGATAAATTATACCCACATCTAACCACTTGATGATTTCTTTCTTGACTACGTCCTTCATGATGGGGTTCAGTCTTCATTGTCCATCAATTGTCCCTTTTTTTCCATCTTCCAAGATAATCTTGTGCATGCATACAGATGGACTAATTTCATGGATATCGACAATGGTCCATCTGATAGCCTTTTTGAATTGTTTCAATACAAGGATGAGTTTTTCTTCTTGCTCATTGGTTAATTTTGTGAAACAATCACAGACAAAGTAGAAGTGTTACTTAAATAAACATATTTTAAATGTGAAGGAAGTACCTTGAGTTTTAATTTAAGTGGCTCATCGATTGATGCTTTTGGTTGGGCATAATCCCTATTCTCTAACTCCAAAGATTCAAAGCGGGATTACGGATTAAATCCCCTTTGATTAGCTTCTAGCAAGGCTAAGTATATATCCTCCTCTTTATCATTTTGAGGGTTTGATGTCAAAATTTGTTCTAATGGATCCTCAACATAGTTGAGTTCCTTCTCCATGATTAAATCCTCTAAACTGAACACTATAGAACAATCATCGATTGTGTCAGGAAATCACATAAAATTAAAAACATTAAATGTTACCTGATCATCTTGAACACGCATAGTAAGCTCGCCCTTCTGCACATCAATAAGGGTCATTCCTATTGCTAAGAACGGTCTTCCTAGGATGATTGGCACCACTTTATCTGCTTCAGAGTCTAGAATCACAAAGTTATCAAAAAGATAAATTTATCTACACGTACCAATACGTCATCGATTTTTCCTTCTAGGTGTGCTAAGGATCGATCTGCTAATTGAAGTGTAACTGTAGTCGGTCTAACTTCACCTATCCCTAACTTCCTAAATATTTATATAGACATCAAATTGATACTCGCACCCAAGTCACATAGTGCCTTACCATAATGTGTTGCTCCAATGTTGCAAGGTATGGTAAAACATCTAGGATCCTTCAACTTTGGGGGTAGTTTGTTTTGAAGATATGCACTGCATTCCTTTGTCAAGGGTACCATCTCAAATTCTCCAAGTTTTCATTTTTTAGACAGGATATCCTTCATGAATTTGATGTAGTTAGCATTTGTTCAAGTGCTTCAACCAAAGGGATGTTGATATGAAGTCGCTTGAGTACGTCTAAAAACTTCTTAAATTGAATTTCCTACTTCTACTTTTGAAGTCTTTAAGGGTAGGATGGTGGAGGTTTCTTTACTAGAACTAGTTGATTCATCTTTTATGGTAATTCTGCATCTAAAAAAGTTGTTAGTTGATCAAAATTAGCTGGTTCTAAAGTTACCTTGTCAGATTTTGCAGATTCTAGTTCTTGTGAAACTGGAATTTCAGCACTCAGTTGAACTTCCTCTGAGTCTTGAGCATCGGCTAGCTCCTTCTCAACTCTGACAGAATTGGGCTCTAAAGTCTTTCCGCTCCTCAATGTCAATGCTTTACAATGCTCCTTCCATGGGTTACTCGGATTCTCCGTATTACTAGGTAAAACACTTTGTGGTAGGTTCCTGAGTTCAGTAGCAAGCTGGCCCATTTGGTTTTTACAGATTTTTCAATGTAGCTTCTTGGCTTTGAATTAAGGCATCATTCTTCACCATGTATGCCTTTAAGATATTTTCTAAGCCATTGGATGGTTTAGCTTGGGTTGGTTTCTGAACTTGTTGGGGAAAACTAGGTGGTTGGGTCAATCTAGGTTGGGCGTAAGTGTTACTGGTTCTAGCCTCTTGGTTACTCCAAGAAAAATTCGGGTGGTTTCGCTATGATGGGTTATAGAAATTTGATTGTAGTCCTTGCCTTCCTTAATTTTGGTTCTAGTTACCCATGTAATATATGGATTCTGGGTTCGATGGACATTCTACAAACAAATGTGCTTCCCCAAAATAGACACATGCTATATTTTCAAATTGATTTGGTTGTTGTGCTGCAAAACTATTAGACCCATTAGTAGTAAATTTTTTAACATTGAAGAAATTGATGATACTGAGATGTGAGTGAAGTAAAAGCGTCTACTTCATGTATTCCAGTAGCTCGTCTTCCTGACGTTGCTCGATTGGTTGGCTATTGATAATTGTTGCTGAAAATCCTCTCAATGATTTCATAAGCCTCATTATAAGACTTAGAAAGGAGAGAACCGTCAGTAGAAGCATCTACTACCATCCTCATGTGAGCATTGAGACCATTATAAAACGTCTCAAATTGGATGCAATGTGGGGTTCCATGATGAGGGCACTTCCGTAATAATTCTTTGTACCTTTCCCATGCCTCATACAAGGACTCATCATCTATTGTTAGAAGGCAGTGATCTCATTCCTCAACTTAGCATTCTTACTAGGCGGGAAACACTTCATGAGGAATCTTTCTGCTAACTCTTGCCATGTGAAAATTGAATTTGGTGGCAATGAGTTCAACTAGGCTCGAGCTCTATTCCTTAGCGAATACGGGAACAACTTCAATCGTAACGAATCTTCGGGTACTCCGGCTAACTTGAAAGAATCGCTCACCTCCATAAAAAGCCTTAAGTGTAGGTGAGGATTTTCGGTAGGCATTCTACTGAATTGGCCCACTGTCTGAAGCATCTAGAACATGACTGGCATTAGCTCGAATTGTTGTGCCTCAATTTCATGTCTCCTAATACTTAGATTAAGATCATTAAACACTGGCACGATATACTGTCTTAAAGCTCTATCCCTATCATCAACAATAATGATAGGATTTTGAACAGGGTCTGCTCCGTTTCTTTGATTCGAATTTTTAAAATTCATCTCTTCGATCCTTCTCTGACTTGCTTGTCTTCTTTGCTGTCAAAAAGTTCGTTCAATATTAGGGTCTACAGGGAGTAAATCAATAGTTCAATCAATACTCATAAACACCAGAAATAATCATAGAAAAATTAATTAAGTTAAAATTGAATAGAAAAATAAACCAAAATGCAAAACTAACAAATTTACAAATAAACAATTTAGATAAACATAATAAATACAACTTACCAAATCATCCACAATTTAGATAAGCGTAATTTAAAACACAGTTAAATTCTCATTTGGCCTAAAGCCTAACACATAATCACCATTATGTTAGTTATGTATAAATACATCAACTATGAATTTCTTCTCGTATTTCACATGAATACCTGTACTGATTCGTATCAGTTTGTATAACCTCTTATCATCATTTGTTCCCGTTGAACCATTTGGAGTACTATTGGATACTCGGGTGTCTTGCACACTAAGTACCAACATGTGGTCTAAACCACCATTGTAACAGTCCGGTTTAGACCCTAGTCGGAATAGTGGTTTCAGGACCACAAATCCGAGTCTAAAAAATATTTTAATAATATTTTTTTGTGTCTTTGATAGATGAATTTCTATCTGTGAAATTTCTGTGATTTAGTTTGTCTGTTTCTATATTCGATTTTACAAAAAGGATTTAATCGCGTAAATGATAAAATCTGTATGTCAGTTATTCAATGTGTTTAATTGGCATGGCTTTGGATTATATGGCCTTATGTGGCAATTATTCCATTGAATTTTTGAGTGGTCATAAATGACCTTGTCTTATGCTTTAACATGAACTAAAGAAAACAAAATTCATGCATGTGTTCATAAAACACCTATTAGAACAGAAAATCAAAGAAAATAAAAAGATGAAAACCCTTTTAGGTTTCGGCCCTTGTTCATCTTGATTAAGGTATGAATTTTCGTCTATTTTTGATAATTTTTACGTTTCTGTAATCGTTGCTTGGTGTTCTTCAAAACCCATGTCTAAATTTCTATTTTTGTTGAAGATTATAAAATGTACCATTGATGATTATATGAGATTTGTAGTGTTCTTATATGGATTATGAAAGATATATATGAGATTATCATGTTTGTTCTTGAATTTGTGATGAAATGAGCTATTTGGGCTAATTTGTGAAAATGAGGTTTTGAAGGACTAAATTGTGAATTAAAGGTGTTATTTGGGCTTGTATGGAAGCCATGTATATTTGGCCAAGCTATAGTCTTGGTGTATTATGCATATTTGTAATTTTGTGAATTATGGACTAAATTGTCAAAATGTGAAAATGTAAGGGCCAAAATGCAAAGTTTGCTAAATATGTGTTCATGGACTATTTTGAAAAATGAATGATTGAATGATTGAATTTGAATTGTAATAGATCAAGAACAAAAAAAATCAGACTTAGATCGAAGGAAGTCCAAAGTAGTTGAATAGTGACTCGTGTCCGTCTAAGATCCATATGAGGTAAGTCAAAATACAATCACGCATTAAATTGATTGAACATTGTATGAGTTAGATATAATCTGTATTGGACGGCTACGAGAGCCTGATGAAGAAACTTTGACATCAATCTGAGATATCGTATAAGACCATGTCTGGGACACAGGCCTCGATTTGGGACTTACGTGTAAGACTATGTCTGGGACATCGGCATCGTATATGATCATGTGTAAGACCCTGTCTGGGACAGAGGCATCGATTAGAAATTACTTGTACGACCACGTCTGAGACGATGGCATTGTACCTGTCTATGAGTATCGGTGTCGTTTCTGAATCATCTGAGAATAGAGTACAAGATATGGGATTGAATATATTATGAACTGTATAATCTATACAGGTACGTATGTATCGTACAAAATCTCTGAATATGAAAGACTCTGTTCTGTGAAATAATAAATGTGAAATAACTCTGAATTCTTACTATTGACTCTTACTTATGTGTTTTAATAGATGGACTAGTTGTATTTGGCTTACTAAGCTATTTGTAGCTTACTCTATGTGATTTCTGTTTGTTTTACAGTTACAGTAGCTACTGAAGGCTTGGGGTTGGTCGAGGATTGTCACCACACTATCAAACTCATTTTGGTACTTTTGAAGTGTACATATTTATAAGTATGGCATGTATAGGCTAGAATGTTGATGTATTTAAGCTTTAATTTGTATATATATGCTCTGCCATAAGAGTTGGCTAGCAAATGGTGTGTTTGTGTTAAGTTTTGGTATGGTTTTGAATGGGTTGTTGACTGAAGATGATATAATTGTAATGAAGCAAGTTTTGAGCATGAAATTGGCTGAAAATTGTTGTTTGAATGTTGTTTAACATTGCTAGTAGAAAAGACCCATATAGGGGTGGCAAGTTGGCTTAAACCAAGCCTGCATTGTGCCACACGGTCAGGGCACATGGGCATGCCTTGTAGCCATGTATGAAATGCAGTAACCTCTTAAGTTTGACACGGCCATAGTACACAGGTCTGTCATAAGGTCGTGGGCTTAACTCAGTAGCTAGCTAAGTATCACACGGCTGTAGCACACGGGCGTGTTTGTTGCCCTTGTGAAAAAGTCAGAATAGGACCTCTTTTTGGCACAGTTGGATCACATGGGCGTGGCTTATGCCCGTGTGAGTCACACGGCCTAGTCACACGGGCGTGTGGCTTTGACAGTTTTGAAATATTTGGTTAAGTTCTGAAAATTCTGAATGAGTTCGGTTTAATCTCGATCTTTCCTAAATGTATGTTTTAGGTCTCGTAGACCATATTAAAGGTTGAATTGTGAATGAATATCTATGTATTGATATTATATGATATCAGTGATTCTGTATTGTTCTGTAATGTTCTGTCTGTCCGGTGACGCCCCTTTCCTATTCCGGTGATGGTTGCGGGATAGGAGTGTTACATTTTATTGGTATTAGAGTTATGGTTTAGTCGGTTCTAGGACTACCATAGCGTATGCAAGTTTAGGTATACATGCCATATATCTGAAACTGTGATAGTGTGATGAATCCTGACATTGAAATGTGCTTTTATATAGCAATGGATCCCAATAAAGCCATAGCTGACAATGTTGAAAGCAATGCGTCTGCCCCCGCGTAAGGGACAGTGCAAGATGATTCACAACCGGCTATGAGTAGCTGTGATAGCGAGGCTAAGCAAGCCTTCTATCAGATGATGAATGATTGGTTCACTCAGTATGTTAGAACCAATTTGGCTGTTCAACAATCTCCACCCTCGGTTAATCCTTCTCAAATTCCTGTTATGCCCTCGGTGAGTCCGGTTCAGCTAAGCAGACCACCGGTTGATAAGATTAGGAAGTATGGGGCTGAAGAATTTCGAGCTACAACGAGTGATGATGCTGAAAGAGCCAAATTCTGGTTAGAGAATACAATACGAGTGTCTGATGAAATGTCTCTGAATCTTGAAGAATGTGTGAAATGTGCCGTCTCACTTCAGAGAGATACAGCGTATCATTGGTGGAAAACTTTAATATCTGTAGTTCTAAGTGAACGGGTCACTTGGGATTTCTTCCAAGCTAAATTTCATAAGAAATATATTAGTTAGAGATTCATTGATCAAAAACGTAAAGAGTTTCTCGAGCTTAAACAGGGTCGTATGTCTGTTATTGAATACGAACGAGAATTTGTGAGATTGAGCCAATATGCTCGAGAATATGTATCAAATAAAGCAATAATGTGCAAAAGGTTCGAGGATGGGCTAAATGAAGATATTCATCTACTAGTTGGGATTTTGGACATTAAAGAAATGGTGGTGCTCATTGAGCGAGCTTGTAAGGCTGAAGAATTAAGTAAAGAGAAAAGAAAAGCTGATTTTGAAACTAGAGATGCTAGAAAGAGATCTTCGAGTAAATCATTTCAGTCTAGGTCAAAAAAATTCCGATATGATCAGAACTGTTCAAATACTAATGTGGGACATTCGAACAAAGATCGAACTAGATCGTATTCGAACACCAGAGCTCCTATTACATCTGTTGCAAGTGTTGGAAATGTCCGATCTGAGAAACCTGAATGTAAACACTGTGGTAAAAGACATCCGGGAAATTGTAGATTGAATGACCGAGCCTATTTCCGATGTGAATCCCTGGATCATTTTGTAAGAGATTGTTCAAAACTCGCTGAGCAAGAAAATGTACAGAATCAGAGACCGAGTAACACCTCAGCTAGAGGTAGACCTTCTAGAAATGCAAGTAGTGGTCAAAGAGTTACTCGAGATACTGCTGTTAGATCTGAGGCCAGAGAACCTGCCAGAGCCTATGCTATCCGAGCTCGTGAGGAAGCTTCGTCACCAGACGTGATTACTGGTACTTTTACTCTTTATGATACTTTTGTGATTGCATTGATAGACCTTGGATCAACACATTCTTATATCTGTATGAAATTAGTGCATAGTAAGACTTTGCCTGTAGAGTCTACTGAATTCGTAATTAGAGTATCGAACCCCTTGGGTAAAAGTGTTATGGTTGATAAAGTCTGCAAGAATTGCCCATTATTGATTCAAGATATCTCTTTTCCTGCTGATCTGATGCTTTTGATTTTCGACGAATTTGATATAATTCTGGTAATGGATTGGTTAACTTTGCACGATGCTATTTTGAATTGCAAAAGAAAAGTCATTAATTTAAGGTGTAAAAATGATGAGATAATTTGAATTGAGTCTAATGATTTGAATGGACTACCAGCTGTAATATCTGCAATAAAAGCACAGAAATATGTAAAGAAAGGTTGTGAAGCCTACTTAGCTTATGTCTTAGACTCGAAAATGAATGATAAGAAAGTTGAATCAGTGCCTGTTGTCTGTGAATTCTCTGATGTGTTTCCTGAAGAAATACTGGGTTTGCCTCCGATTTGAGAAGTTGAGTTTGGCATTGAATTAGTACCTGGTACTACTCTGATTTCGATAGTTCCATATAGAATGGCCCCGACTGAATTAAAGGAATTGAAATCTCAGTTGCAAGAATTGACCGATCGAGGATTTGTGATAAACCGTCAATTATACATATTTTTACCTCATGTTTAATGCATTTTATGGATGATTTCTCATTAGAATTAGTGAATTCGATGCTCCTAATGCTTTAATTTCATATTTTGTACTTAGGAGAGCATAGGAGAGCGAAAGGAACGAGAAACGGGCCAAAAATGGAGAAAATGGGCCAAAGTACGAAATCAACACGGCCTGGACCTCCTCACACGGGCAGACCACATGGCCGTGTCAATTTGGCAGGCTCGAACACGGCCTGAAGTAATCGAACACGGACGTGTCACACGGGTGTGTCACTGTCAAGCTCAAGTTGAGTCCAATTCGAAAAAGGCCAATTTTGAGGGTTTTTAGGCATTCCAAAGCCTATAAATACGCACTAAAGGAGGAGAAAAGAGGGGACGGAGAAGAGAGGTAAGGAATTACCCTAATGAAGCTGATTGATCCATCTTAGAAGCTGGATTCATCATCAAGACTGAAGATCTCTCCTAAATTTCCCTTCAAGAGTTTTGGGTTTTCTTTATGTTTTGTATCCTTTATTCTTCTGAGATGTTTTCTTATTTAGTTATGAACTAAATCCCCTAAATACCTAAGGGGAATGAAACCTAAGATGAATCTTGTTATTATTTTCTGAATCGTGTGATAAATATTTAACTTGTTCTTAATTATGTGTTTTTAATTCTTGTTTTGATATCCCAAGATACTAATTCAAGACACGCTCTTATTCAGAGGAGGAATAGACCCTATCTAAGAGTACATTTTCCATAATTAAGCAGAGTTGATTACGCACCTAGAAATAGGGTGACAAGATTTTGCCAGATTAGGGTGAAACCTAATAAGGGGATCTATAGATCGAGTTAATGCAACCCTAGAGTGTTAATTAGAGAAAAGTCTCAGTTATTCAATCTAGGGATTAGACGTTATTAGTCTTGAATAGGGATAATAACATAACTTAGGGATCTCTACGGAACAAGTTGAATGAATAAATCGTCCGTTTCGGAGCCAGAATAACAACTACAATCTAGGTGGACTTTTCCTTAGGTATTGTCTCAAGTCAATCGATTTTCCCAAAAGCAGTTCCCCAATTCTTTTCTCTATGCATTCTTAGTTTAAATAATTAGTTAATTAAAACAAACCCTTTTATTCTTAGGCTAGATAACAAAAAGATAGTTATTACTAGTACTTTTGGTTCCCTTGGGTACGATATCCCGGTCTTGCCATTACTATACTATTGTTCGATAGGTGCGCTTGCCTTTTCGTCGTGATAATAGTTAGTCTAGGTTTGATCTTCATTATAAATATTTATTACTTGTTACGAATCATGCGATCAAGTTTTTGGCGCCGTTGCCGAGGAACTGAAATATTAGGAACGCTAAATTTTTATTACTTTAGCCATTTATTTTTCTTGCAATTTAGTTTAATTTTTTATTATTATTTATTAATTTACTTTTTCTTTCTCTTGATAGGTTTTTATAGTTTATGACTAGAAAAAACCCATTAGGACCCTTACTTTTTGACGAAGAAATCAATCGAACAATTCGTAGAAATCAAAGAGAAATAAGGCATAGTTTACGATACACAGAAAATGAACAAGAAGACAATACTCAATCTCCAACCGACGAGATGGCTGAAAACCAAGACAATCAGCTGCCTCCTGCAATTGCAGCTAATCAAAATCCTACTCCATGTACTATGTATGACTATGCTAAACCCTGTTTAACAGGAACTGAATCAAGTATAGTTAGACCTGCTATTGCTGTGAATAATTTTGAATTAAAACCTAACACTATTCAGATGATACAGCAGTTTGTTCAGTTTGATGGTTTGCAGGATGAAGATCCCAACACTTAGTAAATTTCCTGGAACTTTGTGATACATTCAAAATCAATGGCGTTTCTGATGATGCCATCCATCTTCGGTTATTTCCCTTCTCACTAAGAAACAAAGCTAAACAATGGTTAAACTCGTTACCACGAGGGTCTATCACTACTTGGGAGCAAATGACCGAGAAATTTTTACTAAAATATTTTTCGCCGACTAAAACGGCTAAATTATGCAATGATATCTCTTCTTTTGTGCAGATGGACTTAGAAACACTTTACGATGCATGGGAGAGATACAACGATCTATTGAGAAGGTGCCCTCACCGTGGGTTACCTCTATGGCTGCAAGTTCAAACATTCTAAAATGGTGTGAATCCCTCAACAAGACAAATGATTGACACAGCTGCCGGTGGAACCATAAACAATAAAACATCGGAAGATGCCTATGAATTTATAGAGGAGATGTCACTGAATAACTATCAGTGGCAAGTCATGAAGACAAAGCCAACGAAAACAGCCGGTGTTTATAATGTCGATTCGATCACCATACTCTCTAATCAGGTAGAACTTCTCAATAAAAAGATTGATCGTTTTCTTAGTTCTTCATAGGTACATCCTGTAATAAGGTGTGACTTAAGTGGAGGAGGTGTGCATATAGAATATCAATCCTTCAATCCTACAATCGAAAATGAGCAAATCAATTATATGGGTTATAATCCTCGAACTCAAAAATGATCCTTATAGTAACGCTTACAATGCAGGTTGGAGGAATCATCCAAATTTTTCATGGGGAGGCCAGTGAAATCAAGGAAATCAAAGGACACCACCTCCCCAAGGATTTCAGCAACCACCCTACCAATAGGAAAGGAAATCGAACCTTGAAGAGATGTTGGAAAAATTAATCTCGGTATTGGAAACGCGATTCCAAAAGACCTAGATAGCACTTAAGAACCAGTAAGCATCAATTCAAGGTCTCGAAACTCTAATAGGGCAACTTGCAAAGCTAATCTCTGAACGCCCACAAGGTACTTTACCTAGCATTACAGAGACCAATCCCAAGGAGCAACTTCATGCTATTGCTGTGCAGGATAATAAAAAGCTAGATGAACTAGAATCACAGCAAGACAACGCGATTAACAAAGGTTGAGAAGAGGTAAGCAATGATGATCCTAAATAGGTAAGTACGAATTATAAACCTCGTGTGCAATATCCTAATGCAATGAAGAACGATAGAATGGAAGAACAATTCGGTAAGTTCATCAAACTCTTAAAGAAGTTACATATTAACTTACCCTTTATTGAAGTTCTTTCGCAGATGCCCAACTAAGCAAAATTCTTAAAGGAACTTTTAACCAATAAGCAAAAGTTAGATGCTACATCACATGTGGAACTCAATGCAGTCTGTTCAGCTATTCTAAAGAATAAGCTACCTAACAAATTGAAAGATCCAGGGAGTTTTACAATTCCTTGCTTAATTGGTAGTTTATGTGTGAATAATGCTTTAGCTAATTTAGGGGCAAGTATAAATGTTGTGCCTTATAAAATGTTTAAACGACTAGGTCTCGGTAAACCCAAACAGACTAGGATGAACATTCAATTGGCTGACAAAACAGTTAGGTTTCCTAGGGGTATATTTACCCAGTAGACTTTGTCGTCTTAGACATGATGAGGATAACGAGGTACTTTTAATTTTAGGATGACCCTTTTTAGCAAGTACTAAAACAATTATTGATGTGGGCATAGGTGAGCTTACCCTTCATGTGGAAGACAAAATGATCACCCTTCAAGCTCGTAATTCCAGCATCACATCGAACAGTGAAGGTAATAGTCCACACCAGTCTACTAAAACTAACAATATGACACAGTCTACTTTGCAAAAATTAAGTTTCAAAGTTCACGAGCCATGTTCCAGCAATGATAGAAGATACACTCATGAAGAACGAAGGCTACGGATAGAGGAGCTAGATGAATGGAGAGTACATAAACTACGAACACACGATAAACTGAAATTACTCTAGAATGAGTTTGATACCTCTCCAAATCAACTTAAGGTTGGCGATAAAGTCTTACTAGAAGCCGCAGATCCTTACGTTGTCACTACCACACCGAATGAGAAAATCCCTCTTACGGTACTCAGTATTTTTCCATTTGGTACAGTGGAGGTGAGTCGCCCTAGGTTCAGCACTTTTAAGGTAAACAACACCCGTTTAAAACCCTATTTTGATGAGATTGATAGTAGGACTGAGGAGTACGAACTCCTCGAACCACCCTAATCATTCACTAGAGAGGTAAGTCGAGCTTAGACTATAAATAAGCGCTTCTCGGGAGGTAACCCAAGCACTAACATATTTTGATTTCTTATTTCTAACACTTTAAATAATTAAATTTATCTTTGAATTGCAAGGGTTTTTTTTTTTCAGCCCACACGGATAGGCACACAGGTGTGCCTAAAGCCGTGGCCAAACAGGGAAAGAGACACAGCCGTGCAATACGGCCGTGTGGAAACAGGACATGATTTCCCCAAAACACGGGATGCGATAAATCCCCACGATCATGCGACATGGCTGTGGGTGAACTTGATAGGTGAACACGGGCGTGGGAATAGAAAAACACGGTCGTGCCACTTGAAAAATTAGAATAATTATCTTATTTTATTTCTCTTTTATTAAGTTTTTAAGATTCATTTGTTTTCCTTTTTTTTTTAAATAAAATAAAATAAAACAAAACGGCTTACCTTTAGAGTCCAGCTTGCCATCCAAAGTATCTCCAATACTCGATCTTGCCAATCCAAGGATATCATCCGTTCTTAATACAGGAAGTTTCACTCCTCCCCCTATCTTTTTTTATACTCTAATATTTATCTTTGTACATTGAGGGCAATGTAAATCTTAAGTGTTGGAGGGGTATTATGTTACTATCAGAAAAATCCCTGAATAATCACCTTGTTCTCATAAAAAATTCTCATATCATATTTAGGATAAATTTTGATTGACTTATGATTTTGATTGATACATCTTGAATTAAAACATAGAGATTTATGCATTGATTGTTTAAACTTTAAGATATTAGAGAATCAAGCATAATAAGTTGATTTTTTTTAAGAATTTTAAATTATAGGTTATTTCCCCAAGTCTAGGTATTACTTTGAATTAGAATTCACGAGTCTAAACATCAATAAGCCATAATTTTTTTTGTGATATTTTTGAGCCTTTTGAGCAACTATTCATCCTTTCATGCTCACTCTTATTATTGCTTTGAGTGCGTCAGTATTGAATTGTTATTCTAGAACTTTCTTGATTATGCATGTCGAGACCACACCATTTGATTTGATATATCAAATGATTAAGGCACTTAGGATTAACCCACTTATGCCATGAAAAGCCTACCTCCACGATTAACCCCTAGTAAACCCCTTTGAGCCTAACAAACCAATTCTTGTACTACCCTTAATATTAACCTTTAACCCATTATTGTTGAAATCCCCTAAACTAATCCCTATTTTTGTCGAGATTTGCGTTAAATGGATTGCCTAGCTATGTTTTGTTCTTGGTAATTAGTCTATATTATTTAACTTGTTCTTAAAAAAAAAAAACTCTGTATACATATTAGTAATTCCATATTCTGAGAAGAAGCTCAGTTGTACGCAAGTGAAGGTTAACTCTTTTCTAGTTAGGCAATTTTTCAATTCAATCTCGATTCTAACCCTTTCTTTCACTTGTGACCACACCCCCTAACCAAGCCGCACTTTCTGACCCTCTAAAGACCTTTTGATTGATGTATCATCTTAAATTATAGTGGTGGAGATTTGATTTTCATGCAAGCCTATGGTAATGACTTTTCATTATTGACTATTGAGTGCTTCATTTATTGTTCTTAAACACCTCGAGTGATTTGAGTGAATCTTTAGTGAGGATGTGAAACTCTATGATATTCTGAATTAAGGGTAATTACTTAGATGCGAAGAGACACCTATGTTTGCATGATTAAATACTCAACTTGGAATGTTTGAAACTTTTATGTTCTTTTAGTTGAACTCTCAATGTATGATTACCTATGGATTATTTTGAGATATTATCGATAAGAATTATAAGTTGAGAAGAATTTACTTTGATTATGAGTTGAGGATTTTGTTTGAGGACAAGCAAATGCTTAAGTGTGGGGGTATTTGATAAACCGTAAATTATACATATTTTTACCCCATGTTTAATGCATTTTATGGATTATTTCTCATTATAATTAATGAATTCGATGCTCCTAATGCTTTAATTTCATATTTTGTACTTAGGAGAGCATAAGAGAGCGAAAGGAACGAGAAACGGGCCAAAAACGGAGAAAATGGGCCAAAGTACGAAATCAACACGGCCTGGACCTCTTCACACGGGCAGACCACACGGCCGTGTCAATTTAGCAGGCTCAAACACGGCCTGACGTAATCAAACACGGGTGTGTCCCTGCCGAGCCCAAGTTTAGTCCAATTCAGAAAAGGCCAATTTTGAGGGGCTTTAGGCATTCCAAAGCCTATAAATACGCACTAGAGGAGGAGAAAAGAGGGGACGGATAAGAGGGGTAAGGAATTACCCTAAGAAAGCCGCTTGATCCATCTCAGAAGCTGGATTCATCATCAAGACTGAAGATCTCTCCTCAATTTCCCTTCAGGAGTTTTGGGTTTTCTTTATGTTTTGTATTCTTTATTCTTCTGAGATGTTTTCTTATTTAGTTATGAACTAAATCCCCTAAATACCTAAGGGGAATGAAACCTAAGACGGATCTTGTTATTATTTTCTAAATCGTATGATAAATATTTAACTTGTTCTTAATTATGTGTTCTTAATTCTTGCTTTGATATCCCAGGATACTGATTCAAGACACGCTCTTATTCAGAGGAGGAATAGACCATATCTAAGAGTACATTTTCCATAATTAAGCGGAGTTGATTGCGCGCCTAGAAATAGGGTGACAAGATTTTTCTAGATTAGGGTGAAACTTAATAAGGGGATCCATAGATCGAGTTAATGCAACCCTAGAGTGTTAATTAGAGAAAAGTCTCGGTTATTCAATCTAGGGATTAGACATTATTAGTCTTGAATAGGTATAATAACATAACTTAGAGATCTCTGCGGAACAAGTTGAATGAATAAATTATCCGATTCAGAGCCAGAATAACAAGTACAGTCTTGGTGGATTTTTCCTTAGGTATTGTCTCAAGTCAATCGATTTTCCCAAAAGCAATTCCCCAGTTCTTTTCTCTGTGCATTCTTAGTTTAAATAATTAGTTAATTAAAACAAACTCTTTTATTCTTAGGCTAGATAACAAAAAGATAGTTATTACTAGTACTTTTGGTTCCCTTGGGCACGATATCCCGGTCTTGCCATTACTATACTATTGTTCGATAGGTGCACTTGCCTTTTCGTCATGATAATGGTTAGTCTAGGTTTGATCTTCATTATAAATATTTATTACTTGTTACGAATCACGCGATCAATTTGCTAGACTGAGCTTTTCACCTTGGGGTGCTCCTGTTCTATTTGTGAAAAAGAAAGATGGCACAATGAAAATGTGTATTGATTACAGCCAGCCTAACAAAGTGACTGTAAAGAATAAATATCCTCTGCCTAGAATTGATGACTTATTCGATCAGTTGAAAGGTGCTACTGTATTTTCCAAGATAGATCTGAGATCGGGTTACTACCAGTTGCGAGTAAAGGATACTGACATTCCAAGAACTACTTTTAGAACGGGGTATGAGCATTATGAATTTTTAGTTATGCCTTTTGGATTAACGAATGCACCTGCTATCTTTATGGATTTGATGAATAGAATTTTCAGACCGTATTTAGATCAATTTGTTGTTGTATTCATTGATGACATATTGATTTATTCACGAGATGAATCTGAACATGCCGAGCATTTGAGAATAGTGCTACAGACTCTGCAAGATAAATAGTCGTATGCGAAGTTTAGTAAGTGTGAGTTTTGGTTACGAGAAGTTGGTTTTCTGGGTCATATTGTATCAGCCTCTGGTATTAGAGTTGATCCGAGCAAAATTTCAGCTATTATGGATTGGAAACTTCCGAGAAATGTATCTGAAGTCTGTAGTTTTCTGGGACTTGCTGGTTACTATAGAAGATTCGTAAAAGGCTTTTCGATGATTACGACTTCACTGCCTAAATTGCTTTAAAAAGATGTGAAGTTTGAGTGGTCAAAAAAGTGTCAGAACAGTTTTGATCAGTTGAAAGCTTTGTTGACTGAAGCTCCGGTATTAGTACAACCTGAATCAGGTAAAGAATTCGTTGTTTATAGTGTTGCTTCATTGAATGGACTCGGTTGTGTTTTACTGCAAGAAGGAAAAGTCATTGCTTATGCTTCGAGACAGTTAAAGCCGCATGAAAAGAATTATCTGACACATGATCTTGAGTTAGCTGCTATTGTGTTTGCCTTGAAAATCTAGCTTCACTATTTATTTGGTGAGAAATGTCACATGTTTTCTTATCATAAAAGTCTGAAATATTTAATGATGCAAAAAGATTTGAATCAGCGACAGAGAATATGGTTAGAATTGTTAAAAGACTACGAGTTAGTTATTGATTATCATCCGAGCAAAGCTAATATGGTAGCGGATGCTCTGAGTCAGAAATCATTGTCTGCATTGCGTGCGATAAACGCTCATTTAGAACTGTCTGATGATACCTTGGTTAGTGCTGAACTAAAAGCAAAACCCTTGTTTATACAACAGATCTGCGATGCTCAGAAGTCTAATAATGAATTAATATCAAAACAAGCTCTGGGTAATTCTAAATTCTGAGTTGATGTTGATGACTGTTTGAGATTCAAAAATAGACTTTGTGTTCTTAGAAATTCGGAGTTAATTCAGATGATTTTGAGTGAAGCTCACAGTAGTAGATTTTCTGTACATCTGGGTAGTATGAAAATGCATAATGATCTGAAACAGTATTACTGGTGGCCAGGAATGAAAAGAAATATCTCTGATTTTGTTTCTAAATGTTTAATCTGTCAGCAAGTTAAAGATGAACATCAAGTGCCATTTGGGTTATTACAACCGATTATGATTCTGGAATGGAAATGGGATCGAGTGACCATGGATTTTGTATCGGGTTTGCCTTTGACTCTGAAGAAGAAAGATACAATCTGGGTTGTAGTTGACAAATTGACGAAGTCAGCTTATTTTATTCCAGTACAATCTGATTTCTCACTTGATAAGTTAGCTGAGCTTTATATTTCTGATATTGTGAGATTGCATGGTGTACCATTGTCGATTATGTCAGATAGAGACTCGAGATTTACATCGCGATTCTGAAAGAAATTGCAAGATGCTTTGGGTACTAAATTGCATTTTAGCACTACTTTTCATTCGCAAACAGATGGTCCATCTGAACGGGTTATTCAAATAATTAAGGATATGTTGAGATGTTGCATTCTTGAGTTTGAATGTACGTGGGAACAATACCTACCTTTGATTGAATTCGCTTATAATAATAGTTTTTAGTCAAGCACAAAAATAGCACCGTACGAAGCCTTATACGGTAGAAAGTGTAGAACTCCGTTATACTGGTCTGAGCTCAATGAGAATAAGATTTACGGTATTGATCTGATAAAAGAAACTGAACAGAAGGTCAAAGTAATCCAAGATAGTCTGAAAACTGCCTCTGATCGTCAGAAATCTTATGCGAATTTAAAACGAAAAGATATCGAATTTGAGATTGACGATAAAGTATTTTTGAAAGTATCTCTGTGGAAGAAACTGTTTCGATTTGGTAAAAAGGGCAAATTGAGTCGAGGTTCATCGGACCATATGAAGTCATTAAGCGAGTTAGGCCGGTTGCATATAGATTGAGGCTACCATCTGAATTAGAAAAGATTCACAATGTATTTCACGTATCAATGCTTCGACGATACAGATCTGATCCTTCACATGTAATTTCTCCGTCTGATATTGAAATCTATTTTGATATGATTTATGAAGAAAAGCCGATTCGTATTCTGTCTCGTGAGATTAAGGAATTACGTAATAAAAGAATTTCGTTAGTTAAAGTGCTGTGGCATACACACGGAGTAGAAGAGGCTACGTGGGAGCCTGAGGATACAATGAAACAGCAATATCTGAATCTGTTTAACGGTAAGATTTTCGGGGGCGAAAATCCCTAAGGGGGAGAATTGTAACAGTCCGGTTTAGACTTTACCGGAATAGTGGTTTTGGGACCATAAATTCGAGTTCGAAAAATATTTTAATATTATTTTCTGTGTCTGTGATAGATGAATTTGTATCTGTGAAATTTCTGTAATTTAATTTGTCTATTTTTGTGCTCGATTTTACAAAAAGGATTTAATCGCGTAAATGATAAAATCTGTATGTCAGATATTCCATGTGTTTAATTGGCATGGCTTTGGATTATATGGCCTTATGTGGCAATTATTCCATTGAATTTTTGAGTGGTCATAAATGACCTTGTCTCAGGTAATTTATATGTTCATTAATGAAGGATACAATGGTAATTCATGCTTTAACATGAATTAAAGAAAAAAAAATTCATGCATGTGTTCATAAAACACCTATTAGAACCAAAAATCAAAGAAAATAAAAAGAAGAAAACCCTTTTAGCTTTCGACCCTCGTTCATCTTGATTAAGGTATAAATTTTCGTCGTTTTTGATAATTTTTACGTTTCTGTGATCGTTGCTTGGTGTTCTTCAAAACCCATGTCTAAATTTCTATTTTTGTTGAAGATTATAAAATGTACCATTGATGATTATATGAGCTTTGTAGTGTTCTTATATGGATTATGAAATATATATGTGAGATTATCATGTTTGTTCTTGAATTTGTGATGAAATGAGCTATTTGGGCTAATTTGTGAAAATGAGGTTTTGAAGGACTAAATTGTGAATTAAAGGTGTTATTTGGGCTTGTATGGAAGCCATGTATATTTGGCCAAGCTATAGTCTTGGTGAATAATGCATATTTGTGATTTTGTGAATTATGGACTAAATTGTCAAAGTGTGAAAATGTAAGGGCCAAAATGCAAAGTGCCCTAAATATGTGTTCATGGACTATATGATTGAATGATTGAATTTGAATTGTAATAGATCAAGAAAAAAAAATCAATGATTGAATTTGAATTGTAATAGATCAAGAAAAAAAAAATCAGACTTAGATCGAGGGAAGTCCAAAGTAGTTGAATAGTCGACTCGTGTCCGTCTGAGATCCGTACGAGGTAAGTCAAAATACAATCACGCATTAAATTGATTGAACGTTGTATGAGTTAGATATAATCTGTATTGGACGGCTATGAGAGCCTGACGAAGAAACTTTAACATCAATCTTAGATATCGTATAAGACTGTGTCTGGGACACAAACCTCGATTTGGGACTTACGCGTAAGAGCATGTCTGGGAAATCGGCATCGTATATGATCATGTGTAAGACCCTGTCTGAGACAGAGGCATCGATTAGAAATTACTTGTAAGACCACGTCCGGGACGATGGCATTGTACCTGTTTATGAGTATCGGTGTCGTTTTTGAATCATCTGAGAATAGAGTATGAGATATGGGATTGAATATATTATGAACTGTATAATCTATACAGGTACGTATGTATCGTACAAAATCTCTGCATATGAAAGACTCTGTTTTGTGAAATAATAAATGTGAAATAACTCTAAATTCTTACTATTGACTCTTACTTATGTGTTTTAATAGATGGACTAGTTGTATTTGCCTTACTAAGCTATTTGTAGCTTAATCTATGTGATTTCTGTCTATTTTACAGTTGTCGTATCTACTAAAGGCTCGGGGTTGGTCGAGGATTGTCACCACACTATCAAACTCATTTTGGTACTTTTGAAGTGTACATATTTATAAGTATGGCATGTATAGGCTAGAATGTTGATGTATTTAAGCTTTAATTTGTATATATATGCTATGCCATAAGAGTTGGCTAGCAAATGGTGTGTTTGTGTTAAGTTTTGGTATGGTTTTGAATGGGTTGTTGAATAATGATGATATAGTTGTAATGAAGCATGTTTTTAGCATGAAATTGGCTGAAAATTGTTGTTTGAATGTTGCTTAACATTGCTAGTAGAAAAGACCCATATAGAGGTGGCAAGTTGGCTTAAACCAAGCCTGCATTATGCCATACGGTCAAGGCACACGGGCATGCCTTGTGGCTGTATAAGAAAAGCAGTAACCTCTTAAGTTTCACCTGACCATAGTACACGGGCGTGTCATAAGGCCGTGGGCTTAAGTCAGTAGATAGCTAAGTATCACACGGCCATAGCACATGGGCGTGTTTGTTGGCCGTGTGAAAAAGTCAGTATATGACCTCTTTTTGGCACGGTTGGATCACATGGGCGTGGCTTATGCCCGTGTGAGTCACACGGCCTAGTCACACGGGCGTGTGGCTTTGACAATTTTGAAATATTTGGTTAAGTTCTGAAAATTCTGAATGAGTTCGGTTTAATCCCGATCTTTCCTAAATGTATGTTTTAGGTCTCGTAGACCATATTAAAGGTTGAATTGTGAATGAATATCTATGTATTGATATTATATGATATCAGTGATTCTGTATTGTTTTGTAATGTTCTGTCTGTTCGGTGACGCCCCTTACTTATTTCTGTGACGGTTACGGGATAGGGGTGTTACAACCTCTATCTCATATCTCATATGGATGTTCACTCTCACTAGGTCTACTCACACAAGCTGTTGGTTAAGACGTAGCTACATGGTGCTGCTCATACAAGCTATAAAGTAATTGTAACACATGCCGAAAACTCAGCCACCAGTAGGACATACGAGACTAGTACCCAAAACATGGTAACCTCTAATGACATGTCACTAGTATCCTATCTATTCCTAAGGTTCAACTAGGATCCACACATCGTCGAAACTTCGTTGAATATTTCCATGGATTTGTATCATCACAATTACAATAATAAAGCATTTAAAACACATTTAATTTAATGCTTATCAACATACGAACTTACCTCGTATTTATACGGAGATAATCTACCGATCAATCCACTATTTTATCTTTTCCTCGATCTAATTCTGAACGTGGCTTTTCTTGATATGCAAGGGGTTTAAGTTGCTGAAATTTTAAGCTCTCAAATGGCCAAAACCTTGCTAAAATTTTCAGTTGCATGAATGGGGAAAAAGATGACACTTTTGTTTTATTAAATTTTAACCTTTAATTATCTAATTACTTAACTACCCTTACCTAACTTTAAAATTTTCATAAATACCATGCTATGCACATCCAGTAACTCTATTAGTGGTCTAATTACCACATAAGGACCTCCACTTTAAAGTTCTATAGTTATTTAACACCTTTAGCTAATAGAACACAATTTTCGCACTTTATGTGATTTAGTTATTTTTCACGAATTTAACATAAAAACGGTAAAATTTCTTAACAAAATTTTTATGAAATAATACTATCATGGTGTAGGCTACAAAATAATATTAAACTAAATTTTACAACATTGAATTTGTGGTGTAACAGCCCATTTTTGGGTCAAATCGGAACAGTGGTTTTGGGACCATAAATATGAGGCAGAAATACTTATATTATTATTATTTTAATGTCTACAGCATGATAGAACGATTGTGTGAAAATTTCGTTAAGAAATTTTATCGACTGGGTGCTCAATTTAGCTAGAAGGACTAAATTGCAATAGGTGCAAAAACTTGAATTCGATAAGTTAAAGGTGTCTAATTGTTATGAACTTTTAATTAGAGGTCCTTAAATGGTAATTAGACCATTATACTTCTTAGTGGACAAAAATAGACATGGAGTAGGTAAAATTTTCAAAGTTTAAGTGAAGGGCATTTTGGTAATCTAGTAAATAAAGACAAAATAAGTAAAAATAAAAGTGTTCATCTTCTCAAATTAGTTCCCCCATAGCCGAATTTGAAGAAGAAGACATAGCTAGGGTTTTGGCCACTTTCAAGCTCGATTGTAAGTCCGTTCAATGACTAATTTGAAAGAAAATTTAAGTTTAAAGTTTTACCCATGTTGAATATGCTTGTACTTTGATGTTTTATGGTAGAAAATGCATGCTTGTTGTTTGTTAAACGACTTTTGTAAAGTGATTTTCGGTAAAAAGTCAAATAGGGACTTATTTGTAAAAGGTTGTAAAATGTGTGGTAAAATATGAATAAATGGAAAATATGGGCTTTCATGAGCATGAAAAAGGTTCAGCTAGGCTTGGGTTGTGAAGAAATTGAAAGAAATTCATTTTACGAGCCTAGGGACTAAATTGTAAAATGTAATATATTTTTTCCATAATGTGTTTTTGGGCTGAATTGAATAATGTGATGATTAAATAAGTTAAATATGGTATTATAGATCAAGAAAAACGAAGTTCGGATCTAGATCGGGGGAAAAACAAAGTAATTGACGAATAAATCCTTTTGGCCATTTTTGTAACCGAGGTAAGTTCGTATGTAAAATAAGCTTTATTATAATTGTATTTTGATTGCTTTAATACTTCATGAATTGTGTAAATGACTTTACAGACACGTTTGACGATGTTTTGGTAAGCGAGAAATCCCAATTGAACCTTAGGAATAGATTAGGATACGAGTGACATGTCACTAGGGTTTTATGTTATGTGATCCGAGTGTTGGTCCTGTACGTCCTATTGGTAGCTAAGTATACTGGCATATGTTACGGTTACTTGACAGCTTGTGTGAGCAGCACCGAGTAGCTACATTTTGACTGACAGCTTGTGTGAGCAAGCCCGTTAATGGCTCGAGAGCGAGCATTTATGTGTTATGAGATAGAGGGAGCAATGGCTACATATGTGGCACCTTGTGTGCAAGGTTTTCCCAAGTATCCAATATTATTATTCTGAATGGTTCATTGGGTATGAAAAAGATGAGAATGAGTATGAAACCATTATGAGTGGTACAGGTATGTCCACAAAACTTATGATTATTAAATTCGCGAAATGATTAACTCAAGGTAAGTTGTGATGGAATGAATTATGATCATGAGAATATGGTAAAACACATTATCTTAAGTTATATTATTTGCATGTTAATGTATGGTAAGGTTAGCTTATTTCTTTCATACGAGCTTACTAAGCTATATAGCTCACTCCTTTTTATTTTCCATGTTTTATAGTGTCACCAAGCTAGCTTGGGTTGGAGATCGTCAGAGATCGCATCACACTATCATCTATCATTTTGGGTATCGATGATTTTAAACATTTTGAGAGCATGGCATGTATAGGGACTTGGTCATTTTGTTATATGTGTCGTTATGAATTTGGCCAGATGTATTGGCTCGTAATTGTCAAAGGCTTGATTTGGTATTTGGCCATGTAACTTGGCTCATTTTGGTTGAATTTGTTGTAAACTTATATATATATATATATAATGTGTAATTATCTCTTGTGTGATGTGGTATATAAATGCTTGGTAAATAGTTAATTGTGGCTTAATGGTTTTGTTGTTGAATGGTTAAGATTGGCTTATTGTTATGCTAGGAAAACTATATTGGAACTTGTAGAATGTGAATTTGGTATGATTTGGATTGGAAAAATATGATGTTGTAAAAATATTGAGTGTGGTTAATGAAATGACATGATTTGGCCCTGTTTGGGAATGTTTTGGTTGCCTAAATATACCATGATTTATGCCATTAAGATTGTGGGTGTGTATGTGCAAATGAGGGTGCCAAATGGGTTGGTATATAGCCTTCATTTTTGTCCATATGAGTAGATACACGGGCGTATGTCTAGGCCGTGTGTGACACATGGTCTGCCCCATGGGCATGTGTTTGGGCTGTGCGTCCCCTGCACCTTAATTTTGAGAAACAGAATGTTCAGAATTGAGCACACAAGAAGAGACATGGGTGTGTGTCTCAATTGTAACACCCCTAACCCGTAACTGTCATCAGATTAGGGTTACGAGGCATTACCAAACAGACAGAACATTTCGGACCAATTTAGAATCACAAATATCAAATATCAAAAATACAGAAGTATTCAACACCAATTCATTCATCAAAGTGGTTTATGAGACCTAAAACATACATTTAAGGAAAGGTCGAAACTAAACCAAACCTATTCAGAATTTTTAGAACTTAACCAATTCTTCCAAACTGTTAAAGTCACACGCCCATGTGAGTAAGCCGTGTGACACACACGGGCACTAGACACGCCCATATAAGCCACCCGTGCCAAAAATAGGTCCTATATTGACTTTTTCACACGGCTAATAGGCATGCCCGTGTACTACGACCGTGTGATACTTAGCTAGCTACTGACTTTAGCCCACGACCAAATGACATGCCCGTGTGTCAAGACCGTGTGATTTTTAGGTGAATACTATTTTTCTTACATGGCCACAAGGCATGCCCATGTACCCTAACCGTGTGACACAATGCAAGCTTGGTTTAAGCCAATTTGCCACTTCTCTTGGGGCCAAACCTTCAAGCAATAATATACAACATTAATACCAAAATTTCCAACCAATTCCATGCTTAAAAATGACCAAAACACATCAGAACTTAGCACATTACAAACATACACCAAAACCATACACAAACTTGTCATTTGTTAGCCAACTCTCATGGCATAATATATACATATCAAAGCTTATACATAGACCTTCTAGCCTATACATGTCATACTTTAAAATATGAACACTTTCAAAAGTACCAAAATGAGATCGATAGTGTGGTGACGATCCTCGACTATCCCTGAGCCTTCAGTAGCTACAATAACTGTAAAACAGACAGTAAACAAACAGAGTAAGCTACAAAGAGCTTAGTAAGCCAAATACAATTGGTATAATTACTAAAAAATATAAATACCATTCAACCATCTAGATTCATAACCATTTCATAGAATAATTTATAAACTTAACCATGCTCCTTTGTTTGCATATATGTCATGCTTCATTTTCATACATATTTCACAGAGATAGAGTTTTTCATATTCAGAAAATTTAGTACGATACAAATGTACCTGTATAGGTTATACAATTCATATACTCAATCTCAGATTTCGTACACTATAATCAAACGGGTCAGAAATGATACAGATGCTCATAATCAAGTACAATGCCGACGTCCCAGACGTGGTCTTACATCTAATTCAATATCGATGCCTCTGTCCCGGACAGGGTCTTACACGAAATCAGATACGATGCCAATGTCCCGGACATGGTCTTATACGTAAATCTCAATCAAGGCCTGTGTCCTAGACACGGTCTTACACGATGTCACAAACAAATGTCAACTTTGCTTAGGAACATACAAAGTTTTTCAAATATTAACATATTATCATATTTTACTCCAAAGATATACATCAGGCACTCAAGGCCATCCAATACAGATTACAGTTTAATGTGCAGAATTTATTTCAATTAACACGTAATTGTAATTTGACTTACCTCATATGGATTTTAGACAGAATGAGTCGACTATTCAACTATTTTGGACTTCCCTTGATCTAAGTTCGATTTTCTTTGTTCTTGATCTAATACAATTCAAATTCAACCATTCAATCATTCATTCACTCAAAATAATCCACAAACACGTATTTAGGGCACTTTTCATTTTAGCCCTTACATTTTCACACTTTAACAATTTAGTCTGTTTTTCATAAAATCACAAATATGCAAAATTCACCAAGACTATAGCTTGGCCAAATATACATAGCTTCTATATAAGTCCAAATAACATAATTAATTCATAATTTAGTCCTTTAAAACCCCATTTCCACAAATTAGTCCAAATGACTCTATTACATCAAAATTCAAAGACAAAACTTATAACCCATCTACCAAGCCTTCATAATTCATCCTAAAACATTTCAAAACTCATGATATCAACAATGGCATCTCATGAAATCTTTAACAGAAATATAAATTTAGACATGGGCTTTGAAGAACATGAAGGAACGATCACAAAAACATAAAAATTACTAAAAACCGAGTCAAAATAGACTTACAATTGCTTCCTCAAAGTGTTGAATTATTTTGAGCATTCAAACCCTAGTTCTATGGTAATATTCAGCCAAAATGATGAACATGCAAACCATTTCATGCTTTATTTCATTATAATTACATTTATTAAATCATTTACTAAAATACCCTTGCATTTAAACATTAATAAACCATTTACTAATGTCCAACAAGGTCATTTAATACATTACATTGTCAATTAACCACATAAGGACCCATTAGTCCAAAGCCATTTCAAATACATACTTTAAACATGTAGCATGCTAATTTCACTTTTTATGCGATTAAATCCTTTTTGTATAATTGAGCACAGAAACAGACAAAGTAAATCACAGAAATTTTCACGGATGTAAATTCACATATTACAGACACAGAAAATAATATTAAAATATTTTTTAAACTCGGATTTGTGGTCCCGAAACCACTATTTCGACTAGGTTCAAAACTGGACTATTACAATTCTCCCCCTTAGGGATTTTCGTCCCCGAAAATCTTACCATTAAACAGATTCGGATATTGTTGCCTCATTGAATCTTCAGGCTCCCACGTAGCCTCTTCAACACCGTGTCGATGCCACATCACTTTAACTAACGGAATTTTCTTGTTTCGCAATTCTTTAATCTCGCGAGCTAAAATACGAATCAGCTTTTCTTCGTAAGTCATATCAGATTGAATCTCAATTTTAGAAGGGGATATCACATGGGACGGATCAGATCTGTACCATCTAAGTATCGATACGTGAAATACATTATGTATCTTTTCCAACTTAGATGGTAGCCTCAATCTATAAGCAACCGGCTCAACTCGCTCGGTGATTTCATACGGTCCAATGAACCTCAGACTCAATTTCCCATTTTTACCAAATTGGATCAGTTTCTTCCATGGAGATACTTTCAGAAACACTTTATCACCAACCTCAAATTCAATATCTTTTCGTTTTAAATTCGCATAAGATTTCTGACGATCAGAGGTAGTTTTCAAACTATCTCAGATTACTTTCACTTTCTGCTCCATTTCTTTTATCAAATTAATACCGTAAATCTTATTCTCACTGAGCTCAGACCAGTATAACGGAGTTCTACACTTTCTACCGTATAAAGCTTCGTACGGTGCCATTTTGATGCTCGACTGAAAACTGTTATTATAGGCAAATTCCATCAGGGGTAGATACTGTTCCTACGTACCTTCAAACTTGAGAATGCAACATCTCAACATATCCTCAAGTATCTGAATAATTCATTCAGTTTGACCATCTGTTTGTGGATGAAAAGCAGTGCTAAAATGCAATTTAGTACCTAGAGCATCTTCCAATTTTTTCCAGAATCGCGATGTAAATCTCGGGTCTCTATCAGACACTATTGACAATGGCACACCATACAATCTCACAATATCAGAAATATACAACTCAGCTGGTTTATCAAGTGAGAAATCAGATCATACTGGAATAAAATTAGCTGACTTTGTCAATCTGTCAACTACAACCCAGATTGAATCTTTCTTTCTTGGAGACAGAGGTAAACCCAAAACAAAATCCATGGTCACTCTATCCCATTTCCAATCCCGAATCATAATCGGTTGTAATAACCCAGATGACACCTGATGCTCAGCTTTAACTTGCTGACAGATTAAACATCTTGAAACAAAGTCAGAGATATCTCTTTTCATTGCCTACCACCAATATAGTTGTCTCAAATCGTTATACATTTTCGTACTTCCCGGATGTACAGAAAATCTACTTCTATGAGCTTCATTCAAAATTGTTTGAATCAAATCTGGATTTCTCAGAACACAAAGTCTATTTCTGAACCTCAGACAGTCATCAACATCTATCCAGGATTCAGAATCAGAATCAGAATTACACTGAGTTCGTTTAGCCATAATCTCATTATCAACCTTCTGAGCTTCGATAATCGGTTGTAAAAACAAGGATTTTGCTTTCAATTCAGCACAAACCAAAGTATCATCAGATAGTGCTAAATGAGCGTTCATTACAAATAATGATTTTCGACTCAAAGCATCATCAACCACATTTGCTTTTCCCGGGTGATAATCAATCACAAGTTCGTAGTCTTTTAATAGTTCTAACCACCTTCTCTATCGCAAATTCAAATCTTTTTGCGTCATTAAATACTTCAGGCTTTTATAATCAGAAAACACGTGACATTTCTCACCAAATAGATAGTGACGCCAGATCTTCAAAGCAAACACAATGGTAGCTAACTCAAGATCGTGTGTCGGATAGTTCTTCTCATGCGGTTTTAATTGTCTTGAAGCATAAGTAACAACTTTTCCTTTTTGCATTAAAACACAACCTAGTCTATTCAACGAAGCATCACTGTAAATAACGAATTCTTTTCCCCACTCAGGTTGTACCAACACCGGAGCTTTAGTTAACAGAGCTTTTAACTGCTCAAAACTTTTCTGACATTTCTCATACCATTCAAACTTCACATCTTTTTGAAGTAATTTTGTCAACAGAGTTGCTATCACAGAGAAATCTTTTACAAATCGTATGTAGTAACCAGCAAGTCCCAGAAAACTGTGGACTTCAGATACATTCCTCGGAGGCTTCCAATCCAGAATAGTTGAAATCTTACTCAGATCAACTCAGATACCGGAAGCTGATACAATATGACCCAGAAAACCAACTTCTTGCAACCAGAATTCACATTTACTGAACTTTGCATATAACTGTTTATCTCGCAGAGTCTGTAGCACTATTCTCAAATGCTTGGCATGTTCAGATTCATCTCGTGAATAAATCAATATGTCATCAATGAATACAACAACAAATTGATCTAAATACGGTCTGAAAATTCTATTCATCAAATCCATAAAAATAGCAGGTGCATTCGTTAATCCAAAAGGCATAACTAAAAATTCATAATGCCCGTACCTCGTTCTGAAAGTAATTTTTGAAATATCAGAATCCTTTACTCGCAACTAGTAGTAACCCGATCTCAGAGCTATCTTAGAAAACACTGTAGCACCTTTCAACTGATCGAATAAATTATCAATTCTAGGTAGAGGATATTTGTTCTTTACAATCACTTTGTTAAGTTAACAGTAATCAATACATATTCTCAGTGTGCCATCTTTCTTTTTCACAAACAGAACAGGAGCACCCCATGGTGAAAAGCTCAGTCTAGTAAATCCTCAATCGGTCAATTCTTGTAACTGAGATTTTAACTCCTTTACCTCGATCGGACCCATTCTATACGGAGCTATTGAAATCGGAGTAGTAACATGTACTAATTTAGTGCCAAACTTGACTTCTCAAATCGAAGGCAAACCAGGTAGTTCTTCAGGAAACACATCAGAGAAGTCACAAACAACAGGCACTGATTCAACTTTCTTATCATTCACTTTCGAATCTAACACATAAGCTAAGTAAGCTTCACAACCTTTCTTCACATATTTCTGTATTTTTATTGCAGATACCATAGCTGATAGTCCATTCAGATCACTAGACTCAATTCGGATTATTTCATCATTCTTACACCTTAAATCAATGACTCTTCATTTGCAATTCACAGTAGCATCATGCAGAGTTAACCAATCCATTCCCAGAATTATATCAAATTTGTCAAAAGGCAAAAGCACCAGATCAGCAGGAAAACAGATATCTCGAATCAATAACGGGCAATTCTTGTAGACTTTATCAACCAAAACACTTTTTCCTAAGGGGTTCGATACTCTAATTACGAATTCAGTAAACTCTACAGGCAAAGTCTTACCGTGTACTAAATTCATACAAATATAAGAATACGTTGATCCAGGATCTATCAATGTAATCACAGAAGTATCATAGAGAGTAAAAATACCAGTAATCACGTCTGGAGACGAGGCTTCCTCACGAGCTCGGATAGCGTAGGCTCTGGCAGGTACTCTGGCCTCAGATCTAACAGTAGTATCCCTAGTAGCTCTTTGACCACCACTTGCATTTCTTGAATTTCTGGAAGGTCTACCCCTAGATGAGGTATTACTCGATCTCGAATTCTGTACATTCTCTTGCTCAACAGGTACAGGACAATCTCTTACAAAATGATAAACAGGCTCGGTCATTCAATCTACAATTTCCCGGATGTCTTTTACCATAATTTTTACATTCTGGTCTCTTAGATCGAACGTTTTCGACACTTGCAACAGAAGTAGCAGGGACTCTGAAGTTTAAATGCGATCTAGCTCGATCTTGATTTGAATGTCTCATATTAGCATTTAGACGGCTTTGATCATCTCGAAATTTCTTTGACATAGACTGAAATGATCTACTCGAAGATCTCGTTCTAGCATCTCTAGCTTCAAAATCAGCTTTTCTTTTCTCTTTACTTAATTCTTCTGCTTTATAGGCTTGCTCAACGAGCACAACCATTTCTTTAATTTCCAGAATTCCAACTAACAGATGGATATCTTCGTTTAGTCCATCTTCAAACCTTTTGCACATTATTGCTTCATTTATACACATTCCCAAGCATAATGGCTCAATCTCACAAATTCACGTTCGTATTCAGTAATAGACATACGGCCCTGTTTAATCTCGAGAAACTCTTTACGTTTCTGATCAATGAATCTTTGACTAATATATTTCTTCCGAAATTCATCTTGGAAGAAATCCCAAGTAAACCGTTTGCTCGGAACCACAGATATTAAAGTTTTCCACCAATGATACGCTGTATCTCTCAGAAGTGAAACAGCACATTTTACACATTCTTCAAGATTCAAAGACATTTCATCAAACACCCGTATTGTATTCTCTAACTAAAATTCGTCTCTTTCAGTGTCATCATTTATTGTAGCTCGAAAATCTTCAACTCCATACTTTCTAATCTTGTCAACTGGTGGTTTACTCAACTGTACCATATTTACTCGTGGCATATCAGAAGTTTGAGAAGGATTAACCGGGGCTGGAGGTTGTTTTATAGTCGGATTGGTTCTAATGTATTAGGTGAACCATTCATTCATCATCTGATAAAAGGCTTGCTTAGCCTCGCTATCACGGTTACTCATAGCCAGTTTGGGAATCATCTTGCACCGTCCCTTGCGCGGGAACAGGCGCATTGCTTTCAACATCGTTAGCTACAGCTCTATCGGGATCCATTTACTATATAAAAGCACATTTCAATGTCAGGAGTCATCACACTATCACAAATTCAGATATATGGCATGTATAGCTAGACTTATACGCTATGGTAGATACCAATAAAATGTAACACCCCTAACCCGCAACTGTCATCAAATTAGGGTTACGAGGCATTACCAAACAAACAGAACATTTTGGACCAATTCAGAATCACAGATATCATATATCAATAATACAGAAGCATTCAACACCAATTCATTTATCAAATTGGTCTACGGGACCTAAAACAACATTTAAGGAAAGATCGAAACTAAACCGAACCTATTTAGAATTTTTCGAACTTAACCAATTCTTCCAAACTGTTAAAGTCACACGCCCATGTGAGTAGGCTGTGTGACACACACGAGCACTAGACACGCCCATATAAGCCACCTGTGCCAAAAATAGGTCCTATATTGACTTTTTCACACGGCCAGCTACTGATTTTAGCCCACGGCCATATGACACGCCCGTGTGTCAAGACCGTATGATTTTTAGGTGAATACTGTTTTTCTTACACGGCCACAAGGCACGCCTATGTACCTTGACCGTGTGGCACAATGCAGGCTTGGTTTAAGCCAATTTTCCACTTCTCTTGGGGCCAAACCTTCAAGAAATAATATACAACATTAATACCAAAATTTCCAACCAATTCCATGCTTAAAAATGACCGAAACACATTAGAACTTAGCACATTACAAACATACACCAAAACTATACATAAACTTGCCATTTGTTAGCTAACTGCCATGGCATAATATATACATATCAAAACTTATACATAGACCTTCTATCCTATACATGCCATACTTTAAAATATGAACACTTTCAAAAGTACCAAAATGAGATCGATAGTGTGGTGACAATCCTCGACTATCCCCGAGCCTTCAGTAGCTACGATAACTGTAAAACAGACAGTAAACAAACAGAGTAAGCTACAAAGAGCTTAGTAAGCCAAATACAATTGGTATAATTACTAAAGCATATAAATACCATTCAACCATCTAGATTCATAACCATTTCATAGAATAATTCATAAACTTAACCATGCTCCTTTGTTTGCATATATGTCATGCTTCATTTCCATACATATTTCACAGAGACAGAGTTTTTCATATTCAAAAAATTTAGTATGATACAAACGTACCTGCATAGGTTATACAATTCATATACTCAATCTCAGATTTCGTACATTATAATCAAACGGGTCAGAAATGATACAGATGCTCATAATCAAGTACAATACCGACGTCCCAGACGTGGTCTTACATCTACTTCAATATCGATGCCTCTGTCCCAAATAGGGTTTTACACGAAATTAGATACAATGTCGATGTCCCAGACATGGTCTTATACGTAAATCTCAATTGAGGCCTGTGTCCCAGACACGGTCTTACACGATGTCATAGACAGATGTCAACTTTGCTTAGGAACATATAGAGTTTTTCTGATATTAACATATTATCATACTTTACTCCAAAGATATACATCAGGCACTCAAGGCCATCCAATACAGATTACAGTTTATATATGCAGAATTTATTTCAATTAACACGTAATTGTAATTTGACTTACCTCGTACGGATTTCAGACGGAACGAGTTGACTATTCAACTATTTTGGACTTCCCTTGATCTAAGTCCGATTTTTTTTGTTCTTGATCTAATATAATTCAAATTAACCATTCAATCATTCATTCACTCAAAATAATCCACGAACACGTATTTAGGGCACTTTTCATTTTAGCTCTTACATTTTCACACTTTGACAATTTAGTCCATTTTTCACAAAATCACAAATATGCGTAATTCACCAAGACTATGGCTTGGCCAAATATACATAGCTTCTATACAAGTCCAAATAACATAATTAATTCATAATTTAGTCCTTCAAAACCCCATTTTCACAAATTAGTCCAAATGACTCTATTACATCAAAATTCAAAGACAAAACTTATAACCCATCTACCAAGCCTTCATAATTCATCCTAAAGCATTTCAAAACTCATGATATCAACAATGACATCTCATGAAATCTTTAACAGAAATAGAAATTCAGACATGGGCTTTGGAGAACATGAAGCAACAATCACAAAAACATAAAAAAATACTAAAAACCGAGTCAAAATAGACTTACAATTGCTTTCTCAAAGTGTCGAATTATTTTGAGCATTCAAACCCTATTTCCATGGTAATATTCAGCCAAAATGATGAACATGCAAAACCATTTCATGCTTTATTTCATTATAATTACATTTATTAAACCATTTACTAAAATACCCTTGCATTTAAACATTAATAAACCATTTACTAATGTCCAACAAGGTTATTTAATACATTACATGGTCAATTAACCACATAAGGACCCATTAGTCCAAAGCCATTTCAAATACATACTTTAAACATGTAGCATGCTAATTTCACTTTTTATGCAATTAAATCCTTTTTGTATAATTGAGCACAGAAACAGACAAATTAAATTACAGAAATTTTCACGGATGTAAATTCACATATCACAGACACATAAAATAATATTAAAATATTTTTCAGACTCAGATTTGTGGTCCCGAAACCACTATTTTGACTAGGGTCAAAATCGGACTGTTACATTAGCCGTATGAGGGACACGGCCTCAAGTATGGGCGTGTGTCCCGGCCATGTGAATTCTGCACCTACTTTATGAAAATTAAATTAACCACACGGCCTAGCACATGGGCGTGTAACTTGGCCGTGTGACTTCAATTTGTTCATGCTTTACAAAATAGAGAGTTACACGGGTTAGGGACATGGGCGTGTGTGACCACAAAACCTTCCTACATGGGCATGTCCCAAACCACACGGGCGTGTGACCCCTGTTCATGGAAAAATTCTAAGTTTTGTAAAAATTTTCCTAAGTGCTCGGTTTAGTCCCGAACCAATTTCAAAGCATGTTTTGTGCCTCGTAGGCTCATATTAGGGATTTTATGATTGAATACAAATGGTTTTCATTTGGATGCAAATTTTATGACTTGATTTGTATGTTTGCTTGCGATGTAAGTCCGGTAATATCTCGTATCCTGTTCCGACGTTGAATACTGGTAAGAGGTGTTACATGTGGTCCCAAAACCACTATTCCGATTTCATTGAAAATGGGCTGTTACAATCGCATCTCGTATTTTCATCAAAATTTAGGTAAGTACTACCATTTTGATTTGTAAGAACTCTTAAATTCTAAAATAGTGTCAGATCTCACTAATCTTTCAATTTGATTACGATCCATTGCGAATTTTCTTGAAACTCTTGATTTTGATTGAACTATTCAAGTAATATCTAAATGCATGGCATGGTTGTAATTAGGGATGTAATTGAACCAAAGAGGTTGTTTTATATTACAAAGTAGTTATGAATGGTTATTGTGTTCCATTAGAAAATGTTAACAATGTGGTGTTGTTTTTTTTTTTTTAAATAGAATGGCTAAGATTTTATTCAAATAGAAGCCTATAAAGACAGGCCCAACAAAACAAAACAAAAATTACAACCCAAAATAAATAAGACCAACCCAATAAACAGACTAAACATAAGGGAAATTAGTTCTGATAGAAGAAATGAAAACCAACAAAGCATTAAAAGAAAACATAAATGATCCCAACCAACTAGGCAGATTGTTTAATTCCAAAGCATCTAAAATGCAAAACCTTTCAGTAGCTATTATCCCATTAATCTGCTTCAATAATATACTAGAAAGTGTTCTTTCAAAAACCATTGCACCTCTTCAGAATCTTGGCACTCCTTCATCTAAAAAGACCCAAAAATTCCTCTTTTAACTATTTCCTTCCCCTCTTCCAAAACGAGGAATCGATATCAGATGTGGCTCGTACGATGTGGTGTTGTTTTTTTTCCTTGTAAAGAACTCAATACATTTTCCTTTTTTATCTTACTGTGAGAGTTTTCTTTCAAAGTTTCATATTTGAATCATATTATTGGTTTTTTTTTTAAATCCAACTAAAGCTTGACTAATGTACTTTTCTTTTGCTTTGGTGTTGTTAACTATGTAACAAAAGAATGCTTCTCTTTTGAGGACGTTGATGGTGCTTGAAGGGGGGCTTCAATTGGTCCTTCAATTGACTTGGCCATTCATATCCACCCAAGGTATCTCTGTACAATCTCATGATTTTATTTTGGAATGACATTGATATGTGTTGTTATATTTTATTGTTGTTTCCTATTTGCATGTTTGTTAATGTTTATTGGGCAACTTCCATATAAAATTTATCACATACATCCGTATGTGAAATGTGTATGTACATATATATATTCTTTTGATATAGTTCCATATAAATTTGCAGGGTAAGGATTTTTAGGTTTTGTTTATTTGGTCACCTTTATTTCTTATAATCCTTACGCATATGACGCCCTTTGAAAAGCTATTGCTACACATTTCATGTCTTAAAAACCTTAACTCATTTCGTTCCTCTACTCTTTCAGGTTGCGGCCCTCTTTTTCATTATTCTATTTTTTCTTTTTTTTTTCTTTCTTCTTTTTCTTTTGGCTTAATGGTGTAAAAAGCCCTAAGTGTTTTTTTTAAAAAAAAGCAATTAAGCCCTTCCTTTTTTTACACTCAATTAAGCACTCAAACTTTCGAAATGCATAAAAAAGACCCTCAATCTTCTTCAAAAAAACAATTAAGCCCTACTTTTTTTTCACTCAATTGGGTACTTGAACTTTCAAAATGCATTAAAAGGACCCTCAAATTTTTTCAAAAAGCAATTAAGCTCATGCTCTTATTAGAAATTATAAAAATTCTAAAAATAATAAATTTTAGAAAAATTATTAAATTTTAATAAAAATATAAAATTTAAAATTTATTAAAATTAGAATTTTTCATAAAATCATAAAAAATAAAATTTTATAAGAATCATAAAAATATTAACGACCCCTATTTTTTCAATTAAAGTCGTGTTGCAACACAGCGTGACATGTGGCGAAAAATGATAAAAAATCAATAAAAGTTATAGAAAAATTATAAAATGCTTCTTTTGATACGATAATTTTATAATATTTTTATGAATTTTATTTACATTTTGTAAAATTTTCTTACGACTTTATAAAATTTTATAATTTCTATATATTTTATAATTTTTTACAATTTTATATAATTTTATAATTTTATAATTTTTATAAAATTTAAATAATATTTATAGCTTTTATTGATTTTAATTTTTATAATTTTTCTAATTTTTAAAATAAAAGTATGGACTTATAAAGAGACTTTTTGATGCATTTTAAAATTTATGTAACTAATTAAGTGAAAAAAAGAAGAAAGGGTTTAGTTATTTTTTATACATTTTCGAAATTTAAATAGGCAAATAATTGTAAAAAGAAAATAAGAGCTTAATTATTATTATTTATTATTTTTAATTTGAGTGCTTTTGATATCTTTAAGCCTGTCCTTTTATTGTTCTCCCTTCCTTTTCTTTGTTTTGTTCCTCAAAAGTTACTGTTTTTTATAAATAATTTCCCTTTAAGCTGAACTGGTTACTTAGTACGTGTATCTGTATGTAATCCTTGGTGCTTTGAATCCAGAAAATATAGGAAATATTCATGGCATCATGGCTGCAAATCGAGAGTCATGCCTCAGTGCTGCTTCAAGTCACTCACTCCAACCTCAAAAGCTTCGCCGCTGACATTCGCTTCTCTCTTCAGGTTCCATTTTTATTAAACAATTTCTTTAACTTCAAAGTAATTACTCCTGAGGTTTTATTTTTAAAAAAAATCGATTTGTTTAAAGATGAGCGTGGAAGCAGTGAAAGATAAGGTATGGAAGAAATGTGGGACTTCGGTAAATTCAGTGCGGTTAGAGCTATATGATGATTGTAAAAATAAACTTTTTGATTTAAGTGATGAGTCAAGACCTCTCGGTTTCTATTCTCCACTAGATGGGTTAGCCTTTCGCCTTTTCTCCTTTGATTTTTATTGTCATTGTTAACTCTAATTTTATAGATTTTCATTTTAAAAACATATCAGTTATTTCCTTGTGACTCCTTTTTGCTGTAACAGGTTCCGAATACACATTATAGATCTTGATCCTTCATCCGTAACTTCGGGAGGGTGGCTTGAAGATACGTCATTAGTCGAGAAGTACTCGATTTCTGAAGATGAATACAATAAACGTTCCGGTAAGTTAGTTACCTACAGAAGCTGATTCTTCAATGTTATTGACTTAAATTTGTTATCCTCCACATCTGTTTCCTTTTAATTTACCTTTTATTTGTTTGCAATGGTTTGAAATTTTTTGTTGTTTCAGGTACATTTAGGAAATTTAAGGAACAAATGGCAAATCCATCAGCATTCAGGAACAAAATAAGTATATCTTATTTCATATATACATATATATGTGAAAGTTTTCAAGAGAGGTTTTAATAAAACTGTTCTATATTATTAATTAAAAATTGAATTTAAATAGAGAAAAGAGTCTTAATCCTAATTCAAAATAGTTCCTTATTCTAATAAACTACTAAACTATAAAAGAAAATAGTTCCCTTCTTCTAATAAACTACTAAAATATAAAATAAAAATATTCTTAAAATATGAATAAAACTTATCTACCTAAATAAGATTTATCTACCTAAATAAATTTAAAATATATACATATTTCAACAATATGTATATTTATATATGGGGTAGCTTTAATCTGTTAATAATATTATATTTAAGTACGCACTGGATTCCTAATGCTTATTACAAAGTGAAATCATGTATATATTGCTGCTATTTCTGTCTTGGTCATGCTTGATGGTTTCATTTACAGATGTCAGATTACTACATGGAAGACCTCTGCACAAATATCAAGGTTGGTTGTGTATTTATTTTTGACTTTGTCATATGTACTTAGCATCTTTTGCAGCATATTAAACTACTGTTTTGGTCTCTCACTCTTTTTAAAGGAAGTAAAACAGTCCAATTCCATGTGTGTGTGTGTTTTGAAGAAAATGTCAATTATTATTTATTACCTTTGGACATTGGTAGTTCAAGAAGAAATTATTTAATATTTGCCCACCATCTTGACAATGGTCTTGTACTGATGAAAGAACTTAATAAAATTCAGTAGTGGCTAATTTATTTCTAGTTTTATCATCTTTAGAGATAAGAGATTGCTTAGTTTTTCATTTGTGATTTTCCCTTTTTGAAGTGCCAAATGAATGATCTTTAAGACCTATATTCTTTTTTTGCTAGATGCTTAAGAAAAGCTACTGAAGATCATAGACTGATTGATAGGGTACTTAAATATAGTGGCAAATAAATTCAGTTAATTCAGTACTTCATGCTTGGTAATGCTCACCCTCTACCAAATGTAGTTTTTTGTGTATATCACATCTAGGATATGTTTTGTATATTTTCCTAGAGTGAAGAACCTTGCTATTTTCCCTCTATTTCTCAACATCACATTTATCTTCTGTTGTTTTGCCTGCATGCTTCAACTTAAGTGCTGTATATATTTTCACATTGTTTCAAATCAGGTAGGAGATAGATGTGAAGTTGATCCAGGGGAGAAAAGAGGTGTCGTCAAATATGTGGTCAAGCAGAAGCATTAGGGCCAGGCTTTTGGATTGGAGTTCAATAAGATGAACCGTTGGGAAAACATGATGGAATGTATGTAAACTCTATATTCTTATTTTCTTAATGTTCTCTTCATTTTTTTAGTAATGTTCTTGTTGTATGGTACTTCTATTCTTTTCTTTTTTTTTTTTGTGTGTGTGTGTGTGATAGAAACTCCTACAAGGATTGATTTTTTTGGTCTGTTATATGCCTTTCGTAAAAAAATTGGTATTTAATTTATTCACGTTGAAGGTGATTTGAAATTTTCTCTTGACACAGATGCATTAAATTGGTTATCCTATTTGGATGTTTATTAGATAATCTATCTTATTTGGATGCACTATTTTCATTTGTTAAATTATCTATTGGTCATACTGCAGAGTGAAAGGAACTCGGTATTTTCAATGCCCTCCACTTTGCGGTGCAATGGTTAGGCCTGACAAAGTAAAGGTTTGTATGCAAATATGTTAAGTGATGTACGCATTCTGGGGTTATTCTGTGGCCTTCTCAAGTTCAAATATTTTAGGTAGATAGTCGTATTATGCAGCATTCTGCACCAACAAATTGAATAAACTGCTGGAGCTTACCTTTAAGTTTAACCCTTGGCAAAACTTGCCCACTGGCATCTTTCTTTTTCTTTTTTCTATCTATGGACCTTTATTGCAATAGCTCGTAATGCACGTATATCCATGATGGCATTGCAAACTTTAAGAAAGCAAGTTTACTGCATTGCAATTCATTGTCCATAACTACTTAATAGTATTATTTGTTTATTTTGTGTTTCCTTCTAATTATTATAGCATAATAAAAAATGGAAAAGTAGCATTAACATTGATTGCTAATTGATTTATAGTTGTGGATGGAACACGGAAATGTGATAGGAAGAATAAAAGATGGAATAAATGTTGTACATGTTAGTGAGATTATATATTAGGGAATCCAATTCATACTTTTTTGCTCCGAAAGATTTTGATCTAAGTGACTAACCGTAAGGGCAATCAGTGAGTTCTCTTTGTTTATGTTCATAAGATCTCTGTGAGAGTTCTTTGTTGAGTATCTAACGAGTCTATCCAAACAGCTGATGGACTCTATTTTTGTCTAGTTTTTCTTCTTTCATGAGAAAATATATTACATATATGTTTAACAGGCAGCTTAATCGTTTTTCATATCCGAAGTCCAAGAGGTGTATTCTGACAGTAAAATATTTGGTGTCTCCTACCTGTTTTACCGCTTTTATTTATTTGTAACTTAGGATGGAACTTGTTATTTGCAGGTTGGTGACTATCCTGAACGAGACCCCTTTGAAGAGGATGAGATATGATGTGATTGCGAAAGGGTACTGCTGCATCATTTGTTTCCTTGCAGTATCAATAACCTTACAGAGATTGGCAATGATATTTGATTTTATTTTTGGTATTATTGTAACATATTTGGCGTGGGATTGATGTGTGAGATACAAAACTCTTAGAGAGATGATACCTGAGCAATACTTTCCTATAATCTACTATTAATATATGATTCTTGTGTCTAAATCGTAGATCTTCGAGTTCTTTTCAAAACGGTTTTTGAATCACTTGATTTTGTGGCTTGTAGCCCAAGATATAATTGTTTTCGTAAAGTAGTGCAAAACCAATTAGTTTGGATATTTCTGGTTTACTACTTTTAAATCAATCATGGTATCTGTTGAGTAATTAAATTAAGCAAATTCAATATATATACTATAATTTACTGCAGATCTGGAGAGAGGAGATGCAGCTGGTACCTGGGCAAGGCCATTATCCCTGAAGAAGTGGACAAGTAATGTGCAACCATACTGCACAAAATTCCATTGTTTAACACTACACATCGCATATACTGAGGAGGTAGCCATCTGATTCTCTTCTGGTCCTGTTCTGTGTAGATTCCTAGTTTATTAATAAACAATTGGAGTTATTTGAATAATAATATGGAGGATTATGTGGGGCAATGGCATTTATTTATTACAAAAGCAGGAGGCAAAGAAAAGAAGCTGGCCTTTGGACCTGAATCCTGCATAAAAAAAGGGATATGATGATCAACATGGGATGCTGATGGATGGTATTTACAAGGCCACTGGTTAAGCAAAGCAAAAGCAAAGCTTAGCTTGTACGTGGTGGTGGTGGAATTGTGGGAGGGAAACATCTGCAAAGATGACAAATACAGGAGGAAGCAAAATTCTCAAACAATACCATTTCAGATGACAATCAAAGATGATATCTTCTATTGTTAGGTAGGTTAAAGGCTTAAAGCTATCATAGAATACTCTACTTACTGTTATATATAGTTTCTACAATAATATATATTTATTTATCAAGGTAGGAACTCTGCTCTCTTCTCCTCTTCTCATGCATTATCAAATTTGACCAGACTTCTAATTTCAATGTTATTCGAAAATAATAACTTATAAAATTAATATAACTTGGAAGCCACTATTTTCAATTTTAAGTTATTGTAATAATAATCATGTTAATTGAACTGAATTAGGATTGAATTGATTGGATATGTTTTATTTACTTCACGATTTACATCCACATTATTATATTAATATTTCTTAATAAAAATGTAGCAGTTGACATTTTCTAAGTCAAAATTTTTAAACTTTAACCTCAGTAGTTTAAAATTTTAATTTATTAAATTTGATGAGAAAACATATATATCTTTTTTTGTCGAAAAAGGAATTAAGCTTTATTAAAAGATAAAATATTGTTCGAAACATAGTGCGTCCTTGCATGTCACATTGAAATAGGAGATTTAGGCAACGGAAGAAGCTTCGCCATGAAACATGATTCTTCGAGGCAGGAATAGGATGTAAATAGCTCTTTAGTCTGGCTGAAGCATCAACATATTTGTTGCCTTCTCGGAACACATGCTTCAAGGATTTAAAAGTCATATTGCGAAGGAATATCCTACATTCATCAATCAAAGATGGCAATATAATGTTAGAATCTCTATTAAAAGACAATCGGCACAGTTGTTACCTTTTCGAAATACATGCTTCAAGGACCTAAAAGTCATATTGCGAAGGAGTATCTTGCATTCATCAATCAAAGGTGAAAATATAATATTAGAAACTTTTATCATAAGACAAATTGAATGATGACAATGGCATCTACTTCTACCATAAGATTAACTACATTAAGATCTCTAAGAGTCTAGAGTTTTGCTTCAACACTAGTGGCTTTAGGAATATTACTTGGCAACCCTTAATACGTATTGTATCTCTTCCTGATCATTAGACCTATGAGCTTTTTTCATCTCTACTAATATTAAGTCCTTTATTAAGTTTGGTGTCACTAGTTAAGTGGCATTAACTCGGTTGGTTATATTACTAATTAAACCATTCATATTTAAAATAAGTTATATTTGCTAGCATAGAATGTTTTCTGTCTGTTGGTCTAACACCTTTCATCTTTGTCTACGGTTTTGATTTTGTACTAGTGGTTTTCGAATCTAGGGGGCTTCTCTAGGGGGAAAATGGAAGAGGATTTAGCAAATCTAAATATTTCTGAGGAAGAAGAAGAGCCTTTTCAAGGCCAAGGGAATGTAGATGTGATTGAGGAGGATTATAGGCTTTGCCTGGAGGGGCGAGTTTTAACGAATAGTGTAGTGCACCTCCTATTGATGAGAAATACTCTTGTAGATTTATGACATCCGTTGGTGGAGTCTCTATATCGAATATTAGGGAAAAGAGGTATTTGCTTTGCTTTTACTATGATATAGATCTAAAGAATGTGAATGAAGGTATGTCGTGGACTTTTAATAAACATCTAATCATATTTCACAAGTTGGAATCGAGGGAAGACCCATTACAAGTGCCTCTGTTTTTTTCTCAAAATTTTGGGTTCAAATCTATATTTATGTCAGAGGGAATCACACACCAATTTGGGAATTTCATTGGTAAATTCATGAAGTATGACACTTTTTTTATCTCAAGGGAGTCAATTGGTTCATGAGAATATGAGTAAAGATAGATGTTCGAGTCTCTTTGAAAAGAATGAAGAAAATTGTTTTGGATCAGAATCATTCAGTTTATGCCTATTTCCAGTATGAAAAACTCAAGTTATTCTATTTTTTATGTGGGAAGCTTGGTCATGGGGAGGGTTCTGTCCAATTTGGGTTACACTAGGGACATGAAATGTGGAATTTGGGTGGGATATTTCGCTAAGAGCAGCATCAAGGAGGGGGCTGGCGACTGTAAGCAGGTGGTTAGAGGAAATAATTAGAGGAAAAATGGCTAGTGTATCTAATGTTAGTCATCAGGTATATAAGGAGAATGCAACTAGTGGGTCAAGTTTGGAAGGGCAGATGGAGATGGGTTTTGATATGGAGAATAACCCTCTAAAATTGGTTGACGGTAAGAAGAGTAGCGTACCCATGCTAGGAATTTGAATGTTTTTGTTAATATGGATTTGATAGATTCAGAAATCTATACTGAAATATCGATGACCGCTATTAAGCAGGCCGATCGAGAGCAATGAAAATTCTAAGTTGGAATGTCTATAGATTGAGGCATCCACGACATCTCAAAAACAAGTTGAGACAGATTAAGCTCCAGCTCTTGTTTCTAATGAAACAAAGTTAAGTGTAACAAGTATTAGGCGGATCAGAGAAAGGTGTGGATTTCTTAGTGGTATAGATGTCGGTGTGGATGGTACTAAAGATGGGCTATCAATAGGATGAAATAATGATTGTACTGTTTAGCTAAGAAATTTCTCCTCTTTGCACATTGATGTGGAGATTATGAAAGGGGATGGGTTGATTAATTGGAGGTTTACGAGTTTTTATGGTTCACTAGAAGAAAGAAAAAGAGAAGACTCATGGAATCTAGGGATATTTTGTTACCATGGTTGGTGATGGGAGACTTTAATTAAATTATATATTCGTTTGAAAAACGAGGGGGACGGCTTCGAGATGAATGAAAGATGAGGATGTTTCGAGAAGCTTTTGAAGCGTGTGATCTCAATGATCTGAGATTTTTGGGTCAGTGGTTTACTTGGGAAAGATGTAGGCTACCGGATAATAATGTGCATGAACATCTGGATTGGGGGTGGCTAATTTGGCTTGTTGAGAGCTCTTCCCTGGTTATACTATTAAGCATCTTACTCATGCTTTTTCCGATCATTGTTCGATATTGGCTGATACTACAAGTAATGAAAGAAATCAGATGGTAAGGAAACCCTTCCAATTTCGTTTTAATGCAAACTGGGTACTTGAAGGAACATGTGAGATGCAAATTAAGAATTTTTGGGAGTCATCCAAGATGGATGTGTCGGCACAGTTGAAAGAATTAGAGATGGAGTTAAGTAGATGGGCGAGAGAGAATCAAAGGCATATGAAGCATAAAGTCTTTGAGTTAAATGTTTGGTTTGAACAGTTGAATTTTGCTGACCCTGATAAGGACAGTCGAACTAAACTAACGAAAGTTAAGCTTGCCTTGAATATGGAAGAAGACAAAGAAAAGTTGTTCTGGGAACAACATGCAAGAGCAAATTAGCTTAAATTTGGAGATCGAAATACAACTTATTTCTATAAGTTTGCATCTTATTATAAGAAAAAAAATGTCATCAGGGGACTGAGAGATAATGATAGAGTATAGGTAATAGAGGAAAGGGAAATGGTTGTGATTGCGACAGATTATTTCAAAGAATTATTCACCACTTCTATGATAAAAAGCTGTGAACATGTGTTGTCGGGAATACAACCTTATGTCTCAAAAAGCATGAACGACGAGTTGTCAGCTGCATTTAGAGAAGATGAAATGTGGGAAGAAGTTAAAAGTATAGTGCCACTAAAAGCATCAGGTGTGGAAGGATTCCCAACTTTATTTTTCTAGAAACATTGGCATGCTGTTAGTAAGGATATATCTCAATATTGCATTGATATTTTAAATGGAACGAGTGAGTTTGATATTATCAACCGTACAAATATAGTGCTTATCCCTGAAGTAAGCAACCCTAATGCAATGTCATAGTTTAGACCTATCAATCTTTGCAATGTTATTTACAAGATCATAGCCAAGGTAGTAGTTAACAGATTCAGGAAGGTTCTGGACGTTTGTATTGATGAGGCCCAAGGGGTGTCTGTTTCTGGGACGTAGAATTTAGATAACATTCTCATTGCTTATGAAATATTGCACGCCTTTAAAAAGAGGCATCATGGCTCTCATGGTTCGTTCGCATCAAAGTTGGATATGAGTATGGCCTATGACATGGTGGAATAAGTTTTTTTGGTAAGGATGATAGGGTGAATGGGGTTTTATAGGGAATTGAATGATTTAGTGATGAAATATGTAACAACAGTGTCACAATCAGTCATTTTTAATGGTAACCAGGGAGATGTGTTATGTCCTTATCAGGGTTTGCAATAAAGGGATCCTTTAAGCCCTTATTTATTTTTAATTTGTGTAGAGGATTTATCTAGTTTGCTCAATTTGGTGAAACAAGTCGGGATAATTCAAGGAGAAAGAGTGGGAGGCATGGTTTGGCAGTGACACATTTTTTCTTTGCAGATGACAATATTCTTTTTGGCGGCACAAGTGAAGAGGGAGCGAATGTGATAAAAATAATTGTATTAGAATATGGAGTTTCAGGCCAATTGGTAAAATTTGATAAATCGCTTGTTGATTTTAGCAAAAACGTTGATAGCATGATAAAAGAACGAATCAAGGATGTTTGGGTGTACGAATCTTGAGTAACCTAAAAAAGTACCCTGGTTGTCAACAATTATTAGGCAAAAAAAGAAGGAAGCATCTTTTAGTTTCAAAGAAAGGTTTATAAAATGAATACAAAGTTTGAGTGATTTTCATTTATCAGCAGAGGGAAAAGAGGTATTTATTAACTCCATATTCCAAGTAATCCCGATTTATGCAATACAATATTTTTTATTACTGGTTATGTTGTGCCACAAGTTAGAAAGCTTTATTAGTAGATTTTGATGGCGTAATAATATAACAAAAAGGGTATACATTTGTGTCAATAGAGGTTACTGTGTAGACTGGAATCTAAAGATAGATTAGGCTTTCAGGATTTAGCCAGATTTAATGTGGAATTGTTAGCGAAACAAACTTAGAGATTATTAACAAAGTCAGATTGTTTGTTTGCTTGAGTAATGAAAGCTAAATACTATCAAGGATGCGATTTTATGAGTTCAAGGTTAGGGGCTTACCCTTTGTGTATACCTGGCGAAGCATTTGGAGTACCCAAAGGTTGATAGAGCAAGGAAGTGGGTGGAAGGTGGGTAGTAGGGCGACAATTAACATTTGGAAGGAACCCTGGTCGTCGAGACCTTGTTAAGGGAGAGTGAGTGGTTAGAATATTAATATTAATTATACATATGTAGCAGATTTGATAGACGTGAACTCAAATACTTAGAAGTTAAATGTGTTAAACAAGTTGTTTGATAGCGATCATGTAGACATGATTATGACAATCTCATTTTCCAGGTTTTCCCAAACTGATGAACTTGTATTGCATTGGGATAATACAAGAGTTTGTTCGGCCAAGAGTGGCTACAAATTGCTCATAACGATGGATGCAAATGCAACAGATAATGATGTGACAGATAAAATATAATCATAAAGGCTTTTTATTCAAAATTATGGAACCTAAGTGTTGCTAGTAAAATCAAGATTACATGTTAGAGATCGCTAATGGCTATTTGCCAACATTAAGCAATCTTCAGGCAAGGAAAATTACGGTGGTGAGTTCTTGTCTCGTCTGTGGAGAGGTTGAAGAATCGATAGAACATGTGTTTAGTGAGTGTCCACTCACGAGCCAAGTAATGCAAGAGTTGAATGTGTCATTTTCATCCTCCAACAAAGCAGACAGTTGGAAAATTTGGTTAGCTAAAGAATTTATAAATTGTAATATGGATACATGTAAATTTGGTAACAATATCGATCATGAAGGAGTTTGCCAAAATGTCTATGGGTTATTAGCTTTTATTAAAGCCTACATTCAAGAACTAGATAATCTGGATATTGCGACACCAATTATTCAAAGAACGAATTATTACAGATGGGAACCACCATCAGGAGATTTCATGAAAGCAAAATTTTGATGCCACATTTCATCAAGTTACAAAAAGTTTAACAGTTGGGATCCTAGTTAGAAACAGAAAGGGATTAGTAATGGCGGCATGCACTTACGCATTTGAGCACGTGGCAGATTCAATAGCGATAGAAGCAAGGGCTTGTTTGTAAAATCTAATCTTTATAGAGAAGCTAGGTTTTCAAAAGATAATGGTGGAGGGGGATGCGCTAACAGTTATCAGAAAGTTAAAATCTCCTGAGGAAGACAAATCAACCATCAGTGCTTTGATTAACGAAATTAAAGAACCAGTTAAGTGATCTGTATCGATCGATTTTAGACATATACCTAGACAGACGAATAGGGCAACAGACTTGTCAGGTGAAGAAAGAAGGAGACATGATGGTCGTGAAACTAACTAATAATTCGACTTAAGGCAAGCACACCTATCGAGCAGTAGTATAATTATGGCGAGACCAGAATATCGTATCCACGAGGACTAAAAGTATTAGTAGATACTCTTTTTTTATTATCTAGTCTAAGAATTTAAGGGTATTTTTAAACTAAACTAATTTTCTAATTTATCTAAGATCACGACAGAGGGGAAAGTTGGAAAATACTTTAGGAAAACCAATTGAGAAGACAATACCCAAGAAAGAATCCACCTAGACTTCACTTATTACCTTTGACTTAGACGATTTATTCACTTGACTTATTCCGTAGAAATCCCTAATGATAAACATATTAATTTACATTATTCTCGTGTTTAATTCGGCTTATTTTTGAATTAATCCCTGCTTAATTGGTGTTTTTATGACTTGATCTTATCAGTGGTGCAATTGGTCAAAAAATGAGCACGAAGGAGCCAAATTGAAAGACAAAATGTTGAATTAGGGCCAAATAAAAAAGATGGGGAAAGTAAGGATTTAACATAAATTTTGACTTTGTAAAAAGCTAAAAATAGAAGATATTATTATTTTTATTTATTTTTATTTTATTTTATTAATTTAGGATTAGACTATTTTTAGTAAACCCCATGTATATAAATAGGGGGCTTTAGTTTTTAGAAAAATCATCCTTTAATTTATATTCCTACTTCTACTTGGAATAGAATTGCTCTCTCTCTTGTATTTCTTTTTTCAATTTGGAGTTGGAATGTCATTTTTTTCTCTTCAATTTGACGTTTTATTTTGTAGCATTGTCTCCAATTTTTGTTTCTTTTCCATAATTGGGCCAACTGCTCTACAAGTCCTTTCCATTCATTTCTTCACCATAATCTCCAAATTTCTCTCCAAGCTTACAAAGCATGAACAATTTCATGATTAACTAAATTCTATCTTAGCTTTAGGCCGGTGTTCTTTCCGGTCGAGAATTCTGAGATTTGTACTCGCGCCTAAAATCCTTCCAATCGATACTCACCATTTTCTTAAGCATTGGGATTGACAACTCATCCCTTAAGGATAATTCGATTTCAAATCAAAAAGAGCTTGTTGGGTTGGAGTCGTGTTTTCTGACAGTTGGAGAAATGAATCGGCTGTGCTGTATTTGGATCTCTGAGAACAAATCAAGGAAGAGGTGATCGGATTTAAACGACCCACGCGGTTGAGGCCGTTAATTCGAGTTGGGTTCTTCAGAACGCAAGGCTACTGAAGTCTTGAATCGGGAACACGTGTATCTCGGTTAGACTATCGGTAAGGGTTGGTTTGCAGGACGTACTGGGACCAGCTACGAGAGGAAGAATTAGTGGTGAGGACGTTCTTAATCACTATAACCAGCTTATCATTTGAAGGAGAAGATCAATTTTCGAGGATCGATTCTCAACACGGAATTTACCGAGTCTAAGGCTAAGGCTCATTACATTTGATTGTAAATTCAAATTTAATTTCTGATTTATTTAATTATTTATCTTAGCAGTTTTAATTATTTAATTTCTAATCAATTTCAAAATCCCCCGCTTTACTTATTTATTTGCTTATTTTTCAGCTGGTACGTTTTGAGTCGTGGGCACGACTCTAGCCACGACCCTTGACACAACATTTTGTTGATAAGCCAAACTCGAAAGTTGATTAGAGTACCAATCCCTGTGGACTCGACCCTACTACCAGTCTTACTACTATTTAGAATATTTATTAGGAATTAGTTTTGGTGGATTCAACGCCCATCAAATTTTGGTGCCATTGTCAGGGATTGGAAATATTTTCTAACCTTTGTTTTACTACCTTATGACTACATCAGAACCGGGAAATCTAGAGTTTGAGCCAGAATTGAAAAATTGGCCTGATAACTACGAAGAGAAGCCATACGACGTGGTAAACGGCCAAATCCTGGATTTGAAACTATATCTTACACCGAAGAAATTTTTGACGAACCAGATGAGATGGCCGAACAAACTATACGCCAACTCACAGCGGCACCAGATGAACAACAACCCTTATGTATAACCTATCCGGTAGAAGGGACGCCGTTCAAGCTAAAATCGAGTTTGATCCACCGACTGCCCACTTTTCGTGGACTACAAAATGAAAATCCGCACACCCACCTTCAGGAGTTCTATATGGTGTGCACAAGCATGAAGCCTTAGGGAGTAATAGAAGACCAAATCAAACTTCGTGCTTTTCCTTTCTCACTAGCCGACTCTACTAGAGAGTGGCTATTTTATTTGCCTCCGGGATCTGTCAATACATGGTCTGACATGTCTCGTTTGTTTCTTGATAGGTTCTTCCCTGTAGCCCGAGCATCCGAACTAAGGAGGGCCATTGTAGGAATCCGTCAGAAAGACACTGAGTCCCTATATGATTACTGGGAGTGGTACAAAAAGTTGTGTGCGAGCTACCCACAACATGGACTGACTGAACAGTCACTCTTGAAGTATTTCTATGAAGGACTACTCCCGATGGAAATGAAAATGATAGATACTGCAAACAGAGGGGCACTAGTCAACATGACGCCTCAAAGAGTGAGAGAGTTGATTTCAACCATAACTGCCAACTCTCAACAATTTCGACCAGTTACAGACCCACGAGACGGGTTCATGGGTTAATTTCTTTGTCTCTAGAAGATAAAATTGACAAGTTGACTAATTTTGTTCAAACTTTGCTTTCAAATAAAACAGGCCCAGCACGGTTATGCGAAATTTGTGCCAAGCCAGACCACCTGACGGACTCATACCCGATTTTACAGGAGGATTCGGCGGAACAAGCAAATGTTGTCGAAAACTTCCCAGGACCACCCTAAAGACGGTATGACACTTACTCGAACTCGTATAATGTGGGGTGGAAGGATCACCCGAATCTCAGCTATAGGACGAATTTGCGGTTCAATCAACAGTTCCAACAAAGGCCGCTATAAAATCAACAGATACCACCCCTGAAGTCATCTTTGGAAGCGATAGTGGAAAGGTTAGTCAATAGTACTGAGAAGTTCCAACAAAAAACTGACATGTATTTGCAGGAGTTGGACAAGCAAGTGAGCAAACTCGCGCTCACGGTTAGCCGTTTGGAGTCCCAAGGTAAGCTGCTATCCCAGACTGAGCCAAATTCACGACATAATGCAAGCGCTATGACGCTAAGGAGTGGGAAGGTTTTGGAGCCCGTACCTGACAAAAATCGAGGCCACGAAACTAGTCATGCCCACGATGCTAGTCAAGATAGAGAAAAACTTGGCACAGAGGCTCTAGTGGAGTCGGCACCACAAAAGTCATTTGGAGTACCACCTCCGTTTCCCAGACGACTTGTCCAATGTAAGAAGGAGCGAGACGAGAAGGAGATCCTCGACAACTTTCAAAAGGTGGAAATCAACATACCTTTTCTCGATGCAATTAAGCAGATCCCACGATACGCGAAGTTCCTAAAAAGTTATGCACGAGTAAAAGAAAACTTTTGGGAAATGAAAAGGTAAGTGTCAGAGAAAATGTCTCTGCCGTTCTGCAATGAAAAATACCACCCAAATATAAGGACCAAGGTATGTTTTCCATATCCTGTAAAATAGGTAGCGTTGGTATTAAAAAATCAATGTGTGACCTAGGGGCATCAATTAATGTTATGCCTTTATCAATTTATAAACTACTTAACGTGGGTCCTTTAAAGGAAACAGGCGTGATAATCCAGCTTGCAGATAGATCTGTGGTGCATCCGGAGGGAGTATTAGAGGACATTCTTATCAAGGTAAACGAGCTAATATTTCCTGCAGACTTCTACATTATTGACATGGAGGATGAAAATTCGCCTATACATCAGACATACTTCTCGGAATGCCATTTTTTAGTACCACACAAACGAAGATTGACGTAAGAAGTGGGATACTCACTATGGACTTCGATGGGGAAGTAGTAAAATTCAAGGTCTACGAGGCCATGAACCGTCCTAGCATGATTTCTAATGTTTCTAATATTGATATTATTGATCCTTTAACTGAGTTACATTTGGAATATCATGACAAGGATGAGTTACAAACTATCCTTTGCAGGAGTTTGGACTTTGATGCCATTAAGGAACTTGAGGAGTGGATAACCATTGAAGATTCTATTCACGAAACAGTAGCTCATATGGAGGCATTGTAACTACGGAAAGCTTCAGGTAAAACCTTTGAATTATCTCCCCCACAGACTAAGCTCGTACCATCTGTTTTCCAGGCTCCGGAGTTGGAACTCAAACCACTCCCAAGCCACTTGAAGTATTCTTTTCTTAGTGAAGGTGTAACGCCCCCACGCCCAAGACCGTCGCCGGAGTCGAGTATGAGGTGTTACTAAGCTTAATTTAACATATTTAGAACTTTGGATTATTTATTTCTACATTCACAGCTTTTAAGCTACTTGCATCACAGTCACAAGAAAAATCATATCTCGAGTTACGAAACTCGAAATCAAGATCCGTAAATTTTCCCTAAATCTAGACTCATATACCTATCTACTAGTTTTTTTTATAGAATTTTTGGTTGGACCAATTAGTACAGTTTATTAGTTAAAGTTACCCCTGTTTCAGGACTTGACTGGTCTGACCTCTGTTTACTACGAACCACATTTCTCTCTGTACAAAATCCATATGACTATGAGGTTTATTTCTCCTGAAACTAGACTCAATAAGGATTCTGATAATATAAAAAACACTACCTAATTATATCTTTACAATTTATGGTGAATTTATAAAGTTGGAACAGGGGATTCAGAAACTGCTATGACCCTGTTTCACTAAAATTCAAATATCTTGTAACATATAATTCCTTTACCTGTTTCATTTGTTTCATGTGAAACTAGACATAATAAGCTTCAATTTGATATGTATTCCATCACCAAGTTGAATTTCTATGATTTTTAGTAAATTTTTAAACTCGCATCAGTGTTGCTGCAGTATTCTGTTTATGGCAAATTTCATCCCTTTTATGAGTTTTTATGCACTAAGTATCTTAATAATTTTCCTTAACATCAAATATAATCTAAACTAACTATTTTCATAATTTATCATTATCAAGCATTTCCTCAACCATTCCATCACCATACCATAAGATCATTTACACAAAAAAGGTATATTGCTATACATGCCATACTTAAATTTACAAGCCATTACCAAAAGTCTTACGGATAGTGTGGTGAGCCTTGACCTATCCCGACTCCTGAACTGGCTTGTCCAAATCTACAATGAGTAAGAAGGAGGGAGTAAACATAAATGCTTAGTAAGTTCATATGCAAATAATAAGTAACATAACAAACAGTCATACCAATCAACATTAGCATGTATCACTAAAACACATATCACATTTTTAATCATTTTTCATCATCTTATTACCTTATCGTGGTTGTATCAATACTCAACCCGAGGGTTAAATACATACCTGTCCAAAATATCCATTTCACATCACTTACCAATACGTCTCTTTACATCTCGAATATTCCTCCATTTGAGTAGAACTTTACCCGTTGAACACATCAGAATATAATTCGGATACATGGATAACTTGCACATAAGTGCCATATATGCAATCAAGCAATCATGTAACCCGCCCATAAGCGAACTCGGACTCAACTCAACGAGCTCGGGCGTTCGCATCCATAAGTGAACTCGGACTCAACTCAACGAGTTCGGATGCCTAGTTACATCTCACGAACTCGGACTCAACTCAACGAGTTCGGACATTCGCATCCATAAGTGAACTCGGACTCAACTCAACGAGTTCGGATGCTCAACCATCCTAGTGACATGTCACTTGTATCCTAATCTATTCCTAAGGTTCAAACGGGCTTTTCCTCGAACACTTATCCTTGCCGTCTTCCGTAGAATGCGAAATCAATACTCATAACAATTATATTTAACAAGTAGTTCACATAATTTACATATTATTTGAAATTAACCACAAAGCATACATTTCATAATAAAATCCAGCATAACATATAATTAACATCAATAACTTAAAATAACCATTATGCTACATTATTTACACATGAACTTACCTTGGTACCAAAATACAAAGATTTTGCAATTTAGTCCACAATCTTTTCTTTTCCTCGATTGAGGTCGATTCCACGTCTTTCTTGATTATGGAGCTTGGAAGCTTGAAACAAACCCTAGCTATGGAGAACCCTTGAAATTTCGGCCTAATGAAGAAGATGGACAAAATTGGCTTTTAATTTTGTTTTTAATTCATTTTAATAACTAAATGACCAAAATACCCTTACTACTAAACTTTCCAAAATTCCTTCCATGTCCTAATTTTGTCCATGAACTTAAAATTGGTCAAATTGATATTTAAGACCTCCTCATTAATATTCCAAAACAATTTCATACTAAAAACTTCTAGAATGTAAGTTTTGCAACTTATTCTATTTAGTCCCTACTTTCAATTTAAGCACTTTAGGCATAGAATTTCATCACGAAATTTTCACACAATCATGCAATCATATCATAAACCTCAAAATAATTATATAATAATTATTTCTATCTCGGATTTATGGTCACGAAACCACTATTCCGATTAGGCCCTAATTCGAGATATTATAGAAGGAAATACACTACCAGTGATAATCTCGAGTAAACTTTCGAGAGTAGAAAAAGGAAACTTGGTACAAGTCCTTAGGGACTATAAAGAGGTAATTGGATGGACAATAGCCGACATTAAGGGGTTGAGTCCCTCGACTTGCATGCACAAAATTCAAGTGGTGGATAATGTTGTACCTAAAAGAGAGGCTCAAAGGTGTCTCAATCCTCCCATGATGGAAGTGGTAAGAAAAGAAGTCCAAAAGCTACTTGATGCCGGGATGATCTATCCAATTTCTGATAGTAATTGGGTTAGCCCAGTCCACGTAGTACCAAAAAAGATCGGTGTGACTGTAATTGAGAATTCAGCAGGTGAGATGGTTCCCACTCGGGTCCAAAACGGGTGGAGAGTCTGCATCGATTACATGAAGTTGAATTCCTTAACTCGGAAAGATCACTTTCCACTACCTTTTATTGACCATATTTTAGAACGTTTAGTTGGAAAGTCTCACTATTGTTGTCTTGATGGTTACTTAGGGTTTTTCTAGATTCCAATGGCACCGGAGGATCAGGAGAAGACGACGTTTACGTGCCCATTTGGCACATTAGCTTACAAACGGATGCCGTTCGGACTCTGTAACACATCAGCCACTTTTCAGAGGTGCATGGTAAGTATATTTTCAGGCTACGTTAAGAAAATTATTGAGGTGTTCATGGACGACTTTATTGTATATGGTGAGTCCTTCGAGGTATGTCTGACTAACCTTGCAAAATTTTGGAAAGACACTTAGAATTTAATCTTATTCTAAATTATGAGAAATTTCATTTTATGGTAGACAAGGGATTAGTTCTAGGTCATAGTTTCTGCAGAGGGAATTTCTGTCGATAAAGCAAAAATTGACATCATTAACTCACTACCATACCCCACTACTGTGAGGGAGATTTGATCTTTCCTTGGTCATGCAGGATTCTACAGGTGGTTCATTAAGGACTTTTTAAAAATTGTGCAACCTCTTTGCAACCTATTACAGAAGGACAAGGAATTCGAGTTTGATCAGTCATGCAGAGAAGCGTTTGACACGCTCAAACATAAGCTCGTTTCAGCACCTATTGTTCAACCACCGAATTGGAGTTATCTTTTCGAGATAGTATGCGATGCTAGTGACCATAGCGTGGGAGCAATCCTTGGAAAAAAGATAGAGAAAGAACCCCACGTTATCTCCTATGCTTCTAAAAACTTGGACGCTGCCCAAAGTAACTATTCAACCACTGAAAAAGAGTTTCTAGCTATAGTCTTTGCTTTAGAAAAATTTCGTTCATATTTATTAGGAACTAAGATTGTGGTTTTTTCTGATCATGCAGCCCTCAAATATCTGATCGGGAAGAAGGAAGCAAAATCGAGACTTATAAGGTGGATACTACTTCTGCAAGAATTTGATCTCGAAATAAAAGATAAAAAAGGATGTGAGAATTTGGTGGCTGACCATCTGAGCCAATTTCTCCATCAAAGGATGTAACACCACTTAAAGATGATTTTTCAGATGAAAACTTGTTTGCTGCCCAGATGATTTTTCCCTGGTATACAGAAATGGTGAATTATCTTGCTACAGGTATGGTCTCTCCTAACCTTTCGCGATCTGAAAAAGACAAGATCAAACGTGAGTCTCGATACTATATTTGGGACGACCCCTATCTTTGGAAGTACTGTTCTGACCAGGTAATTCGTCGATGATTTCTTGAAATTGAGGTAAAATCAATTCTATCCTTTTGTCATTCTTAAATATGCCAAGTATGGGGTAAAAATATGTATATATTATGGTTTATCAAATATCCCCACACTTAAGCATTTGCTTGTCCTCAAGCAAAATCCTCGACTCACAATTAAAATAAATCCTTTTCAACTTATAATTCTTATCAATAATGTTCGAAATAATCCATAAGAAATCATACATTAAGAGCTTAACTATAAGAACATCAAAGTTTCAAACAATCCAAATTGAACATTTTAATCATAAAATCATAGGCATCCCTCCTTTATCTAAGTAGTTATCTTTAATTCCAAATTGACAAGGGTTGACATCCTCTCTAAAGGTTCACTCAAATCACTCAAAGTATTTAAGGTTAAACAATTAATCACTCAAAAGTCAAACATGAAAAGTTATTACCATAAGCTTGCATGAAAATCAAATCTCCACCACTATAAATGAGATGATACGCAAATCAAAAGGTCTTTAGCAGGGTTGTAATGGGGCTCAGGTTAAAGGTGTTGGATAAAGGCTGAAAAAGAGGGTTAAAATCGAGATTAATGTAAATAGATTATACCCAACTTAGAAGAATAAAGCTAAATGTTGAATTACAAGAAAATGCCAGAATTTGAGCTATCTAAAGAAAATGATGTGAGCTTTTTCTCAATATAACAACTTTAACTTATCTAAGCTCTTTAGAACAATATGTAACTGAATGAATAAATATACTTTTTTTTTTAAATAAGAACAAGTAATGGAGAATACATCATAAGGATAAATTCAGTAACTAGAATGTATGAACATAATTAGATAACTAATCAAATTAAATCTCGACTAAAAAGGGAGTCAATAAAAGGAGAAATTCTTAACGAATAAAAAAGGGTTAAGTTATGGGTTAATATTAAGGGAAAAATCAAGAAATAATAGTTAAGGCTCAAAGGGGTTTACTAGTGGTTAATTGTGTGTGTAGGCTTTTTATGGGGTAAATCGGTTAGAACCTAAGTGCCTTTATCATTTTCGTATATCAAATCAAAGGTGTGGTCTTGACATACATAATCGACGGAAGTTCTAGAATAACAAATCAATGTTGACACACTCATAATCAATAAAATCAGTGAGCAAGAGAGATATATGCTCTAAAAGGCTCAAAATCTCACGAAAAGTATGGGTATTTGATGTCAATCTTGTAAATTCAAAACTTCAAGATAATACCTTAATTCAGGGAAACAGTCTAGCAATTTTAATTTTCAAAAGCTAACTCATCATGCTTGATTGCCTAATGTCTTAAAGTTTAAACAATAAATGCACAATTACCTATGGTTTAATTCAAAACATATCAATAAAAATCATAGATCAATCAGAATTTACTCTAATAATGATATGAGAAAATTATTTAAGAATAGATAAAAATTCAGTGATTTTCTGATAATCACATAAATATCCTCCCCACAAGTGTACATTGCCCTCAATGTACAGAGATAGATAATAGCAATATAAGTATAAGATTAGAATAGAGGAAGAGAATCGAAACTGCCCTGAATTTGGATGCACTCCTTGAAAGAGCTAAAACAGGTTTAGAAGCATTGAAAGTGATGTATATATGACATGTAGATAGAGGTGAAGGTGGTGGTAGAGGTTGGGTTCCACAATCACAGTGCCCAGTGAAGAGGTTATCGTGGTGGTTGGTGTCGTGGTGGCTATGGTCGTGGTCGAGCAGGACATGGCAGTCGTGGATGATTGTATGTGTATGCCACAGTAGCACCCATCAACTAAACCTTTTGAAACTGCGATGCCATTGATAATATTTAAGGGATATTATATGTATATGGTTATTAGGGTTAGTAATAATGAAATAACTAGATAAATTAAAATTCAAATTATACTAATAAAAGTCTTGTAAGTAACAGATAATGAAAGTGCAAAAGAAATACAAAAATAAAACAAAAATGAAAAGAAAAACAATTTAAAAATTAGATGGAATTAATAGTCGTCGTTAACAGCTAGATCGTGCGGTGGTGGTGCTGGAGGCGATATGTGAAAATGTTGGCAAATTTTTTGTAGTGTCGCCTCAATGCTGTCGAATCGCTCAGTACAATACTACTCAAAGTGATGAAAGTGGTTAGAAACTTCAGATATTGAAGCAGCCACATGAACTGGTTGGTGGCTCGGTGGGGACTGTGATGATGGGTCCTCCTGAAAGGTAGGGATATCATTAGGAATATCCTCAGCGTCATCCTCATCGGTGGCTCGTGCAATTTGGTGCAGAAGAGGGTCGAACCCAAAACGTTGCTCAATCATTCGCATGTGAAGCATACTTTGGATGCCCTGTGGGGACATCTGACCAATAATAGTGAGTGATGAAGACTGCTCCACTGTATTCAGGAGCCCAAAATATCGTGCTAAACGAGTCACATATGGGCCGATGCTAATGACACCCTTTCGGTGTCTTTCTGTCTGATGGCGGAAGGCAAGGGCAACAAAATATGCGAGATCAAAAGTATGCCCATGGCTTATGCTCCACAGGAAATATACGTCGTGAGTGTTGACGACGCCAGTGCTCTCTCACCTCCCCGTTAATGTGTGTGCCAAAATGGCGTGCAGATAGCGTAGAGCTAGAGATAGAGCCGATGCTTTTGATCGGCTTGGATCATAAATGCCTATAGTTGGGTGAAGGTCGACCCAACATGATGCAGGTGAACGATGAATGTGGAGGTGGAGGTGGGGGAAATGGTCGTTCTCTATAAACTCTTCCGTATACAACCCTATGGCCATTCCAAACTTTGGTACACTGAGCTGACGTACGAGACCGCCAAGTCGAAACTGAACAGTGCCTGGTTGTTGAACTCTGTCATGACGACCTAGTGATTAAATGTCGAGCATAGTTCCAGAGTGACCTCCAGATAAGTCGGTTCAACGATGTCGAAGAACCGGTCTCAAGGGGCAGTAGCGAGAAGAGCTTGAACGGCGTCAGCTAGGTGTATTTGTTCCTGTGCGGCCCAGTCGATGCATCAGCCTACACAAAGGGGTCGGGCTCGTAATATCTGAAATAGTTCTTCTTGAGGGCCCGGTGGGAACTGGAGAAAAGGGTGGCACACTTCAGTGTTTGCACTCGAGGAGGTTGCACGTGACCCCTTTCTTTACTTATTGACTGGGACGGTAGTCTTTTTCTTACGAGTATTTGTCATGTTGTACCTGAAAAAGATAGAATAGTGATAAGGCGAAATTTGGAATACCAATCAAATACATCGTGAGATATGATATGGGGATAGGATTAATCTGTGAGAGAATAAATACTAATAAAAAAATGATCAAAGTGTAGAATCGAGTCCTATATGTGCCACCTAAGCCATCAATATATTAAGTAAATTAGCCATAACAAAGGATTAATAACTAGACTAAACTAAACTACAAATTCAAAGCACCTAATAGTGAGTAAGGGTAATCCTATAAGAAGAATAAAACATGGCAATGAATCTCACTAATAAACTTAATAAGAAGAATTGGCTAAACTAAATAAGAATCATATATTCAAGTGCATGTGAATAAATAAAGGAAGAGTAAAAGAGATAAAATTCAACTAAAATAAAGAATAAAAGAAAATAACAATAAAAAAAATAAAGAAAAGCAGCGAAGGTTAGAAGGTGTAACTAATGATGGTGGGTGGTGATTCGGTTGGGAAGGTAGAAGTGCTGCGACGGCGGCAACCTAGGGACGTTGCTAGCTCAGCTTAGGGGGTGGTCGGATGGTGGGAGGTTGCAAGGGGCTGGGCTATTGTTAGAGATGAGGGAAGAGGGAAACGGTTGTTGCCAGTGGCTCATCAGAGGTGGTGGCCGGAGTAAAGGGGGATTGCGGTGGTGAGAGGTCAATAGGGGAAGAAGATGATGAATAGGAGTTTAAATAGGAATGGTTTTAGGATTTAGGGATTTTAAAGGGAAATGAGGGGTTTTAGAAAAAGGGGGCATAGCCTGTGAAACCCGTGTTGGGCCACATGGTCGTGTCCTACGCTCGTGTGGCTCGAGTTTAGCCCATGTTTATCTCGAAATTGAATGCCCAATTGTCATACAGCCTAGGGACACGCCCGTGTGTCCTAACCATGTGGTTCACACGGTCGTATCACACGATTGTGTGCGATGTTGTTCGTTTCTCCCACTCCCGTGTTAGGTCCTCCACACCTGTGTTCCTGGTTTAAGCTTATGGGTTGATGTTCAAGTCAGTGTCGCACATGGCCTGAGGACACGTTCGTGTTCCTAGGCCATGGCCATGTGGTGCTCCCTTTGTTTCTCCCACGCCCGTTTCCCCTCCAACACGCCCGTGTCCATTAGTCAGGATTGTGCACGAACCTTAAGCACAGTCGTGGCTTTCACCCGTGTTCTATCCTGACTTCGTTTATTGTTTCAATTTTTTAGAAATTCCTCACACGACCTCACGCACGCCCGTGTATCAGGCAGTTTGTCTCCCACGATCTTTTCGTACGGCCGTGATATTTTATCATAGGTCGTGTCTTTACTAAATTTTTGTAAAAATTAAGGTGCAGTTTTACCACAGTCTGGGACACACCCGTGTCCCTTAACCGTGGGCTTAACACGGCCGTATCGCACGGCCGTGGCTCATTTGCCGAGGCCCATGTACCTCTATTTTGGAAAAAATGTGAGTCCTGTTTCAACATGGCCTTGGCCACGACTGTGGGCCAAGCTGTGTTCGCCCTTATCAAATGTCAAATTTTCCTGCAGTTAAACTATAAAGAGTTAAAGAAAAATTAAACCCTATTTGGTGAGGTTAGTGCTTGGGTTGCCTCTCAAGAAGTGCTTATTTAAAGTCTAAGCTCGAATTTACCATATGACATATTTAAGCAGGTTCGTGGAGCCGTAACTTATCTCTATTATCCTTAGAGTCCTCACCGTTATAAAGTTTAAGACGATGTTCATTTATCTTGAAGGTGCCATGAGTTGGATGACTTACCTCTACTATGCCATATGGAAAAACAGTTTGGATGACGAATGGACCTAACTAACGTGATTTTTGCTTCCCAGGAAATAATTTGAGCCTTGAGTTGTATAGCAAGACAAGATCCCCCATCTTCAAATTACTTGAGTTGCTTTAATCGAGCATTATGGCGGCGTTTCGTGGCTTCTTTGTATAGGCGTGAATTCTCATATGCATTAGTTCGCTACTCATCTAACTCGTTTAACTGCATCAACCTGTTTTCACCTGCAAGTTTAGGATCAAAGTTTAGAAATTTTATATCCCATAATGCCTTGTGTTCTAACTCAAATGGTAGATGGCAACTTTTTCCATAAACAAGTCTGTAAGGGGATGTTCCCATGGGGGTTTTAAAAGCAGTTCTATAAGCCCACAAAGCATCATCTACTTTCATCGCCCAATCCTTCCTATTTGATTCTACTGTCTTTTCTAGGATACGTTTAAGCTCTCGGTTTGCTACTTTGACTTGCCTACTAGTTTGAGGATGGTAAGGGGTCGCTGTTCTGTGGTGAACTCCGTATTTCTTAAGGGTCTTATCAAATTGGGCGTTACAAAAATGAGTACCTCTATCACTGATAATTGCTCTAGGTGTTCCAAGTCGAGAGAAGAGTTTCTTAAGGAATCGTACTACCACTCGAGCATCATTAGTAGGTAAAGCTTGGGCTTCCACCCATTTGGACATATAATTGACGGCTACTAAGATGTATTTATTCCCAAATGAACTAGGGAATAGACCCATACATTCGATACCCCAAACGTCAAATATTTCACATGAAAGCATGTATGTTTGGGGCATTTCGTCACGTTTAGAGATATTACCTATTCATTGGCATTTGTCGCAAGTAGCAACATACCTGTTGGCGTCTTTGAATAGTGTAGGCCAATAAAAACCTGATTCGAGTGTTTTATGTGCAGTCTTATTTCCACTATAATGTCCTCCAGTCGGTTCTAAGTGGCAATGGTCCAATATTTTAAATGCTTCTGACCTTGTAACGTATCTCCTAATGACTTGATTTGCACATATATGGAAAAGAAAATGATCTTCCTAAAAGTAGTTTTTCACATCACTAAAGAATCGCTTCTTTTGCGGATGTGTCAACCCTTTTGGGATAACGTTAGTGGCTAAAAAATTTGAAATGTCTGCAAACCAAGGTACTTCAAAATTAGATATAGCAAAGAATTGTTCTTCAGGGAACGAATCATTTATTTCAACTTCATCTAGCTCTTTGGTACTTGAATTTGCAGGCCTGGAAAGATGATCAGCTGTGAGATTTTCAGCTCCTTTCTTATCTTGAATCTCCAAGTCAAATTCCTGCAATAACAGAATCCATCGAATGAGTCGAGGTTTTGCATCAGCCTTAGTTAAAAGGTAGCGAAGAGCAGAATGGTCAGTACAAACGACAACTCTAGACAATATTAGATATGGCCTAAATTTATCGAATGCAAAAACCACAACTAGCAGCTTTTTCTCCGTGGTGGTGTAGTTTTCTTGTGCGGAGGTTAAAGTTTTGCTGGCATAATAGATCGGTTGAAAATGCTTGTCTCATTGCTGTCCCAAAACTGCACCTATTGCAAAATCATTTGCATCGCACATTAGTTCGAAAGGTAAATTCCAATCAGGTGGGATTATAATTGGAGCATTAATCAATTTATCCTTTAAAGTATTAAATGCTTCTAAACATCCCTGATCGAAATTAAAAGGCACATCTTTTTCTAGTAATTTAGTCAAAGGCTTAGCTATTTTAGAAAAGTCTTTAATAAATCTTCTATAAAACCCAGCATGTCCTAAAAAGCTTCTAATAGCCTTAACCGAACTAGGGGGAGGTAGTTTTCAGTGGTTTTAATTTTAGATTTATCAACCTCAATCCCTTTACTAGAAATTTTATGTCCTAAAACAATACCTTCTTGAACCATAAAGTGACATTTTTCCCAGACAAGTACAAGGTTCGTTTCCTCACATCTTATTAGAACTCGTTCTAAATTTTTAAGGCAAAGATGGAAAGAGTTACCGAATACCGAGAAGTCATCCATAAATACCTCCATGATGTCCTCTACGAGTTCGTCAAAAATGGCCATCATGTAACTCTGAAAAGTAGCATGAGCATTACATAATCCAAAAGGCATTTTACGATAAGCAAATGTACCGTATGGACATGTAAATGTTATTTTTTCTTGATCTTCAGGAGCTATTGGGATTTGAAAATAACCAGATAGTCCGTCTAAAAAGCAGTAGTACATGTGCCCTGATAATCTTTCCAACATTTGGTCAAGAATGGCAGGGGAAAGTGATTTTTTCTCGTGGCATCATTCATCTTCCTATAGTCAATGCAAACTCTCCAACCTGTGACTGTCCTTGTTGGGATTAATTCATTCTTCTCATTGGCTACAACAGTCATGCCTCCTTTTTTAGGAACAACCTGCACTGGACTTACCCAAGAACTGTCAGAAATAGGATAAATAATTCCAGCATCTAGGAGTTTAATTACCTCAGCTTTAACAACTTCTTTCATGTTGGGGTTCAGTCATCTTTTAGCTTGCACACATGGCTTATATTCATCTTCCATTAAAATTTTGTGGGTACAAAAAGAAGGGCTGATCCCTTTAATGTCAGAAATTTTCCAAGCTATAGCCCTTTTATGCTCTGTTAATACTTAAAGTAATTTCTCTTTCCCCTTAGGTTGCAAGTTAGAAGCAATAAACACTTGTAGTATAGAATTATTTCCAAGGAATGCTTATTCCAAGTGATTTGACAATTATTTAAGTTCCAGTTTAGGAGGTTCTTCAATAGAGGGTTTTTGCTTAAGTTCATCGTTTGCCTTAATACCCTCATATTTCGCTTGTCTTGGGAAGGGCTTATTGGAATTTAGTTCAGCTTTTATCTTTCCTATTTCAGAATCACCATCATCTACCTCATCTCCTTGAGCAAGACACAGTTCCAACGTGTCCTTATGTACGATTTCCTTAAAAGAATCTTGAGTAGCATGATCAATAGAGTCAATAAAATAACATAAGTCATCCTGTTCCCTAGAAAATCTCATGGCATCATAAATTTTAAAAATAATCTCCTCGTCACCTACTCTAAGCACAAGTTTACCATCACCTACATCAATAACAGCCCTAGCAATGGCTAAAAATGGATGACCTAAGATTAAAGGCACTTCAACATCTTCATCCATGTCAAGCACAACGAAATCAGCAAGGAATATAAATTTATCTACTTTTACAAGTACGTCTTCTATAATACCCCTAGGATATTTAACAAATCTGTCAACTTGTTGAATACTCATCCTAGAGGGTTTAGGTTCCCCAAGACCAAGTTGTTTAAACATTTTATATGGAATCAGATTAATGCTAGCGCCTAAATCAGCTAGTGCCTTATCAACATTCAAACTACCAATTAAGAAGGGAATAGTAAAACTTCCTGGATCTTTTAGTTTGGTTGGCAGTTTATTTTAGAGTATGGCCGAGCACTCCTCGTTAAGTTCCACTGTAGATAAGTCTTCAAACTTCTTTTTATTCATTAGAAGCTCCTTTAAAAATTTTGCATATGTAGGCATCTGTGATATAGCTTCAACAAAAGGTAAGTTAATATGCAGTTGTTTAAAAAGTTCAAGAAATTTATCGAATTGTGCATCCATGCAGTCTTTCTTCAACTTTTCTGGATATGGGATTGGTGGTTTGTATTCCTTTGGCATTGGATTGTCATTTTTTTCGGGTTTTCCCTCCTCTCCTTCGGTTCTGTAAGCTTTTTGTGCTGGCTTCTTTTCAGATTCAGCTAACACTTTCCCACTCCTTAGTGTAACTGCTTTCACATGTTCTTTTGGATTGGGTTCGGTGTTATTAGGTAGACTTTTTAGTGGTCTCTTTGAAATCATCTTAGCCAACTGTCCAATTTCATTCTCGAGCCCTTGAATCGATGCTTGCTGATTTTTAAGTGCAGTTTCAGTATTCTAAAAACGGGTTTCCGCTACTGAAATAAATTTTGTCATCATCTCCTCAAGGTTCGGCTTTTTCTCTTGCTGGTAGGGTTGTTGTTGGAATCCTGGAGGGGGTGGTGGTCTCTGATTCCCTTGGACTCCCCATGAAAAATTTGGGTTGTTCTTCCAACTTGCATTGTAAGTATTACTATAAGGATTATTTTGAGATCGAGGATTATTACCCATATAATTCATTTGTTCGTTCTCCATGTTGTGACCATAGGGTGGGTATTCTGAATTGCTCGTTCCACCTCCACTTGCATCGTACTGCATTACTGGATTAACCTGTGAAGAACCAAGTAAACCATCAATTTTTCTATTCAAAAGTTCTACCTGATTAGAGAGCATAGTAACCGAATCGATGTTAAACACGCCGGCTGCTTTTGTTGGCTTTATCCCCATGACTTGCCACTAATAATTATTCAATGACATCTCTTCTATAAATTCGTAGGCCTCTTCAGGTGTCTTATTATTAATAGTCCCACCAGTAACTGCGTCAATCATCTGTCTAGTCGAAGGATTCAGGCCGTTGTGAAAAGTTTGAACCTGTAGCCAAAGTGGTAACCCATGGTGAGGGCACCTTCTCAATAGATCCTTGTATCTTTCCCATGCATTATAAAGTGTTTCTAAATCCATTTGCACAAAAGAAGAAATATCATTCCTTAGTTTAGCTGTTTTAGCCGGCAGGAAATATTTAAGCAAAAACTATTCGGTCATTTTTTCCCAAGTGGTGATTGATCCTTGTGGTAACGAGTTCAACCACTATTTAGCTTTATTCCTCAATGAAAAGGGAAATAACCGAAGGCGAATGGCATCGTCAGAAATGTCATTGATCTTATAGGTGTCGTAGAATTCCAGAAAGTTTGCTAAATGAGTGTTTGGATCCTCGTCCTGCAAACCATCAAACTGAACAAACTGTTGTATCATTTGAATTGTGTTAGGTTTCAGTTCAAAATTACTTGCAGAATAGCAGGTCTAACTATACTCGATTCAGCTCCTATTAAACTAGGTTTAGCATAATCATACATACTACGAGGAGCAGGATTCTGATTTACTAGGTCTGCAATAGCTACAGGAGGTAACTGATTATTATGATTATCAGCCATCTCCTCAGTTGTGGGCTGAATATCATCCTCTTGCCCTTTCTCTATGTATCGTAGGCTTCGCCTTATTTCTCTTCAGTTTCTGCGAGTTGTGCCTTCGATCTCACTATCAAAAAGTAAAGGTCCTGACGGGTTTCTTCTAGTCATAAACTATAAAAATCTGCCAGAAGTAAATAAAAGAAAATTTAGTAATTTAAGCAAAAAATTAAATTAAATTTCAATAAAAAATAAAAAATGGCTAAAGTAATAAAAATTAAGTGTTCCTAATATCTTAGTCCCCGACAACAGCCCTAAAAACTTGATGGTCGTGAAACTAACTAATAATTCGACTTAAGGCAAGCGCACCTATCGAACAGTAGTATAGTTATGTGAGATCGGAATATCGTATCCACGAGGACTAAAAGTACTAGTAGTTACTCTCTTTTTATTATCTTGCCTAAGAATTTAAGGGTGTTTTTAAACTAAATTAATTTTCTAATTTATCTAAGATCACGACAAAGGCGAAAGTTGGAAAATACTTTAGGGAAAACAATTGAGAAGACAATACCTAAGAAAGAATCCACCTAGACTTCACTTATTACCTTTGACTTAGACGATTTATTCACTTGACTTATTCTGTAGAAATCCCTAATTTATGTTAATATCTCTCTCGAGACTAAGAACAATTGACTCTAGGTTGATTAATTGAAATCTCTTTCTAATTATAACCCCTATTGTCGCATTAACTCGATCTATGGATTCCCTTATTAGATTTGACTCTAATCCGACAGATTTATGTCGTCTTATCTCTAAGATTGCATTCAACTCCGCTTAATTATGAATGATCTACTCTTAAACAGGGACTTTTGATCCACTAAATAAGCACATCAAAAACCTGGATTAATATCCTGAAATATTAAAGCAAGAATTAAAACTCATAATTAAGAATAAGAACAAGTATTTATCATATAAATCAAAGCATAATAAGATTCGTCATAGGGTTCATCTCCCTTAGGTATTTAGGGAGTTTAGTTCATAATAATAATGGAAAACATCTCAAAGTTTGGAAAACAACAAAACATAAAGAAACCCAAGAACTTCTAGGAAATTGGATGGAATTCTTCAGTCTTGATGTAGATCCTGGCTCCGAGGTGATTTCGATGGCTAGTCGTAAGTATTTTCTGCCTCCAACTCTGTGTGTCCCCCACCAATCCTCTTCTAGGGTCTTTATATAGACTTTTAAATGCCCAAATTAGCCCAAAATAAGCCTTTTCCGAGTAGAACTAGACTTGGGTCGACACGGACACGGCCGTGTACCACGCCTGTGTGAAGATGCTCAGGCCATGTGCAATTCTGACTTGGATTAATGTCGACACGGCCAGGACACACGGGCGTGTGGTCTACTCATGTGTCACACACGGGCGTGTGGATCACCCGTGTAGAAGTGCTTAGGCCGTGTGAAACACTAATTTAGGCCCAATTTGTCTGTTTTTGGCCCGTTTCCCGCTCTTTTGGTTATCCTAAGCTTTCCTGAGTATAAAACATGAATTTAAAGGATTAAGAGCATCGAATTCAATAAAACCAAGGAAAAATCATCCATAAATATGCCAAGTATGGGGTAAAAATATGTATATATTATGGTTTATCAAGACATTCATTACACACATTTTGGATAGAGGAAGCACTAAGGGACGTAAAAGCAGAGGCAGAGGGAAACCGACGAGCCAAGCATGGTGAGAGCTGAGTTGGGTATTCTTGAGTCTTGACACTGGAGGATTGGAACGATTTTGGAATCTGATGCTGTTAAATCAAAAAGAACAGGATGAGATCGACAAAGATATGCCATTACCGGTGGGAGGGGGAGCATGAGACATTCATTTTAGGCTAGTGATTAGTTTTATGAAGCTTGAGTTGCAGAGGGAGCCATTTCATCTTCACAATATCGGTTGTGGGCTATTAATTTGTTTTTGTTTTTTCTTGTTATTTTTTTTTTAAAGTTGTTTTAATCTTTTCAAAGACAGTGTCTTTATTATACCAACTCACACAACCAATCAGAGTGGATGTGGGTGGGGGATGTAACGGTTGCCTATTTTATTAATTTCACCAGCAATTAGTTTTGGTCCCAAAAACAGTTATATTATTGCAATAATTTTTTTATATTTTTAAGAAAATCAATAAAAAATTTGTATTTGAAAACAAAAGTAAAGGTTAAATAGCACCACTTCAATTAAAAATTTGTTTTGATTTTTGTATATATTTTTATAGATTTATTTACGATCATAATTTAAACTTGTTATACATCAGATACAATCGACCCGAACCCTACTAAGGATCCGGGTCTCCGACCCGTGACATAAATAGGTCCCACCAGGAGATTGAATGCGAAACGAGCCACGAAGAGAATAGTAAGGCGAGCTCGCGAACCCAGCTTGCAAGGCAAAGCCAAGGACCCAGGTGGCAATGTAAGACCATTGCCTCAACTCACATACACCCAGGGACCTCGTAGAAAGGGCTATGTGCTTTGCAAGCCACCTAAACACATGTCCAATAGGTATGGAGCCCACCCAGAACATCAGTCCCAGGAATAGAAAGAACCGCGTGCTCCACAGACACGTGCCCAGCAAACCTAGAGTTCGCAGAGAATGTCTGTACTAGAGACAAAGAATGTCAGTATTAGAGACAACAGAGTCAAGACAAAATAGTGGGGCCCTATCATGAACTGTAATAGCATCTGTAACAACATGTATAAATACTCCAACATCCTTATCAATAAGGGACACGAGAAAATATTACTCAATAATTGGGGCGGTGAGCGTGGATGAACTTTCGATCATCAGATTTTTTCGAGTTTCATTAAATTTTCTTCAGCCCTCAAAGATGATAGCTCACTCGAGTAAAAAATTCCCCCTTCAACACTACATCAAGACAAGCCGGAGCATTAGGTTCCGGTGACTAGCACAACGAAGTAGACTTTTTCACAGGATGATTCACTGGAAAATCAGAAAACCTTGGTGACACGGCTTATATGAGAACTTCTAGCCCTTTAGGCGTGAATATCTCTACCAGTCAGGGGTTGTCACTCCCTCTCAACCAAAAGGCACCCTCGCAACAGCTCTTAGCCCTTCATGTAACAGCACGTTTTTCAGTGGTGCCGGAAACAGTGGTTTCGGGGCCACTAAATCCAACGATTAAATTTGTAAATATTATTATTTAATATTTACGAGTCAAATGTGATTTTAAAAAGGTTTTTGATTTGATAATTTATGTTATATAAGCGATTTATCAAGTTCAAGTGGTAAGAGCCTAAAGTCAAGTGGTTTTAGAAAATGAGGTATTGGGACCTCGTTTCTATAAATTGTGTCATAAATATTTTTGTAAATATGGTATTAAAGTTTCATTAAAAATTTTAATGTTTCGATAGTTAAATAATTAATCGTAAAAGATGTAAAATTTGATCACTATTTGATTTGGGTATTTAAATGGTTAATTAAATAAAGGAAAATAGACTTAAATAGTAATTAGACCATTCAAGGAGTTAGTGGACAATTATGGGCATGAAATTGGTATTTTATTTATTAACCAAGGTTAAAATGGTAATTTGATAAATTAAATTAAATAAAATAAAAAAAGTTATTATCATCATTTTCATGTCTTCTTCACTGAATGGTAAGGAGAAAAGCACTATTTTTAGACCTTGAGGTTTCAGAAACTTCACTAGTTAATTTGGTAAGTGATTTTAGCCCTGTTTTTAATAATTTTTATGTTTTTGAGATCGTTACAACTAGGTCCAGCTAGCTCGTACTTTCAATTTTGAAAATGTTAAAGATTTTGAATGTTGCAATTGATGAACTTTGTGATTTTAGATATTAAATGATGAATTTGAGATATTAGTTGTTATTTAAAATTATTTTATTAAGTGATTTTTGATGAAATTTTCGATTAGGGACTAAATTCTTAAAATAGTAAAAGTACAAGGATTTGATGTGAAATTGTTGCAATAATGGGCTGTATTAGATGCCATAAGCATTCGGCTAGGCTCAATTTTGGGTAAAAATTGTTAATTTGCATGTTTTAGGCTCAGCAGCTAAATTGAATAATAGTAAAACTTTAAGGGTAATTTTGTAAAAATGTCAAAAATGACTAAATTGCATGAAATATTGTTTTACTGTCTAAATTAATAGATTGAATGAAATTATTAATTTAGATCAAGATCGGGTGAAAAATCGAGGAGAATAAAAAATTACCAAAATGCCCATGTACTTTGTCATTTCTGTAGTTTAGCCAAGTAAGTTCATATGAACTATTATCATCTAATGGCTTATTAAATTGAAGGTTTAATGTATGATATGTTATTATGCAAATTATCATGTCACGAAACAACGTAAATCTAACGACGTTTGACGATTATCGAGCCCTGTTTGAACCTTAGGAATCCGTAGGATACAAATGACTTGTCATTACGGTTTACGTGTTTTGGGTGCTAGTCTTGATGTCCTACGATGGTTGAGGTCCGACATGTATTGCAAATACTCCACAGCTCGTGTGAGCAGTATCGTGTAGCTTACATTCTGACCTACAGCTTGTGTGAGTAGGCCTATTTTACAGCTCATGTGAGCATACTCATTTCACAACTCGTGTTACCATATATGTACAGGAAAGGAAAAACTACAGTTAGATGTTTAGCACACTCCGTGTGAGCTATCCTGCGTATCCAACATTATTCTATTCAGTTCAACAAGTAAGAATTTTACAAGGAAATAGTAAGTGTTCAATACGAACTAAAACATGTATGTATAAAATACATTCAAATGGTGAGCTACATGGAAAAACATGTTATGTTATGATGGATGATAAATTCAATTGAATCATGTTCAAGTATAAAGGCTATTCATGTTAAATTCATACAAATTATGTTTAAATGAATTGACATTTGTTGTTGATGTGCTTAGGCTTGTGCCAAGCTTATGAATGGATTATATCATGTTTAGCCTTAATGAAATACATTGAAACGGTAAGTGTTCAATGGGTTATATGCTTATGTACATGAAAAGGTGGTATAAAGCAAAGTATGTAATTTCTTATGAAATTGTTTATCATGAAGTTGATTCCAAAAGTGCTATGTTTAAATGCACTAACTTGTAATCATGGTTGATGTTATGCTTATATCTTATGTGTTATGCATATGAAACGAGTGAGGAAAGGTAATGAAATGGTAAATTCATAATTGAAACGAAATTTAATGAAAAGGGAATAATGAGTTGAAAGATTTACTTATTTGTGAGAAAATTTATGTATATTTTGGATGAATATACCTATATCATGGATAAATACACTAAGTCAGGTAAAGATAATGTCGTTTGGGCTTATGTTAAGCAATGGAAATAGAATTGAAAGTAAGTAATTGAAAGGTGTACAATCTTAGAAAGGTTGATGATTATATATTACATCCTATAAAATCCTATCATGTTATGAATGATAAATATATGCTACTTTAATGAACTTACTCATTTGTGAGTTGATGATCATAGAAATTTATGAATCTTATGGCATTGGCATAGGTCTATGTTTATTTTATAAAGTTTATTATTGAAATGGAATATTATGCTCAAAGTTTATACGAGCTTACGAAGCATTTATTGCTTACATAGTTATTTTCCTTTACTTTATAGATTATAGAAAGCTCGATCGGGTTAGAAGCTCGTCGGAGATCCATCACACTATCTATCAATTCTATCGGTAAATTTTGATGCTTTGGATTTGGTTATAATGGTATGTATAGGTGGATTATGTCTAATGTTTAGTTAATGATATTGGCATGTAATGTTTATTTGAATTTCTGAAACTTATGTTATTTTGGAGCCTTGATGGTTGGTGTGCTTTTGGCACTTTGATGCTTAATGATTGGTGTTTATATGATCAAATTGATGCATTGATGCATGATTTTATGGCCAAAGTGGTATGTGTTGGCATGTTTGCAAATTGATCATTTAGGACATGTTTTGATATGAAATTTAATCATGTTTGGTTGAATTATGACAATTTGGACCTAAATTTGGTATGTATATATATTGAATGTTGGAACATTTGGTAAGGACTAGTTTTGTGTCATTTATATGGTTTTGATACATGAGAGAAGTGATTTAAATAGTAAAGTTATTTTACTATGGCATGAATCTAATACGGTAAGGTTGGTATGTGTCAATTGTAGTATGTTTTGGTATGGAAATAAGTTAGCCGCTAAATGGTTAAATATGCACATGTTTAGGTATGATTAATGTACATGTTTGAGGCGCATTTATGGCATATTGGTTGAATGGAATTTGGTCATTTGACATTGGTCATTTTGTTCATGTTTAAACATGTTTTAATACCTTGGTAATATGTGAAAATGGCTTGTAAGGAAGTACTTGAATTGGGTGAAAGAAATGGCTTGAATTTGGCCTATTTCTTGTCCACACGGCCAAGCGACACGACCGTGTGTCCCGTGTAGGTTGCATTTCAAAAGTTACATGGCCTAGAACGCGGGCGTGTGGCTTGCCTGTGTGAACCAAGTTAGAGAGTTCCATGGGCACGAATACGGGCTAGGACACGATTATGTGTCCCTACTTCGAATGACCATACAGCCTGAGACAAGGGCATGCATCTTAACTGTGTGAGTCACATGGCCTAGCCACACAGCCGTGTGACCCTTACAGTGTGAATTTTTCCATCTTTTTTGATGAAGTTTTAAATGTTTCCGATTTAGTCTCAAATCATTTCTAAAGTGTTTCTAAAGCCTCGAGGACTCGAATTAGGGATGTAATGCATATGTTTGATTGAATTTTGCAATGATTATAGTGAGTTAAGAATAAATGATTTAAGTTATGTTTTGATGGTAATGCTTTGTAACCCTATTCCGACGAAAGATACGGGTTAGGGATGTTACACTTATGGAGCAAGTGGCCACTCAGGAGGCTCGATTTGAAAAACAACAAGTTGTTCAGTAGGAGTTGCTTAAGTAGAACGAGGAGCTATGAAGAAAGGTGTATTCTTATAACTCTGGTTTTCAAGAAAATGTAAACACACAGGACGATGCCCTAGGCACCTAGGATAAGGAATGGAAAAATGAGATAGATGAGTTACGAAGAGACGTATGGGCATTACACCCTAAATTGCAAGACTGATCGTGATTTTCATGTGACAGGTTTTAAATATTTATAAAGAATCATTCTTGAAACTAACTATTATCACGATGTAGGCAAGTGTACCTATCGAACAATAGTATAGTTTTAACAAGACCGGATTGTTGAACCCAAAGGAACTAAAAGTACTAGTAATGACTGTCTTTTTATTATCTAGCCTAAGAATAAGGAGGTTTTGTTTTAACTAACTAATTATCTAAACTAAGAATTCACAGAAAATAGAATTGGGGACTTCCTTTTGGAAAACGATTGAATTAAGACAATACCTAAGGAAAAATCCACCTAGACTTCACTTGTTATTCTGACTCCGAATCGGACGATTTAATCATTTAACTTGTTCCGTAGAGATCCCTAAGTTATGTTATTATCCCTATTCAAGACTAATAACGTCTAATCCCTAGATTGAATAATTGAGACTTTTCTCTAATTAACACCCTAAGGTTGCATTAACTCGATCTATGGATCCCCTTATTAGGTTTCAACCTAATCTGACAAAATCTTGTCACCCTATCTCTAGGCGCATAATCAACTCCGCTTAATTATGAGAAATGTACTCTTAGACAGGGTCTATTCCTCCTCTAAATAAGAGCTTATCTTGAATCAGCATCCTGGGATATCAAAATAAGAATTAAGAACACATAATTAAGAACAAGTTAAATATTTATCATACAATTCAGAAAACAATAACAAGATTCATCTTAGGTTTCATTCCCCTTAGGTATTTAGGGGATTTAGTTCATAACTAAAAAGGAAAACATCTTAGAAGAATAATGAATACAAAACATAAAGAAAACCAAAAACTCCTAAAGGGAAATTGAGGAGAGATTTTTAGTCTTGATGGTGAATCAGCCTTCTGAGATGGATCAATCGGCTTCCCTTGAACAGTTCCCTGCCTCCTTCTCTCTATCTCCCCTTTTGTCCTCCTCTAGGGTGTATTTATAGGCTTTAGAATGCCTAGAAGCCCTCAAAATTGGCCTTTTCCGAATTGCACTCAACTTGGGCTCGACAGGGACACGCCCGTGTGACACGCTTGTGTGCGATTACTTCAGGTCGTGCTCGAGCCTGTTAAATAGGCACGGCCGTGTGGTCCACCCGTGTGAGTCGTGCTTCAATTCTGTCAATTTGACACGACCGTGTGGTCTATCCGTGTGAAGAGGTCCAGGCCGCGTTGATTTCGTACTTTGGCCCATTCGTTCCTTTCGCTCTCCTATGCTCTCCTAAGTATAAAACATGAAATTAAGGCACTAAGAGCATCAAATTCACCAATTCTAAGGGAAAATCATCCATAAAATGTGTTAAGCATGGGGTAAAAACATGTATAAATTACGGTTTATCAAAGACATGGATTGACTGTTCTACTCTAATAACCCACTTACCCTTGAGCTCGCAGTAGTAAACCTACCATATGACTTTAGGGTCTCCAAAGATATGTTCGAGGCAAGAAGGGACTCGTGGGTTCACCTGATAGAATACAATGACTATATAAATATGCTGGAAACAATAGATGCAACGACATGTATAACTTTTTCCATAATGCTTAAAGGGAGTGCCAAGGACTGGTACCTTTACCTTTCACAAGGTTCGGTCCAAAAAATTCTCACAATTGGGTCAAATGTTCTTAGGCAGATTCAAGGCCCCTAGGCCAATCATGAATATGCCTATGGGCCTAATGTCAGTGGAGCAGAGGGAAGGTGAGTCCTTTTAGGATTACATAAAAAGATTTCATGCAGCGACCCTAACATAAAAAATTTGAAGGACTAGTGGGCCATAGATGACTTCATCATGGGAGTGCAAAACGATCATGTATAATATTCCTTTATAGATAACAGACCGCAGAGTGTAACTGATTTGTATCATTGTGCTCATAAATTTGTAGAAGCAAAAGAAATCAACCAGGCATCATGTGCCACATCTCAGAGGGAAGACAGGTAGTTTCGAAACAAAGAGGGAACCCGTAGCTGACAAGGTCCTCCTGATCAATCATTGCGAGTAAGAAATGACATGTCACAAAGAAGTCAGGCTTAGAATGATACCCTCAAGGCTCCCTAGACACCCTAGCAAGAACACGCCAGGAGATACGCCCCCAGAAAGGTTTGAGGCTTACACCCCCTGAATGCTACATACACTTATATCATCGACAAGGTTAAGAGCCTCAACATCTTGTCCAAGCCACCCCCAATGAGGAGTATTGGGAGAAAGGTGAACTCGAGGGACTGATGTGCTTTCCAAGATTATATGGGACACAGGAAAAATGATTGCTTCACACTAAAAGATGCCATAGAGAAAGTAGTCTGAAATGGCAAGCTCTTAGATTATGTGAACCAGAGTGGTTAGCAACAGGGTTATAGCTCATGCGGTGACCCCAGGGGAAAACAAAAAGTTTGAAGCACCATCTATGTAATCGTAGGTATGGATGACGACTAGGCAGGTTCCAACACAAAAAGAAGGGCACACATGAGATATGTGATGTCAGTTAGTGCCCCCAAGAGGCCGTGTTGACAGGAAAAATGGAATGTTGAGTTTGTTGGTGATAACGAAGAACTAATCCATGACAAGGAGGGAAACGACCCGATGGTGGTTTCAATGGTAATCGTTGGTTTTGAGGTTAAGAGGATACTTGTTGACAATGGAAGTGCAGTGGAGGTATTATCTTGGGAAGTGTTCCAGAAGATGGCATTAAAAGAACATGCGTTGTCTAGAGCTAGTCCGTTATACGACTTTATGAACCATCAGTCAAGGTGAAAGGCTTAATCACCTTGTCAATCACCTTAGGGGATGGTGGGCACAGTACCACAAAATATGTTCAGTTCTTTATGGTGGACCATCCAATGACATACAACGCCATCTTCGAGAGACCCATAATGAGGATGGCAAGGATAGTGGTCACAACATTTTGTATGAAAATTAAATTTCTAAAAAAAAACTGAGTTGGATTCTAACGATCTAATCAATGCACTGCGAGGCAGTGTCCAATGTTGTCTGTCAAGTAAGTAAGAGAGCCCGTAGCTGAAGGGTAGAGCTCACAAGAGGCCTATTTAACAAGTTAGATTTTGGATTTGGATAGTTTGAATGTAAGAGACGAGTACAGGAACAAAAACCCGAAGCTGCAAAGCGTACTGAAACTCTGCAACTATTTTGTGACAACGAAGAGAAAACTGTCAAAATCTTTCAGCACTGACAAAGGAAGAGAAAAACATGTTGGTCAGGTTTTTTTAAAAAAACATGTTGGTCAGGTTTTTTTTTAATCTGCAACAGACATGCCAGGTGTAGGCCCCTCAAGTGATTATGCACAAGCTGAACGTGCTTCCAGAGGTGAAGTCAATAAAGTAAAAGAGAATAAAGTTCGCGCCTTAGGTGATAGAAGTAGTGAGATAGTAAGTTGCTAAGATATTATCAGCAGGATTTATATGGAAGGTGGAATATCCAGATTGGTACTTGAACATCGTAATGATGAAGAAAATGAACAGTAAATAGAGTATGTGAATCGACTTCACCAGCCTCAACAAGGCATGCCCAAAGGATAGCTTTGCCCTACCCTCGATCGATCAATTGGTCAATGTTTCTCCGAGCCACAGGTTGGTGAGCTTTATGGATGCTTTCTCAGGTTATAATCAGATCCTATTGGACAAAGGTGACTAGGAGAAAATAGCTTTCAACACCAAAGGACTTTTTTGCTACTGGGTCATGCCGTTTGTTCTCAAGAACACGGTGGTGACCTATCAGATGTTAGTAAATAGGACATTCAAGAACCAGATAGGTTCCAACCTCGAGGTCTACGTGGATGACATGTTTGTGAAAAGCGAGTCTCAGGGAAGCATGTACAAAGCCTATCAGAGACATTCGCAGTCCTAAGAGCTCACAGCATGAAACTAAACCCAAAGAAGTGTGCTTTTGAAGTATGAGATGGCAGGTTCCTAGTCTTTATGATTTTGGAGAGAGAAATAAAGGTAAACCTCGAAAAAATCCAGGCAATCATGGAAATATCTCCTTCGTAACCATAAATGATATACAATGTCTCATAGGAAGAGTGGTAGCATTGAGCAAATTTATCTTGAGGATGACAGACAAGTGCCTTCCTTTCTTCAAAGCTTTAAGAACCTTCTTCTCGATGATAGAAGAGTGTCAGCCAACCTTTGAAGAACTAAAACTATACCTCATCTCCCCTTTACTACTCAAATCTCATTGGGTAGGGGAAACACTCTATCTATATTTGGCTACCTCAGAAGAGATAGTCATGACAATACTATTTAAATTAGAGGGTGTCCACCAATTCCCGGTATATTACATCAGTAAGGTACTCCAAAATGACGAACTGAGGTGCTAAAAAATAGAAAAGTGTATCTATGCTTATTGCAGCTCACAAGTTACGACCATATTTCCTAGCCTATCTAGTTGTTATGGCTACCAATCAGCTTATGAAGGAGCTGCTATCTAAAGCGGACACTTTAGAAAAGGTAACAAAGTGGAGTATTGAGTTCACTAAATATAGGATAGACTTTTCCCTACAAACCGCAATAAAAGGGATAAGTGCTAGCTGATTTCATAGTGGAGTGTTCTTTTGAAAGAACTGTCGCTGTAGCTGGTAATGTGGGTTACAATTCAAAATGTTGGATGATGTATGTCCTGTAAAAATTGCACGATGTATGAACCTTGATGAATGTTAACAACTTTATTTGTTACATTTTGTGATAAAGCATGACATGCTAATGATTTAATAAGTTATATTTTATGATGAGGCGCCATGTGCACCATATATTATACTAAAATTTCTCTTTCGCTTGTTGAACGTCGTCTTCTAGCTAGCCCCTCTCAGAAAGTGCATATGTAACTGACAATTCAAAAACTTGGCTAGTTTTTGTTAATGGCTCCACAGCTAAAATAGGATCAGGGGCACGTGCACTCATAATCGACCCGAAATGGCAATGAATGGTAGTATGGACTATCATTTGGGATTCAAACATCAAATAACATCGTCGAATATGAAGCCTTGGTGTTAGGACTGCAATTAGCATGCCAATTAGGAGCAAACGATCTAATTATCCATACAGATCCACAAATGCTGGCAAAGTAGATGAATGGCGAATATGACGTGAAAGAAGCAGAGCTAAAAAATATCATACAATTGCATCACAACTACTTGTGGGGTTCAATAAAGCCCAAATGAAGCAGCTCCCCAGAAGCAACAACACACGTGTCAATGTATTGTCCAAATTGGCATCCTCGGTTGTCATCGAGCAAAGAGGGAAAATCCTATTCGATCATAGCGAGACCCCGAGCTATGACACGCCACAAGTGTTATACATGGATTAGAATAAGACCTGGATGACACCAATAGTTCGTATCCTTCAAGAAGAACCAGACAATCGAGAGAAAAAAGTGCTCGTGAAACTATAATACAAAGCAGCAAGATACACCCTATTGGATGATGTACTGTATAGAAAAGGGTTTTCGCATCTATTATTGCAGTGCCTATCTCCATCTGAAGCGAAGTACGTTATGAGAGAGATCCACGAGGGAATTCGTGGCGATCATTTGGGAGGCAAATTGCTTGCGCAGATAATCTTTAGACAATGGTACTATTGGCCTACAATCCAGGAAGACACCCATCAATTAGCTCGCACGTATGATTCATGCCAGAGAAATGTCAAATTCTAGTGACAACCAGTAAAACCCCTTCAAGTCATGTTCGGTTATTGGCCATTTGCAAGTTGGGGGGTTGATATCATTGGTCTGTTCCCTATAGCCACGGCACAAAAGAAATTCATAGTAGTGGTTGTAGACTACTTCACCAAATGGATTGAAGCTAAACCTTTGACAACCATCACAGTAAAGTAGATAGAGTCTTTCCTTTGGAAATCGATTGTCTGAAGGTTTGGAATACCTCACATGATCATCATGAACAAAAGAAAACAATTTTATGGAAAATTTAAAAATTTATGTACTAGCCTCCAAATAGTTCTAGCTTAAAGCTCAGCTAAATTGCCACAGACTAATGGGCAAGTGGAAGCGATGAACAAGAAAATTCTAATAGCCCTCAAGAAAAAAATTGGCGAAGCTAAAGGCACTTGGTTGGAAGAAATGCCTGGAATTTTATGGGTCTAGCGAACTACACCCCAAACCGCAACAAGAGAAATGAATTTTTTTACTTGTTTATGACGCAAAAGTTGTAATCCCTGCAGAGAACAATTTGAGGTCACATAAAACATAATACTTCAACAAGTAAGCCAATCAAGAGGCCGTCAAGCTCAATCCTGACCTGATTAACGATCTTAGAGAGGCAGCTGAAATTAAACACGTAGCATGTGCCCAACAAGTAGCCCGCTACTACAATTCTAAGGCAAAAACCAAACAATTCTAGGTCAATGACCTTGTTCTAAGGAATATCGAAGCTAGTCTACCTGCTTCGCAGAAGGGAAAATGGCTCCAAATTGGGAAGGGTCATAAAAGTTATAGAAAAAATAAGCTACGGATAATATAAGCTAGCAAAAATGAAAGGCCCGGTTGTATAACGAACTTAGAATGTCCAGCACCTCAAAAAATATCATGTATAAATCCTTACCCTGTGAATGAAGAATTTTTTCTTATCAACATTTATGTCATATTAAGGCTCATAAGTGAAGAGCTGCAGCTTTTAACACAGTTAGCAAGAGCAAAGCTCTCATATGTCATACTAAGGCTCGTAGGCTAAAAGCCGTAGCCTCTAATACAGTTAGTGAGAGCAATGCTCCCGGTTGTAATATTGAGTCTTGCATGCGAAGAGCTACAGCCTCCAACACAGTTAGCGAGAGCAAAACTCTCAACTATCATATTTAGGCTCGCAGGTGAAGAGCCGCAGCCTCCAACACAGTTAGAGAGAGTAAAGCTCCTAGCGGTCACACTAAGGTTCACAGGATAAAAACTGTAGCCTCCAACCTAGTTTGCAAGATTTGAAAATTCTCAGCTATGTTATCATTCAAATTTTTCACAAGTATAAAACAACTCATGGATTCAAACTCCCAACTATGTTATGTAACAACCCATTTTTAGTCAAATCAGAATAGTGATTTTGAAACCACAAATCCGAGGTTGAAATATTTATTTAATTATTATTTTAATACTTAATCTATGATATTATGTTCGTGTGGAAATTTTGTTAAGAAATTTTATCATTTGATTGGTCAATTTGATAAAAAGGACTAAATCGCGTAAAGTGTAAAACTTGTGTTCTATTAGCTAAAAGTGTCAAATAGCTATAGAACCTTAAATTTAAGGTTCTTATGTTGTTATTAGACCATTTTTAATGTTGGTGGATGTTATTGGACATGAATAATGTAACACCCCTATATCATATTCGACTCAAGGAACATGATGTAGGAATATTACATTTGGTGTCAAAGTAATTCTTGGCTAATTACTATTATATTTGAACATAAAAATGGACAAATAATAAATTTAAATAATTTATATTTAAATCCATTACTACTACTTGGGACATACTTAATTTTTCCTAAGTTCTATTCAAAATTTTAAAGCGTACCCTCTTGTTGCTTGAAGATGTGATGAGATGAAGACTCGTAATCTCAAATACAACTCTTCAAAATTTTTGTACCTAATCTACGCACGGAAACAAACTGTACGCTGAGTATACACCCAGTGGTATTACTATAATTCAAATACTTAAGGTAAAAACAATATATATACACATTAAATCTTACCACTATTTTACCTTCAATAAATCATTCATGCATTTAAACTTTAAATTTATTCTAATAATATATATCTTAAATAGCTTTTCTTTATTTTAATTTATATATCTTCTTATTATATCAATATCCATTTCATGCATTTCATTAATAACCATTTCATAAAATCATTATTTCATATATTTCATTTCTATATCCTAATTCAATAACTTATTCTATTCCATATCTAAAACCTTACAACATTAGTCTTTCAATAATTATTTAAACCAACATTTTCAATAAAAATAATTATAATTAATTCATAGGATTATATTCAACTAACTCATACACTATTTCATTATTTCCAATTCATTCTATTTTCACTTCTTATTTCGATATCTCAATTTCAATTCACATCTCAATTCATAATTTCACTTTCTCATACTTTCAATAGTTCAATTGATCAATTCATTTAATTTTCTCATTTCATTTATTCAATTGATTTCAATATCAATAATTCAATGTTTTGGCAAATTCATGAACCTTAAGTTCATGCTTCAAATCTTACATTTCAATTCAATTCACAATTCAACTCATAATTTCTTTCTTATATTTTTAATAGTACGATCAATCAAATTTATTTAATTTTCTCATTTTAGTTATTCACCCTATTAACAAACCCAGACCTTGGCGGATACACGGATCCAACCAGCACACTAGTATGGCACTCAGTGCCTCATCGGCTTTGCCGAAGTAAATAGTAACAATACGACACACAAGGTGCCTCATCGACTTAAAGTCGAAGTAACAGTACGACACTTATAGTGCCTCATCGACTCAAGGTCGAAATATCCCTGAACACTTCCAATCTTATGGCGTGTCAATTATATCCGACTCAGCCCTACTAGTTAATAGGGTATTCAAATCATTTTTCTATTTCAAATTCACTTTCAATTCAATCAAAATTCAATTCAAATTCACTTTTTCACTTTCTAATCAATATACAATTCAATACCAATACATATTTTAAATAAGCACATATAATCATACTTTGATTCAATTCAATCCACTTTTCAATCAATACACAATTCACATATTCACCATATTCATAATTTAATTTACTTTTATTCAATTCATATTTTTGATTCATTTTCCAATCAGGTTCAAATCACTAATCACTTTTTAATTCAAATAATCACATATTTTCTTCATTTAATTTATTTTGATTCAATTTAAATCACTTTTAATTTCCAATTTGTTCACATTTAATTTCAATAGCCATAAACACTTTAAAATCAATTTAAATCAATATCATTATTTCAATTACTTTCTTAAATTTATCTACCATGCATTTTAATTAAAATATAACAATTAATAATCAATAGATTTGAATTATAGTAATACAAACCCGGATTTATTCGATTACTCCTTGACAACTTTTTCCTTTCCTTTCGATGTCGATGCCTCGGGTTCCTTGTTAGATACGAAAATTAAAATTATTATACCATTAGTTACAGTACTAATTATAACAAATAACTGAATTTCTATTCAATTTACACCTAATTTTCAATTAGGTCCTAATTAACTCATTCACTTTACTAACTTAATTCTTACTTCATTCTTATTCAAATTCTTATCAAATTCAATCTAACTATCAAGTATTCATAATAAAACCCTAATTTAAAATTTCTTTCAATTTAATCCCTCAATCACAAAACTTATAGCTTCTTTTACAATTTAATCCCTTTATCACTTTTTACTTAAAATTCATTCAATTAAACACCTAATTCAAACTTTTGTTCAACATGAGCTATATTTGAAAACCTATGAACTTCCAAAATATTAACTTAATTTCATCAAAACCTTGTTTTAAAACTTCAAAAATATCAAAATTAAGTAAAAATAACTTAATTGACTTGCCTTTTAAAGCTTAAAGCTTCCAATCTCTAGTTTTTCCTTTTTCTTTTCTTTTTCTCCTTTCTTTCTTTCTTTCCTGTTTGCTATTCTGTTCTTTCCTTTTGTTTCTTTCTTCTTTTTTTTCATTTCCTTTTATTTACTTTATATCTTATATGTATTATAATAATTACTATAATAAATATTTATTTAATAACAAATATTTATATTACATTTGTACACATATATTTTACACTTGTCTATCATCATCACCATCCAATTGTCCTTATTTTATTTATTTTAATATTTTAATATAATAAAAATCTATTTATTTAAATAAAAGTAATTAAATAAATATATTACAATTGTACAAATATAATTATTATACATGTAAATTTTATTACCATACATTTGTCTTTATTTTAATTTATTTCATAATAATAATAATAATAATAATAATAATAATAATAATATAAACAATAATAATTAATAATTATAATAATAAATATCTATTTAATAACAAATATATGTATTACAACTGTAAACATATGTATTTTACATTTGTACATTACCATCACCATCCACTTGTCATAATTTCAATTTATTTATCATATAAAAATCTTATAATATAATTATTTTAAATTAATTTAACATAATTTATATCTAAATAATTAATTATATAATTAAAACATAACATAAAAATCTTAGATTTTTATTACATATATGCCGCCTAATTTCTTTTTAATGGCTTAATTGCCATTTTAATCTTTTTATTTTCTTTTAATCTTTTTTATTTTCTTTTAATCTACAATTCAACTTTTACCCTTTATTCATTTTAGTCATTTTTTCCTAATTACTATTAATTAAGCTAAATTCACCTAATTAGAACCTAATTAGGCACACCACTAGTTTCATAAATGCTTCTAACAATTATTTACGAACTCATTTCACTAAAACGGAGGCCCGATATTGCACTTTTGTAATTCTCGTGAATTTTGGGTCATTACAAATAAGCAAATTTTAGTGAATTATAGCTAAGGTTAACTAAGTAATTTAATGAATAACCTTTAGTAAAATAATGAAAATTAAGGTATCATCTTTCTAATTGAGATACCATCACCGAAAATTCAAAATAAGAATAGCTATGGAAGCTTGAGCATTCGCTCTTCTCATTTTTGCTTACATGTAAGTATATTTTGTCCCGTTTTTAATGATTTCTGTGTTTTTGAGATCGTTGCAACTAGTACTAGCTAGTCCAGGGACTATTTTGCAAAAATGTTAAAGATTTTGAATGATGTCATTGATGAATGCATGTGTATTTTTAAGTTTCTTGATAGATTATGAATACTTGTTGATAGATATACAAGTTTTGTTAACTGATTTTTAGTGAAAATGCAAAATAGGGATTAAGTTGAGAAATGTTGAAACTTTGTGATTAAAATGTGAAATAAATGAAAAATATGGGCTGGTAGGGGCATAATAGTAATTCAGCTAGCATGGGTATATTTGGAATTTCATTAATTTGTGATTTTATGAAATAAGGACTAAATTGTGAAAAATGTGAAATATTAGGGGTAAAAGTGTAAATGTGTTTTAAAGTGTGTCTTGGACTAAATCGAATGAATAGATGATTGAATAAGTCAATTTTGAATATATTTAGATCAAGAAAGAGGAAATACGGACTTAGATCGGGAAAAGAATAAAGTTACGAAATAGTTTACTCGATTCGTCGTTTTAGCATCCGAGGTAAGTTCGTATGTTATAATTTCATTTCAAAAGTATTCTATATTCTTTGATACAGCATAAATTGCGATTATGTGACTACAGATAAGTTTGGAAATGATTCGACGATAATTTGACAGTTTGAATCCTGGTTGAACCTTAGGCATAGTTTAAGATATTAGTGACATGTCATTAGGGGCTATAGTGAGTTGATGCCGGGCCATGATATAGCACTTCGAGTGCAAGATAAACCGATTTGGCTTCGGGCCATGATATCAGTATTTCAGAGGTAAGTTACCTTGATTTGACTATGGGCCATGGTATAGGTACTTATTGTGTAAGACCCTTGAGTATCTGACTTCTATTTCGAAAGGTTCAATGGGTAAATGAAAGACAAGAATATGTATGAGATTAGTACAAGATGGTATAGGTATGTGCATAAACCATATTAGCTTTGAATCAAAGAAATGGTGAAGAAAGTATATAGTTTAGTGAATGAGTTATTGAAAGGTGTGTTAGTTGATGTGAATTGTTATACTTATGATCAATAGTTTAATTATGTGTTATGATTATATCAAATTTATGTCATATGAGCTTACTAAGCTTATAGCTTACTTCGTTTATTTTTCTATGTTTTATAGTGAATTCAAAGGTAGCTCGGATTCGAGGATCATTGGAGACATCGTCACACTATCCACCTATCTCTCAATACCTATGAACTTGGTATTTTAAGTATATGGCATTTATAGGGATTTTGGTCATTTTGGTTATGACTTGATAATGATTTTGGCCAAATGAATTGGCTTGTAAATGTATATGTTTGAATCAAGTACATATATGTATGATTATGTCTTGTGAATTGAGTTGGTTGATGGTTGTGTGATGATTGATGATAATAGGTATTATGAATGTTAAATTGATGATTTGTGGATGTTGGTATGCTTTTGAAATTAGGCCAAATAATGCATATTTGAGTTTGGTCATTTTGATGTTTGAAGTAGTTGATATTTGGTATGAACTAAATGGCGAATTGGAATATTGTGTGTCATGTATATTGTTGGCATTGAAATGGTTTAAATGATACTTGGTTGAGGTGAGTTTAATTCCTATTATGCTTTGAGTTGATGCTTTGAATTGTAGTGTAGGTGTGTGACAATTTGGTTGGAAAAATGGCTTGGTAAATAGCCTATTTTTATCCACACGGGCAGATACACGAGCATGTGTCTCAGCCGTGTGTAACACACTGTCAGGTATATGGCCGTGTGTCCCTTAGTGTTGAAATTGAAATCAAGTCAGTATGCTCCACACGGGCGTGTGACTTGGCCGTGTGGCATAAGTCAGTATACCCTACAGGTTTGACACGGCCTGGCACACAAGCGTGTGTGGCTATTTTTAGGGCACATGGGCATGTGACCAAAGTCAGAGAGTTACACGAGGTTGGACACGGGCTGGGACACGGCCATGTGCTCCCAATTTGAATGTCCATACGGTCTGTGAGACTGCTGTGTCTGGTAGCCGTGTGAGACACACAGCTTGGCCACACGGGAGTGTGTCCCCTATTTTGAGAAAAATTTTTAAAGTTTGTGAAAATTTCTTAAGTTATCGGTTTAGTCCCAAATCACTACTAATGTATGTTTAAGGCCTCGTAGGCTCGTATTAGGGACAAATTGATTTAGATCGAATGATGAATGGTTGAATTGAGAAAATGTTTGCTAAATGGTTTTTTAATAGTTTTATAAGTTAGGTAACACTCCGTAACCCTATTCCGGCATTAAATAAGAGTGAGGGGTGTTATATGTTATCTTTCAAAATTTTCACAAGTATAAAACATTTCGCGAATTCGCATCCCCAGTTGATTACCTTTCAAAATTTTCACATGTATAAAACAACTTACGGATTCCATCCCCAGTTGATTATCTTTCAATTTTTTTTCAAGTATAAAACAACTTGCGAATTCACATCCCTAGTTGATTATCTTTCAAATTTTCTGCAAGTATAAAACAGCTCACGGATTCATATCCCCAACTAACAATCTCATTTAGTCTTAAACAGTTCATAGTTGGTGATTTTCGAAGGTTTTTACTTAAAGCCTTTTATAATAACGATAATATGATGAGCTTGCAAAAGAAACGGTGGCAATAGACTATCAAAAATAAACTTCTTCAATCATAAATTATAATTTATAAAAAATAATAAAATAGAAATAAATACAAATTGACTAAGATATGTTATTCCCATCTGCTCCATCAACGCCTTGGTTAGAATTATCAAAAGGGGCAACGTCGTTGTTCGCAATAGAAGGGGCCACATCCTCATTCCCAGATGGGTCCTCCTCTAAGTAAAAATCTGGAGAGTTCTTCTAGGTGGACACAAATGAGTTCAACACATTGCTAGAAGGAAAAAGTGCTTCAAAACCCAGCTCATTCATGTCTACCCCATTAAGAGCATAAAAGTCTACTTTGCGAGCATCAAAGGGATCACCAGCAATTTGAGCATGCAATAGTATGTTCATTTTTAGTTTTGAAATAGAAATTAAAACATTCTTAGCTATTTTCTCATTGAATTTATCCAAAGCCTCAAATTACTTCTACACAGGGGCCTCCAATTAGTTCTCACATTCCCTAATGATCTTTTCGAGAATGGCTGTGTGCTCTGCAGTGATCCTTTTCACCTCAACCTATGCAGCCTTTTTACTTTGCCTCTCAACGGCCACTTCGCAAGCTAGCCCTTCCATCTTGATCTCAAAAATAGCCAAGCGCTCTTTAATATCCCCATTCTGTTTATTGATAATGTAACAGCCCATTTTCAGTGAAATTGAAAGCCATCAAAAAACGTGTCTGAAGTCAGAAGTTTTCTGGGACTAGTATGGTATTATCGAAGATTTGTTAGAGGATTTTAAATGATAGGTTCTCCCATAACTTTATTATCATAGAAAGATGTGAAATTTGAATGGTCTGAAAAATGTCAGCAGAGTTCTGACAAATTGAAAGCTTTATTGACAGAAGCACCTATGTTAGTTCAGCCTGAACCAGGTAAGGAATTTATAATTTACAGTGATGCATCATTAAATGGTTTAGGTTGTGTATTGATGCAAGAAGGTAAAGTAATAGCCTATTGATAAACGCCAAATTATACATATTTTTACCCCAAATACTTAGCATATTTATGGATGTTTATTACTAGATTTGTGGATTTTGGTGCTCCTAATCTAGCTATTTCATGTTTTGTACTCAGGAGAGCACCAAGAGTCAAAAGGATCCAAAAACAAGCAAAAAAGGGACGAAACGGACCAAATCGAGAAGATGACACGGCCTAAGCCTTGGCACACGGGCAGCTCACACACCCGTGTCTTTCGAGGGTGTCGACCAAGGCTTTCACGATTCACATGGCCTGGCCATTGACCCACACGACCGTGTGCAATTTAACGGATCGAACACGGCCTGGCAATCATGTCACACGGCCCTGGCACACGGGTGTGTCCCTTTTTCAAGAAGCTGTATTTTACACGGACAAGGATACTTAGGGAGGAAGAAAGCCAATCCAAAGCCTATATAAACACCCTAAGTATGACTTAAAAAGGGGATCCCCTCCAGAAAGTTTCTGGAGTACAAAACCACACGCCGAGAATTACTTGAAGGAAGCCAGATGATCCATTCCAAAAGCCGGAGCTACTCCAAGACTGAAGATCTCTCTCAAAATTCCTTCAGGGGTTTTAGAGTTTTCTTTATGTTTTGTTATTTTCATACTTTTTAGATATATTATAAACTAAACCCCTTAGATACCTAAGGGAGTTGAAACCTATGATGGATCTTGTTATTATTATCTGAATTGTATGATAAATACTTGATTTGTTCTTAATTATGTGTTCTTAATGCTTGAGTTAATATTCCGGGTATTGATTCATGATTTGATGTGCTTATGCAGAGGAGAAAAAGTCCCTGTCTAATAGTAGATTTGGCATAATTAAGCGGAGTTGATCGAACGCTTAGAAATAAGATTATGAGATTTTGCCGGATTAGGGTGAAACCTAATATGGGAGTCCATAGATCGATTTACTGCTTCATTAGGGGTTTTAATTAAGAAAGATATTTCAATTAATTCAACTGAGGGTTAGACATTATTAGTCTCGAAAGAGATAATAATATAGGTTAGGGAGTCTCACGGATCAAGTGAAGTAATAAATCGTCTGGTTCAGAGTCAGATAACAAGTGAAATCTAGGTGGATTCCTCATTGGGTGTCGTCTTTATCAATTAATTTTCTTCAAGTCTTTTTCCAAATCAGTTAATTAGTTTAATAAACAATCCCTCTTTATTTCTAGGTTAAATAATAAAAAGATAGTTATTACTAGTACTTTTGGTTCCCTTGGGTATGATCTCCCGGTCTTGCCATTACTATACTATTGTTTGATAGGTGCGCTTGCCTTTTCGTCGTGATAATAGTTAGTCTAGGTTTGATCTTCATTATAAATATTTATTACTTGTTACGAATCAAGCGATCAAGTTTTTGGCGCCGTTGCCGGGGAACTAAGATATTAGGAACGCTCAATTTTTATTACTTTAGCCATTTATTTTTCTTGCAATTTAATTTAATTTTTTTATTATTATTTATTAATTTACTTATTCTTTCTCTTGGCAGGTTTTTATAGTTTATGACTAGAAGAAAACCGTCGTGACCATTACTTTTTGACAAAGAAATCGATCGCACAATTCGTAGAAACCAAAGAGAAATAAGGTGCATGATAAACACCAAATTATACATATTTTTACCCCAAATACCTAGCATATCTATCGATGTTTAATACTAGATTTATGGATTTTGGTGCTCTTAATCCGGTTATTTCATGTTTTGTATTCAGGAGTGCACCAAGAGTGAAAAAGAGCCAAAAACGAGCCAAAAAGGGACAAAACGGACCAAATCGAGAAGATGACACGGCCTAAGCCTTACCACACGGGCAGCTCACACGCCTGTGTCTTTTGAGGGTGTCGACCAAGGCTTTCACGATTCACACGGCCTAGCCATTGACCCACACGGCCATGTGCAATTTAGTGGATCGAACACGGCCTGGCAATCACGTCACACGGCCGTGGCACACGGGCGTGTCCCTTTTTCAAAAAGTTGTATTTTACACGGAAAAGGATACTTAGGGAGGAAGAAAGCCAATCCAAAGCCTATATAAACACCCTAAGTATGCCTTAGAAAGGGGCCGCTCTCTTCAGAACTTTTCTGGAGTACAAAACCACGGTCGGGAATTACTTGAAGAAAGCCAGACGATCCATCCCAAAAGCTGGAGCTACTCCAAGACTGAAGATCTCTCTCAGAATTCCTTCAGGAGTTTTAGAGTTTTTTTTATGTTTTGTTATTTTCATACTTTTGAGATGTACTCTTATTTTATTATGAACTAAACCCCTTAGATACCTAAGGGGGTTGAAACCTATGATGGACCTTGTTATTATTATCTGAACTGTATGATAAATACTTGATTTGTTCTTAATTATGTGTTTTTAATGCTTGAGTTAATATTCCAGGTATTAATTCATGATTTGATGTGCTTATGCAGAGGAGCAAAAGTCCCTGTCTAAGAGTAGATTTGGCATAATTAAATGGAGTTGATCGAACGCCTAGAAATAGAGTTATGAGATTTTACCAGATTAGGGTGAAACCTAATATAGGAGTCCATAGATCGATTTACTGCTTCACTATGGGTTTTAATTAAGAAAGAGGTTTCGATTAATTCAACTGAGGGTTAGACGTTATTAGTCTCGAAAGAGATAATAATATAGGTTAGGGAGTCTCACGGATCAAGTCAAGTGAATAAATCGTCTGGTTCAGAGTCAGATAACAAGTGAAATCTAGGTGGATTCCTCCTTAGGTGTCGTCTTTATCAATTACTTTTCTTCAAGCCTTTTTCTAAATTTTCTTTTTGCTTTAGTTTAATTAGTTAATTAGTTTAATAAACAACCCCTCCTTATTTCTAGGTTAAATAATAAACAGATAGTTATTACTAGTACTTTTGGTTCCCTTGGGTACAATATCTGGGTCTTGCCATTACTATACTATTGTTCAATAGGTGCACTTGCCTTTTCGTCGTGATAATAGTTAGTTTAGGTTTGATCTCCATTATAAATATTTATTCCTTGTTATGAATCACACGATCAGCGCAGCTTAAGATACATAGAGAACGAGCAAGAAGACGATACTCAACCTCCAATAGACAAGACGGCTGAAAACCAAGGCAATCAGCTACCTCCTGCAATTGCGGCTAATCAAAATCCTGCTCCACGTACTATGTATGATTATGCTAAACCTTCTTTAATAGGAACGGAATCTAGCATAGTTATGCAAATACTTTTCAACTAAAACCTAACACAATTCAAATGATACAGCAGTTTGTTCAGCTTGATGGTTTGCAGGATGAAGATCCCAATGCTCACTTAGCAAACTTTCTGGAATTTTGTGATACATTTAAAATCAATGGCATTTTTAATGCCATTCATCTTCGGTTATTTCTTTTTTCATTGAGAAACAAAGTCAAACAGTGGTTGAACTCGTTACCACGAGGGTTAATTACTACTTGGGAACAAATGACCGAAAAATTTTTACTAAAATATTTTCCGCCAGCTAAAACGGCTAAATTACGTAATGATATCTCTTCTTTTTTGCAGATGGATGTAAAAACACTTTACGATGCATGGGAGAGATACAAAGACTTACTGAGAAGGTGCCCTCACCATGGGTTACCGCTTTGGCATCAAGTACAAACATTCCACAATGGTCTGAATCCCTCGACTCAGCAAATGGTTGACGCAGCTGCTGGCGGAACCATCAACAACAAAACACCTGAAGAGGCTTATGAATTCATTGAAGAAATGTCACTGAATAACTATCAGTGGCAAGTCATGAGAACTAAGCCAACAAAAACAGCCGGCGTTTATAACGTCGACTCAGTTACTATGCTGTCAAATAAGGTAGAACTTCTCAATAAAAAGATTGATGGTTTATTTGGTTCTACACAGGTACATCCAATAATAAGGTGTGACTCAAGTGGAGGAGGTGTGCATACAGAATATCAATCCTTCAATCCCACAACAGAAGATGAACAAGTTAACTATATGGGTAACAATAACTTTAGATCTCAAAATAACCCGTACAATAATACTTATAATGCAGGTTGGAAGAACCACCCAAATTTCTCCTGGGGTGGTCAAGGAAATCAAAAGCCACAAAATCCTCAGGGTTTTCAACAGCCACCTTATCAACAAGAGAAGAAACCGAACCTTGAGGACATGCTCTCAAAATTTATATCAATGTCAGAAACCCGTTTCCAAAATACCGAGACAGCATTTAAAAATCAACAAGCATCGATCCAAGGACTTGAAACTCAGATAGGCCAGCTATCCAAACTAATCTCCGAACGACCATAAGGTAGCTTACCAAGCAATACTGAACTTAACCCAAGGGAACACCTCAACGCAATTAGTACTCAAGATAAGGAAGGATTCATTGCGCCTGAGCCAGAATTGATGCAAGAAACTGTGGTGAGCAAAGGTAAAAGTGAGGTAAGTCATAAAAAAATGGTGAATGAAGAATATAGACCTCGTGTCCCATACCCTAACGCAACAAGGAAAGACCGCTCAAATGAACAATTCGATAAATTCCTTAAACTTTTGAAAAAATTACATATTAACTTACCGTTTATTGAAGCTTTGTCGCAGATGCCAAATGTAGTGAAATTTTTAAAAGAGCTTTTAGTAAATAAGCGAAAGTTAGACGAAGCGTCGCATGTGGAGCTAAATGCAGTCTGCTCAGCTATTCTACAGAATAAGCTACCCCACAAATCAAAAGATGAAGGGAGTTTTACAATTTCTTGTTTAATTGGTAGTTTAGATACAAGACATGCATTAGCTGATTTAGGGGCTAGTATCAACGTCATGCCTTACAAAATGTTTAGGCAACTAGGTCTTGGGAAACCTAAACAAACTAGGATGAGCATTCAATTGGTAGATAAAACTATAAGATTCCTTAGGGGTATTATTGAAGATGTACTCGTGAAAGTAGATAAGTTCATATTTCCCGTTGATTTCGTTGTTCTAGACATAGAGGAGGATAATAACACCCCTTTGATTTTAGGAAGGCCCTTTTTAGCAACTGCTAAAATAATTATTGATGTTGGCACAGGTGAGCTTACACTTCGTGTGGGAGACGAAACAATCACCCTTCAAGCTTGTAATCCTGGCATCACATCGAACATTGAAGGTAATAATCCACACCAATCTACTAAAACTGACAATATGACTTTGTAGAAATTAAGCTTCAAAGAAGTTCACGAGCCATGTTCCAGAAATGATAGAGGACACATTCACGAAGAACGAAGGCTACGGATAGAGGAGCTAGATGAATGGCGAGCACACAAATCGAGAACACATGATAAATCGAAACTACGTCAAAACAAGCTCGATACCTCTCCTAATCAACTTAAGTTTGGCGATAAAGTCTTACTAGATGCCGCAGATCCCCACATTGTCACTACCACACCGAATGAGGAAATCCCTCTTACGGTACTCAGTATTTTTCCAATCGTTATGGTGGAGGTGAGTCACCCCAAGTTCGGCACCTTTAAGGTAAACAACACCCGATTAAAACCCTATTTTGATGAGATTGATAGCAGGAATGAGGAGTATAAACTCCTCGAACCACCCTGACCATTCACTAGAGAGGTAAGTTGAGCTTAAACTATAAATAAGTGCTTCTCAGGAGGCAACTCGAGCACTAACATATTTTGATTTCTTTATTTTTAATTTCTAACAATTTAAATCATTAATTTTATCTTTGAATTGCAAAGTTTTTCAGCACACATGGCCAGGCACATGGGCGTGCCTAAAGCCGTGGCCAAACAGGGGAAGAGACACGGCCTTACAATACGGCCGTCTGGAAGCAAGACATGGTTTCCCCAAAACACGAGATGCGATAAATCCCCATGGCCGTGCTACATGGCCGTGGGTAAACTTGATAGGTGAACACGAGCATGGGAATGGAAAAACACGGGCGTGCCAAGGGCAAGGCTCGATTCTATTTCTTTAACACGGGCGTGAGACACGCCCGTGCCGTTAAACTGTGGACAACAATACACGGGCATGGTACCCTAACACACGGGCATGGGAGAAACGAATAAAGCTAGGCACGACCGTGTGACATGGCCGTGTACCACACACGCCCCAGACACACAGGCGTGGGATAGTAGCCGGGCACGACCTAAATTGCAAAATTCGAAAAACAAGGGCTCACTTTCAGAGTACACGGACGTGGCCCTAGGCCGTGTGCACCTCCCCTATATAAGCAAATCACTGTTCATTTTCTTTTTCCTTTCAAAACCCTAGCCAAAATCTCCCCTTCTCCACTCTCTAATCCCTATTCCGGCCACCATTCCCTAGATTCTCCCTTCCTTAACCCCCAAACCACCCTAAACTCCACTCCCCCTGCATTAATCCTCACTTTCCCCTCTTTTTCTCTCCATTTTTCCTCCACACGGCTGTATCTCCACGCCCGTGCTCGCCTCCAACACGTCCGTGCGCCACCCTACAGTAGTTTTTGGTTCACTTTCTCAACCTTGTTTTTCCAATTTGCATTACTACATTGGTATTCTATATGCCTTACAAAGATATTGTTACTGTTACCAATTTGTTCTGAATAAGTTAGGAATTTGCTTTAGTATTTTCTATATTTGAATTGTTTAAGCTACTAAATAGCATATACTAGTTTTAGGATTCTTTCTTAACTGATGATGCATCTTTGATTCCAGTAAATGTTTCTGAATAATCATATAAAGTTTTCACCTCTCGCTTGATATCGTTAAATGTTAACACATCTTGGACCTACTATATCAATGCTTATACATTTTCAAGAACATTATGTCATCATCGAGAGGTAAGAAGGCTGCGGTCCCATCCTCAAAGAGACGTAGGGGACCGAGTTCTTCCTCGGTACGTGCTACAGCCGAAGTTCGACACCCATTCCTTGAGTTTTCGCAAGCTTCGCAAGAGGAGCTATTTCAGATACTACGCGCACGACCCCTCACTACAGGTCACTGCATCAACTGGGCTGCCGTAGAGCAAGTCCAGCTAGCTGATGCCATTCGTGCCCTCCTGTCCACAGACCTATGAGAACTGTTCTTCGCTATTACCGAACCCACTTATTTAGAGCTAACTTTAGAATTATGCTCTACTTTTCATTTACAGGTTGTAATGACGAACAATGACGATCCCGGCACCATTCACTTCCCATTAGGCGGTCTAGTTCGCACGATGAGTGTCCCAGAGTTTGGAGTCGCTCTGGGACTTTACACCAATGAGTTTATGGAGGAGGAGGACATGAATGCACTACCACGCAATATCCATATTTCTCCCTCCTTGTGCTGGAAGGCTTTGGCACCACTCTTTTCCACCTACGACCCCAGCCACTCGTGTGACAGCCCTAAAGTGACCCTAGTCGGAAAGCGGTTTCGGGACCGCTAAACCGAGTCACCAAATTATTTGAATATGATAATTATTGTCTAAAATATGTGAATATGAATGTGTGAAAGTTTTAAGCTTCGATTTAGTTAATTGCATGTGAATTTAGTTAATAGGACTTATGTGTGACACTTTTGAAATGTGATAGGTTATTCTATAAGGATCTATTAGTGCATGTAATCAAAAGGGTGGACTTGCATGTCAATTTCCCCACTTAATTGGTAGTGGCCGGCCATGACAATGAGGGTGGACAAAATGTGATGGGCAAAACATGTCATAAAACATGTTATGTTAATGTTTCATGTTGGAAAGAATAAAATAAAAGAGTTAGTAATAAAATAAGGGGATGAAGGGTGATGAAAACAAAGAAAAGAAAAAAATGTTCATCCTTTAACATCTTTGACCGAAAAATCAAAGGAAAAGAAAGGGAGAAAAGTTGAAGAGGTTCGGCCATGCTTGTAACTAGGCTAAGGTATGTTTGATGTTGCTCCATGAGATTCATGCATATTTTTAGTTGTTAGCTTGAGTTCTACCTAGCCCATGGTTTAAATCTTTGCTATGTGAGGGAGATGATACTCGGCCATGGGTGTTGTCTTCTTGGTTGGTGTTTGATGTTGTGGTGATGAGGCATGAAGATGAGTTAAGTTTCGGCTAAGGTGGATTTGTGTTGATGTCATTTGCATGCTAAATGTGAAGCTTTGTAATGATACATGTGATGGTGGATTGATGACTCTTGGATTTTCTTTTTAGCATTTTTAAGTTAGACATTAAATTCTTTGTTTAAACCATGACCAAAGTTGAAATGGTATGGTGTCTTGATGCATTCGGCCATGGTAGGAAGTAAAAGAGAAATATGGTTGTTGTTCATGTTATTTGGATGAAAAATGGTAGTAAGAGGAAGTGCAAATGTTAGTATTTGATTACTAGTGTATATATGTGTATTAGCCGAGTTTTGAACTTGAAACAAATGGTATGTAGTCAATACAAGTAACCATATTTGTAGGAAGTATTAAGCATACAATTGTCCTCAACATAGACATGCAAATTTGGCCACATGAGATAGATTGGTGTTGCATGTATTCGGTTATAGGCGAGCATAATGATGAATCTATCTTGACTTAGATAATCGGCTCAAGGAGAATTTGTTAAAGTGCTTAGTTAATTGATATTAGGTTAATGATGTGTGTATTCGGTCATAAAGGTGCACATGAGGAAATGTTAGATTAATTGTATTAAATTGCTCAATGTGATTAAAAATGCGTATGACCATTTTGTATTTGAGCTAAAGGTGGCCAAATGACCTATCAAACTTCTTGTCATATTCGGCCATAAGCTAGCATAATGAGACTTTAATAAGTTAAATTTGTTTGAATTAGCTCAAGAGCTTAGAGGACCAAAGTTGGATAAGGGAAAGGAAAAAGTGATCGAATAGCCACCAAATCGCTCGACAACATCCGAGGTAAGTTTTTGAGTAATGGATCTTAGATTATGATTCGATTAGATCATGTTTTAAGTAAATCAAGATCATGCTCTTTGTATGTAACTATTGAGCCGAAAATGATAATGCTTGATAAGTGACTTGTGTTCAATTCTAGTTATGAAAATGAAATATAGATGTGTCATGATTTATTGATATGTGCATGGATATTCGGATGATAACCGGCTAAGTCCGAAGGCATTTGTGCTAGTGACCAATTCCGGCTAAGTCCTCAAGGCATTTGTGCGAAGTTACTATAATCGGGCTAAGTCCCAAAGGCATTTGTGCGAGTTACTATAACCGGCTAAGTCCCAAGGCATTTGTGCGAAGTTACTATAACCGGCTAAGTCCCAAGGCATTTGAGCAAGTAGCTATATCCGCTAAATTCTGAAGGTACTTGGTTTGGGAATGAGCGATCTTGCTGTAATAATTTCAATTAATACGCCGTAAAATCCCAACAATGAGGTGCGTTTAGATATGCATTGGAGTAGTTGATTCCTTTTAAATATTATTCGCCACCAATTAATGAGTTTCCAGCCTTTGGTTAAGTCGATCCCTTATGTGTGAATATAAGGGTTGGAAATGTGAAGTAGGACTGATTTTTGAGAATATGTGTATATGAAATTATCCGTTTAGTTATATGAATGCTATACTTCAGTTGTGCCTAATTTCATTGCTCAAAACTTACTAAGCATTAAATGCTTACTCCATTCTTTGAATCTCTATTTTATAGATTTTGGTTCGTCAACTATCGGACTCGGGATTGTCGAAGTCGAAGTCGTCCACACTATCAAAGCCCTTTTGGTACACTTTTGGTTGAACTCTGAAAATGGCATGTATAGGACTACCCTTTTTGTTGTTGGTCACGTACCCTTTGGTTTTGTATAAATTTGGATAGCCATGCGAAAATGGCCTATATATATACTTTGAGCATAGCATTATAATCGTTTTGTATGTTGTTCATTGAGAGGTATGGAAATGTTTGGTAACGATTAGCCATTGGAATGGTTAATCATGATCATTTTGGTGCTTTGTATGACAAGTTCTAGTTGATTCATGGAAAACCATGAAATAGGTAAAGTTTACCTTAAAAACAGATGCTGACAGCAGCAGTGGTGTGGATTTGAAAAATCACTAAAAATATTAGGAATGTAATTAAATAGTGAATAAATTATTTAATTGAACCTTGATGAATCTAATTTCATATGGAATAAACGAAATGATCATATGAGTCGTATTTTAAGAGATATTTAAGTTTTCGTGGAACAGGGCCAGAGTGATTTCTGGATCCCCTGATCTGACTTTGGAAATTCACTATAAATTAACCAAAGATAATTAGAAGTCATGCCATATATGTATAGATTACTTTTTGAGTCTAGTTTCGTTAGAAACAAACAGAATAAGTATTGAAGCCCTGTACAGGGAGATATATAAATCGTAATGCATGAAGGTCAGAGCAGTCAAACCCTGAAACAGGGGAGACTTTAACTAATAAACTGTACTAATTGGCTCAACAAAAAATTCTAGAAAAAAATTTATAGATGGGAATATGAGTCTAGTTTCAGGAAAAATTTACGGAACTGGTTTTCGAGTTGTGGAACTTGAGATATGATTTTTAAGGTAACAGTGACGCAGTTAGCCAGCTTGTCTGGAAATTTTTAAAATGGACTGTGAAAATAAATGAAATAAGTCCGTAAATACCTCGTGTTCGACTCCGGCAACGGTCTCGGGTATAGGGTGTTACAACTCGAATGCCTCAGCTCTCGCCCATTCCCTACGATATCTCCATGCCATATTAGCACACACCTTGACCAGAAGGAGAGAGAGCACCGGCGTCGTCAACACCCACGACGCCTACTATTTATGGTGTATAGCGAATGCACACATGACTGACTTGGCATACTTCATCGCTTTCGCCATTCGCCATCAAACCGAGCGGCATCGGAAGGGAGTAATCTCTATCGGCCCCTATGTGACGCGCCTTGCCAGACACTTCAGCCTCCTCAACACCGTGGCCTAGTCATCAGCGCTTACACTGATAGGTCAGATGTCCCCACAGGGCATCACGACTATGTTACACATGAGGATGATCGAGCGTCGACATGGGACCGATCCTCCTTAGTACCGTCTCACTCATGCCATTGACGAGGAGGATCTTGAGGACATTCCTGATTATGTCCCCCCACAGCACGAGAGCCTTTTACCACGCGACCTAGGGAACGACCAGTTCATGCGGCTGCTTCATTGGCACACCTTTCCGACCGACTCGCTCACTTCGAGCAGTATTACACTACACAGTTCGAGATGATTCACGAGCGAGATCGACGATGTGACAGACAGATGGACGACATGCAGGCCATGATGCAGCAGCTATGCCAGCACTTTCACATTGCCACTCCAGCGCCACCACCTGAGGGCCCCACTGACGAGGATCATTGAATCCTCCTATCTTTTTATTTTTATTTTTATTTTTATTTTTATTTTTATTTTGATTTTCATTTCAATTTTATTATTTTCTTTTGACAGACATATCTATATTAGTAAATTTTACTTTCTTCATTTTTCTGGTATTTCTAACAAGTAATCCCACTACGCTCTCTTCCATACCAACTCTTAATAAGCTCTCGATGATTCTCCAGACTTCCAAGCAAAGCTGCTAGGAATATTTTACGGAATGAGAAAACAAATAGGGAACAATACCCAATGAGTGCCATGTTCAACGACCCAATTTCTTTATCTAGCCAAGAACAGTGGCAGCTACCATTTTCCCCAAACACTCCAGCCTCAGAATCAAGCGCCGCATCCATATAATAGGGAGTTTCACCTTCTTCCCTCTTATGATTTTCTTTATTTTGAATAATCTATCTTTGTACATTGAGGGCAATGTACATCTTAAGAGTGGGGGGTGAACATGAACATGATGCCTAACCTTTTGCATTATTCTCAAATCCCTGAATTTGATCTTGTGCTTAAGTGATTTTCTCATAATATTGATCGAATGAATTCTGATTGATCTATAATTATTGTTGATATGTCATGAATTAGACCATGGGAATTATGCATGATTATTTGATTATAGGACATTAGAGAATCGAGCATGATAAGTTGATATTTTGAAAACTAAAATTTTTAGACTATTTTCCTAAATTGAGGTATTATATTGAAATCTTAAGTATACAGGAATGACATCACAAACCCTAATTTTTGGTGAGATTTTTGAGCCTTTTGAGCATATAGCTTTCTTTCTTGCTCACTCCTTTTGTGGTTTGAGTACGTCAACATTGAACTGTTATTCTAGAACTTGCTTCGATTATACATGTCGAGATCACACGTATGATTTGATATACTGAGATGATAAAAGGCACTTAGGATTTAACCCACTTACTCCATAAAAAGCCTTCCCACATAATTAAACCCTTAATGAACACCCTTTAAGTCTACTAACCTTTTTTACTGATTAACCCTCATATTAACCCATTAACCCATTATTGTTGAAATCCTCTTACTTAAATTACCCTTTTTTTATCGAGATTGAATTTAATATTATTACCTCACTATGTTCACCATTTTTTGTTACTGGATCATGAAGTATGATTTTTATATTGTATTGACTTGATTTGTTCTTAAAAAAAAAAAACTGAGTATTATTATTGTAATCTTCAGCAAGCTAAAGTTGTCATGAAAAAAAAAATAAAAAGAAGAGAGCTCATGTAATATAGTTCTAGATATTTGTTTGTGATTCAGTAATTAAGTTTTTGATAGTGGGGTAATATTTTGAAATTATCTGGATTCTAACCTTTTTCTTTTCAGCTTGTATCCATACCCGTAACCTAAACGTCGTTACAACCATGCAAAGACCTTTTGATTTGTGTATCATATCATTTACAAGTGGTGGAGATTTGATTTTCATGCAAGCCTATGGTAATAACTTCTCATGTTAGACAATCGCGTGCTTAATCTTGAACCTTAAACACTTTGAGTGATTTGAGTGAATCTTTAGTGAGGATGTCATCTCTTGTATATTTAGGACCAAAGTTAATTACTTAGAGGAAGGAGATTACCTATAATTTTATTATCAAAATATTCGATTTATATTGTTTGAGGCTTTTAATGCCCCTATAGTGGAATTCTCACTGTATGATTTTCTATGGAACAATTTGTAACATTATCATTAATGATTATGTGATTGAAAGGAATGAATTCTAGCAGTAAATGAGAGTTTTGCTTGAGGACAAGCAAATGTTTAAGTGTGGAGGTATTTGATAAACGCCAAATTATACATATTTTTACCCCAAATACTTAGCATATTTATGGATGTTTAATACTAGATTTGTGGATTTTGGTGCTCTTTGTGACAACCCGAATTAGGGCCTAATCGGAATAGTGGTTTTGTGACCACAAATCTGAGATAGAAATAATTGTTTTATAATTATTTTGAGGTTTATGATATGATTTCATGATTTCGTGAAAATTTCGTGATGAAATTCTATGCATTGAGCGCTTAAGTTGAGATTAGGGACTAAACCGAATAAATTGTAAAACTCGTGTTTTAGAAGTTTTTAGTATGAAATTGCTTTGGGATATTAACTAGGAGGTCTTAAATAGCAATTTGACCAACTCTTAAGTTATGGAAAAAAGTTGGACATGGAGGGAATTTTTGGAAAGTTTAGTAGTAAGGGCATTTTGGTCATTTGTATATTAAATGAAATAAAATGGGAAAAATAACACAAAATTGGTCATCATCTTCACTAGTTGCTGCCGAAATTTTCTCTCCTCCATAGCTAGGGTTTCTTCAACTTTCAAGCTTCATAGTAAGTGATTTAAAGCCCCGTTTTTACTGTTCTTCACATTTTTGAAATCCTCGTAGCTCGGTTTACTTATTTCTACCATTATTTCGAGTTAGGGTTTATGTTTAAAAATTTACCCATGAATGATAGGCATGTATTTTGTTGTTTGATGGTAGAATATGAATGTTTGAAGTTAGGAGAACGATCTTTTCTAAGCGATTTTTAGCAAAAACAAGCAAAACGACATAATCGATAAAAATACCTATTATTCATAACTATGTGTTAGAGTGAGAATTTGATGTTGCCATAGAAGAGAAAAATGATCCGTAGGTCATTAAACATAAGAATAAAGGCTGAAATTAAATTTCCGAGCCTTGGGGAAAATTTGTAATTTTGTAAAAGTTAGGGGGCAAAAATGTAATTTTTTGTATAATGTGATTTTTGGATTAAAATAAATAGTTCGAGTGTAAAATGAGCTAAATATGTTGTTATAGATCAAGAAAGGCATGGAATAGACCTCGAACGGGGGAAGGAGAAAGTTTTGGACTAAATTGCAAAATTCCCATATTTTGCACCGAGGTAAGTTTGTATGTAAATAATACATTAATTTCATTTACATTCTTATATTTCAGCCTATTATATATATATATATATATATATATATATACTAGCTGATGTTGAAGTATAAATCGACTATTGGAAGAATGGAAATAAGTAATAGAGAGAGAGAGATCCCGGTTGAACATTTGGAAAGATCGAATAAAATAGGGGGAGCGTAGCTAGGTCACATGTATGGTGCTAAGTGCACATCATGTGTACAAGAAAGCTACGAGATACTATGTAGTAGCTAGGTCACATGTGTGATACGGGATGTATCCCATGTAGACAAGAGAGCTAAGGGAGAGATAAATGTAGCCAGGTCGCATGCGTGATTCCAAGTGAAGAACACCATGTAGACAAGAGAGCTACGAGACAAATTGGCTAGGTCGCATGAGTGGTACTAAGTGTTCACCATGTGTACAAGAAAGCTGAATTAAATGAAATATGATGGTGGGGCTGTGTGCTGAAACCATCAAGTATTGAGGATTAATTCGAATTGTTCAACGGGATGGCTTTGTGGTGACATTGTAATCATGGGACTTTCTCGCGATGTGTGAAATGTGGTGAAAATGATTTGTGATATATATATAAGTTAAAATGAGGTTAGTACAAAGAATGTGCGAAAGAGTGAAATTAGCACTAAAACTGTTTTAGACAGTAGCAGTGACGTGATTTTGAAAAATCACCAAAAATAGAAGGAACTTAATTAGAGGTTTAATAAGATGTGAAATTAAATCTTAATGAGTCTATTTTCATATAAAAGAAACGGAGCAAGCAAAGGAATTCTATATTTTGAGATATTTACAATTGTGTGACACTTTCTCAGGATGACTATGTGATCCCCTGTTCCAACTTTGAAAAATCATTAAAAATTGTACAAAACACAATAAGAAATATAGTTTATATTACTAAATTCCTTATTGAGTTTAGTTTTAAATGAAATAGGTTTCATGGTTATTTGAATTGTGTACTGAGAGAAATTCAATTCGTAGTGAACAGAGGTCAGATCAGTTGAGCTGTGTAACAGGGGAACTTAAACTAATAAACTGTACTAATTGGCTAAACCAAAAATTCTAGAAAAAATTTAATAAGAATATTTATGAGTCTAGATTCAAGGAAATTTTACGGATTTGAATTTCTAGTTTTGTAACTCGAGTTATGATTTATTTAGTGATCATGACGTAGGAGGGACAGCTTGATCAAATCGGAGTAAATAGTAAAATTAAAAATATGATATAATTGAGTTATGTTGTAAACATATTAGATTCCTTATTTGTTATTTATATACTTACTTACTAAGTTATAAGCTTACTTTCTTTTCTCTCCTTTTTCTTATAGTGTCATCCAGCTAGCACAGGAGTTAGAGATCGTTGAAGATCCGCTCGCACTATCAATACTCTTGGTATTTGAACTCAACATTTTGAAATATGGCATATATAGCAGACTTAGTTATTTTGTTACGTGTCATAATTGTCTAGGTTTAAAATACTAATTATAGTATCAAACTAATCATTTTGTACGAAGCCTTTTAAATTGGTTTGTATTGTTAATGGCATATGTTATAATGATTCATGATCAAATTGCACGCCATATTTTTGTTTGGGTTCTATTTAATAGTATATACTATAATTTGTTAATACCTTGTACCCTGTTCTGGGTGTTACATTTAGTGGTATCAGAACTATGGTTTAGTCGGTTCTCAGACTAATAAAGTGTGTGTAAAAGTCTAGCTATACATGCCATAAAAATATTCTGATAGTGTGGTGACTCCTGATTATTCTAAACTGTGTTTTGTTTTAATATAGTAATGGATCCTAAAGGAACTGCAATGATGATGTTTGCTAGTAATGCGCCGGGCTCTGCACAAGGGACCGTGCTCGTGGAAAGTAGACTGAGACATTGAGACAGGAGATGAGGCTTGGGATGCCTTTCTCCAAATGATGAACAATTGGTATCTTGAGTTTATTCGAGCAAATCTAAATGCTCAACCTCCTCCACCCCTCCCATACCTCGGGCGATTCTCAGTAGGCTGCTCAAGGCATAGATTTGGTAAGAATGAACAAGCCTCCGGTTGACAAGATTCAAAATAAGGGGCGAAGAGTTTAGAGCAAAGATCGATGATGATCCCAGAAAGCGGAGTTCGCTTGAAAATTCTACCCGTGTATTGATGAGCTCTCATGTACACCCGAGGAGTGCTTAAAGTGTCTTTGTATCACTTTTGAGAGATTCGACCTACCACCGGTGGAAGACTTTGGTAGCATGGTGCCAAAAGAAAGAGTTACTTGGGATTTCTTCCAAGAAGAATTCAGAAAGAAATACATAAGTCAGCGATTTATTGATCAAAAACTGAAGGAGTTCCTTGAATTGAAGCAGGGCAAGATGTCTGCGGCAGAGTATGAATGCGAATTTGTAAGACTCAGCAAGTATGCCCAGGAATGTGTGTCCACCGAGGCAATTATGTGAAAAAGGTTTGGGGATGGGCTAAATGAGGACATTAAAGTGCTTGTGGGAATTTTGGAGTTGAAAGAATTTGTAGTATTGGTTGACCGAGCTCTTAAAGTCAAGAATTGAACAAAGAAAGAAGAAAAGTCGCTATTGAGGCTCGAGATGCCGAAAAAGGCCGATAAGCAAGTCATTTCAATCTCAATCAAAGAGGTCCAAAGAGACAAACCCTCGAATGACAGTTTCAACTGGGGATTCACACAGAGATCGTGGTAGAGCATATTCGGGTCTAAAGCTCAAGCTACTTGATGGCAAGTGTGGGTAATGTGCGACCTAAAAGCTCGAGTGTCGACAATGTGGCGAGCAACATTATGGTGAGTGTTGGGGAAACGAGCGAGCTTGTTTCAAAGGTTCTCGCGAGCATTTTATTAGAGACCGTCCGGAGAAAGTTAAAGAAGAAAGATTTCAGTGCTAAGCGAATACCACCGCTAGCGAGGTAGACCACCGAGAATCTTGGAGGTGGGACTAGCAGTAAAACTGCGATGAAAGATTCAGCGGCGAGATCAAAAGCTAGAGCGCCTGCTAGAGCTTATGCCATACGTGCCTGAGAGGCTGCATCATCTCCCGATGTCATTACTGGTACATTTTCTCTCTATGATACTATTGTTATTGCATTGATTGATCCCGGGTCCACTTATTCCTATATTTGCATGAATTTAGTATCTAATAAAAAGTTGCCTGTTGAGTTTACTGAGTTTACGATTAAAGAGTCGAACCCCTTAGGCCAATATGTGCTAGTTGACAAGGTTTGCAAGAATTGCCCATTAATGATTCAAGGTCACTATTTTCCGGCTAATTTGATACTGTTATCATTTGATGAGTTTGACGTTATTTTGGGAATGAACTGGTTGACATTGTATGATGCCAAGGTAGATTGTAAACAAAAAACACTAGAGTTGAAATGTGAACATGGAGAAATTTTGTAGGTTGAAACAGATGAATCAAATAAATTGCCTATGGTGATTTCGCACATATCTGCACAGAAATACATGAGGAAAGGGTGTGAAGCTTATCTGGATTATGTAATGAATACTGAGTTGCCTCAACTGAAGTTTGAATCAGTACCAATAGTCTGTGAGTTTTCAGATGTATTTCCAGAGGAATTGCCTAGGTTGCCTCCGAACAGAGAGATAGAGTTTGCCATTGATTTGTTGCCGGGTACTGCACCGATCTCGATTGCTCCATATAGAATGGCTCCGACTGAATTAAAAGAATTGAAGGCTCAGTTGCAAGAGTTAACAGATAAGGGATTTGTGAAACCGAGTTTCTCTCCCTGAGATGCTCCTGTATTGTTCGTAAAGAAGAAAGATGGTTCAATGAAACTTTGTATTGATTACCGTCAGCTTAATAAGGTGACTATAAAGAACAAGTACCCATTGCCGAGGATTGATGATTTATTCGATCAGTTAAAAGGGGCCACAGTGTTTTCAAAGATCAATTTGAGGTCTGGTTACTACCAATTGAGAGTTAAGGAGTCGGATGTGTCGAAAACCGCCTTTAGGACAAGGTATGGACATTATGAGTTTCTTGTGATGCCTTTCGGCTTAACAAATGCTCCAGCTATATTTATGGACTTGATGAACCGGATCTTTCAGCCATATTTGGATAAGTTTGTAGTAGTGTTTATAGATGACATTCTAATTTATTCTCGGGATAAGTCTGAACATGCCGAACACTTGAGAACCATATTGCAGATCTTGAGAGAAAAGAAACTATTTGCTAAGTTTAGTAAAAGTGAGTTCTGGCTCTGTGAAGTCGGATTTTGGGATATATAGTCTCAGGTGATGGTATTCGGGTGGATCCGAGCAAGATTTTCGCGATCGTTGATTGGAAACCGCCAAAGAATGTATCCGAGGTTAGAAGCTTTTTAGGCTTGGCCGGGTATTATAGACGTTTTGTTGAAGGATTTTCGATGATTGCCTCTCCTATGACTAAGTTGTTGCGAAAGAATGTTAAGTTTGAATGGACTGATAAATGTCAGCAGAGTTTTGAAAATTTGAAAGCACGATTGACTGAAGCACCAATTTTAGTACAGCCCGAGCTAGGGAAGGAGTTCGTAATTTATAGTGATGCATCATTGATAGGCCTTGGATGTGTGTTGATGCAAGAGGGTAAAGTGGTAGCTTATGCTTCGAGACAGTTAAAACCGCATAAGAAGAACTATCCTACACATGATTTGGAATTGGCCGCTATTGTCTTTGCCTTGAAGATTTGGCGACATTATTTGTATGGTGAAAAATGCCGAATTTTTACTGATCACAAAAGTTTGAAGTATTTGATGAATCAAAAGGATTTGAATCTGCGACAGCGGAGATGGCTTGAATTATTAAAGGATTATGAGCTAGTGATTGATTATCATCCGAGAAAAGCAAATGTAGTTGCTGATGCCTTGAGCAGGAAAATTCTTTTTACTTTGAGAGCCATGAATACGGGGTTAGCATTGTCTGATGATGGGTCAATCTTAGCAGAGATGAGGGCTAAACCGTTATTTCTCCAATTGATTTGTGATACTCAAAAGAACGATAGTGAGTTGTGAACCAAGAGAATTCAATGCGAATCAGGTTACGACTCAGATTTTCGAGTTGGACCAGACGACTGTTTGATGTTTCGAGACAGGATATGTGTACCGAAAAACGATGAATTGATTCGAAAATATTACATGAGGCGATATGGGTCATTTATCGCTTCACCTGGTAGCACAAAATGTATAATGATTTAAAGAAGTTGTATTGGTGGCGGTATGAAAAGGACATTTCAATTTGTAACCAAGTGTTTGATCATCAACAAGTAAAAGTTGAACATCAAGTGCCTTCAGGACTACTTCAACCCAGTAATGGTTCTGAGTTGAAATGGGACAAGATTACCATGGATTTTGTAACCGGTTTGCCTTTGACTCCTAAAAAGAAGGATGCTGTCTAGGTAGTGGTTGATAGGTTAACAAAGTCAGCCCACTTTATACCAGTACGTACCGATTACTCACTTGATAAATTAGCTGAATTATATATTGCTGAAATTGTGAGGTTGCACGGAGTACCTATGTCTATAATATCAGATAGAGATCTGAGGTTTACCTCGAGATTTTGGAAAAAGTTACAAGAAGCTTTGGGTACAAAATTGAACTTTAGTACCGCATTTCATCCACAAATAGATGGTCAGTCGAAAAGAGTAATCCAGGTACTTAAGGATATGCTTAGATGCTGTGTCTTAGAATTTGGAGGTAGTTGGGAGAAATATCTATCTTTGATTGAATTTGCCTACAATAACAGTTATCAGTCAAGTATACAAATGGCACCGTATGAAGCCTTGTATGGTCGCAAGTATCGGACTCCTTTATATTGGACCAAACTTAGTGAGAAACAGATTCACGGAGTTGATCTAGTTAAAGAAACCGAAGAGAAAGTAAAAGTAATTCAGGATTGCTTGAAAGCTGATTCAGATTGACAAAAGTCATATGCAGATTTAAAAAGAAAAGAGATTGAATTTCAGGTGGGTGATAAAGTGTTCTTGAAGGTGTCACCATGGAAAAAGATTCTGAGATTTAGCCGAAAAGGCAAGTTGAGTCAGCGTTTTATTGGGCCGTACGAGATTACTGAAAAGATTGGACCAGTGGCATATCGGTTAGCCTTACCGGCAGAGTTAGAAAGAATTCATAACGTGTTTCATGTATCAATGTTGCGACGTTATCGTTCTGATACTTCACATGTGATTTCTCTAACAGAAATTGAGATTCGACCGGATTTGACCTATGAGGAGGAACCAATAAAGATTTTGGCTCGGGAAATTAAACAGTTAAGAAATAAAAGTATAGCCTTAGTGAAAGTATTCGCACGGACATGGGATAGAAGAGGCTACGTGGGAACCCGAGGAAGCTATGAGGAAACAAGATGCGAACCTCTTTCTGGTAAGATTTTCGGGGACGAAAATCTCTAAAGGGGGGAGAATTGTGACAACCCGAATTAGGGCCTAATCAGAATAATGGTTTCGTGACCACAAATCCGAGATAAAAATAATTTTTTTTATAATTATTTTGGTGTTTATGATATGATTTCATGATTTCGTGAAAATTTCGTGATGAAATTTTATGCATTGAGCGCTTAAGTTGAGATTAGGGACTAAACCGAATAAATTGTAAAACTCGTGTTTTAGAAGTTTTTAGTATGAAATTGCTTTGGGATATTAACTAGGAGGTCTTAAATAGCAATTTGACCAATTCTTAAGTTATGGACAAAAGTTGGACATGGAGGGAATTTTTGGAAAGTTTAGTAGTAAGGGCATTTTGGTCATTTGTATATTAAATGAAATAAAATGGGAAAAATAATACAAAATTGGTCATCATCTTCACTAGTTGCTGCCGAAATTTGCTCTCCTCCATAGCTAGGGTTTCTTCAACATTCAAGCTTCATAGTAAGTGATTTCAAGCCCCGTTTTTAATGTTCTTCACATTTTTGAAATCCTCGTAGCTCGGTTTACCTATTTCTACCATTATTTCGAGTTAGGGTTTATGTTTAAAAATTTACCCATGAATGATAGGCATGTATTTTTTTGTTTGATGGTAGAATATGAATGTTTGAAGTTAGGAGAACGATCTTTTCTAAGCAATTTTTAGCGAAAACGAGCAAAACGGCATAATCGATAAAAATACCTATTGTTAACAACTATGTGTTAGAGTGAGAATTTGATGTTGCCATAGAAGAGAAAAATGATCAGTAGGTCATTAAACATAAGAGTAAGGGCTGAAATTAAATTTCCGATCCTTGGGGAAAAATTGTAATTTTGTAAAAGTTAAGGGGCAAAAATGTAATTTTTGTATACTGTGATTTTTGGATTAAAATAAATAGTTCGAGTGTTAAACAGGGGAAGAAGAAAGTTTTGGACTAAATTGTAAAATTCCCATATTTTGCACCGAGATAAGTTTGTAAGTAAATAATACATTAATTTCATTTACATTCTTATATTTCAGCCTATTATATATATATATACTAGCTGATGTTGAAGTATAAATCGACAATTGGAAGAATGGAAATAAGTAATAGAGAGAGAGATCCCGGTTGAACATTCGGAAAGATCGAATAAAATAGAGGGAGCGTAGCTGGGTCACATGTATGGTGCTGAGTGCACATCATGTGTACAAGAAAGCTACGAGATACTATGTAGTAGCTAGGTCACATGTGTGATACGGGATGTATCCCATGTAGACAAGAGAGCTACGGGAGAGATAAATGTAGCCAGGTCGCATGCGTGATTCCAAGTGAAGAACACCATGTAGACAAGAGAGCTACGAGACAAATTGGCTAGGTCACATGAGTGGTACTAAGTGCTCACCATGTGTACAAGAGAGCCGAATTAAATGAAATATGATGGTGGGGCTGTGTGCTGAAACCATCAAGCATTGAGGATTAATCCGAATTGTTCAACGGGATGGCTTTTTGGTGACATTGTAATCATGGGCCTATACTCGCGATGTGTGAAATGTGGTGAAAATTATTTGTGATATATATATAAGTTAAAATGAGGTTAGTACAAAGAATGAGTGAAAGAGTGAAATTAGCACTAAAACTGTTTTGGACAGTAGCAGTGACGTGATTTTGAAAAATCACCAAAAATAGAAGGAATTTAATCAGAGGTTGAATGAGATTAGAAATTAAAGCTTAATTAGTCTATTTTCATATAAAATAAATGGAGCAAGCAAAGGGATTCTATATTTTGAGATATTTACAATTGTGTGTGACTTGCTCAGGATGACTATGTGATCCCCTGTTCCAACTTTGAAAAATCATTAAAAATTGTACAAAACACAATAAGAAATATATTTTACATGCCTAAATTCCTTATTGAGTCTAGTTTAGATGAAACAGGTTTCATGGTTATTTGAATTGTGTACTGAGAGAAATTCAATTCGTAATGAACAGAGGTCAGATCAGTTGAGCTGTGTAATAGGGGAAACTTAAGCTAATAAACTGTACAAATTGGCTGAACCAAAAATTCTAGAAAATATTTAGTAAGAATATTTCTGAGTCTAGATTCAAGGAAATTTTACGGATTTGAATTTTGAGTTTTGTAACTCGAGTTATGATTTATTTAGTGATCATGACGCAGGAGGGACAGCTTGATCAAATCGGAGTAAATAGTAAAATTAAAAATATGATATAATTGAGCTATGTTGTAAACATATTAGATTCCTTATTTGCTATTTATATACTTACTTACTAAGCTATAAGCTTACTTTCTTTTCCCTCCTTTTTCTTATAGTGTCATCCAATTAGCACAGAGTTAGAGATCGTTGAAGATCCGCCTCGCACTATCAATACTCTTGGTATTTGAACTCAACATTTTGAAATATGGCATGTATAGCGACTTAGTTATTTTGTTACGTGTCATAATTTTCTAGGTTTAAAATACTAATTATAGTATCAAACTAATCATTTTGTACGAAGCCTTTGAAATTGGTTTGTATTGTTAATGGCATATGTTATAATGATTCATGATCAAATTGCACGCCATATTTTTGTTTGGGTTCTATTTAATAGTATATACTATAATTTGTTAATACCTCGTACCCTGTTCTGGTGACGGATATGGGTAAGGGGTGTTACACTCTTAACCTGGTTATTTCATATTTTGTACTCAAGAGAGCACCAAGAGTTAAAAGGAGCCAAAAAAGAGCAAAAAAGGGACAAAACAGACCAAATCGAGAAGATGACACAGCCTAAGCCTTGCCACACGGGCAGCTTACATGCCTGTGTCTTTCGAGGGTGTCGACCAATGCTTTCATGATTCACACGGCCTGGCCATTGACCCACATGGTCGTGTGCAATTTAACAGATCAAACACAACCTGGCAATCACGTCACACGACCTTAGCACACGGGCGTGTCCCTTTTTCAACAAGCTGTATTGTACTCGGAAAAGGATACTTAGGGAGGAAGAAAGCCAATCCAAAGCCTATATAAACACCCTAAGTATGACTTAGAAAGGGGGTCCCCTCCAGAACTTTTCTAGAGTACAAAACCACAAGCCGGAAATTACTTGAAGAAAGCCAGACGATACATCCCAAAAGTCGGAGCTACTCCAAGACTAAAGATCTCTCTCAGAATTCCTTCAGGGGTGTTAGAGTTTTCTTTATGTTTTGTTATTTTCATACTTTTAAGATGTACTCTTATTTTATTATGAACTAAACCCCTTAGATACTTAAGGGTGTTGAAACATATGATGGATCTTGTTATTATTATCTGAACTGTATGATAAATACTTGATTTGTTCTTAATTATGTGTTCTTAATGCTTGAGTTAATATTCCGGGTATTGATTCATGATTTGATGTGCTTATGCAAAGGAGAAAAAGTCCCTGTCTAAGAGTAGATTTGACATAATTAAGCGGATTTGATCGAACACCTAGAAATAGAGTTACGAGATTTTACCGGATTAGGGTGAAACCTAATATGGGAGTCTATAGATTGATTTACTGCTTCCCTAGGGGTTTTAATTAAGAAAGAGATTTCGATTAATTCAACTGAGGGTTAGACGTTATTAGTCTCGAAAGAGATAATAATATAGGTTAGGGAGTCTCACAAATTGAGTCAAGTGAATAAATCGTCTGGTTTAGAGTCAGATAACAAGTGAAATCTAGGTGAATTCCTCCTTGGGTGTCGTCTTTATCAATTACTTTTCTTCATGTCTTTTTCCAAATTTTCTCTTTGCTTTAGTTTAATTAGTTAATTAGTTTAATAAACAACCCCTCTTTATTTCTAGGTTAAATAATAAAAATATAGTTATTACTAGTACTTTTGGTTCCCTTTAGTACGATATCCCGGTCTTGCCATTACTATACTATTGTTCGATAAGTGCGCTTGCCTTTTCATCTTGATAATAGTTAGTCTAGGTTTGATCTTTATTATAAATATTTATTACTTGTTACGAATCACGCGATCACCTATGCTTCAAGACAACTAAAATCGCAAGAAAAAAATTACCTGATTCATGATCTTGAATTGGCAGCCATTGTATTTGCACTGAAAATTTGGCGGCATTATATGTTTGGTGAAAGATGTCACATTTTTACTGATCATAAGAGCTTGAAGTATCTGATGTAACAAAAAAACCTGAGTTTGAGACACCGCAGGTGGCTTGAACTGTTAAAATATTATGATTTGGTTATTGATTATCATCTGGGAAAAGCTAATGTGGTTGCAGATGCTCTAAGTAGAAAATCCCTATTTGTTTTGCTAGCAATGAATATCCGATTGTCGATATCTGAAGATGGTTCAATCATAGTTGAGTTAAAAGCTAGACCGACATTTTTGCAGCAGATTTTTGAAGCTCAGAAAAATGATGATGAACTACGAGCTAAACGGGTTCAGTGTGAGTTGAATTCTGATTCAGAATTTCAGATTGGTTTTGATGGTTGTTTGTTATTTAGAGGCAGAATATGTAAATCGAAGAACTCAAAATTGGTACAGAAGATTTTATATGAAGCTTATAATGGTAAGATGTCTATTCATCCTAGTAGTAATAAAATGAACAATGACCTGAAAAAGATGTACTGGTGGCCGGGAATGAAACAGGATATTTCTAAATTTGTAACTAAATGTTTAATATGTCAGCAAGTAAAAGCTAAACATCAGGTTTTTTCGGGATTATTACAGCCAGTTACAATACCGGATTGAAAATGGGAAAGAATTACCATGGACTTTGTATCAAGGTTACCCCTGTCTCCGAAGAAATAAAATGATATTTGGGTAATTGTTGATCGGTTAACAAAGTTTGCACACTTTATTCCGGTACGTATGAATTTTTCCTTCGATAGATTGGCTAAATATATGTTTCAAAGATTATCAGATTGCATGGAGTGCCAGTTTCCACTATTTCTGATAGAGATCCTTGGTTTACATCCCGATTCTAGAATAAGCTGCAAGAAGCTTTGGGTACATAGTTGCATTTCAGTACCGCATTCCATCCTCAAACTGCTGGACAATCTGAACGTGCTATACAAATTTTAGAAGATATGCTTTGGTGTTGTGTACTTGAATTTGAAGGTAACTGAGTAAAGTATCTACCCTTAGTTGAATTTGTTTATAATAATAGCTATCAATCCAGGATTAAAATGGCACCATACGAGGCTTTGTATGACTGAAAATGTAGAACTCCATTGTTTTGGTCAGAGCTTAATGAGAAAAAGATACACGGAGTTGACTTGATCCATGAATTCAGGACAGTTTGAAAGAAGCTTCTGATCGTCAAAAGTCTTATATTGATCTTAAATGGAAAGAAATAGAATTTTAGGTCGGTGACAAGGTATTCTTGAAAGTATCACCTTGGAAGAAAGTTCTTCGGTTTAGCCGTAAAGGAAAACTAAGTCCACGGTTCATCAGGCAATATGAAATCACAGAAAGAATTGGACCTCTTGCATATCGGTTAGCATTACCACTAAAACTTGATCGGATTCATAACGTTTTTCATGTGTCTATGTTATGACGATATTGGTTAGATCCTTCACATTTTTTTCTCCGAAAGAAGTTGAGATTCAACCCAATATGACTTACAGTGAGGAACCGATTAAAATCTTAGCACGTGAAACAAAAGAGTTAAGAAATAAAAAGGTAGCATTAGTGAAAGTTCATTGGCAATGACATGGGACTGAAGAAGCTACCTGGGAATCGGAGGATACCATGAGAAAGCAATAACTGAATCTTTTTACTGGTAAGATTTTCGAGGACAAAAATTCTCAAGGGGTGAGAGTTGTAACAACACATTTTCAATGAAATTAGAACACTGGTTTCGGGATCACAAATCCGAGTCAGAAAGAAAATTTATCTTAATATTATTGCATGGTCTACATTATGATAGGAATGTAATATAAAAATTCTAATAATAAAATTTTATCAATTACATGCTTAATTATGGAAAGGACCAAAATGCATAAAATTCAAAAGTTAAATTCTAGTAGCTAAAAGGATCAAATAGCTATGGAATTCAAAACTTGATGTCTTTATATGGTAATTAAATCATTAAAGAAAAGTTAATAGATATTTTTGGTGATTCATCCATGGAAAAATTAGAAAAGACTAAGGACGAAATTGGAAATAAAAAAATTAAAAGATGATAACTAATTAACTAGAAAATATCATCTTATTTTCATCATCTTCATCCCCAAGTTCTATGGAAACCCTAGGAGAGAGAAAGTAAATGAATCAAGCTTAATTAAGTAAGTTTTCTTGTCACGTTTTTAGTAATTTTTATATTTTTGAGATCGGGATAGGTTAATCTATTTATTTTGGGGCTTAATTTGAAAAGTTATCAAAGTAACAAAGTTTTTCTATAGATGAATATGCTGAAAATTTAAAATTTATGGGAGAAAATGAAAGGATGTTGATAGATAAACAACCTTTACAAAGGGAATTTTGATGAAATCATGATTTAAGGACTAAATTGAAAAATGGTAAAACCCACGGAAAAATTTTGATTTTTGTTAAATTCATGGGATTTTATTGTAACATGTAAAATTCAGTTAGGCTTGGAATTTGCACGAATTTCAGTTTCCAAGCCTAGGGACGAAATTAAAATTTTTAGAAAGTTTAGGGGCAAAATGGTAATTTTTCCTAGAGAGTAAATTGAATCCAATTGAATGTGAAATTTAACAAATTTATGATTAAATTCATTTATATAGATCTGAACAACTCAAATTCGAAGCTAGATCGAGGAAAAGAAAAAGTTTCAGATTAGTAGATTTTCGTATACGAACAAGTATCGAGGTAAGTTCGTGTAACTTAATTTTGCATGTTAATATGTTTGAAATTGAATGTTGTATTTGGATGAATTATATAAATGCTTAGATTATGAAATAAATTATATGCCTTATATTGCTTGAATATATGACAAGTTCCGATTGAATTAAGAAATACGATGGATATATGTGATTTCCCTTATTGAATGAAGCCCTGCATATGTTGCAGACAGAAAAATATCTCAGACGAGAAATCTTATTATAGCCCTCTCGAGCATCCTGCTATATAGCTCCTGCGAGCATTCTGATCGGTAGTGATTTTTCATGTGTTACGCATTACCACAGCTCTGTGTGAGCGTCCTGCTATATGATTCGATCGGTTGTGATCCAGCATTTAATGTGGACACAAACGCAGCTCTACGTGAGTGTCCTGATATAAGCTTTTATGGGATTCCTGACATGGCTCGCTTGAACTCCCTGTTACCTTTTCCGGTCCTTCCTGATATTAACTCTCCGGAGTTATCTGTTAAGCTCTATGAGCTCCCTAAGTAAAACTCTTATGAGTTTCCTATTTAGCCCGGATAAGTACTCTGTTACATGGCTCAATTGAGCATCATGATATGTGCCTCGAGCATGTGCTCCCTGATTAAGTGCCCTAATGGTACCCCTGATTATGAGTTGAAGGTTTATAGTTTTGTACACCTTGAGTGTACTACCTGAGTATCCATCGAAATTTCAATGATTCAATGGATAAATTCCTGAAATGAGAAACTATGAGATCAAATGAATTATATATCTTGAATATTCCTGAAATACTTGAAAGTTTGGAACATGATGAGCTTATCTGTAACAGCTTGATTTTAGGCCTAGTGGGAACAGTGGTTTCGGAACCACTATTTCGAAGCCAGAGAAATTATTTTAATACTATTTTATGTGTGACGGCATGTCTACAAAGGTGCATGAAAATTTTGGTGAATTAATTTTAGCGTTTGTGAGCTTAATCGCAAAAAAAGGACTAAATTGCATAAAGTGAAAAAGTCATATTTTGATAGCTAAGGGTGTCAAATAGCTAGAGAACCATAATTGAAGGTCTTTAAAGGTCAAATAGACCCTTAAAAGAAGCTTGGTCGGCCATAGGGTACAAATTGAGGCATGTTGACTAGGTTAGGGGAGCTTTTGGTAACTTATTTGACTAAAATAAAAAAATAAAAGAAAGAGAAGCTATAGTGTCATCTTCTCCACCAATTTTTTAGAAAAAAAAAGGGGGGTTTAGAGAGCTCAAAATATCAGCCATTTGTACCTCTTGTAAGTAAGTCCTTTAGAAGGTTATTCTTAGTGATTTTTGTACTTTTGAACCCTTTGTAGCATGAGCTTTCTAACAAGGGGACTAATTTGTAAAATGGTTGAAAATATAGGGTTTTTCCATGAGAGTATTCATGTTTTTTTTTGAAATTTTATGGAAGAAAATGAGTTATGGTTGTGAAATCAACAACTTTTGTGAAGTAGATTTCATGGAAACCCTAACTAAGAACCATTTTTGCATAAGCTATTAAATAGGTGATAAATGTGTGAAATAATGAGAACTTTGGGATGCTATAGTTATAAAATGAATTCAGTTAGGCTTGGCTAATAAGGAAATTTTATCAAAATTAATTTTTGGGCTTAGGGGTAAAATCGTAACTTTTGTGAAGTTTAAGGGAAAAAGGGTCATTTTACCAAAGTATGAGTCTTAAGTTGAATTGAATGAATTTTGTATTAAATAAGCTAATTTGCGACATTTTAGATCAAGAGAAACGTGATTCGGGTCTTGATAGAGGGAAGAACAAAATTTACGAGGATTAGACTCGTTCCCATCATTTTGTGTCGAGGTAAGTACATATGTAAATAATGTGTTATTGTAGCTTACTTTTAAATGTCTTTTTTTTTATGTATCATAATCTTACTCGATACCATGAAAGTATAAATTATGCAAAATAAGAGTAATCCATATTATGAACAAGTGCCACAACATTAGGTTAGACACGAGATCCCGTCGAACCTCGAAAATAGTGTAGGATATAAAATATAAGTCATGAAAAATTGAGTGGCCTGAACTCATGAGTTGAGTCTGAGTTAATTAGATAAATGAATTATGTAATGTGGGTTCGGGTACTGACTTTGTGTGCAGACCCGTGAGCAGCTCAATAAGCGGGCATTACATGACAGAGCTATGGGGTCTGGGCACTGACTTAGTGAAAAGGCCCGTGAGTAGCTCAAATATGCAATTATTACAAAGTAAGAGATAGCTTTGACTACTTGTATAGTACTTAAGAGTAAAATATCCGTGTATTCATTGATATTTTTAAGTGTTCAAAAAGGGGTAACTCAATGAATGGATTGACGATACTTCCAATCAGATATGTCAATAGAGAGAATAAACTTGAATTATTTTACGAGTAATTATAGGTATGTATACCAAACTTTCGAATGAAGAACTTAGCATGTGATGAGATGTAGTAGGTATGCGTAAAAGAAGGAAGAGCAAGATAGTGAGGTTAAAATGATATATCACTTAAGTATGATAATCCATTGTTTGGCGAATGTGTTTCTAATTACACTTATTTGCATATATGTACTTACTAAGCTCCCATGCTTACCCTCTTTCCTTTCCCTTTTCTTATAGTGCCGCCGAAGTAGTTCGAAGATCGTCGCCTACATAGTTGAAGCCAGTCACACTATCCTTGAAGCACTTGGTATAACTAGTTTTATCTTTTTGATCATGGCATGTATAAGAACCTTTGATTTTATTTTTGTGTCAAATTATTTTAGGGCCAAAGGTGTTGGCTTGTTTTAACATTTGACTCATTTTGTATAAGGCTAGGAAAATGGCTAATATAGTAAGTCATTATATGGATGCAAGATAGTCTTTTACGAATGTGAAATGTTTATAGGCCTTAGCAATGGTTGTTGGTTAAGAACCCATACTAAATTCGACTTTGAAATGTTGGTTGGTATTCAATTTTGTTTCAAGGTGGCATAAGGCTTGGTAAATAGCCTTATATTGTCCATACTAGTAGACACACGGGCTTGTGTCTAGGCCGTATGTGACACGCTGCCAGCCCTATAGGCGTGGTGTCCGGCCGTGTGTCCCCTGCATGTAAATTTTGCAAGTCAGTATGCATGGTAGTAAACACACGGCTAGAGACACGGCTGTGTATCTCAGCCGTGTGAAGGACACGGCCTAGCACACGAGCATGTGCCTTGGACGTGTTCCCTAAATTGGACACTGACGTCGGAAACAGAATTTCAAGGTTTTTAGACACGGGCTAGGACACGGGCGTGTCATGGCCATGTGAGGGACATGGGCTATAGACACGAGCGTGTGACAGGCCGTGTGAAAACCCCTATAGGTTTGAATTTAGAATTTAATTCACACGAGTATGGGACACGAGCATGTCCCTAGATGCTTAGGCCGTGTGTGTCACACGGGCCATCAGTACGGCCATGTTATAATGGCCACACGGGCATGTACCCTGTTTTAAGAGTCATTTTTATTTAGTCGGTTTAAGGACCCGAGTTCGTTTCCAAGGAAAGTTTGAGACTTCGTAGGCCCACTTTAAGGAGTCTAAACAGAGTTCGAAAGAGTTTTAAATTTAATCAAGTCTTGGTGACTAGGAAACGAATGTATGCATGTGGTTAAGTATGGTAATGCCTCGTGTCCAGTCCTGACCTCAGACTCTGGTAAGGGGTGTTACATCATCTATGCTTATTTGATGTACATGTGAATTATGCGACTAACTTGCTTATTTGAGTATATGTGATTAGGCAAATTGCCAATTTTTTGGAAAGCATGTTATTGTATGCTTATTGTAGTAATTGTGATTGGTAAGTTTAATTTTTGTTATACGAACTTACTGAGCATAAATTGCTTACTAGGTTTCATTTTCTCTGTTTTACAGTGCTCGAGAGCTCGCAAAGGTTGGAAATCGGTCGGAGCATCATCACACTATCCACTAGTTCTTTTTGGTATAAATAGTAAACTTATTTTGTATAATGGCATGTATAAGTTAACTTGGCTAAATGATGGCTTGTAAATGGATGTTTGTAATCTAGCCATTAGTATGGCTAGTAATGTTTGATTTGGTATATACTATAAAGTTATATCATGCTAATATATATGTGTATGGTATGGTTAGATTAAATTAAGGTAAACTATATGCCTTAACAAAAAGGTAAGTTTGACTATATGAATGTAGGTTATGTTATATCATACATGTTAATGTTGTTTGTGTGGTTTAATATTTGGAATTAGTTGATATATTTGTGTAAGTGTTGGTGTAGGTTGATGGCAAATTTTGGGTGAGAAATAAAGCTAGGAAATGGCTTTATTTTGTTTACATAGGTAGACACACGGGCGTGTGTCTTGACCGTGTGTGACACACGACCTAGCACATGGGCATGTGGTTTAGCTATATGTCCCGTGCATATTAAATTTGAGAAACAGAATGCTTAGAATTCGGCACATGGGTAGAGACACGGGCGTGTGTCTTACCTATATGTAACACATGGCCTAGAACACGGGCATGTGTCTTGGCCGTATGAAACCTTCACCTAATTATAGAAAGTTAACTTGATCGCACAACCTAACATACTGGCGTGTGGTTGGCCATGTGGCACAAGTCTGAGAGTTACACGGGGTTGGACACGGCCTGTAGCACAGGCATGTCCTATGGTCACACGAGCATGTGTGGCCTGCATCTAAAAAAAGAATTTAAAATTTTGTGAAAAATTTTCTAAGCTTCCAATTCAGTCTCGATTCAATTCAAATGTTTAAAATTGGCCTCGAGGGTCTATATAAGGGACAATATGATTAGTTTCAGATATAAACAGTAAATAACATGAATCACGTGAAATTATTTTGTAAACTTTAGTAATGCTCTGTAACCCTGTTCCGGTGACGGATACGGGTTAGACGTGTTACATTTATTGGTATTAAAGCTACGGTTTAATCGATTCTCAGACTAATATAGTAAGATACATGCAATTATATAAATTATGATAGTGTGATATCTCCTGACCATTTTAAATATGTTTTTCATATAATAATGTCATCCAATCAAGCTAGAGCTGAATCTTAGGAAGCTAAGAGCAATGCTCCAACTTCAATTCAAAGAGCTGCATCTAGTAGTAGAAAGCCTAAATCTGAGGGCCGAGGTGAGGAGGCAAAAGAAGCCTTCTTCCAAATGATAAATGAATGGTTTTCAGGATTTATAAGAACAAATCCTACTGTACAACAACCTCCCCCTCATGTTCCTCAACCGGTTCCTGAGAGGCCACAATATGCTGAACCTATTAGAACTGGTAAGCCTCTGGTAGATAAAATCTATAAGTATGGGGTAGAGGAGTTTAAGGCTACTGCCAATGATAATCTAGAAAGGGCTGAGTTTTGGTTGGAAATACCATCCGAGTTTTAGATGAATTATCGTGTACACCAGTAGAGTGTTTGAAATGTGCAGTGTCATTATTGAAAGACACAACTTATCATTGGTGGAACACCATAACTTCTGTGGTACTGAGAGAAAATGTTACATGTGAATTTTTCCAGACTGAATTCAAAAAGAAATATATTAGTCAGAGATTTCTTGATCAGGAAAAGAAAGAATTTTTAGAGCTCAAACAGGGAAACATGACTGTATCTGAATATGAACGAGAATTCGTTAGATTGAGCAAGTATGTCAAAGAATGGGTTTCAACCGAAGCTGATATATGCAAACATTTTGAAGAAGGATTAAATGAAGATATTAAGTTATTGATAGGAATTCTTAAACTGAGGGAATTTTTGGTGTTAGTCGGTCGATCACACAAAGCCGGGAAATTAAGTAAAGAAAAGAAACAAGCAGAGAGAGAAGCCCGAATTTCTGGTAAAATATTTATGGGCAAATCACAATCATCTACTTCAACTACAAGGGATAAAACAGTTAAATTTGATGCACGAGCACCGGCAATGACATATGCTATTATTGCTGGAGAGGATGCTTCTGCACCAGACGTCATAACTGGTACATTCTTTCTACTTGATACTGATATTACTACTTTGATTGATTCTGGTTCAACGCATTCATACATAAGTGTCTGCTAAAAAATTACCTGTTGAATTCATTGAATTTGTGGTTAAAGTTTCAAACCCCTTGGGCCAGTATGTTATGGTTGATAAAGTTTGTAAAAATTGCCTATTGATGGTAAAGGATTATTGTTTCTAGGTTGATTTAATGCTATTGCTATTTGATGAATTTGATGTGATTTTTGGAATGAACTAGCTAACCCAACATGATGTAGTGGTAAATTGTAAACAAAAATATATTGTGTTGAAATGTCAGAATGGTGTGTTACTCCATGTTGAATCTGATAAATTGGATGGGTTATCCAATATGATTTCAGCAATATCAGCATAGAAATATGTCAGAAAGGGGCATGATGTTTATCTTGCATATGTGTTGGATACTAAAATATCTGGGTTGAAAATTTAGTAAATGCTAGTTGTTTGTGAATTTTCTGATGTACTTCCAAAGAAATTACCTGTCTGACCACCAGTTAGAGAAGTATAGTTCTCTATAGATCTTGTTCCGGGGACAATACCAATACCCATAGCACCTACAGAATGGCTCCTACTGAATTAAAAAAGTTGAAAGCACAGTTGCAAGAATTGATTGACAGAGGCTTTACTCGACCCAGCTTCTCACCTTGGGGTGCACTGATTCTATTTGTAAAGAAGAAAGATAGATCGTTGAGATTATATATAGATTAGAGACAACTTAACAAAGTCACCATAAAGAACAAGTATCCACTGCCTTGAATTCATAATTTATTTGACCAGTTGAAAGGTGCCACTGTATTTTCAAAAATTAAGCTTCGTTCTGGTTGTAATGCCGTTTGGTACGAGCACTATGAGTTTCTTGTAATGCCATTTGGTTTGACCAATACAATTGCGATATTTATGGATCAGATGAACAGAATCTTCAGACCGTATTTAGACAGGTTTTTGGTGGTATTTATTGACGATATTCTGGTATATTCTCGAAATGAAAATGACCATACCAAACATTTGATAATAGTGTTGCAAACTCTGTATGAGAAACAATTATATGCCAAATTCAGTAAATGTGAACTATGGCTACGGGAAGTTGGTTTTCTCGAATATATAGTATCTGCAGAAGGTATCAGGGTGGATCCGAATAAAATTTCAGCCATTGTTAATTAGAAGCCACCGAAAAACGAGTCTGAAGTAAGAATTTTTCTGGGATTAACAGGGTATTATCGAAGATTTGTTAAAGGATTTTCAATGATAGCTTCTCCATTTACACGATAATTGCAGAAAGATGTGAAATTTGAATGGTCTGAAAAATGTCAGCAGAGTTTTGACAAATTGAAAGCTTTATTAACAGAAGCACCTGTGTTAGTTCATCCTGAATCAGATAAGGAAATTATAATTTATAGTGATGCATCGTTAAATGGTTTAGGTTGTGTATTGATGCAAGAAGGTAAAGTAATAGCCTATGCTTCAAGACAACTAAAACCACATGAAAGAAATTACCCAATACATGATCTTGAATTGGCAGCCATTGTATTTGCACTGAAAATTTGGCGGCATTATCTGTTTGGTGAAAGATGTCACATTTTTACTGATCATAAGAGCTTGAAGTATCTGATGTCACAAAAAAACCTGAATTTGAAACACCGCAGGTGGCTTGAACTGTTAAAATATTATGATTTGGTTATTGATTATCATAAGGGAAAAGCTAATGTGGTTGCAGATGCTCTAAGTAGAAAACCCCTATTTTTTTTACAAGCAATGAATATCCGATTGTCGATATCTGAAGATGGTTCAATCATAGTTGAGTTAAAAGCTAGACCGACATTTTTGCAGTAGATTTTTGAAGCTCAAAAAAATGATGATGAACTACGAGCTAAACGGGTACAGTGTGAGTTGAATTCTGATTCATAATTTTAGATTGGTTTTGATGGTTGTTTGTTATTTAGAGGCAGAATATGTAAATCGAAGAACTCGAAATTGGTACAGAAGATTTTATATGAAGCTCATAATGGTAAGATGTCTATTCATCCTAGTAGTAATAAAATGAACAATAACCTGAAAAAGATGTACTGGTGGTCGGGAATGAAACAAGATATTTCTGAATTTGTAACTAAATGTTTAATATGTCAGCAAGTAAAAGCTAAACATCAGGTTCCTTCGCGATTATTACAGCCAGTTACAATACCGGAATGAAAATGGGAAAGAATTACCATGGACTTTGTATCAAGGTTACCCCTGTCTCCGAAGAAATAAAATACTATTTGGGTAATTGTTGATCGGTTAACAAAGTTTGCACACTTTATTCTGGTACATATGGATTTTTCCTTTGATAGATTGGCTGAATGATATGTTTCAGAGATTATCAGATTGCATAAAGTGTCGACTTCTATTATTTCTGATAGAGATCCTAGGTTTACATACCGATTCCGGAATAAGTTGCAAGAAGCTTTGGGTACACAGTTACATTTCAATACCACATTCCATCCTCAAACTGATGGACAATCCAAACGTGTTTTACATATTTTAGAAGATATGTTTTAGTGTTGTGTGCTTGAATTTGAAGGTAACTGGGAAAAGTATCTACCTTTAGTTAATTTTGCTTATAATAATAGCTATCAGTCCAGCATTAAAATGGCACTGTACGAGGCTCTGTATGGCAGAAAATGTAGAACTCCATTGTATTGTTTAGAGCTCAACGAGAAAAAGATACATGGAGTTGACTTGATCCGTGAAATAGAAGAAAAGGTAAAGGTGATTCAGGACAGTTTGAAAGCAACCTCTGATCGTCAAATGTCTTATGCTGATCTTAAACAGAAAGAAATAGAATTTCAGCTAGTGACAAGGTATTCTTTAAAGTATCTCCTTGGAAAAAAGTTCTCCAGTTTGACCGTAAAAGAAAATTGAGTCCATGGTTCATCGGGCAATATATGAAATCACAGAAATAATTGGACCTCTTGCATATCGGTTAGCATTACCACAAGAACTTGATCGGATTCATAATGTTTTGCATGTGTCTATGTTACAACGATATCAGTTAGATCCTTCACATGTTATTTCTCCAAAAGAAGTTGAGATTCAACCTAATATGACTTACAGTAAGGAACCGATTAAAATCCTAGCACGTGAAATAAAAAAGTTAAGAAATAAAAAAGTAGTATTAGTGAAAGTTCTTTGGCAATGACATGGGATTGAAGAAGCTAGCTGGGAACCGAGGATACCATGCGAAAGCAATACCCAAATCTTTTTACTGGTAAGATTTTCGAGGACAATAATTCTTAAGGGGAGAGAGTTGTAACAACACATTTTCAATGAAATTGGAACACTGATTTCGGGACCACAACTCCGAGTCAGAAAGAAAATTTATCTTAATATTATTGTATGGTCTTCTTTATGATAGGAATGTCATATAAAAATTCTGATAAGAAAATTTTACTGATTACGTGCTTAATTATAGAAAGGACCAAATTGCATAAAATACAAAAGTTAAATTCTAGTAGCTAAAAGGATCAAATAGTTATGGAATTCAAAACTTGACGTCCTTATATGGTAATTATATCATTAAAGAAAAGTTAATAGATATTTTTTGTGAATCATCCATGAAAAAATTAGAAAAGGCTAAGGACTAAATTGGAAATGAAAAATTAAAAGATGATAACTAAATAAATAGAAAATATCATCTTATTTTCATCATCTTCATCCCCAAGTTATATGAAAACCCTAAACTAATCAAGCTTAACTAGGTATGTTTTCTTGTCACGTTTTTAGTAATTTTTATATTTTTGAGATTGGGATAGTTTAATCTATTTATTTTGGGGATTAATTTGAAAAGTTATCAAAGTAATAAAGTTTTTCCATGGATGAATGATCTAAAAATTTGAAATTTATGGTAGAAAATGAAAGGTTGTTGATAGATAAACAACTTTTACAAAAGGAAATTTTGATTAAATCATGATTTAGGGACTAAATTGAAAAATGGTAAAAACCCATGGAAAAATTTTGATTTTTGTTAAATTCATGGGCTGTTATTGTAACATGTAAAATTCAGTTAGGCTTGGAATAAGGATTAAATTGCATGAATTTCATTTTCCGTGCCTAGGGACGAAATTAAAATTTATGAAAAGTTTAAGGGCAAAATGGTAATTTTTCCTAGAGTGTAAATTGAATCCAATTGAATGTGAAATGTAACAAACTGATGATTAAATTCATTTATATAGATTTGAACAACTCAAATTCGAAGCTAGATCAAAGAAAAGAAAAAGTTTCAGATTAGTAAGTTTTCATATACGAACAAGTATCGAGGTAAGTTCATGTAACTTTATTTTGCATGCTAATATGTTTGAAAATGAATGTTGTATTTGGATGAATTATATAAATGCTTAGAGTATGAAATAAATTATATGCCCGATATTGCTTTAATATATGCCAAGTTCCGATTGAATTAAGAAATTTGATGGATATATGTGATTTCCCTTATGGAATGACATCCTGCATATGTTGCGAACAGAAAAATAGCTCAGACGAGCAATCCTATTATAGCCCTCTCGAGCATCCTGATATATAGTTCCTGCGAGCATCCTAATTGGTAGTGATTTAGCATGTGTTACGCATTACCGTAGCTCTGTGTAAGCGTCCTGTTATATAATTCGATCGGTTGTAATGCAACATATAATGCAGACACAAACGCAGCTCCACGTGAGCATCCTAATATAAGCTCTTCTGGGCTTCCTGACATGGCTCGCTTGAACTCCCTGTTACCTTATCTAGTACTCCCTAATATTAACTCTCCGGAGTTATATTTTAAGCTCTATGAACTCCCTAAATAAAAATCTTATGAGTTTCCTGTTTAGCCCAGATAGGTGTTCTGTTACATGGCTCAATTGAGCATCCTGATATGTGGCTTAATAGTGTGCTCCCTGATTAAGTGTAGTAATAGATACCCCTGATTATAAGTTGATGGTTTACAATTTTGTACACCTTGTGTGTACTACCTTAGTATCCATCAAAATTTCAATGATTCAACGGATAAATTCCTGAAATGAGAAACTATGAGATCAAATGAATTATATATCTCGAATATTCCTGAAATACTTGAAAGTTTGTAACATGATGAGCTCATCTATGCTTATTTGATGTACATGTGAATTATGTGACTAACTTGCTTATTTGAGTGTATGTGATTAGGCAAATTGCCAATTTGTTGGAAAGTGTGTTATTGTATGCTTATTGTAGTAATTGTGATTGGTAAGTTTAATTCTTGTTATACGAACTTACTAAGCATAAATTACTTACTAGGTTTTATTTTCTCTATTTTATAGTGCCCGAGAGCTTGCAAAGGTTGGAAATCAGTCAGAGCATCATCACACTATCCACTAGTTCGTTTTGGTATAAATAGTAAACTTATTTTGGTATAATGGCATGTATAAGTTAACTTGACCAAATGATGGCTTGTAAATGGATGTTTGCAATCTAGCCATTAGTATGGCTAGTAATGTTTGATTTGGTATATACTATAAAGTAATATCATGCTAATATATATGTTTATGGTATGGTTAAATTAAATTAAGGTAAACTATATACCTTAACAAAAAGATAAGTTTGGCTATATGAATATAGGTTATGTTCTATCATACATGTTAATGTTTTTTGTGTGGTTTAATATTTGGAATTGGTTGATATATTTGTGTAAGTGTTGGTGTAGGTTGATGGCAAATTTTGGGTGAGAAATAAAGCTAGAAAATGGCTTTATTTTGTCCACACAGGTAGACACACGGGCGTGTGTCTTGACCGTGTGTGACACACGGCCTGGCACATAGGCATGTGGTTTAGCTATGTGTCCCTTGCATATTAAATTTGAGAAACAGAATGCTTAGAATTCGGCATACGGGTAGGGACACGGGCGTGTGTCTCAGCTGTATGTAACACATGGCCTAGAACATGGGCATGTATCTTGGCCGTGTGAAACCTGCACCTAATTATAGAAAATTAAATTGATTGCACGGCCTAGCACACTGGCGTGTGGCTGGCCGTGTGGGACAAGTCTGAGAGTTACACGGGGTTGGATACAGCCAGTAGCACAGGCATGTCCTATGGTCACACGGGCGTGTGTACCCTACATCTAAAAAAAGAATTTAAAATTTCGTGAAAACTTTTCTGAGTTTCTGATCCAGTCCCGATTCGATTTGAATGTTTAAAATTAGCCTTGAGAGTATATATAAGGGACAATATGATTAGTTTAAGATATACACAGTAAATGACATGAATCACGTGAAATTATTTTGTAAATTCTAGTAATGCTTTGTAACCTTGTTCCGATGACGAATACAGGTTAGGAGTGTTACAGATAACCTCATTTTTCTCTCTTATCTTATGATACAGCTCGCAAACTTCTGCCAACTCTGTATTAGTCTCTGCGAGCTCTTTCTAACGGGCCCCTTCATACCGCAACCTAATTACATTAGCCTCAGAAAGCAAGAATCGCAAAGATGAAGACAGGCTTGATGCTGGGGGTATTCGTGTGTTGCTTAGCCTTGCAGCCTCTAGCACAGAAGCTTCCCATCCAAGGGCCACGTCATTAGGGTTATAAGGGTACCCCTACGAGCTCGAATCTTTGCACCACAAGAATGAACATCCATTACTCCCAACGGTAGTTCCTCTAACAATAGGCACAGAAGAAGAGGCACAAAGGGCAGGTGGGGGAGTATCCTCATCAATAGTAATCAGCGAGCTAATAAGGGGAACAATTGACAAGCTCACCACTGGAGAACTTGGAGAATTTGAAGCTTCAACCACTGCAGCAATAAAACTAACAGGGTCTGCCCTTCTCTTATTATGTCGCTTCAATTGTTAATTATTCCCTTCCTTCTCACTCGCAGAACTGATGCGTACTACCTCTGCAATAGTCTTACACTTCTGGCGAGCACCACTTATCAAAGAAGTAAATTTTATAGCCTCGTTGATCTTGCGAGTGATATTGTTAGTCTCACTTGAACTATCCTTAGAGTTGTGATTGATCTCTGCACTAGTAACAACCCTATGATTAGTGGAAGTAGTTAACAAATTAACATTCTACCTACCACCTTCCCCCTACGAATACTCGGTAAGAGCAAATGGACAAAGCTTCAACTCAGAGAAAAAATTCATTGGTTCCTCAGCGGTACCCCATAATATCTGACCTACCTCTTCAAAAAAGTCATAAGGCCACATACAGTTCTCCGGTAGTGCACCAAAAAACTAGGTGAGCTCCACATTATTACCAGGCCTCCATTCGTTGGGGCTGTAACCCTCCATGCAATACTGAAAAACATTCTTCGCTATGATAAGATCCTCCAAAACCAACAGGCGCCCAGTGTAAAGCCTTCGAAACTGGATCACAGCTTCATCTGTGGGAAGGGTTCGCTGGAACGAGCACACGTCCTAGCTCGACAAAGACCACTTTATTGGGAACCCAAAGTCCTTACCAAATATGCTGCAAACTCAGACATACTTCCCCCGGTTCAAACAAAGATTGGAGCATTAATTCACGATAATCGTCTTCACCTTCTTGTGATGAGACAAGTAATAGAACCCCGACGAGATCTCCAGATTATGGCCCTTCAATTGATAGAAATGCTAAAAAATGACAAGCAAGGGAACATCATAGTGATCCACCAAAAAAAGAATGAGATTTGGTTAGGTGCAATCTTGTAATCCTTGAGCAGACTACAGAAGAAAGGGTGCAATGGTAAGTGGAACCCAACCTTCAGCGCATGAATCTGAAGAAGGAAGCTATCGTCGGTGGTTTCGCATAATCAATGCGACCCCTTTGGGATAGAGAACTCGTACGCAAAATTGGGAAGTTTTATTCCTTAGACAGCCAAAACTATCTGTAGTTCCTACTACTTTGTGGTGCAAGGATAAACCTTCTCTGTCACCAAAACTAGAGACAGGGGTTGATGGGCTAGGACTATCTGATTACCAAGTCCTTTCATCCCCACCATAACTCGAGTAAAAAAAGAAAGCAAAAATTTTAAAAAGAAAAAGTGTTTGGAATTACCTTTATTTCAGGTTGCTAAAAATGCAAAGTATGGAAGATTTAGGGTTCCGAAGGCTCCTCTTTTTAAAGAAAGATTTCTCTTCCCGCTCTTTGGCGATTCGTATAACCAAGGAAAATCAACGACCCATATACGAGCAGATAGAAATGGTTCAAGTTTTAACGATCAGATACGCACACTCGAAATCCACTCGCGCACGTGGCAAAATGATTGTTACACATTACAGCTCGCAAGCGTACCCTACTAGAAATCTGGGTCTCCGGCCCATGACCCGGATAGGTCTCACCAGGAGATTGAGTGCAAAATGAGCCACGAAGAGGACAATAAGGCGAGCTCGTGGCCCCTGCTCGCAAACTCAGCTTTCAAGGCAAAACCAATGACCCAGCTAGTAACGCAAGGCCATCGACTCAGCTCACATACACCTAGGGAGCTCGTAAAAAGGGTCGTGTGCTCCGCAAGCCACCTAGACACATGTCTAGCAAGTACAGAGCCCGCTTAGAATGTCAGTCCCAAGAATAGAAAGGATCGCGTGCTTTGTGGACACATGCTCAGCAAACCTGGAGTTTGCAGAGAATATCAATACTAGGGACAGAGAATGTCAGTACTAGAGGCAGCAAGGTCAAGACAAAATAGTGGGACACTATCATGAGCTATAATAGCATCTGTAACAACGTGTATAAATACCCCAACATTCCTATCAATAAGGGACACGAGAAAATATTACTCAACAAAACTAATTTATTTTATTCTAATTTCATATATATTGCATATATGTTGTTATTAGTTTCAAATCATATGTTTCATTGCTTATTGAATGTTGTTTTTAAAAGCACATGTGTGTTTTAAATATGTGATTTTCACATATATACACTTATAATAGACTTATAGTGTGTATTATGTAGTTTAGTCTCCCAGCTACACCTCTCCAAACCACAAGTTATCCCTTCAAATTCAAAAGTCTACTTAAATTTTCAAAGAGTTTAGACAAAAAAATAAAACCAATTCCAAAAATTAAAATTGAACAAATTAGTTAGGCTCATTTAAAATGGGCCAAATTTAAACTCAAGCTTTCAAATCTCGAACTCTACCCATTATTTAATTCAATAATATTTTTAATTTTCTATATATTAATATATAATTTATTTTTTTTAGATAAAATTGACTTTATTACCATCAAGCCAAAATGCAATTTGACAAAGAGTTCCAAATTGCAAATTGGTCATAAAGTTTGACATTTGGCAAGCTTGTGACCTTCCATGTTATGAGATATCCAATCTTTGAGCATAACATCGCCTTACACTAAAAAATAATGCTGCCAAACTCAATCCAGTCATCCTCGAAAGACTTGATAGCAAAATATACCTCTTCTGCATCGGTATACATAGATTCGGTTTCAAGTAAGTTGTCGAGCGCCCATAACAATCCTGTCCTTAAAGCCATAGCCTCTGCTACTCTTGGAGAGTAAAAACCCCCAACACATGAGGAGATATCTGATAAAAACCCCTCATTCTCTCCTCTAAACACAAGAGCTGCACCACGATTGTCACCAGCTTCGCCCAACATGTTCAGCCTCTCCTAGCAATTGTTCCATCGTTAGCAGTACACCGAGAGTCGACCGGCAATGAACCTGTATAGCTCGAGCTACCTTCCAATCCGACAGGTGATCACAATAGCTCCAACAGTTCACAACTTTAGGATAAGAGAGAAATGCATGGGAAATATCTTCATAAAAATTACAACCTAATCAATATTTGTACTCCTCTCCCTCAAACGAACTCTACATGGTAATATATTATTTGAAGAGCACCACATAACCCCTTCCCTTCTCCCATGTGAATGACCACCCTCTCCATGGCAGTTTCCATAGACCACAATCTTCTAAAGTCTGTCGAAATCCCTCGATTAAGTAATTTGGATGGACACTACCACCTTCCTTTTCATCATCACTAGCCAAGTTGTTAAAATCACCTATCACAACTCAAGGGCTATTATGCAAGCTGGCTAACGACTTTAACATCGACCAACGGTCTCGTGTCCTACTTCTTTAGGATAGCCATAGAAGCAAGACAATCGCCACTCACCTATATCAGTATTCATAATCATAAGGTCAATAAAATTTATATTATATGAAAACTAAAACATACTACAATATTGTACATATAACAAGAAAACATAACTTGTCTATGTAAATCTTTAAAAATAGTTTATTGTTTACCAATAAGGACAAATTTCTGATGCAACTCACACACCACGATAAATAACATTATGATCTAAATTCAAATAAATTTCAAGAAAGGTGAATAACTAATTAATGAGCCACAATTTGAAAAACAAAATATAACATTTATATTTTAAGTAAAATTAAAATTTTAGGTTTAATAAATATGTTTAATAAAAGTTGAAAAGAAATTATAAATAATTTTAAATATTGTATAAAAAATAAATATGTGTGATCATAGAAATCATATATAAATGTAACTAAAGCCCTAATCAACTCTACTTTCAACCTTATAAAAAGTAACTTTTGGAAAAATAAAAAATATTGGTAATATGATATCCTAAGCTGCTGCACGGCTGTGTGCCGCAGTACCACAGCCACTGTTTTTTTAATCCATGGGTGCTTTTCATGGTTGACGCTCAATAAAATACTAGTGCTTAGTTTTTAATGGCAGGGTTTCATTTTTTTTTTTAAATCTCTAAAAGAAGGTGTCTGTGTGCCACTAACTCTGCTTTTAAGATTCTTGAATTCTTTCTGTGAGAGCATTAGGATTTTGTGATTATTGTAAATAAATTAATATTTATTGTTTAATATAGATAAAGAATTTATGATAAAGTTTTTTATTTAGGGTTGAATTGTAAATGAAAAAATCACTTTATTTTATTATAATTTAAATTTCTATAATAAATAGGTATTTTTATCGGAAAAAGGATAGATGTTGATGTGTATGATTAAGTTGGGCAATAAATTATAATTTGAGGTTGATGTTTGAGATTCTTGGGAAGATCTCTACAAATTGTTGTAATTTTAATTTCATCCCATTGTGGGTGCACATTGATTAGCAATGTATTTGGTATAATTACTGATAATGTCCCGGATCTTTTTTATATATTAAAATAGTCAAGCTTTGTCTTCGACCAAGGGTTTAGAAAATAGGATAAGATATTTGAATCCACAAAGATTTAGTTTAATGGATATAATCGATGGCTTTGATTGTTAAAAGTTTATTGATATTAAATATAATGAATAAAATATACCATGTCATGATGATATTATTTTAATATTAATTTTAAAATAACTTTTTTATAGAAAAAGTTAAACTTTTAATTCTTCAAAAAAAAAAGTTAAACATTTAAATTACTTGGAAAAAGAATAGGAAATGATTAAATCTTTCAAACATTGGTCGGAAAGTTAATCAACTTCTAAGAAAAAGTTTTAAGCACGTCGAAATTCTTGCGATAGTAATAATTTCAATTAAGTTAATTTTTTATAGTTTAATTTGATTTATTTTAATTTTTATATTTTTGAATTTTAATTTTTTTTTATGATTTATATAGTAGTGGTTAAATTCAATAGGTTAAAATTTGTTATCAAACTCTTATTTATGTGTAATTTTGGATTTAATCATTGTTTTCTAATTTGATTGTTTTTAATTTATATACTTGTCAAATTTTGACATTTCAATCTTAACTCAAAATGGAAATCATTAAATCTATTAACTAAAATAACGTGATATTTTTACAAGTATTATATAAAATAGTAATATGACATGACATTACACATGTGATAATATATTTTATTTAAAGTAATTTAACAACCACCATTTGACTCGAATTGAAATCTAAAACTTCAAATTTCAAAAAAATATAATAACTAAAAATAACTAAATTAATGTAAGAAGACTAAATTCATAGCTCATTGTGTTGAAATATTTGAAGTTGTTGTAATGTGATAGGGGAAGTGTCCACTTCCTTCACCACTGCGAGAAAACAACAACTTATCATATTTGGAAGATTAACAATTTATTGAATCAAATCTTTGGATTATGCTAATATTGTGAGATGCTTTAAGCCCATAAATGAATATTAGTTCACTTTGAGAAATATATCCTGAAAACGGATTGCTTATATCAAATCCTTTCATTCAAGGAAGTTGAATTGGATCGAAACTTGAAGACTTATTTGTCAATAGTCTTACTTTCATTGTTAACATCATATTGTATTTTAGGCTTTTTAGCAGTTGTTTAGAAGGGATTGTGATTGATCTTCATTATCCTAGAAAATTTCAAAAGCCTCATATAATCGAGAGACTTGTATAGGTTGATGTATTGATTTTGATAGCACTTATTTATTCAGTTAGGAACATTATTTTGTAAGATTGCATCTATAAAACCTTTGTGTGGTTGGTTTTACAAGCTGAGTTCTTAGGGGGAGAATTTAGTCATGAAAGATCTAATCTTTAAAATACAAGAGTGAAGATTCTACACTAAGGTGTGTAAAAACTAGGATCATTGATTGTATTTATTTCAAAGATAGTTGATTCATCAAACTAAGCTAGGCTCCACAGACAGAGAAAAATTGAATTGCGTAAACAACTTTGTTGCCTCTTGTTTTCGTTGTGGTTGTGGCAGTTAGTACAAAAGTGCCCACTTTCACAATCTTTTTTGCTCATACTTAGTTTCTTATAAACTTAACAATTGTTTCAGGTCAACAGATTGTAATAACAAAACTTTAATGCCTGATTTTGTTTAAGTTCAAGACTCCAGACAAAAATCTGAAAATTCATTTCTCATTTCCATTTTGATTTGAATTTAATTTTTTAAAATTAATACTCGAGTTCGACTCTAAAAAATTCCCATGACTTTTGCTTTAGCAACCCTGAATATTATATATAAAATATATAATATTATTTTATAACATTAAATAAATATGTATTTTATTTTTATATAGTTTCTATTCCTACTCATTCTTTAAACTCTTAAATCAAATAATAATACGATATTAAGTGCATTCCAACTCACATTTTTGTTAAGATAATCAAGATTTTTTTTAAAGTTTTAAATTGAATCGAGTTTTCTTACCACTTAATATCAAATTCAATAGAAGGATACAATATCTCAAATCCATTTTTAAAATAATTTTTCATTTTGTAATCTCTTTCAGAATTCTTGCAACAATAATAAACTCTTTTAATTCAATTAAGGTAATGGATAATAAATACATATAATAAAATTAGAAAAAAATATAAAAATAGTTAAAATATTTTAAAATCTTATAAAAAGTAAAAAAATATATATAATTAAATTATACAAAGTTTGGCTATATTTTATAAACTGAAAAATTAAATGTGGAAAAATAAGTGTTAAATTTAAGTTTTAAATTTTGTTTGGTATATTACTTAAAATTAAATACGGATTATAATTAGATTATTCGATGAAAATTGTAACAACCTAATTTTCAAGTGGTGTCGGAAACAAATGATTCAAATCACTAAATTCAATGAGTGAATTTGAAATTTTAATAAATTACTATTTATTAGTCAAGTGAGATTTTAGAAATATTTTTGAATTAGTGAATTTTGTGAATTAAAATAATTTATTAGGTAAATTGGGTGAAAGCGAGGTACCGAGACCTCAATTTCATAAACTAAGCCGTAAATATTTTTATAAATATTTACAGAGTGTTAATGACTTAGTAGTAAAGTTTCGTTAGAAAATTTTAATGTTTTGATAGTTAATTAATTAAAAAGGACTAGATTGAAAAATGTGCAAAACTTGTTAATTAAAGGTTAAATGGCATAAGTGATAATTAGGGAGGACCAAATAGGTAATTAAACATATAGGCAATGGCCGGACCGCATGTGGGAAGAAGAAATGGACAAAATTGATGTGAACTAAGGGCAAAATGGTAATTTGGTTAAAAATAATAATAAAACAAGTGACCAAATTGAAAAATATAGACATTTCTTCCTAATTCTCAAAAAAAAACACCATAGGAGGTCTCTAAGAAGCTGGTTTGTCATAGTTTTACTTCATGTAAGTTTAATTTTTGAATATTTCATGTAATTTTTATGTTTTTGAGACTTTTACAACTAGGTCCAACTATTGAATTCATTAGTTTTTGATTTTATGAGTGATTTTGAAAGTTGTCATGGGTAAGTGCTGGAATTTTATGATGAATTAAAATGGATTTGAAGCTCTAATTTTATTATATGATGATTTTAATAAGTGATTTTGATAGAAATTGATTTTAAGACCTAATTGTGAAAAAGTTAAGAATTAGGGTTTGGTGCTGAAATTCTAAATATCAAAGGTTGTGTAGTGGTTTAGAATGAAGGAATAAAGTGTTAATTGAGAAAATTTAGTTTAATTGATGGGTTAATTGATTAGGGACTAAAGTGTAAAAACTATAAAATTTGGGGTAAATGTATAATTTTAAAAATTAAAGGGTATAAATTGTAAAGTGGAATGAGGCTGAAATATATGTGCTAATGAATGAATAATTTTATATTATAAATCAAGAGTCCAAAGAAAATCGAGGAAAAAAGAAATTATCCGAATAGTTCCTAAGCTACAACAAATTTTACGAACTAGTCTAGGTAAGTTCGTATGGCTAAATTTTTAATGTTATTTGTTAAATTGATGAATGGTAATATGTATTTATTTATAATATTTGTTGAAAATAAAATTATTATTATTAAATTTACGAAATTGAATCAAGTGTTCGAAGTGAACAGAACGCAGGATTGAGTACAATCGTTCAGTACAATTGGAGAATTGACGAAAAATTACCCAAGTAAACCAAGGTTCAGCTTTTTTTGTGGACTTCTGTGTTTTCTTTTCGTTTAACTCACATGAGCTTCAGTTAACTCATATGAGCTTCAGTTAACCCTAATGGGTTTCAGTTCAACTCTTACGAGTTTCAGTTTAACCCTATTGAGTTTTCGTTCAGCTCTTATGAGTTTCTGTTCAACCCTTACGGGTTTCCGTTAGTACTTATGTGCTTCTGTTTAGCCCTCGGGCTTCCAAAAAAAAATTTACGATGTATTCATATCCATAAGACGTTCATCAGTCTGACAAAGGTTAATAATTTGATAAGTGATATTTGATACTAAAGGTTGAAAATTCAGTGATAATGTTGATTTTGAGATGAAATAAGTGAATTCATCAACTAAAATTGTGGTTGGCAGGAAATAATGAATGATTTATTTAAATACAGTTTTTAGTATATTTGGTAAGATTTATGTTTAAAGCCAACGAACTTACTAAGCTTTATTAAGCTTACTTTAGTTGTTCAATGTTCTTTGTAGATTTTCAAGAAATTCGGAGGATCGGATCAACACATCGGTTCACACTATCCAATCTGGTAGATTTTGTTATACAACTTAAGGTTTATATGGCATATATAGGGTTAAATTTAAAAGAAGTAAACTTGTAATACGGTTGAGAGTGGTACAAATATATATATGTATGTTTATATGCATGTACTTAGTAATAGCCTTTAGTAATCAATGAATGGAGTTAATGTGGTAAGTTTATGCAAATGAGTTATGTGATGATATATATATTAGGTCTAAAACCTGATTATTAGTTTGTATTGGTTGCTTGATTGGGTTATATTGGTATATGAGAATGTTGTATGCAGGTTAATTGTGAATAGGGTGAGAAAAATGGCCGTTAAATGGCCTATTTTCGTCCACACGGGCAGAGACACTGGCGTATGGCTCAGCTGTGTGTGACATACGGCCATGCATATGGGCGTGTAGTCTGGCTGTGTGTCCCCTGCATCTTAAAATTTAGAAACAAAATGCTCAGAATTGAACACACGGTCAAAGACACGAGCGTGGGTCTCAGCCGTGTGAGGCACACGGCCTAGAGCATGAGTGTGTGGCTTTGCCGTGTGAAAACTATACCTAATTTTGGGAAAATAAATTGGCCACATGACCTAGCACACTGTGGATTGGTCGTGTAACCCAAGTTAGGGAGTTACACGGGGTAAGACACGACATGAAGCACGGGCATGTCATGGGACCACACGAGCGTGTCTCTTGGCCACACGGGCATATGACCCTTGTACATAGGAAAAATTTTGTAATTTTGTGCAAAATTTTCTAAGTTCCCGATTTAGTAACGATTTGCTTGTAATACTTAAACTGAGTTTCAAGGGTCCATTTAAAGGACAACATGATTAGTCTTGATTATAAATAATAAATGACAATAATTATGCATAAATGTTTATGTAAACTCCGATAATATCCTGTAACCCTGTTTTGGAAACGAATACGGGTTAGGGGTATTACAAAGATAATATAATATTAAATAAAATAGAATAAAATAAAAAGCAATTGAATTTATTCATTATTAAATGGTAAGTAGGTCTTATCTACTTATCATTTTTCACACTTTTTTTTGTGGAAAAAAAATTCTATTTAGTAAATTTCATTATGGGTTATCAGACTTGTTTTTTTTGTTTTTTAGAAAATGAATAGTTGGATTATTATTAAAAAAAAAGGCACATTTTTTAAAGCTCAAACACAAACAAAGTTAAAGAAATAAACTCAGACAACCCAATAAAAAAAACAAAAGAAAAAAGGTAATCCAACCACCCAAGCAGCTTATCCCTAAGTATCTGAAAAAACAAAGTCCCTTTAGATGCCTTTTTTGTTTCTTGAAAAAACCACCATGTATTTGCTCTTGTTCATTCCAATTCATCTGAAATAAAAATAAAAACTTTATATTCACCCAATATTTGCTATCTTGCCTTCACGTAGGTCACGAAACTACCATCGAAACTGAAAAAACAGTGTAACAGCCCAATTTTGGGCTTAGTCAAAACAGTGGTTTTGGGACCACAAATCTAAGGTTTATAAATTATTTTTATTATTATTTTGGTGTCATAACATGATTATTTGAGTGTATGAAAATTTTGGTGAAGTAATTTTAACATTTGTGAGCTTAATTGTGAAAAATGACTAAATCGCATAAAGTGCAAAAGTCTTGTTTTAATAGCCAAAGGTGTCAAATTGCTAGAGAACCTATATTGGGGGTCTTTAAAGTGAAATTAGGCCAATAGATAAGTGATGGCCAGCCAAGAAAAAAGGAAAATTAAAATGGTCAAATGCTAGGTGGGTTTTGGTGGCTTAATTGATAAAATAGGAATAAAATAAAAGGAAGATGATATCACCTTTTCATCTTCTTCACCGCCATAGAAATTTTCAGCAAAGGGAAGGATTTGAAGCTTTAAAATTTCAGCTAGGTTATCCTCTTTCAAGTAAGTGATTAAGATGCTTATTTTTGATAATTTTTGTACTTTTGGACCCTTATGGCATGAGCTAGCTAATGGGGGGACCATTTTGCAAAAGGGTTGATAGTATAGGGATTTGCCATGAAAATATTTATGATGTCTGCTGAGTTTTTTGGGAAGAAAATAAATCTTGGTTGTTAAATAAATAACTTTTGTGAAAGAACTTCTCATGAAAACCCTAATATGACCATTTTGTAAAGATTGTAAAATAGATAGTAATGTGGTGAAATAATGGGAATTTTGGGTCACTATAAGAGTAAAAAGGGTTTGGCTAGGCTTAATAGTTAAAGAAATTTGATAAAAATTAATTACGAGCCTAGGGGTAAAATCGTAATTTTTGCAAAGTTTAAGGGCAAAATGATCATTTTACCAAAGTATGAGTCTTGAGTTGAATTGAATGATTTAAGTATTAAATAAGCTAAATTTTGACATTTTAGATCAAGAGAAAAGTGATTCAGGTCTTGATCAGGGAAAGAACAAAGTTTACGAGGATTAAGCTCGTTCCCATCGTTTTGTACCGAGGTAAGTACATATGTAAATAATGTGTCATTGTAGCTTACTTTTAAATGTGTTGATAATTTATATATTTGAATTTTTTATTGTTATCAAGTATCATAATCTTATTTGTTGCCATAAAAGTATAAATAATGTGATATAAGAGTAACCTACATTATGAGCAAGTGTGATGACAACGGGTTAGATTTGAAATCCCGTTAAACCTCAGGAATAGTATAGGATACACAAAGTAGGTCATGAAAAACTAGGTGGTCTGAACTCATGAGTTGTGTCTGAGTTCATAAGATGAATGTTATATGTAATGTGGGTCCGGGTAATAGCTTCGTGACTAAACCCGTGAGTAACTCGCTGAGCAAGCATTTCATGTTAGCACTATATGGGTCCGGATGCTGACTTTGTGTACAGACCCATGAGTAGCTTAATGAGCAGGCGTTGCATGATTGTGCTATGGGGTCGGGGTACTGACTTGGTAGAAAGGCCCGTGAGTAGCTCAAAATGCTAGCATTACATAGCATGATTGTAACACCCCCTACCCGTATCCGTCACCAGAATAGAGTACGAAGCATTACCAAGGAGTATGAAACACTTACAGATAATTTAAATATATTTTCATAACAACTTGTCTTGATTTCATACTGTTTCATATTTAATCTTTACTCACCAAAGTATTTAAAATATCATCCTTATGCAAATAGCACACATGAGGTACATAATTCCATAATTATAAATGAACACATTAGTCAAACATATTCCATTTTCATATATCAATGTCTCATGTCTCCATATATCAATAACCGTCATTTTTCTTATTTTTCAGATAAGTATGTGTAACCATTCATAAGCATGCAATTCACTGTTTCTTCCTATCAATCACAATTTCAAATGACAAATTTATGTGAATGAGCTCAACCTTATTAGCTATTTAAATTCTGACACTTTGATCCACATACTCATAATTTACTAACATAACCTGTCAAACACAATCTCTGAATGATGAAATCATATAAAATTTAAATGTTTACTAAAATATGCCATATAAATTCAAATAATAATTACCAAAACTTTGTCAAATTGGTGAACGTCTTACATTCATTGGTCTGCACCGATATGCACTGAATTTCACTGATAATCACTGATGCCGTAGCATAACTATGGTCTTTTCACTAAAATGCCATAACTCAGCTACGGTCTTACATCTTAAACACATATCACACCGATGCCATATCGCAGACATGGTCTTACACGGAAATCACTCGTCATTTATAGCCGAAGCTACCACTATTCACTGATCAAGTAGCTGAAGCTACCACTTCTCACTGATCAGGTAGCTGGAGCTACCACTTCTCACTGATTAGATTACTTATTATCAAATTAGGAAATGTCTTACGGAATTAAGTACATTGTTGCTCAGTGCCACGATTCACATCTCAGTATGGTTTTCCTTATTGAAATACCATACCTACATTTCACAACTCAATATAGATGATACCATACCTACGTTTCACACTTTGCCATGGACCAACCATTGTCTTTTCTGTCAATTCATCTTGTCACTGAACTGAAGTGCTCAATTTGATCATTTATTCAATTTTCTGTTTTTACATTATTCACGATTTTATCATCAATACATAAGAAATAACACATCATGAAATTCATAAAATTAACAAATGGTCACTAAAATTTAGTTATACAAACTCACAAGTTCGATTTTTGTATTATAACGATAATCAGAATTTCATAATAAATATTCCAAATAAAACATTATATCATTTTTAATTCAACATTTATCGATTATAATCGGGCATGTGATCAATTTATACACAAGTCATTCATATATATATATATATATATATATATTCCTCCTCCTCCTCTCCATCCACATCCTTAGTATAAATAACACATTTGTAAGTAACATTATCCATAATTTTCACTATTTACTTATGTGAATATTCAAGCTATCCATCCATGTTATAGTCACTAAATTATTTTTATCTTGAGCTACAAAACTCAAAATTAAGATCCGCTAATCTTCTCTGAAACTAGATTCACTTATATTCTTACCGTAAAATTTTCATAATTTTTGGTTTAACCAATAAATACAATTTATTCTTTAAATTCACCCCTATTTTGCTGTCTGACAGTTCCGACCCTTTTTCACTAAAAATTAATTATCTCCTCGTATAGGATTCAAATGATGTTCCTATTTATTTCTCTTGAAAATAGAATCATTCAGGATTCTAAAAAATTAAATTTAAGCCCCTAATTATTTTTATCCAATTTTTTATGATTTTCCAAAATCAGAATAGGGGAACCCGAAATCATTCTGACCTTATCTCACAAAATTTATCATATCTCATGATTTACAATTTCATTACTTACATCATTTCTTCTATAAGAAACTAGACTCAATAAGATTTAATTTCATATTTTATTCATCTTCTAATTTGATTTCAAAAATTTTTGGTGATTTTTTAAAATTTGACACTACTGTTGTCTAAAACTATTTTAGTGCAAAATGTTGATTTTCATTTTGCCCCAAATTTCACAGTTCACATAGTTCAGTCCTTGCTCAATTAACCCTCAATTAAGCTAATTTTCTCAATTACTACTTTTCCTAGACATTATAAGTTATTTAATAACTATTGAAATTCAGAATTTTCACATAAAACTCTAACTTCAAACTCTTTTACAATTAGATCCCAAACATTCACTTTCTATTCAATTCTTTCAATAAAATCAGCATATAAGCAATTTAAAGCTCTAATTCCATGCCAAATCATCATATACTTTCGGCACATACTTATAGAAACTTTCAATTTCTTTCATAGAATCAAAAACTAATGAATTCAACAAGTGGACCTACTTGTAAAAGTCACAAAAACACAAAAAAATTCAAGAAATAATCAAGAATTGAACTTAATAATCAAGAATTGAACTTACTTGCAGTAAAAATATGAAAAACCAGCTTAAGGGAACTCTTCCATGGTGTTTTTGCTGATGAGAATGCAGAAAAATAAAGAGAAATCTAGATAATTTCACTTTAGTCCTAGTTTTTTTTAAGTAAATTTTGCAATTTTCCAATTTTTCCCTTAATTCTCCTTATTTTATTGCTGATTTCATGCCCTTGCCGTCCAGCCCAAATAGACCTTGGGTCTATTTTCCTTTTAAACCCTCTTTCTTTTATCATTTAAGCTATTTAATCATTTCCCATAATTTTGCATTTGATACAATTTTGTCCTTTTTGTTCAATTAACTATCAGAACTTTAAAATTTCTTGACGAAACTTTAATACTAACTTATTAACACTTCATAAATATTTATAAAAATATTTATGGCTCGATTTAAAATTCTCGAGGTCTCGATGCCTCGTTTTCGATCCTAATTATTTTAATATTTATTTTTAGTACACTATTCACTATTTCAAAAAAATTTTAACTTCACATTTAACTTATACTCACTAAATTAATAATATTTCCTACTCATTTTTAGGATTTAGTGATCTTGAATCACTATTCCGACACTACTAAAAATTAAGCTGTTACAATGATGTAGCTCTGGCTACTTATATGGCACTTAGGTGCGAACTTCTCGTGTATCCATTAGTATTCTGTGTATTCAACAGGTAACTCAAAAAGTGAGTTGGAGATAATTCCAATGAGGTATGTCATTAGAGAGAATGAACTTGAGTTATTTTAAGGGTGATTACAAGTATGTGTACTAAAATTATGAATAAGGCTTTATTGTGTGACGAGATGTAGCAAGTATGCGTAAATGAAGTGAAGAGTAAGATAAAGAGGTCTAAATGATATACATCATTCAAGTTTAATAAATTATCATCTGATGAATGAGTTCCTACTTATACATTATTTGCATATATGTACTTACTAAGCTTTATGATTACTCCCTTCATTTCTATTTTCTTATAGTGCTGTCAAGCTTGCATCAGGGATCAAGGGACGTCGGAGGCATTGATCACACTATCACTTGAAGCTTTTGGTATAGTTAATTTAAATGTTGTAATTTTGGCATGTATAGGGACTCAAATCTTTGGTTTAGTGTCTTGTTCGATTAGCCACAAGTGTTGGCTCTTATGATGGATGTGATAACATTTTGTATAGGTCATTAATGTTGGCTAATATTAATTATTATTAGATGCATTTGATGCAAATTTCCAACGATTGTGGCTGATTTGGTTATATATATGTTATGCTTGTATTGGTTTGGCTGATCTTGTGTAAGTTAGTGCAAGTAAGAGTGGCAAAAAGGCTTGGTAAATAGCCTTATTTTTGTCTACACGGGCAGACACACGGGCATGTTTCTAGACTGTATGTGACACATGGTCTGCCCCACGGGCGTGGAGTCCGGTCGTGTGTCCCCTGTACTTCAATTTTACAAGTCAGTATGCATGGTAGTAAACAAAACCGCAAAGACACGGCCGTGTGTCTCAGCCGTGTGAAGGGCACGACCTAGCACACGGGTGTGTGCCTTGGCCGTGTGAGCCTTAAGAGTTGATGAAGTCAGAAATAGAATGTCAAAGTTTTTTACACACGGGCTACAACACAGGCGTGTCATGGCCATGTGAGGGACACGGGCTATAGACACAGGTGTGTACTCGACCGTGTGAAAACCCCTGTAGGTTCGAATTTAGAATTAAATTCACACGGGTTTAGGACATGGACGTGTTCCCTTGTGCTTAGGCCGTGTGACTCACACAGGCCTTCAGCACGGCCATGTCAAAATAGATACACAGGCGTGTTGCCCTTCCACACGGGCGTGTTGCCCTTCCACACGAGCGTGTGGCCCTATTTCATGATGAAAATTCTCTAAGTCCTCAAACGTTTCCAAAGTCTTTAGTTTAGTCCTGAACCACCTCAACGTATGATTTGGGCCTTGTAAGCCCATTTAAGGGACGTTGTACTTGGGAACGAAAGTTTTAAATAGAACAAAATTTTCTTTATGGCTCAGTTTTGGCTGAGTGCTTATATTAAAGCCGGGTAATACCTCGTATCCTGTCCTAGCGTCAGACACAGGTAAGTGGTCTTACAAACAGCCTGTGAGTCTCTTCTGTTTTTCATTTTGCTTGCTTAAAGTGAGTATTGCCGTCCATCTTCATTTTAACCATCTAGGTGCCAATCTGTAGAGAAGTTGAACCCAACTATTGAAGATCCTCATTAGCTGCCTCTTTTACATAATAAGGAGCCTCACCAATGAGATAAGTCTTCATTTCTTTTTAACCCCTCTATAGTCAATAAATGTGCTACTTCATTTGCTCGTCTCGGCACGTGCTTAAAGACACACACTTGGTATCTTTCACATATTGCTTTAGTGTTTAAAATATGAGCACCTATTACTAACCTTTCGATTCTCTTTGTTTGTAGCTTTTGAATCACCGTTAAGGCATCCACTTCTATCTCTACCCTAGTAAGACCAACATGCAGCCCCATCTCAACTGCCTATAAACATGCCAGTGCCTCAGTTGCAAATCATGAAGGTATGTTGCCATGCAGAAGGCTTTTTGAGAATAACACCTTCCCAGTAGCATCTCTAATGACAATTCCTAAGCATAACTTATTATTTTGCTTACAAAATGCTACATCAAAATATATTTTGACAAATTGGTCAATTGGTACCTTTCATCATGCTTACACGACTTACTTTATTATTGTTTTTTCATTGATTCCATCAATTTCTCCCATGTAATTCCTAATAAAATTTATCGTCTCTAATGTTGTTCTATTTTTTCCTTCATACAGTAGTTGATTTCTCTCAATCCATATAGCCCACAAAGCACAACAAAAGATTTGATAAAGGTACTTTGAATTGTCTTTAAAAAATTGATTCACCCAGTCTTTGATATGCATAATTGATAACATTGTTGGTCATATAATGCCTAACTGCTACCAGATCTCCTTTGATTTCAGACACTCTAGAAATACATGTTCCATTGTTTCAAATCCATTCGAACATTTGGGACATTCAGATGTTCCCATTAGTCTCTTCTAATTTAGATTAGCAAAAGTAGGTTTGTAATTCTCCATAATGTAATATTTATCTTAGTAGGCAAATATAAAATTCATAACTTTTTGTAAAGTGTCAAATAGGGGTGATTAGTGTCACACCCCGAAAATTAGCGGATCCGAAAAGATGAGTAAGGTAAGTATGTAAATTGTTGGACGCATTGTGGTAACATAATCTGCTACCCTATTGGCCAAATGGCAAGTTAGAGTATTGGTGCATATTAGCGTTAAAACATTCACCCATTGGTAGTATCTAAGGAATTTATTGCGGGATGTTTCTAAAAGAAGAAAGATTACACCCAAGAGAGTGTGCGCCTATAAAGGGGCATGGCCCAAAGTTTTGTTTGAGCACTAAGATCCTGTCAAATGTATGAGGAAGTTTTAGAAAACTTAATTGTCTTTAAGATCACATCGAACGTGAGTCACCGCCAAGATATGGAATGCCCGATTTGCATGAGTACTATCCAATTGGATTTTATATCAGGTTTGGTTTGGAGTTGTTGGGATTTTGTAGCAACAAAAGCAGAGAGTAGGGTAGCAAGATGTGTGAAAGATTACTTGTACACTAAAATAAGCCAACTAAACAAATCATCACAAGTAACATGGTTGGCCATTTATCAATAGGAGTTAATTAGATTGATTTGACCCTTCCCATGACTAGTCAATAGTAAGGTAAACCTTTACCAAATTTTCTTGTACCTACCCTTGATTTGGTAAGGAAATTAGAGGGATTCGGAGTATATTTATGAAAAAAGGACATTTCAAATGGTTTTTCTCTCTGCTTAATGTTCAGGTTCTTCTTTCTAACCTCAACATTATCTTCTTCTTCTTTGTTCAGATCGCGCTAAGATATTGTCTAATAAGTAGATGATTCTGCATTCTAGTAAGTCTTATAGCTTTGCACGTTACAATTATAGACGGGAAAAGTGTTACAGGAAGGCCTTGCATAGGGTTCACATGTAGCTCACATGTTAGTAAAATGTTTATAATAGGAATTCTAATGGAAATATTATAATCTTGGAAGTAGTTGCTGCTATTGGATTAGGAAAGACAATCCAAACAAAAACTCCTAGCCAAAGTACAGGTTGGTCTCTAGTGAACCTCTGAACCTGACTCTTGTATGTCATTTTATGTTGATTATGTTATGGTTGATGTTTCTGTGAATGAGTATGATTTCGTTATAAATATGAATGGGAATTAGATAAGAGTATTTGCTGTGATGAGTTGACTCATCGAGTTTAGGTAAGTGTTGCAAGTATGAGTATGGTCACTATCTAATACCTTCCTATTATACGATTCCAGTACTGACAAATTTGTTTCACATGAAAATGAGGGAAAAAGCTTTATTTTTTATGCCTTCGGTAGGGTAATTTTATTGCAAATTGGATTGGTATATCACAGCCCGACCTTGCAGGCGAATACGATATGTGTAAGACTATGTGGGTGAGTCCCCATGGCATCATTTGATAATAAATTAATATTGAGAGACAATGTAAGACCATGTGAGTGAGGCTTATTGGCATCCATTGTGTTGGTCTGTCGAGACAGTAAACACGAATGTAAGCATGTCAAAGATGTAGTTTGTCAGAACCATAAACACGAGGTTTATCAGGACTGTAAACTCGAAAATTCTCTAAAAAGCCTTTGTGGCGTATTATCTGAAAAACCTCTGTGGCTAATCTTATGAAAAGCCTTTGCAGCGTATTATCTTAAAATCTTTTACGGTTAATCTCGTGAAAAGCCATTGTGTCATATTACTTGGAAAGCTTTTATGGCTAATCTTGTGAAAAGCCTTTATGGCGTATTATTTCGAAAGACTGTATGACGAATTCTGTAACGCCTAAATGGTAAGTGGTTGGACCGCCCTTACTAAGAAATCTGGGTATGTCTTGGAATTAGATTCTATGAGAGTTTTCAACATTGTATCTGACTGAGGAAACAGCCTTAAATGTAACACCCCTTAACCCTTATTCGTCACCAGAACAGGTTTACGGGGCATTACCGGACTATTTAGATCAGTTATGAACAATAAATAAGTAAAATAGCAAACACATCATAAATTAATCATATTGTCCCTTTTATAGGTCTCGAGGCCCAATATAAGTATTTAAAACGAATCGGGACTTAATCGAAAACTCAAAGAATTTTTAGCGAAATTTCAAAATTTTTCCTTTACAGGGCTCACACGCCTATGTGATTTAGGGACACGTCCGTATGACCCTAAACATGGCCGTCCTTTAGGTCGTGTCCTACCTCGTGTAACTCTCTGACTTACCTCACACGGCCAAGCCACACGCCTATGTGCTAGGTCGTGTAGTCAATTTATTTTTCGAATTTTAGGTGCAGTTTTCACATGGCCAGGCACATGCTAGTGTGCTAGGCCGTGTACCTCACACGGCTGAGATACACGCCCGTGTCTCTACTCGTGTGGCATTACTTGGGCATTCTATTTCTAAAATTTTAAGTTGCAGAGGACACATGGCCTAACCATGCACCCATGTGTAAGCTGTGTTCTCACGCGGTCTAGTCATATGCCCGTGTGTCAGGCCTTGTGGACTCAAAATGATCCTTATACAACAAGTTTACCAACCCTGCAATTCTTGAACAATAAGTAACTCAAATACCATTTATTCAACCAATCCAAAATACAATTAAATACATCTAAAACATATCAAAACTATCAATATAACGATCTAAATCATGTATGTTTATAGATATCTAACATAAATTATCTAAACAATTTATTTAAATACCATCCAAATCAATTCAAATTAAACAATGTAAATGACGATATTATACGACATATATTTGTATATATAGATCAACCAATATCATCTTATACACCATTAATATTAACATATCAAAATTACATTAAAAGACAACCTAGGTACATGCCATTCTCAAAAGAGAAAATACTTCACCACGTGTTTGAGTTCGAGATCGGCTTTGGATGCTGATTCAATGATTGGACTTCACCTGACCTGCACACAGAAATAAACCGTGCGCTGAGTATAAGCTCAGTGGTATTTCTATAATCCAAATACTTATTAAGCAAAAATTTATAATGTTTAAGTACATATTCATACTTAATAAAAATCATTCAACCAATAATCAATTTTATAAACTCATCATCCATATCACTTTCAATAATCATATTTCCTATTTCAATCTCACAATTGTTATTCAATAGCATGTCATAATAGAATTTTCTATTCAATTTCAATATCAATATCTATTTCTTATTCAATATCATTCAATGACAATCATTTGGTCAATTCATTCATATATCCCTATTAACACGACTCTGACTCAGACGGATACGCGGATCCAACCAAAACATAACAGTACGGCACTCGGTGCCTCATCGGCCATGCCAAAGAAAAATAATACGGTACTCATTATCCAAAGCAATAATAATATGACACATAGTGCCTCATCGACTCGAAGTCGAAGTATTCCTAAACTCTTCCAATCCTATGGCATGCCAACTATATCCGACTTAGCCCGACAATGTTAATAGGGTATTCAATTCACTTTTCAACTTTCCATTCATTACACAATTCAAATACATTCATAAATTCCAATTCAATACAATTCAATTCAACTCAATTCAATTTCAATGCTACAATTATCCAATATTCAAATATCGTATCAATCACAAATTCACATACATTAAATTCAACATCAAAAATGCTATTACTTACCTTGATATCTTACCATAAACATTTAAATCAAAATTCAACAGTTAATAATTAAATTTAGATTATAAAAATACAAACCGTAATTTTCCGAGCTAATCCTCGTTGACTTTCTCTTTCCCTTTCTTAACCAATGCCTCTGGCTCAATGTTAGCTACAGAAATCAAAATAATTGAAATTTATCAATACACTACAATTTCATACTACATATTTCAAATTTCATACTACATATTTCAATTAATACACATCTTTTACCTAAATTCCAATTCAATCCCTATTCAATTCTAACTTCATTTTCTTCATAATTTTATCTCTATTTTTCATTCAACTATTACGTAAAACTAATTTCAATTCTATAATTTCAGCATAAAACCCTAATTTTGAATTTCTTTCAATTTAGTCCCTACTACATAAAACTTATGATTTACTTTACAACTCAATCCTTATCTCAATTCTAACTTAAAATTCTATCAATTCAAACTCTAATTCTTCAATTAATTCAACATAAACCACATCTAAAAATCAACTAACTTTCAAAATTTCCACTTATCTCAAGTCATATTTTATTCTAGGATTCCAAAAACATCAAAATTACAAGAAAATGGGCTAAATTAACTTACCACTTAAGCTTGAAACCTTAAAACCCTATTTTTCCTTTCTTTTTCTTTCCCTTTTTCTTTCTCTCTTTTCTCCCTTGTTTTTGGCTCCCAATTCTGTTTGTTCTTTCTTTTTGTTTTATTTATTTATTTGTTTAATTCTAATAATAATATAATAATATAATATTAATATAATATATTTACTTAAATAATAATTAAATACATATATTATTACAAATGTATGTATATTTTTATTACACATGTGCATTATTATTGCCATATAATTGTATTAATTTGATTTATTTATTTATTTAGTAATTATTATATTTTATACTTAAATATTAAATATTTACTTTTATAACTATTTTATACTTATGTACATTATTTGTATAAATGAATTTCATTGTTACCATACACTTGTATTTACTTTTTACTATACAAGTGTTACTTATGGCTTATTTTCTCATTTAATCCCTCAACTTTTCTTTAATTTATAATTAAACTTTCACACTTTATTCAATTTAGTCCTTATACCTAATTAACCTTAATTTAAACTAATTCACCTAACCAAAACCTAATTAACCACTCAACTAACTTTGTAAATATTTATAATAAATATTTACGAATCTGTTTTACGAAAATAATGACCCAAAAATACACTTTCCAACAACCGTGAATTTCGAGTCGTTACATTAAATCTACCATGATGGTAAATTTGTTGTATCTAGAGGTATGGTAGTGTAAGAGTCTGCCAAACTTGCAAATCCTCACACTATATATCAAAGCTACTTGGAATGCTATTGGGTGGTGAAAACCTTGTATTCATCCGAGTAAGTATGTTGTTCGGATTAATTGGAAGATTTGGTACAAAATATGTTTGGTGACCATCAAAGTCAGTAGAAGGATCAATCAAAGAGTAGTACCCATAGGAATATTACCTTGGGGAATGTATTCAAATAATATCTTCAAAAGGATAGACAAATAGGATTTAGTCTATAGGGTGAAATTGTAACCCGCCAGTCAAATGGGTCATTTATAAAGTATTCAAGATGAGAGATAGGCATATGGTTATCCGCTAACCAAGAATTAAAAGAGTATTCGCCAAGGTCTAAGAGGGATCCAAACCCTTGAATCAAGAAATTCTACAATACTTTTTAAAGGTAATATTGAGTAAAGCCTATTAAGTTCCTTTGAACTTATATACGTCTTTTGGTATGCAAGTTTGAAAATCAAACCAGTGCGCTAAGAAGGACCAAGCTAGGGAATATGCCAGGATGAGGGCAATATTATGTATACAGGGGGACATTCTTAGAAATATGTTTTTCAAATGACAAATAGTAATACACACTACGCATATGTTTATTAAATCAATCATTTGTGTTATAAGGTTTTATACTACCTTTGAAAGTTTGTGACAAACAATAACTATTTTATTCAAACTTATTGTCCTAGAAAAGATTTTAAATAAATAAGAGGTACATTTAATATGACTTTCGTAGATTGTAAAATTTGCTAAGTATATAAGTATTCTAACATCTTATATTTGAATCCGTTAAATCAGGTCGGGTATATGGTGTTACAATTAGTTCCATTTGTAGTTCCCCTATTATTATCTTGTAACAACAATTTGTAAGCACTATGCATTGTATACTCCTCCGATGCCTTACCACCCTAAGGCAAGAAACCCTTATGTGGAAACTGTGTCAAAGGAATGCTTAAAATACGTTGGGCCTCCACCTTGTTAGAGGTAGATCATATAATTCCTTCTCTTTATTTCCTCGTACCTGAATCAATCAAATCAACCAATGTTTGTATACTTTAATTGGTAATAGGCTGTTGAATTTTGTAATTTGAATTCCCAAGTATCCAAACATCATCTCTCACCGAGACTCCTACTCTTGTATCAATTCCCTAACATATCCCAGACACAAGGGCTATACGCTTTCCAGGTATATGAGGGTAGATTCCCTAAACTTGACTCTAGAAAGTTTGTATTTGAAAAATATTTTCCCTTAAAAGTTTTCACTGATAAGGAATTAGGGTAATTAATCAATCCCTAACCTTGTTTGGATAGCAGAGCCAAATTAAGATTTGCTAGGTAATGAAATCTCATCCCTCCATACTCTTTTAATTCACATAATTGTCCAATTGCACAAATGAATTCCACACTTATTACTACTTTTACGCCATCAGAAATTACCAATAATATTTTCAAGTTCCACACATAAATAATTTTGTAATAGAAAACATAACATGGAATACGTAGGAATGATTTAAAGAATAGATTTAATGAAAATCTCTTTACCTCATTGTGAAATATGTCGGATACTCCACCTACTTATCTTCCTCCTTATTTTATCCTTCAATCCTTGGAAAGCCCATTGTTTTCCCCCATTTACTATGTTCGGAAGCCCCAAATATTTTTTTGATTCTTTAGACATCCTAACGTTAAGCATTTTTTAAACCAATTGCTTGTCCTAATATGAAACATTAGTGCTAAAGGAATTCATATATTTGTCAAAGTTAATGAACTACCCTGAGCTTTCTTCATACTCCTTTAGGAAGCACTTTATAACATTAGCTCCCGTGGTGGTCGCTTCCCCAAATAAGATGCAATCGTCAGCAAACATTAAATATGTTATTTGTGGCCCCCTTTAACATATCCTCGCTCCCTTTACCAAACCTCATGTTTTGCAAGTCTCATCAATGACAAAAGACCTTCACTGTAAAATAAAAATAAATACGGGCTCAATGGATCCCCCTGTCTTAATCCCCTTTCGGGTTTAAAGTTTTTACCCGATTCACCATTAATAATAAAAGAGAACAATACTAAATTGATGCACTGCATTATAAAATCCACCCAAGGTCCTGCGAAGCCCATTTTTAACATCATTTTTTTAATGAAAGGGCATTCTACCCGATCATAAGCCTTGCTCAATATAATTTCAATGCTAAGCATCCCTTTCTCCCCTTTCTTTTTTTTTCTTTTTTAAACTTGCAACACTTTATAAACTAGGAGCACAATATCTGTAATAAGTCTCCCGAACACATAAGCTCTTTGTGCTTTATCAATGCAAGTTTCGAGAATCTTTTGTAATCTATTTGCCCCTGTCTTTGCAACAATCTTATCAGCACCATACAGAAACTAATTGGACTAAATTTTTTCAAACTAATAGGATTATCCGCTTTTGGAATTAAAACAGTATTCGTTTTATTTAGCATCTCCATTGGTTTACCTTCATTTAGAATGTCTAGACAGAAAGCACAAACATCCTTCCCAACTATATGTCAATAGCTTTGATAAAATAGAGCAGGAAAGTCGTCCTTACCCAAAGCTTTTATCAAACCCATTGTTTTCAAAGCTTCATATAACTCCTCGTTTTTGTATTTGGCCATCAAATCCTTATTCATACTATTATCAATCCAATTATCATGTCTTTACGATGTCTATAAGAGGCAAAATTATTGAAAAATGAAGTTTTCTGATCTCTCATTTTCAACCACTTTGCCCTCGCTTTCTATTCCCAATATCTTTCCTCTTTATTCGCCTCCAAATTAAAATGCAGCTTCACATTGATAAATTTGGCTAACACCTCATCAGTTCTCTCCTGATTATCCAACACCTTCATTCTTTTACCAAGTTTCCTCATCATTTCACCTCTTTTCGATTTCACCATTTTCGCCTAATTCTTCAAACCCAAACTTACCACCTTCAATCTATCAGTTAAAATTTTTGAGCTATTCACCCTTAGTTTCTTTATTTTGGCATTGCAGGAATTCTTCATACTCCACCACGCCTCAAATTTAAACTATTTTTTCCTCCCCTTAAACTCCATTTAATCAATTTGAATAAGTAGTGGGCAATGATCGGAGAAGGAATGAGACAAGTGTTTCAAAGAAAAATTGGGGAATAGTTGCATCTATTCTGTCGTCGCAACACTTCGATCAAGTCATTCTCTAATATTTGTCTCTAGTAGATTTCCTCATTCCCATATAAACCAAAGACTCGAAAATCCAATATCCTCCAAACAACATTCTTCTAAAACTTTTCTGAATTCTTTCATTTGACCTTTCTCCCTTAGAATACTCCCACTCTTCTAATATGCAAATAAATTTTCATTAAAATCCCCACTTACAAGCCATGGTAAATTTTGGAATCTTCAAAGATTTTTTAATAAATTCCACAACCTTACTATGTTTCTGCTATCGGGGGCTCCATAGAATCCTATCCATCTCCAAATTGGCCTCCTTGATTCTCTTGAACCTCAATGTCAATATGATTTTTTGAGAAACAGTAAAGAGTAATCAAACAACCTATTTTCCATCCTAAACTTAAACCCTCTTGTGTTCCTTTTACCTCCACATCAATTCCACATTGATATTCGCACCTCATCCTCACCTTTTCCATCCTATCAGCACTAAGTTTTGTCTTCATAATTAAGACAGGTTACGGATTATAGATTTTCAACATATGTTGAAGTTGATGAACTGCCTGTGAATTCTCCAAACCGCGAACATTCCAACTGATCATTTTCATGGTGTCCAACGACTTATCTACGGGCAATTATTTATATCTATAAAGTTTGTACATCTTCACCTTTACCATTATTTCCCACTCGATTTAAGAACTCAAAACTTTAGAGTTTATTTGTTCAGACCTAGGTCTCTTTTTTCCTCACCTTATCTCTAATGGGTTTTCTTCATAATCGTGTTCCATTGACGCTAAGCCTAGCCCACTATACTTTTCGTCCCTGCCAAACTCCTATTGAAGAGATAGACCCTCCAAATTAAATCCTAAAATATGATTTATCTTTTGCCAATTATCTTTATTCTTATCTATATCAATATTGCTTCTCAAATTTTGCCTTCCCATATTTGCCCCACAAAATCTACAGTCTCCATCCTTCCAAAGCCAAATACTACTACTGATAGCTACCCTTTTCACCAGCGCACGTAACGAAAGATCCCACTGTAATTGTAGTTCTTCTTCCTCTTCTATGGATTTTGACATCTAATTGCACTTGTGTCCTCAAGAAATTTTTCATTCCACCACTCCTCTACTTCATATCATATTTAATAAATTTGCTAAATTTTCCAAATTAACTTGCCACCATTTTCGAAAAGAAACTCGGCGACAAATCATGCACTTGAGCCAAGAAGTTCACAAATACTAAAGGGATCTACATTGGATCCTTATCTTCCTTCAACCGATGCATGACTAACAAATGATTATTAAAAGCCCACGGGGCTCCATTTTCCACTGCATAATATCCACTTCATAGAAAAACTTAAATAGGTAACATTTCCCTCCCTCCCCCCTATATTTGAAATTTGTACCCCTCCAAAAGGATGCCAAATGCTGGCCATAGTATTCTTCAATGCTAGAAACTAAACCACACTGGCCGTCAAGCAACAGCCCACAAGACACAAATCATAAGCCGATTTATGAGTTTCTTCATCACCAATAATACTCCAACCATCTTCTTCCCCATCGTCAATACTCATGTTCTCCATACCTCTCTCCATTCTATTTTATCACTATTCTACCAATAGCTAGAACTTCAAAGAAAACCTAGTGAAAACCTTAAAAACGCAACCTTTAAAAAACACAAGGAAATCGAAAAAAAACTTAAAAAAAACCCAAAAACAAGCCAAATGGCAGACGAGAACGTGCCAAGAGACAAACTTTAACCTGTTTAAAAAATTAATTGGATGAAAATATTATTTTTCGATTGATTGAATTTTTCCAACACTTTATCAATCTTGAACAAAAATAGGGCTAAACCACTATTTGGGACCTGAACTTGGCAACTTTTTTCACATTGGAGCCTAAACTTTTTTTTTGTTCCAAGTTAGGTCCTGAACTTGATAATTTTTCCTACATTGGGGCTTGAACCTTCTTTTTACGAGTTACCCCCTAAACTTGATAATTGTTCCCATATCGGGGTCTGAATTTTAAGGATTTTAAGGACTAACTAGGATTAAGAAAACTAAATATCAATGTGAAAATAATTACCAAGAGCTTAATTTAAAAAAAAATTAGACCCTAATATAAAAAATAGTTATCAAATTTAGAATAAAAATGTGATTTAATCTTAAAAATTAAAAGGGAATATTTTGATGAAGATGGTAATGCGGGAGTGATGAAAAATGGATCCCAACCTAATCTCTAAAAATTTTAATACACATCCGGTCCTATCCCAAACTCAATTTTCAAAAAGAAAAACAGAAAACTATCTTATCAGATAATATTAAATCAAAATTCATCAATACCGTGACTAAACAAAAATCGACACAAAATTTATCTTTTAAAAAGATCCAAAAACAAAAATAGGCTAAAAAGTTAGTGCAGGAAGTTGTGAATGTTAAGTAAAGGCAGGTCCAAGGGAGCTGGATATGCCGTGGAGACCTTCCAAGTCTAAGAAAAGATGCTCCCACTATTGTTGTTGTATATACACTTTTCGTTTACTTTTATGTGTAATTATTTTGCAAATTCCTTTCCATTCAAGCGGCTGATCGGATGCAGGTTAATGGAATGTGATTGCTGAGGCGCCCAATACCAACAGAGCTTTTTAATTGCCTCCCCATTCGTGCCTTTGCCAACATCACACAAACGCAAAACGAATATTATGGTACTTCCCATTTGCCTCCTATTTTGGCACATGTTGCCACTTCACTCACCTTCTATTTAATCAATTCTTCATTGTATTACACCCTCAATTTATGCTTTCCTTTTTATGCATATTAGACACTTCGGATTAATTTTGGATTCAATCAATTTAAATTTAAATTATCTATTTTTATTTGGGTTCAGATTATTTTTAAGTTAGAATTGCTTCAAGCTTAGATTGTTTCTAATTTGAGTCATTTTTTGTTTGATTGTTCAGTCGTAACAGTTGAGTTTCAGAGTCATTTTGGATTTTACCATACAATTATTTTGGATTATTCAAGTTTAGATCATTTCACATTACAATCATTTTAGATTCAAATTATTTTTGGATTTGAATATATATTTATTACTTGAGTCATCTTTTGGTTCAAGTTATTAATTTTTTAATAATCAAATCAATTTTAATTCATTTTATTGAAAAAAATTAGTTAAACTTAAATTCTAATTAATTGAATGAACTTTTTAATTAAAACAAAGATTGCCAATTTTTTTTAGTCATAAAAAAGCTATCTCAATCTCATGTTACCGGCCTTATACCAAAAATGATACATAAAACTCGAACTTATCTTGATTTGTATGTGTAAGGGTTAAAATTCTTATAAAATTTATTTTTGCATAAATCCTTACCTCCATCTCCATAAAAAATCGAATTAAGAATGAGCAAAATTCAATTCAATTCGAAAAAATAAAATAAAAATCGATTTTTGAGTTAATCAAATCGATTTATTTAATTTTTTCAGGTCAACTCGAATAAATAATTCAAGTTTTACAATTTCAATAATAAATTGGTATAAATTCCCTTTGGTCCCTATCAATTTTGGAAATGAATAAGTTGGTCTCTCTCTCAACAAAAATAACCGAAAAATCAAAATAATTTTAAAAATTCAAAATATTTATAAAATTATAAATTTTTATTTTAAAAAATTAAAAATTCTAAAAATATATAAAGAAGGTTAATTTTTAATTTTTTCTAAAATAATAATTATTGGACCTAAATAAGTTAATTAATGATTCAAGTTTATTATACTAAAGTATCTTATAAAATTTTCAAATATACATAGAATTAGTTATATTGTAACAAGATTTTAATTTAACATGTTTAATTTTTAAATTTAACTCGAATAATTTTACTCGATTTGAATCAATTTAAATTTCATTTCACTTAACTTAATTTAAAAAATTTAAATTAAATTAAATTAATAAAATAATAGTATTGGAAAAAAAATTCAGAATACTTACCGATATCTTAATAAATACTCAAAACCAACCCATGATGATAAAAGTAGGAAATGTAACCAATTTACATAAGATGCACAAATTACACACTCCTACATCCCACGTACAGCAACTGAGATTAATTTATTTAATTGTTTTTATTATCATTTTTTTAAAAAAGTTTACAAACCCAATGGGTATGGATAATCGGGGAAGTCTCAAAAAGATTCCTTCCACGTCCCTACCCTCCCAATCACCTCAACAACCTTTACTTTCTTTAACCCTCTGTCACGCTACCGAAAAAGACGCACAAATTAAACTAACAAGCCTCCAAACAAAACACATATGTATATGTCTCTCAATTACCTTTCCCACGAATTAAATTATATTTATTTTTTATATTTAAAAAATTGATAAATTAATTTTTATACATTAAATCATAGAGTAAAATAAGCTTTCTGTTAAAAATTTTATTTATTTTTACTTCTTAAAATTGGTCTAAAAATATTAGAATAAGGCACACGTGATATGTCAGATGTAGTTATTTAGTAATTTTGTCAACATTGTCAATTTTTAACAATAGAATTAGATAAAATTTTTAATAGAAAGGACTACTCTGCCGTTTGCTCTAACGTATAGGGGCTAATTTGTCTATTTTTTAAGTAAAGAAGGCAAAATACAATCTGATTCTTAATATAAGGGACCATGATATTTTTACCTTATAAAACTCTATTACAAATTAAATTAGCTAAGGGTGAGTATTTGATACATTGATAGTGTATATTTTTTATTCCACAAGCAGTCTTAAAAATTGACATACATTTCTTTTTCTTTTTCTTTTTTGTAAATATTTTACTATACTTCTATAGAATACTTGTCAATATTAGCAAAATTAGGGGCTAAAATGAAAAATATTATAATTGTATATTTTATGATAGCATATATATTTATAATTTTAAAGGACTAAATTAAATTTTTATTATTTAAGGAACAAAGTGTAATTTTATCATTACTAATTTAAAATTTTATAAATTATAAAGGAAGTATAATAATTTTTTCAAAAATATATATACAATATATTTCCGTTTCTCAAAATTTTTTGACTTTCCCACTACTTATCAACCCTTAATTTTACTTATGAGGTGTAAAACCAACCCACCAAATAATTTTCAATTAACAAAAAGGGTTTAAGGTAATGTTTTGAAGAGTAGTGAAACCTTATTAAAAAAGAAAACCCAAAACAAAAAAGAGACAAAACAGCACGAGATGTGTGTAAGTATATGTAAGCATGATATGGGGCTGTGAGATGTAAAATTAAGTGGAAAACCAAGACATCAAAGTCCTAGCTGTAAAATCATAAGTATTGTAATGAAGTGGATTGCCAAATGTCATGTCCTAGACCAATTCGTTTGTTTTATTTGGCAAATGGTCCCCCTTTGGTGTATGATCCATTTATAATTTGATCCAGCTGTATGTAACGACCACTTCTGCTTTGGTTTAATGATCATATTCAGGTATGAGATTTGTTTTAGTAAGTCCATCTTTTATGTGCTTTTTATCATATATCGCATCCTAATCCTTTATTATATCTCTCCACATTATCATTTACAAAGATCCCACTTCTTTCTTTCTTTTTTATTTCATATGAACATTTTACCTTCAACATCCATTTTTCTGTTATGCCATGCATATAAAGGGTTTAAAAATTTATTATACAATATAATTAAGGCTTAATTTAATAAATATACCTTTTTGAGTTATATATTTAATTTCTTTTTTAACCGATCTAAGCTATGAATTTCTAGTGTTATGTTCAATCAATCACGAATTGACACATAAAATTTTTAGTAATATAAAAATTTAAATGTTATGTTAAGTAAAAATTTAATTAAATATCTTTCTCTCTTCCTTTTCCTCCCTCCATCTTTATCTTCGTTCTTTCATATCTCTCTCATCTTCACAACATCAAAAATGAAAAAGAAAAAAAGGGAGTTTAGAGTAAATATAAAAATGAAAAATAAAAATTGTGGGAGAAAGAAAACATGAAAAAACCCATATTTAATGGAAAAGAAAAGAAAGTGAAAATTTATGGATAAGAAAGTACAAAAAAAAAGAACGTGAAAAAAAAACATGAGTGGTTTGAAGAAGAATAAGAAGAAAATAAAAAGGCGTGGAGAGAAAAATAATAATTTAATTTTAATATATATTTTTATTTAGTGTAAATGATGATCTAGATATAAAGGACAAAGTGGTGGTTTTTATTAGTTAAAGGTTTTTTTATCAAAAATAACAATATGGGCCATAATGATTATAAAATTATAATTTAAGTACTTGATTCGATAAAAAATACTAAACTAGAAAAAAAGATATAATTTGAGGGTTGCTTATTGAATTTACCCTATGTTTAATATACATAAAGTTCAAAGTTGTTAGAGCTATTAGTATAGAGTTGTTAGTTTGTTAATTAAGTTTGGTATGCAGTTAGTTAGAAACAGTCTGTTGCTTAAGTCAGGTATGCAATTGGATTAAGAGCAGTTACTCTTAATCATGTATATAAACACCATCTGTGGATTGATTCAAGGTAAGTAAAGAATACAAAACAATTTCTTAATAAATTTATTTTTCTCTCTAAAATTGATATTTGTTCTTTAGCATAGTATAGTACCTAATATGGTATTAGTCACCTAGTTCCTGGTGCTTGCTTCCGCCATCGACTTATGGCTCATTCAATGGATTCTACTTCGACCGATCATCTAACTCCATCATTTTCCAGTGCTTGTCTGATTCTGTTGTTCCCTCGTCATGATACAGTAAAACTAGATGAAGGAAATTTTGTCCAATGGCAGCAGCACATTCGACTCATCGTAGAAGGATATGAGTTGCAGGATTTTTGGAAAGAATGTTACCTGCTCCGCCTAGATTTGTGGCGGCTCCAGACAGTGCTCTGACTCTAAATCCATATGAATCGATGTTCACTCAGCAAGATAAGTTGTTAGCCTCTTAGCTTTTATCTATGATTAGTATGTCTTTATTATCGTATTTTTCAACTGCTAAATCTGCATGTGAAATCTGGAGCATCGCGACTTGTTTGTTCGCTACGTCCACTGGTGCGAAAACCTCTCGTATAAAACATGATCTGCATGCTATTAAGTAAGGTAACTTAACTGTACCACAATATATTGTCAAAATCCAGAAGATATGTGCCTTACTTGCAGCATCTGGATCTGCTGTTTCGAAGGCTGAAAAGGTTGAAGTGATCCTTGCCGAACTTCCGTTAGAATTTGATGCGATTTTAACAATGGCTTCATTCTCTTCGGAGACTCTTCCCTTCCAAAGATTGGTTAACATTCTCATAGAGTTTGAAAATTGTCAGATGAGAGCAGCCCGAGAGGTTCCGATGCATGCTCACTTGGTTCAAACACCGTTGGTTGTAGTGGTGACCAAATCAGATTCACATGATGTGTGTGGTGGGCATTCCACGGCTGGCTCGTGCGGGCACGATTTTCGTCCTTGAACTCAATGTCAAATTTGCGGCAAGTACGGGCATTTAACGCAACAGTGTTTCTACCGCTTCAATCGGGACTATGGTGGCTAGAATCCTTCGACGGCGCGCCATGGACAAGGGCTGTACGGTGACGCCTATGGTTGATTTGTTGGCTCTGGTGGACCTAGCCTGTGTGCGAAGATCGTTTCGACGCAAAACCCTAGTGATGCTTCGTGGGAAGAATGACCTTTTCAAAATTTTGAGTATCAGCCGCAACCTAGAGTACCTAACTCTTTTGACCATTCCAACCCTAATGGGGCTAATTATGAAAATGGGTTTGCTGGTGGCCATTATGACATGTTTCATAGTTATGCTGGTGGCCCAACAAATGGTCAACATGGATATGTTGGTGGATCTCAATCTAGGTGTAATTTTGGGCGAGACAACAGGCACAACGTTGGGCGTGCATTGGGGTGCAATTTGGGCCAGCGCTGTTCTGGGCCCTATGTTGGGGCACCCAGGCTGAGTGGTGTAGGCCAAGATATTGGGCCACCTAGTCACAATGGACAACAAAGTGGACCAATCAATGTTGGTACTAATATTGGCCAAAATTTTATTGGGCCTAATGCTAATCATGTTGATATTGCAGGCTCTGTGCCAAATAATGTTCCCGAAGTTCCATGGCGAACTAAACCACGAGCCCATGTGTTTGATTTTGATTCCTCACAATGTGTTGGGCTACCCTAAATCCCTGATTTTCATGCATCTGATTTTTCGGATGCCACACAGTATGACTCCAACTTTGATAATACTGATTCATATGTTCCTGTGCCGGTAGGAAACTCGTCATCGTATCTAGATTCCAGAGCCACACATCATGTCTGTCAGAATACTTCCGGTTTAAATGCCTCCACTCCATACTCAGGTATATCTTCTTTTTTAATGGGAAATGGGGCCCCCACTAAAATTTTGTCTATTGAGAATACTATTCTACTACAAAGATGAAGTTATTACACCTCACTAATGTTTTGTGCATACTGAGCATCCGAAAAAATCTCCTATCTGTCTCTCAGTTTGCTACTGAAAACAATGTATTTTTTAAATTTCACCCATCTTATTGTGTTCTTAAGGACATCCAGACATAGGAAATTTTACTATGGGGCCAAGTTCATGATGATCTCTATCAATTTTCAGTTGATCCGTCTGTCCCTTCTGATTCAATTTCTGCTGTTCACAATATCGGGCTTCAAGATTTTCCTTCAGATGATGATGCCTGTACTTTGTGGCATAAAAGACTTGGTCACCCTTCTTCTAAAATTGTTAAACTTGTTCTTAATAAATGTAGAGTTGTTTCAAATAAAATAAGTCTTGATAATATTTTCATTTCCTGTCAGAAGGGGAATCACATAAATTGCCCTTTTCACACTCTACTACTGAATATGTGGAACTATTTGAATTGGTTGTTTCTGATTTGTGGGGTCTGACTTCTGTTGCCTGTGGGGGTAATTTGTATTATGTTTCGTTCATTGACATGTGTAGTCGGTTTACTTGGGTTTATCTGATTAAACATAAATCTCAAGTAGTTGAATATTTTCTTCAGTTTTAGAAGATGGTTGTCACTCAATTTGGGAAGATATTAAAAAATTTCAGAGCGACTGGGTGGTGAGTTTCGTGCTTTTGCTTCAGTACTGGTTAGTCATGGGATACTTCATCGTCTCTCCTGCCCCTATACTTCGAAACAAAACAGTGTTGCTAAGCGTAAATACAGGCACATTGTGGAGGCCAGTCTTACACTGTTGGAACAGGCTAATCTACCCATGGATTACTAGGGTTATACGTTCTGCAATGTTGTACACCTTGTTAATAGATTGCCCACTCTAATTTTGAAAGGTCAGTCTCCGTATCAAATTCTTTATGGGAGTGAACCTACCTATGATCACCTCAGGGTATTTGGTTATTATTGTTTTTCGTATTTACATCCATTTATGCAACATAAGTTGGATTTTTCCTTACAACCATGTACGTTTCTGGGGTATAGTTCGCAACATAAAAGATAATACTGTCTCACAGCAGATGGTAAGATAATTGTTTCTCGTCATGTTATTTTTTATGAACGTCGTTTCTTGTTCCTTTTTCCATTTGTGGACGTGATTCAGAATCCTATATGTGTTACCACATTTGTTCCTATAGTTCAGTCATCCTTTCCTCTATTCACTGCAAAAACCAGCAGAACCATTGAATCTTCATCTGCGATTCATTTGCCTAATCCAGGTCGTGGTCCTGTGCAGTTCGATTTGGTTGCTTCACCAGCTACATGTAGTCTGTTAGAGATCATCCCTGTTGCTTAGTTGCTTGAGTCAGGAACTGTTCTAAGGGAGCATCAGCTTCGCAATCCACACACTGAAGCTAGTCAGTTACCCACTGTATTCCCAAATATTTCTTTTGTTTCTTCAAGAAATACTCACGCTATGGTTACTCGGTCTAAGGTAGGAATTTTTAGACCTAAAGCTTTGTCAGCAGTAGCTGTAGATTTTGAGCTACGCTCTATTGAGGATAATTTTTCTCATAAGGAGTGGAAGTTAGCTGTTCAAGTTGAATTTGATGCACTGATAGCTAACTCTACTTGGGAACTTGTTCCTTTACCTCATGGTCGAAAAGCGATTAGGTGCAAATGGCTTTTCAAAATCAATAAGAATCCTGATGGGTCAATTGATCGACGAAAGGCACAATTGGTAGCAAAAAGATGTTCACAAGTGCCTGGGTGTGACTTCAAATAAACATTTAGCCCGGTGGTCAAACCTACTACTATTCGAACCATTGTATCTATTATTGTATCTAATGGTTGGTAACTCCATCAAGTCGATATAAACAATGCATTTTTAAATGAAGATTTGACTGATGAAGTATTAATGCAGCAACCTCCAAGATATATTCAATATGGACCAAATGGTGAGACATTGGTGTGTCGTCTGATGAAGGCATTGTATAGGTTACGGCAAGCTCCTCATGCCTGGTTTGAGAAGTTGAAACAATTTCTTGTCTCTACTGGGTTTGTCTTATCTAAATCTGATGCCTCTTTATTTGTTAAAGTTTCAACCAAGTTTACTGTCTATGTTCTGGTTTATGTGGATGACATTATTATTATTGAGAGTTCGATTGACGAAATAAACTGTTTTGTTCAGCAATTACATAACAAATTTTTTCTGAAGGATATGGGTGATCTCCATTATTTTTTAGGGATCGAAGTCAGTAGATCCTCCAATGGAAATCTTCACTTATACCAGCACAAATACATTTGTGATCTTCTTGACAGAAGCTCTCTAGCTAATGCAAAGAGTGTTCATACGCCAATGGTTAGTTCGGCTACACTGTCTAAAGATGAGGGTGATCAGCTTGCTGATCCTACTGAGTATAAGTTTTGCTGGTGCTCTTCAATATGTGGTGTTAACTCGGCCAGATATTGCTTAGGTTGTAAATCGTGTGTGCCAATTCATGCATGCACCTACTATGATTCATCTGATAGCGTTAAAACGTATCTTGCGGTACCTGCGTGACACTCTCACTCATGGGTTGGTTTTTTGACGATCCGATAGATTATCTTTGGTAGGTTATGCTAATGCCAACTGGGGTCTTGATTTTGATGACAGCCGTTCTACTTCGGTGTATTGTGTCTACTTTGGTCATACACCTGTTTCGTGGTGTTCTAAGAAACAGCAAGTTGTTTCTCGCTCTACGACAGAGGCTAAATATCGCAATTTGGCTGCTGCTACCAGTGATGTTGCTTGGTTAACTTCTCTGTTGCCAAAATTACAACTCAGTTTTGTTGATACTCTTGCTGTTTGGTGTGATAATTCCAGTGCAGTAGCTGTTGCAGCTAATCCAGTTTTACACTCTAAGTTCAAACATGTCGAAGTTGACTTATTTTTTGTCCGCGAAAAAATGGCTAGTAGATCTCTTGTTGTCAACGAAGTACCAGCTTGTGACCAAGTTGCAGATATTTTCACTAAACCACAGCCTGTTTCTATTTTTACTCGTTTTCACCATTTCCTTCAGGTGTTACCAGTCGAGGAAGTTGGATGAATGTTAGAGCTACTAGTATAAAGTTGTTAGTTTGTTAATTAAGTTTGGTAATGCAGTTAGTTAGAAGCAGTTGTTGCTTAAGTCAGGTATGCAGTTGGATTAAGAGCAGTTACTCTTATTCATGTATATAAACACCATCTGTGGATTGATTCAAGGTAAGTAAAGAATACAAAAACAATTTCTCAATAATTTTTTTTCTCTCTAAAATTGATATCTGTTCTTTAGCATAGTATAGTACCTAATAAAAATGATCTATCAAGTATTGGTAATAGGCAAGCAAAAGGCCTGAGGTCGCAAAAATCAAGTGGGTACAGAGGCTGACATGTTTAGGAGGGAACGATCTTGTGAAAGGTCGGAGGGAGTAAAGCATAAAAAGACCTCTAAGAACCCCTTTTAAAGTAAGTCCATTATTCACCATCTTCAACCTTTCACTCATCTTAAATCAGATTACTAATTTAATCCTTGGAGTGCCAACCCAATGCCCCATAGCTTATCTTCCATTCCTTCTTGCAAGTCAGCTTACCTTCACGCTTCACATCCTTGCCCAAATTCATTCCATTCCAAGCTTGGATTAACAGTTATAAAAATGAATTAAATACTGGGGGACCTTCTACCTTTATAGATGTACTGGATTCAAAAATTAGACAACGATTCTAAAAGAGGACAATACTTAACTTATGCGATGATGATATCAACTGATGTACGTGGCGGGTCTAATAAAAAATATGCATGTGCGTATATGTATCTATACACATAAAAAGACTGAATGATGTGAGAACGTATACATTAGAGGAAGGTCTCCTTTGGTCCACATGCATGGACCCCATATGTAATGGAATGCACTGATAGATGCAATTGTATTGATGGTATAAATTTGGTGGTGAGTGCATGCACAGCATAACTGGTTGTTTATTTGTATATAGGAGCCAAAAGACACCATTATGGCGGGGGTTGTTCACCATTTGGCTTCAAGCATAGTTACGGGGACAGGACAGCTACCAAATGAGGGTAGCAATTGTAAATTATGGTCGTTTTTTGACTGATTGTTATGGCATTTATATATAATATCCAGAGTTCATAATAAACCCTAAACCCAACACAATTGTCCACTTTAAAGCATAGTATTCTAATCTCTCGTGCATGCCACCATAGCTATGTGGCTATATCATATATATATATAGCAGCTTATCTCTTAAAATAAAAAAAAGCCTTTCTTATGGTATTTTGTCCTCACCTATCATGTTAAGATTACAATTTCAACTTTGTTATCTTTACCCACAAATGTCAATCATCATCAATTTCGGTAAAGAAACACAACTCAATTGTAATTTAACCTTTGCTTGGGTATTGCCCTGTCACTTTCATGGTTTATTTACAAACTTTCAACTGGTTGGGTCTATATGTAAAGAGAAAATAACACTAACAAAGTTTTACTTTTATTTAGATTTAGGTTAATTTTGTATTTAATTAAAGTTAATTGAGATTTAATGTAATTATTAAATATTAAAAAATCTAAAAGAATATTAAAATAAAGATGTTGATTAAATAAAATCAAAGTTGGACATAAGTTTGGATTTTGAACTTAGTAGTAGCAAGTGGAACTCAGTGTTCAGTGTTCACGAACCTGAAATATAAAAGGATATATATACATATAGGTGAATAATTTATGTGCATGCTATATATATATATATATCACATGATAACAGTAACCTATTGATGATTGAATAGTATTACTATTTAGTATTGGTGGATCGACAATTACATCGCCACAAATAATAAAATTTAATTATTTTTATTAATATAAAAAAATAAAGAATCTAACAAATACTCACACCTTCAGCTGTGTTGTTGCAAGGCAGCTGCTAGGCATATATCTGGTTTTGGATAAGGAAAGCGACCCGCCGTCCATACTTGCCCTTACATGAATCCTCTCCGTCCCGTCCCGTTCCACATCGGGCTCGACGCTGTCCCACTTCCTCTAGCAACCCATTCCCCGCCCCCTTTCTAATTTTATAAACTGTCATTGTTTTATTTTATTTTATTTCTTTTTGAATTATTATTGCAATTAATATATATAAATAGCATTTTAATGAACAAAAATTATGTATGTATCATTTTATTAATCTGGGTAGTTGTTGACACTAGTGGTGAATGAGTACAAAATAAGGAGATAATAATGTTAAAAAAGCTAATTCACTTGTTATAGGTGGAAAGCCAGAGTTGAAAGGAAAACAAAGAGAGGAGACTCTAGAGAGCTAAGACTTAAGGGAGCAAGATGAGCTAAAGATCCTTCATTCATCGTGGGTTGAGATAGGGCAAAGGTTTTCTTGCTTGATAATGCCATGTCATCGACGGTACAAAGGGTGGTTCGCCCAAGTGGCAAATCAAGTGGCAAGCTTGTAATATGTCGATTGTTGTCAAGCATAGTATTGTATGTGCTTGCTCTGACATTCCATTTGTTGAAGTAATATGAGATTATTCAGTCTCAGTGATACTTTAGTAATCCCCTCCTGAAGATGAGATTATGCCGCTAATAGCAAGTAGCCCATGGAAGGTTCGCTAAAAACGGTTAGCCTGATAGAGGGTCCAACAAGTGGTCGAAAACGGGCGGTTTCCCTATGAATGGTGTCAAGCGTGAGGCATGCAAGTGGTTGATCATTGGGTGACCAGCTTGATGGTACTAGACAAAGAGTTGTCGTGTTGCCACGTGTCTCAGCCAGAGTAAAGGTATATCAATAGTAAAATCTAACAATAAATAAATTTTAAGTTGTTGATTGAATGATACCTTGTTATGCTAATTTTATTGAAAGCAAAATATTTTAGGATTATTTAATTTTAATTGTAATTATACAAAGGTATTGATTGATGTGAACTTTATCTACATTGATTGTAATTGATATTCTTTTAGAATTATATTACGTAATTTTGATTGTAATTTTAGTTTTACACAATTAAACGTGGTAATTTTATGGTTTTTTCAAGGAAAAAATATAATGTTTGCAAATATGAATATTATAAATGAAATTATTAGAAAAAAAGTTATAAATATATAATTATTTCTTAGCAAATATAAAAGGAATAGATTTTAACAAATAAATCAATCCTACCATTTAACAAAATTGACCTTTTTCACAATGAGTTGGATGCAAACACCACAATGGGACATTATTTCCTTAAAATATAACAAAAAGTATGTGCATATTAATTGTTAATCGATTTAAAATTTATTTATTTTTCTTATAAAACTATTCATTTTTAATATCAAATAAAATGATCATTAAAAAGCGAAAAGTATAAATTCCATTATCAAATTAATAAAAATAGATTAATCTGGTTTAAATTAATGTGTTTATTAGTCTTGATTCACAGAGATTTACTGAAAGATTGATGTCCTGGTTAGTGGGGATGTGTTAATGTATTATTATTTTAGCCCTATAAATACTGGAAACTAGCTAAGCTTTGTCCCGAATAAAAGAGAGCTCATCTCTCATTCTACCAACCCACATTTGCCAAAAGCTATTCAGTTTCATCGCTTTGTTTTTGTTTTTGTGTTTTTGTGTTTTTTTTTTATCCTTTGCTGGCAACAGTAGATTAGGCGAGAGGAAAAAAGAGTGAGTTTTTTTTAGATGGACACGTATACAGTTCATCTAGCGATGGCGGCTCTGGTCGGAGCTTCGTTGGTGGCAGTGTCGGCGTATTATATGCATAGGAAAACCTTAAATCAGTTGCTGGAGTTTGCCAAGACGGTGGAGAGGGAAAGGGAGGACATTTCCGAGGGAGAAGAGTCGCCACAGCCGCAGCACTCCAAAAAACGGCGCGGCCAACACTTCCGCTGGAAGGGGAACGGATACTACCGCCGCGGTTCGGCGTCTTTGCCGGATGTTACTGTGATATCCGGCGGATTTGATGGAGAAGAGAAACGCAATGGTCCTGTCAATGTCGACGGGATTCCTCCCGGTTTGCCGAGGCTCCATACTCTGCCTGAAGGTAAACTTAGGATTTTGAACTCAAGAGCTTTTGGTTTTATGAGTTATTTAAATAAATGTAAAGTGTAAAAGTAAATGGCCTTTTGCGTTGACAAAATAAAGTTTTGCACATTGCAGAATTAAACAGCTCGAGAACTTGTTTTCTTTGTGTATTTCCATCTTTTTTTTTTTTACTTTTTGATAAGACACCCTGAAAATTATCACTGATTTTTGTTACCTTCAATGAAGGAAAAAGGGGAAATAGATTTACAACTAAACATGAAAAGAAAAGACTCCAATTTGAAACTTACTTTACTGCTTTTCTGTACGGAAGTACTTCAATGAAGAATCAATCTTGTTTTCTAGAGCATCTGAATCCAAATTTTGCTGACCTTCAAGCATGAAAACATGAAAAAAAGCAACTGAGCCCCCCCTTTTTTTTCCCATTTATGATCATTGGCTGCGGGTTACTTTCACTTTAGGGCTTGAAAAGAAAATTTATTGTTTTGAGCTATGTAACATGCATACTTTATATCTATAAAAATAATCTTTTTGCTGTATGGAACTCCAGCTAAGAGATCTGGAAGTCTTATCCGACCCACTTCTCCAAAGTCCCCTAGTGCAAGTGCCTTTGAGAGCATAGAAGGGTCGGACGATGAAGATAATATCACCGACAGTTCTAAGTTAGACATTACATATCTGCATACTAATGGAAATGCCGTGAGTAAACTTTCTTCCCTCTTCCTGCAGAAGTTTCTTCTGCTACGTACTCATAGTTTGTTGGGAGTTTGATCAAAACTATTTACTTAAATATCTCACATGTGTAGGGCCCAAATTTGCCTGATCACATCAATGCTAATGGAGAGGCAATGCAGATAGCTGCTTCTAGTATGATTCGGTCCCATAGTATAGCCGGTGACCTCCATGGTGTTCAACCTGATCCTATTGCAGCTGATATTCTAAGGAAAGAGCCAGAGCAAGAAACTTTTGCACGACTTAAAATTTCCCCTTCTGGTATTTGACTCTTTGTGATATGTGTGACTATAGGCTTCTAAGTAATAGGTTTGAATCATAATGTTTATTATTGCTTCTTACGGCCCTTTCACCATTACTTGTATTCTAATGCTTAAATCATGTGTGCATTTAAAGTTCTCAACATGTTAAATATTTAGCAGTTTATTTAACTAAAAATTCTAACATTCAAAGTAGACCTAAAATCCATTCCTGCATGATTTTTTAAGACATGCTTAGCATTGTTTTAGAAAATATAAGTTAAATGGATTTTTAGTGTTTGTCAAATAGCCTAAGATAGTGTATATGTTTATTCCCCTGTTTGAAAGATTGCAAAGTCCTATCTTTAAGTTTAAGGTTTATGATGTCAGGTTTTATAACTACAATTTGCCAATCTGTTTTTTGTTATTTGTTGTATTCTACCAGAGGTACCATCGCCGGATGAAGTTGAGGTCTATGTAGTTCTGCAAGAATGCCTGGAAATGCGGAAAAGATATGTATTCAAGGAGGCAGTTGCTCCTTGGGAAAAAGAAGTTATATCAGACCCAAGCACACCAAAACCTAATCCAGAGCCCTTTTTTTATGCTCCTGAAGGAAAATCTGATGTAAATTTACCTCAAGTACCTTGCATTTTTCATCATTCTTCCTTAGGGTTGTAAATATGCCTACCCTTTTTTGCAGCATTATTTTGAGATGCAAGATGGAGTAATACATGTCTATGACAATAAAGATAGTAAGTATTGAGAGGCCTTACGCTGAACCTTTCTTACTTGTGATATGATCTGAACTGCTATGCTTAATCATCTATTTTCATTCTTTTCCATTTCAGCTAGAAGGGAGCTCTTTCCTGTAGCTGATGCGACAACCTTTTTCACTGACTTGCACCACATACTTCGCGTTATAGCGGCAGGCAATATCAGAACTTTGTGTTTTCACCGGCTAAATCTTCTAGAACAAGTGAATGCTTCACCCTGCTTATGAAGTGCGTGCTAATTTTGTAACTTCTTATATTTGATCATTAAAATACTTTTTCATTTTGAGTTCATTCAGAAATTCAATCTTCATTTGATGCTAAATGCGGATAGAGAATTTCTGGCTCAGAAAAGTGCACCACATAGGGACTTCTATAACGTAAGGAAAGTTGATACACATGTGCATCATTCAGCGTGCATGAACCAGAAACACCTTTTGAGGTTTATCAAGTCGAAGTTGAGGAAAGAACCGGATGAGGTAACTTTTATTCTTGTTGATTCCCTCTGGTGTGTTTACAGGGGACCTTAAAATTGCTATTGACCTATTAAACCTGAGCGCTTTTCAAGTTAAAGCATGTACACATGATTTTGCCATTGTTCATTGCTAGGGGGTTTCGGTGCTATGTAAATGTGTCTTTAAGTGTTGTCCTCTTTTTCAAATTGTGATCCTTTTTCTTATATTCATTTTCTAATGTGGAAGTTGCAGTCAAGCTCATTTGTTTGGTTTGATCAATCATAACAACACATATGTGATGTAGGAATAGCCTGATTGCTTTTCTGCTAAAGCTGTGGAAGTGGTGCATATGAAAAGACTCTTTTTTCCCCAAAAGTTGTTCACTGGGTTCTTCTTTGTTCAGGTTGTAATATTTCGAGATGGGACATATTTGACCTTGAAAGAAGTTTTTGAGAGCTTAGATTTAACTGGGTAATAATCTTGTTCTACCTATATTTTTTCTTTTGTTAAAAAAAAGGAAGGGAGAGATTATGCCGCTAATTATAATTCATTTTTGCTTTTGTTTGAGCAGGTATGATTTAAATGTGGACCTTCTTGATGTTCATGCTGACAAAAGTACCTTTCATCGGTTTGATAAATTTAACCTCAAGTATAATCCTTGCGGTCAAAGTAGGCTCAGGGAGATTTTCCTCAAGCAAGACAATCTTATCCAAGGTATATCCTTTATATTTTCTTAATTTTGGGGACAAGGGAGTATTGTGCCAAGACCAGATTGAAATAAGCAATTAATTTATATTAATTTGCTATGGCAAGTGTTTGTTTGATCTTTAAAATATAATATGATTTGGATATGGTGCTGAATCTAATATGTTTCTGCCCTTCCAATCTTTATTTGAAAGAACAATCAGTTTCTCTTATTCATATTTACGCATTGTTGTACGTTATAAGGTGGTGTTCTGATTCTTTTGCTGTAAACATGATTCCATATCTTTGTATTTTTTATTGATTTATTGCTCTGAAAGAATCTTTTCTTTCTGGTGATGTTTAATGTGAAATTACAGTTTGACTATTGTATCTCTGTAGGTCGATTCCTTGGTGAGTTGACAAAGGAAGTGTTTTCTGATCTTGCTGCAAGCAAATATCAAGTATTTCCTTATTCCCCACAAATACATTTTATCCCTGAGATTAGATTCTGCTCTGGCTCCTTGGATCTGGAGACAGAACTTTGAGCACTTGAGTAAAACCGTCATATGGTGGATGATTCTTCTATAAATTTGCTTTGAATGTTTAACTTAATTTTATGAGGAGCTATATGTAATCAATGAGCCAAATTATGGATTACTAATGTTTTCTTTTAATAATATGCATGAGGATGCTCCCTCTCTTTTTATGGACCCAACCATGTTCTCTGGGTTTTACTTTGTTTTGATGTTCAATTTGATTGTTGCAGATGGCTGAATACAGAATATCAATATATGGTAGGAAGCAAAGTGAGTGGGACCAACTGGCTAGTTGGATTGTTAACAATGATTTGTACAGTGAGAATGTTGTTTGGTTAATTCAGGTGCGAATAATCTCATTGAAATCTCAGTACCTAGTCACTAACCACTTTTCTGTTATATCTTGTGAACCTTTCTAAAGTAAGACAGTGACCACACAGAAAAAACTATTGATTTTTGGCTAGGCACTGTGACATTTCTTCTATTTTTTGTTTCAGATCCCTCGACTCTACAATGTTTACAAAGAGATGGGGATTGTTACTTCATTTCAGAACATTCTTGACAACATTTTTATACCTCTGTTTGAGGTTACTGTGGATCCAGATTCACATCCTCAGTTACATGTTTTCTTGAAGCAGGTCTTGTATCTTTTTTTCTTTAACCATTTATTTTGGCAATGGTTTGGTGTGGATTGCATTGTGCCTTTGTTTGCATTGTTCGTCATGGCAACTGCTGCTTGTTGGCAATTCAGGTTGTAGGGCTAGATTTGGTAGATGATGAGAGTAAGCCTGAAAGACGCCCCACCAAACACATGCCAACACCAGATCAATGGACTAATGTATTTAATCCTGCATTCTCCTACTATGCGTATTATTGCTACGCAAACCTCTATACCTTAAACAAGGTATGTATTATATAAGTGGACCTGGTTTTAATCTTTACTAGATTTGAAGACTTTTATTGTCTTTTTTATTTCCAAATTACCTGTGCCAAGTTAAAGAAATGACTTTCGAGAATAGTTGGTTAAAAATAACTTTTTTTCTATATCATCTTCAATACTGCCTTTCTTCTTTAAATCCACAATAGATTCATCCACATTGGCATACCATTTGGTATAAAATGCTGAACCATGTGGCACGATTTTTGCAGCTTCGTGAATCCAAGGGCATGACAACCATCAAATTCCGACCACATTCTGGGGAGGTACTCATGAAAGTTATACGCTACCTTCATGAATATTTTTTTTTTTTTGTCCCTCATATTTATTGTATTTTCAGGCTGGTGATATTGACCACCTTGCTGCAACATTTCTAACTGCTCATAATATTGCACATGGAATCAATTTAAGGAAATCTCCTGTACTACAGTATCTTTATTATTTGGCACAGGTAAGAAGAAAAGGAAACTTAAAAATATTTGAGTTAATCAATAGGAAGGGAATTTCTAACCGTTGTCATGGATTGGCATATTGGTACCAGATTGGCTTGGCTATGTCTCCTCTGAGCAACAATTCCTTGTTTCTGGACTATCATCGGAATCCTTTTCCAATGTTTTTCCTTCGTGGTCTGAATGTTTCCTTGTCTACGGATGATCCACTTCAAATACACTTAACAAAGGAACCTTTGGTGGAAGAATATAGCATAGCTGCTTCTGTAGTCTCTTCTCTCTCTCTCTCTAGGCAACTATATCTATACTTTATCTAATGTTAAAGTAAATTAAAGCCTTTGAACTGCAGGTGTGGAAGCTGAGTGCATGTGATTTATGTGAGATTGCCCGTAATTCAGTCTACCAGTCTGGTTTTTCACATGCTTTGAAGGTACATGCTTTTATTCGGAGACTACTGAGCTGATTCCTTCTTGAAATGATGGATTTATTAAAATTAGTTGTATTTTATTTATTTTTTTCAGTCACACTGGATTGGAAAGGAGTATTACAAGAGAGGGCCTAATGGAAATGAGATACAGAGGACAAATGTACCTCATATCCGGCTGGAATTTCGTGACAGGGTAAATAGTGTTTTTCCTGGTCATGCATTAAAGCCTAAAGGGGCTTCAATAACCTTAATACACCGCATTTACTGGTTTACTACTTTTAAATCAATCATGGTATCTGGGAGTAATTAAATTAAGCAAATTCGACATATATACTATAATTTACTGCAGATCTGGAGAGAGGAGATGCAGCTGGTGTACCTGGGCAATGCCATTATCCCTGAAGAAGTGGACAAGTAATGTGCAACCATACTGCACAAAATTCCATTGTTTAACACTACACATCACATATACTGAGGAGGTAGCCATCTGATTCTCTTCTGGTCCTGTTCTCTGTAGATTTCTAGTTTATCAATAAACAATTGGATTTATTTGAATAATAATACGAGGGATTATGTGGGGCAGTGGCATTTATTTATTACAACAGCAGGAGGCGGCAAAGAAAAGAAGCTGGCCTTTGGACATGAATCCTGCATAAAAAAAGGGATATGACGATCAACATGGGAAGCTAATGGATGGTATTTACAAGGCCACTGGTTGGGCAAAGCAAAAGCAAAGCTTAGCTTGTAGGTGGTGGTGGTGGAGGGAAACTTCTGCAAACATGACAAACACAAGAGGAAGCAGAATCCTTAAACAATACCATTTCAGATGACAATCAAAGATGATATCTTCTATTGTTAGGTAGGTTAAAGCTATCATAGAATACTACTACTTACTGTTATATATAGTTACTACAATAATATATATTTATTTATCAAGGTAGGAAGTTTGCTCTCTTCTCTTGTCTTCTCATGCATTATCAATTTTGACCAGACTTCTAATTTCAATGTTATTCGAAAATAATCATTTATAAAATTAATATAACTTGGAAGCCACTATTTTAAGTTTGGTTACCCGACCTGAACTAGGATTCAGTTAATTGATTATGTTTTATTCACTTCACGATTTACATCCAAATTATCATATTAATATTGTCTCAATAAAAATGTAGCAGCTGACATTTTCTAAGTCAAATTTTTTGAACTTTAACCTCGGTATTTAAATATTTTAATCAATTAAATTTTATTAGAAAACATATTTTTTATTTTCGAAAAAGGAATTAAGCTTTATTAAAAGATAAAAAACTGTTCGAAGCATAGTGCGTCGTTGCATATCACATAAAAGTAAGAGAATTAGGCAACAGAAAAAACTTCGCCATGAAACATCATTCTTCTAGGGAGGAATAGGATGTAAAAAACTCTTTAGTACGGCCGAAGCATCAGCACATTTGTTGCCTTCTCAGAACACATGCTTCAAGGATTTCAAAGTCATCTTGAGAAGGAATATCCTATCTTCATCAATCAAAGGTGACAATATAATATTAGTATCTCTATTAAAAAGCAATCGGCACTTGTTGCCTTCTCGAAACACATGCTTCAAGGACCTAAAAGTCATATTATGAAGAAGTATCTTGCATTCATCAATCAAAGGTGAATATATAATATTAAAAACTTTATCATAAGGCAAATTGAATGAAGACAGTGGCATCCACTTCTATCATAAGATTAGCTACACATTAAGATCTCTATCTATTCCAAGGTAGTCTCTAAGGGTCTAGAATTTCAACAGTAGTGGCTCTAGGAATATGACGATGAGATCCTATCATCCAATTCCCCTTATGGTTTCTTATGAGGACTCTCGCTCCCGCTTTGCCGGAGTTATCGAGTTTGAACTAGTCCACAAGAGGCGGTTTCTAGGTAACTGGAACAAAACGAGGAGATTTCTTTGTCTGACAGCTAAGGAAAGGCCAAAGAATTCTCTCATTGCTGAAAGCACCCTATCAATAAACAATTTTTTAGGACAAGTACTTTGAAAGATCATCGCATAATGAACTTGCCATATCTCCCATAAATCAAAAGCAGACAAAACATTTCAAGGAAACTTAGGTTTCTGCATCCACATTTTATACAAGAGGTTTGCAGACATATGATCTTCCTAGCTATTAGCATGGGTCGAGGAGATCTAGGTAGTAGTGTAAGCACTAATCCGAAGTTAATTTATGACTTAGGCAACTCTTAACAGGTATTGTATCTCTTCCTGATCATTGGAATAAAGAGATCACAATTCCTCCATAAAGAGATTTCTATGTTGGAGGATAGATTTTGTTAGGATAATTTTGAGCCCACATTTTCAAATGAAGAATTATATTTTGAGGGGATCCACAATAAAAAAACATATTTAAAACTACTCCATTTAAAGTTTTTATTATATTTTTCAAAATTTTATCCATAATAAACGTTAAAGAATAAGAGTTAAAAGTTAAAAATTTAACCATTAATGCTCTGTTTGGTTGGTGTATTATTTTTACTCATGTTTTCGTATATGATTTAATTAGTTCAATTGATAATATTTAGTCACTCATAATTTATTTTTAGCTAAGTGAAGAAAATTTTTTCACTTATTTTGGAGGTCTTGTTTTTACAAGAGTTTTACTCACCTTTTATTTCCAAGTTTAAATTTATACTAACTATTCTTTATTTTTATGTTTAACTATTGCAATATATATGTGATAAATAAACCTTTTTCTAATGTAATTACACTAGTAACTAAATGAGGCATAAAAATTAAAATGTGACAAGTTTAGTAGAACAGAAGGAGTATATATTTTAAGTGTGTTTTGATGTAACATTGAAAAATGCATTTTATTAAAGTTGTTTTTAATGTTTAATTTTTAAATGCATTTGATAATGATATTAAAATTTTAATTAATACAAAATTTCCAACAAAAACAATCTTTTGGTGTAATTAAAAAAATAATATTAACTTAACAATTAACTATATATTTTATTCATATAGATTGTGTATATGTTAATTTTTTTAATTTAGGTCAAATTTCATATACACAATCTATATGAATGAAATACTGACGGTTAAATCGTTAAAATATTAATCACACAAAATATACAAATTTAATTTTTATACCAATACAAGTGAATCCTCTCTATATAATTATATTCAATACTTAATTTTTACTAATATATCAAACAATTTTAATATAATTTCTTCATTTTATCAAACATCACCGACCACACTAATCAATAATAAATTAACATTTGTATTATAAATTAAGTGAACCATTTTAAATTAGAAAATAAAACTAAATGTATCAGAAAAGAAAACTAAAATTATTAAATTATGAGAAAATATTGAAAATAAAAAGGAAATCAAGAAAATTACTACATACAAAATTGAAAGACGTGGAAAGAAAGCATAGTTTTGAATGTTACAATGAGTATTGTTTAGTACAAATGCAGAGACTTACAAGATACTTATAATTTTGATGAGAAATATATGTTTTCGCTTGACACATAAAACAACTACATGAGTAGCATTTATAATTATCAAAATCTAACAAAACAAATCTAATATCATTGAAGCAGAAACTTTACAATTTGTAGAAGACTGGCAGGTTACTCCATGAACTTGTGGCAGGCAATGTTATGTGCACATATAAATATAATTTTGTATCAAAATCAATCTCATACATGCAAATAAGCATTTATTTTCAAGTACAATTGCAATCTATTGAGCTCAAGCTTTCCAGCATAAAATTCTTTAAACATAAATATAAATCATGTATTCTTTTCAGGTGAAAACTAGAGAAAAATTGTTAGTCTCCGTGCCGAGGAATGGATAATCCAAATCAAACAAACCAGAACCTTATAGCTCAAAAAAGAACCATCTCTATTTTTTTTGTTGACTTATCTCTTTGATTACACCGTTGGTTAGTGAATTGACATCATTATTCTTCCCGAAAAACTTCACAAATTCCATTTTTGGGTCCATCAAGTACCTGCATATGCATGTCAGAGCAAGAATCAAGTCAGAAATCACAGTCTTCCTACAAGCAGTGCATGAATGAAATGCCAGTGGCAGCCAATAAACTAATGTTAAAAGGTGCTGATAGGTTTAGGAACTTTATATTGGTGGCACACATGCCCACATTTACTAACATCGCTACCTTCGAGAGTCCCAAGAGTACCAGTCCTCACTAGGAAAAAGGTGAAAACCTTTTCTCATCTCATCTCCTAATCAAACAACTCTTGCCAGTAAACTACCATCTTTTTTCTATTTTGAGGTCTGCTATTTTGTGTTCATCAATGTCAACATACACCAATGCCTATTACTATACAGATCTCAATTACCAGTCAACAACATTGCAGGTCAAATCAAACAAAGCTAGTACTTACATGACTATGGAATGATCAACAAGGTAATCTGTATCTTCCTCTGCCGTCTTCATATAATAAACTCGATATGCACGAGCAACTTTCTTTATCTCGTCCGGTGTACCAGTTAAACCTACTAATTTTGGATGAAACTCTGCAAAAGTGGGAAAATAATTACAGGTAAAAGTTTTGATGAACCAAATTACAGTTGCATAAGCAAATTGACCAAAATACTTCAAAAAAATACTATGAAGTACCTTTCACATATTCACGTACTTGCTCAACAGTATCTCTTTCAGGATCAACAGAGATAAATACGGGCACAATGTCTATTCCAGCCTTTTCCTCTAAGAAGTGAAAACAAAAGAAGACACCAAATAGAAATTGAAGTTACTACAAATGGATCACTTGAGTTGTTTCTAGCCTGACAAATTCTTGTCTCATATTCTAGTTTCATGATAAATAAAGAATCAAATTAGTTTCTTTGATGATATGCAAGTTTTTAAATAACTAAACATACAATTCATAATTTTATTTTCTGGCCAAGTGAAACTATCAGCAACTTACTTATTTTGTCAATAGCAGCAGCTAGCTTTAGCAGCTCATCTGGGCAGATATCTGGACAGTGAGTGAAGCCAAAATAAACCAAAGTCCACTTCCCCTTAAAGTCTTTCTCAGTAACACGTTTACCGTCATGATTTACAAGACTAAATGGACCCCCGATGGCTGCTTTTCCAGCTGATGGTCCTTCTTTCACAGCCTTTGAAGCATTACTAATTTCTGCAGTAGTAAAACTTCAAGTCTTCAACCAATACGAGCAGAAAAAGAAAAAGTGATATGATACTAGTAATTAGTAATTGAAAATTGGAGACATTTCATTCATCGCCTAGCTGAACCATAAGAACTCTTTTCTGCCAAAGTTCAATTCATTTTGACAACACTGCTACTCTTAAATAAAGCCTAAAAAACACATTGTGATGCCGAAACTTGCAAGTTACAACTTTTAAAAGACTATCTTGCATATTGTAGAACCATGGAACTATGACATTAACGATGCCCGAAGTCGCAAGTTATAACTTTTAAAGACTCAACTGTTTATTGTGATGCTCTCTTTCCCAGCAATGCAAAACCTTTTAACATAACTTACAACTCACCATAGAAGTGTACCTTCAATATGTCTTTTCTTTAGATTGTCGTAGTAAAAAATAATACCGATTCCAGTGGCAAGCAGCAAAAGAAAACTCAACCATGAAACAGGCTGCAAATTCCAATCCAATCAAAACAAGATTCGAAACTTTTTAATCCAAAAAAAGGGGAAGTTTCAGAAAGAGAACAAATTAAGAAGCCAAAAAGGGGAATAAAAATTGAAGTACCCCGCCGCGAACAGGCTTGCCTTCACTACCACTGCTCTGCTGCGAACCTCCAGTGTTTTGGGTCTCTTCAGAATTGGTTTTCGATGACGAAGACGATTTCTCTTGATTTTCGGTAGGAGTTGCGGTGGAATTAGATAAAAACCTTCCATAAATTCCCAAGGATTTGAATTCAGCTCCAACAGGAATAACCTGTGAACCACCAAAAAAGAAAGATGAGAGATTGAAAGGATATTCTGGGTAACTTTCAAAAGGAGAAGAAAGAAATGAGGAGGGAAACGAACCGGAGGGAAGGAAGGGAGAGATGGAGCGCAAAGAGAGTGGGGGGTTATGGTTGAAGATGGAATGGAGGATCTGAATTGGCTCAGACTGCGGGCATAAAGACACCGATTAAAGCTTCGTAAACGAGATGCGTTTCTCCAAATAGCAGTAGCCATGGGATCTTTCCAGTCTTCAACTTTTGCGTTTCGATAAACCCTACTGTACTACGAAAGGAACAGGGGTTTTGCAAATAAAGGGAATTAGACATCATTTTAATTAGATCTCAACTCCACATTTGCTGCTGTATTGGGCTACTTTGGGAAGATTTGGAGTAGAATCCAAGCCCCACAGCCTATGTCCATGTGTTTTTTTATGATTTTTTTTCAGAGCTTTAAAAATAATAATGGTTAATCAAATACTACCACAGACCTTGATTTATATTTTTATAAATTGATAGTTCTTGTTAGAAGGGTAAATTATATTACTAACTATTTAATTATTTTTAGTTAATTAATTATAAAAATTACAAAATAAGTATTAAGTTATTTAATTTTATCTTTTTTATTAGTTGGTCAACGGTGGCCACTTTAAAATTAACATAATAATAATTTTAACTATCAATATTTATAAATTATGTAATTTTAATTTTAATTCTTAACTTTGAATGTTATTTTTAAAAAGAAGAAAAGATGAAAATTATTATCATGAATTTTAAATGTTTTTCATTTTATTTTCTATATTTTCAACACTAATAAATTTTTTAAAAACTTTTAAGTAAAAAGTCTCAAAGAACAATAAGATTATTAAAAAATTTTAAATTACTAAATATTATTTCAAAATCAAGATTAAATTTACACAACATAAAAATTTTAAAGTATAAAGTTATTTTATGAAAATTTCAAAATCTATAATTATTAATAAAAAAGATAAAATTTAATAATTGAATGATAATTTCGTACATTTTATAATTAATTGACAAAATAATACCAGTAGTTGAGAGATATAATTGTGTGGATTGATGAGGCCAATCCAATCAATAGAACGTGAAATCTACTAACATGAAATCAATTTTTTTTAATATTTTTATTTTTATCTTTTTTAATAAAACCAAAAAAACCAACTCAACCAATCAATCCAACCGAATTCTGCAAACATTAATTCAATCCAAACACGAAAATTTTAATTAAAGACCAGCTACAACCACGCCTCCGAACCCAATTTGCATCATCCCATACGATTGAATCAAGTCGAAACCCGAAACACAATAAAATTGAATTATTTTGTCTGAAAATCTCTTGGAAGTCAATGGTGGTTACCAAAAATGTTTATAGGGAGAGATGATCATTGATGCTCACATCTTTTGCCTATGATGAACAAACATCTTCAACCAGCACTGCAAGAGAAAGTTCATTTGACTTTGAACTTACCTTAAATCACAAGCCACACATTTTAACCTCTTATTTCATCAATTTAACATCTGGAAAAGTATATAAACATCAAGACCGAATGAAACGAGCAAATGCCACTATCCAAAATCACAACGAGTTCCATGTAACATAATACTACCACCAGCTTGTCAATATCACTCATTATAAATGGGATATATATATATATATATATATGTATCATTGCATATTCAAAAAGAAAACTTCTCCTACATTATCCAATTGGAAGAGAATAAACCACCTTTGAAATACATGCAGCAGTACCATAACCAGTGGATTAGAGGTGCCAAATTACGCCCCTCTATTTCAGAAAATGGATTCATATAGCAGTACATAAGCTAGAGATTACCAAAACTACGAGAGGGTCAGAGCAGTTGTACGAATACGATCATTAGTTTTTAGACTGCAAGGAAAACAATATGTGGTTAGAAACAATAAAACATCCACCAAAGGTAAAGTTTTAATATCAAGTTAAATAATTACAGCCAACCTCCATGTTTTTCGAGATTTCTTTCATTTGTTCAGCGAGTTCTTGCCTCTTCTTCTCAGCTGCATGCACCAAAGCCGGCAATTAACATCAGCAAGGTCTTTCGTTGGCTTTTTGTAGGATAATAGCAGGTTAAATTCACACACAGAATTTAGAAAAAGATCATAGTAACAGGACGAGACATGCACATACCTATACTGGAGATATCTTCTATCCTCTTTGATGTCCTCACAGCAAATCTTTGGAATGCAGGGCTGAAAAATAAAAAAACATAAAAAACCAAAGAAGATAAAAAAGAAACAAAGGTTGGTCCTCGAAGGAATCATAGAGCAATGATTAATGTAAGCAAACAAACAATCAATGAAACTAAAAGGAAAAAGAACTCAGATTGCCTAAAACTATGAGAAAACTTTCCACCGGCTATTAAAGATCAAACTTCAATGTTCAATTATTTATTTTGTTCATATGAAAATTTTATCAATCCCCCCCCCAACAAAAAAATCCAGTTCCAGATATTTTACACTGGAGATAGCATATGCCTAACATTAACAACTCTATCGAAGCAAACCAAATTTCGGAATCCTTTTCCTAGATGATTCACAAACTTTAAAAACAAAATTTGGTCTCAAGCATTTGAAAAGATATATTAAACAAAAAGTCAATACCATTTCGAATAAATTTGTACCAAAAAGGGAAAGGGGGCTGATTTTGAGGTAAAAATCTTCTCAAACCTCCTTAATCCATAATGCAAGGCATGTTGCACTATCGATGTGTGTGTGTGTGTGTGTGTGTGATTTGAGAATTGAGGCACTTTTGCTTCAAGTGAACGAACTGATGGGAAACAGAGCAGTCCCAGCAGCCAGAGAAAGAAGCTTCCATAAATAGTTAGCAAACAACAAGCTATTTTCAAGTCTTTAGAATTACACGAACAAATATTCAACCTTTCTGATCTCGAGAAAATATTTTGATTTTTTTTCTTATTCTAGAAAAAAAAATCAATAAGAAAAAAAAATCAATGGAAAATAATGAAAAATAAACCAGAGAAAAAAAGGTACCTATTTGCAAGTCTATCAACGACAAGCTCATTGACGACATAAGATATAACTCTGTGCATGAAATTTCCTCCTCCAGCCATGATCAGTTCCCAAAATCTGATAAAAAAATTAAAATAAAAACAAATATCAGATCAAAAAGCCCGAAGTCAAAAAAACCCTAATATTTTTGTTAGACAACAAAACAATCATTATGTAATTATATAAAAGGTTAAGAAAGAATTAACGCTAGGACTTATGATGATAAAGAGGAGTTTTACCTGGCAAATGAAAACGATGAAGACGATGTAGCAGGCTCCTTTGTTTCTCGAAGCTACCTGATCTCTGTTAAGGAGGCTTGAGTTTCGTTTATATCAGGCGCAGGCAGGACCGCACGAGTGTCCTTCTGAGTTGTGGGGTTGAAGCTGGGTCAGGGCTCAGGGGATTTGATGGACCATGGCGATTAACAGGCCAGAAAACTTTTTTGTTGTCTAAACGAAAAGTTTAGCTCCTTGGGCCTTTCCAATTCTTTTTCTTTGTCTTGTTGGATTTATAGAATTCTATTTTCAACAATCAAGAAATTTTATATATTCTTTTACAAGGGAAATTACAAGTTTGATACATATTCCCGGACAAAGGATCGAGACGCAACTCCTCCAATTCAAGCAAGGTCACTTGTACATAAATTTACCTCATTCATCTTTTAAAAATTAATAATGTCTCGTGTCATATCTTATAACTTTAAAAGTCAGTTCTATATGTTAGTCATTTTGTCATATTACATCAAATCTAAATGAGATACCCATAATTTTGTCAATTGAGTCTTAGTTCGATTGGCATTGGCATTATTGTCAATGCAGAAGGTCATGAGTTTGAGTACGTTGAAGTGCATTATCTTCCTATTTAAGGGTTGGGGAGGGGTTATGAGTAGTTCTAGGCATAGTATCAAAAAGAGCAGATATGATAAGAACCTTAATGAAATTAATGTTTAAAAAAAAAAAAAGATATCCATAATCTTAAAATTAGACTTGTAAGCTAAAGTGATCATTTTTGAAAGACCCACATTAAATCTTCAAACCTATATAAATAAAGGCTTGCTACCAATGCCCTATGAGGTCAGGATACCAACAATATTTTGCCTATAACCACTATGGTCAACCTAGTCATCACGAGGGATATTCGTACAACACCACCCATCTAGCCTACCAATAGTATCACTAGCAAAGCTACACGCAACCTTAGCCTTAGTACTACCATAGCTACCTAAATCAATATGAACCTCAAGTTGCAACTTGCAAATAACCCCCTACCCCTATTGCCACTAACTGACCATTCCTCCATCCAAAACAATATGAATGCGAGCCAACAATATACAAAACTACCGAAGCAACTCAAGCTCCTTCAAGAATAGTTCCAACGACATCAAGGAACATTGCAATAAAATGCCCAGCTCATACATGAATTTGAGGCACGTAAAGGCCATTAGCAAAAAAATACTAAAAGACAAGATAATGACGAATTGGGAAGGACCCTATGTAAAAAAGGTTAGCTATGAATCATATCAATTGGTACGATTCAATAGTAAGTTCATCCTAAGAATGCGTATATTATGTAGTAACACCATCCCAACTAATCTTAATATGTGAAGAGAAGGTGTAAAGATTCCCTATTTGTGATTTGTGTCATATGGTGAAGGAAACTATGAAGCATCTAATGATAGGGTGTCAATAGGTGGGGTTGATATGGTTTGAAGCATGTTATAGTATTCATGTTGATAGGCAAGTGATCAATTTTGTATTAATTAAGTCATAAAAATATGATAGGTCTTGCCCATAAATTTAGGCAATAAATGTCATTTCAAATTTGACATAGAGTACATATAAAACAAACGTATACATGAACAACTTTGATCAACATTTTTGAAAAAAAATACTATGCCTATAAATTGAAGAGGGTTGTTTGTTTTGGGGGGTAAATTACACCAATAGTCATTCAACTTTAGGGTAGCTGACAAAATAGTCACTTTGGTTTCAATTCAGTCACTCAACTTTTGAAAAATAACAAAACAGACCTTTTAACCATTTTTCGTTATAAACGTAACGGAAAAGTGGCATGCCATCCTACTATGTAAACGACCCCAAATTAAAACCCTAGTTAGGCTAGGCGATAAAAGAAGAAGAAAAAGAAGAAGGAAAAAGGATGAGAAGAAGAGAAAAAATTTGAGATTTGTGACTGAGCCAGGAATCGAGAAAAGAAAAAAAAGGTCATGGATCGCGGTGACGACGGTGAGGCAAGCTTCACAAAGAAAGGTTCCCGTGGTGAGAACGGTCGAGAGCTTTTCTTCGCCATATCCAGCCAAATGCACCATCTAATCTCTTCTCAGGTCATCTTTATTTCTTCTTCTTTGTACTAGATGCTTTGGACTTAGAATCTGCCATGGTTTAGGGATAAAACGATGCAATTGTTGCTATTTCCATTTCTTTTTCTCTATGGGATTTTTGTTTTCTTTATTACCTTTTGTCTTAAAACTTTTTATCGGTTTACTACCATGGTGATGTTTGGTAAGTATCTGATTGTGAGTGTTTTGTTGAGTACATATGGTTTGTATTGAAATGGAAACTCATTTGTCAGTTAATGGATCTTGTTGGTTATACCCATGTAAGGTCTAAACCTACAGTAGTTAATGGATGATGATGATGTTTAATGTTGACCATCATCTCTCTTTCGTGGAAAATGGAAAATGAAAACTGCATTTTTTTTAAAGTTGAGCATATTTGTGTTAGTGAAGAAGAAGAAGCAGATCACTATATTTGAAAATAGAGATTGTTGGGGTGGAGAAGAAAAAGCATAAACATATTGGGTCATTTACGTAAAAAGTAAAAAAATTGGGCCATTTATTAAAAAATAGAAAATGAAGGACGAAAAAAAATCACTCAACTTTGCCTCGTCCAACGTGGCAAGTTAACTGGCCACGTTAGCGGTCCCGTTAAGCCAGTGACGAAAAAAGTTAATGGGTGACTAATTTGTCACTTTTTGATAACGTTAGTGATTGTTTTGTTATTTTTCTAAAGTTGAGTGATTGAATTGAAACCAGAATGACTGTTTTGTCAGCTACCCAAAATTGAGTGACTGTTGGTGTAATTTACCCTTCTTCTTCTTTTTTTTTTCATTTTAATATTTCATACTTATGTTATCCACGAAATAAGTACATATATATTTACAATTTGAACCATGTATTTTAAATATTATACGCAACGTATTTGAATCACATTTAAAGCCTAAATTAATAAGTAAGTTCATTGAAGGAGTTGATTGATACAATATTAGTACTTAAAAGGATATTAGAAGTCTTTGAAATTTGGGGCCAATTTAGAAACTATGGTTTAATGATATTCGGCGATAATAACCCAAAATTCGAATAAATCATGATTAAAGAAAATGAAATGATTCAGCTGTTGTTTCTTGTAATTTGATAGGAAACAACATCTTGTATGCACAAAATTTGCTTAAGAATACAACTTGCAATATACAAATCAAAAGAACTTTGAATTAACGCATAACAAGCAGATTAATTCCCTTCTCGGTTTCTGTGGAGTGAAAAAATGAAAATAAAAATCTACAAATGTGCTAAAAATATTTGATTCCAAGTATCGGGAACACCAGGCAAGCACCAATGGATGCAATCGGCATGACGGCCTGGATCTGCTTTTTCCTCGTCGTTCAAAAGCCGTCCCCCAGTTTCGGTATAAATGGATGAGTGGGCATCGATCCTGTACTCTGAAAGCTGCGTAATGTTAAGAACCGAAACGGGGACTTTCATTTTGTTGATCACACCAGCCACCACGCTCATCATATCCTTGTTGGAACCGCTTCCCCAGAATTTCTTCTTCATCACTGGCTTCGTTTCGTTGAAGCATTTAAGCCCATCTTCCCTGCCCCAGTCTTTGCTCCTGCACGATAAAAGCATTCATGCCCATGGTTATATTTGGCAAAAAAATACACTGGGTTGAGAAAATGTCAAATTCTGATTTTGGTCCCTCTACTATGTTCAATTTTGAAATTAGTTCATGTATTTTAATTTGATATAATTTGATAATCTACTTATAGAATCTCATTAGTTAGTTATTAATTATTTCAGTTAAAATGCTGATTTGATTTTTAAAAATATCAACATGATTTTTCTAGAAAGGTGTTTTTAAATATATATATCCTAGTTTAAATTTCAGTCCATCTTTTTGTCCCAGTCTTTGCTTCTGCACATTTGGTAAAAATAGGTAATATTAAAAAGTTAAATTTTAATTTTGGTCCTTTTACTTTATTTAAGTTTTAGAATTTAATCTATATATTTTAATTAGACATAATTTATTCCTCTATTTTTATAATATGATTAGTTAATCTAAATAGTTAACATTATTAACTATTTTGGCTAAAATGATGACATGAATTTTTTCTTAAAAACATTACTTTCAACTCATCATTCTAACATAATTCGTTTTCTTATTAGAATGATGTTTTAAGAAAAATTCATGTCAATAGTCAATATTTTAACCAAAATAGCAAACGCTATTAACTATTTATGTTAACTAATAACATTATAAGAGTAGAGAAAATCAAATCATGTCAAATTAAAAGACATTGACCAAATTACAAATTTGAACATAGTAGAGAGATCAAAACTGTAATTTAACCTTAAAAAAGCAAGATTAGAAAGAGAAGAAGGAGAAGAAGCAGACTTGGAATGTATAGAGGACATGGTAGTGAAGAAAACACGTGTCTTGTTGGGATTGATGGTAGAATCGATCCAGTTAGCCCATGTCTTCAAACCGATTTTGTAGGCAACCGGTGTATCCAGCTGTGCATAACCTTCTTCACCATTTGCGAACGAACCCCACCTGTTCATGTAATGTTCAAAATCAGAAGCTTAAACCCAGAAAGAAATTATTTGGAATGGAGAGCGGAGAAGTTACATACAGTGTTTTGAGGCGAAGGCCAATCATCCACCAAACGTAAGTATTGAAGGCAAGGATATCAGCTCCTTCCCAGTTTTTTGACTGCTTGGAAACTGAGTCAACTTTTATGATTCTCTTCTTCGGTTCTAAGATATTCACCTCAGTATTGGATTCAACGAGAAATGGAGCCCAATAAAACTCTATACTCGCATTATATTCCTGCCAAAGATTAATGGGGTTGGGTCAGTGTTAGCTTTTATGTTATTTTCTGGATTCTGGTGTACCTTCTCTTTAATCAAATCATGATTTGACGTAATACTTTACTATGACTACCATTAGTTCCCCAGCTAACGCAGGGGATTAATATTTTTTATAATTTATTTAAATAATAATTACTTTCAAATTTAAAAAAACCATAAATTTAAGTAATTAATTAATTATTTTTCCTTAAAAATTAATTATTATTTATTATATAAAGTATTTATTAATTTAAGCGTAAGAGGTGATAAGTGTCCTATAAAATATAATAAAATATTAAAAAATAAATATTTTATAAAAGACATTTGTCAATTTTTAAAATTATTTGTTAAATAAAAAAAGCACATTACTGGAGTATCATAATATTATTAATATATTTATGTGTGAATCATTTTAATAATAAATTATTTAAAGTAAAACCTAAAATAATTTTTTCAAGCAAAACTATAATAGAATAAATTTAAATTTTTCGAAAGTTAAGAACAAATTATGTATAGGCTAAAAATATTATCATTAATAATATATTTTATTAATTGCTTAAATAATTTTATGATAATTTATCAAAATTAATTATTTTAAATACATTGTTATTTAAATTGGAAAAAAAGCTTATTTAATTTATAGCAATTTTGTGGCCAATTTTTTTGAAGACTTTATATTAGATTTGTAATTTTGTTTGTGGGATTAAAAGCTTAAGCGACAATTAGGATAATAATCCTAAAATAAATAGATAAAATTTTACAAATAAATTGAATATGAATTTCATTGGAGTTGAAAGTAGATGTAGGAACAAAATCATCTAAATACTTGATATAAAATAAAAATTAATACAGGAATCTAGCTCATTTGCAATTAATTTAAAATTTTAAATCCAATTGGTATAATTTTTATTGGATTTTTTCAATTTTAAATATGCCGCATTTTAATATTCAAAAGTTTGATTTAAAAATTAAAATTTAATTGATAACTAATATTTAAATTTATAGAAACAGATTAATAATGTTATTAATTTAATTTAATTTTAAATCAAACAAGTAGATGATGAAAATTTTAAAACAAAAAGCGAGTGAGAGGGACTAAAAGATGTTCAGGGACTGAGGGATAATTAGACCCTTTTTTCTCCCTTACTTAATAAAACCCCAACTGCTAACGTGTCAGCATTCAAAAGCCTAATTTCTACACTACTCTATGCATTTCAATATGTTGTTATAGATGATGATGTCTTTGTTCACAATCACCAAGATGATTAATTACTAGGTGCAGTGGGATTTAAAAAAAAATTAGTGAAAATAACTATTCTCATAATCACATTTTAAATGTCATAAAATATTTTTAGTTAACAAAAATTTTAACCTTACTGAAGTACAGAATTAAATTATGTAAAATAAAATAGTTAAAATATGTGATAAGTTTTTCTACTTTTCAAAATTTAGAATTTAATTCTTATATTTTTATTTTCAATAATTTAATATCTGTATTTTTAAAATTTTAAAATTTAGATCCAATTGTTAACATTGTAAAATTTGTTAATTTAACATTTTGAAATTAAAAAAATCATTTGGTAGCCATGTAATTAAAAAGATAACATTGTAATAAACTTAAATTTAAAAGAAAAATTAACAGTGTTAACTGTTGAATCTAAATTTTAAAATATAAAAAGTAAAGAGACTAAAATCTTGAAAATGAAAGTACACAACCAGGATTAAATTCAAAATATTCAAAAAAATACAGGGACTATTTTTAACCAATTAAAGTGTAAAAAAATATAATGGGATTTGACCAAATATTTCAAATGTTAGAGGGGTAAGTACCTTGGCTTTGAAGACATTACGAATTTTGCCTCGTTTCATAGACTTCTTTTGTGGAGGAATAGTCCATTCTATCATACAAACGAAAGATTCCCATTGACTCCTTTGCAGGGAATCCCCTGCAAACACCAACCTCTTCCCTCTAAGCTTTTCAAGCGCAACTTCTGGATCAAATCTACACATGAAATGAAACATTAGAAGGAATAAAACCGATTACTTCATTAGACGTCCTCAAAATTCAAATTCTAAAATCATCCTAAATTCTAAATGTATGTTTGTTACTTAGGCAAGTAGCAGTCGTCTGGCTGCCATTCCCAATGACGGTAATCAAGATCAAGCCGACCATTTTTGACGCAAGAAAATTGCCTGTCCACGTACGGACAACTCCTGTCTGTGTACAGAGGCTTGATGGAACGGTTGAACACCCACTTCCCACGAGTTATATCACATTCCTCAGGGTCAAACTCGAACCTATCGTCTAGTTCGGGGTTTTCTAGGTTCTTCTCTGCTGTTTCATCCTCTGTTAGACAACGACATCATAACAATAAAATCCTCGTACAAAAAAATTCAATCATAAAACAAACCCTGTTGAATCACTTACTAGCTTTAACAACAGCACTTGTTCTTCTAGCACAGGATTTAGATTTGAGAAAAGAACTTGAAGAGAGAAAACTGAGTCTTTCAGTATATAAGAGAGCAAGGAAAGCAAAACCGCAGAGTGTAACAGTGATGATTGAAAGGGGTAGCTTTCCTCTGTAACCTTTCATCATAATGGTTGAAGGAGATGCTACAAAGAGGCGCTGAGGCAGAGCTGAGAAATATTAAAACCCAAAAGCCAAAACAGTGTGATAAAAGGCATCAGAGAGCTCAGCTGGTGCATCAGAATGATGACCACCTTTGTGTTTTGAGTAGGAGTAAAGCTAAAGCTATGGTTTGTGGGATTTTTGACATATATATATTGGTTTAGCATAATGTAATGGAAGGTAGAGAGTAAGTTCAAAGGCTAACATCCTTGTCTAATCTTCTTCCTTTTCGTGGAAGCTACATGATCTAAATCACCATTTGAATCTAAATTTATACCTTTAAACGTTTTAATTAGGTGAAGTAAATGATGTATCTTTTCGTAACAGGCTTTCTTTTCAATTCTTTGTGCTCCTATCGTTGCTGAGTATGGTATCAATTTTTTGTCTTCATTTGGTAGCAGGAGAAAAGCTGATGTCGACTAACGTACTCGCAGTATCTTTTACGGTCCCCATGTGTGTGTACGCAAGGGAGACGGCAAGAAGAAATTTTTGGCACCTGTTATAATTCATTTCATGAATATTCTTTTATAAAAGTATTTTTAAAAAAAAAAATTACCCACATTTTAAATGTGAAATCATCTAATATATATCGTAAATAAATAAAATCGAAAGTAGATACATTTTATAATAAAATGTATCATAAAATATACATAAATGCCATTAATAAGAGGAGGGTGACTCATTCCATAATATAATGTGCCATAGAGTACATGAATCTCATAAAGCATTCAAAGAGCCTTTTCTTTGTATATTAAGTCATCCACAACATGCAAAGTGTATGTAATATTGCAACAATTCTCCCCTTGGATGGCTATTCCTTATAAATATGCTCTCTTAAAACTTTGTAAAAAAAATGAGATAAAAATCTAGTGAAGGAAAAAAAGTGAAAATATTAATAAGAAACGAAACCTCCCATCAAATGTAACCAATTATATATTATTTTTAAGATGACACATTCAGGAGCAAATTTAGATTTTGTTTTGGGGGAGAATTTAGACTGAGGAAAAACAAAGCAAGTGGACTAAGCCAAACGAGTAGTCTACATTTTGTATACCGAGGTAAGTTGTATGTAAATAATGCAACTATAATGTTATTATATGCATTTGAATTGATATAGCATAAATTGCTTGTTTGTGGAAATGATTGTGTATGATGAATATTGAGATAGTAGAACTCCCGTTTGAACATTAGGAAATAAATCAAATATTCGTGCCATGACACTCGGGTCATTTGTGTGCTAGTGTAAGACATGTCTGGGACAAGCATCGGCCACATTATGAGAGCCAGTATAATACCATGTCTGAGACATGGCATCGGCATTGAGACGAGAGCTAGTGTAAGACATGTTTAGGACATGGCATCGGCCTCGAGATGTAAGTCAGTATAAGACATGTCTGGGACATGCATCGGCTACAAAATACGTCAGTGTAAGACCATATCTGGGATATGGCATCGGCACGGATATGTGAGAGTCAGTGTAAGACCATGTCTGGGACATGGCATCGACTTGATGGATGAGCTAGTGTAAGACCATGTCTAGGACATGGCATTAGCATTATACACTGTGTTTGAGGCTTAGTGAATATCCGATGGTATTTTAAATGGTTCTACGGCGAGAGTCACAGTTTAAGTTTAACGAGAAAAGTATAACCATGTTGTGAGTGGTACAAGTACCAATTTGAATGTATGAGATGTGAGCTTAGTATATGCTATGTGAATGGTATTGGATAGTGATGAGTAAGTTGTGCTTATACTTATTTTTGTATCTTGAGTAAGATGAAGATTAGTAAAGTTGTCACTATATTTATTTTCATGCAACTTACTAAGCTTTATGCTTACCCTATTTCTTTCCATTTTCTTATAGTGTCGTCTAATTAGCTCGTGGATCAACGGACGTCGGAGGCATCGATCACACTATCAATCGAAGTACTTGGTATAATTAGATCTATTTATTTTGATTATGGCATGTATAAGACCCTGACTTTAGAATTTGTGTCATTATTAATTGGCCAAATGTGTTGGTTTATTTTGGCATTTTGATTCATTTTGTATAAGACCATGGAAATGGTTTAAGTTGAAAGTTATCACATGAATACAAGAGGTTATTTCATGAATGGGTAATTTGTTGGTTGTTTTAGTAAATATGTAATATGTAAATGCCTTAGATGTGGTTGTTGGATTTGGGAATCATATTTCGATGATCTTTAGCATGACGGGTGTTGTTATTTTGTGTTTCAAGGTGGCAAAGGGCTTGGTAAATAGCTCTATGTTGTTTACACAGGTAGACACACGGGCGTGTGTCTCACACACGTCCAGCCCCATGGGTGTGTTGTCCGACCGTGTGTCCCCTGCACGTAAAAATTTTAAGTTAGTATGCATGGTAGTAAACACACGGGCAGAGACACGACCGTGTGTCTCAGCCATATGAAGGACATGGTGTAGCACACAGGCGTATGCCTTGGCCGTGTGACCCTTAAGAATTGCTAACATCAGAAACAGAATGTCCAGGTTTTTGCACACGGGTTAATATACGGGCATGTCATGGCCGTGTGAGGAACACGAGCCATGAACAGAGGTGTGTGCCAGGCCATGTGAAAACCCCTGTAGGTTCAAATTTGAAATTAATTCCACACGGGTAAAGGACATGGGCGTGTCCCTGTATGTTTAGGCCATGTGAGTCACATGGGTCAACAGCACGACCATGTCAAATTGGTCACACGGGCTTGTTGCCCTTTCCACACGGCCGTGTGCCCCTGTGTCTAGTACTATTTTTCAGAATTTATTGAAGGACCCAAATTGGTCCCGATTGGTTTTTAAATGGATGTTTGAAGTCTTGTAGGCCGTATTGAAGAAGTTTAAACAAAGTTTTAAATTGTCCAGATCTTGATAATTAAAAAACGTAGGAATGCATGTGTTCAAGGTTGGTAACAACTTGTATTCCGTCCCAGCGTAGGGCACAGGTGTAGGGTGTTACATTTAGTGGTATCAAAGCTAAGGTTTAGTCGATTCTAGAACTAACCTGTTACATTTAGTGGTATTAAAGCTAAGGTTTAGTCGATTCTAGAACTAACCTAGCATGAGTACGAGTCTAGCTATATGTTCCATAGTTTTATATTGATAGTGTGACGATTCCTGACGATTATAAATTATGTTTTTCATATAGTAAATGGATCCTAATGTAGTTACGGCAGATGACGTAGAAAGTAATGCGCCGGCTCCCGCTGAAGGGGCTGCGCCAGTGGAGAGTGAGCATGTGACACTGAGTCAGGGTAGTGGGGCTAGCAGTAAAGGTGCCTCTAGAGATTCAGCTGCAAGGTCTGAGGGTCGTGCGCTTGTAAAGATTTATGTCATTCACGCTCGCGAAGAGGTATCTTCACCAGATGTGATTATGGGCACTTTTTCTCTTCACGATATCTCTGTTATTACTTTGATTGATCCAGGGTCTACTCATTCCTATGTATGCATGAAATTAGTACCCCGTATAAATATTTCTATTGAGTCCACTGAATTTGTAATAAAAGTGTCAAACCCGTTAGGCAGACATATGATAGTTGATAAAGTGTGTAGAGATTGTCCTTTGATGATTAGAGGTTATTGTTTTCCGGCTAACCTCATGCTACTACCATTTGATGAATTTGACCTAACTCTTGGCATGGATTGGTTAACTGCTCATAATGTGATAGTGAATTATAGTAGCAAGTTTATTGAAATGAAATGTGAGAATGGGAATATTCTTCAAGTTGAATCAGGTGAACCGGATAACTCACCAGTATTGATTTCGTCTTTGACTACCGAGAAATAATTGAGAAAAGGGTATGGGTCCTACCTAACATTTGTGTTGAACACCAAATAGTCGAAAGTGAAAATTGAGTCAGTGCCGATGGTATGTGAGTATCTGGATGTGTTTCCGGAAAGGTTGTCCGGATTACCTCCAACTAGAGAAATTGAGTTTGGCATTGAGTTGGTCTCCGGTACGACACCTATCTCGATTGCTCCGTATAGAATGGTTCCAACAGAGTTAAAGGAGTTGAAGGCTCAGTTACAAGAGTTAACGGATAAGGGTTTTGCAAGACCGAGTTATTCACAATGGGGTGTTCCAGTACTTTTTGTGAAAAAGAAGGACGGGTCGATGAGATTGTGCATAGAATATCAACAGCTCAACAAGGTAACCATAAAGAAAAAGTATCTCTTGCCAAGGATCGATGATCTGTTCGATCAGTTGAGAGGAGCCACCGTGTTTTCTAAACTTAAGGTCGAACTACTATCAGCTAAGAGTTAAGGAGCAAGATGTACCGAAAACCGCATTTAGGACAAGGTATGGGCACTATGAGTTTCTTGTTATACCCTTTGGTTTAACAATTGCTTCTGTGGTGTTTATGGATTTGATAAACCGCATTTTCTGGCCATATTTGGACAAGTTCGTAGTAGTCTTTATTGATGATATACTGATTTACTTACATGCTGAGAAAGTACACGCAGAGCATCTGAGAACGGTTTTACAAACCTTGAGAAATAAGAAGTTGTATGCCAAGTTCAGCAAGAGTGAATTTTGGCTTAAGGAGGTCAGATTATTAGGACACATCGTGTCAGGATAAGGAATTAGAGTTTACCTAAATAAGATCTCGACTATTGTTGAGCGAAAATCGCCGAGGAATGTGACAGAGGTTCGAAGCTTTCTAGGTTTAGCTGGGTACTACAGAAGATTCATGAATAGATTCTCTATGATAGCTACTCCGATGACAAGATTGTTACAAAAGGATGTCAAGTTCGAATGGACAGAGAAGTGCCAGTAGAGTTTTGAGAAATTAAAGACTTTGTTGATCGAGGCCCTGGTTTTAGTGCAACCAGAATTGGGGAAAGAATTCATCGTATATAGTGACGCCTCCCTAAATGGATTGGGGTGCTTGCTCATGCAAGAAGGCAAAGTGATTGCATATGCCTCGAGACAACTTAAACCGCATGAGAGAAATTCCCCAACCCACGATTTGAAGCTAGTAGCGATAGTATTCGCATTAAAGATTTGGAGACACCATTTGTATGGTGAGAGATGTCCGATATTTACCGACCATAAAAGTCTAAAATATTTGATGACTCAGAAAGAGCTGAATTTACGACAAAGAAGGTTGTTGGAGTTGATAAAAGACTATGAGTTGATAATAGACTATCACCGGGGGAAGGCGAATGTAGTCGCTGACGCTTTGAGTAGAAAGTCATTGTTAGCTCTGAGGGCTATGAATGCTTAGTTGGCCGTGACTAGTGATGGTTCGGTATTGGCAGAGTTGAAAGCTAGACCGATGTTCCTGCAAGAGATTTGTGAAGCTCAAAAAGGTGATAAGAAATTGCAAGCTAAGATGACTCAGTGCGAAATGGAAAATGAATCAGAGTTTAGTATTAGTACTAACGGTTGCATGATGTTCCGAAATAGGATTTATGTGCCCAAGGACAATGAGCTTATTTAGAGGATTTTACGAGAGGTGAATAGTAGTTGTTTGTCTATCCATCCGTGTAGTGTGAAAATGTATAACGACTTGAAGAAAATGTATTGGTGGTCGGGAATGAAAAGAGACATTTCAGAGTTTATCTCTAAGTGTCTAGTGTGTCAGAAAGTGAAGGCTGAATATCAAGTACCTTCGGGTCTATTTCAGCCTATCACGGTCCCCGAGTGGAAGTGGGATTGGATTACTATGGATTTTGTGACGAGTTTACCGGTAACCCCGAAGAAAAAGGATGCTGTTTGGGTTGTTGTGGAGAGGTTAACAAAGTCGATACATTTTATACCAGTGCATACCGACTACTCCATTGAGAAATTGGCTGATTTGTACATTTTAAAGATAGTGAGACTTCACGGGGTTCCATTGTAGATTATCTCGGATAGATGTTCGAGGTTTACCTCGAGGTTTTAGAAGAAGTTGCAAGAGGCATTGGGAACGAAACTGAATTTTAGTACAGCATTTCACCCGCAAACCGATGGTCAGTCAGAGAGAGTCATTTAGATCTTAGAAGATATGTTGTGATGTTGTGTTCTCGAGTTCCAGACATGACTTATGGTGAAGAGCCAATCAATGTTTTGGCTCGGGAAGTCAAAAAGTTGAGGAATAAAAGTATAACACTCGTGAAAGTTTTGTAGCATAGACATGGAGTCGAGGAAGCCATGTGGGAACCCGAGGAGACAATTAGAGACCAATACCTGAACTTATTCGCTGGTAAGATTTTTGGGGACGAAAATCCCTAAGAGGGAGAATTATAATCGCCTGATTTTGGGCTTAGTCAGAACAGTGGTTCGAGACCACCAATCCGAAGTCATAGAAAGTATTTTATTATTATTTTAGAGTTATAACATGTTTATATTAGTGCATGAAAAATTTGATGAAGTAATTTTAGCATTTGTGAGCTTAATCGTGAAAAAGGACTAAATCACATAAAGTGCAAAAGTCCTATTTAGATAGCTAAAAGTGTCAAAGGGTCATGGAACATTAAATTAAAGGTCTTTATTGAGAACATAGACCAATATTATATTAGTGACTGGACATGGAGCCTTAAATTAAGGGATGGTCAAATGTTAGGTGGCAAAAAAATAAAATAATAATAAACCTAAAGCTAGCTATCATCTTTCTCAATTCCCTCTCTTCACCACCAAAAATATCAGCCATTAGAGAGTTCTTGGAGCTTAAAAATTTCAGCAACTTAAAACCTTGGTAAGTAAGTGATTTTGGGGGCTTTTCTTGAATATTTTTGTACTTTTGAGGTCCTTGTAGCATGAGCTTCCTAACAAGGGGACCATTTTGCAAAATGGTTGAAAGTCTAGGGTTTTTCCATGATATTAGATATGTTGATTTCTGAAATTTTATGGAAGAATTTGAGTTATGGTTGTGAAATAAATAACTTTTGTGAAGGAATTTTCATGGAAGCTCTAACTAGGGACCATTTTGCATAAGTTGAAAAATTAGATAGTAAATGTGAGAAATAATAGAAATTTTGGGTTGCTATAAAGTAAAAAAGGGTTTAGCTAGGCTTAAGATATGAAAAAATTTGATAAAAATCGATTTTAAAATCTAAGGGTAAAATGGTTATTTTGTAAAAATATAAGGGCAAAATGGTCATTTTGCCTAATTATAAATTGTTGAGTACCTAGATCATTAAAATGATTAAATTTGAGAATTTTTTATCATTTTAGATCAAGAATTACAAAATTCGGGCCTAGACTGGGGAAAAACAAAGCAAGTAGACTAAGCCAAACGAGTAGTCTACATTTTGTGTACCGAGGTAAGTTGTATGTAAATAGTGCAACTATAATGTTATTATATGTGTTTGAATTGATATAGCATAAATTATTTGTTTGTGGAAATGATTGTGTATGATGAATATTGAGATAGTAGAACTCCCGTTCGAACCTTAGGAAATAAATCGGATATTTGTACCATGACGCTAGGGTCATTTGTGTGCTAGTGTAAGACATGTCTGAGACATGCATCGACCACATTATGAGAGCCAGTATAATATCATGCCTGAGACATGGCATCAACATTGAAACGAGAGCTAGTGTAAGATATGTCTAGGACATGCATCGGCCTCGAGATGTAAGTCAGTGTAAGACATGTCTGGGACATGCATCGGCTACAAAATGTGTCAGTGTAAGACCATGTCTGGGACATGCATCGGCTACAAAATGTGTCAGTGTAAGACCATGTCTGGGACATGGCATCGGTATTATACCTCGTGTTTGAAGCTTAGTGAATATCCGATGGTATTTTAAATGGTTCTACGGCGAGAGCCACAGCTTAAGTTTAACGAGAAAAGTATAACCATATTGTGAGTGGTACAGGTACCGATTTGAATGTATGAGATGTGAGCTTAGTATATGCTATGTGAATGGTATTGGATAGTGATGAGTAAGTTGTGTTTATACTTATTTTTGTATCATGAGCAAGATGAAGATTGGTAAAGTTGTCACTATATTTATTTTCATGCAACTTACTAAGCTTTATGCTTACCCTATTTCTTTCCATTTTCTTATAGTACTTGGTATAATTAGATCTATTTATTTTGATTATGGCATGTATAGGACCCTGACTTTAGAATTTGTGTCATTGTTAATTGGCCAAATGTGTTGGTTTATTTTGGCATTTTGATTCATTTTGTATAAGACCATAGAAATGGTTTAAGTTGAAAGTTATTACATGAATACAAAAGGTTATTTCATGAATGGGTAATTTGTTGGTTGTTTTAGTAAATATGAAATGTGTAAATGCCTTAGATGTGGTTTTTGGATTTGGAAATCATATTTCGATGATCTTTAGCATGACGGGTGTTGTTATTTTGTGTTTTAGGGTGGCAAAGGGCTTGGTAAATAGCCCTATGTTGTCCATACAAGTAGACATACGGGCGTGTATCTAGGCCGTGTGTGACACACGGCCAGCCCCATGGGCGTGTTGTCTAGCCGTGTGTCCCCTGCACGTAAAAATTTCAAGTTAGTATGCATAGTAGTAACACACAAGCAGAGACATGGTCATGTGTCTTAGCCGTGTGAAGGACACGGTTTAGCACACGGGCCTGTGCCTTGACCGTGTAACCCTTAAGAATTACTGACGTCAGAAACAAAATGTCCATGTTTTTACACACGAGTTAAGACACGGGCATGTCATGGCTGTGTGAGGAACACGAGCCATGTACAGGGGCGTGTGCCAGACCGTGTGAAAACCCCTGTAGGTTCGAATTTGAAATTAATTCTACACGGTTAAAGGACACGGGCGTGTCCCTGTATACTTAGGCCGTATGAGCCACACTGGTCAACATCACGACCATGTTGAATTGGTCACATGGGCATGTTCCCCCTTCCACATGGGCGTGTGCCCCTGTGTCTAGTGCTATTTTTCAGAGTTTGTTGAATGACCTAAATTGGTCCCGATTGGTTTTTAAATAGATGTTTGGAGTCTCATAGGCCGTATTGAAGAAGTTTAAACAAAGTTTTAAATTGTCCAGGTTTTGATGATTCAGAAACATAGGAATGCACGTGTTCAAGGTTGGTAACACCTCGTATTCCGTCCCAACGTAGGGCATGGGTGTAGGGTGTTACAATCTTGCACCATGATAAACCATAAATTATACATATTTTTACCTCATGTTTAATGCCTTTTTATGGATCATTTCTCATTAGAATTGGTGAATTCGATGTTCTTAATGCTTTAATTTCATGTTTTACACTTAGGAGAGCATAGGAGAGCGAAAGGAGCCAAAAACTAGCCAAAAAGGGACAAAATAGACCAAATCGAGAAAATGACAAGGCCTAAGCCTTGCCACACGGGTAGCTCACACGCCTGTGTCTTTCGAGGGTGTCGACCAAGGCTTTCACGATTCATACGGCCTGGCCATTGACCCACAAGGCCGTGTACAATTTAACGGATCGAACACGAGCCTGGCAATCACGTCATACGGCCATGGCACACGGGTGTGTCCCTGCCGAGCCCAAGTTAAGTCCAATTCGGAAAAGGTCATTTTTGAGGGCTTTTAGGCATTTCAAAGCCTATAAATACACCCTAGAAGAGGAGAAAAGGGGAGACGGAGAAAGGGGGTAAGGAATTACCCCAAGGAAGCCGATTGATTCATCTCAGAAGCTGGATTCATCATCAAGACTGAAGATCTCTCCTCAATTTCCCTTCAGGAGTTTTGGGTTTTCTTTATGTTTTGTATTCATTATTCTTCGGAGATGTTTTCTTATTTAGTTATGAACTAAACCCCTAAATACCTAAGGGGAATGAAACCTAAGACGAATCTTGTTATTATTTTTTGAATCGTATAGTAAATATTTAACTTGTTCTTAATTATGTGTTCTTAATTCTTGTTTTGATATCCCAGGATACTGATTCAAGACACGCTCTTATTCAGAGGAGGAATAGACCTTGTCTAAGAGTACATTTGTCATAATTAAGCGGAGTTGATTGCACGCCTAGAAATAGGGTGACAAGATTTTATCGGATTAGGGTGAAACCTAATAAAAAGATCCATAGATCGAGTTAATGCAACCCTAGAGTGTTAATTAGAGAAAAGTCTCGGTTATTTAATCTAGGGATTAGACGTTATTAGTCTTGAATAGGGATAATAACATAACTTAGGGATCTCTACGGAACAAGCTAAATGAATAAATCGTCTGATTCGGAACCAGAATAACAAGTAAAGTCTAGGTGGATTTTTTCTTAGGTATTGTCTCAAGTCAATCGATTTTCCCAAAAGCAATTCCCCAATTCTTTTCTCTGTGCGTTCTTAGTTTAAATAATTAGTTAATTAAAACAAACCCTTTTATTTTTAGGCTAGATAATAAAAAGATAGTTATTACTAATACTTTTGGTTCCTTTGGGTACGATATCCTGGTCTTGCCATTACTATACTATTGTTCGATAGGTGCGCTTGCCTTTTCGTCGTGATAATAGTTAGTCTAGGTTTGATCTTCATTATAAATATTTATTACTTGTTATGAATCACGCGATCGCACCACCAAAGACGAGTGAGAGAAAAAATAAAATCTCGTTGTGCAGCTCCCTACCACATTGGTCATAGCATCAGCTACTATGTTCTTCGTTCGTGGCACATGTTGAATCTTTACTTACCAGTCCCTCGCCATCTATTTTCAAATCTCCAACCCTAGTAGTGGTATCCCTACTCTTTCAGTTCCCATTATTAAATCTACCTCTATTTTACTATCGCTCTCAACTAATAGTCGACACACTCTTTCTTCCCAAGTTATTTTTAACCCATCTACTAAAGCTTGAAGTTCTGCCTTTAAAACCGAGTTAACACCTATAGTGCGACCATATCCAAACACCCAATCTCCCTTTGGACATCTCACTAAGCTACCTGCAGTTGCACGACCCGATTTTACGTCAACTCCACTATTCGTATTAAGTTTAAACCACCCAATCTATGGATTTTCCCATTAAGTAGATGCTTGCTATTGTGAATTGGAGAGCGATCACATTATCACCCTAGCCAAGATAAACTAGCCATGACCACTTCTTCCGTATTAAGATGTTAATCTGTGAAGATAGCCAAATTTCTTCCTTTCCATAATCCCCATAAAGTATTTTCAAAAATAATAGCCCATTGTATCCCCTTAACCAAAATTTTTACCGAGTTCTTGGCGTTTGACTACAACCATTTCTCAAAGTTACTTGTAAAAAAAATCTCGTTGAAGACTATCTGGAATTAAAATTTTCCATACTGCTTGAGCCGATAGGCATATTCTCAAAATGTGATCAATATTTTCCATCATATGACCACAAATGTAACTCAAATCATCATCCGTTAAGCTCCTTTTGCATTTTTCTTCATTAGTTAGCAGTCGACCATGCATGCATAAGCAAAGAAATTATCTTATTTGTTATGGTACCTGGACTCTCCAAATTGCTTTCCATTTCATATTCGCCTCCGTCCATGAATCTTGATTGAGAGATCTATATCCCATTGCCACTATGTAACTACCTAATTTAGAGGTTTTCCGTATACAAATATCTATTCCTTTTCCTTCTAATAGTGGCCATGATTCTACTTGTTAGAGTTGTGTGACCCAAATTCTAAGAGATTGTTTGCAAATCAAGTTAAACAAAATATATTTTCTTTCTAGAAGATTTAGTATTTAGTAGTATAATATATTTAGCATTTATTAAAATAGTTTATTTGACCTACTAATTTAGCCTATAAATAGGTTCTTTTACAACCTTAGAACATACACCCATTAGATTTTAGAACTCATAATACATTTAGAGAATTTTGTGTTTATGTTTTGAGGTTATTTGTTTTCGGGTTTTCTGGGTTTAGTTTTTATCTTCATCTTTGTACTCTTCGTTCTTTTGCCATTATAGTAAAATTATCTTTGCCCGTGGTTTTTTTATCCTATTTGGAGAGGTTTTTCCACATTAAATTTGTGTGTTCAGTTTCTCAATTTATTCTGCTATTTTTGTTTTCTTGTTGCTTAACCGGGTCAATCCTAACAGTACTAAAAATTGGATGATCTCATGTGATAACTTATCGATGAAACAAGGCTAATTCCAATCTCCATGTGAAAAATATTGAATAGACAAAAAGTAAAATTATAAGTATAATGAATTTTCATGTGAATAAGGACTATATTGTTGTTGAGTGAATGTAGTGAATTTAACATATAAATGCTCATGTAAATAAGGTGTGAACTAGTGGGATATATATGGCATGCCATTAGGGCATTTTCAAGCGCGCTAGTGATAGTGACACTTCTGTACAATTTAGTGATTTCGCACTTCGGTGCTAATGATAGTGACACTTTAGTGTAATTTGTTAACTTTACACTTTGGTGTAAGGTAGTGTATGCATGTTTGTGCAAATGAATCAGTGTTCATTTTCCATATCCTACGTGTTCTATTGAATCTACAATTGGGTGAACAATATAAGTGGTCTTGTAACGCCCCTTACCCGAGACCGTCGCCGGAGTCGAGCACGAGGCATTACTAAACTTATTTGAGCACTTAAACAAATTCGGACAAGCTGTCCAACTGCGTCATAGTTGCTTAAAAATTCATATCTCGAGTTTCAAAACTCAAAATCAAATTCCGTAAATTTTTCCTTAAACTAGACTCATATATCTATCTACTAATTCTTTTCTAGAATTTTTGGTCAGGCCAATTAGTACAGTTTATTAGTTAAAGTCTTCCCTATTTTAGGGTTTGACTACTCTGACCTCTGTGTATTACGAATCAGATATCTCCCTGTACTGAGTTTCAATGACTATGTCGTTTGTTTCTAATAAAACTAGACTCAATAAGGAACCTGTAAATATAAAGCATGACTTCTAATTATCTTTGTAAAATTTATGGTGAATTTCCAAAGTCATAACAGGGGATCCAGAAATCGCTCTGGCCCTGTTTCACAAAAATTTAAACTTCTCATAAAATATAACTCATATACCTGTTTTGTTCCATCCATATGAAAATAGACTCATAATTATTCAATTCCATATTTTATTCATCATCTAATTTTATCTCTATTATTTTTAATTATTTTTCAAACTCACGTCATTGCTGCTGTCTGAATCTATTTTATGGTAAATTTTTCCTATTTCATGGTTTCCATGGATTAGCTAGCAATTTAGCATACATAACACCAAATATGATCATGATTAGCCATTCCAATGGCTAATCATTACCAAGCATTTCCATATACCACTCAATATCCATATCATAAGACCATATATACAAAATGATTATAATGCTATACATGCCATACTCAAAATATACAAGCCATTATGCCAAGATGGTATACGGATAGTGTGAGTGGGCCTCCGACCGTTCCCGATTTCCGAGCTGGCTTGTCAAAACTACAAGGAATGAAAAGGAGGGAGTAAGCATAAATGCTTAGTAAGTCCATATGAAATTAATAAGCAATTACCAACATGCTTTTAAGATAAAACACCACAATTGTACAATTATACATACTCAGCTTAAATTGTTTTATCGAGATACATTTACTAAATAATTTATTTCTGGAGCTACAAAACTCCAAATTAAGTTCCGTTAATTTTCCTTGAAACTAGGTTCATATACCTTTCTCTCATACAATTTCCAGAATTTTTGGTTTAGCCATTTAGTACAGTTTATTCATTAAAGTTTCCCCTGTTTCGCTGTCCAATAGTTCTGATCTCTCTTCACTAAAAATTATTTATCTCATAATTCGGGACTTGGATGTTGTTCCCGTCTATCCCTCTTGAAAATAGACTCGATAAGGATTTTAAATATATAAATTAAAACTCATAATAATTTTTTACAATTTCTAATGATTTTCTAAAATCAGAACAGGGGATCTCGAAGTCATTCAGACTCTGTCTCACAACAATTTAAATATCTTATAACATAAAATCCAATTGCATGTACCGTTTCCTCTATATGAAACTAGACTCGTCAGGCTTTAATCTCATATTTTGTTCAGCCCTTAACTCAATTTCCACAATTTATGGTGAATTTCAAAAGTTTCACTACTGCAGTAACCCAAAACTGCCTAGGCCATATTTATTCATTCACCACTATTATTCACTAAATCCATACAATATCATTTCATCCATCATGGTAAGAACACATAATTATGCTTCATAAGCATAGATCCATAATCTTAATGTCATCAAGTATCAAGAACTTATTCCAAATCGTGTCATTTTCATAGTATTCACCAATTCTTAATCCTTTTGGGCCATTTCACATTTTCGTTCATAATCAAATTAGGGAACGATTACGGAATTGAGTACCTCATTATCACAATGCCATAGTAAAACTATGGTCTTGCACATAGTCACATATCACATACCGAGGCCATAGCCCAGCCATGGTCTTACACGGATCACATATCACACTGATGCCATATCCCAGATATGGTCTTATACAGTAGCACATATCACATCGATGCCATATCCCGGATATGGTCTTATACGGGAGCACATATCACATCTCTCCGAAGCCATAGCCCAGCTATGGTTTTATACGGAAATCACATTTCACATGCTGCCATGGTCCAACCATGGTCTTTTCTGTCAATTCGTCTCAGCCACTGAATGAAAGTACTCAAGTCTATTGTTCCATTTAATTTGTACTTTTATTCAAATATCATTTTAGAATTATCACAGTTTGATGACATTTTATATGCAATAATATACTATATCATTCATGAAATTTTCATTTCAAAACATTAAATTACACATTGCATTATTAAAAATCATATGAACTTACCTCGATATAAAATATTAGCAATCGAGCCTATTCATCGTAAACTTTATTTTTTCCTTGATCCCAACTTTAATCTCGTTTCTCTTGATCTATAATATAAATTATTTCTACTCATTAGCATTTATTTGATTTCTATTTCACTTCACAATTTATGCTGTTCAAATTTCAAAATTACACTTTTACCCTAAAATTTACAGTTTTTACAATTTAGTCCCTGCTCAATTCACCCATCAATTGAACTATTTTTTTCTCAATTAATACTTTATTTTATCATTTTAAATTATTTCACAACCTTTGATATTCTCAATTTCAACACCAACATCTAATTCACAACTTTTTCACAATTTGGTCCTAAATACCATTTTCTATCAAAATGACTTAATAAAACAACCTTAATATGAAATTAGAACTTCAATTTCATAATAATTCATCATATACTGCCCTTACTCAGCTAGGGTAACTTCCAATTTCACCCACCAAATCAAAAACTAATGAATTAGATGATTGGACCTAATTGTAAAAGTCACAAAAACATAAAAATTACTAAGAAATAGTAAAAATTGAACTTACATGGTGCAAAAATATGAAAAACCAGCATAGGAGACCTGCTACGGCGTTTCTGGCTGAGAAAGATGAAGAAATGTCTAGATTTTTCAATTACATCATTATTTAATTACTAACTTTTATGCTATTTCCAATTTTGCCCCTTGTTCACATTGTTTTCTTGCTTATTTCATACCCAAACCGTCCAGCCATTAACCTTTGGGTCTAATTGCTCTTTAAATCCATCTTTTTAAATACTTAAGCTATTTAATCACATCTCACAATTTTGTACTTAGTTTAATTTAGTCCTTTTCACCTAATTAACTACCGAAATCTTAAAATTTCTTGACGAAACTTTAATACTAACTTATTTACACTCCATAAATATTTCTAAAAATATTTATGGCTCGGTTTATGAATTTGAGGTCTCGATACCTCGTTTTTATTCCGTTTTATCTACAACTTCCTATACTACATAATTTCATTTAATATCCAAATGACCAAAATGCCCTTACTACTAAACTTTCCAAAAATTCCATCCATGTCCAATTTTTTTATCCATAGACTTAGAAATTGGTCAAATTTCTATTTAAGACCTCCTCATTAATATTCTAAAGCAATTTCATACTAAAAACTTCTAGAATGCAAGTTTTGCAAATTATTTGATTTAGTCCCTAATATCAACTTAAGCACTTTATGCATAGAATTTCATCATGAAATTTTCACACAATCATGCAATCATATCATAAACCTCAAAATAATTATAAAATAATTATTTCTATCTCGGATTTGTGGTCACGAAACCACTATTCCGATTAGGCCCTAATTCAGGATATTACAGGTCTTATAAATAAATTGGTAGGTGACCTATAGAATGTTAGTTTAAGAATTCATTATGATTACTTTTTACTTAATTCTATTATTTATAACTATTATTCAAGTATTTAAATGATACTATTGGTTGTTTTAAATGGTAAGTTTAATTCTTGATGTACTTACTAAGCTTTATAAACTTAACATTTTATTTTTCAACGTGTAGGTAAAGTCTCGAGTTGAAGATCTAAACTGAAAATACTATCTCAACTCATCACATCTCAAAGCTTAGAGAAGAGTATGATTTTGATATTTTTTAAATATAGATTATGGCATGTACATAAGTTAATACAAATAATATGGACAAGATTTCTAGTGAAAATACTTAAAGAGTATTGATCATTTAGTTGGCCTTACAAACTTGTTAAATTTTGATTAACTTATGTCGTAACCATTTTTTTGAAAAAAACGGGTATCGACTTGGAAAAAAAATGAAAACAGGAGTCGCCACCAATCTTTTTAGGTGTGATCGGATCACCTTAAGTTAATCATTTTAATAAAAGTTAAGATTTACTAAAACGATAATTTTTGGTCTACGAAAATCAGAAAATGAGTTCGGGAGTCGGTTACGCACGAGGAAGGATTAGCACCCTCGATACGCCCAAAATTGGTACCTAGTTGATTAATTAGTGTCTTAGTGTCGAAAAATTGAAAACTTGAAAGAATTTAAAATACGATCCCTCTTTGTAAAGAAAATGCTCAAATGTTAAGGACCTTCTCGTCTCACAATATAAAATGTCACATCTAGTAAGTTAGGACACGACATCTTGAATTTTCGAGAACGAGCTTGCCTTTTATATAAAAATTCGTGTATTTCAAAAGGTTATTCAGTTAGTTAAGGTGAACGAGGAAAATCGAAACCCAGTAAGTTAGGGCACGTTTCCTCAATTCCCAAACACCGAATATTGCCTTTACTTGCAAAAATCTTATTTCGAGGTAACAAAATGCCATACCCAGAAGTTAGGGCACAACACCTTGTATCTCCGAGAATAAGCATTTTCAAAACTCATGTCGCGATTTAAAAGAGTATTCATTATTTAGGTTAAAGGAGAAAATCGAAACCCAATAAGTTAGGCACGATTGTCTCGAATTACCAAATACGGAATATTACTTTTATGAAAGAATTATTATTGGGTTGGATATAATGATAATAAGAATAATATTAAAGTAAAGTAAACAATAATACTATATATAAATATATATATATATATATATGTATATAATAGAAATACACACTACTATATAATAATAAATATAGAAATACAAAAAGCAAATATAATAAAAATATTAAATTAAAGTAATAAAAACAATACTATATATAAATATAAATATATATAGATACATAAAATATACACTAATATATAATAGTAATAGTGATAGCAAAAATAATGAAAATATGAGTAATATTAATAATATATTAGAATACAAAAGTAAAGTAATAACAATAGGGTGATAATAATAATAATAATACAAACAATAATACATATATATATAATAATAGTAGTTAGAAATAAAAATAATAAAAGTAACAATAATGATAGTAATAATATAAATAAATATGGAGAGGGCATATATAATATAATAATAATATAAATAATAATATATACATGAGAAATAATAATAATAATATAAATAATAGTAAAAATAATAAAATAATAAAACGAAGCTCTCAACTCTCTTTCTCCCTCTTTTCTAAATCCGGCCGTTGGTCCGGCTTTGTTTCGGTCATGGACCCCACGGTCACATCGGCGCCACCGACACATGGCGGGACCTCAAAAAAACCTTTTTCGGTAATGAAAATATGGGTAAGCTTCTTACTTTTATTTTTACTTTCGTATAAAAAAACAAAATAAAATTGAAAGGAAAACAATAAACAAACAAAGAACTAAAGATAAGAATAGACAAAAGAAACCTCTTTTGCTTTGATCTTTGATTAATCTCCAAAACTAGCCTTTCCAAGAAACAAAATAACCTTCTTTCCAAAAACAAAAAACACCTCCAAAAACAAAAAACCTCCTCCAAAACAAAGAACAATCCTTCTCCAAAAAAACCAAAAACCCACCCCCTAAAAACAAAGTCTTGAATGGCTTTTATAGCCAAATTTTACAAGTGGAGTGGTTGGGGTGGTTTAGGTGGCCAAGGGTGGTGGAGTTGGTGGCCAAGGTGGGTGGCCAACAAAGGTGGTGGAGTAGGTGGCCAAGGTTTTTATTTATTTATTTATTTATTTATTTATTTGTGTTTGGGTTGGGATTAAGTTGGGCCAAAATTGGGTTTGGGCTTGTAACTGGATAATAGGCTAGGTTTAATTCGGGTTTGGTTTTATTGGGTCCCTGGCAAAATTTGGGTCTTACAACTTAGACATGGAATCATATAATGTTTTGATGGAGAATTATGTTTTATAATGCTTTGAAATGGTTTAGAATGGTTGATGATAGTTGGGAATTTGAAATTAGTGTCATGAAATTGGACATGTAGTTAGACTAATTTGTTTTTGGTGTCACGACATCTATCAATGTCGCGAAATTAACCTTGTTTATGAATCTGTTTTTGGCATCACAACATCGACAGCTCAGTGTCGTGACATCCTTCAGTGTCATGACACCCACTTCTCAGTGTCGCGACATTGACCTTGTACTTTTGACTCAAATAAGCCCCGATTGTACCCAAAATAAAGCTTAAAAATGAATTGAATAACTCCCAAAAAAATCTATTTATGTTAAAAAAGTTTTAAATTTGATGTTTGATTTGAGTAGCTTTAGTGTCCCAATATGACATCCCTTACTCGTGATGTATTGGTTCACTTCGGGTAAGAGGTGTTACATTCACCATCTAGATCTTTGCTTTTATTTCTAAGTATAATGAATTCTCCTTGATTTTAAAAAATGATTTGAGGAAAAATAAGAAGTTATGAATGATGGGAAAGATGGAAGGGGGTGGAGGAAGAGTGTAAGGAAGCTCCTTGGAAGAGGATGAAGAAGGCTTTGAGAAAAAAAAGAAATAGAGATTGTGAAAAGGATGAGAAGAAGAATAACAAAAAAAGAAAAGCGAGAAAAATATAAAAAATAGAGAAAAAAGCACATGAAAAAAGGAAGGAAAAAATTGTTAATGGCCATGTCATTTTATCGTTACACCATTAATGGCAATTAACAACTCAATAATCATAACCAAACAAATTAATGAACATATTATAACTCTTTAAAGTTCAATAACTAAAATATAATTTAAATTGCACATATATATTTCCTTTGCTCATTGCACAGAATCAAGTTAGTTTTGTAATAGGGAGGCAGATTACAGACAACATAATTATTGCCCAAGAGATAGTTCATTCGATGGGACTAAAAAAGGTAAAACGGGTTGGATAGCTATTAAAGTTTATTTGGAGAAGGCGTATGATATACTCATGTGGGATTTTATCAAAGATATTTTGTTAGATGTAGATATTCCTCTTTCGCTGTCTTGGATTATTATGGATTGCATTGCTTTTGTGTTTATGCAGATAGTATGGAATAGAGGTCTATCAGAAGAGTTTGTCCTGATGAGAGGTATACGACAGGGTTGTCCTCTCTCCCCTTATTTGTTTATTTTCTGCATGGAGAGATTAGGCCAACTTATTCATAAAGGGGTGCAGGATAATACTTGGAGGCCTATTTCTATTATAAAGAATGGTCTAGCTATATCGCATCTATTTTTTGCTGATGATTTGTTCTTATTTGTGAAAGCAAAAGTGGAACATGCACAGATGATTAGGGATGCATTGGACGTTTTTAGGGCTGCTTTAAGACACAAAGTAAATTCTAGTAAGATAGAGCTATATTTTTCCAAAAATATTAAGCCTTGTGATGCAATTGAAATTTGTAGTATTCTTGGCTTTGCGGAACGGAAGATCTGGGGACTTATTTGAGGATGTTATTATTTCATTGAAAGGTGACTTTGAGTACTTTCAAGTTTTTTGTGGAGAAAATTCTGAGGAAGCTAGATAGTTGGGATGTTAAAATGCTTTCCATGGTAGGAAGGGTGGCTTTTGCACAGTCTATCCTTTTTTCGATCCCTAATTTCTTTATGCAAACCGTTAAAATCCTTATTAGTATTTGTGCAAAAATATAAAAGATTGTACGAAGGTTTATTTGGGGTAAGGATACAGAAAGGCATAAGCTATTTTTGGTTAAATGGTCAAATTGTTGTCAGCCACTCACTAATGAGGGACTTGGTCTTCAAAGTTTCAAAGAACAGAATGATTCATTCTTACTTAAGTTGGGGTTCAATCTACTCACAAATAAGCAAACTTTGTGGGTAAAGCTTCTTTGCGTCAAATACAAAGTTAAAGATGTTTGTCCAGTGGATATATCAAAGGGGTCGTGCTCCTTTGTTTGGAGGTCTCTTTTTAAGGTTTGACCACTTTTACGTCAAAGTCTTGCTTGGTCAGTTGGTGATTACAACCTTATTATGGTTTGGACTAATAATTGGATTTCAAAAATTTGACCTTTAATTAATTTTTGTCATAATATTGAGCTTATTAATGTGTCACTACTCTGATGGATGTTACGTTAGACGATAGCAACTAGAATTGGAATTATTTGAGCTGCATGGTTGATAGGAATATTCTTCCCTACATTGCAGGTATTCCGCCTCCAAGTCCTTTAATTGGGAAAGACGAATTGATTTCTAAATGGTCTGACAACGGGAAGTTTACTGTTAAATCTGCATATTCTTTTATGCAAAATCTTTTGAATCCTGTGGATAACAAATAGAAACTGGTCTGGTCCTTTATTGGCCCTCAACGTGTTAGACAGTTTCTTTGGTTGGTGTTTAAGGAACACTTGCTGACTAATGCTGAATGATATAAACGAGGTATGTTTGGTGACCCTTCTTATATATTTTGTGGTAATGTTGAAGAATCTATCATTCATGTGTTGAAAGATTGTGGCAAAGCTAGTGTAGTGTGGAAGTAGATTATCCTAGAGAGGGTGTTATTGCTTTTTTTTGGTCCCATTGTTGGAATGGCTTATGATAAATGTAAAGAATGATTTTGCTTTAGATTTTGTGGAAGTTGAGTGGCGATCTCTATTCTGTATTATTTGTTGGAATTTATGGAAATAAAAGAATTTTTGGATTTTCTAAGCAGAAGATTTCAATGTATGTCACATTCTTCAATCTTTGTGGTGTTGGGAAAATTCTATAAAACTTAGTTCTATGCCCTATGCTTGTAATATACGAGATACAAAGAATGTCGAGAAAGGAAACCTCTACATTTGGGGTACATTAAGCTGAACATGGACGGGGCGAGATCCCTAAATTTGGGGTTGGCTTTGGCTGCCGTAATGGCAAAAGATAATGTTGGTAGATGGCTTGAGGGAATGGGGAGAAATATTGGCAAATGCAGTGTCGAGAATACTGAACTTTGGGCGATTTATGATGCCCTCACTCTAGCTTGGAATGCTAAATGAGATATTGTTATTATTGAAACAGATTGTACTCAAGCTATTGCGGCAACTTTAGATAAGACTTGTGGACAATCGAATAGGGACTTGGTTATAAGAATCTAGGAGCTTTGTAGGAGAGATTGACGGGGTGGACATACGAAAAGTTTCAAGAGAAGCCAATGTTGTAGCACATACTTTGGCTGGATTAATGAGAAATCTCTCTTATGGTCTTAAAATGTTCAAGGAGATTCTGACAAAAATCATTGAGCATATTTGAATAAATGATCAACTCGTTTGTAATAATATTGATTTATCTTTATGATTGATATCTATAATTCTTAAAAAAATACATATGAGTGACTAAAACTATAATTTAGAAAAAGAAAACTTCTAAATATAAATAAGTTTTAAGATATTACTCAAATGGCTTTAAAAAAAGTGTAACCATTGAAGGATAGAGATGTCTCTCAATTAAGCTCTAATTCTACCAACCAAAATAAATTTGCTTTTTTTCTTTCTACGAGTAAAAATATCTTATCCATCTTATTTATTTTATATATATATATATATAAAGAAAGAAACTACCAAATATTGTATTGAAAAATCAAACACATGAAAATTAATTATATATAATAGTGATTTGAATTAAGATTTTATAACTTTTTCTAAAACCAGTAATAATAATTTTATAAATTTAGAGGTTTTTTATTAGACGGCATATAAATGAAGTATTTGTTATGCTCCTATAATTGGTGAATACAATATCAATATTCTAGATTTTGTCGCAAGTAAAAGTTACCAATCGAATTGTCTCTTTTTTGGTCCCAATCATATTGTATGTATATGCATCAAACTAATTAAAAATGGGTCTGTCAATTTTATGGTTTAATTCATTTGCAAGACAATTCATCTTAATTTTTACGGTAAGCAATCCTCCTTTCTTCTCCAATATCATAGGAATAAGATGTTCTAGAGAGTCTGGTAAACCACCATATAATGAAGAAATAGTAGAAATGCAAACAATAATTAAGAAATAAGAAGGAATATTTTTTTTTAATTTTTCATGTCTATTTTACGGTTCATGTTTGGGATTCGTGATTATTCTTTCCAACAATATCATTTCTAAGATTTGAACTCATGTCTCCACTTGAGAATGCAGTGTATCTTCCCATTACACCCAACATTTGCTGATGATCCAGTGGAACTTTAAAATCTTGTAGGTGATTTCAATCAATGACTTTGTTTTATGACTTTCAAAATTATTTGCTAAAGTTTAAAAAAAAAAGGGTTTGTATAATTTTAAATTAATTTTAAATAAATAAAATAATCGAATTCTTAAGAAAGTATTTTTAAAAATATTTATAAGATAAAGTAAGCAAGCATCCACAACTGCTTAAGCTAAATATGAATTTTCATTTTTTAACCTAACATCAGATAACATTCATTTTTTTCTTTCACTTTGTTAAGGTTAGGCTCATAAGTATGAATTTCCATCATGGGCCATATTGAGTTATGAATAAATTCATAGCATGCTTCAATTCCTACCAATGAAGCTATTCTATGGTTTATTAAAGCATCCATTAGTTAATGAGTCATGCCTTGATAACCTATTTTATTCTGATTTGAAATGCAAGTAGTGAGTTTCATAAACTATTATAACAAATGGGAGTAATCTCTAAATTATCATACAATGCTGCATGAATCTCATCTCATCTCCAATCCAATTCTTACTTCCTGCCTTGGGGTTATGGCGATTGTATATAAAATGCAAGGCTTGGTTGGTGAATTGTATTGTATAAATCTATATATGGATAATATTAACTTAATTAAACTTGTTAGTAAGTGGCATTGTAGAATTCATTAGGGTTTACTTTGGTTAGGTGTAGTTTTTTTATTTTTTTTTGAATTATTCGTGATTATTTGATTTGCTTCTTTATTTTTTATATTAATTTTGGGTTTTGGATTTTGAACCTTAATTTGAGAAAATGGCTTTCTTTTATAGTTTTGAGAAATTATTTGATTAAGTTTCAATGTTTATTTTCACAAATACGTCCAACTTTTTAAGTAAACAAAAATAATAAATAGTTCTTCTATTGTAGGATTTTTATATAAATAATACAAAAATATTAAATATAAAAATATGGTCAATTATCAATTATATACGAGAATGGTATATTTTGAATAGCAAAATAAATCATGTCACACTATCAGGTGACACTGACTCTAACTGTACACTAATCATTAACAAATCATTCTAGTTGAAAAAAAATTTAAGTGGTGCTGCCATTTAGGGTGGCGACACCGAATATTTTTAACTGCAGTACATATAATATTGATGAAATACATAAAAAAATACGGACACAAATCCTAGTTTTGCCTTACACATTGGCGACACAGAGGTCAATTGTTGTGACTAAGTAGTCACATCGGGGTAGGGGTGCCGTCAGACAAGGTGGCGACACCACTTCGAACTGGTTGGTCATGGGTGGACTTGTCTATGGGCTAGGAAGGTCTCTCCAAAAAGTGGGAGGGTTTGTGCAAAAATATAGGCCCGAAAATAAGCTTGGGTAAAAAATAAGGCCCGTTTAGAAAACGGGTCGAGCCTTAAGTAAGGTCTTTTGGGCTCGGCCCGACTCGACTTTGCAAAACAAAAAAAACTTGTTGTTTCCACTATTTTGCTACTGTTTTCCCACTATTTTGATGTCATTTCACTATTATATTGTAACTATTTTGTTGTTATTATTTAGATATTTTATAACTCTTATTTTATTGTTAATTTTGTTACTATTTTAGAGGCATTTATTTATTAAGTTGCACCTATCCTAGTATTATTTAAGTATAATTTTTAATTTATTTTTAATTTATTTGGAAACATTTATTTTAATATTTTTAGTGTTTTTGATATATTATAATTTTTAAAATTTTTTATATAAAAAAGTAAAATAAAATTAATGAGACTGGGTTTGAATAAAATTTAGACCATTTTCTGGCTCAAATCCTGTCAATTGGACCTAATGTTTTATCAGGGCTCACCTCATAGACAACTCTAATTGTAGATTTGACTAAAAAAATTATTTTTTTTCCCGCTTGTTGCTATAAACCCTCCAAACCTGCCTCCTACTCCCCCATTTGCGGAAACGATAAGGAAAAAAAAATAGTCTGTGTCCCCCACTTTACAAACGGTAAGCCAAAAAAAAAAAAAAAGTTGGTGTTTCAGTTTTGGGGCAGCTTGTACAAGTAATAGGTGTAGAAGTTATAGATTTTTAATAAATATAATAATGTTATGTTTTTATTTTTATTTATTTGTGTAGATTAGTAGAAACTTTCAGTTGCAAATATTCAATTAAGGAAATTTTTGAGTTTTTCTATTTAGTTGGTAATTAATATTGTTATGTGGATATTTTATTTAAATAATATTCTTTATTTTATTTTAAGTTTAAGGTCGTAAAAATTTTTAAATTTTTTCAAAAGACAATTAAACCCTTATTTTTTTTTTCATTTAATTGGGTACTTGAACTTTCAAAATGTATAAAAAATGCCTTCAATTTTTTTCAAAAAAACCAATTAAGCCCCTGCATTTTTTTTTGCACCCAATTAGGTATTTGAATTTTCAAAATGCATCAAAAAGGCCATTTGACCGTTAACTTTAATAGTTAGTCGTTAAAGTTAACTGCCCCTAATTTTTTCAGTTAAAGCCATCACGTGTCATAATCATTATGAGACATGCAATAAGAATGATAAATAAAAATAAATAAAAGTTATAAAATTATTAAATTTTAATAAAAATATAAAAATATTAAAATTAGAAAAAATATATGTTTAAAAAGTATAAAATTGTCAAATTCTATAAAATTTGTAAAAATTATAAAATTATTGTACCAAAAAAAATTTTATAATTTTTTTATAAATTTTATTTTTATTGTTTTTCGCTACATGTCACGCTAAGTTGCTACACGTAATTGCTTTAACTGGAAAAAAATTGGGGTTGTTAACTTTAACTGTCAACGATTAAAGTTAATGGTTAAAGGGCATTTTTATGCATTTTATAATTCTTTTATGATTTTTTATAAAAATTTACAATTTTTTGTATTTTTATTAAAATTTAATAATTTTTATAATTTTTATTATTTATAATTTTTTTGCCACACGTGACGCCGTGGTTGTGACACGAATTGACTTTACTTGAAAAAATTTGGGAAGTTAACTTTAATGGTCAATTGTTAAAGTTAACAGTCAAATATCATTTTTGATGCATTTTAACAATTCAAGTATCCTAATTGAGTGGAGAAAAAAAAAAGGAGCTTAATTGCTTTTTTCAAAAAAATTTGAGGGCCTTTTTGATGTATTTTGAAAGTTCGAGTACCTAATTGAGTAAAAAAAAGTAGGAACTTGATTGCTTTTTTAAAAAATTTGAGGGCTTTTTACACCCTTAATCTTTGATTTTAATAATACTTATTATCTTAATAGATAGGTAAGTGTTGATGTTATGTTTGTATTTTATTTATTTATTATTTATTTTTTTGTAGAATTTATATATTATTATGTTTATATTATATTTTTAATAAATACACTTATTTTTTGTAATTATTTATATTTTTGTGCAGAATGGGAAATTTCAGTAGCAAACATTTGGGTTAAGGTAATTTATTTTAGTATTTTTATGTTTAGTTGGTGATTAATATTAGTATGTGGATATTTTATCTAAATAATACTGAAAATTGAATTATTTACTTAAAATGAGTTGTGCTAAAATTATCAATGAGAATATTATTATAATTTAGGGTTTAGGATCTTTATATTAAAGGAAAAACTTATTTATGAGAATTGGGTGGGAAAATTTATTTACTAGAATGTTGTTATTATTATCTTTATTATAGATAATTTTTAATATTTGTTTACTTCGTAGCTAGATTATGATTTAGTATATTTAGTTTTTTTTTATTTGTTGTAACTTAACAAAAAGTGGGGGAAAATCATCAAACAGTGTCACACGACCGTGTGATAAGTTGAGGCCATGTAAAGCTAGATAACACAGCTGTGTGTTTATACCATGTCACAAACTGAAGTCGTGTATAATAGGGTTACACAATCGTGTCGTCAGGCCGTGTAATAAACTGAAGTGTGTGGGCCTAAATGCAAAATTTCTAACAGAAGTCACATGGTCGTGTCTTGGACAGTGTAACGGACTAAACCATGTAGTTGGAGTCGTACAGCCATGTATCCACACCGTGTAACTCATTGATGCCGTGTACACCATTCACCTCTTAAAACATAATGACTACACGACCATGTGTCAAACTGTGTATATTTTTAGTACCTTTCAAAACGTGTGTACTTTTAGTACCTTTCAAATCTACTCAAATATACTATTCATTTAGTACCCTATGTTCATTTATGCCAGAAGCATACAATATACTGTTATTCAAATCTACTCAAATTCATCAAAAAACATACAAAAATATAACTCAAAACCCATCTTATGTGCTTAACTAATATGTCATAAGTCATTATCACAAACAACATTCAATACCAAAGTGTTTCCTATTTCATACAAGTTTAAGCATAGCTAAGCAATTACCATATGAATCACCAAAGATACCATAACTTCTATCACCAACTAACAACCATATGCCAAGGTATATTTACCAATACATTTTCCATCAAAAGAACCATTGTACATAACACCTAAATAACATCCAAATCAAAGATAAAACCATTATGTTATATGTTTAAACCAAAATTTCACCTAGCAATTCATTCCATACCATATTGCAACTTACAACTACTTATCTTATTTCATCATATGCTAAGCTCAATCCCACATTCAAGATTACCACATTAAACCATGAGCAACCATACCATTTAACCATTAAGACACGTCATTTGTGCAAGCACAAAACATACAAGCATTTACAAATACATATATATACAATTTACTCCTATTATATGCCACATAGCCAAAATAAAACGTTTTCAAAGTCTACTAAAAGGTGGCTGGATGATATGATCTTCAAGTTGATCTGATCGCCAAGTTCCTCAATACGATAACTAGAGGAAAAACAAGAAAATAAATAGAGTAAGCTTCAATTGAGTTTAGTAAGTCCATAGGTCGAAAATGATATAACATACCTTATAATCAAAGTTTGAATAACAAAACAATTTACTAACATTTAACCCTGTCACCACAACCATGTCAAAAGGTGGAGTTCATCACATATAATGCATATAACCTTCCAATTACACAAGCTGATTCAATATCAATTCATGATATAATATCCATAAGCAAGAACACATTTTCAAGTAATTCATTAAGACTTTGTCACAGTATCTAGTCATTACATCATTTAAAAATCATGATACAGTCAAATGAACTAATATGAATAGATACAGATACACAGTTATCCACCCAAAACACGCCAAAATGCTCAACTGAGCTAATCCAATCAAGAACATGCCTAGGCACTGAGTGCCTAGCCCGAAGGCCAAAATCCTTCCAAAAACACGCCTGGAAAAGTGCCAAGCCTGTAGGCTTCACATCCTATCCGAGAAACACACCTTAATCACTATAAATATAACTCGGTAATCCGCAACAAATGTTGGATTCCAATACATATAATATATAATAACATATCACCTATCATCATCTCAACTCATATCAATCTCGTACAATGCAAAAAATAACCTATTGGCATGTCAATTGTATCCTATCCTATGTTTTTAGGCTCGGTACATATAACAATATAATACTTTTCAATTCAATCTATTTTCTTACATTGTACCAATTTGTAACAATTTATATATATATATTCAAACATACCCACAATTCTCAAATCAATACCCACAATTCTCAAATCAATATAAACATTACAAATTAAACAAGACAATACCGTATGAACTTATCAGGGGAAAGCAACACAGATAGGAGTATCATGGACTAGTTTGTAATTTTTTTTTCCCTAATTATCTACCGATTCTTAATCTATACAATGATTTATTTCAATTTATTAGTCTCAATTACCTTATAACATGTAACTTAATGCATATGACCTCCTATTAATATTTTTCACAATTTTTCCCAAAGTTTTACATTTTATTCAATTTAGTCCTTAAAACCAAAATAATATTATTTTTCACAATTAAGCCTAAAACCATGATGCCAAATTCATTTCCACCCCTTTATAGCTCACTAGTACTGAAATTTTAAATGGAATTTATGCCAAATTCAACATATTATCATTTTAGTCCCTAAACTCAAAACTATCCAAATTCAATTTACAAAATAGTCCTATTTCAACATCAAGCTTCAAACTCAACCATTAACATCCAAAAAGCTTCAAAAACATCAATGATAACTTTTCAAAACTTTGACAGCATTTCAAAATATTCCCTGGGCTATTTACGCGAAATAGGCTTCAAATTCACTTGCATGCAAAGGCTAAGCTTGACTGAACTTCCTTGGCTATCAATAATGGTGTTTCAATGGAAGAGAAACAAAATGAAGAAGGTGATTTTTTGTCTTTATGTTTTGAGTTTTATTTACTTTATTCTAACTTTTAATTAAACTAAAATTCATTATAAAAATAATTATAAACCGTCCACTAGCATGACTATGGCTAAATTGCCATATAAAACCACTCAATTATGATTTTGTACTCAATTTGCACTTATAAACTAATAGCGATTGACTTTTGCAATTTTCATGATTTAATCTTTTTTCTTTAATTAACTATTCAAACATAAAAATTATCAGACCAAACTTTAATACGGCACACCAATGACCTCATAAATATTAAATAAATAATATTTACAAACTCACATGTTAGAATTGTGATTCCGAAACCACTAAAAACGAGCTATTATATTATCTATTCAATTTTTTAGTTGTAGTAATAGTAGTAACAATAGTATAAATTACATTGAGAGTTCAAAATAAATATAAAGTGTAACTTCATTTATCAAACTTTATTTATTCTTGTTAGGCCCTGTTGGGGATAAACCCTTTGTAAGTAATAAACAAGAATGAATAAAAGGAAAAGAAAAATTGAATAAATAGGGCACACAAATATTTACGTGAAAAAACTCCTCAAAAGAGGATAAAAAACTACGGGCAAAGATAATTTCACTAAAATGGAAAAAACAAATAGTACAAAAGATAAAGATAAAAATTAAACCCTAAAACCCGAAAATAAGAACCCTAAAAACTTAAACACAAAATTCTCTGAAAGCTTGTAAAAACTAATACTTAAATGTGTTATGGGCTAATCTTCTAGGGTTGTAGAAGGCCTATTTATTGGCTAATTTCATAGGTCAAATATAATTAAAAAAATCGACACTAATCAGAGTTCGAATGTGACAAATAATCAGAATTTGACTAGAAAAAGAAAACAGAGAAAATTGCATGATACGTCGCCACGTCCCCTATCATTTTGTTTTGATGTCAATTATGCTTCTCTCCTGTTTCATCGCCGTGACGTCACATGGCTCCTCGTCGCTACGTCGCTCTTTGTTTGTGTCTTAATTTGACCGAAATGCAAGGCATACTCCACAAATCTCCATCTTGACTCGTATTTCCACAATTCATTTTTTGTGGAGCCCGTTACGAGCCTATCTTAAACTTTTCAAGTTACTAACTAAGTCAAAGTAGTGCTTGAACTTTGAAACTAGAAGACTTCTAGTCTTCGACTTGTGCACTGCCGAATTAAAACTGACCCGGGTCTATTTTCCACAGTGCTCTGTCTTTCCAAATCTAGCACCCAAAAGAACTTCTCTTATTTAAAATGGTCATACCATTTTCCTTTCTATGACCTAATTGCCTCTGCTTCAAACGGTCAACTTTGACTATTTAATAGATGAGAGACTTGCTATTTTACCAGTCACTATTGAACTGTGCTGAACATAAACATTGCCAGCTTTTCGATTTTTCATCAGAACGAAAGCCCCACGAGACAGTTAAATGTTGTTTGACTCAATGTTAATGCTACAACCCTTCGAGTCTATTAAACTTAAGGAGACGAGATTCTTCCTTAAATCAGGTACATACCTGACATATGATAGTTTCCTGATTTTCCCGTTGTGAATCTTGATCTGAGCAGTACCTATACCGATTGCCTTACTGGGTGAATCGTTCCCTATATGCACAATTTCACCTTCAGCTAAACTATATGTGGAGAACCAGTCCCTATTAGGAGACATGTAGAAAGAACACCCCGAATCTAAGATCCATTCGAACGTAAATTTAGACCTTTCGATCGTAGACACCAAAAATCAATCATCACCCTTGTCGTCAATCAAATAAGCATCAACTAATTCTTCCTCATTGCTCTCAACAACCCTTTTATTTCACAGTTTGTAACAATCTTCTTAACGTGACCTAGCTTCTAGCAGTAACGACATCTCCTGTCTTGGTTCCTTGATGCTACCAAATTTGAGGCTTGCCTATATGACTTGTTAGCCAAACCAATCTTATTATCGAATTTTTCTTTGCTCAACAAGTGACCCTTCACATCCTTAGATGAGAGTTTATCTCTGCCATAAATCAGGGTCTCTCTGAAAGACTTATATGAAGGGGGTAAATAGCACAATAATAGCATGACTTGATCTTCATCATTAATCTGAACCTCAACCTTCTTTAAATCATTCAAAAGAGTAATAAATTGATCGATGTGACCTCTAAGGTGTTCATCTTCGTCCATATGGAACGTGTATAGCCGTTGTTTCAACACTAATTGATTAGCCAGAGACTTTGTCGTGTAAAGGGTTTCTAACTTTTTTCACAAGGTAGATGTCATTTTCTCCTTCAACACCTCTTACAATACACTATTTATGAGGCACAACTAAATTGTAGGCAGCGTCTTCTCATCAAGCTCTTCCAATTTTGACTGATCTAGATTATTAGGCATTTTCCCGGTAATTACCTTTTTTAGACTGTTCTGAACTAGAATTGTCGTCATCCGAACTTGTCATGAATTAAAATTTGTAATGTTATCGAATCTCTGATTGTTGAACCTTGTTGTTGTCATATCTAAACGGGTTGAATGCAAAAATCGAACCAAGCTATGATACCAGTTTGTTGGGGATAAACTTGTGTAAGCAACAAAAAAGAACGAATAAGAGAAAAATTGAATAAATAGGGCACACAAATATTTATGTGGAAAAACTCCTCAAAAAAGGATGAAGACTATAGGAAAAGATAATTTCACTAAAAAAAGAAAGGAGTACAAAAGATCGAGAGAATTAAAAGAAGCACGAAACCTTGAAAACAAAGCCCTTCAAACTCAAAGAACAAAATTCTTCCAATTTTAATATTTTCTATTGTGTAAAACCTAGAGTAACTAAGGCCTATTTATAGGCTAAAATTCGTAGCATTTATGACTAGAATAACCCTAGGTTAATAGGAGTTTAAGTGGGAAACTGAAACTGAGTTTAATTAGGAGAAGAAAATTGAGAAACTTGAGAACCACATTGTCATGGCATGGCATAGCATTTGGTCGTTGGGACAAAGAATGATTGCATTGTCGGGACGAGGGTTTCTTCTCATCGTGACGTTGACTGCTTGTCGGGATAAAGAATTTCTTCTTGCTTTGACGTCACGCACTATTTGATCTAAATGTGAGACATACTTCCACAAGCCGAAATATATAAAATTGGGGTGAATCAAGATTTTAAGAATTTCTACAAACTTTTTCTAAATAATGAGAAAATGAAAGAAAATCTTAGACATTTTGATTTCTAGTGGTTTGATCTCAATTGCCTACCTCCACTACTTAGTATTTCTCAACTAAGAATTTGTAACGCCTTGAAAATTTTTTGTGTAAAAAAAATTGTAAACTCCCAAGAATAAAAAAAAAATATTAAGTCATTTTGGAAGGTTAAATCAAGAGGTTTTCCTAAAATGAGTATCAGGTTAGTTTCTATAACCCGGTATGCTTGAATTTCCATTATTAATTAGTATTAAGTAGTTAGTAATTTGATGTATGAACTATTTTGTAAGAAATTCAAAATTAAAAGTTCAAATGTTTTAAAAGTGGAAAGTATAATTAGAATTGTGGGAATATTTTATGTGGTTATTAGTCCAAAAGAATTTTAGTAAATTGCCCATTAATTGAATTTTTGAAAAAAAATCTTTCATCCTGTTTCCTTCAATCTTTGATTAATTTCATTCAATCCAAGTTAAATAAGTGCAATTATACACATTTCTTTCTGAAATCAATAGTCTCAATCTAGAAAATCAAAGTTCATCATCTTTTTCTCCTTTCCTTTCTAGCTGTCAATCATGGTAGAGTAGAGAAATTTTAATTTTTGTGATTTCTTGCTAAAATTAGGAAAGGGATTGTGTTTTTAACTTGTAGCTTACCATTATATTATTAAAATTCAAATTTTGTAAGATTATGATGAGTTCTTGAGTGCTTTTAGATAAGTTATAGAAAAGTGAAGTTGGTTTCTGCTTTATCAAATGCATAGTTTTTAGATGACTTAGGATTTATGCTTCTTTATTCTTGCTATTCTAACTTATTCATCGTTTTGATTGTGAAATTGAAGCGAAAGAGGTGGTTGAAAGTTCGAAGGCCAAAGGGAAGCCTAAGGTGTTGGAAAAGTGCTTCAGTTTCAGTTTGTGCTTTCTAATTTTTAATTACTCTATATATTTGTGTAAATTGATTTCTTAGGATTGTTATATTACAATAGGTGCTTAAATCGCTTAGTGACACTTGTTGTGTGTATTGCTTAGTTCTAATGTGATATAATGTGCAATGATGCTTAAAGATGTGTTTGAAGTGTTATATGAAGAAAAATGTCATCACTATGATTTTAATTAGTATGTAAAAAGGCTAAAAGTGTTGGAAATTTGTGTTTTAGTCCTTAAAAAATCTTATTAAATGAATTGGAAAATTTTTGAGTATAATTGACATGCTAGGATATATAAAACTTTTAAAATATTTTGTGTTTATGGGTTAAATGTCTAGGAGTATTTTGTTATGCTATGCACATCTTTGGTGTGATGGTTGACTAAGTCATGTTTTATACACATCGAAGTATTGTTATTATTCTTTGCTTTGTAGCGTTATACACATCACTCTTGGTGTGCTAGATGGATATCCATGCATTTGATTATATTTCCATATTCAGTCAGTAGGACAAGATTTAATTGCACATCTAAAATGATATTGTTAAAAAAATATAAAATACATGTGTTAATTATGCTCGAGGAATACGTGGTTGAAAAGATGGTAGCATGCCTTGTGTTGTATGCAAATTGTTCAAAGATTATTTATATTATTAGTGTGTGATCTAATGTTATGCTTCAAATGCTTTGAAGTTGGTTAAGTTCAAATGCTTTGAAGTGACTTGTGTTGTTATTTATTAGGTTAGATTTTCCTATTAGTCCTTATACTTTGCAAAAGTTGTGAATTTACTCTTTATATTTTAATTTGCTTAATTTTAGTCTTTATAAATTTTCACTTTGTCAAGTTTAGTCCTGACCCATAGTCGTAATTAAATATGTTTGGTTAAATTCAATTACTAGTTTTGTACTATGCGTATAGTTATAGATTTAGTCTTTATTCTCCAATTGAACCATTTTAAGTCCTTACACTATTCAAATTTTAAAATTTCTGTCTTGACACAAATAACAATCATTAATCTATTAACAAAATTTTTAGTGAGTAATATGTAGAAAAAAACAAGCTGACATGGCACTACACATATGATAATATATTTCCTGCATCAAATTTTGAAAACAACAAGACTTAAGTTAATGAATTTAACAATTATTGTTTAGTGATGACTGGAATTTTAAAATTTAAAAAGCAAACAAACAAAAAAAAGACCAAATTAAAGTACATGAACTAAATTATAAAGTACAATGACTAATAGCATAATTTATCACATTTATTAGTATACTTTGAAATTAGCAAGTATATATATTATTATTGGAAATTAGCGAAATTGTGTTCCTTGCACAGATTTGACGTAGTGATTTTGGTGAACAACATTAGTCTTCAAAGTCTCAACCGAAACCTTAAATTTATAATCTCTTTTGATTTGTGATAGCATGGTATGTACTAAGACTTTACCTTTTTGTCATTATATGTGGTGTTGTTCACCTCATACCTTAATTATATAGTTAAAGGTTTGATCTCTACTCGTGAAAATAAAATATATTTGATGATTAATCGTTTATTTTTTCAAAAAATAATTATTTTGAAAGAACTAATCATTGCCATTAACGATGAATATATAAAAAAAAAAATTAAACCATATGGTACATTTTGTTCGACTTATTCGCTTTTGAGAGTGTAGTTTTGTGATTTGTTAGAACATATTAAATTAAATGTGAGTTCATAAATAATAATCATCATTGTTCCCCTGCAATCTGGACTACTTACGTAAAGATAAAGATGTTATAAGATAAGATCATAAACAACTTCCAAGTAACAACTAACCACCATAATTATAAAAAAAATTATATTTTAAGGTTTAATTATTTGGAATCCCAAAACGAAATTACAAAATCAAATCGGGTTACTAATTGTTAATTTTCCAAATATATGAGGTTTTTGTTAAAAACGTTTTTATATTTTGAGGCAATGTTTGTTAAAACTTAAATTTACACTTATTCTGTTGGTCTGACCGGTTATTAACTCATTATGACCTTTCTTCATTTTTCTTTTTTCTTCTTCATAAATCATCCTCAATTATTCAACATTTTTATGTCCCTTTCCATTAAACCACCTTCGAAAAGATTAATCTATACCTAATTTGAAGATGGAAGTCGGATCTTCTTCAAGTAATTTCAAGCTCTACGATCAATTCGAATTGCTGGAATATGAAGATAGGTTAGTGTTCAAATCCCCCGAATCTCCCGATCAAGGCTTTTCGATTTGCCGTCGTCAAGGAAACATCGAACCCCTATCTGGCAAGTCTTTTTTTTTTCTCTATCATTATTTTCATTGCTGGATTCTTAAGCTTTGTTTTGAATTTCGAATGGCTTGTATTTCAAGACTCCTGATCGCACCATATTCTTTTTAATGGTATTGATTAGCATTGTAGGTGAAGTCTTTGTGATTAAAGTTCTCGTAAATGAAATGAATTATTAGTTATTTTCTGAATCAGGAAAATGATTGATTTGGTAAATGGAAAGCGATATTTCCTTTTTATGTTGACTTTCCATGATTTGGATTGGAGAGCTTATATAATTTAAAATTTTTGCAGATGAATCTTCTTCTGGAAAACCATCCAAAACCTCTACCATTTATGGCGTGGCTGGAACAATTAGATTGCTTGCAGGTTCAGAGTAACCAAATTAAACGAAATCATTTACTCATTTTTGTGTTTGTGTTATATAAAATAAAAACTGAAGTCAGTTGTCATAAATTCTTCATTTGCTTATACAGGAACATATGTACTTGTAATAACTTCAAGAAAGGAAGTTGGGAGTTTTCTAGGTTTCCCTGTCTACCGAGTTGAATCTATGAAATTCCTGGCTTGCAATGAGGCTTTGAGGTTTTCCAATTCTCAAGAAGTAGGATTGTTATTCTTGTCTTTAAAATCTTTATTTAGACGTCTAATATGATGCTTAATATCTGACCCTCATAAAATTATGTGATGCTTTATTTTAAGCAGCAAAGAGACGAGGCTTACTTCATGTCCTTGTTGAAAACAGTTGAAGCAACTCCTGGATTATACTACTCGTACGAAACAGATATAACAGTGAAGTAAATTCTTTTACCATGCAGTGTGCTTTATGGTTATATAAGTGTCACAACCTTTAAGGTTATGATGCATTTGATTGTGTATACCAGCTTGCAGAGAAGATGCAAATTAATGGAAGCGTGGACGAGCAAACCATTATGGAAACAGGTTAGTTTCAATACTTGGATCATGATGGGAAGCTTGTTAAACTTCTTTAGTTGAAAAAAGAATCCAGTTCTCCTGTGTTCTCGGAGCTTTCATATGTGAACTTTGGTTTGTTAAGCTTGCAAGTGAGATCTTGCTGTTTTAAGGTTTGAATATGGTTCATATGCTAACTTTGTCTAGCTACTAGTTTCTGGAGATGCTTTGCATTTGAAGTCAAACACTCAAAGCGCCTTATCTCTTCTTTTTTCTTTTTTGTATAATCCATAGCTAGTCAGTACTTGCAAACGATTTTTAACTTCAGCTTTCTGTTTATTTCAGGCTGATCCTCGGTTTGTTTGGAATAAACATCTTTTGGAGGAACTCATTGAGTACAAGGTTAGATATTTCGCATCTATGCTATGAAATTTTCAGCTTTCTTAAGCTGTTAGTATTTCCTTGTTAGCCATACCAAAGTGATTTCTGCTTTTGTCCAAAGAAAGAACTCCAAAATATCAAGAAATGATGAGAACTTTTCAAACAGAATCATAAAATCATTATATTTCTTTCTTTCCTTGACCTTTTTGATTAATTAATTTTTTCCCTGGCAGCTTGACAGGTTTATCATTCCTCTCCTACAAGGAAATATCCTTAAACTTCTGCTTTATCATGCTTTTGAACCCATCTGCATGTGTGTGGCATGTTCATGTGCATTGTATGCATGAAAGATCAGTATTTGTGCTTATCATGAATATTCTAGAGAAATTTCTTGTACATTTTATTTTATATTTTCTTCGAAAATATATTTTGGTGTTCCCACTTAACCTAGGTTTAAGTTTCCAAGTCACTCAGTTAAAGTTGAAGAGTTCACCTGCCACATTTACATTACTTTCAAGGAGGTGTACAAGACGTTTAGGTAAAAATGTTTTTGGATGACTCATTCTTTTCTTTTTTGATGTTGCTAGTCTAAGAAGCTTTAAATATGGTGTCACAGGAACACGGATGTGGAGAAGGGGAGCTAACCTCGAAGGGGACACTGCTAACTTCATTGAAACAGAACAGTTGTTGGAGCTTGAAGGTTTCAGGTGTTCATCATTGCAGGTATGTCTACAATGTAGCACGTGACTTCAGAAAGTTGAGCAATTACTAATTTCCAAGGTCTCTTTTTTCTTATAAAGTAACTTGGGTATCTTGATTTATCGTAGCTTCATGGTTATTTTATTTGTGAAGAATGAAGAATCATACTATTTGACTTCTCTGGATTGTTCTGTTAACTTTCTGGTCCATAGTTCTTGTAGTATTTAGCACAATTTGGTTTATGTTTACAATAAAGTACATCCATATTTAACTTCATATTTTGATTAAATTTAATTTTCTAGACCAACGAGAAGAAATAACTTCGAGACATTTGTGAAGCTATTTTCCTTTTTACATCTCAGATACGAGGCTCTATTCCACTGCTTTGGGAGCAGATTGTTGATTTAAGCTACAAACCACAGCTTAGAATTATTCAACATGAGCAGACGGTAGATTTTTACTTGAATACAGCAGCAATTATTATTATTATTATTATTATTATTATTATTATTATCACTGAAAATAGTGCTAAAGCTTTAGCGTTTCTTCACTTCAAACTTTTGCTTCAGCCACAAGTTGTGGAGCGCCACTTCAATGATCTTTATCAAAGATACGGAGAAACTATAGCCGTGGATCTGACAGATAAAGTAAGTATTCATTCTCGCTTCTCTTTATAGTCAAGCAAAAACCCAGCATGCAATTTGATTTTGTTTCTCTTATTTGGAAAATTGTTGTCAAGACCTGCTGCGCATAATTACAGTTTTACAAACTAATCCTCATTCTACAGAAAGAGCAATTATTTCTTATTTTGCTTGACTAGTTCAAAAGTGTATGAGGATACAAAGCTTTTGGTATTTATGTCACTATGTAATTGAGCTTTGACTCTTTTATGCGAAGCTCAAACTTTTTATTACACTTGTAACTAGCAAATGTTTCATCTTTCATATATTTTGATATTGTAGCATGGTGATGAAGGTCAACTAAGTGCTGCATATGCAGAGGAGATGCAAAAGCTTCCAAATGTGAGGTGACATACGATATTCCTAAATATTTAAATATATTAGTTTGCTACGGATTTTTTAGTAGTCATCTAGTTGCTACTTCTAGATAACTATTTGCTGTTCTTTTTGGTCTTTTCTTTCCATGATTTCCCATGAATAATAAATGACGTTTCTGTTATTCTATTATAGTATATAGTTTTGTTTGTCCCTCCTTGCCTCTTTTTAGGCAACTTCTTTCTGTCCTTGATATCAAATAGCTTTCTATGGAAAGTGATGAACATGTTTCCTAAGTTGAGATCTTTTGCTTCCTTCTGGAACTGAAGGGTCTCCAAGAGAACTTTGATCGTTACAATTTAATGTTTGACATGCCTGTCCTGCAGATACGTATCATTTGACTTTCATCATGTTTGTGGAAGCTCGAACTTTGCTAACCTCCAAGTTCTATATGATAAAATCTCCGAGGTATTTGAAAAGCAAGGGTAAGAACAACAAAATGAAATGTTATACATATAAATAAAGTATGCCGTGATCATGGTACTAGCTATACAGATTACTGTTTTGTACCATCACTAATCTAGCTGAGCAGATACTTCCTTATAGACAAAGATGGTAAGATCCTGGAGGAACAGAAAGGCATTATTAGATCTAACTGCATTGATTGCCTTGATCGAACAAACGTGACCCAGGTTTGTGAAAAATGTGTCATCTTAATTCTTTGTTATCAGAAGAAAATATCCATGTTGACCAACAAATTTTTATGTGCTCTAATTTGAATTTCTATAATATTTTCAAGGCTCTTTTAAGATTTGCTTATTTATTCTGTTAAACAGAGTTACCTTGCTCAGAAGACTTTAGACATCCAATTGCAAAGGCTTGGGGTATTTACTTCTACCGAGTACATTTCTATGTTTCCGGAAGATTATATGAAGTTCAGAACACGTAAGTTATTTTGCATACCATTGCTAACTTTCTGTCTTAGTTTAGGACTTGATGTCCTTTTATACATACTAAAAGCTTTCTTCACTTATGTTAGTGTGGGCTGAGCAAGGTGATGAGATAAGTCTTGAATATGCTGGGACTCATGCACTGAAAGGGGATCTTGTTAGGTATACATGGGATTTGAAGTCAATGGTTTGCAAAGAATCAGTATCCATTTCGTTGTTACCATTTGTGAATGCTTTTGTATGACAATAATTTCTGTAGATACGGCAAACAGACAGTAGCTGGATTTATAAAAGATGGAATGAGTGCGTTATCAAGATACTATATGAACAATTTTCACGACGGAATTCGGCAGGCAAGCTCCCTCTTTCATCTTTCCTGAATCTCAATCAAGGAAATGAAATAGACCCTTACTCTAAAACAAGTTTGATGTTTCTCAGGATGCATTGGATCTTGTAAGTGGTCGTTATACTGTCAGTAAAAGTAATCCTTCACCATTCCAGCTAAACAGTTTCGAATCCTTCTCTGTAAGTTCACCATTTTCCATTGGTGTTTAATAATTAAAATATTAATGTAAAAGAATATCAATCACTTGCCCTTTTTATATGTTATATTTTTCATTACAACAACCTAATATAAAGGTAATTGAAAATGGCAGTATCTTCCAGTGGCATCAGCTTTGCTGATAGGAGGTTTGACACTGACAACCTTCTCACTTCAGCAAGGTATCCCTTCTTGCCTTAAAAACAAGGTTGTAATGTAACTTGTTCCTTTCTTTTTAGTAATTCTGTTAACTGAAAGTGTCGACACTTTTTTTTGCTTCTCATTTTAACATGTGTAGCGGCTCGAAACGCACAGCATTATGTGTCTTCCGTTGTCTGGGCTGGAGTGACTGCTGGAGCGATGGCTTTAGTCAAAGCTAATGGAAGGCAGTTTTGTTCTAGGCCTCGCTTGTGTCGCCTCTTGTAAACTACTCTTGGCTTCAAATTGATAATATTTTACTCTTACTGCTATACATACATATATATAAATATATATATGTTCTTTTATGATTTCAATATTCGTTGCATATAAAATCATAAATTTATTCTTGGTTTGGATTAAAAATTATAAAATAAAATTTCAAAAATTCAGACCATCATTGTTGGTTTATATTTCGAACAGATATTTCAATATCAAACAAAGGGTCATATTATGGTTGGTTGACGTTTCTCCACTATATTCAAGTTCTATGTACTTTGTAAGAAAGACAAAAAAAGAAATTCTATGTACTTTAATTTAGGGTTGGTATTTAGTAAGTTGAAAAATTGTCAACTCTTTTTATTTTCTTTATTTCCTACAATCACGTGGAGATTTTTAATTTGTAAATTTAAGATAATTTGATCTTCTATTCTTATAATATCAGCAATTAACTGAAAAAATAAACGGTATTAATACTGTTAATTATTCCTATTAATATAATGACATATCTTTCTTAAAAGACTTTTATTGATTAAAAAAGGCTACATTCAATAAAAATGGACATAGTTAAGAATTTTAATTATTCAAAATAAGAAATAATTTTATAAAATAAAATCTCATAAACTAAATTTCATACGAAATATAGTACAAGGAGTAAAAACATAATTCGTAATTCGTATAGCCTTTTATTAAGATGAAGAGAAAATCTGGTAACTTAATATCATCCATTGAAAGAAATGACTTTGGATTACCGTGAAGTGGAAGCCTCGTCCGCCATGGCTACCTGCTGTGAACGCCATCATCGACCAGGAAGAGCTGCCAGTGATAAAAATAAAACGAAACATTCAGCTCATTGGTATTTATCATCGGTTCACTTTTCATGTAAGTCTGAAATGTTAAAATTCCAATGAGTTGGCATCTACTTCCTACTTGTCTTCTTCTTGTCCCTCCACTTCGCACCCTTCAAATACGTGTCTTTCTTAAACAACTAGAAAGCACCTACAACCAAAACATATCTTTCTTGGGTAAACTCCATTTTGGTTAATGGCGAAACAGGTAAATGAAAATTATTTTCACCATGTTGAAAACGTGCTCCTTAATAAATCCTGGCTTGTCGACAAAACTCACCGAACCTGTCATTTCTCAACCCGTGCCTGTGCCTCCCCCCTTTCACCCCCCTCATTTTGTTTCTTGAGTCGGTTGTCTTTTAATACAAAAGTTAGCCTCTATTCATCCCCTCTTTCTCTTTTTCCCCCTTACAAACTTCAAGACAACACTAATATGTAATAATATAAGGTAGTCCCCTGCCCTCTTTCCCCTATCTGTATTTCACGCCAAATTTTCACACGTCTCCTATGATCATCATCTTCTTCTTCTTCAACCATCTCATTAATCCAAAAAAAAAAAAAAAACAACAGCTGCAAATTAAGCACCTCCACCAGGCCTAAAAAGAGAATTACTTTCCCACCAAGCAAATAAAAATACCATATTTTTGCTTTACTCTCTTCTTCATTGACATTGACATTTTTTTTTTGGTTGGTATGAGTCCAGGAAGCGGCGCCAGCACTAGCCTCGATGGTGGTTCCTTCGATACGTTCTTCGAGGGTTGGCTGGTGCGCCATGAGCATTACTTGGAAGAGTTACTCACTGCTCAGCAACAATGCAGTGAATATCAGGGGGATGATGTGAAGGACCTTATAACCAGAGTGCTCTCCCACTACCAACAGTACTTCGAAGAGAAATCTCGCGTGGCGCAACGCAACGTTTTCCTTGTTTTTGCTCCAACCTGGTTATCTTCCTTAGAGTGTGCCTCGCTTTGGATAACGGGTTTCAAGCCAGGGTTCGCGTTAAGGCTAGTTTTTAGCTCCGTACAAGACCTGTCTCGAGAGCAAAGCGAAAGGATAGAGAGGTTGATGGAGGAGACCAAGGTTGAAGAAAGGGTGCTTAATGACGAGTTGGCCAGGGTTCAAGAGAGCGTAGCGGCTCCTCCTTTGCTAGAGATGGCTAGGAAACAAGCACGGCGGACGAACGTGGAAGGTGGAAGGGAGGAAGCACTGCTGACGTTGAGGAAGGCGTTAGAGGAAGTGGTGGCGGGAGCTGATTTGTTGAGGATGACGACAACAATGAAGGTGGTGGAGATACTGAAACCAGAGCAGAACGTGAGGTATTTGACAGCTGCAACGCAGTTGTTCCTTAATCTTAGAAATTTGGGGTTACCAAAGGATGCCAACACAAAGGGATGAAAGAAACAATGGTTATTGAGATCATAATAGTGAGGCATACAGTATAGATAGTTTGTATATGATAATATCTCTTTTTTTGTAAGTATTTGTTTTGTTGGGGCGGGGGTTATGATGAGTTTTTGACAACTTGAAAGACTAACGGCCATAGTTACTAATTATTATACATCGGCAGGCAAAAATGCTTGAGAGGCAGTGCCTGCATGCTTTCGCACGGTGGCAATTCATATAGTTGCATGAATAAGGCTTAAGATCCAGCACCATGTATATTATCAACTATAATTCTACTCACTAACTGGAAATTATCAGCCAATTAAGAGAATTTTGAACAATGCGCAATCCAATCTTGTTTTCCATCTTTCTTCTTTCTATATCCAAAATAATAAACCGTTTCCATTCAACTTAAGAAACCATTTAAAACTCCCATTTCCAACATATTTACAGCTCTTTCTTACTTACCGTGCTTGGGGTGAAAAGTAAAAGCAACCGAAAAATACAAAAGAATGGAGATGCGGGGTATCGATCCCCGTACCTCTCGCATGCTAAGCGAGCGCTCTACCATCTGAGCTACATCCCCAGGTTGATGCCAATTTGAAGATATAAATTCACGAGTTCTACATCTATTTCAAGCCTATGACAAACTTACAGTCAACTAATCCAAAACCAGAAATTCGTGTTGATAAAGGGCGCTGATGTCCGGGTGCAATAAAAAATAAAAAATTTAGGTTCATTTGTTAGGTTTGTTAGGTTTAGTTTGATTCGCTCGTATTATTAATTTTATGTTATTATTTATATATAATATATAAAAATATTAAAATAAATATTTTTTTAATAAATTGAAAATAAATTTTAAAAAATATGTATATTTAAATAAGTCTATTTTACTTAAAAAGGTCATTTTTAAAATTTAATTACGAAAATGAGCCGTTTATTGAGTTATTTACTGAATTAGGCCGTTTTTTACTAAAACGCGTCCATGTCAGCGTGCTTTAGTGTCCACATCAACAAAAAAGCTCCCCTAAGGAAGTGTTTTAGCCCGAGTTTAAATTTTCAAAAAAGGTTATTTTTTTAAATATTATAAAAACAGACCAATTTTTTTGAAAATTTACAAGCATAAACCTTAAAAAATGCTTAAAGTGACAACACTACTTTTTTTAAGGTGTCACCAATTAATATGAAAACAAAACTTAAAAAACAAATCTTTATATAGACTCAAAGTCTCATTTCCTTTATTTTCTTAAGCAATGTGAGATATGAGATATGTGTATATATAGACTCATGAATAGGTTTACAACTTGTTCCTAAATAATGTAGGATTCCTTCCTCTTTTAACTAACAACATGAGATTAAAAGCTACACTATATTTTATATTTTTTACTTAAAGTTTAAATTTTTTATAAAAGTTAACATTTGATACATTATAAATAAAAATTTTAAACTCTATAAGTAAAAAAATTATCAAATATAAAATGAGTATGGTAAAATATTAAAAATAAATATTTAAAAATTACTAATAGTTGAGTGATCATTTTGTAAGTTTTATAATTCGATAGCTAAAAATCATAGTTAAGTGACTACTAATGTAATTTAATCTAGATATAAAAATATAAAAATAATTATTATATTTTATGTATATTATATATTTCTATTAAAAAACTTATTTAACATAATTATATACTTTGTTTGAATAAATTATCTATCTAGTCAAAATACATCTAAAATAAATTTATCATCATTCATTAGGTAATGAAAATTAAATTAAAATTAGAATTAAAAAATTAATTAGTATAGTAAAATATTAAAAATAAGTAAATATTTAAAAATGATATATCAATTTTTAAAATTACAAAAAATACTATTTGAGTGCCAAATACTCACCATTTATTTATTAGTCAAACATTCATAATATAAAATAAAAATAAAGTTAAAAAATTAAAAGTATAATTTCTAAATTAAATAATGGAAAATTATTTTAAAATTAGAATTGCATTGATATTAACTTCAAACATTTAAAGTTGAATAGAAGATTATTGCATGTAAAAGTTCCATATGCTAATTTGTTCTCTTTTTTAATAGTTCTTTTGTATATGTTAACAATTCTAAAATGCAACAAGATTAAATATCTCAAAAGATAATTTTATAATATGAGAAAATGTTAACAAAATACAAAAAATAGAAATTGTTTTGTAAAAATTATAAAATATAGTGTAGCATTTAGTCTCATGTTGTTAGTTAAAAGAGGAAGGAATCCCACATTGTTTAGGAACAAGCTGCAAACTTATTCGTGAGTCTATATATACACATATCTCATATCCCACATTGCTTAAAAAAACAAGGGAAATGAGACTTTGAGTCTATATAAAGATTTGTTTTATAAGTTTTATTTTCATATTAATTGGTGAAACTTTCAAAAATATGGTGCTGTCACTTTGAGCCTTTTTTAAGGTTTATTTTTATAAATTTTTAAAAAAATTGGTCTATTTTTATAATATTTAAAAAATGACCTTTTTTTAAAATTTAAACCCAGGCTAAAACGCGTCCCTGGGGGAGTGTTTTTGCCACATCAGCAAAGTGCATCCACGAGGGCACGATTTTTGCTGACATGGCAAAAATGCTTCCCCAGGGAAGCACTTTGCTTGCATATCCCCTAAAATTGTGTTGATGTGGACGCGTTTTCTCGGAATTCGGCCTTTTTCGGTAAATAATCAAAAAATTGGCCTATTTTCGTAATTAAATTTTGAAAAGGGCCTTTTTGGGTAAAATGGCCCTTAAATAATACTAAAATAAATACAATTTAACAAGCAAATGCCTCTAAAATAATAAAAAAATTAACAATAAAATAAGTACTATACAATATCTAAATAATAACAACAAAATAGTAGTAACATAATAGTAGAAGATTTTTTTTATCCTTTTGTGAATTCGGGCCTGGCCTAGGCCAAAAATTCCTTACCTGAGGCTGACCCTTTTTTAAACGGGCCTTATTTTTTTGCTTAAGCCCATTTTTTGAGCTTATATTTTTGCCTAAACCCTCCCACTTTTCGGGTAGAACTTTGGGTCGGGTTGGGTGGCCCGGCCCTTAAACAGGTTTAGTGTTGATCATACTTCATATATCATGCGAGGGATTTATTATTTTGAGGTTTTATTTTCATCACCTAAATGAAAATATTTTTATGTTGTTACAATAATTAAACATAAAGTTTGATGTGGCGTTTCATATAATTATTTTACTTTTTTTGATCGGTTACTGTTCATCACCTTCTTCTTTTCTACACCACTCATGTTTCCATCTTTCTTTTTTCTTCTCTTTTTTTGCTATCTGCTTTTGGCCACTACACCATCTTTTCTGTTGGGGATCGACTCATATAAACAATGAGATAATAAAAGTACAGAATAACGAACATAAATATTTTACATGGAAAATCCTCTTCACAAGCAAATGAGATATCAACTTTTCATTAAACGAGTAAACAAATGGGGTTACAATATGGAGAAAATAAACCTAAAAGTATTAAACGTACAATCTCAAACCCCGAAAATAAAGTCTTAACTCAGGAACAAAATTTCTTCATAATTATCACGAAACTTTCACTAAAACTCATATGCTACTACATCTTATCGTCCCCTAAAAAAATTCCCTTGCTGATTGACATGGCTAACAGGGATACAATGATCCCTTTAAATAGGCTTAGACTAGTTATCATTATACTAAAATATCCCTGGAATAATCAGAGTCCAACTAGGAGAAGAAGTTCGGCTTGGATTCTAAAACTTAACTGCAAAACATGTAAAAATCGTCATGACGTCACCGTCACGTTCGTTTGGGGTTCCATCATGATGTTGCTTGTCTTCACGTCACAATGTCACCTCTATTTTATCTTTTCTTCGGTAAATCATCAAACGTCTTTCCAAGTGCCTACAAAACATCTAATAAATGTGAAACACACCCCACAAATCTCCACCTTGACTTGTATTTATCACACCTCTTTTTCCATGCTTGTCATGGGCCAAACTTAAATTTTACATAAAGTCAACTAAGTGTAAATTGTTCTCGAACTTGAAAAATGAAAGATTCCTAGTCTTCAAATCAAAGTTGTATGATGTAACAAGGGCCAGTAATACCCGAACAGGAGAGAAATTATCAACTCTCTCCATCTGACTGTAACCATCTACGACGAACTTTGCCTCAAACACTCTGCGAACCATTCTAAAGACTAAAAAATGATTAGATTATTCTGTAAATTGGGCACATACATGACATCTGACACGACTCCACCTTCAACTGGATTATGCAGAAAGCATCGAATCATCATCCTTGTCCTCGGCCACATCAGCTACCTTTGTGATTATCCAAAATTGTCAGAACTGAAATTTTTGATCCTGTTGAACTTTTCGATATCCAAATTTGTTGTTATGTCACCAAATGGGTCGATCTTTGCGAAAGTTGAACCAGACTATGATACCAATTTGTTGGGGATCGACCCTATAAACAACAAGACAGTAAAAGTTGAGAGGAACAGATACAAATATTTTACGTAGAAAACTCTCAAAGAGGGAAATACCACAGGCAAATGAGGTATCATATTTTCACTAAAAGAGTAAACAATCCAGATTACAATATGAAGAAAATAATTCTAAAAGTACTAAATGTACAATCTTAAACGTCGAAAACAAAGTCTTAACTTGAGAACAAAATTCTTTCTATAATTACCACGAAACTCTTACCAAAACTCATATACGACTACATTTTGTTGCCCCTACAAGAAAATCCCTTATTGATTGGCATGTCTAATAGGGATACAATGACATCTTTAAATAGGCTTAGATCAGAGTTCTAATCATGCCAATATATATATAGAATAATCAAAGTCCAAAAGGGAGAAGAAGTCTTACTTGGAGTCTAAAACGCGGCTACATAACTCAGAGAAATTGTTGTGATGTCATGACATCCCATGTATGCTCGTTACAACGACGTCACTATGTTCGTTTGGAGTTTCATCATGTCGTCACGACGACACTTGTCTCCATTTCGCTACGTCGCCTTTGTTTTACCTCTTCTTTAGTAAATCGTTGAATGTCTTCCTGAGAGCCTGCAAAACGTCTAATAAATGCAAGGCACACCACACATCTCCCTTTATCCACTGCTTCTATCATCACTACACCGTAAAAAAGAAATAAAGAACGTGCATGCATTATAGTATGCTTATCTTACTATTTATCCCTCTACTATTTATCTTTTATCTTCTACCTCTCATCTTCACTGTAACATCCCAAATTAGGGCCTAGCCAGAACAGTGGTTTCAAGACCACAAATATGAAATAAAAATAATTAATTTATGACTATTATGAGGTCTATGATGCGAATGCATGCTTGTGTGAAAATTCCATAAAAAAATTCTATGTGTAAGGTGTCTAATTATAAATTAGGGACCAAATTGAATAAATTGCACAACTTACCAAATTGAATAAATTACACAACTTAGGTTCTAGAAGCCTTTAACATGGAATTTGCTTTGGATTATAAGTTAAGAGGTCTTAAATAGCAATTTTCCCAATTTCTATAAATTTTGACAAAAATGGGCTTTGATGGACAAAAATTAAAAGTTAGTAAAGAGGGGCATTTTGGTCATTAGTTAATAAAAGAATTTAAAAAGGAAAAATAAGCCAAAAATCATGCTCATCTTCCTCCTTGGTTGCCGAATTTTAGGGAGAACCATAGCTAGGGTTTTCAAACTTTTCAAGCTTGGAAGTAAGTGTTCTCTAGCCCGTTTTTAATGTTCTTTACATTTTTGAAATCCTCGTAACATGATATACCCGTTCCTAGCCATATTTTAAGCCAGAGTTCATGTTGGAATTTTGACCCATGCATGAGATGTATGTATCTGGATGTTTAATGGAAGAATATGATAGCTTGATGTGTGTTTAACATCTTTTACTAAGTGATTTTGCATGAAAACACCTAAAAAGGACTAAATTGAAAAATGTATAAATCAAGTGATAAAAATATATTTTTGATGAGTAATGTGGGTTGTTATGAGTACAAGAAATATTTGGCTAGGCTTGGGTAATAAAGAAAATGAGTACATTTCAATATACGAGCCTAGGGACTAAATTGTAATTTTGTGAAAGTCTTAGTGCAAAACTGTAAATTTTCCAAATTGTGACTTATGGACTGATTTGGGTAATGTGATAATTAAATAAGTGAAATTTTGCTATCATAGATCAAGAAAAATAGAGTCCGGACCTAAACTGAGGGAAAAGCAAGGTTTTGGACTAAAACGTAAAGTTAATAATATTTTGGAACCGAGGTAAGTTGTGTGTAAGTAATTCAAAAATTTCATTATCATGTAATGCTTGATGTTGTGTGAAATGTGTATATATTCATTTATGGGATTTAACTTGTGATGATTCAATGACGATTTGATGATAGCTTTGTATCTCGAAAATCCCGGGTGACGCTGAGGAATATTTAGGATTCATATATCATGACACCACGACTGATGAGATCCTGTATAAGACCATATCAGGGATATGGCTTCGGCATCATTAAGTGATTTCGTATAAGACCATGTCTGGGACATGGCATCGATATGAGGTCCTTATAAGACCATGTCTGGGACATGGCATCGGCACCGATATGAGACCTCGTATAAGACCATATCTAGGATATGGCATCAATGTGTGGTCTCATGTAAGACCATGTCTGGGACATGGCTTTGGCACCCTAATTGGTGTGCGATAACCCCAAACGTCCTTCCGTATTTCAAGTGGTTCAACGGGCCATTTAAGATTAAGGTTAAGAAGTGGAGTAATATGAGTAAGATATGTGTAGGACAGGTATGTACATAAATCTCATGAGTATTAAACTCGAATCATGATGGAAATTTAGCATGAGTAAGAAAGAGTAAGATAAGTTATGAAGTTCAATGACATTATTGTCAATCTTCACTATGTTCATTATGTGTAAACTAATAAGGTGGTGATAATTGATAGTATGTTTAATCCATAAGATTTCATGATCTATGTTGTTTATTATTTACATACAACTTACTAAGCTTTATGCTTACCCCCTCTCTCTTTTCCTTTTTCTTTTAGCATTTTCAAGTTAGTTCGGGGATCGTGGACGTCGAAACTCAAGTCACACTATCAACAAATTTTTTGGGGTATATTTTGGTTTTATACATTTAAGTATGGCATGTATAGGAGACTTAATATTTTGTTATATGTGTCATATTGGTTAGCCAAAAGTGATGGCTCAAATTGCATGGTTTTAGCATGATTCAAGTGAAGAAATGGATTGAATGAACTTAACAAGTCATGAACTCCCAATTATGTATACTTTGACATGTATTTGTCATGCATGAGTTAAAGCTACTGATTTCTAAGTAACCCATTTATGCCATGATGATCACCATTGAAATATGTGGGTGTGCATGTGTTTTTGAGGGAGACAAGAGGGCTTGGGAAATAGCCTCAAGATAGTCCACACGAGTAGGCATACGGGCGTGTGTGACATACAGTCAACCCCATGGGCGTGTTTTCTGGTCGTGTGTCCCTTGCATCCTAGTTTTATAGGTTAATATGCATGGTAGTAATCCCACGGGCAAAGACAAGGCTGTATGTCTCAACCGTGTGGAGGAAACGGCCTCAGGACATGGGCGTGTGCCCAGGCCGTGTGAAGTCTGCACCTTAAATGCAAAAATTAAATTCACCACACGGCCTAGCACACGGACGTGCGACTTGGCCATGTGACCTTTAATTAATGCTGACGTCATAAACAGAGAGTTACATGGGTTAAGGACACAAGCGTGTCCTAGCCACACGGGCGTGTGAAAACTATACAGCCTACCCACACGGGCGTGTGACTCTCCAAACTTGGAAAATTTCTCTAAGTGTTGTAAAATTTTTAAAAGTTCTTGGTTTAGTCCCAAACCACTCCTGATGCATGTTATGAGCCACGTGGGCTCGTGCAAGGGACATTATACTCATGTTTGAATGTTGCTAATATTGGATGAAATTGTATGGCCCGGTTTGTGCTAAAGTGTATATTAAAGTCCGGTAATGCCTCGTACCTTGCCCCAGCATTGGGTACGGGTAAGGGGTGTTACATTCACTATCTTATTTTTCTCCTACTTTAAACTCTGATGAAATCAAACTTATAAGCCTTTCACGTGCATGCTTTATAGTAATTTTTGGGGTTATAGCCTATAAGGGCAAGCTAAATAGGGGTGTCATCAATGACTAAAATGACTTTAGTTTCTTCTTTCTAACCTACCAAAATTATTTTTTTAAATGGTTTTTCTTTCATTTATTTTTTAAAGCAAAGGAATGAATCCATGAAGTAATAGGAATAAAGAGACTAAGTTGTTTGGAAAAGTTCACATTCCTCTTTCTTCTTTCTTTATCACTTATTCTATTAAAATAAAGTTGCAATCAATATCAAATAGTTCAATAGAGTGAAACACGAACAATTTTTTTTATGGAGGGAAATAAGTTAATTAATTATGGTAAATATTTTTCATATTTGTAGCGAAGAAAGCTAGAATCTGAAAATAAAATCTATAATGGTGCATCAATGCATCATCTGTTTAAATATCTTACTTGTAAGTAAAATCAATTATTTTTCTTTTGTTGTTTAGCTGAAACTCTAAACATTTTTGGGGAACTCTTTCTTCTTAACGTTTTGGTGCACAAATGTTGCTTAAGGATACTATTTTGCGAAGGTGACAATGGAAATTATCCATTTAGGCCCATTATAAAATTTAAAATTTAAAATTAGTAAAGGTAAAATTGCACTTTGCCCCCTAAAAATGATAAAAATTTAATTTTATCATTTAAAAATTATAAATATATAGGCAATTAAAAATTAAAATTTAATTTTGGCCCCTCTAAAAAAATTTTCTGGCTTCACCCCTAGTCCCATTGCTGCTTTGTTTTTAGCAAAAGGTCTCCTCCTCTACTATTTTTTTAACATAGGTCTCCTTCTCCACTAAGCTATCATGATTTTAACTTGGTGAATTTGGTGGCTTAAGCTTGAATATGTGGCCATTTCTGAAACTATTAAAATTGTGAGGAATGATAGGTTTTGCATTTGGGTCAAGCATACAACTATTAACAATTTTTGTATAAAATTATATTTTGAATATATATACAAAATGTAAAAAGGGAAAATACATGATAAACATATGGTAGTAATGGGTAAAGGAAGTGTAATATCCCGAAATAGGGCTTAGTCAGAATAGTGGTTTCGGGACCACAAATTTGACATCAAAATAGTTATTTTATAATTATTATGAGGCCTAGAATATGAACATATGTATGTGTTAAATTTTCATGAAGAAATTCTAAGTATAAGATGTCCAATTGGAAATTAGGGACTGAATTGAATAAATTGCAAAACTTGGATTCTAGAAGTAATTTGTATGAAATTGCCTTAGATTATGAATTAGAAGGTCTTGGAGAGCAATTTTCCCAAATTCTAAATTTCTGGACAAAAATGGGCTTGCATGGATGAAATTTTAAAAAAAGAGCATAAGGGCATTTTGGTCATTTGTCATTTTAATGAATTAAAATGGGAAAAATGAACCAAAAATCAGCCATTTTCTCCTTCATCCAGCCAAAAATTTGGGGGTTCTCCATAGCTAGGGTTTCAAGCTTTCCAACCTCAATAGTAAGTGCTCCCAAGCCTCGTTATTCATGCTATTTGTATTTTTAAAATCCCGGTAGCTTGCTCTCTCTATTTCTACCCATATTTCATGCTAGGGTTCATGTTTAAAAATTTACCCATACATGATTTGCTTGTATTTTGATAGATTATGGAGGAATATGAAAGATTAATGTGTGTTAAACACCTTCTTCTAGTTGATTTTCATGAGAAACCCTTATAGGGACTATTTTGCAAAAGATGTAATTGTGTGGTAGAAATGAGAAAATAATAGATAATGTGGGCTACCATAAGAAGGAAAAGTGTTCAGCTAGACTTGGGTAAATCAAAAGTGCATGTGTTTCATTATACGAGCCTAGGGACTAAATCATAAAAATGTGAAAGGTTAGGGGCAAAACTTTCATTTGAATCGGGGGTATATATTAAACTTGAAATGTATAATGTGGGGTATTAATGAGTTAATTTTGCTGTTATAGACCCCAAGGAACAAATTCCAAAGGTCGATCGTGGTAAACGCAAGGTTTTGGAATAACCGAAACACAATCCCGAAAAGAATACCAGGTAAGTTCGGATAACTTAAAGTAAACCCCTAATATGTGTAATTGAATGATTTATGAATGCATGATGATTGCATTTATTATTAGCATGAAATATCATGGAAATGCATATTTGATGGTAACATGTGAAAAATGTCTCGGATGAGGTTGACAAAGAGAATTCGATGGATAAACCCTCATTGATATGTGTAAAGAGATCCTGCATGTGTTGCAGTAAGGATTTAGCCCGGACGGGTAATCCATGATCTCAAGTATGAAAAAGAATCTAGCCCGGACGGGTGTTCCTTGAATGATCGAGCATCCCGAAGAATATATGTGTATTGAGAATTTAGCCCAGACGAGTAATCTATTAGGGTCTGAATTTAGCCTGGACTGGTAATTCAGATTCGAGCTCATTAAGGGTGTTTTTTGCTATAAGGGATTTAGCCTGGACTGGTAATCCCGAGGCGGGAGTCCATATATGTGAAATGATCATTCGTAAGAATTGACGGATAATGGGTATTCCATCGAGATTTCCTAGAAACTAAACGAGATTAATATGATGTATGTCAATAAGATGATGAATGATGAGCTCATCTACATAAATTACATGATGCTTTGTTATGTGACTAACTCATTGATTTAGTGCATGTGATAGGAAATCACTTCATAATTGATGATTTAATGATTTAAGTGTGGATGTATGCTAATTACTCGGTAAGTTTACTTTCCGGTTATTGGAGCTTACTAAGCATGAAAATGCTTACCCCCTCTCTTTTCCCCGTTTTCAGAGCTCGAGGACTCATAAGGATTGGAAGACGGTTGGAGAGTCAACACACTATCAACTAAACAAGCTTTGGTATAAAGACTCTGTTTATTTTGTTCAATGGCATGTATAGTATTTTTGAGTATTTTATTATATGTGTCATTTGATTTGCCAAATAAAGGCATGTAAAAATATGTTTATCTCTTTGTATATGGCCATGAAAATTGGCATATTTAAAAGTAGGCTATAACCTGCCTTTATATGCATGTTTATGTTCTTATATGATGGGTTGCTACAATTGGCAATGAGTTCAAAAATGAGCCAAATTTTGAATGTGCTACAATAACATAAGAACCCATAAATACTAGATGGGAAATAACCTTTTGAATGAAACCAATGATATGAGGTTTCCATACAACTAACTTCATCAAGATCATTTACAAGTGTATAATCATATTTTACTTTGAATTTGGTATCTATTAAGAAGAAGAAGTAGAAAGGGGTGACTAAAGGCTTGGAAAATATCCTATTAAGGTCCACATGGTTAGACACACGGGCATGTGTCTAGGCCGTGTGTGACATACGGTCCATCCCCCTGGGCGTGTGGTATGGCCATGTGTCCCCTGCACCTAAAACTTTAAGTCAAATTAGCACATGGGTAGGACACATGGGCGTGTGTCTTGGCCGTGTTAATTTAACAGAATCCTCAAGTTTTGGACACGGGGTGAACCCATGGGCATGTGTCTTGGCCGTACCTAAAAGTCAGTATTGCCCACGGGTTAGAGGCATAGGCGTGCCCTAGGCCACACGGGCGTGTGAGTCCACACAGCCCACCTACACGAGTGTGTGTCCCTTTTTGTTAGGGAAAATTTTCTGAGGAGCCCAAGGTTAATCGAACGTGCCCGTATTTGTCCCGCATTGCCTTCCGATATGTTGTAGGTCTCGAAGGCCTATACAAGGGACAAGTTGTTCATGATTGAAAAGTTTTAAATTCAAATGAAATTTTGTGACCCGAGTTAGTATACTGAAAGTGTAAAGTTCCGGTAATGCCTCGATCCCTGTCCCAGTGTTAGATACGGGTTAGGGGTGTTACATTTAGTGGTATCAGAGCTACGGTTTAGCCGGTTCTAGGACTACCTTAGAGGATGTTAAAGTTCGCTATACATGCCATTATTTGAATATTGATAGTGTGATGTCTCTTAATTGCTTAAATTGTTTTGAATATAGTAAATATCTTCCAATCAAGCACAAGATGAGTCCGAGGGAGCCGAGAGTTATGCTCCAGCTTCCATACAACGAGCCGTATCTAGTAGTAGAAGAAGACTGATGTCAGAAGGCCGAGAAGAGGCCCGAGCTGCCTTCTTTGATATGATGGATGAATGGTTTGGGGATTATCTGAGAAATCGCCCTAATATACCAAGACCTCCCCTGCCCCCTAACCAACCTGATGAGGATGTGCCACGAGGTATGGCACCGGTGAGAATCGGTAAAACCCTGGTAGATAAGCTTAGAAAGTATGGGGCTGAGGAATTTAGAGTGAAAGTTGATAATGACGCTGAAAGAGCTGAGTTCTAGCTCGAGAACACTATGCGGGTGCTAGATGATTTGTCATGCACACCCGAGGAATGTTTGAAGTGTGCTGTGTCCTTTTGAAGGACACTGCATATAATTGGTTGAAGACCATATCTTTGGTATTGCCGAAGGAAAATATTACTTTGGATTTCTTCCAAGCAGATTTTAGGAAGAAATACATTAGCCAACGGTTTTTGGACTCGAAGCGAAAAGAGTTCCTAGAACTCAAACAAGGGAACAAGACTGTAGTGGAATACGAGAGAGAGTTCGTACGATTAAGTCAGTACGAAACTGAATGGGTCCAAACTGAATCGGAAATGTGTAAATGCTTCGAGGAAGGCCTGAACGAGGACATCAAATTATTGATTGGGATCTTAGAAATACAAGAGTTTGCCGCATTGGCTGATCGAGCCAAGAAGGCCGAGGAACTTAATAATGAAAGAAAACAAGCTAAGAGAGAGGCTCGAGTTGCGAGCAAAAGGTCTAGCGATAAAACACTCTCGTTCTCCACGAAGAAAGCCAGGAGCCTGCATGAACGCTCCACTTCGTCAGTAGGATATTCGAGTAGATCAAGAAGCTCTAAGCGGCGAGGTCAAAAGTCTTCCTCCCCGATGGTGACTAGTGTGGGGAGTGTAAATGATCAAAAACCAAAGTGTAAGAGCTACAACAAATTTCATTTCGGAGAGCGTCGAATGAAAAGCAGCGCATGTTTCAGATGTGGTTCTTTTGATCATTTTCTCAGAGACTGCCCGGAACAAGCTGAAAAAGAAGAGGAAATAGCTCCGAAGTCGAGTGCTCCCATTCCAAGAGGTAGACCTTCGAGATACCTTGGGAGTGCTAGTGGCAGTCGAGTTGTGACTAAAGACGCTGCAAAATTAGAAGTTCGAGCCTCGACAAGAACATATGCAATACGTGCCCGAGAGGAAGCCACTGCTCCTGATGTTATTACGGATACCTTTTCTCTTTTTAATATAAGTGTTGTTGCTTTAATTGATCCGGGGTTGATGCATTCATATATCTGCATGAGATTGGCGTCTAGTATGCTTGTTGAACATACGAAAGATATTATTAAAGTGTCGAACCCACTAGGCAAGTTGGTTCTAGTTAATAAAATCTGTAAGAATTGTCCTTTGATGATTCAAGGTCGTTGTTTCCCGGCTAACCTTATGTTGTTACCATTTGAGGAATTTGATGTAATACTTGGTATGAATTGGTTAGCCCTTCATGATGTAACTGTGAATTGTGGTAGTAAGTATATTAAGTTAAGATGCTCGGATGGTAAGATTCTACGAGTTGAATCAAGAGAATTGGGGGTTCGTCTCCGGTTGTAATCACGGCGATGGTTGCTCAGAGATATATGAGGAAAAGATACGAAGCCTACATTGCATTTGTGTGAACACTAGGGAAACTGAATTAAAGATTAAGTCTGTACCGATAGTTTGTGAGTACTCAGATGTGTTTCCGGAGGAATTACCCGGATTACCTCCTGAAAGGGAGATAGAGTTTGGTATTGAGTTGGTGCCAGGGATGACTCCCATTTCTATTGCCCCGTACAGAATGGCACCTACAAAGCTGAAGGAGTTAAAAGCACAGTTGTAAGAATTGATGGATAAAGGATTTGCTAGGCCAAGTTTTTCACCTTAGGGTGCCCCCGTGTTGTTCGTAAAGAAAAAGGATGGTTCGATGAGGTTATGTATCGATTATTGGCAACTGAACAAGGTGACTATCAAGAATAAGTATCCTTTGCCAAGAATCGGTGATTTGTTTGACCAGTTAAGAGGAGCCACTGTATTCTCTAAGATAAACTTAAGGTTTGACTATTATTAATTGTGAGTTAAAGACTTGGATGTAACCAAAATAGCTTTCAGAACGAGGTAAGGCCATTATGAATTTCTTGTCATGCCATTTGGGCTGACGAATGCACCGACTGTATTCATGGATCTAATGAATAGGAACTTTCAGCCATATTTGGATAAGTTTTTCGTTGTGTTTGTTGACGACATTTTAATCTACTCTAAAAATAAGATAGAGCATGTGAAGAAACTGGGAATTGTGTTGCAGACCTTGCGAGAAAAGCAACTACATGCTAAGTTTAGCAAGAGTGAGTTTTGACTCCAGGAAGTTGGATTTTTGGGTCATATAGTTTCTGATGAAGGCATCCGAGTTTATTCAAGTAATATTTCTACAATTGTTGAATGGAAATCGCCTAAGAATGTAACCGAGGTTAGAAGCTTTTTGGGCTTAGCCGGTTACTATCAAAGGTTTGTAAAAGGATTTTCCATAATAGCGACTTCGATGACGAAGCTGCTACTGAAAGACGTTAAGTTTGAATGGACAAAGAAGTGCCAGTAAAGTTTTGAGAAGTTAAAGACATTACTGACCGAAGCTCCTGTCTTAGTGCTACCTGAACCGGGAAAAGAATTTGTAGACAACAGTGCTGCATCCTTAAATCGATTGGGTTGTGTGCTTATGCAAGATGGCAATGTGATAGCCTATGCTTCACGGCAATTGAAGTTTCACGAGAAGAATTATCCAACCCACGACCTAGAGCTTGCCGCTATTGTTTTTGCCTTGAAAATTTGGAGGCATTATTTGTATGGTGAGACTTGCCATATATTCACAGACCAAAAAATTTTGAAGTACTTGATGACTCAGAAAAAACTAAATTTGAGACAGCAGAGATGGTTAGAATTAATTAAGGACTATGATCTGATTATCGACTATCACCCGGGAAAGGCAAATGTGGTCGCCGATGTATTGAGTAGAAAATCCCTGTATGCTTTGAGAGCCATGGATACTCGTTTGACTTCACTTGATGACGGTTCAGTTCTAGCCGAATTGGAGGCTAGGCCAACATTTCTGCAGGAAATTTATGATGCTCAGCTTAATGATGATGGCTTACAAGCAAAAAGAGCTCAATGTGAATCTGGTGTTGAGTCAGATTTCTGACTTAGTCCTGATGGATGTTTGATGTTCAGAGATAGGGTTTGTGTACCCAAAGACAATGAACTTATTCGGAAGATTTTGCTAGAAGCACATAACAGTCGTTTGTTTGTTCACTCAGGAAGTACTAAGATGTACAATGATTTAAAGAAGATGTATTGGTGGAGCGGCATGAAAAGAGATATTTCTAAATTTGTATCGAAATGCCTAGTATGTCAGCGAGTTAAAGCTGAACATCAAGTGCCTTCAGGTTTGTTACAGCCTGTAATGGTCCCCGAATAGAAGTTGGACAGAGTTACTATGGATTTTATGACAGGACTACCTATGACTCCGAAAAACAAAGATACCATATGGGTTATAGTGGATAAATTGACAAATTCGGCTCATTTCATTCCGGTAAGGACGGATTATTCTCTTGATAGATTGGCCGATTTGTACATTTCTAAGATAGTAAGATTACACGGAGTACCACTGTCGATTATTTCGATCAGAGACCCAAAGTTCACTTCGAGATTCTGGAAGAAGTTACAAAAAGCCTTAGGTACAAAGTTGAGCTTTAGCACAGCTTTTCACCCTCAGATCGATGGTCAGTCTGAGCGGATGATTTAGATTCTCAAGGACATGTTGCGTTTTTGCATCCTCGAATTTCAGGGTTGCTAGGAAAAATTCCTGCCATTGGTAGAGTTTTCCTACAACAATAGTTTCCAAACAAGTTTGAATATGGCACCTTATAAGGCCTTGTATGATAGGAAGTGCCGAACTCCATTGTACTGGACAAAACTCAAGGAAAATCGGATTCATTGAGTTGATCTGATTAAAGAAACTGAAGAAAAAGTTAAAGTGATATGGGATTGTTTAAAAGCGGCATCAGATAGGCAAAAGTCTTATGCTGATCTAAAAAGAAAGGAAATTGAATTTCAAGTTGGAGATAGAGTACTCTTGAAAGTATCTCTATGGAAAAAGGTATTGAGATTTGGTCGGAAAGGTAAACTGAGTCCACGATTTATCGGACCGTACAAGATTACCGAAAGAGTTGGACCGTTAGCCTACCAGTTGGCGTCGCCACCCAAACTGGAAAAGATTCATGACGTGTTCCATGTATCCATGTTAAGGAGATACTGATCAGACCCCTCTCATGTGATTTCACAGACTGAGATTGAAATTCGACCGGACATGACTTATGGAGAGGAATCGGTTAAGATATTGGCTCACGAGGTTAAACAGCTGAGAAATAAAGATGTGGCTCTTGTAAAAGTTTTATGGCATCGACATGGTATTGAAGAAGCTACATGGGAGCCGGAAGAAACCATGAGAAGCCAATATCTGAATCTATTTTCTGGTAAGACTTTCGAGGACGAAAGTTTCTAAGGGGGGAGAAATATAACATCTCGAAATAGGGCTTAGTTAGAATAGTAGTTTTGGGACCACAAATCTGACATCAAAATATTTATTTTATGATTATTATGAGGCCTAGAATATGAATATATGCATGTGTTAAAGTTTCATGAAGAAATTCTAAGTATAAGATGTCCAATTAGAAATTAGAGACTGAATCGAATAAATTGCAAAACTTGGATTCTAGAAGTAATTTGTATGAAATTTCCTTAGATTATGAATTAGAAGGTCTTGAAGAGCAATTTGCCCAAATTCTAAATTTTTGGACAAAAATGGGCTTGCATGGATGAAATTTTAAAGAAAGGGCATAAGGGCATTTTGGTCATTTATCATTTTAATGAATTAAAATGGGAAAATGAACCAAAAATCAGCCATTTTCTCCTTCATCCAGCCGAAAATTTGGGGGTTCTCCATAGCTAGGGTTTCAAGCTTTCTAAGCTCAATAGTAAGTGCTCCCAAGCCCCGTTATTCATGCTATTTGTATTTTTGAAATCTCGGTAGCTTGCTCTCTCCATTTCTACCCATATTTCATGCTAGAGTTCATGTTTAAAAATTTACCCATGCATAAGTTGCTTGTATTTTGATAGATTATGGAGGAATATGAAAGATCAATGTGTGTTAAACACCTTTTCCTAGTTGATTTTCATGAGAAACCCTTATAGGGACTATTTTGCAAAAGATGTAATTGTGTGGTAGAAATGAGAAAATAATGGATAATGTGGGCTACCATAAGAAGGAAAAGTGTTTAGCTAGACTTAGGGAAGATCAAAAGTGCATGTGTTTCATTATAAGAGCCTAGGGACTAAATCGTAAAAATGTGAAGGGTTAGGGGCAAAACGGTCATTTGGACCGGGGGTAGATATTAAACTTGAAATGTATAATGTGGGGGTATTAATGAGTTAATTTTTCTGTTATAGACCCGAGACCCCGAGGAACAAATTTCGGAGGTCGATCGTGGTAAACGCAAGGTTTCGGAATAACCGAAACACAATCCCGAAAAAAATACCAGGTAAGTTCGGATAACTTAAAGTAAACCCCTAATATGTGTAATTGAATGATTTATGAATGCATGATGATTGCATTTATTATTAGCATGAAATATTATGGAAATGCATATTTGATGGTAACATGTGAAAAATGTCTCGGATGAGGTTAACAAAGGGAATTCGATGGATAAACCCTCATTGATATGCGTAAAGAGATCCTGCTTGTGTTGCAGTAAGGATTTAGCCCAGACGGGTAATCCGTGATCTCAAGTATGAAAAGGAATCTAGCCCGAACGGGTGTTCCTTGAATGATCGAGCCTCCCGAAGAATATATTTGCATTGAGGATTTAGCTCGGACGAGTAATCCTATTAGGGTCTGAATTTAGCCTGGATTGGTAATTCAGATCCGAGCTCATTAAGGGTATAACAATTGTCCGCCTTAAGATGTACCAAAGTCCAAAGTAAGAATCCTACACAAAAGATATGAAATAAGCGGTGTCTGTAAGTATACAGATTAGGTTGTAATAGAGTTATAACAAAGTAGGTAAGTACTCTGAGGATCATACCAAAAGAAGACTAGCACTAAATTAATTCTAACCGAAGCACAAATAGATCTAACTAGTAATTTAAATGAATTATAGTACGAGGAAACATAAAAGAAAATATTTTTCTATTTTTATAAATAATAAAAATAGAAATAGCAAAACCCTAAATATAAAGAACTTCAGAAAACCTAATTTATAGACTTTGATCAATTGTAGGCATGGGTGATTACTTGCTTTGGTGGTCATAACTAATTTCTATTTTGGGGTTCTACTCAATAAACTAGTCATTACCCTAGTAGGATCTCTCGATCTTCTACCATACTAATAAGTCGGTAAGAACTACTTATCTCTCGACCTCACAGTCCAGGTTGGTTCGAGGCTAAGGTGTTCATGGATAGGTGTAACACCTCTAACCCGTTTTCGTCGCCAGATTAAGGTTACGAGGCATTATTGGATAATACACATCATTCACATATATTTATGCATTCATAATCAATATCCATTCAACTTATCCATATTGTCCCTTATAAGGTCCTACGAGGCCTTAAAACATGCTTAGAAGAGGTTCGGGACTAAACTAATAACTTTTGCAAACTTTGGGAAACATAGAAAATTTTCAAACATTCTAGGGTCACATGCCCGTGTGAACAGGCCATGTGCCTCACACGGCCACCAGACACGCCCATGTCACATGTCGTGTAAAAATATGGCATACATACTAACTTGCACTACACGGCCGGAGACACGCCCATGTGCCTTGGCCGTGGGAAAAATGGAGGGGTTATTGACTTGGGTCACACGGCCGGCCACACACCCATGTGCCAGCCCATGTATCACACACGGCCAGTAGACACGCCCGTGTTTCTAGGCCGTGTCAAAACTGTAGGGTATACTGCCTTAATTCAAAAGGGTACTTCAGGGGACATATGGCCGTGTGTCGCACGACACACGCCCGTGCCACTGCCCGTGTGGACAAAAATAGGCCATTTGTAAAGCCAATTTGCCACCCTTTTCTCATGCACACTTAGCAACCAAATTGGTACCATTTCAACACATATATAAGTAACCAAAACATGCTATACTAAACACATATTATGCCATTTAGAAACTATCCTCTTACAGACACAATCCATAGCCAAAAACATACCAAAACAATAAGCCACAATCATCAAACTCACATAACTTTTCAATGTATTTTCATCACCTTTCCATCAACTAAATCATACCTCTCAAGCATATCACTTCATCATTTATAAATTATACCATAATATACCATACCTTAAGCATTAATACACCAACTTACAACTATCCAAAATAGCCAACACATAACCACACCAAACAAGCCAACACATAAGGCATTATATACATCACATATATCACTTATCGAACACATAATTTAAGCCAACTTAAATGGCCAAATACATGCCAACATTTACAAGCCAAATCTCATGGCTCAAAATCATAATTCAAAACATATCATGATAACACTAGCCTATACATGCCATATACCATATAAACAAAACTCCAAAAGTACCAACGAGACGATCTATAATGTGATGACATTTCCCGATGATCCCCGAGTCTGAGCTAGCTTCTATAATTTATAAAATTATAAAAAATAAACACAGTAAGCTTTAAAAGCTTAGTAAGCCATATACAAATAAAATCATCATATGAATATTTGCATATCAATTCAAATATGCTAAGCATAGCTAAACACATACATATTCAAAAACCTTTCTCATTGAACTCATATTCAATATCTTAATCGCATTCATCAAATACTTCCCTTTTTTCAATACTCGTATGAATCTCGTACATACCTGAGTCACGTATCTCATTCACACATTCTTTCTCAACTTGAATTTTCCCGATGAACCATTCGAAATTGTTAAGGATACTCGAAAGTCACATAAGCTCGCACAGTGCCATATCCCAGACATGGTCTTACATGTTATCACATATCGATGCCACTGTCTCAGAAAGTGTCTTATACGAAATCATAATACGATGCCAATGTCCCAGACATAGTCTTACACGTAATCATAATACAATGCCAATGTCCCAGACATGGTCTTACATGTAATCACATATCGATAACCTAATGTCATGACATTCGTATCCTATACTATTCCTAAGGTTCGTACAGGACTTTTGGATGTTGTAACTCTGTCAATTCTTTCTCGTAGTTGCTCGTTCAACATTTATAATAGTTCAATGACAAATAAACACATATAATTCAATTTAAATACATTTATTTTCATATGAACTTACCTCGTAGTCAAAATAGAAGGATCGGATCGACTATTCGATAACTTTCGATTTCTCTTGATTTAAATCCGATTTCTTTCATTCTTGATCTATATATATATTCAAAATTAATCCATTTAATCACCAACTCAATCAATTTCATCCACAAACACATATTTAAGCCAATTTTCACTTTGGCCTTAAACTTTTACATTTCTTACAATTTAGTCCCTATTTCATAAAAACACAATTTACAACAATTTCAATTAAACCCAAGCTAGCCAAATTTCTATAGGCTCCTTAAAATCCCATATTTATCAATATTTTATACATTTAACCACACATTTTTATCTTTTCACAAATTAATCCCTATTATGCAATTTCACTAAAAATCACTTTACAAAACATGATAATCTATCATCAAAAATTCATATTTCATCATCAAATACCAAAGAACATAATAAATCACCAATGGAAACTCTCAAAATCTTGAACATTTTCAAAAATTAAGAATGGGCTAGCTAGTACTCAAAGCAACGATCACAAAAACATAGAAATCATCAAAAATCGAACAAATTTCATACCTCAATCAAAATGAACCATGGCTGAATACCTAAAGCTTCAATGGCTTCTTTCTTTACTCTATTTTCGATTGAAGAAGATGACCATTAAGCGTTAAAATTGTTCTTATTTTATTTAATATAACTTAATACATAGTTTACTATTTTATCCTTAGTTATTAAACTGTTTAATCATAAATTATAAGGCTATTTATGTCCACCTCCACTATAAATGGTCTAATTTAAACATAAGGACTTCACAATCAACCATAGCAATCAGAAAAATTTATCAAATAGAATGCAACTTTTGCATTTTACACGATTTAGTCCTTTTATCAAATTAAGCATTCAAAAGTTAAAATTATTTCACGAAACTTTAACACATATAAAATCACTGTTTTGATTTTTTGACCTCAGATTTGACCTCAGATTTGTGGTTCTCAAACCACTGTTTTGATTTAGCTAAAACGGGGCTGTTACAAATTTTGTGCAGTGGTATAGATACCTTTCATAAAATATCGATACCTTTTCTTTAAGTATTGATTTTTGGTCCCTATTTTGAGTAGAAAAACAAATTTTAAATCATTTCCAAACGCTAACGAACATTTGTTAATAACCTCGGATGTTTATATTAATAATTTTTTGATTAAATAAGTTAATACACTATAATGAATGATTGAATTATACAATGTCTAGCCAAAACTACTTTGGCACCAAATGTAATAGTCTTATATCGGGTCCATATTGTTAGACCGGGTATAGGGGTGTTACATACCTATTTTTTCTCCAAAACAACATAAAGCAAAACTGCTTGAAAAGAAAAGCATTGACATTAGAGACATTTAAAGTAGAGGCAACTGTGCGCACGAGAATTGTATCCACATTTTGGCTACGGGAAACATAATTGCCTGGTTAAAGGACGTGGAGATATCATTACCTGGGCGACATTTGCATTCGCCCCTACCCTCTATTAAGTAATATATAACATTATTCATATTTATGTCTTTAAAGTATTCCAAATCAGTTTCTTCCACAAAATCCTTTCATAATATGGAGTGTTATAAAATTCACAAATAACTCGAGGGGTGACTTGTACTTCTTTCCCTTGTATGAGTACCATTTCCCATGTAGCACCCTCTGTCCTCCTAGACTCTTGGTCCCTTAAAGATACATAGAATTCCTGTATTATCAGGACTACAATAAAGTCTTTAAGGATTACAAAAAATGTTTCCATCTATGATATTGGAGCAGAGGCCATATTTCCTAACATAGAACCATTGACAGCTCAAACCCTCGTTCTTGAATAAATGTCTTTCCTTGAAATTTTAAAAAGAACTTTTCAATATTTGGGTTTGGGAATTTTGAGGGATTTACAACCACTGATGGTTTGAGTTCACTAGTTTTTCTATATTTTCTAGGAGCCATTTTCAGTAATCTTTTAACTAGAAGACTAATCAAACTCAAACAATATATTTCAAAGTAATCAAGGAATAATGCAATGGAACAATAAAGTTAGAAACCCTTAACTTGGTTTAGAAGTTTGTGATTCCTTAAGAAATATTGTTGCCAATTCCTCGTTAATACAGAGTATTTATCCCGCATCAAATAAATACAAGAAAAGGGAAAAATTTACAGTAAAATAGGAAGAAAAGAAGAAGAAGGGTTTTGGGGTTTTAAGGGTTTGGAATATTTTTAAGAGTGTTTAGAAACAAGTGAAAAGTGTTTTAGTTTTAAATTTTTTGGGAATTTTTAAGTTAAAAATTGGGTTAAACAATGTTAAAAGCCGGTAGGTTACGTGATAGGTCGGGTCGGCCCTGCAGAAAATTGTAGCGATATCTCGAAATAGGGGTTGCATGTCACGACACCCTTGGTAGGATACCGATGTCACAACATCGAGGTTTGATGTTGCAACTCAGTCTGAATTTTTGGAATCCTGGGTATATTGTTTTCTCTTTTGTGACACATCAAGATGGTTTTATCAATTTCTTTGGTTTTAGACGCGATGTTACGACACAGGGATGCCATGTTACGAATTGACTCTGCTTTACCCAAAATTTCTAATTTGCAAAATGTCTCGGGTTTTGTTGAATAAAAAAAAGAAAATTAAAAATAGTTAAAGTTTAAACTAATCAGTTAGTTAATATACAATAATATACATAAGGTTAAAGTTTAGTTAGAAATATGTTAGGTTTTGTTGTTGGATTCATCTGTCAACTTAATTGGTATGCCTATGGATGCTCTTCCTATTTTGTTTCTATAAGTGTTCGTTTAACATCCATCGTGCAATTCTGCTTTCCTGTGCTTGTCCCGCTCTTACTTTTTAGATTTATATTAATCATAGAGAATACTTCCCCTAGCTCAAGGTTGTTAAAGATCTCTGTAGATATTTCACAACATTGTTTCTCTAATCTTTTTCTATCTATCTCATCTTGTTTATAGCCACATTTAAATATTTATGTTTCATTGTTGATCTTCATAGTTAATTCATTCTTTTCCAAATCAATGGTCTGCCTAACAAGATCAGTATCTCACGGACTTCCTCGAAATCTAATATTACAAAATCTATTGGGATAATGAAGTTGCGCACCTTGACCAACACACCTTCCAATACTCCTTTTGGATGTACTAAAGATCCGCCAGCCAAATGTAGTGTGATCTGAATGTTTTTAAGGTCCCCTAGCTTGAGTTTTTCGTATATAGATAGAGGCATTAGGTTTATGTTAGCTCCTAAATCACATAAAGCTTTACTAAAATGAATATCCGCTGTCTTTATGGGAATTGTAAAACTCCTCGGGTCTTTTAGATTTTGGGGAACCTGTTGAGATATAATCGCATTAGATGAGGCACTTATGTTTACTTGCTCTCCTGTGTTAATTTTTCTCCGCCTAGACATGATTTATTTTAGGTATTTGGTGTACTTAGGAACTTTCTCAATTAAATCAATTAACGACAAGTTAACATTAAACGTTTTGAATAAGTTCAAAAAACTTACAAATTCAGTTTTATCCCGTCTTTGTTTTTCCTCCAACTGTGAAGTGAATGGTACTTTTACAATTGCAGGTTCCTTGGATGGCTCTTTCTTCGACTCAGCTGCTAGCTCGACTACTTTTTTTGGTTCTAGTTCCTTATCAACTTCTTGAGGGTTCTTTTGAAGATCTTTAGAATCCTTATTTTTTTCCTTGTGAGTTGGTTTTTTTGGGCAACTCAGTACTTTACCCGAACAGAGCGCTATTGCCTTCACATGTTCATTCCCCTCTCTCCAAGGATTATTTTCTGTGTTCCTCAGGATTACCGTGCCAATTTTCCTTTTGATATCTCCCATCATGCTCATTAATAGCTTATCTTATCTTTGAGCTTAGTCAATATTTTTGTCTTACACTCAGATTGTACCTATTTCACTTTCGTCCTCATTGAGTGCATCTCACCATCAATCCGAGCTAGGCATTGACCACATACAATATGCTCATTTAGGTTGGCCCTTTACTAAGGCTTCTGTAGATAAGGAGGTTGATAATTTGAATTTTTAACTTGGTTAGAATTATTACTTCATCCTTGGTTTCCGCCTTATCTCAGGTTTGGGTGATCTTTCCATCTGGGATTATAAGTATTTGAATAAGGATTTCCACCCTTAATCCTTATGTTGTTCACATTCTCAGTAGGATTATTGATGTAATGGAAGAGATGTTTATCTCCTCTAAATATCAATGACACACTGGATGAGGATTCTGTACAGATTAACATATCCACTATCTGTTGATATCCATCATCCTTTTGGACAATTTTGACTGAAGATGGCTTTTTGCCATATGAGTATCTATCAATTCATACGCGTCTTCGTATGTCCTGTTCATTAGAGCTCCTTTTGTGGCTCCATCTAGTCCTGATCGTGTGTGTGCATCCAACCCATTGTAGAACATTTTCAGTTTTAGCCACTCAGGTAATCAATGGTGTGGGCATCTCTAAATTAGAGTTTTAAATTACTCCCAAGGTTCGTGAAAATTTTTCCTTCTAATTGTTTAAAAGTTGCAATCTCTTTCCTTAGTTGGATCATTTTGCTGAAAAAAGAAGTTTTTGTAAGAATATTCCTACTAGTTCATCCCATGTCATGATAGAGCTTGGTGCCTGTGAGTTTAACCAAGAGAAAACATTATCTATTAAGGAGAAGGGGAATAACCAAAAACGAATAACATCATCGGTGATATTGTTATATTAAAAGTATCACAAAGTTAAAGGAACCATTTTAGATGTTTATTAGGTTCCTTAATCAGTGTGCCTCTAAACTGGAAATTATTTTGGACCATCTAGATCATTGCTGGTTTAATTTGAAAATTACTAGTTGCAATGACTAGCCTTATTATACTTCCTTGAACCATATCTAGACTTAGTAGCGTGTAGTCCCTCAGGGTTCTTTCATTGTTCACCATAGGTATATTTGTGGGTAGCTGTGGTGGCGGTAAGTCTTCTGGGTTATTATTGTCAATTTTTTTGAACAACGGGTTGTCTTGCAGTGGTAAATTGCCTAAGCAGGTGGTGGATTCTATATCTACTATTTTTTCTATTATTGTCGATGATTCTTGCAGATTATTCTTTCTGGATTGGTAGCAGGTTCTATAGGCGTTCCCAAACTACGAGTCATACACTAAAATCAGAATGGAAGTAAAGGATGTTAGTAAAAATAAAACTCGTATACATAATTTAAATATTTCTTAATTATTCTATTAAATGTAAATATAAAAATTAATTTAGTGACGTTGTCTCCCTAGCAACGGCGCCAACAACTTGACCGCCTCTAGACGTACCAATTTTCAGAGTAAGAATCCTGCTCAAAATATATGAAATAAGCGGTGTCCGCAAGTATACGGTCAGGTTGTAATATAGTTACAACAAAGTAGGTAACTACTCCGAGGATCATACCCAAGGGAGACTAGCATTAAGTTAATTCTAACCTAAGCACAAATAGATATAATTAGTAATTTAAATGAATTATAGTATGAGGAAACATAAAAAACAACATTTTTAGATTTTTATAAATAATAAAAATAGAAATAGAAATAGCAAAAAGCTAAATATAAAGATCTTCGGAAAACCTAATATATAAATTTTGATCAATTCTAGACATGGGTGATTAGCTTGCTTTGGTGGTCATAGCTAATTCCTATTTCAGGTTTCTACTCAATAAACTAGTTATTACCCTAATATGATCTCTTGATCTTCCACTAAACAAATGAGTCGGCAAGAACTACTTATCTCTTGACCTCACAGTCCAGACCGATTTGGAGCTAAGGTGTTCACGCATAAGTCATACCAATTTTGGGTTAATTCCCACCTATATCACTTCCTAGGGTCATCAAGCCAAGGATTTAAGTTCTTCCTCTCCCAAACAGTTGATCCGCTAAGAAGACCCTACATAAGAATCAATTAATCACACCTCCACTTGCTAATCTCTGATAAGAGGATTAGTTCCTCATGGATCTCATGAACATAAAATTGAATATAAAGATAAATATAAATAACAAATCAAGAATAGAGTTTAGAGAATCGTGTTTTGTATTTTCAAAATGAAGCATAGAAAATCCACCAACATTTGGTCGTGTTTACAAACCATGTTCTCCGAAGAACAAAAAGAAAAGATCTAAAATTAAACCTAAGCCTAAAAACTACAAACTACAAACTAAAATTACAGAGAAAAAGTAAACATATGAAAAGTTTTCCTTCCATAAGTGTTTTGAGATCCTATTTATAGAGTTAAGGTTGTCGTCTTCCTCAACCCTAGGTCAGCTGACGTTCTGGTGTTTTAATTTCCATTGTGCGAACAGAAACACCATTGGGTCGTAAGTGCTTCTAGTACAAGATTGATGTCGCGACAACGTAGTCACTGTGTCGTAATATTGAAGGTAGTATGTATGCTTCAAAGGTAGATTTAAGGGTGTTTCACGACATCCCTTGGCTATGTCGTGATATCCAAGGCAATATAGTGGTTCTGGCAGTTTATTCCCTATGTGGCGAGCTCAATCTCCCCATGTTGGAACATAATGACGAACTTTGAGTTCCTATTACTTTGAATGGTGTCCTGCACACTCAATAAATATATTAGCTCGCCTTTAGGGCTCATTCGACCCCTAAGGTCCATAAAAGACTCAAAATGCACTTTTTATTGAATTTAAACTAAACTAAGAAAACATAAATAAAACATACTAAAATTGCTCATATTCAAGCTCCTCAAGTACGGAAACTAGTTTAATCTACTACACCAAATTATGAGAGATCAACAATATTCCCCCCATTTTAAGTCAAGAGTTGGTTTATCAAGCGACATTCCTTGAGACAATTTGATTCATTAACTTTCTCTTTTACAAGTTGCTTTGGATGGTGACACTGTTTATTGCAGAAGTATTATATCAAAACCCGTGATATTCTTCCATAAATGTGCTCTAATAACTGTGTTTCTGGGCGTGATAATGATGAACAACAACATTTTAGAACAGGTGGTAAGTTGCCATTGGACGTTACTTATTCTTCAATATGATGCATTTTAGGAGACAAGTCTATATATTTCGGGTTCTCTTATTCTAAGTACTTTTGCCTCATTTTCTTTTTGAAATTTCTGCAACTGTTGCTAGCGATTTTCTTGTCTTTGTTGGTCTTTTGCAACAATTTTTTTCATTTTTAGAGTTTTCTTGCATCAATTCTCTTCATGATTCTTCTTCTTTACTATTATCAGATTTATTTTTAACTTTTTTGCTAGAAAATTGCTAGAAGAGGTGAACAGTCTAGTAAAACTTAGGGCACAAGTGGTGGTCGCTTTGGCCATGCTCTGTTGAGAGAGGCATTGAAGAGTTAGAAATCAAGCATGAAAAAATTCGATAAAGCTCGTGCAACAAAGTTTGAAAGGAAGAGTGATAAGCTTGCAGTGAGTCTTAAATATTAATGCTCTACATCCTACCAGGAGATGAAAAACCTGTTAATTTGGCGCAAGTTGCTTACAAAGCATCATAAGTATGAATTCAGCATCCTGAAAGGGTCACATCATCTTAGCAAAGTGTTTAACCCAGGATCTACTGGCAGGAAACCTACATTTTACCTTCCATTGTTTCTCCATAAAGCAGCTTTTACTCTTCCCCTCTCGGATTACATTTGGGGTGTCCTGTATGATTTTAACGTAACACAAAGGCAATTGACAGGTCTCTCCTATTGGCTACTTGTTGGATTTTTATCATGCATTGTAAGAAGGGCATATATTCTTCTGACAAAATATTCTGATATATGTACTTTTTACAGGAGTTAGATGAAGAGAAGTTTCCTGGGTTATTTGAGTTCTACCCTCAAGCAATGGCCTTGCAAACAGAGTGTATATTCTACGGCGAGAAAGTGATGATGGATGTTGATTATAGGAAACATTAAACAAACATGTTCATGAATAATAAACAAACAAACAATAAATAAACATATATATAATAGTCAAATATAAATATAAATATAAATAATGATATTATAAATAAGAACATACAAACAACAATAAAGGAGCTTTAAACGAACATAATCAAGCTTGTTCATGAATATTAATGAACTGAACAAGCTTTATTTGTGTTTGGTTCATTTAATAAACGAGCCTCAAGATGTTGTTCATGTTCCTTTATTTATCTTAATAAACGAACATAAACGGAAAAAAATTGAATTGTTCATGAATAGTTCATCAAACGACCTGTTAATTTACAACCCTAAAAATAAAATACACAACTCATTATTTGATACGAGTATGGGGCCCTAATTTTCAACCTCAAAACATATTAGCCCATTTGACAAGCCAAAAATACCACGAAAATCAAAGTCCAACTTTGGATGTGGTACATGCATAAATTTTAGTAACTTAAATTCATCAAATTTTCTCTTTTTTTTTTAGCTCAAAAGATCAGTTGACTTAAGACTAGTTTTTGGATGGAACCCAGGCATTTTTGGGTTGATATGTCTCATAGCATTTGAAGATCTATCTTAATTTTAAAATGCACTTTAAATCATTCAGTTTCAAGTTCGGGGGATCAAGTTATGATTGTTTTAAAAAAGACTGCACGAGCATAATATTTGGACAGGATTATTATAGGAAATTACAAGTTTCAAGCTTTAATTCTAGTTTAAATCATATTGGGTTTGATTTTTGACTTATTTTTATTATATATGAACAAAATATTGTATTTATTATGTTTTATATTATTATTTATTTATTTATTTATAATTTTAGGATATTTTTAAATATTCTAAGTTGTTTAGGAATTTTATGTTTCATCACAAGAAAGTTTGGTTCTACTAAAACTACTTGAGAGTTTCATTCAAGACATTCATTCATTAATAATTTTTTCATTACTTGAGAGTTCTATTTGGATATAATTAGTCAGCCTATATAAAGTGTAACACCCCTAACTCGTGACCGACGCCGGTGTCGGACACGAGGGGTTAACGAGACAAATCCTCTTAAAGTACCGACCAATTTGGCATTTCTGGACAGGCTGGAAAATTGCGTCACCGTCACCTTAAAAATCATATCTCGAGTTCCAAAACTCGGAAACTGGTTTCGTAAATTTTCCCTGAATTTAGACTCATATACCCATCCATGGATTTATTTTTAGAATTTTTGGTTGGGCCAATTGGTACAGTTTATTAGTTAAAGTCACCCATGTTACAGGGATCGACTGCTCTGACCTCCGCGCGTTACAACTTGAATATCTTTTGTACAGGGCTTTAATACTGGTGCCGTTTGTTTCTAATGAAACTAGACTAAAATGGAATCTGTAAATATAAGGCATGACTCCTAATTCTTTCTGGATAATTTATGGTAAATTTTCAAAGTCGCGACAGGGGACCCAGAAATCGTTCTGGCCCTGTCTCACGAGAACTTTAATATTTCCCAGTATACTGCTCATATGGTCGTTTCGTTTCGTCCATATAAAAATAGATTCATCAAGGTTCAGTTCCATAATTTACTCACTATTTAATTCTACTTCTACTATTTTTAGTGATTTTTCAATCTCATCTCACTGCTGCTGTCCGCAACAGTTACTGCAGTAGACTATGCCAATTTCATGAATTTTTCCTTGGCCTTAATCATCCATCATACATGACACAAATTATGGCCACCTTAACAAAATTTGAGTTTCTAAGACTCGTGGCTATAGGTTCTAGCATCCCACTCGACGACCACATAGGCCATTTTCACATGGCTTAAAGTTTACAACCCACAATTCGACAAAATATAATAGCCTATACATGCCAAATGTTCTTCAACAACAAAAAACAATACCACAAGATTTCAGCCGGTGTGATGACTTCAACGACGGTTCCGAGCACGCAACAATACGAGTCCAAGAGACCTAAAATGGGTGACAAGAAAACACCGAGTGAGTTTACAACTCAGTAAGTCATAAGCATTCGTCAATCCACTCGATAAAGTTACTACTACATGTACAACAAATGAGGCTAGGTACTCGTCCATATCGAATCTATACCATAATACCTCGGACCTTTCGGTCCAATCTCGCACCAATTCATACATCCACATTTCATATTCTACACAACAAGATAATCGAAGCATTTTACACATTAACTCAATTTCCAGCACAACCATACAATTTCAATCATCACATAGATTTAAGGCTTACCAAATTCAACCCCGAGCATGAACATATTTTCTATTCGTCAAGAGCTCGAGGTACTTACCCGATCCGCTGTCCGGGATTAGCTCGATAATGTCGCACACTCAGTGCCAATTGTAATGCAAGAACATATAGTGAATCCGCACACTTAGTGCTATATGTATTCAACTCGCACACTTAGTGCTATATAATCAAACTCGCACACTTAGTGCTGTACAATTTTAAACCCGCACACTTAGTGCCAATCTTGTCACCGTGTCCATTTATACCCGCACACTTAGTGCCGAGACCAATACCTTCTGTATTTTGCTGCCTTTATACATTCAACAATGGCATCATTCCATACACATACATTTCCATTTACACACCAACTCATTTAAACACATTTGCATATATATATTGATCATTTAAATCAACACCAAATATACGCTTAATGACTTACTTTGTGTTGGGTAAAACAGTCCAAGTCGGCTACTCGATGACCTTCGTCTTTCCCTTGCTTGATTCTCCTTCTTTAACTCCTTGAGCTTAATCAATAAATCAACTAGTTTAACCCTCTTGCTAAACATTCATAATTCAATTACACATGCATATGTATGTTTGTATATTCGCAACCATCCTCACTTATTACCCATTTGGTCAACAATCTAAGCCAAGATAAGGCTTCAATATGGTTGCCTCTAACCGAATACATGCACACCAATCTACTTCCTTTGGCCGAATATGCATGTCTATGTGGAGGCTAATTTTACACTTAATACTACACAAAAAAAACAGCATACATTTTCCTAATTAACGCATTACATATTGTAGTTCTATACACATCTCTCATTTATTTCATAACCAAACAACATCACAAGCAAATAGACACCTTAAAATAGTATACATGTCATACCAATTCATCATGTGCAAACATATATTCATGTAGGTGCAATGGCGAATTCTCAAGTGGCTTATATCCAAATATACACACATATCCAAAGCTTAAATCTTACTTACCATGCAACATGCATGAATCATACTTATGGATACAACATGGCGAATACCACAACACCATACCGTTTCAATTTGGTCATGGTTAAACAAAGAACTTAGTATCTCATTCAAAATGCTAAAAGAAAATCTAAGAATCCTCAATCTACCACCACATGAATCATTATCAAGCTTGATATTTAGCATGCAATGGCATTAACACCATATTCACTTTGGCGAATTTCATTCCCATGACATAACAAAGATTTGAACCATGGGCTAACAAGAACATCAAGCTAGCAACTAAAATATACATGAATCTCATGGCAAAACATCAAACTTACCTTAATCTAGGTACAAGTATGGCCAAACCTCCTCCTAAACCTCTTCCAAACCAACATGAAACAAGAATTCCTTCCTTCCTCCTTAGAATTTTCAGCCCAAAGGAAATGAAAATGATGAAGAAAAATTCTTCTTTCTTTCTCCACACTCACGGCAACAAGGGCATCCAAGCTCATCTTTCTCTTTTTTTTTCATTTTTTATGCTTATTTTTATTATAATACTTCCTACATAACTCACTAGCCAAACATGTTGGAAACATGTTTTCCTTGCCCATCATGCCCACCTTGGCGGCCACTATAGTCAAATTTGGGGAATTTGACATGCAAGGACAACATTTCCTAGTGTGCACCAATAGACCACTTCCACATTTGCCTATCTCAATTCTAAATTTTCTCACACAAGTCCTTTCTAGTGAAATTCACCTTTATAACACTAAATCAATCATCATAAAATGTCATACATGAGCACACACATATTATAGGCATCAAAATAAATTTTTAATTATTTTTATGCCTCGGTTTTGTGGTCCCGAAACCACATTCCGACTAGGGTCAATTTTGGGCTGTTACATAAAGTCCTCTTCATTAGTCATTAAAGACATACATTCATTAATAAATTTTTCAACTTTTAAAGTTAATTTCTTTTGTGCAAGATTGTTTTTTTTTTTTGTAATTTTTAGTAGTTTTTCTTCTCGGTTTTCTTCAAAGTGTTGTGGGAGTTCATTCTTCATCCTTGAATTTTCCAAGGACTATCTATTGGAGGGTTGATTAAAGTCATTAATTGAATTTGATGGGGTTTATATCTCAAATGGTCCAATTGGACAACTATCTTCTATTCATATCCATCGATTTATTTAATCCATCTTCCACCTTTGAATTTTCATATTATTTATTTATTTATTGTTTTGAATCTTTATTTGTTTTATTCTTGAATTTCTTCGTTTTGTTGTTTTTATTTTCTTTATTTTTCTAAATTTGTCTGGTTTCTCCTTTTCAAGCTAGATTCGAATCTACCCCATAAGACCTTTACAATGGGATATCATATGATCAAAATGGTGATGAATGAGAAATTGATGCCCAAAGTAAGCTACTTGTGAATTATGTTGAGGAAAATGAAAAACATTAGTCCCACATTGATTGGGAATCAAGTGTGGAACTTGTATATATATGTAAGCCAACTTGGTGGTTATTGAATGACTGAACTAATGCTCTCCCTCGCGCATAGAGGGTGCAAATCCAAATCCACCAGGGTTGGGGGCACACCTGCACGACGTGGGTGACGTGAAATGTTCAATCTGGTCGGGCCTTTCTAGTCTTGCGGATATTTTAGCCCAATACGTATTTTATTTTTCTCAGCAAATATTATACAAAATTTGTTTTAAAATAACAAATATCTCAATTTGATTTGATTCCAATCAAATTGATTTTCATTTTGATTTGATTATATTCAAATTGATTTAAAGGCTCCTTCAATGCAGATTTGTATCCTTTTTCACGAAAATTTCCAAAATTTCTCCATATTGAATGCTTATAAAAGCCTAAAGAATATTGCAAAATTCTTTAGAGACATACAAAAAATTTATTTCACTCTAAAAAATTCTTTTCTTTTTCTCTCCAAAATTTCAAATGTTTCGGTGATAGAAGAAGGAAAGGTTTGTTCGTTGATCACTACATAGGTGCCACTGCCGCGATCATTTTGTTGTTGTATCCTGGAGACAGACGATCAACATTCCTCCAAGTACCATAGGAGTGGTTGAATCATCTTAGGAAACTGTGAAATAGGCCTCAACATCTAGTAAAACTCGATCCATTATTATTTTTGGTTTTTCAAGATCTTGTTTATTTAATTGTTTTCATATATGATATTGTGTATAAAGATAAATATTTATTTAGTTTGTTTTGTTTAGATCTGGTGTTTACACATAAATATAAATATTTGTTTATATTATTTATTCAGATCTTGTATTTAATATAAATATTTATATTTATATTTGTTTACTAACATGTTTTGTAAAACATCTTTTGTATTGTTTAGTTTTACCATCTTTGTTCTTGGTAAGTTTGATCTATTGTATTGCACCTTTTTATTCCCATCATCAAGTTTAACTATGATTTATCTTTGCTTATAGTTAAACTTTTCTTTTTATTCCTTCTCATATAATTGGTAGTTCTAATATCACTTAAATATATGACTTCTTTAGAGTTTATCTTCTAAGATTAGTACCTCTTTGAACATTGGTAATTTCAATTTCTTCAACGGTTTTAATTTTAATCAATACATAAATAAGAACAATAACCTTGTTCTCACTTAAAACTCTTGCCAAAACTTTCATGATAAAATCACTATTAATGAATAAGATTATGAAAATGTTAAACTCGAAATCCTAATTTTTCAAACCTTATAAATTATACTCAAATCAAATTGGCACACTTTAACATACTAGTGAGAGAAACCTAATATTGATAGTAAAGTTGAAAGACATCACTATTTTGGAAAGATACAGTCAATTCTTATATTGAATGTTGAATTATCAAATTGTAGAGTAGAATATGTTGAATCAATGAAGGGAAGAAACGTGCATAAAAGATGACACACAAATTGAGAAATAGTCGAAATTAAGGTTTTTTTTTGTCTTTTCTTTGTTTTTAGGGTAAACTATATAGGTATAATTGTTGACACAATTTTCATAAATTTTTATTTTAACTATCAAAGAAATGTAAATAGGATATTACCATTGCAAAATGTTTTCATCTTAGCCACAGGTCATTAATTCAATGTTATTATATACTTCTTTTATTCACCAACTTTAATAAATTTTTATTTTGGTCACTTATTTCCTTTTTTTTTAAATTTATTTTATTTTGGAGTTGGGTTATACACCAATAAAGATGAAACCCAAGTTTTCTCCTATAACTCAATTCATTGTAAAAATCTAAGTAATTCAATGGAAAACCCCATGTTTTCCCTGCAAAGCTTTAAGTTTTTCCTTTTTATTGGAAAAAGAACTAAAATTAATTCCAAAAAAGGAAAAAATAAATAAAAGAAATTGAATAAAATGGAAGAATGTGTTATAAATTGAGTAAAATGAAAAATAAATGTGACCTTATATTTGAATATGAATTAAATGAACTCTAATATTGTTCCTTTCTTAATTATTGATCATAGCTAAAGGTGACGTCGAGCTGTAACACCCCACACCTGACCTGATCATCAGATCCAAGCTTCGAAATTTTGCAGTCATTATCGGAGCAACTATGGTTGAATAACATGCAATGTATGTAACACCCCCTAACCCCAAACCGTCGCCGGAACAGGGCTACGAGGCATTACCGGATATATCAGACAACTTATGGATATTTTACAATTATTATAACATTCATAGTATAATTGAAGAATTATGTCCCTATAATGGACTTTCGAAGCCCAACACAAGTATTAAAGTGGAATGAAATGGGACTTGTTCGAGTATTCAGGGAAATATATATATATATTTTTTTACAAAAATTTCGACAAGATTTCTTCTTAATTTTTACATAAAACCCCCGCAAATTCAAACCAAAACCACCTAATCCAAAACCAATGGCACAATCAAAACAATTTAAACCTAAATATATCTAAATCATAACCAATTCATTAACATAGTCATTTAATAACTAAACATTCATAATATTAATCCAAATTAACTAATAACTTCATTCATTTTTTTTTCATTCCAACTTATACCAAATTATATAATATAATATTTACCATTTTATCAAACTAATAACAAAATATGGTATACCATTCTTATAACTAACTTTACAAGTATATCTATATAACTTATACAACACCTAGTACATGCCACTTTCAATTAAGAAAGAAAACATCACCCAAAATCTTTTCATGAAGTCGGGATCACTTTGGATGTTGGACCAGACACTAGACTTCTATTAACTGCGCATGGAAACAATCAGACACGAGTATTTCATACTCAATGGTCTTACCATAATTCAAATTGCAATAGCAATTAAAAAAATAAAATAAGAACTCAGCATCAAATAACAATTCTTTTTTTTTTTAAGTTATCATTAAATAACAATAAATAAACAATCTTTAGCTATTATTCAATTTTAGTTACAAATCACATTTACTAGGTTTTAATCACCACAATCATTTTAAATCCATGCATTTCATTTCCAATCTAAATTTTCATCCACAATTTTAATTTCTTTCATATTCACTAGTACAGTCGATCAAATTCATTTGAACTTCTCATTTCAATTATTCACCCTATTAACATTTCGGACTTTAACGGATACACGGATTCCAACCCAAACACACCAAGATGCGGCACATTGTGCCTAAAACGGTACATAGTACCTGATCAGTATACGACACATAAAGTGCCTAAAACGACACACGAGGTGCCTGATACGACACATAAAGTGCCTGATCGATAAAGCCGGCAAATCCCGTACACTTCCATATCCTATGGCATGCCAATTATATCCGACTTAGCCCGACTAGTTAATAGGGTATTTCAATTCTCAATTCACTTTCATTTCCATTCCAAGATTACTTTTCAATTAAAATTTTCACATTCAAATCAATTTACAATTCAATTATACATACACATTCACCATTCAATTCAATTCTCATTCAACTCAAATATCAATACTTACCTTATGATTCACTTATTAAATATAGAATTGATATAAAACATTTAATAAAAAGTAATTTGAATTATAGTAATACAAACCGTGAATTTCTCGTTTTAATCCTCAATAGCTTTCTCCTTTCCTTTGTGCTACCGATGTCTTGGGTTCTTTGTTAACTACGAAAATAATAATAATTTATAATCATCAATATAACACAATTCAATTTAATCCATGAGCCTAAACATGCAAATTTAACCATTTTTAATGTATATATATAATTTCACCATTAAGCTGTCTACTTGAGTCATTGTTACTAAATTATTTATATCTTGAGCTAGGAAACTCCAAATTAAGATCCACTAATTTTCCTTGAAACTAGACTCATATATCTTCTCACCATAATATTTTCAGAATTTTTGGTCTAGCCAATTAGTACAGTTTATTCATTAAATACTCCCCTATTATTTCATTTGACAGTTCTGACCTCTCTCTACTAAAAATAAATTATCTCATTGTACAAAACTCGAATAAGGTTCTTGTTTACTTATTTTGAAACTAGATTCATTAAGGAGTTCACAAATATAAATTACACTCCATAATAATTTTTGTACAATTTATAATGATTTTCCAAAGTTAAAACAGGGCATCTCAAAATCACCCCAAACCAGTCTTACAAAATTTCAAATATCTCTTGATTCATCAATTCATTGCTTACACTATTTATACTATAAGAAACTAGACTCAATAAGTTTTAATTACATATTTTTTTCATCCTCTAGTTCAATTTATACAATTTTTAGTGAATTTTCAAAGTCAGACCATTGCTACTTCCCAAAACTGTTTTGATGTAAAATGTTAATAACCAAATTTATAACACCAATTCACACCTTATGTCTATTCAAATTTCATTTAAACTCAAATTTAACTATTAAATTTTCAACATATTTTCTTAATTCCGAAATTTTCCTCAATTTAGTCCCTAAAACACAAAACTTATAGCTTACTTTGCAATTCAATCCTTATATCTATTTTAACTTGAATTTCATTCAATTAAACCCCTATTTCATTTTTTTTTATTCAACATGAACAATATTTAGAATTCTAATAAATTTCAAAATATTAATTTAATTTCATCAAAACTTTGTTCTAAAGCTTTTAAAACATTAAAATTAAGTAAAATGGCTAAATTAACTTACCTATTAAACTTTCAAACCTTCAAACCCTAATTCTCCTTTTTCTTTTCTTTCTTCTTTCTTTCTTTCCTTCCCCGCTTTTCGTTTGCCTATTCTGTTTCTTTTCTTTGTTCTTTACTTTATTTTCTTTATTTTATTTGTTTTAGTTGCTAATAATATATTATAATAATTTATTTATTATTTTTTTACCATCCACTTGTCAAAATTATACTATATAACTAAGTAAAAATCTTAGATTTTTTACTCCTTTGCTCCTCATCTTCCCAAATAGGCTTAATTCCTATTTGGTCCTTATTATTTCCTACTAATTTATAATTAAACTTTTACTCCTTATTCAATTTAGTCATTTTTACTAATTACTCTAAATTAAGCTAAATTCACCTAATTTAAACCTAATCAAACACATCGCTAAACTCATAAATATTTCTAGTAATTATTTCAACTCGATTTACTAAGACGGAGGCTCATTAATGTACTTTTTCGATGCCCGTGAATTTTGGGTCATTACATTTCTCCCCTTAATAAATTTCGTCCTCAAAATTTACCCGAGAATAGATGAGGATATTGTGCTCTCATCGCTTCTTCCGTTCCCAAGTCGCTTCTTCCATACTATGACTCCTCCATAACACTTTTACTAGAGGGACTGCTTATTTCTCACTCTTTTACTTCTCGAGCTAATATCCGAACCGCTCTTCTTCATAAGTCAAATCGCACCAATTTCAATTTTTTAGTAGGAATAATGTGGGAAGGATCCGATCTATATCTCCGAGCATCGAAACATGAAAACATCATGAATTTTCTGTAATTCTGGAGGTAAAGCTAGTCGGTAGGCAACAGGCCCAATTCTTTCCACAACCTCATACGGCCCAATAAAACGTGGACTTAACTTACCCTTTCGGCCAAATCTCAAAACTTTCTTCCAAGGTGATACTTTGAGGAATACTTTATCACCAACAGAATATTCAATGTCTTGCCGTTTCAAGTCTGCATATGATTTCTGCCTATCAAAAGCTGCTTTCAATCTATCTTTAATCTTCTTAACTGTTTCTTCTGTTTCTTGAATCAATTCTGGCCCAATCATTTTTCTTTCATTCAATTCTGTCCAACATACCGGTGATCGACACCTTCGACCATATAATGCTTCATACGGAGCCATTTGAATACTAGATTGGAAACTATTGTTATAGACAAATTCAGCTAATGGCAAATAACGTTCCCAACCTGATTCAAAATCAATGATACAAGCCCGAAGCATATCTTCTAATATCTGTATTACCCGTTCGGACTGTCCATCTTTTTGCGGATGAAAAGCCGTACTAAAGTTAAGTCGAGTACCCAATGATTCATGTAGCTGTCTCCAAAATCTCGATGTGAACCGAGGATCTCGATCCGAGATTATTGACACCTAATACCGTAATCTAACAATTTCTCGAATATACACTTCTGCAAGCTTCTGCAATGACCAATTTGTTCTAACAGCTATAAAGTGAGCTGATTTTGTAAGCCGATCAACAATTACCCAAATAGCATTCTTTTTACTTGCTGACAATGGCAATCCTGTAACAAAATCCATTGTAATACGATCCCATTTCCACTCAGGAATGCTAATAGGCTGAAGTAATCCAGTAGGAACTTGATGTTCTGCCTTTACTCGCTGACATGCAAACATTTACTGACATATTCAACTATGTCCCTTTTCATTCCAGGCCACCAATATAATTCTCGTAAATCACAATACATCTTTGTTCCACCAGGGTGCAAAGCAAAAGCACTGTCATGTGCTTCTCGAAGAATTAACTCTTTTAGTTCAGAATTAGCTGGAACACAAACTCGATTTTGAAACCTCAAACAATAATGCCCATCAATACTAAAACTCTTGGTTGTACCATTTTGAACCATTTCTCTTTTCTTCAATAATCTATCATCTTTCATCTGAGCTACTCTAATCTGATCAAACATCATCGGCTTAAACCTTAATTCAGCTAGCAAGCTTCCATCATCATTAATACTAAGTCGAGCAAATATTGCCCTTAATTCCCCCACTGCTTTTCTACTCAATGCATCAACTACCACATTTGCCTTTCCCGGGTGGTAATCTATAATACAATCATAATTTTTCAGAAGTTCGATCCACCGTCTCTGTCTTAAATTCAACTCCTTCTACGACAGAAGATATTTAAGACTTTTGTGATCCGTGTAAATGTAGCATTTTTCACCATATAGGTAATGCCTCCAAATCTTTAAAGCAAAAATTACTGCAGCTAGCTCCAAGTCATGCGTCGGGTAGTTACGTTCATGTGTTTTTAATTGTCGAGATGCATAAGCTACGACTTTCCCATCTTGCATCAATACACGCCTGCATCGCTTAGAGAAGCATCACTATACACGACAAAATCTTTTCCCGACTCTGGTAATGTTAATACCGGTGCCTCTGTCAGGATTTGCCTCAAAGTCTCAAAACTCTTCTGGCACTGGTCATCCCAGATAAAAGGAACATTCTTTTGCAGTAGTTTAGTCATTGGTAGTGCTATCTTTGAGAATCCATTTACAAACCTCCTGTAATACCCAGCTAGACCGAGAAAACTGCGTACCTCTGATACATTCTTGGGTGGTTTCCATTGGACAATCGCTTCAATTTTATTTGGATCAACCCGAATTCCGTCTGCAGATACTACATGTCCCAGAAATACAACCTCTGATAACCAGAATTCACATTTACTGAGCTTTCCATACAACTGTTTCTCTCGTAAAATCTGTAGAACTATTCGAAGATGCTGATCATGTTCTGCTTCTGTCTTCGAATATACCAATATATCATCAATAAAAATCACCACAAACTGATCTAAATACGGCTGAAAAATGCGGTTCATCAAATCCATGAAAGCAACTGGGGCATTAGTCAACCCAAACGGCATCACCAAAAATTCATAATGACCATAACGAGTACGAAAGGCAGTCTTAGGCACATCACTTTCCTTCACCTTTAGCTGATAATACCCAGATCTCAAATCAATTTTTGAGAATACTGAAGCTCCCTTAAGTTGATCAAACAAATCATCTATACGAGGCAACAGATACCGATTCTTGATCGTCACTTTATTCAACTGTCGATAATCAATGCATAACCGCATAGAACCATCTTTCTTTTTAACAAACAATACTGGAGCTCCCCAGGGTGAAATGCTTGGTCTGATAAATCCACGATCTAGTAAATCCTCAGTAGTGCACCTTCAACTCTTTCAACTCAAGGCGACATTTGATACGGAGGTATAGAGATTGGTGCTGTACCCGGATATACTTCAATAGCAAATTCAACCTCTCTGTTAGGTGGTAAGCCCGGCAATTCTTCAGGAAATACATCTGAAAACTCACATACGGTCCTGATCTGACTACACTGACTTCCAACTGAATTAGAATTAATAACATATGCCAAATATGCTGAACAACCCTGCTGAAGCAATTTATTAGCTTTTATTACCGAAATGATGCGTGTCGGACCACTGGTACGGATGCCACTTACTTCAACTCTGTCCCCATCCTCTATCTGAATACTGAACCTCTTTTTGTAACAATCCAAAATCACCCCATATTCGGATAACCAATCCATGCCCAAAATTATATCAAAGTCCCCAAATGGCATAATTAACAAGTCAACCAAAAAAGTTTTATTCTGTATAATCAACGGGCATCTTAGACAGACCTGATTCACTAACACTGTTTGCCCCAACGGACTCGACACCTCAATAGACACTCTAGACATTTCAGATTTTAATTTTCTCAACTCAACTAAATTCGAATTAATGTAATAATGTGAAGATCAAGGATCAATTAACGCATAAACAGGCTCAGAATACAATAAAAATATACCTGTTACCACATCGTGGGCATTGCCTTCTTCACGAGTTTTGACCACATAAGCTCTAGCTGGTATTCGCTTCGCATCGTTGAGTAATAATATCACTGCTCCTTCTACCAGCTCCTCCTCTGGCAACCGAACTACCTCTACCTAGACCTCTGCCTCGAGTAGTAGATACTGATTTCTGTGATGTGACAGGAGTATCATTTTTATTCTTCGGACAGTCTTTAACAAAATGCTCCGTCGACCCACAACGGAAACAACCTCCGGTCACTTTCCAACATTCACCCAAATGTCTCTTTCCACAATGTCCACATTCTGGAATGTCAACATCTCGAGGTGGACCTCGTATACTACCAGTAGATACCGTCGTCTATTTTCCCTGGCTTCTTCCACCTCTGTCTGATCTAAAACTGAATCTCCAACCACCCTGAGATTCTTTTGGTCTTTTCGGCTAAGGGTTCCAACTGGTAGTTCCCGTACGCTTCCCAGCTGGTCTAACACTTTGAGTCTTTTTATTAAAGCCCAACACTTGTTCTACCATTTTAGCTCGCTCAATCAAATCTACCATTTCAGTAATACGTTGAGATACCAACTGTAATTTGATCTCATCTCGTAGACCCCGTAAAAATCTCTTACAACTATCAGCTTCAGTTGGAATAAACTCTGAGGCATTTCTACTGAGTCTCGAGAATTCTCTCTCATAGTCTATTACTGACATGTCACCCTATTGTAACGTCAAAAACTCTTGTTTCTTGTCTTCGATGTACATTTCTCTGATATATTTCTTTTGAAACTCCTTCTGAAATAGATCCCAAGTTATCTGATTCTCTGGTAAGTGTCGAACCACTGATTCCCACCATAAGTAAGCTTCTTCTTGTAACAACGATACAGCACAAATCAAACACTCTCGGGGGGTACAATCTAATTATCATAAAATTCTTTTAGTCGACTCCATCCAATTTTCAGCTACAGATGGATCGACTCCTTTCAGACCCATAAATCCATTGGCACCATACTTTCTCAATTCCTTTATCGGGCCCGCTCTTTGAATTGGAACCAAGTCATAGCAGAACAATTTCCACTATTCTTTGTAGTGCATCGGCAATTTTTCTATTTGTATCAGAATCATCTCTATCATTTCTTCTTTCTGCTCTAGGAGGTTGGTTTCTCATCGGGTTAATACTAGGTGTTACCGATTCAGTTTCATCTAACCCGTAAGATTCTTCTTCTCCAGTATGCATTTCTTCATCAGTATCATTTATTCTCTCATCCGACATCTTTAATCTATAAAACAAAACAAATAAATAGATCAGCATCCAAAAATCCCGACTCAATTTCGACTCAAAAGTGGCATGTACTTCTAGACTCAATTTCGAGCTCGATATAGCCCGAGAATCAGCTAAACCTGATAGCTCTGATACCAACAAATGTAACACCCCCTAACCCCAAACCGTCATTTAACAGGCTACGAGGCATTACCGGATATATCGACAACTTATGGATATTTTACAATTATTATAACATTCATAGTATAATTAAAGAATTATGTCCCTATAATGGACTTTCAAGCCCAACACAAGTATTAAAGTGGAATGAAACGGACTTGTTCGAGTATTCAGGAAATATATATATATATTTTTTACAAAAATTTCGACAAGATTTCTTCTTAATTTTTACATAAAACCCCCGCAAATTCAAACCAAAACCACCTAATCCAAAACCAATGGCACAATCAAAAACAATTTAAACCTAAATATATCTAAATCATAACCAATTCATTAACATAGTCATTTAATAACTAAACATTCATAATATTAATCCAAATTAACTAATAACTTCATTCATTTTTTTTCATTCCAACTTATACCAAATTATATAATATAATATTTACCATTTTATCAAACTAATAACAAAATATGGTATACCATTCTTATAACTAACTTTACAAGTATATCTATATAACTTATACAACACCTAGTACATGCCACTTTCAATTAAGAAAGAAAACATCACCCAAAATCTTTTCATGAAGTCGGGATCACTTTCGGATGTTTGGACCAGACACTAGACTTCTATTAACTCGCAAGACGAAACAATCAGATGCTGAGTATTTCATACTCAAGTGGTATTACCATAATTCAAATTGCAATAGCAATTAAAAAAAATAAAATAAGAACTCAGATCAAATAACAATTCTTTTTTTTTAAGTTATCATTAAATAACAATAAATAAACAATCTTTAGCTATTATTCAATTTTAGTTACAAATCACATTTACTAGGTTTTAATCACCACAATCATTTTAAATCCATGCATTTCATTTCCAATCTAAATTTTCAGTCCACAATTTTAATTTCTTTCATATTCACTAGTACAGTCGATCAAATTCATTTGAACTTCTCATTTCAATTATTCACCCTATTAACATTTCGGACTTTAACGGATACACGGATTCCAACCCAAACACACCAGTACGGCACATTGTGCCTAAAACGGTACATAGTACCTGATCAGTATACGACACATAAAGTGCCTAAAACGACACACGAGATGCCTGATACGACACATAAAGTGCCTGATCGATAAAACCGGCAAATCCCGTACACTTCCATATCCTATGGCATGCCAATTATATCCGACTTATCCCGACTAGTTAATAGGGTATTTCAATTCTCAATTCACTTTCATTTCCATTCCAAGATTACTTTTCAATTAAAATTTTCACATTCAAATCAATTTACAATTCAATTATACATACACATTCACCATTCAATTCAATTCTCATTCAACTCAAATATCAATACTTACCTTATAATTCACTTATTAAATATAGAATTGATATAAAACATTTAATAAAAAGTAATTTGAATTATAGTAATATAAACCGTGAATTTCTCGTTTTAATCCTCAATAGCTTTCTCCTTTCCTTTGTGCGCCGATGTCTTGGGTTCTTTGTTAACTACGAAAGTAATAATAATTTATAATCATCAATATAACACAATTCAATTTAATCCATGAGCCTAAACATGCAAATTTAACCATTTTTAATGTATATATATAATTTCACCATTAAGCTGTCTACTTGAGTCATTGTTACTAAATTATTTATATCTTGAGCTAGGAAACTCCAAATTAAGATCCACTAATTTTCCCTGAAACGAGACTCATATATCTTCTCACCATAATATTTTCAGAATTTTTGGTCTAGCCAATTAGTACAGTTTATTCATTAAATACTCCCCTGTTATTTCATTTGACAGTTCTGACCTCTCTCTACTAAAAATAAATTATCTCATTGTACAGAACTCGAATAAGGTTCTTGTTTACTTATTTTGAAACTAGATTCATTAAGGAGTTCACAAATATAAATTACACTCCATAATAATTTTTGTACAATTTATAATGATTTTCCAAAGTTAAAACAGGGCATCTCGAAATCACCCCAAACCAGTCTTACAAAATTTCAAATATCTCTTGATTCATCAATTCATTGCTTACACTATTTATACTATAAGAAACTAGACTCAATAAGTTTTAATTACATATTTTTTTTCATCCTCTAGTTCAATTTATACAATTTTTAGTGAATTTTCAAAGTCAGACCATTGCTACTTCCCAAAACTATTTTGATGTAAAATGTTAATAACCAAATTTATAACACCAATTCACACCTTATGTCTATTCAAATTTCATTTAAACTCAAATTTAACTATTAAATTTTCAACATATTTTCTTAATTCCGAAATTTTCCTCAATTTAGTCCCTAAAACAGAAAACTTATAGCTTACTTTGCAATTCAATCCTTATATCTATTTTAACTTGAATTTCATTCAATTAAACCCTATTTCATTTTTTTTTATTCAACATGAACAATATTTAGAATTCTAATAACTTTCAAAATATTAATTTAATTTCATCAAAACTTTGTTCTAAAGCTTTTAAAACATTAAAATTAAGTAAAAGGGCTAAGTTAACTTACCTATTAAACTTTCAAACCTTCAAACCCTAATTCTCCTTTTTCTTTTCTTTCTTCTTTCTTTCTTTCCTTCCCCGCTTTTCGCTTTGCCTATTCTGCTTTCTTTTCTTTGTTCTTTACTTTATTTTCTTTCTTTTATTTGTTTTAGTTGCTAATAATATATTATAATAATTTATTTATTATTTTTTTTTACCATCCACTTGTCAAAATTATACTATATAACTAAGTAAAATCTTAGATTTTTTACTCCTTTGTCAGCTTCATCTTCCCAAATAGGCTTAATTCCTATTTGGTCCTTATTATTTCCTACTAATTTATAATTAAACTTTTACTCCTTATTCAATTTAGTCATTTTTACTAATTACTCTAAATTAAGCTAAATTCACCTAATTTAAACCTAATCAAACACATCGCTAAACTCATAAATATTTCTAGTAATTATTTCGAACTCGATTTACTAAGACGGAGGCCTGTTAATGTACTTTTCCGATGCCCGTGAATTTTGGGTCATTACAATGTAGATATAAATCATACAAACACTATCATCACAAATCATAAATTCATTAATACAATATTTCTCGACTCTTACACGAGCCTATGTATGCTCTAGAATTAACCTGGAATAGCATAAGAACAAAATTGAAACATTTTCAACATTTCACAATGTCTTCGCAATGTGAGGATTTCTTCATCATGATGTGACCATCTGTTTTACCTCGTTGTGACGATAGGGTTCCTCATCACACCGTGCAAAATCCAGATCTCGTCGTGACGTAGACTCTGTTTTGGCACAAAATAGACCTTTCGATGCCTATTTTAACCAACCAAAATTTATATTTTTATTGGTGCATATTTGCACACTTGCACCTACAAAAGATTAACCAATAACTCATCCCAAAACATGCATTTAACCATTTACACATCACTCAATCCAATATTCCATAATTTGGCACCAATTCAAACCAAACAACTTAATCTAATTCAATCTAAATCACAAGCCTTTAAAACCATTTAAACCAACCTTTTACAGTGCCATATTAATGCTTATTTATGGTACCAAATTGCTACATAAACAGCAACAAATTATCAAACATACATTCTCACATTTGAGCATTAACACTTCATGATTCAAACATTAACCAATTTCAAAACAAACTATTCATCCAAAGTAAACTTATATGGATACAACACCTATGTACATGCATAAATGAGCTTAAAACGAGCAAAAGTCTATCGAGTCGATAGTTAGATCATGTGAACTTCGAGGTGATATGTGTAACGCCCCAAATTTGGGCCTAGAAGTATTAGGCCTTGAGCTTGGAAGTAGTTGGGAAGCTGCTCATAAATATTTAATTGTGCAAGGAAGTGACATAATTGAGTGTTTGGCTTAGTGGTTGTGTGTTCTGGGAAGTGCCTAAGAAGTCTTGGGTTCAAGCCTAAGCAAGTGCAAAAAGTTTTGTTTTTGAAGGAATAAGCACTATCTCTGAGCAATAGGCCTTTAAATAATTGTGGGGATAACATGTTATAAAAAGCCTGCGAGCCTAGTGGTAAGTGGCGTGTAGAGTGTGTTAGTGGTCTGAGGTTCGAATCCCTACTGGTGAAAATGGAGATTATTTTTACTGTTGGCTATGGGAGCTAGTAGAGTTTGACTGAAACACTGCAGAGTGGAGTGGAGTTTGAATTGGTCATGGAGGGATTGTAGGAGGGAGTTGAAGAGAGATATGATGAGAGAATTAAGGGAAGGAGAAAGTGGGATTTGAAGAGAAGTGGTCTTGTGCCGAAATTGGTTAGGAGGTACACAAAATTTAGGCTAAGTTAGCTTTTCCCTTAGCTTTTCCCTCAAAATTGTCGGTTTTGCTAAATTCTATTTCCTTTTTGCATTTTGGGACTTTATTTTGGGGGTGCCGATTTTGTGCTAGAAACTTTGTTGTTTCTCTTTTTCTCTTTTGTTGTTGAGACTGAACATTGTTGACCACTCAGGTATTTTGCATTTTGGGTATGTTTCGGGTTGCTCTTCTTTACGAAGCCTAGTTTTGATCGACTTCTCTTCTTCCCTACTCTGGTAGCAAATCGTTTCCTCTCATGTTCTTCTTCTTGCCCTTAACCGAATGCCATTCTTTTTTCCCCTTATTCGGTTTTCTTTAATCACCATTTCTTGCGTTGATGCTTTTGGCCGACTACTCCCATCTCTGTCTCTTAGACCTCTAGACTGTTGCTAACCGACTCTTTTCTTCCCTTTTGTTCACTTAACGAATACCTCATTCTTCTCCTCTCCTCTGTTCATTCTTCCATCTTAATACTTTAACCGTTACTGCATATACCTCTCCCCACTCTGTTTTCTGCTTTTGCAAGTGTTCTCTAATATTGGGGGCGCCTCTATCATTCCGTCTGTACTTTTGACTTGTGTGGGTAAGAGCCGATTGTTCTTCCCTCCTAAATCTGGACTATGTGTTTTTGGTAAGCGACTGTTCGTCTTGTTCAATTGTTATTTGATTGATGATTGATAATCGTTGGTTGGATTGCAAAGAACCCTAAGGCCTATTTATCAACCTCTTGCAAACGGCTTCAGTAAGCAAGTCATAAGTGATTGATTTAATCAGGTAAAAGGTAAACTGTTAGACAAGTTTTTGGTGGGGGCCTTTGATAGGTTATTTGGGAAACGACTAACCGAAGCTTGTGACTGATTGGAGGGTGAAGTACTCGGGGTCTTTTTCGCGTATTCCGTAATCAGGTGTGTAATCACACTATCTCTAATCGTAAAACGACAAAAGCCGAAATAATAGATTGTTGACTCTATACGAGCGTGCACTCGCTCGTGTGGTATCCCAAATGCGTAAATCGTGGGCGTTAGAACGTAGAGGCCCGCCATGAGCGATTTCATGAGCTTAGGCCGTTTTGGGCTACAATCGGTCGAAATAGGCCGTGTGGGCCCAATGGGCTTGTGGGCTCCACACGAATAAATGCCACAATATATGGTAATTACTGGACTGGGCTGTGTAATTCGCATAGCTGTGGTAATTTTTGGACTTGATGGGCCACACGGGCGTGTGGGCCTACTTGGGCCGCATAATAGGTCTTGGGCCCATTTACACTTAGGACCGTTAAGGTTACACGAGTCGCTCGAGGTGACTGTAGACCTTCTATTGGGTCGGTAAGTGTACCTGAACCCTTATGTGATAAAATGACAATATTGCCCTTATATGATAAAATGACAATATTGCCCTTATATGATAAAATGACGATATTGACCTTATGTGATAAAATGACAATTTTACCTTCATAGGGTAAAATGATCGAAATACCCCCATAGGGTAAAATGACTGTAATACCCCTGTAAGGTAAAATGATTGATTTGCTCTACGATGTGTATGACTGTATTTGAGCATGCCATGTTATATGTATGTTGCATCCATCTAAGATATTATGACACGATGCATGATGCATTGCATGGGGATGGGATATATATTTTTTGGAGGAAGTGTACTGTACTAATATGGTCGTACAGGTCACACAAGATGACTGTGGACGTACTGATGGCTTTAAGTCATTCATATTATTGGTAGCTTTGCTGTAATACTGATTAGTACCGTAACCGGTGCTATATTTGGAGTGTAGAGATAGGTGGGTTGATTTTATCCCCACATGGAGTGTAGGGCTGGACGGAGTGGAGTGTAGAGGATGGATGGGTAGGATTTCTATTTGCATTCTGCACTGATTACTGTTACTGCATTGATCATGGTTACTGCACTGATTACTACCACTGTTATTGTTACTGAAATTGGCCAAAGCCCTAACTGATATTAAACTGTTACTGCTATGGGCTTAGGCCAAGATTGTGTTGTTCACTGTTTGTTTATTATTGGGATTACACATTGAGTTTTTGTAAACTCACCCAACTATTTTAACTGTACAGGTAACCCCAGTCGTAGGCAAATCGGTGCTGCGAAGGACTTAAAGGAGGCCACACAACCGCTTTTGCACCCATATTTGTTTTTAATTTATAAGTAGTTTTATTTGGGTATTGTTATGTAATAAGGCCTCTATTATTTTGAATTTTTGGGTTTATTTATTTATTATTTATATCTGCTAATAGTAGGATGCGGGTTTTCAAAAGATATGCATGATTTACCAAAATATCGCAAATACGAAAAAACGTTTCAAAAGCTTCCGCGATAAACGAGATTTTGAAATAAATAACGTTTTTAAAGTAAATACTTTTGATAGTGACACAAGTTTTAAAATTATTTTCTAGATCATACAAAGAGGCTAAATAAACATTGGGCTTTTCAAACGATATCATGTTTTACAAAAAACACTTCAATTTGACATCGCCAGATGCGACCATAATGTCCAAGCCGGGTTTGGGGTGTTACAATATGATTGACGAGTTTCGCAAACCAAAAATCTATAGAAAAGGGGAAACACAACTAAGTAAGCATTTCGAATGCCTAGTAAGTTCATAGGCATAAATCATTAACTTACCTTACTTTACACTTATACACAATAAATTACTCAACTTGACAATTAGACCAAAACACGGTAATACAATTTCACAATGTGAGTTCTCATATAAACATATCATATAATAAATCAACATGTAACATTTCATTTCACTATAAATCAACATTCCAATCTTATTCTCATAATCAATCCAAAATCTAACCAAATTCTTATCAAGCTTATGCCATTTCAATATCATTTCTCAAATTTTATTAACTATTTAACCCTTTGAAATCTAGTATATAAACCACAGCAAAAAGCAGTGAAATGCTAAATATAGAGCATTGAACTACTAAGTAGAGAGCACTGAAGTGCTGAACCCGTACAAATGCGCAAATAACCTTATTGACCTGCCAATCGTATTTTAATTTTTTACTAACTTCACACGGACGTTAATATTGTATTCGTAACATTTAAATCATTGTAGTATCATCATGTACATATCATCCAATCATAAAACATTTCGTATCCATTAGGTACTTCATATATATTTATAATTGTCACATATACAATACTTTACAATTTAGTCCTTCCAATGCCGAATATCATTATATTCACATCAAATCAAATAATAAGAAAAATAAAACATTAAAAACACAAAAAGAATTAACATAGTAAATTTCATATGAACTTACTTGACAAAAACAACAACAAACAAAATGTCAAGGACAATTATGTAATTTTACCTTTTCCTCTATTACTCTCTAATGGATTCAAATCTCGATCTATTATAATATTTCATTTCAATTATAAATTCCAAATACTTTATAACATTCTGTTTTATTCATATGACAATTTGATTTCATTCTTTGAATGTTTCCTAATTTTTTATTTTATTCAAATTTAGTCCCTAAAACTAAAATTGCTATAACTTTTAAATTTGAACTTCGATTTTGAAACCTATTTAGTTTCATCCTTCTAAAACCCCTTACTGTCCAAATAAATAGAAATTTCACACCAATTGTGAAATATTTACACTTTAATCCCTATGTTCAAAAATAACAATTTTCACTTTACTAATTAGTCCTTTTTCACTTTTAAGCCTAAAAAGTAACAAATTAACACCAATTTCATCAAGTATTCAACAATGGAATCTTGTGAAAATTGTAATACTTTTAAAATTGGTACATGGGCTAACTTGATTTCTAGGACCTCAAAAACATAAGAATTAGAAGAAAATAACCTTGATTTCACTAACCAATTAGTAGCCAAAAGCTTGAAACCTAGGGATGTTTCTTTCTTTCTTTCTCACGGCCAAAGGTGAAGAAGATAAAGAAATGGTTCATGTTTTTGTTTTAATTTTTGTTTATATGGTTAATTAAAAGTAAGCTTAATTAACACTTTTGGATGGTTCACAAATCATCCCTACCACTGTTTAACAATATAATAAGGGTCTAATTCTCAATTGGTCTCTCAATTAATTAAAAACCCATAACGATTAACTTTTACGACCTTTACAATTTAGTCCTTATACCTTAATTAACTATCCAATTAACAAATTTAAAGAATTAAAATTTAATTAAACCTTAGACTAACCTCGTACATATTAGATAATAATATTTACGTCGTCAGAGATGGTGTTTCAAAACTACCATTTCTGACAGCATTGACTTTCAGGTCGTTACAACTCTCCCCCCCTCAAGAAATTTTGTCTTCGAAATTTTTACCTGAGAATAGATTCGGGTAATGTGCTTTCATAGCTTCCTTCGACTCTCATGTAGCCTTCTCAATACCATGTTGATGCCATAACACTTTCACTAGTGGTACTCATTTGTTTCGAAGTTGTTTTATTTCCCGAGCCAAAATTCTAATTGGTTTTTCCGAATACAACAAATCTGGCTAAAGTTCTATTTCATTAGAAGATATCACATGATATGGATATGATCTATTTTTTTTTAGCATCGATACGTGAAAAATATTATGAATTTTTTAATGTTCCAGAGGCAAAGTTAGTCGATAGGCTACTAGAGCAACCCTTTCTCGAATCTCGTATGACCTTATAAACCTCGAACTAAGTTTTCCTTTTCTATTGAAGGGTAGAACTTTATTCTAGGGTAAGACTTTTAGAAACAGTTTATCACCAGTCTAAAACTCGATATCTTTTTTTTTCCAAATCAACATATAATTTCTGATAATCTGTGACAGCTCAAACAATCTTGTATAACCCTGAATTTATCTTCTGTATCCCATATCAGATCGATCCCTGCTAGATTTATTTCACTTAATTTTAACCAATACAATGGATTTCTATATTTGTGTATGTGTAAAGCTTTGTAGGTGCCATTTTGATACTCGACCGATAGTTTTTATTATAAGCAAATCCAGCTAATAGCAGAAATTTCTTCCAGCTACCTTCAAAATTGATTATACAACATCGTAACTTATCTTTGAGTATATAAATCACCCATTCTGATTGTTCATCTGTATAAGGATGACAAACTGTACTGAAATTCAATTTTGTACCTAGGGCTTCGATAAGAAATAATGGGTAATGGCACACCATGTAGTCGAACAATCTCAGCAATGTACAACTCAGCTAACTTCTCTAGTGGCTAATATGTTTTGATCGAACTAAAGTGTGTTGATTTGGTCAATCTGTCAACAATTACCCATATTGCATTTTTTCGGGGACGCCAATAATACCAATACAAAGTCCATCGCGACTCGTTCTTATTTCCACTCTAAAGTCATCATAGGTTGTAACAAACCTGACAGTACCTATTGTTTAACTTTGAGAAGCTCAAAAGAGCTTTGAGAAACTTACGAAAGTACTGATTGAGACCCTTGTCTTAATACAGCCAAAGTCTAAGAAGGAGTTCACTGTGTACATTGATGCATAGCATATCAGTTTGGGATGTGTGTTAATGCAAGGGGGTAAGGTGGTAGCGTGTGTGTCTCGATAGCTTAAGACTCATGAGATGAATTATCTGACCCATGGCTTGGAGTTAGCTGGGGTGGTATTCGTATTGAAAATTTGGAGGCATCACCTGTACGGTGAGAAGTGTATCATCTACACGGATCATAAAAGCCTTGAGTGTCTCCTTACTCAGAAAGAGTTAAATATTAGACAGCGTAGATAGATTGAGTTGCTTAAGGATTATGACTGTATGATCGAATATCATCCTGGGAAAGGCAATGTGGTGGCTAACGCATTGAGTCATAGAGCCAAGACTGATCTGATGATGATGTTTGCTCGCCTTAGTTTATTTGACGACGATAGTTTGTTGGTAGTGCTTCAAGTGAAACCGTTGTGGATTGAACAAATTAAGAATAAACAATTAGAGGATGAGTCATTGGGTCTTCGATTCTGTTAGGTCGAAAAAGGTAATACTGTAGATTTTGGGCTGAACAGTGAAGGGGTACTCTATTTTCGAGGCAGAATTTGTGTACTTACGGATATTGATTTGAGGTAGTCTATACTGCGAGAGGCGCATAGTAGCCCCTATGCTATGCACCCAGGTGGAAATAAGATGTACAGAGATCTTCGTGAGATATATTGGTGGCCAGGTCTTAAGCGTGAGGTTACCAACTTTGTGAGGAAATGTCTGACTTGCCAGCAGGTTAAAGCGGAACATCAGTTGCCTCCTGGGTTACTGCAGCCAGTTAAGATTCCACTGTGGAAGTGGGAAAGAGTAACTATGGACTTTTTGAGTGGGCTACCCTTAACGCTTACTAAGAAGGATTCGGTATGGGTTTTCATGGATCAATTGACCAAATCTTCCCATTTCATACCGGTTCACACTGACTATTCATTACAAAAAATGGCTAAGTTGTATGTATTTGAGATAGTGAAACTGCATGGGGTAGCAGTTTCTATATCTAATAGAGATCCTCACTTCATGTATCGATTCTGGAAGAAGTTACATGAATCTCTGGGTACACAATTGGACTTCAGTACTGCGTCCCATCCTCAGACAGATGGTCAGTCAGAGAGGGTGATTCAGATACAGGAGGACATGTTAAGGAGTTGTGTGATTGATTTTCAAGGCAATTGGGAGGATTACTTGCCACTAGCAGAGTTTTCTTACAACAATAGCTACTAGTCTAGCACATAAATGGCACCTTATGAAGTACTATATGGTCGTAGGTGTCGCACTCCTCATGTCAGACTGAGTTGGGTGAGTGGCATGTTCTGGGCCCTGAGCTAGTATCTGATACTGAGGATAAGGTTAGATTAATTCGGGATAGACTGAAGGAAACATCAGACAGACAGAAGTCGTATACGGATCTGAAACATAAGGAAATTGAGTATTCTATAGGAGATTTTGTATTTCTCAAGGTCTTTCTATGGAAGAAGCTACTGAGATTTAGACGTAAAGGCAAGTTGAGCCTAAGGTTTATTGGGCCTTACCGCATACTGAGACGAGTAAGACCAGTTGCCTACCAGTTAGAGCTACCTCAGGAATTAGAGTGGATTCATGATGTGTTTCACGTCTCTATGCTGAGACGTTATCACTCTAATCCTACACATGTTGTACCGGTTGAGGAGATTGAAGTTAGACCAGATCTGACTTTCGAGGAGGAGCCAGTCCAGATTTTGGATCAAGATGTGAAAGTATTGAGAAGGAAGTCTATTCCACTGGTTAAGGTTTTGTGGCGTAATCACAGCTCTGAGGAGGCCACGTGGAAACCTGAGGAGGTGATGCGACAACAATATCCTCACCTATTCTGACCAGGTAAATTTCGAGGATGAAATTTTCTTTAGGGAGGGTAGAATTGTAACGCCCCATATCCCCAAATCCCTGATAAAATTATTTTTGTGTATTTATGACGTGAAAGTATGTCTGGCTTAGTGATTGTATGCTCTGTGAGTGCCTAGGAAGTCATGGGTTCAAGCCTTGGCTTCCACAAAATTTTGCTTTTAAGGATTAAACCCTTATCTTAGGTAAATAAAGTTATAAGTAAAAATTGTTAAAAACATCACAGAATGGGCCTACTGGTCTAGTGGATAGTGGCGTGTAGTGTGTGCTAGTGGTTTGAGGTTCGAGTCCCTACTTGTGCAAATGGAGATTATTTTTATTGGTGGCCATGGGAGGAAGTTGTGTTTGACCGAAACACCAAGAGTTTGAAAAGATTTGAATGGGGGTTGTTGTTAGCCAAATCTGAAGAGATGGATGGGAGTAAATTGAGGAGGAAATCGGGGAATTCGAATGGTTTGAAAGTGTTTGTACCGAATTTGAACTGATGGCACACAGAGTTTTAGTTTTGGTAGGGGTGTGTTGAAGGGTAGATGTTGGGTTGTTGACCGAATAGAGGTGTTCATTTTTGTCAAAATTTCGGCCATAGTCTAGCTGGGTGCCGAATCCTCTCCTTGTTTTTCAAGTTTGCAAACAACTTGTTTTGTGTTCTTTCTTCTTTTTGGTCTCGGGTAGTCCCTCAAAGGTCCCCAAGAGTCCTACTGATTTCCCCTTGTTCTTAGCCGAATACTACTTTCCCCTATTTTCTTCTTTTCTGCCAATTCTGTCTTCTCCTCTTTCTCAACTTGGCCGATTACCTGAGTAGCACTTTTCTTCCTTTTGATTCTTCTTTTTCTATTGTGTTGGCCGAACCCTAATATCCTTTTTTTTTCTCTTGCTAAAACTGAATACCCCATTTTCAATTCAGGTGACTTCTAGGCTTGGAACTTGGCCGATTATTGGTTGGTCTGCTTCTCAAAAGTTTTAACTTCTTCTTCTTTTTATTTTCACTGTGACCGAGAGTAACCTACTCACTCTTTCTCAATTCTGCCTTGATGATTTACATCTAACACCTACGTTCTGCCAAATGATGCTAGGAGTGTGGAATCAATAGTGGGGGCATAGGACGATTCCTTTCTTTCCCTACAAGTGATCTTTCCACCCTCAGTAAGTGCTGGTTGAAGGTTCGTAAGTTTTGTATTGTACTGAGGGGTTTATATTATTATTAATCAGTCGCTTGTTCTTTGGTTTAAGGTTGACTTTAAAGTAAATCCATTGGTATTGGAAGAGGTTCTGCAATTACTCGTTGGTGCGTTGATCTTGGAAGTACTTTGGTTACAATTTCATAACAGGTGTGTGTAACACTACTATTTGGTGTGAAACGGCAAAAGCTGAAAAGCCAAAAAGCCAAAAAGTGGGCGTGTGGCCGCCCGTGTGGCAAGCCGGGTAACAAAACATAGCTGTGTGGTCGATGAGATGGCCATGGTTTTTTTCATAAGTCGAAATGATATTGGGCCCTTTTGGACCGAACTAGGTCTTGTAAGCCCAATGGGCTTGTGGACTCCACACTTGAAAATCGATAAAAGTGTGGCAAATATTGGGCCAGGCTATGTAAACCACAAAGCAAAGGCTATTTCTAGGCTATGTGGGCCATACGAGCATGTGGGCCCACATAGGCTCGTAATATGGGCTGTGTAATACCCCCTACCCGTATTCATTGCCGGAATAGGGTACAAGGTATTACCAGAGTTTACGAATTTATTTTTTTTTATTTTTTTTTTTTTAGGAAAAATCAATATAATCCCTTTACAGATATCTAACCTTCCCTGCAATATAATATCGAGACCAATCCAAATCAACCAATCCAATTCAACATATTTTCAAGATCAATTCATGCATATTTATAAAATAACATCATCACATACCCAAAACCAGGTTTGTTAACCATACCAATGGCTAACTCTACATTCATTTCACAGAATCATTTACTTTATTAGCTTATACATGCCATTGATTTCCAAAATAAAGTTTCTTTATATACCGAAGTCCTGAGGTTGATAGTGTGATGTGTCTCTGACCAAATCCGACCTCCGAGCTCTTAACACTACAAAACAGGGAAAAGGGAAATGAGGCAAGCACTTTGTGCTTAGTAAGCTCATGTAACAAGAATTATATTTACCTAATATTTTCAATACAATACAATAAACATTCATATATCTATTCAATGCATTATTACCCTAATATGCACAAACTCAACAATCAAGTTAGTACAATAATTTCCATGTACCAATAATATATACCATGATTGATGAGCTCATCAATATCATAATTTCCATTTCCTTGTTATTTTTCCATATTTATCCCGTTGAATTTATCAGAATTTCGATGGATTTTTCAGAGATACACTTTTAGTGTACAATTCCGGGTCCGCCAAATCATATTCATGTGCGACATTTCCATTTCGAGAGCACACTCATGAACCTCAACCTTGCAAATGGATTACCAGTCGAGCTAAATCCTCAACGACAATTACTCTAATGAGCTTGGATCCAATTACCAGTCAAAGCTAAATTGAACCTAATTCGGATTACCCATCCGGCTAAATCTATTTTACACATATTCTTCGAGAGGGCTATATCAGGTTAGGATCACCCGTCAGGGCTAGAACCTTTTTACCGTCAAATCCTTTTCAGAAATCCATCAAATTTTCTTTTCATTCAACCGGGATTTCTTCCCCTTTTATCAAATATATCAATGTTTCATAAATTTTCATATAATGAACATTCAAATCATATTCATATAAAAAACATACATTTCACGCATTTAAGAATATAATTCAAGTTACATGAACTTACCTTGATACTTGTTTGTAAATAATAAAAATCTACTAATCCCGAACTTTTTCCTTTCTTCGATCTAGCTTCGTATTTGAATCTTCCGGATCTAAATAAATAAATTTAATTATCAATTTAATACATTTCATGTTCATATGCAACATTCTTTATAATTCAACTATTATTTATAGTTCATTCAAAGCTATCTACTTGAGTCATAGTCACTAAATTATTTATAACTTGAGCTACGGAACTCAAAATTAAGATCCATTAATTTTTCCAGAAACTAGACTGATATATGTTTTTACCATAAAATTTTTGGAATTTTTTGTTTATCCAATAAGTATATTTTATTCTTTAAAGTCACCCCTATTCTGCTGTCGACAGTTCTGAACCTTCTTCACTAAAAACTAATTATCTCTTCATACAAAATTCAGATGATGTTCTCGTTTATTTCTATTAAAAATAAACTCATTAAGTATTCTATAAATATAAATTTAAGCCCATAATTGTTTTTATTAAATTTTTTATGATTTTTAAAAGTCAGAACAGGGGAACTCGAAGTCATTCTCACCTTGTCTCACAAAATTCATTATATCTCAAAATTTACAAATCCATTGCTTACACTATTTCTCTGTGAGAAACTAGACTCAATAAGATTTAATTACATATTTTTTTCATATTCTAATTCAATTTCTAAAATTTATGGTGATTTTTTCAAATTTAGTCTACTGCTGCTGTCCAAACTGTTTTTGTGCAAGCTGTTTATTACCATTTTTCCCCTAAGCTTTTAATAAATGATAATTTCATCCCTATCCAATTAGCCTCTCAATTGAGCTGATTTTTCTCAATTAACATTTTATTCTATCACCTTAAACTAGTTTACAACCTTTAAGAATCATAATTTCAGAAATAGACTTTAATTCCAAGCATTTTCACAATTAGGTCCTAAAAATCCATTTCTATTGAAATTACCTAATAAAATCATCTCATAAACAAATTAAAGCTTTAATTTCATTCTATTTCATCATAAAATTACAGCACTCAACCATGGTGACTTTCAATTTCATCCATGAAATAAAAAAAAACTAATGAATTTAATAGTAGGACCTAGTTGTAAAAGTCTTAGAAACACAAATATTACAAGAAAAAGGCAAGAATTAACTCACTTGGTGCAAAAATTATGAAATACCAGCTTATAGAACCCTCCTATGGCGTTTTTAGCTGCTGGAATTGAAGAAAAATGAAGAGAAATCTAGATATTTCCTATTTAGTCCTAGTTTTATTTAGTTAATTTTGCAATATTCTAATTTTGCCCTTAATTTATCAATTTTCCTGCTGATTTCATGCCCTTGCCGTCCAGCCATAATAAATTTTGGGTATAATTGCCTTTTAAATCCTTTCTCATTAGACTCTTAAGCTATTTAATCATTCTAGCAACTTTTACACCTATTATAATTTAGTCCTTTTCATTTAATTGACTACCCAAACATTAAAATTTCTTAACGAAATTTTAATACCACATTACTAACATTTCATAAATATTTATAAAATTATTTTTGACTCAGTTTTATGAGATAAAGGTCCCGATACCTTGTTTTTACCCAATTTCTTCAATAATTTCTCTTTTTAACTAACCACTAAATCGGTAAAATTTTTTTCTATCAATATTTTCATACGATTTTCCTATCATATCAATTTTCACGTAAAAATATTGAAATAAATTTCTCTTTAAATCAGATTTGTGGTTACGAAACCACTATTCCGATAACCTTAAATTTAGGCCATTACAACTCTCCCCCCTTTAGGATTTTCGTCCTCGAAAATCTTACCAGTAAAGAGGTTTGGGTATTGTTTCCTCATTGCCTCCTCCGGTTCCCATGTCGCTTCCTCAATCCTGTGCTTTTTCCACAATACTTTCACCAAATTTATCTTTTTATTTCTAAGCTCTTTTGTCTCCCGTGTCAATATCTTGACCGGTTCTTCACTGTAAGTCATATTCGGTTGAATCTCCACTTTTTTCGGAGAAATAACATGTGAAGGATCTGATTGATATCGTCGTAACATAGATACATGAAAAACATTATGGATTCTATCAAGTTCCGGTGGTAATGCCAATCGATAAGCGACTGGTCCAATTCTTTCTATGATTTCATATGGCCCGATAAATCTTTGACTCAGTTTACCCTTTCTACCGAATCGGAGGACTTTCTTCCAAGGAGACACTTTCAAGAATACCTTGTCACCGACTTGAAATTCAATCTCTTTTCGTTTAAGGTCGGCATATGATTTTTGACGATCGGAAGCTGCTTTTAGACTATCCCGAATAACCTTTACTTTTTCTTCTGTTTCCCGGATCAAATCAACCCCATGTATCTTCCTTTCACTAAGCTCTGTCCAATATAACGGTGTTCTACATTTTCTACCATACAAAGCTTCATACGGAGCCATTTTAATACTAGACTGATAACTGTTATTGTAAGCAAATTTAATCAAAGGTAGATACCTCTCCCAATTACCTTCAAACTCTAGTATACAACATCGGAGCATATCTTCCAATACTTGAATTACACGCTCAGATTGACCATCTGTCTGAAGATGAAATGCAATGCTGAAATATAACTGAGTACCCAAGGCTTCTTGCAATTTGTCCCAAAAACGAGACGTAAATCGGGGATCTCTATCTGATATAATGGAGACAGGCACTCCATGTAGTCTGACAATCTCAGATATGTACAGTTCAGCTAGTTTATCTAAAGAATAATCCATACGTACCGGAATAAAGTGAGCTGAATTTGTTAATCGGTCAACAATCACCCAAATAGCATCTTTTTTCCTCTGAGACAAAGGAGCCCCGATACAAAATCCATAGTGATTCTTTCCCATTTCCATTCTGGTATAGTAATTGGCTGAAGTAACCCCGAAGGTACCTGATGTTCAGCTTTAACTTGTTGACATATTAAACACCTTGATACAAACTCAGAGATATCACGTTTCATTCCCGACCACAAGTATATCTTTTTCAGATCATTATACATTTTATTACTCCCCGGATGTACAGACATAATACCGCTGTAACCCTCGCGTAGAATCTTCTGTATGAGCTCTGAATTCTGAGGTAAACATACCCTACCTCTGAATAATAAACAACCATCAGAACCAATCTGAAATTTAGAATCATTACCTGACTCACACTGTGCTTGTTTAACTTGTAACTTCTCATCATTCTTTTGAACATCACATATTTGCTATAAAAATGTCGGTTTAGCTCTTAATTCTACTAGGATTGAACCATCATCAGACAATGATAACCGTATTCATAGCTCGTAAAGCAAACAGAGATTTCCGGCTCAAAGCATTAGCTACAACATTAGCCTTACCCGAATGGTAATCAATAATCAAATCATAGTCCTTTATCAGTTCAAGCCACCTGCGCTGTCTCAAATTCAAATCTTTCTGTGTCATCAAATATTTTAAGCTTTTATGATCAGTATAAATATGACATTTCTCACCGTACAAGTAATGCCGCCATATCTTCAGCGCAAATACAATAGCAACTAATTCAAGATCATGTATTGGGTAATTTCTTTCATGTGGTTTAAATTGTCTTGAAGCATAGGCTATTACTTTACCTTCTTGCATCAAAACACACCCTAAACCATTTAATGAGCCATCATCAGAAATAACAAATTCCTTACCCGGTTCAGCCGCACTAATACAGTGCTTTCGTTAATAGGTCTTTCAATCGGTTGAAACTTTGTTGACATTCATCAGTCCACTCGAACTTTACATCTTTCTGCAATAATCGAGTCATTGGAGAAGCTATCATAGAGAATCCCTGTACAAATCTCCGATAATAACTAGCTAAACCCAAGAAACTTTTAACTTCAGATACATTCTTCGGTGGATTCCAATTGACAATAGCTGATATTTTACTTGGATCTACCCTGATGCCTTTGGCAGATACAATGTGTCCAAGAAAACCCACTTCTCGGAGCCAACATTCACATTTACTGAATTTAGCATATAACTGCTTCTCTCGTAGAATTTACAACACAATTCTCAAATGTTCTGCATGTTCTTCTTCATCCCGAGAATAAACCAAAATATCATCAATGAATACTACTACAAATCTGTCTAAGTACGGTCTGAATATCCGGTTCATCAAATCCATGAATACTGCAGGTGTATTAGTTAACCCAAACGGCATAACTCGAAACTCATAATGCCCGTACCTGGTTCTAAAGGCTGTTTTTGGCACATCTGACTCCTTTACCCGTAACTGATAATAACCTGATCGAAGATCAATCTTTGAAAACACAGTAGCACCTTTCAGCTGATCAAATAAATCATTAATCGGGGTAACGAGTACTTATTCTTTATGGTTACTTTATTAAGTTGTCGGTAGCCGATACACAATCTCAAAGACCCGTCTTTCTTTTTCACAAACAGAACCGGAGCACCCCAAGATGAATGACTCGGTTGAATAAAACCTCTATCAACAAGCTCTTGCAACTGTGTCTTTAACTCTTTTAATTCTGTAAGAGCCATTCGATACGGAGCTATGGAAATCAGAGTAGTTCCTGGAATCAAATCTATAGAAAATTCCACTTCTCTTTCTGGTGGCAATCCTATTAATTCCTCTAGAAACACATCAGAAAATTCACATACCACTGGAACTGCCTGTATTTTTTACTCAGATACTTTGGTGTCAAGTACATAAGCCAAGTAAGCATTATACCCTTTTTTGACATACCTCTGTGTTTCCATTACTGAAATCATATCAGATAACCCCTCTGTCTGATCAGATTTAACCCGGAGCAACTCACCATTCTTACATTTTAGCACAATATATTTTTGTCTACAATTTACTACCGCATCATGCTGGGTTAACCAATCCATGCCCAATATCACGTCAAATTCATCAAATGGCAGTAACATCAAATCAGCCGGGAAACAATAACCTCTTACCATTAGTGGAAAATTTTTACAAATTTTATCCACCAACACAGACTGGCCCAGGGGGTTCGAGACTTTAACCACAAATTCAGTAGGTTCAACAGATAAATTTTTTATAATTGCAAGTTTAACACAATGCGTAGAACCAGGATCAATCAATACAGTAATATCAGTATCAAGTAAAGAAAATGTACCAGTAATAATATCAGGTGCTGAGGTATCTTCTCTGACACGAATAGAATATGTCCTAGCAGGTGCTCGTGCCTCAGGCCTACCTGTAGTATCTTTTGTAGCTCCTCGACTACCACTTACATTACCGGATGGTCGAGGTGGTCTACCTCTCGAAATTGGATTACTCAGCTTCAATATCTGTTCAGCTTCTTTTTCACCCCTTTCTGGACAATCTCTGAGAAAATGGTCAAAAGAACCACATCGGTAACAAGCCCCGCTCTTTAATCGACATTCACCAAAATGAGCTTTATTACAGTACTGCATCTCGGTTTAGGAGTGCCAACACTGCCAACACTGGTCACTGATCGAGTAGAAGGCCTTGGATTAATGCATTGAGAACCTCGCTCTTTGCCCGAATACCCAATGGCTGAAGTAGAACGATCCTGATACTTCTTCAATTTCTTTGAAGCAGAAAACTGGGATTTTCCCATCGGTCTTTTACTAAAAATTCGAGCTTCCCTCTCAGCCTGTTTCTTTTCTTTGCTTAATTCTTCTGCTTTATAAGCTCTCTCTGCCAATGTAGCAAACTCTCGAACTTTAAGAATTCCAATCAGTAGTTTAATGTCTTCATTTAACCCTTCTTCGAATCGTTTGCAAATTTTAGCTTCTGATTGTACCCATTCTCGAGCATATTTACTCAATCGAACAAATTCTCTTTCATATTCAGATATTGATCTGTTACCCTGTTTCAACTCAAGAAATTCTTTTCTTTTCTGATTGAGAAACCTCTGGCTGATATATTTTTTCTGAACTCGGTTTGAAAGAATTCCCATGTAATTTTTTCTTTCGGAACAACTGAAGCTTTAGTATTCCACCAATGGTAAGTTGTGTCTTTTAGCAGTGAGACGACACATTTCAGACATTCTTCTGGTGTACAAGATAATTCCTCTAGAACCCGAGTAGTGTTTTCTAACCAGAATTCAGCCCGTTCGGAATCATCATCAACCGCTGCTCGAAATTCTTCGGCCCCATATTTTCGAATTTTATCAACTGGAGCTTTCCCTTTTCTGACAGATTCAGTACCTGTACCTTGTGGGATCTCGGGAACCGATGGAGGAGCAAGAGGGGGAGCTTGAACTTGCTGCACTACAGGGTTAGTTCTTAAGTATTGATTAAACCATTCATTCATCATTTGAAAGAAGGTTGTTTTTGCCTCCTCCCCTTGACCCTATGTCTCGGGCCTTCTACTGCTAGTTTCTTCTCTTTGTACTAAAGCCGGAGCATGACTCCTAGCTTCCTCAAATTGAGCTCAGTCGAATAACATTACTATAAGAAAAAAATATTTTAAATGGTCAGAAGATATCACACTATCAATAATAATTTAAATGGCATGTATAGCTAATCCCGTATTTGCTACATCGATTCTAGAACCGGCTAAACCGTAGCTCTGATACCAATAAATGTAATACCCCCTACCCGTATTCATTGCCGGAATAGGGTACGAGGTATTACCAGAGTTTACAAATTTATTTTTTTATTTTTTTTATTTTTTTTAGGAAAACTCAATATAATCCCTTTACAGATATCTAACCTTCCCTGCAATATTATATCGAGACCAATCTAAATCAACCAATCCAATTCAACATATTTTCAAGATAAATTCATGCATATTTATAAAATAACATCATCACATACCCAAAACCAGGTTTGTTAACCATACCAATGGCTAACTCTACATTCATTTCACAGAATCATTTACTTTATTAGCTTATACATGCCATTTATTTCCAAAATAAAGTTTCTTTATATACCGAAGTCCTGAGGTTGATAGTGTGATGTGTCTCTGACCAAATCTGACCTCCGAGCTCTTAACACTACAAAACAGGGAAAAGGGAAATGGGGTAAGCACTTTGTGCTTAGTAAGCTCATGTAACAAGAATTATATTTACCTAATATTTTCAATACAATACAATAAACATTTATATATCCATTCAATGCATTATTACCCTAATATGCACAAAGTCAACATTCAAGTTAGTACAATAATTTCCATGTACCAATAATATATACCATGACTGATGAGCTCATCAATATCATAATTTCCATTTCCTTGTTATTTTTCCATATTTAACTCGTTGAATTTATCGAAATTTCGATGGATTTTTCAGAGATACACTTTTAGTGTACAATTCTGGGTCCGCCAAATCATATTCATGTGCGCACATTTCCATTTCAAAGAGCACACTCATGAACCTCAACCTTGCAATGGGATTACCATCGAGCTAAATCCTCGCAATATAAACTCATAGAGTATTGTCGGGATTACTACCCAGCTAAATCCTCGCAACGACAATTACTCTAATGAGCTTGGATCTGAATTACAGTCCAGGCTAAATTGCACCCTAATTCGGATTACCCGTCCGGCTAAATCTATTTTACACATATTCTTCGGGAGGGCTATATCAGGTTAGGATCACCCGTCCGGGCTAGATCCTTTTTACCGTCAATTCCTTTTCAGAGATCCATCGGATTTTCCTTTCATTCAACCAGGATTTCCTCCCCTTTTATCAAATATATCAATGTTTCATAAATTTTCATATAATGAACATTCAAATCATATTCATAAAAAAAACATACATTTCAAGCATTTAAGAATATAATTCAAGTTACATGAACTTACCTTGATACTTGTTTGTAAACAATAAAAATCTACTAATCCCGAACTTTTTCCTTTCCTCAATCTAGCTTCGTATTTGAATCTTCCGGATCTAAATAAATAAATTTAATTATCAATTTAATACATTTCATGTTCATATGCAACATTCTCTATAATTTAACTATTATTTATAGTTCATTCAAAGCTGTCTACTTGAGTCATAGTCACTAAATTATTTATAACTTGAGCTACGGAACTCCAAATTAAGATCCGTTAATTTTCCCTGAAACTAGATTGATATATATTTTTACTATAAAATTTTCGGAATTTTTTGTTTATCCAATAAGTACATTTTATTCTTTAAAGTCACCCCTGTTCTGCTGTCGACAGTTCTGAACCTTCTTCGCTAAAAACTAATTATCTCTTCATACAGAATTCAAATGATGTTCTAGTTTATTTCTATTAAAAATAGACTCATTAATGATTATATACATATAAATTTAAGCCCATAATTGTTTTTCTTAAATTTTTTATGATTTTTCAAAATCAGAATAGGGGAACCCGAATTCATTCTGACCTTGTCTCACAAAATTCATTATATCTCAAAATTTACAAATCCATTGCTTACACTATTTCTTCTATGAGAAACTAGACTCAATAAGATTTAATTACATATTTGTTTCATCTTCTAATTCAATTTATACAATTTATGGATATTTTTCAAATTTAGTCTACTATTGCTGTCCAAACTGTTTTTGTGCAAGCTGTTTATTACCATTTTTCCCCTAAGCTTTTAATAAATGATAATTTCGACCCTACTCAATTAGCCTCTCAATTGAGCTGATTTTTCTCAATTAACATTTTATTCTATCACCTTAAACTAGTTTACAACCTTTAAGAATCATAATTTCAGAAATAGACTTTAATTCCAAGCATTTTCACAATTAGGTCCTAAAAATCAATTTCTATTGAAATTACATAATAAAATCATCTCATAAACAAATTAAAGATTTAATTTCATTATATTTCATCATAAAATTACAGCACTCAACCATGGTGACTTTCAATTTCATCCATGAAATAAAAAACTAATGAATTTAATAGTAGGACCTAGTTGTAAAAGTCTTAGAAACACAAATATTACAAGAAAAAGGCAAGGATTAACTCACTTGGTGCAAAAATTATAAAATACCAGCTTAGAGAACCCTCCTATGGCATTTTAAGCTGCTGGAATTGAAGAAAAATGAAGAGAAATCTAGATATTTCCTATTTAGTCCTAGTTTTATTTAGTTAATTTTGCAATATTCCAATTTTTCCCTTAATTTACCAATTTTCCTGTTGATTTCATGCCCTTGCCGTCCAGCCATAATAAATTTTGGGTCTAATTGCCTTTTAATTCCTTCTCATTAGACTCTTAAGCTATTTAATCATTCTAGAAACTTTTACACCTATTACAATTTAGTCCTTTTCATTTAATTGACTACCCAAACATTAAAATTTCCTAACGAAATTTTAATACCACATTACTAACATTTCATAAATATTTATAAAATTATTTTCGACTCAGTTTTACGAGATAGAGGTCCCGATACCCAATTTCTTCAATAATTTCTCTTTTTAACTAACCACTAAATCGGTAAAAAAAATTTCTATCAATATTTTCATACGATTTTCCTATCATATCAATTTTCATGTAAAAATATTGAAATAAATTTCTCTTTAAATCGGATTTGTGGTTACAAAATCACTATTCTGATAACCTTAAATTTAGGCCATTACACTGTGGGCCCATTATAATCGATTGACTATTAAGGTTGCACGGGTCGCCCAAGACGACTGTGGACCTACTGTTGGGCCGGTAAGTGTACCTGGACCCTTATTTTTGTAAATGATTGATATACCCTTATGTGATGTATAACTGTTTGAGCATTCCATTTATACCGTATATACATTTATATTATGTTGCATTGCATGGGGTGGGATATGTGATTTTGGAGGAAGTGTACTGAAAGGCTATAAGTCTATTACTGGTAGCTCTGCTACAAATACTGTTTTAGTGCCGCAACCGGTGCTATTTGGAGTGTAGGGATGGGTAGGTCGATTTTATCCCCACATTGTGTGTAGGGTTGGTACGGAGATGGTGTGTAGAGGCTGGATTGGGTAGGATTTTCTGATTACATACTGTACTGATACTATAATGGGCTTAGGCCCCACTGATACTATTACTAAAATGGGCTCAGGCCCAGACTGCTACTGTTACTGATATTGGCTAAGGCCCTAACTGAAACTGAAAGGGCTTAGGCCCAAATTGTGTTTACTCTGATTGATTGCTATTATAGGATTTCACACACTGATTTTTCATAAACTCACCCATATGTTAATTGTGCAGGAAATCCCTAGACTTAGACGAATCGATACGACGAAGGACTTAGTGGTGGCCACTCGACTTAGTTAACTTTTAATATTATAATTAAGGTTTATTTTGGGTTTTACATTATTTAATAAGGCCTCTCGAGTTTATTTTTGATTTTGGTAGTTTACTCAAATTTTTTTGTGATTTACAACTGCTAGCAGTAGGAAAAACGTGAGTTTTCAAAAAGTCAAACGTTTTCAAAACCACCACAAATACGTAACTTGTTTTCAAAGCTTCCGCGAATAACAAGTCGTTTGCAAAATCGATAACGTTTTATTAAAGCAACCTTTAAAAGTACAAGTCCCACATTATGAATAAGCAGTAAGACTATAAAACAGCTTTTCAATCTATACAAAGAGGCTAGTTAGAGAAGGGGTTTTTAAACGACGAGTCTTTGATTTCGAAAAACGCTTCAATGTGACATCGCCAGATCCGGTCATGATGTCTGGGCCAGGTTTGGGGTGTTACACTCTAAATCATTCAGCACACACTACAGGTTACGGAAGTATAAACTACCATTATCACCAATGTTGAATTTGACCGTCTAACCACTTTTAACTACTTTTCATTTTGCAAGTAAATTTGGTTATTCTTTCTGTAACTCCTGAATTCTCTGTAAGAATACTGGTTTAACTCTCAACTTAGCTAAAATAGAACTATCACGTTGCAAAGTTAGGTGTGTATTCATTGCTTTCAAAACATACAGATATTTTTGACTCAAAGCATCAACAATTTCATTTTCTTTACTTGAATGATAATAAATTATTAGATCATAATCTTTCAACAACTCTAGCCATCTTCTTTGTCTCAAATTCAATTTCTTCTATCTCAACAAATACTTCAAACTTTTATGATCGGTTAAAATGTGATATTTCTCACCATATAAATAATATTTCCAAATATTTAATGTAAACACAATGATAGCTAATTCCAGATCATGAATAGGATAAGTCTTTTCATCTGGCTTAAGTTGTCTAGAAGCATAGGCTATAACACTTCTATCCTGCATCAATACACAACCCACCCCGTTAAGCAAAACATCATTGTAAACAATGAATTATTTTTCAGATTCAGGCAGAGTCAATATTGGAGTCTTTATCCACATGGCTTTCAACTACTTAAAACACTATTGACACCTTTCAGACCAGATAAAATTGAAATCTTTCCATAATAGCTTCGTCAACGGTAACGCTACCATTAAGAAACCTTTAACGAATCGTCGATAGTACCTGGTTAAACCCAGAAAGCTACGTACCTCAAAAACATTTGTCGGAGGTTTCTATTTCACAATTCCAGAAATTTTATTTAGATCAACACAAATACCATCAACTAATATTACATGACCTATAAATCCGACTTTTCGCAGCCATAACTCACACTTACTGAATTTTGCATATAATTGTTTTTCCCGCAGAGTTTGCAAAATTGTTCTCAGATAATGAGCATAGTTAGCTTCATTCCTTGAATAAATCAAAATATCTTCGATGAAAACCACCATAAACTTGTTTAAATATAGTTGGAATATCTTATTCATCAAATATCTAAATGCAGTTAGGGCATTAGTAAAACCAAACGACATTACAAGAAACTTGTAGTGTAACACCCCTAACCCTTATTCGTCGTCAGAATAGGGTTACGAGGTTTCACCAAACTATCACAACATAACATATACATATTTCTTACATTTAAACATTCAAACACATACATCATTCATATACAATCATATTGTCCCTTATAAAGCTCTATGAGATCTTAAAACATGCTTAGAAAGGGGTTTGGAACTAAACCGATATCATTTGCAAGCTTTTGGAAACATAGAAAATTTTCATACATTTTAGGGTCACACGCCAGTGTGAACAGGCCGTGTGCCTCACACAGCCATCAGACACATCCATGTCATAGGCAGTGTGAAAGCAGGGCATACATACTGACTTGCACCACACGGCCGAGGATACGCCCATGTTCCATGGTCGTGGGAAAATTAAGAAGGTTACTGACTTGGTCACACGATCGGCCACACGCTCATGTGCCAGCCCGTGTGTCATACTTGGCCAGTAGACACGCCCTGTAATGCCCCGTACCCGAGACCTTCGCCGGAGTCGAACACGAGGTGTTAACAGACTTAATTCATTACTTAAACAGCTCAAACAATTTATTTTTAAAATTTTCAGTCAAGCTAGCAATCTGCGTCACAGTCGCTTAAAAATTCATATCTCGAGTTCCAAAACTAGAAATCCAACTCCATAAATTTTCCCTAAAACTAGACTCATATATCTATTTAATAAATTTTTTTATAGAATTTTTGGTCCAGCAAATTAGTACAGTTTATTAGTTAAAGTCTCCCCTATTTCAGGGTTCGACTGCTCTGACCTCTGTCTATTACGAATCAGATATCTCCTTGTACAGAGTTTCAATGACTATGCCGTTTGTTTCTAATAAAACTAGACTCAATAAGGAATCTGTACATATAAATAATGACTTATAATTATCTTTTAAAAATTTATGGTAAATTTCCAAAGTCTGAATAGGGGATCCAGAAATCGCTCTGGACCTGTTTCACAAAAATTTAAACATCTCATAAAATATAACTCATATACCTGTTTTGTTCAATCCATATGAAAATAGACTCATAATTCTTCAATTCCATATTTTATTCATCATCTAATTGTATCTCTACTATTTTTAATGATTTTTCAAACTCATATCACTGTTGCTGTCTGAATCTATTTTATGGTAAATTTTACCTATTTCATGGTTTCCATGGATTAGCTAGCAATTTAGCATACATAACACCAAATATGATCATGATTAGCCATTCCAATGGCTAATCATTACCAAGCATTTCCATACCACTCAATAACCATATCATAATACCACATAAACAAAATGATTATAATGCTATACATGCCATACTCAAAATATACAAGCCATTATGCCAAGATGGTATACGGATAGTGTGAGTGTGCCTCCAACCGTTCCCGATTTCCAAGCTGGCTTGTCAACACTACAAGGAATGAAAAGGAGGGAGTAAGCATAAATGCTTAGTAAGCTCACATGTAAATAGCAAGTAACACAACTATATACGTAAACATAAAACATCATTTGCATAATCATCACCGAGACATTCATATCACATTTTCATTTATCATCTTACCATATTGTTGTTATATCGAGTTTTCAACCCGAGGGTTAAGTACATACCTGTTCAAAGTATTCATTTCACAAAACTTACCAATACGTCCCTTTCATCTCGAGTATTCCTCCATTTGAGTAGAATTTTACCCGTTGAACACATCGGAATATAATTCGGATACATGGAAAGTTTGCACATAAGTGCCACATATGTAGCCAAGCTACCATGTAACCCGCCCATAAGTGAACTCGAACTCAACTCAACGAGCTCGGGCGTTCGCATCCATAGGTGAACTCGGACTCAACTCAACGAGTTCGGATGCCTAGTTACATTTCACGAACTCGGACTCAACTCAACGAGTTCGGACATTCGCATCCATAAATGAACTCGGACTCAACTCAATGAGTTCGGATGCTCAACCATCCTAGTGACATGTCACTTTTATCCTAATCTATTCCTAAGGTTCAAACGGGATTTTCCTCGAACACATCTCCTTGCCATCTTCCGTAAAATACCGAAACCAATACTCAGTAGTACTTTATATTTAACAATTAATACACATAATTTGCATTTTATTCGAAAATAACCACAAAGCATAATATTTCATGATAATAATCAGCATCATATCATATAAACAACATTAAATTGCTTAAAATGACAATTATGTTACTACATTTACACATGAACTTACCTCGTATGCGAAAATGGCTACTTTTACCATTTCGTCCACAACTTGGTATTTTCCCCATTTTAGCCCGAATTTTAGTTTTCCTTGCTCTATCATTTAAAATATAGTCTAATTAGGACTCACATTATACAAATTGACCCAAAATTATATTTTGGCAAAATTACAGTTTTGCCCCTAAACTTTTGCATATTTACACTTTTGCCTCAAAGCTCGTAAATTAAACTTCAGCCTATTTTCTTATGTTTTATGACATGCTGATCATTTTTCCCTTCTATGGTAACATCAAATTCTCACTCTAACATGTACTTATGACTATTAGGTATTTTTACCGATTAAGCCCTTTTTGCTCGTTTTCACTTAAAACCGAGTAGTACAAGTTGTCTAACATAATTTAAAACCTCATATTCTATCATAAAACACCAAAATAAACAAATTTCACCTATGGGTATTTTTCCAAATATGAAACCTAGGTTGAATTGTTGCTAGCATAAACTTAATCGAGCTACCGGGACTCTAAAAACGTAAAAATCATTAAAAATGAGGCTAGAACGGACTTACAATCGAGCTTGGAAGCTTGAAAAACCCTAGCCATGGTTTCTCCTTGCTACATTCGGCCATGGGGTTGAAGATGAGCAAAATTGGCTTTTAATTTTGTATTTTAATTCATTTTTACCCCTAAATGACCAAAATGCCCTTACTACTAAACTTTCCAAAAATTCCATCCATGTCCAATTTTTGTCCATAGACTTAGAAATTGGTAAAATTTCTATTTAAGATCTCCTAATTAATATTTCAAAACAATTTCATACTAGAAACTTCTAGAATGCAAGTTTTACAAATTATTCGATTTAGTCCCTAATTTCAATTTAAGCACTTTATGCATAAAATTTCTTCACGAAATTTTCACACAAGAATGCAATCATATCATAGACCTCAAAATAATCATAAAATAATTATTTCTATCTCGGATTTTGTGGTCACGAAACCGCTATTCCGACTAGGCCCAAAATCAGGATATTACACGCCCATGTGTCTAGGCCATGCCAAAACTGTAGGGTATAATAACTTAATTTGAAAGTGTACCCTAGGGGACACACAGCTGTATAACATGACCGTGTGTCACACACGACTGAGAAACACACACGTGTCTCTACCCGTGTGAACAAAAATAGGCCATTTGTTTAACTTTATTTAATAAAGTTATATATATAACTTTATACAATTCAATTTCCATCACCTTTTCCTTAGTCAAGTGAATTATGTGAAATATCATCAAATAATGATATCACACACTATATGCCATATGTATATGTAGTTAAAAAACTATAACTCATATCTCACATATCAATCAATTCATACCTCATTATAACCAAATAAACACATTTTGGAATGAAACATACTTATACATAAATCTTTCTTATTTCATATACATGGTACACTAAGAACTTTTCAAATTACCTTCATTTGATTCTCACATAGGTTTTGTACGTACCTGTATCACTTAATTCTACTGTACTTTCATTCTTGTTTTGACTTTTCCCTTTGAACCGTTCGAAATCGTTAAGGATACTCAGCAATCACATATAACTCGTACAATGCCATATCCCAGATATAGTCTTACATTTTATCACATATTGATGCCACTGTTCCAAATAGGGTCTTACACAAATGATGCCAATGTCCAGACATGGTCTTACACGTAATTGTATAATGATGCCAATGTCCCAGGCATGATCTTACATTTAATCTCATCTCGGTGGTCCTAATGTCATGACGTTAGTGTCCTATACTATTCCTAAAGTTTGTACGGGACTTTCGGATGTCGTAACTCTGTCGATCTCTACTTATAATCATGACCATTCAGCATTCAATTCAATTCAATTCAATAATAAATAATCATTTATAACACAATTTAAATACGTTTATTAGCATACGAACTTACCTCGTTCGCTATTACGACGAATTGAATCAACTAGTTTGAAACTTTGTTTTCCCCCGTTCTAAATCCAAATCTCGATTTTCTCAATCTATATAATAAAAAAATTTCCTTATTTAATCATTCATTTATTCAATTTAACACAATTTACACTTTTTGGCAAACTTACACTTTTGCCTTTATTATTTTACATTTTTGCAATTTAGTCCTTATCACATAAAATTGCATATTCATGCAATTAAGGACAAACCCATGCTAGCAGGATTTTACCCATACTACTAGCAGCCCATATTTTTAGTTTATTCATACATCTAACCATGAATTTTACACTTTTCTCAATTTAATCCTTAATTCGTATTTTTGTCAAAAATCATTTTATCAAACTTGTACATCTAGCTTCAAACATTAATAAACTATCATAAAATATCTAAACAACCAAGAATTCAATAATGGAATCATTCAAAATCTATAACCATTTCAAAAACGGAGATACGGGCTAGCTAGATTACAAAGCAAAAAACTCAAAAACATAGAAATTATTAAAAACCGAGCAAAAACCACTCACCAATTAATCTTCAAATCTTGGCTGAATGTAGCTTCATTCATGGCTGTTTTATTCATGCATTTTTTGTGGAGAAATGGTGAAAATATGATAACTTTATGTTTTATTTTATTAACTTATCATTTATTTACTTAATTACCTAATTAATCATTAAAAACATTAGTAATTACACCATATACCACTCCACTATCATCCAATAACTAAAAAATGGGCTATTTTCCACATAAGGACCTTAAATTTAATTTTCTATAGCTATTAGACATCTTTAGCTTATAGAACGCAACTTTTATGCTTTACGCGATTTAGTCCTTTTTATCGAATTAATCACTCAAACGGTAAAATTTCTTCACAAAATTTTCACACAACTCTAATATCATACTTTAAATATTAAAATAATAATAAAATAAATTTTTTGACATCAGATTTGTGGTCCCAAATCCATTGTTCCGATTAACCCTAAAAATGGGCTGTTACACGTAGTGTCCATATCAAGTCTTAAAAGCAGTCTTCGGCATGTATAGCTCTTTAAATCGAAGCTGATAGTAGCCTAACCGAAGGCCAATATTTCAAAATACTATAGCTCCTTTCAACTGATTGAACAAGTCACCGATACGAGGTAACAAATATTTGTCTTTATAGTCACCTTATTTAGTTGTTTGTAATCGATACACAGTCTCATCATTCCGTATTTATTTTTCACACACAGATTAGGATCACCCCAAGGTGATACACTCGGTCTAATAAATACCCAGTCTAAAAGTTCTTGCAATTGTGCTTTCAGCTCTTTCTGTTCAGTCAAATTCATTCTATATGGAGCAATCGAAATCGGAGCAGTTTTAGGTGCCACTTCAATTAAAACTTCAACTTCTTTTTTTCTGGTGGTAACTTTGACAATTCTTTCGAAAATAAATTAGTAAATTCATTAACTTTCGGTACTTGTTTAATCTTTGATTCTGACACTCTAGTATCCAAGATGTAAGCAAGGAATGATTCACAGCCTTTTCTAATCATTTCCTGAGTCGATAATGCTGATATGATATATTGGTCGCACAATCTATTCTGTTATCTTCAACATTAATAATTTCACCGTTCAAGCATTTCAATATAATCCATTTTTGTCTACTGTTAACCACAACATTGTATAAGGTCAACCAATCCATACCGGGAATAATATCGAATTCATCAAGTGGAAGTATCATCAAATTGGAAGGAAAATCACAACCCCGTATTCTCAGTGGACACTTTTTACATATCTTATTAATTAAGACACACTGGCCCAACAAATTTGTTACTCAAACAATAGAATTAGTCGAATTTACTGGTATATTTTTTCTGTTTACTAATGCATTGCGTATATAAGAATTAGTTGACTCGGGGTTAATCAATGCATATACATTAACATCAAAAAGAGGAAAAGTACTAGCGATGACGTTTGAAGCAGAAGCCTCCTCTCAAGCTCGAATGGCGTAAGCTCTGGCTTCAGATTATACAACAGTGTCTATGACTCTACCTTGATTAATTTCAATATTACTACTATTCCTGAGTTATTAATTCGTCATAATTTGATACGTCAAATTAGGCTTTCCACTACACTTAACGAGCTTATTCTTGAGCAATTTTAATGTATTTTTCTTATTTTTACTTAGTTTTATTTCTTCATTTTAATAAGTGATTTAATTCATTTTATGCTACTTTTGAGACACGAATTGGCCAAATTGATTGAGTGTTACAGGGAGTCAAATGTGGCCCGTGTTGGCAAATGTATCCATATTGTAGTAAACATGTAATTATTTTCTATGTATTTGAATGATGAATAAATAAATTAAGTTAATTTAACATTTCACTATTATATCTTTTGTGCTTTTGTCTTTCATATTTTGCATATATAGCAAAAGTGTGACAAGCAAATATTAGCTCATTGATTGTCTAACTTCAAACTGATGATAAGTGACACTGTAAGAATGTTTACAGTGCAAGAAAGAAAACTTGCATTAGTAGATAATCTAAACAAATTCGTAGTCTTGTAAAAGAACCAAAGTGACCATTTGATTCAAATACTTAGAAGGATTATTATGCCGTCTACAATTCCAATTAGGGAGATGGTTAGTCTTGGCTATTGGAGCAGTTAGCTCCACGGGTAGAGACATAGATGTACTCATTAGAAGAATGATACATTGGACTGGACCCAAGATGAATTAATTTTGAACCCATTTGTGAATTAATTCATTTGTGACGTTCATGGTGTGATTTACCCAAATCCTGAGTTAGTCATTGACCATGCATATGTACCTCATGTTCTTTAATATAAATGGAGACTTATGTTCTAAATATGATCAAGTCCATAGCTGGTATGTTGGGTACATGACTTGTGTACGACATTGGTACATGACTTGTGTACGACATGTTTTTACTAGCAGCAATGAAATTTATAATTCGATTAAAGAGTTAATGATATTCTCTCATTGGCATTTTGTGGATTGATAAATATGGAACGTGGTCATGGGTTGTTTGTTCTCGAACGAGCAATTTATCACAGTTATTTGTTGACAGTGATCATATTAATCATTAAGAAGACATAATGGTGATAATGAGATAAAATGAGATTGTATTCAGTGAATGAATTTAACTCAAAGGAATCAAGGATATCATATGAGGGTAACACACACAAGACGAGGTCATTGGACAAAAAAGTTGGATGAATTGCTTTCGTAAAGAGTATACAATAAGGAGTTTTCATTCATGACACTTCTTATGGACTAACTCATAATTAAGTATATTGAGAATTATCATGATAATGCTTCTAGAAATCATTGCAATTTCCAGAGCCTAATTGTATATCTGATTGGTCCCTCCGCTAGCTCAACAAAAGCTTGACTAGACTATATTTGAATCAGAAGAAAATTCTATGACTTTGGAAATAATTTAATTGAGTCAATTTATTCGATGTGGAATCCAATTAGGCAGTTGTGAGAATTGTTCAACTAGAGAATTTGATCAAAGAATTTTTTTTGGTAAATTAATTTTGGAAAATTTAAGTGAGTTTTGGGAAAAATAATTTTGATCAGTAAAATTAAATTAATCAAATTAATTAAAATTAAAATGCTATTTTTGGAAATTAATTTTCAAGTTAGATAATTGGCCCAATAGGTAATTGAACTTGAAAATTGGACATAAGATTGGAAATTGGGTTTGAGAATCCAAAACCGATATCGAGACTCAAAAACTGGTCAAATCAGTCCAAGTATATGAAACTAGGTCGACGGTCCAATCAGTGGTTGGACCGAACTGGTCGAGTCTTCGACCGAACTGACAACAGCCGAACCGGCTCGCGGTGTCATGAGGGTGTCCCGCCTGCACCACCGGGCATAATGGTGCCGGCGGTTGCAACGACACCAATTCGGTGGTCGGTGGGTGATCCTTCGGCGATTGAGGAGTGGAGGAATCATACTCCTACTGGGACTTTATCAGATAATTTGATTTCAAATTAACTATTCCAAAAATAATACTATTTTAACAAATTTAATTTAATACTTATTTTGATAGTATTTTATTAATTTAATAGTAAAATGATTATCTTAATATTTAATTTAATTTAATATTTATCTTGATAAGTATTATATTAATTTAATATTTATTTTGATAAGTCTTGGGTCATTATTTTTCACATACTTTAATTCAAGAGAAAGTTGGAGAGAAAATTCTCTAAAGAAATTATTTTAGAAAATTTCTAGAGATATTTTTCTTATTTCTAACTTGGTCCAAAAGTTTAGAGAAATTGCAAAATTACTCCACTGGTAATTTTTGTGAAAATTTTTCTGATTTGAGATGAGCCCAGACTCGAAAGACGTGAGCTTGAGAATAGTAGAGAAGATTACTCGGCAGAAACGTTCATCCTAAACGAATCGGAAATGTACAATTTTGATTAACTGGTTATTACTTTAGATATTACAATCAAGTTATTATTTTTGGAAAAAAAAATTAAAACTCTAGTTTTTCCCTTAAACTTATTTTCCACTATGTTTTCCAACAGCCTAGACGTGAATGAAAACATCACCTAGAAGGGGTATCTCGATATCGAAGCATGGAAGTCATAACACTCCTGGCAGTGTTGAAACGAGAAGAATTAAGGCCATCTACAGTGTTATCGCGATACTAACCTTGGGTATCAAGATAACCAACCTCTCAAGGCTCTCCCTTTTCAAAACTGTCGTGGATATCGCGATACTAGACCATGGGTACCCTTGTTATGAGAGACAAAAATTTACTGCAGGGGTAGTCATTGTCCAACTCTAACACCAATAAAAAATGGACGATGAGGGGCATTTTAGGTACAAAATTTGGGTTGTAATCAAATGTTAAAAACCACTTTTGGTTGAGAGAAAAAAAGGAGAGCTTTTAGTTTAGGTTTTCTTTCATCTTTTTAGCTTAAGTTTTAGAGTAGTTTTCTTCTCCATAGTTCTAGGGTTTTTAGTTTGTGCTTTTCTCTGGTTTTTTCTTAGCATTTTATTAGTTAGTTTAGCAATTCAAACTCTCCTGTAATTGCACTTTAATCCTTTAGTTCAATATCATTCAACTTTGTTATATTTCATCTTTCAAAAATCATATCTTTAATGTTTTATTTATCTTTCTTGCTGACATTACTTCTTGTTCTTATTGTTCTTTATGTTAGCTAAGTTAGTCAACATTGTAGCTAAGATTTATTTACATTTCTAGTCCCTATACCTTGCATTCAAGACTTTTTAAGCTTAGTTTAATGTATTTCAGTTTATTTTACTTTAAATCTGCTAAAGCTTGTTCCTTTTATGTTTCTTGCATTAGATTTCGCTGGTAGATGCTTTTGATTTCATGTTATTTAAGTTTTATTGCATAAAAATCTCAACTTTCACATTTTTCTCAAGCTTTACTTTCATGGTTGCTTTGTTTTCCATTGTTATGTTTATTTTCTTAACTTTGAGTATGTGTAGCTAAACCCTTAAGAAGGTTGGTTGATGGAGATGTGCATAAACTAAAATCTTTGGACAAAGAACTAAATCGTTACAAATTAGACTAATTTGAATAGAACTAAGAATTAAGGTAGTGACGCCCTTAAAGGAATATTAAGATAAAATGAGACCGGAAGGTAATCCTCTCATGCACTAGTTTGTTAGTCAAGAATTAACCGGTAAAATCGGAAGATAAACTAGATCTAATTCATCAAAGTCCGTAAAATTGAGATTGAAAGATAAAATGGAGCCACTTGTTAATTTACGCGATTTATGTACCTAGTCTGAGGTTTTGTGAACCACATGAAGTCAACCAACCCCCATTAGTCATTTGTTAGATAGTCCCTCTAGTTTACGCTTCTTACAATTTAGTCCCTAAAGTAGAATGTTTAATTTTCTTACAAACTCATCTTTTATGAATCGTCGTAATATAAAATCGTATTAATAGCCACTTAGCCTCTATTGTATATGCTAGTTATTACTCAATCACCTCTTCCTTTGGGTTTGGTCATTGGAATACTTCGATGTTTCATTGTATCACTATAAATATTACAACTGACCTATACGCTTGCAGTAAAATCGGGCTTTAAAAATTATTATATAAATTTGTTGTTTTAATGAGCATGCGTGCAGTCGGTCACTTAGAAATTAGTATAAGTAGCTAAATCTTAGGAGGTTGGTTGATGAAAATGTTGCTTAGCTAATTTTTGGTTCAGGGACTAAATTGCAAAAATTAAACTACATCAAATAAACTTCAAAACTTAAAACTGAGGCCCCTAAGAAAAAATTAAGATAAGTGAGACCGTAAGGAGATCTTATCGGGCACCAATTTGATAGTCCTGGGTTAGTTGGGTGAGGTCGAGAGATAAGCCGAACTAATTTGCCTAATTTGGTAAAATTGAGTCCGAGAGGTAAAATTGAGTTATTTTAGGAGTTTAAGTGATTTAATTCCCTAATTCGAAGATTAACTAGCAACATAGAAGTTAACCAACCATCGTTTGTTATTAATTTGATAATTTTTTAGTTTTTTTGCTTTACAATTTAGTCCCCCTTAGTGTTATAAAGCAAATTGGTATAATAAACTTCAAATTATGATATGTCATAAGATTTAATGACTAGTTAGTAGAATCCTTTAATTGCATGTTACTAATTAGGATCACTTAATCGTCGACTCTTGTGGGTTTGATCATTGGACTACTTCGATGTTCCATTGAACATTACAAATATTACAATTGACTTGTCACACTTGCAGATACTACTTTATTATTTGATTGTGTTAGTGTTGATTCTATGCCCTAGCGTTTGCACGTTGGTGGCGCGAGCGGTCATTTATCTTTCTTTCAGCGGAGTTGCCTCAGGGCTTAGTAATCTGATCCCCAATAACACTAGATTTCTTTGGACAATCTCTCAGAAAGTGTTCCGTGGAACCACATCAGAAACAAGTTTTTATTTTCACTCGACACTCACTGAAATGGTTTTTACCACAATGTTCACAAATTGGTCTATTCACATTACAAACACTGCCTACACTGGTTATTGGTTTAATCAAGTGTCTTAAATTGCTCGATCTCGATCTGTCCCTCCCCAAAAACCTGGATAAAGATATGAAACAATTATGAACAACCCTAAACTTCTTCAGTGGAAGAGTCTGAAATAATCTAGTCGAATTTTGTTTACCAGAATCTTGGAGCTTCGATTCTGCTAGTTTCTTTATGTTACATATCTCTTCCATTTTCTGAGCTCTTTTTGACAACACAACAAATTCTTTCAATTCTAAAGCCCCAACAAGCAGTCAAATGCCTTTATTTGAACCCCACTAGAACCGGTTACATATCTCGCCTCAGTGGATACTAAATCTTGGACATATTTGCTGAGTTAGACAGATTCACATTCATATTCAGCGACAATTAGATCACCCTATTTCAGTGCTATAAATTCTTTCTTTTACTTCTCGAGGTACAAACAACTAATATATTTCTTTCTAAACTCAGTCTTGAAAAACTCTCAATTTACACAGTCTCTCAGAACAACAGATATCAATGTCATCCACCACTGATACTCTTCGTCTTTTAATAATGATACCAAACATCTCAAACTATCTTCCGATGTACACATCATTTCGTTGAACACTCTCGGAGTATTTTTCGGCCAATATTCAACTTTAGCTGGATCATTGTCCATTTTACCTCGAAATTCTTCTGCCTCAAGTTTTCAGATTTTGTCGATTGGAAGTCGATGAACAAATACTGGATTTTTGTTTGAGGACAATGGGGTGTCATGGGAGGCACGGTCAGGGTAGAGGTTATGGAGCTGAGGGAGTAGCTCCTATGAATTGTGATATCCACTGATTCATCATTTGAAAGAATGCATTTTTCGCTTCACTTCCAGAAGTCTACGAAATCGGAATACTATTACTTGCTCCCTAGTCAAAATTTGGTACATTACTATCTACCTCATCAGATACGACACGATTTGATTCGATCGACGTTGTAAATCTATAAGAAAACAGGGTGAAACCAGATCAGAAGGCACCACGCTATCACAGGTTATTGTGGCATGTATTTCTAGACTCGTACACACTACGTTCAGTCCTAAAATCGACTAAAATTGACTATGATACCATTAAATGTAAGACCCTCGCCTGACCCGATTGTTGGATCCAAGCTACAAAATGCTACAATATTTGCCAAACCAACTACAATCAAATAACATGCACCACCAACATTCCAAATACCCCAAGTTCTTTGTCATGACGATCACCATGATAGAATCATTAAATGGGTTCACTGCCGAGAACTCTTTCAGATAATGCCTCATAGGCATGCCCAGGTCTTACTAAAAGGATGGAATAACAACTCACTGTAACAACTGTCCAGAAAATTCGCCACCAAGGCTTTCCAAATGATATGCCACAAGGGCTTTCCAAATAATTCGCCACAAAGGCTTTCCAAATGATATGCCACAAGGGCTTTCCAAATAATTCGCCACAAAAGCTTTCCAAATGATACACCACAAAGGCTTTCTAGAGAATTCGCCACAAAGACTTTCCAAATGATATGTCAAAAAAGCTTTCCAAAGAATTCACCACAAAGGCTTTCTAAATGATACGCCACAAAAGTTTCCTAGAAAATTCACCACAAAGGCTTTCCAAATGATACGCCAAAAACATTTTCTAGAGAATTCTTGAGTTTATAGTCCTAATGGACCTCGTGTTTAAGGTCTCGGCAGACTACATTTTCGCCATGCTATCCTTCCTGTTTACTATCACAATGGACCAACACCATGGATGTCATGGAGCCTCACTTACATGGTCTTACATCATCTTGCCATCTTGGCATATTATCAAATGATGCCATAGGGCCTTACCTGCAAGGTCAGGCCGTGATCTGCTGTTCGGTTTGCAATAAAACTACCCTACCAGAGGCATCATAAATAAAGCTTCATTTACATACTTGCAGATACTTCTTAGAAAACACATGTACACATGTTTACATCACTATACAAGAATACTTATTCACTCATAGAAACATCAACCATAACATAATCAACATAAAATGACATGCATAAGTCAGGTTCAGAGGCTCACCAGAGACCTACCTTTACTTTGATCCAGAGTTTCTGTTTTGATTATCTTTCCTAACCCAGTAGCAGCAACTACTTAAAAGATCATAAGATTTCCATTAGAATCCTCATTATAGATATTTTACTAACATTTCAACTAAATGTAACATTCTTCCCTTCTATAATCGTAATGTACAAAGCTGTAAGACTTACCAGAAGGCAGAATCACCTACTCATTAGACGAGATCTTAGTCCGATCTTAACGAAGAAAAAGAAATGAATGTTAAGGTTATAAAGAAAAAAATAAACTTTTGAGCAGATAGAAAAACCATCTAAAATGTACCTTTCCAAAAAATATACTCTCGATCCCTTTGATTTCCCTACCAAATACGAAAAAATCTGGCGAAGGTTTACCTTATTGTTGACTAGTCATGGGAAGGGTCAAGTTAATCTAATTGACTCTTGTTGAGAAATGACTAGTCATGCTACTTGTGATAATTTGCTTAATTGGCTTGTTTTAGTGTACAAGCAATCTTTCACATATCTTACTACTTTGCTCTTTCTTCTAATCTTTACTTCCGTTGCTGAGAAATCCCAACAACTCCCAAACAAACCTGATACAAAAATCCAATTAGACAATACATATGCAAATTGGGCATACTGTACATAACTTAGCTATAACTCATATTTGGTGTGATCTTAAAGAAAATTAAAACTTCTACAGCTTCCCCATACACTTGACAAGCTCTTAGTGTTCAAACAAAACTCTAGGGCGTACCCCTTTAAAAGCGCACACTTTCTTGAGTGTAATCTTCCTTCTCTTGGAAACTTCCTACAATCAATTCCTTAAATACCACCAACGGGTGGATGCTTTAACTCTAGTATGCACCAATACTTTAACTCACTATTAGGCCAATAAGATGGTAGATTATGCTACCACAACATGCCCAAAAAATCTACATACCTATCTTACTCATCTTTTCAGATCCGTTGATTTTTGGGATGTGACACAAACACCATAATTATAGATCATAAATTCATTGTACCAACATTAAACCATCAATACGTATGCTCTAGAATTAGCCTGAAATAGCATAATGACCAAACTAAAGCATTTTTTTTAAATTTCAAAATGACATCGTAATATGAGGAGTTCTTCGTCACGATGTGATCGTCTGTGTCTTATTGTGACGATGGGGTTCCTTAACACGTGATGGTCAAAAATCTAGATCTCGTTGCGACAACCATCGTTTGACGTCAATATGTAGACTCTATTTTTGGCACAAACTAGACATTTTGGTGCCTACTTTAACCAACCATATTTATACTTTTTTGGTGTATATTTGCACACTTGCACATGCACAAGATTAACCAATAACTTATCCCAAAACATGCAGTTAACCATTTACACATCACTTAATCCATTATTCCACAATTTGGCACCAATTAAAACCAAACAACTTAATCTAATTCAACCTACATCATAAGCCTTTAAAACCTTTCAAACCAACCTTTTACAATGCTATATCAGTGCTTATTTATGCTACCAAATTGCCACACAAAATATGAACAAGTTACCAAACATAAATTTTTACATTTGAGCATTAACACTTCATGATTCAAACATTAACCAAGTTCAAAACAAACTATTCATCCAAAGTAAACTCATATAGATATAACACCTATGTACATGTCACATAATTGATCTACCGTAATTTGGTGTAGCAGATTAAACTAGTTTGTACACTTTAGAAGCTTGAAATTAAGCATTATCATTAGGATTTAATTATGTTTTAGCAAGTTTCGTTAAATTTAATAAAATGTGCAATTTGACTATTTTATTGACCTTAAGGGCTGAATGAGGCCTAAGAGTGAGCTAACGCACTTTATGAGTGTGCAGGAGACCATTAGAAGGCATGCTAAACAAATACTGATCACTATGTTGCAACACAAAAGGTTTGTTGTCGCAACAAAAGGAACATAATGGAGAAATCATGAAACTGCCTTTGATGTCGCGACACAAACTAGTAATATCTTGACATACCCTTGAAGATATCCCAAGAGGAGTACACTAACTACTATGTCGCAACACTGGTCCTGGTGTGTCGCGACACCGACTCTGGGACAGAAAATAAATACGAAACAGGGGTGCTTTGGTCTGCACAATCAAACTTAAAGCTGGGAATGTCAGTTGTCCTAGGGTTAAGGACGACGGCCACCTGAAGGCTATAAATACGCTCATTTGCAAATGTTATAGACACCATTCCATTATCTTAGATTCTTTCTTTAGATTTAGTTTTGTTTTCTTGCTTTCTAAGGTTTTCTAGAATTTAGTTTATTTGTTTTTTTTTTTTGTTTCAAGAGATCTAAATTGTGAAGGAGATTAACTTATTTGGATTCGCATTCATTATCAATATCAATCAGGCTTTTCTTAAACTCTTCACTTCAATTCATTCATTATGATTAATTATTCCATCTATTCCATGTTGTTTATGAAAGCCATGAGGAACTAATCCTTCTATGGTGGATTAGCGAGTGGAGGTATGATCTATTAACTATTTTGTAAGGTTACTTAACAGATCAGCTGTTTGGGAAAGGAAGAACATGAAACAAACCCTAGGCTTGATAACCCCGAAAAGTCATCAAGGTGGGAATTAACCTAAAATTAGTATGGCCCATCCGTGAACACCTTCACCCTAAGCCAATTTGGACTGTGAGGTAGGAAGATAAGTAGTCATTACTGACTCGTTATGTTAGTGGAAGATTGGAAGATCCTGCTAGGGTATCGGCTAGTTGATTGACAAGGAACCTGAAACAACAGTTGGTTGGAATTGTTGAAGCGAGCTAATCACCCATAATAAAATTTGATTTATTCTACTTTTTTATCTATTAAATTTTATCCTTTTATGTTATTTTGTTATTAGTATTACTCTAAAAACCCTAAAAAAATGTTTATTTATGTTTATTCGTAATATAGTTTATTTAAAGTACTAATTAGATTTATTGGCGTTTAGGTTAGAATTAATTTAGTACTAGTCTACCTTGGGTATGATCCTTGGAATACTTACGAAGTGTTTCATTGTAACAAATTATATTACAACCTGACTCATATACTTGCAAACATCGCCTCAAATTCCATATATTTTGAAGTAGTATTCATACTTTGGACGTTAGTACATCTAGAGGCGGTCAATAACCAAGCTTAAAATGAGTGAAAGTCTATCGATTCGATAGTTGGATAGTGTGAGCTTCGAGGTGATCCAATCAATGAGTTCTGCAAACCAACAATCTATAGAAAAAGGGGGAAAACAACTAGGTAAGCATTTTGAATGCTTAGTAAGTTCATAGGCATAAATCATTAACTTACCTCACTTTACACTTATACACAATAAATTACTCAACTTGACAATTAAACCTAAACGTGGTAATACAATTTCACAAGGTGAGTTCTCATATAAATGTACCATATAATAAATCAACATGTAAGATTTCATTTTACTATAAATCAACATTCCAATGTCATTCTCATAATCAATCCAACATCTAACCAAATGTTTATCAAGCTCATGTTATTTCAATATCATTTATCAACTTGTATTAACCATTTAGCCCAATAAACTCTAGTAAATAAAATCAGATACACAGGTAACTAAACCACACCTAAGAGCATCGAAGTGCTAAATAGAGAGTATTGAAGTGCTAAACATAGGACACAAGAGTGCTAATTAGAGAGCACTAAAGTGTTGAACCCGTATAAGTGTGCAAATAACCCTATTGACATGTCAATCATTTCCTGATCATTTACTAAGTTCACACGGGCATTAATATTTTATTCGTAACATTTAAATCACTGTAGTGTAATCATGTACATATCATCCCATCATAAAAATTTTGTATCCATTAGGTACTTCATATATGTTTATAATTTTCACATATACAGTACTTTACAATTTAGTCTCTCCAATGTTGAATATCATTATATTCACATCAACTTAAATAACAAGCATCAACTGTAACACCCCTAACCCTTATCCGTCGTCGGAATAGGGTTATGAAGCATTACCGAGATTTATAGATCAAATACAAATAAATTTATATCATTTCACATTCATATCATAAACCTATAATAATCAATCATATCGTCCCTTATGTGAGTCATCGAGACTCAAAACACGAATTAGAATCAAGTCGGGACTAAACCGGGTACTTAGAGAATTTTTCGCAAATTCACAAAATTTTTTCAAGGTGCAGGGGACACACGCCTGTGTGGTCAGGCTGTGTGGCTCACACAACCAAGAGACACGCCCGTGTCTCAGGCCATATGGGCATTTGAAATAGGGCACACGGCCGTGTCCCAGCCCGTGTTAGTACCCGTGTAACTCTCTGACTTGTGTCATACGGCCAAGTCACACGCCCGTGTGCTAGGCAGTGTGAACATAATATTTTGCATTAAATAGGTACAAGGGTCACACGGCTAAGCCACATGCCCATGTTCCAGGCCGTGTGATCAATTTTGAGCATTCTATTTTGAAAATTTAAATATGCAGGGGACACATAGCTAAAACACATGTCTATGTGCTAGGCCATGTGTCACACATGGCTGAGACACACACCCTTGTCTTTGCCCGTGTGGACGAAATAAGGTCATTTCCTAGCTATATTTATCACCTAAATTTTCCTTTCACCTACATAAACACTTAGATATGTTCTCAATCAAATACAAGTCATTCAAATCCATCCAAAATAAAACTTATACTTAATATCTTACCACATTCATTAAAAAAATTAGTTACCAACTTGACCATATACATATATATAAACTCATTTGTACCTAATTTACCAATTGCAAACCAACCATCAACTTATTTATAAATTATCCATCATTCAACCATACTAGCACACATTAAACAAGATAAGGTCATTTACATACATATCAAAATATGTTCATCACAAGTCATTCCAATGGCTAGTTACAACCAAAATCATTTTCATATTAACATTGGCTAGTTAACCTATACATTTCCATGATAATTCATCTCTAGTTCAGATTATTCCATGTTGGAACTTTTCCCGTTGAATTTATTTGAAATATTGATGGAAACACAGGTAGTACACTTAATATGTACAAAATTATAATCCGTCAATTCATATTCGGGAATGCTCATTATAGCACATAATCGGGAAGCTCTCTCTCGAGCCATATAACGGGAAGCTTATATGAGCTATGTAACAGGAAGCTTATCCGGGTTGTATAACAAGAAGCTTATAAGAGCCATAATCAGGAAGCTCATGCGAGCCAAAAACGAGTAGCTCAGAAGAGCCATTAATTAGGAAGCTCCAGGTAACCTATTATCGGGAAGTTCAAGTGAGCCAATATCGGGAAGCTCCGGAGAGCCACTAATCAGGAAGCTCACAAAGAGCCTTTAATCGGGAAGCTCATGAAGAGCCATATATCGGGACGCTCATAAGAGCTGTGGTGTGTCTACAACACATGCAGAATCACTACCAATCGGGATGCTCTGAAGAGCTATTAATGGAAAACTCGCAAGAACCATATAACGGGAAGCTCAAGAAGGCTAATAATGGGACACTCTTTCGAGCTGTGGTGTGTCCGTAACATATGCAGGAGCACAACCAATACGGGAACCCTGTATCAATCGAATTTCATTTGTCCAAACGGGACTTAATACTTGTCGGGCATTATTAGATATGTGACCGATTTTCATAAATGTCAATTGTACAATATACATACATAACATTCAATTTAAACACATAAATATACACAATTTTAGTTACACGAACTTACCTCGACAATTGTTTGTGTACGATCTAACTCCGTATTTGGTTTATCCTGATCTATATGAGTAAATTTAACTCAATTTAATACAATTCACAATCAATTCAATTCACATCGTATGGAAAATTATCATTTTACCCCTATACTATTGATTAATTACAATTTCATCATTGGGCTCGGAAAATGAAATTTAGACCATTTAATCCTTATTCCAAGCCTAACTGATTTTTACATGTAACATTAACAACCCATGTATTTCATAAAATTCAAAATTTTTCCATGAATTTTACATCTTTACAATTTAGTCCCTAAATCATAATTTCATCAAAATTCCCTTTACAAAAGTTGTTTATCAATCAACAACCTTTCATTTTCTACCATAAAACTTCATAATTCAACTATATTCATCCATGGAAAAACCCTAGTACTTTGATAACTTTGCCAATTAATCCCCGAGATAGCTAAATTAAGCTATTACGATCTCGAAAACATAAAAATTACTAAAAACGAGACTTGAATACTTACCTAATTGGGTCAAAGTAAGCTTGTCTATCTTCAAGCTTCAAACTAGGGTTTCCATGTCTTTTTATTTTAGGAAAGATGATAAATGATGATAATTTGTTTTATTTTATTATTTATCATCTTTATTTATCATCTTTCCAAATTTATCCTTTTCTTTTCTTAATTTTCCATGGATGAATCATCATACTTATCTACTAACCCTTCTTAATGGTCTATTTTTCATATACGGACCTCCAATTTGAATTCCATAGCTATTTGATACTTATAGCTACTAGAACTCAACTTTTTCATTTTATGCAATTTGGTCCTTTTCTCAATTAAACATGTAATCGGTAAAATTTTCTTAACAGTTTTTTTATACGATATTTCTATCATACTATAGACCATAAAATAATTTTAAAATAATTTTTCTTACGGGCTCGGATTTGTGGTCCCCAAACCATTGTTCCGATTTCACTGAAAACAGGTTGTTACATCAACTCAAATAACAAGCAAAATAAAACACTTCAAATATAACATAGTAAGTTCCATAAGAACTTACTTGAAAAAAAAAAGCAATGTTGAGGACTATTCCGTAATTTTACCTTTTTCTCGATTATCCTCATATGGATTCAAATATCGATCTATAGTAATAATTCATTTCAATTATCAATTCCAAATACTTATAACGTTTTTTTATGCATATGGAAGTTTAATTTTATTTTTTGAGTGATCCTTAAAATTTTGCATTTTATTCAATTTAGTCCTTAAAACCAAAATTGCTATAACTTTCAAATTTGAGCTTCGATTTTGAAACATATATCAATTGCATCCTTCTAAAACCCCTTATTGTTCATAATTATAAAAAATTTATACCAATTTCAAAATATTTACACTTTAGTCCCTATGTTCAAAACTAACGATTTTAACTTTAAAAATTAGTCATTTTTCACTTCTAAGCTTAAAATTTAACAATTTTTCACCAATTTCATCAAGTATTCAACAATGAAAACTTTTGAAAACTTAAACTGTAATACAAATTGGTACACGATCTAGCTAAATCAAGCTCCCAATACCTCAAAAACATAAAAATTATAAGAAAAAGACTTAATTGCACTAACCAATTAGTAGTCAAAAGCTTGAAACCCTTGGGATGTTTCTTTCTTTGTTTCTCATGGCCAAAAATGAATAAGATAAAGAAATGGTTCATGTTTTCCTTTTAATTTTTGTTTATATATTTTAATTAGGTATTAATTAAGATTAACTTAATTAATCTATGCTTAATTAATATTAAGCTTAATTAACACCTTTGGGTGGTTCACAACTCATCCCCATCATCGTTTAACAATCTAACACGGGTCCAATTTCTCAATTGGTCCCTCAATTAATTAAAAAGCCATAGCAATTAACTTTTACTAATTTTATGTTTTAGTCCTTATACCTTAATTAACTATCCAGTTGAAAAAATTAAAGAACTAAAATTTAATAAACCTTATACTAACCTCATAAATATTAAATAATAATATTTATGGACTTGTTTGTAGAAAATGGGGTTCCAAAATAGTTGCTTTTGACACCACTAACTTTCGAATCGTTACACGAGCCGTCGAGAGGGAAAGGAAAGGCGAGAGTCATCGATGAGTGACGCGAGATTTTAGTTAGTGCTTTTATGATTTGAGATCAATATATTTATTGCATATTTTTATTATAATGCATGATTGAGTATCAATGTGAGTTATAATGATTGTATGAATTGATTTTTTATGAGTGGTACTGAATACGAGATAGTAGCATGATTTAGTTGGAATATAATATGTGATATGAAAAATGAATTTAAATATGCTATATGATATGAGATAATTTTGTATTGATGATGAATTGAAATAAGATTATGAAATTGAATTTGAGATTATACATTGATTGAATGATATAATGAAAAACTAGATTATTAGTACCCTATTAACTATTCGGGATGAGTCAGATAAAGTTGGCACGCCATAGGATTAGATTGTGTATGGGTTTATGCACTTTTTGTGCCAATATGCACTTCGTGTGCTAGGATGTGCTTCATGTGCCAGTATGCACTATGTATGCTAGTTTCCCTTACTTCAATTTATCCAATGATGCACTTTGGTGCCAGATTTATGTGTTGGTTAGATGATCTGTGTATCTGTACAAGTCTCAGTTAGGTTAATAGGGATTATAAAATGTAATCTTGACAAATGATATTGAACTTAAATGATTTGATGATATGGAGTTATATGTGTGCATATATGTATATAGATAAAGAAAATATATAAAAGATTGTACGATCCGATTAGAATTGAGCCTTAGGGGCTGAATTGAATACGAATGAGTCAATAGACTTCATAAAGAGATTCAAATGGTAAGTTGAATATTATCCGATTAGAATTGAGCCCTAGGGGTTGAATTGAATACGAATGAGTCAATAGACTTCATAAAGAGATTCAAACGGTAAGTTGAATATTTAAATGGCATCGATTGAACATGGAAATTGGATAGCTTATTTTTAAAGTTATGCATGTTTAATACATAAATGGTATTGAAAGTTTTAAATGACATATAGATAGTCACTTGATAAATGGTATGATGTGGTCAATTCTATTGCAAATGTTGAATGAATTGATTTAGAACTTGCCATAAGTATATACATATAAAATATGATAATGGAAATTATTGGCATGATAGAATGTAAATTGGTTAGACATTGAGCTTGAATCCACTGTAATCATAATGTTAATGTTGTATTGTCTTGAATCATGAAAGTATCATTGAGTTTTATCACTCAGTGTACGATTTATCTATTCTATGTGTAAGTATAGGTGATTAATCAAAGTCTCGAAAGGTGAATTCAGCATCCAAGTTGCAGCTATCGACTCAACTAAGTTAGTATAGCTCTTTACGTTTTGATAAATGGCATGTACCTAGGATTAAGCTAGTTCTAAGTCATAAATAGTTAACTTTGAGTAATTGTGTAGTGGGTGAATGAAAATGATAATGGTTCATGCATGAAAAAGGTATTATCAATTTTGAGTTGTATATTAAACTTGTTAATTGTGTTGAATTGTCATTTTTGGACTTAAGACCAACTATATTTTGCTATATGTTAGGTTAGAACCAAAAGGGATTGGGATTGTTGAATTTTTCCTATAGAGTCGCAACACCACCTTATAGATGTCGCAACACCAGCCTTTAGTGTCATGACATCCCCTATTTGATGTCGCAACGCCAACTAGGTGAAGTTTGAAAAACTTTACATTTCAGTCCCTAAGGGAGGAACCAACCTACTGTTTTGGAGGTCGCAACATCGAAACCCTGAAGTCACGACTCCAACCTAAAATTTTTTGAAAACTTTTTAGTGTGGTCTTAATTCGATCTTGGGATAGCAAATAAGCTTTCATAAGCTCACATGAGACTGAAAATGATTATGTATCATATTATAAACATGTAATATACATATTTGCATGTCAAAATGATTGTTTTGTGTATAATTGATCATAGTTGCTCCAAAAAGGATATGACATCCTGTAGCTCAGACCCAACGATCGGGTCGGGTATGGGGTGTTACTGATAAGTTGTAATTTATACATATTTTTATCCTATGTTTAGCATATTTTTGGATGAATTATCATCAGATTTTTGGAATTCGATGCTCCTAATCCTTTAATTTCATGTTTTATACTTAGGTGAGCATAAGAGGGTAAAAAGAGCTAGAAACGGGCCAAAAACGGAGAAAATGGTCAACGTGGGAAATTAACACGGCCTGGACTTCCTCAAACGAATAGTTCACACGTCTGTGTCTATTTAACAGATTGCAACATGGCCTAAGCCACCTCACACGGGAGTGTCCCTGTCGAGCCCAAGTCTAGTCCTATTCGGAAAAGGCCACTCTTGAGGGTTTTGAAGCATTCTAAAGCCTATATAAACACCCCAAGAGGTACCTGGAGAAGACACATGGAGTAGGAGGCAAGGAATTACTCTAAGAAAGTCGATTGATCCATCTTAGAAGTCGGATTCTCCTTCAAGACTGAAAATCTCCCTTCACTTTCCTTCGGGATTTTTGGGTTTCTTTATGTTTTGTTATCATTATTCTTTTAAGATGTTTTCTTTTATACTTATGAACTAAATCCCCTAAATACCTAAGGGGAATGAAACCTAAGACGGATCTTGTTATTATTTTCTGAACTATATGATAAATATTTGATTTGATCTTAATTATGTGTTCTTAATTCTTACTTTAATATTCCAGGATATTGATTCAAGTATTGATGTGCTTATTCAGAGGAGCAAAAGTCCCTGTCTAAGAGTAGATCTAGCATAATTAAGCAGAGTTAATTGCAACCCTAGACATAGGGCGACATAAATCTGCCAGATTAGGGTCAAACCTAATAAGGGAATCCATAGATCGAGTTAATGCAACACTAGGGTTTTAATTAGAAAGAGATTTCAATTAATCAACCTAGGGTTAGACATTTTTAGCCTCGAGAGAAATAATAATATAAATTAGGGATTTCTATAGATTAAGTCAAATGAATAAATCGTCTACTTCAGAGTCAAATAACAAGTGAAGTCTAGGTGGATTTTTCCCTTGGGTATTGTCTAAATCAATCAGTTTTCCTAAAAGTATTTCCGCAATTTACTTTCTGTGCATTCTTAGTTTAGTTAATTAGTTTAGATAAAATAAATCCCCTTATTTTTAGGCTAGATAATAAAAAAAAAGTTAATACTAGTACTTTTAGTTCCTGTGGGTTCGACATTTTGGTATTGCTATAAACTATACTACTGTTCGATAGGTGCGCTTGCCTTTATCGTGATAATAGTTAGTTTTCAAGTACGATCAATCATAAATATAAAACTTATCATGAGACATCACATCAAGTTTTTGGCACCATTGCCGGGGAACTAAAATATTAGGAACGCTTAATTTTTATTACTTTAGCCATTTATTTTATTACAATTTAAATTTTATTTTAGTTTTGTTAATTTTACTAAATTTTCTTTTGTTTTCTTCTGACAGATTTTTATAGTTTATGACTAGAAGAAACCCGTCAGGACCATTACTTTTTGACAGTAAGATTAAAAGCACAGCTCGCAGAAATCAAAGAGAAAAAAGTGAAACCTAATAAACATAGAGGAATGACAAGAGGAAGAAATTCATAATACAACCGAGGAGATGGCTGAAAATCAGAATAATCAGCTTCCTCCTGTGGTTGCTGCAAATCCAATAAATCAGAATCCTGCTCCTCATACTATGTATGATTATGCTAAACCTACTTTAACAAGAGCCGAATCGAGTATAGTTAAACCTGTTATTGCTGCAAATAATTTTGAACTGAAACCTAACACAATTCAAATGATACAACAGTTTGTTCAGTTTGATAGTTTGTAGGACGAGGATCCAAACACTCATTTGGCAAATTTTCTGGAATTCTGTGAGACCTTTAAGATCAATGGTATTTCTAATGATTCCATTTGCCTTCAGTTGTTTCCATTTTTGTTGAGGAATAAGGCTAAACAGTGGTTGAACTCGTTACCACGAGGGTCAATCACTACTTGGGAACAAATAACTGAAAAATTCTTACTTAAATATTTTCCGCCGGCTAAAATGGCTAAGTTGAGGAATGATATCTCTTCTTTTGTGCAGATGGATCTAGAAACACTCTATGATGCATGGGAGAGATACAAGGATCTATTGAGAAAGTGCCCTCACCATAGGTTACCTTTATGGTTACAAGTTCAGACTTTTTACAACGGTGTGAACCCCTCAACAAGGCAACTCATCAACGCAGCCGCCGGTGGAGCTTTAAACAACAAAACACCTGAAGAGGCTTATGAATTTATTAAAGATATGTCACTGAATAACTATCAGTGGCAAGTCATGAGAACAGAGCCAACAAAAGCAGCCAGTGTTTTCAACCTCGACGCGGTTACTATGCTATCTAACCAAGTAGAACTTTTAAATAAAAAGATTGACGATTTATATGGCTCTACTTAGGTACATCCAGTTATGAGGTGCGATTCAAATAGAAGAGGAGTACACACAGAATATCAATCTTTCAATCCTAGCACCAAGGAGGAACAAGTTCAACATATGGGTAATAATAATTCTAGACCTCAAAATAACCCATACAGTAACACTTATAATGTAGGTTGGAGGAACCATCCCAACTTCTCGTGGGGCGGCCAAGGAAATCAAAGGCCACAACATCCCCTAGGCTTTCAACAACCACCTTACCAGCAGGAAAAGAAACCGAACCTTGAGGAGATGCTAATGAAATTTATCTCGGTGTCAGAAACTCATTTTCAGAATACCAAGACAGCACTTAAGAATCAACAAGCTTTGATTCAAGGGCTCGAAACCCAGATAGGCCAACTTGCCAAACTGATTTCTGAACGACCACAAGGTAGCTTGCCGAGTAATACTGAATCGAACCCAAGGGAACAACTCAATGTGATTATCATTCGAGATAAGGAAGGGTTAGTTGAACCTAAACCAGAACCGAGGTAAGGAATTGTGGTAAGTAAAGGTAAATGTGAGAAGGACCACAATGAGCAAAAATCGGTAAGTAGAAAGTACAAACTTCGTGTGTCATACCCCAATGCGACAAGGAAAGACCACACGGACGGACAATTTGGTATATTCCTTAAGCTATTAAAGAAATTACATATTAACTTACCATTTATTGAAGCTCTTTCGCAGATGCCGAACGCAGTTAAATTCTTAAAAGAGCTTTTAGCAAACAAACGGAAATTGGATGAGGCGTCGCATGTAGAGTTGAACACAGTTTGCACAGTCGTTCTACAGAATAAGCTACCCAACAAGTTGAAAGATTCAGGGAGTTTTATGATTCCTTGTTTAATTGGTAGTTTGAACGTGAATAATGCGTTGGCTGATTTAGGGGCGAGCATTAATGTTATGCCTTATAAAATGTTTAAATAACTAGGTCTTGGGAAACCCAAAAAAACTAGGATAAGCATTCAATTGGCTGATAAAACCATTAGATTTCCTAGGGGTATCATTGAAGATATTCTTTTTAAAATCGAGAAATTTATATACCCAGTAGACTTTATTATTCTAGATATGGAAGAGGATAGTAACATACCTTTGATTTTAGGACGACCCTTTTTAGCAACTGTTGGAACCATTATTGATGTTGGTATAGGTGAACTCACACTTCGTGTGGGTGATGAGACAATCACTCTTCAAGCTCGTAATTTTAATAATACATCGACTATTGAGGGTGGTTGTATAAATCATGCTACTAATACTAATAATGTGGTGTAACCTTCTTTGTAGGAAACACGTTTGAAGAGCATTCATGAGCCATGTTCAAGTAACAACAAAGAACCAATCTATGAAGAACGAAGACTTCAGGTCGATGAACTAGATGAATGGTGAACGCCTATCAAGGAGAAACCAAAAGCATACGAAAAATCGAAGCAACACCACAATGAACATAGGGATGAAACAAAGTAAATTAAAGTTGGGGACAAAGTATTGTTAGATGAAAATGACCCCTAAATTGCTACTTTGGAGCACAATAGGGATCGAGCGACTCCCTTCACGGTAATAAACATCTTTCCACATGGTACAGACTAGGTAACACATACTGTATTTGAAACTTTTAAGGTAAATAATACTCGACTTAGACTTTATTTTCATAAAATTTATAGCAGAGGTGAGGAGTTTCAACTCCTCAATCCACCGTAATCACATAAAATTGAGGTAAGTCGAGCTTAAACTATAAATAAGCACTTCTCGGGAGGCAACCCAAGCACTAACAGTGTTGATTTCTTTAAAAATTTAGTTTTTAACATCTAAATCATTAACTGAGTCCTTGAACACAGATTTTCCAAATCCACACGGCCAAGCACACAAGCGTGTGTTAGGCCGTGCTCATACCACGTGAAGGGACACGGTCGTGCGATACGACCGTGTGAAAACAGGGTAAATTTTTCTTAAAACACGGGATTCGATATGTTGCCACGGCCATGCGACATGGCCGTGGGCAATTCTGCCAAATCAACACGGGCGTGTGACACGCCAGTGTCTATAAGCTGTGATAGAAACTGAAAAATTAACACGGGCGTGCGACACGCTCGTGCCCACCATCCGTAGTCAAAATTGTCAAAATAACATGGGCATGCACACATATACATGAGCATGAGAGAAGCGAACGAAGTAGGATACGGCCGTGTGCACCAACACACTCAAGGAACACGGGCGTGGGCCGAATTTTAGACGCGCCCAAATTTGAAAATCACGAAACACACGGGCTGAAATAAGGGCACACGAGCGTGCCCCACGGTCGTGTGCCCCAAAATCTATACAAACCCCCACTATTCATCATCCCCTTCCCCAAAAACCCTAACCCTAGCCGCCAAAATCTCTTTCCCCCCACCGACCGGCCACCCTTAGCTCCTATTTTCTTTTATATTTTCTCCCATATCTCTTTCCCCTCTCTTCTCTTCTTACCCTTGCACACTCCACGGCCTCACTGCCCACACCCGTAGCCATCGCACCAACCCTACCGTTGCCACCATCTGCCAGACATCGAAGCTGCGCTCCTCCTCCGTCAAACACCACCATCATTCATTTGTCGTTTGTTTTCCTTTCACCCAATTATATTTTATTTCTCTCTAATTCTTGACTTATACTTATTTTATTCTTAGTAATTTGCATGCCTAATAATTCTTATTTCTGTTTCGTTGTTTAATTCATCAAGTTTTTAGTAATCACTATTTCTAGTATTAGCTAATATAACTTCATTGATCTCTTAGCATTCTCTTGGTTTAGCCTTAGCACTCTGACCATCTTATATTTAGCCTGTTGATATCACCTCGTTTGTTAGCATGCTTGAATGTGTATCCATATTATCTTACTAGCAAGTCATTATTTTTGGGATTATTCAGATTTTGCTTAAAGATGCGAGAATTATTGTTGACTTAATCTTTTCTTCTTGCAGGTATACCATGTCAAATCCACATGGTAAGAAAACCGCCGTCCCTGCCTTAAAGAAACGAAAATAAGCAGCATCCTCCTCGGGTTCTACCACTGAAATCAGGCACCCATTCCTCCAATTTCCACTCGGACCCCAAGAAGAACTATTCCAGATACTACGGGTCCGACCCCTAGGTGTGGGTTGTTGCATTGATTGGACCGCCCTAGAGCAGATCCAACTCCCTGAAGCAGCCCGAGCTCTCCTGACTACTAACCCGTGGGGATTCTTCTTCGAGATCATCGAGCCCACGTACCTCGAGCTCACACTTGAACTCTATTCAACCTTTTATCTTCAAGTCATTATGACAGAGTTTGATGATCCTGGAATGGTCTAGTTCCGTCTCGACGGTTTAGTTCGTCAGTTGAGTGTACCTGAGTTTGGAGTCGCATTTGGACTATACACGGAGGAGTTCATGAGCAACGACGACTTCACCAGCCTCCATCGCCACATCCACTACTCTCCTTCAAACTACTGGAGGGCCCTCGTTCCTGCTTCGGCCACCTATGGCCCTAGTCGCTCCAAGGCATTGGCTCTAGCCCCATCCCTGAGATACTTATACGCCATCCTAGCCCACACCTTGACAGGACAGTGAGAGAGCACCGGCGTCGTCAACACTAACGACTCCTATTTTTTATAGAGCATGGAGCATGGGCACGTATTCGACCTCGCCTATTTCATTGCCCTCGCCATTCGCAATCAGACGGAGCGGCATAAAAAGGGAGTCATTTCTATCGACCCTTATGTGACTCACCTGGTACGGTACTTCGGTCTCCTCAACATGGTGGCGCAAGCATCTTCCCTTACCCTCATCGGTCAAATGTCCCCACAGGGCATCTCGAGTATGCTCCATATGAGGATGATCGAGTGACGACGTAGATTTGATCCTCCCCAGTACTGTCTCGTCCAGTCAGCCAAGTAAGAGGACCTAAAGGACATTACTAATGATGTCCCACCACCTCACGAGGATCCACCCTTTCAGCCACCACCTATTTATCGTCCAGTTCATGCGGCTGCTTCACTCTTTGACATCTCTGACCGCCTAACTCGATTCGAGTAGCAATGTTTTCAGCGCTTCGATCACATTGATGTAACATTACATCAGATTTGTCACCACCTTCACATCTCATCTCCACCCCCACCTCACGAACCATCCGGCAACGAGGATTTTTAAAGACTTTACTTTATTTTTATTTGTTTACTTTTATCTGTATTTACCTTTCTAAATAACTTTTTATTTTATTTTTAAGATCATTTTGACTTACTTTTTATTTTATTTTTAAGATCATTTTACTTTATCTTTAGGTTTTATAATTTATATTAAGAATTTATATTTTTGGCCATTTCTTTACGAGTAATCATGCTACTTTATATTTACTAAAGAGTTAATGATTCTATCGCAGTTATGAAGAGCTCCAAAGCTTACTATTACTTAGGAATTTGCAACTCCACTGGAAAAGGTTCTCCACGATTGTCATGTCCTGCTCGACGACGACCACAGCTACCACCAGATATAATATTCTTTTGGCGCAGGACTTATGGACTAACAACCTCTACTACCACCAGAGTATCCTTCTCCAATCTCAGCCTTGTCTTGGCCGATTACTTTCCATAACTCCAATTCAAGGATTCCATCTAACATTTAGGAAGTTTCACTTCTTTTCCTATCTTATGATATTATATCTATATTTTTCAGTAAGTCTATCTTTGTACATTGAGGATAATGTACATCTTAAGTGTGGGGGGGTTATTCATATCATTATCAGAAAAATCCCTGAATTTTGCCTTATTCTCACGTGACTCACTCATATCACTATTAGAATAAATTTTGATTAACCCATATTTTTATCGATATGTTTTGAATTAAATCATAAGTAAATGTGCATTGATTGTTTAAACTTTAAGACATTAGGGAGCCAAATATGATAAGTTGAAATTTTTGAAAATTAAAATTTTTAGGTTGTTTCCCCAAGTTTAGGTATTATCTTGAGTTAGAATTTACAGGATTAACATCAAAAAGTCATAATTTTTGTGAGATCTTGAGCTTTTAGAGCATATATTATTTCTTGCATGCTCACTTTTATTGTTGCTATGAGTGCGTCAATATTGATTTGTTATTCTAAAACTTGCTTCGATTATGCATGTCAAGACCACATCATTTGATTTGATATGTCGAGATGATAAAGGTACTTAGGTTTAACCCACTTACTCCATAAAAGTCTACCCTCATAATTAACCCTTAGTGAACCCCCTTGAGCCTAACAAGCTATTCATTGATTTACCCTCAATATTAACTCATAACCCATTATTGTTGAAATCCCCTCATTTGATCCCTATTTTTGTTGAGATTGGATTTGAATAAATTGCTTAGCTATGTTTTATTAGCAAAGTTCTATGTTACTTGATTTGTTCTAAAAAAAAATACATATAGCAAACTTCTATGTTACTTAATTTGTTCTAAAAAAAATACATACATATTAGTAGTAATTTTTTATTTTTAAGCTTAAGTATTTAATTCAATATTCCATGAAGAAAAGCTCAATTCTAGGATCTTCTAATTAGGAATGTAATTTGTCAGTTTTAGTATTTTTCTAGTCAGGTAGTTTTTCAGTTCAATCTCGATTCTAACCTTTTCTTTCAGCTTGTGACCACACCCCCTAACCAAAGCCACATTACAACCCTCTAAAGACCTTTTGATTGATGTATCATCTCAATATATAGTGGTGGAGATTTGATTTTCACGCAAGCCTATGGTAATAACTTTTCATAATGACTGTTGAGTGCTAAATTTCTTGTCCTTAAACACAATATTTAGTGAGGATCTGAAACTCTGTGATATTTTGAATCAAAGGTGATTACTTAGATGAGGGGAGACACCTATGTTTTCGTGATAAAATGCTCAACTTGGAATGTTTGAAACTTTGATGTTCTTTGAGTTGAATTTTCAATGTATGATTACTTATGGATTATTTTAAGATACTATTGATGAGAATTATAAGTTGAGAAGAATTTATTTTTGTGAGTTAAGAATTTTGCTTGAGGACAAGCAAACGCTTAAGTGTGGGGGTATTTGATAAATCGTAATTTATACATATATTTATCCCATGCTTAGCATATTTTTGGATGAATTATCATCAGATTTTTGGAATTTGATGCTCCTAATCCTTTAATTTCATGTTTTATACTTAGGTGAGCATAGGAGGGTAAAAAGAGGGAGAAACGACCAAAAACGGAAAAAATGGGTCAACGTGGGAAATCAAAACGGCCTGGACTTCCTCACACGGGTAGTTCACACGCCCGTGTCTATTTAACAGATTGTAACACGGCCTAAGCCACCTCACACGGCCATGTCCCTGTTGAGCCCAAGTCTAGTCCTATTCAAGAAAGGCCACTCTTGAGGGTTTTGAAGCATTCTAAAGCCTATATAAACACCCTAGGAGGTACCTAGAGAAGACACACGGAGTAAGAGACAAGGAATTACTCGAAGAAAGCCGATTGATCCATCTCAGAAGCCGGATTCTCCTTCAAGCCTGAAGATCTCCCTTCAGTTTCCTTCGGGATTTTTGGGTTTCTTTATGTTTTGTTATCATTATTCTTTTAAGATGTTTTCTTTTACACTTATGAACTAAATCCGCTAAATACCTAAGGGGAATGAAACCTAAGATGGATCTTTTTATTATTTTCTAAATTATATGATAAATATTTGATTTGATATTAATTATGTGTTCTTAATTCTTGCTTTAATATTCCAGGATATTGATTCAAGTATTGATGTACTTATTCAGAGGAGCAAAAGTCCCTGTCTAAGAGTAGATCTAGAATAATTAAACGGATTTGATTGCAACCCTAGACATAAGGAGACACAAATCTGTCGAATTAGGGTCAAACTTAATAAGGAAATCCATAGATCGAGTTAATGCAACACTAGGGTTTTAATTAGAAAGAGATTTCAATTAATCAACCTAGGGTTAGACGTTGTTAGTCTCGAGAGAAATAATAATATAAATTAGGGATTTCTACGGATTAAGTCAAATGAATAAATCATCTAATTCAGAGTCAAATAACAAGTGAAATCTAGGTGGATTTTTCCCTTGGGTATTGTCTAAATCAATCAGTTTTCCTAAAAGTATTTCCCCAATTTACTTTCTGTGCATTCTTAGTTTAGTTAATTAGTTTAGATAAAACAAATCCCCTTATTGTTAGGCTAGATAATAAGAAGAAAGTTAATACTAGTACTTTTAGTTCCTGTGGGTTCAACATTCCGGTATTGCTATAAACTATACTACTGTTCAATAGGTGCGCTTGCCTTCATCGTGATAATAGTTAGTTTTCAAGTACGATCAAGCATAAATATAAAACTTATCATGAGACATCACATCAGTTACAATATTGAAATACCATATCTTAGTGTCGTATTGGGCATTAATGTATTTAGCAAACAACACACGACTTGATATAACATTTCTTGAAAGTTTATTAGCAAGATTCAATTCTTCTCCAACACATAGATATTGGAATGGAATTAAACATATATTTAGATATCTTAAAGGAACAACTAATTTGAAGTTATTTTATTCAAATGATTTAAATTCTCAATTAGTTGGCTATGCAAATGTTCAATATTTATTGGATCCCCATAAAGGTTGATCCAACAAGATAATTATTTACATGTGAAGGTACAACTATATCATGACGTTTAACAAAATAAACATTAGCCCTTGCTTCTTAAAATCATTGAGAAATAATTGCAATGCATGAGACTAGTATAGAGTGTGTTTGGCTAAGGCTAAAACAAATCATGTATAGTTTATCTCTACAAGAAAAGGTACCAACCATTTTATACAAAGATAATGCAACGTGTATACCTCAATTAAAAAGAAGAGAGGATACATTAGGAAATAGAATAAAAAATATTTCACCAAAATTATTCTTCACTCATGATATTGAGAAGAAAGATGATATTGAAGTTCAACAAATTCATTCCTGTGATAATTTAGCAGATCTGTTTACCAAGACATTACCAACCACAATATTTGAAGGCTGGTATACAAAATTGGAATGCGCCACCTCAAACATGTTAAGTGTCATCATCATTAGGAGAGTTCAAAATATGTTAGACTCTTTTCCTTTAACCAAAGTGTTGTCCCATTGGGTTCTCCTAATAAAGATTTTTAACGAGGCAACAGACAATGAGAGATTGTGCACTTCTTTAATTAGGTTCTTATCTCATATAATTTTTCCTAATAAAGGTTTTAATGAGACACAATTTTTCTTGGGTAATCTACAAAAATAGTCACTTTTGTTTGCCTCAAGTTACATTTTAGTCACTTATGTTTGAAATGTTACGTTTTAGTCACTTATGTTACTATTTTGTTACGAAGTGATCACTCTACCGTTAAGTTCCGTTATCTCTCTAACGATAATCCTACGTGGCAGTCCAACTAGATTTTAGATGCCAACTTGGATTTCTAAATGGGATGAAAATATATTTTTAATTAAAAATTTTAATTAATTAAAATTTTTAAACCTAAACCTTAACTAAAAAATCTGTTCATCTCCTCTTTTTAATTTTCTTCAGTCTCTTCTTTTTTTCAATGTTTTTTTTTTCATTTGATTGGAAAAACTATTATTAAGATCAAAATAGTTGAAATCAAATTGACTACTTCATAAAGATGGATTCAATGGAGGGTTCAGGTATGTCTTCTTTGCATTCCTCTATCTCTTTTATTCAATACTGAAAAACAAAAGATTGGATTTTTTTATTGTTTAATGAAAACCCTAAATTAAAATTCTTGATATGAATATTAACAACTAAAAGAATTTCAAATTAGAAAAAAGGGATACTCACAAAGAGATTGTGAACAAACAAGCTGATTCAGATAAAAAAAATCGGATTGAGAAACTAATTATTCAAGAACGTGAAGAGTTGAAAAATACAATGATTAGGAACAAAAATGATTACCATCTTCTTATTTGTCGACAACCACTTCATTTTAAGTTTTAGAACATAAATTTGTCGGTGAAGAAGACATACTTGGACCCTCCATTGAATTCTCTTTTGTTTTCATACGTGAATAAAAATATTTTGATGGTAATAGCTTTTTTAGTCAATTGAAAAAGAAAACTAAAAAAAAGGGGGAGATGAATGGTTTTTTAACTAAAATTTAGGGTTTAAAATTTTAATTAATTAAATTTATTTAATAAAAAAATCTATTCTCATCCCATTAGGAAATTCAAGTTGGCACTTAAAATCTAGTTGGACTGCCACGTAGTATTACAGTTAGAGAGATAACGGAACTTAACGGAAGAGTGATCATTTCGTAACAAAATAATAACATAAGTGACTAAAATGTAACATTTCAAACATAAGTGACTAAAATGTAACCTGAAATAAACAAAAGTGACTATTTTTATAATTTACCCTTTTTTCTTTTATAGACATCTAAGTGAGAGTGTTGTATTAATAATAGATGTCTATAGTCTTCTTAAACTCTAATTGAAGTGATGAGATAAAACTCTCTAGTTCATTTATAAACATCAGCGTTAATTAAATGTTTTAAATGAAATAATTAAAAGACTTATTTACTTATACTTTATTGAATTGAATGTAAAGAATTTATAAATAAAACGTGAAATTTGAATACATGAAAAATTTCTAGCTTATTTTCCATCTTCCTTTTACTTTTTTTTTAAATTATTTTTAATGCATAACATATAAAACTAATTATAAAAATCCTGGCTTATTTAGAGGGGTTTAAATAAAACAGAAGAACAAATAATAGAAGGCTTTTAAATAAAACAGCTAAGGAGTGGACCGGAAGAGATAGCAAATAGTGATGTTTCTATTCTCTGGGTTCGTCGGAAAATATGTTGAACAACACTCAATCATTTGAAAAGAAGTTGTGAAACTTGTCCTTTTACGTCCAGTCTCTCCTTTTCACAGCACCCTTGTTTTGTTGTTTTATAATTACAGCCACGAACAGAGAGGTCGACAGGGGTAAAAAGAAGACATACATGATGGAGATGCGGGGTATCGATCCCCGTACCTCTCGCATGCTAAGCGAGCGCTCTACCATCTGAGCTACATCCCCATTTTATTAACAGCTTGAAGATATAAATTCACGACTTCTACATCTAAACTTTAAGCCTATGACAAACTAACGGTCAACGAATCCAAAATCAGAAAGTCGCCAAATGGGCGTTTGTTCATACTTCATATATCATACGACGAATTTATTTGAAATTTCCTGCAATCACATGGCTCACAAATCATATCCCGACAGCTGTCCAACAAAGTCATAAAATGAAGTTCAAAACGCAAGCTTCTTTTTTTTTTTTTCTTGTTTTGATAAAACAAGCTATATTCTTTCTTGACTCCTGCTTGACAAAGTCACAAATTTTAACTTTTTTGCATTGGGTTAATCACTGAAACTAAGCAAAGCAAGAAAAAAACAGGTCTTTGATCCAAACCAAACATCCCCCGAAACTTTGAAAATAAAAAAGAAAAATTCCTCCGATTTGCTTTCATCTTAATCTGGTTTTACCATGTTCGCTAAACGCCTGCTTCAGAAATCGGTTCATCATTCCCAGGTACCAAAAATGAAATTCCTTGCTTTTAGTTTTAGAAATTTCAGATTCTTCCCTTTTTTTTTTTTCTTTATTAGTAAAACATCTGATTGGAGCTTGTTGGTTTCAGCAAAATGTGCAGCGTGGGGATTTGAAATCAGAAGATTTGGATTTGCGAGTTGCTATTCACTATGGGATCCCATCTACTGCATCAATTCTTGCTTTTGATCCTATTCAGCGCCTCTTGGCTATCGGGACTTTGTGAGTTTCAATTTTTAAGCTTTAACTAGTAAACATTATCAACTTGAATTTTTTTTCCTTTGGTATCAATCCAAAAATGTCTTAGATAAGAATGTTTTGAATGTTGACCATTAGATTGCTTCATCTTCAATTTTCTTTTTGGTCCTAGTGTGGTGTTTCATTACTTGCCTTCTCAATATGTATTTTTGGTTCCATTTATTACAGAGATGGACGGATTAAAGTTATTGGGGGTGATGGAATTGAGGGACTTCTCATATCTCCGAAGCAATTGCCTTACAAATATTTAGAGGTGTGCATGATTTCAGCGCAAATTTTTTTCTCAAGGCTTGCTGGCAATTTTGTTATTTCTTTAATCCTTAGTAAACTCTAGTGAACTTGGATTTGAAAATTTGGATTTGGATTTCAATTATAATATAAATGGTAAGAATGAAATGCATATATTATGGACAAATTAGTTAAGATTCAATCTAATATATATTAGAAAAGTATAAAAACATGGATTTGTCAAATCCAAAAATATTTTAAGGATTTCAAATTCATTACTAAATAGGCTTCTAGCAAAATCATGGATTTTAGAAATGATCATGAATGTTACATTTTTAAATAGTTTACTGCTCAATTTATACTAATTTTGAAATCCAAATCCAAATTCTAAAATCTTAATTCCCAAACATTACCTTGAGCAACTCCAAGTTGAAGTCTTTCTTTGTTGAGATACATTTTTTTTGTTCATCTATGAAAACTATGTTAAGATTGTAACTTACACATATAGCTGTGAACTAAACTTCAGTATTTTCATGGCAGTTCATACAAAACCAGGGTTTTTTGATTGGTATCTCAAATGACAATGATATTCAGGTACTTATTTGTCATAAAATGTGCAGCGATTGTGTCGTAAGGGATCTTGCCAGTATGTTAAAAACTTCCCAATTTTTTGCAGGTCTGGAATCTGGAGACCAGGCATCTAGCATGCTGCTTACAGTGGGAGTCCAACATTACTGCCTTCTGTCTCATTGGTGGCTCACATTTCATGTACAATAGTTTGAAAAATAATGATCTTATATATTTATAAAATCAGCTGCAAATTTGGTAGCTATGGAAGTGGTATGTGGCAATACTTACCACATTATTTCTCTATCTTATCTCACAGGTACATTGGAGATGAGTATGGTATACTATCAGTGGTTAAGTATGATGGTGAAGATGGAAAACTTTCGCACTTACCCTATAATATATCAGCAAATTCTTTAAGTGGTAGTTTCTTCTTTCCTTTCTAATGGTCAATTAATAATCTCCACTGATTAAAATAACTAAATGATTTTTCATGTTTCTCCTTAGGAAGTTTTTGGCCTATGTTACTTGGATTTCCTATGTATCAAGCCAGTCTGAATATGTACAGTTTTTTTAGTCTCTACAAAATATGCAACTGCGGCATGATGAATTTAATTCATGAGGAGTCTGAAATCCTATATATACTATTTAAAGCTTTTGGGTTCTCTGTTCCTTTAACGGACTGTTTTACACTGTCTTACAGAAGCAGCTGGATTTTCATTTCCTGATGACCAACCTATTGTTGGGATTCTTCCTCAACCCCATTCTTCTGGAGATAGGTGTGGTGCAATTGCTAATATTAGCTCGACCTTTGGAATTGATAAAATAAAGACTTAAGGCTCAACTTAATAACTAGTCAATTAATCCTGAATGCTTGGATTTGTACCGTGACCTTTACTTTTACATGTGGGCTATATGGTGAAACGAACTGGGATGATTTGATGCATCACCATAAAATAACATATTTTATATTAAGGTATTGTATCTAGTCTTTCATTCCATCAGTATCTCGATGTACCTGCAGCCTTACCAGGATGAAACAACCATCTTAAGTTAGAACCTAATTACCATATGCAATAAGAAAAAAGAAATCCAGATTGCTTTAGCATCTTCTTGTTACTTTAATATTTTGAATTATATTCTTTTTCAGGGTCATAATTGCATATGCAAATGGTTTGATAATTCTTTGGGATGTTTCTAAATCTCAAATTCCCTTTATTGGAGGTGGAAAGGATCTTCAATTAAAGGATGCAGTGGATTCAGATGTTCAAGATGATACATTTGAGCATCATCTCCAAGAAAAGGAAATAAGTGCTATTTGTTGGGCATCTTCTGATGGATCCATTCTCGCAGTGGGATATGTAGATGGGGATATCTTGTTTTGGAATACAAGTATTACCTCTTCTAAAGGTGAAAGAAATGGACAAAACAAAAATGTTGTTAAGCTGCAATTGTCATCCGCTGAGAGGAAACTTCCTGTCATTGTGTTACAATGGTCCTCAAATAATACATCACGCAATGATTATAATGGCAAACTTTTTATCTATGGTGGTGATGAGATAGGATCTGAAGAAGTTCTGACAGTACGTAACACATTTGATTGCAATTTGACATTTTCTATTCTAGAATTTATATAATAAAATGTCTGATGTAATGAAGTTTACTAATTCTGAATGCATAGACTATATGTTCCAAAAGGGGGTAAAAGTTCTGACTAGCATTTTAGTAGATTTAAAAGAATACTCATCCGTTAATATGTTTTATTCATTTTAAAGGCTACAATTTCTAGTGAATACATTTAATTAGGAATTCCTATTTTTATCACAATAACAATAGTCATACTGGAATTTGTCATGTCAAATTAATTTTAATCTTTGCTTTTGGATGATGGAAAATCTAACTTTGGTAAGCCTTGATTTTTATTAAGTCAATTAGGAACTTTATTGCAAAATGAAGATTGTATATATTTAGAGCTTAATGTGGCTGGTACAGGTTTTGAGTCTTGAATGGTCATCTGGGATGGAGACTGTTAGATGTGTTGGTCGTGTGGACCTTACATTGACTGGCTCTTTCGCTGACATGACTTTGTTGCCAAGTGCTGGGGCAACAGGGGGAAATCACAAAGCTGATCTTTTTGTGTTGACAAACCCTGGACAACTGCATCTTTATGATGGTACAAACTTGTCTACCTTGCTATCTGAGAAAGAGAGGAAACAATTTGCCCATCCAGTGGAATTTCCCATGGTTATACCTACAGCTGACCCATCAATGACTGTTGGAAAGTTCAGCGCCCTACCTGCTGGTGGAATCTCATCAAAATGTCTTTCAGAGGTATTGTGTTTTGTCATAAATATGTTGATTATTCGATGTCGTTGTGTTCCCTTAAGTTTTTCTTGCCTAATGTTTTCCTACTGTTGCATCAGCTTGCATCAATAACGAAACCTTGCTCAACACCAACCCCTGCTGCTGGCATAAAGTGGCCCTTGACAGGCGGTGTACCCACTCAACTAGCTGTCTCTAAGGATAACAGTATTGATAGATTGTACATAGCAGGTTACCAGGATGGTTCGGTCCGGATCTGGGATGCTTCTTATCCTATACTGACTCTTCTCTTTGTTCTTGAAGGAGAAGTGAGTTTCAGAATACTGTCCTTTCAATGCAACTTTGTTTGCATCAAATAATTTCTATTGAATGTCAGGTGCAAGGCACAAACGTGGCTCATTCTAGTGTTCCAGTTACAACTCTGAACTTCTGTTGGCACACTTTGAATTTGGCTGTTGGAAATGAATGCGGTGTGGTTAGTACTTTTTCTTTACATTTTCTCTTTAACTTTTAATATTTCAAGGTTATGCATTAAGCTGATACTTTTATGTATATGTTTTTAACATTTGGTCTTGTATAGGTAAGCATTTATTACCTTGGCAGGTCTGATAAAACAAGCTTTCACTATGTCACGGAGACCAAATGTGAAGGTAAGCTTTCACTCAGCGATGCTTTTGTTAAAGCCTTTATTTTCTCAGATTAATATCGTTCAACTTGCCCTACAGTTCAGAGTTTTACGCAAGGAAAAGGACCTCAGCGTAAAGCTGTATTTTCCCTTCTTAAATCACCAGTTCAAGCCCTGCATTTTGGGAATTGTGGAGCCAAGCTTACCATTGGATTTGAATTTGGTCGTGTAAATTTCATCTGTCTTCTCTTTGTTTGACACATCCTCTTCATTTGTCTAAGAAGATAGGTCATTGTTGATTTGCTGGTTTTTTAGCTTTCTGTTTCAGGACTCATCTTTCTTTATTCTTCCACCACAGGTTGCGATGCTTGATGTGAGTTCGCCATCAATTTTGTTTCTCACCGACTGTGTATCTAGTTCATCATCTCCGATCATTTCATTGTCTTGGTTAGAGTTTAAAAATGTTCATAGACATGTCAAAAGCTCTGAGCATTCAGAAACAGATGTTGCAATCAAACCTGAAGAGCAAATAATATTTATATTAACCAAGGATGCAAAAATAATCTCTATTAACGGTGCTAATGGTGAGATGATACAACCTCATCCATGGCACTTGAAAAAAGAAGAAACTGCACTCTCCATGTACATTATAGGCAAGTGCCGTAATAGAGCTAGATGCTTATAGTTATAGTTAACACTTCTTTTTGCATTTAGTATTAATGAACAATAGAATTCTAATAATATTTCAAACTCCAGAGAACAGTCTTCCATTATCCATATTAAACTGTGAGAAGAGGTCTGAGGAATCCAACAAGGATACCACTGCCAAGATTGAGGCTGAGCTTGATGCTTCTTCAACTGAGCATCCCTCCTCTCCAGAAGCTGCATCGTCTCTGGAACACTCACTTGATACACTTGTGTTGCTTTGTTGTGAAAATTCCTTGCGGTTGTACTCTATGAAATCTATGATTCAGGTGCCTTTATTGCCTTTACTATGTTTTTCTTCTGAACATTGTTGTGCCTCCATTTGTACGCTAAAGTGCTTTACTTTCTATAGGGCAAGGATAAAACAATTCATAAAGTAAACCATACGAGACCTTGCTGTTGGACCACCACTTTTAAGAAAGATGGAAGAGTTTGTGGACTTCTATTGCTGTTTCAAACAGGGGATCTGGAGATCAGGTAAAAAATGCTGATATTATTTCTTTTTTCTTTTTTCTTTAACTAGGGTAGTGATTTCTATGTCATATCATCCGATTCCCATGTTTATCAAATGACTGAATGCTACTACCTATCTCCATGCAGATCCTTGCCAGACTTGGAATTGGTTAAAGAAAGCTCCATAAAGTCAATCCTAAGGTGGAACTACAAGGCAAATATGGATAAGTTGATGACTTCTGATAATGCTCAAGTTGCACTGGTAGATTCTCTTCTTTCTCTTTGGAATGCCGTTTCATTGTTTAGCAGTGTGTATCATGACATATTAAATATAGATTTAAGAACATGCATTAACATCTGCGATTATGCTGTGCTGACAAAACCAAAATTACCTGTAATACTGAAAAACCCTTTGTTTTGGTCAGTATATTTGTATTCTCAGTAAGTCATCTGATATATGTCTGATGTTTGGTATAAATAGACGAGCAGATGTGAAATGGCATTCATCTCTCTCTTGGCTGGTGCAAATGATTTCAGGTACTGCCATCACTAAATTAACCAATTCTTTAGCGACAATTTTAAATTTAATGAAGAAAATGATTCTGAGAACTTTCTGTATTGTTGCTAGGATTCCGGAATCTCTGCCTTGTCTCCACGATAGGGTTCTTGCAGCAGCTGCCGATGCTGCCTTAAGTTTCTCTTCAAACCAGAAGATGAAACAGGTCCATAGAAATCTCTTCTAGGTCTAATTTCTGACAAAACAAAGCTGCTTATCTTTTTACCATATTGCCGCAGGGTATGGCACCAGGGATTCTTGGTGGTATAGTCAAAGGCTTTAAAGGAGGAAAAGTGAATACATCTGCAATGCCTGAATCCAATTTTACTCATTTGGAGAGCAAATTTTCAAAGACCCCCTTCATAGACACAAGCCAGAATGTTAATAAGCATGAAGAGATGGAGCTTGACATAGGTTTGGTCCATAGTTACATCTACACTCTTTCTTAATTATTGGTTTTCTCTGACAACACATATTTCTTGTGGCACCAGATGACATCGAAATAGATGACACTCCACCTGTAACTAGCTCCTCATCTCATGAAGCTGTTAAAACGAAAGGAGGTAAACTTCACAATCTTACTTGCTTTTCTTTACTCCCAAACTTCTAAAACGAAATTGGTGAATATTCACTTTCCCTTGCAGGAAAAGAAACAGACAGGGAAAAACTGCTAGGTGCAGCAGATGATTCAACACCCAGGGTTAGAACAGCTCAAGAAATTATTGCAAAATATAGAAAAACTGGGGTAACAGATCTAGATACATTTTTGCTTTTACTGGTTCACCTTTTATCAGTAACTGCTCTCTAAGCAGACTCTATTGTCTGATATTGCAGGATGCCTCTTCAGCAGCAGCGCATGCGAGAAATAAACTGGTAGAAAGACAGGAAAAGCTGGAGGTAAAAAAGGATTTCCCATCAAAAGAAGCTGACATTTGTTGGATGAATAAAATCTAATTATAATTTAAATTTAAACTGCTTTCTCTTTTGTTATTCTTAGTTAATGAGATGAAAGGGTACAAAACTGTAAATAGTTCCTAGAACCAGAAGACTAGTTAATGCCATTCGATGAACATTTTACTGCAGTTAATAAAATTTAAAAGTTGTCAATATAACAGATCCTGCCTTATCTCTAAGTGTAACCTGCTGCTCTGTGGTTGCTTATGATTGTATCAGAGAATCAGCAGACGCACCGAAGAGCTGCAGAGCGGGGCAGAAAACTTTGCGTCATTGGCAGATGAACTTGTGAAGGCAATGGAAAATCGAAAGTGGTGGCAAATATAACTTGACACAAATTGGGAATTATGTCTCGTGATCATTTCTTCATACTCCATAGTAGTTGATCACTTTCGAGCTCATGATGGCGCCATTATTGTTCACAGTAAAAAAATTTGGAATCATATGATTTGGTTGGTGAAATAGTGAATTGAAGCTTCAATTTACACTGTGTGTCTTGAGAGTTGTTTGTTTTCTGATGTAAAGTAGCATATAGTCAACATTTCAGCTCCTTAAAAAAAAAAATCATTATTGATAAGAAATTCTTGGGTTGAAAATCATAGATTTTGTTTTCCATGCAATATGCATGTTTAAATATCGAATGTAAAGAGTTGATGTTGATTTAGTATAGAGTTTGTAAAATCCTTACTTTGAAACAGTCAAAAACCATCCGTGTTATTGGTAAAAGTATTGATTTTCTATTCTAAGGAATGACCAGACCCTGCCTTTATCTTTGTTGAATTTAGGTTCTTTTGTTTGGTCTCACACTAGAAATTATTTAATTAATAATTAATTCCCTTTTCGTGTTTCGCATGGTCCACGTATTCCTTGCCGACTTGGTCGGTTGGCTAATTTGTTAGAGTTTTAGTTTGGGGAGCAAGGGAAAAAATGGGTATAATTGAAAATTTAGTTCTTAATATTTATATTTTTTGTCAATTTAGTCTTAATATTTTAAAGAAGAGTTATATTAAAAAATAGTCATATTATTATTACTTTTAATAAAATATTGATTAAATAGTTAAATTTTAAAGATGTAGTTCAAATGATAGACCATGTGTAATATATGCTATTATTTTACTTATTTATTTTTAATATTTTATAATTTTAAAATTATTTATTGACATAACATATAATACAAATAGTGTTATGTAAAATGCCACATGGGTTGCGATGGCAATAATTTTAAAAAATTAAAATTTTAGTGAATATTTATTTGACTCTTTTTAAAAAATTAATATTTAAATTTAAATAAAAATTAATAAAATATACAAACATTAAAAATTAAATTCATCGTTATCAAAAAAAAAAAAAAGTTAATACTTTGACATTTTAAAAGTACTCATTAGCCCATGTAAAACAAACAAGGTCAAAAGTGAAATAAAGATGGGAGAATAGACAGGAAAAAAAAGGAAGTGATTGTTAGCGTGTTTCATGAGCGATTAACGTGAGTTTGAGTTGGAGATTAAATTAATCAACCATTCAATGAATCATAAATTTCATCACGTGGGAGGCAGTTCCCACTCTGTGGGTTTTTCATCATTTTGTTTTTGGGGAACCGACCTTAAGAAGCTCGTGTTGAAAACCCTCCGTCCATGAATAACTGATGAAGGGAGCAGGAAATCCACTGCTACAACCGCCTACCTTTGGAAATATCAAATCTTACAACTCTTGGATTTTTGAGCCGTCCTGATTTTATATTATAAAAAAAATAAAAATCGAGTTCTCAGTTGGATATGTTGGGTTTTTCATTAAAATTCTCAAATTTCTGTAATATATTTATTAAGATTTTCTTTCTATTTTTATTTTTTAGGTTTTAACTATAATTTCTACCGTATATTTATATTATTATCTATGCTTTTGATTAAGTTAATTGGCTATTACTTTAAGTTCTTTTATAATACATTGAAAAATTAAATCAATATTAATGGTTTAATTTTATATAAAAATAAAAAATGATAAGTAAATAAATATTTTTTATAAATTAAGTAGATAAGTAATTTCTTACCACTTAAAATGGAGAAAATTTCAATCTATTTATTTCTATTAACATTGTATTATCATTTACAATATTAAAGCTTTTTTTTAAATTGACTCTGAAATGTTAAAAAAAAGGACTAAAATACAAAATAAAAATTTATAAATTAAAATATCAAATAACATCTTAAAAAATCAAATTAAAATGTTACTATAAATAATTGAGATATAACCAAAAACAAAATATTATTATAAAAATAGAGCATTATCTTTCTATTTATGAGTTGTGTAAGAATTATAAATAATTTTAAATATTATGTCAAAAAAAAGAGATATAATTAGAATCTATAATAATTTTTTTAAAAGGTAATAATATTTTTACCTTAAAACAATTCTTTAATATTTTCATTGCTTTTATTAATTTTTTAAAAGAATTTAGATCAAAAGTTTAAAAATAAGATAAAAAATATTTCAAGTGGATTGATTTTTAGTTTAATTGATTCTGTATTTAAATGTATTTTTATTTTAAAATAAGAAGAATTATGAATAAAAATATTTATAGTATAAAAATTATTTCGATATTGAGTTTAAAATTAAATAATAAAATATTTAAAAGAAAAAAAAAGGGCGGGGGTGGGGGTGGGGGGCGGGAGTGAGATTGGGAGGAGAAAAAAACGCCCGCCCTACCGGTTGCGCCAGTAATAGGGGCTGCCGAACCCGTAGAAAAAGTGAAATACACGCTCCAATGACAAGGACTGGAAATCGAGTTGAGAGTACTCGGTAACTGTATTCCATACATACCTCCATTATATATATTGAAAAAATATGTTTCTGACTCTGAACAACCTCTCCGCAGCCCGGCAACCTTAAATATAAAATCCCCCCTCCCCCCTTCTTCGTTCAGCCGCGATCCTCTCAGTGTTTGCCTATCTCTCTTTCTTTCTCACTATAGCACCCTTCTATCTCAGCCCTTTTTTATTTTCTGTTATTCTGTGAGGAGGAACATCATTAAAAAGGCGGGATCTTTGACGTTGTCGTGTAACCAAAGATTGTTACTTGTACTTACATATTTTTTTCCCTATATTTTATTCTTTTCTGAAAGCAAACCGGTGGTTGAGTTTTTCTTTTTACCTGAGTCTTCAATGGCGGGTTTCATTATATCTGGTTTAAAGCCTCTTCCTTGTATCTACGATAGACCCGTCGCTGGCGTTATCTCGAGGAGTTCTTCAAAATCCAGATTTTTAACCAAAAACAAGAATTTCCCAGATCTAAAAATATTAAATCCAATCAAATCCAGGAACTGGGGTCTAAACGTGAGTGCCCCATTTAGAGTTGCATCCGTTGAAGAAGATGAGGGAAGGAAAGAGAGGAACCATGGTATTAATGGATTTGAGGAACAAGAACAAGAGGCAGGGTTCGACCCTGGGGCGCCTCCGCCGTTTAAGTTGGCTGATATAAGAGCGGCCATACCGAAGCATTGTTGGGTGAAGGATCCATGGAAATCTATGAGCTACGTGGTGAGGGATGTCGCTGTGGTGTTAGGCCTGGCGGCTGCTGCGGTCTATGTTAACAACTGGATTGTTTGGCCTCTTTACTGGGCTGCTCAAGGAACCATGTTTTGGGCTCTTTTTGTTCTTGGTCATGACTGGTAAACTTTTTTTTTTTTTTTTTGAATTGCATTTGCGAGTTACAACCTCCTCTGTTATTAGATCTGACTGTCTTAATATGTTTCATGGATTTTGTTTCATTTCTTTGTGCAGTGGCCACGGTAGCTTTTCAAACGATCCCAAGTTAAACAGTGTAGTGGGGCATCTCTTGCATTCTTCCATTCTTGTGCCTTACCATGGATGGTATGCCTAGTATTTCTTGAAAGGTTCATCTCTTCTCCATTTGCATATGAAAAGTTTTAATTGAATTCATTTCCATTATGATTGAACTTTACAGGAGAATTAGCCACAGGACTCACCATCAAAACCATGGTCATGTTGAGAATGATGAATCATGGCACCCGGTGAGTTAATTTCTCTCTTCTTTTTTTTCTCTTATATTGAGAATGATGAATCACGGCCTTTGGTCTAAATTGTAAACACTTTTGTCAATTCAATTGCAGTTATCTGAGAAGATATACAGGAGTTTAGATACTCTAACACGAACATTGCGGTTCATATTGCCTTTTCCCATGCTTGCATTCCCTTTCTACCTTGTAAGTGTTTTCGTGGTTATTAAATTTTTGATGATTCCTATATGTTGAGAAATTAATGGTTGATTTCACTTTAAATTGCAGTGGAACAGAAGTCCGGGAAAGAGCGGTTCGCACTTCGACCCCAGCAGTGATTTGTTTGTCCCGACCGAACGAAAAGATGTTATTACTTCCACTCTATGTTGGACAGCCATGGCTGCTTTTCTTGTTGGCTTGGGTTTCACAATGGGTCCTATGCAGTTGCTTAAACTATATGGCATTCCATATTGGGTAGGTTTCAAGTTTCTTCTTTCAAGGAAACGATATCGGGAAGTAGAAAATATGATTTGACTCGTCGTTGGTTTGATGTTTAGATTTTCGTGATGTGGCTGGATGGGGTTACATACTTGCATCACCATGGTCATGAAGAGAAGCTTCCTTGGTACCGCGGGAAGGTATATGAAATTTGTTGGTCAAATTTAATATGCTAAGGCGCCTATGTTGAAATTCATATGGAAACTTACAAATAAAATAACAAATATGGATAGGAATGGAGTTACTTAAGGGGAGGTCTTACAACACTTGACCGTGACTATGGATGGATCAACAACATCCACCATGATATTGGAACCCATGTCATACACCATTTGTTTCCACAAATCCCACACTACCATTTAGTAGAGGCGGTTAGTACCTTTACGTATCTCTTTTTTTTTTTTTTTCCCACTTTGATGTTCTCTTATTTCATTTTTTTATCTAATTATTATGTTGGTATAATGTTGTGTCATAGACCGAGGCAGCGAAGCCAGTTCTCGGAAAATACTATCGAGAGCCGGAACAATCAGGGCCTTTACCTTTCCACCTCATCGGAAGTTTGATGAGAAGCTTGAAGAACGATCATTATGTTAGTGACACTGGGGATGTTGTTTACTACCAAACTGACCCAGAACTCAAAAAGAATGCTTCATAAAATAGCTCAGCCCCACAATAATGGGTGGAATTCAAGCTCTTGGCTTCAGACTTGCTAGCTTAACCATAAGAGACCTGTGCAATGAGCTTTCATTGCCATGGTAGAAGACAATTGGAGTTTCAATTTTTTTTTTTGACCTTTTTCTACGAGGAAAAAGTTAGGTACATATATATTTACTGTATTGGCATTCTACTAGTGAAGGAAAGATGTATAGTTTTATTCTTTGAACGAGAAATAGCAATTGCTTAAACCAACAAAATGAAAATGAAAATTTATCGCTTTCTTCTAAAAATTGAAGGAAGGAGTTATAAGTGTGTGAACAAGAATGGAAGTGCCGGCATTATAGTTTTGTCAATTTTGTGATGGAGAATCACATCATGTTTACCTATATTCAGTTTTGTGAAACTACTGTTTTGTTGCTTTATAGCTTTGGTAATGGATCCATTATCAACAATCCTTATCATTTGCGGTACCAATAAATTATCCTAGTTAGTTGTGTCATTTTCCTCAACTACCATTATATCAAATGGTGTCAACTTCAATCATTATTATAATATTTAATTTATTACATACATTTTTTATGTAATAAAATTTAGTATTTATTTAAAAGGTATTTCATAATTACACTTTATTTTGATCTTTTAATTTGAATTTTATCCAAATTTGATCACAATACTTTAAGATTTTACCATGTTATCCCTTGAAAATTATAAAAAAAATATTTAGATGATGAGTATCAATTTTATCAATCCATTTACATTTGTTAAGTTTAAGGATCAAAATGAATTGAATTATTGAGTTCAATACTAAAATAAACAAAAATGCAAATACTAAAATATATTTACTTGACAAGTTCAGTAACTAAAATTATATTAACCTCTAAATTTTTTATTTTATTTAGTAGTGGTATTCTATTATTAAAGGAAGTTAAGATTAAATTGTGAAATTTGGACAATGAAATTTCTTATAAAAAAAAAGTAAAAACTTTTAGATTAAAAGATAATAACAAATAAAATGATTATAATCAAATTGTTTTTCTAAATATGGAGTGTAACATCGTCATTGTCGGACTTTGTTATTGAATTTCTTCTTTTTATATATAAAATAAACAGACTATCACCATATGTTCTTGACTCCCTATAGTATCCTGTATCAGACATTGAACCACCCAGAGGCGGTTGGCTAAAAATCACCATACTCGTATCAAGATTTCTACCTATCCTTGCAATACTGTCAGCACATCTGTTCACCTCACGTTTCACATGGCGCAAAGTTAACTTTCATTTCCTACTGCAGAGGTTTCGAAGCTGATGGATCTCAGCTAAGACATGGGAATCACCATTCCCCCTCTGTAACGTCTCCATCAACAATGTATTGTTTGATTCCACCTTGAAACCACTATCCCACTGGCCAGACATAACCACATGTAACTTGTTGAAGGCTTGATGTATTAATTTTACATTTTTTTCTTCACATTGGTATTTTTGAGAAAATGAGTAAAAAATATCATACAGAAACTGGACTCTGAGATTAAATTAAAATTTGAGTCATCAATGCTTGCCCCTAACCAGTTCTCAAAATCGTTTCTATTTCTTTATATTAAATAGATCGAGTAGAGGTCTAAAACAGCAGTGAAGTTCAAAGAATCAAATACATTCAAAATAAGAGATCTTTTTGAAGCTTTAGGATGCAAGATGCGAAATTTATTAGTGTTCGGCAGTGATCTCTTAGCATCAGCTTGATAAAAAGTACAATTTGATGCCCAGGAAAAGGTTTATTTCCAAAGGAATATCCGCATACAACAACAACAACAAAGTGATTGAAGGAATTGGAGGGTTCATTTTTGTATAGAAAGAGGGAAACATTCTTTCAAGAAAGTATGAAACTCTGATGAGCACAAGTTAGGGAAATTCCAGTAGTGGTCGGCATGATGAGATGTGTCAAAGTTGAAGGACGATACCTTTATCCCTTTCTTGCTCATCTCCTCGATACAACACTCAATTGACTTATAGGGAATGACCTTATCAGCTGTGCAATAAAGATATAGTTGCGGACAGTACGAATGGGCTCCCAAAGCTGCATCAACCACTGCTCTAAACTTTCTGCATTAGGAACCACAAGTTGTTTATAATGAGCACAAGATTTCATCGCATTCGAAGAGAGCAAATAGCATGGGTCATACTAAAGAGTGCATGCTTTACTTCCTTGTTACGAGAGAAAATGTTTACTAATAAAGGTGGTTAGCAACGAAATGGGATAGGAGCAAGGTGAATAGTGCACTTTGATTATATACTAACAACTATAGTAACCAATTACCTATTAATTTTCTCCAGCTACATAAGGAAGGCAGTGTATGCATGACATATTCATTGAATATTTGGTTAATCAGCTCATCCTCTTATCAATCGTCTTTCTACTATTCTATTTTCTCTGCTTCTCTGTTTTCTTTTCAATTCCCTTCTTCTTTTTCTCTCGGATTTCTCTCTTTTTTCCCTTTCTTCTCTGTTAGTTTCTACTTTTTTAGTTCGTTCCAAAACAAAGGTATCAGAGCTTCAGTCGATTCTCATGGTCGATGATGGGATTACTACCAAGCTTTAAAAGGATGTTAGCCAACTCCAACAAGAGATGGCTTAGTTGCATGCAGTTGTGTCTCTATTGGATACCAAATGGGAAGAATGCACGAAGGAGTTACGTGAGGATGTGTGCGGAGAAATTAAATTTGAACTGCAGAGTCTCTTTAAGCAATTCTTAGGTCACTTGACATTGAACCTTAGGGTGGCTAGTACATCTCAGGATCGAGGCAAAGGCACTTTGGGGAGCCCTCCACCTAGGTTCCCTCTACAAGAGCCCCATCTGTCATCTTTGGTTGAGGAAATGAGAAGTGTTGGCTCTCTTATTCATGGTGATCATATTGAGAAATGTGCACATATTGTAATAAATATGTAATTGTTTTCTTTATATTTAAATGATGAATAAATAAATAAATTTAATTTCACATTTTATTGTTATATCTTTTGTGTTTTTGTCTTTCATGTTTTGCATACATAGCAAAATTGTGACAAGCAAATATTAGATCATTGATTGTCTAAGTTCAAACTGATGATATATGGCATTGAAGAACATTTATATTGCGAGAAAGACAACTTACTTTAGTTGATAATCTAAACGAATCCGTAATCTTGTAAAAGAATCAAAGTGAGCATTGGGTTCAAATACTTAGAAGAATTATCATGCCGTCTACAATTCCAATTAGGGAGATTACTAGTCTTTGCTATAGGAGTAGTTGACTCCACAGGTAGAGACTGGACCTAAGTTGAATTAATTCTGAATCCGTTTGTGAATTAATTCACCTGTAACATTCACGGTGTGATTTACCTAAATCCTGAGTTAGTCACTAACCTTGCATATATAACTCATGTGCTTTGATATAAGTGGAGGCTTATGCCCTAAAGATGATCAAGCTCATAGGACGTATGTTGGATACATGACTTGTGTATGGCATGGTTTCATTAGCAATAATGGAATTCATAGCTCGATTAAAGAGTTAATAATATCCTCTCATTGACATTGTGTGGATTGGTAAATATAGAACGTGGCCAAGGGTTGCTTGTTCTCGAACAAGCAATTTATCATGATCATTTGTTGATAGTGATCATATTAATCATTAAGAAGACACAATGGTGATAATAAGATAAAATATGATTGTATTGAGTGAATAGATTTAACTTAAAGGAATCAAGGATATCATATGAAGGTAACACACACATGACAAAGTCATTAGACAAAGAATTGCTTCTGTAAAGAGTATAAAATAAAGAGTTTTTAATCATGATACTTCTTGTGGATTGACTCTCTAATTAAGTAAATTGCGAATTATCAGAACGATGCTTTTGGACATAATTGCAATTACTCGAGTATAATTGTAGAAAATTCTACGACTTTGTAAATAATTTAATTTAGTTGATTTATTTGATGTGAAATTAAATTAGGTAGTCATGAGAATTGTTCAATTAGAAATTTTGATTAAAGAATTTTCTTGAAAAATTAATTTAGAAAATCTTAGTTATTATTTGGAAATTTTAATTTTGATCGAATAAATTTAAATTAACAAATTTAAATTAATATGATATTTTTAAAAATTAATTTTTAAATCAGACAATTGACCCAATGGGTAATTGAATTTGAAAATTGGACCTAAGATCGAAAGTTGGGTCCGAGAACCCAAAATCGAGATCGAGACCCAAAAATTGATCGAACCAGGCCTGCTATGTGAAACCGGGTCGACGGTCCAACCAGTGGCAGGACCAGACTGGTCGAGCCGCCTTTGGCTCAAACTGAACCGGTAACAATCGAATCAGTTTGGGATGCCGTGAGGGTGTCGCACCTCCGTTGGCACTTCCAAACACGACAATGCTGACGGCGATGACGACATTCCAGTGACTGGAGAATGGTGCCAACGGCAGTGACAGTGACATTCCAATGGCCAACGGGTGGTCCTTTGGCGGTTGAGCAGTAGATGAATCACACTCCTATTAGGACTCTACCGGATAAATTGATTTTAGATTAACTATTCCAAAAATAATATTATTTTAATAGATTTAATGTTTAATTTAATTTAATACTTATCTTAATAGTATTTTATCAATTTAATATTAAAGTGATTATCTTAATGTTAAATTTAAGTTAATATTTATCTTGTAGATAAATATTTCATTAATTTAATAGAGTTGATATTAAATTAAATTTAATATTTATCTTGATAAGTATTATATTAATTTAATATTAAAGTGATTAAGTTTAATCATAATTGAATTATTTAAATTTTCTCCTATAAAGAGAGCTATAGGTCATTATTTTTCATACACTTGAATTTAAGAGAAAGTTGTAGGGGAAAAATTCTCTGAAATTAATTCAGAAAGTTTCTAAAGATATTTTATTATTTACAACATGACCAAAAGTTTAGAGAAATTGTAAAATTACCCCACAGGTAATTTTGGGAAAATTTTTCTAATTCGAAGCGAGCTCACACTCAGCAGACGTGAGCTTGAGAATAGTAGAAAAGACTATTCGATTGAAGCGTTCACCCTAAATGAATTGAAACGGTAAATTTCGATCAAGTTTTTATTACTTTAGATATCACAACCAAAAGTTCTTGTTTTTTGGAAAAAAAATTTTAAAACTTTGGTTTTTCTATGTTTTTCAAACCTGATTTTCCAACAGGATAGTGGGAAGGACCACCACGTAGCCATAGGTTAGATTGTTCCAAATTCAATGGCACTAATTACCGTGGTTAGTGGGCACAACTTGAGCAATTTTACGAGGCTGAAAGGATTACAAACCATCCCAAGTTTCGTACCATGATTCTCAACTTGGATGGTAAGGTTTTGGATTGGCACCACTTATTTTCTCAGAGACAAGTGGGATTCCATATGCTAACTTGGGAGGTCTACTCTCATTGTCTACAAGAAAGGTTTAGTTCCATTTGATTTTTGGATCCTATGGCTGAATTAGTTTCTTTGAAACAACTAGGATCAGTTGATCAGTTTCATGATGAGTTTGTCATTTTACTCAACCAACTTGAATTGTATGCACTTAGTATATTTACTAGCAATCTAAGATCTGAAATTGCGCAATATTTATCATTGTTCAAACCAAAAAATTTGGTGGAGGGTTACTTGGTAGCTAGATAGGTTGAGTTTATTTCGAGGAGTATGAGTAGGAATTAGTCTCTAACAAGGGCTAATGGGTAGCACAGAGTCCCTACCAAGGTACTTACACCTCTCCCACTGGATTGATTAACCAAACACATCCTATCGATGTACTCTCTCAGGCTGATTTGGAATACATGAGGAAAAAATGGGCTATGTTTTTGGTGTGGTGCTAAAAATAGTTTTGGTCACAAATGCACGAAATCACAGCTTCATCAATTGTTGTTGGAACCTCATACAAAAAGGGAAAATGAAGTTTTCAATACTATTCTAAAGACTTAGAGGACCTGCAACACTAGTGATCGCATTTCGATCCTTGAGGATAAGGATCTTTTTGGCAAAGGGATAACAGTTACAGGAGAAATTATTTACTAATAAAGGTGGTTAGCAGTGAAATGGGTTAGAAGTGAGGTGAAACGATGCACTTTGATTAGTGATGTGGTGCATTTTACACCAAATCTAAAACGATGAGTTTTGACAATTGTATACTAACAATTGTAGTAACTAATTAGCTATTAGTTTTCTTTTCAACTACATAAGGAAGGTAGTGTATGCATGGCATATTCATTGAATATTTAGTTAATCAACTCGTTTTCTTATTAATTCTCTTTCAGCTATTTTGTTTTTTTTTTTTTGTTTCTCTATTTTCTTCTCAATTCCCTTCTTCTTATTCCTTCTTATTCGCTCAGATTTCTCTCTTTTTTCCCTTTTTTCTCTGTCAGTTTGTCCATTTCCAGTTCGTTCCATAACATTCCTCTAATGAAATCCCAACAATTAAAGCCATTTTATTTGCCTCAGAAATGCAAGGAAAACATTGTGCTAATGGGAACAAAGGCGGTGCCACAACATCTACATGGTATAACATTGAATTAAAAATACAGTGCGTTCTTGTAATACTTCTTGATCGATTCCCTCTTTTTCTTGCCATGGTTCGACTAATTTAAAAAAAAAAAGAGTTCTTCTTCTTTTTCAAATATTAAAGGAAAATATTTTTCTCTTTTCCTTCCCATATGAAAATGGAAAAAAATTATATTAGTTTTTCTTTACATTGGGAAGCATCTTATTGGCTGAGGATGCCAAATTATTTTATTTAATAATTCCATGTTTAAGTATCAATTTAATAGTCTATTTTTAGTGGTATCGAAAACGATGGTTTCAAAACCTTATTTCTGATTTTCGAGTCCATAAATATTATTATTTAATATTTATGAGGTTAGTATTAAAGTTTATTAAAGTTTGGTCTCTTGAATTTTGTCAAATAGATAGTTAATTAAAGTATAAGGACTAAATTGTAAAATTGTAAAATTTTATCACATATATTTTAATTAATTGAATGACCAAATGAGTGAATATACCATTAAATAATAGCCAAACAAATAATTATGCTTAAGGCACTTAATTAAGTTTTAATTAAATAAATTAAATTAAATTAATTATTAATATAAGTACAAAATACAAAATATGATAAAACAAAACATTCCTCTTCTTCATCTTCTTCAATCGAAGAAAAAAGAAGAAAGTTAAGATTCAAAGCTTCAAACTTTTGGCTAAAGATTAGTAAGTTCAATTTATTTATTTTCTTGTAATTTTTATGTTTTTGAGGTCGTGGGAGCTTAATTTAGCTAGCCCATGTACCAATTTGCAAAACTGTTAAAGTTTCTAAAAGTTTCCATTGATGAGTTCTTTATGAAATTGGTGTTCAATGGTTAGATTTTAAGCTTCGAAGTGAAAAATGACTAGTTTGTAAGATTTAATTGCTAGTTTTTGAACATAGAGATTAAAGTGTATAAATTTCAAAATTTATGTAAAATTTCTATAATTATTGATAGTAGATAGTCTTAAAGGATATAATTGAGATCAATTTGAAATTGAAGCTCAAATTTGAAAGATAGTGCAAATTCGATTTTAGGGACTAAATTGAATAAAATATAAAATTTAGGGAATTCAAAAATAAAATTAAACTAATTCATACTTATAATAAGATTTTATAAAATGTTTGGAATTGATAAATTTAATTGAATAATTGTATAGATTAGAAATTGGACCAAATTGAAAATAATCGGGAAAAGACAAAATTGTTGATGTTAGAATTAAATGAACCGAATCCTTATTTAAATAAAATACAGTGGTAAAATAAAATAAAAGTAAAACCCATATAGAACTATACTTCTTTTATTTTATTTTAGAATAAGATTTTTAAACCTTATTAAACTCTATCTATTTTATATTGATTAGAATAAGGTGTTTCAATCTTACTAGAATGTGGTTTTACAAGCCTATAAATAGACATAATTTATTCCTCTTGTAATCATTCGTATTCGACATAGTGAATTTTCTTCTCCTCTGCCCGTGGTTTTTTTTCCCGAAGGGGTTTCCACGTAAAATCTATGTGTTCTTTATTGCATTTTATTTATTTTTATTTTTATTTTATTTTCACAGTTGAATAGTCATTGAAGTTCCAACTTAATTTGTAACGACCCGAAATTTACGGGTATCAAAAAATGCATTTTCGAGTCACCGTTTTCGTAAAATGAATTCATAAATATTTATTAAAAATATTTACGAAGTTAGTTGTATAGTTAATTAGGTTTTGGTTAGGTGAATTTGTCTAAATTAAGAGTAATTAGGTATAAGGACTAAATTGAATAAAATGGTGAAAGTTTAATTATAGATTAGAGAAAATTGAAGGGACTAAATAAGCAATTTAACCTTAATTATAAGTATAAGTGTATGATGATGGTAAAATACATGTGTAAAAATATTATACATATGTATATAATAATAATTAAGTAATACAAGTAATATGTATTATATTATATTATAATAAAACAAAACAAATAGAGAAAAGAATAGAAAAGAACAAAGCATTGGGACGAAACAGAGAGGAAAAAGAAGGAAAGAAAAGAAAAAAAGAAAAATTAGGGTTTCAAGTTCAAAAGTTTAATTGGTAAGTCAATTTAGCCCATTTCCTTATAATTTTCATGTTTTTAGAATCCTAGAACAAAATACTACTTGAATTATGTTGAAATTTTAGAGATTAGTGGATTTTTAGATATTGTTCATGTTGAATAAATTGAAGTATTATGGGTTAAAATTGATAGAATTTCAAGTTAGAATTGAGAAAATGATTGAATTGTTAAACAAATTATAAGTTTTGAAGTAATAGGGGTTAAATTGGGAAATTTCAAAATTTAGGGATTTATGGTGAAATTAGAGAGTTAAATTTAGTTTTAAGTGGTAATTGAATGAAAATAAGGAATAAAATTGTGAAGAAAATAAGGTTAGATTTGATTAAGGATTAAATTGGAATTTAGGCAAAAGTTGTGTATAAATTGAAATATTCAATGTTAAATTGTGTTGTATTGATGATTTTTAATTGTTTTAATTCCACAGCTAACGTTGAGCCAGAAATCTCAACTAAGAAAGGAAAAGACAAGTTTAACGAGGAGTAGTTTGAGAATTACGGCTTGTATTTCTATAATCCGAATTTAAAAATTGTTGTTGTATTTATTATTTAATATGTATGGTAAGTGGAATTGAGGTAAGTATTGGTATTGTGGTAATGAAATGAATTGAATTGAATTATGAGTATATGTGATTATTTGAATTGAAATGTATATTGGTTGGAATTGAAAAGTGATATGAAACCCTATTAACTGTATCGGGCTGAGTCAGATATAGTTGGCATGTCATAGGATTGGAAGTGTTCAGGGATACTTCGGCTACAAGTCGATAAGACACTGGGTGTCAAACTTTTACTTCGGATAAATTCGATGAGGTATTGGGTACCAACTTACTTCGGCATGGCCTATGAGACACTGGGTGTTAATCTATTACTTCGAATAATCCGACGAGGCACTAGGTGCCATACTAGCGTGTTTTGGTTAGATTCATGTATCCATCAAAGTCCGAATCCTGTTAATAGGGGTAAATAAATGAATTAGAAATATAAATGATATTAGATGATTTTGAACATGGATTGGATTAGGATATTGAATTGAGTTATGAAATTGAAATGTATGAACCAATGGGTTCATGGAATGGTTATTGATATAGTGAGATGATATGTGTATTTTATTGAGAAAAGTTATTTGAATAGCAATTATGAGATTGAAATAGTAAGAGATGAGAATTGAAAGTGTTATGAATGATGTGTTTATGAAATTGATTATTTGTTTGAATGATTTTTGTCATGTGTATTTAGATATATAAATAATATAAATTATTGCTTAATAAGTATTCGGATTATAGAAATACTGCTGAGTTTATACTCAGCATACGGTTTGTTTTCCATGCGCAGGTTAGGTTGAAGTCAAATTGTTGAATCAACACCCAAAGCCAATCTCGAACTCCTAGCGGTGAAGTATATTTCTTTTTGGTAATGGCATTTACCTAGGATATTATGTATGTTATTTTGGAAAGTATATGTAATAATGTTATAAGAGAATAAATGTTATATATAAATTAAAGAGTTATGTTGAGGTTGGTACAAAAATGAGAATGAAATAGGCAAAATTTGAGTTGAATTTGGTATGAAAATTTGAATTAGCTTGAATGGTGTTCTAATGGATTGTTTGGTTAATATATGTGAAATTCTTATGAATATACATTAGATAGGTTATTGGATTAATAGTTTTGACATGTTTTAGATGTATTTGAATGTGTTTTGGATTTGTTGAACTATTGATTTTTGAATTACTTGGTGCTCAAGATTTGCAAGTTTGGTGTACTTAATGTGTAAGGCTCATTTTGAGTCCACACGGCCTAGCACATGGGCGTGTGACTAGACCGTGTGAGACACACGGTTTATACACGGGCATATGGTTAGGCCGTGTGTCCCTTGCAACTTAAAATTTTCAAAACAGAATACTCAGGTATTACCTCATGGGCAGAGACACGGGCTTGTGTCTCAACCGTGTGAGGAACACGGCCTAGCACATGGGTATGTGCCTTGGCCGTGTGAAAACTACATTTAATTTTTGAGATATAAATTAAACATGCGGCCTGGCACACAGGCTTGTGACTTGGCCGTGTGAGGTAAGTCAGGGAGTTACATGGGGTAAGACACGGCCTGAAGCACGGGCATGTCATGGGGCCACACGGGCGTGGCCCTTGACCACACGGGCTTGCATGCCCTGCACTTAAGAAATATTTTGAAATTTTGTGAAAAATTCTCAAAGAACCATAATTAATTCTGATTTTTTTTAATATGTATTTAAGGTCTCGAGTACCTATAAAAGGGACAATATGATTAATTTATGAAATGTACACTAATTGAATTGTTTAATATTGTAATCATTCTGAAAGGTCCATTAATGCTCTGTAACCCTGTTCTAGCGATAGATAAGGGTTAGGGGGTGTTACATAATTGTTGATTTTTCTTCAGGTAAGTTCATATGGCATTATTGTATTAAAATTGTTATATATTTTAATTATTAATTTTTTATAGCAATTTGAATTGTTTGCAATTTGATATAAAATGTGAGATATGGACTAAATCGTAAAGAAATAATAAATTAACAATAAATTGAATATGATGAATTGCAATATGAGATATTTAATGAATTTATATTTGATTATGACTGACCAATCGTATTGGTATAAATTTGATTGATTATTGAGATAGATGATTAAATTGAATACAATTGAAAATAATATAACTAGGTGAAATTGTGAAATTTTCTTGGAATTGAGATAAATCATGATACGCTATCTTTGAAATGATATTTTCATTGATGAAATGATGATATTGAGATTGATAGAATGAGAATCAAACAAATAATGAAATTGGATTATTGGTTAACCTATTAACTGTTCGGGTAGAGTCGAATATAGTTGGCATGTCATAGGATAGACAGAGTACTGGTTACTTCGACTACGTGTCGATGAGTACTGGGTACAACTTTTACTTTGGTTATACCGATGAGCACTGAGTGTAAACTATTTACTTCGGAATTGTCCGTTGAAGCATTGAGTGCCAAATTGGTGTTTTGGTTGAATCCATGTATTCATTCAAATTCGAGTTAGGTTCATAGAGATATAAAATGTAAAGTTAATCATGGTATATCAATTGATTTGATGTTGTGAAATAATGCTTAAAAGAAGAGTTATAATATATGAATTGTGATAGTATACGAAAGATTATGCAAACAAGATATACAAGTCCAGATGACTGATATGAGAACAAGACAAATCAATTGATTTGATTTGGAAAATGATATAAATATGATATTTAATTGATTAAGTGTTGATTGATTTTGTGAACGGCATTGTAATGTTGATTATAAGTGAACTGGAATGTTATATGTTTGAATTACTATGTGATACAATTATAAATTCAACTTACCTTGTTGATATGTGATACTATTTTCGATATTTTCATACTGGACTTTAGATATCGTGATACCACCTCGATATATTTTAAAAATTTTCAATTTAGTCAGTTTATTCCTGGGATGATAAAGAGTTTTTGTAAGTTCGATCAAGGCTCAGATTTAGTTGTATATCATAATGCAAATGCGTTTATACATGATTGTATGATTGTATGTTTGTATGTTATATTTACGGTGTATTTGACTGTAGTTGCTCCGACAACGGATATGGCATCCTATAACTCGGACTCAACAGTCGGGTCAGGCGAGAGGTGTTACAATCAGAATAATCCAAAACAAAATATCAAAGTGGACTTATTAAGTTTAAGGGTTGAAAATTACATTAACCTTAAAAACTCATTTTAGAGTGGAAATTGTGTGAGTTAGTGCTAGATAAAAAATCAAAAAATTGAAAAATATTAGAACTACGGTGTTTGAAAGGTTTTTGAAATAGGCCTAATATATTATTTGATATTCCAGTTTGACATTTTTTTCTAATGTAGTACCTGTGTTATTTTTTGGTCTAATATGATACCTATATTTGACAAAACTTATATATTTTGATACCCAAAGGTAGCAATGTTAGCTTTTTAGTGTTTAATTGGAGTTTTTGAGTTGATTTGGTGAAAGTTGATTTCTAATATTATTAGATTTGAATTTTAATGATTTCAAAAAAATAATTTTAGTGTTAATTGTGAATTTGTTTAATTTTACGTTTAATTTGTCAAATATAGTCCGATGAATGTGATTTAATTCCGATTTTAGAGTTGATTTGATAAAAGTTAATTGTTGAAATTATTAGCTAATTATAAAATTTTTATCAAATTAACTCTAAAATTCATATTAAACACTAAAAATAATATAAATACCATATTAAAAAAATCAAACTTAAGTATCAAATTATGCATTAAACCTTTAACGTAAAAATAATAAATTACTCTACACAAATTCTATTTTTATTTAATTTACAATTACATTATCTAGATGATGTAAAAATAAATATTTTATATTAAAAGAAAAACCAACCAAGTCTTAATAACAAATTAAAAAAATTAAGTCGAGTCATTAACTCAAAAGAACTATGAGCGGAAAGAAATTTCTTAGAAGGCGTCCCCATCAGCAGCAGCAGCAGCGACCAAAGTCGGTGATTGTGAATACGCGCTACCAAGGTCAACACCTCCATCCTCTGCTCCAAAATCAAAAGTCCACAACTTCGGCTGCCCAAACACTGCTTACCCTATTTATTTATTCCTCTTACTCTCCAATCATGGCGCGTACTCAAAGCACGGCTGATCCTTTTCGTCTTAATGCTTCTACATTCTGTACGCCACTTAATTGCGCGTAGGTCTAGTGCTTTTCTCGTTTTCTAATGTGAACCCGACGACCAAACCTAGCTTTAGTCTTTGGGTGTACAGATTATAGACCGACCTTTCTACCTGGCATATGAATCAAATTACAAAACTATTTAGGGTTAATACCACAAGACATACCCAAAATATACTCTAAATTCTAAATTAATCCTCAAGTTTCAAATTATTGTACTTCCATTACCTTCTTTGTCAATTAAATGTTAAATCTAGTCCAAATTTCACATAGAATATATTTAAAACACATGATAAAATTTTAAGGACATGGCTATCACATTAGATCATTTAGATTTAATATATGATAAAATGAAAGAAAAAGAAATCTCTCTTAAATTTTAAGGACACATTCAATTCTTTTTTAATATATCAAATCAAAAATGTTAAATCCGAGCTAGTATTAATGTTCAAGTTGAAGGTTAACTAGATGGAAATATCTTACTATATGATATTTGATATTTTGATAATTCAATTAAAATGTTTTGAAGTTAAAGGATCAATTTTAAACTTAGACTATAAATTGAGGATGTTTGGAGCAATTAATCCAAGTTTAAAAAACTCATTTGTACGAGTCAAAATCGAAGCCCGTCGTCCCCCTTGTTTTTGCTGACTATATTTTGAGCCATTATTCATCATTATCATAATCATCATCTCACAATCACGGAAGCAAATTTGTGATTCTCACTAACTTCACTACATTTCAGCTATTCATTATTTTTTTGGTGCTGGTAAGCCATGAGGAACACAAAAAGTTCAAGTTCTGGGTGTTTCTCCGCCGTTTTCCGCCGGCTTTTTTGTTCGGGGACTCCTGAAACACATCCATCAGTCCCCATTATAGAGTTAAACGCCGTTGATATCATGGCTAAGGCTCAAGTCCAAGCATCTGAAAGTGGTCCTGGGATAGTGGCTAGGCTAATGGGGCTGGACACATTGCCAGACAACAACTGGGTTTGTAGAGGCAAAACTCCAAGTTCAGTTCCTCGGAGCAAGTCAGCCAATTTCATGGATTATATGCTGGATTTTGATTTAACAAAAGCCACTCATCGTCGAGTGAAAACGTCGACGTCGTTTCAGGAGCTACCGCAAAGTCCGCAGCTGTTGCAGCACAATCAAGAAACAATGTCTGAGCCAAGGAAATGGAAATCCCAAAGAGTAAATGGATCAAGTGGTAAGAATGTTAAGCAAAATGTGAATGTAAGAGAGAAAGTATGTTCCAAGAAGAAAAACAAGAAGATATCTAAGCTTAAAAACGAGCCAAGGAGAGTTTCTAGTAAACAATCTTTGAAGTCCAGTGGCTGCATTGGTGTAAATTCAAAGGCAAAAACTCCATTGGAGGAAGTATCTGTTAAGACGAAGAAAAAAAATCAATCTGCAGTCAGGAAAGTTGAGTATACTGACAGTAACTCGGAGGGCTCAAGTTCAAGTTTAAGCCCAGTTTCTGTCCTCTATGTCAATGATTTTGAGTCGACGAAAAACGAGGAGACTGCGTATTTCATGGAGTTGGTGGATAGACCTAGCAAAATGACAGATGAAGATATAAAATTCTCAAATTAGATAACGAAGAAACTTTTCACGTTTGAAGACTTTGAAGAAATCCGTGTGAAGCTTGAGGAGCAAATACTTGATTTAATGTTGCACCAAGTAGCTGATGAACTTGGGGGATTCCACACATGGAATGTTTGAAAACAAAAACCAACTTGGTGGGTACTTTGTGCAAAATCCAGAGTTTTTATCCTTCAAATCTACAGGTAAACCTTGAAAAATAAAATTCGAAGGAGTTGACCGAATTTGATTACTGGTGCGGTTGCCTCTGCTAGCAAATTGCAGCATGGAGTTAGTGTCAAGTAAGCAAAGGATATATGGGAATGATATTTTACATGTTCAGAAATTGTAAACTATAGTTTTAAGCGGGGGGGAATGCCCCTTATTTATAGTTTTATATTTCAGCTTTAGGCAGAGAATGGATATTTTCCACCCTTCCTTGAATGTGACATGAATACATCTTCATTGACCATTATAGTTTTTGGTATGACTGAAATCGGAACTAAGAGAATGATCGAAAAAATATTGCTTCTGTGTACTAAGAAAATGGTGTCAAAATCTAGCTCTACATTAGCTATATAACACCTCTGTCTGTCTGATCCAAAACCCCCTAAATCTTTAGGTTTTACCCTTATTTTTCCTCACTGCATCGATGAAATTAGTCATCACTTGTTGCTCATCGAGTGGTGGTATTGAGGCAAAGTGCTGCTGCACAGCATTGATAATTTTTACCCTTGATGAACCAGGCCGGATTCCCTTGATTTTGAAGTACCTTATATATCTTCTCAAAGTATTAGTTTCTAGTTTTGCGAAGTTCACCTGAGTAGTATGTCTTTCTGTACGAACTCCACGATTTTTCCCATGCTCAGATTTGACATCATTCATTTTGAATTCACTCATTTTCATTATCAAGTCTTGACCATTGTCTTCTGCATCTCCCTCAGCGAGTTTTTGCATAGTAACATCTCTGGAGCAATGGCCTTTTTTCTTACGAACCAGACTATTTTTCCCATGCTCAGACTCTTCGAAATTCTTGGTTACAAGTCTAATTGTTTGTCCACTTGATGAATCAGGTTTGACATCCTTCATTTTTAAGTCACTGATAGTCTTTCCCTCGGCAGGTTCATACATAGGAACTGGAGGATTTTTCGCACGCTCCTCCTCTTTGAAGTTCCGAAGTTTAATCTTTAGTCTTGTTGATGAATCAAGTTTGACATTCTTCATTTTGATGTCACTGATCGTCTCTCCCGAGCTTCGGTTATTGTTTTGTTTCTCTATCCGTGACTGGTTCTGTTCCCATGCATCTCCCTCAGCATGTTCATACATAGGAACTGCCGGGTTTTTCGCGTGCTCCGGATCATTGAATGTCCCAATGACGAGTCCATTTGATGAATCAGGTTTGGCATCCTTCATTTTCAAGTCACTGATTATCTTTCTCCGGCTTTGCATATTGTTTCGTTTCTCTATCTGTGGCTTGTTCTGGTCTAATGCAATTCCCTCAAAATGTTCATACATAGGAACTGGAACTGCAGGGTTTTACGCGTGCTCCAACTCATCCAGTCCAAGTCCTAGTCCTAGTTCATACATAGGCCCCACTTTTGCAACATTCCAAACTTCAACTGGTAAGCTCAGCACAGAGTTAAAAACTATCAGGAATATGATAGACCACAGTTGACTAGATTACAAATCTAACAAATTCTCTGCTTTTCCCATCATTTTCTTGCCCACCAAAATGAATGCAATGTACTTTTGTCCTATTTTCTGTATAGCTCCAAGAAAACTTATTCATAAAGAGCAGTTGTTGGAGTCACGCCATAAACCCCAACACCATGAAACAACTTTCTTTTTGTTGTTGTTTCAACACGTTGAATATCTGGAACAACTACCAAATGCGACTTTAGGACACCCTTGAGGAACATTTTTCACTTCATTATGTATTGAAAGTCAAAAGCAAAACATAAAGTTTTCTAAGTAGTTCATTAATTTCCTTTGGTTTCTCAACAACTAAAACAATATATAATTAAAGCCTGAAGATAACTACCAAAAGAACCCTAAAAAGTACTAAAATGTCGGGTATTCTTTTACGACTTTCTTGATAAAGAATCAAAAACTTTCAAAACAGAAGAAAAGAAAAATGCGTAACGAAATCAGAGAAAATAAATAGTTTGACAAATGACAAAGGGGCTAGAGAGAATGACCGTACGTACGTACCTTGAGAGGGACAAGTGGGTGTATAATTAAAGATGGTGACGTGAAAGAGAATAAGGAGTATTTTGTTTCTTTCTTCACCTTTGAAATCGGCACTCAGAATTTTACACCTTTTTTCTTTGTGTAATTAATGGCAGAATATATAACTAGTCATGGACCATCTCTCCTTTCAGTTTTAAAAGCTATTTTAGTTGAGTTCCCGCGGAGAAAATTGGTTAAATTCGTCTTCAGTCCTTGTACATTGATAAATTTTAAGATTGTAGTTCTTATATACTTGAAAGTTATATTTTGAAATCTTCTAACAGAATCATTAAATTCATCAGTATTTCTCATTAAAATTTATTTGATTAAGTTATGAGATAGAAAATAAATATATTAAATTAATAAATTTTGATGAAATATATTAACTATGTTAATAATTAAATAGAAAATTTTCAATCGAAAAAGTATGAGAATTTTAATTTTTAACTTTTCAAAATAAATATCACGCCCCATCATCCTAAACCCACGGGTCACTCCATGTGTATATATATATCTCAATTGAAGTATAGGTGTTTATATATATATGTATATATATTTATATTAATTATATAACAAAAATATTTTTGTATATATTTTTTTTAATTATTGAACAATGAATCTTATCGAACCGGGCCAAGATCAACGGCCATGAACACCTCTAATTAGAATTGAAGTTAGTATTAAAGGTATGATGTCAAATTTAGCCCTCAACATTTACATATTTTGTCAATTTGACTTTTATTTTTTTCAGCTAAATTTGGCCCTTAACTTTTTGAAAAGAGTCAAATTTGACTATCAACCTTCCAAAAAGAATTGAATTGTTATTTTGAACGAAAATATTGACTAAAACATTAAATTTTTAAACATTACAGCCTACATGTGCTCAATGCTAATTTTTATGGAATTTTTACATTTTTATTTTTTATTTTAACTATTATTATTAATTTTATATTGTTTGTTAGCATGATATAAGACAAATAATGTCATTTAGTATGAAGTATACATGGATTGCCACACGAGTTGTTATTGCAACATTGTTTACGATTTAATGTTTTAATCAATTTTTCGATTAAAAAACGTTTAGACTCTTTTTGAAACTAATGGTCCAATTTATCTTAAAAAGAATAAAAATCAAATTGATAAAAGTGTAACTATTGAGTGCTAAATTTAACATTATACCTTTATTAAATTACTTATGTAAAAGCTAAATTGTTTTGGTTTTGTTTTATTTCTTTTATGGTTAATTTAGATAGAAAGTTTCATATATAATATATTTATAAATAAACTTTGACTTTTCTAGAAAAAAATGACTTGTCTAATTAATTAATTCAATTATAGAATTCAATTTTTTTTCTTTATTTCGTTCTGATTGATTCTTGGTAAATGAAAAAAAACGATATCTTGTATTTTACAAAATACCATTGCATAAATTGTTTTTTTTTTAAATATTTCTTGAAAGAAAATTATACAATTCTTCAACTACTTATAACCTCCAAAATCTTAAATTGGAAATAATAAAAATTCAAAAAGAAAAAAGAAAAAGAATACGTACTTAAACAAGCTTGAAACACATTGTCTTAATTGTCATGACAACAGCAATACCAACAAAATGAAGTCTTAACCCCTTGCCTGACTTGATTGCTAGGTTAGAGCTACAAAATGCTATAGTCGAAAAACTGAACAATTACAAACATTTAAAGAACAATTCAAAAATGAAAACCATTAAATTACATCATTTCAATCATTCAATACAATTTAAAACCTTTCTCGAGTCTTATTCGAGCTTATGTAAGCTCTAAAGTTAACCTGGGATCAAACAAGGACTAAACTGCAAAGATCTAAAAAGTTCAGAACGACATAGTAACAAACTAACTTGACCTTGTTGCGACGACAAGGTTCCTCGTCTCGCAGTGGCCTAAAGTTCCAAGCTCATCGGGACGAGCTCTACACAACGTCACGACGTGGACCCTATTTTTGGTGCAAATTAGGCCTTTTGATACCAAATCACTTGGCCATCTAAACCATCAATCATATAGGTGCAAAAATGCACAATTAATTGTATAAACCAAGCCAAAACACATACCAAAGCATTCATTTAATCATTTTTAAAATCAACAAATGCATTATGCCTTAATCTTGAACATCATTATCACATAATTTTCCATTCAACAAGCTATACACAATGCACATACCATGCATAAACCTTATATCAAGATCATATCATAGTAATAAGCCAAATTCTTGCCAAATATACTAACTCAACAAAATAAACATTACTCTGCATTTCTATATATATATATATATATATATATATATATATATATATATATATATATATATATATATATACAAATGTTTCAAAACTAAAGTTTATAAGGCTCCTATATACATGCCACATAACTGAGATTAAAAGCACTCAAAAGTCTACCAAAAAGACAGTTGGGTAGTGTGAGCTCTATAGTGATCCGATTTATAGGTTCCACAAACAAACAAACTACAGAGAAAGTAAAACAACTAGGTAAGCATTTCGAATGCCTAGTAAATTCATATGTACAAAACAGTAAACTTACCTTGATATGTAAATAAATAGATCAACTAAGTACATATAATCATTGCTCATATATATATTAAAGCACAATAATCGTGTCAATTCCACAACAATCAAACAACAAGTAATCATACTTATATATTGATACTCTCATCTCTACTTTATTTGAACATTACTATTTCACATGTTAATTCGATTACTCATTCTGTGCTATTCGTATTATACTTATTAAAATTCAGCAAACAAATTCTTACCATTTCATTTTCGATTCATAATTTACACTAACCATTTAGTCTAATGAACTCTAGTAAACCAATTTGGATACATAGGTAACTACACCACATCAAAAAGCATCGTAGTACTGAACAAAGGCACCAAAGTGCAATCAAAGAGTACAGATGTGCTATATAGAAATCCAATTTCATGATAATTTTGATTCTCATTCTATCTATCTCAATATCATCAATTCATCAATCAAGGTATCATTTTATTCATAGCATTGTATGATTCGTCTCAATTTCAAGTCAATTTCACAAATTCACCAAGTTACACTTGTAACGCCCCGTACCCGAGACCGTCGCCGGAGTCGAACACGAGGTGTTAACAGACTTAATTCATTACTTAAACAGCTCAAACAATTTATTTTTAAAATTTTCAGTCAAGCTAGCAATCTGCATCACAGTCACTTAAAAATTCATATCTCTAGTTTCAAAACTCTAAATCCAATTCCGTAAATTTTACCTGAAACTAGACTCATATATCTATTTACTAATTTTTTTCTAGAATTTTTTGTCAAGAAAATTAGTACAGTTTATTAGTTAAAGTATCCCCTGTTTCAGGGTTCGACTGCTCTGACCTCTGTGTATTACGAATCAGATATCTCCCTGTACAGAGTTTCAATGACTATGCCGTTTGTTTCTAATAAAACTAAACTCAATAAGGAATCTGTACATATAAATCATGACTTCTAATTATATTTGAACAATTTATGGTGAATTTTCAAAGTCAGAACAGGAGATCCAGAAATCGCTCTGGCCCTATTTCACAAAAATTTAAACATCTCATAAAATATAACTCATATACCTGTTTTGTTCCATCCATATGAAAATAGACTCATAATTCTTCAATTCCATATTTTATTCACCATCTAATTGTATCTCTACTATTTTTAATGATTTTTCAAACTCAAGTCACTGCTGCTGTCTGAATCTATTTTATGGTAAATTTTACCTATTTCATGGTTTCCATGAATTAGCTAGCAATTTAGCATACATAACACCAAATATGATCATGATTAGCCATTCCAATGGCTAATCATTACCAAGCATTTCCATACCACTCAATAACCATATCATAAGACCATATATACAAAATGATTATAATGCTATACATGCCATACTCAAAATATGCAAGCCATTATGCCAAGATGGTATACGGATATAGTGTGAGCATGCCTCCGACCGTTCCCGATTTCCTAGCTGGCTTGTCAACACTACAAGGAATGAAAAGGAGGAAGTAAGCATAAATGCTTAGTAAGCTCACATGCAAATAGCAAGTAACACAACTATATAAGCAAACATAAAACATCATTTGCATAATCATCACCGAGACATTCATATCACATTTTCATTTATCATCTTACCATATTGTTGTTATATCGAATTTTCAACCCGAGGTTAAGTACATACCTGTTCAAAGTATTCATTTCACAACACTTACCAATACGTCCCTTTCATCTCAAGTATTCCTCCATTTGAGTAGAATTTTACCCGTTGAACACATCGGAATATAATTCGGATACATGGAAATTTGCACATAAGTGCCACATATGTAGCCAAGCTACCATGTAACCCGCCCATAAGTGAACTCGGACTCAACTCAATGAGCTCGGGCATTCGCATCCATAAGTGAACTCGGACTCAACTCAACGAGCTCGGATGCCTAGTAACATCTCTCGAACTCAGACTCAACTCAACGAGTTCGGACATTCGCATCCATAAGTGAACTCGGACTCAACTCAACGAGTTCGGATGCCCAAATATCCTAGTGACATGTCACTTGTATCCTAATCTATTCCTAAGGTTCAAATGGGATTTTCCTCGAACACATCTCCATGCCATCTTCCGTAAAATACCGAAACCAATACTCGGTAGCACTTTATATTTAACAAATAATTCACATAATTTGCATTTTATTCGAAAATAACCACAAAGCATATATTTCATGATAAAAATCAGCATATCATATAATTAACATCAATAACTTAAAAATAACAATTATACTACATTATTTACACATGAACTTACCTCGTATGCGAAAATGGCTATTTTACCATTTCGTCCACAACTTGGTATTTTTCCCATTTTAGCCCGAATTTTAGTTTTCCTTGCTCTATCATTTAAAATATAGTCTAATTAGGACTCACATTATTCAAATTGACCCAAAATCATATTTTGGCAAAATTATAGTTTTGCCCCTAAACTTTCACATATTTACACTTTTGCCCCAAAGCTCATAAATTAAACTTCAGCCTATTTTCTTATGTTTTATGACATGCTGATCATTTTTCCCTTCTATGGAAACATCAAATTCTCACTCTAACATGTACTTATGACTATTAGGTATTTTTACCGATTAAGCCCTTTTGCTCGTTTTCGCTTAAAACCGAGTAGTACAAGTTGTCTAACATAATTTAAAACCTCATATTATATCATAAAACACCAAAATACACAAATTTCACCTATGGGTATTTTTCCAAATATGAACCCTAGGTTGAATTATTGCTAGCATAAGCTTAATCGAGCTACCGATACTCCAAAAACGTAAAAATCGTTAAAAACGAGGCTAGAACGGACTTACAATCGAGCTTGGAAGCTTGAAAAACCCTAGCCATGGTTTCTCCTTGCTACATTCGGCCATGGGGTTGAAGATGAGCAAAATTGGCTTTTAATTTTGTATTTTAATTCATTTTACCCTAAATGACCAAAATGCCCTTACTACTAAACTTTCCAAAATTTCATCCATGTCCAATTTTGTCCATAGACTTAGAAATTGGTAAAATTCTATTTAAGACCTCTTAATTAATATTTCAAAACAATTTCATACTAGAAACTTCTAGAATGCAAGTTTTGCAAATTATTCGATTTAGTCCCTAATTTCAATTTAAGCACTTTATGCATAAAATTTCTTCACGAAATTTTCACACAATCATGCAATCATATCATAGACCTCAAAATAATCATAAAATAATTATTTCTATCTCGGATTTTGTGGTCATGAAACCACTATTCCGACTAGGCCCAAAATCAGGATATTACAACTCTCCCCCCTTTAGGGATTCTCGTCCCCGAAAATCTTACCAAAAAAGTGGTATTCACTTTTAATCTCATATTCGGTGCCGAAGAACTTTCACTTAGGCTGTACCTCCAATACATCTTTTTAATTTCTCATATGATCTGAAAGCTTACAGTCTTAACTCTCAACTGTTCTTAAATTTTCAACCCTTCTCAGTTTCCCATGATATCATGACATAAAACCCGAATCTTAACTTGATTAATGGAGACCGAAATTCCAAGAAATCCAACAATCAAAGAGACCTGAAATTCCATGAATCTGATAAGTAGGAATTCATTCAACATAGATATGATTTATAGATCTCGCCAAACATTTAACAATAGGATACATCACATTTTCCTCTTTCCGTTATGGAAATAATTCTGATATGGCCTCAAGAATAATCCTTCTCATTTCCATCCCTATATCAACACTGGCAAGGATAATTTTGATAGATCCCAATGCTTGGCTTTAACCCCTTTAACAACTCCGATTTTATGTAACATCGAATGCTCTAAACTATCACATTACCTCACTGTCTTGAAACACATCACAATTCATACAATAGTACATTACTGAAAGTCAGGAAGTCTTTACTCAATGTAGACTAGTCTAGTTCAGACGCTTCGGTTACCAATATTCTCATCTATCCAAACTTTGTCAACATGTAATAAACTTTTCAGCTTTGACAAGACGAAAACCTTATCATTCGTAGTGACTTTAACTAATATCCAACTCTTTCTAATAAATATACACTTCTCGTTCAGACTATTTACTATTTTATCAAGACAAAATGAAATTATATTATCGACTTGAGAAAATAATCCCGACATAATTGTCACATGAAATCTTTCAAATAAATAATTCACCATACCGACTGAAACTCGCGCTTTTATCACCTATGCCTTTACTGATGTCAAATCCTTACACAGAAATTAGAAAAAATCCCAATACTAAAATCACCACATTACCAAGATCAAATTAGAAGTATAGTCATATTTGACATGATTATCACGAGCTAAAGAGCGTACTTCGAACATGAGTCATAATTGACAAATTATGGAACAAAGATAATAAGAAAACCGAATAAAGAAATCCAAGATAGAGAAACCCAGAATAAAGAAATCCAGAATAAAGAGATCCAGGATAAAGAAACCCAAGATACGATATTATGCCAGAAAATCAAAAACCAAACTCATAGAGAAAATATAGAATACCCCGATAATTCTTCAAAGAAAGAAAGTCCAAAAGAAAACATCATTTAATCCCACTGAAATCAAATATAACAAGATCAATATATCTTCCCATACATATACATCAGATGAAGCATCAAGTAGAAGAAACAGAATCATAATATCATATGTATTCTCTCATCAATTCTTATCAGACGAAATGAAATAAAATATCCGATGAAATAGAGCAATATAAATTATAAACCAGTCAGACTACTAATGCTTTCATCCAACACCAGAATTAGAAGACATTCCCATATAATAAGAATTTCTTCGAAGATCAATAGCCATAGAAATATTTACGAGAACGGGTAAACACATAGAACATCTCAAAAGAGATCGCTAAATCTGTCCGGTCATAACTGTCACACTCGAGATAGTTCACATTTCAAATATCATTTCCCCAACTAGTTCGCCATCACAAATTTCATATTAAACCATTCACTAAAGAAGGCCGATTCTGAATAAATTTTGATTTACACTTTTCTCGACCTTGCACCGAGTAATTCGATTTACCAAAGAGAATTCCTTCTCTAACTGGACAAAGGCATAATTCCAATAATCTTTATATCAATCCGATACTTTATTGACTCGACTTTACTTATCAGCTCATTTTCAATCTCGATCATACTTATAATTATTCTATCATTGAACTCTTTGGGTTCTCAACCGAAACTTATTCAATACAAATCTCATGAAATTCCATTATAAGTACCATTTCGGTAAGGGGGAGGGGTTGTAGGACCTCTGACTCGACTTTCTTATACATACACATATGACACAACTTCCATCATTATAGCAACATCATCAAAATCATGTCATTCATTCAGGCAATGCAATATTCATGTTGGCTTACACAAATTTTCCTATTGTCCCATTTAGACAATATACTTATGCATACATTCTATGTTTTCTAGATAGCTTTACTTATCCATTCATTTAATTAAATTAATTCATGCTCATGACATTATATAAGGCCAAACAAACATAGATATTTGCATCACAATCACAACTTTCATTTCGTGCATCATCATGTACATATCATTACAATCATATAATTCAATCCAACAATTTAATTAACATAGATAAGTTCATTTCATTATAATCTTTTATCTCATAAAAATTATATATCATTAGCATTCATCAACATTAGATGTCCAAATCAAGACAAGGACATTTTCATTCGTATCACAATATTATGACTTTTATTCATACCTCTACTACTCTCTATTTATTCCGTTCATCTTATCAAGTAAGCCACATACACTACATCATATGAGCATTAAGCAAATATGAATATTTATCACATATGTATCATAAACTTTTATTCATACTTTTCTGAACCGAGACTTATCATAATCATAATTTTACTCAAATACATTCACATAACATTGAACATGGTCGGCGCAGCTCGGTTGGAGAGTACCCTGTCTAAATAAGACGGTACTCATACGCGTCGGAAGACATCACACTATCACAGATCAGTGGCATGTATAGCTAAACTTTTACACATGCTAGGTTAGTCCGAGAACCGACTAAATCTGCTCTGATACCACCAAATGTAACGCCCCGTACCCAAGACCGTCACCGGAGTCGAACACGAGGTGTTAACAGACTTAATTCATTACTTAAACAGCTCAAACAATTTATTTTTAAAATTTTCAGTCAAGTTAGCAATCGCATCACGGTCCTTAAAATTCATATCTCGAGTTCCAAAACTCTAAATCCAATTCCATAAATTTTCTCTGAAACTATACTCATATATCTATTTACTAATTTTTTATAGAATTTTTGGTCAAGCAAATTAGTACATTTTATTAGTTAAAGTATCCCCTGTTTCAGGGTTTGACTGCTCTGACCTCTGTGTATTATGAATCAGATTTCTCCCCGTACAGAGTTTCAATGACTATGCTGTTCATTTCTAATAAAACTAGACTCTATAAGGAATCTGTACATATAAATCATGACTTCTAATTATCTTTGAAAAATTTATGGTGAATTTCCAAAGTCAGAACAGGAGATCCAGAAATCGCTCTGGCCCTGTTTCACAAAAATTTAAACATCTCATAAAATATAACTCATATACCTGTTTTGTTCCATCCATATGAAAATATACTCATAATTCTTCAATTCCATATTTTATTCACCATCTAATTGTATCTCTACTATTTTTAATGATTTTTCAAACTCACGTCACTGTTGCTGTCTGAATCTATTTTATGGTAAATTTTACCTATTTCATGGTTTCCATGAATTAGCTAGCAATTTAGCATACATAACACCAAATATGATCATGATTAGCCATTCCAATGGCTAATCATTACCAAGCATTTCTATACCACTCAATAACCATATCATAAGACCATATATACAAAATGATTATAATGCTATACATGCCATACTCAAAATATGCAAGCCATTATGCCAAGATGGTATACGGATATAGTGTGAGCATGCCTCCGACCGTTCCCAATTTCTGAGCTGGCTTGTCAACACTACAAGGAATGAAAAGGAGGAAGTAAGCATAAATGCTTAGTAAGCTCACATGCAAATAGCAAGTAACACAACTATATAAGCAAACATAAAACATCATTTGCATAATCATCACCGAGACATTTATATCACATTTTCATTTATCATCTTACCATATTGTTGTTATATCGAGTTTTCAACCCGAGGGTAAGTACATACCTGTTCAAAGTATTCATTTCATAACACTTACCAATGCGTCCCTTTCATCTCGAGTATTCCTCCATTTGAGTAGAATTTTACCCGTTGAACACATCAGAATATAATTCGGATACATGGAAATTTGCACATAAGTGCCACATATGTAGCCAAGCTACCATGTAACCCGCCCATAAGTGAACTCGGACTCAACTCAACGAGCTCAGGCGTTCGCATCCATAAGTGAACTCGGACTCAACTCAACGAGCTCGGATGCCTAGTTGCATCTCTCGAACTCGGACTTAACTCAACGAGTTCGGACATTCGCATCCATAAGTGAACTCGGACTCAACTCAACGAGTTCGGATGCCCAAATATCCTAGTGACATGTCACTTGTATCCTAATCTATTCCTAAGGTTCAAATGGGATTTTCCTCGAACACATCTCCATGCCATCTTAGTAAAATACCAAACCAATACTCGGTAGCACTTTATATTTAACAAATAATTCACATAATTTGCATTTTATTCAAAATAACCACAAAGCATATATTTCATGATAAAATCAGCATATCATATAATTAACATCAATAACTTAAAATAACAATTATACTACATTATTTCCACATGAACTTACCTCGTATGCGAAAATAGCTATTTTACCATTTCGTCCACAACTTGATATTTTCCCCATTTTAGCCCAAATTTTAGTTTTCCTTGCTCTATCATTTAAAATATAGTCTAATTAGGACTCACATTATTCAAATTGACCCAAAATCATATTTTTGCAAAATTACAGTTTTGCCCCTAAACTTTCACATATTTACACTTTTGCCTCAAAGCTCGTAAATTAAATTTCAGCCTATTTTCTTATGTTTTATGACATGCTGAACATTTTTCCCTTCTATGGCAACATCAAATTCTCACTCTAACATGTACTTATGACTATTAGGTATTTTTACCGATTAAGCCTTTTTGCTCGTTTTCGCTTAAAACCGAGTTGTACAAGTTGTCTAACATAATTTAAAACCTCATATTATATCATAAAACACCAAAATACACAAATTTCACCTATGGGTATTTTTCCAAATATGAACCCTAGGTTGAATTATTGCTAGCATAAGCTTAATCGAGCTACTAGGACTCTAAAAACGTAAAAATCGTTAAAAACGAGGCTAGAACGGACTTACAATCGAGCTTGGAAGCTTGAAAAACCCTAGCCATGGTTTCTCCTTGCTACATTCGGCCATGGGGTTGAAGATGAGCAAAATTGGCTTTTAATTTTGTATTTTAATTCATTTTACCCCTAAATGACCAAAATGCCCTTACTACTAAACTTTCCAAAAATTTCATCCATGTCCAATTTTTGTCCATAGACTTAGAAATTGGTAAAATTCTATTTAAGACCTCCTAATTAATATTTTAAAAACAATTTCATACTAGAAACTTCTAGAATGCAAGTTTTGCAAATTATTCGATTTAGTCTCTAATTTCAATTTAAGCACTTTATGCATAAAATTTCTTCATGAAATTTTCACACAATCATGCAATCATATCATAGACCTCAAAATAATCATAAAATAATTATTTCTATCTCGGATTTTGTGGTCATGAAACCACTATTCCGACTAGGCCCAAAATCAGGATATTACAAACACTATTTTTAATTTAGTCTTCTATCTCTTTAGTAAATCAAATTCATACCAATACTATTTGATCAGTCATAATCAACAATCAATTTATTAAATATATTAAATTTCAATTCGTCATATTCAATTTATCATTTCTGACAAAAACAACAATCGATAAGGTGTTAGGGACTATTTCACAATTTCCTATTATTCGCGATTATCCTTCAATTGGTTTAAATCTCGACCATGCAAGAGGATCAAACAAGCTTGAAGTAAAACAATGGTTTCTCAAGTTTTCTTTTGTGTTTTCGGTTGAAGATGAAAGAAATAAAATGGATGATTTTTTTTTATATATATCATATTATTATTATTAAAGTTTTACTATTTTAATAAAGGAAATCAATCCAATCGTCCATTACCTTTCAAAAGTGATTAATTTCCACTTTAAAATTTGGTTAATTTACCATCTAAGACTTTCAACTAATAAAATTCTATAACAATTAAAATTTACCACCTTTACAGTTTAGTTGTACCAAAATTAGTCACTAATTCGAAAAAATTACCTAGCTAAAATTAAATTCACCTACATAAAAACTCTATAAACATTTAATAAAAATATTTATGAGCTCGATTTACAAAAACAAGGTCTTGATACCTCACTTTCGGACACCACTAACTTTAGGGTCTTTACACTTGTACGTTAATTAATTATCAAATTGAAAAAAATTAAAGGACCACACTCTAATTAAACTTCATAATAACCTCGTAAATATTAAATAATAATATTTACAAACTAGATTATTGGTAAATGAGATTTCAAAACCACTATTTTCGACACCATTGAAAAGCAGGTTGTTACAACTCTCCCTTCTTAGGAAATTTCATCCTTGAAACTTTTTTACCTAAGAAAAGATTTGGGTATTGTGATTTCATTGATTCTTCGTTTCTCACGTAGCTGCTTCAATACCATGTCAGTGCCACAACACTTTCAGCAATGGTACTTGTTTATTCCGTACTTCTTTCACTTCTTAAGCTAAGATTTTCATTGGTTCTTCACTATCGTCAAATCGGGCTACAACTCTATTTCATCTAGTGAAATCATGTGGGAGTGATCAAAACGGTAATGACGTAGCATTGATACATGGAAAACATCATTAATCTTTTTCAAGTTCTGATGGCAGTGCTAGTCGATATCCTTTAATATCTAAATCATTCGTTCTAATTGTCTATTAGTTTGATGAAGAAACACTATATTAAAGGTCTATTAACTTCTCAAGTGAGTACTCGGTTTAGATAGAAATATAGTGTGCTAACTTGATCCAACTGTCAATTATAACTCAGATTGCATCTTCCTTTTTTGGCAACAACAGTTAATCTGATATGAAACACTTATTGGTTTGTCGCCATTTCATTCCTAAATCATTACAAATTATAGCTACCTGGATGGAACTTGATGCTTGACTTTAGCTTACTGACATATCATACATTTTTTCACATATCCAAAAATCTTTCTTTTCATACTTCTCACCAGTACAATTGTTTCTCTCGCAAGGTTTGTAGTATTATTCTCAGATATTGATCATGTTCATTTTTTATTTCTCAAGAAATTTTAGAATATCATCAAACAACACAACTATAAGCCAATCCCAGTACCGTTGAAAATTATGTTCACCTAATCCATAAAAACAGTTGAGCGTTAACAATACCTAATGACGTCATCAAAAACTTGTAGAGTCCATAACGGGTTTGAAAAGCAATTTTTACTACATCCAATTCCTTAAATCTGACTAACAATAATCTGATTGAAGACCAATCTTAAAAAACACGATCGTTCTTTTATGCTGATCAAACAAGTTGTCAATACAGAGTAACATATACTTGTTTTTATGGTCACTCAATTTAATTGTCGTTAGTTAATGCATAATTTTTGGATTTTGTCTTATTTTACACAAACAACACTGGAATACCATAAAGTGATATACTCAATCATATAAATCCTCAATTTAACAATTCTTGTAGCAGTGCCTTCAATCCTTTCAATTCTGTCGGTTTCATTCTATACAGTGCAATAGGTATTGAAGCAATACCCGATGCTATTTTAATAACAAATTCAACCTCTCTCTTAGGTGGTAAATGCCAATTCTTCAGGAAATATATCAGTGAATTCATTAACTATTGGAACTTGTTCTATCATTGATCCTGACATTCAAGTGTCTAAGATATAAATTAGATATGTTTCATAACCCTTTTTGATAAATTCTAGAGGAGATATCGCTAATATGATATTGGTAGAATAATCAAGTCTGTCCGCTTTAACATGAATCAAATCACCATTCTAGCATCTCAGTACAACTCGTTTCTATCTATAATTGACAATGACATCATGCAGAGTTAACCAATCTTTACCGAGAATAACATCAAATTCATTAATGGCATTAACATCAGATTGGTAGGAAAATCACAACCCCAATTTCTCAATGGACAACTTTTATATACTTTGCTAACAAAGACATATTGACTTATTGGGTTTGACACTTTAATATCAAATTCAGTCAAATCTATTGGCATATTTCTTTTAATTACTAATACAGTGTAAACATATGAATGAACTAGCCTAGATTCAATCAGAGAATATATAATGACATGAAGAAAAGAAAATGTACCAGTAATCATGTTAGGGACTATAGCCTCCTCTCTGATTAGTATCGTATAAGCTCTGGCTGGCACACGAGTTTTAGATCTTACAACTGTATCCCTGATTCCTTCGTGGTAAACTCCAACATTACTGTCAGATCCCAAAATTTTACCTCTCTGTGAAGTCGTCAATTGTTTTGTAGTTGATCTGTAACACTCCTAACCTGTATCTGTTGCTGGAATAGGGTTACAGAGTATTATCGTACAATCATAACTTCAAAATTTTGTTTACAAACATTATATAAATCATGGTATAAATCAATCAAACACATGCATAACATCCCTTAATCGAGCCCTCGAGGCCTTTAACACAGTTTAGAAATGATTTGGGAATAAATTGGAATCACATAAAATTTCATAGAAAAATATATAATATTCAAACTGCAAGGGTCACACTACCATGTTGCATGGCCATGTGTTACACACGGTTGAGGCACACGCTCGTGTCTTAAGCCGTGTGGACAAGAAATAGGTCAAATTCAAGTCATTTCTTTCACCCTAAACATACCCATACATTTAAGCCATTTGCACCTATTTCAAGTGTTCAAAATGCAGTTAAAACAAGCATAATAAAACTAGATCAATATGGCATATTTGCATACAACCAATATGCCCTACAAGGCACCTCAAATGCAAGTATACAAATTCACCTAAACATGTATACTTACTACATCTTCATCATACTCATATAATTCAATACTACTTCTAAAACATACCATAATAATGATTATTAGAACTTCCACACAAATATACCATTTAGTCACTCAACATGCACCATAACTTAGCCATATTCACACTCATCAACAAGTCACCAAAAGTAACAAGATTACATCAACTAAAATGACATATACATGCCAAACTCATCAACTAACATAAAACCATAAGTCCTCCTATACATGCCATTATAACCTTGACCAACGCATCAAAACTACCGATATAATCGCTGAACAGTGTGATAGATCTCTGACGAGCTTCCAAACCGGTCGAGCCTCTTATAATCTGTAAAGTAACGGATAAACAACTACGTAAGCAATGAATGCTTAGTAAGCTTGTACAAACTTTAAACATAATATTCCAATTCAATAATAAACTTTATATGATAAATATAAAGCTATACCAATGCCTCAAGATTTATCAACTATATAACCACCAACTCATAAATGAGCAAGTCTATCAACATCATATATATTTTTATTCCTAACATAATAGGATTTTATAAAACATTTTACACCATCATTAACCTTTTCATAAAACTACGGATAACTTACTTTACTTACTTTCCATTCCATCTACTAAACATAAACTTAAATAACAACATCAATTAACTAATTAATATCTTTATTCATAATATAGGTAAGTTCAACCATAACATACGTAATTTCTCATATATAAGTGCATTATTCAACTCATTAATCTATTATTCATCATATCACATTTCAATTATGAACTTACTATTTCATTACCTTTTCTTACTGTTTCATTTGTATAATACAAAACATAAGCATATACATCTATCATAATCTCAAGCTTGACATAATCCTAATCACCATCATCAATACACAAGTTAGTGCATTTATGTATATAACTCATTGGGGTCAATCACATGATAAACCATTTTATAAGAAATTCCACCTTTTGAATCTTACCACCTTTTCATGAATATATGTAACACCCCAAACTCGGCCCAGACTTTGTGACCGGATCCGACATGCCACATCGAAGCGTTCAAAATATTTTATATTGTTGATCCTGAAAAACTTACTTAGTGTTTTAAAAGATAATTTCATTATAGGTTAAAGTGAATGGAAGTCATGCACCGGTAGGAAACCTAAAAGAGGCGGTGAGTCCATCGGATTGCTAAGTACCAAGCTCCTTCGGATCCAATCCTAGACATGCATACCGCCATTGCCACACCTTAACGTCATGGATATTTCTAGGAAACCGATTTGATTAAGTAATTTTTAGGAAAAGTGATTAATTTTGGAAAATACTTTCATTGCGGAAGCTTTGTTTGTTGTCGTGTTATTTTGAAATCAATTGTTGTTTTTAAAAACGCGCCCTAAAGGATTCCAATTTCAACAGTTAAAATAAGTAATACCTATCTTAGTAATACATATTAAAACCATCAAAAATAATTAAGCGGCCTTATTACATTTAAAAACCCAAAACTTCAAACGTAAATAAAAGGATGTCCAGTTCACCAGAAGAAAATCAAACTTTCAAAACGGGTGGCCACTCCGAATTCCTTCACAGCTCCAAGCCCACTATGGTTGGGGATTACTGCGTGGATGAAAATAAAAGGGGTGAGTTTGGGGAAACTCGATGTGTAAGGAAAACCCATTCAAAGCCCAAGTCGGTCAAGCCTATTGGGCCTAAGCCCATTCAGTAATGATGGTCTTGGACGAGCCCTTTCAGATTATAATAAACGGGCCTTAGCCCTTATTCAGATAATGATATGGCCCATAGGCCCATTTTAAAATACATGCAACATCAATAACATATGCAAGCCCATTTGGGAGACTACTCAACCCACCAACCACTACACTCCACCCGTACCAGCCCTACACTCCATGTGGGGAATAGTTCAACCCACCCACCCAACACTCCACGATTTGCGACCTTGCACGCTCGATTAACATAAATTGAGGCAAAGCCTCCAAGATCGTGGACAAGCCACTTTCAGTACTTCCTCCGTCAATATCCCAATCCCATGCATCGATAATAACAACATGGCATGCAAGAAATAACAACAATCAAACATGCATTTAGGTCAATTTAACCCTAGGGTATTTCGATAATTTATCTACTAGGGGTAAAACGTAAATTTTCCACTTTTAAAGGTATTTCAGAATTTATCTATTTTAGGGTTTTTCATGCATATTCCTACTTTTCACGTACTAACGTAATCACGCATCGAGTGTTCTTACCGAATTGGGCCTGCTTGGCCCATCATTCCAATTTTGGCCTATTAAGCCCAAAAATATCGAGGCACGTAAATTATGCACTTTGCAATCCAAATTTTGCGTTTACCAAAAACATTAATCGATTTACCTCACGAGCATTCGCACACTCGCAAATCTACAAAATACCGGTTTTCGGCATTTCGGCTTTTCGACTTTTACCGATCCAGACTAAGAAAGAGGGTTTTAGTTACACACCTGTTTGCGAAGATATGCTGACGAGATCCACACATGAACCGCCTACAATTGGATTACTAACATGTTAATCTAACTATTCAAATACAAACTACGTATTAACCCCTTACAATATTCGGCCAACCACACCTACAGATCATAGTAAGCTTATAAGAAATCAATAAGCAACTCATTAACAAATTTTTGTCAATGTTTACCACATAATCATAATTTCACTGCAAGCTATCTTCCTGAGCAACAGTCACTAAATCATTTATAACTGGAGCTACGAAACTCCAAATCAAGTGCCGTTAATTTTCCCTGAAAATAGACTCATATATCTTTTATTCATAAAATTTTCAGAATTTTTGATTTGGCCAATCAATACCAGATTTTTCTTAAATTATCCCATGTTTCACTGTTTGACTAATCTGACCACTCTTCATTACGAATCAAATTAATCATTGTACAGAATTCAAAATATGTTCTCCTTTATTTCATTTGAAACTAGACTCATTAAGCTTTAATTACATAATTTATGTAGCTTCTAACTCATCTCCCACAATTTATGGTGATTTTCCAAATTCACGTTACTGCTGCTGTCCCAAGCAGATTTATTACCAAATCACTCTTTCACACCTAACTTGCATGCTTGTTATTTAAACATGTATATCACCAATCAATCATCACATATCTATGATTTTACTTAAGTATAATCTCCATTTCATCATTTTAAAGCACAACATGTTAGCTGATTTTTCCCTTTAACATCTAAGGCACATGCATGCTCATTTGTTTGGCTCAACTTCACCTATCTTCCATTTTTTCATCAAAAGAACATGAAACAACAACCATTTCCTTCATTTTAATTCATGACTAAATGCTCACAACACAACTAAAAACTAAAATATGCTTCAAGAGTTAAGGTAGAATCAAGAAGAACTCATAAACATCAAGATAGAAGCAAACTACCATGAACTTACCTTCAATTTTCTTCCCCAAGTGACCGAACATTCAAGAGCTTTCTCCTCTCCTTTCTCTTCTCTAACTTTAGGCTATGATGAACAAATATGGACAAAACTTTGTTCTTTTCACCCCTTTTTCTTTTAATAAAATTTCATATTTCATCCATTTAATTCTTTAATACAAAAGACATGAAATGCCCATCATGTAACATTTACCTAAATCATTATCATGGAACATTTACCTAACCCATTATCATGGAATATTTACCTAATCCATTATCATGGAACATTTACCTAACCCATTATCAATTTGTACCATGAATTATGGATATCAAGTGCTCATATTATCTACAACAACATGATGGCTAGCCACTTCATGTAAAATGGGAGGTTTGTCATGCAAATCCTCCTATTTTGCACTCCTATTTATTTGGCCATTTCAATTTAGCCTATAGCATTTTCAAACATTTTCACATAGGTCCTATTTCATAATTTCACTCCCTTTTTCTTATGGAACAAAAATTAACTAAAATTACTGGGTTCTATCTTAAGCTTGGGCCTTCTAGTGGCCCACAAACATAATTAAACCTATGCCAACATTTACAGAATTCCTGAAAATTGGGGCGTTACAACTCTACCCTCCTTAAAGAAATTTCGTCCTCGAAATTTACCTGATCCAAACAGATGAGGGTATTGCTGTTGCATCGCCTCTTCTGGCTCCCAAGTGGCTTCCTCTCTGCCATGATTACACCAAAGCACTTTCACTAACGGGACATATTTCCTTCTGAGAACCTTAACATCTCGAGCCAATATTTGCACAGGCTCCTCCTCAAAGGTCAAATCAGTCTGAACTTCAATTTCTGCAACTGGCATGACATGAGCAGGTTTAGAACGACAACGCCTTAACATGGAGACGTGAAAAACATCGTGAATCCTGTCTAAATCTGGAGGCAATTCCAATTGATAAGCCACTGGGCCTACTCGCTTCAAAACCTGATAAGGCCCAATGAACCGCGGACTCAACTTGCCCTTCTTACATAACCTTAATATCTTCTTCCAAGGAGAAACCTTTAAGAGGACCATATCACCTACTGAGTACTCAATCTCCTTACACTTCAATTCTATATACGACTTTTGCCTATTAGATGCTTCTTTTAACCGGTCCCTAATTATTCTGACCTTATCCTCAGTATTAGCTACCAACTCTGGTCCAAGAATTTGTCGCTCTCCTAGTTCAGTCCAACAACTAGGTGTACGACACCTTCGTCCATACAGTGCTTCATACGGTGCCATTCGAATACTCGCCTGGTAACTTTTATTGTACACAAATTCTGCCAACGGCAAGTAATCCTCCCAACTACCTCGAAAGTCAATCACGCATCCTCTCAACATGTCCTCCAGAATCTGAATAACCCTCTTTGACTGACCATCAGTTTGGGGATGGAAAGCCGTACTAAAGTTCAATCGCATCCCCAACGCCTCATGCAACTTTTACCAAAATCGAGATGTGAATCTGGGATCCCGGTCAGAGACAATCGAAACTGAGACTCCATGAAGTCATACAATCTCCGCCACATACAGCTTGGCTAACTTTTGAAGCGAAAAGTCAGTACGTACAGGTATGAAATGGGCTGATTTGGTCAACCTATCCACAATCACCCACACCGAGTCTTTCTTTAATGGTGTCAAAGGCAGTCCACTCACAAAGTCCATGGTTACCCTCTCCCACTTCCAAAGTGGTATCTTCACTGGCTACAACAGTCCAGAAGGTAATTGACGCTCAGCTTTCACTTGTTGGCATGTCAGACATTTCCCTACAAACTCTGTTACTTCTCGTTTAAGTCCAGGCCACCAGTACAATTCTCGTAAGTCGTGATACAACTTGTTCCCTCCAGGATGCATGGCACATAGTCCCCCATGAGCTTCCTTCAATATTGTCTACCTTAAATCAGAGTCCCTCGGAACAAAAATTCTTCCTCGGAAACACAGAACTCTATCACCATTTAAACCGAACTCAGAAGTTTCCCCTTTCTTAACTTGTTGAAAATGAGCGACCAAAGACTCATCGTTCAACTGCTTTTCCTTAATCTGATCCACCAGGTTGGCCTCACTTGCAACTCAACCAACAGACTTCTATCATCATACAGACTCAGACGAGCAAACATTGCTCTCAGATTAGATACAGTTCTACGACTTAGAGCATCGGCTACCATATTAGCCTTGCCTGGTGATACTCGATCGAATAGTCATAATCCTTAAGCAACTCAATCCATATCCTTTGCCTAAGGTTCAGCTCCTTCTGAGTCAACAAATACTTAAGACTCTTGTGGTCTGTGTATATAATACACCTCTCCCCGTACAAGTAATGTCTCCAAATCTTAAGTGCAAATATCACTGCTGCCAACTCTAAATCATGAGTCGGATAGTTCCCCTCATGAGGCTTAAGCTATCGTGATGCATATGCAACCACCTTACCCTCTTGCATTAACACGCAGCCCAAACCCACGTGTGATGCATCACTGCATACGATAAAATCCTTCCCGGACTCTGGTCAATTAACACAGTGCTTTAGTCGAACTTTCTTCAACTTCTCAAAAGCCTCCTGCTGGGTCTCACCATACAAACGGTACCCTTTCCTTATGAGTTTTGTCGAGGTGCCGCCATCACGTAAAAACCTTCCACAAACCTTCTGTAGTATCCTGCCAACCCTAGGAAACTTCAAATTTCCGACACCGTCCTAGGTGGCTTCCACTCCAAAATTGCTTCAATCTTTCGAGGGTCCACCTTAATCCCTTCGGCAGAGACCACATGTCCTAAGAAGGTTACCTCCCTCAACCAAAATTCACACTTGCTGAACTTCGCGAAAAGTTCCTTCTCCCTTAACACTTGTAGCACTATACGGAGATGCTCATCATGTTTCGCTTCATTTTCAGAATATACTAGGATATTGTCAATAAAGACGACTACAAACTGATCTAAAAATGGTTGGAACACACGGTTCATGAGATCCATAAACGCTACAGGAGCGTTTGTTAGTCCAAATGGCATAACCAGAAACTCGTAATGACCATACCGAGTCCTGAATGCCGTCTTATGGATATCTACCTCCTTGACCCTTAACTGATGATATCCAGATTAGAGGTCGATCTTAGAAAATACAGAAGCTCCTCTAAGCTGGTCGAACAGATCGTCAATCCTTGGTAGTGGATACTTATTCTTAATTGTCAGTTTGTTCAACTGGCGATAATCAATGCACATCCGCATTGTACCATCCTTCTTCTTCACGAGTAGCACCGGTGCTCCCCATGGAGACACGCTTGGCCTAATGAAGCCGCTATCCAACAACTCTTGAATTTGTGCCTTTAGCTCCACTAACTCCTTCAGTGCCATTCTATACAGTGTGATAGACACTGGTGCCGTTCCATGCAATAAGTCGATTCCAAACTCCACTTCTCGGTTCGGAGGCAATCCTGGAAGCTCTTCCGGAAAAACATCTTGGAACTCTTATACGGTCCTAACCTTATCCACTGTCAGTCCCTCCTCTTCTGACTGACTTACAAATGCCAAATAGACCTCACAACTTTTCCGAATCCACTTTTCAGCTCTTAATACCGACACAACATTGGACAAATAATCCCTTCACTCACCTATCACCATAACCTCCTCATCTTTTGTGGTCCTTAACACCATTCGTTTAGCAGCACAATCCAGAGTCGCTTTATGCTTAACAAGCCGCCTATTCCCAAAATGAGATCAAACTCTCCGAACGGTAACTCCATCAGATCTCCAGGGAAAATCTTACCTTGAGTTTCCAAGGGTACATCCCTATACAGTTTGTCTACCCTAACCGAGTGACCCAAAAGACTTAGTACAGATACCCCACTCACAATCTCTTCAGAGCAGTCCAAGTTGTCCATAATCCGTTCTGTGGCCTCCAATCAATATTCTGCCACATTCGAGGCGATACCAGACACGCCCCTAAAGATCTCCGCTCCGTTAGCAAAGTCGTTCGTAAATAGATCCCCGAACTCCATTGCCCATACTTGCCCTTTAACCCTTTCCGAACACAGTATTGCTCGTGACGGGCATCATCCACGCATCTGCGGTCATGAGACTCTACCTCATGTTTGCCGTGATGCGGTGCATCCACCGCCGCATATGTCTTGAAGACGAAGATCTCGCCGAGCACTTCCTCGGCTCCGTCCACGGCCTCTTGTACTCATATCGTATTATCTTGATTACAATTTTTATGCATCAATTAATATTCTAGTGTTTATTACGATGTTTTATGAATCGAATGATAAAGAGTTCGAGTTTGTTTTCGCAGAATCAAGTCTAGCTACGCTTTGATCTCTTATCGATTTTCCTATGGTTTCAGATCATCCTATCTAGAGTATCCTAATAGGGTTTCATGATGCATGATAATTCAGGAAAATATTCGAAAAGTTCGAGTAATACTTACGTGCTTGGTAGGAGATTCTAATGTCACCTTCTAAAGATCTAAATTTTGAAAATTACGTTTTTCGTAAAAAAATTATTTTGAAAATCTTTGTTTTTGTAAACCCATTCCACAAAGAGTTGATGCAACCTAGGCTCGATACCACTAAATGTAACACCCCAAACTCGCCCAGACGTTGTGATCGGATCCGACATGCCACATCGAGCGTTTAAAATATTTTATATTGTTGATCCCGAAAAACTTACTTAATGTTTTAAAAGATAATTTCATTATAGGTTAAAGTGAATGGAAGTCATGCACCGGTAGGAAACCTAAAAGAGGTGGTGAGTCCATCGGACCGCTATACCAAGCTCCCTTCTGGATCCAATCCTAGACATGCATATCGCCATTGCCACACCTTAACGTCATGGATATTTCTAGGAAACCGATTTGATTAAGTAATTTTAGGAAAAGTGATTAATTTTGGAAAATACTTTCATTGCGGAAGCTTTGTTTGTTGTCGTGTTATTTTGAAATCAATTGTTGTTTTTGAAAACGCGCCCTAAAGGATTCCAATTTCAACAGTTAAAATAAGTAATACCTATCTTAGTAATACATATTAAAACCATCAAAAATAATTAAGCGGCCTTATTACATTTAAAACCCAAAACTTCAAACGTAAATAAAAGGATGTCCAGTTCACGTAAGAAAATCAAACTTTCAAAACGGGTGGCCACTCCAATTCCTTCATGACTCCAAGCCCACTATGGTTGGGGATTACTGCGTGGATGAAAATAAAAGGGTGAGTTTGGGGAAACTCAAGTGTAAGGAAAACCCATTCAAAGCCCAAGTCGGTTCAAGCCTATTGGGACTAAGCCCATTCAAGTAACAGTGGTAATCGGACCGAGCCCTTTTCAGATTATAATAAACCGGGCCTTAGCCCTTATTCAGATAATGAGATGGCCCATAGGCCCATTTTAAAATACATGCAACATCAATAACATATGCAAGCCCATTTGGGAGACTACTCAACCCACCAACCACTACACTCCACCTGCACCAGCCCTACACTCCATGTAGGAATAGCTCAACCCACCCACCCAACATTCCACATTCTTGCCTTTGCTGCTCGCTTATCAAAGAATTGAGGCAAAGCCTCCAAGACGTGGACAAGCCACTTTCGATTTCCTCCGTCAATATCCCAATCCCATGCATCGATAATAACAACATGGCATGCAGAAATAACAACAATCAAACATGCATTTAGGTCAATTTAAATTTTCCCTAAAATAGACTCATATATCTTCTATCCATAAAATTTTCAGAATTTTTGGTTTGGCCAATCAATACCGATTTTTCTTAAATTATCCCATGTTTCACTTTGTTTGACTAATCGACCACTCTTCATTACTTAATCAAATTAATCATTATACAGAATTCAAAATATGTTCTCCTTTATTTCATTTGAAACTAGACTCATTAAGCCTTAATTACATAATTTATGTAGCTTCTAACTCATCTCCCACAATTTATGGTGATTTTCCAAATTCACGCTATCGCTCTCGTCCCAAGCGATTTATTACCAAATCACTCTTTCACACCTAACTTGCATGCTTGTTATTTAAACATGTATATCACCAATCAATCATCACATATCTATGATTTTACTTAAGTATAATCTCCATTTCATCATTTTAAAGCACAACATGTTAGCTAATTTTTCCCTTTAACATCTAAGGCACATGCATGCTCATTTGTTTGGCTCAACTTCACCTATCTTCCATTTTTCATCAAAAGAACATGAAACAACAACCATTTCCTTCATTTTAATTCATGACTAAATGCTCACAACAAAACTAAAAACTAAAATATGCTTCAAGAGTTAAGGTAGAATCAAGAAGAACTCATAAACATCAAGATAGAAGCAAACTACCATGAACTTACCTTCAATTTTCTTCCCCAAGTGACCGAACATTCAAGAGCTTTCTCCTCTCCTTTCTCTTCTCTAACTTTAGGCTATAATGAACAAATATGGACAAAACTTTGTTCTTTTCACCCCTTTTTCTTTTAATAAAATTTCATATTTCATCCATTTAATTCTTTAATACAAAAGACATGAAATGCCCATCATGTAACATTTACCTAAATCATTATCATGGAACATTTACCTAACCCATTATCATGGAATATTTACCTAATCCATTATCATGGAACATTTACCTAACCCATTATCAATTTGTACCATGAATTATGGATATCAAGTGCTCATATTATCTACAACAACATGATGGCTAGCCACTTCATGTAAAATGGGAGGTTTGTCATGCAAATCCTCCTATTTTGCACTCCTATTTATTTGGCCATTTCAATTTAGCCTATAGCATTTTCAAACATTTTCACATAGGTCCTATTTCATAATTTCACTCCCTTTTTCTTATGGAACAAAAATTAACTAAAATTACCGGGTTCTATCTTAAGCTTGGGCCTTCTAGAGGCCCACAAACATAATTAAACCTATGCCAACATTCACAGAATTCCTGAAAATTGGGGCGTTACAACATAAGCATATTTCCATTTGGCCAATTACCATTTCAATACATATCATTAATATTAAACATGATATAATGCAACCAAAAGCTTAGCAGAAACCTAAGCATCATTCACAAACTCAACTGATGAATTCATTTATGTTCAGGTCAATATTCAATAAATAACAAATCTTTCAAATTCATTAAACAAATTATCTTACTGAGATTTTCCATACGAAGAGCGACTTAAAGATAAGAGTACATCGTCAGTCCAACCAAACACACCAGATGCTCATGTGAGAAAATCCCTCTAACACACCAACGCTCATAAGAGCTAATCCAACCAACACACCAATGCTCATAAGAGCTAATCTAACCAACACACCAAACAGAGGGTATAACACAAGAGTTTGCAACAAATGCGGAACCTTGGTTTATTCGTGTAATATGAATATACATCACTCCATAACCATCTCCACTCTAGTCCCCCGTAACACACCAAATCACGACTGTACTCTATCTGGCGTTCAATCCAATTGGAGTAATTAAATTCAATATTATATCTGAAATTACCATTAATTATCTACAATTAAAAATAAATATACAAGTTGTACCATGTTAATCTACTCAAAAATTCATATTGATGTTAAATTCTAACCGTATGAACTTACTTGGCTAAATTGTAAAAATGTCAAAATACAGGGGCATTTTTGTAAGTTTCCATTCTTTTCGATTTTCCAGTCGATCTTGATCTAAATTAATAATTTCATTCAATTTATTAATTCGGATAGTAAAAAAATTTATTTTATGAAATTTAGACTTTTTATCATTTTTACAAAATTACCCCTAATATTTTACTTTTATTCAATTTAGTTCTTGAGCCTAAAACATGCAAATTAACCATTTTTAATGCAAAACCATGTTAGCCAAATATACATGGAATTCAATATAGCCCATTTGTGCAATAATTTCACAACAAACCCTTGTATTTTTACTATTTCAACAATTTAGTCCTTAATAAAAAAATCATCAAAAATCCCTTGACAAAATACTTTTAATACTAACCAACATTTCAAATTCATAATTTAACATAAAAAATCACTAGATTCATCAATTTCAACATTCAAAATTTTTAACAGTTTTAAAATGAAAGGTACGGGTTAGTTAGACCTAGTTGCAACGATATCAAAAACATAAAAATTACTAGAAACAAGGCTAAAACAGACTTACATGCATCCTATGAAGCTTGGCCAAAGCTTGAAGGTTTATCAGTGGCTTTCTTCTTTCTAAAATTTGGCAAAACAATAAAAGGAACAAGATGATATCTTTAATTTATTTTATTACCTTTTAATATGTTTTATTTTAATTAATAAAACATACATATTTTCATAATAAGACAAAGCCAACCGCCCACTCATATGTAATATGGTATATTTACCATATTAGTCCATAAAATTTTATTCATTAAGCCATTTAATTACTCAAACCAAATAGTGATCAAATTTTACATCTTTTACAATTTAGTCCTTTTTAATTAATTAACTATCGAAACGTTAAAATTTCTCAACAAAACTTTAATACCACATTAATGACACTCTGTAAATATTTATAAAAATATTTATAACTCGGTTTATCGAAATGAGTACCACTTGAACTTAATAACTCGCATATATAACAAAATCATTATATCAAAAACCTTTTTAAAACCATATTTAACTTATAAATGTTAAATAATATATTTATGAACTTACTTATCGAATTTGGTGGCCCCAAAACCATTATTTTCGAGACCACTGAAAAATGGATTGTTACATAATCACTGATAAAATCTTGCTTCCCCAGACAACCTTGCATAAAATGCTTAGTGGATCCACACTTGAAACAAGCCCCTATTCTCTGTCTACACGTTCCAAAATGATTTTTATTATAGTGCTCATAGACTGGTTTATTCATATTCCAAACTTTTACTGTATTGAGGTCTTTGGTGACTGTTTAAATATTTATTTTCTCGAGAAATCTCTTTTAAAATTATCTTTGAATCCGTATTTAAAACAAGCCTTGCTCTCAAACCTGTATTCACCTTTTTGGTTTCTCCCACAATGTTTGCAAATAGTTCTATCTACAGTGTGAATATTCCCTGCATTAACCACTTGACGTAGTCTTAATCGCAAGTATTACCTCTCAACAAGTCATTCCTCGGGATACCTGAAGAAGTGGAAAAATGAATTTGGAGATCTCTTGTCTTCTTAGGTGGAAGCATCATAACTGACCTTGTTATACTGCATTTTCCAGAAACTCTGATCTTAAACCTTGCTTTTTCTCATTTTGTATGTCTTCTTTTTTGTCTCTAAATTCTTCAATCTCACATTTTTAGAATTTATTTGATTGGGGGTCAATGAACATTTACCGTATTCAGACTTTGAAGACGAGGGGGTGCCACAGGAGACATGATTGGGGTTGGAAGTTACATTTGGAATTGTAGAGTTGAACGGGTAATTTAAAAGTATTCAGTTACCCACTGGTTTACCAATTCTAAGAAGACTTATCTTGCTTGAATCCTCAGCCTTAGTGGAATGATGTCAAATTTAGCCCTCAACATTTACATTTTTTGTCAATTTGACTTTTATTCTTTTTTCAGCTAAATTTGGCCCTCAACTTTTTGAAAAGAATCAAATTTGACTATCAACCTTTCAAAAAGAGTTGAATTGTTATTTTGAACGAAAATATTGACTAAAACATTAAATTTTTAAACATTACAGCCTACATGTGCTCAATGCTAATTTTTATGGAATTTTTACATTTTTTAATTTTGATGTTTTATTTTAACTATTATTATTAATTTTGTATTGTTTGTTAGCATGATATAAGACAAATAATATCATTTAGTATGATGTATACATGGATTGCCACATGAGTTGTTATGTCAACATTGTTTACAATTTAATGTTTTAATCAATTTTTCAATTAAAAAACGTTTAGACTCTTTTTGAAACTAATGGTCCAATTTATCTTAAAAAAGAATAAAAATCAAATTGATAAAAGTGTAACTATTGAGTGCTAAATTTAACATCATACCTTTATTAAATTACTTATGTAAAAGCTAAATTGTTTTGGTTTTGTTTTATTTCTTTTATGGTTAATTTAGATAGAAAGTTTCATATATAATATATTTATAAATAAACTTTGACTTTTCTAGAAAAAATGACTTGTCTAATTAATTAATTCAATTATAGAATTCAATTTTTTCTTTATTTCCGCTCGAGTGATTCTTGGTAAATGAAAAAAAACACGATATCTTGTATTTTACAAAATACCATTGCATAAATTGTTTTTTTAAATATTTCTTGAAAGAAAATTATACAATTCTTCAACTACTTATAACCTCCAAACTCTTAAATTGGAAAATAATAAAAATTTAAAAAGAAAAAAGAAAAAGAATACGTACTTAAACAAGCTTGAAACACATTGTCATAATTGTCATGACAACAGCAATAACAAAAAAATTAAGTCTTCACCCCTCGCCTGACTTGATTGCTAGGTTAGAGCTAAAAAATGCTACAATCGAAAAACTGAACAATTACAAACATTTAACGAACAATTCAAAAATGAAAACCATTAAATTGCATCATTTCAATCATTCAATACAATTTAAAACCTTTCTTGAGTCTTATTCGAGCTTATGCAAGCTCTAAAGTTGACCTAGGATCAAACAAGGACTAAACTAACTTGACCTTGTTGCGACGAGCTTATACAAGGTTCTTCGTCTCGTAGTGGCCTAAAGTTCCAAACTTATTGCGACGAGCTATACACAACGTCACGACGTGGACCCTATTTTTGGTGCAAATTAGGCCTTTTGATACCAAATCACTTGGCCATCTAAACCATCAATCATATAGGTGCCAAAATGCACAATTAATTGTATAAACTAAGCCAAAACACATACCAAAGCATTCATTTAATCATTTCTAAAATCAACAAATGCATTATTCCTTAATCATGAACATCATTATCACACAATTTTCCATCCAACAAGCTATACACAATGCACATACCATGCATAAACCTTATATCAAGATCATATCATAATAATATGTAATATCCCGAAATAAGGCCTAAACGGAACAGTGGTTGCGAAACCACAAATTCAAGGTAGAAAAAAATATTTTATTATCATTTTAAGGTCTATGGCATGATTACATGATTGTGTGAAAATTTCGTTTAGAAATGTTATCGATAGAGGGTCCAATTTGATATTTAGGACTATATTGCAAAAGTTGTAAAATGTGTGTTCTAGTTCACAAAGGTATTAAGTACTTGTGAGTAATGGGTTTTTAAAGTGGAGGTCCTTGGATAGTAATTATACCATTATACTAGTTTGGACAAAAATATCTAAAGGAAAATAAAACACTATAGTTTTTAATTAAGGGCATTTTGGTCATTTAGTTATTAAAATGAATTAAAAACAAAATTAAAAGCCAATTTTTGTTCATCTTCTTCATTAGGCCGAAATTTCAAGGTTTCTCCATAGCTATGGTTTGTTCCAAGCTTCCAAGCTCCATAGTAAGTGATTCCAAGCCCCGTTTTTAATGTTCTTTACGTTTTTGGAGTCCCGGTAACTTGATTAGGCTTATTCTAGCAATAATTCAACCTAGGGTTCATATTTGGAAAATACCCATAGGTGAAATTTGTGTATTTTGGTGTTTTATGATAGAATATGAGGTTTTAAATTATGTTAGACAACTTGTGCTACTCGGTTTTAAGTGAAAACGAGTAAAAGGGCTTAATCGGTAAAAATACCTAATAGTCATAAGTACATGCTAGAGTGAGAGTTTGATGTTGTCATAGAAGGGAAAAATGATCAGCATGTCATAAAACATAAGAAAATAGGATGAAGCTTAAATTCCAAGCCTTGGGGAAAAAGTGTAAATATGTAAAAGTTTAGGGGCAAAAATATAATTTTACCAAAGTTTGGGTCAAGGACTATTTTAATAAATGTGAGTATTAAATAAGCTAAATTTTTTTTATTATAGATCAAGAAGAACAAAATCCGGAGTTAGACCGGGGAAAGAAAAAGATAGTGGACTAAATCGATATAGTTGATCGTATTTTGTTTCGAGGTAAGTTTGCGGTAAATAAATGCAATATTCTATTACTTTATGTTAATTTTGTTAATTTCCAGCATGTGTATATTTATTTTATGAAATTATTCAAAGAAGACTCAAGCATGAATTGACGGAGAAGTAATTTCAAAAAGTCCCGGTTGAACCTTAAGAATGTGTAGGATACAAATGTTATGACATTAGTGTTTAAGGATACCATGTAAGACCATGCCAAAGCATGGAAATTGGTAAGGTTTCTAAGGCAAGGAAATCATGTAAGACCATGTCAAGACATGGCATTGATAAGTTACTATAAGGCAAAGGTCCCATGTAAGACCATGCCAAGGCATGGCATTGGTGAGTTCATAAGGCAAGGATACCATGTAAGACCATGTCAAGACATGGCAATGGTAAGTTTCAAAAGGATACCACGTAAGACCATGACAAGTCATGGCAATGGTAAGGTACCCGCGTATCCTTAGTATTCCAAGTGGTTCAACGGGAAATTTTAAAGAGAATATCAAGCTAAGGTAACGTAAGACGAGTTATACTAAAAAGGTAAGACAAGTTCATGCTAGAAGAGCAAAGGTAAGTACATAATGTTCATGTATGCTTGATAAGGAAAAAAGGTAAGTAAAATTTATTAATAAATTTGATTAAGTAAGTAAGTATTTAAGTAAGTGAGTAAGTGAAGAAGTTTAAAATATGTCTATGACAATTAATGAAGTTGCATTAAGTAGTATCATGCCAAGTAGTAAGATAATTCTTATGAATGTTGTTATTTATTTGCATGCAAACTTACTAAGCTTAATGCTTACCCCCTTTATTTTCCTTCTTTTTATAGTTTTGTCAAGCTAACTAGGGGATCGTAAAGTACGTCGGAGGTCCGGGCACATTATCACGAGCATTATTTTGGTATAGCTAGATGTTTCATTTTGAGTATGGCATGTATAGCATTGTAGCCATTTTGTGTGTATGATCTTATGATATGGCTGATGAATGGTACATAAATGCTTGATAATGATTAGCTATTGGAATGGCTAATCAAGGACATGTTTGGTGTTATGTATGCCTAAATGCTAGTTATTCCATGGAAATCATGAAAAATGTGAAATTAGCTTTAAAACAGTATCGGACAGCAATAATGACGTGAATTTGGAAAATCACTAAAAATAGTGGAAATGGATTTAGATAGTGAATGAGATATAGAATTAAATATTGATGAGTCTATTTTCATATGGATGGGACAAAACAGGTATATGAGTTATATTTTATGAGATATTTTAATTTTTGTGAAACAGGGCCAGAGCGATTTTTAGATCCCCTGTTCTGACTTTGGAAATTCACCAAAAATTTTACAAAGATAATAAGAAGTCATGCTTTACATGTACAGATTCCTTATTGAGTCTAGTTTTATGAGAGACAACCGACATAATAATTACAGGGAGATATTTAATTCGTAATACACAGGGGTCAGAGTAGTCAAACCCTGAAACAGGGGAGACTTTAACTAATAAACTGTACTAGTTGGCCTGACTAAAAATTCTATAAAAAATTTAATTGATAGATATATGAGTCTAGTTTCAGGAAAAATTTACGGAATTAGATTTCGAGTTTCGTAACTCGAGATATGAATTTTTACGCGACTGTGACGTAGTTAGCTAGCTTGTCTGGAAGTTTAGAATAAATTGTTTGAGCTGTTTAATTAATGAATTAAGTCCGTTAACACCTCGTGCTTGAATCTGGTGACGGTCTTGGGTTCGGGGCGTTACATTTATTGGTATCAGAGAAAAGGTTTATTCGGTTCTCGGAATATTTAGTATGAGTAAGAGTCTAGCTATACATGCCATATTTATGTGTTGATAGTGTGACGACTCTTGACGATTTTAAAATGTTTTCTTTTATAGTTATGGATCCCGAACAAGCTGATACAGATGATGTAGAGAGTAACGTGCCCGCTCCCACAGAAGGAACGGTGCCACCAAATGGTAATGAAAGGCCCGTTACAGTTAGTCAGGGAGGAGGGGCTCAAGAATCCTTCTTCCAAGTTATGAATGAATGGTTTGCCGAGTTCGTTCGAACGAATCCAGCTGTTAGACCTCCACCCCCTCATGATTATCAGACCACCCATATAGCTCCCCCAATCATAGGTATGATTATAAGAGAAAAACCACCAGTTGATAAAATCAGAAAACAAGGAGCCGAAGAGTTTCGAGCTACAAAAGATGATGATGCAGAAAAGGCAAAATTTTGGTTTGAGAATACTATCAGAGTCTTTGATGAGTTATCCTGCACACCTGAGGAATGTATGAAATATGTTGTATCACTCCTTAGAGATTCGGCCTACCATTGGTGAAAGACACTTGTATCAGTTGTACCGAAAGAGAGAGTCACTTGGGACTTCTTTCAGGAGGAATTCCGTAAAAAGTACATCAGTCAAAGGTTTGTTGACCAGAAAAGAAAAGATTTTCTAGAGTTGAAACAGGGTAATATGATAGTGACTGAATATGAGCTCGAATTTGTTACACTCAGCAATTATGCTCGAGAGTGTGTGTCTACAGAGGCTATTATGTGCAAAAGATTTGAGGATGGGCTTAATGATGATATCCGATTGTCTGTTGGTGTCCTAGAAATAAAAGAGTTTGTTATCCTAGTTGAGAGAGCCTGTAAGGTAGAGGAGCTGTTAAAAAGAAAGGGCAAAGTTGAAATTGAGATGCAAGACATGAAAAAAAATACTAATGAGCAAGTCATTTCAGTCTACATCCAAGAGGTCTAGAGAGTTCTCCACTAGATCTAATTTTTCAGGTGGATATTCTAGCCGAAACAGAGGTAGAAGATTTATTACTCTGAAAGCTCAGACCACTTCGATTGTAAGTGTTGGCAGTGTTCAGCCTGATAGACCAGAGTGTCCCCGATGTGGTCGACGTCACCCAGGTCAGTGTCGAGCAACTGAGACAGGTTGTTTCTGATGTGGTGTACCAGACCATTTTATTCGATAGTGTCCCGAGATGATTAAAAGAGAAGCAATACCGAGTGTAAGATCAGGAAAAGCTCCTGTCAGAGGCAGACCACTGAGAAATCTAGGAGCTGGGGCAAATAATAGAAGTGCATCTAGAGATTTAGCAATGAGGCCAGATGTTAGAGCACCTGCGAGGACTTATGCTATCCGTGCTCGCGAAGAGGCATCCTCCTCTGATGTGATTACGGGTACATTTTCTCTCCATGATACTAGAGTTAGTGCTTTGATTGATCCGTGTTCAACCCATTCATATATTTGCATGAAATTTATGCCTAGTATGAGTATGCTTATAGAATATACAAAATTTGTGATTAAAGTATTGAATCCATTAGGTAAGCATGTATTAGTAGATAAAGTATGTAGAAATTGCCCTTTGATGATTAGAGGCTACTGTTTTCCAGTCGATCTCATGCTATTGCCATTTGATGAGTTTGATGTGATTCTTGGTATGGATTGGTTGACTACACATGATGTGATAGTGAATTGTGGAAAGAAATTCATTGAGTTGAAATGTGAAAATGGTGAAATTCTTTAGGTTAATTCAGAAGAGTCAGATAGTTCATTTACCATAATTTCTGTTATGTCTGCTTAGAAATGTTTGAGAAAAGGGTATGAAGCTTATCTTGCTTTTGTGTTGAACACTAAAGATCTAGAATTGAAAATTGAATCAGTGCCTGTGGTATGTGAGTTTCCCGAAGTGTTTCCGGAAGAACAACCAGGTTTGCCTCCTGTTAGAGAAGTTGAGTTTGGTATTGAGTTGATTCCAGGTACCACGCCCATTTCTATTGCTCCTTATAGAATGACCCATTGGAATTGAAAGAATTGAAAGCTCAGTTGCAGGAATTAACAGATAAAGGCTTTGTAAGACCCAGTAGTTCACCATGGGGTGCACCAGTGCTATTTGTGAAAAAGAAAGATGGATCGATGAGATTGTGCATAGATTATCAGCAACTTAACAAGGTAACAGTAAAGAACAAGTATCCATTTCCTAGAATTGATGATCTGTTTGATCAATTGAAGGGAGCCACTGTGTTCTCCAAGATAGATTTGAGATCCGGATACTATTAGTTGCGAGTTAAAGAGTCAGATGTCCTGAAGACTGCTTTCCGGACTAGGTATGGTCATTATGAGTTCCTTGTGATGCCATTGGGTTAACTAATGCTCCTGCCATTTTCATGGACTTAATAAACCGAATTTTCAGACCGTACTTGGATAAGTTTGTAGTTGTGTTCATTGATGATATCTTGATTTATTCTCATGATGAGACTGAGCATGCAGAGCATTTGAGAACAATTTTACAGATTTTGAGAGATAATCAGTTGTATGCCAAGTTCAGCAAAAGTGAGTTCTGACGAGAAGTTGGTTTTCTTGGGCATATTGTCTCAGGTGAAGGTATCAAGGTTGATCCAAGCAAGATTTCAGCCATTGTTGATTGGAAGCCTCCTAGAAATGTATCAGAAGTTAGAAGTTTTCTTGGTCTTGCGGATATTATAGACGATTTGTAGAGGATTTTCATGATAGCTACCCACGACAAGATTGTCGCGAAAGGATGTCAAGTTTGAATGGACTAAGAAGTGTCAACAGAGTTTTGACAAGTTAAAAGCATTGTTGACTAAAGCTTCGCTTTAGTACAACTAGAACCGTAAGGAGTTTGTGATTTACAAAGATGCATCCATAAATGGACTTGGTTGTGTACTTATGCGGGAAGGAAGGTAATTGCTTATGCCTCTAGACAACTAAAGCCACATGAGAAGAACTATCCGACACATGATTTAGAGCTAGCCGCCATTGTTTTTATGTTGAAGATTTGGAGACATCATTTGTACAAAGGAGAAGTGCCACATATTCACCGATCACAAAAGTTTGAAATATTTGATGACTCAAAAAGATTTGAATTTGAGGCAAAGAAGATGGTTAGAGTCAATTAAAGATTATGAGTTAGTGATCGATTATCACCCAGGTAAGGCAAACGTTGTTGATGATGCTTTGAGTAGGAAATATTTGTTTGCATTAAGAGCTTTGAACACTAGTCTAGCCTTATCAGATGATGGTTTTATCTTAGCTGAGTTGAGAGCTAAACCGATGTTTCTTGAAGAAATTTGTGAAGCTCAAAAAAATGATAGTGAGTTGTTAGCCAAAAGAGATCAGTGTGAGTCGGATATAGAGTCAGATTTTCAGATCAGTTCTGACGGTTGTTTGATGTTTAGAGACAAGGTATGCGTACCGAAGAATGATGAGCTTATTTGAAAGATCTTATAGAAAGCATATAGTAGTTCTTTGTCTATTCATCCAGGTAGTACAAAGATTTATAATGATTTAAAGAAAATGTACTGGTGGGTAGGAATGAAAAGGGACATTTCAGAGTTTGTTTCTAGATGCTTGATCTGTTAGCAGGTAAAGGCCGAACATCATGTACCTTCAGGTTTATTGCAGCCTGTACTAGTCCCTAAGTGGAAATGGGATTGAGTTACTATGGATTTTGTGACAGGATTGCCGTTGACACCGAGAAAGAAAGATGCAGTATGGGTTGTGATTGATAAGTTAACGAAGTCGGCTCATTTTATCCCAGTTCGTATGGATTATTCACTTGACAAGTTGGCCGAGTTGTATATTTTAGAGATAGTCAGACTACATGAGGTACCATTATTGATCATTTCAGACAGAGATCCAAGATTTACTTCATGGTTTTAGAAGAAATTACAGGAGGCTTTGGGCACAAAGTTGAGTTTTAGTACAGCTTTTTATCCTCAAACCGATGGTCAATCAGAGAAAGTTATTCAGGTATTTGAAGATATACTTAGATGCTGTGTACTGGAATTTCAAGGCAGTTGGGAAAAATATTTACCATTAGTAGAGTTTGCCTACAATAATAGTTATCAGTCGAGTTTGAAGATGACACCTTATGAAGCTTTGTATGGATGTAAATGTCTCACACCATTGTATTGAACAGAGCTTAAGGAAAATCAGATTTACGGGGTTGATCTAGTTAAAGAAATAGAAGAGAAAGTAAAAGTCATAAGAGATTGCTTGAAAGTAGCTTCAGACAGACAAAAGTCGTATGCAGATTTGAAGAGAAAAGAGATTGAGTATCAAGTTGGTGACAAAGTGTTTTTGAAAGTATCCCCGTGGAAGAAAGTTCTCAGATTTGGCAATAAAGGCAAACTAAGTCCACATTTTATTGGACCGTTTGAAGTGATTGAGAGAGTCGGACCATTAGCATATCGGTTAGCTTTGCCGATTGAGTTAGAGAAGATTCATAATATATTTCATGTGTCTATGCTACATCGTTATCGTTCAGATCCGTCACATGTGATTTCTCAGATAGAGGTTGAGATTCAGCCAGACATGACATACGGTGAAGAACCGGTAAAGATTCTAGCTCGAGAGGTAAAGCAATTAAGGAACAAAAGTATTGCACTTGTGAAAGTACTATGGAATAGACATGGGGTAGACAAGGCTACATGGGAGCCTGAAGAGGCTATCCGAAAACAGTACCCAAATCTCTTCACAGGTAAGATTTTCGGGGACGAAAATCCCTAAAGGGGGGAGAAATGTAACATCCTGAAATAGGGCCAAAACAGAAAAGTGGTTGCGAAACCACAAATCTGAGGTAGAAAAATTTATTTTATTATCATTTTAAGGTTTATGGCATGATTGCATGATTGTGTGAAAATTTCGTTTAAAAATTTTATCGATAGAGGGTCCAATTTGATATTTAAGACTATATTGCAAAAGTTGTAAAATGTGTGTTCTAGTTCACAAAGGTATTAAGCACTTGTGAGTAATGGGTTTTTAAAGTGGAGGTCCTTGGATAGTAATTAGACCATTGTCGAAACCATCTTTTTTCAAAGTTTTAGGTTTAATGAAAAAAGGACGAGAATCGACTTTTTGAAAATAAAACATGAAGTCGCCACCGATCTTTTAGTTTTGGTGTGATCGGATCACTTAAGAATTTAGTTATTTTAATGAAACATTTTTAGTTTACTAAAACAACGAGTTTGGTCTACGAATTTTTTGAGAAAACTGGTTCGGGAGTCGGTTACGCATGAGGAAGGATTAGCACCTTCATTACGCCCAAAATTGGTACCAAATCGATTAAATGCTGTCCTTATGTCTAAGATTTAAAAATGTTTTTTTTTTTGAAATGTGGTTCCCTTTTGATAACATTTGAATAACCCAAGTTGGTTACCAAAAACTTTCTTGTTCTGAGCTCCAAAAGTTTATAATTCGAAAATTACAAAAGGATGTTCAACTATTTAGTCCAACGAAAAATCGAAACCCAGCACAGTAGGGCACGATTCCTCGAATTTCCAAATATTGAACATTTCCTCGCCTTAGAAAATACAAGTAAAATTCTGAGGGGATATTCAATTATTTGGTACCAACGGGAGATTGCAACCCAGCACGATAGGGCGTTACTCCCCGAATTGCCAAACACCGAACATTTCCTTTATTTTAAAGAGTTTTTAGAAAACGTGAGTGAAATTTCGAAGGAATCTTCGATTGTTTTGAACAAATGAAAAAGCGTAACCCAGCACGATAGGGCACGATTCTCAAATTGCCAAACATCGAATATTTCCTTCGTTTCAAAGAGTTTTTAGGAACCATTAGTGAAATTCTAAAGGGACGTTCGATTATTTTGAGAAAACGAGAAATTGCAACCCAGCACGATAGGGCACGATTCCACGGATTGCCAAAGATTGAACATCGCCTTCGTTTTGAAAGGTTTTTAATAAACATGGGTGAAAACCCAAAGGAATATTTGATTGTTTTGAACAAACGAGAAATCACAACCCAGCACGATAGGGCATGATTCCCGAATTGTCAAACATCGAGTATTGCCTTCGTTTTAAAGGATTTTTAAAAGACATGAGTGAAATTTGAAAGGACCTTTGATTACTTTGAGCAAACGAGAAATTGCAACCCAACACGTTAGGGCACGATTCCACGAATTGTCAAATACAGAATATCGCCTTCGTTTTAAATAATTGCGAAACTAGCTTAAAACATATTAATTTGATTTGAAATAAGACGAAATTAATCATAAAAATTTGAATTTTACAAAACCACATTTCAAAAACCGGATGGAAAACGATGATATGGGGTAATAGGCACATATGAGATACCATACTTGATGAATGAGAATATTAATCAACTAGCAGAATAAGCAATTAAATGTAATTAACTTGAAAATATAACTCAACTTCAATCATGCATGGAGAATAATTAACATGATAATATAAAACAACGAATAAATAAATAATGCAACGATAACATGCATGGCATAATGTAATATGACTACTACTAGATACACAAAACAAAATGCAAATCAAAGAAGTAATATGGTATAAAATTATTTTAAGATAACGACGAATAAATGGACACATGAAATGTAGGTTGACAAATTTGTATATATATAAAAACTAGGCTAGATTTATAGTTTTTGAAATAGACATTATAGAATGAAAGTTTGAATCGAATTGCATGTAAAATATTTTAAGCACAAATACATTTAAAATTGACAAACCACATGATGATTTAAATAATATATATAATATAAAAGAATAGTAATGAAGATATATGACAAGACATAATACACAAAATAGATTTATAAAACATATGTGCATGTAAGTTTATTGTAAAAGGATCATGAGATTAATAATAAGATATATAAATGTTTAAATTGGTCTAAAAATTATACATATCATTATATCAAAACATTTAAAATAATAGACTATATAAACACAAAAGCAATATAATATAAATATATACTCAAAAATAATAATTTTACAATTACAAAGAAAATGAAGTTTCTAAAATTATTTCATATATACATAAAGAAAATGCTTGACAAATCATAAAGCAAAAGTGTTTTAAAATAGAAAAATCTATTAGAGTAATAAGCGATAATATATGTGTATATAAATCTAAAAGTAAGTACATGTAAATTTATATAGAAATGATAATATGTATAGGTTTAATAATATATATGAATCAAATACATGTATTAATATAAGCTAATAGAAAAATAATTTTATGCAAATCATATATACAAATATATTATCATAGCAAAAATATATGCTAAAATACATGGTTAGGAATAAAAGAAAAACATTATGTGTATGAAGTGACATTAGCCTTATTATAATGCATATGTATATATATGATAATGTATAAAAAAAACATAAAATAGCGTATAGAATATGAAAACATAACTACCCCAAAAAGAGTAATCAAATGATGTATGTTGATAAACACAGATTAAAGAAGCATAAAATGAAAGAAAAGGCAACTAATTGAAATCAAATTAAAAATAATAAGAATAATTTAAAAATGAAATAGCTTGCGGGGCCAATACGTAATGCGCATGATTGTATGAGGACTAGAATTGGGAATCTCCCTGAGTCCAAAACGCAGCACTATACCATGGGTTAAGATGAAATTGTGTGCAAATTGAGGAGCTAATTTAAGGAAAAAAAGGGTTCGATTGAGCGCGCACGTAAAAGGGGAGGATCTATCGCACAATTTTCCCATTTAGAACAAAAGGGCGCGGATTCGGTCTGCCCATCGGGTCGACGTGCGGACCATCCCCATTCAAACGGCGTCGTTCGTTGATAGTTAAAGCTTCTTACTCCTATTTGTTTTCCTTCCCCAAAACGCCAAATGAAATGAACAAGAAAAAAAGGAAGGACCTTTACTCTGTTAGGATTCGTCTATTATGCAGCCATTAAACCACCATTAGCTTGATGGCTAATGACCCGAATGATGGCCGGCTCTCGCTAGTGGAGACCTCGACCATGAAGACCCGGTAAACTCGCTCCCTCTTTTCCTTTTCTCTCTTTTTTTTTTTTAAAATAAAACTTGAATCTTATACTGTTCTTTCAAAAAAATGAAACAAACTTGAAAGATTTGATCAAAGTTTAAAGGCCGTTCGACCCTCACCCACATCTATGCGTTTTAGATGCTCTGGCTTTCAACTGTATCGATTCGGGTTTCCCTTTGTGTTTTCATACTAAGATTACGAAGTCCCTCAAGAGAAACGAAAAGAAAACAGATTTGGAAATCACCTTTGTTCTTTTTTGATTGCTTTGTATTTCCTCTGTATGCGTAACCATTACAAAGAAAAAATCTCTTGGCTTTATAGCCGAAGAGATAGAAAATATAAGAAAATCAGAGAAAAATACAATTTTTTTACTCTTATCTGTTGTTGTCATTTTTCTGTATTTGTAGGTACAGTCTTTGTCTTTGGTGTACGGAGCGCTGGTGTAGTCAGCTGGAGGTAGTCAAGGTCGACAAACATGTGAGGTCAGGGTTGTACGACGCTTGGAGAGAACCCTAGGGTTCTAGTGTTTTAGTGTTCTGGGCCTATCGCGCCTTGTAAATTTGGGTCTAGGTTTAGTTATTGGGTCTAGGTTTAACTATTGGGCTTGGGTTATGTAACTGGGTTTGGGGCTGTTATAATACTGGACTGTTGTATTTTTTTGTGATTTATTTTGTTTTTTTTTTTGTCTTTGTACGGGCCGGGCAAATTTGGCCCACTACAACTGCCCCTCTTTTCTCATTGTCGTGTAATGAGAATAGAGAAAAGACTATAAATGGGCCAATTTTTCCAGGACCTGTTGAGTCTCGACTTCTTGGTGCTTATTTTCTTCAAGTAGCTTCAATATGCCCCACTGCAACTTCAGGGAGACAAGATCTTACAATATTCGGCCTGTTGCCCTACTTCTTCGGGGGTTAAGGCTTATTTTCTTCGATCTGCTCCACTGGAGATGAGATCTGCAATCTTCAGCCCACTCCACTCCAACTTTAGGGAGCTAGGGTGGTGGCTTAAATCTGCTTCACTGCAACTTCAAGAAGACTAGATTCGTCGTCTTCGATCTGCTCCACTGCAACTTCATGGAAACAAGATCTGCAATTTTAGCCTACTCCACTACAACTTTAGGGAGCTAGGATGGTGGCTTAAATCTACTTCACTGCAACTTCAGGAAGCCAAGATTCGTCGTCTTCGATTCGCTCCATTGCGACTTCAGGGAAACAAGATCTACAATTTCAAACTACTCCACTACAATTTTAGGGAGCTAGGTTGGTGGCTTAAATCTGTTTCACTGCAACTTCAGGAAGCCAAGATTCACCATCTTCGATCTGTTCCACTGCAACTTCAGAGAAACATGATCTATAATTTCAGCCTACTCCACTACAACTTTAGGGAGCTAGGTTGGTGGCTTAAATCTGCTTCACTGCAACTTCAGGAAGCCAAAATTCGCCGTTTTCAATCCACTCCACTGCAGCTTCGGGGAAACGAGATCTACAATTTCGGTTTCATCGGCCTATGCGTATGTCAAATAATTTGAATGCTATGATCGAAATGAATCAAGTGATCCTAACTAAATGAATGATTGTGAATGTATAAATGTCAAGAGAGTGATTCCTTTTCAAATGCTTAAGGTATCATTGCCCATAGTTCACTCGGGTTCTATCATTGATGTGCTATCGCGTCTTCTTGCTTAGCCGTTATCTTCGATAGAAAGTTTGAAGAAATGTCCCAACTTGGACTATTCTTTTTTTTTTCAATGTTTTCCACTTTTGAGTCTGGTTAGTTCTGACTAGTGGCCCTGTTTCAAGTCCTTGTACTATTTAGAGACCTTCCAGAGTAATATGCATAACTTCTTTTGTATGAATATTATATGTCCGAAAATTATGATTTACACAAAAATGCTTGAAAGAGATTATCATAATGGATAGAATGGAATTTTATTGAGCAAAATTTGAAGTGAATACATAGGATAGCAAATCTGATAAGGTGCAAAATAAAATGAGAAAAAGGTGCTCTAGATATCACAGCACGAGGTTTTTCTATTCTAATTTCTCAAAGGCTCCTTCGAACCAAATGTATGTTTAGGAAATCCCGCGTATTTTGTTGATGCTCCAAGATGTACTGTTATTCCCTCTTGTTAATTTTGGGAGGACAAGACCACCACATGCCCCGCATTCAAAATTTGAGCTGCCCGTTTTCGGGTTTTCAACTAAAAAACCCCTTTGGTCTCAAAGTGCCTTTTGCGGGTTTTCACCTTAGCCTCTCCTTTTTTTTTAGCGCCCTTTGTGGGTTTTCACCTTGGCCCTTCCTTCTTTAGGTAAAATACTTCTTGAAAGAATCCGAATTTATGGGATGGGGCAGGTTTTTACCATCCATCTCGGCTAGAATCAATGCTCCTCCGGAGAAAGCTTTCTTCACCACATAGGGCCCATCCCAATTAGGCATCCATTTTCCTCGAAAATCCTTCTGTACGGGAAGGATCTTTTTCAAAACCAAGTCTCCCTCGTGGAATTCTCCAGGGTGAATCTTTTTGTCTTATGCTCGCATCATTCGTTTTTGGTACATCTGACCATGACGGATAGCTCTTAGCCTCTTTTCCTCAATTAAATTCCATTGATCATATCGAGACTGAATCCATTCTGCTCAATCCAACTTTAGTTCTGACAACACTCGGAGGGGCGAGATTTCGACTTCAATTGGAAAAACTGCTTCCATTCCGTAGACCAAAGAGAAAGGCGTCGCCCTAGTTGAGGTTCTGACTGATGTTCGATAAGCAAAGAGGGCAAATGGTAACTTTTCATGCCAATCTTTGTAGGTCTCGGTCATCTTCTCCACAATCTTCTTAATATTTTTATTAGCTGTTTCCACTGCCCCATTCATTTTCCGGCGATATGGTGACGAGTTGTGGTGTCTGATCTTGAATTAACTGCAGACTTCCGCTATTGTACTATTGTTTAGGTTTAATGCATTATCTGATATGATTCTCTCTGGCATTCTATATCGATATATGATCTTTTTTTTCAAAAATTTGCTCATTGCCGACTTTGTAACATTGATATATGAAGCGGTTTCTACTCATTTGGTGAAGTAGTCGATAACCACAAAGATGAACCGATGGCCATTAGAAGCTTTCGGCGATATTGGTCCAATGACATCCATGCCCCACATAGAGAAAGGCCATAGAAAAGTCATGACATGCAGGGTGAAGGAGGCACATGAATTTTGTCTCTATAAATTTGGCATTTATGACATCTTTTGGCGTAATTGACACAGTCTCCTTCCATAGTGGACCAATAGTACCCAAATCTCATAATTTGTCTGGCCATTGTAAAGCCATTATTAGCGTGTGTCCCACAAATGCCCTCATGGACTTCTTCCAGGATTTTCTTAGCCTCTACGGCATCTACGCATCTTAATAGCACTTGATCCTTTCTTCTTTTGTATAGGATCTCCCCATCTAAGACATAGTCGATGGCCAATCTTCTCAGTGTCTTTTTGTCATTCTCGCTTGCCTGGTCCGGGTACTCACGATTTTTCACGTATTGCAATATATCATGATACCAAGAGTGATCATCTTTTTCTTCATCCTCTTCAATATCATAACAGTGGGCCGGAGTTTTATAAATGCTCATCCGGATGGGTTTGACATCTTGTTTGTTCACCTTAATCATGGAAGCTAAGGTAGCCAAAGCATTGGCCATTTGATTTTTATCTCGTGGAATGTAGCTGAAGGTAATGTCATCAAACTCTTTGACCAATTCAAGGACCAGTTTTTGATAAATCACTAACGCAGAATCTCCATACATTTCTAGTACTTTGATCTTGCGTTCTATGGCTGCACGGATACCCATGAGGCACGCTTCGTATTCTGCCATGTTATTCATACAATCAAAGTCCAATTTACTAGTGAATGGATAATGATCTCCCTTTGGGGATACCAAGACTGCCCCGATTCTATTACCCACAGCATTTGACGCCCCATCGAAGTTTAGTTTCCAGGGAAGTTCTTCCGAATCACCTTCTTCAGCGGTCGCAACACACATTAGGTCTTCATTTGGGAAATTGAAGTTCAAAGGCTCGTAGTCTTCCAAAGCTCTATTGGCCAGAAAATTTGCTATTGCACTCCCTTTTACCACTTTCTAGTTCACATAAGCTATGTCGAATTCAGAGAGCAGAATCTGCCATCGGGCCATCTTTCCATTCAAAGCTGTTGACTCCATCATGTACTTTAAAGGGTCCAGTTTTGAGATGAGCCAAGTAGTGTGGTACAACATGTACTGCCTCAACCTTCGGGTTGTCCAAATAGCACAACACAACTTTTCTATCGGCGGGTACCTTGTCTCATATTCCGTGAACTTTTTACTAAGATAGTAAATAGCTTTTTCTTTCCTTCCTGACTCATCATGCTGACCCAATACGCATCCCATGGAATTCTCAAATACTGCCAAATACAGTATCAATGGCTTGTCGGGGTTAGGTGGCGTTAGCACCGGAGCGTTGGATAAGTACTATTTGACCTTGTCAAAAGCCCTTTGGCATTCTTCATCCCATTCACCAGGGTTGTGTTTCTTGAGGAGGCGAAAGATAGGGTCACATTTCTCGATCAGTTGTGAAATGAACCGAGTAATGTAATTTAATCTTCCTAGAAAGCCTCAAACCTCTTTCTGGGTACGAAGCGAAGATAGCTCTTGTATGGCTTTAAATTTGTCTGGATCAATCTTAATCCCTTTCTCGCTAACCACAAATTCGAGCAACTTTCCAGATTTGGCTCCGAAGGTACATTTGGCGGGGTTGAGTTTTAGTTGGAACTTCCTTAACCATGATTTCTTTATGCATCATGTCATGGAACAGGGTTACCATGGCTCTTTGATATATTGCCCCTACATTCTTCAGTCCAAACGGCATCACCTTGTAGTAGAACGTGCCCTCACATGGTTACAAATGTGGTCTTCTCCATGTCTTCAGGATGTATCTTGATCTGGTTTTATCCGGAGAAACCGTCCATTAATGAAAACAGTGAGTGTCCTGCCGTGTTGTCCACTAGGGTGTCAATATGAGGCAATGAGAAATTATCCTTCGGGCTGGCTTTGTTCAAATCTCTGTAGTCCACATGCATTTGCACTTTTCCATCTTTCTTAGGGACGAGGACGATGTTGGCTACCCAATCTGAGTATTTTACCACCTTCAGGAATCTAGCGTCGAACTACTTACGAACCTCTTCTTTTATTTTTAGCAAGACGTCGGGCCTCATTCTTCGGAGTTTTTGCTAAACTGGCTTACATTCTTCCTTTATGGGGAGTCGGTGCACCACGATATCAGTGTCCAACCTAGGCATATCTTGGTATGACCATGCGAACACATCTTTGAATTCTTGAAGTAATTCAATGAGGTCTCGCTTCATCTCTATGGTGATATACGTTTCGATCTTCACCTCTTGCCCCTCTCCTAAGCTCAAAATTTCAACTAATTCTTTGTGAGGTAGGATTTGTTTCTCGTCTTGTTCTACCATTCTCAACAAACCAGGAGATAAGTTATAGCCTTGGTCATCTTCAAAATCCTGAGAATCCTCCATACACACATCTCACTCAAAAGGAAATTCTGAGTCACTAGCAGTGTCACTCGTATCATTGATATCTGGGGACCTGTTATGAGGATAAAGACAGATACAAGGAATCAAAAGAATTCAAAACATTTATTTGTATGGTATGATTATGAATGACGAATGAAAGAATATTTAGAAGAATGCTTAAAAAATAAAAGAATCTGAAAGTAATTGTTTGTATAATATGATTATGGATGAAATTGAAAGAATGAGAGAACATTTGCTCAAAAATGATAAAAACCGTGCATTTTATTTAAATAACATTTTTAAACATCAGCCTATTTCACAAAAGATTCTTATTACTCCTAGGCCTAGAGCAATAAGTGTGCTTTGGACATTACTCTGAGTCAGTTCTAAAAACTACAGGAATCTCTTCCGCAGTCCAATTATCCAGAACACTTCCAAGTAGGTAGGGGTAAATGCCCGCCAAATTTTCTCCTCCAGCTTCTTCGTCGTATGTGGCGTTGATGTCCAAGCTTTCTAGCCTTTCTTCTATGGCTCCCTTCATTAGCATGCCTCTCTCAGTATGAATGATTCCTTCGGACACAAAAGTTTTTGATATGTGGGGGAATATCATTGGTTTCCATTTGATTTCCTTCCCCGTTAACCGTGCTCTCCTTCTTTCTTGCGTCTTTTCCAGCTCCATTCTCCTTTGTCTCGCATCCGGCTTAAATCCTAAGCTGAAGCAGTCTCTCTTCTCCTTCAATACCGGCGTTTCAATCCTTCCTTGGAGGTGTCTCCCAAGTCCTCTTTCGGGTAGGGCCCCTTTTCCAACTATCAACTGCAGGCTCATCCTCGTAGTTTTGGACAGTTTCGGCACCAGAATCTTGCTTCCCTAGGTGATGAACGTCGCATTAACAAATTTCAAAGATCGAAATGAGCATTCGATTGCTTCGTCATCTGTCTCCAAATAGGACGCATTATTGCTCACAGTTGCAATGATATCCTCTTTAGCATTGATCGTTATCAACCGCCCCTCTGATACCAACTTCAACTTTTGATGCAACGATGAAGACACTGCCCCAGCTGAATGTATCCAAGGTCTCCCCAATAAGCAATTGTATGAGGGCTTGATATCTATTACTAGAAAATCCACCTCATACGTGTTCGGCCCGATCTGAAGAGGTACCTCAATTTTTCCCATCACCCTTTTCTCCGTGCCATCGAATGCCTTCACTATGTTCTGAAACTCCTTCATGTGAGAGCTGTCTATAGGTAATCTGTTTAGCGTGGTCAATAGAAGGGCGTTCAAGGCCGATCCGCTGTCAATCAGTACGCTTGGCAGCGTATACCCTTTACAGCGTGTGGTAATGTGCAAAGCTTTAGTCGACCCTATGCCACCGGGTGGTATCTCGTCATCATTAAAAAAGATATAGTTGTCGGCACTTATGTTGCTAACCAAACGGTCTAGCTTGTTAATAGAGATATCGTTGGCGATATATGTTTCATTCAAGACCTTCATCAGCGCGCTGCGATGGACTTCCGAGCTCAGGAGTAAGGCCAGTACTGAAATACGAGCTGGTTGTTTACGTAGCTGTTCGACGACACTATACTCACTGTGTTTTAGGAATTTCAAAAACTGCTTAGCCTCCTCCTCGTTAACTGGCTCATTAACAAGCGGTTTAGATTTGGTCGTTTTTTCCTTCACCCCTTCGACCACAGGGTCTTTTCCTTTTACGGGTTGTGCCTTCTTATTTGCTGTATCGTAGCATCTCCCGCTACGTGTATAAGAGCACCTATCTTGATCAACCGGGCTTTTCTTTCCCTTAATCGTCACGTTCAATTATAATTCTATGGGACCTTTTTGCTGTCTTTGTAGGGGAAGACTGCAGGTCTCTGGATTATGACCCTCGGTGGCATTTGAACTCCAGCTTCATTATTTTTGAGTCTTGATATGATAACCACGGGGTAGTTAACTGTTCAATTCTGTGCTGTTGATTCACTCTCCGACGCACATATATCTCCCTCTACGGGGTCTTCGGTCTCTTCATAGAATTCTATTTCCTTATTGTTCATCATATTCTGTACTAAGGCCTTGAACTCCACGCAATCTTGGATTTCATGCCCGACCTCATCGTGAAACTCGCAGTAGTTCCTCCCTTCTTCAGATGATTCTCTTGAATCCAAAACGATCAACCCTCTCTTAACCATCTCCTTCCACACCCATCTCAACGGGGTTCTGACTTCTGCAACCTCATACTTGATCTTCTTGTTCCTTCTTTCACTTATCCCATTCACTCCTTGGTCGGTATGATTGGGGAGTGGGTTTCCTGCTACATTGGGCGCTGCTGGGTCATCAAATCTCACGATCCCTATCTTAATGAGTCTTTCGAGTACTTTTTTGAACACCGTGCAGTTTTTGATTGAGTTCCTGGTAATTCCCGCATGGTATTCACATTGAGTGTTTGTGTCATACCATTTGGGATACAGGGGCTGCAGTGGCTTCAGGTAGAAAAGGGACACTATAGGGGCATTGAATAGATTTTGGTATAGCTCCTTATACGTCATAGGTATAGGGGTGAACTGTGGCCTTTTTGTGTTCTCCCTCGCGTTGGATTCTTGTCTCACAGTGTTGTGTTGATTGGTGGTCATTGTCTTTGGTTGATTTACGGTGAGTGACTTGGACTGGCCCTTACTGAATATGCTCGTATTGTTCACTTCATTATCCCTATTCCTCGGGGCCAACTTTTTGGTACTTTCTCCGGATTCTATCTTACCGCTCCTTACGGCATTTTCGATCATTTCACCAGTCATCACTATGTCTGAGAAGCTCTTAGTGGCACTTCCCAACATATGAGTGATAAAAGGGGCCTTCAAGGTGTTGATAAAGAGCATCGTCGTTTCCTTTTCAGTGGCTGAACTTGTATGGCCACTTCTCTCCACCTTTGTGCGTACTGTCTGAAAATTTCATTTGACTTCTTCTCCATGCTCTGGAGAGTGATTCTGTTGGGGGTCATGTCCGTCACATGATTGTATTGCTTCATAAAGGCCTGAGCCAGATCCTTCTACGAGTTAATTTTAGCGCGACTTAATTGGTTATACCACTTTGATGCTGTCCCAACCAGACTATCTTGAAAACAGTGAATTAATAGCTGGTCGTTGTTAACGTATCCCGTCATTCGCCTGTAAAACATAGTGATGTGGGCTTCAGGGCAGCTCGTTTCATAGTACTTCTCGAATTCGGGCATTTTGAATTTGGGGGGTAGGACAAAATCTGGGACCAAGCTCAGGTCCTTAGCATCAATCCCTTGATGATTATCTGCGCTTTCCATAGCTCTGAATTTCTCCTCGAGCCATCTACACCATTCTTTCAATTATTTCTGCGAATCTATCATCGCCTTTTCTTCTTCAGCAACTTTATCCAAATCGGGAACAGGCAGATAATTTGTGTTATTAACGAGGTTAGAGCCTGAGTCAACTTGGAAATTTATTAGTATTGAAGCTCCAGCCTGAATTTACTAAGGCATGATCTTAATAGATGGTTTTTGTAGATTAATCTTGGGCTTCATTGGTACATGTGTCGGAGTAAAGCTAGGGGGGTATTGAGGATCTTCATTAGTTTCCTCAACTTTTTTCATGAGGCCCTTTCCCTTATCCGTTCCTCCCAACAACAATTGGGATAACTGACTCATCATTTCTCTCTGGGATTCCATCATTTGCTCCTTCATCTCTTGCTGAATCTTGGCTAACTACTCTTACGTCTGAGACTGCGTTTGCTTCAATTTCTCAAGTCTTTTATCCATTGAATTTTTCCTTGTACCGTAGGGGTGCGTAGTTGGTTGGTTTTCGTTGGTTTCCAGGTTACTGAAATGATTTTTGATTAATTAATTAGAAACCTCTTATGACCTTTAATGAATAATGATATGATGTAATGCAAATGCATGAATGTTAAGGAGGCATCAATTTTGATTCAATTGCCTTTAGAAAACTTCATTAGAAAATAAAATTCTTTTACATAAAGTTGAGTTACAGATAAAACTTTGCTCTAACGCTTAAAGTCTTAATTTTTCTAAGCAACGAGGCCAGCTCCTGCCCGCGATCTGACTCCAACTCGTATTTCACGTTCAGTGTGTCTGCCTGTACCGCTAAAGCTTGCAAGTAGTCAGCTACCTCCCGAATCTGGGTTATGGCTTCCCCCATAAGGTAATCTCTGTTTCTGACTTAGTCTTGCGTCTGGTGAAGCTGCTCTTTCCAACGGTCCTCATTTGCCTCGAAAAACTAGATCCGCATCTCACAGTTTTGCAGTGAAACCTATAATTCTTCTATTTTTCCTTTCATTTCTTCTATCTTGCTCAAGCTTGCCCTTAATTCCATTGCTGTGTTGTGGTTTCGGTATTGATGCAGAGACTTCTCGAGTTTTGCCACTCTAGCCCTTAATTCACCTCGCTCATTTTTGCTTTTCGACAAACTCTTCTCTAAATCTTCGTTTCGTGCCTGAGGTTCTCGAAAATTCCTTTCCCACTGGTCGGCATTGGTCTTTTCTTCTTGAATTTTGTGGCGCCATTGTTCGGAAGTCTTACCTAACCCCGCAGTCCTCATAGATAGGCGCAACTTCTTATAGTCAGTCTTCAAGCTGTCTAGATCTTCTTCGGCCTTAGTTTTCCCCTTTCTCCACTTTTCAGCCTCTGACCTCTGGACATCAGCGTCTAATCTTAGGTGCATTTTCTCTTCCTCCAATTGTTTAATCTTTTTCCTAAGCTCTAAACTCTTCTTCTCGAAGTCTTGTTTTATAATTTCCAACTCTGACAGGGCGACTTGCAATTGTTCCACCATAGGTCGAGTATTTTCCAAATTTGGTTTAGGAACATTATCATTAACTCTCTTTTTAAACCATCTGTCATACTCGGGCATTACCATGGAACCGACGGCCAACCTCTTCATCAACAAGTTTGCTTCCAAGCGTCCGATAGCTCCCGAACTTTCTTCTTATAGTGGGCACCTTTAAAAGAGAATTCACACTGAGCAAGTCCATAGGTCATAGGTACAAACTGCCTCGATTTATATTTTCTCAAGGCTAGCAATGGAGTATACCCGGTAGCTCCCTAAATTCCTAACAATGGCACCCAATCAAAGTTGCCACATCGGTACATGATCTCATCAGGAACCATCCAATAAGCTCTCCACTCGATATCCCCCTCCTTGAGGTTTTGAAGAATATCCATCCACTTCTCCTTCGAGATACCCTCTCTCCTTTGTATAGCTGCCTCCTCTTTTAACGGGGAATAACCTTCGAAAAAGACCAGATAAGAAACCTTGTCTACGTTCCAAAAGTACCCATGAAACCATACCATCAATAATTGTGCACATCCAATAAATCTCCCCTCGCCTGTCTTCCTGCATCAGCTTAAAGATCTGAACGTTTCAGCCAATATCGCCGGTACCGGTGTGATTCCCTTCTCAAGGCGATCGAATAAGTCAATGACTGCCTCGTCCACGTGCCTTAAAGCCTTAGGAAAAATTACCAATCCGTAGATGCTTAAGGCGAAGATATTGACCCTCTTTCTTTTATCTGGATGCGTCAAAATCAAATCTCGCAATTCTCCCAAGGGATACATTTACTACCTCCTTTTTGCTGAATCCGAGCAGTGACCTAAGGCTCGCTCATCTCAGAAATGCTCGTCAATTTCTTCACGAAAGTCTGACTACTAAAAACCCGGGCATAAGTCTTTCGGACCTGAATCTTTGGACACCTGAGTAGAGTAGTGTATTCCTCCATGGTAGGTACCAAATCCACTTCTCCAAAAGTGAAACACTTGTAAGCAGAATTCCAAAACTGCACCATAACTCGGAATAGATGTTTATCCACTCTAATGTCTAGCAAGTAGGATATATCACCATAGCTTTGATAAAACAATTGCTTGATCCCCTCATCCCAACTAGCCCAAATGTCTCTCAACTCTTGCAGCTCATTCTGTGCTACATTGACGCGAGTGAAATCCTGCAACTTTGATATATATCCTTCTGCCAAGCTATCCCCTTTTTCTGATTGTAGCTTTTCTGACCATGCACGAACGACCGCATTATCCTCACTTTACTAAGAAATTCATTCTACATGTCAAACTTTCTAACTTAGTAATTGAATACGGATTAACACCTCCTTTAGTATACAATGTCATGCAAAAAAAAAAAAAACAATCAAAACAAAACACAGGTTAGCATCAAATAATAGAGATAAAATGCAAGCACATAAACGATAATTACAACGTATATACGGGTAAGTACTAAGGCTTGACGCGGCTTCACCCAAGGATAGCTCCTAAGGTTTGCTATATGTGGTTCGGTTCTAGAGTTTAAGGTACCCGAACCAACAGATTCCTCAATCCTCACCCATTATAGGATCATATAGATTGAGTTCGGTTCGGGGGGATACATTTCCCTATGACCATGCGGAGATGAAAATCTCACAAAATCATAGATACGGATGTACCTCGAAAGCAATCCACTAGCCCATGCGGAGGTGAAAACCTCACGAAAGCATAGTTTCTTACTCCCACTTAGAAGGTGTGACCACAACGGTCATGCAATGAAATGCAGTATTATTCTACGAGACCCGAATCATAACAACCATACAAACAAATGCATTTGAAAGGCATATGATTTTTAAAACAAATTTTTGATTTTTGACAAAAGGACAGCAAATAATTGATTTTATGGCTCGACTCTCAAAGTCCCCAGCGGAGTCGCCAAGCTGTCGAAACCATCTTTTTTCAAAGTTTTAGGTTTAATGAAAAAAGGACGAGGATCATCTTTTTGAAAATAAAACATGGAGTCACCACCAATCTTTTAGTTTTGGTGTGATCGGATCATTTAAGAATTTGGTTATTTTAGTGAAACATTTTTAGTTTACTAAAACAACGAGTTTGGTCTACTAATTTTTTGAGAAAATGGGTTCGGGAGTCGGTTACACATGAGGAAGGATTAGCACCCTCATTACGCCTAAAATTGGTACCAAATCGATTAAATGTTGTCCTTATGTCTAAGATTTAAAAATGTTTTTTTTTGAAATGTGGTTCCCTTTTGATAACATTTGAATAACCCGAGTTGGTTACCAAAAACCTTCTTGTTCCGAGTTCCGAAAGTTTATAATTTAAAAATTACAAAAGGATGTTCAACTATTTAGTCCAACGAAAAATCGAAACCCAGCACAGTAGGGCACGATTCCTCGAATTTCCAAACATTGAACATTACCTCGCCTTAGAAAATACGAGTAAAATTCCGAGGGGATATTCGATTATTTGGTACCAACGGGAGATTCCAACCCAGCACGATAGGGCGCTACTCCCCGAATTGCCAAACACCTAACATTCCTTTGTTTTAAAGAGTTTTTAGAAAACGCGAGTGAAATTCTGAAGGAATCTTTGATTGTTTTGAACAAATGAAAAAGCGTAACCCAGCACGATAGGGCACGATTCTCAAATCGCCAAACATCGAATATTTCCTTCATTTCAAAGAGTTTTTAGGAACCATGAGTGAAATTCTAAAAGGACGTTCGATTATTTTGAGCAAACGAGAAATTGCAACCCAGCACGATAGGCCACGATTCCGCGGATTGCCAAACATCGAACATCGCCTTCGTTTTGAAAGGTTTTTAATAAACATAAGTGAAAACCTAAAGGAATATTCGATTGTTTTGAACAAACGAGAAATCACAACCCAGCACGATAGGGCATGATTCTCGAATTGTCAAACACTGAGTATTGCCTTCGTTTTAAAGGATTTTTAGAAGACATGAGTGAAATTTTGAAGGGACCTTTGATTACTTTGAGCAAACGAGAAATTGCAACCCAACACATTAGGGCACGATTCCACGAATTGTCAAATACCGAATATTGCCTTTGTTTTAAATAATTGCGAAACTAGCTTAAAATGTATTAATTCGATTTGAAATAAGACGGAATTAATCATAAAAAATTGAATTTTACAAAACCACATTTCAAAAACCGGATGGAAAACGATGATATGGGGTAATAGGCACATATGAGATACCATACTTGATGAATGAGAATATTAATCAACTAGTAGAATAAGCAATTAAATGTAATTAACTTGAAAATATAACTCAACTTCAATCATGCATGGAGAATAATTAACATGACAATATAAAAAAACGAATAAATAAATAATGCAACGATAACATGCATGGCATAATGTAATATGACTACTACTAGATACAAAAACAAAATGCAAATCAAAGAAGTAATATGGTATAAAATTATTTTAAGATAACGACGAATAAATGGACACATGAAATGTAGGTTGACAAATTTGTATATATATATAAAAATAGGGCTAGATATATAGTTTTTTGAAATAGACATTATAGAATGAAAGTTTGAATGGAATTGCATGTAAAATATTTTAAGCACAAATACATTTAAAATTGACAAACCACATGATGATTTAAATTATATATATAATATAAAAGAATAGTAATGAAGATATATGACAAGACATAATACACAAAGTAGATTTGTAAAACATATGTGCATGTAAGTTTATTGTAAAAGGATCATGAGATTAATAATAAGATATATAAAATTTTAAACTGGTCTAAAAATTATACATATTATTATATCAAAACATTTAAAATAATAGACTATATAAACACAAAAGCAATATAATATAAAGATATACTCAAAAATAATAATTTTACAATTACAAAGAAAATGAAGTTTCTAAAATTATTTCATATATACATAAAGAAAAATGCTTGACAAATCATAAAGCAAAAAGTGTTTTAAAATAGAGAAATCTATTAGAGTAATAAGCGATTAATATATGTGTATATAAATCTAAAAGTAAGTACATGTAAATTTATATAGAAATGATAATATGTATAGGTTTAATAATGTATATGAATCAAATACATGTATTAATATAAGTGAGTAGAAAATAATTTTATGCAAAAACATATATACAAATATATTATCATAGCAAAAATATATGCTAAAATACATGGTTAGGAATAAAAGAAAACATTATGTGTATGAAGTGACATTAGCCTTATTATAATGCATATGTATATATATGATAATGTATAAAAAACATAAAATAACGTATGTAATATGAAAACATAACTATCCCAAAAAGAGTAATCAAATGACGTATGTTGATAAACACAAATTAAAGAAGCATAAAATGAAAGAAAAGGCAACTAATTGAAATCAAATTAAAAATAGTAAGAATAATTTACAAATGAAATAGCTTGCGGGGCCGATATGTAATGCGCATGATTGTATGAGGACTAGAATTGGGAATATCCCCGAGTCCAAAATGCAGCACTACACCGTGGGTTAAGATGAAATTGCATGCAAATTGAGGAGCTAATTTAAGGAAAAAAAAGGGTTCGATTGAGAGCGCACGTAAAAGGGGAGGATCTATCGCACAATTTTCCCATTCAGAACAAAAGGGCGCGGATCCGGTCTGCCCATTGGGTCGATGCGCGGACCCTCCCTATTCAAACGGCGCCGTTCGTTGATAGTTAAAGCTTCCTACTCCCATTCGTTTTCCTTGCCCAAAACGCCAAATGAAATGAACAAAAAAAAAGGACGGACCTTTACTCTGTTAGGGTTCGTCTATTTTTAAACCACCATTAGCTTGATGGCTAATGACGCGAATGACGGCCGGCTCTCGCTAGTGGAGGCCTCGACCACGAAGACCCGATAAACTCGCTCCCTCTTTTCCTTTTCTCCCTTTTTTTAAAATAAAACTTGAATCTTATACTGTTTTTTCAAAAAAAAAATGAAACAAACTTGAAAGATTTGATCAAAGTTTAAACGCCGTTCGACCCTCACCCACATCCATGTGTTTTAGATTCTCGGAATTTCATCGGTATCGATTTGGGTTTCCCTTTGTGTATTCATACTAAGATTACGAAGCCCTCAAGAGAAACGAAAAGAAAACAGATTTGGAAATCACCTTGGTTCTTTTTTTATTGCTTTGTATTTCCTCTCTATGCGTAACCATTACAAAGAAAAAATCTCTTGGCTTTATAGCCGAAGAGATAGAAAATATAAGAAAATCAAAGAAAAATACATTTTTTTTGCTCCTCTTTGTTGTTGTCATTTTTCTGTATTTGCAGTGTCGGTCTTTGTCTTTGCCGATTTGCGCCTTGAGCGTGGTCACTTGGAGGTAGTCAAGGTCGTATGGCGCGAGGCTGGGGTTGTACGGCGCCTAGAGCGAACCCTAAGGTTCTAGCGTTTTAGTGTTCTCGGCCTATCGGGCCTTGTAAATTTGGTCTAGGTTTAGTTATTGGGCCTATGTTTAGCTATTGGGCTTGGGTTATGTAGCTGGGTTTGGGGCTGTTATAAAACTGGATTGTTGTATTTTTTTGTGATTTTTTTTTGTCTTTGTACGGGCCGGGCAAATTTGGCCCACTACAACCATTATACTAGTTTGGACAAAAATACCTAAAGGAAAATAAAACACCATAGTTTTTAATTAAGGGCATTTTGGTCATTTAGTTATTAAAATGAATTAAAAACAAAATTAAAAGCCAATTTTTGTTCATCTTCTTCATTAGGCCGAAACTTCAAGGTTTCTCCATAGCTAAGGTTTGTTCCAAGCTTCCAAGCTCCATAGTAAGTGATTCCAAGCCCCGTTTTTAATGTTCTTTATGTTTTTGGAGTCCCGATAACTTGATTAAGCTTATTCTAGCAATAATTCAACCTAGGGTTCATATTTGGAAAAATACCCATAGGTGAAATTTGTGTATTTTGGTGTTTTATGGTAGAATATGTGGTTTTAAATTATGTTAGACAACTTGTGCTACTCGGTTTTAAGTGAAAACGAGTAAAAGGGCTTAATCGGTAAAAATACCTAATAGTCATAAGTACATGTTAGAGTGAGAATTTGATGTTGTCATAGAAGGGAAAAATGATCAGCATGTCATAAAACATAAGAAAATAGGATGAAGCTTAAATTCCGAGCCTTGGGGAAAAAGTGTAAATATGTTAAAGTTTAGGGCCAAAAATGTAATTTTTCCAAAGTTTGGGTCAAGGACTGTTTTAATAAATGTGAGTATTAAATAAGCTAATTTTTTTTATTATAGATCAAGAAGAACAAAATCCGGAGTTAGACCGGGGAAAGAAAAAGATAGTGGACTAAATCGATATAGTTGATTGTATTTTGTTTCGAGGTAAGTTTGCAGTAAATAAATGCAATATTCTATTATTTTATGTTAATTTTGTTAATTTGCAGCATGTGCATATTTATTTTATGAAATTATTCAAAGAAGACTCAAGCATGAATTGACGGAGAAGTAATTTCAGAAAGTCCCGGTTGAACCTTAGAAATGTGTAGGATACAAATGTCATGACATTAGGGTTTAAGGATACCATGTAAGACCATTCCAAGGCATGGAAATTGGTAAGATATCTAAGGCAAGGAAATCATGTAAGACCATGTCAAGACATGGCATTGATAAGTTACTATAAGGCAGAGGTCCCATGTAAGACCATGCCAAGGCATGGCATTGGTGAGTTCATAAGGCAAGGATACCATGTAAGACCATGTCAAGACATGGCAATGGTAAGTTTCAAAAGGATACCACGTAAGACCATGACAAGTCATGGCAATGGTAAGGTACCCGCGTATCCTTAGTATTCCAAGTGGTTCAATGGGAAATTTTAAAGAGAATATCAAGGTAAGGTAAGGTAAGACGAGTTATACTAAAAAGGTAAGACAAATTCATGCTAGAAGAGCAAAGGTAAGTACATAATGTTCATGTATGCTTGATAAGGAAAAAGGTAAGTAAAATGTATTAATAAATTTGATTAAGTAAGTAAGTATTTAAGTAAGTGAGTAAGTGAAGAAGTTTAAAATATGTCTATGACAATTAATGAAGTTGCATTAAGTAGTATCATGCCAAGTAGTAAGATAATTCTTATGAATGTTGTTATTTATTTGCATGCAAACTTACTAAGCTTAATGCTTACCCCTTTATTTTCCTTCTTTTTATAGTTTTTCAAGCTAACTCGGGATCATAAAGTACGCTGGAGGTCCCGCACACTATCACGAGGATTATTTTGGTATAGTTAGACGTTTCATTTTGAGTATGGCATGTATAGCATCGTAGCCATTTTGTGTGTATGATCTTATGATATGGCTGATGAATGGTATGTAAATGCTTGATAATGATTAGTTGTTGGAATGGCTAATCAAGGACATGTTTGGTGTTATGTATGCCTAAATGCTAGTTATTCCATGGAAATCACGAAAAAGGTGAAATTAGCTTTAAAACACTATCGGACAGCAATAATGACGTGAATTTGGAAAATCACTAAAAATAGTGGAAATGAATTTAATAGTGAATGAGATATAGAATTAAAGCTTGATGAGTCTATTTTCATATGGATGGAACAAAACAGGTATATGAGTTATATTTTATGAGATATTTTAATTTTTGTGAAACAGGGCCAGAGAGATTTCTAGATCCCCTATTCTGACTTTGAAAATTCACAAAAAATTGTAAAAAGATAATTAGAAGTCATGCTTTAAATGTACAGATTCCTTATTGAGTCTAGTTTTATGAGAACAAACGACATAATAATTGAAACTCTGTACAGGGAGATGTTTAATTCGTAATACACAGGAGTCAGAGTAGTCGAACCCTGAAACAGGGGAGACTTTAACTAATAAACTGTACTAGTTGGCCTAACCAAAAATTCTATAAAAAATTTAGTTAATAGATATAAGAGTCTAGTTTCATGAAAAATTTACAGAATTTGATTTCGAGTTTCGTAACTCGAGATATGAATTTTTAACCGACTATGATGTAGTTAGCCAGCTTGTCTGGAAGTTCTAAAATAAATTGTTTGAGCTGTTTAATTAATGAATTAAGTCCGTTAACACCTCGTGCTCGACTCTGGCGACGGTATCAGGTTCAGGGCGTTACATAATAAGCCAAATTCTTGCCAAATATACTAACTCAATAAAATAAACATTACTATGCATTTCTCATATATATATATATATATATATATATACATAAACATACAAATGTTCCAAAACTAAAGTTTATAAGGCTCCTATATACATGTCACATAACTGAGATTAAAAGCGCTCAAAAGTCTACCAAAAAGACAGTTGGGTAGTGTGAGCTCTATAGTGATCCAATTTATAGGTTCCACAAACAAACAAACTATAGAGAAAGTAAAACAACTAGGTGAGCATTTCGAATGCCTAGTAAATTCATATGTACAAAACAGTAAACTTACCTTGATATGTAAATAAATAGATCAACTAAGTACATATAATCATTGCTCATATACTTAACATAACAATCACAATATCAAGATGAGCCTTAATACATATAATCATTGCTCATATATGTATTAAAGCACAATAATCGTGTCAATTCCACAACAATCAAACAACAAGTAATCATACTTATATATTGATACTCTCATCTCCACTTTATTTGAACATTACTATTTCACATGTTAATTCGATTACTCATTCCGTGCTAATCGTATTATACCTATTAAAATTCAGCAAACAAATTCATACCATTTCATTGTCGATTCATAATTTACATTAACCATTTAGTCTAATGAACTCTAGTAAACCAATTTGGATAAACAGGTAACTACACCACATCAAAAAGCATCGTAGTGCTGAACAAAGGCACCAAAGTGCAATCAAAGAGCACAAATATGCTATATAGAAATCCAATTTCATGATAATTTTGATTCTCATTCTATCTATCTCAATATCATCAATTCATCAATCAAGGTATCATTTTATTCATAGCATTGTATGATTCGTCTCAATTTCAAGTCAATTTCACAATTTCACCAAGTTACACTATTTCTTCTATCTCTTTAGTAAATCAAATTCATACCAATACTATTTGATCGGTCATAATCAACAATCAATTTATTAAATATATTAAATTCCAATTCATCATATTCAATTTATCTTTTCTGATAAAAACAACAATCGATAAGGTGTTAGGGACTATTTCACAATTTCCTATTATTCGCGATTATCCTCCGATTGGTTTAAATCTAGACCATGCAAGAGGATCAAACAAGCTTGAAGTGTTTCTCAAGTTTTCTTTTGTGTTTTCGGTTGAAGATGAAAGAAATAAAATGGATGATTTTTTTTATATATATCATATTATTATTATTAAATTTTTACTATTTTAATAAAGGAAATCAATCCAATCGTCCACTACCTTTCAAAAGTGATTAATTTCCACTTTAAAATTTGGTTAATTTACCATCTAAGACTTTCAACTAATAAAATTCTATAACAATTAAAATTTACCACCTTTACAGTTTAGTTCTTGTACCAAAATTAGTCACTAATTCGACAAAATTACTTGGCTAAAATTAAATTCACCTACATAAAAACTCTATAAACATTTAATAAAAATATTTATGAGCTCGATTTACAAAACCAAGGTCTTGATAACTCACTTTCAGACACCACTAACTTTAGGGTCTTTACACTTGTACGTTAATTAATTATCAAATTGAAAAAACTAAAGGACCACACTCTAATTAAACTTCATAATAACCTCGTAAATATTAAATAATAATATTTATAGACTCGATTATTGGTAAATGAGATTTTGAAACCACTATTTTCGACACCATTGAAAAGTAGGTTGTTACAACTCTCCCTCCTTAGGAAATTTCATCCTTGAAACTTTTTTACCTAAAAAAAGATTTGGGTATTGTGATTTCATTGATTCTTCGTTTCTCACGTAGCTGCTTCAATACCATGTCAGTGTCACAACACTTTCACCAATGGTACTCGTTTAGTGTGTACTTCTTTCACTTCTTAAGCTAAGATTTTCATTGGTTCTTCACTATCGTCAAATCGGGCTACAACTCTATTTCATCTAGACAAATCATGTGGGAGTGATCAAAACGGTAATGACATAGCATTGATACATGGAAAACATCATTAATCTTTTTCAAGTTTTGATGGCAGTGCTAGTCGATATCGTCTAATATCTAAATCATTCATTCTAATTGTCTATTAGTCTGATGAAGAAACACTATATTAAAGGTCTATTAACTTCTCAAGTGAGTACTCGGTTTAGATAGAAAGATAGTGTGCTAACTTGATCCAACTGTCAATTATAACTCAGATTGCATATTCCTTTTTCGGCAACAATAGTTAATCTGATATGAAACACTTATTAGTTTGTTGCCATTTCATTCCTAAATCATTACAAATTATAGCTACCTGGATGGAACTTGATGCTAGACTTTAGCTTGCTGACATATCATACATTTTTTCACATATCCAAAAATCTTTCTTTTCATACTTCTCACCAGTACAATTATTTCTCTTGCAAGGTTTGTAGTATTCTTCTCAGATATTGATCATGTTCATTTTTTATTTCTCAAGAAATTTTAGAACATCATCAAACAACACAACTATAAGCCAACCCCAGTACGGTTGAAAAATTATGTTCACCTAATCCATAAAAACCGTTGAGCGTTAACAATACCTAATGACGTCATCAGAAACTTGTAGAGTCCATAACAGGTTTGAAAAGCAATTTTTACTACATCCAATTCCTTAAATCTGACTAACAATAATCCGATTGAAGACCAATCTTAAAAAACACGATCGTTCTTTTATGCTGATCAAACAAGTTGTCAATACAGAGTAACATATACTTGTTTTTATGGTCACTCAATTTAATAGTCGTGAGTTAATGCACAATTTTTGGATTTTATCTTATTTTACACAAACAACACTGGAATACCACAAAGTGATATACTCGATCATATAAATCCTCAATTTAACAATTCTTGTAGCAGTGCCTTCAATCCTTTCAATTCTGTCGATTTCATTCTATATAGTGCAATAGGTATTGAAGCAACACCCGATGCTATTTTAATAACAAATTCAACCTCTCTCTTAGGTGGTAAATACCAATTCTTTAAGAAATATATTAGTGAATTCATTAACTATTGGAACTTGTTCTATCATTGATCCTGACATTCAAGTGTCTAAGATATAAATTAGATATGTTTCATAACCCTTTTTGATAAATTCTAGAGGAGATATCGCTAATATGATATTGGTAGAATAATCAGGTCTGTCCGCTTTAACATTAATCAAATCACCATTCTGGCATCTCAGTACAACTCGTTTCTATCTACAATTGACAACGACATCATGCAGAGTTAACCAATCTTTACCGAGAATAACATCAAATTTATTAATGGCATTAACATCAGATTGGTAGGAAAATCACAACCCCAAATTCTCAATGGACAACTTTTATATACTTTGCTAACAAAGACACATTGACTTATCGGGTTTGACACTTTAATATCAAATTCAGTCAAATCTATTGGCATATTTCTTTTAATTACTAATACAGTGTAAACATATAAATGAACTAACCTAGATTCAATCAGAGAATATATAATGACATGGAGAAAAGAAAATGCACCAGTAATCATGTTAGGGACTATAGCCTCCTTTCTGATTAGTATCGCATAAGCTCTGGCTGGCACACGAGTTTTAGATCTTACAACTGTATCCCTGATTCCTTCGTGGTAAACTCCAACATTACTGTTAGATCCCAAAATTTTACCTCTCTGTGAAGTCATCAACTGTTTTGTAGTTGATTTGTAACACCCCTAACCTGTATCTGTTGCTGGAATAGGGTTACGGAGTATTATCGTACAATCATAACTTCAAAATTTTGTTTACAAACATTATATAAATCATGGTATAAATCAATCAAACACATGCATAACATCCCTTAATCGAGCCCTAGAGGCCTCTAACACAGCTTAGAAATGATTTGGGAATAAATTGGAATCACATAAAATTTCATAGAAAAATATATAATATTTCAAACTGCAAGGGTCACACAGCCATGTTGCATGGCCATGTGTTACACACGGCTGAGGCACACGGTCGTGTCTTAAGTCGTGTGGACAAGAAATAGGTCAAATTCAAGCCATTTCTTTCACCCTCAACATACCCATACATTCAAGCCATTTACACCTATTTCAAGTGTTCAAAATGCAGTTAAAACAAGCATAATAAAACTAGATCAATATGGCATATTTGCATACAACCAATATGCCCTACAAGGCACCTCAAATGCAAGCATACAAATTCACCTAAACATGTATACTTACTACATCTTCATCATACTCATATAATTCAATACTACTTCTAAAACATACCATAATAATGATTATTAGAACTTCCACACAAATATACCATTTAGTCACTCAACATGCACCATAACTTAGCCATATTCACACTCATCAACAAGTCACCAAAAGTAACAAGATTACATCAACTAAAATGACATATACATGCCAAACTCATCAACTAACATAAAACCATAAGTCCTCCTATACATGCCATTATAACCTTGACCAACGTATCAAAACTACCGATATAATCGCTGAACAGTGTGATAGATCTCTGACGAGCTTCCAAACCGATCGAGCCTCTTATAATCTGTAAAGTAAGGGATAAACAACTACGTAAGCAATGAATGCTTAGTAAGCTCGTACAAACTTTAAACATAATATTCCAATTCAATAATAAACTTTATATGATAAATATAAAGCTATACTAATGCCTCAAGATTTATCAACTATATAACCACCAACTCATAAATGATCAAGTCTATCAACATCATATATATTTTTATTCCTGGCATAATAGGATTTTATAAAACATTTTACACCATCATTAACCTTTTCATAAAACTATGAATAACTTACTTTACTTACTTTCCATTCCATCTACTAAGCATAAACTTAAATAACAACATCAATTAACTAATTAATATCTTTATTCATAATTTAGGTAAGTTCAACCATAACATACGTAATTTCTCATATATAAGTGCATTATTCAACTCATTAATCTCTTATTCATCATATCACATTTCAATTATGAACTTACTATTTCATTACCTTTTCTTACCGTTTCATTTGTATAATACAAAACATAAGCATATACATCTATCATAATCTCAAGCTTGACATAAGCCTAATCACCATCATCAATATACAAGTTAGTGCATTTATGTATATAACTCATTGGGGTCAATCACATGATAAACCATTTTATAAGAAATTCCACCTTTTGAATCTTACCACCTTTTCATGAACATAAGCATATTTCCATTTGGCCAATTACCATTTCAATATATATCATTAATATTAAACATGATATAATGCAACCAAAAGCTTAGCAGAAACCTAAGCATCATCCACAAACTCAACTGATGAATTCATTTATGTTCAGGTCAATATTCAATAAATAACAAATCTTTCAAATTCACTAAACAAATTATCTTACTGAGATTTTCCATATGGAGAGCGACTTAAAGATAAGAGTACATCGTCAGTCCAACCAAACACAGCAGATGCTCACACGAGAAAATCCCTTTAACACACCAACGCTCATAAGAGCTAATCCAACCAACACACCAATGCTCATAAGAGCTAATCTAACCAACACACCAAACAGAGGGTATAACACAAGAGTTTGCAACAAATGCGGAACCTTGGTTTATTCAGGTAATATGAAAATACATCACTCCATAACCACCTCCACTCCAGTCCACCGTAACACACCAAATCACGACTGTACTCTATCTGGCGTTCAATCCAATTCGAGTAATTAAATTCAATATTATATCTCAAATTACCATTAATTATCAAAAATTAAAAATAAATATACAAGTTGTACCATGTTAATCTACTCAAAATTTCATATTGATGTTAAATTCTAACCGTATGAACTTACTTGGCTAAATTGCAAAAATGTCAAAATATAGGGGCATTTTTGTAAGTTTCCATTCTTTTCGATTTTCCACTCGATCTTGATCTAAATTAATAATTTCATTCAATTTATTAATTTGGATAGTAAAACAATTTATTTTATGAAATTTAGACTTTTTATCATTTTTACAAAATTACCCCTAATATTTTACTTTTATTCAATTTAGTCCTTGAGCCTAAAACATGCAAATTAACCATTTTTAATGCAAACCGATGCTATCCGAATATACATGGAATTCAATTAAGCCCATTTTTGCAATAATTTCACAACAAACCCTTGTATTTTTACTATTTCAACAATTTAGTCCTTAATAAAAAAATTCATCAAAAATCCCTTAACAAAATATTTTTAAATACTAACCAACATTTCAAATTCATAATTTAACATAAAAACTAGATTCATCAATTTCAACATTCAAAATTTTTAATAGTTTTAAAATCAAAGGTATGGGTTAGTTAGATCTAGTTGCAACGATATCAAAAACATAAAAATTACTAGAAACAAGGCTAAAACAGACTTACATGCATCCTATAAAGCTTGGCCAAAGCTTGAAGGTTTATCAGTGGCTTTCTTCTTTCTCAAATTTGGCAAAACAATAAAAGGAAAAAGATGATATCTTTAATTTATTTTATTACCTTTTATTACCTTTTAATATGTTTTATTTTAATTAATAAAATACACGTATTTTCATAATAAGACAAAGCCAACCGCCCACTCATATGTAATATTGTATATTTACCATATTAGTCCATAAAATTTTATTCATTAAGCCATTTAATTACTCAAACCAAATAGCGATCAAATTTTATATTTTTATAATTTAGTCCTTTTAATTAATTAACTATCTCGAACTTTAAAATTTCTCAACGAAACTTTAATACCACATTAATGACACTCTGTAAATATTTATAAAAATATTTATCGCTCTCGGTTGATAGAAATGAGTGCCACTTGAACTTAATAACTCGCTTATTTGTTATCAAAAAACCTTTTTAAAACCATATTTAACTTATAAATGTTAAATAATATATTTATGAACTTACTTGTCGAATTTGGTGGCCCCAAAACCATTATTTTCGAGACCACTGAAAAATGGGTTGTTACATAATCACTGATAAAATCTTGCTTCCCCGGACAATCTTGCATAAAATGCTTAGTGGATCCACACTTGAAACAAGCCCCTATTCTCTGTCTACACGTTCCAAAATGATTTTTATTATAGTGCTCATAGACTGGTTTATTCATATTCCAAACTTTTACTGTATTGAGGTCTTTGGTGACTGTTTAGATATTTATTTTCTCAGGAAATCTTTTTTAAAATTATCTTTGAATCCGTATTTAAAACAAGCCTTGCTCTCAAACCTGTATTCACCTTTTTGGTTTCTTCCACAATGTTTGCAAATAGTTCTATCTACAGTGTGAATATTCCCTGCATTAACCACGGACGTAGCCTGGAATCGCGAAGTATTACCTCTCAACAAGTCATTCCTCGGGATACCTGAAGAAGTGGAAAAATGAATTTGGAGATCTCTTGTCTTCTTAGGTGGAAACATCATAACTGACCTTGTTATACTGCATTTTCCAGAAACTCTGATTTTAAACCTTGCTTTTTTCTCATTTTGTATGTCTTCTTTTTTGTCTCTAAATTCTTCAATCTCACATTTTTAGAATTTTTTTGGTTGGGTGTCAATGAACATTTACCGTATTCAGAATTTGATGACGAGGGGGTGCCACAGGAGACATGATTGGGGTTGGAAGTTGCATTTGGGATTGTAGAGTTGAACGGGTAGGTTAAAAGTATTCAGTTATCCACTGGTTTACCAACTCTAAGAAGACTTATCTTGCTTGAATCCTCAGCCTTAGTGGAATAAACGTGCTACAAGCAATTTCCTGTTCCGGAGCAAAGATATTATTGTTTACATCACCTGATACAACACGATTCAATTTGATCGACATGGTATATCTATATGAAAAACAAAGTCAAATCATATCAGAAGGCTTGAAAGTATCACATGTTATTGTGGCATATATTTTTTAGACTGAACATGCACAACGTTCAGTCCTAGAATCAACTAATTCATAGCTTTGATACCACTAAATGTAACACCCCTTGCCCGACTCTATCGTTAGATCAGAGCTACAAAATGCTACAGTAAAACACAAAATAATTAAAGACATTTAACGAACAATTCAAAATGAAAAACATTAAATTACATCATTTCAATCATTCAATACAATTTAAAACCTTTCTCGAGTCTTATTTGAGCTTACGTAAGCTCTAAAGTTGACCCGGGATCAAACAAGGACTAAATTGCAAAGATATAAAAAAGTTCAGAACGACATCGTAACAAACTAGCTTGACCTCATTGTGACGACAAGGTTCCTCATTGCGTAGTGGTTTGAAGTCCCAAACTCATCACGATGAGCTCTACACAATGTCACGACGTGGACCCTATTTTTGGTGCAAATTAGTCCTTTTGATACCATATCATTTGGTTACCTAAACCATCAATCATATAGGTGCAAAAATGCACAACTTAACCTGTATAACCATGCCAAAACTTTTATTTAATCCTTTCTAAAATCAACAAATGCATTAAGCCTTAACCATGCACCTTTGTATATCAAACAACTTATAAAACTCAACCTATTCCATGCCATCACATTACCACACAATTTTCCATTCAACAAGCCATACACAATGCACATACCATGCTTAAACCTTATATCAAGATCATATCATAATAATAAGCCACATTCTTACCAAATATACTAACTCAACAAAATAAACATTACTATGCATTTATCATATATATACATAAACATAAAAATGTTCCGAAACTAAAGTTTATAAGACTCCTATATACATACCACATAATCAAGATTAAAAGTGCTCAAAAGTCTACCAAAAAGACAGTTGGGTAGTGTGAGCTCTGTAGTGATCTGATCGATAGGTTCCGCAAACAAACAGGCTACAGAAAAAGAACAAAAACTACGTAAGCATTTCGAATGCTTAGTAAGTTCATTGGTACAAAAATGGTAAACTTTCCTTGATATGCAAATAAGTATATCAACTAAGTACTTGGTATAATAATGATCGCAAGATCAAGGTGAGCCTTAGTACATATTTAACCATATAAGGTACAATTTCTAAACACATTAAAGCATATTGCTTATATAATCATCTTAATTTCACAATAGCCAAACATAAAATAGTCATACTTATATATCGATACTCTCGCCTATACTTTATTTGAACATTACTATTTCACATGCTAATTCGATTACTCATTCAGTGCCGTTCATATTACCTGCTGAAATTCAGTAAACAAATTCATACCATTTCGTTATCGATTCATAATTTACATTAACCATTCAGTCTAATGAAATCTAGTAAAACAATTCGGTTACACAAGTAACTGCACCACACCATAAAGCACTGTAGTGCTGAAAAAAGGCACCAAAATGCAATTAGAGAGCACAGAAGTGCTAACCAGAGTTTATAAAAGTGCTAAACAGATATCCCATTTTATTATAAATTTGATTCTCATTCTATCAATCTCCATATCATCGATTCATCAATCAAGATATCATTTCATACATAGAATAACATGATTCATCTGAATTCTAAGCCAATTTCACAATTTCACCAAGTTACACTATTTTCAATTTAGTCCTCTATCTTTTTAATAAATTAAATTCATACCAATATGATTCAATAAGTTATAATCAACTATAAATTAATTAAATATCTTAAATTACAATTCATCGTATTTAATTTATTAGTCAATTTATCATTTCTAGCAAAAATAGTAGTCGATAAGATGTCAAGGACTAATTTGTAATTTTTTATTTTTCGTGATTATCCTCCGATTGGTTTAAATCTCGATCATGTAAGACGATTGAACAAGCTTGAAGTAAAATAATGGTTTCTCAAGTTTTCTTTGTGTTTTTAGTTGAAGATGAAAGAAATAAAATGCATGATAACTATTTTTATGTATATCATATTATCATTATTATTATTATTATTATTATTATTATTATTATTATTATTATTATTATTATTATTATTATTATTATTAAAGTTTTACTATTTAAATAAAGGAAATCAATCCAACCGTCCATTACCTTTCAAAAGTGGTTAATTTCCGCTTTAAACCTTGGTTAATTTACCATCTAAACCTTTCAACTAATAAAAATCAATAACGATTAATTTTTACTACATTTAGATTTATTTTACCATAATTAATCACTAATTCAACAAAATTACTATCCAAAATTCAATTCACCAATATAACAACTCTGTAAACATTTAATAAAAATAGTTACGAGCTTGATTTATGGAAACGAGGTCCCGATACCTCACTCTCAAACACCACTGACTTAAGGGTATTTACAATTGTACCTTAATTAACTATCAAATTACAAAACTAAAGGACCACACTCTAATTAAACTTTATACTAACCTCTAAAATATTAAATAATAATATTTATAGACTCAATTATCGAAAAATGAGACTCAAAAACCACTGTTTTCGGTAAGAGCAAAATTCGATTCGACTCGAAAAATTCGAAAAAAGTTTGAATGTTGAATTGTTTTAATCGAGTTAATTAAATCAACTCAATTTTTTTTTGAATTTCGAGTTCAAGTCAAGTTGAATTTTCCAATTCGAATAAACCGAATACAAACTATATTATTTTAAATTTGTATTCCCCAGACCCACATCCTTTTACTTTGCCCCATTTTCCCTCAAAGCCCAAACCTTTTTACTTTACCCTATTCCCCCCCCCCCCAAAGCTCATCTGTCAGTTTCCCAATTTCCCAAAGCCCGACCAGCCTCACCATTTTTTCCTAATTTCCCCTAAAGTTCAGGCTCCATCCTCCATTCTTTTTATTCAATTCAAACTTGAAACTCTCGATTCCCAAATGTCAAATTTATTCTTTTTAAAAAAACCTTAATTTGACCCCAAATCAATTCTTCTCTTCTTCTTCAAAAAACCCTTAATTAAAACCTCTATTTTTCTTCTTATTCTTTATTCAACCCCCTCCCAAAAAAATAAAAATCCCTACCTCCATTCTTACTTTTCATCAATTCATTGAGCTTTCTTAGGTTAGGCAAATCCCTCACCATCTTCGGTCTCTAATCGCTCTGAAACTGATGTTCCTTCTGGTCGACGCTACTCTATTCTCTTGAATCTTAACCTTGAATTTTCTGCATCTTTCAAGTTCCAGTTTTGTCTCGAAAAACTGATGATATATATAATATTTGTTAATGATATATATGTATTTAGCTATCATTGGTGCCATCAATTTGGTAGAAAATGTGAGTATAGAAATGAAATAAAAGTTGTAGAGTGCAAATATTAAATTGAAATATGTAGGCAGGGTGAGTGACAATTTTCAACTATTTAAAGCTACATACGGGGGATCCTTCACTAGTCTTGGATATACCAAAATATAACAAAAATACCAAACCCATAATAAAAGCACATTAGTTCACAACGATTGACCCTTTTTCAACTCAAAACAATAAACCTTCAAGATGCAATGTGTGAGTTTTGTGTGAGCTTTTATTCTATTAGATGTTCTCTGTAAGTAGCATGGTGTAAGACTGTAAGTAGCATCACGACTCACAAGCATTGTATCAAATAATAACCATTATATTTTGAATTGTCTTTTTTTACCCTTTTTTTAAAAATATTTTGGCACAAATACATTAATTGATTCTGTTTTCCTTTTATTTCCTTTATTTTTAATTTATTTCTTTTATTTTTAATGAAATAAGTTAAATATATATTAGATGTTAAATCTTTAACTGAATTCATGGAATATACTTATCATTTTTAATTAAAAATCAAATTGTCAACTCAAGAACTTATGATGATTTAGTTGTGTACATATATAGGTTCCACCTCATTTAGATTCTAAAATTGGCATTACTTCAATAGTATCTACATCAGTATCCTATAATGACGAATCTAGGAAGAAAAAGTTATTAAGAATACCATCAAAAAAGTTTGTGGAAAAAACATTTCTTCTTCTTAGGAATGAAATGACAGTTCCTAAGTAAAACATTAAACATTTCATCTAAAGAGGATGAAGTGAAAGATAGTTTTAGACATTATTATTCTTATAATATAATTATTATATTTAATTATTGGTGATATCAAAATCAATTTAAAACTTTAAATCGGATACAAAAATAAATAGTGGGTGATATCAATTGGTGATATTTAATAATTGGTGATATCAAACAAAAGTTAGTATATTTTTACATCAACTAATTATTTCCTCTGTAAGCTTTTTATCATTTTTTATTTTTTTCCTTTAATTATATTTGCATGAAATGGGCTGCTTGCCTTTTGGCTATCTGATACATAGATAATAGATTCATTGTTTCTTTAGTTAATTTTTTCTTTTTAACTTGTAGATGAGTGATCTAAAGCAAGATGGTTCAACTCAAAGTTCACAAAATTCTTCGCCAAGTAGAAATGATCAAACAACTAAGGGAAGTGTTCGAAGGAAGATTACTCTAAGGGCAGCTTGTTGGAGCCATTTCACCAAATATGTAAATAAAGAAGGGGAAAAGAGAGTAAGGTGCAATGGTTTTGAAGCTACTTACACCATGGAATCAACTTTAGGTTCTATAATGAATTTTAACAGTAATTTGAAAACATGTGTAAAATACCTCAAGGTAATACTTCTGACTAGAAGCAATCGAAATTAAAATTTGTGAAGACTAGTTAAGAAATAACAGATTTATCAACTTGGGTGTTTGATAAAGATGTTGTTAGAAAGGCATTGGTTTATATGATAATTGTGGATAAACTGCTTTTTAAAATTATAGAGGGATAGGGTTTCAAATACTTTCTTTCTATAGCATGCCCACGGTTTAATATTCCATCTCATTGGACAATTGGAAGGGATTGTCTAGATTTATTTAACTCTATGAAGAATTATTTTGAAAAAAAAGATATAAGTAGAGTTTTTTTTATGAAAAACACTTGGATTTCATTGTAGAGGATATCTTTCATGGTTTTAACAGCACATTGGGTGGATGATGAGTGGAGGTTGCAATGAAAGATTATAAATTTTTTCCCAATATTTGCTCATAGAGGTGAAAGCACAGGTTAAGCCGTTGAAAAATGTCTTCAATACTAGGGGATTGAGAGGGTCTTCATTATTACGGTTGATAATACATTCTCCAATAGTGTTGCCATTGAATATTTGAGAAAGAAATTGAATAATCGAAATGCTTCTGTTACAAATGGGATATGTATACATATGAGATGTGTTGCACGCGTTATTAATCTCATTGTGCAATACGGTATTAAGGATGCTTTTGTGTTTGTAGATTGAGTTAGATGTGTTGTGAGGAAAATAAGAGCATCACCATCAAGGTTGACAAAATTTACCAATGGGTAAAAAAAGAAATGATAGATAGTAAGGCTCAATTGTGGTTAGATGTGCCTACTAGATGGAACTCAACATATATTATGTTAAAGGTGGCAGAAATATATGAGTGTGCATTTGAATAATCTATACGTGATGATCATAAAATTTTTCTTGACCTCACTGCTAGAGATAGATTTCCTTCATTTGATGATTGAGAAATTGTTTGAAGAGTTATAAAAGTGCTAGAGCCTTTTTCTCATCTTACACTGAAGGTGCTCGATTCTTTGCATGTTACCTTTCATTCACTTTTTGAAGTATTGATGAATGTGCATTGTCTTTTTAATGGGTGGCAAGATTCTGGAGATTTAGACATAATTTCTATGACTCCAAAATGAGGAATAAGTATAATAAGTATTGAGGTGAAGAAAACAAGATCAACATGCTAGTTTACTTGACGGTTATCTTTGATCCGCGACGTAAAATGAGCTTTTTGGACTTTAAGGCCAACTTGCTTTTTTCCTAATGTTGCTAATTACATTATGAAAATGATTGATAAATAATTGCATTGCTTGTTTAATGTGTATTCTTCTAATGCTGAGAGAATTCAATTTTTTGAAGGTAGATTTAGTTCTTTGAAAAATCTTTTCAGTTCAATAGAAATGATCAATTAGAAATGCAAACGGGCTTGGCCAAGTAAAAATACCTTAAGAAAAGAAACAAGTTGGAATAGAAAGTAAACCTGAGTTGGGTAGGTATTTGGGTGAGGAGGAAGAAGTAGACAATTCAAGTTCATTTGATTTATTATTGTGGTGGAAAATGAACAGTCTTAGATTCCCTATTCTTACAAAAATGGCTTGAAATATTCTTTTTATTCCTATCTCAACAGTTGCCTCGAAAAGTGCATTTAGCACGTGTGGACGTGTTGTTGATAGTTTTAAAAGTTCTCTAACTCCTCTCATGGTTGAAGCTTTGGTTTACACACAAGATTGGCTTCGAAAATCTAATGATGCCATCAATCTTGAAGCTTATGTTGATGAACTTCAAACCATGGAATATGGTATATATTAATTTTGATTCATAAAATAACCTTTTGTGTTATTTATATTAGTAACCATTCCCATAATTTAACTAATAATTTTGTTTTTAAATTTTGTAGACTTATCCAAAATACCCGAAGCTCAAGAAGGTAATATACTTAACCTTAGTTTATAAAGTTAAATCTTTATTTAATTTATTTTTGTAAACATTTTTTATCATGTAACTAACTCATTCACTGCTTTTACTAGATGTTTCAAGTTTATCAATGGTGTTTGAAGCAAAAGAAGAAGCTTAAGCTATTCTATTATGGTTTTTGAACTAATGTGTTATTGTTATTAGTTTGTTGTGCTATTGCTGTTGGTTCATTGGACTTTTGTTGTGTTTTTTTATTTTTCATTTTTTTTGTTCGAATTGGTGTGGTCGTGTAGGTTTTTGTTGTATTTTGAACTTTTGTTTATGTTTTTATTATTATAAACTTGTTGTATTGTTGTTTACTTGGACTCATGTTGTTTACTTAGACTTTTGCTTATGTTTCATTATTATAATCTTGTTGTTGTTGTTGTTGTTGGTTACTTGGATTGAAGTTGTGTTGCTTTTATTTGTTCAATTGTTTACTTCAATTTTTCATTGTACGATCATGTTTAAAAATTTTAAAGAAAAATATTTTTTAAAAATTACATAAAAATAAACAACACCAAATTCATTTTTTTTAATTTAATTCAGACAAATATATTCGATTCGAATTCCATCTCACTTGACTCGATTCATAAAAACTTAAAATCGAGTTACGATGATGAAACAGAATTCGAAAAAATTAAAATTTTTCCATTCGATTTGATCGAATGCTTACCCAAAGTTTCCGGCAGCACTGAAAAGTGGGCTATTATAGACATGGAGCGGCACCAAGGGGCCAAGTCCTCTTAGTTTGAGAAAATTACCTTTTAAGCTTTTAAAATTGGCTTAATACTTAATTTGGTACCTGAGTTTGACATCTTATTCTAAAGTGGTACTTTTAATATTTTTTAGTCTAATGTGGTATTTGTATTTAACAAAATTTATACATTTTTGTACATGAATGTAATAGTGTTAACTTGTTAGTGTTTAATTCAGGTTTTAGAGTTCATTTGATGAAAATTCATAATTAGCTAATAATATTATCACTTAATTGTCATCAAGTCAACCTTAATACTCTAATTAAATCACATCTATTGTATTGTATTAGAAAAATTAAATGCCAAATTAAACGAATTCACAACTAACACGAATTTATTCTATTAACAAAATCATAAAAATTTGAACATAATAATATTAGCAATTAACTTTCTTCAAATCAACCCTAAAATCTAAATTAAACATTAAAAAGTTGACACTATTACCTTTGGGTATCAAAATATGTAACATTTGTGAAATAAAAGTACTATCTTAAACCAAAAATAACACAAATACCACATTTGAAAATATTGTCAAACTCGAGTACTAGATGATTTATTAAACCTTTAAATTTTGTAAAATTATAATTAATAATGATCAAATTTAAGTATTTTTCCCAAAAAATTATAATTAAAATTTGATCCTTAGTATAAAATTTATAACTTTGCCTCTAACAAGGATAAAACTTATTTAGGATATGTTTAGACATCATTAAATTTATAACTTTGCCTCTAATAATGATAAAACTTACTTAGGGTCTATAATTTTGATTATAAAACTTATATAAACTCAATTTGGAGAAACACTTATGCTAAGTTATAACCGTTTTATAACATGTAAATTTAGTTTAAATAATATAAAATTTATAATATATAACATTTATCAAAAATATTTTGTAAAGTGCCCAATAACTTTCATTACACTCTTTAAATAATATAATTTTTGTCATAAATTTAGAAAGTTATTTTTATAAATAAATTATGGCAAAAATTATAACATATTTTCTATATATATTATTATTTTTATAATATATAGTATGGACACGTAAATAAATTATATTCGTATTTTTTTCATAATCTTTTATAAATAAGTATATTATAACACTTTTATAACACGCAAAATTATTTTTTATAATATACCTTTTGACCACAACTTTAGAATTTTTTAGGATTTAAATAATACAACTTTATGTTATAACTTTATAAAGTACGCATAAATTATCTTTTATAATATATAGTTTTAAGATTTATAATATAACTTTAGAAATTTTTGGTCTTAACTATCTCAAACGCTCATATGAGTTCATGCTTATAATATAATTTTCATAACTTAAACTTGTATAAAAATAATTTTTAAAAGTAAAATCATATATGAGTGTTTGAAAAGCCATAAGAAAATTATATTTAAGTGTAACTACCAGCATACTTACTTCAATTATCACATTTTTAAAATTAAAAATATAATTGAGTGTTTCAATTACGCTAAATTCAACTGAATCTACTAATTATAATAATTATTGAACATTTCATACTATATAATTATAAACAATTATATTTAAATTTAATTATTAAATAGCTTTTGGAACACTATTCTCGTAGAAAGTATTTAATGAAATGGGGAATATTAGTCCAAATTTTTTAACCAATTCATGGAAGGAAAAAGGGTAACAAAAGTCAGCCCAATATTAGTTCCTGCCAGTTTTATTTCTGTTTTAGAAAGAATTTTTCCAGCCAATTAATTTGTTTCCCACTAATTAAATCCCAAAGATTTTGGACCCACCACAATATTATGACCCCAGAAATCATCAAATCAATCTCAAATCCCAATTCATCGTCCTGGATTTGTAGGGTCACCGACTTTAGCAAAAATAATTAATCAAATAGTTACTCAAATCCAAATGAATTAAATTTTAATTTTAAAAAATTGCTCACCATATTGTTTGGTTTGTTTCACATAACTAATAGCGAAAGTCTCCAAATGATAAGGATGGAAGAAAAAAAGGTTGTGGAATCTATTTGCTTTGCTCGCGGTATTGAAATATACTTAGAATAATTGTGATTTTGTGTAGAATACTAGTTTTGCTTTGCTTTGTGTTCTTTTTCCCGCTTTACATCATTTTCCTTCTCCCCTTGATGTGATTGTTATATTCCTTTTTATTTAAAATAAAAAATTACTAAAATAGTATAATTTATAAATCACTTATGAAAATAGCATCAAAACTACAATGGGATTGGAAACTACTTAGTACACAAGCGACTTTACCCACGCACAAAACATTACAGTTCATTTCAACAAGAAAATATAAAAGAAAAGTGAAAAAAAAAATAAGTTAAAGGGTCTATAGGCAATTTATCCTTGACATTTTTTATACAAAAGTGTTAAGCATTTATGATCAGCGACCCAAAAATCAAATAAGGTTCGGGTTGCCTACTTGTGACTTGAATAGGGTCCACCAACTTGCACAAGACAATAGGAGTTTGCAAGGGGAGCTCGAGGGTCTCGACTTGTAGGAGCCTAAGGAGTGTCCAGTAGGCAGCCCAAAGCAGTACACGTGTCCAACATGCATAGAGTTTGTTAAGAGCGTCAATTCTATGAACAATAGTTATGTATATAAAGATTCGATTGTCCCCTATAATGGGAAAAAATGGATAATTACTCAACAATAGGTGTGGTGAGCGTGGAAAAACCTCTAATCGACAGATTTCTTTCAAGTTTAAGAAAAGTTATAAAAAATCAAATGGCTGCGCAAGAGGCACGATTCGAGCAGCAACAAACTTTTTAACAAAAGTTATTGAAACAGAATGAGGAGCTAAGAAGGAAAGTAAACTTTGAAACTTCTGATTTTCATGACAATGTGAATGCACAGGACAAAGCTTCAGGCATGCATGCAAGAGAGTGGAAAAACGAGATGGACGAGTTGCGACAAGACGTGAGAGCATTGCACCCTGAGTCTCAAGACATGGGTTGGCTTTTTTGCTCTAACAATATGTTGGCCCCTAATATAGTAGCGGTGAACTTGTCGTGCGTTTTTAAAGTCCTAAAAAAATGTTTGGAGGGAGAAGAGACCCGAGAGCCCATTTGATGCAATACAACAATTAAATGAACGTGCTGAGAGCATTAGATTCGATGAAGTACAGAGTTTTTTCCACGACATTTAAAGGGAATGCAAAGGATTGGTACTTGTATTTTCCCTAGGGCTCAATTCAGAGTTTTTCTTAGTTGGGCCAAATGTTCTTGGAAAGATTTAGGGCCCACATGGCAATCATGAATATGCCTATGGGATTGATGTCAATGAAACAGAGGAAGGGAGAGTCTCTCTAGGTTTTTTTGAAGCAATTTCGTACAATAACTTTGAACACAAAGAACTTGGAGGATCTGTGGCAATCAATGTTTTCATCATAGGGGTGCAAAATGACCATGTACAGTACTCATTTACTGATAATAGGCCGTAGAGTTTGTCAAATCTGTATGAGCAAGCCCACAAGTTCACAGAGACGAAGAAAATTAAAAGGGTGTCGCGTGGCATATTTTAAAAGAAAGATTGGTAGTTTAGAACCGTGAGGGAGCTTACAGTAGGCAAGACCTTTCTAGCCAGTCATTGCGAGTAAGAAGTGATAGGCAACAGAGAAATTAGATGCAATGTGATTCTCCTAGGGCTCCCCATATGTCTCAACCAAAATATACCAGGAAATACATTCCTCAAGGCAGGTTTGAAGCAATCATTTGAATGCTACCCATACTTACATTCTGAACCAGGTAAAGAGTCTTGGTATTCTACCCAAGCCATCTCCACTAAGGTACAGTACAAGGAGGTCCAATTCGAGAGACAGATATATCCTCCATAATGACATTGGGCATAAGACTGAATACTATTTCACTTTAAAGGATGTTACAGACGAAGCTGTGAGAAATGGCAAACTCATAAAGTTTGTTAATCAGGGTGTTTCCCAGTAGGGCCATAGTTCACGTGGTGATCATAAGGGTAAACAAAAGGTTAAAGGTACCATCCATGTGATTGTAGGTACAGATGAAGAGTGAGTAGGCTTTAATGCAAAAAGAAAGGCACATATGAGAAGTGTAATGTCTGTTAGCACCCTAAGAGATTGTGTCAATAGGGTAGATAGAGTGTTAAATTTAGTAATGATGATGAGGAGTTGGTCTGCGACGAAGAGAGTAATAATCCAATGGTTGTTTTTGTAATAATTGTAGGTTTTGATGTTAAACGGATATTGGCAGATAGTGGGAGTGCAGTGGATGTGTTATCTTGGAAAGCGTATCAAAAAATAGGGCTCAAGGAGCAAGTATTGTCTAGAGCTAGCCTGTTGTATGGTTTTGTGAACCATTCCGTTAAGGTGAAGGGCTCGATTACTTTACCAATCACTTTGAGGGATGGCGAGCACACAAGTTCCTCCTGTACAAGTTCCTCCCGTACATCCAGGCCCATCCAGTAAAAGAAGGAAGTATTAACCAAGGATGATACCTCAGTAAGGGCAACAAATTAGAGTATTTAATTACTGAATTTGGAGTAGAGCTCATCCTGCGAACCGTGATAAAAGGGCAAGTGTTGGCTGACTTCATGGTGAAATGTTCTTTTGAGAAAACTATTGACACAAGAGGTAATATAGTTTGCAGTTTGAAATATTGGATAATGAATATTTTTAAAGTTAAACGTGTATGTTATTTACAACTTTATGTGAACATTAGTGAACAACAGTAATTTAATCTATTGTTTCTATGATGACATATGTTAAGTTTTGTGCTTTATACTAAGAATTATTTTTCACTTGTTGCATGCAACATAGTAATTAACCCACCTCAAAAGGGTGTACATGCAACTAATAGTTCAGAAAGTTGGCTAGTTTATGTTGATGGCTCTGCAGCTAAAGCAGGATCGGGAGTATGTGCACTTCTAAGTGATCCTAGTGGTGGTGAATGGCAGTATGGACTATCTTTTGGGTTTCAAACATCCAACAACACTACAAAGTATAAAGCCTTGATATCGGGACTACAACTAGCTTGCCAACTGGGGGTAAAGGATCTGATCATCCATACAGATTCATAATTGGTGGCCAAGAAAATGAATGGTGAGTACGATGTAAAAGAAGTAATACTGAAAAGCTATCGCACAATTGCAACCCAATTTTTTGCTGGATTTGGTAAGGTCCAAATTAAGCAGCTCCCAAGAAACGACAACACACGTGGAGATGCTCTATCCAAGTGAGCATCCTTTGTTGTCATTGAGCAAAGAGGGAAAATCTTGCTTGAACATAGGGATACCCCGAGCTATGATATGCCAAAAGTGATGTGCATAGATTAGAAGGAGACTTGGATGACTCCCATATTTCGCAAAATCTATGGCATACAAGAAAATCTGGACAAAATGAGCTCGCAAAACTACTAAGAAAACTATGAGGTATGTCATTATTGCAAACTACAAATATCTAAAAATTCTTGATAAGTTAATCAGATATATGTACACTGTGTAGATAATTGATTAATCCATCTGATTACATGATAAATAAAATGATTTACTTTATCCTACAATTACTAGGTATACCCTGTAACACCCCTTACCAGTACTCGAGGCCGGGATAAGGTACGAGGCGTTACCGGACAAACATACAAACATTAAACTAAAATACGAGCCATAAAATTTCATTATATTTTTCAAAACGTTCATTCACTTACACATAGTCCCTTATTTGAGTCTACGAAGCCCAAAACATACTTTAGAAAGGGTTCGGGACTAAACCGAGAACTTACAAAAATCTTGGAAATTTCATGCTTTAAGGCTCCACACACCGTGTCCCAAAGTCGTGTTCCATACACTTGAGACACATGGTCGTGTCTCTGCACATGTGGAATATACCTAGGCTATTTTCCAAGCTTTGGTCAACCTTAATCTCTTACACACTTATACAAAATCAAAAGCATATAACATGGTATTCATTTAATGATTAAATATTCTCAATTAAACCACAAACATAGCATTTGTATGTCATCATACATGTGTATCTCATATTCATTTTACCTTGTTTATTATAGTACCACTTATACATTTATACCAAGATTATCATCTTACCAAATATCTTCACTTAATCATCAAGCATTCATATTTAAAACTAGATCATATTTTTATAAAATACCACAATTCAGATCATAAAATAACATGTTTGCTGAAACATTTCAATTCAACTCCATACCCAACAAGCATTACATTGAGACTAGTCATATATATATATACATGTCATGATACATATCATTCTCTTTCTGTTTTCTTATAAACACATATCATTTATTTCATTATATCTATATTTCATATACCATAGTTTCCATGTATTCCACATATATTTATTTTCCTCCTCCTCCTCTCCATTCCACATCCTTAATGTATATAGCATTCTTGTAAGTACGATTTCACAATTTACTAATAAATGCTCACATCAAACTGTCCACACGAGTCATAGTCACTTACTTATTTATAATTTGAGCTAAAGAGCTCAAAATTAAGATCCGTAAATTTCCCCTGAAACTAGACTCACATATCTTTCCACCATAAAATTTTCATAATTTTTGGTTTAGCCAATTAGTACAGTTTATTCATTAAAATTTCCCCTATTTCACATTCTGACAGTTCTGACCTCTCTTCACTAAAAATTAATTATCTCACAGTACAAAACTCGGATAATGTTTTTGTTGATTTATCTTGAAAATATACTCATTAGGGATTTTAAAAATATAAGTTTAAGCCTGTAATTATTTTTATCCAAATTTTTGTGATTTTCCAAAGTCAAAACAGGGGATCACGTAATCATTCTGAACCAGTCTCACAAAAACATAAATATCTCAAAATATAGAACTCCTTTTCTTCTCTCTGTTTCTTTTATATGAAAATAGACTCATTAAGCTTTAATTTTATATCTTATTCAGTCTCTGATTCAATTTTTACTATTTTTGGTGATTTTTCAAATTCACGTCACTGCTACTGTCCAAAACAGTTTTATTGTTAATTCACTCTTTCACACTTTCTTTGTATTAACCTCGTTTTAACATACATATCACAAATCATTTTCACCATATTTCATACATCACAAGTATAGGCCCATGATCACAAGGTCACCATAAAATCATCCTCATGTATAACTTACTTGTTTATAACCATACCCCATCCTGGTCACTTAATGAACACATCATTCACATAACCAAGTTCCTACACTTATTCATCACAAAACTCATAAAGCAATACATAGAGAGTCTCCCGTTGAACACTTCGGATCGATCCTCGATACTTGGTGGTTTCAGCACATAGCTCCACCCATCATATAGTTCGGCTCTCTTGTACACATGGTGAACACTTAGTACCACCCATGTGACCTAGCCAATTTATCTCGTACCTCTCTTGTCTACATGGTGTCCTTCGCCTAGAACCACGCATGCGACCTAGCTACATATATCCCGTAGCTCTCTTGTCTACATGGTGTACACATAGTATCACCCATGCGACCTAGCTACATCATAATGTCTTGTAGCTCTCTTGTACACATGATGTGCACTCAGCACCATACATGTGACCTAGCTACATACTATCAGATCATCCAATCTTTCCAAGGTTCAACCGGATTTCTCTCTCTTTCCAACAATTTCACCAATCAAGTAATTATCCACAAACACATTTCCAATATTATTATAAAATATCATAATACAAGTAATATTGATGTATTACTTACATATAAACTTATATCTCATTTAATATCAAGGCAATAACATTAAATTACACATTGCCTTATTAAAAATCATATGAACTTATAATTTCCCATAATATCCATAATCATAGAAATCACATTTATATATGATAATTCAATGCACTTCATGTACCATAGACATATTTTAAATCAATTCATAAACTTGGCACCATAATCATTTAATTTAACATAATTCAATTAATTCACTAAATTTAACTTTCAAATATAAATTACATCATTATTGTTTGTATTATTATCATACCAACTTACATACTTTCAACACCTCGAAAATTATAATAAATATATCAATTTTACATTGAAACATGCATAAATTAATGCTTATTATACATATGAACTTACCTCGATACTAAAACGGTCATTTTACCAACTTTCCCAACTTTCGATTTTTCTCTCATTCTAGGTTCAAATCTCATTTTCCGGGATCTAAAACATCATATTATACTTATTTAATTAATGTACTATTCAAAACAGTCCTTAACTCAAACTTTGGAAAAATTACAATTTTGTTTGCATATTTACGCTTTTGCCCCTAGGCTCGGGAATTAAACTTCATACCTTATTCTTATGTTTTATGACATGCTGATCACTTTTCCCTTTATAGAAACATCAAATTCTCACTCTAACATATACTTATGACTATTAGGTATTTTTACCGATTAAACCCTTTTACTCGCTTTCACTCAAAACCGAGTAGCACAAGTTGTCTAACATAATTTAAAACCTCATATTCTATCATAAAATAGCAAAATAAACATATTTCACCTATGGGTATTTTTCCAAATATGAACCCTAGCTTAAATTATTGCTAGAATAAGCTTAATCAAATTACCAGGATTCCAAAAACATAAAGAACTTGAAAAACGGGGTTAAAACGGACTTACTATTGAGCTTGGAAAGCTTGAAAACCCTAGCCATGGCTTCCCCCATGCTAATTTCGGCCTCCATGAAAAAGATGAGTCAATTTTGGCTTTATTTTCCCTTTTTATTTCTTTTAATTACCAAATGACCAAAATGCCCTTCCTTACTAAACTTTCAAAAATTCCATCCATGTCCAATTTTTTTCCATCACTTAGAAATTGGTCAAATTTATATTTAAGACCTCCTAATTAATATTTCAAAGCAATTTCATACTAGAAACTTCTAGAATGCAAGTTTTGCAACTTATTCAATTTAGTCCCTAACTTCAAATTGAGCACTTTATGCATAGAATTTCTTCACGAAATTTTCACACAATCATGAAATCATATCATAGACCTCAAAATAATCATAATATAATTATTTCTATCTCGGATTTTTTGGTCCCAAAACCTCTGTTCCAATTAGACCCAATTTTGGGCAATTACATACCCTCTTAGAGGGTGCACTATATAGAAAGAGTTTCTCGTATCCACTACTGCGATGTCTGTCACCACCTGAGGCTGAGTATGTGATGCAAAAAATTCATGAGCTTATTTGCGAAGATCATTTGGGAGGCATGCTACTTGCCCAGAAAATCTTTAGAGAAGGGTATTACTGGGCTATCGTTTAAAAGGATGCACATCGATTGGATCACCCATGTAACTCTTTCCAGAGGTATGCCAAGGTACAGAGGCAACCAGGGGAGCCTCTCTAAGTTATTTCAAGCTTTGGCCATTCGTAATCTAAGGAATAGATATCCTTGGCCCGTTTCCAATAGCCACGGCACAGAAGAATTTTATAGTAGTGGCTGTGGATTACTTCACCAAGTGATTTGAAGCTGAAGCTTTAGTAACCATCACAGAGAGACAAACGGAATCTTTCTTGTGGAAATCAATTATCTACAGATTTGGGGCACCTCTTTTGATCATTGTAGACAATGGTACACAGTTTCAGGGAAAATTTAAAAACTTCTGTACTAACCTCCAAATAGCTTTGGTTCAAAGTTCAGTTAAAACACCATAAATTAATGGGTAAGTAGAAGCGATGAACAAGAAAATTTTAACGGCCCCAAAAATGAAAGTTCATAAGGCCAAGGGTGATTGGTTGAAAGAGCTACTTGGAATCTTTTAGGCTCTGTGAACTACACCCCATACTGCAATAGGAGAAACACATTCCCTTGTTTATGGCACAGAGGTTGTAATCCCCATTGAGATTGGTATGAGATCACATAGAACCTAGTATTTTAATGAAGAAGCCAATTAGGAAGCCATCAAGCTTAATCTTGATTTGATTGATGAATTTAGGGAAGTAACAGAAGTAAAAATGCAACACTTGCCCAATAAGTATTTTACTGCTACAACTCCAAGGTAAAAGAAAAAAGCCAGTTCTAAGTAGATGATCTTGTCTTAAGAAATATTGAGGCTAGTTTTCCAGCTTTGCAGCATGGAAAAATGGCTCCAAATTGGGAAGGTTCATACAGGTCATAAAAAAGATTGGTTATGAAGCATACAAACTAGTAAGGATGGAGGGCACAGTTCTACCACAAACATGAAATGCTCGCCACCTCAAAAATTATTATGTGTAAATTTTCATTTTTTGAATAAAAGTACTTTACGTATAGACACTTGTACTTGGGAATCTCTTAAGGCTCAAAGGTTCAATATCACGGCCTCTAAAATAGTTAGCACGAGCCTACGCTCCTAGCTAAATATCTTAAGCTAGCAGATTTAATACCTTGGCCTTCAAAATAGTTAGTGCAAACCTACGCTTCCACCTAAATATTTTAAGGCTTGCAGGTTCAATACCGTAGCCTTGAAAATAGTTATCGCGAGCCTACGCTCCCAGTTGAATAGCTTAAGGCTCATAGGTTTCATACACAACTTCCAAAATAGTTAGTGCGAGCATAGACTCCATGTGGTGACTCAAATTACCCTAAATTGATTGCAATTTTAGAGAAGTTAATTTAAAATTTACCCGAGTTTAGAATTTACTAAAGTACCAAATATGCTTAAGTTCAAGATTCGGCCAGGTTGAAAATTTCTTTAAGATCAAAACATGCTTAAGGCTTAAGGTTTGATTGAATTAAGAATTTAGTCAGGTTCGTAGAAAAGTAGAATACCATAATATTAATAAGTAAATTTCAAATTTTTCAAGCATTAAAATTTTCTTATCCAAGTCATAAAAGAGTAATACATGTTGAAAAAAAAATTAAGGGGTATTCTCTTCAAACCAAAGGATTCTTGGTAATCTCAGCTTCCCTCTTCTCAACTTCAACATTTTCAGCAAGGGTAGCAGTGGTATTATCGTTAGTGGGCATATCGATGGGCTCAGAGGGATCCTTATCGAGGTAAAAATCCATTGAGTTCTTCCACTTGGATGCGAACTCATCCCAAGCAGCTCTCGAAGGGAACCAAACATCAAAACCAAGTTAACGTATATGTACCTTGTAGAGAGTGTCGAGGTCAACTTTGTGAATGTCAAAAGGCCCAACAACAACTTGAGCATGAAGAAAAATGTTGGACTTGAGCTCAGTAGTGAGACCATCCAACATTTCTAAAGTTTCATTTTTAAAATTTTCAAAGGCCTCTTCTTGTTTTTACTTTAAGCTCATCGTCGCAGCATCATGTTCGGAAATGATTCAGCTCACAGTTGCCTTATTCACACTTCTTTTCAACTCAGCATTTAGGGCCCCACTTCTTTCCTTTCCAGCTGCGACCTCATTAGATAATTTGTCATGTCTTATATGTGCAGCACCCAGTCTCTCAGCGAGCACTTCATTTTGTTTATAGAGCACTTCATTTTCATTCATCATATGTTGGTATCACTCGTGAGTGTTCTTAAATTTTTCTTCAAGCTCTCTCTGATTAGCCTCTTTCCCAAAAAAATTATCATCGAGGCCCAAAATGACAATGGAGGCCTTAGCCAGGAGAGCTTGCAGAGAGAACTGAGTTTTAATAGTTCAGATTTTTGGGAACTCCTAGATTATTCACCAACACACACGTTTTTTTTCACAGATTCTGGCATAAAGACCTTCTAGCTTTCAACAATACCTCGCAAGTCCCTCACGCTTAAGTTCCCGCAACCTGGAGCTAGCTCACCATCATCTTCGACAGATGGCTTCTCAGTAAGAGGTGGATGGGGGAAAAAAGACACACAAAAGAGGAAAACCACCATGAACAACAATAAGAGAACTTTCGTGAGCTACAGTTTTTGCACTCGATAAGGGGGAAACAAAAAGGAGTAGTGACCGTCATAGCAGAAGGCCCAGCATGATTTATTCTTCATTTACGACGAGACTCTAGCCTGCCACTATCTGGCTCTTCCTTGCTATTTATAATCACATGAACAAACCTCACATCGTTCCTACACTTCTTGTGTACGTCCATAGCTTCGTTAATTTCTCATAAAATACTGGTAGTTTCCTCAGAGTCATTTCCTAATTCGTGAGCTCTATCTGCACCATCATCGATACCAATATTAGTAGAGGTAGTTATCAAATAAAGATTGGCATCACTTTTTGCTTGCGATGAGATCAACAAAATTTAGGGATGAGGTTTCTTCCTATAGTAATTGTAAAAGAAATTCTCAAGTTTCTCTTTAAGTCTTTTCAGGATTAAACCCAAGTCATCGTCAGCACCACAAGCTATGTAGGGTGATGATTGTCTCTCAGATATTGCACTAGTGCCTCAGCAACTTCCCTATTATCACCTCACCTGTATCCGTTAGGGATAAGGCTCTCCAAGTAGTATAGAAATATATTCATCATGGTCATAAGGTCTTTAATGATTAGGGAATTGACAGTGCGAAGCCCTTACAATTAGGCTTCATCATTATCTGTCTTGACAGTTCGCTTAAATGAACACATATCCTTGTTCGATGCGAATCACTTTGTAGGAAAGCCAAATCCATTTACGAGCTTACTTTTTACCCTGATATATTTTCCCCAGTTCAGTCAAAGATTAAAAAATTGGTTTGTGATTATAGTATTGCCTTTATCGCGAGGGGTAAATAGTAAAAGCCCGGGAGTTCCCTTGATTTTGTGCCATTGATAGATATAAGCCTTGGAACATTGCAAGTTGTGGTGTTTCTCTACCTCAACAGTAGTTGATACAGTAAGACACTGCAATCCAAAAAGAGAACCCGCAAACTTGGCCATGAGTCATCTGATATTCTTGAAAGAGATGGAAAAAAAACGGGCGTAAGGGTAAGTGGAACCCAGCTTCCAGAGCATGAAGAGGAAGCAAGAAGCTGCCACCGTTAGTATCACTAAGCCTGCATGGCCCCTCAGAGATGGAAAACTCGTAGAAAAAATTAGCAATTTGGATACTGAGCACACACAAAGCTCATATCATTTCATCTTCTTTTATAGTACAGGCAAAGAAATTGGCTTCTACAAGGTTCTTCAAAGCACGCTATCACGATGGACAGCAAGGAATCAATTAGCCATTAGCATCCTTCATTCTTGACATGTTTTTGATAAAGAAGGAAAGGAAAAAGATAAAAGAAAGAAAATGATAGAAGATTTTACCTCAGAGAAGAACTCAGTCAAGCATGTTTATAGAAAGGATAGAGTTATGAATTTAGGATTCCCAAACCCCTTTTTTAAACAAGTTTCTCGCCCTTGCGATTTGACGATTCAAATGATTGAGGAACACCAACGATCATATACAAACAGGTGCAATCCATTCGTGCATACGGAAAAAAATAATGTCATGCCCCAATGGTCAAAACACGGGTGTAAATGCAAAGTGATAGCCCTAGGGAGCACCACTTTATAGCCCTCTTAAGGCCCAATTAGGAGAGCTCGAGCGCCTGAGCTCATAAGAGCCCAATGAGTGTCTAGTAGGTAGCCCAAAGTAGTACACATGTCCAACATGTATAGAGTCTGTTGGTCGCACTAGACAGGAAGAGTTTACAAGGGGAACTCGTGGATTTTGGCTTGCAGAAGCCCAATGAGTGTCCAGTAGGCAGCCAGAACAGTACACGTGTCCAGCATGCATAGAAACTGTTAAGAGCATCAATTCTATGAACAGTAGCTACGTATATAAAGATTCAATTATCCCTTCTAGTAGGACACAACGAAAAATTACTCAACAAAAAGTATATGAACAAAATTATCGTTTTCAAATTTTTGGAAAAATCAAATGCATTAGTGCAACTATAAATGATAAAGGATTCACTTGCATTAGTGTAAATTTTAAGTGGTTTTACATTTTTTAAATACTTTTTTATATGATTAATATTTTAACAATCTAACCTTTGAATTTATCAAGATATTTGAACTTGTCATGCATGTAAATTTTTTAATCGATCCAATATCTCTATCATATCGTTCTAAAATATTTTTCATATTAATATATATTTAACAGTTGAAAGTTTCTATTTACTTAAACAAATAGTTAAAAACTACTAAAAATGTCTTAACAATGGCAATTTTTTTCATTACTATTGTAGATTACCAGTGACAGATTAGCGACGACCTAGTGACAAAAATAACATCTAGAATCCAACCATTCAGTGTGAAAAAATTTATTGATGAAAATGTGACAAAAATCATATCCCATCAGAAATATCACCACAAAGTTTTCACATTATTTCTCGACAACACTTTGTGAGAAAACTTTCTCTAGCAAATATTGATATTAGAAATAGTAAGAATATTTTTGATGAATATAATTAATTAAATTATTACTTTTAATTATGACATTAAAATTAAAAGAAATTATTGTGATGGATTGAAATTTTAAATAACCTTTCAAAAAAAGAATTATATTTAAATGATTAATATTTTTGTCACATGGTTTTAAAATAAATAGGGACAATACATCATAGAGCTGGTAAAATATGTTCGAACCCGAAAAATTGTCGTGTTGATTCAAGCTTGTTTAGTGTTTTATAGTGTGTCCCCTTCAGATGGGTTAAACTATGTATTTATATCGTATGGTTACTGTTCATAAATGTGACATCGTAGGTTGGTTACCATGCACGTCGACACGTACCCTAATCTAGGGTTAACACATATTTTTACGATGTGGGTTCGCCTTTATAATAGTGTGAACCTACATTGTATGGTCTCATATAATTATACGATGAGGGTTCACATATATGGTGGTGCGAACCTACATCATATGATCTCAGAGAAGGGTATGCGATCTCAAAGTGCGAATCGTGTAAAGTATGGGTCCCTACCTAGTTCAAAGAATAGTTATAAAGTGACTTTTCTTTGAACATGATTTTAGGAGCTGAGACGTCATAGAAGGATAAGCTTATTACATAGGCCTTATATTTTAACTTGTAACGTACACTTCACTATGTGTTAAGAAGTGGTATAATTGCACGAAATTGATTGTGCCCTTATTATCGGATACATTAATTGTTAAAGTGAAAAAACCCTTTAAAAATTAAGTTAACTAAGCCTTAAAAATTACTTTGTTTGAATCCGAGATTTTAGAGGAGAAGCCATTGTTGAGAAGAACAATTACAGATGTAATTTCGTTAAAATTTTTATCATTCTTGTGACTTTTTCTGGGTTTATTAGAACACAATGGTTAGGACTAGAGAAAGCAATCATGCTATTCAAGACATCCCACCACGACATCGTGAAGTGAGTACTCTGGTGGAGGCAAAGGCTTATGCTTTCACCTCGAAGGAAGAAGAAATGAATCTCATTTTGGCTGATTAGGGGATTCAAATACCCAACTTTTTTTTTACGAATTCTCAATCATCGAAGATTGAATCGATTGAGCGATACAACTAACGAGAGTTTTTACTACCACTGCATATGATAGAGACAGGTTTCCATTTACCACACCACCCCTTCTTCTGCCACCTTCTCAATGGATACAAGATAGCTCTAGGAAAATTATTTGGCTTTTTGTTGTAGGTGGCGATGACATATTTCACTGAATGCATTCGACGGCAAGAAGTGCCATTGATTGCTGTTTTTTAGAACTTGTATCAACTGAAAGCGTGCAATTGAGGGGTTCGGTAGGTTTATTTTATTTCTCTACTCACAAAGATGTAGAATCAATCATTTCAAACAAATCTTTGAACCTTTTCCGAAACCACTGCAAGTACAAATGGGTTAAGTACAAGCTTAATGGTGGCTTTGCCTTTCCAACTGAATAGTCAATAGCTGGTAAGGGTATGTGTTTAAAGAAGAGAGAGATTATGTCTGAAGTAGGTTGGGGACAGTATTAAAGACTTCATAAGGGTCACTTACTAGATTTGGAGGAAGTCATAATAGTTAGAAACTTGTTTCAGAACTACCTCTTAAATCTAGTCCCAATGGATGGAGGCAAGTTGACGCCAATAATGTTGCAGACACCATTAGAGTGTTAATCGTGTAGTTCCCATAACTACCCATAACCACACGAAGCTACTAATGACTTGAGGCTTATACTATTAGGAGAAAAAAGGAATGTAGGAATTATTTTTATAGCTTTTATAAGGCCCTTCATTCTACCTGATCGACTGGATCCAAGTTTCGGGTGTTACTTCCTAAACAAATGTAACCTAGACTCTTCTATTCGCCTAAATGATGGCTTAATAAGAACTTTCTACTTTTATTTACTCTTATACTGAATAATCTTGTGTATTTTATTAAGAATATTTTTTTATACAATGCATCCATGTTTACATAATAAAACTACGCCTTGCTTTTACCAAATACAGGATCATAGTACTATAAGTTATACGCAGACTAGACTTTGCCATAAAGCGTTTCATAAACTTGGCGTTGATACATATCCTTGTTTTTTTCACTTATCATGTTCTTTTTTCTTTTCTTGGCATAGATTTTAACTTCACCATTTATCTTTTCTCCTCTATATACATATCAACACGAACCGCCACTCTTCTCGCGTAGCCTTGGCACTATCTCTCCGCACGAGATTCTTTAAAACCTGAAATAGGAAATAACTAATGTAAGTTCTTGAGAACTTAGTGAATCTCTACTACTTGTTTCATTACGTTGTGGCGTACTAAAAACTTTGCATAATCTTAGGTAGGTAATCTACTCTACCATTCCGTTTGGAGCAGTTCGTACGTGATTAATTAAAACTAGCATTCTACATACATTATTCATTACTTCCATATCAGATCCTTAATCTTCTCATGTTCACCAAATTTTTCATCCTGGCCTCTTTCACCTTACTGACCATTTTCTCTTGATCATTACCTTATTTTTGTTGACACTTACCATGTTTCTGATAACATACTTTTACCTTTCGTTCAGAGAGTTCTTTACCCTAACTTCGTTGTGTTGGTATTTCATTAACCAGATAACCATGAAGATACGCTCTTCCTTTGAGATAACCATATTATTCCCTCTATTACACAAGATGGCCACAAAGGCGTCCACAAAACTTACACATTATAACAGCAAATGTATCTACATAACTTACACAAGATAGCCGAAAAGTCATCTAAATAGATAGATAGCCAAAAGAGCATCCACATAACATCAAATAGCCAAAAGCTTCTGCATATAACAAATTCTGCCACTTATCAGGGAACAACCACAAATGCTTACACATTTCGATAAATGACATTTTTGATGATAGAGATTTTCCTGAGCTCAACATTGTGAGATTTGCCCTTTATCACCTAGTACTCGCCCAACCGTCCTTTATCTTTTTCCTCAGATGACTCGATAGTCCCACACTATGTTTTACACTATGTGGTCTTCATATCCCCATATAATGCTATAGCCACTATGACTAGCTCTTACACTATATGGTTCTCACATCTTATATGATGTCATAGTCCAAGACTACGTCTTACCCTATATGGTCTTCTTGCAATGGTCATGGACTTCCTTATTAGAATTCGTGTTTATAGTCCCAACAAACCCACAAACACAAGTAGACTCAACATGCAGACTTATGCATCATATGCACTAGCCCTTTATATAGAAACTTAGTCATGACAGAAACTTACTTATACAGAAATAAAATCGTGCTTTCAAGTGTGCTTATGCATATACATACTTCTCAATAGAACAATGATTTATCATTCAGTCCATGCTTTATTGCATAGTCATCGTTTTCTTACTTTTCTTTATAATAGAGACACATCCTCTTTAAGCATCACACTTGCATATCTTACATTTTCATTTAGCATGCAAACATGCAAGTAAGATTCAATTTAGAGACTCACCTATTAGCTTCAAAGGCAGCTTAAACTTCAGATCCTCTGCCTAGCTAGACACCGCAACCTCTTTTTCTTTCAACAAATAGAAACATTTTATTAGAGCTCATTCGGGTAACCTTTATCATCACTTTTAACCCAGACATAGCTTTTTTTCTTCATGCATACTTACATATTTGTGTTTTCAACAAGCAAAATCAGAGGACTTACCCTGACAGGAGGCAAACTTCTTAACAAATCAGAGCTTAACCCACCTTCCAGACTTATCTTAAAGGATGAAAGGCTTTTTCCAGCTCAGCTCATCCTTATATAGATAAGGAATACTTCCCGAGGAAGTAAAAGAATAGTGTCCATCACTTACCCGGTCAGCTAGATATTTTCCCTTGTCTCGTTAGATGTTTGGCATGTATCTTAATCCTCGTGATTTACCATGTAGATGCATGCCAACTGTAAAATAACACACGTGGGTACACTTACCTTACCCTAACATACTTTTGGGTCTTAACGATCCTTCGTTAAGGCATAACTGATGGCTTAATTGATCAATCTTTGGCACATCACGTCTTTTTGTTGGTAACCTCATTTACTTGAATCCCCTTAAAAAAATTTTGGGCATCCTTTTCCAGCGATACTTCATAGTTCACCATTTAGACGTTATCTTACATCGACCTCGCTAATCCTATGACCTTTTTTACATAGCTCTGAAGAGTTCTCGTATCTTTCTTAGTTCTGCTCTCTCGAGGAGAGAGATATCTTTCTTGTCTTAAATGTTCTGCTTTTTCCCTTAACTTTATTAGGACTCAACAAACATCACATTAGTCATTTAGTAGTCTTATCCTAATCTTACAAATTCCAAGAATACTAATCATGTGTTTTCCCCTTGTTTTTAACTATTTAGTTCACATTTGGTTACTTTCTAACTATCATTTCCTTTTATCTTAACTGGCTCAAGGCCATTGTTACTAGATGCACTTATTTCTGACATAAGCTTCTTTTCATAGATTTCAATTTCTTATAACAGATTTCACCCAAACTATGCATGCCAACCAAAGGCTCCTAGGGTGAATCCTTCCTTATCAGGCTTACTACGTGCTTACCTAGTGTTCGCTAAATCCAAGGGCATTATAGGCGCACCCAAATGGTCCATATCCTCAGACTAGCTTAAACTTTATTTAGTTCTAGACTTACTATACTCGTCTTATTCTTTCAAATAGTATTCATATACTAAGATTCTGCCGAGTGGTATGTTACAACTTTTTTAAATTAAAGTCTCCTCTGTGGTCTTCAAAACCTTCAAGGTATCTAGAAAGTGGTCCGAACCCCCTTATGCTAACTACTAAAGTTGATAAAAAACTTTTTGGTGATGCAGGCATAGTTTACGGTGTTGAAAAAAGTTTAGAAGAATCCACAAGTTTATCTAGAGAGATCGATGAAAACATGGACATGCAATCATTTATGCAAAATCTGTGAGGTGGTCCCTCTGGTATTACTATTGGGGAAGAGAGTGCGAGCAATGGAAATAAATAGAAGACTACTAAAAGAACTGCTAACATCATACTAAGTAGTGAAAATGAGGGTAGTCTAGTAAGGGAGCTTTGTCAAAAGAAAGGAAAAGATCATCTTGCAACATCTGACAATGTAACCCCTATTACTACAATCCCTATTGCAATTTCATCTCTTCCCAACTCTCCTACTAATACTCAACCACCATCAAGACCACCAACTGAAGATACATTTGGGGTAATTATTGATTATGGCCCTCCTAGTGGTTCTATGAAGTTCACTACTTCTGGTGGTGTGTCAGGAAAATTATTTCCATGGCGCAAGCATCTCGGCATGCAAAAGTTTCATTACAGTCCTAATGATGTGAGCAAGCAGTGAAAAAATGTTATGTCTAAGGAAGCAAAAAACCATGTTTACCCTTCTGCCTCATCCAGCTGCATAAGGAAGCTCTCTTTACTAGTGCTTATACTATCTCTCTAAGTGATTTTGGCTTAGGTCGGCATGGTTAATGTAGGGCTTGCTGATGGTTTTGGCAAAGAAGAAGCAAATAAGAAAGAGATAAAAAAATTGCTTATTATTCTACTATGGGAGCACTAAAAAGGGAGCACGAAATACATAATAATTTGGATCAAGAAAAAAAAAGTTAATGGAACAAAATAGGAAGCTACAAGAGCATCTCATCCTTGCTGAGAAAGATATTGCAAAGTTACATGAAGAGATTGCAGGTGAGCGAGCTGATAAGGATGTCCTGGAAGCGATCATGAAGAAGATGGACGAGCAACACAAGGTTATCATGGCGAATGTGAGGAAGGAGCACGAAGAGGCTTTCGAGAAGTATAAAAATGATACCATGCAATGCTTTCAGAAGTACTTGCCAGATTTGAAGTTTAGCTTCTTGTTGCATGCCCATGTATTTAGTGGTCCCTTCGGTGCTCGCAGGGTAAACTTTGATTCCTTTAGTCCCCTCACAGGTGTCTCATTCAATTTTGATGTTCACTTCCCTTTTGGAGTGGCTTGTGAGGAATTTGTAGAAAAATGGAATAATTTCGGTGAGCTTTACTTTACTGAGAATCTTACTGAAATAAGTGTAGCTCCCACTACTTCGCATAAAGAGGATGGAAACAAGCGAGAAGGTGAACGAGAGGATGAAGAGGGCATCGAACCCCAAGATACCAATAGTAACACCTAATTTTATTGTTTTTTTATTTTATTTTTTCTTTGTTATTTAAAATGAAAATTTTATGTTTATATTGTATTGAAACAACGTGATGTTTAATTGCGAACTTATTTGAGCAAAGTGCATAATCAAGTTGTCATCACAAATGAGTAAAAAAATATAACTTAGAGACAACTAACTCGGATAGGATTGTTCATGATCTTAAATTGAATTAATTTAAGTTGAAATATTAAATCAGAAAACCTTAACAATATCAGTTGCAATCTTAAATCAGCAAGTTGTTTGGAGAAGTGATCTTAAACCAACTAACTCAAATAAAATTGTTTATAATTTTGAATCAAATGAACTTAGGTTGCAATCCTGAATGTTCGAACTTTAGTAATATCATCTATGATATTAAATCAGCAAGATATTCAAAGTAGCGATCTTAAATCAACTAACTTAAATAAAATTTTTCATGATCTTGAGTCGAATGAACTTGGGTTACGATCTTGAACCAGCAAACCATAATAATATTAGCTACGATCTTAAATCAGCAAGTTGTTCGAAGTAGCAATGTTAAATTAGCTAACTCGAATAAAATTGTTCATGATCTTGAATCAGCTGGGATTCTTGAGTGTTTTCTATAAACTGATAAAATAGTTGTGTCATCATCGTGAAAAACACATTCATAAAGGTATTCCATGCATTACCTCTCTTATTGGCAGAAGTTTGTTCTTGTGCAGGCATATGACTCTCTATTTATTTTCAGTAACTTCTTTAAATTTGTCAAACATGTTCTTATATCACTACAAAAGAAAATTTAACTTAGTCCATTCATTAAAGACTAAGCTAAAAGTGTATTATGCATGATGGGGTGTGGCACAACCTTGATTTTCTGAGAATCGGCTAAAGCTTAACTCTGATACCAAACTTGTTAGACGCCAAACTCGATCCCTTGTAAGGATTCAAGTATAACGAGTCACCATATAGAAATCATCCATCTTTACAACTATTTTTGGTGTAAACTTTGTAAAAGTACAAAATTTGAATTAAGCCTTTAATAAAATAATGAAATAAAGTGTATGTCAAATGGTGTATATACTTCAATAGGATAATTTCATGATTCAAAATATGAAACTTTCCAAATATTTAAATGAAATTTCATTAAAACAAAGTTTATCGAATATAAGTTTAAAATACAAATCCTTCTCAAAATACATCTAAATATCACCCCTATAAGTCAAGCATAGTACAAATAAAAAAATGTCTCACAGTAGTAAGTGTCATCTGGCGTAGTCCTTCAGAAAGTTTCCCTTAATAGTAGGCCTAAGAAGGAAAAGGGCATCAGAGTTAGTTCAAAAGAACTCAGTGAGTTCCAAAGAGATCTAAAGAAAAATACTAATAGAACAATCCATTCTTTCAAAGGAATCTCAACATTTCAGAGTATGCCCAATGACGTATATAAAACCTAAACAGACTCAGTACGCAAATAGTGTGTCACACGGGCAAATACCATACGCCAACACAACATAACTCAAATATTCCATTTTCATGCAAGCCAAAACCCAGAGTTTAGAGTAAGATTCATACCAGATGTTTCCATTTCATTCATATACATTCAGTAGCATATTTAATTGCGTTATGCTAATTTAGCTTGCAATATATATCTGCCCTACCGAAGGCTACACAACATAATTCCTTTAACTCCATTTTCATAGATTAATTCATATCAGAAGCAGATGGTAATGGCTTAACATGAAATGGCCCATACTTCTTATCCCAAATATACAAAACTCTGACTGAAAACTCTGAACGAACAAACATTACTCAAACATATACAACAATCATCCTTTACAAAGCGAGAACACTTACTTTACAATATTATAAATTGAAAAAATTCAGAACACGTGAAAGTAAGAATGAACTTACCAAAAATATAAAAAAGTCTAAATAGTTGGTTCTTTGCCTTTTTCACTCGGACTTTCAGTAGCGTCTTGCTAAAAATAAGGTTCCTTAAACATATCAGATTACTACTTCATCAAATCTAAGCATGCATGCACGAAACATTAACACTTAATCGAAAACCAAAAAGTTTCCTTCCTTACACACCAGTCTGACACTTATGCATGTAGAGTTGAAAACATGTAAATAACCTTAAGAATAACCTAGTGTTCATCAGTAATTACCAGAGACCTATGGTAAATGTATAAGTTGGCTGACTACGATGAACCCAACTTCAAACAGGTTTTCTAGTCTTTGGTTTTCAGAAAATTCAAAGAAGATCAAGGAGGAAGATACCGAGGCACTCTAAACAATAATTAGATATCGAGACTTGATCAGACGAGCTGTTACATCCATAGCCTATCTTTTCTACCACTTTGAAGGGTCCTTCCTAATTTGGGGCCATTTTTCCTTGTTACAATGTTAAAAAACGAACTTCAATATTTTTGGAAACAAGATCACCTACTTGAAACTACTTGTTCTTAATTCTGAAATTATAATATCGAGCAACTTATTAGGCTCGTACAACATTTCTAATCACTGTTTTCTCTCTAACTTCATCGATGAGATCTAAGTAGAGTTGAATGGCCTTCTGGTTGGCACTCTCCTCAAAATGAGTAGTTCTATGAATTTGCAAACCTATCTCAACAGGGATCACTGTTTCTGCCCAATATACAAGCGAGAATATTGTCTCTCCAATTTTTGTATGAGGTTAGGGCCCAAATAACTCTTGGAAATTCTTCTAACCAAGCACATTTGGCCTCATTGACCTTTTTCTTTAGAGTTGTTAAGATTATTTTTATTCATCAGTTATACTTGACCAATTGTTTGGGGAGATTTCATGGAGCTTTGAGCGAAAGCAATCTGTTATAATCAAGCACAGGATGCCAAACCTACAAACAATTAATTTCCAAAGAAAAGTCTCAATTTGTCTCTCTATGATCATAGCTAGAGCTTTAACTTTTATCCACTTAGTGAAATAGTCCACAACTATAACTATAAATTTCTTCTGAGTTGTGGCTATTAGAAATGGGCCCAAAATATTTATTCCCTAAGTTGTAAATGGCCAAGGGCCAGACAATATTTGCAGAGGCTCCTCTGGTGATCATTGTACTTAAGCATATTTTGGCAGGAACCACAAGTGCGAACTATATTATGTGCATCCTTCTGTATAGTTGGCTAGTAATACCCCTGCTTGAGGACATTTTGTGCACATAATCTTCTACCTAGGTGATCACCGCAAATTCTATCATTAATTTCTCTCATAACATATTCAGCTTCCGAGGGATCAAGACATTGTAAAAGTGGTTGGAAATAACCTTTTTTATAAAGAACACCCTCTAATAGGATATATCTAACAGTGATAGAATAAACAGTTTTAATTTCCTAAGAGTGGAATAACTTGCAAATAAAAATATATTTGAAATTTAAATAAGAATCTCATACCTTGCAGTTTTATGATGTAATTTCGCGAACTCCTTCTTATTGAGGTGGTGAATTTCCCTTTATAGAGCTTGTATGATGGGAGTCATCCGCATTTCTTCTTGGCTCAAATTAAGAACTTGTTGGGTGCCATAGCTAGGTACATCTCTACATTCTAATAGCATTTTTCCTCTCTACTTAATAGTAATAGAGAATGCTAACTTTGATAAAATATCACCTTTGGTGTTCTCCGCCTTGGATAGCTGTCGAACTTGTGTTTTAACTAACTGAGTGAGTAGCTGAGTTGTGATGGAGTGATATTTCGTCAAGTTTGGCTCTTTTACTTCATATTCCTCATTCATTTGTTTTACTATGAGCTGAGAATCAGTATGTATGATCAATTCCCTTGCCCCCAGCTGTAGAGCCAATTGTAATCCTAAAATTAATGTCTTGTACTTCGCAACATTGTTAGATGCTTAAAAGCCAAATGATAGCCCATATTGCCACTCATTTTTATTAGGAACCGCTAGAAGAAAACTCGCTCCTAACTCTGTCTTCGCTATTGATCTATCACTTGTTTGCCCCGTGATAAGCTAACTGCTACATCTTGTGTAATCAAAAGAAAAAAAATAGAGCCAAATGTATACTTGTAATAAAATATCATAAAATAAAATAAGTATTTATCACTTAAAATTCTATTAATTTGTGCGACATTCTACTATTATCATTTATACGAGTGATAGTGTTTGAAACTAAAAATTACCTGCAAGGTCTAATGATTTGTCAAAAAAGCATTCCACCATGAAGTCAACTAGGATCTGAGCCTTGAACATTGTTTTTGGCGCATATTCTACTCCAAATTCTACCATTTCAATTCCCCATTTGATAATTCTACTTGAAGTATCCAGTCTAGACAGAATATCCTTAATTGGCTAATTCATCATGACAGTTACATGATGAGCCTAAAAGTAAGGACGTAACTTTCGAGCTACAACTATTAAAGCAAAAATAAGCTTTTTTGTCTTTGAATTCCTTTGTTCAGTATTCTGTAACACCTTGCTAACATAATACACTAGAAATTGGTGAACCCTTCTTGTTCTAATAAAAACTGCTACCACCATTTCCTCTGAAGTTGATAGAAAAAGATAAAGTGTTTCCTCCACACGTGGTGACATCAGAAGTGGTGAATATGTGAGATATGACTTGAGCTTCTCATTGAAACTCTTCTATCTAACTAAAAGAAGTTCTTAAGGCTTTAAAAAGGGGTAAGCACTTATCTGCCATCCTAGAAACGAACCTATTGAGCACAACCACTCTCCTCTTAGGCGTTGAATATCCTTTATTTTTCTTGGAAGAGGCATATCTAGAATGGCCTAAATCTTCTCAGGTTTCGCCTTTATGCCCCTCTCTGAAACCTTGAGGCCTAAGAATTTTTCTGCTCTTACACTAAAAGCACACTTCTCCAGATTTAAACTCATGTTATAGGCTCACAAAACAGCAAAAGCCTCTAAAAAATCCAGAATATACCCCCTCAAAGTAGAGCTTTTTACCAACATGTCATCAACATAGACATCAACACTGCGATCAATTTTCTTTTTGAAAATATTATTAACCAATCTTTGGTAGGTTGTACATGCAGTCTTCAGCTTGAAAGGCATAACTCGATAGTAAAATAAGCCTTATTTTTTGGTAAATATTGTTTTATCTTGGTCTTCTTGAGCTATGAAAATTTTGTTATAACCCGAGAATGCATCCATAAAAATCATGAATTTATGGCCCGAAGATACATTCACTAACCTATCAATCGAGGGTAAAAGAAAATTATCCTTCTTCACCATTAGCTTTCTTCACCATCACAACATTCAAAACCCAATCTAGGTACACCATTCCCTAATGAACTCTGCTGAAAGCAGCTTTCCTACCTATTCCCTAATGGCCTCTACGACCTGTGGTGCTAATCTTCTCTTTTTTTTTTGTTTGACTGGCTTGATATGGGAAGATATATTTAACCTATGAAAAATCACTTGAGGATCCACACTAGGCATGCCTATAGCTGACCATGCAAAAATGTTGGAGTTCTTTCTCAAGCACTGGACCAAGTTCTTTTTTTCCTCTTCTGCTAATGCTGACAAAATCTTTACAAACGTGTCTATGTTATTAAAGAACAATTGCAAAGTTTCCATGACCTCTGCTGCTTAGGACTTGTGAATTCTCTCCTTACCTTTGACGTCCAATGTATCCAAGTCTAAAACTTGACCAACCATTTCTATCTATTATGAAATCTAACCATGTGGCACATACTTACGTCTTTCCTTAATTGACAACATATAACTTTGTCTAGCTATTCACTAGTCAAACTTCATAAAACCTATTACTGTTTTTGTAGGAAACTTAACCTTCATGCAAAAATTGTGATCATCATCTTAGCCATTATCATGATGGAACGCCAAAAAAATGGCATTATAAGTCATTTAATGGTCTACCATAAATAACTTAACATATTCTATTACAATGTGCTCGCCATCCCCCAAGGTAACATATAAAGTAATGCATCCCTTCACCTCAACTAGATGGTTTACAAAACCATACAAAAGACTTGCCCTCCTCAAATCTTGCTCTTTCAACCCCATTTTTTTATATGCATTCCAAGTCAATAGCTCCACAACACTGCCACTATCAACAAAAATTTTCTTTTCTTTAAACCCTATTATAGTTGTTGGCACGAACATTGGATCATTTCCTTCTTCATCACACGTCAAATCATTATCCTTATCATTAAATTCCACCTTCCACTTTTCTTGTTGACGCAGCCTTTTCGGTGAACTGACTAACATTATATTTCTAATATGAGCTTTTATCTTTGTGTTAGAGGTTGTTCACTCTTCATCTATACCAATTATCACGTGCCTAACCTTTTTCTTACCCTTGTCAAAACCTCGCAAACTTTGACCTAATGGTGTAACACCCTACGCCATGAAATCTTTTAGCTCACCGTTCCTAACTGCTTCATCATTAGCATCTTTCAAAGAGGAACAATCCTCATTTTTATGTCCTCCGTCATTTTGAAAATTACATTTGTCTCTAGAGTTCAACATTAACTGATTATGTCACATAGATAAAGTACTTGGCAAAATGTCCAAAATTTTAACCTAACTAAGAATGTAGGCACGTGTGGCATTTAAAATAGTCAAACTTGCCATGAGGAACGTACCTTCTTGTGTGCTCAGTCTGATGTCTTTGAAATGTCCTCAATAATTTATTTTGTGAATAACTCCTTTGTTGTCCCCCATCTTGGTATGTGTAGACTCTGAGAATGAGGACCCTGATGATTGTGAACCTCCTATCAACATCTAAACTATCTGTCATCCCTCTAAACAATATTGCGTGCCTCCCTTAATCGCTTCTACTTCAGCGAACTTATGGGCACTCTCATACAAATCAATCAAACTTTGTGGCCTATTATCAGTAAATTAATATTGCACGTGTTCATTATAAACAACAATGATAAAGGCGTCAATGGCTCATTGATCTTTCAAATTTTTTGTGTTTAACATAACTGCATAGAAATATTTAACATAACCTTGCAAAGATTCTCCATCCTTTTGTTTTACTAACATCAAACCAAAAAAAAATACTCATTATTGTTCAATGAGCTTGAAATCTTCCCAAGTATATCTGGCCTAGATGCGAGGAACTCTAGATTGAGCCTTATAGTAAAGACAAATACCAATCCTTTACACACCCTTTAAGGGTCGTCAAAAAGGCTTTAAAATTTGCTACATTGGAGGCCCTTAGCACATTCATATAATTTTTATACTGCATGAGATGTGCTCGATGATCTCTTCTTCCTTCAAACATTTCTTTCAAAACTTTAAACCCAGTTGGTAGGCTCACAACTGCTATCTCAAAATTTAAAGGATTTTTAGAACAAAACAACCAATCCATGTATTAGGCATCAGGATGCAATGCTCACATATCTCTACAAAAGCATCCATTTTGTTTCATTTTGCCTACATCCTCCTCTTGACACATCTCTACAAAAACATCTATTTCGTTTCGTTTTGCCTACATTCCCCTCTTGAGTAGGCATGACATGATCTTAAAGATCAGGGTTGTCAAACAGCATCACCCTTATCAACTCTTCATTTTGTCTTAATAGTTCCTGCTAAAACATTTTTTGTTGTTCGAACCTAGCACTTTGCTGAGCCATCTACTCTTGATTAGAGGGAAGTGACAATCACTAACTAGAGGGAGCGTTGAGATCAAAAGAGTTGAAAGCACCTGCATGACCTAGGTTACCCAAATTCTCTTGTCTATCGGCAAACTAGCCAATAAAAAGGTCTATCTCATTGGGCTGGTTGCAAGTGCCAGAACTGTGACAGCCCAAAATAGACCCTAGCCGGAATGTGGTTTCGGGACCACAAAACCGAGGCATAACAATAATTTAAAATTTATTTCGATGCCTATAATATGTGAGTATTCATGTATGACATTTTTTGATGATTGATTTAGTGTTATAAAGGTGAATTTCACTAGAAAGGACTTGTGTGAGAAAATTTAGAATTGAGATAGGCAAATGTGGAAGTGGCCTATTGATGCACACTAGGAAATGTTGTCCTTGCATGTCAAATTCCCCAAATTTGACTATAGTGGCCGGCCATGGTGATGAATATGGGCAAAAGAAAACATGTTTCAAACATGTTTTGCTAGTGGTGCATGTTAGAAATAATAAAATAAGAGTATGAAAAAAAAAGGAAAAAAAAGTGTTCATCTTTCACCATTGCTCTTGGCCGAATGTCCTAAGGAAAGAAAAGAAAAATTTTGCTCATCCATTTTTCACTTCTTGGCCGAAAATACTAAGGAAAAAGGGGGAGGATTTTTGCTTCATGCTTGGTTTGGAAGAGATCTAGAAGGAGATTTGGCTAAGTTTGCATCAAGATTAAGGTATGTATGAGGTTGTGTTAGGGGTTTCATGCATGTCTTGGTTGCTAACTTGATGTGCATGTTAGCCATGGCTCAAATCTTTGTTATGCCATGGAAATGGTATTTGGCCAAAGTTGTTATGGTGTTAATGCCATTGCATGCTAAATATCAAGCTTGATAATGATTCATGTGATGGTAGATTGAGGGTTCTTAGATTTTCTTTTAGCATTTTGAATGAGATACTAAGTTCTTTGTTTAACCATGACCAAATTGAAACGGTATGGTGTTGTGGTATTCGCCATGTTGTATCCATAAATATGATTCATGCATGTTGTATGGTGAGTAAGATTTAAGCTTTGGATATGTGTGTATATTTGGATATAAGCCACTTGAGAATTCGGCCATTGCACCTACATGAATATATGTTTGCACATGATGAATTGGTATGACATGTATACTATTTTGAGGTGTCTATTTGCTTGTGATGTTGTTTGGTTATGAAATAAATGAGAGATGTGTATAGAACTACAATATGTAATGCGTTAATTAGGAAAATGTATGCTGTTTTTTGTGTAGTATAAGGTGTAAAATTTGCCTCCACATAGACATGCATATTCGGCCAAAGGAAGTAGATTGGTGTGCATGTATTCGGTTAGAGGCAACCATATTGAAGCCTTATCTTAGCTTAGATTGTTGACCAAATGGGTAATAAGTGAGGATGGTTGCGAATATACAAATATACATATGCATGTGTAATTGAACTATAAATGTATAGCAAGATGATTAAACTAGTTTATTTATCTATTAAGCCCGAGAAGTTAAAGAAGGAGAAACAAGCAAGGGCAAAGCCAAGGACATCGAGTAGCCGGGTCGAAACCGTTATACTCAACACAAGGTAAGTCCTTAAGCACTTGTTGTGAGAACTCCTTGGATAGATATTTTTGAGTGATTCTCCTATTTATTATTATGATTATATGTACAAATTGAATTTAGTAAGTTGCTTTACCATGATGAATTGACATAAGGCACAATGTGTGCAAAGACCATATGGCACTATGTGTGCGATTTACTATGGCACTATGTGTGCGATTTACTATGGCACTATGTGTGCGATTCACTATGGCACTATGTGTGCGATTTACTATGGCACTATGTGTGCGATTCACTATGGCACTATGTGTGCGATTCACTATGGCACTATGTGTGCGATTTACTATGGCACTATGTGTGCGATTTACTATGGCACTATGTGTGCGATTTGCTATAGCACTATGTGTGCGATTTGCTATAGTCACATTCGGTTGTGGAAATAAATTGTGCATGAACGAGGTAAGTGATTGAGTTACTAACTAAATACGAAATTGGGATTGTACGGTGTACGCATAAAATTATCTAGTGCATTGTTGTTCCAACTTGAGGAAACAGATTCAAATCGATTGGGCTGACTTGTCGTTTGATTTGGTTGAAGGATTGGGCATGAGATCGAACCAAAAATCTTAGAAATTGCAGTATAGTTTGATATGGCTGGAAACATCTATTTTGTATTATTTGATTATTCACTTATGATTGTTATTGTTGATGGTAGAGTAGTGCTTACGACTTACTGAGTTATGTACTCATTTGGTGTGCTTATTTGTTGTTTATTTAGGTTCTTGATCCATTTTGCGTGCTCGGGACTGTCATCGAAGTCATCACACCGTCTAGCGACTTTTTGGTATCTTCTTCTTAGATGGTTTAAGAAAACATTTCGGCATGTATAGGCTATTATGTTTTGTTTGAACTCGGTATGTAAAATATTGCCTAGCCATGCGAAAATGGCTTATGAATGTTTTGAGCATAATGTTATAATTATTTGGTATGTATATGCTCATTAAGAGGCATGGAAGTGTTTGGCAATGACCAGCCATTAGAATGGGTCATCATGCTTATATTTTGGACCATATATGAAAAAGGGGTGGTTGAATCATAGAGACTATGTGTTAGAGAAAGTCTATCCTAGAATATGATGCTGGCAGCAACAGTGACGTGGATGTGAAAAATCACTAAAAATAGTAGGAATAGAATTAAATAGTGAATAAATTATGTAAATGAACCTTGATGAGTCTATTTTCATACGGAGGAAACGAAACGGTTATATGAGTTGTATGTTGAGAGATATTTGGGTTTTAGTGGAACGGGGCCAGAACGGTTTCTGGATTCCCTGCTCGGACTTTGAAAATTCATTATAAATTAACCAGAAATAATTAGGAGTCATACCATATATGTATGAATTCCTCTTTGAGTCTAGTTTCTATAGAAACAAACGGTACCAGTATTGAAGTCCTGCACAGGGAGTTATTTGAGTTGTAACGCGCGAAGGTCAGTGTAGTCGGCCCCTGTAACACGGGTGACTTTAACTAATAAACTGTACCAATTGGCCCAACCAAAATTCTAGAAAAAATCTGTAGACGGAAATGTGAGTCTAGTTCCAGAAAAAAATTACAAAACTGATTTTCGAGTTCTAAAACTCAAGTTATGATTTTTGAAGCGACTAGTACACAGATTGGCAGCTTGTCTGGAACTTTTCAATAAGTGGTTTGAAGTCTGTTAACACCTCGTGTTCGACTCGTGACGGTCTCGGTTCGGGTGTTACAATTTTATTGGTATCAGAGCCATGGTTTAGTCGGTTCTAGGACTACCATGGCACGTATGAGTCTAGCTATACATGCCTTAATGTTAATGTTTAAACGTGTGATGACTTCTGACGGTTAAAATGTTTTTTTGTTGTTTTGATTAGTAAATGGATCCCGGTAGAGAGAACCTTGGCGGATGGCGTCGAAAGTGTAGCGGCTGCTCCTGCACAAGGGACGCCGCTGTTGAACCTCGGTCATCTGCGAATAATCAAGGTGAGGGGCTAAACAAGCCTTCTTTACCATGATGAATGAGTGGGTCGCATATATGCCCGAACTAATCCGGCTGTCCAACAAATCCCGAATTTGAATAATCCACCCAAAGAGCCCGTAATGCCATCGATTCGACCACCTGTGAGGCTGAGTAAGCCACCAGATTTGATTAGGAAGCGGGGCTGAAGAGTTCAGGTAGTAATTCTCGATGATGCCGAAAGGGCCGAGTTACGCTTGACAACACCATTCGGTGTTTGATGAACTCATGCACACCGATGAATGTCTAAAGTGTGCTATATCCTTGTTGCGGGACTCACCTACTATTGGTGGAGGACCTTGATTTCCATAGTTCCAAACGAACGAGTTACTTGGGATTTCTTTCAAGCGGAGTTTGAAAGAAATATATTAGTCAACGGTTCATTGATCAAAAGCGTAAGGAATTCTCGGAACTCAAGCAAGGCCGCATGACAAGATCTCTGAATACGAACATGAGTTCGTAAGACTCGATCGGTATGCCCGGAGTGTGTGGCTGATGAGGTTGCTATGTGCAAGAGGTTCAAGAAGGGTTGAATGAAGATCTAAGATTACTAGTGGGTATTTTGGAGATAAAAGAATTCGTAACACTAGTTGAACGAGCACGCAAGGCGGAGGAACTTGGAAAGGAGAAGAAGAAGGCTGAATTTGAAGCTAGAGACTATCGCAAAAGATCGACGGGTAAAGCTCCGTTTTCGGTGTAAAGAAGTTCGGGAGGACACCAATAGATCGAGGACGATCAAGGGATTTCCATTAGACCACGACCATTGACGGACTCCGAGCTACTTCGGTAGCTAGTGTGGGCAATAACCGTCAAGAGAAATCTGAATGCCCCCAATGTGGGAGAAGACACATAGGTGAATGTTGGGGTAAGACTACCAATAAGGCTTATTACGGATGCGGTTCAAGGACCACCTCATTAGAGATTGCACGGGCTCGATGAGAAGAATAGGATGCAAGGTCACGAGACCTAGTGGAATGACAGACTAGAGGTAGACCACCAAGAATTTCAGGAGGTAGGGGTGGTAGTCAGAGAGGGGCTACTGATACGACTGTTCGATCTGAGACTCGCGCTCCTGCTAGAGCATATGCCATCCGCGCACGAGAGGAGGCATCCTCCCCGACGTTATCACCGTACTTTCACTCTTTTCGATACTAATGTGATTGCTTTGATTGACCTGGTTCTACTCATTCTTATATATGCGAAACCTTAGCATCCATAAGACTTTGCCTATTGAGTCTCTCGAGTTTGTAATTCGGTGTCAAACCCCTTGGGTCATTACGTGCTTGTCAACAAAGTGTGTAAGAAAAGTCCCCTAGTGTTTCGAGGTTTTTGTTTTTGGCGGACTTGATGCTTTTGCCGTTCGGCAATTTGGCGTTATTCTTGGGTTGGATTGGTTGACCATGCACGATGCGGTTATAAATTGCAAAGGCAAGACTATCGATCCGAGGTGCGCTAATAACGAGATTGTTCGGGTTGAGTCTACGGACTTAAAGGGTTGCCACCGTAATATCGCCGATGTTGGCCCGAAATATGTAAGAAAAGGGTGCGAAGCGTACCTTGCGTATGTGCTCGATGACAAGGAGTCGGAAGGAAACCCGAATTTGTGCGATGGTTTGTGAATTCCGGATGTTTTCCACAAGAATTGCCGGTTTACCACTGTTCGGAAATAGAATTTGGCATCGAATTGGTACCGGTACCACTCAATTTCGATAGCTCCGTGTCGTATGGCACCAACAAATTAAAGGAGTTGAAAGCTCGATTGCAAGAATTGGTGGATAGAGGTTTTGCTTTCGCCTGAGTTTTTCGCCTTGGGTGCGCCGGTGTTGTTCGTGAAGAAGAAGGATGGAACCATGCGATTGTGCATCGACTATCGTCAGCTTAACAAAGCGACGATAAAGAACAAATATTCGTTGCCACGTATTGATGACTTGTTCGATCAATTGAAGGGAGCCTCGGTGTTCTCGAAAATAGATTTGAGATCGGGCTACTATCAATTGCGAATCCGAGATTCGAGACGTGCCCAAGACGCCTTGAGCGAGATATGGTCACTATGAGTTCCTAGTGATGCCGTTTGGGCTCACTAATGCCCTACGGTATTTATGGATTTAATGAATCGAATCTTTAGACCATATTTGGATCGATTCGTAGTCGTATTCATTGATGACATCTTGGTCTATTCAAGAAATGAGACCGAACATCTTGAACACCGCGGTTAGTCTTTGCAAATTTTACGGGACAAGCAATTATATGCTAAGTTCAGCAAGTGTGAGTTCTGGTTAAGAGAGGTTAGCTTCTTGGGTCATGTGGTATCTGCATCGGGTATTCGAGTCGACCCGAATAAAATTTCAGCCATACTAAATTGGAAGCCTCCGAGAAATATTACTGAGGTTCGAAGCTTTTTGGGGCTTGCCGGTTATTACCGACGATTTGTAAAAGGCTTCTCAACGATAGCCATGCCGATGACGAAGCTACTCCAAAAGGATGTTAAGTTCGAATGGACGGAGAAATGCCAAAAAGGTTTTGATCAACTGAAAACTTATTTGACTGAAGCCCCAATTCTAGTGCAACCCGAGTCCGGCAAGGAGTTTGTTATCTATAGCGACGCCTCTCTACTTGGGTTAGGTTGCGTATTAATGCAAGAAGGTCGAGTTGTGGCCTGTCGTCGAGGCAATTAAAGCCACATGAGAAAAATTATCCGACTCATGATCTCGAATTGGCGCCATCGTATTCGCCTTAAAGATTTGGCGACATTACTTATTTGGTGAAAGGTGCCATGTATACTCGGATCACAAAAGTCTCAAGTATTTGATGACCCAAAGAGACTTAAATCTGCGACAAAGACGTTGGCTCGAGCTGTTAAAGGATTATGAGTGATCATGGACTATCACCCGGAAAGGCGAATGTGGTTGCGGATGCCTTGAGTCGTAAATCGTTATTCACTTTACGAGCAATGAATGTGCACTTGTCTATCCGATCCGACGGTGTGTTAGTGGCTGAATTGAAAGCCAAACCATTATTGACACACCAAATTCGAGAAGCTCGAAAAGTCGATGACGAGTTGGTTGCAAAACGGGCTGCGTGTTTCGAACAAGGACTCGGAGTTCCAAATCGACGATGACGATTGTTTGAGGTTCAAAAGTCGTCTGTGTGTCCCAAAGAATTGAACTCATTTCGATAATTCGAATGAAGCCCATTGTAGCCGAATGGCAATCCACCCGGGAGTACGAAGATGTACAATGATTTGAAACGTCGATTTTGGTGGCATGGTATGAAGCGAGACATCTCCGACTTTGTTTGAGATGTTTAATATGTCAACAAGTGAAAGCGGAACATCAAGTGCCTTCGAGGATTACTTCACCAATCACGATACCCGAGTGGAAATGGGATCGAGTCACAATGGACTTTGTATCCGGACCGCCATTGTCGCAAGTAAGAAGGATGCGGTTTGGGTCGTGGTAGATCGATTGACTAAGTCGGCCCACTTTGTCCCCGTCGTCGCACGGATTTTCAATGGACAAATTAGCGGAATTGTACGTTGCTCGATTGTGAGATTACACGGGTGCCTATTTCTATCGTGTCGGATAGAGATCCGAGATTTACCTCGCGATTTTGGAAAAAGTTGCAAGAAGCTTTGGGTACCAAGTTGCATTTCAAGACCGCCTTTCACCCCAAACCGATGGTCAATCCGGCGGATAATTCGAGATACTTGAGGATATGTTAAGATGTTGCGTCCTCGAGTTTAGTGGTTCATGGGAACGGTATCTGCCGTTGATTGAATTCGCCACAACAACGACTTTCAATCAAGTATTAAGATGGCACCCTACGAGGCCTTATGCGGTCGTAAATGCCGTCGCGCCATTGTTTTGGACCGAGCTCGGTGAAAGCAAGATTTTCGGGTGGATTTGATTAGGGATGCTGAGCGAAAGTGAAGGTAATCCGTGAAAGTCGAAGATAGCCTCCGATCGTCGAAGTCGTGACGCGGATCTCGAGGCGTAAGGATATCGAGTATCGTGGGTGATAAAGTGTTTCTCAAGGTATCGCCTTGGAAAAAGATACTCGAGTTCGTACCGTAAGGGCAAGTTGAGCCCGAGGTTCATTGGACCATATGAGATATCGAGCGAGTCGGTCCAGGTGGCATATCGCTTGATTTTGCCCCTGAACTCAAAAGGTTCACGATGTCTTTCACGTTTCGATGCTTCGACGCTATAGATCCGATCCATCGCACGTGATTAGTCCATCAGAAATTGAAATTCAAGCTAATATGAGTTATGAGGAAGAACCGATTCGTATCCTATCGCGAGAAGTGAAAGAGTTGCGAAACAAGCGGGTTTCGCTAGTGAAAGTGTTATGGCTCAAGCACGGGATAGAAGAAGCTACTTGGGAGACCGAGAACTCTATGAAAGAACGATATCCAAACCTATTTACCGTAAGATTTTCGGGACGAAAATTCCTTAAGAGGGGGGTTGTGACAGCCCAAAATAGACCCTAGCCGGAATGTGGTTTGGGACCACAAAACCGAGGCATAACAATAATTTAAAATTTATTTCGATGCCTATAATATGTGAGTATTCATGTATGACATTTTTGATGATTGATTTAGTGTTATAAAGGTGAATTTCACTAGAAAGGACTTGTGTGAGAAAATTTAGAATTGAGATAGGCAAATGTGGAAGTGGCCTATTGATGCACACTAGGAAATGTTGTCCTTGCATGTCAAATTCCCCAAATTTGACTATAGTGGCCGCCATGGTGATGAATATGGGCAAAAGAAAACATGTTTCAAACATGTTTTGCTAGTGGTGCATGTTAGAAATAATAAAATAAGAGTATGAAAAAAAAAGGGAAAAAAAGTGTTCATCTTTCACCATTGCTCTTGGCGAATGTCCTAAGGAAAGAAAAGAAAAATTTTGCTCATCCATTTTTCACTTCTTGGCCGAAAATACTAAGGAAAAAGGGGGAGGATTTTTGCTTCATGCTTGGTTTGGAAGAGATCTAGAAGGAGATTTGGCTAAGTTTGCATCAAGATTAAGGTATGTATGAGGTTGTGTTAGGGTTTCATGCATGTCTTGGTTGCTAACTTGATGTGCATGTTAGCCATGGCTCAAATCTTTGTTATGCCATGGAAATGGTATTTGGCCAAAGTTGTTATGGTGTTAATGCCATTGCATGCTAAATATCAAGCTTGATAATGATTCATGTGATGGTAGATTGAGGGTTCTTAGATTTTCTTTTAGCATTTTTGAATGAGATACTAAGTTCTTTGTTTAACCATGACCAAATTGAAACGGTATGGTGTTGTGGTATTCGCCATGTTGTATCCATAAATATGATTCATGCATGTTGTATGGTGAGTAAGATTTAAGCTTTGGATATGTGTGTATATTTGGATATAAGCCACTTGAGAATTCGCCATTGCACCTACATGAATATATGTTTGCACATGATGAATTGGTATGACATGTATACTATTTTGAGGTGTCTATTTGCTTGTGATGTTGTTTGGTTATGAAATAAATGAGAGATGTGTATAGAACTACAATATGTAATCGTTAATTAGGAAAATGTATGCTGTTTTTTGTGTAGTATAAGGTGTAAAATTTGCCTCCACATAGACATGCATATTCGCCAAAGGAAGTAGATTGGTGTGCATGTATTCGGTTAGAGGCAACCATATTGAAGCCTTATCTTAGCTTAGATTGTTGACCAAATGGGTAATAAGTGAGGATGGTTGCGAATATACAAATATACATATGCATGTGTAATTGAACTATAAATGTATAGCAAGATGATTAAACTAGTTTATTTATCTATTAAGCCCGAGAAGTTAAAGAAGGAGAAACAAGCAAGGGCAAAGCCAAGGACATCGAGTAGCCGGTCGAAACCGTTATACTCAACACAAGGTAAGTCCTTAAGCACTTGTTGTGAGAACTCCTTGATAGATATTTTTGGAGTGATTCTCCTATTTATTATTATGATTATATGTACAAATTGAATTTAGTAAGTTGCTTTACCATGATGAATTGACATAAGGCACAATGTGTGCAAAGACCATATGGCACTATGTGTGCGATTTACTATGGCACTATGTGTGCGATTTACTATGGCACTATGTGTGCGATTCACTATGGCACTATGTGTGCGATTTACTATGGCACTATGTGTGCGATTCACTATGGCACTATGTGTGCGATTCACTATGGCACTATGTGTGCGATTTACTATGGCACTATGTGTGCGATTTACTATGGCACTATGTGTGCGATTTGCTATAGCACTATGTGTGCGATTTGCTATAGTCACATTCGGTTGTGGAAATAAATTGTGCATGAACGAGGTAAGTGATTGAGTTACTAACTAAATACGAAATTGGGATTGTACGGTGTACGCATAAAATTATCTAGTGCATTGTTGTTCCAACTTGAGGAAACGGATTCAAATCGATTGGGCTGACTTGTCGTTTGATTTGGTTGAAGGATTGGGCATGAGATCGAACCAAAATCTTAGAAATTGCAGTATAGTTTGATATGGCTGGAAACATCTATTTTGTATTATTTGATTATTCACTTATGATTGTTATTGTTGATGGTAGAGTAGTGCTTACGACTTACTGAGTTATGTACTCATTTGGTGTGCTTATTTGTTGTTTATTTAGGTTCTTGATCCATTTTGCGTGCTCGGGACTGTCATCGAAGTCATCACACCGTCTAGCGACTTTTGGTATCTTCTTCTTAGATGGTTTAAGAAAACATTTCGGCATGTATAGGCTATTATGTTTTGTTTGAACTCGGTATGTAAAATATTGCCTAGCCATGCGAAAATGGCTTATGAATGTTTTGAGCATAATGTTATAATTATTTGGTATGTATATGCTCATTAAGAGGCATGGAAGTGTTTGGCAATGACCAGCCATTAGAATGGGTCATCATGCTTATATTTTGGACCATATATGAAAAAGGGTGGTTGAATCATAGAGACTATGTGTTAGAGAAAGTCTATCCTAGAATATGATGCTGGCAGCAACAGTGACGTGGATGTGAAAAATCACTAAAATAGTAGGAATAGAATTAAATAGTGAATAAATTATGTAAATGAACCTTGATGAGTCTATTTTCATACGGAGGAAACGAAACGGTTATATGAGTTGTATGTTGAGAGATATTTGGGTTTTAGTGGAACGGGGCCAGAACGGTTTCTGGATTCCCTGCTCGGACTTTGAAAATTCATTATAAATTAACCAGAAATAATTAGGAGTCATACCATATATGTATGAATTCCTCTTTGAGTCTAGTTTCTATAGAAACAAACGGTACCAGTATTGAAGTCCTGCACAGGGAGTTATTTGAGTTGTAACGCGCGAAGGTCAGTGTAGTCGGCCCCTGTAACACGGGTGACTTTAACTAATAAACTGTACCAATTGGCCCAACCAAAATTCTAGAAAAAATCTGTAGACGGAAATGTGAGTCTAGTTCCAGAAAAAAATTACAAAACTGATTTTCGAGTTCTAAAACTCAAGTTATGATTTTTGAAGCGACTAGTACACAGATTGGCAGCTTGTCTGGAACTTTTCAATAAGTGGTTTGAAGTCTGTTAACACCTCGTGTTCGACTCCGGCGACGGTCTCGGTTCGGGGTGTTACAAGAACCTCTTGCCTGTCTTGATGGGAAATTAATGGGGAAATTCTCGTTGGGGTGAGTCATTTTGGTTTTTTAGCAATCTAAAAATCTGAAGATCGAAAGTCTGCCCACGCTCAATGCACCAAAGTGTTGAAAGCTTTAAAGTGTTATTGTTCATAGACGTGGCATCGTAGGTAGGTTACCATGCACATCGACACATACCCTACTCTAGGGTTAACATGTGTTTATATGATGTGGTTTCACCTTTATGATGGTACAAACCTACATCGTGCAATCTCATAAAAGGATACGCAAACTTGAAGTGCAAACCGTGTATACTATGGGTCAGGACCCAACCGAGTAACGGATCAGTAATAGTGAGTATCATAACAGAGGTTGTGGGGATGAGTTCAAGAACATCCAAGCTCGGGTTGATTGAAGCCTGAAAAAGCCTAAACTCAAAATAATTCAAGCTTGCAACCTAAGTACAAGTCGGTAATGACCCAAGTAGGAGATCGATCCTAGCTCAAGCTCGAGATAGATGCTATCTAAAACCCAAAAAAAATTGAATTTATAACAAAAAAAAGGACACTAATAATTAATATAATTATATTATAATTTTTAAAATATAAATATAAATGTAAAAGTAAAATTAATTATTATGTTCAAAAAAAGCATTTATAATTTATAAAACATAAAAATAATTTTAATATGTCTAAGCTCACCCAATCTGAAACAATCTGAATCTGAGAAAATCCGAATATGAAAAATCTGAATCCAAAAGGACCCAAACTCAAAAAAATACGAGTTCAAGAATATATGAACCTATCCAAACCAACCCATTTTTCACCTCTAATATTTTACAATAGAATAAATTTATAAACCAAGTAAACATGTTATAACAAATTGATATTAAAATAATTTTTAAAAACCCCCAGTGGGCTTATAGAAAAATAATTCCTTTATTTTTTTTATCAAAACTCTAACTTCTCATTTTTCTTTTTTTCACAAGCTTTTGTTTGTGTAGGCATTTTTTTAATTAGCTAATATAATAAATTAATTATGAAAATGATTCAAGAAAAAATTATATACGAAAATGACATAAAATTTATAGTGTTTGTCAATCTTGCCTAATACACCAATGGCACCACCCCAATAATGACCTAATACACCAAAAAAAAAAAGAACTTTTTTGAGTGCTGTCGCTATGTCAAACAGTACCAATATATGTTTTTCAGATTACTCGTAAGAAATACGGGTATTCATGATGGAGAAAGAAAAAAATTTAATGAGAATTTTTACAAAAAATATTTTTCTCCTTTCAATATTCTTTTAAATATTAAAATTCCCATTAAATATTTTTTCCTTTAAATTTTTAAAATTTGTCACCAACTATAAAATCAACAGTTAATTTCCATTAAAATTTTAAAAAGCATGGTCACCAAATTTAAATTTTCCATTTAATTCTTATTAAAATTCTCATTAAATATTTGTTTCCTTTAAATATTTTTTAAAAATTATCACCAACTTCAAAATTCTCATTTAAATCCCATTAAATATTTTTTATTTAAATATTTCTCTTAAAATTTGTCACCAATTTTAAAATACTCATTAAATATTTCTTTTAAAAGTTGTCACTTGCACCAACTTTAAAATTCTCATTCAATTCTCATTCAATTTCTTATTAAATATTGTTTTCCTTTAAAAGTTGTCACTACCTTTAAATTTCCCATTTAATTCCCATTTAACTTTTTTTCCCTTTAAATTTACAACTTGGGTTATGGAAATTAAATGTTTGTACTGTTTTATTCAAATTCTCAATTAATTCTCATTAAAATTCACATAATTTTCCTTTTTATTATTCTTTTCTCTTTTTTTCTTCTTTTTACCTTGTCTTTTTTGTTTTTTGTTTTATTTATTTTCTTTTGTTTTTTTTTTCTCAATTGAAAACCCTAATCGTCGTATTCAATAACTACCGATGTTGTTGTTTATGGTAGCATTTCGTGCCAATTTTGACACTAAAAAAGAGATTTCCTCCTCGCTAACTTCTACGGTTCATATCTCCCAATAGCCAGCTCAAAATCTTTTAAAACAATGAGCAAAACTTCAAACTACTCTTTCTGTAACATTTTTTTTAAATATCACTGGTGTCGCCTAACATAACAGCGGCACCTAAAAAAAGATATTTTTTAAAAATTTTAATGGAAGCCACTTAATATACCAGTGACACCCAAAAAATTATTTTTGTAAAATGTTTACCGATGCCGCCTGACATACCGGCGTCAACCAAGTTTTTTTTTTTTTTTGAAAATTCCCCAATGTCGCCGACACATATTAAAAAATATTGTCTTTTTTTTTCTCCATCACGAATACACATATTTTTCATAGGTATTACAAAAAGTACAAATGGGTGTCGTCTGATTCAATGGTCGCACCCAAAAAAATTCATTTTTTAAAAAAGCCGATCATTGGCTCATTTTCATATAGATTTTTTGCTCGAGTCATTTTCATAATCAATTAATTAAATTAGATTATTTTAAAAAAAATACTAATTAGACTAATTAGTTTTAGTTTTAGTTCATTAATAAATTTTCATAAGTGACACTCTTTGAACCTTGCTTTTATGACTAAGATTTTTCCCTTTTGTTTTTTTTCTCATTTGCAGAGTTCTTAAACCATGTGTCTTATAGAGCATGTCTGTTTGCTCTAAAGTAGACAATAAAAAAAAAACCTAGAAGTTTGCCCTCTAAGTTTTTTTCTTGTCATTTTGTTAGGGTTTTTTTCGACTATTCTGGATCTTGCGTTTACTTATTTTGTTATTTTAGTGTGATTTTTGTGGGGGCTTTCAAGTGTGTGTGCAAATCTGTCAATAGAGAATGGAATGGCAGGACTGCATATCACTGATGAGGAGGAGGAAGTGCTGCAAATTGCAGGAGTTTTTATAGGGCAAAATAGAATGTATGATTTTTGTCTTATAGGTTGTTTCCTCACAATCAGTGTGATCCAATGTCAGACGATGCACAATACACTGGTGAATCTTTTTCATCCATTAAGGGGCATTGAGATTTTGAATATGGTGGAGAAGCATTTGTTATTTCAATTTTTTCATTAGGTGGACATTGAAATTTTGATGAAAAGGGTGCCCTGCACATTTAATAATCATCTCTTGGTGTTTCATAGGTTAGGGAATATAGAGGACTCGTTGTTGGTTCCTTTGTTTTATTCTTATTTTTGGGTTCAAGTTCATGATTTGCCCCCTGATTTTTACTCTGAAGCAGTGGTGAAATAGGTGGGAAATTTTGGGAAGTGTTTAAGGAGTATGACTTAAAACAAGTAACTCGCTGATTTAATCATTTTATGCGCATTATGATAAGAATCCATGTTAGATATCCATTGAAAAGAAGAAAGAAGATCCAATTATCCCTTCATAGTCATACTTATGTAAGGTTTTAGTATGAAACACTTACATTTTGTTTTTTGTCTGGTTTCTTGAGGCAAAGTAATAGCTTTTTTTTCTGACTCGGTTAAAAATGGATGTAAATAAGATGGAATTGGGATGGGATGTTTCATTACAGGCTCTTCCATCAAGGCGAGCCTCTATAGTTGAAAGTGTATGGTTAAGAAAAGGGAGTGTGCTGGGTTCAGTTGATGATTCTTTGGAATTAGATAGTGGAAGGGTTGCCAAGGGCTTACTCGTGTCTGAGGGAATAAGTGATATAAGCCAGGTGTTGGGAATCAATTTAGAAGGTAGATCAAATGAAGGATTTGAAAGGGACGGGAGTTCCTTTATAGGTTTTGGGCAGGATCCAATGGTTCATGATATAGAGGAAAAAGTATGGATGGTAAGAAAAGGCAAAGAACAATTGTTTTCTCTGATAGAGTTTCTGAGATTTCAGATTCTTGGGAGAAAGGGGGTGAGTCATCTTTAGCTTACTAGAATAAATTATTGACGGCCACCAAGGGGCAGGTCAGTTGGCAACAATAAAGATCATGTGCTGGAGTGTTCGTGGATTTGGGAGTCCACGAGCTAATAAGAGGCTTCAATAAATGTTGAAACTTCATAATCCCCAAGTTTTATTCTTTATAGAGACTAAGTTGGACTTAATCAAATAGAGAATGTAACAACTCATTTTTAGTAGTGTTGGAAACTGTGGTTTTGGGACCACAATCTGACTAGTGAGTCAATATTTTATTATTTATTTAATATTTATATGGTTATTATAGTGTCGTACTAAAATTTAGTTAGGAAATTTTAACGTTTAGATAATTAATTGAGTAAAAAAAAACTAAATTGTAAAATCTGCAAAAGTTCATCGCTATTGATTTATATGTGCTTAATGGTTGTAAAAGCATGAAATGAGGTCTTTATTTGGTATTTAAACCTATTTAAAGTATAGTGGATGGTTATGGTCATCATTTAGTTAAATAATAGATTATTTTTAGAAGGATAAAAAGGTAAATAAATAAATAAAACTTAAACAAAATTAAGTAAAAGAGAAGTCATCATATTCTAAGAGAAAATCAAAACAATTAGAAGAGCTTGGAATTCGGCTAGGCTAGATTCAATTGCATGGTATGAAATTTTAATCTATTTTTAGTGATTTTTATGTTTTCATGATCGTTGTAGCTTAATCTAGCTAACTCGAGGGTTAATTCATAAAACAGTTAAATATTTTGAAATGTTTCATTGTTAAGTTTCTGAAATTTTTGAAGTTTGATGGCAGTTTTATAAGCTTGATAACTAAATAGGACTATTTTGTAAAGTAGTTTTTAGTAATTTTAATGTTAAAGGACTAAATTGTTTAAATGATAAAAATTCATGAAATTTTTTAAAAATCATGATAAATATGGGCTGTAGAGAGACCCTAAGAAATTCGGCTTGCATGGGTTATGGTTAAATGTGATCAATTTGTATGCTTCGGGTTTAAGGACTAAATTGCATAAAGGATAAAATGTTAGGGTAATTTTATAAATTGATAATAAAATGGCTTATAAGCATAAGTTTTATTATTTAAATTTTTTGAATAGATTAATTGGATGAAAATTATTATTTAAATCAACAAATAAATCAATCGAACTCAAACTGTGGAAAAGCTAAGTTAGCGAAATAGTCGTCGGCATTGTATTCATAATCGTTTTTATCTAGATAAGTTTTTATATTGATTAAGATTATTTATTGCTATTTTGGGTGAAATATTAATTAATATTTTTGTTTTGTATAGTTTAAAATGATCGTTATGTGATAATCAATTATTTGGATTAAATTATAATATTAGCTAAATTGAAGGCTATGACTGAAATTGGGAAATTACATGTATAAGTACTTGTGATAAAATAATTTGTAAATAATTATATGATTTGGATATAAAACATGGCCTGTTTGAACCTTGTGAGTGGTAGGATACAAATGACATGTCATTAGGATTATTATAGTTTCAGGTGCTGCTCTTGGATGTCCTATCGATGGTTGAGGTCCTTTACAGGTTGTGTGAGCATTTATCGTCAGCTCGTGTGAGCATTTTCCCATGTATCCAATTTTATTTCTCTGTGGTTCATCAGGTATAAAAAGATATATGAAAGGGTTATACGAAATGGATATATTGAAATATATTTACGAAATGGATTCTTAAAATGAAAATGTGAGATGTTGAAATTAAATGAGATGATTGAGTTATATATGATATTTATGAAAGTTATATGTCATGATATGGTTATAAATTTCATATTTGTGAACTCACTAACCTTTGAGGTTTGTGGTGTGCATAGGAAACAAATGAGCTTACGAGTTGTTTAATGAATTTTATGCATGAATTGTTTAGTTGAATCATATTCGGTAAGTTTGATTTTACGTTATATACAAGCTTACTAAGCATTTTTTGTTTATGTCTATTGTATTTCTTTCTCTGTAGGTCATCGAAAGTCAAGGTCAGTTGAAAGTTCAAGTCAGAGTGCACACTATTTGTTCTTTGACTCGGTAGAAGTTTAATCATGTTGGTTTGGTTATAAATGGCATGTACTAGGAGTTTTAGGATCATATATAAATAATTATGTTGTGTTATGTTTGGTTTTGCAAATATGGTAGATGTACTTCTTCATAGGTACTTTTAGTTTGGTATGCTCATGTATATATAAGTGGTGTGATTCATGCTCTTGAAAGTTTGGTTTTGGAAGTGATTTGAGGTATGGTAAAATGGATGTCAATGAAATGGATGAATTGGTATGTTTGACATGTTTATATAGTAAGAACTTGTGATTATTGAATGTGAATTTAGATTGGTGTTTGACTTGTAGTGCCAGAGAAGGCATATTGATAAGGCACATAGGTTATATGTTTTGGTATGTTTTAGGCATGTTTCAATGTGTTTTGAATTTGTTGAAATGGTTTGGCTTGGTACCTAAGAAATGGTTGATGAATTGGCTTGTTTTAAAAGTTATTTTAGGTGCACATGGCCTAGGGCACAAGCTACCACAAGGCCGTGTGTCTCACACAAACACACCATATGGCCATGTGGCCCATTTAAATTTTGGTGCAAGATTGCCTACATGACCTGGCAACACAGTCGTGTAACCCTAAGATACATAGACTCAGGTTGTTACAGGATTTGGCCATACAGCCATGTCTTTGCGCTACACGATCTGGGCTTTGTCACACTGCCTGGCCTCCGTGTGACTCCTATTTTCAGTTTTTTTCCACATTTTTATGTTTTGTTTTTAATTAGTCCCTATTTGTTTCCAAACTGATTTTAAGCCTATGTAAGCTCAATTTAAAGCATGTATTTGTATATATGCTATGAATAATGATTGGTTATCAATATTTGATATTCAAATTAATCTTCAAATTGTATTAGATTTTTATTGAATTCATTAACTATCGTAATACTCTATAACTTTAATATAGCGATAGAGACGAGTTAGGGGTGTTACAAAGAAAGTGCATAGGAGTGGAGGTTTTTTGCATGGCATTGATGTGCTAGAGAAAGGATTTAGAGGTGGGTTCAATCTGGGTGGGCGTCCTAAAGTTGTCGTTAGTTTAAGGAATTTCTCAAAAAATCATGTTGATATGGTAATTCAGGAGTCTGAACATGATGTTAAGTGGAGGATGATAGGGTTTTACGGTTCCCCTAATTTGAGGAGTCAAGCTGATTCATGGAGTCTCTTACATGGGTTGGGTAGAGATCATTCCTTGGATGATTTGTAACTATTTCAATTAGATTTTCTATTCGTTTGAAAAGAAAGGGGAAGTTAATCGTGATGAGGAGTAACTGGAGGAGTTTCAAAGGGTACTAATGGACTGTTAGTTAGAAGATCTAGGTTTTGAAGGACCTTGGTTTACTTGGGAGCAAGGCAATTTTAAGCATAGCAATATTAGGGAAAAGTTCGATAGAGGGGTTGCTAATTCTTCTTGGTGGGAGAAATTCTCAATTTTTTTTGTGCAAGATTTGTCACGTTCGTTTTTTTACCATTTTCCTTTGTTGGTGATTATAGATAAAAAGAAGAGGTGGGTTAGAGAGGTTTGATTTCGTTTTGAGGCTACTTGGGCATCTGAGGAATCTTGTGTGGTAGAGGTTCATTGGCTTTGGGAAAGCAGTAGGGGGACTGTTCCTTAGCGTCTTGAGTCATTGGGGTTGGGTTTGAAGGTATTGGCTACTCAGTTAAAGAAGGAAAAGGATGGGAGGATAAGGAAATTGTGTCGAACAATTGCTAAACTTAACGAGGGAGATAGGGATAAGGACAATATTTTGAACCTTTTGGGAAGTAAAATAGAACTGAATTTAGAGTTGGAAAGGGATGAGATGTATTGGGAATAAAGGGCGCAAGTAAATTGGCTAAAGCGGAAAGATTAAAACACAAAATTTTTTTCATCGAGTTGCATTACAAAAAATCGAACTAATAAAGTAAAAGGATTGGATAGGGGTGATGGTCAGATTGGTAGAGACAGTAATGAAATATCTAGCATTGCTAATGAGTACTTTATGAAGATATTCACTTCACAAGGTACGTGCTATTCTAATCATATTTTAGTAAGGGTGAAACGATGCATTATGGATTATATGAATAGGTGTCTTACGGCCTGCTATGAAAAGGAGTAGATCTTTACAGCAATAAAAGTAACAGTGCCTACTAAAGCTTTAGGGCTTAATGGTTATCCTAGATTATTTTTTCAAACTTATTGGCGTATTGTTGGGCAGGATGTTGGGTCTTTTTGTCTTGATGTTCACAAGGGAAGTACGTCGTTAGTAGAAATTAATAATACTCCAAAAATGTCTAACCCTAATAGTATGATGCACTTTTGTCCAATTAGTCTTTGTACAGTGTTGTACAAGATTATATCCAAAACAGTGGTAAACTGATTTCAAAAAGTATTAATTTGTTGTGTTGATGAAGCGCAAAGTGTTTTTGTTCCTGGAAGGCTAAAAATAGGTAATATCCTCCTTGCTCTTAAACATGATATAAGTAAGGCATACGATAGGATGGAAAGGGAGTTTATAGAGAAGATGATGTTGAAGATGGGCTTTGTGAGAGTTTGGTTGGATTTTATTATTCAATGCCTAAGTACGATCAAAACTTAATTACGAAGGATCTACTCTTAAACAGGGACTTTTGCTCCACTGAATAAGCACATCAAAACCTGAATTAATATCCTGAAATATTAAAGAAAGAATTAGAACTCACAATTAAGAATAAGAACAAGTATTTATCATATAATTCAAATAGTAATAAGATCTATCCTAGGTTTCATCTCCGTTAGGTATTTAAGGAGTTTAGTTCATAATAATGGAAAACATCTCAAGATTGGGAAAACAACAAAACTTAAAGAATCCAAAGAACTTATAAGGAAATTGAATGGAGATCTTCAGTCTTGAAGTAGATCCTACTTCCCAGCTGATTCCGATAGCTATCCTTGAGTATTTTCTGCCTTCTACTCCACGTCCCCCATTTGATCCTCTTCTAGGGTGTTTATATAGACTTTGGAATGCTCAAAATAGCCCAAAATTAGCCTTTTCCGAATAGAATTAGACTTTGGCTCGACAGGGACATGGCCGTGTGCCACGCCCGAGTGAAGGTCCTTAGGCCGTGTGTAATTCTGACTTGGTTTAATGTCGACACAGCTAGGACACACGGGCGTGTGGCCTACCCATGTGTCACACACGGGCGTGTGAATTACCCGTGTAGAAGTGCCTAGGCCGTGTGAAACACTGAATTAGGCACAATTTGTTCGTTCTTGGCTTGTTTCTCGCTCTTTTTGCTATCCTAAGCTCTCTTAAGTATAAAACATGAAATTAACGGATTAAGAGCATCAAAATCATTAAATCTTATAATAATCCTTCCAAAAATATGCCAAGCATAGAGTAAAAACATGTATATATTATGGTCTATCAAATATCCCCACACTAAAGCATTCGCTTGTCCTCAAGCAAAATTCTCAACTCACAATTAAAATTAATTCTTCTTAACTTATAATTCTCATAAAAAATGTTTCGAAGTAATCTACAGATAATCACATATTGAGAATTCAACTAAAAGAACATCAAAGTTTCAAACAATCTAAGTTGAGCATTTTAATCAGAAAATCATAGGTATCCCCCTTTATTTAAGTAATCGCCTTTAATTCCAATTTGACAAGAGTTAACATCCTCACTAAAGATTCACTCAAATCACTCGAAGTATTTAAGATTCAATAATTAAGCACTCAATAGTCAAACATGAAAAGTTATTACCATAGGCTTGCATGAAAATCAAATCTCCACCAATATAAATGAGATGATACATGAATCAAAAGGTCTTTCACAGGGTTGTAATGGGGCTTGGGTTAAAGGTGTGGGTAAAGGTCGAAAAAGAGGGTTAGAATTGAGATTAATTTAAAAAGTTACCAAACTTAGAATATTAAGGCTAATTACTAAATTACAAACAATTACCAGAATTAAAACTATCCAAAACTAATGAAATAAGCTTTCTTTTCTCTAAATAATAACTTTAACTTATCCAAGCTCTTTATAACAATATGTAATTATATGAATATAAATATACGAGTTTTTTTTAAGAATAAGAACAAGTACAATAATGGAAAGTACATAATACAAAATAATTCAGCAACTGGAATGAACAAACATTAGTTAGGTAGCTAATCAAGTCAAATCTCAATAAAAAAGAGTCAATGAAAAGGGAGAAATTCCTAACGAATCAAAAAGGGTTAAGTTGTAGGTTAACATTCAGGGGAAAATCAAGAAACAATGGTTAAGGCTCAAAGAGGTTCACTAAGGGTCAATTATGTGGGTAGGCTTTTTTATGGGGTAAATGGGTTAAAATCTAAGTGCCTTTATCATCTCGGTATATCAAATCAATGGTGTGGTCTCAACATGTATAATCAAAGCAAGTTCTAGAATAACAAATCAGTATTGACACACTCATAAGCAACAATAAAAGTGAGCAAGAAAGGATATATGCTCTAAAGACTCAAAATCTCACAAAAATTATGGCTTTTGATGTCAATCCTGTCAATTTAGAACTTCAAGTTAATACCTCAATTCAGGGAAACAACCTAGGAATTTTAATTCTCAAAAGTTAACTTATCATGCTTGATTCTCTAATATCTTAAGGTTAAACAATCAATGTACAATTACCTATGATTTAATTCAAAACATATCAACAAAAATTATAAATCAATCAGAATTCACTCTAATAATAATATGAGAAAATTTTTTGAGAACGAGATAAAAATTCAGGGATTTTCTAATAAACATATAAATAACCTCCCCACACTTAAGATGTACATTGTCCTCAATGAACGAAAATAGATAATAATATAAGCATAAAATTAGAAGAGAGGGAGAGTAGCGAAACTGCCCTGAATGTTTTTGATGAAATCCTTGGAATAGTGACAGCTAGAGTTGTAGATAAGGCTAATGAAAGGCATGATTCTGAGTTACTATTAAGAAAATAAACACCACTGTGGAAGAGAATTAAGGGATTACTTGATAATAACCATAAAGACAAACATAGTTCAAAATATAAAATAGAGGTCTTCAAAAACTAAATAAAAGAAAAATAAAAATAAATGAACTCAGAGGTACTCATCATCAGATGCGTCAACATCACGAGGTGGTAGGTTGTCGATTGAAGAGGAAGAAGGGGGAAAAGGGGAAGGAAAGGGGAAGAAAGAAAAAAGAAGGGAGAGAAAGGGTAGGGGTAGGGAGGAAAAGAAGAAAAAGAAAATGGAAGGGAAGTGTGGTGGCCGGCGGCTGGTCAGAGATGGAGGAGGAAGGACTTGCGGCAGCAGCTGGTTGGGAAAATTTGGAGAAAAAGACAAAAAATAAACTTTTTAGGGTTTTGGGGGGTTAAATAGGACACGGTCGTATAAGGCCCGTTTTGGGCCACACGGTCGTGTCACACGCCCGTCTGGCTCGAGTATTGCCTGTGTACGTCACGAGAATTTAATGACCATTCGTTACACGGCCACGGACACGCCCGTCTGTCCAGGCCATGTGCTACGTTGTTCGCTTCTCTCACGCCCGTGTGGTCTCCCCGCACGCTCGTGTGTCCAAACACACGGCCATGCGATTTACCTGTATATCTCTCTGACCTGTTTAAAATTTAAAAATTTAGCTCCAGTGTTCACACGGCCTAGAACATGCCCATGTGTCCAAGCCCTGTGGTCCACACGGCTGTATCTCAAGGCCGTATGGCTCAAGTTTATGGCCGTGTGTATGTCGATACTTGGGAATTTTTAGCCCTGTTTCCATATGGCCAAGGACAGGCCCGTGTGCCCAGGTCGTGTGGGTCATTGTACCTATATAAAAACACAAAAATAGATAAAATAAATGGGTTCGTGGTGTTAGTACTCGATTTGCCTCCCGAGAAGCTCTTATTTAGAGTCTAAACTCGACTTACCTCAAATTTGCACGGTCATGGTGGCTCGAGAGTTGAAACTCTTCATTCTTGCTATCAATCTTATCAAAATAAGGTTTTAGACGAGTACTATTTACCTTAAAAGTGACGAATTTAGAATGAGTTACCTCGACTGTACCGTATGGGAAAAAGTTAAGTATTAAAAAAGGGATTGCTCTATTAGGATCAGCAATGGCAACACGAGGGTCTACTTCATCTAACAGTATTTTTATGATGTCTTGTTTTCTATTTCCAACTTCGTTGTGCTTAGATTTAGAATGTATTATTAGTCGATTATGGTGGCAAAAATTTGGGGGAAAACGGAGGATACATTAGTGCAAGTAGTCGAAGCTGTGCGAATTGAAAGAAAATGGTGGTATGGGTTTCAGAGGTCTTGGTAAATTTAATATTGCCCTTCTTGACAAACAAGGGTGGTGCTCGATTAAGGATCAGAGTTCGTTAATAGTAAGATCTCTTAAACCTAAATATTCTCTTAATACTTATTTTTTGGATGCAAATTTAAGAACTTACCCATCCTATACCTAGAAAAGCATATGGTTTACGAAGGGGTTACTTAAGGAAAGAATGGGTTGGCAAGTGGGAACGAGCTCAAGAATCAGTATTTGGGATGATATATAGTTCCTGGATTAGTAGAACACAAAATTCAATATTCAAGGGATAATGTGTCATTCACTACAATGTCTGGTATGATTTTACAACATGAAAGAAAATGGGATGTGGGCAAAATTAGCAGTTGTTTTTCCTCTGAGATAGTGGGCAAAATTATGTGTATTCTGCTTATTTTAAACCCACAACCTGACATAGTTGTTTGGGGAGAGGAACCTTCAAGTGAATATACTATTTGGAGTGGCTACAGGCTATTATTACAAGGTCTTCGAATGACTGGTGATCGCTAAACTAACTAAAAATTTGACTAAGGCAAACGCACCTATCGAACAGTAATATAGTTTTGGTGAGACCGAAAATATCATATCCACAAGGACTAAAAGTACTAGTAATTACTATCTTTTTATTATCTAGCCTAAAAGTTAAAGGAATGTTTTTAACTAAAATTAATTATCTAATTAATTAAGAACGCGACAGAAGTAAAAGTTGGAAAATACTTTTTGGAAAACTGATGGAGAAGACAATACCTAAGGAAGAATCCACCTAGACTTCACTATTTACTTCTGAATTAGACGATTTATTCACTTGACTTAATCCGTAGAAATCCCTGATTTATGTTATTATCTCTCTCGAGAATAAAAACAACTGACTCTAAGTTGATTAACTGAAATCTCATTCTAATTAAAACCTCTATTGTCGCATTAACTCGACCTATAGATTCCCTTATTAGATTTGACTCTAATCCGACAGATTTATGTCGTCCTATCTCTAGGATTTCATGCAACTCTGCTTAATTATGAAGGATCTACTCTTAAACGGGGACTTTTGCTTCACTGAATAAGCACATCAAAAATTGAATTAATATCCTAGAATATTAAAGCAAGAATTAGAACTCACAATTAAGAATAAGAACAAGTATTTATCAGATAATTCAAATAGTAATAAGATCCGTCCTAGGTTTCATCTCCCTTAGGTATTTAGGGAGTTTAGTTCATAATAATGGAAAACATCTTAAGATTGGAAAAACAACAAAACATAAAAAACTCAAAGAACTTCTAAGGAAATTGGATGGAAATCTTCAGTCTTGAAGTAGATCCTACTTCCTAGCTGATTCCGATAGCTGTCCTTGAGTATTTTCTTCCTTCTACTCTGCATCCCCCATTTGATCCTCTTTTAGGGTGTTTATATAGACTTTGGAATGCCCAAAATAGCCCAAAATTAGCCTTTTCCGAATAGAATTAGACTTTGGCTCGATAGGGACAAAGCTGTGTGCTACGTCCGTCTGAAGGTGCTCAAGCCGTGTGCAATTCTGACTTGGTTTAATGTCGACACGGCCATGACACACGGGCGTGTGGCCTGCCCATGTGTCACACACGGGCGTGTGGAAGTGCTTAGGCCATGTGAAACACTGAATTAGGCCCAATTTGTCTGTTTTTGGCTCATTTCTCGCTCTTTTTGTTATCCTAAGCTCTCCTGAGTATAAAACACAAAATTAACGGATTGGGAGCATCAAATTCATCAAATCTTATAATAATCCTTCCAAAAATATGCCAAGCATAGGGTAAACACATGTATATATTATGGTTTATCAATGACTAATGCCACTGTTAACAATAATGGCTACAATCTTTTCTATAAGAAGATTTGAAAGGTTAACTTGCCAGAAAAGATTAAAATTATAGTATTGTGTATTTTCAATAATCTAATCCCTAATTTTTACAATTTATACAACAAAAGGCTAGATAGATCAACGGTTTGCCCTAAATGCGCTAAGGGTATAGAGAATTCGAAACATGAATTTTGTGATTGTCCATTTGTACTTGAGAGATTGAGCCTAGTGGATATAAAATGGGACAGTGAGATAGGTGATTTATCTTTTCAAGTCTGGTTGCAGTGAATGTTCAATACTTTATCGAATCATACCCTCGATTGATTGCATGTACACTATGGTTTCTCTAGTCCAAAGGAACAAATGAGTCCATGACAAATCATTTACCTCGCCATAAAACATTTTCCCTAAGATACTATCTTATTTACAAGAGCTTGATTGAATTGAAAAATAAGTTACTCGTATTGAGAATTGGGCATGAACGGTGGAAGCCATCAGAGGAGCCTTTCTTTAAAGTAAATTTTGATATGGCGTTTCAGGTACAATCCTTAAAGTCTTGCTCAGGGATAATTATTAGAGGTAGTAGATGCCAGGTAATTGGCTTAAAAGCAATAGTCAATGAACACATGCCATCGATTTTCACTGCTGAAGCTCTTGCATGCCTTCAAGCAATTAGATTGGGGATAAATCTAAGGATTAGGGATGTGGTGGTAAAAGGTGATTTGCTCTCACTGATAAAGCAAATGAATCTAAGTTGTTTTGATGACTCAGTTATAGGGGTTGTAATGACCAAATAGTCAGGGGTGTCGAAAAGTTATTTTCGGGACTCTATTTTTGTAAATCGGACCCGTAAATATTTAATATAAATATTTGCGAAGTTAGTTTAGTAGTTAATTAATTTTTTGATTAGTGAATTTTGAGAAATTAGGAATTATTAATGTTCAGAGACTAAACCGCGTAAGGTTAAAAGTTGAATTATAAATTGAAATAAACTAAAGGGACTAAAGTAGCAATTGTGCCACTTAATTATTGTTTTTGTATAGGTGGTCGGCCATGGGCTAAGTAACATGCATGTATATATATTATATGTTATAATATAAAGTTAATAGTAATAGTTATAATAAATAAATAAATAAAATGATAGTGGATGCATGCAAATTAAACAAAGAAAAGAAAACAAAAGAAAAGAAAAAAAAAGAAAAGGAGAAGAAGCGCACGGTATAAGGGGGTTTGAAGTTCAAATCCAAATTGGTTAGTGCAATTTATACTTGTAACTTTTACGTTTTTGGAATATCGGTATTGTAATTTTTAGTATGGTTCAAGGTTTTAGATGTTGAGATTGTTGAATAGTTTAAGTATTAGGGATTAAATAAATAGATTTTTAAGTTAGAAATGGAAAAAGGACTAAATTGTGGAATTAATTGTTGATTTTGAACAATAGGGACTAAATTGTGAAAAATTCAAAATTAAGGGGTCGAATTGGAAAAGATAAAGCTAAATGTGGTCTAAAGTGAAATTAATATAAAAATATGAAGTTAATTATGAAGGTTAAAATTAGTCTTGATTTAGGGACTAAATTAAAGAATAAGCAAAATATAGTGTGAAAATTGAAATTTAATGTGAAGTTGAAATATGTAATATTAATGTGATTTTATTGTTTTATTTCGTAGCTAACGTTGTACCAGAATCCTCGAGTAAAAAGGGGAAGGAATCGACATCGAATAGCTCAGAAATAACGGTTTGTGTTTCTATAATCCGAATTAAATAGTAGATTATTGCATATATAATTGTTTGCATATGGTAAGCATTTGAGGTGAACACTTTGGTACTTTGGGATTGAATTAAATTCCTAATTGAAATGAAATGGATTGATTTTGTATATTATGGAATATATTGATTAAGAATATATGTGTATTTAAGAAAAATGTGATTATTATCAAATAGAATATATGCTTATATGTGATAATATACATTCATGAAATTGAGACATTGGCTGTGTTGAAAAGTGAAATGAATCCCTATTAACTGTATTAAGCTGAGTCAGATATAGATGGCATGCCATAGGATAGGAAGAGTTCAGGGATTACTTCGACCTCGAGTCGATGAGGCACTGGGTGCCAATTTGCTTCGGTTTAACTAATGAGACAATGGGTGTCAATTTATATAGCAGTGGAAACAATTATTACTTCAAATTTATCCAATGAGATATTGGGTGCCAAACTGGTGTGTTGGTTGGATCCGTGTATCCGTCCAAGTCTGTGTCGAGTTAATAGGGGAAAGTAAAATAATAATTTATAAGATTGATATTAAAATGGAAAAGATGAGAAACGAATATGAGATGAGAAAATATTGAAATGGAAAATATGAGAAATGATTATGATATGAGAAACGAAATATGAATTGATGAATTGAGCTGTGAAACTTGAATGAATTCAAATATTTATCAAAGATACAAATCATGCCATTGCATGAGATGATGTATTCAAATGTTAAATGAAATGTCATTGATATATATACTTATAAATTTGAGCATGTGAAAATTATAGTACATGTGAAGAATGAATGAGCAAAAATTATACTATTGAATTGAAACATATAAACATAGCTTACTTGTTGCATTTTTCATTTTAAATAATTACATCAAGTTATGATATTTGGATTATAGAAATACCACTGAGTTTTACTCAGCATGCGGTTTTGTTTTCCATGCGCAGGCTAGGTATTACTAGAATTATTGCCGACTCAGCATCAAATCACAAATCCCGAGCTCAAATGTGGTGATATTTCATTTTGTAATGGCATGTACCTAGGGAGTCTTCTGTTGATATCGTTTATAAGATGTTGTTAACTTAGTTGCTAGTGAAATGATGGTTAAATGTGTATATGGTTATGCTTAAGGCTATGTTGGTATGCTAGCCTAGTTTATATTTTGGTATGTGATAGTTTAAAGTTTGGTAGCTTAGCATAATGCTTGGTATGTGTTTAGCTTCATATTTGGTAACTTTAGAAGTTTGAAAGTTAGTTCAAATATGGTAAGTGTGATATAAATGAAAATCTTGAATGTTTGATGGGTTGTTGATGTATTTGAACATATAAAATGTGGTACCAATGAGGGTACATTGGTTAGGCATATTAGGTGATAAATTTGGTGTATTTTGGGCATGTTTAATCGTGTTTTGAATAGGTTAAACGATTGGTAATTGAGTCGCTTAATGTCCAAGTAAATAGGAAATGGTAAATATAAGTTTTAAGGTACTTTTGGTGCACACGGCCTGGCCACACACAAAGGCACATGTCACACACAAGCAACACACATGGGCATGTGACCCAAGTTAGAAAGTTACACGGCCTGGGTCACACGACCTGGCCACATGGGTACGTGTCTCGGCTGTGTAAGGCACACGGCCTAGCCACACGGGTGTGTGACCCCTGAAATCAAAATTTTTGTAATTATTTCCTAAACTTTTAGAATTGTTTCAAATTAGTCCCTGTCTATTTTAAAACTACTTTTAAGGTCCCGTAAACTTGTAATAGGGGTTGTAAGAGTAACCTTTTCTCTTAATTTGGGTGGATTAGCAAACCTAAGTTAAGTGCATTCCATTAACATCATCGAAGATAAATTAAAAAGATAATCGTAGACAGAGTATGTGTAATGACTTGATGGTTAGGGGTGTCGAAAAGTGTATTCTCGAGACTCCGTTCACATCAATCGGACTGGTAAATATTTATTAAAAATATTCATGAAGTTAGTTGTGTAGTTAATTAGGTTTTGGTTAAGTGAATTTGCTTGAATTAAGAGTAATTAGGTATAAGGACTAACTTGCATATAAGGTGAAAGTTGAATTATAAATTAAAGAATAATTAAAGGGACTAAAGAAACAATTTGTCCTTTAATAAGACGTCACAAGTGTAAATTATTATATATATTGTTAATAAATTAAAGTTAAAATATATATTACAATATGTTTTAATAAATATTTAAGTAAATTATATAATATAATAATAAAGTAAATATAATAAAACAAAACAAATAAGTAATAAATAAAAAAAAGATAAAATGAAATAGAAAGGAAAGAAAGAAAAGAAAAAAAAAGGAAAAAAGGAAAGAAAAGGAGAAAGGAGATGAACGATTTAGGGATTTCAAAGTTTCAAGTTCAATTGGTTAGTCAATTTAGTCCATTTTTCCTATAATTTTTATGTTTTTGGAATCCTGGTGTTAAGTACTACCCGACCTATGTCAAAATTTTAGCAATTATTCAGTTTTTAATTGTTGTTAATATTGAATAATTTTAGTATTAGAGTTTAAATTGATAGATTTTAAGCTAGAAATGAAAAAGGATTAAATTGTAGAATAAATTATAAAGTTTGTGTAATAAGAACTAAATTGTGAAAATTTTAAAATTTAGGATTTAAGTGAAAATAGGGAGTTAAATTTAGTTTAAAGTGAAATTTGTATAAAAATATAGGATTAATTGTAAAGAAATAAAGTTAGTCTAGGTTTGGGGACTAAATTGAAAATTTAGCAAATATTGAGTCAAAAATTGAAATATTCAATATGAAATTGAATTGTGTTATATTGATATTTTTTAATTGTTTTAATTTTGTAGGTAACGTCGTACCGGAATCTTCGACTAAAAAGGGAAAAGAAAAAGTCGACGTGGAATTGCTCGAAATTTTTGGTTTGTATTTCTATAATTCAAACCTAGTTGTTAATTTGTTGCATTTTAAATTAATGTATATGGTAGTGCTTAAGGTGAGTATTTGGAATTTTGATTATTGAATTGATTTAAAGTTGATTGAATTAGATTGAATTGATATATATATACAAATATGATATTGGATATTGTTGTATTTGGAAAGTGAATTGGAACTCTATTAACTGTATTGGGTTGAGTCAGATATAGATGACATGCCATAGGATCGAAAGCATTTAGGGATTTCTTCAACTTCGAGTCGATGAGGCACTGGGTGCCAATTTACTTCGGTTTAACTGATAAGACACTGGGTGTCAAATTTATATAGTGCTGGGCGCAGTTATTACTTTGAATTTATCCGATAAGGCACTGGGTGCTAAACTGGTGTATTGGTTGGATCCGTGTCTCCGTCTGAGCCCGAATCGTGTTAATAGAAGAAATTAAATAAATGGTATTATGATTATATTGGATGATATTGTACATGAATTGAAAATGGGATAGTGAATTGAAACATGAAAATAAGACACATGAATTATGTATTCATGAATTGGATATTGTTATTGTATAAATAAATGTGGTTTTAAATATTCAATTTTGCTTAAGATTTAATTGTTCCTATTATATTGTTTATCTTTAAATATTCGGATTATAAAAATACCACTGAGTTTTACTCACTGTACAGTTTTATTTTCCGTGCGCAGGTTAGGTACTTAACTTTTGATCGCCGATTCAGCATCCAACAATGATCCTGAACTCAAATATGGTGATGTTTATCTTTTGTATTGGCATGTACCTAAGGTGTCTAAATAATAATTATTTTGTGGTTTGATTCTAAATGAGGTTATAAGTTTAATATTGGTTGGTATATACATATGAATATGTGTTTGTGCTTGAAGTTATATTATGGCATGTTAAATTGATGTCTAAGTGTTCATAAAGTAGGCAAAATAGATTAAATTAGGTATGTTTATAATTTGGACTTAAATAATGCTTTGAAGATATAAATGTGGTACCAATGACGGTACATTGGTTTGACACCTAGGATGATTGTTTTGACATAATTTGAATGTGTTTGATTTTGTTTTGAACTGGTTAAATGAATGATTTTTGAATTACTTAGTGTCCAAGCTTGCAAGGAATGGCAAACTTGTTGTTTAGGGTACAATTTGAGTCCACACGGCCAGACACACGGGCATGTGACTCGGCCATGTAAGACACATGGCTAGCACACAGGAGTGTAGGGCCATTCCAAAAGGGCACACGATCTGGAACACGAGCATGTGGCTTGGCCATGTGACCCAAGTCAGAGATTTATAAGGGCCGTCACACGGGCTGGGACACGACTGTGTGTCCCTATTTCGAATGCCCACACGGTCTGAAACACAGGCGTGTCTTTTGGCCGTGTGAACCCTGCAGCTTTGAAATTTTTTAATATTTTTTGAAAAATTCTCTGAGTTTTAGAATTAGTCCTGACTTATTTCTAACACGTATTTTGGGCCTCAATGACTCAAATAAGGGACAATATATATGAGTTTGATTGGTTTATGACTTGGATATTATATGATATGAAATGATGGTAATTTATATCTTTTTGATCGGTAAACTTTGGTAATGCTTTAAAACCCTATTTCGGCGATAGATACGGGTTAAGGGTGTTACAGTATGGACTAATACTCTGATGCTAATAATTGGAATAATCTTGTATGTATCCGAATTCTGAAATTCTAGAAAGGATAAATAGTGATAAGAGTGTAGACAGTGGAAGACTAAGTTTAGCAATATATAAATTATGATAAGAGTGTAGACAGTGGAAGACCAAGTTTAGAAATGCATAACCTAATTTATTATTCAAATGTGTAAGAATCTAGCATGAAAGCATTAGATTGTCGTGACCTGCCCCTACATATTATAATGTTATTAGTTAGTTTATATGTTGATTATGATTGAATTAATTGTTTGATTCATTAGTAATGCTCGTGACCTTAATCTGACGACGGAAAAGGATTAAAGGTGTTATAGGGGCGTATACTTAGAATATCAAATTGAAGGCGAGGATGTTCAAAGATTCTTGTTTTGCCTATGTTCCCGAGGAAGCTAATAGTATGGCTCATATCCTAGGTAAGAAGGGGTTGAAGAAGGGAGAAAGTATGAACCTAAGTGTTTATGTCTAGAGCTATTTGGTGGAGATGTTTGGTTTTTGTTGGTTTTATTTTAATTTGTTGTTGGTTTTGTTTATTGGTTTTCATAACTGTTACTGTCAGTTTACTTTTCTTTTTTAATAAATGCTCTAGCTGGTTATCACTCAAAAAAACCATGTGTCTTAAGGATTGAGTCTAACTAGTTTTATAATTGAAGTGCAATTTCCTATAGTGACCTCCATCACTTCCAAAGATGGACTAGAAGTAAAGAATCATCTTGCTTTTATGTTAATTTTTAAATACTCAGTTATGACTATAAACATTTTTTTTTCTTTGAGAAAAAAATATTATATTTCAAAAAGTGGGTTATCAAGTGTAAAATAACTAGTATTTTCATTTCATTTAATATCTCTTCCAAAGCAATAACTCTTGCTTAAAATAGTTGTTATTCAACACAACTGTTGTTTGAGAATAGTTATGTCCAGAATAGATATGTTTAGAACAGGGCTTTAGTTATAACAACTAAAGTTTGAAACAAATCTTATTTAGAATAATAGTGTTTCAAGAATAGTTACGTGTAGAACAATCATTGTTTGGAATAACTTGTAATAACAATTAAAGTTCAAAACAACTCTTGTTTAGAATAATAGTGTTTCGAGAATAGTTATGTTTAGAACAACTTATATTTAGAGTAATTGTGTTTTTTTTTTCAAAAAAGCCATTATTCAGAATAACCTTTATTAAGAAAAGCATCACCATAGAACTTTTTGATTGGAACAACTATGTTGAGAACGTTTGGAACAAGTTAGAATAACTGTTATTTAGGAACAACTCTTATTCAAGAGCATCCCTCACCTTACATTCTAAGAGATGTTTTGCGGTAAATGTTTCACAGGGTACTACCCCTTCACCAAAGTAAAAGTGGAAATAACCTCAAAATATGGCAAGGTTCTTGGGATGTCTTTACTATAAGGATGTTCCAGAAAACTTGGCTCGATAGATCATAAATAAAGGTAGTTAAGATGTTTCCTCTTAACATTTTCCTATAACACTAAGTGGTTCTCCCTTTTTCTAGAAACATAGTGAACTCTTGTTCACTACTTAACATCAGTATCATCAACAAAATCCTTTCATAATAAAAAAATCCATTAATACCTTTGTAAGTAAAAAATATTAATTTCGTTATTCCTATTAATTATCAATTTTGTAACTCTCTTTTTTGAGATACCATAAATAAAAGCCATTCACAACTGATGAAAGGAATTTTGGCATTTTGGACTCTCAAGCATTCTCTTTGAAATTCTCTCAACTTGTTTCCTTGTTGAGTTTGATTGTCATCCAACTTTTTATTTCTCCACTTTACCAACCACCACCTACAATTACTCTCAATATTACTGGATTTGCTCCAATCTTTCTTGCTGCTTTTCTCTTGTATCTCTCATTCACTTGTTTGCACCGCTTCCTCTCTCCACCAAAGAACCCTCTACAAAATACAGATCTTTTTGTAGGAATGTGAGGGTCGCTTGTAACTCCCTATCTCTTTATTGTTTCTTTCTTTGTTGTGAAATGTTTTTTATTAGGCTCTCCTTGTTCCAAAATCTAAATGTTGCACACTGTTTGGGTTCTTTGTTTGTATACTCTTGGCTTCAAAGGTTAGATACTAAGGTTTTTTTCTGCATAAATTTGAATTTTGTGTTGAATAGGTAGTAAGGGTAACATTAATTAATTTTGTGTGTATGTTTTATATATAATACAATATTTTGGAAAGGTTATCAAGTTGTTTGATTAGAGCTTTTGATGAATCATTTGTTAGTCCCGAAAGTTTAAGATGTTTAGATGGACACAAAAAGAAAAAGAGAAATGGTTTTGATATGCATTATATTCCAACTTTGAATTCATGAGCTAATTCTTGAACATCAGAGTTTAATTTCATTTACTTTTTTTAACCTTAGCTTTTTAGGCAGCATTAAAATGTTTCATAGCTTATATATTTCACAAATGATTACAAGTGATATTTAATCTACTCTCTTTTCATGTAATCTATGAAATTGATATGTTTTCAACCAAATCAAGAGTTATATGTTAGGATAAGAAGTTGCCTATTGGGAAAAAAAAGAAAGAAAAGCCATAGCCATATGTTTCAATTAATTGATTAATTTTAGCCTCATTCATTAATCATTAATCAAAAACTAATAAAAGAAGTAGTAAGCAAGTTAAAACATTTAGCTTTGTTTTCAATTCTTGTTGAAATTTATCATTAATCAAAAACTAATAAAAGTAGTAAGCAGGTTAAAACATTTAGCTTTGTTACCAGTTCTTGTTGAAATTTATCAAGAATGTTCCAGTGCAAAACTTATGTTATAAACCTTTATATGAAGGGTTGTTTTTCAATCGAGGTATACCCCTTTTATTGTTTTGTATGTTTGATGTGCAACCTTTTCTCCATCTGATCATGTTTAATTTATAGATGCATTTTAATCTTTAAAATTTATTTTTTCCTTATTAACGTACATCTATAATAATATAATATATACTTTTTATTTGAATGTGCGGGACACAAATTAGGAAGTTGAAACTCTTGATTGAGTATTTATTTTGAATGTTCATAAATATTGTAATGTACTTTTTATTTAAACATATTATTATTGTAACTTACTTGATATTTGATTTTATTTTTATATCTTATTTAAAAATATCTGTTAATCTGTATTTTAGTTTTTCTAACTTAGATTATTCATTGAGAAATGTTGTGGAACTAAGGTAGATGAGATAAAAATCAAGACAAAGTAACTGTGACAAAATTTAAAATTGTGACAGAATTTAGTGACGGAATTAGTGATAGAAAAAGCACTAGTGACGAATAAGGTTATGCGAATGTGTCTAGTTTAAGAAATTTTAGTGACGAAAAATATAAACAAATTGTGATCGAAATTCATCACAAATTTAGTGATCGGATTTGTCATCTATGTGACAACTTTATTAGTGAAGAAGTATCAACGACAGAAAATCTCGTCACTAAATCTGTCAAAAAGAGTAAACAATAATCAATTTAGTGCATCTGTGATGATTTTGTTTCACTATTGCCTAAATTTTGGTAGTGAAAATTTTTTAATTTATGCCAACCTTCGTACATTATCTACACAAATAAAGTAAGTATTAGTAATTTACTAATTAACAACTCCACGGGGTTTTACTATTAAAGTATATATGTGAAAAGATTTTCTAATAAAGTTCATCTCTTATAATAATATATCCAAAAATTTACAAGAGTCTAGTTATATTTGAACTTGATTTGAAGATTTCTAATACAAGCACAAAACAAAGATTAAAACCACGAGATACCCCCGGTATTTACACATGTTACAAAAATAAAAATGTCATGCTCACACAAGGCTTAGAGGTTCTAGCTTAGTTCCTTAAGTCTTCCCAAACTACAATTTGGTATTATCTGAAATAAAGAAAAAAAAAACATGGTAAGTTCATGAGGAACCTAGTGAGATCTAAAATAATTTACTTCAATTCTTAGGATTCACCAAGATTAGTGCTTAGCTTAAACTTGTGAGATCATTTTTCCATAGTTTGTATTTGAGCATAAACTACATAGTGGCGCAGTACTATATACATGGAAACTTCCTGAGTGAAAGATTGTGAGGCGTATAGTCTATTTGTACAAACTTGTTGAATAAAATCTTAATATAACCCACCGAAAGGAGAGAGAGTTGTTTCGAATTAAATTGGCGAACAATCTTGTGGACTCTTTAATGTGGATTTTAAATGCGGACTCTTATATGCGGACTTATACACGCGAACTCAGAAGATGATTCATGGATAAAGCGGCTCATACATACATATTCATAGAAGAAGATTCACAATATGGTGAACTCAAATATGCGTACTCATATAAAAAGATTCAAGAATATAATAGTCTATTCATGTCAATTCATAGAAAAACTTCAAAGATAAAGCAAATTTAAACACGTGGATTCATAGAAAAACTTCACAATCATAGCGGATTCATATAAGCAGACTTTGTTACGATCTTTATTTGGCATAATCTCACATTTATCTTTAACATAAACTTATCGAATAAGTCCGAAGAACTTTCATATGCCATGGTCATAGACTTACTTACACATAAAAGGCTTAAAGCCTTAGACTCCACAGAGTCACATACATACATAAAACCCACATTGAGTTATCACATTCCTATGCGCATATATCTCCATACAAACCATTGAACCTCCGCAAAGCCGAAAACCATGTAAATACATTCTCCATACTATCCACCTGAACCTCCACAATACCAGATAACATGTGGAAAAGAGTGACAATATGATATTTCTTCATCTTTCAACCGCCAAAAACCACCCTCTTTACTCCGCATATTATTCATAATTTAAACAGGCATATAGCAAGCATTCAACTGATCATTTTATCGAAAACACAACATATCTTACCAACCATAACATCATGTGGACCATGAAAATGACAACTTCATCAATAATTATTTTCCAATGAAAGTTTATCAAATAGTTATCTGTAAAGTATAATCGGACATGCACCTGTAAAATAATACTTTATATAAATCATCCACAATAATGCAACTCATCATCAGCAAAACATGAAGACAACCACAATATGAAACTACAGTTCTGATATAAATTTATATAATACAACCACAGAAAGCTTGAGTTTAGAAATTCACAAGCAAAATACCTGGGTTGATATAACTTACACCTACTTAGCCTTCCCTTTATCACTTGGACCTCTTCTTTCTTGGTTGGCAAATTACTAAGCTCTCAAGTATTTATGCTAACACCTCATATTCTTCCTTTAATGCAACTCTCATCTTAGTTTTTTTAACTCACAGTATGAACTAGAGAAGAAGAAGAAGATAGAAGAACGACAGAAAAATGAATATCAACACGAAGAATCCTTCCTATATATATAGTCTTTTCACCACCGCTTCCCTTAATCCCAAGACAATCAGTCTTATTAATACCCTTAATCATGATATTTTCCACTAACAAAGATTGACGGAACTAAATTTAAAAATCTAACTATTTACCCAACCAATCCGTAGAGTTCACATGATTACACTAGAACCAGCTTAAACAAAAAAATTTCTAATTAAGTACTTCAAATTTCAATTATTCCAAACCTTTAATATTTCCTGGTGTGACAATAAACTTTAAATTTTTATAACGATTTTGAATTTTAAAAATTATTTTGCATTTTCTTTTTTTGTAATATTTGTTGAGAAAGAGACCAATTTGATCATTTTCAAAATTGACAGGGACCAAAGAGGTATTAGACCAATATGTTATTCGAATTATTCAAATTGTAAAATTCAACTCGGCTCGATCTTGAAATTTGAATTACTAATTCGAGTAACTAAAAAAATCAAATAACTCGATTCGATTAATTCGAAATTTAAAAAAAAAATTATTCTTTCGAACCGAGTTTTGCTTACTCCTAATTGAGCACATGAACAACCACTATAATTTAGTTAAAAGTTGAAATTTTCCATTTTATTTATTTTTATTAATATTTATTATTGTACTTTTGAGCTAAAAATAAATTTACTATAATATTTTAACTTTATTTAGAATCTTGTCACTTTTGTTTGGTTAAATTTTCTCATTAGAATTTGATTTTGATTGAATTTTACTATTCAATTTTAATTTAAAATAATTTGAAGATAAATTTAATAAAAATAATATTTTAATTTAATACTTAAAATGATAAATTAGTATAATATCAACAATTAATAAAAGAAGTTATATATAAAGAAAGTAAAGTTAATATTTTTATTTTTTTATTTTTCTGGTTTTTATTAAATAAAAATAAGTTTTAATTTATTGTTTTTAATAGTTTATAAATTAACTTATTGTTAATATTAAAATAAAACATTTGAATTAATAATTTTGTTAAATTTTAGTTTCAAATCATCAATATTAAGTGATAAAATTTAATTAGAAATCAAAATTAATGGCAAAATTCAATAAAATTAAAAAATGTAATGGTGAAATTCAGTTATATAAAAGTTGTGCAACAAATTTAAGCATATTTTCAAAATATAATGATAAATATTAATAAAAATTTCAATATTCACTATTAATATGGTCGCAAATTATTATTTTAACCCAATAATTAATTTAAGAAACTTTAGTAGGATAGAGCGCTTAGGATATGAAATTAGTTTTCTACCATTTTATAATAATAAAAAATGAAGGAGAAAAGTGTGGTTGCATGGGGTGCTTGGCCACATGGGTAATTGAATATTAATGTCAAAACTGTACAGATTTAGCTGTCTTTGACTTCTTCACATGCAAACATTCCAAGAATAATCATCAAATTCAATATGAATTAAATTTTGTCGGCAATTCAATGTTAACGTCAAAACTGTACTCCTGCATCCCTTTTTATTCATAAACCCACTTCAAATATTTTATATATTCATAATAATAATTTCATATTGTTGGTCAATTAACTATATTTTTAATTTAAATTAATATCCATCATCAAGATATATATATATATATATAATTTGCATTAATATTTTTATGGTTATGATAATCAAAATCTTGATGGACCAGTCTTCTCCTTCATCTTCAAGTAAAGGAAAAGTATATAATGTATATTTAAAAATCATCCATAAAATATGCAAAAATAACCATGGACCATACAGTTAGCAAATTTCCAAGAAAAAGAAACAAAAAGCGAGACGTACTGTTATTTCATGTAATTATTTTCTTTTTTAAAAATGAGATTCTAGTTTTCCTTTTTGTTCAAATCAATAAATATTTTAGACATGTCGGTGAATTTTATAAGTAGGATTAATATTTGCAGCCGGCCATAAACACGGTTTATAGCGTTATACGTTGTAATGAAAAAGTGTGATTAAAGAATAAATTAATTTTTACAGTTTAAAATATAGGACAATAATATGTGCTGCCAAGTGTATCTCATATTGATAAAATTTTTAATAAAAAAATTAATTTACTATTTGATTCAATTACATAGACTAATTTACTAATTTTTCAAACAGAAAAAACAAAAGGTAATCCAGGTTGTCACGATACTTTCACCCGGTTATGAAACAGAAGACATATAAATATATAAACCAGCAGCTAATAATGATTTGACTTTAAGTGAAAAAATGAAATCAGATTACATAGTCAAGGCACACAAAAGAATTACTTCTGCCTCTGCCAGTTGATGATGAAAAAAGCCATGTACGTAATGGACAAAAACTAGTGCCAACCTGCAACCTCATCTACACACACCAATCAATGGCAAAACCACTTGATATTTAATTTCTCTATCCCAGGATGAAAAGAAATATATAAAAAAGCTTGTATGGGAAAAATGGAGGGGAACCCAATTATAACAAGTTGTTAATATTATCGATTACCCATGAATCATATAAAGTAAAAGAAAAGGTTAGTGAAAAAGGGAGTAAAAGTAAGAAATCTATGAGAGACCCTACTTGTCACAATCATATGAAACATTATTCACAAAGTTCACATTTCAGATATAGCTACAGAAAACTTTTTTTTTTTTGTTTATATATATCTTTTCATTTTTGAGTATGCATGGACATCAATCTTGAGTCCTTTGTTTCTTGTTTGAAGGTGCTTAATTAGATAGCTAGGATGCATATAACATACCCCCACATGATCCTTTGGTATTATCATCTTACCACTAACACCAGATATTTTTAACTCCTTGAAAGTGAAATCTCTCATAAAGTTAATTATTGTACAAGATTCCTAATATCATCATGTCTATATATATATAGTATTAATCCCAAATGCATAAAATATTATATGAAATGAAAGGAGATAAAGAAATTAAACTCCAAGGTTTGGTTTCCTTGATTGAGTTGGTTAGATTTAAGAATCATGCAAATCTATAAATCTATATGAATAATATAGTTAAGGGATATGCTTAATCCATATCTATATATATACATGCACTTATATATATATACACATATAAGCAAAATGAAACTTAAATTTAGGTTCACATAAATAAATAGAACATGAATTATTCTGGTAGTGACAAATATGAACAAGTATGAACATAAAAAGATATTGGGGCTGATGACTAATCCACATAAATGATATATTATTATTAATTATTATATGTGCCATTAATATAAATGGAATATAGCTTCTAAGTTGTGCTAGCTAGGTAATACTGGTATATAAAAATCAGTACTCATGTTAAATATCAAAACTATTCGATATCTGATAACTATACTAAATTTCAATTAAATTCAGAACTAAACCACATCAAATCCTTAAACAAAAGTAAAGTTCTCTCAACATTTTTTTTTTCACAAAAATTGAATTTAAAACTTTATTTAATGAGTAAGAGTCATTCCATCTCCACCTACTCTTCTAGAGCCTTTCATCTTTTTCATTGACATCTTTTAGTTTGTGTAGTGGGGATACAATCTAGAGAGTATGGTTCATATGTATATATATATATAATACGTCAGAAAATGCACAAGGCACAAGGCATCTAATCCAAGAAAGTCAACCACATGTTTTGACATCCCTAAGGTCGATATTGATGTAATTCAAGAAAGAAAAAAAGTACTAATATCCTTCAAACAACTTTAGGGTTGATGGAAACCCATGAAACAAATTCTTAAAAATGAAAATGAAAATCTAGCTGCTGAAGCTCCCACACATGCGTTCATGAATGTGCATGTATATATATATGTATGAATGTAGACATGCAGATATCTATGTAAGTGAAAGGTGCCACACTTTGAAGAAGTTGAGAGGCATTAACAAGAATAATGGAGCATTTTCAACAGTGTCCACTACAAATCTATGTATATTTGTTCCATATATAGATAGAATATTCACTTTGATAAGCATTACCTGGAAACACTATCGTTTGTGGATCGATTGCTGTAGATTAATTGTTTTAATTTCTTCAACTACCACCAACATATATCTAGACCTTGGAGCCTTTTTTGTTCATGGTCGCCTCTTAATAATGATAAAAAAAAAAAAAAAAGAATGCCAAATGAAGAAGAAACTAATTAAAAATATCTATAAAAAAATAATAAAAAAACTTCCTCTTCCCAGAAAAACATGAAAATTAAACAAGTGACCTGAATCGTTAGTAATTAGTATTTCAATACACAATACTTACAGGTCATCCATAAAATGAGACTGCTGGGGAGACTAGAGTGAATCTTCGGGAGTTGCACTACATTTGATCTTCTCTTCTAAGCTTGTTTAAAAGTGCAGTAATGAGAGCATCTCTCTTCTCAGCCCTAGCTTCTTCCCTTACTCTCCTTTGTTCTTCCCTTTCCCTCCATCTTCTCTCCATCATTATCCTCTCGTTTTCAAGGGCTTCCATGGTTTGCCTCCACTCCATTTCCTTCATCCGCCTCTCGTTTTCTCTCGACTCCAAAGCTTCCCTCCATTGCATTTCCATCTGCAACTGTTGCCTCATGAAGTTCGCTAACATTTCCTTTATATTAATGCTGCCGCTCGTACTACTACTCCCACCACCAGTTTTCCCTTTCTTCTTCTTCCTAAAGCTGTACTCGTTTTCCTCCGTATCGTCTTCCTCGTCGGAAGATAGCTGCGCCTGTGCTGCCTTTTTTTTCGACCCCGTAGCTCCTCCGCCTTCACTTTCCGAACATAGAACACTTTGCATCCTCGCCGTGAATATGGCCTGCAACTCGTCGTAAAACGGGAACTGTTGCCGCACAATTTCTGCGTCAACCGTTCCACATCCCTGAATAGGGTTTTACTTTTTCATTCAAGTTAAAAACAAAAACAGGGAAATAAAAAGAAAAAGGGTTGAATAGTGAATCGAATATTTGGTACCTTGTAACGAGTAAAGAGGTTTTTCCACTTGCACTTGCACTGTTCAGCGCTTCGATTATAACCCTTTTCCCTCATCCTGGTGGAGATAACTTCCCAAAGCAGCTTGTTCCTTTTGGTCTCCATGAAACTTTGATCCAGCTCTGCTCTGATCATTAAAAAATCCTTTGTCTCTTGAACACTCCATTGAGGAAACCTATCAGCTTCAACGTTGACACTTACAGGCTGTTGTTGTTGCTGCAGATGTTGCTGCTGCTGATGATGATGATGGCGATGATGTCCCTCCATAAACAACTATTAAACGCAAAACCAGACAAATCCCCTGAGATTATTAAGTTTTTTTTCTTTACACCCAACAAAAGATTACTGATCCAGAAAAGGAAAAAAAGAAAGAAAAAGATAGAGACAAAAAAAAAAAAAACCAGGAAAGATTTATGTGGATATGGTGTGAACACAACAAGTGTGAACCATCGAGAAGAAGAAACCCTGAAGAAACCTCAACCAAAAAATAAAATTTTAAAAAATTAAGAAAAAAAACAGGAGAAAGATCGATAGATATGTAAAGAGCTTAGGTGTCAAAGTGGAGCCTTTTTATTATTCGTTCAGATTCAAGAAAATGAAAACTATAGGTATTTCTAAAAAATAGTATTCAATAATTATATTAAATTAATTACAACTAAATTAGAAAAAATCGAGGCTTTAAACAAATATATATATTTGCCCTTAAATTCCTCTCATTCTTTTTTCCCTTACCAATACAATAGTCTCTCTCTCCGTCTCTATCTGTCTACGCGTAAACTCTTTTATCTCTTTTTCATTTCTTTTCACTTTTTAAATATTATTATTGATTTTTTTTTTTTTTGTGGACTATTTGTTCCCATTGCGTTCACGCGGCGTCACGCTGACGATCCAGGATTTTATATTTTTAACTTACTTTCAATGTATATTGTTAATACTAAATATAATTTTAAATTAAATTCTTGTTACAAAGAAGCAAATATTAGTATAATTAGATCTACATTCGGCTCGAAAAATAAAAAGATTTAAAAAATATATAAATTCAAAAAATGGGCTTGGGTAAAAACAAAATGTTCGTTTTTTAAACGGGTCTAAGTTCAGGTAAACTTTTTTTGTCCTAGGTCAACTTGAATTTGTAAAAAAAAAAAAGAAAGAAGTTATTGCTTTTTGCTATTGTTTTAGTTTCGTATCGCTATTATATTGTTACTATTTTATTGTTATTGTTTCAATATTGTATAACTCTTATTTTATTATTAATTTTACTACTATTTTAAATACATTTACTTACTAAGTTATACTTATCTTAGTGTCATTTAAGTATAAATATGTATTATATTTTAAAAAATTATATAATAATAATATAAAAAATTTACTATGGGTGAGTCAATCGTGGGTTTTAGCATTTTTATCTGTATCGGACTTAACCAAAGTTTTAGGCTCATTTTTTAGATCAAACCAATCCTAAGCTTAAAAATCTATTATGACCTAACCCGACCCGACTCATGATCACCTCTAAGTACAAGTATATTTTTCTCTTTTCATTTTTAAGTAAAATAATAATGTAATAGAATTTAATTTTAGATCACATGAATTTTAAATTTTAGCTTTTCACTTTATTTTAATGTAAAATTTTTATACATATATTTTTACATGGTATTTCTAGCCCACAATCATGGGCGATCATGACATACCCACTATTAGGATAAAAAATTAGTTTAAAAATATATTTATTAAAAACTTATGAAAAATAAAGGCCTGTAAATAGTTCTTAAATTTAAAAAAATAAAAATTAAGTTCCTACTTTTTTTCTTTTTCACTCAATTAGGTACTTGAATTTTTTAAATGCATAAAAAAAGTCCTCAAACTTTTTCAAAAAATACGATTAAGTCCTTATATTTTTTTTGCACTTATAAGTACTGTCAAAATCAAAAAGGTTATTTGGCGGTTAACTTTAACGGTTGACCGTTAAAGTTAATCTCCACTAATTTTTTCAATTAAAATCATCGCGTGTTACAACCACGGCATAACATGTGGCAAAAGAATGATAAAAATAAAAATCAATAAAAGTTATAAAAATCATAAGAAATTATAAAATAATTTAAAATTTTATAAAAATCATAAGAAATTATAAAATATGTAGAAATATAGGAAAAATTATAAAATATTATAAATCGTAAGAAAATTATAAAAAATGTAAAGAAATATAAAATTCGTAAAAAAAATTATAAAGAATTATCGTACCAAAAGAAACATTTTATAATTTTTTTATAATTTTTATTGATTTTTTTATCATTTTTCGCCACATGACACGTGTCGCGACACGTGATAGCCTTAACTAAAAAATGGAGTCGTTAACTTTAACAGTCAACAGTTAAAGTTAATAGTTAAAGGGTCTTTTGATGCATTTTATATTTTTATAAAATTTTACAATTTTTTATGATTTTTTAATTTTATATCATTTTAATATTTTTATATTTTTATTAAAATTTAATAATTTTATAACTTTTATTTATTTTTATTTTTATAATTCTTTTACCACATGTCACACTGTACTGTGGTTGTGACACGAGTGACTTTAACTGAAAAAAATTAGGGATAGTCAACTTTAACAATCAACTATTAAAGTTAACGGTCAAAAGGTCTTTTTAATGCATTTTAACAGTTTAAATATCTAATTGAGTATAATAATAAAAAAAGGCAAAGACTCAATTACTTTTCTTTTTTTAAATTTGAGAATTTTTACAATCTTAAACCATAAATAAAGTAAAACTTTGTTTAACATAAGTTTTATTAAATTAATATATATAAATCTTCAACATAAAATAATTTACTTTATAAAAATATGAACCTTTTAATTATCTCAATTAAAACCTGATTAATGAGTTAAAACAGACTAGTGTAATAACTAATGGCAAACATTTTGGTATTTTTCTGTTTTGAAACCGTTTGAAGACGTGAAGGTGACAAAGATGGCTTTCCCTGTGTGTACGTGGAGGCAGTAACGCTTTTTACATTTTTTTTGCATGGATTTCCAGATATAAATGTAAGAATATCAAATTAAAAACCAACTTTTTTTCTTTTTACAAGCATTTTACAAAAATGTTTTACAACATTTTAAAAATAAACTATTATCTAAATTAAGTTTAAAATATTTTATATTTTTATATCCATTTTACGGTTTATTTTCGAGGTTCATAGTTATATCTCTTAATAATTATGTTTTCAAAATCTAAACTTACATCTAGTGGCGGAGTTAGGATGTTAATTTTAGGGGCCAAGCTAAAATTAGATGTGTTACATAACAATCGATTCAAAAGAAGCAATATTCTAACATAATAATCGGTTTAAACGTATAAATAATCGATTCAAAAGAATCAATATTCCGATATAACAATCGATTTAAACATATAAACACTCTATTTTTTTTGAGGTCTATATTATATATACAAAGGCGGAAATTACAAAAATCTTAAACCTTAAGAGATCTACTTATAATTTTGAGAGGGCCATAATATATCAACAAAAAATTAAATTACAAAAATTTTAAATTTTTTGGAGGGCCATAACCCCCTACACCTCTACTAGACTCCGCCATGACATACATCTCCATTTAAAATGACAAGATGCTTTACCATTTCACTTATAAAGTTTTGTACAAATATTCATAAACACCAATTACTTAGTGAATTTATTAAAAAAAAAGTAAACCAATATAAAAACAATAATAATAACAAGTGTCTTAAACTTTTCAAAGTTAATAATATGGTAAATTTAGTCGGGTTAAAGGCAATCACTTTCATATAAGGTTTAAACTTTTTTTTATCCAATTTGATTCTTAAAATCGATAATTATTGTCACATTAGGGCATAAATTTATTTTAGTTCAAGTTAGTTATTGATATTTCTTAAAAAATCCTAAAGTTCAGGTCTCAATATGGGAATAATTGCCAAGTTCAAGAATTAACTTTAAGAGAAAAAAAAAGTCAAACTCTAATGTTGGAACAATTGTCTAGTGTCACGGAGTCAGAACTTAATTCTAGCAAACCGCACGGCATTTAGGCAATTTCTTTATTTCAAATTTGTCTAAGTTAGCCTAAATCTCAAAAGGTGAGAATACTCTCGAAAATTCTCTAAGGGACCGAAAATAAAGTGAAAGCAACTCAACAAGACAAAGGGACTTTAATTCAAATAGAAAACCTGCAAGAAAAGAATAGCACACTAAATGTTTAAGTAAATGCTCTTAATAGTATTCATTTAACTCAATAATAGAATAAATACAAATGAAAGGGAATGTTATATTTATAGTTGAGCCCCCTTAGATTTAACGGTATAGACCGAATTACATCAATAGCTGAGATTAGTTCCCATCTATAATAGAGAGTTCTTTCAAGATTTATAATAATTATTTTTGTAAAAGTACAATTTACTAGACAATTTACAATTTAACCAGGATTTAAGTAGATAGACCTTAAGTTTCAAAATCAAAATGTGCTTTAATCACAGGCTCTTTATACAACTTATAACACAAATTATATTTTAATATAAAAATAATTACTAAATTTAGAGATTAAAAAAGAATTCAGTAATTCTCCGAAATTCAAACCTAAAAAATATTTATCCTTTCTCAAAAATATTATTTTTATTTCGTTCATCTTTAAGCCGTTCATATTTTGTTCTTTTTTGCTTTTGAACATACATGATAGTAATCATCTACGCGTTATTCAGATATGACCCAGTGTGGGAACCTCCCGTTACTATCCACGTGGTGTGCATGCATATAATAATTATGATGGAAAAATAAAGAGACCCACTGGCCTACACTTCATATGTATAAGCCTATGAGCTTGTGACACATTCTAGCTCTAGTTCCCCATTCCCATTTTATTAATTTCTTTTACATTTTTCCATAAAAGGAACTTTTTGACATGTTAACCCATCATTATTTCATTTTACTTATTCAATTTTATTAAATATTTAAAATTTTTGGCAAAAAATATTTTTAAATTGTATGAATAAAGTGATATTTTTATTCTAAATTTAAAATAGTAAATAAATTAGCATGTATATTAAATATAATAATATCAAATAATATATCAAATAACTTAAAAGCAAATTCTTTAAAAAAAAAGTAGAAGCAAATATTCGAACTTACTTTCAAAGATAATAAACGGCAATATGAAAAATAAAAATATTATTGTAATAAAAAATGTTATTTGAGGAAATGTAAGGTGTCCAACCGTAACGTTTATTAATTTATTATATGTAATATGGTAAAAGAATCGGATAAGGCCCTGCGTTTAGTGTGATTGCATTTTAGTTTTGTATTAAAAATAAGTAAATTAATTTTTATACTTTTGAAATGTGTATTAGTTTATCTATTAAATTTTATCTTTAAATGGTTACTTACAACCTTAAATCAATACTGAACATTATTATTTTTACGAGTAAACTATAAAATAGTTCTTTTTGTTCTATTTTGATCATTCAATTATTAATTTTCTAGTTTAATTATTGAACTTTTGAAATTAAATATTTTAATTACTTTGAACTAATGTGGGCTTTCTTTATTAGTCTAATAATAAAATTAGTCTTTTAATATTTATATATTCTATCAATTTAATCCTAAATGTAAAAATTTAAAAATTTAACCTTAAATATTTACAAAATTTGTCATTTTGGTTTTAATTCTAAAAATTCAATAAATTTAGCCTTCAACATTTATAAAATCTATCAATTTAGTCCTAACTCTAAAAATTAAAAATATATTCAATTCCCATTTAAACAACTCAAAACAATTTTAAAAACGTTGAATATATATTGTGATAGAATCAAATGCATGTGTTATAGGAGTTTGGGAACTACAAATAAAAATGTTCTCACCATTTCTGGGTTTAATTGTAAACCATGTATTTTTTGATATCCTTTTATGACTTTGTTCACTACATCAAGGAAATCTTTTTCCTTCACCGTTTTTCTCCTAGACTGAATAGCCTACATTCCAGCTTCGGTACAGACACTTCTTATACCGGCTCCTGTGAATAAAATACCATAAAAATCTCAAAATAACCCTTTGAAATAAAACAATATTCAGAACAAGATAAACTTTGGGAAGAAGATTCTACCGGTGGAATTTGGGCAAAGTCGGGCTAAAAGCTTGAATCTGCTCACAATTCATTGTCATTGTATGCATTTAAATTTTTTTTAAAATATATATATTTTTTAATTTTTAGAGTTAGGACTAAATTGATAGATTTTGTAAATGTTGAGGACTATATTTATTGAAATTTTTAAGAATTATAACTAAAATGACAAATTTTGTAAACCTTAAGAGCTAAATTTGTTAATTTTTTTATATTTAGAATCAAATTGATAGAATGCGTAAACATTAGAGGGCTAATTTTGTTACTAACGCAATAAAAAAGTCCACATCAACTAATACGGACTAAAATATTTAATTTCAAAAAATCTAGTGACTAAATTAAAAGAATTAATAGTTGGATGATCAAAATAGAATAAAAAACATAGTTGGATGACTATTTTATAGTTTAGCCATAAAAAAATAATTTTTAACATTGATTTAATGTTCCACATCATCATTTAATAGATAAAATTTAATTGAGGAATTAATTTTCACGTTTCGAAATGTATAAAAATTAATTTACCTATTTTTCGATAAAATGTGTAGCACCCCAAACTCGGCCCAGACGTTATGACCGGATCCGACATGCCACATCGAAGCGTTCAAAACATTTTATATTGTTGATCTAGAAAAAAAACCTACTTAGTGTTTTAAAAGATAATTTCATTATAGGTTAAAGTGAATGGAAGTTGTGCACCAGGTAGGAAACCAGAAAAGAGGAGGTGAGTCTATCGGACTACTTAAGTACCAAGCTCCCTTCGGATCCAATCCTAGACATGCACACCGTTATTGCCACACCTTAACGTCATGTATATTTCTAGGAAACCGATTTGATTAAGTCATTTTTAGGAAAAGTGATTAATTTTGGAAAATACTTTCATTGCGGAAGCTTTGCTTGTTGTCGTGTTATTTTGAAATCAATTGTTGTTTTTTTTTTAAAACGCGCCCTAAAGCTATCTAATTTCAATAGTTAAAATAAGCAATACCTATCTTAGTAATACATATTAAAACCATCAAAAATAATTAAGCGGCCTTATTACATTTAAAAACCCAAACCTCAACGTAAATAATAGGATGTCCAGTTCACCAGAAGAAAACCAAACTTTCGAATGGGTGGCCACTCCGAATTCCCTCACACTCCAAGCCCACTATGGTTGGGGATTTCTGCGTGGATGAAAATAAAAGGGGTGAGTTTGGGAAACTCGATGTGTAAGGAAAACCCATTCAAAGCCCAAGTCACTCAAGCCTATTGGGCCTAAGCCTATTCAGTAATGTGTGGTCTGGACCGAGCCCTTTTCAGATTATAATAAACCGGGCCTTAGCCCTTATTCAGATAATGAGATGGCTCATAGGCCCATTTCAAAATACATGCAACATCAATAACATATGCAAGCCCATTTGGGAGACTACTCAACCCACCAACCACTACACTCCACCCGTACCAACCCTACACTCCATGTGGGAATAGCTCAACTCACCCAAATTTAACACTCCACGATTCTTGACCTTGCTGCTCAATTAACAGTAAGTTGAGGCAAAACCTCTAGTACGTGGACAAGCCACTTTCAGTACTTCCTCCGTCAATATCCCAATCCCATGCATCAAATAATAACAACATGGCATACTGTAAATAACAACAGTTAAACATGCATTTAGGTCAATTTAACCCTAGGGGTATTTCAGTAATTTATCTACTAGGGGTAAAACTATAAATTTTCCACTTTTAAAGGTATTTCAGTAATTTATCTATTTTAGGGTTTTTCATGCATATTCCTACTTTTCACGTACTAACAGAATCACGTACCGAGTGTTCTTACCGAATTGGGCCCGTTGGCCCATCATTCCAATTTTGGCCCATTAAGCCCAAAAATATCGAGGGCACAGAAATCATGCACTTTGCAGTCCAAATTTTACAGTTTACCAAAAACATTAATCGATTTACCTCACGAGCATTCGCACACTCGCAAATCTACAAAATACTGGTTTTCGGCATTTCGGCTTTTCAACTTTTGCCGATCCAGACTAAGAAAGAGGGTGTTAGTTACACACCTGTTTGCGACGATATGCTGACGAGATCCACACAAGAACCGCCTACAATTGGATTACTAACACGTTAATCTAACTATTCAAATACAAACTACGTATTAACCCCTTACAATATTCGGCCAACCACACCTACAGATCATAGTAAGCTTATAAGAAATCAATAAGCAACTCATTAACAAATTTTTGTCAATGTTTACCACATAATCATAATTTCACTGCAAGCTGTCTTCCTGAGCAATAATCATTAAATCATTTATAACTGGAGCTACGAAACTCCAAATCAAGTGCCGTTAATTTTCCCTGAAAATAGACTCATATATCTTATATCCATAAAATTTTCAGATTTTTTGGTTTGGCCAATCAATACCAGATTTTTCTCAAAGTTTCGCATGTTTCACTGTTTGACTAATCTGACCACTCTTCATTACGAATCAAATTTCTCATTGTACAGAATTCAAAATATGTTCTCGTTTATTCCATTTGAAACTAGACTCATTAATCTTTAATTACATAATTTATGCAGCTTCTAACTCATCTCCCACAATTTATGGTGATTTTCCAAAGTCACGTTACTGCTGCTGTCCCAAGCAGATTTATTACCAAATCACTCTTTCACACATAACTTGCATGCATGTTTTTTTTTTAAACATGTATATCACCAATCAATCATCATATATCTATGATTTTACTTAAGTATAATCTCCATTTCATCATTTTAAAGCACAACATATTAGCCGATTTTTCCCCTTAGCATCTAAGGCACATGCATGCTCATTTGTTTGGCTCAACTTCACCTATCTTCCATTTTTCATCAAAAGAACATGAAACAACAACCATTTCCTTCATTTTAATTCATGACCAAATGCTCACAACACAACCAAAAATCAAAATATGCTTCAAGAGTTAAGGTAGAATCAAGAAGAACTCGTGAACATCAAGATAGAAGCAAACTACCATAAACTTACCTTCAATTTTCTTCCCCAAGTGACCGAATATTCAAGAGCTTTCTCCTCTCCTTTCTCTTCTCTAACTTTAGGCTATGATGAACAAAGATAGACAAAAATTTGTTCTTTTCACCCCTTTTTCTTTTAATAAAATTTCATATTTCATCCATTTAATTTTTTAATACAAAAGACATGAAATGCCCATCATGGAACATTTACCTAAACCATTATCATGGAACATTTACCTAACCCATTATCATGGAACATTTACCTAACCCATTATCAATTTGTACCATGAATTATGGATATCAAGTGCTCATATTGTCTACAACAACATGATGGCTGGCCACTTCATGTAAAATGGGAGGTTTGTCATGCAAATCCTCCTATTTTGCACTCATATTTATTTGGCCACTTCAATTTAGCCTATAGCATTTTCAAACATTTTCACATAGGTCCTATTTCATAATTTCACTCCCTTTTTCTTATGGAACAAAAATTAACTAAAATTACCGGGTTCTATCTTAGGCTTGGGCCTTCTAGAGGCCTACTAACATAATTAAACCTATGCCAACATTCACAAAATTCCCGAAAATTGGGGAGTTACAACTCTACCCCCCTTAAAGAAATTTTGGCCTCGAAATTTACCTGATCCAAATAGTTGAGGGTATTGTTGACGCATAGTCTCTTCTGATTCCCAAGTAGCTTCTTCCCTTCCATGATTACGCCACAATACTTTTACCAACGGAACCAACTTCCTTCTTAGAACTTTAACCTCTCGATCTAAAATTTGTATGGGTTCTTCCTCAAAGGTCAAATCAGTCCTTACTTCAATCTCTTCCACTGGCACAACATGTGAAGGATCCGGTCGATATCGTCTTAACATAGACACATGAAAGACGTCATGGATTTTGTCTAACTCTGGTGGTAACTCTAACTGATACGCTACTGGCCCTACCTGCTTAAGAAACCGATAAGGCCCTATAAACCGCGGACTCAATTTGCCTTTCTTACCGAATCTCAAGATCTTCTTCCAAGGTGAAACCTTTAAGAAAACCATATCCCCAACCGCGAACTCTATCTCTTTGCGCTTTAGATCCGCATACGACTTTTGTCTATCAGATGCCTTCTTTAATCGATCTCTTATCAACTTAACCTTACTTTCAGTATCTGTCACCAACTCCGGTCCAAGCACTTGTCGTTCACCCAACTCTGTCCAACACGTAGGTGTACGACATCTCTGCCCATAAAGTGCCTCATATGGAGCCATCTGAATACTTGCTTGGTAGCTGTTATTGTATGCAAACTCTGCCAATGGCAAGTAATCCTCCCAACTACCTCGAAAGTCAATCACGCATCCCCTCAACATGTCATCCAGAATCTGAATAACCCTTTCTGATTGACCATCAGTCTGGGGATGGAAAGCCGTACTAAAATTCAATCGCGTCCCCAACGCCTCATGCAATCTTTGCAAAACCGATATGTAAATCTGGGATCCCGATCAGAAATAATTGAAACTGGGACTCCATGAAGTCGCACAATCTCCGCCACATACAACTTGGCTAACTTTTGAAGTGAAAAGTCAGTATGAACAGGTATAAAATGGGCCGATTTGGTCAACCTATCCACAATCACCCACACCGAGTCTTTCTTTGATGGTGTCAAGGGCAACCCACTCACAAAGTCCATGGTTACCCTCTCCCACTTCTAAAGTGGTATCTTCACCGGCTGCAATAGTCGAGAAGGTAATTGATGTTCAGCTTTCACTTGCTGGCATGTCAGACATTTCCCTACAAACTCCGTTACTTCTCGTTTAAGTCCAGGCCACCAGTACAATTTTCGTAAGTCGTGATACAACTTATTCCCTCCAAGATGCATGGCACATAGTCCTCCATGAGCTTTCTTCAATATTGTCTACCTCAAATCAGAATCCTTCGGAACATAAATTCTTCCTCGGAAACACAGAACTCCTTCGCCATCTAACCCAAACTCAGAAGTTTCCCCTTCCTTAACTTGTTGGAAACGAGCGACCAAAGACTCATCATTCAACTGCTTTTCCTTAATCTGATCCACCCAGGTTGGCCTCACTTGCAACTCAGCCAACAGACTTCCATCATCATACAGACTCAGACGAGCAAACATTGCTCTCAGATCAGATACAACTCTACGACTTAGAACATCGGCTACCACATTAGCCTTACCTAGGTGATACTCAATCGAACAGTCATAATCCTTAAGTAACTTAATCCATCTCCTTTGCCTAAGGTTCAGCTCTTTCTAAGTCAACAAATACTTAAGACTCTTATGGTCAGTGTATATAATACACCTTTCTCCGTACAAGTAATGTCTCCAAATCTTAAGTGCAAATATCATTGCTACCAACTCTAAATCATGAGTCGGATAGTTCCCCTCATGAGGCTTAAGCTGTCGTGATGCATATGCAACCACCTTACCCTCTTGCATTAACACGTAGCCCAAACCCACGTATGATGCGTCACTGTGCACAGTAAAATCCTTCCCAGACTCCGGCTGAATTAACATAGGTGCTTCAGTCAAAACTTTCTTCAACTTCTCAAAAGCTTCCTGCTGCTTCTTAGTCCATACAAACGGTACTCCTTTCCTTATGAGTTTTGTCAAAGGTGCTGTTATCACAGAAAAACCTTCCACAAACCTTCTGTAGTATCCTGCCAGTCCTAGGAAACTCCGTATTTCCGACACTGACCTAGGTGGCTTCCACTCCAAAATTACTTCAATCTTTCGAGGGTCCACCTTAATCCCTTCGGCAAAGACCACATGTCCTAAGAAGGTTACCTCCCTCAACCAAAATTCACACTTGCTGAACTTCGCGAAAAATTCCTTCTCCCTTAACACTCGCAGCACTATACGGAGATGCTCATCATGTTTTGCTTCAGTTTCAAAATATACCAGGATATCATCAATGAAGACGACTACAAATCAATCTAAGAATGGTTGGAAAACCCGATTCATCAGATCCATAAACTCGTAATGACCATACCAAGTCCTGAATGCCGTCTTATGGATATCCGCCTCATTGACCCTTAACTGATGATATCCAGATCGGAGGTCGATCTTAGAAAATACAGAAGCCCCTCTAAGCTGGTCAAACAGATCGTCAATCCTTGGTAGTGGATACTTATTCTTAATTGTCAGTTTGTTCAACTGGCGATAATCAATGCACATCCACATTGTACCATCCTTCTTCTTCACGAATAGCATCGGTGCTCCCAATAGAGACACGCTTGGCCTAATGAAGCCCCTATCCAACAACTCTTGAATTTGTGTCTTTAGCTCCACCAACTCCTTCGGTGCCATTCTATACGGTGCGATAGACACTGGTGCCATTCTAGGCAATAAGTCGATTCCAAACTCCACTTCTCGGTTCGGAGGCAATCCTGGAAGCTCCTCCAGAAAAACATCTTGGAACTCTTTTACGGTCTTAACCTTATCCACTGTCAGTCCCTCCTCTTTCGACTGACTTACAAATGCCAAATAGACCTCACAACCTTTCCGAATCCACTTTTCGGCTCTTAATGCCAACACCACATTGGACAAATAATCTCTTCGCTCACCTATCACCATAACCTCATCATCCTTTGTGGTCCTTAACACCATTCGTTTAGCAGCACAATCCAGAGTCGCTTTATGCTTAACAAGCCAGTCCATTCCCAAAATGAGATCAAATTCTCCGAACGGTAACTCCATCAGATCTCCAGGGAAAATCTTACCTTGAGTTTCTAAGGGCATATCCCTATACAGTTTGTCTACCCTAATCGAGTGACCCAAAGGACTTAGTACAGATACCCTACTCACAATCTCCTCAGAGCAGTCCAAGTCATCCATAATCTGTTCTGTGGCCTCCAACTAATATTCTGCCACATTCGGGGCTATACCAGACACGCCCCTAAAGATCTCCGCTCCGTTAGCCCGAAGTCATTCAGAAATAGATCCCCGAACTCCATTACCCGCACTTGCCCCGACAGCCCTTTCTAGAACACGAAGCATTGCCTGTGACAGAGCATCATCCCCGGTACCGCGGTCATGAGACTCTACCTCTGTTGCCGGTGGTACCGGTGCATCCACCGCCGGCATATGTCCCGAAGACGAAGATCTCGCTCGAGCACTTCCTCGGCTCCGCCCACGGCCTCTTGTACTCATATCGTATTATCTTGATTACAAATTTTTATGCATCAATTAATATTCCAATGTTTATTACAGATGTTTTATGAATCAGACAGTAGTTCAGAGTTTGTTTTCGCAGAATCAAAGTTTAGCTACAGTTTCAGTCTCTAATCAGATTTTCCTATGGTTTCAGTATTATCCTATTTAGAGTATCCTAATAGGGTTTTAGTATAGACAGATAATTCAGGAAAATATTCAGAAAAATACAGAATACTTACATACTTGAGCCGGAGATTCGGAATGCCACCTTCTAAAGATCTAAATTCTGAAAATCGAGTTTTTCGCATTCTTTATAAAATTTTCGTTTTCGAAAATCTTTGTTTTTGTAAACCCATTCCACAGCCGAGTTGTTGCAACCTAGGCTCTGATACTACTAAATGTAGCACCCCAAACTCGGCCCAGACGTTATAACCGGATCCGACATGCCACATCGAAGCGTTCAAAACATTTTATATTGTTGATCTAGAAAAAAACCTACATTAATAGTTGGATGATCAAAATAGAATAAAAAACATAGTTGGATGACTATTTTATAGTTTAGCCATAAAAAAATAATTTTTAACATTGATTTAATGTTCCACATCATCATTTAATAGATAAAATTTAATTGAGGAATTAATTTTCACGTTTCGAAATGTATAAAAATTAATTTACCTATTTTTCGATAAAATGTGTAGCACCCCAAACTCGGCCCAGACGTTATGACCGGATCCGACATGCCACATCGAAGCGTTCAAAACATTTTATATTGTTGATCTAGAAAAAAAACCTACTTAGTGTTTTAAAAGATAATTTCATTATAGGTTAAAGTGAATGGAAGCTGTGCACCAGGTAAGAAACCGGAAAAGAGGAGGTGAGTCTATCGGACTACTTAAGTACCAAGCTCCCTTCGGATCCAATCCTAGACATGCACACCGTTATTGCCACACCTTAACGTCATGTATATTTCTAGGAAACCGATTTGATTAAGTCATTTTTAGGAAAAGTGATTAATTTTGGAAAATACTTTCATTGCGGAAGCTTTGCTTGTTGTCGTGTTATTTCGAAATCAATTGTTGTTTTTTTTTTTTGAAAACGCGCCCTAAAGCTATCTAATTTCAACAGTTAAAATAAGCAATACCTATCTTAGTAATACATATTAAAACCATCAAAAATAATTAAGCGGCCTTATTACATTTAAAACCCAAACCTCAACGTAAATAATAGGATGTCCAGTTCACGGAAGAAAACCAAACTTTCGAATGGGTGGCCACTCGAATTCCCTCACGACTCCAAGCCCACTATGGTTAGGGATTTCCTGCGTGGATGAAAATAAAAGGGGTGAGTTTGGGGAAACTCAGTGTGTAAGGAAAACCCATTCAAAGCCCAAGTCAGCTCAAGCCTATTGGGCCTAAGCCTATTCAGTAATGTGGTGGTCTGGACCGAGCCCTTTTCAGATTACAATAAAGCGGGCCTTAGCCCTTATTCAGATAACGATATGGCTCATAGGCCCATTTCAAAATACATGCAACATCAATAACATATGCAAGCCCATTTGGGAGACTACTCAACCCACCAACCATTACACTCCACCGTACCAACCCTACACTCCATGTGGGAATAGCTCAACCCACCCAAATTAACACTCCACGATTCTTGACCTTGCTTGCTCGATTATCAGAAGTTGAGGCAAAGCCTCTAGTACGTGGACAAGCCACTTTCAGTACTTCCTCCGTCAATATCCCAATCCCATGCATCAGATAATAACAACATGGCATGCTGTAAATAACAACAGTTAAACATGCATTTAGGTCAATTTGACCCTAGGGGTATTTCAGTAATTTATCTACTAGGGGTAAAACTATAAATTTTCCACTTTTAAAGGTATTTCAGTAATTTATCTATTTTAGGGTTTTTCATGCATATTCCTACTTTTCACGTACTAACGTAATCACGCATCGAGTGTTCTTACCGAATTGGGCCCGTTGGCCCATCATTCCAATTTTGGCCCATTAAGCCCAAAAATATCGAGGGCACAGAAATCATGCACTTTGCAGTCCAAATTTTGCAGTTTACCAAAACATTAATCGATTTACCTCACGAGCATTCGCACACTCGCAAATCTACAAAATCTTGGTTTTCGGCATTTCGCTTTTCAACTTTTGCCGATCCAGACTAAGAAAGAGGGTGTTAGTTACACACCTGTTTGCGACGATATGCTGACGAGATCCACACAAGAACCGCCTACAATTGGATTACTAACACGTTAATCTAACTATTCAAATACAAACTACGTATTAACCCCTTACAATATTCGGCCAACCACACCTACAGATCATAGTAAGCTTATAAGAAATCAATAAGCAACTCATTAACAAATTTTTGTCAATGTTTACCACATAATCATAATTTCACTGCAAGCTGTCTTCCTGAGCAATAATCACTAAATCATTTATAACTGGAGCTACGAAACTCCAAATCAAGTGCCGTTAATTTTCCCTGAAAATAGACTCATATATCTTATATCCATAAAATTTTCAGAATTTTTGGTTTGGCCAATCAATACCAGATTTTTCTCAAAGTTTCGCATGTTTCACTGTTTGACTAATCTGACCACTCTTCATTACGAATCAAATTTCTCATTGTACAGAATTCAAAATATGTTCTCGTTTATTCCATTTGAAACTAGACTCATGAAGCTTTAATTACATAATTTATGCAGCTTCTAACTCATCTCCCACAATTTATGGTGATTTTCCAAAGTCACGTTACTGCTGCTGTCCCAAGCAGATTTATTACCAAATCACTCTTTCACACATAACTTGCATGCATGTTTTTTTTTTAAACATGTATATCACCAATCAATCATCATATATCTATGATTTTACTTAAGTATAATCTCCATTTCATCATTTTAAAGCACAACATATTAGCCGATTTTTCCCCTTAGCATCTAAGGCACATGCATGCTCATTTGTTTGGCTCAACTTCACCTATCTTCCATTTTTCATCAAAAGAACATGAAACAACAACCATTTCCTTCATTTTAATTCATGATCAAATGCTCACAACACAACCAAAAATCAAAATATGCTTCAAGAGTTAAGGTAGAATCAAGAAGAACTCGTGAACATAAAGATAGAAGCAAACTACCATGAACTTACCTTCAATTTTCTTCCCCAAGTGACCGAACATTCAAGAGCTTTCTCCTCTCCTTTCTCTTCTCTAACTTTAGGCTATGATGAACAAAGATGGACAAAACTTTGTTCTTTTCACCCCTTTTTCTTTTAATAAAATTTCATATTTCATCCATTTAATTCTTTAATACAAAAGACATGAAATGCCCATCATGGAACATTTACCTAAACCATTATCATAGAACATTTACCTAACCCATTATCATGGAACATTTACCTAACCCATTATCAATTTGTACCATGAATTATGGATATCAAGTGCTCGTATTGTCTACAACAACATGATGGCTGGCCACTTCATGTAAAATGAGAGGTTTGTCATGCAAATCCTCCTATTTTGCACTCCTATTTATTTGGCCACTTCAATTTAGCCTATAGCATTTTCATACATTTTCACATAGGTCTTATTTCATAATTTCACTCCCTTTTTCTTATGGAACAAAAATTAACTAAGATTACCGGGTTCTATCTTAGGCTTGGGCCTTCTAGAGGCCCACTAACATAATTAAACCTATGCCAACATTCACAGAATTCCCGAAAATTGGGGCGTTACAAAATTATCAAAATATAATACGCCCCTAAGTATAAGGGCTTCTCTTATACTTTTACATGTATAATATCTATCTATATATCTAATCTTTATTTATTTTTATATGGAATTGAAGTAATAATATATATTGTTGAAAAATTAATAGATATAAGTGAGTAGAGACAATGAATGAAAAAAAAAATTATTCCCAATCTTAAGAGAGATCATTTGTTATAGTTTTAACCTAAGGTGTACAAATTACCATCGTAACTTATTTAAGATTGGTTTATACTTCTGTTTCGGATTTTAATTTGTTTATCGATTCTGGTTCTTCATTCTGAATATAGAAAAATGTCTCATATGTCAGACAACTCATCCAATTCAAAGGTTGAGGCGATTGTCGCTGCTCAAGCTCAGGTTGCGAGCCAAACGTTACCTGTGACTATGAGTCACAATGAAAAGCCTGTGAAATTCACTGGAAAGAATTTTAAAACATGACAATAGAAAATGTTTTCTATTTGATTATGTTGAATATGACAAAATTTCTGAAGGATGATCCTCCTATTTTTAGAGAGGATGAGGAAGATGCTATTATCGCCTTCAACATTGTCGAAGCATGGAACAACTCTGATTTCCTATGTCGTAACTACATTTTGAATAGTTTATCTGATGAACTTTATGAAGTATATAGTATCAAGAAAACAATTAAGGAATTATGAGAATCGATGGACCATAAATACAAAACTAAAGATGTTAGTGCTAAGAAATTCTTAGTTGCCAAGTTTTTAAACTTTGTAATGGTTGATTCTAAAGTTGTTGTAAATCAAATGCAAGAATTCCAACTGATCATTCATGGTATTCTCGTAGAAGGGATGGATATAAGTGAATCCTTTCATGTGGCAGCCATTATTGAAAAACTTCCCCTACTTGGAATGACTTCAAGAACTATCTTAAGCATAAGAGAAAGGAAATGACAGTGGAAGATTTGATTGTCAGACTTCGAATTGAAGAAGACAATCGAGGTGTGGCTAAAAGGCTAAACAAAACAACTAATCCTAACTTTGCCAAGGCAAACGTAGTGGAAGTCAAGAAGGACTCCAAGAAAAGAAAATATTCTCAGTCTGGGTTTAAACTAGGTCCAAAAGGCGGTGTCTTCAAGAAGCCAAAATTCTAAAGAAAATGTTTTAATTGCAATAAGATTGGACACAAATCATCAGATTGGAGCTTCCAAAGAGGGTCAGAACAAATGAGGACAATACAATGAAAAATATTTCTAAGGAAGTATTTGATCTTGACCTTTGCGCTATGATTTTTGAAGTCAACTTGGTTGATTCAAATCCAAAAGAATGGTGGTTTGATGCTGGTGTCACATGTCATATTTGCTATGACAATGGCTCTTTTGCTGAATTGGTTCCTTGTGAGAAAGAGGAGAAACTCTATGTGGGCAACACTGCAACTTCCAAGATCAAGGGAAAGGCACTGTGATTTTGAATTTGACTTCTGGCAAAGAGTTGAAATTTCGAAATTTGTTGTATGTACCTGACATACGCAAGAATCTTGTCTTTGTGACCTTCCTAAGTATGCATAGCTTTAGGATGGTATTTGAATCCCATAAGTTAGTTTTATCAAAAGGGGAAACATTTGTGAGAAGGGGATATGTATTAAATGATATATAGAAACTCAATGCTATCTCTGAAAAAGCTAATACTATGAATAAGAATGATGCTTCTTCTTATGTTTATATGCTTAAGTTATTTGATTTAGGGCATGGTTGACTCGGACATGTTAATTCTAATTCTTTAATAATTCTAATTCTTTACATAGATTAATTAACTTAGAGCACATTCTTTCATTTTACATTAATTTTAATCATAAATGTGAAACATATGTTGAGGCAAAAATAACAAGGTCTTCATTTCAATATGTTGAAAGAAATACTAAATCACTTGATCTAATGCATAGTGATATTTGTGACTTAAAGTTTATTCAAACTAAATGAGGGAATAAATATTTTATTACCTTTATTGATGATAGCACAAAATTTTGCTATGTCTATTTGCTTAAAAGCAAAGATGAAGCCATAGAGAAATTTGTTCTCCATAAGCAAGAAGTTGAAGCCCAACTTAATAAAATAATTAAGAAGGTGAGAAGTGACCATGGTGGTGAATATGTTGAACCATTTGGTAAGTTTTGTGCACAACATGGTATTATTCATGAAGTGACACCACCATACTCTCCTCAATCTAATGGAGTAGCAGAGCATAAAAATCGAACCCTAAAGGAAATGATGAACGCAATGCTAGGAAGTTCTGGGTTGTCACAAAACATGTGGGGGAAAGCTATTTTATCAGTAAATTACCTTTTAAATAAGGTGCCTCACAAGAAAAAGAACAAAACACCATATGAATTATGGAAGGGCAGGAAACCTTCCTACAACTACTTGAAAGTGTGGAGGTGTCTTGCAAAGGTAATGGTTCCTTTGCCGAAGCCTTTATCGAAGAAAATGAAAATAGGTCCTAAAACGGTATATTGTATTTTCATTGGTTATGCACGCCACAACAATGCATAATGGTTTCTTGTACATGCATCAAAGAATCCTGAAATTCACAAGAATACAATATTGGAATCTAAAAATGCCTCATTCTTTGACAATATATTCCCTTGTAAGACTAGGGAAGATGGATCAAGTTTAACAAAATGAACTTCAGAGACTATTAATAGTCAAGACTTTCAACAAGAAATTGAAGTCGAGGCAAAGCCAATAAGAAGTAAAAGGGAAATGGTGGAAAAGTCTTTTGGATCAGATTTTCTAACCTATATGCTAGAGACTGAACCTCAAACTTATAATGAAGCTATATGCTTCTATAAAAGCATTTTTTGGAAAGATATTATCAAGAGTGAAATTGATTCCATCATGAAAAATCATATGTGATAATTAGTGGATCTACCTCAGGGAATTAAACCACTAAATTCTAAATGGATTTTCAAACAAAAAATGAAAGCAGATGGAACAATTGATAAATACAAGGCCAAATTGGTTATAAAAGGTTATAAACAAAAGGAATGCATTGATTACTTTGATACATTTTCTCCTGTATCAAGAATAACTTCTATAAGGATGATACTTGATATTGTCATTTTGCGGAATCTAGAAGTTCATCAAATGGATATTAAGACAGCTTTTCTAAATGGATATCTTGATGCGGAGATTTACATGGAACAACCTGAGGGTCATGTAGCTCCAAGGCAAGAAAGAAAAGTTTGTAGATTGGTGAAGTCTTTATATGGACTTAAGCAAGCACCAAAGCAGTGGCATGAAAAGTTTGACAGTGCCATGATATTAAATATATTTAAAATTAATAAGTGTGACAAATGTGTGTATGTCAAAACTAGTGTTGATGGATATGTAATTCTATGTTTATATGTGGATGACATACTCATTGTTGAAAGTAACAATGAAATGGTAAAAAGTACCAAAAACTTGTTAAATTCAATATTTGAAATGAAAGATATAGGACTTGCTGACATGATTTTGGGCATCCAAATCAAAAGGTCATCTGAAGGTCTCGTATTAACTCAATCACACTACGTAGACAATATTCTTAAGAAATTTGGCAATGATGACTTTGGTGTAGCCTGAACTCCAATAGATATAGTCAATATCTGTCCAAAAACAAAGGTGAAAGTGTTGACCAAGTGGAATATACAAGATTCATAGGCAATCTAATGTACATTATGAGTTGTATTAGACCTGATATTGCTTTCACTATAAGTAGTTTAAGTAGATTCACAAGCATTCCAAGGGAGAACTACTAGAAAGTTATTTTGAGGATACTGAGATATCTCAAATATACTTGGAACTATGGAACATATTATTCTAGAGATCTTACTGTGTTAGAAGGATTCTCCTATGCTAGTTGGGTATATGATATTTAAGATATCAAAGGCACAAGTGCTTATATTTTCACATTGAGAGGAAGAGCTATGTCATGGAAATCCTCAAGACAAACGATTATAACCAGATCTACAATGGAATCTAAGTTTGTAGCCCTAGAAAAATCTAGAGAAGAGGCAGAATGGCTACGAAACTTTTTAGAGGATATTCCTGAATGGCCAAAGCCTGTGCCCACAATATGCATATATTGTGATAACTAAGAAACAATTGGTAGAGCACAGAACGTAATGTATAATGGTAAGTCGAAAGATATGCGTTGTCAACACAATACCGTTAGACAACTGATCTCAACTAGAGTTATATCTATTAATTTTGTAACATCAAAACATAACACTACGGATCTGCTAACCAAAGGGTTAAACCGAGATCAAATTGATAAAACATCAAAAGGAATGTGACTAAAACCCATGAATATTTAAGGCGTTATGTGAAGGAAAACCCAACCTAGTTGACTAGAGATCCCAAGATCTAGGTTCAATGGGACAACCTATTTGCATAGACCTTGTGAGGTCACTGTGGAGGTTCTTATATTGAGTTCATTCCTATGATGAAAACACTGATTAAAATAAGGAAAAGGTTAAGAAATGATTTTAATAACCGTTGTCTGTTTCAGTGAAACGAACAACATAAGTAACCTATGTGAGAGTGAAGTGGGGTCACTTCAAGGAGATTATTGGGGCATAGTTCTCTAAGTTCTTGTAGAACTAGGAGGATGTTCACGGCCATATGAACATACCTATGAGAACCAAAAATCTTTTCAATGAGGTATTTGTGTGAGGAATATCATCTTTTACATAAACAACAGAATAGTTTAAGACATCGGGTCTACTGGTCAGCTAATAAAGTAAATATACTTTCACTAGGGAAGGTTTAAGGGTTGATGCCTACCTATCCTATGTAAATATCAAACATAGAATCTATCACCTTTTTAAGTCTTTGAGTCTCATTGATCCATTAATTTCATTCATATAAAGGATTTTTGGAAAATAATTGTTGAGTGATGAATGATAAATTGATGCTCAAATTAAACAATTGTATCTCTTGGTTTAATATTGCATTTTTTTTCATTCATTGTCTCTATTCATTCATATCTGTTAATTTTTCAACAAAACACTTCATGAATCAGTCTAAATCTCTTCATTCATTTTATCCTCCTTTATATAAAGCCAAGTAGGAGATTTCAAAAACATATCATCAAAAACCATCAATATAAAAAATTTCTTCTAAATTCATTTCTCCTGGTGATAGAGAAAGGCAATATTGTGTACGATTGATCACTGTTGTTGTGTTACTACTGTAATCGTTTGTTGTTGAATCTTGGGAGACAGACATCCAACGTTACTCAAAGCACTGAGGAGAGGTCGAACCTGTCTTAAGAAAATTGTTCATACATGCTTCAACAAAATTTTGCTTCTAATTTTCAACTTTGTCCGATTACAGGTATTTTATTGTTTTACTGCTACTGCATTGTATTGCATTATCATTGTTACTAACATATTAATACTACATCCGATATTATATTTTTTTACATATATTAATAAAATAAGAGAATAATGATTAAAGGTTTTTTGTTGGCATTTCAATGACCAAGGTTTAGATTTTATTGATATAATCCTCTCTTAATTTGTAATTTGATTCGATACTCAAATAATATATATTGTATACTTTCTAAGTACTCGAAAGAACAAAAATGATGCTTTAATTGTGTTAGTAACATTAAGGGTTTTAACATTTTAATAGTCCTCATCATCATATATACAATCATGTGTGGAATATATTCAAATTTACTTCAACTTAAATCTCGTAAGTCATATTTGAAGATATTCTGCTTAGTAATATTTTATTTTAATTATAATTTTTCCAAACATATATTAATTAATATTGATAAGTATTATAGTATTTGTCTTTTGAATTTTTATTTAAAACATATATAGACATATATTATAGTCACATACATTTACGCATAATACAAATTTAAGACAAATGCATTTCTACATATTAATGTTTAGTGGACTGTCAAAGTTGGATCATTTGCCCCCCACCTTAACGGGTCTCGTTGCTCATTGAATCGTTATAACTTTCATAATCATTGTGGGGGAGAAAGGATTCAATTGAACTACGTCAATATATGGAACTTTTTTAGTAGTTACCAACAGTGTATATTTACAGTATGCCGCTGGTTTCTTAATTTTGATTAATTTTGAAATTTAATTTATATATTTATAAAACTTGAAAATTAAATTTTTTTCTTTTTCAATTTAAAAATTTTTAGTTTAATAATAAACACAGAGTGATTTACTAGAAAAGGCCCATTTTTAGAAAAAAATTATGAAAATAAGCCACTTTTGTTGAAAATTACAGAAATTGGCCGAAAATACAAAAACGCACCTAGTTGGTACCGTTTTCAAGGGAAAATTAGAAAAGTGCACCCAGCTCAGCGCTTTTTTCACCCCTGACAAGTAAAATGCGTCCAAGTTAACACGCTAAAGAAAAACATGTCCAGGTCAACGCATTTTTCCTGATGTTTTTAGGGTTTTAATTGTTTAATTAGGGTTTAGTGTTTATTAAATTAGAGTTTAGTGTTAATTAAATTAGGGTTTTAGTGTTTTATTTAATTTTTAAGTGTTTACTAATTAGTGTTTTAGGGTTTTAGGAAAAATGATGATTATTATTAAGGCTTTGGTTTTTATTATAAGGGTTATGGGTTTGTTTAGGGTTTTATTTTTAGGGTTTATTGATCATAAATTAGGGTTTAAGGTTTAGGGGTTCTGAAAAATAATTTTGACCAGATGAGTTCTGAAAAAATAATTTTGACTAGATAGAATCGGAAAAAATATTCGAGATTCTCGGGATATTTGAAATGTTTCTGAAAAATGCCTCGAATAGTGGGTGTTGAGGTTTGTAGAGGAAAAAATGCTTAGCTGGACGCCCTTTTCTGTACTGTCGTTGATAGTATGTCCTGCTTGTAGAATTTTTTTCTCTACAAATTTCAACCCTTACTATCCGGGGCATTTTTACAGAAACGAGTGGGATGTTATCTCTTGGGCTATAAATGACCCATATTTGAGCTTCTGGTGGCATAAGTTGGAGCAATAGAAATTGAAGAAGTTCAGAAAAATAGAAGTTCCTAGGGAAGGTATAAGTTGGAGCAACAATACTATTTGTAAAAAAAGTAAACATAAGCATTGATTTTTCGTGTTAATATTTATTTGAAGCATTACATTTTTTGCATAATGTTTTTGTTTCGAACTTCTCTAGACAAATAATTTGGTTAAAAATGAGTGGAGGAATTGTGCTATTATTTATTATGACAGTTAAGTCTATGACACCGAGAACAGCATGGTTTTTATCGGAGAACACAGTGCGACTAACTTTTAACCAGAACATAGAGTTACCAGAAATTCAGAAAAGAATTAGGTGAAAAATTGTCAAATCTACGTGTTGGAAAAACGAGTTTGGAGAACGCAGTGGAAAATAAATTTAAGGAAAAACTAAAGTTTTAAAATTTTTTCCAAAACAAGATCTTGGTAGTGATATCTAAAGTAATAACACTTAATCAAAATTGTACCTTTTTTATTTGTCTAGGATGAGCGCTTTGACCGAGTAGTCTTCTCCACTATCCTCAAGCTCACATCTGCTGAGTGTGGGATTGAATCAGAAAATTTTTCACAAAAATTACCAATGGGGTAACTTTGCAATTTCTCTAAACTTTTGGGTCAAGTTATAAATCAAGAAAATATCTCTAGAAATTTTCTGAAATAATCTCTTGAGAGAATTTTTTCTCTAAAACTTTCTTTTGAATTCAAGTGTTTTTAAATAATGACCCAATGCTCTATTTATATAGGAAGAGTTTAGAGAGTTTAACTATTATTAAACTTAATCACTTTAATATTTATGAATGTTTATCTACAAGATAAACATTAAATTTAATTTAATATTAAGATAATCGCTTTAATATTAAATTAATAAAATACTACTAAAATAAGTATTAAATTTAATTTAATATTAAATTATTAAAATAATATTACTTTTGGAATAATTAATCTAAAATCAAATTCTCGATAGAGTTTCAGTAGGAGTGTAACTCTTCCACTACTTAACCATCGATGACCAACTGCCACCGACTATCGGGACACCGCCGTCGCAGTCACCAGCACCGCCGTGTCTGGTGGCGTAGGTGTGACACCCTTACAGCACCTCGAGCTAGTTAGGCTGCTACCAATTCAGTCCAAGTCAATGACGACCCGATCGGTCCAGTCTAGCCACCAATTGGACCGTCGGCCCGATTTTATATATCGGGCCTAGTTCGACCAGTTTTTGGGTCTTTGTCTCAATTTTGGGCTCTCGGGCCCAATTTACTATCCCAGGTCCAATTTTCAAGTTCAATTACTTATTGAGTCAATTGTCTGACTTGAAATTTAACTTCCAAAAATATCATATAAATTTTAATTGATTTGATTAAATTTAATTTTACTTTATCAAAAATAAAATTTCCAAAAATCACTTAGATTTTCCAAATTAATTTTTCAAGAAAATTCTTTAATCAAATTCTCTAGTTGAACAATTCTTATGACCACCTAATTTAATTCCACATTGAATAAATCGACTCAATTAAATTGTTCCCAAAGTTGTAGAATTTTCTTCTTATTCAACTGCAATCCAATTGAGCTTTTGTTGAGCTAGCGAAAGGACCAATCAGACATATACAATTAGGCTCTAGTGATTGTAATTATGTCCAGAAGCATCGTTTCAATTATTCGCAATTACTTAATCATGGAGTTAGTCCATAATAAGTACCATGTTTGAAACTATTTACTGTATACTCTTTATGAAAGTAATTCATCCAAATATTTTGTCCAATGACCTCGTCATGTGTGTGTTACCCTCATATGATATCATTGATTCCTTTGAGTTAATTTCGTTCATTCAATACAATCCTATTTTATCTCATTGCCAGCATTTTGTCTTTTTAATGATTAATATGGTCACTGTCAACAAATGACTGTGATAAATTGTTCGTTCAAGAAAGAGCAACCCATGGCCACATTCCATAGTTATCAATCCACATAATGTCAATGAGAGGATATCATTAACTCTTTAATTGAGCTATGAATTCCATTGTTGCTAGTAAAGCCATGCCATACACAAGTCATGTACCCAACATACCAGCTATGGGCTTGATCATTTTTAGAGCATAAGCCTTCACTTATATCAAAGTACATAAGTTGCATATGCATGGTTAGTGACTAACTCAAGATTTAGGTAAATTACACTATGAACGTCACAAGTAGATTAATCACAAACGGATTCAAAATTAATTCATCTAGAGTCCAATCCAATGTATCATTCTACCAATGAATACATTTATGTCTCTACTTATGGAGTCAACTACTCTGATAGCCAAGGCTAGCCATCTCCCCAATTGGAATTATAGACGACATAATAATCCTTGTCAGTATTTGAATCAAATAATCACTTTGATTCTTGTACGGGATTACAGACTCATTTAGATTATCTACTGAAGTAAGTTGTCTTCCTTGCAATGTAAACATTCTTTATAATGCTATTTATCTTCAGTTTGAACTTTAGACAATAAATGAGCTAATATTTTCTTGTTACAATTTCGCTATGCATGCAAAATATAAAAGACATAAATACATAATACATAATAGTGAAATGTGAAATTAAATTTATTTATTTATTCATCGTTCAAATAAATAGAAAACAATTACATGTTTACTACAATATGGACAGATTTCTCAACAATCTCCCACTTGTCCTAGTGAAGTAAATATGTCATATTTCGCATTCCACATTCTCGACATGTTTGTTAAAACTCCTAGTTACAAGAGTCTTAGTAAATAGATTCGCAAGGTTATTTTTAGAAGCTACTTTCATCACATCTACAATTCCTTCAGCTACTGCCTCTCACATCAAGTGATACTTCCAATTAATATGTTTCGTCCTCTTGTGACTTCTCATTTCCTTGGTACTAGTTATTGTAACACTATTATCACAATACAATGTAATAGTTTTTCCATACTAGGAATAACTTCAATTTCAGTTAAGAACTTTCGAAGACATATTGCTTCTTTCGTTGCCTCAGAAGCAGCCACATACTTGGCTTCCATAGTAGAGTTAGTAGTAAGTTTTTTTTTTACACTTCTCCATACTATGGCTCATTGGCTTAGAACGAATACATTTTCCAACATCGATTTCCTCGAATCTTTACATGTTTGAAAGTCTGATTCTGTGTATCCAACAAGAGTAAGGTCTTCCCTAGAATACGCAAGCATATAATTCCTGATTCTTTTAAGATACCTTAATATATGCTTTACAGCTTGTCAATGCCTGATATTTGGATTCACCTTATATCAACTAACCATTTCTACTGTGAAATAGATATTTGGATGTGTGTAAAGCATCGCATACATAAGACTTCCAACTATTAAAGCATATGGAACCTTACTCATATGTTCTCTTTCTTCCACAAAATTAGGACAATCATTTAAAGAAAGATGAAAACCTGATGCATTCAACTAAATGTTTGGCTTTGCATCAATCATTGCAAAATATTCCAGAACATTATCGATGTATGAAACTTGAGATAAAGCTATTGTTTCATTCTTTCGATACCTAAGGATTCAAATTCCAAGAACATAACTAACTTCACCCAAGTCCTTCATGCTAAACTATTGAGCTAACCACAATTTAACTGATGACAATTCTCTTACATCATTTCCGATAAGTAGAATATCATCAACATACAAAATGTGGAATACCATATTTTTCTTATTTATACACTTATAAACACAATGTTCATCAACGCTTTGCTCAAATCCAAAAGTCTTAATCGTTTGATCAAATCTTTTATCCCATGAGTAGGACACCAGCTTAAATCCATAAATGGATCTTAGTAGTTTGCAAACTTTTTTCTCCTTTCATTTGACAGCATAGCCAATGGGTTGAGCCATATAAATGGTCTCATCAAGATAACCATTCAAGAATGTTGCCTTTACATCCATTTGTCAGATCTCATAATCGAGAGTAGCAACAATGGATAAGAGAATGCAGATAGACTTGAGCATGACTACCAGAGAAAATGTCTCATCGTAATCGATGTCTTCTTCCTGTGTGTAGCCTTTCCCTACAAGTCTAGCTTTATGTGTTTCCACTTTTCCTTCCGTATTTCCCTTCTTCTTGTAAATCCACTTACACCCTATGGGTTTAATTCCAATCGGTAAGTCTACAAGTTCCTACACCGTTTTAGATTTCAAAGAATCTATCTCGGCATCCATAGCCTGTTTTCAGAACTTGGAATCAACGTCCTGCATAGCCTCCCCGTAAGTGAGTGGATTATCATCCATGGCCTATTACCAAAACACTAAACTATCGGCTTTTGGTGGTAGAACAGAATACGCGACCCCTGCACGACACTCAGTGTAACAACTCATTTTTCAGTGAAATTGGAACAGTGGTTTCGGGACCACAAATCCGATCAGAAAATAAAGTTTATTTTTATTTTATTACATGGTCCGTAATATGTTAGAAATATCATGTGAAAATTTTGATGAGAAAATTTTACTGATTATGTGCTTAATTACGGAAAGGACCAAATCGCATAAAATGTAAAAGTTGAATTCTAGTAGCTAGAAGGATTAAATAGCTATGGAATTAAAAAATTGAGCTCATTATATGGTAATTAGACCATTAATAAAAAGTTAGAAGATATTTTTGGATGATTCATCCATAGAAAATTAGAAAAAAGCTAAGGACTAAATTGGAAATCCAAATTATTAAAGATGATAAATTAATTAAATAGAAATAAAAACCATTTTTATCATATTCTTCCCCAAAATATTCCATGGAAACCCTAGAGGAGACAGAAGAAACTTTCTTAGCCAAATTGGGTAAGTTTTCTTGTCCCGTTTTAGTAATTTTGATATTTTTGAAATTGGGATAGCTTAATCTATCTATTTGGGGGATCAATTTGAGAAGTTATCAAAGTATGGAAATAAGGTCATGGATGAATATGCTGAAAATTTGAAATTTATGGTAAAAAATGAAAGGTTGTTGATAGATAAACAATTTTTACAAAGTAATTTTTTATGAAAACATGATTTAGGGACTAAAATGTAAATTTGTGAAAATTGAAGAAAAATTTTAAATTTTGTAAAATATATGTGCTGTAAGTTTTAAGTTGAAACTTCGGTTAGGCTTGGAATAGGGAGTAAATTGCATAAATTTCATTTTCCCAGCCTAGGGACGAAATGAGAATTTATGGCAAAGTTAGGGGCAAAATGGTAATTTTTCCTAGGATATAAATTGAGTTCACTTGAATACGAAATGTGATAAATTGATGTAAAATTTACTCGTATAAATCCAGATAGACCAAATTCGGAGCTAGAACAAGGAAAATGTCAAATTAGTAGATTTTACGTACACAAACATTTGTCGAGGTAAGTTTATGTAGCTAAATTGTGTATATTTATATGCTTGAATTAAATGTTGTGTTTGTGAATTGTATAAATATCATATATATATGACATTGAAAATATATCTAACAAAATCCGGTCAATAATAATGGCGATAAATGATAAATGATAAAAATGTTACTTATATGCTTGAAATGGATGTGGAATGTGTCTACTTGAATTATATGAATGTTATGGATGTATGAAATAATCACATGCTCGATAATGCTTGAAAAATGTTTAAATCCCGGTTGAATAAATGGAAAATCGATAAATATGTGATTTCCCGAAATGAATGAGGTCCTGCATTTGTTGTTGACGGGATTTAGCTCAGACTAGTAATCCTATTAACCTCATTACAGAAAGAATTTAGCTCAGACGAGAAATCCTGATATAAGTCCTTTTGAGCATATGTTATGAATTGGATTTAGCCCAGACAGGTAATCCAGATCAAGCTCCTTAGAACATATGTCATAAAAAGGATTTAGCCTGGACTGGTAATCCTATTGTATACATGTGTGGCTTGAGAGTGTACACTCTGAAATAGTACCTTAAGGGTACCATTGAATAAGAATTGATGGATCATGATTTGTACACCTTAAGTGTACTACCTATGTATCCATCGATATTTCAAGTAAATTCAACGAGTGACAACCTAGACATGAGAAGATATGAATAATAAAATGAGTTATTACACGTATCCGTCTGGAATACAAGAAAATGATGATACATGATAAGTGATATATGCAAGTATGAGATGATGATATTTGTATATGGAAATTAGTTTATGAGAAAGCTCATCCTTGATTATAGACTTATACACATTGAGTGTACTACTACTTGTGTGACATTGATATTTCGAATGATATGAGTAAAGTTCTGACATGAAATAATCTGAACTCGAAATGAACTATTATGAAATTATACTTGTAATATAAAGAGATGATTCATACATGTTCAATGAATACATGTTGTAGAAAGCATATGTGCATGGAAACTTGATTGTTGTTGAGCCTATATATGTTTTGATGTTATTATGGAATATATAACTAACAAGGGCAATGAGGATATGTTTAGGGCTTGAGGTTAAATTGATTTAATATGCATTACATAGTTATCTTAAAATAGAATGAATGGAAAGTTAAGTACCAAGTTATACGGACTTACTAAGCATTTTATGCTTACTTAGTTTTATTTCCCTGTTTTATAAATCAGAAGCTTGTTGGATTGGAAGCTTGGTGGAAATCACTCACATTATCCATCGACCAATGTCGGTACAATATGGTAAAGCAATTATGGTTACAATAGCATATATAGGTTATATTGGTTATATTGGCATATAAATGTAAATGATTATTGTAATCTAGCCATTGGAATAACTAATGATGATTATGTTTTGCTACATGTATATATATGTATTTAAGTTTACTTTATGGAGATTACATAATTTTTTCTTATTGATTGATTGAGAAAGGTAAGATTTAAGCATGGATGCATGTAACAATATATCATGTTAGATGTTATAAATTGCTTGAATTCAATGCTTGAGCTGGTTGGTATTTGGATGTAAGTTTGGTGTAGGAATTTGGTATGATTTTAGATGAGAAATGAAGCTAGGAATGGCTTTATTTTGTCCACATGGACAGAGACACGAGCGTCTGTCTAGACCGTGTGTGACACACGACCTGGTACATGGGCATGTGGTTAGGCTGTGTGTCTCCTGCACCTTAAATTCGAGAAAATAGTATGCTCAAAATTGAGCATACAGACAAAGACACGGGCGTGTGTCTCAGTCGTGTGTGCTACACGGCCTGGAATACGGGCATGTGTCTTGGCCGTGTGCAACCTAAACCTAATTTCGAAAAGAATTAATTAACCACACGACCTAGCACACAGGCATGTGGCATGGTCGTATGCACAAGTCAGAGGGTTATTCGGGGTCGAACACGACCTGTAGCACGGGAGTGTCCCAAGGTCACACGAGCGTGTCCCTCGGACCACAAGGGCGTGTGTGCCCTGTAACTTAGAAAACTTTTGAAAACTAGCAAAATTTTTATATAGTTTTCGATTAAGTCTCGACTCGATTCTATTACTTATTTTGGGCCTCGAGGGTCCATTTAAGGGACGTTATGAATAATCTCAGATAAAGAATAGTGATTGACATGATTTATTTGTAAATGTTATGAAAGTTCTGATAATATTCTGTAACCATATTTCAGTGACGGATATGGGTTAGGGGTGTTACACTCAGTTAGTAGATGGGACATAAATCTCGGTGGGTCGATGTTCAATGTTAGGAATACTTACTAGGGAATGGCAGCAACTTCTAGTGGTTGGGAATAGCAGTAACTTCTAGTGGTTGGGAATCGATACGTACATAAGAATGGATGATGTACTCCCTACAACGTCCATCGGTAAGGGAACCTCTAACATGGCAGATGTTAATGGGTCCGAGAATGAAGATGAAAATGAATCCGATATGGATCCACCCTAGGAGCCCAGTGCCGACAGTTTAGAAGTTGTATTATTTTTTGAACCAAAGCCTATTCCAATTGAACCAGAAGAAGGTGAAGGGGTGAAGATGAAGAAAAAGAAGATCCACGATTCATGGCATACTTGCCGCTAGCCCATATGCATAATGTCGATCTATAAACAGGGGATGGGTTGAAGTTTGTAGAACTATCACACAAGAGGCCTAGCCACACAAGTCATTCGTTAGATTTTGGTGATTTGGAAATGGGCAAGGAGTTTTTCAGTAAAAATGGTTTTATTGCTGCATTGAAGCCATACAGCATCAAGAGCGGGGTTAACTTCCATATGTTAAATCCAAATCTGAGACATTCGAGGCCAAGTGTGCAATACGATATGATAGATGCGCATGAAAAATTATGGCTTTTGTGAAGAAAAAAATGGGGTTATGGACGATAGAAAAGTTCACCAGTCTGTATACGTGTGTTGCCTCTGGTACAGTATCACTGGGTTTTTAAGGTTTTATTAATTAGGGTTTTAGATACAATTCCACTTAATTAATGTACTCGTGGGGTTGCAGGTGTTTCAAGGGGTCATCCAAAGTTGGATTCAGATGTGATCATAGGCATAATATTACTGATGGTTAAAGCGGATCCGAGGACTATTGTTTCCATTTTAATTACAAATATTTGTAGCCAATTCAACTACACGCCTTCGTACTATAATGTGTGGATAGCAAAGTAGAAGGCGTTGGAGAAGATGTATAGTGGGTAGGACGAGTCATACAATGAGGTGTGACAATGGTGTCAAGTGCTGGAGAGGTACGTCCCAGGTTGCGTAACAGATCTTGAAACAGAGACTGCATACTATAGCGATCGCTTTCGGTCGTATATAGTTCAATTACATTATTTGTATATAATTGAAAATTAAATATATTACTAAATAGAAATCGACTATGTTATTTGTATATAGTTCAAAATTAAATAAATACATACATCTGCTTCTGATCGTTGGTCTAATAGAAGCCATATATCTTAAAGCTTGATAGATAATCCCACATGACCGGTGCATGGTTCTACATAATTAAATAACTTATTAGCATAATAATTTAAATTTAAATCAATTAATCATGAGGATATCTACTAAATTTTACCTTGTTACGAGTGAGAATGTATACGGGTAGTTCTCTCGATGACGTAAAAATAGAAACCAGAATCGGGCCCATGATTGTAGTAGTAAAAAGCAACCACCAATTTTTATTTTCACTGGTTGCGTCGCCTGACACATCTCCTGGTACAATTTTACCAACATGGCGGACCCCCAACTGAGTTCGCCTGCTCCTCTAAAATCGACGAGTTTCAGCGATCACCTTAGATGCACGGGATTTCGTGACTTATTCGACATCAGAATACCCCCAATGATTTAAAGGATATACGCCCGAGCGTATCATTCTCTTTGGGCTTCAGTCGAATCCTCAACTAGCTCTGCAAAATTTTTTCGTATCCAAGGGATTTCAATCCGACCTCTGTAAATCATTTCTGGAATCACACCCAAAAGATCTAAACATACGGCTAATCAATCACCAGACGGAATAGACCCGGTGACTACTGACCTATCCACGGATAACCCCAACTATAAATGCACGTCCTTTAGAATGATAGTACACTCGCCGCATGAAAGATAGAATGTGTGCGTCTCAGGTCTCCATCTCTCCACTAACGCGCTTATGAGTTTCAGGTCTAACTTATATCCCCAGCCTACAAAGGCCATGTACCAAAAATCTGCTTCCCTCAAGTATGTTTTGATCAACGGTAATGGAGGACCGGGTAGATTACGAATATGATATTGCAAAATTCGATCTTCCACTTCTTTATGTAAAAATTATAAAAAATATTAAGTTAAAATATAACAATGAAATAAAAAAAATTAAACAATATTAAAATTTATTCTTACCATTTGCATTTGGTTGACAAAGATGTGCTTGTTATCAAGATGGATTAGAGACCCGACCATTGCTAAATTATATTGAATACGAATAAATTTTTAATAAAAAAATTATTTCTTGAAAACATTAATCAATAATAATAAATAGAATTTAGATAAAAATAGAATTTAGAAAAAAAATTAAGAGAGAATTTGAGAGATTTTTGAGAGTTGATTGAGAAATTTGAGAGATTTAAGAGAGAATTGTGAGAAATGTGAGTGAGAAGAAGGTGTGGAGAGGTTATAGTTTTTTTTTTTAACGTTGGGGGGGTAACGACTATTTAAAATACAGTGGAAAGTGACCGTTGGGGGGAACGTGTTGACTTGGACGTGTTTTACTGGTCAGGAGGGAAAAAAGCGTTGAGTTGGACGTGCTTTTTTATTTTCCCCTAAAAACGTCACTAGCTGGGCGCATTTTTGTATTTTCGGCTCATTTTTGTAATTTTCAACAAAAGTGGCCCATTTTTGTAATTTTTAAAAAAATGGCCCTTTTTTGGTATATTAGTCATAAATATTGGTAGTATTCTTTTCTTAAGGTTCTAACTTGGCATGCTGACTAAATTGTTTTCATATGAAGAGACATGTAGTTAACAAAAAACAAACATGTTAAGAGACATGTAGTTAACGAAAAACAAACATTTTAAATTGATAATTTTTTATGAAAGATATTAATAATATTATGATTGGATTGATTTTTAAATCGTAAAAGTAAGAAGATCTAATTTTAAACATTAAATATAGAAATTAAATCTCAAATTTTATCGAAATACGAGATCGACAACAAATTTTGACCAAAAAATATTTTTTTTAATCTTTTAATCATATTTTTAGAAAAAAATTCATTATTTAATTGTTAACGAAAATTTTAAAATTAAAATTATGTAATATGATTTGAATATAAATGTTTAAAGTGTGCATATATATAAAGGAATGCATGTGGTAGGGAAGCTATTGGTTTTATTTTATATATTTAATTATTAAAATGAGAACTATAAACCAATTTGAAAAATAAAGTATAATGAGGAAAATTCATGAACATAGATGGTTGGTCAAAACTCAAAAGAGAATATAAAGTTTAATTCCAATGGGTCAAGTTTAATGCATGAAATAAAGCTTTTCTTATATATGGAAAGTCCACATGGGGCTATGGTAATGGGATTCAACACCACCACACATGCCCAATAAATTCAAATTATAGACTTCTTTTTCGTCCCTTTGGGCCATTTGCCCTCAACTATCAAATCAACCCAATTTTTCATCATCATCACATCATTTTCTTTTTCTTTCATGATTGTCAAACTTTATTATATTTTGGATTGATGGATGAATTAATGTAAAATCAACTAAACTAATTAAATTAGATAAAAATGTCAAAAACTATGTGAATTATACTTAAAGCTAATTTTATTTTTGTTATATATATTATAGATTAAGCCCTTAATTGAGTTGGTATGACTAGTCAACTAAGCATCAACTTATGCAAGTAATGGCTAAAATATCATTGTTTTATAAAATATATTATATTATTTTGGGGTGTGTTTTTTATTTACATTTTATAGAAAAATATGTGCACATTATAAGATTTAAACCTAAAACACAATAATTTTAACATTTTTTTACCATTTCAATCAAAATCTTATTTTTTTAATTTTTTATAAATATATTTTTTGTATAATTTTATTTTTCACTCACATCGTGTTATAAACTGAAAATAAAAATCTTTTTAAAAATTTATTTTGTAATAGTTGAACTAGTGAGTTAATAAGTTGAAAAGAAAATCAATAGTGAATCTATGGCTTACAATATAGTCCATGAATGAAGTTTACTTGCAATTTTATCTGCTCCAGAATTCTTAAACTGAGCTTCCTTATGTTTTTATTTCAGTTTGGTTCATCAAAATGGTTGATGCACTTCTATTTAAGATGGTCGAGGAGAATATCTGTCAAACAAAACAAAGGTGTGTTAAGCGACATTGGAGCTTATATAGTAAAACAAAAAGTAAATGCTCGACTGAAGAAGTGGAAGGTGGTAAAACGATGCATGGTTAGGGAACATAGTTACCCTGGGTTCGAAAATTTATATAATCTATAATTTAACCCATTTACTATCCCTAATTTTTTTGTTTTTATTGTAATATAATAATTCTAAATGATGCTGATGTAAGTGTTATGGGATTAGAACTTAAGTCTCGTAAATTGTATAACCTCAAACGATTTTTTATTTTAAATTCGTTTAAATTAATTTAACGCTCGAAAGATGAGAATTTATAAAAAAAAAATTTAAAGCATTGAAGTAAAACGGAAACAAATACAAAAGATAAAGAAACACAAATCAAAGTTACAAGAAAGCAATGCACAGAAAATATTTAAATAAATACTCTCAAATATATTTAATAATTATAAATGGAAAGATTACAAATTAAAAGGGAATGATTTTATCTATATTTGAGCTCCCGGATCTAATAATATAGTTTAAAGTATATCGACGGTTGAAATCAAAACTAATCTACAAATTGAGATTTTTAAAAGAATTTTCTAAGATCTCTTAATATTACTTTACATATTTCTCCCAAAACTCTAATTTTATTTAAGTGTTTTATTGAATCAGTAAAATTTTAAGTAAATAAACTTTTCTATATGTTTCATGAATCGAATCAATTCAAATGAATCAAATAAATTCTATTTAATCAATTCATGTATAATAATCACAAACTTTAATTCATGATGAGTGATACAAGACATGAGTTGGCATATTCAAAATACCCAATCCATAGAGATTGAAAATTTGAAATAGTCTTCTCCCAATATTTCAATGTATCCCTTCAGTTTCCTTTCAAAAATTAAAGCAAAGAAAAAAGAAGGGAAAAACCTAGTCAAATCCCATTGTCTTTCTCGACCCAAAAGCTGTCCCATTTTGTCTTGGATGTCGTAAGTTTGTTTAAATTAATTTTAACGTGGTTATTAAAAATAATGAGACCAAGATAATGATGAGATCGATGCTGAATTTTTTGTATGGTTCCCCCATATATTAAATACGAAATTTCATGTAACTTGTTCCACTAAAGGCCAACACTATACATATATAATTGTTATTGAGAAGAGTAAAAGTTCCCCAACACCCAATGGCTTTAATCAATTTGTCCTTAGCTTCACCCTCACGAATGGCTTCTTCCTATATCTATATCCGTATCCGCATGACACCTCATTTACCTCACTGTAATATTTATAAACTCACTCGAATGATTTTCGACTTGAGGTTTATTTGAATGGACCACACAGTTACTTTTATTAAGATTAAAAATAATTATAGTGATAAGATTAACTATTATTACAGTGAGGTAAAAATTTTTACTGTATTACAGACATCGTCAATCCAAAGACACTCTTAGATTAATTATTTTTATTAAATAGTTAAATTTAATAAGTTATAATATGCTTCAATTTTTTATTATTTGTATATTTGGAATTTAATCCTCATAAATTTCAATTTAAAATTTACATTTAATCGTTAACATTATTAAAATTCTTCTATTAAATTTATTTATGTAACATTTTAAAACTTAAAACAATACTCACTCGATAATCATGTCAAAAAATAACATCGTAATAGACCTAAATTTAACAAAAGTATACGTCAACATTTTAATTAAAATAAAATATTTAGACTAACTAATGATATTATAAATGATGTGGTAGCAAATTATGTCAAAAATTAAAGTATAAAGATTAAATCTCAAATTTGAGCATAATATAGGAACTGAAATTAAATTTTGATAATTTTATATAATCTAAAAATTAGAGGAACCATAATTAAATTTAACCATTATTGTTAATAATGAAAAAACTTGGACATGTGCCTTCCTTTTATATATATATATATATATATATATATATATATATATATATATATATTAATATGAATATTATCTTAAAAAGCATTAATATATCATTTGGTATGTAAGTTTTACTTTAATGTTCAATTTGACACATGACTTTAGTTTTAATGTTTAATCTAGTCACTAGGCCAATCTGCATCATAAAACCTAATGAATATTTGACTTGTGTGATCTAATAAAAAAACATAAATACTTAATCAAAACAAAAAAAAATTAATGTATTAAATTAAATATTAAAACTAAATTTAAGTACCAAATACTATATTAACCTTATAAAAATACTATATTCGGCTACTTTCTTTTGAGTTTTCCTTCAATTAACGTCTTGACTTTGCCTCCCTTCTTTACAAGTTCCTTTTTTCAAATTGAAACAGAGCGACTATTGGGTCACTTGTACAACTATGCAGGGGCGGGTGGGTTAGGTTTGGTTGCATCTTAGTTCCAAATTACAAAATTTTTATTTTTAGTGGATTATAAGAGGAGAGTAAAACTCTAACAGTAACGTGATTCAAATACATTTGAGACGGTGAACACCGCAACCATCGTACCAACACACAAAGTAATTAATAATATTAAGCTTAAACATTGAATTGGTTCAGTTTGTCCATTTGATTTTATTATTTAGATATTAATGAATTATTTAAAATATATTATGATTTATTTTTATAGTAAATTGCACCCATGGTCACATTTGTTTACTTAAGGTTACATTTTAATCACTTATGTTTGAAATGTTACGTTTTAGTTACTTACATTATCGTGTTGTAACATTTTAGTCACCGAGCCGTGAATTATTGTTAACGATGTAATGGTAAGCTGACGTGACACATTAAATTATCATTTCAAACCAAAATTTTAGGTTAAATTATACAATTAGTCCTAATAATTTTTCGTTTTGAGCAATTTAATTTTTTTGTTTTATGTTCTTTTAACTTTCCTTTTTTTTTTCTTTTTTTTCATTCTTTTCTGTTTCCCCCTCTGTTTTCCTAACTTCTCGATTTCTTTTAACATATCAGGAAGTCGAATTGGCAGTGAAGAAAGAAGTAGGAAGCCAAAAGCCAAAAGCTATCATTGCCTATAACCAAAACCCATAAACCCGTATCATGCTTCTTTCATTCTCTTTTTCTTCTTCCTCTGTTTTCCTACATTCTCCATTTCTTTTAACATATCAGGAAGTCGAATTGGTAGTAAAGAAAGAAGCAGGAAGCCAAAAGCCATCATTGGCTATAACCAAAACTCATAAACCCATACCATGCTTCTTTCATTCTCTTCTGCTTCTCCCTCTATTTTTTTACATTCTCTATTTCTTTTAACATATCAGGAAGTTGAATTGGTAGTGAAAAAAGAAGCATGGTATGGGTTTTGGTTATAGGCAATGCTGGCTTTCGGCTTCCTGCTTCTTTCTAAACTACTAATTCGACTTCCTGATATGTTAAAAGAAATGGAGAAGGTAGAAAAACAAAGGAAGAAACAGAAGAGAATGGAAAATAAAGAAAAAAAAAAGGAAAATTTAAAGAACATAAAAGAAAAAATTAACTTACTCAAAATGAAAAACATAGGAATCGATTGTATAATTTAACCTAATGATTTAACGTGCCACGTCAATTTATCGTTGCACCTTTAATGGCAATTCACGACTTAGTGACTAAAATGTTGCAACACGATAACGTACGTGACTAAAACGTAACATTTCAAACATAAGTGACTAAAAATATAATCTAAGGTAAACAAAAGTGACCATGGATGTAATTTACCCTTATTTTTATTATTTAAATTGAATATTGAGTTGATACAAAGTAAATTTCTTTTATCTAAACTTTATATGAATTAAATTTATCTTGTTTGTATATAAATCTCATTATAGATTTTGATCATATCTGTTCTTTTTGACATAATGCCTAGAACTATCCATAATTCTTCCCCAACGCATAAATAGAAGGATAATACATTTGAGTACACTTAAATCCACATAATCTTATCTTGATAACAATAACCATGCTCAACCAGCATCAATCTTAACTTTTAAATAATCAAATCACATAGTATAATAAAATATAGATTCCTTTCCAAAAAAAATAATATGTAGAATTTATTTAATATAACCCTCAAAATAGGGAGTAAAGTTATAGTAAAATTATATTATAAGAGATGAGAAATTTATTTGCGTGGTTTAGCCAAAGTCGTCATCATAAATAATTTACATGAATTCAACATTTTAAACTAAGCGTGGTCTCTATGTTTCCTTTTTCTTCTTTCTAAAAGTGAAGTTCTTTTTATCCTTTTTATTCCTATTGTTCTTTTTTTTCGTTTTAAATTAAGCTTCTCCTGTTTTTGAATCCCAATTTTGGGTTATTTTCTTCAAATTTTCTTTAATTCTTCAACTAGAGTTTCAGGCATAGATGGTAAACATGATGGACTTAGGTTTTGAATTTGACCTGATACGATACGAGGTCTTGGATAGTAAAAATAATTGTTTTTATTGGTTGTCTGAAGCTTTATGTGTTTTAATAGAGTTTTTGTATGTGTTTTAGTTTACTTATTATATTTTATCACATCATTATCTCTTTAAAGAAATGAAGATATTGTCAATGCATTTGTAAATTGAGAATGACTGAACCTATTGTTAGTAGGATTAAAGTTTACACCTCTTTTTAATGATCTTGAAATACTTCTTTAAACATGGACTTGTCATGCAAGTTCTTTTATTGCTTTAGCATAATGATTTATTTAACATTTCAATTTTATAAAAAATCATTTTAACCATTTATTTAATTATTCGTCTCTTTTAATCCTTAAACATATATTATTTTTCTAATCACCTCAAAATAAAAAAATTAATATATATTTATCTCTCCTTTGTATTTATGTTTTCTATTAACTTAATCTAACTTATGACTTGTATGAAACAAATTTTAGTTTATGTTGCAAAAAGATTATTATATTATAAGAGTTGAAAATATTATATGCATATATATATATATATATAAAAGTATTGTATTGTTGCTTCCAACACTATTCATTACTTGAGTGAAAAATAGTGACCTTAGTGGCCGTCTTTAATTAATATGTATGATACCTAACTTTGACAACTATTGCAACTAGAGAAGTCATAAATAAAATAATTGACAAAAATCATATAATTACTTGATAAAATCTCTTGAAAAGAAAGAAGAGAGAGTTTTAAATATAAAGTATGAAGAAAAAGAAAAAGAGTATATGCCTCGAAAACCATTAGTAAGGTGGGCAGTGCAGGGCTTTGTGAAATCAAAGAGGGCCCATTAATAAAGCATGGTTTCTTATCATTCCAAACAACAATGAATTTCACTTTCTCCAAACAACAATAATGAGGATGAATTAGAGGTTAAAAGGATTAATAAAGTAGTAGAAATTATATTTTACTTCTTAAATTCATGTAGATTGTTCATTTTTATTATAAAAAAATAAGTCTACACATGATACGTCATGTGTAACTGTCTAGTTATTTCGTCAATTACTTAAGTTTTTAACAATAAAAATGAATAAAATTTTTAACAGAAGTGACTAATTTACTCTTTGATCTAATATATAAAAATTAATTTATCTATTTGTTAAATAAAAAATTAAATGCAATTTAACTCATAGGGGTTGATAGTACTTCAACCAAATTAGAAGTGATAACAAATGCAAAGCAACAAAGGTAAAGGGTCAAATGAGACCCACTTTGGGAGGGAGTTGCCGCGATGACAAGATCCGTCCCCTTGATACCAAATATATCTGTTAAACAAGTGTAATGACCATTTCTACTTGTACTTTTTCAAGTGCTCGAAGATAATATGCCTAAATATCATCATTTTGAAAGAGATTTTACATTGAATTCAATATATAAGTTGAAGAATCTAAATATTTTACTTTTCAAGTTTTCAATCTATTAAATTTAAATTTGTTCTTACAAAAAATTGAATAAAATGTCTTAAAATTATCATTTAAATTTTTAAATATTATAATTAAATCTTTAAAGTATTAATATCATATCAATTCGGTCCTTTCATCAATCTAGCTTGGTAAAAGTATTATAAATGCTCTTATATTAGAAGTCAAATTGTATTTTGTCTCATCTACTCAAAAAATAAGCAAATTAGTCCTTGTACATTAGATTAAAGAGCAAATAGGTCTTTCTGTTAAAAGTTTCACCCATTTTTTATTTTTAAAAATTGGTCCTTATATGCTAGCATGCCACGTGTAACTGTTTGATTATTTTGCCAGTCACGTCAATTTTTAACAGTAGAAATAAATGAAAATTTTACAATAAAAGACTAGTTTACTCTTTTATCTAATGTGTAGGGATTAATTTGTCTATTTTTTGAGTAAAGAGAGTAAATGCAATATGATTTTTAGTACAAAAGCCTCCATAGTACTTTTGCCGTATTAGCTTTGGTATTAAATACTAACTAAAATATGAAATAAAGCATATTTAGAACATGAAGATTGAATTATAAACACACACATATATTTGTTGTATTAGCAACTTGAGTATGAAACATTTATAAAAAGGAATTAACCTTCCTTAAATTTTATTGATAGTGTTTTTTAAGGCTTGATATAAAAATTGCCCCTGAATTATATTCACTTTCCCATTTTATTATAAAAACATTTTTAATCCAAATTGATACTTAAACTATTTTTTCTTTAAATAAATGTCTCCGTCAACCAACCATTAGTTAATTATGATCAATGATGATATGGTCCAATCATGTGACGACATGTGGCTAAAAAAACCATATAAGCAATGCCACATAATTATATTTAGCAAACAATTTTAAAAATAAAAATTGTAAAAAATAAAAATAGAAAAACATATAAAATTTCAAAAAATATTAATGAAAAAATATTAAATACATAATTTTAAAATATAAAAATATATTTTTCAAAACTAATAATTTTATGACATGTGGTGCCTTTTACTTATTTTAATTAATTTTTTAATCTTTTAATTTTTTCTTTCTTTCTTTACATTTTTCTACGTCTTTCTTTCTTTCTATTTTGTTTTTTTTGTTTTTATTTATCAAAATAGAACATTTTATAGATTTAAAATTTTATTTATTCTTTTATTTTTCTCTCACTTTTAACATTCTTGTTTTCTTTCTTTATTCTCTTTCCTCTCTGTTTTACGTTCATTTCTTTATTTTTCTTCTTTTCATAACTCCATTGTTACCACCGTTAACAATCATACTCTAGTTACCTTTACTGGTCAACAAAAGCACTAAAATGATCCTCTTCTTTCTTTCACTTCAAATCTCCAAATGATTTTCTGGGTTCTTTGATATTTGCAAATGATATTTTCAAGTTGTTTAAAAATATTGAAAGAAGGTTTAGGGAAAGATTCTCAAAAAGAACCAAATAAAAGAGTTTCGATATCATCTTCTTACCTCGTAATCGATTATTGATTGATTATTGATTTATCATTTCCAGTGTTAGTAGTAAGGAGATACAACCCAGTCTACATTATCAATAATAGTGAAACTATGAAAATAAATCAAGAAAAATTGTTTTAGTGAAAATAGAAAAAAGAAAAAGCTTATATGAACATTCAAACCAAAACCTATATTGGCTTTACCATCACAAGCCTTCTTCTTGAGGTTGGTAGAAAAAAAGTCAACTGCATGAACCTCTACCTCGTTTTCATTATAGGAGGTTAAGCAATGCTCACCTTGGAGCCGATGAGGTTAACAATGAACTAAATTGTTGTGGGATTTGTTTTGTTGGGGAAAGCTTGATTAATGCAATACTGATACTTTAAATATCTAATTGTAATAAGTCGTAATTTAATGATTAATGTAATATCTAAACTATATCACCCTTCGCCCGACCCTATCATCGGGTTCGAGCTATAGGTTGTTACATTCATTTTTAGAGAAATTACAGACAAATTCACAATAAATAATCATTTTCGCTCGTATTCAAACATCAATCATGATTAAATTACAATCATAAATCATTTTGGGGTCCTGATTGAGCTTATGAAAGCTCTTTTGTCAACCCAAATACAAAATAGAACCAAATTGCAAAGTTTTAAAAGTTCAAGACCAACATCGTGACGTCTTCTATTCCATGTAGGGACGTCACCAAAACAGTATGTCACGTCACGATGTCAAGCCACTAGACATCGCAATGTCACTTACTGTTGGCCGACGTTATGATGAGGTAAGTTGGTCATCAAAACATGGACCCTATTTTTGGTAAAATTTGAGCCATTTGGTACCTATTCAAAAGTTTCCATTTCAACCATTCAAAGATGCATCAAAATATCATTCCCAATTGTCTCAAAACTTACCAAAACATGCCAAAAAGTTCAAACAACTACGTTCAAGCTTCCATCAAAACATTCATTACATGTACATCATTTAAACCTCAACAATCCAATGCCAATTACCACATATTCACCAAGTCATTCCATCCCAACTTTACCTATGCCAATCCACTTTAAAACATGCAACTTCATATACCATACATATCTCGAGCATATAAATCAAAATACACCAATTCAACTAAGTGTTACAAATGCCAAATCATGCATTTCTAAACCACATACCAATACCAACATCTAAATCACATTAACCAAGTTCAATACCATATTTAACTCATAAATACTTATATACATCAAGGATAACACCAAGACATCTTATATACATGCCACAATCCTTGACTCAAAATGATCAAAAGCTACCAATTCGGTGATAGGATAGTGTGAGCTTCAAAACACTATAGGTTGACGTGTTCCGCAAGGTAACGATCTACAAAGAAAAGGGAAAACAAACGGGGTAAGCATATAAGATGCTTAGTAAGTTCATAGGCATTAAACAAAACTTAGCTTAACTTTCAATTAAATATACTAAGCTACTTAGCTTGGTAGAGATTGTCTTGACATGGCAAATCTTAATAACAACAAGGTGAGATTTAACATATAATCAAATCAAATAACATCTCAATCACTTATCATACTAATTCATGTCATTTTGTACAACAAATTTTCAATCTCATCCAATCAAGGGATAACGTAATCACATATATGTTCATAACATTACTATAATACAATATTCAAGTTAAATTCAACATTTCTCTAAATGAACATCAAAATCGTTATATCTCATTTTAGTTTCTCATTTCATATGAATTGTATCACCGAATAAACTCTAGTAAACAAACTCGAATATACAGGTATCTTCGTTACATCAGTTTCTTGTTCGAGCTAAGAATATTCATGTCAGGTTACCCGTCCGGGCTAAACCTTTAAAACGACACCAAGTTACTCGTTTGAGCTAAACCTGTGTCATATGTATTTGGGTATTCGCAAAAAATGCTAGTCCTTAGTAATCATCTGTAGTAAATCCTGTACTAGTGCGCACAAAACTCAATTGGCATGATAATCATATTCTAACCTTTATTAAGTTCACATAGGCCTTATTTTCACATATAACCATCATTTTACAATTTAGTCAAATTCTCACTTTTCATACCAATTTACAACCAATTAATCCACAATCAATCATACATATACAAATTAAACACATAATTACTTAAACACATAAAAATACCATATGAACTTACTTGGTTAAAATAGCAAAAAAATTGGATTTTCAGGGACTGATCAATAATTTTGGCTTTTCTTCAATTATCTCTTATTTGATCCAACTCTCGATCTAAACAATTATTTTAGACAATTCATCAATAATTTTTTTTCATATTATGCCATGATATGTATGAACCTATATTTTTTTATTTCCCTAAAGTTTTACATTTTATTCAATTTAATCCCTAAAACAGAAATAACTGTAACTTTAAATTTTGAGCTTTGGTTTGAAAACCAACCTCAATTACATTCATTATAGACACTCTACTATCTGTTATTATTGAAAATTTACCTCAATTTCACAATTTATTCACTTTAGTCCTTATGTACAAAACTAACAACCAAATATTACATTTTACTCATTTTTCATAATCTAAACTTAAACTCTATCAATTTAACACAAATTTCTTCAATAAATCAATAATGGAAAATTTCAAAAACTTTAACAATATTTCAAATTGGTACATTAGCTAGCTAAGTGAAGCTCCCATGATCTAAAAAACATAAAAATTACAAGAAAAAAACTTAGAAATGCATACCAATTGAGGGACCGAATGTTGAAACCTTTAGAAAGTTTTTCTTCTTTCTTTTCTTTGTAGAAATTGGGTATAAGATAAAGATGAAGACTCTTTTCTTTCTTTCCACTTAAATTTATTTTTATAGTATGATTAAACATTTTATTAACTTTAATTAACCTATTTTAATTAAGCTAATTATGATTTAATTTAATTAGCTTAAGCCACTATCGACCACTATGTACTAAATAATATGGTCTATTAGTCACTTTAGTGCTTTGAATAATTATTATTTAAGTCCCTAAGTCTTTAGTAAATTTAAAATCTATAGTGATAAAACTTTTACAATTTAGTCATTGTACCTAAATTGAATAATTAATAGACAAAATTGACGGGCCAAAATTTAATATATTTTTATACTAACCCTGTAAATATTCATATTTACTATTTACAAACCTAGCTTATGGAAATGGGATTATAAAACTGCATTTTCCGGCACCATTAAAAATTGAGATGTTACATAAATAATAATTTAAAGACATTTGATGTAATTAATTATTAATGTAATATATATTTATGAATAAGGGAACAACTCCCTTAAACAAAACAAACTTTCGCAACATAGGGCCAAATATACTACATACTTTATTAGTTTCAAGACATCGAAAATTCTTGCAACTAGTTGATAAAAAAATCAACAAGATCTTGGTGGTGCTCCTTTGATAGTTTGGCTATTCTGTTTGCTACTAAATTGACTTTATGTGGAATGTAATTGAAAATCAAAGCACAACAGATCAGTCTCAATTCATGCACATATTTGACCAACAAACATGGTAAAGTAGAGGAATTCACATCATAGAATAGATCAATTGCAGTTTTGCTATCACTTTCGACCATAATATGGGTACATCCTCTCACCAAAGAAATTTGTATTTAGTCTCAAATTGCTCACAATTTTTCCTACAAAATTGAGCTAATATCAATGTTCTTACAAAATTCCATAATCTAGTTTCCATTCAAATTTCAATATAAACCACCAATTGAGCTCCATCTGTCAATAACATTGACAAAGCCATATGTATTCACCTTAGTCCACCCCACATCAGGAGTTACCCAATACACCTATTCGTCTTGTTGGAAAAATTGTTTATGAAAATGGTTTTGTTACACAACAAAATTTAAAAAAATTTCATAAAACATGAACCTTTATTGTGTTGTCTATGGCAATAAAATTTACCAAATTATTACCTGTGTTTCTAGACTAGTGAGACTTGTAGATTTCTAGCTTTCAACTAAACAATCTTCTTCGTTATTCTCAAACCCTCAATTGCTAAGAAAGTGAGCTCTCTCTCATAATGAACCGACCACAGAATGAGCTGTAACTTTCCAATGAAAAAAGTTACTTTCTCTATGGTAACCAAAATCGAAATTACTATAATGAGTACTCGAGAAAAATAAAATTTATTTTGTAGCTACATAAATTTCTCTAAATTTGAACATAGTATCCATTTATAACTAATATGTCAATTTAGCTATCCCGTTGTCCCTATGTATGAGAAAAATCACAAGAGTTTTACTTGAATAAGAAGAGAGGAAAAAATATTTTAATAAAAATCCAAAGTTCCCTTAAAACTCTTATATGGTGGGCGACACATTCACACTAGGATACCCAATGTACCACTACCCTATTACTATTGGGCTCCTTGAGCCTTTCATGTATTATGTATAATTATATGCGCAGTCCAGTTTTAATTAAAACAAGTTCATATAACCCAATAATAAGTTTTCTATCCCAAAAATATTATTTTATTCAATTAAATTATTTTCTCAACCCAATTTTGTTTTGATTAAAGTCATGACGACTTTATCGTATTAGAATTTATGAGTAAATAAATTTAAATGTCATGTTTAATAAATTGCGATGACCAATTAATTTAATTTTTAATTTAATTTTCACTTTGAACACAGTTGTTTAATTACAATAAATTAAATAATAACTCAAAGAAATTAAATTAATTTCTAAGTCATCTCTTTTTCCTTTCGAAAAAATACATTTACTGCGGATAGTAATACATGTAATTTATTTCTCTTTCATAATTTTCATTTGTTCGTATCGATGAGCTAATAGAAGGACCGATTGGACTTAAATAATTTGTAATTAAGTTCTAACTATTCATCTATTAATTTCAACATTATTTAGTTATGAAGTCAATCCACTAAAAGTTCCATGACTAAACCCTTCATTATATACCATTATGAAAGCAATTTAAATTTATGCTTTATCCAACGACCTTGTCATTACTTTATTATCCTCATAGGATATCAATAATCTCTTTGGATTAAATTTATTCACCTAATATCATACTATTTTATCTTATGTTCACCATCCCATCTTCCACAATGAAAAAGATTATTACTAATAAATAGTAATAACAATAATTTTTCAAGGTGGCCACGTTCCTTTTTCATAATTCATGCAATGTTAGTAAAAATATACCATTTACTCTTTTAATCGAGCTTTGAATTCCACTATTGTAGGTGAACTCATGCCATACATAAGTCATATACCCAACATATTAGCTCTCAGCTCTGATACTAACTGAGTATAGGCTTTCAATATATCAAAGTATATGAATTACATGCATATAGTTAGTCATCTACTCAAGATTAAGGTAAGCCACATTATGAATGTCCCAAGTGAATAAATCCAAAAATGGATCTAGGATAAGTTCAACTTAAGTCTTATCCGATGTATTATCAATCTAGACAATCAAATGTGACATAATCCCTTTCATTTAACAAACAATAACCTTTTTAATTATCTTATACAAGATTGAACATAAGCTAACTAGGAAAAATTGTGATAAATTTCTGGAGCTCAATACTATGGGGATAATAACTAACAAGGTCTTATTTAATGTCAGATCAACAAACTTCCTTACAAAAACCTCTTTCACCATGTTGTACACTAATAGGCCTACTGTCTCCCACTAGCTCTAAAAAACTAAGGATGTAATCCATCTATCCTTGGAGCTTTTAATAGTGCTATCTCAAACAAAATCCATTTAACCTTATCAAAAGCTACATTTTTTCCAAAGTCCTCAAGTCCTTGACATTGATTGTAGGAAACATATTTGTATTAGGAGATTACCAACATCCCCTTCCACAAAATAAAGATTTCTAAAAAAAGGAATTGCCTTGCTTTTGAGAGTTAACTTATCAAAGTACCACTCTCCATTGGATAGTCTCAAAGCCTGAATATAATTCTTCCATTTGTGCGCCATAACTCTGCTATGAAAGTACATGGTATTTCGATTTTCCTGCATTACCATTCTAATCTTCACTTCTATTTCCACATAAGATCATCATGGTTCAGAATTTTTTTACAGGTTAGCTCTAAGTTCACAAAGATAACTTAGCTATAGCCTATTTCTTTCTTCTTTCCAAGTTGTCAAAACACATTTTTGTTCCACTCATTAGTCACTGCATTTTTGTTTGAAACTATCCATTGTCTTTGTGATTGATTGATGATTGAACCTATTATTTTTTTACCATATCGTTAAATCCAATATGATCAAGCTAGCCCAGAAAAAACCAAAAAGTTACCTCCTTCCGATAACTCTCCATTACACTTATAACGATCAATAGTTGTATTTAATCTGATTTGAACTTTAGAAGATGATTAACTATCATAGCCAGAAAAGCAGTCATCCCATATTTTATTACAAATACATAGATCCAAACACACTAAAACAGTCTTGTTACTTTATATAAATTTTGGTCCTTAAAACCTCATATATCGTATGCAACTATGATTGAGAAACTCTTGAAAATATTTGCACGAACCAATCAGACGACCTTGGTTTCTATTTCTACCTGCAAGACTCAAAGCTAAATTAAAACCACCATTTATAATCCATGGATCATTAGTGAAATTACGAGTAATGAATGCCAAATTATCCCATAATACCTCCCTCTTTGTTCCATAGGGGCTTTACCATACAAATGTAGCATAACAATAGCTAGTAGAATTCTGGCCTTATATATAATAATAAACAAATTGGAAGTTATTATAAAGAATTTCCACAAATATTGAATGATACCAACATACCCATATATAGCCTGAAAATCTTCTTTCCTCAATACGATAAGAAAAAAAGAACTCCGAGTTTAGAGATAACTGTAACACCTCTAACTCGTAACCGTCGCTGAAAAAAGTTAAGAGGTATTACCAGACTTGTAATTCAAATCAGAATAATTATTTATCCAGAAACATCATAATTTAATCAATAACATTCATTCACAACCATTATGAACTTAAATCAAACATATCAAACTTTAATCATACATTCAGGACTAAATCGTAACATAATACAAATTTAAGAAATTTAGAAATTTTTCAACTTTTTAACTATCACATGCCCGTGTGAATAGGTCGTGTGCTTCACACGGCATTAGACATGCTCGTGTCTCTAGCCTGTGCTCAAAACTGACTTGGTCACACGGCCTAGCACATGCTTGTGTGTATGTGACCGTGTAGCCTGCTCAGGCTCATTTCGAAATAGCCTTCGAACAACACGACTGATACACACGCCCGTTTCCCTACCCGTGTGGGAAAAAATAGGCTATTTACAAAGCCATCTTGCCACCTTAATATCACAAGCATACATAACCACAATTGGCAATTATTTTACAACCATTTCATATGCAAAATATAACCAATTCATACCTATTCCATCTTTATTCACAACAAAACATATTAATTTATCAACATTCAACTCCATATATACCAAATACCATTCATCAAATTTACCATATTAAAGACATATAGTATAAGCTTTCATACTAAGCCAACCATTTCCAATTTAAGCCACATCACATAGCTTGATCAAATACTAAAATTCACATAACATTCTTTAGTATAAGTAGCCATATGATTCAACCTAAAAACTAGCCTATACATGCCATATTTACATCATTTACATAAGTTCCAAAAGTACCAAAAGTCGCCTAGATAGTGTGATAGTAATCTCTGACTTTAACCGAATCGAGCAAGCTTCGGATCTATAAAACACAGAAAAATAAACGGAGTAAACATTAAGCTTAGTAAGCATGTATAATATAAATTTAAACTTACCAGACAATAAGCATTTTAACAAATTAAAATCCAACCCATTTGTTCATAATGGCTATTCATATCACCAATCACAAGTTAGTTATCTCATATTCATCTATTCATCAATTCATAAGAATGAAACCAACCACATATACATTCATATAACATCCAAAACAACTCTCAATTCATGTAACTCAAGAATCATTGTATCCATACTAATCATAAATCTCATGTACTCTTATAACATATAATCCATGTGAACCTTATAATCCATGTAACATGAAATTTATGTAATGTATATTATTCATGTAACATGTACTTTATGTTTCATATCAGTATAATGCCCGTTGAACCTTCAAAAATATCGAGGACATTCGAGTGATACACACTAAGTGTATAAATAAGAAATCCGTCAATTCATCATCATATACGATCTTTCGAGCCATTATTGGTATGCTTCTCTTGAGCCGATAAACGGTAAGCTCCGTAGAGCTGAAATGGTAAGTCCTTAAGGACTGAAACGGTAAGCTCCGAAGAGCTGAACGGTAAGCTCATAAGGGCTAAAATGGTAAGCTCATACGAGTTGTGGTGAGTCTGCAACAAATGCCAGAACTCGACCAAATGGTAACCCTAGTGACATGCCACTTGTATCCTACGACTTTCTACGGTTCAAACGGGACTCGAAAATAAATTTGAGCATATAACCAATAGGCATTTCAATTCTATAATTCATATATATACATTCATACAATATTCAAGATAAAAAAATTCAATTATAAATATAAGTTCGATTCTAATTATACGAAATTACCTCGAGTTGCTCGAATATCAACTATCGGTTACTCGTTAATCTTTTCCTTCCCCCGATCTAAACCCGAACTCGGCTTATCTTGCTCTATATATTATCAAATTCAACATTTTTAGTAACCATTTAATTCAATTCACACATATTTGATAATTTACATATTTTCCCCTATACTTTTGACTACTTTGCAATTTAGTCCTTTATTTTTAACCACAATCCACCTTAGTCGAATTCTATATGGTATTATACTAGCCCATATTTTTACTTTATTCACATTTCCAACCACAACATTTCTATCTTTCATAATTTAATCCCTAATTCTTATTTTTGTCAAAAATCACTTTATAAAACTTGTATATCTATTAACAAGCATCAATAATCTAACAAGAAACTTTAAAATACCTAAGTATTCAACAATGGAATATCTCAAAATCTTTAACAGTTTTAAAAATGAAGGTACGGGTCAGCTAGATTAAGTTGCAACGAGCTCAAAAATGTAGAAATCATTAAAAACGAGACAAAAACCATACCTTAATTGACAAGGAGAGCTTGGCCGAAAGTCTAGCCCTAAAATGGCTGATTTTCTTTCTCAAAGTCGGCTTGGAGAAGATGAATAGCCAAAAAATATGATTTTGGTTTTATTTAATTTAATTTAATAATCTATTTACTATTTTGACCTTTAAAAATAATTCTATTTACAGAACTACCAAGCCAACTACTCCACTAACTTAATAATAGACTAATAACCACATAAGGACTTAAGATTTAAGGTTCTCTAGCTTTTAAGCACTTTTAATTAACAGCACACAAGTTTTACGCGTTACGCGATTAAGTCCTTTTTACAGAATTAAGTATTTAAATGATAAAATTCCTTTACGAAACTTTCAAATAATTAATCTATCATGCTGTAGACCTTATTAAAATAATAAAATAAATATTTTGACTCAGTTAAGTGGTTCTGAAATCACTGTTTCGATTTGACCTAAAAACGGCTGTTACAATAACTTTATTTACTTTATTGTTTCATATTCTAGTTTCCAAGAAAACTAAAATATTTGGTCAAAATTCTCTTTTATATCCATCCAAAAACTTGTGAAAATCGGGTTGCCACAACTCTGTGATGGAAAGTATAGATCGTAAATTAATATGAGCACTATTCAAATTTAAAAGTGATGATTTATCATCTTACAAATTTAATTATTTATAAGAACTATTCAAATTAAAAGTGATGATTTATCATCCAATGAATATATTTCTATGGGACATGTTTCTCCCAAGAAGTATGCCCAATATGAAGAGTTGTGGCTCGTTAAATTGTATTCATTAAGTGTATATAAATAGAGGTATTATGGTGCACACAAATATATTATTACAATCAATCTTATTTTCAAAAACTAGAGTAAGAGTTAGGGAATTCCTCGATTTTGCTAATCAAAGGAAATTCAAAACTTTGTTGTATCCCGGGAGGACCTTTGTCTTAATCCCTTAGCAACTTTGTGTGGGGGCAAATAGCTCTCTTTGGAAAGAGTTATTCGTGCCTCGAAGTCTACTTTAATTTCTATACAGGTCTCTGGTTCTATCGTCTCCACTCAAATTTTTTCTATAATCAAAGAAAACTATTTTTTGGAGATAGCGACAGAGGCTAACACCGCATTCAAAGTGATGAACCAAGAGTTTGTGAAACTTGATCGGTTTGATAGTTCAAATTTCAATCGTTGGAAGGACAAGATGTTGTTCCTTTTTACTGTCATAAATGTGGCGTACGTTCTGGATCTAAACCTATAAGCCGTAGAGGATCCCACCCTCAATGCAAATTCTAAGAAAATTGTAAAAGTTGCTGAACTTAAAAAGAAGCGCAAAGAAGACAATTGTACACTTCGAGGACACATTCTTAACCCTTTGTCTGATCGATTGTATGATCTTTACATGTCAATGCAATCCCCGGTGGAAATATGGAAAGCTCTTGAAGAGAAATACAACACCGAGTAACAATGTACTGATAAATTTTTTATGATAAAGTATTTTGAATTCAAAATGCTCGATAGTATCCTGATCATGGATCAAGTCCATGAATTACAAGTCCTTGTAATTAGGCATCGTGACTTGAAAGTTGTTATTCTGGAATTGTTACAAGTTGGGGCTATCATTTCGAAGTTGCCGTCGTCTTAGAACAATTATCAGAAGAAACTTCTGCATATGGCAGATGACTTCACTGTGGAGAAAATACTTAGGTATTTGCGTATTGAAGAGGAAACTTGGAAGCGTGATGCGGCGTATCTTCCCCAAAGTTCTAAAGTGAACCATGTGAGCAAGTCTAAGAACTTTCGAAATGGTAAGCGAAAGGCCACATTCGAGACCAATGACGTGTAAGACAAGAAGAAAAAAACTCACAATTATTATGATTGCAATAAGAAATGACACTATATTAAGGATTGCAGACTTCGCAAAAAGAAGCAAGATGCCATAACTTCCAAAGCTAATATGGTGGAGGGCATGGACTTAGTGTCCATGGTTACGGAAGGGATAAAAAATTTGGAGATTGGTATGATTACTGAACTCAACATAGCCATGACTGATAAGTCTTGTAATTGGTGGCTCGACTTTGGAGCTACTGTCCATGTGTGTAATGACCGACAACAATTCAAAAGTTATGAACTAGTGGTAAACCGTGAAGTGCTTATGGGCAACTATCAATCGATTAAGGTGCTCGGTCAAGGGACAATAGAACTGAACTTCATATCTGGGAAGAAATTGACTTTGAATAATGTGTTGCATGTTCCCGATGTGAGAAAGAATTTAGTGTCCGCAAGTATTCTGTGTAATTCAGATGTGAAAAGATGGGCCACATGCACATGTAATATAGAATATGGACATTTGGGTTGTTTTAGTCCATTTGGGCTTCATTTAGCTCATTTGGGTTGAAATAGTTTATTTATAGCCTAATTTGTTGACATGCCCACTTAATATTGTTTTACTCTAATTTTTATAATCACAAAATTCAATACATTATTTAAAAATGGACAAATTTTGACTTAGTATGAGTTATTAGTCTTTGTTTATGTTTAAATTCTGATGGTTAAAAAGTTAGGATCTAATTAAACTCTTGTGGATAAATTTTACCTTTATCTGTAAGAGTTTTAGGTAGCTTGAGCTCTATGGCTTGGGTTTCTATAAATATGGTCAGCCTCTTTGATTTGTATTTGTCTTAAAATTATTTTGTTTATGGAAACACTCTAGAGTTCCTTTTACTGCGAGAACCCTTGTTTTATTCTTTTGAGAAGAAATTTAAACTCTTTTGAAATATTTCGTGAAAATTCTCCAATTATCCTACCTGATTGCCTTTTATGAAACATCTTATTTTAAGGAGGAACAATCTTTCACCTCTTTTCTATTCACTTGTAATGGCCTAAATTCAAAATTATCGGAACAGTGGTTTCGTAACCACAAATCCGATTTAAAGAGAAATTTATTTCAATATTTTTGCTTGAAAATTGATATGATAGGAAAATCGTATAAAAATATTGATAGAAAAATTTTACCAATTTAGTGATTAGATAGAAAAAGAAATTATTGAAGATATTGGGTAAAAACAAGGTATCGAGACCTCTACCTCGTAAAACTGAGTCAAAAATAATTTTATAAATATTTATGAAACGTTATTAATGTGGTGTTAAAATTTCGTTAGGAAATTTTAATGTTTGGGTAGTCAATTAAATGAAAAGGACTAAATTGTAATAGGTGTAAAAAGTTGTTAGAGTGATTAAATACCTTAAGAGTCTAATGAGAAAGGATTTAAAAGGCAATTAGACCCAAAATTTATTTGGGCTGGACGGCAAGGGTATGAAATCAGCAGAAAAATTGATAAATTAAGGGTAAATTGGAATATTGCAAAATTAACTAAATAAAACTAGGACTAAATAGGAAATATCTAGATTTCTCTTCATTTCTCTTCAATTCCAGCAGCTAAAAACGCCATAGGAGGGTTATCTAAGCTGGTATTTCATAATTTTTGCACCAAGTGAGTTAATCCTTGCCTTTTTCTTGTAATTTTTGTCTTTCTAAGACTTTTACAACTAGGTCCTACTATTAAATTCATTAGTTTTTGATTTCATGGATGAAATTGAAAGTCACCATGGTTGAGTGCTATAAGTTTATGATGAAATAGAATTAAATTAAAGCTTTAATTTGTTTATCAGATGATTTTATTAGGTAATTTCAATAGAAATTGATTTTTAGGACCTAATTGTGAAAATGCTTGGAATTAAAGCCTATTGCTGAAATTCTGATTCCTAAAGGTTGTAAACTAGTTTAAGGTGATATAATAAAATGTTAATTGAGAAAAATCAACTCAATTGAGAGGCAAATTGAGTAGGGACGAAATTATCATTTATTAAAAGCTTAGGGGAAAAATGGTAATAAACAGCTTGCACAAAAACAGTTTGGACAACAGCAGTAGACTAAATTTGAAAAATCACCATAAATTTTAGAAATCGAATTAGAAGATGAAAAAAATATGGCATTAAAGCTTATTGAGTGTAGTTTCTCATAGAAGAAATAGTGTAAGCAATGGATTTGTAAATTTTTAGATATAATGAATTTTGTGAGACAAGGTCAGAATGAATTTGGGTTCCCCTGTTCTGACTTTGAAAAATCATAAAAAATTTAAGAAAAACAATTATTGGCTTAAATTTATATGTATAGAATCCTTAATGAGTCTATTTTTAAGAGAACTAAATGAAAACATTATTTAAATTCTGTATGAAAAGATAATTAATTTTTAGTGAAGAAGGGTCAGAACTGTTGACAGCAGAACAGGGGTGACTTTAAAGAATAAAATGTACTTATTGGATAAACCAAAAATTCTGAAAATTTTATAGTAAAAATATATATGAGTCTAGTTTCAGGAAAAATTAATGGATCTTAATTTGGAGTTCCGTAGCTCAAGTTATAAATAATTTAGTGACTATGAATCAAGTAGACAGCTTTGAATGAACTATAAATAATAGTTGAATTATAGAGAATGTTGCATATGAACATGAAATGTATTAAATTGATAATTAAATTTATTTATTTAGATCCGGAAGATTCAAATACGAAGCTAGATCGAGGAAAGGAAAAAGTTCGAGATTAGTAGATTTTTACTGTTTACAAACAAGTATCAAGGTAAGTTCGTGTAACTTGAATTATATTCTTAAATGCTTGAGATTGTATGTTATTGATGTGAATATGATTTGAGTGTTCATTGTATGACAATTAATGAAACATTGATATATTTGATAAAATGGGAAGAAATCCCGGTTGAATGAGAGGAAAATTCGATGGATCTCTGAAAAGGAATTGAAGGTAAAAAGGATCTAGCCCGGACTGGTGATCCTATCCTGATATAGCCCTCCCGAAGAATATGTGTAAAATGGATTTAGCCCGGACGGGTAATCCGAATTAGGGTCCGAATTTAGCCTGGACTAGTAATTCAGATCCAAGCTCAATAGAGTAATTGTCGTTGCAGGGAATTTAGCCTGGACTGGTAATCCCGACAATGCTCTATGAGTTTATATTGCAAGGGATTTAGCCTGGACTGGTAATCCCGCTGCAAGGTTGAGGTTCGCGGGAGTGTGCTCTCTGAAATGGAAATGTGCGCACATGAATATGAATTGACGGACCCGAAATTGTACACTAAAAGTGTACCTCTGAAAATCCATCGAAATTTCGATAAATTCAACGGGATAAGTATAATAAAATAACAAGGAAATGGAAATTATGATATTGATGAGCTCATCAATCATGGTATATATTATTGGGACATGGAAATTATTGTACTAACTTGAATGTTGAGTTTGTGCATATTAGGGTAATAATGCATTGAATGGATATATGGATGTTTATTATATTGTATTGAAAATATTAGGTAAGTATAATTCTTGTTACGTGAGCTTACTAAGCACGAAGTGCTTACCCCGTTTCCTTTTTCCCTATTTTGTAGTGTTAAGAGCTCGGAGGTCGAATTTGGTCGGAGACACACCGTACTGTCAACCTCAGGATTTCGGTATATAAAGAAACTTTATTTTGGAAATCAATGGCATGTATAAGCTAACAAAGAAAATGTTAACGTGAAATGAATGTAAAGTTAGCCATTAGTATGGTTAACAAACCTGGTTTTAGATATGTGATGACGTTATCTTATAAATATGCATGAATTTATCTTGAAAATATGTTGAATTGATTTGGTTGATGTGGATTGGTCTCGATTTAATATTGTAAGGAAGGTTAGATATTTATAAATGGGCTATATTGAATATAAAAAAAATTTAATTCAGAACTCCTAGAATGCCTCGTACCTATTCCTAAGAATGAATACGGGTAGTGGTATTACATTTATTGGTATCAGAACTACGGTTTAGCCGGTTCTAGGACCGATGTAGCAAATACAGGATTAGCTATACATGCCATTTAAATTATTATTGATAGTGTGATATCTCCTTACCATTTAAAATATGTTTTTCTTATAGTAATGTCATCCGACCGAGCTCAATCTGAGGAAGCTGGGAGTCATGCCCCGCTTCAATTACAAAGAGAAGAAACTAGCAGAGAAGGCCCGAGATGAGGGTCGAGGGAGGAGGCAAAACAACCTTCTTTCAAATGATGAATGAATGGTTTAATCAATATTTAAGAACTAACCCTGTAGTGCAGCAAGTTCAAGCTCCCCCTCCTGCTCGTTCATCGGTTCCCGAGATCCCATAGGGTGCAGGTACTGAATCTGTCCGAAAAGAGAAAGCTCCAGTAGATAAAATTCAAAAATATGGGGCCGAAGAATTTCGAGCAGTAGTTGATGATGATTCCAAACGGGCTGAATTCTGGTTAGAAAACACTACTCGGGTTCTAGAGGAATTATCTTGTACACTAGAAGAATGTCTGAAATGTGCCGTCTCGCTGCTAAAAGAGACAGCTTACCATTGGTGGAATACTAAAGCTTCAGTTGTTCTGAAAGAAGAAATTACATGGGAATTCTTTCAGACCGAGTTCAGAAAAAAATATATCAGCCAGAGGTTTCTCGATCAGAAAAGAAAAGAATTTCTTGAGTTGAAACAGGGTAACAGATCAGTATCTGAATATGAAAGAAAATTTGTTCGATGAGTAAATATGCTCGAGAATGGGTACAGTCAGAAGCTGAAATGTGCAAACGATTCGAAGAAAGGTTAAATGAATACATTAAACTACTGATCGGAATTCTTGAAATTCGAGAGTTTGCTACATTGGCAGAGAGAGCTTATAAAGCAGAAGAATTGAGCAAAGAAAAGAAACAGGCTGAGAGGGAAGCTTGAATTTTTAGTAAAAGACCAATGGGAAAATCCCGGTTTTCTACTTCAAAGAAATTGAAGAAGTATCAGGATCGTTCTACTTCAGCCATTGGATAATCGGACAGAGAGCGAGGTTCTCAATGCACTAATCTAAGACCTTCTACTCCATCAGTGACCAGTGTTGGTAGTGTTGGCACTCCTAAGCCGAGATGCTAGTACTGTAATAAAGCTCATTTTGGTGAATGTCGATTAAAGAGCGGGGCTTGTTACCGATGTGGTTCTTTTGACCATTTCCTCAGAGATTGTCCAGAAATAGGTGAAAAAGAAGCTGAACAGATATCGAAGCCGAGTAATCCAGTTTCGAGAGGTAGACCACCTCGACCATCTAGTAATGTTAGTGGTAGCCGAGGAGCTACGAAAGATATTGCAGGCAGGTCTGAAGCACGAGCACCTGCTAGGACATATACCATTCGTGCCAGAGAAGATGCCTCAGCACCCGATCTTATTACTGGTACATTTTCTTTACTTGATACTGATATTACTGCATTGATTGATCCTGGTTCTACGCATTCATATATATGTGTTAAACTTGCAATTATTAAAAATTTATCTGTTGAACCTACTGAATTTGTGGTTAAAGTCTCGAACCCCCTAGGCCAGTCTGTATTGGTGGATAAAATTTGTAAAAATAGTCCACTGATGGTAAGAGGTTATTGTTTCTCGGCTGATTTGATGTTACTGCCACTTGATGAATTTGACGTGATATTGGGCATGGATTGGTTAACCCAGCATGATGCGGTAGTAAATTGTAGACAAAAATATATTGTGCTAAAATGTCAGAATGGTGAGTTGCTCTGGGTTAAATATGATCAGACAGAGGGGTTATCTGATATGATTTCGGTAATGGCAGCACAGAGGTATGTCAAAAAAGGGTATGATGCTTACTTGGCTTATGTACTTGACACCAAAGTATCTGAGTCAAAAATACAGGCAGTTCCAATGGTATGTGAATTTTTCGATGTGTTTCCAGAGGAATTACCAAGATTGCCACCAGAAAGAGAAGTGGAATTTTCTATAGATTTGATTCCGGGAACTACTCCGATCTCCATAGCTCCATATCGTATGGCTCCTACAGAATTAAAGGAGTTAAAGACACAGTTGCAAGAACTTGTTGACAGGGGTTTTGTCCGACCGAGTCATTCATCTTGGGGTGCTCCGGTTCTATTTGTGAAAAAGAAAGATGGGTCTTTGAGATTGTGTATCGACTACCGGCAGCTTAATAAAGTAACCATAAAGAATAAGTACCTGTTACCCCAAATTGATGATTTATTTGATCAGCTGAAAGGTGCTACTGTGTTTTCAAAGATTGATCTTCGATCGGGTTATTATCAGTTACGGGTAAAGGAGTCAGATGTGCCAAAAAAAGCCTTTAGAAAAAGGTACGGGTATTATGAGTTTCTAGTTATGCCGTTTGGGCTAACTAATGCACCTGCAGTATTCATGGATTTGATGAACCGGATATTCAGACCGTACTTAGACAGATTTGTAGTAGTATTCCTTGATGATATTTTGGTTTAGTCTCGGGATGAAGAAGAACATGCAGAACATTTGAGAATTGTGTTGCAAATTCTGAGAGAGAAGCAGTTATATGCTAAATTCAGTAAATGTGAATTTTGGCTTCGAGAAGTGGGTTTTCTAGGACATATTGTATCTGCCGAAGGCATCAGGGAAGATCCAAGTAAAATATCAGCTATTGTCAATTGGAATCCACCGAAGAATGTATCTAAAGTTTGAAGTTTCTTGGGTTTAGCTGGTTATTAACAGAGATTTGTACAGGGATTCTCTATGTTAGCTTCTCCAACGACTCGATTATTACAGAAAGATGTAAAGTTCGAGTGTACTGATGAATGTCAACAAAGTTTCAACCGATTGAAAGACCTATTAACAAAAGCACCTATATCAGTACAACCTGAACCGGGTAAGGAATTTGTTATTTACATTGATGCCTCATTAAATGGTTTAGGTTGTGTTTTGATGCAAGAAGGTAAAGTAATAGCCTATGCTTCAAGACAACTTAAACCACATGAAAGAAATTACCCAAAGACATGACCTTGAATTAGTCGCTATTGTATTTATACCAAGATATGGCGCCATTACTTGTACGGTGAGAAATGTCATATTTATACTAATCATAAAAGCTTGAAATATTTGATGACACAGAAAGATTTGAATTTGAGACAATGTAGATTGGCTTGAACCGATAAAGGACTATGATTTGATTATTGATTACCATCCGGTAAGGCTAATGTTGTAGCTGATGCTTTGAGCCGGAAATCTCTGTTTGCTTTACGAGCTATGAATACCCTATTATCATTGACTGATGATGGTTCAATCCTAGCAGAATTAAGAGCTAAACCGACATTTTTACAGCAAATATGTGAAGCTCAGAAGAATGATGAAAAGTTACAAGTTAAACGGGCACAGTGTGAGTCAGGTAATGATTCTGAATTTCAGATTGGTTCGATGGTTGTTTATTATTCGAGGTAGGGTATGCGTACCTCGAATTCGAGCTCATCTGAAAGATTCTACGCGAGGCTCACAAAGCAGATTATGTCTCGTACATCCGGGAGTAATAAAATGTATAAAGATCTGAAAAAGATGTACTTGTGGTCGGGAATGAAACGTGATATCTCTGAGTTTGTATCAAGGTGTTTTATATGTCAACAAGTTAAAGCTGAACATCAGGTACCTTCGGGGTTACTTCAGCCAATTACTATACCGGAATGGAAAGGGGAAAGAATCCCTATGGATTTTGTATCGGGGTTACCTTTGTCTCCGAGGAAAAAAATATGCTATTGGGGTGATTGTAGACCGATTAACAAAGTCAGCTCATTTTATTCCGGTACGTATGGATTATTCTTTAGATAAACTAGCTGAACCGTACATATCTGAGATTGTCAGGCTACATGGAGTGCCTGTCTCCATTATATCATATAGAGATCCCCGATTTACGTTTTCTGGGACAAATTGCAAGAAGCCTTGGGTACTCATTGTATTTCAGCACTGCATTTCATCCTCAGACAGATGGTCAATCTGAGCGTGTAATTCAAGTATTGGAAGATATGCTCTGATGTTGTATACTAGAGTTTAAAGGTTATTGGGAGATGTATCTACCTTTGATTGAATTTGCTTACAATAACAGCTATCAGTCCAGTATTAAAATGGCTCCTTATGAACCTTTGTATGGTAGAAAATGTAGAACACCGTTATATTGGACAGAGCTTAATGAAAGGAAGATACATGGGATTGATTTGATCTGGGAAACAGAAGAAAAAGTAAAGGTTATTCGAGATAGTCTAAAAGCAGCTTCCGATCGTCAAAAATCATATGCCGACCTTAAACGAAAAGAGATTGAATTTCAAATCAGTGATAAGGTATTTCTGAAAGTGTCTTCTTGGAAGAAAGTCCTCCGATTTGGTCGAAAGGGTAAACTGAGTCCAAGATTTATCGGGCCATATGAAATCATAGAAAAAATTGGACCGGTCGCTTATCGATTGGCATTATCACCGGAACTTGATAGAATCCATAATGTTTTTCATATATCTATGTTACGATGATATTGATCAGATCCTTCACATGTTATTTCTCCGACAGAAGTGGAGATTCAACCGGATATGACTTACAGTGAAGAACCGGTCAAGATATTGGCACGAGAGACAAAAGAGCTTAGAAATAAAAAGATAAATTTGGTGAAAGTATTGTGGCAAAAACACGGGATTGAGGAAGCGACATGGGAACCGGAGGAGGCAATGAGGAAACAATACCCAAATCTTTTTACTGGTATGATTTTCGAGGACGAAAATCCTTAAAGGGGGGAGAGTTGTAATGGCCTAAATTCAAAATTATCGGAATAGTGGTTTCGTAACCACAAATCCGATTTAAAGAGAAATTTATTTCAATATTTTTGCTTGAAAATTGATATGATAGGAAAATTGTATGAAAATATTGATAGAAAAATTTTACCAGTTTAGTGATTAGATAGAAAAAGAAATTATTGAAGAAATTGGGTAAAAATAAGGTATCGAGACCTCTATCTCTTAAAACCGAGTCAAAAATAATTTTATAAATATTTATGAAATGTTATTAATGTGGTATTAAAATTTCGTTAGGAAATTTTAATGTTTGGGTAGTCAATTAAATGAAAATGACTAAATTGTAATAGGTGTAAAAGTTGCTAGAGTGATTAAATAGCTTAAGAGTCTAATGAGAAAGGATTTAAAAGGTAATTAGACCCAAAATTTATTTGGGCTGGACGGCAAGGGTATGAAATCAGCAGAAAAATTGATAAATTAAGGGTAAAATTGGAATATTGTAAAATTAACTAAATAAAACTAGGACTAAATAGGAAATATCTAGATTTCTCTTCATTTATCTTCAATTCCAGCAGCTAAAAATGCCATAGGAGGGTTCTCTAAGCTGGTATTTCATAATTTTGCACCAAGTGAGTTAATCCTTGCCTTTTCTTGTAATTTTGTGTTTCTAAGACTTTTACAACTAGGTCGTACTATTAAATTCATTAGTTTTTGATTTCATGGATGAAATTGAAAGTCACCATGGTTGAGTGCTGTAAGTTTATGATGAAATAGAATTAAATTACAGCTTTAATTTGTTTATCAGATGATTTTATTAGGTAATTTCAAAAGAAATTGATTTTTAGGACCTAATTGTGAAAATGCTTGGAATTAAAGTCTATTGCTGAAATTCTGATTCCTAAAGGTTGTAAACTAGTTTAAGGTGATATAATAAAATTTTAATTGAGAAAAATCAACTCAATTGAGAGGCTAATTGAGTAGGGACGAAATTATCATTTATTAAAAGCTTAGGGAAAAAATGGTAATAAACAGCTTGCACAAAAACAGTTTGGACAGCAGCAGTAGACTAACTTTGAAAAATCACCATAAATTTTAGAAATCGAATTAGGAGATGAAAAAAATATGGCATTAAAGCTTATTGAGTTTAGTTTCTCATAGAAGAAATAGTGTAAGCAATGGATTTGTAAATTTTTAGATATAATGAATTTTGTGAGACAAGGTCAGAATGAATTCGGGTTCCCCTGTTCTGACTTTGAAAAATCATAAAAAATTGAAGAAAAACAATTATGGGCTTAAATTTATATGTATAGAATCTTTAATAAGTCTATTTTTAAGAGAAACAAATGAAAACATTATTTGAATTTTGTATGAAGAGATAATTAATTTTTAGTGAAGAAGGGTCAGAACTGTCGACAGCAGAACAGGGGTGACTTTAAAGAATAAAATGTACTTATTGGATAAACCAAAAATTCTGAAAATTTTATGGTAAAAATATATATGAGTCTCGTTTCAGGGAAAATTAACGGATCTTAATTTGGAGTTCCGTAGCTCAAGTTATAAATAATTTAGTGACTATGAATCAAGTAGACTGCTTTGAATGAACTATAAATAATAGTTGAATTATAGAGAATGTTGCATATGAACATGAAATGTATTAAATTGATAATTAAATTTATTTATTTAGATCCGAAAGATTCAAATACGAAGCTAGAACGAGGAAAGGAAAAAGTTCGGGATTAGTAGATTTTTACTGTTTACAAACAAGTATCAAGGTAAGTTCGTGTAACTTGAATTATATTCTTAAATGCTTGAGATTGTATGTTATTGATGTGAATATGATTTGAGTGTTCATTGTATGACAATTAATGAAACATTGATATATTTGATAAAATGGGAAGAAATCCCGGTTGAATGAGAGGAAAATTCGATGGATCTCTAAAAGGAATTGACGGTAAAAGGATCTAGCCGGACGGTGATCCTATCCCGATATAGCCCTCCAAGAATATGTGTAAAATGGATTTAGTCCGGACGGTAATCCGAATTAGGGTATGAATTTAGCTCGGATCGGTAATTCAGATCCAAGCTCATTAGAGTAATTGTCGTTGCGGGATTTAGCCCGACAGTAGTCCCGACAATGCTCTATGAGTTTATATTACAGGGGATTTAGCCTGGACTGGTAATCCCGCTACAAGGTTGAGGTTCGCAGGAGTGTGCTCTCTGAAATGGAAATGTGCGCACATGAATATGAATTGACGGACCCGGAATTGTACACTAAAAGTGTACCTCTGAAAATCCATCAAAATTTCGATAAATTTCACGGGATAAGTATAAAAAAATAACAAGGAAATGAAAATTATGATATTGATGAGCTCATCAATCATGGTATATATTATTAGTACATGGAAATTATTGTACTAACTTGAATGTTGAGTTTGTGCATATTAGGGTAATAATGCATTGAATAGATATATGGATGTTTATTATATTGTATTGAAAATATTAGGTAAGTATAATTCTTGTTACATGAGCTTACTAAGCACGAGGTGCTTACCCCGTTTCCTTTTTCCCTATTTTGTAGTGTTAAGAGCTCGGAGGTCAGATTTGGTCGGAGACACATCATACTGTCAACCTCAGGATTTCGGTATATAAGGAAACTTTATTTTGGAAATCAATGGCATGTATAAGCTAACAAAGTAAATGTTAATGTGAAATGAATGTAAAGTTAGCCATTAGTATGGTTAACAAACCTGGTTTTAGATATGTGATGACGTTATCTTATAAATATGCATGAATTTATCTTGAAAATATGTTGAATTGATTTGGTTGATATGGATTGGTCTCGATTTAATATTGTAGGGAAGGTTAGATATTTATAAAGGGCTATATTGAATATAAAAAAATTTTAATTCAGTAAACTCCTAGAATGCCTCGTACCTATTCCTAAATGAATACGGTAGGGTATTACATTTATTGGTATCAGAGCTACGGTTTAGCCTGTTCTAGGACCGATGTAGCAAATACGGGATTAGCTATACATGCCATTTAAATTATTATTGATAGTGTGATATCTCCTGACCATTTAAAATGTGTTTTTCTTATAGTAATGTCATCCGACCGAGCTCAATCTGAGGAAGCTGGGAGTCATGCCCCAGCTTCAGTACAAAGAGAAGAAACTAGCAGTAGAAGGTCCGAGACAGAGGGTTGAGGGGAGGAGGCAAAAACAACCTTTTTTCAAATGATGAATGAATGGTTTAATCAATATTTAAGAACTAACCCTGTAGTGCAGCAAGTTCAAGCTCCCCCTCCTGCTCCTTCACCGGTTCCCGAGATCCCACAGGGTGCAGGTACTGAATCTGTCAGAAAAGGGAAAGCTCTAGTAGATAAAATTCCAAAATATGGGGCCGAAGAATTTCGAGCAGCAGTTGATGATGATTCCGAACGGGCTAAATTCTGGTTAGAAAATACTACTCGGGTTCTGAAGGAATTATCTTGTACACCTAAAGAATGTCTGAAATGTGCCGTCTCACTGCTAAAAGACACAGCTTACCGTTGGTGGAATACTAAAGCTTCAGTTGTTCCGAAAGAAGAAATTACATGGGAATTCTTTCAGACCGAGTTCAGAAAAAAATATATCAGCCAGAGGTTTCTCGATCAGAAAAGAAAAGAATTTCTTGAGTTGAAAGAGGGTAACAGATCAATATCTGAATATGAAAGAGAATTTGTTCGATTGAGTAAATATGCTCGAGAATGGATACAGTCAGAAGCTGAAATGTGCAAACGATTCGAAGAAAGGTTAAATGAAGACATTAAACTACTGATCGAAATTCTTGAAATTCGAGAGTTTGCTACATTGGTAGAGAGAGTTTATAAAGCAGAAGAATTGAGCAAAGAAAAGAAACAGGCTGAGAGGGAAGCTCGAATTTTTAGTAAAAGACCGATGGGAAAATCTCAGTTTTCTGCTTCAAAGAAATTGAAGAAGTATCAAGATCGTTCTACTTCAGTCATTGGATATTCGGACAGAGAGCGAGGTTCTTAACGCACTAATCCAAGACCTTCTACTCTATCAGTGACCAGTGTTGGTAGTGTTGGCACTCCTAAGCCGAGATGCCAGTACTGTAATAAAGCTCATTTTGGTGAATGTCGATTAAAAAGCGGGGCTTGTTACCGATGTGGTTCTTTTGACCATTTCCTCAGAGATTGTCCAGAAAGAGGTGAAAAAGAAGCTGAACAGATATCGAAGCCGAGTAATCCAGTTTCAAGAGGTAGACCACCTCGACCATCTGGTAATGTTAGTGGTAGCCGAGGAGCTACGAAAGATATTGCAGGCAGGTCTGAAGCATGAGCACCTGCTAGGACATATGCCATTCGAGCCAGAGAAGATGCCTTAGTACTCGATGTTATTACTGATACATTTTCTTTACTTGATACTGATATTTCTGCATTGATTGGTCCTGGTTCTACGCATTCATATATATGTGTTAAACTTGCAATTATTAAAAATTTATCTGTTGAACCTACTGAATTTGTGGTTAAAGTCTCGAACCCCCTGGGCCAGTCTGTGTTGGTGGATAAAATTTGTAAAAACTGTCCACTGATGGTAAGAGGTTATTGTTTCCCGGCTGATTTGATGTTATCGCCATTTGATGAATTTGACGTGATATTGGGCATGGATTGGTTAACCCAGCATGATGTGGTAGTAAATTGTAGACAAAAATATATTGTGCTAAAATGTCAGAATGGTGAGTTACTCTGGGTTAAATCTGATCAGACAGAGGGGTTATCTGATATGATTTCGGTAATGGCAGCACAGAGGTATGTCAAAAAAGGGTATAATGCTTACTTGGCTTATGTACTTGACACCAAAGTATCTGAGTCAAAAATACAGGCAGTTCCAATGGTATGTGAATTTTCCGATGTGTTTCCAGAGGAATTACCAGGATTGCCACCAGAAAGAGAAGTGAAATTTTCTATAGATTTGATGCCGAGAACTACTCCGATCTCCATAGCTCCATATCTTATGGCTCCTACAGAATTAAAGGAGTTAAAGACACAGTTGCAAGAACTTGTTGACAGGGGTTTTGTCCGACCGAGTCATTCACCTTGGGGTGCTCCGGTTCTGTTTGTGAAAAAGAAAGATGGGTCTTTGAGATTGTGTATCGACTACCGGCAGCTTAATAAAGTAACCATAAAGAATAAGTACCTGTTACCCCGAATTGCTGATTTATTTGATCAGCTGAAAGGTGCTACTGTGTTTTCAAAGATTGATCTTCGATCGGGTTATTATCAGTTACGGGTAAAGGAGTCAGATGTGCCAAAAAAAGCCTTTGGAACCAGGTACGAGCATTATGAGTTTCTAGTTATGCCATTTGGGCTAACTAATGCACCTGCAGTATTCATGGATTTGATGAACCGAATATTCAGACCGTACTTAGACAGATTTGTAGTAGTATTCATTGATGATATTTTGGTTTATTCTTGGGATGAAGAAGAACATGCAGAACATTTGAGAATTGTGTTGCAAATTCTGCGAGAGAAGCAGTTATATGCTAAATTCAGTAAATGTGAATTTTAGCTTTAAGAAGTGGGTTTTCTAGGACAGTATTAAAATGGCTCCTTATGAACCTTTGTATGGTAGAAAATGTAGAACACCGTTATATTGGACAGAGCTTAGTGAAAGGAAGATACATGGGATTGATTTGATCCGGGAAACAGAAGAAAAAGTAAAGGTTATTCGAGATAGTCTAAAAGCAGCTTCCGATCGTCAAAAATCATATGCTGACCTTAAACGAAAAGAGATTGAATTTCAAGTCGGTGATAAGGTATTCCTGAAAGTGTCTTCTTGGAAGAAAGTCCTCCGATTTGGTCGAAAGGGTAAACTGAGTCCAAGATTTATCGGGCCATATGAAATCATAGAAAGAATTGGACCGGTCGCTTATCGATTGGCATTATCACCGGAACTTGATAGAATCCATAATGTTTTTCATATATCTATGTTACGACGATATCGATCAGACCCTTCACATGTTATTTCTCCGACAGAAGTGGAGATTCAACCGGATATGACTTACAGTGAAGAACTGGTCAAGATATTGGCACGAGAGACAAAAGAGCTTAGAAATAAAAAGATAAATTTGGTGAAAGTATTGTGGCAAAAACACGGGATTGAGGAAGCGACATGGGAACCGGAGGAGGCAATGAGGAAACAATACCCAAATCTTTTTACTGGTATGATTTTCGAGGACGAAAGTCCTTAAAGGGGGGAGAGTTGTAATGGCCTAAATTCAAAATTATCGGAATAGTGGTTTCGTAACCACAAATCCGATTTAAAGAGAAATTTATTTCAATATTTTTGCTTGAAAATTGATATGATAGGAAAATTGTATGAAAATATTGATAGAAAAATTTTACCAATTTAGTGATTAGATAGAAAAAGAAATTATTGAAGAAATTGGGTAAAAACAAGGTATCGAGACCTCTATCTCGTAAAAATGAGTCAAAAATAATTTTATAAATATTTATGAAATGTTATTAATGTGGTATTAAAATTTCGTTAGGAAATTTTAATGTTTGGGTAGTCAATTAAATGAAAAGGACTAAATTGTAATAGGTGTAAAAGTTGCTAGAGTGATTAAATAGCTTAAGAGTCTAATGAGAAAGGATTTAAAAGGCAATTAGACCCAAAATTTATTTGGGCTGGACGGAAAGGGTATGAAATCAGCAGAAAAATTGATAAATTAAGGGTAAAATTGGAATATTGCAAAATTAACTAAATAAAACTAGGACTAAATAGGAAATATCTAGATTTCTCTTCATTTCTCTTCAATTCCAGCAGCTAAAAACGCCATAGGAGGGTTCTTTAAGCTGGTATTTCATAATTTTTGCACCAAGTGAGTTAATCCCTGCCTTTTTCTTGTAATTTTTGTGTTTCTAAGACTTTTGCAACTAGGTCGTACTATTAAATTCATTAGTTTTTGATTTCATGGATGAAATTGAAAGTCACCATGGTTGAGTGCTGTAAGTTTATGATGAAATAGAATTAAATTAAAGCTTTAATTTGTTTATCAGATGATTTTATTAGGTAATTTCAATAGAAATTGATTTTTAGGACCTAATTGTGAAAATGCTTGGAATTAAAGTCTATTGCTGAAATTCTGATTCCTAAAGGTTGTAAACTAGTTTAAGGTGATATAATAAAATGTTAATTGAGAAAAATCAACACAATTGAGAGGCTAATTGAGTAGGGACGAAATTATCATTTATTAAAAGCTTAGGGGAAAAATGGTAATAAACAGCTTGCACAAAAACAGTTTGGACAGCAGCAATAGACTAAATTTGAAAAATCACCATAAATTTTAGAAATCGAATTAGAAGATGAAAAAAATATGGCATTAAAGCTTATTGAGTCTAGTTTCTCATAGAAGAAATAGTGTAAGCAATGAATTTGTAAATTTTTAGATATAATGAATTTTGTGAGACAAGGTCAGAATGAATTCGGGTTCCCCTGTTCTGACTTTGAAAAATCATAAAAAATTGAAGAAAAACAATTATGGGTTTAAATTTATATGTATAGAATCCTTAATGAGTCTATTTTTAAGAGAACTAAATTAAAACATTATTTGAATTCTGTATGAAGAGATAATTAATTTTTAGTGAAGAAGGGTCAGAACTGTCGACAGCAGAACAGGGGTGACTTTAAAGAATAAAATGTACTTATTGGATAAACCAAAAATTCTGAAAATTTTATGGTAAAAATATATATGAGTCTAGTTTCAGGAAAAATTAATGGATCTTAATTTGGAGTTCCGTAGCTCAAGTTATAAATAATTTAGTGACTATGAATCAAGTAGACAGCTTTGAATGAACTATAAATAATAGTTGAATTATAGAGAATGTTGCATATGAACATGAAATGTATTAAATTGATAATTAAATTTATTTATTTAGATCCGAAAGATTCAAATACGAAGCTAGATCGAGGAAAGGAAAAGTTCGGGATTAGTAGATTTTTACTGCTTACAAACAAGTATCAAGGTAAGTTCGTAACTTGAATTATATTCTTAAATGCTTGAGATTGTATGTTATTGATGTGAATATGATTTGAGTGTTCATTGTATAACAATTAATGAAACATTGATATATTTGATAAAATGGGAAGAAATCCGGTTGAATGAAAGGAAAATTGATGGATCTCGAAAAGGAATTGACGGTAAAAGGATCTAGCCGGACGGGTGATCCTATCTGATATAGCCCTCCCGAAGAATATGTGTAAAATGGATTTAGCCCGGACGGGTAATCCGAATCGGTCTGAATTTAGCCTCGGACTGTAATTCAGATCCAAGCTCATTAGAGTAATTATCGCTGTGGGATTTAGCCTTGACCGGTAATCCCGACAATACTCTATAAGTTTATATTGCGGGCATTTAACTCGACCGTAATCCCGCCGCAAGGTTGAGGTTCATGGAGTGTGCTCTCGAAATGGAAATATCGCACATGAATATGAATTGACGGACCCGGAATTGTACACTAAAAGTGTACCTCTGAAAATCCATCGAAATTTCGATAAATTCAACGGGATAAGTATAAAAAAATAACAAGGAAATGGAAATTATAATATTGATGAGCTCATCAATCATGGTATATATTATTGGTACATGGAAATTATTGTACTAACTTGAATGTTGAGTTTGTGCATATTAGGGTAATAATGCATTGAATGGATATATGGATGTTTATTATATTGTATTGAAAATATTAGGTAAGTATAATTCTTGTTACATGAGCTTACTAAGCACGAGGTGCTTACCCCGTTTCCTTTTTCCCTATTTTGTAGTGTTAAGAGCTCGGAGGTCGGATTTGGTCGGAGACACATCACACTGTCAACCTTAGGATTTCGGTATATAAAGAAACTTTATTTTGGAAATCAATGGCATGTATAAGCTAACAAAGTAAATGTTAACGTGAAATGAATGTAAAGTTAGCCATTAGTATGGTTAACAAACCTAGTTTTAGATATGTGATGACGTTATCTTATAAATATGCATGAATTTATCTTGAAAATATATTGAATTGATTTGGTTGATGTGGATTGGTCTCAATTTAATATTGCAGGGAATGTTAGATATTTATAAAGGGGCTATATTGAATATAAAAAAAAATTTAATTCGTAAACTCCGGTAATGCCTCGTACCCTATTCCGGCAATGAATACGGGTAGGGGTATTACATCACTTCTCTCTTACCTCTATCTCTTTTATTTTAATTAACCATTAGCTTCATCTTGTGATCAATATTTTGCTTTCTCTTGTTTTCAGATTACAATTTGAATCGATACTATTTGTTACCTTATCAAATTGCCATGACAAAATGATGGGCTTTATCAATTGGAAACCCTTACCCGTTTGACTTGTACTCCCATAGCCTGTGTAACAGTTTATTGGCTCACTTTCAATCCGGCCTTCAAATGAATTTTTTCCTTAGTTGTTTTATTGGTTAAAACTAATGGGCTTTCCCCTTCCATTTCTTTTAGCCAACTTTACTAGGCTTGTCATTCCCTTGAGTAAACCCTTTGTTTATTTCTTTTCAAGCTCAATAATTGGATTAGCTTGGCCATTATTTGATTGCTTCCCAAACTCCTCTTAATCTACATATTGTTCATTCTCTATATCGCCCTTTTCCAAGGATACCTTTGAGCTAGTAGTCCCTATACTGTCTTTTATCATGGGTTCCTTTGCGACGTTCTTCTCCAGCTCATCCTTCATCGTGGATTTATAAGCTTTTGGCCATTGATCTTTAACATAACTCTATATCCCACAAAGGAGACAGATTGTATGGAGAGACTCATATTCTGAAATTTAGATTATACTGTCAATCAAAATTTTCTAAATTGGAGGATTATTCAAATTAATATCAATTGTTATTTGTGCAAATCTTGTTTGTTCTCCAATATCTATCTTGTAAGCGATCTTGATGGCCAAACCAATCATCTCGCTAATGGCTTTTAAGAAACTTTACTTGTATAAGGTAGTCGTTAATCTTGGCAACGTTATCCAAGCTACAACTTGTAACAGTAATGGTTGAGACACCAAAAAACTCTACAACCATGGCTCCACCATAATGTACTGCCCATATACGATCCATAACCCTTTAACAAGCACTCTATTATAGTTGTCCTTTGAACGAAACTTGACTAGATAATAATTGTTCTTGATATTTATCAACTTCATTGGTTGCACTACTTTCCTCAAAGAGTAAATACGATTGTGCAAAGCCTTGAAATTGATATTGTAACCAATAGGTAGACAACAGTTGTGTTAACCCATACTCTTTTCAACAAGATCATGGACCATTTTCGAAAAGCATATTAACAATAAAATCCATCAATCCTACCGATAATGACATATTCAATTGTTAATGCAATGTTATCTTCTTCCTCAAAGCCAAAAATTTAATCACCATTGAGCGAAGGTTACCCAATTAATTTTTCTTTAAACAAGACAAAACCCTTTGTTCTCACCATAACTGGTCATTCGATAATCGTGTGATCATCCACCTCCATCTTGATCGAGCCCATCATCTCTGTCTCACCCATATATGGCAACTCCTCCTCCTCCCACCTTCTACTCTTCTCGTCCACCCTATCACTCGTCATTCAACCAAAATTGTAATGATGTTAATGTCAATATAATATTAACATACCTTTGAAAAGGTTAAGGATAAAAATAAAATTCTAAAAAAGAAAATCTACTATTTTTTCAACCATTTGAAAAGAAATCCTTATAAAAGCAAAAGGGATGGATAATAAAATGAGTTGTTGAATTAATTTCAAAATTCGAGTCATATCATTCTGCCTGTTTTCTAGTTGTTTGTTGAAATGCCCACAAGTCCCCCATCTCACGCAAACACTCATCCAACCCACAACAATTAAAAAGAATATTTTTTTCTCACTATAATGAATAACGCACAGCCCCACCCTTCCCCTCTTTTCACATTACACCGTCCCGTTCCCTTCCCTCTTTCTACGATGAGCCGACAAATTCAGAGAACCAAACAACATCCCCACTTAAACAAAAGATTAAAAATTTTCTTTTCCTTTTTTTACTTAAATTTTTCGATATTTAATAATTATATTAAAATTTTAATTAGATTTAAATTCTAAATAATATCAAAATTCTTGAAATGCTTTTTTATTATTCGTAAATTCAATCTTAAAGAGTAACAAACTTCTTTTCCCTCAACCTAACTGGATGATATTAATTTGATTATTTTTTTAAGGATTATAAAAAATGAGAACTAAAATAAAAATATCAAAAGACGAAAACTCTTACTAAAGTGTCTGCTGCTCCGCTGCCGTACTGTTCTCTAATTCCAAAATCTCTTTCTTTTTGAATCACTCTCTTTTACTTCGATTCCCTCTATAGGAGCAGAAGCTAGGAAGACAGGGCTTGTTTGTTTAGTTTGTTTGATTTTTTTTTTTAACTATAATGTGAAGCCCTAGCTAAGCATTTTTAGTTAGGGTTTTCTTTTGGATTTTGGCTCCACGAGATCCGGACGAAGGATAAAGGCTGCGTTTTTGGCAGAATGGGGAATTGTTGTAGATCTCCAGCGGCGGTTGCTAGGGAAGACGTTAAATCGAACTTCTCCGGTCACGATCATGGCCGTAAAGATTCCGTTTCCAAGCAGAAGCCACCGATCACCGTGCTCAATGGAGTTTCCAAGGAGAACATCGAGGAGAAGTACCTCGTGGATCGGGAGCTCGGCCGGGGAGAGTTCGGCGTTACTTATCTTTGCATCGATCGAGGCACGCGCGAGTTGCTCGCGTGTAAGTCGATCTCGAAGAGGAAACTCAGAACTGCCGTGGACATCGAAGATGTGAGGCGAGAAGTTGCCATTATGAAGCATTTGCCGAAGAATTCTAGTATCGTGAGCTTGAAAGAAGCTTGCGAGGACGACAATGCGGTTCATTTGGTGATGGAGCTTTGCGAAGGTGGTGAGCTTTTTGATAGGATCGTCGCCAGAGGACATTACACGGAGAGAGCCGCCGCGGCAGTTACAAGGACGATTGTGGAAGTGGTTCAGCTTTGCCATAAGCATGGAGTGATTCATAGAGATTTGAAGCCTGAGAATTTTTTGTTCGCTAATAAGAAAGAGAATTCGCCCTTAAAAGCTATAGATTTTGGGTTATCGATATTTTTCAAGCCTGGTAAGTTGTTTGAAATTTAAATGCATAAACAAGTGAGTGCCTTTTTAAGAATGCACCATATTAGCCAGAATTATTTCGGAGCAACTTGAATTTATTTAATCAGTTAGCAGATATAGTAATTTGCCCTCCCAAGTTTTGATTGTGTCACAACAGATTTGACTCCAAACATGAAGTACATAAAGAATGATATAAGTTTCTCAAATTGGACATGCTGATGGCTATAGTCTGCGTGCTTTTATTTGTTTATGGTGTTTGTAGTGACGAAATACGCACTTTAACAATTTTATTTGCTCATGCTTTAAAGGTAGCTTTTGTGTGCTTTTCCTTCGGATCAATGTTCCTAGCCACTTATTGTACCTGAAATTAACAAACCTAAGAATGAGATAGTGCATGGTTTGGCCTTTGTTAAAGTAGTTTTCTCATTTACCATTGATTCTGCATCAGAATCACTTTTGATTTTTTCTTCTCATTGTGGAAGTTTTGATCCCACTTCTCTTTTTTCTCTTACAGTTGTTTTAGTTTTGTTTTTATCTGTTAGTTACTTATGTTGGTATTCATTATCCATCCCAATCAAGAAACTCTTGGTTCTTTGATCATATCTTTTCTTATCATTAAAATATATATTTTCCTCTCCTTCGTTGCATGAGACTAGACATTTGTGCTCACTATAAGTTTTAGATTTGGAAACGGCTGCACATTGCAGTGATCTGATTCTAAGTTCCAATCTTTTTCCTTCATACAGATGCATAATGGTTATTGTTAGTCATGTTTGTACCTGGCACTTTCTATAAATATATCTTTGTGTTCACACTGAGAGAAACTCTGAACTGTAGCTTTGTTTGGTTGATACAAAATTTCCCATTTCATATGGTGGGTTGTCATGGGGGATAACTGGTTAACCTCTCTTGCTGAAGCGTCTCAAATTTAGTAGATTTCCCTTCTGTCATATGAATGGTCTGATGTTTGGGATGATTTAGTATGCTATAAAACCTTTTGTCTGCTTTGGTTTTGTGAAGATTTTCTCCTATTGCCAAAGATGTGGATGAGTCTGATTTTTATAAATTCTTTATATACTTCCATTGCTTGGAAACTGGAGTAGCAGGCACAGCAAGTTGATGGTTTCTTGTTAAAAAAATTTTGCTTATAATTTTCAAAAATAACCATCAAATTAAGGATTCTTCTACCTTGTCAATAATTTCTCAGTTTTTGTTTGCAAAAGGGGGAAAAAAAAAAAAAGCCTGCATGGTTTGGCAGGATGTGGTGTGGGGATACTGGTAGAGGTATGGAAGAGCAAGTATTATGCTAAATAGTATGAAGTCTGTGTACTTAGTGTTTGACCACTTTTCTTTTTATTCTTGCTGGTTGTAGATTTTATTCTTTAGTACTGTGTTCTAAATCCTACAATGTGTAAATTTCAGGGGAACGATTCTCTGAGATAGTTGGAAGTCCATATTATATGGCTCCTGAGGTTCTCAAACGGAATTATGGGCCAGAAATTGATATATGGAGTGCAGGAGTCATTCTCTATATTTTGTTGTGCGGGGTTCCTCCTTTTTGGGCTGGTAAGTGTCTTTTTGTTGAGTTGCCTTGTCCCCATGCGGATGCATGCATATATGGTGGATGTGTGATGTATGATGTTTCAGAGTGAGTTGAATTGTTATTCCTACCTGTTTTTATGCAGAGTCTGAACAAGGTGTTGCACAGGCAATTCTTCGTGGGTTAATAGATTTCAAACGGGACCCATGGCCAAATATTTCAGAGAGTGCTAAGAGTCTAGTCCGACAAATGTTGGAACCAGACCCAAAGCTCCGGCTTACTGCAAAGCAAGTGCTTGGTACTAACATTTCCTCTGTGCTACTCCTCTTGTGCATGTTTCAGGGAAGGGAGGTGGATGGAGATGCATAGGCAGTTAGGCTCATCCTTTCATGATTAATGTTCCTTTTCTTCATCTTCAAATATAACACTTAAAACCTTACAAATATGAGCTTTCCATGGTTACTTTAAAATACCAAGATCTATGTTTCTGATTTGCTCTACATCAAATATTAATAATTACTAATAGTTTGCCTAAATCTATGTTTCCTCTTTTCACAGAGCATCCTTGGCTCCAAAACGCTAAAAAAGCTCCCAATGTGCCTCTTGGTGATGTTGTTAAGTCAAGGCTTAAACAATTTTCAATGATGAACAGATTCAAAAGAAAAGCCCTACGGGTTGGTTCATTACTACTAAGAATTTTGCTAGATCATTTATTATTTTTCTTTCATAGCTACAGGAATCTTAAAAGGTAATTTGATTTAGGTTATTGCTGAGTTCTTATCTGTTGAAGAAGTTGAAGATATCAAAGTTATGTTCAATAAAATGGACACTGACAATGATGGCATTGTTTCGGTCGAAGAGCTGAAAGCGGATTTAAAAATTATGGTTCACAGCTTGCAGAGCCTGAAGTGCAGATGCTCATTGAAGCTGTGAGTGTGTTTTGGTTTACTCTCTGCCATAAATTAACAATTATTATGATGATTTATTTTTATTGGTTTGTACTAATTCCTAGCAAAAAAATAGCAGTCAAATTTCTTTCTGTTTCTCATTCAATATACCTTTTCAAAGTGTAGTCAATACTTCATAAGTATTAGTTGACCTAGGCATGTTATTATTGGAACTTATTTGAGTAGATTGGAGGCCACCTATTTGGTATCTCCTGTTGTCTCTTACAGTAACTTTATTTGTTAGTATTAACATTATTGTCTGCTACCTTTCTCTTCTTTTCCCCCCACTGGAGTATGTTCTTGAAGTAGTTCGATGTATGGTCAAGTAACAAGTTGGAGTGGATGGCCTTTGGCCGCCAGTGTCCTCACCTCCTGCAATTTTAAATTTGCACTGACAAAAACCATATAATTGGGAGGCTAAGATTTCCTAGTGTGACTAGATTTTCCAAGCAGATAAGTAAGAACCTGGTTTAGTTTTTGTAAGAATAGACTAATCTTTTGGACCATAGGGTATTCAGCTTTTACTTTGCAAACTTGGATGTGCTTGGTTGAGTGAAAAAGTGGAAGGATGGAAGAAGAGTGGAAAAATGAAAGAAATAAATTTTAAGTTTGCTTGGTAGGAAGGAAAAATGAGACGAAAGAAAATAGGATAGATGACCATTTTCCTTCATAATGCATTAAAACTGATTATTTCTAATTAAGAGAGGTGGAAGTTTAGTGTGCATTTTACAAGATTATGCATTTTCTAAATGTCATTTTCTTTCCTGTTCTTTTTCAACTCTAACTAGCATTGGATATAAAGAAAATTGTTTTTCTTTTCATTTTTCCATTTTTCTTACCAAGCACACACTAATGGAAAGAATAATAAGATATTTTCTTTCTATTTTTCTCCCCCTCTAATTTGTCATCTTTCCTATTAAGCAAAGCCTAAGATTATTTTCGTGAAGGATTTGTATGGTATTGATCAAAGATTTTACTTTTAGTTGTTTCTGTGGTTGTACTTTTCTTATATTTTAATACTAGAGTCAATTGCTAGTGCTACTTCCCCCTCCTTTTATCTCTTTCCTAAACGTTCATCAAATTTGAATCTGATAGCTACCTTTGGCTGCATTTGAACATCCACATTAACAAAAATAGTGGCATCGTAGCTTAGGTCATGTTACTTTCCATTTTTAATTCTAAAAGGTTCATATTGACCACAGGTTGATGCTAATGGGAAGGGAACATTGGACTATGGGGAATTTCTTGCTGTTTCTCTCCATCTGCAAAGAATGGCCAATGATGAGCATCTTCGGAAGGCCTTTTCTTACTTTGATAAAGATGGCAATGGTTTTATTGAGCCCGATGAGCTTCGGGATGCATTGATGGAGGATGGAGCAGATGATTGTACAAATGTTGCAAATGACATCTTCCAAGAAGTGGACACTGACAAGGTGATCCAATATTTCTTCACCAATAAATTCATATGACCATATTCTAGTTTAACTGACAATATTATGATTTTGTAAATGCAGGATGGGCGCATCAGCTATGATGAATTTGCAGCCATGATGAAAACTGGTACGGATTGGAGAAAGGCATCTCGACATTACTCGAGAGGGAGATTCAACAGTCTAAGCATAAAGCTGATGAAGGATGGTTCTCTGAATTTGGGGAATGAGTAGAATCGTACTAGCTGTTGGTTTAATTCAACCATGCAAGAAAACGTAAGTAGATCAAGTTCTTTCCTTGTATATCTTAGACTTTGCTTTCTCGTATCACTTGTGATTGTATGGGGAGGGGTGGGAGAGAGGACTCTGCATTAAACGGGGTTTGATGCTATTGGATTACAATCTTGTTTGTCTCCTTCACTCTGCTAATGTTAATTTGTCTTTGTGGCCATAATTAAGTTAGGAAGGCACTACCAACTTTTCGGTATATTGTTTCTGGTTGACATTTGACAACATGAACACGGATTGAATTGAATCAAGTAGTGTTTTAGCATACTCCAGGGAAAGCTGCTATTTTCTTCCGCTTTAAGAAGGTTTTTTTTTTTTTTCATTGGAGGCATTTGGATTAAATGATGCCAATTATCTTCAACTCCAGGCTTTTTAAGAGCTTGAGTTGTTATTTCATTTTTTGTCAGCCTCCGAGTGGGTTCCGAAATCCATTCCATTTGACTCAGGACTACACACAGACCGAAGGCAGTGATGATATGGTAGACCGATTCGGTAGCTTTTGTTGGGGGCAGGGGTGGCTAAGTTTCTCAAGGATTCTTACCTGAGCTTGATGTTTATCGTCAAATTTCCTTTGAACCTTCAATAAAATAGCATCATTCATGACCGAGCCTATTAACTGCTTCCTCCCACCAATGATGAATCTCTTTACTCCAGTCCATCTCAAGCGTTCTTTAGCTAAAGCAATCGGGGCAACTAGGATGGCTATTATAGCTCTATTATAGCTCGACCATTTGCCTTGTGGTACTTATTTGAGGGAGTTTATAAAGAGCATTTGCCTTCTGGTACTTATCTGTGGGAGGTTATAAAGAGGTTGGAGCGGTAATATGTCGAGTTGTCTATAAGCTCTAAGAACATATTGATAGGATCAAAGGATGTCCTAAATTGTCGTAATTACTTAAGAGTAGAACTTCAGAACGTTTTAATTCAATCGATCTCTTAGGTCTAAAAGACCACCTCAATGTGCCAGCGTACGGACAAATTGCTATAAATTAACAAATTCTAATATGAGTTGAATGCAAATAAAGGTATCATTAAGGAAGTAGAACTTCCATGGACTTCAAATCATCTATCATAAACTTACATTTTGATGATATAAACTTCATTAGTTACCTAACACGACTATTTGCTATGCTACTTTGTCAGCCATTGAGATGGATAATGTCCTATTATTACCATTTCCGACTATCAGTGCCTGCCGCTCCTCATGCTGCAAGATGGGCATTTATACTGCTTAATGCTCTCAGCTTTAGCTGGTGTTATTTTAACACATTTTCCATGGAACCACCTCTCACAAACATCACACCCAATCCAAAACTCATCCGCATTGTAATTTCCACCGCAGCTACCGCATAGTGTTTCAACGTGTTCATCTTCATTGTCCTCGTAATCAGCATCAGCAATCTTAGGATTGCTTTTCACTTGTCCATCACTCGATCTCTAGAAAATGAAGAACACAGTTGGAAACAGAAAATACTAAACAATCAAACACCCTGCATCACAAGAAAATCTTTCTTTCTTCGTAGGGAATATTAGGCTTGCTATCATGCTATGCATGCCTCAATTAATCCAAAATTTGCACTAATCAGGCCTGAAAGGAAGTTTTTTAAGTGGTTAACCTTAGTGCTGCCCTGAGATTTGCTCTCACTCTCTATACTTGGTTTATCTTTAACAGGCTTCCTTTCAGTTACAACCTCAAAGACTGTAGGCAGATCGTTCATCATAGTAAATAGATGTTTCCTGTAAAGCAAAATCATAATGAACAAATATAAATTGTATATTCTATAAACAGGAAGCTTATGAAACAGTATAGCACGAGACTTATGCATGTATATATCAAGTATCAAACACTGCCAAGCACCACAAGAAACTACTTGTGCAATTGCTTTCCAATCTTGCATAATCTAAAAACTGGGTTGAGATCCTCTCCATTACTTTTTCAATACAGTAATTATCATTCATACGTATAGGACCTATCATACTTATGAATAGCTATTAAACTTGTATTGCATAATGGTTATTATAGCTTAAACCCTAAAACCTGGGAACCATCATTACACAAACACCGGATTTGAAGTGGGAAAAAGGGAAGGAATCCCTCCTTGATAGATTTCTACCAAAATTGAGAACAAAATAAAACTCAGAAACGAAGTTAGTAGTACCTTTCATTACGGTTAAGACGAGCAGCAAGATAGAAAGCGAGGGAAATCAACCAGGAATCACTATGGACAGCAACCAAGGACAACCAATCTTTACGGTTCATTCCATCTCTAGCGAAATTGATACCAAGCGCGGGCTCAGGAAGCTCTGCTGGAACTTCCTCTGCTGGCAGACTAACTTCCCAGCTTTCATTCGGATGCCCATAAAGGCATAAATTCTCTCTATCTATAACCCAAACAAAAAAGCTTTTGTAAATCAAGCAACTTGGATCTCCAGTAACTTCATTGCTATTATTATTACAATTTGATGTATCCAGGAATTCTTTCTATATATGAGCAACGTGAATTAAAAAGGAAATTGAGAAAAATGGACATGCAAAGACGAAACAAGTTGATGAGATCTGGGAATACCTGGATCACAGAGTCCATAAAAGTGATCTACATCTGAGAGAAGAAAAGAAGGCTAACGTTAAAGAGATATAAAGAGAGAGGGAAAAACAGGAAAGGATTACCCAAAGTTAAAGCACGAAGGATGGCGGTTCTTCGAGCAGTGTAATCTTTGAAGATTTCCTCAACGGTTCGAGCAGAGGAAGCCATGGATTGGAATTAATGGCCTAATAAATTTCTTTTTCTTTATGTTATACAAATGGCAAGCAATTTGCCAGTAGTATTCTTTTCTTTGAATATAGATTCCGTTAGTATTTAGATGAGTAGGTTAGCTGGGGGTCACCATAATTTGCTACTGCCACTCCTCTTTCTTTCACGTGTTGGAGCTCCTTATTGGCTCATCATAACTAAAGAAATATATGATTATATCATATGCTTTTTCTATTTAAATCTTTGATGATTTGAATGGAGGGATATACAATTCTTTTTAAACATAAATGGTGAGTGCAATCCAATTTATAATTATATTTGGGTTATTTTCAATAACTTTTAAATTAATCGTCAACTTTAAAGCTTTTCAATTAAATCTTCAGATTAATATTTCATTTCATTCAACTCATTTTATCAATCAAGTCATCCGTTTTGGTGTCAAATGCCTTGAATTATTTGACATGGTTTGTTTCTAACCATGTATGGATTTATAAGTATTTTAAGTACTTCTTATCTAAGCCGGCAATTATCGCTAAAGTTGATAGTTAGATTGAAAAATATTTGTTTGGAACTATACTATAGTTTAAAATTTCAATGCTTAATATAAAGAAAAATCGCTATAAATAATTTAATAATCAATTGAGCCAAAAAAAAAAAAAAAACAAGTAATCAATTAAGACCTCAAATTATACATTCTGTGAAAGCCTTAATGCTATAACTTTGAGTTGATGTGATGGATGATATTATAAGTTGATGACATGAAAGTTGATGCCACTTAACAATTTTGAGTTGACACATTCTAATTTTATAAATTAACTTTTCAAAGGTTGTAGGTGGTAATGCCTTGAAGAATAAATTTGTCAAATATTATTATAGTGAATTTATCAAACTTCTATATCACCTTTCTTTTAAGATTATTAGCGAATGATAATTTTGATGAAGTATGTTTCGTTTTGTCTTTTTTGACGTATCCTCCTTCATTAAGCTATATAAGTTACATTATCTTTACATAATATAGTTGACATCTTTTTTTTGTAGAGCTAAATTACATATCTTCTGGATATATTAAATCAAAAGTCATGGCCAAACACATTCTTGGTTTGCCTTATGCATTGCAATTATTTCTACATGATTTAAAGAGACAATAACTAATATTTGTTTTATTGAATGCCATGATATGATTATACCCTCACATATAAATAAATATCCCATTTGATATCGATCTCTATGTTAATATGATAAACATCCAACATCTGTAAAGCCAACTTATTGAGGCTTTGAATCATTTGAATAAAATAAGCCTATACCAATTGTCCTATGAGATATTTAAATATATCCTTAATCCTATTCCAATGCTTGTGTATTAGAGAAAAGATAAATCTTACTAACAAACTTACAACAAATGTTGTATCAAATTGTGTGTTATTTGCATGATACATTTATGCCCCTTTAGCACTAAGATATGATACTTTAAGACCAAGAAGCTCTTCGTTATTTTCATAAGGACGAAAGGAGTCTTTACTTAGATCTAGTGATCTGACAACTATTTGAGTATTTAATGTGCTTTATCCATATAGAATTTCTTTAAAATTTTTGCAAATAATATTTAAATTCTTACATCTATTGATCTTTCCTATACAAAACTTTATTTTTCCAAGATATTTCATCTCAAATTCTTTTTTTAAACAATTTATTGCATTTTAGTGTTAGGATTTAGTACCCTAAGTGTAGTTTTTGGTCATTTATACTAGTATTTTTGGAACAAATTGGTTTAAATAAAATTCCATTATTCATATTAATATTGTTTGTATTTGTCCTCAATGTTTTTTGCACGTAAAGCAAAATGTAAGCAAATATTGACTCATTGATTTCCTAGTGTTTAACTAATGCTAAGTTGCATTACGTGGATATATCATAATACAAGAAGACAACTTGTTTTGGTAGGTAATCTAAAAGGTTCATAGTCTGATGAATCAAAATTGAGCATATTGATTAAAATACTATTAGCCGTTTATCAAGTCCAAATGGGGAGATACATTGTCTTGGATATCGAAGTGGTTTACTCCTACAAGATAATAGAGGCATAGATGTGATTGTCTAAATTGATAATACATCGGATAGGACCCAAGTTGAATTAATTCTAAATATAGTTATAGATTAATTCACTTGTGACGTTCATAGTGTGGCTTATTTCAATCCTGACTAAGTGATTGATTATGTGTGCATGACTCATATACTTTGATGTATTAAAAGCTCGAGTTCAAATAAGTAAAGAGCAAAGCTAGTACGTTAGGTATACAACTTTTTCATAACATAGCTTCATTTACAATAGTGGACTTCATAGTCCAATAAAGGGTAAATGATGTCCTCTCATTGACATTACATGATAAATGAAAAAGTAATGCAACCACGTGTGATTTGTCTAAAAAAAATGATTTAATAACCATTTGTTAGTAATTGACTTTTTTCCTGAAAGATGATGTATTGCATAACATGACATAAAATATGATTATATTGGATAAATGGATTTAACCCAAAAAGGTTAAGGATATCCTATGAGGGTAACACTCTTATGACAAGGTCATTGGACAAACACTTATTAAGTTGATTTCCTAATGATATATAATAAGGGAGAGCTCAATCATGGTACTTTAGTGGAATGACACAATTATTAAATAGTGTTGTAATTAATAAATGAAGAGTCAAAACTTAATTATAATTTTAGCCCTAAAGAGTTTCTTGTTGATAAAGGTGATGATCCTATTATGGCTGAACAATGGTTATCTTGTTTATGTAGAGTGATAAAAGAATTGAAATGTACTCCCGAGGATAGTCTTTTGTGTGCTATATCACTGTTAGAAGGGGAAACTTATCAAATGTGAGAAACCTTGGTTAGTGTAACTCTTGAAGAAATGATTGGCTGAGATTTTTTTTTGGAAAAGTTTAGGGAAAGATATGTAAACCAGATGTATGTCGAACAAATGAGGAAGGAGTTTATGTATTTGAGACGAGGTAGAATGTCTGTTATGGAATATGAGTGAGAATTCCTTAGATTTAGTCATTATGCAAGGAACATGTTTCAGATAGAGAATGAAACGTGTGATAACTTTGAGTGGGGACTAAGGGATAAAATTCGTGCATTAGTGGTAGTTTTTGAATGTAAAACTCTTGCAATAATGACAGCTAAGGCCCATAAGATGGAAACGATCATCAGAGATAGAAGTCAGAATCTTGAAAGGGAAAGGATGAAGTGGGAAAGGTTAAACCCTTCACCTCTAGCAAGTTTTAAAAAGCCTAGAGATCAGATCTACCTAGCTTCAAGAAGGGATTTGCAGTTTACAAGTTTCAATCGTGAAAGATTAAGTAGATCAACTGCTTTGATGGCAAGCTCTGGTGGTTCTAGAATGATGAGTAATGTATGCGATTATTGTGTTAAAAATCATGGTGGAGAATGTAAAAAGTGCTTAGGGGAATGTTATAGATGTGGATCCAAAGATCACTTAGCTAAGGATTGTCCATCTAAAATTGAAGCGAGCACGGAATAGTCTACCCGAGGTCTTCAAAAGTTTTAACAAGATACTAGATCAAGAATGGCAACAAAGTCTGGTTTAGTGCAAGGAGCATCGAGGAAAAATGTTAGTAAGCCAAATTCTAGAGTGTCAACTCGAGCTTATGTGATGAAAGTAGAAGATGATGTTGATCTGCCTGAGTTGATGACGGGTAAATTTTTTTTCTCGGAATCAGTATTTATGCTTTGATAGATCTAGGGTCTACATATTCATATATTTGCAGCAAGGTTGTAGAGGGTCTAAGTCTCGAAGTAGTGTATTATGAAACCAATGTGTTAGTAACTAACCCTTAGGGTTAAAGTACTATGGTGAATAAGTTGATAAAGAATTGTCCATTAGTATTTGGTGAGTATACATTTTGGCAGATTTGTTATTACTGAGTTTTAACGAATGTGATGCTATTTTTGGGTTGAATTGGTTGACAAGACATAATGCTATGGCTGAATTTCATACTAGAGGTGTACGCTTGAAAACTACTGAGGGTAAGGAGGTATTGATGCCTAGTATACAAACTGGTTTGACAAACATAATAATCTCTGTTGTATCTGTTAGAAAGATGATTGTTAAGGGCGCAGATGATTATTTGACTTATATCATGGATTCATTTGAGTCAAGAAAGGAAATTAATCAAGTTTTTGTGGTAAGAGAATTTCTAGAGGAGCTTCCTAGAGTGACACTTGAAAGAGAAGTAGAATTTTCAATTGAGTTAGAACCTGGAATAGTACCTATTTACTCACAAAATGGCCTCGTTGGAACTTAAAGAACTAAATGAGAAGTTGAAAGATCTATTAGATAAGGTTTTATAAGACCAAGTCTATCACCGTGGGGTTCACCAATTTTGTTTGTGAAAAAAAAAGATGGAACAATGCGCATGTGTATAGATTATTGTCAATTGAATAGGGTAACAATAAAAAATAAGTATCTTCTTCCTAGGATTGAAGATTTTCTTGACCAGTTATGTGGGGCTACAGTTTACTCCAAAACTAATTTGAGGTTTGGATACTATCAGGTAAAATTAAGGGTGATGATGTGCCTAAGATAACTTTTCGATTAAGGTATGGTCACTATGAATTTTTAGTAATGCCCTTTGGTTTGACTAATGCGTCTGCAATATTCATGTATTTAATGAAAAAAGTATTCCAACCATACTTAGATCAGCTTGTAATGGTCTTTATTGATGATATATTAGTTTATTCTAAGAATGATGATGATCATAAGGAGCATTTGAGAATTGTGCTTAGAACTCTGTATGATAATTAGTTGTATGCTAAGTTTAGTAAATGTGAGTTTTGGCTGAAAAAAGTACATTTTCTGAGACTTGTTATTTTTGGTAATGGTATTAAAGTAGATCTTGCCATGGTAAAAGCAATACTTAGTGGAATATGTCCAAAAATGTATCTAAAGTTCGTAGTTTTTTGGGATTAGCTGGGAATTACAGAAGATTTGTGAAAATATTTTCAATATTAGCATCACCACTTACTCGATTATTGAAGAAGAGAGAAAATTTTATGTGGAATGATGAATGTCAGCAGAGTTATGAGAAATTGAAAGCAGTTTTGACTGAAGCTCCAGTATTAACACAGCCAAAGTCTGACGTTGAGTATATAGTTTTTACTGACGTATCTTTGAATGGGCTGGGTTGTGTACTTATGTTGAAGGGTAAGGTTATATCTTATGCATCTCAGTAGCTTAAACCTCATGAGAAAAACTATCGAACTCATAATTTGGAATTAGCAATAGTGGTTTTAGCATTAAAGATATTGAGGCATTATTTATATGGAGAGAAATGTCATGTATTCTCTGATCATTAAAGTTTGAAGTATTTGATGACTCAAAAGAATCTGAATTTGCACCCAAGAAGATGGTTATAAATACTGAAAGATTATGATATGATCATCGAGCATTATCCAGGGAAGGCAAATGTGCTAGCATATGCTTTGAGTAGAAAGACTGTGGCAACATTATTATCTCTCATGGGAAGAATGTTTGTACCTGTTGGGAGTGAATTGAGGAAATAGTTGTTAAGAGAAGCTCACTAGTGACATTTTTCACTCCATCTTGAAAGTATTAAAATGTATAGAGATTTAAAGAGCTCATATTGGTGGCCTGGTATGAAGAGAGAAATTGCAGAGTATGTCTCAACTTGTTTGACTTGTCAAAGAGTTAAAGCAGAACATCAAGTATCCTTTGGAATTACCAGAACGAAAGTGGGATAGAATTACCATGGACTTTGTTTCTGGTTTACCCATCAGTCCTTCAAGGAAAAATTATGTATGGGTAATAGTAGATAGGCTTACTAAGTTAGCTTATTTTCTGCCAGTGAATTCTATTTATTTTCTAGAGAAGTTAGTTAAGCTTTATATTGTTGAGATAGTATGCCAGCATGGAAACCATCTTCTATAGTTTCAGATAGAAATCCAAGGTTTACTTCGAGATTTTTAGAATCAGTTACAAAGATTTTTGGGAACTAAACTACAATTCAGTACTGCATTTCATCCTCAAACTGATGGCCAATCTGGAAGAGTTATTCAAGTTTTAGAGGATATGTTGATAAGCTATGTAATTGATTTTGGAATGAACTAGGAAAGATTTGTTCATTTGGTTGAGTTTGCTTATAGTAATAGTTTTCATGCTAGTTTGAAAATTTCTCCCTTTGAAGCTTTATATGGAAGAAGGTGTAAAAAACCTACGTGTTTGGATGGAGCTCAGTGAAAGAAAGTCAGTGGGTCTTGAGTTGTGCATGAAACTGAAGAAAAGGTCTTTGTTATTCTAGTAATTTAAAAGTTTCTCAAGATCATCAGAAACTATATGCAGATCTGAAGAGAAAAGAAATTTCTTTTGAAGTAGGTGATAAAGTATTTTTTTAAAAGTCTCTCATTGGAAGAAGATCATTAGGTTTGGTCAGAAAGGAAAATTGAGTCTGAGAATTGTAGGGCCTTATCAAGTTCTGGAGAGAGTAGGATATGTAGCTTACAGATTAGCTTTACCTCCTGAGCTTTTAAAGATTTACAATGTGTTTTATGTATATATGCTAAGAAGATATAGATCAAATCCAGATCATGTTGAACAGACTATAGAATTAGAGGTTAAACCGAACTTGTCTTATTAAGAAGAGCCTATTCGTAAATTAACAAGAGAGGTAAAAGAGCTAAAAAATAAGAGAATTCCCTTAGTGAAAGTTTTATGGAGAAATCATAATATAGAAGAAGTTACATTGGAAAGAGAAAGCCAAATGAAAGAGCAATATCTTCAATTATTTTCAGGTACGAATTTCAAGGACGAAATTTTCTAAATGGCGGAAAGTTGTAACAACCCGCTTGACGAAGTCTTGGTATTTAAATATTGTTTAGAGTATTTTGGTGAATTAAGTGTAGAGGTGAGTAAGTTAATTGTTTATTTTGATTAAGTACTGAATTCTTTATATGTGCCACTTGGCAGACTCTCTGTGTTGGCAAAGATCTGAGGTTTAGTGGATTCTTCCGTTAAGTGTATGCCACCCAGATGCTTTGACAAATTCGTTTGGTTTACTGATTGAACGGATTTGTTTATTATTAAATAAGTAAATTTAGTTAGTTAAATTGAGACTTAGTTAGAATGGTACTAAGCTATTGTAGATGAAAAGACTTAATTTTTTATAAGTGCACTTAATCACGAGAGTCAAGAGTGTTAGTGGAATTATTTGATTTTTTCACTAAACCTTGTCTCTGTGATTAGACATATAAGTTACATTTTATTTGTGTTCATCTTCCTCTTTGATCTTTCTTACATTTTCTGAAAAACCAAAGTCCAGAAAACTTGTCTGAAGTTGGGTTCACTGTAGTCAACCAACTTATACGTTTGCTATAGCTTTTTGGTAATTATTGATGAACCCTATGTTATTTTTAAAGCTATTTACGTGTTTTCGATTCTGCTTGCATAAGAGTCAGATTGGTGTATGAGGAAGGAAATCTTGGTTTTGGGTTAAGTGTTAACATTTTGTGCATGTATGTTTAGATTCGATGAAGTAGTATTATGATATGTTTAAATAACCTTATTTTTAGCTCAAGATGCTACCAAAGGTCTGAGTGACAAAGGCAAAAGGATCTACTATTTAGACTTTGTTATTTTTCTGGTGAGTTCCTTTTTACTTTCATGTAATGTGATTATCTTTACTTTATATTGTTGTAATGTAAGTATTTTTACTTTATAAAGGATGATTAGTGAATATGTGTGTGATTAATGGTTGTTTGTTCAGAGTTATTAGTCTGAGATTTGTAAGGAACATGTTATTAGTCACAATTTTTTGACACTTAGGACCCCTCAACAAAATAGAGTTGTTGTGAGGAAAAATAAGACCTTAGAAGAAATGGCTAGAATCATGTTTTGTGAAAATAATTTTCCAAGATATTTTTGGTCGGAAGCTATAAACACTTCTTACTATATTATAAATAGAGCTATGGTTAGACTAATTTTGAAAAAAACTCATTATGAAATTTTTAAAGGAAGAAAGCCTAACATAAGCCACTTTCATTCTTTTGGTTGCAAATGTTTTTTTTTTAATAATAGAAAAGAAAATTTAGGAAAATTTGATGCCAAAAGTGATGAAGGTATTTTTCTTGGTTATTCCACAAATTCTAAAGCTTATAAAATATTTAACAAGAGAACCCTTGTTGTAGAAGAATCTATACATGTTAACTTTGATGAATCAAACTCTCTTTCTAGAAAGGAATTTATTAATTTTGATGATGTAAAAATATATCAAGTTGAGAAAAATCAATCATCACATGTAGATCAAGGAGTAAGTAAGTTGGTTCAAGAACTTAAAATTGATAAGCTCTAAGAACCAACTCAAGTTGAAAGACAATCTAGCCTCCCAAGAGAGCTTTCATATGTTAATAATGGACACGTCATTGGTGATCCATTTAAAGGGGTAATTACTAGATCTTCAATTAGAAATACTTGTAATTATGTTGCTTTCATTTCTTACATAGAACCTAAAAACATTGATGATGCTTTAAATGATGAATTTTGGATAATAAATGTGACAGCCCTAATTTGGCCCTAGTCGAAAAGTAGTTTCGGGACCACAAAACCGAGTCATAAAAATAATTAACCGTTATAATCTATGCTTACTGTATGTGTACATGCACGTGTGAAAGTTTCATGTTTTAATTTGGTCAATTATATGTGAAATTATTAATAGGACTTATGTGAGAAAATTCTGAAATGTGATAGGTTAATCTTAAGTGGCCTATTAATGCATGTGACAAAGAGGATGGACTTGCATGTCAAATATTCATTTTATTTAGGTAGTGGCCAGCAATGATGATATGTTATATGGAATATATGTATTATTTAATTATAATGGCTTTATAATTTTAATTTAGTAATGAATTAATAAAAAGAAAATGGGTGATGAAAACAAAGCTTCACCTTTGTTCTTCTGGGCCGAAATGTAAGAGAGGAAAGGAGAGTATTTAACTATTTGTAATTTCTTATCAGAATGGGCTTGTTGGTCTGGTGGTAAAAATGCGTGTTGGTGTGTGGGAGGTTTGGAGTTCGAATCTCTGTGAGAACAACAGAGTTTATTTTTGCTCGATGGCCTGTCAAAATTTCAAATGGACCGAAATTCTGAGTAGTAGAGATAATCTAGGGATTTGGGAGGGAAAGTTATCAGTTTTCAATTTTGTTTCTCCAAAACTTTTTTACGTTCCCTTCTTCAATCTTTCTCTGCCGAAATTCTCTAAAAATTCTCCCTTTTTCTTTTTGTCCTTTTCCCTTTCTTGAGTATTGATTTTCTCTTCCGTCAAGGAGTGTGTTGGTGTGGTTTCGGTAAGTGGTTTTGGTGCCTTGAAGTTATGGTTTTTAAGATGATAATTGGGTTTTGTTTTGTTAATTGTTTTAATAGTCGAAAATCTGGTATGAGAGGCTGTTCTAGTGCCGAATCATAATGGGAAGCGTTCGTGGTTCGCAATCTAAGGGCTTTATGCTCGGAAAGTGTCTAATCCATTTTAGAGTTTTGGCATTCGATCATTTAAAGGATTAACTGAGTAACACATGTTTGAGTATAGGTTTGGGTTTGCTCGGGAGTGATTACGCATCAAAGTTAAACCAGGTGTGTACCCGAAAACACAAAAAATGAGAATCGACGAAAGCCAAAAACGAAACTATCGACGCCATACAGTCGTGTGGTCACCTGTGTGGTAGGTCGTGTGGCAGCACACGGGTGTGTGATCGACGAACTAGGCCGTGTGCGCATGACACAGGTGTATGACACTACCGTGTGAGGACAAGTGAGGCTGTGTGTGAGACACAGGCTCGACCAATTGGGCCATGTTTACCACACGGGCATGTGGGCCAACATAGGTGAATCACATGAGCATGTAGAATTCTGGGCTAGGCCTTGTGATCTACACGGCCAATGCCAATTTGGGCCGTGTGGGCCATAAGGACTTGTGGGCCTACATAGGCGTGTCAGCCCAATTTTTTGAAATACTCTAAATGGTTTCCCGGGTCGCCTAAGTCGACTGAGACCTACTGTAGGGTCGGTGAGAGTTACTTAACCCCTAATTTCGTAATTTAATTATGTTATATATGTGCCTTAACATGCACACCAATTTGTATTTAGGATCTGTTAATTGCATATTTGCATGTCATGTATTGTATGCTGCATTGCATCAAGGTTGGGTTAATGTATATTGAGGAAGTGTTCTGAAAGGCTTCTAAGCCTGATATCTGGCAGCACAGCTGCAATTATCTGATTATGTGTCACACTCGGTGCAAAATAGCATGTAGGTGGTTGGGTCGATTTTATCCCCACATGGTGTGTAGGGTTAGACGGAGTTGGTGTGTAGAGGTTGGTGGGTAGGACTCTGTTTAATCTATTCTGTTCTGCATACTGTATCTTAGATAGGCCAAGGCCCTAATACATATGCCTGATTCTGCATCTGAGTGGGCCAAGGCCTACACTAATTTCTGTATGGGGCTCCTGCCCAGACTGATTCTAATTATGACCAAATGAATGGTTGTATGCATGTTTTTCTATGGGGATTACACACTGAATTGTGAAGACTCAACCTTTTTCTGTTTAATCTGTATAGGTAATCCTCAGACTTGACGGATCGGTAAGGCGGAGGACTCGTAAGTGGCCACACGTAAATATTTAGACTATTTTTCCATTACAACCAGTTTCTAAATATTTATTTGGACTTTTTGATGTAATTCTGGACTTTGACTGTTTGGTTTTCATTCGGGACTTATGACGGTTTTGTGATTATTTAAACTGCAACTCATCAAAACACGGTTTTCCTAAAACTAAGGTTTGCTTAAATAAAAATGGTTTTACTTAAAATTAATTATTTGGGTTTCAAAAGCTTCCACATAAAAGAGATGGTTTGAATCAAATCAATTAGAACTCGGATTCTCGAACTGAGTAAAAGCTAATAAATAAAGCGATTTGAAGGTCAATACATTTTTCTAAAACACTCCCATGTGACTTCGCTAGATCCGGCCAAAACGTCCAGGCCAAGTTTGAGGTGTTACATTTAGTGGTATCAGAGCCAGGTTACAAAACTCGGCTGTGAATTTGAGTTTTAAAGATTGGTTTTAAAGAAATGATTTGTAAATAATTTGAAATATTTTTTTTGGAATAAGTATGTGGCATACCGAGTCTCCAGCGCCGATCCTGTAAGTTTTCTGAAACTCTTTTTAAAATTGTCTGAAAATATGATTTAGAATATTCTGAAACTACTTTAGATAGTATACCATATTGAAAACACTATAGGAAGTGTAAATTGAAACTAGTAGTGAGACTACGATTCGCGATAATAGACTCTAAACTTCTGATACTGTATTGCATAAAATATATGTTAATAAAATATCAGAACTGTTAACTAATCTATAATATTTTTAATACAGATAAATTCAATTAGACACTGACCGCACGAGGTATCCGCGGACTTGGTACTAGCGTCCGAGGTAGAGGGCGCAGAGGGGATCGAGCTAAGTCCTCTTCCATGGATAATATACCGAATTTGGACACAAGTGAGATGACAGTGTCGCCTACTACTGAGACTGGGTTTCATAATCGCGTGGCCAGGGACAACGCATTGTCTCAGGCTATGCTCAGGATTTTGGAGACGGTCGTTGGGCCCAATACTGGTTCTGGAGGCCGAAGGTCGGTTACAGAATGACTTCGGTCCAATGGGGCTGAGTTATACAGGGGTGTCGCTGGAGTCGCCCCTAACGTGGCTGAGTATTGGATGGAGGCCACGGAGAGAATTATGGATGACCTGGATTTTACAGCCAAGCATAAGCTTCAGAGGGTTGTTTCTCTGTTACCTGATGAGGTATACCAATAGTGGCTCAAGGTTCAGGAGGGCACTCAGCCCGACCGATTGACCTCGGATTATTTTAAGACTACGTTCCAGGGTATGTATGTGGGGACTAGCTACATTGATGCCAGGAGGCATGAGTTCTTTAACCTCACCTAGGGAGATCGTTCAATGGCCGAGTAGGAGGTCGAGTTCTTGAGGTTGAGCCGTTATGTGCTTGGCATGAAGGCAACTGAGTATGAGCCCTATATTCGGTTTGAGGATGGTCTCAGGGATAGTTTGCGAGTTCTGATAGCTCCATAGAAGGAGCGTGATTTCTCTGTTCTAGTTGAGAAGGCGAAGATCCCGAGGAGGTTAAACGCGCTGAGCACCAAAACTGAGAGAATAGAAAGAACAAGAGGGAATTTAAGCCCTCGAGTGCTGCAATGAGGCCTAAGAAAAAGGTCAGATCTGATGGGCCAGTGAGAGTGGGTGATAAACCATAATATATACATATTTTAACCCCATGCTTGGCATATTTTTGGAAGGATTATCATAAGATTTAATGAATTTGATGCTTCTAATCCTTTGATTTCATGTTTTATACATAGGAGAGCTTAGGATAGAAAAAAGAGCAAGAAACGGGCCAAAAACAGATGAGTTGGGCCGAATTTAGTGTTCCTTACGGCCTAAGCACTTCCACAAGGGTAATCCACATGCTCGTGTGTGACACACGGGCAGGCCACACGCCCGTGTGTCATAGCCGTGTCGACATTAAACCAAGTCAAAATTACATATAGCCTGAGCACATTCACACGGGCGTGACACACGGTTGTGTCCCTGTCAAGCCAATGTCTAATTCTATACAGAAATGGCTAATTTGGGGCTATTTTGGGCATTCCAAAGTCTATATAAACACCCTAGAAGAGGATCAAAGTGACACGTAGTGTAAAAGGTAGAAAATACTCAAGGACAGCCATCGGAATCAGCTCGGAAGCAAGATCTACTTCAAGACTGAAGATCTCTATTCAATTTCCTTAGAAGTTCTTTAGGTTCTTTATGTTTTGTTGTTTTTCCCAATTTTGAGATGTTTTCCTCTATTGTTATGAACTAAACTCCCTAAATACCTAAGGGAGATGAAACCTAAGACGAATCTTATTACTATCTAAATTATATGATAAATACTTGTTCTTATTCTTAATTGTGAGTTTTAGCCCTTGCTTTAGTATTCATGGATATTAATTCAGGTTTTTGATGTGCTTATTCAGTAGAGTAGAAGTCCCTATTTAAGAGTAGATCATTCATAATTAAGCGGAGTTGCATGCAATCCTAGAGATTGGACGACATAAATCTACCGGATTAGAGTCAAATCTAATAAGGGAATCCATAGATCGAGTTAATGCGACAATAGGGGTTTTAATTAGAAAGAGATTTCGATTAATCAACCTAGAGTCAGTTGTTTTTAGTCTTGAGAGAGATATTAACATAAATCGGGGATTTCTACGGATTAAGTCAAGTGAATAAATCGTCTAATTCAGAAGTAATAAGTGAAGTCTAGGTGGATTCTTCTTTGGGTATTGTCTCCTCCATCGATTTTCCAAAAGTATTTTCCAACTTTAATCTCTATCGTAATCTTAGTTAATTAGATAATTAGTCTTAGATAAAACACTATCTTGATTGTTAGGCTAGATAATAAAAATATAGTAATTACTAGTACTTTTAGTCCTCATGGATACGATATTTCTGGTCTCACCATAACTATACTACTGTTCGATAGGTGCGCTTGCCTTAAGTCAAATTTTTAGTTCCACGACCATCAAGTTTTTGACGTCGTTGTCGGGGACTAAGATATTAGGAACGCTTGATTTTTATTACTTTAGCCATTTTTACTTTTATTGCAATTTACTTTTTCATTTTAAGTTTATTTTTTCTTTTTAATTGCTTCTAGCAGGTGTCTCTAGTTTATAACTAGGAAGAACCCGTCAGGACCTTTGCTTTTTAACAGTGAGATCGAGAGCATATCTCACAGAAAACAAAGAGAAATAAGGCAAAGTCTATAATACATAGAGGAAGAGCGAGAGGACGATATCCATACTACAACCAAGGAGATGACTAATAATTAGAATAATCTGCTACCTTCTGTGGTTGCTGCAAATCGAGTAAATCAGGATCCTGCTCCTCGTACCATGTATGATTATGCTAAATCTACTTTAACAAGAACTAAATCGAGTATAGTTAGACCTACTATTGCTGCAAATAATTTTGAACTAAAACCTAACACGATTCAAATGATACAACAGTTTGTTCAGTTTGATGGTTTACAGGACGAGGATCCAAACACTCATTTAGCAATTTTTTTGGAATTCTACGACACCTTTGGCATTTTTGATGATTCGCCTTCAGTTATTTCCCTTTTTATTAAGGAATAAGGCTAAACAGTGACTGAACTCGTTACCACAGGGATCAATCACTACTTGGAAACAAATGACCGAAAAAATTTTACTCGAATATTTTTCGCCAGCTAAAACAGCTAAATTGAGGAATGATATCTCTTCTTTTGTGCAGATGGATTTAGAAACACTATATGAGGCATGGGAGAGATACAAGGATTTATTGAGAATGTGCCCTCACCATGGATTACCTTTATGGCTACAGGTTCAAACTTTCCACAATGGTTTGAATCCCTCGACGAGACAGATGGTCAATGCAGCGGCCGATAGAACATTAAATAATAAAAAAGCTTATTAGTTCATTTAAGACATGTCACTAAATAATTATCAGTGGCAAGTCATGAGGACAAAGCCTAATAAAGCAGCCAATGTTTTCAACCTCGACGCGGTCACCATGTTATCAAACCAGGTAGAGCTTTTAAATAAAAAGATTGATGGCTTATGTGTCTCGACTCAGGTACATCGGTAATGCAATACAGTACAAATGGAGGAGGAATGAATAATACAGAATGCCTAGCCTACGACCCTAGCACTACAAATGAACAAGTCAACTATATAGGTAACAATTCTAGACCTCAGAATAACCCTTATAGTAACACTTATAATGGAGGTTGAAGGAACCATCCCAACTTCTCTTGGGGTGGTCAAGGCAATCAAAGACCACAACCCCCTCCAGGTTTTCAACCACCATATCAATAGGAAAAGAAGCCGAACTCGAGGAGATGTTAACAAAATTCATCTCAGTGTCAGAAATACGTTTCCAAAACACCAAAATAGCACTTAAAAATTAGCAAGCTTCGATTCAAGGTCTCGTGACTCAAATAGGTCAGCTTGCTAAACTGATCTCAGAAAGACCACAAGATAGCTTGCCCAACAACACCGAGGCTAACCCAAGAGAGTAGCTTCATGCGATTACTGTTCAATATGAAAAAGGGTTAGTTGAGTTCACACCAGAACCAAGGCAAGAAACAGTGGTAAGCCAAAATAAGGTGGATGAATTGCAGAATGAACAAATATCAGTAAGTAGAGAAAACACACCTCGCGTGCCATACCCGAAAGTGAAAAAGAAAGACCGCACAGATGAACAATTCGGTAAATTTCTTACCATTTTAAAAAAGTTACATATTAACTTACCATTTATTGAAGCCCTTTCGCAGATGCCCAACTCAGTTTAATTTTTAAAGGAGCTTCTAGCAAACAAACGGAAGTTAGATGATTCATCGTATGTGGAATTAAATACAATTTGCTCGGAAATTCTACAAAATAAACTACCCAACAAGTTACAGGATCCAGGGAGTTTCACTATTCCTTGTTTAATCAGTAGTTTAAATGTTGATAATTCTTTAGCCGATTTAGGGGCAAGTATAAATGTCATGCCCTATAAAATGTTTAAACAACTAGGTATTAGGAAACCTAAACAAACTAGGATAAGTATACAACTGGCAGATAAAACTATTAGCTTTCCTAGGGGTATTTTTGAGGACGTACTCGTTAAGATTGATAAATTCATTTTCCCAGTAGACTTTGTTGTTTTAAACATGGAAGAGGACGGTGACGTTCCTTTAATCTTGGGACGACCCTTTTTAACGACTACTAGGACTATTATTGATGTTGGTACAAGAGAATTAACGCTTCGTGTATGTGATGACACGATTAAACCCCAAGCTCGTGATTCTGTCAAAAAGACTAGTGATCGACATGATTACACAAGTTCTTTTAATAGGAGTAACTTTGTTGTTCAACCCTCTTTACAGGAAAAACTTTCGAGAAGTACAAATGAGCCACATTCCAATCCATGTAATGATAAAACTATCCATGAAGAGCGAAGGCTACAAATCAAGGAACTAGATGAATGGCGAATACAGGTTAAGGAGAAACTGAGAATACACGATGAATCAAGGCAGTGCCATGACAAACTTAAAGGTGAATCGAATCAACTTAAGGTTGGAGACAAAGTACTGTTAGATGAAGCAAACCCTCGTGTTGCCACTTCTGAACCTAATGGAGAAATCCCTTTTTACGATACTCAATGTTTTCCCACACGGTACAGTTGAGGTAACTCATTCCAAATTCGGCACTTTTAAGGTAAATAGTACTCGTCTAAAACTTTATTTTGATAAGATTTATAGCAGGGATGAGGAGTTTCAACTCCTCGAACCACCATGATTGTGCAAAAATGAGTTGAGTCGAGCTTAGACGATAAATAAGGCTTCTCGGGAGGCAACCTGAGCATTAACACCACTAACCCATTTATTTTATCTATTTTTCGTGTTTTTATATAGGTACAGTGACTCACACTGCCTGGACACACGGGCATGTCCTTGGTCATGTGGAAACAGGGTTGAAATTTCCCAAAAACCGACATACACATGGCTTGCGATAAATCCACACGGGCGTGTGACATGGCCGTATGGTCGGCGTGTCCTAGACCGTATGCAAACTGGAGCTAAATTTTCAAATTTCATACAAGTCAGAGAGTTACACGGGTAAGACACACGGCCGTGTGTTCAGACACACGGGCATGTGAGAAACCACATGGGCGTGGGAGAAACGAACAACAAAGCACACAGTCGTGCGATACGACCGTGTGGCCCGACACAGACCTCACATGATCATGTCCCCTATTAAACCCTAACCCCTCTTTTCTTCTTTCTCTTACTTTGTCTTTTTCCTCTCTTCTTTAACTCCCAGCCACCACAACTTTTACCCCAATTCCAGCTACCATAGTTCCCTCTCACTCACAGTCTGACCACCATCGTCCCTCACCCTCATCTCGCCGAACCCGTCTCAACCACACTCTCTCCCTTGCGCGCAAACACCTAGCCACTGGTCAACAACCATTCCCTCCATCCTGATTCGGACCCCCCAATCCTACTCACGCCTCAAGCCCCACGCCCTAGCCGTTCGATCGACCCCTTAACTCAACCCCCTCATTTTCCTCTTGCCTCGCACGTCAGCCCCATTCCCCTCGGCCCTCATACTTCACCAGCCACCCCGCACGCACCTTTCATTCTGACCAACCCTCGCCTATTCAGCTACCCCCCTTCTGTCAACCACCGTTCGTACCCTTGTCAACCATTCTACACGCCGTCGGTTAATTCTTCCACCATTTTCTTTCTTTTGTTTATCTTATTTATTTTTAATTTTCCTTTTTTATTTTCATTTTATTTTTATCATCCTTTATTTGTATTCATTATTTTGACTTTAAGTTGGTTCTGATGATTTCTATTTTGATACACAATAATTTAGGTCAGTTCTTATTATTTTAACTCTATTATTGCTGCTATTCCATTCTTCATACCCCTTGTTTAATTCATTATGCTAGTCGTATTTGTCTCATTCTACCGATTTGTTTTAACATAGTTTTTTACTTACTGATTTCTTCTTTTAGTTACTTTTCTGATTAGGATTATTTTATATTTTCAGGTACATCATGACAAACACTCGAGGCAAGAAAATTGTCGTCCCCGCGTTGAAAAAATGGAAGGGCCCTAGTTTGACCTCCTCTTCCAGCGCACCCGCCGAGATTCGTCAACCTATCTCCGATTTCAGGTGGGCTCCCATGAGGACCTATACTAGCACATCGAGGTCGACCACTTGGGTTGGGTCGTTGCATTGATTGGGCCGCTTTGGAGTAGGTCCAATTAACCGATGACGTGCGCGCCATCATCGCTACCACTCCTTGGGATCGCTTCTTCAATATCATCATACCGATTTATACGGAGCTTACCTTGGATTTCAGTGCCACCTTCTCGGCCCAGCAGGTCATGGCAATCCACAACGAGCCAAACACTATTTTTTTCCGCCTCGGTGGCCTGATACGACACATGAGTGTCCCAGAGTTTAGTGTTGCCATGAGAATCTACACGAAGGAATTCATCTCTACCCAGAACTTCCTTCGACTTCATCGACACATCCATCACACACATTCGCGTTGTTGGACCGATCTTACCAATAGCCAGACTACATATGACGCGAGTCGCTCAAAGGTGACTTCTCTCCCTCCAGTCTTACGGTACATCCACGCCCTTCTAGCTCACACTTTAACCGGTTAGAGAGAGAGCACCGGCATCGTCAGGACTTACGACGCATACTTCCTCTGGAGCATGGCCTACGGCCATATTATCGATTTGGCATACTTTGTCGTACTATCCTTATGCCATCAGATTGAGTGACATAGGAGGGCCCCCATTTGCTTAGGTTCTAACGTGACTCACATCACTCGATATTTTGGTCTTCTTAACACACCGAAACAATACTCAACGCTTACCTTAGCATGCCAAATGTCCCCTCAGGGCATCTCGAACATGACACATATGATGATGATCGAGCGACGCCGTGGCGTAGATCCTCCTCAGTACCGATTATTGCATTCTGACACTCAGAATAATGATGAGGACTTCGCTGATGATGTTCCTCCCTATCACGAGGATCCACCACAGCCTCTACCATCAAGTCACCACCATGCTCCTTCTGCTACCAGCTTTCGAAGAGTATCCTTTGAGGAGTTTACTGATTTTTGTCAGTACTGTACTCAGAGATTCGATAGTATTGATATGAAGCTCGATAGTTTCTATGTGACTTTGCAGCAGATTCGCGAGCACCTTCATATCGCTCCTTCAACACCACCGGCTCACGACTCTTATGCTGAGGACCACTGAGTCCACTTGTTTTATTTTTATTTTTATTTTTATGTTCCTTTTTCTTTTTATGTTTATTTTTCTCTTATATTTTGAACTATGTGTTTATTTTAAATAATTATTCCTAATGAGTTCTAATCCTTTAATCCCCTTCGACAAGTTGTATTTATTTTCTTAATAGTAGATCCAACTCATGCACATCATTAGCCATATCTACAATTTTCAATTTCATTATTCCAAGGATTGCTTCCAAAAATTCAGGGTAGTTTCACTTCTCTCCCTTTCTTATGATATTATGCATCTATTGTTATCTATCTTTGTACATTGAGGACATGTACATCTTAAGTGTGGGGAGGTTATTTATATAATTATCAGAAAATCCCTAAATTTTTATCTCATTCTCAAACAATTTTCTCATATTATTATTAGAGTGAATTCTGATTGAATTATAATTTTTATTGATATGTTTTGAATTAAATCATAGGAAATTATGCATTGATTGTTTAAACCTTAAGACATTAGGGAATCAAGCAAGATAAGTTGACTTTTGAGAATTAAAATTGCTAGGTTGTTTCCCTGAATTGAGATATTATCTTGAAGTTTTGAATTTGCAGGATTGACATCAAAAGTCATAATTTTAGTGAGATCTTAAGCATGTAGAGCATATATCCTTTCTTGCTCACTTTTATTATTGCTTATGAGTGTGTCAATACTGATCTGTTATTCTAGAACTTGCTTCGATTATACATGTCGAGACCACACCATTGATTTGATATACCGAGATGACAAAGGCACTTAGGTTTTAACCCATTTACCCCATAAAAAGCCTACCCACATAATTGGCCTCTGGTGAATCCCTTTGAGCCTTAACCATTGCTTCTTGATTTTTCCCCTTAATGTTAATCCACAACTTAACCCTTTTTGATTCGTTAAGAATTTCTCCCTTTTCATTGATTCCTTTTTTATCGAGATTTGATTTGATTAGTTACCTAACTATTTTCGTTCATTTCAGTTGCTGAATTATTTCTTATTATGTACTTTTCATTATTGTACTTGTTCTTATTCTTAAAAATAAAAAATAAAAAAATTGTATATTTATATTCATTCAATTACATATTGTTTTTAAAGAGCTTGGATAAGTTAAGGTTATTATATTGAGGGGAAAGTTCACTTCATCTTAGAAAATTTTATTTCTGGTACCTATTTGTAATTCAGTAATTAGCTTTATTCTTCTAAGTTGGGTAATTTATTAAATTAATCTCGATTCTAACCCTCTTTTCAGCCTTTATCCACACCTTTAACCCAAGCCCCATTACAACCCTATTAAATACATTTTGATTCGTGTATCATTTTATTTATAGTGGTGGAGATTTGATTTTCATGCAAGCCTATGGTAATAACTTTTCATGTTTGACTATTGAGTGCTTAATTATTGAACCTTAAACACTTCGAGTGATTTGAGTGAATCTTTAGTGAGGATGCCAACTCTTGTCAATTTAGAATTAAAGGTGATTACTTAGATAAAGGGAGATACCTATGATTTTATGATTAAAATGCTCAACTTGGATTGTTTGAAACTTTGATGTTCTTTTAGTTGAATTCTAAATGTGTGATTATCTATGGATTACTTCGAAACATTTTTTTATGAGAATTATAAGTTAAGAAGAATTAATTTTAATTGTGAGTTGAGAATTTTGCTTAAGGACAAGCAAATGCTTAAGTGTAGGGATATTTGATAAACCATAATATATACATATTTTTACCCCATGCTTGACATATTTTTGGAAGGATTATCATAATATTTAATGAATTTGATGCTTCTAATCCTTTGATTTCATGTTTTATCTACAGGAGAGCTTAGAATAGAAAAAAGAGCAAGAAACGGCCAAAAACAGACAAGTTAGGCCGAATTCAGTGTTCCACACGGCCTAGGCACTTCCACACAGGTAATCTATACGCACGCGTGTGACACACGGGTAGGCCACACGCCTATGTATCATGGCTGTATCAATATTAAACCAAGTCAGAATTACACACTACCTGAGCACCTTCACACCGGCGTAGCACACGACCGTGTCCCTGTCAAGCCAATGTCTAATTCTAATCGAAAAAGGCTAATTTTGGGCTATTTTGGGAATTCCAAAGTCTAAATAAACACTCTAGAAGAGGATCAAAGTGACACACAGAGTAAAAGGCAGAAAATACTCAAGGACAACCATCGGAATCAGCTCAGAAGTAGGAACTACTTCAAGACTGAAGATCTCTATTCAATTTCCTTAGAAGTTCTTTGGGTTCTTTATGTTTTGTTATTTTTCCCAATTTTGAGATGTATTCATCTATTGTTATGAACTAAACTCTCTAAATACCTAAGGGAGATGAAACCTAAGATGAATCTTATTACTATTTGAATTATATGATAAATACTTGTTCTTATTCTTAATTGTGAGTTTTAAATCTTGCTTCAGCATTCATAGATATTAGTTCAGGTTTTTGATGTGCTTATTCAGTAAAAGTCCCTGTTTAAGAGTAGATCATTCATAATTAAGCGGAGTTGCATGCAATCCTAGAGATAGGATGACATAAATCTGTTGGATTAGAGTCAAATCTAATAAGGGAATCTATAGATCGAGTTAATGCGACAATAAGGGTTTTAATTAGAAAGAGATTTCGATTAATCAACCTAGAGTCAGTTATTTTTAGTCTCAAGAGAAATATTAACATAAATTGGGGATTTCTACAGATTTAGTCAAGTGAATAAATCGTCTAATTCAGAAGTAATAAGTGAAGTCTAAGTGGATTTTTCCTTGGGTATTGTCTCCTCCATCGATTTTTCAAAAGTATTTTCCAACTTTAATCTCTGTCGTAATCTTAGTTAATTAGATAATTAGCCTTAGCTTAAACACTCTCTTAATTGTTAGGCTAGATAATAAAAAGATAGTAATTACTAGTACTTTTAGTCCTCGTGGGTATGATATTTCCGGTCTCACCATAACTATACTACTATTCGATAGGTGCGATTTCCTTAAGTTAAATTTTTAGTTAGTTTCACGACCACCAGTGGGGCCTCCTGCTACACCTTCTGGGGTGGCGCTATGTGCGCACCATGGTAGACGCCATCCAGGCGAGTGTTGGAGGACTACTTGGGTGTGCTTGAGATGTGGTTGACTGAGCACTGCGTTTGGGATTGCTCGTTGAGAACTGATCAAGTGCAAGCTCCTAGTTCTTGTACTTTACAGCCGCCGAGGGTAGTTCAACAGCCATCTAGTGGCCGAGGTCAGGCCAAGGGTGGTAATGGTATAAATCGAGGTTAGAGAGCACTGAGCAGAGGTGCTGGATCGACTGAGGTGAGGCAGCCTGCACTGGTTTATGCTGCACGTCGCTATGAGGACCGAGATGCTCCGGACGTCGTCATGGGTATGTTTTTAATTTATAATGTACATTTTCTTGCATTGATAGACATAGGCTCTACACACTCCTAAATTGCTAGCAATGTGTCTGAAACTTTGGGGACTCTAGTTGAGAATAATGATAGTGAGGTGACTGTGTTGAGCCCATTGGGACAATCTATCTGAGTTAGTAGGTTGTATAGAGACGTTCTGTTAGAGGTTCAAGGAACAGTATTTCTGGTTGATCTGATGAAACTTTCGTTTGGGGAGTTCGATTTGATATTGGGGATGAATTGGCTGGTAAAGCACCGAGTAAGCCTGGATTGTGTGACAAAGAGAGTCGTTTGAATAACCGAAGAGGATATTGAGGTAATTTTGATTGGAGAGCGTCAAAATTATTTGACTAATGTGATTTCTACGCTGGTGGCAGAAAAGTTTGTTCGGAAAGGATGTGAAGTATTATTAGCCTGCATTAATGTTTCTGATCCTGGAGACTCTTCTGTTGAGGATATTAGAACTGCGAGGGACTTTCCAGATGTATTTTCTGAGGAACTACCGGGTTTGCCTCTGAGCCGAGATGTGAAGTTTGGGATTAAGTTGATTTCTGGTACAGCTCCAATGTCTATCGCGCCCTATCGAATGGCACCGAAAGAGCTGACAGAACTTAAGGCTCAAATTCAGGAGCTATTAGATCGCGAGTTCATTCACCCCAGTGTGTCTCCATGAGGAACACCTGTTCTATTTGTAGAAAAGAAAGATGGGTCAATGCGGATGTGTATCGATTATCGACAGCTGAACAAGCTAACAATTAAGAATAAATACCCACTTCTGAGGATTAATGATTTATTCGACAAGTTTAGAGGGGCTTATGTGTTCTCTAAGATTAACTTGCACTCTGGGTATCATCAGTTGAGTGTAAATAAGGTGACGTGCATAAAGCAGCATTTAGGACTCGTTATGGTCATTATGAGTTCTTAATGATGCCCTTTGGGTTGACTAATGCACCAGTGGCATTTATGGACTTAATGAACCGAGTGTTCTAAACCTATCTGATCAGTTTGTGGTGGTGTTCATCAATGATATTTTGGTGTATTCTAAGTCTGAGGATGAGCACGATGGGCATCTGAGAGTGGCATTGCAGATTCTACAAGAGAAACAGTTGTTTACGAAGTTCAGCAAGTGTGAGTTCTAGCTTCGAGAAGTAATATTCTTGGGACATGTGGTTTCAATTGAAGGGATTCACGTTGCTCCTAGTAAGATTGAGGCTGTGTTGAGTTTGAAACAGCCAAAGAATGTGTTTGAGATCCGCAGCTTTCTGGGGCTAGCAGAATATTATCGACATTTCATAGAAGGGTTCTCCTTGATCACAGCTCTGATGACTAAGCTTTTATGTAAGGAAGTTCCTTTCATTTGGACTGAGGCACAGTAGGAGAGTTTTGATAAGCTTAAGAATGTTCTGACTCAAGCTCCTTTTTTGATACAACCTGAGCCCGATAAAGACTTCGTGGTATACAGTGATGCATCACATGTGGGTCTGGGTTGCGTTCTGATGCAAGATAGTAAGGTAGTTGCTTATGCGTCTCGTCAGCTTAAGAGCATGAGGCCAACTATCCGACGCATGATCTGGAGTTGGCAATAATAGTCTTTGCCCTGAAAATTTAGAGGTACTATCTGTATGGTGAGAAGTGTACTATTTACACTGATCATAAGAGCCTCAAATATCTCCTCACCCAGAAGGAGTTAAATCTTAGGCAGTGTAGATGAGTTAAACTACTTAAGGATTACGACTGCACTATCGAGTACTACCCTAGTAAGGCCAATATGGTGGTCGATGCGTTAAGCTGTAGGACTATGACTGATTTGAGAGTGATGTTCGCTCGACTTAGTCTCTTCAACAATGGAAGTCTGTTGGCAGAACTTTAGGTTAGACTGACATGGATTGATCAGATCAGAGATAAACAGATAGGGGATAAGTCTCTAGAGTTGCGTTTCTGTTAGGCTGAAAGTGGTACTGCTACAGAATTTGAGATTAATAAGGATAGAGTATTGTGTTTCCGCGGTCGGATTTGTGTACCGAATGATGAGGACTTAAGACAGTCGATTCTAAACGAAACGCATAGTAGCCCTTATGCTATGCATCTCAGTGGGAACAAGATGTACTAAGATCTGTAATAATTATACTAATGGCCAGGGTTGAAGGGTGAGGTTACTGACTTCGTTGCTCGCTGCTTGACTTGTCAGTAGGTTAAGGCTGAGTATCAGTTACCTTCAGATTTGCTGCAGTCGATTAAGATACCGTTATGGAAATGAAAGCGCGTAACGATGGACTTCGTTAGTGGGTTGCCTCTAACACCCACTAAAAAGGATTCTGTCTGGGTTATCGTAGATTGATTGACCAAATCTACGCACTTTATCCCGGTCAGGACAGACTTTTCTTTGCAAAAGTTGGCTAAGTTTTATATTTCTAAAATAGTGAAGTTACATGGGGTACCTGTCTTGATCATCTCTGATAGGGATCCTCGTTTCACGTCTCAATTCTAAAAAAAACTATATGAGGCTCTAGGTTCAAGGTTAGACTTCAGTACTACTTTCCATCATCAGACAGATAGTCAGTCGGAGAGGGTAATTCAGATACTGTAGGACATGTTAAGGAGCTGTGTTATTGATTTCTGAGGCAATTGGAAGGAGTACTTGCCATTAGTAGAGTTTACCTATAATAACAGCTTCCAGTCTAGCATCCAAATAGCACCTTACGAGGCACTGTATGGTCGTAAGTGTCGTACTCTCTTATGCTAGACTGAGTTGGATGAGCGACGTATTCTAGGTCCAGAATTGGTTTTTGAAACTGGAGATAAAGTTAGATTGATTTAGGAGCGACTGAAAGCGACTTCTGATAGGCAGAAGTCATATGTAGATCTAAAACATTGAAAGATTGAGTATGCTGTGGGAGACTTCATTTTTCTCAAGGTCTCGCCATAGAAGAAGGTACTAAGGTTCAGTCGTAAGGACAAGCTGAGCCCTCAGTTTATTGGGCCGTACTGGATTCGAAACGAGTAGGGTCAGTCGCTTATCAGTTAGAGCTACCTCTGGAGTTGGATCGAATTTATGACGTATTCCACGTCTCTATGTTGAGGTGCTACTGCTCTGATCCCACGTACATTGTGCTTGTTAAGGAAATTAAGGTTCAATCAGATCTGACCTTTGAGGAGGAGCCAGTTCAGATTCTGGAGCGTGACATTAAAGTTCTGAGGAGGGAATTCATTCCATTAGTGAAGGTGTAGTAGCAGAATCGTAGCACTGAGGATGCTACGTGGGAGCCTGAGGATGCGATGCGTCAACAGTATCCTCACATGTTCTGATCAAGTAAATTTCAAGGCCAAAATTTACTTTTAGGGGGTAGAGTTGTAACGCCCTAAATTTTACGTTTTTGATTTTACGATTAATTGACACAACTGTGTATTTGCTTCAGTGGTTAAGTGTTCTGGGTATGTGTGAAAGGTCCCAAGTTCATGCATTGGCTTTGGCAAATTTTGGCTTTTTCCTGAATTAATCATTAACTTCCAGTCTATAGGCTTGTATTTAACTATTTGTAATTCTTATCAGGATGGGCCTGTTAGTCTGGTGGTTAAGATGCGTGTTGCTGTGTGGGAGGTCTGGAGTTCGAATCCCTGTGCAATCAAGAGAGTTTATTTTTGTTCAATGGCCTGTCAGAATTTCACTTGGATCGAAATTATGAGTAGTAGAGATAATCAAGGGATTTGGGGGGAAAAGTTATCAGTTTTCATTTTTGTTTCTCTAAAACTTTTTACGTTTCCTTCTTCCATCTTTCTCTACTGAAATTCTCTTTTTTTCATTTTCCCTTTCTTGAGTATTGATTTTCTCTTGCATCGAGGAATGCGTTAGTGCGGTTTCGATAAGTGGTTTTGGTGCCTTAAAGTTATGGTTTTTAAGATGATAATTGGGTTTTGTTTTGTTAATTGTTTTAACAGCCGAAAATCTAGTGTAAGAGGTTGTTCTAGTGTCGAATCTTAGTGGGAAGCATTCGTGATTCACAAAGTAAGGGTTGTATGTTCGGAAAGTGTCAAATCCGTTTTGGGTTTTTGTTTAATTCGATCGTTTAAGGGATTAACTGAGTAAAACGTGTTTGAGTATAGGTTTAGGTTTGCTCGGGAGTGATTACGCATCGAAGTTAAACCAGGTGTGTACCTAGAAACACAGAAAAGGAGAATATACGAAAGTCGAAAAATGAAACTGTCGATGCCACACGGGTATGTGATCGACGAAGTAGATTATGCGTGCGTGACACAGGCACATGAAACTGCCGTGTGAGGATATGCAAGGCCGTGTGTAAGACATGAGCTTGACCAATTGGGCCGTATGGGCCACACGGGCATGTGGGCCCACACGGGTGAACCACATGCACGTGTGGAATTTTGGGCCAGGCCGTGTGATCCATACAGCCAAGGCTAATTTGGGCCATGTAGGCTACATGGGCGTGTGGGCCCACACAGGCAGGCCACATGAGCGTGTAAGCCTAATTTTCTGAAATACTCTGAATGGTTGCTCGGGTCGCCTAAGTCGATTGAGACCTACTGTAGGGTCGATGAGAGTTACTTGACCCTTGATTTCGTGATTTGATTATGTTATATACGTGCCTTAGCATACACACCAATTTGTATGTATGATCTATTAATTGCCTATTTGCATGTCATGTATTGTATGCTGCGTTGCATCAAGGTTGGGTTAATGTATATGGAAGAAGTGTTCTGAAAGACTCCTAAGCTTGATATCTAGTAGCACAGCTGCAATTATCTGATTATGTGCTGCACTCGGTACAACATGGTGTGTAGGGATGAGTGGGTCGATTTTATCCCCACATGGTGTGTAGGGTTGGACAGAGCTGGTGTGTAGAGGCTGGTGGGTAGGACTTTGTTTAATCTGTTTTGTTCTGCATATTGTATCTAGGATGGGCCAATGCCCTAATACATATGTCTGATTCTGCATCTGAGTGGGCCAAGGCCTACATTGATTTCTATAAGGGGCTTTGGCCAAGACTGATTCTGATTATGATGTAATGTATGGTTGTATGCATGATTTTCTTTGGGGATTACACACCGAGTTGCGAAGACTCACCCTTTTTTATTTAATCTTATAGGTAATCTCCAGACTTGACGAATCAGTGAGGCAGAGGACTCGTGGGTGGCCACACATAAATATTTAGACTGTTTTTCCATTAAATCCAGTTTTTAATTATTTATTTGGAGTTTTTGATGTAATTCTGGAGTTGGAGCATTTGGTTTTCATTCGAGACTTATTACAGTTTTATGATTATTTAAACTGCAACTCATCAAAAGATGGTTTTCCTAAAACTAAGGTTTTTTTAAATAAAAATGATTTTACTTAAAATTAATTATTTGGGTTTCAAAAGCTTCCACGTAAAAGAGATGGTTTGAATCAAATCAATTAGAACTGGGATTCCCAAACAGAGTAAAAGCTAATAAATGGAACGATTTGAAGGTCAATACATTTTTTTAAAACACTCTCATGTGACTTCACCAGATCCGACCATAACATCCAGGTCGGGTTTGGGGTGTTACATTTAGAGCTTTGCACTTGATCTATTAGAGGAGGAGCAAGCCGCATTCTTTGCAACAAATGTCTATGTTGAAGTTTGGCATAAGAGGCTTGGGCATTGCAATCATCCAGCTATTGTGAAATTGCAAAGAAAGGAATTGATTAAATGTTTCTTTTGTCTTGAATCTGAAATTCCAGATTTTAGATCTTGCCAACAAGGAAAACAATTGAGACTTCCATTCAAGCAATCAACTTGGAGAGCTATTGAAAAGATGCAATTGATACACACTGATCTAGCTGGACCTCACAACACCCTATCTCTCAATGGAAGTAGGTTTTTTTTATCTTTATTGATGACTACTCTTGAATGTGTAGGATCTATTTTCTCAAATTCAAGTTAGAAGTTGGTGATGTATTCTTGCAATTCAAGCAAAGGATTGAAACACAAAGTGGACACAAAATTCTAGCTTTGAGATCTGATAATGGCAAGGAGAACACCTCCAATCAATTTAATATTTTCTACGACGAAACAGGGATTGAATATCAACTCGTTGCTCCATACACTGTGCAACAAAATAGAGTCAGCGAGAGAAAGAATTGTACCATAATAAAGATGGCTAGATGTTTGATGTTTGAGAAGAACTTCCAAGGGAATATTGGGTAGAAGTGGTGTACACTGCAGTTTTCTTTCTTAATAGGCTTCCTACAAAAGCTGTTGGAAGAATAACTTTATATAAAGCCTAGTATGGTTTTAAACCTTCTTTAAAAAATATCAAAGTATTTAGATGCTTGTGCTTTGTTTATGTTCCTTAGATCAAAGTGGATAAATTAGCTAAAAAGGCGAAATAAGGGATCTTCGTTGGCTACAGTAGAATCTCAAAAGCTTACAAAATTTTCCAACCAAACACTAAGAAAATTTTGTTTAACAGAGATGTTCATTTCATGAAGAATGATGAGTAGAATTGGGTAGGAAAACAAGTAGCTATGGTACCTAATCAAGTTTCAAAATTGCAACTTAAGGAAGATGAGTTGGTTGATGATATGCCCGTTAGAGGTATGAGGTCACTTTCTAATATTGACCAAAGATGCAATGTGGTTGTACTCGAACCAACATATTACTAAGAGGTTGAGAAGGATCCAAAATGGATTACAACACTGAAGAAGGAGCTCATGATGATCGTATAAAATAAAACATGGAAGTTGGTAAAAACACCTACAGATAGAAAAGCGATTGGAGTGAAGTGGGTATTTAGAACCAAGCTAAATCTCGATGTCTCAATCAACAAGCATAAAGCTAGACTTTTTGTGAAAGGGTATGCTCAAATTTTTTGTGTTGATTTTTCTGACAATTTTGCTCCTGTAGCTGCATAAAAGGGCTGAAAAGTCTATCAACTTGATGTTAAAGCAACATTCTTCAATGCCTTCTTGGAGGAAGAGATTTACGTTGAGCAACCTGATGGTTTTGTTGTGAAAGGGCAAGAAGATGATATGTACTTGTTCAAAAAAAGCCTTGTATAGCCTGAAACAGGCGCCAAAAGTGTGGTACAGCAAAATTGATGAACATTTAATGTAATTGGATTGCAAAAGAAGTCTCAATAAAGCTACCCTTTACATAAAAGGTAATGAAATCAATTTTATTGTTGTTTCCTTATATGTGTATGATTTGTTGGTCAGAAAAAGTAAAAAAGAACTTGTGAGAAAGTTCAAAGAAGATATGGAGCAAACTTTCGAGATGACGGATTTGGGAGAAATGACTTACATTCTATTAATGGAATTAAAGTAGAAAAATGAAGAAGTGTTCATTGGTTAGAAGAAGTATGCTAAGGAAATTCTGAAAAAATCTAGAATGGATGAATGCAAGAGTGTAGATACTCCAAAAGTCGCAAAGAAGATAAAGCTGAAAAGTCGATGAAAACTTCTACAAAAGTCTAGTTGATTGCCTGATGTATCTAATGACTACAAGACTTGATATCTTACATTTTATAAGTCTAGTATCCAGATTTATGATTTGTGCAACTGAAACACATCTTACAATTGCTAAAAGAGTCCTTAGATATGTGAGAGGGACATTGGATTATGGAACCGAATTTTGTGCAAATCAAGATTATGTTTTGCAAGGGTATTCAAATAGTGATTAGGGAGGTTCACTTGATAATTTGAAAAGCACTTCAAGTTACTGTTTCAAGTTTGATTCGGGTGTGTTCTTATGGTGCTGCAAAAAGCATAATATGGCGTCACAATCTACAACAGAACCTAAATTTTTGCAGCTAGTGTTGTTGTCAATCAAGCTTTTTGGTTAAGAAAAGTTTTAGTGGATTTGAATCTGAAACAAGAAGGATGCACAGAAGCGTTCGTTGATAATCAAGCTACAATTTCTATCTCTAACAATCTTGTTTTTCATAGGAAAACGAAACACTTCAATATCAAATTATTTTCTCTTAGAGAAGTGCAGAAATAAGGTTTAGTTGGTTTAAAGTACTGCAAATTTGAATTTCAACTAGTTGATATATTTACAAAACCCTTACCAAGAAGCAAGTTTAAGTTTCTTAGAGAGAAACTTGGAGTTTGCTGCAACCAAAGCAACGAGGAATGTTGAAGTTGTACTTCAGCTGCTGCAAGATTTGGTCAAAACAAATTTTACTATTTTTTTTTCATTTTTTAAACCGTTTCATTATTTTAACTAATTTTAGAAGTTTGTTGATCATGAAATCGGGTAGTTTCTTAATTCTAGAATGTAATTGTTATATTTTTCATGTATTTAAATAACACTTCAACTGAATAAAAATCAACTGAATAAAAAAAAAGGTAACTTCACTAACAATTATTTCATTTTTTTCTTCTGCTGATATTTATTTTTGTTTCTTTTAATTTACAGGAAAATTTATTCCGACAATAATGTACTGAGATCAAGAAATAGAGTAGCTGACTGGGTGGTAAAGAGAACTAAGTTAGGCTCTTATCCCCTTTCTGGAATTTTTCTATTCCTGATTATCTCAAAATCCTCTTGTAATTCTCTCTCATGAATGAAATTATTATCTTTTGTTCAATAGCTGTGTAGACCATTGAGTGAGATGAGAGGAGGAGAGAGAGATTTTTCTTTTCCCTTCTTTTAAGGTCTCGCTGTCTTTGGGTGATGCACTGCGCTGATTTCTTTTATATATATATATATATATATATATATATATATATATATTGTTTTTCAGCTGAGAACATTGGTGGCTGCATTAAAGTAGGTAAGTTTTACTGTGGCAATTTTTTCAGGAACCGTAAAAAACCCCTCTCTTTCGCTCTGCCAATTCTTGGAATGGAGAATTCATAAACTCTCACACTGCCCCCCCTGCTATATTTCTTCTTTGGCTTTTCCTTTTTTTCGATCTGATTCAATACTTCTATAAAAGTCTGTTCTTTTTCCATTCTTGAATGTGGGAGTTTCTTTCTCTTTGGTTTGGATAATGAAATATATTGTAAATCTCTTTCCTTTTTTATACGTATGGGAAGAAATTGCTGGATCTGGGAGTGCCACGTGCTTTCATTTGGTTCAATAGAAAATTAACGAATCCAATCCACATCTGGTTTCCGACCAATCATATCATTCCTGTGATACAACCATGGCATTGGCTCCCACCACTTATCCCTCCTATCCTTGCTCTAACACTTGCTCACTGTTACCAGAGCCACTCAAAAGTTAAAAAACCTTCTGTTTTGTTAGCGTAGCAAATAGCAATACAACCATGGCTTTGGCTCCCACCACTTATCCCTCCTATCTCTGCTCTAACACTTGCTCACCCTTACACAGAGCCACTCAACCTCTCCTTTCTTCAACCAGGCATGTAGGAGTTAGATTCAACAGCAAGTGTTCAGCGTCTTTCTGCAGTGGCAAGGAGCAGCTAAAGCCATGGATTTTGGTAGCGAAAGCATCGGAAGGTGAGTCCCAAACCACAGAGCAGGAAGAGCAGCAGTACGAGGAGTATGAGGTAGAGATTGAGCAGCCTTATGGGCTCAAATTCAGAAAAGGCAGAGATGGTGGGACTTACATTGATGCTATTCAGCCTGGTGGAGCTGCTGACAAGGCTGGGGTTTTCACCGTTGGGGACAAAGTACTTGCCACCAGGTTAGCTTTTCTATTCATTCTTTTTCATTAGCAAAAGCAAACCTGCTGATAGCACCTATAGCCAACCTACTATTGCTAATTAAGAGGTGTGGACTTTAGAAGGCATTGCCACACTAATGTATTAATGAAATGAAAGATTGCCAGCTGCCCATCAAAAGACTCTACCAGTGTCAATTTATGGGCAATTTGCCTCGGATTAATGTTTCACCGTGACCCTTTCTCACACCTTCAACCATTTTTATCACATGAATCAAATTTTGTCACTGAGTGTTGTAATTGAATATCTGGTTAATGTTCAAGCTCTCGGTCTCATAGAGTGTTAAAATTAGAAGGTGACTTAATGAACCATTTATGGGAATGCAGTGCAGTGTTTGGAACAGAAATATGGCCGGCCGCCGAATATGGGAGGACAATGTACACCATCCGCCAGAGAATTGGTCCATTGCTTATGAAAATGCAGAAAAGATATGGTAAGTTATTATCCTTTGTTCATAATTAAATTGCCCCTTATGAACACTGCATCATAAGCTAAAAAATGTCAGCATTTCTTATATATTTTTCCAGGGAAGGTTGATGAAGGAGGCGAGTTAACAGAGAAGGAGATTATTAGAGCTGAGAGGAACTCAGGTGTAATTAGTGACAGAGTGAGGGAAATCCAAGTAAGTAGTACTTTCACTATCATTTTGTAACCTTCACTGTATATTAAAGTAATAAAATTTTCTGTATCATAACAACAATATAATGTCCGCAACTTGCTGCTTGAATCTCAGATGCAAAACTATATGAGGAAAAAGGAACAAAAAGAACGCAGGGAAACGGATCTTCGTGAAGGGTTGCAATTATACAAGTACTCTTGTGACTTAATCTCAGAACTTTACTTATCCTTTGCTCATGCTTATATCATATTTCACCACATAACCAATTATATTTAAGCACTAAATATCTTGTTCGTTTTCTATCATCGGGAAGGAGCGGCAATTACGAGCAAGCGCTGGAGAAATTCGAGTCTGTACTGGGATCAAAGCCAGAGCCTAATGAAGCAGCTGTAGCAAGTTACAATGTTGCTTGCTGTTATTCAAAGCTTAATCAGGTAGGTTGATTAAAACAAAATTTCCTTGCATCCTTCCCATACTTGATTCCTTGGTATAATTAATATAATTCATCTCTTAATATCTTCATTTAACATTGAGAATAATATCATACAGGTTGTAATATAACTTTAATGCAATGTGCACCTCATATGGTTGTAATACATTGGAAATGTTTACAGATTCAAGCTGGTCTATCAGCACTTAAAGATGCCTTGGAGGCAGGATTTGAAGACTTTAAGGTGATAATCAATTGCGTTGCATTACATTGGTGTCGAGTTTTTAGACGAGCCTATTAACCGAACTTTGTTGTTAATTTTGTGTTAAACAGAGAATCCGGACGGATCCAGACCTGGCCAATTTAAAAAACTCAGAGCAATTTGAGCCACTGCTTAAAAGGTTTGATGAATCATTTATCAATGAGAATGCCATCAATGCCATTAAATCTTTATTTGGCATTTTCAACCAGAAATAGAAAAAGCCCTACACCAAAGGATATTTGTGTTATAGTATAATTTTGCTCACAAGTTCGATTTATTTTCGTCAATCCATCTTTAATAAAAATTGGGGTCTTGTCCATTTTTGTTATTCAAAAATGTGTTGATAGTATCTGCAGTTTACAAAACGTTCATTCTTTCTGCCTTTCCAATTATATTGAAACTTCATTCATGCTTTTCATCTGTAAATACCAAAACAGGATTTATTCGTGCTTAAAATATTTGCAATGTATTATTATGCCATACATCTTTAAAAATGATTCTTGGTTTTTATTTCCAAGGGAGATCAAAACAATTTGAATATAAAATAATCCCAACTTAAATTAAATAAATTCTTAATAAAAGGCTATTTTACTTGGAAGAAAATATTAAAATTTGTACAACTTGAATTACCAAATACTTTTTGAAATTTAATTCCTTACTAGTGTAATAATAGTTATAATATAATAGTTAGATATAAAATAAATAATAGTTAATACAAATTTAAATTTGAAATTAGAAAGATGATTAATAACTTGTAAAAATAAAATCTTGTAAAAAAAAACGAAATTTTTTCTTCTCTTTGCTAAAAATAAAGTATATGAGTGGTAATATATCAATTAATTTAATTTATTACTAATTCATAGTAAAAATAATACTCCCATCAAATTTATTTCTTTATCACTCAATAATTTCATATTTATATACAATTAGAAAATAACCTGCACAATGTTATCGTCGGATAGAATTATTATTCTATTTATCATATTAATTTAAAACAGAAATTTTGATTTAATATAATTATTATATAATTTTCTTTATAAAAAATATAATGACTAAATAAGAACAGAAAAGAAAAAGGAAAAAATGAATTTGTTTGGAAAGCTACTAATAATTAAATTTTAATATAATTACTTATAATTACATATTTTTAACATATTTGAATAATCATTTCAATTAGTAAATTTGATAAAACATCAATTCTTATGAGTAATAGGAGGAGGAGGTTGAAAATGGAGGATTTGCACAAGTTGTTATTCGTAATGAATTAAAACTTTTTTCTTTTTATTCATTTAAAAGGTGTAATTCCATTTAAAGAGGTAAACATATCTAGAGAATTAAAATTCTTTATTATTACAGCTTAATTTAATTAATATCTTAATAACTACACTTTCTTACAATTATATTACAAATATCTAAAGACATTATGAATAAATTGAACAAAAGTAATTATGATAACTTAGTTTATTATAACAAAGATAGATGAATACAAGATGAAACATAAGAGTTTGTCTTAATATGAACAACAATTTAGAAAGGATGAGTTTTATGGGGCAAAGCTAGAAATTTAATGTTGGGATCAAAATAAAATTATAATTGGGAAGGACTAGACTTGCTTCTGTTCTATTTAAACAAGGGGCCAAAGCCCTTACCTTCATTACGCCCTAACTATCCACTAATTTTGATGCTCAACCATTCACCTATTTCAATTTATGGTTTAGTTTTCCCCTCAACGATCTCTATATGTTATATCAAATTCTTGATGTCACTAGTGGTCAGGATGAGCTTCCCTTCTGCTTTAGAATTTTTTAAATTTATATTGATCCATTTCTTACCTCTATTCAAGAGTTTATATTTGCTAATTTCTTGATCCTCCATATACAAAAAAAATCAATCTCAAAAGAACTCTTGCTTGGAGTTGTAAATTTGCATAAAATATTCTACAATAGAAAATTGCATGATTGTTATTGTCTTTCACCATAGCCATGCCCCTAATGCTACTGAGACAAATTCCAATGGATTTCATTGCCATCTTCTTTTCTCAATTCTTTAATTCTATAGGAGTTATTACATCTATCATTCATTTTCCTTGCTATATCTTCTTCCGCAAATGTCTTCGTTATAAAATTGTAGTAGCATCTAATAAAACAAATAGTACCTATTGGGTTGGTTTTAGATCCTCTAAAGATTAGGACATTTCTCACCCTCCAAATTCCCCAAAAGGTACAAGTGAAGAGTGATCAATAGAATTCTCTAGCTACTTTAATGGTCGGGTAATCCAACGTGAGCTGCTATAAGATCCATTTCACAACCATGTTAAGACCAAACTCTTGAATTCTAAGAGAAAATTGGTGTTATGAATGAACCAGAGGCCACCGAACCAAGGAACCAAACTGAACCTCCATCCAAAACTATCACGGCCATACGTCAAAGAAGGCTTCCTCTGAAATTCAAGTATTTTGTCATATAGCCCACATCAGCAAGAGCATAACGGCTATAAGAATACTATAAGAAGAGCAGAAGGAATATGATTGGAATATGCTTCTTGTCAATAGAAAATTGTTCTTTTCTCACCTAATTCTCTGAAGTGTAATGTGGATTTTTTTTTTACTGAAAAGGAATTCCATCCTCAACCTTTCTCAATTTCTGTCCAATCCCATTCTAGAAACTGCTAGATTCCATCCACAGCATCGATGCTTTCATTGACTATCGGAAAATATAGCGAGTGGAACCAGACTCAAGTTACTCGACGAAAATGTCAAACCTGTCCAACAATCAATTGCACAACTCTGCAAAGACGTTGATAATCTTACTAAATCCTTTGCTTCTCAACACCAGATGTTGCAAGAATTCCTCACTCGGCTGCCAGTTATTTCCACAGTTTCACCTCCCAAATTAGGGTCCCATAGCATGTCACAACCAACCGACTCTTCTTCCATTGGCCCTTACAAACCCGCACCGATTCAGTTTTCCAGGTTTTTAGGTACAAATTCAGATCGTTGGGTGTTGCAAGCAGAACATTATTTTACTTTTTACAATATCCAGGAACAGGATACACTGACCATTGCTTCCTTTTATCTTGACGATGATGCTGCAGAGTGGTTTGATTAGATGTATTGAAATAAACAACTTTCGAGGTGGACTCATGACGGCTCTGGTCAAGCGTTTTCGATCTCGTGACCTAGAGTCACTTGAAGGATAGATTGCCAAGCTGCAACAAACGTCTACAGTTCAGGCCTATCGTGCACGGTTTGAGGCTATTACAAACCACACTAATGTTTTTACCCCCGTTGTTCCTGGTTCAATGTTTTATTTTGGGCCTTCGACCCGATATTAAAACCGTGTCTTGATCCATCGGCCCACAGACTTAGAAGATGCCATTGGACTGGCCCATCTTCATGAGCAACGTCTTGCCCTAGAGAAGGGCTCGGGTCGACCATCCTTGGGAACAGGCAGACCACTTCTTCCTACTCTGAAACTACAACCTCTGGCGCAAGTGTCTCCATCACCGCCCTCATCAACCCAAAACTTCGCCACACCGTCGAGTGATGCTAAGGTTCCCTTTCATCGGCTTTCATCTTCGGAAGCAGCTCAACGCCGGCACAAGACATTTGCTACCATTGTGACTAGAAATACACTTGGGATCACGAGTGCAAATCGGAACCGCAATTGTTGTTGTTCGAGGACAACCGACAAAGTTCTCCAGTTCTTGAATCTGCCCTGGACTCTACGATGGCCGAAAACCTGCAACTAAAGGAGTTAATGACTGAATCGACAATTTCCTATAATGCTCTGGCAGACAGTTGTTCTACATCAACGTTGCGATTCACAGGTCAAGTACATGGTAAAACTATTCAGATTCTTTTAGATGAGGGTAGCACCCATAATTTTGTGCAAACCAGAGTGGCATCTTATCTACGACTTCCAATCGAAACGACTACTCAATTTTTCATATTAGTTGGAAATGGATACCGTTTAAATTGTTCGGACATCAGTCGCAAGGTACCACTAGTCATCCAAGGCCAAGAAATTTCTGTGGATTTTCATGTTTTACCATTACATGGTTGGGATATGGTGTTAGGCATTGAGTGGTTAGCCACATTGGGACCAGTGGTTACCGATTATGCATTTTCGATTTTCCAATTTACGTATAATGGTCATAAAGTTTGTTGGCAAGGCAACCGATTTCCTGTGGCTCAGCTCATCCAATACAATGCTCTTCATCGATTGTAGTCAACACAGGCCATTGCTGAATTTTATCTCCTAGAAGTAATAACCACCTCCAACGGGTCAGTATCTTCCTATCCATCTGATATTGCTTCTATTTTGGCTTAATTTTCAGATATCTTCAGTAAACCCCAGGGTCTTCCATCGTCAAAAACCTGTGACCATGCAATTCATCTCCTACCCAACACAAATCCGGTTCAGGTACATCCCTATCGGAATCCGCATTTAAAAGGAAAAAAAGATGGAAAAATTGGTTACTAAAATGCTCAACGATGGGATTATTCGACCTAACACTAGTCCATTTTCATCTCCAATTATTCTCATCCAAAAAAAAAAGGATACTTTACGTTTTTGTGTGGACTATCGTGCTCTTAACATGGTTACAATTTGCGACCGATTTTCCATTCCGTCCATAGATGAATTATTTGAAAATTTGCATGGAGCTCCATATTTTTCAAAGTTGGATCTCTTAGCCGGATATCATCAAATCTGAATTAGTGCAGGTGATGAATTTAAAATGGCTTTTCGCACTCACAATGTGCAGTGTGCATTACGAATTCTTGGTAATGTCATTCGGTCTTACAAATGCACCCTCTACCTTTCAAGCACTGATGAATGACATTTTCAGACCAATTCTTCGACAATTTGTTCTTGTCTTTTTCGACGACATACTGATCTATAGCGCAACGTGGACCTTGCATTTGGACCCTCTTCGACAGGTTCTTCAGCTCTTACGTTCTCACCATTTGGTATCAAAACAGTCCAAATGTTTATTTGGACAAGAATCTGTGGGTTACTTGGGCCATATCATTTCAGCCCAAGGTGTTGCGGTTGACCCAGACAAGATTTAGGCCATTGTCCATTTGCTCACACTGACAACAATCAAAGACATTCGCGCATTTTTGGGCTTGGTTGCGTATTACCGACATTTTATAAACAAGTATGCAACAGTAGCTGGCCTATTAACCGATTTACTTAAAAAGGGCTCTTTTAAGTAGACACCGACAGCAAGCCTGACCTTCTCATAATTACAAAAACTATTGGCATCAACCCCTATACTCCAACTTCCAGATTTGTCTAAGCCCTTCACGGTTAAAACTAATGCTTCAAGTATCGGCATTGGCACCATTCTATCTCAAGATGGCCATCCCATCGCATTTTTCAGTGAAAAATTTTTTCCTCGCCAACAAGCCGCATCCACTTATAATTGGGAGATGTACGTTATTACCCAAGCCATCACAAAATGGTGGCAATATTTATTGGGTCGTCGATTCATTATCGTTACAGAGCAACAGCCCTTAAAAAGCCTTACGAAGTAGATTATCTAGACACCCGACCAATAAAAATGGGTCGACAAACTATCGAGATATGATTTTGAGATTGTCTATCGTCCAAACAAGCATAACCACGTCGCAGATATCCTTTCACGACCTCCAGTAGCTTCCTTGTTTGCTATTATAGGTCCAAAGTTTTCTATCATCGCAGCAATATGTGAGGCCAATCAAGCTCACCCTGAGTTATTAACCTGGCATGCTCAACTTCGTGCCCATCCTAAATCCCCTCTAGGTTATACGAATCACAACAGTCTCTTATTTTTTCACGATCGCCTCATCATTTCATCTGATTCCCCCCTTTCGGCACCAATTTTTAAATGAGTTTCATTCTACTCCGATAAGTGGACATGCAAGAATCACTCGAACATTCCATCGACTTACTTCAAAAAAAAATTGGAAAGGAATGCATGGTGATGTTCACCAATTTGTCTCTAAATGTTCAGTCTGTCAACAAATGAAAGACTCCATCGTTGCGCCCCTCTGGCTTCAATCTCTGCCAATTCCAACTTTGGTGTTCGAAGACATCTCAATGGATTTTATTATCGGGTTACCACCTTCACAAGGGAAAGCTATTATCATGGTGGTCGTAGATCGTCTCTCCAAATATAGACATTTCTTACCTCTTCCTAATGATTTTTCGAGTCTCACAATTGGATCAGCCTTTGTTACAGGCATTATTCGTCTTCATGGAAGCAATAGTCACAAATCGAGATCCTCATTTTATTCGAGATTTCTAGAAGAAAATTCATCGTCTACATGGCGCCACTCTCGCTATAAGTACCTTTTATCACCCACAAACCGATGGCCAGACAGAGGCCCTTAACAAATGTCTGGAAATGTACTTTCGTTGCTTCACAACCAATACTCCTCACAACTGGGTTACAATGTTGCCTTGGGCAGAATATTGGTACAACACAGCTTATCAAACCACCACTCAAATGACACCCTTCGAAGCCCTTTAGGATGACTACCACCAACTCTTGTCACCTACTCTAGTCCAGTATGTCAAAGGAACAACGAGAACACCTTTAGTCGAACAACACATTCTTGATCGAGATGTAATACTTACTCACTTAAAACAAAATCTTTTAAAGGCACAAAATTGGATGAAATTTATTACTGACAAACACCGTCGAGACTTATTCTTTAATGAGGGTGATTGGGTTTACGTCAAACTCCAACCTTTTCTTCAAAATTCATTACGACTTCACCGTCACCATAAGCTTAGTTGACGTTTCTTTGGACCCTTCAAAGTAATCAGTCGCATTGGTACTATAGTTAATAAGTTAGACCTACCCGTAGAGGATAAAATTCACCCGGTCTTCCATGTTTCCCTCCTTCGCCAAAACAAAGCATTCTCGATCAACAAGTTACACCTCTACACTTAGTTGAGGCAACAAACACACTCATCTTAACTCCAGTAGCTATTCTCAACAAACGAGTCATCGAGCGTTCTGACCATTTCATTGATCAATTCTTGATACGTTGGGAAGGGCTCTCCAACAATGATGCCGCCTGGGAAGACAAAGATCATGAAACCTTTCCAGATTGGAACCTTAAGGATAAGGTCCCTTTTGAACAGAGGGTAACATTATGAAACGAAAAAATATAGAGTTTGTTGTTAAGGATCGAGTATTCTTAAAAATCTCACCATGGAAGAATGTGCTTTGTTTTAGAAAAAAGGAAAAGTTGAGCCCGAGGTTTATCGGGTCGTATGAAATCATTGAAAGAGTCAGTCCTATAGCTTACAGATTAGCTCTACTTCCGAAACTTGAAAAGATTCATAATGTTTTTCATGTTTCGATGCTGAGGCGATATAGATCACATCCTTCACATATAATTGCTCCCTATGAGGTGGAGATTCAGCCTGATCTGTCATATTTTGAAGAACCGATCAAGATTTTAGCATGTGAGGTAAAGGAACTCCGAAACAAAAGAGTATCGTTAGTTAAAGTCTTGTGGAATCGTAATGGAGTTGAAGAGGCTACGTGGGAGACAGAAGAATTGATGAGTTCATAGTATCTGAATCTATTCACTAATAAGAAATTTTGAGGATGAAATTTCCTAAGAGGGGAGAGTTGTATCAGTTCGTTTTTAGTGGTGTCGAAAATAGTGGTTTTGAGATCATAATTTTAATGAGTAAATTATTATTTTATTATTTATTTAATGCCTATGGGATTATATTAAGGTCATGTAAAAGATTTGTTAAGAAACTTTGGAGTTTAAACAGTTATTTAGGTGAAAAGGACTAAATCGTTAAAAGTGTAAAAGTTGAATTCTATTAGTTAAAATGGCTAAATGGCTATGGAAAGGAAATCTAATGGACTAAGACAGTAATTATACCATTCAAAGAGTTAGTGGATAGTTATATACAAGGTTTTATTGAAAATTTTGATTAGTAATAAGGGTAGAATGGTAAAAATAGTAAATAAGCATAAAATTAAATAAGCTAAAAATCATCATCTTTTTCATTTTTTTCTTCAAAACCAATTCTTCATGGAAGCTTAGCTAGGTTTTTATTCAAACTTTATTTCTCCCTTGCATGGTATGTATTCAAGCCCTGTTTTTAATGATTTTTATGTTTTGAGTTCTTTTTAGCTTAATCTAGCTAGCCTAGGGGTTAATTTGCAAAAAATTTAAAGATTGAGGGACTTATTGCAAAAAATTTAAAGATTGAGGGACTTACCATGGATTTTTTTTAATGTATTTTAAAGTTATTTGATGGATTAGTAATCTTGGTTGTTAAATAAACATGTTTTGTTAAGTGATTTTGATGAATTTTTGAAATAAGGATTAAATTGTTAAAAGTATAAATCCATGGGTTTGGTTGTGAAATGTTGGTAATAATGGGATGTTTCAAGGTATCTTGTAACATTAGTTAAATTGGATTTTGGTTAAAATGGTTAAATTTCAAGTTATGAGCTTAAGGACTAAATTATGAAAAGTTAATATGTTAAGGGCAATTTTGTAATTTTTCATAAATATGAATTATGGATTAAATTAAATTCTAGAAGTACTTAATTGAATGAAACTATTGTTTTAGATCACAAGCGTGTTCACAATCGTGGAAAAGAAAAGATTGCGGAGTAGCTTCTGTACTTTTCGATTACTGCAAACCAGTCCTGTAAATTCATTTTATGTATATGCATGGTTATATTCAATTCATTGTTAATGATTTAATCTTTTAGTTCTAATTTGTATTGTTATTTAAATGTTGAATCGTACTATATTTTCAAATGCGATGTTATTCAGGCTTAGTGTTGATGTTATTCAAGTTTAGTGTAGGTGTTATTCAGGCTCAATGCCGGTGTTATTCAGGCTTAGTGTTTAGTAGGTTTAGATTCAAGCTTAGTGCCTAGCAAACTTAGTGCCTATTTTATTCAGGCTTAGTGCCTAGTAAGCTTAATGCGGTGTTAATCAGGTTTAGTGCCTAGCAAGCTTAGTGCCATTGTTATTTAAGCTTAATGCCTAGAAGGCTTGATACCGGTGTAGTAAATGATAACGTCCCTTGGAAATTTGATAATTGATAGTAAACGAGTTGACTTATCGAACTTATTAAGCTTCTTTGTGCTTATTCGTTTAATTTGATTTTTGTTGGACTCTTGAAATCGTATCATCAATTGGATCAACTTGGAAGCTTACACACTATCATCTATACCTTGGTAGTCATTTCGTGCTTGTTTTGATGTTGGTTAAAAGTGGCATGTAATAAGAAGAGTCTTGTAGTAATATGATAATTTGTGGTGGAATTAGATGTTATAAATGGTCACTTTGATATTTGTATGATAGGCTTCACATTTTGGTGTTTATGCTTGTAAATATGATAAGTGATGCATACATATAATATTTGAAATAGTTTGAATTATGATTGTGTTGGTGTTTAGGTTAGTTGATGGAAATAGGTTGTAAATGTGTGATTTTACAATAATGTTTGATACAATTATGGTACCTTTGAATGATATATTGGTTAGATGAATTAGGTTGTTTGAAATGACATGTTTAGATGTGTTTGAATGATATTTAGATCCCTTGAATGTATGTCCAAATGGTATGTCCAAATGGTATGGTTGGATTGGTATGAACTTGACTTGAAATGGCTTGAATTTAGGGTTAAATTATGGATCACACGGTCGTGTGTCAATTGAAATTTTTTAGTATTTCAAGTCAGTGAGTTACACGACTTGGCACCCGGCCTTTGACACGGTCGTGTGACCCTACTTAGTGAGCTACATGGGTGAGGACACGAGCTGGGACACAGCCGTGTGTCCATTTGTTTGAATGTTACATGGCCTAGGCTATGTCACACGGCCTGCCCACACGGTTGTGTGACATCTATTTTCTAATTTTTTCAACTTTTTTTCCAAATCTTCTACATTGTTTCAAGTTAGTCCCAAATTGCTTCTAAGTCAATTTTAGGGCCTCAAAGGCTCGATTTAGAGACCAAATGCATATGTTTGATTGTATTTTTAATGTGATTTACTTAAGTAATATTTAATTATTATATTGAGATGTATTAAGGCTAAATGTTTTCCAACGGTACAATAATGTTTCCTAACCATAATCCGGCGACAGAGACGAATTAGGGGTGTTCCAGCTATTAACATTATTTTTTGTTTTATTATACTTTTAACATTATCATATTATAAAATAACATATAATTTTATACATTAATCATTTATAAACCATCCACCATACTTAATATGGGTTAATTGCCTCATAAAACCCTCTAATTATGATTTTATAAACATTTCACACATATAAACTAATAGCGATTAACTTTTTCAACTTTTACGATTTAGTCCTTTTACTTAATTAACTATCAAATCACTAAAATTTCTAGACCAGACTTCAGTACACCTATATAACAACCCTGTAAATATTTAATAAAAATATTTACGGACTCAGTTTACAGAAACGAGGTCCTAATACCTCATTTTCGAAAACCACTTGACTTAAAAGGAAAAACCACTTGTACTAAACTAATCATTCAATTAGCAGAAATTATCATATCAAAATTCAATATAATACCATATTTGACTCATAAATATTAAATAACAATACTTACAGACTCACCCATTAGTTCTATGGTCCCGAAATCACTATTTCCAACACTACTGAAAAATGAGTTGTTACAAAAACGACAACAATAATAGTGGTAATAGGAAACCACATAATGGGAAGTGGAAGCCCAAGAATAAACCAAAGGGGCTAGTGAGATGCTTCTTTGTAAAGGTCCACACATTGTGAGGGACTTTCCAAAATGATCCATGCTTTTTGCTATCAAAAGGGATGAAGATCCAAATAGAGCATCAATGAAGCTTAGTTTGATCATGCATTCAGTTAAAGCGAATAGGATTAGGGAGAGTGAAAAAAGCCAATGGAGTGCTTCTTATGTTGTGGTTTGCATAGGATGCGAGACTGTCTAGAGTTATCCAAGACATCTGCGAACAGTAAAGGAAACAAAGTAGAACCAAAGAGTGAGGCTTTGAAGTTTGGTTCAATGATACTCAATTCTGCGAAAGCGAATAGGGATCGCAAGTAAAAAAGGTTGATGTTTGTGGACATCAACATTACAAGCTGAATAAGGAATGCTCCTATTGATATAGGGGCATCTGATCTGTTCATATCGGAGAAAGTCATGGATAAACTTGGTCCCTCAATTAGCAAATCGACCAAAAAGATCAAGGCGGTTAATTCCAAAAATGTCCCAATAATGGAAGTACCTGTAACACCCTTATCCCGTAACCGTCGCCAGAATAAGTACGGGGCATTACCAGACAGACAGAACATTTCAGACCGACTTAGAATCACAGATATCACATAACATTAATACATAAGCAACCATCAACAATTCATCCGTTATGATGGTCTATGAGACCTAAAACATACTTTTAAGGAAAGCCGGAATTAAACCGAACACATTCATAAATTTCAGAACTCAGAAAATTTTTCAATTCTGTTGAGGTCACACGCCCATGTGACCAGGCCGTGTGCCTCACAAGGGCACCAGACACGCCCATGTGATCTAACCGTGCCAAAACAGAGCATACATACTGACCTTTACCCACGGCCAACAGTCACGCCCGTGTGCTATGGCCGTGTGATACTTAGCTAGCTACTGACTTGAGCCCACAGCCATATGACACACCCATGTGTCTTAACCGTGTGATCTTAAGAAGTTACTGCTTTGCATACACCGCCACAAGGCACGTCCGTATTCCCTGACTGTGTGGCACAATACAGGCTTGGTTTAAGTCAACTTGTCACCCCTATTTGGTTCATTCCTAAAAGCAATATTAAACAACTTATATACCAAAATTTTTAGCCAATTCCATGCTCAACATATGCTTCATTATGAATAAATCATCATCATTCAATAACCTATTCAAATCCATACCAAAACACATTAAAAATCTTATTACAACATGCCAAAATACTCATTTCATAACTCACTTATGGCACCTTCTAACCCATGCTTAAACTTACCATTTCCTCAACTTAGCATATTTCAAAATAACCACCACATACAAGGCTATATAACCATTACAAACATACACAGTTTGGCATCACAAACTATTACCAAAACTAAGCACAAACATACCATTTGCTAGCCAACTCTCATGGCATAACATATATACATATCAAAGCTTAAATACATATACATTCTAGCCTATACATGTCATACCTAAAAATATTTACATTTTCAAAAGTACCAAAATGAGTTCGATAGTATGGTGATGATCCTTGACGGTCCTCGAGCTTGTGGTAACTTCGATATCTATAAAATAATTCAAGCACACACACAAAGTAAGCCTTCAAAAGCTTAGTAAGCTCGTACTAAAATTATCAACAGTATATAAACATAAAACATCAATACATAAATATATATAAATTCTCAAATCATCTATCAAATCTATACCAATCCGATCCATAAGTTCATAATAATTCAATGAACTTTACCTAGATAATGCCATCTACCACAAAGGTATCATACATACCTAGATCTTCCCATACTTATTCACTTTCATTCTTACCTCTTGCTTGAGTAATTCAAGACTTTCCGTAAATTATTCATACTTTAACATCTGTACACTTAGTGCTATAAGGGTTAGCGGAAACTAAAATGATTCCGCACACTTAGTGTCATTTCAGTTAGCCAAAGCTAAGTTGGTATCGCACACTTAGTGCCTTATATATCCGAAGCTATTCCAACTCGCACACTTAGTGCCATTTGTAGCCGAAGTTATATTAAACCGCACACTTAGTGCCAAGCATAGTCGAATAACATTATGCTCAATCGTAATCAAATATCTATACAATTTATGCATTACCAACGCATTAAAACATAGCTCTAACATCGCACTCGGAATTGTCGATTTGAATTGTCTACTCGTTAACCTTCGACTTTCCTCGATCTAAGTCTGAATTCCTCCTTTCTTGATCTATATGTTTTCAAAATTAACCTTTTTATTCACCAAATAATTCAGTTCAATCCATAAACACATATTTAGGGCATTTTACAAACTAGCCCTCATATTTTCACATTTCGACACTTTAGTCCCTATTTCACAAATTCACAAAATACATATAATTTGCATATACACAAGCTTATTCGAATTCTCCTAGTACTCATACTAGTCCACACATTTCATTTATTTCACATTCCTTCAAAATAACATTTTTATAATTTAGCCCAAATTGCTCAAATTCATCGAAAATCCAAAAACAAAACATTCAAACCCAACATCAAACTTTCTTAATTCATCATATAACATCATAAATCTCATGAATTCATCCATGTCAAATTTTCAAATCATGAACAAAATCAGAAATTAAGGCATGGGCTAGTTACAATACTTAACAACGATCACAAAAACGTAGAAATTATCAACAACCGATCAAAACTCATACCTTAATTAATCCTTGTGTGTGCCGAAACTTAAAGCTCTTCAAACATAGGTTTTATTTTCTATTTTCGGTGGATGAACATACATAATGGCCTTATTTTTCATGTTTTTTTATAATGATATTTACATAATAAACATTTTACCATTATAACCTTTGTTAAACCATTATAAAATCAGATAATGGATGGTTATTAATGTCCATTCAAACTTCCAATGGTCAAATAACCACATAAGGAACTCTCATTTAAAAAGCCATATCAAATAGACACTTTAACAAGTAGCAGGAAACTTTTACATTTTACGCGATTAGGTCCTTTTCCAAAATTAAGCATACAAACATTCAAATTTTCATACGATACTTTCACACATGCTCATTCACATATAATAGGCACGGAAAATAATATTAAAATATCTTTCTAATTCAGATATGTGGTCCCGAAACCACTATTTCGACTAGGGTCAAAACCGGACTGTTATAGTACCACCAAGAGTTGAGCTACAGATCGCTAAGTGGAAAAACAAGGAACACTTTAAGGTAATTCATTTAGATGATTACGAATTTGTTCTTAGCTTGAATTTTCTCGACTGAATTAATATTTTATTGCTTTCGTTTGTCAATTGTATGTGCATCTTGGATACTCAACAACAATGTGTTGTGCTGGTAAGTCGAGACTCGAAGGGTGGAACCAAGTTACTGTCAACAATCTAGCTAGCTGAGAATGTTCATTGTGGAAAAAACATAAACTTGGTAGGTCAGAATGGTAAAAAGCCCCCTTGAAAATATTACAAGTTCGACAAACCGATGAGAAGCCTATTAAGTTATCAATGGGGTTACCACCTATGAGAAAGGTGAGTTGTGCATCAAACTTCAGGGAAAAAGTAATGATGCAAACTGAGCAGTCAAATCGAGTAAATGCTATGAGCGAGGTGCATCCCAAACACTTTTCTAGTGTTATACATTTTGAATTACAGTTGGCTTGGCAAAGACACGAGCCCTTTCAGAGTCTTGAAGCAGGTAGGCCGAAGGGCTTACAAACTAGAGTTAGTGACAATACTCAAGGTTAAGCCAGTGTTCAATGTGAAGGTACCAAAGCCTATTTGTGAGGATCAAGGGGATTCTAATCGAGGCGAATCACAATGGGGGCAAGTAAGAGTGGTGGACTCTTGTAAACGAAATGTACGAAAAAGAAGCAGTTCGAGTTAAACGACAGTAGAGACATAAGCCAAGGCAATTGTTTTAAGGGGCGGGACTATCCGACAGAAAGACTAGGTGGGAATTAGTCAAGGCATTGAGGTAGTTCCAAGATGAGTCAAACCAGCATCATTCCGAGGACGCCATGAGGGCATCGTGAGAATGGGTGGGGGAGAAATTCACGGGTAGCGAATCAAAGCTCGTGGCCATTGTGCATAGAATGCCCATGGAGGTCAACTGATTAAATGGGGTTTATTTGACCCACTTGAACTTGCTCGACTCGTGGAGCATATGGAGAAACTCATCTACTTAAAGCCTTGGTGGCCCTGTGAAGCACTTCAATAAAACTAGAGTTACCAAGGTAATTAATATAAATTATAAGGGATAAAGATGTATAGAGTTGAAATCTCTTAGGACTCTCAATTGTAGATAAGTTATAATCTTGACTGTCAATGTAACTTAATTGTACCGTTGGTTTTGGGAGAGCTCAACTATAAATAGAGATCTCCCTCTTCATTTGTAATCATCCCATTGATAGTTAAAGAATATATTTGAGAGCATTTACTCAAATATTTGGTGTGCATTGCTTTCTTGTAGGTTTTTCAATTCTCTCATTGCTTCTTCATTTTGAGACCACTTCTACTATATTTTTCGAGTGTTAGGCTGACTTAGATAAATTCAAAGCAAAAAAGTTACTTAAGGCCACACTATTTATCAGACTTAAGTTCTAATCCCATGACAGACCTAGAAGCAACAAGCCCAAAATCTAACCATTTTACAAAACTGAAAATTAAATGAATTAATTAAAACGAAGTGAATTGAGTTTAAAATTTATTTAAACCCAAGGGTGGATTTATTAAGGAGCAAGAGAGGCCATCCCCCACTAAAAGAAATTAAAAACCCTTTTTGGTATAGGTGTTTTCTATTTTAAATTTCTTTATTAGATACATTTATACCGGAAAAAATTAAATTATTTTTAAAAAAATTATATTTCATGATTGTTTTGTTATAAAGATAAATAGTAAATATATTAACTTAAAAGTTTTTTTTCTTAAATATTAGTTTCTCCTACAAGTTCAATCAAATTATTTATTTTCGTTCACTTTCTAATTGAACACAAGAGAATGCTTTCTTCTTTTTTCCACTTTCAAACTATCTTTGTTGTGAAGATATTGAAGGTAAGTGGAATGTTTTAACTTGATATTCAAGTTTTCAGTTTTGATTTTTATGTTTTGTTAGTTTTTATATATATTTTTCAAATTTATATGTTTTTGGATTTTTATTATAAATTTTAATAACAAATTGGTGAAAGTCTAAAGTAAAAAAAAAATACAATTATATATTTTATGGTAAGCCTAAGTTTATGGGTTTTTTTTTTAATTTCGGCCTATAACTGTGATATTTTGAATATAAAGATTCTTTTATAATTATTTTAATATAGAAATAGTTAATTTTTTTACAGAATTTACATATATAGTTTACAATGATAAACATAATAAAATATCTTAATTGAAATATATAGAGTTATAGTCTTAAATCTTTTTTTCCCTAATCTTTGATTTAACATGACAACATGTCTTTAAAAAGATGGTTAATTTCGAATATCAAATTGACAACAAAATAATTCTAATTCTTTTTTATAAAGAAGCGGATGCAAATTTTATTAGAGAATGTGTTATACTATTTAATATTATGACAAAACTTTCATAATCCTCACGAGGTAACTCTACCTTATGAAAGTGATTTTTTTTTTTTTTTTTTTTTGAGAGAGAGTTAGATCTCAACAAAAGCAAGACCAATCCAACAAAAGAATTTTGTAAAATAAAATTAATTTAAGATCTTTTCAATAAAAACTAATATGAAACTCAAAAAGAGGTAGATATAAATTAATAAACAACTTTAAACAAAGCCTTAAAATGGATAAGATACACAATCTCAAACAAATTAAATTTATTAGAAAAACCGTGTGAAGCTAAGATTTTTTGTTTTCAAAATTTTGACAAATCTAAATCAAAGAAAATGAAAGAAATAAGGGTGGGCATTCACAGTACCATTTGGATAGTTTGAATGGAATATAGTACCGCATGAAGTAAAAAAAACCACCTAATTTCAAAAAATAATGAAACATATTTTTAATCCATAGTCTGAATTTACAATTATATACATAGATGATATGTTCGTCAAAACTAATTTATTCCAAAGAAAAGTAAAATTTTTAAGTAATTATGTCACCTAAAGAACCAATATTCCAATAGAATCTCCATTAGAATATGCTAATAGATTCCATGACCAAATATTAGATAAGATATAGCTTCAAAAAATTTAATAACCTTAAATTATGTCATGTAATATATATTGGAATTATATGTACATATACACAAGTAAAATACCTCGCCGAAGAAAAACTTAATAGAAACCCTTCAAGCCCATATTTGTTATAAAATAGTTGACAAAATTTTTATAAGTAGCCCCTGAAGATTAACGAATTTATCAATATGATACTTGTTCTTTAAGAATGTTCAAGCTACCTATCCTATCAAACCATCAAACTGTTGATCTACCTAATACTAACACAGTTAAATATGACTTATAATGTGGCTTTGACAAATCCGACACTGACATGCGACAGCACGCTAGAACAACATGCCATTACCATTGTCAAACTCCAACCAGCTTTTTCTTGACTTGTTATTTGCTTTTCTCTTCGCAGTTCTATCGCCAACATTTGATCAGCCCTAAATCACCTTACAGCACCAAAACCCTTACAAGAAATTAGAAACAAAGAACATCACTCAAGAAACTAGGCAAGAGAAGTATTTTGAAATCACTTAGAAAAGAATATACCAACCTATATTTATCACTCAACTTTCTTTTGAACGAGAGGCCTATGAGGCTTTGGAGCTGAAAGATACCAAAAGTAATTTGATGAATAATAAGATTGACATAATTTTTCTTTTTCTTTTTAAAAAAAAAGAAATAAAGAAAAATGCTGAAACAACAATCCAAACCTTGCTATGTTACGAGACCTCTGTATATAATTCATATATGAATTAAACAAAAGAAAACATATCAGCTAAATGAGCAGGTATAATACCTTCCTAACAAGAGATTAATCACATCTACACAAATGACTTAACAAAATTTATTATAAGCTTGTAGTATAATCTTGCCTACTAATATTTTTCCATTGCATATTTACGCGTACACCAAATCTAGTCTACTCTTAGATATGATTTGACCAACACCATCCTTTCAGACTATTTTTCATAATTTTACCCAATTTCAACATATTTTCACCTGAATTGTATACTTTACAGATTCAGGAGTACTGTTTCACAAGGATATGGATTAAAGCAATATGCTAACATGATATCCAAGATTGCATCAAGCTCTACTTCCTAGATAACAACTCCATTATTATAGCGGTCTTAAACTCTGGAAAATGTTTGACATGAGGTTGGAATTTTCTTACTAATCTAACATTCCTAGATAACTCTTTGTTTATATTTCTTTCTTTCATAAACTGACTTAATAGACTAGAAATTCCCCAACGCATTGAAGCAGAAATTACATACCATTAGGATTCCCCTGTTCATAGAAACTTCGGAAAAGAGAGATTGCTTCTGAGGACATTAATCCCCCTGTACATTTGAAACCTCTTTGTGGAACTTTATCACTAAAAGAACAAAGAAAATTTAAAATAAGGCATCCATTTGAATTGCAAAATGTTCCAATAATGAAGAGGATGAATGCAGATAGAAAGAAATTTCAGCATTAATGGGTTATTAGTTTCCACATATTAGAGAAAAAAAAAAAGAAAAGAAAAAGGAAAGTCCAATGAAGAGACAATATAAGCACATTATCAAGAAATATTGCATTAACAAGGATGACATTCCCATTCTACACATTATTTGAGATGATAAATATAGAAGCACTTTCTTTTTGGTCTGTTTTATCTTTCAAAAAGCTGTACGCTACCCACACTCTATTTCTATAGAGAGAGAGAGAGAGAGTCCTTCAGGATCTGGTCTCAAATTAGTTTAGAATTAGAAAAGCAACCAGAATTGTCATTTATTCTGTGAATGTAACAATAACTGAGACAACTTCTAGAGCAACATTCAATATATATACAGGGAAGGAGAAATGTTGTCCTTCCATAAAAATGATATAGTAGGGGCAGAGAAAGCCAAATAGCAATGCAATAAAAGGGATTAGTGATGTAAAGGCCAGAGAAAACATGGATAAATCAAGTTTTTTCAGAAGAGAAGATGAAAGTCTGCTTCAAAAAGGGTATTAGGATTCAAAGAGGTGGTGGAATTGGCAAGGCAGGACAGAGAGGGTGAAAAAACAATGCAAACATTAAGGAGGTTAGTCTTACTTCAAGGAAATGCTTGAAAACAGGATACCTAAAAACTGACAAAGAACCTTCTGTTGGCTCAATGATCTAACTTACATATTCTATTTCTTTTTTAAATTCAACTCTTTAATTCCATTACATGCTATTGTCTTGGGTGATTATCAGAGTGAGCTTATCTCCACTAATTCAGAGCGATGCTCGATTAAAGTTATGCTTAACTGACGATCTAACATAACTTTTTAGTGATTTCCATCATAATCACTTCACCTCATGATGATCCAAGAGGACCACGAGGCCTCATTGATCGCACGGAGTGGCAGTTAGGAGGTGAATCTGTTGATTAGCTCAAATCTATACTCAGAACCTAGTTTAACTCAAAAGATCGCTAGTTTGAAGATTGGAAGATCACATCTGTTTTATATTACCTTGGCTCATATACTTTAGGAAGGTCACAATGTGTCTCATCTTCAAAAACTAAAAAATGCAATTTATTTTAAGACACATACAAGCCCGATCACAAAGCAATGGCCATGAAAATGAAGAAAAAGTCAAAATACAAAGATACGATGTTGTGTTAGAATTCTAAGAAAATTCCAACTAATGCATTTAGCAAACAGAAAATAAAATTGATTTCTAAAAAGAAAATAGTATATATATTTTATGTTAACATTTACTCATCAAAGAAACTAGAAAAAGAAAAGGATAAGTAAATTGCATGATACCACTAGATATAACTAATAAGTAAATGGAATCAATTTACTTGTTTGACATGAATAAAACAAATGCAGATTGCAGAAGGTTCCTACTACTTGATTATATATATGCTGGTTACCAGTTAGCTACCTTAATTCAACTGTGATGAATAGTTGGAATTACTTCATTTGCTATTGGTGATTTTTCTCCTTTTAGAAAAGACAAAAAGAAAGGGGAGAATATTTCATGTCAGATTTCAGTTTCCTAATTAAGGACTATTTGAGTGTACCAAATAGGATTCTGTAAATATTTTATCCCTAACTTTAAGGCTGTTTTTAAGGTACAGCATCCCTAGAATTAGTCTGTTCCCTAGTGTAAAGTTTCCTAAGTTAGGCTCACTATGTCTATAAATATTTATGTAATTTCTTGTGAAAAATATAATTGAAATAGCCTGTTTTTAACATGGTATCAGAGCTTTTTTAGCCCGATTTCTGGATTTTTTTCTTTGTCTGGCGACTTTTTTTTCCTGATTCCAACCAGCCCTCAAGCCTGTAAAATTTGTTCAAACGAAACATGACTGAAACTGTCAAGATCAGTAACACTGGGGATGTCTCAGAAGTTTCTGTGAACAACTCAAACCCAACAAGTGAGTTTCAGAACATCCAAGTAGCCTACAGGCTAAATGGGAAAAATTACCTGAAGTGGTCTCAACTGGTTCGTACGTTCTTGAAGGGAAGAGGAAAACTGAGTCACTTACTCGGAACTGGACCTAAAGAAGGAGATCCTAAGTTTGATGCTTGGGATGAACAAGACTCTATGGTAATGTCTTGGTTATGGAACTTTATGATGCCAGAAATCAGTGATACATGCATGTTTCTTAACACATCCAAAGAAATATGGGAAGCTGTGAAACAGACTTATTCTAAAGTTCGAGATGCTGCTCAAATTTATGAAATCAAGACTAAGATTTCATCTACCAAGCAAGGAAGTCAATCAATCACGGAGTATTCCAATCTGTTGCAAAGTTTATGGCAAGAGATGGATCATTACCAGTGCATTCAAATGAAGTGCCGTGATGGAGCACTCCTGAAAAGGTTCGTTGAAAAGGATCGAATTTATGATTTTCTTGCTGGACTAAATGTTGAGTTTGATGCAGTAAGAGTTCAAATACTTGGTAAAGAGGAACTACCATCACTAAATGAGACAATTGCAATTGTTCGTGCTGAGGAAGGAAGAAGAGGAGTTATGGTTGAAAACAGTCAAGTGGATAGGTCAGCCTTGGTTACAAAAGCTGTAAGTGAGAGGAGATTTGGCCTGGAGCAGCCAAATAGTAAAGATAATAGACTGACAGAACGTACAAAGCCTATTAACAGGGATTCCGTATGGTGCACCTACTGTAAAAAGGCCCGTCACACTAAAGAAAGATGCTCGAAACTCCATGGGAAGCCACAAACAACAAACAAAAATTTTTCAGAAAAAGGTGGACAACCAAAGGGACAAGGGCAAGCATATACAGCAAGACAGCTGGATGGAAAAAATAATTCTCAGGAATCACCTGTTGAATTCAATAAAGAAGAAATTGAGAAGTTAAAAAATTTGCTGGGATCATTGGAAAAATCTTCTTCAACAGGTACTTGTAGTTTGGCTTTTTCAGGTATATCCTCTTTTCAAGATTCTAAAGTCTCAGATACAATCACCAAAAGTTCCTGGGTCATTGACTCAGGAGCTACGGACGACATGACCCACTCCTCACAAAAATTTGTTTCATATACACCTTGCCCTAGTAGTAGAAAAATAACAGTAGCCGATCGTTCTGTGATCACAGTGGCTGGTCAGGGTGATATTGTTATAAACAAAACCCTTACTCTTAAAAATGTCCTTCATGTTCCAAAACTATTTACCAATCTTTTATCCATTCAAAGAATTACCAAAGACTCTAACTGTAAAGTGGTTTTCTATCACAATCGATGTCTTTTTCAGGAACAGAATACGAGGAGGATGATTGGACATGCTAAGGAAGTAAATGGCCTATACTATCTTGAAGAATCCAGTGAAGAAGTTAGTGCTCTGAATTCCTCACCTTCATCTTTCATATCCGAATCTATTAAAACCAATAAAGACCAAATTTGGCTCTATCATCTTCGCCTTGGTCATCCACCGTTTAGAGTCCTTAAAATTATGTTTCCTTCATTGTTCAAAGGATTGACTGTTGAAAAATTTCATTGTGATATCTGTGAACTTGCCAAACATAAACGTACCTAAAAAAGGCTTTGTACGGACTAAAACAGTCCCCGAGGGCTTGGTTTGGAAGATTTACCAAAGTAATGCTCAAGTTGGGGTATAAACAGAGTCAAGGAGATCACACTGTTTGTAAAACACTCATCTTCAGGGGGAGTGACTGCTTTATTAGTCTATGTTGATGACATTATAGTGACTGGTGATGATCTAGAAGGAATGGAGAATTTAAAGAAATGCCTAGTAAAAGAATTTGAAGTCAAAGAGCTCGGTAAGTTAAAATATTTCCTTGGTAAGTTAAAATATCTCAGCAAAAATACATAGTTGATTTGTTGACAGAGATGGGCAAGTTGGGCTGTAAACCAGCAGAGACACCCATAGAGGTGAACCACAAACTTGGAAATGCACTAGAAGATGCAGCAGTTGATAAAAGGTCATATCAAAGACTTGTGGGGAAGCTCATTTACTTGTCTCATACCAGACCAGATATTGCCTATACAGTAGGTGTTGTAAGTCAGTTTATGCACAATCCCAAAGAATCACATCTTAGAGCCTTATATCAGATTCTACAGTACTTAAAGGGCACGCCAGGCAAAGGAATCCTATTTAAAAAGGGGGAGAATTTAACCCTTGAAGCCTATACTGATGCAGATTATGCAGGATCTATGGTTGATAGAAGATCAACCTCGGGCTATTGTACTTTCCTAGGAGGCAACCTTGTGAGTTGGAGGAGTAAAAAACAAAATGTTGTGGCTAGATCTAGTGCAGAAGCTGAATTTAGGGCGATGGCTCTTGGAGTTTGTGAGTTGTTATGGCTAAAAATTATTTTGGAAGATTTGAAGATCAAGTGGGAAGGTCCAATGAAGTTGTATTGCGATAATAAGTCTGCTATCAATATTGCACATAATCCAGTTCAACATGATCGAACGAAGCACGTTGAGGTTGACAGACATTTTATAAAGGAAAAACTGGACAGTGGCTTAATTTGCACTCCATTTGTGTCCACTGATGGTCAACTAGCAGACATACTTACCAAAGGATTGCCTGGGAAGTTGTTTCAGAAATTAGTAAGCAAGCTGAGAATGGATGATATCCACTTCCCAGCTTGAGGGGGAGTGTCAGATTTCAGTTTCCTAATTAAGGAATATTTGAGTGTATCAAATAGGATTCTGTAAATATTTTATCCCTAACTTTAAGGCTGTTTTTAAGGTATAGCATCCCTAGAATTAGTCTGTTTCCTAGTGTAAAGTTTCCTAAGTTAGGCTCACTATGTCTATAAATATTTATGTAATTTCTTGTGAAAAATATAATTGAAATAGCCTGTTTTTAACATTTCACATGCAATATAATTATACTGATAACAAATTCAGAGCATCATAAAATAATAAGTTGAAACTCAACTAGATGAAGACAATGGAAACAATGGTGATTAAAATAATACAAAATAAAAGGTAAACATTTGCATGCAAGAATGAATTCCAAAACAAACCTGATGAAAGGCTCTGAGTAACTTGAATGCAAGGATAAAATTGATCCGCACCCTCCAAATTTCTCATTTGCACAACCATAATATACTTCCTTTATGCCTAAATGAGAAAATATCCATCAAGAACCAGGATAATGAAAAAAGTAATAACAAAAAAATATATATATTCATAATAATGTATTGATACACTAAAGCATTGTAATTGGAAAAGAACCATACCAAGAAATGACAAAGCTGCAGCACACATTATGCATGGTTCACATGTAACATACAAAATACATTGTGAAAAGTTTTTAGCCACTTCTGCTTTTGAAAGTCCGTCTCTCTGCCACATCTCTCGAAGATTATCTATGGCTTCCATTTCTGCATGCCTTGTTGCCTACACCATGAAAAAGTGGTACAATTTACATGAGCTAACAAGGAAGAAGTAATTTTGAATAATAGTCCATCGACACACAAAAAGTAAACTATAACAGAGGTCTAGAGACTCAGGACATGACCAAAAGTATGATAAGTGATAACTTTACTGACTTCTGGTCAAATTTGTGTAAAATGAATACTATTTTGTGAGGCAGCCACCTGCACCCATAACCTGGGGTGGGGATTCATATAATATTTTCCTCATATGAAAAAATTTGTAATGCCAAGGAAAAACATAAAGCAAATGCTCTTAGTAAAATGATAATAGAAAATAAGAGATCAAAATTAAGTTAGCCATTGAAAAAAAAACGGAGGAAAGTGAATAAGAAGAGGAGGCAGAAAAGGAGGCATGTTTGTCTTGCTTGTCTGAGATCCAAAAAAGAAACACAATTTTTAGTTTTGCTCTCGGAAGACTACCAAAAAAAATCCATGGATACAGAACAAGGAAGCCCAAAATAAACAAACCAACAAGCCTTTCACTGTTACTACTTCAAAAATTTTACAAATAATATTTGAGGATATTGTATATTCTTGAGGCCAACATAAGTATCCTGAAAAAAAAGTTGAGCATGCTAAAGAAGGGCTAACATAAACAAATGTAGTACTACTTTTGGCTAAGAAATATTAGATCATTTTTCATTTTCCATCTCTATAGATCATCTACTTCCACCTGGTGGAAGTTAAAACAATGAAAGATAAAAAAAAGACCAAGGGATTTTTCTTAGTTAGATTTGACTAAGAATATAATGCTGCTTGTACAAATCTAATTAATTTCATGCATGCTTAATGACATGTACATCTTTATATCAAATTTTCCTTAAAAATAATCAACAACAACATTGGATTGTTCTTCAATTTCAGGCCAGATAATAAGTTATGTTACTAGCAACAACCGACAGATTACTGTTACAAGATGGAAAGCATATGAAAGCCAAGTCTCAAGAAAATTATGCGTAAACAAGCAAAAAGGTTTCCCATAAACATGCATCCACACAAGAAAAAAGGAGAGATCAAGGAGGCATAATATGAAAACGTCAAACTGATGAAAGAAAGGGCAAGATTTATTTACATTTCGTGTCTCAGTGGTTCGATTTCTACCCAAGGCTATAAGCTCCCCATCCTTGATGATTACGCAACTGGTAGATAAAAGGTATGGTGAAAAGAAAAAAATTGCATTGAAATTTTGCTCTTGGACTATGTGTCATCGACTTGATCAAAAGAAGACAATTTAGTCTCCAAATTAAAGCACAGACAAAGATAATGAGGAACTATTTATGTTAACAGATATCTGATGAAGTTTATAGCAACGTAAAATTCTGGTTGTAGCAATAGAGGTATTGCTACATGATTCAAAACTTTGTAATCAATTACAAGAATGTTAACAATTTCTTATGCTTTAACACTCACAACAATATAAAACTTAACCCACGAGTCTATGACATGGTGCAACCAATGAAGACCAAGAACTTAGTGATATTTTGATTTATAGATTAATCATGAGACCAAAAAAATAATTATGTGCTTGACAATGCTATTTTCTTTTAGTCTTAAGTTTATAACTTGTTCTTTTTATTGGTCAAATCTTTGTGTCATTAAATTTTGCTATCTTCTAGGTAGAACTAATGCACCCATCAGAAAAGTCATTACTTCTTTTCTTTTTTATTTAAATGTTCAAATTAGGTGACCCTTGAAGGCAATAATTACATTGTTTAGAAGCAGGCCTTTGTTTTGGTGACAAGAATTTGTTTAAGTTATTACAGAGTTCCATTTTTAATCCTATGGAATGTACTATAAATAGGTCCTCATAAACCTTTTAGGATATTTCAGCTCTTTGTTCACCTTAGTATATTTCTTTATGTCTACCATTGCAAGCAGATTTCATCCAAACATATTAATCATAACACCAAATTCAGCACACTTCCTCAACTCAAAACTTTTTCAAGTGTTTCTAAATCCTAATAATGTTAATTATATAGGTTATAACCAAGGTTATGCTATATAGCATAAACTTGGGCTATAAAAAAGAAAAAATATATATTCTTAACTTTGGTCTACATAAATCTCAAACGTGGATAATACTTTTTTTCCAGATTCCAGAAAACCTAATAAGTTCTTAATTTCTGTTATATAGATTTTGGTATCTTTATGAATTTGTGTCGTGTTGTATTTCATATAATATTTTTAGTTTTTTTTTCCCAGGTCGTGCAAAGTAATGCCAATCTACATTAGTAACAAAAGAGAAGCTAAATTCATATTTTCATCCAATAAAGGGAGAAGGTTGGTTAAGGAAGAAACGAAATTTATGAGATTAATACTTACCCAACAGGCACTTCAAGGCTTTCCGAAGCAAGTTTTGCCTGGAAAAAGAAGGGGGGGTAGGAGCTGAATTACAGTAGCAACATTACGAAAATTGGATTACGGAAAGGAAGAAAAAGAATGATTGGGATTACCTGGTGAATTGCAAGTTCCATGTATGCAAGATTATCACTTTCCATCTAAGACAATAACAAAGAACAAAGAAAGTGAAGCAAAAGCTAAAAATGACAAAGAGGAAAAATAAGACCAGATTTTAGACGAAATGACTGGTAGCTACTGAAAGAAAAACAAAAAATGAAAAAAAAAACAACTGCCCAAATCCTGCAATTCAAATACCAATATTCAACTACCTAAAAACAAGAAAAGTAAAACCTACGGGTGAGAAATCAGTCGGGTCAGTGCAGAAAAAAAAAAACTGACTTAACCGACTTCCCCTTTTTAAGGAACCAAACCGAACCGACTTTGTTGGAGAACCGATAAAACCAACCCAAATTAGTTTCGGTCCGTTACTGACCAAACCGAGTTTAGTTTGCTTCAATTTTTTCCCAAACATGATAAAATGACGATAGCAATTGACAAATTCAGTTTACAGCTTCAAATTTAGATTTTTATTTTTTTTATAATTAAAAGAAGGCAACGGGGCCGTAAGTTCTACCAGACCTTAAAATTGGTACCTCTCTTATCACTCAAGCATAATTTTTTAACTTCAGGGAATAGGTCTTCAAAAACCTTAACAGCATATGACCTGCTGGTGCATGACTTCGCCATAAAATCTGCAACTTGATTGGCTTCTCGATACATATGCTTAAAATGCACAGTCAATTCTTCTTACACATTAACTGATAACAACAGCTTTAAACTCGATTCAAAGGTCATATGACTGGAGGGTTGAGTCTATTTGTAACCCACAAAATTGCTGATAACATCAGCATAATTGAAGGCTAATGGATGCAAAATGCTACTTAATTAAAACAGTTTTAGTAAAATGAAGAAGAGGTCCATCTTAAAGAAACGATTTCAGTCAAATATAAATAACCCCAAATCGCAGCAAATATAATTAGAAAGAAAAAAGAAACCCTAAAAATTACCTGAGAACCGAAAAAGGCGAACTGGTCAGCGGCAGCGCGAAAACGAGAGAGGGAGACCTTACTCCGACCGACGACCGATGGACAGAGATTAAAAAAGGAAAAAAGAATAGAAATAAAAGAACAAGAAAGAAAGGGCAACAGAAGGGAGGAACGGGTTTTAGGAGAGAATGTAGAAAGGACTAAGGTGAAAGACAAAGAGAAGAAGAAGAAGTGCAGCAACTGTTTTAAGAAATTTGGGCAAGTTGAAATTGTTAGAATGGCCAGATGTTGTGACAGTGAAAAGGGAGAACATTCAATATTCACGAGTATAAAGGAAAAGGAGAATATTGCATTCTAGATCCCTGTACGTTTGAATTGTTGCTATTCAACCCTTGGGTCGCTGGGTACAATTTTTTTTTTCTTTTCCTTTCTATTTTGTAATTATTTTGAATTGTTGTTTTTTTTTCTTTTGCATCTACGATCTCAGTTAGAATTATTAGCACATGGTGTCGATGAATTCAAATTCAAATTCATGTTGCGTATATGCTTTGATATATCATGTATTTGTATATGTGTGCTTTGATATATATATTCACACATCTATATGGCCATGCAATATGCTAAAATGAAAAGGGTGCATGGGAATGAGAACTAAAACCACTAAATCATCTCATAGCACAACCATGTTTCGTATCAATGTGATACTTGTTCTTTAAGAATGTTTAAAATTTTTATGAGTAGCTTCTGAAGATTAACAAATTTATCAGTGTGATACTCATTGTTTAAAAATGTTTAATCTACCTATCGTATCAAAACATCGAATTGCTTTTCTACCTATCACTAGAGGTGTGCATGGGCCGAGCCGGATAGGTTCAGGTTTGGACCTATCCCATACAAAATTTTAGGCCCATTTTCTAGGCCCGAACCCGGCCCGACCCAAAATATGGGTCTAAAAATTTATCTAAGCCCAACTCGGCCCATATTAATTTTTTTTAATTTATTTCATTAAATAAAAAATTTTAAAATATAATAAATCATCAAATACATTTAAAACAAATATTAAAATAAGAAACAAATAAAAAATTATATTAAAACAATTCTTAAAACAATACACAAATTTAAAATATAATAAAAAGTGATTATATTAAAATTAAAAATAAAATATAAATATGATTAAAAATAAAAATATATATATATTTAGTATATAATTTGGGCCGAGCCCGGGCCAAAAAAGTTTTACTCGAACCTGGTCCGTTTTCTAAACGGGACTCATTTTTTTGTCCAAACTTATATTTCGGACCTATATTTTTATCCAAACCCTCCTATTTTTCGGACGGACCTTCTGGTCGGGCCGAGTAGCCCGGCCCATGCACACCTCTATCTACCACTAACACATTTAAATATGTCTTATAATGTGACTTTCCGAAGCAAGTTTTGCCTAGAAAAAGAAGGGGGGGCTGAATTACAGTAGCAACATTACAGAAGTTGGATTAGGAAAAGGAAGAAAAAGAATGATCGGGATTACCTGGTGAATTGCAAGTACCATGTATGCTACTGAAAGAACAAAAAATGAATAAAAAATAAGAGAGAACAAAGAAAGTGAAGCAAAAGCTAGAAATGACAAAGAGGAAAAATTAGACCAGATTTTAGACGAAATGATTGGTAGCTACTGAAAGAACAAAAAATGAATAAAAAATAACAACAATTGCCCAAATCCTACAATCCGAATACCAATATTCAAAACCCTAAAAAAGAAAAGTAAAACCATAAACAAATACAAAATATAGAACAAAAAACTGAATTCAAATGAATGAAATAACGAAAGAAAACGTATCTCAAATGTAATGGTTTTGGAGAAGAAATCAAAAGAAGAATACGAAAGAAATGGTCCCAAGAAATGGGATAAATAAAAATATTATTATTGAGCCCAATTTATGCCCGGGCCCAATACACTTAAAACCCAAAATAATTAACTAAGTAAATTAAACCCAATACAAAACAAACCCTAACAGCCCAGAGCCCAACAAAAATAAAAAAAAAATGAAATCCTAACAGCTAACACCTTCAGCCGCTACAACCGTGGAAGTTCCCAAGCACCACACGTCGCTCATCCTTCCGAGTTGTGCGCTCTTCTACTAGGTCACATCAGAGACGTGCTCGACTGAACCTACGAACAAGCAAGCAAGAAATGGTTGTAAAAAAGGCTATAAAAGTCTTCAAAAACATTGTAAAAGGGACTTTTTTTTTCTTTTTTGGTGGCCCCTGATAAGTTCAATAGCTGAAATAATAGAGAAGAGAGATCCATAGTAAATCAAAAATCAAGTCTAAGTTTTGAAAGGTGATTTTTTCATTCTTCTTCCTGAAACTTTCTTTTGATTCATATTTTTTTTTCTCTTTTTTTTTATAAACCGATTTTAAGTAAAAAGAAAGAAAGGGGGCCTTCCTGGTCTTGATCCGTGAACCGACGGTGGAGTGGAGGTGCGTGGCACCGATGATCCTCCAGGGTGGCACAAGGCTAGGTTGGATTTCTAGCAAGAAAGATGAAGGAGCAGGGAAGAAGGAGCTTTCTGCTTCTTTCTTTTGAAAAAACAATAGAAAAATGAATTAAAAAAAGGGTTCTTTGTACAAGAAATGGCAGAATGCCATTTAATGGCCTTTAAATGGTAGGGGCCACACGTTTGACTCCAAAATGGGGAATTTTCGCGTTTAATCCTTTTCTTTTGCTCCTGCATTCAATCAGACCCTATTCAAATTTTTTTATTCTTTTAAATTGCCCTTGGATCTTACGCGTTGTTCCAATTTAGCCCGCACCTGGGCACTGCAATTTGGGGATTCGGCACATTTGCGCTTTTGGTCCCGCGCATTTGCGTGTGTTTATGTTTTGGTCCTTAATGCATTTTTTTCATATTTATTAATTATCCCTTTGAGTCTGCTTTTCTTTCAATTGAATTTTATTTCGCTAATCCTAAGGTTTTAATTTATTTTATTTTATTTTTTATATATTTTTGTTAAAAAAAACTTTTATAAATACTTTGAATTAGTTGGGCGTATGTCAATTTGTTTTTGTTATTTTCTTTTCCTTCCTAACTATCTAATTAATATTGCTTTTAAAATTCCTTTTACATGATATTATTTCAAACTTTTCGTAATATTACATTTAAATAATTCTTATTTGTTATTATCGTATGTAATTTACGATAAAATCAGCTCCGTGTCAAATAGATTATTGCTTTCATATTATTCTATATAAATGTTCTCTTTATATTTATTATATTTTTTCCCTCTTAAATTTATTATACATTTTTCCTTTTTTTAGTTGATTCATGTACAATTGGGTTCTTTGGGATCCTATTTTGATTGTATATTTTGTTTGTTTTAAATACCTCTATTTTTTATATTATTTATGTTTAATCTTTTATGCATGTATATTTTTCTTTCCTTTATTTTTTTTTATTTTGCTACAATTCAAGCTTTCATTCAAATTATTTACTTTGTGATATTTATTTTAAAATTCATTTGTACATTACTATATGATATATCATTTCTTTTTTTCCTTGTTTATTCTTTTAAATTCTTACATCTATTACCTATTTAAAATTTTCTTATAGTTTATATAGTTATATTTCCAAATTTTCTTTTTCCTATTATTTATTTTATTTTATTTTAAAAAACCTTATTATATTTTATTTGTGTGATTTATTTGAGATTTCTTTTAAAATTGATTTCTTATTCATAAACCACAGGATATAAATGGTGGTACTTTCATAATATATGATGTGTTGTTATTGCATGTATTCTAAGTTATTCCTTTGCATGTCCCTATTTAGATTATTCATGAAATGTTATTGTTTGCGTGTTTTATTCCTTATGTTACCAAGTTTTCTTAAATAAATACATTTAATTTATTTATTCCATTTCATTTGAAACTTTAAACAAGGCAATGTTCTATTTAAAGAATTCAAAGGATCGTGCCCTAACGTCATTGGGTTTCGCTTTCTTTATGCGCTTTAAATATTCAAATATCCTTTTAAAGCTAAAACGCACGCTTTAAAGGCAATATCACATTTGAGGGTCAAAAATATTGTGTCCTAACGCATCGGATGTAATATTTTACCTTAAGGTGAGATGGTCTTTAATACACATTTGACCCACCTAAATGTTTTAAAAGCCAATAAAAAGAGGATCGCGTTTTGAACTCTGTCCAAATCTTTAATTTTCGACATTAAGACACTAAATAATTAATCAAGTACCAATTTTGGGCGTGTCGAGGGTGCTAATCCTTCCTCGTACGTAACTGACTCCCGAACCAGTTTTCTATTTTCACAGACCAAAATCGTTGTTTTGAAATATTTATTTATTTATTAAAAACAACCGTGTTTTGAGGTGATCCAATCACACCCTATTAAAAACGATTGGTGGCGACTCCCAACTTTTCGTTTTTAAAAGTCGATTTCCCGTTTTCAAAAAAAGGGTTTCGACAGCTTGGCGACTCCATTGGGGACATCAGAGAGTCGAGCTGTAAATTAATTGTTTTCTATCTTATTGTCAAAAATTGGAAATTTGGTTTTTAAATCTACGATCCTCTCATTGTATTTTCTGTGTTTTTTTTTCAGTTTTTATCATGTGGGTTTTACTTTATTGGTCGAGTCTTTCGATATCTTCTTGCATCATTTTGCATGACCGTTGTGGTCACACCTTTTAAGTGGGAGTGAGAAACTATGTTTTCGTGAGGTTTTCACCTCCGCATGGGCTAGGGGGTCGCTTCCAGAATACATCTGTACTTATGTCTTCTTGAGGTTTTCACCTCCGCACAGGCATAAGGAAATGTATTCCCCTGAACCGAACTTGATCCATATGAACCTATAATGGGCGAGGGTCAAGGAATCTGCTGGTTCAGGTACCTTTACTCTAGAACTAAACCACATATAGTGAGCTGTAGGAACCTGTTAGGTAGAATTACACCTAGCCCTAGTGGTTTCCCGAATAGGCGTTTGATAATTTCTTGATTGCTTTGATTTATATTCTTATGCATGATTCTGAGTTGTGCTTTTCCTTCTTTCTCTAATAGTGTTTGCATATCATTTTCATCATAAAAGGAGGTGTCGATATACGGTTCAGTTACTAATAGAAAGTTTTGCCATGAAGAATGAATTCCTTGATAAAGCGAAAGACAACGCGTTTGTCCAAAGATGGTCAGAGAATGCACAGTTAGAGAAAGGTGACAGTTTGACAAAGGAGTACACGTCAGAGTTATAGGACTTTACTCGTATTAATGCGGTCCAGAACGATCTTCATGAGTTGAAAAAAATATGGAGTCACTGGGATGATGAGATGAAGCAGCCACTCTACTGTAATTATGGTGATATTCCTTACCTCCTCGATGTTAAGGTAGATAGGTTTTTGTTCCGCGCTATGGCTCAATTTTGGAATTCCGCCTACAGTTGTTTTACTTTCGGAAGGGTGGATCTAGCACCTACTGTTGAGGAGTATACAGCCTTGCTTCGTTGTCCGAGGTTTCAAGTTGATAAGATTTATTCTAGAGCTGTCAATACCCCAACTTTTGTAAAGAGGTTGATGAACATTACGGGGATGAGTGAACAGTGGGTTGAGGCTCGGGTCCAGCAGAAAGGTAGTGGAAAGTGTATCCCTTGGGAAAATTTGAGAGATCTGATCCTGACTCACCCTGACATGAAGAAAAGAGTTGATGTCTTCGCCTTGAGCATTTATGGTTTGGTTATTTTCCCTAAGGCTTTAAGGCATGTAGATGAAGCAGTCGCCAATCTATTTGACCGACTAGGTAAAGGAGTCACTCCAGTTCCTGCAATCCTGGCTGAGACTTTCAGATCTTTGAGTGTATGCCGGAGGTCAGGTGAAGGCAGATTTATCGGGTGTGCACAACTCTTGTTAGTATGGTTTCATAGCCACTTTTGGAAGGTAGTAAAGGCCTCTTACCGACCTTTTCTCGGAGATTACTCACCTTTGAAGGAGATAGTGACCATATCGGGAAGAGATGACATAACAGAGGAAAAATGGATGGCGATACTTCAAAATCTCCAAGAGGAGGATATCGAATGGAAAGCCCCTTGGATGGTTTCCGATGAGATTTTTTACCGATGTGAGAGTTATGATTGGGTCCCTTTGTTGGGGATTTGGGGAGCCGTTGGATACGCCCCTTTGCTTGTATTGAGGCAATATAGATCAAGACAATTTATACCGATGACGCAGAGGCTAGCTCAGAGTGGGTTCTCATATGGGGAGAAAGACTCCAAGAAAAAGAGCCGTGAGATTTATAATGCCTGGAACCAAACTTGCCGGATAAAGGGAGTTGCTGTGAATCCAATGGTAATTCCTGAATATAACGAATGGTGGAGTAGAAGGGTTAACGATAATATCCCTAGGCCAAATTTAGAAGAAGCTCAACCGATAGAGGAATATCTGCGAGTGGTCCCATCTGAATTGGAAATCATAAAGCAAGACTTCGAAAAGAAAACCTCGAAGTTAGAAAGGAAAATAGAGCAGTTGGAGGAGGAAAAAGTGTACTTAAAGCTGGATGTTGACGTTCAAAAATCCGAGGCTGAGAATTTGAGAAAAAGAAAGAGAGAAGTTGAGGAAGACCTAGACAGTCTGAAGACTGATTACAAGCAGCTGCATAAGTCAATGAGAAATGCTGGTTTGGGTAAAACGTCTGAACAGTGGAGGCAAGAAATCCAAGAGGAAAGGGCTAGGGCCGATTGGTGGGAAAGAAAGTTCCACGATGCTCAGGCTCGAGAAGTCACTTGTAAAAAGAGTTTGGACGATAGCCAGAATGAAAAACAGATGTTAAGAGCTCAGGTGGAGGAGTTAGAACGGCACTACAGCAACATCGGTGTCGTAACTCAGTAATTGAATTAAGAGCTAGTCTAAGCAAGATCGAGAATTTGAAGGGGAAAATAGAAGAACTTGAAGCTACACTTCAGAACTGTGAGAATCAAATTGAATTATTGGAAGCAAATAATGAGCAACTAGGGGAGAAACTTCACCGATCTCAGGATCAGGTCCGAGATAGGGATTACTTAATGGGTGAAGCTATAGCTCAGATACGAGAGGTGGCTGATCATTTACAGACTTTAGCGGTCCAAGCAGATGTGCTAGGAGTTAAATATGAGTTAAAATCAGATTGGGGGCGAGAGTTAGCCTGCCTTCTTAGGAAAGTAAAAGTTTTGGGTGTTAGGGCAAGACCGTATATGTAATTCGTTTTATGTAAAAGATTTTGTTTTTCAGCGAAGTTTTCTAAATGAAATTGAATTCGAATCGACGTCTCCTTTTTGCATTCATACCATGCATTTGCATTACATTGCATCGCATAACATCATGTACACAAAAGAACCTTATTAATTAGTGGCCATTTATCTAGTTACCCTGGAACACCGGTACTACACACGAAGGAAGACAAAGGATATGGATCAGAGGTTTGAGCAAATGCAAAAGGAGATGCAAGAGCAACTGCAGGCTCAGATGCAAGAGCAGCTGGCTAAGATCCAGCAGGAAATGAGAGACCAAATGCTGGAGTCCCAGAGAAACATGCTAGAATCACAAAATAGCATGATAAGCAAGCTGACACAGTTGTTTAAAGAAGGGTCTGACAAAGGAAAATGCCCTATGGTTGACACGAGAAATGACAATGAGGATTCCGCTTGTCCTACAAGTTTTGCGCCAGCAAACATGCAAATACAACCACCAAGGGTGTCTGTTAATGTCCAACCTCTTTATCAAACTGGTACCTCGGCACCAGTAAACTTCCCAAACAAATGGAGGTCCCTGACTTCGACGACGCAGTAGAGTTGGAAAAAGAAAAGACAGAACTGCCCAAACAAATGGAGGCCCAATATAAATGGTTGGTGGAGAAGTTCAGGGCGTTGGAAAGTGTTGATAATTACTGCAGAATGGATGCCAGAGAGTTGAGTCTAGTCCCAGATTTGGTATTACCTCCCAAGTTCAAAATGCCAGAATTCGAAAGATACAACGGAACTAGTTGCCCTGAGGCTCACATCATGATGTTTTGTCGGAGAATGACGGGTCATGTCAATAATGATCAGTTGTTGATTCACTGTTTTCAGGACAATTTGGCTGGGGCTGCGGCCAAATGGTACAATCAGTTGAGTCGTACCCAAGTTAAGTCATGGAAGGACCTAGCTCAGGCCTTCATGAAGCAGTACGGCCATATAACAGATATAGTACCGGACCGGATCACACTCCAGAATATGGAGAAGAAGCCAAAGCTTCCTAAATAGATGCTCGAGAGATGGAGAGAGGTCGCTACACAGGTCTAACCACCGTTGCTAGAAAAAGAAACAACCATGCTCTTCATCAATACATTGAAGGCGCCTTTCATTACTCATATGTTAGGTAACGCAACTAAGGATAATCTAGCAAACCCCCAGGTCCATGACTTCGACGACGCAGCAGAGTTGGAAAAAGAAAAGACAGAACTGCCTAAACAAATGGAGGACCAATATAAATGGTTGGTGGAGAAGTTCAGGGCGTTGGAAAGTGTTGATAATTACTGCGGAATGGATGCCAGAGAGTTGAGTCTAGTCCCAGATTTGGTATTACCTCCCAAGTTCAAAATGCCAGAATTCGAAAGATACAACGGAACTAGTTGCCCTGAGGCTCACATCACGATGTTTTATCGGAGAATGACGGGTCATGTCAATAATGATCAGTTGTTGATTCACTGTTTTCAGGACAGTTTGGCTGGGGCTGCGGCCAAATGGTACAATCAGTTGAGTCGTACCCAAGTTAAGTCATGGAAGGACCTAGCTCAGGCCTTCATGAAGCAGTACGGCCATATAACAGATATAGCACCGGACCAGATCACACTCCAGAATATGGAGAAGAAGCCAAAGCTTCCGGCGATAAGATGCTCGAGAGATGGAGAGAGGTCGCTACACAGGTCCAACTACCATTGCTAGAAAAAGAAACAACCATGCTCTTCATCAATACATTGAAGGCGCCTTTCATTACTCATATGTTAGGTAACGCAACTAAGGATAATCTAGCAAACCCCTAGGTCCTTGACTTCGACGACGCAGCAGAGTTGGAAAAAGAAAAAACAGAACTGCCCAAACAAATGGAGGACCAATATAAATGGTTGGTGGAGAAGTTCAGGGCGTTGGAAAGTGTTGATAATTACTGCGGAATGGATGCCAGAGAGTTGAGTCTAGTCCCAGATTTGGTATTACCTCCCAAATTCAAAATGCCAGAATTCGAAAGATACAACGGAACTAGTTGCCCTGAGGCTCACATCACGATGTTTTGTCGGAGAATGACGGGTCATGTCAATAATGATCAGTTGTTGATTCACTGTTTTTAGGACAGTTTGGCTGGGGCTGCGGCCAAATGGTACAATCAGTTGAGTCGTACCCAAGTTAAGTCATGGAAGGACCTAGCTCAGGCCTTCATGAAGCAGTACGGCCATATAACAGATATAGCACCGGACCGGATCACACTCCAGAATATGAAGAAGAAGCCAAGCGAAAGCTTCCGGCAGTATGCTCAGAGATGGAGAGAGGTCGCTACACAGGTCCAACCACCGTTGCTAGAAAAAGAAACAACCATGCTCTTCATCAATACATTGAAGGCGCCTTTCATTACTCATATGTTAGGTAACGCAACTAAGAGCTTTGCGACATAGTAATGTCTGGCGAAATGATAGAAAATGCCATAATATCGTAAGATAGAAGTCGGGAGAACACGAAGCTCACTTCAAGAAAAGAGAGAATGAAGTAGGTAATGTGAGCTCAGCTACATAAAACCGCCACGTTAAATCGAGTCAAAGGCGATAGTCACGGCCAAAGAGGCCTCACCAAAGCGGAGCCTAACATGAGACAGAATACGAGAAGTTTCAATTTACTCCCATACCGGTGACATATAGGGAGTTGTACAAAAGTCTGTTGATGCACATGTAGTGGCTCCTTTCCACTTAGAGCCGTTGCATGCCCCCATACCCTAAGTGGTGCGATCACGAATGCTCGGTCTGAATACCACGCAGGATTACGGGCACTCGATGAAAAGCTGTACCTCATTCAAAAGGTGTGTGGAAAGGCTTATCAAAGCGGTGCTCTAAAATTTGATGATACACACTGTACAGAAATCCGTTACCAGTCATCTTGATAAAGGGTAAACGCGATAATTGAGAATGTGGGGAGGAAAGTCAAGCTGAATATCGCGGAGGTGAGAACCCCATTGAAGCTAGTTTGGAATGAGATGCAGAAGAGAGGTTTAGTCCCGCAAGGGTTGGGAGATAAAATCCAAGATACACGGAACTACTGTGAGTTCCATCATGAGAAAGATCACGAGATCCAGAATTGTATTGAGTTCAGAGCCTTAGTACAGAGTCTAATGGATAATAAGGAATTGGAGTTCTTTGAGTCTGTCGAAGAGGAGGATGTATGCTCTTTAGGAGGAGAGTCGAGTGAAGAAGGTGGCAGAGCCAGTCGTCCAGTGATAATTATTTCGAAGCCCAGAGTTAGTGAAGTAGAAGTAAGAGTTACACCAAGAGTTATAATCCAGAAGCCAACAGCTTCCCCTTATAAAGATAGCCATAGGGTGCCTTGGAATTATAACTGTAGTATAACAGTTTCAGAGAAGGAGGGTTCGATTAACACGTCAAACATAGAAGTCGAACCAGCAAAAGGGAAACTCGTCATGTTTAAGAAAGAAGCAGAGGGATCAGAATCACAGGTTAATGAGCCAGTAATGGAAACTGAAGCCAAGGAGTTTTTGAAGTTCCTAAGACACAGCGAGTATAGTGTCGTAGAACAACTACACCAACGACCGGATCGTATATCGGTATTGGCTCTGCTGTTAAATTCGGAGGTCCACCGTAAAGCATTGATGAAAGTGTTGAACGAGACCTATGTTGCGGATGACATTTCGGTTAACAAATTAGACCGTCTCGTCGGTAACATAAGCGCTGACAATTTCATCTCCTTCAGCGATGATGAGATACCACCAGGGGGTAGGGGGTCTACTAAGGCTTTACATGTCACTACACGTTGCAAGGGGAATACGCTACCCGGAGTATTAGTTGATAATGGGTCCGCATTGAGCGTGTTACTGGGGGCTACATTAAACCGTTTACACAGAGACGCTTCTCATATGAAGACGTGTCAGAACATAGTAAGAGCATTTGATGGCACAGAAAGGAAAGTAATGGGGAGGATAGAAGTACCTCTTCAGATTGGCCCAAACACATACGAGGTAGATTTCCTCGTGATGGATATTAAGCCTTCCTATAACTGTCTATTAGGAAGACCTTGGATTCATTCAGCTGGGGCAGTGCCATCCTCGCTGCACCAGAAGCTAAAGATGGTTACTGAGGGTCGGCTAATAACAATAAATGCGGAGGACATTATTGCGTCAATTACCAGTGATGCACCCTACATAGAGAATGACAACGAAGCAGTTGAATGTTCATTTCGATCATTAGAGTTTGTAAACGCAATGTTTATAGCTGAAGGAAATAGGATTCCGATACCTAGGATATCAGGAGCTACGAAAATGAACCTGCAGTTGACAGTTGGGAAAGGGGCGTTACCTGGCAGAGGACTCGGGAAGCACCTCCGTGGACAGGTTAGAGTACCAGTCTTGGTTGGCAAGTGGGATCGCTTCGGTTTGGGATTCAGGCCAGATGCAAGCCAAGTGAAGAAAGAGTTCGAGAGGAAACAGGAACAGCGGAGAGCGAGATTGAGTGGGACAGAAGTCAGGTGGGAACCGATGAGCTTCCCCCATATTTCCCAAACATTTGTATCTGGAGGGTTTATTCATTCTGCACATGAGAGGATAAAAGAAGGAAGGGTCGGAGATGTGATGGGAATTTGGAGCGTCAACGCCACATTTGAAGAGGAAGCAATAGAAAGGAATTTATCGGGCATTTGCCCGTATGAGCCTGGGAGTGTTTTGAATAATTGGACTGTAGAAGAAATTCCTGTAATCTTTAGAGATAACACAGAGTAATATTCAAAACCCACTTGTTGTCTTCTAGCCTAGGGACAATAAGAATCTTTTGTGAAATAGGCTCATGTTTAAACATTATTATTTTCAATAAAAATGCATTTTCATATATCGGTTCGAGCAATTATTCTTTCTTTCTTTTTATGTCATACACAATCATACCATACAAAGGAATTATTCATTTCGTTTTCTTTTGGTTTTCTCTTATATTTATAATAGGCCCCCGGATGTCAACGTCATGAGTAATGCTGATACGAGCTCGGAATCTCCTTTTGAGTAAGATATGCGCTTTGAGGGATTTCAAGATTTTGAAGAGGACAAAGATTTTGAAGAGGACAAATATCGTGGTTTATCTCCCGATTTGTTAAGGATGGTGGAGCGAGAAGATGAATAGATCCTGCCACACAAAGAGACTACTGAGATTGTGGCCCTGGAAGAGGGGAAGGAAGTTAAAATTGGCACTTGCGTTAATGAGAAAACAAGACAGAACCTCATTGAGCTGTTGCAAGAATTCAAGGACGTCTTTGCATGGTCATACCAGGATATGCCTGGTTTAAGTACTGATATCACAGTGCACCGTGTCCCTACAAAAAAGGAGTACAAGCCAGTTCAGTAGAAGCTCCGAAGGATGAGGCCCGATGTAGCAATGAAAATAAAGGAAGAAGTCAAGAAGCAATTTAATGCTGGGCTCCTACATGTGGTCAATTATTCAGAATGGGTGGCCAGCGTCGTCCCTGTCCCTAAGAAGGATGAGAAAGGACGGATGTGTGTGGATTACAGAGATTTAAACAAAGCCAGCCCAAAGGATAACTTTCCATTGCCTCACATAGATACTCTAGTGGATAATACAGCAGGCTATTCACTGTTCTCCTTCATGGATGGGTTTTCCGGGTACAATCAGATCAAGATGCATCCTGAAGATATGGAAAAAACCACGTTTATAACTTTATGGGGAACATTTTGCTACAAGGTGATGCCCTTCGGGTTGAAGAATGCAGGAGCCACATACCAAAGAGCCATGATAGCCTTATTTCATAACATGATGCACAAGAAAATTGAGGTCTACGTTGACGACATGATTGCAAAATTCCGAACTGAAGAGGAGCATGTGCGAGTGTTGAGGAAATTGTTCCTGAGGTTGAGAAAATTCCAATTAAAGCTTAATCCATCAAAATGCACCTTCTGAGCTAGGTGCGGAAAGTTACTCGGCCGTGGTCGTGAGAAGGAATAGAAGTCGACCACGATAAAGTCAAGGCTATACAAGAGTCGCCTCATACGAACTCGAAAGAAGTCCGAGGTTTTCTAGGAGACTAAACTACATCGCACGGTTTGTTTACAAGAATCGATGAGAAGTGTGACCCTATATTCCGTCTTCTTAAAAAGCACAATCCTGGGGTATGGGATGATGAATGCCAAAAAACCTTTGAAAAGGTTAAACAATATTTGTCTAGTCCCCGAGTGCTAACACCACCAAGCCCTGGTAGACCATTGATACTATACTTAACAGTATTTGATAATTCGATGGGGTGTGTGCTCGGCCAACACGATGAGGCTGGGAGAAAAGAAAGAGCGATATATTACCTCAGTAAAAAATTTACTGAGTGTGAAATGATGTATCCGCCAATTGAGAAGCTATGTTGTGCTTTGGTTTGGACAACACGAAGGTTGAGGCAATACATGTTGTACCATACAACTTGGCTAATCTCAAAGCTAGACCCTCTCAAATACATGATGGAGTCAACCACTTTAAATGGAAGGATGGCCAGGTGGCAGATTCTGCTCTCCGAATTTGACATAGTCTATGTAAACCAAAAAGCTGTGAAGGGGAGTGCAATAGCAGATTTCCTAGCCAGTAGAGCTTTGGAGGATTATGAACCTTTGAATTTCAATTTCCCCAATGAAGATCTAATGTATGTAGCAATCGCTGAGGGGGACATGCCTGAAAATCATTCCTGGAAATTAAATTTTGACGGAGCATCAAATGCCATTGGAAATGGAGTTAGGGCAGTACTAATATCCCCAAATGGAGGTCATTATCCGTTCACTTGCAAGCTGGATTTTGACTGCACAAATAACATGGCAAAATATGAGGCATGTATCATGGGAATTCGGACAGCTATAGACCGTAAAATCAAAGTATTAGAAGTGTACGGAGACTCTGCATTGGTAATTTATCAGCTTAAAGGCGAGTGGGAAACGAGAGATCCCAAATTGATCAATTACTGAAAGTTAATCCTGGAGTTAATTGAAAAGTTTGATGATATTACCTTTCATTACCTCCCGCGAGACGAGAATCAGATGGCTGACGCCTTGGCTACACTAGCTTCCATGGTCAAAGTAAATGAACAGGAGGATATGAAGCCAATTCAGATAAGTATTTGTGAGGCCCCAGCTCACTGCTATAATGTTGATGAAGAGGAAGAGAGAGATGATCATCCTTGGTATCATGATATCTTACAATATGTGAAGAGCCGTGCGTATTCAGATAAAGCAACCGAAAATGATAAAAGAATATTGAGGAGGTTAGCCAGTGACTATGTCCTAGACGGTGAGGTCCTATATAAGAAGAGAAAGGATCAGGTGTTGTTAAGATGTGTTGACGCTGTTGAGGCAAAGAAAATTCTAGAGGAAGTCCATGATGGTGTCTGTGGGACACATGCCAATGGTTTCACAATGGCTCGACAAATCATGAGATTCGGATATTACTGGTCTACAATAGAAGGAGATTGCATCAATTACGCTAAAAAATGCCATAAGTGTCAAATTTATGGAGACAAGATCCATGTGCTTCCTTCACCCCTCCATGTTATGACTTCCCCATGGCCATTCTCAATGTGGGGCATGGACGTCATTGGGCTAATTTTGCCAAAGGCTTCCAACGGACATCGATTTATTTTTGTGGTCATTGATTACTTTACCAAATGGGTAGAGGCCGCTTCGTACGCCAATGTCACAAAGTCGGTGGTCATCAAGTTCTTAAAGAAGGAGATCATATGTCGTTATGGTATGCCAGAAAGAATCATATCCGATAATGCGTTGAATCTGAACAACAGCGCAATAGCAGAAGTCTGCAGTTGGTTCAACATTAAACATCACAACTCATCACTATACCGCCCGAAAATGAATGGGGCGGTTGATGCAGCTAATAAGAATATCAAGAATATTGTGGGGAAGATGGCGGAGACTTACAAAGATTTGCATGAAAAGCTCCCATTTGCCCTTTATGCTTATCGGACATCTGTCAGAACTTCTACCGGGGCAACACCTTTCTCATTGGTTTATGGGATGGAGGCAGTTTTACCTATTGAGGTCGAAATCCCTTCTCTCTGAGTTTTATCAGAGTTGAAGTTAGACGAAGCAGAATGGATCCAATCTCGTTACGATCAACTAAACTTGATTGAAGAGAAGAGGCTAAAGGCTATTCGTCATGGCCAAATGTACTAGAGGAGAATGATGCGAGCCTACAACAAAAAAGTTCGCCCTAGGGTGTTCCATGAGGGAGACTTAGTGTTGAAAAAGATTCTCCCTATGCAAAAAGATTTCAAGGGGAAATGGATGCCAAATTGGGAGGACCCTATGTGGTAAAAAAAGCTTTCTCTGGAGGGGCATTTATACTAGCAGAGATGGATGGCAAGAGCTTACCTAACCCGATAAATTTAGATTCTGTCAAAAGATATTTTGCTTGAAGCACTCGAGGTGAAAACCCGTAAAGGGCGCCAAAAAAAAAAAAAGAGAGGCCAAGGTGAAAACCCGTAATAGGGCGCCTTGAGACCAAAGGGGTTTTGAGTTGAAAACCCGCAAAGGGCAATTCAAATTTTGATCCAAATTGGGGCAAGCGGCAGTCTCACTACACTTGAATCAACAAAGAGGGGATAAGCTACATCTTGGGGCATCAACAAAATGCTATAGATCCTCTGAGCGCATGCCAAGTTTAAAAAGGTCCTCGAGGAGTTCGTACAGAGAAGCTCAAACTGCGAAATCTGGGAGACCTATTCTGTTCCTTTTCATCTGTTTTTGTATCTCAAACAATGATTGCTTTCTTTGTTGATACATCTTTCGCAAATTTTGACTCGAATAAATTTCAGTTCTACCTATTATTATAATCTTTTTCGAGTATTTTTATAATGATTAAAGAACTAATAATGCTCTCAAAAGAAGGTTTTGCATATTACTCTGAAAGGTTTCTAAACAATACGAGAACCTGAAATAGGACAGTTATTTAGAACTCACTGAGTGTAAAAGGGCTAGAAACGTATGAGAAATAAAGGATTAACCACATCTTCAAGTCCTCTTCTACCGAGCTGAACAAGAAGGCATATGTTAGGGATGTTACCTTAGTAAACAACGAGCGATGACAACCCAAAGATTAAAAATGGATCATTCTCATGACATTTTGCATTTTGTACATTTAACATCCATAATACATGTAGTTAGGAGCATTTGATTCATATTAATCATGGCATCCTAATCATCTAGCATAAGCATATCACTCTTCAAAGATAGATTCCCTAGTGGATAATGTAGCAGGATTACAGATATCATCAGCCTTATCTTCACTGAGCAGGAGTGAAGCAGATTGAATTTTGATGAATCTTATCTCCACGCATCTGCCGATGGAGCGATTCCAATCATTAGCCTTATCTTCACCGAAAGAGAGTGGAACAGGCTAAATACCAGATCTTATCTTCACTGAGCAGGAGTGAAGCAGGTCGAATTTTGATGAATCTTATCTCCACGTACCAGCGATGGAGCAGATTCCAATCATCAGCCTTATCTTCACTGAGCAGGAGTAGAGCAGGCTAAATACCAGATCTTATCTTCACTGAGCAGGAGTGAAGCAGATCGAATTTTGATGAATCTTATCTCCACGTACCGGCGATGGAGCAGATTCCAATCATCGACCTTATCTTCATCGAGCAAGAGTGGAACAAAGCTAAATACCGATTTTATCTTCAGCGGCGGGAGTGAAGCAGGTCGAATTTTGATGAATCTTATCTCCACGTACCGGCGATGGAGCAGATTCCAATCATCGACCTTATCTTCACTAAGCGAGAGGGTAATGACCTAAAGTCTACTGATTTGGGCTCGCAAGCGGTGGGGAACAAGTCAAAGACTCGCCTTAACCCCTAAGCAAGAGGGTAACAGCTAAAATTACAGATCTTATCTTCGTTGAGCAAGAGTGGAGCGATAAAGTTCAAATAAATCGTATCTTCATGAAACAACTATGAGACATTTGGAAGCAATAGGATGCGTTGGGTTGCGATAAGGTTACACCAAGAAGCCAAGATCTCGACAGACCGGGCAAAATTAGTTTTTGTAATCTTTGCTTCGCTCCCATTACATGGCAACAAGCAAAGAGGGCAAATTGTTGAGCCCAATTTATGCCCGGCCCAATACACTTAAAACCCAAAATAATTAACTAAGTAAATTAAACCCAATACAAAACAAACCCTAACACCCGAGCCCAAAGAAAAGTAAAGAAAATGAAATCCTAACAACTAACACCTTCACCACCGCAACCGTGGAAGTTCCCAAGCACCACACGCCGGTCATCCCTCCGAGTTGTGCGCTCCTCTACTAGGCCACATCGAGACGTGCTCGATGAACCTACAAACAAGCAAGAAATGGTTGTAAAAAGGCTATAAAAGTCTTCAAAACATTGTAAAAGGGACTTTTTTTCCTTTTTGGTGGCCTCGATAAGTTCAATAGCTGAAATAATAGAGAAGAGAGATCCATAGTAAATCAAAAATCAAGTCTAAGTTTTGAAAGGTGATTTTTCATTCTTCTTCCTAAACTTTCTTTTGATTCATATTTTTTTTTCTCTTTTTTTTATAAACCGATTTTAAGTAAAAAGAAAGAAAGGGGGTCGTCCTGGTCTTGATCCGTGAACCGACGGTGGGGTGGAGGTGCGTGGCACTAATGATCCTCCAGGGTGGCACAAGGCTAGGTTGGATTTCTAGCAAAAAAGATGAAGGAGCAGGGAAGAAGGAGCTTTCTGTTTCTTTCTTTTGAAAAACAATAGAAAAATGAATTAAAAAAAGGGTTCTTTGTACAAGAAATGGCAGAATGCCATTTAATGGCCTTTAAATGGTAGGGGCCACACGTTTGACTCCAAAATGAGGAATTTTCGCGTTTAATCCTTTTCTTTTGCTCCTGCATTCAATCGGACCCTATTCAATTTTTTTTTATTCTTTTAAATTGCCCCGGATCTTGCGCGTTGTTCCAATTTAGCCCGCACTGGCACTGCGATTTGGGGATTCGCACATTTATGCGTTTTTGGTCCCGCGCATTTGCGTGTGTTTATGTTTTGGTCCTTAATGTATTTTTTTCATATTTATTAATTATCCCTTTGAGTCCTTTTCTTTCAATTGAATTTTATTTCGCTAATCCTAAGGTTTAATTTATTTTATTTTATTTTTTATATATTTTTGTTAAAAAAACTTTTATAAATACTTTGAATTAGTTGGGCCGTATGTCAATTTGTTTTTGTTATTTTCTTTTCCTTCCTAACTATCTAATTATATATTGCTTTTAAAATTCCTTTTACATGATATTATTTCAAACTTTTCGTGTAATATTACATTTAAATAATTCTTATTTGTTATTATCGTATGTAATTTACGATAAAATCAGCTCTGTGTCAAATAGATTATTGCTTTCATATTATTCTATATAAATGTTCTCTTTATATTTATTATATATATTTTTTCCCTCTTAAATTTATTATACATTTTTCCTTTTTTAGTTGATTCATGTACAATTGGGTTCTTTGGGATCCTATTTTGATTGTATATTTTGTTTGTTTTAAATACCTCTATTTTTATATTATTTATGTTTAATCTTTTATGCATGTATATTTTTTCTTTCCCTTTATTTTTTTTATTTTGCTACAATTCAAGCTTTCATTCAAATTATTTACTTTGTGATATTTATTTTAAAATTCATTTGTACATTACTATATGATATATCATTTCTTTTTTTCCTTGTTTATTCTTTTAAATTCTTACATCTATTACCTATTTAAAATTTTCTTATAGTTTATATAGTTGTATTTCCAAATTTTCTTTTTCCTATTATTTATTTTATTTTATTTTAAAAAACCTTATTATATTTTATTTGTGTGATTTATTTGAGATTTCTTTTAAAATTGATTTCTTATTCATAAACCCTGGGATATAAATGGTGGTACTTTCATAATATATGATGTGCTGTTATTGCATGTATTCTAAGTTGTTCCTTTGCATGTCCCTATTTAGATTATTCATGAGATGTTATTGCTGCGTGTTTTATTCCTTATGTTACCAAGTTTTCTTAAATAAATACATTTAATTTATTTATTCCATTTCATTTGAAACTTTAAACAAGGCAATGTTCGGTATTTAAAGAATTCAAAGGATCGTGCCCTAACGTACTGGGTTTCGCTTTCTTTGTCTGCTTTAAATATTCGAATATCCTTTAAAGCTAAAACGCACGCTTTAAAGGCAATATCACATTTGAGGGTCAAAATATTGTGTCCTAACGTCTTGGATGTAATATTTTACCTTAAGGTGAGATGGTCTTTAATACACATTTGACCCACCTAAATGTTTTAAAAGCCAATAAAAAGAGGATCGCGTTTTGAACTCGTCCCAAATCTTTAATTTTCGACATTAAGACACTAAATAATTAATCAAGTACCAATTTTGGGCGTGTCGAGGTGCTAATCCTTCCTCGTCACGTAATCGACTCCCGAACCAGCTTTTCTATTTTCACGCACCAAAATCGTTGTTTTGAAATATTTATTTATTTATTAAAACAACCGTGTTTTGAGGTGATCCAATCACACCCTATTAAAAACGATTGGTGGCGACTCCCAACTTTTCGTTTTCAAAAGTCGATTTCCCGTTTTCAAAAAAAAGGCTTCGACAATTATAATTTTTGAAATATATAGATTATAAAAAGAGAAAAAATTCATTGTTTTTTCTTAATCAATAAATTGATTTTTTTTATTTATTTTGAGTTCTTTCAGATTCTTATTTTATTTAATTTTTATTTGAGATCAAATAAATGGTTCTCACCAACACAGTCCCTCAAAGTTGATCAAAATCAGTTAAGGCTCTGTTTGTTTGTCTAAAATATTTTCAGGAGATAATTTTTAGAAAATGATTTACTTTTTTTTAAAATGGTTTACTTTTCTTGTGTTTGGATGAATTGTGTAAAATATTTTCTATTGTTTGACAGATTTTTGAAATTATTTTTCAAAAACTGTTTTTAAATATATTAATAAATTTATATTTAAATTAATACTAGAAATTAATAACATTATCCAAATGCATAATTAGTAGTACACCACATGATAACAATAATATTGTTCAAGTGCATAACTAATATTACACCATATTAAAAGTATCAATTTCTTCAACCTTGAGAAAATTTTTGAAGCCAAATTTTTCTATGCTTCTTATTTTTAATTAAAAAGCTTTGGCCTCGAATTCATGACTCACTAGATAATCAAACACAAAACACAGGAAGTCATCATCAAATCCTTCTACCTCCATCTACATCACTTCTTCGTAAAGATGTGGTTATTTTACTAAACTAACCAAAAAATTTTTATATTTACAAAAATGACCCAGGATAAAAAATAATCATCAAAATGACCTAAAATGAACAGTAGATTGGGGTTTTGGCCTGTCAATGGTCGGCACCAACTCATATTTTGCACACATGATTGCCTAATGATTGTGTCAGACTTTAAAAAATTAATTTTTTGGGTTTTGGCCTGTCAATGGCCGGCACCAGGGTATTTTTTTAAACCGTATCATAGTGGTATACAAAAAATACGAGTTTTAAAAAAAAATTTGGTGCTGGCTTGTCAATGGCCATCACCAGTGTTAAAAAAAATTTGAAATTTTTTTAGTGCTGGCCTACTACTGGCCGGTACCAAAATACGAGTTTTCAAAAAAAATTTGTCTTGGCACAATGGCGGACTAGTATTAAAAAAGTTGAAAATTTTTGGTCGTTTTATCAATGGCCGGCACCAAAATACGAGTTTTAAAAAAAAAATTGAAAACTCGTATTTTGGTACCAGCCATTGACAGGCTAGCACAAAATTTTTTTTTGTGAAAACTCATATTTTGGTGCCGGCCAATAGCAGGCCAGCACCAAAAAAATTTCAAATTTTTTATCGATGTCGGCCATTAACAAGCCAAAGACAAAATTTTTTTTGAAAATCAGATTTTGGTGCCGCCAAGAGTAAGCCAAAGACAAAAAAAATTCAATTTTTTTTAATAAATTTTTTTTAAAAAAAACCGTATTTTTTGTATACCAGTATGATATGGTTTGAAAAAAAAATACCTTGGTACCCGCCATTGACAGGCCAAAACCAAAAAAATTAATTTTTTAAAGCCTGACACAATCATTAGGCAATCATGTGTGCAAAATACGAGTTGGTGCCGGCCATTGACAGGCCAAAACCTCAATCTACTGTTCATTTCAGGTCATTTTGGTGATTGTTTTTGAACCTGGGTCATTTTGTAAATATGAATTTTTTTGGGTCAGTTTGGTAAAATAGCCTAAAGATGTGGTATCTTATCCGCAGTAAATTGTTCCAAAGCATTAGTAATTTTGCCAAGTTGTTCACCCACAAATTTAATTTGTTCATCAATGACACTTTCTTGAGCATTTTTTCTTTTACGTTTGGATGTGCCAGATGAAGATACTTTTGTTCTTACCTCTTCAGTATCTTCATTGTCGCAGTCTATAGGCACTGAATCTTGGTTACCATCATCCAAATTTATGTCCGTAAATGTTCTGGCAAAACTCCCTGTTACCATATCTTTGCCAACAACCAAAACCATTTCATCATAATGATCAATACTTTTATTCAAAAATGGTTCATACTTCTTGTGTGCATGTTAGATATTATACACAATTAGAATAACAAATAAAAAAATAATTGAAATATACTTAACATATATATACATATATTACATCACTGTTGCATCATATGTCGCTCTATCACATGTGATCATTTTCATGTTATCATCCCATCCAAAACCACTTTCATCCTGAATTGTGCATATAATCTGCCATTAGTTTTTTACAATCCTCAAATGATTTTTCACATGCTTCGCATCGCATCGCATTGGACTTGAAATTATTCTGAAATAGCTTCGGCAACTCAATTAATAGAAACTGTTAGAAGGCTTATTTCCTTTCTGGGCCTCTTCTGCTAGAATTTCAAAAAAAAGATATTCCATCAGTTTTGTCCACCTGAATTGCTTAGAGGTCCCGTCTTTGTTGCCCTTACCCATTCTACATTAATAATTATCATTGTCAATCATTTCAATATCCAACAAGCTTAAGATATAATAAATTTAATATGTAACAAATTCAAGACATAATAATTTTAAAATACAACAAACTAAAATTTCAATATCACTATTCAACCAATATTAACAAAAAAAAAATTTAATACTAAAACATACATAACATAGAAACAATAACCCTAAGCTCTAAACCTACCTAAAATTTCTAGCCATATAATTAGTCCACATAGTTTGTACAATTTCGTCTCTCTTAGCAGACCATTCTCTTACTTCTTATATTTCTTCTCACTCCGTAAGAGTCGGTATTATCAAATCAGACTCAGGCTCCTCGTATAATCCTTGATTAAGTAAATCACTAGGATCAACTCCTATTATATAATTATTAATGATACAATAAGCCAAAACTATATCTACTTGAATTTAAAAATTCCAAAATGGTTCAGCATCTAATACACGAAACCGTTTCTTCAAAATTCCAAAAACACGTTCAATAGTGATTTGCAATGATGAATGACGAAGATTAAAGAGTTCCTTTGCATTTTCAGGCCCTTAAGCACTAAACTCTTTTAAATGATATCAGACATTACGGTATGGGATAATATATCCGTTTCGGATGCCATATCCAGCATCAGCAAAATAATATTTACCTACAATTTAACAAAACATAATTATTACTAAAAATTACAAGCTTACTAGAACTATTTGATATTTAATGTTTTATAATTCTTACCTTCCGAAATTCTTAATCCTCTTGTGCGTGAAAGTACATCACTTAAAATACGAGAATCATGTGCACTACCTTCCCAACCAGCTAGAACATAGGAAAATTTCAAATCAAATGTAATGACAGCCGTGTTGTCCCCCCCTTTATGGCTACGAAATCTTCCTCGAATGCTAAATGGAACGGATGCACGAACATGAGTTTCACCTAATGCTCCAATACAATCTTCAAAATAAGGATAACACTTGGGTTATTTCTGATTTCACTAGGAGTTGACTCATCAGGTAATCTAATAACTAGCTTATACAATTTCAAAATAGCTCTCAATACAACCCTAAAGTAACGGTGAATTGTCTCAATTGATCTATAATATCTAGATTCAATCACTCGAAACCTTACATTATGACCAATTATATGTAAAAATATAACTACTTGCTCCCTAATATTCATCGATTTAGTTGATTATAACAAATTATTTCTACTAAGAATATCACACAAATTAAAAAAGGCTATCGGTCTCATCCTTATTACATCAATACAACATTGGTCACCACTATATAAAATACTATTAATATAATTTTCTCTTTCATAATCTCGATTCACACGAGGGTGAGAAGAAATTTCTTTCCTAGTTTTTAATTTTTTAATCCAGAGAGCCCCAAAAGCTAAAACTGAAGCCATGACTCCAACAATTACATTTTGATCTTGATTACGATCCATCTACACAAAATAATGCCACACAAATATTTGATCACTACAAAAAAGATGCAAACTTTTCATAAGATCACATGTATGACTAAAGTTATCATTACTAAAGTTACCATGACTAAAATGAATGAAGTTAACTAGCCAACCCCAACTTAAATAATAACAAAAAAAAAGAGACATAATTCAAGACATATTCATCACAAATTGTAGTATCCAATAGAACAAATTTTGCATAGAACCCCCCCCAAAAAAAGAACTTCTAGAAACACGGATCTTATATATAATCCACAAAATGAGATTTAACCATATTTCTATTAAATTGAATGGCATATATAGTTTGTAAACTAGAAACCTAAGATAACAGGTTTATCCCATACATTTGAACCTAATTTCTTTAGAAGTTATTCAGACTCAGAGAGCAATTAAACAATAAAATCTCAAAAACATAAGATGGACAATTTCTTCCTTATCAAGGAATGGAGAGCTTTATTAATGTATTTAGGAATCTAACAAAAGAACAAAAGAACAAACAAAAGAACAGTCCCAAGTTATTGATAACACTAGTTATAATAGTACAACCAATTCAAATTCAAATTTTAATGTTTCTTTTTTCAAACTATATATATATATAAATTACATGTTACCGAAACAAGGAAAAGGTAATTGCATGCTTTCCTTTTTTAACAAGTCAAACATATTATTAGAATTTGTTAAAGATTGTGTAGCCCGAATCCCATATTTTGTTAAATAAATAAATACAGTGACAAACTAATAGAATTTGTGGGGGTAAGAAGTCGAAGGTTGTATAAAACTATACTTCTAATTTTAATTAGAATAAAATTTAAAAATATATTTAATTTAATTTTATTGTTTTAAATAATCAACTATATTGAGTATGCAATATCTAAAATTTTAAAGTAACTAGCTTTTATATTAACTGAGATTAATTAAAATGTAATCTATTAATCATTCAATCTTCATATTTTATTAACATATACATTCCTAATAATTAACATATAAATTATGTTTTCCTTCATTCGTAAAGGTTTTATGCTGATAAATCTCAACAAAACAAGTAAAACCATTTGTTCTCGACCAGAACACTAATTCAACCAATTCAAACGTAAATTGATAAATCATACAATACAGTAATCCAACCTAAACTCAATACTTTACAACCCATTTTTATCTTCCCCAATGTTTTAGAGGCCCAAGCACTACTCTTTTTTAAAATTTTAACATACTTTTTCATCTTTTCCAATGGTTTTTTAGAGACCTAAGCAGGTTAGCAATGCAACACTTATTTTTCTTTTTCATTTTATATTTATATAAAATTTTAAAATTAAAAAAGAATGAAAGAAAAAGAAAAACTAAATTATATCATAACCTTAAAAAGTCACATTGTTAAAAAGTCCTGATACAGTACATGAAAGAACAAGAAAATCATCACCATGAAAATATGATAACAACATATGTGATAGGGTTTTCAGAACAATAAAAAGAATAGGGGGCTACACTGCACTGAATTTTACATAAAAGAGCACAACAGTAATCCCCCAACAATGAAACCAAAATGCTCCACAGAAGATTAACAACGGGAAACCTACAAAAAACGAACCCACCGTCGCACCAATTGCTCAACATGTGATTTCAATTCATACCTCAGCCACAACCAAAAAACAGCTCCCAAAAACAAAAATAGCTCCTAAAACAACCACAATCAAATACGACAAACAAACAACCAATCCGATTTGATTGAATTGCATTCCATTGTTATAAAAACCTACTCCTTCCAAATCAACACCTAAACCATCACTGCAACCTCATTACTTACCAAAATGACCGCCCTATCCTTAACCTCACCTGCACAATAACCAGATAATAAAACCAGAAAACAACCCTAGAAACATTAAAAAGAACCCAACCCAACCCAAACAAAACCCAAACCCTCCTCCATCCACACAACAATTCACCATTCATACAACTCCAAATACTCCAATTCATACCTCGAAAGCAAAACCAACACACAATGACCATAAAAACAACTATGAGCAGTAATCAAACTTGAATAATAGACAGAAATCCTACTCCAATTCAGACAAAAACATCCAGAAAAATTCCAGCAAACAAAACACCAACATCACAACCAACTAACTAATAAGACTCCCACAAATATCACATAAATCCCTTTTTCTTATAGCCATTTATGCACATCCTTTACCGATTGTAGTCAACCAAAAAATCTTGCAGCAACCAAACATCAAATAAACAATAATCACACCCTAAGATTTCCAAGTCGTCATAAACAATTCAATCCCAAACACCCATCACAAAAATTCTATGCCATCCCATAAGCTGTTTAAACGTCTTTAACATCTTCCAATAATTCCCTTCACACCATCAACATTTCATAAAAGTTAGCATTCTTTAAGCGATCAAAACCTGTGTCTTTTTCTGGGTAAAGGAATAGCTACAGAGGAGGGGGGAGTTGAACAAAGCCAAACGAAACAACAAAGCGAGAAACTGAAACTCATACTCAAGGTTGTATGAATGAAGGAATGCTTGAAACAGAACATGCAATACAAACAGATTACAAACCGTAGGATACAAACTCCGCTACACTGATTCCGCTCCTACAATATCTTAATCTCTCCACACACACACACAAGGATACAAACTCAATCATTCATACTTCTAAAGAAGCCCCATCAAACACTGGCAATAAAATCCATTAAGAAAATAAAAATCTTGTAATAAATTCCAACAGAAAAGCCCGTAAAAGTTTCACCTTGAATATCAAGCCAAGCACAACCAATCCATTCTCAAGCATTTCGAAACAGTACTTCAAACTAAACAAAAGAGCACCAATAATCAAAGCTAAAACCCTTTTCCACTAAATCCAAAATTATCCCAAAAAGAAAAATCCCAGAGATTCAATATAACCTTCAAAGCCCCATCAATCGAACCATAATAACAAAATTTCACCGATAATCGAAAAATATGGGGAAATTTGGGAAATTACCTGAGAAGAGAGGAAACAGCAGCGTGTATTGCCTGAGAAGAGAAGATTTGCGACGGACTAAAGAAAAAGGGAAGAGATATATAAGAAGTTGAAGAACGGAAGAAGTAGAGAAATTTTACCTGGATGAAGAAGGAGATGGAAAATGTCTTACTGAAAAGAGATCGGTAAGACATTTTCCCCAAATTGCAAGTCAATTTACCCGTGTCTTGGAAAACATTTTCCAAATGTAAAATGTTTTCAAGCTTCCAAACACCATAAAACCAGGAAAACATTTTCTGGAAAATGTTTTCCTGGCTTCCAACGGACCCTAATTTTCACAAATGACATTCCTCTTGGAGTGAGTCTGTGCAAGTCAACCAATCATCATCATCTCGATACCAAAGTTGCAATGAATATCTACAATGGCTAAAAAAAAAAAATTCTTCCTGATAGTTTGCTAGAAGCTACAACAGCAATGTCCCATCATATATATTGAATTAACAATAGAAACAAAGTTGGTTTAAAGCAAAATTACGAGTGAATTAACTTACATGACGAGTGAGAATGGTGCGAACAAAGCGAACTGCAGCAAATAATAAGTATTTTTCCCTTCTACAAGTCAATAACAAAACTTTTTCTATAACATTGTTAAAGATAAAATTACACCTGCAAGCAATGAAGATAAGGTAATTAACACCCAAACCAAAATATTAAAATAATATTTAAGTAATTAAAATGATATTTAAGTAATTAAAATAATAATAATGCATTAAATGTAAAAATAATATTAAATTAATTAAATTTAAGCCATCTTCAAACAATTATTGAAATTAATTCAAAGGAGTCACTTTCTTTCATTAGTATTATTCCATACATAATTTTATCGAATAATTATTATTGATCATCTTTCAAATGAATCAATGTTTAAGACATATTGCGTCTCGTAGAAATCGAGTATTTTGATACTAAATAGAACATAAATCGAGTTTTTATATACAACCTATGACACTACTTTAGGAAACTCTAAGTTAGGAAAGATACTAAATAGGAGATATGATCCCTTAAAATAAGGGATTTTAATAAAAAAATATCTACAACATATTCCTAAAATATTTACGAATATTCTACACTCCCCTCAAGTCGGAGAATATACATTGTATAATCCCAACTTGAATAGGAATTTATTGAACACGTTTTTGGCAAAGCCTTGGTAAGAATGTCAATCTGTGCTTCGAAGGAATGTAAGAAAGAGTGGTCTGTCTTTTGTTGACTTGATCGCAATAAAATGCCTATCAATTTCAACATGCTTTGTTCGGTCATGTTGAATCGGGTTCTTAACAATCTGAATGGCGATTGATTATCACACAAAACTTCAAAGTGATCCTCCGATTTGTGCCAAGTTCTTTTAGTAATTTAAGTAGCCAAATTCTTCAGATATCCCCAAAGCTAGTGCTCTAAATTCGGTTTCAGCACTACTTTTTGAAATAACAGATTGTTTCTTACTTCTCCAAGTTGTAAGGTTACCCCAAACAAAAGTGCAAGTACCCACTAGTGGATCTTCTTTCAATGAGATCTCCACCAACTAGAGTCTGTAAAAATCTTATGATTCATCATTGTAAATACTCCAATTCATACCTCAAAGCAAAACCAACACACAATGACCATAAAAACAACTATGAGCAGTAATCAAACTTGAATAATAGACAGAAATCCTACTCCAATTCAGACAAAAACATCCAGAAAAATTCCAGCAAACAAAACACCAACATCACAACCAACTAACTAATAAGACTCCCACAAATATCACATAAATCCCTTTTTCTTATAGCCATTTATGCACATCCTTTACCGATTGTAGTCAACCAAAAAATCTTGCAGCAACCAAACATCAAATAAACAATAATCACACCCTAAGATTTCCAAGTCGTCATAAACAATTCAATCCCAAACACCCATCACAAAAATTCTATGCCATCCCATAAGCTGTTTAAACGTCTTTAACATCTTCCAATAATTCCCTTCACACCATCAACATTTCATAAAAGTTAGCATTCTTTAAGCGATCAAAACCTGTGTCTTTTTCTGGGTAAAGGAATAGCTACAGAGGAGGGAGTTGAACAAAGCCAAACGAAACAACAAAGCGAGAAACTGAAACTCATACTCAAGGTTGTATGAATGAAGGAATGCTTGAAACAGAACATGCAATACAAACAGATTACAAACCGTAGGATACAAACTCCGGCTACACTGATTCCGTTCCTACAATATCTTAATCTCTCCACACACACACACAAGGATACAAACTCAATCATTCATACTTCTAAAGAAGCCCCATCAAACACTGGCAATAAAATCCATTAAGAAAATAAAAATCTTGTAATAAATTCCAACAGAAAAGCCCGTAAAAGTTTCACCTTGAATATCAAGCCAAGCACAACCAATCCATTCTCAAGCATTTCGAAACAGTACTTCAAACTAAACAAAAGAGCACCAATAATCAAAGCTAAAACCCTTTTCCACTAAATCCAAAATTATCCCAAAAAGAAAAATCCCAGAGATTCAATATAACCTTCAAAGCCCCATCAATCGAACCATAATAACAAAATTTCACCGATAATCGAAAATATGGGAAATTTGGGAAATTACCTGAGAAGAGAGGAAACAGCAGCGTGTATTGCCTGAGAAGAGAAGATTTGCGACGGACTAAAGAAAAGGGAAGAGATATATAAGAAGTTGAAGAACGGAAGAAGTAGAGAAATTTTACGGATGAAGAAGGAGATGGAAAATGTCTTCTGAAAAGAGATCGGTAAGACATTTTCCCCAAATTGCAAGTCAATTTACCGTGTCTTGGAAAACATTTTCCAAATGTAAAATGTTTTCAAGCTTCCAAACACCATAAAACCAGGAAAACATTTTCGGAAAATGTTTTCTGGCTTCCTAACGGACCCTAATTTTCACAAATGACATTCCTCTTGGAGTGAGTCATGCAAGTCAACCAATCATCATCATCTCGATACCAAAGTTGCAATGAATATCTACAATGGCTAAAAAAAAAATTCTTCCGATAGTTTGCTAGAAGCTACAACAGCAATGTCCCATCATATATATTGAATTAACAATAGAAACAAAGTTGGTTTAAAGCAAAATTACGAGTGAATTAACTTACATGACGAGTGAGAATGGTGCGAACAAAGCGAACTGCAGCAAATAATAAGTATTTTTCCTTCTACAAGTCAATAACAAAACTTTTCTATAACATTGTTAAAGATAAAATTACACCGCAAGCAATGAAGATAAGGTAATTAACACCCAAACCAAAATATTAAAATAATATTTAAGTAATTAAAATGATATTTAAGTAATTAAAATAATAATAATGCATTAAATGTAAAATAATATTAAATTAATTAAATTTAAGCCATCTTCAGCGACAATTATTGAAATTAATTCAAAGGAGTCACTTTCTTTCATTAGTATTATTCCATACATAATTTTATCGAATAATTATTATTGATCATCTTTCAAATGAATCAATGTTTAAGACATATTACGTCTTGTAGAAATCGAGTATTTTGATACTAAATAGAACATAAATCGAGTTTTTATATACAACCTATGACACTACTTTAGGAAACTCTAAGTTAGGAAAGATACTAAATAGGAGATATGATCCCTTAAAATAAGGGATTTTAATAAAAAATATCTACAACATATTCCTAAAATATTTACGAATATTCCTACACTCCCCTCAAGTGGAGAATATACATTGTATAATCCCGACTTGAATAGGAATTTATTGAACACGGGTTTTGGCAAAGCCTTGGTAAGAATGTCTCGCAATCTGTATTTCGAAGGAATGTAAGAAAGAGTGGCTGTCTTTTTGTTGACTTGATCGACAATAAAATGCCTATCAATTTCAACATGCTTTGTTCGGTCATGTTGAATGGGTTCTTAGCAATCTGAATGGCGATTGATTATCACACAAAACTTCAAAGTGATCCTCCGATTTGTGCCAAGTTCTTTTAGTAATTTAAGTAGCCAAATTCCTTCAGTATATCCCCAAAGCTAGTGCTCTAAATTCGGTTTCAGCACTACTTTTTGAAATAACAGATTGTTTCTTACTTCTCAAGTTGTAAGGTTACCCCAAACAAAAGTGCAAGACTACCCTAGTGGATCTTCTTTCAATGAGATCTCATTAACTAGAGTCTGTAAAAATCTTATGATTCATCTTGTGTCTTCTTAAACATTAAGCCGTGTCTGAGTTTTCTTCAAGTACTTGAGAATTCTATTTGTTCTTGCCATATGCTCTTGATGGGATTAGTCATGTGTTGACTTACCACATTTACGGAAAAGCTATATCTGGCCTTGTCAAGGATAAGTAGATTAGTTTCCCAACTAACCTTTGAAATTTCTCTCTGTCTACTAAGGACTCATCTTCTTTATTGAATCTCAAGTTTGCCTCCATTGGTGTATCGGTAAACTACCAAGAAAACTAGTTTCTTTGAGTAAATCAAGTACATACTTTCTTTGGTTGATCACAAGTCCTTCTTTTGATCTTGCCACCTCCATTCCTAGGAAATACCTTAGCTTTCCCAAGTCCTTGGTTTCGAATTCCCTGTTTAACAACTTCTTCAAATTGCTAATCTCTTCCTCATCATCTCCAGTAAGAATGATGTCATCCACATACACAATTAGGATAGCTTTCTTATTTGTAGAAGTTACCTTGATGAAAAGCGTATGATCGGCAAGGGACTGCTTGTAGCCATTTTGAAGAATGACTTTAGTGAACCTCTCGAACCAAGCTCTGGGTGATTGTTTTAACCCGTATAGAGACTTGTTGAGCTTGCAAACCTTGTTGCTACCTTCAATAGACTTTGAGCCAGGTGGCAATTGCATATAGACTTCTTCCTCAAGCTTGCCATTAAGAAATGCGTTTTTTACATCAAGTTGGTGTAATTTTCAATCGCAATTTACAGCCAAACTTAGGAGTACTCGAATAGTGTTAAGCTTTTCCACAGGTGCAAAAGTTTCTGTGAAGTCTATCCCATATGTTCGCGTGAAACCTCGGCCACTAGTCTAGCTTTGTATCGTTGGATCTTGCCATTGGAGTTATACTTTACAGCAAAGATCCATTTACTGATGATGACCTTTTTTCCTTGAGGAAGGTCTGTAATGGTCCAAGTAGCATTTTTCTCTAGTGCACAAATTTCCTCTTCAATGTTTCTTATCCATTTTGGATCCTTTAGAGCTTCATTTATGCTTGTGGGAACATTGTTTATCCAAAGTTGCTGTAAATGCTTGAAAAGACGGCATCAATGAATTATAACCATAAATTTTTCAATAGGATGCTTGGTGCACTGTCTAACCCCTTTTCTAATAGCAATAGGAAAGTCATCTAGAGTAGTGGACTTACTGATTTCTTCTTTCATTTCGGTAGCTAGACCCAAATCTAATTCTCGGCAAGAATCAGATTGCAAAACAGTCTCAAAGATATGTCTTCTTTTTCTTGTGTAGACACGAAGCTGTTTGGGTGGTGGTGTTTTTTGAAGACTGTCAATTGGAGTAGGTGTATTTTCAGGAAGAGTGTTTAAAGTGGGTGTAGGTGAATTAGTCATAGGTACTACAGGAGAATCAATGGGAGCATTCACAGGTGACAGATCTGTAGGTAATGGCGAACAAGATGGCAATTCTGAAGGTTGAGAATGAAGATTAGGAGGAGATACCTGTTGTGGCTGAAAATCACTCCATGTTTCCCCCTGAATTTCAGCCTGAGTGAAATAGGAATCCTGCTCATAAAATGTTATATCCATAGTGGTGAAAAATCGTTTAGAAGGAGGATGATAGCATTTATAACCCTTCTTAAGTGAAGAATACCCAACCAATACACATTTTAGAGACTTAGGATCTAACTTGGACTTATTAGTAGCAATATTTTGGATAAAAACAGTGCAGCCAAAAATTTTAAGTGGCGTAATGGAAGAGATAGGCTTAAAATGAGGAAAGTGCTGCAAAAATATAGATTGAGGCGTTTGAAATTTTAAAACCTTACTAGGCATCCGGTTGATTAAATATGTGGCAGTTAATAAGGCTTCCAACATTAGTGGTAAATAGAAGAGAACGAGTAACTTCAAGAAGGTGCCTATTTTTTCTTTCTAAGCAATGTCGTTTCTTGTGGGGTTCCAACATAAGAACTAATCTGAACTATGCCCTTTTCCTTAAAAAATCACCTAAAGACCTAGCAAAAATTCACTTGTCATTATCGATTTAAAGAGCTGGATTTTAGACCCAAATTAGTGAGAACCATGTTATAAAATTGCACAAAAACACTAGCGCTTTCAGATTTATCTTTCAGCAAATAAGTCCAAGTTATCCCATCATGATCATCAATAAAAGTGATAAACCACTTACAATTATCAGCATTCTTCACCCGAGAAGGGCCCAAAATATCACTATGGATCAAAGCAAAAGGTAAGAAGGCTTGTATGTAGAAGGAAAATAAGATGATTTAGTATGTTTGGCAAGAGAGCAAACTTTGCAAGAAAAAGAATTAGGCCTTTTATTAATGAATAGAGCAGAAACAATTTTACAAGGTATTAGAAACTAGGATGGCCTAAACGAAAGTGCCATAACATAACAAGATCAACTTTTCCTAAAGCAAGAAATGACTTGGAGATCTCGATTTTAGGAGAGGTAGGGAGGATGTAGAGACCATTATGCAAGCTGGCCTTACCAATCATCTTCTTCGAGTTCAAGGCTCGCAAAGTACAATCACGATCATTAAAAATTACAGAGCAATTGCAAGTCATGGACAATTTACTAACAGAGATGAGATTGCACGCCGATTTGGTACAAAGAGAACATTTTTAAGTGCAATCTGCTCATTGAGAATAACGATTGCCATGTTCCTCTATTTTGCACAAGGTACCATCACCGCTTTGATGACTTTTACCAAAGGTGTGGAAAAATTGTGAAACAATGCCTTGTTACCGATCATATGATCCAGAGCACCGTAATCGAGGATCCAATTAGAGTCAACTGGGAGGAGAAAATGCAGAGAAGAAAGGTTACCTTCGGATCTTTTATGACCAGATTACCTCACAAGACCCTTGAAACTTTCCAAATAGTTTTTGAAGTTCAAGAATTGTTCTTTAGTGAAACTAGTGACAGAGGTGGCAACGACAAGGCTTGATTTATTATGTCAAGAGTGTTTGGACTTCCAGTCCTGAGGCTTACCATGAAGCTTCCAACACTTCTCCTTAGAGTGGCCGGGCTTTTTGCAATGATCACACCAAGGTCTCCCCCGTTTGGAAGAGGGAGATGATTGATGGGTCAATAAGGCAGATCTTTCAGAAGTGGAATATGGTTCATCGACAAGATCACACACCTTCGCTTTCTTCCTTCTTGACCATAGAGAAAGCCTCTCAAGGGAGGAAGAGGAGAAATAGCCAGACCTCGCCAACCATGTCCAGTCCTTATTTAAGCCTTGGAGAAATTGAAAAGTCTTCGTTGAGTAACAATTTGTTGATAAAGAGCAAAGATCTCTTGGATCTACCCAATCATAATGTGCATACAAATCTAATTGTTGCCAAAGAGCGGTAAGGGTATTGTAGTAGAGAGTAAGCATGGTTCTCACTCAATTTGGGTCTAAAATCTAGCTCTTTAAATCGATAATAGCAAAGAATTATTTGCTAGGTCTTTAGGTGATTTTTTAAGGAAAAGGGCATAGTTCGATTAGTTCTTGTGTTGGAACCCCACAAAAAACGGCATTGCCGAAAGAAAAAATAGGCACCTTCTTGAAGTTACTCGTTCTCTTCTATTTACCACTAATGTTCCTAAATATTTGTGGGGAAGCCTTATTAATCGCCACATATTTAATCAACCGGATGCCTAGTAAGGTTTTAAAATTTCAAACGCCTCAATCTATATTTTTAAAGACTTTCCTCATTTTAAGCCTATCTCCTCCATTCTCGCCACTTAAAATTTTTGGTCTGCACTATTTTTATCCAAAATATTGCTACTAATAAGTCCAAGTTAGATCCTAAGTCTTTAAAATGTGTACTGGTTGGGTATTCTTCCCTTAAGAAGTGTTATAAATGCTATCATCCTCCTTCTAAATGATTTTTCACCGCTATGGATATAACATTTTATCGCCAGGATTCCTATTTCACTCAAAGGAAATTGTGGGAAACATGGAGTGATTTTCACCACAACAGTATCTCCTCCTAATCTTCATTCTCAACCTTCGAATTGCCATCTTGTTCGCCATTACCTACAGATCATCACCGTGAATGCTCCCATTGATTCTCCCAGTACCTATGACTAATTCACCTACACCCACTTTAAACACTCTTCCCGAAAATACATCTACTCCAATTGACAGTCTTCAAAAACACCACCACCCAAACAAACTTCGTGTCTACACAAGAAAAAGAAGACATATCCTTGAGACTGTTTTGCAATCGATTCTTGCCGAGAATTGGATTTGGGTCTAGTCATATAAATGGAAGAAGAAATCAAGAAGTCCACTACTCTATATGACTTTCCTATTGCTATTAGAAAAGGGGTTAGATAGTGCACCAAGCATCCTATTGAAAAATTTATCGGTTATAATTCATTGATGCCGCTTTTTCAAGCATTTACAAAGAACTTTGGATAAAGAACGTGTTCCCACAAGCATAGTGAAGCTCTAAAGGATCCAAAATGGAGAAGGGTCATTGAAGAGGAGATTTATGCACTAGAGAAAATGCTACTTGGACCATTTCGCACCTTCCTCAAGGAAAAAGGTTGTCGGTCAGTAAATGGATCTTTGCTGTAAAGTATAACTCCAATGGCAGTATCCAACGATACAAAGCTAGACTAGTGGCCAGAGGTTTTACGCAAACATATGGGATAGACTTCACAGAAACTTTTGCACCTGTGGAAAAGCTTAACACTATTCGAGTACTCCTAAGTTTGGCTGTAAATTGCGATTGGAAATTACACCAACTTGATGTAAAAAACGCATTTCTTAATGGCAAGCTTGAGGAAGAAGTCTATATGCAATTGCCACCTGGCTCAAAGTCTATTGAAGGTAGCAACAAGGTTTGCAAGCTCAACAAGTCTCTATACGGGTTAAAACAATCACCCAGAGCTTGGTTCGAGAGGTTCACTAAAGTTATTCTTCAAAATGGCTACAAGCAGTCCCTTGCTGATCATACGCTTTTCATCAAGGTAACTTCTACAAATAAGAAAGCTATCCTAATTGTGTATGTGGATGACATCATTCTTACTGGAGATGATGAGGAAGAGATTAACAATTTGAAGAAGTTGTTAAACAGGGAATTCGAAACCAATGACTTGGGAAAGCTAAGGTATTTCCTAGGAATGGAGGTGGCAAGATCAAAAGAAGGACTTGTGATCAACCAGAGAAAGTATGTACTTGATTTACTCAAAGAAACTGGTTTTCTTGGTCAGAAGTCGGTGATACACCAATGAAGGCAAACTTGAGATTCAATAAAGAAGATGAGTCCTTAGTAGACAGAGAGAAATTTCAAAGGTTAGTTGGGAAACTAATCTACTTATCCTTGACAAGGCCGATATAGCTTTTCCCGTAAATGTGATAAGTCAACACATGACTAATCCTCTTGAAGAGCATATGGCGTGACAAATAGAATTCTCAAGTACTTGAAGAAAATTCCAGAGACGGCTTAATGTTTAAGAAGACACAAGACAAAAGCTGTAAGATTTTTATAGACTCTAGTTAATGGAGATCTCACCGAAAGAAGATCCACTAGTGGGTGCCGCACTTTTGTTTGGGGTAACCTTACAACTTGAGAAGTAAGAAACAATCTATTGTTTCAAGAAGTAGTGCTGAAGTTGAATTTAGAGCACTAGCTTTGGGGATATGCTGAAGGAATTTGGCTACTTAAATTACTAAAAGAACTTGGCACAAATCGGAGGATCACTTTGAAGTTTTGTGTGATAATCAATCGCCATTCAGATTGCCAAGAACCCAGCTCAACATGACCGAACAAAGAATGTTGAAATTGATAGGCATTTTATTGTCGATCAAGTCAACAAAAAGACAACCACTCTTTCTTACATTCCTTTAGAAGGACAGATTGCGACATTCTTACCAAGGCTTTGCCAAAACACGTGTTCAATAAATTCCTATTCAAGCCGGGATTATACAATGTATATTCTCCAGCTTGAGGGGGAGTGTAGGAATATTCTGTAAATATTTTAGGAATATTTTGTAGATATTTTTTTTTATGTTTAGGAAATAAAGGGATCATTATGCATAAATAAACTTAAAAGCTAAGTTATGGTGCAATAGGGTAGCATTACAAACTTATTATAAATGTGCTATAGAGGCCCACAAGTTAAGTAAACTTCTAGATTAAATTGAGATTTTACTATCCCTCTGTTCTCTAATGAGAGACCTTGGATGACCCAAGAGAAAATGATTCTAACATGCATGATCCATACTCAAACTGAATGGCCCAAAGCAATAGCATCTTTTACATAAAAGACTACAATTTCGACGGTTTCAATGAGTACCTAATAACTGCTAAATGCTAATTGTTTTTCGAATATCAAATGTGACAGTAAGACCGCAGAACCATACATTCTGTGGGTTTTAATGAATAAACAATTTAAGCCAGCATCTTAATTCCATTTAGAGAACACATGAAATGCCAATAATCAACATGAAATGCCAATAATCAACAAGATCAGCACCTTGCAAGGACAATCAATAAGCACACTTAACAATATGCAGTCACTCCATGGACTATACTAATCAAACGCCTTTAACACCATAACAAGACCAAACAATAAGACTTCAAAACTATATGTGCTGTGGTTTTTAATGAACAAACTATGTAAGCCAACATCTAAATCCATTTAGAGAAGACATAAAATGCCAATAATCAACAGGATCATCACATTGCATAGATAATAAGCACACTTAACAATATGCAGCCACTCCATGGACCATACTAATCAAAGTCCTTTAACACCATAGCCTATGACCAAATATGACAATAAGACTTCAGAAACATACATTCTGTGGTTTTTAATGAATAAACAATTTAAGCCAACATCTTAATTCCATGAAATGCCAATAATCAACAAGATCATCACATTGCAATGACAATCAATAAGCACACTTAACAATAAAGAAAATACCAAATTAAACCAGTATGATTACTTCATTGAAGAACCACAAAGTGTTCTTAGTTCAATAATCACTTTAGTAATTCACCAAAACAAAACAGCATCTTGTTCTTGACTTAATATTTTTAAGTAAACTATTTTTAATAAAATTTACATTAAAATGCACCAGCACATGAAGTAAAACGAGAGAAAGAGAGAGAGATCATCGGCGTACCATTTTTGTCCCTTCGAATTTTGAAGTTAACTCCCAGCTTCCGGTTATTTAAAAGAAATATGCAAAACAAAAAAAGGAGGCCGCCGACGGAGATGCAGCAGCAGCGGGCTGCCGACGAAGCAGCAGCAGAGGGCTGCCGATTTGGGGAATTTGGGAGGAAAAATAAAGGGAATCGAGGTAGGGGAGAAGCAGTTTGGGAAAATTAAAATTGGGGAAAAAAAAAGAAGAGATTTCAGGGCGTTTGGGGGGGGGGGAACCGATTTTGGAAAAATATACACAAAAACAAAAAATTCTAAAATATGAAAAAAAAACCTTTAAAAAAATTTTATCTTTTGTATTAATTATATATTCTTTCAATATTTTAGGAAACTAAATTAAAATTTTAATTTACTAATTAATTTTGTTTCTTTAGAGTTGCATGGGTTAATAATTTTTTAATTTTAATATATATAAAGTTTATCTATTATCTCTTAAATAATTTTTAAATTATTTTAAATATATATACAAAAAAACTTTAAAATTATTTTAAATGATTATTTTAATTTTTTCATTTTAACATATATTTTTCTATGTTTTTACTATCAAATTTTTTCTATCTGTCATTAATTTTTTGAAGATTTTAAATATTAAATTAAAAATAAATTGTATTCTAATTAATATAAAAAACTAGTTAAATAATAAATAGAAAATTATGAAAGAGTGCATGAGTTGTCGAAAAGATTACATTATAGCCACTTGGATGATGGGTAAAAATACAAGGAGCAAAACTACGACTTTTGTTTAAAATAAAATATTTTTTTTTGCGTTTTTATCAAAACCCCTAAATATAAACCATAAAATCTCACCACCAAACCCCAAACCCCAAATATTAAACTCTATACCATAAACATTAACTCATAAACCATAAAATTCTAAACCACAAACCCTAAAAGATAAATCATAAACTTTAAACTCTAAACTCTAAACCCCAAACTATAAACCCTAACCCTAAATCATATATCATAAGCCCTAAAATAAAATGAATCTTTGCGGAGTTTTTATAAAAAATGCCGCTATTGCTTACCTTTTGTGGCGTTTCTCATAAACGCTGCTAATGCTTGACTTTTCTAATGACATATGAGCAATTTTTATATTCAATTATTAATCTTTCATATCAATTTTAAATAAATATTTTTTAAAATTTCAGTAATATTTAAAAGAATTAGATAAAATTTAAAATTTTTATATAATTTTTATGTAAGAAAACAAAAAACAAAACAAAAACAAAAATTTCAAAATATGAAAAAAAAGCTTTAAAAAGTTTCTCTATATATTCTTTCAATATTTTAGGAAATTTAAAAACTTTTCAATTTACTAAATAATTTTGTTTCTCTAGAGATGCATGGGTTAGCAATTTTTTAAAATAATTTAAACTATAATGATAATTTTAATATATTAAAATAAATATTATCTTTTACAATTATATAACAAAATAATTTAATATATAAATTAAAAAACAAACAATCATATACCAAAAAACTTTAAAATTATTTTAGATAATAGTATTTTAATTTTTTTCATTTTTAACATTTATTTTTTATGTTTTACTTTCAAATTTTTTCTACGTGTCATTAATTTTTCGAAGATTTTAAATATTAAATTAAAAATAAATTATTTTTAATTAATATAAAGAAACTAGTTAAATAATAAATAGAAAAGGATGAAAGAGTGGATGCATGGGTGAGAATACAGGGAGCAAAACGGCGCCGTTTTGTTTAAAATATAACGATTTTTTTGCGGCGTTTTGACACTACCAGACCTTTTGCGACTTTTTTATCATAAACACCACTACTGTTGACCTTTTGCGACATTTTTATCATAAACGCCGCTACTGCTTGACCTTTTGCGGTGTTTATATAAACGATATAAACGCCGCTATAGCTCTAACCTTTTGCGGTGGCCACTAACGTATAAATTTTGCGGCGTTTTTTGTCCAAACGCCACTAAAAACACCGCTAAAAACCTGTTTTACTGTAGTGAAAAATGAAGTAGAGGTCCTAAAGAGTATGGTCATCAATTTAGAAGTAAGAAATTAGTAGATGGAAGTGAAGAAAATTAAAAGAAAAGAGACGGATAGTACTGAAGTTGAAGAAGAAAAGGGAAGCGAAGCAAAGGGGAGGAAGTTCTTGATAAAAGAGATTATTTTCTGTATTGACTTTATTTTTATTTCAAAGAATTGAGTTTGATATGTTCTGATTGGATTGTATGATATGTAAATTTAATCAAAATATATAATAGAAATAGAAAGTATTTTTAGAATGAATGATATATGAAGACATTTAATTTGTATGACTAAATTGAATATGTGAATTTAATCATGAGAAATGTTGAGGTAAATAAATGAATATCTTACTAACATATGAATTTGTATGACTAAATTGAATAATAAACAAAAGTATAATAATTATATACATCCAATTGAAAGTTAATGCAAAGAATTATGGAAAAGTAAATATTTTCACTAAAACAATTTTTGGACAGCAATAGTAGCTTCACTTTGAAAACTCACCCAAAATTATAGAAATTGAGTTAGAGATTGAACCAAATATGAAATTAAATCCTATTAGGTGTAGTTTTGTATAGAAGAAATAGTGAAACCACTGGAATTGTAAATTATGAGATAAATAAATTTAAGTGAGACAATGTTACATTGATTTTGGGTTCTCTTATTCTGGCTTTGAAAAATCATTTAAAATTGTACAAATATATTTAGGAGATGAAAATTATACTTAATGAATCTATTTTTAGAAGAAATAAACGACAACATTATACGAATCTTGTACTGAAAGATAAATAATATTTAGTGAAGAAGAGTCAGAGCTACCAAGTAGCAGAATAGGAGAAAAAATGAAAGAAAAAAACTATATTAATTGACTTATGTGAAAATTCTAAAATTTTTATGGTAAAAATTTCATTTATCCTAGTTTCAAAAACAACAATAGGATCTTAATTTTGAATTTTGTAGGCCGAGTTATAAATAATTTAGTGACTACTACTCAAGTAGACAGTCTTGCTAAGAGTATGTGTAATTAGTGAATGAATAATTAATATTACATATAAGCATGTTATGCTAAAAGTCAGAGATTCTCATATATATACATGTACATATAGGATGTGGAATGAAGAGGAGGAAGAAAAATAGAAGAGTTGTAATACTAAGAAGTTTATATAAATGATGGAATTGCTAATATGTAAGAGAATTTTAAATGAAATTGTTTGGACATTAGGTGAGTGATTTTTATATGATAAATTAATGAAGTATTATATGGATTTAAATTGATTGGTACATGTGTGGGGTTATGTGGTATTGATCTTAACACAAAAATAAAGAAGTTTTAACTTGCTTAGCATAAGAAGACTCAGGGTTGCGACAATGGTCACAAGCAACATAAGCATCTGAAAACCTAGTGTCACGACACTGGTCCTATGATTTTGCGATACTAGCTCTATTTTCCTCTGCCTTGTTTTTTTATCTGAAAAAGTCCTGAACGAACTCCAAATACAATCAAACTTTAGAGAAAGCCTTAAAATGTTACAAAAAACCTTAATGACTTTAAAAAGGATTAAAAAAATGAGAAGAACATGAATAATAAAAATTGGCTCTTGAATAAAGTATTTGTCCCGAAATGTAGTGTAACACCCCTTAACCCTTATCCGTCGCCGAAACAGGGTTACAGAGCATTATCGAACTTTTCAGATCAAATACGAACATTACATAATCATTTAACATACACATCATAATTTAATCATTTAACATACACATCATATTGTCCCAAAATATGTGTTAGAAACAAATCGGGTACTTTAGGAATTTTTTGCGAAATTTCAAAAATTTTCCTAGGTGCAGGGGACACAAGCTCATGTGTTAGCCGTGTGTCTCACACGGTTCAGTCACATGCCCGTGTGTCTGGTCGTGTAGACTCAAAATGAACCTTAGACATCAAGTTTATCCTTCCCTGCAACCTTGAACACCAAACAACTTAAAAACAAGTAGTTCAACCAATTCAAAACACCAGCAAATACCTTTAAAATATATCAAAACAATCAACCTAGTTACCTAACCAAAGTACCCTCATAGGTACTTCAATTATATTATCAAAACATTTCAATAAGACACCATTCAAAACCAAATTAAAAAAATGCCAATTTCAATCCAAATTTGCCTATATCATGTTCATTTATACATTAACTTAAGCATGACATACTATATCCTCAACATAAACACATATATTCATATATATAATCAACCAATATTTACTTATAATCTTATTTACAATCATTCCACAAAATAGTAAACATTTAGATGCCCTAGGTACATGCCGACACAAAAAGAAGTATATATCACCACATTTTGAGTTCAGGATTGTTGATGGATGCTGAATCGGTGACCAAATCAAGTACCTAACCTGCGCATGGAAAACAATCGTACGCTGAGTATAAACTAAGTGGTATTTCTATAATCCGAATAATTTCAAGTAAAATAATAAATCATACACATTAAATCATACAATAAACATAGTCATACCATTAACCAATTCATAGATAAAACATTTATAACTCATTCAATTCTTATCAATTTGCTATCGCAAATAGCTTTTTACAATATGAACACAATTCATATGTCTCGAACCATATTTCAATTCATCATTCAATATCAATCATAACACTGTTTTATTCAATTACCCCTATTAACAGGACTCGGACTCGAACGGATACACAGATCCAACCAAAATACACTAGTTTAGCACCCAGTGCCTCATCGGATAATTTAAAGTAATAAGTTGACACCCAATGACTCAACGGCCATGCCGAAGTAAATTGGTACCCAGTACCTCATCGAATTTATCCGAAGTATTAATTTGACACCTAGTGTCTCATCAACTCGAAGTCGAAGTATCCCTGAACTCTTTCAATCCTATGGCATGCGATCTATATTCTACTCAGCCCGATACAGTTAATAAGGTTTCCAATCACTTTTCAAATACAACCAATATTCATTTCAATTCAAATAATCAATATGTTCAATATATATATACCAATCCAATCAATATAAATTCAATAAATTCATCACATACTAAATCAATCCGTTTAAATTGTAAAAACACAATAATTCTCACATCAACACTTACCATATACATTAAATAAATATTACAACAATTAATAATTCTCACATACTAAGCTACTCATCGTTGACTTTTTTCCCCTGTTAGCCGAGATTTTCAGTACAATGTTAGCTACAGAATTGAAACAATTGAAATTCATCAGTACAATACGAGTTCACATTGAATATTTCAATTTATATTCAACTTTTTCTCAAATTCCAATTTAGTCCATAAACCGAGACTAACTTTATTTCTTTAAAACTAATTTCATGTTTTCATTCAATTTCCACTTTAGACTAATTTCAACTCTCTAATTTCACTTAAATCCCTAAATTTTGAAATTTTCTCAATTTAGTCCCTATTACTCAAAACTTATAATTTATTTTACAATTCAATCATTTTCTCAATTCTAACTTAATATTCTATCAATTTAACCCTTAATACTCAAATTATTCAACATGAACAATATCTAAAAATCTAATAATTTCTAAAATTTCAACATGGGTTAAGTAGTATTTAATACTAGGATTCTAAAATATAAAATTTACAAGAAAATAGACTAAATTGACTTACCAATTAAGCTTTTCTCCTTAAAACCCTATGCTTTTCTCCTTTTTCCTTCTCTGTTTCATTTCAAATGTTTCTTTCTATTTCATTTCATTTATTTGTTTTACTTATTTATTTAATTAGACTAATATAATATCATAAAATAATAACATAATAATATAATAATTTACTTAAATAATAAGTAAATAATAATTATTACAAATATATGTATATAAGTGTTACACATGTTATTACCAATACTAAAAACTTGTTAATTTATGGTTTAATTACCTATTTAGTCCCTTTACTTTTTCTTTAATCTATAATTCAACTTTTACCCTATATGCAATCTAGTCTTTATACCTAATTACTCTTAATTTATACAAATTCACCTATTCAAAACCTAATTAACCACACAACTAACTTCATAAATATTTATTATTTACGAATCCGTTTTACGAAAACGGAGACCGAAAAATACACTTTTTGATACCAGTGACTATCGGGTCGTTACAATTCTCCCCTTTAATAAATTTTGTCCTCGAAATATACCTGAGAAGAGGTGGGGGTACTGAGATCTCATTGTTTCTTCCGGTTCCCAAGTTGCTTCCTCAACACTATAGCCTCCCCACAATACTTTTACTAATGGAACTCGCTTATTACGTAACTCTTTCACCTCTCGAGCTAATATCTTAACAGGCTCTTTTTCATATGATAAATCGAATCGGATTTCAATATCCTCTGTCAAAATAACATGAGAGAGATCTGATCTATATCTTCTAAGCATTGAAACATGAAAAACATCATGATTTTTTTTGTAATTCCGAAGGTAAAGCCAAATGATATGCAACTGGTCTTACTCTTTCCGTGATCTCATACGGCCCAATAAAACGATGACTCGATTTTCCCTTTCGACCAAATCTTAAAATTTTCTTTTAAGGTGAAACTTTAAAAAATACTTTATCGCCGATGAATACTCAAGACTCGACGCTTTTAAATCGCATATGATTTACATGCAGTCGAAAGTCGCCTTCGATCTATCTCGAATTTTCCTAGCAGTGTCCTCCGTTTCTTGAATTAACTCTAGCCTAATCATTTTTCTTTCATTCAATTCTATCCAACACACAGGTGATCGACATCTACGACCATATAAAGCTTTATACGGAGCCATTTGAATACTCGATTGGAAACTATTATTGTATACAATTCAGCCAAAGGTAAATAAAATTCCCAACCTGATTCAAAATCAATAACACAAGCACGAAGCATATCTTCTAAAATCTGAATAACTCGCTCAGATTGTCCGTCAGTCTACGGATGGAAAGCTGTGCTAAAGTTAAGTCGAGTGCCAAGAGATTCATGCAACTGTCTCCAAAATCTCGATGTGAATCACGGATCTCGATCAGAGATTATTGATATAGGAATACCATGCAATCTCATAATTTCCCGAATGTAAAATTCAGCAAGTTTTTAAAGTGACCAATTAGTTCTGACTGTTATAAAATGAGCCAATTTCGTAAGCCGATCAACAATCACCCAAATAGCATTTTTCTTACTTGCCGACAATGGTAACCCCGTTACAAAATCCATTGTGATACAATCCCATTTCCATTCAGGAATATTAATAGGCTGAAATAATCCAGTAGGAACTTGATATTCTGCCTTAACTCGTTGACAAGTCAACATCTCTTTTCATTCCCGACCATCAATATGATTCTCACAGATTTTGATACATTTTTGTTCCTCTAGAATGCAAAGCCAAAAGACTATCATAAGCTTCTCAAAGTATCAACTCTATTAATTCTGAAACATTTGATACATAAATTGGATTACGATATATCAATCAATCATGTTAATCAATGTTGAAATTTTCTAACATGCCATTCTTAACCATTTCTCTTTTCTTCACTAACTTGTCATCTTCTGATTGTGCTGACTTGATTCGATTAAACATCACCGATTTGATTTTTAACTCAGCAAATAAACTTCCATTTTCATTGATACTAAGCAATTGCTTGTAATTCAATTGCTGTTTTTCTACTCAATGCATCAGCCACAACATTAGCTTTACCTGAGTGATAATCAATAACACAATCAAAATCTTTCAGAAATTCTATCCAACGATATTGTCTCAAATTCAATTCCTTTTGAGTTAGAAGATATTTGAGACTTTTATGATCAATATAAATATAACATTTCTCACTATACAAGTAATGTCTCCATATCTTTAAAGCAAAAATCACAACAGCTAATTCCAGATCATGCGTCGGATAATTACGTTCATGCGGTTTTAATTAACAAGACGCATAAGCTATCATTTTTTCATCTTGCATCAATACACAACCAAGACCACTCAAGGAAGCATCACTATAAATGACAAAATCCTTTCCCGATTCGGGTAATGTCAAAACTGGCGCTTTAACCAACATTTGTTTCAATTTCTTAAAACTTTCTTGACATTGATCATCCCAGAAAAACGGAACATTTTTATGCAGTAACCTTGTCATCGGTAAAGCTATCTTTGAAAATCCATTTACAAATCTTCGATAATAACTGGCTAATCCAAGGAAACTACGAACCTCTGACACATTTCTCAGTGCTTTCCACTGAACAATCGCTTCAATCTTTTTCGAATCAACTCTAATTCCATCTACCGAAATAATATGTCCCCAAATACAACCTTTGATAACATAATTCACATTTGCTAAGCTTCTCGTATAACTGTTCCTCTCGTAGTATTTGTAAAACAGTTCTAAGATGTTGCTCATGTTCAGATTCAGATTTCAAATAGACTAGAATATCATTAATGAAAACTACCACAAACTGTTCCCAATATGGTTGAAAAATACGGTTCATAAGATCCATAAAAGCGGCTGGAGCATTTGTCAATCCAAAAGGCATTACTAAAAATTCATAATGTCTATACCGTGTACGAAATGTTGTCTTTGGTACATCATTTTTTTTCACCTTCAACTGATAATAACTCGATCTCAAATCAATCTTTGAAAAGACAGAAGCTCCTTTTAACTGATCAAATAAATCATCAATACGGGGTAACGAGTATTGATTCTTGATTGTCACCTTATTCAATTGTCAACAATCAATACAAAGTCACATATAACCGTCCTTCTTTTTGACAAAGAGTACTGGAGCTCCCCACAATAAAGTGCTAGGGTGTATAAAACCATGATCCAATAAGTCCTATGTTACACCTTTAATTCTTTTAATTCCGTGGGTGACATATGGTATGGAGGTATTGACACCAGAGCTGTACTAGGATATACTTCAATTGCAAATTCAACCTCCTGATCTGGTGGTAATCCCGGTAACTCTTCAGGGAATACATCAAGAAATTCACAAACAATTCAAATTTGACTGCATTGGCTTTCAACATAATTTGAATTAATAACATAAACTAAGAAAGCTTCGCAACCCTGATGAAGAAGTTTATTAGCTTTAATCGCTGAAATAATACAGGTTGACCCATTGGTTCGAATACCATTCACCTCAATATTTTCTCCATTTTCACTTTGAACAATAAACTTCTTTTTACAACAATCCAAAATTACCCCACGCTCTGAAAGTCAATCCATTCCTAAAATTATATCAAAATCGCCAAATGGCATTATCAACAAATCAACAGGGAAGATTATGTTATGTATCATTAACGAACATCTCCTACACACCAAATCCACTAGCACAGTTTGCCCCAATGGACTAGACACCGCTATTGATACTCTAGACATCTCAGATTTTAAACTTCCCGACTCAACCAATTTTGTATTAACATATGAATGTGAAGATTCTAGATCTAATAAAGCATAAATAGGTTTCAGATATAATAAAAATATACATGTCACAACATCATTTGTATCACCCTCCTCACGGGTCCGTACAACATATGCTTGAGCTGGTGTTTTAACCTCTGATTGTTGAGTAACATCATCATTTCCTTTTTTAGCACCACCCCTGGAAAATGAACCACTTCGATTTGATCATCGACCTCTAGAATCAGGTACCGATCTCTGTGAAGTAACTAGTGTAGCATTCTCATTTTTCAGACAATCTTTAACGAAATGCTCTGTAGATCCACAATGGAAACAGCCTCAACTCAATATCCAACACTCACCTCGATGCTTTGTAACACCCTTTGCCCGTATCCCTCGTCAGAACAGGGTTCGAGGTGTTACCCGACTTAAACTCAATCAATCACACAAAAACTATGCCGTAAAATTTCAACCAATTTAAAACTTTTCTTTTCACATGCAATTGGTCCCATATATTGGCTTACGAGGCCCAAAACATACATCTAGGGTGGTTCGAGACCCAACCGAAACTCATGAAAAACTTAGAAAATCTCTTGCATCAAAGCTTCACACGCCAGTGTGGGTATAGAGCACACGCCCGTGTGCTACTACCATGCATACAAACTTGAAAAACTTAGGTGCAGGGGACACATGGTTGGACAACATGCCTATAGGGGCAGACCGTATGCCACACACGGTCTAGACACACGCCCATGTGTCTACCCGTATGGACAATTACAAGGCTATTTTCCAAGCCATTTGTCACCCTCGCAACATGTGCACATATACTTATCCAATAACATACAACATGGCATAAATGAGCTCTTAAACATCTACAAACATTATGCTCAAGTCATTTTATTATGCAATAAATACCATAGAATTTGCTCACATCACAAGAGATAGTATCATACATATATATGAATAAACATTTAGGTCCACAACATCATTAGCCAACATAGGCCAATTCACATGGACAAAACACTTTATCAATACAAGCCAACACCTTTGGCTAGATTATAATATCACATACTCAACATTAAAACCCTATACATGCCATAGACTCGAAACACTAGGATTTACTTCCACCAATAGCGTGAACTCGACAGTGTGGTAATATCTCTGATGGCCTCCAACCCGAGCAAACCTGGCAACCCTAGAGAACATGGGAAAGAAGGGGGGTAAGCTTTACGCTTAGTAAGTTCTTAAGAAAACAATTAGCAGCTCATTTATATGTTTTATCAATGTTTACAACATATACTTAAGTTCACAACAAGCTGTCTTCCTGAGCAACAGTCACTAAATTATTTATAACTGGAGCTACGAAACTCCAAATCAATTGACGTTAATTTTACCTAAAAATATACTCATATATCTTCTATCCATAAAATTTTCAGAATTTTTGGTTTGACCAATCAATACCATATTTTTCTTAAAGTTTTCCCTGTTTCACTATTTGACTAATCTGACCACTCTTCACTACGAGTCCAATTTCTCATTGTACAGAATTCAAAATATGTTCTAGTTGATTTCATTTGAAACTAGACTCATTAAGAAGTCTAAGCATATAAACTTTATCTTATAACCATTTTTGTACAAATTATAATGATTTTCTAAAAACAAAATAGGGGACCCCGAAGTCATTTGATTCTGTCCCACGCCACTTCAAAAATCTCATTATCAGCAATTCTTTTGCTTACATGGTTTCTTTTATAAGAAACTAGACTCATTAAGATTTAATTACATAATTTATTCAGCTTCTAAATCAACTCCCACAATTTATGGTGATTTTCCAAAATCAAGTTACTGCTGCTGTCCCAAGCAGATTTATTACAAATTTACTCTTTCACACATTCTTTGCATTCATATTATTTAAACATGTATATCACCAATCAATTTCATCACATATCTATACTTTTACTTAAGCATAATCTCAATACAATACATCATGCTCAATGATTCGCACACAACCATTCAAATTAGCAATTATAAGGTGGTTCCGCACATAGCCCACCCTTATCGATAATTTACGATGGTTTTACCCTTACTCACATATATGACATAGACATTTTCACCTATTCTTCTCAATTCACATTCGTGATTCAATTCCAATCGATCTAACATGCATAAGTACATATCGCATACCTGGCCAACTTAATGTATTGAACGAATTCAATTGTCGATTTAACACAAGGTCTCATAGTTGAACATAAACATGAAACCATTTCTCATATGTACGATTCACATCAATCATCAAATTCATTTAATTCACATGTACATAATTAGGTTGTTCGTACCTGAATAATTTACTTTACGGAATGAATCCACATATCGTATTAGCCCATAGTCTTATAGCACCACACTTTTAATAATTCACTGGCAATTGGCCTGTTAGGTAATAACCTGATTTCATCACCGGCCATAAGCCTGCTAGACCTTTAAGGCTCCATTCGGCCTTGCTTCTGTGATGGGCTTTTGCCCAAAAATCACTTTTTTCTAAAAGCATTAAAGAACAGCCTCCATCTTTGACCATTTTTCAACTTAACAAAATCACTTTTTTACAGACGAAGAAGTAGCAAATCTGCCACTTTTTTTAAGCCAAAAGTGCTTTTGGCATTATGTGACTTTTTTAGCCTTATGTTTTCTTCTTTCCAGCAGACTACAAGACTGCTAAAGTTATAATAAATAATTAATATTAATTACTTAGAATTTTTTAAAATTAATATTATATATTAAAATATTATCAATAAGTTATAATAAATTATTTTTTATATTATTACTAAAATATCATAATATTAACTAATTTAAACATTATTTAAATACAGATTTGTTACTTTATAATATCATGTCTAAAATGAACATTTTATTTCTCAAAAGCACTTTTTGACAGCAATACCAAACACTCAAATTTTAAATTAAACTTTTCAAAAGCACTTCTCAGCACTTCTGCACTTTTTAAAAGCATTGCCAAACTAGCCCTAAGTCTGAATTCATTCACCGGCATTTCGCCTGCTAGGCTTGAAGCCCGATATCATTTCACCGGCATTATAGCCTGCTAGGCCCGAGGCCCGATATTATCTCACCGGTATTATAGCCTGCTAGGCCCGAAGCCCGATATCATTTCACCGACATTATAGCCTGCTAGGCCCGAAGCCCGTATATCACATTTCGATAAACAATTCACCTGTTCTTTCACACTTTCATAACTTATACTTCAATTACGTATAACTGAAACACATATCTATGAACAAAGATTTTCATCCTTTCAACCACATAGGGTTTAATTTCTACATTGGAACACATATCTTAGTACATCATTTAATAGTATCAAAGTCCACTAGATATGCTAGTCACATACGGCTCATAACTTTAATTTAATATTCATTCAACACAAAGAACATATGTATATATATACATATATACAATCAAACATTTCTTAATTATGATTATTCAACTCTTAAGCATATAACATGATCAAACACAAACACTTAAGAACTTACCTTGGATTTTATCGAATAACTACGGATTGAATAATCGACTAGTTTCGCTTTCCCTTTATCCAAAATTGGCTCCTTATGCTCTTGAGCTTAATCTATACATTCCCCATAGCCGAATGCCTTAGCTTTATTTTCTCTTCTTTTTTTTATGGTTTTCGGCAATAATTGGGAGAAAGGATGGGTGTAACTTTATTTTTATCACCATTTTCTATTATAAAAATTCATATTTCATTCTATTAATCTATTAAACATTTAATTCTTTAATATAAAAGACATGAAATGCCCATTATCCACTAACTATTATAATGCTAAAATAAAATGCATATATTATTTGCACCATACTTAAGTTATAATATAAAATGCACATATTGCTTATCATTCCCATCATGGCCGGCCACTACAACTAAAGTGGGAAGTTTGACATGCAAATCCTCCTATTTTGCACTACAATTTATTTGGCCACTACAAATTAACCTATCACATTTTCAAGAATTTTCTCATATGTCCTATTTCATAATTTCACTCACAAATGACAAAATCAAAGCATGAAATTTTCACACATGCACTTTCACATATAATAAGCACAGAATATAACATTTAATTATTTTTATGACTCGATTTTGTGGTTCCGAAACCACTTTCCGACTAGGGCCAAATTAGGGCTGTCATATGCTTTTTCCCACAATGTTTATAATTTGAAATTTCAGTGTCCCGAGATGGACCTCGTACACTCCCAGTAGAGACTGTCAACTGTTTTTTACGGTTTCTATCACCTCTATCTGATTTAAAACTCGATCTCCAACTACCACAAGATTCTTTTGATCTTTTGGGTTGTGGGTTTAAACTAATAGCTCTAGAACGTTTCCCAAACGGACAGATATTTTCAGCTTTTCTATCAAGACCTAATATTTATTCAACTATTTTCGCCCTTTCAACTAAATTTGCAAATTCTGTGATTCTGTGCAATATCAGTTGCACTCGTAACTCATCAAAAAGGCCATGCAAAAATCGTTTACAACTGTCAGCTTTGGTTGGCACAAACTCAACAGCATAGCTATTGAGTCGTGAAAATTCCTATTCATAATCAACTACAGACAACTCACCTTGTTTTAACATTAAAAACTCTTGTTTTCTGTTTTCAATATACAATTCACCCACATAATTCTTTTAAAATTCTCTTTGAAAGAATTTCCAATTTACCTATTCTGTGGGTACATGACGTGTTACTGACTCCCACCAAACATATGCTTCTCATTGTAGTAGAGAAACAACACATAGTAAACTTTCTCGTGGAGTACACTCAAGTTACTGCAATATTCTTTTTGTAGATTTAATCTAGGTTTCAGCTGTAGAAGGATCGACTCTTTTCAAACCCAAAAATTCAGTTGCACCATACTTAATTCTTTAATTGGAGCTTGACGAGCAGTAGGAGTAGATGTCGTAGTAGATACAGTTCTTACTACTCGCTAAAGAGCATCAATTATAACTCTAAGTAATTGTGAATTATCCCTCTCTCTAACATTACCTCGTTCGATATTAGGTGGTTGATTACCCACTGGGTTAACACTCAATGACAACTCTATTTCATCTAATTCACGAGGCTCTTCATCTCCAGTATATATTTCTTGATCAATATTATTAATATATTCATCCGACATTTTCAACTACAAAACAAAGACAAATATATATATCAGCATCCAAATCCTTCCTCATTTCGACTTAATCATGGCATATACCTCTAGACTCAATTTCAAGCTCAATTTAGTCTGAGAATCAGCTAAACCTGCATAGCTCTGATACTACTAATTGTAACACCCGGAACAAGGTTACAGAGCATTACAAGACTTTTCAGATCAAATATGAACATTACATAATCATTTAACATACACATCATAATTTAATCATATTGTCCCTTTTATGAGCCCTCGAGACCCAAAATATGTATTAGAAACAAATCGGGTACTCTAGGAATTTTTTACGAAATTTCAAAAATTTTTCTAGGTGTAGGGGACACATGCTCATGTGTTAGCCATGTGTCTCACACGGTCCAGTCACATGCCCGTGTGTCTGGCCGTGTAGACTCAAAATGAACCTTAGACATCAAGTTTATCCTTCCCTGCAACCTTGAACACCAAACAACTTAAAAACAAGTAGTTCAACCAATTCAAAACACCAGCGAATACCTTTAAAATATATCAAAACAATCAACCTAGTTACCTAACCAAAGTACCCTCATAGGTACTTCAATTATATTATCAAAACATTTCAACAAGACACCATTCAAAACCAATTTAAAAAAAATGCCAATTTCAATCCAAATTTGCCTATATCATGTTCATTTATACATTAACTTAAGCATGACATACTATAGCCTCAACATAAACACATATATTCATATATATAATCAACCAATATTTACTTATAATCTTATTTACAATCATTCCACAAAATAGTAAACATTTAGATGCCCTAGGTACATGCCGACACAAAAAGAAGTATATATCACCATATTTTGAGTTCAGGATTGTTGATGGATGCTGAATCAATAACCAAATCAAGTACCTAACCTGCGCATGGAAAAGAACCGTACACTGGGTATAAACTAAGTGGTATTTCTATAATCTGAATGATTTAAAGTAAAATAATAAATCATACACATTAAATCATACAATAAACATAGTCATACCATTAATCAATTCATAGATAAAGCATTTATAACTCATTCAATTCTTATCAATTTGCTATCGCAAATAGCTTTTTACAATATGAACACAATTCATGTGTCTCGAACCATATTTCAATTCATCATTCAATATCAATCATAACACTGTTTTATTCAATTACCCTATTAACAAGACTCGGACTCGGATGGATATACGGATCCAACCAAAATACACTAGTTTGGCACCCAGTGCCTCATCGGATAATTTGAAGTAATAAGTTGACACCCAATGACTCAACGGCCATGCCGAAGTAAATTGGCACCCAGTACCTCATCGAATTTATCCGAAGTATTAATTTGACACCTAGTGTCTCATCGACTCGAAGTCGAAGTATCCCTGAACTCTTTCAATCCTATGGCACGCCATCTATATTCGACTCAGCCCGATATAGTTAATAGGGTTTCCAATCACTTTTCAAATACAACCAATATTCATTTCAATTCGAATAATCAATATATTCAATATATATATACCAGTTCAATCAATATAAATTCAATAAATTCATTACATACTAAATTAATACATTTAAATTGTAAAACACAATAATTCTCACATCAACACTTACCATATACATTAAATAAATATTACAACAATTAAAAACTAGCTTCGGATTATAGAAATACAAACCAGAATTTTTCGAGCTACTCCTCGTTGACTTTTTCTTTTCCTTTGTTAGCCGAGATTTCCGGTACAACGTTAGCTACGAAATTGAAACAATTGAAATTCATCAATACAATACGAGTTCACATTGAATATTTCAATTTTTATTCAACTTTTCCCAAATTCCAATTTAGTCCCTAAACTGAGATTAACTTTATTTCTTTAAAACTAATTTCATATTTTCATTAATTTCCACTTTAGACTAATTTCAACTCTCTAATTTCACTTATATCCCTAAATTTTGAAATTTTCTCAATTTAATCTCTATTACTCAAGACTTATAATTTATTTTACAATTCAATCATTTTCTCAATTCTAACTTAAAATTCTATCAATTTAACCCCTAATACATTAGATTTCTAAAATTTCAACATGGATTAAGTAATATTTAATACTACGATTTTAAAAATATAAAATGTACAAGAAAAGAGATTATTATCGATTAAGCTTTGAACCTTAAAATCTTAAGTTTTTCTCCTTTTCTTTCTCTTTTCTTTCTCCCTTTTTCCTTCTCTGTTTCATTTCAATGTTTCTTTCTATTTCATTTATTTTATTTGTTTTACTTTTTATTTAATTATACTAATATAATATAATAATATAATAATATTTACTTAAATAATAAGTAAATAATAATTATTACAAATATATGTATATAAATGTTACACATGTCATTACCAATACCAAACACTTATTAATTTATGGTTTAATTTCCTATTTAGTCCCTTTACTTTTCTTTAATCTATAATTCAATTTTTACCCTATATGCAATCTAGTCCTTATACCTAATTACTCTTAATGTAGACAAATTCACCTATTCAAAACCTAATTAACGACACAACTAATTTCGTAAATATTTAAAAATATTTACGAATCCATTTTACGAAAATGGAGACCCGAAAATACACTTTCCAATACCCATGACTATCGGGTCGTTACATGTAGCATTCCTTGCTCGGGTTTAGGTATGAGCTCAGGTAAGAGGTGTTACATCTATATAAAATCGTTTATTAATTTAAAAATAAAATTGATTTATTCGGTTACTTCGGTTTGGATTCTCAAAACCGAAACCAAACTGACTTAACCATTTAAACCGGATTAGGTAACCAAAATAACAAAAATTTTACAATTTATTTGGTTTGGTTTGATCGATTTTTTCTAACTTAACCAACTTTTTGCACACCCCTTGTAATGAACCGAAAGTTACGGTATCGGAAATTGAGTCTTGAGTACTGTTTCCATGAAATTAATTCATGAATATTTATTAGAAATATTTATGAATTATAGTTGAATGGTTATTTAGTGTTTAATTAAGTAAAGTAGCTTGAATTTAGTTTAAAGGACTAAATTGCATACGGTATAAAAGTTTAATTATAGATTAAAGATTAGTAAAGGGACTAATCTAGCAATTAGACCCTAAGTGCCATGTGTGTGAATGTATGATATAACATGTGTAATAGTTGGTAAAGATATTAAATGTGTTAAAGTAGTTTTTCTTATAGATTAAGTTATTTTATTAGAATAATATTATATTATTAATATTATTATATTGAATATAGATTTATGAGTAAGTTAAAAAAGATTGAAAGAAAGAAAGATAGAAAGAGTTACAGAGAGCAAACGTAAGAAAGAAAGAAAGAAAGAAAGAAAGAAATAGAAAAGGGAAATTTGAGGATTAAGGCCCTAAAGCTTGATTGGTAAGATGTTTTAGCTTATTTTCTTATAATTTTTATGTTTATGGATGCCTAATTCAAAGTTCTACATGTATGAGGTTAAAATGAAGAAAAATAGAAAATTTTAGATATTGATTTAGTTGAATAAATTGAGGTTTTATGGGTTAAATTGATAGAAATTGAAGTTAGAAGTGAAAATTGAGTGATTTATTAAAAGAATTCTAAGTTAGGTTTAAATAGGGATTAAGTTGAATAGAGCTCAAAATTTATGTTTTATAATGAATTTTATGAGTTAGAAATTGTTAATGAGTTGATTAAAGAGAATATGAAGCTTAAGTTAAAGAAAAAGATTAGTAATGGAAAAAGGACGAAATTGAAATTTTTGTAAAAGTTTGATAGAAAGTGAAAATGTGTTTTATGAATTAGTATATTGATGATTTTTAATTGTATGATTGTTAGTAGCAAACGTAGCACCGGATACGTCATCAAAGAAGGGAAAAGAGAAAGTGAACGAAGATATCGATTAAATTTGATAAAGAGTGGTTTGTATTTCTATAAACCGAGCTTAATCGTTATTGCTATATTTGATATTGATATTGTATGAAAATGTGAATGAGGTAAGTATTTTTACCATATTGAAATGAATGTGATTTTGAATACCCTATTAATAGTATCGGGCTAGTCGGATATAGTTGACATGTCATAGGAATTGGAAGTATTGGGATATTCCGACATTGAGTCGATGAGACACTATGTGTCGACTACTGTTAAAGTTCCGGATTTGTTCCGATGAAGTACTTTGTGTACTATAATGTTAAAGTTCAGGATTTGTTCCGATGAAGCACTATGTGCTTATCCCGGAGTGTGGGTTGGATCCGTGTATCTGTTAGTATCCGAGTTATGTTAATAAGGGTAAATAAAGTAAAGATTATTAAAGTACTGATTGATATTGAATAATAGCAATAATGTGTTTGAATTACCATGTTTTAAAATTGATTAAGCTATTGTTTATAGAAATACCACTGAGAGTATTCTCAGCGTCACGGTTTGTTTCGTCGCAGTTAGGTATCTGAAAGTATAAGGACTCAAAGATACAAGATCCCGAACTCAAATTGGTGAAGTTTCTATCTTTTGGAAAATGGCATTGTACCTAGGATGTCTTTTGGTCATTTTGAAAGTATCTAAGTTGTTAAGTGATATTTTGGTATGTTTTGTAAATGTTACCAAAACCTTAAGTATGGTATGTTTTGATATGTTAGTGAAGAGTAATAAGAGGAAGTGTTGGCAAATATTGTAGAGAGAAGAAATGAAGATGTTATAAACTTAGTTATCAACATTTTATACTAAAACAGATTTGGACAATAACAGTAGTCCAACTTTGAAAATATACCAAAAATATTATAAAGTGAATTAGATGGTGAATAAAATATGTAATTGAAGCTTAATGAATCTATTTTTATATGGAAGAAACAAAATAGGTAAAAGAGTTGTATTTTATGAGATATTTATGTTTTGGTGAAACAGGGTTAGAGCAATTTCTGGATTCCCTATTTTGGCTTTATAAATTCACCATAAATTGTGTATTAAGAATTAGGACTCAAACTTTATATGTATGAATTCCTTATTGAGTCTATTTTTAATTGAAACAAATGGCATAGTCATTGGATTTCTGTACAGGAAGAAATTTGATTCGTAGTGCACAAGGGTCAGAGTAGCCAAACCCTGAAACAAAGGAGACTTTTTCTAATAAACTGTACTAATTGGCCTGACCAAAAATTCTAGAAAAAAAATTAGTAAGTAGATATATGAGTCTAGTTTCAGGAAAAATTTACGGAATTGGATTTCGAGTTTCGTAACTCGAGATATGATTTGTAGCGACCGTGACGCAGATGGATAGTTTACTACGAAAACTGTTTAAGTGCTAAGATAAGTTTTATAATGTCTCCTGCTTGACATCCGGCAACGGTCTCGGGTAGGGGGACGTTACACCCCTAGCATTTTAAATTGTAATTATAAAATACATATATCTTATGTAGGATTGGGCTATTCAACTTCTTTTATCAGTCCATTTCAGAATGTGGGCTTTGCATAAATATAAATTTAGTTGCAGCATTCAACTCGCGAATAACCGCTTGGCCTCGTAGAAAGAGTATTATGTTGGTAGACATATGAACTTTAAATCGTTAATATTAGATATAAATTTTAAAACTATACATGATTTTTGATCATTGTGCAATCTAATACATGAACTTTGATATGCTGCAATTATATATGTAAAAATTGAACATCGATAATGATTATATAAAATGATCGCAAAGTAATACACTTTTGTAGGAATCCGTAGTTTCTCTGTCAGCTTTGCAGAGAGGGCAAATGGCATCATTAGTTGATAGTCTCCTATCAAGAATGTCTTTTGTAGGAAGGTTGTTTTTACATATTTTCCACAGAAAGATGATGATCTTAGAAGGTATCTTTAGTCGTCAGAGATTTTTTAATGCAGATTGTTGTTTACTTTTAAGAGTAACACCGTGCTGTTTCTTGTAAATTTGAGACTAAGCGCTTTTGATTGAAAGGAAGCCTTAAGGTAATTTTTCCAAACAATTTTATCTTGCCCACCTTGGATAGAAAAAACTCTAGTGATTAGATCAATAGCACTATCAGGGTAGAGTGGTTGTAAGGCTTTTGATTGATCAACAAAGAATTTGTAGGGATTAATAAAACAATTTGCCCGTGGGTCAGATTCTTGATGCGCAATTGTGTCAATCAGCGATTTGAGCAGGTTCGCTGAGATCCATCTATTTTGACCGCTCCATAATTAAATATCTTTACCCGTGTTACATATATCACTATCGGTGAGAATGCTTTTCCACACCTAAGAATCGGATGGTTTCGGTTTCACTAGTTCAATAGGGTATTTGCTGCAATATATATATATATATATATATATATATATAACTATAAGCATAATATTTAAGTGAACTCGCGTTAATAACATATTATAAAACTAAATAAAACTTCCGTAAAAACAGGAAACGAGGAAAATATAAAATACAAAATGAGATAATAATTCTTCTTTTCATAAACTCTACTTATAAGATTTCAACCCCTGAATAATAAATTTAAAACCCTTTTTTGTAGTTATAGGATCCATAAATTCCTGAAAGTTTTGGAGACATGAACTTAATGAATGAATTTACAGCAATCTGGTTGATTTTTGTAATCCAAATGATTGTCCTGCATTTTGCAGACTGCAGCACCATGACGTATGCATCAATTGTTCTCATTCTATACACTGAAACCAAGGGGACACCCCGACACACCACTTCTCCAAATTCACCTGCATCGCATGCATTAAGAATGCCACAAGACCAGAACTGAAAGACTTCAGACTTGCGTACAGTGAAATAATGGAGATTCAAGCCGAACTAAGAAAGGGGCTTAAGCTTAACTATAAGCTTTGACCAGTTACCTCAAAGTTAAGAAGTATTTCAACAAGCGCAGAAAACGGATAAATAATTTACAAACTCCTAGTCCTAGATAACTCTCATGCAATCACGGTTCAGCAACACAAATGCAAACTTACATGAGTAGGCTGACGATAGAGATCAAGGGCGACAATTGAATCTTAGGGAGATGATATTAACCGCTTCAGACCAGTTTTCTGTTCAGTTGTAAGCTTGGTAGGGAACTTGACGTTGAATTTAATTCTTAAATTTCCTTTCTTTGAAGGCTCCTTGGGAATGGGCATTCCTTCACCTTTAACAACTTCTTCATAGGTTGGATTGATGATGTTGTTAATAGGGACTGTGAGGGTCCGTCCATCCAGCGTTGTCAGCTGTGCTGTATAACCAGTTAGAGCTTCCACTAGAGATATCTTCTGAGTTAACATAAGATCATTGCCATCCCTCTTGAACACACTGTGAGGTTTCTCATCGATGATGAAGACAAGATCAGAAGGAATAACACCTCGTTGCTCGTTTCCCTTTTCTGGAAATGTTATTTTTGTACCTTTTTTCCATCCTGGCTTAATCTGAATAGTAAGAATTTCCTCCTCCGTACTAGGTCTCCTGTAATGGAAACATAAAGATCATTGTATTAACATTAATGTACAATATCAAACAATTCCCTAAAACTACAAATATAAGATTTCTTTTTGGCCACACTGCATACATATGGTTATAATTAGGACCTTCACCCAACCCTTTGTTAACTAACTTGAGAGGTCTCATGGTGTTAAGCAAATGAACACTCAGTAGTAGAAGCATGCAAACTTCCAAGACTTAAAGTAAATTCACATGATTAAGAGCTAGTTTAGCATTCCTCTTGCAGTTGAAAAATGCTTTTAAAAAGCATCTAGCAGCCAGCATCTTTAGTTGGTTCCAAAAGCACACACTATAAGTGCTTTGGATCACAAAATCCCTTTATTTAGCATCACTTTTGTCATAAAAAGGTACTTTTGAACAGCCAAAAGCAATGGTAAACACACCCTAAGTTAAGTATATATAAAGTTATGGTCAGTAAATCCAAAGTAGTGTACCTAAAAGACTATCGGACTGTGGATGATCTGGTTACATTAAACATAAGAGCAAAGTTAATCGAGGACGAGGGACATACCACCACAAATCCACCATCATGTTTATAATGCATAAGTCATCATTGGCTGAAGCCAAGTTTAAAGTATTAGCATAAAGCCAAAATATAAACATAAACAAGAGAACATAAAATGGAATCTAAAGTGACCATCAAGAAATCTGCAAAGTCCATCATAAACACATATATAAACAAAGAAGCTTCATAATCAATCTAATCTTCATCAACATTGAAGGAAGTGTAAAAACGAAGCTTGTTGAGAAGGGAACAGTAAAATAGCATGAAATAATCATAATATAATACCATTAAATTCACATTTAAATTGAATAGCTGACCAGGAGCACTTAAGTTTCAAGTAGCTTAAAAGATTGAAACAGAAAACAAAAAGAGGAAAAGGAATGAAAAACAAAATCATTTTGCTAAAGTTGGTGCATTGTTATCACCATTTCCCCATAGAAAACATTCTTAATAAAGCTTTCTTGTGTCAAATGTTGACTAACTTAAACTTGTACCGAGCATTAAGATCTTAAACGAGAAAGTACACAATCAAATAGCTATGAGAAGTTATGATGATCATCATCAGATCTCAAATAATCAAAACCATAACAAGCCAGCACTAAGCATCATCATCATGCAGCTTTATCATCATACAGAAAACAATCAATCATTTTAAATGATAAGTCAATCATTTTAAATGATAAGAATCCTATCATCCTAATAAGAAGCAACCTTATTTTAAGCAAAAAGCCAAACTTGGCAACATCTGTAAACAATAACATCCCTTGCTAATTAAGCTCATGTGACCATAGCTTGAAAACAGTTAATTCTTCATTCTCTAATGCCTACAAACCTTTCACAAGCTACAATTATTGATGTTCTACATTACTTACAAGTCATGCTCAAAACCTAATAAGAATTGAATTTAGATCCACATATGAGTCAAGCCGAAAGGCGAAAGCTCCCTATTCAAAAAGAGAAATCAAAGAATGAAAAAGTGAATAACTAAGCATTACCAATTAAATATAACCCCCCCCCCCCCCCAAAAGAAAAAAAAAAACTATTAAGTATGTTAACTAAAAATAAAAGATTACCCGCTAGCATCGGTAACATCCCTAGAAATCTTCATTTTCTTGGTCGTCCCTTTATATAGATCCTCCAAGCTGCAAGGTAATGGTTGTTCAATAGCGGGTCCTTTACGGAGCATAGTTGTAGAACCCTCCCCAGCTCCACCCCTAAACGACCCGAATATGTCTTCCCTAAACATGCCCCTGGGGAACCCCGACATCCCAGCACGTGACCCGCCCATATCACCCATCCCTCCAAACGGACTCGAAAACCCGAAAAACTCCGAGAAAATATCTTCGGGGTTCCGAGGATTGAACCGGAACATCGTCGGGCCAGAACCCCCGTCCGCCCCTCCAGGAAACCCTCCCGCACCCGGAGGCGGCATCTGGCCTTTTAACCCTTCTTCCCCGTACTGATCGTAAACCGCACGCTTTTGGGGATCGCTCAAAACCTATAATTGATTAAAAACTTTCCATTACTAAAAATGATCAGAAAAAGGAAGAAAAAAAGTTAATTACATCGTAAGCTTCGGAGATTTGCTTAAATTTGGCTTCAGCTTCTTTCTTGGATTTAGGATTCTTGTCGGGATGCCACTTCATGGCCAGCTTACGATACGATTTCTTCAAATCTTCATCATTAGCATTCCGGTCGACCTGAAGAATCTTGTAATAATCAACACCCATTCTTCACTACTGCTGCTGTTGGCTAATGTTCCTCTGTACTCTTTGAGCTTCAACTTAAGTTGTTTGCATACGAATTATATGAGACTAATTTTAATAGGCAACGGCCCATCAGCTAAATCCTCGCAGGCTTACCATCTTTTCTGGCCTAATAATCAATTTTCTCCTTAATAACCAAAAATGCCCCCCACATTTGCAATTCATCACATAAATATCCAAAAATAAAATAAAATTTATAAACGAGGCCTTCTGTTGGTTATTAAACATGTATTTGTCAGCATATTATATTTATATATAATTGTAAGATTTTCATCAAATTGATATTAAAATAAAATCATCAAATTATGGTTTTTGGGTTTTTAATTTGAAGACTGAATTTTATAATTTAATTTAATTTTCTATTAATTTTAATATTATCTTATGACTTAAATTACTAATATGGTTTCGTTATATACATCGACTAATGTATTTTTCTTAAATAAAGAAGTTAAAATCATAAGATTAATTTGAAAAATTTTAAAACCACGAATTAGTGAAAAATTACAATTTTTTATTGAAAGACAAAAAGGTAAATTACACTAGCAGTCATTCAACTTTGATGCAGCTGACAAAACAGTCACTCTGATTTTAATTCAGTCACTTAACTTTTAAAAAATAATAAAACAGTCACTAACATTATCGAAAAGTGACAAATCAGTCACCCATTAACATTTTCTGTTATAGACCTAACGGGACAAGTGATTTGGCCAATTAACTAGCTAACGTGGCCAGTTAACTTGCCACGTTGGATAAGAAAAAGTTGAGTGACTGTTTTATCCGTCCTTCCTTTTCCGTTTTTTAATAAATGGCCCAATATGTTTATACTTCTTCTTCTTCATCCCAATAATCATGCCATCGACGCCTCCGCCACAACCATCTTTGGCGTCACCATCATTGACCTCTAATCTACCATCACCCCCCAATAGAGGAGCCACCACGATTGGGATTCAATTGTCTTTTTTCTACAGCACAAAGTCATTAACTTTGAAAAAATCAGACTGAAATGGGATTGGAGACAATTTGGGGTCAAACTATTAGTATCCACAACCAAACCTGTGAGGGGAAAATTCTCTAAAGCAACATTATCAAGTCTGGGATATGATATGATATAAACAAAATGGGAACAGCCAGACAAAATCAGAAGCAAAACAAAATCAAAAGAAGAAAAACAAAATAGGAGAAACTCTATGGCCAATATTATCAAGTTGCATAAAACAAAATAAAAAACAACAAGGGGAATATCTAGACAAACTAAACAATCGATTGAACCCATGATTTTCGGGAACAAAGGAAGCGATTCCTCCAAAGGGACAACCAAATGTTGACAAGTGATTCTAGATCGGGTTAGTGATTAGCAAGATCCCAAAGTTGAAATTGGACTTGGTATTGTAACAAAGGGGGATGAGAAATGGATTAGAAGAAGAGCGGCAGAGATGGTCAGCGACGAAAGCTAGGGTCAAGGTGAGGTAAGCCCAATCCTTGGAAAAGGATTTGAATTGGGTCACGGGGTCAGCATCTCCATTTCCTCTCCTCCTCCTCCTCTTCTTCTTCTACTGTCTAAACCTTAGGTTGGTGCTAAAAGAGGCTATTTAAATTGGTGCTAACCGTCCAACTGGCCGGTTAATGACAACAAGGACTTGGTTAAATGTCATATCACTTTTCTGTTACGTCTGTAACGGAAAATGATTAAAAGAATTGTTTTGTTATTTTTCGAAAATTGAGTGATTGAATTGAAATCAGAATAACTATTTTATCAGTTGCATCAAAGTTGAGTAAATATTAGTGTAATTTACCAAAGACTAAATTATATTATAAGCACTAAATCTTTGAAAAGACAAAAACCATGATTTGACCTAAAATGTAATTTCCAAAAAATTATGGATCCTTTCCGACTGTAGCTAGGGTCTAAGGATGTTGAAAATAAATCATAATTTTTTTAAATATAACATAATTAAAGTTAAAAAAGTACTGATAAATTTTATAATTTATATCTCACAGAACATTATTACATTTGTAATAATTCCTGTACTTAAATAATATTTGTAAAAATTATGAATATTGTCATAAGTTAACATAGTAATTATTATTTTTATCTGTGTTATTTCCCAAAAATTTGTTGATTCTATGGCCATAAATCGGGCTGCGTTCTAGTTACTTGACATTAGACCCGAGTGGGGAGAAAGAACGAGCATATGTTTAGTCTGTCTGCCACTCTTGGTGAAGGACATGGACAACTAGTCCATTATTCTTTTCAATACTAGGTCATGTACAGAGGCCATAACTTCAATTCATACGAGGATTCTAAAACTTAGGGCGCTTGGCTGCGGCTGGTGCAACTGGGGCCTTTTTCCAACTGACCATTCCCATTTTCAGGCTGGTTCTAACCAGCAACAAACACACATATTGAATGGCATAACATGCAACTCAAGATGAAACAAAACCAAAGCCATAAACTCATAGAGGCAAAGCTTGTGTAGAGTCTAATCACTGTAAAAAACACATTAGTATAGTAGCAGAATGCAGAGAGACAAAGTGTTTTACTTTATTTCTAGCAATCTTAAAGATCTAATTTTAGATAACGAAACAGATGGCTAACATTTTAGCCATAAAATTACATCCCCTGTATGAGAGACTCCACTTTAACTATGATAACTTGGAACAACAGTGCACTGGTGATGGTGGTTCAACAACCAAAGGCTTGATCCCTCCTGCAAACACCATCAAACCTCTCCACAGTCAGTTCAATGCTTCATAACCAACAATACCAAATTATCACTACTGATGTTTACAAGACATGTATAATAAAAACGTTGGACGGGGCTCGGTGTCTCTTAAAAAATGTTTTGTGAACGAAGAAATAGGTAAGTAAAGAAATTGAACTCCATTTAAGGGTGTAGTAATGTCACTTTTTGAATAAAGGCAGTATATATATGTCAAAATCCAGCAACACTTCACTATTAATCAAATGACAACATACCATCAAACTACAAATGACGTAGTCCATGTCGTCACCAACCATATAAATGGAAATTAAATTATCATAGAATCTAAAAGCCAATCTTTTAATATTTCATAAAGCATCATTGATAAAATGAAAAAGCAGTCAAACCCATTCCCAGCTAATAGATATTATCAAGGGGGTTCATGCTTTAATGCTAAAATAACGATAAAAAATGTAAATACAGTGAAGTTTCTCACCTTCACTTACTAATCAGACCGAGCTGCGAACCGCTCAACCTTCTTATCGTTCAAATTAAGGCCAACCATGGCCTCACCAAGCCCACAGCTAACTTCCGCAAGCATGTTGGGGTCACTGTAGTGAGTGACGGCCTGAACAATAGCTCGGGCACGCTTAGCCGGGTCACCACTCTTGAAAACCCCAGATCCGACAAACACTCCGTCACAACCCAACTGCATCATCAACGCCGCATCCGCCGGTGTGGCCACGCCTCCGGCGGCGAACTGAACCACTGGCAACCTCCCCAGCTGCTTCGTTTGCATAACCAAATCGTAGGGAGACTGGATTTTCTTAGCGAAGCTGAAAACCTCATCATCATCCATGTTCCTAAGGACCCTAATATCCCCCATCACGGATCTGACATGCCTAACAGCTTCGATAACATTCCCGGTCCCCGCTTCTCCTTTGGTTCGGATCATCGCGGCTCCTTCTCGGATTCTCCGGAGCGCTTCCCCCAAATTCCGGCACCCACAGACGAAAGGAATCCGAAAATTATGTTTGTTAATGTGGTTTTCTTCGTCGGCGAGGGTAAGGACTTCGCTCTCGTCAACATAGTCGATGCCAATGGCTTCAAGGATCTGGGCCTCAACGAAATGGCCAATACGAGCCTTGGCCATGACGGGAATGGTGACAGCTTGCTTAATTTCTTTGATGAGTTGTGGGTCACTCATCCGCGCCACGCCACCTTGGGCTCGGATGTCGGCGGGGACTCGTTCAAGAGCCATGACGGCGCAGGCTCCAGCTTCTTCAGCGATGCGAGCTTGTTCAGGGGTGACGACATCCATAATCACCCCACCACGGAGCATTTGGGCTAGGCCAACCTTGACGGAGAAAGGGGATTTGTGGGTTTCAGCTATTGCGCCGTTCCCATAAACAGCGACCACCCCAGTTCCTGCCATAGCAAAAAGAAAGAAAAGGAAGGAAGATATTAGGAAGGTATAGAAATGAATGTGAGAAGTGAAGATGGCGAGGGATAGGTTATTAATAAGGAGATGAAGGTGAGCAGCTCATGGCCCCATACATAGTGTATGGTGTTAGTAAGTAGGGTTGGACTTGGAGGCCACGCAATTTCGATATCCCAAACCAAGCAACCTCAACTCATGGAAAACTCTGCCTACGTGGTACTCAGGGTTCCAGTCATTTGTTGACAACTTTGCAAAACCACTGCTTTACGTTCCATAATCACATGACATCTCAAATTTTGATATTAATATTTTTAATAAATTTTTCCTTTATATACAAATCGTATTAAGGGTAAATTTAGTATTTCTTACAACCACTTTTGGATAAAAAATTTGACTAAAATTAATTTTTTACTAAAAAAAGTGTTTTCGTAAAACATTTTTTTCCAAAAGTAATTTTAAAAATTTAAAAATATTTTATTTAACAATATTTTTATTTTAAAAATATTTTTGTCTCAAAAATATTTTTATAAACAATGTTAAACTAACCCTAATTTTATAAATTTACATAGTGAGTAAAAATTGTCTTATGTAAATAATATAATTATAAAATTGAATGACTACGTATTTTAAATTAAAATTCTATTATAGTATTATTTTATTAAAATTCTTGTTTTTAAAAAATAAAACTATTTTGATAACTTCTCAATTAAGGTTCTATGTTTTAACTATTTTCAACCTTCGCCGATGTTTGTATTATATGAAATAGAATAGTCAATATAAAAAGTTTTCTAGTTAATATAAAATTACCCCCTTATTCTCGTAAAATGTCATACCAAATTTTTTTCGTAAGACATTTTCTAGATTGATAAGGCTTTGTTCACTGTAACACCCCCATATCCAACCCGAACATCGGGTCAAAACACCGGGGAGTTACATTCTCTACTACATTATTCATTTATCAAATATTTCCTCATAAGCTTTCATAACTTTTCAATTTAGTTCCTTTTTGTCATAAAAGTTCAATATTCACTAATTAATCATATTAAATCAATTTTCTTTCTTGTTAACATAATTTATCTCATTGTTTCACATATCAAATTTTCATGTATTTCACTTCTATTATTTCATCCACATATTTTCTCAAATTTAACAATTTAGTCATTGTCATCATAAAAATTTCATATTTTTCACAATTTCACTTTTACAATACTTTATGCATATTTCATCATCTTATAACACATCCATTGAACTTTTATCATAATTTCCTTATTCACATATTAAATTGTTTCACACTCAAACTTTTATACAATTTTCAATTTAGCCCCTATTGCCATGTAATTTATTTTTCATCATATAAGCATTTTAATCAAATAATTCATTATAATATCCTATTTCACATAACAATTTTTCATGCATATCACTTCTCTTATTTCAATTATAAATTTTACAAAGTTTACAATTTAATCCTTAACATCATGAAAATTTATTATTTACTATAATTTTACCTTAACATCACTTTGTAATTAATTCACTACTTCATTTAAACTCTTTATCATAAGTATCAAATGTATGTTTATTTTCATTGAAAACAATTTTTATAAAATATTTTAAAAAATCTACTAAATAACATAAAATATTAAATTTTTTAAATAAATCATTGTCATTCAAATAAACTAAAACTAAATCAGCACCGATAATATCATGTGCCCATTGCAATCCAATGTCTTACATTTCGCCGGCCCCTGTTTCCTACCTTCCAATTTGCCAATAAACTAATTCCGATGGACCGAATTTCTACACGTGGGGCCGCCGAGTTGGGTGATTCTGCATACATTCTTCGTTTGTGTTTTACAATTATTTTATTATTTTAATTAATATTTATTATTAGTATATATTATAATCATGTAGAATACCACGAGCTCATTAAAATGTGATCAACAAAAAAAAAATTGAACTACTGATATATTAAAATTTCAAGTTAATATATATTTTAACTCAATTTATTTTTTATCTTATTAATATTTAGCTTTTGGAATCTAATTGCAATTTAAATTTGTATTCAATTATATAATTTGATATCTTCAGATTAATATTGTTAGTTTATGTTGACGTGACATTAAGAGTCAATCCAATGGCGGTATATACACTCTCTCGAATGTTATATTTCAAACATAAATAAAAAGTCTTTAAAGTATATAAATTAATAAAAATATAATTTTTCACATCAATTATGAACTTTGTCTAAATACATTTCAAGATGGATAATCATTTGTCTAAATTCATTCCAAATGTGTTTTAATATTTTGAAAATATATCAATATTTAGGTTGTTATTATTTTGAAAATATATAAAATAGAATTTTATACATTTATAATAATATAAAATATATAAAAAATATATATGAAAATCCTTTAATATTTAAAAAAATATATAAAATTTTATAATTTATAATTTATAAAGTTATAAAAATTAAAAAATTAAAAATATAAATATATAAAAAACTAAAAACTTTAAAATTTTAAATCATATAAATATATAAAATTACTAAAAGCATTGAGAATGAATTTGGACATATGATTGTTCATATTTAGGTGTATCTAGACACATGGTTGTCTAGGTTATTTTTATGAGAACTTTTATACTTTTTTTAATAATTTTAAATTTTTAAAATATTATATATATTTTAGTTCTAAACAGACAATATAAACAATATGATATTTTATAAAATAAAAATATATAAAATTACTAAAAATTACATTTGGAAGACAACCATTTTATTTTTTATTAATTTATATATTTTAAAGATTTTCTATTTATATTTGACATATGGCATTCTAAGAGACTGCCACGTATCAACACTATATTGACTATTAATATCACGTAAGTACAAATTAATAGTATTAATGTGAAAGCATCAAACTGCATGACGGAATATGAGTTTAGCAACTAGATCCAAAAAAATTAGTAGTTACTAAATATAAATAAACAAATTCATAGAACAAAATATATATTAACCTAAAGTTTAAATAAACATTATAATTTATACCATTATAAAACAATTCAATAACACAAATAAGAATTAATAAAGTAAGAATAAATGAATAACTAGACCAATTGACATTTTTATTAAAATAGAAAGAATTCATTAATAGAATAATATTATAAATTGTTTCGATCCTAATAATTTTTTCCTCGAATTGGTGACTCACATGATTATTTAGTAAGAAAAATAAAATTACTAACGTTTATGATAAAATGGGGAATAAGGAAGAGATATTAGTTCACTGTAAAGGAAAAGTGATGTAGTGAAATTTATTAAATTTAATTAATTTAGTTTATAATTTTATAGGTTTGAAAAATTAATTGATTTGAGATGCATTTTTGAGTCTAGAAGTTTTTTGATTGATGAAAGAGTTATTTCTTAGTTTTGAAACGTACTTTCAATCATTTGATTTTGAGTTTGAGAACTCAAGTTATGAATCATTTGAGTGAAAACTGTATGAGCAATATTTCTAGACGGAATTATTATGGAAAATTGCAAATTTCGGGTTTTGATTAGTGTTTAAATCATATTAAGTTCAATTTTAAGTCTTAATTTTGATTATATATGATTCTAGTATTGTATTTATTAAGTTTTATATTTTTGAATTTTAGGATATTTTTAAGTATTTTAAGTTGTTTAGAAGTTTTATGTTTCTCTGTCAACAAGAAAATTTAGTTCTACTAGAATTACTTATTCAAATTAATTAGTGTTACATTATACTTAGGAGTTTTATTTTGATGTAATTAGCTAGCTATATAAAGCTTCTTTATTATTCATTAGGTATGATGTTTGATTATTTGATTAATAAAAACACTTTTTGGAGTATTCTATTTTGCAAGATTCAATTTTTATTTTTATTTAGAAAATTCTTTTTACTTAATCTTGGTGAAGATTAGGGGGGATGTTTTTCACATTTCGAGTTGACAAAAACTCATTTTTAGAGAGTTGGTTAGAGCTATTAATTGAGTTTGTTGAAAAATATTTTCTAAAAGGTTCAATCAAACACTTATTCGTCTATCCATCTCATCAGTTTATCTATTTCATCTTCCATTTTTAATTTTTATTTATTTATTTTGATGTTTATTTTCATTTTAATCAATATACTTGTTGTTTTGTGTTCTTAGGTATTAAGAAAGTATCTTTCAAAGTTGGTTTTCTTCCTTGGATGCTTCTAGACATTTAATCATTCTTTTGGTCTCAAATCAACACTATTATTTCATTTTTCTTAGTCTTTTCTTTGCTTCAATTATTGATCTCAATTCCTCACTTTTTCTTTGTTATTTTAAGGCTCAAAACACCCTTATTATTGCCCAAATCATAAGAATCTATTAGAGCTTCTCGAGTTGAATCAAGCCTTCTCCTTCGAAACAATTTCAAATCATCTTAGGACTTTTGGGACATTTGTGGGTAGTGCCTTTATATCACAAAGAGTAATGAAGGGAAGAGGAGATGATGAGGGTACAGTAGGCAAAAAGGGGTTGAAAGAGAAAAAGAGGGGAGGAAGAAGTGGTTGGAGAGTGGAGGAAGAAAAGAAAAAAGATCATTTATTATAGGGGCAAGAAGGAACCTATTCGACCAATTAGTGGGGAAAAAGAAGTTAGTGAAAATGATGAGATCACTCGCACTCCTAGTGTTGGAGATGGGATGGGAGAGAAATAATAACCTAAGAGTAAACCAACACAAGAGGATAGAACTGTTCCACCACTGTCAACAAATTCGACACCCATGCCCTTTCCGAGTAGACTAGAAGAGAAGAAGAAGTGAGAAAATGAGGAATTTCTAGATTTCCTTAAGATGTTTAAGGCTTTGAATGTCAACCTCCCATTACTTGAAGTCTTAAAAAAAGTGCTGAAATATGCTAAATTCCTTAAGGAAGTGATGTCTAGGAGAAAGAAAATTGGGAGAGAAGAGTATTTCGCTCTTAATGCCGAATGTAGTGTTTGTGTCTCTAAGAGAGTTCCACCAAAACTCAAGGACCTCAGTAGTTTTACCATCCTAATAGAGATTGGAGATGTAAATTTTGTCAAAGCTCTTTGCAATCTTAGAACGAGCCTAAACTTAATGCCCTTGTCCATCTACCCTAGGTTAGGTTTAGGCGACCTTAGGGGAACTTTGGTAACCCTCTAACTAGCCAACAGGTCCCTAGTTCACTCAAAGAGAGTTTTTGAGGATGTTTTAGTGAGTATTCAAAAATTCATCCTACCGAATGAATTTATAGTTCTTGACTTTGAGGAGGATTTGGAGATACCGATTCTATTAGGGACACCATTCCTAACTATTTGTAAGGCAACCATAGGTGTGGGCAAATAAGAGATGACGACAGAAGTAGGTGGAGAGGTAAAGACCTTTAGGTGTGTAGAACCCGAGCCTAAGGTGAATGAATGTCCCCTAATATTGGGTTAGATGCGAAGGCATTAAAGTGTTATTCGATCATACGACTAAAATGTGAAACATTTGAAGTGGTGTGTGTTTGCAAATTCGAAGCCAAGGATGTGAGGCATCTGAGTGAGGAAGCGAGGCAATATGGCGAGACGATCAGTGAATCAACTTGTAGGACTAAAGAATACGATATGTTTGTTGGTGCCCAATACCTTTTGCAAGCATCACTACAAGGGTGTTTTGTATCACCCCGAAAGAAATTTTTATCTTGCCGCATGTGGCAATTGAACAATCAAATTGTAAATATTTGAATTATTGAGCATTGAATCCACCTATTTTTAGCATTTAGATTAGGATTTTAATTTATGTTGATTTAATTTTGAACTTAGTAGGTCAAATTTTAGAGAGTTAAGAGAAAAATTGATAATTTTGTAAGTATTTCGGGGATCATTCAGTGAAATTACGATACCCAATAGGGATATCACGATTTCACAGACAGTTTGATTTAGGGCCAATTTTTTTTGGGCATCACGATATCAACCCTTTGGTATTGCTATACCCCTAGAATTTCAAAAATCAAAATTTTGGTTTTGCACAGTGGTATCGCGATACCCAGCCTTCGGTATCGCGATAAATCAGATAAAACAAATTTTGAAGGGTCCAAAAATAGAGGATATCACGATATACCCCTAGGGTATTGCGATATCCTTGTCGGATTGGGCGATACTCAGTCAGGGTATCATGATTAGCATGTTTTAGGAGGCTATTTAAGCCTCTCAATACCCTAAACCCAACAATCTATTCGTTTCCTTCCCAAATTTCCAACCTAAATCCCTAAAAACACTCCCCTCTCTATTTCCCTCAATCTCCCTCTTAATCTCCTCCATTTTCTTTACGATTTCTCTTTTCTTGTTGCTTTGTTCTGGTTCATTTCTTTCTTTTGTAGGTTCTATTATCTCATATTGCTTGGAGAACAATGACTACTTCTGGATGTACCAACGTCCAGAGCAGAAATCCTACACAAAAGATATAAAAGGCGGTATCCATAAGTATACCGATCAGGTTGTAATATAATGACAACAGAGTAAGTGAATACTCCGAGGATCGTACCAAAGAGAGGCAAGCACTAAATTAATTCTAATCTAAACATAAATGGATGTAATTAGTAATTTAAATGAATTATTTTACGATAAATAAAAAGAAAGGTCATGGTGATCTATACTAAAAATAATAATAAAAAGAAAAAAGGAAATAAATCACGAGAAATCAAATAATAAGATATATATCAAATTTGGGCATGGGTGATTAGTTCACTTCAGTAAGCATAATCACATGTTATTTTGGGTTTTCTTGTTCAATCAACTAGTCAATACCCCAACAGGATCTTTTGATCTTCCACTAAAATACTGAGTCGGTAAGAACTACTTATCTCGTGACCTCACAGTCCAAACCGGTCTAGGGTTAAGGTGTTCACAGATAGGCCATACCAAATTTGGGTTAATTCCCACCTTGATGACTTCCTAGGGTTGTTAGGCCTAGGGTTTAGGTTATTCCTTTCCTGAATAGCTGATCCGCTAAAAAAACCCTACAAAATAGTTAATTAATTATACCTTCACTCACTAATCCCCTACAAAAGGATTAGTTCCTCATGAATCTCATAAACAATATAAACTTGATAAGAAAAATAGGCATGAAGAATAATTCAAGAGAATAAAGTTTAGAAGTAGCCTGATTTGTATTAGAATTAAGCGCATAATCCTCATAGTTTGATTGTGTTTCAAAATCTGATTTCTCCCATAAAAGCAAATAACAAGAACTGAAATAAACCTAAAACCTAATAAGAGAGAAAAACTAAAAACTAAACCTAAGGAGAAAATTATAGAATATGAAAGCTGTCCATAACATGTGCTAAATGAGCCTATTTATTGACTATAGAGTTGTCGTCATCCTTAACCTTAGATCAGCAGTTGTTATCATGCTTAACATTTTATTTTAAGGACCAAAATGCCCATAGCTCATAATTATTTCCCGTATAGAGGTGATATCTCGACACACCAGGTCATGTGTCACAACATCGAACTCATCTTCAAGGGTGTGTCGAGACATCCTCAGGCTGTGTCACTACACTGAAGGCAATCTTGGAATTATTTTATTCTGCTCCCTATGTTGCGACATCCAATCTTCATATTGCAACACAACGACTAGTATCGAGTTAGCACACCTTCTAGTGGTCTCTTGCACACTTATAAAGTATATTACTCACCTTTAGGCCTAACTTGGCTCCTAAGGTTAATAAAAGACTCAAATTACACACTTTATTAAATTGAACTGAACTTTCGAAAACATAATTAAAACTTAACTAAAATGCTTACGTTCAAGCTCCTAAAGTGTGAAAACTAGTTTAATCTGCTACACCGAATTACGGCAGATCAAACTCTTCCACACTTAAGTCATTGCTTGTCTTCAAGCAACACAAACAAAAATAGTAAATCAAAAGACGACCCTTGAGCAAGTATGGTACAAATGTTAGCTTTGGAGCACATGAATAAGCATTTCATATTCACACATAATCTTGGCATGATATATAGCTGACTTACCACTTCTAATGTCAAACACCTAAATTCAGTATATCATAAAGCATACAAACATTAAGTGTCTTAAATGTAGGAATCCATCAATAAATTATACAAGTAATTTGATTATCCTAGCAGAATACAAACAATCTTAAATGCAATTATTAAGTATGGTTTCAAATTGTGAATATGTCTACCTAGATCACATAGGGCTATTCGACTAGTAACATTCTGAGGCTTAGGACAGGTATGGATTTCAAGAATAGTAAGCATTAGATAACTTCAAGCACTAAAATAGTTTAACACACTATATTGTCCCCTATTCTCCCCATTAGTGACCCTTTCCCGCTTACTGCCTTATTTCTCATTCTCTCACATTCCTTATTTCTCCTTTATAGGAAATCTAAGCATCATATAGTAACTACGACTAGCTCACGCGTTTTATGTAGTAATGAATGAGTTTTTCTATAATTGTGACGTTGTCACCTTTTTTATCTTTTTCACTGTACCTCACTTACAATTTCTTTTACTTTTTCAGCTCGTTGAATTTCTCTTTTTGGAATTTTCTTTTGTACTTTTTAAACTAACCTATAATCACTATACTCTACTGATCTTTCCTACCGCTCTGTTTTTACAAAACCACCGTAATGTATCTACTTAATCCATAATATGTATGGCTAGACGTTTATAATCATGAAATTCATAACCAAAGAAAAGGGTAAGCACAAATCCTTATTTTTAGCATGGGGTTTTGTACAAAGATTTCTTAAGAAGGATTTTCTAGCTCAAAATAGGTACTAAAGATAAATAAATAGGGTTAGATTTTTGGCTTTAGGTGTTTACCAAACAATGCCTTAGGTCATCCCTAGGTATCTCAAGATTCACAAATTTAATCTACCAAGTAATCATGAATACAACAATTTATCATTCATACTAGCATGCTCGTTTATTTGTATTCTCTATATTATTTGGTAAATTCAATTGTTTAATACCCATTTACAGTAAAATATATAGAACTTAATAGCCTAATAATAAAAAAAATTTAAAATCACCTATCATCATGCCAAATTTACTATAAATACAATTAACCTATGTACATGCTCCTAACCAGTCACTTGTATTTCTACAAGCACAAGCACATAATTGACAAGAAAAACCAAAGAACAAAATTTAAAACAAATTCACTATATTACCCCCTACACTTTAGATAACACATTGTCTTCAATGTGTAGCATTAGATAAGATAAGGAATGAAGTTACCCGATTAATCGTAATAGTTTCACAGAGTATTGATGGGTACCTCCTCCTATGATCATTGATAGCTTAAAATCATTGCGCTTCTTCTATGTGGGGTTCCTGCGCAAAAAATTTAAACATAAAACAACTATTAGTCTATTATTACTCCTACTCCTAACAATTTAAATAAATTGAAAATCATCCAAAATTTAATACAATCTTTAAAAATAAAAACTACAAGTTCAGTCATCCTCCTTAAAATCCATCTCATCATCTTCCTCTCCCTCCTAAGTTCTCTCTTCTTTTTCACTCTTATGCTCTTTTTCCTTTTGCTCTGGATGTGTCGGCCCAAACATATTCGGCGTGTAATTAGGCATCCTAATATTGTTTTGCTGCATAAATTCTTGAAAAATTAAGCCCAACTCTTGCATCTAGTGTATCATTCATCTACCTTGGGATGACTGCCCTCACCAATTTCTTGTTGAGTACTCGATTTTGCTTTCCTTTGCAATGAAGCTAGAACGACCATCATCTCTTGCTGGTGTTTATTCCACTCCTTAATCTGTTTAGCCTGAAGCCCAATGTACTATGTATATAGAGTGTCATCAATTATGCTTCGAGATGGCTTCATTGATTGCTCCGTAAATGCCATCGAAACACCTTCTCTTTTGTATAAGGTTGTCACTAAGTGGGGAAAGAAGATTCCCACTCTTTGGCCACTAAAGCATTGCTTCATACTTTGGTATATCCATGTTCCGATGCATACCTATTTTTTTGCAAAATAGTGTAAAGAAAAACCGCTCGAAAAGTATTGACATTAGAAACATTCAAAGCAGAAGTTATTCTAGTGCATAGAAATTAAATCCATATTTTTTCTTCAGGAAAATTTTTTGCTTGATTAAAGGAGGTTAGAATATCAGTACCTGGGCGACATTTCCATTCACCCCTCCTATTTGTTAGGAAGTTTATAATGTTGTTTATATTTATATCTCGAAAATATTCTTAATTAGTTTCTTCTATAAAATCTTTTTCATAAAATGGAGCATTATAAAATTCACAAATAACACAAGGGGAAATTCTTATATCTTTCCCTCGCATAGGTATCATTTTGCATGTACGACCTTCAGCTTTTCTAAACTCTTGGTCCTATAAATATGCATAAAATTCCTGAACTACAGGGACTATGGCAGAGTCTTTTGGGATCGTACAAAAACATTCACATCTATGATATCTAACTAAAAGCCATATCTCCCAATAGAAAACCATCGATGGTTCAAATACTCTTTCTTGAATAAATGTTTTTCCTTGAAGTTCTAGATAATATTTCTCAATGTTTGCATTCGAGAAATTAGAGGGATTTGAAACCGTCGAAGGTTTTAATTCATTAGTTATTCTAACCTTTCATGGAGGCATTTTGAATATTGTTTAAGTTAAATAACTAACAAACTAACAAGCAAAGTTTCCAATGGAACAGTAAAAATAAGAGTTAGGAACCCTTAACCTTAAATGGAGAGACACCCGTGTCTTAGGCCGTGTGGGCATTCGAAATTCCGTGTGACTCATATGGCCAAGAGACATGCCCGTGTCTTAGGCCGTGTGGGCATTCGAAATACCGTGTGACTCATATGGCCAAGAGACATGCCTGTGTCTTAGGCCGTGTGGGAATTCGAAATAAGGACACATGGCCGTGTCCCAGTCTGTGCCCGAACCCATGTAACTCACTGACTTGGGTCACACGGGTAAGCCACACGCCCGTGTGCTAGGCCATGTACCCTTCGAAATAACCCCACACGCTCGTGTGCCAGGCCATGTGTTAGGCCGTGTAACATCTTGACTTGCAACCCTTTGAAAGCTATAGGGGACACACGGCTGAGACACACACCCGTGTGGATGAAAAATAGGCCATTTCCAAGCCATTTTTCTCACCCAATCATATGCTTCATGCACAAGTCAATTGTACCTATAATCAAGCATTCAAAACACATCTAACCTATACATATTCAAGCTTAAATATTAAAGTAACTAGCCATTCAACAAATATACAAAAATGGCACCTCAATTTCATCAATCAAACTTGCCTAACATCTATCAAATTCATTCATGTTCAAATCATACCAATTGAACAACTATAAAGCCACATTTTTCCATAATGTTCATACACCAAAATATATGCACAATAAGTACCATTATAACCATTTACACTCCTATCATGCTTCTTACCAATTAGACCAAAGCCAACTACATTCAAAGCTACAAAAACTAGCCATTTTCAACATCATACTACATTCATTCCACACCAACCATTAATTGCTACCATACCATTTCCATCAGCATTTCCTTACCATTATCTTAACCAACATAAACATCAAATTAACAACCATACAAAATACCATATAATCTTAATATCATACCAACTAGTTCATCAACCAAAATAACACATATACAAGCCACACATAATGACTAAATTCATTAAACAAGACACCTATACATGCCATTATAACCATAACTCAAAATCATCAAAATCTACCGATTTAGCCAACGGATAATGTGATGGATCTCCAACAAACTTCCAATCCAAACGAGCTTTCGATTATCTAGAAATGAGAGAAAACACACAAAGTAAGCATAAAATGCTTAGTAAGTTCGTAAATCATAAACAATGCTTACCATTTCATTATAAAGGATTAAATGAAATTTATGAACATATCCAATATAGCTTGGCATAAGCCTAAGCACAAAAAAAAAATCCACATTAGAGATTAGCACAAAACTTAGTCAAATTCATTACACAACAAAGGCTTCTATATACTTCCCCTTCAAACATTCATACTATTACGAACATACCAGAAATCTTTAATCACTATCATCTCATACCTTTCTTCTGCTTACATGACATTATGAATCGAATCATATACTACTTATTTCCTTTTGTAGACCCGTTGACATTATGAATCGAGCCATAAATGGGTCTGCTCACACAAGCTGTCAGTTAAGACGTAGCTACATGGTGTTACTCACACAAGCTGTCAAGTAACCACAACACATGCCGAAAACTCAGCAACCAGTAAGACGTACAGGACCAGCACCCAAAACATGGTAACCCCTAATGACTTGTCATTTGTATCCTATATATTCCTAAGGTTCAAACGAGATTCGAAAGTTACCGAAACTTCGTTGGATATTTTCATAGAGTCGTAATATCGATATATATATAACATAAAGGCATTTAAATTGTACATAATTCAATGCTATTTAAATTAACGAACTTACGTTAAACACGAACGGAGAAATACGATCAATTAATCAATACTTTTTTTTTACCCCAATCTAAATCCGTACGTTGCTTTTCTTGATCTATATAATCGAATTTAACTTATTCAAACTCCATTATATTCAATTTAATCCAAAAATAATATTTTGTCAAAATTACACTTTTGCCCCTATAATTTTGAATTCATTACAATTTTGTCCCTAGTTCATAAAAATGGAAATTCATGCAATTTAGTACCAACCCATTATGGTCGAATATCACCTAGGCCTTTAGCAAGTCCTATACTTCATTTATTTCACTATTTCACCACGAATAATTTTCTATTTTTCAATTTAATCCCTAATTGACAAATTCATCAAAATTTCCTTTACAAGAGTTGTTTAAGTATCACCAAACTTTCATTTTTATCATCAATCATCTAAAAAAACTAACACAAATTCATGGTAAAATCTTATAAATTTAGCAGTTTTGCAAATTAGCCCTTAAGCTAGCTAGATTAAGCTACAATGACTCTAAAAACATAAAAATCACAAAAAACTGAACAAAAATGCACTTACATGCACTAGAAATGTTGGTCGAATGCTTCAAGCCCTAGCTATGGCTTCCTATTCTTCAATTTCGATGGTCTTTCTCATTAAGGAAGATGACATTTTAATTTTCTTTTTGTTTCATAATATTAATTAGCTTAATTATAATTTTAACTTTACTTTTAACCTTTATAATTTTATTACTAAAGTCCATAATTGTCCACTAAATATGTTAATGGTATAATTACCATTTAAGGCCACTCATAATTAAATTTCATAGTAATTTAACCCATTTTTCTAATAGAACACAAGTTCTTCACTTTATGCGATTTAGTCCTTTTTATCACATTAAGCATACAAACGATAAAATTTCTTCACAAAATTTTTATCCGATGCTACTATTATGCTGTAGACATTAAAATAATAATAAAATAAATTTTAAGACATCAGATTTGTGGTCCCGAAACCATTGTTACTCTGGGTAAGTATGAATGTGAATGAATTATGACATGTGAAAGCAAGCCTTGTGCATTACGAGCTATATATGGCACGTGATTGAGTAAGTATTATATGAACTACTAATTGATCAGCTGAATATGTGCGCATTAAAATAATTAATTTATGAAAAAAAATTTAAAGTCTAATTTTACTGTAAACATACAGGTCAGTTGTAATATTTATAATTTACAATGAAACACCGAAGTATTCCAAGGATCGAACCCCCAAAGGAAGAGGCAATTGAACAATAACAGAGCATACACAATAGATGCTAAATAGCTACTAATACGATTTTATATTACCGCAATTCATAAAAGATAAGTTTGTAAAAAAATTAAATAATCTACTCCAAGGACTAAATTACAAGAAATGTAAACTAAAGGGACTATCTAGCAAATGAGTAATAAGGATTGATTGACTTCAATGTGGTTCACCAAATCTTAGACTAGGGACATAAATTGCGTAAATTACCAAGTGGTTCCATTTTATCTTCTGATATCAATTTTACTGACTTAGACGGATTAGGTCTGGTTTATCTTCTGATCTCACCGATTAATCCGAGACTAAAGAATGGGTGCGCGACAAGATTACCTTCTTGTCTCACTTTATCTTACTTTCCCTTAGAAGCGTCACTACCTAAGTTCATAGTTCTATTCAAATTAGTCTAATTTATTACGATTTAGTCTTTTGTCCAAAGATTTTACTTTATCCACATCTCCATCAACCAATCTCATTAAGGATTTAGCTACACATGCTCAAAGTTAAGAAAAAAAAACATAACAATAGAAAACAAAATAACTATGAAAGTAAAGTTTAAGAAAAATGTGAAAGTTGAGATTTTTATACAAGAAAACTTAAATAACATGAAACCAAAAGCATTTAACAAAGAAATCTAAGGCAAGAAACATAAAGGAACAAGCTTTAATAGATTTGAAGTAAAATAAATTGAAATATATTAGACTAAAGCCTAAATATTCTTGAAAGCAAGGTACAAAGACTAGAAATGTAAATAAACCTTAGCTACAGTGTTAACTAACTTAACTAACACAAAGAACATCATGAACAAGAAGTAACTACAGAAAAATAAACTCTAATCTAAGGTAGAAGAAGAGAAAAATAAAAACCCTAGAAAAATATAAAGAAAAACTAAAGAAAACTTACAGAAAACTAAACCTAAAACTAAGCTAAATATGTCTCTCTCCTCCTCAAAATTTTTTGGATGTTTTGAAAGGTGGTATGATGACTTTTCGATGCCAAATTGCCCCTACATGGGCCTTGTGTGATTGGTGGGTCGAGTAGACAAAGTTTACCCTTTTTGTCCAAGTTTGTCCCTTTGATGAAGGCAATACCACGATACCTAGAAGAGGATATCGCAATATCTCAGGAAGTATTAAACTTGGGGGTCTTCCCTGAGAGGTGGATATCACGGTACCCAAGGAGGATGTTGCAATACCACTGAAGGGTCTTTTTCGTCTTCTATATAGCAGGAGGTATGGCGGCTTCAGGGATTGGATATCGCGATACCTCTACCCTAGATGCCATTCACACTCGTTTTCGACCTCTAACACATCCCTACATCACTCAAACACACATTAGACCTCCCAATGGCACTATCGGCCAATTTGGGTAAAAAATTAGAAAATAATGAGTGGTTTTCACTTATTACCTGAAAAATATAAAAAGATGAAAATAAGGAAAAACTAAACTAAAAACTCTATTTTTCTCGAGAAAAAGCTCTTTAAGTGTGTAAAAAAAGTCTAATTTTCCATATAAATTTATAGCAAATCATATTCCCCTACACTCAAGTCTTTGCTTGTCCTCAAGCAAACACACAAAACATGCAAAAAGACGACCCACAGACTAAATCAAACAATTAAGTTACATAGTTATTCAACATCAAATTTGTACAAGAATTACTTGATCTGCTGTAATTCGGTGTAGCAGATTAAACTATTTTTCGCACTTTAGGAGCTTGAAAGTGTGTAGATTGAAATTTTTAAGTGTGTAAGACACTATTAGAAGGCGTACTAAACCGATACTAGTCACTATGTCGTAACACAGAATGATCAACATCACAACATAAGGAACAGAATGGAGAAATCACAAGACTACCTTCGATGTAGTGACACAGACTAAAGGTATCGCTACATACCCTTGAAGACATCCCAAGAAGAGTATATTGACTCCTCTGTCATGACACAGGTGCTGATTTGTCACAACATCGACTCTGCACGAGAATTAACACGAGCCAGAGGGTGTTTTGGTTCGTACAATCAAACTTAAAGCTCAAAAACGTCAGTTAACCTAGGGTTAAGGACAACGACCATTTGAAATCTATAAATAAGCTCGTTTATAACATATTATGGACATCGATTACTTAGCTTAGAATTTCTGTTTTAATTTTAGTTTAATTTTTCTCTGTTCTTAGGTTTTAGATTTACTTTCAATTTGTTCTTTGTTTTTATCTTGATATATCTGATTTGTGGAGACAATCAAACTTTGTGGATTCATTTTCATTCTTAATAGAAATCAGACTTTTTCTTAAACTCTATACTTTCGATTCCTTTATCTTGTTTACTCTTTATATCAATTTTATATTGTTTATGAAAGCCATGAGGAACTAATCCCTCTGTGGGGGATTAGCGAGTGGAGGTATGATTTGTTAATTATTTTATAGGGTTACTCAACAGATCAACTGTTTAGGAAAGGAAGAACCTAAACCCTAGGCCTAAAAACCTTATGAAGTCATCAATGTGTGAATTAACCTAAAATTGGTATGACCTATCCGTGAAAACCTTACCCCAAATCGATTTGGATTGTGAGGTCGAAAGATAAGTAGTCCTTGTCGACTCGTTATTTAGTAGAAGATCCTGTTGGGGTAGCAACTAGTTGATTGGCGAGGAACCTGAAGCAACAGATGATAAAGATTATCGAAGCAAACTAATCACCCATAACCAAATTTGCTTAATTCTACTTTTCAACCTCTTGCTATTTATTTCTTTATTATATTATATAATTATAAAAATCTTAAAAACTCCTTTTATTTATATTTTTGTACTATATCTTATTTCGAGTACTAATTAGATCTTTTGGTGTTTAGGTTAAAATTAATCTAGCACTAGCCTCCATTGGGTACGATCCTTGGAGTACTTACCCACTCCCTTGTAACTATATTACAAATGTACCCGTATGCTTACTGATACCGCCTCATATATATATATATATATATGTATATATATATATCTTTTTACACAGGGACCAAGGTCTATTACGACATGGGATGAGCTCGTTGGAAAGTATTTATAGAAATTCTTCCCTATTAGTAAAGCGGTTCAACTAAGAAGAGAAATCGTTGTTTTTAGACAGTTGGAAGGTGAAAGTTTTCACGAGGCTTGGGAACACTTTAAAACATTGATTTAGAAATGACCGCACCACGGATTCTTCGAGTGGATGCAATTACAGGTGTTTTACAATGGGTTGGATGCAAATGCAAGGTCCAGATTAGACAGAGCAGTAGGAGGAGCTCTTATGAACAGAACGTACGAGGATGGTACAAAATAATTGAAAACATGACATTGTACTCCTATTAATGGCCCATTAAACAATTCACATATGGCCAGAAACCTACTATGGTAAAAGCTATTCAAGAATATGAAAAGTACTAACAGTTAGTGGATAGACTTAACTGCATTGAATATGCTAATAATACACCGTTTATGTATGGAGGAGACAAACTGCTCTTCCATTATATCAGTACTCCTACCGAGGATGTGAATTATATCGAAAATAGAGGTGGAAACCCATATTCAAATACCTACAATCCCGAATAGAGAGATCACCTGAACCTAAGATGGGGAGGAAATCAAGGAGGTAATAGTTCAAATCAAGCTAAAAATACTATTACCCTCCTTATTTGCAGAAACCTCAAGGTAAAACCAACCCAAGTGACCATAATGTATATAGTTAATGTCTGGATAGAATCGAGGGAGAAATGTAGTCAATGAGAACAGACATAAAGCAGGTGCAGTCTAACTACACCAACTCTACAAGGATATTGACTAAACTTGAAAATTAAATGGGCCAATTGATGAACATGATGGGGGATATCAAAAGACAAATTGATGAGCATGATGGGTGACAAAATTTGTTGAGATACCATTGAGTTGATTACTCGACGTACGATTTGTTTTTCGTGCACATGTTAGGTTATATTCAAAATAATGAATTTCGACTTCAGTATCCAAAGAAGATCCTGAACTCAGCAATGTTAGTGTATTTGCGTTTTCGAATAGTTTGGCATGTACCTATTTAGATGAGTCACTGTTAATATACATATATTTATGTTTATATGAACTTAAGTATAAAATTAGTATTTATTGAATTTATTTAATAGTGTTATTATATACTCATAAGTAAGTTATATGAATTGTAATGTATTCGTATATAAATTACTTGTAGTTACCTTGGCAACAGATGTGACACACTGTAGCTCGGACTCGGCGATCAAGTTGAATATGGGGTGTTATAGTAACATTCTAACTTCTGATCAGGGAGTGAGTCATAGCATTCCAATTCCACAAATTTCTGAAAATGAGGCGAAAAGTGCCTTCTTCAGTATGATGAGTTAGTAATTTACCGAGTTTATGCGAGCCAACCTTGCGGCTTTGCAAATGAAAATATCTTATTAATAATTTTTATTATTTTTTCTATAAAATGTTGTTAGCTTTTAAAAGAGTTTTGTTATAATAATAACAAATGATCATTTTTTTTTATCTTTGATTATTTTTTAATTCTTTAAAATAGTTGACATAAGCTTATTTATCTTAAACTTTGGCACTAGTTTCTTCTTCTTATAGTCACATGTGTCTTCATCTATTTTACAGTTTGATACCAATTTTGTTCGGGCTGGAGATGGTACTTAAGTAAAACTTTTCCAATAAGGATAACTTTAAGATTTGAACTTGATTCAAATGCCTAGGAAAGAAGTCCACTTCCACTCTTTCTAGCTTTTGACACTTTTTACAATGAAGTATACATAAAATCATTAGAATCTAAAAAGGGATAAATATCAACTTTATACATAAACTTTGATCCAATGTGCAATTTGATACATGAACTTTGATTTAGTGCAATTATACACATGAAACTTGAATTGTGGTTCATGTATATACATGACCAACTGATTTTACATTAATATTTATCCGGATCTAAAAAAGTCTTTAAGTATACTCTCCATGTGGATTCCTTTTATATTTAAATTTTTATTTTCAATATTTTTGTCTCTTTATTTTTAATTTGAAAATTGAAATTTAATTGATAATATCTTAAAAGAAGTTTCATTAATTTAAATTATGCATCATTTATAAAATAAAAATTTATCACATAGTAAATGTAAAATCACATAAAAACCATGAGAATCAATTCTTTATTGGCCCAACAAAGTCTAGGTTCCTCTTCATTGTGAGACCCTCGGTGTGTATTGATGGATTTCACTTATACCGCCAAAATAATATTTTTTAAGAAAAAATGAGTTTGTTTAATATAGACCTTTAGTAATTAATGCCTTGGTAATAAATTATGCGTAGCATATTTTACTTTCAAGATATATATACATATATTAATAAATTTATTTAATATATATTAAATAATTTAATTAGCAGATATATAATGTGCAACATTGATTAATAATTTATATTTGAAATTTATTTAATATTTATAAATAATTTTCGATTGAGTTTTTGTTCGATTAGTATGCTCATTGTTAACGATATAAAAAGATGTGAGCTTAAATGTGTTGAAGCGCATTATGCTCCTATTTATGGGTTAGGAAGGATTATGGATAATTCTAAGTAGAACACTCGAATAATTTACCGCCCTAGATTTATAATTAAAAAAAAACATTTCAAATCAAAATTCAAAATTTTATTTATTTATTTCAATTAAAATTAAAAATGTCACATTTTTTTAAATGTTTATTGTTTTAAAATGTATTTATATATATTTTTTTATAATTTTATATCACTTTTTCACCTTAAATACTAAACAATATTATTTGGTGGAGAAAAAAAAAAGCATTTTGAAATCCTATTTTCTTAAACCAAGTTTTTTGTTTTTCTAATCCTAAGTTTTGTCTTGATGCCCCAAGTTGAAAAAGTAGGAAAAGGATAGGGAAGGAAAGCGTTATTCAACTTTTCTTCTTCAATCGTCAAATTAACATACATTTTTAGTCATCTTTGTTCTACCTCTTCTGTCAAATCTGTTCCTTTTTATTTTTATTTTATAGTAATCAATGTGCTTTACGTAATGACGCTCCTTTTTATCTTTTTGACCGAATCAAAACCTTTCTCCAACTTCACAACAATAATAATAAACCCTCAAATTAAAAGAAAAAAACAGTTTGTTCAGTTGTTGCTAAATGCTAATTATGAGATGACTGAATGAAAGTCACAGCTATACCTACCAAATAAAATCCGCTTGTGCGCAATGCACCCCATGGAAGGATAACTAGGAAAAGCCGCCACATATATATAATTATGATTTACATTTTTCAAAATAATCAACACTAGTAATAATCCCATGCTATAATTATGGTTTATAAATATTGTATATTAATCAATTAAATACTTATTAATTTATTTTTAATTATCTTTTATTTAATATTTTTTAAATAAGAATAATTTAATCAGTGATTAATAATAAATTTGTTCTATATTAACGTTTTTTTTTAAATTACTTATTTTAATTTTTATTTTATTGTATTAAACTATAACTAATATATTATATTTTTAACTTAAAAATTAAAATTTATAAAATTTTATTTAAGGCCGTTCTTAAATTTACTTGCAAATTATTTTTGGATAAATCATTTTAAATATATCAATTAAAAAGAATGAATTGAGTACACTTGCAAATATATTTTTTCCATCGGAGGAGGTGAAGGTGAACTTGAATTTGAATTCAAATTAAATAATACAATATTTAAATTTAATTATCTAGACTATTAATAGAATTTTTAATTGAGTTGATCTCACAAGTTAATTGGGTATAATTAGCTCGGTTAGAAAATGATTAATATATCTTTTATTAAATGACTATTATTATTATTTTGATGATTTTTTCATACTTTTATATAGTTTTTAAATAAAAAAAACCTAAAATTAAGATGTCTAAGGATTGAACTCATGTTTAATGGATATATAAACAAATTCTTTACCATTACGCTAGTAATAATGTAACATCCCTAACACTCCTTGAGATGAGAATGGTGTTATTTCGAGATTTGCATGTGTTAGAACCTTTGAAGTAAATAAAATAGAAATTATTAGTGTCAGTTGATAAGGTAGTTGGATACCGTAGGAATCGTAGGAAATAAAAAGGACTTTTGAATTAAGAGAAATTAATTTGAGGTATTAACTAAATTGTAATAGTGTAAAAAGTATTGGGACAAAAGTATGAGGAAGTGAAGGAAAAAAGAGGTAGGATTAGAAGTGCAATTTAACCAAGAGAGTGCTATGAAGTGTGGATCAAATTGAAATTAATTGTGAGCCACTAAGTGTATATGCTAATGTTTAGATTTTTTTTAGTTAAATATTTTTAATGTTTAATTCAATAGAATTTTATTATAGAAGAGTTTATAAACCTCTTCCATCGTCATCCATCCTCAGGTCATTCTCTTTTTTCTTTATAGCCAATTTTCATTTTAGTCCTTTCCACCATTTCCAACCACCTCAAGTTTAAAAACTTTAAATTTTTTAGTGAAATCAATGGAACAACCTCATAGCAAGCTAAGTTTTTTGTAAAGTTAACTAGTATTCACATTGGAGGAGAGATAAAAGTGAAGTTAGGGATTTGGATAGAGTTCAAGGTAAGGATGATGAAAAAAATTGAATGTCGATAATGGCAATATAGAACAATCTCAAAGCAGAAAGAAAGAAAAATAAGAACACAGATTTTACGTGGAAACCCTTTCAGGAATAATACCACGGGCAAATGAGAAGAAAATTCACTTGAAATAGCCGATTTTGGGCTTAGTCGAAACAGTGGTTTTGGGACCACAAATCTGAAGTTGAGAAATTATTTTTATTATTATTTTGGTGTCATATGATTATTTGAAAATTTTGGTGTAGTAATTTTAGCGTTTGTGAGCTTAATTGTGAAAAATGACTAAATCACATAAAGTGCAAAAGTCCTGTTTTAATGGCCAAAGGTGTCAAATTTCTAGGAAACTTATATTGGGGGTCTTTAAAGTGAAATTAGGCCATTAGATAAGTGATGGCCGGCCAAGGGACAAGGAAAATTCAAATGGTCAAATATTAGATGGGTTTTGGTGGCTTAATTGACAAAATAGAAATAAAATAAAGAAAGGATGATATCACTTCATCATTATCTTCTTCTTCATCGATTTTTCAACATCAAAAAGGGGGTTTAGAGAGCTCAAAATATCATCCATTTGTATCTCTTGCAAGTAAGTCATTTTGAATGTTGTTCTTGATGATTTTTGTATTTTTGTACCCCTTGTAACATGAGCTTTCTAAAAAGGGGACTATTTTGCAAAATGGGTGAAGGTCTAGGGTTTTACCATGAAAGCATGTATGTTGGTAGTGAAATTTTAGGGAAGAAAATGAATCTTGGTTGTTAAACAAACAACTTTTGTGAAGAGGTTTTCATGGAAACCCTAGCTAAGGACCATTTTTGCATAAGTTATAAATTATGTGGTGAATGTGTGTATTAATGGGAATTATGGGCTGATTACATTATAAAAAGAATTTGTTTAGGCTTAATACTTAAAGAAATTCGATAAAATCGAATTTACGAGCCTAGGGGTAAAATCATAATTTTTGCAAAGTTTGAGGGCAAAACAGTCATTTTACCAAAGTACGAGTCTTAAATTAAATTGAATGATTTGAGTACTAAATAAGCCAAAATTTGACATTTTAGATCAAGAAAAACATGATTCGGGCCTTGATCGAGGAAAGAACAAAGTTTACGAGGATTAAGTTCGTTCCCATCATTTTGTACCGAGGTAAGTACATATGTAAATAATGTGTCATGGTAGCTTACTTTTAAATGTGTTGATAATATATATATTTAAATGTTTTATTGTTATCATGTATCATAAACTTATTTGTTACCATGAAAGTATGAATAATTTGATATAAGAGTAACCTATATTATGAGTAAGTGCAGTGACATTGGGTTAGATTTGAAATCCCGTTGAACCTTAGGAATAGTATAGGATACACAAAGTAGGTCATGAGAAACTATGTTGTCTGAACTCATGAGTTGTGTCTGAGTTCATGAGATGAATGTTATATGCAATGTGGATTCGGGTAATGGCTTTGTGACTAAACCCGTGAGTAACTCGCTGAGTGAGCATTTCATGTTAACGCTATATGGGTTCGAGTGCTGACTTTGTGTATAGACCCGTGAGTAGCTTAATGAGCAGGCGTTACATGACAGTGCTATGGGGTCTGGGTACTGACTGGGTAAAAATGCCCGTGAGTAGCTCAAAATGCTAGCATTACATAGCATGGTGTAGCTCTGGTTACTTATATGGCACTTAGGTGCGAACTTCCTGTGTATCCATTAGTATTCTGTGTGTTCAACGGGTAACTCAAAAAGTGAGTTGGTGATAATTCCAATGAGGTATGTCATTACAGAAACTGAATTTGAGTCATTTTACGGGCGATTACAGGTATATATACTAAACTTATGAATAAGGCTTTATCATGTGACGAGATGTAACAAATATGAATAAATGAATTGAAGAGTAAGAGTAAGACATAGAGTTCTAAATGATATATATCATTCAAGTTAAATAAATCACCATCTGATGAATGAGTTCTTACTTATACTTTATTTGTAGATATGTACTTACTATGCTTTATGCTTGCTCCTTTCCATTTTATTTTCTTATAGTGCCATCAAGCTTGTATCGGGGATCAAGGGACGTCGGAGGCATTGATCACACTATCACTTGAAGCTTATGGTATAGTTAAATTTAATCATTAAAAATTCTGGCATGTATAAGGACTCAAACCTTTGGCTTAGCTTCTTGTTAGATTAGCCACATGTGTTGGTTTTTAATATGGATGTGATATTATTTTGTATAAGCTATGAATGATGGCTAACATTAATTATTATTAGAAGCTTTTGATGTAAGTTTGCAATGGTTGTGGCTGATTTGGTCATATATTTTGTGCTTGTATTGGTTTAGTTGATTTTGTGTAGATTAATACAAGTACGGGTGGCAAAGAGCTTGGTAAATAGCCTTATTTTGTCCACATGGGAAGACACATGGGCGTGTGTCTAGGCCGTGTGTGACACACGGTCTGAACCACGGACGCGGAATCCAGCCGTGTGTCCCTGCACTTAAATTTTACGAGTTAGTTTGCATGGTAGTAAACACATAGGCGGAGACACGACCGTCTGTCTCAGCCGTGTGGAGGAAATGGCCTATGGCCACGGGCATGTGCCTTGGCCGTGTGTCCCTAGATTGTTGCTGAAGTTAGAAATAGAATGTCAAGGTTTTTAGACACGGGCTAAGACATGGGCGTGTCATGGCCGTGTTAGGGACACGGGCCATGGACATGGGCGTGTGTCATGCCGTGTGAAAACCCCTGTGTGTTCGAATTTGGAATTTAATTCACACGGTCTCGGGGCAAGGGCGTGTCCCCTTGTGCTTAGGCCGTGTGAACCACAGGGGCCTTTGGTACGGCTAGGTCAATAGGGTCACACGGGCGTGTGCTGATACGTGATATTCATGACAGGTTTTAAATATTTATAATGAATCGTTCTTGAAACTAACTATTATAACGATGAAGGAAAGTGTACCTATCGAACAGTAGTATAACTTTAGCAAGACCGAAATCGAACCCAAATGAACTAAAAGTACTAGTATTAACTTCCTTTTTATTATCTAGCCTAAAAAATAAAAGGGTTTTGTTTATCTAACTAATTAATTAAACTAAGAAATCACAGAAAAGAAATTTGGGGAAAATACTTTTGGAAAAACGATTGAATTAAGACAATACCTAAGGAAAAATCCACCTAGACTTCACTTGTTATTTAAATTTTCGGACGATTTATTCATTTGACTTGATCCATAGAAATCCCTAAGTTATATTATTATCCCTCTCGAGACTAAAAACATCTAACCCTAGGTTGAATAATTGAAATCTCTTTCTAATTAACTCTCTAGGGTTGTTTTAACTCGATCTATGGATCCCCTTATTAGGTTTCACCCTAATCCGGCAAAATCTTGTCACCCTATCTCTAGGCGCACAATCAGCTCCGTTTAATTATGAAAAATGTACTCTTAGATAGGGTCTATTCCTTCTCTGAATAAGAGCTTAACTTGAATCAACATCCTAGAATATCAAGACAATAATTAAGAACACATAATTAAGAACAAGTCAAATATTTATCATACAATTCAGATAATAATAACAAGGTCTATCTTAGGTTTCATTCCCCTTAGGTATTTAGGGGTTTTAGTTCATAACTAAAAAGGTAAACATCTCAGAAGAATAATGAATACAAAACATAAAGAAAAATCCAAAACTCCTGAAGGGAAATTGAAGGGAAATCTTCAGTATTGATGATGAATCTGGCTTCTGAGATGGATCAATCGGCTTTCCTTGAGCAGTTCCCTGCTTCCTCCTCTATGGCCCATTTTCCTCCTCCTCTAGGGTGTATTTATAGGCTTTAGAATGCCTAAGAACCCTCAAAATTGGCCTTTTCTGAATTGGACTCAATTTGGGCTCAACAAGGACACGCCCGTATGCGATTACTTCAGGCCGTGGTCAAGCTTGTTAAATAGGCATGGGCATATGGTCCACCTCTGTTAGTCGTGCTTCGATTCTGCCAAATTGACACGGCCGTGTGGTCTTCCCGTGTGAGGAAGTCTAGGCCGTGTTGATTTCGTACGTTGGCCCATTGTCTCCATTTTGGCCTGTTTCTCGTTCCTTTCACTCTCCTATGCTCACCTAAGTATAAAACATGAAATTAAGGGATTAGGAGCATCGAATTCACCAATTCTAAGGAGAAACCATCCATAAATGCGTTAAGCACGGGGTAAAAATATGTATAAATTACGGTTTATCATATGCCCTGTTTTATGATGAAAATTTTCTAAGCCCTCAAATGTTCCCAAAATCTTCGGTTTAGTCCCGAACTATCTCAACGTATGATTTGCGCCTCGTAAGCCCGTTTAAGGGACATTGTACTTGAGAACAAAAAGTTTTAAATAGAATGAATTTTTTTTTATAGTCCAATTTTGGCTGAGTGCTTATGTTAAAGTTCGGTAATACCTCATATCCTATCCTGGTGTCGGACATGGGTAAAGGGTGTTGCATCACTAATGTTAAAATTCGAATGATATAATAGGAGTTTCAATTACATCTATTTAAAGGTTGAAAAATGTTATTCTAATCAATGTCAAATAGATGAAGTGTAGTAAGGTTGAAAAACCTTATTGTAATCAATGTCAAATAAAAGAAGCATTGTTTTATATAGATTTTACTTTATTTTACTTTATTTTAATTTACCACTGTATTTTATTTTAACAAGGATTTGAGTCACTCAACTTTAACAATATCCATCTTGACACGAATTCTCAACGAACAAGTTCTTCACCACGAACTCTCAACGAACAAGTTCTCCACCTCATCGACAAAACCCTTTAACGGGTGGTCTTCAATAATGAACACCATCCAAGTCCAAGAAATTCTCAAACTTGGTTATAGGAAGTGACTTAGTCATCATATCTACAGGATTTTCATGAGTGCTAACTTTGCTCACAACAGTATCTCTACAAGCAATAATATCACGCACAAAATGATATTAGATATCAATGTGTTTTTTTCTCTTACAAAACATTTGATCTTTCGTAAAAAAGATGGCATTTTGACTATCCAAAAGCATTATACTGATCTGAAAGTCTTTACTGAGTTCACCAAAGAGTCCATTTAACCAAATAGCTTCTTTACAAGATCCAGTAATCACCATGTACTCAGGTTTAGTAGTAGACAAAGTAACCGTAGTTTGCGAAGTGGCTTTCCAATTGATTGCGCAACCCCCAATAGTAAAGACATTCCCTATGAGAGATCTTCTTTTATCAAGGTTTTTAGCAAAATCAAAATCAACATACCCAATGACTCCATCTCTAGTTCTTCCAAACTATAAGCAAATATCAGTAGTATCTCGTAAGTATCTAAAAATCCATTGAACTACTTTCCAATGTTTTTTACCGGAGTTTGCCCTGCATCTACTAACTACACTAACTGCATATGATAAATCTGTATGTGAGCAAACCATAGCATACATGAGAGATCTCACTACACCAGAATATGAAACACATGACATGTAATCAATCTCATCACCTGATTGTGGAGACAAAGCCGATGAAAGTCTAAAGTGGGCTGCTAATGGAATACTAACAAGCTTGGCATTCTGCATATTGAACCTGCAAAGAACTTTCTCAATGTACCCTTTTTTGACTTAGGTACAATTATATATTTTTCTATCTCTAAGAATCTCCATCCCAAGTATCTTATTTGCTGCTCCCAAATATTTCATCTCAAATTATTCACTAAGCTGAGTTTTGACCTTTCTTATATCTCATTTATCTTTGGCTGCTATCAACATGTCATCAACATAAAGAATTAGATATGCAAAAGAACCATCATGTTTTTCTTAAAATAAACACAACTGTCAAAGCTGTTTCTTTTGAAATCATGAGTAGTCATAAATGAATCAAACCTCTTGTACCACTACCTTGCTGACTGTTTCAGGCCATAAAGGAACTTTTTCAGCAAGCAAACATAGTCCTCTTTTTCTAAGAATCTGGTTGTTGCATGTAAATATCTTCCTCAAGTTCTCTATGTAAGAACATTTTTTTACATCTAGTTGTTCAAGCTCCAACATACATGGCCATAATACCAAACAAGGCTTGAATCGAATCACAATTGGAGAAAACACATCTGTGAAGTCTTCACCTAGAATCTGACTGAAACCTTTTGTAATTAGTCTTGCTATTTGGATTCTTATGGAGCAATTTCATCTCTTCTTGCATGACAATCATCCACTTTCCTGAATCTTCACAACTATCTACCTCGGAATATGTAGATAGCTCTTAATTTGCATCTATATTTTCAGCCACATTTAAAGCATAAGCAACTAGATCAACCTTGCCGTATCTCTTTGGAGGTTTAATTTCTCTTCTAGTTCTATTCTTGACAATAGCATATTGTGGTAAAGAAGTAACTCTACTTTGAGTTTCTGTACTAACTTGAGAAGTAGACTTTGTTGTAAATCCTAGATCAATATAAAAATCCATCTTCTTTTGTTAGTCTTTATTAGAAGAGTCTTTAAGAGATAAGTTAGGTAGTATAGCAGTTTCATTGAAAATAGCATCTCTGCTAATCACAACTTTCCTCGTTTCAGGATACCATAACTTATACCCTTTAACACCAGTCTTATAACCAAGAAAAACACATTTAATATATCTAGGCTCTAATTTCCCATTATCAACATGAGCATACGCGAGACACCCAAAAATCTTTAAATCAGAATAATGAGCAGAAGTACTAGACCATACCTCTTGTAGAGTTTTTTTTTCTTAGTGAAAATTGACAGAGATTGATTAATCAAAAAACATATTATAGAGGTCACTTTAGCCTAGAATGACATTGGTAAATAAGCATTCAACAACATGCATCGAACCTTTTCCATGATTATTCTATTCATTCATTCTACAACAGCGCTTTGCTATAGAGTATGATAAATTGTTAAGTGTCTCACAATCCCTTTTGATTTGTACAATTTATTAAACTCATCAGAACAAAATTCCAAGACATTATCTGTGTGGAGGTGTTTTATCTGTATTCTTGCCTGCTTCTTGATTATAGTCTTTCAATTTTTAAACGTGGACAATACATCACTTTTTTTCTTTAAGAAGAATGCCCAAACTTTTTTTAAAAAATTTGTCAATGATCGTCAACATATAATTAGTGTCACCCCTCGAAGGCACTCTGGATAGTCCCCAAAGATCAGAATGAAAATAATCCAACATTCCCTTCATGTTATGGATTCCTCTGGTAAATCAAACTCTCTTTTCCTTTCCAAAAATGCAGTGCTAATAAAACTTCAATTTGTTAATGTCTTTTCCATCAAGAAGTCCTCTTTTGCTTAATTTTCCCATGTTGTTCTCACTCATATGTCTTAGATGCATATGCCAAAATCTAGTAACATCATCACTTGACAAGGAAGAGGAAGCGACGACTACATCACCAGTAATAGTAGAACCTTTATAACTTAGCAATCTTTTTTTTGCCCTTTCATCACAACGAGGGAACCCTCGCTAATACTCAGAACCCCACTTTCAGCTGTGTACTTGTGCCTTTTTAAATCAAGAGTACTCAACAAAATCAAATTCCTCTTCAATTCTGGTACATGTCGTACGTCATTAAGTGTTCTGACAACTCCATTGAACATCTTAATTTTGATCGTGCCAATACTTACGATTTTACATGAAGCATTATTTCCCATCAAAACCACACCTTCGGACAATATTTCATATGTTGTAAACCAATCCCAATTTGGACTCATATGGAAGGTGCAACAAGAATCGAGGATCCACTCCTTGCTCACTTTAGAGTTATCGGCAGAAGCAACTAAGAGTTCACAATTGTTGTAGTTTTCTACAACATCAGCTTTACCGGATTGTTTTGGATGTTTTCTCTTTTGATTGGTAGCCTCATCTTGTTCTGTATCTTACAACACTCAGGTTTAATATGCTCTTTCCTTTTGTAAAAGTTAGAGGTTTTACCTCTTTTTAAATATCTCGATCTAACCTCAGATTTACTACGATGATTTCGTTCATGTGTCCTCCCACAATTATTATCAATATTCCATTATTGTCTCCTACGAAAAATAAGACCCTCTCCCTAAGAGTCAGATCTAACCACAAGATGTTTCATCTTGTCATATGAAGTTAAGGAAACATAAACTTCATCAATTGTAAGAGATTCACAACTATATAAAATCATATCTCTAAAGGTTGAATAAAACGAGGGCAACAAACAAAGTAGAATTAACCTTAAATCTTGTTTATCATACTAAACCTTCATGGCCTCTAGATCCGAGAGAATTTCTTTAAACATAGTTAAATGTTCGTGCACAGATGCACCTCCCTCCAAACGACAAGCATAAAGATGTTGCTTCATATGTAACTTTCTAGTTAGGGTTTTTGACATGCATAGCTACTGCGCGTTTTCCCATAATGCAGTGATGGTCTTCTCCTTCATCACGTCTTGTAGAATTTCATTTAAAAGATGCAGATGTAATTGTGTTAAAGCCTTTCAATCTTTACGCTTTTTATTTTCCTTCGTCAATGTCAAAAGCATATTATTTGTCCCTAGTAGGGGATCTTCCAAATCCATCTGCGCAAAAATTGCTTGCACCTTTATCTACCACAATTCGAATATGGTGTTGTGATCTAACAGCGAAATATCATACTTCAATGTCGCCATTACTGTGATCGAGATAAGCAACCTGAAAAGTTCCTAATACCAATTTGTAAAAAATTATAATATAGAACGATCACACAGCAAAAAGAAAAAAAATAAGAACATGCAGATTTTACGTGGAAACCGTTTTAAGGAAAAAACCACGGGCAGAAGAAAAGAAAATTCACTAATGTTGAAATTTGAATGATACAAGAGAAGTTTCAACTACATCTATTTAAAGGTTGAAAAACCTTATTCTAATCAATGTCAAATAAAAGAAGTATAGTTTCTTATGGATTTTACTTTTATTTTATTTTACTACTGTATTTTATTTTAACAAGGATTCAAGTCACTCAACTCTAACAAATAATGAGATTTCTTTAAAGATTTCGTGTTTATTTCATTAGAAGTGCATAGAAATGATATGTGATTATTGCTTTGATATTAAATATTGTATATGTGTGATATGTTAATGACGAGAAAGAGAACAGAGGTGATCGACAAGGTCTTCATTAGGGGGAAATAAGTAGCAAAAGAGTACAGGAAGAAAAAGGCTCAACCAAGCGTTTGATTGTAAATACTTCAAGAATTTTATTTTACCTAACTTAATCTAAGTGTAAGCCATATTAAAATGGTTATATGATTAATTTATATATGAATATGTTAATATTATATATAAAGTTAATGGATGAGTTGTGAAAATATGGATTTAATTTTAATTACAAAATGAATAGATTATGTTTCGTATTTACCAGGGTAATCCTAATTTTCCAATAGTGCTTTACTGGGCCACCAAAGCTTCAAGTAGATGGGTGATCTGCCACAATTCGTTGTTCCAAATTAGGCCCAATTCTATACTTAACGAGTTGGTCATATAGCAAATCAATATAATTTCTATTAAGTTTCAATTCATAGGACCTAGTAAATAAAATGAGCAATTTTATGTGTTTTATGACCTTCAAGGCCAATCTAGGCCTAAGAAAATACTAACATGTTGATTAAGTGTATAGGACATCATTCAAGGGCAAAAAGAAAGTGGACTACGCCCGATGTTGCAATATGGAGTTAGGATGTCGTTATACAACAAGCAGAATACCAAAGGAGTAGCCTGTCAAGGATGTTGCAACACAGCTTAAGACATCAAGAATAAAACAAACTACCTTTGATGTCAAGAAAAAAAGCATGAGGCTATCATGACACAGCTACGACGAGGCCAATTTAATGAGTAAGGGTGTTTTCGTCTACACAATCTAAATTAACATGCTCGGTCGTCCTTACTTGACCTAGTTAGGTCATAATACATGTAATCTATAAATACTCACTTAGAACAACACATTAGGGGGATTCATAGGTTTTTATTCTCATTGTTTATTTTTACTTACTTAGTGTTATGTTCTTGTAATCGGAAGATCTTATTCCGAAGTGAGACTTTCACGAGTGGAGATTGTTTCAGAGCCACGGTTTTATCGATAAATCCATTAGCATCTCTTTCATTTGTTCTATTCTTTATATTTCTTTATTTAACATTGTTAATTGAATGTCTGTGTAAATATTAGAATTAATTTATACTTTATACATGTTTCAATTGTACTAATCTAATTAATTAATTAATTAACAAGTAGAGTTCAATTTGGATTGGTTAGCTTTAATTGAGTGCAATTAAACCCTAGGATTGATGACCATATGAATTCATTTGGGTAAGAATTAACCCGATGTCTGTATTTCCTACCAAGCATCATTCAACAGATTAGTGGTTAGAGAAGGAAGAACTTAAATCCTAGGCTTGACGACCTTAAGAAGTCATATAGGTGGGAATTAAATCAAAATTGGTATTTTCTATCCATAAAAACCTTCACCTACCCTGGTCTAAAGTATGTCATCGAGAGATGAGTAGTTCTTTCCAACTAGTTAGGTTAGTAGAAGGTTGAGAAGCCCTGCTAGGTTAATTAGTAACCAACTATTTTAGAACCCTACACCAATAATTAATCAGGTAAATAATTATATCTAGGCTAAAGGAACTCACACAGTTGAAACAAGGGATAAGAGAAGCTGATACATGAACTTAGGAATAGATTTAGGTTTAATTCAATTTATTTGGTTATTATTATCATATTGCTTCCAGATTAATACTACTAATTCGTGAATCAAGTATATTAGTATTTATTTTCGTTAATTGGCTTAAGAACAGATTTCTCCAAACTATAATCCCTAGCGTATGATCCTCGAAATACTTACCAAGTGTTTCGTTGTAAACAAACAATATTACAACCCAACTCGTATACTTGCATTTCTTTAGTTGTGGTATTCTCACTTTCGATGTTGGTACACCGGGAGGCGGTCAAGTTGTTGGCGTCATTGCTGAGGATTACAATAGTGATAATTGTTATTGAATCAATTATTTTAAATAATATTAGTTAAAAGACGAATGAGTTAGATTGTGTTCTAATTTTATTTATTTATTATTCCAATTTTACTTTCACTTTAATTATTTTTATTATTTTCCTTGTTAATTAAGAAAATTTAATAATGAGTGCAATTAAATATGATTATAGTTGGTATGAAGGAAAAACGTGCGATGATTCATACGATGACGAAACTTTGATGAACCAATGGAGTTTGAATAGCAAATGTGAAAAAGAAAGGTATACATATGAATCACTCTATAAGTTAGATAGTAAAAAGATTTATATGCCCAAATACCCAACCGAGTCTCTTTGTAATCTACAAGCAATAATGTCATATGAATCAATTGAGTTTGACAAACTTTCAGCCCAAAATATAGGCGCGTGCATAGATAAATTTGATGATGATGATAGTTGGTCTGAGTCAAATGAGTTGCCCTTTTGGTATGATGATTGGCATAATAATAGAGGACAAATTTGGTTGAACAGAGTCCGAACATCTAGATGATCTATCTTACAATGCATATAGGAGTTATGACTACGGAGACAAAAGCAAGTATTAGAAGGAACCCTAACGTGAGCCAAAAAAACATCCATCTGAGTGTGATAAAATCTATCGAGCCAACAAAGAAACATCTAAGATGTTATCAAACATGTCAGATATGGTGGCAGAAACGGTGAATATACTCCGAGAGATATTAGAGGCGTTAGCCCCATTAGAAGAGGTCGTACATGATGTTCTCAACTCTGACCATGATGACCGGTGTATTTTTGAAAATCTTCTAGACTTAGATGATGGAAATCAACAAGAGTTTGGAATTGACAACTGTGATGATGAATTGAAGATAACCCAAGTTATTCTCGACCCAATTAATGTTTAATCAGACATAACAATAGATGTAGCCGCTGACGTAAAAGTAGAAGTAACCACTAACTTGGAGCTTAAACCAATCTTGAATGAATATGTAGAAGAGCTAATACACTTTTTGGCCATAGTCGAGAAGGTACCAGCCGAATAGACCAATGAGGTCAATTCATTTTCATCCGAAAAGGGAAATAAAGCTCGAGTGACCAGAACTTTACGCGATATGGAGGGGAGGAAACTCAAGGCAATAATACCCTAGAAAATGATTTGGGGTTGGCTTGAATTTGGTACCAAATGGCTTGTAATGTGGATGTCGCATCGCTTAAAAATAAGACAACATCATTGGAATCAACCAAAGGGGTTGATTCATATATATTGATAGCGAAACAAACATTGAATTAAAATGTCAAGAACCAATTGGAAGTTCTTATATGGTGGCGACATAGATCTCCCTAGTTTTTAAAGAAATTCCAAAGCAATTGTAGATTCCATTAAGTAACAAATTGAAAAATTGAATAAGCCAGAAATTGGGTTCGATGTTGCGACATTGCACCCTAATGTCATGATATCCAAGACAGAACACTATATCACAACTTTGAAAGGCCAAGTTTATTCGAATTCTTTTATTTAGACGTTCGGCCATCCATCATCAATACTTCTTTGTCTTCTTATATTTATTTTATTTTTTTTACATTATAATTCATATTTTTTGTCATAGAATTTTTTTTAAGTACTTTTCCATTCACTTAGAGCACACAAATTCCAAGATTATCATAACAATAAGGACTCGGCCTACTTAGGGAAGTTTTTTTGTTTGCACTTTAATTATTTTACATTAAGGGCAATGTGTGTTCTAAAGTGTGGGGGAAAGCACATAGGATTAGTTTTTTGTGTGTGTTTAATTTGTTTTAGCTGATTATTTACCAAAAAAAAATGTTATTGTTTTTGTTACATGGTGCTTGGATTATATTAACATTGTGAATAGTGGTTGAACATAATAAAACATGTAATGATTTTTGTCAAGTATGAAAATTTTTATTGGTATGAGATAATTTGATTACTTTTAAGAGAAAATGATTAGGTTACTTAGTTAAATTGCATAATAGATTAGAAGTACCTAAGTAAGAATATTTGATTATGCCATATGAGATATAAGTTTTATAGATAGTTGTAGAAACATGAATGCTTGAATTGATTATTATTCATTCAGTTTAATTCGAAGTATGAAAGAAATTGTGTATGGTGGGATGCTTAGGGATGACTTAAGACATTGTTTGAATAGCTAGTTCTCAAATTACCATTGCTATGAATCCCTAGTCTCTTTATTTGAGCTTTATAACTCCTTTTTGATTAACCAAAGATATTGAAACCCAAAAGCCAAACAAAAATTGAAAACTTGAACTCTTCCCTATCCTTGGTCCTTTAATACATTACAAAATAGACTTCAAGCCAAAGATAATAAGGGTTTAGGCAGATACATCATGGTGACTTGAAAAAATGAAAAAGGAAAAAACAATGTAATACAATAATTATAGGTTAGACAAAAATGTGAGACAAAGAAAAATCAAAAAAAAAAACAAAAGTAAAAACAAGAAAAAGTATAGAACAAAAATGAAAGTATTGTGAGTGAGAAAAGAGTAAAAAGTCAAGTGACAAAACAAAAAGTAATAAAAGTGAAAAATAACACTCAATCATCAATACACCAAAACTTGTTAAACTGACCATATTTGCTAGTATTGTATTGTATCTTCCTACATGGATAGATAAGGAAGGTGAAAGAATGAAATAAAAGGTGGTGAGCTTGGAAGAAACACTTAGGGGGAATAGAGTGAACAATGACATGTGCCTAACTATTTTTAGTATTCGAATCATTTTAAGCTATATATTTATTTAAACTCTTACCGTCCTAAGCCTCAGAACATTACAAGCTTAGAAGACCAATGTGACTTAAGCGTTCTCCATGCATAATCTTCTAGAATTACTAACAATTATACTTAATGAATATTTTTTATTCGCATGATTGTGTCTACTACATATTTGTTTGATTGATGTTAATGGTGATATTCTTAAACATTTTTTCATGGGGATTACTTCTAAGTTGTTAGTAATGCAACTTTATAAACTAATCCTAATTTACTTTCAAAAGTTTTCAAAGCATCAAAATATCAAGATTAAGTTACATGTGAGATAAGAATTGTTATACCTTTAATATTTGACAACCATGTTCGTAGTAGTAATAAAATCCAAGGGACGTCTTTTTTTTCATATTATATGTCTAGACTTCGTTTACTTGAGGACGAGAAAAAAAGTTAAGTGTGGGGGAGTTTAGGTGTGAGGTTCTTATTTACTTCCATCGTCACTAACTCTAGCTTGTTTAAAGAAAGAAACCAAGTCAACTTTTTTATTTTTCCTTTTTTGTTTATTTTTATTTTTTTCATGTTTATTTGCAGCTAATTTTTTTATATTTGTCTTCAATTTTATTTTTCTATTTTTTTTACTTTTAATTATATGTTTACATTGCTTGAAGACAAGCAATGGCTTAAGTGTGGGGGGGGGGGGGGTTTGATCTGCCACTATTCGTTGTAACAGATTAGGCCCAATTTTATAGTTAACGAGCTGGTCTTATAACAAATTAATATAGTTTTTATTAAGTTTCCATTCTTAGGACCTAGTGAATAAAATGAGCATCTTTATGTGTTTTATGATCTTCTAAGCCAATCTGGGCCTAAGAGATTGATAACATGTTGATTAAGTGTGCAAGACATCATTCGAGGCCAAAAATATAGTGGATTGCTCCCGATGTTGCAACATGGAGTTGAGATGTCACAACACAGCAAGCAGAATATCCAATGAGTAGTCTATTGAGAATATCATGACACAAGCGAGACAATATCGCAATATAGCCCTGAAGACACCAAGAATAAAACAAACTACCTTCGATGTCGTGACATAAGCTTGAGGGTGTTGCGACATAGCTGCGACGAAGCCAATTTAATAAGTAAGTGTGTTTTCATCTACACAACCTAAATTAACATAATCAGCTATCCTTATTTGACCTAGTTTGGTCATAATACATGTAATCTATAAATCCTCGCTCATAACATCACATTAGGGGGATTCTTAGGTTTTTATTTTCATTCTTAGTTTTTACTTAATTGAAGTTATGTTCTTGTAATCGAAAGATCCTATTTCGAAGTGAACTTTCACGAGCAGAGATTGTTCTGGAGCCACGTTTTCATTGATAAATCCATGAGAATTTCTTTCCTTTATTTTATTCTTTATATTTCTTTCTTTAGCATTGCTAATTGAATGTTTGTGTAAAGATTAAAATTAATTTGTACTTTATACATCTTTCGCATGTTTCAATTGTACTAATCTAATTAATTGATTGACAGGTAGAATTCAATTTGGATTGGTTAGCTCTAATTGAGTGCAATTAAACTCTAGGATTGATGACCCTAGGAAGTCATTTAGGTAGGAATTAACCCGAAATCGGTATTTCCTACCAAGCATCACTTAATAGATTAGTGGTTAGGGAAGGACGAACTTAAACCCTAGGCTTGACAACCTTAGGAAGTCATATAGGTGGGAATTTACCCGAAATTAGTATTGCCTATCCTTGAAAACCTTACCCTACCCCGATTTGAACTATGTCATCGAGAGATGAGTAGTTCTTGTTGACCAGTTAGGTTGGTAGAAGGCTAAGAAGCCCTACTAGGTTAATTTGTAACCAACTATTTAGAACCCTACATTAAAAATTAATCAGGTAAAATAATTGGATATAGGCTAAAGGAACTTGCATAGTGAAAACAAGGGATAGGAGAAGGCGATACATGAACTTAGGAATAGATTTAGGTTTAATTCAATTTATTTGGTTATTATTATTATCATCTCGCTTCCAAATTAACATTACTAATTCGTGACTCAAGTATATGAGTAGTTATTTTCGGTAATTGGTTTAATAGCAGTTTTCCCCAAACTGCAATCCCTAGGGTACGATCATTGGAAGACTTACCAAGTGTTTCATTGTAAACAAAATATATTACAACCTAACCCATATACTTGCAAACATCGCCTTAAATCATATCTTTAGTTGCAGTATTCTCACTTCTAACGTTGGTATGTCAAGAGGTGGTCAATGGGCTTTATCACTTGTTCTTAAAATTGGGCCAGTTCAAGTGGGTCAAATGAGCTCCATTTAATATGTAGACCTCCATGGGACGCTCTTTGTGATTTGGTCACGAGCTTTGAACCACTGCTCGTGGCACTGACACATGGTTAAGAATAGTTTATTAATCATTTTGGCCTCTTTAGATATTTGCAATTTAAGTCCTCAAACATTTTTCTAATTAAAAATCTATATTGATTGAATTTTTACAATTTAATCCCTAGGCCTAAAATAACCATAATTTCAATTAAATTACTTAACCAAATTTCAATTCATCAATATACTAACTCCATAAATATTCCTACTTAATATTTATGAACTTGGTTTCCAAAAATGGGGTCTTGAAATCATTTTTTTCGACACCACTAGAAATAAGTATAACTGAAGTAAAAGTTCTACCCAGTACTCATCGAATCGTCTGAAGGAAAATGTGCACAGTTCTTATCGACAAATAATCAAAGTAATCCATACTCAATCTATCCTATCGCATACTAACTATATATGACTCTGCCTTAATAGTTAATAGGGTAAACAGTTTTTCCAATTTCAATATAAAGTCCAATTCACATTCTGATCAATCTTATTTTATTGTCAGTTCATCATTTCATAAAGCATATCTCAACTCAATTTCATACTAAACACCATAAATAATTAAGCTATACTATTTTTCATTTTATTGAATTTAGTCCTCTATCTCGATAATCAATATCAATCATAGCAATTCAATTCCAATAATCATTATTAGCTCATCTCAATGTCAAATTATGCAAAATATCACAAATATGCAACAATTAAATTGATCTTAAGTCATAAAAATACAAACTAATAGCTCACGTCACTTGTCATCGACTTTCACCTTTCCATTCCCTCTCGATGGACTTCCATCATCTTTTGGTATGAATAATAATTCAACAATAAAAAATATCAAATTCCATATCAAATCACAATAAAAAAATCACAATAAAAAAATCATACATATTTTACAATTTATTCAATTTAATCCCTAAACCTGGACTAACTTAATTTTCAATCGAGAGCTTCGGATTAAAATCTGATTTCACATATATTCATTAGGGACTTCCTACTTTCTACTCCTACCAAAATTTCATAATATTTTTTTATTTTATTCAATTTGGTCCCTAATGTATGAAACTAACAATTAAGCTTTACAATTAAGTCGTTTTTCAAAAACCAAGCTTAATTTCTATCAAATTCACACCAAATTCTTTCATTTCTCAACAATGATATCTTTCAAAAACTTAACATTTTTACAAATTGGTACATGGGATAACTAAATCAAGCTCCCATGATTCAATTTCTATTAAAATCAAAGAAAAATAGTTAGGAACTTACTTGAAATTGGATGGTCGAATGTTTGAAACCTAAAACCTTTTTCTTTTTTTTTTCTTTGGCTTTCACAGCTTGGGTAAAAAGATGATAACATCTTCCACTAAGTTTTGGCTTTTATATTATGATTATTTCATTAATTAATATTAATTAGCTTAAGTAATCTAGTTTAATAAAATTTAATCATGTTTAAGCTAAGTTAATGACATCCAACATCATTATCCACTATCAACTATTTAAAAGTAGTTTATTAGCCATTTTGGTCCTTTGAATAATTGTTATTTAAGCCCCCAATCCTTTTCCTAATTAAAATTTATAGTGATTAAACGTTTACAATTTAGTCCCTTGACCTTAATTAACTATAATTTCAGCTAATTTACTTATCCAAATTTCAATTCATATATACACTAACTCCATAAATATCCCTATTTAATATTTACAAACTCGTTTTATGAAAACGAGGTTTCAAAGCCTCATTTTCTGACACCACAAGAAATCGGGTCGTTACAATTCTCCCTCTTTAAGAAATTATCCCCGAAATTTACCTAGAAAGAGGTGGGGATATTGAGATCTCGTTGCCTCTTCCAATTCCTAGGTTGCTTCTTCAACACTATGACTACGCCATAGGACTTTCACCAATGGCACGTGCTTATTCCTCAGCTCTTTCATTTCTCAAGCTAAGATTTCAATCGATTCTTCTTCATAAGATAGATCAGACTGAACTTCAATTTCTTCTACTAAAATAACATGAGATGAGTTAGATCAATATCACTGAAGCATGGTTATATGGAATAAGTCGTGAATTTTTTTCATTTAATTTTAAGAGTTCCTTTTCCAAATTACAATTAATTATAGTAACAATTACAATTAGAATCAAATATTAATTTAACTCAAATCAAAATCTTATTAATTTACTATTTTTTAATAAAATGCAAGGTAGTCGATAGTCAATACCATTATTGGTGAATCCAAGGGTAGAAGCCTTGCCCCTAAATAGTAAAATTACTTTTAAAGCCCTCGAAAATATAAAATTAAAAATTAATATAATAATTAAATTGTCTCTAGACTTCAAGAATTTATAATTCAATTATAGTACCTTAAAACTTTATTCTACTTCGCCTTTGAGAATCATATCGTTTTTGTTATGTATAGATACATACTAATATAAAGTATTTTGATGTATCATTTCAATTTACTTGTATCTTTTAAATATGTAAATGTATTTGAATTACACATATTTATATGAAAATATTAATTTTAAAATTATAAATTATATCCAATAACTTAATTATATGATTATATTTTATTTTAAAATGTAATTAAAAACTAAAATTTATTGTTTGAATTTATTATTAGGATGAGAGGTTTTGACAAGTAGAGAAGATACTAGTGCAAAATTTGTCATTAATTGTAGATTAGAGGTGCTCATTGGTTAGGCTTAAGTATAATATTAATATAGTTTATACAAGCCTAAACCCAACCCGACCTAAAATATAAGCCTAAAATTTTGTCCAAACCCATCTATATTTGCAAAAAATTAACCCAAGCCCATTTTAAACTAGCCCATATTATTTTTAAATTTTTTAAAAATATTTATATTATTTTAATTTAATATTTAATTATTTTATATCTTTTGATTTATTGAAAATTTTATATAGTCATCTTAACATTATTTTAATGTTTACATTAGAGTAGTATTATATATTTAGTATAAGTTTATTTTTTAATGTGTTATAAATTACATAAAAATAATATAGTATAAAGTGATATAAACTTAAAAATAAGTCTCCGGGGTTGGAATCGGGCCTTGAATGTTTAAGCTTGAGCCCGATTCATATTTTAAACAAGCCTATTTTTTTTATTGAAGCCTATTTTTTAGATTAATATTTTTACTTAAACCCTCTCAAATTTTGGACAGACCTTCGGAGATGGACATATAACCTGACTATGAACAAGTCTAAATGTGGATAGACTTAATTCATAGAAAAACTGTGGATAGAATTTTGTAAGGTAAAACCTGTGGATAGAAAAATTTACACATACATTGCATATTAATCTTGTTATTGTGGTTAGAAGAAAGTTGGTGGAACTAATGGTTACCGTGGCTGAATAGCGTTGTGTGAAATTGGCGGTACTAATGGTATAATTTATTTTCAGTCCCTATACTTTTATGACATTTAAAATTAAATTCTTTTACTTTTAACTCAAATTTTGGTTTTAGATAATTTAGAATTTTATTATCCAAGAAGCAGACCATTACATCATCGGACAAAAATTGGTAACAAAAGTCAAAACGACTTCTTTGAAATTGGATTATATGCCATTTATTAAAAACAATTTACTTCACTGACTTGCTTTCCATTCTCTTCTAACATTCTTCAATGTTGTTTTAGAGAAAAAGTATATAAATTAGATTTTCCTAGATATAGACAAAAAAAAAAAAACCTATTCTATAGTTAGTGAACTATATATCCTCTTTGACAGAAAAAGAAGGTAGTGTTGTCCGCAAGATTAGTACAACCGCGAGAAGCAAAACTCCGTTAGCCAAAGAGGGGAGAGGACATATGAAAGAAAACGGGCGAAAGTTGCAACGGAATGGCAGTGAGTTACTTTTACAGTAGTGGGAAGGAAAACGGAATGTGTTGGGTGGGTAGGAATGAATTTTATAAATTAGGGGGAAATTAGGAAGGATTAAATGAGAGATTGAGAAGGATAATCAGGTGTTGGAGTTTGTGGAAATGGGAGAGGGAGACAATAAACGCAGTGACATTAGACAATTATTATTCAGACAAGGATGGAAGGCTGTAGGATTATGGTACAACATCAGGATGAAATTCACCAAGTTGTGAATCCTATAGCTAGATTTACATGCTCAAAAAGAAAGTGAAATTGTGTTTATTGTTTTTCTTTAATATTTCATACACTCACCTTCTATAATGAATTAACAAGCTTTCGGAAACTCTTTATGGTTTTTATTAAGTAATTTCATGTTCTCATTTTTGTATTTATTTTTTCTCACAAAATAATTATTTTCTATAATAATAAAATTACAATTATATCTCTAAAAAATTATAATTTAATTTTAACCCAATGCCATTATCCTTGTCTCTTTCTCAAAACTACAGAAACAAGGGCGGGGGAATGAAAATCAACTAAAACCCCACGTCAGTTGCCGAAAACTGGCATATATATGTGCATGTTTCATAAATAGTAAATACTAATGTATTCCGAATTTTCCAATTATAGAATTTTGAAAAAAAAGTATATTCCAGCCATGCAATACGAAAGAGCATATAGGAAAATACAATATTACATTCTGCGATTATTTCTTTAATTTTATAAAAGTTTGTGAATTTAATTTTTAATTAATTTTTTATAAAAAAAACAATACCACAAATACACTAAGCTAAGTTATTATAAGCTAAAAGGTTATTAATTCTGTCCGCACATGATTCTGCTTTCAGCTACTCAAGTACATCTTCAAATACTTACACTGCAAATGTCCTGTTAGAAGTCATCTTAACTATACAATCGGTTAAATAATAGTAGTTAAATTTGTTTAGTTAAATTTAATTATTAATTATATATTATGAATACAGTTGTAGATTTAGTTTACATTCTCGATTGAATTATTCTAAATTTCTATATTTTTAAATTTTGTAATTTTCAATCTTGACTCGAATGATAATTGTTATTCTAATAACTGAATTTTCAGTAAGTGATATGTGAAAATAACAAGTTGACATGTCATTTACATATGATAATATGTTTTCCGCATCAAATTTTGAAAATAATAGAATTCAACATAATGAATTTAACGGTTATCATTTAGTGAAGACTAAGATTTTAATATTTGAATAAAGATTAAATCCGTAATTTTATAAAATATAGGTACTAATAACGGAAGACAAATAAGGATTCAGTGCAAAATGATAGTTATAATTTATAGTTATAGGTTTAATTGATGCAATTAATATATGAGGGTGCTCTAACTAGTTTCTCTTGGGAAAATGATGAGTTGGAAGGAAAAAAATTGGGTTTAAACCAAACTGCCCAATCTTTCCTTTTATCCAAACAAAATTATTAGGTACTATATTTCCAAACAAATTCTATGGTAAGAAATTCACTCCTTTGAAAAATATCTATTTATCTATAGAAGGTTTGATGAAAAAATTATCAATGTCCATAATATTTATTTAAGTATTTTAAATAAAACAACAAATTTACCCTTTAATAATTAATTTTTATTTTATATGTTATTGTTATCTTCAATGTTTAAATTCAATAAATTTCAATTAAAAATAATATAAATCTAATTAGTTATAAATTTTATAATATTATTAAGTTCAATTATAAGTTACATCATATTCTAATATAATTATATCTTTAACATTATGTATTTTTTTTATTTTTTTTGGAAGTCACAACATGAATTACAAAATATACATCTAAATAATTATAATTATAATTAATTATTGTAAAACATGATAGGATTAAACCATTTCAAAAGTCAGATTACTCATTCAATCCAAGCCCGACTAAAATTTAAGATACTTTGGACAAAAACATTAAACTTGAAAATTGACTTAAAAGTAAAAAAAATTGGATTTATTTAAAATATGAACTAAGGTCCAGCTCTGCAATCTCTTCTGGGGTAAATATTTGTACAAATGAGTGTATACTGTTTGAAATCCCCATTTTAACCTTATCAGTTGTGATTGTATTGACCTTTGTGTATTATCTTGCATTTGTAAGTTTCAGCTATCTCTACTTGTCTCTTATCTAATTTTCTGAGGAATTGCCTGTGTTTACTCCCTCGATTTCAAGGTCTGATTTCTATTATTTTGGAGGGAGACATTGCAGGGCTGGAGATACTAGGAATTTCATTTGATTTCCATCCAGTGGCCTACTTACAATTCCAGTTTAATATTGCATGGAAGAGATACTATGAAGACCTCTCTGCAATCATATGTTTCTCTATAAAGTCAAGCATTAAAGGAAAAAGAAAAAGGCAACCAAACTTGATAAGGGCTTAAGGGAATTATTCCCATTTGGCACATGGTGGAAAACTACAGGTTTGAAATGTTAATGTTCTTCCCATCTTCACCGACAGGATCATTGACTGAATCTTCATCAAATTCAGTCGGCAATGATCTCCAGCATAAACTTGGTTCCTCTGCCAGGGCTTTCAATATTTCTTCACTCACTATCTTGCTTCCCTCGGAGGATAGATGGATGCCATCCCTATAATCAGAGGAACCAATATTTGATCAACTTCCCATGTTTCAATGGAATCACTTAAACACATAATGAAATCTTCAAATCCTATTCAAAATAAGGAATTCTTTTCTTTTTTTATTGGAATAAAAGTAAACTTACTTAAAGCAAACTGTCTTCCAGTCATCTCTTTGCTGGATTGCAGTCCAAAGATCAATACATTTTATATCCACTTCTTGGCATAGTTTTAAACAAGCTTCGGAATAAATCAGGCTACCTTCATTGGTTCGACCGCGTATACCAATGGTTTCTAGTATTTGTTCCTCATTCACTGGTGGAGTGCTAAGGAACATTACATGAGTGTTCTCCGATAGGCCCTGATGATCAAATGATACGTGACACAGTGCCATGGTTTTATACCAGATTAACTATCAATCTTCAGGTTTCATAGTTTAGTTAGGTAATTAAGAAACATAAAAAGAGAAGGATTAGAACTAGACCCATCCGTTCTGACTTGAACACCAAAACTCAATCTGATTAGTTTGAATCAAATTCAACTTCAAATTTAATCATAAAAAGTTCAATTAATCCAACCTAAACCTGAAATATGACTCGAACGAGCAACTCGAAAAAATCCAACCCAAATAAACTTGAAAGATCGGAATACAAAATGATTCAAATCTGAAATGACTGTAAAACCCGAAGTAATCCCCATCCAAAACCAAACCAAGTGACAGATCCAATTGAAAGCAGTGGAAAGCTTAGTAGTCAGTAGATATCAGAATTCAGATAAGGAAATCATATTCCAAGGAATTTTACTTGTAATAATAATGTACCTTGAGATGCATAGCAATCTTCTTCATGTTCTCAACATATTCTGGAAGAGGTACATGGGGACCAAGGCCAGATGCGTGGGGTTTAATTGAGTCATTGCCACCAAAATAAACTATCACTAATGAAGGTTGTACAGCAGCATCCTCCATTCATATAATTGAGAAAAATAAGAAACATCAAATAATTTAAAATAAAGCTTTTATTTATTTATTTTTTATGTGGCATGCCTTTGAGAATAAAAGGGTTAAAGATAAACTCCAATAAAACTTACGATACCTTGGGGAAAACTTTATCTAGAACTTCCAAAGCACGCCTCGAGTTCCACCCTGCGTATCCTCGCAGTATTATGTCTGCCTATCACCATTAAAACAAAGCACCAAATAATGCAATTTATGTGTGCTTAGATCTCTATTCAAATTGATCTTGTTCATCTACATTTTCTTATGCAAATAATGGGTTTTCTTTTTGGGTAAACCATCCGGTTGGACACTCAAAATTTTAGGCTGCTTTCATTTAGCTTACTTAAAAAGAAATTTTTGCAATTTCATCACTTAACTTTTAGGCCTTTTCATTTTAGTTACCTAGACATTAAATCTTTAGTATCTATTGACTGTACACGCCACATCATATTTGCACTTTATTTTAATTACTCAACTTCTAGCTCACTTTTATTTTATTCACCCAAAAAAATATTTTTTAAAGTATTGGTCGAAGTAAAAAGCCTTAAAGATTAAGCTGAAAAAGTGGTAGAAATTAAAATAATGTATAAATTGTCAATTTGTACTTGTTTACCCCTTTAATGAAAGTTCTAATTTTCTTTATTTTTCAATATTACTTAATTTGATAAAATTAATTTTGTAAAAATAGAACTTTTAACAGGGATAAACAAATACAATTTGAAAAAAAAATTAATACATTATTTTAGTTTTTATTATTTTTTCACTTAAATCCTTAATACTTTTTTATTTTTAACTTTGATAAATTGATGCGAGGCTCAATGCTCAATTTCAGGCCTATGGACATGTTAGGCTCACATTACCTTAAGGCCCAATAACGAGGATAAAGGTAAAAAAATCAAAGCAAATTCGAATGAAACCATACCATACTTCATTACAAAGGCCCTAGACGTGCATACGAGCAAAAGGAAAATCAAGATTCACTTTATTGTTTTCAAGAAAATTAAGAAATTGAATCTTGGTCCAATTTTGTTGTTTTGGAAGATTTCTAGAATCAAGAAAATCAAAATTTGAAATCTTGGAATTATTGGCCCAAGAAATCAATTATCGAAGTCGGTGTGCGGTGAATTACACTTACGAGCTTGAATGAGCCAATTTAAGAAGCGAACAAATCACAAGTCCAACTTCTTGAAAATTGGCCCATTGGGATATCCACAAACTCAATATAAAGTTTGAAGAAGGACTCAGTTGAATAACTAAATTGTCAAAGTGACCCAATTTGTAAAACTTTTAATTTTTCTATCTAAGTTTTATTAAATAAATGAATCACTTTGTAAAAATTCGACCCAGGGAGCCCAATTGACCCCTTGGCTGAATTTCCTGTCATATTTCCACACTTGGACATTTTTTTGATGTTAATTAGTTAGTTAGTTAGTTGATGAGTTGTCATGATTAGTTTGTATACTTATCACAACTTAATTAATGTTTGAGAGGCTATAAATAGGATATACTCCGCTTTATTCATTCAATCATTCAAGAATTTCTCTTTTAAGTTTTCTTTTTTCTCATCTTAGTTTATCAAGAATCATTCAAAAATAGGAGTTCTTTTCTTTTATTGTTGTTTTGAATTCTTTTGTTATCAAAACAATTTTTATTTTACTTAATTCTTCATTCTAATAAATTGTTTGATTCTTTTGTTTTTCGATATGCTTGGGGGGCTTCCTTGAAGTTCGAGAACAATTTCTTTTAACTCAAGAAACCCTAATTTAATCTTTCTTCGACACTCTTTTAGCCATCCCTCTCTTTCTTTACTTCTAGGGTTCTTTTTCATTCAGTTTAATTCAATTGCTAATTTGTTTTGCTTCTTTTGTTTATGTCTCAATTTGACAGTTTATTCTCAATCAAGAACGACCCAAAACATATTTAAATAATTAGATCTTTGTTGTTCTTGGTTGGCTAAACTACTTTCTCCTCTTTTCTTTTGATTTCATTTTATTTTAATCATTATTTTTTCAATTTTGTTCAAACCTATTGTTTTCTATTAATTGAGAGTCTTGACTTGATCTAAATTCATTAAGAACAAGTTTTCTTTTTCAAACTGACTTGGACTTTCAAGAACCCTAATTTTTCAATTCGGTTTACTTGTTCTTTCTTACTTGATCATTAAGTTTTTATTTGTTGCCCTTTTATTTTACTTAGATCTAACTTGGTTAGTATACGTTTCTGGTTTTGACAAATTTCAATTTTTCACATTTGTCTAAAGCTTTAAGTCAAATTTACAACTTAGATAAACTTACAATCTTATTCTGTATGCGTTTTTATCATCAATATTTAAAAAATGATTTTTTTTTATGACCAAAATAAAAACGATTTAAAAGTTAAATGACTAAAATGAAAATGTAAAGATAACGAAATCAACTAGTTTTATGTCTGGGATAGTTACCCTTTCTTTTTCAAGTTAGAAAAGGGCAATGAGGTTAGAATGAGGAGGATGCTTAAAAGTAGACAATGAAAGTAAAATGACCATCCGGTAGTTTTTCCTTCTCTTTCCAAAAGGTAAAATGGACCCCCAACAAAAGGTTGCTAAATTATCTACAAATGGGCCAGCTTTTACTTCACCAATCCATTTTATATGGATAGAATTGGTTAACTTGGCTCCATCAGCTTTTTCATAACAATTTATCCATTTTGAAATCAGACTAACAGGAAAAAGCAATCAGAAAAGAAAGAAAAAAAGAGAGATGCTAATTGGAATCCATATGAATAATCTTCTTCCTAAAAAGATTTGAGAAAAAGCAACCTGAATCCCACTACTAAGAAAAAAAAAAAAAAGTGTGAATCTCTTCTCTGTTCATCAAAGGAGAAACCCAAAACAGCTGATAACTGCTACAAACAAAGAAATCACCAAAATCTAGAGCTTTTTAAAGCTGATATGAAATCTGGGCTGTGCTAATATTAACCCAGAAAACAATAAATGCAAAGAAGAATAAGATGAAAGGAAATACCTTGCGAGCATATGCATGAGCAAGAATTGCACCCCAACCTTCGTTGCTGTAACTAAACTGAACGATGGAAGATCCAAAGAGGACGAAGAGAGGTCTGCCTGGACCAATCATGTTTGATGTTCTAATTGTTTTTTTTTTTTTGTTTTTTGTTTTTTGAAGGCCTTCTCTCGTTCTTGGTGTGTGTTGTTTCAGACAAAAGTAGTGACTTCTACGTGATAATGTTTTTATATTACTTTGTATATTTTCACTTCAATGGAGGAGTTCATTAAGACAATTTTGGGTTAATATAATATTTATATTTTTTTTGAAAGATTTTCACTTTCTTTTAATTTTGCTTAATATAACTTTTTGAAAAATAAAAATAAGTATAAATTAAGAAGAAGAGTCAAATTCGAATATAAGGCTCTATTTGTTTTATTGAAAATGATTTTGAGAAAATGATTTATTTTTCTGAAAAGTTAATATTTTACAGTATTTGGATAAATCTGTGTAAAATATTTTCATTGTTTGATAGATTTCTTAAAATATTTCATAAAATTTATTTCCAATTAAACAAACATACATTTGATATTTTCTTATTTTTTCATTTTTAATTGAATTTATTTTTATCTATAATTTTATATTCGCATTGTTTTTGCATATATTAAAAATATTATGTTAAATTGATTCATTACAATGTCATTTCTTAATTACACGACTACTAAGTGAGTATTTTTTATTTAAAAATGTGACATCAACAAAATTGACAAAAAAATTAACGATGTCAACAATTGGACTTGATTTTCAAATTTGAAGAGTAAAGGGACTAAATTCTTAAAAATAAAAGTACAATGACTAAATTACAAATCTGTGAAGTGTACATAGACTTATAACATATTTTAACTTTTATACTACACAACATTTATTATTAATATATTTATAATTGTAATAAATATTTATTAATAATATATTAATATTGAATATTTTCAAAAATATGTGAATAATATTATTTAAAATTATTATTTTTAAAATTTATTATTAAAATAAAATTGAAATATTAAATAATTTATTAAAATAATAAATTATATTTATTATATTAATAATTTATTATATGACTAAATATAAATAATTAAATATTATGTTTAATAATATTAAAAAATATAATATTTTAAATATTTTTAAAAATAAAAATAAAATTTATTATCAATATAATAATATTAAGCTTGATTGAAGTTAATTTTATATAAAAATAAAATTATCTATAGATGAGCTCTTTTTCGGTAAGTCATTTTACAGGGAAAATGACTTATTTTATCTTCACTTGTAAGTCATTTTCAGTTGACTAAACTATTTTCTGTGAAATAAGTATAGGAAAATGCAGAAAATATTTTTCGTAAAACTTTTTTACATGAAAACAAATGAACCCTAAAATTGAACCCCAAAAAGATTAAGTACAAATTTAAAAAAGTATCAAGTTTGAGGATCAAATTAAGAAAAGAAATTAGATATCAAATTAAAATAAAGTATTAAATTCAAGTATTAAACAAAATTATTTAGAATGGTTCCGTCAATTCCTTTAACCATTTACGATAAAAAGTAAAAGAAGGGGTCATCCATTTATGGTTTCATAGGCCTAAATTCTCTGTTTTAAGACTACATTTAGATGGATCACATTTAAACCTTTTATTTCGGTTTTTTTTATTATAAATTACTTTAAATAAGAATATACGTAGGATAATAAAACTCAAGTAATTTCAAATTTATTTACTGATACAAGTTAAAGTGGATTTTTTTGACAATAATTATAAAATGGTTGTGGTAGTTGTTTATCTTTTCTACCTCATTTACTATATAAAGTCTCTATCTTTTATAAATAAATATAAATATAAATATGCATTAAAAAAAGCTTTTATATTTTATTTTAAATATTTAAAAAATGTTTTAATATTATTTTCCTTTAAAAGATTAAAACTTTTAAGAATAATTAACAAAATCAAATTCAAAGGCAAAAGAGGATAAATGTATCCCATATTAATTAATGTGGTAATGATTTTTAAGATTTAGATACATAATAATAATAATAATAATAATAATAATAATAATAATAATAAAAGTGGGGGGGTGAATGATAGAGCAAAATATACTAATTGTGGAGTAGTGATTTAATTGTAAACATTTATCTCGCCCCGCGACATGTGTCATTGTTAGAACGTTATTTCACTTGTACCCATTTGGAGGAAAAGAACAATGTCTTATTTTGTTATACCTTGAAAAGAATAGATTTCTTAAAAGTTGAAATAAAATATTTAATTATAATCCACAAAGAGATTTGGCCTTAAAGGTTTCCTTGTGACACTAAAAAGGAACCTTATTCTGTTTCATTCTTGATTATAAAATTGGAAAGTGAAATTTGTAATTAAAATTAAAGTACACACTACCTAATATGTAATACTTATATTGGTCTTTTCATTTCCTTTTTGTTCTTCAAGGAACATGATTCCATAATTAGTTGATTACTTTCCTTATCATTATTGTTATAGGTAGAATTTTAAGGTATATTTGATTGAGTGAAGAAGTGAAAGAAATGGAAAGGAGTAAAATAAATTTTATATTTACTTGTTTGGAAAAAAAAAAAGACGAGGGAAAAATAAAACTTATTCAACTAATTTTATAATTATTCTTATGCTCAATACTAACATTTCTCTCGAGTTTGTAGGTATTACAAACTAAGGCACCCCTTTCATGAACGGATATGGCCCTTTATGAAGGATGGGAACAAAACCCCGACAAACGAAATTTCGAAAAACTCTCTCGAACAAGCTGACTCACCCTCAACAAGTTATGATCTCTTTGTTAGGATTTTAGCCCGATTAAGTAACGAACAAGAAAATAGCAGAATAAATTGAGAAATTGAATACAAATTTAACGTGGAAAAACCCCTCCAAAAAGGATAAAAAAAAACCACGGACAAAGATAATTTTACTATAATGGCAAAAGAACGAAGAGTACAAAAGATGGAGATAAAAACAAAACCCCGAAAACCTGAAAAACAAAGAACCCACAAAACGTAAACACAAAATTCTCTAAATGTGTTATGAGTTCTAATCTCTAATGGGTGTATATTCTAAAGTTGTAAAAGAGCCTGTTTATAGGCTAAATTCATAAATCAAATAATAATAAAGTAATCTAAACTAATCAGTGTTTGATTGAAACAAGTAAACAGAGTTTAACTGAAAGACTATTTTTCAAATTTGATGAAAATAGAGTCATATTTTAACAAATCTCCACCTTGACTCATATTTCCACAACGCCATCTTTGCCAAAGCCCGCCATACGAGCCTATCTTGAACTATGCAGGAATTAATCGAGTCAAATTTGTGCTTAGAAACTAGAAGACTTCTAGCCTTCAACTTGTACACCGCCAAATCAAAACTAACCCGGTCATTTTTCACGAACACAAGGTGCCTAACTTTTCAAAACACGCATCCAAAAGAGAACCTCTCTTCAACGAAATAGTCATACCTTTTTCCCTCCTATGACCAAGTTGCCTCCGCTCCAAACAATTTGACTTCAACTCCGTAGCAGACGAGGGCGTTCGATTTCACCGTCATCAGTATAACCTTCCGAATATAAAGATGCCGGTTCTTTTACCTTTTAACAAAACGAGAGCTCCACGAGATACTTTAATGCCGCTCGACTCGATGTTGATTTTGCATCCTTTCAAGTCTAAAATACTTAAGGAGATGAGATTCTTTCGTAAATCAGGTACATGCCTGACATCTGAGAGTGTCCTAATCGTCCCATCGTGCATCTTAATTTTAACAGTACCAATACCAATTACCTTACTAGATGAATCGTTTCCCATGCGCACAACTCCACCTTGAATCGAACTGTATGTGGAGAACCATTCTCTATTGGGAAACATGTGGAAAGGACATCCTGAATCTAGGATCCACTCGGACGTGAGCTTGGTGTTATCACTTGTTGACACTAACAAGAAATCATCCCCATTTTCATCGGCCAAATTAGCACCAGCTACATCTTCCTCATTACTCTCAGCAGCTTTTTTATTTCGCAGTTTATAACAATCTGCTTTGACGTGACCTAACTTTTTACAATAGCGACACCTTTTATCTCGTTTCTTTGATGCTACCAAAATGGAAGCTTGCCTATCTGTCTTGCTATCCAAATGAAGCTCATTGTCGAGTTTGTCTCTACTCAACAAATGACCCTTCACATCTTCAAACGAGAGTTTGTCTCTGCCATAAATCAGGGTTTCCCTGAAAGACTTGTATGAAGGGGGTAAAGAGCACAATAATAGCATAGCCTGATCTTCGTCGTTAATATGAACCTCAACATTCTTTAAATCATTTAAAAGAGTAATGAATTGATTGATGTGATCTCTAAGAAGCTCACATTCGTTCATGCGAAACGTAAATAGACGTTGTTTCAACACTAAACGGTTAGCCAGAGACTTAGTCGCATAAAAAGTTTCTAACCTTTTCCACAAGGCAGATGAGGTCTTCTCCATCAATACCTCCTGCAATACCGTATTCGTGAGGCACAACTGGATTGCAGATAAAGCCTTTTCATCAAGCTCTTCCCATTCTGTTTTATTTAGATTCTCAGGCTTTTTCCCGATAACAACCTTTTTCAAGCCTGATTGAACTAGAATTGCCATCATCCGAACTTGCCACAGATTGAAATTTGTCTCACCATCGAACTTCTCAATTTCAAACCTTGTTGTTGCCATCTCTGAACGGGCTGATCTATAAAAATTGAACTAGCTCTGATACCATTTATTAGGATTTTAGCCCGATTAAGTAGCGAACAAGAAAATAGCATAATAAATTAAGAAATTGAATACAAATTTAACGTGAAAAAACCCCTCCAAAAAGGATAAAAAAAAACCACGGGCAAAGATAATTTTACTATAATGGCAAAAGAACGAAGAGTATAAAAGATGGAGATAAAAACTAAACCCCGAAAACCCGAAAAATAAAGAACCCACAAAACGTAAACACAAAATTCTCTAAATGTGTTATGAATTCTAATATTTAATAGGTGTATATTCTAAGGTTGTAAAAGAGCCTATTTATAGACTAAATTCATAAATCAAATAATAATAAAATAATCTAAACTAATCAGTGTTTGATTGAAACAAGTAAACAGAGTTTAACTGAAAGACTATTTTTCAAATTTGACTGAAAATAGGAGTCATATTTTAACACTCTTAAAATATTTTTGAAAATCATAATTTATTATTTGATTGAATTGAATTCTCCACTATTATTTAAAGTAAGGGGCTTTTATTATTTTTGTAAAAAGGAATTTATTATTTTTACACGGTCTTAGAGGAGGTCATTCAATAATTTGTAACGACTTGATTTTCATTGGTGTTGGAAAGATTGATTTCAAGCCCGAGTTTCCTTAAATTGAAACAGTCCGATTATTAAACCGGTGATATTTATGAGTTGACTAGGAAATTAGCAATTAGAAATATTAGATGGTTTATTTGAATAATTAGTGAAATTAGTATAAAGATTAAATTATAAAGTGATTAAATTAGTGAAATTTGACTAGGGAAAATTGGTAGGACTTAATGTGAAATTTACTAAGGGCTTAGGAGTAATTAAATCATTATTAAAAATTTGTTAGTAGATTAATTTGATATTAACCATCCATTTCCATTAATTTCTATCATGTGAAAAACACTAACCATAGATTAATGTTAATATTAATTAATATGCTATTAGTGGGCGACAGAAACCAAATTGAAACTTCATGCTCTCTCCACTGAAACTCCAAGAGAAAAAGAAAAGAAGGCTTAATGACACCTAGTTGTCAAGCAAAGCTTAAATTGGTGGAAAATTTATTTTTAAGTGACAATGGAATCGATTGCCAAATTACCTTATTATGTATGGTTTGCTACTGTGGAAGTGAGAGGGTTAGACAAGAAAGACAGGCATTTTTAGAAAATTAATCTTATAATATTAAAAAAATACCGAAAATAATCATGTATCAAATTTTTTAGGAAAACAGCTTAAAATTCCACGCCAAAAATGCCTTTAATCATTGTCTCATAATTAATTCAATCATTAGATGAAAAGAAATAATTTTTTTTGGTGTAAGTTTTATCGAATATTGTATTTTTACAAGTATTCTCAGAGTAAAAAAGAAAAAAAAATTTAATTAATTTTTGGTGCCACCTCTTTTAATGGAGGCACCAAATTGAAATAAATTTTTTTTGGGTTGCATGCTTATAAGTGGCAGCACCAAATTGGAATAAAAGAAAATATTTATTGGTGTAGCCTTTTTTGAATTTTTTGGTGCCACCACTTCGCATGGAGTCACTAAAAAAGTAAAAAAAGAAACTCCTGGTTCCTGCTCTAGATATGACGACACCAATAAGTTTTTTTTAAAAAATTTTTTGGTCCCGTCACTTCATATGGAGTCACCAAAATAAATAAAAAAAAATTTTTGGTCCTTACTCCAGATGTGGTGGCACTAGTATTTTTTTTTAAATTTTTCAGTGCCGCCACTTCACACAAAGTCACCAAAACAGTAAAAAAAAAAAATTCCCTGGTCCTTTCTCCAGATATGGCAGCACTAGTAAATTTTTTTTTAAAATTTTTTGATCTCGCTACTTCAATGTGAAGTCACCAAAATGAGTAAAATTCATTTTTCCTGGTCCATACTCTAGATATGGTGGCACCAGGTAAATTTTTTTTAATTTTTAGGTGTCGCTTGTAAATGTGGCGGCACCAAAATCAGTATGTTTATATAAGCCCCCATCTTGGGCACAATTCATTATCTGTGTTTATTGCTAATTGTTAATGTGGAAATAAAATAAAATAAAATAAAATAAAGAACACAGATTTCATGTGAAAACCCTTTCGGGAAAAAATCACGAGCAGAGGAGAAAAAAATTCACTATGTCGAATTCGAAATAATTACAAAAGGAATAGACTATGTCTATTTATAGGCTTGTAAAGCCATATTCTAGTAAGGTTGAAACACCTTATTCTAATCAATATAAAATAGATGAAGTTTAATATGGTTTAAAAAACCTTATTCTAAAATAAAATAAAAGAAGTGTAGTTCTATATGGATTTTACTTTTATTTTATTTTACCACTGTATTTTATTTAAATAAGGAATCGGGTCATTTAATTCTAATAATCTCCACCTTGACACGAATTCTTAATGAACAAGTTCTTCATCGAGAACTCTCAATGAACAAGTTCTCCACCTCTTCCATAAAACCCTTTAAGGGTTTAACTTCAACAATAAACTCCAACCAAGTCTAAGCAATGCTTAAACTTGGTTATAAGAAGTGACTTAGTCATCATATCTGCAGGATTTTTATGAGTACTAATTTTGCTCACAACAATATCACTACGAGCAATAATATCACGAACAAATGATACCGAACATCAATGTGTTTTGTTCTCTCATGAAACATTTGATCTTTTGTAAGGAAGATTGCACTTTGATTGTCACAAAATACTATACTGATTTGAAGGTTTTCATTGTGTTCACTAAAGAGTCCCTTCAACAAAATAGCTTCTTTACAAGCCTTAGTAATCGCCATGTACTCAGCTTCAGTGGTAGACAAGCGACTGTAGTTTGCAAAGTGGCTTTCCAACTGATTGCACAACCTCCAACTGTAAAGACATAACCTGTGAGAGATCTTCTTCTATCAAGGTCTCTAGCAAAATCAACATCAACATACCCAATGACTCCATCTCTAATTCTTCCAAACTGTAAGCAGACATCAGTAGTACCTTGTAAGTATCTTAAAATCCACTGAACTACTTTCCAGTGTTCTTACCGGGATCTGCCATGTATCTATTAACTGCACTGACTACATATGATAAATCTGGATGTGAACAAATCATAGCATACATGAGAGATCCTACTGCACTAGAGTATGAAACATGTGACATGTACTCAATCTCATCATTTGATTGTGGAGACAAAGCCGATGAAAGTTTGAAATGGGCTGCTAAAGGAGTACTAACTGTAACGTCCCCTAACCCTATACCGTCACCGGAACAGGGTTACGAGACATTACCAGTCAGTACAGTCCAATTTCGGTCATTAATTAAAATAAATATTCACACACATCCTAGTTTTAAGATGTCGTCCCTTTAATGGGCCCTTGCGGTCCAATATGAACGATAATTTCAATTCGGGACTAATTTAGAATCGATCGAATTTTAGTAAATTTCAAAATTCATATTACATACCGCTTGCCAACCATAATTTACTCATTTCATCAATACTTTTACAACCTAAATGACTCTCATTAAACATCCCGGTACATGCCATTATCAATACTCAACATACTTTACCTTAATGAATTCGGGATCGTCACGGGATCTTGATTCAACGTACTATCTTTACTTAACTTGTACGCGAAACAAACCGTGCATACTGAGTATGGTATACTCAAGTGGTATTTCTATAATTCAAACAATTTATAATATAACAAATACTTAAGATCATAATAACAATTACAATTATTCAATTATTTATTCATAGATAAATTTCAACTACTTACCATATAAATTTTATACAAATCATATAATAAACACAATAACATAATTGTTCAATTCTTAACTAAATCCATTATTATTTACTCCATTCTTTCACTTACTACTCGGTATAGCTTTCCTTAATTTACTCACAATTCAATATCATTAAACTCTATTCAACTATACACTTATCAATCATATTCCATTTTAATTCATTTCAATAACAGTCAATTTCATTTATATCATATCAATTTACTATCTCTGATAGCTTTCAGTATATACATACGATTCATATATCTCAAATCACATTTGAATTCATCAAGTGGCATCATATATCATCAATTCGAACTCCAATCATTTCATGAACCTTTGGTTCATATTTTCAATTTCATATCTAAATTTTCAATTCTCAACTTTCACATATGCCATATCATTCAAATTTAGTTTTATCAGTAGATTTATTTCATTTGCCCCTATTAACTTGACTCGGACACGGCGGATACACGGATTCCAACCAGCACACTATAGCACATAGTGCCTCATCGGTCGGCCGAACGATGTGATAAGATGCGGTACATAGAGTACCTCATCGGAACAAATCCAAACAATGAATGAATAAGAATTGTAGCGATATTCGACACACAAAGTGTCGAATTGGTAACGATAACGATAAAGATAAAGATATGATATGATAAATTGGTCGCACATAAGTGCTGATCGATGAAGTCGGCAAAAACCCGTACTTTTCCATATCCTATGGCATGCCAATTATATCCGACTCAGCCCGACAAGTTAATAGGGTATTTCATTCACTTTCTCAATTTAATAATTCTTTCATCAATATCTCATTCCGATAATTACACATATTTACCCATTTTCACAATTCATACAATTTCATTCAATTCAACAAATATATTTCAATTATGCACATTAATTCATAATTCAATACAATTCAATTTACTTTTCAATACCAAATATTCAAATATCACAATCTCATATATTCATATCAATTTCCTCATATTTCTAATCAATATATTTTTCAATATAATATTCATTCAATATTCAAATTTCTACATAAATCATATATATTATATAATTCAATTTAATTCATCGCATACCAAAATCAATCCATTCCAATTGTAAAACATCATAATTCTAACACTAACAATTGCAATATGTATCTAAATATAACAAATAATAACTAAGTTCGGATTATAGAAATACAAACCGTAATTTTTGAGCTAACTCCCGTTGACTTTGTCTTGTCCTTTCTTAGCCGAGATTTCCGGTACCACATTGACTACGGAATTAATACAATTCATAATCATTAATACATTACTAATTCATATCTTGAGTTAAAGAATTCTAAATTAAGATCCGCCAATTTTTCCTGAAACTAGACTCACAAATCTTCTTACAATAAAATTTTCAGAATTTTTGGTTCAGCCATTAAGTACAGTTTATTCTTTAAATTCACCCCTATTCTTCTGTCTGACAGTTTCGTCCCTTCTTCACTAAAAATTAATTATCTCACAGTACAGAACTTGGATAATATTCCTATTGATTTCTCCTGAAAATAGACTCATTATGGATTCTAAACACATAACTTTAAGCCTCTAATTATTTTTCTTCAATTTTTGGTGATTTTCCAAAGTCAAAACAGGGAAACCCGAATTCATTCTGACCTTATCTCACAAAATTCATTATATCTCATAATTTACAACTCAATTGCTTATACCGTTTCTTCTATAAGAAACTAGACTCAATAAGCTTTAATTCTATATTTTATTCATCCTTTAATTAAATTTCTAAAATTTTTGGTGATTTTTCAAGCATAGACTACTGCTGCTGTCCAAAATAGTCTTAGTACAAAATATTGATTTACTTTAATTTCAATTTAATCCTAACTAAATTCACTTACTTTTCTATCTTAATTCATACTTTATTTCTACTCAATTTTTAACCAAACTTAGACATAATTATCTATTTTTCATCATAAAACCATAATTTTGAAATTCTTTCAATTTAGTCCTTAAAGCATAAAACTTATGAATCACTTTACAATTCAATCCTTATATCATTTCTAACTTGAATTTCTATCAATTTAGCCCTTAATTCATCATTTTATTTAACATGGACAATATCTAGAAATCTAATAACTTTCAAAATATCAACTTAATTTCATCAAAACTTTGTTCTAAAACTTCTAAAACATCAAAATTAAGTAAAAAGGGCTTGATTGACTTACCTATTAAAGCTTAAAGCTTCAAACCTTCAATTTTCTCTTTTCCCCTTTCTTTCTTTCTTTTCTCCCTGCTCTCTGTTTCGTTTCATTCTGCTTTCTATTTCCTTTCTTTTGTTTCTTTAGTTTATATAATATAATATAATATAATATAATTAAAACATAAAATATCTTTATTATATAATAATATAATAATATAATAATATATTAAACATAAAAAAATCTTAGATTTTCTTCAAGACACCGCCTCAATTTATACTTTTGTATAATTTCCTTTTAGTCCTTTTTATTTTCTTTTAATCTATAATTTAACTTTTATCCCTTATTCAATTTAGTCTTTTTTTCTTAATTACTCTTAATTAAATTAAATTCACTTAATTAAACTCTAATTAACTACTCATTTTACTTCGTAAATATTTTTAATAAATATTTACGAATCCATTTTTCAGAAACAGAGACCCGAAAATACACTTTTTCGGTAACGGTAAAATTCGGGTCATTACACTAACAGGCTTAGCGCTTTGCATATTAAACATGCAAAGAACTTTCTCAATGTACCCCTTTTGACTTAGGTACAATTTACTTACTTTTCTATCTCTAAGAATCTCCATACCGAGTATCTTCTTTGTTGGTCCCAAATCTTTCATCTCAAATTTTTCACTTAGTTGGGCTTTGACCTTTCTTATCTTTCCTTTATCTTTTGCTGCTATCAAAATGTCATCAACATAAAGAAGTAGATACACGAAAGAACCATCACTATTTTTCTTAAAGTAAACACAACTGTCAAAACTATTTGTTTTGAAATCATGAGAAGTCATAAAGGAATCAAACCTCTTGTACCACTGTCTTGGTGATTGTTTCAAATCGTAATGAGACTTTTTTAGCAAGCAAACATAGTCCTCTTTTTCCGAGACTGTAAAATCCTCTGGTTGTTGTATGTAAATGTCCTCCTCAAGTTCTCCATGCAAAAATACAGTTTTTACATCTAACTGCTCAAGCTCTAAATCATGCATGACCACAATACCAAGCAAAGCTCGAATCAAACTATGCTTCACAACTGGGGAGAACATATCTGTAAAGTCCACTCCTAGAATTTGACTGTAACCCTTTGCAATAAGCCTTGCTTTATATCTAGGTTCTTTAACTCCTAGAGTCCCTTCTTTCTTTTTAAACACCCATTTACAACGAACAACCTTTTTACCTTTAGGAAGTTTCACAAGATCCCATGTTCAGTTTTTGTGGAATGATTCCATCTCCTCTTACATAGCAAACATCCACTTTTCTGAGTCTTCACAGCTAATTACCTCATAATAATTAGATGGCTCTCGGTTTGCATCATATCTTTAGCCACATTTAAAGCATAAGCAACTAGATCAGCCTCGGCATACTTCTTTGGAGGTTTAATTTCTCTTCTAGTTCTATTTTTAACAATAGAGTATTGTGGTAAAGAAGCAACTTTATTCTCAATTTTTGTACTGGTTGAGGAGTCAACTCTATATTAATCTGATCGTCCACCTGCTTTTGATATTCTTATTGGAAGAGTCTTTAAGAGATAAGTTAAGAGTTTCATCAAAAACGACATCTCTGCTAATCACAACTTTTCTATTTTTAGGACACCATAACTTATACGTTTTTACACCGGCTTTATAACCAAGAAAAACATATTTAGTGGATATCGGTTTTAATTTTCCATTATCAACATAAGCATACGCATGACACCAAAAGTTTTTTAAGTCAGAATAATTAGTAGGATTACTAGACCATACCTCTTTTGGAGTCTTTTTCTCAATGGTAACGGATGGAGATCGATTGATCAAAAAACATGCAGTAGAGGCTGCTTCTGCCCAAAATGACTTTGGTAAGTTGGCATTTGACAACATACATCGAATCTTCTCATGATCATTCTATTCATTCATTCTGCAACGCCATTTTGCTGTGGAGTATGACGAACTATCAAGTGTCTCACGATCCCTTCTGATTTGTACAGTCTATTAAACTCATCAAAATAGAACTCTAAACCATTATTTGTACGAAGGTATTTTATTTGTTTTCCCGTCTAGTTTTTTAATCATAATTTTTCAAGACTTACATGGGAAAAACACATCACTTTTCTGCTTCAAGAAGAACGTCCAAACTTTTTTTGGAAAAATCATCAATAAAAGTTATCATATAATTAGCTCCACCTCTCGAAAGCACTTTAGATGGCCCCCACAAATCAGAATAAATATACTCTAACGTTCCCTTCGTGTTATGGATTCCTCTAGTGAATGAAACTCTCTTTTGCTTCCCAAAAACACAGTGCTCACAGAACTTGAGTTTGCAAATTCCTTGCCCATCAAGAAGTCCTCTTTTGCTCAATTCTGCCATGCCATTCTCACTCATATGCCCTAGGCCCATATGCCAAAGTTTAGTAATATCATCATCTGACAAGGAAGAGGAAGCGACAGCTACATCACTAGTAATAGTAGAACCCTGTAAAATATATAACTTGGTAGTCTTTCTCTGCCCTTTCATCACAACAAGGGAACCTTTGGAAATCTATAAAACTCCGCTTTCAACTGTGTATCTGTACCCTTTTGAATCAAGAGTACTCAACGAAATTAATTTTCTCTTCAATTCTGGAACATGTCGTACGTCACTAAGTGTTCTGACAATTCTATCAAACATTTTAACTTTAATTGTTCCAACACCTGTGATTTTACATGAAACATTATTTCCTCTCAAAACAACACCTTCAGATACTGTTTCGCAAGTTGCAAACCAATCCCAATTGGGACTCATGTGGAAGGTGCAGCCTGAATCAAGTATCCACTCATCTCTCACTTTAGAATTGTTGACAGAAGCGACTAGAAGTTCACCATCGTGTAGTCTTTTACAACATCAGCTTCACTGGAATTTTCTGGTTGTTTTCCCTTTTGATTTGTAGCCTCTCTTTTAATTTTGTTCTGTAGCTTATAACACTCAGATTTATTGTGCCATTTCTTCTTACAGAAGTTAGAAATTTTACCTCTGTTTGAAGACTTCGATCTACTCTTAGATTTATTGCGAGGATTCTGTTCCTGTGTCCTTCCATCATCATCATCATCAGCATTCCGATCTTGTCTCCCATGAATAATGAGACCCTCTCCCTAAGAGTCGAGTTTAACTACAAGATGCTTCATCTTATCATACGAGGTCAAATAATCATAAAACTTATCAACTGTGAGAGACTCGCAGCTATATAAAATCGTGTCTCTAAAGGTTGAATAAGATGGGGGCAATGAACAAAGTAGAATCAACCCTAGATCTTCCTTATCATACTGAACCTCCATGGCCTCCAAGTTTGTGGGAATTTCTTTAAACACTGTTAAGTGTTCGTGTACAGACGCACCTTCTTCCAAACAATGAGCATAAAGACACTACTTCATATGCAACTTGCTTGTTAGAGTTTTCGACATATATATTTGTTCCAACCTCTTCCATAATACAGTGGTGGTCTTCTCCTTCATCACATCCTACAAAATTTCGTTGGTCAAATGCAGATGTAATTGTGTTAACGCCTTTCTATCCTTACGTTTCTTCTCTTCATCTGTTAATGTCGAGGGCATCTTATCTATCCCTAGCAGGGCATTCTCCAGATCCATCTGTGCAAGAATTGCTTGCATCTTAATCTGCCACAATGCAAATCTGGTATTACGATCTAACAGCGAAATTTCATACTTCATTATCGTGATCGAGATGAACTACCCGAAAGCTCTAATACCAATATATGAAAATAAAATAAAATAAAATAAAATAAAGAACACACAGATTTTACGTGAAAACTTTTTCGAGAAAAAAACCACGGGCAGAGGAAAAGAAAATTCACTATGTCGAATTCGAAATAATTACAAGAGGAATAGACTATGTCTATTTATAGGCTTGTTAAGCCATATTCTAGTAAGATTGAAACACCTTCTTCTAATCAATATAAAATAGATGAAGTTTAATAAGGTTTTAAAACTTTATTCTAAAATAAAATAAAAAAAGTATAGTTCTATATGGATTTTACTTTCATTTTATTTTACAACCGTATTTTATTTAAATAAGGATTCAGGTCATTTAATTCTAACAATTAAAGAGAGAGAAAAAAATAATATTTTTCTTTTAGTTAGAGTGTGCAGTATAAAAATTGTATAAAAAATGAATAACCAAATTCTCATTTTCGTTCATTTTGACATAATCATTTTAGAAAGAATGGTTGATTGTGTATTTGATTCTCGTCAAAAGGTTGGAATGAGGTTCGTTTAAAATATAGGGGTGCAAGAAATGAAAGAAAGGATTGGTGCCACAATAGTTTGACGTTGTGGGAGGAAAATGTCCAAACTATTTTACATATTTCCAATTTCTTTCAATTTGTTGAAATTTCAATGGATGGAACTTGTAGACAAAGAAAACTTGGACACAATGGTGGGAATTTATTACTTGAATGGAGACAACAACACTGAACCAATTCAATTGCTTGCCGAGTTAGTCTACCTTAAGCCCGTTGAAAATGTCACTCCATTAAGTAAAAAACATGGGTTTGACTTTGATTTCAATGTCAGATGGATGGAACAAAAATGTTATAGAGGGCCATCAACAAGGGCTGAAAATACATAGCATGGGTCGACAGCGTATAATAACCTAATTTTGACCTGTTGTTTAGAGATACATCCTAATGTGAGGAGCATTGATGCAGATGATAAAGAAGGGTCCGATAATGATGTTCATTCTCACCATGATGGTGAAGAATATAGTGACCTCGATCAAGATGAAGTTCTGGATAATATCGTTGATGATGAAGTAGAGGAGGGTAAAAATTTACAACCCTATTTGGTCGAGTACCCGAGTTATGAGATTATTAGATGAAATGACCCTGGGGTAGGCATGTTGAGTGTTGACCCTGATGCGAAACATGCACCTAAGTTTCCTAAGCACGAAGATATACTATCTGCTCACTGGTTAATGGCATGTTCGTAAATGAAAGATTTGTTTGTAGGGTAGCGATTCCTAAATAAACAAGATTGTGTACATACTATCAAGGGTACAACATGAAGGTGTCGGTAGACTACAAATTTATCAAGTCTACACCAACATTATATGTTGGAAAATTTTAGAGGTCTGGGAGAGGTGCCAATGGTGAATTTGAGTTGCATTGGGGTAGAGGACTTAACATTGATGCATTCAGAAACTAGAAGAGCCCCATACATTCACGTCCACACATATGATGCAAGGCCATCACAAAATAGATGTGAAAACAATCTGCAAATGCATCATGCTGATGGTGAAGGACATGCCCACCATTCCTATATCGGTCTTTATTATTAACATGCAAGCTCAGTTCTAGTGCCGGGTGTCATACAACAAAGCATAGTGGGCAAAACAGATGGCAATAACGCAATTATCTAGTGACCGAGATGCATTGTACAATGAACTTTAGGGATGGATAGTCGCAATGCAACAATACTTGCCAACTATAGTTGTGGAGTTACAGATGCAACCTTATTGTAACCCCTCAAATCGGTCCTAGACGTTACGACCCAATCTAAGCGATTACATGGTCCATAGAAATGGTGAAAACTTTTAGTTGAAATAAATGGATATAGTCTTTGAAAAAAAGTTCTAATATTTCATTTTTATACATTGTTGTAAAATATTATGTCGAAAGAAAACTTACTTATCATTTGTAAAACATTGGTTTGATCATAAAAAATTCATGTCCGATCAATTGAATTTATAGAAAATGGATTTAATTAAGAAATCACCAAAACATTTAATCCATATCAAAATTCATGCAAAAAGTTCAATATCCACAGTTTTTAAAATGAAAAACCCCATGCCATAGTTCAATAATTTACTACATGATAAAATCTAAAATCTAATCATAAAGTCCATAAAAGTCCCAAATTACCTTAAAAATCCACAACCAAGAAACCATTATTCTAAGAGTCTCTTCGATGACCGAACTCGAGTCCAAGTCTTAACCATAAGGATTATCTAAAACACACAAGTAATGTGGGTGAGCTTTAAAAGGCTCAGTGTAAGATCATTACATAATATTTATAACATGCATTTCAACACAACAATTAAACACATCCACTTTAACATATATGTCATTTTAAAAGAAATCTCATATCATCACCAACACACATACATGAGTATATCGAGACATGCTTATGTAACAAAGCATATTTTGAAGAATTTTCCTACTCATCTCCGCTACACACAATATCGAGCTCCTAAGAACCCGTCCATCCAATAACACACCATTTGTGGACAAGTCACCACATAAATACCGATAAACGGCCACATAACACATTATGGACAAGCCACCACATAATTGCTGATAACAGCCACATAATCGCAGATGAATTGCCACATAACTTCCAGCTTTCACAAGACTTACCCTATGCATGTGATATGACCATTTTCAAACTTAACATATTTAATCACTTTTCGCATGTAGTCATGCTCATAGTCTCACTTAGCACATATTTCTCAATTTTACACATTTGCATGTAAACATATCACATATCACATATCACATATCACATATCACATATCACATATCACATATCACATATCACATATTATTTACTTTTTATTCAATTTAGCATGATTTAATATATTTTAATATTAAATTATGGATCTCATCACACACATGTATATATAACACATATTTAAATCATCACATATCAATTAAGCCATGTATCACATAACATAGATATGGGATTTGCACACATGTCATCATCACATGCATCAACATGTCACGAATCATAGATTTCATAAACTAATAATTTTAGGAACACTTACTTGGAATTTCCCTTTTAATGAGTTTTTCAACTCCGCTTTGAGTACTTAGTGTACTATCAAATAATTATTTAATAGCTTTTTATTTAATAATAAAATAATGGCAGATTATACTCAAATCAAAGATTTAGATCCCACACCTTAAACTGTAGATCCGATGGCCACAATCCTACTAGAAGAGGTTTTATTTGGATTTAAGTCGGTATATGAATCTATCGCACCAAACACTTTCTTTAGTTATAAATCTATCAGATATGTTTTAATACTTAAAGTTTTAATCATTCAAAACAGTTCTTACCATCACTTACCCTTAAATCAAGACTTGGTTTCGATGTACTCGTCAACTCACTAAGGATTTCTTAGGTTGGTGTTGTTTGATCCTTCAAGTTGTTATGAAATTGTATTAGTACTATGATAAACGAATAATAAAATATTTCAATAAAAATAAAACACTATACCATTTGGCCAACCATGGTATTTCTAAATGAAGGATTTACGAATCGAACAACTTATAACTCTTGAAAATAGTTATATTTCATGCCTTTAGACCTAGCTAAATGTTTGTACTTAAGTACAATTAGTGGCATTTTAGGACATTTTATTAGTATTTTATCATTTGCATTAGGAGCTTGGACTGTGTTTACATATTAGATACTTTTAATTGCGTGTGGAATGGTTGTGTTTGGTGGTTTGGCAGGTGCAGGATATGGAGAAAGAAATAGAGTGAAGGTTTGTTAGGGAAAAAGGTTGAACAGTTTGCCATCTTGTATGCCGTGGCAATTCAGGATGATGACCGAGTAAAACATTCAGCGCATACCAGTTTCAGCCCAACTCTATTTGTATCAGAAAAATCTGCCTAAAAAAGAGGAAAATATATTATGGGCTGTTAGAGCTATTCTAAGAAGAAAAAGTCTATAAAAAGCCGAAAGAAGAAGCCCTAAGTGTAGAGATTCGAGGGCAACAATTGAGGGTAGTGGCTGAGTAGAGACGAAAAGGGGAGACCAAAGGCAGTCCCTCTCAGCCATCACAGAATGCTGTGTTGCTGGATTGAGGATAGATTTGCCAACAACCATCTTCCTAAGTTCTTACTTTATTCCTTAATCTATTCTCACGTAGATTAATTTGATCAAAACGATATTGGATGTTATTTCGAACTTGAATTTTAATCACCAATCCAAGAGCTAAATCTCATAGGGTTGGGATTACATGACGAAAACTTTTATTTTTTGTAATGGTTGAAGTATGTATTTTATTTAATCTACTAGTTCTTTCAATTGTTTTTATTTTCTAAATGTATTCGTATATTCTCTAGACATAGATAAATGTGCAGCATGCCCATAAACTGAATCAAATTCTGAAAAGGTTGGATTAGTTGAACCAAAATTGAATGGTACAAGTGAGTATTCGATCCTCACAGCAGACTCTAGACATAGAGCAACATTTGTATAGAATGAAGACAAAACAGTGTAGTGTACCGTGATAAGGCCTATAGACACATGCCAAGTAGCTTGAGACCTTGCTCTCAAAAGAAGCAGGTCATTTTAGGTCTATTCTAAGCAGTAGATTAAGTACAATTATGTTAAGATATTACTGAAAGTAAGAGCAGATTCTTAGTAGTCCCAACCTTTCAAATCAACATCGTAGACCTTCAATTCGTTGCCGCAGCATCTTTGCCATAGCATTCTTAGTTGGTGCAATAAAGATACAGTACTACTATCATATGATATGTCAACTATACCTGACAAAACTTACACTATAATTTACAAAGGCTCAATGTGAAGTTTCATTGTTTTTTCATTAAGTTCTCTTAAGCATGAAATTAATTTACTAGCGTCAGAATATTTATTGTATTTTCTCGTTATTTAATGAAACCAATGTTAATAAATTACAATAAAATGAAAACTCAAATCAAACAATCCATAATAATTTACTTACCTTGAGACTCACATTTCATTGATTAAGCTTATTGAAGCTTCCTTTGCCAAAACTAAATACCATAAGGTAAGTTAATAATAAGATTACTGTCATAACAATTAACAATAAACTAACCCTTTTACTAATTTTCATTGTTAACTAAATACTCAGTAATGACCATGGCATAGATTATCATTTTTTTTGATAAATAGGAGAAGACATCATATTGCCTTATATCAATTTATTCTTACATAAGGAGAACCAAATTTATCTTCTAAAAGTAATTTCCTAACATGAAATGTAGGAACATCAAGAATACGTAAATTAACATCAGTGGATGAAATGTTCTGGCTAGTCCATCAGCAACCAAATTTCCTTCCCTTTTCACAAAATGGAATTTAACATACTCAAATTATCAAGATACTTTTTTTATTCTTCTGATGAGAGTCACCGATGGCATACTTCCCAAGCAATCATTAATCATTTCCACTATCAACATACAATCATTTTCAATAATCGCCTTATTGTGTCTTTCTAATCCAGAATATTTGAAGACCATATAGAATAGCCCACAAGTCTGAATTCATTGTCGAGCCTCTACCAACAAACTTTTAGAAACCTCCCATCCAATTTTCAGAAGAATCACGTAATACAAGACCATTAATCGGTGGTGATGGGGCTTGTGCTCCACTCGCCTTATTTTGATTTAATTTCCTTTGTGGTCCTTGATGGAATTTTTCCCCTAGTCCCCGACTAACTCCTTAAAATAAATTTAAATAATTTCTAATTGTTTCTAATCCATTGATGATGAAATTCTTGGAGAAATTCAATGGCCTTGAACGGTTGTGAATCACATTCCACTATCTTTAAAATCCTTCTCTCTCTCTCTTCTACAATCACTTAAATTAATGATAAATGGGAGGATTTCACCTAGCATTATTTTAATGGAGACTAACAGCTTGCCTGTTTTCTTTCAACTAAAATCTTAGCCCTTTGGAAAAAATAATCTCCTTTCCTTCAATAAATTCTTTATACCTTTCCACCCTAAGCTCTTCACAAATAAGTCATGACCTTAATTTAACATTCCGTATCTAAACTCAATTCTAATATTATTATTTTGGTTATTGCGTTTAAATAGTAAATAAAATACAATTATTACGTTCTAAAAATTTAATTAGTTTGAGCCTTTGATACCAATTATACAATAGACAACATTATTAGAATATATAAATATTAAAAATTAAATTCGTAGTTATTCAAAATTAAAATAATACATTGTAGACATTGAATTTCGTCTGGGTGTAAAATAATATTTTACAATTAATTGGATTTAATCCAATTTTAATTATCAAATTTAAAACCCATTCAATTTCCTATTTAATTTTGGACTAATTGGACTTGCTTCGTATGTCTTTTGGCTAATTAATTTGAGTGATTGCCCATTTATTGGTTTTTTTTTCTCAATCGGGTTTATTGGCCTATTATTTTTTATATTATTAAGTATTTATATATTGAATAATATTTGTTATATTGTTAATGTAATTTTAGACTTCACAAATAAAGTTAATGTTGACAAGTGTTTTACCGTATAGTAAAATATTAAAAAACACAAAATAATTTTTAAGGTTAATTTTCCATTAAAATAATCAAAATGAAGGGAAATGGAATGGAATAAGAATATATTAATTAAATTAATAATAAAAAAAAACCAAGTAATATTTTTTGAACATTCCAAAGAAGTAATTCATTGAGCAACTGATAGATGATCCGAAGAGTTTTATGGTAACTTTTCTTTGTATTTCGTTCCGAGAAAAGGGTATACCCTGCCGATTTTGAATTTAACTTCTTTCATCCATCATATGATATGAGTCAATAAAATATTTCGTAAATGAAATTCAAATAAAATAAGGGGTAAGTGTCTAATATGTGACTACACTAAGGCAAGATCTTATTAAATAAATAAAAAAGACTCTTTTTTTCTCTTTGAACAGTAAAGATGGAGGGAAATAAAAACAAGCAAATATAGAAAACAAAGGGGGCTCCTTGTTCCTCATTGTCCATTTATAACTCTGGTAAGAATTGGTTCATCAAAATAGAAAATTTAGGAAGAAAATTTTTTAATTTCCTATCATTTGGATCCTTTTTACTTTCGAAATATGAACATAGGGATTATTGAAATGTTAGTTTGATTTTGATTGAAATGATGTTATTCATAGAATACATTACTCCACTAGAATCCAAGAATTTTGAAAAGAAGACTAATAAAATAGTGAAAAAAAAAAGCTTTGCAAAACGATCTAGAAAACAATTGATATAGTTTGATTCCTCAACCCAATTAGGAGTAACCCTAGAGCCCACTTCTTTCCATACTATGACTGAAAGGGAAAATGTAAAGACTACCATTAAAGTAGCCCAAGCAAGACTTATTATATCCATGTGTATTATGTCCCTTATCTCTATGAATATGAAACAAATATGAAGGAATTTAATTTTCCATTATTGTTTACTAATAATAGTGGAATTACTGGAGCTGAGCTAAAAAGAAAAAGGAATTGTGATGCACCACTGTTGATGAATCACTTGAATAAGTCCGCTTATAATACGCTCTTATATGGTTTTGAGTAAAATCAATAACCATTAAGCACAAGCAAAATGAGCAATAACACTTTTGGAAGTATCAAAAGAATGTTACTCACATGTATTAATAATAAGACTTATTCTTTCTTTTGGTGTCCCTTATTAAGTAAAAGCCCATTATCTATCCAATCTAATATTAATTGGATGCCTGAACACTTAGAGACTTTCATCCGTCTATATACAAAGTATCTTCCAACCCTTCTACAACCATTCATTAGTTAATCAGACACTTCTGTTATCCAATCTAATTCAAGACTCCTCTAGTAGCCACTCCATTAGTAAGGGGGGGGCTCCCATATCAAGATTTACTAATTTCCTTCCACTACTTTAGTTTTTCCTTGAATCCTAGACATTAGGATTTCGAGTTTTTTATTGATCAGGCGACACTCGGATTTGAATTGGGGAATAAGGGATTTGCAACCCCCCGCCTTACCACTCGACTATGTCACCAAAAGGTTACAAACAAAAAAAATTAAGAGTATCTCCATTTTATTTTCCATTTTTAGATTGGATTCATCCTTCAATTGGTTATAGTATCTTAATACACGCAATATCTAAAAAAATTCCCTTCCTTTTCTATTGAAAAAGAAAATGTGGATTTTCAGTTACATAAGTCAAAATTCAGGACAAATAAATTGGAACCATTAACTATTGACTGCAAATTTATGGACGATTCTTCTTAACTTGTCTTTTTCTAATGGTATAAGAAAATAAAATTGGATACATAATTAATCAGTATTGAATTTTTCAATAAAAAAACTTTCTGAATTCCAAGTGTATTATAATAATATAACAACAATTGTGAGTCTATGTGCCCAGAACATAAGTTGTTACACAATTATAGTTATCTAATAAGGTATTTTATCTATCTAGATATGATGTCCATAGGGAATTAGCAAGAAATTATCGTGTTTCAATTTTTCATTGATTAGATTAAAATAAAAGAAAAAATAAAATTTTTGATGGAGCACGCCATGTCTTGTCTCCATTAGAGCGTTATAATGGAATAAAAGAAAGACATACAAATAGAAATACTATATCTACACATGTTTAATAAATATAAGTCCTCTTTTTGTATGCACTTCAATCATATTCTAAATATTCTACTAAAAAAAAAAAACTAAAAAGTGGGTAAAAAATCTATCTTCTCTACAAACCTTTTTTTGAACAATGGAGTCCATGAAAAAAATAAGCACTAGAAAAATCAACTCTCTCCCTATATATATTATGATTATTTTGTCTTTATCTCAACGACCAGATCAAGTTAGGAATTCCTTTCATTTTTCTAGTATTCGGATTGGAATATGTAATATCATAATAATGGTAGAAATTGAAATTTTTTATATTCTATACAAAACTCCATATGGCCAAATGGCATTTATTTATTCTTTTCTGTATTTGTTTGTTATAAATATAAATTAAAATTTGAGTATAATTTTTCTTCTTCTATTCATACGCATTTTATATTTCATACATTCCACATATATTATATGGTATATGGAGTTAGATAAAAGTTCATGTGATTCAAGAAACATAATAGAAATTGAATTCTATCATTATTAGATCGATTTGTATGATTCAATGAAGAATGAGAAAAGAATGAGAATTTTTTGGAAATGGGAAATTCAAAATGCTCGGGGATGAAAATGGGGAAATGTCTACAATACTTGGGTTGGATTAGATACAATTTGAAATTTTATGGGTTCATAGATCGGGGCTTAACAAAAGAACTTTATAAGTTTCCAAAAATAAAAGATACAAAGCAAGAAATTGAATTTCAATTATTTGTGGAAACAGATCAATTGGTGGAACCGTTAATAAAAGAAAGGGATGTTGTATATGAATCACTCACATATTCTTTTGAATTATATGTATCCGCAGGATTAATTTGGAAAACCGGTAAGGATATGCAAGAACAAACAATTCTTATTGGAAACATTCCTTTAATGAACTCCCTCGGAACTACTATAGTAAATGAAATATATAGAATTGTGATCAGTCAAATATTGCAAAGCCCCGATATCTATTATCGATTAGAATTGGATCATAACGGAATGTTCGGAGTAAGTTCATTCGCTTGGACAAGGCATTTAGTCCATGTCACTATTCCTAGATCCCAGAGGGAATATGTTCGATGGAATAATTTTTTAGATGTATAACCGCATCCCCAAGGGTTAGGCCCATTTTTTTCATGTCAATGGAATCTTTATGCTCAAAACCCTAATTCAAGTAGTCATTTATTTGGTACCTCCCAAGGATCAGGAACTGCCATTTTAACCTTTATCGGGGATTCCATCCACAAATACAAAGTTTATGGCTGACTGATATTACACATCATCATTTGTCTATTGCAATCATTTTCCTAATAGTAGGTCACATGTATAGAACTAACTTCAGAATTGGTCACAGTATAAAAGATCTTAGAAGCACATATTCCCTCGGGAGGACGATTGCAGCGAGGGCATAAGGGTTTTTATGACACAATTAATAATTCAATTCATTTTCAATTAGGCCTTGCTCTAGCTTCTTTAGGGGTTATTACGTCTTTCGTAGCTCAACGCATGTACTCTTTACCTGCTTATGCGTTCATAGCACAAGACTTTACTACTCAAGTTGCGTTATATACCCATCACCAATAAATCGCAGAATTCATCATGACAGAAGCTTTTGCTCACGGAGCTATATTTCTTATTAGCTATTACAATGCGAAACAGAATGAGGATAATGTATTGGCAAGAATGATAGACCATAAAGAAGCTATAATATCCCATTTAAGTTGGGCCAGCCTTTTTCTGAGGTTCCATACTTTGGGAATTTATGTCCATAATGTTGTCATGCTTGCTTTTGGGACTTTGGAGAAACTAATCTTGATCGAACTCATATTTTCCCAATGGATCCAATTTGCTCATGGTAAAACTTCATACGGGTTCGATGTGCTTTTATCTTCAATGAATGGTCCAACATTCAATGCGAGTCGAAGCATATGGTTGCCTGGCTGGTTAAATGATGTTAATGAAAATAGTAATTTCTCTATTCTTAATAATAGTGAAATAAAAAAATATGTGTAACCGACTCTTGAGTCCACTTATTTTTTGTGGACTTTAACATAGATATCAAAAGTTCTTTTTTAAAAGGATCTTAAAATCTCTTTAAAAAATATATTTTTTTTAAAGTGACCGATCATACTTAGTTAAAAAAGATTGGTAATGACTTTAAATAAAATATCGTATTTTACTAACTTAAAAATTTCACAAATATATCAATAATTCGTAAAGTTAATTTGAGTTTCAACCGAAAAAGAATAACGACAAACATCAGCAAAATATTTTTTTTTTCTTAAAACTACATAAATGGCAAATATACCAACCATACGATAGACAACATTGTATCATTTCCAAACAAACAATAGAAAGTTTTATTTAATTATTAAACTTTACTAACATAATTAAAGTGTTCTCAATTTCTAGTTAATAATATTAAAAAGAAGTCATTTCATCTCTTTTGGCGCTCATCTTCAACTGTTGTCACTGGGTAGCTCTTTGACAGTCCCATCAAATTACTAAAACAAATTTTGCTAGGAACTTTCGTATCATCCACAGAAACATCAAAAAGAATAATCCAAATCATCATCTCATTGCTTTTAACACCAGTCAACTTCTTCAATTGACGATCTCCAATAAACGCTGTAATTTCAACACCATAGGAGGTGAGCCCAAGTTCCTTGAACAAATACTTGAAGGTCTTCTCTTGTTTCAGCCAAATAAACCCTGTGGTCTTTTATTGAGATGGTTCAAAGGCGTCAACCCTTTAGGCAAATGGAACTGGTGGAGGAGCTCTTGCGTCTTTTGCTTGCAAACACTAGCTCTGGTAAATCTCAGCCTGTTCTCGATGACTTGCTATTAGCTTTAATTTCATCTTCTTTTCGTTCCTTTTTCAATGCAAATTGCAACTATTAATCTAAGAGTTGTTATATATAAGCTGTTTGGCCTTTTGAAGGAGAATTGAAAACAATAACTTTGTATTTTATTTTCTTTATTTTAAGAGTGTTATGTTTCATTTTGTTTTCATATTTTAAATTTTGTTGTAAATATTTGCATATTTTCTATGATTTCCTCTTCTTTCTTTATATAGTGTTATAATCAAGAAATGAAATGCATGTTATGGTACTGAAATATAAACTATTTATTTATATGCACTTATTGATTACTTTTGAATGAAAATCCTTGCTAAGAAATACTGCCCCTATGCGTGAAAGTATGTAATGCCTAATTTGGTTTGTTTTAAAATTGTTCTTGTTATAATAAATATTGATAATTACGGTAGAATGATTGGAAGGCAATAAGAAAAGAGGAAAAAAAATTAAGAATACACCGATTTTACGTTGAAATCCTCTCGATAAAAAGTTACAATCAAAGAAGAAGAAATTCACTAATATTGAAAAATGAATGATATAAAAAGAGTTTCGACTACATCTAATAATGGTTGAAAAACTCTATTCTAATCAAAGTCAAATAAAAGAAAAATAGTTCTATACAGAGTTATTTCACCTAGAGATGTGCATGGGCCGGGCCGGGCCCAGACAAAATTTTAGGCCCGTGTTAAACCCGGCCCAAAATATGGGCCTAAAAATTTGTCCAAGCCTGGCCCGAAATAAAATTGTTAATCCCGAACCCGGCCCGGCAAGGCCCATATTAAATTTTTTAGCTTATTTCATTAAATAATTTTTAAAAAATATAATAAATCAAATACATTTAAAACAAATATTAAAACAAGAAACAAATAAAAATGATACTAAAACAATTCTTAAAACAATACACAAATTAAAAATATAGCAAAAGTGATTATATTAAAATTGAAAATAAAATATAAATATAATTAAAAATTAAAAAAAAATATTTAGTATATAATTCGGGCCCGGGCAAAAAAAGTTTTACTAGAGCCCGACCCGTTTTCTAAACTGGCCTCATTTTTTTACCCAAACCCATATTTCGGACTTATATTTTTACCCGAACCCTCCTATTTTTCGGGCAGGCCTTCGGGCCAGGCCGGGTAGCCCTAATTTCACCCCACAAATCTCCTTATTTTATCATTGTATTTATTCCTTCAACAAGTAACAAAATTCAAATCAAGTAATCTCTAACAATAATATCATCAAATGTTCTAGAATTGCAAATGTAGGCTCAACTTTTATATATTTTTTATGCAAGAATTTTAAAAATCATGATAATGTATTTTATATTTTAAGGAAAAGAGTCATTTTATCATCATTGGGATTTTTTTTTCATATTATCACATGAGTAGCGGTGTAATCAAAACCCTTCTGATAAAACAGAATAGAATTTTTAATTTGTATATTGAAAAACTCAATTTAACTTTATTTTGAAGCATACCTGCACATGAAAGTAAACCACATGTAGTTTGTTTAATTTTATTTTCTTATGTGTTTATTTTGAAATCAAATGTTTAATACACGTCTGAAATCCATTATATTTATGCAAAATTTTAAAAATATAAAAAATTAAATTATAAATGAATTAATTAATCATGATTATATATTATATATTTTAAAAGTCATCTTATCATCAATGAGAGTAAGAGATTGAATTTTTTTTATAGTGTCATGTGAGTAATGGTATAATCAAAACATTTATAAATGAATAAAATATAACTTTTAATTTGTATTGAAAATTTTCAATTTAAATTCCAACTTAAAATCTCATATTTAAACTTGAAATTAAAAATTGAATGAAACTCATTTTTATTAGATAAATTATCATTATTTAGTCAACTTGTGTGTCTTAATTTTGATTTCAAATTATTAAAGGCTAAATTTGCTTGAGCTCAAAAATAAAAATAAACACTTCTTTAAAAGATTTAAATTTTTTTCAGATAAAAGCCAATTATATATTTAATAGTTGTAAAGAATAAAATATAATTGACCAAATAATTTTAAACCAAATATGTTATATATATGTGCTATACAAACATTTTTAAAAACTAAAATGTTGTTTCCACTTTATAAAAATTTCATAAATGAAATAAAACTGAAAATGAATTTTTAAAAAATCAAAATAATGGTGAATCACATTCCACTATCTTTAAAATTCTTCTCTTTTATCTATAATCACTTAAATTAATGATTAATGGGTGAGGATTAAAAGACTAACGGCTTGCATGTGTTCTTTCAACTGAAAATCTTAGCTATGGGAAATTTCTATGTTATGCCCTTCAAAAAAACTCTCCTTTCAAGTCCTCCTTTATTCAATAACAATTAAATCCCTATCATTCTTTATACCTTTCCACCTTAAGCTCTTTACAAGTAAGTCCTTACCTTGGTTTAACATTTTATATCTAAAATCAATTTCATTATTAATATTTTCGTTAACTCATTTAATTAATAATAAATTACAATTATCACGATATTTGTTCTCAAAATTTAACTAATTTGACCCTTGATACCAACCATATGATAGAAAATATTGATAGAATATATAAATATTGAGAATTAAATAATAAATTTATTATTATTTAAATTTAAAAAAGACATATCCTATATATTGAATTTTTATTCTAAATTAATATTTTACAATTAATTCAATTTAATCTAATTTTAATCGTGATATTAAAACCCATTAATTTACCTATTTATTTTTGGACTATTTCGACTTGCATCATGTCTTTTTATTTTTGGACTAATTAATTTTAGTGATTGCCATTCTCAATTGGGTTTATTGGCCCTTTATTTTTTTATCATAAAAAATTATTATTATTCTTTTATATTATTAATTATTTATATATATGACTAAATAAGGCATAAAAGTCAATTTTTTTTAATTAGGTTTTTAGGCAATTTTTTGAATTAGGGTAATAGATCATTTTTAGGAGAGAGAAAGGGAAAGCGCACCTAGCTTGATGCGTTTTCACTTTCTCTCTCCCAATGTTAGGGTTTTTAATTTTCTTAGGGTTAGGGTTTTTAGATTTATGGATTAGGGTTAGGATTTTTTTGAAAGAGTTTAAGGTTTTCGACTAAAACTGCGAAAGTTCATAGGTAGATTTGAGGGGTCGGGGATGTGATAACGCGCCTCAGAACACATACATTTCATATGTCATTATGGGATAAGAGCATCACCTCAGAAACCCATCATGGGGAAATCAGGTTTCGGGGTAATAATGCTTGATACGATCAGGTGTCGAAGTCTCCGTGGTGGTCCCAGTCAGCGGCCATGATGTGGTCACGAGTGCAATTATAACCAAGGGGCCAGGTGACAGTTGTTACAGATCAGGAGTTCAAGCTTTTTGGATACCCGCAAATGATGCCCTATATATCCATACATAAGATTGAGACCATGAATACAGAAAAACTCTGGGGACATCTGGTGTAATTAATGTAATTTTTTACTCTACTTCCAAGCAGTCAGCATCTTTAACCTTTCATTTTTATTTGAAGGCTAACACCAAATTTGACACAAAAGGACTCTCATGTGGAGAGCGAATGTTTCGACACAGTATAGGTCAAGCTCAGGTCGACGCAACAACAGTTGTAGTTATTAATGGATTATTTAATAACAACAACCATCGTCACCCTGAAAAAAGCATCACCTTTACTGCATTGCAACAGCTGCTCCTCGCCTGAGAGTCCTTTTATGTCCACAATGATGTTGGCCTTCGAATAAGAAGGAAGGTTAAAGGTATTGGTTGCCTAGAAATGGAGAAAAAAAAACTACACCAATTATAACGGGAAGCCTTGGAGTTTTTCCGTATGAATATGCCATCAAACTTCTGTATGGTATTTATAGGGCATCATTTTTGGGTATCCGAAAAGATTGAGCTTGTGGCCGTGTAACAACTGTCAACTGGCTCAACCGTTATACCCTGATCCATTACCACATAATGGTCATTTATTGAGACCTCCACGTATTCCTCCACGCATAAAGCAAAATCACCTTGAAACTTGACTTCCTCAGGATAGGTTTTAGAGGTAATGGTCCCATCTCGGCAGGACATATGAAATGTATACGTCTCGGAGTGATATTGCATCAGCAACAACTCAAGAATACCTTGAACATTAAGAAAATGTTTTATAAATGAAGGAGGGAGAGGGGCAAAAGATGATTGAGAGACGATGAAGCTTGGTATGTGTAAGCCCTTTTATAGGTGCAGGGAAGAGCTGATTTGCAAACTAAAATTTTCTTTCATTGAAAACACATTTTAGGAGTCAAAAAATATATTCGAAATGTTGTTAGAGTGGTAAAAAAAATACAATGCATCAAACACTTTTAATATCTAGTAGAAGAAAAATGTTAGAGAAAGCAAGCCCAACTAGGGGAGCTTTTTCTAACATTTTTCTTCTATTGCTGTACATTGAAGTAACCTTTGCAAAATACCCAGGGAGCACATTATGAGGTAGGTTGATATTATATGACTTCTGAACGCGGTTTGAATACTCCGGTGCACTTGCATCATACAAAATTAAACGAATGTGTGCATTCATGAACGAATTTCAAAGCACGTATTCCCTTTCTCCCTATATTATCTTCCTATAAAAGTGACGTATTTTTAACAACTTAGACACGTATGAAATAAATATCAAACATCGAATAGTTGTCTTGTGAGAGTTGTGTGTACTTATTTGGGCATTCATTATTATTTCTTTTTTTTTTTTTGCTTTTGTTAATTCAATTCTTAATGAGTCAACAAGTGAAATCCATTATTTACTACGACGATCAAATCTATAATATAGAGGTCGGATGATGTTTGTAGGAGTGAAGTCTGTGGAATTGACATTTAATCCTACCATTAAATTGTGTGAGCTAAGGACCAGAATCAAGAGGAAAGTCAAGGGTCGACTTGGGGAAGAATTTCAAAGTTTCAATACAGATTTCTTGCCTCCATTGATCATAATAGGTATGAGCTATTCGACATGACTGGTGAGGTCCATCTCGAGACGGTTATATCATCGCACCGCTCAAGCAAAAATACTATAATGGAGTTATACGTCGAGTTCACCAAAGTTGATGGATCTTCTTCGACCATCGTTGCGACGAATATGGGAATCGACGTATAACTAGATTCACTAGCCTGTTACAAAGTGACTACTATGATGTTCCTGAAACATCTATGGGCAGGCACTCATTGGTCTTTGGCACGGATCTAAACTTCAATGCTTAGTACCGGTCGGGATTTGAGCATAACCCAAATCTTGACACTCGGGCTCAACATTCAATCAATGTATTCAATTTCAACTTCGGCATCGGTTTGATGTCATGGAGAGGAAGCAGTTATTGGGGGCATCATCAATGTACACCGGATATCAAACCGGTACATTTTTTTATGGGCACACGGGTTACAAGAGAACCGATAACCTACTCATTTTGATGGAGACTGACGAGGGTACATCAACCCCTTGCTCGAAGGTAACAATGAAGCCACATATGAAAAAGAAGATGTGGGTTATGAAAAATGTGCTAGTGAGGAAGAAGGGATGGCTGAGGGAGAAGATTCAGGTGATGAAGAAGGGGCAAAAAATGCAGTTGAAGGGAAGGAGTCAGACCCTGAGCCAATCTGGCAGCGCGATACGAATGGTTTAGAAATGGCACAATTTTCTAAATTAGAGTCAATTCTAATAAATCCAAAACCTTACGGGCTCAAAGATGGCGGCTTGGACAATACTTCTTATCTAGATTCGTTATTTAAGGCATATGAACCTCTACCTAAAATGACAAAAATCAACTTATCAATCGAGGGTCGTTTAGAGTTTTCGAAGCTACTGCACAGACTACCTGGTCATGCAAGCACATCTTGTGACGTACAAGTACTAAAAATTGGAATGAAATACCTGAACAAAGATGCTTTCATTGTTGTATTGAAGTGGTACAACTTCAAGAATGGTGTGAACTACTATGTCATGAAGTCTCATTCTAAAAAATTTGAAGGAAACTACGTAATACAAGATGAGACGTGCAAGTGGAAAATCATGGCGTCTTTCTATAAGATTTCGGGTTGTGGACGGTAAAAAAAGTATTTCGGCCCACATACCTGTGTTGTGCCAGGTGCAAATCAGGACCATTCAAAGCTAGACTCAGACATGATTTTTGACATTATTCTACCAATAATGAAGGCGAGTCTCAAGATTCCCATCCTGGTATTGATTGTAAACGTTCGCAGCCAGTATGAGTATACTCCAACGTACTACAAAACATGAGTTGCAAAATAGAAGGCTATGCATAAGTTGCATCATGGGTGGGACGGTTCGTACAAATATCCATAACAATGGTTTCAGGTATTGGATCGATACGTACTAGGTTTCGTAACTGATCTGGAAACGCACCCAGCATATTTCTGTGCTCGATTAGAGCCTAATCGGAATGGTAGTTTTGGGACTACGGATCTGAGTCAGAAAAATATTTTAAAATTATATTTTTTGTTTATTATGTGTGAATTTATATGTGTGAAATTTTCGTGATTTAATTTGATCGTTTGAGTGTCCAATTAAATAAAAGGACTTAATCGCGTAAAATGAAAATTTGGTGGTTAATTGTGAAAGGGCCGAATAGTTGTTGTTCTTTTAATATGGAGGTTTTATGTTGCAATTAAACCATAATATATAGTTATGGATGGTTGTGGAAAACCATTATAAAGATTAATAAAACATAAAATAAAACTAAGTGCTCATACTTTCTTTGCATGACTGGCTAACAAAAATAAAGCTTTAGAAAGCTTTTATCACTTGACAATTTGAAAGCTCGAATCAAGGTGACTTTGAGTTCGGTTTTTGATAATTTTTACGTTTTTGATGTATTTGCTATGTTATTTACAAAGCCCATGCTTGAATTTCTGATTTTGGTGAATATTTTGAGTTATGCCATTGATGAATATTTGATTTTTGTGATGTGAGTTGGTGAAATATGAAAGATATGTTTTGGATTGATATGTTTTGTATTGGAATTTTTTATGATTTTGAGTAATTAGGACTAAATTACAAAAATAATAAATTGAGGGACTAAAATGTGAAATAAATGAAATGTATTGACTTGTATGAACACTAGGAATATTTTTCCTAAGCATGGTGTGTGCAAATTTTGCAAATTTTGTGTTTTGTGCAATAGGGACTAAATTGTAAAATGTGTAAAATGTCAGGGGTAAAATGGTAATTTGCCCATTTATGTGTTTTTGGACTAGAATGAATGAAAATAAGTTTGAATGGGTTTAATTTGTATATTTTTAGATAAAGAACCAAAGAAATCGAATTTGGATCGAGGGAAAACTAAAGTTGTCGACTAGTTATCCCATTCCGTTTTTCATCATCCGAGGTAAGTTTATAAGCAAATAGATGTTGTTAATTTTAATTAAATGTGAGTTATATATGTTGAAATGAAATATGTGAATTTATATATGAGTTAGCCGAATGTGTACAAGCTTGACAGCTATGTTTATGAATTTGTTTTGATTGAGTTACAACATCCTAAAGCCCTGTACGAACCGTAGGATTCCGATATGTGTTTTCGTGTAAGACCATGTCTGGGACGTTGGCATCGATATATGTGTTTTCACGTAAGACCATGTCTGGGACGTTGGCATCGATATATGTGGTTGCGTGTAAGACCATGTCTGGAACATTGGCATCGTATTTGATTCGGGTAAGACCTTATCTGGGACAGTGGCATCGATATGAGGTAGCATGTAATACCATATCTGGGAAGTTGGCATTGTTCAATAAATGTGATTATTGAGTATCCTATTCGATTCTGAATGGTTCAACGGGCAATGATAAGTTGTGATTGAAGGTGTAAAATGAACTAAAACGATTAGGTATGAGTTAGTTAGTTACCTATTTGAAAATAAGGTAAGTTGGTTATTTGATATGAAATACAAAGTATACAAGTTACTAAAGTAAACATATGAGCATTGAATAGTATATGCAGTTATATGCTATGTGTATGCATATGATGTTATATTTTGATTTATGAGCTTATGTATATGAGTGTAAGTATACTTGGCTATATAATGACATTTTGGTTTTGAAAGTTGAATGATAGTTGTTAATATATTACATATATAAGCATTCATCCAAGGTAATATTTATATGTGAAAGTATATGATATATATATATATATATATATATATATATGAAATCATAAGTTTGAGACTAAATGTGATAACAATATTATAATTTGGTTTAGTTTAAATAAATTTATTCTATCATTGAGTTGTTTATTTTCTTATGACTTACTAAGCTATGATAGCTTATTGCTTGTGAATGTTTGTCTTTGTTTTATAGGTTTTGGATCAAGTTACGAGCTCGGGAATCATCACCAAAGTCTATCACATTATCGACTGTTTCGGTACTTTATAAGTTGAACTTGAAATTATGGCATGGATAGGCTAGCCTTAGAGTTAGTTTATTTTGAATGTGTAAGTATATAAAGCCATGCGAAAATGGCTAATATGTTAAGTGAGAATATGAAACTTTGGTTAAGCTTATAAGTGTTATATGCTTTGGAAATGGTTGATGATTTTGGATGAAATTATGGTTGATTCGGCTATGGTTATGCATAGATAAAATATACATGTGAACTTGATTGTTAAATTCGGTTAAGGAATTACATGTGATTTAGCATCTATGAATAGTTTATTATGTTCGAACATGGTAAGAGATTATTTTGATATATTTGTTTCATGGTATGTAAGTTTTGTGTTTGAGTAAATATATTTGTTTTTGGTTAGATGATAAAATGTAAGTGATGGTTATGAACTAATTATGATTCGACAATTGTATATGTATATGTATATGTATATGTATATGTATATGTATATGTATATGTATATGTATATGTATATGTATATGTATATGTATATGTATATGTATATGTATATGTATATGTATATGTATATTAATTCATTTCCGTAGTACGATATATGCATATGAAATGATAGGGTAAAATGAAGAAAATGTAACCTTGAGCACAGTATGAATATTAAGCATGTTTATATTCGGTTAATGCTTTGGAATAAATGACCAAATGAATAGTGATTTGTTCATTAGTAAAACAAGAAGATTATATGAGTTTTATGTGATGTAAAAATGTCTGAATTGGTCAAAAATAGATTGGTTGTGTATATGCATTTTAGGTATGATAATTGGCATGTAAATTGAGTGTACTTTAAGTCATTACTGGTGCTATAAAATGGTTAACTATATATAGATGATTTGGGTATAATTTTTAGTATGTGAACTAGGCTTGATATGTTGTATTATTAATGTTCGAAAATGGTCCAAATTTGATATGATTAAATGTGAATAAGGATTTATTTGTTTAATGAAACATGTTTGATCATTTGGTGAAATTATTAATGCCATATATGCTAATGGACTAAATGTTGTGTGATATGTTTTATTTGATTTAATATGTACATGTATAGAAATATGAATTAAAATGTTTGAGATTTAGTACGTATTCGAATATCATTAAAGTGTTGAATATATGATTTGTATATATCTGTTATCAATTAATAAAATCATGAGTAATATTTAATTGAACGTATGCTTATATATATGAATATGACTTGTGTGAATGTGTGAATGTTCAGAATTCTGCTTTTGTTCAGTGATGTTGCATGACCCTAATCCGACGATAGATACGGGTTAGGGGTGTTACATTTGATTGATATCAGAGCTACGGTTTAGTCCATTCTAGAACTAACTTAGTGCGTATGAGTCTAGTTATACATGCCAGATTATATACTGCGATAGTGTGATGAATTCCGACATTTGAAAATGTGTTTTCGTATAGTAAATGGATCCCGAAAGAGCTGTAGTTGATGATGTCGAGAGTATAGGGCCTGCTCCTGTACAAGAGACAGCGCCGGTTGATTATCGACTGACCTCGAGTAATCAAGAGAGAGAGGCTAAGCAAGCCTTTTATCAAATAATGAACGACTGGTTTACTCAGTATATCAGGACGAATTCAGCTGTACAACAACTTCCACCCCCGATTAATCCTTCTCCGATACCTGCTATGCCCCAAGTGAGTGATCTGTTGAGATTACATAAGCCTCCTGTTGATAAAATCAGAAAACACGGGGCTGAAAAATTCAGACCTACTGATGATGATGATGCTGAGCGAGCTGAATTCTGGCTTGATAATACTATCCGCATGTTTGATGAGTTATCTTGTACCCTAGATAAATGTCTAAAATGTGCTATATCTTTGTTACGAGACACTGCATATCACTAGTGGAATACGCTAGTATCGGTGGTTCCGAAAGAACGGGTGACCTGCGAGTGTGTTTCGACCGAAGCCATCATGTGTAAAAGATTTGAAGACGGGTTGAATGAAGACATTAAACTGCTAGTTGGCATACTTGAAATAAAAGAGTTTGCAGTCCTGGTTGAGCGAGCTTGCAAAGCCGAAGAGCTCAGGAAAGAGAAAAGAAAAGCTAATTTTGAAGTTACAGATTCACGTAAGAGATTATCGAGTAAGTCATTTCAGTCAGCATCAAAGAAGTTTTGAGATGATTTTAACTATTTTAAGGCTACTTCGGGTTATTCTAGACCGGATCGGGATAGACCACCTGTGAGCTTGAGAGCTACCTTAGTAACTAGTGTTGGTAATGTTAGATCGAATCAACCCGAGTGTAAACATTATGGTAAACGACATTCTAGCAGTTGTAGATCGCATGATCGAGCCTGTTTTAAATGCGGATCGACAGATCATTTTGTTCGTGAATGCCCTGAGTTAGCTGAACAAAATCTAGTACAGAATACGAGATCAGGTAACACTACAGCTCAAGTTTGACCACCTAAAAATACGGGTACTATGAGTAGCAGTCAGAGAGGGACTAGAGATACAACAGTTAGATCCGAGGCTCGTACACTTGCCAGAGCCTATGTTATTCGCACACGCAAGGAGGCCTCATCCCCGGATGTTATTACTGGTACATTCATTCTCTATGATACTAGTGTAATTGTATTGATTGATCCTGATTCGACTCATTCTTATGTGTGTGAGACTTTAGTATTCAGTAAGACTATGCCTGTTGAGTCTACTGAGTTTGTGATTAGAGTATTGAACCCTTTGGGTCGGTGTGTTATGGTTGACAAAGTGTGTAACAATTGTCCTTTGATGATTCGAGATTTATGTTTTCCAGCTGATTTGATGTTGTTGCCATTTAATGAGTTTGACATAATTCTGGGTATGGATTGGTTGACTTTGCATGATACTGTTGTAAACTGAAAAAGAAAGACTATTGATTTATGGTGCCAGAATGATGAGATTATTCGGATTGAATCTAATGATCTGAATGGTTTACCGGCAGTGATTTCTTCGATGTTAGCTCAAAAATATGTGAGAAAAGGTTGCGAAGCATATTTTGCCTATGTGCTTGACTCTAAAGTGACCAAAAGGAAAATTGAATAAGTACCAGTTGTGTGCGAGTATCTGGATGTGTTTCCTAAAGAATTGCCGGGTTTGCCACGTATTCAGGAGGTAGAGTTTGGTATTGAGTTAGTGCCTGGGACAACTCCGATATCGATAGCTCCATACAGAACGGCACCTACAAAATTAAAAGAATTGAAAGCTCAGTTACAAGAGTTGACAGATAGAAGTTTCGCGCGACCGAGTTTCTCTCATTAGAATTGAAATAATTGAAAACTCCTACCAAGACCCCCTGGAATCGTCATCAATGGTGAGGCATTCATAGATTTCACGCATCGATTACAACTTTGGAGGAAAATTGGGCGTATTTTTGTTACGAAGCTTACAACACACCCGCACCACATTTTGTGAGTGCCTTTGATTTCAACTTCAGCATGCCGATGTTCAACCCCAGTAACACTTACACAGATACACCATTAAGTTGCTTTTGTGGGCCAAACAAAAGTGATTTTAGGATTAATGTCAGATTTACAAGAATAGATGATCTACTCCCGACAACCTTAATCAACGAGGGTATATCCAACCTTGTACATGCAACTAGGATTGATAACGAATGGGGACCCATAGATGAAGAGAATGAAGAGGATTCTAAAACAGATAATGACCCAATATAAGAGTTCAAATCGGATGGTACGAAAATTGTAGTAATTTCACAACTGGATCCCATTCTAATAAACTATAAGATAGTGGTTCTGCGGTTAAGCTTTGAACATAGATCGATGCGATGATCCAGGTGTCACAACTTACGGACCCTACCCCACATGTGTAATGTTGATCTTGCTGTTGAATGTGGCTTAGAATTCCCAAACCTCTATAAAAGAATACTAGGGTATGAAATTTCATCAACAAATTTTGACGACTTAGAGTCTGGAATGGAGTTTGACACCAAAGATGCTTTTGTAGCTACAATCAAGTAGTATGGCATATAGCATGGGTAAATTTCAACGTTATATGCTGCCGACTCGAGAAATATGAGGCAAAGTGAGCAATGTGGGAAACAATATGTCCATGGAAAATCATGGCATCCTTGAGGAATAAGTCGAAGTTCTAGATGATCGTGAAGTATACTACTCCTCATACATGTGTTGTTGAAGGTATGCATCATAATTAACAACATCGATTTGAATTTTAACCTTTATTCGACATTTTATTATGTATGGTGACCCAATTTATTTGTTTAGGCATGTCGAACGATAATCTGAAATTGTATTCGAACATGATAACTGACTTTATATTTACTATGGTGAAAGCGGGTCTTAGGATTCTAATCCCAATTTTGATCATACACATAGGTAGCTAGTTCGATTACATCGTATCCTACCATAAGGCATGCGTTGGGGAAGATGCATAGTAGGTGGGAGAAATCCTATAATGATTTGTGGCAATGATGTGAGGTACTAGAGCAGTACGTACTAGGTTCCGTAATAGACCTACAAACAGAGTTTGTGTATTACAGCGACTGCTTGGTCTCTGGAAAAAAACTTTTCAATCATTTTTTCTGGACTTTCAAGCAATTCATAACAAAATTCTGGTACTTTAAGTCACTTGTAAAAATTGACAACACTTTCATGTACGAGAGATATCAGCATCAGTTGTTTTGGCTATTGCTAAGGATGGTAATCTAAAAATTCTACTAAAAACTTTTACAATAATGCTAGAAGAATCCAAAGATAACTATGATTTATTCTTAACTAACCTGAGAAGGCATGTTGTGAAACACGCATACATTGGGTCTTGTTTCTTGAATATAATATTGATTGTCATCGATAGGTTACAAGCTCGTCCAATATCGATTTCATGAAATTTTGGATAAATTACAGGCTATAAATCGAGAGGGTGCGACATTTCTTGATGGGATACCTAAGGAGCAGTAGACATAATCGTATGATGGATGACTACGATACGGGCATATGACAACGAACCTAGCAGAATGCATTAGTTTCGTATTGAAGGGAATGTGCCATTTGCTTGTAACCTCTGTGGTCAAAGAAATGTATTTCTGATTAGCAGCCTTGTTTCCAAAGCGGGCTGAGAAATGCAAGGGATAGATAAAGGGCAATCACGTTAGGTGCAAGTCAGTGTTGAAAGATATTGGGGAAAATGAAGAAAGAGTAACCTTAATATCTTTAAGTTATCACTCGTTTCCAAATCAAATATTTCAGGTTAAAAAGTTCCATAAACCTAATGAAAAAGTTATCGGGAGAGCATATCGTGTAGACCTGAGACAAATTACCTGCGACTATAGGAGATTTAAAGCACTTCGTTATCCATGTGTACATGCAATTGCGGCATGTGCCTCTGCAAGTGTAGATTGTATTACTTATGTTGATGAACTTTACTAACTACAACACATATATAATGTTTGGAAATCTAAATTCCCACCTATTTCGGATGAAAGCATGTTGCCGCCTACCTTGCACACTCCTTTTGAGTTGGTGCCAAATATTTGTAACACTTAGTTTGTGCAAGTGTACACAATCGTTCAAGTAACAAGTAAGTAAATGAGTTATCGTCTCCACATGGACTGTGTATGTTAATTGATTAATTGTAAAATTATAATTTAACAATTTGGTGATAAAAACACAGTAAGTTGAGTGATGATTAAACTAGATTAATTTAACTAAATGAAAATTTTATCCTTATTTTAATCTAAGTATGCAAATTATCTAAATGTATGAATGAATTTAGCAGCAAAAACACAACTTCAACAATTGAAAACATGAATAGGCAAGGATAACTACATTAATCAACTTGATTCATTTTCATCATGCTTAACAGTGCTCGGAAAACATTCCATGACAACTCAATATTTCATGAGTTTGGAAACCAAATTAAGTCCTTTTGGAATCTTTTATTTAGTGAAACATTCATTTTATTGATCATATTAAACTAATGGTTTCTTAGTATTTATGTAAAGTAATAGGGATGGGTTAGGTTTGAAACAGTTTAATGACATAAACCTAAAAACTATGCAAGATAATAGAGCTCGTTAAAGTTATTATGAACCTTCAATTTAGTCAGGTTAGGATCTAAATTAAGCATGCACTTTTCAATTATTACGTCCACTAGTCTTCATTTGGTTAGCATCGCTCAACTAATTCTAATGCATCCAATCACGTATGAATGAAATACATACTTGAATTTAATTAAAAACATGATCGAATGAGGTATAAAACACTTTAAACACGAATCAAATGAATCACATTGAATTAATGCAATTAATCTAGCTAAACAGATTTAAGCTACCATTGTTTATGTCGATCAGAAACACATTGCAAACATAATTAATTTAAAACAAGTAAGGGAAGAATAAACTCTATTTCAAGTCAGCAGTCTCGCAAACTCTGATTGAAGGTGTTTTCCTCCGCTCCTTTTATTGCACCTTTGCAAATAGCTTCTTAAGGTGGCTGGCCAAGAGATGATCTCTTCAAGGCTTTTTCTAGCTAAAAAAACTAAGGGAAAAATGAAATGATAGGCGTGGTGGATGAAGAGAGCAAGAGAGGGAATGAAGAATGTTGTGAAAATGGGGGATGAAGGGATGAGTAAGGGATGATTGAAAAAGGTGAGATAGGTGTGGTATTTATACTTGAAGTAGGTGGGAGAGTTTACTAAAAATAGCAACAACAATCCCTTGGATTTCTTCCTCCTATGGCCGGCCATGATATGTGGAAGAGACGGTGGTTTGGTTGCTTGATTCAAGCATGAAGTCATGCTTAAATCAAAGGGTGGACGATTTCTCAAGCAAATCTTGTGTGCCGATTTCCAATGTTATTCTAAGTGTAAGAACCTTGAAATAATTGTCCCAAAATTGATTTCTTGGTTTTGGGCCTCTCTTTTCTTGAACTGGATGGTTAATGACCCAACTAGCCTGTAGACTTGACCAGCATGTATCATATTTTTTATTCAGTCCAGGTGGCATATTGATGACCTATTAAGTTTGCTCTTGCTATCTAACACATGAGAATATTAGCTCATGTCCATGCAACATTATAATAAACTCAACTATATGGTTCCACTGCATAAGTAAATTTAACATATTAATAAATAACATGAAATACTTTAATTTTATGCACAAAATCATATAAAAAAGTACAAATTCGCATACTTTATAAATTCATGTCCATTATTAACATTTAAGAAAAATTCACTTAATTAATTAAATACTTAAGATTAATATTATTGTTAAGTAAAATGGTGGTAAAATTACTAGAAAAATCCTATATAATTTTGATTTTACAATATTAACTTGTGGCATAAGCCAAAAGTTTGACCGAACTCAACTCGAATACGAGGCAATATGGATATTCGGGAGCGGAGAAACATGCCGAGGTTATGCGCTTATTGTAGGAACACAGCCTTACTAAGCCAACATGTCCACACCTAGAGGGAACATCAAGGAGATAAGCTAATTAAAAGACTAACTCATTCATTAGTAAACATAGAAAAAACAAACATACTAAAAGCGTATAAATTCATTATGTTTGTTTATTCATTAATTTTTTCTTAAAATTGTAAGTTAATATTAATTATTGAATTAAGATATATTACAAAACAAAATAATTTTTTAATCCTTTCTTGTACCTTGTGAGTAAATAATTTTTTTGAAAATATTGTAATTAACAAATGGAAAAAGACAAACTTAAATGAAAAAGTAACAGAAATGAAAAAATGAATCAAACTCACCATACGATATGGTACAAAGCAAACCCATTTAATAAATTTGTTGCGTAGATTATAAATAAATGTACATTTGGGATGTAAAATACAATATACAATTTAGTGTCAATAAAAGTGGAACAAGTGCATTATGGGTGGAAACATTTATTACAACGCAAATTAAAATTTAAAAAAACTAAAGAATAAAGTATTTGAGAAAAAATACAAATAATATAATCATCAGCATCCTGAATGTGTGCCAGAACTAGTGGGCATCGAGTACGCCAAAGGTTCTGTCAAACAATTTGGGTTGGCAGCTCTTCATCATTTTCGTCTTCATCTCCATCTTCACGTGCACCTTAATGTTGATCTTCATATTCATCTCCTTCCTCCATGGTTGACTGCGTCTGGGTCCTAATCGCCCATCGTACATCCCCTTTGTATGAATAGGCGATTGTGAGGATTACCCACCTTGGTAGAACAATGATGTAACACCCCTAACCCGTATCCGCTGCCAGAATAGGGTTTCGGAGCATTACTACCATTTGCAGATCACTTAAAAAAATTTTAAGTACTTACCGATTCAATGCATCATATAAATAAATATATTACCATTCAATCAACAGTTTGGCACTTGTATAAGCATCAAACAACAACATTGTTATTATACTTGCACATATCTCATATAAATTCAACATTGATATATCTATTTTCTCGACATATCGCACTTGAGTTTAATAATAGTCTCAACTTACATAATTTCCTTGTATTAGCATATCAAAGATAATCATATATGTACATGTCATGAAACATATCATGCTCTTACCGTTTCTTCATAAGCATATATCATTCATTTCATTATATCAATATTTCATGCTCCATCATTTCCATATATTTTATGTATATTTATTAGGAAATAGCTTATATCTTAACATAAATTATATTCCATGTACTTATACTTATTTCGTTTATCTATCTTCATAATTATTTCATACAACTATTTTGTACATATATTTCCATATGACCAGTTCTTGTAAACATTTCACACAACCATTTCATATAATCATTCGTCATCTGATACATATTACCTGAGTATCAATTGTTTAACAGATGTCATAGCATCTCCCATCCACGGCCTTATTTATCTTTGACATGATGCCGTAGTGTCTTTCAACTATGGTCTTACTCATTTTCTATCATGTTGCCATGGTATCTTTCAACCATGGTCTTGTTCATTTCATATCACGTTGCCATGGTATCTTTCAACCATGGTCTTACACATTTCATATCAGGTTGCCATGGTATCTTTCAACCATGGTCTTACACATTTCATATCAGAAAGCACACTCCTAAGAACCTCATCCTTACAGTGGGATTACCAGTCCAGGCTAAATCCCCTGTAATATAAACTCATAGAGTATTGTCGGGATTACCAGTCCAGGCTAAATCCTCAACGACAATTACTCTAATGAGCTTGGATCCAATTACCATCCAAAGCTAAATTCAAACCCTAATTCGGATTACCCGTCTGGGCTAAATCCATTTTACACATATTCTTTGGGAGGGCTATATCAAGATAGGATCACCCGTCCGGGCTAGATCCTTTTTACCGTCAATTCCTTTTCAGAGATCTATCGAAATTTCCTTTCATTCAACCGGGATTTCTTCCCCTTCTTATCAAATATATCAATGTTTCATTAATTTGCATACAATGAACATTCAAATCATATACACATCAATAACATACAATCTCAAGCATTTAAGAATATAATTCAAGTTACACGAACTTACCTCATTGCTTGTTTGTGTTTATAATTTCATTAATCCGATAACTTTTCTTTTCCACGATCAAGTCTCATATTTGAGTCGTCTGGATTTTTATAAATAAATTTGATCATCATTTTCATTCATTTCATATTCTAATACATTTAATTAATGCTCTAGGTAAAATTACCATTTTGCCTCTAAACTTTTAATTAATGACGAATTCATCCTTAGGGTCGGGAAAATAAAATTCTTGCAATTTAATCCTTATTTCCAGGTATTATTCTCATATATATTGATAAAAGTCCATGAATTCTATAAAATATCAGAATTTTCCATAATTTCAACACTTTTCAATTTAATCCCTAAAACATGTTTTCCCCCGATCTTGAACTAAATTAATAATTTCATTTAAATTTTGTAATTTAAATAATAAAATAATCCATTTCATGCAATTTGGTCATTTCTGACATTTTTACAAAATTGCCCATAAAGTTTTACTTTTATTCAATTTAGTCCCTGAGCCTAAAATATACAAATTAGCCATGCTAGATGAATATTCATACATATTTTTCCTCCTCCTCCTCTCCATTCCACATCCTTAATGTAGATAACACACTTGTCAGTAACATTATCCATAATTTTTATTATTTACTTTTATGAATATTCAAGTTGTCTATCTTCGTCATAATCACTAAATTATTTATATCTGGAGCTATAGAACTCCAAATTAAGATCAAATAATTTTCCCTAAAACTAGACTCATATATATTTTTACCATAAAATTTTCAGAATTTTTGGTTTAGCCAATAAGTACAGTTTATTCTTTAAGTTCACCCCTATTCTGCTGTCTGACAGTTCCGACCCTTCTTCACTAAAAATTAATTATCTCACAGTACAGAACTCGGATAATATTCCCGTTGATTTCTCCTGAAAATAGACTCATTAGGGATTCTAAAAATATAAATTTAAGCCTTTAATTATTTTTCTCCAATTTTTGTGATTTTCCAAAGTCAGAACAGGGGAACCCGAATTCATTCTGACCTTGTCTCACAAAATTCATTATATCTCATAATTTACAATTCAATTGCTTACACCGTTTCTTCTATAAGAAACTAGACTCAATAAGATTTAATTACATATTTTATTCATCCTATAATTCAAATTCTAAAATATTTGGTGATTTTTCAAACTTAGACTACTGCTGCTGTCCAAAATAGTCTTAGTGCAAAATATTGATTTTCTACTTTTAATTTCAATTTAATCCTAACTAAATTCACTTACTTTTCTATCTTAATTCATACTTTATTTATACTCAATTTTTGACCAAACTTAGACATAATTATCTATTTTTCATCATAAAACCATAATTTCGAAATTCTTTCAATTCAGTCCTTAAAGCATAAAACTTATGAATCACTTTACAATTCAATCCTTATTTCATTTCTAACTTGAATTTCTATCAATTTAGCCCTTAATTCATCTTTTTGTTCAACTTAATCAACACATAAAAATTCATTAACTTCCTAACTTTTGATATAATTCATGTAGTACTCTTCTCTAGAGTTCCATAAACATCAAAATTGGAAGAAAATGGATCAAATTGACTTACCTAGTAAAACTTAAGGCTTCAAAAACCCCAATTTTCCTTTTATTTTTCTTTCCTTCCTTTCTTTCCCCTGTTTCGTCTCATTCTCTGTTTCTCTTTCTTTCTTTTCTTCTGTTTTACTTTATATATATAATATATAATAACAATAATAATAATAATGACTTTATTAAATATCTACTTAATATCAAATATTTATTTTACACTTGGGCACACATATATTATTACATTTGTATTTCATCCTCACCATACACTTGTCATTTTACATTTATTTATCATATAAATATATTATAATATAATTAATTATTTAATAAATATCTTTCACTAAATAATAAATATCCATTTAATATCAAATACATATATTGCAAATGTATGTATTTTTTATTAATACATTTGTACCAAATCATTACCATACACTTGTCTTTATTTAATCTATTCATCATATAATATCAATTTAATAATAATAAATATATTAATTATTTACTTAAATAATAAGTAAATACATACATGTATTACAAATGTATGTATAATACTTATTACACATGTATTTAATCTATTCATCATATAATATCAATTTAATAATAATAAATACATTAATTATTTACTTAAATAATAAGTAAATACATACATGTATTACAAATGTATGTATAATACTTATTACACATGTATTTTATTTTTGCCATACACTTAGCACTCCTTTGGCTTATTTATTTATTTAGTCCTTTCAATTTCTTTATCCTATAATTAAACTTTCACACTTCATTCAATTTAATCCTTTTATCTAATTATCCTTTATTTAAGCTAATTTGCTTCATTAAACTTTAATTAATCACTCTCTTAACTTCGTAAATATTTTTAATAAATATTTACGAATCTATTTTTCAGAAACGGAGACCCGAAAATGCAATTTTTCGATAACTGTAAAAATTTTCAGGGTATTACAAATGATGCTAGGGCTGTTTGTACACTATCAACGAATAACTATATGGTGTCGCCTGTGCCAGTTGTGGATAAAAGGTGGGAATTGTTGGCGATACTAGATGCACCGGTGTTGCTCATGTAATATGGTGCGATGGGTGGCAGCCGTGCGAAATATATACTTGGAGAAGGTGTTGATGCAGTGCATGATGGTGCGTGTTGTGATGTTTGTGTAAAATAAATTGGGTTAGGACCAAAAATATATTAACCATGCGAACTAGAAGGTTGCATAACAAGCAGGTCTTTTTGTGGAACTGGGGCAGATGTTGATCCCCTGTGGCATGTTCTCCATACCTATTATTAATGGGCCATCATCGTGGCCTTTTACGGCGACGTTGCCTACTCCTTTCCATATCGACAGTAGAAACGACTTTCTATTATGCCTGAACCAATCTATTTAATCCTGAGATGTCACAAACCCTGATGTGAGAAATGGTTCATGCGTTGGCAAGCAATCATACCTACACTACCACATCTCAATGTACTTCCTATGGAATGTTGGCCAATCTTTCTCAAGTCTCCCCCGCAAGTCGATCTTGTACATGTCATCAAGCTCATAGGGCAGCGGCAGAATACATTGCGTACACCCGAACTATTGTATCATTCTGTCGGATTCATGCATCTCGACCGTTGCAAAAATTATCAATGGCACTTTGATGTACCAACTATTGCGATTAAAATTCATAAGGTGGTCTACTTGAGGGCGTAAAAATAGTAGTCGATACCATGCCCACGATCGAAGAAGGAAGATGCAACTACCAATTTTAACTTTTTTTGGTTTTGTCACTCGACCATTTCTCGATACAATGTCGTCAGCACCGTTGATCCCCAAGTCGTCCTGCTTCTTTCAAGTCGACTAATAGTAGTAGCCACCTTAAATGTACCAGATTTCGAGATTTATCTGACATAAGCAGACTCTCGATCAACCTCAAGATGAATGTGTCCACAAATTGTTCTTTGTCAATGTCACTCGCAGAAGCCTCAATAGTTTTGAAGTTGTCCTCCAACTATCCCATCTCAGTCTAACTACCTCTAAACTTGCTCGACACCTTCCCTAGTAGTTGCTCACATGTTGCATTCCAATCGGCACTCATCACTAGCCCTGTAACAACTTCCCCATCAATCAGTAAAATGGGTTGTAAATCAATGTCCTTGAGTGTAATTGTACACTCACCGCAGGGAAGATGGAATGTGTAATTGTATATTTCCATCATTCGTACCTTTGTCGTCGATATTATTTGGGACCTCATCTACATTAGGATCACTAAAATCTTCACCCTCATGATCAGAACGTCCATTATTATTGGATCCATATTCACCATGCACATTGGTCTCAATCATGACTGGATATATCTTTAAACGAACATGGTGTGGATTTCAACCCATGTTGATGTTGCTCCACCACCATATTGGTCTGCACATCCAACGTTGAGATTGATGTCAAAACCACGCACAGACGATCTCCTATCGACAAACGCTCTGGAAACCTCCGTACATAGGTCTTCAACTCCATATTTTTTACTTAACGGAGTTACATATTTAACGGGTTCCATGTCCACTAACTCAACAAACAACTGAATTGGTTTAGTGTTCAGCCTCCCTATCGGGCAATACAGTGCAACCATTGTCTCCATTCCTTCATTATCTAAAAGTTCTATCCCAGTAAATTTGATTGGATTTGATGAAATTGGAAATTTTTAGAGTAGTTCAACATCCTTATCCCACAACGTCAGTAAATTTTTGCACTAATCTTTTCTTTCATATTAACGATAGACACATTCTTATTGAACATCATTCCTATTTTCTGACGAGTTTCAAATATACAACCAACAGTTGTTTCTAAAATAACACCATCGAAATGAGTAGTTGCAAAAAATTGACTCTCCATTTTTTCTCTAAAATTGCTCAAAAAATATTTTTGCTCTTCTAAAAGAACTTCAAAAAATACAATTTTTTTTTCTTTCAACTCCAAACAAATCGTTTCTTCTTTTCTTTCAACTCAATTTAACCTTTAAACCCTTCTCTTTTTTTTTCTCTATTGTGGGGGGCTTTTTTTTTCCCTCTAAACCTTTCTTTTATTGGTGTGTGGGTGTTGGGGGACCAAACCCCCTTATATACTAAAACTATTTTTGAATAAAATTAAATATTAGATAATAAAAAAAGCTGAAAATGTTGGATTTTACAGTGACCTGTGATTGACCGATCATGTCGGTGGTAGGCTGTCAGGCTGGTGCTGTCACGCTATTAGGCAACACCGGCATGACGGTTTGCCACTGATGTGACTAATTAGTCACGATTCCCAGTAAAATTTTAATTTTAATTTTTTTTATTAATTTTAAACTTTTAAAATAATTTAATTAAATATTAATTTCCACTAATATCGCCTGACACATTGACAACACCATTAAAAGAATATATTTATTTTCTGTATTTATATAAAAATACGTGCATCATTTTTACCAATATATATCAGTACCACTAATTGCTAAGGTGGCACCTACAAAAAATTAATATTTTTAAAAAGAAATCATTTCGATAATGATCGATGGAAGGTAAGGGTGTTTCAATATCCTCGCATGCACATTTTTAATAAATTTTTAAATGGTAAACAACAATATCTCCTAATTAATTTGGTCAATGATTCGTTCACCATGTGGAGCGGGATTTTATTGGTGCTTAATAGTAATTGGATTTTTTTTTTAATCGAGTGAATAAATGAGTTTTTGCCTACTTTTTAAAATTTTTTTAGTATTTTCGTCGATACTAGGAGATATCAAAATTATCTTACCATGAAATTTTAATACACTCAGAAAAATAAAATCAATTTTGTTATCTGAACCTATTTTAGAGAACATAATTAAATATAATATTTCATATTTTCAAATTAGTAACCTGTAATTGATAAGGTATCAATTGTAGGCCTTGTATGAGTGTTATAATCTTCTTTAAGCATAACCAATTCTGAGTTCATTTTATTTTTTAGACTTCAATATAGACCTCAAAATTATCTCTTTTAAAAGAATTTTAATTTTAAGTAATTAGTCACACTTAATAAAAAAAAATCGATTGCGACTCCTCTTCATTTTAAATTAAATCTCATATTTTGAAAACTTAAAAAAGTTTCACAAATTTATCAATAAATCTTCAAGCTGATTTTTGAATTTCAACCAAAAAAAATCGTGACGCATGTCGAACATTAAATTTTTTTCTTAAATTTACATAGATTGAACATCAAATATACCAACCATATGACAGACAACATGTTATCAATGTCAAACAAACAATAGGAAGTTTATTAAATTATTAAACTTTATAAACGAAATTAAAATATTCTCAATTTTTACGAACCATATGTTATTTTTGATATTTCACTAATCAATCATATTAAGAAAATATCATTTCATCTCTTTTGGCTCATCTTCAACTGCTATCACTGGATAGCTCTTTGACAGTCCCATCGAATTAGCAAAACAGATTTTGCTAGGAACTTTAGTATCATCCACAGAAATATCAGAGAGAGTAACCCAAATCATCATCTCTTTGCTTTTAACACCAGTCAACTTCTTCAACTGACGATCTCCGATAAACGCTGTAATTTCAGCACCATAAGATGTGAGTCCAAGCTCCTTGAACAAATACTTGACAGTCTTCTCCTGTTTCAACCAAATGAACCCTGTGATGTTATTGTAGCCGAACTCATTGATGTGGCTCAAAGGCATCAACCCTTTAGGGAGGTGGAAGTGGTCGAGGAGCTCTTGCGTTTTTTGCTTGCAAAGAGTAGTTCCATGGTAGATCTCAGCCCCTTCTCGGTGACTTGCTATTAACTTCGATGCCATCTTCCTTACTTTCTTTTCTTTTTCAATGCAAATTGCAACTATTGATCTAACAGTTGCTATATATAAGCTATTTGGCCTTTTGAAGGAGAAGTTAAAACACTTGAAGAATGTTGTGTTTCATTATTTTCACATTTTAAAATTTGTTTGTAAATATTTGCATATTTCTATGTTATTATAATCAAGAAATGAAATGCATGTTACGATACCGAAATCAAAACTATTCATTTATAAGCACACGTTGATTATTCTTTTAAGAAATTGACCTTATTTTGAATAAGAAATATGAATTTAATTTGTATTAAAAATCTCCAAAGCATAAACAATCAAGTTTAAAATTAAAAATAAACTCATTTTTATTATATAAATGTTCTTAATTGGGTCAACTAACCTATCTTAATTTTGACCTCAAATCATTAAAATTCCTGTTATTTTTATCAAATAAAATTATTTATATATTTAATTGTTGTAAACATAAAATAAAATTAAAACAATCAATTTTAAACCCAATAAGCTTTGAAATCATTTTTAAAAGACACACGTGTCAGTTAAATTTCTTATATAACTAAAATATAATTTGAAAAATGAATTCCAATTTAAAACCCATTGAAAGAAAAGTATGTTATATAAATAGTTTTAGGATACAAAGAACTTTAAAATTTAAATAATTTATATAAATAAATTAAAAATATGTGTTAAAAATGTTTTTCCACTTTTAAAAATTTAAGGCTTTTTACTTACATAATATAAAAATATTGTTTTTTATTGAGTGTTCATTAATTACAAAAATAGGTAAAATCAACAGTGTTACATCGGTGCCACCTAAGCAATCGACAGCATTACCCTCACCTGCCACCAATCATTATTGAAAAGATTTCTTTTAAAAAAAAAATTTGTGCCGCCTGAGCAATCAGCGGCACTAGTAAGTGTTGACAAAAAATGATACAAGTATTTTTGTACGAATACATTAAAAAAATTAATGGTATGGCCATCACGTCAGGCGGCATTGGTGGAAATTTTAGATTAAAATTTTTAAAGCAAGTAAATGAAAAAAATTAGAAAAGAAAAAGTTGAAAAGGGAGAAATTAATCAGAAACCGTGACTGACTGATCACATCAGTGACAGGCCGTCAAGCCAATGCTGCCTGAGATCCGTAATCGAAACTTTGAGTCCATTGCTAGGGCTCCATGCTACCAAACAACTGCTGTAATGTAGTGTTCATTTGACTTTGCATATCAGCTTGAAGATCAACTAGTTTTTGTTTGAAGGATGTTGTTCCAGCTCGTACCTTGAATATGTATTCTGATATGACATGTTACATTATGTGACACAGTTTATAAGTATATTAAAAAAAATAAAACCGATAATTACCCTTGTTCACAACTTGTTTGCTCCAATCCGCATTCTTGAATTTCTTGTGAAAGTTTATCACAATGTGGCGGATGCAGTTAATGGATCTCCATGGAACACCCGAACGCCTAATCACAGCAACTAGCCCCTTTGATCTATCGAAAATAATGTTAATGTTGTCTTGTGTAACAACACACCCCCACAAGTTCATCAGGAAAAATTGTCATGATTTCATGTTCTCCGACTCCATGATGGCAAACACTATAGGTAGCAAGTTCCGGTTCCCATCTTGTGCAACCGTAATAAGAAGGATATGTGTATATTTCCTGTACAGCCAAGTCCCATCAACCTGAATAAGCGGCTTACAATGGGGAAAGACTCGAATGCATGGATCAAATGTCTAAAGTATCTAGTGGAAAATTCTTTTCCCCGAATGTAATTGGTTGTCCCAGTCGTAATAAGGTTAAATCCGTAACTCAACGACAGTCCTCGACACATACTCCTACATTTCATCTATCCACCCCTGAAGTTTGTTGTACGACGCATCCCAATATCCATACAATTTCTCCATGGTAATCTGTTTAGCCAACGATGCCTTCCAGTATGATACTCGGTAGTGGAACCGTTCTTGCATTTTGACAATTAGCACCGATACAGGAATGGTTGACATGTCTTTAACCATTGGCATGATACAGTTGGAGATAGTTTCGAGTCAAGTTTGTGGTGGTCTTAAATCATATGTGCAGAAGTGCGTATGTGAGGCTTAACATATTTCTGTATCTCCTATAGTTGAGACCTCTGGATAAATGCAACTTGTACCTATCTCTTTCACCCTTCTACTAACCTCCAAAGCTCACCAACATATATGTCGGTTTAGAGTCAGCAACTTTGTAGTCAACCGACACCTTCATACTATACATCTTGATGGCACTGGCAAATATTTGGCCCACAAACAACTCTTCTGATTTAGGATCTTGCAACATTTGGTGAGTAGGTATTATATTTGGGTGCTCGAGGAACTCAGAAGCATGCGTCGCATCGAGATAAACGCTTGACAGGTGTGTCCAGAATCATTGCGTATGATAATGACACAACTTGGGTTCCCGACCGAAAAGGCGTAAACATTTCCATCATCCGCGCCTTCGTCGTCGATATCATCCGGGTCCTCATCTATATCGGGGTCACTAAAATCTTCACCCTCATTATCAAAAAGACCATTATTATCGGATCGATCTTCACAAAGTGCATCAGTCTCAATCATGACTGAATGTATCTGTAAACGAACATGGTGTGGATTTTCAACCCATGTCGATGTCGCTCCACCACCGTACTGGTTTGCACATCCAACGTTGATATCGATGTCAAAACCACATACATACAATCTCCTATCAGTAAACCCTTTGGGAACCTCCGTACACAGGTCTTCAACTCCATATTGTTGACTTAATGGAGTTATATCTTCAACGGACTCCATGTCTGCTAACTCAGCAAACAACTGAATTGGTTCAGTGTTCACCCTCCTTGTCAGGCAATACAGTGCGACCATTGTCTCCATGTATTTATCGTCTAAAAATTCCATCTCGATAAATTTGATAGGATTTGATGAAACTGAAATTTTTTAGAATAGTTTCGAAATTTTCCTCCCACAACGTCGGTAAATTTTTTCACTGATATTTTTTTTATATCATCGATAGACACATTCTTATTGAATCTCATTCCTATTTTCTGACGAGTGTCAAATATACAACCAACAGTTGTTTTTAAAATAACACCATCGAAATAAATAGTTGCAAAAAAGTGGCTCTCCATTTTTCTTTAAAATTGCTCAAAAAATACTTCAGCTCTTTTAAAAAAAAATTCAAAAAATACATTTTTTTTTCTTTCAATTCCAAACAAACCCTTTCTTCTTTTCTTTCAACTGAATTTAACCTCTAAACCCTTCTCTCTTTTTTCTACTGTGGGGGCTTTTTCCCCCCTCTAAACCCTTCTTTTATTGGTGTGAGGGGGTTGGGGGACCAAACCCCTCCTATATACTAAAAGTTTTTTTAATAAAATTCAATATTAGATGAAAGAAAAAGCTAAAAAGGCTAGATTTTATGGTGACCCATGACTGACCGGTCACGTTGGTGGCAGGTCGTCGGCTAGTGCTGCCACGCTATCAAGCGGCATAGGCTTGACGGCCTGCCACCGATATGAATAGTCAATCACTGGTCCTCATAAAATCCAGCTTTTAGCTTTTTTTTTATCTGTTTAAAATTGTTAAAATAATTTAATTAAATATTAATTTCCACCGGTGTTGCCTGACACGTTGGCAGCACCATTAAAAGTATATATATTCTGTATTGGGACAAAAATTTGTGTACAATTTTTACCAATACATACTGACGCCGCAGGTTGCTCAGGCGACACAATTTTTTTTTTTTAAAAAATCATTTCGATAATGATTAGTGGCAAGTGAAGGTGGTGATGTTAATTGCTTAGGCGGCACCAGTGTAACACCATTGATTTTGCCTATTTATGTAATTAATGAACAACCTATCCCATTTTAATAAAAAAAAATTATATTATTTAAATAAAATGTCAAAATTCTTAGATAAATAAAATAAAATTGAAAATGAATTTAAAAAAAGAAAACGTGCGAGGGCATGCATCGAGGCAAGAAGTTTAGATGGACGATGAATGGAAACCTTCACCACGAACCCGAATGCATACCCACACATGAAAATATACCACGTGTAATTTATTTAGTTTTATTTTCTTGTGTTTATTTTTTAAAAATTGGCTAACACAGCCTCATCAAATGTTCAAGAGTTGCAAATCTAGGTTCAACCACATATGGGATTCCAGTTTTCAACTTTTTTTATGCAAGAATTTTAAAAAAATAGAAACAATTTTAAATTTTATATGAATTAATTAATTAAACGACTTTGATTTCTTTTCCACGGTTGAACTCGATCAAAAGATGACTTTTTTTTCAAAACTGTTGCGACGTTCTTCAGTTTCTTTAAGTTCTTGGGCTTTTTCATAGAATTCTGTAGATATTTTATAGGTTTCTTGAACTTGTAAATCTGTAGATGGCTTGGGGCGACCCCTTTTTATAATGTCAATTACTTGAATAAAAGAGTTCTTATAGAATTTAACTGCTCCATTAAATTGTTCTGTAAGGATTTAAACTCTTTTATTTATTATTTGTCTCTTTATTAATTTAATTAATTAGAGATAAAATAATCCTTTGGTATTATTATTCAATTATTTTATTTTTAATTAGTGATAATATAAAATTTTAATATTGATCTCTTAATTAAATTAAATTAAATTAATCAAAGAAAAAAATAAGGGTGAACTACCAAAACAGTCACTTCTATTTTTATTGATTTACATTTTGGTCACTTATATTTGAAATGTTACGTTTTAATCACTCACGTTATCGTGTTGTAATATTTTAGTCATTGAGCGTTAATTGTCGTTAATGATGTAATGCTAACCTAACGTGGCACATTAAATCATCATTTCAAACGAAAATTTTATGTTAAATTATACAATTGGCCCCTATTTTTTTTATTTTGAGTAATTTAACTTTTTTTTCTTTTACGTTAAAAGAGATAGAAAAGGGAGGAAAATAGAGGGAGAAGCAGAAGAGAATGGAAAATAAAGAAAAAAATTTAAAAGAACATAAAAGAAAAAATAAATTACTCAAAACAAAAAAAAAATATGGGGATTAATTGTGTAATTTAACTTAAAATTTATGTTTAAAATTATTATTTAATGTGCCACGTTAGCTTGCCGTTACACCGTTAATGACAATTAACTTTTCGATGACCAAAATGTTATAGCATGTTAACGTAAATGACTAAAACATAATATTTTAAACATAAATAACTAAAATATAATCTAAGAAAAATAAAAATAACTATTTTAAAAATTTATCCAAAAAATAATTATAACATCATGATGATTTTAACAGTAATTTTAACATGAAGCATAACGTTTTTTATTTGGTCCGAAATTTTCCTCATTTACAACTGCCCCTCAAGAATTGTTCACGATCACGAAATCTTTTTGGTCTACAACTACTCAATCTTTCTCTTCTTCTAACTTTGCTTGTGAAAGAAAAATATCATTTAATTTTGACTAATTTTTATACAAAAATCAAAATTGACTAATTTTTTTCCCTTAAATTACATTGCAGCAATAGCAACTTTGTTTTGACCATATTCCCACGTGGCCATCAAAATTCAAGAAAATCTAACTTTAGTCTTTTAATTCATTTAACTGTTCTAAAGAATAAAATATAATTTGAAAAAAATATCAATTTTAAACCAAATAAGCCTTCAAATGATTTATAGAAAAAACACATGAAAGAAATAAAAGGTTATATGAATAATTTTAGGATAGAAACAACTTTAAAATATAAATATGTTATATAAATATTTTAATATATATACACTATACAAACATTTTTAAAAACAAAATGTTGTTTTCACTTTTTAATTTCTTGCATAAAAAAAATAAAATTGAAAATGATTTTTTAAAAACCAAAATTAATAAATCGGACGTGACCGGGCACGCATAGTGGCATAGGGACAGGTAGTCTTTGCAGAGGATTTCCATTCTGGTGGTGGGGGATTGAGCTCCGTTCACCTTATTTTGGTTTAATTTCCTTGGAGGTCCTTGATGAATCATTCCCTTAGTCCTCGACTAACTCCTTAAAACATATATAAATAATTCCTAATTGTTTCTAAATCCAATGGTGATGAAATTCTTGGAAAATTTCAGTGGCCTTGAACGGTTGTGATCTTCACATTCCACTATCTTCTCTCTCTTTTTTAATAATCACTTAAATTAGTGATTAACGACTTGCATGTGTTCTTTCAACTAAAAATCTTAGCTAAGAAATTTATATCTTATGAAGCCATCCTTTACTCAATGACAATTTAATCCCTATCATTTGTTAAACCCTTCCACCATAAGCTCTTTACAAATAAGTCCTTGCTTCGATTTAGAATTTTATATCTAAACTAAATTGTGATATTTTTATTTTGTTGTCGCATTTAATTAATAAACAAAATAAAATTATCACTATTTTCATTCTCAAATTTTAACTAATTTGACCCCTCATACAGTGCAAATTATGACATAAAATTTCGAGGTATTAAAAAAAACAAAACTCAATTATCATGCTTAGAGGACTTGAACATCATGCCTGGAGATTTTATAAATGGTCCAGAGGTCTTAACATCATGCCTTGGGGTCTTATAGATAGCTTAGAGGTCTTATCATCATGTTTTAATGAAATGAAAGTATTCTCAATTTCAATGAAATATATATATTTTTTTATATTTCACTAATCAATAATATTTAAAAAAAATGTCATTTCATCTCTTTAAGCTCATCCTCAACTGTTGTCGTTAGATAGCTCTGCGACAATCCCATCAAATTAGCAAAATAATTTTTTCTAGGAACTTTAGTATCATCCATAAAAACATCAAAAAGAGTAATCCAAATCATTATCTCTTTGCTTTTAACACCAGTCAACCTTTTCAACTGACAATCTCCAGTAAGCGTCGTAATTTCAGCACCATAGGAGGTGAGCCCAAGCTTCTTGAACAAATACTTGAAGGCCTTCTCTTGTTTTAGCCCAATGAACCTTATGGTCTTTTTGTAGCCAAACTCATTGAGGTGGTTCAAAGGCATCAATGTAACACCCCTCGTCTGGTCCGATCGTTGGACCCGAACTATATAATGCTACTACAGTTACCGGAGCAAACCACATACAATTCATTGCAATTGATTCATTCCATTATTGATTCTTAGACATAATTCCATGTACAATATGTTATACAATAAAAAAATGGGCCTTAATGGAGCTTATGAAAGCCCTTAAGTGATCTCAAGCTTGAAGAAGGATCAAACTACAAACTTTTCAAAGTATGAGCATAGGTATCAATACCAAGGTTAGGTACCGATACCGATTTTAGCTTCGATGTTCATAAATTCAATTAAAAATCATAAGGTATCGATACTTGGATCAATGTACCAATACTTTTTTTATAGGTATCGATATTTTACCTTAGTATCGATACCTGTTTCGGGCTAATCTATGTGCAATTGTACACAGTCGTCACAAGTAATAAAGAAGTAAGTTAAGAGTTATCGTCTCCACAGGGATTGTATATGAAAGGCTAAATGTTTATGAAATTATTACTCACAATTTGGTAAGGGAAAATAATAAGAGGTGATTTGCATTTATTGTCCCTAAATTAAATCTAAAATATTATCAAGGCAAACAAAATATGATTACCGAACTAAAAAAAAATTACAAGATTAACAACTATGACATGAAAGAGTCAGATTCATCGCTTTTCCTTAAATTAATAGTATTTACAACTATGTTGACAATGTTACAGTAAATCTGCTGGCAAATCAATCATTTACCAACCTAAGTTAGATTTCACAAATGGCTATGCAAGGTAATAGATATTTCTACATACCATTACAAATCTGATTATTAATCAATAAACAACCAAACATGCACCATTCAAATATTTTGTCCACTAATTACCATCTTGTTTGGATGAAATAATTAATTCAAATGTATTCTAACACTTTATAATGCAAGAAAAAAATGCATGATTTTACTTGAATGAGTAAACAACTGATGCACAGACTATATCAACAAAGTAGAAATAATAATAAACAAAAAATTGCAACCAATCCAGAATCAAACAAATTTAAGATATAATCTTTGAATTGAAAACAAAAGAATAAAAAGCAATCATGGTTATCAACTTGACAAAAGTAAAAAGAAAAATAGAGAAGCTAAAGCCAATTGTGTGGATCTATTGGCACTGTTGTGTTTCTCTTCCTTGATCCTTCTCTTATGCCCCTGATGCAAAATATCCTTCGAATGTCGGTTTGAAAGCTCTCAAGTCTTCTTGTTTTTGCTCTCTCACGTGTGTGTCTTTTCTCTTGAATGAAGAATAAAAGAAATGATGGAAGAGGTGTGTGTGTGCCATGAATGAGGTGGGAAAACGATAAAAAGAATAATAGCAAGGGTTTATGATTTCAAAAGGTGACTTCTTCTCAAGAGATGGATAACCCCTTCAAGTGAAATGAGTGCTCCTATTTATACTTAAAGTTCCCAACCGTCTATGGCTAAAAATAGAATCCAAATCCCTTTTTTTTCTCCTTTGAGTGGCTGACACATAGGAATAGGAAAAGAGGGAACGAATTTTCTATTTTTGGAGGAGAGGAGTTGTTGTCCCCTTGTATTTCTCCTTAGGTGGTTGATTGACTCCTTTCAAGGTGGAGTGTTGGAACAAAGTGAGACCAAGTCTCCCTAGCTGTTGCAAGCATGTAGAATCGATTGAACGTCCTTTTTGGGCCAATTATCGGTTGAGCTTTTGCTCCTTTATGGGCTGCACACTAGTGTTCAATTCTTCCCAAGTTAGGCCTTAATCCATTGTGAGGCCCCAATGACAATTCCTGAGACTTTCAGAAAATTTAATGACTTTACCCAATATGTGACTTTTCCCGGACATTTCCCAAATGGACCTTCAAAACACATAAATACACAGTATTTAGCATAAAATTTATTAAAATAACATTTCTTCATAATATAAAATAATTATTGCAAAATAATGAAAAATAACTATGAAAATGTAATAAATATCCCAGAATTTGCATAAAGTATAAGTTAAAAGTAGTTATTAAGATAACTATATAAATTAGAGTTATCACACCCCTAAACTTAAATCATTGCTCATTCCGGGGGATGAAAAATGTTAAAACCTGTCAATCAATTTTTCCATGTAGATATTTAATAGCAAAATCATGTCCTCAAATTAATCTTGTAGATATGCAACTTGTGTACAACTATATATCTAAAGTACCTGAAATATCAAAATGCTAGTATAATCATGATCTGAATGTTTTTTATAGATACATATGAAATTACCTTCCACTAAATTTCTTTCTAACCTCTTAGATCAAACTACACATCATTCTTCGAGTTTAATGTAGGTCTTCATTAGTTGAATTTGATAACTCCTCTCCACTAATGTAACTGTCTAGTGGTTTCAATCAAAAGGTCTTTTACAGGGTTGTAATGGGGCTAGGTTCAAGGGATTGAGATAGATTTTTAGGGTTAACAACTTCAACTTAGCTTACCTCAACAACTCATATTCAAATGGGGTGTTTTCACCATAACAACTTACATGCTTTTTTTTTTCAACAAGAACTACTTGAAGAAATAATCTTGTATTTGAGCATGTCTTCCTCTTTGTATTTTCCCCAAACTTAATTTCCAAGCACAAGTAAAGCAAGTAATGGTAAAGGTTTGGTACTATAAGAAGGTTGAGAAAAGTTGTAGGAAAAATTTCTTAAACTTGCAGGTACAATGAACGAATTAGGCCATAAAGCTCAAATTGAGTTTCCAAGGGATAATAATCAATAAGGTAGGCTTGAAAGGCTCAACTGATCTAATAAAAATTTGCCTAAATCATTTTTAAACCACTATACTTCCTTAGATTTCGCCTTAAGGAGATTATTAAATCAATTCTAAAGACTGAACCCTCATCCATACTTAGATTCTTTAAGAAAATTCAAAAAAAAAATCTATGGTGAAATATGAAATCCATACATACTACTAAAATTACATTCATCTCATCATTTACTAACGAAAGAAAATTCTTGAGATAAAAGATTTATACCTATACCTCGACTAACATACCATGCAAACTTAAGTGATATTGAACATTTTTCTGCTTACATACCTCCATGCAAGAAAAGAAAACCATTTCAAAGAAAATGATTTTAGACACAGCCCCCCATACTTAAGAGAAGCAATGTTCTCGTTAAATAAAAAAGAAATAAACATTAGAGAAAAGCACAAAATAAGAATAGAAAAACTAAAAAAACTTTTGATAAGGAATGGGTGTGGATGAATGCAAAAGAAGATCTTAAAGTAAATCATAAAGAATGATGTGGATGAACACGGAAGTGAATTGTAAAGTTTGTTCAGATTATGTATTTGACTTAGGGCTCTAGACGTTCGAAAAGAAACTTAGATTTTGACACAACTTGAAACGCAATCAAATTCAAGTTAGATAAAGCAATTAAAATAAGTAACTAAGATAATTAAAATAAAATAATAAATCTACGATTAGAACAATAAGGAAGAAAATAAAGAAGATAGATGGAAAGATAGAACGTGATATGTAAAAGTTCTAAAATGCCTTGGAAACACAAAGAATCCACAATCCCCCTTTAAGTGGTTCTAATTTCCCCTCCAAGAAAGAAAACTTGACAAGAGAAAGTTTGAAGATGATCCCCACAATCTAAAAAGATTGTTAAAACTCTTCTAAAAGAAACTCAAGAAAAATTCTTGAAAGAAAAAATCAAAGAGAATTTATTAACTCAAAAGATAAGTTGAATAATAATGAATTATGTTCAATGCAAATGCCTATATAGGCTAACTAAATAAATCTAAATAAAACTCTTAAGTATACTAGAACTCTAATTTAATTTAAACAAGTAGTTTTAAACTAAATTTTCTTGTTAACAAAAAACTCCTAAATAACTTAAAATACTTAATAATTATCAAAAATTTGGAATAAAATAATAAAAAATAATTAAAGCTAATAAATATAATATTTGGCTCATATATAATAAAAATAAGCCTAAAACCCGAACCCAAAATGATTTAAACTCGAATTAAAAGCTCAAAACTCGTAATTCCCGTTCAGAAATTCTGCTCGCTCAGTCTTCACTAAAATGATCATAACTTGAGCTCTTAAACTCAAAATCGAGTGATTCAAGTGTGTTTCGAAGCTAAAAGATAGATCTTCCAACTCCATAAGACATCTCAACCTAGAAATGCCAAGATACAATCCAAAAAGTCATCGCAAGTCTACTTGTTTCCCAAGCTTGAAAATTAGCAACTTCAGTGAATGGAATTTAATAAATTTCACCCCATCCATGCATGTATCATTCCCCTTTTGTCCTCGAATTTTGTCTTTGATCAAATCTTGGTTTGATTTGCTTGGCCTTTGAGATTGTTATGGGTCTAAAGCTGGGTCTTGAGACTCAGATCATTCCTCCCTTCCTCAAAAAGATTCGTCCTCTAATCTTTAGCTACACAAAAAGAAGAAGGATTGGAATAAATAAAAATAAAATGAAAAAAATACTTACCTAATTTCTTTTGTGCACCAAAGCTATTTCTAGGATCAAATATATGATTTTGATCTCCCAAATCAGCATGGATCAAGTACCTTTCTTTAAAATAAAGAGGCACGTGACAATTTTTTTGACTAAATTTCTAAAATATACCCATTTTTTTAAAAAAATTACTTGATTAGGCCGTTTTCTTTAAAAGAAAATGATGGGACTAGGCCAAAATAATGAAAATGATTCCAACTAGAAGCGTTTTCTTTGTGTTCCTTTTTTTAAGGTTATGTTTTTAAGTAGAGTTAGGATTAAGGTTTTGTGGTTTTTAGGGTTTAAGGTTTTAAGCTTTTTATATTTTTAAGTTTATTATATATATTTTTAGCTTTTTATAATTTTTGATATGTAAAGTTAATAATTATTTAATTTGATATTTACAAGCATCGTATTTACACCAATCATATATTTGAATTATTCAAACTGTAAAATTCAATTCAGTTCATAATCAAAACTCGAACTACTCGATTTGATTAAATCTTAGTTTGTAATTTTTTTTTGATGTTTTTTACTGCAACTGAGTTTTGATCAATTTATTTTACGGGAGGTTGAGGTTGATCAGATATATTAACAGATTTAACAATTTTTTAACTGTAGTCTATTTGTTAATTTTTTCATTCATACTTAATTTTTGTTGTAATTTGTAAACACACGGTTTTATTATACTATACAAATCAATAAAATATACAACATTATTCCATTGCTCGCATGTAGACTTGATTTAATAATATGAAATGACAACGACAACCAATTTTGATGCAAAACAATATTTATTTAAAAACATAAGGATGTACAACATCGATACAATAAAAATATTTCATATTTATTTAAAAATTTACATGAGAAGTATACAAAAAAAAAAATCCAAACTTCGGTCAGAATGGGTGCCACATCGGGGTGGTCAACGGTTGCGAGCCGGATTCCTTCTTGGTTCAACCTCTGGTACAGGTTATGGTCTCAACCTCTCATCTTTTTTGCCTTCATCCATAGTTGATTGTGATTGGTTGCTCCTCGGTTGCCATCGTGTATCCTCCGCTCTAGGAATAGGTGGTCGCGAAGATGGTCCACCTTGGTGGAACAATGATCTCAGAGGTGTTTGCGACACCATCAACGTAGGGCTATAATTATATTATGTCCCATACACCGATGACATAACAATAAAACTTCTGGTCGGTGCTCCAAACATAGAAGGTTTATACTTATTCGTCGACACCATCGTCGTTTGAAATGTCGATGGCATCGGCATGTAATATGCTGAGGATGAAAGTCCAAAAACAAAACTTGGCATCGAAGTAGAAAAAGAAAAATATGGTGCAATATGTAGTGCTTGTGTAAAAATGATGAGGTTAGTATAAGCAATAGAATAAGTCGAGTCATACTAACCGGGGGTGGTTCGATCATTGGTGTCGATTCTTGTGTAGGAGTAGATGATGGACCCGCCTTGATTGCTTCGTCAGACCTTAGATGCATAAGCGTTCATTGGGCCTCCTCGTATGTGGTTGCCTACCCCTTGCCTCTTCCGCTAGCAGATATGGCTTGCCATGGACCCTAAACCATGGCATGTCCTCCGAATGGTAGGCTAACTCTGAAACAATAATGGCCTTGCGAGTAGGTAAAAAATTGTACCTATTGTTCCAAATGTTGATATATTACACATGGAATGTAAGCCAATGCTCATTTGTTCACGCCCACAAGTCGATATGATGCAGATCTTTGATGTCTTGGAGTGTCTGTGGAATCAATTGCCTAAAGCTGAATTGCTGCAACACTTTATTTGACTCGTGCATCTCTACAGTAGCGTGCACTACTAATGGCACCTTCATGTGCCAGATGTTGGGATTCATAAAGAATTCGGACGGGATGTATTCTTGAATTGTTGGATCAGAGTATGGCATCCATTCAAACTATATTAAAATAATAAAAATTTTAGTTATATATGTACTACTAATTTTTAAATCAACTATGTTAATATTATATAATTCAAAATTAAAAAATGCATATCTCTGCTTCTGAACGTTGGTCTAACAGAAGCTGTATATCTCGAAAATTATTCGGTAGTCCCACGTAGGTCGACCCATCTATTGAAATAATATGTTAACACAATAATTTAAATTTTAAATATTTTTTTTATGGAAAATATATTATCTAATAAATTTTATCTTATTATGAGTGGGGAATGTATAATGGTAGTCTGCTCGAGGATGTAAAAATGGCAGCTGATACCTTGTCCATAATAGCAGTAGTACCATGCAACCACTGATTTTGATTTTTTGTGGTTTTGTCCTTTGACACATCTCTCGGTACAACATTACCAACATGGCTGACCCCGAACTAAGTTCGCCTATTTCTCTAAAGTTGACGAGTTTTAGAAGTCACCTTAAATGGACAAGATTTCATAACTTATCGGGCATTAGGAGACCCCTGGTAATCATAAGGATGTACGCTTTTTATACTTTAGTAAAATCCTAATCGAGCCTACCAAAATTTCTTCTTAACCAATTCATATCTATCTGGGCTCCATAAATCATTTCCGAAACCCTCCCCAAAAGTTGCTCGCATATATCTCTCCAATCGGCTACGTAAATTGACCCACCCACTACCGGTCCATCCTCATGTAACCAGAGTTATAACTACACGTCCTCCAGAGTAATAGTACACTCACCGCATAGAAGATAAAATGTGTGCGTCTCGAGTCTCTACCTTTCCACCAATACACTTACATGAGTGGGGTCCAATTTACACCCCCTACCCGTAAGGGCCATGTCTACAAATCTTGTAATGCCCCAAACCCGACCCAATTCTCCAGGTCTAGATTCAGTTTTCACCACACAAAAATCAATCATTAACAAAAACACTTTACAATTACCTATTTCTTTAAACATGTTTTGTGGCATTTTAATTAAATACTTATTACAAAAAAAAATACAAAAGAAGTATTTAAAATATATTTGATTATATCATTCTTGATACATATCTTTACAAGGTAGGAGTTCATTTAAAATAGATTCTAAGAATGTATTCCTAGACTACCCTACAACTCCATTGTATGAATAATAGTCCTCCTCGCCACCAACTAGCATACTCCTAATGTTATCCCTCCAGGAAAAGTCTCCTCATAGTTACCTAAAAAGCAATAACAAATCTTATCAGTACAGCGTACTTAGTCAGCTCATTATAACAGTACCTTAATGGATACTTTTCAATCTGGTGTGAACCACTGGGTGTCAATTAATTCTACATCACTTATTTTGACGGATGCCACTATAGTTTACCATACTCTTAAGCACCAACTATCCTGGTCTTATCATACTCCATCTTCCTTATCTAAATAACTAAGGAATCTTTTCAAACGTTTCATAAATCTCTTGTCCCATAATAATTTCTAAATAGTATATACCCTTAGAAACCACTTCCAATAATCCTTGTCTTAACTCATACTCTTATCCCAAACAGTTGTTCACTGAAATTTATCACATGCGGATACATATATTTTTGGAAAATACTTACACAAAATATAATAACATCAAATCATACTTAGACGTACCCTGATTTGGCACCACATATCCCTACGAATAAATCACTGTATAGACCACTCTAATGTACTCCAGATCGTGATATATCATAATCTCATAATTCAAGATAACATTAACTTCGATTCAAAATAATTCTAGAAGAAGATATAACACCCCTCACTTTCTATATCTACAAATCATCATAACGGATACCCTTCTTGACATATAGATACACATCTCTTTTTTATAAAAACCCTTAAAACTTAGTCACTAATATCCCAGAACATATCAATACCTCATCTTAGTTTTACTTATTATAGAACTAAAAGAATTTACTCATATCCTACAATCATGACAGACATTCAGATTCAACTCTTACCAGGTATTCCTGATAGTTCATGCCACAAAGGCCTAACAAAACACCCCATACAAGCAATCATTCAGAGTCTCGTTTTTATTGTCTTGGCGGACTTCATAGAACACATCAGAGGCAAACAAATGATATACCATACAAGTTATAAGTCCTTATTATAGAATATGTCACAAAGGTGAACCATAGTATGTACGCCACAAAGGCTATATATACAGAGTATGCCACAAAGGTGATTTATTCAGAGTTCACTACAGAGGTTGTCAGAATGCCATATAGGCATCCCAAAGTTGCAGTGTTTGTGATATGGATTTTCCTAAACTCATATTGAGTGAGGTTTGCCCATCATCACCCTAGGACACGTAGAGAACCCCATTATATAAAATGTCTTCAACAGTTCTTTTTCAGAATATGTCATGGCCATGGACTTTTTCCTTCAGAGTTTCATATCAAAGTTCATGTTACATTCCCGACGGACTTCCTTATTTACCACTGTAGTGACTCGACTCAATTTACCACCTCTACGAACTAAACATATCCCAAACCCAAGATTTCATAATTTCTTAACATTATTCATACATTCCAAAGAACTTAATTTCAAGCAAACTGACTTATCTCTTAATCTAATCATATCCTTATTCCTAAAGTTGTATAAGTAACATATTCATACTATACTATCCATGATTTTCAGTTTTCAGTTTGATCACTTTTATATAAATATACTTCAGTCCGAATAGTATACATGCTAAAGTCAAAAAAAGACTCACCTGATTCTCACTAACAACAATTCAAAAGTCCAGATTCGGATATCCATCTCTAGCCAACAGTAACCACTACTTTCAGAACATAAGAACATCATTAAGACTTATTTGTATACAATTTACCATCAATTCGAACACTGACAACTCCCATGCAAAACCTTATACTTACATCTTACTATTCATACACTTTTTACAAATTTACTCTTTCAGAATTTAACATGCAGAATAGTAATACTTACCCTTGAATGGAATAACCATTGATCATAACATAATTATAGCTTCTATATTATCGATAAAGAGATACATCCAGACTTAAGAAATGTATCAGTAAATACCATTTAAGGAAAAGAAAGGAAGAACCCTTTTAGAACTTATTTCTCACATATAAATATGACTCAATTTGCATATTAAAATTTGAGAAGTGTCATAAGTTTCAGAGCTTGCCTTCCTAATAGCTTGCAGTTTTCGATAGATATATTAATAAATGCATTACAATCATAATTATCCAGTTTGGCTATTTAGTTAATTTCTAACCATGTTACTTAAAATCTAACTAGCATAGTATTCCATACAAATCAAGCGTACTATACTTTTGGCAAATACTTCTTCTATACTTAACGTTAATCCCTTAACAAAAACTTCTCCTTAATATATGACAGAATATTAGTGAAACTCTTACTTACTCTCTTAATCTTTACTTCTTCTTAATATATGACAGAATATTGGAAAATCAAATTCTTACTTACTCTTATGGAGGTTACTATACGCCAAAACAATCTTTTGGGTGGATAACACTACACTAAACAGACTATTTACTACTATATGCTGAAACTTTGGACCCACTAGATCTGGGGTGTTACAAATTCAAAATGATACACCGAAGAATATCGATACCAATATGTATCAGTACTAGTAAAAAATGATACATCCATCGACACAGTACTGACTACCTTATATACAACCTCATTAAAATCCCAATTTGTCAAAATCTCATATTTTCTCCCTTTGATTCAATCTTTAAAATCTCATTTCTTCAAAACCCGTTGTTATTCTTCTCATTCTTTTGAAATGAGTAATTCCCAAGCACCCAAGCAAACCAAACCTTCAAGGGCTTCAACTTTAACTCTTTTAAACCCTCAAAATTCCCTTCACTTCCTTCTCATCTAGCAATGGTAGAACTAAAACAAAGGATTTTAATCTAACTTTCCAAGCTCTTTGACTATGATACTTACCAGATTTTGAAACGACAATTCGATTAATTATTTCGCATCCATCATAGTTTCAGATGTTGCAACTGAAGTCTGATGCACCTGAGTTAATGTTGGAATGGTGGAGACCTGAATAGCTTGTGAATTTGTTGGAACTATTTGTGCCAGTTGAACCTAGTTATTCTCACACCTTCGGATCAATCATCTTGAATGTTAGGATCGACCCGATTAAACAACAAGTAAAAAAATAGCGAAATAAATTGAGAAATTGAACATACAAATTTAACGTGGAAAAAACCATCCAAAGAGGATAAAAAATCACGGGAAAATATAATTTTATTATAATGGCAAAAGAACAAAGAGTACAAAATATGGAGATAAAAACTAAACCCCAAAAACTCAAAAACAAAGAACTATCAAAACGTAAACACAAAATTCTCTAAATATGTTATGAGTTCTAATCTCTAATGGGTGTATTTTCTAAGGTTGTAAAAGAGCTTATATTATAGGCTAAATTCATAGGTCAAATAATAATAAAATAATCTAGACTAATCAGAGTTTGATTGAAACAAATAAACAAAGTTTAACTGAAAGATTATTTCTCAAATTTGACTGAAATAGGAGTCATACTCAACAAATTTCCACCTTGACTCATATTTCCACAACGCTATCTTTGCCAAAGCTCTTCACGAGCCTATCTTGAACTATGCAAGGAATTAACTGAGTCGAATCTGTGCTTAGAAATTGGAAGACTTCTAGCCTTCGACTTGTATACTGCCAGATCAAAATTAACTCGGCAATAACTTATATGAAGGGGGTAAAAAGCACAATAATAGCATAGCTTGATCTTCATTATCAATATGAACCTTAACATTCTTTAAATCATTTAAAAGAGTAATGAATTGACTGATGTGATCTCTAAGAAGCTCACATTCGTTCATGCGAAACGTAAATAGATGTTGTTTCAACACTAAACGATTAGTCAGAGACTTAGTCGCATAAAGAGTTTCTAACCTTTTCCACAAGGAGGATGAGATTTTCTCTATCAATACCTCTTGCAATACTGTATTTGCGAGGCACAATTGGATTGCAGACAAGGCCTTTTCATCAAGCTCTTCCCATTTAGTTTGATTTAGATTTTCAAGCTTTTTCCCGGTAACAACCTTCTTCAAGCCGGTTTGAACTAGAATTGCCATCATCCGAACTTGCCACAAATTAAAATTTGTCTCACCATCGAACTTCTTAATTTCAAACCTTGTTGCTGCCATCTTTGAATAGACTGATCTATGAAAATTGAACTAGCTCTAATACCACTTGTTGGGATCGACCCGATTAAGCAACAAGTAAAAAAATAGCGGAATAAATTGAGAAATTGAACACACAAATTTAACGTGGAAAAAACCCCTTCAAAGAGGATAAAAAACCATGGGCAAAAATAATTTTACTATAATGGCAAAAAAATGAAGAGTACAAAAGATGGAGATAAAGACTAAACTCCAAAAACAAAGAACCCTCAAAACATAAACACAAAATTCTCTAATCTCTAATCGGTGTATTTTTTAAGGTTGTAAAAGAGCCTATTTATAGGCTAAATTCATAGGTCAAATAATAATAAAATAATCTAGACTAATTAGAGTTTGATTGAAATAAATAAAAGGAGTATTTCTTAAATTTGACTAAAATAGGAGTAATACTCAACATTACGCATATAGGTACATAGATTTTCTTGAACAGGAGTAGAGAGTGATGGAAGTCCTTGAAGTATAGCTCTTTTCTCACTTTGGTCCTTAAAACTTTTTTACCCACTTCAGTCTCTAACGTTACCGGACATTTTTAATTTAGTCCCTAATGTTATTAAACATTCTCATTTCAATTCTTTGGACATTAAAGAAACCGGTTGAGATATCCAGCCAGTCATATGTTGTCATGTATCATACAATAATGTCATGTGATGTCATCATTCGAAAAATACTAAAAATCTTTAAAATTGAAAAAATACAAAAATATTAAAATTATTTAAAAATAGAAAATTATAAAATATACAAATAATTACTAAAATTTAGTAAAAATTAAAAATATATTAGAAATTTTAATATTTTAAAATTTATAAATCATATTTACTATAGCTCCAACATGAGACCGTTGTTTCTTGGAATAACGTTTTTAGTTGATAAATCTAGATAACGGCTTTTTTCAAATTATTTAAATAATAAAAATAATGTTATTTCAATTAAATAATAAATAATATTATTTTTATTATTTAAATAATTTAAAAAACTTATACAAGTTTATTACCTAAAAGATCTACCAATTATAAATTCGATTGATTGAATTATAAAACAATTATCGTATGTGATATACTTTTAATAGATAAAGATCCCATGTTCATGCTCTAGTAGATGTGATTTATAAAACTTTAAAAATATTAAAAGCTCTAATAGTTTTTAAAAAAATTATATTTTTAAAATTTTAATTTTAATTATTTTTTGTAATTTTAAAATTTTTTTGGAATTGTTATTTTTTATTTTTAAATATTTTTAAAGTTTTTCAAATGATGATATCATTGTATAACATGTGACAACGTAAGATTGGTTGAATATCCCAACCGTTAATTTTAACGTCCAAAAGATTAAATTGAGAACATCTAATAACATTAAGAACGGAAGTGGACAAAAAAACTTTAAGGACCAAAGTGAAAAAAATAGTATACTTAGAGAATTAAATTCTACATTAAACCGTAAATCAATAACATAGTAACGAAATTCCCTTAAAAAAAAAACATATTAACCAAATCCCATATTAGCTATTTTATTTCTAAAAGGAAACCTACTTTAGAGGAGGCAGGGAGATGACATAGGATTTTCTAATAAACTATTGGGTTAAGAAATATTTGTTTTAGATAGTTTGTTGGATTATTATTGGTTTATAACAACAGATAACAGAAGATAAATTAATGTATGAAAGTAATTTATTTGACTTTTAAAGAAATAGGAAAAACTGTTTTCCTTTTTTTTTCCTTTTTTTTTTCTAATTAAGAGAAGGGGAAGTTATGTTAGGGATTAAATTTTCGGTTAAGTTGTGGAAAAAATTTTATATTTAAATTCGTTTAGTTTTTTTTTTTTTTTTATAATAACATGGGAGATGAGCTGAAGAGAAATTAGTGAGTTTTTTTTTTCTTTTCTTTTTGGCGTCAGATTCTGGGAAGTTGGCGGCGGCACTGGAACTACATATAAAAGTAAGTCTTTTTAATTTCTGATTTTGTCTCTTTTTTTTTTTTTTTTTGCTTGATTTAAAAAGGAAATGAAAAGGAAATAAAATTAGTTTGTATACGAATCTATTTTCATTTCTATATAACTAATTTATTCAATTTAGTAAGTAGTAATTAAATTAAATAATTTTTATATTTAAAATAAATTTATTATAGTAATTTTAAGATGCATGATACTAAATTATTTTTATTTATATTGTAAATAAGGAGGCTCACTACATGCGATGGGATTTTGATTCTGTTAGCCTTACAATACCTGAACTTTCGTCGATTATTACTTCTAATCATAGTAGGGAAGAGATAGGACAGTAGAATCGTATGAGATGAGCTTAGTGGCTCGAATTTTGTTGTTCTTCCCTTTGATTGCTGTTTTTTTTGCTTTAATATATTGCTTGGTATGTTTTACCTTAAAATTAAATAAAATTGAAATATTTGAAGTGTAGGGTTCAGTTTTTGTTGCATGTTTAATGCGGTGCTTTGGGTTTACGTGCAAAATATTTAGGTTTTTGTGGGAAAGAAAGATGGGATCGTTGCAAGAGCCATGGGTATTGGAGAATGTAGATTCGAAGGGTTCGGTCCGCCATGGCAAGACTGCAATTAACATGTCGTCGTCGTTGTTGCGGACAAAGTCGGACCTGCCGCTTGGTTCCAGGGTCCGATGTCCAATGCTTAGGCACTTCCTCGCCAATCTTCATGAGGTCGTTCTAGGGACTAAACTCTCTGTTATCTTTCCTGTTATTCCACTCGCCTTTGTTGCTCACTTCTATGGGTTTGGAAGAGTAAGTTCATGTTTTTCTTTTCTTTGATTTTCTCTTCGTTTTATTTGTTAATATTTATAATTATTTTCCTCTTAACAGCCTTGGGTTTTTGCATTAAGTTTACTCGGAGTTTCAGCATTGGCTGAACGAATCAGCTTCCTCACCGAGTAAGCCAGATGTGCTTCATCCTTATCATATATATATGATTTTGAAAAATAATTTATTCATGTTCTGCATATTGCAGGCAAATTGCTTATTACATCGGCCCAACAGGTGACTAATAAGACTATATTTGTTTAGTTTCTTTTCTTCCATGTATTAATGTGTTTTGATATTACAGTGGGAGGGTTGGTGAATGCAACCTGTGGCAATGCTACTGAGCTGATCATAGCCATTTTTGCACTAAGGCAAAATAAAATAGATATGGTAAAGTATTCCCTGCTGGGTTCAGTCCTATCAAACTTGCTTTTGGTTCTTGGGACCTCTCTCTTTTGTGGCGGTATTGCTCACCTCAGAAAGGGACAAAAATTCAACAGAGTAAGCTACATCCAATATCAGACATAGAGAAATCTTCACTTCGTTTAAAAATTAACCAGGAATCTAATTTGGGTGTCGGATTGGACAGAGACAAGCCGAAGTGAACTGTATCCTACTGCTGCTTGCATTACTGTGCCATTCGCTGCCATTGTTGTTCCGAATGAGTGGGGCATCCGCCGCTGACACAGCCGACCCAATACTGCAGTTGTCGAGAGCCAGCAGCGTTGTTATGTTGATTGCTTACATTACATACCTGGTCTTCCAACTATTCACACACAGTCAATTCTTTGAAGCTCGAGAGGTAGTTCAATCAATGTTTCATAGGTAATGGAAAGCTGAAAGCCCGAAAGCTAAGCTGATAAGTCCATTGAACAGGAACCAAAAGATGAAGAAGATGGAGCATTGGAACAAGGAGGAGGAGAAGGAAAGGAGGAAGGAGAAGAAGCAGTTATTGGATTTTGGAGTGCATTTGTATGGCTAGTTGGACTCACTTCTCTCATCTCTCTGCTATCTGAATATCTTGTAGAAACAATTGAGGTAATTATTGTTCTAACAATAGTTTCTCTTACAAATCAACCCTTTGTACCCAATATCCAAAGGATAAAAGAGGGTTCCATCTACTTTTTTTTTTTTTTTTCCAAATTCTCTTTGATCAAAGTCTGGTATTGACTAATTTCAGGATGCCTCGTATTCATGGGGAATCTCTGTTAGCTTTAACAGTATGATTTTGCTACCCATTGTTGGAAATGCAGCAGAACATGCAGGAGCCATCGTTTTTGCTTTTAAAGACAAACTGGTAAGTCTTAATAATTCTTTCCCATTAGTTTTTAGGCTGTTATCGATGTAAACCGAACAATATGTTGACAGAGATTTGGGAAATGCAGGATATTTCTCTAGGTGTTGCATTAGGATCTGCAACTCAGATTTCCATGTTTGCAGTACCACTCTGCGTGATTGCAGCTTGGATTATGGGTATTGACATGGATCTTAACTTCAATCTCCTTGAAACTGGCTGTCTCGCCCTGTCAATTGTTGCTGTTGCCTTCACTTTACAAGTAATTATTAACACCATCTTCATTTCAATCATTAAAAGAGAATCATTTATAATAATAATAATAATATATATACATATATTGGGTTCATTATTTGACCAAGTTTGAGCTAAAATCTTGTAGGATGGTAATTCTCACTACCTCAAAGGACTGATTCTTATACTGCTCTACAGTGTTATTGGAGCTTGCTTTTTTGTATCCAAAACACCTCTAAGTAAGAATAAATCCCCTTATATATACATATATTCATCACTTTAAAACTTTCTTTTTAACTATTTATTATTGGGTTTTTCCCATGTTTCATCTCACAGCAACTTGACATCATAAAACCAGCAACTAATATACCCATTAATCCAATATTCAGAGCTTGAGAAAGTAAGTAAATTTAATAGATAGCTTTTTCTTTTCACAAATTGATTCAAATATTATGGAACTAAATGAATACAGGGTTTGCTGAAATATTATGAAATATTGGGTGAAAGTTTCAACAGGGATGTCATCATATACATTCGTTATTCTTTATATTATGATCTGAGCCTGCCCGGAAGCTGACATTTCAGAGTTAAAATGGATTATGTATATGTTGTATAAAGGTTTAGATTGGTATACCATTGAAAAGCTTGATGAATGCAAGCTACAGTTCTTATACACCACACTCTTCTGTTTCTCTTTGTAATGTTGCAGTTATCAAAATAAAGGAAATCGTTTTTATTTGGTTTAAAATCAATGCTAAAATCTCAAGTGACAAATTTTGAGTGATACAAATAGAGCATAATAAAATTACAAACCCAAACTGATTTTTTTTTTCTATTTTAGTATTTGAGATTGATTTTCATGTTTAATTTGATATCTAGACTAAATAATCCAATGAATTTTATCACATGTACTCTAATAAAAAGAACTTAGGTACTTAATTAGGACAAAAAAACTCAAATATAAAAAAAACATTAAAATCAAATTAAGATATCAAATTAGACAAAAACAAACCTTTAAATACAAAATTAACCATTAAAGCAATTTCTAATATTAAACAATATATTAACCCTACACTGAAAATCAATACATGGATAACATTCCTGCAATTAACATGAATCGTAACTTATTTAGCTTTATCTTAGAATTTTGTTTCATTAGTGTTAATTATTGTCCGAAATGTCAATTATTTGCCCAAAATTGGTAGTAGGCATGTATCTAGTATCTACATTGTTGAAATGCATAATATCTTCATTCACTCAAATAAAGTTACAATCTCTAGTTTATATACAATCTATTACCGGTGAAACTCAAATTAATTAACCACTTTAAAGCTAACTAACCACCTGTGCTAACTACCTATATTTATAATCAATAATTTTTGTACTCCCCTCAAGTTGGTAGATGAAATAAGTCTCTCATTCCCAACTTGTTTATCGAAAGCTCATGTTGTTGAATACCAAGTCCTTTTGTTAATACATTCACAACCTGCTCTTTTCTCAAGATATGCACGGTTTGAAGTAATCCCTGTTAGATTTTTTCTCTTACAAAATGGCAATCAATCTCTATATGCTTTGTTCTTTCATGAAATATGGGATTATACGCCATTTGAATCGCAACTTTATTATCGCAAAATAATATGGCTGGTTTGTAACACCCTAAACCCGACCTGGACGTCCAAGCTAAATTTAAGGAATTACCTCATCAATTATCAATTGTCACATAGCTACACAATAAAGTTAAACCATGCTTCATAACTCATTCATCATAAAACTAATTATGTATATGATCTCTCAAATCCACATTATGATAGTTTTTCCAAAATCCTAATATACTACTTAAAGCAAGGTTTATGTTTGACCGAGCATCCGTTGCGTTGACCCACTTAAGATTGGGGATCACTTGAAATCCAATCAACAACAAAATGAGTTGTAAACTCAGTGCGTAAAAGAAGGTTCAATTTATTCAATTAGTGTTCATTAATAAAGTAGTTTCAAATTTAGAAATTCGGTTCGGTACAAAACTATTTACGATTGATTCGAATGATCGATTATAAACATATATTTATATATATGAATTTCATATATATATATATATATATATATATATATATATATATTGCAGATTAGATCCAGATGCAGATATTTCTAAACCCCATCCGCTACACACCATCTCCAACCATCCCAACACACCGTTAAGGACATTCAATGCCCATCCAACCCAATACACCACAAGTGTCTATTTGACACATTTACAGTAATACAGCTTAACTGCTAGATCGTAATGTGTCAAGCGCCAGAATCAAAACTATTCACACAATGGCTTAACCACTGATTCAAATTAGATTACTTCCTTCTTCATAACATCCCAACCCATACAAATACAGAGTACAATTACCCACAATGCACTTACAATTATAATATTCATACGTTTGTACAGACTATCAGAGAGTTCACATTTAATCAAATTCAGATTATCCATACAATGGGAAATCATTATCAATCATAAACAACATTTACAGCCTCAAAAACAGGTTTCGATCCCCTTTTATAACGCCACACGACCTGGGCACATGTCCATGCCCTCTGCTCGTATGGTTCTAACATGTAAACAGAGAGTTGCACGGCTTGGAAACACAGCCATGTCCTTGTCCATGTGACTCACATGGCCTGGACACATGCCCGTGTCCCATGCCCATGTGAACCCTGCACTAGCATAGCACACACGGCTTAGATACACGCCCGTGTGCCTTGCCTGTGTGGCTCCAAATCGATGAACAATGAGTTACACGGCTTGGGCACAAGCCCGTGTGCCTGGTCGTGTGGCGTCGACAGCCACTATTTCCAGCGCCAAAACTTGCAAAATTAAGGGTTTCTTTACGCACCCGGTTTCGTTTTGACGGGGAAACAACACAGAAACTATCCGGAACCTAATTAATCATTCAACAACCAATCACACCATCAATTTTAATATTTTAGCAAAATCAACCCATCGCTAAGACTATGTCGAAAGATTCAACGCAATTCCAACTCAATTCGTACACTCACTTCGCATGAAACAGGAGAAATCAGACTAACACGATGGATTAAAGTCTCTTGCAATATCCTTGCTTAAAAAAAGTAACCAATTGAGTGTTTAATAGAACGTTAAATAAACGAGCAAAATCTCATTTCGATAGAAAAGTGTTAACACAACGAAAATCGTAAACGAAAGAGAATTACAATTGAACTTACACAATATATAAGCAACAAGACTCCCCAATTCACGAAAATCAACGTAGAAAAGAAAAAAATAAAAAGAAGACAGAACAACCAAAAACAAAGAACTTAAAAGTTTAGAAAAGAAAAATAATGATAACATTTCCTTAGAATGTTTTAAATTAACCACTACCCTTTCCTGCATTTGCAAAAAATATATTTCCTATTGTGTACGACAGGATTCGAACTCGAAACCAAACAGAATACAGACAGATGCTTAACCAGTGAACCAGCAGGCTCATTCTTGTCATTAATTTACCTAGAATTGAACTTAACTACGAAACGCACGGATGAAGGTTGTTTTAAAAACAATCACAAAACTTTTTAACAGCACAACTCGAACTTCAAACCTTAAATACAAAAGTAGAGCACAGAACCACAGATACAGAAATCTAATTACTTCAGATTCTCACAATTAAATTCTTAAAATTTTGGGGCTTTACAACTCTCTCCCCCTAGTAGAAATTTCGGCCTCAAAATTTTACCTGTTTTAAACAAATACGGATACAGACTTCAGATTGCTTCTTCAGGTTCCCATGTGGCTTCCTTAGTACCGCGGTTCCTCCACAGAACCTTTACTAAAGGGACAATTTTCTTCCTCATTACGTTAACATCATGCTCCAAAATCTGGACAGGTTCCTCTTCGAATGTTAAGTCCGTTATAACTCGATCTCATCGATCGTAACAATATGTGACGGATCTGAATGATACCGTCTTAGCATCGAGACATGAAACATATCATGAATTTGATTTAGCTCCGAAGGTAATTCCAACTAGTAAGCAACGGGTTCGACCCTCTTTAAGATACAGTAAGGTCCAATGAATCTCAAGCTTAGCTTGCTCTTGCGTTCAAATTGGATGAACTTTTTCCATGATGATACTCTCAAGAAGACTTGATCACCAACAGAAAATTCAATATCTTTCCTTTTTAAATTAGCATAAGACTTTTGCCAATCCGATGTGGCTTTTAGTCGGTTCCGAATTACTTTCACAATGTTCTTAGTTTCAAAAACCAACTCAAAACCCACTATCCGGCTATCACTTAGTTTTGTCCAACATAACGGAGTACGGCACTTATGAACATATAGTGCCTCATAGGGTGCCATCTGGATACTAGACTGAAAGCTATTGATGTATACAAACTCTGCCAATAGTAAGTACTCCTCTCAACTACCACTGAAGTCTATCATACAACCCCGAAGCATATCTTCTAAGATCTGAATGACTCGCTCTGACTGTCTATCAGTCTGAAGGTGATACGCAGTACTGAAATTAAGTCGGATGCCTAAAGCCTCATGGAGTTTCTACCAGAATCAAGACGTAAATTGTGCTTCTTTATAAAAAACGATCGAGACAAAAATTTTGTAGAGTCTCACAATTTCAGCGATATACAATTTAACTAACTTTTGTAAGGAGTAATCTATTTGAATAGGAATGAAATGGGCTGACTTGGTCAACCGATCAACGATGACCCAAACTGAATATTTCTTAATTGAAGTTAAAGGCAACCCCGAAACAAAATCCATTGTTACCCATTCCCATTTCCACTGTGGAATCTTAACTGGTTGAAGCAGTCCAAAGGGCAACTGATGCTCAACCTTAATCTTCTGACACGTCAGACAGTGGGATACCAAGGTGACCACCTTCTGTTTCAGTCCTGGCCACCAATAAAGCTCTCTGAGATCCTAGTACATCTTGTTCTCACTAAGATGCATAGCATAGGAACTATTATGTGCCTCTTGAATGATCGAATACCTTAATTCTTTGTCATTTGGTACACAAATTTGGCTTTTAAAGCATAACATATTGTCGTTGTTCAAGCTAAAATCAAAATTCTCATTCGAGTCAATATGTTACATACGCTAGACTAACGACTCGTCGTTCAATTGTTTAGCTCGAATTTATTCCACCTAAATCGTATTTACTTGTAATTCAACTAACAATCCTTCGTCTTCCATCAAACCCAGATGAGCTAACATTGCTCTCAGGTCCGTCATTGCTCTACGGATAAGGGTATCAGCTACCACATTAGCCTTACGTGGATGATATTCTATCATGTAATCATAATCTTTATGTAACACCCCAAACCCGGCCTAAACGTTATGGCTAAATTCGGCGACATCACATAAGAGTGTTTTTAGAAAACCTTAGCAAGTTTAAATTCGTTCTGTTTAATATCTCTACTTAAGTCGTGAAATCACTATTCAAGTTGTTACTTGAAAACATTTCTTTATCGCGGAAGTTATGACATCATTCATTTATATGAAACCTTAAGTTAAGCTTTCAAAATGTATTTGTGGTGTCGCCATTTATAAATCAATAAAATTAATAATTTAAAATCCCGAAATAAACCCAAAACAGTTCGAGCCTAAATACATAAATAGTCCCGAAAATAAAAACTAAATGAAAGCAAATAAAATTGAATATAACTCATAAAACAACATATGACTAGCGGTGGTCATCGTCTAGCCCTCCGTTGCACCAATCCATCTACTGTTAGGGATTACCTGACAGATAAAATAAACAAAGGGGTGAGTTTTCACAAACTCAGTGTGCACATCCCCACAGACAGCATGCATACAAATAGGTAACAGAATACAGATAATTCAGCCTTAGCCATTTTCAAAATCGGTGTGGACTCTAGCCCACTCAGATACAAAATCAGAACAATCGGGCTTTAGCCTACACAAACATCGCATGCACAACAGATCAGATTATCAGAGAAATATGCCCACCAACCCTGCACACCATCTCTGTCCAACCCAACACACCATGTGGGGATAGAATCGACCCACCCAGCCCTACACACCAAGTATGGGGATAAAATCGACTCATCTAACCTTACACACCAAATGGTACCATAAAACGACGCAAATCAGATACATGCAGCATAGCTGCCAAATAACAAGCTAATAGACTTTCAGTTTTCCTTCTCTTCACAACAATCCCAACACAATGCAATGCAACATAAATAATATGGCATACTTATATGTAGCTATCAGATCATACCATCATCAAGTCAGAACAGATATACAAAATCAGACAGATACCCATGCTAAAATTAACATGCTTTTGCATACAATCCAATAACAAATCAGAGTGTGGGGTTTAAGTAACGCTTACCAATCCTACAGTCCGGTCACAGTCGACTTAGGTGACTCATGCAACCTTACAAAACATTTCAAACAATTTGGGCTCACACGCCTGTGCGTCTTACCAGTGTTGGCCCACACGGCCCAAATTGGCCTTACCCGTGTGGATCACACGGCCTAGCCTAAAATCCCACACGCCCATATGGTTTACTCGTGTGGCCCTCACAAGCCCGTGTGGCCTACATGGCCCAATTGGTCAAGCCCGTGCCTGGCACATGGCCTCGCCAGCCTCACACGATCGTGTTCGTCGCGCCTGTGTGGCGCGCGCATGACCTGGCTCGTCAGTCACATGCCCGTGTATCACAACACAGACTACCACACGGGCAGTCTACACGTCCGTGTGGTATCGACAAACAGCTTTTCGACTTTCACCAAAACTCATTTTCTACGTAAACGGAGTACACACCTGGTATCAATCCGAAGCTAATGCAACCCCGAGCACTCTAGAACCTATTATTAAACAGGATTTCACCCTTTTAATCACTTAATCCGAGTTACTAAGAAACAGGAAAATCTCAAAAGTTAATGACAACTTTACCTTAAATGAAAAATGATGATTTCTCCTTGTTTAGAATGTCAATTAATGATCCATAGAACCCTGATTGTCTCCTAAACAGAAAATAATCTCTTAATAACCCAACATTTATTAGAACGAAACAGAACTCATCTCCATACCTACCGAAAGCGCATCTCTAAAGACAAAAACAAAACTATCGAAAAGAGGGAAAATAGAGAGGAAATAATGTAAATAAAATTTCGACAGCACAAGAGGGGGATTTTCGGCAAAAAGAAAATAAAGAGAAAGGTGGAGAGGGGAGTTGCAGAGAATTTCGACAGGAGAGGATTTTGGAAATAGTCAGAAACTAACCAGATAACCCTGAAATCTACTACTACTCCCTTACCCAGCAGTTTACTAAAACTCAAACTCCTAGCCAAAATTTGCAGTAAAATACTCCTCCTTTTTCTCACGCAGAGAATCAAACCCCAGACCCCATCATACCAACACACCACTTAGCCACCAAACCAGCGGGCTCATTCTGTCATATTCTTACAAATAAATTCTTATAAGTCTATTCCAAAAGCCAAGCTTTACTCATATAAGAACCAAAATTTAGCCCAAGCCTAGACTTGAACTTGGGATCTCTCCAACACACCCCAAAGCACTTAATCACATAAGCAGGCATATATTTATGTCAAAAATAGGGCAGAAATACAGCAAATATTTCAAAAGCCAAAATTACGAAATTTCAACTTACTCCATTAAAGAAAATTTATCCTTGAATTTTTACCTGATCAGAAAAGGTGAGGATACTGTTGCCGCATCGAATCCTCCGGCTCCCAAGTGACCTCTTCAATACTATGATGCCGCTACAGCACCTTCACTAAAGGGATAGATTTCCTTTGCAGAACCTTAGTGTCGTGATCTAAAATCTGAACTGGCTTATTCTCAAACGTCAGATCTGGTCTAACCTCAATCTTCTCTACAGGCACAACATGCGTGGGATCAAAGCGGTAAGGTCTAAACATTGAGACATAGAATACATCATGTATACGATCCAACTCTAGAGGAAGCTCCAACTGATACGCGACCGACCTTACTCGCTTCAAGATCCGGTATGGTCTAATGAACCTAGGGCTTAACTTGCCCTTGCGACCGAACCTCAGAACCTTCTTCTATGGCAAGACATTAAGGAAAACCAAGTCCCTTACAGAATACTTGATATATTTCCTCTTCAAATCAACATAGACTTTTGTATATCAGAAGTCGCTTTCAGTCGATTTCGAATCAAGCGGACATTATCCTCAGTCTCTGAAACCAATTCCGGACCCAAAACACGTCGCTCACCCAACTCAGTCCAGCATAAAGGAGTGCGACATATACGACCATAAAGTGCCTCATACGGTGCCATTTGTATACTATACTGATAGCTATTATTGTAAGCAAACTCTGCCAAAGGCAAGTACTCCTCCCAACTACCTTGGAAATCCATAACACAACCCCTCAACATATCCTTCAGTATCTGAATCACCCTCTCTGACTGGCCATCTGTCTACAGATGAAAAGCATTACTGAAGTCAAGACAAGAACCCAAATCCTCATTAAGTTTCTGCCAAAACTGAGACGTAAAATGAGGATCCCTATCAGAAATAATCAAAACAAGAACCCCATGCAACTTCACTATCTCGAAAAAGTAGAGCTTAGCTAGCTTTTGTATGAAGAAGTTTGTCTTCACCAAAATGAAATGTGCCGACTTGGTTAATCGATCCACGACGACCCAATCAGAATCCTTCTTAGTGGGTGTTAGAGGTAACCCACTAACGAAGTCCATCATTACTTGCTCCCATTTTCACATCGGTATCTTCATTGGCTGTAACAAACCCGAAGGTAACTGATGCTAAGCCTTAACCTGCTGACAAGTCAAACAACGAGCAACAAAGTCGAACACCTCATATTTCAACCCTGGCCACCAGTACAACTCTAGGATATCCTTATACATTTTGTCTCCACCAGGATGCATAGCGTAAGGACAACTATGCGCCTCCCTCTGAATCAACAGTCTCAACTCCTCATCATTAGGTACACAGATCCTACCTCGGAAGCACAATACCCCATCACTGTCGATCCTAAAATTAGTAGCAGTTTCAACCTCAACCTGACGGAATAGCAACTCAAGGAACTTATCTCCTAACTGCTTATCTTTAATCCGATCTAGCCACGTCGGTCTAACCTGCAACTTAGCCAGGAGACTTCCATCGTCATAAAGACTTAGTCGAGTGAATATCGCCTTCAAATTGGTCATAGCCCTACGGCTTAATGCATCAGCCACCACATTGGCCTTACCTGGATGGTACTCGATATTGCAATCGTAATCCTTAAGCAGCTCAACCCATTGTCACTGCCTAAGATTTAACTCCTTATGAGTGAGGAGATACTTGAGGCTCTTCTGACTAGTGTAGATGGTACACTTTTCACCGTACAAATAATGCCTTCAAATATTTAATGCAAAGACAATTGTAGCCAACTCCAAATCATGTGTCGGATAATTAGCCTCGTGAGTCTTGAGCTGACGAAATGCATAAGTAACTACCTTACTGTCTTGCATCAAAACGTAACCCAAACACACATGTGACGTGTCACTGTATACTACGAAGTCTTTACCAGGCTCAGGCTATATCAAACCTGTCTTGAGCCTCCTGCTGTATGTCAGTCCAAACAAAGGGGACTCCTTTACGCAATAACTTAGTAAACGACACTGCGATCAACGAGAACCTTTCTACGAAACATCGGTAATGTCCTGCCAGTCCTAAAAAATTACAGACCTCTGACACATTATTCGACTGTTTCCAATCCAACACCGCATCAATCTTACGAGGATCAACACAAATTCCCCCAGCAAACACTATCTGTCTCAAAAAGGTTACCTTCTGAAGCTAAAATTCATATTTAAAGAACTTCGCGTAAAGCTGTTTCTCACGAATGATCTACAGAACAACCCTGAGATACCCATCGTGTTCGTCCTCAGTCTTAGAATACACCAGAATGTCGTCTATAAACACAAAAACAAACAGATCCAAGTAGGGCTAGAATACACGGTTCATCAGATCCATAAATGCTGCTGGTGCATTAGTCAACCCAAAGGGCATGACTAGAAATTCGTAATGTCCATAACGAGTCCTAAATGCCATCTTATGCACATCAGCCTCCTTGACCCTTAACTGATGATAACCTGATTGCAGATCGATCTTGGAGAACACAGAAACCCCTCTGAACTGATCGAATAAAATATCTATCCTCGGAAGTGGGTATTTATTCTTAATAGTTAACTTTTTCAATTGACGGTAATCGATACACATCCTCATCGTATCGTCCTTCTTATTTACGAACAGAACAGGTGCTCCCCATGGAGACATACTGGGATGAATAAACCCACGATCCAACAGCTCCTGTATTTGAGCCTTCAGTTCTGCCAGCTCCTTCGGTACCATTTGATAAGGGGCGATAGACACCGGGGCTGTACTAGGAATCAACTTGATACCAAATTCTACCTCACGACTCGGAGACAATCCTGGTAATTCCTATGGAAAAACATCTGGAAAGTCTTACATGGTACGGATGTCCTTAACCAAAGAGTCTACAGAATCAGAAACACTGATGTAGGCCATAAACGCCTCACATCCTTTCCTCACCAGCTTCTCTACCACTAATGCAGATATCACATTAAACAAATAATTTCTTCGTTCTTTAATCACGACTATCTCATTATCCTCCACGATTCTTAAAACAACCTTCTTTTCAGCACAAACCAGACTTACACTATGTTTCACCAACCAGTCCATACCCAGAATTAAGTCGAACTCCCCAAACGAAAGTTTCAACAAATCAGCCAAAAATATCATCCATTGGACTTTCAAAGGAACGTCTCTAAATAATTTACTAACCCTAATAGACTGCTCTAACGGACTCACCACTGAAATCTCACTGGAAGTGCTCTCATGCGGAATTCCCAAAGTCTCAGACACAGAATATACAACATGGGAATGTGTAGAGCCTATGTCTATCAGTGCAATATAAGGTATATTAAGGATTAAAAATGTACCCGTGATGACGTCTGAAGCATCTCCATCTTCACGACGACGTGCAGCTTAGACAAGTGCAAGCTGCCTCGCCTCAGTCGGCCTAACACCTCTTCCTAGTAGTTTCTAACCTCGACCCATACCGTTACCACCTCTAGCCTGTCCTCGGCCCTTAAGATTTTTATTCATGTTTTTACTAATTTCAATAAATAAAGCAATGTTTCGCATTTTGGAACATCGAAGAATTGTGCCCTAACTTACGGGGTTTCGGTTCTCTTGTTGGTTCTAAATAGCTAAATATCCTTTTGAGTTTTAAAATGCACGGATTTCCAATTTAAATTAGAAGATGACCTTGTGCTCGGGAATTCATGGTATTGTGTCCTAACTTACCGGATGTGATACTCCGATATCTCGAGATAAGGAAATCTTTAAACAAATCGATTTAAGCTAATTCAAGAATTTTAAAATAAGTATTAATAGAAAAGATCGTATTTCAAGTCCCTTCTCGATTTTTAATTTTCGACATTAAGACACTAACTAATCAATTCGGTACCAATTTTTTGGGCGTGTCGAGGGTGCTAATCCTTCCTCGCACGTAACCGACTCTCGAACTTATTCTCTAAAGTTTTGTAGACCAAAGGCCCTGTTTTAGTAAACTAAAATTGATTTATTAAAACAAAGGTGATCCGATCACACCTGATAAAAGATTGGTGGCGACTTCCGTTTTAATTTTCACTTTCAAACAAAGTCGATCCCCGTTTTCAAAAGAATGGTTTCGACAGCTTGGCGACTCCACTGGGGAATTCGAGAGTCTAGCCTTAAATTGATTATTTTTTTGTCTTTTGTCAAAAATTGAAAATCGATTTTAAATTTGCTGCATTGCATGCTGTCTGTTATTTTCGCGACTCTCTTCATAATATGCTTGCTTTAAGTGGTTTAATTCTTTGAGGTATCTTTGTATATCGCATCGCATTATTGGTCGATTTCACCCTCTTAAGTGGAAGTGAAAAACTACTCCTTCGTGAGGTCTTCACCTCCGTTAGGATAGTGGATCGCTTTCGGGATACATTCGTACCTGGGTCTTCGTGGGGTTTTCACCTCCGTATAGCCGTAGGGAAATGTATTCCCCTGAATCGAACTCGATCTGTATGAACCTATAATGGGTGAGGATCGAGGAATCTGCTGGTTCAGGTACCTTTACTTTAGAACCAAACTACATGTAATGAGCCCTAGGAGCCTACCCTAGGTAGAACCACACCAAACCCTAGTGGTTACCTGATTAGGTGCTTATTTACTCACTATTTGCTTTGAATTCTATTTTTTGTATATAATACTAACTTGTTGTATTTTGATCATTTTCACATGACATTTCATCATAAAAGGGTGTTGATTTACGTTCGGTTACTAATTAAAAGAGTTTAGCATGGAAAAAGGATTTCTTGATAGAATGGAGGATAATGCGGCCGTCCGAGTGTAGTCTGAGAGAACGCAACAGGAGAATGGAGATAGTTTGACCGAGGGATATGAATCAGAGTTGTGGGATTTCACTCGTATCAGTGTGACTCAGAACGACCTGCAAGAGTTAAGGGATATATGGAATAGTTGGAATGGCGAAGTCAAACAACTCTTTTATCAGAACTTCTGGCGACCTACCCTATTTGGTCGATGTAAAGGTGGACAAGTACTTGTTCCGGGCCCTCGCGCAATTTCGGAACCCCGCTTACAGTTGCTTTACTTTCAGAAGAGTTGAGTTAGTACCTACGGTGGAAGAATACATGGCGTTACTTAATTGCCCAAAGATTCAGGCCGATAGGGCCTATTCAAGACCTATTAATGTCCCTCCCTTTTTGAAGAAATTGATGAATATCACGGGGATGAGCAAGCAATGGGTTGCGACCCGCATCATGCAAAAAGGGGAAGTAAATGTATTCATTGGAGGAATTTGAGGGATTTTATTCTTGCCCACCCGGATTCGAAGAAAAGGGTTGATGTTTTTGCCTTAAGTCTCTACGGTTTGATCGTCTTTCCTAAAGCACTTGGATACATAGATGAAACCGTCTCAGATTTATTCGATCGACTTGATAAAGGTACCACACCCGTCCCGGCAATCCTAGCAGAAACTTTTCGATCCTTGAATACATGCCAGAGAGCGGGCGAGGGAAGATTTATTAGTTGCGCATAGCTTCTTTTGGCTTGGTTCCACAGACATTTTTGGAAGGTGGAGAAGGTCTCCTATCGGGTATTCTCTAAGGATTATTCCCCATTAAGAGAATTAGTAGCGACATCGAGGCGGGACTGTAACGCCCCCACGCCCGAAATTATCGCTGGAGTCAAGCTTGAGGGGTTACCGAGCATAATTTATCAAATTAAGAACTTCAAATCATTTGTTTCTACATTCACAGCTTTCTAACTACCCGCGTCACAGTTACAAGAAAAATCATATCTCGAGTTACGAAACTCTAAATCAAGATCCGTAAATTTTCCCTAAATCTAGACTCATATATATATTTACTAATTTTTTTCTAGAATTTTTGGTTGGGCCAATTGTACAGTTTATTAGTTAAAGTCTCCCCTGTTTTAGGGTTCGACTGCTCTAACATATGTGTATTACGAATCAGATATCTCTCTATACAGAATTGCAATGACTACAAGGTTTGTTTTTATTAAAACTAGACTCAATAAGGAATCTGTACATATAAAGAAAAACTTCTAATTATTTTTTTTAAATTTATTATGAATTTTTAAAGTCAGAACAGGGGATCCAGAAATCACTCTAGCCCTGTTTCACAAAAGTTTAAATATCTCATAAAATATAATTTATATGCCTGTTTTGTTCAATCCACATGAAAATAGACTCATTAAGCTTCAATTTCATAACTTACTCATTATTTAGTTCCATTTATACTATTTTTAGTGATTTTTCAAATTCATGTCATTGCCGCAGCAATATTCTGTTTTAAGGCAAGTTTCATCTTTCCATGAATTTTTATGAACTAGATAACCTATTAAACTTTCATAATATCAAACATGATCTAAATTAGCCATCACCATGACTTATCAATATCAAACATTTTCTCAACCAAACATGGCCATATAATAAAATTATTTACACAAAATAGGTATATTGCTATTTAAGACCTCCTCATTAATATTCCAAAACAATTTCATACTAAAAACTTCTAGAATGCAAGTTTTGCAGCTAATTCGATTTAGTCCCTACTTTCAATTTAAGCACTTTAGGCATAGAATTTCATCACGAAATTTTCACACAATCATGCAATCATATCATAATCATCAAAATAATTATAAAATAATTATTTCTATCTCGGATTTATGGTCACGAAACCACTATTCCGATTAAGCCCTAATTTAGGATATTACAGGGACGACATCTCCGAAGAGAGGTGGATAACTATTCTCCAAAATTTACGGACCGAAGACGTTGAATGGAGGGCTCCGTGGTTGATTCCTGACGAGATCTTATATAAGTGCGGTGATTTTGACTGGGTCCCTCTGGCTGGAATATAGAGAGCCATTGGATACACTCCACTGATGGTGTTAAGGCAGTATCGATCAAGGCAGTTTATACCGGTGACACAAGGGTTGGCACAATATGAGTTCCCCTATAAAGACAACAATTATAAAAAGAGGGTTCGCGAGATATCAGATGCATGGAACCAAACTCGAAGAATGAAAGGATTCACTGCAGTCTGATGACGACCCCGAGTATGAATGGTGGTGGGGTAGGAGAGTCAACGACAACATCCCTAGGCAGAATCAAGGGAACACACAACCAATAGAGGAGCATTTACAGGTCATCCCATCCGAGTTAGAGATCATTAAGTAAGATTTTGAGAAAAGAAACTCGGAGTTGGGGAAGAAGATAGAGCAGCTAGAAGAAGATAAAATGAAGTTGGGGTTAGACGTCGATATCCACAAGCTAGAGGCCGAGAAGTTAAGGAAAGGAAAGAACAAGGCCGAGGAAGATTTAGATAGTCTGAAAACCGATTATAAGAAGCTTCGTATAACAATAAAAACTGTTGGATTAGGTAAAACGTCGGAGCAATGGCGTCAAGAGATTAAAGAGGAAAAGACTAGAGCCGACCATTGGGAGAAAAGATTTCAAGATGCCCGAGTACGAAAGGACACTCTGAAGAAGAGTTTGTTAGAAACCCAAAACGAAAAGGAGAAATTACGAGCTCAGGTAGCTGAATTGGAAAGATTACTTCAGCAACATCGTAGCCATAATTCGATAATTAAGCTAAATGCTAATCTGAGCATGATCAAAGAGTTGAAAGGGAAAATAGAAGAACTCGAGACCGCACTGTGAGATAGCAAAATACGAGTGGAACTTCTTGAGACAAACAACGACCATTACAGATAACAGCTTCACCACTCTCAAAACCATATTAGAGATAGAGACTATGTCATGGGCGAAGCTATAGCTCAGGTTCGGGAGATAGCTGATCACTTGCAAACCTTGGCAGTTCAGGCTGATATATTGAGCTTAAAGTATGAGTCGGAATTAGACCGAGGCCGAAGCTTAGCTTGGCTTCTTAGGAAAGTTAAGACTTTGGGCATTAGGGCGAAGTCGTATATGTAATCATCCGTTCTATGTAAAGAAATTTTCTTCTAGTGAAGTTCTTCTAATGAAATTGAATTGGAATCAACGCCTCTTTTTGCATCCATTCATCCATTCATTGCATATACATATCCCATAATCATTCGCTAAGGTTAGAATCATATAATTCGCAGTTGCAACACTTCAAATCTGGAACTACGCCATTCGTATAAAACGCATCGACAAGCTAGAGCAATAGAGGCTGAGTTCAATGAAAGAATCGAAAGGATGGAAAGAGTCCAGAAGGAATTACAAGAACAACTGGCTAAGTCACAGCAAGAAACGAGGGATTTGATAGTAAGATCTCGAGAGGAATCACTTGAACAAAAGGATCAAATGGCTAGAATGATGGAGATGATATCAGTTTTGGTCAAAGGAAAAGGATCTATGCAGAACCCCGACAGTATGGAACCTTAATCAAGAATTAATCATGACCAGGATCCACTCTATCCCCCAGGATTCACTCCACCACATGCCCATGTAGCACAAAGAGGGTATACTCAAGGGGAATCCACAGGCTTGGAACAACGACTTATGCCATTTGCTCATCTAGGGCAATGAATATTTATGTCAAATCCCGGAGCAACCCCTGCCAATCCTGTAGTTCCAGATTTAGATGATCTAGTCGAAATAGCCAAGTTGAAAATAGATGATCATGAGGCTCAAGAGAAGTATAGGAATTTGGAAGAAAGACACAAGGCAATAGAAGGCACTGAAGTCTTCTCGGTACTAGGTGCTAAAGAACTTAGTTTGGTACCTGACCTAACCCTGCCTTCGAAGTTCAAGGTGCCTGATTTCGAAAAGTACGATGGAATAAGATGTCCAAAAGCACATCTTGTCATGTTTTGCCAAAAAATGACCGGTTACGTGAAAGAAGATAAGCTACTTGTACATTGTTTTCAAGACAGTCTAGTAGGATCGGCTCTTCGGTGGTACAACCAGCTCAGTAAGGGAAGGATCCGATCTTGGAAAGACTTGGTGTCGGTATTCTGTGAGCAGTACAAGCATGTATCAGATATGGTGCCTGATCGGATGACTTTACAAATGATGGAGAAAAAGCCGTCAGAAACTTTTAGACAGTACGCGCAGAGATGGTGGGACGTCTCAGCCCAAGTGGAACCCTCACTAACGAAAACGGAGATAACCGTCCTTTTTATCAACACCTTAAAGACACCGTTTTATGACAAACTAGTGGGAAGCACCACGAAGGACTTCGCGGATATTGTAATATCCGGTGAGCTTATAAAGAACGCCGTCAAGAGCGGTAGAATGGAAGGTCAAGAAAGTTCAAGAAGGGTAGCACCCATGAAGAAGAAAGAACCAGAAGCCCACATGGTGGGAATGGGAAGTCATTATGCCCCTAATCCATATCCAAACCAACCCCGACCTCGAAGTTATCTACCTCCAAATTTCTATTATCCCCCTCAAACCCCTTACTACCAAGCACCACCTCCTTCCTACCCCGTATACGCCACAAACAACCAAAGACCCGTCACCACATTCCCACAAAACATGGTACCCGCTCAAAGCCAGCCCAGAAACAAACCAAGACCAGTAAGGCCTAATCTCGAGAGACCACAATTTACTCCTATCCCTGTGTCGTATAGGGAATTGTACCCAAAACTTCTGGAGAAACAGTTGATTTCTCCCCATTACATGGCACCCCTTAAACCTCCATACCCAAAGTGGTACGATCCAAACGCTAGTTGTGCATACCACGCAGGGAACCAAGGGCATTCTACGGAGAATTGCCTAGCCTTTAAGAGGAGAGTTTAAGGACTCATTGACGCGGGTATCCTACGGTTCAATAGTGCCAGTAACGCAACTAGGAACCCGTTACCTAACCATGCTGAAGGGAATGTGAGCACAGTGGGGAAAGAGTACGAATGGAAAGTCAGAAGATGTGTTTCAGAAATAAGGATGCCTCTTCAGAAAATCTGGGAGGTACTGGTTAAGAAAGGATTGCATTGTCACCCCGATAGAATTCTCAGAGAAGAAGGTCAAAGTTTTTGTAATTTCCATGGAATTGTAGGACACGACATTCAGTCGTGTGAGGAATTTAAAAGGTTGCACCTCTGACAACCAGTCATTAGGTCTCCCTTATAGCGCGGATCGACCGTTAATAATTTATTACGACGTGACGAAAGAGCCGGTGAAACCAAAAATGATAATCGAAGTACCGTCTCCTTTCTCGTACAAGGACGACAAAGCCGTACCATGGAAATATAACATCAATATCGTCACACCAGAAGATGAGAAGCTCAAAGCCATCACTGGAGATGTTGGAGAGGTAGGTCATTTTACCCGAAGTGGAAGATGTTATTCGAAAGAGGTCGAACCAGTGAAGAAGAACAAAGGATCGAAGCAAAAGGGAAAGCAAGGATGCATGAGGTCAAGTCGAGTAAGAAATTCCACTCGCAAGAAACTAAAAAGCACGTGGATGAGGAGGAAGCACAGAGTTCTTAAAATTTATCAAACACAAGAATACAATGTGGTGGAACAATTGAATAAGCAACCAGTACGAATCTCGGTTTTATCTCTGCTGCTAAATTCGGAGCCACACCGGAACACTTTGCTGAAGGTGTTGAATCAAGCTTACGTGGCAAAAAATATATCCGTGGAGAAGCTAGACAGATGGGTGAACAACTTGAATGCGGATAATTTCATTTCTTTTAGTGATGACGAAATACCACTCAATGGTAGAGGCTCCGTGAAAGCACTACATATTACGACGCGTTGCAAGGGCTACATAATACCGAATGTACTTATCGATAATGGCTCGGCACTCAATGTCATGCATTTGGCCACGCTTTCCAGAATTCCGATAGATCTGTCCTATTTAAGGCCCTGTCATTCCACGGTAAGGGCATTCGATGGGACAAGGCGTGAAGTTATGGGAAAGATTGATATCCCTTTAGAAGTGGGCCCTTACATTTAGAATGTCGAGTTCCAAGTCATGGACATCACACCCTGGTATAACTGCCTTCTAGGAAGGCCCTGGATCCATTCTACTGGAGCAGTTCCATCCTCTCTCCATTAAAAAGTAAAGTTCATCATGGATGGTTGTTTGGTCACTGTCGAGGGAGAAGAAGACATTATCGTATCTATCTCTGCTGATGCGCCATATCTTGAAGTAAGCAAAGACACAGTGGAATGTTCCTTCCGATCCCTTGAATTTGTCAATGCCACTTTTGTCGCTGAGGGAAATATAATTTCGGTGCCAAAACTGTTGAGAAATACCAGAATGGGTGTCAAGTTGACTATAGGAAGAGGAGCTCGAGCGAGAAGAGGTTTAAGGAGATATCTGCAAGGAATAGTCAGGGCTCTAAAGCAAGTACACCACAAGGCTCGATACGGTTTAGGGTTCCAGCCGGACATGAGTCAAAAAAGAAAGCAGTGGAAGAAAGATCAGGAAAGAAGGATCGCGAGAACATTAGGCCGAGAACCAGAATGGGAGCCCATGGAATTCCCTCATTTGTCAAGAACATTTACGTCATGGAATGATATACCGAGCGAAGATAGTGCACAAAGCACAATGTTAATGATCAAAGAGGGTTTTCAGAATATCAGTATAAATGTCATTGACAAAGGAGCTGACACGAATAAAGACGTCTCAAAGATACGCCCTTATCCCCCGGGTTTCATGTTGAACAATTAGACTGCCGAGGATCTTCTTGTAGTTTATAAATCCTCAGAGTAATGCTCAAACGTTAACATTCTGTTATGTCCTTAGATATAATAGAATTCTTTTGTAAGAGCTTGCATTCGCTCTTTATCATTTAAATGAATATTAATGAAGATGTATTTTGTCACAATGTTTCGCATTATCACTAATTTCATAATCATTTCATAGCCTGTCTTTACATTTGCCTCATGCCATACCATAACATTCAGTTTGTTGGTTTCAATACTTGGATGCCCCTCTATAGTTTCCTTTTCCATTTAACTTTCAGATGCTCAGATATCAATTGCATGAAGAAACCCGTTACGAGTCCTGAAATTGATTTTGAGAAGGCTATTTGTTTAGGAGAATTCGAAGCCGAAGAAAATGCTGAAGACTATGTCTCGTCTCCTGACTTGCTAAGAATGGTGGAACAAGAGGATAAACAGATTTTGCCTCATCAAGAATTTGTTGAAACAATAAACTTGGGAGCTGAAGAAAGGAAGCAAGAAGTGAAGATTGGGACCTCTATTTCAGGGGGCACCAGGCATAATTTGATTGCTTTGCTCCGTGAGTACAAAGATGTATTCGCATGGTTATATCAGGATATGCCAGGATTAGATGAAGATGTAGTGGTCCATAAGCTCCCATTGAAGCCAGAATGCAAACCCATTCAACAAAAGCTAAGACGGATGAGACCTGAGATGTTGTTGAAAATAAAAGAAGAAGTCAAGAAGTAATTTGATGCTGGCTTCCTCCAAACCTCCAAATATCCAAAGTGGGTGGCTAACATAGTTCCGGTACCAAAGAAAGAAGGCAAAGTACGAATGTGCATGGATTATCGTGACCTGAATCGAGCAAGTCCCAAAGATAATTTTCCCTTACCACACATTGATACATTGGTGGATAACACAGCAAAACATTCATTGTTTTCTTTCATAGATGGATTCTCGGGGTATAATCAGATCAAGATGGCCCCTGAGGATACGGAGAAAACTACCTTCGTAACAATGTGGGGAACATTCCGCTACAAAGTGATGCCATTTGGGTTAAAGAATGCTGGGGCAACATATCAGAGGCCTATGGTGACGTTATTCCATGACATGATGCATAAAGAAATAGAGGTCTATGTCGACGATATGATTGCTAAATTCCGAGGGGAAGAAGAGCATGTAGTGAACCTGAAGAAGTTGTTCGACAGACTGAGAAAGTTCCAACTAAAGATCAATCCGGCCAAATGTACGTTTGGGGCTACCTCAGGAAAATTGCTTGGCTTCATTGTCAGCGAGAGAGGCATTGAAGTTGATCCAGATAAAATAAAAGCCATTCAAGAGTTACCACCTCCGCGCACGCAAAAGGAAGTCAGAGGATTTTTAGGGAGATTAAACTACATCGCCCGATTTATCGTTCAACTTACCAACTAATGCGAGCCAATCTTTTGACTCCTTCGAAAACATAATCCCGGAGAATGGAACAAGGAGTGCCAAGTGGCTTTCAACAAGATAAAACAGTATTTGTCTAGTCCTCCAGTGCTACTACCACCAATGCCGGGAAGACCATTGATATTGTATTTGACTGTGTTCGAGAATTCAATGGGTTACGTACTGGGGCAACATGACGAGTCTGAAAAGAAAGAAAAGGCGATCTACTACCTCAGCAAAAAGTTCACTGAATATGAGGCAAAGTATTCGTCCATAGAAAAATACTGTTGCGCTCTGGTTTGGGTAGCTCGAAGACTCAGGCAATATATGATGTATCATACGACATGGCTAATTTCAAAGTTGGACCCAATAAAGTACATGATGGAATCACCTGCACTCTCAAGAAGAATGGCACGATGGCAGATCTTACTATCAGAATATGATATCGTCTATGTGAGCCAAAAGTCGATAAAAGGAAGCGCAATAACTGACTTTTTAGCAACTCGAACAACGGAGGAATACGAGCCATTGAGATTTGATTTCCCAGATTAAGACTTGATGTGCATTACAGAAAAAGAATGTGAGTGATCAAAAGAAAAGTCATGGAAGATGAGCTTTGATGGTGCATCGAATGCATTGGGGCATGGGATTGGAGCAGTCTTAGTATCACCAGAAGGAAACCATTACCCACTCACTGCCAGGCTAAACTTTTCTGTACCAATAACATAGCAGAATATGAGGCTTGTATCATGGGACTTCATGCAGCAATTGGACGAAACATCAAAACTTTAGAGGTATACAGAGACTCAGTCTTGGTAATATACAAAATCTGTGGAGATTGGGAAGTGAGAGATTTGAAACTGGTCAAATATAGTGATCTAGTGGCAGAGCTGATTAAAGAATTTGAAGAAATAACTTTTAATTACCTCCCACGAGAAGAAAACCAATTGGCTGATGCCCTGGCCACTTTGGCTTCAATGTTCAAAGCAAACAGAGAAACAAAAATAATGCCTCTTCAAATGAGCATATATGAAGTCCCTGCACATTGTTTCAGCATTGAAAAAGAGCCAAATGGACGGCCATGGTTCCATGATATCTTAGAATATGTCAAGAACCAAAAGTATCCCAAACAAGCAAATGAGAATGACAAATGAACAATCAGAAGAATGGCAGCGGGATTTATTCTTGATGGGAACATCCTGTACAAAAGAGGAAAAGATCAAGTGCTCTTGAGATGCGTAGATGCTATTGAAGCTAGAAAAATACTTGAAGATATCCACGAGGGAATTTGTGGGACACATGCCAATGGTTTCACTATGGCCAGGAAGATTATGAGACTCGGTTACTACTGGCTGACGATGAAAAGCGACTGCATTATTTTTGCAAGAAAATGCCACAAATGTCAAACTTATGGCGATAAGATTCATGTAGCCCCTTCGCCCCTTCATGTCATGACTTCTCCGTGGCCCTTTTCTATGTGGGGCATGGATGTTATAGGGCCAATTTCCCCAAAAGCTTCTAATGGACACCGGTTCATTTTTTTGGTTATTGATTACTTCACAAAATGGATAGAAGCTGCTTCGTTTGCCAATGTGACAAAGACTGCAGTTTGCAGATTTTTGAAAAAAGAAATCATTTGTCGATATGGTTTGCCTGAGAGAATCATTTCAGATAACACATTGAATCTGAACAATAAAATGATGAAGGAAGTGTGTGAGCAGCTTCAAATAAAGCATCATAACTCATCACCCTATCGCCCGAAAATGAACGGAGCTGTTGAAGCAGCCAACAAGAATATTAAGAAGATTATTGGGAAAATGACTGAGACATATAAAGATTGGCACGAGAAGCTACCATTTTCTTTGTATGCATATCGCACATCTGTACGGACATCTACGGGGGCAACACATTTCTCTCTGGTCTATGGAATAGAAGCTGTGCTACCTATCGAAGTTGAGATCCCCTCTTTACGAGTCTTAATGGATTCGAAACTAGAGGAGGCCGAATGGGTTCGAGCTCGATATGACCAATTAAACCTCATCGAAGAAAAATATTTAAAGGCAATTTCTCACGGACAGATGTACCAGAAAAGAATGATCGCGGCCCATGACAAGAAAATACGGCCAAGAGAATTCCACGAAGGAGAACTCGTGCTGAGAAAGATTCTTCCAATACAGAAGGACTTACGAGGAAAATGGGCACCAAATTGGGAAGGATCATATGTCGTAAAAAATGCATTCTCGGACGGAGCTTTGATTCTCACTGAGATGGATAGGAAGGAGTTACCGAATCCAGTGAATTCAGATGCTGTGAAGAAATATTATGCTTAAAAAAGAAAAATCAAGATGAAAACCCAAAAAAGGGCATCTTAAAAAAAAAGAGAAAAGAAAAGAAAAAAGAAAAAGAGAGAGGGATCAAGGTGAAAACCCGAAAAAGACGTCTTGATTAACACAAAAGATTAGGATGAAAACCCTAAAGGGCGTTCTAATGAAGCAAGCACTGGCTTAAAAAGCAAGGCGTTTTGAACGGTGGGTCAAACAGAGAGACTACAGTATTTGAAGCATTTCTGAAAACTCAAAATCTCTTACGCAAGAAAGCCATGCTCGAAAAGATTCTTGATTGAGGAACGTGGAAGAGTTCATGCGTTGAATATCTAGAGCATTTGTATTTGTTGAAATGCGATCCCCTTTCTCTTTATGACACTTTTTTTTACTATCATTGATTAACTTTCTTTGTTTGCTACATTTGAAATGAATAAATGTGAGGTATCCTTTTGTCCTTACCTGACCATTTTCATGCATCTCATTATGTGGTTCATTTACATGATAAATAGTGAAATGACATACTCTAAACAAAAGAAGTGCTAAGCATTACCCGGACAATAATTTGATAAGTACAAGAGCCTCAAAGCAAGGACAAAGTTCAACCACGGGCAAAAGAGCGATATCTGAGAAACGCAGATTAGTCGTGAAGTTAGAGGATGGGTACAGGGCCTGAAGAGAAAGTCAAGAGTCAAAGCAATGAACGCAGGTCATCAAAAATCATGACGGAAAGGGACATATGACAAGCAAGCCCAAGGCACATAGCATGATCATGTAGGCATAAAGGCATTTAAGGCAAACATGTGCATTTCATGATAACATCATGCATGACATATACATGTATTTCAATGAGAACAAGAGATTTCGATGATAGTCAGATCAATCAAAGGAAAAGACACCTGAGTTCCACCAGATCACATCTTTTGGTATTTTGATGTTTTTATTTCTATCTTTCAAAAAAATCAACTCATATTGCGAGAGGTGAGTTGGGCCTCAGGTCACACGCTGAGGTATTTTCAATTTCCATTATTTCAATTTATGCTTTTCAAAAATCAACTCATATTGCGAGAGGTGAGCTGAGCCTCGGGGCACGCCGAGGTATTTTTAATTTCTGTTTTTCAATTTCTGCTTTTAATTTCTGTTTTTCAAAAATCAACTCATATTGCGAGAGGTGAGTTGAGCCTCGAGGCACGCCGAGGTATTTTCAATTCTGCTTTTCAATTTTTGCCTTACAAATTCGCTTTTCAAATCAACTCATATTATGAGAGGTGAGTTGAGCCTCAAGACACGCCGAGGTATTTTCAATTTTCGTTTTTTAATTTATGTTTCTAAAAAATCAACTCATATTATGAGAAGTGAGTTGAGCCTCGTGACACGCCGAGGTAATTTCAATTTTGTTTGTCAAAACTCAACTCATATTGCAAGAGGTGAGTTGAGCCTCAAGACACGTTGAGGTATTTTCAATTTCATTTTTCAAAAAATCAACTCATATTGCGATAGGTGAGTTGAGCCTCGTGACACGCCGAGGTAATTTCAATTTTGTTTGTCAAAAATCAACTCATATTGCGAGAGGTGAGTTGAGCCTCAAGACACGTTGAGGTATTTTTAATTTCTGTCTTTAAAAAAAATCAGCTCATATTGCGAGAGGTGAGTTGAACCTCAAGACACGTTGAGGTATTTTCAATTTTTATTTTTCAAAAAAATCAACTCTTATTGCGATAGGTGAGTTGAACCTCAAGACGCTGAGGTAATTTCAATTTTTGTTTGTCAAAAATCAATTCATATTGCGAGAGGTGAGTTGAGCCTCAAGACACATTGATGTATTTTCAATTTCTGTCTTTCAAAAAAAATCAGCTCATATTGTGAGAGGTGAGTTGAACCTCAAGACGCTGAGGTGTTTACCATTTCTGTTCTTTAATTTCTGTGTTTCAAAAAAAATCAACTCATATTGCGAGATGTGAGTTGAGCCTCAGGACACGTTGAGGTATTTTCAATTTTCGTTTTTTTAATTTATGTTTCTAAAAAAATCAACTCATATTGCGAGAAGTGAGTTAAGCCTCAGGACACGCTAAGGTAATTTCAATTTTTGTTTGTCAAAACTCAACTCATATTGCAAGAGGTGAGTTGAGCCTCAAGACACATTGAGGTATTTTCAATTTCTGTTTTTCAAAAAAATCAGCTCATATTGCGATAGGTGAGTTGAGCCTCAGGACACGCTGAGGTAATTTCAATTTTTGTTTGTCAAAAATCAACTCATATTGCGAGATGTGAGTTGAGCCTCAAGACACGTTGAGGTATTTTCAATTTCTATCTTTAAAAAAAATCAACTCATATTGCGAGAGGTGAGTTGAGCCTCAAGACACGTTGAGGTATTTTCAATTTCTGTCTTTAAAAAAAAAACAGCTCATATTGCGAGAGGTGAGTTGAACCTCAAGACACGTTGAGGTATTTTCAATTTCTGTTTTTCAAAAAAATCAAATCATATTGCGATAGGTGAGTTGAACCTCAAGACGCTGAGGTAATTTCAATCTTTGTTTGTCAAAAATCAACTCATATTGCGAGAGGTGCGTTGAGCCTCAAGACACGTTGAGGTATTTTCAATTTCTATCTTTAAAAAAAATCAGCTCATATTGTGAGAGGTGAGTTGAGCCTCAAGACACGTTGAGGTATTTTCAATTTCTGTCTTAAAAAAAAAATCAGCTCATATTGCGAGAGGTGAGTTGAACCTCAAGACACGTTGAGGTATTTTCAATTTCTATTTTTCAAAAAAATCAACTCATATTGCGATAGGTGAGTTGAACCTCAAGACGCCGAGGTAATTTCAATTTTGTTTGTCAAAATCAACTCATATTGCGAGAGGTGAGTTGAGCCTCAAGACACGTTGAGGTATTTTCAATTTCGTCTTTCAAAAAAATCAGCTCATATTGCGAGAGGTAAGTTGAACCTCAAGACGCCGAGGTGTTTTCCATTTCGCTCTTCAATTTCGTGTTTCAAAAAATCAGCTCATATTATGCAGTGGTGAGTTGAGCCTTGACTCACACGCCGAGGTATTTTCAAATTCTGCTTTTCAAATTTGTTTTTCCAAAAATCAACTCATATTATGAGAGGTGAGTTCACCTCAAGACACGCCGAGATATTTTCAATTTCTTTTTTTTCAATTTATGTTTGTCAAAAAATCAACTCATATTAAGAGAGGTGAGTTGAGCCTCGATCACACGCCGAGGTATTTTCAATTGATTTTTATTTTTATTTTTTTCAATTTATGCTTTGCAAAAATCAACTCATATTACGAGAGGTGAGTTGAGCCTCGGGTCATATACCGAGGTATTTTCAAAATCATTTTATAAATTTTGTTTTAAAATCAACTCATATTGCGAGAAGTGAGTTGAGCCTTGGCTCAAGTGCTGAGCTATTTTCAATTTCTGTTTTTAATGTTTAGTTTTAAAGAGTCAATTCATATTGCGAGAAATGAGTTAAGCTCAAGATCACATGCCGAGTAAAGAATAAAGACTAGAATTAATCGAAGACATAGATTTTATATCCCTGAAGTTACAGTGAAGCTAATTGAAGTTGCAGTGGAGCTGATCGATGATATCGATCTTACCTTTCTAAAAGTTGCGTAAGAGAATACCACAAATTTTATCGACTAAAGCGATGGAAGAGCGATTAAAGTCAGAGATCTTATCTTTTGAAGTCACCTTGAGTAAATCAAGCTATAAGGCATATATCGAAGATGCAAGTGGATTTGATCAAGACAACAAGATACGATGGTTTAGAAAGAGACTACCTGGATGAGAAGAGCACCAAAGAAGTCCATACTTAGTAAGACCGGGCAAAATTGGCCTTTCTTTGTGTCTTTGCTTTATTCCCGTTACACGATAATAAGCAAAGAGGGGCGGGTGTTGTAGGTCAATTTTAACCTATTTACATCAAAACCCAATTTAACCTTACCTAACCCACCAAAATTAAACCCAAAACCCAAAATCTTAACTACCCAAAGCCCAATTTCCATCAAAACCCCAATGGCCCAAACCTTAAGCCCAAATCAAAATAAAAAAACCCTAGCCCACACCCTAAACTTTTCTCAACTAAATCCTAGCCTTTGCCACCACCAACTCCACTAGCCACACTTGCTCCACCACTTACTCCACTAGCCACATTTGCTCCACCACCTACTCCATTAGCCACACTTGCTCCACCACCACTTGTACCTACAATGAAGACATAAACAATAAAAAATATTTGGTAAATGGCTATATAAGCCTTCTCATATTTTGTATTTAGGGGAGGAAGAAGTTTTGGGGGAGAAAGTTATTGTAAAGGATTTTTGAGAGGTTTTTTTAGAGTAATCAAGGAGAAGAGTTATTGTAAAGGCTAGCTTTTGGAGAGGCTAGTTTTTTTTTTTGGAGATTAATCAAATATCAAAGCAAAAGAGGTTTCTTGGTCTATTCTCGTTTTAAGTTCTTTGTTTGCTTATTGTTTTCCTTTCAGTTTTATTTTGTTTCTTTTATACGAAAGTAAAAATAAAAGAAGGAAGCTCTCCCATTTTTACCGAAAAAGTTTTTTTTGAGGTCCGACTGCCGTGTACGGTGGCATCGACGGTGGTTTGCGTGTCCTAAGGATTCCTGGACGGGTGGCCTGCCTTGTAAAAAACCACCCACTCTCTCCTCTCTTTTTTGTTATTATTATATTTTTAATATTATATTATATATATATTCTTTTAATATATTAGGTATATTCTAAATTTATATTACATATATATATTATACTATTTTATGTATATATCTTTAATACTACATTATTTATATATTTTTTTCTACATGTTATCTTATATATATATTTTAATTATATTATGTATGTATTTTTTACACTATATTATGTACATATTTTTTTATATCTATTTCATACATATGTATATATTATATATATCTTAACATTACTAGTTATATTTTCACTATTTTATGTATATACTTCAAACACTATATATAGTATATTTCTAACACTATTACTATTTATAAATATATATATATATATATTTTACGTATATACTCTTAATATCTTTATTATGTATATATTCGTTGTTTTTATTTCACATTGGATACTATTATTACGCTTAATATATCGCGTGCATTGTTATTGTTTTAATATTGTTGTCATATTTATTATTTGTTTCAATGTATTTCCAACTCGTTTATTTTTGTCTCCCGCATATTTTATATCATTCTGTTGTTCATTACTTTAAATATTTTTATTCATGTTTTTACTAATTTCAATAAATAAGGCAATGTTTTGCATTTTGGAACATCGAAGAATTGTGCCCTAACTTACGGGGTTTCGGTTCTCTTGTTGGTTTTAAATAGCTAAATATCCTTTTGAGTTTTGAAATGCACGGATTTCCAATTTAAATTAAAATACGACCTTGTGCTCGAGAATTCATGGTATTGTGTCCTAACTTACGGGATGTGATACTCCGATATCTCGAGATAAGGAAATTTTTAAACAAATCGATTTAAGCTAATTCAAGAATTTTAAAATCAGTATTAATAGAAAAGATCGTATTTCAAGTCCCTTCTCGATTTTTAATTTTCGACATTAAGACACTAACTAATCAATTTGGTACCAATTTTTTGGGCGTATCGAGGGTGCTAATCCTTCCTCGCATGTAACTGACTCCCGAACTCATCCTCTCAAGTTTCGTAGACCAAAGGCCCTATTTTAGTAAACTAAAATTGATTTATTAAAACAAAGGTGATCCGATCACACCTGATAAAAGATTGGTGGCGACTCCCGTTTTAATTTTCACTTTCAAACAAAGTCGATCCCCATTTTCAAAAGAATGGTTTCGACAGTACCCCTATCGGTGGTTGTCCAATCTCAGCAGCCGGAGCTTGCATCTGATTACCCCTCAGTGGACAATCCTTAACTCGATGCTCAGTCGACCCACACCTCAAACAAGCCCTAGTAGCTCTCCAACACTCGCCCAGATGGCGTCTATTACAAAGCTGACAGATTGCCACGCTAGTAGGTGCAGTAGTAGGCCAACTCTCGCGGGCCCGTAAGTCCTGGAATTTTTCTTGGACCTCATCCCAGCACCAGAAGACTCAAAATCCCTTTTAGCCTTCCATTTTTCATAGTTTTGGCGCTCAGAGCGCTTCACCTCCTCGGCTATCTTGGCCTTCTCGACCAAGGCTGAGAAATCCCGCTCCCCTTGAGGAGCTATTAGAACTAGCAGACTGTCTCAAAGACCATCATTGAATCGAACATAGCGCTCATACTCAGTCGTCACCATACCCCTCGCAGAGCGACTCGGTCTCAAAAATTTGGCCTCATATTCGGCCACTGAACGATCTTCCTGAGTGAGATTTAAGAATTCACATCGTCTTGCATCAGTATAACTGGCTCCCATATACTTACTCTAGAAAACTGTCTTAAACAGATCCCAAGTCAACCGATCGGGCTGAGTGCCCTCCTTAACAGTACCACCACTGATATGCCTCATCGCGAAGCAAAGACACAGCCCCCTTGAGCTTCTGCTCATCAGTAAAGTCCAAATCATCCATTATGCGCTCTGTGACCTCCATCCAGTACTCGGTCACACTTGGAGCAACTCCAGCAATGCCCTTGAATATCTCAACCCTATTCGACTGGAGTCATTCTGTAACTGACCCACGGCCTCCAGATCTAGTATTGGCCCTTGTGACCCTCTCCAGAATTCGCAGCATAGCTTCAGACAGTGCGTTGTCCCCAGCTGCACGGTCATAAGACTCAGTACCAATCTCTGTAACGAGTGACACGGTGTCTTGCTAGTGTCCAAATTAGAGATCGTATCAAATTCGAAGGACTCAGCTCCAATCCCTCTACGGCCTCTACCTCAGCCTCTAGTACCCCGTCCACGAGTACCACGTGCGCTCACCGTAACTATCGAATTAATCTGTATTTAGAAGTTTTATGCACATCAGTTTACAGTTTCGATAATTATTAGTAGATATTTTATGCAGAACAGTATCAGAGTTTCAGAGTCAGTTATCGCGAGTAATAAGCTCACTACGGTTTTCAGTTTACACTACCTAAAGTGTTTCAGTAACGTACTACCCATAGTAGTCTCATAACACATACACAGTATTTTAGACAGATACAGACAAAATTTCAGTATAAGCATGCTTTCAGACAGTACATATCAGAGTTTCAAAGAACTTACAGGATCAGTATTGGAGGCTCAATGTACCACATACTCGTTATCAAAATTATTTCTAATCGCTTTACAAATCATTTTACAAAAACCAAATTTTAAAAACCTAAATCCACAGCCGCGTTTTACAACCTGGCTCTGATACCTTGTAACACCCCAAACTCGGCCTAGACGTTATGGCCGAATCCGACAGCGTCACATGAGAGTATTTTTAGAAAACCTTAGCAAGTTTAAATTCGTTCTATTTAATATCTCTACTTAAGTCGTGAAATGACTATTCAAGTTGTTACTTGAAAACATTTCTTTATCACAAAAGTTATGACATTATTTATTTATACGAAACCCTAAGTTAAGTTTCCAAAACATATTTATGGTGTCGCCGTTTATAAATCAATAAAATTAATAATTTAAAATCCAGAAATAAACCCAAAATAGTTTGAGCCTAAATACATAAATAGTCCCGAAAATAAAAACTAAATGAAAGCAAATAAAATCGAGTGTAACTCATAAAACCAACATATGACTAGCAGTGGTCACCGTCCAGCCCTCCGTTGCACCGATCCATCTACTGTTGGGGATTACCTGACAGATAAAAAAAAAAAGGGGTAAGTTTTCACAAACTAAGTGTGCACATCCCCACAGACAGCATGCATACAAATAGGTAACAGAATACAGATAATTTGGCCTTAGCCATTTTTAGAATAAGTGTGGACCCTAGCCCACTCAGATACAGAATCAGAACAATTGGGCTTTAGCACACACAAACACCGCATACATATCAGAGAAACATGTCCACCAACTCTGCACATCATCTCCGTCCAACCCAATACACCATTTGGGGATATAATCGACCCACCTGGCCCTACACACCAAATATGGGGATAAAATTGACCCATCCAGCCCTATACACCAAATAGTACCGTAAAACGGTACAAATCAGATACATGTAGCATAACTGTCAAATAACAGGCTAATAGCCTTTTAGTCCTCCTTCTCTTCACAACAATCCCAACCCAATGCAATACAACGTAAATAATATGGCATGCTTATATGTAGATATCAGATCATACCATCATCAAGTCAGAATAGATATACAAAATCAGACAGATACCCATGCTAAAATTAACATGTTTTTGCATACAATTCAGTAACAAATCAGAGTGTGGAGTCTAAGTAACACTTACCGACCCTACAGTCCGATCATAGTTGACTTGGGTGATCCGTGTATCCTTACAGAACATTTCAAACAATTTGGGCTCACACACCCGTATGTCCTGCCCGTGTGGGCACATACGGTCCAAATTGGCCTTGCCTGTGTGGATCACACGGTCTGGCCCAAAATCTCACACACCCGTGTGGTTCACCCGTATGGCCTACATGGCTCAATTGGTCAAGCTCGTGCCTTACACACGGCCTCACCAGCCTCATATGACAATGTCATCGCGTTTGTATGGTACGCGCACAACCTGGCTCGTTAGTCACAAGCCCGTGTATTACAACACAGACTACCACACGAGCAGTCCACACGCCCCGTGTGACGTCGATAGACAGCTTTTCAGGTTTCACCGAAACTCATTTTCTGCATAAACAGAGCACACATCTAGTATCGATCCGAAGCTAACTCAACCCCGAGCACTCTAGAACCTATTATTAAACAGGATTTTACCCTTTTAATCACTTCCGAGTTACTAAGAAATAGGAAAATCTCGAAAGTTAATGACAATGTTACCTTAAACGAAAAACGATGATTCCTCGCTGTTTAGAACATCGATTAGTGATCCACAGAATCCTGATTGTCTCCTAAACAGAAAACAATCTCTTAATAACCCAACATTTATTAGAACGAAACAGAACGCATCTCTACACCTACCGAAAGTACGTCTCTAAAGACGAAAGTAAAACTATCAAAAAGAGAGAAAATTGAGATAAAATAGTGTAAATGAAATTTCGACAGCATAAGAGAGGGATTTTTGGCAAAAAGAAAACAAAGAGAAAGGTGGAGAAGGGAGTTACAGAGAATTTCAGAGAGAGAGGATTTTGGAAAGAGTCAGAAACTAACCAGATAACCTTGAAATCACCTACTACTCAAACTCCTAGCCGAAATTTGTAGCAAAATACTCTTCCTTTTTCCTACGTAGAGAATCGAACCCAGACCCCATCATACCAACACACCACTTAGCCACTAGACCAGTAGGCCCATTCTGTCATATTTTTACAAATAAATTCTTATAAGCCCATTTCAAAAGCCAGACTTTACTCATATAAGAACCAAAATTTAGCCCAAGCCTAGACTTGAACTTGGGACCTCTCCAATACACCCTAAATCACTTAATCACATAAGCAGGCATATATTTATGTCAAAAATAGGGCAGAAATACAACAAATATTCCAAAAGCCGAATTTACAAAATTTGGGACGTTACACTTTAAAAAACTTAACCAATCGGTACTACCGAAGTTTTAACTCTTTCTGAGTTAACAAATATTTGAGACTCTTATGATCGGTGTAAATAATACACATTTCACCATACAGATAGTGTTTCTAGATTTTTAGAGTAAACACAACTGCAGCTAGTTCAAAATCGTGCATAGGGTAACTACCCTCGTGTATCTTCAGCTGCCGTGATGCATAAGCGACCACCTTACCATCTTTCACAAACACACATCCTAACTTGACATGTGAAGCATCACTGTATACCACAAACTCCTGACCTGATTCCGGTTGAACTAAAACAGGAGCCTATGTCAAAACAAACTTAAGTTTATGAAAACTAGACTATTGTACCTTTAACTACACGAATAGAACGTTCTTACACAATAGCTTCGTCAGAGGTGACGCAATCAGAGAAAACCCTTTAACAAACCTTCATTAGTAATCGGCTAAACCTAAGAAGCTACGAAGCTCAGACACATTTTTCGGCTGCTTCCACTCAATAATAGCTTTTATTTTCTTGGAATTAACTCGGATCCCCTCCGTTGTCACTATATGACCTAGAAAAGCAACTTTATGTAACCAAAATTTGCACTTACTGAACTTCGCATATGATTGTTTTTCTCGGAGTATTTGAAGTATGATGTGAAAATGATCATCATGCTCAGGTTCAGTTTTTAAGTAGATCAAGATATCATTGATGAAAGCAACTACAAATTGATCCAGGTACAGTTGGAACATTCGATTTATTAAATCCATAAATGATGCTGGGGCATTCGTTAAACCGAAGGGTATTACTAAGAACTCGTAATGTCCATAACGACTCCTGAAAGTAATTTTGTACACGTCAGTCTCTTTAACTTTGAGCTGATGGTAACTAGAGCGTAGATAAATTTTAGAAAAGATACACTCTCCTCAAAACTGGTCGAACAAGACGTAAATCCTCGATAACCGATACTTGTTCTTTATTGTCATCTTTTTCAACTGTCTATAATCAATGCAGATCTCATCGACCTATTTTTATTCTTAGCAAACAATACTAATGCCCCCCACGGAGACGCACTCGGTCGAATAAATCCTCTGTCAAGGAGTTCTTGAAGTTGCACTTTTAATTCGGTCAGCTCTTTCGGTGCTATGTGATAGGGCGCAATGGACACAAGAGCAGTACCTAGTAATAGATCAATTCCAAACTCCACCTCTCTATCCGGAGGTACTCTAGGTAATTCCTCGAGAAAGACGTCCAAAAATTCCCTGACAGTACGGATATCTCCCATCGAAAGTTTTGCAGGGACAGAATCGGATATGTAAGCAAGATATGTCTCGCACCCCTTTTGTACTAGTTTATCTGCTACAAGGGTAGAGATTACATTAGAGAGGTAATCTCGACGCTCACCAACCATGACCACCTCGTCATTCTCAATTGGTCTCAAAGTAACCCTCTTAGTTGCACAAGCCAGACTAACTCGACACTCAACGAGCCAGTCCATTCCTAGATTTAAATCAAACTCATTAAAGGGTAATTCCATTAAATCAACTGGAAACACCATATCCTGAAGCTCTAAAGTTATCCGTCTATATACTTTATCAACTTGAATTGACTAACCCAACAGACTAATCACAGGAAACTCTCTAGCAGTATTCTCAGCAGTTAAAACCAGATTTACAGAAACAACACTAGCTATATACGAGTAACTAGAGCCAATATTAACAGACTAATCACAGGAAACTCTCTAGCAGTATTCTCAGCAGTTAAACCCAGATTTACAGAAACAACACTAGCTATATACGAGTAAGTAAAGCCAATATCAATGAGAGCATAATACAAAACAGAATGAATAAAAAAAGTACCTGCAATGGCATCAGCATCATTGCTCTCCTTGCGGCATCTCGTCGCATAAACCAGAACTAGCTGACGAGCCTCAACCTAACTTACACCTCTACCTAGAGTTTGTTGTCCTCTCCCAAATCCATTACCAATATTCCTACCAGTACCACAACCTCTGAATGGTTGCTAAACCTCTTTCAAAAGTCAAACTGAATTTGGAGTCGGAACCTGTGTCGTAGTTGACACTGAATTTAGGTGATGAGGGCAATCCCTAACTCAATGCTCCATTGACCCGCAACAGACACACACTCCTAACCTCCTCCAACACTCACGCGGATGGCCCTTTTCGTATTCACCACACAGCTGAATCTCAGTTACAACAGATGGTACCTCAGCCCTCAAGGGCCTATCAAACCTCGCCTCGTTCTTAGGGCGTTGGCCAGAACCAGAAGGACCCAAATCCCTCTTAACCTTATTCTGATCCTTCTCACGATCACAATGTTCGCACTCAGTGCGCTTCACTTCTTCCACTATCTTCGCTTTGTCAAATAGAACCGTAAAAACCCGCTCCTTCTGAGGAGCTATCAGAACTCGCAGGTCATACCTCGACCCCTCCTCAAATTGCACACACTTATCATAGTCGAACGCTACTAAAGTATGTGCATATCTATTCAGTCATAGAAACTCGGGTTCATATTCAGCCATAAATCGGTCGCCCTAAACTAGGCTTATAAACTCATATTGGCGAGCCTCAACATAACTCGCCCCTACATATTTACCCTAGAAAGTGTTCTTGAAGTAGTTCCAGTTCACTTGTTCAGGCTGAGCACCTTGCTCAATGGTTAACCACTACTGATAAGCTTCATCCCGGAGTAGGGACACAGCACCCCTCAATTTCTGAGTAGGAGTATAGTCAAGGTCTGTTATAATACGCTTGGTAGCCTCGAGCCAATATTCAACAATAGTAGGAGCGACTCCTATAACGCCCCTGAATAATTCAGCACCATTAGATCAGAGTCGTACAGTAACCGACCCTCAACGTCCCGATCCCGAATGACTCTCAACGACCCTCTCTAGTACTTGAATCATGGCCTAGGGCAGTACGTCATCCCCAGTCGTCGGAGTCTAGAATTCTGTCTCAAGAATGAGAGTACCAACAGTCTCGCTGGTCTCCAGATTGGGCATACTACCCATAGAGGATGACTCAGTTTGAGTTCCTCCTCAGCATCCTCGATGCCCCCGCATACCACGTCCGTGACTACCGTGCGAACTAATTCTAGCAAGCTAGCTACAATATCAAAATACACAGATCAGTTCAGACATCCAACAGGATGATTTCACCAGTTCACCTCAAAATATTTTACCCACAACTATTTAAGAGCTATAGTCTTTATAACAGAACAGAAATACTTACAGGGTCAACGTCAGAGACTCGGTCTTTCACTAGAGTTTCAGTGTTTCTATATTAGTTCATATAATAATTATCACTAAGCTACTTTTCTCACACATTGTAAGCTCAAACATAGTCCGCTTGTTAACAAACTTGGCTCTGATACCACTAAATGTAATATTCTAAACTAAGCTTAGACATCTAGGCCAGATTTAGTGTGTTACATAGTTCTTTTTTCTTAAAATCAAGTTCATCCAATAACCTACCTAACCAAATAATTTTCGCAGTTGTTGATGCCATTCTTCTATATTCTGCCTCGGTTGATGATCTGGAGATCGTATTCTATTTTTTCGATTTCCATGAGATTAATAAGTCTCCTGTTTTTACACAATATCCCGTTACTGACTTTCTCGATATAAGACAAGATGCCTAATCAGAGTCACAATATACTATCAATCGAAAAGACCCTTTTGCTAAAAAAAAGCCCCGTCCTAGATCTTTTTCACATAATGTACATTTCTGAATGTTGCCTCGTAATGTGATTTTTTTCAACTATTGCATGAACTTACTTAGATGTTGTACTGAAAAAGCTATATCAGGCCTTATATGAGTCAAATATAACAATCTCCCAATAATTTATTGGTACAACTGTGTGTCTGATAAAACTTTATCAACTTGGTTGGCTTGAACTACTTCATCGTATTCTATAGAGGTTAACTTTAAATTTTTCTCTAAAGGAGTAGCAACCACTTTTCTGCTAGTAAGCCCCATGTCTCAAATTAACTTAAGATTATACTTTCATTGACTCAGTACATTTCCTACCTTTGATCGAAAAACTTTAATACCTAGTAAATACTTGAGATCCCCTAAATATTTCATTTTGAAACTCTAATGTAGCACTTGTTTCAACTCAAAAATAAGTTTTTCATCATTTCCAATTATTAATTGACTATCCACATATATAAACATCATGATAACTTGATCCCCAACTCTTTTAGTGAACCGAGAATAATCATACTTACTTTATGAATATCTATTGAGTAAAAAAACTTTCGTGAGCTACATATTCCATTGTCTTGAGGCTTATTTCAATCCATAAAGAGATTTTCGCAGTCAACAAACTCGAGTATCCCCCTGAGTGTGAAAACTAGATAGAAGCATCATGTAAACTTCTTCAAACAAATCACCTTGTAAAAACACATTATAAACGTCCATTTGAGACAGTGGCATGCCATGTTCAGCAGCAAGAGCAATAACAATTTGTACTGTGACTTTTTTAGCAACCGGAGAACAAGTTTCATGATAGTCAACACTCTCCTGTTGACTAAACCCTTGTCCAACAAGACAAGCTTTGAAATGTTCAACCATGCCATCAGAATTATATTTCACCTTGAAGACCCATTTGCAACCAATGGGTGTTTTACCAAAAGGCAAAGGAACTACATTCCAAGTAACATTTAATTCCAATGCCTGAATCTCTTGTTGCATAGCTGCAACCCATCTTTCTCATCTTTAAAAGCATTAGTATAATTTTTAGGTTCAGGAATATGAGAATAGAAGCAACAAAAAATTGAGTGTGGGAAGGTAAATGATGGGAAGTGAAATAAGATGAAATAGGATATTGACCTATTTCAAGCGGAGAGGAAAAAGACGAGTGAGAGCAGCAAACATAATCTTGTAACCATGTGGGTAGCTTAGAGGGTCGTGTAGTACGACAGACTAGCTCAGAAGAACCATGCGATGATAAAATGGGTAAAGAAGATGAACTAGGTGAAGTCTCAAACATTAAAGGGTCAATAGGTAAACTATTTGACACATGCGGTAAAGAAGAAGGCAGGCTAGAAGCGGGTTCATTTGAACAAGCAAATAGGTTAATAGTAGTATGAGGGATATAGGAAAAAGATAGGACGATGACGGTGGCTTGCAGGATAGCAAAAAGAGCTGGAAAAAGTAAAACAAGAAAGAACAGTGGCTAGCAAGAAACCAAGAAAAGCTAGAAAAAAGAAAAAGAAAGGAAAAAACAAGAATCATGAAAATCAAGGCAACTTTAACAGGATTTTCACCAATGATACCATGTTGAAATGCATAGTATTTTCATTCACTCAAATAAGGTTACAATCTCTAGTTTATATACAATCTATTACTAGTGGAAATCAAACTAATTAACTATTTTAAAGCTAACTAACCACCTATGCTAACTACATGTATTTGAAATTAATAATTTCTACATAAATAGATTATTACCTTAATTGTTGTCAAAACCCTAAATAAAAATTTACTTGCGGATAAAAGTGTTATGAAGGTTTTTGTACTAGAAGTTCAACTATATTTTGTTTATTTTATTTAAGAATGGGAAAATTAGTCCTTCTACATTAAATCAAAGAGTAAACTGATCCTTCTGTTAAAAATTCTATCCAATGCTACTATTAAAAATTGATCCATGTACATTAGTATAAGGTATATGCCACATGTAATTGTTTGATTATTTTGTCAACTACACCAGCTTTTAACAATAGAAATGGATTTCAACAGAAAAAGCTAATTTACTCTTTGATCTAAGGTACAGGGAGTAATTTACTCAATTTTTAAGTAAAAGGGCACAATGTTTTTCCATAGATCATTAATGCACAAAATTGGAGTTGCACTTTTCTCCTGCACAACTTTTTTTAGCTTTTATTTAATCTTTGGGTCATATTTTTTAGGTAAACTACATCCAAGGTCATTAAACTATTAATAAGTTTATATTTTGGTTATTCAACTTTAAAAAGTTACAAATTGGTCATTGAACTATTCAAAAGTTACAAGTTGGTCACTGGCATGTTAAGCTTCTAATGGACATTAGATGTGGGGATGGGTAAATTTATAGTTTGGTCACTCAATTCTTAAAAAAACTTGAGATATTAATTTGGTCGAGAGAATATAAAAACTTAATAGAACCTTTTATTAATTGTTTCAATTAAAACATTATTAAGTTATATTGAGAGTGACTAAATTGTAACTTAATAATAGTTGAGTGACCAAATTGTAAATTTACTTGTCCCCACCTCTAACCTTTGTTAATAACTTAATGAACCATGACAAAATTATAATTTTCAAATAATTTTGTAACTAATTTGTAACTTTTTAAGTTGAGTAACCAATGTATAACCCTATTAATAGTTTAATGATTGTTAGTGTAATTTTCCTTTGATTGGAAAAAAAAAGTTTTACCAGTTCCATGATGTTAATTCATTATTTCTATCTACTTTATACATATTAGTATTTTTTAAAAGGAGTGGGGAATAAGTAAAAACTTTAGTTATTAAATAGAATGTATCATATTATAAACTAAGAAGAATACAAAGATTAAGAGAGAAAGGAAAATAAAGAAATGAAAGTATGATTCAACTTTCACTTGGGATACCATAAGCTTGTACAAAAAATGTAGATCCTTAATATTTTGTAACTTATGGTACTTGAAGCCCTATAGATAAAGGGCATGTACAAGCTTATCGAATCATCCTTTCATTTCTTTATCTTTCTTTCTCTCTTAATCTTTGTATTCTTCTCTTACTTTATAATATGTCGACAATTACGAGTCATTGTTCTTTATTAGCACTAGAAATCTTTTCATACAATTATGTGTGTATAAATTACAATTTTCAAATATAAATGTGTGTTTAAAAATAATACATAATAAATAATGAAATATATGGTTTGAAATTAATTAATAATAACATGTGAAATATGTACGTTATTAAAATTAAAAATTAGATTAAATTGTTTATCATGATGATATCATCAATCTTGAGTTGGTGTGACACCAACTCAATCAAATATTATATATATAACTTATGGAAGTAATAAAGTGTGCATTATAAAATTAAAATATATAAAAATTAATATAGAACTTTGGTTGAGTAGTAATTAAAGGTTTTACTAATGTAATTGGTGTGGGTTCAAATCCCACTAAATGCAAATTTTAATTGATTTTTTAAGTGAAAAGACGAAAATACCCTCAAATAATATTACGTATTTTAATTATGGAAGGGCATACCTAGAGGTGTGCATGGGCTGGTCCGGGCCGGGCCCAACTAAAAATTTAGGCCCGTTTGCTAGGCCCGGGCTCGGCTCGGCCCGAAAAATGGGCCTAAAATTTTGCCCAAGCCCGACCCGAATAAAAATGTTAAAACCCGGGCCCGACCAGTCCGCCCATATTAATTTTTATATTATTTTTATATAATTTTAAAATAAATATAAACTATCAAAATACTAAAATATCAAAATAAATATTTCTCAACATATTGAAAATAAATTTTAAAAATATGTATACTTAAATAACACTAAAATAGATGCAACTTAACAAGAAAATGCTTCTAAAATAATAACAAAATTAACAAATGTGTTTAAAATAATAAAAAATTAACAATAAAATAAATTTTATACAATATCCAAACAATAACAATAAAATAGTAGCAACATAATAGTAAAATAGTAGCAAAATAGGGAGAAAACAATAAGAAAATAATATTTAAAAAAATAGATTTTTTGTCATGTAGTGAATTCAGGCCGGGCCGGGCCGGGCTCGGGCCAAAAATGCCTTACCCGAGGCCCGGCCTATTTTTTAAACGGGCCTAATTTTTTTCCCAAGCCCATTTTTTGGGCCTATATTTTTGCCTAAACCCTCCCAAATTCGGGCGGGCCTTCGGGCCAGGCTAGGTGGCCCGGCCCATGTAAACCTCTAGGCATACCTACAATTTCCTAACCGAGTTGGTGCCCAGTTGACTCGTGACACCAACTGAATCAAGAGTTCAACTAATAGTAATTATAGATATATACTACTGATAGTGGTAATAAAGTGTACATAATAAAATTAAAACATATAAAAAATTAAAATAAAGCTTTAGTTGAGTAGTAAATTAAAGGATTTACTAATGCAATTATCTTGAGTTCAAATCCCATCAGATGTAATTTTTTATTAGTTTTTTAAGCGAAAAGACTAAAATACTCTCTCAAATAATATTACTTAGTTTAATTACGGAAGGATATACTCATAATTTCCTAATTGAGTTGGTGTTCAGTTGACCTGTGACACCAACTCAATCAAAATTTTAAATATAGTATAGATAAATAAATCATGAGAACCACAATGCACACTAGAAATCCTATCATAGGTGTATGCATGTGGAAACTACAAATATAGAATACAAATGTGTGTTTAAAAATAACATACAATAAATAAGAAAATGTATGCCTTGAAACTAATTAATTATAATTGCACTTAAAATATATATGATATTAAAATTAAAATTAGATTTAATTGTTTATTATTGTGTTGTTATTAATATTGAGTCAGTGTTGAGTTAACTTGTAACACCAACTCAATCAAATATATTATTGATAAGAAATCCTATCACACGTGTATGCATGTGGAAGTCACAAATTTAGAACATAAATATGTGTTTAAAAATAACATACAATAAATAATTAAACGTATGTTTTGAAATTAATTAATTATAATAACACATGAAATATGTACTATATTAATATATACAATTGCTTGAGATAATAAAGTATAATTAATCAAATTCAAATTTATAAATAAATTAAAATAAAGTTTTGGTTGAGTTGTAAATTTAAATTTTTCCAAGTATAATTGGCATTGGTTCAAACCCTAAAAAAATGATTGAGGAGAGAGAAAGTGAAAGCGTGTCCAGCAGGACATGTTTTTACTTCTCTCTCCAAAATTTGTCTATTCCCCTAAATATCCCACAAATCGGCCCAAAACCAAAAATTAATTTTTAATTTTGACATTTATGTCAAAATCGACCCATTCCAAGTATTTCACTTTCCCTAATTAAAATTTAAGTGAAAACTTGTTAAAGTGGTTTTAGTAATATTTATGGAATTTATTTATAAAATAAAATGTTGATTTGTATTATGGAATTTAATAGAAAGTGAAGAAGAATTCTTATAATAAATTGAATAGTTGATGTGTGTAGTGAATTTGAAGAACAATGACTAAATTGTAATGTGTATAAAAGTTAGATAAGTGAAATTAATTACTAGATAAAGCATTTAAGTGAAGTGTTAAATATTGAAAATTAAATGTCAAATGATATTTGATGATTGCTGACTTTTATATAGGTAAGGACTAAAGTGTAAAAAGAGTAAAGTTTGAATTACCTTTATTTATTGAAAGAATGTAATGGAATTAAATATTTAAATTTTTGTGTAGACAGAATGGAAACTAGTAGGATATAAATGTCATACTATTAGGAAATTTTCATGGGCAAAAGTAATAGTGGCACTTCGGTCCTAAAGAAAGTGGCACTTCGATGCAAGCGATAGTGGCACTCCCGTGAAAGTGACAGTGGCACTTCAGTGTAAATTATTGATTTTTCTTCATGTCCTATATGTTCTATTGAGTCTACAATTGGGCTATAAGTTTTTAAGGTAAGTAAATTTATTAATGAGATTGGTAAGTGACTAATGAATTGTAAACTTGAGACCCCATTATAGTTATTATCTAATTAATTTCATGTATGATAGTATTAATTCATAAGTTTATATACATTAGGATTAGCTAATTTTTTTAGTGAAAATTTTCACAAGCTTAACGCATTATTTTTCCAACACGTAGGTGAATATTAGACTTGAAGTTTTAGAATGAAGATTAACCTTTACTCATCTCATCACATACTGAAACTTGGAAGAGAGTATGGTTTTGATTTTTGGCAATAGTTTATGGCATGTACATAGATTTAAACCAAGTATGTATGTGAAAGAATTCTAATGGAAACATTTGATGAATTTTGATCACCTTGTTAACTTTGCAAACTTAGTTATGTTTGATTATGTTTTGAGTTGAACTAGGTGATGTTAAAGGTTGGAAATAGATTAATATGAATGATATGTTGGTTGAATTGGTTGAAAAGTGCTAAATGAGTATTGTTTTAGGTGTTGTGAATTGAAATATATGGATTTCATGAAAACAAAGCAAACGTCGCGACGTTAGATCTTTACCTCACGACAAGCCAAAGTCAGTGAGTGACATCGCGATCTAGAATCCCCGAAGTTGCGACGTCAACTCAATAGATGGAACTTTACAATTTAGTCCTTAATCAACTTTTGACCACCAAAAGAGCTTTCATAAGCCTATATAAAGTTAGGATTATAAATGCATAATGAGCTTAATATCTTGAATAAAAATGTTCAACTGATATGAAAGTATTTATAGTTGCTCCAGCAAATAATGTGACATTCTGGAGCCTTGACCTGATGATCAGGTCGGGTACAAGGTGTTACAAGTTGACTTGTGACACCAACTCAATTAGGGATTTAATTAATAGTATAGATATACAATGGATTGAAGTAATAAAGCGTGCATTATCAAAATAAAAATGTATAAAAATATCAAAGTAAAATTCTAGTTGAGTGGTAAATTAAAGGTTTTATTTATGCAATTGGTTTGGATTCAAATATCACTATTTTCGTATTTTATTTATTTTTAAAATGAAAAAGATTAAAGTACACTCGAATAATATGACTTATTTTAATTACAAAAAGCATTTTCATAATTTAACAACTAAGTTGGTGACTTAATTAAGGGTGACACCAACTAAGTAAAACACTTAAATAATAGTATAGATATAGATATACAATTGATGGAAGTAATAAAATATGCATAATTAAATTGAAAGTGTATAAAAATATCAAAATAAATAAAACTTTAGTTGAGTGGTAAGTTAAAAGGTTTTATTAATTCAATTGGTTTGGATTTAAATCTCACAATTTGCATATTTTTATTGGTTTTTAAATTGAAAAATTAAATTACCCTCAAATAATACAATTTATTTTGATTATGAAAACGCGTTTATGTAATTTAACAATTGAATTAGCGATCCGATTGAAGGTGACACCAATTTAGTAAAACACTTAAATAATAGCACATATTTTAAAATTCACAATGACATATACCTATAAAATGAATTATATTTTATGGTATCCTAAAATTAATTATTAATAAGAATAAATCTCAAAATATATTAATTTTGGTTTAATATACAGTCATATACATAAATTTTAATTTTATGCAATTATATATATAACATTTTAATTTTACTTTAATTTTAAACAATTATATATACCACATTTTAATTTTGGATATTCTTTTAATACCTCATTATTTTAAATTTTTATTTGATACACAAACTTTTTTACAAATAAAAAATAATTAGACTAATATATTTTATAAATATATATAATTCAATCAAAATTAAAATTTATATATACAAAACAATATTTGTATATACTAAATAATATTTTAGTGAAAATTTTATAGAACAAAGTTAAAATAAAGTAATACAGTAACTAAATATGGCTTTGGTTTGAAATAATAAAATTTAGGTGTTAAAATTATAATTTTGGGTCTTCAACTTGTATGGAATGGTGATTAAAATTTTTATCACACATCTGTTTGACACGGGTTCAAATTGTGTTATCTCAACCCAACCCTAATATTGTATCAAAAAATATACTTTTTTGGATTCCAATCATTTTTTTAAATATCTATTACCTTGTAAAAATAAAACACTTTTAATAATTTCACAATTGAGTTGGGACCCGATTAATAAGTGATACCAACTCAGTCAAAATATTAGGGATAAATTACACTAATAGTCACCTAACTATTAGTGAATTTCTTTTCTATTCTTTTCTTCTTCTTTTTTTATCACCCTACTATGAAAAGTCACAAAATAGTTATCTAACTATTCAAGTTTTGTCTCTTTTAGTCAGCTAGCTAAGGTGTCAGGTTTTAAAATTGGCATATTAGCAACTTTAACCCTCATACATTATATCAATTTAGTCTTTGATTCTAAAAAATCTATCCCTCAATATTTACACATCTTATGATTTGGTTTTTTTTCTGCAATTTTACTTTTATATGATCCTTTCACCTAAAAGGCTAAATAAATAAATTTATCAATTACATTTGATTGAAATTATTCAAAAAATGGAAATACCCAAAATTCAATATAATAATTTTCATATTTTCTCTTTTAAAAAAATTAACCTTAAATGTCACAAAGAAAAGTAAAACTGTTAAAAGAAAGATTAAATTACAAAAATTGTAAATGTGGAGGATTAATTTTTTTAGAATCAAGACTACGTTGACATAATTTATAAATGTCAAGGGTTAAAGTTGCTATTATTCCACTTTTAAAAACTATCACCATTAGGTGACCGAAAAAGACCAAATTAAAAAGTTGGTGACCAAAAAAGAAATTTACAAATAATTGGATGACCATTTTGTAACTTTTCATTGCTAAGTGACAAAAAAATACTAATAGTTGAGTGACTAGTAGTGTAGTTTACCCAAATATTAAATGGGTAAATTACACCAACTGCCCCTAAACTTTGTTTAAAATTACATTTTGTCATCCAACTTTTAAAAGTTACATAATAGTTACCAACGTTATCAAATTGATACATTTTTGTCACTCGCATGTTAACTTCTGTTAAAAAAATAATGCTACACCTCAATTTAAAAGGTTAATAGCTAATTTGGTCCCTAAACTATAGTTAAAAAATCATTTTGATAATTTTAAAATATTCTGATCAATAATTGTAAAAAATAAAAATTAGTAGAAAGACTATAAAATAATTAAAAATAATATATTTTTAAAGAATATAAAAATGTTTAAACATGTATAAATCTAAAAATTCTTAAAATTAAAACTTATTCTTTTAAACTAACTTGCAAATTTTTATTATATAAAAATCTGAAAATTTTCAAACTAAATTCTACTTGTCTTCTACCTTAATGAACACCTTCAATCACATCAACAACTTCATATTGTTTACTAATAAATTGATTTGTAAATTTTATTTAATTCTCAAATCCCTAAAAGCTATAGCAAAATACATCTCAATGCAATATTCGAATTCCACCATTAGACTGATTGTTGCCATTTGAGTTTTCAAGAAACAAAATCTAGTCCTGCAACACTACTTTCATTCTTGAGAATTGTAAAAATTTCTATCATCGACGACCTATTTGCAAGATTTTCCTAATAATTATGAAAAAATTAAGAAATAAGAGGGCAAGAGAAAAGAGTAAAATATTTTATTATACTATTTGGATTCTTTAGTAAATTTCAATTTTTGAAATTTGAGATTTTTTCTTTTAATTTATAATATAACGTTTGTTATTTCTTTTCTATAATTCCAATTATTAGATTAATTGAGTTTTGAATAACTTTCGATTTTAGAATTTTGGATATTTTAAATTTACAATACAAATTGCTCTTCTTTTCTTCAAACCCACAATTTCTTTTCTTAAATTTCAAGTCAATATTTTTTTTAACTATAAATAAAACATATATTTTTGTTTTAATAATCTAGGAAGAGCAGAGTCAATATTGATTTGCATGAAAGAAGAGAAAAAAGAAAAGAAAAAAAAGAGATGAAACTGAAGAGAGCGTAAAACAACAAAGCAAATGAAAAACGAGTAGGACCAAAGTGATTGGTTATTTAACTCTCTTCTTTTCTTTTTTATTTTTTGAAAGTTCAAAGACTATGATTTTTTTATGAGATAGAAGGTGGAAAAATTAGCTGCAAAATTATTTATTTTTCCTTGCTGCAATTGATTTTTATATGAATTCTTTTATTTATTTTAAAGGTTTTTAAATTATTTTACAATTATTATTAAGAATATTTTGAAATTGATAAAATGATTTTTTACTTATAGCTCAAGGGCCAAATTAACTATTAACCCTTTGAATTAAGGTGTAATGTTACATTTTAATGAAAGTTAATAGCCAAGTGACAAAAATATAACAATTTGATAATGTTAGTAACTATTATGTAACTTTTGAAAGTTGAGTGATTTAAATATAAATTTAAACAAAGTTTAGGGACAGTTGACATAGTTTACCCATCTTAAATATAGAATAGATATTTATACATCATGTTGCATATTGAAATTTATTATTATAATTAGGGGTGAGTGTTTGAACTAATCGGGTTGAATCGAGTGAAAAAATTTGAGTTAATCGAGTTGCCAAGTCCTATTTTATCATTCTAATTTAATTTGAAATTTTTTTGAATCGAGTCGAGTGAAATGAAATTCAAGTCAAGTCGAATCGAACCGAGTGAAATTATTTGAGTTAAATTATTCAATTAAATTAAAAATATTAAACATATCAAATTAAAATTTTGTTATAGTAGAACTAATTCCATATTAGAGTAAATAAATTTAAAATCATATATATTTGAAAACTTTTTCAAAGAAAAATAAGAAAAAATATAGTATGATAAACTTGAATCATTAATTAATTTATTTAAGTTCCAAAATTATTATTTTAGAATTTTTAATTTTTAACTTTCTTTATATATTCTTTAGTTTTTATAATTTTAACAAAAGTAAAAATTTTGAAATTTTAAAATTATTTTGAATTTTGTTAAAAAACCAATTTGCTAATTTTCAAAATTTACAGTACTAAAGGGGTATTTACACCAATATGTTATTCGAATTATTCAAGTTATTCAAATTCTAAAATTCAACTTAATTCAAACTTGAAACTTGAATTACTTATTTGAGTTGATTTGTAAAAATTGAATAACTCTATTCGATTAATTCGAAACTCGAATTACTTATTTGAGTTGACTCGTAAAAATTAAATAACTCGATTCGATTAACTTGAAATTTAATTTTTTTTGATTTTTTTCAAATCGAATCGAGTTTTGCTCACCCTTAATTATAATTTTAAAATTTATCCATTTTAAAATAATAAAACACATGTGCCTATAACCATCAGGATCCACTACTACCACACTTATTCACCGATCATAGTTAGAGTTAGGAGTGAGTGAAACTCGATTCGATTCGAAAAAAATTAAAAAAATTGAATTTCAAGTTAATTGAATCGAGCCATTCGAGTCAACTCAAATAAGTAATTTAAGTTTCAAGTTCGAGTCAAGTTGAATTTTACAATTCGAATAACAAATTGGTGTAAATACTCGTTTGGTCCCTGTCCATTTTGAAAATAAGCAAATTGGTCACTTTCAACAAAAATTACAAAATAATACAAATAATTTTAAAATTTAAAATATTTATAAAAATTAAAAATTTTATATATTCAAAATTTTAAAAATTTTAAAATTTTTTAAAGAACATATAAAAAATCTAAAATTTTTAAAATAATAATTTTGGTCTACATAAGTTTATTAATTATTAAGTTTATCATATTAATATCTTATTTTTAAAAATATATTTATAATTTCAAATTTAGGTGCCTCCAACGTAATTAATAATATTATAATAAAATTTTAATTTAATATATTTAATTTTAATTTAATTCAAATAATTAATTTAAAATTTTTCCACTGAATTGAACTTGATTTGATTGGATTTTACTCAATTTGATGAAATACCGGCCCTAGTTGGAGTTAGAGAATCATTGCGTAGACTCGCGAGCAGCGGATCTGAAGAGACGATTCAAGATAACTTCAGTTATAAAATAAAATGTGAACTTTTCGAAGACTTTGCTCACTGATTGCTTTGGTCTCTCTGCTTCCCACTCTCTATGCTATGCAGTAACCTTTGCGTTGCCTTATATCTTTACCTACCCTTAGTTTCCAATTTCCCTTACCTATCCCAATCCATCATGGGAGAAACCAAAAGCAGAAGTAAAGCCATTATACGATTCCAAAGCATTCAGGATCTTTCTCCCTTGGAAACCACGAGGCTCGATGACCCTCTCTACCTCAACGCCCGCCTCTGCTACAATCTCAGCGACAGCCGTGGCACTGCTCGTAATTATTTTGCCTGTCTTTCGATTTCGGAGAAGAGAGAGCAGCAACGAGGTTTCGAGCCTACTACGGTGCAGCTCCTCAACCACCCTTTGGCTGCTCTATCTTACGTACCGAAAGACGCTGCCATTTTCGCAGCTGGTGCCGTCGCCGGAGCCGTTGCCAAAACCGTCACGGCTCCTCTCGATCGAATTAAGCTTCTTATGCAGGTTCTTTACTTGCCGTTCGGTCCTCTGAAGCTGAACTGGACTCTTTACCTACCTCATTTTTTTTGAAAAAAATAATTGACCACGTTTTTCTTGCGCGTAGTTTTTTAGTTAGTCAGTCGCTTACTAATCAAGTAACAACAGTAGGGTTTAAGAAATAAATTACCGCAATCATGGACATTTTTATCATATTTTAGTTGAATCATCGATTGTTTTATTAAAATTGGGAATTGTATTCATTTCCCAGAATCTATTCTTTGTTCTTCTAAAATATAATTTTGTTTTTTCATTTGGTATGTTTTTACAGACGCATGGGGTGAGAGCTGGGCAAGAGAGTGCAAAAAAGGCTATTGGTTTCATTGAGGTGATTTTTTTTATTCATTTCATTTCTGGAATTGATAATTATGAATTTCAGCTGATTAAAGTAGTTGGATTAGATTATAATTGAAAATTTGGGGATAAATTGCAGGCGATTGCATTGATTGGGAAGGAAGAAGGGATTAAAGGGTACTGGAAAGGCAACCTTCCTCAGGTTTTTTAAACAATTCTTCGGGTTTCGATTGTTTTCTTTTAGTATATTTCGATTATTCAATTGGCTGTGGTAATTTTGATATAGATTTACTATTAATCGGTACAGGTGATAAGAATCATACCTTACAGTGCTGTCCAACTCTTTGCATATGAAACTTACAAGGTAATAAAAGAATATGCATAGCTTAATGTTAGCTGGTTCTTGCTCTATATCCCATTTGATTCTCATTTCCTTTTGAATTGTAGAAACTTTTCAAGGGAAAAGACGGCGAGTTATCCGTTGTTGGAAGACTTGCTGCTGGAGCTTGTGCTGGCATGACATCTACTTTTGTAAGTCATATAATGTCTTGGGAATTTTGTAGTGAGACTTCTGCATTTCAAATTTGTATATGACCACTTAACTTTGGTTGTTGGAGTTCTTCATTTTTGTCTCTTGAATCTTGATTTTTCTTGTTGATTACTCTATGTCAATATTTTTGGTTGTTTTTTTTTTATATAGATAACATATCCGTTAGATGTCCTCAGACTACGCTTAGCTGTGGAACCAGGGTACCGGAAAATGTCTGAGGTATTCCTAATTCTTTCATTGCTACTAACATGAAGATGACCATTTTATTGGAAGATGGAACTTTAATGTGCTGCTTCCAGGTTGCTTTGAACATGTTGCGAGAGGAAGGTTTTGCATCCTTTTATTATGGTCTTGGACCTTCTCTCATTGGCATAGCTCCATATATTGCTGTGAACTTTTGCATATTTGACCTGTGAGTCCAAATGATACTGCTTTAGGTAACATATCATATGAGAGCTCAATCTTTAATCTGTCTTATAAATTCTTCTGTTGATAACAGCGTGAAGAGGGCTTTGCCAGAAAAATATCGTCAGAAGACTCAAGCATCTCTACTAACAGCTGTAGTGTCAGCTCTTGCTGCTACTGTCACTTGCTATCCTTTAGACACAGTGAGAAGACAAATGCAGATGAAAGGCACACCATACAAGTCAGTTTTGGAAGCCATTCCAGGTATGTCAATGTTACTTGTCAATGTAAAATTTACAATATCAGCATTAAGCATTTATAACCACTGTTTTGCATGCTTTTTCTCCTTGAGCACACTATTTGGTTATGTTCCAATGATCTGTATTTATTGTAGTCCAAAATTTCATATTTTGCTATCAGATTAGAGTATCCTTGATTCATTTGTTTTGTTCTACCATTTCTGCACCGAAGATATTAACTTGAGACTTGATGGTTTCATTGACTATAGTGTTTTTCCCCCTGCTGTATAGGTATCATTGAACGGGAAGGAGTTATTGGCTTGTACAGAGGCTTTGTCCCCAATGCATTGAAAAACCTACCAAATAGCAGGTTTGCTTCCATCCTTTCCATCAATCTTGATTTCTACCATGAAATTACCGTTTAATTTGGAGCACAATTATGCATGGGCCACATTCATAATGTTCAATGTAGAGCTAGAATATCTTGGGGCCTTGGTCATATTTTTTAGCAAATTTCTGATTACGATACTTCCTTGTCTGTGATCTTGCAAGATTTTCATGTCGTTATAGTTCTCTAAGATCTACATAATGTAGGGGAATAGACCATAGAAACAGCATATCACATATTTATATATCAGATGGAGTTTCAACCATCCTATGGTAATTTTGCAACTCTTATTTCACATTATTTTCAAAATATAGTTCTCGTATACATGGTTTAGGTGGTTTCAGTGATTTCATAGTCAATGTCGTTATTATTGCAGATAGACAATGTCTATTTGATCATGCAATTGTCTATAGAGTGGATGCTAAATATCCTTGCTGCACAATTGGAACAGTTTGTGATGAATTCGCAGTTTCACTAATATTTGATACTCATGTCAACTGCAGCATTAGGCTTACCACCTTCGACATTGTCAAACGTCTAGTATCAGCTAGTGAGGAAGAGTTTCAGAAGATTGTGGACGAAAACTGCCTTAAAGAAAAGCAGGAAACCAATGTTGAAGAACCCTGATCCTCATGATCTTCAAGTCACATTTTTAAAGTTTGTCTGGTGTCCATTTTTCCTTTGGAGCTCACGGTTTGCTAGAATCACCCTGTATTTGTGAGAATTCCTGGCTTAGATTAGTGCTGGGAATGTTCCCTAGATTGCCAAAAGTTGCTGTAGTCAGCTTGATGTTATTTTTTTTTGGTTCATTTTTAGGTGGTGGAACTGCAATCTAATTTCCACCATAATGGTTCGAAATTTGCAGTACCAAGTAATCATGTATTGTACAAGCAAATGCTTAAGCTGCCAATTAATTTTGTAAGACAATTGTTCCTGCTGCAACAACGACTACTATGTTTGATCTTTTCTGCGTTTGCTATTGGATTTTAAATGATTTTACATCTCCTTTTTCATTTTTCTGTCTTTTGGCTTTCTTTTTTGAAACTGAGGTTTCATTTTTACACCGATGTAAGTGAATTCCACTTTAAATGTATATTTATAATATTTATATTCAATATACAATTTTCTTTTCAAGGTATTTGGAACACAATTATTGTTCTTCTAAAAATGGTTTAAACCACAAAATCTCTACAAATAATTATTTGGAACACAGTGATCGAAGGCTAATCTAATTATATAAAAGAAAAAGAAAAAGCTAAGATATATATATATATATAATTTTTAAATAACAGATATTATTGTAAGGGTTTTAAGTCTTTTAAAATTTTTATAATATAATATCTTAAAAACCTTAAATTAGTTTTAGAAAAATTCATCCTAAAATATCTACTATTTCTCAAAATAATTATTCACTTTTATAAATACACTCTCACTCAAATAAAAATAAATAAATAAATAAATAAAACCATCAATAACTTAAAAATTTTATATGCATATTTACATTTTCATTTTGTTTCCAAAATAAATGCGAGGTATAGGATTTTCAGTTTAAAAATTTTATATGCATAATGTTTATTTTACTTATGTAACTAGTTTGCATACCTACGTCAATTGTAAATATGTATTAAAATATATTAAATTATTTCTTTAAAGTATTTAAATAAATTTGTAATGTTTGATCAATAATATCTTTAAAAACTAAAACATATTAATATAAATTTTAATTTAATGATATTTTATTTGATATTTTAATGTTAATTAAAAGAAACGTAATTTTTAATACATAAAATAAACTAGAGTAAGAAATTGAAAATGTAAAAAACTGTAAAACTGTAAAATATGAAAATTTATAATTCTTTATTTATTATTTTTATTAAACGTATTTTGAAAAAATCAACTATTTTTAAAAATGTTAAAATCATTTTTAAAATAGTAAAATAAAATATATATAAAATGCATAAATTAAAAAATATAAATATAAAACAAACAAATTAAACGGGTAGAATATTTTAATTATTTAATAAAATTTTAAGGTTTTGGGAGTACGAAATTACCATGTTAAAATATTTGAATAAAGGACTTAATCAAAATAAATATAAAAATTAGAAGTAAATAAGAAAATAAAAAATAATTGGATTTAAAGCAATAGAATATAAAATTAAATGAATTAAATTGCATGACAAATTAACTTGAAAGCATTTATTAAAGAATTAACCCCAAAAATACATTCTAGTAGAACAAACCCTAAACCTAACATTGATTTTTTTTTTTGGGGTTTATGAAAATAGTTAATAATACTATAAGTAGAAAGGATTTTTGCAAGTTTGGGTTTTTATTAAACATGAAGAATGCATAAATATACATAGAAAAACCATCTCCCATACATGGGATAATTAAGGAATTAATTTATTGATAATAAATATGTTTGGTTGTAGATGTATTATCACATTTATTGAATCATAAGAGGTTGGAATAATTAAAAGAATTACATACATTTTATACACAAATGAAATTAATGGTTGCAACTCTATTTATTACTTAATATCTTTTATTGTTTTTGGAGAAATTATGTATTTTAAAATAATTACATTTATTTTTATATACAACTATAGTATTAATTAAAATATTTTATTTTTAAATATATAATTTTCCTAAAAATAATAAGATTTATAATTTTAATTAATACATACAAAAAATCATTTTCGTTTAACCCTTCTTTACTTCATTTTAAATTTAGACAAAGATATTAAATATTTTTTGATTAATCAAATAAATTAATTTATGGAAAGCTGATGCAAATATAGTAATAATGTGTAAAAATTATGTTAGGTAATTAAAGTGTGCAATTAAAATATTTGATTAAGAAATAAATTTGCTAAATTTTAGGATTTTCAATCTTTTGTTAGTAATACATAATATTTTAGAAAGTTTTTTAAAAGCTTATTTATAAAAAAAATATTAGTTTTAAAACATATTAGTTAAAATAATGTTGTATGTTTTAATAATAATTACTGTTAATATTATTGAATAAAGGGTAAACTATTAATATAGTCATTTTTATTTACCACTGCTTTACATTTTAGTCACTTATGTTTGAAATGTTACGTTTTTGTCACTTACGTTATCGTGTTGTAATATTTTAATAACTTAGTCGTTAATTGCCGTTAACGGTGTAACAATAAGTGACATGACACGTTAAATTATCATTCCAAATGAAAATTTTAGGTTAAATTCTATAATTGGTCCCTATTTTTTTTCATTTTGAGCAATTAATTTTTTTCTTTTATGTTTTTTTAACTTTATTTATTTATTTTTATTTTTCATTCTCTCTTGCTTCTCCCTCTGTCTTTTTCTCCCTTCTTCATTTCTTTTAATGTAGCTTTTTATGTTTCCTATTTGTTACAATTAGTCCACAAACTAGCACACTCGAAAAAATTAATTTGTTCAAAAAATAAAAATATAGGGATTAGTTTTAATAATTAGAAAACATAAAAAACTATGTAAAAAATAGAGAAAGAAAGAAATCAGATGGATAAGCAAAAGATAATGGAAAAAAGTTAAAAACATAAAAGAAAAAAATTAAATTGTTCAAAGCGAAAAAATATGGAGACCGATTGTATAAATTAACATAAATTAACGTATCATGTTAGTTTACTATTATACTGTTAATAACTCAGTAATTAAAATATTATAATATGATAATATAAGTGACTAAAATATAATATTTTAAATATAAAAAAACTACAATATAACTCATGATAAATAAAAATGATTATTTTAGTAATTTATTGTAGATTGCCCAACAATGTTACGGTCCGATTCTGAAAATCTTCAAATGTCCCGTTTTGAGTATTGAGCAATGGGCTGGGTTTGAGAAGTCGAATTGCCCAAGAATTCTCAAATCGGGTTTGCAACGCTATTAAAATTAAATTCCGGGATTTGGTTGGCTAAGGAAGAAAGAAAGCAGATAGAGGGTGACGCTTTTCCTCTTCAGCTCCGACAGTGAAAAAGAGTGAATCTTTTCAACTTTTCTTACAAAACCCACCGTCCATGAACGAGTAATATCTATTAAACCTCACTTCATCCTAAAATGTCTCTCTCTTATTCTCTGCAACTCCCATTCCCTTCACCGGTTTTTCTTTCTCCAAGAAACACCATCGAAAAGAGATTAGGCAATCTTCGAACCCTCCATTCTTCAAAAGAAGGTGGGCAACAACATACTGAAAATGATAGGTACCTGCTCCTTCATCAACCACTTGTTTTATTTTCCCTCACTTCCCTCAATTTAACATTTCTTTTTCTTTTTGCATAGAAGTCAAGACCAAGTGATTTTATTAGAGAGATATCGATATGGTACTATTAAAAGGTTTATTCCCTAGCTTTTATTTCCCTTTTATTTTGTAGAAAGGATATGGCTATGGCACTATTAAAAGTTGGAATCTGAATGGTTGCTGTTGATCAATGTTTTATGATGATCAGATACATGTTAGATGATGATGATGATGATGATTTGCAGATTCGAGCTTTTCTTGAGAAACATGATTCAACTAGCAACGAGTTCCAAGGATCAAATTTATCTGACCCAAATTTGTCTTGGCTACCACAAGTCCTCAAAGAATTTATCTTGCCTGCGGGTTTCCCTGGTAAACTAACACCTAACATTTCCTTTCGTTTGTTCTTTTTCCTTTATATATTCACCTCTAACATTGTCCAGATAAGCAAATCTCTTGTTTAACAAGTATCAACTCAGTTGCTTGTCCTTTTTCTTTTTTCAATTAATTCAGGGTCTGTCTCGGATGATTACTTGCAATACATGTTGTTACAGTTTCCCACAAATGTTACTGGATGGATCTGTCACACTTTAGTTACATCAAGTCTTCTTAAGGCATGTGAATCTAACTCCGGCCACTATCCTTACTTGGGTATGTGATGTGTAGGATTTTTCACTCCATTTTGGCTTGAAAGAAGACAAAATGCTTTTAAGACTGTAAAATTATTGCTTTCTATGGAAAGGGGAAGGATGTTAGGATTGTAGTTTTCTCTGGTGTCGATAATTATAATTTGATTTCATTTGGTATCAGTTAGTGTGTATTTTTGGGTGGTGCTGAGCAGAGTGGGTTTTTGAGTATGTGAATTTGCAGATAAGGCTTCAATATCATTTCTAGATTAGTTTTTATCTTGATGAATCTTTTATTCATCATTGCTTCTGTTTTATTAAGCTTATGTGGCATTACTATTTTTCCCTGGATTGCAGGCTGTTGGGGTTGGTTCTTTCTCAGGAACTGCTGCTGCTGCTTCTGCTGCAGCTATTAGGTAACTTTCCATGATTTTTAGATATCTATGTTGACATGAAATCTTTATGTCCATGCTTGTTACTCCAGAATGGAAAAGAACAATGTTTTTCTGCAATTGTGTGTGGACTTGATCCTGTAGATGGTTTACAGATAACGGAAGCATCATGTTTTTTTTTTTTCCTTTAATCTACATGGTCTTGTATGTCATTGAGCTGTTTGCATTGTGCAGATGGGTGTCCAAAGATGGCATTGGGGCTGTTGGCCGCTTATTCATTGGTCTGGCAATTTTTGAAAGAGCTTAAGCTCAAAAAAGTTGGGTGATGAAACTTATTAGTTATTATTGCTCTCCCTTTAGGTGGTCGATTTGGAAATCTCTTTGATGATGATCCTAAACAGTGGCGCATGTATGCGGATTTCATTGGCAGTGCTGGAAGGTTTGTATTTACTTTAGAGTTCTTAAATTATACAAGAATTGGTAGATACCACTTAATATCTTAATTTATCTTGCAGCATATTTGATCTAACAACACAAGTTTATCCTGCCTATTTCCTACCATTGGCATCTCTTGGCAATCTTGCTAAGGTATTGCACCAGGCATACTAGTCCTGGTATTCTCTTTCTATATGAAGTCATCCTCAATGAATATGTCTTTTATATAAAAGAAAACAGGGAAGAACTACCTATCATGTTTATACCTAAGTCCAGTTATAGTAATAGACACATAGCTCCTTGTGCCAGTTTTAATGCAAGCTAAAAATAGTTGGTCTTGTAAATTGTTTTTCATTAATTTGCTGAAGATTGAAATCTGACCAGGCAGTAGCAAGAGGACTTAAAGATCCTTCATTCCGAGTGATTCAAAACCATTTTGCTATCTCAGGAAACCTGGGAGAGGTGTCTGCTAAGGTAATGTAAATGTATAGGCTTATAGCAGGCATGCTTCTTTATAGATATCGAAAATTTTTTGCCTGTACGAGTTACACATGACTGTTTTATAAAATAAAATTGAGTTTGTAATTAATTAATTGAACAAAATTTCTAGGAGGAGGTTTGGGAAGTAACTGCTCAGCTGCTTGGTCTTTCTCTTGGCATACTGATCCTGGTATGTTGTGCAGTTTTCTTAAGATTAAAATATGTCATAGGTCCTGTACTCTTCACAAATTTGGAATTTAGTCCCTATACTTTTACTTTTAGGAATTTAGTCCCTCTACTTTTCAGAATTCAAAATTCAAAATTCAAATCTAATTGTTAACACTGTTAAATTTTTTTTGTTAAATTTGTTGGCGTGACATTTTGTAATTAAAAAAAAAAAACTCACTTGACGTTATAATGAACCTGAATTTAATAAAATAGTCTTATGATATGGATGTTTTCATTGGAAAACAATATCAGAGAAGGAATAGGAATTAAAGTTTTTCATTTATTTAATTTCTTTAGGAGTTTTAGTTTTACTTATTATATTAGGTTTTTATTTCCTTATAAACTTTAAATTAGGAATTCTATTAGGACTTTAAATTAGGAATTCTATTATGACTTCCCCTTTGTAATTAACAGCCTATAAAAAGGCTGCCAATATGAAATAAAGTAAGCAGTTTATTTTTATCACAAACGTTAGTTTGGGAAGGAGGTTCAGTCAAGGACGAATCTACCTTTTGAGTAACTATAGGTCGAAGTCAGAATTCTTTCTTCTCTAGACCTGTGACTAGATCCTACGCCAAAGCACATAGCAACTTGGTATCGGAGTCAGCTGTCATGGGTGACGAAAAAACTTTGACAGCCAAGCTAGAGGCATTCATGGAACAAATGGCTACAAGGCAACAAGCATTAGAGGAGCAGATGGCGATGTTATCTCTTTCGGTCCAAAAGACAACGAAAGGGGATTCAGAAAAAAATAATGAAGAACAGGGCAGCAGTGGAGGCAAGAAAAGAAATTCAGATTTGCAACACGGTGGGAGCATGGTGCCATGATACTCTAAGATGGAGTTTTCCACTTATGATGGTGTTGGAGATCCTTTACGATGGTTAAAAAGATGCGAAAATTTTTTGGGCAAGCAATTGACCAACGAGCTTAGTCTCATTTCATCTCTTAGGAGAGGCACAATTGTGGTTTGATCAAATCGAAAAAGAGGAGGCAAATCTGGATTGGGATCGCTTTAGAGAATGTTGTCATGTCAGGTTTGGGCCACTTATGAGTAATAATCCTTTGGAGGAACTTGCAAACCTGAGACAAACTGGGACGGTAGAAGAATATCAATGCCAATTTCAATCACTACTGGCTAGGACTACTGATCTTAAACCTCCACAACAAGTAAACCTTTTTACTATCGGATTGTTAGAGGAACTTAGAATTGATATTGAGATGCAACAACCGGGAAACCTTAGAGTTGCAATGAATATGACTCGAGCTTTGGAACGTAAACAAAAAGTCTCTTTCAAGATATTATCTCAAACCAATCTAAACTGGTCAGCTTCCCAAAACGCTGGCAGCACTTCAATTATTCCAACAACTAAAAGCTCTGCAAAGGGAGGAGGGCAAACAACGAAACCAATGGGGAATAAAAGCAAAATAGGTTCTTTCGCACCATTTATCAAGAGATTGACACGAAAAGAAATGGCAAAAAGAAGGGCTAAGGGATTGTGTTATAATTGTGACGAGTCTTACTCCATGGGACACAGATGTAAAAGGCTATTTTGGATAGAAGTACCAGATATTGAAGTTGAGCAAGATGATGAGGTAGATGATCTTGAAATTTCTTTACATGCCATTAGAGGAACTTGGAATTCATCTACCATACAACTAACAGCAAAGGTGTCAGGAAAAACAGTGTTAGTTCTCGTTGATTCGGGTAGTACACATAACTTTCTACGTGAAGGTCTAGTGCCAAGATTGGGACTGAAAATACAAAAAAAAATCTGGGCTACAAGTATGTGTGGCAAATGGAGAACTGGTTCCTAGCATAGGCATTTGTAAATCAGTACAGTTCGTTGTGGCCAATGACAACTTTCAAGTTGATTTTTATACAATACCATTAGAAGGGTTTGATATGATTTTGGGGGTTAAATGGTTGTGTACCCTTGGTCCAATTTTATGGGATTTCAGCTCCTTAACTATGCAATTTGTAGTAAACAAAAAGAAGATACTATGGCAAGGGCAGCACCTAAAGGAAGTTCCATGACTTAGTTTGATACAAGAACAGGATTTAACTAATATAGTATTAGATAAGCTACTGGTAAAATTTGCGCATTTATTCTAAGAATCGTCTGGGTTATCTCCTAACCGCAAATGTAACCATCGTATAACTCTTAAACCAGGAGCGGGACCAATTGTAGTCAGGCCTTATCGATATCCACATTTTCAGAAGGATGAGATTGAGAAGCAGTGTGATCAAATGTTACAAGGAATCATTCGACCCAATAGATCACTATTCTTTTCTCCAGTACTCTTGGTAAAGAAACATGACGGGTCATGGCGTTTTTGCATTGATTATCGAGAGCTTAATGCTTGCACTGTTAAAGACAAATATCCAATTCCTGTAGTGGATGAATTGTTGGACGAACTTCATGGGGCAAAATATTTTACAAAATTAGATTTACGGTCGGGATAGTTTCAAATTAGAATGGCAACTACAGATGTGGAAAAGACTGCCTTCCGAACCACTATGGACACATTGAATTTCTTGTCAGGCCATTCGGGCTTACCAATGCCCCTTCCACTTTTCAGAGTTTGATGAATGACATTTTTTGCCCTTACTTGCGTAAGTTTGTTTTGGTCTTCTTTGATGACATATTAATTTATAGCAAAACATGGATTGAACATATGAATCATGTAAGATTAGTTTTTGAACTCTTGTGGGATAACATGTTGTTCTTAAAGAAATCCAAGTGTTTCTTTAGAGAGTCTCAGGTAACCTACCTTGGTCATGTCATCCATGGTGAAGGAGTTGAGGTTGATCATACTAAAATTAAAGATGTCACCAATTGGCCAACTCCTAAAACTACCTCGGCTCTACGAGTCTTTCTTGGGCTGGCAGGATATTACAAAAAATTCATCAAGAATTATGGACAAGAGGCTGCACCCTTAACATCTCTTCTAAAGAAAAATGCCTTCAATTGGACTAAGAAAGCTGATGTTGATTTCACCCAATTAAAAACTTCTCTTTCCGCAGTCCCAGTCTTGCAATTACCCAACTTTGAGGAGGAATTTGTGGTAGAATGTGATGCTTCAGATAGCAGGTTTGGAGCCGTACTGCAAGAAAAGGGACACCCCATTGCCTTTTTCAGTTGCAAGATTGCATATCGACACCTCAAGTTGGCTGCCTACGAACGTGAATTAATTGGTTTGGCAAAGGCAGTGATTCATTGGCGACCCTATCTTTGGGGAAGGCACTTCCTCATCCGTATTGATCACTTCAGTCTTAATTACTTGTTAGACCAACGACTTATGACATCCCCACAACAGCATTGGATCAGCAAGCTAATGAGGTTTGATTTCCTAGTGGAGTATAAAGTAGGAAAGTTGAATAGAGCTATAGATGCTTTATTTAGAAAAGACGAAAACTTACCACACCTCATGACTGTTTTATTCCCTCAAGTTGAAATTCTTAAAGCCATCAGACAAGAAATAGAAACTTTCCCAGAATTATCACAACTCCAGCAAAGAATTCTACAAAGAGAATTGGGATCCGATTGGGTCGCACAAAATGGGTTGATTTTCTTCAAAGGGAGGTTGTACCTTTTACCTACCTCACCAATTATTCCCACTATTATTTCCTCTATACATGCTATGGCACATGAAGGGGGATTGAAAACATTGCATCGTTTTCGTCAAGATTTTTTTTGGAAAGGAATGAAGCTTGCAACCTCTGAATTTGTGGAACATTGTTTAGTATGCCAACGTCACAAATGGCAAAATTTACAGCCCGCAGGTTTGCTTCAACCTCTTCCAATACCACAACATGTTTGGGCTGATATCTCTATGGATTTCGTGGAGGGTCTACCCAAAGTAAAAAGGAAATCGGTACTTATGGTGGTTGTGGATAGACTATCGAAGTACGCTCATTTTTTATCCTTGTCCCATCCGTTTACTGCTATATCTGTTGTTACGGTCTTCTTTGTAGAGGTATTCTGACTTCATGGCTTGTCGGAATCCATAGTTTCGGACCGTGATAAAGTTTTCCTCAACCTATTTTGGAAGGAATTATTTCGTCAAAGTGGTATTAAGCTCGCTTTTTCTTCAGCATACCATCCCCAATCTGATGGTCAGACAGAGGTAGTTAACCAAACAATAGAAATGTTCCTACGATGCCTCTCTAGTGATCGTCCACGACAGTGGGTCGAAGCTGAGTATTGCTACAACACCTCATATCACGCTACCCTAAGGGCCACCCTTTTCCAATTAGTATACGGTAGGGATCCACCTCGACTTCTCTCCTATTCAGCTGGTTCTACAAGGATTGAAGCTGTGGATAATGCTCTACAAGATAGGGATGCACTTTTACAAAATGCTCTGGATAGACTCTTGCAATCTCAGCAACGAATGAAGAACACATACGATGTAGGGCAAAGAGAGTTGAATTTTAAAGTCGGGGATTGGGTTTAGTTACGACTTAAACAATATCGATAATTGACGATAACTAAACAGAAGCATCACAAGTTGTTGTCAAAATATTTTGGTCCTTTTAAGGTCTTGAACAAAATAGGAACAGTGGCCTATCAGCTTGAATTACCTACAGGCAGCAGAATACATGATTTATTCCATGTTTTTTTCCTCAAAGAATACAAGGGACCTCAACCAGATGCGGTAGGAGACGTGCCCTTAGTATATGATGGCAAGGCCTTGCCTACTCCACAAGCTATTATTAATACCAGGCTTAATCGAGGTCGACGGGAACTATTAGTGCAATGGGCAGGATGTCCTCAAGAAGATGCCACTTGGGAACCAATTGATAGTTTTTGAGCAGCTTATCTTGAATTTGAGCTTGACGACAAGCTCAACTCCGAGAGGGGGAGTAATGATATGGATGTTTTCATTGGAAAACAATATCAGAGAAGGAATAGGAATTAGAGTTTTACATTTATTTAATTTCTTTAGGAGTTTTAATTTTACTTATTATATTAGGTTTTTTATTTCCTTATAAACTTTAAATTAGGAATTCTATTAGGAGTTTAAATTCGGAATTCTATTAGGACTTTCCCTTTGTAATTAACAGCCTATAAAAAAGCTGCCAATATGAAATAAAGTAAGCAGTTTATTTTTATCACAAACATTAGTTTGGGGCGGGGGTTCAGTCAAGGACGAATCTGCCTTTTGAGTAACCATAGGTCGAAGCAAGAATTCTTTCTCGTCTAGACTTGTGACTAGATCCTACGCCAAGGCACATAATATCTTATCAGTGTTAACAGTATGAATTTTGATATTTGAAAAGTAAAGGAATTAAGTTCGTAGAAATAAAAGTATAGAGACTAAATTTCAAATTTACGAAGAGTATAGGGACTTATGGCATATTTTAGCCCTTTTTTATTACTTTCTGGATGGAGGTCAAATTTTTGAGCAGTTGTCAGCTTCTAGCTTAGTAGCTTTAACATGTTTGTAATGAGTATCAACAACAACAAATGCAGGATACTCCTGGCCTTGTTAAATCATATCCGGTGTTGGTGTCAACATGGGCAAGCATGCGGCTTCTTCACCTCTGGTTGCGTTATCTGTCACTTTCAGCTCTACAATTTAACACAGTATGTTCTTTTCCTAACTGGGTACATCAGGCCAAACATTAACTGTACCTGGAGAGATGCATGATAAAATCTCTATGATCTTGTTGGGGGTTAGATCCTCGACACATTTGGTCTTTGTCTTAATCAGGGTTTTGTCTCCTGATTCTGTTGAGAACCCTAATGGGGTCACAGTCTGAATGCATCGGAGTGCCTAAACAGCCAAACCATGGAAAGTTGGAAACTAAAGAGTTTGCGCATGAATGAACTCAACTATATGACATAGCATTTAGTCATTCATGGGGAGGATGGTACCATTTAAGCTCCGACCTCTCAACAGATCTATATTATATAATTGTTTATGCTCTCTTGGAATCAATATACACATGCTGACCAGGGAGCATGAAGGTCAAAATAAAACCCTTAGGAAAGTTGCAAGTGTTTGATTTTGGTAAGACTAATCTTCCTTTGTTGACTTCTGTGACAGATAAATCTTAAGCGAGCCCGTATGCTAGTACAATCACATATTTTGCAGTCTAGAGTGCCTGGTAAAATTATATACCTTTTTAACTATTGCTTATAAGGAAGATATTGTTCCAACGGCAATGACCCATTCTTTTTCATTTGTCCCTATAGGATGCATTGACTGCAATAGGGATGAAAATATTTTATTATGGCAGAGATTCATAAAGCCACGGATTATATTTGGTGTGCCCATGGAGGAGATGCTAGGCAGTGGGAGATCCACCTCGATGGTACTGCCTGACTATTTGCTGGTTGTATATACATTCTAATACAATCAACTGAAGCTGCTTTTTTCTTTTCTAGAACAGCTGAAAACTCTCCTGAGATTATATGCAAGAGAGAAATATATTCTTGTGGTGAACCAACAGCAGATAGATTTTGAGGTCTTTGTTTCATTCAAGGTATGTGTGTTAACACAAACTCAGTCAATTCTTCTGAGATTAACTCTTAATCATGTCTAAAATTTACTGCAGGTGGGTGCTACAAGTGTTTCTGTCTTGCGTAGTGTCTGGCAGACCTACTGGCTACACGAGAACTTGAATGTCTCAGAAGATATCTTTGATCAGCTTGCAAAAAGTTTGTCCATGATGGATGAAAAGTTCAACGAATTCATTCAACAGCTGGATAAAGGTGGATGGGATATTCATCAAATTAATTTGAGGGTCCCCAAGGAAATCTCCATTGACGAATGTCCTGTTTAATGCTGAAATTACGGTGATCAAAACACCCTCTTTCAGAGCAGGAACCAGAGCTGCCCTTGTAATGCTTGAAAATGGGTACAAGTGGTCAAAACAGACATGCAAGTTGAGCTATCAGGCAATGATTGAAGCAAAACTACGAGGACCTTGAAGTTGAAGGATCGTTTTTATGCGGCAACAATCATATATTAATCCATCTGCGGTGCTGTATTGTCAAAGGCATTCGATGTCTAACCATGCAAATTATGCGTAGGTTGAGTGATAGGATCTCATCCTATTAGCATGAAAATCACTGCACTTTCTTCCTTGATGCTACTATGTTTCACACCATCTTTCTTAACACTCTTTTTCAACAATATACTAAATGTTGGTATCAATGAGTTGTTATCTAAACAGTTCAACAATAATCTTGGCAACGTGCTACTGCCATGGCGGTGCTGAGAATCAAAATCCAGGCTAATATCATATTTTTCTCCATTGGTAATGGTCAATGGGATTTCACTACTGTGATTATTGTATTATGGCAGCTAATTGATAGGTTACTTAGTTTTTCAATATTTACATTTTTATTAATTATTTTTAGTTAAATTTGATGATTAATTTTTAAAAAGTTCAATAGTTTTTTTAAAGAAAATGCTAATTAAAACATTAATCTTTTAACTATGTTAGGGTGACAATTGATAAGATAGTTAATATGTATTTTATTTTAGTATGACACTATTTATCTTATACATTACATTAATAAATAATTTAAAATTATAAAAAATATTTTAACGAAAAAATTTTAAAATTTAAAAATATATTAAAAAGTTAAAAAGAAGCATGATATACACGTGATTATCATATGACTATTATATTTAAATATTTAACGATTTAGTAAGTATATATGTTTAAAAAAATGTAATTAGACTCTTTTGAAATATTAATAATCAAATTAGATTTTTAAAAATGTTTAAGACCAAATTTAATTTAAAAATTAAATTAATAAAAATATAAATATTAAAAACTAAATTTAATTATAGAGAAAGCAATCTCTGCCCATTTCTTCAAGCTCTCACTTAATTGAAGGCATCCTCTTTGTAATTAAACTTTGGCACGTAATGGCATTGTCATAGCAAAACCTAAGCAACCATCTATAGGCCCCTTCCCTAGGGTTAATTAAAATTCAGTAATACTAATGTATTTGTGCTATGGACAAATATACAATTATAATATTATTGGTGGCCAAAACAAAGATAATACTAATGTATTTTATATAACACTAATATAAAGTAGATAAGTAAAAATTAGAATAAATTTATAAATCTATCAAATTTGAAAAATAATATATCTTCAATATATGAGAAATAAAAACAACTAATAAATTATATTTCTAACTTAAACCAATCCGTACAGTGTTAAGACTAGTAACTTTTGATTACATTGCTTAAAAGCTTTCATATTCTTAATCTACATAAAACAATGAAGGATGGGAAGACTATCAGCTTCTGCTTGATGGCTTAATCCAACAATACGAGTCACGTTTAAAGTTTTTGTCACCTTTTCTAGCCCACCATGTAAGTTAAAGATCTTGGAACTGTACTTAATGTCAAAAATTCTATAATCAAAGTAATAATCAAACAGCGCATGAAAGACTTGAGATCAGACGGTAATGAATGTTGAGTCAAAATTTTCAACAAAAACCCAAAATCATAAGCGCTATAAAACGTTACCCAAGTCAATTCACAGAAACACAACCCAAAAATCGAACCCATTATGCCAAAATCTCTCAAACAGTACATTTTTCCTTATTTCTTGTAAAATCTATACCTTGTTGTTTAAGTAACTCAATAGACTCTTTATCATAAAGATCTTTTTCAATATCAAAATCTTTAAAATTAAACTCCCATTTATAACAAAAAGAAGTTCTGAAATCCGATAATTTAATTTCGGAATTAAAGAATGTTAAACCAAGCTAAATAATATTAAGAACATCAACATTGAAGTTCATAAACTTATAGTTGATTGAAGATTTTCTAATTGAACAATTTTTTTATCTGATTTAAAAATCTACAGAAAACTCGTGCTCCAAATTTTTAGCAAATATTTCCTTAACCATCACTTGTTTTGTTAACAAAAGTCTACATTATTATTTTTCTTGTATTCTCTCAACTTATGCTTTAAGCTAAAACTATTGAACTATATATATTTATTTATCTATTTTCATATTTAATGTGTTGAAACACAAATATAATGCATTCAATCATGACACTTTTTCTCCATCAAAGCACGCCATTTGTGGATGCTTGTAACCGTAGATAATTTGGTCCTATGATTAACGCTATTAGTATCTTTTAAGGCTTAATATATATATAAATTAGCCCATGAACTTGACAACTTTTTTCACATTAACCTTTAAACTTTTATATCTATACAATAAATATTATATTATTTTCATATTTAATGTGTTAAAACACAAATGTAAGGCATTCAACCTTGGCACCTCTTCCCCATCAAAACACTTCTTCTATGGATGCTCGTAATTGTAGTATGATATCTACAAAATGTGTTTATTAGGTACGGGCATGTGGCTAATATAAATATAATAAATTATTTGAACTCCGATACAAATATGTTGAGTGGCAAAATGATAATAAAATGGTAATGGATATTTGCATAGAAGTAACTGCTTTATGGCTTCATTTGCCTTGTACTGAGATATCACATCCAACATTAGGATCGAGATTGCCTTCATTTGCTTTGTCCATAAAATTCTAGTTAATAAAATTGGACTCCTCATCAAAAACCCTACAACATAGACCTCGAGTGGTTGTTTGGTCATAACATTTTCACAATTCATGTTAGGGGTGAAATTAGGGAGCTGGCAAGGGACCTGACCTCCTAAAATAATTTTTTTATTTAGACCCTTTGAAATTTTTAAATTTTAAATTAATAAAAGTAAAATTATATTTTTTCCTAAAAATATAAAAAAATAATTTAATTATTTAAAAATTATAAAGATATAGACTATTAAAATAATAAAATTATTTTTTTACTATCGTAAAATTATAATTTAATTTCGACTTAAAAAAATTTCTGATTTCGGTCCTGATTGTTCTCCATGTTTGGTCACTTCCACTTGAATCTTTAGTGCAACTATTGAACTCTATAACCCCATATAGGAATTGAACATATGGCCTCTACCTGCACCCTCCTGTCGCCCTTACTTAATGGATTTATCAATTTATTTTGTTTATTTAATATATTTATTTAAAATAAATACAAATTTTAATTTATAGCCAAAAATAAAAGTCCTTTGATAGGAGGGACTTCATTGATTAAAATGGAAAAAAATTGTAACCTTTTTAAAAAAATTAATATAAAAATATTTTTGTGACTAAAAAAATACAAACATCACAGGATTATAAATCAATTACCGTTAATTTTAAATTTGTGCTATCTACAAATATACGAATATTTAATTATAATATTATTGGTTGCAAAAAAATGATAATAGGAATGTATTTTATATAAAAATATTAAAAACAATATAAAGTATATAAGTATAATTTAGGATCAATTGACAAATCTACTAAATTTGAAAATAATATAACTTCAAATAAATTAACAAATATGAAAAATAAAAATAATTAAAAATTATATTTCTAACTCAAATCAGTCCGTACAATGCTAAGACAAGCAACTTTTGGTTATAATGCTCAAAAGTTTTCATACTCTTAATTTGTATAAAATAATGAAGGATGCGAAGACTATCAAATCTTGCTTGATAGCTTAATTCAGTGTTAAACCAAGTTGAATGATCTTTAGAGCATCAACACTAACTTTCATGAACTTGTAATTAATTTTGGGATTTCCTAATTGAACTTTTTTTTTTCTAGTTTGAAAATAGTATCAGAAAATTCGGTATCCATAGAAATAAAAAAATAGTTGTCGAGTGCACTTCGAATTAAAATAAATTCTTATTCTAAATTGTCAGCAAATACTTCTCTAACAATCACAGCTTTATTGATTAAAATTGACATTATTTTCTTTTTCTTTTTTCGACTTATGCTTTAAACTGAAACTATGGAACTCTACATATAATTTTGATGATACTAATTTAGTTCTAACTAAGGTATATATATAATATAATTTTCATAATCCTAATTCAGTTCTAACTAATATATATTTATAAAATATAACTTTGTAATCCTAATAATACTAGGAGGATACTGCATTATATTTAATTTTTTAATATTATTCTTCACAAAATTCATTTTAGCTAACGAAAAAAATAAAAATTATAGAAGTAATATGTGTTCATGTGTCTCAAAATAAGGTTATATTAAACCTGTAAAAATAATAAAAATAAGATTAAAATATATCATGAGTCTAAATACTTTATATAAATTTAAAATTTAATTTTTATTTTCTAAAATTTAATTCCTCCATTTTCACATTTCGAAATTATCCTCGACTTATTCCACCATTCATCATTTACCTCGTCTATTTGCTGGTGATATGTTACAAACATAGAGTTGCGCTCCATTTGCAGGCAGGGTTTTCTGCGCATCTGGTTGGACCTAACATTGCTGCTGCTTCAGCCCAGAGTTCACTTAAATCATGATCTGGTACTTGTCCGAACATTCAACTGGCTGCAAGGGACTGCTTTTTTTTGGAAGATCCACCAGATGAGAAGAAGGAACGAACATGTTGTAAGAGGTACGTTAAACTATGCCAAGCTTATATTTACTTAGCAATTTGTGAACGATATCTGATGTCTGTCAGAAACACACGGTGTCGCCAATGATACGGGTAATCGGGGTGCTCAGAATTTGAAAAACTCAGAAGACGAATGCCTCAAGTGGGATCAGAAAAGTTCATTGAGCAACCATGGTGACCATAACACTGAATTTCTCTTCGTGAAGAGAATGCGATATCAGCTTCACCCAATGACCTAATCACAGATAAAAAAGAGTCGAGCAATTCTGCCACTAATGAGGAAGATAAAAAAAGCTAGTTTGAATGAATCCAGCATTATTAATCAATCAAAGGATCATCAACCAAGTATAACAAGGGTATCAAATAACTTAACATCCCAGGTTGTACCAAGTTCTCTAGAGGAGACAGGTGGGAAGGAAACAGCTAAAGAACCTTCTCATCCTCCAAAAGCAGTGAAGGAAATAGATGTCTGATTCTATTCAACTGAAAAAGAACGAGCCTTGTGATGCAGCTGCATCAAAGCCAGCGGAGAGCTATCTGAACCAGAAAATGCATCAGAAAATCTAGAGACAGCTTCCAGCTCTCCATCCAGATCAAAGAATGAGCGAAAAACTTCTAAACCAAGCCCTGGTGGGAAATCTAGTAAGCCTGCAGAGGCATTAAATGATGTTCAAATGGTGTCTGTTTCTCAACCATCTGAAAGGAGTGAACCTCCACAGCCAGACACATCGAACTCAGTAAATGAAAATGGAGTAACGACAGGTTTCTCTCTCTTTCTTCTATAAATATCTTGTTAGAAAGTGGAAATTGCATTAACAGAATCTAACTCTACTGCAAGATGCTTAGCAATATCTTATGGGAATATGTAGGGATAGGTAGCGTTTGATTTAAAATATACAAAGAAGGCTAGAAGCAACAGTTGGTTCTATAAGGTTGAGCGTATGTTATCTTTATTGGTTTTACATAGAGCAGCTAGGAAAATTGAAACTTGATACGTAATGGTTCTTTTACAAGGCTCTGTAGTAGTATGTATTTTAAGAACCATGTAAAAAATAAAATAAAATAAAATACACACAGATTTTGATGTGGAAACCCTTTCGAGAAAAAACCACGGGCAAAGGAGAAAAAAATTCATTATGTCGAATTCGAACTTTTATTTACAAGAGGAATAGACTATGTTTATTTATGGGCTTGTAAAGCAATAATAAATGAAGTTTAATAAGATTTAAAAAAACCTTAATTCTAAAAAATAAAATAAAAGAAGTGTAGTTCTATATAGATTTTACTTTTAATTTATTTTACCACTGTATTTTATTTAAATAAGGATTCGGGTCATTTAATTCTAACAATCTCCACATTGACACGAATTCTCAATGAACAAATTCTTCATCGCGAACTCTCAATGAACAAGTTCTCCACCTCTTCCATAAAACCCCTTAAGAGTTTAACTTCAACAATGAACACCAACCAAGTCTAAGTAATGCTCAAACTTGGTTATAGGAAGTGACTTAGTCATCATATCTGTAGGATTTTCATGAGTACTAATTTTGCTTACAACAATATCACCACCAGCAATAATATCACGAACAAAATGATACCGAATATCAATGTGTTTTGTTCTTTCATGAAACATTTGATCTTTTGTAAGGAAGATTGCACTATGACTGTCACAAAATACTGTACTGATTTGAAGGTCTTCATTGAGTTCACTAAAGAGTCCCTTCAACCAAATAGCTTCCTTACAAACCTCAGTAATCGCCATGTACTCAGCTTCGGTGGTAGACAAAGCGACTGTAGTTTGCAAAGTGGCTTCCCAACTGATTGCACAACCTCCGATTGTAAAAACATAACCTGTGAGAGATTTTCTTCTATCAAGGTCTCCAGCAAAATCAGCATCAACATACCTAATGACTCCATGTCTAGTTCTTCCAAACTGTAAGCAGACATCAGTAGTACTTCGTAAGTATCTTAAAATCCACTGAACTGCTTTCCAGTGTTCTTTATTCACCATGTATCTGCTAACTACACTGACTGCATATGATAAATCTGGACATGAACAAACCATAGCATACATGAGAGATCTCACTGCACTAGAGTATGGAACATGTGACATATACTCAATCTCATCATCTGATTGTAGAGACAAAGCCGATGAAAGTCTGAAATGGGCCGCTAAAGGAGTACTAACAGGCTTAGCACTCTGCATATTGAACCTGCAAAGAACTTTCTCAATGTACCCCTTCTGACTTAGGTACAATTTACTTGCTTTTCTATCTTTGAGAATCTCCATACCAAGTATCTTCATTGTTGGTCCCAACTCTTTCATATCAAATTCTTCACTTAGTTGGGATTTAACCTTTTTTATCTCTCCTTTATCTTTTGCTGCTATCAACATGTCATCAATATAAAGAAGTAGATACACAAAAGAACCATCACTGTTTTTCTTAAAGTAAACACAACTGTCAAAACTACTTTTGAAATCATGAGAAGTCATAAAGGAATTAAACCTCTTGTAACACTGTCTTGGTGACTGTTTCAAACCGTAAAAGGGACTTTTTTGGTAAACAAACATAGTTCTCTTTTTCTGAGATTGTAAAACACTCTGGTTGTTGCATGTAAATATCCTCCTCAAGTTCTCCATGCAAAAATGTAGTTTTACATCTAACTGCTCAAGCTCCAAATCATGCATGGCCACAATACCAAGCAAAGCTCGATCGAACTATACTTAACAATTAGGGAGAACACATCTGTGAAGTCTACTCCTGGAATTTGACTGTAACCCTTTGCAACAAGCCTTGTTTTATATTTGGGTTCTTCAACTCCTGGAGTCCCTTCTTTCTTTTTAAACACACATTTACAACGAATAGTCTTTTTACCTTTAGGAAGTTTTACAAGACCCCACGTTCTATTTTTGTGGAGTGATTCTGTCTCCTCTTGCATAGCAAACATCCACTTTTCTGAGTCTTCACAGCTAACCGCCTCAGAATAATTAGATGGCTCTTGATTCGCATCTATATCTTTAGCCATATTTAAAGCATAAGCAACTAGATCAGTCTCGGCATACTTCTTTGGAGGTTTAATTTCTCTTCTAGGTCTATTTTTGGCAATAGAGTATTGCGGTGAAAAAGCAACTCTATTCTCAATTTTTGTACTGCTTGAGGAGTCGACTATGTATTAATCTGATGCTCCACCTACTTTTGATTTTCTTTATTGGAAGAGTCTTTAATAGATAAGTTAGATAGCATAGCAGTTTCATCAAAAACAACATCTCTGCTAATCACAACTTTTCTATTTTCAGGACACCATAACTTATACCCTTTCACACTAGCTTTATAACCAAGAAAAACATATTTAATGGATCTCGGTTCCAATTTTTCATTATCAACATGAGCATACGCAGGACAACCAAAGATCTTTAAATCAGAATAATTAGCAAGATTACCAGACCATACCTCTTGTGAAGTATTTTTCTCAATGGCAACGGATGGGGATCAGTTGATTAAAAAACATGCAGTAGAGGCTGCTTCGGCCCAAAACGACTTTGGTAAGTTGGAATTTGACAACATATATCGAACCTTCTCTATGATCATTCTGTTCATTCATTCTATAACGCCATTTTGCTGTGGAGTTTGGTGAACTGTCAAGTGTCTCACGATCCCTTTTGACTTGCATAATCTATTAAACTCATTAGAACAGAACTCTAAGCCATTGTGCAGAGGTATTTAATTTGTTTTCCTGTCTGTTTTTCAATCATAATTTTCCAAGATTTAAATGCGGAAAACACATCGTTTTTTCTACTTCAAGAAGAACGCCCAAACTTTTCTAGAAAAATCATCAATAAAGGTTAGCATATAATTAGCTCCACCCCTCGAAGGCACTCTTGATGACCCCCACAGGTCAAAATGAATATACTCCAATGTTCCCTTCGTGTTATGGATTCTTCTGGTGATCGAACTCTCTTTTGCTTCCCAAAAACACAGTGCTCACAGAAATTCAGTTTGCAAATTCCTTTCCCATCAAGAAGTCCTCTTTTGATCAATTCTGCCATGCCATTCTCACTCATATGCCCTAAACGCATATGCCAAAGTTTAGTAATTTCATCATCTAACAAGGAAGAGGAAGCGACAGCTGCATCACCAGTAACAGTAGAACCCTACAAAACATATAACTTGGTAGTCTTTCTCTGCCCTTTCATCACAACAAGGGAACCTTTGGAAATCTTTAAAACTCCATTTTCAGCTGTGTATTTGTACCCTTTTGAATCAAGAGTACTCAATGAAATTAAATTTCTTTTCAATTCTGGAACATGTCGTATGTCACTAAGTATTCTGACAACTCTATCAAACATCTTAACTTTAATTGTTCCAACACCTGTGATTTTACACAAAGTATTATTTCCCATCAAAAAAACACCTTCAGACACTGTTTTGTAAGTTGTAAACCAATCCCAATTGGGACTCATGTGAAAGGTGCAGCCTGAATCAAGTATCCACTCCTCGCTCATTTTAGAATTGTTGACTGAAGCGACTAGAAGTTTACCATCGTTGTAGTCTTCTACAACATTATCTTCACTAAAATTTTCTGGTTGTTTTCTCTTTTGATTCATAACCTCCCTTTTAATCTTGTTTTGTAGCTTATAGCACTCAGATTTAATGTGCCCTTTCTTTTTGCAGAAGTTACAAGTTTTACATCTGTTTGAAGACTGTGATCTACCCTTAGATTTACCGCAAGGATTCCGTTCCTGTGTCCTACCATAATCGTCATCAACATTTCGATCTTGTCTCTGACGAACAATGAGACCCTCTCCCTGAGAGTCGGGTTTAACCACAAGATGCTTCATCTTATCATACGAGGTCAAAGAATAATAAACCTTATCAACTGTGAGAGACTCGCGGCTATATAAAATCGTGTCTCTAAAGGTTGAATAAGACGGGGGCAACGAATAAAGTAGAATCAACCCTAGATTTTCCTTATCATACTGAACCTCCATGACCTCCAAGTTTGAGAGAATTTCTTTAAACACTGTTAAGTGTTCGTGTACAGATGCACATTCCTCCAAACGATGAGTATAAAGACACTGCTTCATATGCAACTTGCTTGTTAGAGTTTTCGACATACATATTTGTTTTAGCCTCTTCCATAATGCAGCGACGGTCTTCTCTTTCATCACATCTTGCAAAATTTCGTTGGAAAAATACAAATGTAATTGTGTTAACGTCTTTCGATCCTTATGTTTCTTCTCTTCATCTGTTAATGTCGAAGACATCTTATCTATCCTTAGCAGGGCATCCTCTAGATCCATCTGCACAAGAACTGCTTGCATCTTAATCTGCCCCAATGCAAATCTAGTGTTGCGATCCAATAGCGGAATTTCATACTTCAAAGATGCCATTACCGTGATCGAGATGAACAACTCGAAAGCTCTGATACCAATTTGTGAAAAATAAAATAAAATAAAATAAAATACACACAGATTTTTACGTGAAAACTCTGTAATAATTGGGTTTTGACCCTAGTCAAAATAGTGGTTTCGGGACTACAAATCTGATTCTGAAAAATATTTTAATATTATTTTCTGTGTCTGTGATATGTGAATTTATGTCTGTGAAATTTTTGTGATTTAAATTGTCTATTTCTGTGCTTAATTATAAAAAAAAGATTAAATCGCGTAAAGTGTAAAAGTTGAGTGCTAGATGCTAAAGCACCTATTTGGCTTGGCTTTTAAAATAAAAACCCTTGCATGTCAAATTTACCATTTGTTTTAATGGTGGACAAATATGGGCATTGGTAGGTGGATTTTTAATGATATATGCCTAGGGCAAAATGGGAAAATGATTATTAAAGTTATTATAATAAAATTTAAAAGCATGAAATTAGCCATTTCATGCATGTGGTTGCCGAAAATCAAAAGAAAGGAAAATATGAAAGCTTGTTGAATATTCGGCCATGGTTAGCTTGATTTGGTAAATGAATTTTGTTTGGTTTTTGATAATTTCTACGTTTCTGTGATCGTTGCTTCGTGTTCTTCAAAACCCATGTCTGAATTTCTGTTTCTGTTAAAGATTTCATGAAATTCCATTGTTGATATCATGAGTTTTGTGATGTTTTTGAATGAATTATGAAGGCTTGGTAGATGGTTCATAAGTTTTGTCTTTGAGTTTTTGATGAAATTGAGCTATTTGGGTTAAATTTTGAAAATGAGGTTTTGAAGGACTAAATTGTGAATTAAACATGTTGTATGGGCTTATATAGAAGCCATGAAAATTCTGCTAGCCCTTGTTGCAAAGAAATTTTGCATATTTGTGATTTTATGAAAAATGGACTAAATTGTCAAAGTGTGAAAATGTGAGGGCTAAAATGCAAAGTGCCCTAAATATGTGTATATTGATTATATTGAATGAAATGAATGATTTAATGGTTGAATTTGTATTGTATTAGATCAAGAACAAAGAAAATCAGACTTAGACCGAGGAAAGTCTAAAATAGTCGAATAGTCGACTCGTTCCGTACAAAATCTGTCTGAGGTAAGTTAAATTACAATTACATGTTAATTGAAATAAATTCTGCACATATAATCTGTAATCTGTATTGGATGGCCTTGAGTGCCTGATGAATATCTTTGGAGTAAAGTATGATAATATGATAATATTTGAAAAGCTCTGTATGTTCCTAAGCAAAGTTGACATCTGTCTGAGACATCGTGTAAGACCGTGTTTGGGACACAGGCCTTGATTGAGATTTACGTATAAGACCATGTCCGGGACATCGGCATCGTATCTGATTTCGTGTAAGACTCTGTCTAGGACAGAGGCATCGATATTGAGTTACATGTAAGACCACGTCCGGGACTTCGGTATTGTACTTGTTTATAAGCATCTGTATCGTTTCTGACCCATCTGATGATAGCGTACGAAATTTGAAATTGAGTATATGAAATGTATAACCTATGCAGGTACGTTTGTATCGTACTGAATTTTTGAATATGAAAAACTCTCTCTGTAAAATATGTATGGAAATGAAGCATAACATATATGCAAACAAAGGAGCATGGTTAAGTTTATGAATTATTCTATGAAATGGTTAAGAATCTTGATGGTTGAATTGTACTTATATACTTTAGTAGTTAGATCAATTGTATTTGGCTTACTAAGCTCTTTGTAGCTTACTCTGTGTGTTTACTGTCTGTTTTACAGTTATCGTAGCTACTAAAGGCTCGGGGATAGTCGAGGATCGTCACCACACTATCAATCTCATTTTGGTACTTTTGAGAGTCTACATATTTTAAAGTATGACATGTATAGGCTAGAAGGTCTATGTATATAAGTTTTGTTGTGTATATATTATACCATGGGAGTTGGCTAACAAATGATAAGTTTGTGTATAGTTTTGGTGTATGCTTGTAATGTGTTAAGTTCTAATGTGTTTTGGTCATTCTTAAGCATGGAACTGGTTGGAAATTTTGGTATGAATGTTGTATATTATTGCTTGTAGGATTAGACCCAATAAGGAGTGGCAAATTGGCTTAAATCAAGCCTGCATGGTACGACACGGTCAGAGGACACGGGCGTGTCATTTGGCTGTGGGCTAAAGTCAGTAGCTAGCCAAGTATCACACGGCCATAGCACACGGGCGTGCCTATTGGCCTTGGGTGAAAGTCAGTATGGTTACCCTATTTTGGCACGGCTGCTTCACATGGGTGTGTCTGATGCCCGTGTGAGGCACACAGCCTGGTTACATGGGCGTATGACGTCAACAGAATTGAAATATTTTCTATGTTCTGAATTTTATGAATGTGTTCGGTTTAGCTCTAACCGTTCTTAAACATATGTTTTAGGTTTCGCAGACCATCTTAAGAGATGATTGCTTATGAAATGATATTAAATAATATCTGTGATTCTGAATTGATCTAAAATGTTCTGTCTGTCTGGTAATGCCTCGTAACCCTAATTCGATGTCGGTTACAGGTTAGGGGTGTTACAAACCCTTTCGGGAAAAAACCACAGGCAGAGAAGAAGAAAATTCACTATGTCAAATTCGAAATTTTTTTTTACAAGAGGAATAGACTGTGTCTAGTTATAGGCTTGTAAAGCCATATTTTAGTAAGACTGAAACACCTTATTCTTATCAATATAAAATAGATGGAGTTTAATAAGGTTTAAAAAACTTTATTCTAAAAAATAAAATAAAAGAAGTGTAGTTCTATATGGATTTTACTTTTATTTTATTTCACCACTGTATTTTATTTAAATAAGGATTCGAGTCATTTAATTCTAACAAACCACCTGCTGGCAAAATTCATAGATCAATTTTGGGTTGTATGGGCTATCTTCTTGTTCTTTGCAGACAAGATCGAAGAAGGTAAAAGCAAGAATCATGACTCTACAGAGAGAGGAGATAATAGTGACATTGATAAATTAAAGCGCGCTGTAGTTACAACACTTTCAGCAGCAGCAACATTAGTAGAAAAGCAGGTAGGTCAGTTGCTAAATACATATAGTCTCTTTTTCCTATGCACATTCAATTGAAGCAATATCTAACCTTTTGGAAGCTTTAACTCAATCCAGTTACATAAGATGGAAGCCAAATTATCTTTCTTCAATGAGATGGAGGGAGTTGTAATGAGGGTGACAAAGCAATTGGACAGGTCAAGGCAAAGGCTTTACCATGAGTGAACACAGATAGTTGCTGCTCAACCGGGCTTACCAGCTTCCTCCCCTAGATCAATGCCGCCACCAAATGCTGCAAATAGAGTTGCAACAAACATTGCAAGATCAGTTGCAAGGCCTCCAATGAGCATAAATGTAACACCCTAACCTACATTCGTCCCTAAAACGGGGTTATAGGATGTTATCGGAGTTTACAAAATAATTACATATAATTCCACTATTTGCTCATATTCCAGTCAAGCTATCTTCTCGAGTTATAGTAACTAAATTATTTTTATATGGAGCTACAGAATTTCAAATTAAGATCTGCTAATTTTTCCTGAAACTAGACTCACATATATTTTTACCATAAAGTTTTTAGAATTTTTGGATTAGCCAATAAGTACAATTTATTCTTCAAATTTACCCCTATTCTGGTATTTGACAGCTTCGACCTTTCTTTACTAAAAATTAATTATCTCTTCATATGGAATTCAGATGATATTCCTATTTGTTTCTTTTGAAAAGAGACTCATTAATGATTTTAAGAATATAAATTATAATCCATAATTATTTTTTAAAATTTTTAAATATTTTCCAAATTCAAAACAGGGGATTCTGAAATCATTCTGACTCTATCTCACAAAAATTAAAATATCTCATAAAATAAGATTCTTTTGCTTACACCGTTTCTTCTATGTAAAACTAGACTCAATAGTATTTAATTTCATATTTTATTCAACCTCCAAGTCAATTTCCAAATTTTTTGGTGATTTTTCAAATTTGGACTACTGCTGCTATCCAAAACTATTTTAGTGAAAAATGTTGATAATTAAGTTCATAACACCTTCACTTCCTTTCAATTAAACTCTATACATGCCATATAAACCTTAAAATGCACAATAAATTTTACCGAAGTAATCTAGATAGTGTGTCCTGATGTGTTGATCCGATCCACCAATTTCACATCAATCTACAAAGAACATTTAACACACAGGAGTAAGCTTATGAAAGCTTAGTAAGTTCATGGGCATAGAAAATAATTCTTACCGAAAATATTATAACAATTATACAATATCTAAATTCACTAAATCCTCCTGCCAATCAAAAAATTAGTGATAAGTTCACTTGCTTGAATTCAATGTCACTTATTAACCAACTTTTAATCAAATTAGAGAACGATTATGAAATTGAGTACTTCGTTATCACAATGTCATAGTAAAACTATGGTCTTACACATAGTCACATATCATACACCGAAGCCATAGCCCAACCATGGTCTTACACGGATCACATATCACACTGATGCTATATCCCAGATATGGTCTTACACAGAAGCACATATCACACCGATGTCATATCTCAAATATGGTCTTATACGGAAGCTCATATCACATCGATGCCATAGCCCAGATATGGTCTTATACGGAAATCACATATCACACGTTGCCATGGTCTAATCATGGTCTTTACCGTCAATTCGTCTTAGTCACTAAACGAAAGTACTTAAATCCGTCGTTCCACCTAATTTGTACTTTTACTCCAACATTACTTCACAATTATCATAATTTAATAGCATTCATATGAAATAATATACCATAGTATTCATGAAATTTTCATAAGAAAAAAATTGAATTTAGCCATATGAACTTACCTGGGCAAATTCGCAAAAGTCATACAAGTTCAGAGACTAATTGTCTATTTTCTCTTTTCCACGATTCACTTCGGGTTCTTAATCTATAATTGTAAACTCTACTTTACAGCTTATACCCTTTTATTCCTAAAATTACACTTTTGTCTCAAATTTTATAATTTTTACAATTTAGTCCCTACTCAATTAACCCATCAATTGAGCTAATTTTTCTCAATTAACACTTTATTTATTCATTATAAGCTACTACACAACCTTTGAAAATCAAAATTTCAGTACCAAACCTTAATTCACATCTTTTTCACAATTAGGTCCTAAAATCAATTTCTATCAAAATCATTTAATAAAATCATCATTTAATAAAATAAGAACTTCCATTCCATAATAATTCACCATAATCATACATCACTTATTCATGGTAACTTTTAAAGTCACCCATAAAATCAAAAACTAATGAATTAGATAGTTGGACCTAATTGTAAAAGTCTTAAAACTACAAAAATTATAAGAAAAGGGAAAGAAATAAACTCACATGTAGTAAAATTGTGTAAAACCAGCTTAAAAGCTCTCTCCCATGGCTGTCTAGCCAAAATTATGAGAAGAATGACCTAGAAATCTCTTTCAATTTCTATTTATTTGTTTAATTTTATAAAATTTATCATTTTACCCTTAGTTCACCTAATTTCAAATTTTTTTTTTGCTTATGCCGCCTTATCCATTACCTTTAGGCTAATTTTCTTTTTAAGTCCTCCCTCATTTAACACTTGAGCTATTTAATCATTTTAGCAAGTTTTGCACCTTTTTCAATTTAGTCCCTTTTATTTAATTGACTATCCAAACGTTAAAATTTTCTAATGAAATTTTAATACTAACTCAATAACACTCCATAAATATTTGTAAAAATATTTATGGATCAAATTATGCATTCGAGGTCTCGATACCTCGTTTTAGACCCAATTTACTTATTAAATTCCTCTCTTTTTTTTAAATCACAAAATTTACTAATTCAAAAATTCTTCTAAATTCACAATTGCCCATAATTATTAATTTATTAAATTTTCAAACTTACTTGTCGAATTTAGTGATCCAAAATCACTGTTTCCGACACCACTAAAAATGGAGCTGTTACAATGAAAGCCTAAGACCACCATTGTCGAGACCCATGAGATCTATGACCCCTACCCCTTCCAACCCATATGTATCCACTACAGTTGCAGGGAGTTCAATTCGACTGGGTAGCCAAGAAAATCTTTCCTCCGTTGGAACCAAGTAGTCTCTATTCATATTACTTGTGAATAGAATTTTTCAATCAATTCTTATACAACGGTCATCCATCATGAGATGTATCTGGTTAGTACCCCCTTTTTTTTATTGTTGCAGTTTCCATTCTTAACGCTGCCAATCATCTTGTGTGCATTTAAGAACTTGAGAATATACTCAAGCTGAACTCATAGCATATTCATATCTAATGTTTTCCGCTAATTCTAGCCACACCACTGATTTATCTCCAGATACTGCAACCTATATTACATAATTGACTGACATCACATCATTATAGGAGGAAGGAGTAGATGGTAATTGTTCTCCCTTCAATCCTAATCTAGTCAACAACAGTCTATAGCCCATGTTTAACTTGGAATTTTCTTCAATGCTTTTGGTTTTTTGTAAGTCTAGTTTGTAGTTGATATTTTGAGACCTCAAATGATGAATTTAGGTACTGCAAAGTTAAACATCCGTAACCTTACCAAATTCTTAGGTCATCATTAAGGTTAGATATAACTAATGTATTCTATATTTATGGATGAACAGATGTGTTTGTTGTTACAAAATGGAGTAAATATCTAGGTTTGAAGCTCCCTTTTCTCACCTGTAATGGCTTCCTTTAGTGTCATATATCTGACTACCCAAATTGCATAATATGCCTCTCCAGAACACAAGTTGTATTTTTTTAGTTAATTGACCAAAACCAAAACTTACAAGTAGTTTAGTGATGAGAGGTGTAGTTCACCCTATAAAAATATTAAAAATTAATGCCAACAAACTTCTCGACCCAATGGCAAGAGCATTATGTTGTAGGCATATGAGCTTGAGTTTCATCCCAAACAACTCTATTCCCCTCTATTAATTTTTTAAAAAATATTAAAATTAATAAAAGTAGATAAATAAATTTAGGATAAATTATGTAACTTCAATAAAAGAAATTAACAAATCTATCAAAATTTTGAAAATAATATAACTTTAATATAAATTATCAATTTATACAATATGAGAAAAAATAATAACTAATAAAAATTTTATCTGTTAACTCAAACCAGTACACTCAATGTGAAGGTAGGTAACTTGTGATTACATTGTTGAAAAGCTTTCATATTCTTAATATGCATAAAACAACGAAGGATGAGAAGACTATTGGATCCTGCTTGATGGCTTAATCCAGCAACACGAGTCACGTTTGAAGTTTTTGCCACCTTTTCTAGCCCATTGTGTAAGTTAAAGATCTTGAAACTATACTTAATGTCGAAAATTTTGCAACTGAAGTAATAAGTCAAATGTCGCATGAAAGACTTGAGATTAGATAGTAATGGATGTTGAGTCAAAATCTTCAACCCAAAACCATAAGCGCTAAGAAAAGTTATCCAAGTCATTTCTCCAAAACCCAACCCGAAAATCAGACCATGATGACAAAATCTCTCGAATAGATACTTTTTTCCTTATTTCTTGTAAAATCGATACCTTGTTGTTTAAGTAATTTAATAGACTCTTCATCGTAACGATCTTTTTCAATATTGAGATCTTTAAAACTAAACTTTCATATATAACAAAAAGGAGTTCCGAAATTCAGTAATTTACTTTCAAAATTAAAGAATGTTAAACGAAGCTAAATAATATTAAGAACATCAACATTGAATTTCATAAACTTATTGATTTGAAGATTTTCTAATTGAACAATATTTTTATCTGATTTAAAAATTTACAGAAAACTCATGCTCTAGATTTTCACCAAATATTTCCTTAACCATTACTTGTTTGTTGACAAAAATCAATATTATTATTTTTCTTGTATTCTCTCAACTTATGCTTTAAGCTAAAAACTATTGAACTATATATATTTATTTATTTTCATATTTAATATGTTGAAACACAAATATAATGCATTCAACCATGACACCTTTTCTCCATCAAAGCACGCCATTTATGGATGCTTGTAATTGTAGATAAATTGGTCCCTATGATTAATGCTATTAGTTTTTTTTAAGGCTTAATATATAAATTGGTCCATAAATTTGACAACTTTTCTCACATTAACCCTTAATTTTTTATATCTACACGATAAATATTATATTTATTTTCATATTTAATGTGTTAAAACACAAATGTAATGCATTCAACCATGGCACCTATTTCCCATCAAAACACTCCATCTATGGATGCTCGTAACTGTAGTCTGGTATCTACAAAATGTGTTCATTAGATACGGGCATGTGGCTAATATGAATATAATAAATTATTTAAACTCTGATACAAATATGTTGAGTGGCAAAATGATAATAAAATGGTAGTGGATATTTGCATAGAAGTAACTCCTTTATGGTTTCATTTGCCTCGTACTAGGACTAATTCGGAAATTCAGAGAAATTTTTGGAATACATTAAAAATTTTCAAAGCTGCAGGGTTCACACGGCCGTGTGGCCAGGCCGTGTGAGTCACACAGCCAAGAGAAACTGTAACACCCTGAAAATTTCTACAGTAAGATATTATCCTTAATACAATAAAATAAGGAAATAAAGTGACAAGAAGAGGAAAATTGAGTTATGTCACTGGGAAGTATATTATGACATATTGATTCAAGAAAGGACTAAATTGTAAAAGTGAGAAAAGTTTTGTAGCCCAAGAGTAAATACTCAAAATTTGAAGGATTAAAGTGTAAATATGAAAAATTTGAAGGACTAATAGTGAAAATAGTTTAAGGGTGGAATGATCTAGAAACCAAGGAAATTTGATGAATAAGGACGAAATTGAATAGGTGAAGAATTATGGGGGACTAAATTGTAATTTTACCAAATTAAGTGATGACTCAAGAATGAAATTTTAAAAGATCATAAAGGGAAAAATGGTCAATTGGAAGAGAGAGAAATCTAGAAAGTAATGATTATGTTGGTGATATTTTATAGTTATTTAATTAAATAATTATTATTTATTTAATATTTTAATAAGATATTTTATTATTTTATTATTTTATTTAGTCTATATATATGTGTGTGTGTGTGTGGAAAAAAAAATATACACTATTCATCTTTCTCCATGCATTTCAAGTTAGAAGAAAAGAGAAGAAAGAAAGTTTTGCTTTTTTTACAATTTAGTCCTTCCACCAAAAATTCACCCATTTCACCTAAAAATCAAAAGAATTTTCATAGCTACCAAGAGAGAAAAATGTTAAGGAGACTAAGGGGAGTTCGAATATTAAGTTGGATTCAAGAAATAGAAGCTGGAGGAGAGAGAAAAATCAAGTTAAAGATTAAAATCAATGGGACAAGGTAAGAATTTTAAGATTTCAATATATTTTAAGTAGAGTTTCTCATGTAAGGTAATATCAAAAGCATGAAAATGATGTTAAGGTAGAGTTTTCCTATTTAAGGATCCATGTTCTTGATATATTAGTGAAGGGAAATGAGAGAAAATAATGGGAAATATGGTAGAGAATGGAAATAAGAGTGTTATAAACTTGGTAATCAATATGTTGCACTAAAGTAGTTTTGGACAGCAGCAATAGGCTAACTTTTAAAAATCATCAAAAATGGAAAAAATTGAATTAGAAGCTGAGTGAAATATTAAATTAAATCTTATTGAGTCTATTTTCATATAAAAGAAATAGAGAAAAGTAAAGAATTTTGTATTCGATATATTTATATTTTTGTGACACTGGTTTAGAATGATTTCAAGATCCCTTGTTCTGAGTTGGAAAATCATTAAAATTATAAAAAAATAATTTTGGGACATAATTTATATGGTTAGATTTCTTAATGAGTATATTTTATAATAAACAAATGATAACACCATTTGAATTCTGTTTAAAGAGATAATTAAACTTTAGTGAAGAGTGGTCAGAGCTGTCAAATAGCAAAACAAGGGAGACTTTAATGAATAAACTGTACTAATTGGATAAACCAAAAATTTTGAAAATTTTATGGTAAGAAGACATGTGAGTCTAGTTTTAGGTAAAATTAACAGATCTTAATTTGGAGTTCTATAGCTCAAGATATAAATAATTTAGTGACTATGACTCAAATGGATAGCTTTGAATATACATATAAGTAAATAGTGAAATTATAGATAATGTTACTTATAAGCATATTATATAAATTAAGGATGTGGAATGGAGAGGAGGAGGAGGAAAATATGTATGAATATTCAGCTAGCATAACTAATTTGCAGATTTTAGGCTCAGGGACTAAATTGAATAAAAGTAAAAATTTATTGGCAATTTTGTAAAAATGTTAGAAATGACCAATTTGCATGAAGTGGATTATTTTATTATTTAAAATTGCAAAATTGAAATAAATTATTAATTTAGTTCAAGATCGGGGAAAAACATGTTTTAAGGATTAAATTGAAAATTGTTGAAATTATGAAAAATTCTGATATTTTATAGAATACATGGGTTGTTATCAATTTGTATGAGAATAATGGCTGGAAATAAGGATTAAATTGTAAGAATTTTATTTTTAAATGCATGAAATATCGATATAATGAATTACGATTTATATTTATAAAGAAATGGCAAGAGAATGATATTTATCATGATATGTCAATATGTGATTATCTTTGATACGTTGATACAGGGAAATTAAGTATACTGAGACAAGTAATAAATTCAAGTAAAACATGTCGAGAAAAATAAGTATGTTTAAGGGACAATATGATTGATTTTAATTGGTTCCAAATATGAACGTTAGATGAAATAAAATATATAATAAATAAATTGGTAACTCCGGTAATGCTCCGTAACTCTATTCCGATGATGGATTCGGGTTAGGGGAGTTACAGAAACGCCCGTGTCTGAAGCCGTGTAGGCATTCGAAATAGGGACACACGGTCGTGTCCCAGCCCGTGTACATGCCCGTGTAACTCTCGGACTTGGGTCACACGGCCAAACCACATGCCTGTGTACCCTTTTGAAATGGCCTCGCACATTCGTGTGCTAGCCGTGTGTCTCACACGGCCAAGTCACACACCCGTGTGTCTGGCCGTGTGGACCTAAAATGTGCCTTAAACAACAAATTTATCATTTTCTACATGCTTGGGCATTAAACAATTCAAAAATCATTTGTTTAACCTGTTCAAAACACGATCAAACACATTCAAAACATGCCTAAAAAATAATCCTAGGTGCCTAACCAATGTACCCTCATTGGTACCACATTTATATCACCAAAACATATCATCAATGCATCATTCGAATCCAAATTATAAACATACCAAGATCCATCAATTTGGCCTATCGTATATGTTAGAATTAAGTGACCCAAATTCTTATTTAAATAAAATACGATGGAAAATAAAATAAAAGTAAAATCCATATAGAACTAGACTTCTTTTATTTTATTTTAGAATAAGGTTTTTAAACCTTATTAAACTCCATCTATTTTATATTGATTAGGATAAGGTGTTTCAATCCTACTAGAATATGGCTTTGCAAGCCTATAAATAGACATAGTCTATTCCTCTTGTATTTGAGTAAAAATTTTTCGACATAGTGAATTTTCTTCTCCTCTCCGCCTGTGGTTTTTTTCCGAAAGGGTTTCACGTAAAATTTATGTGTTCTTTATTTTTATTTATTTTATTCTATTTTATTTTTCACAAATTGGTATCGAGCTTAGGGTTATTCATCTCGATCACGGTAATGGCGTCTTTGAAGTATGAAATTCATTGTTGGATCGCAACACAGATTTGCGTTGTGGCAAATTAAGATGCAAGCAGTTCTTGCACAGATGGATCTAGAGGATGCCACCTAGGATAGATAAGATGCCTTCGACATTAACAGATGAAGAGAAGAAGCGTAAGGATCGAAAGGCATTAACACAATTACATCTGCATTTGTCCAACGAAATTTTGCGGGATGTGATGAAAGAGAAACCGCATTGCATTATGGAAGAGGCTAGAACAAATATGTATGTCGAAAACTCTAACAAGCAAGTTGCATATGAAGGCGTCTTTATGCTCATCGTTTGGAGGAAGGTGCATCGTACACGAACACTTAACAGTGTTTAAAGAAATTCTCTCAAACTTGGAGGCCATGGAGGTTCAAGATGATAAGGAAGATCTAGGGTTGATTCTACTTTGTTCGTTGCCCGTCTTATTCAACCTTTAGAGACACGATTTTATATAGCCATGAGTCTCTCACGCTTGATGAGGTTTATGATTCTTTAACCTCGTATGATAAGATGAAGCATCTTGTGGTTAAACCCAACTCTCGAGAGAGGTCTCATTGTTCGTGGGAGACAAGACCGGAATGTTGATGATGATCGTGGTAGAACACAGAACGGAATCCTCGTGGTAAATCTAAGGGTAGATCGAAATCTTCAAGCAGAGGTAAAACTTGCAACTTCGCAAGAAGAAAGGGCACATTAAATCTGAGTGCTATAAGCTACAAAATAAGATTAAAAGGGAGGTGCGAATCAAAAGGAAAACAACGGAAAATTCGGTGAAGGCGATGTTGTAGAAGACTACAACGATGGTGAACTTCTAGTTGCTTCATCAATGATTCTAAAGTGGCGAGGAGTGGATACTTGATTCAGTTGCACCTTCCACATGAGTCCCAATCGGGATTGGTTTACAACTTATGAAACAAGATGTCTGAAGGTGTTGTTTTGATGGGAAATAATGCTTCATGTAAAATCGCAGTGTTGGAACAATTAAAGTTAAGATGTTTGATGGAGTTGTCGAACACTTAGTGACGTGCGGCATGTTCGAATTGAAAAGAAATTTAATTTCGTTGAGTACTCTTGATTCAAAAGGCACAGATACACGATGAAAGTGGGGTTTTAAAGATTTCCAAAGGGTCCCTTGTTGTGATGAAAGGGCAAAGAAATATTGCCAAGTTATATGTTTCTGAGGGTTCTCATCATTCTTGGTGATGCAATTGTCGCTTCCTCTTCCTTGTCGATGATGATATTACTAAACTTTGGCATATCGCCTAGGGCATATGAGTGAGAATGGCATGGCGAATTAAGCAAAGAGGACTTCTTAATGGGCAAGGAATTTGCAAACCGAATTTCGTGAGCACTGTGTTTTTGGGAAGCAAAAGAGAGTTCGATTCACTAGAGGAATCCATAACACGAAGGAAGCGTTGGAGTATATCCATTCGATCTGTGGGGCGTCCGAGTGCCTTCGAGAGGTGGAGCTAATTATATGCTAACCTTTATTGATGATTTTTCCGAAAAGTTTGGGCGTTCTTCCAAGCGAAAAGCGATGTGTTTTCCACATTTAAGTCTTGGAAAATTATGATTGAAAAACAGACGGAAAACAGATAAAATACCTCCGCATGCACAATGGCTTAGAGTTACATTCGATGAGTTTAATAGATTGTGCAAGTCGAAGGATCATGAGACACTTGACGATTCGTCATACTCCACACAAAAGCGGCGTTGCGAGCGAATGAACGAACGATCATGGAGAAGGTTCGATGTATGTTGTCAAATGCCAACTTACGAAGTCATTTTGGGCGAAGCGACCTCTCTTCGCATGTTTTTGATCAACCGATCTCCATCCGTTGCCATTGAGAAAAAGACTCACAAGAGGTATGGTCGGTAATCCCGCTAATTATTCGATTTAAAGATTTTGGGTGTCTGCGTATGCTCATGTTGATAATGGAAAATTGGAACCGAGATCCATTAAATGCGTTTTCTTGGTTATAAAGTGGTGTAAAGGCTATAAGTTATGGTGTCTGAAAATAGAAAAGTTGTGATTAGCGAGAGATGTTGTTTTTGATGAAACGCTATGCTACCTAACTTATCTCTTAAAGACTCTTCCAATAAAGAAAACCAAAAGCAGGTGGAGCATCAGATTAATCCAAATCAACTCCTCAAGCCAGTACAAAAATTGAGAATAGAGTTGCTTCTTCACCGCAATACTCTATCGCCAAAAACAGGACAAGAAGAGAAATTAAACCTCCAAAGAAGTATGCCGAGGTTGATCTAGTTACTTATGCTTTAAATGTGGTGAAGATATAGATGCTAATCAAGAGCCATTTAATTATTCGAGGCGATTAGTGTGAAGACTCGAAAAGTGGATGTTTGCTATGCAAGAGGAGATGGAATCACTCCACAAAAACAGAACATGGGATCTTGTAAAACTTCCTAAAGGTAAAAAAGGCATTCGTTGTAAATGGGTGTTTAAAAGAAAGAAGGACTCGGAGTTGAAGAACCCGGATATAAAGCAAGGCTTGTTGCAAAGGGTTACATCAAATTCGAGTGGACTTCATGATGTGTTCTCTCCAGGTTGTTAAGCATAGTTTGATTCGAGCTTTGCTTGGTATTGTGGCCATGCATGATTTGGAGCTTGAGCGTTAGATGTAAAACTGCATTTTTGCATGGAGAACTTGAGGAAGATATTTACATGCAACAACCGAGGGTTTTATAGTCTCGAAAAAGAGGACTATGTTTGCTTGCTGAAAAAGTCCCTTTACGGTTTGAAACAAATCACCAAGACAAGTGGTACAAGAGGTTTGATTCCTTTATGACTTCTCATGATTTCAAAAGAAGTAGTTTTGACAGTTGTGTCTACTTTAAGAAAAACAGTGATGGTTCTTTTGTGTATCTACTTCTTTATGTTGATGACATGTTGATAGCAAAAAAAGATAAAGAGAGATAAGAAAGGTTAAAGCCCAACTAAGTGAAGAATTTGAGATGAAAGATTTAGGACCAGAAAGAAGATACTTGGTATGGAGATTCTCGAGATAGAAAAGCAAGTAAATTGTACCTAAGTCGGAAGGGTACATTGAGAAAGTTCTTTGCGGTTCAATATGCAGAGTGCTAAGCTGTTAGTACTCCTTTAGCGACCATTTCGGACTTTCATCGGCCTTATCTCCTCAATCGATAATGAGATTGAGTACATGTCACATGTTCCATACTCTAGTGCAAGAGGATCTCTCATGTATGCTATGGTTTGTTCACGTCCGATTTATCATATGCGATCGGTGCGGTTAGCGATACATGGCGAATCTGGTAAAGAACACCGGAAAGCGATTCGGTGGATTTTAAGATACTTACGAGGCACTACTAATGTTTGCTTACAGTTTGGAAGAACTAAAGATGGAGTTATAGGGTATGTTGATGCTGATTTTGCTTGGAGACCTTGATAGAAGAAGATCTCTCACGAGTTACGTCTTTACAATCGGAGGTTGTGCAATTAGTTGGAAAGTCACTTTGCAAACTACAATCGCTTTGTCTACCAATCGTCGTCGAGTACATGGCGATTCTCGAGGCTTGTAAAGAAGCTATTTGGTTGAAGGACTATTTAGTGAACTCAATGAAGACCTTCAAATCAACAAGATTTTGTGACAGTCAGAGTGCCATCTTTCTTACACACACACACACACACACACACACACACACACACACACACACACACACACACACACACACACACACACACACACACACACACACACACACACACACACACACATGTATCTACTAATTCAATTTATATAAATTCAATAAATTCCGAATCAATCCATTTCAATTGCAAAACACAATAGTTCTCACCTCCAATACTTACCATATACAAGAAATCAAAATGTAATAATTTTACAACTTAATTCGGATTATAGAAATACAAATCAGGAATTCCGAGTTACTCAACGTCGATTTTATCCTTCCCTTTTTTAGTCGAGGATTTCGGTACGACGTTAGCTACAGAATTAAAACAATTAAAATTCAGTAGTATAACACAATTCAATTTCATATAGAATATTTCAATTTTGACTCAATATTTTCCTAAATTTCAATTTAGTCCCTAATTTGAGACTAAGTTTATTTCTTTACAATTAATCTTATATTTTTTATACAAATTTCACTTTAAACTAAATTTAACTCCCTATTTTCACTTAAACCCATAAATTCCAAAATTTTCACAATTTAGTGCTTATTACTCAAATTTTACAATTTATTCTACAATTTAATCCTTTTTCATTTCTAGCTTAAAATCTATCAATTTAATCCCTAATACTAAAATTATTCAACATTAACAACATTTAAAAACTCAATCAATGCTATAATTTCAACATAGATCGGGTAATACTTAACACCGAGATTCTAAAAACATAAAAATTATAAAAAAAAATAGACTAAATTGACTAACCAAATGAACTTTGAACAATTTGAAGCCCTAGGCCGTGGGTTCTCTTTCTTTTTTTCTTTCTCTTTTTCTTCCTTTCTTTTCTTTCTAATTTTGTTTGGCTTTCTTTCTTTTTCTTTCTTTTATTACTTTTTGTTTTATTATAATTATATAATATATATACTTACTTAAATTTATATATTATATATAAATATCACTAACCGTTCCACTTAAAGAATAATGGTAAAATTGTTTTTTAGTCCCTTTAATTATTCTTTAATTTATAATTCAACTTTCACTCTATATGTAATTTAGTCTTTATACCTAATTACTCTTAATTCGAGCAAATTCACTTAACCAAAACCTAATTAACTACACAACTAGCTTCGTAAATATTTACGAGTCTATTTTACGAGAACGGAGTCCCGGGAATGTTTTTTTTACACCCCTGACTATCGGGTCGTTACAATCAAGTTGTTTTCCACGAAACAAACATATAAAACACACAAAAAACATTTTACATAAGTCATTTTCAGTGAAACAAACCCACCCTTAATGTTTTTTGTAACCAAATTGGTGGTTGAATCATGTCAAACCATTGGTTTGTCTAGTTGGTTCGGTTTAATTAAATAAATTATTAAAAACTTATTAAAAATAAAAAAAATTGGAGTCAATTATCAATTTATGTGTTTTATACTGATTAACAAATCAAGCAATTCAACATCTTTCTCTAGACTAATGTACTGGTCAATTCCTAACCTAATTAATACAATCAATTGGTCTGATTCGAGTCCAACGACCTTGTAGAGCTAAAGTTGAAATTTTAAAATATCCCAATCAAATATAAACTTTTTCTAAGTGAATAATGTTAACACCACTAGGAGTGAGCGTTCGATCGAATTGAGTTAAATCGAATCGAGTGAAAAAAATTTGAGTTAATCGAGTTCACGAGTCCTATTTTATAATCCTAACTCAATTTGAAATTTTTTTGAATAGAATGAAATTGTTCGAGTTAAATTAAAAAATTAAATATTTCAAATAAAAATATTGTTATAGTATAACTAATTCCATGTTAGAGTACATAAATTTGAAACCATATAGATTTAAAAAATTTCAAAAAAATTGAGTATAATAAATTTGAATAATTAATTAGATCCCAAATTACTATTTTAGAATATTTTAAAATTTGAAAATTTTAAATTTTGTATATATTTTTTAGAATTTTAGAAATTTTTAAAATATAAATTTTGAATTTTTTATAAATATTTTGAATTTTGAATTTTTTTTTGTAATTTTTGTTGAAAGAGAGACCAATTTGCTTACTTTCAAAGTTGACAGGGACCAAAAGGGTATTTTCACTAATCTGTTATTCAAATTATTCGAATTGTGAGATCCAACTCGACTCGAACTTGAAACTCGAATAGAGTCATTCGAGTTGACTCGAATAATTCGAATAGCTCGATTCGATTAATTCGAAATTTTAAATTTTTTTTAATTTTTTCAAATCGAATCGAGTTTTACTCACCCCTAAACACCACCATTGTAGAATCAAAGGAGATGACTGTGTAAAGCAAGATGCATTGTTATAGATCTCAATTCTTAAATGCATCAATAGAGCAAGACTTAAGATCCAAATAAACAGATTAACAGCTGAAACAAGCTTTGTATTCGAGCACAAGAAAAAATTATTTTAACTCAATAGACTAAATCAAATGTATAGCTTAGTATGAAACTCAACCTGTAATTTAAAAAAAAACCATACTAGTATAATTTTGAAATTATTAAGAAAAATAATAATTTCTTTTTATAAAAGTAATTATTTCTAAAATTCAAACCTGCATCTTTTCTTTCAAAATATAACGTGTTTTATCATTATACTTAACCACTTATTAGTCATATGTATTATTTTCATTTGCTTTGCTGAAAGTCACTCATTACTACGAATTAGAGTTTCGTTTCATTTAAGTGGTTGTGTATCTCCTACTATTGGAGATACGCATTGTAATAGTACAAAATTTGACGAATGTCCTATTTAATGCTGAAATTACGATGATCAAAACACCATGTTTCAGAGCAGGAGCCAGAGCTGCCCCTGTAATGCTTGAAAATGGGTACAAGTGGTCAAAACAGACATGCAAGTTGAGCTATCAGGCAATGATCGAAGCAAAACTACGAGCGCCTTGAAGTTGAAGGATCGTTTTTATGCGGCAACAATCATATATTATTCCATCTGCAGTGCTGTATTGTCAAAAGCATTCTATGTCTAACCACGCAAATTATGTGTAGGTTGAGTGATAGGATCTCATCCTATTAACATGAAAATCACTACACTTTTGTCCTTGATGCTACTGTGTTTCACACCATCTTTCTTAACACTCTTTTTCAACAATATACTAAATGTTGGTATCAATGAGTTGTCTACACACTTCTAGATGTGATGACTTAAAGATGGCAGCCCCCGTTGGATCTTGTTGTGCCATGCATACAAATGCACCATTATAATTTTATCCACAATTTTTAATACATGAATTATCACCATTCTGCTTTGATCAACATCTAGATATATAGTTTTGTTTTAGTAGGTCGAAATGGCTGCTTTGCTTGGGACATGGGTTAGATATACTGGGTTTGGTGGGATCATTAATTAGAGGTTGGGGTGTCCTTATCAGAACAAATAATGATGACAATGTACCAAATATAGTCTAGAATTGTTTATTTTGGTGATTCGGGGCCAATTTTTCCACCTTTAGCCACGCTTTCCTTAATATTATTTGTGTTTAACTTAACTAGCCACCAATTAGAATGGAATAAATGCTTTTATTTGCAAATATAATTTTACCTTCAAAATCGATTTTGTCTGCCGTCTTATTTTCTTTATACCGATTACCGACTTGGCCATAATATTTTACTTTTGGTCTATTAAAGTCCCTTTTTTACTTTTAATTCAAAATTGATTGTACTAAATTTTAAATTAAAAGAAATGGACTAAATTAGAAAGTTTGAAAAGTTCATAAACTGAGGACAGAATTAAACTTTAACCCTTTCTTTTGTGTGTGTTATACGATTTATGATTTGAATTGAAGCGAGGAAAATATGAACATAAAAAACAAAACAGCCATGAAAATATTTTATATTATCTTCTTGTGAATTTGGTCACGGAATCATGTGAAGCTATACATTCTTTATTAATACTATTTTAGTATTTATTCAAATTTTAATTTCTTTTATATTCCCCGTAATTTGAACAAAATCAAAATGGAATGTTTGCACTTGATGAGGTTTGGGATTAGTATTAGCACCTAATTAATTAACATTTGTGGCGACAAAAGGTAGCTTTTGCTTGCCTTTTCTGCTAAACTTTTCTTCTTATACTTTTTCTTCATGGCTAATAAAGGCGAAATTATGGACACCAAAATTTTTGTTTAATCTTCAACAAAATCTTGTTTTAGGTTTATGACTTGAGGAAGAACACTTGTGTGGGTTTAATAATTATATTAGGGTATCTTGATTTTCTCACTTTCTCATTTAATGATACATCAACCTAATTGATTAATTATGAAAATTCAACATTTTTTAATCAATAAATTCTATTATACCCAATATTTATTTATATCATAAAATATTTAATATTTTCGTCAAATATTAAATTAAATTAAATTTAGATAATAATCTTGAAAATTGATAATTTTTTAATTAATTAAAATATCAACTATTAGATAGTGTACAAATACTTGTAGTAAACTTCGACTGTATTCGAGATACATCTTTTTATATATTAAATACAACTTTATTTTATTAATAAAAGTAGGAAGAATTTTTTTTCCAAATTAGGCAGTTGCATGAAAAGCGAGCAGGTGGGATCCATGTATTCACCAATCAGGAAACGTGGCACCCGATAACCATACACCCCATCATGAACCGTTAGATCCAATCATGCATGCTCTCCACGTGTCATGTACTGCTTCCCTCCATCATCGACTCCCTCCGCTTTTTACAGTTGGGTGCACATAATTCCTTCCTACACCCTCCCCACCCAAAAACTAACTAGCGTAGTTTGGCAGTGACACTAACTGGGTGACCTGGTATAAAGGGGGAAAAAAAATATCGACCCAAACAATAAGGGTACTTTCGTAAATTTGAGGATAAAATTCCCCGTTTAATTAAAATTTATATTGCTGCCTGACTGACTGCTGAGAGATACGTGGAAATACAATTACGTGTGCTCTAAGCGAAAGCTCAAAAGATTTATTTTATTTTATTTTATTTTAATTTATTGTTATTGCTATTGCTATTGCTATTGCTATTGCTATTGCAATTTCTCACACTCTTCACCTTCTTCTCAATTGTACACAGTGAGTTTTTGTTTATACAGAGGATTCTAAGTTAATTACTGGGTCTGCTTTTTTCTTTTTAATTGAAAGACGAAAGAAGATTTCTTTTCTTTTCTTTTCCTAGTATTTTTGTTGATTATATAATATGATGATGCCTTGAATAGTTGTTTGTGCTGAATGGGTGGTTGGGGTTTTGGATTTTGAGCTCTGAATCAGTTAGAGTTTTTGAGTAAGAAAAAGAAAACAGAGACAGGGGAGATGAGGAAATCGTTCAAGGATTCTCTCAAGGCACTTGAAGCTGATATTCAGTTCGCCAATACCCTGTAATTTCTTCTTTCTTTTTCTCTTCCTTGATTTTCTGTAGATGAGCATGGCCAGTACCGATTCATCATGATTTTCCCTTTTTTTTCTTTGAATTTTTAATAAATATACTTCCTTTCTGATTTTCTTTCAAAGTATGCAATGCGTGATACTGTTTCTTATATTTCGCTATAACCTATTATTTGAATTCTTTTTATTCGGTAAATTAACGTTTTCTTACTTTGGGGGACTATAAAATTTCAGATTGATAGTTTTCATCCTGCCTATGGTTCCATGTTGAATATTTCTTTTTTTTTTTTTTTTGCTTAATTGGAATTGTTATTGGTAATTTTTGGTGTTTATATTGGATGTTCGTTGCTTAATAGATGGTTCTGTATTGAATATTAATAATGGCTCCTACAGTAATGAAAAGTGACTATTGTTCTTTTTTCTTCTTCAAGCTTTTTAGATATTTTGGATATTCATTGCTTAATTAGATGGTTCTATATTGAATATTAATAATGGCTCCTACAGTAATGAAAAATAATTGTTGTTCTTTTTTCTTCTTCAAGCTTTTAAGATATTTTGGTTATATATGTTTAAACTTATCCTAAAAGGAAAATACTGACAGAATTTGAAGTTTGAAAATAGTGTTTTTACCACAAAAAAAGCCTCGCCAGAAAAGGGAAAACAGAGGATACTGAATGACTTGGATGAGACTAATGAGTCTAGAACTTCCATTTAGAGGATTTGGGGTCCTTCTTCCTTTTATGTAGCTTAATTACTTGTCTATAGTCGTTTGATCTGTTCTACATGTATATCTGCATTGATTAGTAGATGATAGGGACTACATTATACTACACGTTATTATTATTTTTTTGAATGATTAGGGCTTCTGATTATCCAAGAGAATATGATGGTGCCTGCCTTCAGATGAGATTATCTTACAGTCCAGTTGCACATTTCTTCCTTTTCCTTGTTCAGTGGACTGATTGTCATCTTGCTGGTGCCTTGGGGTTTCTCAGGATTCTTATATACAAGGTGATTTGCAAGTGCTTGTGTAATGAATTTCTGATGTTCTTGTCATATTCTAAACTTATAGAATTTCAAGGACGTTAATTTTGTGATGTTTCTTTTTCTGAAGGCGTATGCTGATGGTAAAACCACCATGTCTATTCATGAAAGGAAAGCTAGCATAAGAGAATTCTATGGTGTGTAAGAGGGGATTTGTTGTTGTTGTTGTGCATAAGTTTGATTCATATTTATCATAATTTTTGAAAAAATGTTAACACTATTTGAGCGGTTTGGACTTTGGATTGTCATGACAGGGGTGATCTTTCCCTCGTTATTGCAACTATCTCGAGGAATTACGGATGTGGATGACAGGAAACAGAAGGAAATTTGCGCTTCAAAGTTCACGAAAAGAGATGAACTGAATAAAGGAAAGGTCTCCGAAATCGACTTAGAGAGGGAAGAAGAATGTGGGATTTGCATGGAGATGCGCAGCAAGATTGTGTTGCCCACATGCAACCATTCAATGTGTATGAAATGCTACCGAACCTGGTAAACCGTCATCGAAACTGGTCTTCTTTTTTTTCGTTTCCTTTTTGATCATCAAGTAATTTAGCATGGTGGGAATGATAGAGATTAAAGTAAGCTACCCGAAGTTGAGTCCCGCACCTTGGATATAGCTAGACTTCAAGAAACATATACAAACATATTATGAAGAAAAGCTTAGCATCTCGATGTTCAAGCTCTTCTCTTGTCAAAACATAGATTGAAGATAGGCATATTATGTTGAAGATAATATTTGTGTTTTTATGGTGTTTTATAGGCGAATAAGGTCACAGTCATGCCCCTTCTGTAGGGACAGCTTGAAAAGAGTGGATTCGGGTGATCTTTGGATATATACAAGCAAAAATGACATTGTTGATTTAGCTTCAATCTCGAGGGATAATATGAAGCGTCTTTTCATGTATATTGATAAGTTGCCGCAGATTGTTCCAGATCCAAAGATTGTTTCTTATGATCCACAGCATCAACGTTGATCAGCTTATTATTTAGAAGTGTAAATAACAAATGGTTCATTGTAGATAGAACTCATTTATGTTCTTCTTTCTTCATTAGTTTCATTGTAGTAAGTGTAGAAGCACTTGGGGGAATTACATTCTTTGCTATGAAGTTATATGCTTTTTTTAGAACGGGTTCTCATTTGATTGTTCATCACTGTCTATATGGTACATGAGAGAGCATTCTTTGAAAACATGGACAATAATATTCTCTTATCCTGTCAATCAATGTGTTTCCATAAATTAATATAATGCCAACAAGCTGCAAGAGTTCAGGTACTAGTGTAGCAAGTTTATGTTAAGATTATTTGCAGGCATTCCAAGACGCTTTCCATTCTCTAATGCTGGTAAAAAGAAAATCCTAATATTTTATAATGCTAATTAATGCCAAATTTGTAACCCAGATTATTAAGATCCTGTTTAGCTGATATTTTAGGTAGGAATTTTCTATTTTGGGTTTGTTGCAGTCATTTTCCAAATATGAGTTACTTTATTGATTAGATTGATATGTCGAATTATTGGTTCGGCTAGGGTGAACTCGATTGAAATTTTGGATGATGGTCTTGGTAATTGGGAAAAAAAATTAGATTGAAGCCCAATTTTATATTATGAGAAAATTAAATATATAATTTTTTTTAAGAGATTGGGGGTAAGAGATGAGGTTAGAACTTAGTACTGCTTCAAAATATGGTGTATTTTTAAATTTAATAAAAGAGGAAAATAGTTATATTTTTGAAGATAAAAATGTTTTAAAATGATTGAGTCACTACAGCACAGAAGGTGGAATTCAAACTTGGTCCAATTAGAGTCGTGTGCATAACGCAAACTATATAAATGTAGTAATATGGTTATCATCTTATTGGGTTGTAGCATATTAATTATTTATTTCTTTAATGTTAGGGTGGAAGCTCCTCATACCAGTCATTTAATTAATAAAATTTTTTATTTTCCTGGGTTTATAGAATGTGAATCATTGTGTCTTATAGTTATGAAGATTATTTTGTAGTCGTGATTTTTGACTAGTTTTTAAAGAGATAAAATTGAATATAGGATAATTATATTTAAAATGTTATATTTAGATTATAAATGTTAGCTTAATTGGTTGTTATGCTGCACATTTAAACTTGGAGTATCTTTTATGTGTATTTTTTTACTGGGGGGTTTATACTTGATGTTAGGATTAGTGCCAGTGTTGGAATTATTTTTTTTATGCAAAGGTAGATAGGGCTTAAGCTAATAGGTAATTTGAAAGATTCTTAAATAAGATTATTCATTGAGTGATACTGTTGTAACTATTTTTTTTAAAACGGGGATCGACTTTGGTTTTGAAAGTGAAAATTAAAATGGGAGTCGCCACCAATTCTTTTTGATGAGGTAAGATTGGGTCACATTAAATTAATCATTTTAATAAAATTTAATCTTTACTAAAACGATAATTTTTGGTCTACGAAAATCAAAAAATGAGTTCGGGAGTCGGTTACGCATGAGGAAGGGTTAGCACCCTCGATACGCCCAAAATTGGTACCTAGTTGATTAATTAATGTCTTAGTGTCGAAAATTTGAAAACTTGATAGAATTTAAAATATGATCCCTCTTTGTATTAATGCTAATTTTAAAAAAAATGATTGAATAAATTAAAACGGATGTTAAGGACTCTCTCATCTTGAGGTAATAAAATATCATGTCCAGTAAGTCAGGACACGACAACTCGAACTTTGAGACTCAGCTTGCCTTTTATTCAAAATTAATGTATTTTAACTTCTTTTAAAAGGATATTCGGTTAATTAGGATGAACGAGGAAAATCGAAACTCAGTAAGTTAGGGCACGTTTCCTCGAATTTTGAACACCGAATATTGTTTTTATTTGAGAATTTTCCTTTTATGAAATAATAGCAAATATGCAATTTAAAATGATGTGTATTTATTTTGTTTGGAATAAAAATCGATCGATCCGTATTGAGTAAAACGTTGGAACTTAATACACGATATGAATTGAACTAGATAAACAAGAGTGTAAAATGGCGCATGGAATAATGAAACATGAATTAGATACAATATTAATGAATGCCCAAATAATTTCTAATGCATGTAATGACCATATTTACAATGTATATTATTTTATACCAACCAATAGGCAAAAACAAACGAAGTAAAATAATATACAAAAATGATTTAAGGCAAATAGGATAAAAGTTTCAAATAAATAAAAATGTAGTGATTAAGATTCAAAACACATAATGCCAAAGAATGGTTCAAGAAGAACTTTATGTGAAAAAGATTCAACATAAATAAAATATAAATAATTTGGGATAAAATAATATATAAGGTAAATTTCAAATAAATAATATGTTAAATGAATTAAAATAATACATAAGGTAAAATAAAAGGACCCTTTAAAACATATAAAAGCGTTTGAAATAAATAATATGTGAAAGAGAAATTTAAAAATAATACTAATAATAATAATATACAAAAACAGTTTAAACAAAAATAGATAAACATAATCCAAAGTGAGATATATATATATATATATATATATATATATATATAAAAGTTTTAAAATAAGTAACACATAGAAAGTTCAAACGAACAACAATAAAAGGAATTTGAAAACGGTTAACACTTAAGCAAATTTAAAATATGTTATATATATACAATAATTTAAAATAGAAGGTATGTATGTAAAGATATAAAATAAATAAATAAATAGTAAAATGACAATAATAGGAAACGATGAAAATAAATAAAGCTCATTTTAAAGATTAGATAAAAATAATATTAACGATATAATAAAAAAATCTGTAATTTAAAAGAAAACTATGTAAAGGATATAAATAAATAAAATGATAATAACAAGAATAAAATACGTAAAAAAATAAAAGTAACATTAATATATAAATATAGATAGAAGTATAATGAATGGAAATGTAATAGAAACATAAATAAATAAATAAATAAAATTAGAGAAATGATGATAATGTCGAATAATAAAGTAAACATGAGTATAAATATAATACCAATAGTAATAATATAATAATGACAAAAGTAACAACAATAATAATAATAATAATAATAATAATAATAATAATAATATCAATAATAATGATGATGATGATGATGATGATAAATAAAATGAGTAATTAATGAAAGAAAATATGGATATAAAAAAATGAATGATAGATGAATAAATAATAAAATAATAAAAGATAACAAAATAGCAACAACAAAAGTAAATAAAATTGAAAAGAAATAAAAGAATTATGAATTAATGATTCCAATAATGTAAACGAATAATATTCACCAATAAATAAATGAACAAGTAAAACAAAAGAATAATGGAAAAATATATTTATAAACAAATAAACAGATGAATGAGTGAGTAAACAAACAAAAATGGATTAATTTGAAAGTCAAATGGGGTTTTGGGGTAAAATAGAAATAAAATAAAGTCAAAGGACCAAATTATGGTAAAATGAAACTAGCAGGACTAAACGGGATAATATCCCTAGTCCTTTATGCTATGCTTTTGACTAACAAGGCCCAGGTTAAATTAAAAATGAAATAAAATTAAAGAGGAGAATTTGAAGAAAAATAAAAAGGAAAATGGGATTAAAATGAAAACCCAAAAAAGTCGAAGGGACTAGCTACACAAATTATCCATTTTAGGCGCATGGACCCTTTCCTTTTACCCAAACGGCGTTGTTTTAGTTAATGTATAAAAGGGCCAATTTTTTTTAAAAAAAGGAATCTTTCATTTTCTTTCTTTCCAGAAACGAACAGCAGCTGTTCCCCTCCACCATTTTCTTCATTTTTAGATCTGCTAGGGTTTTAAAAGGAACCCATTTCGCCGCCGTCGTCGGACCGCCACCGTATTCGGTGGTCGGCGTTCCCAAGTCACCCTTTTGTCGGCCGATTTGGCTCTCCCTACCTCGTTTTAAAACCCAAAACTCTTAAAAAATAAAACAACAGACAATAAACCCTCGGTTTCCTCCTCCAATCTTAAGAAAGGTAATGTTTTTTTTCTTCTCTTTTCTTTTTATTTTCTTTTTTCCTAATAAAAATAAGCATGAAAGCAAAATAATCAAGAAAAAGGAACAACCTTTTTACTATTTTTTGTATTTTGATTTCTATGGGACCTTTTTTGTATTGATTTTTTGAATATTCAAGAATCCCCCCATTTACAATCGGTTCCCCCCTTTTTGAATTCGGAAAAACCGCTTTTTTTGAATTCGAAAAAAAAAACCCCCCTTAATACATTCGTTTCTTCTCGGCTTTATAGCCGGTTACAACATTAGGAAAATCTTATTTATTTTTGTCATTTTCGTTTGTCTGCTTCTGTCTTGGTGTCTGCTTCATTTTGCAGGTGTCAGATGACCCTTAGAGGCGTGTAGAGTGGCGATGACAGTGGCATGGTGGCTGAGCACGCGTGGGAAGGCCGATGGTTCGGCAGCCACATGCTTGGGGCTAGGGTTTTTTACTTGTTTAGCAGAAAATATTTTGTGGGCTAAGTTTTTATGTTTATTGGGCTTATTGGGCTTGCAACTGGGCAATGGGTTTTGTAATTGTTTTATTTAGTTTTTGGGCCCTGGGCAAAATTTGGGCCTTACAGATACTTTGCAGAATAGAATTATTTTCAAATTGTATTAATAAACGATTGTGTGCAACAAAAATTTTCACTTCTTTTTTGTTTCATTTCGTTGTCTATTCAATATTGTGACTGAATACATACTTGAATAATTAAGGGGCGGTTGTTGGTCACGAGTTTTAAAGTTGCTTCATAATCAGAGTGAAGATTGAATGCTCGATCACTGGTTAAAGTAGGAAAGACCTTTATTATATTACTTAACTTTTATGGTTGTTTTTTAAAGTAATAAAAGAAGGAAAAGGAAAAGAAGACAAAACAAACTAAAACTAAGGAAGTAAATGATGTTTAGATGGTTAAAATGAATAAAAGAATTCATCATTTTTGTTGTGCTAAACGATACAAGGGAAAAAATAGCTAAAAGGAAAACAGAGCAAGAATGCATTAATTTATAACGAAATTTTGTAATTTATTTTGAAAAGAAAAATATGGCAAATAAATTTATTTTGTTGAATCCCTCGGCTTTCCCCAAAATTGGGCGAATTAAAAATTGAGTTTTAAAGGGAAAGCAAGGATACATATTATCCCTCACTTTTCTTGCCTTAGTTACAAATCAAGAGTTAGTTTTTAGGGTTTTCATCACTTAATTTTTAGGGTATTTTTATTTTAGTTACTCAAACATTGAATCTTTAATAACGGTTGATTATACATATCAAATTATATTCATGTCATATTCATACTTTCATTTTGGTCACTCACTCAATTTTTAGGTTACTTTTATTTTGACCACCTAAAGAAAATCTTTTTTGTAAGTATTAATCCAAGTAAAAAAAGTTACCAATTAAGTTAAAAGTTGTAAATACTAAAATGATGCATTAAAAAGTATGTCATATTGCACGTGTTTATCTCTTTGTTGAAAGTTTAAAACTTGATGCATTAAAGTATGTCATATTGAAATTTTAAATTTTAAAATATCAAAATTAATTAAATAAATTGTTAAAAGAATATCTTTTGATAGTGTTAGTCAATTTGTTAGTATGATATTGAAATTAATTAATTAATTTCATTTAATTTCTTTCTAAATTTTATAATTTTATTTTATGTTTTAAATTAAAATTAAACCCAATAACTCATCTTTAATAATTGTTTATGAAATCCAAATTTCTTTTGATTATATGTTTTAAATTTTCCTTGCTAAGCTAAAAAAAATTATTGCAATTAATTAAATTAATTAGTTTTATCTCTCATGCTAAACAAAACCCAAAAATATTTTCATCACTTCTTATTAATTGTAAGGATTTTTCCTTACTTTTAGCTTAGCATGAAATATTTAAGATTATACAATCAAAAGAAATTTAAGTTTCATAAACAATTATTAAATATGAATTATTTGAATTTATTTCGTTAAAGATAATTTAGAAACATTGTAACACCCCAAAATCGTTGTACTATAAAAGCAGTAATAAACTTGAGAAATATGTTGTGGTATACTAAATTAAAATAAGGACTAAATCGTAAAGATATAAAAAGATTTATGATTTAAGTGTAAATATTTAACATGTGAGGCGTTAAAATATAAATATGAAAAATTTAAAGGGCTAATAGTGAGAATATCTTAATGGTGGAAAAGTCTAGAAAATAAGAAAATTTGATGAATAACGACTAAATTGAATAAATGGAAAATTATGAGGATTATATCGCAATTTTACTAAATTAAATGATGATTCAATGATTAAATTTTTAAGAATTGTAAAGGAAAATTGATCAATTAGAATGAGAGAGAATTCTAAAATGTAATGATGACATGAGAGATATTTTAATGATATTTAAATTAAATAATTAGATAAATATTATAATATTAATATTATAATTAAATTTTTATTAATATTTTATTATGAAATGTTAATATAAAAAGGAGGAAAGATGAAGAGAACTCACCATCCTTCTATGCTCCAACGTGAGAGAGAGCTAGAAAAGAGAATATTTTATTTTTCTTACAATTTGGTCCTTTATTATGAAAACTTACATTTTCACCCAAAATTCTTGAAAATTTCCTTAGACACCGAAGAGAAAAGATGAAGTAGAGATTCTAGAGCATATGTTCAATAATTTAGAAGTAAGAAGATAGTAGATGAAAGTGAAGAAAATGGAAGGATAGTGGTGAAGATGAGAAAGGAATGGAAATGAAGAAGAAAGGAAGAAATTCTAAACAAATGAGGTAAGTTTCATGCTAAGCCTACTTGTATTTCAATAGGTTGAGTTAAATATGTTGTGAATGAGATGTATGAAATATGTATTTTAATCTAAATACTAGAAATAGAAAGTATTTGATGAAGTATAGATATTTAAAATACTAAATTAGTAAGCAAGAGAAAATGTGATTGTATTGTGAAAAGTACTAAGACTAAGAAATGAATATGTAATCTACACATAAACATAAGTGATTAAATTGAATAGTAATCAAAAGTATGATGATTATGTATGATTGAATGAATGACAGTTCAAAGAACCATGGAAAAGAAAATACTTTCATTAAAATAGTTTGGACAGCAACAATGGTTTAACTTTGAAAATTCACCAATAATCATAGAAATCTATTTATAGGTTGAAATATTTAATTAAAACTTACTGAGTCTAGTTTCGTATGGAAGAAACAGTGTAACAAATGGAATTGTATATTTTGAGATATATTAGTTTTTGTAGGACAATGTCAGAATGGATTTGGATTTCCCTGTTCTTGTAACGACCCGGTTTCCAGTGGTATAAAAAAAAATTACAATTCTGAAATGTCATTTTCGCAAAATGTGTTCCTAGATATTAATATTTAATATTTATGAGACTAGTATAGAAACATATTAAAGTTGGCCTAGTAATTTTGTTTAATTGATAGTAAACTAATGTATAAGTGTAATAATACTAAAGTCGGTGGAGTTGAAAATTACAATTCTGGGATCCCGTTTCCATAAACTAAGTCAGTAGATATTATTAAATAATATTTACGAGTTAATTATAATTTTATATTAAATTTTGACCGGATAAATTTACTAATTGGACAATTATTGAAAGTATAAGTGCATCGGTTCTTGAGTTAGCGATTTTGGAAATTGAGGTTTCAGGATCCTGTTTCCGTAAACCACGCTCATAAATAATATTTATAAATATTTACGGAGTTAATTTGTAGGCTAATTGAATCTTGAATAAGTAATTTCGTATACATAGTGCTTAAATTAAGCACAATAACTAAACTGTGTATGAGCTAAAAGTGTAATTTATAAAAGAATTATAATTAGAAATAAATAGGAGGGACTAAATGGGCAATTATCCACTAAGTTTTAATTGTATGGCCATTTAGCATGATCAGTATAATATATATATTGTAAAGAAGTATTATAAAAAGAAAAAGAAAGAAAAGAGAAAAGAAGAAATAATAATAAATTGTTATAAAATAAAGAACAAAGAAAATATGAAAGCAATAGAGGATGTACTTTATTGATCAAAAGGGTGATTACAATGTTTCATCGAGTCTCTATTTATAGGCATAAGAAGTATAAAAGAAGTAGAAATCTAATTCTTATAACTATTAGAATTTAAAGTACATTAAAACTTTATCTTGATCATTCATAACATAAATGAAGTAATAGAATAATATTAGATTATATATATAGTGGCAGTGGTTGGAGATGAAAGAAAACATTTCCTATTTCTTTCATCTTCCAAGCTCGGTGCAGGGGAGAAAAGAATAACGCACGGCCACGAGTTCAAAAGTTTTGAGCTAAATTTGGTTAGTTCAGTTTAGTTCTTTTTTCATAATTTTTATGTTTTTAGAATTATGGTACTTTAAGTTAATTAACCCATGTGAAAAAAAAAATTTATTGTTAAAATTTGAGGGTGTTACTTTAGTTGAATGTTTGAAGTTTTGGTGTTAAATAGTTAACTTTTAAGTTTAGATATGAAAAATAACTAATTCGTAAAGTGAAAATTGTTAATCTTGAACATAATGACTAAATCGTGAGTATATCAAAATTGATATGAAATTTATGTAATTATTGATAATAGAGGGCTGTTGAACGATGAAATTGAAACGGGTTTAGCTCAAATATGAAAGTTAAGCTTGTTTCGATTTTAAAGACTAAATTGAATAAAATGAAAAATTTTAAGGAAATTTTGAAAATATTAATAGGAAGAAATATGCATTATATTAAATGTTATAGAACACTTGAGACTGATAATTGGAATAAATTATTATATAGATCAAGATTTGAACTAATTGGCGGATTTGTCCTCGGCGTTTTTGTCAGGTAAGTTCATATGAGACTTATTTTATTAATTAATATACAATTTTTATTATATTGTTTTGCTTAATATTTGAACTGTTATTTATATAATGTTTTTGGCATCAAAGGATTTAATCGAAAAATATGAATTAAATGATTACTATATGAATAGCTTGAAGTTTATGGTGAACAAGTTATTGGTTTTATGTTTATTAAATTTTGTATGTTATGATATTTTATATTATTATTGCTACAGTCCAATGCTAAGAAAGAATTGATTTATCTTGAAGTAATTATATGGAGTTGATTTATATATATTAATCGGATTCAAATTGAGTAGAAGCATGTTTGTATCTTTATAACATTTGGTATAATTTAAATGATGACAAAAGTATGTTTCAAATGCTATTAAAGTAAGATTTAAATGTTGTCCAAAATATGTTTTAAATGTCATCCAAAGCATGTTTTAAGTGTTGTCAAAGCTAGACATTTCTATAATGTTTATGTTAAATTAGATGTGTTTATCTTAATCTTAATGCTGATATTATAGGTGAATAAGTGTTTTTTCAAAGCTGGTTATATTTGATATGCTTCATGCCAATTTAATGCTTTACTTGATTTTTCCGTTATATTATCGTTTCATTGAAAAGGATAAATGAGTGTAATTCAAGGTTGTTCAAATGCTATTGTTTTAACACTATTCGATTCTTACAATATTAATGTTATTCGAGTGTCCATCAATATTGTAGTCATAATATTATAAAGTGGGTGAATGTTATAAACTATGCTATATGTATGTTCAGTTATAATGTTTGAAGGTTGGTGTTTCTATAATGCGACTATTTCAATTATTGTTCTTATATATATATATATGTGTGTGTGTGTGTGTGTGTGTCTGTTACTTTGTTTAGCAAGTATATAAAGAGAGTTAGTCTTTGGAACAAATTGGTGAAATGTTAAAATGAAATTGAAACATTGGTTTTGAATAAATGAACATTTATTTGTCGATTTTACCGACCAACGAGGGCGTACTTATTTGTTAGTTATACCGACTAGTGCTGAGAACACTCAATTTTTGATTTTACCGACCAGCGCAGGGCGCACTTATTTGTCAGTTATACTGACCAGTGCTGGGCACACTCATTTGTCGATTTTACTGGCCAATGTAGGGCGCAATTCGTTATTACGGATTTATCTGTCAGGTACTGGGTGCCAAATTTTGTATGTTAGTCAAAGTCGCATAGAGGTCCGAGTTCAAGTACGTTATTAAGGAAGATAAAGAGAGGAAATGAGAATAAGAAATAATATATGAATAATGAATGACATTATGGGATATGAATTTTGACTACTTCAAAAAATGTTTAAATATTCAGATTATAGGGATACTATTTACTCAGTGGATGATTTAATTTCTGTTCTGTGCACAGGTTAGGTACTCACTGATTAGATATTCGACTTAGCATCTAGTGGCAATCTTGAACTCAAACTTTGGCGGTTGTTCTTTTGGTCTTGGCATGTACCTATGATGTCTAAGGTCTTAAATGGTCTTTTGCATATAGTTTTTTTTTTTGATATTTTATGAACTTTGAAATGTGTTTTGAGGTGCCAATTGTGCATATTGGTTAGATTCTTAGGATATTTGATTCCAATGATATTTTGGGTTTAAATTAAATGTTTTTGAATAGGTTAAAGTGGTTGCAAATGGTTGTTTATGGTATGTGTTGCTAGTGTAACGCCCCCTTACCCGAGACCGTTGCCGGAATCGAGCATGAGACATTACTAAACTTATTTTAGCATTTAAACAAGTTCAAACAATTCTCGTAGTAAACTGTCCATCTGCGTCACAGTCGCTAAAAAAATCATATCTCAAGTTACAAAACTCAAAATTTAATTCCGTAAATTTTTCCTGAAACTAAACTCATATATCTACTTACTAATTGTTTTCAAGAATTTTTGGTTGGGCCAATTAGTACAGTTTATTAGTTAAAGTCTCCCCTGTTTCAGGGTTCGGCTACTCTAACCCCTGTGTATTACGAATCAGATATCTCCCTGTACAGAGTTTCAATGACTATACTGTTTATTTCTCATAAAACTAGACTCAATAAGGATTTCATACATGTAAGGTACAACTCCTAATTGTTTTTTTACAATTTATGGTGAATTTTTAAAGTCAAAACAGGGGATTCAAAGATCGCTTTGACCCTGTTCCACAAAAACTTAAATATCTCATAAAATATAACTCATTTACCTGTTTCGTTTCTTCCATATGAAAATAGACTCATCAAGCTTCGATTCCATAACTTATTCATCATTTAATTCGATTTCTACTATATTATTGTTGTCGTATCAAGTCTCCACCCGAGGGTTAAGTACATACCTATCTAAAGTGCCCATTCCACAACACTTCCCAATACGTCACTTGCATCTTGAGTATTCTTCCATTTCACTAGAATTTTACCTGTTGAACACATCGGAATATAACTCGGATACTTGGAAAGTTTGCACATAAGTGCCACATATGTAGCCAAGCTACCATGTAACCCGCCCATAAGCGAACTCGGACTCAACTCAACGAGCTCAGGCGTTCACATCCATAAGTGAACTCGAACTCAACTCAACGAGCTCGGACATTTGCATCCATAAGTGAACTCGGACTCGATTCAATAAGCTCGGATGCCCAAATATCCTAATCTATTCCTAAGGTTCAACGGGAATTTCCTCGTTCGTACTCCTTTACTATTCTCCTTGGAATACTAATGACGATACTTCGATAGTCTTTCACATTTTTCACATAATTCATAAAAATTTTGCATGTTGTCCAACAATGACCACAAAGCATAGAATTGCATGATAACAATCATAATATCGTATAAATAGCATTAAATGATTTAAAATAACGGTTATATTACAATATTTACATATGAACTTACCTCCATACAAAATGAGAATAGTCGAGCCTATTCCTCATAAACTTTATTTTCCCCCGATCTCGACTCGAATCTCTTTTCTCTTGATCTATAATACCAAATTAATTTATTTAATACACACATTCATCAAAACAGCCCCTAGAACGAACTTTTACAAAATTACTATTTTGCCCCTAAACTTTTACATATCTACACTTTTGCCCCAAGGCTCGTAAATTAAACCTCATCCTATTTTCTTATGTTTTATGACATGCTGTTCACTTTTCCCTTCTATAGCAACATCAAATTCACACTCTAACATGTACTTATGAATATTAGGTATTTTTACCGATTATATCATTTTACTGCTTTTACTTAAAAATCACTTAGCAAAAGTTGTTTAACACAATCTCAAACTTCATATTCTACCATAAAACATCAAAATTCATACATATCATCCATGGGAAAAATTTTAAATATAAACCCTAACTCAAAATATTGGTAGAAATAGGTAAACCGAGCTACGAGGATTTCAAAAATGTAAAGAACATTAAAAACGGGCATAGAAATCACTGACAATCAAGGCTTAAAAGTGTTGAAACCCTAGCTATGGTGGAGAAAAAAATTCAGCAGCAACTTATGGAGCAGATGATCATTTTTGTGTTATTTTTCCCATTTTATTTCATTTAATATCCAAATGACCAAAATGCCCTTCCTTACTAAACTTTCAAAAATTTCATCCATGTCCAATTTTTGTGCATAAACTTTTAAATTTTGGTCAAATTGCTATTTAAGACCTCCTAATTAATATTTCAAAGCAATTTCATACTAGAAACTTCTACAATGCAAGTTTTGCAACTTATTCAATTTAGTCTTTACCTTCCAATTAAGCACTTTATGCATAGAATTTCTTCACGAAATTTTCACACAATCATGCAATCATATCATAGACCTCAAAATAATCATAAAATAATTATTTCTATCTCGAATTTTGTGGTCCCGAAACCACTATTTTGATTAGGCCCTAATTCGGGTTATCACAGCTAGGATGTATTACAAGTTTTATAAGGAATTTTCCAGGTACACACGATCTGACACATGGCCGTGTGCCACACACGGGCTGGTGGCACGGTAGTGTAGTCTGTAACGTTTTTTTGATTTTAGTGCACACGTGTTCAGTGAGTTACACGGTTTGTCCACACGACTATGTAACATATCCACACAACTGTGTGACTCTCACACACGACCATGTAACGCCCCTAACCCGAATCCGTCACCGGAATAGAGTTACAAAGCATTACCGGAGTTACCGATTCATTTATCAGATATTTCATTAATCCGATATCTTTTCTTTTCCACGTTCAAGTCTCGTATTCAAGTCATCCGGATCTTTATAAAGAAATTTGATCATCGTTTTCATTTATTTCATGTTATAATACATTCAACTAATGCTCTAAACAAAATTATCATTTTAACCCTAAACTTTTAATTAATAATGATTTCATCCTTAGGTTAAAATAAAATAAAATTATTGCAATTTAATCCTTATTTTCAGCCGTTATTCTCACACAAATTGATAACAACCTATGAATTCTATAAAATGTCAGAATTTTCCATAATTTCAACACTTTTCAATTTAATCCTTAAAACATGTTTTTCCCTGATCTTAAGCTAAATTAATAATTTCATTCAATTTTGTAATTTAAATAATAAAATAATCCATTTCATGCAAATTGGTCATTTCTAACTTTTTTTTACAAAATTGCCCATAAAATTTTACTTTTATTCAATTTAGCCCATGAGCCTAAAATATACAAATTAGCCATGCTAGCTAAATATTCATACATATTTTCCTCCTCCTCCTCTCCATTCCACATCCTTAATTTATATAACATGCAACAAGTAACATTATCAATAATTTCACTATTTACTTATGTATATTCAAAAGCTGCTTCATTTGCGTCATATTCACTAAATTATTTATATCTTAAGCTACGAACTAAAAATTAAGATCCGCTAATTTTCCTGAAACTAGACTTACTTATCTTATTACCATAAAATTTTCAGAATTTTGGTTTAGCCAATAAGTACAGTTTATTCTTTAAAGTTGCCCATGTTCTGTTGTTCTACGGTTTCAATTCTTTTTCACTAAGAATTAATTATCTCATCGCATTTGAGATTCGGATGATATTCCGCTTATTTCTATTGAAAATAGACTCTTTAAGGATTTTAAATATATAAATTATTTTTATTGAAAATAGACTCTTTAAGGATTTTAAATATATAAATTTAATCCCTTAATTATTTTTATCCAATTTATTATGATTTTCCAAAGTCGAACAGGGAACCCAAATCATTCGACATTGTCTCACAAAACTTATTATATCTTATGATTTACAATTCCATTGCTTACACCGCTTTCTTCTATAAGAAACTAGACTCAATAAGCTTTAATTTCATATTTTATTCATCCTCTAATTAGATTTCTAAAATTTTTGGAGATTTTTCAAAGTTAAACTATTGCTGCTGTCCAAAACTGTTTTAGTGCAAAATGTTGATTTTCATTTTGCCCCAAATTTCACAGTTCATACAATTCAGTCCTTACTTAATTAACCCCTCAATTAAACTAATTTTCTCAATTAATACTTTTCCTAGACATTATAAGTTATTTCATAACTATTGAAATTCAGAATTTCCACATAAAACTCTAACTTCAAACTCTTTTACAATTTAGGTCCCAAACATTCACTTTCTATTCAATTCTTTCAACAAAATCAGCATATAAACAATTTAAAGCTCTAATTCTATATCAAATCATCATATACTTCCAGCACATATTCATAGAAACTTTCAATTTCTTTCATAGAATCAAGAACTAATGAATTCAACAAATGGACCTAGTTGTAAAAGTCACAAAAACACAAAAATTTCAAGAAATAATCAAGAATTGAACTTACTTGCAGTAAAAATATGAAAAACCAGCTTAAGGGAACTCTTCCATGGTGTTTTTTCTGATGAGAATGCAGAAAATAAAGAGAAATCTAGATAATTCCACTTTAGTCCTAGCTTTATTAAGTAAATTTTGCAATTTTCAATTTTTCCTTATTTTCTTGGTGATTTCATGATCTTACTGTCCAGCCCAAATAGACCTTGGGTCTATTTTCCTTTAAACCCTCTTTCTTTTATCATTTAAGCTATTTAATCATTTTCCACAATTTTGCATTTGATACAATTTAGTCCTTTTGTTCAATTAGCTATCAAGATTTTAAAATTTCTTGACTAAACTTTAATACTAACTTATTAACACTCCATAAATATTTATAAAAATATTTATGGCTCGATTTAAAATTCCCGAGGTCTCGATTCCTCGTTTTCAATTCTAATTATTTTAATATATATATATATTTTTGTACATTTCACTATTTCAAAATTTTTCCTAACTTCACATTTAACTTATACTCACTAAATTAATAATATTTTCTACTCATTTTTAGGATTTAGCGATCTCGAATCACTGTTCCGACACCACTGAAAATTAGGCTGTTACAACACGACCATGTGGCCAAGCACATGGGCTGAACGTTTTTCACAAGGTTGGGGACACGGCCGTGTGTGCCCTGTTTCCAGATTTCGTTTGTTTCAACTTTTTATTTTTGCCTCAAATCAATCCCTAATCTTTTCCGAATTGTTTTTAAACTTCTGTATATTCAATATTTAATTGAATTAGATCTAAGAGGTTCATATGCATGCTTGATGTAATTATTTCACATTTAATTATTTCTTCTAAATGTTTAAATGGTTGAAATTGTATGGTAATTGCTTGTAGCACCCTAGTACTCGACGAACTGAGATAAAGGTGTTACAGTTCTAAATTTGGAAAATTATCAAAAACTGTACAAAAATTATTATGGGATGAAATTTATATGTTTAAATTCTTAATGAGTATATTTTCAATAGAGTCAAAGGAAACATCATCTGAACCCCATACTATGAGATAATTATTTTTTAGTAAAGAAAGGTCGAAACTGTCAAGTAGCAGAACAGGGAAAAATTTGAAGATTTTACTGTACTGATTGGCTAAAGCATAAATTCTAACATTTGTATGATAAAAAATATATTTGAGTCTAGTTTCAAAAACAGCAAGCGAATCTAAATTTTGAATTTTGCATTTCAAGATATAAATAATTTAGTGACTATGACACAAGTGGACAACTTTGATATGAACACATCAGTAAATAGTGGAATTATAGTTAATTTTATATATAAGCATGTCATACTAAAAGCTAAAGATTCTAATATTTATACATAAAGGATGTGGAAGGGAGAGGAGGAGGAAGAAATAGTAGATGAATTTGAAATGTTACGAAATGGTTATAAGTGATCGAATGATTACTACATGTGAGAATGTTTAAATGAATTGATAAAATAATAAGTGAATAATTGTTAATTAATGTGATTTTGAAATCTTGGCTAAAAGTTTATGAAAATTAAATTAATTGACACAATTTAGAAATAAATATTAAATATACATGAAGTGGGTACACCACTTTATATAGTGCAAGTCCTCTAATGGATTTATTTGTAAAACTTTAATAATTGTGTTAATTTTATAAATTTTGTTATCTTTGATTGAATATTATGTTTTAATGAGTCCTTTTAACTCATAAATAGTTCTGTCATAAATTCAATCATTACTAAAATGAGTAAAATGATCTTTAATATCAAATAATATGATAAATTAATCTGAAACTTTTACAGCTTGCTTGAACTAATGTAACATCCCGTACTTTAACCTAGCAATCGTGTCGGGTATGAGAGTGTTACAAACATAAATATAAAAATTTAAAATTTAGAAGGAGATTAAATTAATTAATTTTAATATTATAGTAACAAATAGGTTGACATTATCGAGAGATAAATAATTTTCAACATTTTATTTAATTGATCTTAATGTTTTGGAATTCAAATTTTCAATATTGAAAAATATAAATTTGGAATTTTAATATGACAATTTTTTAATGCATTAATTTTGTTTCTATAATTTTTTCATTTTAAGCTTTAAGTTGAGTAACCAAAATGAAAGTGTAAATATGATGTGAATGTAACGACCCAAAAGTCAATGAAGTCAAAAACGGTGGTTTCAGAATACTGTTTCCGATGATAGGATCAGTGAATATTATTTATTAATATTTGTGAGGATATTGTAGTATTATATTGAAGTTTGGTCTAATAATTTTAATTATTGGAAAGTTAGACAAGGTACAAGTGTATCAGTTCTAAAGTCGATGGTTTTGGAAATTGAGGTATCGGGAATTCATTTCCCTAAACCGGACTCCTAAATATTTAATAAAAATATTTGCAGAGTTATATTAGAAGTGAATTAAATTTTTGTTTTGTAATTTTTTGACGAAAGAGTGTTTAGATAGAGTACATGGGCTAAATCGCGTAATTGAATAAAGTAAGATTTATAAATAGAATTAAATATATAGGACCTACATAATAAATAGACCATAAGATATGTGATCTTATTAGTGGTCGGTTATGTCTTTATTAAATATGTCTTTAAATATATATAACAAAGTTTAATTATTATTATTATGTTAACTAATATTATAATGTAAATCAAAGCTAAAGGATTTATAATGCATTTATACCTATGTATTTATGTAGTGGATGGTGGTGGGGGCTTAAATTGTTTTAAATGTTAGAAATTTATTATTAATAAATAGTTATAATATAAAAAACATTATGAGTGATAAAATAGGAGGGGTGGAGAAGGGGAAAGAAACCTCTCAAGGGTAGGTTTGATATCTGTTTGGGGGAGAAGAGAGCTTTACCTTCTTCCTTGTTTTTGTTTGTTCATTTGGATGGAGGGAGAGACCATGACACTGACTGCATGTAGGGAAAAAACTATTGTTTTGGCTTGTTTAGAAGCTTAATTCTTCAATGATGATGGTTGTAGCAAGAAGGTGTAGGAGCATATTAGAAGCTAGGATCAGCTAGGGAAAAATCTCGAAATTGGTTCGTCTGGTATGAAGGGAACTTAATAAATAGTGATGTATTTAATATGTCTGAAACCTGTGAATAGGAGTGTTTGATGCTGCCATTAATGCAACTAGGAAGGTAATAGAAGACTAATTTAATGCTGCACATGTATGACTGAATGCCATTTGATGTGCTAAATTAATGATGTTTATTTAGTTGCAGGTTATGGTGCCTAAACCTAATTGTTAAAGGGGTTAATGCAACTATTTATGAAGTTATTGAATGAGAATAAAGGCAAAGTAAATGTTGCAAAATTTATGTCTAAGTGTTAGTTAATGTGCTGATTAAATGGTGTTCAATAGCTGTATGTTTAAGTTGTTTGGGCTTTTAATGGACAATTAATTACAACAGGAGAAATGGTTGTAATAATGTTAATTAATGGTGTCTAAATTGATGCCAAATTAAGCTGTCAAAGAATGTAATTGGTAATTAATATGTGCTGCAATAATAAGTTAATTGTTAATTATTGTTTAAGTCTGATTTGGTAGGTCATTTGGGCTGCTAAAATGCAGAATTTGAATGTTGTCTGAATTGATATTAAGTACCCAGTTATACTGTCATAATTTGTGCATTAAAGTACTGTCTGAATTGGTGTTATTTTCCCACTTATGTTGTAATATTTTGTAAATTAATGTTGTTTATTTTAGAGCATCTTAATGCTATCCAAATACGCAAGTCTTTGAGACTTTTTTTCAGGTTTCATGAAATAATATAAAATCCTACTGCATTCATATTGTCCAAATTTGAATGAATTGAATGTGGTTTGACTTGAATAATGACTGCACTATGTTGTCTGATTTTTGCACAGATTAAATATGTTTTACATGAATGATTTTCTAGAATTTAATGTTGTCCAAGTTTAGATATATTGAATGTGATACCAGCTTAACAAATTTAGTGTTGTGCCTTATTCATGGCTGTCCGAAACAACCTATATATATTAAAATTTCAGCAATTACTTGAGTGTTATTAAATTTTGATTATACTATTTAAGCAGTCCAACATGTTAGAAATTTAATTAGCATTTATTTAAGTGATTCCTAATTTATATTTATACATATTAAAATATAACACTTGTAATGACCTAAATTCAAGGTTATCGAATAATGGTTTCAGAATCACAAATTCGATTTAAAGAGAAATTTATTTTAATATTTTTGCATGAATATTGATATGATAGGAAAATCGTATGAAAATATCGATAGAAAAATTTTACCAATTTAGTGGTTAGTTAAAAAAAGAAATTATTGAAGAAATTGGGTAAAAACAAGGTATTGAGACCTCGATCTCGTAAAACTAAGTCAAAAATATTTTTATAAAAATTTATAGAATGTTAGTAATATGGTATTAAAATTTCGTTAGAAAATTTTTACGTTTGGGTAGTTAATTAAGTAAAAAAGGACTAAATTGAAAAGGGTGTACAAGTTACTAAAAGGATTAAGTAGCTCAATTGTTTAATGAGGAGGAACATAAATTGCAAATAAGCTCAAAAGGAGATATTTTGGGCGGCATAAGCTGAGAAAAATCAGGAGAATTGGTGAAATAAGGGCAAAATGGGAAAATAACAAAATTTACTAAAATAAAAATGGGACCAAATTGGAATATCTAGAATTCTCTTCATATTTTCCTCATTATCATCAGCCAAAAACATCCTAAGAGTTTATTCAAGCTGGTATTTCATAATTTTTGCACCAAGTGAGTTAATCCTTGCCTTTTTCTTATAATTTTTGTGTTTTTAAGACTGTTACAACTAGGTCCTACTATTAAATTCATTAGTTTTTGATTTCATGGATGAAATTGAAAGTCACCATGGTTGAGTGTGGTAATTTTATGATGAAATAGCATGAAATTGAAGTTTTTTAATTTGTTTATGAGATGATTTTATTAGGTAATTTCAATAAAAATTGATTTTTAGGACCTAATTGTGAAAATATTTGGAATTAAAGTCTAGTGCTGAAATTCTGATTCCCAAAGACTACAAAGTAGTTTAAAGTGATATAATTAAGTGTTAATTGAGAAAAATCAGCTCCGTCGAGAGACTAATTGAGTAGGGACGAAATTATCATTTATTAAAAGCTTAGGGGAAAAATGGTAATAAACATCTTGCACTAAAACAGTTTTGGGCGGCAGCAATAGACTAATTTTGAAAAATCACAATAAATTTTGTAAATAGAATTAGAAGATTAAAAAAATATGGAATTAAATCTTATTGAGTCTAGTTTCTCATAGAAGAAACAGTGCAAGCAATGGAATTATAAATCATGAGATATAATAAATTTTGTGAGACAAGGTCAGAATGAATTCAGGTTCCCCTGTTCTGATTTTGAAAAATCATCAAAAATTGAAGAAAAATAATTATGGGCTTAAATTTATATGTTTAGAATCCTTAATAAGTTTATTTTCAAGAGAGACAAACAGGAACATCATTTTAATCTTTTATGATGAGATGATTATTTTTTAGTAAAGAAGGGTCGGAATTGTCAGATAGCAGAATAGGGGTGAATTTAAAGAATAAAATATACTTATTGGTTAAACCAAAAATTCTGAAAATTTTATGGTAAGAAGATATGTGAGTCTAGTTTCAAATAAAATTATCGGATCTTAACTTTGAGTTCTGTATCTTAAAATATAAATAATTTAGTTACTATGACTCAAGTAGACAGCTTTGAATGAACTATAAATAATAGTGGAATTGTAGAGAATATTACATATGAAGATGAAATGTATTAAATTGATGATTAAATTTATTTATTTAGATCCAGAAAATTCAAATACGAAGTTAGATCGAGGAAAAGAAAAAGTTCGGGATTAGTAGATTTTTGTATACGAACAAGTATCGAGGTAAGTTCGTGTAATTTGAATTATATTCTTAAATGCTTGAAATGTATTGTAACACCCCGAACCCGTGACCGTCGCCGGTGTCGGACACGAGGGGTTAACGGGCCAAATCCTCTCAAGGTACCAACCAATTTGGCATTTCCAGACAGGCTGGAAAACTGCGTCACTGTCGCCTTAAAAATCATATCTCGAGTTCCAAAACTCGGAAACTGATTCCGTAAATTTTCCCTGAATTTAGACTCATATATCCATCCATGGATTTATTTCTAGAATTTTTGGTCAGGCCAATTGGTACAGTTTATTAGTTAAAGTCACCCATGTTACAGGGGTCGACTACACTGACCTTCGCGCGTTACAACTTGAATATCATCTCGTACAGAGCTCTAATGCTCATGCCGTTTGTTTCTAATGAAACTAGACTCAAAGAGGAATATATTAATATAAGGCATGACTTCTAATTGTTTCTGGATAATTTATGGTAAATTTTCAAAGTCGCGACAGGGGACCCAGAAACCGTTCTGGCCCTATCTCACGAGAACTTTAATATTTCTCAGTATACTGCTCATATGGTCGTTTTGTTTCGTCCATATAAAAATAGATTCATCAAGGTTCAATTTCATAATTTACTCACTATTTAATTCTACTTCTACTATTTTTAGTGATTTTTCAATCTCATCTCACTGCTGCTGTCCGCAACAGTTACTGCAGTAGACTATGCCAATTTCATGAATCTTTCCTTGGCCTTAATCATCCATCATACATGACACAAATTATGGCCACCTTATCAAAATTAAAGTTTCTAAGACACGTGGCTATAGGTTCTAGCATCCCACTCGACGACCACATAGGCCATTTTCACATGGCTTAAAGTTTACAACCTACAGTTCAACAAAATATAATAGCCTATACATGCCAAATGTTCTTCAACCACGAAGACAATACCAAAAGATTTCAGCCGGTGTGATGACTTCAACGACGGTTCCGATCACGCAAACAATACGAGTCCGAGAGACCTAAAATGGGTGACAAGAAAACACCGAGTGAGTTTATAACTCAGTAAGTCATAAGCATTCATCAATCCACTGATAAAGTTACTACAACATGAACAATAAACGAGGCTAGGTACTCATCCATATCGAATCTATACCATAATTCCTCGGACCTTTTGGTCCAATCTCATACCAAGTCATACATCCACATTTCATATTCTACACAACAAGATATTTGAAGCATTTTCACACACTAACTCATTTCCACCACAATCATACAATTTCAATCATCACATAGATTTAAGGCTTACCAAATTCAACCCCGAGCATGAACGTATTTTCTATTCGTCATGAGCTCGAGGTACTTACCGATCCGCTGTCCATACTCAACTCGATGGAGACACACCTCCATATATATAGAGTACGCACACACAGTGCTTAATACTCGATTTCGCACACTTAGTGCCACGCAATTTAAGCCCGCACATAGTGCCATACCTTCGAGCTCGCACACCCAAAGGTCAGTATTTTTCCAGCATGCACACTTAGTGCCATATATTTCCAGCATGCACACTTAGTGCCAATCTCGTCACCGTACACACGTATTGCCCGCACACTTAGTGCCAAAAGCAAACTTTCTACACATTTCACTATTTCTTTTACATTCAACAATTTTCATCACTCCATACACATACAATTTCATTTATATATATATATAGCATCCCATTAAATACAATTGCATAGATTTTACAATCATTTAAGCAATATCAAACATATGTGCTTAATGACTTACCTTGTGTTGGGCAAAATGGTTCCAACTCGGCTACTCGATGTTCTTTCCTTTGCCTTTGCTTGTTTCTCCACCTCGAGCTTCTTGAGCTTAGTCAATAAATTAACTAGTTTAACCGTCTTGCCAAATATTTATACATATATACATGACATCAACTATACTATCATCATTAATACATCAATTCACAAAATTTTATCTCATGAGCATATGACCCATTTTACCCCATATGGCGAATGCTTCATTCATTACCCAACTAGCCATTCAACAATTTTCAACCTCATTACCACCCTTTTATGTCTAATTGTCTAAATGAGATTATCAACATGCCTATCTATAGCCGAATGTGCTAAAATTGATCTAACATCACCTACACACTTGATTAAATGGTCAATACCTATACTATCAATTATGGCATCATTTTTTATTCTTTCAAACACTTAGTTTTCCTCCCATGAACACTTGGCGAATTTCTTTTCTCTTCTAGCATAGCTTCACACCTATTTGTAACATCCTATGAATCCACATACATCACATTTCTACATAAATTTCTTTTACTTTTCTTCTACTTCCATTCACAACATCAAAGACACCATACACATATATCATTACAAAGCTTGACACTTAGCATGCAAATGACATCCACACAAACCCACCTTAGCCGAAACTTAACTCATCTTCATGCCTCACCACCACAACATCAAACATCAAACATCAATGATACCAAGAAGACAACACCCATGGCAAAATATCATCCCCATTTCATGGTAAAGGTTTAGACCATGGGTTAGGTGGAACTCAAACTATCAACTAAAACATGCATGAATCTCATGGATAACATCAACATACCTTAGTCTAGCAAACTCCCATGGCTGATTTTCTCAAGCTTTCCCCTTTCTTCTTAGTACATTCGCCAAGCAAGGAGAAAATGAGAGAATGAACACTTTTTTTTCCTTTTCTTTGTTTTTCTTCATATTCTCTTTTTTTTTTTTTTTTCTTTATTCTTTCTACATAATCCACTAACTAAACATGTTGGCAACATGTTTCCACTCATAGCATGGCCGCCATCATGCTTCATTTTGGCTAATTTGACATGCAAGGACAACACTTTCCCACATGTATTAATAGGCCACCTTACATTTGCCTAGCACATTTCTAAATTTTCTCACATAAGTCCTATTTGATAAAAATTCACTTACAATTAACAAAATCCAAACATGAAATTTTCACACATGCATATATGCATATAATGAGCATCAATTATGATGGTTAATTATTATTATGACTTCGGTTTAGTGGTCCCAAACCACTTTCCGACTAGGGTCAATTTAGGGATGTCACAACTCTCCCCACTTAAGAAATTTTCGTCCCGAAAAATCTTACAGTAAATAGGCTCGGTATCGCTCTTTCATAGAGTCTTCAAGTTCCCAAGTGGCTTCTTCCATTCCGTGTTTATGCCACAACACCTTCACTAACGGGATTTTCCTATTGCACAATTCTTTTACTTCACGCCTCATAATGCGAACCGGATCCTCTTCATAGCTCAAATTAGGTGAATCTCAATCTCGATGGAGCAATTACGTGCGATGGATCGACCTATATCGTCAAGCATCGAGACATGAAAAACATTGTGAATCTTTTCGAGCTCAGGGGGTAAAATTAATCGATATGCGACTGACCCAACTCGTTCGGATACTTCATATGGCCCGATGAACCTCGGACTCAATTTGCCCTTACGACCAAATCTAAGCACCTTCTTCCAAGGTGAAACTTTGAGAAAGACCTTGTCTCCAACTTGATATTCAATATCTTTTCTTTTCAAATCCGCATACGACTTTTGGCGATCTGAAGCAGCTTACAAACTTTCACGAATTACTCGAACTTTTTGCTCGGCATCCTTAACCAAATCAACCTCAAGAATTTACCTTCACTAAGTTCACCCGAAATAATGGGTACGGCATTTACGACCGTATAAAACCTCGTAAGGCGCCATCTTAATACTTGATTGAAAGCTATTGTTGTAAGCGAATTCAATCAAAGGCAAATATCTTTCCCATGAACCACTAAACCCAAGGATGCAACATCTCAACATATCCTCCAGATTTGAATTATCCGTTCGGATTGACCATCGGTTTGGGGATGAAAAGTGCTAAAATGCGACTTGGTACCCAAAGCCTCTTGCAATTTCTTCCAAAATCGCGATGTAAATCTTGGGTCTCTATTCGACACGATAGAAATAGGCACCCCATGCAATCGAATAATTTGGGAGACGATAATTCGCCAATTTATCAAGCGAAAAATCCGTGCGGACAGAATAAAATGAGCGGACTTGGTCGGCCTATCAACAATGACCCGATCGCATCCTTCTTACTTGTCGACAATGGCGGTCGGATACAAAGTCCATGGTGACTAGATCCCATTTCCACTCGGGTATCGTGATCGGCTGAAGTAATCCCGATGGCACTTGATGCTCCGCTTTCACTTGTTGACATATTAAACATTTCGAAACAAAGTCAGAGATGTCTCGTTTCATACCATGCCACCAAAACCGACGTTTCAGGTCATTGTACATTTTAGTACTACCCGGGTGGATTGACATTCGACTACTGTGAGCCTCGTTCAAAATCATCGAAACAAGTTCCGAATTCCTTGGAATACATAATCGACCCTTGAACGTCAAGCAATCATGGTCGTCAATCTGAAATTCTGATTCCTCCTTCGAAACACATTCGGCTCGCTTAGCGACCAATTCAGCGTCGACCTTCTGAGATTCAAGTACTTGTTGAATCAATAACGGTTTGGTCTCTAATTCGACTACTAGCACCTCATCGGGTGAAACGGATAGATGAGCATCCATCGCTCTCAAAGCAAACAGTGCCTTGCGACTTAAAGCATCGGCCACCACGTTGGCCTTTCCCGGGTGATAATCAATGATGAGTTCGTAGTCTTTCAACAACTCAAGCCAACGTCTTTGTCGCAGGTTTAAATCTTTCGAGTCATCAAATATTTTAGACTCTTGTGGTCCGAATAAATGTGACACCTTTCTCCAAACAAGTAATGCCGCCATATCTTCAAAGCGAACACTATGGTCGCTAGTTCAAGGTCATGGGTCTGATAGTTTCTCTCATGCGGCTTTAGTTGTCTCGACGCGTAAGCCACAACTCAACCTTCTTGCATCAACACACAACCTAACCCAAGCAAGGATGCGTCATCGATATGACAAACTCTTTACTGGGACTCATTTGATTTAGCACTGGGGCCTCGGTTAAACAAGTTTTAGTCGATCGAAACTTTTTGACAACGTTCGACCACTCGAACTTAACATCTTTTGGAGTAGTTTCATCATCGATACAAATATCATCGAAAAACCTTTCACAAATCGTCGATAGTATCCGCAAGCCCCAAAAAGCTCCTAACTTCGGTAACATTCCTTGAGGTTTCAATCGACTATGGTCAAATTTTGTTCGGTCGACTCGAATACCGATGCAGATATCACATGACCCAAGAAGCTAACCTCCTCAACCGAACTCACACTTGTTGAACTTAGCATATAATCGCTTATCCGTAAAATTCGCAACACTATCCTCGGTGTTCAGTGTGTTCGGTCTCATTTTGCGAATAGACCAAAATGTCATCAATGAAGACAACTACTGAACCGATCCAGATATGGTCCAAGATCCGATTCATCAAATCCATAAATACCGCAGGGCATTAGTAAGCCAAATGGCATCACTAGGAACTCGTAGTGACCATATCTCGCTCAAGGCGGTCTTGGGTACGTCCAACCTCGAATTCATGAATCGATAATAGCTCGATCTCGGATCTATTTTCAAAACACCGAGGTTCTTCAGTTGATCGAACAAATCATCGATACGCTGTAACGGATATTTGTTCTTTATCGTCACTTTATTAAGTCGACGATAGTCGATGCACACCTCATGGTTCCATCCTTTTTTCACAAACAACACCGGCGCACCCTAAGGAGAAAAACTCATGAGCAAAACCTCTATCCACCAATTCTTGCAACCGAGCTTTCAACTCCTTTAATTCCGTTGGTGCCATACGATACGGAGCTATCGAATTGGAGTGGTACCAGGTACCAATTCGATGCCAAACTCTATTTCCCGAACAGGTGGCAAACCCGGCAATTCTTCAGGGAAAACATCCGGGTATTCACAAACCACTAGCACAGATTCGGGTTTCTTTTCTGACTCCTTGTCATTGAGTACATACGCAAGGTACGCTTCGCACCCTTTTCTTACATATTTCTGGGCCAACATTGCATTATTATTACAACCGCAAACCCTTTAAGTCCGTAGACTCAACCCGAATTATCTCGTTATTCGCGACCTCGATCGATAGTCTTGCTTTTGCAATTTACAACAAGATCGTGCATGGTCAACCAATCCAACCCAAGAATAACGTCGAATTCGTCGAACGGCAAAAGCATCAAGTCCGCCGGAAAATAAGAACCTCGAAACACTAGGGGACTTTTCTTACACACTTTGTTGACAAGCACGTAATGACCCAAGGGGTTTGACACCCGAATTACAAACTCGGTAGACTCAATAGGCAAAGTCTTACTGGATGCTAAGGTTTCGCATATATAAGAATGAGTAGAACCAGGGTCAATCAAAGCAATCACATTAGTATCGAAAAGAGTGAAAGTACCGTGATAACGTCGGGGAGGATGCCTCCTCTCGTCGCGGATGGCATATGCTCTAGCAGAGCGCGGTCTCGGATCGAACAGCCGTGTCGGTGGCTCCTCTCGATTACCACCCCTACCTCCTGAAATCCTCGGGGTCTACCTCTAGTGTCGCCCACTAGATCTTGGACCTTGCATCTTATTCTTCTCATCTAGTTCGTGCAATCTCTAATGAAGTGGTCCTTGAACCACATCCGTAATGAGCCTTGTTAACGGACTTACCCCAACATTCACCTAGGTGTCGTCTTCCACATTGGGGGCATTTAGGTCGCTCTTGACGATTATTGCCCACACTAGCTACCGATGTAGCTCGAGTCCGTCAATGGTCGGGCTCGATGGAAATTCCGCATCGCCTCGACTTACTAGTGTCCTCCTGAATTTCTTTACGATCGAGAACGAGCTTTACTCACGATCTTTTACGATAATCTCTTGCTTCAAATTCAGCCTTCTTCTTCTCCTTTCCAAGTTCTTCCGCCTTGCGTGCTCGTTCGACTAGTGTTACGAACTCCTTTATCTCCAAAATACCCACTAGTAGCTTTAAATCTTCATTCAATCCTTCTTCAAATCTTTTGCACATAGCAACCTCATCACCACACACTCCCGAGCATACCGACTAAGTCTTACGAACTCATGTTCGTATTCGACATCTTGTCATACGGCCTTGCTTGAGCTCCAAAAATTTCTTACGTTTCGATCGATGAACCGTTGACTAATATATTTCTTCCAAATTCGTTTGAAAGAAATCCCAAGTAACTTGTTCCTTTGGGACTATGGAAATCAAGGTCCTCCACCAATAGTAGGTGAGTCTCGTAACAAAGATATAGCGCACTTAAGACATTCATCGGTGTGCATGATAGTTCATCAAACACTCTAATGGTGTTATCAAGCGAATTCTACCCTTTCGACATCATCGGTAACTATGGCCTTAAACTCCTCCCCACGCTTCCTAATCAAGTCCACGGTGGTTTACTCACCTCACAGATCGAATCGATGGCATCACGGGCTCTTGGGGTGGATTATTTAAATTTGGGAATGGTTGGACAATGGATTAGTTCGCATATCTTGCGACCCACTCATTCATCATGGTGAAGAAGGCTTGTTTCGCCCTTCATTTTGATTATTCGCGGATGACCGAGGCTCAACAGCGGTGTCCCTTGCGCAGAGCAGCCGCTACACTTTCAACGTCATCCGCCAAGGGTCTCTCTATCCCGGTTCCATCGCTAATCAAAACAAAAATTTCAACCGCCGAAGTCATCACATTATTAAGCACTAACAATTTGGCATGTATAGCTAGACTCACACGCCTATGGTAGTCCTAGAACCGACTAAACCATAGCTCGATACCAATAAAATTGTAACACCCGAACCCGTGACCGTCGCGATTATCGGACACGAGGGTTAACGGCCAAATCCTCTCAAGGTACCAACCAATTTGGCATTTCCAGACAGGCTGGAAAACTGTGTCACTGTCGCCTTAAAATCATATCTCGAGTTCCAAAACTCGGAAACTGATTCCGTAAATTTTCCCTGAATTTCGACTCATATATCCATCCATGGATTTATTTCTAGAATTTTTGGTCAGGCCAATTGGTACAGTTTATTAGTTAAATTCACCCATGTTACAGGGGTCGACTACACTGACCTTCGCGCGTTACAACTTGAATATCATCTTGTACAGAGCACTAATGCTCATGCCGTTTGTTTCTAATGAAACTACACTCAAAGGGGAATCTATTCATATAAGGCATGACTTCTAATTGTTTCTGGATAATTTATGGTAAATTTTCAAAGTCGCGACAGGGGACCCAGAAACCGTTCTGGCCCTGTCTCACGAGAACTTTAATATTTCTTAGTATACTGCTCATATAGTCGTTTCGTTTTGTCCATATAAAAATAGATTCATCAAGGTTCAATTTCATAATTTACTCACTATTTAATTCTACTTCTACTATTTTTAGTGATTTTTCAATCTTATCTCACTGCTGCTGTCCGCAACAGTTACTGCAGTAAACTATGCCAATTTCATGAATCTTTCCTTGGTCATCCATCATACATGACACAAATTATGGCCACCTTATCAAAATTAAAGTTTCTAAGACTCGTGGCTATAGGTTCTAGCATCCCACTCAACGACCACATAGGCCATTTTCACATGGCTTAAAGTTTACAACCCACAGTTCAACAAAATATAATAGCCTATACATGCCAAAGGTTCTTCAACCACGAAGACAATACCAAAAGATTTCAGCCGGTGTGATGACTTCAACGACGGTTCCGATCACGCAAACAATACGAGTCCGAGAGACCTAAAATGGGTGACAAGAAAACACCGAGTGATTTTATAACTCAGTAAGTCATAAGCATTCATCAATCCACTGATAAAGTTACTACAACATGAACAATAAACGAGGCTAGGTACTCATCCATATCGAATCTATACCATAATTCCTCGGACCTTTTGGTCCAATCTCATACCAAGTCATACATCCACATTTCATATTCTACACAACAAGATATTTGAAGCATTTTCACACACTAACTCATTTCCACCACAATCATACAATTTCAATCATCACATAGATTTAAGGCTTAACAAATTCAACCCCGAGCATGAACGTATTTTCTATTCGTCATGAGCTCGAGGTACTTACCGATCCGCTGTCCATACTCAACTCGATGGAGACACACCTCCATATATATAGAGTACGCACACACAGGCTTAATACTCGATTTCGCACACTTAGTGCCACGCAATTTAAGCCCGCACACATAGTGCCATACCCTTCAAGCTCGCACACCCAGTCCAGTATTTTTCCAGCATGCACACTTAGTGCCATATATTTCCAACATGCACACTTAGTGCCAATCTCACACCATACACGTATTGCCCGACACTTAGTGCCGAAAGCAAACTTTCTACACATTTCACTATTTCTTTTACATTCAACAATTGTCATCACTCTATACACATACAATTTCATTTATATATATATAGCATCCCATTAAATACAATTGCATAGATTTTACAATCATTTAAGCAATATCAAACATATGTGCTTAATGACTTACCTTGTGTTGGGCAAAATGGTTCCAACTCGGCTACTCGATGTTCTTTCCTTTGCCTTTGCTTGTTTCTCCACCTCGAGCTTCTTGAGCTTAGTCAATAAATTAACTAGTTTAACCGTCTTGCCAAATATTTATACATATATACATGACATCAACTATACTATCATCATTAATACATCAATTCACAAAATTTTATCTCATGAGCATATGACCCATTTTTACCCCATATGGTCAATGCTTCATTCATTACCCAACTAGCCATTCAACAATTTTCAACCTCATTACCACCCTTTTATGTCTAATTGTCTAAATGAGATTATCAACATGCCTATCTATAGCCGAATGTGCTAAAATTGATCTAACATCACCTACACACTTGATTAAATGGCCGAATACCTATACTATCAATTATGGCATCATTTTTTATTCTTTCAAACACTTAGTTTTCCTCCCATGAACACTTGGCCGAATTTCTTTTCTCTTCTAGCATAGCTTCACACCTATTTGTAACATCCTATGAATCCACATACATCACATTTCTACATAAATTTCTTTTACTTTTCTTCTACTTCCATTCACAACATCAAAGACACCATACACATATATCATTACAAAGCTTGACACTTAGCATGCAAATGACATCCACACAAACCCACCTTAGCGAAACTTAACTCATCTTCATGCCTCACCACCACAACATCAAACATCAAACATCAATGATACCAAGAAGACAACACCCATGGCGAATATCATCCCCATTTCATGGTAAAGGTTTAGACCATGGGTTAGGTGGAACTCAAACTATCAACTAAAAACATGCATGAATCTCATGGATAACATCAACATAGCTTAGTCTAGCAAACTCCCATGGCTGATTTTCTCAAGCTTTCCCCCCTTTCTTCTTAGTACATTCGCCAAGCAAGGAGAAAATGAGAGAATGAACACTTTTTTTTTCCTTTTCTTTGTTTTTCTTCATATTCTCTTTCTTTTTTCTTTTCATTTCTTTATTCTTTCTACATAATCCACTAACTAAACATGTTGGCAACATGTTTCCACTCATAGCATGGCCGGCCATCATGCTTCATTTTGGCTAATTTGACATGCAAGGACAACACTTTCCCACATGTATTAATAGGCCACCTTACATTTGCCTAGCACATTTCTAAATTTTCTCACATAAGTCCTGTTTGATAAAAATTCACTTACAATTAACAAAATCCAAACATGAAATTTTCACACATGCATATATGCATATAATGAGCATCAATTATGATGGTTAATTATTATTATGACTCGGTTTAGTGGTTCCGAAACCACTTTCCGACTAGGGTCAATTTAGGGATGTCACATGTATGTTATTGATGTGAATATGATTTGAATGTTCATTATATGAAAATTTATGAAACATTGATATATTTAATAAAAAGGGGAAGAAATTCCGGTTGAATGGAAGGAAAATTCGATGGATCTCTGGAAAGGAATTGACAGTAAAAAGGATCTAACTCGGACAGATGATCCTATCCTGATATAGCCCTCCCGAAGAATATGTGTAAAATGGATTTAGCCCGGACGGGTAATCCGAATTAGGGTCTGAATTTAGCCTGGATTGGTAATTCAGATCCAAGCTCATTAGAGTAATTGTCGTTGTAGAGGATTTAGCCTGGACTGGTAATCTCGACAATACTCTATGAGTTTATATTACAGGGGATATAGCCTAGACTAGCAATCCCGCTGTAAGGATGAGGTTCGCGGGAGTGTGCTCGTTGAACTGGAAATGTGCGCACATGAATATAAATTGATGGACCAGGAAATTGTACACTAAAGTGTACCTTTGAAAATCTATCAAAATTCCAAGAAATTCAATGGGATAAATATGGAAAAGTAAAAAGGGAATGGAAATCATGGTATTGATGAGCTCATCAATCATGGTATATATTACTGATACATAGAAATTATTGAACTAACTTGAATGTTGAGTTTGTGCATGTTAGGGTAATACTGCATTAAATGGATATTTGAATGTTTATTGTATTGTATTGAAAATATTAGGTAAGTATAATTCTTGTTACATGAGCTTACTAAGCACAAAGTGCTTGCCCTATTTCTTTTTCCCCTATTTTATAGTGTTAAGAGCTCGGAGGTCATATTCGGTCGGAGACACATCACACTATCAACCTCAAGGTTTCGGTATATAAAGAAACTCTATTTTGGAAATCAATGGCATGTATAAGCTAATAAAGTAAATGTTAATGTGAAATGATTGTAAGGTCAGCCATTGGTATGGCTAACAAATCTTGGTTTTGGTATGTGATGAGGTTATCTTATAAATATGCATGAATCTATCTTGAAAATATGTTGAATTGGATTGGTTGATGTGGATTAGTCTCAGTTTAAAATTGTAGGGAAGGTTAGATATCTACAAAGGGGTTATATTGAGTTAAAAAAATTAATTCGTAAACTCTGGTAATGCCTCGTACCCTATTTCGACAACGAATATGGGTAGGGGGTGTTACAACACTTATACAAGCGACCTCAATGACTCAATTAAGTTGTTTGGAATAGTCTAGTACATGTAAATTATCAACATCCATGTGAAGTAATTAAATATTTTCTTTAATGCTAAGAATTTGCATCCAAAGTTAGAAGGGCGATTGGAAGTGAGGGGGGCTATTGAAGTATGTTAGTAATGGGAGATAATGATTTCTTTAAGTTTCCTTGGAAACTAAAATCTTGTGTTTACATGCTAAGAATGTCGTAATTCCTTAATTTGAATTATTTAAATTTTTACTTGTGAACTTTGATATTTATATAGATAGATATGATTATTGTATACATTTATTAATAATTTGAGATATGATAAAATGTATATTTAGTCCAATGAATAGTTGATAAAATGAATTAATGAACAATTAGCCTTAAATTGATAGTATGGAAATGTTATATACAGAGTTGCATTGCTGAATTGATGAGACTGAAGTTGAATAATGTTGATTAATGTATGGAGTTAAATAAAATCTCGTGTTTACATGTTAGGTGAGTTCGTTTGGTTTAATTTTAGTTTATATTGAACTAAAATATATGAACCTAATTGCATAATATTAGATTATATTAATGTTTGTAATTGAAAACAAAAATAATGAATTGCTATTACGTCAATCATTGATTGAGAAACTCGGAGCCATTACTGCAAATTAGCTCTGTAAGTTCATTAAAATGAACTAAATTATATTTCTAGTTGTTTATGAATATTAAAGTTTAAATGATATAAAATTATTGATATTAAATTGATTTGTTGATAGAACATGAATTGTAAAAAGTTACAAAAATGATAATTTCTGATATCAATTGAGACAGGTTGCATTCGCACGTAAGACCATGGCAGTGTTTATATGTAAGACCATAGTTAGGCTATGGAATTCTGATGATAAGACCATAACTGGGTTATAGCACTATGGACGTAAGACCATGGTTGGACCATGGCAGTGTTTATATGTAAGACCATAGTTGGGCTATGGCATTCTGATGATAAGACCATAACTAGGTTATGGCACTACTAATGTAAGACCATGGTAAGGCCATGGCAATGCATATATAAGATCATAGTTGGACTATGGCACAAAGGAAACATGTACCAAGGTTTCAATCGTCTTCACAATGTTCATTGATTAAAAAAAAGGGATGGTTTTTGTTAGAATTAAGTGACCCAAATTCTTATTTAAATAAAATACGATGGAAAATAAAATAAAAGTAAAATCCATATAGAACTAGACTTCTTTTATTTTATTTTAGAATAAGGTTTTTAAACCTTATTAAACTCCATCTATTTTACATTGATTAGGATAAGGTGTTTCAATCCTACTAGAATATGGCTTTGCAAGCCTATAAATAGACATAGTCTATTCCTCTTGTATTTGAGTAAAAATTTTTCGACATAGTGAATTTTCTTCTCCTCTGCCGTGGTTTTTTTCCGAAAGGGTTTCCACGTAAAATTTATGTGTTCTTTATTTTATTTATTTTATTCTATTTTATTTTTAACAAATTGGTATCGAGCTTAGGGTTATTCATCTCGATCACGGTAATGGCGTCTTTGAAGTATGAAATTCATTGTTGGATCACAACACCGATTTGCGTTGTGGCAAATTAAGATGCAAGCGCTTCTTGCAGATGGATCTAGAGGATGCCCTGCTAGGATAGATAAGATGCCTTCGACATTAACAGATGAAGAGAAGAAGCGTAAGGATCGAAAGGCATTAACACAATTACATCGCATTTGTCCAACGAAATTTTGCAGGATGTGATGAAAGAGAAAACCGCATTGCATTATGGAAGAGGCTAGAACAAATATGTATGTCGAAAACTCTAACAAGCAAGTTGCATATGAAGCGGCGTCTTTATGCTCATTGTTTGGAGGAAGGTGCGTCAGTACACGAACACTTAATGTTGTTTAAAGAAATTCTCTCAAACTTGGAGGCCATGGAGGTTCAAGATGATAAGGAAGATCTAGGGTTGATTCTACTTTGTTCGTTGCCCCGCCTTATTCAACCTTTAGAGATACGATTTTATATAGCCGAGTCTCTCACAGCTTGATGAGGTTTATGATTCTTTAACCTCGTATGATAAGATGAAGCATCTTGTGGTTAAACCCAACTCTCGGGAGAGGGTCTCATTGTTCGTGGGAGACAAGACCGGAATGTTGATGATGATCGTGGTAGAACACGAGAACGGAATCCTCGTGGTAAATCTAAGGGTAGATCGAAATCTTCAAGCAGAGGTAAAACTTGCAACTTCGCAAGAAGAAAGGGCACATTAAATCTGAGTGCTATAAGCTACAAAATAAGATTAAAAGGGAGGCTGCGAATCAAAAGGAAAACAACGGAAAATTCGGTGAAGTCGATGTTGTAGAAGACTACGCGATGGTGAACTTCTAGTTGCTTCATCAATGATTCTAAAGTAAGCGAGTGGATACTTGATTCAGTTGCACCTTCCACATGAGTCCCAATCGGGATTGGTTTACAACTTATGAAACGATGTCTGAAGGTGTTGTTTTGATGGGAAATAATGCTTCATGTAAAATCGCGGTGTTGGAACAATTAAAGTTAAGATGTTTGATGGAGTTGTCGAACACTTAGTGACGTGCGGCATGTTCCGAATTGAAAAGAAATTTAATTTCGTTGAGTACTCTTGATTCAAAAGGGCAGATACACACTGAAAGTGGGGTTTTAAAGATTTCAAAGGGTCCTTGTTGTGATGAAAGGGCAAAGAAAGATTGCCAAGTTATATATTTTCTGGGGTTCTCATCACATCGGTGATGCAATTGCCGCTTCCTCTTCCTTGTCGATGATGATATTACTAAACTTTGGCATATCGCCTAGGGCATATGAGTGAGAATGGCATGGCGAATTAAGCAAAAGAGGACTTCTTAATGGGCAAGGAATTTGCAAACCGAATTTCGTGAGCACCTTGTGTTTTGGGAAGCAAAAGAGAGTTCGATTCACTAGAGGAATCCATAACACGAAGGAAACGTTGGAGTATATCCATTACGATCGTGGGGCCGTCGAGTGCCTTGAGAGGTGGAGCTAATTATATGCTAACCTTTATTGATGATTTTTCGAAAAGTTTGGGCGTTCTTCCGAAGCGAAAGCGATGTGTTTTCCACATTTAAGTCTTGGAAAATTATGATTGAAAAACAGACGGAAAAGCAGATAAAATACCTCCGCATGCACAATAGCTTAGAGTTCATTCGATGAGTTTAATAGATTGTGCAAGTCGGAAGGATCATGAGACACTTGACGATTCGTCATACTCCACACAAAAGCGGCGTTGCGAACGAATGAACGAACGATCATGGAGAAGGTTCGATGTATGTTGTCAAATGCCAACTTACCGAAGTCATTTTGGGCGTAGCGACCTCTCTTGCATGTTTTTGATCAACCGATCTCCATCCGTTGCCATTGAGAAAAGACTCCACAAGAGGTATGGTCCGTAATCCCGCTAATTATTCGATTTAAAGATTTTTGGGTGTCCTGCGTATGCTCATGTTGATAATGGAAAATTGGAACCGAGATCCATTAAATGCGTTTTCTTGGTTATAAAGTTGGTGTAAAAGGCTATAAGTTATGGTGTCTGAAAATAGAAAAGTTGTGATTAGCGGAGATGTTGTTTTTGATGAAACTGCTATGCTACCTAACTTATCTCTTAAAGACTCTTCCAATAAAGAAAACCAAAAGCGGTGGAGCATCAGTTAATCTGAATCAACTCCTCAAGCCAAGACAAAATTGAGAATAGAGTTGCTTCTTCACCGCAATACTCTATCGCCAAAAACAGGACAAGAAGAGAAATTAAACCTCCAAAGAAGTATGCCGAGGTTGATCTAGTTGCTTATGCTTTAAATGTGGTGAAGATATAGATGCGAATCAAGAGCCATTTAATTATTCGAGGCGATTAGGCATGAAGACTCGAAAAAGTGGATGTTTGCTATGCAAGAGGAGATGGAATCACTCCACAAAAACAGAACATGGGATCTTGTAAAACTTCCTAAAGGTAAAAAGGCATTCGTTGTAAATGGGTGTTTAAAAGAAAGAAGGACTCAGGGAGTTGAAGAACCCGGATATAAAGCAAGGCTTGTTGCAAAGGGTTCTGATCAAATTCCGAGTGGACTTCACAGATGTGTTCTCTCCAGGTTGTTAAGCATAGTTCGATTCGAGCTTTGCTTGGTATTGTTGCCATGCATGATTTGGAGCTTGAGCGGTTAGATGTAAAAGCGCATTTTGCATGGAGAACTTGAGGAAGATATTTACATGCAACAACCAGAGGGTTTTATAGTCTCGAAAAAGAGGACTATGTTTGTTTGCTGAAAAAGTCCCTTTACGGTTTGAAACAGTCACCAAGACAGTGGTACAAGAGGTTTGATTCCTTTATGACTTCTCATGATTTCAAAAGAAGTAGTTTTGACAGTTGTGTCTACTTTAAGAAAAACAGTGATGGTTCTTTTGTGTATTTACTTCTTTATGTTGATGACATGTTGATAGCAGCAAAAGATAAAAGAGAGATAAGAAAGGTTAAAGCCCAACTAAGTGAAGAATTTGAGATGAAAGATTTAGGACCAGCAAAGAAGATACTTGGTATGGAGATTCTCAGAGATAGAAAAACAAGTAAATTGTACCTAAGTCAGAAGGGGTACATTGAGAAAGTTCTTTGCAGGTTCAATATGCAGAGTGCTAAGCCTGTTAGTACTCCTTTAGCAGCCCATTTCAGACTTTCATCGGCCTTATCTCCTCAATCAGATAATGAGATTGAGTACATGTCACATGTTCCATACTCTAGTGCAGTGGGATCTCTCATGTATGCTATGGTTTGTTCACGTCCAGATTTATCATATGCAGTCAGTGCAGTTAGCAGATACATGGCGAATCCTGGTAAAGAACACTGGAAAGCAGTTCAGTGGATTTTAAGATACTTACGAGGCACTACTAATGTTTGCTTACAGTTTGGAAGAACTAAAGATGGAGTTATAGGGTATGTTGATGCTGATTTTGCTGGAGACCTTGATAGAAGAAGATCTCTCACAGGTTACGTCTTTACAATCGGAGGTTGTGCAATTAGTTGGAAAGCCACTTTGCAAACTACGATCGCTTTGTCTACCACTCAAGCTGAGTACATGGCGATTCTTGAGGCTTGTAAAGAAGCTATTTGGTTGAAGGGACTATTTAGTGAACTCAATGAAGACCTTCAAATCAGCCACGATTTTTGTGACGATCGAGTGCCATCTTTCTTACAAAAGATCAAATGTTTCATGAGAGAACAAAACACATTGATATTCGGTATCATTTTGTTCGTGATATTATTGCTCGTGGTGATATTGTTGTGAGCAAAATTAGCACTCATGAAAATCCTGCAGATATGATGACTAAGTCACTTCCTATAACCAAGTTTGAGCATTGCTTAGACTTGGTTGGTGTTCATTGTTGAAGTTAAACCCTTAAGGGGTTTTTGGAAGAGGTGAAGAACTTGTTTATTGAAAGTTCGCGATGAAGAACTTGTTCATTGAGAATTTGTGTCAAGGTGGAGATTGTTAGAATTAAGTGACCCAAATTCTTATTTAAATAAAATACGATGGAAAATAAAATAAAAGTAAAATCCATATAGAACTAGACTTCTTTTATTTTATTTTAGAATAAGGTTTTTAAACCTTATTAAACTCCATCTATTTTATATTGATTAGGATAAGGTGTTTCAATCCTACTAGAATATGGCTTTGCAAGCTTATAAATAGACATAGTCTATTCCTCTTGTATTTGAGTAAAAATTTTTCGACATAGTGAATTTTCTTCTCCTCTGCCCGTGGTTTTTTTCCCGAAAGGGTTTCCACGTAAAATTTATGTGTTCTTTATTTTTATTTATTTTATTCTATTTTATTTTTAACAGTTTTGATGATCGTTTAACATACTTTGCGTGAGCTCCGGTAAGAGTTTCGATTGACTTCACTACGACAAATATGGAAAGGTATGGTGTGCCAATGACTAAAGTATGAATATTCATGAATATGAAAGGTATGATTTAAGAGATGCTATGTCTATGTACTATATCTTACCATGTGATGATATCGGTAAGTTATGTGTTTAATCATTAGCTTGTGGCTATGGTAAGTGTTTAATATGCACTAAGACGTGTGTATGAAATTTATTGAAATGATGATACATGGAAAACATGATATATGCTTGAGTTAGATTATTAAAGTTGCAAAATAAATTCAAATGCTTTAGATATACTTGTGTTTATTCAAATAAGTGAAGTTGCTTAATGTGGATTGGTTTGTGCCATAATATAAGTACATTATTGATCGATCTATGCAAAGCTATTCATGTAGTAAGTGGTGTGAATTGAGATATATGTTCAAACCATCTAAAGGTGAATACTTGTGAAAATTGAGTATAGTATGAAATAAAGTGATGAAGGCATGAAATTGAGATGGTGATATCTTGTAATTGTATGTTTAGATAGTAGTATGATGATATAATTCAATTTGAGCATTCATGTATTATATCTGTTTTAAAATGTTTGGATTATAGAAATATCACTGAGTTTCCGTGCGTAGGTTAGGTACTCTATTTTGATCACCGACTCAGCATCCAACAAAAACAATCCCGATCTTAAGTGTTGTAATGGCATGTACCTAGGATGTCTTTGGTTGTTAGTTGTTTTGTGAATGTGATGTAAATTGAGTTATTGGAATACGCTTATGATTACTTATGAATTGGTTGTTAAATGCTTTGATTGGTTGGTAATATTCCGTAACCCTACTCTGGCGATGGATACGGGTTAGGGGTGTTATAGTGAATATGTTATATCTAATTTGTTGCATGAGTTATAGATAAAATATTAATTTAGAACCTTTACCATTTTTAATGACTTTTAAAATATAAAAAATTAAAAATATAAAATTCATAAATTATTTTCAAAATTATAAAACTTAAATTAAATAATACAAAAATTATATAAAAGAAACACTAAAATGCATATAATTTAGAAATAAACCTGTAAAAATTAAAGATATATATATTTTCTTTACTTTTGCTTCTCATTCATCTATGTCACGATCTTTATAAAAGCTTATAGATAATGATGATTATAACAATGATAGTCATATATGTTCCTGAAATATTATTTGATATTTTTTTAAAATGATAATCCAGATTCCTTAATATTAAACAAAATTTATGGATATTAGGAAAATAAGCTTGAAATTTTAATTGGAAATACAGAATAACTCAACATCAATAAGTCTAGAAATTTATAGCAATAAAATATAATTTTAAAAAGTTCAATTATTAAATTAAAAATTAATAGCAAAGTGATCAAAGAATAATTAAATATATACTATTCTTATAATTTATCAAAAATAGATTAATTTTAATTATTAAATTAAAATTATAACTAAAGGCAAACTTAGAATAAAATTTACGGTAAACTACAAAAACAGTCACTTTTGTTTGCCTCAGATTACATTTTAGTCACTTATGTTTGAAATGCTACGTTTTAGTTACATTATCGTTTAGTTACGAAGCGGTCACTTTACTGTTAAACTTCGTTACCTCCCTAACGGCGGTCCTACGTAGCAATCTAAATTAAATCTATTTAATTAAAAATCTATTTTCATCCTAGCAACTGGACATCCAAGTTGATATTTAAAGCTCATTTGGACTGCCACGTAGGACTATTGTTAAAAAGGTAACAAAGGTTAAATGTAGAGGGATCACTTCGTAACAAAACGATAATGTAAGTGATTAAAGTGTAATATGAGACAAACAAGGTGACTATTTTTATAGTTTACCCTAAAATTTAATATTGATGGGAGTCAGAGTATCAACAACTCTACTTGTGTCCTAAGAAGAAAAATAGATTTTTTTAATAGCTACACTAAGAACCACAAAAAAATAAAAACAAAAGTGGGAACTTATTTATTATCCCCCACAAACAGACGAGGATTCGGCTTAGACTTCTTTATTGGTCAGATAGATAATGCTGTTTCATCCAACGTTCACTATATTTCTTCTTGGATAAACCCCCACCACTTCCCCTTCATTTATTACTAATATTAGCACATCATTTTCCATCACCTTTTTTTCCAACAATGGCTACCACCGTCGTTGCTACTTCTTCTTTTATAGGCATCCGCCTTTTTTATGTCTACTCAACCTCTGGGAGGGTCGTGGCTAGGTTCAACTTTAGGGGTAAAAAAGCCACCAAGAAAGTATCTAAACCAAACTCTGATCGCCCATTATGGTATCCTGGAGTTGTAGCACCTGACTGGTTCGACGGTAGCTTGATTGGTGATTACAGGTTCCAAACTTTTGGGTTGGGGAAGCCTGTTGAGTATTTTTCGTATGATTTTGGATTCTTTGGATCAAAATCTAGCAAAGAACATGGAAAATGACATCACTGGGACCCGGACTGAGGTCGCCGACGTAAAGCCAACTCCATTTCAGCCTTACAGCAGGGTCTTTGGCCTGTAGAGGTTCCGTGAGTGTGAGCTGATCCATGGATGTTGGGTCATGTTGGCTATTGTAGGTGCCTTTACTATTGAATGGCTCACTGGAGTCACTTGGAAAGATGTTGGAAAGGTTAATTACTTGCCTATTGTCCTTAGGCTTAACTCTATACCTTTTTTAGAAACCATTGAAATGAATATTGTTTGGTTATTTTTCAAGTGAAGCTTGTTGAAGGATCATCTTACCTAGGCTAACCCCTTCCATTCTCGATGACAACATTGATTTGGATTAAAGTGTTGGTGATTGGGTACATTGAGTTCCAAAGGAATGCAGAGCTTGACCCTGAGAAGAAGCTGTACCCTGATGAGAAGTACTTCGACCCTCTTGGTTTGGCGTCTGACCCAAAAAAAAAAGCCACCCTTCAATTGGTTGAGATCAAGCATGTTCATCTTGCCATGGTTGCTTTCTTGGGTTATGCAGTCTAGGCTGCTACAACATGCAAATGTTCTCTCAATAACTGGGCTACACACTTGAATGACCCTTTTCACACCACCTTTATTGACACATTCACCTCTTAAAACAATTCCTCTACTTCCATCAGAGTTTGCTTCACATGTTATTAGTATGTGCCTTTTTGAGTTGTAAAAAGACTTGGTGTAACAAAATTTGCTACAGTTTCAACAGTGAATGCTATTTAGCTCATATTTGGCTAGCTAGGTTTTCTGATAACTGTTTTTGCATGATATTATTAACTAAAATGAATTTGCTAATCGTAGAAAGCAGAGCTTATGAAATTTTGAAAGACTTGATTCCCAGTCTTGTGCTAGCTGAACAAATTTTCAGGAATAAATGTATTTTAAATCTTCAACAACTTAATCAAGCATTTATATCATTTTAATCAAATGAATATTACATTTATACATTTCATTCCAGAGAACCTTTCTATTACTTTGAAGATGTGAGGTTTATGGAAAAAAAAAACACTTCAAAGAGGTGAGAAATAAATGAAATTATGCTCAACTCAACAATCTATAATTTCATATTTAGGTTTTATTGGCCAAACTTGTATAATTTCAATATTTTCCAACACTGCCAAGGTTTTATTGGCACTAATTACAAATCTATTTCATAAAGTGTTATTAGAACAAACAAAGACCAACGTTCCATACAATATTAAAGCTCAACTAATAGAATGAGGAAGCGGTTGAGGTCCTCAAGACAAAGCCTCGAAAGGGTAGTAAAACCTAACACTTTATGAAGGAAGAATGAGTAGGTATTGCTTGAAATAGGATTCCATACCCATAAATTGTAAGAACGAAAAGACTTAGACGCATATCTTCAGCTAACCAACCATCAAGGTGATTCAGTCTTAAATGCGGACAATCTCTATCTATATCATTATTCGCGTGATAGAGGAAATTTCTTTTCTTTTTTTTTTTTGACAAAATCCTTTGATTTGTCTCCCTACATTATTGTTTTGCTCTGTGAATATATTAGTTTCTTAACAATATTACTTTTTCCTGGGTCTTATTTTTTGTGCAGTCTATGGCAAATGGGTGAAGATTGAACAAAAATGTTTCATGTACATCTGCATTGTAGTTTTTTATGATAGAATTAGAACGAAATAGTATCACATTATTGTTTATTTTATTTTTGAAATTATGGAAGTTAGTATGGAATTAACATTTACTTCAACTTTGACGGGGAATAACTTGTTTTGAGAGAAAGTCTAAGAACCTTTAACTTCTGAGTGAATGTCTCTACTTTTTTCCCTAAACATTCAGCTTTCATTAAATGAAAGGTACAGACATAACAAAACCCTCACAAAAAGACCAAGAAAAAATACGACCAATTGTCCAAAAAAGACCCTTTTCTTAAAAAAATTACAGAAATGGGCCAATTTTTTCTAATATGACTAGAATGATCCATTTTTACAAAAACGCACTGAGCTGGCTTCATTTTCAAGGGAAACACAGAAAAGCACATCCAGCTCAGCGTTTTTTTTTCCTGATGTCAGGTAAAACACGCTTACGTGGAAGTATTTTTGTAAAAACCATCCATGTGGGCGCACTTTTGCCCGTGCTTCTACAATCAACTCCAATGGCTATTTGAACTAGCCGTTGGCCCCCCAACGATAGAAAAAAAAAGAATAAACCCCTCCACACACAATTTTCACAAATTCTCTCCTAATTTCTCAAATTTCTCACAATTCTCAAAAAGCTCTCAAATTATTATCCTAAATTCTATTTTTATCTAAGTTAATATTTTTATTATTTTTTATTAGTAATTCGAAGAAATATTATTTTTATTAAAAATTTGTTCGTGTTCAATTTAACAATGGTCGGGTCTTTAATCCGTCTTGATGACAAGCACATCTCCGTCAATCAATTGCAGAATAAATTTGAAATTTTTTTAAATTTTTTAAATTTTTTATTTCATAGTTATAATTGAACTTAGTATTTTTATAATTTTTTATCTAAATAGGTGGAAGATCGAATTTTGCAATGTCATATTCGTAATTTACCTAGTCTTCCATCATTGTTAATCGAAACACACTTGAAGGAAGGTGGTTTTTTCTACGTGACCTACTTAGTCCTGGAGTGTAAGTTGAACTCGAAACTCATAAGTGCGTTGGTGGAAAAGTGGAGACCAGAGACGCACACATTCCATATTCCATGCGGTTAGTGTATTATCACTCTAGAAGACGTGCATTTACACCCCGTGGACGGATTGGTAGTCACCGGGTTTGTTCAATCTGCTAATTGTGGGACCATATGTTATGAACTTTTGGGTGTGGTACTAGAGATGGTTACCGAAGGTTGGATTGAAATGGCCTGGTTATGAAATAATTTCGCGGAGCTGGTGGAGGATTCTACTGAAGAGAGAAGATTACGATAAGCTCCGGCGTACATCCTTCAAAGACTATTCGATTGAAAGTCGAGAACGACAATGATTCGTCTAGCCGAAAACATAAGTGCGATTTCAGGTAAAGTTTATTACTATAAATATCACAAATTGGCTCGTTTTTAAATTTTTTTTTTTTGCAATGCAAGAAAACTGTTGGAAAAAAATTGTTTTCAAACAAGATTTTTTCCAACAATTTTGACCATGTTTCTACAGTCTTTAAATGTAAATTCTTTTATCGTGTTATTTAGGGTGTGTTTGGTTGGGATTCTGCGTATCCAAATTCCATTTTACTAAGGTTTACTAAGGGTGTGATGAATTGAAACGTTGATTATAAGATTTAGATATGAATATAAATTGCTATAAATAAAATCTAGTAACACAAGCTAATGGTGAGACTAATAAGCAAAGAATTGAGAGTTTCTAAATGTTTGGCCAATGAGAAGATGAAATTGAAACTTGATACTTGTTAGTATGTGCATAATAAGAATGAGAAACCTTGTAATTATGATACTAGTGTGACAACAAAAGAGCTATGTGGCTAAATTATTGAAATGGTGTATGACTCGAATAAGAAAAGGGTAATTATAGTGTTATGAATAAATTCTCACCTTAAGAACAAAGGTATCATCATAAATAGAACCACCCTAATTGTTTAATGGGAATAAATTAAATGAATTGATCAAAATGGCTTGAGAGGTAATAATGTGCTAATGAGATATGGAACAAGTTCCTTTTAATATGTGGATTAAATGAAATTTACATAATATTCATAAAATACTCTAGTTATAATATGATTAGGTGAGGTAGGATAATTCACAAGTACTTACTAAGATTTCAAGATTACTGCATTATTTGTTTTAAATAGGGGTGAGTATTCGATCGAGTCGAGTCGAATCGAGTAAAAAATTTTCGAGTTAGTCGAGTTGACAAATCCTATTTTAGCAACCGAACTCAATTTGAAATTTTTTTGAATTGAATCGAATCGAGTCAAAAAATTTCGAGTCAAATCGAGTCGAGTTAACGAATCCTATTATTTATACTTAATGTTATGTTTAGATTGACCGATTATTTAACTAGTAGATGAAGTACAAGATTATTTAACTACATGCATAATATAATGATTTAGTTTTTTAACTTAATGAGTAAACATTTATCAAAACAACGTAGTTTTACCTTTTAACTTAATTATTTTGAATTTTGACTTTTAATAAAGTAAACATTTATCAAAACTACGTAGTTTTGTCTTTTCTTATTCGGATTTTTGGATAACTCGAATTGTGTAATTCATATTCGAATTAAACCGAAAAACTTAATTTTTTATTCGAGTTGATCCGAATAACTTTATTAACTCAAATAATTTAAACTATTTAATTCAAAATTTGAATTTTTTATCGAGTTTTTTGAATCGAATCGGATTTTGCTCACCCCTAGTTTTAAACGCATATGTGAACTTTTCTATAAAGATGGAACTATGGCTTGGAGGCATCGCATCAACACTTGTAGATTGTCAAGGTTGAACCTTTAGTGTTGTTTTATAAATGCTAGAAATGGCATGTACATAGAGGCTTAGACCCTTGAAGAGTTTGTAATTATTTGTTCTATGTTAATTAGTGACAAATGTATTTGAATTGGATGATTTATAAGTTATACCTTGAAACTTGAAATTATTAAGTATGACCTTGTGATGAATACGAGTTTAAATGTTGTTTGAATGTGTTTAAAAAGATTTAAATATTGTTGATATGGTTTGGTTGTGTTTGGAGGTGAATTGTAGTGTTTTTGGATTGATTTTTAGTTTTAGTGGCCCAATTTTGAAAACTATATTAAGATATCAAAACTTAGGAAGACAGTAGCTGAAAAGCTACAATATTTGGGCTAAGGTGTCAATACCTATCTCCCAAGTTCCTATAAGCCTAAGGTATCAGAACATGGAGTCTAGGTATCATAACTAGCCTTCTAGACAGTGCCCTTACACAATTTTGTGAATTTTGAGCTTACCGAAGCTTGTTTTTGGTCCCTAACACCTCCAATCACCCGCGAATTGCTTCTAAATGATTTTAAGATGATATTACCAAAATGTTTTAAAGTTTGAACTATGAAAAATCCTCTAACTTTCTAAATACCAAAAATTTTAATTAAAGTCATTGGGCTATACATATTCATTTTATGAATTGGAAACATCCCTAAATGCATTAAACAACCTGAATTGACCTTGATTTACATCTAAATCTTTTTAAATATGATCAATTTAGTTTTAAAGATAAGTATATGGCATAAAAAGACAATTTTTATAAAGACTGGTTTTGTATAAGTTAGAAAATGACACTTTAGCATCTCGTAATTCATTGAGACATGTAACACCCCTAACCCTTATCCGTCGCCGGAATAGGGTTACGAAGCATTACTAAACTTTTCAGATTAAGTACAGACATTTCATATCATTTAACATACATATCAGAAACTAATAACAATCACTAATATTGTCTCTTATATGAGCCCTCGAGGCTAAAATATGCATTTGAAAAAAATCGGGAACTCATAAATTTTTTCTAGAAAATATAAAAAAATTTTCAAAGGAGCAGGGGACACAAGCCCGTGTGGCCAGGCCGTGTGGCTGACAAGGTTGGAAGACATGCCTGTGTCTCAAGTCATGTGGGCATTCGAAATAGGGGCACAGGGTCGTGTCCAAGCCCATGTCCAAATTAGGGTGCTTACTAACTTAGGTCACACGGTGTGAGCATACTAACTTGTAATATTAAGGTGCAGGGGTCACACGGCCAAGCCACATGCCCGTGTGCTAGGTCGTGTGAATATTTTGAGCATTTTGTTTCTAAATTTTAAAGATGCAGGAGACACACGGCCAAGCCACATTGTAACACCCCGTACCCGAGACCGTTTCCGGAGTCGAACACGAGGTGCTAACCGACTTAATTCATTTACTCTCACAGTCCATTTAAAAATTTCCCAGACGACTGGCTAACTGCGTCACTGTCACCTTAAAAATCATAACTTGAGTTCCACAACTCGAAAATCAGTTTCGTAATTTTTCCCCAAAACTAGACTCATATATCCATCTACAGATTTTTTTCTAGAATTTTTGGTCAGGCCAATTAGTACAGTTTATTAGTTAAAGCCTCCCCTGTTACAGGGTGCGACTACACTGACCTTCATGCATTACGATTTGGATATCTCCCTTTACAGGGCTTCAATACTGATGCCGTTTGTTTCTATAGAAACTAGACTCAAAAAGGAATCTATACATATATGGCATGACTTCTAAATGTCTCTGGTTAATTTATAATGAATTTCCAAATTCAGATCAGGGGATCCAGAAACCGTTCTGGCCCTGTCTCACGAAAACTTTAACATCTCATAATATACTGTTTATATGAACATTTCGTTACTTTCCTATGAAAATAGATTCATCAAGGTTCGATTACATAATTTATTCGCTATTTAATTCCATTCCTACTATTTTTAGAGATTTTTCACATCCACATCACTGCTGCTGCCAGCATCTATTTTTAAGGTAAACTTTACCTATTTCATGATCCTCCATGGATCAACTAGAGTTTGTCATACATATACCAAAAGTGATTATGAATAACCATTCCCATGACTAACCGTTACCAACATTTCCATACCTCTCGACGGATGACATACAAAACGATTGTAATGCTATGATCAAAGTGTACTTAAGCCATTTTCGCATGGCTATCCAAATTTACACAAAACCGAAAGGTACATGACCTACAACAAAAGGGTAGTCCTATACATTAACCAAAATATCCTCTCACTACTAGTCTATTCTATACATGCCATAAGATATTCCAAAACGTAGCAGTACCAAACAGTGGATGGTGATAATGTGACTAGTTGTTTGACGATCCCGAGCCTGTAGCTTCCAAATGAGATCTATAAAACGGAGGAAACAAAGTACGGAATAAGCATTACAATGCTTAGTAAGTTTTAAGCCGTGTCAACGGATAACAATCGAATTATAACATAGTTGTTCGTATTTTTATTTCACTCTTCCTTCGGGCATACCATCCCCTTTTCTGAATATGCATGTCTCATCATATGTAATAGGCAGATAAATTCTCACTTGATGGTGACCTCTTATGATCATAGGTACATTATATATTTTTTTACCTGACTTTCCACATTGACCAAATGCACAATAATCATAGAACAGTCTCATTGCTTTACTCACATGTGCATCACATAACGACCTTGTGATTTAGTCTAAATCAAACTTAAATATAATCTCAAAATACATACCTGACCAACTTAACGCATTAAACGTATTTATTACTAATTTTCACTGTGAAGTCGCATAATCTTACGCTTTACTTGAATCTTCAGCAAAACCTTTAGTTCGGGGCTTACCCGGACAAAATCTCCACACGTAGTCATCGGGTCATTAGAGCTCGGATATAGTACGAGCACGAAGCCTAGGTCATTAATCGGTGATAATATTCTCGCATAAAGCCTGCGGGGTTTTAACCCGGATATAGTACTAACACAAATGCCCTTCGGGACTTATCACATTTATACACTTCCACATCCATCACGTTGGCCACTCTATTTATCACATATATACACTTTCACATTCATCACATTGGCCATTCGGCCTTATCACATATATACACCTTCACATTCATCACATCGGCCATTAGGCCTTATCACATATATATACACTTTCACATTCATCACATCGGCCATTAGGCCTTATCACATATATATACACTTTCGCATTCATCACATCGGCCATTAGGCCTTTTCACATATATACACTTTCACATTCATCACATTGGCCATTAGGCCTTATCTCATATATGCACTTTCACATTCATCACATTGGCCATTCGGCCTTATCACATATATACACTTTCACATTCATCACATCGGCCATTAGGCCTTATCACATATATACACTTTCACATTCATCACATCGGCCATTCGGCCTTATCACATATATATATCTCATACATATTTCATATTTTTCTTGTACATCAATTTCAGCAATAGCTTATAAGCAACTCAAATAGTTTCATCAAAGTTTACAACAAAATCACATATTCACTACAAGCAGTTTTCCTGAGCAACAGTCACTAAATTGTTTATAACTTGAGCTACAGAACTCAAAATCAATTGCCGTTAATTTTCCCCGAATGTAGACTAATGTATCTTTCATTCATAAAATTTTCATAATTTTAGGTATGGCCAATCAATACCAGATTTTTCTTAAAGTTTTCCCCTGTTTCACTATTCGACTAATCTGACCACTCTTCACTACGAATCAGATTTCCCATTGTACAGAATTCAAAATGTGTTATATTCATTTCATTTGAAACTAGACTCATTAAGGAGTCTAAGCATATAAATTTTACCTTATAACCATTTTTGTGCAAATTATAACGATTTTCTAAAAACAGAACAGGGGATTTTGGAGTCATTCTGACACCGTCTCACACAACTTTAAATATATCTTTATAGGAAATTTCTTTGCTCACACGGCCTCTTTTATAAGGAACTAGACTAATTAAGCTTTGATTACATATTTTATTCAGCCTATAATTCCACACCAACAATTTATGGTGATTTTCTAAAATCACGTTACTGCTGCTGTCCTAAGCAAATTATTACAATTTGCTCTTAAATTTCCAAGTCCAAACACTTATGAACTTACCATTTGAGTTTAAAACATATCATGGCCACATCATATCTTATTAAATCAACTCATTATGTTCTATTATGATTGAATTTACTCAACGTTTAATCACTTAAAACTTACCTCGGATATTTTGAATAGTTGCGGATAGGCTACTCGATTGCTTTTTCTTTTCCTTTATCTGATTTTGACCCTCTTAGCTTTTGAGCTTGATTCAAACAAATAGATCTTATTTAATAACTTATCAAATTAGCTATTCGATTAAATACATGTATATTATACAATTAAGTGCGAATGATTTTATTAACTAGTTATTCAAGCATTATACATATGCTCTACTCATGCCCCATCGAACATAATACTAGCTTAATACCTTGCATATTAGGATTTCATAGACATCATTTAGTTTCACATAGTACACATATTGTCCCAAATCGACACAAGAGTCAAACGCATCACTCAAAATGCGAAATCCAATTAAGTCTACCATTATAGCATTATCATATTTATGTACTTGGTAAGTTGGGTTTGAACACGTTTGGCACTAGGTGTCCAACCAAATATTCCTTGAACACTAAACTCAATTTATAATCTTTCCTAATTAAAATATTTAACACCGATTAGACATGTTTACAAGCCTAGGCTGAATATTATTTTAGACATTCGAGAAATCATTTCTCAACTCGTGATTCACTAACTTGGGAGTTATTTTCTAACAAATTTTAACTTACTCTAATACCGAATGCTACTCAAGCTTTAAGCTCATGTCCTTTCATTATTAAGCAAATGTTATAACATAACTAACATCCCCTTTTCAATTCGAACATCAACACATAAAGAAATTAAACACAAAGATTCATAGCCGAAACCTATACATAACATCATTCAAGGTTTAATCCCCTAAATTCATGCACAAAGCCGAACCTATTGAGAGATGTATATAAAACAATATCTAGTTAGTACATTCAAGCACCTACGGCATTCCCTTCAATTTAATACTAAGACAAACCAAAAGATTTATTCATGTAAATTCAAAAATTTCAAGTTCATCTCTTTCACATATAAATACCAAAAATTAAGTATTAGTAGCTTAAACTCTATTAAACCTTAAAACATCAATCTATCCCCTACCATTTTCCCCCATGGCCGAATGCTCAAGACACCATAAAACTAAAAATTTTGTCATGGGCTATGTAATGAACTTAACATCTAACTCAAAATATGCTAAAAAAATCCATAAGCTAACATGAATTTCTCACCTTATTCATGACTTAGAATCACCGAATGGTTGCTCCCTCTCTCCCTCTTAGAATCGGCCAAGAAGAAACAAGAATAAAGACTTGTTTCTTTCACCCCTTTCCTTCTTTCTTCTTCTTCTTGTACGGCTAAGAAGAACAATGTGATGCCTTTTTTTCTTTCCTTCACCCTTCATCCCCCTTATTTTATTACTAACTCATTATTTTATTCTTTCCAACATGAACATTAGCACACCATGCTTAAAATATGCTATGACCCATAGCATGGCCGGCCACTAGCTCAATTTTTTGGGCAATTTGACATGCAAACCCCTCACTTCTATAACATGCATTAACAGGCCACTTTACATTTGCCTAGCACACTTATAAATTTTCTCACATAAGTCCTATTTACTAAATTTCACCTACAATTAGCAAAATTCAAATATGAAATTTTCACACATGCATATATACATATAGTAAGCATCAAACATGACAGCTAATTATTTTTATGACTCGGTTTTGTGGTCCCGAAACCATTTCCCGACTAGGGTCATATTAGGGCTGTCACACACATGCCCATGTGCTAGGCCGTATGTCACACACGGCTGAGACACACACTCATGTCTCTGCCCGTGTGAACGAAAATAGGTCATTTCAAGGCCACACTTCTCACCCATTTAGGTATCAACCTAAACACAACATTTTAACACATCAATATACCACAACAAAGCATTCAAAACAAGCCAAAGTCATGTTTTATATACAATATATCATCATATATACATGAAATACTCAAACTTACCTATTTAGTCTATTTAACAAATTTTACTAAGGTTTACTACTAACTAAATACCTATAAGCATATATTCATCTTAACCACATCACAATTTACTTCATTTCTAAATAAAAATATATATTTAGGTTGATTATGTAAACAAAACATCATTCATAACATCTATACATGTCAACTTTAATCTAATCCACATCAATCCCTATACATGCCATATAAACCATATTGAACGCTTCAAAAACCACCGGAATAAGCTGAATAGTGTGACTTGATATGCTGATCCGATCTTTTAACCTCTCAAAAATCTAAAAAGACGTTAAATAACACGAGCAAGCTTAATGAAGCTTAGTAAGTTTGATGGTTTAAACATAAATCTTACCGAACCTACTATAACAAATCAATTTAAATAAATTCATTTAATATAAACTCCCTGCCAATCACAACTTCAATCGATGAATACACTTATTTCAGATCAATACTAATAACAAACAATATGTTTTTCAATTTCAATTTCATAAGTCACTTAACAAATCTTCCCAAATCGGAGAATGGCTTACGGATAAGAGTACATTGTTTTCAGAAGCCCAAAGGCTAAACAGAAACTCATAAGAGTTAAGCAGAAGTTCATGAGAACTAAATGAAAAGTAAACACAAAAGTTCGTAACAAATGCTGAACCTTGGATTGCTTGGGTAATTTACTATCATTTTCCTCCAATGTCGTCAATTCTCCAAATGCCGAATGTACTCAAATCCCGCGTTCCATTTAATCCGAATGTTCAATTCAAACTTATAACTTTAACAATATTTCATTTTCAACAATAAAAAATGGATAATACCATTCATCAATTCAATATAAATATTAAAGTTTAACCGTACGAACTTACTTGAGTTAAATTGTAATATTTGCAGTCGTATTCTGTTAATTTTCCTTTTTCATGAGTATTTATAGGATCTTGATCTAAAATATAAAATTACTCATTCATTAGCATATATTTCAGTTCTAATTCATTTCACAGTTAGTACCCTTCAATTTTCAAATTTACACAATTACCCCAAACGTTCACAACTTTTACAATTTAGTCTTTAACTAATTAATCTTATCAAATTAACTAATTTTTCTCAATTAATAATTTATCTAAATATTTTAGGCTATCATACAGCCCTTGATAAAACAAAATTTAATACCAAACCCTAATTCTTTAATTCTTCACAATTTCATCCTAAAATCAATATTTAACAAAATCACTTTATAAAATCATCATACAACAAAATTAAAGCTCTAAATCCATCTTATTCATCTAAAACATCTAATACTCATTAATGAAAACTTTCAAAATTTTCAATAAAATCAAAAACTAAGGTAATATTAAGTTGGACTTAATTGTAAAAGTCTCAAAAATGTAAAAAAAATACAAGAAAAGGGAAAGAATTAGACACGCATGCAACAAAATATGAAGAACCAGCTTAGAAATTCTCTACCATGTCAGTTTACTGAAGTTGAAGAAGAAAAATGTCTAGAATTCTCTTATAATTTCAATTTGTAGTTTTACTTTCATATAAATTACCATTTTACCATCCATTTAATTTATTTTATTATTTCACACTTAGCTGCTGTCCCATGCCTTTATTTTGGGCTTAATTTATCCTTAAGTCCTTATTTATTTATCAAGCCATTAATCAGTATTTCTTATAATTCACAAGTTTTCTACCTTTTTCAATTTAGTCCTTTTTAATTAATTAACTATCAAAATGTTAATATTTTCTAACGAAACTTTAATACTACCTTAATGACACTTTGTAAATATTTATGAAAATATTTATGGCTTGGTTTATAGAATTGAGGTCTCGATATCTCATTTTCTAAAACCACTTGACCTAATTATTTTTATTAAATACAAATCACTAATTCAAAAATCTTTCTATAACTATATTTGACTCGTAAATACTAAATAATAAAATTTACGAGCTTACTCATTGAATTTAGTGGTCTCGAACCACTGTTTCCAACACCACTGAAAATTAGGCTGGTACAGGACAAGTAAAGAGTGTTACAAACACCTTCAGCCACCTTGGACTGGGGAGAGTTGGTTATGAAAGGGGAGAAACCGTGGGCTCTACCCAACCTTCAATAACGAAATAATCAGATTTGGTGCGACGATTTTGATCTTCTTTATATTTCAAACCCAAGGAAGCGAAGGAGGAAGAGATGTTACCTAAAAGCATTGGGTAAGTTAGAGGAACTAGGCTCGATGCCACTACAAAATGACCAAAGAAAAGTCTTTACTGGTCACCAATCAAAGGCTGATGACAAAGAAGAGGCAAGGTCTAAACTTATTTTGCTCGAAGAGAAAGAAAAGAAAAGCCTAAAAGGCAAAGGAAAGAAGTTGGATGATGGCTAGCACGAGACTAACACAAAGGTAAAAAAGGTTGCTTGGAAAACCTAGGGAGAAGGCAAAGAGATTTAAGTTTAGAAAGCAACAAGTGGTCTTGTATTATTCCCCTCACTTTAAGATTTTTTTTGTCCATTGCTTTTATTTTTATAAACAACAACTTCTTGCAAATTTAAATTATTCTATGTTCATAGTGTTTGTCATGTTAGACGATGATACAAAATCTTCATGCAACCTTTGCACATTTCTCATTGAGATAAGATATACCCATCTTTATTATGGCCATTCATTTACTTTTCTTGTGCTCTTTTGGATTAGGTGACACAATGTTAATCAAAATTTTTAGGGTAAAATACACTAGTAGTCACCCAACTATTAGTAAATTTCCTTTTTGATCACCCAACTATGAAAAGTTACAAAATGATCACCCAACTATTCAATTTTGTCTTTTTTTGTCACCAGTTGGCTAATGGTGGCAGCTTTTAAAATTGGCATAATAGCAACTGTAACCCTTAACATTTAAATACGTTGTGTCTATTTAGTCTTTATTCTAAAAAATTTAACCCTCAACATTTACATATTATGTAATTTGGTCTTTTTTGCAATTTTTCTTTTCTTTGACCCTTTCATCTAAAAAGCTATTAAAGTAAATTTATTAGATAAACTTGACTAAAAAAATACAAAAATAGAAACAACCAAGAATCCAATATAAAATTTTCATTTGTTCTTATTCTTTAAAATTAACCCTTAATGCTGAAAAAAAAACCAAGAGTGCTTCTTTTAGAGTCCTAGAGAGAGCAGTAACTGCTGCAGCTTGGGATGGAGGGGGTGGTGGCGATGATAGGGAGAGTAGCGACGAGATCTCCTTGTTGGCAGAAGAGCTCATCCAATTATCTGTTAAAAGTTCAATAGTGGTGCCGAATGTAAAACCTACTTTGATTTGTTCTCTTTGGACAAAAAAATCTTACAATCCAAATGGTTTTAGGGCTCAGATGAAGAGCACATGTAAAACAAGGAAAAGATTTGAGATCCAGAGTGCAGGACAGAATCTCTTTTTAATTATTTTTGACTCTGAAGAAGATTTGGAGACAGTCATAGAAGGACGACAATGGCTGTTCCGCAAATAACTTATTTTATTTGAGCATTTAAACAAACCAGTGGAAAGAAGTCAAACTAGGTTAATCTCGTCACCGTTTTGGATCAAAATAGGTTTATGTTCTCTGAATTTGATAAAAAAGATTTACTACATGCTATTGGGGTTTCTTTTGGAGGATTAATCAGATCTGAAATCAGTAATGATGTATGCCGATTAATAATTAATTTAGATGTTCAAAAATCACTCAGAAGAAGAATTTTTGTTACTAGTGATAACAATTTTAAATCATGGGTTTCTTTTAAATATGAGAAGTTACTGCTCTTTTATTTTGGATGCGGAAGAATGGGGCATGGCCTTAATGATTGCATTGTGTTGGGTCTTGCGAAAAAAGATAAAGTCAGAGATGATCCCCCATTTTCTATAGCATTAAAAGCTGATTCAAACGTAGTTGGTAAAGAGAGTTTAAAATTAAATGCTTTTTCAAAAAAGATAGAAGTCCAATACTCTTATACAAGGCGTAAAGATCAACCTACGACTGATGGTTTTGGGGGAAATATATTAGAAGGGAGCATTCTGAAAAGAAAGCCTCAAGAAGGACTTCAATTGTTTAGTATGGAGGGTTTATTAAATAAACAAGCGGCAGTCTCTGATTTGTTTACGAAGGGTGAATTGAATGAAATAAGTAGTACGATGGGGAAAGTTTCAACAAAAGCCACAAAGTCCAACTGGAAAAGGAAAACTACATCGAAGATGGCAGATAGTAGTAAGGAGGAAAGTATTATGGGAAAGAGGAAGAGTCCAGAAGTTGATGTTGGACAAATTATTACATATTTATCACATGAAGATGGTGTAAAAAGATTGAAATATGAAGAAGTTGTGAATCAAGAAGTTTCAGTGGATGCAATGATTGAAAACCCAGAACACATTTTTGCCTCAAATAATTATGGATCGGCGGCTGCCAAAAGGTAAGCCGACCGGGCGCAATGAAAAGTATTAGTTGGAATGTTCGTGGTTTGGGGAGTCCACGGGCAAACAGGAGGCTGGGATATTTGTTAAAGCAACAGAATCCTCAAATGGTCTTCTTAATGGAGACTAAAATCGATAAAAAACGCATGGAAAAAGCTAGGAGGAGTTGCGGTTTTATGAATAGAATCAACATTGAAGCTGAAGGTTCAAAGGGTAGACTAAGTCTAGCATGGAAAGGAGAGTTAACAGTTGTTCTGAAGAGTTTTTCCAAGTGGCATATTGACGTAATGATTAAGGAAGGAAATGCCCAAGAAGCTTGGAGGTTTACGGGGTTTTATGGCTCCCCTTATTCTAATAATAAAAGTATTTCATGGGATCTACTAAGAAAATTGGGTCAAGATCAAGACCTCCTATGGATAGTGTGTGGGGACTTCAACGAAATTATGTATTCTTTCGAGAAAAGTAGAGGAATTCAAAAGGAGAAAGGGAGAATGGAGAATTTTAGGGACGTTCTAAAGGAATCCCAACTAGTGGATATTGGGTACTTGGGGAATTGGTTCACTTAGGAAAGGGGAAATCTGCTGGAGACAAATATCAAAGAGAGACTGGATAGAGGAGTTGTAAATGAAAAATATATGACTTTGTTCCCGTTAGGCAGTATTCATCATCTACCATATTCTACATCGGATCATTGTCCACGACTTTTAAACACAAACAGTGATGAGGTATATACTAGGAGTCATAAATTCAAATTTGAGGCATGGTGGACGTTAGAGGAATCTCTAGAATAAGAAACTAAGGTTACTTGGGAAGCATCTAATGGCACGTTATCAGAGAAATTGGAGAAGTTACAAGTTCGATTGTAGAGCTGGGCAAGAACTATCAAAAAGAAGAGGGAAGGATTAAAATGAAAGCTTTCTAAAGATCTTGACATTTTGCTAGAGAAAGAAAGGGACGATGAAACGATGGCACAGATCATTGACACAAAAATCCATCTTAATATGGAAATCGATAAAGATGAATTATACTGGGAACAAAGGGCAAGAGTAAATTGGTTTTGGCTTGGAGATAAGAATACAGGTTTTTTTCACAAGTGTACTTCAGCCCGTAAACGAACCAACACAATAATTCGACTGGAATTAGATAAAGGAAGGGAGATTATAGACGATACAGAGATTTATGAGGTAGCTACTATGTTCTTTCAAAGGCTGTTTATGACGAATGGAGTTGGGGATTCATCTCATTTGATTAATGGGTATTATTAATAGAATTTTGCATGAGCAAGGTATAGCTCTATCGTCTCCCTTCACAGTAGAAGAAATCCAGATTGCTTTAAAAGGAATGGGGCCCACCAAAGCACCTGGCCTTAATTGCTTCCCAGCATTATTCTTTCAGAAATACTGGCATATCATTGGTAAAGATATCGAAATTTTCTGTTTAGATATCTTAAATAATGAACAGAATTTTGAGGGCCTTAATAATACATATATTGTGCTCATTTCTAAGGTCCCAAGTCCTACTAAACTAGTTAACTTTAGGCCTATTAGCTTATGAACGGTCATTTATAAAATTGTGGCAAAAACAATAGCAAACCGCCTTCAAGGAGTCATTGGCAGTTGTATCGATATTGTCCAAAGTGCATTTGTTCCAGGACGTATTATTTCTGATAATGTGCTTCTAGCATATGAAATCTTACATACGTTTCGAAAAAAGCGCACAAGAAAAAAAGCCTACGATAGAGTTGAATGGGATTTCCTAAAGGCAGTTATGTTACAAATAGAGTTTTCTAGAGAATAGGTTGGCTTGATTATGAAATGCATTACTACAGTTTCTTATACTATTAATATAAATGGAATGAATGGGAGAACCTTTCTACCTTCTAGGTGGCTTCGTCAAGGCGATCCACTTAGTCCATTCCTTTTTCTTATTTGCAGCGAGGGGCTTTTGTCATTGATGAGATTAGCAATGGGGGAAGGTTTGCTAAAAGGTGCAAAGGCAAGCCGAAGAGGGCCAGAAATTTCTCATTTATTTTTTGCGGATGATTGCATTTTATTTGGCGAAGAACAATTAAGGGTGCGACTATTCTGAAAGAAATACTTAAAAATATGAATACTGCTCAGGCCAATGCGTGAATTTGGACAAATCTACAATTTTTTACAGCTCAAATATACTTAGAGACAAAAAAAGATGAATTTTTGTCTCTACTTGGAGTTAGAAGTTCAATAAATATTGAAAAGTACTTGGGACTACCTAATGTTGTCGGAAGAAGGAAAAAAGAGTCTTTTCAAAATCTAAAAGAAAGGGTCTCTATGAGAATCGAAGGTTGGAGTACAAGATTTTTATCCCAAGGGGGAAAGGAAGTCTTTATTAAATCAGTACTCCAGGCTATCCTTACTTATGCAATTACTTACTTTCTTTTACCAAATTCACTGTGTGGGGAGTTGGAAAGCATTTTTGAGAAGTTCTGGTGGCAAAAAGGCCATGGGAGAAGAGGAATTCATTGGTGCCTATGGAGACATTTGTGTCGTGCCAAAGAAGAAGGCGGTATGGGGTTCAGAAGTATGGCTCAGTTTAATAAAGCTCTCTTAGCAAAACAGGGTTGAAGGATTTTAACTAATCCAGATTCATTAGTAGCGAGAGTATTTAAAGCGAAATATTTTTCGAAAGTTGATTTTTTAAACTCACGTTTAGGGAATAATTGTTCATATGTATGGAGAAGTATATGGGCGACAAAGAGGGTATTATTAGATGGACTTTACTGGAAGGTCGGTACGGGCATGAGCATATCAGTTTTTAATGATAATTGGATTCCAGATTTTAGAAATGCTAGTTTTTATTCTGGTGAGGTCAATTCACAGGATTTTAAGGTTGCTGAGTTAATCAATAATAACGTAAGAAAATGGAACAGGGAGTTAATTGTCAATACCTTCTCAGAAGAAGCAGCAGGTAAGATCCTCGGTATCCCACTGGCAAAAGAACCTCATGAGGACTTTCAGGCTTGGAGCGATGAACCTTTGGGTGAATTTTCAGTTCGTAGTGCCTATAAACTATTACAAAGCTTAGATCCTAGAGCATACGCTTTACAAACCAACTACAAGGAATTTTATAAAAAATTATGGAGCCTCGATCTACCACATAAAATTTTAATCACCATCTGGAAGATTTCATGGAATTATCTGCCTACTCAAGTGAACATGCTTTGTAGGAAACTGACAAATAGTACATTATGCCCTCGATGTGGGGAAGAACTAGAAACGATGAACCATCTTTTCCGTCATTGTCCTGTATCAGTAGCAGTATAGAGAACTTTATCAACTTTAAACAGTATAAAAGGGAACAAACTTAGATTTTAAACAGTGGCTTACCAAGACCCTTGTTCTCCAACCTCAACCTTTCTGCAAACTATTTTGTTGCACGCTATGGGCCATCTGGGGTAACAGAAATACTCATGTACGTGACAAAACAAAAAGATCGAGTCAGGAGATTGCAAGCTTTGTTCTTAGCTATTTAGAAGAACTGGAAGGTGTTAAGAGCAACAAGCCTAATATCGTTAAGGAAGTTAAAAAGTGGAAACCCCCACCTAGGCAGTTAATAAAAATAAATTTCGATAAAGCGTTTGACGAGTGTAATCAACAATCGGCCTCTGGGATAGTAGCCAAAAACAGTGATAGCAGCCAGAAACAGTGAAGGGTTTGTTCTCCTGTCATGCACAAAGCTTCATTTTGGAGTGCCCTCTGCCTTTGCTGCCAAAGTGTTAGCTTGCAGGACAGCAACCAGGATAGGTTTCGACATGCAAGGGAAGGAAATCATCATTGGAGGTGATTCTTTATCCATTATTAAAAGATGTAATGCTAAAGGGGAAGATAAATCGAAGATAGGGGCCTTTATACATGATATCCATCAGTTAAAATCCAGATCGGGCAATCTTAAGTTTGAATATACCCCTAGATCAACGAATAGTTTAGCCCACATATTAGCTAAAGAATCTCTAAGAAGGCAGGAATGAACTTACCTGGTTGAAAGCGTGCCTGTTTATGCCGAAAACCAGAGGAAAAATGACATGGAGAGAGAGCCGGATTGAAGAAGAAAAGAAATGAAAAGTTAGAGGGAAGTTTCAAATGGCTAAATCAATAGTCTCAGTGGTAAATGCTTCCTTTGAAATCTTATATCACCATTAAAGATGAATTGACAGAAATGATGGTAATAGCAGGCGATTGAAGTCTCTGATTGGGCATTTGTACGGTGGTAATAAATGAGATTCTAGAATTCTCTTTTAGTTTATTTAGGCAGGATTTTATTTTTCTTTAAAGATAGATATTTTGTTTTGCCCGGGCTGCTGTTTTGGGCCCTTAGTTTGGTTTGGTTTTCCTGTGGACTTTATTATGTTTTATATATCATCCCAATCTGATTATTTGATTCAAAAAAAAATTAACCCTCAATTTTACAAAAAAAGAAAAGAGAGAGAGGAGACCAAATTACACAATATGTAAATGTTGAGAGTTAAATTCTTTTTAGAATCAAAATTAAATACGTAATTTATAAATGTTGAGGGTTAAAGTTACCACTAATTTATAAAAGTTGCCACTGTTAGTCAGCTGATGACAAAAAAGAAAAAGACAATTAAATAGTTATATAATCCTTTTGTAATTTCCATAATTAAATGAGAAAAAAAATGAATAATTGTATTACAGTTTACCCAACTTGAAATGGTGAGCGAATAATGGGCTTAGAGCTAGAGAAACCTAAACTATCCAAAGCAAACCCCATCCAATAGCAACCTGCGCTTGACCCATAGTTCAAATATGGGAAAGTAGATCCGTGGACAGTAAGAACAAATGAGACATCTGTCAATATCCACTTTCTTATTTTTTTTTTTCTTTGTGAATTGATTTGGGGGTTTTGATTCAATGTATTGAATCATAATGAAGAAGATTTTGAGACAGCATATCATCTGGTTGATTTGTAAGCTTGGTTTTGTTAATATTGACAAATACTTTTCACCCATAGCGATGGAATTGAGAAAAATTTCAAAGCTTGTATGAATCTCCACACGTGGTTTCGGTTCATAAAACATCCTTCTCCTTCAATACTCTTTGACACCGACCATTCAATCATGGAAAAACGTTCAATTGAAAAAGAGTGAATGACCGCCACATGAACCATGTGCAGCTATGCCCCAACCCTTTGTAAAAATTCCCATCACACCCGCAACCAAGTACCACCTCTTATCCAGTTTAATCTAGCAGTTTAAAGAATGACCCCAGTTTTATTCAATACCCATCAACTCAAAATAATATCAAATTCTTTTAGTTTAGTTTCAGTAATTTTGTTTACAGAGAACTGTTTGCTATTTGAATTTAAGCTTATTTATGAAAGTATGGGGCCTGAGGAAGATTATAGAGATGTGGGACTCAAAGCATTGGATCCAAAGATTTTCCGTCAAAATAATTCGAATAGGAATGATGAAGAGGCAAGAAACCATCCGCTATCCATTCCTGCAGATTATTAGCAGTTTGTTAAATTTTATATATTTGCTTGACAGTGACGTAAAATAATGTAGAGCTCGGTAGAGTCAAGTAACAAATAAATAAGAAAATATCATTACAACGAGGCAACATAAATCTACAATTCTAAAATTCCAATCATGAATTTTAAACATTAAATGTTGTTATTACTCTCTTTTAAGTTGTTATTTTTATTTCATAGTTTTAGTTTATGTAATTTTGAATTTATTAAATTTGGTTTATGTTCTTTTAATATTTAAATTTTAATCTTGATAATTAAATTTATTTGATTAAATTTAATTACTGGTCTTGTATATATAGTTGTAAATTTAGTTCATTTTCTCCAATTAGATCATTCTAAGCTTATGTACTTTTTAAAATTTTAAACTTTTAACCTTAATACAAATGATAATCGTTAATTCATTAATTAGATTTTAGTGAGTAATATATAAAAATAATAAATTGAAATGATATTATATATATAGTAATACGTTAGATAAATCAGATTTTAAAATAACCTAACGTTACTTAATAAATTTAATAATTATTATTTGATTATGACTGAAATTTTAAGATTTAAAAAGTATAAACACTAAAAATAACTAAATAAAAGTAGAAGAATTAAATCTATGACTTTTACTAAATACAAAGAGCAATACTAGAATTTAGTCTACTATAAGTAAATACCAAAAATTAAATTAAAACAATGATGAAAGCTTTTAATATGCATGGGGTGATAGTGGTTTTAGAATTACACATCCATCATGAAACAAAACAAATGATAAGACAAAATTTATCCACTATGAAACAATAATAAATTTAACAGCATTCCTATTCGCTCTGCTCTATTATTATATTTAGATAATTTTTTAATTATTTAAAGTAATCGATCAGAGATTTTTTTTTTTTTCTTTTTACCTTAGGTTCTAAAACCCATGAGATAATAAAGCAACTTTGAAGAGATGATCTTAAAGGCGATGAAGTTGGATTTAGGATTGGGATTGCCTTGGAAGTAACTATGGTTTCTTTTTTACTAGATTACTATTCTTTAATGGTTTGGAACTTTTACTCTCTTTTTTTTCATTATTTTAGATTCATCATTTTAGACTACAATTTTACTATTTTTATATATTATATCTTTATATTTTTCTAAAAAAATAAATTAAATTTTTATTATTTTTAAATTTTTTATTAATTTTAGATTTTAAAAAAGTAATTTTTATGTATAAGAGACCCTGCGATCTTAGCTACCCCTGCCTCTGAATGAATTTTGTAGTCACACTTGAAAAACAAAAAAAAAAAAAAAAAAAAGTGGGAGCCGGTTAATGATTAAATGCATAGCTCAACAAATTCACATAAAAAAAAAAAAACATTTGGAAATGGTCCTAATTTCCAAAGAATGGACATCAAAGGCAGTTTGACTGGTTAGTTGGGCCCGCTCAACAACAAAACCAAAATGCATGGCAGCAACCGGCGCCTCTCGATTCACGAGGCTCGTTGCCCAGCGTCTCCCTAATTTAAATCACGGCCGTTGGATTGCCAATCGTTTGTTCATCTCGAGATTGTCCGAGTTTAATAACTCAAGCATTTTTTGAATGCCCCAGTTATTTTTGAATTTTAAGTTGAGAGGAAAGTATCCGCTACCTTGCGGCGGTTTTTACCTATTCTTTTCCCCCTTTTTATTTATTTATTTAGTGTTGGCTTTAGTCAATCCTCCACCATGTGCCATGCTGCTGCCTCAAGAATGTTCTATTCAAATGATTCATAATTCGACTTCTTTCTATCACATAATTACTTAAATTGCCACTCAGCCATCTTTAAATTATTACTTCAATTGTGAATCAATTCAATTTTAATGTCATTTTAAACATTATATGTTAATTCGAGTATGATAAGGAGCATATTTAAAATACATAAATAAAATTTTAAATATATTTTTATTTATCTTATGACAAATTACAAAAACAGCCTAATAATAAATTTTAAATCCTATAACAAAATGGGCAATCATAGCTTTTAATAAAAATGCATCTCTACCCAACTCATTAGGTGAAGTAATATGATATATATTTATTATTTAGGTTAGATATAAAGTCTACATTCATTATCCCCAACCCTACTTAATCTTAAAATAGAAAAAGTTTATCCCAACTAGAATTCAAATGAAGGTATCAAAATCCTTTTTCTAATTCAACTAATTTATATATATATATATATATATATATATATTATATAATCCTCACTAAAATTTACTCTAAGGGTGAGTTTAGATGAATGGTACGTTTAGCTATAATTAGTGTAAAATAAGGATAATGATAAAATTAAATACTATAATGATACTCTAGCGTAAAATAAAAATAAATTAAATACATTTCACTACCCATCCAAACCTCTCTTAAATCTTAAAAAAACCTTATATTTTACCCAAAAAATCTTGAACAAAGTAAAAGAAGATTTTTACATAAATAAAATTTTAAAAAATTATATACTGAAATAGGTTGTTAATTAAATTATTTACGAAAATAGTATGTTGTTTTCATCGCGCCTATTTGACAGGCACAACTATTTTTATTTTTTAAATAAAATATTACTTTTTATTTTTATAAAAAATATTTAAATTTATATACAAGTAAAAATACAGTCAACGAGTCATAATATGAGTAAAAATACCAAAGCAGTCGCGTCTGTCAGTCGTCGCTCATTAGGTAGGCACGAATGCTCTTGCCCCCCACGTTGCCCACACAATCGCACACCCCCCACCCCCACGCCATCTGCTGCTGCATGCCCCCTGTAATAGTGATGCTTATGATCTCTTTGCTTTGTTTTCTGTACCAGTTTGGTTGATGGTAATATTAAAGATTGTCGACTGAAATACTTTGTTTTACATTTACAGCGGCCTTTCTTTTTCATTTTTTTTTCTAGTGGATTTGGTAAATCATTTGTCCAAATTTATTCAACTAATCTTATGTTTGCGTGCTAATGCCATTATGTTTGCGACTATGCAGGCAACGCAGTGCAGGAGCAATCGCTCCTATTTAACAGGTGCGACTTGTTTCGGGTTTTTTTATTTGTATTTTGATCCATTAATCGTATTTTTACTGTATATAAATTTAAATATTTTTAATAAAAATAAAATTTTATTTTAAAAACAAAAAATATTTTAATATAAAAGAAAGAGCTCACAACCTATTTTAAAATATAAATTTTTTAATTTATTTATGTAAAAACCAGTAGAAATTTGTTTTGTCTTAAATAGAAAGAAATTTTAAATTTAAAGATTTAAGGTATAAATATAGATGAAAAGGGGTTTATTACAAGATATATGGCATTTTAGTGATTATCTCTATAATTAAGGGTAATTTATATAAACATCTCACAATGGCTAAACACCCTCCTTCAAATTTTCAAATTTCTTCTGAGCTAAAACCCAGACAAGCACCTGTTGGTTGTCAGATCATTCACTAAAATAAAATTTAAAGAAATAACAAAAGAAATAATACTTTTTCTTTAAAAATTAAACATTTCCCTCTTTCACACGGAAATGACGTTGTAATACTAATAAGTTCCTCCTTCGTTGAACCAACCCTTTTTTTTTTTTTTATAAAATTTTTGGAATTTGGAGTTCAGGTTTGGATCTAAGAAGAAAGGATTTGGTGGTGACTTTTATGGTGTGTTTGATCAGTTTTTAGAGATCGATAATGGTGATGAAGGAGAGAGACGAAGAACTAGCTTTGTTCCTGGAAATGCGGAGACGAGAGAAGGAGAAAGAGAAGAGCAACAATCTTCTCTCCATTCACAACTCTGAACAACAACTCAATGTTCCTTTAGGTAAACTAAATGATTTTAACTTCATTTTCAGGTTCTTCCTTGTGGAAGATTATTTTATTTTTTTGAAGTGGTTGTATGTTTGTTGACTGTTGACTAAAGTGATGTTCTTGGATTTGAAATAGGATCTAACGTAAAAGTAAACGGAAACGGAAACGTCGGTGGCGGAGGTTCTCCGGTATCGAAGATCGTCTCGGCCTTGCCTGTACGAAAGACTGCAGCAGATAATTTTTTGAATTCGGAGAACGAAAAGTCTGATTATGATTGGTAAATGCTAAAGATATCCTATATCTCTCTAGCTGCTTTGGTTCATTTTAACCTTATAATTTACGATCGATCTCTGCTTTGAGCAGTGAGATGTTTATTATGGAGCTCTAGGTTTTGGATAATTGAATCTACGTGCTCATCAAATATCCTTTCTTGCTTTTTTTAACCAAAAGAAAGAATATGAAGTTTGTATTGAGCAATAATTTGAATTTTATCTTAAAGCTTCCTTTTAAGGGGGAAAGGTGTGGGTACCAATTAAGCCATAAAGAGAAGTACTTGACATCATTCTAAATCTTTAAAAGAAAGCATTCATTTGCTTTTTGTAAAATTTGGATTTTGACATGAAAAAGGTTTTTTTAATGGAAAATTAAAATTTATTATTTGATTTTATTTTATAGTCTCCATATCAATCATACATCAGGTAGTAAGTTGTGAGAGTGCAAAAGATTAGATATGGTAAATATCCCAAAATCCAGTGGCTGAAGTTTTTAGGTGAAGGATGTGGCCTAATGTTAAATTTGTTGTTTCTCTAATACTAATAACTCTATTGGCATCCATATGATCTATTCCCTCTTTCAAATTTGCTTTTACCTTTTGGCAACATAATTTGTTTAAGATATTTTTCCCTGAAAGAGAAACAGACATTTCAAAACTTGATAATTATATTTTAATGCTGTGACAGTCTACATTTCCTTATGGTTGCCGTATGAATTCTGTGGTTCAATGTTGATTTGTTTCTTTTGCTCTGTAGTCAGTACTAATGGGAGATATCTTCTGTCTTCAGGCTTCTTACTCCACCTGGTACACCACTATTTCCCTCTTTGGAAATGGAATCACAGAAGACTCTAATGAGCCAGATTGGGATGTCTAATGCTCGTCCAGTTGCACTGAAAACAAGGGTAAGAACTCTTATGTGATTTGAGTTCTGAATGCTTTCAACCCTTTTCCTTCTGCTGTGATGAGCCTGTCCAGATTGCCAAAATTGAGTTGTAATAGGAGTTTCAGTTTCTATCATGTCATACTGGGGCACTAAATCTCTTTGGCATGTGTTATGGTTGTCAAGTTTTGACAATTTACTGGATTTTTTTGCTCTTTGGTTGTTAGAGATTTTGCTACTTCCCTATTTGTCATATCTTGCAAATTTATCTTGCCTTGGGGTTTCAGCTGGCAAATCTCCCGGAGGAACCTGCTTTGAAGAGCACTCTTGCCTTAAAGCAACAAGCTCCGTCAGCCGGAGTAATCTCTTCCAGTACTCTAAATAGAAGGCCATCTTCTTCCGGGGGTTCAAAATCTGCTAGTAGACCTGCAACACCTACTGGTCGGCCCACTCTTCCCATGACAACCAAGCCTTCAAGGTCTTCTACTCCTACATCACGAGCCAACTTGCCTTCCATAAAGCCTGCTGCTTCTACAGCAAGATCCTCAACTCCAACTAGATCTGCTCCACGTTCTTTAACGCCAACTGCTAGGCCCTCTTTGCCTGCTTCCAAGTCGACATCAAGATCATCTACGCCAACACGTCGACCAGCTTCCTCATCTACCACGCCTATTGCATCTGCACCTTCTGGTCGATCCTCTTCAGTAACAAGATCAGCTTCCACTACATCTTCAATACCGAAATCAGCTTCCCTTACTTCTTCACTTATGAAATCAGCTCCTGCTACATCTTCTGTTACAAAATCAGGTACTGCTGCGTCTTCCATAACAAAACCATCAGCTGCCACTACATCAAAAAGCTCAGTACAATCACGGGGCACATCTCCAACCGTGAAGTCTAGGCCTTGGAAAGCATCTGAGATGCCTGGATTTTCGCTTGAAACACCACCAAATTTAAGGACATCATTGCCAGAAAGACCGGTATCAGCCTCACGGGGGAGGCCAGCAGCACCTGGTGCCAGATCATCTTCTGTTGAGGCCAATTCTAGTGGAAGACCAAGACGCCAGTCCTGCTCGCCTGCTAGAAGTAGGGCATCAAGTGGCAGTTTTGGTAATGGGAGCTCCATTCGTTCTGTGCGTAGAGCAGATGCCAATGGCAGTGACAACGAAAGTCCAGTAGTGATTGGGACAAAGATGGTTGAGAGAGTGGTAAATATGAGGAAACTGGTACCCCCAAAACAAGATGACAATCATCGAAACAACCCTACCGCAAAATTATCTACTTCTCTCGATAGCTCAGGATTCGGGAGAACACTCTCCAAAAAGTCTCTGGATATGGCTATGAGACACATGGTAGATCTCTTGCATTACATCAATGCATTTTGTTTACTTGATTCTTGTTGATAGTAAGATTTTTTATATCGATCTTTTCTCGTGCAGGATATCAGGCGAAGTATTTCAGGTCATAAGCTTATGACAAATGTTCCAGCTTCCTCCATATATAGTGTGAGATCCGGATCCACAAAGAGCAGGACTTTAAGTGTTTGTGATTCTCCTCTTGCCACGAGCAGCACTGCCAGCTCTGAGCCAAGTGTCAACAATAATTCATTCTTTATGGATGGGAGTGAAATGGAAGACAATGATATCAGTAGCGAGAGAGGAATCTCCTCTCCAACCAGCCAGCATGTTAGCTGAGCAAGGGAAACACTTCCATCCAAATTAATATATGTCGGGGGAAGCTCAGGCAGCATGATGATGAAGAAACAACCTGTTTCTTAAAGAAGCTGATGGTTAATGGAGCATTTCAAATTTATGTAATCTGTTAGTGCAGGGATAGTACTTCAGTACATTAATGTAAGAATGAGCTTAGATTTTGAGGGGGAAAAAAGAACCACTATTTTATAGTAAAACTTTGATTCCTGGTACTAGATATGCTACTCCTACCTTGCTCAAGGTATAAAAAGGAATTATTCTCCCAAATCCCAACTCAGAACTTAAAATCTTTCTTCCGAATTGGATCATCCAATTTATTGTCTATGTTATATGATCAATGGAAGTTTTGCTATAAAAAAATATGAACTTCCATTCACCTTGAAACATTTTTTTTTTGGTATCTTTTATGTTTTATAGTTCATATTCGAGGTTTGAACTTGTCCTTTTAATAATGTTATCTTTAAGTTTGAATCTAAATGAAAATTAACTATAAATATTAATGTGCAAAGATAAAGGTGAGACATTATTATTAAAAAGTCTTTTACAATTTCAATAGAGATATATGACCTTTATAAATTTTTTATTTAAAATTTTAAGTAACAAAGTTAGAGGATTAACTAACAAATAAGTAATATTAAAAGGATTTACAAAATAATTAATCTTTCTCAAACCCATTCATTTGAACAAAGGCTCTTATAATATTTTTCAAAAATAGGATAAATTCAAAATCATACATTGAAATAGATCAATATTAATACATATTGATAACTATATATATCCACCGAAATAAAATATTAACTACCTCGTAAAATGCTATTCTATTTTGTATAGGTTATTTAATCACTTCACCTGTTCTTTTAGCAATCGTTTATTTTATTCTTCTAATTGTTGATTAAATGGAAAATTATATTTGACTCCTTTAGAAAATTAATAATTTATTTTAAGATATTTTAACATGAAATTATTTAATTTTAGCCTTAAAATTTTATAGTTTTACTTATGAAATTTATCTTTACCCTCGACCTGATCAAAACTTAATTTTAAAAAAAGAATGCCATGTTTGGGGCTGAGTTGTAGGGGTTTTAATTGGTTAACCGACCGGTTAACTGACCCGAACTATCATTAACCGAATTAATCAACCCTTTTAAACTATTAATCGTTAACCGAATCAAAAATTTTTTAAAAAAATTAACCAAATCGAATTTTTTCGGTTAATCCGGTCAGGTATTCGAATTAACCAAAATTTATATATATATTTTTTTTTATTTTTGGTTAAAACAAGTATAAAACATATCAAAAATTAACCGACTTAACCGATAGATTAATTTATATTTTAAAAAAATTAACCGAACTGACTAACGTAATACTTATATATTATAATATTATTTATTACCGATTAACCAAATTCGATCAATTAACCGAATCAATTCGATTTTACCCGAAATTTGTACATTCTTACTGAGTTGAGGCTAGCTTAACATGCCAAAAAAAAAACTATATTACTGTTTAAAATGATAATATACTTTTATAGCTAAAATTAAATAAAATACTTAAAAACCATTTTATTTATATTCGGATCACATCAACCGAGCCTTTCATCTAAGCAGGTTCCAATATTGGACCAGGCTAAATGGGCCACCAAGCCCCTAAACAGCTCTACCTAACCCCTACGTCAATGCTTAAGACATCATTCATTTAACTTTTTCCCATTCATTTCAAAGAAAAATCAATTGTTTAATTAGGCAAGAGGTTTTTAAAGTTTTTATGGTTGTGTTAATTAATTTTTTTATTTGGAATTGAATTGTAATTAAAATAATAATTTTCATGTAAATTTTATAATAAATTTTAATTCTAATTTTAATTAATTTAATTTAATCCTTATAATAAAATAATTTATTTGTTCAAATTTAAGAAAATAATATTATTGAGAAAGAATCACAAATCTCAAATATGAATCATAAAATTGATATGAAAAATTAAAGAAAAAGACTTAATTGTGTAAAAAGTCCTCAAACTTTTTTTAAAAAAAAGCAATTAAGCCTCTATTTTTTTTTTTTGCACTCACTTGAGTACTTAACCATTCACAATGCATCAAAAAGACCATCAAACTTTTTCAAAAAAAAAAAACAATTAAACCCAATGGTGAAGGCAAAAAAATTTTGGGGGCCGAAATTAAATTTTAACTTTTACATTATAAAAAATGCAATTTTACCATTTGAATAGCCTATATCTTTATAATTTTTAAAAGATTGAATCAAATTTTTTAAATCATTTTTAGGGGGTCAAAGTGTAATTTTACCTTTACTAATTTAAAATTTTAAAAAATTTAAAAGGCCTAAATGGAAAATTTTTCATTTTAGGGGTCAAGCCCTTGCCAGCCCCTAGCTACGCCCCTGATTAAACTCTTGCTTTTTTTTTTTTACACTCAATTGGATATCTAAACTTTCAAAATGTATCAAAAAGACCCTCAAACTTTTTCAAAAAAAATAATTAAGCCCTTGCTTTTTTTTTTTTTTACTCAATTGGGTACTTGAATCGCCCTTAACTTTTTTTAGTTAAAGCCACCACGGTCACAACCATAATGTGACATGTGGCAAATAAATAGATAAAAAGTAAAAATCAATAAAAGTTATAAAAATAATTAATTTTTTAAAAATTATAAAAATTATAAAAATTATAGAAATAAATAGAAATATAAAAAATATATAAAAATTTTATAAATTTGTAAGAAAAGTATAAAAATGTAAAGAAAAAATATAAAATTCATAAAAAATTATAAAATTTTATAACTTCTATTATTTTTAATTTTTATCAATTTTCACCACTTGTCACACTGTGCTATAATGCATGATGGCTTTAGTTAAATAAAAATTGGTGGTAGTTAACTTTAATAGTCAATGATTAAAGGATCTTTTGATGCATTATATATATATATTATGATTTTTATAAGATTTTACAATTTTTTTATAATTTTAACTCTTTTGTTAAAAATAATAATTTTATAACTTTTATTGATTTTTATTTTTATAATTTTTACCACATGTCACACGTGGTTGTGATATGAGGTGGCTTTAACTAGAAAAAATTAGTTACAGTTAAATTTAACGGTCAACTATTAAAAATTTATTATTAACTTCTAAAATGCAAATTTTTTGTTTAGTCAATAATTTTTTTTTTGAATAAAACACAATCAAATTATATTAATCTAACATAAATGAATAATTTGTTACTCTAATAATCTCAACAACAACTACTAACTTCTGTTGACTCTCAGCCAACATTTGCATAACTCTATGATGCCATCTTGACTTAATGGATTCGCAACTTGCTTTCCATGAAGTTAATTCATCTCATATGGTCTGTAAAATATTGGAGTTGATTAGTCAATTTTGATGTTGTTTATCTGTTAGGAACCTTCATATTCTGTTTGTCCATTTTAACTACTTCCACTTTCTGTTTTACATGAAGACTGGTTCATTATGTCTCCCCACATGGATGCCCACATTAAATTAGGGTTTAGAACCCTAGCTCCAAATTCAACAAAAGATGGGCCTTTGGGCTCAATATAACTCAAAAATGGGCCTTGGACTGGACTAAAACCAATTGGGTTTAAGATTAAATATTGGGCTTCAAAAACAAATCAATTTGGGCTTTTAAAACAAATAATCTATTTGAGCTTTGAATTTTTTACATTAAGCCTTTTACTCCAAACTGATTCTTACTTAAAGCTGATTTTTATTTGTCTAAAAAAATTCTAATTTTACTTCAAATAAAAAATTTATTATTATTATTATTCAAAACCAAACATGAGTGGATAAATCAATACAAAATTTTAAAATTTAAATTAAATTAAAAAATTCAAATTAATTGAAACTAAAATTAAACACAATCTAATTTAATTCTATTTAAGACAAAAAATGTAAACTATTGATATTATATCAATTAAGTCCTTTCGTTATTGAAATTAGTAATTCAACTGTTAAATGACATGTCAAATATTATATAACTAAATTTTAAAAATTAAAATGTTGACAAATAATTTCAAAAGTAAAAACTAAAACTGAAAATAAAACAAAACTGAAAATAAAAAAGAAAAAAATGAATGATAAAACTTATATAAAAGTTTTGAAAACCACATAAATTAAAATTTTTAAAAATCTTTTTTTTACAATATTCATTTTTTCTTAAAGTTTTCATTTTAAATTATGTCATATAAGATCTAACGTACCATTTAAGAGTTAAATTAGCTATTTTAGTAATGAAATGAACTAATTAATATAATCTCAATAGTTTGCAATGTAATTAGAATGATTTGAAGTTTAGAGATCTATTTAAAATGATGGTTACAGTTTAGATGTTTGGTTCAATTAACTTTTATTTCTTTAAAAAATTCATTGTAATATATATATATATATATATATATATATGGTTCTCAACATTCTTTTCCATGGTAAATACTTTTAAATTCATACTTTTTTTTTTTTTGGTGTGTTTGGTTGGGTGAAAAACTAAAAGGATGAGAGAAGAAAATGGAAAGAAAATAAATTTTAAATGTGCTTGGTAGAGAAAAAAAGAGCGATGAAAGAAAATAGGAGGGAAGATAATTTTCTATCCTAATGCATAAAAATCAATCATTCACAATTGAAATGACGAAAAGAAAAAAAATGAAAGAAATCTGTGTATTAATTCAAAATTATACATTTTCAAATCTACCCATCTTTTTATCGTTCCTACAAACTACACTTACGAAAAATTATATTTTTTATTCCGTAATTTTAGGGTTTTTTCATCATCTACATTGAAGTTTTGTAGGCAACTCCTTTTGTTGATGAATGTGTGGTATCATTATATATATTTTGTGGGTGGCCGTAAGTAAGAAAGGTGCAGGCAAAAGGAATTTGTGTGAGCCCCATTTTCAGGATAATTTCCATGTTAGATACACTATAATTTAATCATACGACCTAGTTTCCTAATAAAACAACCCAACATCCCTCCCATTCTATAAGATAATTGGAAAAGATGACAAATTGTAAAAGCTATTCATCGTGAATGTGCAGTGAGGTGTGGGCTTATCCTACCAAAACACTATACTGGGGTTGATATTGAATCAAAATATTGAATTACTCTCAATAATGTTGATTTTAATTATTTAATTTAATTTTAATTTTTATTAATGAAATTTGAATTAAATTTAATCAAACAAATTCATTTGAATTATTTTATAATTTTTTAGATATACCAATTCATTCATTTTTGAAATTGATAGGAACTCAAGAGGTATACAGATCAATTTTTTATTTGTTTTTTTTTTAGTTTCTTTTGATCTTAAAAATTCAATTTGATTTAAACTAAAAAATAGAATTAATTATTCAAAATAATTTTGAAAAATTAAACAACTTGATTCAATTAATTCAAAAATTTTAATCGAACCAAGTCATATCCATCCCTACCAATTAGGAAAATAAAAGAAAAATGCATTAACAATTGTTTAAAGATATCTCAAATTATAATTTATTAACCGGATATCCATCTACCTCAAAAGATAACCTGAAATCGAAACATTGGTTTAATTCACATTTTAGCACCACCAAACTCATCAACACCTACTAATGGAAAAGCTTGTGTTTTTTGGTCTATAAAATTAGAGATTAGATAGACAATTTGAAGTAGAGGCATGGGTTGATCATAATTACTAAAGGGACAACTCAACTTCATATACATATATATGATAAAGTAATGGAGGAGGAAAAAATGATTGCATGCGAATAATTTTGGTACCAAATATATGTTATTTTGCAATCATCCCTCACTAGTTTTTATTATAATTTATAGTACAATAATTGTATGATACATAAATGTTATATATACCAAGTGACTTCTCATCTACCTTGAATAAGATTAGGGACCAATATCAATTATTATATTGTTAACCCTTTGGCTTTTCTATCTATATTTTGAAAATTATATTATAAGTTTGGTAAATAAATTAAAATATTTTCAATAATGAAAACAAGAATACGTTTGATATATATATATATATATATATATATATATTTTTTTATAGTAGAAACATAAGAAAAATAATTTACATATAAAATTTGTTATACAAAATACTATTATATTTATATTAAAGTTTCAAAAGGGTTTTTGATTGATCGATCAAAAGAAGAATCTACTTCAATCGATATGCCCTTAGGCACGGCTATACATAACATAGAAATCACACTTGGAAGGGGTAGACAATTAACTAGAGTAGTGGATGTTGTTGCAAAACTGATTGCAAAGGAGGGGAAATCTATATATTTTGTATATTTGTTATCACCATTAAGCTTCTTCTATTAAATTCAATAGTGCGACATTTTAAAATAACAAAAATTCACTTGATAGTGATGTGATAAAAAAATAACGTTGAAAATGCTAATATAGATTTTTTTCTTAAAACATTCATTGGAACTCATTATTATAAAATATTTTTTTGTTGTTGGAATAGTGTTTTGAAAAAAGAAGAAAACGTAGGCATTGTAATTAAAAAGTTAATAATATTAACTATTTAGACTAACCAATTATATTATAAAAAGTAGATGGATCAAATAATATAAAAATTTAAGTATATAGTTTAAAACCAAGTTTTAGCATAATATAAGGGCCAAAATTGAAAATTTCCTATAGTCTTATAATGTTAAAAAAGAAAAAAAAAAAAGCAAACCTAAAAGATGTGTCAAAGTCTTTAAGACATTTAGAACATAATTCAAGTTGGTTATAATTATTAACTATTTAGATTAATTAATAACATTATAAAATAAAAGACTTAATTATGTCGAACTGAAATTTGATATTTTCTTATAATGTAAAGAAAAGAAGATAATCATATACTGAGTCATCAAAAGGAAGGCCACAAGGGTGTTTTTATTATATATAGATATATAAATAAAATCACTTATACCAATTTAATTAAATTAAACTATGAAATTTTTTTTCTAAAAATGAACTTTAGGATTGGTATTTATACTACTTTTATATATTTTGATTCTTCTACATAATATCATTAATTAATCTAAATAGTTCATACCCTTAATTATTTCAGTTAAAATATTGATGTCACATTTTTTTTCTTAAAAGTCTCTATTCCAACTTCATGCATATATATAGAGATGTTTTAAAAGGAATTCACATCATCATTTTAATTGGATGCTAATTAATTGGTTTAACTATTGTCATAGTAAAAGTGGAGGACCAAGTTTTGTCAAATTAAATATAAAGATTAAATCACAAATGTGAGTAAAATAGAGAAATTGGAACTGTGGTTTTACCATTATCTTATAATGACTAAAAGAAGAAATGAAAAAAAGGAATTGAGTCATTAGTTATTCTAATTAATTAGCATCCTTAATAATTTCAACAGGAGGCACGGACCTTTAAAAAAAAAACACTTATTTCAACTTATCATGTCAAAATAATTTTTTTTTAAATTCATGCCACAATTTTTTTTTTTTTTTTTGTAAAAGAACCTAATTAAACTAAATACCTAAAAGTCTCATACACTAATCTTATTATTCTTAAAATTTTCTAACCTAGATTCATCTTCTAAATTGCTCTAATTGGTTCGACCCCAGCTTTGTGCTAACCTATACTAAATTGCCATCCTAATGAAATCTTAGTATTTGTACTAGCTAATAATATTATAAATTTTAGTAAATATTTTTTTCTCAAAAACACATCTGATTGTTACCACTGTTAAATATCATCAATTAAATTCACTAGTAAGATATTTTGAATTAAAAAAAATCACTTGGTAATGAAGCAACAAAAAAAAAAAATTAAAATGCCAATGTGGACTTTTTCCTTAAAACACATATTTGAACTTGTAATGATAAAATAAATTTTTTGTTGGAATGATGTTTTTAAAATTGATGTCAACATTTTAATTAAAATAATTAAAGATATTCACTATTTAAATTAGTTAATGACTTTAAAAATGTATAGAAAATAATTATATTAAAAAAAAAAACAAATATATGACATAAATCTCAAGTTTGGGTATAATATAAAAGTCCAGAATTAAAATTTGATTATAAAAGAAAACCTCAAAAAGACTTAAAAAGTCAAAAAATTATCCATTTTGAGTTAGAAACAATATTAAGAAGAAAAAAAATAAAATGAAAGAGAGGGAATGATAGGGAAGGCAGGGCCTTAGGTTTCCTTTTATGTGAAAAAGGTTTGCTTGGCTTGTTAGGAATAACTATTATCTGGTTTTGTCGGTGAGAAAAAAAAATTGTGCTGTAAAATCCACCAACCCAACATCCTAATTCCTAATTATGTTATGATAATTGTGGGGGTCAAATATAGGGCCTTTTTTTTTTTTTTAAAAAATAAAAAAAAGGTACACAGAAACCTTCGGTCGCATGCATGCAATCTTCTAAATCCTTGGCTGCCTTTTCTTTGTTTTAACTTGATATTTTATATGGATGATTTATAATTAAATAATACTTGATTATAAATAAATATTAATAAATTTCATCTTTAAATTTTAAATTCAAAACTTGAAAGTTATTAGTGTTGGTTTATAATTAATTATTATGTAATATTTTTATTTCATATAATAATAAAATATATGATGCTTCTGTATATTTCCTTTTGAAAACTTTCTGTACACAGTCAAACTAATATCCAAATGACATCAAATTAAATTAGGAGCACACATATTATTTATATTAGAATGATGAATAAGTAGGAAGCACCAATAAAATTACAATTATAATTAATATATCGATATATCTATATGACAAAAATCAAACTATTACAATACATAAATAAATAAATAGATAGAATATAACTATATCTATATTAGAATAAATATGGACCGAAGACACAATATATGATTTCTTATATATATATAATGAAACTTTAACCCACACATTTCAACTTTTACCAAATATGATTTTAAAATTTAACTGTTCAGAAGCTCATCCAAATTTTATTAAGGTTTCAATCAAGGGCCTGCATATTTCGAACATTTGCTTCAAAATAACACATGAGACATTAAGCCAATAAAGAGTGTTGAGAACATGGGCAAGTTGTCAATAATTGACCTCTACCTTACGTCGAGAATCTCTAGCCACACCGCCCCCACGTCGCTAATTGATATAAAGACCGTTCCAGTTTAGACTTTTTTATCTAAAATTTGTAGTCATACATCATAAAGAAGGTCCCAACACTATCACACCCATCTTTCTCCGTAAAATGATGCCTCCCGTAAAAGAAGAAAAAGACCAAAGAAATTGTTAACCATCTCACTTGGTTCTTTTCAACTGGTTTATGGCATTTTTTCAGGCATACCATATGTCAAATTTTTATCAATTAAAATTACTCCTACACTTGTTTCTTCCATCTCTTTTAGACCCAAAAAATAACAAAAAGGTAATACAAATGAAAGTGAAGAAACACACGATGCTTCGTATATTATATTATTGGACTCGCTTCCTTTGGGATGTGTCTCTTTTGTAAACTTATAAAATATCTCTTCCCATTGACCTCCAGACAGGTTTATCTTCAGCTCTAACAAGCCTTTGAAATTCTGAATATCTAGATAGCTTCACCCTCTTCAACACCCCATATTGATGGCAGCCAAAAGTTTTGGCTGCCGGGTTGTTAATCGATCCAAATCGCCTGTTGTTTTTATGATCTTGTTTGCTCTTCTAATGTTTTCGATGCTGGCAGATAGTATTGTTTCTAAAATATCACTTGAATCGGCTGCTTTCAATCAGAAACGTGATTACCAGGTGTTGCAGAGTCCGAAAGTTGTAAGAAATTTCAAGAGGAATGTTGTTTTTCCTCTGCCATTGACTGTTTCTACACAAAACAAGATCATCAGGGTCGATAATGAACATGGGATTGGGAAATTCAGGAGAAGAAGACTGCCAGAGCATGAGGTTTTCATGTCAGATGAGTTGACAAAGAAGTTCCATGGCCGAGTTCTTGAATTCTTCAACCATGGGTGCGAGGTTCACTTCTTCATGACATGGATTGCCAAGGTAGGGTCCTTTGGAAGAAGGGAAATCATGGCAGTGGAAAGCGTTTTTAAAGCTCATCCTAATGGTTGCTTGATGATTCTATCCAGAACCATGGACTCAGTACAAGGTTACAGGATCCTGAAACCGTTGCTTGATCGTGGTTTCAAAGTTCTAGCAGTGGCCCCAGACTTCCCATTTCTGGTGAAGAACACACCCGCTGAAGCTTGGCTTGATGATATGAAGAGTGGGAAAAAGGACCCTGGTGAGATTCCATTGGCTCAGAATCTATCTAATTTATTGAGGCTTGCTGTTCTATACAAGTACGGTGGTGTTTACTTAGACACGGACTTCATAGTGCTGAGGAGTTTTAAAGGGTTGAAGAACACAATTGGAGCACAAAGCATTGATGTGGTGTCTAAGAACTGGACAAGATTGAACAATGCAGTGCTGGTCTTTGATATGAACCATCCACTCGTACTCAAGTTCATTGAGGAATTTGCTTTGACATTTGATGGGAACAAATGGGGACACAATGGGCCCTATATGGTTTCCAGGGTGGTTCGTGGAGTAGAAGGGAGAGCTGGTTATAATTTTACGATCTTACCACCTATGGCTTTTTATCCTGTTGATTGGATGAAAATAGGGAGCCTCTTTAAGCTGCCTAACGATAGCGCTGAGTGGAGGTGGATAGAAGCTAAGGTGTTGCAGCTAAAGAGGCAAACATATGGAGTACATCTCTGGAATAAGCAAAGTAGCAAATTAATGGTTGAAGAGGGAAGTGTAATGGGAAGATTAATGGCAGAAAATTGTGTTTTGTGTAAACATGTGTATAGTTCTTAAAAAGAAAGTGATGGTGAAGCTTATTCAATCAAAACAGATTGTCCTATAGTTAAGCGTCAAAATGTTGTGCCCCAATTCAAGGGCCTCTCATTATAAATTAAATGTGAATCGAGACCGGGTAAGGGTAAGTTATAGAAAGTAGTAAATATAGTTGTGATCTTTAATCTCTCTCTTAATGAAATGGTCTAGTTAAAGCTCATGATACTCTCTTGTTGGGACACCTCAAATAAATTATAGCTAACTCTTTTTTTCTTTTTTTTTTTTATGTTGGCTAAAGTTCAAGTTGGTGTTCATTTTGTTACTTCAAGCACTACTTTAGTTTTTTAGTTCAAAATGAACTAAGTTGGTATAGCATTTAATGTAATTAGGTGCTGATAGACTGATAAATCAGTTTAATTACCTATGTGTGCAAGTAATGTTTTCATAAATTCCAATGTAACTTAGTGGTGTTAGGTGGATGTTTAGGGGATGTAGTTGACTGTATATGTATTGTTTTTCTTATTAAAAATTTGAGCTAAATGAGCTGAAGCCATAGCTCCCTTGCTGCACATTTGTGAGCAAGATACTGCCTTGTTCTGTCTTGTTTTCTTCCTCTGCTCCTCTTCCAAAAACACCAACACAAATAGATATCAATTGGCAATGGCTCATTATACACAAATAAATTCCTATTGATCGACAAACTCTACTTGACGAGCCAATGGGCAACAAATTCTCTTCTCTTGGGACATGCTTCATTTGTCATTGCTAATCTCTCCAAATGTTCTTGCTACGGTGTTGTTTGTAGTGTAGAGTCATGGTATAATGTCCAATTTACATATCAGCTTGATGATTATAATTTTGGACAAACTTAGAATTAATAGATAAATTTACAAATCTCATGAATTATTATCTGCAATAATCACATTTTTTAGGTAAAATAAGGGATGGGTTGGAGTTTATTTAATTTTTAGATTATTATTTAATTGGATGAATAAATAAAATAATTGACTCTAAAATAAAAATAAATTAAATAATTATCTTAGTTGAATATTATTTGGATAATTAAATAAATTTACATATAAATTTTAATATGATAAAGTCAACATAATATTAAAATTAACTTATGTAATTTATCGTTTATGATTTCAGCAAAAAAAAAAAAAAAGAAAAAGAGGAAGTGATTTTATTATCTGCAAATTAAAGAAGACATTTATCCTTATTTAAGTAAGCATAAATCAACAAAGGAGAAGAGTCTTATGCAATCATGACATTGTTTCAGTTGAAGAGATGAGTCCTATTCCAAGTTGATTTTTTTGGATATTATGATAAAAATGAGATAAGGTTTTCAACGAGGAATGTATGTAGTACGTCCTTAAAAGAGTCTTTTATCAAGAAGGAAGTATGTGCAGCAAAGTCTTGAAGAATCTTAGTTGGCCTTCGTGTCTTCTACATGAGTTCCATGCTTGAAGAGTCCTAGTCTGTCTTGGCTTGTTGGTGCAAAAATGAATGTAAAATAGCTAGAAGAGAGAGAAAAACTAAATTTTCTTGTAAATTAATTTACCTAATACAACTACTCCCCAGTAAGCTTTCTTGTAAATTGTAATACATGACTTATATACAAAAAAACTTCAACTAAACATGTCAAATACAACTGATTTTCCCAGTATGCACTTTGTGTGTTAAGATGTGCTTCATGCGTCAATATGCACTTCTTGTGCTAGGATGCAGTTTGTATGCTAGGATACACTTCGTGTGCTAGTATGCATTATGTGTGCCAGTTTCCCCTACTTCAATTTCTTCGATGATGCACTTTAGTGCCAGATTGGTGTGTTGGTTGAACGATCTATGTATCCGTCTAAATTCGAGTCAGATTAGTAGAGATTATAATACATAAGCTTGATAAATGATATTGAATTGAAATGATATGATGATATGGAACCATAAGTGCTTATAAGTAATTCATGATAGAGAAAGCATATAAAATATTATGCGAACAGGTTAGAAACGAGTCGTGGGGACCGAATCAAATGTGAATGAGTCAGTAGACTCCATGTTAGGATTTTAACCCGATTAAGTAACAAACAAGAAAATAGCAGAATAAATTGAGAAATTGAACACACAAATTTAACGTGGAAAAACCCCTCCAAAGAGGATAAAAACTACGAGCAAAAATAATTTTACTATAATGGCAAAAGAACGAAGAGTACAAAAGATGGAGATAAAAAACTAAACCCCGAAAACCCGAAAACAAAAAACCCACAAAACGTAAACACAAAATTCTCTAAATGTGTTATGAGTTCTAATCTCTAATGGGTGTATTTTCTAAGGTTGTAAAAGAGCCTATTTATAGGCTAAATTCATAGATCAAATAATAATAAAATAATCTAAACTAATCAGTGTTTGATTGAAACAAGTAAACAGAGTTTAACTAAAAGACTATTTTTCAAATTTGACTGAAAATAGGAGTCATATTTAACAAATCTCCACCTTGACTCATATTTCCACAACGCCATCTTTGCCAAAGCCCGCCACGAGCCTATCTTGAACTATGAAGGGAATTAACTGAGTCGTATTTGTGCTTAGAAATTGGAAGACTTCTAGCCTTCGACTTGTACACTGCCAAATCAAAACTAACCCGGGTCTGATTTTCACGAACACAGTGCCCTAACTTTTCAAAACCTGCATCCAAAAGAGAACCTCTCTTCAACAAAATAGTCATACCTTTTTCCCTCCTATGACCAAGTTGCCTTTGCTCCAAACAAGTTGACTTCAACTCCGTAACGGATGAGGGACGTCTGATTTTACCGGTCACTGTATAACCTTCCAGAATATAAAGACTGCCGGTTCTTTTACCTTTTAACAAAACGAGAGCTCCACGAGATACTTTAATACCACTCGACTCGATGTTGATTTTGCATCCTTTCAAGTCTAAAATACTTAAGGAGATAAGATGCTTTCGTAAATAAGATACATACCTGACATCTGAGAGTGTCCTAATCGTCCCATCGTGCATCTTAATTTTAACAGTACCAATACCAATTACCTTACTAGATGAATCGTTTCCCATGCACACAACTCCACCTTCAATCGAACTGTATGTGGAGAACCATTCTCTATTTGGGACACATGTGGAAAGAACATCCTGAATCTAGGATCCACTCGGACGTGAGCTTGGTGTTATCACTTGTTGACACTAACAAGAAATCATCCTTATTTTCATCGGCCAAATTAACACCAGCTACATCTTCCTCGTTACTCTCAGCAGCTTTTTTATTTCGCAGTTTATAATAATCTGCTTTGATGTGACCTAACTTTTTACAATAGCGACACCTTTTATCTCGTTTCTTTGATGCTACCAAAACGGAAGCATGCCTATCTGTCTTGCTATCCAAATGAAGCTCATTTTCGAGTTTGTCTCTACTCAACAAATGACCCTTCACATATTTGAACGAGAGTTTGTCTCTACCATAAATCATGGTTTCCTTGAAAGACTTGTATGAAGGGGGTAAATAGCACAATAATAGCATAGCCTGATCTTCATCGTCAATATGAACCTCAACATTCTTTAAATCATTTAAAAGAGTAATGAATTGACTGATGTGATCTCTAAGAAGCTCACCTTCGTTCATGCGAAACGTAAATAGACGTTGTTTCAACACAAAACGGTTAGCCAGAGACTTAGTCGCATAAAGAGTTTCTAACCTTTTCCACAAAGCAGATGAGGTCTTCTCCATCAATACCTCCTGCAATACCGTATTCGTGAGGCACAACTGGATTGCAGATAAAGCCTTTTCATCAAGCTCTTCCCATTCTGTTTTATTTAGATTCTCAGGCTTTTCCCCGATAACAACCTTTTTCAAGCCTGATTGAACTAGAATTGCCATCATTCGAACTTGCCACAGATTGAAATTTGTCTCACCATCGAACTTCTCAATTTCAAATCTTGTTGTTGTCATCTCTGAACGGGCTGATCTATGAAAATTGAACTAGCTCTGATACCACTTGTTAGGATTTTAACCCGATTAAGTAACGAACAAGAAAATAGCAGAATAAATTGAGAAATTGAACACACAAATTTAACATGAAAAAACCCTTCCAAAGAGAATAAAAAACTACAGGCAAAGATAATTTTACTATAATGGAAAAAGAACGAAGAGTACAAAAGATGGAGATAAAAAACTAAACCCCGAAAACCCGAAAACAAAGAACCCACAAAACGTAAACACAAAATTCTCTAAATGTGTTATGAGTTCTAATCTCTAATAGGTGTATTTTCTAAGGTTGTAAAAGAGCCTATTTATAGGCTAAATTCATAGATCAAATAATAGTAAAATAATCTAAACTAATCAGTATTTGATTGAAACAAGTAAACAGAGTTTAACTAAAAGATTATTTTTCAAATTTGACTGAAAATAGGAGTCATATTTAACACTCCATAAAGAGCATTGAACCATAAGTTGAAAGATCAAATGACATTGATTGAAAATGGAAATTGGGTAGCATATTGTTAAATGTACATGTATTTGGAACTTAAATGGATTGTTTGTATACATATTATTATAAGGCATGGTATTGAATGTTTCAAATGGTACATAGATTGACATTTATTGATGGTATTATATGGTGAATTTTATTGCAAATGTTAAATTAATTGGTATGCAAATTTGCTATATATATATATATATATGATAATTGAAACTCTTGGCATGATGGAATATGAAATGGTTAAACATTGAACTTGAGTTCATTGTGTTCATTTGCTAATACTAATGTTGCATTGACTTGAATCATGAAAGTACTGCTGAGCTTTATCGCTTAGTATACAGTTGATTCTTTCCATCCGTAGTTTATAGTCGATCTCAAGATTTTGAGACGTAATACAACATCCAATTAGTAGTTCTCGACTAAAAAAATGTTTGGACAACCCTTTTTTATTTTGATATATGACATGTACCTAGGTTTTGAGTTAGTTTCGTATAATGTATAGTCATATTGGTATTTAAGCTAGTAATGGTTTAGTTGATATGGTCAAATGATATAGTATATGTTATGATTTTAGAGGATTGAAGTGTTGCACAAACGTTAGTGAAATAAATAGTAATGTAAAATATTGATTTAAATCACAAGATCGAACAAGAACAATATAGATATATATAATCTGAAAAACATAAATTGGAAATAAAATTGGATCGAAATTTTGTACTTGTAGGTAGGTAGAAAATCAATTGGTAGTTGAGGCCTGTTTTCACAGTTTTCTTAAGACATATTTGGTCACTCCTTTGGTGCTGGAGAAACGTTGGCCGACTGTCTCCTAGGATACAACAATGAGATGAGCATGGTATTGGCACGACTGCAGTGATCAACGAACTGTAGCCAAACTTTCTTCTATCACAGAAAACAGGTTCGAAATATGTAGGGAAAAGATCTCGAATTTTTTACAGAAAAAATAGAGAAAAATTTCAGTGTGTTTCTTCCTTCTGATTATTTTGGTTGGAAATTTTGACTAATGGAGCTATTAAAACCCAAATTAATGTATGAATTAAAAGAGACATTAACTTCAATTTGTCGCAGGCCTAGAAGGGCCCAATCGGCCCGGACATTTTACATTGTCCACGTGTTGTGGGTGAGCCCCCAACCCCGGCTAGTTTGGATTTGCAGCCCCTACGCGCGAGAAAGAATATTAGCTTAATCATTTGGTAACCACCATTGGTTCATATATATAAACATATTCCACAATTTGGGTCATGTCGTGACTTTGGAACCTTAACGTCGTGACTAGGAATCGACAATGAGTTGTGTCACGACCTGGAACCCCCGAAGTCACGATGTCAACTCGATAATTTGCAAACTTTACATTTTAGTCTTAATTCAACCTCCGTTTAGCAAAAAAACTTTCGTAAGCTCGTATAAGACCCAAATACAATTGAAAAACATATTGTGATTGCGTAATTTGTTTAGTACACGTTTAAAAAAAAATTGTAATTGCTCTGGCAACATATGTGGCATCTCGTATCTCGGACCCAACAATCGAGTCGGATAAGGGGTGTTACATTTAAGATGATTTTAAAGACTTCAAAATATTTTTATAATATTTTTTATGATTTTATATAAATTGTTTAAGGTTTTAAATCATGATAAAACTCTTATTTTTCTCAACCCGAATAACATCGTTTTCAGCTGATGAGCTACAAACATTTGTTTTATAATTTTGATGTGTCTCCACAAGTATTCAATGACCCAAAATTTTTTATAATCAATTTGCATTCTTCTAAACTTGGTTAATTTGATTCAAGGAACATTAACATGTTGTGAAATGTATACTTTTATAAAATAATTTATTTTGTTCAAGTCTAAAAGTGCTCCTATAGTACCTTTCACCCATACTACACGTTGGGACCCGTGACGAATGTTATAACACTGTTGATGAAGTATTCTAACTCCACTAATAAGATTAAGAAACCATTATAATCTTTAATTAGTATCTAAAAACAAAATATGTGAGACACATAATGAATTTTTAATTCTACTTGTGAAATTGAAAACTAAACCCGAACAAATAGTAATCCAATATGTTAACATTCTTTTTCACATTAAATTTATAATATATACTAGTATACCTATCACATATGAATGCGTGGGAAAATCATCTATTTAGAATATAATATTCAATAAATAACTAAAATGTAAATTTATAATTAATTAATAATAGCACATGCAATATGTACAATATTAAATTGAAAAAATAGATTAAATTTTGAGTACAACGAAATTTAAACACATAAATTATATTAAGAATACTAAATGCACTACAATTATTTATCATGGTATTGTCATCAATTTTGACTTGATATCAAGTTAACTTGTGACATCAACTCAATCAACAAAATTATTGATATTAGAAATTCTATCACACGCGTATGTGTGTGGAAACAATGTACTTAGAATACAAATGTTAGTTGGTGCCGGGTTGACTCATGACACCAACTTAAATAGAGACTTAAATAATAGTATATATATAAGCATGAGTTTGAGAGAAACTTTTGAATCGACAAAGAATAACTTTTATTGTTTATTAAAGTATTAAATTAAAGTTAAAAAGTATTTTTTATTTTATATTAATATATTAGAGTTGTTATTAATTTTATCTATATAATTGAGTTGAAGTTGGATTCATCTTATTAACAATAAATCATATTAACTATTAATAATAGATATTATTTTAGATTAATTATTGCTTAATTAGTGTTAAAGTTACATACTGATTAAAATTAAGATTTAATAATATAAATATCATCTAACGCTTAAGCATTTTCGATCAAGTATCATCTAAAGAAAATTACAAAAAATAAAAAAAATTATTGACATTGATAATTTAGAGGTATCTTAAAAGAATGGAGTATTAAAGTAATGTTTGTTAGAAGAGAAAATATAAAGTCGTATTGAAATGACTACATTTATTTCTAATGCGATACCAAAATTTTACTAACATCTCATAAGATATTTTGGTATACTAAAATTTCTAACATGATACCAATTTTTTAATGAATACCAAAACATCTAACAAGATACTTTTAGAAATTTTGATACTTGGTTAAGAATTTTGGTATCGCTATTAGAAATTATGATACCTCTTCAAAAATTTCGATATTTCTTTAGATAGTTGGGTATCTTTTAGAAATTTTGATGACTATTAATAAATTTTAGTATAAACAAATATTATTATATCAAAATTCAAAATTTGTTTGATACAGAAGTTATTAAGATAATATATAATAAACAAAATTGAACATATTTAAATATTATTTAAATATATAATGTGATACTAAAACATATTTTGAGATATCAAAATATGGCACTAATTTGTATACAAAATTTTAACCAAATACCAAAATATGTAAGGGATATTAATGTTGGGGTTAATACACATTGTTTTTGTTGATGCGTGTTTCCCCATAAATTTGTCTTCAATTTTGGTGTCTATTAAAAATATTGGTATGCAAGAAATTTTGATATGAATTTATTAACATTTTAAAAAAAATTGATATTGTGATATTAATTTGGTTAAACCATTTCCTAATTTATTTATTTTGTGAAGCGGCCATGGGTCCAGCAATAATAAAGTTGAAATCTAGTTTTGCAGCCTACTCCTTTTGTTGCTGAATGGGTCAATGCAATGGTTGCGTAGGCCGCCGTAATTCTCATGCAAGCAAAGGAAAATTGAATGGAGCCCATTTTCAGGATAAATTCCAAGTTAGATATACAATAATTTAATCACACGAGCTTGTTTCCTAATAAAATAATCCTGCCATGTTTTCTTTTCATTCCATACAAAAGACAAGAAAAAGAAGAAGATTTCTTAGCCAACAAATTTAAAAAAACAAATTAAAAGTACCTTCTAACCAGAGGAGTCTAGTGCTTTTTGGGATTCATTTACTACTTATTTTTAAAAATTTAATTGATATTTAAATTTGAAAATCATTAAATATTTTTTTTAGTTAATTTTAAGGTAAATTACATCAACAGTTACTCAACTTTGAGATAGTTGAAAAAACAGCCACATTGGTTTCATTTCAGTCACTCAACTTTAGAAAAATGACAAAATAATCATTCTTGCCTTTTTTGTTACAAACGTAACGAAAAAGTGACATGCCATATGATGGCTTGCTTGGTGTCATTAACCGTCTTGCTGGCTAGTTAGCACCAATTTAAATAGCCATATCAATAGCAATTTAGGGTTTATGCAATAGAAAAAGAAGAAGAAGAAGAAGAAGAAGAAGAAGAAGAGAAAATGAAGATGCCTAGAGATTAAACAAATGAAAAACATGCTCCCCTCCTTTGTAAATCCTATTAGACTTCATTTTCCCTTTCATAAATCTTTGGGTTTTCATGGAGGAAAACAATTGGGATAACTTTTGCTCGAGGTTGACTTACCCGATTTCCGGGATATCTTATATAATGAATCGGAACAAGTAACAAAACCTCCTCCTCAACCTTGTTTGACCCAGAATCCCGTTGAGGAATTGGCGGTGTCTTCGTGGATTAGGGAGATTGAAAAGGTTTTGATGGAGGATGATAATTTTGATCATAGAGTTGAGACTCAGCTTGTCCCCAATAATGATTTCTTGGCCGATTTACTAGTTGATTCACCTCCTTGTAGCAGCAACGATGTGGTTGGCGCCGATAGTGGTGATTTGCACAAACATAGCCAGACCCATACTGACGTCAATAAAGACGATCCCATTGCTAAGAAATAGAGAAGGTATAAATTGATATTCCCAATTTATCATCTTTGTCTATTGTTCTTTGAAACCTCATTTTGTTTCAATTTTGTTAGTTGCATGTCTAATTTGAGGTAGAGGTGTAATGACTTACCTAAGGAACTCAAGCTCAATCTAGTTTTACTTTTAAAGCTTGATTAATCTTCCCAATTTTCATACAAACCCAAGTATTTTGCGAATACCCAAAACTGAAGATAATAAAGGGTATTACTGCAATTGATGGATCTGAATGGTTTCTTTTTCAGGCAACTGAGAAATGGTGATGCAACTGTGAGATCAAGGGAGAGGAAGAAGATGTATATCAAGGATCTTGAGATGAAAAGTAGGTATTTAGAAGAGGAGTGTAGACGATTGAGTCGTGTGCTTCAGTGCTTCATTGCTGAGAGTCAAGCTCTTTAGATTTTCTTTTCCTACTCCCTTAATCACAACCAATTTCTGTTGTTTTTCCCTAAACCGACCCAACCCTTTAGATTTTTCCCTAAACCCACCCTAAACCTTGACCCTTCAGTTGCCTCACCAACGTGGCAAGTTAACTGGCCACATTAGCGGTCTCGTTAAGACACTAACTGAAAATGTTACTAAGTGATTATTTTGTCACTTTTTGATAACGTTAGTTACTGTTTTGTCATTTTTCTAAAGTTGTGTAACTGAAATGAAATCAAGGTGACTATTTTGTTAGTTACCCCAAAGTTGAGTGACTATTGGTATAATGTACCCTTAATTTTATTAGATTTTTAAAGTAAAAATATAAAATGTAAAAATCTTTTAAAAAAATGTAAGGTTATAAAAATTTTAAAAATAAAAATTTCTAAAAATACTTGATTTTTTTCTAATTTTTTATTATTTTTGAAATTATAAAAATAAAATTATTGAAAAGAGCATAACTAGAATGAATATAAATAAATGATGTCTAGATTCATTTTAGATGTGAAACAGAAAAATAAAAAATTTAAAATCTATATATATACAAGTGATGATTTATAATAGGGTATAATTGTCACGCTATCAAGAATTTTATTGTGTTAACTATTTGAGATAATGTGTGTGACAAATTTCAAATTTAAATACTGAACTAAATTCAAAATAAAATTAAATGCCTGCTAAATACAAGTGACCAATTTCAAAGGAAAAATATACATTAACTCTTTTGTTTATAAAATTTGGCATATCTGTAATGTGGTTGATTGAACTTATGTGAATTAAAAAATTATTTTAAAAATTAATAAATGATATTATATAGATGCTTTTGTCTTTTCTTATTTTTATATATAAAAAAATCAAAATTGTAAGGATGAAATCCAAAATTAATATTTACTTAGAATTTAATTAACAACCGAATCTTTTATAAATATAATTTTGTACTGTGACATAACCTTACAAATATTTTTAAAAAAATCACAGCATAAGAATAATTGATGTAATTATTATATTAATTGCCATGATGAGTGAGTAGTTTTAACAATAATTAATAATTTATTTCGTAAAATAATCCTGCGTAGTACAACACTTAAAAGGATATAGGAAGTGACTTCTCATCTGCTCATTAATAAATAATATTTTAGATGTATGAAAGTGATGTATTGGTTTCCAAATGAATTTTCCATTTACTGAGCTGATGGAATTGCAACATAAATTTCCCACTTGGATATGACTTAAATATTATAGGTAAGACATTCCCGACGGTGTTTTCATTTCATAATTTATTCTACAAAATTTCTTGATTTTCATTTTCAAATGTTGATCCAATCCTATAAAGTCAAAAACCCAGATTTGTTTCCCACAATTAACAATTTCATCTTCTATCATGATTGCAAACAATATAAACACTGTGATTTTAATGTGAAAATGAAATGCTTGGCCTGTTAGGAATAATTTTATTAACTGGTTTTGTCGGCGAGGAATCATATAAAATTGCTCAATTTCTCCTACTCCTTATGCTCAAATTTTTAAAATTTTCAAATTTTAATCCTCATCAAAACAGTAAGCTCTAAGTTCAATAAGTTAAATTTTGTTATTTTCAAACCCTTATGCGGTAAACATATTATTACATATGTAATGTTATGAAAATTTATTATTTTCACATTATACTCACAAAAAAATACATTATTTTAATTAATAAATTTAATCCTATTGTTTGAGTCTAGACTCAAAATTCAAAAAGTATAAAGATATTAAAATTAATCAAATTAAAGAACATGAACTAAATCTACTATTTTAACATATATGGGACTAATACCAAAATTTGAACTAATGAATTTAATTGCTAGTCTTCGATTAGAATTAAAATTTTAAAATTCAATCCAAGTTAAAAAAAAATTCCTAATTTACAATTATATTAATTGATACAATCAAATTCAACCATTATAAATATTAAACTAAATAATAATTCAACAACTAATGAGTAGAATTGAACCAAATCTGGTCACTCATCATGGACAACGTTTTATTGTGAAATATAAGGAAAAGTTTTTCCTTTTACAAATAAAATTATACATGTTAGACATATCTAAATCAATTATAATTAAGATTAAATATTATAGATCGGATAATTAAATTAATATACGGAATTCTTTTAGAGAGAACTTACATGTGATAAAATTTAAGATAAAATAAATTTAGAAATAATTCACACATAATTCAAATAAAGTATGAGTTGAAGATTTGCAAACAACAAAACATTGGCGAAAGTAATATAAGAAAAAAACTGAGTTTATATATACAACTTTTGTTTGATGTTGTGAAAATTTTTGTATGGGTGTCGATGAGTGTTTAGGTTAATGACAATATTAACAGCTTGGAACTTTGAGATATCACAAGTTTTACCCTCTATAAATCATATATAGATGTGTAGGTCTTATTTTAATTACCACCATTCCATCATACTTTAATTATAAAAATATATGAGTAATTGTGTTTGTAATTTCTTTAAAAGAAAAAAAAAAAAATCCTCTTCTAAATCCCCTGGATGGTTTTAGGCACATGAAAGCAAGTTGTTGTAATTAAAACCAATAGATTGTTAGAATGCATAAAAAACCTACACAAGCAGTCAAACAAATTTAATATGGAAATGAGATGAACCAACTCTGAATGCTCATCCAAATTCAATGATAAACAAAATTTGTTAAGGTTTCAATCAAGGGCTTCTTAATTTCAATTTTTGCTTTAAAATGACACGAGAAACGTTAAGCCAATAAACAGTTTTTAGAACATGGGGCAACTTGCCTCTGTCATACGTCGACAATCCCTACCCACATCCCCACGTCGCTAATGGATATCAACATTGTTTAATTCTCCTTTTGCTCTTTCTACTTTTGTATATTTGAAATTTTAATCCTTTTTGTTTATTTATTTTTTGATTTAAAGATTGTCAAATGGATTATGGATCATGCAGCCTTTTTAAAATTACAAATTTTACTCAAAACTAGTGGAAGCCATGTGAGAAAAAAGATTGATTTTTTTACTTTACGTTCTCTAAACAATATTAAGGGTAAAAAAAAAAAACCATAGGAAAAACCTTATAAATTCATATGCAATATTTTTATTTGCTTATTTAGCCTTTCATGTATGTAATATTAGGTATGCGAGTAATTTTGTTACTGGAGATATGGGTTGAATTTTAATTATTGAATAAAAAATAAAATAAATCGGCATGAATAGAGGGAAGTGTCTAGATTATAACACTCGGCCTTCTCCGTAAAATGATGGCTTCATCTAAGAGAAGAAACGACCGTAGAAATTGTTAACCATATCATTCGTTTTCAACTGGTTTATGGCATTTTTCAAGCTTACCAGATACGAATATATTAAACAAATAAAATGCTTTCTTAGAGTAGTTTTATTTCATAAGTTTTAGACCCAAAATAATTAAAAGGTGAATACCAATGAATGCCAAGGAACCATCCTAATATATTATATTATTGTAACGTGTCTCTTTTTAAACTTGTAACCAATGTCTTCCCGTTGACCGCCATGAAAGTTTTATCTTGGGAGTTCTACCACACTTCTGAAATTCTTAATATTTAGATACCTTTAAGCTCTTCAACAACCCATATTTCAGTATGATGACAGCCAAAATTTTCGTCTGCCCGGTTGTTATTCCAGCTAAATCCCCTGTTGCTTTTATGATCTTATTTGCTCTTCTGATGTTTCTTATGTTAACAGATAGTATCGTTTCTAATATATCGCTGGAATCGGCTGCCTTTACTCAAAAAGAAGATTCCCAATCGTTGCAGACTCTAACAGTTACAAGAAATATCAAGTCGGATGTTGTTCTTCCTCTATCACTGACTGTTTCCACAAAAAACAACATCGTTGATGGTAATAGTGAACATCAGAATTCTCTAGTTTCTTCCTTGGGTGTTAGAGAAAAACATGGGATTGGGAAATTCAGGAGAAAACTGCCAGAACATGAGATTTTCATGTCAGATGAGTTGACAAAGAAGTTCCATGGCCGAGTTCTTGAATTCTTCAACCGTGGGTGTGAGGTTCACTTCTTCATGACATGGATTTCAAAGGTAGGGTCCTTTGGGAGAAGGGAAATCCTGGCTGCTGAAAGCGTTTTCAAATCCCACCCTAATGGTTGCTTGATGATTCTATCGAGAACGATGGACTCAGTGCAAGGTTACAGGATCCTTAAACCGTTGCTTGATCTTGGGTTCAAAGTTATAGCAGTGGCACCGGACTTTCCATTTCTGGTCAAGAATACACCTGCTGAAGCTTGGCTTGATGATATGAAGAGTGGGAAAAAGGACCCTGGTGTGATTCCGTTGGCTCAGAATCTATCTAATTTGATGAGGCTTGTTGTGTTATACAAGTACGGAGGTGTTTACTTGGATACGGATTTCATAGTGATGAGGAGTTTTAAAGGGTTGAAGAACACAATTGGAGCACAAAGCATTGATGTGGTATCTAAGAACTGGACAAGATTGAACAATGCAGTACTGGTCTTTGATATGAAACATCCACTTGTACTCAAGTTTATTGAGGAATTTGCTTTAACTTTTGATGGGAACAAATGGGGACATAATGGGCCCTATATGGTTTCCAGGGTAGTTCGCAGAGTAGAAGGCAGACCTGGTTATAATTTTACAATCTTACCACCTATGGCTTTTTATCCTGTTGATTGGATTAAAATAGGAGGTCTGTTTAAGATGCCTAAAGACAGGGCAGGCTCGAGATGGATAGAGGTTAAGGTGCAGCAGCTAAAGAGGCAAACATATGGAGTACATCTCTGGAATAAGCAAAGTAGCAAATTAGTGGTTGAAGAGGGAAGTGTAATGGAACGATTAATGGCACAGAACTGTGTTTTGTGTAAACATATATATAGCTCTTAGAAGAGATGGTGAAGGCTTGTTAGTGTCAAAATGTTGTACAGTGTGTGTTCATTGAAAGGGCCGAATTCAAAAGCTGTGCTCTGTCTTCCTTCCTCAAATTGTAAATTAAATGTGGATTAATTGGATACAAAAAATAAAATAAAAAAGGAAGGAAATACTTAATATTGTTGACTTTTGTTTTTTGGTTTTGAATGTTGGTTGAAACAAAGCTTCATTTATGGAATCAGTTTTTATTGATAAACAATGCTACTTTTTTTTTTTTTTTTTACTTCGTTTCACACCTAATGGTGTATTAGAGTGTGAGAAATGATCAGTGCATGAATCGATGATAGTTGAAAGAGTTTTAGCATATATGCGAGTGAGATAAGAGCAATAAGAGAGTGCATTTGTAGAGTGTTTAGCGCTGAGAACCAAAGCAGTCCAAATCATAATCGAGAAGAAGCACAAGGGAGACATAAGAACCTTGACTTTGGTTTCAACAGGGGTTTAAAATTAGAGAACGATTGAGGCATTAAAAATTTTAAGTTTATTATATTCCTTAAATAAAATTAATATATTTATATGGCACACCAAGTATGAGAGTAAAAAAAAAAGAAAGTAAATCTATTAAAAATTATTATGAACCAAATAAACCATTAGATAATATAATTTTGTAAAATGAATAATCTTTACATCATTTCTCAACTGAGTTGGTATCAAAAGCTTAAATAGTATATAATATAGATATGTGTTAACTTAATGAAAGAACTCTAATAATTTAAGGATGTAACTGAATGATTTGAAATTTAGGAACAAATTTTATCATAATTTGGGTTTTTTAAAATTAATAAAATTTATGTTATCTAAATGTATAATTTTATTAATTTATTTCAATTTCAATTTAAATTAATTTTTAAAAATAGATTTGAAAGTTAACCTACTTCAAGATTAATAAAATTTAAATATGAAATTTTAATTTATTTATATAATTTATCAATTTAAGTATGTTAAAAAATAAAATAAAATAATTTAAATATAATTTGTTAACTTACAATTAAATCATTAAATTATAAATTCCTGAATTGATTTTACTCGGTGCTTCCACCTACCTTGCCAACATAGCAATTGCATCTATATTAAAAACACTGGCTGCCTTGATCGGTTTTGTTCTCATGACTTACCACTGATAATTATTCAGTGCTATCTCTTCAATAAATTCTTGGGTTGCCTCAGGTGTTTTGTTATTCAATGTTCCTCCAGTTGTTGCATCAATCATCTACCTAGTTAATGGGTTCAAACCGTTGTAAAAGGTTTGAACTTGTAACCACAAAGAAAACCCATGATGAGGGCACCTTCTCAAAAGATCTTTAAATTTCTCTCATGCATCATATAGTGTCTCAAGCTCAATTTGGGCAAACGAATAGATGTCGTTCCTTAACTTAGTTGTTTTAGCTAGTGGAAAATATTTCAATAAAAACTTCTCAATCATCTGATTCCAAGTCGTGATAAAACCCCGTGGAAGTGAATTCAATCACTATTTTGCTTTGCCCCACAAAGAAAATGGGAACAATCGTAAGCGCATGACATTATCAGTAACACCATTAATCTTATATGTGCCGCTAATATTTAGAAAGTTAGCCAATTCGGATCTTTATCTTGTAACCCATCAAACTTAACATACTGTTGTATCATCTGAACTGTATTCGACTTCAACTTAAAATTTTTTGCAGCAATAGTCGGTTTGACAATACTCGATTCAACCCCAATCATAGTGGGCTTAGGATAATCATACATTGTCTGAGGAGCAAGAGCTGCAAGAGGCTGCTGATTAATTTGATTATCTTCCATCTCCACGATAATATCATTTTCCTCTTGACCGTCTACTAAAACCTGTTGACCTTGCTTTGCTTCTCTAATTTCTCTCAGATTTCTTCAAGCAGTTTTTTCTATCTCACTATAAAAAATTAACAGTTCCAACGAGTTGCCTTTAGTCATAAACCAAAATAACCTTTCAGAATTAAACAAACAAAAAAAAAAGAATATAATATTAAATTAAAAACAAAAATATTAAAATAAAAATAAAAATAAAAAATGACTAAATTAATAGAAATAAAGTTTTCTTAATATTTTAGTCCTTAACAACGGTGCCAAAAATTGATGTCCACGAAGCTAACTAAAAATCTCACTAATACAAGTGCACATATCAATTGATAGTATAGCTACGGTGAGCACAGATACCCTTCCCAAAAACTAAAAGTACTAGTAATTATCGTATTTCTATCATTTAACATATAAATTTGAGTGATTGATTAAAAACTAAAATTAATTAAATAACAAACACAACAAAGAACAAATCAGGAAAATAAACGAATAATAACCAAGAAGCGAAATAATACCTAGAAAAGAATTCACCTAGATTTCATCTAGCATTATCAATCTAAATTACGCAATTTTTTTTACTTAATATCTTGATCTCTAGAAATCTCTAAATTATGTTAATATATCTTTCGAGAGTAAGAGCAACTAACTCTAGCTTGATTAATTGAAATTTCTTTCTAATTAAAACCTCTATTATCGCATTAACTCAAGCTATGGATTTCTCTATTAGATTTAACTCTAATCCGATAGATTTAAGTTGTCCTATTTCTATGATAGCATGCAACTCCACTAAATTACATAAGATCTACTCTTAAACATGGTCTATTCCTCCTCTAATTTAAGTACATCAACATGGATAAATAATTTAGAAATATCAAACCAAGAATTAAACACACATAATTGAGAAGAATATCTAAGTATTTATTGTGTAAAATAAAAATCAAATGACATAATCTCTCATAGGGTTCGTTTCCCCTAGGTATTCAGAAAATTAGTTCATACTTGCAAATAAAAACATCCCAAAGATAGTATAACCGAAAGAAATAAAGAAACTCATGATAATCTCTTAAGAAATCAATTGGGAGTCTTCAATCTTGACAGAAATATGTTTTAGAATCGGCTTCAATGGTATTTTTCGAGTTGTTTTCTTGAGTATTATATGACGATTCACTCGTATCTTCTTATTTTTGTCACATATATGTCTTAGAATGCCCAAAAAAAACCAAAAAATCGTGTTTTACTGCAAGTTTAGAGTACAAATTGCAAAGTGGACAGGCCATGTGGAAGGGGTTAGCCCGTGTGGCTCTTGTACCTTACTTCAAAATTCCATTTTTCGCTCATTTTGTTGTCAAATGCTCTCTTAAGTATAAAAACATGAATTTAAAGAATTAGAAGCATAAAATTCACCATTAATATCGAATAATCACCCAAAAACACATTACTAATGAGACTAAAACATGTTACTTTTAGCACCTATCATATATTCTTATAAAACACTTGTCAAACCCCGATCTTATTTGTAGAGTTTAAGAATTCCAATGATAGTGTATCAAATATTATTCATTAATGTAAATGATAAAAAAATTGAGTTTTAAGAAGATAATATTTTAAGAGACAAATATTAAGCATTTTAACTTCATTAATGATATAAAAATAATATTAAGCAATTAACAATGTAATGGTCAACTTCATATTATAATTGTATAAGTTACCTAAGCTATTAATAAATAAATAAAAAACATTTATATTTACAGATGTTAAATAACTTTTGTATAAGTTACCTAACCAATTAATTCACAATTTAATTTAAAACTTTTAAATTAATAAAATATTAAGTAAATAAAAATTTCTTGAAAAATAATTAAAAGAAGATTGTAGTCACATATTAGTAATTAATTAAAATATAATAAATAATTCTTTACAAAGTAGTAAATGATGATAGATAGGATAAGAAGGATAAATTTCATAAGTGGCATTAACAAATGTCATCATTATTGTAACATAAATTTTACACTTTCAAGTTAATTCACAAGTCATGTTTCTAGAATTGCAAGCATTTTAAAAATAATATTTTAATTTAGCTACGAGAAAGAAAATATTGATAGCAAATTTCACAATATAAAATTAATAATTATAAAATATTAATGTATAACCAATAATTTTGTTAACGATAATTAGATTGCAAAATTATTTACAAAATCATAAAAGCTTTCTGTAAATTATTGTTTAAAATAAAAAATATTAATTTTATTTTAATTGTACAATAATTAAATTAAAAAAAAAAATTTAATGAGACCTCACCGGGGTGTGGATTGAGTAGGTTTTGGGCCGAATATGAAATAGATTCATATACCCAAAAAAGTAAGAATTAGACAGTGGGCATATATTTCATGTGGTGGAATAAAAGTTTGATGGATGACACTATTGATATGAATGAGCAAAAGGTGGAATTCATCTCTTAATAATGCCACTTATTTCACATCAACCACTTCAACATCCTTTTATTAAACAATTAGGATTCGTTTAAAGTATAAAGTAAATTACTGAGAGCACCTCTCTTCAATTGGAAACGTAAAACCCATTTGCATGCATAATTAATTTTAATGGGATTTTCCTTTTCTTAATTACTGATAGTAATTTCATAAATAATTTCAATTTTCAGAAATTTAAGCTTGAAGACCGGGAATCTGGAAATTTTCTTTCCCATTTTTGTGTTTAGAATTCATTTGATGCATAGAGATGTTATTAGAGATATCTACATGCTGGTAGGAACCCCTCCTTTTAAAATGAAAATTTATCTATTTATGCTCTTTAAAAATTTAAAATTTTAAATTAATAAAAATAAAATTATACTTTATGCCCTAAAAATAATAAAATTTTAATTTAATTCTTTAAAAGTTATAAAATATAAACTATTAAAATTTAAAATTTAATTTCGAACCTTAAAATATTTTTCTATCTTTGCCTGTGCTGGAGATCATACCTGCTGTAGAACATGATACGAATATGAAATTAGTTCTTTTGTTGTATTATTTTATTTTAATTATGACTTAAACCCTAAATTAGAGATCATACCTGCACTAAAAAATCCGAATATGTCATCTCAATCTGTTTTATATAATGGATGGTTTCAAGGTTCTAAGTAGGTTGTTTAACTTTAATGTTCTCTACAGTAAAAATATTATGGAAGTCTTGTTAGATAATATTTTATTTCTTTATTAAAAAATAGATAAATTTATCTTTATATGTTAAAACAAATAGTAAATTGATTATTTTTGTTAAAATTTCATTGATCTATACTATTAAAAACTAACATGCCTAATGGAATAACCAATAGAGACATGTGACATGACACATGCCACTTGTACCTCATGTTGATGTACATAGACTAGTTTTTAACTGTAGAAATGGATAGAATTTTTAATAGAAAGACTAGTTTAATATTTGATTTAACATATATGGACTAATTTGTACATTTTTTAAATAGGCAGGACAAAATTCAATTCAACTTTTTATATAGAGGCCTCCATGATACTTTAACCATATATTTACTCGTGTTATTTAAAATTTAGTGTTTAATAATGTTTATGATTTTATAATTATTTAATTTTAATATTTTTTACCACTTTTAATGTTTTTAATACTTTTTGGCTGGTCAAAGTCAATGGAACACCATTAAATATTTTTGACCAAAAAGTATACTAGAAGAATAGTTGATGTAATAAAAAATAAATAAAAAATTGTTAAGGTGATTATGACATGTCTTTGGACGTTGGAGATTTGCATTTGGGATGGTTCTGACATTAACAATTTACGACAATATGAAGTGAAAGATTGTCAACATTTGATATTTAGAAGCTTTTAGCTTCTTCAATTGGATAATCATGTAATTTTCAGTATGCCGTAAAAATCATGAAATTTTGGATGTGAAATGCACCATTATGTCAACATAATGCGAGTAACTTGTAAAAATCAAGGAATTTTCATCGGCCACTCTCATGGTGAATGAAAAATGTGCCACAACCCTTCATTGATGATTGAATGCAACACAAATAGCCCTTAAAGCTTTATCAAAACAATCATTTGGGGTAAGAGCCGTAGACAGTCTCTTCAAAGCAAGCCCCAAGGGATGCTTCATGATTTTATCATCATCTCTTGATTCAACACAAGCGTCCCTCGACCCTTCTAAGAGTAAAATAGCGTCTCTCTGCAATACCAAACCACCCCATACTTATGTGTTACAACATATTTAAGCATCCAATTATGGAAATATATAAGGCTCAAAGAAAGATTACAAAAGAAAAGAAACAAAGTTTAATAATAACAATCTTCAAGTTTTTAGGACCAATCCCAACAGTCTTGTCAGTCCAAGCCCACTTCAAATATTGGGTCAGTTTGAGAAAAAAAGTTTCAAGTTAAAAAAATTGGCCCAAACGATCAAAGTTAAGGTGCAATTATCCCTTTTGCAAGAGAGCCAATGCCTTCCTTACTTTTATTATTATCTTTCTGACGAACCTGAAATACCAAGCCTTAGATCTAGCTAAATTTGATGAAACGGCAGCTTTCACATGTAAACAGTATGCCAATGTAAGCAAACAACTTGCTTTATTATGGTAATCTTCCTTTAACCTTGAAGTAACCCTAATCTCATCATGTTAAGGTTGCTTATATCAGAATCATAGTTTTATTCTTTTTTGTTTCTTTCTATATACAGTTCCTTGCTGCAGCAGACTGGTGGCTCTAAATCCTAAATCTTACTTTCTTTCTACGGTAATGAAGGAATTATGGCACTATAATCTATGAACAACTTACCTTGCCAAGTAAGGATACAATTGGTTTATTATTTAACAGGCTAAAGCAGGACACCAAAAATAAAAATATAAAAAAGTTTTGAATATGGTCAACTAGAAGCAGTGAAATGTTTAGGGTGTGAAGGCCAAAATTTGCTTACAAGTTAAGACTGACAGCTTGAAATAACCTAATTCAACTTCAGCTATCCCTTGTTATCTGCTTTTCATTATCCCTCCTTAACCTATACGCTTCACTGTTTTTGGACCCTTATTTGTTAGTAGTTATCAAGGTGGTTTTATCAACACATCTAAAATTTTGTATGTATGAATTTCTCATGAAATTATGGTATGCGTAAATGAATAATTGAGATTTTCTGTCATTTTTATTTGGAAATTGTTATATAACATTACCTCTTCAATACTAAAAAACAGCCTCGGATTTATTTTTTCATGGTAATTTTTTTATCTCATTTGAGTATTTTTGTGTAGGTATAATGTTTATTTTGATCCTTTGATATATTTATTTTTATTTTATATATAGAAAGATTTGTATTAGTTGGATAAGAAAGAAAATGTGTATTAGAAAGTAAAATACATTTTTATTTATTTTTGTTAGGCCCATTTGGCCATGAATATTCTCATAATCCATGTTGTGGTGTGCGGAAAAATTTGTTATTTTTAAAAATTTAAATATACATCTATTAAATAAGAATTAATTTCAACTTCACAAATAATATATTTTATATCTAAATAATTAGATTATTAAATTAGAAATTTCAAGATAAATTTAAAATATAATATTAAACATTTAAAATTATTTTAAATCCTAAATAATTTTATTAATTTATTTTCATACATAAAGTGGAAAAAAAATTCATAGAAGAAGAGAGACGACACCATAAAATTAAAATCAAGGTAAAAATAACTTATAAAAACACTTCAAGAACAATAAGTCTTTTCATAAAAATACTTTCACTTTCCTCACACAATCAATCTTAATTTTCCTCGGTTTTATTTCATTGTAATTTTTTTTGCTCATTAAATTTTTTACCAATATTTTATTTCTCTCAATTTTTTTCATCATAAAATTTGGAGATAAATATTAATATTATATATAAAATTTGATTTAATTTACAATTTGATACATAATCTTTGATTTTGTGCAACTATACACATTAAAGTTTGATTTTGGTTGAAATATACACATAAAACTTTGATTTGATTCAATTGTACACATTTAAAGAAATTAATACATAAATTCATTTTAATATTATATAAGTATAATTATATGTATATATAACATGTAAACACGAAATGGTGTTATCTCAATAATGATTGTAGTGATTTGTGAAAATGGATCAAATCAAAATTCATGTATAACATTGTACATTGGACCAAAGTTATGTATAATTTTAAGATTTTTCCCTAAAATTTTCAATTTTATTTTTTATTATGGTTGCCCAATAAATTTGGATTAGATATTTTTTTTTTCAAATTGTGGACATTTTATTAACAATTTTTTTTAACTTTTTTATTCTTGTGGTGTAAAGTTATTCATATTTAAAATCTTTAGTGCGTTTGTGCCCGGTAGATTAATATCTGATAATGTATTACTTGTCTACGAAATTCTACTTACTTTTCATCAAAAGCGACTGGGGAAGAAAGGATTTATGGCATTAAAGCTAGATATGAGTAAAATTTATGACAGCATTGAATGAGGTTTCATAAAAGGTATGATGATTCAGTTGGGATTTGATAATCGTTGAGTGAAGCTTATAATGAGATGTATCTCAACCGTATCATATTCAGTTCTTCTAAATGGTCGAGTAGGGGAATGTTTTCATCCTAGTAGAGGTCTCCGACAATGTGACCCTTTGAATTCATTTCTTTTTCTACTATGTAGTGAAGGATTATCTTCATTAATGAGAATTGTTGTTCGAGACGGCTAGTTAAAGGGTGCACGAGCCAGTAGGAATGGACTTTTGATTTCATATTTGCTTTTTGCTGATGATTCCATTTTGTTTGGTGAGGCATCAACTCAAGGGACAAACGTACTAAAAACTATTTTGCGAGAGTATGAGTAGTGCTCGGATCAGTTCATAAATTTCAACAAGTCTACTATTTTTTCAGTACCTACACTTCTACATATGACAAGCAATTGGTTTCTGGGCTTTTAAGTGTACAACATTTTGATGATTCAAAGAGGTATCTTGGCCTCCCTAACATGGTGGGGCAATGCAAGAAGGAGTCATTTCAGATTTTAATAGACAAATTTAGAAAATGTATTGAAAGATGGAGTATTAGCTATTTATCCCAAGGGGGACGCGAAGTATTCATTAAATTAGTATTGCAGGTGATTCCTACTTATTCTATGGTGTATTTCTTACTCCGAAAACCTTTTTGTAATGAGATGTAAGGAATCATGGCTAAATTCTGGTGGCAAAAAGGACCAGGGAAACGTAGGATCCATTGGTATTCTTGGGAGCATCTTAGTGAGCCGAAGGAATTGGGAGGCTTGGGTTTTTGCAGCCTAGTTAAATTTGATGTCACTTTACTCGCAAAACAAGGTTGACATTTGATTAATCATCCAATTCGTTATTAGCTTGTGTTTTAAAAGTAAAATATTATCCGAATTCTAGTTTTCTCAATGCGAATTTGGGAAATTTACCTTCGTTTACTTGGAAAAGTATGTGGTCAGCGAAGGGTCTACTGGTGAGTGGGCTTTGTTGGAGAATTGGCTCCGAGGCTAATATTTCCATAATGAAGGATGCATGGTTACCAGGTTCACCATCCTATCGTATCCATAAAAATATTAATTTAAGGAGTTTGAATGTGGTAACAGATTATATTGATAATGACAACATGATATGGAAAGCAGACCTGATCAGAAGTACCTTCCCTGATGAGCTTGCGAACGGAATCTCGCAAATTCCTTTGCTGAAAGAGAGAAAGGAGGATGTCCTGGTTTGGCGAGGGGACTCATTTGGCGAGTTATAGTCAAAATCACCTATAAACTATTACATGAAGGTACCTTTAGCTCTAATTATATAGATTATGGTCTTAAAGACCTCTATACAAAATAATAGAAATTAGAGATTCCCACAAAAGTAAAAATTCATATGTGGAAGGCAACATGGAACTTCCTTCCCATTATGGTTAATTTGTAGCATAGGCAAGTGGGGGGGATGGTTTCTGTCCTTAATATGGTAGTAGTCCTAAAATCCTACATCATGTGTTTAGAGATTGGTAAGTTTCAGCAACTATATGGAATAACTTAAACTTACAGTAGGTACTATCGTTACCTAAAATGCCTGATGTAGAATGGTTCAACTGGGTTTTTTCCCAGTACACTGAAGAACAGTATAAGAAAGCATGAATAAGTCTTTTGTACGGGAAAATAGATCACAAATTGGATCTAAATATATATTTCAGAAATAAATGGTCTAGAACAGAGGGATGTTACCAGATCTACGAGCGAAAAGGCCTGGGTACCTCCAAACGCCCAGTCAGTTAAAGTAAACTTTGACGCCACTTTCCATCAAGACTTGAATAGATTTATTTCGGGACTAGTCATTTGTGACTCCCAAGGGGTGGTTCTGGTCACAAAATAGAAACTACATGATCGTGTAGTTTCTCTGTTCACGGCAGAAAGCCTTGCCTGTCTATTAGCAGTATGGTTAAACATCTAGTTGGAGCTCTAACATGTGGTCATAGAAAGAGGTGCAAAGTCCATCATAAACAAAAACAAAAGAAGTGTTAGAGACAGATCGAAGGTTTGGGCTATCATTGATGATATACATTAGACAAAGACATTATTTCAACAACTAAAGTTTGCTTATGTTCCTAGATCTGCAAACATTTTCACTCATAACCTTGCAACAAAATATCTAAAAATAGGAAAAAAAGGTTATCTGGACTTAAGAACAATGAATGACACCGGAGTGGGATCTTTGCTCATCAGACCAAGAGAACCAAATTGATAGCAGAAAGGGGAACGTTTGGGTAGAAGGAAAGCCAAATAAATGTAAAAGATTAGTTTTTTGGGAACATTTGCCTTTTAAGAATCTGGCACCAACACAAGCTTCTAGGGTTTACTTTTGAAGAATGGGTGCCAGTTAAGTCTAGGCTGGCTTTTAATTTGTTTTCTTTTTCAATTTCGTTTTTTTTATTATTTTGGTTCTTGTTTTTAATTATGTTTTTTTCTTCACTCTCGTAGGCCAGTCTTCAATGGTTTAGCTTGTACTTTGATTTGTTTTATTATAAAGTCCAGCCCGGTTTATTTTAAAAAATATATATTTAAAATTTTTAATTTCTTTGTAAATATATTTTTATAAATCTAAATTATATTGAGATGATCCTAAAAAGTCATTTTTTAGGCCTTCAATAAAAATGTGCTACTTAGTATTTTTTGAATTTTTTTAATTAATATCATTCACTTTTTAATACTAGACTAATTCTCTTTAGCAATATTTTAACCTTAATCAATTTTTATAAATTAAATAAATTAAAAATTTTAAAATATTAGTCAATCAGTAGTCTACTTTCCTAGCACGCTTTTGTCTACTGTTTTCTAACATGTTCTTGTTTTTTTAGGTTTTGTTTGTTTTTTAGTGATCTTTCATCGGTGGTTTTTAACAGAGCTAGTTTTTTTGGGTTTTCTTTCGTCTTCTTTTTTGGTTCCTATTGATCTTTTGAATATGGAAAGAGAGTTCGCAGAGTTATCATTAGATGATGAGGAAGATGAGATTTTGTAAGCATAGGCGGATCCTGACTTTGTACCTGTGGAAATTTATCTCTGTCTGGTTGGATTTTTTTTATGGAAAGTGTTATACACTTCTCGGCGATGAGAAACACAATGGAAAATTTATGGCATCTGGTAAAAGGGGTCCAAATCTCAGACCTGGGGGATAAAAGGTTTTTATTCAAATTTTTTCATAAGATGGTTCTAGATAGAGTACTAAAGGGTTCTATATGGACTTTCAATAATCTTTTGATGCTACATCGGTAGGAGAAGAAGGAAACATCACTTAAGGTGCCATTAATTTTTGCGTATTTCTTGGTACAAATTCATGGAGTGTCGTCAGGTTTTTACAATGATATTTTAGCATGTCAAATCGGGGGTTTTCTTGGGAATTTTTTTGAGTTTGATGGCATAAATATGGGAAAATGGTTATGTTCTTATTTGTTTATAAGGATATAAGTGGATGTTCGAAAACCGTTAAAAAGAAAGAAGAAATTTATGTTTTCGACTGGGGTTTGTTCCTATGTTAGTTTTAAATACAAACATTGACACTTTTTTTTTCTTTTTTTTTTTTGTGGACGACTCGGACACATCGATTCCTTCTGTCAGGCAAAAATGGCATTAGGGTTTAAAGTAGCTGAGATGGATTGGGATCTGTCACTACAAGCCTAATCTAGAAGAGCCATTGCAATGAGTAGCGTGTGGCTTCAAGAAGATGGGGAAGTAGTTAAGTGGGGAACTTTTTTGGTGATTGCGATTTGGGTAGATGTATTGATCCTATGTTAGGAATAAATTTGGAAGGGGATTTGAATCCAGCATCTCATTTTGGCGAGGGATTGTCAAAAATACATGACCAGATAGATATAGAGCATGACTCGAAAAAGAGCATAATTGAAGGGAGTGATGAGAAAAAGAGACCTAAAAGAGAGGGTGATAAAGTTGTTGATGGGGAGGAATTGGGATCTCTTGTTATTAGGAGTAAGAGGGGGTTGGGAGGTAATCATATTATATCAGCGACTGCCAGAGGGCAAGTTGACCAGTCACAATGAAAACATTCTATTGGAATATCCGTGGTTTGAGGAGGTCACGGGCTGTTGGAGACTTCAGTACATGCTAAAGGTGTATAATCCCTAAATTGCTTTATTAATGGAGACAAAACTAAATTCAAGAAAGATGGAGAATTTTCGTAGGAGATGTGATTTTTTGAATGGAATTGATGTTGCAATTGATGGATCATGACGGGTTTTGAATCTTACTTGGAAGGTAATGCCACGATCATTCTACGGAGCTTTTCAAAATATCATATTGATATTGAAGTGCATGAGGGTAAGGAAGGTAATAAATTGAGATTTAAAGGTTTCATTGGGGTTCTAAATTCGCATTGTATTGATGGCATATGGAATTTACTTAGGACTTTAGGTCAATCCCAAAATCTATCTTGGTTTGTGGAAGGTGATTTGAATAAGATTTTATATTCTTTCGAAAAGAAATGGGCTACCTAAGGAGGAAAGGCGAAAGGAGGCTTTTAGAGAGGTTCTTAATGATTGTAATTGGTGGATGTAGGATATTCTGGACTGTGGTTTACATGGGAAAAAGGGTAATCTCTAGTAAACGAATATTAGAGAGAGATTGATAGGGGGTAGCAAATAAAAGTTGGATGGCTCTGTTTTCTAATACAATGGTATGTCAGCTTCCACACTCTTTCTCTGATTACTTTCCACTTCTTATTCAGCTAAAGCAAGAAATATACAATCTTCAACCAAAACATTTTCGTTTCGAGGTATGGTAGATGTTGGAGGAAACTTTTGAATAAGAGATTTAAAATCTTTAGGGGGTGATGATGATATTCTTACTAGGTTGGAGAGGGTTCGGGTTGGCTTGGGAAGATAGGTAATGGAAATTAGATGGAATAAAGTGGGGATAAAAAATGAATTAACAAAGAAACTGGGAGTTTTGTTGGAAGGGGAAAGAGATGACAATAATCTTGTGGAGTTGATTGATACTAAAGTTCAGTTAAATTTGAAGATTGATGAAAATGAAATTTTCTAGGAACAAAGGGCAAAGGCAAATTGGCTGAGATTGAGGGATAAGAAGACGACTTTCTTCCATAATTTTGCTTCGCACAGAAGGAGAACAAATAGAATTGGTGGATTACCAGAGAGGATGGTCGATTAATGAGAGGGGAGATTGAGATGGAATGCATTGGTAGAATTATTTTCAATCCCTTTTTTAGTCAAAAGGGATTGGTAATATAGACCATATTCTGTTTGGGGCAAGAAAATGCATTTCTGAAGACGCAAATACTATGTTGACGGCACAATTAACAGACAAAGAAGTATTTGAGGTATTGAATGGTATGAGTCCTACGAAGGCTTCTGTGGAAGATGAGCTTTCGGATTTATTCTATTAGAGGTGTTGTCATATTGTTGGGAATGATATTCCCTCTTATTTTTTGAAGGTACTAAATGAAGGTAAAACTTTAGTTCCTTTAAATGTTACAAATATTATGCTTATTCTTAAAATTCTCTACCCAATGAATATAGTGAATTTTAGGCCTATTAGTTTATGCAAGGTTCTTTATAAGGTCGTTGCTAAGATGGTAGCCAATCGATTCCAAAGGGTGTTAGAGGATTGTATTGATGAGGCCCATAGTGCTTTAATACCGATACGTTTAATTTCAAATAATGTTTTATTGGCATATGAGATTTTACATTCTTTTCATCAGAAGAGGGTAGGGAAGAAAAATTTTATGGAACTTAAACTCGACATGAGTAAAGCTTATGATCGAGTGGAATGTAATTTTCTAAAGCAGATGATGAAACGTATGGGTTTTGCTAGTAGATGATTGGAAACCATAATGAGGTGTATCTCATCAGTCTCATACTCGGTGATATTAAATGGGATCATGGGGGAGAGGTTTGTGCCCAGTAGGGGGTTTCGACAAGGTAATCCTTTAAATTCATTTTTTTTTATTTGTAGTGAGGGCTTATCTACTCTTATGAGATTGTCTTTAGATTAAGGATTGATTAAGGGTGTAAAAGCTAGTAGAAGAGGTTCGTAAATAACACACATTTTATTTACAGATGATTGTGTTCTTTTTGGTGAAGCTACGGATAGAGGGGCTATTGCTATGAAACAAATTTTGAAGGAATATGAAGTCTACTCTGGTCAGTGCATTAATTATGAAAAATTCACTGTGTTTCAGTCCAAATGCTTCTAAAGAGGATTGGATTCGAGCTTCATGTTTGTTGGGGGTTCGTCAATCCAATAAGATAGAAATGTACTTAGGGTTTTCGATTATGGTGGGCTAACGGAAGAAGATTTCTTTTTTAGTTTTAAAGGACAAGGTCAAACAGAGAATTGATAATTGGAGTACTCGGCTCTTGTTGCAAAGAGGTAAAGATGTGTTCATAAAAGTAATTTTACAAGCTATTCCAACATATACGATGTTTTGTTTTTTGTTGCCTAAGTCATTATGCAGTGAGTTGGAAAGTATAATAGCATGATTTTTGTGGCAAAAAAGTCATGGTAAAAGAGGTATTCATTGGTGTTAATAGGTGAAGCTGTGTGAGCTCAAAGAGAATAAAAGGTTTGGGTTTTCACTGTTTATCTTCTTTTAATCTTGCTTTGTTAGCCAAACAGGGTTGGCACCTTACTAGTAATCCGTATTTTTTATTGAGTCGTGTTTTAAAAGCAAAACACTATCCAAGTTGTGATTTTTTTGAGGCAAGGTTAGGGGGGACTTCCTTTTTATACTGGCTCAGTATATGCTCTGCAAAGGGTTTACTTCGAGATGACCTTAGTTGGCATGTGGAAAAAGGAAACCGAATTTCAATTTGAGAGGGCATGTGGTTGGTTAGGGCTGCAAATTACAATGTTTATGGGAATATTAGTGATAGTAGCTTATTTAAGGTATACGATTTGATTGACCATTCTTGTAGGAATTAGAATGTGGATCTAATAAGGAGTACCTTTGAGGGAAGTGTTGCTGAAAAAATATTGAGAATTCCTTTAGCTAGGTTGGAACACGAGGATATGATCGTGCAGAGAGGGGAACCTTTAGAAGTCTTCTAGGTAAAGAGCGCTTATATGTTACTTCTTGATTGTAATCGAGATTTCCATTTTACAACTCTTTAAAATTCCATGAAGGGCTTTTATAGAAAATTTTGGAACTTAAACTTAATTACAAAATAGAAAATTACATGGAAAATTTCTTGGAATTACTTACCTACTTTAGTCAATCTTTACAACAGAAGAACTGGAGTTAAGTTAGTTTGTCCTAGATGTGGAGAAGGTCTAAAGACGATTGACCATGTGTTTCAAGATTGCCCTGTATCAAAGGAATTGTGGAATAGGCTTAATATTTTATTGATTCTATCTCAATCACAATTCAATATTAAGGAATGGTTAACCCGGGTTTTCTAGAACGGTTCGAATAATGTGTGTAGGAAGACATGCTGTGCGCTATGGGTAACTTGGAACGAAAGAAACAAAGCTCTTCACGAGGGTTCTAAATACTCCAGACGATGGGCAACGGAAGCTGTAGACAAATACATTTTAGAGTTAGATGGGTTAGCAAATCTTGTATTTACCAGGAATTGTTTCACTTTGGAATGGGTTCCATTGTTAGATCTTTTTATTCGGATAAATTTTGACGCTTCTTTTGACCCCAAAGAGTATAGGTCGGGGTCAGATGTAGTTGCCAGAAATGGTAGGGGGAGTTATTATGTTTAAATTGACTTTGCATGGGGAGTTGTATCTCCGTTTGCGATAAAAACACTTGCATGCTCTCAAGCTGTAGCGTTGGGCAGGTAGAGATAGAAAGGGATTCGTTAGAAGTTATTAAAAAATGCATATCAGATGAAGTAGATAGATTTGAGATCAGTAATATAATCAATGATATCCAACAAAATAAGGGAGTCTTCAAAGAAATACATTTTAAATATCTACCCAAATCATCTAATCATTTGGCTCATGATATTGCATCTGAAAGTTTTAAAAAAAGTAGCAGTGTACCTAGTGGATGTGTTTCTGAATTTTGCTAGGATGTCACGGGGCCTCAGGACTCATTAGGAACGTGAACTAGACTAAACAAGCGAGTCACTATTTTTGAAACTGTGTAGGAGTGCAGAAATGGAGTTCATTTGAAAAGGAACCTGTGCTTGGGGAGCTGATTTGTTTATAGAGCAAAAAGAGAGTTATAGAAATGAAGATGATCTAATAGGTTTCAAACTAGGCTGGGATGATTAATTGTTTTGCTTTTCAAGGTTTCCTTTATGCATTTTTTATGCTACTTTGGTTATCGTTTGGGGTTTCTATAGTTTTTGGCATGTTCTGTTGTTTTGGGCCCTTATGTTTTGTTTGTTTTATTTTGCTAATAAATTATCCATTAATATTATCTAAAAAAATAAAATAAAAATAATTATAATAATGCAAGATTTTTACTTTTTTTATGTTAAACTAGATTTATGGTTTATGATATTTTAGAATTTTGAATTTTAAGAACTATGTTTTTAAGAAAATGTTAGATTAAGGTTGGGGTTAAGATTTAATGAGGATAAAATTTAAGATTTAATATTTAGAGTATATGTTTTAGGGTTTTGTATTCACGTGTCTAGGATTTTAGGGTTTTAGAATCTTATTAAGAAATAAATTAATTTTATTAAATTTCAATCTTAAAAACTACACCAAAAAAAAATATTTGGTTAAAATTTAGTTGTAACTCCTCTTAGGACTTATGGATGATGAGGATAGACAAACCCTTTTTAGTATTTGATTTTATTTGTTTGTTTCTTTATTTAATAGAATTAAAATATAGTCATAAGAGTTAATTTGGTGTTGCTTGATATACTATATTATTCATACAATCTAAAAAGAATGATGAGGCATGTTATTATTAGTGTTACACCATTTACCCGATTCGATCGTTGGACCGAGCTACAAGATGTTACTATTGTAATCAAAACTAAAAATATTAAAATAATCATGAAATAATCACTCGTATCTCATCATAATAATATGATGTCATTCAAATAGAAATCGAGACTAAATCGAGCTTACGGAAGCTCTATTAATGACCTGAGTATAAATTAGGACCAAATTGTAAAATTTAGAAAATTTGGACTCCACTTCAGGATGAGCCAATCCCATGTCGTGACGTCGCCAGACAATGATTCATGTTACGACATCGAACCAGTTGATGTTAGGATGTCACAAGCTATTAGCCAACGTTGTGACAATGACTCTGTAATAAACCGTGATTTATACATATTTTTACCCCATGCTTAACACATTTTATGGATGATTTTTTCCTTAGAATTTGTGAATTCGATGCTCCTAATGCCTTAATTTCATGTTTTATACTTAGGCGAGCATAGCAGAGCAAAATGAACGAGAAAAAAGCCAAAAACAGAGAAAATGGGCCAACGTACGAAATCAACACGGCCTGGACTTCCTCACACGGGCAGACCACACGGCTATATCAATTTGGCAAAATCGACACATGACTCACACGGGTAGAACACACACTCGTGCCATTCTAACAGGCTCGAGCATGGCCTGAAGTAATCGCACACGGGCGTGTTACACGGGTGTGTCCCTGTCGAGCCCAAGTTTAGTCCAATTCGGAAAAGGCCACTTTTGAGGGTTCTTAGGCTTTCTAAAGCCTATAAATACACCCTAGAGGAGGAGGAAAAAGAGGAGGCCCAGGGAGGAAGGAAGGAATTACTCGAAGGAAGCCGATTGATCCATCTCAGAAGTCGGATTCATCATCATGACTGAAAATCTCCCCTCAATTTCCCTTCAGGAGTTTTGGGTTTTCTTTATGTTTTGTATTCACTATTCTTCTAAGATGTTTTCCTTTTTAGTTATAAACTAAATCCCCTAAATACCTAAAGGGAATGAAACCTAAGACGAATCTTGTTATTATTTTCTAAATTGTTTGATAAATATTTGGCTTGTTCTTAATTATGTGCTCTTAATTCTTGTCTTGATATTCCAAGATATTGATTCAAGTTAAGCTCTTATTCAGATGAGGAATAGACCCTGTCTAATAGTACATTTGTCATAATTAAACGGAGTTGGTTGCGCGCCTAGAGATAGGGTGACAAGATTTTTTTGAATTAGGGTAAAACCTAATAAGGGGATCTATAGATCGAGTTAATGCAACCCTAGGGAGTTAATTAGAAAGAGATTTTAATTATTCAACCTAGGGTTAGATGTTGTTAATCTCAAGAGGGATAATAACATAACTTAGGGATTTCTACGGAACAAGTTAAATGAATAAATCGTCTGATTCGGAGTCAGAATAACAAGTGAAGTCTAGGTGGATTCTCCTTTAGGTATTGTCTTAATTCAATCGTTTTCTAAAAGTAATCTCTCAATTCTATTTTCTGTGAGTTCTTAGTTTAGTTAATTAGTTAGTCAAAACAAACCCCCTTATTCTTAGGCTAGATAATAAAAAGACAGTCATTACTAGTACTTTTAGTTCCTTTGGGTTCGACAATCCCGTCTTGCTAAAACTATACTACTGTTCGATAGGTACACTTGCCTACATAGTGATAATAGTTAGTTTCAATAACGATTAATTATAAATTTATAAAACTTATCACACAAAATCACGATCAAGTTTTTGGCGCCGTTGCCGGGGAACTAAGATATTAGGAAAACTCAATTTTTATTACTTTAGCCATTTATTTTTCTTGCAAGTTAATTTTATTTTTTTATTATTTAATAATTTACTTTTTCTTTCTTTTGGCAGGTTTTTATAGTTTATGACTGGAAGAAACCCATCAGGACCATTACTTTTTTATAGTGAGATCAATCGCACAGTTCATAGAAACCAAAGAGAAATAAGGCAAAGCTTAAGATACACAGAAAACGAGCAAGAGGACGATACTTCAACCACGACCGAGGAGATGGCTAAAAACCAAGAAAATCTACTACCCCCGACGATTGCTGTTAATCAGAATCCTACTCCGCGCACTATGTATGATTATGCTAAACCTAATTTAATAGGAACTGAGTCAAGTATAGTTAGACTTGCTATTGTTGCAAATAATTTTGAACTAAAACCTAACACAATTCAAATGATACAATAGTTTGTTCAGTTTGATGGTTTGCAGGACGAGGATCCCAATGCTCACTTGGCAAATTTACTAGAATTTTGCGATACATTTAAAATCAATGGCATTTCTGATGATGCCATACGTCTTCGGTTGTTTCCCTTTTTGTTAAGAAATAAGGCTAAACAATAGTTGAACTCGTTACAACGAGGGTTAATCACTACTTGGGAACAAATGACCGAAAAATTTTTATTAAAATATTTTCCATCGGCTAAAACGGCCAAATTACATAATGATATCTCTTCGTTTGTGCAGATGGACTTAGAAACTCTTTACGATGCATGGGAGAGATACAAGGACCTACTGCGAAGGTGTCCTCACCATGGATTGCCTTGGTGGTTACAAGTTCAAACATTCTACAATGGTGTGAACCCCTCGACAAGACAGATGATTGATGCAGTAGCCGGGGGAACCATCAATAACAAAACGCCTGAAGAGGCTTACGAATTTATTGAAGAAATATCACTGAATAACTATCAGTGGCAAGTCATGAGGACTAAGCCAACTAAAACAGCAGGTGTTTATAACGTCGATTCGGTTACTATGCTGTCAAACCAAGTAGAACTTCTAAATAAAAAGATTGATGGTTTACTTGGTTCTTCGTAGGTTCATCCAGTAATGCACTGTGAAGTCAGTGGAGGTGGATCAAGCAATTCAGAATATCAATCCTATGGCCACAGTATGGAGAACGAATAATTAAATTACATGGGTAATAATCCTCGATCTCAAAACAATCCTTATAGCAATACTTAGAATACAGGTTGGAGGAATCACCTAAATTATTTTTCATGGGGAGGCCAATAAAATCAGAAACCACCACCCCCTTCAGGCTTTCAGCAACCACCATACCAGCAGGAGAAAAAGCTGAACCTTGAGGAGATGCTAACCAAATTCATCTCAGTGTCATAGAATCATTTTCAGAATACCGAGAAGACATTCAAAAATCAACAAGCATCGATCCAAGGGCTCGAAACTCAAATTGGACAGCTGGCTAAGATGATTTCAGAAAGAGCACCAGGAAATCTACCTAGTAACACCGAACCCGATCCAAAAGCAAGGAGTGGGAAAGTGTTAGCTGAATCAGAAAATAAGCCACAACAAGAAGCTGACAGAAGCAAAGGAGAGGAGGTAAAACTCGAAAGCAATGCCAATCCAATGCCGAAGGAATATAAACCACCAATTCCATACCCAGAAAAGTTGAAGAAAGACCGCATGGATGCACAATTTGGTAAATTCCTTGAACTCTTTAAACAACTACATATTAACTTACCTTTTGTTGAAGCTATATCGCAGATGCCTACATACGCAAAATTTTTAAAGGAACTTCTAACAAACAAAAGGAAGTTTGAAGACTTATCTACAGTGGAACTGAATGAGGAATGTTTGGCTATACTCTGAAACAAACTGCCAACCAAACTAAAAGATCTAAGAAGTCTTACTATACCTTACTTAATTGGTAGTTTTAATGTCGATAAGGTACTAGCTGATTTAGGTGCTAGCATTAATTTGATGCCATATAAAATGTTTAAACAACTTAGTCTTGGGGAACCTAAACCCACTAGGATGAGTATTCAACTAGCTGATAGATCTGTTAAATATCCTAAGGGTATTATAGAGGACATACTTGTAAAAGTAAATAAATTTATATTCCCTGTTGACTTTGTTGTGCTTGATATGGATGAAGATGTTAAAGTGTCTTTAATCTTAAGGCGTCCATTTTTAGCCACTGCTAGGGCTGTTATTGATGTGGGTGATGGTAAAATGGTACTTAAAGTAGGTGACGAAGAATTTTTTTTTAAAATTTATGATGCCATGAGATTTTCTAGGGAACAAGATGACTCATGTTATTTTATTGACACTATTGATCAGGCTGCTCGAGATTCTTTTCAGGAAATCACACATAAAGACATGTTGGAACTGTGCCATGCCCAAGGAAAGGAAATAGATGACAATGAATCTTCCCAAAGACAACTAGAATATGAGGACATTAAAGGGAATGATGATTTTAAACAAAAACCCTCTATTGAAGAACCTCCCAAACTAGAACTCAAACAATTACCAAATCACTTAGACTACACATTCCTTGGAAATAATTCTACATTACCAGTTATTATTGCGTATAACTTGCAACCCAAGGAGAAAGGGGAATTAATCCAATTATTAAAAGAACGTAAAAAGGCCATAGCTTGGAAAATTTCTAACATTAAAGGGATCAGCCCTTCTTTTTTAACCCACAAAATTTTAATAAAAGGTGAATATAAACCAGTTGTGCAAGCTCAAAGACGACTGAACCCTAACATGAAGGAAGTTGTTAAAGCCGAGGTAATTAAACTTCTAGATACTGGAATTATTTATCCTATTTCTGACAGTTCTTGGGTAAGTCCAGTGCAGGTTGTTCCGAAGAAAGGAGGCATGACTGTGGTAGCCAATGAGAAGAATGAACTAATTCCAACTAGGACAATTACAGGTTGGAGAGTTTGCATTGACTATAGGAAGCTAAATGATGCCACGAGAAAAGATCAATTCCCCTTGCTATTCATTGACCAAATGTTGGAAAGACTATCAAGGCACATGTACTACTGCTTCTTGGACGGACTATCTGGCTATTTTCAAATTCCAATAGCTCTTGAAGATCAGGAAAAAATGACATTCACATGTCCATATGGTACATTTTTTTTATCAAAGAATGCCCTTTGGATTATGTAATGCTCCTACTACGTTCTAGCGCTGCATGATGGCTATCTTTGACGAACTCGTAGAAGATATCATGGAGGTATTTATGGATGATTTCTCAGTATTCGGTAACTCTTTCCATCTTTGCCTTAAAAATTTAAAACGAGTTCTAATAAGATGTGAGGAAACGAACCTTATACTTAACTGGGAAAAATGTTACTTTATGGTTCAATAAGGTATTGTGCTAGGACATAAAATTTCTAGTAAAGGGATTAAGGTTAATAAATCTAAAGTCGAAATCATTGAAAAATTACCTCCTAGTTCGGTTAAGGCTATTAGAAGTTTTTTAGGACATGCTGGGTTTTATAGAAGATTTATTACAAATTTTTCTAAAATAGCTAAGCCTTTGACCAAATTACTAGAAAAAGATATGCTCTTTAATTTTGATCAGGAATGTTTATAAGCATTTAATACTCTAAAGGATAAATTGATTAATGCTCCAATTATAATAGCTTTTGATCGAATTTACCTTTTGAACTAATGTGTGATGCGAGTGACTTTGCAAGAGGTGCGCTTTTGGGACAAATAGGACAAGCACTTTCAACCTATTTATTATGCTAGGAAAACTTTGACAGCCGTACAGGAGAACTACACGACCATGGAGAAAGAATTGTTAGCTGTGGCTTTTGCATTTGATAAATTTAGGTCATATCTAATATTATCTAAAGCTGTCGTTTATACTGACGACTCTGCCCTTCGCTACCTGTTAACTAAGACTGATGCAAAACCTCGACTCATTCGATGGATTTTATTATTGTAGGAATTCGACTTGCAGAAAATCTCGCAACTGATCATTTATCCAGGCTTGAAAATTCAAGTACTAAAGAGCTAGATGAAGTGGAAATAAATGATTCGTTCCTTGAAGAACCAATTTCGGAGATACCTTGGTTTGCAGACATCGCGAATTTTTTAGCCGCTAACGTTATCCCAAAAAGGTTGACACATCAGCAATAGAAACGATTCTTTATTAATGTGAAAAACTACTTTTGGGAAGATTCTTTTCTTTTCTGTATATGTTCAGATCAAGTTATTCGGCGATGCGTTACAAGAACAGAAGCATTAAAAATCTTGGAACACTGCCACTCAGGACTAGCTGGAGGACATTACGGTGGAAATAAGACCGCACATAAAATACTTGAATCAGGTTTTTATTGGCCTACCTTATTCAAAGATGCCAACAGGTATGTTATTTCTTGTTACAAATGCCAAATGATAAGTAATATCTCTAACCGTGATGAAATGCCTCAGACATATATGCTTTCATGTGAAATATTTGATGTTGGGGTATCGACTTCATGGGTCCATTCCCTAGTTCATTTGGAAATAAATACATCTTAGTAGCTGTCGATTATATGTCTAAATGGGTTGAAGCCCAAGCTCTGCCTACAAATGATGCTAGACTAGTGGTATGTTTCCTTAAAAAACTTTTCTCTCGATTTGGAACACCTAGATTAATCATCAGCGATAGGGGGACTCATTTCTGTAACGCTCAATTTGAAAAGACCCTCAAGAAATATGGAGTTTACCACCGAACAGCTACTTCTTACCACCCTCAAACTAGTAGCCAAGTCGAAGTGACAAATAGAGAACTCAAACGTATCCTAGAAAAGACGGTAGGATTAAACAGGAAAGATTGGGCAATAAAAGTAGATGACGTACTATGGGCCTATAGAACTGCTTTTAAAACCCCCATAGGAACATCACCGTACAAACTCGTTTACGGAAAAAGTTGTCATCTACCATTTGAGTTAGAACACAAAGCATTCTGGGCTATAAAATTTTTAAACTTTGATCCCAAACTTGCAGGTGAAAACAGGTTGATCCCAAACCTATACATATGAAAATTCAAGACTATACAAGGAAGAAACGAAACGACGCCATGATGCTCGGTTAAAACAAAATAAACAATTTAAAGTTGGAGATCTTGTACTATTATATAACTCGAGACTCAAATTGTTCCCTGGGAAGCTTAAATCACGATGGTCAGGTCCGTTCATAGTCAAAATAGTTTTCCCATACGACACCGTAGAAATAAGTCACCCATCGCAAGGTACTTTCAAAGTAAACAGACATTGCCTAAAACCTTACAACGGTGAGAAATTTAAAGATGACAAGAAGGAGCTACGACTCCACGAATCTCCTTAAGTATACTCACACGGTAAAGTCTAGCTTAAACTTTAAATAAGTGCTTCTCGGAAGGCAACCCGAACACTAACAATATTACTTTCTTTAAATTTTAGTTTTTAAAATCTAACATAGTAAACAAATCATTGAACACAGGCTTTTCAAAACCACACGGCCAGGCACACGGGCATACCGTAGGCTGTGCACATACCACGGGATGCAACATGACCATGCGATACGGCCGTGTGAAAACAGGGCAAAAATTTCTTCCCCAACACGGGATGCGATAAATGACCACGGCCGTGCGATATGGCTGTAGGCGAAACTGTCAAAATAACACCGGCATGCAATACGCCCGTGTTTTGAAACCGTGATCAAACCTGTCAATTTAACACGGGCGTGCGCCTTCCTACACGGGCGTGGGAGAAGCGAACGGAGAGCGACACAGCTGTACAACATGGCCGTGTACACCAATCCGCCTAATTTCGAAAAATACGAAACGCACGGTCTGAGCTTAGAGCACATGGGCGTGCCCCACGGCCGTGTGCCCTAATTTCTCTATAAACACCTATTATTTATTTTATTTTTATCTCTATATGTTGAAATTATTTTTTATTTATTTCCTTTTAATACTATTTCATCCTAAGTTTTTGCAATTCCTATTCTTCGGCTATTTCATTATGAGTAAGCATGCTTCAGTATACCTCTTAAAGAGTTCCTGATTCTATCACAGTTATAAAGAGCTCCAAAGCTCACTATTGCTCACGGACTCGAAACTCCACTGGGAAAGGTTCTCCACGACTATCATGTCTTACTCGACCACGATCATAGCTACCACTAGATATAATATTCTTTTCGCGCAGGACTTATGGCCTAACGGACCTCTACCACCACCGGAGTATCCTACTCCACCCTCACGCTTATTATTCTCCAAACTCCAGTTCAAGGAAATTCATTCATCACTCAGAAAGTTTCACTTCTCTCCCTATCTTATATTTATATTCTTTTCTATATATCTATCTTTGTACATTGAGCGCAATGTACATCTTAAGTGTGGGGGGGTATTCCTTTCACTATCAGAAAAATCCCTGAATGGATTGCCTTGTTCTCTTGAAAAGCTCTCATATCATGTTTAGGATAAATTTTGATTGATTTATGATTTTTATTGATATATCTTAAATTAAAACATAGGCATTCATGCATTGATTTTTTAAACTTTAAGACATTAGAGAATTAAGTATGATAAGTTGATTTTTAAGAATTTAAAATTTTAGGTTATTTCCCCAAGTTTAGGTATTATCTTGAGTTGAAATTCACAAGTTCAAACATAAAAAAGCCATAATTTTTGTGAGATCTTGAGCCTTTAGAGCATCTGTTATTTCTTTCATGCTCACTTTCATTATGAGTGCGTCAGTACTGAATTGTTATTCTAGAACTTGCTTGATTATGCAGTCAAGACCACAACATTTGCTTTGATATGTCAAGATGATAAAGGCACTTAGGATTAACCCACTCATGCCATGAAAAGCCTACCTTCACAATTAACCCTTAGTGAACCCCCTTAAGCCTAACAACCCATTCATTGGTTTACCCTTAATATTAACCCATAACTCATTATTGTTGAAATCCCCTAAATTAATTTGATCTCTATTTTTTTCGAGATTTGAGTTGAATAAATACTTAGTTATGTCTTGTTTTTAATAGTTAGTCTATGTTATTTGACTTGTTCTTAAAAAAAAAAGAGCTAACTCCATATTCTAAGAAAAAGCTCTGTTGTATGCAAGTAATGATTAAATTTTTTTTTCTAGTTAAGTAATTTTTCAATTCAATCTCGATTCTAACTTTTTCTTTCAGCTTGTAACTACACCCCCTAACCAAGCCTCGTTACGACCCTCTAAAGACCTTTTTGATTGATGTATCATCTCAATTTATTGTGGTGGAGATTTGGTTATCATGCAAGCCTATGGTAATAACTTTTCATATTGTCTGATGAGTGCTACTTTCATTGTCCTTAAACACTTTGAGTGATTTGAGTGAATTTTTAATGAGGATGTTAAACTCCGTGAGATTTCGAATTGAGGTAACCACTTAGCTAAGGGGAGATGCCTAAGTTTTGCATGATTAAATACTAAACTTGGAATGTTTGAAGCTCTAATGTTCTTTTAATTGAATTCTCAATGTACGACTACTCATGAATTAATTTGAGATATTTTCGATAGAAATTATAAGTTGAGAAGAATTTATTTTGATTATGAGTTGAGAATTTTGGTTGAGGACAAGCAAATGCTTAAGTGTGGGGGTATTTGATAAACCGTAATTTATATATATTTTTACCCCATGCTTAACACATTTTATGGATGATTTTTCCTTAGAATTGGTGAATTCGATGCTCCTAATGCCTTAATTTCATGTTTTATACTTAGGCGAGCATAGGAGAGCGAAAGGAACGAGAAACGGGCCAAAAACGGAGAAAATGGGCCAACGTACGAAATCAACACAGTCTGGACTTCCTCACACGGGTAGACCACACGGCCGTGTCAATTTGGCAGAATCGAAGCACGACTCACACGGGTAGAACACATGCCCGTACCATTCTAATAGGCTCGAGCATGGCCTGAAGTAATCGCACACGGGGTGTCCCTATCGAGCCCAAGTTTAGCCCAATTCAGAAAAGGCCAATTTTGAGGGTTCTTAGGCATTCCAAAGCCTATAAATACACCCTAGAGGAGGAAGAAAAAGAGGAGGCACAGGGTGGGAGGAAGGAATTACTCGAAGGAAGCCGATTGATCCATCTCAGAAGCCGGATTCATCATCAAGACTGAAGATCTCCCCTCAATTTCCCTTCAGGAGTTTTAGGTTTTCTTTATGTTTTGTATTCATTATTCTTCTGAGATGTTTTCCTTTTTAGTTATAAACTAAATCCCCTAAATACCTAAGGGGGATGAAACCTAAGACGAATCTTGTTATTATTTTCTAAATTGTATGATAAATATTTGGCTTGTTCTTAATTATGTGTTCTTAATTCTAGTCTTAATATTGCAGGATATTGATTCAAGTTAATCTTTTATTCAGAGGAGGAATAGACCCCGTCTAAGAGTACATTTGTCATAATTAAGCGAAGTTGGTTGCGCACCTAGAGATAGGGTGAAAAGATTTTGCCGAATTAGGGTGAAACCTAATAAGGGGATCTATAGATCGAGTTAATGCAACCCTAGGGAGTTAATTAGAAAATGATTTCAATTATTCAACCTAGGGTTAGACGTTGTTAGTCTCGAGAGGGATAATAACATAACTTAGGGATCTCTACGGAACAAGTTCAATGAATAAATCGTCCGATTCGGAGTCAGAATAACAAGTGAAGTCTAGGTGGATTCTCCTTTAGGTATTGTCTTAATTCAATCGTTTTCCAAAAGTAATCCCCCAATTCTATTTTTTGTGAGTTCTTAGTTTAGTTAATTAGTTAGTTAAAACAAACCCCCTTATTCTTAGGCTAAATAATAAAAAGACAGTCATTACTAGTACTTTTAGTTCCTTTGGGTTCGACAATCCGGTCTTGCTAAAACTATACTACTGTTAGATAGGTACACTTGCCTACATCGTGATAATAGTTAGTTTCAAGAACGATTAATTATAAATTTATAAAACTTATCACACAAAATCACGATCACTCTGTTTTTGGGAAAATAAGATCATTTGATACCTATTTCGTGCCAAGCCAAACCATATGCTCAAATGATGCATATTTTATAACAGCCCGTTTTTTTAGTGGTGTCCAAAATAGTGGTTTCGGGACCACCAAATTCGACAAGTAAGTTAGTAAATATTATTATTTAATATTTATGAGTCAAATGTGATTTTAAAAAGGTTTTTGATTTGATAATTTATGTTATTTAAATAATTTGTTAAGTTTGAGTGGTAAGACCCTAAAGTCAAGTGGTTTTAAAAAATGTGGTATCAGACATTGTTTCTATAAACTGATAAAAATATTTACAGAGTGCCATTAAGGTGGTATAAAATTTTTGTTAAAAAAATTTAACATTTCGATAGTTAATTAATTAAGAAGGACTAAATTGTAAAAGATGTAAAATTTAATCATTTTTTTATTTGAGTGATTAAATGGCTGATTGAATAAAGAAAAAAGGACTTAAATGGTAATTAAACCATTTAAGGAGTTAGTAGACAATTTTGGGTAATTAAAAAAACGACTTAAATGGTAATTAAACCATTTAAGGAGTTAGTAGACAATTTTGGGTAATTAAAAGCTTGAAAATTGGTTAAATTTTAAATGAACGAAATTGTAATTTTATAAGTAAACTTTAATTAAATAAAAGAAAAGCCATTATCACCATTTTCATGTCTTCTTCACCGATTGTAAAGAAGAAAAGGGAGCTATTTTAGACCTAGGAATTTCGGCATGTTCAAAAGCTTAATTGGTATGTCATTTTAGTCCTATTTCTTTTAATTCTTATGTTTTTGAGATCATTGCAACTAGATCTAGCTAGCCCGTACCATCGATTTTGAAATTGTCAAAGATTTTAATTGTTTCCATTGATGAATCTAGTGATTTTTTATGTTAAATTATGAATTTGAAATGAAATTATGAATTTGAAATGTTGGTTGGTATTTAAAAGTATTTTGTTAAGGGATTTTTGATGAATTTTTTGATTAGGGACTAAATTGTTAAAATAGTAAAATACAAGGTTTTGTTGTGAAATTATTGCAAAAATGGGATCTATTGAATGCCATGAATATTTGGCTAGCATGGGTTTGCATTAAAAATGGTTAATTTGCATGTTTTAGGCTTAGAGGCCAAATTGAATAAAAGTAAAATATTAGGGATAATTTTGTAAAAATTTAAAAAATACTAAATTTCATAAAACAATTTTTTTTTACTGTCTGAATTAATAAATTGAATGAAATTATTAATTTAGATAAAGGTCGAGTGGAAAATAGAGGAGAATGGAAAATTACCAAAATGCCTTTGTACTTTGACATTTCTACAATTTAGCCAGGTAAGTTTGTACGGCTAGAATTTAACATCAATATGAATATTTTTTAGTAGATTAACATAGCACAACTTGTATATATATTTTTAATTTTTGATAATTAATGGTTATGATGGGCGTCGAAACCACCAAATATAATTCCTACAAAATAACTCTTATTAGCAGTAAGAGTGGTAGTAGGATCGAGTCCACAAGGATTGGATGCTATAATCTACTTCCGTGTATAGCTTATGATCAGATTGTTTTTTGTGTCGCAGGTCGTGGCAATAGTCGTGCCCACGACTCCAATCGTACCTGCAAAAATTAGAAATAAAAGTAAATCGGGGGTTTTTGAAATGTTTAGAAACTAGATAATTGAAACAACATAAATAATTTAATTAAATAAATTAGAAAATAAATTCAGAATTTTGCAACAGATAAAATAAGCATTAGCTTTAGACTCGGTAAATTTCGTATCAAGAATCGATCCTTGAAAATTTATCTTCTCCTCCAAACGATAAGCTGGTTATAGTAGTTAAGAACGTCTTAATCACCAATTCTTCCTCTCGTAGCTGGTTCTGGTACGACCTGCAAACCAACCCTTACCGATTATCTAACTGAGATACACGTGTTCCCGATTCAAGATTCAAACAGCCTTACGTTTTGAAGAACCCAACTCGAATTAACGGCCTCAACCGCGTGGGTCGTTTAAATCGATCACCTCTTCCTCGATTTGTTCTCGGAGATCCGGATACAGAACGGCTGACTCATTTCTCCAACTGTCAGCTAACATGACTCCAACCCAACGTTCACTTTTTGACTTGTAATCGAGTTAACCTTAAGGGATGAGTTGTCAATCTCGATACTTAGGAAAAGAATGAATACCGATTGGACGGATTTTAGCACGAATTCGTATCTCATGATTCCTGACCAGAAGGAGCACCAGCCTAAAGCTAAGATGAAATTTAGTGAAGCATGAATTTAGTCATGCTTGTAAGTTGTGGAAGGTGATTGAATTTGTATGATAATGGAAGAGATTGGGGATTGAAAGGGCTTTGAGAGCAATTGGACGAATTTAAAAAGAACAAAGAAATTGGAATGAAATGAACAAAATTCCTACGTCAAATTGAAAGAGAAAAGAAAATAACTCAATTCCAAATGGAAATAGGAAAAGAGAAGAGAGAGTAATTCAACTCCAACTTAAAATAGGAATACAAAAGTAACAACAAAATACCCCTATTTATATACATGGAGTTTACTAAAAATAACCTAACTAATTTAATAATTAAAAATAAATAAAAATAAAATAATATCTTCCTATTTTTGGCTTTTTCCAAAGTCAATAAAATTTGATTACTCCTTGGCTTTCTCCATCTTTTTTATTTGGCCCAATTTAATGATTATCTTTCAATTTGGCATTTTTTAGCTTGTTTTCGACCGATTGTATCCCTGACAATATTAGATCATAAAAGCACTTAATTAGCAGGGTTCAATTCAACAATAAACCAAATTAAACACACACAAAAAATAAAATTAACATGTTTATCAAATCCCCCCTACTTAGCTCATGCTTGCCCTCAAGCATGTCGTTCTTTCAAACATTAGAATTCATTCTATAATTTATTAAAAATCGAGCCTCTTTTCCACATCTAAAATCAATGCAAACAACATAGGCAAAAATAAATAAATGAATGTTCAGAATATATAGTTTGATCAACAAGTGTCATAAAGCTGAAATATATGGACTAAACAATTTCATCAAATTGAGTTTGAATCTAATAATTTGCAAGGCATTGTTAATTAACTACGCATAAGTAAAACAAAAAATTTTAGACATGGTCAAACCTTTTTATGCGAACTAGGATGACAACCCAAGCACCCTATCCCAGTTACTCAGTTCAAACAGTCTGTATTTATTTATTTATTATTTATTATTTTTTTGAAGACTCAATTAGTGGAATGTTTGTAAGTTATCGACTTGTCACTCGAACCTTTAGACGCGAGATAATATGACAACCCAAGCACCTTACCCCGGTTACTAAATTCGGTCACGTTTTCGAAACTTCACTCATAACTTGAGCCTTAAAATTTTTTATCTTATTAATTTATTTATGCACAAGAAAATATTTTTCCAAACAATCAATCTATACAAAAATCTAGCTACATATATCAAACTTAAAACACAAATGTCTAATCTATACACTTGAACATTTAAAATAAAAAATTTGCCCAATTGTCCAAATTGACTAAGTATGAGAGTAAGGGCCCAATGTCAAATAAACTATTGAATGAATTCAACGTAAGATTGAACACATGCAAAAGAGAGACATGCAGCAAAAGTCATGCATATTTACTTACCAACTCAACCCCCTACTTAATCTATGCTTGTCCTCAAGCATGTGTTATATGCAATAAAGTTTAGTAACTCAAACAACAAGCAAAGAGAAAGGTTAAGAATACTCCCCATGTGTTTCAATCGATGTTGTCGGTGTTGGGAAATAATTTTCAGCATTTAGCACGGCGTGCCCACACCACCATCTTTATCTAACTTTTAGAAAACCTCAATTACGTTCCTGAAAACGCAAATTCACTAGATTAAATAAAAATTTATTTATTTACAACCTAAATCTTACTAAAACTCAAAATTAAATAAATGAAAATAAATTTGGGTCGCCTCCCAAAAAGCGTTTTTGTTTAACGTCTTTAGCTCGACGACCATAAATGTTATCCGTTTGGGTCATTGAAACTTAATTTTTCCATCTCGTGCACTTAGATGTTCTTGCAGAAAAGTTTCGACTTTTGCCCATTATCTTTGAAGTCCTTCTTGGATTCTCTTATCATTAGCAGATTGAGGTGTCTTTGAGCTTCTCTGTTTAAGTTTGCATTATTCTCTATCGGAATTCTTGTACGTTCTGGAAACGATTTCAACTCTAATTTCGAGGCCTTCTTGACAACTTCACGTATTTGTTTTTGGATTATTGATAATTCATCTTGCTTAACATCGAGATCTAAATTCCTACAAGGAACGATTTGTAACTTATCATTGGGATGTCCCATATCCTCATAAACATTAAACTTGACCATTTCACCGTCAAATTCTATGGTGAGTGTTCCATTCCAAATATTAATTTTCATTCGCGGTACTCAAGAATGGTCTCCCAAGAAGTATCTCAGACGAATTGGCCGAGTTGTCATCCTCCATGTCGATAATGTAGAAGTCTACAAGAAATATTATCTCGTTTACCTTAACAAGAACGTCCTCCAACACTCCTTTCAGATGCACTACAAATTTATCTGCAAGCTAAATAATTACACTTGTTTCCTTCAAAGGACTTGCATTAAGTAGTTTATAAATTGACAAAGGCATAACATTAATTGATGCGCCTAAGTCACACATGGCTTTTTTAATATCGACACTACCTATTTTGCAAGATATAGAAAACATACCTTGGTCCTTACATTTAGGTGGTATTTTCCTTTGCAAAATGGGGGAACATTTTTTCAGAGCCCAGGAGCTTCCTCTTACTTGTGCATAATTTTTTTAAGAATTTTGCATACCGTGGAATTTGTTTAATCACATCAAGAAGAGGTATGTTGATTTCTACCTTTCGAAAGGTGTCAAAGATCTCTTTTTCTTCTCGCTCCTTCTTGCATTGGACAAGTCTTCCAGGAAACGAACGGAGGTGGTACTACAAATGATTTTTGTGATGCTGACTCTACTAGAGCCTCTATGTCAAGTTTCTTCTTATCTCAACCAACGTTGTGGGCACGACTCATGCCAAGTACGGGCTCCAAAACCTTCTCACTCCTTAACGTCATAGCACTTATATTATGTCTTGGATTAGGCTAAGTTTGGGACGACAGCTTACCTTGGGACTCCAAATGGCTAACCGTGAGCTCAAGCTTGCTCACTTGCTTATCTAACTCCTACAAATGCATTTAAGTTTTTAGCTAAAACTTCTCAGTACTATTTACTAGCATTTCCACTATGGCTTCCAAAGATGACTTTGGGGTTGATAATTGTTGATTCGGAGGCAGCCTTTGTTGGTAAGGTTGATTGAACTGAAGATTTGACCCATAACTTAGATTTGGGTGATCTTTTCACCCCACATTATACGAGTTTGAGTAGGGGTCATATCGCATTTGGGACAGTCCTGGAAAGTTCCCGACAACATTCGCTTGTTCTGCCGAATCCTTATGTAAAATTGGACAAGAGTCCATCGGGTGGTTTGGCTTAGCGCAAATTCCGCACAACCGTGCTGGGCTCATTTTATCTATAAGAAAAGTTTGAACAACGTTAGTCAGCTTATTAATTTTATCTTCTAGAGATAGAGAACTTAACCTATGAACCCGTCTCGTGGGTTCTGTGGCCGGTAGGAATTGTTGAGAGTTAGCAGCCATGATCGAAATCAACTCTCTCGCTCTTTGGGGCGTCATATTAACTAGTACTCCCCCACTTGCAGCATCTATCATTTTCATTTCCATCGGGAGTAATCCCTCATAAAAATACTGCAAGAGTGGTTGTTCAGTCAGTCCATGTTGTAGGCAACTTGCACACAACTTTTTTTATCGCTCCCAGTAATCGTAGAGCGATTCAGCATCTTTTTGACGGATTCCCACAATGTCCCTCCTTAGTTCGGCTGCTGGGGCTGCAGGGAAGAACCTTTTAAGAAACAAACGAGACATGTCAGACTCCAGGAGGTAAATAAAATAGCCATTCTCTAGCAGAGTTGGCTAATGAAAAAAGGAAAGCACGAAGTTTGATTTGGTCTTCCGTTACTCCCTGAGGCTTCATGCTTATGCACACCATATGGAATTCTTTAAGATGTGCGGGTTTTCATTCTGTAATCTACGGAAAGTGGGTAGTAGATGAATCAAACCAGCTTTTAACTCGAACGGCGTTCCTCCTGCCAGATAGGTTATACGTAAAGGCTGGTGTTCATCTGGTGCCGCAGCGAGTTGGCGTATCGTTTGTTCAGCCATCTCGTTTGGTTTGTCAAACGAGAAAATTTCTTCAATATACGATATAGTTTCGAATCTGGGATTTGGCTATTTACCGCGTTGAATGGCTTCTTTCCGTAGTTGTCGGGCCAATTTCTCAATTTCTGGTTCAAATTCTAAAGTTCCCGGTTCTGATATGGTCATAAGGAAAATAAACAGAAATTAGAAGAATATCCCCAATCCCCAGCAACGGCGCCAAAATTTGATGGGCATCGAAACCACCAAATATAATTCCTATAAAATAACTCTTATTAGTAGTAAGAGTGGTAGTAGGGTCTTGCCCACAAGGATTGGATGCTATAATCTACTTCCGTGTATAACTTATGATCAGATTGTTTGTTATGTCGCAAGTTGTGGCAATAGTCATGCCCACGACTCCAATCGTACTTGCAAAAATTAGAAATAAAAGTAAATCGGGGTTTTTTGAAATGTTTAGAAGCTAGATAATTAAAACAACATAAATAATTTAATTAAATAAATTAGAAAATAAATTTAGAATTTTGCAACAGATAAAATAAGTTTTAACTTTAGACTCTGTAAATTTCGTATCAAGAATCGATTTTTGAAAATTTATCTTCTCCTCTAAATGATAAGCTTGTTATAGCAGTTAAGAACGTCCTAACCACCAATTCTTCCTCTCGTAGTTGATTCTGGTATGACCTACAAACCAACCCTTACCAATTATCTAACTGAGATACACGTGTTCCTAATTCAAGATTTCGGTAGCCTTGCATTCTGAATAACCCAACTCGAATTAACGGCCTCAACCGCTTGGGTCGTTTAAATCCGATCACCTCTTCCTCGATTTGTTGTCGGACATCCGAGTATAACACGGCCTACTCGTTTCTCCAACTGTCAGCTAACACGACTCTAACCCAACATGTACTTTTTGACTTGTAATCGAGTTAACCTTAAGGGATGAGTTGTCAATCTTGATACCTAGGAAAAGAATGAATACCGATTAGATAGATTTTAGCATGAATTCGTATCTCACGATTCCCAACTGGAAAGAACACCTGCCTAAAGCTAAGATGAAATTTAGTGAAGCATGAATTTATTCATGCTTGTGAGTTGTGGAAGGTGATTGAATTTGTATGATAATGGAAGAAATTGGGGATTGAAAGTGCTTTGAGAGCAATTGAACGAATTTAAAAAGAAAAAAGAAATTGGAATAAAATGAACAAAATTCCTATGTCAAATTGAAAGAGAAAAGAAAATAACTCAATTCCAAATGGAAATAGAAAAAAAATAAGAGAGAGTAATTCAACTCCAACATGAAATAGAATACAAAATTAATGGATGATTTTTAAAGAACAAAATACCCCTATTTATATACATGGGGTTTACTAAAAATAACCTACTAATTTAATAAATTAAAATAAAATAAAAATAAAAATAAAATAATATCTTCCTATTTTTGGCTTTTTACAAAGTCAACAAAATTTGATAACTTCTTGGTTTTCTCCATCTTTTTGATTTGGTCCCAATTTAATGATTGTCTTTCAATTTAGCCCTTTTTAGCTTATTTTTGACTGATTGCATCCCTGACAATATTAGATCATAAAAACACTTAATTAGCAAGGTTCAATTCAACAATAAACCAAATTAAACACAAAAAAAATGTAAATTAACATGTTTATCAGGTAATTTGAGATATAATATTGAATTTGATTCCTCGGATTAGATTGAACACGGATAGAGTACAATCGTGATTTGGTGTGTAACGGGGGATTAGAGTGGAGATGATTATGGTGTGATGTATATTCATATTACCCGATTAAATTAAGGTTCGGTATTTGTTGCGAACTCTCGTGTTATATACTCTGTTTGGTATGTTGGCTGGATTAGCTCTTATGAGCATTGGTGTGTTAGAGGGATTAACTCATGTGAGCATCTGGTGTGTTTGGTTGGATTGATGATATACTCTTATCGTAAGTCTTTATTCGTATGAAAAATCTCGGTAAGGTAATTTGTTTAATGAATTTGAAAAATTTGTTATTTATTGAAAATTGACCTAAACATAAATGAATTCATCAGTTGAGATTGTGGATGATGCTTAGGTTTGTGCTAAGCTTTTGGTTGCATTATATCATGTTTAATATTAATGATATACATTGAAATGGTAATTGGCCGAATGAAAATATGCTTATGTTCATGAAAAGTTGGTAAGACTCAAAAGGTGTAATTTCTTATAAAATGGTTTATCATGTGATTAACCCTAAATGAGTTATTTACATACATGCACTAACTTGTGTATTGATGATGGTGATTAAGCTTATGTGAAGCTTGAGATTATGATTGATGTATATACTTATGTCTGGTATTATACAAATGAAACAGTAAGAAATGTAATGAAACGGTAAGTTCATAATTAAAATGCGATATGATGAAAAAGGGATTGATGAGTTGAATAATGTAATTATATATGAGAAATTACGTATGTTATGGTTGAAATTACCTATGTTATGAATAAATATATTAATTATTTAATTGATGTCTTAGTAAATGGAATGGAAAGTAAGTAAAGGAAGTTATTTGTAGTTTTATGAAAATGTTAATGATGGTGTAAAATGTTTTATAAAATCTTATTATGTTAGGAATGAAAATATTTATGATTGATAAGCTTACTCATTTATGAGTTTGTGGTTACGTAGTTGATAAATTTTGAGGCATTGGTTTAGTTTTATAGAAAATATTTATGATGTTGACAAGCTTACTCATTTATGAGTTGGTGGTTACGTAGTTGATAAATTTTGATGCATTGGTATAGTTTTATATTTATCATATAAAGTTCATTATTGAATTGGAATATTATGTTTAAAGTTTGTACGAGCTTACTAAGCATTCATTGCTTACGTAGTTGTTTATCCCTTACTTTACAGATTATCGGAGGTTCGATCGGATTGGAAGTTCATCGAAGATCTATCACACTATTCAGTGATTAATCGGTAGTTTTAAAGTGTTGGTCAAGGTTATAATGGCATGTATAGGTGGACTTATGGTTGAATGTTTGTTGATGAGTTTGGCATGTATATGTCATTTTGATTGATGAAATATTGTTACCTTTTGGTACATGTTGAGTGACTAAATGGTATGTTTGTGTGGAAGTTCTAATAATCATAATTATAGTATGTTTTAGTAGTAGTATTGAATAATATAAGTATGATGAAGATGTGGTAAGTATACATGTTTAGGTGAATTTGTATGCTTGCTTTTGAGGTGCCTTATAGGGCATACTGGTTGTATGCAAATATGCCATATTGATCTAGTTTTTTTTTATGCATGTTTTAAGTGCATTTTGAAAGCTTGAAATAGGTACAAAATGGCTAGAATGTGTGGGTATGTTTAGGGTGAAAGAAATGGCTTAAATTTGACCTATTTCTTGTCCACACGGCCTAAGACACGGGCGTGTGTCTCAGCCATGTATGACACATGGTCATGTGACACAGTCATGTGTCCCCTATAGGTTTTTAAAGGTTGCATTTCGAGAGTTACACGGCTTGCATACGGGCGTGTGGCTTGGCCGTGTGACTCAAGTCAAAAAGTTACACAGGCACGGATACAGGTTGGAACACAGTCGTGTGTCCCTATTTCGAATGCCCATACGGCCTGGAACACGGGTGTGTGTCTTAGTCGTGTGTGTCACACAGTCATATGACCTATGCAGTTTGAAAATCTTTCTTTTTTTCCTAAAAAAAATAGTCTATATGTTTCTTATTTAGTCTTGACTTGTTTCTAGTGTGTTTTTATGGCCTTGATGGCTCGTATAAGGGATAATATGTATGTTATTGATTGATTTTTACTATGATTAATGTTGTGAATTAAATGTTTAAAATTTTTGATAGTTTTGAAAAGTAAACTCTGGTAATGCTCCGTAACCCTATTCCAGCAACAGATATAGGTTAGGGGTGCTACATATTTGGCCATTCAAACCTGCACAAAACCAATTTAAATATGGATACCATCGTATTCATTTAATCAACCACAAGACCATTCAAGCTATCTCATATGAAATGGATATTTCGCTAAGCTTTTCAATTTATGTATTCATCAACTACTCAAGTATAGCTTACCATTCATCTTTCACATTCCAATCTTAACCAAATCATAATCAAATATGTCATTTATGCTTTATCTATTGCCTAACAACATGCCAAAGTGTACATCTTAATACGTAACACATTTATCATTAAAATTAAGCATTATATAAGGTCCAAAATTGGAACCATTTAAGATTACATCCAAACATAATAAGGAATATATACAAGTATCACATATTTAAGCATTCTAATATCAACTTTGTTACACACATGCTTCCTTCATAGCTTGAAACATTATCAACTAACTCATAAAAGTATGAAACATCTAACCATTCCAAAAGTCCAGACCACATTCATGATTCAATACTTCATGTATTAAGGGTTCACATATGTGCTTAACATTTCCTATATACATGCCACATAATTGAGACTAAAAGGAATAAAAAAGTACCGAATCGAAGACTGGATAGTGTGAGCTCCGAGTTGATCCGATCATCACGTTCCCCAAAAGACAACTAAAGACAGGAAAATATGACAAGTTAAGCATTATATATGCATAGTAAGCTCATAGGTGTTAAAACAGTAAACATACCTCATTTCTTAATTAAACATATCAAAACAACAAGTTTAACTACGTTTCCTATCACAACATATTACAATCGTAAGGTGAGTATTTCATATACAACCATATAATCCACCAATTTGTTCGTACAATTTAATTCAGTATCATTCCATCAGAACTATCAAATGAATACATCATTTGCTCAATCAAAATATAGGAACATATATACCGTATGAACACATTCATTTCCAATCACTATACGAAATCAGACAATACATTTCCTTTTTAAAATCATTAGTCCGATGAACTATATTAACAGATATAGATACATGGGTAACTACACCAAACTAGTAGGCACCGAAGTGCTTAAACAATAGGCACTGAAACTTTGAGCAATAGGCACCGTAGTGCAAATTAATGGGCACCAAAGTGTGAATCAATAGGTACCGAAGTGCGAATTAGTAGGCACCGTAGTGAAAATTCCATACAAGCATGCAACTAACCCTATTTTCATGTCAATTGTATTCTATCCTATGTTTATCTTAGCTCAATACACATATCAGAACAACTTTTTACAATTCAGTCATTTCTCACCCTTTTGTATCATTTTGAATACATTTCAAAATACAATTTATACAACAAAAACTCATGATTTAAGCACATTAAATACAGTTGTAAACATAGCTACACCATATGAACTTATTAGGTACAAACAACAACAATAGAAGTGTTAGGGACTAATTTGTAATTTTCTCATTTCCTTAATTATCTACTGATTGATTCAATTCTTAATCTATACGGTAATTTATTTCAAAATATTAGTGATAGTTACCTTAAAAGGCATATGACAACTTAATTTGATTTTACACAATTTCCCTAAAGTTTCATATTTTATTCAATTTAGTCCCTAAAACCGAAATTATCATATCTTTCACATTTAAGCTTCATTTTTCAATCCGTTTTCAAATTTATCCTTCTATATCCTTCTATTATCTAAAATTACAAAAAATATACTAATTACAAATTATTTTTATTTTAATCCATAAACTCAAAGCTAATCAATTTCACCTTACAACTAAGATATTTAAACATAAAAACTTCAAAAATCATCAATGAAAAACTTTTAAAACTTTAACAGCTTTTACGATTTAAACTCGGGTTAGCTAGATTAAGCTAGAACGATATCAAAAACATAAAATTGACTAAGAACGAGCTTTAAAACCACTTACATGCAAAGGATGAAAACTACAATCGAATAATGTCTACTCCTTTTAAAGTGTTTAAACGGTGAAAATAAAGAACTAAGGTTGAAGATGACATTTTTCTTTTGTTTTTATTATGTTTTACTTAAAATTTTAACTTAAAAATTTAATTTTATTATTTATTATAAAATCAAGCATTTACCGTCCATAATAATTAAAAGGGGATTACTTTTCATTTAAACCCTTGAACCATTTCCAATTAAGCCTTTTAGTTAGAAAAATTCAATAGCGATATTTAGCCCTTGCACCTTAATTGATCACTAATTTGATAAAATTACTTATCCAAAATTCAATTCACTTACATAACAACTTCGTAAATATTTAATAAAAAATTTACATGCTCGGTTTACTAAATCGAGGTCCCGTTACCTTATTTTCCAAAATCATTGACTTTAGGGTCGAAACACTTGTACTTTAACTAACTATCCAATCACTAAAATTTTTAGACCAAGAATTCAATATAACACAATAATAGGCTAGTAAACATTAATGACTCGATCATCAGAAAACGAAATTCTAAAACTACCATTTCTGACACAACTAAAAACCGGGCTGTTACAATTGAGTATTTTAAGATCATATTAATAAATTCTTTTATTGAATCTCAATATTAAATCTCACACACAAAATACTTACCCTTTGGGTATTTAATTTTGTTTATTTGTTTGTTTATTAGAGTTAATTTATTATTTCTTAATGTATTATATTATTCATATATTCTAAAATAATATGATATGGTATAATATTATCGAGTATCTAAATTGTGATCTTTTCGGATCATTTTAATCTAAGTTAAATTATATTTTATTGAATTTCATAAATTTTACGATGGTTTGAATCTTAAATATTTACTTTTATCGGATCTCAAGATATAATTAACTTGAACATCAATTAATATTCAATTAAAATAATTATTATAAAATTTTAAATTTAATAATTATTATTTAAGGTAACTTTGTTAAATGCATAAAATTTAAATTTACAATAATTTAATATATAAAATATTTTTATATTTAAAAAATTAAAAATAAAACTTTCTTAATATGATATATATTTAGAGTGAATTCTACACTACATTTATTAATTTGTAATTATCTTAAAAGTAAAAAGTAATAAATATGTTCAAAAAATTTGTATATTAAATAATTATTATATGTAGAGAGAGGACAAGTTGTATGTAAAATTAGATATGTATCAAAATTAAGAGAGGATCCTATGATAATTTTTTCTCAATCAAAATCAACTTTGTGAGACTAGAATAATAGCTAAGAAAGAGAACACAACTACTAACAGCATCAAACACAGTAAAAAAAAAGTGAGTATGGGCAAGATTTGGTCAATACCAACAAGATCTAAATGGAACCAACTATCCCATAGAAATTTCTTTTGTCAATTATTTCTTTACCTAATCATGAAAAAACACACAATCTAAAAATACCAAACCATGACTTGATTCAAATAACCCACATGAAATCAGGTAAAAAGCCTAATCATGCTGCTTGTTCCCATTCTCTTTTCAGCTTTGGTGTAAATGATTTTTTTTTTAAAAAGAAAAAATAGTTCTCATCAAACTTTGATTAATTACTCTGTCACCACTGCCAAATGTGGACACTTCCACACTTTCTCTTTACAAATCTAAAGACCAAAAAGAAGAAAAAACCCCAGCAAGAACACACACCTATCAATCGAGTGCATGTGCTAGCAACAATAAATAAATAAATAAATAAATAAAGTTGAAGACCAATGAAGAAAGATGGAAATGATTAGTTAGTTAATTATAATGGTTAATTATAGGGTTGTAATTAGCCATGGAATCAAATAAGATAAATACATATATTATTAAAAATGAAGTATTTAGTTGAGTCAAAGATGAAGTGATAAGTGATATCAGTCTCAGGTTGGATGATTAAACAACTCTTATTCCTATCCTTTAAAAATTTTGATAATTCATTTGCAGTGTATACTTTTTTTTTTCTGGAAACTATGTTGTGTACATAAAAAATGAGGGAATATTTAGGAGTAAAGAGTGGCACGTGAGAAAGGGATAAGGCAACGTGCAAGCCATGTGAAAGTGGGGCGGGTCCACGGCCCACTCCTCTTCCATAGAATCTAATGTGAAGAGGGCCATTAAAACATGTCCAAAGCAATAAATTAAATAAAAACACTGTACACCCATACCCTTTGGTTTCTTTTCTTTATTATAACAACTTACTGTGGGAACATGATAGTTGTAATAATTGGCATTCCACATTAAAAATAAAGTTTCATTGTTTTGGAATGAACAACCAAAATTTTTATACATTATCTCAACCAAAGGATATGAGAAAAAGATAGTAGAAAGCTAAACATATGGTATTTAATTAGGCCTATGCTTTTGATTGCAAAGGAATCATCACAAATTCAACACACTATTTTTAATTTACTAATTTTAGAGAAGGGGTTGAGGGAAAAAAATAGAAAAAAAAAAAAAAAGACAAAATCCAGCACACATCACATGTAGGGGAGACATTGGTATCTTCCCATGTATGATACAAAGATATGGAAGGAAAACAGGGAATTCATATTGTTTCTTTCTTTGGTTTTTGTTTCTTGCTATATAAGTTTTTGGGTCGAGTCAACTCAGTGGTGGTTTGCAGCAGCTGCTGCTGCTCCGGTTGGTGGAGGTGGCTTGCATTGATAGCACTTAGCGAACAAGCCGAAAGTGTCGATTTGCCTGATGAAATTGGTCATGCTAGCCCATCCACCGAACCCAAATCCAACCACCAAAACCCACACCACTATGAAGGCATTGAAGGCATACATTGCAGTCCAGCTTGGCATGAAGAACGGAGGCTTTTCTGCTGCATTCTGCTCATGAAGATAACGTGAAAACATAAAAATTAGAGAATGGGGTTTGGCATATGTTGGAGTTGAAGACGGAAGTGGAAGGAAAAGGGTCAAGTCAGCCAGCTCATGCACATCCAATCCAACACAGTGTATACAGCGTTGCAACTGTAGCATATAACTAAATGAAAAGGACTTGCCAACTATCCAATTCTTCTCGTAATGTTTCCAAATCCAAGCCTTAAATGCATTTGTACATTTGCTTCAGACTTTTAACTCCCTCTTTTTCTTCTCTCTCCACACATTTTGGCCAAAGCTAGCTACGACTATGTGGAATAATGTGTGAAATATTGCTCATCAAACCTACCTACAGGACTGACTGTGTCCATTGCCCACTTCATTTTAAAAGACCAATTTACCCCAAATAAATAAAGATAACTACAACTTGAGTCTAGGTTAGTGGGACAACAAGATAATGGTCCTAGTGAGTTGAAACTTTTGTAAAGGAAGAGGATCTGTAACTGTGATGATTTACCTGTCGAGCAGAGGCTTTTCTGTAGGTGAGCATATGGGCTAAAGCTGGGATGATGTAGACGGTGAAGCTGACCAAAAGAGCACCGACTGCGGAGTTTATGGGGCCGAAAAAGGGGAAGATGATGGCCAGGAACCAGATTGGAATCACCACTGGCAGCCTTGCCAGCGCCCTCAAACATATGCTTTTTGTGTCGTGCATCCCAATCACCTTCTCCCACACGAAGTATAATGGAGTGCAGGCAAACCCAAATGTTATGAACTGCAGCCCATTTCATGGAATCACACTGTTACTTTGACTATTAAAAGCATGATTCCATATTTAAAGTAACTCAAGTAATAGTAGTAGTCTTGCAAGCAATGACTTAAATATGGACTAGACCTGGTGAATAAGCATTAAGATGACGGCAGCATCACGGAAACCATTCTTGGGGAGGAGAGAGAAGGCGTTGGAATGGTTGAGCAGCTCGTCCCCGAATGCCCAGTAGACGGCAGAAGCGGATGGAAGGGTTAAGGTAAATACATATAATGTGGCCAATAAGTATATGTACTTGAATTTTTGAGGCTTCCACATTGCATGCATGATTTCCCTGAAAAGATAAGGACAAAAAGAAATTCCTTTACTTAGAATTTCCTTACTTAGAAATTAAAAAAAAAAAAAAGGAAGTGTAAAAATGGGGTAATTAATAATAATGATGTTCATTCATTATTAGGTTATAGTCATTTATAAGAAGCTTATTTGGAAATATACTCAAACTACCTAAATACCCTCACGCCATTGGATGGCAGCTCAAGTAACAGGTAGGGGAATTACAAAAACGTTTCTTTAAAGTTCTTCTAATATAATACTATGATAGAGAAATTATGGTACAGGTAAAGACAAAGGAGACTAGACTAGACTAGACTAGACCAGACTAGACCAGATTAATGTCAGAATCACGGTTTAACATGGAAAAACAATTCACAAACAGTTGAACATATGACTATTATACAATTTCAATTTCCCTAGAGAAATGGAGAAAAGATTTTAATGTTCGTTTCTGAGTAAACAAAAGTAGTTTAGTTTGCAAGATTTTGTCTGGGTCTCGAACCCCAAGATTGCCGGCAAAAGCTGCAAAGAGAAGCCGTGTAGAAGCAAAAGAAAAAGGAAGAAATGGAATAGAGTGAAATCAAGTATTATTCTTGTAAGTTTTGAAGGGGAAAAAGGGCTTACACCGTCACAGCATGTCCCCCAAAGGTGTATAGAATGTTGGTGGCTCCGGTGAAGTAGAGCACTAACTTTTTTGGACCGCTGTGCGTAACTCCGTCAACCTGATTAGCAAAAAGAGAATCATATGTAAAGAGAGAAATAAAAAGCATTGCATGTGGAGGAAGACGATGGCCGTTTATTTGTTGGTTTTTAACTCTTTTTTTTTCCTTACCTGACCGTGAACAAAGGCAGCTATTGCCAAGTACCAGGCCGTATAGGTGGTCATCCCAAGACCTAGGAAAGACCAAATACGGTAGTTGTGAAAGGAAGGAATGAAAACTGTGGTTGCGCAGCAAGCTCCAAAAATATAGGTCCATGTCCTTTTGTCCAATTTATCATTGATGTAGTAAATATTGCTGTTATCATACAAGTAACAGCAATGGTTAAAAAAGAATAATACCCAGTTTCAGAATCAGCTTAAATTTGACGTTGAATGAAGAAGAAAGATGAATAGGTTACGTATATTAACCTTGCACAAGCTATAAGTTGTATGACAGATCCGAATAAGAGGAAGGTACAGTTGAAGGCAAGTCCAGCTGCCTTCCAGTATGGACCCAGCAGCCCATCAAGCACTTCAAACCACTGCAATCCCAAAACAGTGTAGTAGTTAACAACAGTGATCGTTCGAGATTGTTTTTCCTAGGGTTCTTCTGCTAACTAAGCAATAAAAAGCAACACGAACCTGGATGACATGGTTCTTGAAGCTGACGTTCTCTTTCTCTTTCCTGCTTCTGTACTCTATATAGAGCACACTGATGATATAGGCAGTCCAGCTTCCCATTAGTCCATAGAATATCTGAAGCAGAATTCCCGACAGCATACCCAGTTGAGAGAAAGAATAGGGTAGTGTCAACAGCACTTGAGCCACCTAGGGAAGAGGGAAAAATAAAAAGATAGTCACTTCAAGAGCAGAGAAGGAAATGATGGGTTGAACGTAGTAATGGTTGTGTTGGAAAAGAGTACTTGATTGGAAGCGCAGCTGAACCAGGCATCCCAAGCTGAGCCACCATGCCAGAGGAGGTTTTTAACACTAAACAATGATTGTTGTTCTTCTTCATCTTTCTCTTCTTCTCTGGTTTCAAGCTCCATCTCGGTTAAGTTTGAGACTATTGCTTCTTCTGCTTGCTTCTGAGGCAGCATTGTCTTGGTTTTTCTCTAAAGCCAATGTCTAAATCCTGGTAGATCTGGAACATATAAAAGACAATCAATGAGACAAAAAAAAAAAAGAAAGGAAAAACTATATCTATAATCAAACGGATCAGTCCCAAGATAACGAAAGTCAATAGCACCCCAGATCCAACACCCCGGCAATCTCTTCCAATACGTAGAAAAAGATAAACTAAAACTTCCATCCCATAGAGAACAAAAAGGAAATAGTGTTATTGACATTTTTCACTATCCCAACCAAAGAGAAAGAAACTTCCCCCTACCCTGACTACCACTTTGAACGAAACTTGTTTCTGAGTTGTCTCTTTCGTGTAAAGAAAGAAAAAGGATTGTAGAAAATCAAGCAGAGATCTATCAATGACCCAAGAATGAGTGGGATTAAAAGAGTGTCCTTTGCTTGAGTTGATCTATCACCTTTATTTGTTTTCTCCTTCTCAAGAATGGAAAAAGAACAGACTTTGATAAAAGTATTGTATCAGATGGAAAAAAAGGAAAAGCCAAAGAAGGTATATAGGAGGGGGCAGTGTGAGAGTTTATGAATTCTCCATCCCAAGAGTTGGCAGAGAGAAAGAGAGAGAGGGGTTTTATATGGTTCCTGAAATAATTGCCACAGTAAAGCTCCTTACTTTAATGCAGCCACCAATTTCCTCAGCTGAAAGAAAATATATATATGAAAAATGAAATCAGTGCAGTGAATCAGCCAAAGACGGCGAGACCTTAAAAGAAGGGAAAAGGAAAATATCTCACTCTCCTCCACTCACCCCACTCACCCAACTCAACTTAAAAGAAGGTATACAATGGTTGAATAAAAGACCCTTTTTGCTTCTATTCAACTAGCTATTTATATAATGATATACAGTTACATTTCATCATACAGTATTCACTATTTGTGTTTTCAACTCCTAACCTCAACAGTAAGGGGAAGAAGGGTGAGAGTGACTAAACCCCGAATTGGGAGTGAAATCAACTTGGGATTCGATGCTTGGGGGTATTGTGTGGGTTGGTTTGGGTGGGTGAGGAAAGAATTAGAGATCCAAGCGACTGAGACGTTGTTCTAATCAGAAATGAGTGTGAGACTCAACCTAACCAAAACCATTACACCCTTTGCTTTTTATAGCAGAGCCCCTTTGCCAACTTCAACAGCTAACTTATATTCATCTCTGTCAAGTGCTTGCTTGCATTTATGAAACGGTGGCTCAGTGCATGCCAGGATTATTTTATTTATTTATATCTATCTCTGAACTTCTCGTTTCCGATGCTCTTAAATTACGTTATTTTAAAGAAATACTGCTGCTGTTGGTATTGCCTAAGCTGAAGGCTGAAGCTTAGATCCAAATCCAAATATAGGGGGTCAATTAAATTCCGTAGTGTTTTGTATTGTAATGCTGGATTCATTTTTTCCTATTCAATGGAGACTTCAGCAACCCCTCCACCCAATCAATATAAAGGAAACCCCATCTCCCACTCTATCTCACCAACGCGTCAACTTAACTGCCAATCATTATTTCCACAACTTGTCCAGTGAAAAGGGGCGTTGTACGCACGCTCCTTACAGCTCTGCTGGTAACACTTTACCAAAGTCCCCCTATGTAAAGATACGATGATAATTTTTTCTATAATGCTCTCTCCAACCCAACCTATATTTTCTTTAAGAATTTAAACGTAATCATGATTATAGTTGTAACTTGAATTGAATTTGAATAATTTGAGATTTGATCGGATATTAATTTATAAGTTCAAGTTCGATTTAAGATTTAATTGAGTGATTAAAGTTGAAGTTCTATTAAATTTATTAATCAATATTTTTTATGTAAATTAATATTCGAACTTGATTCAATTTAATCGTATTCAAGCTTCAACTCGTTGGTATTTGGGTTCCTTTTGTATAATAAGAGTAAAAATATAGTTACATCAAATTCATCCATAGTTATAGAAAGATAACTGAAATCTAAAAATATATAAAAATAAAATATCATCCAGAAGGCTAAATAAAATATTTATAAAATAAATAGAAAATGCATTAATTAAAACCATTTTGATAAACCAAACGTAAACGTACAAGTAATAACCTGAAACTTGGACGGCTCAACTCATTGTGTGGCCCTTTAATCGGATGGCTTCCTTGTGTGGCCCATTGTGGCCCGCTCTCCATTATCTTCACAATTCATTAAAACAAAACCATCCTCCTCGAAATTTCATTTACTTTTGTTAGGGAAAAAAATAGAATTTATATTTATTTCAGCCTTTTACAAAGAATAAATGTAAAAAAATATCAATAAATATTAATAGTCTTCGCTAGATATCCTAATTTTGATAGGAAAAAGGTGTGGACAGATTTCAATTAAAATTTATATTATTATTTTTAAGTGTTGGTGATCCTATCTTAATCAGAAAATATTAAAAATTTAATATTCTTTTTATAAAGTAACAAATATTACTATAATTATGTGTTTTTTAATTACTTTTATATAAAATTTTAAAAATATACCCATAATAAAATCTAAATTTAAAACACCATAATATTTAACATTTCAACTATAACCTCATTTAATTTTTTATCACCTAAGTTTTTGTTTTCACCCACAAATTTGCCACAACCTTGTATAAGTTAATAGCTTGCTAAGAACATATCACTAAATCTATAAGAAAAGCTGTCATAATTAATTTATCCAAATTAAATTACTTAAAGAAGGTGGTGAGGGTGGCAATGGTGGTGCGGAGCCACCACAGGAAACACCCACGAAGACCCGTTCAAACGGGGATTTGTCGGCTTGGTGAGGGTTATGAGCTTGGCCCTCGCTACTCATCCAGCACATCTTCCACTATTTCTTTGCTCACTTCAAAAGAAAAATAAAAAAGAAAATCCATCCCAAGTTAATCCCTCTTTAGTCATTACTCAATATTTTTGCCTCTCCTTTCCATCTCCCTTTGAGCTAAGTGACTCTACATTTTGACCAGTAAAATCCACGTAATTTTTATTGTTGAAAAATATGAGAAGGCTGAAAAAATGTTTGAGGGACTATCCATTTCTTGACCAATTTTCAATATATTAGATTATTTGCATATTAGAGTTATTGGTAATTTATTGAATTAAATTTTTGGATTGTGTTAATATTGTGGAATGTATCTTCTTCATCATTGAAGATTATATCACTTAAAAAACATATATGGAGGATCGGATCATGTTTATCTAATCCCTTGGATCAAGGTAGTTAGATTGGATCGAATCACTGAAGACTTAGCTACCAATAATTCTTGTTTACCTTGTTTGTGATTATTATATTGTATTCAACTTATTTAGTTATTGTTAAATAGTGATTATGATAGATCTTCTTTATGTTTGCAAGTCTTAAAATAGTCTATATAATTGAGAGATTGTTTAGGTTGATGTACGAAATATAAAGAGTACTAATATGTTAAAATGAGGAACATTATTTGTGAGAGTGAATTTCTGATTGTAAAACCTTTGTGTTGTGGTTTTACAAACTAAGTTCTTAAGGGGAGAATTTAGTGGTGAGAAATCTAGTTTTCAAAGGTACAAGAGTGAGAAATTGTCAGGAGATATAATATATTTAAGTTCACTGGTTGTAATTGTTTGAGGATAGTGGATTATTTTCACTGAGCTAGACCCCGTTAATGTAAGGAAACCGAACTATGTAAATAAACTTTGCTATCCCTTCTTTTATTCTTTGCTTCATAGTGTTTGAAGAAGTGCCCACTCCCTTAACCACTTCTTCCAAGCACTTTGCTTGTGTGTCTCAACAATTGTTCAGGCTAACATTTTTCCATAGTACTTTGTTTTAAATTTTAGTAAAATTAGTTTTGTTATTAAATGAAATAGAACTCGTAATATTATTTTAACAAAATATTTAAATTTACATAAAAAACTATTAAAAATATTTTATTAAATAAAAATCATCTTTAATAGATTATATTATATTTGTAAATTTTATTAAAGCCATGATATGATTTTTTAATTTGAAAATAAAAAAATTAAAATCTTACCTAAATTTCAAATATTATTATAAGTGTATAACAATCACCTCTATATAATATCCACAAATTAGGTAGGCAATGAGACTATTATAAAGAATGTTGATTATATAAATAAATTTTGTTGAATCAAACTAAAGTTTTGTTTGATAATTTAAGAAATTAAGTAGTGAATTTTTAATATTGAATTTAATAAGTATTGAATTTAAATTATATAAATTTTATTGAGAAAAAAGTTATAACAATTTCTTGGTATTTACTTTTTAAGGGCTGAATATAACTATAATTGTTTGATAAATGTAAATTTTATATTTTAAAAATAAAATATAAAAATATTAAAAAAATGTTTTAAAAATATCCAAAACTAATAATAAAAGAATTTATTTTAAATTATTATGATTTAATTTTTATTTAAAAATAGTATAATGTTGTGATGAAAAGCAAATTAATGATTTTCTACTTCATTTACTTGCCATTTTTAATGATTCTTTTATAAACATATTCAATTAAGTGATTTTAAATTTTTGAAATGTATTTAAGAATTAAATTAGTCAAAAAAATTAAATTTTTGAGTGAAATATGAAGAAGCTCTAAAAGCTCAATGTGAGGTAATAAGTGCAAAAAGTAGTTGCTTGTTTTATTTTTCTTAAAAAAGCCATTGTCAAACCATTAAAAAAATAGTAAAGAGGATTTTAACATATTGGGAGAAATATCATGTATGCTTTAGTGGGAGAAGTAATGATTTTGTTGGTGTTTTCAAAGGGGATCAAAATTCGGAGCATGTTTCATCCATGCACCTCACATGGGTCCAGCAATACCAATTTCTATCTCTCCTTCATTTTCTACTATCAAATTTCGGTGTGGGAAAAAACAACTAAAGATTAATTACCACAAATATTCTGATTTAATTAGCATCTTGATCAACTTTTTCTTATCTTGATTAACCATTATTATCATCCTTTGTCAAGTAAGATCATGGAGATTGAAAAACTATAAAATTGATTGACCAAATAGTTCAAAGTAACGTTAATGTCACTGCAATACCATGCATTGCTGTCGAGCTGCTGAGTAAAAGTTATGGTCTAAAGTAAATGTAATTGTTTCCATTCACAAGAAAAGGTAAAGAAATGTGCAATAGTGATTGGTGGGTATGTCAAGCTCATAGACTTTAACCAAACCACTGAATTAATGAACTTGGTTACATGAATTAATCCTCACTTAAACTTTCATGGGAGTTAATAATGTAATCATGAAGGAATGGTTAGTGGATCTTTTGCATTGCCCCTATACTTTCCGCTAGGAGCATGCTTTTGAAAAAAAAATTATTGTTAAACAATGGAATCTTAAATTAAATAGACAAGTGGAAGTGTTTAGGGTTTTAAGTGGAGGGGCCATAACATCAACCCAAAGACGGAAATTGCCTTTTTGGTTTAGGGTAATTAGTGCCCTTTGGGGTCACTCCATGCCTAAAACTCACTGACGCAATGGTAGGACTAACCATATATTGCCCCTTTTATGGCAAATAACATGGAGGCTTACACAAAAGACAAAAGACGAAATATAAGTTTTAGAGTTGTATAACTCAAATTTTTATTAAAGAAATAATATAATGATAAACTTAGGGGATCTATAGAGGGCTTAAGGTCGAGGGTTTTAGTGCGGGGATTGGAGTTCTCTGTGGTACGGACTATGTTGCACAAGTAGAATCTATATAAAATTACATTTCTTCTATTTGATATTAGTTAGAATAAAGTTTTTTAACTTTTAAATAGATATAGTTGAAACTCCTTATGTATTATTCGATTTTCAATATTAATAAATTTTTTTCTTTTCTACCTGTAGTTTTTTTTTCTGAAAGGGATTTCACGTAAAATCTAGAAGAGATTTCACGTGAAATCTATATGTTTTATTTTTCTTTCTTATTATTTTATATTGCCATTATCCACGCTTAGTTTTACAATAAGAAAAGATTTTGTTCACGTCTTCACCTTTTCCCTACCTTATATGTCTGGCCAAGCAAGCTTAACACTAATTCTCATCAACTAAGTTAAACTATTTGGCAACTTTAATATGATTAAAAGATGGTTAAAGTTAAATTACATGACTTTGATTAATGTGACTCTTAGGGCTTGTTGAAAGTCGAAGGCAAACCTCTAAAATGGTTACCAACATTAATTTTAAGAAAGTTCCACCTCTCTCTTTCTCTCATCGTCGCTTTTTCATGTATTAAATCACTCCATACTTGCAGCATTAACTATGCTTTGTCCTTGAATGATTGGAATTACAATGACGTCCCTTTCATGTGATAAAGAGCCCTCTCCAACTCCATCTGTTTGAAGGAAACCGCAGCTGTATACCACTGCTACATGCACTCGTTGGCAAGGAAGCCTTATCCCTATATGCATATATAGTTGTCAAAGATGTACGTGAAATCGACATTATCGGTCAATCTTAGAGCCTATAGCGAACTGCAAAAGCATTCTGGAAGGACCATTCGCTACCCAATACCTGTTCCATTTACTTCAATAAGTCAAGGTTACCCTCCCTAAAGGACTAGTCGTTTATGGTTTTAAGTTGAAACACGTTGGCCAATTTTATTGTGGTCCATACATTATTAAGCTTGTCAAAAACACCTGATATCGTTTTTCTTTTTATTTGCATTAATTTCTTTAACGGCTTCCTAATTAACTTTATTAAGTTTGATGTTGATCCTTTATAATTAAGTAATTTTTTTTTGTACATTAAATTCGAACCTGGGAGTGTAAAACCATAGACATATAGATTATTATGTAGGCTAATGGTTGCAGTGTGAAGGGGCTAAATTGATTAATGGTGAGTGTTGGTTTAGAAGTTAGAATAATTATTATAAGCAGCCCATATTAATTGTCAAACGAAGTTTTCATAAAGAATAATGAGATGGGACATAAGTAGCATATGCTAACACACAGCACAATTGTCTATCCTTTTCATATCTTCAATAATTCCCTTATCTTCCGCTTCTTGCAACCCATATATCTCAAGCTTGAATTATTGCAACCCTATAAATGTGTATATATTATATATACACACATACATACATATATATATATATATATATAATTGCAGAAAGAAATCAGAGAACTCTCAGTTTGGAGGAATTCGTCAAACCTTAGCAAAACTCTCAAAAAGTGAAAAAGAAAAAGAAAATATGAGATGTGATGTGATGTTTTCATATTTGGAGGGGGCCACAGTCAAATCAATTACGAATTTTAATCGGAATTAATTAAAATTTTGCAGATTAAAGTAAAGAATATTGTTGTTATGGGCAATACTAGTTGGTGATAATCGACTTGACGATAAAACAAATGTGAAGCAAAATTCGGATAAGAGACGAACCACTGCTGTAATTTGGAGATTAAATGGGACCTAGCATAAAACAAAATTGACGTGTAAAGGAAGGTCCATCATATATATTATTTTGTACCAAACTGTCAACTCTTGGTCCCCACCGCTATCAGAAATCAATGCTATCATAAATGGCTACTTACCATAACCTAATTTCCTTCTTCCTTGGAATATTGTTATGAGTTTGCTTTCAATATTTATTATTAAGATTATAAACCTTTTTTCTTTTCAGGTTTTCAAATTAATTATGATTTTCAATATGTATTTTATTTTTAAATTTATATTATCATTTGATTTATTGATAATTTGTGTATTCCGAATTCCAAATCTATATTATGCTCCTCTTTCATGAATTAAACTAATGTAGGCAAATAAAAAGGCGAAGATGTGCATAGTAATTTTTGGGTAAAAATATTATGAAAGTTTTTATATTAAGATTTAGATTTTATTTTTCTTATTTATTTAAAATATGAATAAATTAATCATTATATATTATATTGAAGATAAAATTAATTATTTTTACTATTAAATATTAGTGTAACTGACTGAATAATTAAATAGTTGATTAAAAATAATTAATAGCGTGTTTTAAATGTGCAAGAGGTGCTCTTTTTGACCAAGTTTTATAAAAAGTATTTTGTTGAAAAGAAAAGCTTCTATTGATGAATTTTAGATTATCTATGACCTAAAAAGAAATTCATTTTTCAGCAACTCTATTTACTGGAATTCTCTTTTGGGTTGTGATTTAATTAGAGCATGTTGATTTTATTGGATGAGAAAATATATATTGAATGCAAAATCGATCATATATATCAAACTTGAAATGCCATGGGGACTTGTGTCAATGCCAAGGAATAGTCGATTTCAATTGAGAATCTAGGGCCTACAGAGAAAAAAAAAAGGGAAGTAATTAAGAAGAAGCATAATAATAATAGTAGTAATACCATCAAAATCATCTCAAGTAAGATTTGAGCATCGAAACATGATGAGGAAGGTGCGTACGTGTTTATCCAGTTGGACAAAGTTGAGTCCATATCTAAAGCATCACTTTGGGAGGGGCCCAAATTCTCATAGCAACCATGTGAATGCCCCCTCCATACACACACACACAAGTTTCCACTTGGTTGCAGCAAAGAGAAAATTAAAAGAGTTCCATACATGTATATAGATTCTTCTTCGTATGCAAGCATCAGCATGACGATTATGCTCAAGGGAAAAAGAAAGAAAGAAAAAAAAAAGCTTTGGTTTTTTGTATTCATTAATTAAGAGTATGGTAAGCTGTGAGATCATGATGATGGAAAAGAAAAAGAACCAAATTTGTTAATGCTAGGATAAAGAAAGAAAAATATTGATTAGAAAGGTCATAAGTGATGGAGTGGAATGATGAAAAAAAGGTGAAACTTGTGAGTTTCCAAGCTTCCCAAATATGCCTTTCAATTGGGTTTGTTTGTTTATGCAATTTGTCATACGGTCATGGTTTGGTCAATCAGTAAAGTGGAAGTGTGAGGCTTTCTTAGTTCCCTCTTTATAATTAACATCAATATATGGAGAGGGTTTGACTTATATAGAACTAAAGTAGTTTTACTAATTGACACATTATCATGGTTGGATGTGTTTATACCATTTGTCGTGGATGGATTATTTAGGGACGGTAATGTAGTGGGTGAGAGTGAGGGCGAGGATGGATATTGTTAAATTTATTATTGTTTTATAATTAATATGTTTTGTTTCATCACCTGTTCTTCTCCATTATGGATGTATAATTTGGGCATATTCATGAATGTTAAATATATCCATTCTCGTCTCACCTCGTTCCCATTCAATTTAATTTTTGTTATTTTTCTTTAATATTTTCAATATTTTTAAAGCTAAGTAAACATTTAAACATAATTCTTAAAAATATTCAAATATAAAATATGTTTTTTTCTATATTATGTTATTACTTCTTTACTCTTTTAATAGTTTATATATAGAAGGATAAAATAATAATTTTATATAGTGAAGTAAGAAGGTTGAGACAAATAATTACTATAACTGTTTCATACCTGCTACTAAAAAAAACCACCTCACCTTACCCACATCCACTTTTAAAAAAAAAATCCACTTCATTTGAGAAGGAACAGATCAAAATTTTCCATTCTTAATATTGTTAAATTATTAATAAAAAAAGGAAAAAAAGTATGGATTTCTCCCCATATTTAATATTACAAACAGTGTTCAAATGCTGCCATATATTTCATTTTTCAATACTTATCTTTTACTTTTTCTTTACTTTCCTATAACTTAAACAGAATATGTGTGACACTTTTAATTCTGAAATCTAAAATTTTCAATCATAATATATTAAAATAATTTATTTATATATTCCTTTTTTTTAAATTTTCTTTTCCTCAATCGCCTTAGAATATTTTTCCAATAATGGTGGGGTCAGGAAGGACCTTTCCACATGATGATTTCACCCTAAATAATCTTCTTTTAAGAAGACAACTAATTGATATCTAGACTCTTAATTTCTAAGGTGAAATGGTCTGTTAAGAGTTCTGATTCAATGCGAAATTTAATTTTGATAATCTAAAATATATATCAGGGATTTGATTTAAATATATTTAATATAATGCAAAAGAGACCTAGAACAAGCTTATTTTACTGTAATATATACTAAATATATTATTATTAAAATACAACCGAACAATTAAATTTTAGTTGAAAGAAGGCCAAGAAAGGTATAAAAGATACATATGATCTATAATTGAAGAAGTGATCAAGTGAAGCTTTCAATTGGTAGGGTAAGAGAGCAAAATGCGTGGCGAACATAAATCATGGTATCTTTCATGCTCGATAGAGTTAAATTGTTCAGTAATTATGACTGACATATGTATTTATATATTTTAAAATTTAATAGAGGTAAAAAGAATTAGGTATATAATGCAAAATGATATATATATACTTCATTCCATATTGTATAAACAAAATTAATGAGTGGTGAAAAATCTATTCCAAAAGGTTAAAAATGAAACCCCAAGTTGCAATCATCGAGTAACAGCATATAATATTTGACTTTATATAATATCATCTCTTGATTTTGTACATTCTATGTCTTTGACTTTATATAGTATGCCCCTTGGCTTATTATTATGCTTGATTGAAATTTTCATCAATCTATGGAACAACTAGACGTAGAACTTATCCGCTAAATGATAGGATGGGTTCAAAGTTATTTCTTTGCTTAAGAAATCGGTGGCCTTGTAACACAAAAAGAAAATTATGGGTCTCTCGAGTGGTTCAGTCAGAGGAGGTGAAGGTTGTTAAGGAGGGATTTTGACAAAGTAAAGGTAAGCTGGAAGGAAAATGGTCTTGAAGATGCACATATATGAGTATTTATACCAACGCCTTTAACAGCCTCTAAAGTATTCTTAGGCATGAAAGTATGTAGGGACCAAGTTGCCCATTGCGTGTGATTGACTGAGGCATGCGTCTTTAGTCTGATAAAGCTATGCCTTTAGCCCTTTTATTGATTCTATTACCTAACATTGTGCCTCGAACCCTTTCGTTCGTTAAGTGACAAGCACTTAAAAGTGTAATTAAACCAAGAACGACCTAGTTGCAATATAACCATGACCAAAGTTTGATTAATGGCAAAGATCATTGCAATCCCTTTCCACTAATGGTAATTAGATTTTATAATGGAAATTGGGTTTTACATAATTAGCTTAATTAAGTAGCTAATTATATGTACTCAGTTATAGAAAAATGTCATTTTTAAAAAAAAAATATTTATTGGATTTGGCCATTTTTTTGTAAAATGACAAGATTGGGCCGAAATAATGAAAGTTTTCAACTGATTTACAGAAAAACGCTTTCAACTCTCTCAACTACTATTTTCTCCAACGGCTCCCCCCCAAATAGTCACTTTTCTTTTTTATTTAACCCACATTTCATTTTTTCTAATTCAAACTCAACTCTCTCTCACATTCTCAAATCTCTCTCAAATTTCTCTCAATTCCATCTTAATTTCTGTAACACCCCAAGCTTTTGAGAATTTAATTGTGAGAATTTGTAGTAATTAAGTCTCTGTATTTGTGGTTGTGTGCTCTACTTTTGTGATTAGGGTTTGGAGTTCAAGTCGGTTGTTAACAGTTTTATTATTATTTTTAAAACAATCCTTGTCCATGTGTTATATAGTTAAGTTCAATTTAGTGTAAATATGTGGCAAGAATGAGCTCGCTGGTTCACTGGTTAAGCATCTGCCTATATTTTGTTTGGTTCCAAGTTCAAATCCCAGGGTATGCGATAGAAAACATTCCTTTTGCTAAGTGCTGGTATCTGACTGGAAATTGTTAGGAATTAAAATTTTATTATCTTCCATTCGTTCCTTTTTGTCACTGTTATTTTATTTTTACCTTTTCCTCTTTCCCTTTTGTTTTCTTTTTGATTCTTTAATTTTCTTCTTCATTTTGATCACGGTCGTAAGTAAGTACGGGTCTAGACAAAGTCATACACCATTAATTGCATTGATCGAAAGGTTAGTAAGTAAGTTTCACAATCAATTCGTTAAATTCCAGGGTTCATGTTTTGAATTGGGCATCTAGAGCGTATTGTGTAATCTCTAATAATTAGTCACTTGGTTTCCTCCTAAGCGGGGGTGTCAAGTATAGCAAACCTCAACTCAACAAATCGAGTGATCGTTGTTGACTTTTTGGTAAATTTGATTTCGTTGAAGGTTTTGTATCGAAACCTTTGACATAAAGTATTTTGTGTAAAATGTGCGTTATTGTCGATAAAGTTGGTCGATTGAGTTATTGGATGGTAGTTTTAGGCTTCGAAGACTCTCCTCGTTGTTGTTGCTTTGAAATCTCTCCAGGTGCGTGCCAAAAACCTTAAACTTTGCAAGTTTCAGTTGCCAAAAAATGTGGCTGTCAACGCCACATGGCCAGACACATAGGCATGTGTCTAGGCCGTATGAGCCACACAGCTGTGTGGTTGGCCATGTAACTCACTGTTTATTAATTTAGGGCCACACGAGCAAGGCATACAAGTGTGTGTCTAGGCCGTGTGTGGCCATATTAGTGTAGGGTTCACACGGGCAACGGACACAACAGTGTGTTTGGGCCGTATAACTCATTGTTTGTGGCTCAAGACCACATGGCCACGGACATGGACGTGTGCCTAGGCCGTGTGAGTCACACGGGCAAGGACACAATCGTGTGTCTAGGTCGTGTAACTCACTGTTTATGCTTTAGAACCACACGAGCAGAGGACATGTGTATGTGTCTAGACCTTGTGGCAGGTTAATGAGGCCCGAAACCTATTTTTGAGGCTGTAAGTGTTGCTCAACACTGATATTGGCCTCCCCAATGTATGAATGGTTGAATTAGATTATATGAGAACTGTCTGATACTCTGAGACTGATATATGAATGACATAATTATATGTGTACTGTGATACTTATTTTGATGTTGAACTGTCTTATCTATGTTGAAACAATTTAGAATTACTGAATACATGTTATAAATATTTGTACTCTGCATTTGCATTGGTTGGGATATTGTGAAGAAGGAAGTAATCCGTTCTAAATTAGGGGCTAAGCCACAATGGATATAAATCTGATTTTGGTGCTGTGTCGCATTTTGATCTAGCAGCTGAGCCGTGTTTCTGTAAAAGCGTCAAACTAACATTCTAAGGTGTGCAGGGTTGGTTGGGCATTGAATGTCCTTAACAGTGTGCTGGGATGGCCGAAGACGGTGTGTAGTGGATGGGGATAGGCATATTGCATTTGAATTTGATCTGTATCGTATATGAAACTGAAATTGCTTATATATATATATAACTAATCTGTTCTGAATCTGAATTGAAATTACTTTTGTATCAAACTGAATATTTAAATTCAAAAATATTTTATAAATGTGTTCTAGTTGAAAAAACTTCTTTTACGCACTAAGTTCACAACTCATTTTGTTATTAAATAGATTTCAGGTGGTACTTAAACTTGAACAAGACAGCGTCGCGGGAGCTCGGTCAAGCTTTTATCTTTTCTAAATTACTACTAGTAGGAAATTCAGTATTCTATGATATTTAATGTTTGGAAAGACTTTATACTTAGTTAATTGTTATGTGGATATTACGTGATGAGTGGTTCATTTTGACTGCGTTATAAATGTGGTGTCTTTAGTGTCCTTAGTGTAACCCTCTAGACACAGTCTGGACGTTTGGGTCAGGTTTAGGGTGTTACCTTTAATGGTATCAGAGTCAGGTTTGTCAATACTTGGACTGTATTTGGGGATCATAATGTGCGATAAAAGTAATTACGTGATAAGTTAGTATCAAAATTAATTTGAAAACTGAGACTTTAAAAATCACCTAGCCTCCGACGCTGATCATGTAAGTATTTTTGTTTTGTTTAATGACTGTATTACTTGAACTATTGTTTGGTTAGATGTTTTGATGTGAATTAGTGAAATCATCTTGTTGGATGTTTAAACTGATCTGTGCACTCTGACATTATTGCTAGATTACCCTAATAAGTTCGCGTAGTAGCTGTGGACACGGTATTCAAAGGCACTGAGGAGGAACTCGAGTGGAGTCATCCTCTATGGGTAGTATGCCTAACTTGGAGACCAGCGAAACAATTGGTACTCTCACTAATGAGATCCCAGACTCCGACGGTTGTGGACGACTCAATGTTCAAGCCATGATTCGAGCACTGGAGAGGGTTGCAGGGACCTATTTAGGATCAAGAGGCCGAGGGTCGGTTGCTAAATGACTCTAGTCGAATAGGGCTGAATTGTTCAGCGGTGTCAAAGGAGTCACTCCTACTGTTGCTGAATATTGGCTTAAGGCTACTGAATGAATTATGACTGATTTTGACTATACTCCCACTCAGAAATTAAAAGGGTGTTGTGTCCCTACTCCAGGACGAAGCTTATCAGTGGTGGCTAACAGTTGAGCAAGGTGCTCAGCCCGGATAGGTTAACTAGGATTATTTCAAGAACGCATTTCAGGGAAAGTATTAGGGGGCGAGTTATGTTGAAGCTTGCCGACACGAGTTTATGAGCTTAGTTTAGGGCGACCAATCTGTGGCTGAATATGAAGTCGAATTTCTGCGACTGGGTAGGTATGCACGGACTTTGGTAGTGTCTGACTACGATAAGTGTGTGAGGTTTGAGGAGGGATTAAGATATGATTTAGGGTTTTGATAGCTTCTCAGAGGGAGTGGGTTTTTACGATTCTGGTTGACAAAGGAAAGATATTGGAAGAAGCGAAGTGCACTGAGCGCGAGCGGCGTGATTTTGAGAGGGATCAGAGTATGATTAAGAGGGATTCGGGTTTCTCTGGTTTTGGTCAGCGCCCTAAAAAATAAGAGAGATTTGACAAGCCTCTGAGGGCCGAGGCACCAACTATAGTGATTGAGATTTAGCTGTGCAGTGATTGTGGGAAACGTTATCGGGACGAATGCTGGAGGAAGTTAGGAGCATGGCTCTGTTGTAGGTCGATGAAGCATCAAGTTAGAGATTGCCCCCGTCGACCTGATCAAGTGCTAGCTGCGACACAGACTCTGGCTCTGGATTTTGTTCAGCCTCTGAGAGTGGTTTAGTAGCCACCTAGAGGTCGTAGTACTGGTAGAGGTGGTAATGGATCTAAAAGAGGATAGAGAGCACCGGATGGAGGTGCAGGTTAGACTGAGGCTCATTAGCAGGCTCTAGTATATTCGATAAGACGTCGTGAAAACAACGATAATGCTGATGTCGTTGCAGGTATTTTCTTTATTCATTCTGTACCATACTATGCTCTAATTGATATTGGCTCTACTCACTCGTATATAGCTAGTGTTGTTTCTGCAAATCCGGGTTTAACTGCTGAAAATACTGCTAGAGAGTTTTTTGTGATTAGTCCTTTGGGATAGTCAATGTGGGTTGATAGAGTAGAAAACCGGGTACCCTTAGAGCTCCAAGGTATGGTATTTCTAGCTGATCTGATGGAGTTACCCTTTAATGAGTTTAATTTGATTCTGGGAATAAATTGGCTCGTAGATTATCAGGTCAGTTTAGATTGTGCAATCAAGAAAATTACTCTGAGAATGGATAAGAATAACGAGGTGGTCATGGTTGGTGAGCATCGAGATTACCTCATTAATGTAATCTCCGCTGTTGTAGCAAATTGTGCGAGGCATACCTTGCCTACGTATCCGGTTCTGTTCCTGCAAAATTTTCTGTGGGAGATATTCGTACTGTGAGGGAATACCCGAATATTTTTCCTGAAGAATTATCGGGGGTATCTACGGATCGAGAGGTGAAATTTGGTATTAATCTGTTATCAGGTACGACTCTGGTGTCCATTATACCCTATCGCATGGCACCGAAGGAGCTGATCGAGCTAAAAGCACAATTTTAAGAACTTCTCAACAGAGGGTTTATCTAATCGAGTGTGTCTTCGTTGGGGGCACTGATACTGTTTGTTAAGAAGAAAGACGGGTCGATGAGAATGTGCATAGACTATATATAGTTGAACAAGGTGACAATTAAGAATAAGTACCCGTTACCCAGGATTGACAACTTATTCGACCAGTTTCGAGGAGTATCTGTCTTCCCCAAAATCGATCTACGTTCTGGTTACCATCAGCTCAAGGTCAAAGAGACTAATGTGTACAAAACTTCCTTTAGGACTCGTTACGGACATTACGAGTTCCTGGTGATGCCTTTCGATTTGACGAATGCCCTGGCGGCATTTATGGATTTAATAAATCGGGTGTTTCAACCGTAGTTGGACAAATTTGTCTTGGTTTTTATCAATAATATCCTAATCTACTCTAAAATTGAAACTGACCGTGATAATCATCTTCGCATTGTACTTCAGATACTCCGAGAAAAACAGTTGTATGCCAAGTTCAGTAAGTGCAAGTTTTGGTTACAGGAAGTCACTTTTGTAACAGCCCGTTTTTGAGTCAAATTAGAATAGTGGTTTCGAGAGCACAAATTCGAAGTAAAAATATTTATTTTATTATTTAATAATTTTTACAGCATGATAGAATGATAGTATAAAATTTTGTTAAGAAATTTTATCGTTTAAATGCTTAATTCAGTAAAAAGGACTAAATCGCATAAGGCGTAAAATATGAGTTCTCTAAGTGAAATGAACCAAATGACTATAGAAATGAAAAGAATGAGTGCTTGCATGGTAAATATACCATTAATAGAATTAGTGGACGAATATGGGCTTATATAATAAGAATTATAAGGTTAATTAACAATGTTATAATAGTAATTATGAAATAATGTTTAATAAATAAAATAAAACATAAAAATTCATTAGTTGTCATCTTCCTTCCACCAAAAATCAAAGCTTGAGAAAGCCATTAAAGAAGCTTAAACATTTGGTCACTTGGAAGCTTAATCAAGGTATAGTTTTTATTCGGTTTTTAATGATTTCTATGTTTTTGAGCTCGTTGCAGCTTAATCTAGCTAACCCATATCTCCGTTTTCGAAACTGTTATAGATTTTGAATGATGCCATTGTTGAATCTTGGTTTTTTAGATGTTTTATGATAGATTATTAAATTTTGAAGCTAGATTAACAAGTTTTATAAAGTGATTTTTGACAAAAATGTCAATTACAGACTTAATTGAGAAATTTGTAAAATCCATGGGTAAATGTGTGAATTAATGAGAAAAATGGGTTGATATGAATATAAGGAAAATTCGCTACTATGGGCTAGTATTGAATTGTATGAATTTGTACTTTTATGTGATAATGACTAAATTGCAAAAATGTGAAATAATAAGGGAAAGAGTGTAATTTTACCAAAATGTGTAAATTGTGTTAAATTGAATGAATTAATGTTTAAATAAGTAAAATTTGTTATTATATAGATTGAGAAAAATGAGATTCAGATCTAGAATGGGGGAAAATAAAGTATCAGATCAGTTGACCTAATTCGTCGTTATAGCAAACGAGGTAAGTTCGTATGTTAATAAATGCTGTTAAATTGTGCTATAAATTTATAATTATTGTTGAATTGAATTATAATGCTGATTGGAAATGAGTACAAGCACAATCGATAGAGTCATGACGTTCAGAAGTCTCATATGAACCCTAGGAATAGCTTAGGATCTAAATGTCATAACATTAGGATTATCGGGATATGAGATTTGTGTAAGACCATGTCCGAGACATTGTCATCGATATGAGATTCGTGTAAGACCATAGCTGGGCTATTGGCATCGATATACTATAACATGTAAGACTATATCTGGGATATGGCATTGTATGAGTTATACGAGATTTCCAAGTATCCTTAGCGATTCTGAATGGTTCAACGGGCATAGTCAAGATGAGAATGAAAGTACAATCAAATTAAGTGTAACAGGTACATACAAAACCTATATGAGAATCAAATGAAGGTAATTAGGTGAGTATGTTTTATGCCAAAAATGTGTTTATTTGGCTATAATGATGTATGAATTGAATGATGTGTGAGATATGAGTTATAGATGTTTTAACTAAATATACATTTGGTACATAGTGTGCAAGATACCGTTATTTGATGATATTTCACATGATTCATCTTTTCTAAATAGAATGTAATTGATCCATACGAGCAAAGAAATAAATAAACTTGTGAAACTTTGTTAATTATGTTATTGGAATTATGGTATAAAGATGAAATCAAATGAATTTATATTATAGTATATGTAAATGCTTAATATGTGCGTATTCAATAAGATAAGTTTAATATCATACGATCTCACTAAGTTTTATAGCTTACTTTGTGTTATTTTTCTATGTTTTATAGTGATTCGGACATTCGTTTGGGTTAGAAGTCAGCGGGGATCGCATCAAACTATCCGATTTTTTATTTTGATATTTATACACTTGTGACTTGGTTATATGACATGTATAGGCTTGAGTTATGTGGAAATGTGTTTGGTAATGTTGAATGTGAGTTTTGCTTGTATATGATGTAAATGTTGGTGAGTATTTAGCCATTTAAGTTGGCTTAATTCATAAGATTTATAAGTGATATATTATGTATATATATAGCCTTGTGTTTTGACATGTTTGGTATGGTATAGAGATGATGAATTGGTATATTTTGTGACATGAATTAGATGATAATATGGTGAGAACTTACTTATGGAAGATAAGTGAAAAATGTAGGTTATGACATATTGATGTGATATGCTTATGGTTATGATTTGAGTAGTGAAATGGTTGAAGATGAAATAGCATGATTTGTATATGAATTAACATGTTTTGGTTGCCTATAAGTGCATTGAAATGAAGTGAAATGATATGGTTTAGGTATGCTTGAGGAGGGTGAGAAATGTGGCTTAAACCAAGCCTAATTTCACCCCACATGGTTGAGCACACGGGCGTGTGACTCGACCGTGCGTCTGCTATAACTTAATTAAACAAGTCAGTGAGTTATAGGGCTTAGACGAACGAGCGTGTCTACTGGCCGTGTATGGCACACGGACTGACACATGGGCGTATGGTCGGTCGTGTGGCCAAGTCAGTATACCCTTTAGATTTTACACGACCATGGCACACGGGCATGTCTCTGGTCGTGTGATGCAAGTCAGTATGTATGTCCTGTTTTAATACAGCCTATGACATGGGCGTGTCTGGTGGCCGTGTGAGGCACACAGTCTATTCACACGAACGTTTGATCTCTTTATGCTTGAAAATTTTCTAAGTTTTCAAATGTTATCGGTTTAGTCCCAAACCTATTTCAAGAATGTTTTAAGGTCTTGTCGAGCCTTATAAGGGACAATGTGATTATGTTTGATTGATGATTATGTGATAATGGCTTAATGTTTGAGAAATGTACTTTGTATGTTGTGATTTGATCGGTAATGCCTCGTAACCCTATTCCGGTGACGGATACGGGTTAGGGGTGTTACAACTTTTCTGGGTTATGTGGTAACTGTGGGAGGGATTCGAGTCAATCCTAAGAAAATAGAAGCTATTGTTGAGTGAAAAAACAAAAAATATATACTTGAGCTTCGTAGCTTCTTGGGTTTAGCTGATTACTACCTGATGTTTGTCGAGGGATTTTCTTTGATTACGTCACCTTTGACGAAGCTGCTGTGTAAGAATGCTCCGTTCGTGTGGTCTGAAGCACAAAAATCTAGTTTCGATAAGCTCAAGTCTGTTCTGACACAAGCTCCTGTCTTAGTTCAACCGGAATTAGGTTGGGAGTTTGTGGTATATAGTGATGTGTCACACTTCGGGTTAGGATGTATTCTGATGCAAGATAGAAAAGTGGTTGCTTATGCATCGCGACAGCGTAAGACACACGAGGGTAACTACCCTACTTATGATATTGAGTTGGCTGCGGTAGTGTTTGCTCTGAAGATCTGGAGAAACTATCTATATGGTGAAAGATGTATCATTTACACTGATCATGAGAGTCTCAAATATCTGTTAACTCAAAAAGAGTTAAATCTTCGGTAGCGCAGGTTGGTTGAATTACTTAAAGATTATGATTGCACAATAGAGTACCATCCAGGTAAGGCTAATGTGGTAGTTAATGCCCTTAGCCGTAGAGCAGTGACTGGTCTGAAAGCAATGTTAGCTCGTCTGAGTTTGATTGAGGATGGTAAGCTGTTAGCGGAATTACAGGTTAAACTAAATTGGATTGATTAGATTCGAGCTAAACAGTTGAGCGATAAATCCTTAGTTCAGCAATTGCAACATGTTGGTTTGAACGAGACTTCCAAATTCAGCTTGAATAGCGATGATGTCTTGTGTTTTAAAAGTCATATTTGTGTACCTAATGATAAAGAGTTGAGACAGTAGATTCTACAGGAGGCTCATAATAGTTCTTATGCTATGCATCCTGGTGGGAACAAAATGTATCAGGACCTACAAGAACTCTATTGGTAGCCCGGATTAAAATGGAAGGTAGTCGCTTTTGTGTCCCATTGTCTGACATGCCAAAAGGTTAAGGCTGAGTATCAACTACCTTCCAGTCTTCTTCAACCAGTTAAAATTCCTCAGTGGAAGTGGGAGCAAGTAACGATGGATTTCGTTAGTGGCTTGCCTTTAACCCCCACCAAGAAAGATTTGATTTGGGTCATCATTGATCGATTGATAAAATTCGCCAACTTCATACCCATCCAGACAGATTACTCCTTACAAAAGTTGGTTAAACTGTATATTGCTAAAATTGTGAGACTACACAGAATCCTAGTCTCAATCATCTCGAATAGAGATCTGCGATTCACATCTCGGTTCTAGAAGAAGCTCCATGAGGCCTTAGACACTCGACTTAATTTCAGCACTGCGTATCACCCTCAGACCGATGGACATTCTAAGAAAGTTATTCAAATTCTAGAGGATATGCTTTAGGGTAGTTGAGAGGAGTACCAATCGTTGGCGAAGTTTGCATACAGTAATAGCTTTCAATCTAGTATTCAGATGTCACCATACGAGGCCTTGTATGGTCGTAGATGTCGTACTCTGTTATGTTGGACAAAATTAAATGAATGTCGGGTTCTAGTTCCTGAGATAGTTTCTAAAACTGAAAACACTGTAAAATAATTCGAGACCATCTGAAAGCTGAATATGATTGGTAGAAGTCTTATACTAATTTAAAAAGAAAAGAAATCGAGTTTTCTGTAGGTGATCAGGTATTTTTAAGGGTATCACTGTAAAAAAAGTCATTCGATTTGGATGCAAGGGCAAGCTGAGCCAGAGGTTCATTGGGCCTTATTGTATCTTGAAACATGTCGAACCAGTTGCGTATTAGTTAGAGTTATTGTCAAAGTTAGAATGAATTCATAATGTGTTTCATGTCTCAATGCTGAAACAATATCCGTCGGATCTAACGCATATTGCTCCTGTCGACGAGATCGAATTGCGATCGGATTTAACATTCGATTTAGAACTTGTCCAGATCTTGGAACGTGATGTTAAGGTACTACGGAAGAAAATCGTTCCTTTAGTAAAATTTTTGTGGCAAAACCACGGTACTGAGAAGGCCACGTAGGAACCTGAAGAATCTATCCAACGGCAATATCCGTATCTGTTTGATCAAGTAAATTTTGTGGTCGAAATTTCTTTTAGGGGAGAGAGTTGTAGCACCCTAAAATTTTGAGAATTTAATTATGAGAATTTACAGTAATTAAGCCTTTGTATATGTGGCTGTGTGCTCTTCTTTTGTGATTAGGGTTTGGAGTTTGAGTCGCGTTGTTAACAGTTTTATTGTTATTTTTAAAACAACCATTGTCCATGTATTATATAGTTAAGTTCAATTCAATGTAAACCTGTGACAAGAATGAGCCTGCTGGTTCACTGGTTAAGCATCTATTTTTATTTTGTCTGGTTCCGAGTTTGAATCCCAAGGTATGCGATAGAGAACATTCTTTTTGCTAAGTGCTAGTATCTGATTAGAAGTTATTAGGAATTAAAATTTTTGTCATCTTCCATTCGTTCCTTTTTGCCACCGTTATTTTATTTTTCCCTTTTCCTGCTTCCTTTTTCTTTTCTTTTTGATTTTTTAATTTTTTTCTTTATTTTGATCATGGTCGTAAGTAAGTATGGGTCTAGACGAAGTTATACGTCGTTAATTGCATTGATCGAAAGGTTAGTAAGTAAGTTTCACTGTCAATTCATTAAATTCTGGGGTTAATGTTCTGAATTGGGCATCTCTAGCGTATTTTGTAATCTCTGATACTTAGTCGCTTGGTTTCCTGTTACGCAGGGATGTTGGGAGTAGCAAACCTCAACTCGACAAATCAAGTGATCGTTGTTGACTTCTAGTAAGTTTGATTTCGTCGAAGATTTTGTATCGAAACCTTCGACATAAAGTATTCTGTGTAAAATGTGTGTTATTTTTGATAAAGTTGGTTGATTGAGTTATTGGATGGTCATTTTAGGCTTCAGAGACTCTCTTTATTGTTGTTGCTTTGAAATCTCTCTAGGTGTGTGCCGAAAACCTTGAACTTTGTAAGTTTCAATTGCCGAAAAATGTGGCTGTAGATGCCATAATGCCAAGCACATAGGAGTGTGTCCAGGCCGTGTAAGCCACACAGGAGTGTGTCTAGGCCGTGTAACTCACTATTTAGGCTTTAAAACCATACGAGCAGAGGACATGAGATGTGTCCAGGCAGTGTGGCGTGTTAATAGGACCGAAAATCTATTTTTGAGACCGTGAGTGTTACTCAACACTGATATTGGCCTCCCCAATGTATGAATGATTGAGTTAGATTATATGAGAACTGTCAATGCTCTGAGACTGATGTATGAATAACATAATTGTATGTGTACTGTGATACTTATTCTGATGTTGAACTGTCATATCTATGTTGAAACAATTTAGATATTGCATCTGAATTCCTTAACGGTGTGTTGGGGTGGCTAAAGACGGTGTGTAGTGTATGGGGATAGGAATATTGCATCTGAATCTGATCTGTATCGTATATGAAACTAAAATTTCTTATATACATATAACTAATCTGTTCTAAATCTGAATTGGAATTACTTTTGTACCAAACCGAATCTTTGAATTCGGAACTATTTTATAAATGTGTTCTAGTTGAACAAACTTATTTTACGCATTGAGTTCACAACTCATTTTGTTATTGAATGGATTTCAGGTGGTACTCAAACTTGAACAGGACGGCGTCACGAGAGATCAGTCAAGCTTTTATCTTACTTTAAATTACTACTAGTAGTAAATTCGGTATTTTGTGATATTGTAATGTTTGGAAAGTCTTCATGCTTAGTTAATTGTTGTGTGGATATTACGTGATGAATGGTTCATTTTGACTGTGTTATAAATGTGGTGTCTTTAGTGTCCTTGGTGTAACCCTCTAGACTTGGTCTGGATGTTTGGGCCGATTTTAGGGAGTAACGCCCCCGTACCCGAGACCATCACCGGAGTCAAGCACGAGGTGTTAACGAACTTAATTCATTAATTAAACAGCTCAAACAATTTATTTTAGAATTTCCAGACAAGCTGGCTAACTGCGTCATAGTCGCTAAAAAATTCATATCTCTATTCACGAAACTCTAAATCTAATTCTGTAAATTTTCCTTGAAAGTACACTCATATATCTACTTACTAAGTTTTTTATAGAATTTTTGGTTAGGCCAATTAGTACAGTTTATTAGTTAAAGTCTCCCCTATTTCAGGGTTCGGCTACTCTGACCCCTGTGCACTACGAATCAAATTTCTTTCTTTACAAAAATCCAATGACTATTCTGTTTATTTAAATTAAAAATAGACTAAATAAGGAATCCATACATATAAATTATGAGTCCTAATTATTTTTAAAAAAATTATGGTTAATTTCTAAAGTCAGAATAGGGGATCCAAAAATTGCTCTAACCCTATTTCACCAAAACGTAAATATCTCATAAAATACAATGTTTTTACCTATTTTGTTTCTTCCACATGAAAATATATTCATTAATATTCAATTACATATTTTATTCATTATTTAATTATATTTATACTATTTTTAGTGATTTTTCAAATTCACGTCACTGCTGCTGTGTGATTCTATTTTATAGCCAATTTCACCATTTTATGGACTTCCATAGATTAGTTAGCACATAAAGCATACATGTTATCAAATATAATCTCGATTAGCCACCCCAATAGCTAATCATTCTAAAACATTTCCATGCCATCCATGAGCTATATCATAAGATTATATACACAAAAGGATTATAATGCTATACATGCCATATTCCCAAAATATGCAAGCCACCATACCGAGATGGTCTGCTGATAGTGTGGCGTGCCTCCGATCGTCTCGATCTCCAAACCGCTTGTCAAAACTACAAGGAATGGAAGGGAAGGAGTAAGCATAAATGCTTAGTAAGTTCACATGCAAATAACAAATAACTTAACAAAGCAATTATACCAACCAACATTAGCATAATATCACCAAAACATATATCACATTTCTATTCATCATTCATCGTCCTACTACATTATTGTTGTCGTATCAAGTCTCAACCCGAGGGTTAAGTACATACCTGTCCAAAGTGCCCATTCCACAACACTTACCAATACATCACTTGCATCTTGAGTATTCTTCCATTTCACTAGAGTTTTACCCGTTGAACACATCGGAATATAACTCGGATACATGGAAAGTTTGCACATAAGTGCCACATATGTAGCCAAGCTACCATGTAACCCGCCCATAAGCGAACTCGAACTCAACTCAACGAGGTCGGGCGTTCCCATCCATAAGTGAACTCGGACTCAACTCAACGAGCTCGGATGCCTAGTTACATCTCACGAACTCGGACTCAACTCAACGAGTTCGGACGTTCGCATCCATAAGTGAACTTGGACTCAACTCAACGAGCTCGGATGCCCAAATATCCGAATCTATTCCTAGGGTTCAACAGGATTCTTTTCAATTACACATTTCGATCGCCTTCTTCGGAATATAGAAATCGATATTTGCTAACATCTTATACTTATTAAATTGTTCACATAGTTTGCATATCACCAAATAATAATTCACAAAACATCATATTTCATGATAATAAGTATCATGTCATATAAATAACATTAAATCACTTAAAATAAAAATTATGTTACCTTATTTACACATGAACTTATCTCGTATGCGAAAATGGTCATTTTTACCATTTTGTCCACAACTTGGTATTTTGTCGATTTTAGCCCGAATTTCGATTTTCCTTGCTCTATCATTTCAAATATAGCCTAATTCGGACTCATATTATTCGAATCAACCCAAAATCATATTTTAGAAAAATTACAATTCTGCCCCTAAACTTTTACATATTTACACTTTTGCCCCAAATCTCGTAAATTAAACTTCATCCTATTTTCTTATGTTTTATGATATGCTGATCATTTTTCCCTTCTACAGAAACATCCAATTCTCACTCTAACATGTACTTATGAACATTAGGTATTTTTACCGATTATGTCATTTTAGTCGTTTTTACGTAAAATCACTTAGCAAAAGTTGTTTAACACAATCTCAAGCTTCATATTCTACCATAAAACATCAAAATTCATGCATATCATTCATGGGTAAATTTTTAAATATAAACCCTAGCTCAAAATGTTGGTAGAAACAGGTAAACCGAGCTACGATGATTTCAAAAATGTAAAGAACATTAAAAACGGGCATAGAAATCACTTACAATCAAGGCTTAAAAGTGTTGAAACCCTAGCTATGGTGGAGAGAAAAATTTGACAGTAACTTATGGAGAAGATGATCATTTTTGTGTTATTTTTCCCATTTTATTTCATTTAATATTCAAATGACCAAAATGCCCTTCCTTACTAAACTTTCAAAAATTCCATCCATGTCCAATTTTTGTCCATAAACTTAGAAATTGGTAAAATTTCTATTTAGGACCTCCTAATTAATATTTCAAAGCAATTTCATACTAGAAACTTCTAGAATGCAAATTTTGTAACTTATTCAATTTAGTCCCTAACTTCAAATTAAGCACTTTATGCATAGAATTTCTTCACGAAATTTTCACACAATCATGCAATCATATCATAGGCCTCAAAATAATCATAAAATAATTATTTCTATCCCGTATTTGTGGTCCCGAAACTACTATTCCGATTAGGCCCTAATTCGGGATATCACATAGGGTGTTACAATTTCTCACTCAAATTTTATATCTCTCTCAAGTCTTTCTTTTTTTATTATTAACATTTTCTTAAAAATTTTGTACATTATTTTTTCTATTACAAATTATTTCGTGTTTATTGAAATGTCAACCACTGTTTTGCCTTGCTCCTCAAAGAGAATGGGAACAATTGTAAGCGTATGGCTTCATCAATAGTGCCATTAATCTTGAATGTGTCACAAATCTCTAGAAACTTAGCCAGATGAGCATTCGGATCTTCATCTTGCAACCCATCAAACTGAACATACTACTGTACCTTTTGAATTATGTTATGCTTTAGCTCAAATTTGTTTGCAACAATAGTCTATCTAATTATGCTCGATTCAGTCCCAATTAGAGTAGGCTTAGCATAATGAAACATAGTACAAGAAGCAGGAGGTGCAGGAGGCTGTTGATTATTTTGATTATCACCCATCTCCACAGTAATATCCTTTGACTATATTCTTTAGATCCTCTACTATATTCTGTTGACTTTGCTTTGCTGCTTTAGCCTTTCTACTATTTTTGCGACCAGTCTTTTCAATCTTACTCTCAAAAAGTAATGGATCCAACGAGTTTCCTCTAGTCATAACCAAAAGAACTTGCCAAAAGCAAAAAAAAAAAAAAAAAAAATTAGAATGTAAAATTTAAATAAAAACAAAAATATTAAAATAAAATTGACTAAATTAATAGAAATAAAGTTTTCCTAATATTTTAATCCCTGGCAACAACACCAAAAACTTGATGTCCATGAAACCAACTAAAAATCTAACTAAGGCAAGTACACCTATCAATTAATTGTATAGCTATGATAAGCAAAGATAGTGTTCCCACGAGGACTAAAAGTACTAGTAATACTGCCTTTCTATTATTTAACCAACAAACTGGAGTGATTGATTAAAACTAAAATTAACTAAATTAATTAAATAAAGAACACGACGAAGAAAATATCAGGAAATGAATGATTAACAACCAAGAAGCGAGACAATACCCAGGAAAGAATTCACCTAAACTTTATCTGCCATTATCAATCTATATTATGCAGTTTCTTGACTTAGTACATTGATCTGTGGAAATCCCTAAATTATGCTAATATTTTTCTTCGAGACTAAGAGCTACTGACTCTAGTTTGATTAATTAAAATTTCTTTCTAATTAAAACTCCTATAGTCGTATTAACTTGATCTATGGATCCATTATTAGATTTGACTCTAATCTGGTAGATTTATGTCGTCCTATTTCTAAGATTGTATGCAACTCCACTCAATTACGCTATATCTACTCTTAAATATGGTCTATTCCTCCTCTGATTTAAGTATATCAAACATGGATTAATAGTCTAGAAATATTAAACCAAGAATTAAGCACACATAATTGAGAACAAGATCTAAGTATTTATTGAGTAAAAATAAAAATCAAATAACATAATCCATCCTATGGTTCATCTCCTTAGGTATTTGGAGAATTAGTTCATGATAGCAAATAAAAATATCCCAAAGATAATATAACCACAAGAAGCAAAGAAACTTATAATAAACTTCAGAGAAATCAAAAGGAGATCTTATATCTTGATGAAAATCTACTTTAGAATCGGCTTCAATGGTGTTTTTCGAGTTGTTTCCTTAGGTATCTTATGACAGCTCACTCCCATCTTCTTATTTTTGTCATATATAGGTCTTAGAATGCATGAAAAACCTAAAAATTGTGTTTTTCCGCTATTTAGAGTGCAAATCATGATTTTGACATGGTCTGGCACAAGCTCGTGTGGTTCATAGTCTGTGTGCCCAACTTGTGTCGGAGAGTCTAGGCTGTGTGGCCCCTATATCTTGCTTCGATTTTCCAATTTTCTCTCATTTTCAATTCATTTTGCTACCAAATGCTCTCTTAAGTATAGAAACATGAATTTAAAGGATTAGGAGTATAAAATTCACCATTTACATCGACTAATCATCCAAAAACACATTAAGAATGAGGTTAAAACATGTTATTTTTATCATTTATCAACTATATAATTTATTTTGAATTAGGTTGGGAACGTTATTTATCCTCGGCCGAATTTGTATACAATAATAGTTTCCAATCGAGCATTCAAATGCTTCATATGAAGCATTATAGGTCATAGGTGTCAAACACTTGTTCGCTAAGGTGGGAAAGAAAAATTGTTTGGTCAGAATTGATTCAGGAAATGAAAGATATAGTTAAGGTGATTTGAGATAGATTGAAAGTAGCTTTTGATAGACATAAATCATACACGAAACTGAAACATCGAGATATTGAGTTTGCCGTGGTTGATAAAGTGTTTCTAAAGGTTTCCTCATTGAAGAAAGTTCTACAATTCAGTTGAAAGGGAAAGCTGAGCTCGTGACTTATCGGACCGTATGAAATCACTAAAAGGGTTGGACCAATTGTGCATCGGTTGGCATTATCGAAAGAGTTACAGAAAATACATGATGTTTTTTATGTGTCAATGCTTAAAAGGTATCAATCGGATCCGTCTCACATTATTTCAGCAGATGAAATTGAAATTCAGCTTGACTTATCATGTGAGGAAAAATCGTTCCAAATTCTCTCTTGCGATGTGAAAGTGTTAAGAAAGAAACATGTTCCACTCATGAGTGTTTTGTGGCATAACCATAGTGTGGAAAAAGCGACTTGAGGATTGGAAGAGACGATAAAATCCCAGTATCCCCACCTCTTTTCAGGAAAATTTCGATGATGAAATTTCTTAAGGGGGAGAATTATGATGACTCGAAAGTTAGTGGTATCGAAAAGTGTGGTTTTGAAACCCTGATTCCTTAACCTAAAACCTTAAATATTTAATAAAGTATTTACGGAGTTATATTAGAAATGAATTGAATATTGGTCGAGTAATTTTGTAAAAATGGTGCTTAATTAGGGTGCAGAGACTAAATTGTTAAAGTGTCAAAAGTTCAATTTCAATATGTTTTTATTAACTGGAAATGGAATAAGGACTAAAGTGGGAATTACACCACTTCTAAGTATAGTGGATGGTAGCTTGGTAAATTTATAAAGAAAAATGTAATAAAATTGTAATAAATTAATAAATTAATCATAAACAAATTAAACAAATTATAAGAAACAAATAACCTTAGTGGATTAAAAGAGAATGGAATTTTTCTCTTTACATTTCAAATTTTCGAAACCAAGGGGAAGGAGAGAAGACGAGAGACCAGGGTTCTTTATGTTTGAAGCTTCAATTGGTATGTTCAATTTAGTCATTTTCTTATCTTTTTTATGTTTTTGAAATCTCGAGAGCTTAAGCTACCTGACCTATATAGTATTTTTTGGTATTGTTAAAGATTAAAGATAGTACCATGGTTGAATAGTTGAAGTTTTAGGGGTTATATTTATAGATTTTATGTTTGGAGTTGAAAAAGGACTAAATTGTAAAGTTAATTGATGATTTTGTGTAATAGGGACTAAATTGTATAAATTTTGAAATTTACCATAAAAATGAGAAATATAAATTTTAATTAGGCTTAGAGTGAAATTGACATGAAAATTTGTGGTTAAATTTAAAAGTTATGTTAGTCTCAGTTTTAGGGACTAAATTGAATAAAATAAAAAAATCGCATAATTTAGAAATTGATTGGGAAAATGGTTGAGTATTGATGAAATACCTTTTTTTTGATTCACAACTAACATCAACCTAGATTCGTCGAAAAAGAAAGGAAAAGATAGAGTTATCAACTAATAGCTCGAAGTTTACGGTTTGTGTTTTTATAATCCGAACTACTTTTAATTAATGCATATTAACATTTTTGTGCATTGCAAGAACATAAGGTGAGATAGTTTTTGAGAATGAGATGTTTTGGGTTGAATTGAATTGATTGATGTCCATTAGGACTAAATTGAATATATGTGAAAAATGTGTATGTTTATATAAATATGAAATTGAATGCATAATGAGACATTTGATGTTGCCATATGTTCCAATAAATGATTTCATGAGAAAATTTATGTGAATTGATGGTCGCTAAACTAACTAAAAATTCGACTTAAGGCAAACGCACCTATCGAACAGTAGTATAGTTATGGTGAGACCGAAAATATCGTATCCACGAGGACTAAAAGTACTAGTAATTACTATCTTTTTATTATCTAGCCTAAAAATTGAGAGAATGTTTACCTTAATCTAATTATCTAATTAGTTAAGATTACGACAGAGATTAAGGTTGGAAAATACTTTTGAAAAACCAATTGAGAAGACAATACCCAAGAAAGAATCCACCTAGACTTCACTTATTACCTTTCAATAAGACGATTTATTCACTTGACTTATTCCGTAGAAATCCCTGATTTATGTTAATATCCCTTTCGAGACTAAAAACAACTGACTATAGGTTGATTAATTGAAATCTCTTTCTAATTAAAACCCTTATAGTCGTATTAACTCGATCTATAGATTCCCTTATTAGATTTGACACTAATCCGACAAATTTATGTTGTCCTATCTCTAGGATTGCATGCAACTCCACTTTATTATGAATGATCTACTCTTAAACAGGGACTTTTCCTCCACTGAATAAGCACATCAAAAACCTGAATTAATATCCTGGAATATTAAAGCAATGATTAAAACTCACAATTAAGAATAAGAATAAATATTTATCATATAAATCAAAAAGTAATAAGATCCGTCTTAGGTTTCATCTCCCTAAGGTATTTATGGAGTTTAGTTCATGATAATAATGGAAAACAACAAAACTTAAAGAAACCTAAAGAACTTCTAGGAAATTGGATGGAAATCTTCAGTCTTGATGTAGATCCTGCCTCCGAGGTGATTCTGATGGCTGTTCTTGAGTACTTCCCTGCCTTCTACTCTACACATCCTCTTTAATCCTCTTCTAGGGTGTTTATATAGCCATTAGAATGCTTCAAACCCCTCAAAAGTGACATTTTCTTAGTAGAACTAGACTTGGGCTCGACAGGGACACGGCCGTGTGCCACGCCCGTGTGAAGGTGCTCAGGCCGTGTGCAATCCTGACTTCGATTAATGTCGACATGGCCATGACACACGGGCGTGTGGTCTACCCGTGTGTCACACAGGGGCGTGTGGATCACTCGTATGGAAGTGCTTAGGCCATGTGAAACACTGAGTTAGGCCCAATTTGTCTGTTTTTGACCCGTTTCTTACTCTTTTCGCCATCCTAAGCTCTTCTGAGTATAAAATATGAATTTAAAAGATTAGAAGCATCAAATTCAACAAAACCAAGGAAAAATCATCCATAAATATGTCAAGTATGGGGTAAAAATATGTATATATTACGGTTTATCAAATATCCCTACACTTAAGCATTTGCTTGTCCTGAAGTAAAATCCTCAACTTACAATTAAAATAAATCCTTCTCAACTTATAATTCTCATCAATAATGTTTGAAATAATCCACAAATAATCATACGTTAAGAGCTTAACTATAAGAACATTAAAGTTTCAAACAATCCAAATTGAGCATTTCAATCATAAAATCATAGGTATCCCCATTTATCTATGTAATCACCTTTAATTCCAAATTGACAAGGTTGACATCCTCACTAATGATTCACTCAAAGCACTTAAAGTGTTTAGGGTTCAATAATTAAGCACTCAATAGTCAAACATGGAAAGTTATTACCATAGGCTTGCATGAAAATCAAATCTCCACCACTATAATGAAATGATATACAAATCAAAAGGTCTTTAACAGGGTTGTAATGGGGCTTGGGTTAAAGGTGTGGATAAAGGCTGCAAAAGAGGGTTAGAATCGAGATTAATTTAATAGATTACCAAACTTAGAAAAACAAAACTGATCACTGAATTACAAACAAGTGCCAGAATTAACACTAACCAAAACTCATGAAAGGAGTTTTTCTCTCAATATGATAACTTATCCAAGCTCTTTTAGAACAATATGTAATTTGAATGAATATACGGTTTTTTTTTAAGAAATAGAACAAGTACAAAATGGAAAATACATAATAAGAAATAATTCAGCAACTGGAATGAATGAATATAATTAGGTAACTAATCAAATTAAATCTCGAAAAAAGGGAGTCGATAAAAAAGGAGAAATTGTTAACGAATCAAAAAGGGTTAAGTTGTGGGTTAATATAAAGGGGAAAATCAAGAAATAATAGTTAAGGCCCAAAGGGGTTCACTAGGGGTCAACTGTGTGGGTAGGATTTTTTATGGGGTAAATGGGTTGAAACCTAAGTGCCTTTATCATTTTTGTCGTAACCATTTTTTTTGAAAAAACGAGAATCGACTTAGATTTTTGGAAATGAAAACGAATAGAGGAGTCGCCACCAATCTTTTTTGATGAGGTGTGATCGGATCACCTTAAATTAATCATTTTAATAAAAGTTAAGATTTACTAAAACGATAATTTTGGTCTCTAAAATCGAAAAATGAGTTCGGAGTCGGTTACATACGAGGAAGGATTAGCACCCTCGACACGCCCAAAATTGGTACCTAGTTGATTAATTAGTGTCTTAGTGTCGAAAATTTGAAAACTTGAAAGAATTTAAAATACGATCCCTCTTTGTAAAGAAAATGCTCAAATGTTAAAGACCTTCTCGTCTCACAATATAAAATGTCACATCCAGTAAGTTAGGACACGACATCTTGAATTTTCGAGAGCGAGCTTGCCTTTTATATAAAAATTCGTGTATTTCAAAAGGTTATTCAGTTAGTTAAGGTGAACGAGGAAAATCGAAACCCAGAAAGTTAGGGCACATTTCCTCAAATTCCCGAACACCGAATATTGCCTTTACTTGCAAAAATCTTATTTCGAGGTAACAAAATGCCATATCCGGTAAGTTAGGGCACAACACCTCGTATCTCCGAGAATAAGCATTTTTCAAAACTCATGTCGCGATTTAAAAGAGTATTCTGTTATTTAGGTTAAAGGAGAAAAATCGAAACCCAGTAAGTTAGGGTACGATTGTCTCGAATTACCAAATACGGAATATTACTTTTATGAAAGAATTATTATTGGGTTGGATATAATGATAATAATAATAATATTAAAGTAAAGTAAATAATAATACTATATATAAATATATATATATGTATATAATAGAAATACACATTACTATATAATAATAATAATAATAATAATAATAATAAATATAGAAATACAAAAAGCAAATATAATAAAAATATTAAATTAAAGTAATAAAAACAATACTATATATAAATATATATATACTTAAAATATACACTAATATATAATAATAATAGTAATAGCAAAAATAATGAAAATATGAGTAATATTAATAATATATTAGAATACAAAAGTAAAGTAATAACAATAGGGTGATAATAATAATAATAATAATAATACAAACAATAATACATATATATATATAATAATAGTAGTCAAAAATAAAAATAATAGAAGTAACAATAATGATAGTAATAATATAAATAAATATGGAGAGGGTATATATAATATAATAATAATATAAATAATAATATATACATGAGAAATAATAATAATAATATAAATAATAGTAAAAATAATAAAATAAAAAAATAAAACAAAACTCTCAACTCTCTCCCTCTTTCCCTCTTTCCTACCATGGTCCTGGTTAAGTACCAGTCTTGACCCAAGCACCATCCACCGCCTTTGTTGTTGTCATGGCCACCGTCTTGTGATGGCGAATTTAAAAATGTATTATTTTTGTTTTCTTTTTATTTTATATCTAAATATATGTATACTATTTTTGAAAGAAAAGAAAAAAAGAAAAAAAGTTTATATGTACAAAAAAAGTGAAAATAAAAAGGAAAAAAGAAATAAAAACCTTAACGCGTTTGAATCTTTTCTTTTTCAATACTCGCTTTTTTTATTTCAGATTTGCTTGCAAACCTTTTGCTTTTACATTCTTCTCCTTTTTTTTATGAAAAAAACCTTTCAAAAATACAATTCTTTCCTCCTCTTTTTTTTTTTTACAATGATTTTAGTATGGCCTTTTTATAGCCATCTTACATACATTTCTTATCATTCTATGTCTCTTCTCCATTTGATGGTGTAGGTGCAAGTGGAGGACAAGGTGGTGGAGTAGGTGCAAGTGGGAGGCAAGGTGGTGGAGTAGGTGCAAGTGGGAAGCAAGATGACTAGGGTTTTTTTTTTTTAGGTTGTATTGGGCTAGGGTTTTTATTATTTGGGCTTAGTTTTGGGTCTGATTTTGTAATTGGGTTTATGAATTGGGTAGGATTTAGGTTTGATTTTAATTTGTTGGGCCGGGCAAATTTGGGCCTCTACAATTTTCATATATCAAATCAAAGGTGTGGTCTTGACATGCATAATCGAAGAAAAGTTTTAGAATAACAAATCAATGTTGACACACTCATAACCAATAAAATCAGTGAGCAAGAAAGATATATGCTCTAAAAGGCTCAAAGTCTCACGGAAATTATAGGTATTTGATGTCAATCCTGTGAATTCAAAACTTCAAGATAATACCTCAATTCAGGGAAACAACCTAGCAATTTTACTTCTCAAAAGTCAACTTATCATGCTTGATTCTTTAATGTCTTACAGTTTAAAGAATCAATGCATAGTTACCTATGATTTAATTTAAAACATATCAATAAAAAATCATAAGTCAATCAAGATTCATTCTAATAGTAATATGAGGAACTTTTTTTGAGAACAAGATAAAAATTCAGGGATTTTTTCTGATAGTCACATAAATGACCTCCCCACACTTAAGATTTACATTGTCCTCAATGTACAGAGATATATAATAGCAATCTAAGCATAATATCAGAAGAGAGTAAGAGAATCGAAACTGCCCTGAATTTGGATGTAATCCTTGAAAGAGCGGAAACAGGTTTAGAGGCATTGAAAGTGATGGGTATGTGACATGTAGGTAGAGGTGAAGGTGGTGGTAGAGGTTGGGTTCCACAATCACAGTGCCCAGCGATGAGGTTATCGTGGTGGTCGGTGTCGTGGTGGCTGTGGTCGTGGTCGAGCAGGACATCGCAGTCGTGGATGATTGTTTGTTTATGCCTTAGTAGTACCCATCGACTGAACCTCTTGAAATTGCGATGCCGTTAATAATATTTAAGGGATTTATATGTATATGGTTATTATTGTTAGTAATAATGAAAGAACTAGATAAAATAATATTCAAATTATACTAATAAAAGTCTTGTAAGTAATTGATAACGAAAGTGCAAAAGAAATGTCAAAATAAAGATAAAATGAAAAGAAAAGCAATTTGAAAATTAGTTGGACTTAATAGTCCTCGTCGACAGCTGGATCGTGAGGTGGTGGTGCTGGAGGTGGTCAGAAACTTCCCACAATGAAGCAGTCACATGAACTGGTCGATGACTCAGTGGTGGCTGTGAAGGTGGGTCTTCCTGAATTGCAGGGATATCATCAGAAATATCCTTGGCTTCATACTTATCGGTAGCTTGTGCAAGTCGGTACTGAGGAGGCTCGAACCCATGACGACGCTCAATCATTCGCATATGGAGCATACTTTGGATGCCCTATGTGGACATCTGGCCAATTATTGTGAGCGATGAAGACTATGTCACTGTATTCAGGAGCCCAAAATATCACGCTAGAAGAGTCACATATGGGTCGATGCTGATGACTTCTTTTCAGTGTCGTTCTGTCTGGTGGCGAAAGGCAATGGCAACAAAGTAAGTGAGATAAAAAATATGCCCATGGCTAATGCTCCACAGGAAGTATGCGTCATGAGTGTTGACGAATCCAGTGCTCTCTCGCCTCCTCGTCAATGTGTGTGCCAAAAAGGCGCGGAGATAGCGTAAAGCTAGAGCTAGAGTGGATGCCTTTGAACGGCTAAGATCATAAATGCCAGTAGCAGGGTGGAGGTCGACCCAACACGATGAAGGTGAACGATGTATGTGGCGGTGGAGGTGGGGGAAATGGTAGGTCTCCATAAAGTCATCAGTATAGAGTCCCAAGGCAGCTCCAAATTCGGGGACACTCAACTGTCATACTAGACCGCCAAGGCGGAATTGAACTGTTCCTGGGTCGTCGTATTCCGCTATCACTGTCTATAACTAGAAAGTTAAGCCGAGTTCTAAGGTGAATTCCAAATATTTTGGCTCGATGATAGCAAAAAATCGGTCCCACAGAGTTGTGGGGAAGAGGTCCCATACCAAATCGGCTAGGTGGACCTTCTCTAGTGTGGCCCAATCGATGCAACACCCCACACCAAGTGGTCGGGCACGTAGAATTTGAAATAGTTCTTCTTAGGACCTTGGTGGGAATTGGACGAATGGGTGTCGTATCTCGGTGGCGGGACTCAAGGAAGATGTCGCTCCTTTCTATTTTTTTAAGGCGGGAACCGCGACTTTCTTGCCTTTTGTGTTCGTCATGATGCCTACAAATAAAAGACTAAGTTATCCATAAAATAATCCCCACACTTGCAAGTCAAAAATTTGAGTAGTCCAAAATAATAAATTGGTTGAAAAATAGCATGGACAAATACTCAAGCATGCCAAAACCAAATAGTGACACTGCATAGGAATCAAAGGACCAAAGGAATAATGATAAATCTTAGTGAGAAAATAGTATTGAAAAATAAACAAATCTCAACTAAAAGACAAATCAAGTTATTAGCAATAGAAATACGAGAAATTGTGATAAAAAATGCCTAGGAACTGACATAGACAACTTATGTTAGACATGAAAGCAGTAAATAGATGAAGAAACAATGAAACAGAGCTGCAAGTGAGATAATAATACGAAATATGGTGTGGTAGACCAAGAAGAAATGAAATCCATGGAAACACAAAAGACCAAGAATGAGTGAATGTAGTATTATGCATAGGTCAAGCACTATTAGTAGAAAAATCACAAATCACTAAACAAAAATAAGAATCACAAGCATGAATATCATTAGCAGTGTAAAGAATAACAAAAAATAGTCAAATGAAACAAGAAATAAAATAAAGATAGTAAAAGAAATGAAGATAATGGAGAGAAAAGGATAGACAAACGTAGTGGTGCTTGGTGGTGCTCGGTGTTCGCTCGGAGTGGCGCATGATGAGAGGCGGAAGGGGTGAGGGAGAAGGGGAAAGGAGAGGAGGAGGTGGCTGGCGACAGTACATGGTGGTCAGAGAGGGAGGGGGAAGAGAGGGAAAAAGGAAGAAGGATAAGGGGGGCTTGTTGAAGAAGATGATGAATAGTGAAGGGTAAAGGGAGAAATTAGGGTTAGGGGGGATTAAAAAGGGGGCCATGGCCGTGTAAGCCCCGTTTTAAGCCACATGATTGTGGCCCACGCCCTTGTGGTACGCTCTCAGCCCGTGTTTTTCGTGAAATTCGTAGTCAGGATTGCACACGGTTGCTTTGACACGCCTGTGTCACCACACGACCGCGTCGCACGGCCGTGTGTACGATCGTTCACTTATCTCACGCCCATGTTAGAATCACCACACTCGTGTGTTTATGTCGTGTGCTTATGGTTTGATGTTTCAAGTCAGTATCGCACATGGCCTGCGGACACACCCGTATGTTTATCCCGTGTGACCCACACGGCCACATCACTCGACCATGTTGTGCTCACTTCGTTTCTCCCACGCTCGTGTCTAATCCAACATGCTCGTGTCAATTAGTCAGAATTGTGCACGGCTCTTGAAAACGACCGTGACCTACACCCGTGTTCTATTCTGACTTCATTTATCGTTTCGAATTTTTGGAAAGTTTTCACACGGCCTCAAACACACCCGTGGTACGGGCCGTGTGTCTCCCACGGCCGCCTCGTACGGACGTGGTGATTTATCGTACGCCATTTTGTCCTGTTTTAGTACAGCCATAGCCACGTCCGTGTTGCTTGATCGTGGGATGTAACACCCCGAACCTGAGACCGTCGCCGGAGTCGAACACGAGGTGTTAACAGACTTCAAACCACTTATTGAGAATTTCCCAGACAAGCTGCCAATCTGTGTACTAGTCGCTTCAAAAATAATAACTTGAGTTTTACAACTCGAAAATCAGTTTTGTAATTTTTTCCTGAAACGAGACTCACATGTCCATCTACAGATTTTTTTCTATAATTTTTGGTCAAGCCAATTAGTACAGTTTATTAGTTAAAGTCTCCCATGTTATGGGGGTCGACTACACTGACATTCGTGCGTTACAACTCGAATAACTCCCTGTGAAGGGCTTCAATACTGATGCCGTTTGTTTCTATAGAAACTAGACTCAAATAGGAATTTATACATATATGGTATGACTCTTAATTATCTCTGGTTAATTTATAATTAATTTTCAAAGTCAGAACAGGGAATCCAGAAACCGTTCTGGCCCTGTTTCACGAAAACCCAAATAGCTTTTAACATACAACTCATATGACCGTTTCGTTTCTTCCATATGAAAATGGATTCATCAAGGTTCATTTACATAATTTATTCACTATTTAATTCCATTCCTACTATTTTTAGTGATTTTTCACATCTACGTCACTGTTGCTGCCAGCATCTATTTCTAGGGTAGACTTTCTCTAACACATAGTTTCTATGATTCAACCACCCCTTTTTCATATATAGTCCAAAATATAATCATGATGACCCATTCTAATGGCTGGTCATTGCCAAACATTTCCGTGCTTCTTAATGAGCATATACATACCAAATGATTATAACATTATGCTCAAAACATTTATACGCCATTTTCGCATGGCTATTCAAAATTTTACATACCAAGTTCAAACAAAACATAATAGCCTATACATGCCGTAATGTACTCCAAGACCAACTACGAAGAAAATACCAAAAGTTGTTAGCCGGTGTGATGACTTCGATGACGGTCCCGAATACGCAAAAAGTCGAGTCCAAGAAATCTAAAATAGGTGACAAGCAAACACCGAATGAGTATATAACTCGAGAAGTCATAAGCAATGCACTAACAACCATTAATAACATTATCGCAAGAGGAAACAAAATGGAGCGAGGCTAATTACTCCATTCAAACCGAACTATACCATAGTTCCTTAGACCTTCGATTCAATCATACATCTACATGACCTTTCACTCATTCCGCGATAATTCTTATGTACGTGACTTCAATTTACATTGTCACATAGGTTCAAACTTACCAAGCTCAACTCCAAATATAAACATAGCACCTATTAGCCATGAACTCAAGGTACTTACCCGACCATTGTCCGTGGTCAACTCAATAATGTCGCACACTCGGTGTCAATAGTGATTCAAAAGCATATAGTGAGTCCGCACACTCGGTGCTATATAATCAACTCGCACACTTAGTGCTATATGATCAAACTCGCACACTTAGTGCTGTACAAATTTTAAACCCGCACACTTAGTGCCATTCTCATGATCACAAATGTTTATACCCGCACACTTAGTGCCGAAATCAACAACTCAATACTTCTCACCTCTTTTCTTTTCATTCAATACTTTCATCACCACATACATACATGTATATAAATTTATCATTCCTTTCGGCATAATTACATAGACATTATGTCTATTTAAATCAATACAAAATATATGCTTAGTGACCTACCTTGTGTTGGGTAAAACAGTCCAAGTCGGCTACTCGATGACCTTCGTCTTTCCCTTGCTTGATTCTCCTTCTTTAACTCCTTGAGCTTAATCAATAAATCAACTAGTTTAACCATCTCGCTAAACATTCGTAATTCAATTACACATGCATATGTATGTTTGTATATTCGGCAACCATCCTCATTTATTACCCATTTAGTCAATTATCTAAGCCAAGATAAGGCTTCAATACGGTTGCCTCTAACCGAATACATGCACACCAATCTACTTCATTTGGCCGAATATGCATGTCTATGTTGAGGCCAATTTTACACTTAATACCACACAAAAAAAACAGCATACATTTTACTAACTAACGCATTACATATTGTAGCTCAATACACATCTCTCATTTACTACATAACCAAACATCATCACAAGCAAATATACACCTTGAAATAGTATATATGTCATACCAATTCATCATGTGCAAACACATATTCATGTAGGTGCAAGGGCCGAATCTCAAGTTGTTTATATCCAAATATAAACACATATCCAAAGCTCAAATCTTACCTACCATGCAACATGCATGAATCATACTTATGGATATACCATGACCGAATACATCACAACACCATAATTTTGGTCATGATTAAGCAAAGAACTTAATGTCTTACTCAAAATACTAAAAAGAAAGTCCAAGAGCCATCAATCCCCATCACATATACCATTAACAAGCTTCATATTTAACATGCAATGGCATTAACACAAAATCCACCTTGGCCAAATACCATCCCCATGATATAACAAAGATTTGAACCATGGGCTAATAAGAACATCAAGCTAGTAACTAAAACATGCATGAATCTCATGGCACAACCTCAAACATACCTTAATCTTGATGCAAGTATAGCCAAACCCCTTCCTAATCCTCTTCCAAACCAAACATGAAGCAAAAATTCCCTCTTCTTCCTTAGGATTTTCGGTCAAGAGAGAATGAAAGGATGATCAATTTTTTTCTTTTCTTTTCTTCAATACACGGCAATAGGGGTTCACTCACACACATTTTTTTTTCATTCTTTATTACCCATGCTTATTTGTTTATTTCTTTTCTCCCTAATGCACCAACAAAACATGTCTATGACATGTTTTGCCCATCCTCATTGTCATGGCTGGCCACCTCTTATAAAAGAGGGATATTTGACATGCAAGGCCATTGTTTTGCATGCATGCTTTAATTAGTCATTACACATTCCCCATCATACTTCCAAAGTTTTCTACTAGGTCCTTTCTAGTGAAATTCACATTTATAACTCTAAATCAAAACATCAAAATGTCACACATGAGTTAACACATATTATAGGCAATAAAATAAATATTAAATTATTTTTATGCCTCGGTTTTGTGGTCCCGAAACCACATTCCGACTAGGGTCGTTTTAAGGTGTCACAACTCTCCCCACTTAAGAAATTTTCGTCCCGAAAATCTTACCGTAAATAGATTTGGGTATCGCTCTTTCATAGAGTTCTCGGGTTCCCAAGTAGCTTCTTCTATCCCGTGTTTGAGCCATAACACCTTCACCAGCGGAACCCTTTTGTTTCGCAACTCCTTCACTTCACGAGCTAGGATACGAATCGGTTCTTCTTCATAACTCATATCGGCTTGAATTTCAACCTCTGATGGACTAATTACGTGCGACGGATCGGATCTATAGCGTCGAAGCATCGAAACATGAAAGACGTCGTGAATCTTTTCAAGTTCAGGGGGCAAAATCAGACGATACGCAACTGGACCGACTCGTTCGGATATCTCATATGGCCCGATGAACCTCGGACTCAATTTGCCCTTGTGCCCAAATCTGAGTATCTTTTTCCAAGGCGAAACTTTAAGAAACACTTTATCTCCCACGATACTCAATGTCTTTTCGTTTGATTCGCGTCGACTTCGACGATCGGAGGCTATCTTGATTTTCATGGATTACTCTTACTTTCTTCAAAGATCTTTAATCAAATCCACTCGAAAATTTTGCTCTCACCGAGCTCGGTCCAAAACAATGGTGTACGGCATTTACGCCTCGCATAAGGCCTCGTAAGGCGCCATCTTAATACTTGATTGAAAACTATTGTTGTGCGAATTCAATCAAAGGTAAATATCGTTCCCATGAACCACTCGAACTCGAGGATGCAACATCTCAACATATCCTCAAGCATCTGAATTATTCGCTCGGATTGACCATCGGTTTGGGGGTGAAAGGCGGTCTTGAAATGCAACTTGGTACCCAAAGCTTCTTGCAATTTCTTCCAAAATCGCGAGGTGAACCTCGGATCTCTATCCGACACAATGTAAATCGGTACCCGTGTAATCTCACAATCGAAAGCGTACAATTCAGCTAGTTTATCCAATGAAAATCCGACGCATAGGATAAAGTGAGCCGACTTAGTCGGTCTATCAACAACAACCCAAATCGCATCCTTCTTACTAGTCGACAATGGCGGCCGGACACAAAGTCCATTGTGACTCGATCCCATTTCCACTCGGGTATCATGATCGGTTGAAGTAACCTCAAGGCACTTGATGTTCCGCTTTCACTTGTTGACATATTAAACATCTCAAAACAAAGTCGGAGATGTCTCGTTTCATACCATGCCACCAAAACCAACATTTCAAATCGTTGTACATCTTCATACTCCCGGGTGAATTGACATTCGGCTACAATGAGCTTCGTTCGTAATCATCGAAATGAGTTCTCAATTTCTTGGAACACACAAACGATTTCGAACCTCAAACAATCGTCATCATCAATTTGAAACTCCGATTCCTTGTTCGAACACACTCAGCCGTTTGCAACCAACTCATCGTCAACTTTACGAGCTTCGCGAATTTGATGAGTCAATAATGGTTTGGCCTTTAATTGGCTATTAACACATTGTCGGGTAGGATAGACAAGTGTACATTCATTGCTCGTAAAGTAAACAAAGATTTCCGGCTTAGGGCGTCCGCAACCACATTAGCCTTTCCGGGTGATAATCAATGACCAGCTCATAATCTTTCAACAACTCAAGCCAACGTCTTTGTCTCGATTTAAGTCTCTTTGGGTCATCAAATATTTGAGACTTTTGTGATCCAAAAATACATGGCACTTCTCACCAAATAAGTAATGTCGCCATATTTTCAAAGCGAATACGATGGCAGCTAATTCGAGATCATGGGTCGGATAATTTTTCTCATGTGGCTTTAATTGTCTCGACGCATAGGCCACAACTCGACCTTCTTGCATCAATACGCAACCTAACCCAAGTAGGGAGGCATCACTATAGATGACAAACTCTTTGTCAGATTCGGGCTGTACTAGTACTAGAGCTTCCGTCAAATGAGTTTTCAATTGGTCTAAACTTTTCTGACACTTTTCCGTCCATTCAAACTTGACATCTTTCTGAAGCAGTTTCGTCATGGGTGTGGCTATCATTGAGAATCCTTTTACAAACTGTCGGTAGTAACCGGCAAGTCCCAAAAAGCTCCGAACCTCAGTAATATTTCTTGGAGGCTTCCAGTTAAGTATGGCTGAAATTTTGCTCGGGTCGACTCGAATACCCGATGCGGATACCACATGACCTAAGAAGCTAACCTCTCTTAACCAGAACTCACACTTGCTGAACTTAGCATATAACTGTTTATCCCATAAAATTTGCAACACTAATCTCAGGTGCTCCACATGTTCGGTCTCATTTCTTGAATAGACCAAGATGTCGTCAATGAACACAACTACGAACCGATCCAAATACGATCAAGATCCGATTCATCAAATCCATAAATACCGCAGGGCATTAGTGAGCCCAAGCGGCATCACTAAGAACTCGTAGTGACCATATCTCGCTCAAGGCGCTTTTGGGTATGTCCGAATCCGAATTCATGAATCGATAATAGCCCGATCTCAAATCTATTTTTGAGAACATGAGGCTCCTTCAGTTGATCGAACAAATCATCGATCGCAGTAATGGATATTTGTTCTTTATTGTCACTTTATTAAGCTGACGATAGTCGATGCACAACCTCAAGGTTCCGTCCTTCTTTTTCACAAACAACACTGGTGCACCCCAAGGTGAAAAACTTGGTCGAGCGAAACCTCTATCCGTCAACTCTTGCAACTGAGCTTTCAACTCCTTCAACTCGGTTGGTGACATACGATACGGAGCTATCGAAATTGGCGTAGTCCGGTACAAGCTCAATACCAAACTCTACTTCCGAGCAGTGGTAAACCCGTAATTCTTCGGAAAAACATCCGGGTATTCGCAAACCACCAGCACCGATTCGGGTTTCTTTTCCAATTCCTTATCATCAAGTACATACGCAAGGTATGCTTCTCACCCCTTTCTTACATGTTTCTAGGCAACATTGTTGATATTACAGCTGGCAACCCCTTTAAGTCCGTAGACTTAACTCGGATTATCTCGTTATTCGCGCACCTCAAATCAATAGTCTTGCTTTTGCAATTCACAACCGCATCATGCACGGTCAACCAATCCAAACCAAGAATAACATCAAATTCATCAAACGGCAAAAGCATCAGGTCTGCCGGAAAGCAGGACCCTCGGATTACTAGGGGACATTTCTTGCACACTTTGTCGACAAGCACGTAACGACCCAAGGGATTTGACACCCGAATTACGAACTCAGTAGACTCAATAGGTAAAGTCTTACTGGATGCTAAGGTTTCGCATATATAAGAATGAGTACAACCAGGATCAATCAAAGCAATCACATTAGTATCAAAAAGAGTGAAAGTACCAGTGATAACATCAGGGGAGAATGCTTCCTCTCGTGCACGGATGGCATATGCCCTAGCAGAAGTATGGGTCTCGGATCGAACAGTAGTGTCGGTGGCCCCTCTCGACTACCACCCCTACCTCCTGAAATTCTTGGTGGTCTACCTCTAGTTGTCATTCCACTAGGTCTTGCACCTTGCATCCTATTCTTCTCATCAAGCTCGTGCAATCTCTAATGAAGTGGTCCTTGAATCGCATCCATAACAAGCCCTATTGGTAGACTTACCTAACATTCACCTATGTGTCTTCTCCCACATTGGGGGCATTCAGTTTCTCTTGACGGTTATTGCCCACACTAGCTACAAGTAGCTCGAGTCCGTCAATGGTCGTGCTCTAATGGAAATTCCTTGATTGTCCTCGATTTATTGGTGTCCTCCACGAACTTCTTTACAGGTAGAGAACGGAGCTTTACCGTCGATCTTTGCGATAGTCTCTAGCTTCAAATTCAGCCTTCTTCTTCTTCTTTCCAAGTTCCTCCGCCTTGCGAGCTCATTCAACTAGTGTTACGAATTCTTTTATCTCCAAAATACCCACTAGGAGCTTTAGATCTTCATTCAATCCTTCTTCAAACCTCTTGCACATAGCAACCTCATCAGCCACACACTCCGGGCATACCGATCGAGTCTTACGAACTCATGTTCGATTCAGATCTTGTCATACTGGCCTTGCTTGAGTTCCAAGAATTCCTTACGCTTTTGATCGATGAACCGTTGACTAATATATTTCTTTCAAACTCCGTTTGAAAGAAATCCCAAGTAACTCGTTCGTTTGGAACTATGGAAATCAAGGTCCTCCACCAATAGTAGGTGGGTCTCGCAACAAGGATATAGCACACTTTAGACATTCATCGGTGTGCATGACAGTTCATCAAACACCGAATGGTGTTATCAAGCGAACTTCGGCCTTCGGCATCATCAAGAACTATGGCCTTGAACTCCCGAGCCCCGCTTCCTAATCAAGTCTACAGGTGGCTTACTCAGCCTCATAGGATCGATGAATCGATGGCATTACGGGCTCTTGGGGTGGATTATTGAAATTGGAATTGTTGGACAGCCGGATTGGTTCGGGCATATTGCGCGACCCACTCATTCATCATGGTAAAGAAGGCTTGTCTAGCCCCTCACCCCGATTATTCGCAGATGACCGAGGTTCAACAGTGGCGTCCCTTGTGCAGGAGCAGCCGCTACACTTTCAACGTCATCCGCCAAGGTTCTCTCTACACGGGATCCATTTACTAATCAAAACAATAATTTTAACCGTCAGAAGTCATCACACATTTAAACATTAACATTAAGGCATGTATAGCTAGACTCATACGTGCTATGGTAGTCCTAGAACCGACTAAACCATAGCTCTGATACCAATAAAATTGTAACATCCCGAACCCGAGACCGTCGCCGGAGTCGAACACGAGGTGTTAACAGACTTCAAACCACTTATTGAGAATTTCCCAGACAAGCTGCCAATCTGTGTACTAGTCGCTTCAAAAATCATAACTTGAGTTTTACAACTCGAAAATCAGTTTCGTAATTTTTCCCTGAAACTAGACTCACATGTCCATCTACAGATTTTTTTCTATAATTTTTGGTCAATCCAATTAGTACAGTTTATTAGTTAAAGTCTCCCATGTTACGGGGGTCGACTACACTGACATTCGTGCATTACAACTCGAATAACTCCCTGTGCAGGGCTTCAATACTGATATCATTTGTTTCTATAGAAACTAGACTCAAAGAGGAATTTATACATATATGGTATGACTCCTAATTATCTCTGGTTAATTTATAATTAATTTTCAAAGTCGGAACAGGAAATCAAGAAACCGTTCTGGCCCTGTTTCACGAAAACCCAAATATCTTTTAACATACAACTCATATGACCGTTTTGTTTCTTCCATATGAAAATGGATTCATCAAGGTTCATTTACATAATTTATTCACTATTTAATTCCATTCCTACTATTTTTAGTGATTTTTCACATCTACATCACTGTTGCTGCCAGCATCTATTTCTAGGGTAGACTTTCTCTAACACATAGTTTCTATGATTCAACCACCCCTTTTTCATATATAGTCCAAAATATAATCATGATGACCCATTCTAATGGCTGGTCATTGCCAAACATTTCCGTGCTTCTTAATGAGCATATACATACCAAATGATTATAACATTATGCTCAAAACATTTATACGCCATTTTCGCATGGCTATTCAAAATTTTACATACCAAGTTCAAACAAAACATAATAGCCTATACATGCCGTAATGTACTCCAAGACCAACTACGAAGAAAATAAGTTGTTAGCCGGTGTGATGACTTCGATGATGGTCCCGAATACGCAAAAAGTCGAGTCCAAGAAACCTAAAATAGGTGACAAGCAAACACCGAATGAGTATATAACTCAGTAAGTCATAAGCAATGCACTAACAACCATTAATAACATTATCGCAAGAGGAAACAAAATGGAACGAGGCTAATTACTCCATTCAAACCGAACTATACCATAGTTCCTTAGACCTTTTGATTCAATCATACATCTACATGACCTTTCACTCATTCCGCGATAATTCTTATGTACGTGACTTCAATTTACATTGTCACATAGGTTCAAACTTACCAAGCTCAACTCCAAATATAAACATAGCGCCTATTAGCCATGAACTCAAGGTACTTACCCGACCCGCTGTCCGTGGTCAACTCAATAATGTCGCACACTCGGTGTCAATAGTGATTCAAAAGCATATAGTGAGTCCGCACACTCGATGCTATATAATCAACTCGCACACTTAGTGCTATATGATCAAACTCGCACTTAGTGCTGTACAAATTTTAAACCCGCACACTTAGTGCCATTCTCATGATCACAAATGTTTATACCCGCACACTTAGTGCCGAAATCAACAACTCAATACTTCTCACCTCTTTTCTTTTCATTCAATACTTTCATCACCACATACATACATGTATATAAATTTATCATTCCTTTCGGCATAATTACATAGACATTATGTCTATTTAAATCAATACAAAATATATGCTTAGTGACCTACCTTGTGTTGGGTAAAACAGTCCAAGTCGGCTACTCGATGACCTTCGTCTTTCCCTTGCTTGATTCTCCTTCTTTAACTCCTTGAGCTTAATCAATAAATCAACTAGTTTAACCATCTTGCTAAACATTCATTAATTCAATTACACATGCATATGTATGTTTGTATATTCGACAACCATCCTCACTTATTACCCATTTAGTCAATTATCTAAGCCAAGATAAGGCTTCAATATGGTTGCCTCTAACCGAATACATGCACACCAATCTACTTCATTTGGCGAATATGCATGTCTATGTTGAGGCCAATTTTACACTTAATACCACACAAAAAAACAGCATACATTTTACTAACTAACGATTACATATTGTAGCTCAATACACATCTCTCATTTACTACATAACCAAAACATCATCACAAGCAAATATACACCTTGAAATAGTATATATGTCATACCAATTCATCATGTGCAAACACATATTCATGTAGGTGCAAGGGCTGAATCTCAAGTTGTTTATATCCAAATATAAACACATATCCAAAGCTCAAATCTTACCTACCATGCAACATGCATGAATCATACTTATGGATATACCATGACCGAATACATCACAACACCATAATTTTGGTCATGATTAAGCAAAGAACTTAATGTCTTACTCAAAATACTAAAAAGAAAGTCCAAGAGCCATCAATCCCCATCACATATACCATTAACAAGCTTCATATTTAACATGCAATGGCATTAACACAAAATCCACCTTGGCCAAATACCATCCCCATGATATAACAAAGATTTGAACCATGGGGTAATAAGAACATCAAGCTAGTAACTAAAAACATGCATGAATCTCATGGCACAACCTCAAACATACCTTAATCTTGATGCAAGTATAGCCAAACCCTTCCTAATCCTCTTCCAAACCAAACATGAAGCAAAAATTCCCTCTTCTTCCTTAGGATTTTTGGTCAAGAGAGAATGAAAGGATGATCAATTTTTTTCTTTTCTTTTCTTCAATACACGGTAATAGGGGTTCACTCACACACATTTTTTTTTCATTCTTTATTACCCATGCTTATTTGTTTATTTCTTTTCTCCCTAATGCACCAACAAAACATGTCTATGACATGTTTTGCCCATCCTCATTGTCATGGCGGCCACCTCTTATAAAAGAGGGATATTTGACATGCAAGGCCATTGTTTTGCATGCATGCTTTAATTAGTCATTACACATTCCCCCATCATACTTCCAAAGTTTTCTACTAGGTCCTTTCTAGTGAAATTCACATTTATAACTCTAAATCAAAACATCAAAAATGTCACACATGAGTTAACACATATTATAGGCAATAAAATAAATATTAAATTATTTTTATGCCTCGGTTTTGTGGTCCCGAAACCACATTCCGACTAGGGTCATTTTAAGGTTGTCACATGGGAAGCCCACGGTCGAAAGTACGCCCGTGTGCTAGGCCGTGTGTGTTGAAAATACCTGCAGTCAGATTATAAAGCAAAAAGGGAAAACAAACTAAGTTATTTGGTGGGGTTAGTGCTCGGGTTGCCTCCCGAAAAGCACTTATTTAGAGTCTAAGCTCGACTTTACCTGGTAGGTATGTTTATTCAGGTTCGCGGAGCTGTAGCTCCTTTCCCTTGTCTTTGAAATCCTCACCGTTATAAAGTTTAAATTGATGTCCATTTACCTTGAAAGTGCTTTAAGTTGGGTGACTTACCTCTACTGTGCCATATGGAAAGAAATTTTAGACTACGAAAGGACCTGACCATCATGATTTAAGCTACCCAGGGAACAATTTGAGCCTTGATTTGTATAACAAGACACGATCTCCAGCTTCAATTTGCTTGTTTTGCTTTAAACAAGCATCATGGCGACACTTTGTTGCTTCATTGTTTATTCGTAAATTCTCATAGGCATTAGCTCGCCATTCATCTAAGTCATTCAGCTACATCAATCTCCTTTCACTTGCGAGTTTGGGATCAAAGTTTAGAAATTTTATAGCCCAGAATGCTTTATGTTCCAATCCAAACGGTAAATGACAACTCTTCCCATAAACAAGTCTGTAAGGGGATGTTCTTATGGGTGTCTTAAAAACGGTTCTATAGGGCCATAAAGCATCATCTATTTTCTTTGCCCAATCCTTCCTATTTGACTCTACAGTTTTTTCTAGAATGCGTTTAAGTTCTCGGTTAGCGACTTCGACTTGTCCACTAGTTTGAGGATGGTAAGGGGTAGATGTTTTGTGATAAACTCCATATTTCTTAACGGTTTTATCAAATTGAGTATTACAGAAATGAGTGCCCCAATCGCTGATGATTACTCTAGGTTTTCCAAATCAAGAGAAAATTTTCTTAAGGAACTTCACCACTACTCTAGCATCATTAGTAGGTAAGGCTTGGGCTTCCACCCATTTAGACATATAATCAACGACTACAAATATGTATTTATTCCCAAATGAGCTAGGGAATGGACCCATGAAATTAATACCCCATGCATCAAAGATTTCACATGAGAGCATGTATGTTTGGGGCATTTCGTCACGTTTAGAGATATTACCTGTTCGTTGGCATTTATCGCAAGTAGCAACATACCTGTTGGAGTCTTTGAATAGTGTGGGCTAGTCAAAACCTGATTCGAGTGTTTTATGTGCGGTCCTAATTCCACTGTAATGTCCCCCAGTTGGTCCTGAGTAGCAATGCTCCAAAATTTTAATCGCTTCTGTCTCTGTAACGCATCTTCGAATGACTTGATCTGCACATATACGAAAAAGAAAAGGTTCTTCCCAAAAATAATTTTTCACATCAGTAAAGAATCGTTTCTTTTGCTGATGTGTCAACCTTTTTGGTATAATGTTAGCGGCTAAATAATTCGCAATATCTACAAACCAAGGTTCTTCCGAGTCAGAGATAGCAAAAAGTTGTTGTTTAGGGAATGAGTAATTTATCTCCTGTTCGTTCAGTTCATTGAGATGTGGGTTTTCTAATCTGGATAGATGATCTGCTGCAAGATTTTCTGCTTCTTTCTTATCTTGAATTTCTAAATCAAATTCCTGCAACAATAAAATCCAACTTATTAGTCGAGGTTTTGCATCTGTTTTAGTAAGGAGGTATCGAAGAGCTAAGTGGTCAGTGTAAACGACAACTTTAGATAATATTAAATATGGTCTAAATTTATTGAATGCAAAAACCACAACCAATAATTCTTTCTCGATCGTCGTATAATTTTCTTGTGCAGCTATCAATGTTTTGCTAGCATAATAAATTGGTTGAAAGTGTTTGTCTTTCCGCTGTCCAAGAACCGCTCCTATTGCAAAATCACTCGCATCACACATTAGTTCAAAGGTAAATTCCAATCAGGTGCAACTACAATTGGAGCGTTAATTAATTTATCCTTAAGAGTATTGAACGCTTCTAAACAATCCTGACTGAAATTGAAAGGTACATCTTTCTCTAGAAAATTCATTAAAGGCTTGGCTATTTTTGAAAGGTCTTTAATAAATCGTCTATAAAATCCAGCATGACCTAAAAAACTACGAATAGCCTTAACTGAATTAAGGAAAGGTAGTTTCTCAATAGTTTCAACCTTTGCTTTATCAACCTTGATTCCCTTGCTAGAAATTTTGTGGCCTAACATAATCCCTTCACGAACCATGAAATGACATTTTTTCTAATTCAGTACAAGATTTGTTTCCTCACATCTAATCAAAACTCGTTTTAAATTTTTAAGGCAGAGATGGAAAGAGTTACCGAATACCGAGAACTCATCCATGAATACCTTCATAATGTCTTCCACAAGTTCATCAAAAATAGCCAGCATGCATCACTGAAAAGTAGTAGGAGCATTACATAATCCAAAATGCATTCATCAATAAGCAAACGTACCGTATAGACATGTAAATGTCATTTTCTGTTGGTCCTCAGGAGCTATTGGGATTTGGAAATAACCAGAGAATCCATCTGGGAAGCAATAATACATATGTCCAGATAATCTTTCCAACATCTGATCAATGAATGGTCGGGGAAAGTGATCTTTTCTTGTGGCATCGTTCAATTTCCTATAGTCAATGCAGACTCTCCATCTCGTGACTATTCGTATGTGAATTAATTCGTTCTTCTCATTGGCCAAAACAGTCATTCCTCCTTTCTTAGGAACAACCTACATAGGACTCACCTAGGAACTGTCAGAGATAGGATAAATAATTCCAGCATCTAAAAGTTTAATTACCTCAGCTTTTACAAAGTCTTTCATGTTAGGATTCAACCGTCTTTGCACTTGCATAAAGGGTTTGAATTTATCTTCCATTAAAATTTTATAGGTGCAAAAAGAAGGGTTAATCCCTCTTATGTTAGAAATCTTCCAGGCTATGGCTCTTTTATGCTCCTTTAAAACTTTGAGTAACTCGTCTTTTTTGGTTGGCTGTAAATCTGAAGCAATAATTACTGGTAATGTGGAATTATCTCCAAGAAACGCGTATTCTAAGTGATCTTGTAATTGCTTTAATTCCAATTTAGGCAGTTCTTCAACAGAGGGTTTTAATTTTAATTCATTGTTTACCTCAATACCCTCATAGCTCTTCTGTCTCAATGAAGGTTCATTGGAATTTAGTTCATCTTTTATCTTACCTATCTCAGAATCATCATCATTTACCTCTTTTCTTGGGCAAGATACAGTTCCAACGTGTCCTTATGTATGATTTCCTGTAAAGAGTGTTGAGTAGCATGATCAATAGAGTCAATAAAAGAACATGAGTTATCCTGTTCCCTAGAAAGTCTCATAGCATCATAAATTTTAAAAATAATCGCTTTGTCACCTACTCTAAGCACAAGTTTACCATCACCTACATCAATTACAACCCTAGTAGTGGCTAAAAATGGACGACCTAAAATTAAAGGCACCTCAACATCCTCATCCATGTCAAGCACAACAAAATCAACAGAGAATATAAATTTATCTACTTTTACAAGTACGTCTTCTATAATACCCCTAGGATATTTAACAGATCTATCAGCTGGTTGAATACTCATTCTAATGGGTTTAGGTTCCCTAAGACCAAGTTGTTTGAACATTTTATATGGCATCAAATTAATGCTAGCGCCTAAATCAGCTAGTGCCTTCTCAATATTCAAACTACCAATTAAGCAGAGAATAGTAAAACTTCCTGAATTTTTCAGTTTGGTTGGCAGATTATTTTGGAGTATAGCCGAGCATTCCTCGTTGAGTTCCACTGTAGACAAATCTTCAAACTTTCTTTTATTTGTTAGAAGCTCCTTTAAAAATTTTGCATATGTAGGCATTTGCGAGATAGCTTCAACAAAAGGTAAATTAATATGTAATTGTTTAAAAAGTTCAATAAATTTACCGAATTGTGCATCCATGCGATCCTTCTTCAACTTCGCTGAGTATGGGACTGGTGGTTTATATTCCCTCAACACCAGTTTTTTATTGTCTTCGGGTTTTTCCTCCTCTCCTTTTTTTCTATCAGCTTCTGGTTGCAGCTTCTTTTCAGATTCAATAACACCTTTCCACTCTTTAATGTAACTGCTTTCACATGCTCTTTTGGATTGAGTTCGATATTGCTGGATAGGCTCCCTGGTAGTCTCTCTGAAATCATCTTAGCCAGCTGTCCTATTTGATTCTCGAGCCCTTGAATTGATGCTTGCTGATTTTTAAGTGTAGTTTCAATATTCTGAAGACAAGTCTCTGCTACTGAGATAAATTTTGTCATCATTTTTTCAAGGTTTGGCTTTTTCTCTGGCTGGTACGGTTGTTGTTGGAAGCCTGGAGGGGGTGGTGGTCTTTGATTTCCTTGGCCTCCCCATGAGAAATTTGGGTGGTTCTTCCAACCTGCATTATAAGTGTTACTATAAGGATTATTTTGGGGTCGAAGATTATTACCCATATAGTTTATTTGCTCATTCTCTAAGTTAGGGTCATAGGATAGGTAGTCTAAATTGCTCGTTCCACCTCCACTTGCATCGCACCGCATTACTGGATGAACCTGTGAAAAGCCAAGTAAACCATCAATTTTTCTATTCAAAAGTTTTACCTGATCAGAGAGCATAATAACTGAATCGACATTAAAAACGTCAGCTGCTTTTGTTGGCTTTGTCCTTATGACTTGCCACTGATAATTATTCAGTAACATCTCTTTTATAAACTCATAAGCCTCTTCAGGTGTCTTATTATTAATAGTCCTACCAGCAGCTGCGTCAATCATCCGTCTAGTTGAAGGATTCAAACCGTTATGGAAAGTTTGAACTTGTAGCCAAAGGGGTAATCCATGGTAAGGGCACCTTCTCAATAGATCCTTGTATCTCTCCTATGCATCAGAAAGTGTTTCTAAATCAATCTGCACAAAAGAAGAAATATCATTCCTTAGTTTAGCCCTTTTAGCCGGTGGAAAATATTTTAGTAAAAATTTTTCTGTCATTTGTTCCCAAGTTGTGATTGACCCTCGTTGTAACGAGTTTAACCACTGTTTAGCTTTGTTCCTCAATAAGAATGGAAACAACCAAAGGCGAATGGCATCGTCAGAAATGCCATTGATCTTAAAAGTGTCACAGAATTCCAGAAAGTTTTCTAAATGAGTGTTTGGATCCTTGTCCTGCAAACCATCAAACTGTTTATCATTTGAATTGTGTTAGGTTTCAGTTCAAAATTATTTACAGCAACAATAGGCCTAACTATACTCGATTCAGTTCCTGTTAAAGTAGGTTTAGCATAATCATACATAGTATGAGGAGCAGGATTCTGATCTACTGAATTTGCAACAACCACAAGAGGCAATATATTATTTTGATTATCAGTCATCTCCTTGGTTGTGGTTTAAATATCGTCCTCTTGCCCTTCCTCTATGTATCGTAGGCTACGCCTTATTTCTCTTCTGTTTCTACGAGCTGTACTTTCAATCTCACTATCAAAAAGTAGAGGTCTTGACGGGTTTCTTCTAGTCATAAACTATAAAAACCTGCCAGAAGTAAATAAAATAAAATTTAGTAATTTAAGCAAAATTAAAAATAAAATTGCAATAAAAATAAAAAATGGCTAAAGTAATAAAAATTAAACGTTCCTAATATCTTAGTCCCCGGCAACAATGCCAAAAACTTGATGGTTGTTAAACTAACTAAAAATTTGACTTAAGCCAAGCGCACCTATCGAACATAAGTATAGTTATGGTGAGACTGGAAATAACATATCCACGAGGACTAAAAGTACTAGTAATTACTATCTTTTTATTATCTAGCCTAAAAATTAAGAGAATGTTTACCTAAAACTAATTATCTAATTAGCTAAGATTATAACAGAGTTAAGGTTGGAAAATACTTTTGAAAAACTGATTGAGAAGACAATACCCAAGAAAGAATCCACCTAAACTTCACTTATTACCTTTGAATAAGACAATTTATTCACTTGACTTATTCCGTAGAAATCTCTTATTTATGTTAATATCCCTTTCAAGACTAAAAACAACTGACTCTAGGTTGATTAATTGAAATCTCTTTCTAATTAAAACCTTTATAGTCGCATTAACTCGATCTATGGATTCCCATATTAAATTTGACTCTAATCTGGCAGATTTATGTCGCCCTCTCTCTAAGATTGCATGCAACTCCGCTTAACTATGAATGATCTAATCTTAAACAGGGACTTTTCCTCTACTGAATAAGCACATCAAAATCCTAAATTAATATTCTGGAATATTAAAGCAAGGATTAAAACTCACAATTAAGAATAAGAACAAATATTTATCATATAAATCAAAAATTAATAAGATTCGTCTTAGGTTTCATCTCCCTTAGGTATTTAGGGAGTTTAGTTCATGATAATAATGGAAAACATCTCAAAGTATGGAAAACAACAAAACATAAAGAAACCCAAAGAACTTCTAGGAAATTGGATGGAAATCTTCAGTCTTGATGTAGATCCTGCCTCCGAGGTGATTCCGATGGCTGTTCTTGAGTACTTCCCCGCCTTCTACTCTTCGTATCCTCTTTAATCCTCTTCTAGGGTATTTGTATAGCCTTTAGAATGATTCAAAACCCTCAAAAGTGACCTTCTCCGGGTAGAACTAGACTTGGGCTCGACGGGGACACAGCCGTGTGCCACGCCCATGTGAAGGTGCTCAGGCTGTGTGCAATCTTGACTTTGATTAATATCGACATGGCCATGACACATAGGCGTGTAGTCTACCCGTGTGTCACACACGGGCATGTGGATCACCCGTGTGGAAGTGCCTAGGCCATGTGAAACATTGATTTAGGCCTAATTTGTCTGTTTTTGGCCCATTTCTTGCTCTTTTCGCCATCTTAAGCTCTTCTGAGTATAAAATATGAATTTAAAGGATTAGGAGCATCGAATTCAATAAAACCAAGGAAAAATCATCCATAAATATGTCAAGCATGGGGTAAAAATATGTATATATTACGGTTTATCATGAATATAGATATTGATTAAGAATGAAATGAATAATGAATACCCTCTTAACAGTTCGGGTAGAGTCAGATATAGTTGGCATGCCATAGGATAGGAAGAGTTCAAAGTTACTTCAACTATGCGTCGATGAGGCACTGAGTGCCAATTACTTTGGTTATACCAATGAGACACTTGTTTGCAAATTTATTGATAGTGTTGGGCGGAACTATTTGCTTTGTATTTATCCGATGAGGCATTGGGTACCATACTGGTGTGTTAGTTGGATTTGTGTATCTGTTCGAGTTTGAGTCATGATAATAAGGGAATAAAATATAAAAATGAGATGTTATATTTGAAATGATGATGATGTGTATACCTTTGAATCCATGAGATTGGAAGACTGATATGAGATGTAATAATTGATATTGAGATGGCAAATGGGTATGAAATGGAATAAAAATATCAAATGGAATGTCTATTTGTGACATGAGTTGAACAATGGTCGATATGCTAATTATATACATAGAATTGTAAATTGAGATACCAAATGATATGTGAAATGGATTGTTATATTTTTAGATTAACCGGATGTGTTTGTTTGAACAAAGAATATATGTGAATTGGCATTAACTGCATGTTAATTGCATTTTACCTTTCACTTTTAGCTTATACATTTAAAATGATTTATGGTATGTTTAATAGTCGGATTATAGAAATACCACTAAGTTATACTCAGCGTACGATTTTATTTTTCATGGGCAGGCTAGGTATTTTTTTTATTCGATTGTCGACTCAGCATATGAAAATTTATCTTTGTCTTGGCATGTACATAAGAATTCTTATGGTTATATGATGTTCGTTTTGAATTTTGTTGGCATTTTGAGGAACATATGTATATATATATGTTGGTATGTGATGGCAATGATTATTATAATGATATTTTATTAAGTAGTTGGTATGTATGTTTTTTGTTTATAAGTTATTTAGGTGATATGCCACGGAGTAGATATGGAAGAGTGGTATCTATGTCTATGCCATGCTTGAAATGATTTGGTAGATTTAGTGTATAAATTATAAGGTTGATTTGGTGCCAATTGTGAGATAGTTTGAATGGTTCAATGATTGCTTGTTTGGTTTGTTGTTTTGAGTTACCATTGAAGGCATATTGGTATGATTGAATGTGGTCATTTGGTTGATTTTGAATTGTTAATTGAGGTGTCAATTGTGACATATTGGTTAGGCACTTAGGATGATTGTTATAAGTGATATTTTTTGTATGATTTTGATGTTTTTGAATTGGTTGAGATATGATATAATGGTTGTTTGAGGTAAGTGAATTAAGGTTAGAAAACTTGTATTGAAAGGTATTTTCAGGTATACACGGTCTAGCACATAGCCGTGTGCCATACATGGCATATGGCACGGTTGTATGGTTTGTTTGTTTTGAGTGATTTTTAGTACACACGACCCCCGTCTATTTCACGGCCCAGCGACACAGTCGTGTGACTCCAGCCTTACACGACATTAGGCTGTTACACGGCTTGGTCTACTCTACATGGCCTCAGCCTTCCACACGGTTAGAGGACACGGTCGTGTGGCCCCTATTTACATATTTTTCCTATCTTTTTGTTTTTGTTTTAAATTGATCCCTGTTTGATATCGGGTTGGTTTTAAGCTTTCGTAAGCTCGCTATAAACTCGAAATTGATTCAATTACATGTTATACTTGATCATATGTGATATAATGGTATGTAATTGAGAATTTGTATTAATAAATTGCATGTAATGGATTTGTAATTGTTTTTGACATCCTATTACTTGGGTTCGACGAACGAACAAGGTAAGGGGTGTTATAGAATTTATCCTACATCCATTTATGGATTTATTCATTTATGACATTCATGGTGTGACTTGCTTAAATCCTGAGTATGTGAATGACCACGTGTGTATAACTTATGTGTTTTTTGTATTGAAAACTTATACTCTCTTAGTAGAAGGTTGAAAGCTAGTATGTTGGGTACATGACTTATGCATGTCATGACTTCACTCACAAAAATGGAATCATAGATTGATTAAAAGAGTACATAGTATCCTCTCATTGGCATTTATGGATTATGAAAATGTAACATGAAAATGGTTCATTTGTCTAGGATAAATAATTTTATCATTACTAGAATGAGTAATGATCATTTCTTTGTAGAAGGTACAATGATGACCACGAAATAAAAATAGATCAAGTTAGGTGCATGGATTTAACCTAAAAGAATTATGGAAATTCTATAAGAGTAACACACATATGAAATAGTTGTTAGACAAAAGCTTAATTTTAGTAGCTTTCATAACGATTTATAATAGAGAGTTCAATTATGGTACTTTTAGTGGATTGACTCCATAACTAAAAATTTAGTGAAAGTTTATTTGAATAATTTTTTTATACTCAAATGAATTCTACTTTTTTGGAGTTTTGATTCTAGATCAGAAGCAATTATTATTGTAATAATCTAGCAACTATAATTAGGATCTGGAAGTTGAATTTGGTTTTGGGAATACATAGGGGTTTATGCAAAAACTCTCCTTAAGAATCTCGGATTTTGTAGTTTGTTTGGTTCTTTGAATTAGGGCTTACTTTCTAAGCATCCGAGAGTTTGAGAATAGTGTATAAAATCAATTGGTTGAAAGCTTGAAGGCATCAAACATCAATTCGAGTTAAGTGGAAGGTTCGAGCACCTTACTAGAGCCTTATTGTAACAATGATTATCTATGGGAAAATTATTTAGAAAACATGTCAGAGTTGGCACAATGAAATTTTGAATTTTTCTAAAGATGACATTTTTTGTATTATCTAAAGTAATAAATTTGATCAAATAAGTACATGTGTTTTGAGACTAGGGGAGACAAGCCAAATCACAAAGGGGCCTTTAAGAAGGTGCTCGAATTTTTGATCAACTCAAGTAGAAGTCCAAAGCCTTCAAACTTTCAGCCAAATGATTTTCTCCACTATTCTCAAACTCTCATATTCTAAAGAATAGGCTCTAACTCAAATAACCAAATAAAAAAAAAATGAAAATTAGGACTTAACAACGGGTGGAAGTCAGAATCTCTTATATGCATCCTAAATAAAAAAAGTACAACTTCTAGATTTGAATTACAATCACTAGATTATTACAAATATAATTCTCACAACTCTAAAAGTCAAATTAAAAAAATAGAATTTATTCGAGTACAAGAAAATTACTCAAATAAAATTTCACTAAATTTCAATAAAGTTTTCCCTACTAGGTGATATATAGATAGGGATATTTTTAGGAATTTAATTCTTATTAGGAGTGAATTGATTAATTAAATCGAATTTCTTCAAGTCCAACTAGAACCTCCCACCTATTACGAGTAAATTGATTAATTACATGTCACATTAGTCTTAGTGGGCTAGTTATGTTTGTAACATCCTCTACTCGTCTCGGTCACCGGATTATGGTTACAGAATGCTACCATTCAAAAAAGAACATAAACGAGCTATCACAGTTAAAATTTTATTTAAATAAAAATTATTCATTAAACATGTAATAAAAAACATGATATTTATACATAATCAGAATTCGGAACAAAACAGGGACTAATTTGAAACATTTAACAAAAACATGGCAAAAATACAAAACAGGGGTCACACGGCCCTGTGGTGCAAGACCATAATTCTATGTCCTTAAACCATGTAACAAATTGTGGCCATGTGAACCATCCTACACCTAAACTGAATAGACCACACATTCGTGTCCTACACTTGTGTATAGCACACGACTGTGTGGAAAACCGTGTCATAGGTCATGTGTGCCCAAAATACCTTCAATGAGAAGCAGATTTGATCAAAGATCCCTTAAGCCACAAGCCAATACATTAGACCCTCGAACAACATGATATAAGACACCAAAACATACCAAATTCAACTTAATTCACTTAACCTAAATGTCTAACCAATATTCCAAAATTGGCACCATAACTCAATCATGAAACAATAACCATTCATTACCATTCATGCTAAGAATTTTCATGTCTAAATGTACTTACACAATCATTATTTTTTTAACTAAGATATCAACAAACAAAGCTCAATGAATGACCTAAAACATGAATACCTATTTTCACAATTTAAGCATACTTCATTCAATCATTCCTTTAAACATTTCATACCATTCAAGCCAATCATTCTAAACATAAAAAATTACCAACATTCATTATCAAGTCATGCTAATACCTAGACATACACATAATGTCATTCAAATCTTAGATAACATCATCAACTTACTAAGTATCAAATAGTTACCAATCACTTAATACATCAAGGTTATTTATAATCTTATTCACAAGGCATAAAAAAAAAAAAAAACTCAACGTCTGGGGGCTTTTGGTTTTGTACCCTTGACCTTTTTTTTTATTTGAGCCCTCAACACAATGATTTTTCCACAAATCAGCCTATTTTTATCGGGAAACGTCAGCCAACCATTAGTCAAGCACCGATAAACATAGATGTCCATGTGGCGTGCAGGTTGAAGGATGACATTGAAAAAAAAGTTAATTATAATAAATAAAAATAAAGACATAATCCCAAAAAAACCCAAAATCAAAAAATTTTAATTTGTGAAAACCCCAAATCGTGAAATCCTTAAAAACTTCAGTAAACTCCAATTTGAGTCATGGATTGAGGAAATTTCTTACATCCTTAATCCCTTATTCTCGAATCTTCATTGAATCCCTAATCCCTTATTCCCAAATCGTGAAATCCCATAATCTCTAGAAAATTTTTAGCTTTTTTCCTTGTCTAAAATCATGGATTCAGTTTTTTTTTTCAAAATTGAATCACATAGTTCAAATAGTCAGTCTAGAGATTGGGTATCACATGGTTCAAGGAAAAAATCAAGGTATGCAAATATTGTTACTTCATTGCAGAGAGAGTATGTGTATGATGGGGAAGCAGTAAAATGTCATTGCAATAAGTTAGTGATACGTGATATTCGTGACAGGTTTTAAATATTTATACTGAATCATTTTTGAAACTAACTATTATCACGATGAAGGCAAGTGTACCTATCGAACAGTAGTATAGCTTTAGCAAGACCGGATTATCGAACCCAAAGGAACTAAAAGTACTAGTATTAACTTTGTTTTTATTATCTGGCCTAAAAAATAAAATGATTTTGTTTGTCTAACTAATTAATTAAACTAATAATTCACAGAAAATAGAATTGGGGAATTACTTTTGGAAAAATGATTGAATTAAGACAATACCTAAGGAAAAATCCACCTAGACTTCACTTGTTATTTGACTCTGAATCGGACAATTTATTCATTTGACTTATTCCGTAGAAATCCCTAAGTTATATTATTATCCCTCTCGAGACTAACAATGTCTAACCCTAGGTTCAATAATTGAAATCTCTTTCTAATTAACTCCCTATGGTTTCATTAACTCAATCTATGGATCCCCTTATTAGGTTTCACCCGAATCCGACAAAATCTTGTCACCCTATCTCTAGGAGCGCAATCAACTCCGGTTAATTATGACAAATGTACTCTTAGACAAGGTCTATTCCTCCTCTGAATAAGAGCTTAACTTGAATCAATATCCTGGAATATCAAAGCAAGAATTAAGAACACATAATTAAGAACAAGTCAAATATTTATCACACAATTCAAATAATAATAACAAGATCTGTCTTAGGTTTCATTCCCCTTAGGTATTTAGGGGTTTTTGTTCATAACCAAAAAGGTAAACATCTCAGAAGAATAATGAATACAAAACATAAAGAAAAACCCGAAACTCCTGAAGGGAAATTGATGGGAGATATTCAGTCTTAATGATGAACCTGGCTTCTGAGATGGATCAATCAAATTTCTTTGAGCAGTTCTCTGCTTCCTCCTTTGTGGCCCCCTTTTCCTCCTCATCTAGGGTGTATTTATAGGCTTTGAAATGCCTAAGAACCCTCAAAATTGGCCTTTTTCGAATTGGACTCAATTTGGGCTCGACAGAGACATGCCCGTGTGCGATTACTTCAGGCCATGGTCAAGCCTGTTAAATCGGCACGGGCGTGTGGTTCACCCGTGTGAGTCGTGCTTCGATTCTGCCAAATTGACACGGCCGTGTGATTTGCCCGTGTAAGGAGCTCTAGGCCGTGTTGATTTCGTACGTTGGCCCATTTTCTCCGTTTTTGGCCTGTTTCTCGTTCCTTTCACTCTTCTATGCTCACCTAAGTATAAAATATGAAATTATGACATTAGGAGCATCGAATTCACCAATTTTAAGGAAAAATCATCCATAAAATATGCTAAGCATGGGATAGAAATATGTATAAATTACAGTTTATCAGTTAGCTCTAAGAGACACTCCATGGAAGAATTTTATTTGCTACTTGAGCTCAGTTTGGATGATTTCAAAAATTCCCCTAGGTTGAGGGTTTATGATTTAAAATTTTTTTGTTGTCAATTTGGACGATTTCAATTTGGATGTTTAGGGTTTGTTTGTAGGACGGTGGTTGTGGTTTCTTCACATGGTAGATGGGCAAATGTGTGACCATGCGACTGAGTTACTGCGTCAATTGCATGACAGTGAATGAAATTTTTCAAAGGATAATTTAGCACTTAGAAAGAAGGTTATGGATTTGGTTGCATTTGATGGTAGCCATAATGGTGGCAGTAGTGTTGTTGAGACATAGGTTGAAGGAGGTAGCCTAGTTTCTGGTGTTGAAGGAGAACTAGCTGAAAGGAACAAAATGTTGACCATGAAGCAAAAACTAGAAGTTATCAAGAAGGAGAAGTCAATGTATAAGATATTATTTTCTTGCTCCATGTTATGTATTGTATGCATCACCATAGGTTTTTTGGTTGGCAGTAGCGGTAAGAGGCATATAAAGCTAGGAGTTGGATGTAACACCTCTTACCCGTAACCGTCACCGGAATAGGTTAAGAGGCATTACCGGATTCACAACTCAGATCCGAACAACCACAGAACAAAAATCATCTCAATTCAATAAAATATAGATCATACATATTCAACACAAACCTTACACAATCATACAAGGTTTAAAATCATACATTCAAGACTAATTCAATAAAATTAGGAAGTTTTAGAACTTAGAAAAATTTTCAACTTTTAAAAGGTCACACGCTCGTGTGAACAATACATACTGACTTGGGCCACACGGCTAACCGCGGCTAACCGGCTTGGCTATGGTCAAGCCTGACTTTGGCCACACGGCTAACCACACGCCCGTGTGCCTTGGTCACGTTTTAGCCTGACTTATAATTGTAGGGTATCCTAGGGGACATACGGCCGTGCAACATAGTCGTGTGTCGCACATGGCTAAGACACACGCTCGTGTCTCTGCCCGTGTGGACAAAAATAGGCCATTTGAATAGCCAAATTGCCACCCCAATTTAGGTCAACCTACAAGCAAAAAAACAAGCCTATATGCACAACCAATACAACTAATTTTTATGCCAAAACACACATCATTTATACCATAACAATATCAACCATTTTCCTACTTATAAACCTTACCAATTCATGCCAACATAAGATAAGATCATACCAAAACATTTCCTTCCATACATCATTCAATCTCAAACTAAATTTCCCAAAACTTACCTACTACAACATACCATAATTGCATATTAACATCACATACCATAAGCCATTATCAATTATGAGTTTAAATACCAACTAGCCAAATCACATGGCTAAGTATATACATCACAAAACATGATCCCACAACCACTAGCCTATACATGCCATACTTTAAAATATACATTTTCAAAAGTACCAAAATGAGGTTCGATAGTGTGGTGACAATCCTTAACGATCCTAGAGCTTACAATAGCATCGATTTCTATAAAACAATGCAAACATACACAAAGTAAGCTTTCGAAAGCTTAGTAAGCTCGTACCAAAAAATATCAACAGTACATAAAATATGAAACATCAACACATAAGTACTTATATATTCTCAACTCATTCATCAAGTCCATGCCAACATCATCCATATGTTGATACCAAATTCAATAAACTTTTTATTCATTATACCATCTACCACATAGGTATTATACTTACTTGAACATTCTCATATTCATTCATTTTCATTCTCACCCCTTGTTCGGATATTTTAAAACTTTTTGAAGATCACCAATGCTTTAATCATCCGCACACTTAGTGCTTTTAAGGTTAGCCGAAGCTTTAACAATTCCGCACATTTAGTGCCATCTCAATTATCCGAAACCATTTCGGTATCGCACACTTAGTGCCAAATACCATTGGTTTATTGTCGTATTCATCTAACCAAATATATATACAATCTATGAATAATCAAACAAAAAAATATACTTATAACATCATGTTTTATGTACGAACTTACCTCGTACTCTGAATTGTCGGCTCAGACTGTTTACTCTGCAATTTTCGACTTCCCTCGGTCTAAGTTTGAATTCCTCTTTTCTTGATCTATATGTATCCAAAATTAACCCTTTTATTCACTAAATCATTCAAAACAATTCATAGACACATATTTAGGGCATTTTGCAAACTAAACCTCACATTTTCACATTTCGACACTTCAGTCCCTAATTCACAAAATCATAAAATACACATAATTTGCTTGTACACAAGCTTAGCTGAATTTTCATAGCTCTCATATCAGTCTACACATTTCATTTATTTCACATTTTATTCCCTCAAATTAACATTTTCACAATTTAGCCCATTTTACTCAAAATTACCAAAAATTCAAAGACAACACATGTAAACCCAACATTAGGCTTTCATATTTCAACATATAACATCACAAAGCTCATGAATCCATCCATGGCATATTTTAAATTCATCAACAAAAGCAGAAATTGATGCATGGGTTTGATAATATACAAAGCAACAATTACAAAAACGTAGAAATTATCAAAAACCGAACAAAACTCATACCTTAATCAAGCCAAACCATAGCCGAACCCTAGCAAGCTTTTATCTTTAATTTTTTTCCTTTGAATTTTTGGGCAAAACAAGATGACAGTGGCTTTATTTTTTGTTATGCTTTATTTAACATATGTTTAATATGTTAATGACCATAATACCCTTTTAATAAACCATTTAAAAACACATATAATAAGGTCATTTATGTCCATTACCAAAGCTAATGGCATAATATCCACATAAGGACCTCTCAATTATAAAGCCAAGTCAAATAGGCACTTTTAACATCTAGCACACAACTTTTACATTTTACGCGATTAGGTCCTTTTTCAAAATTAAACACACAAATGATTAAATTTTCAAACGAAACTTTCACACATGCTAATTCACACTTCATGAACACGGAGAATAATATTTAAATATTTTTCTGACTCAGATATATGGTCTCGAAACCACTATTCAGACAAGGGTCTAAACCGGACTGTTACATTAGAAATGTTGATTGAATATAAAATGATCCAACATATGTTGTTTATGTAATTTAAAACCTTGATATACATTATGCTTGGAACTAATGACCAATTTTGGTTGTTGTTTACGTAATTTAACATTATGCTAGAAACTAATGACCAATTTTGGTTGTTTATGTAATTTAATTTAGCTTAGTAAATAATACAGTGAAAATAAACATAAGATTAAAAAAACAAGTTTGATTATTTAATCATTTGATTTCCCCAATGCAATTGGGATAAATGTACTTTACAAAAGCTTTTCATAGGTAATGATTTAGCCTATACACTATTCATGATATACCAGCCAAAAACAAGTAGATGTAATAGATATACCATACTATTATAAGTGAGCTATACCTAACTACATCAACTACCAAAAAAAAAAACAAACATCTTGGTCCAATAGAACAAAATAACATTCAACCTTGGTGTATTCCAAAACTAGAAGGTTGTAGGCTCAAAATGTGACAAAATAACATTCACCCAAGGAAACTATTTTTTCGATTATTTACTCATGTTTCTACAACTGAATCTTGTGTTCTCAGATGGTTGAGAGAAGCCTTTCTCTTTTTATTTGGCAACTTGGGTGTTGAAGCAGTTTGTCCAGTACTATCCTTACAGGAAATTGTCACCATGCTTCTTGTGGTTCTAGCAGACTGCAAGAGTATTTTATATTAATATTCAAATAATATACAATGTTTGATCAATAGTGAAAGGAAAAAACCTCACATAAAATGTTTGATTCCCAATATTCAAGTCTTTATACAACCCTATTCCATTGATTTTGCCTTTCTTGGGTTGTTTTTCCTTAAGGTAGTTGAATTTTTAATGGGAGATTTCCCCTTTTGTTTGGGTGGTTGTGCATCTTGCTGCAAAACATGGACCATAATGAAAATGGTTAGACAAAATAAATGTAAAATTTACTCAATATATATAAGTGAAGAACAACATTATACCTGTTTAGCATGTCCGTTTCCTTTTATGCAAAACCGCTTGTTATGGCCATGTTGGCCACATTGAGTACATGTCATGAGTAGACCTTTACTACTTAAGTGGCTAGGCTTTAATTTCTTTGGTTCATCTTTGGCTATCCTTCTATTCTTTTTGGGCCTCTCATGCATCTTCCTTTCAATAAGAGGTAACACTAACTTAATACCAGTTTTTGCCCAATCATGTGGCCTATTTATGAGTTGCATTAGAAAAGAGTAAGCTTTCTTGTAAGTTTCAATGTGATAACATTTAAGCAGGTAGTCATCTAGTTGAAGTCCAAGGTGATACATGGCAGCACATGCATGGGCACATGGAAACCTACTAATCTGCCAACTTCTACAACTACATATCATTTGACTTAGGTCCATTATATATTGATAATTTTCTTTCCGCAACTCACATTTATTTTCACCATTCCATATCAATTGCCACTCTACACAGTTCTTCTTATTGGCATCAAATTTAACTTCACCAGTGGTCCATAATTTTGCTTCCATCCATTACGTAACTTCCTTTTTTGTACTATCCTAGTCACCATCTTGGTCCTAATATCCTCAACCATTCTGATAATGCTTTTGAATCTAGCTTCAACTATGCTTGAATTAAATTATTCACTTATATTGTTGTTAACTATATCTGATTTACAAGTAGTCCCCAAAAATGCCCTAGTTCACATCTTTGAAGACTTTCTCATTAAATGATCATAAGCATCATTATCTTTCTTCTCTATTACTGCAAATAGCTCCTCACATTCCCTCTCAGTCATGCATTTCACAATCTGGCAAGAATCAAACTCATAAGATTTCCCTAACTTCATTTTTGACTAATTTGGAAACACGTGTCTCGCACAATTCCTATGCTTTACTTTGCAATATGTCAGAACTTGCAATATTAATACCCTAATGGTGTCAAAATGAACCAAATAGATTGTTAGAAAAGTATAATTAATTATAATTAACAGAATAAAAAGATAAGACCAGGCCCAAATTAGTATACCCAGTGCAGTCCACTTCAACTACAACCTATGCAATAGGGAATATCTGGTTGTTTGCGTCCCTTCCAACAGTTGTGAGAAATTCACTCTTAAATGGGTCTTTTAGGAAGTAACCATCTAGCCCAATGAGTGCCCCACACCTCGCTTCCCAGCCTCTCTTTAGTACATCAAAGCACACATAAAACCTCTTAAAATAAGGAGGAGAGTCTACTGTCACTGTTTGAACAACCATTTTTATTGTGCTTCCTGCTATCTTTGACCTTAACTTATGAGTATAGTCCCATACCTGACCAAATTCCTCCTTATGATTCCCAGCCATTTTCTCCACTATTTTCTTGGCTCTATAGTAACAGTCAATGTTCACATTTACATGCATCTCTGAAGCAGATCTTCTTTGAATTTCCCTCAGCTTCATCTTAAGTGATCCTTGATAGTTGCTTCATAATGTTGGGCAAACATTGCAGCAGTTACCATTTTGTTCTTAAAACTAACCGAACAATGGTGCTCATCTTGAAAAGTTTTTATTTGCAAGCATTTGGCAACAAGACTGTAGCTAGGCCAAATTCTCCATGGAAAGTTAGGGGAAGCAATGCAACTCACAACAACCCTTTCAGTTCATTCTTAAGAAACTTTAATCGTCTTCTACATTCTTTCGAGTAGTTTCGAATTGCACGCCTACACAGTTTGTCATCCTTAAACAGCATTCCTAAACTAAATAGTAATGGGTCTGACTGATCATTATATAAAGGAAACTTGTTTCTCCTTCTCTCGCCATCTTCATGTTCTTCATCTTCATCGGACCCAACCAGGCTGTCATGTTCATCTGAGTCCTATACCTCAGTCTCATTCCCATCCTCCTTCTCCACTAATTGCAGCAGCAATATTGTCCATTCCATCTGATGTTGCAAAATCAGAAGCATTTTATCACCAACAGATGATCCATAACCACTATCATTATCCTCTCCAACATTAGACCCTAAACCCACCACTTTCCCCACCACTATTCTTCTACCTCAATACCAGTAGCAGTTGCACCCTCCTCATCAACTTCTACCCTTCCTACATCACTTGTCGCATAAGCTTCTACCCTTTCAACAACACCATCCCAATCAAATTTTACCCATTCAACATCACCCTCCCTATCAACTTCTATTCCTGCAACATCACTCTCCTCAGCAATCAATAGCAACATATCATCTACAATTATAAGGTTATCCACCTCATGTTCAACATATAGGTGAATCTCTTTAAACTTGACCCAAAAGTCTAACATAGCTATTGTGGAAGTGTCATCATAAATCACCCTTAGATTATTTTATAACCTTATTGTACCAGGCTTATGAAAATATATTAACATGATAGTGTGAAACCCTAACCCAATTTTCACTATTTTACATAATTCAAAATAAGATATTATGTATGGGTCATCTTTAAGCCTAATCACTTCCCCACCTACGTATCTAACATATAGATCATTTACAAGGTACCCACCTACATGCAAAATAAGATAACATTCCTTATCCCACGACATCTGCAAAACAAACAAACAATTTACTAAACAAAACCAGCAAAAAAAAAAAACTCACTAGCTATATCGGGACCACTTCTTTAAATACAACAACACACACTAAGACATTACCAAAAGTAAACAACAACTTTTTGCTTGGAATTTTTGCTTTTCTATTTACTTTGGTCCCTACATCTTATATCCCACTATTGCATCAAAAACCGACAACACTAACAAAATTCAACCACCACTACTGTTAAAAAATCCATTTTTGTGGTAATTGAAATTATTGTAGGCAACAACCCTAGATTGTCGTATGGAGTAAACCCTTCGATTTTGGGTATCTAAACTATACCAAATTAAAAATAAAACTTAAAACATAAAATTTTACCAAACAACATAATCAGAAATTACCTACCTTTCAATTTTAGGTTACGAAATCTAGCCTAATTGTATCAATCTTTGGCTCCCCCTCTTTCCCTTAAGATTTCTTTTGCAATGAAAACTCTTTTGTTGTCATAGGTTTCTTGAATATTGGAGATTGTTGAAGCTTTTTTTTTATCGTGATAGTTTTAGAGATTCAATGATGATTTGAGAATGCTAAAGTTTGCAGGGATTTCACGATTTGGGGTTTTCACAAATTGAGATTTTTAGATTTTGGGTTTTTTTGGGTCATGATTATTTGGGTTTTTTCCCGGATTATGTCTTTAATTTTATTTATTTTATTTAATTCTTTTTTTTTGCCACATCAACATTTAACTTGGCACGTTACATGGACATCTATGTTGATCGACACTTGACAAACGATCAATTGGCGTTTCCTATTAAAAATGGGCTGATTTGTGGAAAAATCATTACGTTGAGGGCCCAAATAAAAAAAGGTCAAAGGCACAAAACCAAAAGCTCCCAAATGTTGAGGGTTTTTGTTTTTTGCAATTATGCCTAGTCACAACCAAAGTACCAAAACATGATCATTAACTTGCAAAGTAAACATCCTATATGCATGCCATAAGTAACCAACTTTCAAACCTCAAAAGTCCACCAAATTAAGTGACGGTAGATGTGAGCTTCTCGCTGATCCAATCAGCACATTCCGAATATCCAAAAACTGTAGAAAAGTAGTAACACGAGTAAGTATATAAAATAGTTACAATATAAACATTCACTTACCTAAATTTCTATTCACAAATAAATCATTGTGAATACAAATATATCTATCCAAATTCAAACCACAACTTTAATTAACAAAGCTTTGAGTTCAATCACATGAATAACCATAATCATTTTCATTTCCAATCAGGCCAATTTAGATCTTAAGACCAAAATATAACTAGTTACATAGCCAATCTTAAATGGCATATCTCTCACGCTTCAATCAAAATTTTTCCCGATGAAACATCGTAAAAGATCTCATTATACACGTGAAAATAATGGTGCCTAGTTACCCGTTAAGGTTAAACCTACACGATAATTAGCCTGGCCAGGGCTTAATATTCATGTATTCTCGAGTCCGTAACATATGCAGAAGCTCGGAACCTAAACCTGTATTCTTAAGTCTACAACTTATGCATGAGCTCGGAACCTATTCTTGTATTCTTCAGTCCGCAACACATGCAGTAACCCAGAACCTGGGCAAAATTCACTACTTTGTAAACGAGAATTTCACTAATTTCATCGGGACTTATCTCACATTATAAAACAATTTCATATTTACCAAAAATCAATATTAACTACTCAAATATAGTACATTAGTATAAACGATTTAAATTATACTACATGAACTTACCTGTTGAAATGGTAACAGTTTAAATATCAAGGACTAGTCGATAATTTTTGCTTTTCCTCGTATGTCCTCCGGTCGTTGAGATTCTTGATCTAATGTATAATTTGATTTCATTAACCAATCCAAATAACATATAACTACATATAAAAGCCATACCTAATTCAATTTCATATATACTAAAATTCCCTAACTCTTACATTTATCACAATTTAGTCCCTAAAACCGAAACTATAATAATTCTCACATTTGAGTTTTGATTTTGAAATCAATCTCAATTTAGTCCTCCAACAGTCCTTTGAAACACATAAATTTAGAATTTTCATACACATTTTGAACTTATTTCATTTTAGACCTTAGGTACAAAAATAACAAATTTTACTTTACAAACTAGTCCATTAACATATCTAAGCTTCAAAAATAACCAAATAACCTCAAAATATTCAAGAAAACATCAATGGAAACTTTAAAAAACTTCAATAGTTTAGCTAAAAACTTCATGGGTTAGAAAAATTAAGCTCCCAGGATTCAAAAAACATAAAAATTATAAGAAGAGAACTTGAAAAACTCACCCAATTGGAGACTTTAAGCTCAAACTTTAGTGACCGTTTCTTCTTTTAGCTAAAATGGAGTTTTCAAATGCTGAGGGAGATGAAAGATGCATTTTCTCTTTCTTTCCATAAATGTATCATCTTTTATTATTTTAATGTTTAATTTAAACATAAAAAATTAATTTATTAAGCATAATTAACCTAATGTTGTCCACTAACTATCAAGGTGGTCTAATTTCCATTTAAGGCATTTTTTTTCAATTTATTTAGTCGTTTTAGCAACTAAAAATAATAGTATAGGCTTTTATGACTTTTACGATTTAATCATTTTTCTTAATTAACTATTCAAACGACAAAATTACCGAGCCAAACATTAATACGATACTTATATAACTTCATAAATATTAAATAAATAATATTTTGGACCCACACATCAAAATTATGATTCTAAAACCACTATTTCCAACACAACTGAAAAATGGGTTGTTACAATGTTGGTCCAATTTTACGAGTCTACCCTCTTGATTTAAAAAAAAAAAAAAGCTCATACACTTAATTAACTAAATTATTAAATACTATTCCAAATAAATAAATAAATAATTTAATCTTAATTAAATAATTTAAACAACTTAATTTTAATTTGGTTAAAATTGTCACGACTTTATTGTATTAGAACTTATGTGTAAACTTATTTAATTATCCAAATAGAATTAAACTATGACAAGTACATAATTTAATTCACTTTAGACTTAATTAATTAATTGATTAATCCAATTAAATAATAATCTAAAATATTAAATTAATCCTAAGTCATCTTTTGTCTTCTCAAGAAAATTCATTTCTCATTTGTTGTTTTTGTTCATTCGTTCATGGTTGCAATCCATTCAGAGTTATATTGAACTAGCAAATGGACTAATCGGACATATACAATTAGGGCATAACCAACTCTTCAAAGTTATTTAGCCATTGAGTCAATTTACTAAAAGTATCATAATTGATCTTCCCATTATATACCATTACAAAAGCTACTTATATTAAGTTTTTATCCAATGACCTTGTCATATATGTGTTACCCTTATAGGATATTTATGATACTTTTAGGTTAAACCTATTTACCTAATTCAATCTATTTTATCGCTTGGTCACTATCATATCTTCTACTTTGAAAATTATCATTAGTTAAATTAGTAATTATTAGTCATTCATCACAAAAAAAGGACTTGTAACCACTTTTTACTTTCATAATCCATAAAATACAAATAAGAGATTATCATTTACTCTTTTAATCATGCTATGATTCTACTATTGTGAGTGAAGTCATTCCATGCAAAAGTCATATACCCAACATACCAACTTTTGGTTCACTATTAATAGAGTACATGTTTTTGATAAACCGAAGCGGATGAGTTATATGCACATAATCATTCACTTACTCGGGATTTAGGTAAGTCACAACATGAAGTCACAAGTGAAAAAATATATTAACAAATTCAAGATAAAATCAGCTTAGATCTTGTCAAATGTATTGTTAGTTTAGACACTCACATCTATGTCCCTATATTTGGGAGTCCATATAATGACCTGAAAGCTAGTGGTGTAGGACACACTGGTTTCAGAACTCTGTTCTCTGATGATTGAGTCCGTAAATGTTATTAATTAATATTTACGAGTCAATTATAATATTAATTTGAATTTTGGTCTGACAAATTTATTAATTGTATAGTTAGTTAAGATACAAGTGTATTAACCTTAAAGTCACTGGTAGTAGAAAATAAGGTATCGAGACCTCATTTGTAACAATCCGTTTTCAGTATAATCGAAATAGTGTTTTGGAACCACAAATTCGACGAGTAAATTTTTATTTTATTATTATTTTAATGTATTTGGGATATTATTATGATCGTATAAAAATTTCGTTAAGAAATTTTGATGTTTGTATGATTAATTAAGTGAAAAGGACTAAATCATAAAAAGTGTAAAAGTAGAGTTCTATTAGTTAAAAGAGTCAAATGGCTATGGAACTTTAAAGTGACTTTTATGGTAATTAGACCATTTTTATAGTTAGTGGATATTCATGGCAAGGTTTATTTCAAATTTTGAATGTTTTTAAAGGTTAAAAAGGTAAATGTGTAAATAAGGTTAAAATTGAATAAAACAAAATATGTTCATCTTCGCCAAATGTTCTTACCACTGAAATTTGAAGGAGAGAAAACCATTTTTAGGTTTTCTTGGTTTGACAATCTTAGGTGGTGCAGGTAAGTGTTTTCGAGCTTCGTTTTTAATGATTTTTATCTTTTAGAGATCGTTATAGCTTAACCTAGTTAGTCCGGGGATTAAGTTGCAAAACTATTAAAGATTTAGGGTTGTACTATGAATACTCATTTGTGATTCTTGATGTTTAATGGTAGATTATGAGTCCTTGTTGATAAATAAACAAGTTTTGTAAAGTGATTTTTAATGAAAATTGTATTTAGGGACTTATTTATGGAAATGATAAAAGTTCATGGTAAATTCATGAAATGATGGTTTTTACGGATTGATTTAGATCCCTAGAGAAATGGCTATCTTGAGATAATAATGAAAATGCTTAGATTTCAATTTATGAGCTTAAAGACTAAATTGTAAAAAAAAAAGTTAAAATGTTAGGGCAAAATAGTAATTTTGCATAAATATAAAATGTGGACTGAATTGAGTAATAGAGATATTAAACTGATTGAATTTTTATATTTAGATCAAGATAGATCGCGTATAGATTTAGATCGAGAAAAAGCTAAAGCCTCGGATTAGTTCGACTTTGTTTCACGCCCTAGTCGTTGAGGTAAGTTTGTAGTGTTTTATTATGTAAATGAATTTCTACTTGTTTAATTATATTATGATGCTTTAGTTAATATGTATCTAGAATAATATTATGAATTGTACATACGTGCCTCTGTTTGTACTTCGGTACCTTTGAATTACACATACGAGCCCTTGTTTATACTTCGGTAATCTTGAATTGCACGTACGTGCTCCTATTTCTACTTTAATAGCCCTAATTTGCACATACGTGCCCTTTTTTGTTCTTCAATACCCTTGAATTACACATACGTGCCCCTGTTAATACTTTGGTACCTTTGAATTACACATACATGCCACTGTTTGTACTTCAGTACTCCTGAATTGCACATACGTACTCCTGTTAGACTTCAGAAATTTTGAATCGAATGAAATATGAATAGCATTCACTTTATTGTTAAATTATATGTTATACTATGTTCTTACTAAGCTTTATAAGCTTATTCGTTTTTGTGTATTGTTTTGTAGATTGTTGTTGCTGACATTTTGGACGGATCAACCCTTTAGCTCACATTATCCATCGATATTGGTAGTTTTTATATCTCCTAGGGTAATGGCATGTATAAACTTATGTAGATGAATTTGTGGTATTGGATGAATATGTGAATAATAACTAAAAGTGTTTATGTTTGGTATCATGTATGAAAAATAGGTATAATGCTTGCTTTAGAAAGTACTTCTTATCACTTTTGATAATGGATGAGAATGGTTTATTAAAATCAATTGATAGTTTGTGTTATTGAGTTATTGAGTTATCTTATGTCGTATGTTTAGCAAATTCTTAGAATTAGTAGTTGATGAATGGTAAGTAGTAATATATGTATGTTTAGGTAAGTTTTGAATGTTTACATTTGAGGTGCCTTGTATGGCATACTGGTTGAATGATATTGATTTATTCAGTTGGTTATTTCATGTAGGTTTTGGTCATGATTTAATACCTTGATTATGTGTACCAAAGGTCTTTAGGTGAATGCTTGTGTTGGTATTGGAAATGGCTTAATTTTGGGCAAATTCATGTCCGTATAGTCTGAAACGCGAGCGTATGACTCAGCTGTGTATGACACATGGCCTGGCAACACGGCTATGTGTCCCTGTAGGTTTTAATGCACACAAGTCAGTCAGTTACATGGCCTAGCACACAGGCGTGTGGGACTATTTCGAGAGTTACACAGCCCGGCACACGGGCATGTGACTTGGCCGTATGACCCTACTCAGTGAGTTACATGGGCAGGGACACGGCTGTGTGTCCCTATTTTTATTGTTCCATGGCCTAAGGCACAGGCGTGTGTCTTAGCTAGGTGAGACACACGGCCGTGTGACCCCTGCAGTCAAAGTTTTCTAACTTTTTCTTATAATTTTTGAATGTTTCCAATTTGGTCCCGAATTGTTTCTTAGGTATTTCTAAGGTATTGAGGGCTCGATTAAGGGATGTTATGTATGTGATTGAATTTATGTAGATTATGTTTGAAATGATGTATGAAATGAATGTATTAATGTTCTGTTTGTACAGTAATGCTCCGTAACCCTATTTTGATGACGGATTATGTGTTACATTATTTCAATAAAACAAGCCAAAAAATATTTTTACTAAATTTTTACGAAAGTATTACATAGATGAATTAAATTTTGGATAGGAAATTTCGCTGAATTGGTGACTAAATAAGGTATAAGGACTAAATTGTAAAAGTGGTAAAAGTTAATTACTTTAGATTTTTATTTACTAAAGGACTTGGATAATAATTAAATCAAAGTAAAAAAATGGAAAATATACCATTATGGAATTTTAGTGGACGGTTAGGGTGAATAGTTTATAATTATATAAAATTTATAAATTAAAGTTATAATGTATAAAATATAAAATATAAAATAATACAAATGTGGTGGAAAGAAAGAAAGCATTTTTTCTCTTCTTCTTTCCCATGCACTGAACCACTATAGATGAAAGAATGAAGCTTTCAGCCTAAGGGTTTTGAGATTGGAAGCTTAAATTGGTGAGTTCAATTTAATCTATTTCCTGTAATTTTTATGTTTTTTAAATCTCAAGAGCTTGATTTAGCTAACTCATGTGTTAATTTTCAAAACTACTAAAGTTTATAAATATTGCCATTGTTAAATCTTGAAGCCTTTGGTGTTAAATTGTTAGATTTAAAGCCTAGATATGAAAAAAGGACTAATTTATAAAGTGAAAGTTGTTAGTTTTGAACATAGGGACTAAAGTGTAAATATTTCAAAATTGGTATGAAATTTTTGTAATTATGAATAGTAGTGCATTGTAGAAGTATGAAATTGAGATCAGTTTCGAAATCGAGGCTCATTTAAAAGTTATAGATTTTAGGGACTAAATTGAATAGAGAGCATTCAAAAAATTAAATTAAGCTGATACATGTTTATAATAGGATGAAATAAGAGGGTTAAAATTGATAAATTGAATTGGATAATTATATAGATCAAGAATTGAACCAAATAGAACATAATCGGGGAAAAGACAAAATTGTTGGATAGTTATTAAAGTTTCAACTTGTATACTGTTCTAACCAAGTGAGTTCATAGGGTATGGTTATATATAATTATAACATATTATTGAATTATGAAATTTTTGTGTGTGGTTATAATTTGAATTATTTACAATTTAGTACAAAAAAAGGTGTGATATGGACTAAATCGTATGGTAAATTACTATTTGATATATTTAATGAATTGATATTTGATTATGATTGACCGAATAGGATTGGTATGAATTTGATTGATTATCGAGATAGAGGATTAAATTGAATAATTTTCAAAATATGTATGACTTGAAATTGAATGTGATTTGAATAGATTTTGATATTATACCATTACTGAATTATTATTTGTAGCTAAAAATAATGTAGGATCACCGAAAAGGAAAGGGAAGGCAAAAGTCGACAACGAGTGACATGAGCTTTCTGTTTGTATTTCTATGACCCGAAACTAATTTTAGTTAATGCATTTTTATGATATATTGCATTATTTAGCTTTAAGGTAAGTTATTAATAGATAGAGTGAAAATGCTAAGAGTTGAAGTGAATATCGAGACTTGGATTAAATTGAATAGAATAAAAGGTTGTATGATTTAATTAATTCATGAAATTGGATGTGCATAATCATAGTATATAAAAGAGCATGTACTTGGTGGAGTCCCTTGAATTTTGCTATGTTCGGGATATTTGAGTTAGAAGCTAATAGTGTTTATAGTTATGTTTTTGAAAAGTTGGCAATGGAAGTTAATATAATTTGATTATATGTTTTAATATTGGTATAGAACTTAATGGTATATTTTGAGCATATTGGTATGGTGATAGAAACGTTTTGAAATGGTTCATGGTGATATGAATTGGTGTGTATTTGGTTAAGTATAAGTAAATCATAAATAGGCTCGAATATGGTATGAAATGTTATAATAGTGATTGGATTTAGTATTTAGGTAAATATGCTAATTAGTTTAAATGAATAATGCTTTTGTTACTAGAAAGAATATGACTCTTATGTGTTTCGGGCATAATGCGAAGCATATATGAACATCAATATGAATTACAAAGTTTTGAAAGCTCAAAGGTAAAAGTTGAACTTATGAATGGCCTAGAATTTAGATTGGTTAAATGGATCATGTCATAGAAATCTTAGTATGTGTATGTGTTATTTGGATGTTAATGGTTATGATGTGTACATAATACTTGTGATTGATGACTATAGGATAGGTGTTTAAGTTTTGTTAAATGTTTAAATTCATTTAAATGGTGGTGTTTGGATTAGCTTTTGCTAGCATCTTGGATATTTCATGCTTTGAAGTTAAAGGTACATAAGTATACATAAAGGCCAATGATAGCTTTGGTTGTTTGAGTTAAGGTGACATAAAAGTCACAAAGGAATTGGTACATTCACATGTTGGCTATTAGAATGTTTTGGATTTATTTTTTTTGCAGGATTGAATGGCTTTATAAGTATAATTTGAGCCTTTGGTTTATCTTATACGAAATAGGTACATAATGACATATTTTATACCACACAGTAGTGTGACATACATGGACTAGTGACACGATCGTGTGTCCACTAGAAATTTGGAAACATTAAATCTACACAGTTTTCAATTGTCACATGGGGTAGCTGCAAGCTCGTGTGAGTATCGTAGATCTGGTCATTTAAGTTTCACATGATCTCAATTTGTTACACGGCTTAGACACACGGTCGTGTTTTGCATAATTACCTTTATCTATTGAATCATTGTGATCCTTGTTTGTTTCTAGGTCAATTTTAAAGTTTTCGTAAGCTTGAATTAGAATCGATTTTGTTTGGTATGCACGATATATATAATAATAGCATGTTATACTATATTGGATAGTGTTTGAATGTAACACCTAAATTTCTAATAACCCAAAAGAAAGCGCAAACTAGTGAACTATTCTGGAAGAAAAAAAGAAAGCTAGAAATTGAATTAGACATTGTTGATATCCAATTCTGGTTTGATTAGAATGGAACTAGCCAGTTCTTTAGTGGGAGGCATAATAATTACTAATGCATGACTCTCATGAGGTTGGAAGAAGGATAGGAAGGGTTATAAATAGCTAGGAGAAGGCTCACAAGGTTGATTTTCTTCCCGAATTTGTTTCATTTTCTTAGGTAGTTCGAAGAAGGAGCAACTATGGAAGGTTTTGCATGGAGCAGACTTCATGAGGATAGAGCTGGAAAAGTTGGGTTTAAAGTTTTTAACCCTTTTTTCTATGAAGAGTAAAGTTAAGAACATCAGGATTATTTTAAAAGTTTTGCATGTTATGAAAGTTTAAGCTCTTAAGATATAGTGTAAGTTTAACCAACAGATTTTTTGTTGTAAGCTACTGCTTGGAGGATGGAAGCTCTGGTGCTCGAGGAAAGGAATAAAGCTAGGAAAAACAATAAGGATTCAAGTGAATTCCTAAAACTCTAAACTTATTGTTACGGTTACGCTGTTAAACGCTGTTAAGTATGCTATGTTTCCATGAACATGATAATATGATGATATGAACATGCATTGCATGTCTATGGGAAAAACCTCAAGAGGTTAGAGGAATTTTAAAAAGGGAAATGGGGAGAGAACCTTTAGTTACCGCCTCGGGCGATGCTCCAGACCTTGTGGAGGGAATATTGCGATGTTTAAGCATCAAAGTTAGGTGGTATAAATAAGGTAATGGGAGGAGGATTTGGGAAATGAAATCATGGTAAAGTATTTACCGCGATAATGGTATTGAATAGTCTTTCGAGGCAACACCGTAACAACGATATATGACATAAGACCATAGATGAAAGAGGCTGTAGCAGTCTAGTATGAAGCACGTAAGATCTTGGCAACATGGTACACAGTAAAGGTATATGGTATAAGACTATGAATTAAAAATACCATGGCGATAAGGTATAAGGTAATTAGTGTAAGACCATAAATGAAAGATGCTATGATAGCCAGGTATAATGAGTAAAACTATGGATGAAAGACTCCATAGCATTAATTGATAGTACGCTAGGATGGTGGATAAGTGTAAGACCGTGGGTGAAAGACTCCATGGCATCCACATAGATAAGTCTGTCGGGACAGTAAACGCGGAAGAGGGATAAGTCCGTTTAGACAATAAACACGAAAAAAATAAGTTTGTCGAGACAGTAAATATACAGCAAAGTAAGCCCATCGGGACAGTAAACACGGGTGAGTCTATTATGACAAGAGAATTGAGAAAGAATGATATAAGACCATAGGTCGGCTACGACAACCCTAGAGTCCACAATGAAATCAATGAATAAGGTACATCAGGACCTCCAGTGAGAAGCACAAGCTTCGGAGCTAAGTATGGGAATCCATGAAGGTGGAAGAAGAGTAAAAAAAGTGCAAACATGGTAAGCGGATCATGAGAAATCTGCCAATAAGGCTTGGGTAAGGACCCAACAAGAATTAGAGAAGGATGATGTCATACAAGAGTTGGCCTAACTATGGAAATGTAAGTACACACAGAATGTCTATCAAGACCATCCTTCCTTGAAAGAAAGTCTAATGTGGGCACATCGCCACAATAATAGGTTGTAGTGAGAAGGCGAGCAAGAGGACAACAAGTGTTATAGACGCATGGATACCAACTTGTTCGTTTAAGAAGTCTTCGCTTATAGGGCAAAAAAGTATCTAAGAGCAAGTGTGAGAGGAAAATTACAGGAAATAGTCCCCCTTCTACGGACAACAAAATAGAATAAGGATGGGCTCACAGAGTGGCGAAGCCTAGTGAAAGTCAACACAATATGGAAGTGTCAATGAGTCCTCCAAGACTAAGGAATGAATAGAAAGAGTCTGCCAAGGACTGGTACAATCAAGTCCAGCAAGGAAGGTATGCTCTAAGAACCCTTAGGTGGATAATTAGAAGCTACCACAATGGTTTATGATGGGAAGTCGGCGAACCTCTAAGACAATTTAGGTCAATGTACACCCTGCGTAAGAGGGAAAGTGTAATAAAGGGAATACGAAAAGTTAGGGTAAGACTCGTAGATGTGGAGAGTTGTTTGAATCAGGGACCAGAGGAGAGTTTGACCAGGTGAAGGCATCATGGTGAGCCAAGTAGCTCAGAGAATCAGATGGAGTCCGCCACCCTAACAAGGTAAACTTTTCTTGACCAAACAGGGAGTAAATTTATATTTAATTTATTTTACATTGGTTACCCTCGTGCAATATGGCTTATTTATCTGTGACCTAATGGTGGAACTCACTAAGTTCATTTGAACTTATAGGAGTTTGTTTGATGTCCGCATGACTTGTATGGATAATCGAGGACTTCGAAGAGAGATCAAGCCAGATGATGTCAAGATCGGGGATAGCAGACAGATATAGTCATACACATAAGAATAGGGTACCTTTGAAGGCTTCACCTTAGGAGTTGTGATATTATAGTTAGATAATGCCCTTAGAATCTAGGCAATGGATTAGTTAGTCTAATAAAAGTTGTAAAGGGGCCTATTGTAAATAAATAATTAGATTAGGGGTAAAATTTTAAGAGTTTAAATATTCTATGGCATAAGGCCTTAGTTGTAAGAATTTTTATTAAATTTCAATATTTTATATTTTTATCCTTAGATTGTTTATAGTAGTTAAGTTAGAAATTATTAAGTATAGGTGAAATTGGTCCATTGTGATGCTCCATACCTGGATCCAGCAGATGGGTTGGGAGTGGGGTGTTACATAGCATATAAAATTTGAGAATGATATTTAACATGAACCACAGTTGTGAAAGATTACACAGCAGGTAATGGTCCGAAAGGTTGGTATGAAATTGGAATGAATTAATCGACTTGATTTGGGATATAATATGCTAACATGTTATACATTTTAACTAGTTATGGAACTTATTTAAATGGACTGAAGAGGTACAAATGATGTGCTTAGTAGGATGTTTTGCATAGGTGTAATTATTGAGTATTTTCATTAACTTATTCTTGTTGATATTAAATTTGTAGAAATACCACTGAGTTGATTACTCAAAGTACGATTTGTTTTCCATGCGCATGTTAAGTTATATGAAGATCCTGAATTTCAACTTCATCATCCAAAGAAGATCCCAGGCTCAGTAATGTTAGTGCATTTGCGCTTTTTGAATAGTTTGGCATGTACCTATCTAGTTGAGTCACTGTTAGTAAATCTTTATATATGTACTTCAGTATAAAATTAGTATTTATTGAATTTAGTTAATAGTGTTATTATATGCTTATAAGTAAGTTCTATGAATTGTGATCTATATTCCTATATAAATTAATTGTAGTTGCCTTGACAACAAATGTAGCACACTGTAGCTCAAGTCCGAAGATTGAATCGAGTATAGGGTGTTATAGTCCATCCAACTTCGATAACCAAAACTAGCTATCTTCCCAATCAGACTTATAAACGACATAATAGTCCTAACATGAATCATTTGTTCAATTTAGTTTCATGGACTACAAAGAACTTAAAATACATACTAATATAACTTGTCTTGCATTACAATCTAACCATATAATGCAACTTAATATTACTTAAACTTTAGATAATCAGTGAGTGAATATTTGCTTATTCATGTTGTTGTACTTATAAAACCATCGAAGGCAATCATAAAAAAAATATTAAATGAACATGTGGTAATTTTTATTTATTCAACTAGTTTGAAAAATTACAAGTAGCCTATGATGGAATCATTGCACTAAGGGCGCAAATCCTAACATCATCTCTCTAAGCCTCAATTTTCAAGTACTTATTTGATAAAATTTATTACATTAGATATCACAAAAAAAAGTTTGTTTTCAAAAAAATTTTAAATTCTACTATGCCAACTTTGACATATTTTTAAACTAATTTCAGATAATTTTAGTATTTTATATTTTTCTTATATTTTAAAATTTTCATATTTCAAAAATTCTAAAATTAATAAAATAAAAAATCAAAGAGAAATTTTAAAAATACCAAAAAAATCCAAAAATTTTGAAAACAAATTCTAAAATACCTAAAATATTTCATTATGAGCATGAAATAAAAAGTAAAAAATTATATTTAAAAAAATATATAATTATTTTATTGGTTGTCGTCATGAATTTAATGACATCAATTAAGTATAATTTAATTAATCCATTTCAAATTTAAGTAACACTTAAATTGAAAAAAAAAATTCAATTATCTACAAATTATCAACTTCAATGTATTCGTCAAACCTAGAATGTTTTTGAAAATTGAGAAGCCGAAATTGTGGAAACAAAGATTGTTCACCTTTTATATTTTATTGATGAATTACTTTTACTTTGAGCCATTGCAATTGTTTTAAAATAAGGTTGTAATATGTCCCATGTGCGCGTAAATTAAATACTATGCATTCATTACCTTTTTTTTTTCCTCCATGAGTGCGTCCTTCAACTTTCCCACTTTAATTTCCTTGAAGATACTAAAAGCAATTGTTTCTGATTTGATTATTGACAACAAATCATAATTACATTCAAGATTATGGTGACACTAACAACTGTTGTTACTTACTTTTTCATTGGAATAATTAATTTCTATAAATACACAAATAAGATGATTGTGTTTCAATATGATTCATTGTGTTGTTCAATGACCGAAGATAGGTGGAAGATGATTAGAGTAGTAGAGGTTTACTTAAGTAGGAAAGTCAAGTATTTTAGGTTGTTCGAGCTCTCATGTTGAGGTCTTAGTTTATATACATGATTCTTACTCTATATCAAGGTGCCATGTGGCATTACATGGTTTGGATATTGGCATTTGGCAAGTGTCCTAGGATATTAAGTAGGGTGGTGTTGTGATGTGTATAGAGACTCCTAGGATTGGACAAAATAATTAGCGAGTAAGGCTCGTTTATTATGGTGGTGATTGATATTGATACATTGCAAAGATTTATTGAGTAAAATATCTGCTTGTTGGTCGAAGGGTTGACCCCACAAAGTGTCCTTGAGCCAAAGCTCGTTATTAAAGAGTTTTAATGAGAGAAGCTTAAGTGAAGTATGAGCTAAATGTTAAGTGTGCGAGGTGTAACAATTGTCACCGTAAAAATTACTCTGTAAAGGAATCGGGGAGAAATAGTAAAATGAATGTCGAAACCATTCTTTTGAAAACGGGGATCGACTTTGTTTGAAAGTGAAAATTGAAATGGGAGTCGCCACCGATCTTTTATTAGGTGTGATCGGATTACCTTTGTTTTAATAAATCAATTTTAGTTTACTAAAATAGGGCCTTTGGTCTACGAAACTTGAGAGAATGAGTTCGGGAGTCAGTTACGTGCGAGGAAGGATTAGCACCCTCGACACGCTCAAAAATTGGTACCGAATTGATTAGTTAGTGTCTTAATGTCGAAAATTAAAAATCGGGAAAGGACTTGAAATACGATCTTTTCTATTAATACTGATTTTAAAATTCTTGAATTGGCTTAAATCAATTTGTTTAAAGATTTCCTTATCTTGAGATATCGGAGTATCACATCCCGTAAGTTAGGACACAATACCATGAATTCCCGAGCACAAGGTCGTCTTTTAATTTATATTGGAAATCTGTGTATTTCAAAACTCAAAAGGATATTTAACTATTTAGAACCAACGAGAGAACCGAAACCCCGTAAGTTAGGGCACAATTCTTCGACGTTCCAGAATGCGAAACATTGCCTTATTTATTGAAATTAGTAAAAACGTAAATAAAAATCTTTAAAGTAATGAACAGCAGAATGATATAAAATGGGCGGGAGACAAAAATAAACGAGTTAGAAATACATTGAAACAAATAATAATTATGACAAAATATTAAAACAATAACAATGCATGCGATATATTAAGCGTAATAATAGCATCCAACGTGAAATAAAAACAATGAATATATACATAATAAAGATATTGAGAGTATATACGTAATATATATATATATATATATATAAATAGTAATGGTGTTAGAAATATACTATATATAGTGTTTGAAGTATATACATAAGATAGTAAAAATATATAACTAGTAATGTTAAAATAAATATAATATATACATATATATATAAAATAAATATTGAAAAATGTATGTACTAGTATTAACAATATAATAGGGATAAAATAGATATAATAATAATACATACATAATAAGGTATTAAAAGTATTTACATAGCATTTACATATTAGAAACAATAATGTTAAAAGTACCTATTAATAATATTATATAAATATAATAAATAATAATAATAATAATAATAATAATAATAATAATAATAATAACAACAATAATAGCAATAATAGTAAAAATACAAAAGAAAGTATAACGTAATAATGAGGTAAGGAAAATAAAATATAATATATTAGATATATAAATATAATAGTAAATATAATAATGTTAAAAATACCATACATAAAGAGTATATATAAACATAGATAATAAAATATACACTAATATTTATAAATAATAATAGTAAATGTAATAATAATAATAATAATATTAAGTATAGTATAAATAATATGTACATAACAGTAATAATAATAAGTAACAATAATAATAATAATAATATAGAAATTCAATAAAAGTAAACATAATATAATGATATTAAAATAAAATATACACTAATATTTATAAATAATAATAGTAAATATAATAATAATAATAATAATAATAATAATAATAATAATAATAATAATATTAAGTATAGTATAAATAATATGTACATAATAGTAATAATAATAAGTAACAATAATAATAATAATAATATAGAATTTCAAAAAAACTAAACATAATATAATAATATTAAAATAAAATAATTTAAAAATACTATGTAGATATAAATACATATACGTATGTAAATAAAATATACACTAATATAATAATAACGATAATTGAATAATATTTAAAATGAAATAAAATAACAAAGATAATACGAAAATAAACTAAAATCTAAAAAGGACTAAATTTTGAACAAAAACAAAGTTTTGGGGTAATTTTAAAGAGAAATAAAGAAAAAGGATCAAAATGCTACACGCGCATAACTTGGGAGGACTAAAATAGCAAATATTCCTTCCCATCAAAACACAATATATCAGTGGGGACTAAATTGAAAAGCGCAACAACTTCATGGGGCAAATTTTAAAATAAAAAAATTGATTGCAAAAGCTTGAAAACACGGAAGGACCGTACGCGCAAATTCCCCCTTTTCCAAAAACACGCGGATCCTGAGGCAGGTCGGGTCGGGTCAGACCGGGTCGCATCAAAATGACGTCGTTTTGGGGTTAAATGGCAGCCCCCAAAACGACGTCGTTTTGGGAGGCTATATAAAGTCCAAAATTAACAAAAAAAATCATTTGGTGAGGAGAGAAAGAAAAAAAAAAAGGAGAAAAGGAAGAGAGAAGGGAGAGGGAGGAGGACTTCCGGCCATGGACCGGTCACCGGTCTGATCGCCGGACCGTCGCCGGCCGTCGCCGACGGTGGCCGAAAAAGTTAATTTTTTTTTGCTTAATAATATATGTATATATATATATATATATGTATATGTGATTGAGTAAACGAGAAAGGAGTAAAAGAAACCGATTTAAAAAAAAAAGAAAATCACCTTAAGGTTTCGGCTACTATTTTGGCGTTTTTGACTCTTTTTCTTTGGACTGCTTTGTTTATTTTTGTGTACTAACACATTGTTTGGCTTTTATTTCAAAGATCTGATATTTTTATTTCTCAAAACAGCCCCCCTGTACATTGATCTCATTTCGGCTTTTATAGCCTTTACAAGTTCTTTTTCTATTATTTTTTACTATTGTTGCGTGCTTGCTTCCTTCCTCTGTCTTTGCAGGTGCGGTGGGAGTGTATGATGGTGCTGGTGGCAGACAACCTGGGAGATTGGGGAGAGGCAAGTGGCTGAGTCAGCCGAATTTAGGGACTAGGGTTTCAGTTGGGCTAGCTTAGGGTTAGGGGTAATAGTTGTTAATGGGTCAAGGGATTTGGGTGTAAATGGGCCATTCGGGTTTGGGTAGTTAAAAAGGGTAAATGGGTAATTGGGTTTATCTTATTGGGCTCCAGGTATTGTAATGTAAATGGGCTTATAGGGTTTAATGTGAATGGGCCCAAAATTGGCCTATAACAGCTGCCCCTCTTTGCTTATTGTCGTATAACGGGAATAGAGCAAAGACACAAAGAAAGGCCAATTTTGCCTAATCTCGTCGAGCCTTGACTTCTTTGGTGCTTCTCTTGTTCATGTAGTCTCTTTTCAGTCCACCCTATCTTGTAGCTTTGGTTCAATCTATTGCATCTTTTGATATATGCCTTGTAGCTTTAAACTATTCCAATGTTACTTCAAGGATATAAAATTTGTAGCTTTGATTTGCTTCACTGCATCTTCAGGAAGGTGAGATCTACAACTTCAATCTGTTCTTCTATCGCTTCAATGAGGTAAGGTTTGTAGTCTTTTCTTCTGCGACTTCAGAAAGGCAAGATCGATGTCCTCGATTAACTCATTGCAACTTCGTGGAGACAAGTTCGTGTCTTCAATCACCTCAATCTTTATTCTTTACTCGGCATGTGATCCTTTCACGATATGAGTTGATTTTTTTTTTGACAAAAATAAATTGAAAAAGCATACTTTGAAAATACCTCGACATGTGACTCGAGGCTCAGCTCACCTCTCGCAATATGAGTTGATTTTGACAAACAGGAATTGAAATTACCTCAGCGTGTTCTGAGGCTCAACTCACCTCTCACAATATGAGTTGATTTTCTTTCTTTCTTTTTTTTTTTTTTTGAAAGGCAGAAATTGGAAAGTAGAAATTGAAAATACCTCAGCGTGCCCTGACGCTCAACTCATCTCTCGCAATATGAGTTGAAATTACCTCAGCGCGTCCTGAGGCTCAACTCACCTCTCGCAATGAGTTGATTTTTTGAAAGACAAAATTTGAAAATACCTCAGCATGTCTTGAGGCTCAACTCATTTCTCGCAATATGAGTTGATTTTTTTGAAAACAAAAATTGAAATTACCTCAACGTGTCTTGAGGCTCAACTCATTTCTCGCAATATGAGTTGAATTTTGAAACATAAATTAAGAAACAAAAATTGCCAATACCTCAGCGTGCCCCGAGGCTCAACTCACCTCTCGCATTATGAGTTGATTTTTTTTTTTAAAAATAGAAATTGAAAATACCTCAGCATGTGAACCGAGGGTCAACTCACCTCTCTCAATAGGAGTTGATTTTTGAAAACATAAATTGAAAATACCTCAACGTGTCTTGAGGTTCAACTCATTACTCGCAATATGAGTTGAATTTTGAAAACAGAAATTGAAATTACCTCAGCGTGTCCTGAGGCTCAACTCACCTCTCGCAATATGAGTCGATTTTTTTTTTTTGAAAAACAGAAATTGAAAATACCTCATCATGTCTTGAGGCTCAACTCATTTCTCGAAATCTAAGTTGAATTTTGAAAACAAAAATTGAAATTACCTCAACGTGTCTTGAGGCTCAACTCATTTCTTGCAATATGAGTTGAATTTTGAAACATAAATTAAGAAACAAAAATTGCCAATACCTCAGCGTGCCCTGAGGCTCAACTCACCTCTCGCATTATGAGTTAATTTTTTTTTTTTGAAAGATAGAAATTGAAAATACCTCAGCATGTGAACCGAGGCTCAACTCACCTCTCACAATATGAGTTGATTTTTGAAAACATAAATTGAAAATACCTCAACGTGTCTTGAGGTTCAACTCATTACTCGCAATATGAGTTGAATTTTGAAAACAAAAATTAAAATTACCTCAGCGTGTCCTGAGGCTCAACTCACCTCTCGCAATATGAGTCGATTTTTTTTTTTTTGAAAAACAGAAATTGAAAATACCTCAGCATGTCTTGAGGCTCAACTCATTTCTCTCAATCTGAGTTGAATTTTGAAAACAAAAATTGAAATTACCTCAATGTGTCTTGAGGTTCAACTCATTTCTCGCAATATGAGTTGAATTTTGAAAATAGAAATAAAAATTACCTCAACGTGTCTTGAGGCTCAACTCATTTCTCGTAATATGAGTTGAATTTTGAAAGTAGAAATAAAAAAATCAAAATACCAAAACCTGTTATTTGGTGGAACTCAGGTGTCTTTCCCTTTGATTCAGTACAACTATCATCACATCTTCTCGCTCTACTAGAGTATCTGTATATGTCATGCATGACGTTATCATGATATGCACATGTTTGTCTTGAATGATTTTATGCCTACATGATTATGCTATGAGCTTTAGGCATGTTTATCGTATGTCCTTCTTCGTCATGATTTTTGTGATGACATGTATTCATTACTTCGGCTCTTGACTTTCTCTTTAGGCCCTGTACCCGTCCTCAGGCTTCACGAACAATCTGCGTTTCTCAGTTATCGCTCTCTTGCCCCTGGTTGAACTTTGTCCTTGCTTTGAGGCTCTTGTACTTATCAAGTTCTTATCCAGTTAGTGCTTAACATTTCTTTTGTTTAGAGTATGTCATTTCACTTTTTATCATGAAAATAAACGACATAATGAGATGCATGAAAATGGTCAGGTAATGACAAAAGGATACCTCACATTTATTTATTTCAAACGTGGCAAACAAAGAAAATTAACCAAAGATAACGAAAAAATGTCATAAAGAGAAAAGGGATCGCATTCAATGGATACAGATGCTCTAGATATTCAACACACGAGCTCTTCCACTTTTCTTATCAAGAATCTTTTCGAGCATGGCTTATGTAGAGGATTTTGAGCTACTGAAAAATGCTTCAAATACTGTAGTCTCGCTGTTTAACCCACCGTTCAACCGCCTTGCTCTTTAAGCCTGGGTTTGCTTCATTAGAATGCCCTTTCGAGTTTTCATCCTAATCTTTTGTGTTAATCAATATGCCCTTTTTGGGTTTTCACCTTGATCTTTTTTTTTCTTTTTAGGCATAATATTTCTTCACAGCATCTGAGTTCACTGGATTCAGTAACTCCTTCCCATCCATCTCAGTGAGAATCAAAGCTCCGCCCGAGAATGCCTTCTTTACGACGTATGGTCCTTCCCAATTTGTTGCCCATTTTCCTCTTAAGTCCTTTTGTATTGGGAGAATCTTTCTCAGTACGAGTTCTCCTTCATGGAATTCTCTTGGCCGTACTTTCTTGTCATGGGCCGCGATCATTCACTTCTGGTACATCTGTCCGTGACAAATTGCCTTTAAATGTTTTTCTTCGATGAGGTTTAACTGGTCATATCAAGCTCGAACCCATTTTGCTTCCTCTAGTTTCGACTCCATTAAGACTCGTAAAGAGGGGATTTCAACTTCGATGGGTAGCACAGCCTCCATTCCATAGACCAGAGAGAAAGGAGTTGCTCCCGTAAATGTTCGTACAGATGTGCGATATGCATACAAAGCATATGGTAGCTTCTCGTGCCAGTCTTTATATGTCTCGGTCATTTTTTCAATAATCTTCTTAATATTCTTGTTGGCCGCTTCAACAGCTCCATTCATTTTCGGGCGATAGGGCGATGAGTTATGATGTTTTATTTGAAATTGCTCACACACTTCCTTCATCATCTTGTTGTTCAGATTCAAAGCGTTACCTGAAATGATTCTTTCAGGCAAACCATATCGACAAATGATTTCCTTTTTCAAAAATCTACAAACTGCAGTCTTTGTCACATTGGCAAATGAAGCAGCTTTTATCCATTTTGTGAAGTAATCAATAACCACAAAAATGTACCGGTTTCCATTAGAAGCTTTTGGGGAAATTGGCCCTATAACATCCATGCCCCACATAGAAAAGGGCCATAGAGAAGCCATGACATGAAGGGGCGAAGAGGCTACATGAATCTTATCGCCATAAATTTGACATTTGTGGCATTTTCTTGCAAAACTAATACAGTCGCTTTCCATCGTCAGCCAGTAGTAACCGAGTCTCATGATCTTCCTGGCCATAGTGAAGCCATTGGCATGTGTCCCACAAATTCCCTCGTGGGCATCTTCAAGTATTTTTCTGGCTTCAACAGCATCTACGCATCTCAAGAGTACCTGATATTTTCCTCTTTTGTACAGGATATCCCCATCAAGAACGAATCCAGCTGCCATTCTTCTAATTGTCCTTTTGTAATTCTCATTTGCTTGTTCGGGATACCTTTGATTCTTGATATATTCTAAGACATCATGGAACCATGGTCGTCCATCTGGTTCTTTTTCAATGCTGAAACAATGTGCTGGGACTTCATATATGCTCATTTGAAGAGGCATTATTTATGTTTCTCTGTTTGCTTTGAACATTGAAGCCAAAGTGGCCAAGGCACCAACCAATTAGTTTTCTTCTCGTGGGAGGTAATTAAAAGTTATTTCTTCGAATTCTTTAATCAAATCTGCCACTAGATCACTGTATTTAACCAGTTTTGAATATCTCACTTCCCAATCTCCACGGATTTGGTAAATCACCAAGGCTGAGTCTCCGTATACCTCTAAAGTTTTGACGTTTTGTTCAATAGCTGCACGAAGCCCATGATACATGCCTCATATTCCACTATGTTATTGGTACAGAAGAAATTCAGCCTGGCAATGAATGGGTAATGGTTCCCTTCTGGCGATACTAAGACTGCTCCAATCCCATGCCCCAATACGTTCGATGCACCATCAAAGCTCATCTTCCATGACTTCTTTTTTTATGACTCGCCCTCTTCTTCTGTAATGCACATCAAATCTTCATCTGGGAAATCAAATCTCAATGGCTCATATTCATCCATTGTTCAGGTTGCTAAGAAGTCAGCTATTATGCTCTCCTTTATCGACTTCTGACTTACATAGGCAATGTCGTATTCCGATAGGAGGATCTACCATCGTGCTATTCTTCCTGAGAGTGCCGGTGATTCCATCATGTATTTTATTGGGTTCAGCTTTGAGATTAACCATGTCGTATGATACAACATATATTGCCTGAGTCTTCGAGCTACCCAAACCAGAGCACAATAGTATTTTTCAATGGACGGATACTTTGCCTCATATTCAGTGAACTTTTGCTGAGGTAGTAAATCGTCTTTTCTTTCTTTTCTGACTCGTCGTGTTGCCCCAGAACGCAGCCCATTGAATTTTCAAACACAGTCAAACACAATATCAATGGTCTTTCTGGAGTTGGCGGTACTAGCACTGGAGGACTAGACAAATATTGTTTTATCTTATCAAAGGCCACCTGGCATTCCTCATTCCATTCTCCCGGGTTATGTTTTCGAAGAAGCCGAAAGATTGGGTCACATTGGTTGGTAAGTTGAGCGATGAATCGGGCGATGTAGTTTAACCTCCCTAAAAATCCTCTAACTTCCTTTTGCGTGTGCGGAGGTGGTAACTCTTGAATGGCTTTTATTTTATCTGGATCAACCTCGATATCTCTTTCACTGATAATGAAGCCTAGCAACTTTCCCGAGGTAGCCCCAAACGTACATTTGGCTGGATTAAGCTTTAGTTGAAACTTTCTCAACCTTCTGAACAACTTCTTGAGGTTCACTACATGCTCTTCTTCGCCTCGGGACTTGGCAATCATATCGTCAAGGTAGACCTCTATTTCTTTATGCATCATGTCATGGAATAGCGTCACCATAGCCCTCTGATATGTTGCCCCAGCATTCTTTAACCCAAATGGCATTACTTTGTAGCAGAACGTTCCCTACATCGTTATGAAGGTAGTTTTCTCCATATCTTCCGGGGCCATTTTGATCTGATTGTACCCTGAGAATCTGTCCATGAAGGAAAATAATGAATGTTTTGCCGTGTTATCCACCAATGTATCAATGTGCGGTAAGGGAAAATTATCTTTAGGACTTGCTCGATTCAGGTCACTATAATCCACACACATTCGTACTTTACCGTCTTTCTTTGGTACCGGGACTATGTTAGCCACCCATTCTGGATATTTGGAGGCTTGTAGAAAGCCAGCATCAAATTGCTTCTTAACTTCTTCTCTTATTTTCAACAACATCTCAGGTCTCATCCGTCTTAGCTTTTGTTGAATGGGCTTGTATTCTGGCTTTAATGGGAGCTTATGGACCGCTACATCTTCATCCAATCCTAGCATGTCCTGATATAACCATGCGAATACATCTTTGTACTCGCGGAGCAAAGCAATCAAATTATGCCTGGTGCCCCCTGAAATAGAAGTCTCAATCTTCACTTCTTGCTTCTTTTCTTCAGTTCCCAGATTTATTGTTTCAACAGATTCTTGATGAGGCAAAATCTGTTTATCCTCTTGTTCCACCATTCTTAGCAAGTCAGGAGATGAGACATAGTCTTCAGCATTTTCTTCGGATTCGAATTCTCCTAAACAAACAACCTTCTCAAAATTAATTTCAGGACTCGTAACGGGTTTGTTCATGTTGTTGACATCTAAGCACCTGAAAGTTGAATGGAAAAGGAAACTATAGAGGGGCATCCAAGTATTGGAACCAACAAACGAAATGTTATGGCATGGCATGAGGCAAATGTAAGGATTGGCTATGAAATGAGAAAATGATTATGAAATTAGTGATAATGTGAAAGATTATGACAAAATGCATCTTCATTGATATTCATTTGAATGATAAAGAGCGAATGCAGGCTCTTACAAAAGAATTCGATTATATCTAAGGACATAACAGAATGTTAATGTTTGAGCATTTCTTTGAAGACTTATAAACTACAAGAAGATCCTCGGCAGTCTAATTGTTCAACCTGAAACCCAGGGGACAAGGACGTATCCTTGAGACGTCTTTACTTGCGTTAGCTCCTTTGTCAATGATGTTTATACTGATATTCTGAAAACCCTTTTCGATCATTAACATTGTGCCTCGTGCATTATCCCACCCCGGGTATATCATTCCCGCAGACATAAATGTTCTTGACAAAAGAGGGAATTCCATAGGCTCTCATTCTGGTTCTCGGCCTAAGGTTCTTGCAATCCTTCTTTCCTAATCTTTCTTCCACTGCCTTCTTCTTTGAAGCATGTCCGGCTGGAAACCTAAACCGTATCGGGCCTTATGGTGTACTAGTCTTAGAGCCCTGACTATTTCTTACAAATATCTCCCTAAACCTCTTCTCGCTCGAGCTCCCCTTCCTACAATCAACTTGACACCTATTCTAGTATTTCTCGACAATTTTGGCACCGAAATTCTGTTTCCCTCGGCGACAAAAATGGCATTGATGAATTCAAGGGATCGGAAGGAGCATTCCACTGCATCCTTGCTTACTTCAAGGTATGGCGCATCAGCAGAGATAGATGCGACAATGTCTTCTTCTCCCTCGACAGTGACCAAATAGCCATCCATGATAAATTTCACCTTTTGATGGAGGGATGATGGGACCACTCCAACGGAATGGATCCAGGGTCTTCCCAAAAGGCAGTTATATGAGGGTGTAATGTCCATGACTTGGAACTCGACATCATATATATAGGGACCCACTTCCAGAGGGATCTCAATCTTCCCCATGACTTCACACCTTGTCCCATTGAATGCCCTTACCGTGGAATGACAGGGCCTTAAATAGGACAAATCCATTGGAATTCTGGAAAGTGTGGTCAAAGGCATGACGTTGAGTGCCGACCTATTATTGACGAGCACGTTCGGTATTATGTAGCCCTTGCAGCGAGTCGTAATATGCAGTACTTTCACTGAGCCTCTACTATTGGGTGGTATTTCATCATCACTAAAAGAGATGAAATTATCCGCATTCAAGTTGTTCACCCATCTGTCAAGCTTCTCCACGGATATATTGTTTGCCACATAAGCTTAATTTAACACTTTTAGCAAAGCGTTCCGGTATGGCTCCGAATTTAACAGTAGAGATAAAATCGAGATTTGTGCGGGTTGCTTATTCAATTGTTACACCACATTGTATTCACTGTGTTTGATAAATTTCAAGAACTCCTGTGCTTCCTCCTCATCCACAGGCTTTTTAGTTTCTTGCACGGGTGGAATTTATTGCTCGACTTCGGCCTCATGCATCACTGCTTTCCCTTTTTGCTTCCAGTCACTGTTCTTCTTCACTGGTTCGACCTCTTTCAAATAACATCTTCCACTTCGGGTAAAATGAGCTACCTCTCCAACATCTCCAGTTATGGCTTTGAGCTTTTCATCTTCCAGTGTGACGATATTGATGTCATATTTCCATGGTACGGCTTTGTCGTCCTTGTACGAGAAAGGAGACGGTACTTCAATTATCATTTTTAGTTTCACCGGTTCTTTCGTCGCGTCGTAATAAATTACTAACGGTCGATCCGTGCTATAAGGGAGACTTGATGACTGGTTGTCAGAGGTACATACTTCTCTTTCGTTGGTCTCTTCCCTTTTGTTAAGGACCTTAATCTCCTTATTATCCATCCGGTCTTGAAGTAATCTTTTAAATTTCTCACACGAATGAAAGTCGTGTCCTAAAATTCCATGGAAATTGCAAAAACTTTGACCTTCTTCTTCGAGAATTCTATCGGGGTGACAAAGTAATCCTTTCTTAACTAGTACCTCCCAGATTTTCTGCAGAGGCGTCCTTATTTCCGAAACACATCTTCTGACTTTCCATTCGTCCTCTTTCCCCACTATGCTCACATTCCCTTCAGTATGGTTAGGGAATGGGTTCCCAGTTGCGTTACTGGCACTATCGAATCGTAGAATACCCGCGTCAATGAGTCCTTGAACTCTCCTCTTAAAGGCTAGGCAATTCTCCGTGGAATGCCCCTGGTTCTCCGCGTGGTATGCACAACTAGCGTTTGGATCGTACCACTTTGGGTATGGAGGTTTAAGGGGTGCCATGTAATGGGGAGAAATTAGCTGTTTCTCCAAAATTTTTGGGTACAATTCCCCATACGACACTGGGATAGGAGTAAATTGCGGTCTCTCGGGATTAGGCCTTACTAGTCTTGGTTCGTTTCTAGGTTGGCTTTGAGCAGGTGCCATGTTTTGTGGGAATGTGGTGAAGGGTCTTTGGTTGTTCGTGGCGTATACGGGGTAGGAAGGAGGTGGTGCTTAGTAGTAAGGGGTTTGAGGGGGATAATAGAAATTTGGAGGTGGATAACTTCGAGGTCGGGGTTGGTTTGGATATGGATTAGGGGCATAACGGCTTTTTATTCCCACCATGTGGGCTTCTGATTCTTTCTTCTTCATGGGCACTGTCCTTTTTGAACCTTCTGAACCTTCCATTCTACTGCTCTTGACGGCGTTCTCTATAAGCTCACCGGATATTACAATATCCACGAAGTCCTTTATGGCGCTTCCCACTAATTTGTCATAAAATGGCGTCTTTAAGGTGTTGATAAAAAGGACGGTTATCTCCATTTTCGTTAGTGTGGGTTCCACTTGGGCTGAGACGTCCCTCTATCTTTGCGCGTACTGTCTAAAAGTTTCTGACGACTTTTTCTCCATCATTTGTAAAGTCATCCGATCAGGCACCATATCTGATACATACTTGTACTGCTCACAGAATGCCGACGCCAAGTCTTTCCAAGACCGGATCCTTTCCTTACTGAGCTGGTTGTACCACCGAAGAGCCGGTCCTACTAAACTATCTTGAAAATAATGTACAAGTAGCTTATCTTCATTCACGTGACCAGTCATTTTTTGGCAAAACATGACAAGATGTGCTTTTGGACATCTTGTCCCATCGTACTTTTCGAAATCAGGCACCTTGAACTTAGGAGGCAGGATTAAGTCAGGTACCAAACTGAGTTCTTTAGCACCTAGTACAGAGAAGGCTTCAGTGTCTTCTATAGCCTTGAGTCTTTCTTCCAACCTCCTATACTTCTCTTGAGCCTCATGATCATCTATTTTCAACTTGGCTATTTCGACTGGATCATCTAAATCTGGAACTACAGGATTAGCAGGGGTTGCTCCAGGATTTGACATAAATGTTCCTTGCCCTAGATGAGCAAATGGCATAGGTCGTTGTTCCAAGCCTGTGGATTCCCCTTGAGTATACCCTCTTTGTGCTACGTGGGCATGTGGTAGAGTGAATCCTGGGGGATAGAGTGGATTCTGGTCATGATTAATTCTTGATTGAAGTTCCATACTGTCGGGGTTCTGCATGGGTCATTTTCCTTTGACCAAAACTGACATCATCTCCATCATTCTAGCCATTTGATCCTTTTGTTCAAGTGACTTCTCTCGAGATCTTACTATCAAATCCCTCGTTTCTTGCTGTGACTTAGCCAGTTGCTCTTGTAATTCCATTTGAATTCTTTCCATCCTCTCAATCCTTTCGTTGAATTCGGCCTCCATTACTCTAGCTTGTCGGCGCGTTCTATACGAATGACGTGGTTCCAGTCTTGTGGTATTACAACTGCAAATTGTATGCTTTAACCTTAGCGAATAATTATGGGACATGCACATGCAATGAATGAATGCAAAAAGAGGCGTTAATTCTAATTCAATTTCATTAGAAGAACTTTACTAGAAGAAAAATTTCTTTACATAGAACGGATGATTACATATACGACTTCGCCCTAATGTCCAAAGTCTTAACTTTCCTAAGAAGCCAAGCTAAGCTTCGGCTTTGGTTTGATTCTGACTCATACTTCAAACTCAATATATCAGCCTAAACTGCCAAGGTTTGCAAGTGATCAGCTACCTCCCGAACCTGAGCTATAGCTTCGCCCATGACATAGTCTCTATCTCTAATCTGATTTTGAGAGTGGTGAAGTTGTTCTCTGTAATGGTCGTTGTTTGTCTCAAGAAGTTCCACTTGACTTTTGCTATCTCGCAGTGCGGTCTCGAGTTCTTTTATTTTCGCTTTCAACTCTTTGATCCTGTTCAGACTAGCCTTCAGTTTAATTATCGAATTATGGCTACGATGTTGCTGAAGTAATCTTTCCAATTCAGCCACCCAAGCTCGTAACTTCTCCTTTTCGTTTTGGGTTTCTAACAAACTCTTCTTTAGAATGTCCTCTCGTACTCGGGCATCTTGAAACCTTTTCTCCCAATGGTTGGCTCTAGTCTTTTCCTCTTTAATCTCTTGACGCCATTGTTCCGACGTTTTACCTAATCCGGCAGTTTTTATCGTTATACGAAGCTTCTTGTAATCGGTTTTCAGACTATCTAAATCTTTCCTCGGCCTTGTTCTTTCCTTTCCTTAACTTCTCGGCCTCTAGCTTGTGGATATCGACGTCTAACCCCAACTTTATTTTATCTTCTTCTAGCTGCTCTATCTTCTTCCCCAACTCCAAGTTTCTTTTCTCAAAATCTTGCTTAATGATCTCTAACTCGGATGGGATGACCCGTAAATGCTCCTCTATCGGTTGAGTGTTCCCTTGATTCTGCCTAAGGATGTTGTCGTTGACTCTCCTACCCCACCACCATTCATACTCAGGGGTCGTCATCGGGCCTGCGGTGAATCCTTTCATTCTTCGAGTTTGGTTCCATGCATTTGATATCTCGCGAACCCTCTTCTTATAATTGTTGTCTTTATAGGGGAACTCACATTGTGCCAACCCTTGTGTCACCGGTATAAACTGCCTTGATCGATACTGCCTTAACACCATTAGTGGAGCGTATCCAACGGCTCTCCATATTCCAGCCAGAGGGACCCAATCAAAATCACCGCACCTATATAAGATCTCGTTAGGAATCAACCATGGAGCCCTCCATTCAACGTCTTCGGCCCTTAAATTTTAGAGAATAGTTATCCACATCTCTTCGGAGATATCGTCCCGCCTCGATGTGGCCACTAATTCTCTTAATGGGGAATAATCCTTAGAGAATACCTGATAGGAGACCTTCTCCACCTTCCAAAAATGACTATGGAACCAAGCTAAAAGAAGCTGTGTGCAACCAATAAATCTTCCTTCGCCCGCTCTCCGGCATGCATTCAAGGATCGAAAAGTTTTTGCTAGGATTGCCGGGATGGGTGTGGTACCTTTATCAAGTCGATCGAATAAATCTGAGACGGATTCATCTATGTGTCCAAGTGCTTTAGGAAAGACGATCAAACCATAGATGCTTAAGGCAAGAACATTAACCTTTTTCTTTGAATCTGGGTGTGCAAGGATCAAGTCCCTCAAATTCCTCCAAGGAATACATTTACTATCCCCTTTTTACTTGATGCGGGCCGTAACCCATTGCTCGCTCATCCCTGTGATATTCATCAATTTCTTCAAAAAGGAAGGGACGTTGACAGGTCTTGAATAAGCCCTATCAGCCTGAATCTTCGAGCAATTAAGTAACGCCATGTATTCCTCCAACGTAGGTACTAAATCAACTCCTCCGAAAGTGAAGCAACTGTAAGCGGGATTCCAAAATTGCGCGAGGGGCCCGAAACAAGTACTTGTCCACTTTTACATCGAGCAAATAGGGTAAGTCACCGTAGTTACAGTAAAAGAGTTGTTTGACTTCGCCATTCCAACTATTCCATATATCCTTTAACTCTTGCAGGTCGTTCTGAGTCACACTGATGCGAGTGAAATCCCATAACTCTGATTCATATCCCTCAATCAAACTATCTCCTTTCTCCTGTTGCGTTCTCTCAGACCACACTCGGACGGCCGTATTATCCTCCATTCTATCAAGAAATCCTTTTTCCATGCTAAACTCTTCTAATTAGTAACCGAACGTAAATCAACACCCTTTTATGATGAAATGCCATGCGAAAATAATCAAAATACAACAAGTCAGTATTATATACAAAGAATAGAATTCAAAGCAAATAAGGAGTAAATAAGCACCTAATCAGGTAACCACTAGGGTTCGGTGTGGTTCTACCTAGGGTAGGCTCCTATGGCTCATTACATGTAGTTTGGTTCTAAAGTAAAGGTACCTAAATCAGCAGATTCCTCGATCCTCACCCATTATAGGTTCATACAGACCGAGTTCAATTCAGAGGAATACATTTCCCTACGGCTATACGAAGGTGAAAACCTCACGAAGACGCAGGTACGGATGTATCCCGAAAGCGATCCACTATCCTATACGGAGGTGAAGACCTCACGAAGGAGTAGTTTTTCACTTCTACTTAAGAGGGTGAAATTGACCAATAATGCGATGCGATATGCAAAGATCCCTCAAAGAATTAAACCACTTAAAGCAAGCATATTATGAAGAGAGTCGCGAAAATAACAGACAACATGCAATGCAGTAAATTTAAAATCAATTTTCGATTTTTGACAAAAGACAAAAAATAATCAATTTAAGGCTCGACTCTCGAGGTCCCCAGTGAAGTCGCCAAGCTGCCGAAACCATTCTTTTGAAAACGGGGATCAACTTTGTTTGAAAGTGAAAATTAAAATGGGAGTCACCACCGATCTTTTATTAGGTGTGATCGGATCACCTTTGTTTTAATAAATCAATTTTAGTTTACTAAAACAGGGCCTTTGGTCTACGAAACTTGAGAGAATGAGTGCGGGAGTCAGTTACGTGCGAGGAAGGATTAGCACCCTCGACACGCCCAAAAATTGGTACCGAATTGACTAGTTAGTGTCTTAATGTCAAAAATTAAAAATCGGGAAAGGACTTGAAATACGATCTTTTCTATTAATACTGATTTTAAAATTCTTGAATTGGCTTAAATCGATTTGTTTAAAGATTTCTTTATCTCGAGATATCGGAGTATCACATCCCGTAAGTTAGGACACAATACCATGAATTCCCGAGCACAAGGTCGTCTTTTAATTTATATTGGAAATCCGTGTATTTCAAAACTCAAAAGGATATTTAGCTATTTAGAACCAACGAGAGAACCGAAACCCCGTAAGTTAGGGCACAATTCTTCGACGTTCCAGAATGCGAAACATTGCCTTATTTATTGAAATTAGTAAAACATGAATAAAAATCTTTAAAGTAATGAACGACGAATGATATAAAATGGTGGAGACAAAAATAAACGAGTTGGAAATACATTAAAACAAATAATAAATATGACAAAAATATTAAAACAATAACAATGCATGCGATATATTAAACGTAATAATAACATCCACCGTGAAATAAAAACAATGAATATATACATAATAAAGATATTGAGAGTATGTACGTAAAATATATATATATAAATAGTAATAGTGTTAGAAATATACTATATATAGTGTTTGAAGTATATACATAAGATAGTAAAATATATAACTAGTAATGTTAAAATACATATAATATATACACATATATATATATATAAAATAAATATTGAAAAATGTATGTACATGACGATATGAAAAATATATACATAATAATATTAAAATAAAATAATAAATGATGACAAAAAAATAATAGGTATAGTAATAAATATAATGATATATGAAAATAATACTATGTATAAAATATATATATATATATACTCATATAATAAAATGTATATACTAGTATTAACAATATAATAGGGATAAAATAGATATAATAATAATACATACATAATATGGTATTAAAAGTATTTACATAGCATTTACATATTAGAAACAATAATGTTAAAAGTACCTATTAATAATATTATATAAATATAATAAATAATAATAATAATAATAATAATAATAATAATAATAATAATAATAACAATAATAGCAATAATAGTAAAAATACAAAAGAAAGTATGACGTAATAATGAGGTAAGGAAAATAAAATATAATATATTAGATATATAAATATAATAGTAAATATAATAATGTTAAAAATACCATACATAAAGAGTATATATAAACATATATAATAAAAATATACACTAATATTTATAAATAATAATAGTAAATGTAATAATAATAATAATATTAAGTATAGTATAAATAATATGTACATAACAAGAATAATAATAAGTAACAATAATAATAATAATAATAATATAGAAATTCAATAAAAGTAAACATAATATAATGATATTAAAATAAAATATACACTAATATTTATAAATAATAATAGTAAATATAATAATAATAATAATAATAATAATAATAATAATAATATTAAGTATAGTATAAATAATAAGTAACTAACAAGTAATAATAATAAGTAACAATAATAATAATAATAATATAGAAATTAAAAAAACTAAACATAATATAATAATATTAAAACAAAATAATTTAAAAATACTATGTAGATATAAATACATATACGTATGTAAATAAAATATACACTAATATAATAATAACGATAATTGAATAAAATAAACTAAAATCTAAAAAGGACTAAATTTTGAACAAAAACAAAATTTTGGGGTAATTTTAAAGAGAAATAAAGAAAAAGGATCAAAATGCTACACGCGCATAACCTGGGAGGACTAAAATAGCAAATATTCCTTCCCATCAAAACACAATATATCAGTGGGGACTAAATTGAAAAGCGCGACAACTTCATGGGGTAAATTTTAAAATAAAAAAAATTGATTGCAAAAGCTTGAAAACGCGGAAGGACCGTACGCGCAAATTCCCCCTTTTTCAAAAACACGCAGATCCTGAGGCGGGTCGGGTCGGGTCGAACCGGGTCGCATCAAAACGACGTCGTTTTGGGGTTAAATGGCAGCCCCCAAAACGACGTCGTTTTGGGAGGCTATATAAAGGCCAAAATTAACAAAAAAAATCATTTGGTGAGGAGAGAAGGAAGAGAGAAGGGAGAGGGAGGAGGACTTCCGGCCATGGACCCACAACGGTCTAATTGTTGGACCGTCATACGCCGCCGCCGACGGGCGGAAAAAGTTAATTTTTTTTTTGCTTAATAATATATGTATATATATATGTATATGTGATTGAGTAAACGAGAAAGGAGTAAAAGAAACCGATTTAAAAAAAAAAGAAAATCACCTTAAGGTTTGACTCTTGTTTTGGCGTTTTGACTCTTTTTTTGGATTGCTTTGTTTATTTTTGTGTCTTGACACATTGTTTGGCTTTTATTTCAAAGATCGATATTTTATTTCTCAAAACAGCCCCTGTACATTGATCTCATTTCGCTTTTATAGCCTTTACAAGTTCTTTTTCTATTATTTTTACTATTGTTGCGTGCTTGCTTCCTTCCTCTCTGTCTTTGCAAAAGGGTGGGAGTGTGTGATGGTGCTGGTGGCGATAACTTTGGGAGATTGGGGAGAGGCAAGTGGCTGAGTCAGCCGAATTTAGGGACTAGGGTTTCGATTGGGCTAGCTTAGGGTTAGGGGTAATAGTTGTAAATGGGTCAAGGGATTTAGGTGTAAATGGGTCATTCGGGTTTGGGTAGTTAAAAAGGGTAAATGGGTAATTGGGTTTATCTTATTGGGCTCCGGGTATTGTAATGTAAATGGGCTTATGGGGTTTAATGTGAATGGGCCCAAAATTGGCCTATAACAAAAAAGATATGCGTACAATGCAAATTGGGAAGCGAGAAAGCAATGAGAGGAAAATGGTGCAGGTATTCAAAGCATAGAGGATTTTGGTAGGTGAAAATAATATCAGTGATTTGAAGTCTATAGTGGACCACTTCCTCCACTCCACTCGACAGACACAACGCAGATAGCAAGCTGGATCAACATCCTAATCTCAACCACAGTTTTACGTACTACTACTTCATGTCCACAAAATCTGTTTCCTAATTAAAATCGATTAATAATTGCTTTTTCAATTTCGAATATTATTGTATATACCTTAACACCAAATTTTCATCCCCAACACTCAGATGCCAACTTACTATCGGCTTCCGTGCAATCCCCGATACCCCATTCAATTAAGATCTAATTATGCTGTAGTTTCTCTACTATTTGCATATTTGACATTTACTGCATGTATTTTTATTTTAAAATATTAATTTTGTTATACCTCTATCTTGATCTAGAGATGTGGCATCACGCGAATCAATTTAAAAAGTATTTTTGGACTATCCTCCCACTTGCACCACCAGTACTTCATCTTCCATTAGGTTGCCTACTAAATAGCGGACCCTCCATTAAAAGTGGGTACATACTTATTTTTTAAGATGGGACTATTAAAGCTAACAATATTGTACTACTTCAGGAAAGGGAATGCCATGACAATATTACGCTTAACAACAACAAGGTGTAATGGCCTTACCACCTGGCCGACCACACATTCGTGATATTTTGAAGTTGTCGACGACTTCACACTAGGGATTTTCCCCTATATATGCCCCAACACATGATGATAAGGGGATCTTCTTTCCCTTCCAACGACCTTAAGGCATCCAACCTAGCACATAATCTCACCTACCCACCTTAAACTCTCTTCTCGTAATTTCTCTCGCTTCAGCTCTTCTCCTATCAAGATGAACCGACCTCTTTGTCACCACCATTATCTCCTCCCTTGTTGTATCTCATATCAATAAATTTCTTTACTTTTTTTATTTAAAACTTAAATATCTCATCTTTTGATACATGAATTAAATGTCAATTGATGATAATACTATAAAATAAAATCATTAAATTGAATAATTTAGCATTTTTAAAAAGCTAGTCAAGTGGCCATTTTAGAGTCTCATGCATGCCATGTAAGCAAAAAATATAAATGCTGAAGAATCTTACAATATCATATTTAGAATAAAAAAAACTTGCAGTCCTAGACTTACCATTTTTATTTGCTTTTTTGGTGAAAAGAAAACAAAAACATAGGGGTCACAAAAACGTAAACCAAAACACCTATAAGAGGTTGTTCGAACAATTGTAAAACGTCGTCCTTGTTGCTATGATCCATTTTCGCAAGATAATTTATAATTTTATTTTTTTCTCTAGACACATGTTGGACACGCCATTAAACTATTTTTCCCAGTAGCTGGTGGATTCGCCTGATCAAAGCTGAATTCGAGTCCCTTAAGTTATTCTCTTGAATAATCTGAACTGCTTCCATACTATCTGTATTAATCAACACTCTATCAAATCCCTATTCCAATAAAAGAGTCAAGCCCTCAAAAATGCACCATAGTTCAACCTCCAAAACTTAACAAACTCCCAAAAACCTATTTGCTTATTTGACCTTTCAAGCATGCAATATTGGCTAGTGACTAAATTTTTAATTTTAAAAAATACCACGTAATTTAATTTAACGAAATTCTTTTGACAGTGTTATCAATTGAACTCCAATTATTAAGAAAATGTTGTAAAGAGACTAAATTATCGGGATTAAAAGTATAAAAAGACTAATTTTTAAATATGAAAAAAGTAGAAAGACCTAGAACATAATAAGACCTTCCGTATGAAATTGATTAGATTGTCTGATATGATTAAAGTAAGGGTTGAAATCACAAATTCATTGTCTAGAACATTGGATAGATTGACAATACATGTGTACATAATTTCAATGGGCAACTAAGTAGTGATTGTGAATTATAAATTTTGTTTGTTTTTTTTATCAAATAGATTAGTGGTCAAGGCTTTACGGTTTGACAAAGCTCCCTTTGAATTTCTAAGGCTTCTTTTAGTTTGAGTGCGACTGTAAGAGAAGGCCAAGAAGTAAATTACAAATGTAAAGATTTTTATTTCTATTTTATTTAGAAGATGATAATGGAAAAGCCTTGGATTAGGAGACTTGTCAGATGTCTGGCTTTTCGGTTACATAGGCATGTTAGGAAAAGCCCGTGCATGCATGGCCGTCATAAATTTGCCTTATACGAATAGCTATAATTATAATTACAATATAACAATAATGCACATGTCAAAGAAAGAGATGCATGAAGAGTGTGAGCCTTGTTTGAAATGCAAACGAAATTAATGTGGGTGGTGTTGGTGATCAGACCGGCCCCTGGCCCTGAGAGAACTTAGCCTCGGCCCTCATTGCACGCCGAAAAAGGAGCTGCTAAAATATCTGGACTTTCAGACATTTATTTACTTAACAATCCTGATATGAATGACGCACAAAGTTATTTCCACAGGATTTGTCTTCCTCCTGGGGGTGGGAGGGCATTTCAGTTTTTATATACACAGATTCGATGTTTGTTGTTTAGATCCCATGTGAAACTATAGCCCACTTGCTTTCCCCCAACATGGGATGCTTCAACCTATTTTACCCCTTTGGTCTAAATAGCTTCACCATTATATATATATTGTTAAAAATATTATGGAGGTCCTATATTAGGTATCATGTTGCATTTTGCTCCCTCTACTAAAAAAATAGATAATTTAGTCCCTGTGCAATATGTAAAAGAGCAAATTAAATTTTTTTTGTTGAAAAATTCATCCATTTTTACTGTTCAAAATTGGTACGACAAACAAAATAACCAAACAATGATAAGTGGTATGTCACATGTACCTCATGTTGGCATATATGGACTAACTTTTAACAGTAAAAATGATGAAATTTTTAACAAAAGAACCGATTTACTCTTTAATCTAATATACAGAGACTAATCTGCTCATGAGATAAAATGCAATTTTACTCTTATTATAAAAGCCTCCATAATACTTTTACCATATTTTTTTTTATACCCAAATATAAGACATTCAACTTGAAACAAATTTATAATTGGTGATATTGAATAGTGAATGTTGGAATCAATTTCCAATGTAAAAAAAGGTAATTGGATTATATTTTAAAGTCATTGGCATGGCTAAATCCAAGTGTTTTAGATAACTTTTTATTTCATTCTTTCTCAAACTACAAGCTGTTATCATCATGACACATCATTCCTACAACAAATGGTGCAGTTCTTAACTATGATTCCAGGTATGATTGTAATTACTTGATTATGATTTAATTTTATGTATTCTCAAATCTCCTATAGGGAATCAAAAGAAAGTTGATATCATAACATGGCACATGCAGATTCATCTGACACAGAAAAAAACTATAATCAACTCTGCCAGGTTAACAGAAAACTGCCGCAAGTGCAATAAAATATATGAAATTTTGAAATGTTTTTGAAGTCGGTGTTCCAGCAAAGTGTTGATAATTATATAAGTTTAGAGTTAAGCCAATGATGAGCTAGTTTAGACTTGTTCGATGTTTCAGAAAATATCGCCTTATTAGTTCATAATTAGTCAAATTAATAATAATCTCACTAACATGCTTTCACTATATTTTAATCGAGTATTAGCATAATTTTAAATCTCCATTTCATGAGTTGGCACAAGTTCGTAGTGAAGTTTTTATGCGTATGATTTCAAAATTATATAGAGTACTTGAATTCGGGAGAAATTGAATAAATGATCCTTACCCTTCAATTAAATATGTTATCAATCAATTTTAAGGTTTAACCATTTTTAAATATTTTCATTCATGATTTTTGAATTAGACATTGATGTTAATGATTAGGGTTTAAGGATGATGATAGTTACTCTTGATGAATCAATATCTATACTACCATATATAAAAAGATGGCCTTTCACACTTGTCATTGCTATTTTTACATTATTAACAAAATAGTTAAATTTTAATTCTGAATCTTTTATTTTTAATTATGTAAAAATATTAAATTTTAATTTTGGTCTATGTTCAAATTTGAGATTTGATCTTTAAATTTTAATTTTAATATAATTTGGTACTTGACATTTATAATGTCATTAGTTAGTCTAAATATTTTATTCTAATTAAACTATCAAATGTAAATTTTAAAAATTGTTAATATCGTTAAATTTTTGTTAAATTCAAGTCTATTACAATGTTATTTTTTGTGACACATGATTATTGAGTGAATACTTTGTTTTAAAAAAAAAATTAGAAGGTCACACCAACAAATTTAATAGAAGAATTTTAACGGTACTAATAACTGGATTTGAATTTTTAAATTTAAAAATAGAGGTACAGAATTTCAAATATACAAATAGATCTTCTTCTTTTTTTCTTTCCTCTTTTTCTCATTTCTTACACATCAAATAACTAAATTACCCTCTAGAACAACATATTTCGTTGCTTGTTCTTCAAAGAATGAAATCAAATTGACGCATATTAAAACTTGGGGAGTACTTCTATATTATGGTATATATTTGATATTAGTAACTAAGATTATTCTTAATGAACTAAAACCTAAGGAATGACATCAATAATGCGTGATGTTCTTTCATTAGCAAAATATTCAAACGTCAAAATTCAATACATGCTATCGTAAGTCTTACATGAATTTTTGTTCCTCTCAATTATTAATAATTAAATTTAAATTATTTTATAATTTTATTTCCACCTCCAACGACATCAGATTCCTAAACTTTGCCTTGCTGATATGTATGGAAGAAAATCTTCTTTTTTTTCGTACAGTAGTTTTTGCCATTAGTCCCCACTTTCATGGTTGCAAAATGGAAAACTAATGGGGTCTTGTCCCATATCTTAGCCTGTGTGCTTAAGACTTAAAGAGGTTTATAAGTTGATTGCACATCGTTTTCCATTTTGATGAAACAACAATTGGTGGGTGAATGAGCTGCTGATCAGGAAGAACATTTCTCCAGGCTTCAATTACCCATCAATCATTTTATTGACTTTGAGCGACTCTTTTTCCTTTTTTTTTTTTTTTTTTTTTTTTTTTTTGGTTTTCATGTGGCAAGGAGAAGCTCTTCCATTTCCCATTCTCTAAGCTAAGACTAAGAGAGTTTTGGGTTTTGTTAAAGGTCCATTAGGCCATTACCTTATACTTTTATTTATCTTCATAAATAAAAATAAAAAAGGATTATTCAAAGAGGGAAAAAAGAGAAGCCCATTTGGATCTTGTATGGTCAAACTATGGGCATGGCGGCCATTGATAGGACCCATGATCTTAAGGAGTGGGATCCACATAGATTTGGAAGATAAGGGGTTTGTTAGCTTGAGGTGACTGAAAGGATCCATTGTTTAGGACATCATCAAATGTACAAAATTACAATTGTATCATCACCTTGTGAAGAGATGAGTGGGGATTTTAATATAGGTTTAGCTTTCATTTAGAGGGGCATATTGCGATTTATAATAAATTCTCATAGCTTGTCAAACATCAAACATTAATGGCGCCTCAATGACTTAACTGAGGATAATATGAACTAGGAAAGTTGGGTTTTTAATTATTTGGAGGTATCGGAGACAGACATTCGAGAGGGGTCCCTTGTGCCATCACTGCCCACCCTTCATGAATCCCCATGCATACACAATGGAAGGCCCGGCCACGTGAATTGTTGTCTTCTCCTAACATTTCTTGCTTGAGATCTTTGTTACAATTGTCAATTATCTTTGTCAAATGGACATAAATTGGAGCCTAGCTTAACCTAGTTCACAATTTGTTAATGCCATGATTTATGGTTAGTACAATTTTATATTGTCCCAACTCCCAACAAACATGAAATGAGAGATCTTGACTCTAAATTACTCTTAAAACTTTTCCAGGCCTTATGTCCAACTTAACTTTGCTTGTTTGTCTCTTAACTCTTGAAAGCCCCGCAAGAAAATTAGTCTTTTCGCCTTGGTTTGAAAGTTGAGATATAGATATTTGAAGACCCTTTCGATGGAATTGTCACAATCCACTATATATAAGCTGCACCATGAGAACATAATCAGGAATTATTCTCTTTGGACCACTATAAGTTACCACTTTTAAATACATTTTTAGATATTTGACAAACATATAAATAAATGTAAAATAGATATCAATTAAACTAGATCTTAAATCTCTACAGAGTTCATTCGTTATTATTGTGACTTTGATTAAAATACATCTAACTTGTACATACAGAACAATTCTAGTTTTTTCTCTTACAAGATGACCCATTTTTTATGACCTAGGTTGTAGCCATGTTAGGAATCAAATCAAACTGATTATCAAATGATTATTTTCAATACCTTTAATCCCTTAAAGATTATAGACACCGGCGAATTAGTGGGCATCTTTTTGACTTAGGGATACCTCTGTTTCCATTTATAACTTGCTTTAGAAGCAAGAGAGTTTGTAAAAAACACGGCGTTTGTAATGCCTCCACACCGTAGAAAAAGCTCGCAAGACACACGAGCGCGCCAACAGGAGACAGTGTGTTTCATGGGCCTCATAGTCAGGCTTCTTCAAGTTTGGTAAGGGAATCTGAGAACTCAACTTTATAAGCAAGGGAAGGAGGAGTTAAAAGTTGAAAATCTATGGATAAAATAAGAAAGAATACATACCCCGGGGCAGTCCCAATTTTACACGTGAAAACATAATTTACTTTATCTTTTTGCCTTTGCTCTCAGCTCATTTCTGACTTGTTTCATTACAAACGGTTTGCGAGTTGGAGTGGATTTTGTTTTCCCTTTCTTTAGAAAAGCTGTCCAAACCCGTTTGACTCATTGAATATTTGATTTCCAAAGGCCAGACCTCAATTTTGTTGGTATATCATTTCTGTATATTCATTTGTTTTATTAGGGATGTGATTGATTGAGCTTTGAGGGTGCTACTTGGAGCAGAAAAAAAAAAAAAGGAAGCCTAAACGTTGTCTTTTTTGCTTTGCTAAGAACAAATAGTGAAATTCATGGCCTACAAGTTTCAAATATTGCAGGATTAGAAGTCAGTTCAAATGGAAGGCTTAAGCTGATAAAATTAGTAGTATCAAATTATGACCTTAGCGTTATATCATTTTTCTGCCTCAATTCTCTCTCCCACTATCATTTGCCTCTTTTCTTTTCTTTCCTTTTTTTTTTTTTTTTTTTTCGTCTTTGCACGAATGGATTGGATACCTTTTGTGGCAGACACCACGGAACCCACAGCAAAACTTCTTTCAAGATTCCCGGCAAAGTCAACTGCAAGCAAACTACGTAGTGGATTCTCCCACCACACCCCGTCTTTCATATTTCCGGATGACTGCCCTGTTATTCCTTTAATGTATTCTTTTTTTTTTTTTTTTTGAATCATAGATAGAGCTACAAATAGATTAGATTCAAGTTTTTAGTTCACATTCATCTCCATACGTAAACAGTTTTTATTCCTTGATAAATTAATAGCATTAAATTTGAAATTTCTTTTAAATAAATTTACACGAAAAATAAATTTAGACATAATCTAAGAGAGAATCCAAATATATATATATATATCAATTTATGAGCATTGAAACTCAAACCTGAACCGCACATTCGCTAATTTGAGGCCTTTTGATCATTTCAGTCTCCATGCAAGTTGGCACTAAACTAACAATGAAAAGGTTTTGTATTTCAATGGGCCTGAAAGATGGGAGAGAGGGCAACTATTTGGAAGTGGGCATTGAGCATTTAAATGAAGTATCATAAATGGGACTGGGTCAGAAAAAGCTTGTTAAATCTAGTGATTTAGGGTTTTGATGTGGATCTTCTCAGTTAGGTCCATCTCGACTCCAATATGATAAGCCTTGGGTTTGCAGTATCCAGTTGAACTAGTATCCCCACCCACCACCTCAGTTTGCGTCCAATACCTCTCTTGTTTCAAGCTAGCCGATTTAACCTTACCATCTATTTGTGTTTCAGGATTGACCTAATCTTGTGATTCATTTTTTATCAGTGGATATCTGATCTAATGCTTCATTTTCCATGCATTTTAATGGATGTATAAATACATATATATCATCTTTCAACTTGAAGCTAATGACTCAATGTAATGACAGTAATTAGGCAAACTTCAGATATTAGGTGTAAGTTGAGCTTTTAGTACTTAAAGTCTAATTTGGTCATTTATAGTCCTTATATTTTTTAATTTTTTAATTTCAATCCTAATCGAAATAGTAACCATTAAACTCATTAAGTTACATTTTATTATCTTACACGAGAAACATATTATCAAATTTGGAATGCTATGTCAACTTGTAATTTCCACACAATACTAAAAAAAAAAAAAAAAAAGCATGTTATCTTAGTTGATGGGTTTAGAAGCTAGAATTTGATTATTTGGATCAAGTCTAAATTTAAATAGTATGATAACTAAAAATGATCAAATTAGAGAATAGGGACTAAATCCACAACTTATACATAGTACGAGACTAATAGCGACATTTGGCCTAACATATTTAATTGATGTCATTTGGATAAGAATTGAAGTTTTCAAATTAGAAAATTAAAGGAAGTAAAATTGACCATATTAGAGTAAAAGACTTTTACTCTAAATTCACAAGATATACAGTACTAAAACTAATAGCAAAACTTGGCCTAAATAGAGTCAAATTTGAGTATCAATCTTTTAAAAAGAGTCAAATTACTTTTTTTAACAGAAATATTGATTAAAACATTAAATTTTTAAACATAGTAGCCCGCATGATAATCCAATTGTACTTTATGCCTTTTTAAAAAAATTATGAACTTTTTATAATATTTTTTGGGGTTAAATATAAAATTAGTACATGAACTTATCCATGTCTCCCAGATTGGTAATTTTGATTTTTTTTGTCACATATTGGTACTCGAACTTTTGTTTCGTCAACTAAATCAGTACTTAAAATTTAACGTCATTAAGTTTAGGACACGAGACAAAATAATATTGTGACACGTAACATAAATGACGTCATGGTGATGTCATAATTTTAAAAACTAAAAAAAAAAAATTTCTTTTGACTTTTCTGCCCCTTCTTCTTCTTCTCTCAACCGAAGTTTCTTCTTCTTGTTTGACAGTGATAGTAACAATTTTTTCTACCACTCTTTTCCTTCCTCAACCTTAAAACTCTTCTATTCCATTTTTTTTTTGTTTGTTCAATTTATTAAAGGGTACATATTCAGTTCAAATGTTGGTGAGATAATTCTTATAGACGATTAATTAATTTTGCAGAACAAATATTTCCTTATGCCATTGATTTACCGTATCTGATGAAGTTTAGCAAGCCTTAACATAGGCATTTGGTTCGATTTCCCAAAATCACCCACTGCAATTGCATATCCAAAGGAAGAGTGGTAGAATCTCAATATCTACGATTTTTTTTCTTAGTTCCAATATTACAACCTTCTTTTTCATAAATACAAAATATGATTCAAGCTAACTTCAAAAAACATTGCATTGCATCATTTAACAAAACACTAAAAAAAAAAAAAGGAAACCCACAAGATAATCCAATAAATCTCCCCCTTCTAGAAACACCATTGATTTATCTAGTAAAATATGATTTATCACCATTGATTTATCACTAAAGAAAAAAGAAACACACAAGTCATTGCAACATGACGGAAGATAAGAACCTCGAAATTAGGTCTAAAGGGTCACAATGCAAAACCTTGTAGATCGAATGAAGTTAAACCCAGAAAAAAGACCAAGTTATAAAATCTTAACGGAGATTGATACAAAACAAACTTACTGGTTTAAGATAGATTCTCTGAGAACCAGAGAATGATTTCTAAACCCAAACTTGTTTCTACAAGTGGAGAAGAGGAAACGAACACGAGAACCAAAGGTGAATAAAAGATGACAAATTTTGCAGTTAATTCATAGGAAGACAAAAAATCATTGATTGTCACTCCGATGCCATTTTTAGGCCAAAAAGAAGGCTAATGTCGGCGGCAATGGAGGCAACAACTTGGGTTGAGGGAGGAAGAAGAAAGAAGAAAGGAAAAAAAAAGAACCTCAAAAAAATGGGGAGGAGAAAAGTCAAAAGAAATTTTTTAATTTTTTTTCTAAATTATGACATTATCATGACATCATTTATGCCATATGTCACAATATTATTCTACCACGCGTCCTAAACTTAATAGCGTTAGACTTAGATACCGATTTAGTTAACTGAAAAAGAGTTTGGATACTAATCTGGGACAAAAAAAACCGTAAGTACCAATCTGAGAAAAGTAGATAAATTCAAGTACTAATTTATTTTTGACCCTATTTTTGAATTTTATTTTTATTCTTTTGAATATTAATTTGTAAATTATTTATTGATGTGGCATATAAGATAAATAATAACATGTAACTTGAATTACATGTGAATTGTCACGCGAGCTGTTATGTCAATATTGTTAAAAGAATTTTTTTTAGTTAACATTTCAATTAAAAAACAATTTCACTCTTATAAAAAAATTAAGTACTAATATTAACTAAAAAATAGAATAGAAATTAAATTGATAAAATATGTGATAAATCAATCATATATAAAAAAGGGGAAGTAATTATCTAAAATGGGTAGGCCAAAGTGACCGAATCTGTAAAAGCATCTTCCAAATCCAAACTAGCATCTTGGTTTAGGCTTCTGCCTCACATCAAAACCTATACGAGATAGTATGGCTAACATTACAAAAATACTAATTTATTATGCTCTCAAGATATAAGCAACTAGGAAAGCTTCCTATTCTTGCCCAATATTGATGTATTACAATGTATAAACATTTTATTTAAAAAAATAAAAATAAATACAAAATGATTTTTAGTTTAATGAGAGATAATCAATCACTTTATTTACTGCCATTATGAAATAGGGCAAAAAGAAAAGAAAAATTAGTTTTGGCGACCATGGTTTTCAGAACCAAATAATCGGTGGCTGGTTAGGTTTGATTTAGGATGAAAAGACTATTGGAGAAAAGAAACAAAACCGGTAAATTAGGTAAGACCTAATGCAATATGAAGTAATTCCATGCCACTAATTGAGTGAAATAACAACTGATAATTGGAGGTTCATTGATGCTTAATTAGGATGTGATGTGCTATGAGAGATTCCACTCTTCTGACTAAGATTAACATGCTATAATAAATTCACACAGAATGATTGGTTTCACTCTTATTTTTGTAGGAATGATTTATTGCTATTGTAGAAGCCCAAATTGCCCGGGCCCAATTATATGAAAACCCAACCAAACCTCTAAACCCACTAAAACCCTTAACCCATGACCCATTTACATCTACCCAAACCCAATTCAAAAGCCCATTAAGCCCCAAAAAAACCTAACCCAAAAAAAAAAAAAAAAAAAAAAAAAAAAAACCTACCCCAAAAAACCTAACCCAAAAAAAAAAAAAGAAGAAAAAGAAAAACCTAACAAAAAAGATAAAAAAACCTAGCCACCTAACCACTTTCTCACTTGCCCCATTTTTCCTCTCATTGTCTACCACCACCACTTACAAAATAGAAAAAAAAATAGAAAATCATGTAAAGATGGCTATAAAAGCCATTCAAAATCATGTAAAAAAGGAAGAAGGGAGGATTTTACAAAGATTGAAGAAGAAAAAACACAAAAATCCCTTCAAATTTTGAACACAAAAGAAACATCAATAAAAAGGTTGCATTTTTTTCTTTTTTCCTCTTCTTTCGAATCTTTTTTCTTTTTTTTTTTGTGTTGTTTTTTTTCTTTCTTTATATATACATATATTGTTAAAAATTATTTACCTTTTTCCTACCACCGCCGGTGGCGATTGATGTCGATGATTTGGATGACGACGATCGACGATGATGACCCCCCCTTGGCGGATTTCTTTCCCCCTCCTTCTCTCTTCCTCTCTCTTTTTTCATTTATTTTTCGATTTACCTTGGATTTCATATTATTTTGCTACTTAATTTAGCTTTAAATATTAATCATGTTATATATGTAATATTGTTATCACTATTATTTTTATATATTGTTATTATTATATTATATTTAGCTATTTATATATATATTTTCTTTATGTTTCGTTTCTTACTATTATATGCATATATATCTATTATTATATTTATTATTAATATTGTTAGCATTAGTACTTTTACTTAATGTGTATGTAGATATACATGTACATATTATTAGCTTTTATCATATGTGTATATTGTATATATTATATTTATATTATATATATATTCTTAATGTTATTAGTTGTATACTTCTTGTATATTTCCATGTATATATTTTATATTGTCTCATGTACATACTCAAATACTATTATATATATACGTATTTTTAATACCATATCATGTATATATTATTATATTTATTTTATCCTATTATATTTATTATTAATATTAGTACACATATTTTATTATAGGAGTATATATATTCTTTTCTTTATATAGTATTATTTTCATATATCGTTATATTTATTATTATACTTATCATTTTCTCTATTGTTACTTACTATTTTGTTTTAAATTATTATGTATTATTTGGTATATATCGTATTTTATTATTACTCTTATTATCATTATTAGTACATGTCCATTATATATGTAGATATTTTTAATACATATAAGTACATATTCATGTAGTGTCGTTAGCATATATATATATAAAATATATTTTTCTGTTATTAATATTTCTAATATATGTTGTATATTTTCATTTTGGTATGTCATGTATATATATATATATATATATATATGTATATGTATGTTTTATGTATATATTGTTATTTTCTATTGTCATTATGAATATATTATTTTTCTTATTATATTGGTAGTGCATCATTTCTATTTTTTTGTAAATATTAATATTGTTGTTTTAATATTCTCGGTTTTAACATTTCATTATTAATTGCATCGTTGTTTTGTATTATTTACTAATTCTTATTTTAAATAATGTTTTACTCATAATTTTAATTTCAATAAATAAGGCAACATGCCGATTTAATATTAAGTCATCGATTTCATCGCTATGTTGGGTGAATATCAATCGACTCGTGTTAAAACGGTGCGTCCTTCTCAAAAGAAAACGAAACTTGAAATTTCTCGTGTTTTGATCGAATCACGATTCAATGTTACTTTGAACTTGCAATTTTGAAAATTAAGACAATACTTGTTTAATAAGATACCAATTTTGGGCGTCGCGAGGGTGCTAATACCTTCCTCGCGCGTAACTGACTCCCGAACCCAACTTTACTTTGGCTTTTGACGTAGACCTAAATTCGGCCTTTATTTTTGTGCAAGAATAAGTTTTCTTTTCTAAAAAGGATGATTTATTAGGTGTCCGGTCACACCTGGAAAAAAGATCGGTGGCGACTCCCTTTATTAATAAAATCGAAAGTTGGTTTTCAAATGTTTAATAAATCACCATAATTAGCGACCGAAAAAGAATTTTTTTTACGTCGCTACAGCTGGCGACTCCACTGGGGACAAAACTTGCGAGTCGAGTCGAATTAAACACGTTTTGTCAAAATTTTCAAATTTCCTTGTTCAAAGTAAATATTTGGTCGTGATCCGAAAATCTCGTTTTCAAAATTCATGCATTTGTATCGTGTTGTAAATATTTCTTCTAACTTGTTATTTGGTTGTTTTTCAGTTTTCAATTTTTATGGTTTTAATTTTGGTTTAGTTTCTTTAAGTAAAACGTAAAGGTTTATGAGTTTTTCCCCACACACCGTGCACTTGCATTTTCGCATAACATGAGCTCTCTACCCGGGCTCCGTCCGTTTAAGTGAAAGTAAACGCTACGCCTTCGTGAGTTAACTCGTCCCTCCGTACAGGCTAGTGAATACTTTCGGGTTACATATGACTTATGCTTTCGTGAGTTAACTTGTCCCTCCGCATAGGCATAAGTAAATGTAATCCCTCGAATTGAACTCGTGAGCCTGTGATGGGTTATGACTGAGGCTTCGTACTAATCTTAGCAGATGACAGTACGGACAATTCGAGTACCTATCTAGACCAAAACCGCATATAATAAACTATACGAGCCACCTAACTAGAGCCATGCCGAACCTCCGCTCGTTTAGTAGTCACCAAAATAAGTACACGGAAAAGCACATCTTACCTTCTATTTCTTTTACATTTGTGCTTTCTAAGCAAGGGAATCGAGTCCATTGGACCAAATAGCTTAATTTGTTAGATTTTCCACAGCTTTTCTCTGTTTATATGTGTTGCGCTAACCAAGGTCGTTTATGCGTATTTTTATTTTTCATCACGCATCGAAGGCATCTTGTTAGGAAGGTGTTGATTAGAGATTGGTTGCCAAAACGGGTTTCTAATGGAGGAGTCAATTATACGAGTGACCAAACGTTGTGTAATACTCCTTTGATTAAGGAAATGCCTAAATAGGGGCTATCTTGAAATTAACACCAAATTTTTGCATATTCATTCATGATCGACATTCATTTAACATTCATGCATTCATTTATGCATTCATTCATTCATTGCATATTCCATACTCGTCATTGAGGTTAAAACATACAATTCACTAGTTGTGCATACCATACGGAAACCGGGGACATTCCACGAAAAGCGCCTAGCCTTTAAGAGAAGAGTTCGGGGACTCATTGATGCGGTATCCTATGATTCGATAGTGCCAGAATGCAACTGGGAACCCATTCCCTAACCATACCGAAAGGGATATGAGCATAGTGGGGAAAGTGGACGAATGGAAAGTCGGAAGATGGGTTCTTGAAATAAAAACACCTCTGCAGAGAATCAGGAGGTACTAGTTAAGAAAGGATTACTTTGTCACCCGATAGAATTCTCGGAGAAGAAGGTCAAAGTTTTTGCAATTTCCATGGAATTGTGGGATCGACATTCGATCGTGTGAGGAATTTAAAAGGTTGCTTCAAGACCGGATGGATAATAAGGAGATTAAGGTCCTTAACAAAGGGAAGAGACTAATGAAAGAGAAGTATGCGCCTCGATAGCGATCATCGTCCCCTTATAATACTGATCGACTGTTAGTAATTTATTACGATCGACGAAAGAGTGGTGAAACCAAAATGATAATCAAAGTACCGTCTCCTTTCCTTACAAGGACAATAAAGCGATACCATGGAAATATGACGTTAATATTGTCACACCAAGATGAAAAGCCTAAAGCCATGATTGGAAGCGTCGGGGAAGTAGGTCATTTCACTCTTAGTGGAAGATGTTATTCGAAAGGAGATAAAGAAGAACAAAGGACTTGAAACAGAAAGGAAAAGCACCGATGCGTGGATGATGATGAGCATGAAACTACGCTGGACAAGAAGCTAAAAATCACGTGGACGAGGAGGAAGCACAGAATTCTTAAAATTTATCAAGCATAGTGGTAGAATAATTGAGTAAGCGACCGGTCGAATCTCAGATATTATCTCTGCTGTTGAATTCGAACCACACCAAACGCTCTGCTGAAAGTGTTAAATCAAGCTTATGTGGCAAACAATGTATCCGTTGAAAAAGCCGACTAGATGGATGAACAACTTGAATGCGGATAATTTCATTTCTTTTAGTGATGATGAAATATAGCCCAATGGTAGAGGCTCGATGAAAGCGCGCATATCACGACTCACCGCAAGGGCTACATAATACCGAACGTGCTCATCGATAATGGGTCAGCGTTAAATGTTATGCCATTGGCCACGCTTTTGAATCCGATGGATTTGTCCTACTTAAGGCCCTGTCATTCCACGGTAAGGGCATTCGACGAGACGAGGCGCGAAGTCATGGGAAAGATCGAAATCCTTTGAAAGTGGGCCCTACATTTATGATGTCGAGTTCCAAGTCATGGACATTACACCTCTTATAAGCGCCTTTTGGGAAGACCACGGATCCATTCTCGCTGGAGCGGTCCCATCATCCCTCCATCAAAAGGTGAAATTTATCATGGACGGTTGTTTGGTCACTGTCGAGGAGAAGAAGACACATCGTCGATCTGTCTCTCGATGCACCGTACTGAAGTGAACAAAGACGCATTGGAATGTTCCTTCCGATCCCTTGAATTTGTCAATGCCACTTTTGTCGTTGAGGAAACAAATTCGGTACCAAACCGCCGAGAAATACTAGAATGGGTGTCAAATTGATGATGGGAAGGGAGCTCGGCGAGAAGAGGTTTAGGAGATATCTGCAAGGAATAGTCGGGCTTTAAAGCCGATTACACCACGTGGCTCGATACGGTTTGGGGTTCCAAATGACATGCGTCAAAGAAGAAGACAAAGAAAAAAATCGGGAAAGAAGGATTGCAAGAACTTTGGGCGAGAACCGAATGGGAACCAATAGAGTACCCTCATTTGTCAAAAACATTTACATCTACGGGAATGATGTACCCTGGACAAGATAGTCCACGAAACACGCTATGGTTAATTGAAAAGGGTCTTCAAAATGTCAGTATAAATGTTATTGACAAAGGGGCTGATGTGAGTAAAGACGTCTCGAGGATACGCCCTTGTCCTCCTGGTTTCATGTTGAACAATTGGACTACCGAGGACCTTCTTGTAGTTTATAAGTCTTCAAAGTAATGCTCAAACGTTAAAATTCTGTTATGTCCTTAGATATAATAGAATTATTTTGTAAGAGCCTGCATTCGCTCTTTATCATTCAAATGAATATCAATGAAGATGCATTTCGTCATAATCTTTCACATTATCACTAATTTCATAATCATTTTCTCATGTCATAGCCAATCCTTACATTTGCCTCATCCTATGCCATAACATTTTGTTTGTTGGTTTCAATACTTGGATGCCCCTCTATAGTTCCCTTTTCCATTCAACTTTCAGGTGCTCAGATGTCAACAACATGAACAAACCCGTTCTGAGTCCCGAAATTGATTTTGAGAAGGTTTGTTTGTTTAGGAGAATTGAAGCCAAGAAAACGCCAAGACTATGTCTCGTCTCGATTTGCTAAGAATGGTGGAACAAGAGGATGAACAGATTTTGCCTCATCAAGAATCTGTTGAAATAATAAATCTGAACCGAAGAAAGGAGGCAAGAAGTGAAGATTGGGACTTCTATTTCGGGGCACTAGGCATAATTTGATTGCTTTGCTCGAATACAAAGATGTATTCGTATGGTCATATCAGACATGCCAGATTGGATGAAGATATAGCGGTCCATAAGCTCCCATTAAAGCCGAATGCAAGCCCATTCAACAAAAGCTAAGACGGATGAGGTTTGAGATGTTGTTGAAGATAAAAGTGGAAGTCAAGAAGCAATTTGATCTTGGCTTCCTACAAGCCTCAAATATCCGAATGGGTGGCTAACATAGTCTCGATACCAAAGAAAGATGGCAAAGTACGAATATCGTGGATTATCGTGACTGAATCGAGCAAGTCCTAAAGATAATTTTCCTTACCACTCATTGATACGTTGGTGGATAACACAACAAAACATTCATTGTTTTCTTTCATGGACGGATTCTCGTGGTATAATCGGATCAAGATGGCCCCGAGGATATGGAGAAAACTACCTTCATAACAATGTGGAGAACATTCGCTACAAGGTGATGCCATTTGGGTTAAAGAATCTTTGGAGCAACATATCGAGGGCTATGGTAACGTTATTCCATGACATGATGCATAAGGAAATAGAGGTCTACGTCTACGATATGATTGCTAAATCCCGAGGGGAGGAAGGAAGAGCATGTAGTGAACCTGAAGAAATTGTTCGACAGACTGAGAAAGTTTCAGCTAAGGCTCAATCCGGCCAAATGTACGTTTGGGGCTACCTCGGGAAAGTTGCTAGGCTTCATTGTCAGTGAAAGAGGTATCGAAGTTGATCCAGATAAAATAAAAGCCATCCAAGAATTACCACCTCCGCGCACGCAAATGGAAGTTAGAGGATTTTTAGGGAGATTAAACTACATCGCTCGATTTATCGCTCAACTTACCAACCAATGCGACCCAATCTTTCGGCTTCTTCGAAAACATAACCCGGAAGAATGGAACGAGGAATGCCAGGTAGCCTTTGATAAGATAAAACAATATTTGTCCAGTCCTCCAGTGCTAGTACCGCCAACTCCTGGAAGACCATTGATATTGTATTTGACTGTGTTCGAAAGTTCAATGGGTTACGTACTGGGGCAACACGACGAGTCGAAAGAAAGAAAAGCGATCTACTACCTCGAAAAAGTTCATCGAATATGAGGCAAAATATTCGTCCATTGAGAAATATTGTTGCGCTCTGGTTTGGGTAGCTCGGAGACTCAGACAATACATGTTGTATCACACGACATGGCTAATTTCAAAGCTGGACCCAATAAAATACGTGATGGAATCGCCGGCACTATCGGGAAGAATGGCACGATGGCGCATCCTCCTTTCTAATATGATATTGCCTATGTAAGTCAAAAGTCGATAAAAGGAGAGCAATAGTGACTTCTTAGCAACTCGAACGACAGAGGAATATGAGCCTTTAAGATTCAATTTCCCGACGAAGACTTAATATGCATCACGAAATAGAATCGAGTCATCAAAGAGAAGTCATGGAAGATGTGCTTTGATGGTGCGTCAAATGCTTTAGGGCATGGAATTGGAGCAATCCTGGTATCACCAGACGGGAATCATTATCCGTTCACCACAAGACTGAACTTCTTCTGTACCAATAATATCGCAGAATATGAGGCTCAGATCATGGGGCTTCGTGCGACTATCGAACGGAACATCAAGATCTTGGAGGTGTACGGGGACTCACCCTAGTGATTTACCAAATTCGTGGAGAGTGGGAAGTGAGAGACTCAAAATTGATTAAGTACAGTGATTTAGTGGCTGGATTGATCAAGGAATTCAAAGAAATAGCTTTTCATTACTTCCCACGAGAAGAGAACCAATGGTGATGCCACGCCACTTTGGCTTCAATGTTCAAAGCAAGTAAAGAAGCGAAATAATGCCCTCAAAATGAGCATATCGAGGTCCCCGCACACCGTTGTAGCATTGAGAAAGAAGTAGACAGACGGCCTTGGTTCCATGATATCTTAGAATATATCAAGAATCAAAGGTATCCCGAACAAGCGAATGAGAACGATAAAAGAACAATTAGAAGAATGGCGGTGGATTTGTTCTTGATGGGATATCCCAGATAAAAGAGGAAAGGATCGATGCTTTTGAGATGTGTGGATGATGTTGAAGCCGAAAAATACTTGAAGAGGTCCATGAGGAATTTACAAAACGCATGCCAATGGTTTCAATATGGCGAAAGATCATGAGACTCGATTATTATTGGTGACAATGGAAAATGATGAATCAATTTTGCGAAAAATGCCACAAATGTCAAATCTATGGCGATAAAATTCATGTAGCCCTTCACCCTTCATGTCATGATTTCTCCGTGGCATTTTTCTATGTGAGGCATGGATGTCATAGGGCCAATTTCTCCAAAAGCATCAAATGGACATCGATTCGTTTTTGTGGTCATTGATTACTTCACAAAATGGATAGATGCCGCTTCGTTTGCCAATGTGACGAGGACTGCAGTTTGCAGGTTTTTGAAAAAGGAAATCATTTGCCGGTATGGTTTGTCTGAAAGAATCATTTCAGATAGTGCCACGAATCGAACAATAAGATGATGAAAGAAGTGTGTGCGGTTCCAAATAAAGCATCATAACTCCTCGCCCTATTGCCCAAAGATGAACGGGGCAGTTGAAGCAGCCAATAAAAATATTAAGAGGGTCATTGGGAAAATAACTGAGACATATAAAGATTGGCACGAAGCTTCCATTTGCTTTGTTTGCATATCGCACATCTGTGCGAACATCTACGGAGCAACTCCTTTCTCTCGGCTTACGGAATGGAAGTCGTGCTACCTATTGAGGTTGAGATCCCTCCTGCGAGTCTTAATGGAATTAAAGTTAGAAGAAGCGAATGGGTTCGAACTCGATATGATTAGTTGAACCTCATCGAAGAAAAACGTCTAAGAGCAATTTGTCACGAGCAGATGTACCAGAAGAGAATGATCGCGCCCATGACAAGAAAGTATGGCCAAGAGAATTCCACGAAGGAGAACTCGATCGAGGAAGATTCTCCCAATCTGAAGGACCTGCGAGGAAAATGGGCACCAAATTGGGAAGGACCATACGTCGTAAAGAAGGCATTTTCGGAGGACCTTTGATCCTTACCGAGATGGATGGCAAGGAGCTCACGAATCCAGTGAACTCGAGATCTTTGTGAAGAAATATTATGTTTGAGATGAAAACCGAAAAGGGCATCAAAAAAAAAAGGATCAAGGCGAAAACCCGCAAAGGCGTCTTGATTAGCACAAAAGATTAGGATGAAAACCCGAGAGGCGTCCTAATGAGGTAAACTCGCTTAAAAAGCGTGGCGTTTAACAATGGGTCAAACAGTGAGACTACGAGATTTGAAGCATTTCGAAAGCTCAAATCTTCTACGCAAGAAGCCGCTTCGAAAAGATTTTGATTGAGGAACGAGGAAGAGTTCATGTGTTGAATATCTAGAGCATTTGTATCCGCTTGAATACGATCCTTTCTTTCTTTTGACATTTTTACTCTCATTGGTTAACTTTCTTTGTTTGCCACATTTGAAATAGATGAATATGAAATATCATTTTGTCCCTATCGACCTTTTCATGCATCTCATTATGTGTTTATTTACATGATAAATGGTGAAATGACATACTCTAAGCAAAAGAAATGTTAAGCATTACGGATGAAAATTTGATAAGCACAAGAGTCTCAAAGTAAGAACAAAGTTCAATCGGGGGCAAAAGAGTGATATCGAGAAACGTCGATTACTCGTGAAGCTTGAAGACAGGTATAAGGCCTGAAGAGAAAGTCGAGAATCAAAGCAATGAACACAGATCCTCAACAATTGTGGCTAAATGGACATATGACAAACATGCTTAAGGAGCACTGCATAATCATGTAGGCATAAAAGCATTTAAGACAAACATGTGCATATCATGATAACATCATACATGGCATATCTGGTACTCCAACAGAGCAAGAAATCTTGAATGAGAGTCGAATCGAATCAAAGGAAAAGACACCAATTCTACCAAAGGATGTGTTTTGGTATTTTGATGTTTTTAATTCATGCTTTTCAAGGAAAATCAACTCATATTGCGAGAGATGAGTTGAGCCTCAAGACACGTTGAGGTATTTTTAATTGTTGTTTTCAAAATCAACTCATATTGCGAAGTGAGTTGAGCCTCGGGACACGTTGAGGTATTTTTAGTTTTAAATTGACTCATATTAGCGAGAGGTGAATTAAGCCTTTTAATTTTTGTTTTCAAAATCAACTCATATTGCTAGAGGTGAGTTGAGCCTCGGGGCACGCTGAGGTATTTTCAATTTTTGTGTTTTAATCAACTCATATTGCGAGAGATGAGTTGAGCCTCAAGACACGTTGAGGTATTTTTAATTTTTGTTTTCAAAATCAACTCATATTGCGAGAAGTGAGTTGAGCCTCGGGGCACGCTGAAGTATTTTTAGTTTATGTTTTAAATTGACTCATATTGCGAGAGGTGAGTTAAGCCTTTTAATTTTTGTTTTTCAAAATCAACTCATATTGCTAGAGGTGAGTTGAGCCTCGGGGCACGCTGAGGTATTTTCAATTTTTGTGTTTTAATTTCAACTCATATTGCGAGAGGTGAGTTGAGCCTCAGGTCACGCTGAGGTATTTTCAATTCTGCTTTTCAATTTACGTTGTTCAAGAATCAACTCATATTAAGAGAGGTAGGTTGAACCTTTTAATTTCTACTTTTTCAAAATCAACTCATATTGTGAGAGGTGAGTTGAGCCTCGAGGCACGCCGAGGTATTTTCAATTTTATGTTTTAATTTCAACTCAGATTGCGAGAGGCGAGTTGAGCCTCGTGTCACACGCCGAGGTATTTTCAATTCCGCTTTTCAATTTCATCTTTCAAAAAAATCAACTCATATTGCGAGAGGTGAGTTGAGCCCCGTGACACGCCGAGGTAATTTCAATTTCATTGTCAAAAAATCAACTCAGATTGCAGTGGCGAGTTGAGCCTCGTGTCACACGCCGAGGTATTTTCAATTTCCGTTTTCAATTTTTGCCTTTCAAAAAATCAACTCATATTGCGAGAGGTGAGTTGAGCCTCGTGACACTGTTGAGGTAATTTCAATTCTGTTGTCAAAAAGTCAACTCAGATTAGAGAGGTGAGTTGAGCCTCGAGATCACACGCCGAGGTATTTTCAATTTCCATTTTCAATTTCGCCTTTAAAAAAAAAATCAACTCATATTGCGAGAGGTGAGTTGAGCCTCGGGACACGTTGAGGTAATTTCAATTTCTTTTCAAAATTCAACTCATATTGCGAGAAATGAGTTGAGCCTCAAGACACGTTGAGGTATTTTTAATTTCGCTTTCAAAAATCAACTTATATTGCGAGAGGTGAGTTGACCCTTGGCTCATCTTGTTGAGCTATTTTCAATTTCTATCTTTCAAAAAATCAACTCATATTGCGAGAGGTGAGTTGAGCTTGAGATCACACACTGAGGTATTTTTTCAATTTATATTTTTCAAAAAATCAACTCACATTGCGAGATGTGAGTTGAGCCTCGAAGTTACATGTCGAGGTATTTTCAAAATCTATTTTTCAAATTCATTTTCAAAAATCAACTCATATTGCGAGAAGTGAGTTGAGCCTTGGCTCACGTCTTGAGCTATTTTCAATTCTTTTTTTTCAAAAAATTCAACTCATATTATGAGAGAGGTGAGTTGAGCTTTTTAATTTCTCGAGAGTTGAGTTGAGTCTTTTAATTTCTTTTTCAAAAATCAACTCATATTGCGAGAGGTGAGTTGAACCTCCAATCACATATCGAGGTATTTTCAAAATCGCTTTTCAAGTTAAGTTTAAAAAATCAACTCATATTGCGAGAGGTGAGTTGAGCCTTGGCTCACGCTACCGAGCTATTTTCAATTTCTGCTTTTAATGTCTGCTTTTAGAGAGTCAATTCATATTGCAAAAAATGAGTTGAGCTCAGGATCACATGCCGAGTAGAGAATAAAGATTGAAGCTGATTGAAGATGTCAGATTCTGCCTCCTTAAAGTTGCAGTGGAGTTGATCGAGGGCATCAGATCTTGCCTTTCTGGAGTCGCAGAAGAGAAGACCAAAACCTTATCTCACTGAAGCGATAGAAGAGCATATTGAAATTGTAGATCTTATCTTTCTGAAGTTACAGTGAAGCGGATCGAAGCCACAAATCTCATATCCTTGAAGTTACATTGGAACAGATTGAAGCTACAAGGCATATCTCCGAATTTGCGTGGATTGAACCAAAGCTACAAGATGCGGTGGATGAAAAGAGACTAACTAAACAAGAAGAGTTCCAAATCAAGTCAAGACCTAGCAAGACCGGCAAGTTTGGTCTTCTTGAAAGTCTTTGCTCTATTATCGTTGCACGACAATGAGCAAAGAGGGCATATGAAAGCCCAAATTGCCCGGCCCAATTATATGAAAACCCAACCAAACCTCTAAACCCACTAAAACCCTTAACCCATGACCCATTTACATCTACCCAAACCCAATTCAAAAGCCCATTAAGCCCCCAAAAAAAACCTAACCCAAAAAAAAAAAAAGAAAAAAAAAGAAAAAGAAAAACTTACCCCAAAAAAACCTAACCCCCAAAAAAAAAAAAAGAAAAAAAAAAAACCTAACAAAAAAGATAAAAAACCTAGCCACCTAACCACTTTCCCACTTGCCCCATTTTTCCTCCCATTGTCTACCACCACCACCTACAAAATAGAAAAAAAAATAGAAAATCATGTAAAAGATGGCTATAAAAGCCATTCAAAAATCATGTAAAAAAGGAAGAAGGAGGATTTTACAAAGATTGAAGAAGAAAAAACACAAAAATCCTTCAAATTTTGAACACAAAAGAAACATCAATAAAAGGTTGCATTTTTTCTTTTTCCTCTTCTTTCGAATCTTTTTCTTTCTTTTTTTGTGTTGTTTTTTTCTTTCTTTATATATACATATATTGTTAAAAATTATTTATTTTTTCCGCCACCGTGGGCGGTGGCGACGATGGTCGGTGATTTGGCGGCACGACGATCGACGGTGACCGCCCCCCTTGGCGGATTTCTTTCCCCCTCCTTCTCTCTTCCTCTCTCTTCTTTTCATTTATTTTCGTATTTACCTTGGATTTCATATTATTTTGCTACTTAATTTAGCTTTAAATATTAATCATGTTATATATGTAATATTGTTATCACTATTATTTTTATATATTGTTATTATTATATTATATTTAGCTATTTATATATATATTTTCTTTATGTTTCGTTTCTTACTATTATATGCATATATATCTATTATTATATTTATTATTAATATTGTTAGCATTAGTACTTTTACTTAATGTGTATGTAGATATACATGTACATATTATTAGCTTTTATCATATGTGTATATGTGTATATATTATATTTATATTATATATATATTCTTAATGTTATTAGTTGTATACTTCTTGTATATTTCCATGTATATATTTTATATTGTCTCATGTACATACTCAAAATACTATTATATATATACTATTTTAATACCATATCATGTATATATTATTATATTTATTTTATCCCTATTATATTTATTATTAATATTAGTACACATATTTTATTATAGGAGTATATATATTTTTTCTTTATATAGTATTATTTTCATATATCGTTATATTTATTATTATACTTATCATTTTTCTCTATTGTTACTTACTATTTTGTTTTAAATTATTATGTATTATTTGGTATATATCGTCTTTTATTATTACTCTTATTATCATTATTAGTACATTTCCATTATATATGTAGATATTTTAATACATATAAGTACATATTCATGTAGTGTCGTTAGCATATATATATAAAATATATTTTTCTGTTATTAATATTTCTAATATATGTTGTATATTTTCATTTTGGTATGTCATGTATATATATATATATATATATATATATATATATATGTATGTTTTATGTATATATTGTTATTTTCTATTGTCATTATGAATATATTATTTTTCTTATTATATTGGTAGTACATCATTTCTATTTTTTTGTAAATATTAATATTGTTGTTTTAATATTCTCGCTTTTAACATTTCATTATTAATTGCATCGTTGTTTTGTATTATTTACAATTCTTATTTTAAATAATGTTTTACTCATAATTTTAATTTCAATAAATAAGGCAACATGCCGATTTAATATTAAGTCATCGATTTCATCGCTATGTTGGGTGAATATCAATCGACTCGTGTTAAAACGGTACGTCCTTCTCAAAAGAAAACGAAACTTGAAATTTCTCGTGTTTTGATCGGATCACGATTCAATGTTACTTTGAACTTGCAATTTTGAAAATTAAGACAATACTTGTTTAATAAGATACCAATTTTGGGCGTCGCGAGGGTGCTAATACCTTCCTCACAGAATCGACTCGAACCCAACTTTACTTTGGCTTTTGACGTAGACCTAAATTCGCCTTCATTTTGTGTAAGAATAAGTTTTCTTTTCTAAAAAGGATGATTTATTAGGTGTCCGGTCACACTTGGAAAAAAGATCGGTGGCGACTCCCTTTATTAATAAAATCGAAAGTTGGTTTTCAAATGTTTAATAAATCACCACAATTAGCGACCGAAAGAGAATTTTTTTTACGTCGCTACAGCTCTCAAGTACACATCTATATCTAGGTCCAGCTCCATAACTAGATAATCTATTTCTACCATTTAAATTACATTACCAAGAAAAGAATTGATAAACTTGGTGAGGATATTACTCATTATTGTGTCCAAAAGCTGTATCATGTTGGAATATTTGGGATAAACCTGTTGAAGTTTTTAATATGGATTTTCTTGATTGTTTGAAGCAGATAGTCGCAAGGGCCTCTGGGTCCATCTTGGAAGAATTTTGTTTGAAGTATTGGCGCCTGTGGTGGACAAGGAATGAGTTTTTGTGGATGAATGTTGAAGTTCCAGGGCCACGTCTAATGTTATCTAGATTGTTTATGTAATAAAAGGTGCAAAAATAAAAAAAAGAATATCAAGATTGTTTATGTAATTCAACCTCAGCCTACGTTTACGGGACATTACCCAAAGTAATTATCCACTATATATCTTTCTCACAGTACAATCAATGATTTAAGTCCTAACACTGGTTTAACATTCACCAATTTAGCAACCTCACCATTATATAAAGACTAAATCACTCTCCTACCAAACTTTCCCTTCGAAAGTTTAGCTTTACTACTCAAGAGACTGTCTTGGTTGCTTACAGAAATAATGCACACATACATGTTCCTAACTTGAACCAATTTGTGCTCTATCAAGCTCTTAATCTCTCGGTTTACTTTAACCTAGATAAAACTTAAGTTTATATACTAATTAAGTTTTACTTACATAAAAATCATATCCAAAGTCTTCAAAGATAGAAAGTGACTTTATTTGTTCTGTAACTTGACTTAATCCGCAATAAATCAATTTTCAAGTCTTCAACTTCAATTCTTTTAGTATGCATGTATTAGGCTTTACTCATCCAATTAACATCAAAACTAATAGCCCAATATTTTTGTTCTAAAATTTATCTAATTCTTCAAATAATCAAATATGAAAATGAAACAATGCATGCACTGTTTCAACCACAAAATTAACCTTCTCTTCAAATATGTCAATACAATTATTCATACTTTCTACCTTTCAATTTGTATTGTTTTGATTTCTAAAAAGTTGATGTAAATAAATAAGTATATTATAAATGCATTAAATAGCATTTATGTGTTGTAAGTGCTAAATAACATTTTTGCTTTGATAATCATATTTAAAGTAATTTTCAATATATTATTTTAATTAATATTATTGTAAAAATTATATTTAATTTTTAGATTTTAGTTTAAATATTATATTAATAATTTATCATATTATATGCATTATCCTTGCTTTGAAGGTACTACGGCTTTATAATAATAAAGTTTCAAATTGAGTATAAATCAATGTTATCTTTTTGTGCTGTTTTAAACAATATGTTTTTCTTTCTGATAGTTTACAATTGATTAAGGCTTAATGCTTGGCCTTCCATTTTTATTTTCATTTGCTTACTTAAAACATTATTTCTTTATTTTATTTAGTCAAATTTTTGCAATAGTGTTGAAAAGTTATTGACATGTATCGTCATTGTACCATGTGACAATTTTAGTCAAGTAGAATGTGACACATGTGTTCATGTTTATTGAAATTAATATATATATATAACTTTAAAATATTTAAATATATATAATAATTAAAAATAATTATTTAGAAAATATATCATTGACTCTAGTGTTGATTGGCATCGATTAGCCGTTGATCAAATTTTAATTTTAATTTTTAATATTTTTAAAATTTAAGATTTTTTATAGGAATTATATATATTTAGTTTTTAAAATTATTACAAATATTCTAGATTTTTTATTTTTGAATTTTTTGAATATTTTATCCATTGTTTTGAATTTTTAGATTTTTTTATATATACGGGTTTTTGAAAAAAAACACAATGTAGAAAAATAGCGGAAGAAATTGAGCATTGAACATACAAATTTAACATGGAAAAACCCTTCAAATGGGTTAAAAATCACGAGTAAAGATAATTTTACTATAATGTTAAAAGAATGAAGAGTATAAGAGGTGGAGATAAAAAACTAAACTCTAAAATCCAAAAATAAAAAACCTCAAAACGAAAACACAAATTTTTTCAAAAGTGTTATGAATTCTAATATTTTAATGGATGTGTTTTCTAATGTTCTAATATTTTAATAGACTAGATTCAGTAGATCAAAAAATTCTATTAATAAATACTAAATATATTGTACTAATAAATACTAAATCTTTTAGAAAGAAAATACATTTTGTTTAACTTGACTTACAAATAATCTCTTATTTTATTTAATAGAAATTTGGGACACAAAACTCTAACATCTTTTAATCATTATTACCATTTTTCTAGAATATATCTATTTGAAAATTTTGAGAGCTTTTAGTAATTTTCTAAGTTTTAACTTTGCTTTCAATTTTTCATAAAATTTTTGAATGTTTATATATTATTTGGAGTATTTAGAATTTACATTTATATATCTTAGATTTTAAAAATAAAATTTGAAATTTTTATATGATATATATTTTTATTTATAATTAAAATATTATACATAATATTAAAAATAAAATTGCATTGCATTCTAATATAGCGTTATGTCTTTTTTTTTTTTTACCATCATGAGCTAAGGTTAAAGTTTCTCATTCAGGTTAAACTTTTCATTAATTTTATACAAAAAGATAACAAAGAATATTGGCACAATATTAACATTAAAGTTTCAGACTCGAATTTTCATTAGTTAAAGAATTTTTATTTGCAGAAACTACTGCTTTGTTTTTTCAAAAATGTTGACACATTGTGGGAGGAGAAGTAAGCTCCTAACTCAGCATTCATAAATTCACCATTCCGAATGTTGGTTCTTCCAACAATGTGCCAACATTTTTGAAAAATTGCAGGTATAAGAAGGGTGAATTTATGAATGCTGAGTTAGGAGCTCACCCTTCTTATACCTGGAGGAGCATTTGGAGCGCTCGGGGATTGTTGGAACAAGGAATAGGATGGAGGGTTGGCAACAGTAGAAGAACCAACATTCGGAATGATGCATGCCTTCCATGACCTGGATCAGGTTGAATATAAGTTCAGAAAATAGACATTAATTATCTAAGGGTGGTTGATCTTATAGGTAGTGAATCAGCTACCTGGAAAATGGAGGTTGTGAATAACTTGTTTGATGAGGAGAAAGCAAATAGGATTCTGAACATCCTAGTAATTGGAGTTGAACAGAAGGATGAGCTTGTCTGGAGGGGTGATAATACATGAGTATATTCTGTCAAAAGCGGTTACAAATGGCTGATATCTGGGAGTTCGAAGAGGGTGGCGGGAGAGGGGATACAACATGATGTAGCTTTACAGAATTTTTATAAGAAGCTATGGAGCCTTAACATTGCCAGCAAAATTAAAATTACAGTATGGAAAATAACTAACAACTATATTCCTACTTTTGATAATCTACAAAAGAGGAACCTGACGGCAAGTAATTGTTGTCTATCTTGTCTAGTGAAAGACTAGTCGATGAGCCACGTGTTCAGAGATTGTACGTTCTCAAGGCAAGTCCTGCAAGGTGTGGGGGTAGTTTTCTCCCCCACAAGTGATGAACAAAGTTGGGAAAACTAGTTAGTTAATATGTTTATAAGTAGTAATGTGGATAAATGTAAACTAATTGCAACCGCATTCTGGGCCTTGTGGTATAACAGGAACAAGATCTACCATAATGGGGAAAGGCAAAATGTGGTTGGGCAACTGTCCTTTATTACTGCTCATAACTCAGAAAGTAACTCCCTAGAGAGGATAACAAGAAGTTTTATTATTAAGCAGGATAACAAACGGACTCCACTAGAAAAGAGACGTGATTAAAATAAATAATGATGCATCCTTTAATAGATTTTCTCAAAGGTCAGCTTTAGGATAGTATTTAGAGATAAGGAGGGGTTTATTTTGGCAGCATATGTGTACCCTAATGAATATGTGGCAGATCCAATGACGGCGGAGGCACAAGCCTGTCTTCAAGCTTTAGTGATGGCTGAAGAGTTAGGCTTCTAGAAATTGGTGGTGGAGGGAGATTCACTAACAACCGTAAAGAAAGCCCAGGAATTAGAGGAGGATAGATCTAATGTTGCTGCTCTAATAATAAAGGAGATTAAAGAGAGGTAAAGGAAGTTTGCGGAAATTATAGTTAGATTTGCACCTAGATTGGCAAATCGGATGGCACATGCAATGACGGAAGAGGGAAGAGAGTTTTCGGTGCTCGCTTATTGGATTGAGGAGGTGCCGATTAGAGTTGAGGAAGAAGTTGCAAAGGATCGAAGGGAGTATAGTGTTTGCACTGATGGGGAAGGTGGAAGGGGGGTAATGGAATTATCTGAAAGGTGAAAGGTTTAGGAATTCGTTGTCTCTTTTGATGGGATAAATCTTAGGGAAGCAGGACGATGAATCGGACTGTTTTTGGTAACTGACGATCAGTTTTCTTGGCAATGGAGGCTGCTATTTAGGGATTTGAATCGTTTCTTTTTCTGATTTTTTTTTTTTTTGCTTTTGCTTTTGCTTTGGCTTCGTCGGTGTGTTTGACTGTAATTTTTTTTTTTTTAAATTTCCTTAGCATTTGTTTAAGGCTTTAATTAGGGGCAGCCATTGTTTCTCTTTTCTAGTAGAAAAGAGACGGTGTACATGCATTTCAAGAATTAATTGAATAAGAAACCGCCAGTTTATGGTAAAAGAAAACATAGAATTTATCTTGTAATAATATTTGATGCATTAATAGTGTATACATTCTATATATTATTAGTAAATAATAGTATAATACTTTATTATTAAATGAAAAAATAAAATACTTAAAAGTAATTACTAATAATTTTATTTAAACATAATTAAATATTACTTGTAACTATTATAAATAAATATTTAAGATATCTCAAATTTAATGTTCTTAAGTTTAAGGCTTAGGATATTTGATTTAATAGTTTAGGGCTTACCGTTTAGAGTTTAGGGTTATAGCATTTATTTATAATGAATTGTTATTTAATGTTTAAATAAAATTATTAAGAATTATTTATATGTCCTCCACTATTTTTATTTTATTTAGTGATAAAAATATCGTGTTATTATTAAGTATTGATGGTGCATCAAATATAGACTTGATCATGAGTGGGGCCAATTGTCCAAGCCTGAAGGTTTACCTAAAATGTGGAAGGGTTTGGCAAAAATATAGGCTTGGACAAAAAATATGGCCTGTTTTCTAAACGAGTCAGACCTCGAGTAAGAATTTTTTGCCTGGGCCTGGCTCGAGTTTGGCTAAATTTTTTTTTCTGTTGTTGTTTTGCTATTATTTATTGTTGTTTTATTATTATTTTGCTATTATATTATTGTTATTGTTTGGACATTTTATAATTCATATTTTATTGTACTATTTTAGAGATATTTGTTTGCTAAGTTACAACTATTGTATAATTATTTTTAAATGTATTTTTAATTTATTGAGAAACATTTATTTTAATCTTTTAATGTATTATATTTTTAAATTTATTTTATATGAAAATAATATTAAAAAATTAATGAGGGCAGAATTAAACTTGACCCTAGCCATCATGCAATTTAGTTATATGTACAGTAATTCTATGTTGGACAGCATTACAATTGACAATACTTGTACAATTATAATGTTTGGATCTCTTTTAGTCATTCCTTCAATTATTTATTTCACCTTTTATTTTCATAAGGCAGAAAAATGAAGATTGATCATATTTCCAAACTTCTAAGAACTTTCGTATATCATATTTCCAGTTGATGAAAATAGTGGAAAAAGACAGAATAATTAAGTAGAGTTGGTTAGAGAGGTTATCGGAGATGCCAAAAAGTTTCCAACCTTTCAACAACAAAAATCCTGCCACACTCTTTGCTAATGTGGTTTTACTTGCCTTTCTTAGCTGCCAACAAGACTTTGGATTTTGGTTGATATATGCCTTCACAAATTTTTATTTTTTATTTTTATAAATTTCCTTAACTCTTTAGTTATTTATATATTGAATTTTATATATCCACCTTCTCATCACAAACTTTACTTAATGCTTTATATTATATTAAATTTTATAAAACTAAACCAAACATATTGTATACTCTTATATAAATTTAAGGAATTATAATAAAATATACAAAAGATATTTATAAAATTATAATAAAATGTATAAAATAATTATGAAATTTTAAGAAATTGTCCATAATTATACTTGAATAGCATTTGAGATTTAGTTTATGTATTTAAAATTTTTAAATTTAATTTTTATTTTTCAATTTAAGAATTCTTATTCAAATCATTGTTACTCTTCATCTATATAATCGCGCACTCATGCCAACTTTAAAGCAAATCATTATGAATTTAGTAAGCTCATGCACAATTGTTAAGACCGCTAAAATTAAATTTTTACTAAAAATTAAACTTGTAGATAGCAATGAGTAGGGTCAAATCTACAGTTACCAAACATAATTTTATTTTTTAATTTACAAGAAAAATAAAAATAAAATAAGAGGGTTTAAATTTGAAAAAAAAAAGGTAAAAAGAGATTGTAAAATAAAGGATAAGAAAATTAATGTAACAAAGCTCCAACTAAAAGTAAAATATCTGTTTAATTCAAGAGTTTGATCATCATTGTAAAGATGAATTTTAGTGTTTTTTGAGTTTGGGTTGTGAAATTGGTATATTATAGGCCCAAAATGGAGTTTTATAGTTTAAGTTATGATAAAAATACCGTAGTAGTTGTGTTGAAAGTCTAATCCGTAAAAACTTATCAAAATAAATTTTAAGTTCACTTTTCTCCGATTATTCACCTAAATCAATAATAAAATAAAATATAAGTTTAAATACTATAATTAATAGCTTAAATAGCATAATTGAAGGAAAAATATTACACATAATTAAGAACTTACGCACTTATCAACACATCTCATAGTCAACAAATTGTGATAAAAATTATTACCGTTATTAGTGAATGATCTAAAATTTTTATATAAAAATGTAAAAAAAAAGGGTAATCTACAAAAATAGTCACTTTTGTTTGCCCCAGGTTACATTTTAGTCACTTATGTTTGAAATATTACATTTTAGTCCCTTATGTTATTATTTTGTTACGAAGTGATCACTCTACCATTAAGTTCCGTTATCTCTCTAATGGTAATCCTATGTGGCAGTCCAACTAGATCTTAGGTGCCAACTTGGATTTCTAAATGAGATGAAAATAGATTTTAATTAAAAATTAATTAATTAAAATTTTAAACTTAAACCTTAACTAAAAAATTGTTCATCTCCTATTTTTATTTTCTTCCGTCTCTTCTTTTTTTAATAGTTTTTTTATTTGACTAGAAAAACTATTATTAAGATCAAAATAGTTGAAATTAAATTGACCTCTTCATAAAAATGGATTCAATGGAGGGTTCAGGTATGTTTTTTTTTGCATTCCTCTATCTCTTTTATTCAATACTGAAAAACAAAAGATTAAATTTTTTATTGTTTAATGAAATCCCTAAATTAAAATTCTTGAAATTAAAAAACAGTTTCTTAGATTTTTTGGTAATCCACTTGAATGCCTTCAAAAATTTTAATTTAGGGTTTTTATTAAACAATAAAAAAACTATTCTTTTGCTTTTCAGTATTGAATAAAAGAGATACAGGAATGCAAAGAAGACATGCCTGAACCTTCCATTGAATCCATCTTTATGAAGCAGTCAATTTGATTTCAACTATTTTAAACTTAATAATAATTTTTCCAGTCAAATAAAAAAAATCATTGAAAAAAGAAGAGACGAAAGAAAAATAAAAAAGATGAGATGAATAGTTTTTTTAGTTATGGTTTAGGTTTAAAAATTTTAATTAATTAAATTTTTTAATTAAAAATCTATTTTCATCTAGAAATCTAAGTTGGCACCTAAAATCTAGTTGGACTGCCACGTAGGATTACCGTTAGAGAGATAACGGAATTTGACGGTAGAGTGATCACTTCGTAACAAAATAATAACATAAGTGACTAAAACGTAACATTTCAAACATAAGTGACTAAAATGTAACCTGGACAAACAAAAGTGACTATTTTATAGATTACCCAAAAAAAATTAACTTTTAATTGCAAAACTATACTTTATTATTTTTATACATGTTTTAGTATATAAATTAGCAATAAATTAATTCAATTAGTAATATTTAGTCACTATTGTGCCTTAATTTTATCAAAGAGAAAGAAATAATTTATTTTAAAAAGTCATATTTTTACTAGAATTTTATTTATTTTTCAAAATTTAAATTTAAATTTATAATAAGCAAACTAGGCATAAATATTTACAAAAATACAAAAAGTGACATTCTATTTAATATAACGGGAGGGGTGGGATAAAGCCGTTCAAGAATCTGATTCAAATAATAATAATAATAATAATAATAATAATAATAGCCTATTAAGATTAAGGCAGAAGCCAATAATTTTGGATATTTTGCCATCCTACTACAAAAGTTGCGGAAAGTGAAGCCAAAATATAAAGCCCTTGAGCTACCTCCAGCTGGTTCAACTGCATTACCCTCATCCCACCCGTTTTGAATTCAATGTTTTACACTCAAAATTAGCTATATATTAGTATACTTTTTCTTTTATCCTTACAGGCCTGGTTCCGTTTTTTTTTTTTTTTTAAGGATTAATGGCCACATGCTACCTATTTTTTGGTCACTTTCACTAGACAAAACTCTCATGCTAAATCAACAAATAATTTATCATTGAATTAAATATTATATGACCCAAAAATTCGACGACAGACGGCTATCTTTCTAACCTAATTTCGGTAGAATTTACGCTTGGATTAAGCAATTGGGAATTTTTTTTATAGACTTGTCTGCGCAAGTAAAACAAGTAATTTACAACAAATTTGGCTGCTTCTTGTTGAAGTTATAGTAAAATACTAATACCCAAGAAATATGTACCATTATACATTTTATTTTTGAGGTCGATTGAATGAAAAGTAAAAAGTGATATTTACATATCATTTATTAAATAAAATTGTTGATAAAACTTAAATCTTGATATTTATCGAATTAATCGGGACTTTTTACTCTTGAGAAAAAAAGAGAGGGTGTTTTAATAAGCGGCGTGGCCGGCGCCTGGAAACTAAAAAAGTAGGCTAATTGAATGAAATGATGGTGTTGGTGTCCACCTCCAACTACTCCGACCCCTCTTCACAACTGCCCAGGTTTATACGTAAAATACATGTATATATTTGTGTTGGTAAACGTTAATTACTCTATTTATTGATAACGTTTTTTTTTTATCAATGAGAAACTATTGGTCTCGACCACGGTTTTCTCATGCTACATAAAGCCAGCGAATCGCTTCAACAATATCATTGCCATTGTCTCTTACACTCCTTTATTTCTAAAAGGGAAAAAACCATTAACCCTCTTCTTCCTGCTTTGCTCTTCCCATAGTCATGGGGGCTCACCCTTGTTTTCAACCTGTTTCGAAATGTATCAGCGAGGGAAGATCAAATCAGACGGTGGCTGCTGATTTTGATGGAACCCTTCTTGTGTCACGTAGTGCTTTCCCTTACTACATGCTTATTGCCCTCGAAGCTGGCAGCCTGTTAAGAGCACTGCTTCTCTTACTATCCGTTCCAGTCGTGTATTTTACCTACTTGTTCATCTCTGAATCTTTCGCCATTAATACCTTCATTTTCATCTCCTTTGCCGGGTTAAAGATAAGAGACATTGAGCTGGTTTCCAGGTCTGTGTTGCCAAAGTTTTATACAGACGATGTTCACCCCGAGACTTGGAGAGTTTTCAGCTCCTTTGGTAAAAGATACATTATTACCGCAAATCCTAGAATAATGGTGGAACCTTTTGCCAAGATATTTCTAGGAGCTGACAAGGTTATTGGAACGGAGCTGCAAGTGACAAAAACAGGCAGGGCAACTGGGTTTACAATTAAACCAGGAGTTCTCGTCGGAGAACACAAAAGGGCTGCCATCTTGAAGGAATTTGGCACTGAATTACCAGATTTAGGCCTGGGAGACAGAGAAACTGACCATTATTTCATGTCATTATGCAAGGTTCTTAATCACATAACAAACCCTTCCCTTTTCTTTACCGTCATAATAATTGAACTTTTCAAGCTGTTTCCTAAATTGGTATAGGTTCTTAAAACAGATTCCTCAAACATAATTATTAACTATGTGTTTACAAAAAGGTTGGTGAGAGTATTTATGCTCCATAAAGTTTTGTTTGATATTTCTCCTGATGTCTTTCTCAGCCTTTAGATAGCTGCTGGCTTTTTATAGTTACAACTTAAATTTCTAATGGTCCACATGGTCCCCTACTAATCTCTTCAATTTCGTTATACCATGATTAATGACTCGTGAAACTGAGATTGTCAACTTCAACATGCAATTTAATTTTCACATTTTCAGGCCATTTTTACTCCAATCCTATCCTTGTGATGTTCAATATGTAGTTGTAGCCATAGATATTGAAACTAATGATTCTAATCTTCGATTTAACTCTGTTTTTGTTATAAAACAAACTACCCCATATACATGACGCTAGCTAGTTTTAATTATGCATGGTCTAGCTCTTAAGTTGATGTGTTGTGTGTGTGCAGGAAGGATACATGGTGCCAAGAAGCAAATGCGAGCCATTACCAAAAACCAAGCTTCTAAGCTCTGTTATATTTCATGAAGGACGGCTGGTCCAAAGACCAACCCCATTGGCTGCCCTCTTGACCTTCCTATGGCTTCCTATTGGCTTCATCCTCTCCCTACTAAGGGTCTATCTCAACATCCCTTTGCCTGAGAGAATTGCTCGGTACAATTACATGATCCTAGGAATCAAATTGATTGTTAAGGGTACCCCACCAGCTGCACCTAAGAAAGGCCAAAGTGGAGTCCTCTTTGTTTGCAACCATAGAACAGTTTTAGACCCAGTTGTGACAGCCGTTGCCCTAGGCCGAAAAATTAGTTGCGTTACTTATAGTATTAGCAAATTCACTGAAATTATTTCCCCGATTAAAGCTGTTGCTTTATCAAGGGAAAGAGAGAAAGATGCAGCTGACATCAAGCGCCTTCTCGAAGAAGGTGACTTGGTCATATGCCCCGAAGGGACTACCTGCCGAGAACCGTTTCTGCTGAGATTCAGCGCATTGTTTGCTGAACTCACTGACAGAATCGTGCCGGTGGCGATCAATGCAAGACAAACAGTTTTTCACGGAACAACGGTTAGGGGATACAAATTGTTGGATCCTTACTTCGTTTTCATGAATCCAATGCCAACTTATGAGATCACCTTCTTGAACCAGCTGCCTGCAGAGCTCACTTGCAATGGTGGAAAGCCAGCCATTGAAGTTGCAAACTACATACAAAGGGTGCTGGCTGGAACATTGGGGTTCGAATGCACTAACTTGACAAGGAAGGACAAGTATGTTATGCTTGCAGGAACAGATGGTCGTGTTCCATCCAAGAAGGAAAAAGAACAAGAAAAGCAAAAGGCTTAAGGGGATAAATAAAAAGGAGGATCAGTATTCAGAGCTAAATTAATTTATATTGTTTTGTCTATTGTTTTCCATTATGTTAAAAACTGTCTTGACAAATAAAAAATGATTGTGATGCTAATTATAAATAGAATAGCAATGTATAATTTGCTTCTGTTTTGATACATACAAATGTTGAATGTGTTAAGCCAAATGCCTAACAATATGACACCGGTATATGCGACCCTATCTGCATTCTCATTCTTTCAGGATTTGGGATATCACCATTGTTTCAAAAGAAAGGAAATTGAATGATGATCATTAAGTTAAAGATGAACAGTCATTAATAACTTCTTTAAAATTAGCTCAGCGTCGGTGATTTTTGTGGAAATCTTCCCATTTCTTCTTAATATCTCCCATTGAATTTAACAAATGAGCAATATGACCAAGGCTACAACCTACAAGCAATCTGGATTTGGTTAACTTCAAAGCAGTAAAGAACATAAGCAATTCACGAAACAATAAATCCACCATAATTGTATCTAATAAAGTATTAGAAAATTCAGTGGACTGGTTAGGATTTGAGTGGTCCATCTTGGCAAAGGTGACCATTGACCATTGACCAATGACCGATCCCCATCTTCCTTCCTTGAAACAGCTGGATTTCTTACATCCCAGCCTCACAATTCAACTTATACTCCTGGCTGTGGAAGAAAGAGCATTGAAGTTGATACAACACTCTGTAGTTGCTTCAAATGCGGCAGTATGTTAAACACCCTGTCGGGTGTCAGACAGCCCCACAATTGCAGCACCTCTTAAATTTTGTCTGTTTAATGTAAGGGCCGAGCATTTATTATATTGTTATCTTAGTAAAACTCTGATATTTTCTTACTGATCAGTATATTGTTCAGTCTTAGAATATCCTTTTTGACGTGTGTATGGATGTGATCCTACTTATATTCTATTAAGAACATTTGATAGGCAAAAAGGGTTGCTTCAAACTTCCAAGTTCCATTACTTGGTCGTAAAGAAAGAAAATTGGAGGTTGCAATGTATACAACTCATGGAATCCAATCCAACTACTTCACCATTAGGCTATGGACAAGTTCCGATCCTTGTAGGAAAGCTTATGGGCCAGTTTGTCAACATGAGACACCTAAACGTGATATGGATTCAGATTCCATTCATCCAATAAAATATAAAAAGAGACCATGGCAAAGACAGCACCCCCAACAAAGGAAAAAATGGTCCATTTGATAGAACTTTTCGTGGGTTATTATAGCCCAATGGGCAAGCCTCGTTTAAGGATGCCAATATTTGAACTGGGTACATTTTTCGCCATAAATTCACCATGTTGATTGATGTTATCTTTAAACAACTTTTAGCTTCCATATATTATATATGCTGACTATTGTTGTTGGTTGTTATCCCCGTTAATGCATGGTATAGCTCTTACCTTCTCCGATGCGTATAATTCTTATGTTATATGGCAGATGATGCCATACCTCATTGATGTGTGGAAGCTTAATTTCACGTATGTTGCTGCAATCGGCAATGTTTGGCGGTGTTTGATGTCCACGCTGCCAATTTGAATGTTATATATTTCTGATACTGTGCAGGCAAGTTTTAGAAGATCTTGCTGTCTATGTGGCCTGTAGTACATTAAGATGTTACTTAACATGAATGTTTAAATTTACATTTAGACATTTTTTTTATATAGTGATACAACAAGTGAGGGATACAGAGGAGAGGAGAGTGATTGTTGTGGGTGCCGGTTCACCCTATCCAACGGAGAGCTAGAGGTTATGAAAAGTGATGATGGAGAGAACTTGAAGGTTTAGGGCTAAAAGGGTGTTCGCAGGATGTAAGCTTAGTACTCTTGAAGGATTTATCTCTCTTCATCATTTTTTGAGGTATTTATATGCAAGGATCTTGTGTGATATGGTGTTAACGTGTTAGACTTCCCATCTAGCCATCATTACAGAGTGCGTGGTAGGGATGTGTTCGATAGGACGAGGATATCTGTGATAGGATAGACCTTGTTATTCATTCTAACTCTGATGGGATAAAGCAGTTTAGCCCACTTGATTTTTGATAACCAACAATTTCATGTTTCCAATGAAGATTAGTCCATCCATTGCTCGAGTAGTCCTCTAGGGAGGGTTGTTGGATTTGGTGCATTGATTGTAGTATATTCATTTGTAAACTTGTAATTTTTTCGAATAAATTGGTTAATAAAACAAATTTATTGATTACATTAATATACTTTGTATAATTGTACTCAAATGTTTTTTGCATGCAAAGCAAAATGGAAGAAAATTTTGTTCGTTGGTTTTCTAATTGTTTAACTAATACTAAGTGGTATTACGTGGTTAGATTGTAGTACGAAGAGACAACTTGTATTATTAGACGAACCTAAACATGTCATTAGTCTAATCCGAAATAAGTAAATTGATTAAAAGACTAATATGTCATCTATCAAGTCCAATTAAGAAGATTTCTTGTCTTGGGAGAGCGGATAACTCCTGGAAGATAGAGTCATAGATGTGACTGACTAGATTGACAGTACATCGAATATGACCCAAGCAAAATAGATCTTGAGCTGTTTATGAATTTATTCACTTGTGAAATTCATAGTGTGACATATCTAAATTCTGAGTGGATGTGGACTATGTAAGCGTGACTCGTATACTTTGATGTAAGTAAAAGCCTGAGTTTAAATAGATAAGGAACCAAAAGCTAGTGTGTTGTGTGTATGGCTTCTGTAATATGTAGCATTATTCACAACAGTAGAATTCATAGCCCAAAACATTAGTAAATAATATTCTCTCATTTGCATTACATGGTTGATGAAAAGTAAACATGGCCACGAGATGCCTGTCTTTGTGATGAATGGCTTGATCACTATTTGATAATGATTGACTTTTCATGAAGGAAGATATAATGGTTACTATGAGTTAAAATAGGATCATATTGGGAGGACATATATTATCCCAAAGAGATCAAGGATGTCCTATAAAGGCAACGCATTGATGACAAGGTCAATAGACGAGTACTGAGTAGTTGCGTTCGTAATGGTATGTCGTTGGGGAGAGCTCAGTCACAATACTATAGTGGAATGACTTTGTGATTAAATGAGTTTATGATTAATAGGTGAAAAACCAGAACTTAATTATAAATCATTTGAACCTCAACTACATATGTCTAATCCATCCTTTCGCTAGCTTGTTGAAACTAGAAATGAATTGCGTGTTTGAATAGAAATGAACAGAATGAATAGAAAAAAAGAAATGAGAAACATTCAGTAATGATTATAGTTTTCATTGAAATGGAGAAATAGAATCATTTGGAAATGAATTTAGGTTTCCAAAAATCGAAATGGAAATGATTCATTTGCAATCCTATATAGATTACTTAAAAAATGATCGAAAGAATGAGTTTATGTTTTTGGATTGTTTTGAAGCCCGAAAATGAAAATAAATCATTCGTTTATAGTGAACATGTTAAGTTGTGAAATATTGAATATATTTTCTTAAAATTTTACCAGGAGTAAAATTGTCAAAATTTCATCAAGGGTAAAATAGGGATGAGAAAATTGTTTAATATATAAATATTAAAGTTTATTTTGGAAAATATAAAAATAGAATCAGGTTGAATCACATTTTAGAGTTCTGGGCTAAAAAGGCCTAGAAAGTACTGGTAATTAGACCCGATGTGAGAGAGATGCAAAAACCCCTTATGGACGTGAAGGGGGCCAACAACTTTAGTAGGAATGGTAGGGTGTGTCGTCCACCTTAGTCCTATTCTAAGTAGGATGTTATTTTTCTAATTGAAATAAACCATTACAACTCAATAAGAGTTCTATCTTCTCTTTCTATAAATAGATGGCACTGATATAGCTATTAACACAATTTTGAAAGATTGTTATTTTGCCGAAAAATAGAGAGAATTTATTCTCAACTATTACATATATTTTTTCGGAATAACAATTCTACAGGTTTCTATTAAAAAGAGAGAATTTTTGTTTTCACCGAAAAAAGAGATTTTTTTTTAAATTTTGTGTTTCGATTCAATTGGTTCGAGCCCACACTCGAAGTAGTTTGTGGTACGATAATAGTGGAGAAGATTGTTTGGTTTGAAAGCCAGGAACAACGAAGGTCCATTAAGCCAAAAACACATGAACGTATTCGATTAAGGTTTATTGCTATAAATATCACAAACTGGGCCGATTTTTAAAATTTTTATTTTTCGTTGTGCGAGAAAATCATTTTCAAATCGGGATTTTTCCAATAATTGGTATCAAAACGCTAGGTTGTGCTATATTTATGGTGTAAACTAAGACCAAATCTCTCTTCTTATCTTGTTTGATTAATATTTGATAAGATGTGACATTCTTGTAATTATTCGAATATTTAGGGGATGTATGTGAATGAATGCAATATTATATATTTGTTATATAATTATTATTTTTCCAAGGTTGTGGTTCTTAGGAAATAGACTATGGACTATTATCTCCACGTAGGATTAATTTTTATTTATAGAATTCTTATGAGCCGGAAACAGACATAGAACATAAATTTAATTTTTTTCAAAAAGGAGTCCATGATGAGGAGAAAATGGAGCGAAGACAGTCGAAGACACAAGGAATTCCTTGTGGCAAAAAACTATGTAATTTTTTTTTTGTTTTTTCATTTACTTTCTTGAAATAGAACCATCAAAACCTTAACTGACAATTTAATTTTATTACCTATCACTTTATATGTTATTTAATAATTTATGATATAATTGTGATATATATGTATGAGATTATCCACGGTTGATCTATTAAAGATAAGATGTATGGTAATGAGAAAATATATGTGTTGTATTGTTCCATTCACTTGTTTAGGTTATTTTGTAATTATGAGAAGTATATGTCTATTGGATCTAACAAGGAAAGACTTGGTTTTTAAGTGGTCAAATATGAGTCACCTTACTTTCCTAGGAACTTAACTGGTGCACGGTTCATATTTACTTTTTCGATTTTTCTCTTAAAAGAAAAACTATGGAGAATCAAAATTGTTTGATTGATTTTGTAAATAATTGAATGTGAATAACATAAAATTGCCATAGCATGTCATGCATATATGAGATAAGCATGCCATATAGTTTAGGAAAGAATGTTGCATGTACTTGTCTTGCATATATTGATTATACATGATTGAAACAAAAAAAATTATAAAAACCTTGCATGGAGAAGGTCCCTAAACAAGACCTATGACCTCCATCAATGGTCTCTTATGATGGTATGACAAGTGCACTACCCTATGGTAGGATTGTTATGTGGATTTTACAGAGAAAATTTCCTAAAAGTAAGAAGAATTCTCTTGTGATCAAATGATAATTAGATTGGTCATTGTGGGAGGCATTATAATGTAACAAGTCACGAAATTCTATCTTCAAAAGAGGACAACTAGTCAAAGCATGCTACTCGGTGAGATTATCCCATGATGACTCATTTGTGGTACATGATGTGATAGGTGTTGAGTTGATGGTTATACACTCAAGATTTTCTAGTTAAGCAACTTCCTACAGAGCTCTATTTAAGTTAAAATGATGGCCAAACATTACATGATTATTGGTACGTGTGAATGCTTAAGGAATTAGGTTCATGTATTAATTGGATGAAAATCCATGTTCTTACTAGTTAATCATGATCACCCCACGGTGGCTTGATTCAATGGGTGTGGGAATTATCGTTGCAACGACTTACAAATGTTTTCAAGGTTTAATGTAAGACGTATACATCATATTAATGCATATTGTAATGTTGCAAAATGTTTTCAAACATTTTCTTAATTCAAAGATATTAACATATGAATGTTTTTATTTTTAGTTCGAAAATGGAACCAATTCCCTTATGAACATACTCATTGAAAATAAACTGAACGCAAACAACGATAAGCAACTAGAGAGCTGTAAGACTGCTAAAGAAATTCTAGATAAGCTAGAAGACATGTTTGAAGGCCAAGTTGCATTGGCTCGATAGTTTGCTATAACTAGCTTAATGAATGCCCAACAAAAACCCGAAACTTCAATCAAAGACCATATGATCACTCTTATGGGCTTCTTTGCCGAGGCTGCGGACAATGCGGCTAATTTGGACCAAAACACCCAAATAGATATGGTGTTCAAAAGCTTGTTCGAGGATTTTGCTGGTTTTCAAGCCACATATAACCTTAGCAATAAAAACCTGACACTTATACAACTCATAAAGGAGTTACAATCCTATGAGTTGATGTTGAATGGCAGTTAGCTGGTCTAAAGAGTAGAAGTGAATATAGTGGCTGCTTTTTCCTTAAAAGGGGAGGGAAAGTGCACTAGGAAAGGTAAAACTAAGGTCTATGGGTCATCACAAGTGGAAATGAATAAAACCAGAAAGCCAAAAGGCTTATCTAAGTTAAAATGCTTCTTCTGCAGCAAGAAAGGGCACTTCAAGGCAAACTATAAAGAGTGAAAAAAACACCTAGATACTAAAGGCAAATGTATGGAATTCTTGATGATAAAAGCTTGTTTAGTGGAAGACTCAATAGAACACTAGATCATTAATTTAGGAGCTACTAATCATGTATTTATTTCTCTACATGGTTTTGATGAGATGAAAGATCTTAGAGATAAAAGCTTTTTGTTGCGAACTAGGAACAAGACAAGTGTGGCAGCTGAAGTTGGGAGAGATGTACATATTTATTTAGATAATTTTAGGAAGATTATTTTAAAAGACGTTTTATATGTACCAAGTTTCAAAAGAAACTTAATTTTTGTTGCATGTTTATACGGAGATGACTTAACCGTGACTTTTAATAATGGAATTGTAATATTTAGAAATTGCAATCTTATCAGTAAAGGGTGAATGTCAAATAATCTCTATTTTATCAAACCAAAGATGTATACACTGCTTGAGACTGAAATATCTAATAAAAGACTTAAAACTTCTCACTCTAATGTGGCATACTTTGGCATTTGAGACTTGGTCATATTAATAAAGAAAGAATTATTAGACTTATGAAAGACGACATCTTAAGTTTGCTTAATAAAGTTGATCTTCTACAATGTGAATCGTACTTGGAGGGTAAGATGACTAAGTGTTCTTTTAATGCAAAAAGAACGAGGGCTAAAAAACCCTTAGAACTTGTGCACACTAACATATGTGGCCCAATGAGCGTTAGTGCAAAAGGCAGTTACGAGTATTATGTAACCTTTATTGATGATTATTCCATATATGAGTATGTATACCCGATGCATCGCAAAAGTGAAACCTTTCACAAAATCAAAGAGTTTCATGTGGAAGTGGAGAAACAACTAGGATTACCCATAAAGGCATTTCGGTCTAATCGAGGTAGAGAATATTTATTTGATGAGTTCTTAGGGTACCTAACAGAGAATGTGATTCTATCCTAGTTAACCACACTGAGCATTTCACAACAAAATGGCACGGTGGAGAGAAGAAATTAAATGTTGTTAGACATGGTTCATTCGATATTAAGTTATTCGAAGCTGTCAATCTCTTTTTGATGATACGTTGTCCAAATAACTTGTTATATTTTGAATAATGTGCCAACTAAGGCAGTATTAAAAACCCCATATGAATTGGGGCATGGTAGGAAGCTGAATCTTAATCATTTTAGGATTTGGGGATGCCTAACCCACATATTGGATAAAGATGGAAGGAAGTTGGACTCATGGATAGAATTGTGCTTGCTTGTAAGATATCCAAAAGGAATAAAGGGTGGTTTGTTTTATTACCTGAAAGAGAAAACTATTATAGTCTCAACTCATGCTACTTTCCCTGAATAAAGTTATATGAATGACTTCAAACCTTGGAGTAAAGAGGTACTCGAGGAGCTTTCGAGAAATATACAAAACCTTATAGAAACAGTTCCAGAACCAACTCCTAATAGTAGATCTGTAAATGATCAGCAGCATAGGGAGCTTCGTCGCAGTGGGAGGGTCTTTTATAGGCCTGAGTTCTTCCAATCTGGTGGAAGTGTTTTTAACACTGAATTTGGTGAACAGGAAGATGATGACCCACTCACATATGACGAAGTAATGTAGAGTGTTGATTCCAAGCTTTGGGAGATAACTATGAAAGCTGAGATGAACTCTATGTATTCCAACTCAGTGTGGGAACTTGTAGACTTAATGAAAGGGATAAGACCCATAGGGTGTAAGTGGATCTACAAGAAGAAAAGAAATAAGGATGGAAAAGTGGAAACTTATAATATCAGACTTGTAACAAAAGGTTATACTCAAAAAGAAAGTATCGATTATGGAGAAACCTGCTCTCTAGTTGTCATGATAAAGTCAATCCGCATATTACTATCCATTATGATGACTCTCAATTAAGAGATCTGAAAAATGGATGTCAAGATAATGCTTTTGAACGATTGTCTTGAAGAGAGCATCTACATGATGCAACCTACTAGATATATAGCTAAAGTAAATGAGCATAAAGTTTGCAAACTGCTTAGATCCATATATGAACTTAAGCAAGCGTCCTGCTCATGGAATCTAAGATTCGATCAAGTGATAAAGACTTTTGGATTTGAGCAAAATGTAGATGAGGCTTATGTTTATAAACGTTTAGGGGATGGAAAGGTGGTTTTTCTCGTTCTATATATTGATGATATCCTACTTGTTGGGAATGATGCAGGGAAATCAACCCTCTATATCGGGATTTCATCTCTCCTTAGAAGCCTATCTTGAGACAGTGGAAGAAAGTAAAAAAATGGGAAATGTTCATTATGCTTTGGCAGTAGGAAGTCTCATGTATGTTAAGTTATTCACAAGCCCAAATATCTATTTTGTAGTGGGTTTGGTAAGTCAATATCAGGAGAATCCAAGACTAAGGCACTGGTAAGCAGTTAAGCATATACCTAAGTATTTATGGAGAAAAATGGATTATATGCGTGTGTATTCCAAAGGAGACCTTACTTCTATTAGATGGATTCAACAGAATAGCTTAGCCAAGATTTTTCTTTATATGTCGAACTACTCGAAAAGTAACTTCTAAATGATATTTCTTTGGTCTGTGCATGAATTGGGTTAAGTGTTGAACCGAAAAAGATATGTATGGTCGTGTGTTGGTCAAATAGAGGAATCTTTCTAGAAGTCATTGATATACTGTAATATCTAAAACCAGCTCATCACCATTGATAGTTGGTTGTATAGTTTCATCATATTCAATTGAAGTAAGTTTTTGATTTTGTTCAAGAGGTGTACTTGTTGGTTTTGCTTCTCCTAACTGAACATCGACTATCAATTCCAACGCATACTTCCTTTAGCTTAACACAATACCTTTACTTGACCTCATAACCTCTATACCAAGAAAAATTTTTAGTGCACTTAAGTCCTTCATCTTAAAGTTCTGATGTAGAACCATTTTAAGCTCATTGATCATACTAACGTCACTTCCTATGATTAACAGATCATCAACATAGACAAGTAGTATGACTACATTACCTCCTTGCCTTTTTGAAAATAAAGAATATTCATGTTTGCTTTGTGTGTAACCTCCTTGCAACAATGTCTCAATAAGCTTCAAATTCCACTGTCGAGAAGCTTGCTCCAACTCGTACAATGATTTGAGTAAATGACACACCTTATACTCCCCCTGTTTGCGAAAACCTTTTGGGATATCCATATAAACCTCCTCATGTAGATTACCTTACAAGACAGCATTGTAGAAATCCATTTGGAAAAGAGGTCAGTCACTCATGGTAGCCACACTAATGACTGTCCTAACAGTAACATGTTGACCATAAGAGAAAAAGATTCCTGAAAATCAATACCAGCCTGCTGGTTGTATCCTTTCCCCACCACCTGAGCTTTAAATTGCTTAACAAAACCATCAGAATTGTATTTGATCTTATCAACCCATTTGCACTCGATAAGAACCACACCAAATGGTAAAGAAACAACCTCTCACGTACCATTGTCTTCCAAAGCACAAATTTCTTGTTGTATGTCATTGACCCATCATGGATATAAGACAGCCTTGGTATATGTTTGGGGTTTAAACATGGAAGAAATATGGGCTGCAAATGACTGAATATGAACAGGTAAATGCAAAGTAGAATACACATGAGAAATGTGGTATGTACCTGAAGCAAAGGAAGTGGAAGATTGGTTGGAGCAAACATAATCCCTCATCCATGCGGGTTGTTTGATAGACTATATGGTGCATCGTAACGGGATTGAAGTGGAAGAGGTTAGTTGAACAAACGGGGAAAATGATGGCTTAGGAAAAGTATAAGACTGACTCGGTGAAATATTATCAGGTGTTAGGATTGGTGAGGAAGAGCCTGCTGGTAAAATGGATGATGTCGGAAGTATATGAATGGAAGGCATGGGCTCAAGATCAAGGAAATGAGAACTATTTGTAACAGCCCGATTTTGGGCTTAGTTGAAATAGTGGTTTTGAAACCACTAACATGAGGTCAGAGAAATTATTTTTAATATTATTTTATGTGTTATAGCATGTTTATATGAATGCATGAAAATTTTGGTGAAATAATTTTAGCGATTGCATGCTCAATTGCGAAAAAGGACTAAATCGCATAAAGAGGAAAAAAATTGTTCTTCTAACAAATGGTGTTAAATAGCTAAAGAATCATACTTAGGGGTCTTTAAAGGGTAAATAGACCGATTTCAATAGGGTGGCCTGCCATAGAGACAAATAGGAGTAGAAAAGTCAAAATTAGGTGAAGTTAGTAACTTAATTTTGACTAGAAATAAACAAAAAAAAAAGGGTTGTCATCTTTTTCATCTCTTGTCCATACCACCAAAAATATCAGGCATTTTAGGGGTTTTGGAGCTTCAAAATTTCAGCCACTCTTTACCTTTATAAGTAAGTGATTTTGATGGCCTTTCTTGATAATTTTTGTACTTTTAGGACCCTTGTAGCATAATCTAGCTATTGAGGGGATTATTTTGCAAAATTTTTGAAAGTCTAGGGTTTTACCATGAGAGTTTTCATGTTGTTTGCTGAATTTTTTTATGGAAGAAAATAAATCTTGGTTTTAAAACAAAGAACTTTTGTGAAGTAGTTTTCATGAAAACCCTAATTAATGACCATTTTACATAAGTTATAAATCATGTGGTAAATGTGTGAAATAATGAGAATTGTGGGCTTCTTCTAGTATAAAAAGAATTTGGCTAGGCTTGGTTAGTAAGAAAATTTGATAAAAATCGATTTACGAGCCTAGGGGTAAAATAGTAATTTTATGAAAGTCTACGGGCAAAATGGTCATTTTGCCAAAATATGATTTTATGAAATGCATTGATTAATATGATGATTAAATTAATGAATTTTTATCATTTTAGATCAAGAAATACAAAATCCGGACCTAGACCATGGGAAAGCCAAACAAGTAGATTAAATCCAATTAGTCGCCACTTTTTGTATACCGAGGTCAGTTGTACATAAGTAAGGAAACTTTATTGTTATTATGTGTTGAATGATTAATTTTGCGTAATATGGTTGAAATTTTCTTATGAATAATGCATAATGAAATTTAATGTAGTAAAGTCCCGATTGAACCTAAGAATAGATTGGATATCCATGCCATGACATTTGGGTGATATGTGTGCTAGTGTAAGACCATGTCTGGGACATGAAATCGAACACGATATGAGAGCCAGTGTAAGACCATGTTTGGAACATGGCATCGGCAATGTAACGAGAGCTAGTGCAAGACCATGTCTGGGACATGGCATCGGCATTGATATGTGCGCTAGTGTAAGACCATGTCTGGGACATGACATCAGTCACGATATGAAAGCCAGTGTAAGACCATGTTTGGAACATGGCATCGGCATTGAGACGAGAGCTAGTGTAAGACCATGTATGGGACATGGCATCTGTCTCGACATGTGAGCCAATGTAAGACCATGTTTGGAACATGGCATCAACAATTCACCCTCTTGTGCAAAGCTTGTCAGATATCCTTTAGTATTCCAAATGGTTTCACGGGTTATTTTAAAGCTTATGACAATGATATGGAATGATATAATCGTGCTGTAAGTGACACTGGTTCTTATTCGAAACTCATGAGATATGAGTTTAGTTTTGTTGCCTTGATGGTAAGAATGACATGAGTAAGTTCTAGCTATAAAAATGATTTTGGGATGATATTGTAATTGTTGGACTAAACTTGTGATATATAAGTATGTAGTGATATTTACCTTTGTTCACTCAAGAATGTTGTGTTGAATTATAATATGCATGGTTGATGTTGTTACTCATTTATATGCAACTTACTAAGCTTTATGTTTACTCTTTCTTTTTTCCATCTTCTTATAGTGCCACCAAGCTAGTATCGAGGATCCAAGGACGTCGGAGGCATCGATCACACTATCACCTGAAGCTTCTGGTATAGCTAGTTTTTAATGTTTTGATTGTAGCATGTACAGGGACTTGAATCATTTGTTTAGTGTCTTGTTAGTTTAGCCACAAGTGTTGGCTCATATGATGGATGTGATATTCATTTTGTGTAGGCCATTAATGTTGGCTAATATTGATTACTATTAAATACATTGATGCAAATTTCTCATGGTTGTGGTTGATTTGGTTATATATGTTATGCTTGGATTGATTTTGGTTGATATTTTGTATATTGGTACAAGTAAGGGTAGCAAAGAGGCTTGGTAAATAGCCTTATTTTATTCACACGGGCATGTGTCTAGGCTATGTGTGACACACGATTTACCCCACGGGCATGTAGACCGGCTGTGTATCCCATGAACCTCAATTTTACAAGTTAGTATGCATGGTAGTAAACACACGGGTAGAGACACGACCACGTGTCTCAGCTGTGTGGAGGATACGACCTAACACACAGGTGTATGCCTTGGCCGTGTGCCCTTAAGGAGTTGTTGACGTCAGAAACAGAATGTCAAGGATTTTGTACCTGGGCTGAGACATAGGCGTGTCTTGGCCATGTGTGGGACATGGGATTATGTCAAGCTGTGTGAAAACCTCTGTAGGTTCGGATTGAAAAATAAAGTCACATGGGCTAGGGACATGGGCGTGTCCCGATATGCTCTGGCCGTGCGAGTCATACGGGCCTTCAACACGGCCATGTTAAATAGGCACATGGGCGTGTCGCCCTTCCACACGGGCGTGTGCCCCTGTCTTCTTGAAATTTTACAAAGATTTCTAGAGTGCACAGATTAGTCCCGAATCAATTCCAAAGTGTGTTTGGGGCTTCGAAGGCCCATGGTAAAGACATTAAAGTATTGTGAAAAGTTTTAAATTGGAGCGAAATTTCATAACTAAGAAATGTATGTTTGTATGTGTTTAAGTCCGGTAACACCTCGTATTCCTGTTCCGGTGTCAAACTCGGGTAAGGGGTGTTACATTTAGTGGTATCATTGCTATGGTTTAGTCGATTCTCAGACTAACTTAGCATGAGTACGAGTCTAGCTATACATGCCATAAATATATTGTGATAGTGTGATGACTCCTGACAAATTTAAATTGTGTTTTCATTTAGTAAATAGATCCCGACAGAGCAATGGCAGACTATGTAGAGAGTAACACACCTGCTCTTGCTAAAGGGACCGTGCCACTAGAGAGTGGGCTCGTAATAATGAGTCAGGGCAGAGGGGCTAGAGAAGCCTACTCCATATGATGGATGCTTGGTACTCGGAGTTCGTTCATGCAAATCCGAACACTCTTCCTCCCCCACCTCCTCCGATTTCTCAGCCTGCCCATATGGCTCCCCAAGGAGTAGAATTGGTTAGGAGAGAAAAACCTTCAGTAGATAGAATTAGGAAGCAAGGGGCCGAAGAATTTAGAGCGAACATAGATGATGACCTCGAGAGGGTAGAGTTCTGGCTAAAAAATACCATTAGGATATTCGATGAGTTATCTGGCACACCTGAAGAGTGCATGAAATGTGTTGTGTCACTTCTGCGAGACTCGGCCTACCAGTGGTGGAACACCTTTGTGTCGGTTATGCCCAGGGAAAGGTTTACTCTTCCAAGAGGAATTCCGAAAGAAGTAAATTAGTCAGAGGTTTATAGATCAGAAGAGGAAGGAATTTCTAGAATTAAAACAAGGCTGAATGACAGTAACAGAATATGAGCGTGAGTTCGTAAGGCTCAATAAATACGCTAGGGAGTGCATATCTACCGAAGCCATCATGTGCAATAGATTTGAAGACGAATTGAACTAAGACATCCGATTATTGGTTGGCATCTTAGAGTTAAGGGAGTTTGTGATGCTGGTTGAAAGAGCTTGCAAGGCACAAGAATTGACCAAAGAAAAGAGAAAAGTTGATATTGAATCTCGTGACTTAAGGAAAAGACAGATGGGGAAATCACACCAGTCCTCATCTAAGAGATCGAGAGAATTTATTACTCGATTAAATGCTTCAATGAGATTTTTGAGTAGAAATAAGAATAAGCAGTACACAGCGTCTAAGGCTCAGACCACTTCTATCGCGAGTGTTGGTAGTGCTCGACCGAACAGACCAGAGTGTTCACAGTATGGTAGTTGCCATTTTGGTGAGTGTCAAGGGAATTAAAGAAGCTGTTTCAAATGTAGGTCGTTCGACCATTTCATCTGGAACTGCCCTGAAATGGGTGAGAAAGATGAAAGCAAGAGGTGAGAGCGAGTAATGCTCCTTCGAGGGGTAGACCACAGAAGAATCTGGGAAGAGGGACTACCAGCAGAGGTGCGCCTAGAGATTCCGTCGTGAGGTTCTAGGGCCGAGCACCTGTAAGAAATTATGCCATTCATGCTCACGAAGAGGCATCATCACCGAAAGTGATTACAGGTACTTTCTTTCTTTATGATATTTCTGTTGTTGCTTTGATAGATCCAAGGTCTACCTATTCGTATGCTTGTGTGAAATTGGTGTCTAGCATGAATATGCCTGTCAAGTCTATAGAATTTGTGGTAAATGTGTCAAACCCATTAGGCAAGCATGTATTAGTTGACCAAGTATATAGAAATTGTCCTTTGACAATTAGAGGTCATTGTTTTCCGGCTAACCCCATGTTATTGCCGTTTGATGAATTTGACATTATCCTTGGTATGGATTGGTTGTCTACCCATGATGTCATAGTAAATTGTGGGAAGAAATTCATTGAACTTCTTCGGGTTGAATTAGGTGAACCGAATAGCTTACCTGTAGTGATTTCTTCTTTGACTGCTGAAAAATATATGAGAAAGGGGTATGAGTCTTATCTGGCATTTGTGTTGAATACCCAAGCGTCGGAACTGAAGATTGAATCAGTGCCAGTGGTATGTGAGTTTTCGGATGTGTTTCCAGAGGAGTTGCCTAGACTGCCTTCAGTTAGTGAAGTCAAATTTGGTATTGAGTTAGTCCCTAGTATTGCGCCTATATTGATTGCCCCGTATAGGATGGCACCGTTGGAGTTAAAAGAGTTAAAGGCTCAGCTACAAGAATTAACGGATAAGGGTTTTGCTAGACCGAGCTATTCTCCGTGGGGTGCTCCGGCACTTTTTGTGAAAAAGAAAAACGGGTCGATGAGGCTGTGTATAGACTACAGACAGCTCAACAAGGTGACGGTGAAGAACAAGTATCCCTTGCCAAGGATCAACAATTTATTTGACCAATTGCAAGGAGCCACAGTGTTCTCTAAGATAGACTTAAGATCTAGCTACTACCAACTAAGAGTTAAGGAATAAGATGTACCAAAAACCGCATTTCAGAAAAGGTATGGGCACTATGAATTCCTTGTCATGCCCTTTGGCTTAACAAATGCTCCCACCGTGTTTATGGACTTGATGAACCGTATTTTCCAGTCATACTTGGATAAATTTGTTGTAGTTTTTATCAATGATATATTAATTTATTCTCGTGATGAGAGTGATCATGCGAAGCATTTGAGAACTGTTTTGCAGACTTTAAGAGATAAGCAGTTGTATGCCAAGTTTAGTAAAAGTGAGTTTTGGCTCCGAGAGGTTGGATTACTAGGACACATCATGTCGGGTGATGGGATTAGAGTTGACCCGAGTAAGATCTCGACTATTGTTGAGTGGAAACTGCCGAAGAATAAATCAGAGATTAGAAGCTTTCTAAGCTTAGTGGGCTACTACAGACGATTCATTAAAGGATTCTCCATGATTGCTACTCCGATGACAAGGTTGCTGTAGAAAGATGTCAAGGTCGAATGGACAGAAAAATGCCAACAGAGTTTTGAGAAACTAAAGGCGTTGTTGACTGAAGCTCCAATTTTAGTACAACCAGAACCGGGAAAAGTATTCGTAGTGTATAGTGATGCATCCTTGAATGGATTAAGATGCGTGCTCATGCAAGAAGGTAAGGTGATAGAGTATGCCTCGACACAACTGAAGTCGCATGAGAAAAACTATTTGACTCACGACTTAGAGTTAGCCGCCATAGTGTTTGCACTGAAGATTTGGAGACACCAGTTATATGGTGAGAAATGCCGGGTATTCACTGACTATAAAAGCCTAAAATACTTGATGACTCAAAAGGATTTAAATCTATGACAACAAAGGTGGCTAGAGTTGATTAAAGATTATGAGTTAGTAATCGACTATCACCCGAGAAAGGCGAACGTGGTCATTGATGCATTAAGTAGGAAGTCATTGTTTGCCTTGAGAGCTATGAATACTTAGTTTTCCACAATCGAGGATGATTCGATTCTAGCAGAGTTAAGAGCTAGACCTATGTTTCTTCAAGATATTTGTGAAGCTCAGAAGAGTGATAAAGATTTACAAGCCAAGATTACTCAGTGTGAGACAGTTGACGAATCAGATTTTTAGATTAGTATCAATTATTGTTTGATGTTCCGAGATAGGGTCTGTGTACCTAAAAATGATGAGCTTATTGAGAAAATTTTTCACGAGGCACATAGTAGTTGTAAGTCAATCCATCTGGGTAGTACTAAGATGTATAGTGACTTGAAGAGATTTTATTGGTGGTCGGGTATGAAAAGAGACATCTCAGAGTTTGTAACGAGATGTTTGATTTGTCAGCAAGTGAAAGCCGAGCACCAAGTACCTTTGGGTATACTTCATCTTGTGATGGTTCCCTAGTGGAAATATGACCCGATTACTATAGACTTCGTGACGGGATTGCCGTTGTAACCAAGGAAGAAAGATGTTGTTTGAGTCACAGTCGATTGGCTAACGAAATCCGCTCATTGTATTCCGGTGCGTACCGACTATTCACTTGATAAACTAGCCGAGTTGTATGTTTCTGAAATTGTAAGACTTCACGGAGTACCCTTGTTGATTATTTCAGATAGAGATCCAATGTTTACTTCACGGTTTTAGAAAAAGTTACAAAAAGCTTTGGGGACAAAGTTAAATTTTAGCACGGTTTTCCATCTGCAAATTGACGGCCAGTCGGAGAGAGTAATTCAGATTCTTAAAGACATGTTGCGGTGTTGTGTTCTTGAATTCCAATGTAGCTGGGAAAAGTATTTACCTCTTGTAGAGTTTGCCTGCAACAATAGCTATCAGTCAAGTTTGAAAATGGCGCCTTACAAGGCTTTATACGGGCGTAAGTGCCGAACACCCTTGTTTTGGGCTGAACTCAAAGAAAGTCAGATTCACGGGGTTGGCTTAGTCAAAGAAATGGAAGAGAAAGTGAAGGTAATTTGTGATTGTTTGAAGGCCTCTTCGAATAGACAGAAATCCTATGCGGATTTGAAACGAAAGGAAATTGAGTTTCAAGTGGGTGATAAGGTGTTTTTGAAAGTGTCCTCGTGGAAGAAAGTTCTCAGATTCGGTAAGAAAGGAAAATTAAGTCCCCGTTTTATTGGACCTTATGAGGTGACTGAGAAAATTGGACCGATAGCTTATCGATTAGCCTTGCCATCAGAGTTAGAGAAGATCCACAATGTTTTCCATGTGTTGATGTTGTGTCGTTACCGTTCTGACCTTTCACACGTTCTTTCGCCAATAGAGGTTGAGATTCGATCAGACATGACTTATGGCAAAGAGCCGGTTAAAATCTTAGCCTGAGTGGTCAAGCAATTGAGAAATAAAAGTATAGCACTCGTGAAAGTACTGTGGCATCGACATGGGGTTGAAGAGGCCACATGGGAACCCAAGAAGATTACGAGAGATCAATACCCTAACCTTTTTATTGGTAAGATTTTCGAGGACGAAAATCCCTAAGGGGGGAGAATTGTAACAACCCGATTTTGGGCTTAGTTGGAATAGTGGTTTTGAAACCACTAACATGGGGTCGAAGAAATTATTTTTAATATTATTTTATGTGTTATAGCATGTTTATATGAATGCATGAAAATTTTGGTGAAATAATTTTAGCGATTGCATGCTCAATTGCGAAAAAGGACTAAATCGCATAAAGGGGAAAAAAATTGTTCTTCTAACAAATGGTGTTAAATAGCTAAAGAATCATACTTAGGGGTCTTTAAAGGGTAAATAGACCGATTTCAATAGGGTGGCCGGCCATAGAGACAAATAGGAGTAGAAAAGTCAAAATTAGGTGAAGTTAGTAACTTAATTTTGACTAGAAATAAACAAAAAGAAAAGGGTTGTCATCTTTTTCATCTCTTGTCCATACCACCGAAAATATCAACCATTTTAGGGGTTTTGGAGCTTCAAAATTTCAGTCACTCTTTACCTTTACAAGTAAGTGATTTTGATGGCCTTTCTTGATAATTTTTGTACTTTTGGGACCCTTGTAGCATAATCTAGCTAATAAGGGGATTATTTTGCAAAATTGTTGAAAGTATAGGGTTTTACCATGAGAGTTTTCATGTTCTTTGCTGAATTTTTTTATGAAAGAAAATAAATCTTGGTTTTAAAACAAAGAACTTTTGTGAAGTAGTTTTCATGAAAACCCTAATTAAGGACCATTTTACATAAGTTATAAATCATGTGGTAAATGTGTGAAATAATGAGAATTGTGGGCTTCTTCTAGTATAAAAATAATTTGGCTAGGCTTGGTTAGTGAGAAAATTTGATAAAAATCGATTTACGAGCCTAGGGGTAAAATAGTAATTTTATGAAAGTTTAAGGGCAAAATGGTCATTTTGCCAAAATATGATTTTATGAAATGCATTGATTAATATGATGATTAAATTAGTGAATTTTTATCATTTTAGATCAAGAAATACAAAATTCGGACCTAGACTAGAGGAAGGCCAAACAAGTAGATTAAATCCAATTAGTCGCCACTTTTTGTATATCGAGGTAAGTTGTACGTAAGAAAGACAACTTTATTGTTATTATGTGTTGAATGATTAATTTTGCGTAATATGGTTGAAATTTGCTTATGAATAATGCACGATGAAATTTAATGTAGTGGAGTCCTGATTGAGCCTAGGAATAGATTGGATATCCATGCCATGACATTTGGGTGATATGTGTGCTAGTGTAAAACCATGTCTGGGACATGGTATCAACCATGATATGAAAGCCAGTGTAAGACCATGTTTGGAACATGGCATCGGCAATATAATAAGAGCTAGTGCAAGACCATGTCTGGGACATGGCATCGGCATTGATATGTGCGCTAGTGTAAGACCATGTCTGGGACATGACATCGGTCACGATATGAAAGCCAGTGTAAGACCATGTTTGGAACATGGCATCGGCATTGAGACGAGAGCTAGTGTAAGACCATGTATGGGACATGGCATCTGTCTCGACATGTGAGCCAATGTAAGACCATGTTTGGAACATGGCATCAGCAATTCACCCTCTTGTGCAAAGCTTGTCAGATATCCTTTAGTATTCCAAATGGTTTCACGGGTTATTTTAAAGCTTATGACAATGATATGGAATGATATAATCGTGCTGTAAGTGACACTGGTTCTTATTCGAAACTCATGAGATATGAGTTTAGTTTTGTTGCCTTGATGGTAAGAATGACATGAGTAAGTTCTAGCTATAAAAATGATTTTGGGATGATATTGTAATTGTTGGACTAAACTTGTGATATATAAGTATGTAGTGATATTTACCTTTGTTCACTCAAGAATGTTGTGTTGAATTATAATATGCATGGTTGATGTTGTTACTCATTTATATGCAACTTACTAAGCTTTATGTTTACTCTTTCTTTTTTCCATCTTCTTATAGTGCCACCAAGCTAGTATCGAGGATCCAAGGACGTCGGAGGCATCGATCACACTATCACCTGAAGCTTCTGGTATAGCTAGTTTTTAATGTTTTGATTGTGGCATGTACAGGGACTTGAATCATTTGTTTAGTGTCTTGTTAGTTTAGCCACAAGTGTTGGCTCATATGATGGATGTGATATTCATTTTGTGTAGGCCATTAATGTTGGCTAATATTGATTATTATTAAATGCATTGGTGCTAATTTTTCATGGTTGTGTTGATTTGGTTATATATGTTATGCTTGGATTGGTTTTGGTTGATATTGTGTAGGTTGGTCCAAGTAAGGGTGGCAAAGAGGCTTGGTAAATAGCCTTATTTTGTCCACACAAGCAAACACACGGGCGTGTGTCTAGGCTGTGTGTGACACACGATTTTCCCCACAGGCGTGTAGTCCGGCCGTGTGTCCCCTGCACCTCAATTTTACAACTCAATATGCATGGTAGTAAACACACTGGTAGAGACACGGTTGTGTGTCTCAGCCGTGTGGGGGACACTGCCTAACACACGGGTGTGTGCCTTGGCTGTGTGCCCTGAAGGAGTTGCTGACGTTAGAAACAGAATTTCAAGCTTTTTGCACCCGTGCTAAGACACGGTCGTGTCCTAGCTGTGTGTGGGACACGGGTCATGGACACGGGCATGTGTCAAGTCGTGTGAAAACCCCTGTAGGTTCAAATCGAAAAATAAATTTGCAAGGGCTAGGGACACGGACGTGTCCTGATATGCTCAGGCTGTGTGAGTCACACAGGCCTTCAACACGGCCATGTTAAATAGGCACATGAGCGTGTCGCCCTTCCACATGGGCGTGTGCCCTTGTCTCCTTGAAATTCTACAAAGATTTCTAGAGTGTACAGATTAGGCCCGAATCAATTCCAAAATGTGTTTGGGGCCTCGAAGGCTCATGGTGAGGACATTAAGTTATTGTGAAAAGTTTCAAATTGGAGCAAAATTTCATAACTAGGAAATGTATTTTTGTATGTGTTTAAGTCCGGTAACCACTCGTATTCTTGTTCCGGCGTCGAACTCGGGTAAGGGGTGTTACACAATCAGTTGTAGGGGAAAACACAAAATCTTTTTTGGGAAATGTAAAAGGAAACACAGTCTCATGAAATATAACATCTCGATTAACAAAAAAACTTTTAGTTTCAAGATTGAATAATAAACAGTCTTTTTGAACATTGGAATATCCCATAAAGACAGAAAGAACAACCTTTGGAGAAAATTTATCTCAATAATTAGGTGTGGTAGCATAGCAAAGACATCCAAACACATGCATACGAGAAAGATAAGGAGGTTTACTATATAAGACTTCAAAAGGACTCATCCAATGCAAGAGAGGAGTAGGTAGGCAATTCATAAAAAAATAAAAGCAATTAAGACACATTCACTTCAAAATTTACTAGGCATATTAGACTGAAATTTAAGAGATCTAGCAACTTCAAACAAATGTCGATGCTTACGTACGACAACCCCGTTTTGTTGAGGAGTATAAGCACATGAGCTTTGATGCACAATTCCCATCATACTAAAATATTCATGGCACTCATTTTAAAAAAATTCATATCCATTATCATTACGAACATATTTGATGTTGATGGAAGATTGATTTTTGATCAACGCGAATAATTGTTTAAGGGATACAAGAGCATCACTTTTGGATTGCAACAAATACATCCTTGTCATTCTCGTGTAATCATCAACAATAGTTAAAAAATGCCTATGATCACTATGAGTAGAAATTCAATAGCCCCCCCACAAATCTATGTGAATAAGAAAAAAATAGCATCAACACGAGTTATGCTTATGGGAAATGATAATCTAGTTTATTTAGCAATGGGACATACTAGACACTGTTGGATACTATCATTATTTGAAACTGTGCAAGGAAGATTAAACACATTATTCAATCTTGAAATAGAAGCATGACCAAGTCTAGCATGCCAAAGGAAAGATGGTTCAACATTTGCTAAAAGAGATGTAATAGGTAGAGTTACAGCCACTTTAGTCTGTCGAGAGGGTTGTAGGATATAAAGACCACCTTGCTCCCTACCAATTCCCCTCATCTTTCCACTTAAGAGGTCCTAAATAAGACAAAATTTAGGATAAAATGAAACAAAACATTGGAGATCATTAGTAAGTTTAGAAATGGAGAGAATGTTATAATTGAAATTCGAAACATAAAGAACTTTGGTAAGCTTAAGGTCAGGTTAAATAGTGCAAGTGCCAATGTGGGTAATTGAAACAGATGAACCACTCAGAAGTTGAACACAAGGAGAATTCGATATACATGCAACATGAAATTCTAAGAATTGGAAATTAGATAACATGTGGTCACTAGCTCTACTATCTATAATCCAACTGTTAGACACATCGGCCATACCTGCTAAGCTCGCAGCAACTTCAGTAGTAGGCTCCTTGTTCAACAAGCTTAAGATTTTTTGATATTGTGTTTGAGTAAACATAGGCGCTTGTGGACCAGGCACAATACCAATATCACGAGCCACTTCACCATTACTAGCAGAATCATTGACTGAAGTATTATTCACCGTAGACCTTGAAACATTATTTGTCTTCTTCTTAGTGAACTTAAAATCAGCTGGGTAGCCAATTATCCTATAACAATTATCTCTTTTATGCCTTTAATCTTGCAATGATCACAGATTCCATTAAACCGCTTCTTTTGAATAACATGTACTGAGTGTAAAGAAACTGGATCTGAACTTACAACACTCGAACTATGCTGCCTTTGAGATTCCTTTTGTACACGCATGGAGTAAGCTTGATTTAAAGTTGGTAATGGGTTCATCAACAATATTTGACTACGCTTCGCATTATACGACTCACTTAACCCCATCAGAAATTGAAATAGGCGATGTTCCAACACATGTTCAACTTTTTGCCTTGACTGATCACAACCACAGGAAGAAAAAGGTACAAGAGCGTCGTATTCATCCCAAAACAGTCTTAGCTTAGTGAAGTACACAAATATAGAATTAGTACCTTAAAGATGCGAAGCAATTTCTTGATGCAAAAAATAAACCCTAGAGCCATCAGCCTTATGAAAACATTCTCCAATATCATTCCATATGGCTACTACGCTAGAGGCAAAAACGATTCCTGCTGAGAGCTCCATACTAACTGTATTCAGAATCCAAGATAATACAATAACATTACTCTTCTCCCATTGATATCCCAACTCATTTGGTAACGACTCTTTAGAACGAGTACCATCCACAAACCCCAATTTGTTTTTGGCTAACAACGCAATCTTCATTGATCGACTCCAGACATTGTAATTGTCAACTCCAAGCAACTGATGAGATAGCAGCAAGGCAGCTAGAGTATCTGACGAATGCAAGTAAAGAGGGTAATTAAAATCAATAACCAAATTAGAAGGATTCACTATGATTGCTAACCAACTAGTATTGAAACAGAGAAGTTTGTCAATCAAGAACAATACAAACAAGAGAAAACCCCTACAAGCAAAAAAAATCCTAAATTAACAACTAGATCATACAAAATGGACCATGCCTACCTTTAAATGTAATTGGGCCACCAGAAAAACAAGAAAAAAATACTTAGCTTTCAACCTTCATAACCCAAAACGAAGTAACAACGAATCAGCAAACCGAACAAACTTTATGACTGGACTTTGGTGACCTTCGTTAGCAATTGCTGGAGCTTTGACACCATGTTGAAAAATAGATCATGAATGAAGAAAAATACTCTTTGATATCAGTAAGTACAATAAATGTCTTACACCATAATTACAAACTTATTGACCTTTTATAAATTATTTGCTAACAGACTAACTATATTAACAATAAAGCTAACTACTCTAACTAATTATCAACTTACTTCAGAATAGGTTCTAATACACCTTAAATAGGAATGGTTTCAATTAACCTTGTTTTTTTTACAGTTTGCTAGTACAACGATTCATCGGAATTCGAAAGTCATGAATCCTCGGACTTTAGTGAAACATTACAAGAAATTGCCTATAAAGATCCAAAAGCATCATATTATGATTAAAGATGTGTAGTTGTTAATTACTTTGTTAATGTTTCTTCTTTTCTTTAGAAATAATAAAAATAAGGTAAAAAAAGTCTAGAATATTTAGATTTAGAATTAGAATTTGGCCCATGAAATCTCAAATCAATTTAAGGTTGTGTTTGGTTTTAGGAAAGAAAGGTAAGTTAAAAATTTTGAAAATAAATTAAAAAATAAAAATATGTGAAACTAGAGAATAAAAAAATATGTTTTCATTATTTTTATATAAATGTTTCGAAAGATGAAAAAGTTGAAAACAAATAATATTTTTAAGTTTTATTTTAAATTTATCCTAATTTGAATCCTTTAGAAGCAATCTTTTATTTTATAACCTTTAAATTTTTTATTTAATTATATTTTATTTTATTATTATAATACATTTTTAATAAATTATATTTTAATTGAATTATTTCATTATTTTTATTCACTTTTATTTTAAAAATACATACCAAACACGTTTTCAATATTTTCATATTAAAACAAATTTCTATTTTCATCTACCAAACATATTTTCTCATTTTCAAAAACTAGAAAATAAAAATGAAAATAAAACAGAGAAGCTTGTTTGAAACTAAATACACCCTAATATTTCATATATATATATATATATATATATATATAGGTTTTTTATTAAAACTATAGATTCTATCACACGCATGCACTACAGGAAAATAGGGCTTTAGCGGTGTTTTATCAAAAAACGCCGCAAAAATTGTAAAACACATAGCAATAGCGGCGTTTTTTAATTGTAAAAAACGCCGCTAAAGATAGAGCATTAGCGACGCTTTTGGCAAAACGCCGCTAAAGACCAGAGCATTAGCGGCGCTTTTGGAAAAACGCCGCTAATGACCAGAGTATTAGCGGCTCTTACAAAAAAACGCCGCTAATGACCAGAGCATTAGCGGTGCTTTTGGTAAAACGCCGCTAAAGACAAGAGCATTAGCGACGCTTATGGCAAAACGCCGCTAAAGACAAGAGCATTAGCGGCGCTTTTGTAGAAACGCCGCTAAAGACTAGAGCATTAGTGGCGCTTTTGTAAAAATGCCGCTAAAGACTAGAGCATTAGCGGCGCTTTTGGAAAAACGCCGCTAAAAGTCATATAACCCCTAAACCTCAAAAAACCATAAACACTAATCTATAACCCTAAAATAATAATTATTAAAATTTATGGTTATACAATATATTAAATATTTTCTTATATAATCGTAAAAGAGATAGTATTGAATTTAAAATATTGAATTAATTATCATTATAGTTTATGGTTTATGATTTAAGATATATGGTTTAGGGTTTAAGGTTTATGAGTTAACTATGGTTTAAGATATATGGTTTAGGGTTTAAGGTTTAGGAGTTAACTAGTATTTGAAGGTTTATGATGAATTATGGGTTTAGGGATTATGATTTAGGGTTTAGGGGTTAGGGTTAGAGTTTAAGGTGTAAGGGTTTGGGGTTAAGGGTTTAGAGTTTAGTGTTTATGGGATAGGAGTTAAGAGGTTTAGGGTTTAGATTAATTAGTATTTTTTAATTTATATATTAAATGATTTCTTATATAATTGTAAAAGAGATAATCTTAAATTGAATATATTAAACTTATGATTATAGTTTAAATTATTTAAGAGATAATAGATAAACTTTATATATATATTAAATGGTTTAAGATTTAATCTAAAAATATTTTGATATATTAAAATAGTTCAATTCAAATTAATTCCTCTACACTTAATTAATTTAAGTGAAATTTAAACTTAAAATTTAGTCCTTATATTTTAATTTGATTAGTTTTAGTCCTGTATTTTTCAAATCGATCAAATTTATCTTTTGTACTTTTCAAAATTTAAAATTTTAGTCATGATCACTCAAATGATAGCAATTATATATGTTTGGTTAAATTTTGCTATTAGTCTTGATATTGCACGTAAAGTTGTAGGTTGAGTTCATGTTATCCAATTAGATCATTCTTGGTCCCTATACTTCTCGACTTTTGAAATTTTAATTTTGACACAAATGACAACCATTAAATCCAGAATCGGCTTTTTGTGAGTAATATGTTTGTTACATTAGATTTTAGAAATAGCAAAACTTAATGAATTTAATAGCTACCATTTAATTAATACTACAATTTCAAAATTTCAAAATTACAATGACTAAAAAATAACAAAATTAAAGTAAAATGACTAAATCCACAACTTACATATAATTCAATGACTAATAGAAAAATAATAATAATTAAAATATTTAACTTGTTTATATTTAAAAATTAATAAATATCAAATGAAAATAACATGTATATATTTATAAAAAAATTAAAACAATATCATTAGGTTTAAGTAAATTTACGTTAAGTATTTATAAATTTAATTGGAAATTTAACTTAAACGGGGTTGTTTTCCTTTTGAAATGTTTTCTTTTCTCATGCCCGACACTAAAACCCTTAATTTTTAAAGTCATTGAATATATATTAATAAAAAATAATTGTTTAACTTAAACATGATTGTGCTTTAAGCATGATATTAATATATTTTATTTTTATTCAAGTCTCACTTCATTCAATATATGAGCCTAAAATTTTATCTAAGTATGCCCATATTAATAAAAGGCTTAACCTAAACCCAATTTAATATATATATTTATATTATTTTTAATTTAATATTTAATATCCTATATATGTAATTGTATTAAAATTTTTAATTTATATTTATTAAAATTTTATATGTAATTGTATTAGTATTTTTAATGTTGACATTGTAGTAATATATAATATTATTATAAATTTAATTTTTATGTATTATAAATTTTATAATACATAAGAATTACATAATATACAAAATATTATAAAATTATATTTTTACAGTTTGTGCATATAATATACGATGCAATTTTTTAATCCATTTACATTTTATGCAAATTTTTAATCCATTTACATAATATACGCCAGTAATATCCATTTACATTTTTCGCCAAAACCCTAGCATTTGCCTTAACACATTTTTATCGCCTCACACTCTCTGTTTTCACTTAGTTTCTGATTCTTCACTTTCATTACTTCAAACACTCGCAGCGATGAGACCTCCAAGAGGTAAGTAACCAACGTCTCTTACGTTTCCTATCATTTTTAGTTACAGACTCTCGTTATGGCATTCCTAATGGTTTAATCATGTTTCAGGCCGTGGTGGTGGTGGGTTTAGGGGCAGAGGTGATGGTGGAAGAGGGAGAGGAAGAGGAGGTGGTGGAAGACGTGGTAATAGGGGCGGTAGTGCCATGAAATCCCGCGGCAGACTGGTGTTTGATTGTTTCTGTTTTCTTATAGTTCGATGGAACAAAAAGATTCTCCAACTTTAGTTGACAAAAACTTTCCTCGTTCCTCTTTTCTCTTGTCACTGTGAAATCATTCTTTGGCTAGATCCATAGAAGTTGTTTATTAACTAGAACTTGGTTTTCTGTATTCTTGTTTACAATTATGGCTATCGGTTCTTGCTGTAATGTTATAGAGGAAAAAGGTAGGTTCTATTTTATCTATTTTCTTCATTGTGTTAAACCAGAAATATTATAAGGAATGCAGGATGAAATATTATCTACTGAAGTAATAAAATAGAGTTCATTAGTTTTCATTCTTATTGAGAATCAAATATGTGAGTTGAATCCTAATGCTTTCAGGTTGTGAATTATGTTGTGTAAATTATACTAGGGTTCCAAGTTCCAACACCAGAAGTCCAATGTTGCTGTTGTTGATTTGTGGAGGAGGTAAATTGGTCCTTTCATACATATTTAATATTCTTTATAGGGATAGACACAGTGGTATTCCCAGTCTGACTTTGTTTAGTGGGAGAAAATATGATGATTAGCACTCCGTCTACACTTAAACAACAGCTTTTCTAATTATGCTGGAAATGGCAATGGCAATGACAAGGAAAATGTTGTTGGGGTTTTGGAGACCAATGGGGATCTTAAACCCAAATTCCAAGGGGAAAAACGAGCTATACAGGTGCATCAATTCTCTTTGATATAATTTTAGCCCTTTGTGCTTAAATCTTGTACTATTTCAACTTTAATTTGTGTTATGATTATTGTTCTTTTAATTTCTAACTATTTTCCTTTCTCTTCCTCCGTAGCCATAGAATTTGCTGTTTTTTGTTGGTTTTGGGATGAAGTAGAAGCTCTCTTTAAAAACCGTTCTCTGTCTGACTCGTGTTATCTCCCGAGATATTTATCTATGATTTTATATTATATTTTAGTTCTTGATATTAATTCAGTTGAAAAATGATTAAAATCATTTTTTACAAAATATCAAATGCCATATAGAGTGTCTTTTATCTTTGAACTTAAAGTATAACTTCAATTAAATTTTTTTCCGTAATGTTTTGTTTTGTAAATATAATTTATATATTGAAATTGCGAGATCTTATATAATATAATGAACAAAAAACTATTGCAGGCTGTAATAAAATATATTGAAAGTTTATATATTACTGGTACTTAAATTATATCTTCTTTTTTTTTCTGTCTTTAAACTTTTCTAGATAAATTATATTTAAGGTTATAAAACTATTAATAAATTTATACTTAATTTAAAGTTGAAACTATTTAAAAATTTCATGAAAGTTATTATTTAAATAAGTTTTTTCTTTCAACAACAGCAACATTGAACTTCTGGTGTTAGATGTTAATTTGGGATCACCATTGTGTTGACATTAACATTCAAACATGAGAATGAGACAGCTATATTTGAGATGAACCTGCATGATATGTCTTCATTCCTTTGCAACCTTCATCTTTAAATAAATATACATCCACACACGCATAAACACATATATTTTTTTAGTTTGAATTCATATAACTTATGTAGAGAATTGGGAGAACCCTGTCATGTTGGATGCTCCCGTCTCTAGAGGTGTTGTAGCTGCTGAAGCTGGTTCACTTACTTTCATGGTACAATTCATTTTTGATCACCTTCTTTTTCTAGAGTTGACCTATTATATATTGTTTTCCATTGAATGTATATGGACACTCATTAAACTTCTTCCCAACCTTCTTTAGTTCTTCCCCAGGATAGGAGTCTACTAGTAAATATTTTTCCAATTATTTTAACCTTGTTCGTGAGTTTACTGTTTAGTATCAATTTCATTGCAAGATATTATAATTTTTACTTTATATTTTCAATGATGCATGTAAGATTAGTTGCCACAGAAGTCTGGTATTTTAGAAACACAAATGATATTAGGTTGGCAACACTTTTAGGTAGTATTAAAATTATGATAAAAAATGCCATGTGATCCAGGTTGGTGGCTCTGAAGATGTGTATCTTGCTGCCAAATACTTACTCCTTTCGATGGGAAAAGAGGAACTGCAAGAGGCTATTGATTTTATATCTCTGTTCGGGTAAAGTGGGCTTTGTGCTTCAGTCAGAGCTGCCTTGGTTCTTAGTGGTAGTATAGGTTCTATCTAATTCAAAAATGAGAAAGAAAAGGAAAGAATGGGCAGATAATGTATCTTTCAAAAATGATGAAAGTGCCACGAGTAGAGTCAAAACTAAGAGTGTTTTGTTTCAAGATTCAGTTCCGAACTCAGGTTTGGCGGTATCTCCATAGTAAATCTGATTTGATAAATTTACAATATTATTCAATAATTAATCTCCTCCTTGTTTCTCCTTTTTCTTTTATTGAATCACTTGTTTATCCTCTGTTCTTACATTTTTTTACCACCTGCAGGTTTTTGAATTTAAAAGGAGCTTAAATACTGTAAATTCTGCATGTAATGAGGTATATCATTAATGTTGTTGATGACGGCAGTGTTTATTCGTTCTTATCTTACAACTTTTGTATTGGTTATATAGGTACAAAATTTCCTTAAATTGAAGGATCTCATGAAGAAAATTCTCTATCTGGGAAATACATTGAACCAAGGAACTGCAAGGGGTAAGTGACATTCAATTTCTCCTTTTGGCTTCAGTCTTTGATGCTACAATTGCAGCTTGTAAAAAGATTATGCAGAGAAAATATTACTAGCTAAACCACATGTAATGTATTACTAAAACCAATTAAGGTTCACCTGTCCAGTCCTTGCATTATCTAAGAATTGGGTAATATTCAAACCTATCAAAAACTAGTTATTTATTGAACAGGTAAAAAACCAATTATTTTTTTCCCTTTTCTTAAATTAAAGACCATGCCATTAAGGTAAATGCTTATTATTGTTAACTATTAATTATATTAACTATTTATTTTACATTAAATTAATGTTTAAACATAAAAATAAAATAAGAAACAATCAAACCAATTGGTTTAACCTGTGGTCCAGTTTCTTTAACATTGGCATTTATGTCCTTTAATGTCGAACTTCTACATTTATGTCTTTCATTTTGAATTTTAGATGATAGTAGTGTCAATCAATTCTTTGTCCCTTGTTATGCTGTTAGTTCCTTTGTTTTGCATTTTCTTTTTTCTTTTTTGCCAAAGCCACTTGTCCCAGGTGTCATGTTTTTTATGCAACTTTAAATTTAAAGTTGAACTCAAGGAAGAAATAAAGATAAAAACAACTAACATAGTGGATCAGGAAAATGCTTTGCCATGAGCTGCTTTCTGTTTGACTTGTTTACGTATCTAAATAATAGATTGTTTGAGGATAGGCCATAGATTTGGTGATATTTTTTATTTAAACTATGTAGGTTTTAGATGCAACGCCTGTAAATGCAAAGGCACATGATTAATAACATGATCAATGATTTTTGTCGAAACAAATTCTAATTCTTGCATATATGATTAATAACATGATTAATAACATGATTAATGGTTCTTCAAATTTTCCAAATGTGTCTTTAAGGTGCTCGAAAATGTCATATTAATGTTGTCCATATATGATTTGAATACTGGAAATTTACAGCATTTAGTTTCCTGCTTGAAGTTGATTAAACCATGCTGTAAATGCAAACATTTATATGCTGTTCACATGCTAAATTAACCATTAGTGAGCTTAAAATTGATCTATTTGAATGTGTTAAATTCATTGTTCAATGTGATGTTATTTCTGCTAATGTATTGAGTATATTAAGTTCTGCAATTTGATGTTATATATGGCGTTAATATTGACTTGTTAATTGCATATTTTATTATTAATTTGATGTTATATGTGTCATTCATTAACTTTTTTTTTTTTTTTCTCAGGTTTGAGTTTTTGTTGGATACGTGGTCCAGGATTAGCTGAATTCATGCATAGTGACGACTTGTTTAAGCTAACTGTTTATCTTAAAGTGTGCATTCTATTATTATTTTGTTCTATTTGTATTTTGTTAGATTTCTGGTGTAGTATGATAAGTGCGGTATTTTGTTTGGCGGGATGTATTTATATCATAGATTATTCTTCTTCTCAATATTTTGATAATGAATTTTAATTTTTTTATATTTTTCAGGACTTCTTTATAATATATATATTTTTTTAATTTTTATGACCTTTAGCGGCGTTTGTGGGAAAAGCGCCGCGAAAGGTCCGGACCTTTAGCGGCGTTTTTCAAATAAACGTCGCAAAATTTTACGGCGCCGTCTATAGCGACGTTTTTTGCGGCGCTTGCAAAAACGCCGCGAATAGTTTTAGTGGCGCTTAAAAGCGCCGCTAAAGGCCTAAAAACGCCGCTAAAAATCAGTTTTGCTATAGTGATGTATGTATCAAACTATGTATTTTGAGTATAGATATGTGTTTAAAAATAACATATAATAAATAATGATCTGTATGGTTTGAAACTAATAAAAATAACATATGAAATATGTACAATATTAAAATAAAAATACATTAATTGTAAGGAAAATGAAATTTAAATATATAAATACATTATATTAATAATATTAAATAAATACATCAATCCTATGTTGGTAGTAAAAATATGTAAAATAATGTATATAGTTTTTTAAGGTAAACGCTTATTTATATAGAATATAAAATATAAAATTAGGTTTGATTGATATTGGTCGTTGATAACTAGACACTATAAAGAGAAGCTTAATGGTATGAAATGTTAGTATCTTGTTAAAGGTATTACAAGAGATAGAGAATTGAGTAGCTTCTTATGACGCATAACTGGCACATAACTCTATTGGCATGATGCCAATCCTATACTAAATCCGAAATTTTGTTTAGTAATAAAACAATTTCATTTAATTATCGTTTAATATAATAATATTTATTATATATAAACAAAATAAACATAAATTTACTGTAGATACATGAGAAAACATTGTATGAAATTGTGATTTTACGTCATCCTTATTTCTTTCTAATAAGAGAACAATAAATCAGATTTTTCCTTCTAATTTTAATATTTTTAGCTGAAAATTAGTAGGTAAAATATGATTTGTTATTCTCCTTCTGGAAAGAAATAATTAAAAATAACGTAGAATAACAGTTTCATACAATTTCTTCTCGTTGATACAATAGGGGGTTAATTACTTGTTCTCTATAGATTGAACGCTTGTAACTGGGATGGGTGTATAGAGCAAGGTTGAATTTGTAGTTTAAGATATCATTTTTATTTTTTTTAATTTTAAGTATTTTTTAAATATTGTGTTAATGATATTTGTAATCTTGATTAAATTTAGTAAAAAATTTATGTTATGCTTGTATGATTATAATTACTCGACTTAGAGGATAATATTTTTAATTATGTTTATGTGTATTTTTAATTTTGTACCTACAATATTTATTTGGCCTTTTATAATATGTGAAGCTTGGGCAAGTAAGTTGGTATGTTATGAGTTTTTCTTCATTTTCCATAACTTCAATAAAAAAAACAAAAACGCATATTTGCATGTAGTCCAAATGGGAGCTCTCAAACCCTCCAACTTTCATGTTTCTTGACATTTGTAAACCGCTTGACACCAAACTAAATCATGAACAAAGGAGAAAGAGGAGGTTGCCTTCTATATCAATGTTTACAACATTTCTCACCCACTACAGCACTTCCATAAAAGAACAAAATGATTTTTACCCAGGAAAGCATCACACTACTTTACCAACTAGAAAACTGAACACCCTCACTCTTTTAGTTTCCTTTAAATCTCCGGGAAGCTTTGATTGGTAGCTTCTTTCTCTGCTATCTCGGGCATGGGATTGCAAGGCTTCAAATCGTCGACATCGATGACAGATTTTCTAGCAGAGTGTGGTCAATTCTAATTGTTTATCGTATTATGCTATAGCAGTCCAAAACGTACGTGCAGAACTAAAAAAAATCGGCTACATGCATGCATCTTTTACGTGCACATCATCGTTTCACTTGATGTGTCTCATCAGGTGGGTACGACTACTCTATCATGGATTAGTTACATTTCTCTACAATGAGGCCAAGCTTTCTTTCAACACGCGAATGAGGAATTTTGTCGAGACAACACAGTCGTTTTCCTCTGTTTATCCAGTAAATCTATCGTCTACTTGGATGTCAAAAGCAAGAAATTCTAAAAATTTCTAAAAAAAAAGAATTTTTTTTCTAAAAATATAGTCTTTTTAATATTATTATTTTTAAATTATAAAACGCCCCAAAATATAGAAATTAATTGTAAGAAATAACTTAAGTTTTGATGGTTTAGTTGTTAAAGCATTCTTTAGAGATCTTAGGTTCAAGTTACTCCTTATTTATTTCTTTATTTTTAATTTTCAGCAAACTTAGATGAAAGTTACAATAAAATAAGTATTATTTGGAGTAAAAATTAAATAAGAAATGGGTGCCGGTTACCATACTACTTTCTTTTTGTTTTCTCAAATTTGAGCCATTTTACTCCCAAAATTATTTTTTCTTTTAATTTTTGGCCCAAAATTTTGGATTATTTACACTTTTCGCCTCTAGGATTTCAAATCCTAACTATTTAACCATCCTTTTCCTATTAGAATTAGGTTTATTTCTTCTAAAATTTTAGTTAAATTCCTTTCCATTCTCTCTTTATATTTCTTTTTTTTTCCCTTTTCTTTCCCTTTTCTTTACATCAAAATTTTCATCTAAGTTCTAAAAACTATTTTCCTATCTGAAATCAAACCGTTCACCATTTTAACTTTTTTCCATTGGCTTGTAATTAAAGTCAATAACACCATTAATTTTGCAGAAAATTGGTAAGTACATCTGAACCCTAATGAAAAAATCCAGATTTTTTTATAGAATTTATATTCAACGATAATCTTTCAACTCAATTAAACAATCTTTTTTAGTTCTTGACAAATCTCTCGATAATCTTAATAAATTTTGAAATCAATATTTAACTCATATATAAATATCGCTTGAAGGACCCGTTTTAGGTACATTGGATCAATTTGAATGTGAGGGACACCGTTTGGGCTTCCAATGAAAGGTAGGGGTGTGCATTCAGTTGAATCGAATGAAAAAATTTCAAGTAATCGAGTTGGTCGAGTTGACGAATCCTATTTTATCATCCCGACTCGATTTGAAATTTTCTTCTACTCGAGTCGAGTGAGATGGAATTCGAATCGAATATATTTGTTCAAGTTAAATTAAAGAAAATGACTTTGGGTTATTACAACAACTATCACCCACCGTAATCAAATTTGTTATTAACTTTCATCCCCTCATAATTTATTTATTAATTTTTTATATACGGGTTAGCTTCTTTTCTTGCTTAGTTGTTTCAATTATCTTTTGATTTTTTCACTATGTATTTTGAAATTTAAAACATATATTAAATGTAAAAACGTGATTTTTAATAAAAGTTATTTTAAAGTTAAAATGTGAAATTGATGGCAATATATAATTTTAACACGAATATTTTATGGCATCGTCAATAATTTAATTTTAACAAAAATTTATAAAGATTCAATATAATTAAATAATTAAATAATATAAATAGTAAAAATGTGTAATTTAATTTAATAATATAAATAGATAAATAAAATTATTACTATTTAGGTTTAAGGAATGATTTTGATTTTTGGTTTGGAGGTAAAAGTGAGAACTAAAAGTTTTGGGGAGTAAAATTTGGGGGGATTCAAAAGAAACCTTGAGGGGAAATGGGTTTGGGCCTTAGGGTAGACGGATGGAGGGATGAGAGTAAAAGTTTTGGGGGGAAAGTGGGAGAGAGTAAAAGTTTTGGGAGAAAGTAAAAATATTTGGGAGTTTAGGGTAAAAATGTAAAATATTATAGCTTCGTATTCAGTTTATCCGAAATATTCGATTTATTCAAATTCGAAAACTCAACTCTATTCGAACTCAAAAAAAAATTTTGAATTGACTCGAATAACTTGATTAACTCAGATAAGTCGATTCGTTTATCTCGAAATTTAAATTTTTTTCAATTTTTTCGAGTTAAATCGAATTTTCTCACCCCTAGTGAAACGTGTGTGTTTTTTTACAAGCAATTTGGGGCAAACTATGCCTAAGATTAGGGCCACACGGGCGTGTGGACCACATTGCCATGTGCCTTGGAAACCCTAGTGTAGTTCGTGAACCACACGACCTAGACCCCTCTACATGGCCTTATAAGGCCATGTCTCCCCTGTAGGTTATTTTTGCATTTGCCACACAGCCACAGCCTGTTACACGGCCTTGCCACACAACTGTGTAACCCTTCTAGTTTTTCTTAAAAAATTATGATACGTTCAATTTAGTCCCTATATATGCCCTGAATGGTTATTAAAAGTTTTAATTTGTTCAATTAAGTCCCTGATATTGTGTTACTCTGAATTTTGTGATTTAATGATTGAAGTATTATGGTTATATTGTATGTGAAGTGTATATCATATATTATTGACCTTGTGAAATAGATAAACTGTTGGTGTTAATATTGTCACCACCTTATTGAATACCTATTAAAGCATGTTAATTGCTACTGATGAATCGAATACATGTTAAGCATTATTATTGCCTATAACACTCCAAAAATTATAGGGCTAGAATTTTTAAAATTAGCATAAAATGAGTTTTGGTATTTATGGTTAAAAGATTAGTAGAATGCCTAGAGAACCAAGGTTTAAACCCCACTCCTTGTATTTTTTATTTTTCAACAACTAAGGTTGAAAGCTAAATTAGTATAAGAAATAAATGTGGTAGAAAATGTTCAAGAATTGTAAAATAGCACAATGGCTAAGTCACTCCATCTCTCTAGTGTTCCAAGTTCTATTCATGCAAATTCCCTTGCATTTGTTTTAATTTGTGACAGGAGGGTTTATTTGCAAAAAAGCCCTTAAAATTTGCATAACTTAACTTTTAACTTCTTTCCTAATCATATTAGGATTTTGATTTCTCTAAATAACCCTAATTAAAATTTCTTTCCCTATTTCTCTTCTATTCTTTTTTCATCCTTTCTTTTGCAAAATTTTTCTCTACATTGCTGGAAATTTTACTTTGATCTCGAGCCTAAGATCAATCTTGATCAATCCATTTTCGTGTCATTTTAGAGTCAAATCCATTCTATCGTGCCAAGATTGGTAAGAAAAATTTGTTTGCTGATTTTGTAGAACCCTAGGAATCTGTTCAAGCATCATTCCTGATAACTTTTTTAAAATCAATTTTGAATCTTTAATGAGTTTTCCCAAAAATCTTGTTAAAACCTGATAAATCTTGAAAGTAGATATTAATTCTTTCATTTTTTTCAATTGAAAGACTCGTGTAGGTGACCTGGATCAAATTTGGACATGAGGATTGTCGTATGAGACCCCGAAAGTTAGGTGTGTGTTATTTTACGAGAAAACGAAGACAAAATCGAAATAGCCCAATGCACACGACCTACCATATGGGCATGTGGCCCGCCAGTGTGGCTTGCACAGCCTCCTACATGGCTATGTCTGCCATGAAATCCTAAAACTGCATTTCTCACATGGCCTAGGATATCCCACACGACCTGTCATAAGGCTTAGGGCTCTCCACATGGTCCAGGGTTTTCCACACAACCCAAGGCCTCGAAATTATAGTTTTGACCTAGAATTTTTGTTTTGATCAGATTAGTCCCTAAATAGGTTTCAAATTATTTTTAGTGAACTAAATTATGCAATTAGGCCTCTATTAATTTGAAGTATGCTAGAATCTATGAATAATCGAATTAATATAATTTTTATTTTTTATTTTGAATGTATGCATGAACTTCAAAAAGTATATATTAACGTATGAATATTTATTTGTTGTGACCGTATGAACGTTATCATGCTTTCTACTTAAATTTCCATATGTTAAAACATTAAATGCTTTGATATATGACTAAATTTAGTCGATTAGATTGCATTGCATGGGTTGGTTGATATATACAAAGGAAGAACCGAAAAAATTTCTACATTTAAAAATTCGTTGTGTACCTACAGTGTAACAACCCAATTTCGGTGAAATCGGAACAGTGGTTTCAGGACCACAAATTTGAGCTGAAAAATAAAATTTATTTTATTTTTATTTTATGGTTCGTAATATGATAGAAATGTCATGTGAAAATTTTGATAAGAAAATTTTACCTATTATGTGTTTAATTACGGGAAGGACCAAATAGCATAAAATGAAAAAGTTGAATTCTAGTAGCTAGAAGAATCAAATAGCTATGGAATTCAAAACTTAAGGTCCTCATATGGTAATTAGACCATTAATAAAAGTTAGTAGATATTTTTGGATGATTCATCCATGGAAAATTAGAAAAAGGCTAAGGACTTAATTGGAAATCAAAATTATTAAAGATTATAAATTAATTAAATAGAAATAAAAATCATTTTTATCATCTTCTTCCCCAAAATATTCCATAGAAACCCTAGGAGAGAGAGAAAAAACTTTCTTGGCCAAATTGGGTAAGTTTTTTTGTCTCATTTTTAATACTTTTAATATTTTTGAAACTGAGATAGCTTAATCTATCTATTTGGGGGATCAATTTGAAGAGTTATCAAAGTATGGAAATTAGGTCATGGATGCATATGCTAAAAATTTGAAATTTATGGTAGAAGATGAAAGGTTGTTGATAGATAAACAACTTTTACAAAGTGATTTTTGATGAAAACATGATTTAGGGACTAAAATGTAAATTTATGAAAATTGAAGAAAAATTATGAATTTTATAGAATATATGTGCTGTAATTTTTAAGGTGAAATTTCTGTTAGGCTTGGAATAGGGACTAAATTGCATAAATTTTATTTTTCGAGCCTAGGGACAAAATGGGAATTTATGGAAAAGTTAGGGGATGTAAATTGAGTTCACTTGAATATGAAATGTGATAAATTGATGTAAACTTTACTTATATAGATCCAGATAGACCAAATTCAGAGCTAGAACGAGGAAAAAGGGAAAATGATGGATTAGTAGATTTTACGTACACGAACACATTTGTCGAGGTAAGTTCGTGTAACTAATTTTTGTATGTTTATATGCTTGAATTAAATGTTACATTGTGAATTGTATAAATATCATATATATATATGTTACATTGAAATTGTATATGACAAATCCCGATCAACGATAATGCTCGGAAAATGGTAAATGATAAAAATGTTACTTTTATGCTTGAAATGAATGTGGAATGTGTTTGTTTGAATTATATGAATGTTATGGATGTATGAAATAATCACATGCTCGATAATCTTGAAAAGTGTTTAAATACCGGTTGAATAAATAGAAAATCGATGGATATGTGATTTCCCGAAATGAATGAGATCCTGAATTTGTTGCTGACAGGATTTAGCCTAAACGGGTAATCCTAATATAAGTCCTCTCGAGCATATGTTATGGATTGGATTTAGCTTGAATGGGTAATCTAGATCAAGTTCCTTAGAGCATATGTAATAGAAAGGATTTAGCCTGGACTGGTAATCCTGTTGTATACATGGCTCGAGAGTGTACTATCTAAAATAGTACCTTACGGGTACCGTTGAATATGAATTGACGGATCTTGATTTGTACACCTTGAATGTAACATCTCGAATTAGGGCCTAGTCGGAACAGTGATTTCAAAACCATAAATCTGAAGTAGAAATAATTATCTTATTATTAATAGGAGGTCTATGATATGATTGCATACTTGTGTGAAAATTTCATGAAGAAATTTCATTGATAAAGTGTCTAATTTGACATTTAGGACAAAATTGTAAAAGTTGCAAAATGTGAGTTCTAGAAGTCTTAAGCATGAAATTGCCATGGACTATTAATTAGAGGTTCTTAAATAACAATTTTCCCAATTTCTATTTTTATGGAAAAAAAAGGGCATGAATAGGAAAAATTTGAAAGAAAAGCTTTAAGGGCACTTTTGTCATTTGGTTAATAAAAGAATAAAAAGGGAAAAATAAGTCTCTCCTACCTTGGCCGAAAATCTCAAGGGTTCCATAGCTAGGGTTTCTTCAACTTTCAAGCTCAATAGTAAGTGCATCCTAGCCCTGTTTTTAATGCTTTTTACATTTTTGAAACCCTCGTAACCCGATTTACCTATTTCTAACCATATTTTTTAGTAGGGTTCATGTTTGAAATTTGACCCATGCATGACATGCATGTGTTTTGATGTTTAATGGAGGAATATGAATGTTTGATGTGTGATAAACATTTCATTTTACGAGCTTGGGGGCTAATTTGTAATTATGTAAAAGTTTAGGGGTAAAATTATAATTTTTCCAAAGTGTGATTTATGGACTATTTTGAACAATATGATAATTAAATAAGAAAAATTTTCTATTATAGATCAAGAAAAACAAGGTCTGGACCTAAACCGAAGAAAGAGCAAGGTTGTGGACTAAATCGAATAGTAGCCATATTTTGAGTACCGAGGTAAGTTCGTGTGTAAATAATGCAACATTATATTATTATGTTTTTAATGCTTTAATATTGCATGAATTGTGTAATTATATCTGTGGATTTAATTAACGAAGAGTCGATGACGATTCGATGAGTTCGATCCCTCAAAATCTCAGTTGAACTTTAGGAATAATTTGGATACAAATGTCATGACATTAGGGTTATGTGTGATCCTACGTAAGACCATGTCTGGGACATGGCATTGGCATCGTTATGAGATCCCATGTAAGACCATGTCTGGGACATGGCATTGGTATCATTATAAGATCCTATGTATGACCATGTCTGGGACATGGCATTGGCATTGACGTGTGATCCCATGTAAGACCATATCTGGGATATGGCATTGGCATCGATATGAGACATTGTGTAAGACCATAGCTGGGCTATCAGCTTCGATTTGTGATCCCATGTAAGTCCATATCTGGGATATGGCATTGGCATCTTACTATGTTTATAAGAATTCCCAAGTATCCTTTAGTACTCCAAGTGGTTCAACGGGTAATCTAAAGATTATGTCAAAGAGATGACAAGGTATGATCATGTTGAAAGGGTACAAGTACGTACACAAAGCTCATAAATATTGAGATTTTGAATCAATGAGACCTCGGTAAGATGTGAATGAATGAATTATGATCATGAGTCTTATTGTACATTATGCAAATGGCATGACTTAAAATGTACCTATGATACTTGATGACATTTTGATAAATATTATTATGTTATGTGTATAATAATGTATGGTTAATGTTGTTAATTATTTACATGCAAACTTACTAAGCTTTATGCTTACTCCCTTTTCTTTCCCATTTTTCTTATAGTATCACCAAGTTAGCTCGGGGATCAAAGGACGTAGGAGTTTGATTCACACTATCAAACTAATCTTTTGGGTATAGTGAATTTAAGTATTTTGACTATGGCATGTATAGGAACTTGGTCTTTTTGTTATATGTCATATTTGTGTAGCCAAATGTGTTTGCTTATAATGATTTGATGATTCATTTTGTATATGGCCATGATATATGACCCATATTAATTATGGGGATGTAATCCTATTCATACATGCATACATGTGCTATGGTCACTCATGTTGTGGTTAAATTCATTTGGCATGGATGAATTGTGGATATGATCATGAATGTTTTATTTTGGAATTCTGAGTAAATGACATAATAACAACTAAGGCATGAATGTATGAAATGGAATTCAATTGATGTTTTATATTGCATGTGATTTGGTAAGCTTGGTTTAAATATAATATGAAGTCTTAATCAAGTATAAATTGATAAGAAGTTGTTATGTATGAGCCATATTTATGAATGTGTAAGTACTCATTTATGTCATGTAGGATGTCATTGAGATATATAAGTGTGCATGTGTTATTGGGGGTGACAAAAGGCTTGGACAATAGCCTCAAAGTTGTCCACACAGGTAGGCACACGGGCGTGTCTCTAGACCGTGTGTGACACGCGGTCTACTCTATGGGCATGTGATCTGGCTGTGTGTCCCCTGCACCTTAATTAGGTAAAACAGAATGCCCAGTAGTAAACACATGGACAGAGACACAGCCGTGTGTAGGGCACGGCCTCAGGACATGGGCGTGTGCCCAAGCTGTGTGAAGTCTGCACTTAATTATTGGAATTTAATTCCCCACATGGTCTAAGCACACGGGCGTGTGACCTTAATTGTGTTGATGATGTCATAAACAGAGAGTTACGCGGGCTGAGGACACGGACGTGTCCCAAGCCACATTGGCGTGTGTTACTACACGACCTACCCACAAGGGCGTGTGACCCTGTTTCATAAAAATTTTTCTAAGCTTTCCCAAAGTTTTCTAAAGTTTTTGGTTTAGTCCCGAACTACCCCCGATGTATGTTTTTGGCCTCATAAGCCCATATAAGGGACAATTTGAATATGTATGAATGAATTTGATTTGAACTAAATTTTATGGCTCGATTTTGTATGTTTACTCATGTTTAAGTCTGGTAATGCCTCGTATCCTGTCCCGGTGTCAGACACGGGTAAGTGGTGTTACATTGAGTGTACCACCTGTGTATCCATTGATATTCAAATAAATTCAACAGGTGACAATCCAAACATGAGAAGATATGAATAAGAAAATGAGTCATTACACGTATCTGTTTGAAATACAAGAAAATGATGATACATGACAAGTGCTATATGAAAGTATAAGATGATGATATTTGTATATGGAAATTATTTGATGAGAATGTTCATCCTTGATTATAGACTTGTACACCTTGAGTGTACTACTACTCGTGTGACCTTGATATTTCAAATGATATGATTAAAGTTCTAACATGAAATAATATGAACTCGAGATGAACTATTATGAAATTTTACTTGTAATATAAAGAGATGATTTATACATGTTAAATGAATACATGTTGTGGAAAGCATATGTGTATGGAAATTTGATTATTGTTGAGTGATCGCGAGGTTTCGTGATAGGTTTTAAATATTTATAATTACTCGTTCTTAAACTAACTATTATTGCGATGTAGGCAAGTGTACCTGTCGAACAGTAGTATAGTTTTAGTAAGACCGGATTGTCGAACCCAAAGGAACTAAAAGTACTAGTAATGACTATCTTTTTATTATCTAGCCTAAGAATAAAAGGGGTTTTTGTTTTAATTAACTAATTATCTAAACTAAGAACGCACGGAAAAAGGAATTGGGGAATTGCTTTTAGGAATTGTTATTCTGGCTCCAAATCGGACGATTTATTCATTCAACTTGTTCCGTAGAGATCCCTAAGTTATGTTATTATCCCTATTCAAGACTAATAATGTCTAATCCCTAGATTGCATAACCAAGACTTTTCTCTAATTAACACTCTACGGTTGCATTAACTCGACTATGGATCCCCTTATTAGGTTTCAGCCTAATCCGGCAAAATCTTGTCACTCTATTTCTAGGCGCACAATCAACTCCGCTTAATTATGACAAAAGTACTCTTAGACAGGGTCTATTACTCCTCTAAATAAGAGCATGTCTTGAATCAGTATCCTGGGATATCAAAACAAGAATTAAGAACACATAATTAAGAACAAGTTAAATATTTATCATACGATTCAGAAAATAATAACAAGATTCGTCTTAGGTTTCATTCCCCTTAGGTATTTAGGGGTTTTAGTTCATAACTAAATAAGAAAACATCTCAGAAGAATAAAGAATACAAAACATAAAGAAAACCCAAAATTCTTGCCGGGAAATTGAGGAGAGATCTTCAGTCTTGATGATGAATCCGGCTTCTGAGATGGAACAATCGGCTTCCTTGGAGTAATTCCTTACCCCTTATTCTCCGTCTCCCTTTTTCTCCTCTTCTAGGGTGTATTTATAGGCTTTGGAATTCCTAGAAGCCCTCAAAAGTGGCCTTTTCTGAATTGGACTTAACTTGGGCTCGGCAGGGACACGCCCGTGTGCAATTACTTCAGGCCATGTTCGAGCCTGTTAGAATGGCACGGGTGTGTGCTATACCCGTGTGAGTCTTGCTCCAATTCTTCCAGATTGACACGGCCGTGTGGTCTGCCCATGTGAGGAGGTCCAGGCCGTGTTGATTTTGTACTTTGGCCCATTTTCTCCGTTTTTGGCCCATTTCTAGTTCCTTTCGCTCTCCTACGCTCTCCTAAGTATAAAACATGAAATTAAAGCATTAGGAGCATCGAATTCACTAATTCTAAAGAGAAATCATCCATAAAATGCATTAAACATGGGGTAAAAATATGTATAATTTATGGTTTATCAAATACCCCCACACTTAAGCATTTGCTTGTCCTCAAGCAAAATTTTCAACTCATAATCAAAATAAATTCTTCTCAACTTATAATTTCTATCGATAATATTTCACATTAATCCATAAGTAACCATACATTGAGAATTCAACTAAAAGAACATAAAAGTTTCAAACATTCCAAGTTGAGTATTTATTCATGCAAACTTAGGTGCTTCCCTTTGTGTAACGCCCCAATTTTCGGGAATTCTGTGAATGTTGGCAAAATTTCATGCTTTAATTTTGTCATTTGTGAGTGAAATTATGAAATAGGACCTATGTGAAAATGTTTGAAAATGCTATAGGCTAAATTGAAGTGACCAAATAAATAGGAGTGCAAAATAGGAGGATTTGCATGACAAACCTCCCATTTTACATGAAGTGGCCAGCCATCATGTTGTTGTAGACAAAATGTGCACTTGATATCCATAATTTATGGTACAAATTGATACAAATTGATAATAGGTTAGGTAAATGTTCCATGATAATAGGTTAGGTAAATGTTCCATGATAATGGGTTAGGTAAATGTTTCATGATAAGAATTTCATGTCTTTTGTATTAAAGAATTAAATGGATGAAATATGAAGTTTTATTAAAAGAAAAGGGTGAAAAGAACAAAGTTTTGTCCATCTTTGTTCATCATAGCTGAAAGTTAGAGAAGAGAAAGGAGAGGAGAAAGCTCTTGAGTATTCGGTCATTAGGAGGAGGAAAATTGAAGGTAAGTTCTTGGTACCTTGCTTCTATTTTGAGGTTCATGAGTTCTTCTTGATTCTACCTTAACTCTTGAAGTATATTTTGATTTTTAGTTGTGTTGTGAGCATTTAGTCATGAATTAAAATGAAGGAAATGGTTGTTGTTTCATGTTCTTTTGATGAAAAATGGAAGATAGGTGAAGTTGAGCCAAACAAATGAGCATGCATGTGCCTTAGATGTTAAAGGAAAAATCAGCTAACATGTTGTGCTTTAAAATGATGAAATGGAGATTATACTTAAGTAAAATCATAGATATGTGATGATTTATTGGTGATATACATGTTTAAATAACATGCATGCAAGGTATGTGTGAAAGAGTGATTTGGTAATAAATCTGCTTGGGACAGCAGCAGTAACGTGACTTTGGAAAATCGCCATAAATTGTGGGAGAAGAATTAGAAGCTGAATAAATTATGTAATTAAAGCTTATTGAGTCTAGTTTCTAATGAAATAAACAAGAACATATTTTGAATTCTGTACAATGAGAAATTTGATTCGTAATGAAGGGTGGTCAGATTAGTCAAACAGTGAAACATGGGAAACTTTGAGAAAAATCTGTTATTGATTGGCCAAACAAAAAATTCTGAAAATTTTATGGATAGAAGATATATGAGTCTATTTTCAGGAAAAATTAATGGCACTTGATTTGGAGTTTCGTAGCTCTAGTTATAAATGATTTAGTGACTGTCGCTCAGGAAGACAGCTTGCAGTGAAATTATGATTATGTGGTAAACATTGGCAAAAATTTGTTAATGAGTTGCTTATTATTTTCTTATAAGCTTACTATGATCTGTAGGTGTGGTTGGCCGATTATTTGAAGGGGTTAATACGTAGTTCTTATTTGAATAGTTAGATTAACGTGTTAGTAATCCAATTGTAGGCGGTTCGTGTGTGGATCTCGTCGACATATATCGTCATAAAATGTGTGTAACTAACACCCTCTTTCTTAGTCTAGATCGGCAAAAGCGAAAAGTCAAATGCCGAAAACCGTATTTTGTAGATTTGCGAGTGTCTGAATGCTCGTGAGGTAAATCGATTAATGTTTTTGGTAAGCTGCAATGTTTGGACCGCAAAGTGCATGATTTACGTGCCTCGATATTTTTGGGCTTAATGGGCCAAAATTGGAATGATGGGCCAATCTGCCCAATTCGGTAAGAACCCTCGGTAGTGATTACATTAGTACGTGAAAGGTAAGAATATGCATGAAAAACCTAAAATAGATAAATTACTTAAATATCTTTAAAAGTGGAAAATTTACGCTTTACCCTAGGAGATAAATTACCAAATACCCCTAGGTTAAATTGACCTAAATGCATGTTTGACTATTGTTATTTACCGTATGCCATGTTGTTGTTATCTCGATGCATGGACCGGGATATTGACGGAGGAAGTCTTGAAAGTGGCTTGTCCACGTCTTGGAGGCTTTGCCTCAATTCTTTGATAATCGAGCGAAGAAGGTCAAGAATCTGTGGAGTGTTAGGCTAGGTGGGTTGAGCTATTCCCACATGGAGTGTATGGTTGATGCGGGTGGAGTGTAGTGGTTGGTGGGTTGAGTAGTCTCCCAAATGGGCTTGCATATGTTCTTGATGTTGCATGTATTTTGAAATGGGCCTATGGGCCATACTGTTATATGAATAAGGGGCTAAGGCCCAGTTTATTATAATCTGAAAAGGGCTTTGGTCCAGTACCACTGTTACCTGAATGGGCTTAGGCCCAATAGGCTTAAGCTGACTTGGGCTTTGAATGGGTTTTCCTTACACACTGAGTTTCCCCAAACTCACCCCTTTTATTTTCATCCACGCAGGAAATCCCCAACCATAGTGGGCTTGGAGGTGTGAGGGAATTCGGAGTGGCCACCCGTTCTGAAAGTTTGGTTTTCTTCTGGTGAACTGGACATCCTATTGTTTACGTTGAGGTTTGGTTTTTAAATGTAATAAGGCCGCTTAATTATTTTTTATGGTTTTAATATGTATTACTAAGATAGGTATTACTTATTTTAACTGTTGAAATTGGATAGATTTAGGGCGCGTTTTCAAAAACAACAGTTGATTTCAAAATAACACGACAACAAGCAAAGCTTTCGCAATGAAAGTATTTTCCAAAATTAACCACTTTTCCTAAAAATGACTTAATCAAATCGGTTTCCTAGAAATATCCATGACGTTAAGGTGTGGCAATGGCGGTATGCATGTCTAGGATTGGATCCGAAGGGAGCTTGGTACTTAAGTAGTCCGATGGACTCACCACCTCTTTTCCGGTTTCCTACCTGGTGCACAGCTTCCATTCACTTTAACCCTTAATGAATTAATCTTTTGAACATCAAGTACGATTTTCTGGACTTAGAATGAAAATTTTTTTTTAACGTTTTTGATGTGGCATGCCGGATCCGGCCATAACTTTTGGGCCCGGTTTGGGGTACTACATTTAGTGGTATCAGAGCCTAGGTTGCAACAACTCGGCTGTGGAATGGGTTTACAAAAACAAAAATTTTCGAAAACGAAAATTTTATAAAGAATGCGAAAAACTCGATTTTCAAAATTTAGATATTTAGAAGGTGGCATTTCGAATCTCCGGCTCAAGCCTGTAAGTATTACTCTGAACTCTTCTGAATATTTTTCTGACTTATCTATCTGTCTTCAAATCCTGCTAGGATACTCTAGATAGGATGATCTTTGAAACCATAGGAAAATCGATAAGAGATCAAATCGTAGCTAGACTTGATTCTGCGAAAACAAACTCGAACTCTTCTTGCGATTCATAAAACATCTATAATAAACACCGGAATATTAATTGGTGCATAAAATTCGTAATCAAGATAATACGATATAAGTACAAGAGGCCGTGGATGAAGCCGAGGAAGTGCTTGAGCGAGATCTTCGTCTTGAGACATATCTGGCGGTGGATGCACCGTACCACACCAATGTGAGGTAGAGTCTCATGACCGCATCAGGGGATGATGCCTCGTCACGACAATGCTTCGTGTCTTTGGAAAGGGTTCTTTGGGACAAGCACGGGCAATAGAGTTTGGGGATCTATTTCTGAACGACTTCGGGCTAACGGAGCGGAGATCTTTAGGGGCGTGTCTGGTATCGCCTCGAATGTGGCAGAATATTGGTTGGAGGCCATAGAACGGATTATGGACAACTTGGACTGCTCTGAGGAGATTGTGAGTGGGGTATCTGTAGTAAGTCCTTTGGGTCTCTCGGTTAGGGTAAATAAACTGTATAGGGATGTACCCTTAGAAACTCAAGGTAGGATTTTCCCTGGAGATCTGATGGAGTTACCGTTTGGAGAGTTTAATCTCATTTTAGGAATGGACTGGCTTGTTAAGCATAAGACGACTCTGGATTGTGCTGCTAAATGAATGGTGTTAAGGACCACAAAGGATGAGGAGGTTATGGTGATAGGTGAGCGAAGGGATTTTTGTCCAATGTGGTGTCGGCTTTAAGAGCCGAAAAGTGGATTCGAAAAGGTTGTGAGGCCTATTTGGCATTTGTAAGTCAGTCAGAAGAGGAGGGACTGATAGTGGATAAGGTTAGGACTGTAAAGGAGTTCTAAGATGTTTTTTCGGAGGAGCTTCCAGGATTGCCTCCGAACCGAGAAGTTGAGTTTGGAATAGATTTGTTGCCTGGAACGGCACTTGTGTCCATCACACCGTATAGGATGGCACCGAAGGAGTTAGTGGAGTTAAAGGCTCAAATTCAAGAGTTGTTGGATAGGGACTTTATTAGGCCAAGCGTGTCTCCATGGGGAGCACAGGTGCTATTTGTGAAAAAGAAGGATGGTAATGCGGATGTGCATTGATTATCGCCAGTTGAACAAACTGACGATTAAGAATAAGTATCCACTGCCAAGGATTGATGATCTGTTCGACCAACTTAGAGGAGCTTCTGTATTCTCCAAGATCGACCTTCGATCTGGATATCATCAGTTAAGGGTCAAGGAGGTAAATATCCATAAGACGGCATTCAGGACTCAGTATAGTCATTACGAGTTTCTGGTTATGCCATTTGGACTGACGAACGCTCCTGCAGCGTTTATGGACCTGATGAATCGTGTGTTCCAACCATTTTTGGATCAGTTCGTAGTCGTCTTTATTGACGATATCTTAGTATATTTTGAAACTGAAACGAAACATGATGAGCATCTCCGTATAGTGCTGTAAGTATTAAGGGGACAGTTTTACCCCTAGGAGATAAATTACCGAAATACCCCTAGGGTTAAATTGACCTAAATACATGTTTGATCGTTGTTATTTCTTGCATGCCATGTTGTTATTATCGATGCATGGGACCGGGATATTGACAGAGGAAGTATGAAAGTGGCTTGTCCACGTCTTGGAGGCTTTGCCTCAATTCTTTGATAATGAGCGACAATCTTTTATGCGTGGAGTGTTAAATTTGGGTGGGTTGAGCTATTCCCACATGGAGTGTATGGCTGAATACGGGTGGAGTGTAGTGGTTGGTGGGTTGAGTAGTCTCCCAAATGGGCTTGCATATGTTTACCGATGTTGCATGTATTTTGAAATGGGCCTATGGGCCATCTTTTATCTGAATAAGGGCTAAGGCCCGTTTTATTGTAATCAAAAGGGCTTTGGTCCATACCATCATTACTGAATGGGCTTAGGCCCAATAGGCTTAAGTGACTTGGGCTTTGAATGGGTTTTCCTTACACACGAGTTTCCCCAAACTCACCCTTTTATTTTCATCTACGCAGAAATCCCTACCATAGTGGGCTTGGAGGTGTGAGGGAATTCGGAGTGGCCACCCGTTCTGAAAGTTTGGTTTTCTTCTGGTGAACTGGACATCCTATTATTTACATTGAGGTTTGGTTTTTTAAATGTAATAAGGCCGCTTAATTATTTTTTATGGTTTTAATATGTATTACTAAGATAGGTATTACTTATTTTAACTGTTGAAATTGGATAGCTTTAGGGCGCGTTTTCAAAAACAACAGTTGATTTCAAAATAACACGACAACAAGCAAAGCTTCCGTAATGAAAGTACTTTCCAAAATTAATCACTTTTCCTAAAATGACTTAATCAAATCGGTTTCCTAGAAATATCCATGACGTTAAGGTGTGGCAATGGCAGTATGCATGTCTAGGATTGGATCCGAAGGGAGCTTGGTACTTAAGTAGTCCGATGGACTCACCACCTCTTTTCCAGTTTCCTACCTGGTGCACAGCTTCCATTCACTTTAACCCTTAATGAATTAATCTTTTGAACATCAAGTACGATTTTTTGGACTTAGAATGGAAATTTTTTTTAACATTTTTGATGTGGCATGCCAGATCCGGCCATAACTTCTGGGCCGGGTTTGGGTTGCTACACTTTGTCTAAGTAATTACCTTTGATTCATAATATCACAGAGTTTCACATCCTCACTAAAGGTTCACTTAAATCACTCGAGGTGTTTAAGGACAATAAATGAAGCACTCAATAGTCAATAATGAAAAGTCATTACCATAGGCTTGCATGAAAATCAAATCTCCACCACTATAATTTAAGATAATACATCAATCAAAAGGTCTTTAAAGGGTTGTAATGAGGCTTGGTTAGGGGGTGTGGTCACAAGCTGAAAGAAAGGGTTAGAATCGAGATTGAATTGAAAAATTTCCTAACTAGAAAAAGAGTTAATCTTCACTTGCGTACAACAGAGCTTCTCTCAGAATATGAAATTACAGATATGCATACATAGTTTTTTTTTAAGAACAAGTTGCATAACATAGACTAGTTATTAAGAACAAGACATAGCTAAAAAATTTATTCAATTCAAATCTCAACAAAAATAGGGATTAATTTAGGGAATTTCAACAATAATGGGTTAAGGGTTAATATTAAGGGTAATACAAGAAATGGCTTGTTAGGCTCAAGGGGGTTTACTAGGGGTTAATCGTGGAGGTAGGTTTTTCATGGCATGAGTGGGTTAATCCTAAGTGCCTTAATCATTTTGATATATCAAATCAAATGGTGTGGTCTCGACATGCATAATCAAGCAAGTTCTTGAATAACAGTTCAATACTGACGCACTCAAAGCAATAATAAAAGTGAGCATGAAAGGATGAATAGATGCTCAAAAGGCTCAAAAATCTCACAAAAATTGTGGCTTTTTGATGTTTAGACTTGTGAATTCCAATTCAAAGTAATACCTAGACTTGGGGAAACAGCCTATAATTTTAAATTCTTAAAAATCAACTTATCATGCTTGATTCTTTAATGTCTTAAAGTTTAAACAATCAATGCATAAGTGCCTATGTTTTAATTCAAGATATATCAATCAAAATCATAAATCAATTAAAATTTATCCTAAATATGATATGAGAGCTTTTCAAGAGAACAAGGTAATTATTCAGGGATTTTTCTGATAATGAGATAAATACCCCCCCACACTTAAGATGTACATTGCCCTCAATGTACAAAGATATATATTAGAGTATAAAAATAAGATAGGGAGAGAACTGAAACTTCCTATATGATGAATTCCTCGAACTAGAGATTTAGAGAGTAATTGGTTCGAGAGTGGAGGAGGATACTCCGGCGGTCGTAGAGGTTCATTAGTCCATAAGTCCTGTGCCAAAAGAATATTATATCTAGTGGTAGCTATGGTCGTGGTCGAGCAGGATATGACAGTCGTGAGAACCTTTCCCGGTGGAGTTTTAGTTCCTATGTGATGATGAGCTTAAAAGCTCTATATAAATGTGATAAAATCAGGAACTTTTTAGGGAATATTAGGAAGAATAAGTACTTGAAAAGAAATAACCGAAATTAATAATTAAAAATAAAATTATAAAATTTAAAAGATAAAAAGTAGTTTCAATAAAAATAAAAAACATAAAACAATAAATAAATATTTCTAAACATCTTCATCGCTGGATGGTTCGCGAGGTGGGACTGGCGATGAGATGTGGAGGTGCTGACAAATCTGCTATAGAGTAGCATCAATGCTGTCAAATCGTTGAAAACACTGCTGCTCGAATCGAGTGAGGTGCTCAAAGATGTCAGCATATGAAGCCGCCGCATGAACTGGACGAGAGGGTGGTGGTGGCTGAGTCGGTGGGTCCTCGTGCTGTGGGGGGACATCATCAGGAATGTCCTTGTAGGCCTCCTCCTCGGTAGATTGGGCGAGACGATACTGGGGAGGGTAGGTTTCTCGGCGCCTCTCGATCATCCTCACGCTAAGCATGCTCGAGATGCCTTGTGGAGACATCTGGCCGATAAGGGTGAGGGATGATTCTTGGGCCGCAGTGTTCAGGAGCCCGAAGTGTCACGCCAGCCTAGTCACGTAGGGGCCAATGGAGATGACCCCATTCCGATGCCGTTCCGTCTAGTGCTGAATCAAAAGGGCGATAAAATAGGCAAGGTCGATGACATGTCCTTGTGACATGCACTATAAGAAGTAGACGTCGTGGGTGTTAATGACACCAGTGCTCTCTCACCGCCCTGTAATCGTGTGAGCTAAAATAGCGTGTAAGTACCTCAGGGATGGTGGGAGAACTGATGCCTTGGAGTGGCTAGAATTGTATGAGGCCGTGCTAGGGACCAAAGTGTGCCAGCACTTTGGGGGAGAGAAATGTATGTGGTGACTGAGAGCATGTAGTTCATTCTCCTCTCAAAACTCCTCCTTATATAGGCCTAGAGCAGCACCGAACTTTGGGACGCTTAGCTGGAGGATTAATCTGCCTAGGCAAAACTGGACCGTGTCGGGATCATCATACCTTGTCATTACGATCTGGAGATGGAATGTTGAGCATAGTTCCATCGTAAGCTCGAGGTATGTCTGCTCACTAATCCTGAAGAACATCTCCCAAGGGTCGGTGGTTAGGAGAACCCGAATCGCATCAACCATCAGGACTTGTTCTACGGTAGCCCAGTTGATGCAGTGGCCTGCTGCTAAAACTCAGGCCTGAAGTATTTGGAAGAGCTCTTCTTGGGGTCCTCGTGGAAACTGTAGGAGAGGGTGACGAATTTCTACTGTTGGACCCGTGGAGGATGACGCTCCCTTCCTCTTCTTCGAGGCTGGTACGGCGATTTTCTTTCCTCTTTACGATGACATGGTACTTGAGATTAGAATCATCAAGTCATCTTGATGAGTGGTCGAAGTAAAAGGAATACAATTTCCAACTAAAAAGCAGACTTTCAGCCACAACTAAACATAACTAATATAATAATTTAGTGACTTTGTCATTGTATGTAGTAATGGCATGTGTAAAAGAATGAAGCTTTCCTAACAACATGAAATGTATAAGAAATAATTGAACAATGCAAATTACATGAGAGATATTGGCATGGGAATGAGAATGAGCATGGTAAAATCATGGGTATGAAGTTTCCTAATCACTTGATTTAACATGCAATGTATAATAACTAACTAAAAATGCAAACTAAATGATAAAGTAATGAACATAAATGGAAGATAGCTCAAAAGAAATGGAAATTATTGTAATAATAAGTATTAGTAATAAGTAAAATATAAGTGAAGAGAGTAAACAAAAGCTAAGGGAGAGAGATTGGGCGTCAAAAACGAAGTTGAAGGCCGCGCACGGGCGTGGCAGGGGGCCGTGTGGAGTTGCAGCGACTAGGGTTAGGGTTTTTGAATGGGGAAGAAAGTGAATAGTTCAGGGTATTTATAGATTTTGGGGCACACGGCCATGACACACTCCTGTGTCCCCCAATTTCAGCCCGTGTGATTCACGGATTTCAAATTTAGGCGCGTCTGACATTTAGTACACGCGCGTGTTCCTCGGGCGTGTGGGTTCACACGGTCGTGTTGCATGGCCGTGTTTAGCTTCGTTCTCTTCTTCCATGCCCGTGTGTTCAAGCTCCATGCCTGTGTTAATTTAACTGGTTCGACCACGGGTGTTAGACACGGGCGTGTCGCACGCCCGTGCTAGTTTCTCAGTTTCAACCACAGGTCTTCCACATGGGCGTATTGAACGCTCGTGTTATTTTGGCAGGCTCGACCACGGCCATATCGCACGACCATGACATTTAATCATAGTCCGTTTTGGGGAAATCTTTTGCCCTATTTTTTCACAGCCTTAAGCACGCCCGTGTGCTTGGCCGTGTCTTTGTGGAAACACCTGTATTCAAGATTTCTATTAGTAAGTTAGGAGTTAAATACCAAAATTCAAAGAAATTAATATTGTTAGTGCTTGGGTTGCCTTCCGAGAAGCGCTTATTTATAGTCTAAGCTCGACTTACCTCTCCGTTGTATGGTCATGGTGGTTCGAGGAGTTTATACTCCTCATTCCTGCTATCAGTCTCATTAAAATAAGGTTTTAAATGGGTGTTGTTTACCTTAAAAGTACTGAACTTGGGATGACTCACCTCCACCGTACCGAATGGAAAAATACTGAGTACCGTAAGAGGGATTTCCTCATTCGATGTGGTAGTGACAATGTGGGGATCTACGACATCTAATAAGACCTTATCACCAACCTTAAGTAAATTTGGGGAGTTATCAAACTCATTTTGGCATAAATTTTGGTTTATCGTGTGTTCTCGGTTTATGTGCTCACCATTCATCTAGATCCTCTATCCGTAGCCTTCGTTCTTCATGAATGTGTCATCTATCATTTCTGGAACATGGCTCGTGAGCTTCTTTGAAGCTCAATTTCTGCAAAGCCATATTGTCAGTTCTAGTAGATTGGTGTAGACCATTACCTTTAATGTTCGATGTGATGCTAGAGTTACAAGCTTGAAGGGTGATTGTTCCATCTCCCACACGAAGTGTAAGCTCACTTGTGCCAACATCAATTATTGTTTTAGCAGTTGCTAAAAAGGGCCTCCCTAAAATCAAAGGGGTGTTATTATCCTCCTCTATGTCTAGAACAACGAAATCAACGGGAAATATGAACTTATCTACTTTCACTAGTACATCTTCAATAATACCCCTAGGAAATCTTATAGTTTTATCTGCCAATTGAATGCTCATCCTAGTTTGTTTAGGTTTCCCAAGACATAGTTGCTTAAACATTTTGTAAGGCATGACGTTAATACTAGCCCTTAAATCAGCTAATGCATGACTTATATCTAAACTACCAATTAAGCAAGGAATTGTAAAACTTCCTGGATCTTTCAATTTGTGGGGTAGCTTATTCTGTAGAATAGCTGAGCAGACTGCGTTTAGCTCCACATGCGACACTTCGTCCAACTTCCGCTTATTTACTAAAAGCTCTTTTAAAAATTTCATTGCATTTGGCATTTGCAACAAAGCTTCAATAAACGGTAAGTTAATATGTAATTTTTTCAAAAGTTTGAGGAATTTACCGAATTGTTCGTCTGAGCGGTCTTTCCTTGTCGCGTTAGGGTATGGGACACGAGGTCTATTGTAACACCCCAAACCCGTGACCGTCACCGGATTTGAACACGTGGTGTTACCGGGCTTACTTCCCTTATTTCTCTCTTTGAAATATTTGATTTCTGTTCCAGGCAGGCTAGCTAACTGCGTCACTGTCACCTTAAAAATCATATCTCGAGTTACAGAATTTGAAAATAAGTTCCGTAAATTTTTCCTGAAACTAGACTCATAATACCATCTACACAATTTTTTCTAGAATTTTTGGTCAAGCCAATTAGTACAGTTTATTAGTTAAAGTCACCCATGCTACAGGGGTCAACTACACTGACCTTCGCGCATTACGACCTGGATATCTTCTCGTACAGAGCTTCAATGCTCATGAAGTTTATTTCTAATGAAACTAGACTCAAAATGGAATCTGCAAATATAAGGCACGACTTCTAATTCCTTCTGGATAATTTATGGTAAATTTTCAAAGTCGAGACAGGGGATCCAGAAACCGTTCTGGCCCTGTCTCACGAGAACTTTAATATCTCTCAGTATACTGCTCATATGGTCGTTTCGTTTCGTCCATATGAGAATAGATTCATCAAGGTTCAATTTCATAATTTATTCACTATTTAATTCTACTTCTACTATTTTAAGTGATTTTTCCACCTCACCTCACTGCTGCTGGCAGCATCTATTACCAAAGCAAACAATGACTATTTCATAAATCTTCTATGGCCAACTATTACATCATACATAATACAAACTATGGCCACCTTATCAAAATTTAGGTTTCTAAGGCTCGTAACTATAGGTTTTAGAATCACACTCAACCGACCACATAGGCCATTTTCGCATGGCTTAAAGTTTACAACCCACAATTCGACAAAACAAAATAGCCTATACATGCCAAATGTTCTCCTAGCTCAACTACTGAAGGCAATACCAAAAGATTTTCAGCCGGTGTGATGACTTCAACGACGGTTCCGAGCACGCAACAATACGAGTCCAAGAGACCTAAAATGGGTGACAAGAAAACACCGAGTGAGTTTATAACTCGAGAAGTCATAAGCATTCAACAATCATCCATTGATAAAGTTATCACAACATGAAACAATAAGCGAGGCTAGGTACTCATCCATATCGAAACTATACCATAAATCCTCGGACCTTTCGGTTCAATCTCATACCAAGTCATACATCCACATTTCATATTCTATACAATAAGATATTTGAGGCACTTTACACACCAACTCATTCACACCACAATTATACAATTGCAGTCATCACATAGATCTAAAGCTTACCAAGCTCAACCCCGAGCATGAACGTATTTCCTAATCGTCATGAGCTCAAGGTACTTACCCGATCCGCTGTCCATACTCAACTCGATGGAGACACACCTCCATATATATATAGAATACGCACACACGATTGCTTAATACTCGATTTCGCACACTTAGTGCCATGCAATTTAAGCCCGCACACATAGTGCCATACCCTTCGAGCTCGCACACCCAAAGGTCAGATATTTCCAGCATGCACACTTAGTGCCATATATTTCCAGCATGCACACTCGGTGCCATATATTTCCAGCACGCACACTTAGTGCCAATCTCGCCACCGTACACACGTATTGTTCAAGACACTTTGTGCCGAAAGCAAACTTTCTACACATTTCACTATTTTTTTACATTCAACATGTTTTCTTTGCCCATAAACCATGTCATGGCGGCCACTAAGCTTCCTTTGGGGAAATTTGACATGCAAATCCTTTATTTTGCATGCATTATCAACTAGTCATCACACATTTCCCCATCATACTTTCAAAGTTTACTACTAGGTCTCTTCTAGTGAAATTCACATTTATAACTCTAAATCGAAACATCAAAATGTCACACATGAATTAACACATATCATAGGCATCAAAATAAATTTTAAATTATTTTTATGCCTCGGTTTTGTGGTCCCGAAACCACATCCCGTCTAGGGTCGATTTTGGGCTGTCACAACTCTCCCCCACTTAAGAAATTTTCGTCCTCGAAAATCTTACCGGTAAATAGGTTTGGGTATCGCTCTTTCATAGAGTCCTCGAGTTCCCAAGTGGCTTCTTCAATTCGTGTTTATGCCACAACACCTTCACTAATGGGATTTTCTTATTGCGCAACTCTTTTACTTCACACATCGAATGCGAACGGTTCCTCTTCATAGCTCAAATTAGGTGAATCTCAATCTCGAGCGGAGCGATTACGTCGATGGATCAGACCTATATCGTCAAGCATTGAGACATGGAAAACGTTGTGGATCGTTTCAAGCTCGGGGTAAAATTAATCGATGCGCTCTTGGTCCAACTCGTTCGGATACTTCATACGGACCGATGAACCTCGATTCAATTTTCCCTACGGCCAAATCTAAGCACCTTCTTCTAGGGTGAGACTTTGAAAATACCTTGTCTCCAACCCGATATTCAATGTCTTTCCTTTTCAAATCCGCATACGACTTTTGGCGATCCGAAGCGACCTTCAAACTTTCACGAATTACTCGAACTTTTGCTCGGTATCCTTAACCAAATCAACCAAGATTTTTCCTTCACTAAGTTCACCAAAATAGTGGGTACGGCATTTACGCTCGTATAAAGCCTCGTAAGGTGCCATCTTAATACTTGATTGAAAGCTATTGTTGTAAGCGAATTCAACCAAAGGTAAATACCGTTCCCATGAACCACTAAACTCAAGGATGCAACATCTCAACATGTCCTCGAGTATTTGAATTATCCGTTCGGATTGACCATCGGTTTGGGGGTGAAAAGCAGTGCTAAAATGCAGCTTGGTACCCAAGGCCTCTTGCAATTTCTTCCAAAATCGCGATGTAAATCTTGGGTCTCTATCCGACACGATAGAAATAGGCACCCCATGCAATCGAATAATTTGGGAGACGTATAACTCTACCAATTTATCAAGCGAAAAATCCGTGCGGACAGGAATAAAATGAGCAGACTTGGTCAGTCTATCAACAATGACCCAGATCGCATCCTTCTTACTCGCTGACAATGGCAGTCCGGATACAAAGTCCATGGTGACTCGATCCCATTTCCACTCGGGTATCGTGATCGACTGAAGTAATCCCGATGGCACTTGGTGTTCCGCTTTCACTTGTTGATATATCAGACACCTTGAAACAAATTGAAATGTCTCGTTTCATCACCGGCCACCAAAATTGGCGTTTCGGTCATTGTACATTTTAGTACTACCCGGGTGGATTGACATTCGACTCTCGTGAGCCTCGTTCAAAATCATCGAAACAAGTTCCGAATTCCTTGGAATACATAATCGACCCTTGAACGTCAAGCAATCATGGTCGTCAATCTGAAATTCCGATTCCTCATTCGAAACACATTCGGCTCGCTTAGCGACCAATTCGGCGTCGACCTTCTGAGATTCAAGTACTTGATGAATCAATAACGGTTTGGTCTCTAATTCGACTACTAGCACCTTATCGGGTGAAACGGATAGATGAGCATCCATCGCTCTCAAAGCAAGCAAAGGCCTTGCGACTTAAAGCATCAGCCACCGCGTTGGCCTTTCCCGGGTGATAATCAATGATGAATTCATAGTCTTTCAACAACTCAAGCCAACGTCTTTGTCGCAGGTTTAAATCTCTCTGAGTCATCAAATATTTTAGACTCTTGTGGTCCGAATAAATGTGACACCTTTCTCCAAACAAGTAATGCCGCCATATCTTCAAGGCGAACACTATGGCTGCTAGTTCAAGGTCATGGGTCGGATAGTTTCTCTCATGCGGCTTTAGTTGTCTTGACGCGTAAGCCACAACTCGACCTTCTTGCATCAACACACAAAACAACCCAAGCAAGGATGCGTCAGTGTATATGACAAATTCTTTCTGGGACTCATTTGTACTAATCTTGGGGCCTCGGTTAAACAGGTTTTTAGTCGATCGAAACTTTCTTGACAGCGTTTCGACCACTCGAACTTAACATCTTTTTGAAGTAGTTTTGTCATCGGTGCAGCTATCATCGAAAAACCTTTCACAAATCGTCGATAGTATCCGCAAGCCCCAAAAGCTCCTAACCTCGGTAACATTCCTTGGAGGTTTCCAATCGACTATGGCGAAATTTTGTTCGGGTCCACCTTGACACCGATCACGGACACCACGTGCCCCAAAAGCTAACCTCTTTCAACCAAAATTCACATTCTTGAACTTTGCGTATAATCGCTTATCTCGTAAGATTTGCAACACTAGCCTCGGTGTTCAAGATGTTCGGTTTCATCTCGAATAGACCAAAATGTCATCGATAAATACAACTACGAACCGATCCAAGTATGGCTGAAAATTCTATTCATTAAATCCATAAATCTGCGGGGCATTAGTGAGCCCAAACGGTATCACTAAGAATTCGTAGTGACCATACCTCGTTCTAAAAGGTCTTGGGTATGTCCGATTCTCGAACCCTCAACCGATAGTACCCGACCTCAAATCTATCTTTGAAAACACCGAGGCTCCCTTTAATTGATCAAACAAATTGTCAATTAAGTGGCAGCGGATATTTGTTCTTTATCGTCACTTTATTCAACCGGCGATAGTCGATGCACAATCTCATAGTTCCATCCTTGTTCTTCACAAACAATCTTGGTGCGCCCATGGAGAAAAACTTCGGTCAAGCGAAACCTCTATCCGTCAATTCTTGCAATTGAACCTTCAATTCCTTTAATTAGTTAATGCCATACGATACGGGGCTATTGAGATCGGCGTAGTACCGGTACAACCGATGCCAATTCCACTTCTCGAACCGGTGGCAATCCGGTAACTCCTCGGAAAAACATCCGAATACTCACAAACCACTCGGTACCGATTCGAGTTTCCTTTCCGTCTCTTTACTTTCAAACACATACGCAAGGTATGTTTCACACCCTTTTTCATGTACCTCGGCGGTCATAGAAGATACTATCGGCACTCCTTTTAAATCGATGAGACTCGACTCGGACTACCTCATTATTTGCACTCCTCAAATCAATGGTCTTCCTTTGCGATCCACCACCGCATCATGTACGATCACCAATCCATACCAAGAATAACATCAAATTCATCAAATGGTAGAAGCATCGGATCGGTAGGAAAAGCAGATTCTCGAATTATTAGGGGCATCTCTTACACACTTTATCAACGAGTACGTATTGACCCAAAGGGTTTGACACTCGAATTACGAACTCGATGAGACTCAACGGTAGAGTCTTCTTGGGATGCTAAGGTTTCACATACATATGAATGAGTAGAGCGGGGTCAATCAATGCAATCACATTAGTATCGAAAAGAGTGAAAGTACCGGTGATAACGTCGGGGAGGATGCCTCCTCTCGTCTTGCGGATGGCATATGCTCTAGCAGAGCACGGGCCTCGGATCGAACAGCCGTGTCGAGGCTCCTCTCGATTGCCACCCCTACCTCCGAAATTCTCGGGGCCTACCTCTAGCCATTGTTCCACTAGGTCTTGCACTTTGCATCTTATTCTTCTCATCTAGCTCGTGCAATCTCTAATGAAGTGGTCCTTGAACCGCATCCATAACAGCCCTATTAATGGACTTACCCCAACATTCACCTAGGTGTCGTCTTCCACATTGGGGCATTCAGGTCTCTCTTGATGATTATTGCCCACACTAGCTACCAAGTAGCTCGAGTCCGTCGATGGTCGGGCTCTAATGGAAATTCCATGATCGCCCTCGACTTCTTGGTGTCCTCCCGAACCTCTTTACTGTTAGAGAATGGAGCTTTACTCGTTGATCTTTTACGGTAATCTCTTGCTTCAAATTCAGCCTTCTTCTTTTCCCTTCCGAGTTCTTCCGCCTTGCAGCTCGTTCGACTAGTGTTACGAACTCCTTTATCTCCAAAATACCCACTAGCGACTTTAAGTCTTCATTCAATCCTTCTTCAAATCTTTTGCACATAGCAACCTCATCAGCCACACACTCCCGAGCATACTGACTAAGTCCTACGAACTCATGTTCAGATTCAGATCTGATCATCCAAATTTGCTTGAGTTCCAAGAATTCCTTACGCTTCGATCGATGAACTGTTGACTAATGTATTTCTTTGAAATTCGGATTGAAAGAAATCCCAAGTAACTCGTTCATTTGGGACTATGGAAATTAAAGTCCTCCACCAATAGTAAGTGAGTCTTGCAACAAGGATATAGCACACTTAAGACATTCATCGGTGTGCATGACAGTTCATCTAACACTCGAATGGTGTTATCGAGCGAATCTGGCTCTTTCGGCATCATCGATGACTATGGCCTTGAACTCCTCGGCCGCTTCCTAATCAAGTCTACAGGTGGTTTGCTTAGCCTCACAGGATCGATGAATCGGAGGCATTGCGGACTCTTGGGCGGAGTATTTAAATTCGGGAATGGTTGGACAGTAGGGTTGGTTCGGGCATATTGCGCGGCCCACTCATTCATCATGGTGAAGAAGGCTTGTTTTGCCCCTTCATTTTGATTATTCGCGGATGACTGAGGCTCAACAGGCGGTGTCCCTTGCGCGGGAGCAGCCGCTACACTTTCAACATCATCCGCCAAGGGTCTCTCTATCCCGGGTTCCATCGCTAATCAAAACAAAAATTTCAACCGTCAGAAGTCATCACATTATTAAGCACTAACAATTCGGCATGTATAGCTAGACTCACACGCTCTATGGTAGTCCTAGAACCGACTAAACCATAGCTCTGATACCAATTAAATGTAACACCCCAAACCCGTGACCGTCACCGGATTTGAACACGTGGTGTTACCGGGCTTACTTCCCTTATTTCTCTCTTTGAAATATTTGATTTCTGTTCCAGGCAGGCTAGCTAACTGCGTCACTGTCACCTTAAAAATCATATCTCGAGTTACAGAATTCAAAAATCAGTTCCGTAAATTTTCCCTGAAACTAGACTCATAATACCATCTACACATTTTTTTCTAGAATTTTTGGTCGAGCCAATTAGTACAGTTTATTAGTTAAATTCACCCATGCTACAGGGGTCAACTACACTGACCTTCGCGCATTACGACCTGGATATCTTCTCTTACAGAGCTTAAATGCTCATGTCGTTTGTTTCTAATGAAACTAGACTCAAAATGGAATCTGCACATATAAGGCACGACTTCTAATTCCCTCTGGATAATTTATGGTAAATTTTCAAAGTCGAGACAGGGGATCCAGAAACCGTTCTGGCCCTGTCTCACGAGAACTTTAATATCTCTCAGTATACTGCTCATATGGTCATTTCGTTTCATCCATATGAAAATAGATTCATCAAGGTTCAATTTCATAATTTATTCACTATTTAATTCTACTTCTACTATTTTTAGTGATTTTTCCACCTCACCTCACTGCTGCTGGCAGCATCTGTTACCAAAGCAAACAATGACTATTTCATAAATCTTCTATGGCCAACTATTACATCATACATAATACAAACTATGGCCACCTTATCAAAATTTAGGTTTCTAAGGCTCGTAACTATAGGTTTTAGAATCACACTCAACCGACCACATAGGCCATTTTCGCATGGCTTAAAGTTTACAACCCACAATTCGACAAAACAAAATAGCCTATACATGCCAAATGTTCTCCTAGCTCAACTACTGAAGGCAATACCAAAAGATTTTCAGCGGTGTGATGACTTCAACGACGGTTCCAAGCACGCAACAATCTGAGTCCAAGAGACCTAAAATGGGTGACAAGAAAACACCGAGTGAGTTTATAACTCAAGAAGTCATAAGCATTCAACAATCATCCATTGATAAAGTTATCACAACATGAAACAATAAATGAGGCTAGGTACTCATCCATATCGAAACTATACCATAAATCCTCGGACCTTTCGGTTCAATCTCATACCAAGTCATACATCCACATTTCATATTCTATACAATAAGATATTTGAGGCACTTTACACACCAACTCATTCACACCACAATTATACAATTGCAGTCATCACATAGATCTAAAGCTTACCAAGCTCAACCCCGAGCATGAACGTATTTCCTAATCGTCATGAGCTCAAGGTACTTACCCGATTCACTGTCCATACTCAACTCGATGGAGACACACCCTCCATATATATATAGAGTACGCACACACAGTGCTTAATACTCGATTTCGCACACTTAGTGCCATGCGATTTAAGCCCGCACACATAGTGCCATACCCTTGAGCTCGCACACCCAAGGTCAGATATTTCCAGCATGCACACTTAGTGCCATATATTTCCAGAATGCACACTCAGTGCCATATATTTCCAGCACGCACACTTAGTGCCAATCTCGTCACCGTACACACGTATTGCCCGCACACTTAGTGCCGAAAGCAAACTTTCTACACATTTCACTATTTCTTTTACATTCAACATGTTTTCTTTGCCCATAAACCATGTCATGGCCGGCCACTAAGCTTCCTTTGGGGAAATTTGACATGCAAATCCTTTATTTTTGCATGCATTATCAACTAGTCATCACACATTTCCCCATCATACTTTCAAAGTTTACTACTAGGTCTCTTCTAGTGAAATTCACATTTATAACTTTAAATCGAAACATCAAAAATGTCACACATGAATTAACACATATCATAGGCATCAAAATAAATTTTAAATTATTTTTATGCCTCGGTTTTGTGGTCCCGAAACCACATCCCGTCTAGGGTCGATTTTGGGCTGTCACATCTATATTCTTCATTCACCGTTTTGTTATGACTTACCTCACTTTTACCTTTGCTCACCATAGTTTCTTGCATCAATTTTGGCTCAGGCGCAATGAATCCTTCCTTATCTTGAGTACTAATTGCGTTGAGGTGTTCCCTTGGATTAGGTTTAGTATTACTTGGTAAGCTACCTTGTGGTCGTTTAGAGATTAGTTTGGATAGCTGGCTTATCTGAGTTTCGAGCCCTTGGATCAATGCTTGTTGATTCTTATGTGCTGTCTTGGTATTTTGAAAACGAGTTTCTGATACTGAGATGAATTTAGAGAGCATCTCTTCAAGGTTTGGTTTCTTCTCTTATTGATAAGGTGGCTATTGAAAACCTTGAGGATTTTGTGGCTTTTGATTCCCTTGACCACTCCAAGAGAAATTTGGGTGGTTCCTCCAACCTGCATTATAAGTATTACTGTATGGGTTATTTTGAGATCAAAAGTTATTGTTACCCATATAGTTGACTTGTTCCTCTTCGGTTGCAGGATTGAAGGATTGATATTCTGTATACACACCTCATCCACTTGAGTCACACCTCATTACTGGATGTACCTGCGTAGAACCAAGTAAACCAACAATCTTTTTATTGAGAAGTTTTACTTGATTTGACAGCATAGTAACTGACTAGATGTTATAAATGCCGGTTGTTTTTTGTTGGCTTAGTCCTCATGACTTGCCACTGATAGTTATTTAGTGACATTTCTTCAATGAATTCATAAGCCTCTTCAGGTGTTTTGTTGTTGATGGTTCCTCCAGCAGCTGCGTCAATCATCTGTCTTGTTGAGGGATTCACACCATTGTAAAATTTTTGAACTTGTAGCCATAGAGGTAACCCATAGTGAGGCCACCTTCACAATAGATCCTTGTATCTCTCTCATTGTAACACCCCGAACCGAGACTGTCGCCGGAGTCGAACACGAGGTGTTAACAGACTTCAAACCACTTATTGAAAAGTTCCAGACAAGCTGCCAATCTGTGTACTAGTCGCTTCAAAAATTATAACTTGAGTTTTAGAACTCGAAAATCAGTTTCGTAATTTTTTTCTGAAACTAGACTCATATTTCCGTCTACAGATTTTTTTCTAGAATTTTTGGTCAAGCCAATTTGTACAGTTTATTAGTTAAAGTCTCCCATATTACAGGGGCCGACTACACTGACCTTCATGCGTTACAACTCAAATAACTCCCTGTGCAGGGCTTCAATACTGGTGCCGTTTGTTTCTATGGAAACTAGACTCAAAGAGGAATTTATACATATATGGTATGACTCCTAATTATTTCTGGTTAATTTATAATGAATTTTCAAAGTCGGAACAGGGAATCCAGAAACCGTTTTGGCCCCGTTTCACTAAAACCCAAATATCTCTTAACATACAACTCATATAACCGTTTCGTTTCCTTCATATGGAAATAGATTCATCAAGGTTCATTTACATAATTTATTCACTATTTAATTCTATTCCTACTATTTTTAGTGATTTTTCACATCCACGTCACTGTTGCTGCCTGCATCATTTTCTAGGATAGACTTTCTCTAACACATAGTTTCTATGATTCAACCACCCCTTTTTCATATATGGTCCAAAATATAAGCATGATGACCCATTCTAATGGCTGGTCATTGCCAAACACTTCCATGCCTCTTAATGAGCATATACATACCAAATGATTATAACATTATGCTCAAAACATTTATAAGCCATTTTCGCATGGCTATTCAAAATTTTACATACCAAGTTCAAACAAAACATAATAGCCTATACATGCGAAATGTTTTCTTAAACCATCTAAGAAGAAGATACCAAAAAGTCGCTAGATGGTGTGATGACTTCGATGACAGTCCGAGCACGTAAAATGGATCAAGAACCTAAATAAACAACAAATAAGCACACCAAATGAGTACATAACTCGATGAAGTCGTAAGCACTACTCTACCATCCAACAATAACAATCATAAGTGAATAAACAAATAATACAAATCGATGTTTCCAACCATAACAACCTATACTACAATTTCTTAAATTTTTGGTTCGATCTCATGCCAAGACCTTCAACCGAATCAAACGCCAAGTCAGCCCAATCGATTTGGATCCGTTTCCTCAAGTTGGAACAACAACGTACTAGATAATTTTATGCATACACCGTCACAGTCCCAATTTCGATATTTAGTTAGTAGCTCAATCACTTACCTCGTTCATGCACAAGTTATTTCCACAACCGAATGTGGCACACATAGTGCTTATTATGTTCGCACACATAGTGCCATAGCGAATCGCACACATAGTGCCATAGTAAATCGCACACATAGTGCCATAGTAAATCGCACACATAGTGCCATAGTAAATCGCACACATAGTGCCATAGTAAATCGCACACATAGTGCCATAGTAAATCGCACACATAGTGCCATATATTTCCAGCACGCACACTTAGTGCCAATCTCGTCACCATACACACGTATTGCCCGCACACTTAGTGCCGAAAGCAAACTTTCTACACATTTCACTATTTCTTTTACATTCAACAATTGTCATCACTCCATACACATACAATATCGTTTATACATATATAGCATTCCATTAAACACAATTGCATAGATTTTCCAATCATTCAAGCAATATCAAACATATATGCTTAACGACTTACCTCGGATGTTGTCGCACGTCTTCAACGGCTATTCAATTACTTTTTCTTTCCCCTTGTCCAACTTCGATCCTTTGAGCTCTTGAGCTACATCAAACAAATTTACTTCCCAATCAATCACACACATACATAAAAATTTATTCATACATGACCCATAGTTCATTTGGTCATTCATCTCTCAAACCTATCGAAGCTTCCTATCATGCTTCCTTGGCCGAATACACATATAAGCACACTTAGCATTTGATACATTCGGCCTTAGCATAATTTCATTTAAAAGTCCCTATTAGCCACTTCCCCATCAATTATCTCATCTACTTAATATTTCGTACCTATCATGCTAGCGAATATTACTTATTCAAGTTCAACATCCTCCTATACGACACTAGCATCAAAGATGATATCTAATTCTTCTCTTTTCCTTTTCATCAAACAACCTATATGAACATTTAACCAATCCAAGCTTCACCCATTCACACTTATTCATTTAACATAAAGGAAATAAATCACCCGCTTCACTATCAACTATGGCGAATGCACCAAGCATTACCTAAGATTTCACAAATTTTAACCTTATATCGACCTCTACTTATTCAATACAACATGAAACAACCTCTTCTCCTAACCTCTTGATACACGGCTTGATGTTCCAACCACCATGAAAGTTTGATTTTTCATGACATTGCCGAAATGCACTTTGACAATTAGCTCACAATGCAAAGAAGTTAAAGCCAACATCTCAAGACTTACCTCCAACTAGAAGAAGGGTTGCGAATTTGCTTAATGAAGAGCTCTCTAATTCCTTCATTTGGTTTTCGGCTTTGGCAAGATGGAGAAGAAGATGAACACTCCTCTTCTAATTTCTCTTGTATTACTATTATTTTTTTTGTTTTCTTTGCTCATTCACGGCAAAATGGAGAAGCTGGTAGGTAAGTCTTCCTTCACCTTTGTTTTCTTTACTTTATGAAACTAATATTATTTTATCTAAATTAATGCCACTTCTTAATTTAATATCTATTAAACATATATATTTGCCCATCCACATCCATCTTGGCCGCCACTAGAGAATAAATTGGGTAATTTGACATGCAAGGACAACATTTTCTAGCATGCATCAATAGGCCACTTCAACATTTGCCTATCACATTTCTAAGTTTTCTCACACAAGTCCTAATTGATAAAATTCACTTACAATTAACAAAATCCAAACATGAAATTTTCACACATGCATATATGCATATAATGTGCATCAATTATGATGGTTAATTATTATTACGACTCGGTTTAGTGGTCCCGAAACCACTTTCCGACTAGGGTCAATTTAGGGATGTCACAACTCTCCCCACTTAAGAAATTTTCGTCCCGAAAAATCTTACCAATAAATAGGCTCGGTATCGCTCTTTCATAGAGTCTTCAAGTTCCCAAGTGGCTTCTTCCATTCCGTGTTTATGCCACAACACCTTCACTAACGGGATTTTCCTATTGCGCAATTCTTTTACTTCACGCTTCATAATGCAAACGGTTCCTCTTCATAGCTCAAATTAGGTGAATCTCAATCTCGGATGGAGCAATTACGCGATGGATCGGACCTATATCGTCGAAGCATCGAGACATGAAAAACGCGTTGTGAATCTTTTCGAGCTCAGGGGGCAAAATTAATCGATATGCAACTGGCCCAACTCGTTCGGACACTTCATATGGCCCAATGAACCTCGGACTCAATTTGCCCTTACGACCAAATCTATGCACCTTCTTCCAAGGTGAAACTTTGAGAAAGACCTTGTCTCCAACTTGATATTCAATATCTTTTCTTTTCAAATCCGCATACGACTTTTGGCGATCCGAAGCAGCTTTCAAACTTTCACGAATCACTCGAACTTTTTGCTCGGTATCCTTAACCAAATCAACCTCAAGAATTTACCTTCACTAAGTTCACCCGAATAATGGGGTACGGCATTTACGATAGTATAAAGCCTCGTAAGGCGCCATCTTAATACTTGATTGAAAGCTATTGTTGTAGCGAATTCAATCAAAGGCAAATATCTTTCCCATGAACCACTAAACTCAAGGATGCAACATCTCAACATATCCTCCAGATTTGAATTATCCGTTCGGATTGACCATCGGTTTGGGGATGAAAAGCGATGCTAAAATGCGACTTGGTACCCAAAGCCTCTTGCAACTTCTTCCAAAATCGCGAGGTAAATCTCGGATCTCTATCGACACGATGGAAATAGGCACCCGTGTAGTCTCACAATCGAGAAGCGTACAATTGGCTAGTTTGTCCATTGAAAAATCCGTGCGTCGACGGGGACAAAGTGAGCCGACTTAGTCAATCTATCTACAACGACCCAAATCGCATCCTTCTTACTTGCTGACAATGGCAGTCCGGATACAAAGTCCATTGTGACTCGATCCCATTTCCACTCGGGTATCGTGATCGGCTGAAGTAATCCCGATGGCACTTGATGTTCCGCTTTCACTTGTTGACATATTAAACATTTCGAAACAAAATCAGAGATGTCTCGTTTCATACCATGCCACCAAAACCGACATTTCAAATCGTTGTACATCTTCGTACTCCCCGGGTGGATTGTCATTCGGCTACAATGGGCTTCATTTAGAATTATCGAAATAAGTTCCGAATTCTTTGGAACACACGACGACTTCGAACCTCAAAAATCGTCATCATCAATTTGAAACTCGATTCCTTGTTCAGAACACACTCAGCCCGTTTTGCAAGCAACTCCTCATCAACTTTCTGAGCTTCCCGAATTTGATGAGCCAACAATGGTTTGGCCTTTAATTCAGCTACTAACACATTGTCGGGTAGGATTGACAAGTGTACATTCATCGTCAGAAGTAAATAAGCGATTTCGGCTTAAGGCATCTGCAACCACATTAGCCTTTCCGGGTGATAATCAATGACGAGCTCATAATCTTTTAACAACTCGAGCCATCGTCTTTGTCGCAGATTTAAGTCTCTTTGAGTCATCAAATATTTGAGACTTTTGTGATCCGAATACACATGGCACTTCTCACCAAATAAGTAATGTCGCCATATCTTTAAGGCGAATACGATGGCGACCAATTCGAGATCATGGGTTGGATAATTTTTCTCATGTGGCTTTAATTGTCTCGACGCATAGGCCACAACTCGACCTTCTTGCATCAATCGCAACCTAACCCAAGTAGGGAGGCATCACTATAGATGACAAACTCTTTGCCGATTAAAACGTACTAGAACTGGAGCTTTCGTCAAATGAGTTTTCAATTGGTCGAAACTTTTCTGACACTTTTCCGTCCATTCAAATTTGACATCTTTCTGAAGCAGTTTTGTCATGGGTGTGGCTATCATCGAGAATCCCTTTACAAACCGTCGGTAGTAACCGACAAGTCCCAAAAAGCTCCTAACTTCGGTAACATTCCTTGGAGGTTTCCAATCGACTATGGCCGAAATTTTGTTCGGGTCGACTCGAATACCCGATCTGAGATATCACATGACCGAAGAAGCTAACCTCCCTCAACCAGAACTCACACTTGCTGAACTTAGCATATAACCGCTTATCCCGTAAAATTCGCAACACTATCCTCAGGTGTTCAGCGTGTTCGGTCTCATTTTGCGAATAGACTAAAATGTCATCAATGAAGACAACTACGAACCGATCCGGATATGGTCGAAAATCCGATTCATCAAATCCATAAATCTGCGGGGCATTAGTAAGCCCAAATGGCATCACTAGGAACTCGTAGTGACCATATCTCGCTCAAGGCGGTCTTGGGTACGTCCGAATCTCGAATTACATGGCGATAATAGCCCGATCTCAGATCTATTTTCGAAAACACTGAGGCTCCCTTCAGTTGATCGAACAAATCATCGATCTGTGATAGCGGATATTTGTTCTTTATCGTCGCTTTATTAAGGCGGCGATAGTCGATCTGCAACCTCATGGTTCCATTCTTCTTTTCACAAACAACACCGGCGCACCCAAGGAGAAAAACTCAGGCGAGCAAAACCTCTATCCACCAATTCTTGCAACCGAGCTTTCAACTCCTTTAATTCCGTTGGTGCCATACGATACGGAGCTATCGAAATTGGAGTGGTACCGGTACCAATTCGATGCCAAACTCTATTTCCGAGCAGTGGCAAACCCGCAATTCTTGGGAAAACATCCGGGTATTCACAAACCACGCATGATTCGGGTTTCTTTTCCGACTCCTTGTCATCGAGCACATCGCAAGGTACGCTTCGCACCCTTTTCTTACATATTTACGGGCCAGCGTTCGCGATATTACGGTGGCAACCCTTTAAGTCCGTAGACTCAACCCGAATTATCTCGTTATTCGCGACCTCGGATCGATAGTCTTGCCTTTGCAATTTAAAACCGCATCGTGCATGGTCAACCAATCCAACCCAAGAATAACGTCGAATTAAATGAGCGGCAAAAGCATCAAGTCCGCGGAAAACAAGAACCTCGAAACACTAGGGGACTTTTCTTACACACTTTGTTGACAAGCACGTAATGACCCAAGGGTTTGACACCGAATTACAAACTCGATAGACTCAATAGGCAAAGTCTTCTTTGGATGCTAAGGTTTCGCATATATAAGAATGAGTAGAACCGGGGTCAATCAAAGCAATCACATTAGTATCGAAAAGAGTGAAAGTACCGGTGATAACGTCGGGAGGATGCCTCCTCTCGTCTTGCGGATGGCATATGCTCTAGCAGAGCGGGTCTCGAATCGAACAACCGTGTCAAGAGCCCTCTCGACTACCACCCCTACCTCCTGAAATTCTTGGTGGTCTACCTCTAGTTGTCATTCCACTAGGTCTCGCACCTTGCATCCTATTCTTCTCATCAAGCTCTGTGCAATCTCTAATGAGGTGGTCCTTGAACCGCATCCGTAACAAGCCTTATTGGTAGACTTACCCCAACATTCACCTATGTGTCTTCTCCCACATTGGGGGCATTCAGTTTTCTCTTGGCGGTTATTGCCCACACTAGCTACCAAGTAGCTCGGGAGTCCGTCAATGGTCGTGGTCTAATGGAAATCCCTTGATCATCCTCGATCTATTGGTGTCCTCCACGAACTTCTTTACTGCCGAGAACGGAGCTTTACACATCGATCTTTTGCGATAGTCTCTAGCTTCAAATTCAGCCTTCTTCTTCTCCTTTCCAAGTTCCTCCGCCTTGCGAGCTCGTTCAACTAGTGTTACGAATTCTTTTATCTCCAAAATACCCACTAGTAGTCTTAGATCTTCATTCAATCCTTCTTCAAACCTCTTGCACATAGCAACCTCATCAGCCACACACTCCGGGCATACCGATCGAGTCTTACGAACTCATGTTCAGTATTCGAGATCTTGTCATGCGGCCTTGCTTGAGTTCCGTGAATTCCTTACGCTTTTGATCGATGAACTGTTGACTAATATATTTCTTTGAAACTCCGTTTGAAAGAAATCCCAAGTAACTCGTTCATTTGGGACTATGGAAATCAAGGTCCTCCACCAATAGTAGGTGAGTCCCGCAACAAGGATATAGCACACTTTAGACATTCATCGGTGTGCATGACGGTTTATCAAACACCGAATGGTGTTGTCAAGCGAAACTCGGCCCTTTCGGCATCATCGATAATTACGACCTGAACTCTTCAGCCCGCGCTTCCTAATCAAATCTACGGTGGCTTACTCGGCCTCACGAGGTCGATGAATCGATGGCATTACGGGCTCTTGGGGTGGATTATTCAAATTCGGAATTGTTGGACAGTAGGATTGGATCGGGCATATTATGCGACCCACTCATTCATCATGGTAAAGAAGGCTTGTTTAGCCCCTCACCTTGATTATTCGCAGATGACCGAGGTTCAACAGTGGCGTCCCTTGTGCGAGGAGCAGCCGCTACACTTTCAACGTCATCCGCCAAGGTTCTCTCTACATCGGGATCCATTTACTAATCAAAACAACAAAAAAACATTTTAACCGTCAGAAGTCATCACACATTTAAACATTAACATTAAGGCATGTATAGCTAGACTCATACGTGCCATGGTAGTCCTAGAACCGACTAAACCATAGCTCTGATACCAATAAAATTGTAACACCCCGAACCGAGACCGTCGCCGGAGTCGAACACGAGGTGTTAACGACTTCAAACCACTTATTGAAAAGTTCCGGACAAGCTGCCAATCTGTGTACTAGTCGCTTCAAAAATCATAACTTGAGTTTTAGAACTCGAAAATCAGTTTCGTAATTTTTTTCTGAAACTAGACTCATATTTCCGTCTACAGATTTTTTTCTAGAATTTTTGGTCGAGCCAATTTGTACAGTTTATTAGTTAAAGTCTCCCATATTACAGGGGCCGACTACACTGACCTTCATGCGTTACAACTCAAATAACTCCCTGTGCAGGGCTTCAATACTGGTGCCGTTTGTTTCTATGGAAATTAGACTCAAAGAGGAATTTATACATATATGGTATGACTCCTAATTATTTCTGGTTAATTTATAATGAATTTTCAAAGTCGGAACAGGGAATCCAGAAACCGTTTTGGCCCCGTTTCACTAAAACCCAAATATCTCTTAACATACAACTCATATAACCGTTTCGTTTCCTTCATATGGAAATAGATTCATCAAGGTTAATTTACATAATTTATTCACTATTTAATTCTATTCCTACTATTTTTAGTGATTTTTCACATCCACGTCACTGTTGCTGCCTGCATCATTTTCTAGGATAGACTTTCTCTAACACATAGTTTCTATGATTCAACCACCCCTTTTTCATATATGGTCCAAAATATAAGCATGATGACCCATTCTAATGGCTGGTCATTGCCAAACACTTCCATGCCTCTTAATGAGCATATACATACCAAATGATTATAACATTATGCTCAAAACATTTATAAGCCATTTTCGCATGGCTATTCAAAATTTTACATACCAAGTTCAAACAAAACATAATAGCCTATACATGCCGAAATGTTTTCTTAAACCATCTAAGAAGAAGATACCAAAAAGTCGCTAGACGGTGTGATGACTTCGATGACAGTCCGAAACACGTAAAATGGATCAAGAACCTAAATAAACAACAAATAAGCACACCAAATGAGTACATAACTCGAGAAGTCGTAAGCACTACTCTACCATCCAACAATAACAATCATAAGTGAATAAACAAATAATACAAATCGATGTTTCCAACCATAACAACCTATACTACAATTTCTTAAATTTTGGTTCGATCTCATGCCAAGACCTTCAACCGAATCAAACGCCAAGTCAGCCCAATCGATTTGGATCCGTTTCCTCAAGTTGGAACAACAACGTACTAGATAATTTTATGCATACACCGTACAGTCCCAATTTCGATATTTAGTTAGTAGCTCAATCACTTACCTCGTTCATGCACAAGTTATTTCCACAACCGAATGTGGCACACATAGTGCTTATTATGTTCGCACACATAGTGCCATAGCGAATCGCACACATAGTGCCATAGTAAATCGCACACATAGTGCCATAGTAAATCGCACACATAGTGCCATAGTAAATCGCACACATAGTGCCATAGTAAATCGCACACATAGTGCCATATATTTCCAGCACGCACACTTAGTGCCAATCTCGTCACCATACACACGTATTGCCCAAGACACTTAGTGCCGAAAGCAAACTTTCTACACATTTCACTATTTCTTTTACATTCAACAATTGTCATCACTCCATACACATACAATATCATTTATACATATATAGCATTCCATTAAACACAATTGCATAGATTTTCCAATCATTCAAGCAATATCCAACATATATGCTTAACGACTTACCTCGGATGTTGTCGCATGTCTTCAACGGCTATTCAATTACTTTTTCTTTCCCCTTGTCCAACTTCGATCCTTTGAGCTCTTGAGCTACATCAAACAAATTTACTTCCCAATCAATCACACACATACATAAAAATTTATTCATACATGACCCATAGTTCATTTGGTCATTCATCTCTCAAACCTATCGAAGCTTCCTATCATGCTTCCTTGGCCGAATACACATATAAGCACACTTAGCATTTGATACATTCGGCCTTAGCATAATTTCATTTAAAAGTCCCTATTAGCCACTTCCCCCATCAATTATCTCATCTACTTAATATTTCGTACCTATCATGCTAGCCGAATATTACTTATTCAAGTTCAACATCCTCCTATACGACACTAGCATCAAAGATGATATCTAATTCTTCTCTTTTCCCTTTTCATCAAACAACCTATATGAACATTTAACCAATCCAAACTTCACCCATTTACACTTATTCATTTAACATAAAGGAAATAAATCACCCGCTTCACTATCAACTATGGCCGAATGCACCAAGCATTACCTAACTAAGATTTCACAAATTTTAACCTTATATCGACCTCTACTTATTCAATACAACATGAAACAACCTCTTCTCCTAACCTCTTGATACACGGCTTGATGTTCCAACCACCATGAAAGTTTGATTTTTCATGACATTGCCGAAATGCACTTTGACAATTAGCTCACAATGCAAAGAAGTTAAAGCCAACATCTCAAGACTTACCTCCAACTAGAAGAAGGGTTACCGAATTTGCTTAATGAAGAGCTCTCTAATTCCTTCCTTTGGTTTTCGGCTTTGGCAAGATGGAGAAGAAGATGAACACTCCTCTTCTAATTTCTCTTGTATTACTATTATTTTTTTTTGTTTTCTTTGCTCATTCACGGCAAAATGGAGAAGTTGGTAGGTAAGTCTTCCTTCACCTTTGTTTTCTTTACTTTATGAAACTAATATTATTTTATCTAAATTAATGCCACTTCTTAATTTAATATCTATTAAACATATATATTTGCCCATCCACATCCATTTTGGCCGGCCACTAGAGAATAAATTGGGTAATTTGACATGCAAGGACAACATTTTCTAGCATGCATCAATAGGCCACTTCAACATTTGCCTATCACATTTCTAAGTTTTCTCACACAAGTCCTAATTGATAAAATTCACTTACAATTAACAAAATCCAAACATGAAATTTTCACACATGCATATATGCATATAATGAGCATCAATTATGATGGTTAATTATTATTACGACTCGGTTTAGTGGTCCCGAAACCACTTTCCGACGAGGGTCAATTTAGGGATGTCACACTCATGCATCGTAAAGTGTTTCTAAGTCCATCTGCACAAAAGAAGAGATATCATTACGTAACTTAGCCGTTTTAGCCGACGGAAAATATTTTAGTAGAAATTTTTCGGTCATTTGTTCCCAAGTAGTGATGGACCCTCGTGGTAACGAGTTCAACCACTGTTTAGCTTTGTTTCTCAGTGAAAAAGGGAATAACTGAAGGCGAATGGCATCATCAGAAACGCCATTAATTTTGAAAGTGTCGCAAAACTCTAGAAAATTCGTCAAGTGAGTGTTGGGATCCTCATCCTGCAAACCATCAAACTGAACAAACTACTGTATCATCTGAATTGTGTTAGGTTTCAGTTCAAAATTATTCGCAGAAATAGCAGGTCTAACTATATTTGACTCAGTTCCTGTTGAAGAAGGTTTAGCATAGTCATACATAGTACGTGGAGCAGGGTTTTGATTAGCCACAATTGCAGGAGGTAGTTGATTGCCTTAGTTTTTAGCCATCTCTTCGGTTGGGGGTTGAGTATTCTCCGTGTATCTTAAGCTTCGCCTTATTTCTCTTTGGTTTCTACGAACTGTGCGATCGATTTCTTCTTCAAAAAGTAATGGTCCCGACGGGTTTCTTCTAGTCATAAACTATGAAAACTTGCTAAGAGAAGGAAAAAGTAAGTTAATTAGTAATAATAATAAAATTCAATTAAATTAAATTGCAAGAAAAATAAATTGCTAAAGTAATAAAGATTGAGTGTTCCTAATATTTTAGTTCCCCGGCAGCGGTGCCAAAAACTTGATCGTGAGGTTTCGTGATAGGTTTTAAATATTTATAGTTACTCATTCTTGAACTAACTATTATCACGATGTAGGCAAGTGTACCTATCGAACAGTAGTATAGTTTTAGCAAGACCAGATTTTCGAACCCAAAGGAACTAAAAGTACTAGTAATGACTATCTTTTTATTATCTAGCCTAAGAATAAAAGGGGATTTTGTTTTAATTAACTAATTATCTAAACTAAGAAAGCACAGAGAAAAGAATTGGAGATTTGCTTTTGGGAAAATCGATTGACTTGAGACAATACCTAAGGAAAAATCCACCTAGACTTTACTTGTTATTCTGGCTCCGAATCGGATGATTTATTCATTCAACTTGTTCCGTAGAGATCCCTAAGTTATGTTATTATCCCTATTCAAGACTAATAACGTGTAATCCCTAGATTGCATAACCGAGACTTTTCTCTAATTAACACTCTAGGGTTGCATTAACTCGATCTATGGATCCCCTTATTAGGTTTCAGCCTAATCCGGCAAAATCTTGTCACCCTATTTCTAGGCGCGCAATCAACTCCGCTTAATTATAACAAAAGTACTCTTAGACAGGGCCTATTCCTCCTCTGAATAAGAGCATGTCTTGAATCAGTATCCTTGGATATCAAAATAAGAATTAAGAGCACATAATTAAGAACAAGTTAAATATTTATCATACAATTCAGAAAATAATAACAAGATTCATCTTAGGTTTCATTCCCCTTAGGTATTTAGGGGTTTTAGTTCATAACTAAATAAGAAAACATCTCAGAAGAAAAAAGAATACAAAACATAAAGAAAACCCAAAATTCCTGAAGGGAAATTGAGGAGAGATCTTCAGTCTTGATGATGAATTCGGCTTCTGAGATGGAACAATCAGCTTCCTTGGAGTAATTCATTACCCCCTATTCTCCGTCTCCCTTTTTCTCCTCTTCTAGGGTGTATTTATAGGCTTTGGAATTCCTAGAAGCCCTCAAAAGTGGCCTTTTCCGAATTGGACTTAACTTGGGCTCGGCAGGGACACGCCCGTGTGCGATTACTTCAGGCCGTGTTCGAGCCTGTTAGAATGGCACGGGCGTGTGCTATACCCGTGTGAGTCGTGCTCCAATTCTGCCAGATTGACACGGCCGTGTGGTCTGCCCGTGTGAGGAGGTCCAAGCCGTGTTGATTTCGTACTCTGGCCCATTTTCTCCATTTTTGGCCCATTTCTTGTTCCTTTCACTCTCCTATGCTCTCCTCAGTATAAAACATGAAATTAAAGCATTAGGAGCATTGAATTCACCAATTCGAATGAGAAATCATCCATAAAATGCATTAAACATAGGGTAAAAATATGTATAATTTACAGTTTATCATTAAGCCCATATATGTTTTGATGTTATTATGGAATATATGACTAACAAGGGAAATGAGGATGTGTAACGCCCCGTAACCTAGACCGTCGCCGGAGTCGAACACGAGGTGTTAACAGACTTAATTCATTACTTAAACAGCTCAAACAATTTATTTTTAAAATTTCCAGTCAAGCTAGCAATCTGCGTCATAGTCGCTTAAAAATTCATATCTCAAGTTACGAAACTCAAAATCATATTCCGTAAATTTTCCCTGAAACTAGACTCATATATCTATTTACTAATTTTTTTCTAGAATTTTTTTTCAAGCCAATTAGTACAGTTTATTAGTTAAAGTCTCCCATTTTTCAGGGTTTGACTGCTTTGACCTCTGTATATTACGAATCAGATATCTCTCTGTACAGAATTTCAATTACTATGAATTTTGTTTCTATTAAAACTAGACTAAATAAGGAATCTTTACATATAAATCAAGACTTCTAATTATTTTTTACAATTTATGATGAATTTTTAAAGTCAGAACAGGGGATATAGAAATCACTCTGGCCCTGTTTCACAAAAATTCAAATATCTCATAAAATATAATTCATATACCCGTTTTATTCAATTCATATGAAAATAGACTCATTAAGATTCAATTTAATAACTTACTCATCATTTAATTCCATTTCTACTATTTTTAGTGATTTTTCAAATTTATATCACTGTTGCTGTCAGATTCTGTTTTATGGCAAATTTCTTTACTAAAGATTTTCATGGACTAAATAGCATTTTAAACATACATAACATCAAATATGACTTAGATTGGCCATTCCAATGGCTAATCATTTACAAACCCTTTTCTTACCAAACCATAGCCATATCATAAGATCAATTACACAAAGTGAGTGTTTTGCCATACATGCCACGTTCAAAATACACAAGCCATTTTACCAATTTAAGCCTTCGGATAGTGTGAACGAGTCTTCGACCTATCCCGATTCTCAAGCCGGCTTGTCAAAACTACAATGAAAGAAAAGGAGGGAATAAGCACAAATGCTTAGTAAGTTCACATGCAAATAGCAAGTAACATAATCACACAATCTCACATAAAACATCATTTGCATAAACAACACCAAGACATTCATGTTTCATTTACATTTAATATCTTTCTCGATTTCATCATACCAAGTTTTCAACTTTGAGGGTTTAACCACATACATCAAATTTTCTCATTTACCACACTTACCAATATGTCACCTTTGTTTTAGGCCTTCTTCTTATTCACTTAAGATTCACCCGTTGAACACATCTGAATATAATTCGAATACGCGGATCTCATGAACATAAGAGCCATACCCGCAGCTAGACAAATTCAATAGCCTACGGAACTTATGTAGCCAAGCTACCATGTAACCCGCCCATAAGTGAACTCGGACTCAACTCAACGAGCTCGGATGCCTAGTTACATCTCACGAACTCGGACTCAACTCAACGAGTTCGGAACTCAACCATCCTAGTGACATGTCACTTGTATTCTAATCTATTACCAAGGTTCAAATGGGTGTTTTCCTCGATCACACATCTTTGCTGTCTTCCACAAAATATCGAAATCGATACTTCGGTGATAGTTCATACTCATCAAGTAATTCACATAATTATATATTATTCAACAATAACCAAAAAGCATAATATTTCATGATAATCATCAGCATCATATCATTTAAACAACATTAAATTGCTTAAAATGACAATTATGTTACTACATTTACACATGAACTTACCTCGGTATAAAATTATTAGCAATCGAGCCTATTCTTCGTAAACTTTGTTTTTCCCTCGATCGCGACTTGAATCTCGTTTCTCTTGATCTAGAATGCCAAATTAATCTTATTTAATACATACATTCATCAAAACAGCATTTAATACGAACTTTGGAAAATTACATTTTTGCCCCTAAACTTTTACATAATTACACTTTTTCCCCTAGGCTCGGGAATTAAAATTCATCCCTTATTCTTATGTTTTATGACATGTTGATCATTTTTCCCTTCTATGGCAACGTCAAATTCACACTCTAACATGTACTTATGACTATTAGGTATTTTTACCGATTAAGCCCTTTTACTCGTTTTCGCTTAAAACCGAGTAGTACAAGTTGTCTAACATAATTTAAAACCTCATATTCTATCATAAAACACCAAAATACACAAATTTCACCTATGGGTATTTTTCCAAATATGAACCCTAGGTTGAATTATTGCTAGCATAAGCTTAATCGAGCTACCGGGATTCCAAAAACGTAAAAAACATTAAAAATGGGGCTTGGAATCACTTACTATGAAGCTTGGAAGCTTGAAACAAACCCTAAATATGGAGAACCCTTGAAATTTCGGCCTAATGAAGAAGATGGACAAAAATTGGCTTTTAATTTTGTTTTTAATTCATTTTAATAACTAAATGACCAAAATGCCCTTACTACTAAACTTTCCAAAAATTCCATCCATGTCCAATTTTTGTCCATAGACTTAGAAATTGGTCAAATTGCTATTTAAGACCTCTTCATTAATATTCCAAAACAATTTCATACTATAAACTCCTAGAATGCAAGTTTTGCAAATTATTCGATTTAGTCCCTAATTTCAATTTAAGCACTTTAGGCATAGGATTTCATCACGAAATTTTCACACAATCATGTAATCATATCATAAAAATCAAAATAATTATAAAATAATTATTTATATCTCAAATTTATGGTCACGAAACCACTATTCCGATTAGGCCCTAATTCGGGATATTACAACTCTCCCCCCTTTAAGGATTTTCGTCCTTGAAAATATTACCGGTAAACAGGTGTGGGTATTGGTTTCTCATAGTTTCTTCAGGTTCCCATGTAGTCTCTTCTACCCTGTGCTTTTGCCACAATACTTTCACGAGAGTGACACTTTTATTTCTTAATTGTTTGACTTCTCGAGCTAAAATCTTAATCGGTTCTTCTTTGTAAGTCATATCCGGTCGTAGTTCAATTTCTGTCGGTGAAATTATATGTGAAGGATCTGAATGATACCGAAGTAACATAGATACGTCGAACACATCATGAATCTTCTCTAATTCAGGTGGTAATGCTAGCCGATATGCTACCGGTCCAACTTTTTCAATTATTTCATATGGTCCAATAAAAAGCGGACTTAACTTGCCCTTCCGTCCAAATCTAAGGACTTTCTTCCATGGGGACACTTTCAAAAATACCTTATCACTAACTTGAAACTCGATTTCCCTTCGTTTCAAATCCGCATAAGATTTCTGTCTATCTAAAGCAGCTTTCAGACAATCTCGAATCACTTTCACCTTTTCTTCGGTTTCTTTTATTAGATTAACTCCATAAATCTAATTTTCCTAGAGTTCAGTCCAATACAATGGCGTCCGACATTTACGACCATACAATGCTTCATAAGGTGCCATCTTCAAACTCGTCTGATAACTATTATTATAAGCAAATTCTACCAACGGTAAGTACCTTTCCAAACTACCTTGAAATTCCAATATGCAACATTTGAGCATGTCTTCAAGAATCTGAATTACTCTCTCTGATTGTCCATCAGTTTGTGGATGAAAGGCAGTGCTAAAATTTAACTTTGTACCTAATGCCTCTTGCCACTTTTGCCAAAACCGTGAAGTAAATCTCGGATCTCTATCCAAAATGATTGACAAAGGTATTCCATGAAGTCTAACAATCTCAGGGATATACAATTCAGCCAACTTATTAAGAGAATAATCCGTACGTACTGGAATAAAATGAGCCGATTTAGTCAGTCTGTCAACTATTACCCAGATGGCATTTTTCTTCCCCAAAGTTAACGACAACCCTGATATAAAATCCATAGTAATCCGATCCCATTTCCATTCAGGAACCATGATAGGCTGGAGTAATCCCGAAGGTACTTGGTGTTCAACTTTCACTTGTTGACAAACTAAGCACTTTGTTACAAACTCGGAAATATCTCTTTTCATTCCACTCCACCAGTATATTTTCTTCAAGTCATTATACATTTTCGTACTGCCCGGATGAACCACCAAACAACCATTATGTGCTTCATGCAAAATCTTTTGAAGCAACTCATCATTTTTCGGTATACAAATCCAATTTTTAAACATCAAGCAACCATCAGATCCAATTCTGAAATCTGATCCCGTATCAGCTTCACACTGTTTTCTCTTGGCTTGCAAATCTTAATCATTTTTCTGAGCTTCAGAAATCTCTTGTAAAAACATCGGTCTTGCTTTTAACTCTGCTAGAATTGAACCATCATTTGATATCTTTAACTGAGTGTTCATAGTTCTCAAAGCAAATAGCAATTTTCTGTTTAAAGCATCGACAACCACATTCGCTTTTCCCGGATGGTAATCAATAACAAGCTCATAATCTTTCAATAACTCCAACCATCTTCGCTGTCTCAAATTCAAGTCTTTTTGTGACATCAAGTACTTAAGACTTTTGTGGTCGGTATATACTCGGCACTTTTCACCATACAAATAATGTCGCCAAATCTTCAAAGCAAACACTATAGCAGCCAATTCCAAATCACGAGTCGGATAATTTCTTTCGTGAAATTTTAACTGCCCCGAAGCATAAGCCACCGCTTTTCCTTCTTGCATAAGTACACATCCTAAGCCATTTCGAGAAGCATCACTATACACCACAAATTCTTTACCTGATTCGGATTGTACCAACACTGGTGCTTCAGTTAATAACTTTTTCAATTCTTTAAAACTCTATTGACATTCTTTCGTCCATTCAAATTTAACATTCTTTCGGAGTAGTCTAGTCATAGGAGCAGCAATTATAGAAAATCCATTTACAAACCGTCGATAATACCCAGCTAGCCCCAAGAAACTTCTAACCTCGGTCACATTTTTCGGTGGTTTCCAATCAACAATGGCTGAAATCTTACTAGGATCAACCCGTATACCATCACCTGAAACAATATGACCCAAAAATCCAACTTCCCGGAGCCAAAATTCACTTTTACTAAACTTAGCGTATAGCTGCTTATCTTTCAAAGTTTGTAAAACTATCCTCAAATGCTCAGCATGCTTTGTCTCATATTTTGAATAAATTAAAATATCATCTATAAACACCATAACAAATTTGTCCAAGTATGGCCGAAATATACGATTCATTAAATCCATAAACACAGCAGGAGCATTTGTCAACTCGAATGGCATAACTAAAAATTCATAATGATCGTACCTTATTCTAAAAGCAGTTTTAGGCACATCCGACTCTTTTACTCGCAGTTGGTAATACCCAGATCTCAAGTCAATCTTTGAAAACCGTGTCGCTCCTTTTAGCTGATCAAACAAATCATCAATCCTTGGCAACGGATACTTGTTTTTGATTGTCACCTTGTTTATCTGCCGATAGTCAACACACAATCTCATAGAACCATCCTTCTTTTACACAAATAACACGGGAGCACCCCAAGGTGAAATACTCGGTCTCACAAAACCTTTATCAGTCAACTCTTGCAACTGCGACTTTAATTCTTTCAACTCTGCTGGTACCATTCTATATGGAGCAATCAAGATCGGAGCTGTTCCCAGTGTCAAATCAATACCAAATTCTACTTCCACATTGAGGCAAACCCGACAATTCTTACGAAATCGTCCAAATTCACACACAACCCAAGACTGATTCAACTTTCTTTTCAACTTCTTTTTTATTAATTACATATGTAAAATAAGCTTCATAACCCTTTCTCAAATATCTCTGAGCCGACATTGAAGAAATCATACTAGATAATGCCTCTGATTTGTCTGGTTCAACCCGCAGAATTTCACCACTTTCACACTTTAATTCTATAACCCTTTCTTTGCAATTTATTATAGCATCATGCAATGTCAACCAATCCATACCCAAAGTAACATCAAATTCATCAAACGGCAACAACATCAAGTCGGCTGGAAAGTAATGACCCCAAATCATTAAAGGGCATTTCTTGCATACTTTATCAACTATCACATATTTGCCTAACGGATTCGACACTCTAATCATAAATTCTGTGTTCTCAACAGGTATATTCATACTAGACACCAGTTTCATGCATACATATGAATGAGTAGAACCGGGATCAATCAAAGCAATAACATTAACATTATAAAGAGAAAATATACCAGTAATCACATCGGGTGATGAAGCATCTTCACGTGCCTTTATAGCATAAGTTCTAGATGGAGCCCTTGCTTCGGATTTAGCTACTGAATCTCTGGCTACATTTTTGCTGCTTGCTTCATTTCCAGCTTTTCTCGAATATCTTCCCATCGAGTCTACACCACTAGCTTTTACATTCTGAAATTTTTCTTTCTCAGCTCTCTCTGGGCAGTCTCTAATAAAATGATCCGGAGAACCACACTGAAAACATTCATTCGCTCTACATGGGCCAAAATGATTTCTACCACACTGCTGGCACTCAGACTTAACAAATCTTGTATTTCCCACACTAGCCGTAGAAGTAGTCTGAGATTTAGGACCCACATTTTGCTTCTTAAAATTTCCATATGATTGTCCAGCCGAAACCTATGAACGAGGATTCATATTTCTAGATTTTTTGGATTGCTGTGAGAATGAACTGCTCGTCGGTCTTTTCTTCCAATTTCTAGTCTCAGCCTCTACCTTTTTCTTCTCTTTAAGTAGTTCTTCAGCCTTGCAAGCTCGATCAACCAGTACTACCATTTTTTTTAATTCAAGAATCCTAACAAATACTTTGATGTCTTCATTGAGTCCGTCTTCAAATCGTCTGCACATTTTAGCTTCTATAGGAAAATATTCTCTAGCATACTTACTCAACCTGACAAACTCCTTTCAGTATTCAAGAATCGTCATGTTCATTGCTTTAATTCAAGAAACTCTTTACGCTTCTGATCAACAAATCTTTCACTGGTATATTTCTTCTGAAATTCTTCTTGAAAGAACTCCTAAGTTACTTTCTCTTTCGGTACTACTGAAGTCAATGTCTTCCACCAATGATAAGTTGAATCCCTCAACAATGATATAGCACATTTCAATCATTCCTCAGGTGTACAAGACAATTCATCAAATACTCGAATAGAATTCTCGAGCCAAAACTCTGCTTTCTCGGCATCATCATCAATATTTGCCCTGAATTCTTCGGCCCCTTGTTTACGGATTCTATCAACTGGAGTTCTGTGAAATTTCATCAGATCTACACCTTGTTGCATCGGGGGTACAGGTTGAGGAATCGGGGGAGGTGGGGGAGGTTGTGCATTCGGGTTCGTACGAACGAACTTAGTATACCAGGCATTCATCATTTGGAGAAAGGCTTCCTGAGCCCCTTCTCCTCCTCATTGACCAACAGTAGGAGGTGGATTTTCAGTTGGCATCGCCCCTTCAGCCGGAGCTGGTGCATTACTCTCTATATCATCAGCTGCAACTGGATCGGGATCCATTTACTATAAAAAAAATCATTTAAAAGGTCAGAAGTCGTCACACTATCACAATATATATATGGCATGTATAGCAAAACCCGTACATACAACACATTAGTCCGAGAACCGACTAAACCTACTGTGATACCACCAAATGTAACGCCCCGTACCCGAGACCTTCACCGGAGTCGAACACGAGGTGTTAACAGACTTAATTCATTACTTAAACAGCTCAAACAATTTATTTTTAAAATTTCCAGTCAAGCTAGCAATCTGCGTCACAATCACTTAAAAATTCATAACTTGAGTTCCGAAACTTGAAATCCAATTCTGTAAATTTTTCCTGAAACTAAAATCATATATATATTTACTAATTTTTTTCTAGAATTTTTGGTCAAGCCAATTAGTACAGTTTATTAGTTAAAGTCTCCCCTATTTTAGGGTTTGACTGCTCTGACCTCTGTATATTATGAATCAGATATCTCTCTGTACAGAACTTCAATGACTATGAAGTTTGTTTCTATTAAAACTAGACTCAATAAGGAATGTTTACATATAAATCATGACTTCTAATTATGTTTTTACAATTTATGATGAATTTTTAAATTCAGAATAGGGGATCTAGAAATCACTCTAGCCCTATTTCATAAAAATTCAAATATCTCATAAAATATAATTCATATACCTGTTTTTTCAATCCATATGAAAACAGACTCATTAAGATTCAATTTCATAACTTACTCATCATTTAATTCCATTTCTACTATTTTTAGTGATTTTTCAAATTTACATCACTGCTGTTGTCAGATTCTGTTTTATGGCAAATTTCTTTACTAAGGATTTTCATGGACTAAATAGTATTTTAAACATACATAACATCAAATATGACTTAGATTGGCCATTCCAATGGCTAATCATTTACAAACCCTTTTCTTACCAAACCATAGCCATATCATAAGATCAATTACACAAAGTGAGTGTTTTGCCATACATGCCACATTCAAAATACACAAGCCATTTTACCAATTTAAGCCTTCGGATAGTGTGAACGAGTCTTTGACCTATCCCGATTCTCAAGCAGGCTTGTCAAAACTACAATGAAAGAAAAGGAGGGAGTAAGCACAAATGCTTAGTAAGTTCACGTGTAAATAGCAAGTAACATAATCACACAATCTCACAAAAAACATCATTTGCATAAACAACACCAAGACATTTATGTTTCATTTACATTTAATATCTTTCTACGATTTCATCATACCAAGTTTTCAACCCGAAGGTTTAAGCACATACCTGTCAAATTTTCTCATTTACCACACTTACCAACATGTCACCTTTGTTTTAGCCTTCTCTTTATTCACTTAAGATTCACCCGTTGAACACATCGGAATATAATTCGAATACGCGGATCTCATGAACATAAGAGCCATACCCGCGGCTAGACAAACTCAATAGCCTACGGAACTTATGTAGCCAAGCTACCATGTAACCCGCCCATAAGTGAACTCGGACTCAACTCAATGAGTTCGGGCGTTCGCATCCATAAGTGAACTCAGACTCAACTCAACGAGCTCGGATGCCTAGTTACATCTTACGAACTCGGACTCAACTCAACGAGTTCGGAACTCAACCATCCTAGTGACATGTCACTTGTATTTTAATCTATTCCCAAGGTTCAAACGGGTGTTTTCCTCGATCACACATCTTTGCCGTCTTCCACAGAATATCAAAATCGATACTTCGGTGATAGTTCATACTCATCAAGTAATTCACATAATTACATATTATTCAACAATAACCACAAAGCATAATATTTCATGATAATAATCAGTATCATATCATATAAACAACATTAAATTGCTTAAAATGACAATTATGTTACTACATTTACACATGAACTTACCTCGGTATAAAATTATTAGCAATCGAGCCTATTCTTCGTAAACTTTGTTTTTCCCCCGATCGCGACTTGAATCTCATTTCTCTTGATCTATAATGCCAAATTAATATTATTTAATACATACATTCATCAAAATAGCATTTAATACGAACTTTGGCAAAATTACATTTTTGCCCCTAAACTTTTGCATAATTACACTTTTGCCCCTAGGCTCGGGAATTAAAATTCATCCCTTATTCTTATGTTTTATGACATGCTGATCATTTTTCCCTTCTATGGCAACGTCAAATTCATATTCTAACATGTACTTATGACTATTAGGTATTTTTACCGATTAAGCCATTTTACTCGTTTTCGCTTAAAACCGAGTAGTACAAGTTGTCTAACATAATTTAAAACCTCATATTCTATCATAAAACACCAAAATACACAAATTTCACCTATGGGTATTTTTCCAAATATGAACCCTAGGTTGAATTATTGCTAGCATAAGCTTAATTGAGCTACCGGGATTCCAAAAACGTAAAGAACATTAAAAACGGGGCTTGGAATCACTTACTATGAAGCTTGGAAGCTTGAAACAAACCCTAACTATGGATAACCCTTGAAATTTCGGCCTAATGAAGAAGATGGACAAAAATTGGCTTTTAATTTTATTTTTAATTCATTTTAATAACTAAATGACCAAAATGCCCTTACTACTAAACTTTCCAAAAATTCCATCCATGTCCAATTTTTATCCATAGACTTAGAAATTGGTCAAATTTCTATTTAAGACCTCCTCATTAATATTCCAAAACAATTTCATACTGAAAACTCCTAGAATGCAAGTTTTGCAAATTATTCGATTTAGTCCCTAATTTCAATTTAAGCACTTTAGGCATAGGATTTCATTACGAAATTTTCACACAATCATGAAATCATATCATAAACATCAAAATAATTATAAAATAATTATTTATATCTCGAATTTGGGGTCACGAAACCACTATTCTGATTAGGCCCTAATTCGGGATATTACAGGATTTGTGTAGGGCTTGAGGTCAAATTGATTGAATATGCCTTACATAGTTACCTCAAAATAGAATAAATGGTAAGTTAAGTACCATGTTATACGAACTTACTAAGCATTTTTCGCTTACTTAGTTTTATTTTTGCTATTTCAGAGTAAATCGAAAGCTCATTGGGTTAGAAGCTTAGCAGAGATCACTCACATTATCCATCGGCCCATGTCGGTACAATATGGTAAACAATTATGGTTATAATGGCATGTATAGGTTATATTGGCCATATTGGCATGTAAATGTAAATTATTATTGTAATATAGCCGTTGGAATGGCTAGTGATGATTATGTTTTGGTACATGTATATATATGTATTTAAGTTTATTTTATGGAGATAACATAAGTGTTTATTATTGATTGATTGAGAAAGGTTAAAATGAGTATGCTTATAAAAGGTAAGAGTAAAAGCATGAGTGCATGTAACAATAAATAACATCAAATGTTATAAATTGCTTGAATTCAATGCTTGGATTGGTTGGTGTTTGGATGTAAGTTTGGTGCATGAATTTGGTATGATTTTGGGTGAGAAATGAAGCTAGTAATGGCTTTATTTTGTCCACACAGACTGACACATGGGCATGTGTCTAGACCGTGTGTGATACATAGTCTGGTACATGGGCGTTTGATTAGGCCGTGTCTCCCCTGCACCTTAAATTCGAGAAAACAAAATGCTCTGAATTGAGCACACGGGCGTGTGTCTCAGCCGTGTGTGCTACACAACCTAGCACACGGGCATGTGGCATGGCCGTGTACACAAGTCAGGGAGTTACATGGGGTCGAGCACGGCCTGTGGCATGGGCATGTCTGTTGGACCACACGGATGTGTAAACCCTGCACCTTGGAAAAATTTTAAAATTTTGTGAAAAATTCTTAGAGTTTTCGATTAAGTCCCTACTTGATTCTAATGCTCGTTTTGGGCCTCGAGTGTCCATTTAAGGGACGTTATGAATAAATCTCAATGAATGAATAGTAAATGCTTGAATTATCTGAAGATATTCTGAAAGTTCTGGTAATGCTCCGTAATCCTTGTTCCGACGATGGATACGGGTTAAGGGTGTTACACACAGCCATATCGAATTCCAACTGTGACGATCTTTTTGTGAACCCATAACCATAGTAGTTTTTAATTACGACATTTTACTGTGCATTCACAACCCTCTGAGAACTTTTATCTGCGAGCAGGTTTTGTTTCCACATACATCGATAGGTTTCATTTGCAATAAAATTGTAAACTTTTGGTGGTTAATCCACAAATTGGAGTGATGGTGGTGGGAGTTCTGGGGGACTCCCAAATATGGAGCGTAGTGGTGGGGGTAGGATAAATTCTGTCTAAACTGAAATTGTATGGCATCTTTGGCATCATGTGCATACATGTCTAAAAGTTATATTATTGGATTTTTGTTATTATAAATGTGTATATATCCTTCATGATTAGCTTGGGAAGTTCTGAATATTTGATTATTTGAAATCTATGATTGTGAATACTAATGCTTAAATAAGTGGTAGCAATAAAATACTGTATTTTGAATTGATTTGTTATACATTATAGTTTAGTGCAATGTTATTTAATATTTTCTAACAACTATCTGTATTGCTTTTATTGTAATCAAACTCACATTGAGCGTCATAGCTCACCCCTTTTAGATTTCATCTTTTCAGATAATCCATCCAGAGGGACTCGACTCAATTTTGTTTTTCTTAATATTTTAAGTTTCATTATTATTCTTTATTTACTTTAAAAAATTGTATTATTTATTTATGAACTGTGGCATGGGACTTAGTATTTAATTTTGAATCTTTACTTTGCATGACATGTATTAATAAATTTAGGATTAGGTTATGAAGTAATTATGATATGATTAACCTCGATTTTTTCTAAAAACAAAAGTAAACACCATCTTTTCTACTGCTAGGTAAATAAATAAAAATTGATGTTAATTAGAACAAGTACTCAACTAATTTTTGAAAACAAAATTAAACGTTTTTAAAAGATCGTTTTTTTCTAAAATTCTGACAGCTTACAGGGCTGCTTCGGTCGCTAATGTAATCTACTAAATTCGGGTTTAACGTATAGGCTGAGTTGAAGAGGTTATATTTAGTGGTACCAAGGCCAGGTTTTCTAAAACTAGGATCGTAGAAATATGGATAAATTGCTTGCATGCATTAAAATGGTATTTTAGGAAAAACCATGCCACAAAATTCTTTTGAAAATTATTTTTTTCTGCAAAAAAATAAGACTGAGACTCTGGTGTTAGTCCTACTATAGTATTATTAATTATGAGATTTTGGGTGAATTGAAACTTTTAAATTATATATATTCTAGCTAATGTTTGAAATTTTGCATGAAAACTGTAGATATACTTAACCTACTTAGACTATCGTAACGATTGCAGAGGTTACGAGAACGGCAATGACGCTGTGACACAGGCCATGCTGAGGGTTTTGAATAAGGTTGTTGAAGCCCAAACTAGATCAGAGAGACACAGATCCATTACAGAGAGACTTCGGTCAAATGGGATAGAAACGTTTAAGGGAATTTCTAGTACGACTCCCTCTGTAGCAGAATATTGGTTGGAGTCGACAGAAAGGATACTGGAGGACTTAGACAGTAGTTGATCTACTGTAATTTGGTGTAACAGATTAAACTAGTTTTCATACTTTAGAAGCTTGAAAATAAGCATATGAGTGAATTTTTAATTATGTTTTAGAAAGTTTAATTAAATTAAATAAAGTGTGCAAAATAAGTCTTTTAAGGCCTCATTCGGCCTCTAAGGAGCTTAAAAGCAAGCTTGAAAATGGTTGGATTTGTTTTTATGCAGTGAATTTGTAATTATACATGCCTCTTATCCTTAAATAATGTCCAATAAATTAAAATTTCAAGTTTGAATTCATGAATAACAGGTTTTCTTTGATTTGCTAGAAAATCAAAACATGAGGATTTCTTTCCAGTATTTGCAGATAACTAGGAAACAAACAGCTTAGATATTCTTGACCGCCTTTGGACATACTAACATCCAGAATGTCAATACTACAACTAAAGATATAGATTCGAGGCACTGTCTGAAAGTGTACAGGTCAAGTTGCAATATAGTTTGTTTACAATAAAACACTTGGTACGTATTCCGAGGATCGTACCCAAGGGATTGCGATTTCGGGAAAACAATTATCAAGTTAATTATGGGAAATAATTACTAATCTACTCGAGTCATGAATTAGTAGTGTTAATTCCACTCCCGAAGCAGCTGTGGCGAAGGATTCAACCCAACTAGGAATCCTTATTATAAAATTAGGAGCGGCAAATGCCAAAGCAACGTTGAATATATATAATGAAATGATTAAGAAACCAAATTCACCCTAGCTCTTGAAAGCTCTTAACTGTTGTGTAGAAGCTTACAATTATGCATCCCTATCAATTGAAATGGTATCTTCAGAATTGGTTGAAGACCCCCCAAACTGCAAACTATGATGTAATAGTTATAGATCCTGAAATTACTAAATGTGAAAAGGAACTGCTTCACGCAAAGGTTCAAGCACCGCGACTTCTTGCTGGAAATCAATTTATGCACTATTATATTACAATGGGATGTCAAATAACATCAATTCTTTAGCTTGAAAAGCCAAATGAGTACTAGGCAAAACATATAAAGGGGAAATGTATAAATAATAATGTTGAATTTTTTATGTTGTGAGATACAAGATAATATAGAAGGTATAAGCGTGTTGCACTACTGTTATAGGTTTGAAATACATAATTTATTTAAATTAACATTGTAAGACTATTTTTTCATACTCCACTAGTATTATATCATTGCTTTGCCTCTTATTGGCCTCTTAAAACAAGGATACAAGGACCCTTTAAATAGGCTAAGATTTGAGGTCTAATCATACAAAAATATCCCTGAAGTAGTTATGGAAAAAGCTACAAGAGTTTAATTGGGAGAAGAAACTTGATTTATGTGGGGAATAGGTCGCCACGTCACATTGTCCCCATTCACGTTGTCAAGACATTTTTTTTTGTCCCAACGTTGCGGAACTTCTTTCCATGACGTCGTCGTTTGTTCAGTCGAAAATACAAGGCACACACCAAAAAGCCTATTCTAAATTATAAATTTTCTTACAAATATTTAGTGTAACAATTTCTACAACTAAAATCTTTTAGTACGAATTTCTCTCCATTCTCGCTTACTTAATGTTGTCATATTTATTCACTTAGCTAGAATATTAAATTTTAAAAACCTTAAAATAGTAGATTAAGGATTACTTGTTACTCAGTGAAGCAAACATTGACAAAGTGGTCAGCCTAGAATAAATTTTTAGAATTTGAATTAGCATTAAAATAAATTAATTTCAAATTGTATGAACATCGACTTACTCTCTGTTCAATTCGATGCTCAGATAGTTTTTTAGACAATATGTTCAAGTAGATGTTTGAACATGAGTTTGAATAGAACACAAACAATAAGAAAATAAGAGAATGATGGAAATAAATACAAAATATTTTTTAACACAATTTAGATCCACCAATCCTACTCTTTGGACCCTTGCTCAATGAAAGATTTTATTTAACAATCGATCTAGTAACCTTTTGGCTAAAGTAAAATGTACCCTTACACAAAGAAGCAATTGCAACCCCAAAAAATAACCCCAACTTGTTCCAAATCAATGTACCCAATAAAAATGTCTAATAAAGCCTATGAAATGAGTAAAAAAATAAATGGAAAAATCGATAGGAAGTAATCAAACTAAATTAGCACAAGCACTATCCAAGCTACCACTTTAACTTGTGAATTGTGCCCTATTTATAGGCCAAACTAGGTAGCCTTCCAAATCATAATTTATAGAGATAAATATTTCAATTTGGTGCATAATAATCTAGGATAAAAGCCTTTAAAAATTATCCTAAAATACAACCTTATCATTCAAGTACAACCATCGGCTGAATCATTAAATAAACAACTTGAAGGATAAGGTTAAACTTTATCCAATAAATCAAGTTGACCAAATCTTCCTTAAGCCACCATTTTCAATCATCAAGGTTTGAGATAGATTACAATAGGTCATGGAGTTCATTTACTTATGGTAAAATCATATGTGATGGCCCAACTAAAAAACGCCAACATCTCACAACACTTAGGTTGTCCCAAAGGTCTTGTCTGAAAAGGTGTTTAAATAACAGTTTGCTTGAACAAGAGTCTAGTCATCAGTCTTGAACAAATTTAGTCCTAACACTAACCAATTTTTAAAATAACAGGATATATATATATATATATATATATATATATATATATATATATATATATAAACGTATCATTCAACACCAATATTAGAAAGGAAATTACTTGTTTAGTTTTGTTAACAAAATGGTAATAGAATATTATTGTTATAATGATAATAATGTATGTTGTTTCAACCAAGATTGGTCAAAATAGATTTTTCCTTTATAAAAATCAGTAAAAATTAAAATCATAGAATCAAAGTTTGTAATTAGAAATATCTTTGTATCATAATCAACAAGATAATGGCTCTTCCAAATCAAGTATGCTTAGTTTCAACAATTTTCTTAGTTATCTTTTCCATTTCTTCTTTGTCAACAAGTGCCGTTTTTCCAAACGTTAATGTTCCACTTCCGAAGGTCAAAATTCCCATTCCAGTAGCTTCATCAAAACTAGTAGGAAATTTTTGCAATGACGAGTCTGTTGGGAATCCTAGCTTCTGCCTAGAAGCACTTTCCACTCCCAAAGCAGTGATGGCGAAGGATTCAACCCAATTAGGAATCCTCATTATGAAATTAGGAGCGAAAAATGCCAAGGTAATGTTGAATATATATAATGAAATGATTAAGAAACCAAGTTCACCGCAGCTCTTGAAAGCTCTTAACTGTTGTGTAGAAGCTTACAAATATGCATCCCTATCATTTGAAATGGTATCTACAGAATTGGTTGAAGACCCCCAAACTGCAAACTATGATGTAATAGTTATAGATCCTGAAATTACTAAATAGGAAAAGGAACTGCTTCATGCAAAGGTTCAAGCACCTCGACTTCTTGCTACAAGTCGATTTATGCACTATTATATTGCAATGGGATGTCAAATAACATCAATTCTTCAGCTTGAGAAGTTGAATAAGTATTAGGCAAAACATATAAAGAGAATATGTATAGATAATAATATTGAATTTTTTATGTTGTGAGATACAAGATAATAAAGAAGGTGTAAACATGTTGTACTACTCTTACATGCTTGAAATAAAAAATTAATTTAAATTAACATTATAAGACTATTTTTTCATACTCCACTAGTATTATATCATATCTTTGCCTCTTATCGGCCTTGTAAAACAGGGATACAAGGACCCTTTAAATAGGCTAAGATTTGAGGTCTAATCATACTAAAATATCCCTGGAGTAGTTAGATTTCAATTGGAAAAAGCTACAAGAGTTTAATTGGGAGAAGAAACTTGATTTATGTGGGGAATAGGTCACCACATCACAATGTCCCCATTCGCGTCATCAAGACATTTTTCATCGTCCCAACGTCAAGAAACTTCTCGCCATGACTTCGTCATCTGTTCAGCCAAAAATACGAGGCACACACCACAAGGCCTATTCTAAATTATAAATTTTTTAACAAATATTTAGTGTAACAATTTCTACAGCTAAAAACTTTTAGTACGAATTTCTCTCCATTCTCGCTTACTTAATGTTGTCATATTTATTCACTTAGCTAGAATATTAAATTTTAAAACCCTTAAGATAGTAAATTAAGGATTACATCTTACTCAGTCAAGCAAACATTAACAAAGTGGTTAGCCTAGAATAAATTTTTAGAATTTAGATTAGCATTAAAATAAATTAATTTTAAATTGTAAGAACATCGATTTACTCTCTAGTCAATTTGATGTTCAGATAGTTTTTTAGAAAATATGTTCAGGAAAATGTTTGAACACGAGTTCGAATAGAACACAAACAATAAGAAAATAAGAGAATGATGGAAATAAATACAAGATGGAAATAAATACAAAATATTTTTTAATGCAATTTAGATCCAGCAATCCTACTCTTCGGAGCCTTGCTCAATGAAAGATTTTATTTAACAATCGATCCAGTAACCTGTTGGCTAAGTAAAATCTACCCTTACACAAAGAAGTAATTGCAACCCAAAAAAACAACCCCAACTTGTTCCAAATCAATGCACCCAATAAAAATTTCCAATAAAGCCTATGAAATGAGTCAAAAAATAAATGGAAAAATCGATAGAAAGTAATGCAACTAAATTAGCACAAGCTCTAACACCCCTCACCCGTATCCGTCGCCGGAATAGGGTTACGAGACATTACTAGATAATACACATTATTCACATACATTTAAAAATTCATAATCGAAATCCCATCAAAACATTCACATTATCCCTTATAAGGTTCTACGAGACCTTAAAACATACTTATATGTGGTTCGGGACTAAACCAATAACATATGCAAACTTTGGGAAACTTAGAAAATTTTCTTTGATTTCAGGGTCACACGCCCGTATGAACAGGCCGTGTGCCTCACAAGGCTACCAGACACGCCCGTGTCACAGGCTGTGTGAAAACAGGCAATACATACTAACTTGCACCACATGGCTAAGGACATGCTCGTATGCCAGGCTGTGTGAAATCTAAGGAGGTTACTGGATTGGGTCACACGGCCGACCACACACCCATGTGCCAGCCCGTGTGCCACACACGACCAGTAGACACGCCCGTGTGTCTAGGCCGTGTTAAAACTGTAGGGTATATTGACTTTAATTCGAAGGGTGCCGAGGGGACACACGGCCGTATAACATGACCGTGTGTCGCACATGGCTGAGACACATGTCCGTGTCTCTGCCTGTGTGGACAAAAATAGGCCATTTGCAAAGCCAATTTGCCACCCTTTTCTCTTGTACACCTAGCCATCAAAATGGTATCATTTCAACACATAACATGCCATCAATCATCAACCATTTCAATTACTCAATTCCTTATTCAAAATATACCAAATTACGAAGCCAAAATCATCACAACTTACATATTTCCTAAATGAATTATCTCACCTTTCTATCAACCAATTCATGCTTCTCAAACATACTAATTCATCATCTATAAATCATACCAAAATATACCATTTCTCAAGCATTAATAAAATAACTAATAACTGACCAAATGAGAAACCACTTAGCCATACTAACAACCATGGCAAACATGTCAAAACACATGGTAACTTATAAACATCACGTATATCACTTACCAACATATAAATCAAGCCAACTCAAATGGCCATACACATCATCATTTACAAGCCAAATTTCATGGCTAATATCATAACTCAAAACATACAAAAATGACACTAACCTATACATGCCATATACCATATATACAAAGCTGCAAAAGTACCAACGAGATGATATATAGTGTTATGACTTTTCCCGACTATCCCCAAGTTCGAGCTAGCTTCGACAATCTATAAAAACATGGAATGAACACACAAAATAAGCTTTAAAAGCTTAGTAAGCCATATACAAATAAATTCATAACATGAATATTTGCATAACAAATCAAATATGGTAGACATAGCTATTCACATTCAATTTCAAAAACCTTTCTCATTAAACATATATTCAATATCTTAAACCTTTCTCATTGAACATATATTCATTATCTTAATCAGGTTCATCAAATACTTACCCTTTCAATACTCATGTAAATATTGTGCGTACCTGAGTCACTTAGCTCATTTATATATTCATTCTCGACTTGACTTTGCCCGATGAACCGTTCGAAATTGTTGAGGATACTCAGAAATCATATAAGCTCACACAATGCCATATCCCAGATATGGTCTTACATGTTATCACATATCGATGCCACTGTCCCAGACAAGGTCTTATACGAAAACGATTAACGATGCCAATGTCCCAGACATGGTCTTATACGTAATCTCAATATAATGCCAATGTCCTAGACATGGTCTTACGTGTAATCACTTCTCGATAACCTAATGTCATGACATCCGTATCCTATATTATTCCTAAGGTTCGTACAGGACTTTCGGATGTTGTAACTTCGTCGATTCATGCTCGTATTTGCTTGTTTGACATTTGTAGCAATTCAATGATAATAAAACATATATAATTGAATTCAAAGACATTTATTTGCATATGGGCTTACCTCGTGCTTCGGAATAAACGGACAGAATCAACTATTTGTCAACTTTCGATTTCCCTCGATCTAAATCTGATTTCTTTCGTTCTTGATCTATATACATTCAAAATTAACTCTTTTATTCATCAACACATTCAATTTAGTCCACAAACACATATTTGGGCATTTTTGCACTTTAGCCTTAAACTTTCACATTTCTTACAATTTAGTCCTTATTTCATAAATACACAAAATTACACAATTTCTTTCAAATACATGCTATAAGAATTTCTATAGGCTCCATAACAGCCCATATTTTCATTTATCTCACACTTTTAACCACAACATTTCACATTTTCTCAATTAAATCCCTAATTGACATTTTTACTCAAAATCACTTTTAAAACATGTATATCAAACATAAAGCTTTCATATTTCATCATCAAACATTCAAAAACACATGAATTCATCAATGCCAACTTTCAAAATCATCAACAATTTCAGAAAATAGGGTACGGGCTAGCTAGTTCTCAAAGCAACGATCAGAAAATCATAAAAATCATCAAAAGCCGAGATAAAAACATACCTCAATCAAGCTAGGAGAATGTCGAATATCAAAACCCTATTTTAGCTTTCTCCTTTGCTTCATTCAACCATAAAAGATGATAAAATGGCCATCATTTTGATTTTGTTTTTACTTAATTACACATTAATTCCATCTTTACTATTTTAACCTTTGTTTAAAACATTATAAATCATTTAATGAATGGCTATTCATGTCAATTTCCATTATCCATGGTTTATTCACAACATAAGGGCTTCACTATTAATGAATCATACCAATTAAGCATTTAAACAATTAGAACATCAACTTAAACGATAAAATTATCACAAGAAACTTTCACACATATATAATCGCATACTGTAAACACCAAAAATAATATTAAAATAATTTTACAATCTCGAATTTGTGGTCTACAAACCACTATTTTGATTTAGCTAAAACTGAACTGCTACAACTCTCCCCCCTTAGGGATTTTTTTCCCCGAAAATCTTACCAGCGAATAGGTTTGGATATTGCTTTCTCATAGCATCCTCGGGTTCCCACGTAGCTTCTTCTACCCCATTTCGATGCCATAACACTTTTGCTAATGCTATCTCTTATTTCTCAGCTCTTTGATCTCACGAGCTAGAAGTCAGATCGGTTCTTCACTGTATGATAAATCTAACTGAACCTCAACTTTGGTCGGGAAAATAACATGTGAAGGATTGAATCTGTACTTTCGTAGCATCGATACATGAAATACATTATGAATCTTTTCTAACTCAGATGGTAATTCTAGTCGATCAGCAACTGGTCAAACTCACTCGATAATCTCGTACGGCCCAATGAATCTCGGACTCAATTTGCCTTTACGACCAAATCGAAGTATTTTTTTCCAGGGAGATACTTTCAAAAACACTTTATCCCTGATCTTGAACTCAATATCTTTCCGTTTCAAATCTGAATAGGATTTCTGACAATCTGTCGCTGCTTTCAAACTATCACGAACTACTTTCACTTTTTCGTCAGTCTCTCTAATCATGTTAACCCCGTGAATCTTATTCTTTCTTAGCTCAGTCCAGTACAATGATGTTCGACACTTTCGACTTATAAAGATTCGTACGGAGCCATTTTAATAATTGATTGAAAGTTATTATTATACGTAAAATCAATCAACGGAAAATACTTTTCCCATGTACCTTCGAACTTAAGAATATAACATCTTAACATATCTTCGAGTATTTGTATAACTCGTTCAGATTGACCATCCGTCTGAGGGTGAAATGCTGTACAAAAATGTAGTTTTGTACCCAGCGCATCTTACAATTTCTTCCAAAACCTCGATGTGAATCTCGGATAGAAATAGGTACTCTATGTAATCTCATAACCTCGGAGATATACAACTTAGCTAACTTTTCAAGCGAATAGTAGTCAATCACTAACTCGTAATCTTTTAGGAATTCTAGCCATCTTTGCTGTTGTAAATTCAAATCTTTATTAATCATCAGATATTTTAAACTCTTGTGATCTGAATAAACATGGCATTTCTCACCGAACAGATAATGGCGCCAAATCTTCAATGCAAACACAATGACTGCTAACTTTAAATCATGCGTCGGGTAATTCTTTTCATGCGGTTTCAATTGTCTTGAGGCATAAGCAATGACTTTGACTTCCTGCATCAAAACACAACCCAAACCATTCAACAATGCATCACTATAGATCACGAATTCTTTACCCGATTCTGGTTGTACTAACACTGGTGCCTTTGTCAATAAATTTTTTAACTGATAAAAACTTTTCTGACATTTCTCAGACCATTCAAACTTTACATCTTTCTGAAGCAATTTTGTCAACGGAGTCGCAATTATTGAAAAGCCTTTCACAAATCGTCTATAATATCCTGCTAGTCCCAGAAAACTACGAACCTCAAAAACATGTCTCAGAGGATTCCAATCCATTATTGCAGAAATCTTGCTTGGATTGACTCAAGTACCCGATGCTGACACAATATGACCCAGAAAACCAACCTCACACAACCAGAATTCACATTTACTGAACTTTGCATATAACTGTTTATCACGCTGGGTCTGCAATACAATTCTCAAATGCTCAACATGCTCAGTTTCATCTCTCGAATAGATTAAAATATCATCTATGAACACAACAACAAATTGATCTATATACGGTCTGAAAATCCAGTTCATTAAGTCCATAAAGATAGCGGTGCAGTCGTTAATCTGAAAGGCATAACTAAAAATTCATAGTGACCATACCTCGCTCTGAATGCAGTTTTTGACACATCAGAGTCTCTAACTCGCAACTGATAATAACCCAATCTCAAATCTATCTTTGAAAACACTGTAGCCCCTTTTAACTGATCAAACAAATCATCTATTCTGGGCAGAGGATATTTATTCTTGATCGTCACTTTGTTAAGCTGTCTGTAGTCTATACATATTCTCATCGTGCCATCTTTCTTTTTCACAAACCATACGAGAGCAGCCCAAGGCAAGAAACTCGATCGTCCAAATCCTCTATCGGTTAATTCTTGCAACTGAGCTTTTAATTCTTTTAATTCTGTCGGTGCTATTCTGTACGGAGCTATCGATATCGGATTGTACCCGGCATTAACTCAATACCAAACTCAACCTCTCAGATCGGTGGTAATTCCGGTAACTCTTCAGGAAACATATCCAGAGATTCACACACAACTAATATGTCGTGTCAAAAATTCGATACGAAAATTTTATCAATTAAATGTTTAATTAAAAGAAGTACTAAATCGCATAAAATACGAAAGTTGAATTCTAGTAGCTATAAGGATTAAATAGCTATGGAATTCAAAAATAAAGGTCCTTATATGGTAATTAGATGATTAATGAAAAGTATGTAGGTTTTTGGTGACTCATCCATGGAAAAATTAGAAAAGAGTAGGGACTAAATTGGAAATTAAAATAAATAATTAATTAAAAGATGATAAAAAGAAAATATCATCTTATTTTGTCATCTTGAACCCCAAAATTTTATGGAAACCCTAAGAGAGAGAGAAGAAGCTTTCAAGGCTTAATTGGGTAAGTTTCTTTGTCCCATTTTTAGTAATTTTGATATTTTTGAAACTAGAATAGTCTAATCTATCTATTTGGGGGATTAATTTGAAAAGTTATAAAGGTATGAAGTTTGGTTCATGGATGAATATGCTAAAAATTTGAAATTTATGGTAGAAAGTGAGAGGTTGTTGATAGATAAACAACTTTTACAAAGTGATTTTTGATGAAAACATGATTTAGGGACTAAAATGTAAACTTGTGAAATTGAAGAAAAATTCTAATTTTTTATGAATACATGTGCTGTAAATTTTGTTATGGGATTTTGTTTAGGCTTAGAATAGGGAGTAAATTGCACAAGTTTCATTTTTCGAGCCTAAAGATGAAATTGGAATTTATGGAAAAGTTAGGGACAAAATGGTAATTTTGCCTAGGATGTAAATTGAGTCCAAAAAAATATGAAATGTAAGAAATTGATGATTAAAGCTATTTATATAGATCCTGACAACTCACATTTGAGGTTAAATCGAGGAAAAGAAAAGGTTTTGAATTAGTCGATTTTATACGCGAACAAGTGTCAAGGTAAGTTTGTGTAACTTAATAGGGTATGTAAATATGTTTGATTGAATGCTGTGTTGTATGGAATGTGACTTCTATTGATGTATATTACTGAATGCTATAATGAGAAATTTAATACATGCTTGATATGGTGAAAAAGGGTTAAGTCCATATTGAATATTGAATTCTGATGAATATATGCGCTTTCTCGAAACGAATAAGGTCCCACATCTGCTGTAGATGGGATTTAGCTCGGACGAGTAATCCTATTGACCTTATTATAGAAAAGATTTAGCTTGGACGGGTAACCCTAATATAATACCTCTCGAGTATATGTTACGATTAGGGTTTTAGCCTAGACTGGTAATTCTAATTGAGCTCTTTTGAGCTTACGTTATATAAAGGGATTTAGCCTAGACTGGTAATCCTGTTATACGATATATGGCTCGAGAGTGTGTTCCTTGATTAAGTGCCCTAATGGGTACCCTCGAATAAGAATTGACGGATTATTAAATCGTACACCCTGAGTATACCACTTGAGTATCCATCAAAATTTTACTGATTCAACGAATATAAAACTCTTGACACAGCATGAGAATTATGAGATGAAATGATAATGTCTTGAAAGAGTATTGCATGATGAGCCCATCTATCCTTACTTGATGTATATAGGAATCTTGTGACTAACATGTTTGATTGAATGTATGTGCTTAGGCAATTTAGCCAAATGGATGGAAAACATGATATTATATGCTTAGATTTAATAAACGAGATTGGTAAGTTTAGTTTCCGTTGTACAAACTTACTAAGCATGTAATGCTTACTCCATTTTATTTTCCCTATTTTATAGTGCTCGGAAGCTCGCGAAGGTTGGAAGATCATTGGGGCATCATCACACTATCGACTAGCTTATTTTGGGTATACATAGTAAAATCATTTTGGTATAATGGCATGTATAGGACAACTTGGCCATTAGTGGCATGAAAATGATGTTCCATAACCTAGCCATTGGAATGGCTAGTAATAGCTTATTTTGGTATGATTAAGTAGGTTATTATGATATATTCATAAGTGATATGTTAAGTATTGTGATCAAATGATGTTAATGCCTAAGTTAATCCAAGGTAAGTTTATAAACACATATGCATGTAATGGTATGCCATGATGAATGATGGAATTGTTTAATTTGAATGCTTGGAATGGTTGGTATAGGATATGTGTTTCAAGTGCAGGTCTTGGGTGAAATTTTGGGCAAGAAATGAAGCTAGAAATGGCTTCATTTTGTCCACATGGACAGACACACGGGTGTGTGTCTAGACCGTGTGTGACACATGGCCTGGTAACATAGGCATGTGGTTAGGCCGTGTGTCCCCTGTACCTTAATTTTGGGAAACAGAATGCTCAAAATTGAGCACCGAGCTTGTGTCTCAGCCGTGTGTGCTACACAGCCTAGAACGTGAGCATGGGTCTTGGCCGTGTGAAACCTGGACCTAATTTTGAATTAAATTAATTAACCATATGGCTTAGCACACGGGCGTGTGGCATGGCCGTATGTACAAGTCAGAGAATTACACGGGGTCGAACACAGCCTATAGCACGGGTGTGTCCCTTAGACCACACGGGCGTGTGAGCCTTGCACCTTGAAAATTTTTTAAAATTTTGGGAAAAATTCTTAGAGTTCCCGATTTAGTCCTGGTTCGATTCTAATGTTGTATTGGGCCTCGAGGATCCGCTTAAGGGGTGTTTTTAATTATTTCGGTTAATGAATAGTAATTTATGAAAATTATTTGTAAAATGTTCTGAAAGTTTTGGTAATGCTCCGAGACCCTGTTCCGACAATAGATACGGGTTACCAGACTTAAATATAAACCAACATACAAAACTAAGCTATAAAATTTTGTCCAAATTTAAGACTGTTCAATTACATGCAAATTGTCCATTATAAGGGCCTACGAGGCTCAAAACATACATCAAGGAGTGGTTCGGGACTAAACCGAGAACTTTAGAAAACTTATAGAATTTTCTTGTTGTCACACGCTTGTGTGGGCAGGCTGTGTAACAGCCCAATATTGGGCTTAGTCAAAACAATGATTTCGAGACCACAACTCTAGAGTTAGAGAAACTATTTTATTATTTTTGATATTTTTTTTGAGTTATAGCATGATTAAATAGGTGCATAAAAATTTTGGTGAATTAATTTTAGCGATTGTGAGCCTAATTGTGAAAAAGGACTAAATCGCATAAAGTGCAAAAGTCCTATTTTGATAGCTAAAGGTGTTAAATAACTAGAGAACCAAAATTGGGGGTCTGTAAAGGGAAAATACACCCTTGGATAAGTGATGGCCAACCATAGGAGATAAAAGATAGAGAAAGTCAAAATTAGGCGGGAATTTGGTAATTTATTTGACTAAAATGAAATAAAATAAAGAGGAAAAGATATCATCTTTTTTTTCACCCTCTTCACCATCAAGAATATCAACAAAAATAGGGGTTTGGAAGCTTGAAAAATTGCAGCCACTCTTTACCTTCACAAGTAAGTGATTTTGATAGTTTTTCTTGATGATTTTTGTATTTTTTCCTTGTAGCATGAACTTTCAAATGAGGGGACTATTTTGCAAAATCGTTGAAAGTCTAGGGTTTTTCCATGATAGTAGACATGGTGATTTCTGAAATTTTATGGAAGAATATGAGTTATGGTTGTGAAATAAACAACTTTTGTGAAGTAGTTTTCATGGAAACCCTAACTAGGGACCATTTTGCATAAGTTCTAGAATAGATGTTACATGTGTGTAATAATGAGAATTGTGGGCTGCTTCTAGTATAAAACGTATTCGACTAGGCTTTATTTGTGAGAAAATATGATAAAAATTGATTTTCGGACTTAAGAGTAAAATGGTCATTTTGTGAAAGTCTACGGGCAAAATGGTCATTTTGCCCAATTATGAATTTTTGAGTGTCTAGATTAATATGCTGATGAAATGAATGATTTTCTGTCATTTTAGATCAAGAATTACAAAATCTAGGCCTAGACCGGGGAAAAGCAATGCTAGTGGACTAAGCCAAACTAGTCGCCCACATTTTGTATATCGAGTTAAGTTGTATGTAAATACTACAACTACATTGTTATTATATGTGTTTGAATTGATATAACATAAATTTCTTGTTTGTGGAAATGATTACGTATGATGAATATTGAGATAGTAGATCTCCCGTTCGAGCCTTTAGAAATAAATCAGATATCCATGCCATGACATTTGGGTTATTTGTATGCTAGTGTAAGACATGTCTGGGACATGCATCGACCACATTATGAGAACTAGTATAGGACCATGTCTAGGACATCGCATCAGCATTGAGATGAGAGATAGTATAAGACTGTCTGGGACATGTATCAGCCTCGAGATGTAAGCCAGTGTAAGACATGTCTGGGACATGCATCAGCTATGAGATGTGCCAATGTAAGACTATGTCTGGGACATGGCATCGGCATGGATATGTGAGAGCTATAGTAAGACCATGTTTGGGACATGGCGTCAGCCTCGATTTCGATAGTTAGTGTAAGAACATGTCTGGGACATGGTATCGACTTGATGGATAAGCCAGTGTAAGACCATGTCTGAGACATGGCATCGGCATTATACCTAATGTTTGAGGCTTAGTGAATATCCAATAGCATTCTAAATGGTTCAATAGTGAGAGTTGCAGTTTAAGTTAAATGAGAAAAGTACAACCATGTTGTGAATGGTACAGGTACCTATTTGAAATACATAAGATGTGAGCTCAATATATGCTATGTAAATTGTTTGGATAGTGATGAGTAAGTTGTGCTTATGCCTACTTTTGTATTATGAGCATGATGATGAATGGAAAAGTTGTTGTTATATTTATTTGCATGCAACTTGCTAAGCTTTATACTTACTCCCTCTCCTTTCCATTTTCTTATAGTGCCGCCTAATTAGCTTGAGGATCATCGGACGTCGGAGGCATCGATCACACTATCAACCGAAGTACTTGGTATAGTTGGTTTTATTATTTTGAATATGGCATGTATAAGGCTTAGACTTTTGATTTTTGTGTCAATGTTAATTTGGCCAAATGTGTTGGCTTAGGATGAATCCCTTCATTTTGTATAAAGCCTCGGATAATGGCTAATGTTCGTTATTGATATATGCAAATAATGATATTTTCATGGATGAGTAAATTGCATGAATGAAATAATGCCTTCTGTGGCTGACTAGACCTTGTATTGTTGTGTGGATTTGTCATGTTAGATTTTATGTAGGTTAGTGCAAATAAAGGTGGCAAAAAGGCCTGGTAAATAGCCTTATTTTGTCCACACGGGTAGAGACAGAGGCATGTGTCTAGGCTGTGTATGACACACGACTAGCCCTATGGGCGTGTTGCCCGGCTATGTGTCCCTTGCAAGTTAAATTTTAGAAGTCAGTATGCATGGTAGTAAACACATGGGCCTAGACACGTCCGTGTGTCTCAACCGTATGAAGGGCACGGCCTAGCACACGGGCATGTGCCTTAGCCGTGTGACCCTTAAGGATTGCTGACGTCAGAAACAGAATGTCAAGGTTTTTAGACATGGGCTGAGACACGGGCTTGTTGAGGCCTTGTGAGGGACACGGGCCATAGACACGGGCATGTGCCAGGCCTTGTGAAAACTCCTGTAGGTTCAAATTGAAAAATAAATCTACACGAGTATAGGACACGGGCGTGTCCCTAGGTGCTTAGGCTGTGTGTGCCACACGGGCCATCAGCATGACCATGTTCAAGTTTCCACACGGGCGTGTTGCCCCTCTACACAGGCGTCTGCCCTGTTTCAAAGGTTATTTTCCTAGTGTTGGTTAAAAGACCCGAGTTGGTCTCGAGTGGTTTTCGAGAGATGTTTTGGGCCTTGTAGGCCCATGATAAGAAGTTTTAGACAAAGTTCGAAAAGCTTTTAATTTTTAACGGGCTTGTATGATTCGACTTGTACGTGTGTAAGCGATTTGTGAACGGTAATGCCTTGTACCCCTATCAGCGTCGAACTCGGGTTAGGGACGTTATAGGTCGTGTGGTGACACACGCCTGTGTGGCTTGCGACACGCCCGTATCCTCAGCCCGTGTAACTCTCTGACAATGATGTCATCATAGAATTAGGTTCTCACGGCCAAGTCACACGCCTGTGTGCTTAGGCTGTGTGGCGAATTAAATTCTCGAAATTCAGTGTAGACTTCACACGGCCTGGGCAAATGCCCATGACCTGAAGCCACGTCCTTTACATGGCTGAGACACACGACCATGTCTCTGCCCTTGTGCTTACTATTGGGCATTTTTTTTTGCATTAATTAAGGTGCAGGAGACACACGGCCGGACCACACGCCCATAAGGTAGACCGTGTGCCAGACATGGCCTAGACACATGCCCGTGTGTCAAATAGTGTGGACAATTTCTAAGCTATTTTCCAAGCCATTTGTTACCCTTAAGCACTCACACAATTAAACCCACTTCATGGCATACAACATGGCATTTTTATCATATGAAGCATAGACATTTATGTTTTTAATAAGTCAATGTATAACATATTCAAGTTAGTAGGTTTACCTAAGGTATTCCACACCAATTTCATGAATAATCATCTTTTCTATCCTACTTCGAAGTTAGACATTTGTACCACATTTATTGCCATACACATTAATCATATTACATCCATTAAACATACATGCCATCCATCACACTCATTATCATAAACAATCACCAGCCACATCAAACATCCATCAAGCAACAACAACAAGCATAAACACATTTGCATGCATGCATAATTGATTAGGGTTACAACCCAAATAATCAATATGAGCCACCTCTCATGGTCATATACAAAATGAATCATAACATCATCATTAGCCAACACATTTGGCTAATCAATATGACACATAACAAAAAGACCAAGTCCCTTACATGCCATATTCAAAATGTTGAGACTAACTATACCAAATTTTCAAATTGATAATATGATCGAAAACTTCGACGTCTTCCGATCCCTGAGGTAGCTTGGCGACACTATAAGAAAAGGGAAAGGAAAGGGGGTAAGCTTTAAAGCTTAGTAAGTTCACATGCAAATAGAATGCAATTTAAACAAGTATTAATCATACATTTAACTTAATGAACATAAACTTGCATTTTATAATCAAATCACTTAAACTTATTTATCATATATATATATATATATATTCTTACCACAAGTTCATCACATCCCATGATGTTCTCATGTTTCAATATACATACTTGTGCCCACTTGCACATAGCAACTTACTTTCTCGTCTTTGACGTGTTCATCAAGATTACCTATTGAACTTCTCTTTGGCCTACCCGTTGAAAACTTGGAATACCATTGGATACATCAGAATCCCATACCTAAGTGCCCCATATGTAGCCAACGCTACCTCATATCACATATCACATGTTGCTCACTTGCAAGCTACTCATGGGTCTACTCATACAAGCTGTCGGGCAGGATGTGATTACACAGGCTGCTCACACAAGCTGTCAAGTATCCGCAACACATGTCAAACTACCTAGCCATTGGTAGAACACACAAGACCAATACTCGGAAGCCCATAACATGTGTCACATATATAATGAACTCAGACCATAACTTATAAGCTCAGATCACATAGTTCCTAGTGACATGTCGCTTGTATCCTAAACTATTCCTAAGGTTCGAACGAGATTTTCATACTTATCGCATCACTGTCGAACTCGCTTGAAATATCGACCTCAATGTACATAGTATCAATCATTTTCTCATGGAAGTATCAAGACATAATCATAACAACAATAAAGTATTGAAATTTACAAAATAACAAAGCATTGTACATAATACATATTGCATTATTCATGTAACACCTCCTAACCCTTATCCGTCTCCGGAACAGGATTACGAGGCATTACCAGTCAATACAGTTCAATCACGGACATTAATTAAAATAATTTTTTACTATTATCCTAAATTTAATATATCGTCTCTTTAATGGGCCCTTGAAATTTAATATGAACAATAAAATCAATTCGGGACTAATTTAGAATCACTACGAATTTTTCTCAAAATTTCAAAATTTTCCTATTGAACAGTACCCACACGCCCATGTGGTCTATGGGACACGCCCGTGTGGATTTATTTTAGATGTGCCAGTGTAAGACTATGTTTGGGACATGGCATCAGCACGGATATGTGAGAGCTAGAGTAAGACTATGTTTGGGAGATAGTGTCGACCACGATTTTGATAGTAAGTGTAAGATCATGTCTGGGACATGGCATCGACTTGACGGATGAGCCAATGTAAGACCATGTCTAAAATATGGCATCGGCATTATACCCTGTGTTTGAGGCTTAGTGAATATCCAATAGCATTCCAAATGGTTCAACGATGAGAGTTACAATTTAAGTTAAGCGAGAAAAGTATAACCATGTTGTGGGTAGTACAGGTACCTATTTGAAATGCATGAGATGTGAGCTCAATAAATGCTATGTGAATTGTATTGGATAGTGCTCAGTAAGTTGTGCTTATGCCTACTTTTGTATTATGAGCATAATGATGAATGGTAAAGTTATTGTTATATTTATTTGCATGCAACTCACTAAGCTTTATGCTTACTCCCTCTCTTTTCCATTCTCTTATAGTGCTGCCTAATTAGCTCAAGGATTATCAGACGTCAGAGGCATCGATCGTACTATCAACCGAAGCACTTGGTATAATTGGTTTTTTATTTGGAATATGGCATGTATAGGGCTTAGACTTTTGATTTTTGTGTCAATGTTAATTTGGCCAAATGTGTTGGCTTCGGGTGAATCCCTTCATTTTGTATAAAGCCTTGGATAATGGCTAATGTTCGTTATTGATATATGCAAATGATGATATTTTCATGGATGAGTAAATTGCATGAATGAAATAATGTCTTGTGTGGCTGACTAGACCATGTATTGTTGTGTGGATTTGTCATTCTAGATGTTATATAGGTTATTACAAATAAGGGTGGCAAAAAGGTCTGGTAAATAGCCTTATTTTATCCACACGGGTAGACACACGGGCGTGTATCTAGGCCGTGTGTGACACACGGCCAGCCTCATGAGCATGTTGTCCTGTTGTGTGTCCTCTGTACGTTAAATTTTGCAAGTCATTATGCATGGTAATCATCACACGGGCTTAGAAATGGCTGTGTGCCTCAACCGTGTGAAGGCACGGCCTAGCACACGGGCATGTGCCTTGGCTGTGTGACCCTTAAGGATTGCTGACGTCAGAAATAAAATGTCAAGGTTTTCAAACAGGGGCTGAGACACGGGCATGTCGAGGCTGTCTGAGGGTCACGGGCGTGTTTCAGGCCTTGTGAAAACCCCTGTAGGTTCGAATTGAAAAATAAATCTACACGGGTATAAGATACGGGTGTGTCCCTAGGTGCTTAGGCCGTGTATGCCACACGGGCCATCAGCATGACCATGTTCAACACACGGGCGTGTGCCCTGTTTCAAAGGTCATTTTCCTAGTGTTTGTTAAAAGACCTGAGTTGGTCCCGAGTGGTTTTTGAGAGATATTTTGGGCCTTGTAGGCCCATGATAAGAAGTTTTTGACAAAGTTTGAAAAGGTTTTAATTTTTAATGGGTTTGTATGATCTGACTTGTACGTGTGTATACGATTTGTGAACAATAATGCCTCGTACCCCTATCGATATCGAACTCGGGTTAGAGGCGTTACATTTAATGGTATCAGAGCTATGATTTAGTCGATTCTAAGACAAACCTAGCGTGAGTACGAGTCTAGCTATACATGCCATAATTGTATATTGATAGTGTGACGACTCCTGAAGGGATAAATTGTGTTTTTATTTATATAGTAAATGGATCCTGACGTAGCTACAATGGATGATGTGGAGTGTAATGCGCCGGCTTCCGCTGAAGGGACCGCTCCAGTAGATAGTGGACCCATGACAATGAGTAAAGGCGGAGGAGCTAGAGAAGCTTACCTCCACATGATGGACGCATGGTATTCGGAGTTCACCTCTCCCAACTCCCCTAATTTCTCAACCTGTTCATAGTTCCTCAAGGAGTAAAGATGGCTAAGAGAGAGAAACCTCCAGTGGATAGAATCCATAAACAAGGGGCCGAGGAATTCCGGGCGAATATTGATGATGATCCAGACAGAGCAGAGTTCAAGTTGGAAAATACCATTAGGGTATTTGATGAGTCATCGTGTACGCCTGAGGAGTGAGTGAAGTGTACAGTGTCACTCTTACGAGACTCGACCTACCAATGGTGGAATACTCTGTGTCTGTTATACCGAGAGAGAGGATAACTTAGGAATTCTTTCAGGAAGAGTTTCGAAAGAAGTACATTAACCAGAGATTTATAGACTAGAAGAGGAAGGAATTTTTAGAGCTGAACCAAGGTCGTATGACAGTGACAGAATATGAACGTGAGTTTGTAAGACTCAGCAAGTATGCCCGAGAGTGCATATCTACCAAGGCCATAATATGTAAAAGGTTATGGATGGCTTGAATGAGGATATCCGAGTATTTGTCGGCATCCTAGAGCTAAGGGAATTTGTAGTACTGGTTGAGAGAGCTTACAGAGTAGAAGAGTTGGTTAAAGAGAAGAAAAAGGCAGCTATTGAGTCGCGTGATTCGAAGAAGAGACAGATTTGGAAGCCACATCAGTCCTCATATAAGAGATCAAGGGAATTCACTACCCGATCGAATGCTTTAGGGGGTTTCTCGAGTAAAAACAAGAACAAGCAGTACATGGCGTCTAAAGCCCAAACCACTTCCATTGCAAGTGTGGTAGGCGTCATTTTGGCGAGTCTCGAGGGAATGAAAGAGGCTGTTTCAAATGTAGGCCATTAGACCACTTCATCCGAGACTGCCCTGAATTAGATGAGAAAGAGAAAAAGCAAGAGGTGAGGGCGAGTAGTGCTCTTTCGAAGGGTAGACCACAAAAGAATCTGGGCAGTAGGGCTAGCAGTAGAGGTGCTCCTAAAGATTTAGCTGTGAGGTCCAATGGTCGTGCGCCTGCAAGGACTTATGCCATTCGCGTTCGCGAAGAGACATCTTCACTAAATGTGATTACGGGTATTTTTTTCTCTTCACGATATTCCTATTATTGCTTTGATTGATCCAGGGTCTACTCATTCCTATGTATACGTGAAAATATTTCCCAGTATGAATATGTTTGTTGAGTCTATCGAATTTGTGAAAAAGTGTCAAACCCATTAGACAGGCATGTGATAGTTGATAAGGTGTGTAGAGATTGTCCTTTGATGATTAGAGGTCATTATTTTCTGGCTAACCTCATGCTACTACCGTTTGATGAATTTGATCTAATTCTTGGCATGGATTGGTTGACTGCTCATGATGTGATAGTGAATTGTGGTAGCAAGTTCATTGAAATGAAATATGAGAATGGGGATATTATTTGGGTTGAATCAGGTGAATCGAATAACTCACCAGTACTGATCTCGTCTTTGACTGCCGAGAAATATTTGAGAAAAGGGTATGAGTCCTACCTAGCATTTGTGTTGAACACCAAAGAGCCTAAAGTGGAAATTGAGACAGTGTCTGTGGTATGTGAGTACCTGGATGTATTTTCGGAAGAGTTGCCCAAGTTGCCTCCAACTAGAAAAGTTGAGTTTCATATCGAGGTAGTCCTTGGTACGACACCTATCTCGATTGCTCCGTATAGAATAGCCCCAACGGAGTTAAAGGAGTTGAAGCCTCAATTACAAGAATTAACGGATAAAGGTTTTGTAAGACTGAGCTATTCACCGTGGGATGATCCAGTACTTTTTGTGAAAAAGAAAGATGGGTTGATGAGATTGTGCATAGACTACCGACAGCTCAACAAGGTTACCGTGAAGAACAAGTATCCCTTGCCAAAAATCGATGATCTGTTTGATCAATTGAAGGGAGCCACCGTGTTTTCTAAGATAGATTTAAGGTCAGGCTGCTACCAGTTAAGGGTTAAGGAGCAAGATGTTCCGAAAATTGCTTTTTGGACAAGTTACGACCATTATGAGTTCCTCGTCGTGCCTTTTGGTCTAACGAATGCCCCTGCGGTATTTATGGACTTAATGAACTGCATTTTCTGACCATATTTGGATAAGTTCGTCATCACTTTTATCGACGACATATTGATTTATTCGCGTGATGAGAGCGAGCACACGGAGCATTTGAGAATGGTTCTACAAACCTTGAAAGATAAGCAGTTATACACCAAGTTCACTAAGCGAAAATTTTGGCTATGAGAGGTTGGATTCTTGGGACACATTTTGTCGGGTGACGGGATTAGAGTTGACCCGAGTAAGATCTCGACTATCATTGAGTGGAAACTACCGAGGAATGTGACAGAGGTTCGAAGCTTTCTGGGTTTGGCTGGATACTACAGAATATTGTGAATGGATTCTCTATGATAGCCACTCCGATGACAAGGTTGTTACAAAAGGATGTCAAGTTCGAATGGACAGAGAAGTGCCAACAGAGTTTTGAGAAATTAAAGGCTTTGTTGACCGAAGCTCTAGTTTTAGTGCAACCAAAATTAGGCAAAAAATTTTGGTGTATAACGACGCCTCCTTGAATGGATTGGGGTGCATTCTCATGCAAGAAGGCAAAGTGATAGCATATGCCTCAAGACAACTAAAGCCGCACGAGAAAAATTACCCGACCCACGATTTGGAGCTAGCAGCTATAGTGTTCACATTAAAGAATGGGAGACATCATTTGTATAGCGAGAAATGTTAGGTGTTCACCGACCATAAAAGCTTAAGGTATTTTATGAATCAAAAAGAATTGAACTTACGAAAAAGGTGATGGTTAGGTCTGATAAAAGATTACGAGTTAATAATAGACTACCACCCGCGAAAGGCGAATGTAGTCGCTGACGCTCTGAGTAGAAAGTCATTATTCGCCTTGAGGGCTATGAATGCTCAGTTTTCCGTGACTGATGATCGTTCGATTCTGGCTGCGATAAGAGGTAGACTGACATTCATTCAAAAGATTTTTGAAGCTCAAAAAGATGATACGGACTTGCAAGCTAAGATGGCTCAGTGTGAGAGGGGAAATGAATCAGAATTTCGTATTGGCACCGATGGTTTCATGATGTACTGAGACAGAGTTTGTGTACTCAAGGATAATGAGCTTATTTAGAGGATTTTATAAGAGGCACATAATGTTGCTTGTTTATCCATCCGGGTAGTGTAAAAATGTATAACAACTTGAAGAAAATGTACTGGTGGTTGGGGATGAAAAGAGACATTTCTAAGTTTGTTTCTAAGTGTCTAGTTTGTCAACAAGTGAAGGTCGAACACCAAGTACCTTCGGGTTTACTTCAACCCGTATTAGTTCCTGAGTGGAAATGAGACCAGGTAACCATGGATTTTATATCGGTGTTACCTATAATGCCAAAGAAAAAGGATGTCGTTTGGGTTGTTGTCGATAGGCTTACAAAGTTGGTGCATTTTATACCAGTACGTGCTAATTATTCCCTTGAGAAATTGGCCGATCTATATGTTTCTGAGATCATAAGACTTCATGGAGTGCTCTTGTCGATTATTTTAGATAGGGACCCAAGGTTTACCTCAAGGTTTTGGAAGAAGTTGCAAGGAGCTTTGGGGACAAAGTTGAATTTTAGCACAGCTTTCCACCCACAAACCGACAGTCAGTCGGAAAGAGTAATTCAGATATTGGAAGACATGTTGTGGTATTGTGTTCTCGAGTTTCAAGGCAGTTAGGAAAGGTATTTACTGCTGGTCAAATTCGCCTATAACAATAGTTATCAATCAAGTCTGAAAATGACGCCTTATAAGGCTTTGTATGGGCGTAAGTATCGAACGCCTTTATATTGGACCGAGCTAAGAGAGAATCAGATTCACGGGGTCGATATAGTTAGAGAGACCGAAGAGAAAGTTAAGGTGATTCGCAACTGTTTGAAGGTCATTTCGGATAGACAGAAATCCTAAAGGAAATTGAGTTTCAAGTCGGTGATAGGGTGTTTTTGAAAGTATCCCCGTGGAAGAAAGTCCTTAGATTCAGACTTTATGAGGTGACCGAGAAAATTGGACCGGTAGCATACCGATTAGCCTTGCCTCGTGAGCTAGACAAAATTCATGATGTGTTTCATGTATCGATGTTACGCCACTACCGATCTGACCCCTCACACGTGATTTCACCGAAAGAAATTGAAATAAGCCCGGATATGACCTATGGTGAAGAACTGATTAAGATTTTGGATCGAGAAGTCAAGAAATTGAGGAATAAAAATGTAGCATTTGTGAAAGTTTTGTGGCATATACATGGAGTCAAGGAAGCCATGTGGGAACTCGAAGAGACTATGAGAGATCAATACTCGAACTTATTCACCGGTAAGATTTTCGGGGACGAAAATCCCTAAGGGGGAAGAATTGTAACAGCCCGATTTTAGGCTTAGTCGAAACAGTGGTTTCGAGACCATAAATATGAAGTTATAGAAACTATTTTATTATTTTTAATATTTTTTTGAGTTATAGCATGATTAAATAGGTGCATGAAATTTTTGGTGAATTAATGTTAGCTATTGTAAGCCCAATTGTGAAAAAAGACTAAATCACATAAAGTGCAAAAGTCTTATTTTGATAGCTAAGGGTGTTAAATAGCTAGAGAACCAAAATTAGGGGTCTTTAAAGGGCAAATAGACCCTTGGATAAGTGATGGCCGGCCATAGAAGACAAAAGATAGAGAAAGTCAAAATCAAGTGGGAATTTGGTAATTTATTTGACGAAAATGAAATAAAATAAAGAGGAAAAGATATCATCTTTTTTCCCACCCTCCTCATCAATGAAAATACCAGCAAAAATAGGGGTTTGGAAGCTTGAAAATTTGCAGCCACTCTTTACCTTCACAAGTAAGTGATTTTGATAGTTTTTCTTGATGATTTTTGTATTTTTGGACCCCTTGTAGCATGAGCTTTGAAATGAGGGGACTATTTTGCAAAATGGTTGAAAGTCCATGGTTTTTCCATGATAGTAGACATGGTGATTTCTGAAATTTTATGGAAGAATATGAGTTATGGTTGTGAAATAAACAACTTTTGTGAAGTAGTTTTCATGGAAACCCTAACTAGGGACCATTTTACATAAGTTGTGAAATAGATGTTACATGAGTGTAATAATGAGAATTGTAGGCTGCTTCTAGTATAAAAAGTATTCGGCTAGGCTTTATTTGTAAGCAAATATGATAAAAATAGATTTTTGGATCTATGGGGTAAAATGGTCATTTTGTGAAAGTCTAAGGGCAAAATGGTCATTTTGTGAAAGTCTAAGGGCAAAATGGTCATTTTGTGAAAGTCTAAGGGCAAAATGGTCATTTTTCCCAATTATGAATTTTCGAGTGTCTAGATTAATATGCTGATGAAATGAATGAATTTCTATCATTTTAGATCAAGAATTACAAAATCTAGGCCTAGACCGGGGAAAAGCAAAGCTAGTGGACTAAGCCGAACTAGTCGCCCACATTTTGTATACTGAGGTAAGTTGTATGTAAATAATACAACTACATTGTTACTATATGTGTTTGAATTGATATAGCATAAATTTCTTGTTTGTGGAAATGATTATGTATGATGAATATTGAGATAGTAGAGCTCTCGTTCGAACCTTAAGAAATAAATCGGATATCCATGCCATGACATCCAGGTTATTTGTGTTCTAGTGTAAGACATGTCTGGGACATGCATCAGCCACATTATGAGAGCCAGTGTAAGACCATGTTTGGGACATGGCATCAGCATTGAGACGAGAGCTAGTGTAAAACATGTCTGGGACATGCATCAGCCTCGAGACATAAGCCAGTGTAAGACATGCATCGGCTATGAGATGTGCCAGTGTAAGACTATGTCTGTGTAATGACCCAAAATTCACGGGCATCAGAAAATTACGTAGTCGGGCCTCCATCTTAGTGAAACGGGTTCATAAGTAATTATTAGGAATAATTATAAGTCTAGTAGTGTGTTTAATTAGGTTTTAATTAAGTGAAATTAGTTCAATTTAGAGTAATTAGTAAAAATAACTAAATCGAATAAGGGGTAAAAGTTAAATTATAGAGTAATAGAAAATAAAAAGGATTAAAATGGTAATTAAGCCATTTATATGAAATGAGGCGACATATATGCATTAAAATCTAAGGTTTTGTTTTAATTATATATATATTTTATTATGTTATGTTAATTTATAGTATTATTAATTTATAACTTAAATAAGTAAATAAACCAAAACATGTCAATTGTATGGTTATAATTAAATATATGTAAAATACAAGAAAATATACTTGTAATATATTTGTATATTTTCTTAAATAATAAGTAAAAGATATCTATTGATTATTATTATTTAATTGATATTATATTAGTGAATAAATTAATAAGTTGACAAATGTAGGATAATGAGATGATACATGTGTAATAATATGTATAATACAATTGTAATAAAAGTATTATTTATTAAGTAGATATTTATTATTTATTATTAATAAGTTAAAGATATTTATTAGATAAATAATTAAAATTATAAGATTTTTATATGAAAAACAAATTAGATAATGACATTTGTAATAATATGAAAATATACATTTGTATTATAATGATGTATTTACTTAAATTTTAAGTTAAATATATTTATTAAATAAATATTGATATTATAAGATTTTTATTTGTTAAATAAATAAATAAAAAAGACAAATGGATGGTAATGATAGTGCTCAAATGTACAAAGATACATGTATACAAATGTATTAATTATATTGTTATTAAATAGATATTTTATAATTATTAAATTAACTTAAATATAGATATAAAATAAAGCACGAAAGCATAAATAAATAAATAAACAAAACAAAAGAAACAGAAAGAAACAGAGAAAGCCATTCGAAAGTGGGAAAGGAAAGAAAGAAAGAAAAGAAAAGGGGAAATTAAGGTTTAAAAGCTTGAAGTTTAATTTGGTAAGTCAATTAAGCATTTTTCTCTTAAATTTGATGTTTTAGAAGCTTTAGAACAAAGTATTAGTGAAATTAAGTTGAGGTTTTGGAAGTTTTTAAGTTTTTGAACATAGTTCATGTTGAATAAAATAATGAATTAGGGATTTAATTGAATGAATTTTAAGTTAGAATTGATTAAAGGATTAAATTGTAAATTAGGCTATAAGTTTTATGTTGTAGGGATTAAATTGAAAGAATTTTTAAATTAGGGTTTTATTATGAACATTAGATAATTAAGTAGGATATGTAAGAAAATTGAATAGAAATAAAGTATGAATTGAGTTAGAAAAGTAAATGAGTTAATTAGGATTAAATTGGAATTAGGGTATAAATTGAATAGAAATTCAATTATTATTGTAAAATTAGTGTTGTAATTAATAGTATAATTATTTAATTTTTGTAGCTAATAAAAAATTCGAGGTATCAACACAAAAAGGGAAGGAGAAGGTCGTCGAGAGTAGCTGCGAAATTCGGGTTTGTATTACTATAATTCAAATTATTTATTTATTCATTAAATGTTAAATTAATTTATGTTTATGATAAGTAAATTATAAGGTAAGTGTTATTGTTGAATAGAATGAAAATTGAGTTGAATGATGAATATGTATTAAAATTGAATTGTATGTGGATTGAAATGGAAAAGTATACTGAATTGAGTTGTAATTAAATTGAGAATGAAATTGAAATTGAAATTGCAAAGTAATATTGAATACCCTATTAACTAGTCAGGCTGAGTCGGATATAATTGGCATGCCATAGGATTTGAAAGAGTACCGGGTTTATCGGCTTTGCCGATCAGGTACTTTATGTGTCATATCAGGCGCCTCGTGTGTCGTTTCAAGCACTTATGTGTCGTATATTGATCAGGTACAATGTACCGTTTAGGCACAATGTGCCGTATTGGTGTGTTTGGGTTGGAATCCGTGTTTCCATCAAAGTCCGGGTTTGTTAATAGGATGAACAACTAAAAGAGAAATTTAAAATAAATTGATTGATTATATTATTGAAAATATTGAATGAAATAAGAAAGTTGATTTATTTATTGAATTTGAGTTTGAAAATGAAAGGCATGAACTTAATGTTCATGCGTTGATTGAAATTGTACATGTGATATGTGATGGAAATTGAAGAATAGCTAAAAATTGTATTGTTATTGTTAATTAATGAAAGTTTAAGAATAAATTGATATTTGAGAAATTGGATAGTTACATGCATGGTAATTATAATTCTTTATTGCTATTATAATTTGAATTATAGTAATACCACTCAGTAAGGAATACTCAGCGTACGGTTATTTCTGTGCGCAGGTTGATAGGAGTCCAGTGTCCCGGTCCAGCATCCGAATGATCTCGACTCCAGCATCAAGATTTTGGTGATGTTTTCTTCCTTTAAGTGAAAGTGGCATGTACATAGGTATTATAATGATTATTTTGGTATGTTATATAATTATATTATATAATCTGGTGTTTTGATGTTTTAAACTAGTGAAATGGTAGAAAATTGTTTATGGTATTAGTATGAATTAAAATGGTTTGAATAATTTTATGAATTAATTACAAATGGTAATTAAGTTATCAAATCAATATGTTAAGTATAATTTAGGTATATTTGAGTATGTAAATGCATTGGTTGAATTATTGGAATTGGTATTGGCTACTGTTTGAAAATTTACAGGGAAGGTTAAATATTTATAAAGGGGGTTATATTGAATTTAAAAAAAATTATTATGAACTTATGATTATATTATAATATGTTTGTTATTTATTTAAGAATTATTTGTAAATTATCTGATAGGTCCGGTAATGCCTCGTAACCCTGTTTCGATGACAGTTTAGGGTTAAGGGGTGTTACAGTCTGGGACATAGCATCGGCATGGATATGTGAGAGCTAGAGTAAGACCATGTTTGGGACATGGCGTCGGCCTCAATTTTGATAGTCAGTGTAAGACCATGTTTGGGACATGGCATCGACATTATACCCTATGTTTGAGGCTTAGTGAATATCCGATAGCATTCTAAATAGTTCAACAGTGAGAGTTACAGTTTAAGTTAAACGAGAAAAGTATAACCATGTTGTGAGTGGTACAGGTACCTATTTGAAATGCATGAGATGTGAGCTTAATATGTGCTATGTGAATTGTATTGGATAGTGATGACTAAGTTGTGCTTATGCCTACTTTTGTATTATGAGCATGATGATGAATGGTAAAGTTGTTGTTATATTTATTTGCATGCAACTTACTAAGCTTTATGCTTACTCCCTCTCCTTTCCATTTTCTCATAGTGCCGCCTAATTAGCTCGAGGATCATCGGACGTCGGAGGCATCGATCAAACTATCAACCGAAGCATTTGGTATAGTTGGTTTTATTATTTTGAATATGGCATGTAGAGGACTTGAGTTTTGTGTCAATGTTAATTTGGCCAAATGTGTTGGCTTCAGATGAATCCCTTAATTTTGTATAAAGCCTTGGATAATGGCTAATGTTCGTTATTGATATATGCAAATGATGATATTTTCATAGATGAGTAAATTGTATGAATGAAATAATGCCTTCTGTGGATTTGTCATGCTAGATGTTATGTAGGTTATTACAAATAAGGATGGCAAAAAGGCCTGGTAAATAGCCTTATTTTGTCCACACGAGTAGGCACACGAGCATGTGTCTAGGCCGTGTGTCAGCCCCATGGGCGTGTTGTCCGGACGTATGTCCCCTGCACGTTAAATTTTGCAAGTCAGTATGTGTGATAGTAAACACACGGGCCTAGACACGGCCGTGTGTGTCAGCCGTGTGAAGGGTACGACCTAGTACACAGGTGTGTGCCTTGGCCGTGTGACCCTTAAAGATTGCTAACGTCAGAAACAGAATGTCAAGGTTTTTGAACACGGGCTGAGACACGGGCGTGTCGAGGCCGTGTGAGGGACAAGGGCGTGTGCCAGGCCGTGTGAAAACCCCTGTAAGTTCGAATTGAAAAATAAATCCACATGAGTTTAAGATACGGGCGTGTCCCTAGGTTCTTAGGCCGTGTATGCCACACAGGCCATCAGCATGATCATGTTCAAGTTTCCACACGGGCGTGTTGCCCCTCCACATGGGCGTGTGCCCTGTTTCAAATGTCATTTTCCTAGTGTTGGTTAAAAGACCCGAGTTGGTCCAGAGTGGTTTCTGAGAGATGTTTTGGGCCTTGTAGGCCCATGATAAGAAGTTTTAGACAAAGTTCGAAAAGGTTTTAATTTTTAACGGGCCCGTATTATCTGACTTGTATGTGTGTAAGCGATTTGTGAACGGTAATGCCTCGTACCCGTATCGGCGTCGAACTCAGGTTAGAGGCGTTACAGGCCATGTGGTCACACACACCCATGTGGCTTGGGACACGCCCATATTCTCATCCCGTGTAACTCTCTGACTATGACATCAACATACAATTAGGTTCACATGGCCAAGTCACACGCCCGTGTGCTTAGGCCGTGTGGCGAATTAAATTCTCGAAATTCAGTGCAGACTTAACACGGCCTTGGCACACGCCCATATCCTGAGGCCGTGTCCTTCATACGGCTGAGACACACGGCCATGTCTCTGCCCTTGTGTTTACTACTAGGCATTTTGTGTTGCATTAATTAGGGTGCAAGGGACACATGGCCGGACCACACGCCCATGGGCAGACCGTGTGTCAGACACCGCCTAGACACATGCCGTGTGTCTAACTGTATGGACAATTTCTAGGCTATTTTCCAAGCCATTTGCTACCCTTAAGCACTCGTACACTTAAACCCACTTCATGGCATACAACATGGCATTTTTATCATATGAAGCATAGACATTTATGTTTTTAATAAGTCAACGTATAATATATTCAAGTTAGTAAGTTTACCCAAGGTACTCCACACCAATTTCATGAATAATCATCTTTGCTATCCTACTTCCAAGTTATACATTTGTACCACATTTATTGTCCTACACATTAATCATATTACATCCATTAAACATACATGCCATCCATCATACTCATTATAATAAACAATCACTAGCCACATCAAACATCCATCAAGCAGGCACAACAAGCATAAACACATTTGCATGCATGCATAATTGATTAAGATTACAACCCAAATAATCAATATGAGCCACCTCTCATGGCCATATACAAAATGAATCATAACATCATATTAGCCAACACATTTGGCTAATCAATATAACACATAACAAAAAGACCAAGTCCCTTATATGCCATATTCAAAATGTTGAGACTAACTATACCAAATTTTCAAATGGATAGTGTGATCGAAAACTCTGACATCCTCCGATCCCCGAGCTAGCTTGGCGACACTATAAGAAAAGGGAAAGGAAAGAGGGTAAGCTTTAAAGCTTAGTAAGTTCACATGCAAATAGAATGCAATTTAAACAAGCATTAATCATACATTTAACTTAATGAACATAAACTTGCATTTTATAATCAAATCGCTTAAACTTATTTGTCATATATATATATATATATATATTCTTACCACAAGTTCATCACATCCCATGATGTTCTCATGAGTTCGATATAAATACCTGTGCCCACTTGCACATAACAACTTAGTTTCTTGTCTTTGACGTGTTCATCAAGATTACGCATTCAACTTCTCTTTGGACTACCCGTTGAACACTTGGAATACCATTGGATACATCAGAATCTCGCACCTAAGTGCCCCATATGTAGCCAACGCTACCTCATATCACATATCACATGTTGCTCGCTTTCAAGCTACTCACGGGTCTGCTCATACAAGCTGTCAGTCAGGATGTAACTACATGGGCTACTCACACAAGCTGTCAAGTATACGCAACACATGCCAGACTACCCAGCCACAGGTAGAACACACAAGACCAATAACCGGAACCCCACAACATGTGTCACATATATCATGAACTCAGATCACATAGTTCCTAGTGACATGTCACTTATATCCTAAAGTATTCCTAAAGTTCAAACGAGATTTTCATACTTATCGCATCACTTTCGGACTCGCTTGAAATATCGACCTCAATGTACATAGTTAATTTTAGTTAATTTTTGTTCCATAAGGAAAAGGGGGTGAAATTATGAAATAGGACCTATGTGAAAATGTTTGAAAATGCTATAGGCTAAATTGAAGTGGCCAAATAAATAGGAGTGCAAAATAGGAGGATTTGCATGACAAACACCCCATTTTACATGAAGTGGCCGGCCATCATGTTGTTGTAGACAAAATGTGCACTTGATATCCATAATTTATGATACAAATTGATACAAATTGATAATGGGTTAGGTAAATGTTCCATGATAATGGGTTAGGTAAATGTTCCATAATGGGAATTTCATGTCTTTTGTATTAAAGAATTAAATGGATGAAATATGAAATTTTATTAAAAAAAAGGGGTGAAAAGAACAAAGTTTTGTCCATCTTTGTTCATCATAGCCTAAAGTTAGAGAAGAGAAAGGAGAGGAGAAAGCTCTTGAATGTTCGGTCACTTGGGGAAGAAAATTGAAGGTAAGTTCATGGTAGTTTGCTTCTATCTTGATGTTCATGAGTTCTTCTTAATTCTACCTTAACTCTTGAAGCATATTTTGGTTTTTGGTTGTGTTGTGAGCATTTGGTCATGAATTAAAATGAAGGAAATGGTTGTTGTTTCATGTTCTTTTGATGAAAAATGGAAGATATGTGAAGTTGAGCCAAACAAATGAGCATGCATGTGCTTAGATGCTAAGGGGAAAAATCGGCTAATATGTTGTGATTAAAATGATGAAATAGAGATTATACTTAAGTAAAACATAGATATGTGATGATTGATTGGTGATATACATGTTTAAAAAAAACATGCATGCAAGTTATGTGTGAAAGAGTGATTTGGTAATAAATCTGCTTGGGACAGCAGCAGTAATGTGAATTTGGAAAATCACCATAAATTGTGGGAGATGAGTTAGAAGCTGAATAAATTATGTAATTAAAGCTTAATGAGTCTATTTTCAAATGAAATAAATGAGAACATATTTTGAATTCTGTAAAATGAGAAATTTGATTCGTAATGAAGAGTGGTCAGATTAGTCAAACAGTAAAACATGGGAAACTTTAAGAAAAATATGGTATTGATTGGCTAAACCAAAAATTCTGAAAATTTTATGGATATAAGATATATGAGTCTATTTTCAGGTAAAATTAATGGCACTTGATTTGGAGTTTCGTAGCTCCAGTTATAAATGATTTAGTGACTATTATTTAGGTAGACAGCTTGCAGTGAGATTATGATTATGTGGTAAACATTAACAAAACTTTGTTAATGAGTTGCTTATTGATTTCTTATAAGCTTACTATGATCTGTAGGTGTGGTTGGCCAAATATTGTAAGGGGTTAATACGTAGTTCGTATTTGAATAGTTAGATTAATGTGTTAGTAATCCAATAGTAGGCAGTTCGTGTGTGGATCTCGTCAGCATATCGTCGCTAACAGGTGTGTAACTAACACCCTATTTCTTAGTCTGGATCGCAAAAGTCGAAAAGCCGAAATGTCGAAAACCGGTATTTTATAGATTTGCGAGTGTACGAATGCTCCGAGGTAAATCGATTAATGTTTTGGTAAGCTGCAAAATTTGGACGCAAAGTGCATGATTTACGTGCCCTCGATATTTTTGGGCTTAATGGGCCAAAATTGGAATGATGGGCCAACGGGCCCAATTCGTAAGAATCCTCGATGCGTGATTACATTAGTACGTGAAAAGTAGGAATATGCATGAAAAACCCTAAAATAGATAAATTCTTGAAATACCTTTAAAAGTGGAAAATTTACGCTTTTACCCTAGTAGATAAATTACCAAATATCCCTAGGGTTAAATTGACCTAAATGCATGTTTGATTGTTGTTATTTACTGCATGTCATGTTGTTATTATCGATGTATGGGATTGGGATATTGACGGAAGAAATCTGAAAGTGGCTTGTCCACGTCTTGGAGGCTTTGCCTTAATTCTATCGTTAATCGAAGCGGAAGGTGCAAGCGTGGAGTGTTAAATTTGGGTGGGTTGAGCTATTCCCACATGGAGTGTAGGGCTGGTACGGGTGGAGTGTAGTGGTTGGTGGGTTGAGTAGTCTCCCAAATGGGCTTGCATATGTTATTGATGTTGCATGTATTTCCAAATGGGCCTATGGGCCATATTGTTATCTGAATAAGGGCTAAGGCCCGGTTTATTATGTCTGAAAAGGGCTCGGTCCAAGACCACTTTATTACTGAATGGGCTTAGGCCCAATAGGCTTGAGTGACTTGGGCTTTAAATGGGTTTTCCTTACACTTGAGTTTCCCAAACTCACCCTTTTATTTTCATCTACGCAGAAATCCCCAACCATAGTGGGCTTGGAGTCGTGAGGGAATTGAGTCGCCACCGTTCGAAAGTTTGGTTTGGGTTTTTAAATGTAATAAGGCCACTTAATTATTTTTTATGGTTTTAATATGTATTACTAAAATAGGTATTACTTATTTTAACTGTTGAAATTGGATAGCTTTAGGGCGCGTTTTCAAAAAAAAAAACAATTGATTTCAAAATAACACGACAATAAGCAAAGCTTCCGCAATGAAAGTATTTTCCAAAATTAATCACTTTTCCTAAAAATGACTTAATCAAATCGGTTTCCTAGAAATATACATGATGTTAAGGTGTGGCAATGGCGGTGTGAATGTCTAGGATTGGATCCGAAGGGAGCTTGGTACTTAAGTAGTCCGATAGACTCACCTCCTCTTTTAGGTTTCCTACGGTGCACGACTTCCATTCACTTTAACCTATAATGAAATTATCTTTTAAAACACTAAGTAGGTTTTCTGGATCAACAATATAAAATGTTTTGAACGCTTCGATGTGGCATGTCGGATCCAGCCATAACGTTTAGGCCGGGTTTGGGGTGCTACATTTAGTGGTATCAGAGCCTAAGTTGCAACAACTCGGCTGTGGATCGGGTCCAAAAAGGGTTTTCAAAACTTTATGCCAAAAAAAATAGCGTATTTTTGTGAAAAAAAAACCTGACTTTTGAAAATAAATTTCCTGTTTAAAGGAGATAATCTCCGAACTTGTTTTTTTAACACAAATGTTTGGAAAATGGATTTCAAAAGCCTAAATCTTTTGAGTTTATCTGAAATCGATGAGGTGGCACATGAATCCCGGCACCAAGGTAAAGTACTATTACATTTTATATCTTGAATCTTCAGTAGTTAGTACTAAACCTTAGAGATAGTACTATAGATAATGTAGCGTAAAGGCTACAAACTGAGACTGTAGGGTAAACTAAGCCCTAGGAAACTGAGACAGTAACTAAACCGTGGTTACGCGAGAACAACTCAAACCTTATCTGTTCATAAGATATTCGTAATAAGCAATGGAAACGATAAACTAAGCGCATAAAATTCGTGTCGATAAATCGATATGAGTACGAGAGCTACTCGGGGAAGAGGCCGTGGTCGAGGCCGAGGTAGTACTCAAGCTAGATCTTCGTCTTCTGAACACATACTTCCTGGAGTAGCACGACCACCACCGATGGATGAGAATGGGTCGTATGATCGGGCCGCGGGGGATGACGCTCTGTCCTAGGCCATGTTAAGAGTTTTAGAAAGGGTGGTCGGAGCTAATATCAGGCCTATAAATAGGGGGTCCATTTCTGAGGGACTCCGGGCCAACGGAGCGGAAGTTTTTAGGGGTGTATCTGGAGTAGCCCCAAATGTGGCTGAGTACTGGCTGGAAGCCACGGAGCGGATTATGGATGACTTGGACTACTCAGTGGAGCAAAAGTTAAAAGGAGCAGTATCCTTACTACGGGATGAGGCGTATCAGTGGTGGATCACTGTGAGAGAGAGTACCCTAGTTGAGAGGGTAACTTGGGAGCTGTTTAAGTAGTTTTTCAAGGTGAAGTATGTCGGAGCTAGCTATGTGGATGCGCGAAGGAAGGAATTCTTGAACCTGACCCAGGGTGGTAAGACCGTTGCTGAATATGAGGTAGAGTTTCTGCGATTGAGCCGGTATGCTAATGGTATTGTCTCTACTGAATACGAGCACAGTGTTCGCTTTGAGGATGGCCTCAGGGATGAGCTAAGGGTGCTCATAGCTCCGCAGAGAGAGCGCAATTTTGCTGCACTGGTAGAAAAGGATAAGATAGCCGAAGAGGTGAAGCAAGCTAAACGAAGGAACCGTGACAGGGATCGAAACCGGTTCAGGAGAGATGCTAGACCAACTGGTGCTATAAATCGGAATATTAAGAGAGCTAGGATGGAGGAACCAGTTCGAGCGGTTTCGGTAAACACTGTTAGACCACAAGCTTGTGGAGATTGTGGTAGAATACAACTGGGGGAATGTTGGAAACGTTTTGGAGCTTGTCTTCGTTGTGGATCAAAGGAACATAAGATCAGGGATTGTCCTAAGAGGCCAGCTCAGACTCAAGGGGTTGAACAAAGGGCTGTGCAACCCGTGCAACCAGCACGAGGTAGACTATCGCCATCGAGAGGTCGTGGCCAAGGTCACGGTGGCAATGGCCATGGACGTAGGGCACCTAGCAGGGGTACTGTTAACACTGAGGCTCGTCAGCCAGCTTTAATATATGCTGCTCATCGCCACGAGGAGGGTGACGTACCTGATGTAATAACTGGTACATTTTTTTATCTCTGACGTACCCTATATTGCTCTAATAGATGTGGGGTTAACTCATTCATATGTTGCATGTGATATTTCTGGGGCATCGGGCGTTCACTTTGAGGAAACTGTGTGCGGGGTAACTGTGATAAGTCCGTTAGGTCACTCAATTAAAGTAGAGAAACTCTTTAGGGAGGTGTCTTTAGAAACTCAAGGTAGGATTTTCTGTAGAGACTTAATGGAGTTACCATTCAGAGAATTCGATTTGATCTTAGGGATGGATTGGCTGACCAAGCATAGGGCAATGCTGGATTGTGCAACTAAGAGGATGGTGTTAAGGACTATTGAGGATGAGGAGGTAATGATTATTGGGGAACGAAGAGATTACTTGTCCAATGTGGTATCGACTTCTACGGTGAGAAACGATCGTAAGAGATGCGAGGCGTGCTTGGCTTTTGTAAATCAAGTTGAAATCGGGATCTGATGTGGATACCGTCGGATCGTTAGGGAATTCGGGATGTTTTCCGGATGAGCTTCTGGATTGCCTCCGAATCGGGAAGTAGAGTTTGGAATCGATTTATTGCTCGAGCGACTCCGATATCCATTGCACCCTATAGAATGGCACCAAAGGAGTTAGTGGAACTGAAAGCTCAAATCCAAGATTTGTTAGATAGAGGCTTCATTAGACCTAGTGTGTCTCCATGGGGAGCACCAGTTCTATTTGTGAAGAAAAAAGACGGGACAATGCGCATGTGCATCGATTACTGCCAGTTGAACAAACTGACGATAAAGAACAAATACCCACTGCCAAGGATTGATGATTTATTTGACCAACTTAGAGGAGCTTGTATTTTCCAAGATTGACCTTCGATCTGGATACCATCAATTAAGGGTAAAGGAAGTGGATATTCATAAGACAACATTCAGGACTCGATATGGTCATTACGAGTTCCTAGTTATGCCGTTTGGGTTGACGAACGCACCTGCCGCTTTCATGGATCTGATGAATCGAGTGTTCCAACCTTACTTGGACCGATTCGTGGTAGTTTTCATCGATGATATTCTGGTATACTCGAAAACCGATGAGAAACATGAGGAGCATCTACGTATTGTGCTACAAGTGCTGAGAGAGAAGGAACTGTATGCAAAGTTTAGTAAGTGTGAATTTTGGTTGCGAGAAGTGGCTTTTCTAGGTCATGTGGTTTCTGCTGAAGGAATTAGAGTGGATCCTCGAAAAGTTGAGGAAGTTCTGGGATGAAAGCCACCAAAATCAGTATCGAAAATTCAGAGTTTTCTGGGTTTTCCAGGCTATTACCGAAGGTTCGTAGAAGGATTTTCTCGATTCTTTGCACCATTGACGGCTGTTAAGGAAAGGAGTAGCATTTATGCGGGTGAGAGTCGACAAAAAGCTTTTGACCATTTGAAAAAGGTATTGACCAAGCACCAGTGTTGATTCAACCGGAGTCTGGGAAGGACTTCACTGTGTACAGCAATGCGTCGCATGTAGGGTTAGGATGTGTACTGATGCAAGAGGGTAAGGTGGTCGCTTATGCTTCGCGGTAGCTTAAGCCTCATGAAGCGAACAACCCTACGTACGACTTAGAGCTAGCAGCAGTGATCTTCGCGTTGAAAATCTGGAGACATTACTTATATGGAGAAAAGTGTATCATATACATGGACCATAAGAGCCTAAAGTATCTGTTAACTCAGAAGGAGTTAAACCTTAGGCAACGAAGATGGGTAGAGTTGCTTAAGGATTACGACTGTTCGATTGAGTACCACCTAGGTAAGGCTAACGTGGTGGGCGATACGTTGAGTCGAAGGGTTGTTTCGATTTGAGAGCCTTGTTTGCACGTTTGAGTCTATTTGATGATGGAAGTCATTAGCGAAATTGCAAGTGAGACCTATTTGGGTGGCAGATTAAAGAAAAAGCAGTTGAAGGATAACTCATTGGTTCTTCGGTTTGACAAGTTGAGAACAGTGAGAATGAGGATTTTAGATCAATCTTGAAGGAGTTTTATGCTTCCGAGGAAGAATTTGTGTTCAAGGACTCGACTTGAGCAGTCAATATTGAAGGAAGCTCATGGGGACTTTGTCCCATGCATCTGGAGGGAATAAGTTGTATCACGACTTGCGAGAAGCTGTCTTGGTGGCGTGGGCTTAAACGAGAAGTAATGGAGTTCATGGGAAATGTCGACATGCCGATGAAGTGAAAGTGAACATCAATTTCATACGGATTATCGCAACCGTGAAAATTCCATTGTGGAAGTGGGAGAGAGTCACTATGGACTTTGTGAGTGGGCTACCTTTGACACCCACCAAGAAAGATTACGTGTGGGTAGTGGTGGATAGGTTAACAAAATCTTCCCATTTCATACCAGTTCTTACTGATTACTCCCTGCAAAAGTTGGCTAGGTTGTATGTGGCAGAGATAGTGCGACTACATAGAGTGCCAGTGTCGATTATTTCCAACCGAGACCCTAGGTTTACATCTCAATTCTGGAAGAAGTTGCAGGAGGCATTGGGTACACGTTTGGATTTCAGTACTGCCTTTCACCCACAGACAGATGGACAGTCGGAGAGGGTTATTCAGATTTTGAAGGATATGTTAAGGGGTTGTATCATCAATTTTAGTGGGAGTTGGGAGGATTACTTGCCATTGGCAGAGTTTGCATACAATAACAACTACCAAGCAAGTATTCAGATGGCTCCATATGAGGCACTTTATGGGCGGAGATGTCGTACGCCTACGTGTTGGACAGAGTTGGGTGAATGACAAGTGCTTGGACCGGAGTTGGTGGCAGATACTAAAAGTAAGGTTAAGTTGATAAGAGATCGATTAAAGGAGGCATCTGATAAAAAAAAGTCATATGCGGATCTAAAGTGCAAAGAGATAGAGTTCGCGGTTGGGGATATGGTTTTCTTAAAGGTTTCACCTTGGAAGAAGATCTTGAGATTCGGCAAGAAAGGCAAATTGAGTCCGCGATTTATAGGGCTTTATTGGGTTCTTAAGTGGGTAGGACCAGTAGCGTATCAGTTAGAGTTACCACCAGAGTTAGACAGAATCCATGACGTCTTTCATGTGTCTATGTTAAGATGATATCGATCGGATCCCTCACATGTTGTGCTAGTGGAGGAGATTAAAGTAAGGACTGATTTGACCTTTGAGGAAGAACCCATACAAATTTTAGATCGAGAGGTTAAAGTTCTAATAAGGAAGTTGGTTCCGTTGGTAAAAGTACTGTGGAGTAATCATGGAAGGGAAGAAGCTGCTTGGGAATCAGAAGAGACTATGCGTCAACAATACCCTCAACTATTTGGATCGGTAAATTTCGAGGCGAAATTTTTTAAGGGGTAGAGTTATAACGCCTAATTTTCGAGAATTACGTGAATGTTGGCATAGGTTTAATTATGTTAGTGGGCCTCTAGAAGGCCCAAGCTTAAGATAGAACCCGACAATTTTAGTTAATTTTTTGTTCCATAAGAAAAATGGGGTGAAATTATGAAATAGGACCTATGTGAAAATGTTTGAAAATGCTATAGGCTAAATTGAAGTGGCCAAATAAATAGGAGTGCAAAATAGGAGGATTTGCATGACAAACCCCCCATTTTACATGAAGTGGCCGCCATCATGTTGTTGTAGACAAAATGTGCACTTGATATCCATAATTTATGGTACAAATTGATACAAATTGATAATGGGTTAGGTAAATGTTCCATGATAATGGGTTAGGTAAATGTTCCATGATGGGAATTTCATGTCTTTTGTATTAAAGAATTAAATGGATGAAATATGAAATTTTATTAAAAAAAAGGGGTGAAAAGAACAAAGTTTTGTCCATCTTTGTTCATCATAGCCTAAAGTTAGAGAAGAGAAAAGAGAGGAGAAAGCTCTTGAATGTTCAGTCACTTGGGGAAGAAAATTGAAGGTAAGTTCATGGTAGTTTGCTTCTATCTTGATGTTCATGAGTTCTTCTTGATTCTACCTTAACTCTTGAAGCATATTTTGGTTTTTGGTTGTGTTGTGAGCATTTGGTCATGAATTAAAATGAAGGAAATTGTTGTTGTTTCATGTTCTTTTGATGAAAAATGGAAGATATGTAAAGTTGAGCCAAACAAATGAGCATGCATGTGCTTAGATGCTAAGGGGAAAAATCGGCTAATATGTTGTGCTTTAAAATGATGAAATGGAGATTATACTTAAGTAAAATCATAGATATGTGATGATTGATTGGTGATATATATGTTTAAAAAAAACATGCATGCAAGTTATGTGTGAAAGAGTGATTTGGTAATAAATCTGCTTGGGACAACAACAGTAACGTGAATTTGGAAAATCACCATAAATTGTGGGAGATGAGTTAGAAGCTGAATAAATTATTTAATTAAAGCTTAATGAGACTATTTTCAAATGAAATAAATGAGAACATATTTTGAATTCTGTAAAATGAGAAATTTGATTCGTAATGAAGAGTGGTCAGATTAGTCAAACAGTGAAACATGGGAAACTTTAAGAAAAATCTGGTATTGATTGGCTAAACCAAAAATTCTGAAAATTTTATGGATATAAGATATATGAGTCTACTTTCAGGTAAAATTAACGGCACTTGATTTGGAGTTTCGTAGCTCCAGTTATAAATGATTTTGGTAAGCTGCAAAATTTGGACTGCAAAGTGCATGATTTCTGTGCCCTCGATATTTTTGGGCTTAATGGGCCAAAATTGGAATGATGGGCCAACGGCCCAATTCGGTAAGAACCCTCGACGTGATTACGTTAGTACGTGAAAAGTAGGAATATGCATGAAAAACCCTAAAATAGATAAATTCTTGAAATACCTTTAAAAGTGGAAAATTTACGCTTTACCCTAGTAGATAAATTACCAAATACCCCTAGGGTTAAATTGACCTAAATGCATGTTTGATTGTTGTTATTTATTGCATGCCATATTGTTATTATCGATGCATGGGATTGGGATATTGACGGAGGAAGTCTTGAAAGTGGCTTGTCCACGTCTTGGAGGCTTTGCCTCAATTCTTGATAACTGAGCAGAAAAGGTGCAAGTGGGAGTGTTAAATTTGGGTGGGTTGAGCTATTCCCCACATGCGATGTAGGGCTGGTACGGTGGAGTGTAGTGGTTGGTGGGTTGAGTAGTCTCCCCAAATGGGCTTGCATATGTTATTGATGTTGCATGTATTTTGAAATGGGCCTATGGGCCATACTGTTATCTGAATAAGTGGCTAAGGCCCAGTTTATTGTAATCTGAAAATTTCTCTGGTCCATACCCATTATTACCTGAATGGGCTTAGGCCCAATAGGCTTGAGTTGACTTGGGCTTTGAATGGGTTTTCCTTACACTGAGTTTCCCCAAACTCACCCTTTATTTTCATCCATGCAGAAATCCCCAACCATAGTGGGCTTGGAGTCGTGAGGGAATTCGAGTGGCCACCGTTCGAAAGTTTGGTTTTCTTCGGTGAACTGGACATCCTATTATTTACGTTGAGGTTTGGTTTTTTAAATGTAATAAGGCCGCTTAATTATTTTTTATGGTTTTAATATGTATTACTAAGATAGGTATTACTTATTTTAACTGTTGAAATTGGATAGCTTTAGGGCGCGTTTTCAAAAAAAAAACAACAATTGATTTCAAAATAACACGACAACAAGCAAAGCTTCCGCAATGAAAGTATTTTCCAAAATTAATCACTTTTCCTAAAAATGACTTAATCAAATTAGTTTTCTAGAAATATACATGACGTTAAGGTGTGGCAATGGCGGTGTGCATGTCTAGGATTGGATCCGAAGGGAGCTTGGTACTTAAGTAGTCCGATAGACTCACCTCCTCTTTTCCAGTTTCCTACCTGGTGCACAACTTCCATTCACTTTAACCTATAATGAAATTATCTTTTAAAACACTAAGTAGGTTTTTCTAGATCAATAATATAAAATGTTTTAAAAGCTTCGATGTGGCATGTCAGATCCGACCATAATGTTTGGGCCGGGTTTGGGGTGCTACATATTACCAGTCAATACAGTTCAATCACGGACATTAATTAAAATAATTTTTTACACTTATCCTAAATTTAACATATCGTCTCTTTAATGGGCCCTCGAAGTCCAATATGAATAGTAAAATCAATTCGGGACTAATTTAGAATCACTACGATTTTTTCTCAAAATTTTAACATTTTCCTATCGAACAATACCCACAAACCCGTGTGGTCTATGGGACACGCCCGTGTGGATTTATTTTTAATTTGAACCTAGTGCAGATTCCACACAGCCAGGACACATACCCGTGTGCCTCACACAGCTAAGACACGCACCCGTGTCTCTGCGACATTTTGTTTTACAACACTTAAGGTGCAAAGAGCACACAGCCTAACAACATGCCTGTGTGCAAGCTGTGTGTCTCACACGACCCGATCACATGCCCGTGTGCCAGGCCGTGTAGACTCAAAATAAGCCTTATACCTCAAGGTTACCAACCCTGCAATTTTAAACCACAAGCAACATAATTTCTAATCTTTTAACTTACTAAAATTACGATCTAACACATCTAAAGCATATTAATTTGACCAAAATAAACATCCAACCAATGTAGCCTCATTGGTACCACAATTTATATCAACCATCATTGCAATTAAAACACTAATTAAGCTCGTTTATGCATATACCCGAATTTGCATCTTTCATACCAAACTTAATTAAGTTATAGACTCAACCATTATCATTTATAACAACATTTACAATAACTTTCCAAAATGACCACTTTTGACATCCTAGGTACATGCCATTACCAATAATAAACATACTTCTCCACTTACAGTTTGGGATCGGCCTGGGATGCTGATTCAATGATCTGACTTTAACTTATCTTGCGCATGGAAACAAACCGTGCGCTGAGTATGAACTCAGTGGTATTTCTATAATCTGAACACTTAATAACATAACATACACTTAAAATCATATAATGACCATAAATATTCAATTATTCATTTCATGGATAAATTCTTTATAACTCATTCAATCTTTATCATATATTAACCCGATTAGCTTTTCAAAATAAATTCACAAATTATTTAAAACAATAATATTTTCAATTCATATGTCTCACTAATACTTCTATTCACTATTCAATTTCAGTAAATAATATTCAACTATTACATTTCATTCAGTAACCCGTATAATCCAAGCTCAATATCAATCAATATTTTTCAGTGTCATTCAATTTATCAGTTTCATTTAGTAACATTCAATCATTCAGTAGCAATTAGTTATTCAGTAACAATCATTTGCTCAGAGCAATCAGTTATTCAGTAACGATCAATTATTCAATAATAGTTAGTCATTCAGTACTTTTATTTACCCCTATTAACATGACTCGGACACTGACGGATACACGGATCCAACCATCACACCAGTACAGTATAGCACAGCACATAGTGTCTCATCGACCAAGTCGATGTAAGCGATGTGATGCAGTGCAGTATCTCATCGAAATTAATTGAGCGATAATAGTAACGATCGACACTTATAGTGCCTTATCGACTCAAGGTCGAATTATCCCTGAACACTTCCAATCCTATGACATGCCAACTATATCCGACTAACCCGATACAATTAATAGGGTATTCAATTCACTTTCAATTTTTCCAATCAATATACATTTTAATTAATCACATAAATTCATAATTCAATACAATTCAATTCACTTTTCAGTAACAAATATTCCAAATTCCACATTAATCACATATTCATATTTATTTCATCACATTCTCAATCAATTTAATTTTCAATATAACATACATTCAATATTCAATTTCCACATCAATCTCATATATCCATATAAATTCAATAATTTTATCACATACCAAATCAATCCATTTCAATTGTAAAACACAATACAAATAATTCTCTTTTCAATTTCAACCAATATTCACTCCAATTCAATTAATCATCTCGATGCACTTACCATACATGTTAGATAATAATTTCAACAGTTAAATATTAAGTTCGGATTATAGAAATACAAACTGTAATTTCCGAGCTAACCCTCGTTGTCTTTGCCTTGTCCTTTCTTGGCCGAGGTTTCCAACACAATGTTAGCTACGGAAATTAAAACAATTAAAAATTATTAATACACTACCATTCAATTTCACATTGAATATTTCAATTTTTATTCAACTTTTGTCTAAATTTCAATTTAGTCCTTAAACCGAGACTAACTTTTATTCTTCACATTTAGCTTAATATTTTCATTCTATTTCCACTTTAGACTACTTTCAAATCTCTAATTTCACCATAAATCCCTAATTTAGAAATTATTTCAATTTAATCCCTACTATTCAAAACTTATGATTTATTTTACAATTCAATCCTTTATTAACTTCTAACTTGAGATTCAATGAATTTAATCCCTAATTGATCAATTAATTCAACATAACTTATGTCTAAAAATCTATCAACTAACAAAATTTCAATATAAACCATGACATATTTTGTTCTAGGTTTCTAAAAACTCAAAAACTATAAGAAAATGACTTAAATTAGCTTACCAATTAAACTTCAAGCCTTGAAATCCCTAATTTCCCTTTCTTTCCTTCTTTCCTTTCTTTCCTTCTTTTCTTCTCTGTTTTCGTTTCATATTCTGTTACTTTGTTTCTTTTCTATTTCTTTATTTCTTTTTATTTCATTTGTTTCATTTGTTTTATAATAATATTATAATAATATAATTTAATAATATACTTATGTAATAAGTAAACATATATGTATTTTACAAATGTATGTATACTAGTGTTGTACATGTCACAAATTTTACCATACATTTGTTAAGATTTAGTTAAATATTACATGATATAATAATATAATATAATATAATATATTTTATAATTAAATAATATATTTAAAACATAAAAAAATCTAAGATTTTATCATACTTATCTTGCCTCATTTATGAGACTTGGTAGATTTACCTATTTAGTCCCTTTAACTTTTCTTTAATTTATAATTAAGCTTTCACACTTTATTCAATTTAATCCTTATACCTAATTAACCTTAATTTAAGCTAAATTCACTTAATTAAAACCTAATTAACCACTCGATTAACTTCATAAATATTTTTAATAAATATTTACGAATTCATTTTTCAGAAACGAAGACTGAAAAATATATTTTTTGATAATCATAAAATCCAGGTCGTTACAATGCACATATGAACCTACCTCGGTACAAAATGATAGAATTGAGCCTAATCCTCGTAAACCTTGTTTTTCCCCTGATCAATACCCGAATTACATTTTTCTTGATCTATAATGTCAAATTTAACTTATTTAATACATACATTATTCAAATCGACCCATAACACATACTTTGATAAAATTACCTTTTTACCCCTAACTTTTTACTTATTTACACTTTAGTCTCTAAGCTCGTAAAATGAAATGTATGCATTTTCTTGGTTACCCAAGCCTAGCCGATTTGTATTCTAACTCATATCAGCCCACATTTCTAATTTAATCACATTTCTACTACCTATTTCTACATTTTTTACAAATAAGTCCATTTTAGGTATTTTCACTAAAAATCACTTAGTAAAAGATGTTTATCACACATCAAACTTTCATATTCTTCCATTAAACATCAAAATACAAACATGTCACACATGGTTCAAGTTTTATAAATGAACCCTACTTCAAAATATGGCTAGAAATGGATATATCATGCTTTAAGGATCTCAAAAATGTAAAGAACATCAAAAACAGGGCTTGGGAGCACTTACAATCAAGCTTGAAATGTTGAACAAAACCTAGCTATGGCTCTTGGAAACTTCAGCTAGCACTTAGAGAAGATGAGCAAATTTTTTACTTATTTTCCCTTTTTATTCTTTTATTTACCAAATGACAAAAATGCCTTTCAAGCCTTTCTTTCAAAATTTTCCTATTCATGCCCATTTTTGACCAAAATTTTAGAACTTGGTCAATTTTCTCTTTAAGGACCTCTAATTAATAATCCAATGCAATTTCATGCTTGAAGCTTCTAGAACACAAGTTTTGCATCTTATTCAAATTAGTCCCTAACTTTAAATTGGACACTTTAGGTATAGAATTTCTTAATGAAAATTTCACACAAACATGCAATCATGTCATGGACATCAAATAATCATAAAATAATTATTTATATTTCGAATTTGTGGTCTCAAAACCACCATTTTGACTAAACCTTAATTCGGGATTTTACAATGAATGTGTCAATTTGATGTGTTATTCTAGAACTAGCTTCGATTATGCATATCAAGACCGCACCTTTTGATTTGATATACTAAGATGATAAAGGCACTTAGGTCTTAACCCACTTATTTCATAAAAAAGTCTACCTATATAATTAATCCTTAGTGAACCCCGTTGAGCCAAACACACTGTTTTTTGATTTGCCCATTAATGTTAACTTGTAACTCATTTTTTTTTTGTTAAAACTTTTTTCCTGTTTTATTGACTCCATTTTTGTTGAGATTTGATTTGGTTAGTTGCCTAATTATGCTCTTTTGTTTGATTTTTTGAATTATTTCTTATTTTTCAAAAAGAGAAAGAGAGAAAAAATAAAAAAAAATATAATAAAAAATATTGATTATTATTTAGTTCTATGTTGATTGAGCTTGAACAGTTAAATTTATATTTTGAGAAGAAGCTCGTTTTTATTCTTGAATACTTTTCGATTGATGTAATTGTTTTTAATTCAACACTTGTTTATTTTTTCTAGTTTGGTAATTTATCAATTCAATCTCGATTATAATCAAATTTTCTGGCCTTTCTCCATACCCTTAACCTAAGCCCCATTACAACCTAATAGAGACCTTTTGATTTGTGTATCATATCATTTATAATGGAAAAGATTTGATTTTCATGCAAGCCTATAGTAATTACTTTTCATGTTTGACTATTGAGTACTTATTCTTGAACCTTAAACACTTTGAGTGATTTGAGTGAATCTCTAGTGAGGATGTCGATTCTTGTCGATTTTGAATTAAAGGTAATTACTTAAGTAAGGAAAAACACATATGTTTTCGTGTTTAAAAATTTTAGCTTGGATTGTTTGAGCCTTTAGTGCTCTTTTAGTTGAATTTCCAATGCATGATTATTTATGGATTATTTTGAGACATTATTGACGGGAATTACAAGTTGAGAAATATTATTTTTAATGTGAGTTGAGGATTTTGCTTGAGGATAAGCAAACGCTTAAGTGTGGGGATATTTGATAAGCTATAAATATAACATATTTTAATCCCATTCTTAATATGTTTTTGGATGATTAATTATGTAAATTAGTGAATTTGATGCTCCTAATCCTTTAAATTCATGTTTCTCTACTTAGGATAGCATTTAGGAGCAAGAAGAGCAAAAAAAAAAGCCAAAATTGGACAAATAGAGCTATTTCTAGGATCCACACGGCCTGGGCATTTCCACACGGGCTGGCCACACGCCCATGTGCCAGCCCGTGTCGAGATCGCACCCTGCTTCCCAAATACGCAGAAAAACCCAATTTTTCTGAGCATTCTAAAGTCTATAAATACCAATTAGAAGAAGACTTAAGGGGGCACTCAAAGAAGATCAAAGAAAAGACTCGAAGAATGCCATCGGAATCAACTCGGAAGCAGATCTCCTTCAAGATTGAAGATCTCCATTTAGTTTCCTTCGAAGTTTTATTGAGTTTCTTTATGTCTTGTTGTTATCCTAACTTTGAGATGTTTCTATTCAGGATTATGAACTAAATTCCCTAGATACCTAAGGAGGATGAAACCAATTACGAATCTTATTATTTAATTTATGTTCTTACGCGATAAATACTTGATTCTTTTTCTCAATTATGTATACTTATTTCGTGCTTTAATATTTTTAGGATATTAATTCATGTTTAATGTGCTTATTTCAGTGGAGCAAAAGTCCCTGTTTAAGAGTAGATCTAGAAAAATTGAGTGGAGTTGTATGCAATCCTAGAAATAGGACGACATAAATCTACCAGATTAGAGTCAAATCTAATAGGGGAATCCATAGATCAAGTTAATGCGACAATAGGGGTTTTAATTAGAAAGAGATTTTAATTAATCAATTTAGAGTCAGCTGTTCTTACTCTCGAAAGAGATATTAACATAATTTAGGGATTTTTATGGATCAAGACATAAGTGAATAAATCGTTTAATTCAAATTCATAATAATAGGTGAAGTTTAGGTGGATTCTTTCCTAGGTATTATCTATCTCATTAGTTATCTTCGATTATTTTCCTATTTCATTCTCTTTTGCGTTCTTAGTTAGATTAGTTTAGTAATTTTAGATTAAAAACAATCACTCCAATTTGTTGGCTAAATAATAGAAAATTTTTAATTACTAGTACTTTTAATCCTCATGGATACGATATTCTCTACTCATCATAACTATACTATTGTTCAAAAGATGCGTTTGCCTTAGTCGTATTTATAGTTATTTTAGTGACCATCACACACATCTGTCCGTGTATCACTGGCCCTAGTTGCATTATACAACCTTGATTTGAAGACTAGGAGTCGTCCGATTTCTAACTTCGAGAACAGTTTGGGCTTGTTTGATATTCTACAAAAATCGAGTTCGGTCCATGATGGGACCTGGAGAAGAAGTTATGGTAAATACGAGTCAAGGTGGAGATTTGTGGGGTGCGCCTCATATTTTCAGCTAAACAAACAGCAATGTCACAACGAGAAGTTTCTCAACATTGCAACAATGGAAAATGTCGTGATGACACGAATGGGGATGTTGCGACATGGTGACGTGCTTCCCACATGAATTAGGTTTTTTCTCCCAGTTAAACTCTACTATCTTTTTCCAATTAAACTCTAATTACTCCAGGGATATTTTAGTATGATTAGACCTCTAATCTTAGCCTATTTAAAGGGGCCTTGTATCCTTGTTTTGAGAGACCAATAAGAGGCAATTGAAGAAGTAGTACTACAGGGCTTTTCTTTTAGGGGCAACAAGATGTAGTCACAGATGAGTGTTGGTGAATTTTTTTGTGGTAACTATGGAGAGAATTTTCTTCCCAGTTAGGGTTTTTTATTCGTCGTTTGGTTTTGTACATTTAGTACATTTAGGTTTATGTTCTTCATATTGTATCCTCGTTTGTTTACTATTTTAGTGAAAAGTCAAAGCCTCCTTTGCCCATGGTTTTTTATCCTCTTTGGAGGATTTTTCCACGTAAAATTTTTGTTCGTTCTTCTCTATATTTTCTATTTTTTTATACAGGTCGATTCCCAACAAGCCTCATGTCTAGCTAATTATATTTATTGCATTTTGCATCATGCCTTCTCTAGAACTTGAAATGAGGATGACTTTTTCCACCACAATGTTGACATAGAAGAAATTTTCCCTTCTTGCTTCCACTTTCACTAGTGTTGTTGTTGATAGTAGCTTTACAATTTTCAATTGAAACTATATTCTTCACAATTTGCATCCACTCCCACACTTACAAAGGGGTGCAATAGTTGTTTAGTTTAATTTGAGGGCTTTGTGATGGGTTGCCCTTGTAAGTTACCGATATAGGAATGCTAATAAAGTAGACCACTAATTGTATGTAGGAACACAGGTGAGGTCCTTAATCAAAGGCAAGTACATGCAATGGTAAAGACTATCTAACTATTTAATTTGAAGGCTTTTGATGGGTTACCCATGGTTAGTGCTACACTTTCTAAGGTGATTATGGTTTCATTACCTGAAAAGTGGAAGGGAAAAGTCTTTTGTGTCCAGCTTTTCGCCAGGGCTAGAAGCAACAACATTCATATTGGAAAGTGAGGTATTTTTACTACCTTCAAAAAATAACTACATCTAACCATGCTTTTAGTCAATGTTTCTCCTTATTTGATATAAAAAATTTACATTCCGTCGATTTCAAAGAGGTTCTTCCTCATGCTAGTAAACCATGACTTTGGAAAAAAAACCAATATTTTATGTTGAAATATATATAATTAACACTGAAATTAAAAAAATGAAGACAAATAAATATTAGCTTAGATTATAAGTTAAAAAATTACCATATTTACAGCACCTAACGAAATATGATTATTGTTCCTCAATAGAGCCATAGGAGTGTTTAAAAAAATCAAGTTTAAGGTAAAAAAAAGTAAGAATTTAGAGAGGTTGGCTTAAAAAGTTGACAACATTGAGAGACAATTTTTGGTTGAGATGAAAAAAAAAAGGAAATGGGGTAGTTATAGGCACGATTAAAAAAGTATACATGAGAATCAAGGTCCATTTAATACATTTATAAGGATTAAGCTAGCCCCAAATGATGAAATTAATGAAAACCTTAACATCCATGACGTGGAGTTTAATTAAATGCGCTTATTAGAGTTTAGGTTTCCAAATGGTTGAAATTTATTTTAAGAACTCGACACCAAAATTAAATGAAAGTAAATTATCTGTAACTCAATACTCATAACTGATAATGTTATAATCAATGTCAATAAGTAAATTTATTTTACATGGAAAACCCTTATCGGGAAAATTCAGGGGCAGAGGAGGAGAAATTCACTATGTTGAAAAACACACAATACAGGAGGAGTTTGACTACATCTATTTAAGGTTTAAACAACCCTATTATAATCAATGTCAAATAGAAGAAATATAGTCCTATATGGATTCAACTTGTGTGCCATGGTCCGTACCACAGGGGCTCTACCCCAACACCCCCAATCACAATCGCAGTCCAATTTGGTACTTAATGGGGATCTGTGGTAGGCTACAGCCTCAGTCCTTCACTCCCAAAAATCCCCTTATTTTGCATCGCTGTTTTATTTCTTTAACAAGTTGTAACCTTCCTAACTTAGCCTAGACATTATGGCTAGATTGAGAAGGCTACATTAGCCACCAAAATGGTTAAGCTAACTTACAACACTTTTGAAAACCTTAAGTAAACTCATTTAAGAAAAACACTACTTTGAGGTAGTTTAAAGACATTCATTTATTAGGTCATTTTCCCTTAAGATCCATTTTATTGTTGACAATGTTGCTTTAGAAAAATTACTTGTTTATCGCTTTACTTTGTAAAAACTTGATGTTAACTAATGCAGTGAAAAAAACAGTTATTCAAGTCATTTTGGAAATCTAGTTGCCTTAACGATTTTTTTTTCATAAATGATTTCTTTGCAATATAGTGGAAGTTAGGGACCAATGTTAAATTTTACTTAAGCCACATATCATGCATTTTTTTATTATTATGCTTGAGTAATCCATGAATTCAAAAGCCCCCAAATGAAAAGTTACCAAGCCACAGACCAGAAATAATTGAAAATTGCAAAACAAAACCAATAGAGGCTTATTAATAATATTAAAAATAGTCTGTGGTCCAAGGTGATTCTTCGAATGCAAAGTCTAGTCCTTATTTCGAGGTTTACCTAAAAAGTTAAACACTATGGGGGTGAGTTTATGAAAGCTCAGTGTGAGTCGAACAATTATTTAAATGGACATAAATATCAAATACAGTGAAACATATTAGCATTAACAGAAGAACACAAAACCATCATAGGAATTTCATATCATTACATAGTTATTATCAAAATCCATGTCAAATGGTGTATGAGTATGGGTCATCAACCATTCGAGTAACAATCATTACTTTTGATACCATTCAATACAATACTAGCATAAATCAATAACATTCGAGTATGTAGTGAGCATGATGCAATGCAAAAAGGTTCCTACCCCAACCATTCACTACATACCACGAGTTCCCCCGAACCTGTCTGCCAAACACCAATGAATGCGAGCAAAGCTCACTGTGGTAAAACCAAAAAATAATTATAAATGCAGAAAATCTATCGAATAACGAATAATGTGAGAAAATAGCCAATCTCCTTAATACTTTAGGTGCAGTGCACTAACTACAAATAAATGCGGACTTATTATGTCGCTAGTACTCCGCAAAACTCCTCCATCAACCATAATAATGACCCACCCCAATGTACATGCAATATGTCATACAATCTCACACATAGTCATAATTCAATACTTTCACAATTTATTACCATGTTAACATGCCTCAAGTTATCAAATACATTCAGTGAATAGGATTATTGATCCAATTTTCAATTTACCATCAAGGTGGTATCATTTAACAAATCACAAATTTGTATACATTTACAACTTTTCTGTGTGCATGTATAGTAGTCTTTCAAACATTTCATAGCAAATTAATTGTACGAATATATCACGCATAAGCCTTATTTTCATTCAAAAACATGCTATACATACAACCAATCATACATTAAATTAACCAAACATTCATGACAATGTCAATCATTCAGTCAAACTAGCAACATTGCTACCATGTCAAATAGTTAGGGCTCGAAACATACCTGATTCGGCCACTCATAAATTTAATTACTTAGCTAATTAGCCAAGCCCAAATAGCAATCTAAATAATCTTTTATATCATTAAAATCACTATTAACATTCAAGTTTTTTAGTTAGGACCCACACCTTATTTTATGCTCTTTCATAGCATACTTGTAAATCTTGCGGTTTCTCTAATAAGCTTTAAAATTAACCTAAATTTAAAATTAGTATTAAACTTATTTCATATGCCTCTTAAATAGCCTCCAAAAACCCATATATGGGTTCAATCCAACCTTTACAATTATAACAATTTTTTGAATCCAAAATAGTTAAGTTTCTTACACTAATTTGATGCGAATCGAACACGCGAATGTCTTTCAACCTCACTGTTGATTTGGGGTGTTTAAGTTGGCACCTAACACATTTAAATACTGTAAAATCAGTATCTAACCTATTATTAAAATCTTGTATTTTGATCAATTAACAATCTATCCCCAATATCTAAATCGAAACTATAAATTAGTTTACAATCAACCATACTTACGCTTCCCGAATTGTCAAATCTGAGTTTTCAATTGATCAAGATTGATTTTTACTAATTTACCATGATTAAATTCTAATTAGGAAGGGTTCAAGAACCCAAGATATTGTTGGAAAAATATGGGAAAAATTAAAGAAACAATAGCCCTCTTTTTCCTGCCCATAGGCGCACCACAACCGACAGAAACCAAATTGGGGCTAATTTGACATAACTTCTAAGATTAGAAGGATGGAAAAATAACCATTAAATATTTAAAAATCCCTCAAATTCCAGATCTAGAAATGTAACAACCCGTTTTTAGACAAATCAGAATAGTGGTTTCGGGACCACAAATATAAAGTCAAAATAATTATTTTTTTATTATTTTAATGTTTACAGTATGATAAAATAATTGTGTGAAAGTTTCGTTAAGAAATTTTTTCTTTTGATTAGTTAATTTGATAAAAAGGACTAAATTGCGTAAAGTGCAAAGTGATGTTCTAATAGATAAAGGTATTAAATGGCTATGAAATTAAATATAGGAGGTCCTTATGTGGTAAATATACCATTTTTAATATGAGTAGACATTTATGGACATGAATTAGTTTATTTTAATGTTTAATAAGTAAGGTTAAATTAATAATTAAGTTATTAAGTAAAATAAAACAAAATGGAAAATAAAGGTGTCATCTTCCTTAATATGAAACACCACCAAAAATAGAAGAAACAAATGTCCATGAAAGCTTGCTAGGGTTCAGTCACTTGGATGCTTAATTGGTAAGTGGTTTTTGACCCGTTTTTCATGTTTTCTATGTTTTTGAGATCGTTGCAGCTTAGTCTAGCTAGCCCAGGGACTATTCTGCAAAAATTTTAAAGGTTTAGGGTTTTTTCATTGATGAATCTATGTGTGTTTTGATGTTTGATGATAGAAAATGCATGCTTGTTAATAGATAAACAACAATTGTTAAGTGATTTTTAATAAAATGTCCAATTAGGGATTAAATTATGAAATGTGTAAATTTTGTGGTTAAATTGTGAAATAAATGAAAAATATAGACTGTTAGGGGCCTAATTGAAATTCGGATAGCATGAGTTTAGGTTGAATTGCATGAATTTGTGTTTTTATGATATCATGACTAAATTGTAAAAATGTGAATTATTAGGGGAAAAAGTTAATTTTGATAATTAAATAAGTTAATTTTGATTATATTTAGATCAAGAAAAGCAAAATATGGATTTAGATCATGGAAAGAACAAGGTTTCAAACTAATCAACTCGTTTAGTTGTTTTTGCATTCGAGGTAAGTTCGTATGTAATAAGCATTGTTATAATTATGTTTTAAATGCTTTAATATTGCATAAATTGTGAATATGACACTACAGACATATTCGATGATGATTCGACAAATGAGAAATCCTGGTTGAACCTTATGTAACACCCCAAACCCGGCCCAGAAGTTATGGCCAGATCCGGCATGCCACATCAAAAACGTTAAAAAAAAATTTCCATTCTAAGTCTAGAAAATCGTACTTGATGTTCAAAAGATTAATTCATTAAGGGTTAAAGTGAATGGAAGCTGTGCACCAGGTAGGAAACCGGAAAAGAGGTGGTGAGTCCATCGGACTGCTTAAGTACCAAGCTCCCTTCGGATCCAATCCTAGACATGCATACTGCCATTGCCACACCTTAACGTCATGGATATTTCTAGGAAACCGATTTGATTAAGTCATTTTTAGGAAAAGTGATTAATTTTGGAAAATACTTTCATTGCGGAAGCTTTGCTTGTTGTCGTGTTATTTTGAAATCAACTATTGTTTTTGAAAACGCCTAAAAGCTATCCAATTTCAACAGTTAAAATAAGTATTACCTATCTTAGTAATACATATTAAAAACCATCAAAAATAAATAAGCGGCCTTATTACATTTAAAAGCCCAAAACCTCAAACGTAATTAAAAGGATGTCCAGTTCACGGAAGAAAATCAAACTTTCGAGCGGGTGGCCACTCAAATTCCCTCACAACTCCAAGCCCACTATGGTTGGGGATTTCTGCGTGGATGAAAATAAAAGGGTGAGTTTGGGGAAACTCGGTGTGTAAGGAAAACCCATTCAAAGCCCAAGTCACTCAAGCCCATTGGGCCTAAGCCCATTCAGTAACATGGTCTTGGGCGAGCCCTTTTCAGATTACAATAAACTAGGCCTTAGCCCTTATTCAGATAACAAGATGGCCCATAGGCCCATTTGGAAATACATGCAACATCAATAACATATGCAACCCCATTTGGGAGACTACTCAACCCACCAACCACTACACTCCACCGTACCAGCCATACACTCCATGTGGGGAATAGCTCAACCCACCGAGCCCAACACTCCACGATTCTGACCTTCTTTGCTCGATTAACGATAAATTGAGGCAAAGCCTCCAAGTATGTGGACAAGCCACTTTCAGTACTTCCTCCGTCAATATCCCAATCCCATGCATCGATAATAACAACATGGCATGCGATAAATAACAACGATCAAACATGCATTTAGGTCAATTTAACCCTAGGGGTATTTGGTAATTTATCTATTAGGGTAAAGCGTAAATTTTCTACATTTAAAGGTATTTCAGTAATTTATCTATTTTAGGGTTTTTCATGCATATTCCTACCTTTCATGTACTAATGAATCACTACTGAGGGTTCTTACGAATTGGGCCGTTGGCCCATCATTCCAATTTTGGCCCATTAAGCCCAAAAATATCGAGGGCACAAAAATCATGCACTTTGCAGTTCAAACATTGCAGCTTACTAAAAACATTAATCGATTTACCTCACGAGCATTCACACACTCGCAAATCTACAAAATACCGGTTTTCAGCATTTTGGCTTTTCGACTTTTGCCGATCTAGACTAAGAAAGAGGGTGTTAGTTACACACCTGTTTGTGACGATATGCTGACGAGATCCACACACGAACCACCTACAATTGGATTACTAACACGTTAATCTAACTATTCAAATACAAACTACGTATTAACCCCTTACAATATTCGGCCAACCACACCTACAGATCATAGTAAGCTTATAAGAAAACAATAAGCAACTCATTAACAAATTTTTGTCAATGTTTACCACATAGTCATAATTTCACTGCAAGTTGTTTTCCTGAGCAACAGTCACTAAATCATTTATAACTGGAGCTACGAAACTCCAAATCAAGTTCTGTTAATTTTCCTTGAAAATAGACTCATATATCTTCTATCCATAAAATTTTCAGAATTTTTGGTTTAGCCAATCAATACCAGATTTTTCTCAAAGTTTCCCATGTTTCACTGTTTGACTAATCTGACCATTCTTCATTTCGAATCAAACTTCTCATTGTACAGAATTCAAAATATGTTCTTGTTTATTTCATTAGAAACTAGACTCAATAAGCTTTAATTACATAATTTATTCAGCTTCTAATTCTTCTCCCACAATTTATGGTGATTTTCCAAAGTCATGTTACTGCTGCTACCCCAAGCAGATTTATTACCAAATCACTCTTTCACACATACCTTGCATGCATGTTATTTAAACATGTATATCACCAATCAATCATCACATATCTATGATTTTACTTAAGTATAATCTCCATTTCATCATTTTAAAGCACAACATGTTAGCTGATTTTTCCCTTTAACATCTAAGGCACATGTATGCTCATTTGTTTGGCTCAACTTCACCTATCTTCTATTTTTCATCAAAAGAACATGAAACAACAACCATTTCCTTCATTTTAATTCATGACTAAATGCTCACAACACAACTAAAAATCAAAATATACTTCAAGAGTTAAGGTAGAATCAAGAAGAACTCATGAACCTCAAAATAGAAGCAAGGTACCAAGAACTTACCTTCAATTTTCCTCCTCCTAATGACCGAATACTCAAGAGCTTTCTCCTCTCCTTTCTCTTCTCTAACTTCAGCTATGATGAACAAAGATGGACAAAACTTTGTTCTTTTCACCCCTTTTTCTTTTAATAAAACTTCATATTTCATCTATTTAATTCTTTAATACAAAAGATATGAAATTCTTATCATGAAACATTTACCTAACCCATTATCATGAAACATTTACCTAACCCATTATCATGGAACATTTACCTAACCTATTATCATGAAACATTTACCTAACCTATTATCATGGAACATTTACCTAACCTATTATCATGAAACATTTACCTAACCTATTATCAATTTGTATCAATTTGTACCATAAATTATGGATATCAAGTGTACATTTTGTCTACAACAACATGATGGCTGGCCACTTCATGTAAAATGGGAGGTTTGTCATGCAAATCCTCCTATTTTGCACTCCTATTTATTTGGCCACTTCAATTTAGCCTATAGCATTTTCAAACATTTTCACATAGGTCCTATTTCATAATTTCACCCCCTTTTTCTTATGGAACAAAAATTAACTAAAATTGTCAGGTTCTATCTTAAGTTTGGGCTTTCTAGAGGCCCACTAACATAATTAAACCTATGCCAACATTCAAAGAATTCCCAAAAATCGGGGCGTTACACCTTAAGAATAGATTAGGATACAAATGACATGTCATTAGGGGTTATGTGATTGGGTGCTAGTCCGTACGTCTTACCGGTGGCTGAGTTATCCGGCATGTGTTGTGGATTCTCGTCAGCTTGTGTGAGCAACACCGTGTGGATTCATCATGACCGTCAGCTTGTGTGAGCAGACCCGTTGATAGCTCAAGAGGGAGCATTATATGTGATATGAGATTGAGATAGTTTCGGTTATATATGTGGCACTTAGGGTGCGAGTTTCCCAGGCATCCGATAGTATTCTGAATGGTTCAACGGGTATATCAGAGATGTGGTTGTGTTAATGTTGATAGGAGGTGGTACAGGTATGTACATAAACCGTACAAGCATTGAATTTAATAAACTTATGAAATTTATGTCTAATTTTGGGAATGGAATTTGTGATAGGTTGATGATTCAAAATGAAATATGTTATGATATGTTTTAATTGCTTAATTTGTGTATATTTGTTAAGTTAATTTTATTGCTATACAAACTTACTAAGCTTTATAGCTTTCTTTGTTTATCTTTTGTGTATTATAGCAAAATCAAAACTAGCTCGGATTTAGGAATTGTCGGAGACTTCATCACACTATCCAACTATCACTTTCGTACTTTTGAATTTAAGTATTTTGAGTATATGGCATGTATAGGGACTTTGGTCATATTGGTATATGTGTTGTTAATGAATTTAGTCATTTGAAATGGCTTGTAAATATTAGGAGTTTGGTTTTGTATATAGCCATGAGAGTTGCCTCAATTTGGTTGGTATGGTTGTATATATATATATATATATATGCATATGGCTTGTCTTGTCTTGTGATTTTCTAGATGGATGTATAATGCTTGTTGATTATAGGTATTGTGGATGTCAAATGGTTGATATTTGAGAATTAGTATGCTTATTTATTTAAGCAAAATGATGCATAATTATAAGATGTCATTTAGGTGATTTGTGAATACTTGTGTATATTATGGTTAATGGTATGAGATTATCATGAATTGAGCTTGATTAGAGTGATTTGGAATGCCTATTATATGCCATGTTTTGGCGTCAATTGGGTTGATGTAGGTGTAAGCAAATTTGGGTGGCAAAATGGCTTGGTAAATAGCCTATTTTTGTCCACATGGGAAGAGACACAGATGTGTGTCTCAACTATGTGTGACACACGATCAGGTTACACGGCCGTGTGTCCCCTAGTGTTGAATTAAAACTCAAGTCAGTATGCTCCACACGGCTTAGCACACAGGCGTGTGACTTGGCTGTGTGGCATAAGTCAGTATACCCTATAGATTTGGCACGGCCTAGCACACGGCTTGGTACACGGGTTAGCCACACGGGTATGTGTCTTAGCCGTGTGACCCAAGTCAAAGAGTTACAAGGGGTAGAACACGGGCTGGGACACAGCCATGTGATACCATTTCGAATGTCCACACAGCCTGTGACATGGGCGTGTCTTTGGCTGTTTGAGACACACGGTCGGGCCACACGGGTGTGTGTCCCCTGTAGTTTGAAAAATTTTCTAAGTTTTGTAAAAATTTCTTAAGCTACCGGTTTAGTCCCGAACCACTCCTAAAGCATGTTTTGGGCCTCATAGGCTCGTATTATGGACAATATGAATGTTGTTGAATGATGATTACATGAAATTGAAAAATGTATGTGAAATATATGTTTAATTATGTTATAAGTCCAGTAATACTTCGTAACCCTATTCCGGCATTGAATATGGGTGAGGGGTGTTACAAGAAATTTAGGTTTTGAACTCACAAGATTCATAAAGAAATTGAGAAAAAAGGAGAATTTATACAAACTAGGTGATAGGGGAGGCAATGGCACTTCTTGGCAACAATAGGGATCGAACTTGAAGGTCAAAATTTTAGATTTGAGGCTGGAAAATTAAGGGGAAGATGGCAGTAAGATGGAGGGGAGATGATGCAAGATCTTGTGGAAAAAAAAAAGAAAAGAAAAATATGGTAGATCAAGAAGCTATGGGTAGCAGTAACAATGAAGAAAGGAAAAAAATTAAAAGAGAAGAGGAGAGGAGAAGGAGAGGGACGACTAGGGTGGCAAGAATGAGACTAAAGGCTGATTATTTTGTCTAAAAATAATATTTATACCTAGGTCTAAAAGGGTATGGACGGCACGCACATAAAAAAAAACAAGGGATTTTGCAAATTTTAATTATTTTGCAAGGGAAAATATTCAAACTTGGGACCTTAATTTAATTTTCATACTTTCTCATATTTTTTTAACCACTAGGCTACTTATTCATTCTTGAAATAGTTTTACAATATTTATTTTAAAAACAAGATATGTCACATACTAGGGTTTGATGCAAAATAATAAAAATGGTGCAACAGAAGAGATTTGAACTTGGGTTTCAAGGAACGTTTCACTAACACTTATCTAACAAATCAATACCTCATATATTTCTTAAAAACGCACAAGTATTCTAAAAAATTGGGCATGACCACACTCTCTCTTGATACACAAACCCAATTCTACTAACACCGATTTTTGGGATATTACACAAGTGATGGAATTCAAGTCACACAACTCTAACAGACAAGATCCTTCATTTTGTACTAGATGCACTTTTTTGTACTTATAAAAAATATTGATCTTGGAAATCACAATGGCTAAACAACCCATAAGGGAACTCGATACTTCTAAGTGTCAAGGTTCCTTAAAAAAACATTTTATAAAATATAACTTTTAAACATACCTATTTTAATACTTAATTATTATTTTTTTGACAAAAAAACAATGCTAAACAACCAAATTTAACCTTAAAAATAGCTTTTCAAATTGGTTCTCGATCCAAACAAAAAAATCTAGATTTAAAAACTTTTAACTTCAAGAGCACCTAGGTTTAATGTGAAATTATAAAAATAAAAATAAAAAACTCTTTCTTTTCCAGTTGTAATTAGGGTATCCACCGTCAACAACAAAGACTAATTTTTTCATCGTGAGTGCTCTCCAAAGAGGTAAGCGACTAACCATAAGTTGTGCTCCATTCTCACAAGTGGGATCAAATCCTAGACCACATGAATAAGGGATGAGGTGAGCAATCACCACAATCTCATGGTTAAAAGTCTCATACTCGTTTATATTGGATGCATAATGGCTTTTTTACTTAAATAATATAAAAATAATAATGATATACTAAAATGGGATGGGGTATAGATTATTTCCAAAAATAGGCAAACCAAATAGTAGACCACTAATGCCATCTGAGCAATCGATGGCACCACCCTCACCAGCCACCAATGATTAACGAAGGATTGTTTTTCAAAAAAAATTAATTTTTTTTGGTGCCGCTTGAGCAATCAGCGGCACCGATATGTACTGGCCACAAGATACACGTATTTTTGTATGATTACCCGAAAAAAATAATTTTTTAATTGTGTCGCCGACGTGTCAAGCGACATCGGTGTAATTTATTATTTAATTAATTTTTAATTAATTGAAACAGATGAAATAAAAGGTTGAAAAGCCATATTTAAAGCAGAATTTGTGACTGATCGGTAACATCGGTGGAAGGCCGTTAGGCCAGTGCCACCTGACAGCATTGTAACAACCCGTTTTCTGTGAAATCGGAACCATTGTTTCGGGACCATAGTTTCGGGACCACAAATTCAAGTTAAAAAGTAAAATTATTTTAATATTATTTCATGGTTTTCATTATGATGGGAATGATGTATGAAAATTTTATCAATTACATGCTTAATTATAAAAGGACCAAATTGCATAAAATGCAAAAGTTGAATTCTAATAGCTAGAGGGATTAAATAGCTATGAAATTCAAAACTTGAGGTCCTTATATGAAAATTAGACCATTAAATGGAGTTAGTAGGTAATTATAATGACTCATCCATGGAAATTCAAGAAAAGAAAAGGATGAAATTGGAAAGTTAAAAAATTAAAAGATGATAAGTTAATTAAATGAATAAAATAATTTTATTTTCATCATATTCCCCAAATTTTCTATGGAAACCCTAGCTAAGAGAAATAAATTCAAGCAAGCTTAATTGGGTAAGTAATCTTGTCTCGTTTTTAGTAATTTTTATAATTCCAATATCGTAATAACTTAATCTAGCTATTTTAGGGATTAATTTGCAAAGTTATCAAAGTATTAAAACTTTTCCATGGATGAATATGCATGAATTATGAAATTTATGATAGAAAATGAAAGGTTGTTAATAGATAAACAACTTTTGTAAAGGAAATTTTCATGAAATTGTGATTTAGGGACTAAATTGAAAAGATGTAAAATTCATGGAAAATTTCTAATTTTTGTGAAAAATATGGGCTGTAAATGTTATATGAAAAATTGGGTTAGGCTTGGAATAAGGATTAAATTTCATAAATTTCATTTTCCGAGCCTAGCGACGAAATTGAAATTAATCAAAAGTATAGAGGCAAAATGGTACTTTTTCCTAAAATGTGAATTAGATTGATTTGAATATGAAATTTTTTAAATTGATGTTAAATTCATTTATATAGATCCGGAAAAATCAAATAAGGAGTTAGATCGAGGAAAAGAAAAAGTTTCAAATTATTAGATTTTTGTATACAAGCAAGTGTCAAGGTAAGTTCATGTAACTAAATTATGTATATTTATATATTTGAATTGAATGTTGTCTATGTGAATTGTATAATTGCTATATGTATGAAATTTATTACATATTCGGCAAAGCCCGATAAATGACAAGTCCTGTTTGAATAAATGGAATTCGATGGATACAGGATTTTTCTGAAATGGTTATGGTCCTGCATATGTTGCGGACACACCATATCTCTTATGAGCGTCCCGTTATAAGCCCTCTCGAGCTTCTTGTTACATGGCTCGCATGAGCTTCCTGTTATATGGCTCAAAAGAGTGCTTTCTGATTATGTGCTCTAATGAGTACCCCAGATATGAATTGATGGATTATAGTTTTCTACACTTCGAGTGTACTACATGTATATCTATCAATATTTCAAATAAATTCAATGGGTAAAGTTCCGACATGGACTAAACTGAACTTGAGATGATTTGTTATGAAAATGTACATGTTTTATGGGAATATGATATGGAAAGTATATATATATGAAAGTTATTACATGATGAGCTCATTCATGTTTCTTGACAATTGTGTGAATTATAATGACTAACATGTTGATGAAATTGGGTGTTTAGGCTAATTGCCAAATTTCTTTGGGCGAAATTTTGTATGCTTACCTTTAATGCAAATAAATGGTAAGTTAATTTCCCATTATACAAACTTACTAAGCATTAAATGCTTACTTGTTTTATTTTCTCTATTTTATAGTACTCGAAAGCTCGTAAAGGTTGAAAGTGGATCAGAGTAAGATCACACTATCCTTCAACTCATTTTGGTATAAATAGTGAAATTACTTTTGGTATAATGACATGTATAAGCTAAGTTAGGTCAAATGTTGGTATATACATGTTTTGGTTGAAAATAGCCATTATAATGGCTTGTAATGGTCATGTTTCGATATATAGATATATAAGGTATTATCATGTTTGAGGTATGAATTTGATTATGCATATATGCATTTGGTATCTAGTTAAGTATAAGTTTGGAATGACTTAATAATAAATTGTCAATTGGGAAGTCCTAGGACATATTGATTGTATGTGTAAAATGTCAAGTTTAAGACTTGGTTTTAGCTTGGTTTAAATGTCTTGAATTGGTTGGTGAATGTGTTAAAATGTTGATGTAGGTGGAAGACAAGTTTGGGTGAGAAATAAGTCTCGGAAATGGCCTTATTTTATCCACGCAGGTCGAGACACAGGCGTGTGTCTCAGCTATGTGTCCCCTGCATCTTAAAATTTGTAAAACATAATACTTAGGTAGTTTCACACGGGTAGAGACACGGGCGTGTGTCTCAACCGTGTGTGTAACACGGCCTGGTAGACGGGCATGTGACTTGGTCATGTGAATCTTACACCTCAATTATGCAAGTTAGTATGCTCACACGGCCTAGCACACGGGCGCATGGTTCGGCCGTGTGACTAAGTCAGTATACAACTTAAATTGTGCACGGGCTGGGACACGGCCATGTGCCTTACATCGAATGCCCACACGACCTAAGACACGGGCGTGTTACTTGGCCGTGTGAGCCACACGGGCTGACTACATTGGTGTGTGTCCCCTGCACCTAAAGAAAATTTTAAAATTTCACAAAAAATTCTTTGCGTTCCCGGCTTAGTCCTGACTTGTTTTTGATACATAAATTGGGCCTCAAAGGTCCATTTAAGAGACAATATGGTTGAATATGTTTAGTTTCAAATATGCATAGTAAATGATATGAATTAACTATATTTGATCTGTAAACTCTGGTAATGCTCCATAACCCTATTCCGATGACAGATGCGGGTTAGAGGTTTTACAAGCGTGGTGGCACCGGCCTGACGGCTTGCCACTGATATGACTAGTCAGTCACAGGTTCTGCTTTAAATTCGGCTTTTTAGCCTCTTTTTTTTTTTCAACTGTTGTTGTTTAAAAGTTTTATATTTATTATATATATAATTTTTAGTATAAAAGGGAGTGGATTTGATCCCCCAACCCCCACACAGATGGTGGACAAAAAAAAAAGGTCTCCCCACAGTCAGAGCCAGAAAAAAATAAAAGTTAGGATAAAAAGTTGAGTGTTCGATTGGAGGTTCGAGGAGGAAAAATAAACATTATTAAGATATATTAATTATTTTTGTAATATTAAATTTGAAAAAGAAGTATTATTTATATTTTGGATTAGATTAGGTTTGTGTTAAAGGTTTATTGATATATTATTAAATTAGATTAGTATTAAGGTATGTTAATTTTGAACATTATATTTTTGTTATTTTGTAGTGTATGTTTATTAAGATAGTTTTGGTAGTGTATGTTTATTTTATTAGAATTGTTAGAATTGTGTATTATGATAATTTTGGTAGTGTATGTTTATTTTATTTTGTAATAATAATTTGTATATTTTAAAATGTAACATTGAACATTATATTTTTGTTTAAATGGTTAGATTTGTGTTGAAAGTAATATTAAGATTGGTTTGACTAGTGTATGTTTTTTTTGTAATAATAATTTGTATATTTTAAGATATAACATTAAGCATTATAATTTTGTTTGAATGATTAGATTTGTGTAATATTAAGATATAATTTAAAATTTTTTAAAATGTATATAAAAAGTTAATTACGAAAAGGGTAGAAAAAAATGTTGTTGTTATTTGTATATTGTTTATTTATTAATTTGATGATTAAAATTTTAATTATTTGTGCAGATATCAAAATAGATTCTTTGATTAGAGCAAGTGATCACACAGCAAGGATAATTAATGTATCGGTAAACAAATATTTTATTTTATATTCACAAGTATATATGACAGTTGCACGTAATTTTTTATTTAATTGGAAGATTTTAACTAATGTTGTAATTTAATATGGTTAGGGTGAGTACTGCATGTTGAGGCTGCGTGGTCATGATTGTTGGAAGATTTTGGTTGTTTCAAGAGATATTCTTCAATGTTTGTTGGAGTATTTTTAGCTAGTTTGAATTAGTCTTGGTAGTTAGCTAAATAAGTGCTTAGTAAGTTGAATTTTCGATTAGTTTGTTACTTGTGTGGCTTTATAAAAGCCTATTTTGTTCTTCAATAAATCATGCTTAAGATTGTTATGTGTTATTTTTTGTAATAATTTTTAATATCTAACAATTTTGGTATTAGTGCCCCCACTGGGTCTGTAGAAGTTAGAAAAAGTAGCATTCTTCCAGAGAGCATATACTGAGAGTATGAACGACGACAAGACTCTAACGAAGATCCCTCACTTCGACAGTCACTACGACCATTGGAGTGAATTGATAGATAACCTATTTAGAGAAAAAGGTTTGTGGAGTTTGGTGAAAATAGTTTCAAAAGGTCGGTAGATGGGACAATACTAACAAAGGCACAGAAAGTTTGCTCGATGATGCCAAAACCAAGGATTATCAGGTCAAACATTATCATTTCCAAGCACTTGATCGTACTATCTTCGAACAAATCTTGGATCGTATTACAGCCAAGAGTGTTTAGGATTCGATGAAACGGAATTCTGGGAGGAATGACAGCGTAAAGAAATCTCTTCTTAATTCACTAAGAAGGGAATTCAAGGTTGTCAATAAGGAAAGATGAAACCATCACTGAGTATTTTGCAAGAGTGATGACAGTTTCGAACAAGATTTGGAGCATTAGATAAAATATGTCTGATTCAAAGATTGTTGAGAAAATTCCACGAACTTTAGTAGAGAAGTTCACATATGTTGTGGTGTCCATCAAGGAATAAAAGAATACTGATAACATGTTCGTTGATGAATTACAGAGTTCATTTGTGTTACATGAATAGAAGTTTCGAAAGGTGTGTAGTGAGGATGAGGATCAAATTTTGAAGGTAGATTCAGGATTTGGAATAAGGGGTAGAGGAATATCGTCTAGAGGCAGAGATCAAGGAAGAGCAAGAGCAACCTTCAACAAGGAAACAGTTGAAAGTTATAAATGTCACAATTTAGGAGATTTTCAGTATGAATGTCCAAGATGGAATAAGGAAGCAAAATATGCTGAGGTAGAAAAGGAAGATGAATATGTTTTGCTGTTAATAGCATATGAGGAGCCCCATGAAGACGAGAGAAGTGATGTGTGGTTTTTACATTCAGGATGCTCAAATCACATGTGTGAGAATCAAGGTATGTTTTCAAACTTGGATACTACTTTATCTCATGTTGTAAAGCTTGGAAACAATATAAAAATGAAGGTGATTGGAAAGGAAGATGTGAAGTTGTTTTTGCAAGGTATCAGATTTGTTATTGGTAATGTGTATTATGTGCTTGAACTTAAAAACAATTTTTTGAACGTGGGTCAGTTGCAAGAAAATGGTTTGGAACTACTGTTTAAAGATGGTATGTGTAGCATTTATCATCCACAAAAAGGAAAAATGGCAGAATCCAACATGACTGTAAACAGGATGTTTAAGTTGATTGTCGATTCACCTATCACTATAAAAGAAGAAAAGTGTTTGCTAATAAGTACCATAGACCAGTCCAAGCTCTGGCATCATCGTTATGTTCATCTTAGCTATAAAGGTGATGCGAGTCTCAAAGCCCAATTTCAAACCCATAAATGTGATGGGCTCACACTACCTCAAGGCCCAACAACAATGTTAAAGGCTAAACAAATCAAATCAGTGTTTAATCAAAGACAAGATTGAAAGATGAATCTTTTTTAGGAAAGGGGAAATGATACATGCACGGATGGGGTGAAATTTATTAAATTCCATTAACCGGAACTGACAATTTTCAAGCTTTAGAAATTAGTAGACTTGTGATGACTTTTTGGATGGGATTCTGGAATTTCTAGGTTGAGATGTCTCATGGTGTTTGAAGATCTATCTCTTAACTTTGAAACGCATATTTTGAATCACTCTATTTTGAGTTCGGTAGCTCAAGTTATGACCGTTTTAGTGAAGACTGTGCGAGCAGAACTTAAGAACGGGACTATGACAAGAATTACGAATTTTGGGCTTTTAATTCGAGTTTAAATCATATTGTGTTTAGGTTTTAAGCTTAATTTTTATTATATATGAGCTCAATATTGTATTTATCAGCTCTTATTATTTTATTATTATTTTATTCTAATTTTTTATAATTATTAAGTATTTTAAGTTATTTAGGAGTTTTGTGTTAACAAGAAAGTTTAGTTTAAAACTACTTTTTGTTTAGGTTAAATTAGAATTCTAGTATATTTAAGAGATTTATTTAGCTAGCCTATATATAGGCCTTTGCATTGTACACAATTCATTCAATTCATTATTATTCAACTTCTCTTTTGAGTTTATAAATTCTCTTTGAGTTTTCTTTTTTTTAAGAATTTCTCTTGAGTTTCTTTTAGAAGAGTTTTAACAATCTTTTCAGATTGTGGGGATCATCTTCAAACTTTTTCTTACCAAGTTTTCTTTCTTGAAGGGAAAATTAGAGCCGTTTGAAGGGGGTTGTGGATTCTTCGTGTTTCCAATGTTTCTTAGCACTTCTACATACTACGTTCTATCTTTCCATCTATCTTCTTTATTTTCTTCCTTATTGTTCTAATCGTAGATTTATTATGCTATTTTAATTATCTTAGTTATTTATTTTAATTGTTTTATTTAACTTGGATTTGATTGCATTTCAGGTTGTATTAAAAATTCAAGTTTTTTCCGAACGTTTAGAGCCCTAAGTCAAATTCGCGACTTTGACAAACTTTACAATTCGCTTGCGCATTCATTCATCTCATTCTTTATCAAAAAGTTTGCATACTTTATAAAGTAAAGAAATGACAATTGGATTGCCGCTAATTGGCGATACAAATGTCATATGTGATGCATGCATGAAAGGCAAGCAACACTAGATTTCCATTCCCAAGAGGAGCCACTGGAGAGCAAGAGAGAGATTACAACTAGCTCATGCAGATCTTGGCGGCCCAATTATACCTGCCTCTAGCAGCCATAAAATGTACTTATTGTGTTTTGTTGATGATTTTTCTTGAAAAACATGGATTTATTTTCTTTCGGAGAAGTTGGAAACATTTATCACTTTAAGCATTTCAAGGCTCTTGTAGAAACAGAGATTGGAAAGTTTATTAAGTGCTTGAGAACAGATAGAGGAGGGGAGTTCAATTCTACAGAATTCAATGTCTTTTGTAAGCAACAAGGCGTGAAGAGACAATTGACAACAGCCTACACTCCATTGGTATGATTTGGTTAATTAATAATTTTGATTTCTTTAAAATTTATTGTTGACAAAAAGTAAACGAAAGTATTTAGTTCTGTTTCGGAAACATATTTTCTTTTCTTTTATTTAGAACTTGCGAATTCATTTATTTAATTATCACTTTTTTATTTATTTCATTTAATATTTGGTATACATTTATAAATATAGAATATATTTATGTTGTTTTTTATTATAGTTAATAATTTGACAAATAATTCTAAGATGTTTCTTTAAAATATATTTGAATTATTCTTATTCAATTCTTTATTTGTTTATATATATTTGAAAATATTGTTACTAATCATCTAAGTTTAGATTATATTTATTTTATATACATTAAATATAATTTTAAAAGAATGTTAAAAAATCTAAATTTTATAAAAGCATTTTAAAATAAAACTTAAGTATATTTTTATAAGTTTTCTTTTATATATTTCAAATATTTTCTCATCAATAATTTTAAATAATATGTCATTGTTTAAATAATAATATTTTTAATATATATGAGCAGTGCATCCTATTATAGAAAATTAGTATTTACATAATTTAAGCGCCTAAATTACAGTTGCAGCCACTCAATAATTAGTAATTTTTTTTGTCACTCAACTACAAAAAGTTATAAAATAATTTTTTAATTATTCAATTTTTTCTTTTTGGTTATCGATCGTTAAATGATTGATGGGGAGATGATGTGTTAGCTTTTAAAATTAATATAATAGCAATTTTAACCCTCAACATTTATACATTATATCAATTTAATTCTGATTCTAAAAGTTAACCCTTAACGTTTACATATTGTATAATTTGGTCTTTCTCTTTTCTTTTCTTTTTTCTATTTTCCTTTTCTTTGTGTCTCTTCCACCTAAAAGTCTAAAAAAAATTATCAACTAAAATCTTAAAAATCAACTAAATTTAATTGGAAATATAATAAAATGGACACACGAAAATCTCAAGATAATAAATTTTCATCCTTTCTCATTTATTTAAAACTAATTTTCAATGTCATTAATAAAAGTAAAACTGTAAAAAAAAAAATTATACAATGCGTAAATGTTGAGAGTTAATTTTTTGAAACTAAGACTAAATTAGCACAATATATAAATGTTGAGAGTTAAAATTGCTATTATACCAATTTTAGAAGTTGTCAAGTATTCTTTAGGTTAATAATTTAACAACGGGTGATTAAAAAAGGTAAATTTTGAATAGTTGGGTGATCAAAAAAAAATCAAATAGTTGAATGACCATTTTATAATTTTTCATAGTTGAATAACAAAAAAAATAGTTGGGTGATATTTTCACTTAAAACTAAAAAACTATATTTTTTTTGGGTAAATTGCATCAATGTTACTAAACTATTAGTACTTTTACATTTTGTCACTCAACTTCAACAGTTACGAAATGGTCATTCAACTATTTAAAAGTATTCGTTTAAGTCACTGGGCTGTTAAAATCGTTGTTATATGGCCTTCTCTATTCGCACCGTTTGTATTTTTCTAAAGTTCAATTTTTCTCAAGAAATAGCTTTAAATGCCACCAATATGCGAATCAAAATCTAAACAGTTTTTTTCTTTAATCTTTGACATTGACTGTCAAATCGACTTGAACTTAAGGAATGTTCTTCTACTTATCGATGAATACTGATCTATCTTACTGATTATCAAATTTTTGCTTTGAGTTCGCTACTTGAAGTTTTTTAAAAAAAAATTAATAATCTAATAATTTAAATAATTTTTTAAAAATATTTTAATGACTTAAATAATTTTTTAAATAATTTAGTGATTTAAATAAAAATTTTAAATAATTTAATAATAATTTTGTAAAGTTGAATATCCTAAAATGTAAATTTAGTAATGGTTTAGTAATTTTTGGTAAGGTTTACCCATATTTTTTTTTTCACAATATTTTGAAAAACCAGTTTTTGCAAACCAAGCAGAAGATTCGGTGTTTATTTGGTTTCCTTTGCGGCAAGAAATACAGAGTAGAGATTAGAGAAGAAGGCAGGCAAGGCAAAGCAAGAAGAAAAGGCAGAGAGAGAAAAGGACTAAAATAGAAATGGACGTGATCAAAACACAGCAAATATCGTCTCGGCCGATTGAGAAGGTGATAGTCCACCCTTTGGTTCTCCTCAGTATCGTGGACAACTACAATCGCGTCGCCAAAGACACCCGTAAGCGCGTCATCGGAGTCCTTCTTGGCACCTCCTTCAAAGGCACCGTTGACGTCACCAACAGCTATGCAGGTTCCCCCTTGGTTTCTTGGAAATTCCTTCTAGATCTGCTTTGTTTTGATTTCTGATTTCGTAATGCTGTCTTCTGAAATCTTATCTTCTTATCCATGCAAGATTACTCCTTTTGAGATTAAATTTTGGGTTTTAGGGTTTTACTTTAAGGACTGTTGAGTTTGGGTTTAAGGCAATTTGTTAGGTTCCATGACCTAAATTTCCGTATTATTATTATTATTATTATTCAATTTTCAGTGCCTTTTGAGGAAGATGAGAAGGACCCGAGTATATGGTTCCTTGACCACAACTACCATGAATCAATGTTTTCAATGTTCAAAAGGATTAATGGTAACTCTTTTCTCAACTTGGCCAATTTTAATTTCTTATTTATTTCTCCTTTCTTGTTTTGGATGAGGGGAAGTTATATTCTTTCTCTGGATTTCTGAACCTATGAGATCTGTTGCAGCCAAGGAGCATGTTGTTGGTTGGTATAGCACTGGCCCAAAATTACGGGAAAATGATCTAGACATTCACAGATTATTCCACAAGTATGATTCTTTTGGGTTTCATTTCTTATTTAGCTTTTCATGTCATTTTGAAGTTCATTCCATTGATTGACTGCTTTTGGTGTTTCGGCTATGTCCCAAATCCTGTCTTGGTGATTATTGATGTCCAACCTAAGGAGTTGGGGATACCCACTAAGGCCTACTATGATGTTGAAGAGGTCAAGGAGGTATGGACAATTAGGATGCGCCTTCTGTGTGTGTGTGTGTAGCCAGAAGGGCTTAAACTGTTGAGGCAGATAGGCACCCCTTTGGATGTTAAATGAGACTGCAACTATAATAACCTTTCTCTAAAGAGTGCCACCTTTTGTTCATATTTGGTGAGCATTTGAACTAATACAGCAGTAATGTTGCAGAATGCTACTCAAAAGAGTCAAAAGGTTTTTGTTCATGTTCCATCTGAAATTGCTGCTCACGAAGTTGAGGAGATTGGTATGCCATTTGATGAAATTTGGTGTCATCTTTTCAGGATATTACCCTTGTGGTTAAGATAACCCCTTTTTCACCTGCAAACAGGAGTGGAACACTTGCTTAGGGATGTAAAGGATACAACAATTAGTACACTTGCAACTGAGGTTTCTTTTTTACTTCCGTCTCAACTTATTTTATTGTCAAATCTAAATACCTTCGTAATTAAAGCTTTTAGTTTTGTGGAAAATTGAAGCTCTATTTGAACAATGAGAAAAAGTGTGTACATATACCTTAGTCTTTTCTACAGGTCACAGGGAAACTCACAGCTTTGAAGGGTTTGGATGCGAGGTTACGGGAGATACGCGGTTACCTTGATCTTGTTATTGATGAGAAGCTTCCTTTGAATCATGAAATACTTTACCATTTACAGTTAAACTAAGTTGAGTGAAAGCTGAAAATGAAGCTAAAGATATTTTACAATTATGAACTTTAGGTTTTAATATTCTGGATTAGCTTAATGTATCTAGAATATGAAGTGGAGTATATATACTTGTGAATGTTTTCTAGTTAGTGTCCATCTTGCTCCTGGTCTGCTATGTTAAAACTACAGGATGTGTTCAACTTACTGCCAAACCTAAACGTAAATGATTTAATCAAGGCTTTTGCAGGTAATACAAAATTAACGAGTGTCAAAAATTGCTGAAAGTGCTCATTTTTCAGATTAGATGGCGATATTTGTTAAGTTTTGAAGTTCTGATCCAGATTTTCCGTTTATTGCATTACAAACAAATGATATGATGTTGGTTATGTATCTGTCGTCTCTCATTCGAAGTGTAATTGCACTCCATAACTTGATCAACAACAAGGTGAGAAACCAACTCGTAATATCACCATTATATTAGAACCATGCTGGAGCATGTGGATGGTGTTTTGACTGGCAACATTTGGTTTTCAGATGCTAAACAAAGAACATGAGAAAGCTGAGGATGCAAAGCCGGCAACTATCCAAGCTGCCAGTTGAAGCTGAATATCATCTTGGGTTTCATAGATTTGACATTCTTGAGATTTTGTATCCTTAGATCAGTCGGATATCCCCAGGCTCCAAACATGATATTTTATCCTCTTTGTTTTTCATACAACTGCAGACTGGTAATGAAGTGTCCCTCCATTAACGTTATACAGTATGTGGAAGCCAATCATTTGAGTTTTAGATACTGTGTTCTCCCCCACCCAACCCCCCCCCCCGGGGCCCAGAAAAAAAATTGTATTTAATTCGTAGCAGTTTGGGTTCTATCTGTTTTGATCATATAATTCACTTTAGGATACCTGAAGGTAATCTCAAAATTTTCTAAGGTTGCGTTTGGGAACTAGTATTTCAGAATTTGGATTAGATTTCAAAAATTATGTAAATTATTTAGAAATATATGTGATATTTATAAATTCATGGATTTGTTAGAAGCTTGTTTAATAATTTATTTTAAATCTTTAAAGTATTTTTAGATTCGATAAATTCATGTTTTTATGTCTTTTTTCTATATTGAATCTAATTTAGTTTGTCTACATTTTTATCATTTCCCTAAGTATAAAAAAAGAATGTTAACGTTGATAAAAAATGGTTGGCGGGGCCTGAAGCTGGAGGTCGACTTACAGCTGGGAATCGAAGTGAAGCAAAGAAAATGAAAATCTAAAAACATTGGCCCAATCGCTTATTCCTTTCTCTGGTTTTAAGGTTGGCACAAATTTAGTTATTTGTTGTCCGGCAACCTCGGGCAGGTTACCAACTCAAACCAAAAAAAGAAAACAATGAAATGCAGATAAAAGTCCAGGTTGGTTAGATTTAAAGGTAGAAAAAATGTAGTTTTATTGGATTTCATTTTTGACTTGTTCCAGTTTGGCTAGTTTTATTGGATTTCTTTTTTGACTTGTTCCAGTTTGGCTTTGGATAAATTGTGATTTTGTAGTCTGAAAGTATATTGATGCTGTTGATTCGGATATGTATTAATAACTCCTTTTCAACCTGGAAGAACCCCATCACCCGCAAATCAACTGCTCCCATAAAAGTTGGTTAGAAACAGAAGAGGAAAGTGCACGGAGGAGGGGGAGGGTGATCTTATTTTAATTGTACCAATGGCTCCAATTGAAGGTGTAATATAACTAATGCCACAACTGATGAAGTGGTGAGGACACTTCAATTCTTTGTCATTTGTCATTCAGTTAATGAGAAATAGGATTTGCTGTTCTATTTTTTTTTTTTTTTGGAGGGGCGGGGGAGGGAGATGGTAGCACGTGGTGGCGAAATCAGAACAATTTTTTAGGGGATCGAATAAAATTTTAATTTTTTATAGTCTATATCTTTATAAATTTTTAAAGAATTAAATCGAATTTTTATAATTTTAAGGGGGCTAAAGTACAATTTTACCTTTAATAATTTACAATTTTTAAAAAAATTTAAAAGCTTAAATAATAATTTTACATTTTATGGAAGGCCAGAGCAATGCTATCCCGCTCTAGATTCGCCACTGGTAGCACATTAGGGAGCTGCCTGAATGACAAGAAACTTGGGACAGGGAACTGATATTTTAGGCAAGGCATTATTTATTTTAGCTAAAAGCTACATATCATTGTTGATTTTAAGTTGAATCTGAATCATTAGGTTAATCTTGTAAGTCACAATTGCATGATGAATCCGCTTCTACTTATCACCCACTATGGAGTTAAAAAATATAGATGGTGCTTATATTTGCTCTACTTGTTTGGAGCTAGGTGTAATTTGTTTTACCATAAGGTGTCTATTAAATGTGTATGCATGCTGTCATTTGTTATTCATTGGCCCATTTTGCAGGTAATTAGACGTTTTGTTGGTTGTCAGGCTGACCTCTTTGTGTGTATAAGTTTGTCTACTTGTCCCCGGCAGTTCACTTTGTTTATATTACTCCCCTTTTTTACTTCTCGGCTCATAATTTCTTTGGATTTATTCCTTACAGAAGCTTCTTAACAAATTTGCAATAAGTAGACAGCTGTTTCGCAAGCTAATACTTTTGTCTTATTTCTTGTTTCTTCTAAAGAGGCATTCGCAGTATGTGAGAATTATTCACCTCCTTCAACATTCCTTCAGGTTCAAGTGCTCAACCCTCTATTGAGTCCCTGCCATAGAAGGGTTCATAAGATTTTTCTCTTGGACATCACTAAATTGTAGGAAACTTGTGTTGCAAGTCATAAAATGAAGAGGATTTGGAATAAAAACTTGAGGTGTGGAAAACACTTAAAAGATTTTAAGTTTACATCTAGGATATTACAAGTTATAAATAAAATAATGAAAATAGTATTATTGAGTATTATATATACATTATATGTTTTTCATCAAAGTAAGTATAACTTAATATATAATTTATAACATAAGTTATCTATTTATCATAACATAATAACTTTTCATGAAATCATATTTTTTCATTTCTAAACTTTTCAGTAAAGCTATGTAATTACATAAAATTTATTGCACCACCAAAATCCATATTAAGTGCAAATATTTTGACCACATATATAAAGCCCAATAGGTAATCCATCTATTCCCACCCAACTCAATTACATAAGTTATAAAAATTAGTTATTTAAATTTTTTATACTATATAACAATATCAGATTACTAACCTTGCAAACTATTAACACAAATTGTGCAGCTAATAATCAGGCAATTGCGAGGAGTTACTTAAATTATTCCATGAAGTTCATGTAAATAAACCTACGGACACTGAATGTACTTTTTTCATCTGGTATTTTTACACATACATACACACATATATATATATTTCTCTCCCAGAAGGACTGCAATTCTAGCTAGAACATGTAGAAACCGAGTTTGATCTTGAAAAAGATGAAGAAGTATTCAAGAACTGGATGCAATCTTCAATAGCTTCGGCATGATGAGACTCAGTAGATTCCGTCAATGAATGTGGCCTCGGCAGATTCGAAGAAGAAACCTTATGCCGACAGCTCCTTCGAATGGATTCAAAACGCAAAGCAGTTGCAACTTTAGCTCCGACACGCCCCAACAATGCTTTTGCTGGTATAAATCTTGGTCTTTTGACGAGCCTAAACATAAACATCCCAACGACGAGCATCCTGTTTCTGTTACCTGATCTTCTTCTGCAATTGCCACTGCCCCTTTTTTTCAGAAACATTATTGTTGGCCTTTGGTTGATGTCTGGATTGAAACTCACCTGCTTGTTTCTTCTTCTTCTTCTTCTTCTTCACATACAGAAATTTTGGGAAGATAGTAGAAAAAGGTTTTTCTAGGTATTTATGTTAGTAGTTTGCAATGTTATAAGTATTCTAAATTGCAAAGAGATACATAATTTAGAGAATTTAAATAAAAAATTCTTTATTATTTGTGTAATTAAATTAAGTGTTCAGCCCACTATGTAAGTGAGCTCTCCTTGTTGGTTCTATATATATCGGTCAAAAGATAAAGCGATATGGAAAGTGATTTACGCCTCAAATAAAAAGAAAAAAAGATAAAGCGATAAGGAAAATGATTCACGCCTCAAGATAAAAAAATCATGCAACAAAAGATAAGTTATTCATTGGAATGAGTAATTGGGTTTGTGAGGTGACCATAGATGTTGACAGAACATTTTGGCTAACTCTTTAACTCCACTTTTTCAACAGAGGTTTCAAAATTTTTCACATACAAAACGTGCATGAGCCATGCAGCAGCCGTGTTTGAATGTATAAATATTGCTATTTATCTTCAAAATTGTCGCATTAATGAAGCCAAACTCACCATCAGATAAAAAGATATGATACGCCATTGTTCGTCGGAATTAGGGTTCATCATTCATAGATTCTGATTTCAGGGTTCCATAATAGGGTTTAGTTCAACGTAGTAAGTTCGTAAGAAGAAGACTGGTAGGCGCAAAGAGGAAAAAGGGGACAGGCACTCACTGCTCTTTGTAGTAGTAACAAACAAGGAAAAGACAAGGGGACAAGCACTCAAATACTCCTTGTAGCAGCAGCGTTGCATTTGAGGTACAATGTCATAGCTTACCTTTTTTAGCTTTTATTGGCCATTCTAATCTTTGATCTGTTCTGGAAATAGAAGTGGTCCATTTTCTCGAATACATGTTTATTAGAGGGCTTCCCATTAAGCTCCCTTGTTAAAAAAAAAAAAAAAAAAAAAGAAAAATCCTTTATATTCTTTTGGAATTTTCTTATAATTTTCTTTTATTCTTTCTAAAATTTCTGGTATCCAATACTTCCTGAGAAAATTTTGATATTTCCACGTAATTTTTATACTCCATAATTATAAGTAATTTTTCATAATTTTTGTATCTCCTTAGAAATTTTACTGAGTTTTAGCACGGAATTAATTTTGGGTATAATTTTTTTGTATATATATATTAATAAATTTTAAAAATGAAAAATTTGTTATATATATTAATAAATTTAAAAATGAAAAATTAAATAAATAAAACAAAATTTATAAGACGAATAAATATTTGGTAGTCCCTCATATTTTTTGGTAATCTCACATAATTTTTGCACAACCTCAATATTTTGGAAATCCTCATATTTTAAGTAATCCCAATGTTTTTTTTCATATATATATATATATATATATATATATATATATATATTCTCTCATAATTTTGATAAAATTTTGATGGAATTCAGAAAAAATATTATGAAATATCAAAAAATATGAGGGAGAGGAATACCCATAAAATATTAATCCAAACAATTCTAAGAGTATATCAAAAATATATGAGGAAGTATATAAAATTATAAGAGATTATCAACTATTGATTCATTTTATAAAATTTATTTTATTTATTTAATTTTCGCTATTTTTAAATTTATCCTTATATATAATATTTTTAGTACCAGTATGTAAAATTAATAATTTAAAAATTATCATTCCGTTAGCAAAATTTTCTTAAAATTTATTAATATGTTAAATAATATTTTTCACTAAAAATATATTTTTTATCCCAAATCCTTACTTCGAAAGCATACAAAACAAATTATGAAAGAATACAAAAATTATGAGAGCATACCAAAAATATATGAGGGAGTGTAAAAATTATGAGGAAATATAAAAAAAATGAGGAAGTATAAAAAATTATGAGACTAGTACCAAAAATTTAAGAGGAATACCAAAATAATCCGAGGAAGAGCAAACAAAAATGGGGAATATAAAAAACTATAAGTTGTGTATCAAAATTTATGAGGGTATATAAAAAAACAATGAGGATACTAAAAATTAGGAAAGAATATCAAAATTTTTGAGGAAATACCAAAAAAATATAGAGAAAGTCCTAGAAATTATGAGGGAATATAAAAAAGACTGATGAAATACCAAAAATTAAGAGAATGTACCAAAAATAGAAGTGTTTATGGGTTGAGTTGAGTTCGGATCGGGTCTAAGCATGATATTAATATAATTTATGTTTATCCAAACCCGGCTTGACTTAAAATATGGGCCTAAAATTTTGCTCATGTCCGTCAATATTTACAAAAGACTAACCCAAACTCATTTTAGACACAACCATATTATTTTTAATTTTTTTTAAAAGTAATATATTATTTTAATTTAGTATTTAATAATTTTTATTTTATTTAAATTTTATATAATCATCTTAACATTATTTTAATGTTTACATTATAGTAGTATTATATATTTAGTATATATTTATTTTTTTAATATGTTGTAAATTATATAATATATAAAAATTCATAATATAAAGTATTATAAACTTTAAAATAAGTCGGGCTAGGGCCTTGAATGTTCAAGCCCGAGCCCGAGCTCGATCCTTATTTTAACAGGCTTAATTTTGTTGCCTAAGCCTATTTTTGGGGCCTAATATTTTTACCAAACCCTCCCATAATTGGCGACCTTGAAGCTTGGACGGATAGTCCAATTCATGAATAGATCTAACCGAAATTTATGAGAAATTACCAAATATTGGTTCATCTTATAAAATTCTATTTATTTAGTTTTCAATATTATTAATTTTATATACTCGAGATATAAATTTGAAAAATTAATACTTTAAAGATTACCAAATATTAGCATGAGAAAACAATAACTTAAAAGTTGCTAATTTTTCCATTACAAAATTCCATTGAAATTTTTAATATTAACAATAGTATATTTTTTACTCTAAAACTATAATTCGTTCTAAATCTTCATTTCGAAACCATAGTAAAATTTACCAAAATTATGAGAAATACAAAACATTATAATAGTGTGCCAAAATTCTGAAGAAACACTAAAACTTATAAGAAAGTACTAAAAACATGAGTGAGTACCAAAATTATGAGAGTCTACCGAAAGTTAGTTGGTACTGTTAAATTTATTTAATCTTTCAAAATTTTAAAAATTAGCATTATATATAATTTATTCAGTACTAAATATTAGCATGAAAAAGGTAATTTATAGGTTAACCAATATTTTTCATTACGAAATCTTATTGAAATTCCTTAATATTCAAAATTTATATTTTTTACTTCAAAATTATATCTCGTTTTAAAACCTCATTTCGAAACCTACAAAAAATTATAATGCAATACCAAAATGTAAAAAAATTATGAGAATATACAAAATATTATGAGAGAATACAAAAAATATGAGAAAGTACAAAATTTCTAAGACTATACCAAAATTCTAAGGAACACAAAAATATAATGAAATATTAAAATTATGAGAAAATACCAAAATATTTGAAGGATACTAAAATTTAGGAGGAAATACCAAAAAATAAAGGAGTGAAAAAGAAGAAGGACAAAAAATTGGTTGGTCTTATTAAAATTCTTTCATTTATTTAATTTATCATATTTTTAAACCTTATCATTACATAGAAAAATTCCGTACCAAACAATAGCATGAAAAAATAATAATTTAAATGTTACAATTTTTATCCATCTACAAAATACCAATGAAATTTATTAATATTCAAAAATAAATTTTTTTACTTCAAGATTATATTTCTTGTTCCAACTTCCATATTCTCATTTGGAATCTGTACCAAAATTCAAAGACCATAACAAAAATTATGAGAGAGTATCAAAAATTATAAAGGTGTATTAAAAATAATGAAGGAATACCAAAAATGAGGAAATATCAAAATTATAAGAGAAATACAAATGGTTATCGTCACTAAAACTCCATTCGTCATCAATAATTTCATTCGAAAAATGAATAGCTCTTCATTAGTGCCTTCATCTATTTCTATTTTGAGTATATTTTAGAGTAACAAATGATTTCATGAGTCGGTTTGGACTTGTGTTGTCTTAAATTATATATATATATATATATATATATATATATATATATATTATTTTTCATTGTTTAATAAATATTCAGTTTTAAAAGTTTTTGTCTACTTCCGTTGCACATTTTTTAGTCTTACTCATGCATTTAGTCTAGCTTTTGCAAATAATTTTAAGAATGGTTTTATCGTTGTCATATTCAATTTGGTGGATACTAGATTCTTTTGTTGATTTTTTTTTTGTCGCGTTGGACCTTCCTGGACTTACCGTATTAAGAGCTTACAATCACTCTAAAATTGTTTATTTGAATTGTGACAAAGTTAATTGTTAATGTAGTATAACGTTCATTTAATTATCAGATTAAAACCTTTATTGTTTCTTTCTCAAAATATATAGTCTCAGAATAAATTAACGAATTTCCTTTTAAAAAGTAAATGTAATTTATAAATCCGAAATGAGTTCCACGTGAGATAAGCAATGGAACATCACTGTTTTCGATCATAAATCCAAGTCTTCTTGGTTTTAGGCCAAAAAGTGGGCTGAGCTAAGGCTTAAGCCTTAAAGTTTATCAATCCATGCATGGATTTGACCTTAATATATGATTTGGCATAAACCTCACAGGATTAATATAATTTTTTATAAAAAAAAAATGAGACATGATTATCCACTTGAAATCAAATTGCATGTGTTATCCAACAAGGCAATTCAAGGTTTGATTCTATTCCGAGCATATCCACTTGAAAACCAAGCTTGATTTGTCTCTATACGCAACTCCAGATTTTATTTCCAAAAAAAACCAACACAATTGGAATGTAAAGGAGAAACAATGCCAGATCCAATGGTCAATTTATTTCCTTTATAAATTGAAGCTAACAGATGTCTTACTCAATTAATAAGTTAATTTCTTAAAGAAAAAGAACACACAAAGATTATTTCAAACTGTACCAAAACAAGCAAAGGAAAGCATATTCATGGAATATCCCAATATTTCCACAGTTTTATATTTTCTTCACATAAAAACATATATAATTATAGAAATAAATCCATTTGACAGAAATCTCCTTTGTGTCAGATGTTTGTTTGTAATTAAAGGATGATCGAACTGGTTCATTGCAAATATGACAATGTACTCGATCGAGATCAGTATTATATATATTTACTAATTTTAAGCCATTTATTAATGTATAAATTAATTATAATATTAAGAGCCATCAAAATCTGTCAATTTTGAATTTAATAATTAGTTATATAATATTTAACATATAAAATAATTCATATACTTTTAATTAATAATATAGTGTAAATTAGTACTTATATAGTACGGATTTATTGTATTTAAATTAAAAATATATTTAATTAATTAATATTTTTTTAAATATAAAATATTTGCACATAATCATTTATCGACTTTTGGTGACTAAGTGCACTATATTGGAATCAACCCCATTTATTTGCAAAATTCAGTATTAGTACAACATAGTAGTATTAATATTGTATTAGAAGGCAAAATTAAGTGATGTGGCAAAAACACTTCTTGCATAAAGAGTTTTTAGGTGACGTGGTAGGAGAGGGGTGAAAATGCACATTGTTTATTATGATGGTCAAATTTGTGATATCGGAAATTGTGTCTGTCGAAAACATTTTTTTGAAAAACGGGGGTCGACTTTTTATTTTGAAAATGAAAACGAACAGAGGAGTCGCCACCAATCCTTTTTGATGAGGTGTGATCGGGTCACCTCGTAAAAGTGGTTGTTTTTAAGAAATGTTTTGATTTATTTAAACAACGATTTTGGTCCACGAAATTCAAAAAAATGGGTTCGGGAGTCGGTTACACACGAGGAAGGATTAGCACCCTCGTCACGCCCAAAAATTGGTACCTAGTTGATTAATTAGTGTCTAAGTGTCGAAAATTGAAAACTTGAATGACTTTGAAATACAATCCCTCTTTTGTAAAAAAAAAAAACACTCAAACGTTAAAGACCTTCTCGTCTCAAAGTGATAAAATGTCACATCCAGTAAATTAGGACACGACATCTCGAACTTTTGAGAATGAGCTTGCCTTTTATTTAAAATTCGTGTATTTTAACTTTTTAAAAGGGTATTCAATTATTTAGAGTAAACGAGAAAAATCGAAACCCAGTAAGTTAGGGCACGATATCTCGAACTGCCAAATACCGAATATTGCCTTTGTTTGCAAAAATCTCATCTCGAGGTAACAAGATGTCATATCCAGTAAGTTAGGACACAACATCTCGTATCTCCGAGAATAAGCACTTTTATTTGAAAACCCGTATTACGATTTAAAAGAATATGTTGTTATTTAGGTTAAACAAGAAAAATTGAAACTCAGTAAGTTAGGGCACAATTTCTCGAATTTCTAAATACGAAATATTGCCTTTATTAGAAACCTTTTTTATGCCTCAAGTAAAATTAATGTAACACCAATTCGTTGTAAATATAAAAAGAAATCACGATGATAATATGCATAACAAAACGATGAATGCACTAACACGAATGACAATAAGGAATACGAGAATATAATAAATGGATAAATAAGATAAGCAAACTGATTATCAATAGTAAGGAAAACTACAAAATTAAAACAAAAGTAAATAAACATGTAAACATATAGTACATAAAATGGTTTAAAAATAATGTCAACAATATTAATAATAATAGTAATAAATAATCTAAGGCTTGGAGCTAAAAAAAGGTAAGAATAAATAAATAATAATGAAATAATAAATAAAAATAATGATGGTGATAAAAATGATAATAGTGATATTAGTAATAATAATAATAATAATAGAAAATAATAGTACATTAATAATAATAATATATGTTAATAACAATAATAATATATATAAAAATAGGAAATAATAATATGTTAATAAAAATAATAGTAGTAGTAATAATAATAATAGTAAGAATAATAATGATAATATAACTAAAAATAATAGTAATGAAAAAAAATAATAATAAGTAAAATGATAAAATCACTTAGTTTTAATAATAAAATATCAAAATAACGAAAAAGGATTAAATTGAATTTAAAACCGAAAGTTTGAAGGGAAATTCAAAATAAAAAGAAAAAGGAGGACCTATCTGAACACGCGCATAACATAGGGGGACCAAAAGGGAAATAACCCCCTTCCCCCCAAAACAAACAGTTTCAGTAGGGACCGAACTAGAATCCAGGCAAAATTCGGGGCCAAAATTGAAAAAATCAAAAAACTTGATTACAAAGTAATAAAAAGGAGGAAGGACCACGCACGCAAATTCTCCATTTTCCAAAAACACGCGGATCTTAGGGGCCAATTTTGCCCGGTCTTGCCGAGTCTCGACTTTTCTAGCGCTTCTCTTCTTTAGGTAGCCTCGTTCAGCCCACTGCATCTTGTTGCTTTAATCTGCTCCACCGCTCCGCTGCAACTTTGGAGAGATAAAGTTTGTTTTGATCTGCTCTACTGCAACTTCAGAGAGATAAGACTTGTTTATTCATAGCTTCAATCTGGTCCACTGTAACTTCAGGGGAATAAGATTTGCTATCTTCAATCTGCTCCACTGTAACTTCAGGGAGATAAAATCTATGAATTTCCAGCCTGTTACCCTATTGCTTAGGGGGTTAAGGCTCATCGTCTTTGATATGTTCCCCTACTGCTTAGGGTGATAAGATCTGTGATTCCCAACCTGTTACCCTATTGCTTAGGGGGTTAAGGTTTTCCTGTATTTGATCTACTCCACTATTGCTTAAGGAGGTAAGATCTGTAATTTTCTGCCTGTTACCCTACTATTTAAGGGGTCAAGACTTACTGTCTTCGATCTGCTCTGCTACTGCTTAGGGAGATGAGATCTATAATTTTCAGCCTGTTACCCTACTACTTAGGGGGTCAAGGCTTACTATCTTCGATTTGCTCCGCTACTGCTTAGGGAGATGAGATCTGTAATTTTCAGCCTGTTACCCTACTGCTTAGGGGGTCAAGGCTTACTGTCTTCAATCTGCTCTGCTACTGCTTAGGGAGATGAGATCTGTAATTTTTTACCTGTTACCCTTACTGCTTAGGGGGTCAAGGCTTACTGTCTTCGATCTACTTCGCTACTGCTTAGGGAGATGAGATCTGTAATTTTTTGCCTGTTACCCTACTGCTTAGGGGGTCAAGGCTAGTGAATTCGATCTGTTTCCCTACTGCTTAGGGTGATAAGATCTGTAATTTTTAGCCTATTACCCTACTACTTAGGGGGTTAACGCTCACTGTTTTTGATCTGCTCCGCTACTGCTTAGGGAGATGAGATCTGTAATTTTCAGCCTGTTACCCAACTGCTTAGGGGGTCAAGGCTTACTGTCTTCGATCTGCTCCGCTACTACTTAGGGAGATGAGATCTGTAATTTTTAGCCTGTTACCTTACTGCTTAAGGGGTCAAGGCTTACTGTCTTCGATCTACTCTGCTACTACTTAGGGAGATGAGATCTGTAATTTTCTTCCTGTTACCCTTACTGCTTAAGGGGTCAAGGCTTACTGTCTTCGATCTACTCCGCTACTGTTTAGGGAGATAAGATCTATAATTTTTTGCCTGTTACCCTTACTGCTTAAGGGGTCAAGGCTAGTGAATTCAATCTGTTTCCCTACTGCTTAGGGTGATAAGATCTGTAATTTTTAGCCTGTTACCCTACTACTTAGGGGGTTAAGGCTCACCTTCTTCGATTTGCTCCGCTACTGCTTAGGGAGATAAGATCTATAATTCAACCTGTTACCCTAATACTTAGGGGGTTAAGGCTTACAAATTCACCGATCTAGGGACATGACCTGTAAAGTCGGTTTCATGTATCTATGCTTATGCCAAATAATTAGGATACTATGATCGAAATGAATCGAATGCACCTAACTAGATGTTTTATGAATGATCTATAAATGCATGAGTGCAACATGTTATGAGAATGACCCCTTTTTAATATTTGGGTTGCCATTACTCTTTGTTCATCAAGGTTCTATCATTGAAACAATATCCTATTTTCTTGTTCAGCTTAGTTCTTAGACAGAAAACTTGAAGGGGTAGACCCAATTTAAACTCTTCTTTCTCAAGTATCTCCAATCCTTAGGTTTGATTAGTTCTAAATAATAGCCCTGTTTCAAGTTCCTGTACTATTTAGAGACTTTCAGAGTAATATGCAGAACTCCTTTTGTGAAAGTGTCATTAGTCCATTAATCATCATTTCGATGCAAAATGCTTGAAAAAGATCATAACAATGACAAAACTTGAAATTTGTCAAAAACAAAATTTGAAGGGAATAGATTAATCACAGACAACAAACATTGCTGGAATACAAAATGAGTAAAAGGAAAATAGGTGTCCCAGATATCGCAGCATGAGCTTCTTTGTACGAACTTCTTGAGGACCCTTTTTTGAGCTCAATATGTGTTTAGGGGATCTAGCGTACTCTTATTGATGCCCTAAGACGTAACATCTCTCTGACTTGTTAATTCAGGCATCGCAAGACTACCGCATGCCCCGTCTTTGATCAAAACTTGAATCGCCCTTTACGAGTTTTCAATTCAAATCCCTTTGGTCTTAATGTGCTTTTTGCGAGTTTTCACCCTAGCCTCTCCCTTTTTTTTAGGCGAAGTATTTTTTAACCGAATCTGAATTCACAGGATTGGGTAAAGTCTTGCCATCCATTTCGGTCAATATCAACGCTCTTCCAGAAAAAGCCTTCTTCACCACATAAGGTCCTTCCCAATTCAGCATCCATTTTCCTTTGAAATCCTTTTGTATAGGCAGGATCTTTTTTAATACTAGGTCTCCCTTGTGGAATGCTCTAAGATGAACCTTTTTGTTGTAAGCTTGCATCATCCGTTTTGGTACATCTGACCATGACGGATAGCTCTTAGCCTTTTTTCTTCAATCAAATTCAACTGATCGTATCGAGACTGGATCCATTCTGTTTCATCCAACTTCACTTTTGCCAAAACTCTGAGGGAAGGAATCTCGACTTCGATGGGTAAGACTGCCTCCATTCCATAAACCAATGAGAAAGGCGTTGCTCCGATAGAGGTCCTGATAGATGTTCGATAAGCATAAAGGGCGAATGGTAACTTCTCATGCCAATCTTTATAAGTTCCAATCATCTTTCCCATAATCTTCTTGATGTTCTTATTGGCTGCCTCGACTGCACTGCTCATCTTCGGGCGATACGGTGACGAGTTGTGGTGCCTGATCTTGAACTGACTGCAGACCTCTGCTATCGTGCTGTTGTTCAAATTCAATGCATTGTCAGATATGATCTTTTCTGGCATTCCATATCGACAGATAATTTCCTTTTTCAGGAACTTGCTAACTGCCGATTTTGTAACATTGGCATATTAAGTGGCCTCTACCCACTTGGTGAAGTAATCGATGACCACAAAGATGAATCGATACCCATTTGAAGCTTTTAACGAAATTGGCCCAATCACATCCATGCCCCACATCGAGAAAGGCCATGGAGAAGTCATAACATACAGAAGTGAAGAAGGCACATGAATCTTGTCTCCAGAGATTTGGCACTTATGACATCTTTTGGCGTAGTTAATACAGTCTCTTTCCATGGTGGACCAATAATAACCAAACCTCATAATTTTCCTGGCCATTGTAAAACCATTAGCGTGTGTTCCACAGATGCCCTCATAGACTTCTTCCAAGATTTTCTTAGCTTCTATAGCGTCCACACATCTTAATAGCACCTGATCCTTCCTTCTTTTGTAGAGGATCTCTCCGTCTAAGATGTAATCGCTGGCCGGTCTTCTCAACGTCCTTTTGTCGTTCTCAGTAGCTTGATCAGGGTACTTATGATTCTTCACATATCACAGTATATCGTGGTACCAAGGATGATTATCCTTTTTTTCTTCTTTTTCGATGTTGTAAAAATGAGCTGGAGCCTCGTAAATACTCATTTAAATTGGTTTCACATCCTTTTGTTTGTTCACCTTGATCATAGAAGCTAAAGTTGCTAGGGCGTCAGCCATCTGATTTTCTTCTCGCGGGAGGTAGCAGAAGACAATATCATCAATTTCTTTAATTAATTCAAGGATCAGACTTCAGTAATTGATCAACTTGGGGTCTCTCGTCTCCCATTTTCCTTTGAGTTGATAAATCACTAGTACGGAATCTCCATATACCTCTAACACCTTGATTTTACGTTCTATAGCTGCGCGAATTCCCATGATGCATGCTTCGTATTCGGCCATATTATTTGTACAGTCAAAATCCAATTTACAAGTGAAGGGATAATGGTCTCCGTTTGGGGATACCAAGACTGCCCCAATTCTGTTACCCATAGCATTTAATGTAACGCCCCAATTTTCGAGAATCCTGTGACTGTTGGCATAGGTTTAATTATGTTAGTGGGCCTCTAGAAAGCCCAAGCTTAAGATAGAACCCGGCAATTTTAGTTAATTTTTGTTCCATAAGAAAAAGGGGGTGAAATTATGAAATAGGACCTATGTGAAAATGTTTGAAAATGCTATAGGCTAAATTGAAGTGGCCAAATAAATAGGAGTGCAAAATAGGAGGATTTACATGACAAACCTCCCATTTTACATGAAGTGGCCAGCCATCATGTTGTTGTAGACAAAATGTACACTTGATATCCATAATTTATGGTACAAATTGATATAAATTGATAATAGGTTAGGTAAATATTCCATGATAATGGGTTAGGTAAATGTTTCATGATAATAGGTTAGGTAAATGTTCCATGATAATGGGTTAGGTAAATGTTTCATGATAAGAATATCATGTCTTTTGTATTAAAGAATTAAATGGATGAAATATGAAGTTTTATTAAAAGAAAAAGGGGTGAAAAGAACAAAGTTTTGTCCATCTTTGTTCATCATAGCTGAAAGTTAGAGAAGAGAAAGGAGAGGAGAAAACTCTTGAGTATTCGGTCATTAGGAGGAGGAAAATTGAAGGTAAGTTCTTGGTACCTTGCTTTTATTTTGAGGTTCATGAGTTCTTCTTGATTCTACCTTAACTCTTGAAGTATATTTTGATTTTTGGTTGTGTTGTGAGCATTTGGTCATGAATTAAAATGAAGGAAATGGTTGTTGTTTCATGTTCTTTTGATGAAAAATGGAAGATATGTGAAGTTGAGCCAAACAAATGAGCATGCATGTGCCTTAGATGCTAAAGGGAAAAATCGGCTAACATGTTGTGCTTTGAAATGATGAAATAGAGATTATGCTTAAGTAAAAATCATAGATATGTGATGATTGATTGGTGATATACATGTTTAAATAACATGCATGCAAGATAGGTGTATGAAAGAGTGATTTGGTAATAAATCTGCTTGGGACAGCAGCAGTAACGTGACTTTGGAAAATCACCATAAATTGTGGGAGATGAGTTAGAAGGTGAATAAATTATGTAATTAAAGCTTATTGAGTCTAGTTTCTAATGAAATAAACAAGAACATATTTTAAATTCTGTACAATGAGAAATTTGATTCGTAATGAAGAGTAGTCAGATTAGTCAAACAGTGAAACATGGGAAACTTTGAGAAAAATCTGGTATTGATTGGCTAAACCAAAAATTCTAAAAATTTTATGGATAGAAGATATATGAGTCTATTTTCAAGGAAAATTAGCGGAACTTGATTTGGAGTTTTTTAGCTCCAGTTATAAATGATTTAGTAACTGTTGCTCAGGAAGATAGCTTGCAGTGAAATTATGATTATGTGGTAAACATTGACAAAAATTTGTTAATGAGTTGCTTATTGTTTTCTTATAAGCTTACAATGATCTGTAGGTGTGGTTGGCCGAATATTGTAAGGGGTTAATATGTAGTTTGTATTTGAATAGTTACATTAAGGTGTTAGTAATCCAATTGTAGGCGGTTTGTGTGCGGATCTCGTCAGCATATCGTCGCAAACATGTGTGTAACTAACACCCTCTTTCTTAGTCTAGATCGGCAAAAGCCGAAAAGCCGAAATGCCGAAAACCGGTATTTTGTAGATTTGCGAAAAAGTCGAATGCTCGTGAGGTAAATCGATTAATGTTTTTGGTAAGCTGCAATGTTTGACCGCAAAGTGCATGATTTACGTGCCTCGATATTTTTGGGCTTAATGGGCCAAAATCGGAATGATGGACCAACGGGCCCAATTGATAAGAACCCTCGATGCGTGATTACATTAGTACGTGAAAAGTAGGAATATGCATGAAAACCCTAAAAGCAGCTAAATTACTATAATACCCCTATATATGGAAAATTACTGTTATACCCCTAGGTGCAAAATTACCAAATACCCCTAGGTTAAATTGACCTAAATGCATGTTTGATTGTTGTTATTTATTGCATGCCATGTTGTTATTATCGATGCATGGGATTGGGATATTGACGGAAGAAGTAATTGAAAGTGGCTTGTCCACGTCTTGGAGGCTTTGCCTCAATTTATCGATAATCGAGCGACAAGGCAAGCAATCGTGGAGTGTTAAATGGGTGGGTTGAGCTATTCCCACATGGAGTGTATGGTGGTACGGGTGGAGTGTAGTGGTTGGTGGGTTGAGTAGTCTTCCCAAATGGGCTTGCATATGCTTACGATGTTGCATGTATTTTGAAATGGGCCTATGGGCCATCTTGTTATCTGAATAAGGGCTAAGGCCCGCTTTATTATAATCTGAAAAGGGCTCGCCCAAGACCACTATTACCCAAATGGGCTTGCATATGTTTACCGATGTTGCATGTATTTTGAAATGGGCCTATGGGCTATATTGTTATCTGAATAAGGGCTAAGGCCCGCTTTATTGTAATCAAAAGGGCTCGCCCAATACCATTTATTACTGAATGGGCTTAGGCCCAATGGGCTTGAGTGACTTGGACTTTGAATGGGGTTTCCTTACACACGAGTTTCCCCAAACTCACCCTTTTATTTTCATCCACGCAGAAATCCCCAACCATAGTGGGCTTGAAGTCGTGAGGGAATTCGGAGTGGCCACCGCTCGAAAGTTTGATTTTCTTCGGTGAACTGGACATCCTTTTAATTACGTTTGAGGTTTTGGGCTTTTAAATGTAATAAGGCCGCTTATTTATTTTTATGGTTTTAATATGTATTACTAAGATAGGTATTACTTATTTTAACTATTGAAACTGGATAGCTTTAGGCGCGTTTTCAAAAACAACAGTTGATTTCAAAATAACACGACAACAAGCAAAGCTTCCGCAATGAAAGTATTTTCCAAAATTAATCACTTTTCCTAAAATGACTTAATCAAATCAGTTTCTAGAAATATCCATGACGTTAAGGTGTGGCAATGGCGATATGCATGTCTAGGATTGGATCCGAAGGAGCTTGGTATTAGCGGTCAGATGGACTCACCACCTCTTTTCCGGTTTCCTACGGTGCACGACTTCCATTCATTTTAATCCTTAATGAATTAATCTTTTGAACATCAGGTACGATTTTCTGGACTTAGAATGGAAATTTTTTTTTTTTACGTTTTTAATGTGGCATGCCGGATCCGGCCATAACTTCTAGGCCGGGTTTGGGGTGTTACATTTAGTGGTATCAGAGCCCAGTTACAACAACTCAGCTGTGGAATGGGTTTACAAAATTTAGATCTTCGAAAACAAAAATTTTATAAAGATTGCGAAAAACGCGATTTTTAAAATTTAGATCTTTAGAAGGTTGCATTCCGAATCCCCGGCTCAAGTCTGTAAGTATTCTGAATTTTTCTGAATATTTTCCTGAATTATCTGTCTGTACTGAAACCCTACTAGGACACTCTAGATAGGATGATAATAAAACCATAGGAAAATCTGATAAGAGACTAAAACTGTAGCTAGACTTCAATTCTGTGAAAACAAACTCTGAACTACTGTCTGATTCATAAAACATCTGTAACAAACACTGGAATATTAATTGATGCATAAAAATTCGTAATCAAGATAATACGATATGAGTACAAGAGGCCGTGGACGGGGTCGAGGAAGTGCTCGAGCGAGATCTTCGTCTTTGAGACATATGTCGACGGTGGATGCACCGGTACCACTGGCAATAGAGGTAGAGTCTTATGGCCGCAGCGCCGAGGATGATGCCCCATCACGAGCAATGCTTCAGATTCGGAAAGGGTTGCGGGGCAAGTGCGGCAATGGAGTTCGGGATCTATTTCGAACGACTTGAGCTAACTAACAGAGATCTTTAAGGGCGTGTCTGGTATAGCCCCGAATGTGGCGGAATATTGGTTGGAGGCCACAGAACGGATTATGGGTGACTTGCACTGCTCTGAGGAGATTGTGAGTGGGGTATCTGTACTAAGTCCTTTGGGTCACTCGGTTGGGGTAGACAAACTGTATAGGGATGTACCCTTAGAAACTCAAGGTAGGATTTTCCCTAGAGATCTGATGGATTTACCGTTCGGAGAGTTTGATCTCATTTTAGGAATGGACTGGCTTGTTAAGCATAAGGCGACCCTGGATTGTGCTGCTAAACGCATGGTGTTAAGGACCACAAAGGATGAGGAGCTTATAGTGATAGGTGAGCGAAGGGAATTATTTGTTCAATGTGGTGTTGGCTTTAAGAGCCGAAAAGTAGATTCAGAAAGGTTGTGAGGTCTATTTGGCATTTGTAAGTCAGTGAGAAGTGGAGGGACTGACAGTGGATAAGGTTAGGACCGTAAAGGAGTTCCAAGATGTTTTTCCGGAGGAGCTTCTAGGATTGCCTCCGAACCGAGAAGTTGAGTTTGGAATAGATTTGTTGCCTGGAATGGCGCCCGTGTCCATCGCACCGTATAGGATGGCACCGAAGGAGTTAGTGGAGTTAAAGGTTCAAATTCAAGAGTTGTTGGATAGGGACTTTATTAGGCCAAGCGTGTCTCCATGGGGAGCACCGGTGTTATTCGTGAAAAAGAAGGATGGTAATGCAGATGTGCATTGATTATCGCTAGTTGAACAAACTGACGATTAAGAATAAGTATCCACTGCCAAGGATTGACGATCTGTTCGACTAGCTTAGAGGAGGTTCTGTATTTTCCAAGATTGACCTTCGATCTGGATATCATCAGTTAAGGGTCAAGGAGGCAGATATCCAAAAGACGACATTCAGGACTCGGTATGGTCATTACGAGTTTCTGGTTATGCCATTTGGACCGATTTAATGCTCTCTGGCGTTTATGGATCGATGAATCGTGTGTTCCAAACATGTTTGGATCGGTTCATAGTCGTCTTTATTGACGATATCCCGGTATATTCTCAAACCAAGTGAAACATGATGAGCATCTCCGTATAGTCTCATGAGTGTTAAGGAGAAGGAACTCTTTGTAAAGTTCAGCAAGTCGAACTTTGGTTGAGGAGGTAGCCTTCTTAGGACATGCGGTCTCTGCCGAGGGATTAAGGTGGACCTCGAAAAATTGAAGCGATTTTGGAGTAGAAGCCGCCTAGGTCGATGTCGAAATATGGAGTTTCCTAGGACCGCGGGGATACTATAAAAGGTTTGTGGAAGGTTTTTCGTGATGGCAGCACCTCGACAAAACACATAAGGAAAGGAGTACCGCTTTGTATGGACTAAGAAACAGCAGGAAGCTTTTGAGAAGTTGAAGAAAGTTACGATCAAGCACTTGTGTTAATTTAGCCGAGTCCAGGAATGATTTTATCAGGTGCAATGACGCATCACACGTGGGTTTGGATTGCGTGTTAATGCAAGAGGGTAAGGTGGTCGCATATGCACCACGATAGCTTAAGCCTCATGAGGGAAACTATTTGACTCATGATTTAGAGTTGGCAGCAGTGATATTTGCACTTAAGATTTGGAGACATTTCTTGTACGGAGAAAGGTGTATTATATACACTGACCATAAGAGTCTTAAGTATTTGTTGACTCAGAAGGAGCTGAACCTTAGGCAAAGGAGATGGATTGAGTTGCTTAGGGATTATGACTGTTCGATCGAGTATCACCCAAGCAAGGCTAATGTGGTAGCCGATGCTCTAAGTCGTAGATTTGTATCTGATCTGAGAGCAATGTCTGCTCGTTTGAGTCTGTATGATGATGGAAGTCTGTTGGCTGAGTTGCAAGTGAGGCCAACCTGGGTGGATCAGATTAAGGAAAAATAGTTGAACGATGAGTCTTTGGTCGCTCGTTTTCAACAAGTTAAGAAAGGGAAAATTCGAGTTTGAGAGCCGAAGAGACGATGCAACAAAGAATACCCTCATCTGTTTGATTAGGTAAATTTCGAGGACGAAATTTCTTTAAGGAGGGTAGAGTTGTAACGCCCAATTTTCGAGAATCTGTGGATGTTGGCATAGGTTTAATTATGTTAGTGGGCCTCTAGAAAGCCCAAGCTTAAGATAGAACCCGCAATTTTAGTTAATTTTGTTCCATAAGAAAAGGGGTGAAATTATGAAATAGGACCTATGTGAAAATGTTTGAAAATGCTATAGGCTAAATTGAAGTGGCCAAATAAATAGGAGTGCAAAATAGGAGGATTTACATGACAAACCTCCCATTTTACATGAAGTGGCCAGCCATCATGTTGTTGTAGACAAAATGTACACTTGATATCCATAATTTATGGTACAAATTGATATAAATTGATAATAGGTTAGGTAAATATTCCATGATAATGGGTTAGGTAAATGTTTCATGATAATAGGTTAGGTAAATGTTCCATGATAATGGGTTAGGTAAATGTTTCATGATAAGAATATCATGTCTTTTGTATTAAAGAATTAAATGGATGAAATATGAAGTTTTATTAAAAGAAAAAGGGGTGAAAAGAACAAAGTTTTGTCCATCTTTGTTCATCATAGCTGAAAGTTAGAGAAGAGAAAGGAGAGGAGAAAACTCTTGAGTATTCGGTCATTAGGAGGAGGAAAATTGAAGGTAAGTTCTTGGTACCTTGCTTTTATTTTGAGGTTCATGAGTTCTTCTTGATTCTACCTTAACTCTTGAAGTATATTTTGATTTTTGGTTGTGTTGTGAGCATTTGGTCATGAATTAAAATGAAGGAAATGGTTGTTGTTTCATGTTCTTTTGATGAAAATGGAAGATATGTGAAGTTGAGCCAAACAAATGAGCATGCATGTGCCTTAGATGCTAAAGGAAAAATCGGCTAACATGTTGTGCTTTGAAATGATGAAATAGAGATTATGCTTAAGTAAAATCATAGATATGTGATGATTGATTGGTGATATACATTTTAAATAACATGCATGCAAGATAGGTGTATGAAAGAGTGATTTGGTAATAAATCTGCTTGGGACAGCAGCAGTAACGTGACTTTGGAAAATCACCATAAATTGTGGGAGATGAGTTAGAAGGTGAATAAATTATGTAATTAAAGCTTATTGAGTCTAGTTTCTAATGAAATAAACAAGAACATATTTTAAATTCTGTACAATGAGAAATTTTATTCGTAATGAAGAGTAGTCAGATTAGTCAAACAGTGAAACATGGGAAACTTTGAGAAAAATCTGGTATTGATTGGCTAAACCAAAAATTCTAAAAATTTTATGAATAGAAGATATATGAGTCTATTTTCAAGGAAAATTAGCGGAACTTGATTTGGAGTTTTTTAGCTCCAGTTATAAATGATTTAGTAACTGTTGCTCAGGAAGACAGCTTGCAGTGAAATTATGATTATGTGGTAAACATTGACAAAAATTTGTTAATGAGTTGCTTATTGTTTTCTTATAAGCTTACAATGATCTGTAGGTGTGGTTGGCCGAATATTGTAAGGGGTTAATATGTAGTTTGTATTTGAATAGTTACATTAACGTGTTAGTAATCCAATTGTAGGCGGTTTGTGTGCGGATCTCGTCAGCATATCGTCGCAAACATGTGTGTAACTAACACCCTCTTTCTTAGTCTAGATCGGCAAAAGCTGAAAAGCCGAAATGCCGAAAACCGGTATTTTGTAGATTTGCGAGTGTGCGAATGCTCGTGAGGTAAATCGATTAATGTTTTTGGTAAGCTGCAATGTTTGGACCGCAAAGTGCATGATTTACGTGCCCTCGATATTTTTGGGCTTAATGGGCCAAAATTGGAATGATAGACCAACGGCCCAATTCGGTAAGAACCCTCGATGCGTGATTACATTAGTACGTGAAAAGTAGGAATATGCATGAAAAACCCTAAAAGCAGCTAAATTACTATAATACCCTATGTATGGAAAATTATTGTTATACCCCTAGGTGCAAATTTACCGAAATACCCCTAGGTTAAATTGACCTAAATGCATGTTTGATTGTTGTTATTTATTGCATGCCATGTTGTTATTATCGATGCATGGGATTGGGATATTGACGAGGAAGTCTTGAAAGTGGCTTGTCCACGTCTTGGAGGCTTTGCCTCAATTCTATGATAATCGAGCAAAGAAGGTCAAGCAATCGTGGAGTGTTAAATTTGGGTGGGTTGAGCTATTCCCCACATGGAGTGTATGGTGGGTACGGGTGGAGTGTAGTGGTTGGTGGGTTGAGTAGTCTCCCAAATGGGCTTGCATATGCTTCTTGATGTTGCATGTATTTTGAAATGGGCCTATGGGCCATCTTGTTATCTGAATAAGGGCTAAGGCCCAGTTTATTGTAATCTAAAAGGGCTCGCCCAAGTACCACTGCTACCCAAATGGGCTTGCATATGTTTCTTGATGTTGCATGTATTTTGAAATGGGCCTATGGGCCATCTTGTTATCTGAATAAGGGCTAAGGCCCGGTTTATTATAATCTGAAAAGGGCTCGCCCAGACCACTGTTACTGAATGGGCTTAGGCCCAATGGGCTTGAGTGACTTGGACTTTGAATGGGGTTTCCTTACACCTGAGTTTCCCAAACTCACCCTTTTATTTTCATCCACGCAGAAATCCCCAACCATAGTGGGCTTGGAGTCGTGAGGGAATTGAGTGGCCACCGCTCGAAAGTTTGATTTTCTTCGTGAACTGGACATCCTTTTAATTACGTTTGAGGTTTTGGGCTTTTAAATGTAATAAGGCCGCTTATTTATTTTTGATGGTTTTAATATGTATTACTAAGATAGGTATTACTTATTTTAACTGTTGAAACTGGATAGCTTTAGGGAGCGTTTTCAAAAACAACAGTTGATTTCAAAATAACACGACAACAAGCAAAGCTTCCGCAATGAAAGTATTTTCCAAAATTAATCACTTTTCCTAAAAATGACTTAATCAAATCGGTTTCCTAGAAATATCCATGACGTTAAGGTGTGGCAATGGCAGTATGCATGTCTAGGATTGGATCCGAAGGGAGCTTGGTACTTAAGCAGTCCGATGGACTCACCACCTCTTTTCCGGTTTCCTACCTGGTGCACAGCTTCCATTCATTTTAATCCTTAATGAATTAATCTTTTGAACATCAGGTACGATTTTCTGGACTTAGAATGGAAATTTTTTTTTTACGTTTTTAATGTGGCATGCCGGATCCAGCCATAACTTCTAGGCCGGGTTTGGGGTGTTACATTTAATGCTCCATCGAAGCTTAGCTTCCAAGGATGACCTTCTTGATTTTCTTCTTCAGTGGTTGCCACGTAAATTAGATCTTCATTTGGAAAGTCAAAGTTTAGAGGCTCGTAGTCTTCTAGAGCTCTACTGGCTAGAAAATCTGCTATTGCACTACCTTTTACAGCCTTCTGGTTCACATAGACTATATCGAATTCAGAAAGTAGAATTTGTCATCGGGCCATTCTCCCATTCAAAGCAGTCGACTCCATCAAGTACTTCAGAGGATCCATTTTAGAGATCAGCCAAGTTGTGTGGTATAACATGTATTGTCTCAGTCTTCGGGTTGTCCAGATTAAAACGTAACACAACTTTTCAATTGGTGAGTATCTCATCTCACACTCAGTGAACTTCTTACTGAGGTAATATATCGCTTTTTCTTTCCTTCCTGACTCATTGTGTTAGCCAGGTACACATCTCATAGAATTTTCAAATACCACTAAATACAGTATCAGTGGCTTATCTGGACTAGGTGGTGTCAACACTGGAGCATTAGACAAATATTACTTAACCTTGTCAAAAGTCTTCTGGCACTCCTCGTCCCAAACACTAAGGTTGTGTTTCTTAAGGAGACAAAATATGGGGTCACATTTCTCGGTTAGTTGTGAAATGAATCGAGCGATGTAATTTAGTCTCCCTAAGAATCCTTGAACTTCCTTTTGAGTACGCGGCGGAGGTAACTCTTGTTTGGCCTTGACTTTATCTGGGTCAATCTCAATCCCCTTTTTACTGACTACGAATCCTAGCAGTTTCCCTGACCTAGCCCCGAAGGTACATTTTGCTGGATTAAGTTTCAGTTGAAATTTCTTCAACCTCAAAAATAATTTCCTTAAGACTTGCACATGCTTTTCTTCTGTCCGGGATTTGGTGATCATGTCGTCGACATAGACTTCTATTTCTTTGTGCATCATATCATGGAACAGGGTTACCATGACTCTCTGATATGTTGCTCCCGCATTTTTCAGTCCAAACGGCATCACCTTATAGCAAAAGGTTCCCCACATGGTTACAAATGTGGTCTTATTCATGTCCTCAGAATGCATCTTTATCTGATTGTACCCTAAGAAACCATCCATGAAGGAGAACAGTGAATAACCTGCCATGTTGTCCACTAAGGTATCGATATGGGGCAACGGGAAATTATCTTTCAGGCTTGCTTTGTTCAAATCCCTATAGTCTACGCATATCCGTACTTTTCCATCTTTCTTAGGGACGGGGACGATATTGGCTACCCATTTTGAGTACTTAACTACTTGCAAGAAACCAGCATCGAATTGTTTCCTGACCTCCTATTTTATTTTTAACAAAACATCGGGCCTCATCCTTCGGAGCTTTTTTTGAACCGGTTTGTATTCTTCTTTTATGGGGAGTCGGTATACCACGATATCAGTACTTAGACCAGGCATATCTTGATATGACCATGCAAAGACATCTTTGAACTCTTGGAGTAACCCAATGAGGTCTCTCTTGGTGTCTGTGGTAATGCAAGCTCCGGTCTTTACTTCCTTCTTTTATTGTTTATCTCCCAAGTTCACAATATCTACTGATTCTTTGTAAGGTAGAATCTATTTCTCCTCTTGTTCTACCATCCTTAACAAGGCAGGGGATAAGCTACAGTCTCTGTCATCTTTAAAGTCCTGAGATCCCTCTGGACACATATCCCGCTCAAAAAGGAATTCTAAGTTGGTAGCATCATCGCTCATATCGTTGATATCTGGAGACCTGTTGTAGGTACGAAGGAAGTTACAAAAGAATCTAAGAATAATGACATGTATGGTATGCTTATGAATGAAAGAATGAAAGAATATTTGCACGGAATAAGACAAAAGGATGCATTTCATTGAAATAACAATTTTGAACATAAGCTTATTTCACAAAAGGACTCTTATTACTCCTAGGCCTAGAGTAATAAGTGTGTTTTAGACATTACTCTGTGTTAGTTCTACAGACTACATGAATCTCTTCAGCAGCCCAATTATTCAGAACGCTTCCCGGCTCATAAGGGCGAATGCCCGACCAATTCTCTACTCCAGCTCCCTCTTTGTATGTGGCGTTGATATTCAAATTTTCCAACATTTCTTCAGTAGCTTCTTTTCTTGACGTCCCCTGCTCAGGGAGAATGACTCCTCCAAACACAAAAGTCTTCGATATATGGGGAAAGATCATTAGTTCCCATTCGATCTCCTCCCCGCTCAACCGCGCTCTCCTTCTCTCTTGCTTCTTCTCCAGTTCATTCTTTCTCTGTTTCATGTCTGGCTTAAATCCTAAGCCAAAACGGTTTTGTTTGGCCTTCATTATTAGTGCATTAATCCTTCCTCGGAGGTATCTCTCGAGTCCTCTTCCCGGTAGGGCCCCTTTTCCAACAGTTAGCTGTAGGCCTATTCTTGTAGTCTTAGATAACCTAGGCATTGGAATTCTATTTCCTTCTGTAATGAATGTCGCATTCACAAACTCTAAAGACCGAAAGGAACATTCGATTGCTTCATCATTTGCCTCTAGATATAAGGCGTCACTGGTTACCACTGCGATGATGTCCTCTTCAGCATTAATCGTTACCAACCGACCTTTGGTTACCAATTTCACCTTTTGGTGTAGCAATGAAGGGACTGCCCCTGCTGAGTGTATCCATGGCCTCCCCAATAGGAAATTATACCAAGGCTTGATGTCCATGACTAGGAAATCTACCTCGTATGTGCTCGGCCCGATTAGAAGGGGTATTTCGATTCTGCCCATTACTTTCCTTTCTGTTCCATCAAATACCCTCACTATGTTTTGGAAGACTTTCATATGAGAACTATCTACAGGCAGTCTGTTTAGCGTAAATAATGGTAGAATATTTAAGGCTGATCCGTTGTCAATCAATACCCCCGGTAATGTATACCCCTTACAGCGAGTCGTGATGTGCAAAGCCTTAGTCGATCCCCTGCCTCCTGGCGGTACTTCATCATCATTGAAGAATATAAAGTTTTCGGCACTTATATTGTTGACTAAGTGGTCCAGCTTGTTTACCGAAATATCGTTAGTGACATAAGTTTCATTTAGCACCTTCATCAATGCGCTATGATGGGTTTCTGAGCTTAAGAGTAAGGCCAGTACCGATATACGAGTTGGCTGTTTGTGCAACTATTCCATGACACTATATTCGCTGTGCTTTAGAAATTTTAAGAATTCCTTTGCTTCTTTTTCCATCACTGATTCATTAACAGTCAGTTCAAGTCTCGCCAGCTTCTCTTTCTTTTGCTCACTCGCCAATGATTTTCCTTTAACATGCTTGACTTTTGTATTTGGGGTATCATAACGCCTTCCACTGCACGTATAAAAACCCTCGTCTTGACCTTCTTCTGATGCATTAACCGGGATCTCCTCTCTCGGGATCGTCACATTGCAGTTATAGTTCCACAGTACCCTTTTGCTATCTTTATAAGGGACAGCAACGAGCTTCTAGATTATGACCTTTAGCGTAACTTGTGCCCTGGCTTCATTGATTCTCGGACGTGATATGATAACCACTGGGTGGTTGACTTTGTAAACATTCTTCGTCGATCCCTCTTCTGAGGCACACACATCTGTTCCTTCTAGGCTCCCGACATACTCGAAGAATTCTAGCTCCTTATTATCCATCAATCCTTGTACTAAAGCCCTGCATTCGCTGCATTTCTGAATCTCATGATCCTCTTTATTATGGGACTCGCAATAATTCTTTACTTTTCGGTGCCTGACCCTTGAATTCTGTGTTATCAACCCTCTTTTCACCATTTTCTTCCATACTTTTTTCAGCAGGGTATTCATTTCTGCGATATTCATCTTAATTTCTTTCCCCGAACTCTCGATTATCGCATTTATCCCCTTATCCCCATGGTTAGGTAATGGATTCTCTGCACTAGATGTATCATCAAATTTCACGATGCCCATGTTGATGAGTCTTTCAACCAATTTCTTAAAAGTGGTGCAGTTTTCTATCGAGTGTCTTGTGGCTCCCGCATGGTATTCACATTGGGCATTTGCGTCATACCATTTGGGGTGTGGGGGTTGCATTGGCTTTAGATAGAAGGGGGACACAACATGTACATCAAATAAACTTTGATATAACTCCTTATACGTCATTAGGATGGGCGTAAATTAGAGTTTCTCCATATTTTGCTTTGTGTTGGGCTCTTGTCTGGGTGGGCCCTGCTGACCAGTGGTTGTCGACCTTGGTTGGCTTACGGTGATCGATTTTTAATATGTGCTCACATTATTTACCTAATGCTCTTTCTTTCTCGGTGCTGACCTTTTGGCATTTTTTTCAGCCTCTATTTTCTCGCACCTTATCGCATTTTCTATCATTTCTCCAAACATCACTATGTCTGAAAAACTCTTGGTTACAATACCCAGCATGTGATTAATGAAAGGTGCTTTTAGTGTATTAATGAAGAGCATGGTGGTTTCTTTTTCTAGTAGAGGTGGTTGAACTTGTGTGGCCACCTCTCTCCATTATTAGGCGTATTGTCTAAAGCTTTCGTTATGCATTTTCTCCATGTTCTGTAAAGTGATTCTATCAGGGGCTATGTCCACCACATGACCGTACTGCTTCATGAAAGCTTGTGCTAGATCCTTCCATGAATTGATCTGGGTACGACTCAATTGGTTGTACCATTTAAAAGCTGCCCCAACCAGGCTTTCTTGGAAGCAGTGAATCAATAGTTGGTCATTATTGACATGGCCTGCCATTCGTCTGCAGAACATGGTGATGTGAGCTTCGGGACAGCTAGTCCCATTGAACTGCTCAAATTCTAGAGTTTTGAACTTGGGGGGAAGCACCAAGTCTGAAACCAAACTTAATTCCTTAGCATCGATTCCACCACGATAATCGGCATTTTCTATTACTTTAAATTTTTCTTCTAACCATCTACACTGTTCTTTGAGTTCTTTTGGGAGCTCTACCTTTTTCTTTTCTGTTTCTATCACTTTATCTAGATCAGAGACAACAGGGTTAGTCGGGTTATCCGTTGGATTGGAGCCCAAGCCAGCCTAATAGTTTATCGGCACCAAAACACTATCCTGAAATGGCTGGAACCTAATTTGACCGATGACCTTCTTGGGTACATATCAGGTTGTGTCTGAACGTTCGTTGGGGAAAAACCCGGAGGGTAGATAAGATCTTCATTATCATTTTTGGCATTGATCATGGAGCTTTTCCCTTTTTCTAATCTGCCAGCCAATAGTCGCGTTAATTGATCCATCTTACTTTTTTGGGACTCCAGCATCTGGTCACTCACATCTTGCTGGATTTTGGCCAGTTGTTCTTGCATACGTATTTGTAGTTGATCCTGCATCTCTTTTTGCATTTGTTCCAATCTCTCTAACCTTTGGTCCATTGCTTTTATTTTTCCTCTTGTACCGTAACGATGTTCTAGGGTAACTACCATGATTTTTAGGGTTTTTTGTGAGTTTTAGTTCATATGATGCAATGCTGATGCATGAATGCAATGAATGCAAAAAAGACGTTGATTCTGATTCAATTTCATTAGAGTAAATTTTCTAAAAAACAAGTTTCTTTACATAAAACATATTACATATAAGGCTTGGCCCTGATACTTAAGGCCTTGACCTGCCTAAAAAGCCAAGCTAGCTCTAGGCCTTGGTCCAATTTTGACTCGTATTTTAAACTCAGCACATCGGCCTGTACTGCTAATATTTGTAAGTGATCAACCACTTCTCGTACTTGAGTCAAAGCTTCGCCCATGACGTAATCCTTGTTCCTGACCTGATCTTGAGAATGATGAAGTTGCTCCTTCCATCATTCATTATTTACCTCAAGGAGTTCAATCTGAAGTTCATGATTTTGCAGCGCTGCTTTAAGTTCTTCTATCTTCTCTTTTAATTCTTCAATTCTGCTCTAACTAGCCTTCAACTCAATTACAGAGTTACGCGTATGATACTAATACAAGGACCTCTCTAACTCTGACACCCGAATCTTTAATCCCTCTTTCTCATTTTGGCTTTCTACCAAACTTCTTTTCAGAGCACCTTCTCGAGCTTGAGCATCTCGGAATTTTTCTTCCCATTGGTTGGCTTTACTTTTCTCTTCTTTAACTTCCTGTCGCCACTGTTCAGATGTTTTTCCTAACCCAACGGTTCTCATTAACCTTCGCAGCTTCTTGTAGTTTGTTTTCAAACTGTCCAAATCCTCTTCAGCCTTATTTTTTCCTTTTCTGAGTCTTTCAGCTTCCAGTTTCTGGACATCGACATCTAACCCCAGCTGCATTTTTTCTTCCTCCAATTGCTTGATCCTTTTTTCTAATTCCAGGCTCTTTCTCTTGAAATCTTGTCTGTTTATCTCTAGCTCAGATGGGATCACTTTCAAGTATTCTTCCATTGATCAAGTGTTTTCTTGATCTGACATAAGAATGTTGTCGTTGATCATCTGATCCAACTACCGGTCATACTCAGGGGTAGTCATAGGATTGGCTACAAATTTTTTCATTCTACTAGTCTGGTTCCAGGCATTTGATATCTCACGAACTTTCTTTTTGTAGTTATTCCCCATGTATATGAACTCACACTGAGCTAACCCATGTGTTGGAGGCGTAAACTATCTGGATCTGTACTGTCTTAATGCAAGCAGAGGAACATTCCCGACGGCTCCCTATATTCCTAACAAGGGAACCCAATCGAAATCTCTACATCGATATAATATTTCATCAGGAACTGTCCACGGGGCTCTCCATTCAATGTCTTCCTCTTGCAAATTCTGAAGAACCGTCATCCAATTTTCCTCTGTAATGTTATCTCGTCTCGGGGTAGCCACTAACTCTTTCAGTGGAGAGTAGTTTTTCGAGAAGATGCGATACGAGACTTTTTCCACTTTCCAAAAAATGACTGCGAAACCAAGACAGCAAGAGCTGTGCACACCTAATAAATCTCCCTTCGCCCGCTTTTCGACAAGCATTCAATGATCTGAAAGTTTCAGCTAAGATCGCGGGTACAGGTGTGGCCCCTTTACTAAGCCTATCAAAAAGGTCAGAAACCACCTCGTCTACATGCCTCAAAGCTTTGGGCAAGATAACCAGTCCATAAATGCTTAAAGCGAAGACATCTACCCTCTTCTTCACTTCAGGATGCGCTAAGATTAGATCCTTCAAATTCTTCCAAGGAATACACTTACAATCTCCTTTTTGTTTAATCCGAGCTATAACCCACTGTTCGCTTATCCCTGTGATGTTCATCAGCCTTTTTGAGAATGCTGGGACGTTGGCAGCTTTGGAATAAATTTTGTCAACCTGAATATTTGGGAAACAGAGTAAAGCCGTGTACTCTTCTATAGTAGGTACCAAATCTACCTTCCCGAAAGTGAAGCAACTATAAGCAGAATTCCAATATTGGGCGAGGGCTCGAAATAGGTGTTCGTCTACCTTGACATTGAGCAGATAAGGTAAATCGCCATAATGACAATAGAATAGCTGTTTGATCTCGTCATCCCACTGACCCCAAATTTCTTTCATCTCTTGGAGATTATTCTGAGTTACGCTGATCCGAGTAAAATCCCACAACTCTGACACGTACCCCTCGATAAGATTATCACCTTTCTCTTGCTGTGTTGTCTCAGCCCATATCTGAACAACCGCATTGTCCTCTACTTTATAAAAAAACCCCTTTTCCATGATAAGTTATCTACTTAGCAACCGAATGTGAATCAACACCTTTTGTGATAAAAATGCCATGCAAATACAATCAAAGTAAAACAAAGCAAGTCAGTATTTCATACGCAGTTTAAAGCAGACAAGGAATAACAAACATAGCACTTGCTCAGGTAACCACTAGGGTTTGGTGTAGCTCTACCTAAGGTAGGTTCCTACGGTTCGCTATATGCGGCTCGGTTCTAAAGTAAAGGTACCCGAACCAGCAGATTCCTCGATCTTCACCCATTATAGGCTCATACAGACCGAGTTCAGCTTAGGGGAATACATTTCCCTATGGCTGCACGGAGATGAAAATCTCACGAAGACATAGATACAGATGTATCCCAAAAGCGATCCGCTATCATGCACCGAGGTGAAAACCTCACGAAGGAATAGTTTCTCGCTCCCACTTAAAAGGGTGTAACCACGCGGTCATGCAATGCAATGTGCAGGTATATAAAAAAAAAAGCTCGAAGCAAATAAAGAAAATATGGATAAAACGATGAAGATTGTAACACAAAATGGATGAAATGCAATGAAAGGATCGTATATCAAGCCAAATTTTCAATTTTTGACAAAAAGAGAAAAGTTAATCAACTCGTGGCTTGACTCTTTTTTCTCTTTTTTTGTCCCTAGCGGAGTCGCCAAGCTGCCGAAACCATTTTTTTAAAAAATGGGGGTCGACTTTTTATTTTGAAAATGAAAACGAACAGAGGAGTCGCCACTGGTCCTTTTTGATGAGGTGTGATCGGGTCACCTCGTAAAAGTTGTTGTTTTTAATAAATGTTTTGATTTATTTAAACAACGATTTTGGTCCACAAAATTCAAAAAAATGGGTTCGGGAGTCGGTTACGCGCGAGGAAGGATTAGCACCCTCGTCACGCCCAAAAATTGGTACCTAGTTGATTAATTAGTGTCTAAGTGTCGAAAATTAAAAACTTGAATGACTTTGAAATACAATCCCTCTTTTGTAAAAAAAAAAACACTCAATCCATCTTCTCTTTTTTTTTTCTCTGCAGAGGCTCCTGCTTCGGTGAGAAGTCCGGCCAATTGCCACCGCTGGCCGCCGTCGCCAGCCACCGTACACGGTGACCGGAACTCCCAAAAATGATATTTTTTTTATTTGTTTTTATATATTTATATGTATATCTATATCTATATATATATATATGCTTTTTTTTTTAAAAAAAAAGGAAAAAAAAAAGGAAATATGTAGGTATACATTTAAAGAAAAAAAGAAAAGTAAACTAAAAAAAATCAAGACCTTTGCACAACTAGTTTGTTTTCGATCCGCTTGCTTGTTGTTTCTCTTTCATATTTAAATGTATTTGAATCTGTTTTTTTGTATTCAAAAGTGTCCAGAGAGACAAAATACAAAATATTGCAAGGCTTATATAGCCATTTACAAAGTATTTTTCTATTTGATTGTCATTTCTGCCTTTAATTCTTGCTGTCATTTCTTCTCTGGTTTTGCAGGTGCAAGTGGGCGACTACACAATTGCGGTGCTGATGCGACAATGACGGTGGGGCAGGTGGGTCAAAGGGCAGTTGGTCAAAGACCTAGGGCGGCGACTAGCTAGGTTAATTTAGGGTTTTTTTTGTTTTGTTTTTGGGTTGGGCTAGGGTTGTTGATTTAGGTATGGGTTTAGTTGTAAATGGGTTTAATTGGTTGGGTTTTGAGGATGTAAAATGGGCCTAGGTAGTTTGGGCCTTCTACAGTGTCATTTTTGTATCAACCTAATTTATAGAATTGGCTTTTAACCGAAGCATCAAATTGAATGAGCTTTGGTCAAGAATTAGAAGGAAAGTCTTAACTTCAAGCTAGAGGAGAATTTCAAGCTTGAAATATAGATTTCTAACGTCAATGAACCTTGTTAGATATAATGCATTTGAGTTTAAACGTGACATGAATGTCGAGTTAATGCTCGATACGCATTGCTCTATTGGAAATGGTATACTATAGTTATATGTCTTGTTTGTCAATGTTGAGAAAGGTGGTTCGAGTTCAATAACAGTTCTAATTAATTTGCTTCGAGAATAGGAAGCAGAAAGTCCAACCGTATTATTGTGAGGTGGTTTTGTGACGTTGTTACAAAGCTCGATCAGGGAATGCCATAATCATCAATGGAAAGACATTTCTCGATTTCAACCCTTAATTTTAACTTTGGAAAACAATCGGGGTCAGTTGGCAACCCGAACATGGAGACCCCGATACAATGTTCTATGAGTGCTTTTGATTTCAACTTCGAAATGCCAATTCTCTGTACTGGAAACACTTATATGTGTATGCCATCAAGTTACATGGGTGGGAAATCTGTAAGTAATATTGGTTTTAACATATGGTTGACGAGAACATATGATGTTCCTAATACAACTTGCACCGGCGAAGAGACATCCAACCTTGGACATAAAATCAAAATTAGGGTTGATAATTAAGAGGAAGTTGAAACCAATGATGATCCAATTCGGGAGTCAGGGCCAAATGGTTTAGAAATTACATTATTTTCTAAACCAGAGATCGATCCTACTGAACTAGAAGGGAGTGGTTTTGACAGTGAAGGTCCAATAATGCTAGAGGAACCCAACCAGATTTTATAGCATATGAGACTCCACCCTATATGTTTAATGTCGACATTGATGCTAAAGATGGGTTAGAATTTACAGAACTTCCTCATAGAAGACGGGGTTGTACAAGTTCTTCTACAAATTTCATCTATTTACAAGTTGGAATGGAGTTTTCCTTTAAAGATGTTGTTGCAGTGAAGCGGTATAGCATAAAATATGGGGTCAACTTCTATGTTACAAAATCATGAGAAGAAAAATATGAGGCGAAGTGTGCAATACGTGACAATAGATGTCCATGAAAAATCATCGCATTTATGAGAAAGAAGATGGAGTTTTAGACAATTAAGAAATATGATGCTCCACATACATGTGTTGTTGTAGGTATATCAAAGGATCATCTGAAATTGGATTCTGACCATATATCTAACATTGCAATCCGAAATTAGATTTTGACCTTATCTTTAACATTGTCTTACCTATGGTGAAAGTGAATCATAGGATTCTTATTTCGATTTTGATTGCTAATATCCATAGTGAGTACGATTACACCATGTCCTACTACAAGGCATGGGTTGCAAAATAAAAGGCAATGAAAAATATGCATAACGGTTGGGATAAATTATATAATTATTTGTGGCAATGGTTGAAGGTATTGAATTAGTATGTCCCAGGTACCGTCATCGAAATGCAAATGAAACCTACATATCATGGAAATCGACTGGTCCAATGGAGAAGAATTTTCCTTTGTTTTTTTTGGACATTCAAGCCATGCATTGAAGCATTTTAGTACTGTAAACCATTAGTCCAAATTGACAGCACATTCATGTACAAGAGATATGTGCATCACTTGTTGTTGGTTGTTACACAAGACAATAATCGAAAAATCCTGTCAATAGCTATTGCAATTGTTGAACAAGAAACAGCTAATACTTGGGACTTCTTCTTGACTAACTTCAGAAGACATTGATAACAAGTTGAATTTGTATATTTAACGCACCCAATTTTGGTAATTTGCTACTGAGTCTGTAATTTTTTGTTTAATTTTATTAGGTACGCAGTTGGAGTATCAAAATTCGAGTTAACAAGCAAATCAGGTTAAATTAGAGCACAAACAATAAAAGGGGGCAAATTGAAAATTTTGTAAAATTTATGGCTGATCAGATTTTCTATTTGACTTTGTAAAAGCTAGATTTAGAAAAAAAAATCTTATATAAAATCTGATTTTAGTGGGTTGGTTGTTAGATGAATCAGGCTAAGTTTAGCATACGGAATGCATATAAATACCTTGTATGGTGGCTTGGAAAAAATACACCGGAGATTGAATAAAATATAATTTGTTTTCTCTAATCTCTTTCCCACAACTATTGTAACACCCCTTACCCGAGTCTGAGGCCGGGACAGAGTACGAGGCATTACCGGACTTAAACATACACAACTATGTTAAACTGGGCCATAAAATTTCATTCAAATTAAAAATATTTATTCATATTCATAATGTCCCTTATATGGGCTTACGAGGCCCAAAACATACATCAGGGGTGGTTTGGGACTAAACCGAGAACTTGCGAACTTTTAACAACATTTAGAAAATTTTTATATTTTGGAGAGTCACACGCCCGTGTGGGCGGGCCGTGTGATCACACACGCCCGTATGGCTCAGGACACGCCCGTGTCCTCAACCCTTGTAACTTTCTGTTTATGACGTCAGCAACGATATAGGGTCACACGCCAAGTCACACACCCATGTGCTAGACCGTGTCCTCCACACGGATGAGACACACGGTCGTGTCTTTGCCCGTGTGGCCCATAAAATGGCTATTTACCAAGCCACTTGGCACCCTCGTTAGCACTTACTTAAACATAACTTCACTAGCACTTTTCGAGGCAATTTCATATCAATTTATTCATGCATAAGGCACCATACTTTACCTAGTTTAAACTTATCAACATGCCATAATTATCGTCAACACCTTCTTACACTTCATACTTATGCTAAATTCTATCCATAGACCAATTTAGTCACTTTTAAACCATCAAGTAATCTAGGGCACATTCACAATTCATCCATGCTAAACACACATGACCATACCCTATGAAACCTTTTAGCACATGCATGCATATATGGATAGGTTTACAACCCAATAACCAATATGAGCCACATCACATGGCCATATACAAAACGAATCATGTTCCCATTATGAACCAATACATTTGGCCAAATCAAATGACACATATCGAATTGACTAAGTCCCTATACATGCCATAGACTTCAATAGCTGGATAGTGTGATAGAATCTCCAACGATTTCCAACCCGAGCTAGCATCTGTGACACTATGAAAGAAATGAAAGGAAAGGGGTAAGCTCTATAGCTTAGTAAGCTCATATGAAAATAATAAGTAATTTATTAACATGTTTTTAACAATTCTCACAACATGTTCACAAGTTAATACAATCATAATTGCATAGAATCCTACTATTTACTCTTGTTCATCTCAAGCTGTCTACTTGAGTCACAGTCACTAAATTATTTATATCTTGAGGTACGAAACTCAAAATTAAGATCTGCTAATTTTCCCTAAAACTAGACTCACATATTGTCTTACCATAAAATTTTCAGAATTTTTGGTCTATCCAATAAGTACAGTTTATTCTTTAAATCTTCTTTGTTCTGCTATTTAATAGTTTCAACCCTTCTTCACTAAAAATTAATTATCTCATAGTACGGAATTCTGATAATGTTCCCGTATATTTCTCTTGAAAGTAGACTCATTAAGGAACTCATAATTATTTTCATGCAATTTTTAATTATTTTCCGAAGTTAAGACAAGGGAACCCAAAATCACTTTAGCCCTATCTCACAGAAATCCAAATATCTCATAACATGAAATTCTTTTGCTTACACTGTTTCTTCTATGTGAAACTAGACTCGATAAGCTTTAATTTCATATTTTATTCAACCTCTAAATCAATTTCCATAATATTTGGTGAATTTTCAAATTTGGACTACTGCTTTTGTCCAAAACTATTTTAGTGTAGAATAATGATAACCAAGTTTATAACACCTTTACAAATCATTTCAACCATCATGGTAAAAATACATATTTATACATCATAAGCATAGACCTATAATCACAAGGTCATCACAAAGTCATTCTCATGGGCATGACTTAGTTATTTGCATCCTTACCAAATGTGCATCATAAACGAGATCATTTTTCATGAGTTCTGCACACATACCTGTACCACTTGCAACATCATCATAACTTTTCTCAATCATGACACAATCTTTAAATCACCCATTGAACCAGTTGGAATACTAAAGGATACCCGATAAGCCTCATACAAAAGGGTAAAATGCTGATGCCATGTCTCGAACATGGTCTTACACTGGCTCTCATACATCAGTGCCAATGCCATGTCCTAGTCATGGTCTTACGCTGACACATATAACAATGTCGATGCCATGTTCCAAACATGGTCTTACACTGGCTCGTATATTGAGGCTGATGCCATGTCCCAGACATGGTCTTACAGTGGCTCTGTAACACCACTTACCCGTACCCAAGACCGAGACAAAGTACGAGGGTTACTGGACACATACTCAGACATTTCGAAGAATACGGGTTATAAAATTTCATTCTAATTTAAAACCAATCAAACAACATCATAGTGTCCCTATTATGGACCTACAAGGTCCAAAACATACACTAAAATCGATTCAGGACTAAACCAAGAACTATTAAAAATTTTAGTAAAATTCCTAGGGTTATGCCTCACACGCCAGTCTGCTTAGGGATACACCCGTGTCCTTCACCCGTGTTGAATTATTTGAATTTATTTTTCATTTCGAACTTACACGGCCAAGCACACACCCGTGTCCTTGGCCTGTGTCCCTCACACGGCCTAGACATGCTGGTGTCATCGCCCGTGTCCTAAAACCCTAACATTCTGTTTATGATGTCATCATTCATTTTGAGGCACATGGCCAAGGCACACGTCTATCACACGGTTGAGACATACGGCCGTGTCTCTTCCCGTGTGTTTACTACCCTGCAAACTGACTTAAAACTCTAGAAGCAGGGGACGCATGGCCAGGCAACACGCCCATGAGGCTGACTATGTGTCACATACGGCCTAGACACATGCCCGTGTGTCTATCCGTGTAGACCTTTTTAAGGCTATTTTCCAAGCCTTTGGTCACCCTCTATCACCCATACACACTTAAAGACTTCAATGGTATTTAATATGACCTATTTATACTATTAAACAACCTTGGCATAACTCATTGCATGTTAACCTCATCTTATCTGTTTAGTACATGCTAGATTATCCTTTTCGAATTAGGGATTAACATAGCCCATTTTACATTTTACACTTAGGCCATATTATAACTATATACCATTATATGCTATGTCCACCCTCAAATTATTAAGTCCCATTTCAATCATCCATCCATGATAACCCTCATCATCATATCTTATGAAAAATTTAAACATAAACATGCATCATTAGTAGGTTAACAACCTACATCAATATGAGCCATATCTCATGGCCGTATACAAAAGAGTAAGTATACCATTTAAGCCTTTACATTGGCTAGCCAAATGACACATATAACAAAATAAGCAAAAAGCCTATACATGCCATTAAACAAAATAAAAGTATCTATTTACCAAAGCGGGACAAGTCGATAGTGTGTTGATTCTCCAACCATCTTCCAATCTTTACGAGTCCACGAGCCCTGTAAAACAGAGAAAAGAAAGGGGGTAAGCATTAACATGCTTAGTAAGTCCAGATAACTGAAAAGTAAACTTACCGGTTTATTAACATACTACCATATTAGGTAATGATTCCAACAAGTATAAAATACACTCAATCATCAAGTTAGTCTCATAACAATACATCATGTCATTAGTCTTAGATGAGCTCATCAATTCAATATCCATTCTTTATTTCTCATGTTAATCCCATTGAATTTCTCAAAAATCTCGATGGATAGCCCAATTACCGTCAAGTCATACAAGTGATCATCTCATGTACGCACTCCCGCGAACCTTACATCTTCTGGTGGGAATACCAGTCCGGGCTAAATTCCCCCGTAATAATAACTCATAGAGTAATGCCAGGATTACCAGTCCAGGCTAAATCCCTTTTTACTACAATTGCTCTCATATGCTCGGATCTAAATTGCCAGTCCAGGCTAAATTTCAATCCTCAATCTGATTACCCGTCCGAGCTAAATCCATATTACACCCATATTCTTCGGGAGGCTCGATCACTCAAGGAACACCCGTCCGAGCTAGATCCTTTCTATTTTGAGATCATCGGATTACCCGTCTGGGCTAAATCCTTTTCTACAACACATGCAAAATCTCATGTCATGTAAGCCATAAATTATCCATCAGACTTCCCTTTCTATTTCACCCGGGACATTTATCATCTTCTCATTTACACTAGCACATTTCATGGATTATCATGCAATGAATATCTAAATTTTCATACATTCAAGAACATGCATTATTTAAGTACATTAAAATTTTACTTCGGGTTATACGAACTTACCTGGTAGTCATTTTAAATTCGTGTCTCGGTTATTCCGAAACCTTTTGTTTTCCATGGTCGACCTCCAGAATTGGTTCCTCGGGGTCTATATCAGTAAAAATAAATTAGTAATACCTCCCATTGTTCATTTTTGGCTTAAGACTCATCCCAGGAAAAATGACCAATTTGCCCCTGACATTTCACCCTTTTACAATTTAGTCCTAAGGCTCTTATAATGAAATGCATGGAATTTCTAAGTTACCCAAGCCTAGTCAGATATTTTTCTTGCCTACAGCAGCCTACATTTTCTTTTATTTCACATTTTTCTACCCATTTTCAATACTTTTACAAAATGGTCCCTTAAGCCATTTCCATGAAAAATTACTTAGTAAAAGTTGTTTATTATCCTTTAAACTCTCATATTCCTCCATAAATCATCAAAAGACAAACATATCATGCATGGGTAAATTTTTGAACATGAACCCTATCTTGAAATATGGGTAGAAATAAAGAGAACATGTTATAAGGATATCAAAAATATGAAGAACGTTAAAAACGAGGCTAGGGAGCACTTACTATTGAGCTTGAATATGTTGAAAACCCTAGCTATGGAGACCCTTTAATTTTTAGTAGCCATGGAGAAGAAATGGCTGAATTTTGCTTCCTTTTTCCCTTTTTATTAATTTTATTACCAAATGACCAAAATGCCCTTCCTTACTAACCTTTCCAAATTTTCCATGCATGCCCATTTTTGTCCAAAAACTTAAAAATTGGGTAAATTACTCTTTAAGGACCTCCAATTAAAATTCGAAAGCAATTTCATACAAATTACTTCTAGAATCCAAGTTTTGAAATTTATTCAATTTGGTCCTTAAATTTCCAATTGGACACCTTACACAGAATTTCTTCATGAAACTTTAACACATGATTATTTTCATATCATAGACCATATAATGATCATGAAATAATTATTTTAACATCGAATTTGTGGTCCCGAAACTACTATTCTGACTAGGCCCTATTTCGGGATGTTACAAGCTATCATAATGTGGCCGATGTCATGTCCTAGACATGGTCTTACATTGGCTCTCGTAATGTGGCCGATGCCATGTCCCAGACATGGACTTACACTTGCATACATATCAACCAAATGTCTTAGTATGGATATCCAATCTATTTCTAAGGTTCAACCGGGAGTTTTACCACAACAAATCTCGTTATACATATTCCATGTAATATCACTCTTTAACACTAAGTTACCATTTATTACAATGTCATCAAACATCATAGACATATGTTTTAGGTCATTGCATATACATAGCTTACAATATAATTTCGTGAAGCATAATACCATCACGAACATAGTACCACAAACATATAATTCAACGCATCCGCATTTTCATATCAATTCATATTGCAATCACAAATCACAATAACATTATTGTCTTACCAATTTTATCATACGATTCGTTTGTCGATTCCTCGTCGACTATGTCCATAACAATTCATACAAATTACATAATAATAATTAGGCATTTCAATTCGAATAAGACATTGCATTATTATTATCACATGAACTTATCTCGAATGCAAAAATGGCTAACTATTCCCTTTTTGTCCTTAACTATGTACTTTCTCGATTTAATCCTGAATCTCGATTTTCTTGATCTGACATTTCAAATATAGCTTATTTATTACTCACAATATTCAAATTGACCTAAAAATCATACTTTGGAAAATTTAAAAATTTACCCCTAAACTTTCACTTATTTGCAAATTAGTCCCTTGGCTCGAAAAATAAAATTCATTCAATTTTATTCCTACCCAAGCCTAGCCGAATATTTATCTTAATTATAGCAACCCACATATTTCATTATTTCACACCTTTACCGTCTATTTTACCACTTTTACAAAATGGTCTATTTTAGGTGTTTTCATGAAAATCACTTAACAAAAGTTTTTATTTAACAACCAAGATTCATTTTCTTCCATAAAAATGCAGCAAACAACATGGATATTCTCATGGCAAAACCCTATACTTTCAACCGTTTTTCAAAATAGTCCCCTCATTAGCTAAATTAAGCTACAAGGGTTCCAAAAATACAAAAATCATCAAAAATGACCATCGAAATCACTTACTTGTGAGGGTTAAAGTTGCTGAAATTTTCAAGCTTCCATGGCTATTTCATTGGGTAAAAATCGGTGGAGAAGAAAGAGAAATAAAAAAGATGATAGCTTTTTGCATTTTTGTCTTATTATACCTTTTTAACTTAATTACCCATTTACCCTTTTAATTTCTAACTAATTTCAATAATACCAAACAAATATCTTCCACTAACTTATTAATGGGCTAATTTTCACATAAAGGCTTCCACTAAAAATTCTATTGCTATTTAATACCTTTAGCTATTAGAATGCAACTTTCGTACTTTACGCGATTTAGTCCTTAAAGCCAAATTAAACACTTCTCACATATAATTTCTTCATGAAAATTTTACACAATCATATAAACATATCATAGACCTTATAATAATTATAAAATAATTATTTCTAATTCAAATTTGTGGTCTTGAAACCACTGTTCTGACTAGGCCCTAATTTGAGATGTTACATCTGTAGCAAAAATTTGTGAGCATTTTGCCATTTCATTTTCTTTTCCTTGTTTCTTCACATTTTTGGTTCAGTTGTTTCCTAAGTCCTTTCTCATTTCCACATTTCATCATTACCATTAAATTCCTTCTCATAAACCAGCAAAGCATGATTAATCTCATGTTCAACTAATTTCCTTTTAGTTTTAGCCTGGGTATCATTTAGACAAAAAAATCGTGAGTTATGAACTAACACTAAAAACCTATTAACACGATATTCGTTATCTCTTCGGTATAGGGGATAATCACAATCGTCTCTTAAAGTTGATTCAATTTCAGCTCAAAGTGCACATTAAGTGGGAGTTGTATTGGCGTACAGTTGGGAAATCGGGTTGGTTGTATACCGTATTCGAGTTCTAGCGAACAAACTGGTGTGTCGAATTAGAAAAAGCTAGTTGGGTTCCATCAAGGGAGGTAGTGATTGGATTTAAAAGACCCACACGATTGAGACCGTTAATTCGAGTTGGCTTTCTAGATCGCAAGGTCATCGAAATATTAAATTACGGGCACGTGTTACATGGTTAGAAAATCGGCAAGGGTCAGTTTGCAGGTCATACCGGATCTGACTACACGAGGAAAAATTGGCAGTTGAGGCGTCCTTGATCGCTATAACTAACTTATCGTTTGGAAGGGAAAATCCATTTTTCAAGGATCGATTTGATTTTGGAGTGTACCGAGGCTGATGCTAAGCATTAATATATTTGATTCACCGATTTGATTTAATTTCCATAATTTGATTTTGCAATCATAAATTTGTGTTATTATTTTATTTTATATTTGTTTGTTATTATTTTCTTTATCAACTAAATTCCCCCATTTTAGTTATTTTATAGCTCTACACGCACAGGTCATGGGCATGATAGCTATCTAGACTTAGAAATCTGGTCACGTAAATAGGAAAATTAGGAATCCCAATCATTATGGGATCGACCCTATTACTCTACATTACTATTTAATTAAGTTAAAGTGTAGGAAATTATATTTAGTGGTTTCGACGCCCACTAAATTTTGGCATCTTGCCTAGGATTGGAAATTATTCTAATTTTCAATTATTTTACTTATGAACAGATGAGAATCAAGAAGCTTAGAGTTTGAACTGAAAATCAAGAAATTAGATGAACACTACGAAGAGAAGTTATTTGACGCGAAAAACAACCGCAATTAAGAGAGGCTGAATACGAAATAGTGTCTTACATGAAAACAATAGACGATACACTCAGTGAACCAAAAGAAATGGCAAATCAAACCATCAGCTCGTTGTGGCACCGGATAAGTAACAACCACTATGCATAACTTATCCAATGGGAGGAACACCATTTGAATTAAAGTTGGGCTTAATTTATATATTGTCCACTTTTCGCGATTTGCAAAACGAGAACCCCCACAATCATTTTAAGGAGTTCGATATAGTTTTCCTAAACATGAAACCACAGAGAGTAACTGATGATCAAATTAAACTTCGAACTTTTTCCTTTTTTGTTAGCCGATCTGCAGAGAATGGTTATTTTATTTACCTTCAGGGTCTATTAATACATGGTCTAACATATCTCGTTGGTTTCTTAACAGGTTCTTTCTAGTAGCTTAGGCAACAGAATTAAAGAGGGATATTGTCAGAATTTGACAAAAGGAGGCCGAATCACTCTATGACAACTGGAAGTGATACAAGAAGTTGTACGTGAGTTGCCCAGAACATGACCTATCTGAAAAATCACTTCTTCAATATTTCTATAAGGGGTTACTCCATATGGATTTGAAGATGATTGATGCTGCTAGTGAATGGGCACTTGTTAACATGACTCCCTAAAGAACAAGGGAACTAATCTTAACGATGGCTATAAATTTCCAACAATTTCGACCAACTATAGAACCTACAAGACAAGTTCATGGGTTAAGTACTCTAACCTTAGAAGATAAAATTGAAAAGCAAACTAATGTAGTTCAAAATTTGCTTGAAGGAAAAATGAACCCAGCTTGATTGTGTGAGATTTGTGCTATGCCTAATCATCCCACAGACTCGTGTTCCATCTTGTAAGAGGATACGATGGCTAAAGTTGATACTGTAGGGAACTTCCTGGTGCCACCCCAAAGGCGTTATGATCCCTATTCAAATACTTACAATACGAGATGAAGGGATTACCCAAATTTGAGCTACGGATCAAATCCTCAATAAACCAACCGTACCAGCCAGGGCCACATTTACCTTAACAGTTTCAACCTCTAAAAAAGTCATCCCTTGAAACCATAGTGGAGAAGTTAGTTGATAGTACTGAAAAATTCCAACAGAAGATGGAAACACATCTTCAAGAGCTAGACAAATAGATGAGTAAGCTTGCGCTTACAGCCAGTCAATTGGAGTTACAAGGAAAAATACCATCTTAAATAGAGTCAAATCTACGACAAAATATAAGTGCTATGGCCTTAAGAAGTGGAACGATTTTGAAAGATGTACCTAGCACGAGTTATACCTATGATGCTAGATGGGAAGTACAGAAACATGATCCAGTGGCTACAATGGAGTCGACACTGTAAAAATTATTCATGGTATCACCCTCATTTCCTGGAAGGCTCTCCCAATGTAAGAAGAAACTAGAAGAGAAAGAAATCGTAGAGACATCCTGGAAGGTAGAAATTAACATCCCTTTACTCGATGCGATTAAACAAGTTTCACGATATGCAAAATTCTTGAAGGAATTATGCATTGACAAAAAAAAGCTTAATGGTAATAAAAAGGTAAATGCAGGAGAAAACGTATTTGCTAGGTTTTACAAAGGAAAATCTTGCCCAAGTGTAAGGACAAGGTATGTTTTCTATATCTTGCAAAATAGGTAATGTTGGCATAAAGAAATGGGTGATCATTCAATTGGCAGATAGGTCAGCTGTGTATTCAAAAGGGATGTTGGAAGATGTCCTCATTAAGGTAAATGGACTAATTTTTCCTACAGATTTTTACATCATCGACATGGAGGAAGACGACTCAAAAAATTCTTCCAATATTCTACTCGGGAGTACGTTTTTAAGCACTACATTTATAAAAATTAATGTTTTAAATGGAACATTCACTATGGAGTTTAACAGTGATGTGCTCAAATTTAATGTTTATGAGGCGATGGGCAGACCCAGTACAATGTCGAATGTCTCTAGTATCAATATTATTGAACCACTAACAAAGTCACATTTTGAATATCATGAAGATGATGAATTATAAACTACACTTTGCAGGAGTTTAGACCTCGATACTATGGATAAACTAGAGGAGTTAATGATGTTCGAAGAGCCAATTCATAAAGCTGTTATTTTTATGGAAGCTCCACAATTTCCCAGAAGTCAAGGTAAAAATTTTGTGTTGTCTCCTCCTAAAACTAAACTTTTTCCTTCTATTTTGCAGACTCCGAAACTGGAACTCAAACTGTTACTGGAACATTTAAAATACGCCTTCTTGGGTGATGGGAACACTTTACCAATGATAGTTTTCAATAAAATTTTGAGACTAGAAGAGAACTTAGTTCGAGTTTTGTGGGACTACAAAGGGGCAATCAGATGGACGATTACTGATATTAAAGGTTTAAGTCCTTCAACCTGTATACACAAGATTCCGATAGAAGAAATACGAACCCAAAAAAATAAGCTCAAAGAAGTCTCAATCTACCAATGATAGAGGTAGTGAAAAAGGAAATTCAGAAGTTACTAGATGTTGGGATGATCTATCTAATTTCTGATAGTAACTGGGTTAGCCCAATTCATCTAGTACCTAAGAAAACTGATTTGACTGTAATTAAAAATTCAGTAGGGAAATTAGTTCCCACTCAGGTCTAAAACTGGTGGAGATCTGCATAGATTATAGGAAGTTGAATTCTTTAACTCAAAAAGACCACTTTACACTTCTTATTATTGACCAAATGCTTGTGTAACACCCCTAACTCGTATCTGTCCTCAGAATAGGGTTACGGAGCATTACCGAATTTTACATTTCAGAACTATAAAAAAATTTAAAGTATTTATTTCATATCATCAATTACAAGAAAACCAATTAATAACATACATATTGTCCCTTATACGAGCCCTCGAGGCCCTAAAAATACATTAGAAACATATCAGGACTAAATAAAAAATATATAGAAATTTCAGGGAAAAGATGAAAATTTACAAACTGCAAGGGTCACACAGCCGTGTGGCCAGGCCATGTGACTCGTGTCCTAGGCCATGTGGGCATTCGAAATAGGAATACACGGTTATGTCCCAGCCAGTGTCTGTACCCGTGTAACTCACTGACTTGGTTACATGGTCAAGCCACACGCCCGTGTGCCAAGCTGTGTACCCTTTGAAATAACCTCACATGCCCGTGTGTTAGGCCGTGTGCTAGGCCGTGTAAAACTTGACTTGCAACCCTTTGAAAAACTACAGGGGACACACGACCGTACTACCTGGCCGGGTGTCATACACGGCTAAGACACACAGCCGTGTCTCTGCCTGTGTGGACGAAAATAGGCCATTTTACAAGCCATTTTTCTCACCCTTTTCAACATGTACCTATAATCCCTTTTGCACATATACATAAGCCCTCAAAAGGCACCAAAATCATGCATAATCAAGCCAAACACAACAAACCAAAACTAAATTCATCTTCCATCATTCAAACATAACAAACCAAACGTTCACCATTTTAAGGATAATATTTACATGCCAAAACTAAATTCATTACACTACCAAAATGCAATAAGTCAAGTCAACCAAAATGACCATATCAACAACCAAAACACATATGTCAACATTAACTAAAATACCTATACATGCCATTATAACCTTAACCAAGATATCAAAATCTACCCATATAATCATTAGATAGTGTGCTAAATCTTCGACGAGCTTCCAACCTAATCGAGCTTTTGATAGTCTGAAAAGTAAAGAAAAATAACTACGTAAGCAATGAATACTTAGTAAGCTCGTGTAAACTTTCATCAGATCAATCCATTTCCAATATAAAATTTATACATATCAAGAATAATCATATAGCAATACCACACGATTTATGAAACCAAATTCAACAACTCACAAAATGAGCAAATCCACATCATCACTTATACATATTATCCCTAGCATAGTAGGATTTTAGACAACTTTAAACTCTTCCAAATTTCTTTATTTTCATTTGCATTTCATTACTATCCACACCCATTCCATATGCATAACACATGAGTCATAAGTATATCATTCAACCATAGCCACAAGCTAGTGCATTTAAACATAGCCCTTTTTGAATTAATCACATGATAAGACATTTCATAAGAAATTGCATAATTTAGACCTTACCACTTTTTCATGAGCGCAAGCATATTTTCTTTTGAGCACTTACCATTTCAATGCAACTTATAAGTAAATAGAATACCATTCAACCAACAGCTTGACACTTGCCTAAGCATCAAACAACAACACATGTTAGCTTAGTTGAACACATTTCATATAAATCCAACATTGATAACCTTATTTTCTCAACACATGTCATACTTAAGTTTATTACTTGTCTCCACTTACATAATTTCCATGTATCAACATATCAAAGATATTCATATATGTACATGTCATGATACATATCATTCTCTTACCTTTTCTTCATATATATATCATCCATTTCTATATATCAATATATCACTTACCATCATTTCCATGTATTTCATATATATATATACCTGTATTAGTTCGTATTGAACTCATATCGTCTTGTAACATAACATCTCCCGTTGAACCATTAGAATAATATCAGCTACGTGGGAATCTCGAACACTATGTGCCAACATGTGGTCAAAACCACTACTATCTCATATCTCATATCAGTGCTCTCTTTCGAGCCATAAATGGGTCTGCTCACACAAGCTGTCAGTCAAGACGTAGCTACACGGTGCTGCTCATACAAGCTGTCAAGTAACCGCAACAAATGCCGGAAACTCAGCCACTGGTAGGACGTACGAGACCAGTACCCAAAACACGGTAACCTCTAATTACATGTAATTTGTATCCTAAATATTCCTAAGGTTCAAATGGGACTCAATAGTTGTCGTGCGTCATTGAATTTTCCTTATTTCGTTATAAGCTAAATTGTATAATAAAATATATATAAACGATTCATTTTCAATAAAATTTCATATAATAGCATTTAATTTAATAAAAAATATACATAGTATAGTTCATACGAACTTACCTGGCTAAATTGCAGAAATACCAAAGTTTAGGGGCATTTTGGTAATTTTTTATTTTCCTCGATTTTCCATCCAATCTTGATATAAATTAATAATTTCATTCAATATATTAATTTATACAATAAAACAATTCATTTCATACAATTTGGTTATTTTTGACATTTTTACAAAATTACCCCTAAAGTTTTACTTTTATTCAATTTAGTCCCTAAGCCCAAAACAAGCAAATTAACCATTTTTACCCAGAATTGAGCTTAGTCAAATGTTCATGGTATCCAAAACAGCCCATTTATGCAACAATTTCACATTAAATCCTTGTACTTTTATTAATTTAAATAATTTGTCCCTAATCGAAAAATTTCATCAAAATCACTTAACAAAATACTTGTAAATATAAATCAACATTCCAAATTCATCATCTAACATAAAAAATAACAAGATTCATCAATGGTAACCTTCAAAATCTTTAACAGCTTCAAAATCGAAGATACGGGCTAGCTGGACCTAGTTGCAATGATCTTAAAAACATAAAAATTATTAAAAATGGCTGAGAAATGGCTTACCATGAATCATCCAAGAAGAACCGAAATTTGAGGCTTCTCCTATGATGTTTTGGTGAAGAACAAAACAAATTGGGGAAGAAAACTATCATGTTTTCTTTATTTTTTTTAACCTTTTATTTATTTATTAATAAAAGAACATATAAAACTTTATAATTAAAAGAAATCAAAGCATCCAACTACCTCACTATCTTTAAGATGGCTAATTTACACAATAAGGCCACCTAATTAATATTCTTTACTTAATTAACACTTTAAACTAATCGTAATTGACTTTTTAACTTTTACGATTTAGTTCTTTTTGCTTAATTAACTATTGAAGCGATAAAATTTTCCAATGTAACTTTAATACCACCTTAATTACACTCTGTAAATATTTATAAAAATATTTATGGCTTGGTTTATAAAAAATGAGGTCCCGATACCTCAATTTCTAAAACTACTTGACATTAGAGTCTTACCACTTGAACTTAATAAATCGCTTATAAAACAAAAATCACAATATCAAAAACCTTTTTAAAATCACAATTAACTCGTAAAATATTAAATATAATATTTACAAAGTTACTCGTCGGATTTGGCAATCTCGAAACCACCGTTTCCGACACCACTGAAAAAGGGGCTGTTACAGCTTGAACACTTAGTTGGTAAATCTCACTATTATTGTCTTAATGGTTATTCAGTTTTTTTTTCAGATTCTAGTAGCATCGAAAGAGCAAGAAAAGACAATGTTTATGTGTCCCTTTGGCACATTCATCTATAAACGGAGAGGTGAATGATAAGAATATTTTCCGACGATGTCAAGAAAATAATAGAGGTATTTATGGATGATTTCACAATGTGTGGTAATTCTTTCGATGAATGTCTGTCAAATCTCACTAAGATTGTGAAAAGATGCCTAGAATTTAATCCCATTCTAAATTATGAAAAATGTCATTTTATGGTTGAAAAGGTTTTAATTTTAGGACATATTATCTCCGTTGAAGGGATCATGGTCGATAAGGCTAAAACTAATGTTATTAACTCACTTTTGTACCCCACAACTGTCTTGGCCATGCAGGTTTTTACAGACACTTTATAAAGGATTTTTTGAAGATTTCGTGACCACTCTGTAACCTCTTGCAAAAAGACAAAGAGTTCGAATTTGATCAACCATGTAAGGACGCATTCGACACTCTTAAGCATGAGTTTGTTTCAACTCCCATAGTGCAGCCATCGAATTGGGTCTATCCCTTCTAGCTTATGTGTGATGCAAATGATTATATTGTGGGAGCCATCATTGAGTAAAGAATTGGGAAGGAACCTCACGTCATATCTTACGCCTCTAAAACATTAGTTGTCGCCCAAAGCAATATTCAACTACTGAAAAAGAATTATTAGCTATTGTTTTTGCTTTGGAAAAAAATAGAACATATTTGTTAGACACTAAAATCATTGTTTTTTCTGACCATGCAGCTTTAAAATATTTGATTGGAAAGAAGGAGGTGAAACCAAGGTTGATTAGATGGATTCTGATTTTACAAGAATTCAACCTCGAGATTAAAGACAAGAAAGGGTGCGAGAACTTAGTAGTGGATCACTGGATTTGGTTACCACTCTCAAAAGTCGAAACACCTCTGAAGGATAATTTTTGGGACGAGAATCTACTTTCAGCACAAGCAATTTACCAATGGTATGCAGATATGGTAAATTACCTTGTTATAAGTATTATCTCTTCTGACTTATCACACTTTGAAAAAGATAAAATCAAATGACATGCACGGTACTATATTGGGTACGAACCCTACCTATGGAAACATTGTTCCAATCAGGTAATCTGACACTGTGTCACAGAAACCGATGTACAATCTATTCTAACCTTTTGTCATTCTTACACTTGTGGAGGGAATTTTGGCCCAAAATGTACTGCACATAAGGTGCCTGAGTGTGGATTATTTCGTGATGTTTACTTCTATAAGGCTTGCGAAAGATGTCAAAAGGTGTGTAATTTAAGTTGAATGAATTAAATACCTTTCACACCTATACATGTATGCGAAATTTTTTATGAATAGGGCATTAATTTTATGGGTTCATTTGTTTATCATTTAGTAATGTTTATATTTTTCTCGCTGTAGATTACATGTATAATTGGGTAGAAGATAAAGCTACCCGTCATAATGATGTTAAAATTGTAGCAGAATTTCTAAAAAAAAAACTCTATTTTCGATGTTTGGCACACCGAGAGCGTTGATTAGAGATCGAGGAACACATTTATGCAGCAAGATAATCGATACACTATTGAAAAAGTATGGGGTAACACAATGCGTTACCATTGCTTATCACTCACAAACAAATGGTCAAGCAAAAGTTTCGAACTATGAAATAAACTCAATTTTGGAGAAGACCGTAAAATTGGATTGGAAGAACTGGAGCCTATGACTAAACGATGCATTGTGGGAATACCGTGCGACTTACAAGGGACCCATAGACATATTCCCTTACTGACTCGTATTCGATAAATCTTGTCACCTTTCAGTAGAGCTGTAACACAAGGTATTTTGGGCTGTTAAACAATGCAACATGGAGTTGGACGTCGCAGGAGATTATCAAAAATTAAACATTCAAGAGCTCAAAGAAATCCATCATGACGCATATGAAAATGCCCAAATCTATAAAGACTAAACCAAGGCATTCTATGACCAGAAAATATCCCGCAAACAATTTTTAGTTGGTTAGAAATTGTTACTTTACAACCTTACACTAAGGATTTTTACAGGTAAACTTCGAACCAAATGGTTTGGTCCTTTTGTTATTACTCAATTGTTTTATCATGGTGTAGTTGAAATTAAAAGCGAGGAGTCTAAAAATGTTTCAAGGTCAATGGGCAAAGTTTAAAACCTTTTTACGAGATTTTCCAAGTGTACGTGGTGGAAGAATTAATTCTCAATGAGCTATACAAATAAAATTTTAGTCGTCGAGCTAACGGCGTTAAATAAAAGCACTTTTTGGGAGGTAACCTATATTTATTTTAATTTGTTTAATTTTGAATTCAATTTAATTTAGGTTGAAAATAAAATAAATAAAAACAAGTTTATTATTTAACCTATTTTAACGTATTATTTTCCAGGAACGTTGGTAGAGATTGTCCTTTTTTTCAAAAATTGGATTCCAATCATGGCGTGCCACGTCACACCATGCTTAATGCTGTTATTTTTCTGAACAAAGCCAACCCAAAAATAAATAAAAAATCAAACCCAAATAAAAAAAATCCAAAACCCGAACTATAAAAAGGGAAAAAGAAGAAGAAAAGAATGATCCCAAACCCAATTAGCGCAAACAAAAAAAAAATTGGGCCAAACAGCCAAATGAGGCCCAAAGAAAAAAAAAGAAAGGAGCCCAAAATAAAACCTAAACAGGGTATTATTAAAAAAAAACCTAAACGATTCAAACCCCCCATTTTTCTCATCTCTTTTTCCCTTTCTCTTCTTCTTCTTCCCCTATCTTCTCTAAAACAAAACCTTAAAAACCTTACATTTCCACACCGCTGCTGCCACAATTGACTGCTGATTAGTCTTCCTTTTTCTTTGTCACGCACCACCGCGCCAAAACACTACTAATTGGAGAAGCTTTTCGCATGTTTTTCTTATTTTTTTCTCCACCGTCGTTCACCTCTCCCCTTCGCCGTGCATCGTCACCATTCGCATCTATTCACTACCGAACCTTCACCCATAAAATCACTATTTTTTCAAAGCCCAACCACCATCATACCTCATCCCATAAATGCCACTATTTTTAAAACCCCTACCACAACCTTTTGAACACTATCGCAACACTCTACAGCAATTCCCAAACGATCTCCAACACCGTGAACCATCGCCGCCAACCATTGCTATGAGCAACCATGACAGACGTTGTCGTTCATTCCTCAAAGGCAACACAAACCATGGTTCGTACTAGAAAGTAGGGACCGACAAATTCCTGACTTCTCTTAATCGGGTCACAATTATTTTACAACACTGCCCGTCATCGACATTAATGACAAAGATTTAGAACCATTTCCACTACTGTCAATACAAGTTGCTAGACTGAGTCAACACCACCGTCGAAGGAGTTCGACATTGGACAAGGTAGACTACTTACAAGTCCGTTTGGACACTTCTAATAGCATAAGGTATAACGTTCTAGACCTCTACTTCTTTTTTCGTTGCTTACATATTCGACAGATCATTTGGACGGAACCAACACTTCCAATTACCATAGTATAGAACCATCGAATCGAAACGAACAACCGCCTTCATGCCAAACAAGGTTAGTCACGTCACATTCTAGACAGCAACCACCACACCAACAGAGAGGAAAGCCAGAATCAACCCTAAATAGTAGTATTGAGGCTGCTGATATGCCAAGTTTGCCAAATAGTCAGGCCAAAGAGGAGTACCAACCTCTGAGAGATAATAGGCACGGCCAACGAGGGTGTACCTATACAGTATTGCAAGAAACAAGACTACAGGGATTTTTAAATTTCACGACCCCAGAACATAGTACGAGATACGAGGAAATTTGAAATTTTCCTATCCCGATCTGTAAGTATATATTTCTCTTTACCCTTGATACACTTAATATGAATGATTATGTGTTTAATTGGTTGGACGTCATATGCGAATATTAACTGTGCTGCATTTTTAAGCTTGTAAACAAATTTTATGCAACGTTTAGTTTCGATGTAAATGCCGCTAGGACAGTTGAAACCCTAAACATAATTCCATTCAAATTGCTTGGTAATACATTTAGTTTGCCAATTTTGGATTTTAACATAGCCATGGGTTTCGCTGACCCTGATGATATTCAAATCGACTCGTACCATACAATTTTACTTGAGATACCTAGCGATTTTGATGCCAACTCAGCTTACTCAGATCTAACTCACTCTTTGCATCACATTTAAAATTATAAGACCTCTAAAGCCTTACCAGTGCATGAACTGGCCCTAAGATATATTCATAGATTCCTTGCTTTTAACTATTAAGGTCGAAAAGATTCTTCTTCTATCTTAACTTAGACAGAATTAGTTTTCTTGTGGTGTATGCACTTCGGTTATAGGGTCAACTTAGGATATTGGCTTGTACGAATTTTTCATGCCATAATTCAGGCCCACCGATCTTTCATACTCAACCCATACATCACATGTTTAGTAACAAACATTTTTCCATCCGGAATTGATTTTTCATCTCTCACATTTGCTTATACTATAGATCCTTTAGATGAATATTTTTTGGATTCTATGAGTTTGTTTGTCGGCACCTCTACTGCATTTTATTTTGGTCCCTTAGGTACATGAATTGCTCAAAGCAATAGAGTGTTCCGACAAACACACGATCCGACTCCTACAGAGCAAGAGGAGTTGTAACACCCTTAACCCGTATCCGTCGTCAGAATAGGGTTACGAAGCATTACTAGACTTATTTCTTAAATAATCATACATTTCATATATATTTCTCAAATCCAAATAGAAATCATTCAAATATAATCATATAGTCCCTAACACAAGCTCTCGAAGCCTAAAACAAACATTAGAAGTGGTTCGGGACTAAATTGAATACATAATAAATTTTTAGAAAAACATAGAAAATTTTCAAAGTGCAGGGGACACACGATCGTGTGCAAGGTCGTGTGCTAGGCCGTGTGAAAACTGGAGGGTATACTGACTTGTGCCACACGGCCAAGCCACGCTCGTGTGCTAGGCTGTGTGAAGCTACTAACTTGGTTTTTAAATAAACATTAAGGGACATGCGTCCATGTCACCTAGTCATGTGTCATACACAGCTGAGACACATGCCCGTGTCTCTACCTGTGTGGATAAAAATATGTTATTTTCTAAGCCACATTCCTCACCCAAATTTGCAACAACCTAAACACATCAAATAGCATATGACTATATCATTAATAAGCATTCAAACCAACCATAACCAAGTCCAAATCATGTTAACCAATACCAACAAATAACAATGCTTATAAACATCACAATTGGGCATTCAAATCATACCAATACCACATCCAAAATCACCTAATGGTCAATTTCATATATGCATTATTTTGCCTAATACTTAGCATGCTAATACATTCTCAATTTCAACCATTTGCTACCTTAAAAACCAATTTACAACAAGGCATTCACATAGCAATTATAAACTACATATCAAAGAGCTATTTATACATATTTACATAACCAAGTTTATCAAAATAAGCCCAAATCACATGGCTAAACACACATGTTTACATACCATCATATACCAAATCAGGCCATATTAAATGAGTTAATTACATAACCAAAACATATAGGCTTTCATAAACCAAATGACCTATGCATGCCATATAACCAAATTACACAAAGTTCAAAAGTACCAAAACAACGGCTGGATAGTGTGATGAGATCTCTGACAACTTCCAATCCGAGCAAGCTTCAAAATCACTATAAAATACGAAAAGGTAAACAGAGTAAGCTATTAAGCTTAGTAAGCTCGTATGGCTAATAAGTACAACTTACCATTCTTATACAATTTAAGGAAATAAACAAAACATAATGCAACTCATTTTGAATCCAAAAGCCTAACACATATTCAATCAAAAGGTTAGAGAAGAACTCACAATTCTCATAGATTCAATGCTTATAAATTCATGAACATACATGTACTAGTACATAACAATCTCTTACTCTTTCATATCATCAATATACCCATTGAACCATTTGGAATAATATCGGATACTCGAGAATCTCGCACACTAAGTGCCAATACATGGTCAAAACCATCTCAATCTCATATCTCATATAATTGCTCACTCTCGAGCTATCACTGGGTCTGCTCACACAAGCTGATGGGTAACCGCAACACATGCTGGAAAACTCAGCCACCGGTATAACGTGCAGACCAGCACCCAAAACACGGTAACCATTAATGACATGTCATTTGTATGTTATATGAATATTTTCAAGTTTTTTTTTCATTTATTTGAAGAATTTTGGATGGTCATTAGATAATTTTTCCCATTCTATAAACGTCGTCCACCATTTGAAGTTGATGGGATCTCCAATTCCAAACAAAGGGATGTCCATTTGGAGGCATCATTTTTTCCCATTTAATGAGTCTGATCAAACATTATGTGGTTTGATTACAAAAAAATCGAGCAATCAATCCACAACTTTGTTTTTCCCCCAATCTAATTCCAAACGTTGCTTTTTGTGATCTATATATAAACAAATTTAACTTATTTAAATATCATTCTATTCAATTTAACCCAAAATTCTTATTATGGAAAAATTACTATTTTCCCATAAACACTAAACAAATGTTGTTTATCCAACAACAACCATTCATTTTCTATCATCAAACATCAAAACACGTACACATTCATAAATGGTAAAACCCTATACTTTTAACAACTTTGCAACTTAGTCCTTGGGCTAGCTAGATTAAGCTACAACGACTCCAAAAACATATAAATCATTAAAAACCGAGCAAGAATACACTTACATACACAAGGAATGTTGGCTGAACCTTCAAGCTTAGCTATGGATTCTTTCTACCCTAATTTTTGGTGGTGACCTCTCAACTAAGAAGATGATAACATCTTTTACATTATTTTACTTTATTTATTTACTAATTTACTATATTAACCTTAAATATTAACCTTTGAAAACACATATATCATGTCCATGAAAGTCCAATCACTTTATGGATGGTTTAATTACAACATAAGGACCTCTACCTTAAATTTCCATAGCTATTAGACACCTTTATCTATTAGAACACAACTTTTACACTTTACGCGATTTAGTCCTTTTTATCGAATTAAGCATTTAAACAGTAAAATTTCTTAACGAAATTTTTATACAACATTACTAACATGCTGTAGACATTAAAATAATAATAAAATAAATATTTTGACCTCTAATTTGTGGTCCCAAAATCACTATTCTGATTTCACTAAAAACAGGCTGTTACAGGAGTAGCCCCTTTCTGCTATGGAAGAGAGACTAAACCAAATTGAGGCTCACCTAGAAAAAATGGAAGCCAACATCTCAAGCATCCTCACCATACTGTAAAGCAGTCACTTCCACCATCCTCTGCCTCATTAAAACATACACTGGGAGTACACTTGACACTACTTGATTTATTTATTATTGCAGATTGAGGGCAATATGGACTAAGTAGGGGGTTCATATGCTTTGCTATTTCTCGTTCTTCATTACGTGTTGATTCCCATATTGAAGTTATTCCCTAAGTTGCTTTGAAATTTCAATTCTCATGCTTAATTAACTTGAATGATTATGTGATTCATGAATAATTGCTTACTGCTCAATTTGATTGACAAGTCATTTGTAGAATTGTAAATATTATGGCTAAGTCAACATTCCATAAAAATTGTTAGTTTCTTTTTAAACTTTCCTAATAAAAAAACAAGAAAAATAATAATAATAATAAATAAATTTATATACATACTCCGCTAATAGCTTAGTTATGAGTGAAGAGTTCAGGAATGTGACCGATTGAGTAACCAGGGTGAGGTGCTTTGGTTGTCATCTCATCTCACATCAAAAGATTCAAGTGACGGACCAAAACTTGCAAACACTCCATTGATCGAGCTGCTGTTAAAAAAACTGTTTGGGACAAGCAAAATTCAGTAATCGGTGTGAGGTGCTTAGGTTGTCATCTCATTTCGCATAAAATGATTTGTCTAGTCCCGATCTAGTAAATATACGATCATTTTGCAAGTTTTATTAAAGCTTTAATTTGGTAAAATAGTTGATTTTGTTGCATAATGTTAAAATTCTATAAAAATGCTTGTTAGTTAAATTTAGCAACTACTTATTCATGCTTCACTTAAATTCTGCATTTTGCTTGGTTGTGGGATGAGACTTAATTTTAGATTAAGTTGTGAAATTGTTTCTAGCATGGGAATACATAACATGCTTGAGGACAAGCATCAGCTAAGTAGGGGGATTTAATAACAAACTGAATTTGTATGTTTAACACACCCAATTTTGGTAATTTTAACTATCGAGTCTGTAAGTTTTTGTTTAATTTTATTAGGTATGCAATTGGAGTATCAAAATTCGAGTTAACAAGTAAAACGGGCTAAATTGGAGTACAAGTAATAAAAGGGGGTCAAATTGAAAATCTTGCAAAATTAATGGCTGATCAGATTTTCTATTTGACTTCGTAAAAACTAGATTTAGAAAAAAAAATCTAATATAAAATCTGACTTTAGTGGGTTGGTTGCTAGATAATTCAGGCTAAGTTTAGCATACGAACTATATATAAATACCTTGTCTGGTAACTTGAAAAAAATACACTAGAGATTGAATAAAATATAATTTGTTTTCTCTAATCTCTTTCCTACACCTATAGCAAAAAATTGTGAGTATTCTGCCATTTCATTTTCTTTTCCTTGTTTCTTCACATTTTTGGTTCAATTGTTTCCTAAGTCCTTTCTCCTTTCTATCCTTCATCATTGCCATTAAATTCATTCCTGTAAACCAACAAAGTATGATTAATATGATGCTCAACTAATTTCCTTTTAGCTTTGGCCCATTTATTATTCTGACAAAAAAATCGTGAGATATGAACCCGCACTAAAAAACCTTTCAACACAGTATTTGTTATCTCTTCGGTTTATGGGATAATCACAATCGTCCCTTAAAGTTAATTCAATTTTAGCTCAAAGTGTATATTGGATGGGAGTTGTATTGGCGTACAGTTGGAAAATAGGGTCGGTCATTTACCGTATTCGAGTTCTCGTGAACAAATTAGTGTCTCGAATTGGAAAAAGCTAGTTGGGTTCCGTCAAGGGAGGTAGTGGTCAGATTTAAATGACCCACGTGGTTGAGGTTGTTAATTTGAGTTGGGCTTTCTAGATTGCAAGGCTATCAAAATCTTAAATTACGAGCACGTGTTACGTGGTTAGAAAATTGGCAAGGGTCAATTTGCAGGTTGTACTAAAATCGACTACACAAGGAAGAGTTGGCGGTTTAGGTGTCCTTTACTGCTATAACCAACTTATTGTTTGGAAAGGAAAATCAATTTTTCAAGGATCAATTTGATTTCGGAGTGTATTGAGGCTAAGGCTAAGCATTAATATATTTGATTCACCAATTTGATTTAATTTCCATAATTTTATTTTGCAATCATTATTGTGTTATTATTTGATTTTATATTTGTTTATTTTTATTTGATTTGTCAACTAAATTCCCCTCTTTTATTTATTTTACAGCTCTATATGCACAGGTCGTGGGCACAATAGCTGCTTGGACTTAGAAAACTAGTCACGTAAACAGGAAAATTAGAAATCACAATCCCCGTAGGATCGACCCTACTACTCTATACTACTATTTAATTAAGTTAAAGCGTAGAAAATTATATTTGGTGGTTTCGACGCCTATCAGGCATGTTGTGCCATAACCCGATATATGCATTATTTCAAACATTCAAAGCCCGACTCAACCCGTTTGTTTAGATTTATTTTTCAACAACCATTTATCCAAGTTCATTGTGCACGTGAAATAAAATATAAAATAAATAATAAATATTTTTTTCTAAAATACATGAAATTTATTTTAAAATATAATTTTTTATATATATTTTTAGAAATTTTAAAAAATATATAATTACTAGAAATATACTGTCAAAATGAAATTGGGCAAATGGTTCTCTAGATTCATTACGCACTTGAAATAAAAATTCTTAAAATTTTAAAAGAATCAAAATAATTAAAAATCTAAAATACCTAATTTTTTTTTGAAAAAATTATAGTATAACTTTTGAAATTATAAAAGTATAAATTTACTAGAAATTCTCATTTAGAATGAATTTGGACAAACGGTTCTCCAAATTTAAATGAATTTGACAACCATTTGTCTAGGTTCATTATGCACGTAGAATAAAAAATAAAGTTCCTAAAATTTATAATTTTTATTTTGAAAAATATTTTTATTACTTTTTAGTACACGTGTCAACATTTTATTGGCTATCAACCCAAAATCTAACGGTGTTAGTCAAGTACCAATAAAAATTACTAATTTGGCTTATGTTTTCCAAATTTAGGTACTAATTAGGTAAAAAAAAAAAGAGATACCAAATAAATACAAGTTGCCAAGTTAAGGGTTAGGATATATATTAACCCAATATAATATTTGATAATTTTATGTATATACATTTATTTTAGGGTAAACTACATAGATAATCACCCAACCATAAAAAAAATATTTTAGGCACCCAAAAAAATTTAGAATTTAAGCACCTACGTTACATAGTTCGATAATTTTGATCACTCTGTTAAAAATCACAAACGGCAAGTGATATGACAGTTAAAAATCATTATAATAACAAATTTAACGCACAATTTTAATTATATCAATTTATTCATAATTTTAAAAATTAACCCTCAAAATTTACAAATGGTTTCAATATTCCTAGTTTTAAAATTTGAAAGAAATATATTAAAATATATTAAAATACACAAATATATTTTTAAAAATATAATAATTAAATTAAAATTAAATTAATAAATATTAATTTAAATTTAAATTTATTTAATATAATTAAATTTATTTAATATTAACATTAATATGAAATTTAAATTTATTATTATATATTTTTGAAAATATTTATGTATTTTTATATATTTCTTTGAATTTTAGAATTAGGATCAAATTGAGACCATTCGTAAAATTTTGAGGGTTAATTTTTAAAATTATGGCTAAGTTAATATACTATGTAAAAGTTGAGGACTAAATTTGTTATTATACCAGTTTTATTAACTGTCACGTTAGCTTACTGTATGTTATTTTAATGAGAGTGACCAAAATGACGAATTATGTAACATGAATCTTCAATTGTAAATTTTTTTATTTTGAATGCCCAAAATAAAAAAATTCATAATTGGGTGCGGTTTACCCTTTATTATATATATTTCTTTTATTACAATTTTAAATATAAATAAATTAACATATTTTTAATAATTATATTATAGTATATTTAATTTAATTTCATATTAATTGCATAATACATAAAAGAAAAGAAGAGAAAACAATGTATTGTAATTTTTTCAAATATTGAATAATGAGATAATCCAATACTTTTTTTTGATACATGTAGGAATATATTAGTATTGTTTTGACTTTGGTATATGAAATTTTTGCATAATATATATCCAAATACCTTTTAAGATTAAGCATATACTCAGTGAGCATCCTTTGATATTCCTTCCAATTTCAAGTTCAAGAGAATATCCGTTCTCTGGGTGTTCCATAGGTACTTCAGATTCCTTTTACCAAATCCCCTGTTCCATGTTAATCAATAACCTTTTCCAGACCGTTTTCCGCTATAATTTATATACAACTACTACATCATGCCTACCTGTTATTCTCTACCTATAAAGCCTTCTCTCTCTCTCCTCGTTTCTTTGCCAACCATTTATGCTATTTTTCTTTTACTTTATAGTTATACCCTCCCAGTTCTATTAAAGTGTTGCCTTTTTCTTCTTTTTCATCAATACCCATTAGAGCTTCTGAAATGACTATTACGGAGGTGAGGGAAGAGGAAAATCCTCCCTTGATTGATCCTGAGAACGACTCCAGGCATCGTCGTATTGCTCTTTTTGTTGAGCCTTCTCCTTTCTCGTGATTCTCTCTCCCTTCCCTTTGTATAACTTTGTTTATCATTCTTCGGATGCAAATGATATTGTTAGTGATTGAGTGGTACATTTCATGGTTGTAATTATGTACCTTTGCTATTAGCTAAACAATCTTGGTGTACCTGTTACCTACTCTTAATATGTCAAAACTTGGCACTCACTGATTGCATTTCATTCCATGTTTGCAGATATGTGTCAGGGTATAAGAACAGGTTCCAGAATTTCATAAGATATTTAAGGGAAATGGGAGATGAGGTATGCTCGTTATATCTGTGGAGTTCTGCTTGATAATTTGTTAGCTAAATTAGTTTATAGCTGTACCTTTAGATGATATGCCATGGAAGTTTTAATCCAAGTCCCCACACTCCCATACTGGCACTTATTGTACAATGATTGTGTTTATCTCGTTATCTTTTGATTTGTTTCAAGTAATTTCTAATGGCAGGTGCTTGATTTAGCTTAAGTTCATCCTCAGTTAACAGTGGCTAGCAGTTATGACCAACAGTTTACTGTAGTTTGTAGAAATGTTCTTGAATGATGAACTAAAAGCAATGGTATTGGTCCTTATAGGTAATGGTTGTAACAACACATGAAGGGGTTCCACAAGAGTTCTACGGGGCCAAGTTGGTTGGATCAAGAAGGTTAGTGCAATCAATCAAGTTCAAGTTATAGTCTATACTTGGCTACGTAACTGTATGTTTTAACTATTTCATTAGCTTATTCCTTGGATATTCTTTCCTCCACTGTTTCTGTATATAATATTATATAATTTTCTTTCTACGAATTGCAGCTTCCCCTGTCCTTGGTATCAGAATGTGCCCCTTTCTCTGGCTCTAAGTCCAAGAATAATTTCAGAAGTTTCCCAGTTTAAGCCTGATATAATACATGCCTCTTCACCTGGGATCATGGTACACGTGTAATTGTTGCTGTGCGAGTTCTTGTTGATAGATTATTATGATTTCTTTTTGAGAGCGAAATGTTAATGAGGAAATACATTCCTGATTTATACAAACTGCATTCCAGGTTTTTGGCGCTCTTGCTATTGCAAAACTACTCTCTGTACCCATAGTGATGTCATATCACACCCATGTTCCAGTGTGAGTTTGATTCTTCTTTGGTTCACCTGTTAAATCCTTGATGCCACTCAACTCATTTGCTACTTTTTGGAAGGTTTACCATTGCAGGTTTAAAACTACTCGAGCTGTTACATGGACCTGACGCCCAAATCTAACTTTTTGTTTCATTCTACAGGTATATCCCAAGATACACATTTAATTGGTTGGTTAAACCTATGTGGTTAATAATAAGTGCGTAAGATGCCTTCTTTTCCCTCCTTTTTAGTCAATTTCCATGCCTAAGTCTGAGCAATGAGAGTTCCTTTGTCCCTATCAGAATTTCTTCACAGAGCAGCTGATCTCACACTTGTTCCATCAGCTGCAATAGCGAGGGATCTCCAAGAAGCTAAGGTAACTTCAGGTAAACATAGTATATTATCAAAATTCAAAATAGCTTTATCCAATTTAACTTGGCTTTGCATTAATCTATGTAGCTGAATCTTAGGCTAACCAGCTTTTTATATGTCAATACTTCCAGCTAATAAGATTCGCCTTTGGAACAAGGGTGTGGATTCTGAAAGTTTCCACCCTCGATATCGCTCTCATGAAATGCGATTAAGATTGAGGTGCTGTGTTTAATCTTTATTTTCTTCCTCTCCTCAATTACAGTTTTGTAATGCTATATATTTTTGCTTTATACAGCAATGGTGAACCAGAAAAACCACTAATAATTCATGTTGGACGTGTTGGAGTTGAGAAGAGCTTAGATTTCCTCAAAAGGTACCATTTATGAATTGCATGAAAAATTGTTGCTAATAGCTTCCTTTATAATCATTTGTGGTACATAATACCATGTCATAGCTGAAAAGAAGAAACAGAGAGTTCTGTTAGATTTTCATTGCAACCATTACTCTTCCAATGCATGAATTTTGCAGAATTTTAACATTGGGAATATATGATTGTACAGTGTTATGGACAGGCTTCCAGAAGCAAGAATTGCTTTTATTGGGGATGGACCGTACAGGTAATCCGTTTAATGTTCATGAATTTAACTCTACTCTGGAGGAATATCTATATCTTCTATTAGATGGCTCAGATTGAATATCGTACTCACTCCCAAAATAAGATGTGTTGTTTGCAGGGAAGAGCTAGAAAAATTGTTTAGAGGCATGCCTGCAGTTTTTACAGGTATGTTACAAGGTGAAGAGCTGTCTGAGGCATATGCAAGTGGGGATGTGTTTGTGATGCCTTCGGAGTCGGAGACGCTCGGACTTGTTGTTTTGGAGGCCATGTCATCAGGAATCCCGGTGGTAGGTGCTCGTGCTGGGGGAATCCCGGATATAATTCCTGCAGAGCAGGAGGGCAAAACCGGCTTTCTCTTTACTCCTGGCGATACTGAGGACTGCATGAGGAAACTGGTGCCCCTGTTAGAAAATAAGGAACTGAGGGAAACCATAGGCAAAGCTGCACGTGAAGAAATGGAGAATTATGATTGGAAAGCAGCCACTAAAACGATACGCAATGAACAGTACGAAGCTGCCATTTGGTTTTGGAGGAAGAAGAGAGCTGAGGCACTGGGACCTCTGCAGTGGCTTACAGAACGCCTTTTCCCATCCCCAGCAATCAACTTTAGGTGATTTAGATATATTATATAGATTTGGTCAGTAGAATTTTAAGGAATTAGCATGTTGATAGGGATTGTGAACTTGATCAGGGCTTCAAAGAGGGTCTTCTATGGTGTATCCTTTTTTTTTTTTTTTTTTTTTGCCTTTGCAATATGTTAATTTGTTGCACACTATGGACTTGAAATGATCTTTTTGAAAATATTGGAATAAAATAGAATGGTTGTTTCATTGTATGAAACTTTTAGCTAAACTTTAACGAACTAAAATTTCAATGCATATATGGTTTCCCTGCAAGAATACTTAAAAACTTCAACCCACTCATCATCTTCTCCCTTCTCTGTGATGAAAGAAGGGAAACCCTTCTCTGCTGGTCGACGCAAGCTGCCTGATACTTTTACTTTGTTTTTTTTTTAAATAAAAAAAGCCCGAGATCTCCTACATCTCGAATGGTGGGCTGTTTGGTTCCCGATCGCCTTGTGGGTCCTCTCCATGTTTTTCTTCTTTCCAGTCTGGTAATTCCTCGGGACTTTTGTTTTCTCATGCTTCATCAAGGCCCTTGCTGCGCATATAGAAAGGCGTCGTCGCTTTGGTTTCCGTTTGATTGGTTGTTGATGTGTTTTAGACTCACAGAATGGCTGATGCCGCTCCTGATGGCTATGGCTCCTCTTCTATCCGTGGTTTTAGCTGGCTCTAAGATGCCGTTGTTTTTTTCAAGCCTTTATCCCCGCATGTCCTGGTCGCACCCTCTCTAGATCACGGCGACGGTTGGGTAAGTTAGAAGCGAGTTTTTATTTTTTGGGCTTGATTTGAGCCAAGCTCTTTCTGGGCTCATTTTGAGCCTTTAGTTTTTCGAGTCAAAAAGTAGCTTTTCAAATAAAACTAATTTTTCAAATTGGCTTGAAAACTCAACCCAAAAAAATTAAAAATTGTAGCTTTTGGTTTTTTAAAAGCGAATTTAGTAGAAAAATTATAAAATTCCCTTCATTTATATTAACTAAAAAGATAAATATGATTTACATAAATTTACCCTTCATTTACAATTGGTTTATATATATATATTCAAACCTATAAGAACTTTTTACTATTTGTGCTCACCCTTTCCATGCTATATAATTACAATACGTGAACTTTAGTATTAGAATTGTAAAATTTTGATATAAAACTTGATAAATAGAGATCTGTCATGTCAGATCATCAAAAATAAAAATTAGATGAGAAAAAATATATGAATCCATCAATATCTTGAAATTTTAAAGTATTGCGGCTTTGATCTTCCAAATTAATACAGAAGTATTTTAGATAAAGTAAATCTCTCTTTTATAAAGATGGGACGTTAAAAAAGTTATGTATATGTACTTTGAGAACCATAATCCTAATATATAACTTTTGCATATTAACCTGAAGTCTAACCAGCCAATCATTAATTAGAAATTAGTCATTGATAGAGTTGGTTGGTTAAAATTTATTTAATAAATCCCTATTTTCATGGGATATTTTAGTCGTTTAATTTTATTTGGTTGTTAGTAGTGACTTATTTATTTTCTATTTTTTAGTTGCTATGTAAAGCTATATAATAGCCCAGTATTTTCAGTTTTACTCAATGTAAAAGATCATTCTCCTCCATTTCTTTTGTTCTTTAATTATTCTTTCTTGTTCTTAACATTTGATATTAGGTCCATTAAAGAGCCTAGTTCATTTAGAAACAACAGTCTTCTTAAACTATGGCAACAGAGTGATCATTTGTGCAACCAGCAGTTCTGAAGTTTGATAGGCATTATGATCATTGGGCGATGCTTATAGAGAATTTTTTACGTTCCAATGAATATTGGGGATTGGTGGAGAATGGTATTCTTGTTGTAGCAGATGGTGCAATTGATGCACAGAAAATGAGCATTGAAGATAAAAAAAAAAAACTAAAAGATTTCAAAGCCAAGAACTATTTGTTTTAGGCTTTGGATCGTACAATTCTGGAGACGATTTGTTGAGCATTGGTCTGCAATGCAACATGTGACCAGCAGCTCACCAAGCAGACTTGCAATGTAGCAGAACCGAGAGCAGCAGCAACATGGTCCCCTTTTGTTTATTTTGTTCAAATGTAACTTGCTTAGTTAATTTGTAACTTGTAATCAAAGTTAGTAAGATTTTTTATGTAATGGATGTAATGGCTGATCATATCAGCTTACTTGTTTATGTGGTTCACATTTTGAAATTGTTAAGTATTAGTGGGAGTAGTTAAGTCATTAGGTAATTGTCCATTGACTTTGTAATTTATATATAAACTACTGTTTTCTTAATGAAAGATGAGGATTTTCAGTTATTCTTGAACTCCAGCTCTCTTTGTTTTGTTTGTTTTTCAATCTTTTAATCTCTTAAGCTTGTGTGAAAATCTTGTTGCTGTCAAATGTTCCAGCAAATGGTATTCTGTTTGAAATTTATACTTACCCAGTTAAAGTGTGTTAAAACTCCAACACGATTCTTAACAATGATACAACAAAGAGCATATGGGATTCCATGAAGAAAAAATATCAAGGCACAACACGAGTCGAACCTGCACACCTGCAAGCTCTTCACAGAGATTTGAAATTCTTCGTATGAAAGTAGGGGAATTTGTTAATGAGTTTTTTGCTTGAACTCTCATCATAGTCAATAAAATGATGGCTAACAGTGAGGTTATGGAGGATGGTACTGTTGTCCAAAAGATTTTGAGATCGATGACTAGCAAGTTTAATTACGTTGTTTGTAGTATTGAGGAGTCCCGAGATACGAGTATACTAACCATTGATTAATTACAAAGAAGCTTGCTTATGCATGAACAACGTATGGGATCTCATGATGAAAAAGAAAATGCTTTGAAGATCACTTATGGAGATCGTTCTGATGGTTGGGCTAAAGATCATGGTGGCTAAAGGAAGAGGATGAGGCACGTAGAGTTTCAATAAAGCCATGGTAGAATGTTTCAGATGTCACAAGCTGGGACATTTTCAATGAGAATGCTCTAGTAAAGAAGTGAATTATGCAGAGATTCAAGAGGAGATGTTATTGATGGCTTTTGTGAATACATAAACCACTAAAAAAGAAGATACTTGGTTTTTTAATTCAGGATGTAGCAATCATATGTGTGGAAAGAAAGAATTATTAGCTTTTGATGAAAATTTTAAAGTTATGGTGAAACTTGGAAACAACTCAAGCATGGCTGTAAATCGGAAGGGGTAATGTAAGGTTGCAAGTGGATGGAATGGTGCAAGTAATCATAGGGGTGTTCTATGTGCCAAAACTAAAAAATAATTTATTGAGCATCAGAAAGTTATAGGAAAAAAGGCTGGCCATTCTGTTTCAACATGACAGATGTAAAGTGTGTCATTTAGAAAAAGGTTTAATCATGGATACGAAGATGTCTGGGAACCAGATGGTTAGATTACATGTAGTCTCTTAGTCCACAATATCCACCTATTTCAACACAACTATAGAAGAAAAGTGTAACACCCTGTACCCGAGACCGTCGCCGGGGTCGGACACGAGGGGTTAACAGACTTTGTTCACTTAATTTCACCGTTCATAAAAAAAAAAAAATTTCCAGACAGCTGGGTAACTGTGTCACTGTCACCTTAAAAATAATATCTTGAGTTCTACAACTCAAAAATCAGTTTTGTGATTTTTCCCTAAAACTAGACTCATATATCCATCTACAAATTTTTTTCTAGAATTTTTGGTCAGGCCAATTAGTACAGTTTATTAGTTAAAGTCTCCCCTGTTCCAGGGTATGACTACACTGACCTTCCTGCATTACGACCTGGATATCTCCCTGTACAGGGATTCAATACTGATGCCGTTTGTTTCTATAGAAACTAGACTCAAAAAGGAATCTATACATATATGGCATGACTTCTAAATATCTCGGGTTAATTTATAATGAATTTTCAAAGTCGGAACAGGGAATCCAGAAACCGTTCTGGCCCTGTTTCACGAAAACCCAAATATCTCTTAACATACAACTCATATGACCGTTTCGTTTCTTCCATATGAAAATAGATTCATCAAGGTTCATTTACATAATTTATTCACTATTTAATTCCATTCCTACTATTTTTAGTGATTTTTCACATCCAAATCGCTGCTGCTGTCAGCATCTGCCTTTAAGGTAGACTTTACCTATTTCATAGTTTCCATGATTCAATTAGCCCTTTTTGCATACATAGCACAAGGTATAATCATGATTAACCATTCCAATGGCTAATCGTTTCCAACATTTCCATACCTCTTAGTGATCAACATACAAACGATTATAGTGCTATGCTAAAAACGTATATAAGCCATTTTCGCATGGCTATCCAAAGTTTTACATACCAAAGTTCAAACAAACATAATAGCCTATACATGCCGAAATGTTCTCTTAGACCATCTAAGAAGAAGATACCAAAAGTTGCTAGTCGGTGTGATGACTTCGATGACGGTCCCGAATACGCAAAAAGTTGAGTCCAAGAAACCTAAAATAGGTGACAAGCAAACACCGAATGAGTATATAACTCAGTAAGTCATAAGCAATGCACTACCAACCATTAATAACATTATCACAAGAGGAAACAAAATGGAACGAGGCTAATTACTCCATTCAAACCGAACTATACCATAGTTCCTTAGACCTTTCGATTCAATCTCATACCAAGTTACACATTCACATTCCATATACAAATCAATAGGATATTTGAGGCATTTTTATACACCATTTTGTTTTCGTTACAATCATACAACTACATGACCTTTCACTTATTCCACGATAATTCTTATGTACGTGACTTCAATTGAAATTGTCACATAGGTTCAAAACTTACCAAGCTCAACTCCAAATATAAACATAACGCCTATTAGCCATGAACTCAAGGTACTTACCCGACCCGCTGTCCGTGGTCAACTCAATAATGTCGCACACTCAGTGTCAATAGTGATTCAAAAGCATATAGTGAGTCCGCACACTCAGTGCTATATAATCAACTCGCACACTTAGTGCTATATGATCCAACTCGTACACTTAGTGCTGTACAAATTTTAAACCCGCACACTTAGTGCCATTCTCATGATCACAAATGTTTATACCCGCACACTTAGTGTCGAAATCAACAACTCAATACATCTCACCTCTTTTCTTTTCATTCAATACTTTCATCACCACATACATACATGTATGTAAATTTATCATTCCTTTCGGCATAATTACATAGACATTATGTCTATTTAAATCAATACAAAATATATGCTTAGTGACCTACCTTGTGTTGGGAAAATAGTTCCAAGCCGGCTACTCGATGACCTTCGTCTTTCCCTTGCTTGATTCTCCTTCTTTAACTCCTTGAGCTTAATCAATAAATCAACTAGTTTAACCATCTTGCTAAACATTCATAATTCAATTACACATGCATATGTATGTTTGTATATTCGGCAACCATCCTCACTAATTACCCATTTAGTCGATTATACACATAATTAAAGGTAACATCACGAACGGGCATACTTATGTATATTTATACATATATATATACACTTCCAAATGGGCATCACAATTAGATTTAACACCACCTTCAAACTCAATGAGATGGCCGAATGTATGTATGTATATACAATGTCAACTATAACATCTTTTAAACACCTAATTTCATCTCATGAACACTTAATCAAATTTTCCTAATCTAGCATATATTTTCACATCTATTTGTATCATCATGTAAATTCACATATAACTACATTTCTTAAGTTCTACATCTTAATGCCCATTATAGCCACTCCCATGGTCTAAATCTAACAATCGGCAACACCTACCTTTTCACTATGTTTGCGAATACTCATTCTCTTCTTAGTCCTAAATTGCACTTCCAACAAATTAGCTTAACAATTCCAACTTTCATGTTAACATCCCTAGCAACTTAACACATCCATATAACTAACATGTTAATAGCTTCAAGGTATCAACTAAAATTTTTAAGCTTCTTTGTCAAATCCCAATTCTCCAACAACCCCAAATCCAACCATGGGATAGATAGAATTCAAACTAACAACTAAAACATGCATGAATCTCATGGACAACATCAAACATACCTTGGTCTAGCAACTACCATGGCTGATTTTCTCAAGCTCTTCCCCCCCCTTCTTCTTAGGACATTCGGCCAAGCAAAGAAATGAAAGGATGGACACTTTTTTTTTCTTTTCTTTGTTTTCATCCTATTCCTTTTTCATTATTTAATTCTTTCTAACATAACCACTAACTAAACATGTTTGCAACATGTTTCCACTCATAGCATGGCCAGCCATCATGCTTAACTTTTGGGTAAATTGACATGCAAACCCATCATTTTCACATTATGCATTAATAGCCCACTTTACAATTGCCTAGCACATTTCTAGATTTTCTCACATAAGTCCTATTTGATAAAATTCACTTACAATTAACAAAATCCAAACGTGAAATTTTCACACATGTATATGTACATATATTGAGCATCAACTATAACGGTCAATTATTTTTATGTCTCGGTTTAGTGGTCCCGAAACCACTTTCTGACTAGGGTCAATTTAGGGCTGTCACAACTCTTCCCCACTTAAGAAATTTTCGTCCCCGAAAATCTTACCGGTAAATAGGTTTGGGTACCGTTCTTTCATAAAGTTCTCAGGTTCCCAAGTAGCTTCTTCCATTCCGTGTTTGAGCCATAACACCTTCACTAACGGAACCCTTTTGTTTCGCAACTCTTTCACTTCACGGGCTAGAATACGGATCGGTTCTTCTTCATAACTCATATCGGCTTGAATTTCAATCTCGGAGGGGTTTATTACATGCGAAGGATCGGATCGGTAACGTCGAAGCATCGAAACATGGAAAACGTTGTGGATCCTTTCGAGTTCAGGGGGTAGAAGCAACCTATATGCTACTGGGCCAACTCGTTCGGAGATCTCATACGGCCCAATGAATCTCGGACTCAATTTGCCCTTACGGCCAAATCGAGTATCTTTTTCCAAGCGATACCTTAAGAAACACTTTGTCTCCCACCGATACTCAATATCTCTTCGTTTTAAATCCACGTCGATTTACGACGATGCCAGGTCGCCTTCAGACTTTCACGAATTATTTTTACTTTCTGCTCAAAGATCTTTAAACAAATCCACTCCGAAAATTTTACTTTCACCGAGCTCGGTCCAAAACAATGGCGTCGGCATTTTCGACCGCACAAAGCCTCGTAAGGTGCCATCTTAATGCTTGATTGAAAGCTATTGTTGTGGCGAATTCGATCAAAGGCAAATATCTTTCCCATGAACCACAAAACTCGAGGATGCAACATCTCAACATATCCTCAAGTATCCGAATTATCCGCCGGATTGACCATCGGTTTGGGGATGAAAAGCGGTGCTAAATGCAACTTGGTACCCAAAGCTTCTTGCAATTTCTTCCAAAATCGTGAGGTGAATCTCGGATCTCTATCCGACACAATAGAAATCGGTACTCGTGTAATCTCACAACTGAGAAACATACAATTCAGCGGTTTATCCAATGAAAAATCCGTGCGTCGGGGATAAAATGAGCCGACTTAGTCGATCTATCAACAACAACCCAAATCGCATCTTTCTTACTTGTCGACAATGGCAACCTGCACACAAAATCCATCGTGACTCGATCCCATTTCCATTCGGTATCATGATCGGTGAAGTAAACCCGTAGGCACTTGATGTTCGCCTTTACTTGTCGACATATTAAACACTTCAAACAAAATCGAAATGTCTCGTTTCATACCATGCCACCAAAACTGACGTCTCAGATCGTTGTACATTTTCGTACTCCCCGGGTGAATTGACATTCGGCTACAATGAGCTTCGCTCAGAATCATTGAAATGAGTTCTGAATTTCTTGGAACACACAACCGACTTCTGAACCTCAAACAATCGTCATCATCAATTTGAAACTCTGATTCCATATTCGGAACACATTCAACCCGTTTTGCAACCAATTCATCATCGACTTTCTGAACTTCACGAATTTGATGAATCAACAATGGTTTGGCCTTTAATTCCGCCACTAGTATATTGTCGGATAGAACAGACAAGTGTACATTCATCGCTCGTAAGGCAAACAGTGATTTACGACTTAAGGCATCCGCAACCACATTAGCCTTTCCCGGGTGATAGTCAATGACAAGCTCATAATCTTTTAACAACTCGAGCCAACGTCTCTGTCGCAGATTTAAGTCTCTTTGAGTCATCAAATATTTGAGACTTTTGTAATCCGAAAATACATGGCACTTCTCACCAAATAAGTAATGTCGCAATATTTTCAAAGTGAATACGATGGCAGCTAATTCGAGATCATGGGTCGGATAATTTTTCTCATGTGGCTTTAATTGTCTCGACGCATAGGCCACAACTCGACCTTCTTGCATCAATACGCAACCCAACCCAAGTAGGGAGGCGTCACTATAGATGACAAACTCTTTGCCTGATTTGAGCTGCACTAAAATTGGGGCTTCATCAAATAAGTTTTCATTGATCAAAACTTTTCGACATTTTTCCGTCCATTCGAACTTAATATCTTTCGAAGTAAGCCGTCATGGGTGTGGCTATCGTCGAGAAACCTTTTACAAACCGTCGGTAGTAACCCATGAGTCCTAAAAGCTCGAACCTCGTTAATATTTCTCGAGGCTTCCAGTTAAGTATAGCTGAAATTTTGCTCGGTCAACTCGAATACCCGATGCGGATACCATATGACCCAAGAAGCTAACCTCTCTAACCGAACTCACACTTCTTGAACTTAGCATATAACGCTTATCCTCAGTATAATTTGCAACACTAATCTCGGTGCTCAAAGATGTTCGGTCTCATCTCTTGAATAGACCAAGATGTCATCAATGAACACAACTACGAACCGGTCCAAATCGTCTCAAGATCCGATTCATCAAATCCATAAATACCGCAGGGCATTAGTGAGCCCAAACGGCATCACTAAGAACTCGTAGTGGCCATATCTCGCTCGAAAGCGCTTTTGGGTATATCCGAATCTCGAATCCATGAATCGATAATAACCCGATCTCGGATCTATCTTTGAAAACACCGAGACTCCCTTTAGTTGATCAAACAAATCATCAATACACGGTAACGGATATTTATTCTTTATTGTCACCTTATTCAGCTGACGATAATCGATGCACAACCTCATGGTTCCGTCCTTCTTTTTCACAAACAATCTTGGTGCACCCTAAGGTGAGAAACTTGGTCGAGCGAAACCTCTATCCGTCAATTCTTGCAACCGAGCTTTCAACTCTTTTAACTCGGTTGGTGCCATACTGATCGGAGCTATCGAAATCGGCGTAGTCCTGTACAAGCTCAATACCAAACTCTACCTCCGGACGGTGGTAAACCCGGTAATTCTTCGGAAAAACGTCCGGTATTCACAAACCACCCAAGACAGATTCGGGTTTCTTTTCTAACTCTTTGTCATCAAGTACATACGCAAGGTATGCTTCGCACCCCTTTCTTACATATTTCTGAGCCAACATTGATGATATTACAGCTGGCAACCCCTTTAAGTCCGTAGACTCAACTCGAATTATCTCGTTATTTGAGCACCTTAAATCAATGGTTTTTCTTTTGCAACTCACCACTGCGTCATATACGGTCAACCAGTCCATACCAAGAATAACATCAAATTCACCAAATGGTAAAAGCATCAAATCAACCGGAAAACAGGATTCTCGGATCATTAGAGGGCATCTCTTACACACTTTGTCAACAAGCGCATATTGACCCAAGGGATTTGACACTCGAATTACGAACTCAGTAGACTCAACAGGTAGAGTCTTACTGGATGCTAAGGTTTCACATACATATGAATGAGTAGAGCCAGGGTCAATCAACGTAATCACACTAGTATCAAAGAGAGTGAAAATACCAGTGATAACATCAGGGGAGGATGCCTCCTCTCGTGCGCGAATGGCATATGCTCTAGCAAGACTACGGGTCTCGGATAGAACAGCCGTATTAGAGGCCCCTCTCTGACTACCACCCCTACCTTCTGAAATTCTCGGTGGTCTACCTCTAGTTGTCATTCCACTAGGTCTTGCACCTTGCATCCTATTCTTCTCATCAAGCTCCGTGCAATCTCTAATGAAGTGGTCCTTCGAACCGCACCGGTAACAGGCCCTGTTAGTAGTCTTACCCCAACATACACCTATGTGTCTTCTTCCACATTGGGGGCATTCAGGTTTCTCTTGACGGTTATTGCCCACACTAGCTACCGAAGTAGCTCGGGAGTCCGTCGATGGTCGTGCTCTAATGGAAATTCCCGCAGTCGTCCTCGATTTATTAGTGTCCTCCCTGAACTTCTTTACAGAGAACGGAGCTTTACCGTCGATCTTTTATGATAGTCTCTAGCTTCAAACTCAGCCTTCTTCTTCTCCTTTCCAAGTTCTTCCGCCTTGCGTGCTCGTTCTACTAGTGTTACGAATTCTTTTATCTCCAAAATACCCACTAGTAGCTTTAAATCTTCATTCAATCCTTCTTCAAATCTCTTGCACATAGCACCTCATCACCACACACTCCCGGGCATACTGATCGAGTCTTACGAACTCATGTTCAGATTCGATATCTTGTCATACGGCATTGCTTGAGTTTCAAGAATTCCTTACGCTTTTAATCGATGAACTGTTGACTAATATATTTCTTTCAAATTTTGTTTGAAAGAAATCCCAAGTAACTCGTTCGTTTGGGACTATGGAAATCAAAGTCCTCCACCAATAGTAAGTGAGTCTTGCAACAAGGATATAGCACACTTTAGACATTCATCGGTGTGCATGATTTCATCAAACACCGAATGGTGTTATCAAGCGAAACTTCGGCCCTTTCGGCATCATCGGTAACTATGGCCTTGAACTCCCGAGCCCGCTTCCTAATCAAGTCTACGGTGGCTTACTCAGCCTCATAGGATCGATGGCTCGATGGCATTACGGGCTCTTGGGGTGGATTATTCAAATTCGGGAATTGTTGGACAGCCGGATTGGTTCGGGCATATTATGCGACCCACTCATTCATCATGGTAAAGAAGGCTTGTTTAGCCCCTCACCTTGATTATTCGCAGATGACCGAGGTTCAACAGTAGCGTCCCTTGTGCAGAGCAGCCGCTACACTTTCAACGTCATCCGCCAAGGTTCTCTCTACACCGGATCCATTTACTAATCAAAACAAAAATTTTAACCGTCGAAGTCATCACACATTTAAACATTAACATTAAGGCATGTATAGCTAGACTCATACGTGCTATGGTAGTCCTAGAACCTACTAAACCATAGCTCGATACCAATTAAATTGTAACACCCGTGCACGAGACCGTCGCCGGGGTGGGACACGAGGGGTTAACAGACTTCGTTCACTTAATTTCACCGTTCATAAAAAAAATTTCGAGACAATTTGGATAAGCGTGTCACTTGTCACCTTAAAAATAATATCTTGAGTTCTACAACTCGAAAATCAGTTTCGTGATTTTTCCTAAAACTAACTCATATATCCATCTACAAATTTTTTCTAGAATTTTTGGTCTGGTCAATTAGTACAGTTTATTAGTTAAAGTCTCCCTGTTCGAGGTGCGACTACACCGACCTTCTGCATTACGACTGGATATCTCCCCATGGGCTTCAATATCGATACCGTTTGTTTCTATAGAAACTAGACTCAAAAAGAAATCTATACATATATGGAATGACTTATAAATGTCTTAGGTTAATTTATAATGAATTTTCAAAGTCGGAACAGGGAATCCAGAAACCGTTTTGGCCCTGTTTCACGAAAACCCAAATATCTCTTAACATACAACTCATATGACCGTTTCGTTTCTTCCATATGAAAATAGATTCATCAAAGTTCATTTACGTAATTTATTAACTATTTAATTCCATTCCTACTATTTTTAGTGATTTTTCACATCCAAATCGCTGCTGCTGTTAGCATCTGCCTTTAAGGTAGACTTTACCTATTTCATAGTTTCCATGATTCAATTAGCCCTTTTTGCATACATAGCACAAGGTATAATCATGATTAACCATTCCAATGGCTAATCGTTTCCAACATTTCCATACCTCTTAGTGATCAACATACAAACGATTATAGTGCTATGCTAAAAATGTATATAAGCCATTTTCGCATGGCTATCGAAAGTTTTACATACCAAAGTTCAAACAAACATAATAGCCTATACATGCCGAAATGTTCTCTTAGACCATCTAAGAAGAAGATACGAAAAAGTTGCTAGTCGGTGTGATGACTTCGATGACGGTCCCGAATACGCAAAAAGTTGAGTCCAAGAAACCTAAAATAGGTGACAAGCAAACACCGAGTGAGTATATAACTCAGTAAGTCATAAGCAATGCACTACCAACCATTAATAACATTATCACAAGAGGAAACAAAATGGAACAAGGCTAATTACTCCATTCAAACCGAACTATACCATAGTTCCTTAGACCTTTCGATTCAATCTCATACCAAGTTACACATTCACATTCCATATACAAATCAATAGGATATTTGAGGCATTTTTATACACCATTTTGTTTTCGTTACAATCATACAACTACATGACCTTTCACTTATTCCACGATAATTCTTATGTACGTGACTTCAATTGAAATTGTCACATAGGTTCAAAACTTACCAAGCTCAACTCCAAATATAAACATAACGCCTATTAGCCATGAACTCAAGGTACTTACCCGACCCATTGTCCGTGGTCAACTCAATAATGTCGCACACTCGGTGTCAATAGTGATTCAAAAGCATATAGTGAGTCCGCACACTCGATGCTATATAATCAACTCGCACACTTAGTGCTATATGATCCAACTCGCACACTTAGTGCTGTACAAATTTTAAACCCGCACACTTAGTGCCATTCTCATGATCACAAATGTTTATACCCGCACACTTAGTGCCGAAATCAACAACTCAATACATCTCACCTCTTTTCTTTTCATTCAATACTTTCATCACCACATACATACATGTATATAAATTTATCATTCCTTTCGGCATAATTACCTAGACATTATGTCTATTTAAATCAATACAAAATATATGCTTAGTGACCTACCTTGTGTTGGGTAAAATAGTTCCAAGTCGGCTACTCGATGATCTTCGTCTTTCCCTTGCTTGATTCTCCTTCTTTAACTCCTTGAGCTTAATCAATAAATCAACTAGTTTAACCATCTTGCTAAACATTCATAATTCAATTACACATGCATATTTATGTTTGTATATTCGGCAACCATCCTCACTAATTACCCATTTAGTTGATTATACACATAATTAAAGGTAACATCACGAACGGGCATACTTATGTATATTTATACATATATATATACACTTCCAAATGGGCATCACAATTAGATTTAACACCACCTTCAAACTCAATGAGATGGCCGAATGTATGTATATATATACAATGTCAACTATAACATCTTTTAAACACCTAATTTCATCTCATGAACACTTTTTTTTTTCTTTTCTTTGTTTTCATCCTATTCCTTTTTTATTATTTTATTCTTTCTAACATAACCACTAACTAAACATGTTTGCAACATGTTTCCACTCTTAGCATGGCCGGCCATCATGCTTAACTTTTGGGTAAATTGACATGCAAACCCATCATTTTCACATTATGCATTAATAGCCCACTTTACAATTGCCTAGCACATTTCTAGATTTTCTCACATAAGTCCTATTTGATAAAATTCACTTACAATTAACAAAATCCAAACGTGAAATTTTCACACATGTATATGTACATATATTGAGCATCAACTATAACGGTCAATTATTTTTATGTCTCGGTTTAGTGGTCTCGAAACCACTTTTCGACTAGGGTCAATTTAAGGCTGTCACAAAAAGGTTCAGCTCTGGCATCATAGATATGGACACTTGTGCAATAAAAGACTAAAGACACTTCAAAAAAGAAACAAAAAGCCTTATTTCTGAAGAAAAGCACTTGGAGAGCAACACAAATCCTTCAGTTAATTCATGCTGACATTTGTGGACCAATCAAGCCCAATTCTAATAGTGGAAATAGGTATCTAATCACTTTCATCGATGATTTTAGTAGAAAAGTTTAGGTTTATTTTCTCACAAAAAAGGCGAAAGCCTATGCTGTCTTTAAATTTTTTAAAATTCGTGTTGAGAAAGAAACATATTCGGATATCAAATGTTTACACACTAATTGAGGTAGAGAGTTACGTCAAAAGAATTCAAAAAATTCTGTGATAATCATGGTATTCAGAGACAATTGATAGCTGCATATACACCGCAACAAAACGAAGTCATGAAGTGTAAGATTAGGACAATTATGAATATGGTTCGCAGCATGCTTTCACAAAAGAAAATTCCCAAAACCTTCTGACTTGAAGCAATAAATTGAACTATCTATGTACTAAATCGAAGCCAAACTCTTACAATTAAAGATAAAACCCTAGAAGAAGCTTGGAGTGGAATCAAACCTTTAGTTGAGTATTTTCGTGTTTTTGGTTGCATTTCTCATGCTCATGTGTCTGATAAGAAGAGAACTAAGTTAAATGATAAGAGATTGTGATGTGTATTGTTAGGTGCTAGTGATGAGTCAAAAGCTTATAGGCTTTATGATCCAAATTCATAGAAAATTATAATAAGCAGTGATGTTGTATCTGAAGAAAGTAGAGTTTAGGATTGGGATTAGGAGTACGAGAAAGCAATTGAGTGTGAATTAGAATGCAATGAAGATGTAAGTAGAACGACTGAAACTGAGCCACAAGAAGAGGGAAGTGGATCTGAATTTGATGCTAATGATGTAGAATAAGAGAATTCTTCATCAGCTTCTTTGATTGCGGATAACAATTTAGGTGGAAGACGAAATAGGCGACCACCAAGTTGGATGAGGGATTATGTGACTAGAGAAGGGTTCCTTAAAGAATATAATGAAGCTTATTTAGTCATTTTTGCAATGGATGATCCTATGCATTTTGAAGATATTGTTAAAAGTGAGAAATAGAGGAAAGCAATAGATGTGGAAATGGAAGCAATAAAGATAAATGACACATGAGAATTGACTGAATTACCTCAAGGAGAAAAGAGGTAGGGATAAAATGGGTTTACAAGACTAAATATGATGAGAATGGTGAGGTTGAAAAATACAAGGTAAGACTTGTCGTAAAAGGGTATGTGCAACAACATAGAGTAGATTACACTAAATTTTTTTCACTTGTTGTAGTATGGAAATGGTTCGATTAGTATTTTGCATTTGCAGCTCAAAGAGCATGGACTATCCATCAGTTAGATGTGAATTTTGGATTTTTACATGGTGAATTAAATGAGACTGTCTTTGTGGAGTAGCCAAATGGTTACATCCAGAAGAGAAATAAGCAAAAGGTATATAAGCTAAAGAAGGCGCTTTATTGGCTTAAGCAAGAACCACATGTGTGGTACAGTTGAGGGAAAGCTTACTTCATCATAGAGGGTTTTGAAAAATGCACTTATGTGTACTTTGTTCATTAAAAGGCGAGATGGTAAAGGGGTAATTGTTAGTGTATATGTTGACGATCTTCTTGTTTCTGGTAATGATAAGTTCATGATTAATGAGTACAAAGATTCAATGAAGCATGAGTTTGGCATGACAGATCTTGGGAGGATGCGGTATTTTCTTGGTCTTAAAGTTCTTCAGAAAACTAATAACATATTTCTCAGATAATTTAAGTATACATTAAAGGTACTAAAGCAATTTGGAATGGATAAAAGTAACCCGTTTCAAAATCCAATTGTTTCTAGGTTTAAGGTTGCAAAATATGGAGGAGTTAAAGTAGATAAGACTTATTATAAGCAAGTCGTGGGTAGTCTTATGTATCTTATGGCAACACAACCTAACATGATGTTTGCTGTAAGTCTTTTAAGTAGATATATGGAAAATCCTACTGAAAAGCATTTATAGGTGGCGAAACGAGCATTGAAATATTTTAAAGGTACAACTGAGTTTTGGATCGTTTACAAAAAGAGAAGAAATGAAAAACTTATTGCTTACACAGATAGTGACTATGCTGGAGAAGTAGAAGATAGGAAGAGCACTTTAGGATATGTATTTCTTCTATGTTCTGGGGCAGTATCGTGGGCTTCTAAGAAGAAATCACTTGTGAGTTTATCTTCTACAGAGGCTGAATTCATTGCTGCTACATCATGCACATGTCAGACAATATGGTTGAAAAGAGTATTAGGAAAGTTGGGTTAGAATAAAAAAGAAGCAAATACTATTTTCTCTGACAGTAGCTCAACAATTAAACTCTCAAAGAATCCAGTAATGCATGGTCGTACTAAACATATAGATGTGCATTTTCATTTTCTTCAAGAGTTGACAAAGGATGGAAGCATAGAGTTGATTCATTATGGTTCGCAAGATCAATTTTCAGTTGTGATGACTAAACCTCTCAAGCTGGATCAGTTCTTGAAGTTACGAAAGCTTTTAGGAGTTTGTGCTGTTACTAATATAAACTAAATGTTTTGGACATTTCAGTTTAAGGGAGGAAATGATTGAGTTTTTTGGTCAAAGTTGGTTCAATAAATCCCTATTTTCATTGCATATTTTAGGCGTTTAAGTTTATTTGGTTGTTAGTAGTAGCTCCTTTATTTTCTATTTTTTTAGTTGCTATGTAAGGTTATATAATAGCCCAATATTTTTAGTTTTACTCAATGCAGAAGATCATTCTCCTCCATTTCTTTTGTTCTTTACTTATTTTTCCTTGTTCTTAACAGTTACTAGAGTATCTATGTATAGAGATGGCAAAACTCAAACTGTTTGATAGATTCCAAATTGATCCACTTTGAATGGAGTGAATTTTTTCTTTTGAAAAGTGGATGCTGGATAGGGTAGGGTGGATTTTTTTTTTCTTTTGAATAGTGGTTATGGTAATTGCTTAACCCATCCCAACTTACTCCCCTATATGAAATTACTATTTTATCCTTATATACATAAACTATTAAAAAGGTAAAAATGTAACAACATGATATAGAAAAAATCCTTATATTTTATGTTTAAATATTTTTTAAATAATTATGTTTAAATATTTACTTGAATTTAAAAATATTGAAAATATTAATGTAAGGCACTAAAAATAGGTCTAGTAGTTTCGGGTAAGTTTACAGGGTTCCGAGTGAAAATTAGGGGTTAATCGGGTTTATTAGTAAATTTTTAGTTAGCTTAATTTCATTTAAAAATCGGGAAATAATATTCCAAAAAAATAAAAATATGTTTAGAAAAATTCATTTTACAGTTTTAAATAATTTTTGGGTAAAATAAATGTTTTGGGTCAAATTAGAATTGAAAAATAAATTAAAATGAAGCTTTAATTGAGAGAATTTAAAATATTAATTACATAGGACCATTTTGTAAAACAATGGAAATATTTGAGTGGTTCTATGGCAAATTACCCATATTTTCGGAATTTTGGAGGGAAAGGATTAATTAGTAAAACAAGGGAATTGTGGGAGTGGCTTGATGGTAATTTCCCCAATTTTTGGAAATCAAGTAGGGGTTCTTCAGTTCAAAAATGTTGCAGCCTCCTCACTTCACACACAATTCTCACCAGACTTCTAAGCATTTTCTCTCGTTTTTCTTTTTCATTTTTGAAGTCCACATATCAAAGATCAGATATTACCTTTTATTTTCTCAAAATTTTCCAGAAAAGATTTCCAAAGTTGAGAAAAAACTCATCCGAGTTCTTCAAATATCTTGATCTAATCTTCAATATTGGTGATTCCAAATTGATTGAAGGTATTTTCTCAACTCTAAATTCATTCTAAGGTTGTTTTTATTCATTATTTTTAATCTAAATTGAATAAAATGATTTTTCAAATCTTGATCTCTTAGCTCTTGAATATGAGATTCATCAATGGTGAATTCATGGTTTTGAGTTAGAATCCAAGTTTAAATGGATATTTAAGATCAAATCATGTTTATTAAGAGGTTTTTGATCAAAAAACAAAAGATCAAACTCGTTTGGTTGATCAATATTGACAAATCCGTTTTTAACTAAGAACATGAGTTGATTTTCCGGAAAATCATGAAATGATCTGTTTGATGAAATTGATGCGTAGTTTTATGTTTATAGATTAGGAATGATGTTTAGAAATGATTTTTGGTGCAGAGAAGGTCATTTAGGGGCTGAAATTTGTGTTTCAGCTAGATCGTGAGTTTTTGGTAAGGTAGATTGGAGAGGCGTTTTAGACCCGTGTAGTTCATGATTTTTCAATTTTCTTATTATTAATGATAACTTGTAACATCTATTTTACCTCTATTTAAGATCCACATTGAGGAGGGGCCATTGCTAATCAAAATTGAGGTCCCAACACAGTTACTTGATACACTTTGGCTTGAGAAACAAAGTATGAATGTGAGTGGTTTTTAAAGGAAATTGGTAAATATGCCTATTTACATTCTAAATTGGGATTTTAAATTGTGTTTCTAGAAATTCAATTGTATTTCAAATGGTTTAGATTTCAAAATTGATTTTAATTTTATGAAAGCATATTTCTAAATGATTTATGGAAACTGTAAATAGAGTGTTTGATATGGTTGATTTGAATTGTATTGATTAATAATTGGAGCATGGATTAGCTTATATTAGAGCACTTGATGATGATTTTATAGTTGGTTTTAGATCCATGGACAAAGACACTTATTGAGCTTATCTATGTGGATGTTAAAATTTCTAAGTGACAAGCTTTAATTAAATTTTTTATATCTTGAATTAAGTGCTTAAATATCAGTGTTTATGCCATGTATGTTTGGTTATATTTACAACATTGCATGGTGGATCCATTGAATATAGATGGCATGCCATAGGATTAGTGAGTACTCACCACTATATGTGTTATATGTGAGCATATGGCTCTAGGAGTATTGATTTTGCTGGAGTGAATAAGGGAGTGTTGAGCCTTTTTCTCCACTCAATCATTGGCGATTTTGAAGCGACATAAGGGAGTGTGTGGCTACACCCCATTCAACTGGGGTATTGTATTCGATATTTGGGAGATTGGAGATTTGTTTATCTAATGCATGATCACATGTTTATATTTTTCCATGGATGTTATTTTCCAATATAAGTGTATATATTATGTTTTCATATCCCATAATAAATGTGATTTTTACTCATGGAATAACATGTGGAATTATGATGTTATGATGTTGCATTGCTACTGGGAATTTCAGTCAATTGAATGTCATAATTGAGCGTGAAAATATAATTGAAATTATGGATCTTATACTTGGAATTTGATACATGATTTTCCTTGGTTTTAGTATGTTTTTGGTGTAATTTACTTATTGAATTTATTGCCATTCACTGAACTTTTTCGGCTCACACCCTCACAACTTTGTGCAAAGTTTTTCTAGCTTTGGAGAGTCGAGGAGCAAGGGCAAGGCCGATCCAAGTTTAAGGCTACTTGGTATTATAGATTAAGGACTTCTCTATAGATACACTAGAGGGCATTGTGGCACTCAATTGGGATAATTTGATACACTTGTAATGGATGTTTGATACTTACATTTGGATATTAATTTTGAGATGTTATATTTGTTTTAATGTTTGATTTTATGGTTAAATGTTGAGTGTATTATTGCATGTTGCTAAGTGATAACATGGTGATGGAAGCATGAAATTTTCACTAATATATTTTAATTGTAGTTTGTCCAGGAGTGAATAGCTTTGTGACTAAGGTAAGTCCATTGTATATTTTAATTGTTGTTTGTTAAGCATGATTTTGAATGTTTAAATTATTATACACATGTTGTTTATTAGTTGTAATTAGATTAATTAGAGTTGTATGTACGAATTAAGGTAATAAAACTTAGCTAATATAGCCTTAATTAATAAACGGATTAAGGAAAAATGGCTAATTAAAAAAAAAGATTAGATAGTTATTAGTTAGAATTGAGGTGTTATAAGGTTGGGGTGTGCTTTAGGTGATTTTGTGCTGGAGAGTCACTTCGGTGACTAATGTGTCGCTTTGGATTCGGGCCGGTCCGTTCCAGTCGGGTTTGGGGTGTCACAATTAAATATAAGTAGTAAAATTTTTAAATTGAAACAGAACGGGGTAGAGCAGGGACAGATGTGTCCAACATACATGGATGTGGTAATAATTTTCAAGATTATACATCCATAGTGGAGCAGGGTGGGTGGTGGATTTAACTGTGCTAACTGGGAGCGGTGATGGATTTAGTAATATTCGCCTTCGCCCTTCTCTATTGTTATCCCTATCTACATATATTTGACACATACTTTATTTAATAACTGAAGTCCAATAAGCGTTAATCATATTAGATCACTTTAATTTAAGATAACCTTTTATGATAATAAATAATAGGTTTAATAGTTTAACAGGCCCTCTAACTTTTAAAAAAAAATTAGTTAAGCCTCTGGAAACTTTTTGCAGCCAATTGAGTCACTAAATTAACAAAATTGGCCAAATAAGCCCTTTAACTAGTGTTGACCGTTATAACACTGACATGATCATAAACGGATGTGGCGCTTCATATCAACGATAGTTTTTGATGTGCCAATGTCACGCTAATAAAAATAAAAAAATCATTTTTTAGAAAATAAAAAATCATTTTTAAAAATATAATGAATATTTAAAATTTTTTATTGAAATGAACTTGGACATACAAATTTTTTAATTAAAAGTATTTTAATATTTTAAAATTTTATAAAATTATTAAAATTTATAAGAATATTAAATAAAGTTCAAAAGTTAAAAAAATAATAAAATCCATTTAAAGAATCTAGACATATGGTTTTCTAGACTTGTTCAAGATCATTTTCTAAATTATATAAAGGTTAAAAATATTAAAAATTATTTTTATTTAAAATTTATATTGGTACCTTTTATTAAATTAATTTTATATTTTAATTCTATTGGTACCTTTTAGACGTATAAAATATTTTAGAAAATAAATAAATAAATATAAATAATTTTAATTTTATTACCCGTATGTGTAAAGTTTTTTTAATATGTATGAATATATCCAATTTAAAAAGTGTATAAATTATTTTATTACATGTGTAGCCTAAAAGGTATATCAATTATTTTGTAGCCTAAAAGGTTTAAATAAGTGGATATATTCATACATTTAAAAAAAAAACTTTACACATATAATTTGTAAAATTAAAATTATTCATATTTATTTATTTTCTAAATTTTTTTTACTTTTATACATCCTAAAAGGTATCAATAGAATTAAAATATTGATACACATATCAATTTTTTAATTAATTTTAATATTTTTTATATTTTATATAATTTAAAAATCATCTTGAATCAATTTTGATTTAATTTTAAATGGTTTTATTAATTTTATTTTTAAAATTTTTTAACTTTATTTAATATTTTATAGATTTTAATAAAGTTTTAGAAATTTATAAAAAATAAATTAAAATTTAAAAATTAAACATTGGAACGAATGATCCTGGACATCCTCATTCCAGTAAAAAAATATATTCCTTTTAATTTTTAAAATTTTGAATTTTTACTAATGTGACAACTAACGCAGCATCGTTGTCGTTGGCATGGAGTGCCACGTCAGTGTTGTTAATGACACATTGGTATTGTAACACTCAACATTAGTCAAAGTACTTATTTGGTTAGTTTTGTTAGTTCAGGGTGCAAAAAATTCGTAGATGCTTAATTGATTTTTTTCGAAAAATTTCAAGAGTCTTTTAAACCAGTAAATAATAACATGTTATGAATATCTTATTAAGTGGATGTCCATCAACATCAAGATAAGTTTTGATGTAATTTAAATTCTAATAGTTATTAGAAGTAGATCTCTACTTTATTTATACTTCTTATACCTATAAATAGAGACTTTGGAGAAGCTTTGTAAATATCCCCATTGATCAATAAAATACATTCTCTATTGCTTCCCATATTTTCTTTTTTCTTTACTCTTTGTCTATTTATTTTATAACACGTTATCAGCACGATTCTCTTTTAATTTTTTTTCTCCATAAGTCACAAAAATATCCCAAAATTTACTATTGTCGATTGCCTCTTAAAGTTGCTGCTATTTCAATTGAGGTCTGCGCACTATGGGTTAACATTATAGCCTTTAACCACTCAGTGGTTGTGATAATAGCTAGGGTGACGACGATGATGTTAAAGGTCTTCAGGTATATTTTACTATGATTTATTTACTATATCATATTTATTATAATTGGAGACTAGTCATGGCAACATGAATAGATATATTTTAATTTGAAATCCACGCATGTTTGCGATGGTGATTATGAAATAAAGAATTTTTGGGACGTTTATGAGTTCGTCTTAGTAAATCTATTGCATTCCCCAAAGTGAACGCAAAAGAAAATATAAACCAATATTATTCTAATATTTGGTAGTACAAAATTAGTCGAAAGCTCCAAAAGAGTTAATATATTAATATATTGTGATGGTTAATCCATTGGTTTAAAAATATATTTATAATGGATATCATATTGAGATTGTGAATGAAGATAAATATCTATTTTGAAAGGATGAAAAAAAGGGAGGATTGAGTTATTAATTACTCTTGTTATTAAATTAAATTGACTGTGGCTATCTTTGAAATCTTCTTTTGTCATCATCCCCGTTAAGGGGTTGAAAGCTAAATATTTGACTATGAAAGATCCACTTATAAGCAATAGAATATGGTAAATCTATCTAAAGCTCGTTATGGTTGGATGCACTTGAAGTTGCAAGTTTTTTAAAACTGTGAGTATAACTCTACAGTATTCATAATAAGTTCTTAATTAAAATTACGTGGAAAAATATTACTGATGAGAACCTTGCAAGAGAGAACTTATTCAACTTTTCATTATTCAAATATGCTCTTACGATAGCAATATCATGAAACATTTTTCTTATGATTGAGCATAAGTTTTTAACCATAAAACCTAACTATTCCCTGAAGAGAATGTAACAATATATAAAAAATTCGAAATACATAATCTTTAAGGTGAATTTAGCAGACTGGACTATAATAATAGTCATGGGGATTGTTGTAATAATTTTTTTTACCACCAGAAGTGGAAAAAATGAAGAAAGAAAGAAAAGAACAAGAATTTTCAAGAACTTCTTAAGAAGAAAGACAATTTATTTATGACGAGTCATTGGTTATGTACCTATTGTATACTTGGAAAATAAGATGCACTCTCAAAGTTTGCTATTAATAGATTTTGTTTGGATTCAAAATTTACTACTGGAGTTTAATTTTCTAACTTCTTAATGAAATCGTCAAGACTCAACACAGAAAAAAGGTACATCTTTAAATATTAAATCAACTTGATATATAGTTTTGTAACATCTCGATTTTGGGGCTAGTCAGAATAGTGATTTCGGAACCACTAAACCAAGGTCAAGGAAATTATTTTAAATATTATTTTATGTATTGTAGCATGATTAGGTAAGTACATGAAAATTTTGGTGAATTAATTTAAGCGATTGCTTGCCTAATTGTGAAAAAGGACTAAACCGCATAAAGTGCAAAAGTCCTATTTTGCTAGATAAGAGTGTCAATTAGCTAAAGAACCTAATTTGGGGGCCTTAAAGAGCAATTAGATCCCCCTAATTCTTAGGTTGGCCAGCCATAAGGGACAAATTGATGGGAAAGTCAAAATTAGGTGGTGTTTGGTCACCAATTTTGACCAGTTTGAGTAAAATAAAAAAACAAAAGGTTTCATCTTTTTCAATCTTTCTTCTCCCACTGAAAAAATGGCCATTAAAGGGGTTTTTGAAGCTTGAAAGTTTCAGCTACTTTAAGCCTTCACAAGTAAGTGGTTTTCATGGACTTTTCTTAATGATTTTTACATTTTTGGACCCCTTGAAGCAAGAGCTTTTAAATGAGGGGACTATTTTGCAAAATGGTTGAAAGTTTAGGGTTTTTCCATGACAGAATTTAGGTTGTTTTCTAAATTTTTATGGAAGAATATGATCCTTTGGTGAGTAATAAACAACTTTTGTGAAGGGATTTCTCATGAAAACCCTAATAGGGACTATTTTGCATGAGTTGTAAAATAGATAATAAATGTGTGAAATAATGGAAATATTGGATTGTTTCTAGTATATAAAGTAATCAGCTAGGTTTATAATATGAAGAAATTTGATAAAAAATTATTTTCGAGCATAGGGGTAAAATGGTCATTTTGTGAAAGTCTAGGGACAAAATAGTCAATTTGCCTAATTATGAACTTTCGGGCATTTAAATTGATATGCTGATGAAATAAATGAATTTTATTAATTTAGATCAAGAAAAACGTGATTCGGGTCTTGATCAAGGTAAGAACAAAGTTTACGGGGATTAAGCTCGTCTTCATCATTTTGTATCGAGGTAAGTACATATGTAAATAATGTGTTATCGAAGTTTACTTTGGTATACTTTAATAATACACATGTATAACTAGCTTATTAGTGTTATGTACCTAAATTCTAGTTGTTGCCATGAATGTATAAACAACATGTTATGCAAGTAAATTACGATGTGAACAAAATGAGATGCAATTCGATTGGATATGAAGCCCGTTGAACCTTAGACATAGCATAGGATACAAAGGGGCATGTTATAAAAATTATCTGGTCTGAACTCATAAGTTGAGTCTGAGTTCATGAGATAAATGCTATAAGTAATGTGGGTCCGGGTACTAACTTTGTGTACAGACTCGTGAGTGGCTCAATGAGCAAACGTTACATGATAACTATGAGTTCCGGGTCCTGACTTGATAGAAAGGCCCGTGAGTAGCTCAATTGTGAGCGTTTCATAGCACGAGGTAACCTTGATTTCGTATATGGCATTTAGACACAAATTCCCCACGTATCCATATGTATTTCGAGAGTTCAGTGGGTAACCTGAAGATTTAGTTGGTGAATACTTTGATGAGGTATGTATATTGAACTCATGGTTAGGACCTGAGTAAGGAACGAGGTGTATTAAGTATACATAAATGAAAGGAAAAGTAAGATAGAGTCGTTAAGTGATTTTTATCTTTTAAGCATGACAAGCTACCGTTAAATGAATATGATTTTCTGATAATTACGCTTCATTTGCATATAGGTACTTACTAAGCTCCTACGCTTACCCTCCTTTTTTTTCTTTCCTTATAGTGCCGCCAAGCTAGCATCGAGGATCCACTGACATCAAAAGCTTCGATCACACTATCACTCAAGACCTTGGTATAGCTAGTTTTATTGTTTTTTTTCTGGCATGTATAGGGACTCGAGTATTTGTTTAGTGTTTTTTTAGTTAGCCATAATGTGTTGGCTCATATGATTAATATAATACCTATTTTGTATAAGGCCATCGATGATGGTCAATACTCATTTTGTTTTATAAATGGAAGATGATATTTTCATGGATGAGTAAATTGCATAAATGAAATGTTGTCCATTGTGGTTATTTTGGCTATGTGATGTGCCCTTATGTTAGTATAGTGTGATTTTTGTGTAGGTTACATGAGAAAGGGTGACAAAAAGGCTTGGTAAATAGCCTTATTTTGTCTACACAGATAGGAACATAGGTGTGTGTCTAGGTCGTGTGTGGCACATGGTTTACCACATAAGCGTGTGATATGGTCGTGTGTCCCCTGTACGTAAGAATTGTAAGTCAGTATGCATGGTAGTAAACACATGGGCAGAGACACGACCGTGTGTCTCAACCGTGTAAAGGGCACGGCCTAGCACACGGGCTTGTGTCTTGGCCGTGTGGCCCTTAAGGATTGATGATGTCAGAAACAGAATGTCCAAGTTTTTACACACAGGCTAAGACACGGGCGTGTCCTGGCCGTATGAAGGACATAGGTGTGTTCCAGGCCATGTGAAAACCCCTGTAGGTGTGCATTTAGAATTAATTCCACATGGGTATATGACACGGGTGTGTCCCCATATTGCTTAGGCCGTGTGAGCCACATGGGCCAATAGGACGACCATGTTGAAATATCACACGAGCGTGTTGCCCCTCCTACACGGGCGTGTGCCCCTTTGTTAATAGTTATTTTCAGAGTTCCTTAAAGGACTTGGATTGTTTCCGAATGGGTTCCAATGGATGTTTTGGGCTTAGTAGGCTTGTATTAAAGAGTTTATAGATACAATTGAAAAAGTTTTAATTTGACCGTGTTTTGGTATTATGAAAACGTTTATATGCATAAGTTTAAGTTAGGTAATGCCTCATATTCCAACCTGGCGTGGGACACGGGTGTAGGGTGTTACATTAAATATTTGAGATGATCTTCTTTTTAAGTTTTGATTACATGAGTTACATATTGTTTTAAGCATCTCATTTGTTCATGAAAATGAATATTAACTGATTTATTTATATCGTTATAGTAGGTTTTATAATTAAATAATATATTTGATTAAAACATATCTAGTATGCAAATTTATGTTAATAAACCAATGAAATTAATGGTTATTGATTTGATTTAGTTCAAAGAATTGTTAAAGGTAGTAGTTCATACGTTTTATATTATTCCATTTGATAATTATTTAGAGAAATGACATGAGCAATTGTAAAATGAAAAGTTCTATGAGCATGAATGGTTGGATTTTGAATTAAATTTCATGTATGTTTATGATGATGGTTATGAAATTTTTTTTTCTAGTTTTTCATTATGTCATATTTTTATGTTTAAGATGTGACTTTTATTGTTATATTTAATATAAGCTTGTTTCTATACATGACCTAGGCAACTATTTTTGATAGTTAACTGATTATGCAAAACTCTTATTAAAAGGGTTTTAAAAGTATTTTAAATCGAACTTGGACTTCTCGCATCCGAAACGAGAATCATACCACTAAACTAAATGCCTTGCATTTGAAGATTTTGACATATTCCCTGAAGTGAATATTGCATATAAATATTAGGAAATTATATTTATTGACTTAGCGGCATTATAAACTTCACATTGATTTAGACATTTCCAGTAGTAAATCTCATAATAGCACTTATATATGGATACAAAGTAAAAGGAATGATAGTAAAATTATCAATTTGTTACAATGTTAAAGAAAACCAGAAGTTTACTGATACAAATGCATTTACTACTTGGCATGACCAGTTAGACCATCCTAGATCATATATGATATGAAAATTAATTGAGAATTCATATGGACATTCATTAAAGAACCAGAAGATTCTTTAATTTAAAGAATTCTCATTTATTGCTTGTTATCAATGAAAATTGATTGTTAGAAATTCACTAGCTAAAGTTGAGATTTAATGTCTTGCATTTTTGAAATGAATATGGGCTTATTCATCCATCATGTGGATGTTTTTGATATTATATGATTTTGGTAGATGCATCTACAAAATAATTACATATGTGTTATCAACTTGCAACCTATCGTTTGCAAGATTGCTTGTTTAAATAATTAATTTCAGATCATGCAATTAAGGCAATTCATCTTACTAATACTAATGAGTTTATATCTCAGTCTTTTCTTGATTGAGCTTGAAGAACTTTTGTAAAAATTTTATTGTTAATGCGCATAATGGTTTAAAGAAATTATTGATTGAACGCCTCTGATTAATATCTAAACCTTTACTTATGAGAACTAAACATCCTATTTCAGCATGAGGCTGTGTTGATTTATGTGTTGTACGCATCAAGCCAATAAGTTATAAATACTCTCCATCACAATTGGTTTTTGATCAAGAATTAAATATTTCTCATCTTTGAATTTTTGTATATGCGTATATGTTCCAATTGTTCCACCATAACACACAAAGATGAGTGAATCCTCAAAGAAAGTTGAGAATATATATTAATTATAAGTCTCTTTGTATTATTAAATGCTTTGAATGTATTGAAGATTCAATTAAGACATGATTTGTGATTATAATTTTGATTCGGTAGTTTTCTCGGCATTAGGGGGAGAGTAATTTGAACCAGAGATTCAACAAGGATAACTCATTACAAGTTAACTATCAGATGTATTTACAAACTTAATGAGAATAACCAAGTTAATATTTTAATTGGAATCAAAGTCTTAGTAGGATAATCAGTTAGAATAAATAATAGATTGATCGGTTCTAAAGATGAAAATTATTTTAGATGATCATATAGTGGAGGCGGGTGGTTCAGAAGAGACTCAAGACAAAACTAATAAGTTAAACTCCAGAAGAGATTCAAGCACCTAAAACTTAATTTTAAAATAATGAAAATAAAAGATCTCAATAAGTTATGTCGATTCAAAAGAATGTGGAACTAAATAATAAAAGTGGACGGCAATGATTTTGCAAGTAATATTATTATTGAAATAATGAAATAAAAGGAGGATCTTGAATAAATCAATTGAGAAATATAGATATAGAATAAATTGATCAAAATAGAAAGATGTAACTGAAGTACAATTAAATTTGTGGAGTTTTTGGACTAGTGGTCCAAATACCTAAAGGTATAAAGCTAATGAAGGTGCAAATGAAGTAGTTTTCCAAAAGCAGAATAAAAATATGAAGTTTTTCGCTATGTCCAGGCATTGATTATAAACATATATATTCTTTTGTGGTAAATGCAATAACCTTTATATATATTATTTTGAAAATTCATAAAAAATTTAACTTGCATCTAATGGTTGTTACAACCTTTTATGAACCACTATATAGTAAAGTTTATATTAAAATCATTGAAGAATTTAGGATGCTAGAAGCATACTGAAATTCTCGATAAATTGTTCATTTATATGAATTGAAATAATTTGAACATATGTGGTAAATAGTAGTTGAAGGAGGATTATAAAATGATCCAAAATACCTATTTGTGTTTTTATAGAAGAATCATGATTAAAGTTTACTATGATATTGTTGAAACTCCTAAAGAGATAAAAATATATTTCCCCCAAAATTTCCTTCACTCGTGACTTTCAAAAAAATGATGATATAAATTCTTAGCAAATACATGCAAATAATCATTTGAAAAACTAGTATTCAAGATTGAATACGTAGAAAATGAGAAAGTATGTGATGTTTTAGTGAGGGAGAGTAAACACGTGTAGCATATCATGCGTATTATAGATATGTGTACTCTTTTTCCTTCGCAATGATTTTTTTCTCACAGGGTTTTTATCTTAGTAAGGTTTTAACCAGACACATTATCTACCAATGGATATCCAAGGGGGAGTGTTATGAATATCTTATTTAGTAGATGTCCATCAAGATCAAGATAAGTTTTGATGTACTTTAAATACTAATAGTTATTATAAGTAGATCTCTACTTTATTTATACTTCTTATGCTTATAAATAGAAACTTTGGAGAAACTTTGTAAATATCCCCATTGATCAATAAAATACATTATCTATTGTTTCCTATATTTTCTTTGTTCTTTACTCTTTGTTTATTTATTTTATAACACATGTAACTATTCTTATTATATATGTGATGTCCATATTATTTAACGATTTCCCACTTTGACCATATTTATATACTAATTAACTTATAATTTCACGTTATTATATCCAAAAGGGTTAATATATACAGAGGTACCTAAAATTGGTAACTTATACCTACTTGGTACCTAAATTTTATTTAACCTAAATAATACCTAAACTTAAAAGCTGTTACTCAACTTAGTACTATTTTTAGGTACATCACTTACACCATTTGTTTTATCCATCCCATCAATAAATTTGTGGCACGTGTCCAATTTTTATATAATATTTAATATTTTAATAATTTGGGTGTAAAATTAACAGTTTAATTTTAATTAAAATATTTTGAGAATCTACAAAATTATTCAAATGGAATTAATCTAAGTTTATAGGAATTTTTGAACTTAAAATTAATCTAGGTTCTACAAAATAATCATGCTTTTTAGTGAAAAAAATTGAAATAGGGTTTTTTTCATGAACAACGTGAAGAAGAAGCTTAAATGAAAAATGTGTTTCTTTCAATAATAGCGTGAGAATGAAGAAGATGAAGTTTAACAGGCAAAAACTAAGCCAAAATAACATTCATTTTTCTAACTATAGTAGTGCCAATTTCAATTATCCAACATAAATGAATGGCGTTGAACTTTCACTGTAAAATCAAATTTGCAAAGAAAAACACCATGCATTTGGCCCCCAACCCCAAAAGAACCTAAAATCCCACTGTTACCAAAATTCTCACAATTACAAAAACTCCAACAATGCAATAAACCAGACATTTTTACACGCATAATACAAAATTAAAATTAAAATACCTAAATGGTATGCTAATACCATTATTTACCAAAATGGTATGTTTGCAACAGTGTCGGTGGGTAGAGGGAGTGAGAGAGGTGACACCACCAATTTTTTCTACTGTCAATCATTAGTATTACAAAATAATAATAATAATAATAATAATAATAATAATAATAATAATAATAATAATAATAATAATAATTTTTTAACTGTGGAGGGTTTGGGATTGGCGACACTGATATTGGCATACAAGTTAAATACGGGTATTTGGGGACGCTAAGGGGATTGGGTGGTGGCAACTTGGCAAGTGGCACCGAGTAGGTGGTGCCTTCTTGTTAGGCGACACAATTGTTTCTTTTGAAAAATTTGTCTCCTCCTCCACAGATTTATAGTGTTTCTTGGGGAAAGGGGAAAGCTAAAGGGACCTTATAATAACCATGGTCCCCTCAGTCATGGTGTAAGAAGAGTTTTCTGATTGTAAAAAAAAAATAAAGGAGCAAAGAAAAGAGAGAAGAAAAAGAAGAAGACGCTAAAAAAAGAAAAGAAAAGAGAGAAAAAAAGAAGAAGAAAAGGAGATTGTAAAAAAAGAAGAAAAAGATAGTAGTTTAGGGAGAGAAGATAAAGATGAGGGATTTGCTTGTTAAAGAAAAGGGAAATAATAATTTAGGGAAAAGATTAGTGTGTTAGGGTTTTGAAGAAGATACTTGTTTAGGGATTGTCTAATCCGAAGACCTTTTGCTATGACTTACTAGGACGCTCGCCTGATTATGACGATAATAAATTAATGATTTTGAGATTTTCATGGTTGAAGGTGAATTTTGAGTATTTGCAGAGTACTGCCACTGGACGGGAGGTGATGTATGCCGCTTAAGCATATATAAAGCATATGATAAGGGGGTGTACTTATGCCAGATGCAAATAACAACAAGGCTCACTTTATGTATTTGCCCTTATTATCTGATTTATACGTTGTTCATTCGTACAGTTGGGGCTCAACAGTACTAGTTACATTATATCGTGAGCTTTGTCAGAGAGCAAAGCATCGTGCCATTGACATAGACGGGTGCTTGGTATTGCTGCAGTCCTGGACGCTTTATAGGATGCTATTCTTGGCATTAGTTACTCACCAAACATATGTCTTCCCATTCATGAATATGTAATCAAATTTAACCATTACAACAAGAATTTTGTTTTTTTTAATGAAAAATTGTTCTAACAAGTTCACTTTCTTCATATATGGAGTTCTTCTCTGGGTATCAAGAGCTTATAATCGCTTTCGATTTATCGTCAAATGATTGAGACATACGCCGGGGAGGGGATAATTTTTACTAATATTAATTACTTCTAATTACTTTATTTATGTTATTTGACTTATGCTACTATAACGATGTTATTAATTGTGCAGTTTATTTGGTTGCCATATTTCTTTCTGGACATTGCGACTATTATTCCCTAGTCTACTTACATCCACTCACACTTGTGGTGTATTAACGCACCATTGCTAAATTTCTCGTCAGTCAATTAGTATAATGGGAATCGAGTATTGTGACAGTTCGGGTGCGTCCAACATATTCCAAATGTTCCATGGAGTTTGGGCGGTGTACACTTAATTAACAAAAGGGGGAAACATGACAAGAATTAGGCATTAGAGCATGAAGAATATCTTATATTGTGTAATGGTTGGATGGGCAGAGACCTTGAATGGATTATGCATATGATTTGTGGCCCTCAGGGGAGTACCAACTCTGGTACATGGCATGTAGGAAACCTTTTTGATTTGGTGGGCGAATGATGTTATTCCCTCCACACATGCAACGAGTAGGGCACTTCTCGTACTGCTTGCCACACCTCCTGCACTCGAACTAGAGCCTGAACCCAAGCGGTCTTCTTATTCATAGTTTAGAGGTAGTTCTTATCATCCAGACTTGGGGGTCGATGATTATTTTACAGGTTTACTAGGCTATGCAAATCATCTATTTCTGAGATCATCTATGATGTTTGATACCTTCAAGCCAATTACCACTCCAATACTCAACCCCTTCCAAGCAAAGCTTTGGGATATACAATTTCTCGAGTATGTTTAGCACACCTTAAGGCTTGCCGATAGATACTGTGAATGATGTTCTAGGTAAGGGTAACAATGACTACAGCGAGCACCCTCAACGTCAATGCTGGGCACCACAACTGTTTACCCCTTGGACGACACCATCGAACCATCAATTTTGGAGGTTGTAACATTATATTTATTGTATTGTATTAATTTAATTATATCAAATGTTTGACTTAATTTTCAAGTTTGTATTAATTTAATTACAGTAAATGTTTGACTTAATTTTATTTGACTTAATTTTCAAGCTTGTATCCACCACAAAGATTACATGCCAAAATATAAATATGAAATTCCATCATAATCATAAAATTTTTATTACAAGCTCAAACATGGAGTATATTAATTCATATTACACCTGATCGCGATGATTGTCCAATATAGTAGGTTCGATGCGGGCATTTAGTCCGGTTATGACCAGCTACTCTGCACATGCCACAAAGTTTGCCATTAGTTTTCTCCCTCATATCCATTTTATTATAGATCCTGGTGACTTGTGGGCAACCTTTCGACTTCCTACATAACCCATTTTTTGGGACAAGTTTGAAAGTCAGCAGAGGCACTTCCCATGTAAATAGATCACGTAGGACGAGGAAATCGTTTCCCCAAATACGCAATGTGCACTCGAGAGTGTACACCTCATCAAGGCATGCGCACAAGCTGTAACGACATGCACAAAAGGGTAACGAAGTGACTGGAACTTCTTACAATCACACCTTCTATTTAGAAGATCAACTTCGTAGGACCTAGGTGGAATATGGGTCAACAACTGATGGACTCCATAACTTGAAAATTTTCTAACTATCGAGAATATTTTTCTACATTCATCGACCTCAATCTTCGATGGTTCGTATCCATTTCCTTTCTAACATCTTCGACAAGCACATGTCTTGCCTCCATCTGGTTGACTTGTTTTAGCCTCATTCTTGGCATCAAGGTTACTAACCTATAGAACATAGTTGAGAAAATAGATGAAATTGGAAGATGTTGTGTTCGCCTCAACACGGAGTTAACCACCTCTGCCAGGTAGTTGTCATATGACCATACCGAGCCCCGTCATTGAAACTTAAGCCCATTCCCACGGCTTCATGGTACCCAAACACTCTCAGAAAGGAGTATTTTTTTCACCTTGCGTGTCACTCTCAAGTCTGGTCATCCTTTGCTTGAAAATGTGTAGCTCTAGCTCGTACACTGTATGTATTAAAAAAAGACAAGTTACAGTATTGAATTAATTTGTTGAAGTGTTAAGAACATTTAAAACACATGTTGACACTAAATTTTATCCATTTTTAAAACTTCTTTCTGCCAGTTTTCATTCTTTTAGTCTCGGTGGAAGTTAGCTGCAATGTGCCAGATACAATAGACGAATCTCCACGAAACACTAAAATGCCTAATCGCGACAATTATTCCCTTCACTCTATTAGATATGATACAAATATTGTCATTCCTAACAATATACATCCACAAGTTCGCCAGGAAGAATTCCCACGATTCCATGTTCTCCGACTACAAAATGGTAAATGCTATCAAGAGCAAGTTTCGATTCTCGTCTTGCGCAACCGTAATAAGTAGGATTTGCGTATACTTTTCGTATATTCAGGTCCCATCAACCTGCACAAGTAGCTTGTAATGGGGAAATGTCTGCACACATGGATCGACTATCCAGAACATTCAGTGGTAAATTCTTCTTTCCAGATGTATTTGGTCGCTTGAGTCGTAATAATGTCCTGTGTGTAACTTAATAACAGTCCTTTATATGTACTCCCGCATAGCAGTTATCCACCCCTGTAGCTCATTGTATGACGCATCTCAATCTTCATACAACTACTTCATGGTCATCTGTTTAGCTATCCATGCTTGACGGTATGACACTCGATATTGGAATCGTTCTTGCATTTCGACAATCAATACCTAAACAAAAATGTGGGCATGTCCTTCACCATTGGCATGATGTAGTTGCAGATAGTTTTGGTGTCAAGTTTGCAGTGACCTTGGGTCATACGTGTTTAAGTGCATGTGTGAGGCCTAACAAATTTTTGAATTTCCCACATTTACGACCTCTGGATAAATGCGGCTCGTACCTGCCAATTGTAGCCTTCTTTCGACCTCCAACACTCCCTAATATACAATATCGGTTTAGACATGATGATTTTATAGTCAAATGACACATTCATGCTATACTGTTTAATGAAAAATACGCCGTCTTCCTTGGTTGCTAATTTTTGGCCCACGAACAACTTTTCACATTTGGGATCTGCAGCCAATCGGTGAACAGGTAGTATATTGGGGTACTCTAGGAACTCAGATATATTCATCGCATCGGGATTTATGATCCCCAGGATCATTGCATATCATAATGCCTCAACTTGGGTTCTCGACTAAAGATGCATTAACATTTCCATCGCCATTTGCACCTTTATCATCGATATCATCTGAGACCTTGTCTAGATCGGGATCACTATAATCTTCAACCTCATGATTAGAAAAACCATTATTATCATATCAATTATCACCATTTGCATCAGTCCCAATCAACACTGGATATATTTATAAACAGGGACTCGGGTTAAGGTTCTCAGACGCAGGTGGAGCATTAAAATCGATGTCAATACCATGTACAATCGATTGCCTATCAGCGTACGTTCTCTGAACCACTGTACAAGGATCTTAATGTAATAGCCTAGTTTACACCTTAGTCAGAATAATGGTTTTGGGACCACAAATCTGAGTCAGAAAAATATTTTATTATTATTTTTTGTTTTTACATTATGTGGATTAGCATGTGTGAAAATTTCGTATGAAAATTCAATCATTTGTGTGCTTAATTTGCAAAAAAGGACTAAATCGTAGAAAATGCAAAATTGTCCTTCTATTTGATTAATCGCCGAATTGATATGTCTTTATTATTAAGAGGTCCTTATATGGTTATATGACCATGACATGCATTAAATGATTTATATTGACATTAGATAATGGATTATTAATGTTATAATGCAAGGGTAAAATGGTAAACTATTTAATAATATAGATTAAAATGGTAAAATGGTAAAATTTATCCGTTATTCATCATCTTTGCCGGAAAACAAAAGAAAAAGGAAAGAAAAGTTTGCTAGGGTTTGGCTATCGTTTTGGCTTAATTAAGGTATGTGTTTTGTTTGGTTTTTGATAATTTCTATGTTTTTGTAATCATTGTCAAGTGTTTTATCAAGCCCATGTCTCAATTTAAGAAATTGATGAAGATTTTAAGTTGAGCCATTGATGAAATTGTGAGCTTTGTGATGTTAATTGATGAAAAATGAAAGACATGTGTTAGATTAATGTGTTTTGTATTTGAATTTTTGATGAATTTGAGTAATTTGGGTTAAATTGTGATAATAAGATTTTGAGGAACTAAAATGTGAAATAAATAAAATATATGGGCTCATATGGGCTAGAGGAAAATTTGGCCTAGCATGTGTAATATGAAATTGTGTGTATTTTATGATTTTATGAATTAGGGACTAAAATGTCAAAATGTGAAAATATGAGGGATATTTTGTAAAATACCATAATTATATGTTTTTGGATTGAATTGAATGATTTTTTGAATAAATGAGTTAAATTTGAATGTGTATAGATTAAGAACCAAAGAAAATAGAATTAGATCGAGGAAAGTCGAAAGTAGTTGAATAGTCGTTCATTTCCGTTCATTCCCGTACAACGTAAGTTGATATACAAATAAATGTGTTTTGAATTGAATTATTATTGCTTATATGCTATTGAATAGTGATGAATGACTATTTGAGTTGAATATGAGAAATCTGAGAAAGTTCCGATAATGTAACGATGTCTAAAAAGTTCCGTACGAACCATAGGAATATTTAGGATACATATGTCATGACATAGGATTTCGATATGTGATTTCGTGTAAGACCACGTCTGGGACGTTGGCATCGATTTGAGATTTACGTCTAAGACCATGTCCGGGATATTGGCATTGTATTTGATTTCATGTAAGACCCTGTCTAGGACAGTGGCAACGATATTTGATTACATGTAAGACCACGTATAGGACATTGGCATTGTACAAGCTTTCCGAGCTATCCACGTATCCTATTTGATTCCATACGGTTCAACTGGCACTCTGAGAAATAAATGACTATGTGAATGTGTATCCAATTCAGGTACGTTTGAAATGTATATCATTTTTGAGAATGAAAGGTAAGTATATGTACATTTGGGGACATATAATATATGTATGAATTATTACTATGAGAATGAGATGTGTTATATGTAAGTGAATTATGATCAAATGAGCTATATGAGACATATGGATATGTGATTGTATTTTTCCATGAGCTACATGAATGAATTGGTTTAGAATTGTGTTATGTGACAAGTTTATTTGTATATGGCTTACTAAGCTTTTCAAAGCTTACTTTGCGTGTTTTTCAATTGTTTTATAGATTATCGAAGCTACCAAAAGCTCAAGGATAATCGAGGATCATCATCACACTATCGAACTCTATTTTGGTACCTTTTGAAAATATGAATATTGAAGTATGACATGTATATGCTAGAAGTATTGGAATATGATTTGTGAAGTGTATATCATGCCATGTGATATGGCTAGATTAAAGTTGCTATTTGGCTTGGTTTTTGGTATATAAGTTATGTTAAGAAATGGTATGTTTTGATGTGCATAAATGGCCTAGTGAGAAATGACCAAATTGGTAAGTTAATTATGTGAATTAGTTATGGAAATGGTAGGGATTTGAAATGAGTATGATATGTGATTTTGGGTTTGTTTTGGTTTGGATAATAAGGATGAAATTGGTTGGTGCTTATATGACATGAATGATATATGTTTTATGATTGAAATTGGTTGAAATTATGGTGCAATTATGCTTTGATTTTGGACTTGTAGGGATGACCATTAAGGGTGGCAAATTGGCTTTGCAAATAGCCTATTATTATCCACACTGGCAGAGACACGGGCGTGTGTCTCAGCCGTGTGCTACACACGGTCATGTTACACGACCGTGGGTCCCCTGGGGTAGTCCTACAATTTAAAGTCAGTCTCAAGCATGGCCTAGGCACACGGGCATGTGGTTAACCGTGTGACCCAAGTCAGTTTCGACCACTGCCAAAGCACACGAGCATGTCTCCGACCGTGTGGATAAGTCAGTATGTATGCCTGTTTGGCCACGGCCTAGACACACGGGCGTGTCTAATGTTGTGTGAGGCACATGGTCTGCTCACACGGGCGTGTGACCTCTGTAACTTTAAAAAATTTGTGAAGTTTTGGAAAAATTTTGTATGTGATTGGTTTAGTCTCGACCCTTCCTAAAGCATGTTTAAGGTCTCGTTGACCTAAGAAAGGGACTTTATGATGATGTTTGACTATGATGCTATGATGTGTGGATGTGTATGTGAAGTGATCATAAAATGTTCTGATACGTCCGGTAATACCTCTTAACCCTAGTCCGGTGACGGATACGGGTTAGGGATGTTACACTTAAACTCAATGTTCTTCACCTAATGGAGTGAAATCTTCATCTAACTCCGCATCAGCTAACTCAACAAACAACTGAATCGAATAAGTTTGGCGACTCCAATTTCGGCAATAAAGTGCGACCATTGTCTCCCTTCATCATCAACAAGCTCCATCTTGGTGAATTTGATGTGATCTGTTGAAACTGAAAATTTGTTTCGAGATCCTCCTCCCACAATGTTTAACAATTTTTGCATTGATCATTTCTTTCATATAAAAAACCAAGACATTTCTATTAAATCTCATTGCTATTTGTTGGCGACATTCAAATATATATCCAACTATTGTTGTCAAAATTACTCCATCAAAATAAATGCATACGAAAAATTGATTATCTATCTTCAATACTAAATTAGTAAAATAATTAAATTTCACAATATTTTATTTCAAAAAAATATGCTGAAAAAAATAAAATTTATATATACTAACTTTACGAATTCCTTTTTGTTTTCTTTTCTTCTACAACCAATTTTTTTTTTTACTCTTCTCTTCTTATCTTCAAAACTGTTCAAGAAAACACAGCTTTAAACCCTCACTGGTGATACCTAACAGGTACCCTCCATTGGTGCTGCCTCTCAGTCACCCTCCACCCATTTAACTCATATTTTTACCCTGTTTCGCTAGTGTATAGGCACAAAATACAGGTACCACCTCTCTCACTCTCTCCACCCTTAAAAATATATATATATTTTAAATACATATCATTTGGTAATGATGGTTCCATGATTAAATCAGAAAATAACTAATGCCGTCTACACTATGCCCTCTACCCCTTGAGACTATTGAAAACATACAATTTTGGTACATAATTGTATTGGCATACCATTTAGGTATTTAAATTTTAATTTTGTATTATCCATGTAAAAAACCCCAATAAACCAAATAGAATAAGACAAGAAAATCAACAGCCATAGAAAAAAAAGTCTTAAACGTAACAAATGACCAAGGCTTGGCTGTTGGAGGGTCTCTTGGTGGCTGTTTGGCGATCTATATGGTGAGAAGGAAGAGGTTAGAGAGAGGAAATACATAGTAGAAAAACGAAGGCCATTTAACAGACGGGGAAAACGATCGAAGGCAAGGGAGGTCAAGGCTCAATGATGTATTTTGGGGGGTTTTTAAAGATTTTCCAAAGAAATCAAATTAGAGAACTTGAAAGACAGGGGTCTCTCGGAGCAAGGGACTTGAACGAAATTTGGTGATCGCGATGGAGATGATGAACGATTATGGTGATGAAACGAGAAAAGAGAAATTATGGAGAGAAATGATGAAGAAGATGAGATGGAAAAAATTTAATTTTATTTTATTTAAAAGATATTTGTAAAATTAATTAACTAAAAGTTTTTTTTAATTAATAAAAATTAAAGAAAAATTGAAAATTAAATTAATTTTTCTTTTAATACATGTGGTACAAAATGAATCATTTTATAATATATGTGGCATAACCTGATTGGTTGAGACAACAAAATAACGGCTTTAGTTAAATACTTAAAAAGTATCAAGTTGGCTAACGATTTTTAATTTTAGATAACAATTTAGTCCAAAAAAAAGTTTAGTACTAAGTAGATATAAGTTGCGAAGTTCGTGTACCTTCGTATATATTATCCCAATCCTAAACAATCTCGTCCGTAAATTAGGTTAACATAGAATTAAGTTGACTCTCATTACATATATTGTAACTAAATTCATCCACGATCACATATATTAACACAACCTAATGACATAAATCAATTATGTATGTGTAGCATGGAAAATACATGCAATGTGATCTAAACACCTTTATTTCCAACTGATCTTCCTTAAACTTTAGTGAGATCAAAATTTACCAAACTTAGAGTGTAAATAAACTAAATAAACTTTATTTATGTAAAAATAACATTAAAGTTTTTATAAACTAAAATAATTGAAAATTTGTCTACAATAAAAAAATTAAAATTACAAACTCTCACTAAAATTAAAAATACTTAAATACTTTATGTAATAATCTCTTAATAACTGGATCCACAATCTTAAAATTTTTCCCACTATATTTTACGAACACCGAAGGATTCTAAACTCTTCTACAACCAGAAATTTAAAATAAATTTATGTGTTTTTACTTTGACCTACTCCTATTAACGGACAATCATTTATCGGAATAGTTCATGCATTCGTCCCGTAAATCCTTCCAAAGTTTTTACTAATTTCTCTTGTTTTCATTTGAGTTGTAATATTCATCTTTCTCGAAAATACTACTCAAATCTGGAAAAGGCTTGAATATTTTTCTCTTAAGTATTGGATATATTTTTTTCATCACAATAATTAATCATTAATTAACTCAATTAAGATTAACTAATTAATTAGCGTATTCAACCTTCCAAACATAGCAAACCCTATGGTTTTGTTTATACACGAAGTGGGATACTTCATTTTAGATAATTAAACCATTGATTTTATCTCTCGGTTTTCTTCTATAAAAGCTACAAGTAGATTAGGCCAAGGAAAAGAAACGTTGGATTAGGATGATGTTCTATCACTTCTGATTAAATTATAAATTAATCATCAATATTGAAATTTGTTATTATACGATGTTCTCTTTAATATTTATCATTGTATTTTAAAAATATAAGCCAATTTGATATTCAACTCTTATGTGATCGAAATTAATTACTAAACATTAAATTTTATTAAAATTTTACTGTTTAATATTATTTTTGTAATATGAAAACATAATTTAATAAGAAAATTTCTTTCTAATATTTTATTTTAATATTTAATAATAATTTAAATTAAAAATATTAAAAATTAATAAAATAAATTTAGAATTTCTATTTAATGAAATAAAAACTTTAAAATAGAAATACATGTATTATAAAATAAAACAATTAAGTTTATTTTAAAAAATAACTATTTTATTAGATTTTAATATTCTATTAGTTAGCTCATTATCGTTAAATATGAAAACATAAAAAAATATTAAATTTTATCTTCAAATTATTTTAAATTAAAATTGAATAGCAAAATTTAACATTAGTGGAAAAATTCAATCAAATAAAAAGAAGCAACAAAATTTAATATAAAGTTGAAATATAGTGATAAAATTATCTTTATCTTACAAGAACAATGAAAATATCAATAAAAATAAAATATAATGATAAATTTCAATTTTATAATGGCGAATTTACATATTAACCTATTATATTATTAGTATATGAGTGCGTCTAAATTCTACCATTTCCCGAAAAAAAGGATTAAAATTTTTGGATTAAGGCCTAGTTGTATTAATTTTATTAATTCTGTCATTTTCTCTCCCTAATTTTAGCCATCTGATATAATCTATGTGGATTAAGCTCAAATTATACCATCTTTATTAATTCTATCATTTTCTCTTCTTAATTAAATTATTTAGATTCAACGCGAGTTTTATCATTTGTTTTATTAGTTGTATCATTTTCTCCCTTAAAATTTTGGTAAATTATTTGGACGTTCTATCAATTTAATTAATTAAAGTTTAAACAACTCGATTAGTGTTTTTATGCTGGAAGGCAGAAAAAGAAAAACCATGTTCTGATTTCGTCACGTGGAAAATGAAAGGTTTCATTAACGTACACATAAAGTAAAAACATAGTGTAGTGGATTGAATTTGGGGGCAGGGGAATGCTAATTACAACAGTTTCTTCATCTATAAGTTGCAATCCAACTAGCAAAGACTAAATTAATTTGTCTAAAAAATTGCAATAATTTTGTCCCACCCAACCAATAATGAGAAATGTTTCATCCTCCCCGAACTACTTCATCAACATTCAAATATCAAATAGAAAAAAAAAAAATACATTCGGTTGTATTCAATTTATCATACTCACTATGCTGTTTAACATGTCTGTTGTTTTTTAGCACGTTTCTCTTTAGTTTTAGGGTTTTGGTTTTTTTTTATAGTCTTTGCTTTTAGGAGGATTTTTTGTAGGAGGGTGTAAAAAATAGAATGTCGATAATAACAATATATTGCAAAGAAAAGAGAAATAAAAATAAAGAACACAGATTTTTAAGTGAAAACTTTTTTGGGAAAAAAACCACGGGCGGAGAAGAAAAAAATTTACTATGTCGAATTCAAATAATGACAAGAGGAATAGACTATGTCTATTTATAGGCTTGTAAAACCATATTCTAATAGGAGTGTCGTAAGATTGAAACACTTTATTCTAATCAATATCAAATAGATGAAGTTTAATAAGGTTTAAGAAACCTTATTCAAAAATAAAATAAAAGAAGTGTAGTTCTATATGGATTTTACTTTTATTTTATTTTACCACTATATTTTATTTAAATAAAGATTCGGGTCACTTAATTCTAACAATCTCCACCTTGACATGAATTCTCAATGAACAAGTTCTTCATCACAAACTCTCAACGAACAAGTTCTCTACCTCTTCCATATAACCCCTTAAGGGTTTAACTTCAACAATGAACACCAACCATGTCTAGGCAATGCTCAAACTTGGTTATAGGAAGTGACTTAGTAATCATATCTACAGGATTTTCATGAGTACTAATTTTGCTCACAACAATATCATCACGAGCAATAATATCACGAACAAAATGATACCGAACATCAATGTGTTTTGTTCTCTCATAAAATATTTGATCTTTTGTAAGGAAGATGGCACTCTGACTATCACAAAATACTATATTGATTTGAAAGTCTTCATTGAGTTCACTAAAGAGTCCCTTAAACCAAATAGCTTCTTTACAAGCCTCAATAGTCTCCATGTAATCAGCTTCAGTGGTAGACAAAGCGACTGTAGTTTGCAAAGTGGCTTTCCAACTGATTGCACGACCTCCGGTTGCAAAGACATAACCTGTGAGAGATCTTCTTCTATCAAGGTCTCCAGCAAAATCAACATCAACACACCCAATGAATCCATTTCTAGTTCTTCCAAATTGTAACCAAACATCAGTAGTACCTCGTAAGTATCTTAAAATCCACTGAACTGCTTTCCAATGTTCTTTACTGGGATTCACCATGTATCTACTAATTGCACTGACTGTATATGATAAATCTAGACGTGAACAAACCATAGCATACATGAGAGATCCCACTACACTAAAGTATGGAACATGTGACATGTACTTAATCTCATCATCTGATTATGGAGACAAAGCAAATAAAAGTCTAAAATGGGCTGCTAAAGGAGTACTAACAGGCTTAGCACTTTACATATTGAACCTGCAAAGAACTTTCTCAATATACGCCTTCTGACTTAGGTACAATTTACTTGCTTTTTTATCTCTGTGAATCTCCATACCAAGTATTTTCTTTGCTGGTCCCAAATCTTTCATCTCAAATTCTTCAATTAGTTGGGCTTTGACCTTTCTTTTCTCCCTTTTATCTTTTACTGCTATCAACATGTCATCAACATAAAGGAGTAGATACACAAAAAAAAACCATCACTGTTTTTCTTAAAGTAAACACAACTGTCAAAGATACTTCTTTTGAAATCGTGAGAAGTCATAAAGGAATCAAACCTCTTGTACCACTGTCTTGGTGACTGTTTCAAACCATAAAGGGACATTTTCAGCAAGCAAACATAGTCCTCTTTTTTTGAGACTATAAAACCCTCTGGTTGTTGCATGTAAATATCCTCCTCAAGTTCTCCATACAAAAATACAGTTTTTACATCTAACTGTTCAAGCTCTAAATCATGCATGGCCACAATACCAAGTAAAGCTCGAAGTGAACTATGCTTTACAACTAGGGAGAACACATCTGTGAAGTCCACTCCTAGAATTTGACTGTAACCCTTTGCAACAAGCCTCGCTTTATATCTGGGTTCTTTAACTCCTGAAGTCCATTTAGTCTTTTTAAACACCCATTTACAATGAACAACTTTTTTACCTTTAGGAAGTTTCACAAGATCTCATGTTCTATTTTTTTGGAGTGATTCCATCTCCTCTAGCATAACAAATATCCACTTTTCTGAATCTTCACAGCTAACCGCCTCAGAATAATTAGATGGCTCTTGGTTTACATCTATATCTTCAGCCCCATTTAAAGCATAAACAACTAGACCAGCCTTGGCATACTTTTTTGGAGGTTTAATTTCTTTTCTAGTTCTATTTTTGGAAATAGAGTATTGTGGTGAAGAAGCAACTCTATTCTGAATTTTTGTATTGGCTTGAGGAGTTATTCCATTGTAGGTTATGGATTAATTTGATGCTCCACCTGCTTTTGATTTTTTTTATTGGAATAGTCTTTAAGAGATAAGTTAGGTAACATAGCAATTTCATCTAAAACAACATACTTGCTATTGTAACACCCCGAACCCGAGACCGTCGCCGGAGTCGAACACGAGGTGTTAACAGACTTCAAACCACTTATTGAGAATTTTCCAGACAAGCTGCCAATCTGTGTACTAGTCGCTTCAAAAATCATAACTTGAGTTTTACAACTCGAAAATCAGTTTCGTAATTTTTCCCTGAAACTAGACTCATATGTCCATCTACAGATTTTTTTCTAGAATTTTTGGTCAAGCCAATTAGTACAGTTTATTAGTTAAAGTCTCCCATGTTACAGGGGTCGACTACACTGACCTTCGTGCGTTACAACTGGAATAACTCCCTGTGTAGGGATTCAATACTGATGTCGTTTGTTTCTATAGAAACTAGACTCAAATAGGAATTTATACATATGTGGTATGACTCCTAATTATATCTGGTTAATTTATAATGAATTTTCAAATTCGGAACAGGGAATCCAGAAACCGTTCTGGCCCTGTCTCACGAAATCTTGGATATCTCTTAAAATACAGCTCATATGGTCGTTTCGTTTCATCCATATGAAAATAGACCCATCAAGCTTCGAGTATGTAATTTTTTTAGCTATTAATTCCACTTCTACTATTTTTAGTGATTTTTCGATCTCATATCACTGCTGCCGTCCGCAACAGTTACTGCAGTAGACTATGCCAATTTCATGAATCCTTCCTTAGCCTTACTAATCATCCATCATACGTGACACAAATTATGGCCACCTTATCAAAATTAAGGTTTCTAAGACTCGTGGCTATAGATTCTAGCATCCCACTCAAACGACCACATAGGCCATTTTCACATGGCTTAAAGTTTACAACCCAAAATTTAACAAAACAAAATAGCCCATACATTCCAAATGTTCTCCTAAGTTGACTAAGAAGACAATACCAAAATTGCTCACGGTGTGATGACTTCGTTGTGATTCTGAACACCCAAAAGGAGACGAGTCCAAGAAACCTAAAATGGGTGACAAGAAAACACCGAGTGAGTTTATAACTCAAGAAGTCATAAGCATTCCACATCCATCCATTAATACAATTATCATAAAATGAAATAATGAAACAAGGCCAAGTGTTCCAACCATACCGAACTATACCATAGTTCCTTATATCTTCGGATCAATCTCATACCAAGTCATACATTTACATTTCATATACTGTTCAATAGGATATTTGAAGCAATTTCCATACATCATTTCATTTCCGCAACAATCATGCAATCAAATGAACTTTCATCTATTCCACGATACCTTATTTACGGAATGCAATTGAAATCATCACATAGATTTAAATCTTACCAACTCCACCCGAGCATGAACATAGCATCTATTAGCCATGAACTCAAGGTACTTACTCTTTCCGCTGTCCATACTCATCTCGATGAAGTCACGCCTCCATATAAATGTTCAATCGGAGATATGTGTAGAGTTCGCACACATAGTGCTTAATACTCAATCACGCACACTTAGTGCCATGTGATTCAAGCCCGCACACATAGTGCCATATAGTCCAAACTAGCACACTTAGTGCCATACATTACAAGCTCGCACACTCGGTGCCAATCTAGTCCCCAGACACATCTATTTCTCGCACACTTAGTGCCAAGCAAACTTCCTACACATTTCACTATCTCTTTTACGTTCAACAATATCATCTTTTCATACACATACATTTGTATATATTTCATCTCATTAAACACAATTGCATAGATATTACAATCATTTAAGCAATATCAAATATATGCTTAATGACTTACCTTGTGTTGGGTAAAATAGTCCAAGTCGGCTACTCGATGACCTTCGTCTTTCCCTTGCTTGATTCTCCTTCTTTAACTCCTTGAGCTTAATCAATAAATCAACTAGTTTAACCCTCTTGCTAAACATTCATAATTCAATTACACATGCATATGTATGTTTGTATATTCGCAACCATCCTCACTTATTACCCATTTGGTCAACAATCTAAGCCAAGATAAGGCTTCAATATGGTTGCCTCTAACCGAATACATGCACACCAATCTCGCCTTTGGCGAATATGCATGTCTATGTTGAGGCCAATTTTACACTTAATACTACACAAAAAAACAGCATACATTTTCCTAATTAACGCATTACATATTGTAGCTCTATACACATCTCTCATTTATTTCATAACCAAAACAACATCACAAGCAAATATACACCTTAAAATAGTATATATGTCATACCAATTCATCATGTACAAACATATATTCATGTAGGTGCAATGGCGAATTCTCAAGTGGCTTATATCCAAATATATACACATATCCAAAGCTTAAATCTTACTTACCATGCAACATGCATGAATCATACTTATGGATATAACATGGCGAATACCACAACACCATACCGTTTCAATTTGGTCATGGTTAAACAAAGAACTTAGTATCTCATTCAAAAATGCTAAAAGAAAATCTAAGAATCCTCAATCCACCATCACATGTATCATTATCAAGCTTGATATTTAGCATGCAATGGCATTAACACCATATTCACTTTGGCGAATTTCATTCCCATGACATAACAAAGATTTGAACCATGGGCTAACAAGAACATCAAGCTAGCAACTAAAATATACATGAATCTCATGGCAAAACATCAAACTTACCTTAATCTAGGTACAAGTATGGCCAAACCTCCTCCTAAACCTCTTCCAAACCAACATGAAACAAGAATTCCTTCCTTCTTCCTTAGAATTTTCAGCCCAAAGGAAATGAAAATGATGAACAAAATTCTTCTTTCTTTCTCCACACTCACGGCAATGGGCATGCATGAGACCATTTTTTCTTTTTTTTTGTTCCTTTCATTATTAAATTCCCATGCTCACTATTTTATTTTTTCTTACATACACCATTGTCCCAACATGTTTTATGACATGTTTTACCCATAATCTCTTGTCATGGCGGGCCACTAGCTATTAGGGGGAAATTTGACATGCAAGTCCTCCCTTGACTACATGCACTATTAGGTCCTTATAGATTAGCCTATCACTTTTCAAAAGTGTCACACAAGTCCTACTAACTGAATTCACATGCTATCGGCTAAATCGAAGCCTGAAATTTTCACACATTCATAATTACATATTCTAGACAATAAATATTACGTTTAAACATTTCGGTGACTCGGTTTAGCGGTCCCAAACCACTTCCGACTAGGGTCAATTTTGAATGTCACAACTCTCCCCACTTAAGAAATTTTCGTCCCGAAAATCTTACCGTAAATAGGTTTGGGTAACGCTCTTTCATAGAGTTCTCGGGTTCCCAAGTAGCTTCTTCTATCCCGTGTTTGAGCCATAACACTTTTACTAACGGAACCCTTTTGTTTCGCAACTCCTTCACTTCACGAGCTAGGATACGAATCGGTTCTTCTTCATAACTCATATCGGCTTGAATTTCAACCTCTGATGGACTAATTACGTGTGACGGGTCAGATCTATAACGTCGAAGCATCGAAACATGGAAGACGTTGTGAATCTTTTCAAGTTCAGGGGGCAAAATCAAATGATACGTGACTGGACCGACTCGTTCGGATATCTCATATGGCCCGATGAACCTCGGGCTCAATTTGCCTTTACGGCCAAATCTGAGTATCTTTTTCCAAGGCGAAACTTTAAGAAATACTTTATCTCCCACTTGATACTCAATGTCTTTTCGTTTTAGATCCGCGTACGACTTCTGACGATCGGAGGCTATCTTCAGATTTTCACGGATTACTTTTACTTTCATTCAAAGATCTTTAATCAAATCCACTCCAAAAATTTTGTTCTCACCGAGCTCGGTCCAAAACAATGGTGTACGGCATTTACGCCCGTACAAGGCCTCGTAAGCGCCATCTTAATACTTGATTGAAAACTATTGTTGTAAGCAAATTCAATCAAAGGTAAGTACTGCTCCATGAACCATCGAACTCGAGGATGCAACATCTCAACATATCCTCAAGTATCCGAATTATCCGCTCGGATTGACCATCGGTTTGGGGTGAAAGGCGGTCTTGAAATGCAACTTGGTACCCAAAGCTTCTTGAAATTTCTTCCAAAATCGCGAGGTAAATCTCGGATCTCTATCCGACTCAATAGAAATCGGTACCCGTGTAATCTCACAATCGAAAGCGTACAATTCGCTAGTTTATCCAATGAAAAATTCAGACGCACGGGGGATAAAGTGAGTGACTTAGTCGGTCTATCAACAACAACCCAAATCGCATCCTTCTTACTAGTCGACAATGGCGGCCGGACACAAAGGCCATTGTGACTCGATCCCATTTCCACTCGGGTATCGTGATCGGTTTGAAGCAATCTCAAGGCACTTGATGTTCCGCTTTCACTTGTTGACATATTAAACATCTCGAAACAAAGTCGGAGATGTCTGTTTCATACCATGCCACCAAAATCGACGTTTCAAATCATTGTACATCTTCGTACTCCCGGGTGGATTGCCATTCGGCTACAATGGGCTTCGTTCGTAATCATTGAAATAAGTTCAATTCTTTGGAACACACAGACGACTTCGAACCTCAAACAATCGTCATCACCACTATGAAACTCCGATTCCTTGTTGAACACACTCACCCGCTTTGTAACCAACTCATCATCAACTTTACGAGCTTCACGAATTTGATGAGTCAACAATGGTTTGGCCTTTAATTCGCTACTAACACATTGTCGGGTAGAATAGACAAGTGTACATTCATTGCTCGTAAAGCAAACGGTGATTTCGGCTTAAGGCGTCATAACCACATTAGCCTTTCCGGGTGATAATCAATGACAAGCTCATAATCTTTTAACAACTCGAGCCAACGTCTTTGTCGCAGATTTAAGTCTCTTTGAGTCATCAAATATTTGAGACTTTTGTGATTCGAATACACATGGCACTTCTCACCAAATAAGTAATGTCGCCATATCTTTAAGGCGAATACGATGGCGACCAATTCGAGATCATGGATCGATAATTTTTCTCATGTGGCTTTAATTGTCTCGACGCGTGAGGCCACAACTCGACCTTCTTGCATTAATACGCAACCTAACCCAAGTAGGGAGGCGTCACTATAAATGACAAACTCTTTGCCGATTAAGGCTGCACTAAAACCGGAGCTTCGTTAAATGAGTTTTCAATTGATCAAAACTTTTCGACACTTTTCCGTCCATTCAAACTTGACATCCTTCAAGCGGTTTAGTCATGGGTGTGGCTATCATCGAGAATCCTTTTACAAACCGTTGGTAGTAACCTGCAAGTCCCAAAAGCTCCGAACCTCGGTAATATTTCTGAGGCTTCCGGTTAAGTATAGCTGAAATTTTACTCGGTTAGACTCGAATACCGTCTGAGATACCACATGACCCAATAAGCTAACCTCTCTTAACCGAACTCACACTTGTGAACTTAGCATATAACTACTTATCCCGTAAAATTTGCAACACTAATCTCGGGTGCTCGCATGTTCGGTCTCATCTTTTGAATAGACCAAGATGTCGTCAATGAACACAACTACGAACCGATCCAAATATGATCGAAGATCCGATTCATCAAATCCATAAATACCGTAGGGCATTAGTGAGCCCAAACGGCATCACTAAGAACTCGTAGTGACCATATCTCGCTCAAGGCGGTTTTGGGTATGTCCGAATCTCGGATTCATGAATCGATAATAGCCCGATCTCAAATCTATTTTTGAGAACACCGAGGCTCCTTCAGTTGATCGAACAAATCATCAATACGCTGATAATGAGATACTTGTTCTTTATTGTCACTTTATTAAGGCGACGATAGTCGATGCACAACCTCATGGTTCCGTCCTTCTTTTTCAAAAACAACACTGGTGCACCCCAAGGTGAAAAACTCGAGCGAGCAAAGCCTCTATCCACCAACTCTTGCAACTGAGCTTTCAACTCCTTTAATTCCGTTGGTGCCATACGATACGGAGCTATCGAAATCGGTGTGGTCCTGTACAAGCTCAATGCCAAACTCTATCTCCCGAGCAGTGGCAAACCCGTAATGAAAAACATCCGGTATTCACAAACCACCGCACAGATTCGGTTTTATTTCTAACTCCTTATCATCAAGTACATACGTAAGGTATGCTTCGCACCCTTTCTTACATATCTTTGGGCCAACGTTGATGATATTACAACCGGCAACCCTTCAAGTCCGTAGGTTCAACTCGGATCATCTCGTTATTTATGCACCTCAAATCAATAGTCTTGCTTTTACAATTCACAACCGCATCATGCACGGTCAACCAATCCAACCCAAGAATAACATCAAATTCATCGAACGGCAAAAGCATCAAGTCCGTGGAAAAGGAACCTCAATTACTAGGGACATTTCTTACATACTTTGTCGACCAAAGACGTAACGACCCAAGGGATTTGACACTCGAATTACGAACTCGAGAGACTCAATAGGTAAAGTCTTCTTGGATGCTAAGGTTTCGCATATATAAGAGTGAGTAGAACCGGGGTCAATTAAAGCAATCACATTAGTATCAAAGAGAGTGAAAGTACCGGTGATAACGTCGGGGAGGATGCCTCCTCTCGTGCGCGGATAGCATATGCTCTAGCAGAGCACGAGTCTCGGATCGAACAACCGTATCGAGACCCTCTCTCGATTACCACCCTACCTCCTGAAATCCTCGGGGTCTACCTCTAGTTGTCGTCCCACTAGATCTTGCACCTTGCATCTTATTCTTCTCATCTAGCTCGTGCAATCTCTAATGAAATGGTCCTTGAACCGCATCCATAACAGCCCTATTAATGACTTACCCCAACATTCACCTATGTGTCGTCTTCCACATTGGGGCATTCGGCTTTTCTTGACGATTATTGCCCACACTAGCTACCAAGTAGCTCGTGAGTCCATCGATGGTCGTGCTCTAATGGAAATCCCCATCGCCCTCGACTTATTTGTGTCCTCTCTGAACTTCTTTACATAGAAAATGGAGCCTTACCCGTCGATCTTTTACGATAATCTCTAGCTTCAAATTCAGCCTTCCTCTTCTCCTTCCGAGCTCTTCCGCCTTGCAGGCTCGTTCAACTAGTGTTACAAATTCTTTTATCTCCAAAATACCCACCAAGAGCTTTAACTCTTCATTCAATCCCTCTTCAAATCTTTTGCACATAGCAACCTCATCAGCCACACACTCCGAGCATACCGACTAAGTCTTACGAACTCATGTTCAGATTCGAGATCTGAATCATACGACCTTGCTTAAGCTCCAAGAATTCCTTATGCTTTTGATCGATGAACCGTTGACTAATGTATTTCTTTGAAATTCGTTTGGAAGAAATCCCAAGTAACTTGTTCCTTTGGGACTATGGAAATTAAGGTCCTCCACCAATAGTAGGTTGAGTCTCTAACAAGGATATAGCACACTTAAGACATTCATCGGTGTGCATGATAGTTCATCAAACACTCTAATGGTGTTATCAAGCGAAACTCACCCTTTCGGCATCATCAAGAACTATGGCCTTAAACTCCTCCCCACGCTTCCTAATCAAGTCCACGGTGGTTTACTCACCTCACGGGATCGATGGCGATGGCATTACGGGCTCTTGGGGTGGATTATTTAAATTTGGGAATGGTTGGACAGCCGGATTGGTTCGGGCATATTGCGCGACCCACTCATTCATCATGGTGAAGAAGGCTTGTTTCGCCCCTTCATCTTGATTATTCGCAGATGACTGAGGCTCAAAAAGCGGTGTCCCTTGCGCAGGAGCAGCCGCTACACTTTCAACGTCATCCGCCAAGGGTCTCTCTACCCCGGGTTCCATTTGCTAATCAAAACAAAAATTTCAACCGTCAGAAGTCATCACATTTTTAACCGCTAACACATTGGCATGTATAACTAGACTCACACGCGCTACGGTAGTCCTAGAACCGACTAAACCATAGCTCTGATACCAATAAAATTGTAACACCCCAAACCCGAGACCGTCGCCGGAGTCGAACACGAGGTGTTAACAGACTTCAAACCACTTATTGAGAATTTTCCAGACAAGCTGCCAATCTGTGTACTAGTCGCTTCAAAAATCATAACATGAGTTTTACAACTCGAAAATCAGTTTTATAATTTTTCCCTGAAACTAGACTCATATGTCCATCTACAAATTTTTTTCTAGAATTTTTGGTCAAGCCAATTAGTAGAGTTTATTAGTTAAAGTCTCCCATGTTACAGGGGTCGACTACACTGACATTAGTGCATTACAACTAGAATAACTCCCTTTGTAGGGATTCAATACTGATGCCGTTTGTTTCTATAGAAACTAGACTCAAAGAGGAATTTATAAATATGTGGTATGACTCCTAATTATCTCTGGTTAATTTATAATGAATTTTCAAAGTCGGAATAGGGAATCCAGAAACCGTTCTGGCCCTGTCTCACGAAATCTTGGATATCTCTTAAAATACAGCTCATATGGTCGTTTCGTTTCATCCATATGAAAATAGACCCATCAAGCTTCGAGTATGTAATTTTTTTAGCTATTAATTCCACTTCTACTATTTTTAGTGATTTTTCGATCTCATATCACTGCTGCCGTCCATAAATGATTCTGCGATAAACTATGCCAATTTCATGAATCCTTCCTTAGCCTTACTAATCATCCATCATACGTGACACAAATTATGGCCACCTTATCAAAATTAAGGTTTCTAAGACTCGTGGCTATAGATTCTAGCATCCCACTCAAACGACCACATAGGCCATTTTCACATGGCTTAAAGTTTACAACCCAAAATTTAACAAAACAAAATAGCCCATACATGCCAAATGTTCTCCTAAGTTGACTAAGAAGACAATACCAAAAATTGCTCACGGTGTGATGACTTCGTTGTGATTCTGAACACCCAAAAGGAGACGAGTCCAAGAAACCTAAAATGGGTGACAAGAAAACACCGAGTGAGTTTATAACTCAATAAAGTCATAAGCATTCCACATCCATCCATTAATACAATTATCATAAAATGAAATAATGAAACAAGGCCAAGTGTTCCAGCCATACCGAACTATACCATAGTTCCTTATATCTTCGGATCAATCTCATACCAAGTCATACATTTACATTTCATATCTTGTTCAATAGGATATTTGAAGCAATTTCCATACATCATTTCATTTCGCAACAATCATGCAATCAAATGAACTTTCATCTATTCCACGATACCTTATTTACGGAATGCAATTGAAATCATCACATAGATTTAAATCTTACCAACTCCACCCCGAGCATGAACATAGCATCTATTAGCCATGAACTCAAGGTACTTACTCTTTTCGCTGTCCATACTCATCTCGATGAAGTCACGCCTCCATATAAATGTTCAATCGGAGATATGTGTAGAGTTCGCACACATAGTGCCATATAGTCCAAACTAGCACACTTAGTGCCATACATTACAAGCTCACACACTCAGTGCCAATCTCGTCCCCGTACACATCTATTTCTCGCACACTTAGTGCCGAAGCAAACTTCTTACACATTTCACTATCTCTTTTACGTTCAACAATATCATCTTTTCATACACATACATTTGTATATATTTCATCTCATTAAACACAATTGCATAGATATTACAATCATTTAAGCAATATCAAATATATGCTTAATGACTTACCTTGTGTTGGGTAAAATAGTCCAAGTCGGCTACTCGATGACCTTCGTCTTTCCCTTGCTTGATTCTCCTTCTTTAACTCCTTGAGCTTAATCAATAAATCAACTAGTTTAACCCTCTTGCTAAACATTCATAATTCAATTACACATGCATATGTATGTTTGTATATTCGCAACCATCCTCACTTATTACCCATTTGGTCAACAATCTAAGCCAAGATAAGGCTTCAATATGGTTGCCTCTAACCAATACATGCACACCAATCTATCGCCTTTGGCCGAATATGCATGTCTATGTTGAGGCCAATTTTACACTTAATACTACACAAAAAAAAATAGCATACATTTTCCTAATTAACGCATTACATATTGTAGCTCTATACACATCTCTCATTTATTTCATAACCAAAACAACATCACAAGCAAATATACACCTTAAAATAGTATATATGTCATACCAATTCATCATGTACAAACATATATTCATGTAGGTGCAATGGCCAATTCTCAAGTGGCTTATATCCAAATATATACACATATCCAAAGCTTAAATCTTACTTACCATGCAACATGCATGAATCATACTTATGGATATAACATGGTCGAATACCACAACACCATACCGTTTCAATTTGGTCATGGTTAAACAAAGAACTTAGTATCTCATTCAAAAATGCTAAAAGAAAATCTAAGAATCCTCAATCCACCATCACATGTATCATTATCAAGCTTGATATTTAGCATGCAATGGCATTAACACCATATTCACTTTGGCGAATTTCATTCCCATGACATAACAAAGATTTGAACCATGGGCTAACAAGAACATCAAGCTAGCAACTAAAATATACATGAATCTCATGGCAAAACATCAAACTTACCTTAATCTAGGTACAAGTATGGCCAAACCTCCTCCTAAACCTCTTCCAAACCAACATGAAACAAGAATTCCTTCCTTCTTCCTTAGAATTTTCAGCCCAAAGGAAATGAAAATGATGAACAAAATTCTTCTTTCTTTCTCCACACTCACGGCAATGGTCATGCATGAGACCATTTTTTCTCTTTTTTGTTCCTTTCATTATTAAATTCCCATGCTCACTATTTTATTTTTTTCTTACATACACCATTGTCCCAACATGTTTTATGACATGTTTTTACCCATAATCTCTTGTCATGGCCGGCCACTAGCTATTAGGGGGGAAATTTGACATGCAAGTCCTCCCCTTTGACTACATGCACTATTAGGTCCTTATAGATTAGCCTATCACTTTTCAAAAGTGTCACACAAGTCCTACTAACTGAATTCACATGCTATCGGCTAAATCGAAGCCTGAAATTTTCACACATTCATAATTACATATTCTAGACAATAAATATTACGTTCAAACATTTCGGTGACTCGGTTTAGCGGTCCCGAAACCACTTTCCGACTAGGGTCAATTTTGGGCTGTCACATCCTTACTAATCACAACTTTTCTAATTTCAGGACACCATAACTTATACCCTTTTACACCAACTTTATAACCAAGAAAAACACATTTAATAGATCTCAGTTCTAATTTTCCATTATCAACATGAGCATATGCAGGACACCCAAATATCTTTAAATTATAATTGTCAGCAGGATTACCAGACCATACCTCTCATGGAGTCTTTTTCTCAATGGCAACGAATGGAGATCGGTTGATCAAAAAACATGCAGTAGAGGCTGTTTCAATCCAAAACGACTTTGGTAAGTTGACATTCAAAAACATACATCAAACCTTTTCCATGATCATTGTGTTCATTCGTTCTGCAACGCCATTTTGCTGTGGAGTATGACGAACTGTCAAGTGTCTCACGAGTATAGTTAAATCTCAACACTTTGAGTATGGAATGTATAGGGACTTAGCCTTTTTGTTATATGTCATATTGGTCTAGCCAAATGTGTTGGCTTATAATGATAGTTGATTCATTTTCTGTATGGCCATGAGATATGGCTCATAACGATTATTGGGTTGTAAACGTATTCATCTATGTATGTATGTGCCAATCCCATTATGATATGGGTTATGGTTATTGATGATTGAATGTTGATGAATGATATGTGTATGTATAAGATGGTATGGATATGCATACATGCAAGTCTAAGAAATATTGCTTATTTGTATATATGTGTTTGAACAAATAAGGGTGGCATTTGGCTTAGGAAATAGCCTTAAAGTTGTCCTCATAGGTAGACACACAAGCATGTGTCTGGGCCATGTATGGCACACGGTCTACCTCATGGACATGTGCTCCCACTGTGTGTCCTCTACACCCTAATTAATGCAAAATAGAATGCCCAGTAGTAACCACACGAGTAGGGACACGACCGTGTGTGTCAGCCGTGTGAGAGACACGACCTCAGAACACGGGCGTGTGCTCGGGCTGTGTGAAGTCTACACCTGATTTTGGAATTTAATTCGCCATACGGCGTAAGGACACAGGCGTGTGCCCTGGCCGTGTGTTCTTATTTGGCTGATGACATCATAGTTAGAGAGTTATATAGGCTGAGGACGCGGGTGTGTCCCAATTCACACGGGTGTGTGTGACCACACGACTTACCCACACGGGCGTGTGACTCTCCAAAACATGAAAATTTTTTAAGTGTTGTAAAAGTTCCGGAAGTTCCTGATTTAGTCTCAAATCTTTTCCGATGCATGTTTTGGGCCTTGTAGGCCCGTATAAGGGATGTTAAGTATATGTTTGAATGACCTTAATTGGAACAAAATTTTATGGTTCGGTTTTGTGTGTTTGATTGCGATCAAGTACAGTAATGCCTCGTACCCTGTTCCGGTATTGAGTATAGGTAAGGGTGTTACATTTAGTGGTATCAGAGCTACAGTTTAGTCGATTCTCAAACTAACGTAGCATGTATACGAGTCTAGCTATACATGCCATAAATACGTTGTGATAATGTGACAACTCCTGACCTTTTAAATTGTGTTTTTATATAGTAATGGATCCCAATCGAGCTAAAGCCGACGACGTAGAAAGGAATGCTCCTGCTCCAGCTGAAGGGACAGTGCCGCAAGAGAGTAGACCTCCCACAGTTAGTCAAGGAGAAGGAGAAGGGGCTCAAGAAGCCTTTCTTAACATAATGGATGCTTGGTACATGGAGTTCGTTCGGACGAACCCGAACGCTCAACCCCTTCCACCCCTGCCTATTCCTCAGCCTATTCTTGTAGCAACCCAATGTATGGAATTTATGAGACTGAATAGACCCCTATGGATAAAATTTTAAAGCAAAGAGCCGAGGAATTCTGAGCTAACATCGATGATAATCCGGAACGAGTAGAGTTTTGGCTCGAAAACACCATCCGAGTTTTTGATGAATTGTCATGCACACCGGAAGAATGCATGAAATGTGTTGCATCACCGCTTCGAGATTCAACTTACCACTAGTGGAAGACACTTGTCTTGGTTGTACCGAGGGAAAGGGTAACATGAGAATTTTTCCAAGAGGAGTTTCGGAAAAAGTATATTAGTCAAAGATTTATGGATCAAAAAAGAAAAGAGTTCCTTGAGTTGAAGTAAGGTAGAATGATCGTAACTGAATACGAGCGTGAGTTTGTGAGACTCAACAAATACGCTCGGGAATGTATGTCAGCTGAAGTTATTATGTGTAAGAGGTTTGAAGACAGATTAAACGAAGACATTCAGATGTTTGTTGGTATGCTTAAGCTGAAGAAGTTCGTTAACTGGCCAAAAAGAACAAAAAGGCTGAGTATGAGGCTAGCGATTCAAAGAAAAGATCTATGGGCAAGTCATTTCAATCCACATCGAAGAAGTCAAGGGACTTCCATCGTCGTTCCAATGCTTTTGTTGAGTTTTCAAATAGAAATAGAGGTAAACAATATTCGGGTACTAAGGCCTAACCACCTCGATTGCTAGTATTGGTAATGCTTGACCAAGTAGACCAAATGGCCTCAATGTGGTAGACGTTACTCCGGTGAGTGTCGAGTGAGCGATAGGACCTGTTTCAAGTGTGGTTCCTCAGAACACTTTATTAGAGACTGCCCCAAGATGGTAGAAAATGAGAGATACCAAAGTGCAAGATCGGGTAACACTGCTAGTCGAGGTAGGCCGCAAAAAAATCTGGGTAGTGGAGTGAGCAGTAAGAATGCCCTTAAAGAGTTTATTGTGAGACCAAAGGGTAGAGCTCTTGCAAGGACGTACACTATTCCGCTCGCGAAGAGGCTTCATCCCCAGATGTGATTACGGGTACATTTTCTATCCATGATGATACTATTATTGCTTTGATTGATCTGAGATCTACCCATTCCTATATTTGTATGAAATTGGTGTTTAGTATTAGCATGCTTGTTAAATCTATAGAATTTGTGATAAAAGTGACAAAATCGTTAGGCAAATGCGTGTTAGTTGATAAAGTATGTAAGAATTGTCCTTTGATGATTAGAGGTCACTGTTTTCTGGCTAACCTTATGCTTTTTTCGTTTGATGAGTTTGACGTAATTCTTGGTATGGATTGGTTAACTGCTCATGATGTAGTAGTAAATTGTGGGAGAAATTTATTGAACTGAAATGTAAAAATGGTGATATTCTCTGGGTTGAATTAGATGAGTCGAATAGCTCACCTATAGTGACTTCTTCTATGGCCGCTCAGAAGTGTGTAAGGAAGGGTTACAAAGCTTATTTTGCTTTTGTGTTGAATACAAAATAGTCGAAGTTAAAGATTGAGTCAATACCTGTATTTTGAGAGTATCTGGACGTGTTTCCGGAAGAATTTTCTGGATTGCCTCTAATTAGAGAAGTAGAATTTGGTATTGATCTAGCTCCAGGTACGAGACCCGTTTCTATTACTCCGTATAGGATGACTCCAACTGAGTTAAAAGAGTTGAAAACCTAATTGCAAGAATTGACGGATAAAGGTTTCACGAGACCTAGTTTTTCACCATTGGGTGGACCGGTTTTATTTATGAAGAAAAAAGATGGTTCGATGAGACTATGCATTGACTACTGATAAACCGTAATTTATACATATTTTTACCCCATGCTTAACACATTTTATGGACAATGTTTCCTTAGAATTGGTGAATTCGATGCTCCTAATACCTTAATTTCATGTTTTATTCTTAGGCGAGCATAGGAGAGCGAAAAGAACGAGAAATGGGCCAAAAAAGGAGAAAATGGGCCAACGTACGAAATCAACATGGCTTGGACTTCCTCACATGAGTAGAACAAATGGCCGTGTCAATTTGGCAGAATTGAAGCACGACTCACACTGGTAGAACACACGCCCGTGCCATTCTAACAGGCTCGAGCACGGCCTAAAGTAATCGTACATGGGCGTGTCCCTGCCAAGCCCAAGTTGAGTCTAATTGGCTAATTTTGAGGGTTCTTAGGCATTCCAAAGCCTATAAATACACCCTAAAGGAGGAGGAAAAGGGGAGGCATAGAGGAGGAGGTAGGGAACTGCTCAAGGAAAGCCGATTGATCAATCTTAGAAGCTAGATTCATCATCAAGACTGAAGATCTCCCCTCAATTTCCCTTCAAGAGTTTTGAGTTTTCTTTATGTTTTGTATTCATTATTCTTCTAAGATGTTTTCCTTTTTAGTTATGAGCTAAATCCCCTAAATATCTAAGGGGAATGAAACCTAAGACGAATCTTGTTATTATTTTCTGAATTGTATGATAAATATTTGACTTGTTCTTAATTATGTGTTCTTAATTATTGTTTTGATATTCTAGGATATTGAATCAAGTTAAGCTCTTATTCAGAGGAGGAATAGATCTTGTCTAAGAGTACAATTGTCATAATTAATCGGAGTTGATTGCGCACCTAGAGATAGGGTGACAAGATTTTGCCGGATTAGGGTGAAACCTAATAAGGGGATCCATAGATTGAGTTAATGCAACCATAGGGAGTTAATTAGAAAGAGATTTCAATTATTCAACCTAGGGTTAGACGTTGTTATTCTCGAGAGAGATAATAATATAACTTAGGGATTTCTACGGATCAGTCAAATGAATAAATCGTCTGATTCAGAGTCAAATAACAAGTGAAGTCTAGGTGGATTTTTCCTTAGTATTGTCTCAATCAATCGAGTTTTCCAAAAGTAATTCGTCAATTCTATTTTTTATGATTTCTTAGTTTAGTTTATTAATTAGTTAAAAATAAACTCATTATTCTTAGGCTAGATAATAAAAAGACAGTCATTACTAGTACTTTTAGTTCCTTTGGGTTCGACAATCTGGTCTTACTAAAACTATACTACTGTTCGATAGGTACACTTGCCTTCATCGTGATAATAGTTAGTTTCAAGAGCGACTCATTATAAATTTATAAAACTTATCTCACGAAATCACGTATCAAGTTTTTGGCGCCGTTGCCGGGGAACTAAGATATTAGGAACACCCAATTTTTATTACTTTAGCCATTTATTTTTCTTGCAAGTTAATTCTATTTTATTATTATTATTATTTATTAATTTAATTTTTCTTTCACTTGGTAGGTTTTTATAGTTTATGACTAGAAGAAATCCGTCAGGACTATTGCTTTTTGATAGTGAGATCGATCGCATAGTTCGCAGAAACCAAAGAGAAATAAGGTAAAGCTTAAGATACACAGAGAACGAGCAAGAGGACGATATTCAAACCACAACCGAGGAGATGGCTGAAAACAGAGAAAATCCGCTACCTTCTGCGATTGCTGTTAATCAGAATCCTGCTCCGCGCACTATGTATGATTATGCTAAACCTTCTTTAAAAGGAACTGAATCGAGCATAGTTAGACTTCCTGCAGCTGTAAATACTTTGAACTGAAACCTAACACAATTCAAATGATACAGCAATTTGTTCAGTTTGATGGTTTGCAGGACGAAGATCCCAACGCTCACTTGGCAAACTTTTAGGAACTATGTGACACATTTAAAATCAATGGCGTTTCTGATGATGCCATACGTCTTCAGTTATTTCCCTTTTCATTAAGGAACAAAGCTAAATAGTGGTTGAACTCGTTACCACGAGGGTCAATTACTACTTGGGAACAAATGACCGAAAAGTTTTTACTTAAATATTTTCCGTCGGCTAAAATAGCTAAATTACGTAATGATATCTTTTATTTTGTACAGATGGATTTAGAAACACTCTACGATGCATGGGAGAGATACAAAGACCTTTTGCTAAGATGCCCTCACCATGGGTTACCACTCTGGCTACAAGTTCAAACCTTTCATAATGGCCTAAATCCTTTGACTCGACAAATGGTTGACGCAGCTACTGGCGGAACCATCAATAATAAAACACCTGAAGATGCTTATGAGTTTATAGATGAGATGTCACTGAATAACTATCAATGGCAAGTCATGAGGACAAAGCCAACGAAAATAGCCAGTGTTTATAACATCGATTCGGCCACCATGCTCTCTAATCAGGTAGAACCCTTGAATAAGAAAATTGATGGTTTTCTTAGTTCTTCACAAGTTCACCCAGTAATGCAGTACGAAGCAAGTGGAGGTGGATCAAGCAACTCTAAATACCAACGTTACGGCTACAACATGGATAACGAGCAGTTAAATTACATGGGTAATAATCCTCGATCTCAAAACAATCCATATAGTAACACTTATAATGCAGGTTGGAGGAACAACCCAAATTTCTCATGGGGAGGCCAAGGAAATCAGAGACCAACTCTTGGCTACCAACAACCACCCATCAACAGGAAAAGAAGCCTAACTTTGAAGAGATGATCTCCAAGTTTACATTGATGTCAGAAACTCATTTTTAGAATACCGAGACAGAACTTAAGAATCAACAAGTATTGATCCAAGGGCTTGAAACTCAAATTGGACAGCTTGCCAGGATGATTGTTGAACGACCACATGGCAGCTTGCCAAGCAACACAGAATCTAACCTAAGGGAGCAACTCAACGCGATTACTAGTCAAGATGAAAAAGGGTTAGTCACACTTGTACCAGAACCAAGGCAAGAAACTGAGATAAGCAAAGGTAAAGGTGAGGTCGACCACAATAAGCAGAAACAAGTAAGTACAGAATACAAGCCTCATGTGCCATATCTTAATTCAACAAGAAAATACCGCTCAGATGAACAATTTGGTGAATTCCTTAAACTCTTAAAAAAATTGCATATTAACTTACCGTTTATTGAAGCTCTATCGCAGATGCCAAACGCAATGAAATTTTTAAAGGAGCTTTTAGCAAATAAGCGGAAGTTGGACAAGAGGTCACATGTGGAGCTAAACGCAGTTTGCTCAGCTATTCTACAGAATAAACTACCCTACAAATTGAAAGATCCAGGGAGTTTTACAATTCCTTGCTTAATTGGTAGTTTAGATGTTACTAATGCACTAGCTGATTTAGGGGCTAGTATTAACGTCATGCCTTACAAAATGTTTAAACAATTAGGTCTTAGGAAACCCAAACAGACTAGGATGAGCATTCAATTAGCAGATAAAACTATAAGATTTCCTAGGGGTATTATTGAAGATGTTCTAGTTAAGATCGATAAATTTATATTTCCCATTGACTTCGTTGTTCTAGACATACAGGAAGATAGCAACTTTCCTTTGATTTTAGGAAGGCCCTTTTTAGCAACTGCTAAAATGATTATTGATGTTGGCACAAGTGAGCTCACACTTCGTGTGGGAGACGAAACAATCACCCTTCAAGCTCGCAATTCCGACAACACATCAAAAATTAAAGGTGATTGTCTAAACCATTCTACTAAACCTAACAATATGGTACAACCTACTTTGCAGGAAATGATTTTGAAGGAAGTACATGAGCCATTTTCAAGCAATAGTAGAGGATCTATTTATGAAGAACGAAGGCTACAAATCAATAAGGTAGATGAATGGCGGATACATAAATCGATAACACACGATAAACCAAAACTACACCAGGATGAGCTTAATACCTTTCCAAATTAACTTAAGGTTGGAGATAAAGTTTTATTAGATGCCGCAGATCCTTACATTGTCACTACCAAACTGAATGAAGATATTCCTTTTACGGTACTTAGCATTTTTCCATTTGGTACAGTCAAGGTAAGTCATTCTAAGTTCAACACTTTTAAGGTAAACAATACCCGCCTAAAACCTTATTTTGATGAGATTCACAGCAGGAATGAGGAGTATAAACTCCTTGAACCACCATGACCATTCAATGGAAAGGTAAGTCGAGCTTAGACTATAAATAAGCGCTTCTCGAGAGGCAACCCGAGTACTAACTGTATTAACTTTTTTAAATTTTAGTGTTTAAACACCTAACTTACTAACAGAACTCTTGAATATAGGTTTCCCACATAGACACGGCCAAGCACACGGGCATGCCTTAGGCCGTGTGAAAACAGGGAAAAGATTTCCCCAACACGGGCTATGATAAATTGCCACAACCATGCGACATGCCTGTGCCTTCAAACCGTGGCCGAACCTATCAAATTAACACGGGCGTGCAAAACGCCTGTGCCTTCAAACCGTGGGTGAACCTGCCAAAACAACACGGGCGTGGACCTTCATACACGGACGTGGAAGAAGCAAACGAAGACAGACACGGCCCTGTCCACCCACACGCCCAAGGAACATGGGCGTGGGCCAATTGTCAGACACGCTCAAATTTAAAATTCGCGAATCACACGGGCAAAAATTAGGGAACACGGGTATGTTCCCTGGCCGTGTGTCCCAAAATCTATAAATACCCTGCACTATTCATTGTCTTCTACACTTAAAAACCCTAACCTAGCCGCTGCAAGTCCACACGGCCTCCCTACCACACCCGTGCACTGCTCCCAACTCCATTCTTTGACGTCCAATCTCTCTCCATTAGCATTTGTTTACTCTTTTCACTTCTATTTTACTTATTTCTAATGCTTATTATCAAAATAATCTTCATTTTTCTCATACTATTTTCATTATTCTATCATTTAATTTGCATTCTTAGGTTATTTATCATACATTTCATGTTGAATCGAGTTGTTAGGAAAGCCTCATTCTATTGTCATACCCATGCCATTACTATGCTCATTCTTATGCTATTACCATACTAATTTCACGAAGTTATGCTATCAAATTGATTATTTTGGTTGAGTTTGGTTAGAATTAGTAGTTTTGACTGAAATTGTTAGGTACAATCCATGGCTTTTTCCTTTTCAAATTCGTTTACCTACTATTATTTTTTATATTGCAGGTATACGATGTCGTCTTCAGGTAGTAAAAAGGCCGCCATCCCTGCTTCAAAGAAAAGGAAGGGGGTGTCATCTTCCTCGGGCCCTATCGCGGAAATTCGCCACCCTTTCTTGCAATTTCCCATCAGGCCCCAAGAAAAACTTTTCCAAATACTCCGGGCTCGACCTTTAATTACGGGCTGCTGCATCGACTGGGCTATAGTAGAACAAGTTCAGTTGGCTGATGCGATTCGGGCCCTCCTAACCACCGACCCTTGGGAGCTTTTCTTTGGGATCATCGAGCCAACGTATCTCGAGCTCATGATGGAATTATGCTCAACATTTTATCTTCAGACCGTGATGACAAACTATGATGATCCCGACACGGTCCAATTTTCCCTAGGCAGATTAGTCTACTAGCTAAGCGTCCCAGAATTCAGTAGTGCACTGGGCTTATATACGGAGGAGTTCAAGGAGGAGAATAACTTACATGCTCTCAACCGCCACATCCATCATTCTCTTTCACGGTGCTGGGATGCACTAGTACCAGGTGCAGCCACCTACAATCCTAGCCGCTCCAAGGCATCGATCTCCCCTCATCCTTGAGGTACCTACACGCCATTTTGGCCCACACGATAACAGGAAGATGAGAGAGCACTTGCGTTGTCAACACTTACGACGCCTACTTTCTATGGTGTATGTCGCATGGGCACGTCATAGACCTTGCTTATTTCATTGCCCTCGCCATTCAGCACCAGACGGAGCGGCATAGGAAGGGGGTCATCTCCATTGGCCTCTATGTTACTCGGTTGGCTCGACACTTCGGGCTCCTCAACACCGCGGCCCAAGAATCATCCTTGACCCTTATTATCCGGATGTCTTTACGAGGCATCTCAAGCATGCTAAGCATGAGGATGATCGAAAAGCACCGAGGAACCTACCCTCCCCAATATCGTCTTGCCCAATCTACCGAGGAGGAGGCCCCCGAGTATATTACTGACGATGTCCCTCCACGTCACGAGGACCCACTGTCTCAGCCACCACCCTCCTCTTGTCTAGTTCATGCGGCGGCTTCATACGCTGACATCTCTGAGCGCTTAATTCGATTCGAGCAGCAATGTTTTCAGTGCTTCGATCACATTGATGCTACACTACACTTCCACATCTCATCGCCACACCCACCTCGCGAACCATTTAGCGATGAAGATGTTTAAAAACTTTTATTTATTATTTTATGTTTTTACTTTTATTTTATTTTAAGACTACTTTCTATTTTTCTTTCACCTTATTATTATTAGGACTTATAATTATTATTTTACAATTTTAATTTCGGCTAATTCATATTGAGTACTTACCCTTCCTTATATATTTCCTAAAAGAGTTCCTGATTCTATCACAGTTATAAAGAGCTCCAAAGCTCACTATTACTCAGGGACTCGAAACTCCACTAGGGAAGGTTCTCCATGACTGCCATGCCCTGCTTGACCACGACTATAACCAACTTCAGATATAATATTCTTTTGGTGCAGGACTTATGGACTAATGAACCTCTACCACCGCTGGAGTATCCTCCTCCACCCTCACTCCAATTATTCTCCAAAACTCCAGTTCAAGGAAATTCATTCATCACTCAGGAAGTTTCACTTCTCTCCCTATCTTATTTTTATATTCTTTTCTATATATAAATCTTTGTACATTGAGGGCAATGTACATCTTAACTGTGGGGGGTATTCATTTCACTATCAGAAAAATCCCTGAATGATTGCCTTGTTCTCTTGAAAAGCTCTCATATCATGTTTAGGATAAATATTGATTGATTTATGATTTTTATTGATATATCTAAAATTAAAACATAGGCCTTCATGCATTGATTGTTTAAACTTTAAGATATTAGAGAATTAAGCATGATAAGTTTATTTTTAAGAATTTAGAATTTTAAGTTGTTTCCCCAAGTTTAGGCATTATCTTGGATTGGAATTTACAAGTTTAAAACATCAAAAAGCCATAATTTTTGTGAGATCTTGAGCCTTTAGAGCATCTATTATTTCTTTCATGCTCACTTTCATTATGAGTGCATCAGTATTGAATTGTTATTCTAGAACTTGCTTGATTATGCATGTCAAGACCACACCATTTGATTTGATATGTCAAAATGATAAAGGCACTTAAGTTTAACCCATATACTCCATAAAAGCCTACCTTCACAATTAACCCTTAGTGAACCCACTTGAGCCTAAAAACCCATTCATTGATTTACCCTCGATATTAACCCATAACTTATTATTGTTGTAATCCCCTAAATTAATTTGATCCCTATTTTTATCGAGATTTGAGTTGGAATAATTGCTTAGCTATGTTTTATTCTGTTTTGTAATTTGACTTGTTCTTAAAAATATATATATATATATAATACATGTATACATATTAGTAGTAGTGATCTTCTGAGCTAAAGAAGTTAAAATCCATATTTTGAGAAAAAGCTCTGTTGTACGCAATTGATGACTAGTCATTTTTCTAGTTAGGCAATTTTTCAATTCAATCTCGATTCTAACTCTTTCTTTCTGTTTGTGACCACATCCTCTAACCAAAGCCACGTTACAACCCTCTAAAGACCTTTCGATTGATGTTTCATCTCAATTTATAGTGGTGGATATTTGATTTTCATGCAAGCTTATGGTAATGACTTTTCATTATTGACTATTGAGTGCTTCATTTATTGTCCTTAAACACCTCGAGTGATTTGAGTGAATCTTTAGTGAGGATGTGAAAATCTTTTACATTTTGAATCAAAGGTAATTACTTAGACGAGGGGAGACACCTATGTTTCCGTGATAAAATACTCAACTTAGAATGTTTGAAACTTTGATGTTCTTTCAGTTGAATTTTCAATGTATGATTACCTATGGATTATTTTGAGATATTATCGATAGAAATTATAAGTTGAGAACAATTTATTTTTATTATGAGTTGAGGATTTTGCTTGAGGACAAGCAATGCTTAAGTGTGGGGGTATTTGATAAACCGTAATTTATTCATATTTTTACCCCATGCTTAACACATTTTATGGATGATTTTTCCTTATAATTGGTGAATTCGATGCTCCTAATGCCTTAATTTCATGTTTTAGACTTAGATGAGCATAGGAGAGCGAAAGAAACGAGAAATGGGCCAAAAACGGAGAAAATGAGCCAACATACGAAATGAACACGGCCTAGACTTCCTCACACAGGCAGACCACACGGCCGTGTCAATTTGGCAGAATCGAAGCACAACTCACATGGGTAGAACACATGCCCGTGTCATTCTAACAGGCTCGAGCACGGCCTGAAGTAATCTCACATGGGAGTGTCACACGGGCGTGTCTTTACCGAGCCCAAGTTGAGTCCAATTCGGAAAAGGATAATTTTGAGGTTTCTTAGGCATTCCAAAGCCTATAAATACACCCTAAAAGAGGAGGAAAATGGGAGGCACAGAGGAGGAGGTAGGGCACTGCTCAAGAAAAGCCGATTGATCCATCTTAGAAGCCGGATTCATCGTCAAGACTGAAGATCTCCCCTCAATTTCCCTTCAAGAGTTTTGGGTTTTCTTCATGTTTTGTATTCATTATTCTTCTGAGATGTTTTCCTTTTTAGTTATGAACTAAATCCCCTAAATATCTAAGGGGAATGAAACCTAAGACGAATCTTGTTATTATTTTTTGAATTGTATGATAAATATTTGACTTGTTCTTAATTATGTGTTCTTAATTCTTGTTTTGATATTCCAGGATATTGAATCAAGTTAAGCTCTTATTCAGAGGAGGAATAGACCATGTCTAAGAGTACAACTGTCATAATTAAGCGGAGTTGATTGCGCGCCTAGAGATAGTGTGACAAGATTTTACTGGATTAAGGTGAAACCTAATAAGGGGATCCATAGATCGAGTTAATGCAACCCTAGAGAGTTAATTAGAAAGATATTTCAATTATTCAACCTAGGGTTAGACGTTGTTAGTCTCGAGAGAGATAATAATATAACTTAGGGATTTCTATGGATCAAGTCAAATGAATAAATCGTCCGATTCAGAGTCAAATAACAAGTGAAGCCTAGGTGGATTTTTCATTAGGTATTGTCTCAATCAATCGAGTTTTCCAAAAGTAATTCCTCAATTCTATTTTCTGTGATTTCTTAGTTTAGTTAATTAATTAGTTAAAACAAACCCCTATTATTCTTAGGCTAGATAATAAAAAGACAGTCATTACTAGTACTTTTAGTTCATTTGGGTTCGACAATCCGGTCTTGCTAAAACTATACTACTGTTCGGTAGGTACACTTGCCTTCATCGTGATAATAGTTAGTTTCAAGAGTGACTCATTATAAATTTATAAAACTTATCACACGAAATCACATATCAACTACCGACAACTCAACTTGGTGACGATAAAAATTAAATACTCGTTGCCAAGGATAGATGATTTATTTGACCAATTAAATGGAGCTACAGTATTCTCCAAGATAGACTTGAGGTCTAGTTACTATCAGTTGAGAGTTAAAGACTCGGATGTGCTGAAAATTACATTTCGGACGAGGTATGGTCACTATGAATTTTTAGTGATGCTTTTTGGTTTAAACGAATGCTCTTGCAATTTTCATGGATTTAATGAACCGAAATTTTTGACCTTATTTGGATAAATTTGTTGTGGTGTTTATTGATGATATCTTGATTTATTCTAGTGATGAGTCTGAACATGCTAATCACTTAAGAACTATTTTGCAAACTTTGAGAGATAAGCAATTGTATGCAAAGTTTAGCAAAAGTGAGTTTTGGATTAGAGAAGTCAGATTTTGAGGGCTTATTGTATCAGGTGAAGGGATTCGAGTTTATCCGTGTAAGATTTCAGCCATTGTTAATTGGAAACTGTCGAGAAACATGTCCGAGGTTTGAAGCTTTTTAGGCTTAGCCGGTTATTACCGAAGGTTTGTTAAAGGATTGTCCCTGATTGCCTCTCCAATGACAAAATTGTTACAAAAAAGACATCAAGTTCGAATGGTCAGAAAAGTGCCAACAGAGTTTTGAGAAATTAAAATCGTTATTGATTGAGGCTCCAGTGTTAGTGCGACCCGTGCTTGGAAAAGAATTTGTGGTTTAAAGTGATGCGTCCGTAAATGGATTGGGTTGTGTGCTTATACAAGAAGGCAAAGTGATAGCCTATGCTTCGAGGCAATTGAAACCACACAAGAAAAATTATCTAACATATGATCTAGAGCTAGCCGCCATTGTATTTGCGTTAAAGATTTAGAGACATCACTTGTATGGTGAGAAGTGTTGGGTATTCACCGATCACAAAAGTCTAAAGTACATGATAACTCAAAAGAATTTGAACCTAAGGTAACATAGATGGCTAGAGTTGATAAAAGATTATGAGCTAGTGATTGATTATCACCCAGGCAAGGCGAACGTGGTCGGTGATGTCTTAAGTAGGAAATCCTTATTTGCCTTGAAAGTTATGAATACTCAGTTGACTATGTCTGATGATGGTTCGATACTAGCGGAGTTGAGAGCTAGACTAACATTTCTCCAAGAGATCTGTGAGGCTCAGAAAGGTGACAGTGATTTTTAAACCAAGAGAGCTCAATGTGAGTCAGGTATTAAATCAGATCTTCGAATTGGTTCCGATGGTTGTTTGATGTTCTAAGATAGGGTCTGTATACCTAGAGATGATGAGCTTATTGGTAACATTCTTCACGAGACACATAGTAGCTGTATGTCGATCCATCTGGGTAGTACCAGGATGTATAATGACTTGAAGATATTTTATTTGTAACAGCCTGATTTTGGGCTTAGTCAGAACAGTGGTTTCGGGACAACAAATCCAAAGTCGAGAAATTTTAGCATTGCGAGATTACGAAAAAAAGACTAAATTGCATAAAGGGTAAAAGTTTTATTTTACCTTATAGATATACCAAATGACTAGAGAACCATAATTGGAGGTCTTTAAAGAGCAAATAGACCCTTTAAAGTGGCAAGGCTAGCCATAGGGACAAGATAAATCAATTGATCAAATGGTTAAGTGAGTTGATGACTTAATATTGTCTAGAAATAAAATAAAGAGAAAAATGTTGTCATCTTTTTACTCTTTTTTCTTCCACCGATTTTTCCTCCAAGAAATAGCCATGGGAGCATGAAACTTTCAACCATTTATTCCTCTCTCAAGTAAGTGATTTAGATGGTTATTTTTGATGATTTTGGTACTTTTGGAACCCTTGCAGCATGAGCTATCTATTGAGGGGACTATTTTGCAAAATGGTTAATAGTCTAAGGATTTTCCATGAAAGGATTTATGATGTTTGTTGAGTTTTTATGGAATAAAATTAACCTTAGTTTTTAAATAAATAACTTTTGTGAAAGAACTTCTCATGAAAACCCTAATAGGACCATTTTGTAAAGATTATAAAATAGAAGACAATTTTTGAAATAATGGAAATTTTGGGTTGCTATAAGAGTAAAAAGGGTTCATCTAGGCTTAAGATATGAGGAAATTCGATAAAAAAATAATTTCTGGGCCTAGGGGTAAAATGGTTATTTTGTGAAAGTCTAGGGAAAAATGGTTATTTTGCCAAAAATGTGAATTTTTTATTGTATAAATTTATCTAGTGATTAAATGGATGAATTTTTATTATTTTAGATCAAGAAATACAAAATCTGAACCTAGACCAGGGGAAGGCCAAGCAACTAGATTAAAACTGACTAGTCGCCCATATTTTGAAATCCGAGGTAAGTTGTATGTTAATAATGCAACTGTATTGTTATCATGTGTGATTGAATTGATATTGTATAAATTTTTTTGTTTGTGAATATGGGTATGCATGTTGAGAAATTAATGCAATAAAGACTCCCGGTTGAACATTAGGAATAGAATTGGATATTTATGCCATGACATTGGGTGATATGTGTGCCAGTGTAAGACATGTCTAAGACATGCATCGGTTTTGAGACAAGAGCTAGTGTAAGACATGTCTGGCATATGCATCAGCCTCGAGATATACAAGCTAGTGTAAGACCTGTTTGGGACATGGCATCAACTTGTTATGCGTCAGTCTAAGACCTGTCTGGGACATGGCATCGGCCTCGATATATGAAAGTCAGTGTAAGAGCTGTCTAGGACATGGCATCGACTTTGATGTACTAGCTAGTGTAAGACAATATCTGGGACATGGCGTCGGCATCTTATCCCATGTTTGGGGCTATTGAATATCCTGTAGTATTCTAAATAGTTCAATGAGAGATTTATGGTTTATATCAAAATGAGAGAACTTATGACCATATGGTGGTATAGGTACCTAAATGAGTTTCATTTACGCTGTATGTTTAGTAAAGGGGGAAAGTGAGTAAGTTATGGATATGATTACTTGTGTATTTTATACGAACTATGAAATGTGAATTCAAACCAATGTTGTATGATTGGTGAGAAACAAATATGAGCAAGTAGTGTTCATGAATTCTTACTTTCATGTGCAAATCGAGATATGTTAGGAGTATGATCCCTTATGGTAGCTTATAGTTACTCATTATTTGCATACGACTTACTAAGCTTTATGCTTACCTCTTTTCCTTTCTATTCTTTTATAGTGCCGCCAAAGTAGCTCGTGGATCATCGCCTTACGTCGAAGAAGCCAATCACACTATCCTTGAAGCAATTAGTATAGCTAGTTTTATCATTTTGATTATGGCATGTATAGGAACTAGTGTTTTTGTAATGGTCACATTGTTTTGGGCCAAACGAGTGGCTTGTCATAACTCTTTAGTCATTTTGTATAATGCCATGGATGGTGGCTAATATTGGTTATTGATAAGTGAAAATGATGATGATTTAACAGATGAGTAAATCGCATGACTAATCAAGTTCTTGTTAGATTGTTAAAGTGTAATATGGTTGTATTAGATATCTTGTTGTGGTTGAATTGGCTTTGTGTTGCCGTGTGAATTGGTGGTATGTATTGCTTTGTAGGTAGGTGTAAGTAAGGGTGGCAAAAAGGCTTGGTAGATAACCTATTTTTCTCCATATGGCTAGACACACGGGCGTGTGCCTAGGCCGTGTGTGGCAAATAGTCAGCCCCACAGGCATGTTGTTCGACCGTGTGTCCCCTGCACCTTAAATTTGCAAGTCAGTATGCATGGTAGTTGTGACAGCCCAAAATTGACCCTAGTCGGAAGGTGGTCTCGGGACCACAAAACCGAGGCATAAAAATAATTAAAAATTTATTTTGATGCCTATAATATGTGTGTGCTCATGTATGACATTTTATGATGATTGATTTAGTGTTATAAGGGTGAATTCCACAAGAAAGGACTTAGTAATGAACTTTGAAAGTATGATAGGGAAATGTGTGATGACTAATTAAAGCATGCATGCAAAATAATGGACTTGCATGTCAAATTCCCCTTTTATAGGTGGTGGCGGCCATGACAAGGAGGATGGGCTAAACATGTCATGAAACATGTTTTGTTGGTGCATTAGGGTGAAATAATAAACAAAGGTGTATGGGTGATAAAAAATGAAAAAAAATGTGTGTGAGTGTGGTAATCCCCCATTGCCGTGAGTTGTAGAGAAGGAAAGAAAAAATTTTGTTCATCCTTTCTTTGAGCCAAAACTAAGGAAGAAGGAGGATTTTTGCTTCATGCTTGGTTTGGAAGAGATCTAGAAGGAGATTTGGCTAAGTTTGCATCAAGATTAAGGTATGTATGAGGTTGTGTTAGGAGTTTCATGCATGTTTTGGTTGCTAACTTGATGTGCATGTTAGCCATGGCTCAAATCTTTGTTATGCCATGGAAATGGTATTTGGCCAAAGTTGTTATGGTGATAAAGCCATTGCATGCTAAGTGTGAAGCTTGATGATGATGCATGCAATGATGGATTGTCTACTCTTGAGTAAGATTTTGAGTTTCTTTTGTGTTTAACCATGATTGAAGTTGAATGGAGCATGATTTTCATATTCGCCATGATGCATCCTTGAACATGGTTCATGCCTCTTGCATGTTAGTTAAAATTTGTATTTTGGATGGCTATGGACATCTTGAAATTGACCATGCTCATATTGTATATATATGTTTACACATGATGTTTTGGCTATGAAGTAAGTGATGAATATATTGGTTTAAAGAAGAAGATGTGGAAGAATGCTTGTGAAATTGCAAGCACAATTCGCCTAGCACACATATAAGTGCTTGATGCTATATTATAAGTTTTAATACAATGTGCAAAGCATTAACTAGTAAATGCATGCTGTTTTTGTGTGGTATTAAGTGCATAATTGGCCTCAACATGGACAAGTATATTCGGCCTTGGGTAGCCTATTGAAGGCCTTAGCTTTTCCTTGATGCTCGAATAAATTGTATTGAATTGCTTGATGTAGTATAAAATGTGCATGACCATTGTGTATTCAAGCTAAAGGGTGGCCATATGACCATTTAAATTCCTTGTCATATTCGCCATAAGCTAGCACAATGAGGTTTTGATAAATTGAATTTGTTTGAATTAGCTCAAGAGCTAAGAGGGCCACAATTGGACAAGGGAAGGAAAAGTAATCGAATAGCCGTAAAAGCCGTTCGACAACATCCGAGGTAAGTCCTCAAGAAGTGACCTTACTTGAATTATGTGGAATGAAATATGGATGTATTGATTATTGATTTATGTGTGTATGAGTATTCGAATGATACCCGGGCTAAGTCCCAAGGCGATTATGTTAGTGATTATAATTGTGTTTGAGCCTTAGTAACGAAAATAAATATGTATGTCCAATGATTATTGATGTATGTGTGCATGAGAAATTGAATGATATCCGGGCTAAGCCCAAGACAATTATGCTGGAAATTATAACCGGTTAAGACCAAGGCAATTGTGCTAGTGGCTACATCCGGCTAAGACCCAAGGCATTCGTATGAGTCATTCTATCCGGCTAAGACCAAGGCATTTGTGCAAATCGTGATATCCGGGTTAAGTCCCGTAGGCCTTGGTGCGGGTTACCATAACCGGGCTATGTCCCGGGCGATTGATCGAGTAGCGACATCCGGTTAAACTCAAGGTATGTGATTTGAAAATTATAAGCTTGCTGGAAAATTTCAGCTAATGCACTTGTGAAATTTCCCAATGACAAGGTAAGTGCGGTGTGTGCTTTGCGCGCTAGGAGTAAGAGCGTGTGAATATCCGCTCCTATGATGGAACGAGTTATCGGCCTTAATGAAGCCGTTATTTGTGTATGAACATAAGAGTTGGGATGGTAAAGTAAGTATGATTATGTGAATGCGCATTAATGAAATGATGCATTTAACTATGTGAATGTATTGCTGTAATTAGAGTTGATTATATTCCTTGAGACTTACTAAGCATAAAAATGCTTACTCCGCTGCTTTGGCTCTCAGTTTTCTAGATTTCGCTCGATAGCAATCGGATTCGGGATCGTTGAAGTCGAAGTCATCCACACTATCAAGCCCCCATTTTGGTATAAATTCTTGGTTGAACTTGAAATGGCATGTATAGGACTACCCTTGTTTGTTAAATATGTGGTGATGTAAGTATGTACGGCCATGCGAAAATGGCTCGAAAAGGGAACATGAACTTACAATAATTGTGGTTTGTATGTATATATTTGGTGTCATGATGTGGCTATGGCTTGGAAATGGGAATGTTGGTCATATGATCAGCCATTGGCATGGTTAAAATGATCATATATGAACCTATGTATGGCAAAGACTAGTTGGTTCATGGAGACTACCAAATAGGTAAGACCTACCTTAAAAACAGATGCTGCCAGCTGCAGTGACGTGAATGTGAAAAATCACCAAAATTCGTAGAAATGGAATTAAATAGTGAATAAGCTATGTAAATGAACCTTGATGAGTCTATTTTCATATGGAAGAAACGAAATGGTCATAGGAGTTACATGTTAAGAGATATTAAAGCTATTGTAAGACAGGGCCAGAACGGTTTCTGGGTTCCCTGTCGCAACTTTAAAAATTTACTATAAATTATCCAGAAAGAATTAGGAGACATACATTATATGTACAGATTCCATTTTGAGTCTAGTTTCATTAGAAACAAACGGCACCAGCATTAAATCCCTGTACAGAGAGATATTCAAGTTATACCGCGCGAAGGTCAGAGCAGTCAATCCCTGTAACATGGGTGACTTTAACTAATAAACTGTACCAATTGGCCCGACCAAAATTCTAGAAATAAATCCATGGATGGATATATGAGTCTAAATTCAGGAAAATTTACGAAACCAGTTTCCGAGTTTTGAAACTCGAGATATGATTTTAAGGCGACAGTGACGCAGTTTTTCCAGCCTGACTGGAAATGTCCAATGGATGGGCAAAACAAGTGAACTTGGCTTGCTAACCCTCGTGTCCGACACCGGCGATGGTCTCGGGTTCGGGTGTTACAATTTTATTGGTATCGAGCCACGGTTTAGTCGATTCTAGGACTACCGTGAGGTGTTTGGGGTCTAGCTATACATGCCATTAAATGATGAATCGATAGTGTGGTGATTTCTGACAATTTGACTTTGAGTTTGTTTATAGCAATGGATCCCGATCCCAACCGAGCAATAGCTGATGATGTGGAGAGTGTGGCGCCTGCTCCTCCGCACAAGGGACAGCGCCGGCGGACTCTCAACCTATGGCCAGCAATCCGAATGATGAGGCTAGGCAAGCCTTTTATAGTGTGATGAACGAATGGTTTAATCAATACATTCGAACTAACACGGCTGTCCCACAACCTCCATTCCCGACAAATGCAACCCCGCACCTACAATACCTCCCAGAATCGACCAAATAAGGTCAAGTAAGCCCCAATCGATAGGATTCGAAAACATGGGGCCACTGAATTTAAAGCTACGGATGATGATGATGCGAACGAGCTGAATTTTGGTTGGACAACACTATCCGGTGCTCGATGAGCTATCTTGTACACCGATGAGTGCTTAAAGTGTACCATCTCCTTGCTACGTGATTCCACCTACTATTGGTGGAGTACTCTGACTTCTGTGGTACCTAGAGAGCAAGTGACTTGGGAATTTCTTGATCTTAAGCAAGGTTCTATGTCGGTTACCGACTATGAACGAAAATTTGTGAGGCTTAGCCGATACACGCGAGAATGCATTTCGTCCAAGCTATTATGTGTAAATGCTTCGAGGATGGGCTGAATGATGATATAAGGATGTTCGTTGGCATTCTCGAAATACGAGAGATCGTAGTACTTGTTGAGCGAGCTTGTAAAGTCGAAGAGCTTAGAAAGGAGAAACAAAAAGTCGATGTGGGAACTAGAGAATTCGAAGAGGTCCTCGGAAAGTCTCTTCAACAGCAATCAAGAGATTTCGAGATGATGTGAACCGGTCTAGAGGCGCTTTGGGCTTTTCTAGACGAGGACGCGATCGACCCCTGACCACACGAGTCACTTCGATCGCCATGGTGGAAATGATCGCCGAGAGAGGGCGAGTGTCAACATTGTGGCAAATGGCATTCGGGAGCTGTTGGTTTCGTGATCGCTCCTATAAGTGTGGATCGGCCGACCACTTTAGGAAGGATTGCCCGAGGATGCTTGAATGAATGTGAGTCGAGTGGTAACTCGGGTGCTACCATCGCCGAGGTAGGCCACCTAGAAATATGGGCAATGTCGATTGGCGGTCGAGAGGATCTAGAGATGCTACCATCGATCTCGAGGCTCGTGCTCCTGCGAGGACTTATGCCATCGCCGCACGCGAGGATGCTGCCTCTCCGGATGTCATTACGGTGCTTTCACTCTTTTCAATACTAATGTGATTGCTTTGATTGACCCCGGTTCTACTCAATCTTATATATGTGAAACCTTAGCATCCGGTAAGACTTTGCCTATTGAGTCTCATCGAGTTTGTAATTGGTGTCAAACCCTTAGGTCATTACGTGCTTGTCAACAAAGTGTGCAAGAAAAGTCCCTTAGTGTTCCGAGGTTCTTGTTTCCGCGGACTTGATGCTTTTGCCGCTCGATGAATTCGACGTTATTCTTGGTTTGAATGGGTTGACCATGCACGATGCGATCGTAAATTGTAAAAGCAAGACTATCGATTTGAGGTGCGCGAATAACGAGATAATTCAGTTAAGTCTACGGACTTAAAGGGTTGCCACCGTAATATCAGCAATGTTGGCCCGAAAATATGTAAGAAAAGAGTGCGGCGTACCTTGCGTCGTGCTCGATGACAAGGAATCGTAAAAGAAACCCGAATCTGTGCCGTGGTTTGTGAATACCGGATGTTTTCCTCAAGAATTGCCGGGTTTACCACCGTTCGGAAATAGAATTTGGCATCGAATTGGTACTGGTACCACTCCAATTTCGATAGCTCAGATCGTATGGCACCAACGGAATTAAAGGAGTTGGAAGCTCGATTGCAAGAATTGGTGGATAGAGGTTTTGCTCGCCGAGTTTTTCGCCTTAGGGTGCGCCGGTGTTGTTCGTGAAAAGAAGGATGGAACCATGCGGTACGTGATCGACTATCGTCGACTTAATAAAGCGACGATAAAGAACAAATATCCGTTGCCGCGTATTGACGACTTGTTCGATCAACTGAAGGAGCCTCGGTGTTCTCGAAAATAGATTTGAGATCGGGCTACTATCAATTGCGAATCCGAGATTCGGACGTGCCCAAGACCGCCTTGAGCGAGATATGGTCACTATGAGTTCCTAGTGATGCCGTTTGGGCTCACTAATGCCCTACGGTATTTATGGATTTAATGAATCGGATCTTTAGACCATATTTGGATCGATTCGTAGTCGTGTTCATTGATGACATCTTGGTCTATTCAAGAAATGAGACCGAACATCTTTGAACACTGCGGTTAGTGCTGCAAATTTTACGGGACAAGCAATTATATGCTAAGTTCAGCAAGTGTGAGTTACGGTTAAGGAGGTTAGCTTCTTGGGTCATGTGGTATCTCAGATCGGGTATTCGAGTCGACGAATAAAATTTCAGCCATACTTAATTGGAAGCCTCAGAAATATTATCGAGGTTCGAGCTTTTTGGGGCTTGCTTGTTATTACCGACGATTTGTAAAGGCTTCTCAACGATAGCCACGCCGATGACGGCTACTCCAAAAGGACGTTAAGTTCAATGGATTTGAGAAATGCCAAAAAGTTTCGATCAATGAAAACTTATTTGACTGAAGCCCCAATTCTAGTGCAACCCGAGTCCGCAAGGAGTTTGTCATCTATAGCGACGCCTCTCTACTTGGGTTAGGTTGCGTATTAATGCAAGAAGGTCGAGTTGTGGCCTGTCGTCGAGGCAATTAAAGCCACATGAGAAAAATTATCCAACTCATGATCTCGAGTGGCCGCCATCGTATTCGCCTTAAAGATTTGGCGACATTACTTATTTGGTGAAAGGTGCCATGTATACTCGGATCACAAAAGTCTCAAATATTTGATGACCCAAAGAGACTTAAATCTGCGACAAAGACGTTGGCTCGAGCTGTTAAAGGATTATGAGTGATCATTGACTATCACCCGGAAAGGCGAATATGGTTGCGGATGCCTTGAGTCGTAAATCGTTATTCACTTTACGAGCGATGAATGTGCACTTATCCGTCCGATCCGACGGGTGTGTTAGTGGCTAAATTGAAAGCCAAACCATTATTGACACACCAAATTCGAGAAGCTCGAAAGTCGACGACGAGTTGGTTGCAAAACGGGCTGCGTGTGTTCGAACAAGGACTCGGAGTTTCAAATCGACGATGACGATTGTTTGAGGTTCAAAAGTCGTCGGTGTGTCCCAAAGAATTGAACTCATTTCGATAATTCAATGAAGCCCATTGTAGCCGAATGGCAATCCACCCGGAGTACGAAGATGTACAATGATTTGAAACGTCGGTTTTGGTGGCATGGTATGAAGCGAGACATCTCCGACTTTGTTTCAAGATGTTTAATATGTCAACAAGTGAAAGCGGAACATCGGTGCCTTCGAGATTACTTCACCAATCACGATACCCGAGTGGAAATGGGATCGAGTCACAATGGACTTTGTATCCGGACCGCCATTGTCGACAAGTAAGAAGGATGCGGTTTGGGTCGTGGTAGATCGATTGACTAAGTCGGCCCACTTTGTCCCCGTCGTCGGATTTTTCAATGGACAAATTAGCGGAATTGTACGTTTCTCGATTGTGAGATTACATGGGTGCCTATTTCCATCGTGTCGGATAGAGATCCGAGATTTACCTCGCGATTTTGGAAAAAGTTGCAAGAAGCTTTGGGTACCAAGTTGCATTTCAAGACCGCCTTTCACCCCAAACCGATGGTCAATCCGAGCGGATAATTCGAGATACTTGAGGATATGTTAAGATGTTGCGTCCTCGAGTTTAGTGGTTCATGGGAACGGTATTTGCCGTTGATTGAATTCGCTTACAACAACAAATTTCAATCAAGTATTAAAATGGCACCCTACGAGGCCTTATACGGTCGTAAATGCCGTACACCATTGTTTTGGACCGAGCTCGGTGAAAGCAAGATTTTCGGGTGGATTTGATTAGGGATGCTGAGCAGAAGTGAAAGTAATCCGTGAAAGTCTGAAGATAACCTCCGATCGCCGTAAGTCGTGACGCGGATCTGAAGCGTAAGGATATCGAGTATCGTGGGCGATAAAGTGTTTCTCAAGGTATCGCCTTGGAAAAAGATACTCGAGTTCTAGTAAGGGCAAGTTGAGCCCGAGGTTCATTGGGCCATATGAGATATCGAGCGAGTCGGTCCAAAGGCATATCATTTGATTTTGCCCCGAACTCAAAAGGTTCACGATGTCTTTCACGTTTCGATGCTTCGACGCTATAGATCCGATCCATCGCACGTGATTAGTCCATCGAAATTGAAATTTAAGCTAATATGAGTTATGAGGAAGAACCGATTCGTATCCTATCACGAGAAGTGAAAGAGTTATAAACAAGCGGGTTCCGCTAGTGAAAGTGTTATGGCTCAAGCACGGATAGAAGAAGCTGATTGGGAGACCGAGAACTCTATGAAAGAGCGATATCCAAGCCTATTTACGGTAAGATTTTCGGGACGAAAATTTCTTAAGTGGGGAGAGTTGTGACAGCCCAAAATTGACCCTAGTCGGAAGGTGGTCTCGGGACCACAAAACCGAGGCATAAAATAATTAAAATTTATTTTGATGCCTATAATATGTGTGTGCTCATGTATGACATTTTATGATGATTGATTTAGTGTTATAAGGGTGAATTCCACAAGAAAGGACTTAGTAATGAACTTTGAAAGTATGATAGGAAATGTGTGATGACTAATTAAAGCATGCATGCAAAATAATGGACTTGCATGTCAAATTCCCCTTTATAGGTGGTGGCGGCCATGACAAGGAGGATGGGCTAAACATGTCATGAAACATGTTTTGTTGGTGCATTAGGGTGAAATAATAAACAAAGGTGTATGGGTGATAAAAAATGAAAAAAAATGTGTGTGAGTGTGGTAATCCCCCATTGCCGTGAGTTGTAGAGAAGGAAAGAAAAAATTTTGTTCATCCTTTCTTTGAGCCAAAACTAAGGAAGAAGGAGGATTTTTGCTTCATGCTTGGTTTGGAAGAGATCTAGAAGGAGATTTGGCTAAGTTTGCATCAAGATTAAGGTATGTATGAGGTTGTGTTAGGAGTTTCATGCATGTTTTGGTTGCTAACTTGATGTGCATGTTAGCCATGGCTCAAATCTTTGTTATGCCATGGAAATGGTATTTGGCCAAAGTTGTTATGGTGATAAAGCCATTGCATGCTAAGTGTGAAGCTTGATGATGATGCATGCAATGATGGATTGTCTACTCTTGAGTAAGATTTTGAGTTTCTTTTGTGTTTAACCATGATTGAAGTTGAATGGAGCATGATTTTCATATTCGCCATGATGCATCCTTGAACATGGTTCATGCCTCTTGCATGTTAGTTAAAATTTGTATTTTTGGATGGCTATGGACATCTTGAAATTCGGCCATGCTCATATTGTATATATATGTTTACACATGATGTTTTGGCTATGAAGTAAGTGATGAATATATTGGTTTAAAGAAGAAGATGTGGAAGAATGCTTGTGAAATTGCAAGCACAATTCGGCCTAGCACACATATAAGTGCTTGATGCTATATTATAAGTTTTGGGCCACAATGTGCAAAGCATTAACTAGTAAATGCATGCTGTTTTTGTGTGGTATTAAGTGCATAATTGGCCTCAACATGGACAAGTATATTCGGCCTTGGGTAGCCTATTGAAGGCCTTAGCTTTTCCTTGATGCTCGAATAAATTGTATTGAATTGCTTGATGTAGTATAAAATGTGCATGACCATTGTGTATTCAAGCTAAAGGGTGGCCATATGACCATTTAAATTCCTTGTCATATTCGGCCATAAGCTAGCACAATGAGGTTTTGATAAATTGAATTTGTTTGAATTAGCTCAAGAGCTAAGAGGGCCACAATTGGACAAGGGGAAGGAAAAAGTAATCGAATAGCCGTAAAAGCCGTTCGACAACATCCGAGGTAAGTCCTCAAGAAGTGACCTTACTTGAATTATGTGGAATGAAATATGGATGTATTGATTATTGATTTATGTGTGTATGAGTATTCGAATGATACCCGGCTAAGTCCCAAGGCGATTATGTTAGTGATTATAATTGTGTTTGAGCCTTAGTAACGAAAATAAATATGTATGTCCAATGATTATTGATGTATGTGTGCATGAGAAATTGAATGATATCCTGCTAAGCCCCAAGACAATTATGCTGGAAATTATAACCGGGTTAAGACCAAAGGCAATTGTGCTAGTGGCTACATCCGGCTAAGACCGAAGGCATTCGTGCGAAGTCATTCTATCCGGCTAAGACCAAGGCATTTGTGCAAATCGTGATATCCGGGTTAAGTCCGTGAGGCCTTGGTGCGGGTTACCATAACCGGGCTATGTCCCGGCGATTGATCGAGTAGCGACATCCGGTTAAACTCGAAGGTATGTGATTTGAAAATTATAAGCTTGCTGGAAAATTTCAGCTAATGCACTTGTGAAATTTCCCAATGACAAGGTAAGTGCGGTGTGTGCTGCTGCGCTAGGAGTAAGAGCGTGTGAATATCCGCTCCTATGATGGAACGAGTTATCGGCCTTAATGAAGCCGTTATTTGTGTATGAACATAAGAGTTGGGATGGTAAAGTAAGTATGATTATGTGAATGCGCATTAATGAAATGATGCATTTAACTATGTGAATGTATTGCTGTAATTAGAGTTGATTATATTCCTTGAGACTTACTAAGCATAAAAATGCTTACTCATTGCTTTGGCTCTCGGTTTTCTAGATTTCGCCGATAGCAATCGGATTCGGGATCGTTGAAGTCAAAGTCATCCACACTATCAAGCCCCATTTTGGTATAAATTCTTGGTTGAACTTGAAATGGCATGTATAGGACTACCCTTGTTTGTTAAATATGTGGTGATGTAAGTATGTACGGCCATGCGAAAATGGCTCGAAAAGGAACATGAACTTACAATAATTGTGGTTTGTATGTATATATTTGGTGTCATGATGTGGCTATGGCTTGAAATGGGAATGTTGGTCATATGATCAGCCATTGGCATGGTTAAAATGATCATATATGAACCTATGTATGGCAAAGACTAGTTGGTTCATGGAGACTACCAAATAGGTAAGACCTACCTTAAAACAGATGCTGCCAGCTGCAGTGACGTGAATGTGAAAAATCACCAAAATTCGTAGAAATGGAATTAAATAGTGAATAAGCTATGTAAATGAACCTTGATGAGTCTATTTTCATATGGAAGAAACGAAATGGTCATAGGAGTTACATGTTAAGAGATATTAAAGCTATTGTAAGACAGGGCCAGAACGGTTTCTGGGTTCCCTGTCGCAACTTTAAAAATTTACTATAAATTATCCAGAAAGAATTAGGAGACATACATTATATGTACAGATTCCATTTTGAGTCTAGTTTCATTAGAAACAAACGGCACCAGCATTAAATCCCTGTACAGAGAGATATTCAAGTTATACCGCGCGAAGGTCAGAGCAGTCAATCCCTGTAACATGGGTGACTTTAACTAATAAACTGTACCAATTGGCCCGACCAAAAATTCTAGAAATAAATCCATGGATGGATATATGAGTCTAAATTCAGGGAAAATTTACGAAACCAGTTTCCGAGTTTTGAAACTCGAGATATGATTTTTAAGGCGACAGTGACGCAGTTTTTCCAGCCTGACTGGAAATGTCCAATGGATGGGCAAAACAAGTGAACTTGGCTTGCTAACCCCTCGTGTCCGACACCGGCGATGGTCTCGGGTTCGGGGTGTTACAGTAGTAAACACACAGGCAGAGACACGACCGTGTGTCTCATCTGTGTGGAGAACTCGACTTTTGGCCACGGGCGTGTACCTCTAATTTGTTGCTGATGTTAGAAATAGAATGTCAAGGTTTTTATACATAGGCTGCAATATAGGCAAGTTATGGCCATGTGAGGGACACGGGCTGTAAACATGGGCGTCTGCTTGGCCATGTGAAAACCCCTGTAGGTTCTAATTTTGAATTTAATTCAGACAGGCTCAGGGCACGGGTGTGTCCCATTGTGCTTAGGCCGTGTAAACCACACGAGCCTTCAGTACGACTAGGTCAAAATGGCCACACAGGCGTGTGATCGCGTGATTTCGTGATAGGTTTTAAATATTTATAATTACTCGTTCTTGAACTAACTATTATCGTTATGTAGGCAAGTGTACCTATTGAAAAGTAGTATAGTTTTAGCAAGACCGGATTGTCGAACCCAAAGGAAATAAAAATACTAGTAATGACTGTCCTTTTATTACCTAGCCTAATAATAAAGTGGTTTTGTTTTAATTAACTAATTATCTAAACTAAGAACTCACAGAGAAAAGAATGGGGAATTGCTTTTGGGAAAAATCGATTGACTTAAGGCAATACCTAAGAACAAATCCACCTAGACTTTACTTGTTATTCTGGCTCTGAATCGGACGATGTATTCATTCAACTTGTTCCGTAGAGATCCCTAAGTTATGTTATTATCCCTATTCAAGACTACTAAAGTCTAATCCCTAGATTGAATAACCGAGAATTTTCTCTAATTAACATTTTAGGGTTGCATTAACTCAATCTATGGATCCCCTTATTAGGTTTCACCCTAATCCAACAAAATCTTGTCACCCTATTTCTAGGCGCGCAATCAACTCCGCTTAATTATGACAAAAGTACTCTTAGACAGGGTCTATTCGTCCTCTGAATAAGAGCATGTCTTGAATCAGTATCCTGGGATATCAAAACAAGAATTAAGAACACATAATTAAGAACAAGTTAAATATTTATCATACGATTCAAAAAATAATAACAAGATTCGTCTTAAGTTTCATTCCCCTTAGGTATTTAGGGGTTTTAGTTCATAACTAAATAAGAAAACATCTTAGAAGAATAAAAAATACAAAACATAAAGAAAACTCAAAACTCCGGAAGGGAAATTGAGGAGAGATCTTCAGTCTTGATGATGAATCTGGCTTCTGAGATGGATCAATCGGCTTCCTTGGAGTAATTCCCTACCCCCTATTCTTCGTCCCCCTTTTCTCCTCTTCTAAAGTGTATTTATAGGATTTGGAATGCCTATGAGCCCTCAAAAGTGGCCTTTTTCGAATTTGACTCAACTTGGGCTCGGCAGGGACACACTCGTGTGACACGCCCATGTGCGATTACTTCAGGTCGTGTTCGAGCCTGCCAAATTGACACGGCCGTGTGGTCTGCCCGGGTGAGGAGGTCCAGGCCATGTTGATTTCATACCTTGGCCCATTTTTTCTGTTTTTGGCCCGTTTCTCGTTCCTTTCGCTCTCCTATGCTCTCCTAAGTATAAAACATGAAATTAAAGCATTAGGAGCATCGGATTCACCAATTCTAATGAGAAATCATCCATAAAATGCATTAAACATGGGGTAAAAATATGTATAATTTTTGGTTTATCAAATACCCCTACACTTAAGCATTTGCTTGTCTTCAAGAAAAATTCTCAACTCATAATCAAAATAAATTCTCCTCAACTTATAATTTCTATTGATAACATCTCAAACTAATCCATAGGTAATCATACATGAGAATTCAACTAAAAGAACATAAAAGTTTCAAACATTCCGAGTTGAGCATTTAGTCATGCAAATTTAGATGCTTCCCTTTGTCTAAGTAATTACATTTGATTCAGAAGAATATCACAGAGTTTCACATCCTCACTAAAGGTTCACTCAAATCACTCGAGGTGTTTAAGGACAATAAATGAAGCACTCAATAGTCAATAATGAAAATTCATTACCATAGGCTTGCATGAAAATCAAATCTCCACCACTATAATTTAAGATGATACATCAATCAAAAGGTCTTTAGAGGGTTGTAGTGAGGCTTGGTTAGGGGGGTGTGGTCATAAGCTGAAAGAAAGGGCTAGAATCGCGATTGAATTGAAAAATTACATAACTAGAAAAAGAGTTAATCTTCACTTGCGTACAACAGAGCTTCTCTCAGAATATGAAATTACAGATATGCATACATAGTTTTTTTTAAAAAAAAACAAGTTACATAACATAGACTAACTATTAAGAACAAGACATAGCTAAACAATTTCTTCAACTCAAATCTCGACAAAAATAGGGATCAAATTTAGGGGATTTCAACAATAATGGGTTAAGGGTTAATATTGAGGTTGATACAAAAAATGGCTTGTTAGGTTCAAAGGGGTTTACTAAGGGTTAATCGTGGAGGTAGGCTTTTCATGGCATGAGTGGGTTAATCCTAAGTGCCTTAATCATTTTGACATATCAAATCAAATGGTGTGATCTCGACTTGCATAATCAAGCAAGTTCTAGAATAACAGTTCAATACTGACGCATTCAAAGCAATAATAAAAGTGAGCATGAAAGGATTAATAGATGCTCAAAAGGCTCAAAAATCTCACAAAAAATATGGCTTTTTGATGTTTAGACTCGTGAATTCCAATTCAAAGTAATACCTGGACTTGGGGAAACAACCTATAATTTTAAATTCTTAAAAATCAACTTATCATGCTTGATTCTCTAATGTCTTAAAGTTTAAACAATCAATGCATACATGCCTATATTTTAATTTAAGATATATCAATCAAAATTATAAATCAATCAAAATTTATCCTAAATATGATATGAGAGCTTTTTAAGAGAACAAGGCAGTCATTTAGGGATTTTTCTAATAATGAAATAAATACCCCTCCACACTTAAGATGTACATTGCCCTTAATGTACAAAGATAGATATTAAAGTATAAAAATAAGATAGGGAGAGAAGTGAAACTTCCTGTATGATGAATTCCTCGAACTGGAGTTCTAGAGAGTAATCGGTTCGAGAGTGGAGGAGGATACTCCGGCGGTCGTAGAGGTTCATTAAGCCATAAGTCCTGTGCCAAAAGAATATTATATCTAGTGGTGGTTATGGTTGTGGTCGATCAGGACATGGCAGTCGTGGAGAACCTTTCCCGGTGGAGTTTTAGTTCCTATGTGATGATGAGTTTAAGAGCTTTATATAACTGTGACAAAATCGGGAACTTTTTAGGGGATATTAGGAAGAATAATTACTCAATAAGAAATAACCGAAATTAATAATTAAAAATAAAATTCTAAAATATAACAAAAATAAAAAGTAGTTTCAATAAAAATTAAAAACATAAAATAATAAATAAATATTTCTAAACATCTTCATTGCTGGATGGTTCGCGAGGTGGGACTGGTGATGAGATGTGGAGGTGCTGACAAATCTGCTGTAGAGTAGCATCAATGTTGTCAAATCGTTGAAAACACTGCTGCTCGAATCGGGTGAGGCGCTCAGAGATGTCAGCATATGAAGCTGCCACATGAACTGGATGAGAGGATGGTGGTGGCTGAGTCAGTGGGTCCTTGTGTTGTGGGGGGACATCATCAGGAATGTCCTCGTAGGCCTCCTCCTTTGTAGATTGGGTGAGACGATACTGGGGAAGGTAGGTTCCTCGGCGCTTCTCGATTATCCTCATGCTAAACATGCTCGAGATGCCTTGTGGAGACATCTGGCCGATGAGGGTGAGGGATGATTCTTAGGCCGCGGCGTTGAGGAACCCGAAGTGTCGCGCCAGCCTAGTCACGTAGGGGCTAATAGAGATGACCTCCTTCTAATGCCACTCCGTCTGGTGCTGAATAGCAAGGGCGATGAAATAGGCAAGGTCGATGACGTGCCCTTGCGACATGCACCATAAGAAGTAGACGTCGTGGGTGTTGACGACGCCAGTGCTCTCTTGCCTCCCTGTAATCGCGTGAGCTAAAATAGCGTGTAAGTACCTCAGGGATAGTGGGAGAACTGATGCCTTGGAGCGGCTAGGATTGTACAAGGCGGTGCTAGGGGCGAAAGTGTGCCATCACTTCGGCGGAGAGAAATGTATGTGGCGATTGAGAGCATGTAGTTCATTCTCCTCCCTGAACTCCTCCGTATATAGGCCTAGTGCAGCACCAAAATTTGAGACGCTTAGCTGGCGGATTAATCCGCCTAGGTGAAACTGGACCGTGCCAGGATCATCATACCTTGTCATTAAGGTCTGGAGATGGAATGTTAAGCAGAGTTCCATTTTGAGCTCGAGGTATGTTGGCTCGATAATCCCGAAGAACAGCTCCCACAGGTCGGTGGTTAAGTGAGCCCAAATCGTATTAGCCATCTGGACTTGTTTTATAGTAGCCCAGTAGGTGCAGTAGCCCACTGCTAAAGGTTGGGCCCGAAGTATTTGGAAGAGCTCTTCTTGGGGCCCTCGTGGAAACTGTAGGAGAGGGTGGCGAATTTTCGCGGTTGGACCCCTGGAAGATGACGCTCCCTTTCTCTTCTTTGAGGTTGGCACGATGGTTTTATTTCCTCTTGAAGATGACATTGAAGGCCTGTAATATAAAGAATAATAATAAAAGGTAAACATATTCGAAGGGGAAGTACACTATTTCAGCCAAGACTACTAATATGAAGCAAACTCAGCCACAATAATAATGACAATGAGAATAGAAATGTAATAGGTTTAAGGTTTTCCTAGTCTCAATTTAACATAAATTGTATGGTAACTAACCTAGGAATGCAATTTAAATGATAGACATTGGCATGATAATAGCATGAAAATAAGCATAGTAATGTCATGGATATAAGGTGTGTCTAATAACTTGATTTAATTCAGAATGTATAATAAAGAACCTAAAAATACAAACTAAATGATAAAGTAATGAACAAAAATGAAAACTAGTTCAAAAGTAATGGAGATTATTGTAATAATAAGCATTAATAATGAGTAAAATAGAAGTGAAAGGAGTAAACAAACGCTAAGGGAGAGAGATTGAGCTTTAAAAATGAAGTTGGAGGCGGCGTTGGGGCGTGGCAGGGGGGCAGTGTGGAGTTGCAGTGGCTAGCGTTAGGGTTTTTGAATGGAGAAGAAAGTGAATAGTATAGGGTATTTATAGATTTTGGGGCACACGGCCATGGCACACGCCCGTGTTTCCCAATTTCAGCCCATGTGATTCGTGATTTTCAAATTTGGGCTCGTCTGACATTTAGTACACGCCCGTGTTCCTCGAGTGTGTGGGTTCACACGGCCGTGTTGCATGACCGTGTCTAGCTTCGTTCACTTCTCCCACGCCTGTGTGTTCAACCCCCACGCCCGTGTTATTTTAACAGGTTCGACCACGGGTGTTAGAAACGAGTGTGTCGCATGCCCGTGCTAGTTTCTCAGTTTCAACCACGAGTCTTCAACACGGGTGTGCCACACTCCCGTGTTGTTTTGGCAGGCTCGACCACGGCCATGTCACACGACTGTGGCGTTTTATCATAGCCCGTGTTGGGGAAAACTTTTGCCTTGTTTTCACATGGCCTTAAGCACGCCCGTGTGCTTGGCCGTGTCTCTGTGGAAACACCTGTATTCAAGATCTCTATTAGTAGGTTAGGAGTTAAAAACCAAAATTTAAAGAAATTAATAATGTTAGTGCTCAGGTTGCCTCTCGAGAAGCACTTATTTATAGTCTAAGCTCGACTTACCTCTTCAGTGAATGGTCATGGTGGTTTGAGGAGTTTATACGCCTCATTCCTGCTGTCAATCTCATCAAAATAAGGTTCTAATCGGGTGTTGTTTACCTTAAAAGTGTCAAACTTAGGATGACTCACCTCCACCATACCGAATGAAAAAATACTGAGTACCGTAAGAGGGATTTCCTCATTCAGTGTGGTAGTAACAATGTGGGGATCTGTGACATCTAATAAGACCTTATAACCAACCTTAAGTAAATTTGGGGAGGTATTGAACTCATTTTGGCGTAATTTTGTAATTCTTGATCTATAATGATAAAAATTCACAAATTTAATCATTTTATTGATCTAGGTACTCAACCATTCATAATTAGGCAAAATTGACCATTTTACCCTTGGACTTTCACAAAATTATGATTTTTCCCTTGGGCTCGTAAATCAATTTTTATCAAATTTTCACATTAACCAAGCCTATTCGAACCTATTTCATACTTATAGCAACTCAAAAATTCAAACATTTCACTCGTTTATTACCTAATTTACAATTATGCAAAATGGTCATTAGTTAGGGTTTCCATGAAAACTACTTCACAAAAGTTGTTTACTTCACAACTATAACTCATATTCTTCCATAAAATTTCAGCAAACATCATGATCTCATTCATAGGAAATCCCTAGACTATCAACCATTTTGCAAAATGGTCCCCCCATTGGCTAGCTCAAGCCATAAGGATCACAAAAACACAAAAAGTATCAAGAAAAGTCATCAAAATCACTTACTTGTAGAGATATTAAGTGGCTGAAAATTTTCAAGATTCAAAACCCTCTTATGGATGATATTTTTGGTGGGAAGAAAATGAGAGAAAATATGATATAATTCTCTCTTTGTTTTATTTTATTCAAAGCCAATTTAGTCACCAAATCTACCTAATCTTTGACCTTTTGAACATTATTGTCTCTATGGCCAGCTAGCTTGTCTTTTAAGGGTCTAATTGCCTTTAAAGACCCCTAAGTTAGGTTCTCTAGCTATTTGACACCCTTAGCTATCAAAATAGGACTTTTGCACTTTATGCTATTTAGTCATTTTTCACAATTAAGCATTAAGTCGCTAAAATTAATTCACCAAAATTTTCATACTCTCATGTAATCATGCCACGACACATAAAATAATATTAAAAATAATTTCTTCGTCCTCAAATTAGTGATCTCGAAACCACTATTCCGACTGGGCCCAAAATTGGGCTGTTACAAAAAGAGGAAAGAATTCAAGTATGCGCGGGAGTGCGTATCCACAGAAGTCAAGATGTGTAAAAAATTTGAAGATGGATTGAATGAAGACATCCGTCTATTAGTTGGCATTTTAGAGTTGAGGGAGTTTGTAGTACTTGTTGAGAGAGCTTGCAAGGCCAAAGAATTGGCCAAAGAAAAGAGAAAAGCTGACATCGAGTCTTGTGACTCAAAGAAAAGACAGATGGAGAAATCACACCAAACCTCATCTAAGAGATCGAGGGAGTTTCCTGCTCGATCAAATGCGTCAGTAGGATTTTCGAGCCAAAACAAGAGCAAACAACATGCAGTGTCTAAAGCTCAAACCACTTCTATCGCAAGTGTTGATAGTGCCCGACCAAATAGACCAGAATGTTCACAGTGTGGTAGACGTCATTTCAGTGAGTGCCGAGGTAATAAAAAAGGTTGCTTTAATTGTGGGTCATTGGACCATTTTATTTGTAGCTGTCTCGAGATGGTCGAGAAAGATAAAGATCAAAGTGTGAGATCAGGTAACGTTCGTTCAAGTGGTAGACCATATAAGAACTCGGGAAGTGAGGCTAGCAGTAGAGGTGCGCCTAGAGATGCTGCTGTGAGGTCCGAGGGTAGAGCGCCTGCAAGGACTTATGTTATACGTGCCCTGAAGAGTTAGAGTCTCCTGATGTGATTACGGGTACCTTTTCTATGCACGATATATCTGTCGTTGCTTTGATTAACCCGGGGTCTACCCATTCCTATATTTGTATGAAATAGATACCCCGTATGAATGTGATAGTCGAGTCCACTGAATTTGTTGTAAAAGTGTCCAACCCTTCAGGCAAACATGTGTTGGTTGACCAAGTGTGTAGAAATTATCCCTTACTGATTAGAGGTCATTGTTTTTCAGCTAACTTAATGTTATTACCGTTTAATGAATTTGATGTAATCCTTGGGATGGATTGGTTAACTTCTCATGGTGTTGTAGTGGAATGTGGACGAAAAGTTATCGAGTTGAAATGTGGGAGCGGAGATGTTCTTCGGGATGAAACGGATGAATTAGACAATTCACCTGTAGTAATATCGTCTATGACTGTAGAGAGATAGTTGAGAAAAGGGTGCAAATCTTACATCGCCTTTGTGTTGAATACTCAAACATCTGAATTGAAGATTGAGTCAGTACCAGTGGTATGTGGGTTCGCAGATGTGTTTCCGAAGGAATTACCTAGATTGCCTCCGGTGAGGGAAGTTGAATTTGGAATTAAATTAGTCCTTGGCATGGTACCCATCTAAATTTTTCTGTATAGGATAGCTCCGACAGAGTTAAAGGAGTTGAAAGTCCAGCTACAAGAGTTAACCGATAAAGGTTTTGCGAGACCGAGCTTTTCTTTGTGGGGTGCTCCAGAACTTTTTGTGAAAAAGAAAGACAGGTGGATGAGGTTATGTAAAGACTACAGACAGCTTAACAAGGTGAATGTAAAGAACAAGTGTCCCTTGCCAAGGATAGAAGATCTGTTTGACCAATTGAAAGGACCCGTCATGTTTTCCAAGATAGACTTGAGGTCCGATTATTACCAGCTCAGAGTAAACGAGTAAGATGTAATGCAAACTGCATTTAGGATAAGGTATGGGCACTATGAGTTCCTTGTCATGCCCTTCGGTTTAAAAAATGCCCCTGCGGTATTTATGGATTTGATAAGCCGCATTTTCTGACCGTATTTGGATAAGTTCGTGGTGGTCTTTACCGATGATATATTGATTTGTTCTCAAGATACGAGTGAACACGCGGAGCACTTGAGAACTATTTTGCAAACCTTTAAGTATAAGCAGCTGTATGCCAAGTTTAGTAAAAGTGAGTTTTGGCTCCAAGAGGTCAGATTCTTATGAGACATCATGGCGGAGGATGGAATTAGAGTTGACCCTAGTAAGATATTGGCCATTATTGAGTAGAAACTGCCGAGAAATGTGTCAGAGTTTAGAAGCTTTTTAGGACTAGCGGGCTACTATAGACGGTTTGTTAAAGGGTTCTACATGATAGCTACTCGGATGACGAGGTTGCCACAAAAAGAGGTCAAGTTCGAATGGACAGAAAAGTGCCAACAGAGTTTTGAAAAGCTAAAGGCCTTGTTAATCGAAGCCCCAGGTTTAGTGCAACCGGAACCAAGAAAAGAGTTTATGGTATATAGTGACGCCTCCTTGAATGGATTAGGGTGCATACTCATGCAAGAAGGTAAGGTCATAGCTTACGCTTCGAGACAACTGAAGCCACATAAGAAAAACTACCCGACGCACGATTTAGAGTTGGCCTCCATCGTGTCCACGTTGAAAATTTTGAGACACCATTTGTATGGCGAGAGATGTTGGGTATTTACTGACCATAAGAGTTTAAAGTATTTGATGACTCAAAAGGAGCTGAATCTACATAAACGAAAATGGTTGGAGTTGATAAAGGATTACGAGTTGGTGATTGACTATCACCCCGGGAAGGCGAATGTAGTCGCTGATGCATTGAGTAGGAAATCATTATTTTCTTTGAGGGCTATGAATACTCAATTGATCGTGACTAATGATAGTTCAATTCTAGCCGAGATGAGTGCTAGACTGATGTTCCTTCAAGAAATTTATGAAGCTCAGAAAGGTGATAAGGATTTGCAAGCTAAGATGGCTCAGTGTGAGACGAGAAATGAATCAAAATTTCGTGTTAGTACCGATGGTTGTATGATGTACTGAGATAGGATTTGTGTGCCTAAGGACGATGAGATTATTTAGAAGATTTTACGAGAAGCACATGTACTGGTGGTCGGGAATGAAAAGAGACATTTCAGAGATTGTTTCTAAATGTCTAGTTTGTCAACAAGTGAAGGCCAAACACCAAGTACCTTCAATTTTACTTCAACCCGTAATGGTTCTCGAGTGGAAATGAGACCGTGTAACCATGGATTTTGTGTCAAGGTTGCCTTTGACGCCAAGGAAAAAGGATTCCGTTTAGGTCGTTGTTGATAGATTAACAAAGTTGGCACATTTTATCCCAGTGCATACCGACTATTCCCTTGAAAATTTGGTTGAATTGTATGTTTCTGAGATCGTGAGACTTCATGGAGTACCCTGGTTGATTATTTTAGATAAAGATTCGAGATTTACCTCGTGGTTTTGGAAAAAGTTGCAAGAGGCATTGGGAACAAAACTGTATTTCAGCATGACATTTCACCCGCAAACCGACGGTCAATCAAAAAGAGTGATCCAGATCTTAGAAGACATGTTACGGTGTTGTGTTCTCAAGTTTCAAGGTAGTTGGGAAAAGTACTTACCGTTGGTAGAGTTTTCCTACAATAATAGTTATCAGTCAAGTCTGACAATGGTGCCTTATAAGGCTTTATATGGAAACAAGTGTCGAACGCCCTTATCTTGGACCGAACTTAAAGAAAATCAAATCTACGGGGTTGATTTAGTCAAAGAAACCGAAGAGAAAGTTAAGGTGATTCGCGACTGTTTGAAGGCCGCGTCAGATAGACAGAAATCCTACACGGATTTGAAACGAAAGGAAATTGAGTTTCAAGTCAGTGATAGGGTGTTTTTGAAAGTATCCCCTGTGGAGGAAAGTCCTCAGATTCAGTAGAAAAGGCAAGCTGAGTCCTCGTTTTATAGAACCTTATGAGATTACTAAGAAAGTAGGGTCTGTTGCTTACCGATTGTCCCTACCCTCAGAGTTGGAAAAGATTCACGACATGTTCTATGTGTCCATGTTGTATCGATATAGATCGGATCCTTCGCATGTGATTGTGCCAACTGAGGTTGAGATCCAGCCAGATATGACTTATGGTGAAGAGTCGATTAAGATTTTGGCTCGGGAGGTTAAACAATTAAGGAATAAGAGTACAACACTTGTTAAAGTTTTGTGGCATAGACTTGGAGTCGAAGAAGCCATATGGGAACCCGATGAGACCATGAGAGATCAATACCTGAACTTATTCACTGGTAAGATTTTTGGGACGAAAATCCCTAAGGGGGGGAATTGTAACAACCCGATTTTGGGCTTATTTGGAACATTGGTTTCGGGACCACAAATCTTAAGTCAAAAATTATTTTTTATTTATTTTATTATTATTATTTTGGTGTCATAGTATGATTATTTGAGTGTATAAAAATTTTGGTGAATTAATTTTATTGTTGTGAGCTTAATTACGAAAAAAGGACTAAATCTCATAAAGGGTAAAAGTTTTATTTTACCTTATTGATATACCAAATGACTAAAGAACCATAATTGGAGGTCTTTAAAGAGCAAATAGACCCTTTAAAGAGGCAAGGGCAACCATAGGGACAAGATAAATCAATTGGTCAAATGGTTAAGTGAGTTGATCACTTAATATTTTCTAGAAATAAAATAAAGAGAAAATTGTTTTCATCTTTTTACTCTTATTTCTTCTACCGATTTTTCCTCCTAGAAATAGCCAAGGGAGCTTAAACTTTCAGCCATTTATTCCACTCTCAAGTAAGTGATTTAAATGGTTATTTTTGATGATTTTGGTACTTTTGGAACCCTTGTAGCGTGAGCTATCTATTGAGGGGACTATTTTGCAAAATGGTTGATAGTCTAAGGATTTTCCATGAAAGGATTTATGATGTTTCCTGATTTTTAATGGAAGAAAATGAACCTTGGTTTTTAAATAAACAACTTTTGTGAAAGAACTTCTCATGAAAACCATAATAGGACCATTTTGTAAAGATTATAAAATAGAAGACACTTTTGTGAAATAATGGAAATTTTTGGTTACTATAAGAGTAAAAAGGGTTCAGCTAGGCTTAAGACATGAGGAAATTCGATAAAAAATTGATTTCTGGGCCTAGGAGTAAAATGGTCATTTTGTGAAAGCTAGGGGCAAAATGGTTATTTTTCCAAAAATGTAAATTTTTTATTGTATAAATTTATCTAGTGATTAAATGGATTAATTTTTATTATTTTAGATCAAGAAATAAAAAATCTGAACCTAGACCAGGGGAAGGCGAAGCAAGTAGATTAAAACCGACTAGTCACCCACATTTTGAAATCCGAGGTAAGTTGTATGTTAATAATGCAACTATATTGTTATGATGTTGAATTGAATTGATATTGTATAAATTGTTTTGTTTGTGAATATGGGTATGCATGTTGAGAAATTAATGCAATAAAGACTCCCGGTTGAACATCAGGAATAGAATTGGATATTCATGCCATGACATTGGTGATATGAGTGCCAGTGTAAGACATGCCTGGGACATGCATCGGCTTTGAGACGAGAGCTATTATAAGACATGTTTGGGACATGCATCAGCCTCGAGATATACAAGCTAGTGTAAAACCTGTCTGGGACATGGCATCAGCTTGTTGTGTGTCAGTGTAAGACTTTTCTGGGATATGGCATCGACACCGATATATGAGAGCCAATGTAATACCTATCTGGGACATGGCATCGACCTTGATATATGAAAGTCAGTGTAAGACCTTTCTGGGACATGGCATCAGTGTAAGACCATGTCTAAGACATTGCATCGACATCTTATCCCATGTTTAGGGCTATTCAATATCCTGTAGTGGTCCAAATGGTTCAACGAAAGATTTATGGTTTATATCAAAATGAGAGAACTTATGACCATGTGGAGAGTGGTACAGGTACTTAACTGAGAATTACAACATACGAGCTTCATTTACGTTGTATGTTTAGTAAAGGAGGAAAGTGAGTAAGTTATACATATGACTACTTATTTATTTTACACGAATTATGAAATGTGAATTCAAACTCATTATTTGCATACGACTTACTAAGCTTTATGCTTACCTCTTTTCCTTTCCATTTTCTTAGAGTTCTGCCAAAGTAGCTCGTGGATCATCGCCTTATGTCGGAGAAGCCAGTCACACTATCCCTGAAGCAATTGCTATAACTAGTTTTATCATTTTGATTATGGCATGTATAGAAACTAGTCTTTTTGTAATGGTCACATTGTTTTGGGCCAAACAAGTGGCTTGTCATAGCTCTTTAGTCATTTTGTATAATGCCATGGATGGTGGTTAATATTGGTTATTTGTAAGTGCAAATGATGATGATTTCATAGATGAGTAAATCGCATGACTAATCAAGTTCTTGTTAGATTGTTAAAGTGTAATGTGGTTGTATTAGATATCTTGTTGTGGTTGAATTGGCTTTGTGTTGCCGTGTGAATTGGTGGTATGTATTGCTTTGTAGGTAGGTGTAAGTAAGGGTGGCAAAAAGGCTTGGTAGGTATCCTATTTTTGTCCACATAGCTAGACACACGGGCGTGTGCCTAGGCCGTGTGTGACACACGGTCAGCCCCATGGGCGTGTTGTTCGACCTTGTCTCCCCTGCACCTTTAATTTGCAAGTCAATATGCATGGTAGTAAACACACGGGTAGAGACACGGCTGTGTGTCTCAGCAGTGTGAAGGACATGGCTTTTGGCCACGTGCGGAACCCAAAGGAACTAAAAATACTAGTATTAGCTTTCTTTTTATTATCTAGACTAAAAATAAAGGGGTTTGTTTTATCTAAACTAATTACTAAACTAAGAATGCACAAAAAGTAAATTGGGGAAATAACTTTTGGGAAAATTGAATGATTTGGACAATACCTAAGGGAAAAATCCACCTAGACTTCACTTGTTATTGACTCTGAATCAGACGATTTATTCACTTGACTTGATCCATAGAAATCCCTAAGTTATATTATTATCTCTCGAGACTAACAACATCTAACCCTAGGTTGATTAATTGAAAACTCTTTCTAATTAACTCCCTAGTGCTGAATTAACTCGATCTATGGATTCCCTTATTAGGTTTCACCCTAATCCGGTAAAATCTTGTCACCCTATCTCTAGGCGTGCAATCGACTCCGCTCAATTATGCTAGATCTACTCTTAGACAGGGACTTTTGCTCCTCTGAATAAGCACATCAATACTTGAATCAATATCCTGGAATAATAAAGCAAGAATTAAGAACTCATAATTAAAAAAAAAAGTCAAATATTTATCATATAATTCAGATAATAATAACAAAATCCGTCTTAGGTTTCATTCCCCTTAAGTATTTAGGGGGTTTAGTTCATATTTATGAAAGTAAACATCTCAAAAGAATAATGATAACAAAACATAAAGAAAATCCAAAAACTCTTGAAGGGAATTGAAGGGAGATCTTCAGTCTTGAAGGTGAATCCGGCTTCTAAGATGGATCAATCAACTTCCTTCAAGTAATTCCCTGTAATTCCATGCCTCCTACTCCGTGTGTCCCATTTTAATCCTCTTCTCATGTGTTTAAATAGGCTTTAGAATGCCTAAAAGCCCTTAAGAGTGGCCTTTTCCGAATAAGACTAAACTTGGGCTCGACAGGGACACGCCCGTGTGACACGCTCGTGTTCAATTTCTTCAATCTGTGTTCAAGGCTGTTAAATAGACACGAGCGTGTGGTCTACCCGTGTACGGAAGTCCAGGCCGTGTTGCATTCACATGTTGGTCCATTTTCTTCGTTTTCGGCCCGTTTCTCATTCTTTTTACTTTTCTATGCTCACCAAAGTATAAAACATGAAATTAAAGGATTAGGAGCATCGAATTCACCAAATATAAGGATAATTCATCCAAAAATATGCTAAGCATGGAGTAAAAATATGTATAAATTACGGTTTATCAGTCATAATTTGCTTAAATAATGTTTAGTTCTTACTTTCCCTTCTTACTCATCAGTAACCTCACCAAAGGTTCAAAATACAAAAGGCACCTTACTTAATAGCATGCTTACATACCTACAACATCTCACTTAACACATGAGTACTCTTTCATAATATAGGCATATTGCCAATCATGTCATAAAGTGTCACAAGCATATTTGAAAACTCATCACTTACTTAATACTTGATAATCTCAATTACTTACAATCTAAATATTAAATAAGCCTTAAATGCATACCTGTACTATTTCTTCATGTTCTCACCTTTTCATTTCTTTGACTTACTCTTTGGATTACTCAGGAACCTTTTCCTTTTTGAACTTACCATTGCCATGTCTTGACATGGTCTTACGTGGTATCCTTGCCTTATGAACTCACCAAAGCCATGCCTTGGCATGGTCTTACATGGGACCTTTTCCTTATAGTAACTTATCAATGCCATGTCTTGACATGGTCTTACATGATTTCCTTGCCTTATAGAACTTATCAATGCCATGACTTGGCATGGTCTTGTCTTACATGATTTCCTTTCCTTATAGAACTTATCAATGCTATGCCTTGGCATGGTCTTACATGATATCCTTATCTTACCAAATGTCATGTTCCAAACATGGTCTTACATGGTATCCTTACCTTAGTACCAATGCCATATCTTGATGTGGTCGTACATGGAGTCCTTAATCAATGCCGATGCCATGTCTTGACATGGTCTTACACGGGATCCTTGCCTTACCAATGCCATGTCTTGACATGGTCTTACATGGTATCCTTAACCGTCATTTCCTCCTTAAATGCCATGTTATGAACATGGACTTTTCCATCAATTCTTCCTTAATTTCCATGGTGCAACCATGAACTTTGAGATATCAATGCCTTGTCAGGTCATAGCTGAAACATACTTGCTCAAATTCTCAAGGTTAGTCGCATAACTCAATAATAACAATACTAATAACAATAATTGCATAATAATAAAATGCTACTCAACTTATATACTTACATTCTCAATCTCATCATATCATCAACTTAACTTATTCTCATCAAACTATGCTAGTCAATACTTTCTTGTTATCATACAAAGCCATAATACAAAATATGGTCTTACATATAAATTATACAAGTTCTCTTTCCAATATCGAATTATTATCAAACATTAATCATTATATCTGAAACTCAATATTAAAGTATTTAGGGCAAAAATATCAATTTATCATTCAAATATGCATAATTAATTGCTTATTAAACATATGAACTTACCTCGATACCGAAACGACCATTTTACCAACTCTCTAGATTTTCGGTTTTTCTCCAGTTCTAGGTCCAAATCTCACTTTCCGGGATCTAAAACATCATATTTCGCTTATTTAATTAATGTACTATTCAAAACATTCCCTAACTCAAACTTTAGCAAAATTACAATTTTGCCCCTAAACCTTTGCAGAATTACGATTTTTTCGCTAGGCTCGAAAATTAAAATTTATCCATTTTTCTTATGTTTCATGACACGCTGAACATTTTTTCCTTCTATGGAAACATTAAATTTGCACTCTATCATGTACTTATGAACATTAGGTATTTTTACCGATTATGTCGTTTTACTCGTTTTCACTTAAAATTGCTTAGCAAATGTTGTTTAACATAATTTCAAGCTTCATATTTTACCATAAAACATCAAAATAAACACATTTAACCTATGGGTATTTTTCTACATATGAACCCTAGCATGAATTATTGCTAGAATAAGCTAAATCAAGTTACCGAGACTCCAAAAATGTAAAAAAAAATTAAAAACGAGGCTAGAACGGACTTACTATTGAGCTTGGAAAGCTTGGAAACCCTAGCCATGGCTTCCCCCATGCTATTTTCGGCCTCCATGAAGAAGATGGACCAATTTTGGCTTTATTTACCCTTTTTAATTCTTTTAATTACTAAATGACCAAAATGCCCTTAAAGGCTTTTCTTTCAAATTTATCCTATTCTTGCCCATTTTTGTCCATACTTAAATATAATGGTCTAATTTATAAATAAGGACCTCCACTTTAAGAACCCATTTCAATTAAATCCCTTTTATTATCTAGAACACACATTTTGCTAATTTTACAATTTAGTCCTAATTATCAAATTAGGCACTTATACATAAAATTTCTTCACGAAATTTTCACACAATTATTCAATCAATGAATAAACCTTAAAACTTAATCGGCATAAATTTTTTTGGCCTCAAATTCGTGGTTTCGCAACCACTATTCCGTTCAGGCCCTATTTTGGGATGTTACATTTCTCCCACCTTTAGGGATTTTTATCCCCGAAAATCTTACCTACAAATGGATTCGAAATTGATTTCTAGCAGCACTTTCAAATTCTCATTCAGCCTTGGCATACCCAACATTTTACTTCTTAAACTAAGGCTTTGAACTGGAATACCTACTGATAAGTAACTGACCTTATTTTATCATTAACCTCATACTCTCTAATGAAACGCAACTAACTCTTCTTTTCTTACCAAAATGGAAATTCTCTACTGCTAAGGTACTTTCAAAAAAAAAATACTTGTTTCTGTTTTGAGTGTCAATATTCTTACCTTTCGATTCTGTATACAATTTTTGATAATCTATCTCTGATTTCTGTAATTAATTTTCACTTTCCTCTAATCCTTTCGCTCAATTTAATTCGCAAATTTCTCTTCCTCAATTCAACTATCGACAAAGGTGACATGCAGTAACATTTAGCAATCTCATGGTCAAAACTTACTGTACCTTTCTTCTGAAGTCACGGTGCAACCCTGGATTTCCAACCATAACAACTAAAATTTACACTCTGAATGAATTGACAACCTCAAAATGAATAACTCAGATAATCCTTCAGTAGAAAAACTCATTCGTATTGAGAAGAATACACAAACTTCTTCGTGCAATCAACCATAGCTCATTTAACCTTTCGGTGATAATGCTATTCTGTTCCACAATTCTTCGAAATACCCTCACATTTTCACACAACCATCAATACTAACTGTAGTAGCTTCTGAGATACTTGAAAATCAACTTTAACTCTTTAAAAGTTATGTATCGGATTCAAAGTCTAGTACATAACATTTCACACTCTTACTACTATAACTAAATCAAGTTATCATCCATCTCTGTACTTCTCAAATAATCAAATAATTATCACTGTGCTAGGCATTATAACTGTTGCAAAATCTCTTGATTTCTCATTAACACATTTCTAAAAACCATAAACTCTTTATTCAAACCAAGCTGAATCATAATGGATACTTCAATTGTCAATATCTTCAACTGTTTATACTTTATTAGCATGAATTCAAGACAAACTAAACTTCATACAATGAGGACTTTAACAATCAGACAACTTAGATTTGTTAAAATACACCTCTGATGCATCCATTCTGATATGTGTATACAACTCTGTACCATAACCTCGAGAATACTACTATTTACTCAGGTCATTTATCTATTTATACATGGAAAATCAACATTTACCTCTGAAGCCATGAATAATTCAAACATACATATAACTCAATCAACTGCTCAATTGAATCAGTCTCAACTAAAAGACAATAACTTTTAAAAAACTATTTTTCTCTATGATGTCATGATATCTCAAACATACATTCTGTCGTGATTTCTTCAAAGAGCTAATCACAAATCATTATTACTGCATAAGTCGAAAGAACATAGCATTTGGTCTTTAACTCACTGATATATATATATCAAGATTATGTGAAAAATAAAAATCAATACACATGTTTGAACTGAACTACACTGAGGCCACAATACTCATACTACTCAAAAATCATAATGCCATAATAAGACTAACTTCTCAATTACTTTAGTAAATAATGTCCTGTGTGAAAATAAAACATCCTAATCATATGAAAGATTTAAACACAAATTTTAATAACAACCAGTGCAAAAGCAGAATCTTTATACCTCTGATAACTATACCTCCATACTTTCATTATCAGGCCCGAACTCTTAATCATCATAAACATACTCATAATAAGAAAAAACCATTTTCATCAATAGAGCATTTTTTGCTAATGTCTCATGGTTGATACTTTGAACAGTAATTTATTAATAAAATCGAGATAATAAAATCTCAAAACATGGAGCTACACAAAATTCCTGGTAACCACATCTCATGTAGAACAGTTAAGGTTTCAATAGCATCTCAGAAAATTTCCAAAAGGAAAGGATAATACTGACAAGCATTGGGAACAACTATGACAGAAGCCATAAAATTTTCCTTTACTTTCATTAAGCAATAGTTAACAATACAGATCACTAACATCATAGATCTTACTGTCAACCTTCCATCCACACGCTGAAGTAGAAAACTGGAATAGATAGAGCAATATCAATCACAGCTCAAACAAACTATAATGCTTTCATCTGTCTGTAAATTTAACTAACATTCTCATACTGCAGGAATTGCATCTATGATCTTGCATATATTTATATATATCTCTGACAGTAAATGTACACATATAATAATCGAAAAAGATTTTTCTATAATTTCTCAACTATAAACTCTACATTCAACTATTAATACGGCTCAATTATTATTCCTCTATCTAATTCTGTCATTACTGAATTCACATTATCCCATTCATAGTTCGAATTTATTCGAAAGAAAATCTAGCAATCATATACCTTACACATCATACTTGAATGAGTGCATTAGCTAAGCCTGACCTTTCTTTTACTGTGACATTTTAGTTATCCGGATGATTTTATTATTAACCTGGCATCCTTTCTGCGGCTGTGTTCATTTGCTAAATCATTCTCAACTCTAATTACATCGTCAATAAATTTGTCACTGAACTCTTTAGTTTTCCACTTTGGCCTATTCAATCTGAAGTTCATGAAATCTCATTCTAAATTACCTTGCTGATAAGGGGGTGAGGTTGTAACACCTCTAACTTACCTCTTACATACTCATGCATATAACTTAACACTCATCATATTAAAATATTATCACAATTATACAATTTGCTTCAAGCAACTTAACATGCACGTTCATAATGTAATGACTTCATGATCATCTTATGCAAATTAGTGCACTTATACATGCATTCATAAATCTCGAGTAAAATTACTCATAGCATTCACTTAACTTCTCTAGTTATACATATAGCATCATACAAATTCCAATTTAACATGAACACTTATCTCAATATAAACTTTCCTTTCATCTTATCTTATCTTATCTTTCATATTTCCCGAACAATTCTTATTCACAATTTATTCATTATCACAGAAATGTCATGAGCCATTATTCTTACATTTTATGAGCCTCAACTCATCATAAACATATTGTATGTGCTATCAAACTTAGCTCGGTTGGAGTGCGCATCTGTCTAACAAAACATTTTATATCTAGGTCGGGAGTCGTCACACTATCATAGTTCAATATGGAATGTATAGCTAGACTCTTACTCAAACTAAATATTTTGAGAACTGACTAAACCTGGCTCTGAAAAAAAAATGTAACACCCCTTACCCGAGACTGTCGCCCTGTAACATCTTGAAATAGGGCTTAGTCGGAATAGTAGTTTCGGGACCACAAATCTGACATCAAAATATTTATTTTATGATTATTATGAGGACTATAATATGATTACATGCATGTGTTAAAGTTTCACGAAGAAATTTGAAGTATAAGGTGTCCAATTGGAAATCAGGGACTAAATTGAATAAGTTGCAAAACTTGGTTTCTAGAAGCAATTCGTATGAAATTACTTTATTTTATGAGTTAGAAGGTCTTGGAGAGCAATTTTTCCAAATTCTAAATTTTTGGACAAAAATGGGCTTGCATGGATGAAATTTTAAAGAAAGGGCATAAGGGCATTTTGGTCAATTGTCATTTTAATGAAATAAAATGGGAAAAATCAAGCCAAAATCAGCCATTTTCTTCTCCATGGCTGCCAAAAATTGAAGAGACATCATAGCTGGGTTTTCAACATTTTCAAGCTTAATAGCAAGTGTTCCCAAGCCCCGTTTTTAACGTTCTTTGTATTTTTGAAATCCCGGTAGCTTGATCTCTCCATTTCTACCCAAATTTCATGCTAGGATTCATGTTCAAAAATTTACCCATGCATGAGTTGCTTGTATTTTAATAGATTATGGAGGAATATGAAAGATTAATGTGTGTTAAACATCTTTTTCTAGTCGATTTTCATAAGAAACCCTTATAGGGACCATTTTGCAAAAGATGTAAATGTTTTGTAGAAATGAGAAATTAATGGATAATGTGGGATACCATAAGAAGGAAAAGTGTTCAGCTAGGCTTGGGTAAGGTAGGAAGTGCATGTGTTTCATTATACGAACCTCAAGACTAAATCGTAAAAATGTGAAAGGTTAGGGACAAAATGGTCATTTGGACCAAGGGTAGATATTAAACTCAAAATGTATAATGTGGGGTATCAATGGGTTAATTTTGCTGATATAGACCCCGAGGAACAAATTTCGGACGTCGATCGTGGTAAATACAAGATTTTGGAATAACTGAAACACATTTTCGAGAAGAGTACCAGGTAAGTTCGGATAACTTAAAGTAAACCCCTAATATGTATAATTGCATGATTTATGAATGCATGATATTTGCATTTATTGATGGCATGAAAATGTATGAAATGCATATTTGATAATGAATTGTTGATAACCGTCTTAGTTGAGGTTAAAAAGGGAATTCGATGGATAAACCATGTTTTACATGTGGAATGAGATCCTGCATGTGTTGCAATAAGGATTTAGTCCGGATGGGTAATCTGTGATCTCAAGTATAAAAAGGAATCTATCCCGGACGGGTGTTCCTTGAATGATCAAGCCTCTCAAAGAATATGTGTGCACTATGGATTTAGCCCGGACGGGTAATCCGATTAGGGTCTGAATTTAGCCTGGACTGGTAATTCAGATCCCAACTCATTAAGGGTGTTTGTCACTATAAGGGATTTAGCCTGGACTGGTAATCCCGAGATCACCTTACGAGTTCATGATATGGGGAATTTAGCCTAGACTGGTAATTCTGCCATGAACTGTGAGGTTCACGTGAGAGCATATATGTAAAATGATCATTCGTGAGAATTGACAGATACTAGGTATTCCATCGAGATTTCCTAGAAACTCAAAAGGGTTAATATGATGTATGCTAACAAGATGATGAATGATGAACTCATCTATATAAATTACATGATGTTTTGTTAAGTGACTAACTCATTGGTTGAGTGCATGTGATAGGAAATCATTTTATAATAGATGATTCCATGATTTAAGTATGGATGTATACTAATTACTCGGTAAGTTTACTTTCCGGTTATTCGAGCTTACTAAGCATGTAATTGCTTACCCCTCTCTTTTTCCCTATTTCACAGAGCTCGAGGACTCGAAAGGATTGGAGGAAAATTGGAGAGTCAACACACTATCAACTAAATAAGCTTTGGTATCGAGACTTTGTTCATTTTGTTCAATGGCATGTACAATATTTTTGAGTATTTTGTTATATGTGTCATTTGATTTGCCAAATGAAGGCATGTAGAAATATATTTATCTCTTTGTATATAGCCATGAAAGTTGGCTTAATTTAAGTAGGCTATGACCTACGATTTTAAGCATGGTTTTATTTACAAATGATGGGTTGCTATCAATTGGCAATGAGTCTCTTGAACGAGCCAATTTCGGATGGATTAATGCAGCATGGGAACCCATAAACATTAAATGGGAAATAACCTATCATGTATGAAACCGATGATATGAGGTTTCCATACAATGAGTTTTATTAAGATTATTTACAAGTCTAAAATTGTGTTTTCTCTCAAACTTGGAAATTTTTAAGCATAAGAGGTAGAAAGGGGTGACTAAAGGCTTGGAAAATAGCCTATTAAAGTCCACATGGTTAGACACACAGGCGTGTGTCTAGGCCGTGTGAGACACACAGTCCATCCCCATGGGCGTGTGGCATGACCGTGTGTCCCCTGCACCTAAAACTTTAAGCTAAATTAGCACACAGGTAGGTCACACGGGTGTGTGTCTTAGCCGTGTTAATTTAACAAATGCTCAAGTTTTGGACACGGGATGAGCCCATGGGCATGTAAGTCTACACGGTCCACCTACACGAGCATGTGTCCCTTTATGTTAAGGAAAACTTTTCTGAGTAGCCCAAGGTAAATCGAACGTGCCCATATTTGTCCCGCATTGCTCTCTGATATGTTATAGGTCTCGAAAGTCTATACAAGGGACGAGATGTTCATGATTGAAAAGTTTTAAATTCAAATGAAATTTTGTGATCCAAGTTAGTATACTGAAAGTGTAAAGTTCCGATAATGCCTCGAGCCCTATCCCGGTGTTGGACTTGGGCTAGGGGTTTTACATTAATTGGTATCATAGCTACGGTTTAGTCGGTTCTAGGACTACCGTAGAGGATTGTTGAAGTTCGCTATACATGCCATTGTTTGAGTGTTGATAGTGTGATGCCTCCTAATTGTTCAAATTGTTTTGAATATAATAAATGTCTTCCAATCAAGCACAAGATGAGTCCGAGGAAGCCGAGAGTCATGCTCCAGCTTCCGTTCAACGAGCTGTATCTAGTAGTAATAGAAGGCTAATGTCAGAAGGCCGAGAAGAGGACCGAGATGCCTTATTTGATATGATGGATGGATGGTTTGGGGATTATCTAAGAAATCGCCCCAATATACCAAGACATCCCCTGCTCCCTAACCAAACTGATGAGGGTGTACCATAGGTATGGCACCAGTGAGAATCGGTAAAGCCTCGGTAGATAAACTTAGAAAGTATGGGGTTGAGGAATTCAGAGTGAAAGTTGATGATGATGCTGAAAGATCTGAGTTCTGGCTCAAAAACACTACGCGGGTGCTAGATGATTTGTCATGCATACCCGAAGAGTGTTTGAAGTGTGCTGTGTCCCTTTTGAAGGATACTGCATACAATTGGTGGAAAACCATATCCTCAGTAGTGCCAAAAGAAAATATTACTTGGGATTTCTTCCAAGCAGAGTTTATGAAGAAATACATTAGCCAAGGGTTTTTGGACTCGAAGCGAAAGGAGTTCCTGGAACTCAAACAAAGGAACAAAACTGTAGCGGAATAGGAGAGAGAGTTCGTACGACTAAGTCAATATGCAACTGAATGGGTCCAAACAGAATCAGAAATGTGTAAACGCTTCGAGGAAGGCTTGAATAAAGACATCAAGTTGTTGATTGGGATCTTGGAAATACGGGAGTTTGCCGCATTGGCTGATCGAGCCAAAAAGGCCGAGGAACTCAATAATGAAAAAAAACAAGCTAAGCGAGAGGCTCGAGTTACGAGTAAGAGGACTAGCAGTAAGACACTCTCGTTCTCTTCGAAGAAAGCCAGGAGCCTGCATGAACGCTCCACTTCGTCAGTGGGATATTCGAGTAGATCAAGAAGCTCTAAGCGACGAGGTCAAAAGTCCTCATTCGCGATGGTAACTAGTGTGGGGAGTGTAGACGATCAAAAACCAAAGTGTAAGAGCTGCAACAAATTTCACTTCGGGGAATGCTGAATGAAAAGCGGCGCATGTTTCAGATGTGGTTCTCTTGATCATTTTCTTAGAGACTGCCCAGAACAAGCTGAAAAAGATGAGGAATTAGCTCAGAAGACAAATGCTCCTATTTCACGAGGTAGACCTTCGAGATATCCTGGGAGTGCTAGTGGCAGTCGAGTCGAGACGAAAGGCCCTGCAAAACCAGAGGTTCGAGCCTTGGCAAGAACGTATACGATACATACTCAAGAGGAAGCCTCTACTCTTGATGTTATTACGGGTACTTTCTCTCTTTTTAATACAAGAGTAGTTGCTTTAATTGACCCAAGGTTGACGCATTCATATATCTACATGAGATTGGCGTCTAGTATGAACATATCTATTGAACCTACAGAATTCATCATTAGAGCATCGAACCCACTAGGCAAATTAGTCCTAGTTGATAAAGTCTGTAAGAATTGTCCTTTGACGATTCAAGGTCATTGTTTTCCGGCTAACCTTATGTTGTTACCATTTGATGAATTTGATGTAATACTTGGTATGGATTGGTTAGCCCTTCATGATGTAATTGTGAATTGTGGTAGTAAGTATATTAAGTTGAGATGTCTGGATAGTAAGATTCTACGGGTCGAATCAAGAGAATTGGGTTTACTGCCGGCTGTAATTACTGCAATGGTTGCCCAAAGATAAATGAGGAAAGGATATGAAGCTTATCTTGCGTTTATGATGAACATTAAGGAAATTGAATTGAAGATTGAGTCTGTGCCGATAGTATGTGAGTATCCAGATGTGTTTCCGGAGAAATTACCCGGATTACCTCCTGGAAGGGAGATAGAGTTTGGTATTGATTTGGTGCCAAGGGTGACTCTCATTTCTATTGCCCCGTACAGAATGGCACCTACCGAGTTGAAGGAGTTAAAAGCACAGTTGCAATAACTGACGGATAAAGGATTTCCTAGGCCAAGTTTTTCACCTTGGGGTGCCCCCGTGTTATTTGTAAAGAAGAAAGATGGTTCAATGAGGTTATGTATCGATTATCGGCAACTGAATAAGGTGACTATCAAGAATAAGTATCCTTTGCCAAGGATCAATGATTTATTTGACTAGTTGAGTGGAGCCACAGTATTCTCTAAGATAGACTTGAGGTCTGGTTATTATCAGCTGCGAGTTAAAGACTCAGATGTATCAAAGACAGCTTTCAGAACGAGGTATGGCCATTATGAATTTCTTGTCATGCCGTTTGGGCTGACGAATGCACCGGTTGTGTTTATGGATCTAATGAATAAGATCTTTCGGCCATATTTGGATAAGTTTGTTGTTGTTTTTTATTGACAACATTTTGATCTACTCTAAAGATGAGACAGAGCATGCGAAGCACTTGAAAATTGTGTTGCAGACCTTGCGAGAAAAGCAACTATATGCTAAATTTAGCAAGAGTGAGTTTTGGCTCTAGAAGGTTGGATTTTTGGGTCATATAGTTTTGGGTGAAGGCATCCGAGTTGATCCAAGTAAGATTTCTGCAAATGTTGAATGGAAATCACCTAAGAATGAAACTAAGGTTAGAAGCTTTTTGGGCTTATCCGGTTACTATCGAAGGTTTGTAAAAGGATTTTCTATGATAGCGACGCCGATGACGAAGTTGCTACAGAAAGATGTTAAGTTTGAATGGACGGAGAAATGTCAGAAAAGTTTTGAGAAGTTAAAGACATTGCTGACCGAAGCTCCTGTTTTAATGCTACCTGAACCGGGAAAAGAATTTGTGGTCTACAGTGATGCATCCTTAAATGGATTGAGGTGTGTACTTATGCAAGATGGAAAAGTGATAGCTTATGCTTCATGATAATTGAAGCCCCATGAGAAGAATTATCCAACCCACGACCTAAAGCTTGCTGCTATTGTTTTTGCCTTGAAAATTTGAAGGCATTATTTGTATGGTGAGATTTGCCGTATATTCACAGATCACAAGAGTTTGAAATACTTGATGACTCAGAAAGAACTAAATTTGAGACAACGAAGATGGTTAGAACTAATTAAAGATTATGACCTGATTATCGACTATCACCCGGGAAAGGCGAATGTGGTCACCGATGCATTGAGTAGAAAATCCCTGTATGCTTTGAGAGCTATGGATACTCGTTTGACTTTGCTTGATGATGGTTCAGTTTTGGCCGAGCTAGAGGCTAGGCCGACATTTCTACAGGAAATTCATGATGCTCAGCTTAATGATGATGACTTGCAAGCAAAAAGAGCTCAATGTGAGTCTGGTGTTGAGTCAGATTTCCGAATTAGTCCTGATGAATGTTTAATGTTTAGAGACAGGGTTTGTGTACCCCAAGACAATGAACTTATTCGGAAGATTTTGCAAGAAGCACATAATAGCCATTTGTCTATTCATCTAGGAAGTACCAAGATGTACTACAATTTAAAGAAGATGTACTGGTGGAACGATATGAAAAGAGATGTATCTGAATTTGTATCGAAATACCTGGTGTGTCAGCAAGTTAAAGCTGAACATCAAGTGCCTTCAGGTTTGTTACAACCTGTAATGGTCCCCAAATGGAAGTGGGACAGAGTTACTATGGACTTCGTGACAGGATTACCTATGACTCCGAAAAAAAAAGATGCCATTTAGGTTATAATGGATAAATTGACAAAGTCGGCTCATTTTATTCTGGTAAGGACGAATTATTCTCTTAATAGATTGGCCGATTTGTACATTTCTGAGATAGTAAGATTGTACGTAGTACCACTGTCGATTATTTTTGATAGAGACCCGAGGTTCACTTCGAGATTCTGAAAGAAGTTACAAGAAGCCTTGGGTACAAAGTTGAGCTTTAGCATAGCTTTTCACCCTCAGACCGATGGCCAGTCTAGGCGGATGATTCAGATTCTTGAGAATATGTTGCGTTGTTGCATCCTTGATTTTCAAGGTAGTTGGAAAAAATACCTGCCATTGGTAGAATTTGCCTACAATAACAGTTTCCAAACAAGTTTGAAGATGCCACCTTATGAGGCCTTGTATGGTAGGAAATGTCGAACTCCATTGTACTGGACAGAACTCAAGGAACATCAGATTCATGGAGTTGATATGATCAAAGAAACCGAAGAAAAAGTTAAAGTGATACGGGATTATTTGGAAGCGGCATCAGATAGGCAAAAATCTTATGCTGACCTGAAAAGAAAGGAAATTGAGTTTCAAGTTGGGGATAGAGTATTCTTGAAAGTATCTCCATGGAAAAAGGTATTGAGATTTGGTCGGAAAGGTAAGTTGAGTCCACGATTTATCGGACCGTACGAGATTACCAAAAGAATCGAACCGTTAGCCTATCGTTTGGTGTTGCCACCCGAAATGGAAAAGATTCATGACGTGTTTCATGTATCCATGTTAAAAAAATACCGATCAGATCCCTCTCATGTAATTTTCCCGACTGAGATTGAAATTCGACCGGACATGACCTATGAAGAAGAACCAGTTAAAGTATTGGCTCGCGAAATTAAACAGCTAAGAAATAAAGATGTGGCTCTTATAAAAGTTTTATGGCAACGACATGGTGTAGAAGAGGCTACATGGGAGCTGGAAGAAACTATGAGGAGTTAATATCCGAATCTATTTCCTGGTAAGACTTTCGAGGACGAAAGTCCCTAAGAGGGGAGAAATGTAACATCTTAAAATAGGGCCTAGTCAGAATAGTGGTTTTGAGACAACGAATCCAACATCAAAATATTTATTTTATGATTATTATGAGGCCTAAAATATGAGTATATGCATGTGTTAAAGTTTTATGAAGAAATTTTAAGTATAAGGTGTCCAATTGGAAATTAGAGACTAAATTGAATAAATTACAAAACTTGGTTTCTAGAAGCAATTCGTATGAAATTGCTTCAGTTTATGAATTAGAAGGTCTTGGAGAGAAATTTTCCCAAATTCTAAATTTTTGGACAAAAATGGGCTTGCATGGATGAAATTTTAAAGAAAAGGCATAAGGGCATTTTGGTCAATTATCATTTTAATGAATTAAAATGGGAAAAATCAAGCCAAAATCAGCCATTTTCTTCTCCATGGCTGCCAAAAATTGAAGAGACACCATAGCTAGGGGTTTCAACATTTTCAAGCTTAATAGTAAGTTCTCCCAAACCCCGTTTTTAACGTTCTTTGTATTTTTGAAATCCTGGTAGCTTGATCTCTCCATTTCTACCCAAATTTCATGCTAGGATTCATGTTCAAAAATTTACCCATGCATGAGTTACTTGTATTTTAATAGATTATGGAGGAATATGAAAGATTAATGTGTGTTAAACATCTTTTTCTAGTCGATTTTCATAAGAAACCCTTATAGGGACCATTTTGCAAAAGATGTAAATGTTTGGTAGAAATGAGAAATTAATGGATAATGTGGGCTACCATAAGAAGGAAAAGTGTTCGACTAGGCTTGGGTAAGGTAGAAAGTGCATGTGCTTCATTATACGAACCTAGGGACTAAATCGTAAAAATGTGAAAGGTTAGTGACAAAATGGTCATTTGGACCAGGGGTAGATATAAAACTCAAAATGTATAATGTGGGGTATTAATGGGTTAATTTTGCTGATATAGACCCCGAGGAACAAATTTCGGACGTCGATCGTGGTAAACGCAAGGTTTCGGAATAACCGAAACACAATTTCGAGAAGAGTACCAGGTAAGTTTGGATAACTTAAAATAAACCCCTAATATGTATAATTGCATGATTTATGAATGCATTATATTTGCATTTATTGATGGCATGAAAATTTATGAAATGCATCTTTGATAATGAATTGTTGATAACCGTCTCAGTTGAGGTTAAAAAGGGAATTCGATGGATAAACCATGTTTTACATGTGGAATGAGATCCTGCATGTGTTGCAGTAAGGATTTAGCCCGGACGGGTAATCCGTGATCTCATGTATAAAAAGGAATCTAGCCCGGACGGTGTTCCTTGAATAATCAAGCCTCCCAAAGAATATGTGTGCACTATGGATTTAGCCAGGACGGGTAATCCGATTAGGGCCTGAATTTAGCCTGGACTGGTAATTCAGATCCCAACTCATTAAGGGTGTTTGTCACTATAAGGGATTTAGCCTGGACTGGTAATCCCAGCATCACCTTACGAGTTCATGATATGGGGAATTTAGCCTGGACTGGTAATTCTGCCATGAAATGTGAGGTTCACGGAAGAGCATATATGTAAAATGATCATTCGTGAGAATTGACGGATACTGGGTATTCCATCGAGATTTCCTAGAAACTCAAAGGGGTTAATATGATGTATGCTAACAAGATGATGAATGATGAACTCATCTATATAAATTACATGATGTTTTGTTAAGTGACTAACTCATTGATTGAGTGCATGTGATAGGAAATCATTTTATAATAGATGATTCCATGATTTAAGTATGGATGTATACTAATTACTCGGTAAGTTTACTTTCCAGTTATTCGAGCTTACTAAGCATGTAATTGCTTACCCCTATCTTTTTCCCTGTTTCACAGAGCTCAAGGACTCGAAAGGATTAGAGGAAAACTGGAGAGTCAACACACTATCAACTAAATAAGCTTTGGTATCAAGACTTTGTTCATTTTGTTCAATGGCATGTATAGTATTTTTGAGTGTTTTGTTATATGTATCATTTGATTTGCCAAATGAAGGCATGTAGAAATATATTTATCTCTTTGTATATAGCCATGAAAGTTGGCTTAATTTAAGTAGGCTATGACCTACGATTTTAAGCATGGTTTTATTTACAAATGATGGGTTGCTATCAATTGGCAATGAGTCTCTTGAACGAGCCAATTTCGGATGGATTAATGCAGCATGGGAACCCATAAACACTAAATGGGAAATAACCTATCATGTATGAAACCAATGATATGAGGTTTCCATACAATGAGTTTTATTAAGATTATTTACAAGTGTAAAATTGTGTTTTCTCTCAAACTTGAAAATTTTTAAGCATAAGAGGTAGAAATGGGTGACTAAAGGCTTGGAAAATAGCCTATTAATGTCCACATGGTTAGATACACAGGCATGTGTCTAGGCCGTGTGAGACACACGGTCCATCCCCATGGGCGTGTGGCATGACCATGTGTCCCCTGCACCTAAAACTTTAAGCTAAATTAGCACACGAGTAGGACACACGGGCATGTGTCTTGGCCGTGTTAATTTAACAGAATGCTCAAGTTTTGGACACGGGATGAGCCCACGGGCATGTGAGTCCACACGGCCCACCTACCCGGGTGTATGTCCCTTTATGTTAAGGAAAAATTTTCTGAGTAGCCCAAGGTAAATTGAACGTGCCCGTATTTGTCCCGCATTCCTCTCCGATATGTTATAGGTCTCGGAGGCCTATACAAGGGACGAGATGTTCATGACTGAAAGGTCTTAAATTCAAATGAAATTTTTTGATCCAAGTTAGTATACTGAAAGTGTAAAGTTCCGGTAATGCCTCGAGCCCTGTCCCGGTGTTAGATTCGGGCTAAGGGTGTTACAGTCGAAGTCGAGCATGAGGCGTTACTTGACTTAACTTACTAATTCGGGCAATAAAATTTTCTTTTAAAATTAATTTATTTACATTCATTCAATACGTCCCTAAAAAGGGCTCTCGAGACCCTAAGACATGCAATTGAAACAGTTCGTGACCTAATCGGGAACATTAAAAATTTTTCGAATACTTAGACAAATCAAAATAATTTATTTCATTATTCCTTGTAAAACAGCCCACCTGCGTCATAGTCGCTAAATAAATCATAACTCAAGTCAAAAAACTCAAAATTTAAATTCATGAATTTTCCCTAAAACTAGACTCATATATTTTCTTACTAATTGTTTTCCAGAATTTTTGGTCTAGCCAATTAGTACAGTTTATTAGTTAAAATTTCCCTTGTTGCACTGTTCGACTACTTTGACCTCTCCTCACTATGAATCAATTTTCTCCCTGTAAAGAATTAAAATAACCATGTTGTTTGTTTCTATTGAAAGTAGATTCACTAAGGAATCTAGAAATATAAACTATAACTCCTAATTATTTTTTTTATAATTTTTAGTTAATTTATAATGTCAAAACAGGGGATTCAAAAATTGCTCAAACCCTGTCTCACTAAAATTCAAATATCTCTTAATATACACTTCTTTTGCTTACTCTGTTTCTTTCATAAGAAAATAGACTCAATGAGATTTAATACCATATTTTATTCATCACCTAATTCCATTTCTACTATTCTTGGTGATTTTTCAAGTTCACATTACTACTGCTATTCAATACTGTTTTAATGCTAATTTCACTTTTTAGTGATTTCTTTGTATTAACTATCATTTAGGCATACAGAACACCAAAACATGTTCTCCATTAGCCATTTCAATAGCTAATCATTATCAAATATTTACATACCATTCTTTAACCATATCATAAGGAAATACACACAAAATGGCTAAGTCCCTATAGATGCCATAAACTAGAACGTTTGTAAACGAAGATACCCATTTGGTAACTTGATAGTCAATAGTGTGAAGTGATCCCCGACGACCTCCAACCCGAGCTTGCTTTTAAATACTCTGAAACATGGGAAAGTGAAAGAAGTAAGCTTATAAAGCTTAGTAAGTTCATATGTAAAATAATAAGCATTAGCAATCAATTTAGCTTACTACTATGCTGTCATAATTTGCTTAAAAAATGTTTAGTTCTTACTTTTCCATCTTACTCATCGGTAACCTTACCAAAGGCTCAGAATACAAAATGCACCTTACTTAATAGCTTGTTTACATACCTGCAACATCTCACTTAACACATGAGTACTCTTTCATAATATAGGCATATTGTCAATCATGTCATAAAGTGTCATAAGCATAACTGAAAACTCATCACTTACTTAATACTTGATAATCTCAATTACTTACAATATCAATATTAAATAAGCCTTAAATGCATACCTGTACTCTTTCTTCATGTTCTCACCTTTTCATTTCTTTGACTTACTCTTTGGATTACTCGGGAACCTTTTCCTTTTTGAACTTATCATTGCCATGTCTTGACATGGTCTTACGTGGTATCCTTGCCTTATGAACTCACCAATGCCATGCCTTGGCATGGTCTTACATGGGACCTTTTCCTTATAGTAACTCATCAATGCCATGTCTTAACATGGTCTTACATGATTTTCTTGCCTTATAGAACTTATCAATGCCATGCCTTGGCATGGTCTTACATGATATCCTTATCTTACCAAATGCCATGTTCCAAACATGGTCTTACATGGTATCCTTACCTTAGTGCCAATACCACATCTTGATGTGGTCTTACATGGAGTCCTTAATCAATGCGGATGCCATGACTTGACATGGTCTTACACGGGATCCTTGCCTTACTAATGCCATGTCTTGACATGGTCTTACATGGCATCCTTAACCATCAATTCCTCCTTAAATGCCATGTTATGAACATGGACTTTTTCTTCAATTCTTCCTTAATTGCCATGGTACAGCCATGGACTTTGAGATATCAATGCCTTGTCATAGCTAAAACATACTTGCTCAAATTCTCAAGGTTAGTCGCATAACTCAAGAATAACAATACTAATAACAATAATTGCTTAATAATAAAATGCTACTCAACTTACATACTTACATTCTCAATCTCATCATATCATCAACTTAACTTATTATGATCAAATTATGCTAGACAATACTTTCTTGTGATCATAAAAAGCCATAATACAAAATATGGTCTTACATATAAACTATACAAGTTCTCTTTCCAATATCGAATTATTATCAAACATATATCATTATATCTGAAACTCAATACTAAAGTATTTATGGCCAAAATATCAATTTATCATTCAAATATGCATAATTAAATGCTTATTAAACATATGAACTTACCTCGATACCGAAACGACCATTATGCCAACTTTCTCGATTTTTGGTTTTTCTCCCGTTCTAGGTCTAAATCTCACTTTTCAGGATCTAAAACATCATATTTTGCTTGTTTGATTAATGTACTATTCAAAACATTCCCTATCTCAAACTTTGGCAAAATTGCAATTTTGCCCCTAAACCTTTGCAGAATTACGATTTTTTCGCTAGGCTCGGAAATTAAAATTTATCCATTTTTCTTATGTTTTATGACACGCTGAACATTTTTCCCTTCTATGGAAATATTAAATTCCCACTCTATCATGTATTTATGAACATTAGGTATTTTTACCTATTATGTCGTTTTCTCGTTTTCACTTAAAATTGCTTAGCAAAAGTTGTTTACCATAATTTCAAGCTTCTTATTCTACCATAAAACATCAAAATAAACACATTTAACCTATGGGTATTTTTCCAAATATGAACCCTAGCATGAATTATTGCTAGAATAAGCTAAATCAAGTTACCGGGACTCCAAAAATGTAAAGAACATTAAAAACTAGGGTAGAACGGACTTACTGTTGAGCTTGGAAAGCTTGGAAACCCTAACCATGGCTTCCCTCATGCTATATTCGGCCTCCATGAAGAAGATGGACCAATTTTGGCTTTATTTTCCCTTTTTAATTATTTTAATTACTAAATGACCAAAATACCCTTAAAGGCTTTTCTTTCAAATTTGTCCTATTCTTGCCCATTTTTGTCCAAACTTAAATATAATGGTCTAATTACTAAATAAGGACCTCCAATTTAAGAACCTAATTCAATTAAATCCCCTTTATTATCTAGAACACACATTTTGCTAATTTTACAATTTAGTCCTAATTATCAAATTAGGCACTTATACATAAAATTTCTTCACGAAATTTTCACAAAAATATTCAATCAATGAATAAACCTTAAAACTTAATCAGAATAAATTTTTTTGACCCCGAATTTGTGGTTTCGTAACCACTATTCTGTTTAAGCCCTATTTTGGGATGTTACAGTAGTTGATAACTCTTGAAAGAGTTATATTTCAAACCTCTAAGTTTGATTAAATGCATGTACTTAAGTAGATATATTTTCATTTTTAGGGTTTTTTAGAACATTGTATAATAACGCTTGGATTGTATCCTAAATGCCATTTCATGTTACTTTTACTGTTGGGAAGAAAGTAATTGGTTGTTGTATGCAGCAGATGCAGGAAGGATGGAGAAAATGAGAAAAAGGAGGAAGTGAATAAAGGAAGTGAAATATTGTCATGGAAAAAGGTTGGATGATTGCCAACACAAATGTCATGGCAATTCCAGGAAAATGCTAATGCAATACTCAATCCTCGTCATTCTTAGTTAGATGCATGTGTACTAGATAAATCCACCTGAAAAAGAGAGAGAAAAGTGTGTGCTGGGAGATGGACCTACCCTATAAAAGAGGAAAGAGAAAGGAAAGAAAAAAAGAGGAGAGAGGAATACATGGGGATTTTACATGAGGATTTTGAAGGGGGATTGAGAGAACAGTTTTCTCTCCAGAAAATCTTGTGAAAAATTCTAGAGAAAAAGGAGAGTGTAGCAGCCTAAAAGTTGAGTAAAGACACAAGGAAAGGGACGAGCAATCAGCCCTGGGTCTTGAACGATTCAACAACGTCAAAGTGAAAGATGGAATGGCGAAAGCTTCCTGCAATTCTACCTACATTCTATTAATTGATTTATGTGATTTCTAAACTGTTAATGACGATGTTGAATGCTATTCTGATTTTGGATTTTAAATCCCAACCCATGAGCTAATTTCATTTGGGTTAAAATTACTGGATTTATCTTGACACATTTAATGTTCATGGTGATATTTTGAGTATATTTACTATTGTATTCAGTTTGGATTATTTTAAATATATGCATACAAGCTCTAGACATGGTTGAATGCATGGTATATTCTTAGACTTGATTTAATATTGAAAAAGGTTAAATAAGTTGGATCATAATTGAATAATACGAGCGAGTACTTGAACGAATACTCGTAGCACTCTAGACATAGAGTTGTGATCTGTACAGAGTAAGGAAGAACATTGTTAGGTATTGTTCTTAAGACTTGTAGACATACAAAGACTTAGAATGATAACTTTAATTCTAACTCTCGAAAGAAGCAGAATGCAGTAGTTATACTCTAAGCAGTAATTTGGTTAAGATTTTGCCATGACATTATTATGTTGTTAAGATATAATCCAAGTAATTCCAACCTTCCTATTCAACAACATCAATTCTTTCAACTATGTCTCATAGAATTGCCATAGCATTTTATTCATTATTGATTTTTATATTTTATACATTAATACTTCAATGTCGCCATCACTGTGATCGAGACAAATAACTCGAAAAGCTCTTGATACTAGTTTGTAGAAACTAACGTCGATAATGGAAATATAGAGCGACCGTAAAGCAATAAGAAAAAGAAAAAAGAAAACACACAAATTTTACATGAAAAACCCTTTCGGTAAAAAACCACGGGTAGAGGATAAGAAAATTCACTAATGTCGAATTCGAATGATGCAAGAGGAGTTTATACTACATCTATTTATAGGTTAAAAAACTTTATTCTAATCAATGTAAAATAAAAAAAAAAGTATAGTTCTATATGGTTTTTACTTTTATTTTATTTTACCACTGTATTTTATATTAACAAGGATTCAAGTCACTCAACTTTAGCAGTCCCAGACCTGATAAATGTGAATTCTAATACCTGGAAGTCCAATGTGTTGAGTAGATTGTTTGACAAAGATCAGGTAAATAGAATCTTGTCCATTCCGCTATCGAGGTTCGCGCAAGTTGATGAATTTTTGTGGCAGGAGGATAATACATGAGTCTACTCGGTGAAGAGTGGATACAAGTGGCTCATGGCCAAGGACAGGGGTGCAACAGGAATTGATGACACAGATCAAAATATAAAGTTAAGAGCTTTTTACACGAGACTATGGAAACTTCATGTTGCTAGTAAAATTAAGATTACAATATGGAAAATTGCTAATAACTTTATGCTTACTCTAAGTAATCTTGTAATTTGAAGAGCGATAGCGGGGAGCTGTTGTCCGATTTATTGTGGAGCTGAGGAGCACTACAGCAAAACTGACTTTTAGCGGCATTTTTTTAGGCCTTTAGTGGCGCTTTTAAGTGCCGCTAAAACTATTTGCGATGTTTTTACAAGCGCCGCAAAAAACGTCACTATTGCTAAAGCCGCTAAAGTTTGCGGCTTTTATTTGAAAAAACGCCGCTAAAAATCATGACTTTTAGCGGCGCTTTTCCCACAAACGCCGCTAAAGGTCATGACATTTAGCGGCGCTTTTACCACAAACGACGCTAAAGGTCATGACTTTTAGCGGCGCTTTTCCCAAAAATACTGCTAAAGGTCATGACTTTTAGCGGCGTTTTTTCCCACAAACGCCGCTAAATGTCATAAATTCAAAAAAAAATTATAAAATATTATAAAGGTCATGAAAAATATAAAAATAATATCCATGATATAAATATAAAAATTTTCTATTAAAATTCATTATCAAATTAAATTTTCTATTAAAATTTTAACTTTAAAACTAAATACAAAAATAATTGTACAAAATCTTATAACTACAAGCCCGCATCCAAACAATCAAATGAAGTTTCAAATTGAACATTCAATTCAATCCACCAACAGTCCCTGATAATATATCTGTAAACAAATAGTGATATAGTTACATTCAAGAGAACCAATAATATCCCTGATCAATTCGTCTCCAAATATTTTCTCAAAAATTTGAGCACTATTAAGCAAAACTGTAAGATATCCAATAACATAAATCATGGGTCCATGAATCAGTCATAAATACAAGCACATTTTAATAAAGAAAAAGAGCATTTAAGAGAAAAAGTGTACTAACTTATCCCCTAGACTATTTTAAATATCATGTGAAGACCATCCATATTTTCCAAGTCTTCACAAATTCGAATAGCTCCACCACTTACGGAAAAAATCTTGTCTGCATTGAGATCAAACTCAATTTAGCACGTCCGAACATTTAGAATTAACACAATAGAAAGTCAAGACAGATACTAAACCATAAGTTTGAAACAAAAACAAAGAAAACCAGAAACCAAATAATAGAAAGCATAGGAAAAAATTAAAAATAACCAAGAAATAAAGCTCATAGTTACATGTAGAAGAAATATGCAACATGTTTGATATTTCTCCCATATGACATGGAAGATCACCGAGAACACAAAAGCTCGAGATTTGAGAAGCGGAGGAAACCAAATTATTACCTTGATAGCACAACCACAATCGATAACTTAATGTGGTGAATACCAACATTATCAATGGTTAAGTAACTGGCAGTTAACCACCGAATACTAAACTATACAAGATCTACATATAGAAGATATTAACATGCATAAGCAAGGTTTTCAAAGAAGCATACATCATTCAATATTAGTACTATCACCAGATCGATCAAGCAATGCCACTCTCGATCCACAGTCTGCGAAAAATGAAAAAAATATTTAAATAGGTATACCGAAAGGACTAATTTGAAGAAGCTTTCCAAAAAATATAAGTAGATCATACAGAAAATATAGAAACTACTAAAAGAAAACAAAAATAGACAACCTACTCCAGATTACAAGTAATTATAACATAAGTGAAATAATTATAATCAAGACTAGCATAAAATAAATAACAACTTCAAATAATAAATAAGGAAGAAAATCATTGAGTGAAAACTTTCAATATGTTTGAAAAGGAAAGAACTCCAGAATCACACCAAGCAACAAAATAAACTTAAATGAATGTAATCTAGAAAACGACTTGTTCATTAGAACCTTGAGGATTATTGCGAGTAGAAAGCTCCACAGTGGAAACTCCTCAACTCACTATTTATTGAGTGAAATGTTTCACCTACGGTAATAATATATGAGACAATTATTATTCATCAGGGTATCTCAAAATTGCTCAATGACAAGTTCGATACTGTGCCTAATATAAATACATTGCATACTCTAAGAAAACAATCATTCTGTGCATCATGGCTGAAGATATGGCCACTAAACAAAAGAAGCCTGTTTAATAACGGTTTGCCTACATCTAAGGCAGAAGACAAATACATTATTTGATTAACAAAACTAATTCTCTTTACAAATTTTCCAGTTTCTAGAACTTAAGTCTTTGTTTGGACAAGATTGACTAAGGGAGTTAACCATTTACAGAGATCTAATGTTTAATCAACTTCAGTGGAGAGTTAACTTCAAGGGTTTCCAAAAAAACAAACTTCCTGTTGAGAGAACTGAAATGTATATTTCGTTGCACATTACAGATCTGGTCCCTGTGATAGAGAAAAATGATTAGTAGAGGGGTGATGAAAGGGAAATAAAGGTTGATGTCATAAACTTCTAGCACAGTGAACTGTAAGAAAAAGGATATAAAATTTGACCATCCAATTGCATTCAATGCGGATGAAACAACTTATAAACATTACTTACTATATGTAAGAGCATCCTGTGTTCTCTTGAAAACTAAGGGCTAATTCTGTAGAATACTCGGAGTCTCTCCATGATATGATTGTATCTAATGATAATCACACATATCATGAAATCAAACTGATATTTTAACAAATGACAAAACTTGCTATTAATGAAAGCAGAAGAATACCTTCTTGTTTTCTATAAATGTCATCAGGGCAGATACGGTGCACAAGCAATGTCTCGTTGTCCTCTTGATCAAAAACATACAAAGCCAGCTCTTCTGATCTCTGAAAAATAATATAGGCATTCATTTAAAAAGAGAAGGCATTTTTATCTAAATAATTTATTTTCGAAACCAAATCTAGCATATCCATATTCAAAACAAAAAAAATCTGAACCAGATAAGAGAATTGAACAGACCTCCAAATAATCAACAGAGACATGCCCAGTTCCTTGATCATCCCATTTACCATCCTCATTCAAACGATAGACCTTAACTCTCTGAATTTATACGTAAATAATTTAACCAAAAAAAAAGGAAAGAAGAGTTAAATAGCATTCAAAGACTCATACAAAATTCAAGAAACAAACATCGAGACTGAAAATGGTGTTGATGCGGTGTATCGAGGATATCATTAAAACACTGACCGTCCCACAACATGAAGTTAGACCTTAAGTCGCTATCTCGAGCCATTCTACTCATAAGAATATATGATTTTCTTATGATTTGACCCAAAATGTAGAAAATATTTAAATAGCATTCCCAAACTCATTGGTAAAAGTCTACCACACTAAACAATGATATCATTGCATAGTCCCAGTAACATAAAGTTAGACCTTAAATGTTATTTAAACCATCCCACTGACAATTAGTCCCAGTAACATAAAGTTAGACCTTAAATGTTATTTAAACCATCCCACTGACAATGAGGAAAACTTTTTATTGTTTTCCCGTCTACCACAACAACCCCCAAAATGATAATGCAATCATCTAGGAGTATGAACTATGGCACAAAAAGTAACAGAATACTAAAATCTGATACGAAAATTAGCATATCCATACAGGAAAAAAAATTTCCCTTAAAAAAGCAGAAGCATATAATAGTGTATTGATATTGCAAAACAGGATAAAATCCCAATTAACTAGAAACCTAACCAAAATAAGCATGATGACAGGTGCAATGAATTAGTACTCATTTCGAATAGTTGGTACAGTTGCATACATCCTTTGACATAAACTACAGTAGTCATACTCCAAAAGAATCATAACTTATTCCAAGTTTCTTGAGCGTAAAATTGATTAAAGGCTACAACACAGCCCAGAATGCATTTCAGACCCATATTAAGCACCCGAATCGGGGGGGGATTCCATGGAAAAGCACAAAACATAAACTTCAAATCGATTTCTCTAACACTCAAGAAAAAGACAATCGCACCCCACTTGAAGCTAATTCACTTCTCCAAACACTTGAGACCAAAACCTAATGACTAATACTATGGAATTGATAAAAGAGTCACACCTTTACCTATAAAGCAAAAATAATTCAAAACTAATTGAAAGATTAGAACTTCACTTTGTAAATTCACATATCATTTCTCAATAAAAAGAAGAAGCTATAATTAACACCCTAACTCATCCTAGTAGTGAAGTAGCAAAAGTAAAACAAAATTCTAGGGCCCAGAGGAGAGAGATATGAACTGACACAGAGTGAATTGGAGTTGCCTTGGGATTTCTCTTGGCGCCCATCGAAGCTTCTCGGTCTCTGGTTCTGAAAACTTTTCGAATCCCAAATAATCCCGTGGAATCGTCAAGATTGAAAATTCGAAGTTAAAATTGAGAGATTAGAGGGAAGACCTCGAATTAGGGCTTTTGGGAAACTAAGAAGAGAGAGAAAAGAGCGGGCACTTGAAATAATAGGCGGGAGAGAATAAGAATTTCTTTTGGGAAGGGGATCAATAGAAAACCCTAACCGCCATTAACGTAAGCTGAAGAAACCTTAATTTTTCCTCTCTTTACTCTCTTTGTCTCTCTTTTCTTTCCTTCTTTCTATTTTCTGTGTTAAGAGCTTGTCGTTCCCCGGCCTTCGATGAGTGAAAAGGAAAAGAAAAGGAAAAAGAAAATAATAAATAATTAACAATTGAAAATTGAAAATTTGTTGTTTTTAAACATATAAACAATTGAAAATAATTGGGTTTATTTTTGTGTTTAATTACGTATTTGCTTTCTGGTAATTTAAATTTATTTTCTCTTACCTATATTTTTTAACCCGGCAAATCCAATGTTTCAAATATTACTCACAAAAAGCCAGTTACGGATTTAACGGTTGTCATTTGTGTCAAAATTAAAATTTTAAAATTCAAAAAGTATAGGGACCAAGAATGATCTAATTGGATAACATGAACTCAAACTACAACTTTACGCACAATACAAAGACTAATAGCGAATTTAACCTAACATATATAATTGCTATCATTTGAGTGATCATGAGTAAAATTTTAAATTTTGAAAAGTACAAAAGATAAAATTGATCGATTTGAAAAATACAGGACTAAAACTAATCAAATTAAAATATAAGGACTAACTTTTAAGTTTAAATTTCACTTAAATAAATTAAGTGTAGAGGAATTAATTTGAATTGAATTATTTTAATATATCAAAATATTTTTAGATTAAATCTTAAACCATTTAATATATATATATATAAAGTTTATCTATTATCTCTTAAATAATTTAAACTATAATCATATGTTTAATATATTCAAATTAATATTATCTCTTTTACAATTATATAAGAAATCGTTTAATATATAAATTAAAAATACTAATTAATTTAAACCCTAAACCTCTTAACCTGTATCCCATAAACACTAAACCCTAAACCTTTAACCCTTAACCCCAAACCCTTACACCTTAAACTCCAACCCTAACCCTTAAACCCTGAATCATAATCCCTAAACCCATAATTCATCATAAACCTTCAAATACTAGTTAACTCCTAAACCTTAAACCCTAAACTATATATCTTAAACCATAGTTAACTCATAAACCTTAAACCCTAAACCATATATCTTAAACCATAAACCTTAAACTATAATGACAATTAATTCAATATTTTAAATTCAATACTATCTCTTTTACGATTATATAAGAAAATATTTAATATATTGTATAACCATAAATTTTAATAATTATTGTTTTAGGGGTTATAGATTAGTGTTTATGATTTTTTGGGGGTTTAGGGGTTATATGACTTTTAGCGGCGTTTTACCAAAAGCGCCGCTAATGCTCTTGTTTTTAGCAGCATTTTACCAAAAGCGCCGCTAATGCTTTTATTTTTAGCGGCGTTTTACCAGAAGCGCCGTTAATGCTCTGGTTTTTAGCGGCGTTTTACCAGAAGCGCCGCTAATGCTCTGGTTTTTAGCGGCGTTTTACCAAAAGCGCCGCTAATGCTCTTGTTTTTAGCGGCGTTTTACCAGAAGCGCCGCTAATTCTCTGGTTTTTAGCAGCGTTTTACCAAAAGCGCCGCTAATGCTCTATTTTTAGCGGCGTCTTTTACTAAAACGCCACTATTGCTCTTTTTTTAGCGGCGTTTTACCCAAAATGCCACTATTGCTCTGTGTTTTATAATTTTTGCGGCGTTTTTTGATAAAACGCCACTAAAAACACCGCTAAAGCCCTATTTTCCTGTAGTGGAGATGGTTTAGCATTTGTTCCGCTAGTGTCCAGTCACGATCCAAGTTCTACGAGACTTGAAGGTGTCATTTTCCTCCTCCAACTATGAAAACAATTAGAGATGCTAGTTAGCTAATGAGTTCATAAACTATACGTTGGACACATGTAAACTGTGAGTGGTCACTTTCTAGGCTCTATTGTTTAATCAAAAAAATATCTATTATGAAGGAGTTAATCAAAATGTGAATGACATAGTTGTGTTTGCAAAATCATACATGCAAGAGGTTGAGAATTTGGAAGAAGTGTTACCACAATTTTAACAAGTACACATTACAGAGGGACAACTAACAGGAACTTCAATGAAGGTAGATTTTGATGCCACTTTTAACCAGTTAACAAAGAAGGCAACGATTGGTATTTTAGTTAGAAACAATGAGGGGTTAGTGGTGGCCACGGGTAATTACCCCTACGAAAATGTGGCAGACTCGACGGCAATAGAAGCAAGGGCGTGTCTCAGTGCAGTGATTCTGATGGAGGAGTTAGGGTTTTGAGAGGTGGTGGTTGAGGGAGACACCTTGATTGTCATAAAGAAACTAAGGGCCGCTAAATATGGTAAATCGGTTATTAGTGCTTTGGTAAAGGATATTAAAGTTAGGGCTAATAATTTAGAGTCAATGGAGTTTAGATTTATACCTCATCAAGGGAATCGTGTAGCACATATGCTAGCGGAAGAGGGATGAAGGTTCGGGGAGCCGGCCTGGATATGGATAGAGGAAGCTCTGGGTGGGTATAAGTAGAAGCAGAATGGGATTGAAGGGTTATGCTAGTGTTACGGGGCTAGACCTTTCGTCTTACAATCCGTGCGGCCTTAGGCGATCCGCTCTTCCAAACTCGCCTAATTCAGCCTTTACTCAAGTGAGGATTCCTTAAGAACTCCTCCAAGGCACCAAATTGAAAAGCGGAAGCGATTTATGCCAAAAGAAGCAACCAAAAGAACAACAGAAAAAGTGCTCACAAAGTGTTTTAGTAAATGCTCACTATTCTCTTATTCACAAAGAATAATGAAACAATGAATGGAGTGAGTACAAATGAGAGGGAGGCTCTCTATTGATTCTTGAGCTCCCCCAAAATCGACGGTCAAGATACATTAACATCGACGGACAAGATTAACCATATCCCATGATTTAAGGGATTTACAAGATATTGCCATATCAAATCCTATCTAATCTTTACAAGATATAATTTCCTCTATCTTTTAAGATTAGTTACCATAGTTGCCTAAGTTGCCATATCTTCGCTATCTGGCCAATCAGGCTTCAATTTGACAAGCTTCTCTAATAGTTCCTTGAATTGAGCCAGCTCTCGTGGGCCAAATGATCCCCATCTAAACAATAGACCTCCATCAGATGCATTTGGTGCGATGGTCACGGGCTTTGAATTCTGACCCGTGACACTAGAACAAGGTTGAGTTGATTTTCTAGTACTGAAGGAATGATTATTTTAGGACTCCGAGGCGATTAAGTTAGAAGGAGTGAGTTGGGGGAAATAGTTGAGATGCCATCATCGTGGGATGCGGAGATCATAAGCTCGATTTTTCAAGAATGGTGGTGGTTAAATGCAATATTTTGTGGAGGGCCGTTTCATATTTCAGCTATTTAGGTCGTGTTTTTTTTGTTTGGTTTCCAATTTGTTTAGGTTAGTTTTTGTTTTTTTTACTTGCTTTATTGTTTTTCTCTTCTTTCAAGAACTGTGTTATGGCATCGTCTCGTTTTGCCAGTCGTTTACAACGATTGATGGATGTAACAGCTCTTTCATTTTACTAATGATTACCGGCTGGTTTATATAAATATATATATCAAATAGATGAGAGGTTAATTCAACTCAAAGGCTAAAATATCTCATTGTTATCTTAAAACAGTAAAAATGATACTTTACAGACGACGGTGCTTTTGAACATTCAACAAATTAAACCAACATTGGTTTAATTTTTCCTGCACAACCACATGTGGAAACTGTAGCTAATTTAAATTTTTACGAAGGATGTTGACATATATAGGACAAATGAAAAGTAGGGGAAAAAGATGTCACCTATAAAGTAAAGCAACAATACAAAATAATGAGGTCATTCATAGGGGAGTGATGAATATGAGAAGCAATAAAATATATACAATTGTGGTGTTTTGGGTTGATATATTTAACAACATTTTCCACATGTTCTACAATCGCAATACCTGCCCAGAAATCTAGAAATTGGAGCAGACATATCTAGGAAAATGACGAGTTTATTTCGTGGAATTTTAAATTATGTTTCATGATAAGATTACATGAATACTTAATTAATGGAATGTAAAATTTTAGTAAAAGTAAGAAAATCCACTTACGATAGTGGTTGATGATGAAGCCCTTTCAACATCTCACCACATAGGTTGTTGCTAGCAATACAAAGCCAACAAGTGGAACATAATTGAATTGTTACTGAAACGTCATAAATAAATTTGATGCGAAATATTACATGCTACAAATAATAAAACCAATTTATATATTATATTTTTTCAGCTAGCTTTATATATGATACAAAATGTTCTTATCTTAAAGAGTTTATATAAATAAATGAATACTTTAAATATAATTATAAAATAAATAGTACATAGGTACACGAATTGTCAAATGGAATAAATAAATTTTTCTCAAATTATTTAATTTTACTTTAGATTACTCATGCTATGATATGCTTGTTACTGTTTCTTTTAACAAAAGTAAAAGTTTCATATCCATATTTATATTTATTTTTGGATAGAAAATATGTTTAATGTTTTTATACATATGTATTATATATATATATACACTTTAAACTGCCAAAAAATATTTAGGTATTGAATAATAGGAAGACAGACCATCATCCATTTCAAGCATCTCGTTCGAAATTCTCATAAAATTTGAATAAAATTTTAGTATTGAATAAATTTAGGTATTGAATTTGCAAAACTTCTTTATTTTTATCTGAAAATTAAGGGTAATTTTTCCTAAACTTTGTATTCCATCTAAAATCCTAAATTACTTAATAAAAAGTCGTAATAAAATTATATATTATACTACATGATGATCGTAATATAAAATTATAAAATAGTTAAAATATTAAAATTTGAGCACGTAATTTTATTTCTAAATATAACATTAGTGACTGTAATGTTACATTTGACGAGTGAAATACATGTTAATATTGTATTTGCGAAGAAAATAGTCCAAAGCGGCATCATTTTAAACGTGAATAAATTTTTCCATTTCAGAAAATGAGAGGTTCTTTAAAGTTGAAAAAGTAATAGTAAAAGTGGGTTCGTTGTACTTGCCAAGAATTTTGCGAGGAGATAATTATTTTTTGGATTGTAATTTCACTTTTAACGTCGACTAATTACCGCGTACAAGCAAGTGTACATACATAGCCTTAATTTCAAAGGAAAAATCATTTTCACTTTTGACAACATATCCTGATCGATATCTGGAGGTAGGCCAAGAGTTATGCACTTCATCGTAAAATGATAATATAAGTTAAAAGTGTAAAAACATCCTTAAAAAGAAGTCAAACTTGATATTATTTTGGTTCTGGTTTTGAGAGAAAAATGTTAGATACAAATGAATTGTGTTATGTATATGTGTGGTTGTTGTTTAGAATTTAAGAGGATTATCTTAAAGAAAAAGAAAGATTAAAATAAACAATTGAATGTGACAAAACATGCCTCCATAGCTAGTATTAGAGATACGGACCTGAGATGATCCGGATAGTTGCCGCTACCCAGATTGGTAATTAGAAACACAGCCATTTGATTTCATCTCTCATTCTAATATTATGTTGCCATTACACATATATGATACCAAAAAATTTCCAAACCATAGATATATATATATATATATATATATATATATATATGAAACCTAACCGACGCAAGAATTGGGAAAATAACTCGAATTTTATGGGTTCTGATTTGATCCATTTTTATAGGGGTAACCTTTTTTTCTTTTTCTTTTTCTTTTTTTTGAGTTTACAGGAAATGAAATCACAGCCGTTGAAGTTTATGGTGGTATTTTCTTCCTCCAAGATTTGGTAAAGGTTTAACAACTTATCACCCATCACAAATTGCCACCTCGGATTTATGTTTCTTTTCCCTACTGATTGCACTCACAGGAATTCGGATACGTACTGCATAATCTCAGGGTCATTCTCAACCCCCAACATGGTGTCAGGGGCCAAAACAACCTCCAAATCAACGCTCCCGTTCCCATCTCTCCCAGGAAAGGCTGAGATCTTCCCATCAAACTTGTTGGCCCTACCACTCCTCACCGCCAAAGGTCGCCCCCACCCAAAATCATTATTGTACATTGGGAATCTGGGAGAGCTCCCCATGGTGATTGATGCACCGTCAGCGTTACCCAACGGGAACAACCTCGGCTGCTTCTCCCAATCCGCTACACCTTTCCGCACCGTATCATTGTTATGCGCCACCACGTTTTTATGCAGTATATCGGCGGCCCAGCTCAAGTCCTTTCCCAGCAACTCACCTGCTGAGGCGAAAGTCGGAATACTCTGAATAGCGTTTCCGAAGTAGTACGGCTCCAGCTTTGGGTCCAACCTGTGGCGGCAATTCACCGCCATCCTAAACGTCGTCGTTTTGGTTGGCTCCAATTTCCTGGCCCGGGTCACCGACCTCCAAAGCTGAGCACAGAGTGATTGAAAGGACGAAATCTCATCATTATTGTTTCTCACTTTACCGTTAGTTTCCACGTTAACGGATTTCCAACTGTCGTTACAGAGCTTGCCTAAGACTTCGGAATTCGTTTGTTTAGTTAATAAACAACCGTAATTAGCTCTGTATTTAAGTTTTAAAATCGCTTCTCTGCTGAAATGAAGAATCCTTTCCCTCAACGGCTCGTCGCCGGCGAAAGTAACAGTGGGTCCTCCGGGAGGGAATTTAAGCACGGCTTGGGAATTAAACACGGTGTTCCGACCAAAATCGGGAGATTTCGATATTTTTAAAGCCCCTTTGGTGATCTCAGCGAAGGTGTTGAAAAAGTGCCAGAATGAAGTCCCATCGGTCACAGCGTGATTCACTATACACCCAATAAAAACCCCGTCGGCCAACTCGGTTACTTGAACTGCAGCTAAGGGCTTGAAGTGGCCTGAGTAACTAAGTGTCTTGTCGAATGTGAAAAACTGTTTGACACAATCGGAGACATCGCCAGGGACCAAAACGTTGTGAATGGAAATATTGGGGGATTTCACAACGAGGAAGTCAATGCCGGCATCGTTGCAGGTGATGTGGACGTGACCGTCGGGGTCAGTGGTGAGACGACCAGCCAAAGGAGGGAAGTAGGAGAGAGTAGTGGACAGGGATTGTTTAAGGAAGCACACGAGGTCGTCGAACGAATAAGGAGGAGAAGTGAGCAAAACCCCTTTTTGAATGTACTGACATGAAAGCATAGGGATGTCAGAAACCGAAAGCTTTAAGGTTTTGATGTCAGATTTTTGGTCTGGGGAAACCGTGCATCTAGACACAAGAGTAAAAGAAGGTGAAGAAGGCATGGTGATATATAGTAGTGTTTTTGTTTTCCAATGTCTGAGCTGATCAATAGTAGCTGAGGAAGAATGGTCGAGGGAAAGAGGGATTTATATAGGAGAAACAAAGGATTTAAGTTCATGAACTTGGCGCAAAAAAGGAGGTTTGGTGGTAGTTGTTTATTTGTTTATTTTATTAATTAATTTTTTTCTCTCTTATGTCTTTCTCTCCCTAAATCCATTTGTTTATATATTATAGATATTTTATTTCTATCTATTTGGATTTGTCGGGATAGATTTATAAATCTATATCTCTCGTTTCATTGTCGAAGTGTCGACCCTAACTAGCACCTGTAATAACCGCAACTGCTCATGAAGAAAAAATAATGGACCGGCCAATTTTGCAAAGGTTAATTTAGGCGATTATGCTAATCATCTAACCTCACTGCATTAATTAAAATTTTGCCTACTCATTTCAGGTCAAAAGTTAACAATCTTCACCCAATTATTGCTAAATCCTTTTTCTTTTGTTATTGTTCCCCCCATTTTCGAAACTTGGATAAGATTCCATACTCTCATCACAACTTCAGTGCTCCTGTAATCATTAATAATTTCTTTGAGAGTCTATGGATCATCCAATATGCTAGGTAGCTTAATTATGCGATTCTAGAAATAATGAGAGCCGCACACAAAAAGAGGCAATACCACAAAATGTTTTTGACCAGGATATATACCCCATAATTTCTTTGCTCCGTAGGGGATCATCCCACCCAAGGTTCCTTTCGAAAATTTGATTAGTAATTTATACATTAAGCGATTCACATGACAATGTCCGAGAGCTGCTAGTAGCGATTTTGGTGTATTTAGAGAAGAATGGATTGGCCCATGCCGCCCCTACGATAGCCGCTCGGCAACCAACTAAATAAAAATATTAACAATGTGTTTGTGTGGCGCTTTACAGGGGGTAAGACCTGGACACAAACAAATCCGACAGACTCAGATGGCATTAAAACAAAACTGAACATTCATTCCATGTCAAATAAGCGACAAGATGAGCTTGTCCTTTCCCGTAGCTCTCTCCACCATCCCATTGAATTTTCATTGCTTTGCATTGGTCTACTAATTTTCAGTCAAGACCAGCGTGCTCAATGACTAGTGCGAGAAGTGAGTGGTGAGGCAACAAGCAAGGCTGGCTGCTTGCGATGGTTCCTATATACTTGTTACCAAATTGAAACTGGTGTAATCCTTGACGTGCTGCACAGTGCCTAGCACTGGGCATCACTTCCACATCCATTTTGCAGTCAATGTGAGGTCCTTTTGGACCTTTTTTGATTAGATAAAGACTGGGCCACTATGTAGAGCACGAGTTTCCGAATAGAAAATAGAAAGACATGACAAAGAACAGCAAATGCAAACTAATATCATTAACAGGTCCCTTTTCGATATTTTTGGTTCCTTACGCAAAATAATAAAATAGGGTTTTAGATTCTTTAAAAGTTGGATAAAATTTTTTTTAGGTCCCTTCAAAGTTGGTAAAAAAAAATTTTGGGCCCTTAAAAGCTAAAAAATTTTTTGGGTCCTTAAAAGTTGGTATTTTTTTTTTTTGACCTTTAAAAATTTTTAAAAAATTTCCTTAAAAACTAGAAAATAATATTTTGGACTCCTTTCAGCCTCGAGTCCTAGGTAGCTACACCTCCAAACAACCCCTAAGGTTGGGCCTGATCATCAAATAAATAACAGCTCATTGGTTCTGGTTATGAAATTGAAATTAATTTTCTTAGCAACCACTTATGATTGGAAATATAATTCAACAAATATTAAATGAATAAAAGTTGTAATAGTTGATTCAACAGTTCCTTGAATCGAATATGTAATGTGTCCGTTAGTAGAAATTTATATCAGAGCATTTTTTTTTCTTGGTCAGTACGTATAAGTACATAGTTAGACTGCACATTGTGAATTAACTGAGCCAAGTTGATTCCAAATCCGAATAAGATCAATTTAGATTTTAAAATTTTTAGATCATTTTGAATTTGAATAATTTTGATTTTGGATTAATTTCATATTTAAATATGAGTTTTAAATTGTTTCACAACAAGGAAAATATTTTTTAACAATTAAAAGACTACTCATGACAGTGCTTGCCACAGTGCTATTAAGCATTCAACAAATTAAACCAACCCATATGAACATTGTTTGAACTTTAACTGCACACCTACATGTGGAAAGCATAGCTAATTGAAATTTCTACAAAAGATGTTGACATATATATGATAATAAAAAAAGGTCGGGAAAAAGGGGGGTCACCTATAAAGTAAAGCTAAAATACAAAAAAAAAAAAGGGCCATGCACAGGGAAGTGATGAATATCATAACCAACAAAATATATACAATTGTGGTGTTTTAGGTTGATATGGATCATCAAGATTTTTCACATGTGCTACAATCCCAATATCTGCTTCCAAGAAAGCTCAAAATTGTAGCAGACATATCCAGGAAGCTGATCAACTTAGTATTGTCTTTGCCAAGAAAGTGCTTCAAAGCCTAATTGTTTTGACTAAGTACCTATGCCATCATTTTAAACGTGAATCACTTCTTACATTTCAGAAAATGAAAGGGTTCCTTAAAGTGGCAACACTAAAAGTAAAAGTCGAAACCCTTTGATCTCACTAGGAATTTAACAACCTCAATTTTGTCATTAGATTATTATTTTTTGGATTGTAATTTCACTTTTACTCTCGTGTGTTTATTGATTACTTACCATGTGCAAGCAACATACAGTTATCATGTCATATCATTATAAACAAAAAAAAACTAAATGTAGAAACGTAGCTAAATCTATCAATATGTTGAAAATTTCATGTTATGTAATTTTAATTTTTCTAATTAACATACAAGTATTTTAGAGAAAGTGACTCTCTTTTCTAGAAAAGGGATGTTAGAAAAATTATGAGTGTGTAATTCAAAGATCATAACCCTAATATATAACTTTTGTACATTACCCTTAATTTCTAATCAATCCATCATCAATTAGAAAATACTTGTAACACCTGAATTCGACTTGATCATCGGGTTTGAGTTACCAAATGCTACATTCGTTGTCGAAGCAACTACTGTAACACCCCTTACCCTTATTCGACGTCGGAATAGGGTACGAGGCGTTATCGGACATAAACTCAGACAATCTTACAAAATCGAGACATGAATTTTCGTCCAAATTTAAAACTTTTCATTCACATGCATATCATCCCTTATGTGGGACCACGAGGGAAAAAACATACATCGAGGGTGGTTTGGGACTGAACCGAAAACTTTCAGAACTTTTACCAAAAATTTCGTATGTTGGGAGTCACACGACTGTGTGAGTAGGCCGTGTGGTTGCACATACACACATTCCATCATCAAACATCCATAGCCACAACACATTCCATCACATACACACAACAATCAACCATATTACAATTGCATAAACACATGTATGCATAAACAATTAGGTTTACAACCCAACAATCAATATGAGCCACATCTCATGGCCTCATACAAATTGAACCACAAGCCATTCTAGGCCAACTCATTTGGCCACATTTACAATAACATAATTACTCAAAAGAAAAAGTCCCTATACATGACATAGACTCAAACTACTTGAATTCATCAAGACCCGTGGTGATAGCTTGATATTGTGATGGCTTCTTCGGTGATTTCCAACCCGAGCTAGCTAAATTAACCTATAAGAGATGGGAAAGTAAGGGGAGTAAGCTTTAGAGCTTAGTAAGTTCATATGCAAATAATAAACAATTATTAACGATAATTTATTTTACCCATCCATACGAACATTATTAATACAAATTGTATTAATTCTCATGATTACCACTTACTCGTTCATAATGCTTACTCTTTTATCTTATGAATACCATTTACATGCCTTGGCATAAGCCTAACCACCATAGTCTCTCCAATATAACTTATCACATTATTTAACAAGTTATTCCCATCCTCTTAATCACATGCACATTATTTATGAGTAATCATAATTTCAACATATAGTTCGACCACCTTTCACTTGTCTAAGCTCATATCTTACTATATTCTCATAATGACTTCATTCGGCAATTATGCCCGTTTTTCTTTTCCTCATATCCAATGAAACGCAGTTTAAATAAATGAATCGTAAAATATCACAAATCAATTAGGTTCCTAAGCCTATAACATGATTATTATCAATCTTAACATGCATCCATTCATCATGAATGTAGATCATTTGTCACAAGGTTATCAATATTTCACAAGTATACTTGTTCATGTACATTCTCACCAAGAATTCATCATATGCTAAATTCACTTCACATGAGTTCTGTGTACATACCTGTATCATTCGTAATATAGTCACATACTTTCTCGTTCTTAACATACCCGTTGAAATACAATTCAAGAATATAAACATATTATATCATATCTCAATTCGGCCCAATAGCCTAACACATAATCATCATTTATAATTAGCATATATCCAACATCACAAGTATGTGCACTATTAACCATAATGGCTAATAAACAATTATTTCCACAATAATCATGAATTTATAATTATAGGCTTATGTACATGCCTGTTTTCTCGTAGTAATTTCATTCTCATACTCATTTTTTATTTACCCGTTGAACACATTGAAATTGTAACACTCCTAACTCGTGACCGTCGCCGGTGTCGGACACGAGGGGTTAACGGCCAAATCCCCTTAAGGTACCAACCAATTTGACATTTCCAGTCAGGCTGGAAAACTGCGTCACCGTCGCCTTAAAAATCATATCTCGAGTTTCAAAACTCGGAAACTGGTTTCGTAAATTTTTCCTGAATTTAGACTCACATACCCATCCATGGATTTATTTCTAGAATTTTTGGTTGGGCCAATTGGTACAGTTTATTAGTTAAAGTCACCCATGTTACAGGGATCGACTGCTCTGACCCTCGCGCGTTACAACTTGAATATCTCTCTGTACAGGGATTTAATACTGGTGTCGTTTGTTTCTAATGAAACTAGACTCAAAATGGAATCTGTACATATAAGGCATGACTCCTAATTCCTTCTGGATAATTTATGGAAAATTTTCAAAGTCGCGACAGGGGACCCAGAAACCGTTCTGGCCCTGTCTCACGAGAACTTTAATATTTCTCAGTATACTGCTCATATGGTCGTTTCGTTTCGTCCATATAAAAATAGATTCATCAACGTTCAATTTCATAATTTACTCACTATTTAATTCTACTTCTACTATTTTAGTGATTTTTCAATCTCATCTCACTGCTGCTGTCCGCAACAGTTACTGCAGTAGACTATGCCAATTTCATGAATCTTTCCTTGGCCTTAATCATCCATCATACATGACACAAATTATGGCCACCTTATCAAAATTAGAGTTTCTAAGACTCGTGGCTATAGGTTCTAGCATCCCACTCGGCGACTACATAGGCCATTTTCACATGACTTAAAGTTTACAACCCACAATTCGACAAAATATAATAGCCTATACATGCCAAATGTTCTTCAACAACGAAAACAATACCACAAGATTTCAGCCGGTGTGATGACTTCAACGACAGTCCCGATCACGCAAACAATAAGAGTCCGAGAGACCTAAAATGGGTGACAAGAAAACACCGAGTGAGTTTATAACTCGAGAAGTCATAAGCATTCATCAATCCACTGATAAAGTTACTACAACATGTACAACAAACGAGGCTAGGTATTCATCCATATCGAATCTATACCATAATACCTCGGACCTTTCGGTCCAATCTCGTACCAAGTCATACATCCCCATTTCATATTCTACACAACAAGATAATCGAAGCATTTTTACACATTAACTCATTTTCCAGCACAACCATGCAATTTCAATCATCACATAGATTTAAGGCTTACCAGATTCAACCCCAAGCATGAACGTATTTTCTATTCGTCATGGGCTCGAGGTACTTACCCGATCCGCTGTCCATACTCAATTCAATGGAGACACACCCTCCATATATATATAGATACGCACACACGTGCTTACTACTCGATTTCGCACACTTAGTGCCACGAAATTTAAGCCCGCACACACATTGCCATACCCTTGAGCTCGCACACCCAAAGGTCAGTATTTTTTCAGCTTGCACACATAGTGTCATATTTTTCCAGCACGCACACTTAGTGCCATATATTTCCAACACGCACACTTAGTGCCAATCTCGTCACCATACACACGTATTGCCCGCACACACATAGTGCCGAAAGCAAACTTTCTACACATTCCACTATTTCTTTTACATTCAACAATTATCCTCACTCCATACACATACAATTTCATTTATACATATATAGCATTCCATTAAACACAATTGCATAGATTTTCCAATCATTTAAGCAATATCAAACATATGTGCTAATGACTTACCTTGTTTGGGGTAGAACGGTTCCAAATCGGCTACTCGTTTGCTTTCTCCTTTCCTTTATCCAATCTAGTTCCCTTTGCTCTTGAGCTAAATCAAACAAATTTACTTCTCAATCAAACATACACATACGGCAACCATATACATTTGAAAACCAATTCATTCGTATCATTTGTCCATACATTAGCTTTTAACACATTCGGCCACTAGGGCAACCTATTTAACTTTTAAGATTCATTTCTAATTTTAGTTAAACGATGCGAATGCCATTAACTACTAATGCCACACACACATATGCATAAAATTAACCCATACATGACCTATAGCTCATTCGGTCATTCATCTTTCAAGCCTATCAAGCTTCATATCATGCTTCCTTGGCGAATATACATATAACCACAATTTAGCATTTTATTCATTTCATGATACATTCGGCCTAGGCATAATTTCATTGAGAGTCCCTATTAGCCACTTCACCCTTCAATTATATCATCTACTTAACATTTCTTAAGATTACCATCTTAATGCCCATTATAACCACTCTCATAATCTAAATCTAAAAATCGGCAACACCCACCTTTTAGCTATCTTAGCGAATACTTCTCAACACTTAGATTAAAGTATGCACCTTAACTTAATACAACTTTCATTATCCCATGTAGTCGAATGTACCAAGCATTTATCATTTGCACATAGATTCTATAGCATGGCGAATACTCATGCACATACACATAACAACAAGAACTCGGGGATCTAAAAATCTCCTTTTATTAAACATTCATCTCACTTCTCTTCATGCTTCATCACAACAACATTTAAACAACCAACCAAAAAGACAACCTCCATGGCGAACTTCATCTCCATCAAATAGCAAAGAAATCTAAGCCATGGGCTAGGTAGGTTTCAAACTAACAACTAAAACATGCATGAATCTTAAGGAATGACATCAAACATACCTCACTCTAGTTGCAAGTATGGCCAAGCTTCTCCAAACCCCCTCTCTCTCACTCACGGCAATTGAAAGAAATATGAGGAAGGATGAGCACTTTTTTTGTTTTTCTTGTTCAATTCACGGCAAATGGGGAAAGGCATCCACACACACTTTTTTTTTTCTATTTCTTTTATTATTTTCATTTCTTTATTCTTTCTACATAATCCACTAATTAAACATGTTGGCAACATGTTTCCACTCATAACATGGCCGCCATCATGCTTCATTTTGGCTAATTTGACATGCAAGGACAACACTTTCCCACATGTATTAATAGGCCACCTTACATTTGCCTAGCACATTTCTAAATTTTTCTCACATAAGTCCTATTTGATAAAAATTCACTTACAATTAATAAAATCCAACCATGAAATTTTCACACATGCATATATGCATATAATGATCATCAATTATGATGGTTAATTATTATTATGACTCGGTTTAGTGGTCCCAAACCACTTTCCGACTAGGGTCAATTTAGGGATGTCACAACTCTCCCCACTTAAGAAATTTTCGTCCCGAAAAATCTTACCGTAAATAGGCTCGGTATCGCTCTTTCATAGAGTCCTCAAGTTCCTAAGTGGCTTCTTCCATTCCGTGTTTATGCCACAACACCTTCACTAACGGGATTTTCCTATTAGCAACTCTTTTACTTCACGCCTCATAATGCGAACCGGTTCCTCTTCATAGCTCAAATTAGGTGAATCTCAATCTCGGATGGAGCAATTATGTGCGATGGATCAGACCTATATCGTCAAGCATCGAGACATGAAAAACGTTGTGAATCTTTTCGAGCTCAGGGGGCAAAATTAATCGATATGCGACTGGCCCAACTCGTTCGGATACTTCATATGGCCCGATGAACCTCGGACTCAATTTGCCCTTACGACCAAATCTAAGCACCTTCTTCCAAGGTGAAACTTTGAGAAAGACCTTGTCTCCAACACGATATTCAATATCTTTTCTTTTCAAATCCACATACGACTTTTGGCGATCCGAAGCAGCTTTCAAACTTTCACGAATCACTCGAACTTTTTGCTCGGCATCCTTAACCAAATCAACCCCAAAGATTTTTCCTTCACTAAGTTCAGTCCAGAATAATGGGGTACAGCATTTACGACCGTATAAAGCCTCGTAAGGCGCCATCTTGATACTTGATTGAAAGCTATTGTTGTAAGCGAATTCAACCAAAGGTAAATACCGTTCCCATGAACCACTAAACTCAAGGATGCAACATCTCAACATATCCTCGAGTATTTGAATTATCCGTTCAGATTGAACATCGGTTTGGGGGTGAAAAGCAGTGCTAAAATGCAGCTTGGTACCCAAAGCCTCTTGCAACTTCTTCCAAAATCGCGAGGTAAATCTCGGATCTCTATCCGACACGATGGAAATAGGCACCCCGTGTAGTCTCACAATCTGAGAAACGTACAATTCGGCTAGTTTGTCCATTGAAAAATCCGTACGTACGGGGACAAAGTGAGCCGACTTAGTCAATCTATCTACAACGACCCAAATCGCATCCTTCTTACTTGCTGACAATGGCAGTCCGGATACAAAGTCCATTGTGACTCGATCCCATTTCCACTCGGGTATCGTGATCGGCTGAAGTAATCCCGATGGCATTTGATGTTCCACTTTCACTTGTTGACATATTAAACATTTCGAAACAAAATCAGAGATGTCTCGTTTCATACCATTCCACCAAAACTGACGTTTCAAATCGTTGTACATCTTCGTACTCCCCGGGTGGATTGCCATTCGGCTACAATGGGCTTCATTTAGAATTATCGAAATAAGTTCCGAATTCTTTGGAACACACAGACGACTTCTGAACCTCAAACAATCGTCATCATCAATTTGAAACTCTGATTCCTTGTTCAGAACACACTCAGCCCGTTTTGCAAGCAACTCCTCATCAACTTTCTGAGCTTCCCGAATTTGATGAGCCAACAATGGTTTGGCCTTTAATTCGGCTACTAACACATTGTCGGGTAGGATAGAAAAGTGTACATTCATCGCTCGTAAAGCAAACAGTGATTTTCGACTTAAGGCATCCGCAACCACATTAGCCTTTCCCGGGTGATAATCAATGACGAGTTCATAATCTTTTAACAACTCGAGCCATCGTCTTTGTCGCAGATTTAAGTCTCTCTGAGTCATCAAATATTTGAGACTTTTGTGATCCGAATACACATGGCACTTCTCACCAAATAAGTAATGTCGCCATATCTTTAAAGGCGAATACGATGGCGACCAATTCGAGATCATGGGTTGGATAATTTTTCTCATGTGGCTTTAATTGTCTCGACGCATAGACCACAACTCGACCTTCTTGCATCAATACGCAACCTAACCCAAGTAGGGAGGCATCACTATAGATGACAAACTCTTTGCCAGATTCGGGCAGTACTAGAACTGGAGCTTTCGTCAAATGGGTTTTCAATTGGTCGAAACTTTTCGACACTTTTCCGTCCATTCAAATTTGACATCTTTACGAAGCGGTTTTGTCATGGGTGTGGCTATCATCGAGAATCCTTTCACAAACCGTCGGTAGTAACCGCAAGCCCCAAAAAGCTCCTAACTTCGGTAACATTCCTTGGAGGTTTCAATTGACTATGGCGAAATTTTGTTCAGTCCACCACGACACCGATCGGACACCACGTGCCCAAAAAGCTAACCTCTTTCAACCAAAATTCACATTTCTTGAACTTTGCGTATAACGCTTATCTCGTAAGATTTGCAACACTAGCCTCGGTGTTCAAGCATGTTCGGTTTCATCTCTCGAATAGACCAAAATGTCATCGATAAATACAACTACGAACCGATCCAAGTATGGCCTGAAAATTCTATTCATTAAATCCATAAACACCGCAGGGGCATTAGTGAGCCCAAACGGCATCACCAAGAATTCGTAGTGACCGTACCTTGTTCTAAAAGCGGTTTTGGGTATGTCCGATTCTCGGACCCTCAACTGATAGTATCCCGACCTCAAATCTATCTTTGAAAACACCGAGGCTCCTTTAATTGATCAAACAAATCGTTAATTCGTGGCAACGGATATTTATTCTTTATCGTCACTTTATTGAGTTGACGGTAGTCGATGCACAACCTCATGCTTCCGTCCTTCTTTTTCACAAACAATACTGGTGCGCCCCACGGAGAAAAACTCGGTCGAGCGAAACCTCTATCCGTCAATTCTTGCAATTGAACCTTCAATTCCTTTAATTCCGTTAATGCCATACGATACGGGGCTATTGAAATCGGCGTAGTACCCGGTACAACCGATGCAATTCCACTTCTCGAACCGGTGGCAATCCGGTAACTCCTCGGAAAAACATCGAATACTCACAAACTACTGGTACCGATTCGAGTTTCCTTTCCGTCTCTTTACTTCCAAACACATACGCAAGGTATGTTTCACACCCTTTTCACATACCTCCGGCGGTCATAAAGATATTATCATTGGCGCTCCTTTTAAATCGATGAGACTCGACTCGGACTACCTCATTATTTGCACTCCTCAAATCAATGGTTTTCCTTTTGCGTCCACCAACGCATCATGTCTTGTCGACCAATCCATACCAAGAATAACATCGAATTCATGAAATGGTAGAAGCATCGGATCGGTAGGAAAACAGATTCTCGAATTATTAGGGGCATCTCTTGCACACTTTATCAACGAAGCACGTATTGACCCAAAGGGTTTGACACTCGAATTACGAACTCGAGAGACTCAACGGTAGAGTCTTCTTTGGATGCTAAGGTTTCACATACATATGAGTGAGTAGAGCGGGGTCAATCAATGCAATCACAATAGTATCAAAGAGAGTAAAAGTACCGTGATAACGTCGGGGAGGATGCCTCCTCTCGTGCGCGGATGGCATATGCTCTAGCAGAGCACGGGTCTCGGATCGGACAGCCGTATTAGAGGCTCCTCTCGATTACCACCCCTACCTCCGAGAGATTCTCGGGGCCTACCTCCACCGTCGTTCCACTAGGTCTTGCACCTTGCATCTTATTCCTCTCATCTAGCTCCGTGCAATCTCTAATGAAGTGGTCCTTGAACCGCATCCATAACAGCCCTATTAATGCAGACTTACCCCAACATTCACCTAGGTGTCGTCTTCCACATTGGGGCATTCAGGTCTCTCTTGACGATTATTGCCCACACTAGCTCTTGAAGTAGCTCGAGTCCGTCAATGGTCGGGCTCTAATGGAAATTCCATGATCGTCCTCGACTTCTTGGTGTCCTCCACGAACCTCTTTACAGCCAAGAACGGAGCTTTACTCGTCGATCTTTTACGGTAATCTCTTGCTTCAAATTCAGCCTTCTTCTTCTCCTTCCCAAGTTCTTCCGCCTTGCGTGCTCGTTCGACTAGTGTCACGAACTCCTTTATCTCCAAAATTCCCACTAGTAACTTTAACTCTTCATTCAATCCTTCTTCAAATCTTTTGCACATCGCAACCTCATCAGTCACACACTCCAGAGCATACCGACTAAGTCTTACGAACTCATGTTCAGATTCGAATCTGATCATCCGCCTTGCTTGAGTTCCAAGAATTCCTTACGCTTCGATCGATAAACCGTTGACTAATGTATTTCTTTGAAATTGATTGAAAGAAATCCCAAGTAACTCGTTCATTTGGGACCATGGAAATTAAAGTCCTCCACCAATAGTAAGTGAGTCTCGCAACAAGGATATAGCACACTTAAGACATTCATCGGTGTGCATGGCGTTCATCTAACACTCTAATGGTGTTATCGAGCCAAAACTTCGGCCTTTTCGGCATCATCAAGTAACTATGGCCTTGAACTCCTCGGCCCCACGAATCCTAATCAAGTCCACAGTGGTTTACTCAGCCTCACGGGATCGATGAATCGGAGGCATTGCGGGCTCTTGGGGTGGAGTATTTAAATTCGGGAATGGTTGGACAGCCGGGTTGGTTCGGGCATATTGCGCGACCCACTCATTCATCATGGTGAAGAAGGCTTGTTTCGCCCTTCATTTTGATTATTCGCGGATGACCGAGGCTCAGCAGGCGGTGTCCCTTGCGCAGGAGCAGCCGCTACACTTTCAACGTCATCCGCCAAGGGTCTCTACCCCGACTTCCATTGCTAATCAAAACAAAAATTTCAACCGTCAGAAGTCATCACATTATTAAGCACTAACAATTTGGCATGTATAGCTAGACTCACACGCTATGGTAGTCCTAGAACCGACTAAACCATAGCTCTGATACCAATAAAATTGTAACACTCCTAACTCGTGACCGTCGCGGTTATCGGACACGAGGGTTAACGCCAAATCCCTTAAGGTACCAACCAATTTGACATTTCCAGTCAGGCTGGAAAACTGCGTCACCGTCGCCTTAAAAATCATATCTCGAGTTTCAAAACTCGGAAACTGGTTTCGTAAATTTTTCCTGAATTTAGACTCACATACCCATCCATGGATTTATTTCTAGAATTTTTGGTTGGGCCAATTGGTACAGTTTATTAGTTAAAGTCACCCATGTTACAGGGATCGACTGCTCTGACCCTCGCGCGTTACAACTTGAATATCTCTCTGTACAGGGATTTAATAGTGGTGTCGTTTGTTTCTAATGAAACTAGACTCAAAATGGAATCTGTACATATAAGGCATGACTCCTAATTCCTTCTGGATAATTTATGGAAAATTTTCAAAGTCGCGACAGGGGACCCAGAAACCGTTCTGGCCCTGTCTCACGAGAACTTTAATATTTCTCAGTATACTGCTCATATGGTCGTTTCGTTTCGTCCATATAAAAATAGATTCATCAACGTTCAATTTCATAATTTACTCACTATTTAATTCTACTTCTACTATTTTTAGTGATTTTTCAATCTCATCTCACTGCTGCTGTCCGCAACAGTTACTGCAGTAGACTATGCCAATTTCATGAATCTTTCCTTGGCCTTAATCATCCATCATACATGACACAAATTATGGCCACCTTATCAAAATTAGAGTTTCTAAGACTCGTGGCTATAGGTTCTAGCATCCCACTCGACGACTACATAGGCCATTTTCACATGGCTTAAAGTTTACAACCCACAATTCGACAAAATATAATAGCCTATACATGCCAAATGTTCTTCAACAACGAAAACAATACCACAAGATTTCAGCCGGTGTGATGACTTCAACGACAGTCCGATCACGCAAACAATAAGAGTCCGAGAGACCTAAAATGGGTGACAAGAAAACACCGAGTGAGTTTATAACTCAGTAAGTCATAAGCATTCATCAATCCACGATAAAGTTACTACAACATGTACAACAAACGAGGCTAGGTATTCATCCATATCGAATCTATACCATAATACCTCGGACCTTTCGGTCCAATCTCGTACCAAGACATACATCCCCATTTCATATTCTACACAACAAGATAATCAAGCATTTTACACATTAACTCATTTTCCAGCACAACCATGCAATTTCAATCATCACATAGATTTAAGGCTTACAGATTCAACCCCAAGCATGAACGTATTTTCTATTCGTCATGGGCTCGAGGTACTTACCCGATCCGCTGTCCATACTCAATTCAATGGAGACACACCTCCATATATATATAGAATACGCACACACAAGTGCTTACTACTCGATTTCGCACACTTAGTGCCACGAAATTTAAGCCCGCACACACAGTGCCATACCCTTGAGCTCGCACACCCAAAGTCCGTATTTTTTCAGCTTGCACACATAGTGTCATATTTTTCCAGCACGCACACTTAGTGCCATATATTTCCAGCACGCACACTTAGTGCCAATCTCGTCACCATACACACGTATTGCCCGCACACATAGTGCCGAAAGCAAACTTTCTACACATTCCACTATTTCTTTTACATTCAACAATTATCCTCACTCCATACACATACAATTTCATTTATACATATATAGCATTCCATTAAACACAATTGCATAGATTTTCCAATCATTTAAGCAATATCAAACATATGTGCTTAATGACTTACCTTGTTTGGGGTAGAACGGTTCCAAATCGGCTACTCGTTTGCTTTCTCCTTTCCTTTATCCAATCTAGTTCCCCTTTGCTCTTGAGCTAAATCAAACAAATTTACTTCTCAATCAAACATACACATACGGCAACCATATACATTTCAGAAACCAATTCATTCGTATCATTTGTCCATACATTAGCTTTTAACACATTCGGCCACTAGGGCAACCTATTTAACTTTTAAGATTCATTTCTAATTTTAGTTAAACGATGCCGAATGCCATTAACTACTAATGCCACACACACATATGCATAAAATTAACCCATACATGACCTATAGCTCATTCGGTCATTCATCTTTCAAGCCTATCAAGCTTCATATCATGCTTCCTTGGCGAATATACATATAACCACAATTTAGCATTTTATTCATTTCATGATACATTCGGCCTAGGCATAATTTCATTGAGAGTCCCTATTAGCCACTTCACCCTTCAATTATATCATCTACTTAACATTTCTTAAGATTACCATCTTAATGCCCATTATAACCACTCTCATAATCTAAATCTAAAAATCGGCAACACCCACCTTTTAGCTATCTTAGCCGAATACTTCTCAACACTTAGATTAAAGTATGCACCTTAACTTAATACAACTTTCATTATCCCATGTAGTCGAATGTACCAAGCATTTATCATTTGCACATAGATTCTATAGCATGGCCGAATACTCATGCACATACACATAACAACAAGAACTCAAGGATCTAAAAATCTCCTTTTATTAAACATTCATCTCACTTCTCTTCATGCTTCATCACAACAACATTTAAACAACCAACCAAAAAGACAACCTCCATGGCGAACTTCATCTCCATCAAATAGCAAAGAAATCTAAGCCATGGGCTAGGTAGGTTTCAAACTAACAACTAAAACATGCATGAATCTTAAGGAATGACATCAAACATACCTCACTCTAGTTGCAAGTATGGCCAAGCTTCTCCAAACCCCCCCTCTCTCTCACTCACGGCAATTGAAAGAAATATGAGGAAGGATGAGCACTTTTTTTTTGTTTTTCTTGTTCAATTCACGGCAAATGGGGGAAAGGCATCCACACACTTTTTTTTTTTTTTTCTATTTCTTTTATTATTTTCATTTCTTTATTCTTTCTACATAATCCACTAATTAAACATGTTGGCAACATGTTTCCACTCATAGCATGGCCGGCCATCATGCTTCATTTTGGCTAATTTGACATGCAAGGACAACACTTTCCCACATGTATTAATAGGCCACCTTACATTTGCCTAGCACATTTCTAAATTTTTCTCACATAAGTCCTATTTGATAAAAATTCACTTACAATTAATAAAATCCAACCATGAAATTTTCACACATGCATATATGCATATAATGATCATCAATTATGATGGTTAATTATTATTATGACTCGGTTTAGTGGTCCCGAAACCACTTTCCGACTAGGGTCAATTTAGGGATGTCACAGAAATACTAAGGATGCTCGGGGATCTTCCGGATATGGTCTTAATATCATATCGATGCCATGTCCTTGACATGGTCTTATACGAAATCACATACCGATTCCATATCTCAGATATGGTCTTATATGGAATCTCGTTAGTCCTAATATCATGACATTTGTATTTTACCCTTGAGGTTAAATCGGGATTTCTCATTTCTCGAAACTTCGTCAAAATTGTCATTAATCAATTTCATAAAAACAAATGTATACAATTCATGCAATATCGAAATAGTAAATACATAACATAAGGTTGCCTTATTTACGCATGAACTTACTTCGATACCAAAATGGTAAAAAGGGACCTAACCGTCAATTTCACGTTTCCCCCCGTTCTAGGCTCGAATCTCGTTTTCTTTGATCTACAATATCAGATTTAGCCTATTTATTAGTCACATTATTCAATATGATTCAAAAATCATATTATGAAAAAATTACATTTTTTGCCCCTAAAGTTTGACATATTTACAATTTTGCCCTTAGGCTCGTAAAATAAAATGTGTTCAATTTCTTTACTATCCATGCATAGCCAAATCATTTTCATGCCTATAGTAGCTCACACATTTCACAATTTCACACATTTAACTGATAAATTTCACATTTCACAAATTAGTCCATATTTCACATTTTCATCAAAAGTCTCTTAACAAAAGTTGTTCAACACACAAAAAGGTTTCATTTTCTTCCATTAAACTTCAAAAACAAAAATATGCTCTCATGAAAAAACTCTAGATTTCCAACCATATTGCAAATTAGTCCCTTACTTAGCTAGATTAAGTTACAAGGGTTCCAAAAACATAAAAATAAACAAAAATAAACACAAATTTCACTTACATGCAAAGGATTTAAGTTGCTGAAAATTTGAGCTTCAAAACCTCATTTTCTCTTGTGTTTTTCGGTGGAGAAAATGAGAAAAGAAATAAAAATGATATTTTTATTCCTTTTGTTTATTTTTTTTTCATATAATAACCTAATACCCACCTACCCATCCAACATCATAATTACACTCCATGTACATCCACTATATCTTTTAATGGTTTAATTACTCAATAAGGACCTCTACTTTAAATTTCTATAGCTATTTAACACCTTTAGCTAATAGAACACAACTTTTGTTCTTTTTACAATTTAGTGTCCAAACGTCAAAATTTTCGAACGAGATTTTCATGAAATCATTCTGTGAAATCGTAGACCATAAAAAATGCAATAAAAATAAATTTTCTTACATCAGATTTGTGGTCTTAAAACCACTATTTTGATTAAGCCCAAAATCGGGCTGTTACAACTCTCCCCCCTTTAGGGATTTTCGTCCCCGAAAATCTTACCAGAATGTGTTGCTTCTAACTCTTATGAATCAGTTTCACTAATTTCTAAGAATCACAAATCAACTTAACTTCGTATATCTCTTTCGAATAACCTTTGAACTTAAGAAAATAGTGTCAAATTTCTAAATTACTCTCTCAGGAACACACAACGTAGTTCATCTGCCAATTAAGAAGTTTGTACATACTAAAATGATCATACGGGTCTTTCTTTTTAGATGATTAACCGCAATTCAATTTACATCTTCCTTTTTAGAGATATAATAATCTCCATACGGAATAGATAGCAATGCTATCTCATAACTCACTAGTATTATCATTGACTGTATTAGTTTTGAATGCACTTGATTTTCAACTTTTATCTGTTAACATATCGTCATTTAAATATGAATCCAAAAATATCATGTTACATACGCCATCACTAGCAGTTCTACTTTATATAACTGCACATTTTATTACTCTTGGATGAATAGACATGTTACTACTGAGCCCCGTACAAAAACTTCTGCATAGGTTCTAGGTTCATCAATACGCAAATTCTATCTCGAAATAAAAATAATAATAGGAATAATGTCTGACCTGAAATTCAACATCAGAAGTAAACTTGCTCTGAACTTATTTATATTACCATTCACTATCACATTTATGAGCTTTTCAGTTTCACAGAGAAAACTTTGCTTTAGCATTTAATATAGCTAGAATTAGACCATCATCAAATAAAGTTAATCATATATCCAACTCTCACAAAATAAACAAAAATTTTCATTCAAGCATTTATAATCATACTTGCTTTCTAAAAAGGTAAATCGATAATTTCTCGTAATCCTTCAATATCTAAATCCATTGACAATTTCTTAAATTTTAGATCTTTTTCTGTAACATTAGATACTTTATACCAATAGAACCAGTAAACATATGACATTTGCTGTTGAACACCTATATCATCTAATTCACTATACCGACATAAAAGCGGCCGTCTCTAAATCACCAGTCGAATAGTTCCTTTTGATGTAACTTTAACCGTCTAAAAGTATAAACTACCTTTTCACCTTTTCCAACTTTGTTAACATGCACAGATCATTCAATCTTTCATAAATGTGACGACTTATCATTCAAAATAGCTTCAATTCATAATAACATCATCTGGTTAGAATAATTCTAATAGGCATATCTTAGTATCATACTCTCTAGAACATCAATTCTTCATTCTGAATGTACATCGATATACTTGTGAATACACAAAATCCATTTTCTTATCTGAGGATATACTTGGATATATATAACTCACATCACATTTCAACTGACCAGCTTGTTCTGACAAAACAACTAAGTCAATCTCAACTATCAAGTAATAACATATTAAAATGCTCCTTTTCACATGCTATTAAAACAATTCAAACACACAATCTTTCAAAATTCTCTTATCATGCTATCAAAGACCTTTTAAATTGTATGAGTTCATGGAAACAAATATCTTGCTTGAATTCATCGACTTTATTCAAACTTACATGAGGAAAGAAAACTACTATACAATTTAAGCTTGTACTCTCACCATTTATACCCTTGCCAACGTCAATTTCTTCCACGAAAAATAGAGAGATCCTGACACCAGAATCACCACATTCTAACTTTAGAATTCTATCGTAACAGAGATAATACACTTTCCAAATATTTATATATACAACAAAACAATATCCAGTCAAAATAGATGAATAATCTCACATAAATTTTATCACCGACTTCATTCCAACATATTAGGGTAAAATCCCAAAGAGATAAGGCAATGCCAATCATAAATCAAACAGACCATCAATAATTCATCTAACATTAAAGTTAGCTAACATTCTTACTCGATAAAAATTTCATCAGAAAACGGACATTCGCATGAACCCCTGAGGATGAATAAATATATATATACAGAATATTCAGGAGAGATCATCGTAATCTATTCAACCATAGCTGTTACACACAGAAATCTTTACAACTCAAACATCATTTTTCTAACTAATTCTATTACAATAAACCCTGTACTATTCCACTCACCAAAGAAAATCGATTCGGAAGAACTTTTATTAAACACATCTTTAGACTCCACAACTAACTGAGTCGTTTAGCCGAGACTAACTTCTTCTTTAACCATGACATTGAGTAATCTAAATGATGTTTAGAATAATCTGATATCTCTTTCAAACTGTATTCACTTATCAGACTATTTTCAATTTTGTTTGCATTACTAATTATTCTACCACTTTACTCTTTAGTTTCACACTTATGGACTTATTCAACATGATTCTCGTGAATCTTCATCATAAAAGCAACACTGGTAAGGGGGTGAGGTCATAAAGCCTCTACTTAACTCTCATAAATACACACATATAACTTTGCATTCATCATCAACATAATATCATCATAATCACATAGTTCATTCTTGGCAAATTAACACACTTATTTATTATACAATTGTTTTCTATCACTCACAATTTCAATCAATGAATTTACTCACTCAAGCTCAATATTAATATCTAATTATATCCCAACGCTTAGCTTCAGTTTTTCTTACCAACATTTGTTAAATTAAAGAACGTCTTACGGGTTTGAATACGTCGTTTAATTAATGCCATAATCCAACTATGGTCTTACTCATATCACAATGCTATAGCCTAGCTATGGTCTTACATGTCATCACGATGCCATAGCCTAACTATGGTCTTACACGAAGTCTCATATCAATACCATATCCCAGATATGGTCTTACACGAAATCACATATCGATGTCATATCCCAGATATGGTCTTATATGGGATCACATATTGAATCCAATGCCATCTCCCAGACATGGTGTTACATGGGATCACATATCGATGCCAATGCCATATCCCAGATATGGTCTTACATGGGATCACATATATTACCATGGTCCAACCATGGTCTTATCCGTCAATTCATCCTTGAACGATCGTACTCATCTCATACGTTCTACTTAATTTGATATTCCAATTCAATTTCCACACTATCATAATATTTGCAGTTCCATAAAAAAGTCATAAAACAAAACATTATATATGCTCTAATTTAACAATTAAACATGAGATTCCACTATGTGGACATACTGATTCTGCATTAATCAAACAAGCGTACATACACACATATTCCATCCATTGGGTAAGTTTAATTATCTTATTCACTTAATCAAATAGGTTAGGCACATAATATCATATGAATACCAACATACATGAATGAGCTTAGTTTCATTTCACTTTTTTCACGTTTCTCAACCTATGATCACCCATTTTCGTGTATAAACTGTAACATCCCAAAATAAGGCCTAGTCAGAACAGTGGTTTCGGGACCACAAATTCGACGTTGAAATATTTATTTTGTTGTTATTATGAGGTATAGAATATGATAATATGCATGTGTTAAAGTTTCAGGAAGAAATTTTATGAGTAAGGTGTCCAATTGGAAAATAAGGACCAAATCGAATAAATTGTAAAACTTGGATTGTAGAAGTTGTATGAATTTGCTTTAGATTATTAATTAGAAGGTATTAAAGATAAATTTTCCCAATTTCTAAGTTTTTGGACAAAAATGGGCATGTATGGATAAAATTTTAAAGAAAGGGCTTAAGGGTATTTTGGTCATTTGGTTAATTAATGAAATAAAATGGGAAAATGAAGGCAAAAATCAGCCATTCTTCTCCCTCATCCAGCCAAAATTCTCAAGCCCTCCATAGCTATGGTTTTCAACATTTTCAAGCTTAAAAGTAAGTGCTCCCAAGCCCCGTTTTTAATGTTCTTTGTATTTTTGAAATCCCGATAGCTTACTCTCTCCATTTCTACCTATATTTTGAGTTAGGGTTCATGTTTGAAAAATGACCCATGTGTGACATATTTATTTTTGATGTTTTACGGAGGAATATGAAAGTTGGATGTGTGTTAAACATCTTTTCTTAGGTGATTTTAATGAAAAACCCTTAAGAGGACCTTTTTGCAAGATGTGTAAAACGTGTAGTAGAAATGTGAAATAATAGAAAGATGTGGGCTGCCATAAGAGGGAAAAACATTCGGATAGGCTTGGGTAAGGTGAAAATTGCATGCATTTCATCATACGAGCCTAGAGACTAAATCGTAAATAATGTGAAAGGTTAGGGGCAAAATAGTCATTTTGTCCAGGGGTGAAATTTAGACTCAAAAAGTATAATGTGAGGTATTAATGATACATTTTTATTGTTATAGACCCTGAGGAACAAATTTTAGAGGTCGATCAAGGAAAAGGAAAGGTTTCGGAATAACCGAGATGCAAAACCGAAACGGATACTAGGTAGGTTTGAATAACTTAAAGTAAACTCATAATATATCTAATTGCATGTTTAATGAATGTATGAATATTGTATTTGATGATGGCATGAAAATCCATGAAATGTGTTATTAATAATGACATGATGATAAATGTCCCAGTTGAGGTTAAAAAGGAAGTTCGATGGGTAAACCATGATTTACATGTGACTTGAGATCCTGCATGTGTTACAGAAAGGATTTAGCCCAGACGGGTAATCTGTTGATCTCAAATATCGAAAGGATCTAGCCCGGACGGGTGTTCCTTGGGTGATCGAGCCTCCCAAAGAATATGTGTGCATTGTGGATTTAGCCCGGACGGGTAATCTGATTAGGGTCTAAATTTAGCCTGGACTGGTGATTCAGATCCAAGCTCATTAAGAGTGTTTGTCGCTATAAAGGATTTAACCTAGACTGGTAGTCCCGACATCACCTTATGAGTTGATATTACGGGGGATTTAGCCTGGACTGGTAATACCGCCGTAAGATGCGAGATTCGCGGGAATGCGTACATAAGATGATCGCTCTTATGACTTGACGGTAAATGGGTAATCCATCGAGATTTCCAAGAAAGTCAACGGGATTAAAATGAGATATAAAAATGAAAATGTTGAATGATGAGCTCATCTAAGACAAATTACATGGTGTATTGTTATGAGACTAACTTGTTGATTGAGTGCATGTGATAGGGAAACTATTTCATGCTTGTTGGTTTTATTGCCTAATATGGATGCATGCTAATTAATTGGTAAGTTTACTTTCCAGATATTCGGGCTTACTAAGCATGTGATGCTTACCCCTCTATTTTCCCTGTCTTACAAAGCTCGTGGACTCGTGAAGATTGGGAGACAGTTGGAGAGTCAACACACTATCATCTTGTCTAGCTTTGGTATACAGATACTCTTATTTTGTTCAATGGCATGTATAGGCCTTTTGTTATTTTGTTATATGTGTCATTTGATTAGCCAATATGAAAGCTTATAAAAGTATACATATTCACTTATATATGGCCATGGAAGTTGGCTCATGTTGGTTTAGGTTATGACCTACCAAATTGTGCATGTTATGTTCCAATGTTCTTGTGATGATTTAATATGGTGTATTACAATTAGTCATATGAAGCATGACCAAATTACATGGGGTGGTTAGGCCAGAATATTGGCAATGAATTAAGATAACGAGCCAATCTTAATTAAGTCACAAGTCATGGAAATCCTTAAGATAAATGGGACAACCTAGCTGTATAAAAACGTATGAGATGAGGATTACATGCAATGAGGTATATTAAGGTCATTTAAAAAGTATAATTAGACCATGTTAAGTGTTATTGAAAACTATAAGTGGATATGGTTATTAGAGGGTGACCTAAGGCTTGGAAAGTAGCCTAACAAGGTCCACACGGGTGGACATATAGGCGTGTGTCTAGGCCGTGTGTGACACACGGACCGCCCCATGAGTGTGTGAAATGGCCGTGTCTCCCCTGCACCTAAAAATATTAAGTCAGAATGCATGGTAGTAAACACACGGATAGAGACACGGCCGTGTGTCTCAATCGTGTGGAGGGTACGGCCTAACGGGGATAAAACCTATGATGGATCTTGTTATTATTATCTGAACTTTATGATAAATACTTGATTTGTTCTTAATTATGTGTTCTTAATGCTTGAGTTAATATTCTGGGTATTAATTCATGATTTGATGTGCTTATGCAGAGGAGAAATAGACCCTACCTAAGAGTAGATTTGGCATAATTAAGCAAAGTTGATCGGGCGCCTAGAAATAGGGTTACGAGATTTTGTCGAATTAGGGTGAAACCTAATATGGGAGTCCATAGATCGAGCTAATGCAACCCTAGAGTGTTAATTAGAGAAAAGCCTCGGTTATTCAATATAGGGGTTAGACGTTATTAGTCTTGAATAGGGATAATAACATAGGTTAGGGAGTCTCATGGATCAAGTCAAGTGAATAAATCATCCGGTTCAGAGTCAGGTAACAAGTGAAATCTAGGTGGATTCCTCCTTGGGTGTCGTCTTTATCAATTGCTTTTCTTCAAGTCTTTTTCCAAACTTTCTCTTTGCTTTGATTAAATTAGTTAATTAGTTTAGATAATTAGTTTAATAAACAAACCCTTTTATTCTTAGGCTAGATAATAAAAAGATAGTTATTACTAGTACTTTTGGTTCCCTTGGGTACGACATCCCGGTCTTGTCATTACCATACTATTGTTCGATAGGTGCGCTTGCCTTTTCGTCTTAATAATAGTTAGTCTAGGTTTGATCTTCATTATAAAAATTTATTACTTGTTATGAATCACTGTGATCAAGTTTTTGGCACCGTTTCTAGGGACCTGAAATATGAGGAACACTAAATTTTTATTACTTTAGCCATTTATTTTTCTTGCAATTTAATTTAATATTATTATTTATTAATTTACTTTGTTAATTTACTTTTTCTTTCTCTTGACAGGTTTTTATAGTTTATGACTAGAAGAAACCTGTCAGGACCCTTACTTTTTGACGAAGAAATCAAACGAACAGTTTGTAGAAATCAAAGAGAAATAAGGCGTAGTTTACGATACACAGAAAACAAATAAGAAGACAATACTCAACCTCCAACCGACGTGATGGCTAAAAACCAAGACAATCAGCTGCCTCCTGCAATTGCAGCTAATTAAAATCCTGCTCCACGTACTATATATGACTATGCTAAACCCTCTTTAATAGGAACTGAATCAAGTATAGTTAGACCTGCTATTGCTGCGAATAATTTTGAATTAAAACCTAACACTATTCAGATGATATAGCAGTTTGTTCAGTTTGATAGTTTGCAGGATGAAGATCCCAACACTCACTTAGCAAATTTCCTGGAATTTTGCGATACATTCAAAATCAATGGCGTTTCTGATGATGCCATCCGTCTTCGGTTATTTCCCTTCTCACTGAGAAACAAAGCTAAACAGTGGTTAAACTCGTTACCACGAGGGTCTATCACTACTTGGGAATAAATGACCGAGAAATTTTTACTAAAATATTTTCCACCGGCTAAAATGGCTAAATTACGTAATGATATCTCTTCTTTTGTTCAGATGGATTTAGAAACACTTTACGATGCATAGGAGAGATACAAGGATCTAGTGAGAAGGTGCCCTTACCATAGGTTACCTCTATGGCTGCAAGTTCAAACGTTCTAAAATGGTGTGAATCCCTCCACAAGACAAATGATTGATGCAACTGCTGGCGGAACCATCAACAATAAAACACAGGAAAATGCCTATGAATTTATAGAGGAGAGTTCACTGAATAACTATCAGTGGCAAGTTATAAGGACAAAGCTGACAAAAACAGTCTGCGTTTATAACATTGATTCAGTCACCATGCTCTCTAATCAGGTAGAACTTCTCAATAAAAAGATTGATAGTTTTCTTGGTTCTACGCAGGTACATCCAGTAATGAGGTGTGACTCAAGCGGAGGAGGTGTGCATACGGAATACCAATCCTTCAATCCTACAACTAAAGAAGAACAAGTCAACTATATGGGTAACAATAACTTTCGAGCTCAAAATAACCCATACAGTAATACCTATAATGCAGGTTGGAGGAACCACCCAAATTTTTCCTGGGGAGGTTAAGGGAATCAAAAGCCACAAAATCCTCAAGGTTTTCAATAGCCACCTTATCAACAAGAGAAGAAGCAGAGCCTTGAAGAGATGCTTTCAAAATTCATCTTGGTGTCAAAAACCCGTTTCCAAAATACCGAGACAGCACTTAAGAATCAACAAGCATTGATCCAAGGACTCGAAACTCAGATAGGCCAGCTATCCAAACTAATCTCCGAGCAACCAGAAGGTAGCTTACCAAGTAATATGGAACCTAATCCGAGGGAACACCTCAATGCAATTAGTGCCCAAGATAAGGAAGGATTCATTGCACCTGAGCCAGAATTACAGCAAGACAACGCGATGAACAAAGGTCGAGAAGAGGTAAACGATGATGATCCTAAACAGGTAAGTACGAATTATAAACCTCGTGCGCCATATCCTAAAGCGATGATGAAAGACAGAACAGAAGAACAATTCGATAAGTTTGTCAAACTCTTAAAGAAATTACATATTAACTTACCCTTTATTGAAGTTCTTTCACAGATGCCCAACTCAACAAAATTCTTAAAGGAACTTCTGACTAATAAAAGGAAATTAGACGCTACATCGCATGTGGAACTCAATGCAGTCTGCTCAGCTATTCTGAAGAATAAGCTACCTAACAAATTGAAAGATCCAAAAAGTTTTACAACTCCTTGCTTAATTGGTAGTTTATCTATGAATAATGCTTTATCTGATCTAGGGGAAAGTATAAATGTTATGCCGTATAAAATGTTTAAACGACTAGGTCTCAGTAAACCAAAACAGGCTAGGATGAGCATACAATTGGCTGACAAAACAGTTCGATTTCCTAAGGGTATTATTGAAGATGTTCTCGTTAAAATTGATAAATTTATTTACCCAGTAGACTTTGTCATCTTAAATATGGATGAGGATAACGAGGTACCTTTAATTTTAGGACGACCCTTTTTAGCAACTGCCAGAACCATTATTAATGTAGGCACAGGGGAGCTAACACTTCGTACAGGTGACGACACAGTAACACTCCAAGCACGCGACTCAGTCAAAACCCCTAAGACTCAGGATAATGCTATAAAACATGTTGATGATAAAACTAATATTCAATCATCCTTGCAGGAACCTTCTCAAATCAAGACAACAGAGACAGTGCGCTACTATCATGAAAAGAACAAAGACGTCCATGAAGAACGAAGGCTACGGATAGAGGAGCTAGACGAATGGCGAGAACACAAATCGAGAACACATGATAAACCGAAACTACGCCAAAACAAGCCCGATACCTCTCCTAATCAACTTAAGGTAGGCGATAAAGTCTTACTAGATGCCATTGATCCTCATATTGTCACTACCACACCGAATGAGGAAATCCCTCTTACGGTACTCAGTATTTTTCCATTCGATAAGGTGGAGGTGAGTCATCCCAAGTTTGGCACTTTTAAGGAAAACAACACCCGATTAAAACCTTATTTTAAGATTGATAGCAGGAACGAGGAGTATGAACTCCTCAACCCACCATGATAAATCAACGGAGAGGTAAGTCGAGCTTAGACTATAAATAAGCGCTTCTCGGGAGGCAACCCGAGCACTAACATATTTTGATTTCTTTATTTTTAATTAATTTCTAACACTTCAAATCATTAACTTTATCTTTGAATTGCAAAGTTTTTCACACACGGCCGAGCACACGGCGTGCTCAAGCCGTGTTAAGCAGGGAAGAGACATGGCCGTGCGAGACGATCGTGTTGAAGCAGGACATGATTTCCCTAAAACACGAGGTGCGATAAATCTCCACGGCCGTGCGACATGGCCGTGGGTGAACTTGATAGGAATAGCACGGGCGTGGGATAGAAAACCACGGGTGTGCCAAGGACAAGGCTCGATTCTTTTTCTTTGACACGGGCGTGCGACACGTCCGTGCCATTCAGCCGTGTACAACAATACACGGGTGTGGTACCATAACACACGGGTGTAGGAGAAGCGAACAATACTAGGCACGGCCGTGCGACATGATTGTGTGCCACACACGCCCAAGACACATGGGTGTGTGATAGTAGCCAGGCACGACCAATTTGAAAAAATTCAAAAAACACGGGCTACCCTCACAGCAAACGGGCGTGGCCCTAGGCCGTGTGCCCCTCCCCTATATAAACAAACCATTGCTCATCTTCTTCCTCCTTTTAAAACCCTAGCCGAAATCTACCCTCACTCAACCTCTTCTCCCTATTCCGACCACCATTCCCTAGATTCTCACTTCCCCAACCCCCAAACCACCCTCAAAGTCACTCCACTTGCATTAATCTCCATTTCCCCTCCGTATACCCTCCATTTTCCCACCACACGGTTTCCTCTCCGCGTCACACGCCCGTGCTCGCCATCACATGCCCGTGCACCGCCTTACAACAGCCCTTGGTTCACTTTCTTAACCTTGTCTTTCCAATTTGTGTTGTTACATTAGTATTTTTCATGCTTTACATAGATATTGTTACTATTACAAATATGTTTTAGACAAGTTAAGAATTTGCTTTAGAATTTTCTATATTTGACTTATTTAAAACACTAGTTTTAGGCCAATTTCTTAACTATTGATGTATCTTGGATTCTATCAATGCTCATGTATATTCAGGTATATTATGTCGTCATCAAGGGGCAAGAAGGCTGCGGTCCCATCCTCAAAGAGACATAGGGGACGGATTCTTCATCGGTACGTGCTACAGCCGAAGTTTGGCACCCGTTCCTTGAATTTCCACAAGCTTCGCAGGAGGAGCTATTTCAAATACTACGCACACGACCCATCACCACAGGTCATTGCATCGACTGGGCTACTATAGAACAAGTCTAGCTCGCTGATGCCATCCGTTCCCTCCTGTCTACAGACCCATGGAAACGGTTCTTCGCTATTACCGAGCCCACCTATTTAGAGCTAACCTTAGAATTATGCTCTACTTTTCATTTACAGGTGGTGATGACGAACAATGACGACCCAGGCACCATTCACTTCCGATTAGGCGGTTTAGTTCGTGTGATGAGTGTCCCAGAGTTTGGAGTTGCTCTGGGACTTTACACCGATGAGTTTATGGAGGAGGAGGACATGAATGCACTCCCACGCAATATCCACATCTCCCCCTCCTTGTGCTGGAAGGCTTTGGCACCACTCTCTTCCACCTACGACAGTAGCCGCTCGAAGGCCTCAGCTCTCCCCCCTTCCCTCCGCTATCTCCATGCCATATTGGCTTACACATTGACCGGGAGGAGAGAGAGCACCAGCGTCGTCAACACCCACGACGCCTACTATTTATGGTGCATGACGAATGCACACGTGACTGATTTGGCATACTTAATTGCTTTTGCCATTCGCCATCAGACCGAGCGGCATCGGAAGGGAGTGATCTCCATCGGCCCCTACGTGACGCGCCTTGCCAGACACTTCGGCCTTCTTGACACCGTGGCCCAGTCATCCGTACTTACACTGATCGATCAGATGTCCCCACAAGGCATCACGACTATGTTACACATGAGGATGATCGAACGCCAACGTGGGACCGATCCTCCTCAGTACCGTCTCTTTCATGCCATTGACGAGGAGGATCTTGAGGACATCCCTGATGATGTTCCCTCACAGCATGAGGAGCTTTCCACCGCGCCACCTAGGGAACGACCAGTTCATGTGGCTGCTTCATTGGCGCACCTTTCTGACCGACTCGCTCACTTCGAGCAGTATTGTACTACACAATTCGAGATGATTCACGAGCGAGATCGGCGACGAGACCGACAGATGAATGACATGCAGGCCATGATGCAGCAGCTGTGCCAGCACTTCCACATCAACACTCCAGCACCACCACCTGAGGACCCCACTGACGAGGATCATTGAATCCTCTTATTTTTTTATTTCTATTTCTATTTTTATTTTTATGTTTATTTTTCGTTATAAAGACATATCTATATTAGTAAATTTTATTTTTTCCCATTTTCTGGTCTTTCTAACAAGTAATTCCACTACGTTCTATTCCACACCAACTCTTAATAAGCTCTCCATGATTTTACAGACTTCCAAGCAAAGCTGCTAGAAATATTTTATGAAATGAGGAAACAAGTAGGGAACAATACCTAACGAGTACCATGTTCAACGACCCAATTATTTCATCTAGCCAAGAACAATGGCCGCTACCATTTTCCCCAAACACTCCATCCTCAGAATCAAGCTCTGCATCCTTCTAACAGGGAGTTGTACCTCATTCCCTCTTATGATTTTCTTTATGTTGAGTAGTCTATCTTTGTACATTGAGGGCAATGTACATCTTAAGTATGGTTTTGTGTTTAAGTGATGTTCTCATAATCCTGATCGAATGAATCCTGATTGATCTATAATTATTATTGATATGTCATGAGTTAGACCAAGGGAATTATGCATGATTATTTGATTATAGGACATTAGAGAATCAAGCATGATAAGTTGATAATTTGAGAACTAAAATTTTAGGTTATTTTCCGAATTGAGGTATTATCTTGAAATCTTAAGTATCTGGGAATGACATCAAAACCCAAATTTTGGTGAGATTTTGAGCCTTTTGAGCATATAGCTTTCTTTCTTGCTCACTTCTTTTGTGGTTTGAGTGTGTCAACATTGAACTGTTATTCTAGAATTTTCTTCGATTATACATGTCAAGATCACACGTATAATTTGATATACTGAGATGATAAAGGCACTTAGGATTTAACCCACTTACTCCATAGAAAGCCTTCCCATATAATTAAACCCTTAGTGAACCCCCGTTGAGCCTACTAACCCTTTTTCATTATTTAACCCTCGTCACTAACCCATTAACCCATTATTATTGAAATCCTCTTACTTAATTTGACTCTTTTATCGAGATTGAATTTAATATCGTTACCTCATTATGTTCACCATTTTTTGTTACTGAATCATGAAGTATAATTTCTGTATTGTATTAACTTGATTTGTTCTTAAAAAAATTGTGTGTGTAATTCTCAGCAAGCTAAAGTTGTCATGAACTCATGTAAAATAGTTCTAGCTATTTGTTTCTGATTCAGTGATTAAGTTTTTGATAGTGGGGTAACATATTGAAATTATCTCGATTCTAACCCCTGTTCTTCAACCTGTATCCATACTTGTAACCTAAACCCCATTACAACCATGCAAAGACCTTTTGATTAGTGTATCATATCATTTACAAGTGGTAGAGATTTGATTTTCATGCAAGCCTATGGTAATAAATTTTCATGTTAGACAACCAAGTGCTTAATCTTGACCCTTAAACACTTTGAGTGATTTGAGTGAATCTTTAGTGAGGATGTCATCTCTTGTATATTTAGGACTAAAGTTAATTACTTAAAGGAAGGAGCTTACCTATAATTTTATTATCGAGATATCTGATTTAGATTGTTTGAGGCTTTTAATGCCCCTATAGTTAAATTCTCACTGTATAAATTTCCGTGGAATAGTTTGTAACATTATCAGTAATGATTATGTGATTGAAAAGAATGAATTCTAATATTAAGTGAGAATTTTGCTTGAGGACAAGCAAATGCTTAAGTGTGGGGTATTTGATAAACACCAAATTATACATGTTTTTACCCCAAATACTTAACATATTTATGGATGTTTACTATTAGATTTATGGATTTTGGTGCTCTTAATCCGGTTATTTCATGTTTTGTACTCAAGAGAGCACCAAGGGTCAAAAGGAGCCAAAAACGAGCTAAAAAGGGACAAAACGGACCAAATCGAGAAGACCACACGGCCTAAGCCTTGCCACATGGGCAGCTCACACGCCCGTGCCTTTCGAGGGTGTCAACCAAGGTTTACACGACTCACACGGCCTGGCCATTGAGCCCACACGACCATGGAAATTTAACGAATCGAACACAGCCTGGCAACCACGTCACACGGCCGTGGCACACAAGCGTGTCCCTTTTTCAAGGAGTTGTATTTTACACAGAAAAAGGATACTTAAGGGCAATAAAGCCAATCAAAAGCCTATATAAACACCCTAAGTATAACCTAGAAAGGGGCTTTCCCTCCAGAACTTTTCTGGAACACAGAACCATACGCTAGGAATTACTTGAAGGAAGCCAGACGATCCATCTCAAAAGCCGGAGTTACTCCAAGACTGAAGATCTCTCTCAGAATTCCTTTAGGGGTTTTAGAGTTTTCTTTATGTTTTGCTATTTTTATACTTTTGAGATGTACTCTTATTTTATTATGAACTAAACCCCTTAGATACCTAAGGGGGATAAAACCTATGATGGATCTTGTTATTATTATCTGAACTTTATGATAAATACTTGATTTGTTCTTAATTATGTATTCTTAATGCTTGAGTTAATATTCCAGGTATTAATTCATGATTTGATGTGCTTATACAGAGGAGAAATAGACCCCCCCTAAGAGTAGATTTGGCATAATTAAGCAAAGTTGATCGGGCGCCTAGAAATAGGGTTACGAGATTTTGTCAGATTAGGGTGAAACCTAATATGGGAGTCCATAGATCGAGCTAATGCAACCCTAGAGTGTTAATTAGAGAAAAGTCTCGATTATTCAATCTAGGGGTTAGACGTTATTAGTCTTGAATAGGGATAATAACATAGGTTAGGAAGTCTCACAGATCAAGTCAAGTGAATAAATCGTCCAGTTCAGAGCCAAGTAACAAGTGAAATCTAGGTGGATTCCTCCTTGGGTGTCGTCTTTATCAATTGCTTTTCTTCAAGTCTTTTTCCAAATTTTCTCTTTGCTTTGATTAAATTAGTTAATTAGTTTAGATAATTAGTTTAATAAACAAAACCTTTTATTCTTAGGCTAGATAATAAAAAGATAGTTATTACTAGTACTTTTGGTTCCCATGGGTACGACATCCCACTCTTGCCATTACTATACTATTGTTCGATAGGTGCGCTTGCCTTTTCGTCTTAATAATAGTTAGTCTATGTTTGATCTTCATTATAAAAATTTATTACTTGTTACGAATCACTGCGATCAGTACACTTTTAATGTACAATTTCTGGGTCGGTCAATTCATATTCATGTGCGCACATTTCTATTTCAGAGAGCACACTCCGGCGAACCTCATCCTTATAGCGGGATTACCAGTCCAGACTAAATTCCCTGCAACGAAAATTACACTGATGAGCTTGGATCTGAATTACCGGTCCAGCTAAATTCGACCCTAATTGATTACCGTCAAGCTAAATCCATTTTACACATATTCTTCAGAGGACTATATCGGATAGGATAACCCATCCTGGCTAGATCCTTTTTACCGTCAATTTCTTTTCAGAGATCCATCGAATTTTCCTTTCATTCAACCGGGATTTCTTCCCCTTTTTACCAAATATATCAATATTTCATCAATTTTCATACAATGAACATTCAAATTATATTCACATCAATAACATACATTTCAAGCATTTAAGAAAATAATTCAAGTTACATGAACTTACCTCTATACTTGTTCGTATACACAAATCTACTGATCCCGAATTTTTTCTTTTCCTCGATATAGCTTCATATTTGAATTTTCTAGATCTAAATAAATAAATTTAATTATCAATTTAATACATTTCATGTTCATATGCAACATTCTCTATAATTCAACTATTATTTATAGTTCATTTAAAGTTGTCTACTTGAGTCATAGTCACTAAATTATTTTTATCTTGAGCTAAAAAACTCCAAATTAGGATCCGCTAATTTTTCCTGAAACTAGACTCACAAATCTTCTTACCATAAAATTTTTAGGACTTTTTGTTTAGCCAATAAGTAGATTTTATTCTTTAAAGTCACCCCTGTTCTGCTATCTGATAGTTCTGTCCCTTCTTTACTAAAATTTAATTATCTCTTCATACAGGATTCGAATGATGTTCTCGTTTGTTTCTATTAAAAATATACTCATTCAGGATTCTAGAAATATAAATTTAAGTCCCTAATTATTTTTCTTAAATTTTTTATGATTTTTCAAATTCAGAATAGGGTAACCCAAATTTATTCTGACCTTGTCTCACAAAATTCATTATATCTCAAGATTTACAAATCCATTGCTTATACCGTTTCTTCTATGAGAAATAGACTCAATAAAATTTAATTCCACATTTTTTTCATCTTCTAATTCAATTTCTACAATTTATGGTGAGTTTTCAAAGTTAGTCTACTGCTGCTGTCCAAAACTGTTTTAATGCAAGCTGTTTATTACCATTTTTCCCCTAAGCTTTTAATAAATAATAATTTCATCCCTACTCAATTAGCCTCTTAATTGAGATGATTTTTTCTCGATTAACACTTTATTCTATCACTTTAAACTACCTTATAACCTTTGGGAATCAAAATTTTAGCACTAGACTTTAATTCCAAACATTTTCATAATTAGATCCTAAAAATCAATTTCTATTGAAATTACCTAATAAAATCATCTTATAAACAAATTAAAGCTTCAATTTCATTCTATTTCATCATAAACTTACAGCACTCAACAATGGTGACTTTCAATTTCGTCCATGAAATCAAAAACTAATGAATTTACTAGTAGGACCTAGTTGTAAAAGTCTTAAAAACACAAAAATTATAAGAAAAAGGCAAGGATTAACTCGGTTTCAGTGTTTGAAAATTTTCCTTTCATTGCTACCAAAGTGGTGAGACAAACCCAGTCAGATCATGACACAATTATCTTAGACTTATGGGGCCGAAAACTGAAAAAATGTCCAAAAGACAATAGGTTGAGTTTCAAGTTTGATGTTTGTTGGGCGGGTGATGTGGAAGCAAAAAACATTATCGAAAGAGCTTGGAACAGGGATGCTATTGATATTGGTGAGACGATTGAAAGAGTTAGGTCGGCCCTTAGTCTTTGGCAGAGTAAGAAATATGGAAAATTGAAGAGGGACATGCAAAACTTGGAAAAACGAATTAACTGGATCATTGATTCTACGAGCAAAGAGGAAAGTGGGCGGAAGTTGAAGGAGACCCGAAGAAGGCTTGACTTTCTCTATGCTAGGGAAGAAAGTTACTGGGCACAAAGGTCTCGGTCAAAATGGCTTAGGGAAGGAGATCGAAATATTAGGTATTTCCATGCTAAAGCCACAGGTCGGTTAAAAAAGAATAATATAGCGAAGCTTAAAGACGCGGAAGGGAAGTGGGTGACGAATAGAAAGGATATAAGCAAGGTGGCTAAAGATTATTTTGTGAGACTGTTTCGGTCAAACGGTCAAAATGCTAATATCCAGGAGATGGGGTATATTCAGGAGTGTATAACAAGGGAAACAAATGAATGGCTTAATATGGACTACACGGAGAAGGAGGTCCTTCAGGCTATTAAGCAGATGGATCCTAATAAAGCCCCAGGAATCGATGGGTTATCGGGAAATTTTTTTAAGCATCACTGGGACATCGTGGGAAATGATACTATTAGCTACTGTCTGGATGTTCTAAATGGGAGCAAAAATATCTCTAATCTTAATGATACTATGATTATTTTAATTCCCAAAATTAAAAATCCATGTGAGCTCACTAATTTTCGCCCTATCAGCCTTTGCAGGTTTGTCTACATGATAATCTCAAAGGTGCTTGCTAATCGGCTAAAAGCTGTCTTGCCCAGTTGCATTAGCCAAAATCAAAGTGCGTTTGTGTCAGGGAGGATGATACATTATAATATTCTGATCGCACATGAGCTCCTCCATTACCTTCAAAGTTCTAAAAACGGCCCCAACAAAGGACTCGTGGTCAAGCTCGACATGAGCAAAGCATATGACCGAGTAGAGTGGAACTTCTTTGAAAAAGTTATGAAGAAGATGGGATTTGAGGAAAAGTGGATTGCCAAAATTATGGAATGCGTTCGCTCAGTTACATATACGGTTAAATGCAATAATATTCTATCTGATATTTTTATCCCCGAGAGGGGTCTCCATCAAGGGGATCCCGTCTCCCCTTATTTGTTTTTATTTTATATGGAAGCATTCTCTAGAATGCTTATCCATGCTCAAGAGAACAACACTTTAAGAGGCATCCGGGCTAGTAGGGATGGCCCTAGAATAAATCATCTATTTTTTGCCGATGATGCGCTTCTGTTCGTTAGGAATAAAATGAGTGATATCGAATGTCTTGTTAATATGCTTAATACTTTTTCTAACATTTCAGTTCAAGAAATAAACTTTGAAAAGTCTATGGTCTTATTTAGTCCCAACACTCGAAGAGCCCAAAGAACAATTTTTAGTGATCTGTTAGGCATGCCTGTGGTGGAAAAATTAAACAATTATCTAGGCCTTCCTATTCCTATTGGTAAGAAGAAAACAGAGGTTTTCAAAGACATTATTAACAAACTATCTTGCAGTATCAACAGCTGGACAAAGAGGCTATTATCTTTTGGGGGCAAAGAAGTCTTCATTAAAGTGGTTCTTCAATCTATTCCTACGTACGCTATGTCAATTTTTTTGGCTCCCAAAGGCGTTATCGAGGACATTCAGGCCATGCTAAGCAGAACATGGTGGTCGGGAAAAGAGAAAGGAAGATTTTGGACAATGATCCCGTGGAAAATGTTGTGCAAACCGAAAGGTATGGGAGGCCTTGGATTCAGAGATGTTCGACTGTTCAACCTTGCTCTCTTAGGGCGTCAAGTGTGGAGAATCCTAAACAATACAGATTCTCTTTGTTTCAAAGTGCTATCCTCAAAGTACTTCTCTGATGGAGATATTTTCCATGCTAAAAAGGTGGACAAAGCGTCCTTCACTTGGTCAAGCATTGCGGCAGTGGTGGATGTCTTTAAAGATGGCTTTGGGTGGCGGGTTGGTAATGGTGTGAAGATAAATATTCGGGCTCATAATTAGGGAATGGAAGGGCTTAATGGAGACGTGGTCATAAGCAACACTCTAAACCAATGTGTAAAGAGCGTGAAAGATCTCTGGCACGTGGATAGGAGAAGCTGGGATGTGAATAAAGTAAAGCAAGTGTATGGGCAAGACTGGAGTGTTAAGATTTGCGACATCCCTATTGGAGATGTGGGTGAGGAAGATAAAATAATATGGTTTCACAATACCCACGGGTGTTTTACTTCGAAGTTGGGCTACTCATGGATGTTGTTGAAAGAAATGGGATATGGCCCTCATAGATTTTTTTGGAGAGCGCTATAGAAACTCGATACCCTACCGAAGATCCGTGTATTTACGTGGCTTGTGGGACATGGAGTTCTTTCGACAAATGGAAAAATAGCCTCCATCAGACCTGGCTTTAACAAGGAGTGTCCAAGATGTGGTGCTGAAACTGAAACTTTACTACATGCGCTAAGAGACTGCCCAACGTCGAGAGAAGTTTTGTCGATAGGAGGTGGTCCAGGAGCTTTATCTCTAAACCGTATGATTATTGTATCGATTGGTTGGAAGATTTGATGCGTGTCCTTGACAAGAGAGCCATAACCAACCAAATGAAAATTCTATGGAACTGTTGGAATAATAGAAATAATTTCATCTTCAGGGGAAAAGAGGAGAAGACGCAGCTAATATGGGAAAGAGCTAGCAACTTGAGCAAGAAATTCCGAATCTGTAATATGTTGAATGAACCATTAATCTTACAAAATAACGGGAAGAAGAAGTGGATTAAACCTCCAAAGGGATTTATAAAAATAAAGTTCGATGCTACAGTTGGTGAAAACAGGATCGGGTATGGGACGGTCGCAAGAGATGAAGAAGGCTTCGTTGTTGGGGGCAGTGGAGGCTTTAAAGAGGGAAGACTATCCGTGGAAGAGGCTGAGTGCGTGACCTTTAAGGAGAGCATAAACGTGGCGCACAAATTAAATTTGAGAGAAGATGTTCTCTTTGAGACAGATAATGCTGGGCTGGTCAATAGATTCAACAATTTAGACAATGACGTCACCATCCTAGGCGTAAGAATTAAGGAATGCACTGCAGCTTTCACAATTTTTAAATCGGCCAAATTATGTTGGACCGAACGGTCTTGTAATAGTGTAGCCCATTTAATTTGTAAAAAAATGTTGCGTGAGACCAAAAGTTGTTTTTTTGATATGGATTATCTGTCGGAAATCCATGATGCTGTAATTTGTGATGTTACTTAATAATAGTATGTTGACCCGTGTGGTCATTTTTTGTTCAAAAAAAATTATGCAATATTTCAATTTTGCCCTTAAATCATCAATTTTCCTGCTGATTTCATGCCCTTACCGTCCAGCCCAAATAAATTTTAGGTCTAATTGCCTTTTAAATCCTTTCTCATTAGACACTTAAGCTATTTAATCATTCTAGCAACTTTTACACCTTTTCCAATTTAGTCCTTTTCATTTAATTACCTACCCAAACGTTAAAATTTTCTAATGAAATTTTAATACCACATCACTAACATTTTATAAATATTTATAAAAATATTTCCTACTCAGTTTTACAAGATCAAGGTCTCGATACTTTGTTTTTACCCAATTCCTTCAATAATTCTTTTTTTCTAACTAACCACTAAATCGGTAAAATTTTTCTATCGATATTTTAATACGATTTTCCTATCATATAAAAATTCATGCAAAAATATTAAAATAAATTTCTCTTTAAATCAGATTTGTGGTTACGAAACCACTGTTCCGATAACCTTGAATTTAGGCCATTACAACTCTCTCCCTTTTAAGGATTTTCGTCCTCGAAAATCTTACCAGTAAAGAGGTTTGGGTATTGTTTCCTCATTGCCTCCTCTGGTTCCCATGTCGCTTCCTCAATCCCTTGCTTTTTCCACAATACTTTGACCAAATTTATGTTTTTATTTCTAAGCTCCTTTGTCTCCCGTGCCAATATCTTGACCGGTTCTTCACTGCAAGTCATATCCAGTTGAATCTCCACTTTTGTTGAAGAAATAACATGTGAAGGATCTGATCGATATTGTCGTAACATAAATACATGAAAAACATTATGGATTCTATCAAGTTCTAGTGGTAATGCCAATCGAGAAGCGACTGGTCCAATTCTTTCTATGATTTCATATGGCCTGATAAATCTTGGACTCAATTTACCCTTTCGACCGAATCGGAGAACTTTCTTCCAAAGAGACACTTTCAGGAATACCTTGTCACCAACCTGAAATTCAATCTCTTTTCGTTTAAGGTCGGCATATGATTTTTGACGATCGGAAGCTGCTTTTAGACTATCCCGAATAACCTTTACTTTTTCTTCTATTTCCCGGATCAAATCAACCCCATGTATCTTCCTTTTACTGAGCTCTGTCCAATATAATGGTGTTCTACATTTTCTACCATACAAAGCTTCATACGGAGCCATTTTAATACTAGAATGATAACTGTTATTATAAGCAAATTCAATCAAAGGTAGATACCTCCCCAATTACCTTCAAACTCTAGTATACAACATCGGAGCATATCTTCCAATACTTGAATTATACACTCAGATTGGCCATCTGTCTGAGGATGAAATGTAGTGCTGAAATACAATTGAGTACCCAAGGCTTCTTGTAATTTTTCCCAAAAACGAGACGTAAATCGAGGATCTTTATCTGATATAATAGAGACAGGTACTCCATGTAACCTGACAATCTCAGATATGTACAGTTCAGCTAGTATATCTAAAGAATAATCCATAAGTACAGGAATAAAGTGCGCTAAATTTTTTCAACCGGTCAACAATCACCCAAATAGCATCTTTTTTCCTCGGAGACAACGGTAACCCCGATACAAAATCCATAGTGATTCTTTCCCATTTCCATTCCGATATAGTAATTGGCTAAAGTAACCCTAAAGGTACCTGATGTTCAGCTTTAACTTGTTGACATATTAAACACCTTGATACAAACTCAGAGATATCACATTTCATTCCCGCCCACCAGTACATCTTTTTCAGATCATTATACATTTTATTACTCCCCGGATGTACAGACATAGTACCGCTGTGAGCCTCGCATAGAATCTTCTGTATGAGATTTGAATTCTAAGGTACACATATGCTACCTCTGAATAATAAACAACCATCAGAACCAATCTGAAATTCAAAATCAATACCTGACTCACACTGTGCTCGTTTAACCTGTAACTTCTCATCATTCTTCTGAGCTTCACATATTTGCTGTAGAAATGCCGGTTTAGCTCTCAATTCAGCTAGGATTGAACCATCATCAGTCAATGATAACCGGGTATTCATAGCTCGTAAATCAAACAGAGATTTTTGGCTCAAAGCATCATCTACAACATTAGTCTTACCCAGATGGTAATCAATAATCAAATCATAATCCTTTATCAGTTCAAGCCACCAGCGCTGTCTCAAATTCAAATCTTTCTATGTCATCAAATATTTCAAACTTTTATGATCAGTATAAATATGACATTTCTCACCGTACAAGTAATGCCGCCATATCTTCAGCGCAAATACAATAGTAGCTAATTTAAGATCATGTACTGGGTAATTTCTTTCATGTGGTTTAAGTTGCCTTGAAGCATAGGCTATTACTTTACCTTCTTGCATCAAGACACAATCTAAACCATTTAATGAGGCATCATTGTAAATAAAAAATTCCTTTCCCGGTTCAGGCTGCACTAGTACAGGTGCTTTCATTAGTAGATCTTTCAATTGGTTGAAACTCTACTGACATTCATCAGTCCACTCGAACTTTACATCTTTCTGTAATAATCGAGTCATCGGATAAGCTATCATAGAGAATCCCTGTACAAATCTCCGATAATAACCAGTTATACCCAAAAACTTCTAACTTCAGATATATTATTCGATGGATTCCAATTGACAATAGTTGAGATTTTACTTGGATCTAGCCTGATGCCTTCGGCAGATACAATGTGTCCAAGAAAACCCACTTCTCGAAGCCAAAATTCACATTTACTGAATTTAGCATATAACTACTTCTCTCGCAGAATTTGCAACACAATTCTCAAATGTTTTGCATGCTCTTCTTTATCCCGAGAATAAACCAAAATATCATCAATGAATACTACCACAAATCTATCTAAGTACTGTCTGAATATCTGGTTCATCAAATCCATGAATACTGCGGGTGCATTAGTTATCCCAAACGGCATAACCAGAAACTTATAATGCCCGTACCTGGTTCTGAAGGTTGTTTTTGGCACATCTGACTTATTTACCCGTATCTGATAATAACCTGATCGAAGATCAATCTTTGAAAACACTGTAGCACCTTTCAGCTGATCAAATAAATCATCAATCTGGGGTAATGGGTACTTATTCTTTATGGTTACTTTATTAAGCTGCCGATAGTCGATACACAGTCTCAAAGACCCGTCTTTCTTTTTCACAAACAGAACCGGAGGATCCCTAGGTGAATGACTCGGTCGGACAAAACCCCTGTGAACAAGTTCTTGCAACTATGTCTTTAACTCCTTTAATTTTGTAGGAGCCATTTGGTACGGAGCTATGGAAATCGGAGTAGTTCCCAGAATCAAATCTATAAAAAATTCCACTTCTCTTTCTAGTGGCAACCCTGGTAATTCCTCTGGAAACACATCGAAAAATTTGTATACCACTGGCACTGCTTGTATCTTTGACTCAGATACCTTGGTGTCGAGTACATAAGCCAAGTAAGCATCATACTTTTTTTTGACATACCTCTGTGCTTACTGAAATCACATCAGATAACCCTTCTGTCTGATCAGATTTAACTCAAAGCAACTCACCATTCTGACATTTTAGCACAATATATTTCTGTCTACAATTTACTACTGCATCATGCTAGGTTAGCCAATCCATGCCCAATATCACGTCAAATTCATCAAATGGTAGTAACATCAAATCAACCGGGAAACAATAACATTTTACCATCAGTGGAAAATTTTTACAAATTTTATCCACCAAAATAGACTGACCTAGGGGGTTCGAGACTTTAACCACAAATTCAATAGGTTCAATAGATAAATCTTTAATACATGCAAGCTTTATACATGTATATGAATGCGTAGAGCCGGGATCAATTAATGTAATAATATCAGTGTCAAGTAAAGAAAATGTACCAGTAATAACATCGGGTGCTGAGGGATCTTCTCTAGCACGAATGGCATATGTCCTAGCAGGTGCTCGTGCCTTAGGCCTATCTGTAGTATCTTTTGTAGCTCCTCGGCTACCACCTACATTACCGAATGGTCGAGGTGGTCTACCTCTCAAAATTGGATTACTCAGCTTCGATATTTGTTCAGCATCTTTTTCACCCCTTTCTGAACAATCTCTGAGGAAATGATCAAATGAACCGCATCGGTAACAAGCCCCACTTTTCAACCGGCATTCTCCAAAATGAGCTTTATTACAGTACTGGCATCTCGGCTTAGGGGTACCAACACTGCTAACACTGGTCACTGATGGAGTGGAAGGTCTTGGATTAGTGCGTTGAGAACCTCGCTCTCTGCTCGAATACCCAGTGGCTGAGGTAGAACGATCCTGGTACTTCTTCGATTTATTTGGAGCAAAAATTTGAGATTTTCCCATCAGTCTTTTACTAAAAATTCGAGCTTCCCTCTCAGCCTGTTTCTTCTATTTGCTTAATTCTTCTACTTTATAAGCTCTCTCTGCCAATGTAGCAAACTCTCGAATTTCAAGAATTTCGATCAGTCACTTAATGTCTTCATTCAAACCTTCTTCGAATCGTTTGCACATTTCAGCTTTTGACTGTACCCATTCTTGAGCATATTTACTCAATCGAACAAATTCTCTTTCATACTCAGATACCAATTTATTACCCTGTTTTAGCTCAAGAAATTCTTTTCTTTTATGATCAAGGAACCTCTGCTGATATATTTCTTTTTCGTACTGAGAGAACTCCCATGTAATTTCTTCTTTCGGAACAACTAAAGCTTTAGTATTCCACCAATGATAAGTTGTGTCTTTTAGTAGTGAGACGTCACATTTTAGACATTCTTCTTTTGTGCAAGATAGTTCCTGTAAAACCCGAGTAGTATTCTCTAACCAGAATTTAGCCCGTTCGAAATCATCATCAACTGCTTCTCAGAATTCTTCGACCCCATATTTTCAAATTTTATTTACTGGAGCTTTCCCTTTTCTGACAGATTCAGTACCTGTACCCTGTGGGATCTCGGGAACTGGTGGAGAGCAGGAGGGGGAGCTTGAACTTGCTGCACTACAGGGTTAGTTCTTAAGTATTGATTAAACCATTCATTCATCATTTTAAAGAATGTTGTTTTTGCCTCTTCACCTCGACCCTCTGTCTCGGGCTTTCTACTGTTAGTTTCTTCTCTTTGTATTGAAGCCGGAGCATGACTCCCAGCTTCCTCAGATTGAGCTCGGTCGGATGACATTACTATAAGAAAAACATATTTTAAATGGTCAGGAGATATCACACTATCAATAATAATTTAAATGGCATTTATAGTTAATCCCGTATTTGCTATATCGGTCCTAGAACCGGCTAAACTGTAGCTCTAATACCAACAAATGTAATACCCCTTACCCGTATTCATTACAAGAATAGGGTACAAGGCATTACCAGAGTTTACGAATTAAATTATTTTTTTACTCAATATAGCCTCTTTATAGATATCTAACCTTCCCTGCAATATTAAACCGAGACCAATCCACATCAACCAATCCAATTCAACATATTTTCAAGATAGATTCATGCATTTTTGTAAGATAACCTCATCACATACCAAATCTAATATTTGTTAGCCATACCGATGGCTGACCTTACATTCATATCACATTAACATTTACTTTATTAGCTTATACATGCCATTGATTTCCAAAATAAAGTTTCTTGACATACCGAAATCTTGAAGTTGATAGTGTGATGCGCCTTCAACCAAGTTCGACCTCCGAGCTCTTAACACTACAAAACAGGGAAAAAGGAAATAGGGTAAGCACTTTGTGCTTAGTAAGCTCATGTAACAAGAATTATACTTACCTAATTTTTTCAATACAGTGCAATAAACATTCATATATCCATTCAATGCATTATTACCCTAACTTGCACAAACTCAACATTCAAGTCAACATTCAAGTTAGTATAATACTTTCCATGTGTCAATAATATATATACCATGATTGATGAACTCATCAATACCATGATTTCCATTCCCTTATTATTTTTCTATATTTATCCCATTGAATTTCTCAGAATTTTCGATGGATTTTCAGAGGTACACTTTTAATGTACAATTTCTAGGTCCGTCAATTCATATTCATGTGCGCACATTTCCATTTTAGATAGCACACTCCCGTGAACCTCATCCTTATAGCAGGATTACCAGTCTAGGCTAAATCCCTTGTAATATAAACCTCATAGCAGGCTAAATCCCCTGCAACGACAATTACTCTGATGAGCTTGAATCTAAATTACCAGTCCAGGCTAAATTCAGACCCTAATTCGGATTACCCGTCTGGGCTAAATCCATTTAACACATATTCTTCGGGAGGACTATATTAGGATAAGATCACCCATCTGGGTTAGATCCTTTTTACCGTCAATTCCTTTTCAGAGATCCATCGAATTTTCCTTTCATTCAACCGGGATTTCTTCCCCTTTTTACCAAATATATCAATATTTCATCAATTTTCATACAATAAACATTCAAATTATATTCACATCAATAACATACATTTCAAGCATTTAAGAAAATAATTCAAGTTACATGAACTTACCTCGATACTTGTTCGTATACACAAATCTACTGATCCCGAACTTTTTCTATTCCTTGATCTAGCTTCGTATTTGAATTTTCTAGATCTAAATAAATAAATTTAATTATCAATTTAATAGATTTCATGTTCATATGCAACATTCTTTTTAATTCAACTATTATTTATAGTTCATTCGAAGCTATCTACTTGAGTCATAGTCACTAAATTATTTTTATCTTGAGTTACAGAAATCCAAATTAGGATCCGCTAGTTTTCCCTAAAACTAGACTCACATATCTTCATACCATAAAATTTTCAGGATTTTTTGTTTGGCCAATAAGTACAGTTTATTCTTTAAAGTCATCCATGTTCTGCTATCTGACAGTTCTGACCCTTCTTTACTAAAAATTAATTATCTCTTCATACAGGATTCGAATGATGTTCTTGTTTGTTTCTCTTAAAAATATACTCATTCAGGATTCTATAAATATAAATTTAAGCCCCTAATTATTTTTTTAATTTTTTAATGATTTTTCAAAATCAAAACAGGGGAACCCGAATTCATTCTAACCTTGTCTCACAAAATTCATTATATCTCAAGATTTACAAATCCATTGCTTATACCGTTTCTTCTATGAGAACTAGACTCAGTAAGATTTAATTCCATATTTTTTTCATCTTCTAATTCAATTTCTACAATTTATGGTGAGTTTTCAAAGTTAGTCTACTGCTGCAGTCCAAAACTGTTTTAGTGCAAGCTGTTTATTACCATTTTTCCCCTAAGCTTTTAATAAATAATAATTTCGTCCCTACCCAATTAGCCTCTTAATTGAGATGATTTTTTCTCAATTAACACTTTATTCTATCAGTTTAAACTACCTTATAACCTTTGAGAATTTCAGCACTAGACTTTAATTCCAAACATTTTCATAATTAGATCCTAAAAATCAATTTCTATTGATATTACCTAATAAAATCATCTTATAAACAAATTAAAGCTTCAATTTCATTCTATTTCATCATAAACTTACAGCACTCAACCATGGTGACTTTCAATTTCATCCATGAAATCAAAAACTAATGAATTTAACAGTAGGACCTAGTTGTAAAAGTCTTAAAAACACAAAAATTATAAGAAAAAGGCAAGGACTAACTCAATTGGTGCAAAAATTATGGAATACCAGCTCAAAGAACCCCTCCTATGGCTTTTTGGCTGATGAGAATGAAGAAAAATGAAGAGAAATCTAGATATTTCCTATTTAGTCCTATCTTTATTTAGTTAATTATGCAATATTCCAATTTTGCCCTTAAATCATCAATTTTCCTGCTGATTTCATGCCCTTGCCGTCCAACCCAAATAAATTTTGGGTCTAATTTCCTTTTAAATCCTTTCTCATTAGACACTTAAGCTATTTAATCTTTCTAGCAACTTTTACACCTTTTTCAATTTAGTCCTTTTCATTTAATTACTTACCCAAACGTTAAAATTTTCTAACGAAATTTTAATACCACATCACTAACATTTTATAAATATTTATAAAAATATTTCATACTCAGTTTTACGAGATCAAGGTCTCGATACTTTGTTTTTACCCAATTCCTTCAATAATTCCTTTTTTTCTAACTAACCACTAAATTGGTAAAATTTTTCTATCGATATTTTAATATTATTATCCTATCATATAAAAATTCATGTAAAAATATTAAAATAAATTTCTCTTTAAATCAAATTTGTGGTTACGAAACCACTATTCCGATAACTTTGAATTTAGGCCATTACATTCGGACCTTTCTCAATGTATGTTTTGGGCCTCGTATGCCCATAATGGGGACAATGAGATGTTGTTTGATTGGGTTCAAATTGGAATGAAATTTTATAACCCGTATTTCCCAAAAATGTTTGAGTACATGTCTGGTAATGCCTCGTACTTGATCCCAATCTCGGGTACAGGTAAGGGGTGTTACATTTAGTGGTATCAGAGCTACGGTTTAGTCAGTTCTTGGACTACCATAGAATGTATCAAGTTTATCTATACATGCCATTATAAGAACGAGATAGTGTGATATCTTCTAACTGTTTAATTGTCTTTGAATATCGTAAATGTCTTCTAATCATGCACGAGATGAGTCCAAAGGAGCTGAGAGTCATGCTCCATCTTTCGTACAACGAGCTGTTTCTAGTAGTAATAGAAGGCCTATGTCTGAAGGCTAGGAAGAGGCCAGAGCTGGCTTCTTTGACATGATGGATGAATGGTTTGGGGATTATTTGAGATATCGCCCCAACATACCAAGACCTCCCCCGCCCCCTAATCGACCTGATGAGGAAGTGCCACGAGGTATGGCACCTGTAAGAATTGGTAAAGCCCCTGTAGAGAAGCTTAAAAAGCATGGGGCTGAAGAATTTAGAGCTAAGATTGATGATGATGCTGAATGAGCCGAGTTCTGGTTTGAGAATACTACATGAGTGTTGGATGAATTATCGTGCACGCCTGAGTAGTGTTTAAAGTGTGTTGTATCTCTTCTAAAGGATACTACATACCATTGGTGGAAGACCGTATCTTCAGTGGTGCCAAAGGAAAACATTACTTGGGAATTTTTCCAAGCGGAGTTTATGAAGAAATACATCAGTCAAAAGTTCTTGGACGCGAAGCGAAAGGAGTTCCTGGAACTCAAACAAGGAAATAAGACTGTAGCAGAATACGAAAGGGAGTTTGTAAGGCTAAGTTAGTATGCGACTGAATGGGTTCAAATAGAGTCAGAAATGTGTAAACGCTTCAAGGAAGGTCTGAATGAGGAAATCAAGCTATTGATTGGGATTCTTGAGATACGAGAGTTTGCTGCATTAGTTGATTGGGCTAAGAAGGCCGAGGAACTCAATAATGAAAGGAAGCAAGCTAAGAGACAAGCTCGAGTTATGAACAAGAGATCCAGCAATAAGATGCTCTCATTTCTCACAAAGAAATTAATAAGTCAACATGAACGCTCCACTTCATCGGTAGGATATTCGAGTAGAGCGAGAGGCTCCAAACGACGTAATCAAAAGTCTTCCTCCCCTATGGTGACTAGTGTGAGGAGTGTAGATGACCAAAAGCCAAAGTGTAAAAGCTACAATAAATTTCACTTCGGAGAGTGCCGGATGAAGAGCGGTGCGTGCTATAGATGTGGTTCTCTTGACCACTTCCTCAGAGACTACCAAGAGTGAACCGATAAAAAGGTAGAAGTAGCCTCGAAATCGAGTGCTCCTATTCCACGAGGTAGACCTCCGAGATATCCTGGAAGTGCTAGTGGCAGTCGGGTTGCGGCCAAAGACACTGCAAAATCAGAGACTCGAGCCCCGGCAAGAACATATGCAATACGCGCTCGAGAGGAAGCCTCTGCTCTTGACGTCATCACGGGTACTTTTTCTCTTTTTAACACTTGTATTGTTGCCTTAATTGATCCAGGATCGACGCATTCATACATTTGCAAGAGATTGGTGTCTAGTATGAATATATCCATTGAACCAACGGAATTTATAATCAGAGTGTCGAACCCATTAGGCAAGTCAGTCTTGGTCGATAAGGTCTGTAAGAATTGTCCTTTGACGATTCAGGATCACTGTTTTCCGGGTAACCTTATGTTATTGCCATTTGATGAGTTGGGTGTAATACTTGGCATAGATTGGTTATTCTTGCATGATGTAATTGTAAATTGTGGTGGCAAGTATATTGAATTGAAGTGCCCAGATGGTAAGATTCTACGGGTTGATTCAAGAGAGTTGGATACTCCGCCGGTTGTCATCACAAGAATAGTTGCTCAAAGATAAATGAAAAAAAGGTATGAAGCCTACCTTGCTTTTATACTGAACACTAAGGAACCGGAGTTGAAGATTGAGTCTGTACCAATAGTATGTGAATATCCAAACGTGTTCCCGGAAGAATTACCCGGACTACCTCCTAATAGAGAGATAGAGTTTGGTATTGAATTAGTGCCAGGAACAGCTCCTATTTCTACTACTTCATACAGGATGACACCAACAGAGTTGAAAGAATTAAAAGCACAGTTGCAAGAACTGACGGATAAAAGTTTTGCAAGGCCGAGCTTTTCGCCTTGGGGTGCTCCAGTATTGTTTGTAAAGAAGAATTATGGTTCAATGAGGCTATGCATAGATTATCGGCAACTGAACAAGGTGACTATTAAGAATAAGTATCCTTTTCCAAGAATAGATGATTTGTTCGACCAGTTGAGGGGAGCCACTGTGATCTCTAAGATAGACCTGAAGTCTGACTACTATCAGTTGTGAGTTAAGGAATCGGATCTACCTAAAACAACTTTCAGAATGAGGTATGGACATTATGAATTCCTTGTCATGCCATTTGGTTTAACGAATGCACCGACCGTATTTATGGACCTAATGAATAGGATATTTCGGCCACACCTGGACAGGTTTGTCGTCATGTTCATTGACGACATTTTGATTTTCCGAGGATGAGACAGAGCATGCGAAGCATCTGAGAACTGTGTTGCAGACTTTACGGGAAAGACAATTGTATGCTAAGTTTAGCAAGAGTGAATTTTGGCTCCAAGAAGTAGGGTTCTTGGGTCATATTGTTTCGGATGATGGCATCCGAGTTGATCCAAGTATGATCTCTGCCATCGTTGAATGGAAACCACCTAAAAATGTAGCCGAGGTTAGAAGCTTTTTGGGCTTAGCCAGTTACTACCGAAGATTTGTGAAAGGATTCTCCATGATAGCGACTCGAATGACGAGGTTACTACAGAAAGACGTGAAGTTTGAATGGACAAAAAAGTGTCAGCAGAGTTTTAAGAAGTTGAAGACATTGCTGACTGAAGCTCTAGTTTTAGTATTGCCTGAGCCGGGAAAAGAGTTTGTGGTCTACAACGATGCATCCTTAAATGGACTGGGTTGTGTACTTATGCAAGATGGCAAGGTGATAGCCTATGCTTCGCGGAAGTTTAAGCCACACGAGAAAAATTATCTGACGCATGACTTAGAGCTTGCCGCCATTGTTTTTTCCTTGAAAATCTGGAGGCATTACTTATATGTGAGACTTGCCGTATATTCACAGACCCCAAGAGTTTGAAGTATTTGATGACTTAAAAAGAATTGAATCTGAGACAGTGAAGATTATTAGAACTAATTAAAGATTACGAGCTGATCATCGATTATCACCCGGGAAAGGTAAATGTGGTTGCCGACACGTTAAGCAGAAAATATTTGTTTGCACTAAGGGCCATGGACGCTCGTTTAGCGTTGTTTGATGATGGTTCAGTCTTGGCAGAGCTAAGGGCTAGGCCGACATTTCTTCAGGAAATTTATGATGTTCAGACTAATGATAATGACCTGCAAGCTAAAAGAACCCAATGTGAGTCAGGCATTGAATCAGACTTTTAGATTGGTCCTGATGGATGTTTAATGTTCAGAGACAGAGTTTGTGTACCGAGGGACGATGAAATTATTCAGAAAATCTTACAAGAGGCACATGATAGCCAAGCATTCTATCCCTTATGTGGGCCCATGAGGCCCAAAACATACATCGAGGGTGGTTCGGGGCTAAACCAAAAAATTTTGAAACTTTTACCACACTTAGAAAATTTTCATGTGCTGGGGAGTCACACGCCCGTGTGAGTAGACCGTGTGGTTGCACATGCCCGTGTGGCTTAGGACATGTCCGTGTCCTCAGCCCGTGTAACTATCTGTTTATAACGTCATCATCAAAATAAGGTCACACAGCCAAGTCACACGCCTGTGTGCTTAGGCCGTCTGGCGAATTAAATTCCAAAAATCTTGTGCAGACTTCACACAGCCAGGGCACACACCCATGTCCTGAGGCCGTGTCCTCCACACGGCTGAGACACACGGCCGTGTCTCTGCCTATGTGTTTACTACTGGGCATTTATTTTTGCATTAATCAGGGTGCACGGGACACACAGCCGAACCACACGCCCATGGGGCAGACCGTGTGTCATGCACGGCCTAGACACATGCCCGTGTGTCTACCCGTGTGGACAATTATTCAGGCTATTTTCCAAGCCAATTGCCACCCTTAATTGCACATACACAAACATGACTTTAATGGCACTTAGCAGGGCATAATTGAGCACTTAAACATACAAAAATAAGACATGATAATGATCATTTCATCTTTACTTACACATGCATAAGACTTCATACTTTATCAAGCCAAATTTATAATTTTGCATGCACTAAAAGTGGTAGATTACTTCTATTTAACATATTCAAATCTTAATTGTCATCATGCATTTAATTCACAATTCTATCATCACACACCCATAGCCACAACACATTCTATCACATACATACAACAATCAACCACATTACAATTACATAGACACATGCATGTATAAACAATTAGGTTTACAACCCAATAATCAATATGAGCCATATCTCATTGCCTCATACAAATTGAACCACAAGCCATTCTAGGCCAACTCATTTGGCCACAGTTACAATGACATAATCACTCAAAAGAAAAATTCCCTATACATGTCATAGACTCAAATTTCTTGAATTCATCAATACCCGTGGTGATATCTTGATAGTGTGATGGCCTCTCCGGCGATCTCCAACCCGAGCTAGCTAAAGTATCCTATAAGAGATGGGAAAATAAGGGGAGCAAGCTTTAGAGCTTAGTAAGTTCATATGAAAATAATAAACAATTATTAACAATCATTTATTTTACCCATCCATAAGAACATTATTAATACAAATTGTATTAATTCTCATGATTACCACTTACTCGTTCATAATGCTTACTCTTTTATCTTATAAATACCATTTACATGCCTTGGCATTAGCCTAACCACCATAGTCTCTCTTATCACATTATTTGACAAGTTATTCCCATCCTCTTAATCACATGCACATCAATAATGAGTAATCATAATTTTAACATATATTTCGACCACCTTTCACTTGTCCAAGCTCGTATCTTACGATATTCTCATAATGACTTCATTCGGCAATTATGCCCGTTTTTCTTTTCCTCATATCCAATGAAACGCAGTTTAAATAAATGAACCATAAAATATCACAAATCAATTAGGCTCCTAAGCCTATAACATGATCATTATCAAATTTTAACATGCATCCATTCATCATGAATGTAGATTATTTGTCACAAGGTTATCAATATTTCACAAGTATACTTGTTCATGTACATTCTCATCAAGAATTCATCATATGCTAAATCCACTTCACATGAGTTCTGTGTACATACCTTTACCACTCGTAATATAGTGACATACTTTCTCGTTATTAACATCCTCGTTAAAATACAATTCAAGCATATAAACATATTAGATCATATCTCAATTCGTCCTAACAGCCAAACACATAATCATCATTTATATTTATCATATATACAACATCACAAGTATGTGCACTATCAACCACAATGGGTAATAAACAATTATTTCCACAATAATCATGAATTTACAATTATAGGCTTATGTACATTCCTGTTTACTTGTAGTAATTTCATTCTCATACTCATCTTTGATTTACCTATTGAACACATTGAAATACCTAGGATGCTCGAGGATCTCATACTCTTAGTACCATATCAATGCCGCATCCCAGATATGGTCTTACATGAAATATCATATCGATGCCATGCTTTTGACATGGTCTTATACGAAATCACATACCAATGCCATATCCCAGATATGATCTTATACGGAATCTCGGTAGTCCTAATATCATGACATTTGTATTCTACCCTTGAGGTTAAATCGAGATTTCTCATTTCTCGAAACTTCGTCAAAATCATCTTTAATCAATTTCATAAAAACAAATGTATACAATTCATGCAATATCGAAATAGTAAATACATAACATAAGGTTACATTATTTACGCATGAACTTACCTCGATACCGAAATGGCAAAAAGGGACCTAACCGTCAATTTCATGTTTTTCCCCCATTCTAGGCTCGAATCTCATTTTCTTTGATCTATAATATCACATTTAGCCTATTTATTAGCACATTATTCAATATGATCCAAAAATCATATTATGGAAAAATTATGTTTCTGCCAATAAAGTTTAACATATTTACAATTTTGCCCCTAGACTCGTAAAATGAAATGTGTTCACTTTCTTTACTACCCATGCATAGCCGAATCATTTTATGCCTATAGTAGCTCACACATTTCACAATTTCACACATTTAACTCATAAAGTTCACATTTCACAAATAGTCCCTATTTCACTTTTTCATCAAAAGTCTCGTAGCAAAAGTTGTTCAACACACAAAAAGGTTTCATTTTCTCCCGTTAAACTTCAAAAACAAAAAATATGCTCTTATGGAAAAACTCTAGATTTCCAACCATATTGCAAATTAGTTCCCTATTTAGCTAGATTAAGTTACAAGTGTTCCAAAAACATAAAAATCAACAAAAACAAACACAAATTTCACTTACATGCAAAGGATTTAAGTTGCTAAAAATTTGAGCTTCAAAACCTCAATTTCTCTTGTGTTTTTCGATGGAGAAGATGAACAAAGAAATAAAAATGATATTTTTATTCCTTTTGTTTATTTTTGTCATATAATAACCTAATACCCACCTACCAATCCAACATTATAATTACACTCCATGTACATCCACTATCTATTTTAATTGTCTAATTACTCAATAAAGACCTCTACATTAACACCTTTAGCTAATAGAACACAACTTTTGCACTTTTTACAATTTAGTCCTTTTGACTAAATTGAGTACCCAAACGTCGAAATTTTCGAACGAGATTTTCACAAAATCATTCATGAAATCATAAACCATAAAAAATGTAATAAAAATAAATTTCCTCACATCAGATTTGTGGTCTTGAAACCACTATTTTGACTAGGCCTAAAATCGGGCTGTTACAACTACGTTCACAAACTATTAGTATAATGCAATACACAACTTATTTCCAAGCATGATACGTATTTAATATGATATTTAATAGTTATCGAGTCTTATACGAGCTTATGAAAGCTCAAAAAATGAATAAGGATGAAAATGTAAAGAATTCAACTTACAGGACTGACGTTGTGATGTGAGGGTGTCCCTCGTCTATTTTGGCTTCACCGTGATGACAGGGTTCCTTGTCACGATTTAAAAAACTGTCCAGCCTTATTCTAACAACAACTTTATGGCATTGCGACATGAAACTTTAGTTGTGATGTCACTTGAACAACGTCGCGACGCCACTCACTGTTTTTGCAAAAAAAAATTAAATTCAAAACCTGCCATTTCATTCCAACCAAAGCCAATAACAAAACAACCTCAAAAATGTCCAAATGAGCAGTTTTTATGCAATTGTAACATGTTTGAAACATACATAAAATGTAACACCCTTAACATGTATCCGTCGCCGGAATAGAGTTACGGAGCATTTCTGCAAAAAGGTAACTTCAAACATTCAATCACATACATTTCATGAATCGTGTCTAAATTCATTCAAACACGTGTATATCATCCCTATTTTGAGCCCCTAAGGCCTTAAAACCACATTAGAAATGATTCAGGAATAAGTCTGAAACATTTAGAATTTTATAGAAAAAGATAGAAATTTTCACACTATAGGGGTCACATAGCTGTGTGCCCAGGCCATGTGACTCATACGGCCGAGACACACACTCGTGTCTCAGGCCATGTGGACATTCGAAGTAAGGACACACGGCCATGTCCTAGCCCTTGTCTGTGCCCATGTAACTCTCTGACTTGGGTTACACGGCCAAGCCACGCGCTTGTATGCTGGGCCATGTAACTCTCGAAATATCCTCATACGCTCGTGTGCCAGGACGTGTGCTAGGCCGTGTAACTACTTGACTTGCAACCCTTTGAAACCTACAAAAGACACACGATCGTGTCACGTGACCGTGTGTCACACACAGCTGAGACACATGACTGTGTCCTTGGCCGTGTGGATGAGAAATAGGCCAATTTCAAGGCATTTCCTTCACCCTAAACAAACACACATCCGCAATCCATTTAGCACATATCACCAAGCCTTTAAAACATACTAAACATGCTTAACAATGACTATATCATTGATCTATTAATCTATACAACCAATATGCCAAAAGGCACCTTAATAACATATCATCAAAGCAACCAAATCATAAACACATTTGGCAATAATCAACCACACACAACTAACTATTTTCATGCCAAGCCATAGCATAATTAACCATATGCCAAAACATATTTAAATATACCAAATTGGTCTTTTAAACATACATTCACTTGACCGTATCAACATTAGCCATTAAAGCACCAAAATATCATCAACCATGTAACCACATGTTTACATGCCAAACATAATAACTAGATCATCAAACATAATTCACCTATACATGCCATTATAACCATAATTCAAAAACTCAAAATCTACCAAAATAGTAGCGGGATAGTGTGATAGGTCTCCGAATAGCTTCCAAACTGAACGAGCTTCTAATTATCTATAAAATATGGGAAATGAGACTATGTAAGCATATAATTCTTAGTATGTTCATATAACATAAAACACAACTTACCGTTCACTTCATAACATTAAAATTTAACATGGCATAATCCAACTTTTAGCTTGGCACAAGCATAAGCATCAACACAAGCATGTTAGCATACTTGAACATAGTTCATATGAATTTAACATTGATAACCATTAAACTTGAGCATAATTCAATTGAATTCACCATCCATCATAACATAACATATTTTCCATGTAGCTCATCATTTCAATGTATTTCATACATACATGTCTTAGTTCATATTGCACACTTACCATATCCTTTCAAATTCATGCCCGTTGAACCGTTAGAATATCATTGGATATGTGGGATAGCTCACACGAAGTGTGCTAATCATATAACCGTAAACTTTCCTGTCATATACATAGTTTGCTCGCATGAGCTGTGAAATAGGTTTTCTTACACGAGCTGTGAAATGGTCCTGATCAAACGAGCTATGGGTCGGAATGTAAGCTACGCGATGTTGCTCATACGAGTTTTGGAGTATTTGCAACACATGCTAGACCTCAGCCATCGATAGGACATTCAAGACCAGCACCCAAAATAAGTAAACCCTAATGACATGTCATTTGTATATTACGAATTTCTAAGGTTCGACGGGACTCGATAAACGTCGTAACATCGTTAGATTTGCATCGATCATTTACATAACAATCCATAATTTACATATAGCTTAAAAGATAGAATTAAAAAATTTCATAATTACATGAACTTACCTTGATGATAAAGGCGTAGAAACAAAGTCGACTAATTTGAAGCATTTTCTTTACCCCGAGCTGAAGTCGTATGAGGTCTATCTTGATATGCACAATAAACTCTTGGCCGAACCTTCAAGCTCTATTAATGGATTTTTCTTAGGTTAATTTCGGTGGTGGATGGACAAACCAAAGGTGATGACTTTGTTTTAACTATTTTACTATCATTTATTTATTAATTTACAATTATAACCTTATTACCAAACAATAAAATCATTTAATAATATGTACATAATTGTCCACCCATAATCAAAATGGTCTAATTACCACATAAATCCCTTAACTAATTAATATCATAGCCCTTTAGTAAATTTAGCTTGTAGAACTCAAATTTTCCACCTTTTGCAATTTAGTCCTTTTTACCAAATTAAGTATGCAAACGATAAAATTTCTTAACGAAATTTTTATATGACTTTGCTAATATTCCATAGACTCTAAAATGATAATAAAATAAATATTTTCACTTCGAATTGTGGTCCTAAAACCACTGTTCTAATTTCACTAAAAACAGACTGTTACATAAAACACCTTCCAAACATCTATTCTATAGATTTGATTAATAGACACAACATCATTCATTACATACTAATAAACCATAGACATTAAAACTTGAGTATGCTTATTGTACTCATGCATATCACATATAAATATTATACCCAAAATGAATTTACATACCTACATCATTAGTTGACATCATTTGCAAAACAAAACACATATAAGACTTACTAGGTACATGCCAAGACTAATAAAAAAAAGGCACAAACTTTAAGGAGTCAACAAACTTAACGTGATGCTGAAATGGATGCTGAAAACGTGAATTTGAACTTATCCTGTACAGGAAAAATAAATTGTATGATGAGTATATCACTCAATAGTATTTCTACAAGTCCAAAACAGTGTAAGGAGATGATATAATTTGCAATTCAATGATTTGGTTCCTTATAACTCAAGCATGAAACATAATTCGATAAACATTTCTAATTTGTAAAATCTCAAACTTTGTTACTTTTCAGTTGATATTTCAAGTTCGCATGCTCATGTTAACTTACTTCAATATGTCATCTTGAATTGCTCAAAAACCATGACCTACCGCCCCGGATTGCTCGATGATGATTGTAATATCCCGAATTAGGGCCTAATCGGAATAGTGGTTTCGTGACCACAAATCCGAGATAGAAATAATTATTTTATAATTATTTTGAGGTTTATGATATGAATGCATAATTGTATGAAGATTTCGTGAAGAAATTTTGGGCATAACGAGTTTAATTTAAAGTTAGCGACTAAATTGAATAAGTTGCAAAATTTGCATTCTAGAAGTTTTAGTATGAAATTACTTTGAAATATTAATTAGGAGGTCTTAAATAGCAATTTTACCAATTTTAAGTTCATGGAAAAATTAGGACATGGAAGGAATTTTTGGAAAGTTTAGTAGTAAGGGTATTTTGGTCATTTAGTTATTAAAATGAATTAAAACAAAATTAAAAGCCAATTTTGTCCATCTTCTTCATTAGGCCGAAATTTCAAGGGTTCTCCATAGCTAGGGTTTGTTTCAAGCTTCCAAGCTCCATAGTAAGTGATTCCAAGCCCGCTTTTAATGATTTTTACATTTTGAGATCCCTAACTCGATAAAGCTTATGTTAGCAATAATTTAACCTAGGGTTTATATTTGGAAAAATACCCATAGGTGAAATTTGTGTATTTTGATGTTTTATGATAGAATATGAAGTTTTAAATTATGTTAGACAACTTGTACTACTCGATTTTAAGCAAAAACGAGTAAAAGGGCTTAATCGGTAAAAATACCTAATAGTCACAAGTACATGTTAGAGTGAGAATTTGATGTTGCCATAGAAGAGAAAAGTGATCAGCATGTTGTAAAACATAATAATAAGGAATAAAGTTTAATCCAGAGCCTAGGGGCAAAATGTAAATATGCAAAAGTTTAGGGGTAAAATTGTAATTTTGCCAAAATTTGAGTTAAGGATTAATTTGATAATGTGAGTATTAAATAAGCTAAATGTGTTATTTTAGATCAAGAAAGACGTGGAATCGACCTCAATCGAGGAAAAGAAAAGATTGTGGACTAAATTGCAAAATCCTTGTATTTTGGTACCAAGGTAAGTTCATGTGTAAATAATGTAGAATAATGGTTATTTTTAAGTTATTGATGTTAATTATATGTTATGCTGAATTTTATTATGAAATGTATGCTTTGTGGTTAATTTCAAATAATATGTAAATTATGTGAACTACTTGTTAAATATAATTGTTACTGAGTATTGATTTGGCATTCTACGGAAGACGGCAAGGATAAGTGTTCGAGGAAAAAGCCCGTTTGAACCTTAGGAATAGATTAGGATACAAGTGACATGTCACTAGGATGGTTGAGCATCCGAACTCGTTGAGTTGAGTCCGAGTTCACTTATGGATGCGAATGTCCGAACTCGTTGAGTTGAGTCCGAGTTCGTGAGATGTAACTAGGCATCCGAGCTCGTTGAGTTGAGTCCGAGTTCACTTATGGATGCGAACGCCTGAGTTCGTTGAGTTGAGTCCGAGTTCGCTTATGGGCGGGTTACATGATTGCTTGATTGCATATATGGCACTTATGTGCAAGTTATCCATGTATCAGAATTATATTCCGATGTATTCAACGGGTAAAGCTCTACTCAAATGGAGGAATATTTGAGATGAAAAGAGACGTATTGGTAAGTGATGTGAAATGGGTATTTTGAACAGGTATGTATTTAACCCTCGGGTTGAGTATTGATACAACCACGATAAGGTAATAAGATGATGAAAAATTATTAGAAATGTGACATGTGTTTTAGTGATGCATGCTAATGTTGATTGGTATGACTGTTTGTTATGTTACTTTTTATTTGCATATGAACTTACTAAGCATTTATGCTTACTCCCTTCTTCTTACTCATTTTATTTTTGTCCAAGCCAGCTCAGGAGTCGGGATAGGTCGAAGGCTCAGTCACACTATCCGGAAGACTTTTGGTAAAGGCTTGTAAATTTAAGTATGGCATGTATAGCAATATATCTATTTTGTGTAAATGATCTTATGGTATGGTAATGGAATGGTTGAGGAAATGTTTGATAATGATAAATTATGAAAATGGTTAGTTTAGATTATGTTTGATGATAAGGAAAAATTAATAAGATACTTAGTGTATAAAAACTCATCAAAAGGGATGAAATTTGCCATAAACAGGATATTGCAGCAACAACGATGCGAGTTTGAAAATTTACTAAAATCATAGAAATTGAATTTGGTGATGGAATACATATCAAATTGAATCTTATTATGTATAGTTTCACATGAAATAAATGAAACAAGAAAAGGAATTATATGTTAGAAGATATTATAATTTTAGTGAAATAGGGTCATAGCAGTTTCTGAATCCCCTGTTCCAACTTTAGAAATTCACCATAAATTGTAAAGATATAATTAGGTAGTATGTTTTACATTCTAAGAATCCTTATTGAGTCTAGTTTCAGGAGAAATAAACCTCATATTCATATGAAGTTTGTACAGAGATAAATATGGTTCGTAGTAAACAGAGGTCAGACCAGTCAAGTCCTGAAACAGGGGTAACTTTAACTAATAAACTGTACTAAATGGCCCAACCAAAAATTCTATAAAAAAAATTAGTAGATAGGTATATGAGTCTAGATACAAGGAAAATTTACGCATCTTGATTTAGAGTTTCATAACTTGAGATATGATTTTTCTTGTGACTATGATGCAAGTATCTTAAAAACTGCGAATGTAGAAATAAATAATCCAAAGTTCTAAATATGTTAAATTAAGCTTAGTAACACCTCATACTCGACTCCGACGACGGTCTCGGGCGTGGGGGCGTTACAATGATGGCCTACCACCTCAAATTGTCCGGCAATGATGGTTTATCGTTGTAGATCTGTCATCTCGGATTGCCTAGCAATGATGACCTACCACCCTGGATTGCCCAACGATGATGGCTTACCACCATAGATTTCCCAAAAACGATGGTTTATGAATATAGTAATGTCATCCCGAATTGCCCGGCAATAATGACCTACCACATCGATTGCTTGGCGACGATGACTACTCGATTACTCCGTCATATGTCTTAATATTACAAGTTATCCATCCCTCCCTTCGTTTCATATGAACCATTTAATTTTTATAATTCAAAATTCATTAGCTATCATATGTTTCAATATGCTTCAACTAGATTCTCATACTACTCATTAGATGCGAATTAAGTCTACGAATCCTACTTTATTCAATTTAGTCCTTGTATCAATATACAACCTCAATGTACCCCAATTCAATCCAATCCATCCTCAATAGTTCATTATGACAATCTAGAATATGAAGTAACACAAAAACACAAGATTTAAATAAGAATTAAACCATAGATATACTTACTAAAAACTCCGAGCTATTCGTCGACAGTTTTAGCTTTTCCTTTCCTTTTTGCAAATTCTAGGTCAACGTCAATTATAGATTAAAATAAACATATAATTTCGTTAATAATCAACAAATTTTTGAATCAATTGACATTTTATACAAATTTTTTATTTTATTCAATTTAGTCCCTAAAATCGAAACTAACATAAATTTCAATTTAGAACTCCAAATTTCAATTTGATTTCACTGTAGTCCATTTAAAACTTTCTATTTTCAATTGTACAATAAATTTCACAATTTATACATTTTAGTCCCTATTAAATAAAACTATTAATCAACCTCACAATTTAGTCCTTTTTCACATCTAAGCTTAAAATCTATCAATACTTAAAACTTCAAGAACTCAACAATGACATCTTTCTCAAACTTTAACAGTTTCGAAAAATAGCGTACAGATATACAATATTAACTCTAGGAATTTCAAAAACATAAAAATTATAAAAAAAATAATTTGCACTAAATAAAGGATGCATTAAAACTTTAAAACCCTAATGACCGACTTCTTATTTTCTTGCTCTCCCAAATTCAGTTCATGTGGTGAAGGAGAAGATATGCTTCTCTTTCTCTCCACTTACAACTTTTATTATTTTGTTTTATTATACGTTTTATTTAATCTATTATAATTTATAACATTTTCCCACAATCTATAAAGCAACCGTTCACTATAAATTTTAAGTGGTATTATTTCCACATTAGTCCTTAGTCCAAATTCTAATTAAAAATTTTCCTTGCAATTGCAGTTTTTCTATTTTTACAATTTAGTTCTTATATCTTGTTTAATCACTGATTTGATAAAATTACCTATCCAAAATTCAATTCACCTACTATATAACTTTGTAAATATTTAATAAGAATATGCACGAGATCGATTTACGAAAAAGGGGTCCCGAAATCTCATTTTCGACACCAATAATTTTCAAGTCGTTAAATTAGTTACTAAAGCATCTACACATATTTAGCCCATACAGTATTGATACCATAGTAACTTATTTGGCCCTCCAGCATTAATAAAAAGTCATTTTAGCCCTCCATTTATATTTTCGTCTCTTTTAGCTCTTGAACTTGACATTGTTTGTCAAATCATTCCAAATTGGATGCAAAAATTAATGTTTGATAATTTTGCTAACGTGACATCCACATGACAGTCCACGTGTTTGTCATATTAGCAATTAAAAAAAATTTTTAAAATTAAAATATTAAAAAATATATTTTTTAAAATTTTTTAGAATATATTTTTTTTATTTTAAAATATTAATTAATTACTAATATGGGATCCATGTGGATGCAATGTTAACAGTGTAACACCCCTCACCCGTATCCAACATCGGGACAGGGTTCGAAGCGTTATCGGACTTAAACATTCACAACATGCAAAACTGGGCCAAAAAATTTCACCAAAAATTAAAACATCTCGAACACATGCATATCGTCCCTTATATAGGTCTTCGAAACCTATAACATACATTGGGATGGTTCAGGACTAAACCAAGAACTTTGAAAATCTTTGGGCAACTTAACTAATTTTCTTGCTTCGGAGAGTCACACGCCTGTGTGGATTGGGCCGTGTGGTCAATTTCAAGGCTATTTTCCAAGCCAATTGTCACCATTAATTACCTCCATACACTTATACATTTTCGTATGGCATATTTGAGTAATTATATATTCACAATCAAGACACAAGCATGACATTCTTACAACAACACATAACATATTACCAACCATGCATGGCAAACAAGCATATGCATATCACCAATATCAGACATAACATGAATAGCTAGATTTATAAGTCAGAATCATTAGCTCACTAAAGACCAACATATTTGGCCAAATTATAATAACACATGTTATAAAACTAGGTCCCTATACATGCCACTCACTTGATAATTCTAACATATGTGTTTATACTGTCAAGGTGTTGACTTGATAGTGTGATGCTGCCTCCGATGATCTCCAACCCCGAGTTAACCTGACAACACTGAAAGAAATGGAAAGGAGGGGGTAAGCTTTACGCTTGATAAGCTCACATGAAAATAATAAGCAATTTACAACATGCTTTCCATAGTAAAACTATCCCAATTGTACATTTACAGTCACAGTCACTAAATCATTTATATCTGGAGCTACAGAACTCCAAATTAAGATCCGTAAATTTTCCCAGAAACTAGACTCATATATCTTTCCAACATCAAATTTTCAGAATTTTTGGTCCAGCCAATAAGTACAGTTTATTATATAAAGTCTCCCCTATTTTGCTATTTGACAGATTTGACCACTCTTCACTAAAATTTAAGTATCTTTTGCTACCAAATTCAAATGAGGTTCTCGTTTCTTTATTCTGAAAGTAAATTCAATAAGGAATCCAACCATATAAATTATGTTCCTTAAATATTTTTTTTAAAATTTTTAATTATTTTTTCAATTCAGAATAGGGGATCACGAAATCAGTCTGAACCAGGCTTACAAAAATATAAATATCTCAAAATACAGAATTCCTTTGTTTTCTCTGTTTCTTTTATATGAAAATAGATTCAATAAAATTTAATTCAATATCTCATTCCACTTCTATTTCAACTTATACTATTTTTGGTGATTTTTCAAAGTCACTTCCCTGCTACTGTTTTAGACTGTTTATCCCAAATTTCATTCCTTCACTAAAATTTCTTATTATCAACTTTCAAGATAATACTTATCCATATTCATCTTATCAAAAATTCAATCACATATCTAACTCATAATTCAAAACTCATATATTCATATTCTGGTATTATCCTGCATTTTCTTTTTCATGTTAAATTTCATTTAGCAAACTTGTTTCTCCTGGTGAACACTTCGGAAAGTAACAATATCCGGTGGTTTTAGCACATAGCTCCACACTATTGGGCTAACATGTAATTGTGGCATACGCATTTAGCACCACTTTTCAAATTAACATGTATAATCGTGGCATATCCACTTAGCACCACATTACATATTTAACCGTGGTATATCCACTTAGCACCACGTTACATGTTTAACCGTGGTATATCCACTTAGCACCACGTTAATGAATCAATATATGTAACTATGGCATATCCACTTAGCACCACGTTACATGTATCAATATGTGTAATCGTGGTATATCTACTTAGCACCACGTTGCACGTATAACCATGGTATATCCACTTAGCACCATGTTTTTTCATTCCGAAGGTTCAACCTAGATTTCCTCATTTAATCTCAATTTATCAACCACAAATCACCGTTTGTGTTCATTAATTGAACAATACTAAAACTTATTTCATTTGCACTCTCTTCACAGGTCCATTTCATTTCACATGTCAAACATGTACTCATGAGTTTCGATGCATGCACTGCTATCTCTTAGCACAACCACTCATGCAAACAGGACAATCATATGCAAGATCTCATATTCTCGGTAATCACCCATTTCTTTTAAATATCATATTCCATCAAATTTCTATTAACATCAAATTCAATACAATTATAACAAATTATATTTCATGTATATCAATAATAACTTGAATAATAGGCTTATTAAATCACGCAAACTTACCTCGGATCCAAAAATGGCAATTTACCATTCTAGTCCATAACATTGTATTTTCCCGATTTAAGCCCAAATCTCGATTTCCTTAATCTATAATATCACATTTAGCCTACTAATTAGTCACACTATTCATATGGGCCTAAAAATCATATTTTTACGAATTTTCTTTTTGACCCCTAAACTTTTGCATATTTGCACTTTTGCCCAAGGTTCAGAAATTAAAAATCTTCCTATTTTCTTATGTTTAATGGCATGTTGATCATTTTTCCCTTCTATAACAACATAAAATTCTCACTCTAACATGTACTTATGAACATTAGGTATTTTTACCGATTATGTCGTTTTACTTATATCCACATAAAATCGCTTAGCAAAAGTAGTTTAACACAATTTCAAGCTTCATATTCTACCATTAAACATCAAAACACATGCATATCATTCATGGGTAAATTTTTAAACATAAATCCTAGCTCAAAATAATGGCAGAAATGAGCAGATCATGTTACCGGGATTTCAAAAATACATAGAACATTAAAAATGGAGTTTGAAATCACTTACTATTAAGCTTGGAAGCTTGGCCAAACCCTAACCATGGCTTTTCTTGGTACATTCTGCTGTAGCAAGAAGAAAGGGACACATTTGCGGTTTAAAATTTGTCTTTTAATTCATTTTACCCTTAAATGACCAAAATGACCTTTTTACTATTCTTTTAAATTTTACCCAACCAAGGTCATTTTTGTCCAACAAGTTATAAAATGGTTTAATTGTCATTTAAGGACCTCCCATGTAAAATTTCATGACAATTAGACACCTCTAACATGTAAAACTCAATTTTTTCACTTTTTACAATTTAGTCCTTTTTACTAAATTGAGTGCCCAAACGTCAAAATTTTCGAACAAAATTTTCAAAACATCATTCCATGAAATCATAGACCATAAAAATATAATAAAAATGAAATTTTCCTCATCGAATTTGTGGTCCCGAAACCACTATTTCGACGAAGCCCAAAATCGGGATGTTACAAACAAAGTTAACAAACGTTCAATTTTTCATCTATTTTCGAGTGATTTGACAAATAGTGTAAGTTTGAGGTCAAGAAAAGACAAAAATTAAATGGAAGACTAAAATGACTTTTTTTTTTGTAAAGTTGGATGGCTAAATAAGTCATTATGCCTTTATTTATTAACTAAATCCCAACAAGACTTAACTAAATTAGATCACTTTTAATTTGGGCTAAACTTTTATGATAGTAAATAATATCATGTAATTACTCTTATTATATAGATGTGTGTGTGTGTGTGATGTTCGTATTATCCATAATCTCTCACTTGGACCACACATATATACTAATTACCTTAAAACTACATGTCATTACATAACCTTATGAGCTTCAAAATTTACTATCATATCTCAAATGTATTATGACAAATCTCATCCATTAATTATGTTAACATAAAACTAATGAGGCTTTTGTTATATATATCATAACTAAATCCATCCCTCATCAGGTATATTAACACAACCAAATAACATAGATCATGTATGAATGTGTAGCATGGAAATTACATGCAACGAAATCTAAACATGCCTATTTCCAACTGGTTCTCCGTAAACTTTAGTGAGACCAAACCTTACCAAAATTAGAGTGTGAGTAAACCAAATAAACCTTATTTTTGCAAAAAGAAAAAAAAGCTTAAAATATTCGTAAACTGAAATAACTGAGAATGTGTCTTAATAGAAAAGCATCTAAAGTTACAAACTTTCACTAAAACCAAAAATCTTTAAATGACATTACACCCATATGAGCGATTTGCTCATCAAAACTTTAGTTGATAGCCCCTTAGTAAGCGAATTCGTAATTATGGAGTTTGTCCCAATATACTAATGTACTTTTTAAATACCTAATCACTTTGAACTTTTTTCTTTAACAACTAGGAATTTACAGTTTGTGCTTTGACTTTGATATACTTATATTGTTGTTGGAATAAATGGCTATCATTTATTGTTTTAAATTGTAGCCTAATGACAAACTTTTGCATTTGTATTCCAAAAAAATCAGAGTTTCTATACCTAACGATATCTAACTTATCAGATCTCCAATATGTGAGCATGTAATATTTAATTTTTTGAAGATAACATATGAATCGTCTGGTTGCTTTCAAATGATTCAAACCCAAATTGCTTAAATACATACACAACATCCTAATAATGTATGCAATATCCAAACGCGTACAAGATTACGTATACATTATTCCCATTGTTGGAGCATAAGAAATCTTTAACATTCTTTTAATCTCAATATTATTCTTAGAGAAGTGACCAAAACTACATTTATTGCTAGCAAACAATATGTCATCGGCATATAAAACCATAGAAAAAACCTTATATGGTATATACAATCACAAACCAAATTCATCTCGAAACTGAATGAGATAACTACTTGGTGAAATTTTTATACCATTGACGAGAGGCCTACTTAAGTCCATAGACGAATTTTTTTTTTTAAATTTGCAAACTGTTGACTTTGCATCACCAAACATAATTTTTTGGTTGCACCATATAAATTGTCTCATCAATGTCACTATTGAGAAACACAATCTAGAATCCATATGATGTTGTTCAATGTCAAAATATGCCACTAAAGCCATTTTAACCCTTTCTCTTATGAACCTTCTTAATGACATTGGTTCTTGAGGTTGTAGAGTTTGTTACTTGATCAAGAGGTTTGATTTCATTATCTTAATCTAGAGTGGTTACTTAAACTGTAGGGGATAAACCCGATTAAACAACAAACAAAATGAAGAAAATAAGAATCTGTAACAGCCTGATTTTCAGTGGCATCAAAAATAGTGGTTCGAGACCACCAAATTTGACGAGTAAGCTCGTAAATTTTATTATTTGGTATTTATGAGTCAAATTTGGTTTTAGAAAGATTTTTGAATTAGTAATTTGTGTTTTATAAGGATTTATTAGGTTAAGTGGTTTAGAAAACGAGGTGTCGAGACCTCGATTCTATAAACCAAGCCATAAAATTTTTATAAATATTTATAGAGTATCATTAAGGTAGTATTAAAGTTTCGTTAGAAAAATTTAATGTTTTGATAGTTAATTAATTAAAAAGAAATAAATTGAAAAAGGTGCAAAACTTGCTAATTAAGGAAATAGTGACTAAATGGTTTAAATGGTAAATAATGGAGGACTTAAAGAGCAATTAAGCCTTAATGAAATGGCTAGGGAGGCATAAATGTAGAAGAAATAAAGAAATAATGTGAACAAAGGGCAAAATGGTAAATTTTATAAAATTTTACAAAAAAATAAGTAATTAAAAAATTTTCTATGCAATTCTCCATAATTCTCAACTAAAAACGTCATAGGAGGGTCCCCAAAAGCTGGTTTTTCATACTTTTACTTCAAGTGAGTCCAATTCTTTCTTTTTTCTTGAAATTTTTGAGTTTTTAAGACTTTTACAATTAGGTCTAAGTAGTTATTTCATTAGTTTTTTATTTGATTGGAAATTTTGAAAGTTACCATTGATGAATACTGGATGTTTTTGATGAAATAATATGAATTTACAGCTTTACTTTTGTTGTATGATGATTTTATAAATTGATTTGGATAGATATTGATTTTAGGACTAAATTGAGAAAAGACTAAATATTAGGGTTTGGTATTAAATGTTTCTATCAAGGGCTTTATGATAGCCTAGAATAGTTAGATAAATTTTCAATTGAGAAAAAAAATTAGTTCATTTGATAGACTAATTAATAAGGGACTAAATTGCGAAAGTTGTTAAAATTAAGGTAATTGTGTAATTTCAAAAATTGAGTAGTATTCATTGTGAAGTGAATTGGAACTAAAATATATGCTAATGAATGAGTAGTTTTATATTTTAGATCAAAAGCCCGTAGATACTCGTGAAAAAGGGAAATTAGCAGAATAGGTCCTGAACTTCTACAAATCTTACAATTTAACCCAGGTAAGTTCATATGGTTAAACTTGAATAATTATTTTGAATTGATGAATGATATTATGTATTTAGTATATTTTTGAAAAATAAAATATTGTTAAATTATAAATTTGAAGTGAATATCAAGTTTAAATGGAACGCGAGATTGAGTACAATCGTTGTGTGGTGAAAGACAACAAATGAGGAATTGACGACAAATTACCCAAGTAAATCGAGGTTTAGAATTTATTGCAAACTTTCATTTTTACTTTCCATTTAGCTCTCACGAGCTTTTGTTTAACTCATATGAGTTTCCATTCAACTTTTTTGAGCTTCTGTTTAAACCTTATGGGTTTTCGTTCAGCTCTTTTATGAGCTTCTATTTAACCCTTATGGGTTTTTGTTTAGCACTTGTGTGCTTCTGTTCAGCCTTTGGGCTTCTAAAAATGATGTACTCACATCTATAAGCCGTTCTTCGATTTGGTAAGATTTGCTGAGTGACTTATGAAATTAAAATTAGGAGACTTATTGTTATTATTGGTATTAGTCTGAAATATGTATATTCATCAATTGAAATTGTGGTTGACAGAGAATTTACTTGGATGAATTTATTTAATTAATGTGTTATAGCAGGTTCAGTAAGATTTATGTTTAACCTATCGAACTTACTAAGCTTAATTAAGCTTACTTGTGTTGTTTAATGTCTTTCTAGATTAACATGACGTTGGGAGATCAGATCAACACATCAAGCCACACTATCCAACTCACTCCAGTATTTTTTGCAATGTATATTATGATTTATATGGCATGTATAGGGTTAGCATGGTTTTGAGTTAAGTTGGTTTATGTAAATGTTAAGAATCACATTTTGTTTATATTTTCCAAGCAACTTATATATGTATGGTTTAGTCATGCTTGATATAGGTTAGGAGTGGTTAAATGATAGATAACTTATAGGCATGTAAGTGAATGTATTAATATAGTATAATTGACATAATAAATCAAATATGTGGTTTGATCAATATGGTAAACTAAAAATGCTAGAATGTAGGTGGTAAGAAACATATGTTTAAAGCCTGATTTGGTTGTATGGAAAGTTTTTGTATGGCTTATAAGTATGCAAGTTGAAGTGCTTAGTTAGATACCAAAAATGGGTGAAAAAAGTGGCCTTAAAATGGTCTATTTTCGTCCACACGAATAGAGATATGGGTGTATGTCTCAGCCGTGTGTGACACACAACCTAGCACATGGGCGTGTGGTTCGGCTGTGTGTCCCCTGCATCCTTAAAATTTAGAAACAGAATGCCCAGATTTTTGCACATGGCCTAGCACATGGGCGTGTGGCTTGGCCATGTGACCCAGGTCAGAGAGTTACACAAGCATGGACACAGGCTGGGACATGGCCGTGTGCCTCACATCGAATGCCCACACAGCCTAAGACACAGGCGTGTCTCTACTCATACGGCCTGGCCACACAGGCGTGTGCCCTCTGCATCTAGGGAAAATTTTGAAATTTTGGGAAAAATTCTCTATTTTTTTGGATTAGTCCCGATTTACTTCTAATGCGTATTTTGGGCATCAACGGCTCATAAAAGGGACAATATGAGTGATTTATAATTGGTTTCTGATATGTATATTAAATGATATGAAATGTTCATATGTTTTTGAAAAGTTCAATAATTCTCTATAACCTTGTTCCGGCAACAAATAAGGGTTAGGGGTGTTACATTTAGTGGTATCAAAGTTTCGGTTTTACCAATTCTTGGAAAGAACGTAGTGTGTAAAATGTCTAGAAATACATGCCATATAAATTGGTGATAGTGTGATGTGTATGATCCGATCTAACCTTTATTTTTTTTAGATAGTAAAGATGCCAGATAGATCTGAACGTGCTAATAATGTTAAAGTTAATAATAGATCACAGATTTCTAAACATGGGACAAGTAGTAATGTCCCAATTTCTCCGGCTCAAGAACAAGAATTTAGAAACATGTTCTTTAGATATATGAACCAGTGGTTTAGTGAATTCATGTAAGAAAGAAATCTAGTTCAACAACCTTTTCCCTCTATTGTAGCAACTGTAGTGCCTCCGGTTGCACCTCCACCTCTAGAGACTGAATCTAGTAAATGTACTTTGATTGAAAAACTCAAAAAGTGTGGGGCCAAAGAATTTCGAGGTAGGTCAGATGATGATCCAGTCGAAGCTGAATATTGACTTCAAAATACAATAAGAGTTTTTGAAGAAATGGCTTGATTCCCTGATGATTATCTAAGATGTGCTATCTCATTACTGAAAGAGGAAGCATACAACTGGTGGTCGATAATAGTGGTTGTAGTGTCAAAGGAGAAAATTTCTTAGAAATTCTTCCAGAGTGAATTTAAAAAGAAATATGTCGGCAAAAGGTATCTAGACAGGAAAAAGAGGGAATTCATTGAGTTGCGTCAAGGGAACAGATTAATAGCTGAGTATGAAAGGGAATTTGTATACCTTAGTAAATATACCAGGGAAATTGTACCCATCGAGGAAGAAATGTGCATTCGGTTTGAAGACGGGTTGAATGATGAAATCCAAATGATGATTAGGGGCACTGAAATACGAGAATTTTTCATTTTGTCAAATCGTGCTAGAAGAGGTGTACAATAGACAAATGCAACGAGATAGATGGAATAAAGAGTCTTACAAATGAAGTTCCTCCAAATAATTTTCAGCATTGCCAACTAAAAAGTCTATAAATGATTTCAGTCAAGCCACCTCAATGTTAGCATGCTCGAATAAAAATAAAATGATTCAACAAGATTTTAGGATATCAACTAGACCCGCTGTTAGTGTGGGAAGTGTGGAGAATGCTCTTAAGCTTAAATGCAAATATTGTGGGAAATATCATCCTGGTGAGTGTAGAAGTAAAGTGGGGGCTTGTTACAAATATGAAGCAACTAATCATTTTATCCGAAATTGTCCTCAACTGCAAAAAGAGGATGAAGAGCAGAAAGAAAAGCAATTGGCTATTTCCCAGAGAAGTAGACATTCAGGCCAAAATAGTGCCACTGGGACTGCTCGTTCAAGTATGAGAGATACTGCTACTCGATTAGAGGCTAGAGCACCTACACGTACCTATTCCATTCGAGCAAGAGAGGAAGCTATGGCCCTAGATATGATTACTGGTACATTCTATCTCTTTGATGCTACTGTGTATGTATTGATTGACCTTGGGTCTACTCATTCTTATATTTTCACTGCAGTAGTATCGGAAAAGAAGTTACCCATTGAATCTATTGATTATGATATTCAAGTTACTAATCTATTAGGTCAAAGTGTAATAGTTAATTTTGTGTGTCGAAATTGTCCACTGAAAGTAAAAGACTGTGAATTCCCTGCTGATTTGATGTTACTACCCTTTCGGGAATTTGCTGTTATCCTTGGAATGGATTGGTTATCAATGCATGATGTGGTGGTAAATTGTAGAAAGAAACGGATTGATTTGAAATGTTAGACAAGATATATGATTTCAGTTGAGTCTAAGAATCTGAAAGAAATTATTAGAATTATTTCAGCTTTTTCTGCTCAGAGATTGATGCGAAAAGGTAATGAGGCATATCTAGCCTACATTCTTGATACTCGAGATTCTGAATCAAAGCTAGAATAGTTATCGATTGTTAATGAGTTTTCTAATGTATTTCCTGAAGAATTTTTAGGTTTACCACCTAATTGTGAAGTTGAGTTTGTGATTGATGTGGTTTTTGGAACGGCTCTGATATCAATAACACCATACCGGATGGCACCAGCTAAACTAAAGGACTTAAAGGCTCAGTTGCAAGATTATTAGACCAAGGGTTTATCAGCTGAACATGTCTCCCTAGGGTGCACCTGTCTTATTTGTTGAAAAGAAAGACAGTACTTTGAGATTGTGTATAAACTACAGACTATTGAACAAGGTCACAATTAAAAATAAATACCCTTTGCCGCGAATTGATGATTTGTTTGATCAATTGAAAGGTGCTGTAGTGTTTTCAAAGATAGACATTAGATCCAAGTATTATCAATTGAAGGTGAAAGAATGTGATGTACCAAAGACTTCTTTTAGAACTTGATATAGTCATTATGAGTTTCTGGTAATGCCATTTGGCTTGACTAATGCTCCTGTTACTTTCACGGATTTAATAAATTGAATTTTTCAACCTTATTTGGATATATTTGTAGTTGTGTTTATCAATGATATACTGATCTATTCCAAGACAGAATCTGAGCATGCACAACACTTGAGGATTGTGCTACAGACTTTGAGAGAAAAGCAATTGTATGCAAAGTTTAGCAAATGTGAATTTTGGCTTCACGAGGTTGGATTTTTGGGCCACATTGTATCAGTCGATGGGATTCGAGTTGATTCGAGCAAAGTATCTACAATGGTAAATTGGAAACCTCTGAAGAATGTTTCAAAAGTGCGAAGTTTTCTAGGTCTAGTAGGTTATTACCGATGTTTTTTTAAAAACTTTTTGTTTATTGCTTCGCTATTGACCCGATTACTACTGAAAAATGTTGAATTTGTTTGGTCCGATGAATGTCGGCAGAATTTTGATCAGTTGAAGAAGATGTTGATGGAAGCTCTAGATTTGACTCAACCAGAATCTGGGGAAACGTATGTTGTTTACAGTGATGCGTCTTTAAATGGTTTGGGTTGTGTGTTGGTGCAGTTAGGAAAGGCAGTGGCCTATGCTTCTTGCCAATTAAAGCTGCCTAAGAAGAATTATCCTACACATGATCTTGAGTTGGCTACAATCGTATTCGCTTTGAAGATTTGGAGACATTATTTGTACGGCAAGAAATGTTACGTGTTTATAGATCACAAAATTTTGAAGTATTTGATGACTCAAAAATAATTGAATTTGAGATAGAGACGATGGCTAGAACTACTGAAAGATTTTGATCCAGTTATTGACTACCATCCGGGAAAGACTAATGTGGTTGCGGATGCACTTAGTCAAAAATCGTCATTGTTTGCACTTCGAGCGTTAAACATTCATTTATCTCTTAATGAAGATGGTTCTGTATTAGTAGAATTGAGAACGAAACCTCTGTTCCTTCAACGAATTCGCAATTTCAAGATGATGATTTGAAATTGGTGCTGAAACAACAAATGGTTCTGGACAATTTGAGTTCAGAGTATAGTATTGATGATAATGGAATGTTAAGTTATCGTAATAGAATTTTTGCTCTGAATAATTCAGATTTGAAAAATGATATTCTTTCTGAAGCTCACAATAGAATATACTCCATTCATCCGAGTAGTACGAAGATGTACTGTGATTTGAAATAGATGTATTGGTGGCCGGTTATGAATCCAAAAATTTGTGAATTTGTAGCTAAATGTTTGATTTGTCAGCAAGTGAAAGTAGAACATCAGGTACCAACGGGGTTGTTACAAGCTATCATGATTCTTAAATGGAAGTGGGAGCATGTCATGATGGATTTTGTATCCGGTTTACCTGTGACCCCTAGAAAGAAAGATTCGATCTTGGTGATTGTTGACAGATTGACTATATCGGCACATTTCATTCCAATCAAAACATACTTTTCACTTAGGAAATTGGCGGAATTATATATATATCTAAGGTGTTATGATTCGATAGAAAAGGGAAGCTGAGCCCAAGATTTATCGGACTGTATGAAATTGTTGAATGAATTGGCCTTGTAGCTTATCAATTAGCTTTGCCTCCTGAACATGAGAAAATTCATAATGTGTTCCACGTATTGATGTTGAGACGGTACAGATCTAATTATTCACACGTGATCCCTTATAGTGAGATTGAGCTAAAGCCAAATATGACATATTCGGAAGAAACAGTGCAAATCTTAGCTCGAGAGGTTAAATAATTGTGGAACAAACGAGTACCATTAGTAAAAGTATTGTGGCACCGTTGTGGTTCGGAGAAGGCTACTTGGGAAATAGAAGAATAAATAAGATCACTATATCTGAACCTATTCCCAGGTAACAAATTTCGAGGACAAAATTTCCTAAAGAGGCAAAAATTAAACAGACGAATAAAATGACTTTTTTTTTGTAAACTTGGAGGGCTAAATAAGTAATTATGCCTTTATTTATTAACTAAAGCCTAAAAAGACTTAAGCTAAATTAGATCACTTTTAATTTAGGCTAAATTTTTGTTATTGTAAATAATATCATGTAATTATTCTTATTATATAGATGTGTGTGTGTGTGATGTTCATATTATCCATAATCTCTCACTTGGACCACATATATATACTAATTACCTTATAATTACATGTCATTACATAACCTTATGAGCTTAAAACTTTACTATCATATCTAAAATGTATTATGACAAATCTCATCTATTAATTAACATAAAATCAATGACGTTTTTGTTATATATATCATAACTAAATCCATCCCTAATCATGTATATTAACACAACCAAATAACATAGATCATGTATAGATGTGTAGCATGAAAATTACATGTAATAAGATCTAAACATGCCTATTTCCAACTGGTTCTCCTTAAACTTTAGTGAGACCAAACCTTACCAAAACTAGAGTGTGAGTAAATCAAATAAACCTTATTTTTGCAAAAAAAAAAAGCTTAAAATACTCGTAAACTGAAATAACCAAAAATGTGTCTATAATAGAAAAGCATCTAAAGTTACAAACTCTCACTAAAACCAAATATCATTAAATGATATTACACCCATATGAGCGGTGTGCTCATCAAAACTTTAGGTGATAGTCCCTTAGTAAGCGGATTCGTAATTATGGAGTTTGTCCCAATATATACTAATATACTTTTTAAATACCTAATCACTTTGAACTTTTTTATTTAACAACCAGGAATTTAAAGTTTGTGCTTTGACTTTGATATACTTATGTAGTTATTGGAATAAATGGTTGTCATTTATTGTTACAAATTGTAGCCTAATGACAAACTTTTCCATTTGTATTCCAATAAAATCAGAGTTTCTATACCTAACGATATCTAACTTATCAGATCTCCAATATGTGAGAATGTAATATTTAATTTTTTGAAGATAACATATGAATCGTCTGGTTGCTTTCAAATGATTCATACCCAAATTGGTTAAATATATGCACAACATCCTAACAATGTATGCAATATCCAAACAAATACAAGGTGGAGTATACATTATTCCCTATTGTTGGAGCATAAGAAATCTTCAACATTCTTTTAATCTCAACATCATTCTTAGAGAAGTGACCAAAACTAAATTTATTGCTAGCAAACAATATGTCATCAGTATATAAAACCATAGACAAAACCTTATATGGTATATACAATCACAAATCAAATTCATCTCGAAACTGAATGAGATAACCACTTGGTGAAATTTTTAATACCATTGACGAGAGGCCTACTTAAGTCCATAGATGAATTTTTTTAATTTGCAATCCATTGACTTTGCATTACCAAACATAATTTTTTGGTTGCAACATATAAATTGTCTCATCAATGTCACTATTGAGAAACACAATCTAGCATCCATATGATGTAGTTCAATGTCAAAATATGTCACTAAAGCCATTAAAACCCTTTCTCTTGTGAACCTTTTTAATGACATTAGTTCTTAAGGTTGTAGAATTTGTTACTTGATCGAGAGGTTTGATGTCATTGTCTTAATCTAGAGTGGCTACTTAAACTGTAGGGGATAAACCCGATTAAAAAACAAGCAAAGTGAAGAAAATAAGAATTTGTAACAACCTGATTTTCAGTGGTATCGAAAACAGTGGTTTGAGACCACCAAATTCGACGAGTAAGCTCGTAAATTTTATTATTTAGTATTTATAAGTCAAATTTGGTTTTAGAAAGATTTTTGAATTAGTAATTTGTGTTTTATAAGGATTTATTAGGTTAAGTGGTTTAGAAAACGAGGTATCGAGACCTCGATTCTATAAAACAAGCCATAAAATTTTTATAAATATTTATAGAGTGTCATTAAGGTAGTATTAAAGTTCTGTTAGAAAATTTTAACGTTTTGATAGTTAATTAATTAAAAAAGAGTAAATTGAAAAAGGTGCAAAACTTGCTAATTAAGGAAGTAGTGACTAAATGGTTTAAATGGTAAATAAGGGAGGACTTAAAGAGCAATTAAGCCTTAATGAAATGGCTGGGGAGGCATAAGTGTAGAAGAAATAATGAAATAATGTGAATAAAGGGAAAAATGGTAAATGTTATAAAATTTTACAAACAAATAAGTAATTAAAAGAGTTTCTAGGCAATTCTCCATAATTCTCAACCAAAAAACGTCATAGGAGGGTCCCCAAAAGCTGGTTTTTCATACTTTTACTTCAAGTGAGTCCAATTTTTTCTTTTTTCTTGAAATTTTTGTGTTTTTAAGACTTTTACAATTAGGTCTAAGTAGCTATTTCATTAGTTTTTTATTTGATTGGAAATTTTGAAAGTTACCATTTATGAATACTGGATGTTTTCGATGAAATAATATGAATTTACAGCTTTACTTTTGTTGTATGATGATTTTATAAATTGATTTGGATAGATATTGATTTTAGGACTAAATTGAGAAAAGCTAAATATTAGGGTTTGGTATTAATTTTTTTTATCAAGGGCTGTATGATAGCCTAGAATGTTAGATAAATTTTCAATTGAGAAAAAAAATTAGTTCATTTGATAGACTAATTAATAAGGGACTAAATTGCGAAAGTTGTTAAAATTAGGGTAATTGTGTAATTTCAAAAATTGAGTAGTATTCATTGTAAAGCTTCATTAAGCTTACTTGTATTGTTTAATGTCTTTGTAGATTAACGTGATATTGGGAGATCGGATCAGCACAGCAAGCTGCACTATCCAACTCACTCCGGTAGTTTTTGCAATATATATTATGGTTTATATGGCATGTATAGGGTTGGTATGGTTTTGAGTTAAGTTGGTTTGTGTAAATATTAAGAATCACATTTTGTTTATATTTTCCAAGCAACTTATATATGTATGGTTTAGTCATACTTGATATAGGTTTGGAGTGGTTAAATGATAGATAACTTATAGGCATATAAGTGAATGTGTTAATATGGTATAATTGACATAACAAATCAAATATGTGGCTTGATCAATACGGTAAACTCAAAATGCTAAAATGTTGGTGGTAAGAAACATATGTTTAAAGCTTGATTTGGTTGTATGGAAAGTTTTGATATGGATTATAAGTATGCAAGTTGAAGTGCTTAGTTAGATACCATAAATGGGTGAGAAATGTGGCCTTAAAATGGCCTATTTTCGTCCACACGGGTAGAGACACAAGCGTGTGTCTCATCCATGTGTGACATACGACCTAGCACATGGACAAGTGGTCCTGCCATGTGCCCTCTACATCCTTAAAATTTAGAAACAGATTGCCCAGGTTTTTCAACACTACCTGGCACACGGGCGCATGGCTTGGCCGTGTGACCCCTGCACCTTAATTTCATAAATTTATATGCTCACGCGGCCTAGCACATGGGCGTGTGGCTTGGCCGTGTGACCCAAGTCAGAGAGTTACACAGGCATGGACACAGGCTGGGACATGGACGTGTGCCTCACATTGAATGCCCACATGGCCTAAGGCACGAGTGTGTGCCTGGCCACACGAGCATGTGCCCCCTGCATCTAGGGAAAATTTTGAAATTTTGGAAAAAATTCTCTGAGTTTTCAGATTAGTCTCGATGTACTTTTAATGCATATTTTGGGCCTTGAGGGCTCATACAAGGGAAAATATGAGTGATTTATGATTGGTTTCTAATATGTATATTAAAGGATATGAAATGTTTGTATTTGTTTTGAAAAGTTCGGTAATGCTCTGTAACCCTGTTCCAACGACAAATAACGGTTAGGGGTGTGACAGAATCGAAAATATTGAACAAGAAAATTTTACGTGGAAAAACTTCTCAAAAGAGGATAAAAAACCACAGGTAAAAGGAGATTTCACTATAACAAAGGAGAGTACAAAAGATGGAGATAATTAAAAGAAAAACCTAAAGCCCCATAAGAAAAACACTTCAAAACGAAGAATATAATTCTCTCAATCTAAATAATTTTTATTGTGTAAAACCTAAAGTAACTAAGGCCTATTTATAGGATGAAATTCATAGCATATATGACTACAACAACCCTAAATTAATCAGAGTTTAAGTGGGAAACTAAAAACAGAGTTTAATTAGGAGAAGAAAAGAAAAAATAAAATTTGGTCAAAATAAAAGGCATTCTCCCACAAATCTCCAACTTGACCTGTATTTGGACCAACTCCCTTGCTGAGCCCTGTTATGGGCTTAATTAATTCTTCATCGGATGCTTACTGAGTCCAATCTATGGTCGAACTTTGAAACTAGAAGGCTCTTTGTCAATATGTCAGTCAGATTGTGTTCTGTGTCAATATTAAGAATTTGAACATCCCTTTGAATGATCACCTCTCAAACAAAATGATAACAAATGTCTATGTGCTTCGTTCTCTCGTGATGAATTTGATCTTTGGTGAGATGTATGACACTTTGACTATCACCATATACGACAGTTGCCCCTTTTTCACTTAACAGTTCACTGAACAAGCCCCTCAACCAAATTGTTTTTTTTACTACTTCTGTAATTGCCATGTATTTTGCTTCAGTAGTTAACAAAGCCAATGTAGTTTGAAGTGTCACTTTCCAACTAATGGCACAATTCCCAAAAGTAAATAGGTAACTTGTGAGAGACCTTTTCGATCTAAGTCTCCTGCATAATCAGAATCGACATATCTGACTAAACCATCTAAATAATTTTTATTGTGTAAAACCTAAAGTAACTAAGGCCTATTTATAGGATGAAATTCATAGCATATATGACTACAACAACCCTAAATTAATCAGAGTTTAAGTGGGAAACTAAAAACAGAGTTTAACTAGGAGAAGAAAAGAAAAAATAAAATTTGGTCAAAATAAAAGGCATTCTCCCACAAATCTCCAACTTGACCTGTATTTGGACCAACTCCCTTGCTGAGCCCTGTTATGGGCTTAATTAATTCTTCATCGGATGCTTACTGAGTCCAAGCAATGGTCGAACTTTGAAACTAGAAGGCTCTTTGTCAATATGTCAGTCAGATTGTGTTCTGTGTCAATATTAAGAATTTGAACATCCCTTTGAATGATCACCTCTCAAACAAAATGATAACAAATGTCTATGTGCTTCGTTCTCTCGTGATGAATTTGATCTTTGGTGAGATGTATGACACTTTGACTATCACCATATACGACAGTTGCCCCTTTTTCACTTAACAGTTCACTGAACAAGCCCCTCAACCAAATTGTTTTTTTTACTACTTCTGTAATTGCCATGTATTTTGCTTCAGTAGTTAACAAAGCCAATGTAGTTTGAAGTGTCACTTTCCAACTAATGGCACAATTATCAAAAGTAAATAGGTAACTTGTGAGAGACCTTTTCGATCTAAGTCTCCTGCATAATCAGAATCGACATATCTGACTAAACCATTTTAAGTTCTTCCAAACTCTAAGCACATATTAGAAGTACCCCATAAATCTATGAAAATTCACTTAATTGCATGCAAGTGTAACTTACCCGAATTGGCCATGTATCAACTAACAACAATAGCAAAATGTGAAATATCTGGACAAGTGCATACTATTGCATACATCGAACTTCCAATTACACTTGAATAAGGTACTTTTGACATGTACCTTTCATATTATTCATTCTATGGGGAATTTGAAATTGAGAGTTTAAAATGGGCAGCTAAAGGAGTACCTAACGGTTTTGTATCTTACATCTCAAACCGATCAAGGATCTTCCTAATTTACCTTTGTTGTGATAAAAATAATTTCTAGAATTGTCTATATCTCAAAATTTTCATCCCCAATATTTTATTTGCTTCACTTAAATCTTTCATCTCGAATTTAGAGTTAAACCTGGTTTTAAAATGATAAATTTCAGATGGATTCTTAGCTACAATTAACATATCATCAACATAAAGTAGCAAATATATAAAAGAATCATCATCAAGACATTGTAGATAAACACAACTGTTATACTTACTTCGAGAAAAAACCAATACTCAACATGAAAGAGTCAAACTATTTACACCACTGTCGAGAAGACTGCTTTAAACCGTACAAAGACTTTTGTAAGAGACAAACATGATCTTCTTTACCTTTAACTTTGAAGCCTTCTGATTATTGCATGTAGATGTCCTCTTCAAGGACACCGTAAAGGAAAGTAGTTTTTACATCTAACTTCTCTAACTTAAGATTATTTGATGCAACAAGGGCTAAAAGTGCCTGAATTGATGTTTGTTTTACAATAAGAGAGAAAACATCATGAAAATCAACTCCCTCTACTTGACTTTAGCCTTGTACAACCAGTTTTGCCTTGTACCTAGTGTCGTTAGGACCCAGACCTTCCTTATTTTTAAATACCCATTTGTAACCAACAGTTCTTTTACCAATTGGTGGTTTAACTAGCCTCCAAATCTCATTCTTTTGAAGCAATTTCATCTCTTCTTCCATTGCAACGAGTAATTTGCTAGAATTGGAGGGTTGAACTACCTCATAATAACATGAAGGATCGATTGAATCAATGTTCTTGGCAACACTTAGAGCATAAGCCACTATTTTTCCTTCACAATATTTCTGTGGTGCCCAGATTTCTCACCTTTTCCTGTTATGAGCCAATTTATAATTAGTTAACTGAGATGGTGAAGGTACCTAAGGGTCGGATGGAGCCCCAAACAGATTTGAAATGGCTTCAAACTTGCAAGAATTAGAATTTTTTCCTGTCGTAGGGACGTTGTATGACTCTTTGTTGGATCGAGACATCTGTTTGTCATGTCGTTAGGACATTAGGCATTTGCTCGTCGAGATGTCACCTCTGTTTCAGGTTTTGACTCCACCTTGCTCGAGACACTCTGATTAGTTGTGTCTTTAAAAGTAAAAGTCATATTTTCTAATCGAAACATGAAAAATTCATCAAACATAACATATCTACTAACAATTATTTTGTCGGATTTCGAACACCACAACTTAAAACCTTTTGTACCGGCAGAAAATCCCTGAAAGATACATTTAACAACCCTTGGTTCTAAGTTTCCCTAGCTAACTTTAGCATAAGCAGGACAACAAAAAATTCTAAGATTAAAATAATTGGGAGGACTATCTAACCATATCTCCTCTGAAACTTTACCTTTCAATGCTCGATGAGGAGATCGATTTACCAAATAACTTGTTAGGTTTACAACTTCAGTCCAAAATTCCTTCCCTAAGCTTGCATTAGAAAGCATGTATCGAGTTTTTTTTAGCAAGGTCTTATTCATTCTTTCTTCAACTCTATTTTGATGCGGAGCTTCAACAATGGTTCGATGTTTTTCAATTCCTTCTCGTTTGCAGAAATCATTAAACTTTGACAAACATAACTCAATACCATTATTCGTTCTCAACCACTTCACAGATTTTTCGATTTAGTTTTCTACTAGTGTCTTTTACTATTTGAAGATTCCATAGACTTTGCTTTTTTATTTAAAGAAATAAACTCAACCTTTTCTGAAGTTATCATCAATAAAAGTTAGGAAATATTTATTACCTCTTTTTAAAATGTTAGAAGATGGACCCCATAAATTGAAATGAATGTAATCTAGAGTCCCTTTTGTTCTGCGCACTCTTGAATTGAAACTGACTCGAGTTTGTTTCCCAAAATCATAATGCTCGTAGAAACCTAACTTACCAACTCCAGTGCCTTTGAGAATACCTTTATTGCACAAGACTGTCATGCCTTTCTCACTTATATGACAAGTCGCATATGCCAAAGTTTGGCTGAATCAGAATCAGTGGAGAAAGAGTCATGTCATGTCGTCGTGACATCAAGTTGATTCTCATCACGACATGGTGGTGATTTTGACTTTCCTTTGGTAATCGCAATCGCACCAGTAACTATTGACCCTTGTAGAATGTATAGGATACCTTTTTTTCTATCCCCTCATCATAACAAGAGCCTTACAAGAAAATTTTAAGTCATTTGACTCAATGACTATCTTACAACCGTTAGAATCCAAAATTCCCAATGAGATAAAATGTTTCTTTAAATCAAGAACATACCTGACATCTGACAGTGTCCGAATAATTCTGTCGTACATCTTAATTTGTACTGATCTGGTTTTGGATATTTTACATAGTGAGATATTCCCATAAGCATAACTCCACCTTCAACTGAATTGTACGTGAAGAACCAGTCCCTGTTGGGATACATGTGGTAGGACCACCCTGAATCTAAGATCTATACGGAAGTAAGATGAGAGCTTTCGGTCGTTGACACTAACAAGAAATCATCTCTTCTATCCTTGGCTACACTAGCATCAACAACTTCGACTTTCTGCTTATCTTTTTTTGTCTTTTTGACATCCCTTTTGATTTTATTTTAAAGTTTCCAACATTCTTCCTTAACGTAGCCCACCTTTTTACAATAGGCACAATATTTGTCATGATTTCTGGATTTAGATCTTGCTTTAGACCTATTTCGATCTATCTTTTTGGTTTGTTGTTTGCCTCTTGCAACTAGAACTGAGGCTTGCCCGTCTGATTTTTTGTTTGGGCCTAACTCGTTGTCAAGTTTATCCTTACTCAAAAGATTCCCCTTTACATCCTTGAATGAGAGATGATCTCTCCTATAAATTAGAGTTTCCCTAAAAGTTTTATAAGAAGAGGGCAACAAGCATAACAACAACATAGCTTGATCCTTGTCACTAATCTTTGCTTCGAGATTCTTTAAGTCATTAAGAAGGGTAACAAATTTGCTAATATGAGTTCTAATGGACTCATCTTTGCCATTCTGAATATATAGAGATGTTGTTTTAATACTAAACCATTGGCTAGATATTTCGTCATATATAAGGCTTTTAGTTTCTTCCATAACACAGATGCTATTTTCTCCATCATAACCTCCTATAATGTATTATTCGTGAGGCATAATTGAATAGCGTATAGAGCCTTATCATCGAGCTCTTCCCATTCTGACTGATCCATATCTGCGGGCTTATTCCCTGTAAAGACCTTTTTCAGATCGTTCTAAACTAGTATTGTTGTTATCTAAACTTGCTATAAACTAAAATTTATAATTCTATTGAACTTCTCAATCCTAAACATTGACGCTGCCATTTCTGGATGGGTTGATTGCAGAAATTGAACTAGCTCTGATATCAGTTTGTAGAGGATAAACCCGATTAAACAACAAATAAAGTGAAGAAAATAAGAATTGAAAAGATCAAACACGCAAATTTTACGTGGAAAAACTCCTCAAAAGAGGATAAAAAACCACAGGAAAAAGGAGATTTCACTATAATAAACGAGAGTACAAAAGATGGAGAGAATTAAAAGAAAAACTAGAAGCCTCATAAGAAAAACCCTTTGAAACAAAGAATAAAATTCTCTCAATCTAAATATTTTTTGCTGTGTAAAACCTAAAGTAACTAAGGCCTATTTATATGCTAAAATTCTAACATATATGACTACAACAACTCTAAGTTAATCAGAGTTTAAGTGGGAAATTAAAAACAGAATTTAACTAAGAGAAAGAAAAGTCAGAATAAACTTTGGTCAAAATAAGAGGATTCTCCCACATAAACAATATCAAGTATAATAGACTACTCCTAATAATTTTTAATAGCAATTAAAGGAATATGCTAAGGAATATCTACATATTCTTTTCAAAGACAATGTCCTTAATTCATTCCCCTTGATGCAAATGCAACATCCTCAAAGATTCGAGCATTAATCTTCTAAAAGATATCCTTAATAGTGGGATTATAACATTTTTAAACCCTAAATATTTTAGAATATTTGAAATTAAAAGGATAAAAAATACTGTTAGACACAAGTTATCAATTCTCTTTTTAAAGACACAACCTAATCACTTGTGCCACAATGAAGCCTAATTCTTAATGGTTAAATTTTGTTTCTTACCTATGAAAATAGTATGCAATGATTCATTAAATGAAGCAATAATATCAAGTAAATATAGATTATCATAACCTAATAAAGAATTGGAACCAACTAGATTTGAATTATGAAAAAGACTAAATTTTCTATTTTAAAATGAACAAGAGTAACTAAATTTGTTCAATGTTCAAATAAAAATCAAATTCGCCTAAAAGACAATACAGTAAAACTTGTACAAATCCAAATAAAATCCATTTCTTAATAATAACTTAAAATTTTTAATAATAATTTAAATTAATTACAACCAAATTTGGTTGTAAAACATTTTGTTGGCTAAAATTACCAAATCTATGGCTTTAATTTATTATTTGAATGGACGGATGACTTTTACATTTAATTTCATTTGAGATTTATAAGAAGTAGAGCATAGACAAATTGAAGGGGACAAAAAATTACATAGAAATTTAGAAGCATAAACATAGACAAATACAAGTCCATGAACTTTTTTTTTTCAAAGCAAATTCTTTTAAAGTAATATTTTTTAAGTTTTGATTTGTGATTTTTTTTTAATTTTCCAACCTTTTCAAAAACAAAGATGAATTTTATCACCAAATTCGAGAGAAGCTTAGATTTAAAAGATAATTTTAAAAAAATTACTATTTTATAAAATGAAGTCTAATTTTTTTATATTTCGGTAAAACTTAAGCTATATGATGACAAAAATTAAAAAGAAATATGATTTTTTTCCTTGGGAGTTATCATTAAAATAAAAAATTATTTAAAAATTATTTTCTTTAAAAAAACTCTTCCCTTACTTACGGAAAAATATGGAAAGAAAGAAATTTACTAAAAAAAACTTTATTTTTGACATGAAAGGTGAAGTTAGAGGTAAGGATGAAAGTTTGGTTTCTATAACTATGAGGTGTGGTAGGGTGGTTGCTTACCTCGTCCTTTAATCATGTGTTTAGGGTTCAATCCCCTCTCATGAGAATAGAGCATATTTCATGGACAATCGTTTTTCTCTTTGGAGAGCACCCATAACGAGAGGATTAGTCACTACTGTTGTCAATGGATACCCTCGCTTTGACAAAAAAGAGGAGGAAAATTTATCTTTTATACTTGAAGTTAATGGAAAAATTGCAAGCCAATTCCCTCTCTGGTTTACTTTTGTTTTCATAAGGCCTTTCACATATTTTAATTAGAAAATTGTTCCTACTTAATTTATGCTTCTTTAAAATTTTAAAATTTCAGCATAACTAATTGTAGCATTGCTCTCTTCATGTTTTTTAATATATTTTTGGAATAATATTTGGTACACTATTAATAGAGATTTTAGACTCCACATATATGGTAAGGGATTGACAAATATCCTATAAAAATGTAGTAAAATATTAAAAAATAAATATTTTAATAAAAGACACATGTCAATTATTTAAGATAGTTGTGAAATAAAAAAAATATAGAACTAATGTAAAAACTACTAACCTATATTTTCATGGTGTTTTGTTTTAAATTTACAAGTTTAGTCATCCAATATTCTAATGCATTCTTAATTATTTGCACAATAAATTCCTTTATTTACACATTGATTATAAAATTTGAAATTTATCATTTTCATTTAATGTCCTATTTTCCAATTAGGTTTTAACCCTCAAATATATTTTCAAGAGTTTTTTAAATATTTATAAAATTAGTTTTTTTAAATTATATTTATTAATATTTTTAATAAAAATTTAAAGAAATTTATAATAAAAAAACATGTTGAATAAATATGTTTTACGGTTAAACTTCTTAAATTTTGAATAATATGTTTAAAATGCTTTTAATATTATTAAGACTTTTACAAAAGTTCTGCAATTGATTAAAAATTTCAATATATTTTACTTAGTTATGTTTAAATTTTAATAAATCTGATATCAATGTTAAAAAAATATACTCCCAAAATTGTTTAATATTACAATTTAACATTGTTATTTAATATTATTAATTAAAATATTTAAAAAATTCAATTAGAAAACCTATTTGAATTTGAGTTTTAAAATAATATAAAATTTGTTGGAACTATAAATGTCAATTGTTAATGTTTAACCCTTGTTTAAAAACTCCTTAAACTGTTATTGTCTCTTCATCCTCATGTTTAAATAGATGTCCAAAAAAACCTTTAGATTGCAATTTGGACATGACTTTAGGATAGTTCAAATGGAGTTAAATGTTGGCATTTTTTATTTCTACTTTCAAGTTTATATCCACCATAAACAAATGATTCTAAGAATATGTTTTACCTCGTGCTAAATCATGGTGATCAAATTTGGCTAATTGAAGAAACTTGAATATCAACATGCATTATCCAATAAAGTTTATCCTTATTCTTTAAACCTATATCTTGTTGATTAAACTAATGAATTTACTTGTCTTATAAGGATTTATCTTGGGATAAATATGGGAGGCCATTACAATTAAAAGGATGAATTTATCGACACAAAATATGCTAAAGGAAGCTACTATAGTGTGCCTATAAATAGGTAGCATATTCATATATGAAGCTACATATTTGAAGAGTGCTTGTGCTGATTTTGCTTGTATCTATGTTGTTGTTTTATTCTTGTACTCCACACTCATTTCTTAGGCATTATTGGAGAGATTTGAATCTATTATAAGTGAGGTATTTGGGTGAGTGGCTGTAACAAGTTGGGGTTAGCTACTGGGGTTGCAATTACTTATTTTGTAAAGATAGATTGGACTTTAACTAATAGGTTTTTGGATCAATTGTTGAATAAACCATTTATTGAGTGAGGTTTGCAAAGTATGATTGCTTCCAAATTGCGTTAACAAACTTTGTTTGCTTATCTCTCTTTACTCTCTTTGCTTATTAGTTCATTATCTTATTCAAACTCGTGTCTGGATATCAGATTGGACATTAGTTTGAAAAAACAAACTGATTATTTTTTCAATTGGTATCATATTAGAATTCAAAAAGTGTTTGAGATTATCTTAGCATGGTTTGCTACCATGGAAGCCTTGAAAGAAGGAGGCTTCATCACTCAAGCTTCTCTACTTGTTGGATCTTCAAACTATGCTTACTGAAAAGCTCAAATGGGGGATTTTATAATGTCTATAGATGAAAATACATGGGAAGCTATTGAAGAAGGTTGGAAAAAAACCTAAGGTAATCTACGTTGGTGGAACAACAAAGGTAAAAGAAAAGAAACAATAACTAATGATGGGAGAAAGGTTGCCCAAGCAAACTCCAAATCCTTGTATGCTATGTTTAGAGGTGTTGATGTGCAGCAATTGAAAATGATTTTGACTTGTGATTTTGTAAAAGAAGTTTAGAACATTTTACAAAACCAACATGAAGGGAACACTATTGCTTGAATGTTTGAATTGCAAATTTTGACTGCAAGGTTTGAAAATCTAAAACTTAAGGATGCAAAACTTTAACAAAAAATCAACATGAAAGCTTACTATCTTGGGAGTCGTGATACCAAGGGATGGATGTTGTGACACTAAGCCAACATCACAATACCGAGCCTCCAAAGGTGTGATACCCCTAAAGAATTAAAATAAAGAAATTGAGGTCAAACCCAGTGATGTCGCGACACCAAGGAGTGGGTGTCGCGACACTGAGATCCCCAAGATAGACAAGTTCGTTACTATTTTGGGTGTTGCGACACCAAATCCTAAGTGTCGCAATACTGTTGCTTGACGAGTGAAAAACTACAAGGGCAATTTTGTGTCCAAGCAAGCTTAAGTTTTTTTTTTCATTTAAGGGCATAATAGTCAATATTAGGTTAAATGTTAGGAGACTATAAATACTACCTTATAAGCTTTTGATTTTAGATTTTTGTTGGTTGTACATCTTTTCTTAGTTTTTTAGTTTTAGGTTAGGTTAGGTTTCTTTTCATTTTTTCTTTTTTCTTTTCATTTTTAAATTAGATTTTCCCTTTTCTTTTCAGAATAGATTTTATTTTTGTTGTTTGATTTCTTCTTTCTTGATAAAGACTATGTAAAAAATAGTTGATCAAACTCTTGGGCTTCATTGAATTTCCTTCAATGAAATGAGCATTTTCTTAAACTCTTCACTTTTATTTTATGCCTACCATGTGTTTGATAAAATGCTTGTTGGAAATTGAAGTTTGACTATGTGCTAAATTGGTTGATGGTTGGTTGATGGGTTATTTATTAGTTTAAGTTAATGTTTATTCTTGATTAATTGGTTGTTCAGTTATACCGAAATGCTTAATACGCTAGAATTGATACCTCTAATGGAAAATATATATAAAGGAGATCGAGAGTAGAATTTATCATTAGATTGTGCCGAATAGAGAGACCCAGAGGAAAATCTAGGTGCTATCTTTTAGTCTAAGATGAGACCTTGAAGAGATTCTTAACTAAATGTGACAAAAAATATAATCAGTATAAGTTTATTAGCTTAGTTAAAGAGAAACAAATCAATCGATTGTCATTTTATGATTTTCATTGTCTAAAGCAATAGGGAAGAAAATTAAATCATTTTGTTTAATTGATAATTTAAATTTAGTTTATAAAAAAATTATTTTGGAATTTGTACTAATAATTTTTTACTCGATTAGATTAATAATTGCTTAACTTGTTATTTTGTCAATCCATTAGGATCGATCCTTGAAATTCTCAAGTGTTCATTGTAACACTAAAAATATTACAAATGACCTATCACACTTGCAGTAAAGTTGCTAGATGTTTAACTATAATAATGTTGATTCATAGCCTTGGTGCACGCATACTGAGCCATGATCAAGTTCTTAGTGTCATTGTCGAGTATTGTAACAATGTAAATGTTTTGTCAAGCTAGCTATTTCAAAAAAGCAGTACTAGTCGAAAGACGAGGGGATTAGATAGTGCCTTACTTTTCATGTTTTTTTTTTGTTTTTTTTATTGTTTTATTTGTTTACCTTGTTGAGCACTTCCATTTAATCATGTTTAATGATAATGGTTATAGGTGGTCGAAAGACCAATATGAATATAAAGAGAGGTCAAGTTCAATGAATGATGATTCGAGGATCCATTTGATTTACGATGGCGATTATAGAAGACAAGAGTGTTCATACAAGCATCCTTATGGTTCGTATGGATATGCAACCGAGATGGGTAACTACAATCAAGGATGGCCGGATAATTATCCAACATATGATTCATATTCTCCATATTATTATCTAAAAGTTAATGTGGAGAATGCTGAGATCATGGAAGACCCATCCCTTACTACATAGGTTGGAATGTTGGAGGATAACATGTCTTCATGCTAAGCGATCATGTTCTCCATGTCCAAATACATTGGAGCAAATATTGGAAGCTGACCAACGTCGAACTGAAATGAGCACTCTAGTGGGAAAGGTTAAGCATGAGGTTCCCGAACTCGAATAAGAGGCCCATCTTAACATAGTTGAGCATGACATGTTGAATATGAGTCTTCAACAAGAGTTTAGAGTTAAAAATCATGACGAGGTTGTGAGAAACAATAAATGTGTCTTAACTCCTATTAACATAGGAATAGAAGTAGGAGTAGGTGTAGAATTAGATATTAAAAATGAGCTTAAATCAGAACTAAATGAAGGTGTGAAAGAGCCAACAAACTTTCTAATCATTGTTGTAGAGGAGCCAACAGACGAACTTAATGAGTATATCTATTTTTAGTTTAAAACAGAAAGTGAATTCTGGGTATCTATGGCTTATTGTGATATTGAGTTTGTGATATCTAAGGCTATAGTACCCCAGAACGAGCTTTGAAGTTGATTATGCTTTGGAAGAAAGTGGCTCGTGATATGGTTGTCTAGAAGGTTAAAAATAAGACAACGACAATGTACTCGAACGACAAGGGGGTCCTTATTCTAGTCATGAAGAACAAAAGTCTTTAAGAATAAAAGTAATGAACATGGAAATATCGCTAGAAATAAGGCTCGGTTGGTAACATAAGGCTACACTCAGGTGGAAGGTGTGGCTTTTGATGAAATCTTTGCATTAGTAGCTAGGTTAGAATCTATCAAACTTCTTTCTGTTGTTGTTTACCATCTCAATATTAAGCTCTATCAAATGGATGTCAAATGTGTATTTTTAATGATTTTTTTAATAAGGAAGTGTTTGTAAAACAACCAAAAGGCTTCATTGATTTTTACAAGCCTGATCATGTTTATAAACTATCTAAACCATTATATGGACTAAATCATGCCCTAAGGGCTTAGTATGAGGTTGTCCTAATTCTTATTTAAATAAGGATATATAAAAGGCAATGTGGATAAAACATTCTTCTTGAAAAAGAATCGAAGGAGTTATATAGATATATATATGGATGACATTATCTTTGTATCACCTCAACCAAGGTTAAAGATGAGTTTGTTAAGTTCATGCATTCATAATTTGAGATGAACATGGTTAAATAGCTTACTTATTTTCTTACTTGCAAATTAAATATTATGAAGATGGGATACTTTTGAACCAAGAGAAGTATGTTCAAAATATGGTCAATAAGTTTGGCTTTGAGCAAATAAAGAATGTAAGAACACATATGAGCTTTAGTGAGAAAGTAGGCCTTGACAGGATTGGTGTTCAGACAGACAATAGAACATATCGAAACATTATTAGAAATCTACTCTACTTGATAGCCAACAAACCTAATATTTGTCAAAGTGTTGGGGTGTGTGCCTATTATCAAGTTGATTTAAAGGAGTCCCACCTCAAGAAAGTCAACAGAAAAATCAAATATGTCAAAGGTAGTTTTGATTTTGGCTTATGGTCCTCAAAAAATATTAATATATCTTTCGTTAGCTACAGAGATATAGATTGGGTTAGTATGTGGATGATAGAAAAAGCACCTCAGGGGCATGTTTATATGTTGGAAACAACTTGGTTTCTTTGTATGGCAAGAAATAAAACTCTTATCTCATTGTCTACTACTAAGGTTGAATACGTAGCAACTAGGAGCTGTTTTTCACAACTATTGTAGATACGTCAAATGATGTTTGAATATAGTGTTCAAATAGTTGTTCAAATAGTTGTTCAAACAAACAGTCAAATAAGTGCTTAGACATGTGTTTGACTAGGGGTGCTGACAATATATTATGATAGCACTAGTGCAACAAACATTTCCAAAAACCCTGTATTACACTATCAAATTAAGTATATATATTGGGCATCACTTTGTATGTGGGCTATTTGAATCCAAGAGGTTTTTCAACAATTAACAAATATCTTCACTAAGAGCCTTGGCGCAAAAAGATTTGAAATGCTAATGGGTGCACTTGGAGTCTGCCACATGTGATCAATTCAAAGGGATGAAAGAGGGCACATTCATATCCTTATCAGTGTCTAAATTGATTTGATTTATTTTGTATTTATCTATCGTATTTCCATATTTATCTCATATTATCTATATTTTTTTATCCCTTATAGAATATTTAAGAGGTAGAATTGAAGGGATTTTTTGTGGTTGAGTTAGTTCTAAATACTTTATTTTAAATTTTATAAAGAAAAAAAAATCCTTTTCCCTAAGACTTTTGTAACATTCGAAATAGGGCCTAAACTTAATAAAGGTTGCGAAACCACAAATTTAGGGTAAAAAAAATATATATATATATATATATATTATTATTTTGAGGTTCATGGTATGATTACATGATTGTGTGAAAATTTCGTGATAAAATTCTATGCATAAAGTGCTTAAATTGAGGTTAGGGACTAAATCGAATAATTTGCAAAACTTGCATTCTAGAAGTTTTTAGTATGAAATTATTTTGGAATATTAATTAGGAGATCTTAAATGGTAATTTGACCAATTTTAAGTTCATGGACAAAATTAGGACATGGAAGGAATTTTTGAAAGTTTAGTAAGGAGGGGCATTTTGGTCATTTGGTTATTAACATTAATAAAAAGGTGAAAAAGATGATAAAATTGTATCATCTTCTTCAAGTTACCAGCAGAACCTTACCTCTCTCCATAGCTGGGGTTTATTCAACTTTCAAGCTTCATAGTAAGTGATTCCAAGCCCCGTTTTTAATGATCTTTACGTTTTTGAAGTCCCGGTAGCTCGATAAAGCTTATGCTAGCAATAATTTAAGTTAGGAATCAAATTTGGAAAAATACCCATAGGTGAAATTTGTGTATTTTGATGTTTTATGATGGAATATGAGGTTTTAAATTATGTTAGACAACTTGTGCTACTTGGTTTTAAGTGAAAACGAGTAAAAGGCTTAATCGGTAAAAAATACCTAATAGTCATAAGTACATGTTAGTGTGTGAATTTGATGTTGCCATAGAAGGAAAAATGATCAGCATGTCATAAAACATAAGAAAATAGGATGAAGTTTAATTTACGAGCCTTGGGGCAAAAGTGCAAATATGTGAAAGTTTAGGGCCAAAAATGTAATTTTTCCAAAGTTTGAGTAAAGGGTTGTTTTGATAAATGTTGATATTAAATAAGCTAAATTTGCTATTATAGATCAAGAAGAGCGAAATTCGAGAGTAGATCGGGGAAAAGAAAAAGTAAAGGACTAAATTGTAAAGTTTAGTCACATTTTGTATCGAGGTAAGTTTACAAAAATAAATGCAATATTCTTTTATTTTACATTATTATTGTCAATTTCCAGCATTTATATATTTATGTTATGAAAATATTTAAAGTCGAATTTAAGGTGAAGTGACAGAGGAAAAGTGTTAGAAAGCCCCGGTTGAACCCTAGGAATGTTAGGATATTAGGGTTGACAGACAGAACGAAATGAGCCATGTAAGTCCATATTAGAAATATGGCTTTGGAGACAGGATTGAGCCATGTAAGTCCATATTATATATGGCATTGGAGACAGAATAATTCATGTAAGTCCATGTCAAAGACATGGCATTGGCGATATTGATAGACAGAACGACCCTAGTATCCTTAGCATTCCGAGTGGTTCAACGGGTCAGGATACGAGTTAAATTACAGTGAATTAACAGCAAAGGAAAAGTAGATTATACTTATGAAAAGGAAAGGTCGGTAAGAAAGAAGGTAAGGGAATAAAGAAGAAGATAGAAATTGAGAAGTAAAGAAATTTATGATGTTAGATGATATTATGCATAATTATCCATTATGTTGAATGTTGTGATTTATTTGCTTGTAAGCTTACTAAGCCTAGTGCTTAATCTCTTTATTTTCTTCTTCTTATAGTACTTATCTAGCCACTCGGGATCGAAGGAAACGTCGGAGGCCGATCACACTATCAAAGAAATAACTCGGTATAATTAGACGTTTTCTTTTGTGTATGGCATGTATAGAAACTTAGCCACTTTTGGTATAATATGAACAATGAATGATGTGTAAATACTTGCTAGTGATTAGCTAATAAAATGGCCGATGATATGCATGTTTATTAATATGTATGATTGAATGGTGATTATCACATGAAAATTATGAAAATGTGAAAGTAACCTAAAAACAGATTCAAGTAACAGCAATGACGTAACTTTGAAAAATCACTAAAATTTTATAAACATAGTTTGAAGATGAATAATATATGAAATTAAATCTTATTATGTCTATTTTCTTATGGAATAAGAAAAATAGGTAAAGGTATTATATTTCATGATATATCTGAGTTTTAGTGAAACAGGGTCAGAGCAATTTCTGGAACCCCTGTTTCAACTTTGGAAATTCACCATAAATTTTACAAAACTAATTAGAAGGTATACTTTATATGGTTATAATCCTTGTTGAGTCTAGTTTTAAGAGAAACAAACGGCTTAGTGATATGAATTTTGTACAGGAAGAAACATGGTTCGTAGTAACAAGAGGTTAGTGCAGTCGAGTTTTGAAACAGGGGAAACTTTAACTAATAAACTGTACTAATTGGCCAAGTCAAAATCTATGAAAAAATTAGTAGATAGATATATGAGTGTAGTTTCAGGAAAAATTTACGGATCTTAATTTCGAGTTTCGAACTCAAGATATGAATTTTAGGCGACTCTGACGCAGAATGGCAGCACATTCCGAAATGCTTAAATAAACAATTTAAACCTATTTAAGGGATAGAATAAGTTTAGTAATGCCTCGTGCTCGATTCTCGAAACAGATCTCGGGTAAGGAGTGTTACATTTATTGGTATCGAGCAGGTTTAGTCGGTTCTCTAATGCAGTTAGTGTGAGAAAAAGTCTAGCTATACATGCCATACTTGTATTTTGATAGTGTGACGACTCCTGACGATTTTTTTAAATATTTTGTTTTATAGTAATGGATCCGGCGCAGCCGGTGATGATGATGTAGAAAGTAATGCTTTGCTTCCACGTAAGGGCGCGCCATCGAGAATAGGCCAGAATAGTTGATCGGGGAGGAGTGACTCGAAGCTCTCTTCCGAGCTTTGAATGATTTATTTGCCGAGTTCGTTCGCACGAATCCGACAGTTAGACCTCCACCCCTCATGATTCTCGGGCTACCCATGTAGCTCAAGCTTCCCCAACCAGTGCAGTGGTAAGAGAAAACCACCATTGATAGAATCAGAAACAAGGCGTAAGAGTTCGAGCAACAAAAGATGATGATGCGAAAAGAGCGAAATTTTGGTTAGAAAATACTATCGAGTCTTTGACGAATTATCTTGTACACCGAGGAATGTATGAAATGTGTAGTATCACTTCTTAGAGACTCACCTTACTACTGGTGGAAGACACTTGTATCGGTTGTACCGAAAGAGAGGGTCACTTGGGATTTCTTTCGGAAGAATTTCGTAAAAGTACATCATCGAGGTTTATTGACCGTAAGAGAAAGGAATTCTCGAATTGAAACAAGGCAATATGACGGTGACCGATTATGAGCGTGAATTTGTCGCTCAAGAATATGCTCAAGAATGTGTGTCCACAGAGGCTATCCTGTAAAAGGTTTGAGGATGGGTTAAATGATGATATCCGATCGTCGGTGGGTGTCCTAGAAATAAAAGAGTTCGTTATTTTAGTTGAGAGAGCCTGTAAAGCAGAGGAGCTATTAAAAAGAAAAGGCAAAGTTGAGACAGAGACACAAGATACAAAGAAGAGACAGATGAGCAGATCATTTCAGGCTACATCCAAGAGGCCCAGAGAGTTTTCTACCAGATCTAGCTTTTCGGCAGGGCAATCTAGTCGAATAGAGGTAGCAGATTTAAGGATTCAAGGCTCGCACCACCTCGACTACGAGTGTAGGTAATGTCGAGCAGGTAGATCGTGGTGTCCACGGTGTGGTAGACTTCATTATGGTCCTTGTCGGGCAAAGCGAAAATGTTTGCTATAAATGTGGTGCTCCAGATCATTTTGTACGAGAATGTCCGAAGTGGCTAGCCGAGAGGTAACACAGTGCTAGATCCGAAATGCTCCTACTAGAGGCGATCATCGAGGCAACCGGGAGTAGGAGCAAGTGAGAGGTACCTCTAGAGATTCTACTGTGAGACCGGATGTTAGAGCCCTGCAAGGACTTATGCTATTCGTGCACGCGAAGAGGCATCCTCCCGATGTGATTATTGGTACATTTTCTCTACATGATATTAATGTCATTGCTCTGATTGATCCGGGTTCAACTCATTCTTATGTTTGTATGAAATTGATGCCTAGTATAAGTATGCCTATAGAATCTACAGAATTTGTGATTAAAGTATCGAATCCATTAGGCAAGCATGTATTAGTAGATAAGGTATGTAGAAATTGTCCTTTAATGATTAGAGGCTACTGCTTTCCTACCGATCTCATGCTATTGCCATTTGATGAGTTTGATGTGATTCTTGGTATGGATTGGTTGACTACACATGATGTGATAGTGAATTGTGGAAAGAAATTCATTGAGTTGAAGTGTGAAAATGGTGAAATTCTTCGGGTTAATTCAGAAGAGTCAGATAGTTCATTTCCTATAATTTCGTTATGTCCGCCGTAAATACTTGAGAAAAGGGTATGAAGCTTATCTTGCTTTTGTGTTGAACACTAAAGATCCGAATTGAAAATTGAATCGATGCTCGTGGTATGTGAGTTTCCGATGTGTTTCGGAAGAACTACCGTGTTTGCCTCTGTTAGAGAAGTTGAGTTTGGTATTGAGTTGATTCCGGTACCACGCCCATTTCTATTGCTCCTTATAGAATGGCTCTATTGGAATTGAAAGAATTGAAAGCTCGATTGCGAGAATTAACAGATAAAGGCTTTGTAAGACCCAGAGTTCACCATGGGTGCACCAGTGCTATTTGTGAAAAAAAAGACGGATCGATGAGATTGTGCATAGATTATCGGCAACTTAACAAGGTAACATAAGAACAAGTATCCATTGCCTAGAATTGATGATTTGTTTGATCAACTGAAGGGAGCTACTGTGTTTTCCAAGATAGATTTGAGATCCGGATACTATCAGTTGCGAGTTAAAGAGTCAGATGTCCTGAAGACTGCTTTCCGGACTAGGTATGGTCATCATGAGTTCCTTGTGATGCCATTTGGCTTGACTAATGCTCCTGCCATTTTTATGGACTTAATGAACCGAATTTTTAGACCATACTTAGATAAGTTTGTAGTTGTGTTCATTGATGATATTTTGATTTATTCTCATGATGAGACTGAGCATGCGAGCATTTGAGAACGCTTTACAAATTCGAGAGATAATCGGTTGTATGCCAAGTTCAAAGAAAAGTGAGTTCTGGTTACGAGAAGTTGGTTTTCTTGGACATATTGTCTCAGGTGAAGGTATTAAGGTTGATACGAGTAAGATTTCAACCATTGTTGATTGGAAGCCTCTTAGAAATGTATCAGAAGTTAGAAGTTTTCTTGGTCTTGCCGGATATTATAGACGATTTGTGGAGGGATTTTCCATGATAGCTACCCGCTGACGAGACTGCTACGGAAGGATGTTAAGTTTGAATGGACCGAGAAGTGCCAACAAAGTTTTGACAAGTTAAAGGCATTGTTGACGAAGCTCCTATCTTAGTACAAATTTAAACAGGGTAAAGAGTTTGTGATTTACATGATGCATCCTTGAATGGGCTCGGTTGTGTACTCATGCAGAAGGAAAGGTAATTGCTTATGCCTCTAGACAATTGAAGCCACATGAGAAAAATTATCCGACACATGATTTAGAGCTAGTGCTATTGTATTTGCATTGAAGATTTGGAGACATTATTTGTATGGTGAAAGGTGCTTGGATATTTACCGATCATAAAAGCTTGAAATACTTGATGACTCAAAAGATTTGAATTTGAGGCAAAGAAGATGGTTGGAATTGCTTAAAGATTATGAGTTAGTGATTGATTATCACCCGTAAGGCAAATGTAGTTCTTGACGCTTTAAGCAGAAACTTTTATTTACATTGCGAGCTTTGAATACCAATTTAGCCATGTCGATGATGGTTCTATTTTAGCTGAATTTAGAGCTAAACCGGTATTTCTTGAAGAGATTTGTGAAGCTCGGAAAGATGATAATGAGTTACAAGCTAAAAGAGTTCAATGTGAGTCGCATAGAATCGATTTCGGATTGGTTCGATGGTTGTTTGATGTTTAGAGACGTAATTTGTGTACCAAAGAATGATGAGCTTATTCGGAAGATTTTACAGAAGCACATAGCGCTTCTTTATCTATTCATCCAGCAAGTACAAAATGTATAATGATTTGAAGAAATTGTATTGGTGGGTAGGAATGAAAAGAGATATTTCGAGTTTGTTTCTAGATGCTTGATCATCAACGGTAAAGGTGAACATCGGTACCCTCGGATTATTGCAACTGTGCTAGTTAGGAATGGAAATGGGACAGAGTTACTATGGATTTTGTGATGGATTGCGTTAACACTGAAAAAGAAAGATGCAATATGGGTTGTGATTGATAAGCTAACTAAGTCGGCTCATTTTATCCCAATCCGTATGGATTATTCACTTGACAAGTTGGCCGAGTTATACATTTCGAGATAGTTAGACTACATGGAGTGCCATTATCGATCATTTCGACAGAGATCCAAGATTTACTTCACGGTTCGGAAGAAGTTACAAGAGGCTTTAGGTACGAAGTTGAGTTTTAGTACTTTTTCACCCTCGAATCGATGGTCGATCGAGAGAGTTATTCGTACTTGAAGATATGCTTAGATGTTGTGTATTAGAATTTCAAGGTAGTTGGGAAAAATACTTACCATTGGTAGAGTTTGCCTACAATAATAGTTATCATCAAGTTTGAAGATGGCACCTTATGAAGCTTTGTATGGACGTAAATGCCGCACACCTTTATATTGGATGAGCTTAAAGAAAGCCGATTTACTGGGTTGATCTAGTTAAAGAAACGGAAGAAAAAGTGAAAGTTATCGAAATTGTTTAAAAGCGACTTGACAGCGAAGTCGATGCGATTTAAAAGAAAAGAGATCGAATATCAAGTTGGTGACAAAGTTTTTTGAAAGTATCCCGTGGAAGAAAGTTCTCGATTTGGCAAGAAAGGCAAACTAAGTCCACGTTTTATTGGACCGTTTGAAGTGATTGAGAGAGTCGGACCATTAGCATATCGGTTAGCTTTACCGATTGAGTTAGAGAAGATTCATAATGTATTTCATGTGTCTATGCTACGTCGTTATCGTTCAGATCCGTCACATGTGATTTCTCAAAGCAGAGGTTGAGATTCACCAGACATGACTTACGGTGAAGAACCAGAAAGATTCTAGCTCGAGAGGTAAAGCAATTAAGGAACAAAAGTATTGTACTTGTGAAAGTACTATGGAATAGACATGGGGTAGACGAGGCTACATGGGAACCCAAGAGGCTATGCGAAAACAGTACCCATATCTCTTCACGGTAAGATTTTGGGACGAAAATCCCTAAAGGGGGAGAAATGTAACATTCGAAATAGGGCCTAAACGGAATAAAGGTTGTGAAACCACAAATTTAGGGTAAAAATATATATATATATATATATATATATATATTATTATTTTGAGGTTCATGGTATGATTACATGATTGTGTGAAAATTTCGTGATAAAATTCTATGCATAAAGTGCTTAAATTGAGGTTAGGGACTAAATCGAATAATTTGCAAAACTTGCATTCTAGAAGTTTTAGTATGAAATTATTTTGGAATATTAATTAGGAGATCTTAAATGGTAATTTGACCAATTTTAAGTTCATGGACAAAATTAGGACATGGAAGGAATTTTTGAAAGTTTAGTAAGGAGGGCATTTTGGTCATTTGGTTATTAACATTAATAAAAGGTGAAAAGATGATAAAATTGTATCATCTTCTTCAAGTTACCAGCAGAACCTTACCTCTCTCCATAGCTGGGGTTTATTCAACTTTCAAGCTTCATAGTAAGTGATTCCAAGCCCGCTTTTAATGATCTTTACGTTTTTGAAGTCCCTAGAGCTCGATAAAGCTTATGCTAGCAATAATTTAAGTTAGAATCAAATTTGGAAAAATACCCATAGGTGAAATTTGTGTATTTTGATGTTTTATGATGGAATATGAGGTTTTAAATTATGTTAGACAACTTGTGCTACTTGGTTTTAAGTGAAAACGAGTAAAAGGCTTAATCGGTAAAAATACCTAATAGTCATAAGTACATGTTAGTGTGTGAATTTGATGTTGCCATAGAAGGGAAAAATGATCAGCATGTCATAAAACATAAGAAAATAGGATGAAGTTTAATTTACGAGCCTTGGGGCAAAAGTGCAAATATGTGAAAGTTTAGGGCAAAATGTAATTTTTCCAAAGTTTGAGTAAAGGGTTGTTTTGATAAATGTTGATATTAAATAAGCTAAATTTGCTATTATAGATCAAGAAGAGCGAAATTGAGAGTAGATCGGGAAAAGAAAAGTAAAGGACTAAATTGTAAAGTTTAGTCACATTTTGTATCGAGGTAAGTTTACTGATAAATAAATGCAATATTCTTTTATTTTACATTATTATTGTCAATTTCAGCATTTATATATTTATGTTATGAAAATATTTAAAGTCGAATTTAAGGTGAAGTGACAGAGAAAAGTGTTAGAAAGCCCGGTTGAACCCTAGGAATGTTAGGATATTAGGGTTGACAGAATGAACGAAATGAGCCATGTAAGTCCATATTAGAAATATGGCTTTGGAGACAGGATTGAGCCATGTAAGTCCATATTATATATGGCATTGGAGACAGGAATAATTCATGTAAGTCCATGTCAAAGACATGGCATTGGCGAGATATTGATAGAGCGAGAGCGACCCTAGTATCCTTAGCATTCCGAGTGGTTCAACGGGTCAGGATACGAGTTAAATTACAGTGAATTAACAGCAAAGGAAAAGTAGATTATACTTATGAAAAGGAAAGGTCGTAAGAAAGAAGGTAAGGGAATAAAGAAGAAGATAGAAATTGAGAAGTAAAGAAATTTATGATGTTAGATGATATTATGCATAATTATCCATTATGTTGAATGTTGTGATTTATTTGCTTGTAAGCTTACTAAGCCTAGTGCTTAATCTCTTTATTTTCTTCTTCTTATAGTACTTATCTAGCCACTCGGGGATCGAAGGAAACGTCGGAGGCCGATCACACTATCAAAGAAATAACTTCGGTATAATTAGACGTTTTCTTTTGTGTATGGCATGTATAGAAACTTAGCCACTTTTGGTATAATATGAACAATGAATGATGTGTAAATACTTGCTAGTGATTAGCTAATAAAATGGCCGATGATATGCATGTTTATTAATATGTATGATTGAATGGTGATTATCACATGAAAATTATGAAAATGTGAAAGTAACCTAAAAACAGATTCAAGTAACAGCAATGACGTAACTTTGAAAAATCACTAAAAATTTTATAAACATAGTTTGAAGATGAATAATATATGAAATTAAAGCTTATTATGTCTATTTTCTTATGGAATAAGAAAAATAGGTAAAGGTATTATATTTCATGATATATCTGAGTTTTAGTGAAACATTGTCAGAGCAATTTCTGGAACCCCTGTTTCAACTTTGTAAATTCACCATAAATTTTAAAAAACTAATTAGAAGGTATACTTTATATGGTTATAATCCTTGTTGAGTCTAGTTTTAAGAGAAACAAACGGCTTAGTGATATGAATTTTGTACAGGAAGAAACATGGTTCGTAGTAACAAGAGGTTAGTGCAGTCGAGTTTTGAAACAGGGAAACTTTAACTAATAAACTGTACTAATTGGCCAAGTCAAAATCTATGAAAAAATTAGTAGATAGATATATGAGTCTAGTTTCAGGAAAAATTTACGGATCTTAATTTTGAGTTTCGAACTCAAGATATGAATTTTTAGGCGACTACGACGCAGAATGGCAGCACATTCTGAAATGCTTAAATAAACAATTTAAACCTATTTAAGGGATAGAATAAGTTTAGTAATGCCTCGTGCTCGATTCTGGAAACAGTCTCGGGTAAGGAGTGTTACACTTTTATGCATTTGCTCTACTGCTTTCTTTCCCTCTTTGGTAAGTTTCTTTCCTTATTCAAAAAGTTCAAATCACTATCTCTTATTTCTCGATGGCCAGAGTGAAACATGTTTCCAAGAAAAGGGTTAAAATTCATCATATCTCATGGAGATTTCAAAAGATGAGGCAAACATGTATACACTAGCAAAACTATCAAATAAAGCCTCCTTTTTATCGATTAAGATGCTCAAGATGAGTAAAGCCTCCCTTCTATTGATTAATATGCTCAAGATGAGTAGATTGAATTGATTCCCTTACTGGACATGTTGATGAGGCTTTAGAGGAAAAACAACCCCAAACTGCACTTGACCAAACACCTTTTCAAGCAGAAAAATGAACAAAAAAACAAACTAAAGAGAAAATAAAGGAAGAAAAATTATCTTCCAAAGACTCTATGGAAGGAAAAGAAGCTGAAGCAAAAGAGGATAAGGAAGGTTCAATAGGAAATATAGAAGAAGAAACATATGTAGAGATGTTTAAGAAAATTTTTTACTTGACTAGTCAAACTTGTGTTCAGATAGAGAACGATACTGAATAGTGAAAAGGGGAAGATGTTACAGCAAATATTGAATTAGATTCATTAGCTAGCTTTCATACTAATGAAGTTAATGAAACACTTGTTGAGTTAAGGACTGAAGCTAAGGGAAAACAGCCTATTGAAGAGCCTTCAAGTCCTGTCACTAGAAGCAAGTGTAAAAGAGAAACTAGATCAAAGCATGATCATAATTTTATCAAAGTAAAATTCTGTGATTTTGTAATATTAAAGATAGGAAAAGATGAAAATTTGTTTCTAAGAGAAATCTAGTTGTTGAGCATGTGATTGACAATGAAAATTTTAATAAAAATGGCTTGCTTCATTTACTCAATTCTACTCCCATTTTAAAGTCAATCAACTTTGCTAAACCTTTTGTTACTAATATAGTCTATGAATTCTATTGTAATTTGAAAAAGTCTATTATGGATAAGAATACAAAATACTATATACAAGTGTACTTAACAAGGCATGAGTTTAACCTCAATCCAAAAATCATTAACATCTTTTTTTATTATCTTGGCACCAAAGGAAAATGCACAAAGAAGTTTGAAAGGATTATCAATGTTATCATTGGTGGAGTGACAACAAGCTGGCTTGAAAATGGAACCTTATCACCATAAAAGTTAATCGTTAAGTACACAATCTTGCAAAATTTGGTTGTTAGAAATTGGATTTCCTTAGAGCCCAAATCATCAGTAAATAAAGATTTGAGAAATGTGTTGTATAAGATTGAGAGAGATATTTCCTTTAACCTTGTAAAGCTTATATTTAAATAGATCATTGAACATGCTGAGTCATCAGTCACAAGGGAATTTTCACCCTTTCCTTTTATAAATTATCACATTCTCAAGGAACAATACAATATCTTGGTATCTAAGGATGAGGTATCTACAACCCTACATTCTTTCAAGATCTAGAAGTTATTTTCCACCAATCGTGTCAATGATCTCTCTCATGCAACCTTTGTTCATGTAAATGTTCAGACAGAACAAGCTCAGAAACCCTTTATGAAGGTTGCTAGATAGTGACAACTTCTAGATTTCTTGAGGGGAGAGATGGATTCACTCACTATTAAAATTAAAAAAAAATGATAGCTAAGAAGGCCAAATTGTTTGAATTGATTTGTGACATCAAGAAATCACCATCGTAAGAAGAGCAGTTCAGAGCTTTTCGACAAAAAGGATTTTGGCTAATGTTAGGGGGAGTTTGTGTTCTTGTTGGTTGCTACTACTATTTTTTTGTTTTCGTTCTTCTTGTTGAAGTTTAAGGTGGGCTTATTGGTTTTACGATTTTGCTGCTACTTTTATGTTTAGGAAGTTAATTTGTACTCTTGAGTGAGAAATATTTTAATGATGTATTTAACATCTTTAATGAGTTACTTATTCAATTTATAGTTGGTATCTCATAGGTGTTTGTGGCATGGTGATTGGGGGAGTATTGATCATTTGCTTCTTTTTTTTCCAAAATGACAAAGGGGGAGATTGTTGGAACTATACTGCTAATTTTTTAACCCAGTTCAAACAACTCCTTGAACTGCTACTGCCTATTCACTCTCATGTTTAAATAGATGTCGAAGTAGACCTTGGGACTACAGTCTAGACATGACTTCAAGACAATTCAAGTAGAGTTAGATGTTGGCATTTTTACAGTTCAAGTGGAGTTAGATGTTGGCATTTTTTTTTACTTTGACCTTCATGTTTATGTTCACCATAAGCAAATGATTATTAAAACATGTTTTTACCTCACGTTAAACCATGGTGATCAAATTTGGCTGATTGAAGAAACTTGAATATCTACATGCCTTATCAAATAAAGATTATCCTTATACTTTACGACTTTATCTTGGGATTAAAGTGATGAATTTCCTTAGCTCATAAGGCTTTATCTTAGGATAAATATTGAAGGTCATTATCCGGGATTATTATGCAATTAAAAAGATGAAATGCACAAAATCTGCTAAAGGAAGTTGTCAATAGCATGATTTAGGGCCTAGTCAGAATAATGGTATTGGAACCACAAATCTGGAGTCAAATAAATTATTTTATTATTATTTTGATGTTATAGCATGATTATATGAGTGCATGAAAAATTTGGTGAATTAATTTTAACGTTTGTGAGCCCAATTATGAAAAAGGACTAAATCGCATAAAGTGAAAAAGTCTTAAATTGATAGCTAAGGGTGTTATTTTGTTAGAGAATCAAAGTTGGAGGATTTTAAAGGGCAATTAGACCCTATTAGAAGAGCTTGGCCGGCCATGAGACAAGGAAGGGTATTTGGTTAAAGGGTTAGGTTGGTTGATGTCATAGTATGCATTTTAATAATACCCTAAAGCCAAGCATTCACCTTCTTCATCTATTTTTCTTCTCTTTGACTGAAAATCAGCCATAGAAGGGCTTGAAAGCTTCAAAAAAATTCTATCCACTTATTCCTCTCTCAAGTAAGTGATGTTAATGGCTTTTCTTGAATATTTTTGCATTTTTGAGACCCTTGAAACATGAGCTTTCAAATGAGGGGTCTATTTTGCAAAATAATTAAGAGTTCAGGGGTTTTACATGAATGTATTTGTAATATTTTCTAAGTTTTTATGGAAGAATATGAGTCTTAGTAGTGCAATAGACAACTTTTATGAAATGTGTTAGCATGGAAACACCTAAATGGACTATTTTGTATAAGTTGTAAAATAGTTGATAAATATGTGAAATAATGAGAATTTGAAACTACTATAAGAGTAATAATGGTTCGATTAGGCTTGAGATACGAAGAAATTCGATAAAAATTGATTTTCGAGCATAGGGGTAAAATGGTTATTTTGTCAATGTCTAGGGGCAAAATGGTCATTTTACCAAAGATGTGAAATCTTGATTGACTAATTGTATTTAGTGACTAAATGAGTGTATTTTGCTAATATAGATCAAGAATTGCCAAATCCGAACCTAGACTGGGGGAAAGCCAAGCAAATCGACTAAACCGACTAGTCGTGTGTATTTTATAATCCGAGGTAAGTTGTATGTAAATAATACAACTACATTGCTACTATATGTGTTTGAATTGTTATTGAATTGATATAGCATGAATTGCTTGATTGTGAATTGAGAATGCATAATGATAATTGTGATAGTAGAAATCCCGTTGGAACCCTAGGAAATAAACCGAATATTCATGTTGTGACATTTGGGTCACTTACGTGAGCTAGTGTAAGACACGTCTGGGACATGCATCGGCCACATTATGAGAGCCAGTGTAAGACCATGTCTGGGACATGGCATCGACATTGAGACGAGTGCTAGTGTAAGACATGTTTGGGACATGTATTGGCCTCGAGACGTAAGCCAGTGTAAGACATGTTTGGGACATGCATCGACTAAGAGTTGTGTCAGTGTAAGACAATGTCCGGGACATGGCATCAACACGAATAGGCGAGCGTTAGTGTAAGACCACGTCTGGGACATGTCATTGGCACTTTCCCTCATGTTCGAGGCTTAATGAATATCTGGTAGTGTTCCGAATGGTTCAACGATGAAAGTTATGATTTTGAGTCAATAAGGAAAGTATAACCGTGTTGTGAGTGGTACAGGTACCAAATTATTATATATGAGATGTGAGCTCAATATGTATATGTGCTATGTAAATTGTATGGTTATTGATGAGTAAGTAATGCTTATGCCCACTTTGTATTATGAGCTTATTGATGATTGATAAGTAGTTGTTGTATATTTATTTATATGCAAATTACTAAGCTTTTATGCTTACTCCCTTTTTCTTTCCATTTTCTTATAGTGCCGCCTAACTAGCTCAAGGATCACCGGAAGTTAGAGATATTGATCACACTATTGACCAAAGCACTCGGTATAGTTCGATTTATATTTTTGAGTATGGCATGTATAGGGCTTAGACTTTATTATTTTGTGACTTTGAGAATTGGCCAAATGTGTCGACTTGGGTTGGAAACCCTTCATCTTGTATTAAGCTTTGAATGATGGCTAACATTCATTTTGAGTTATAAAAGATGCATTTTCATGGTTGGATGAATGCCTTTTACGGTTGATTTGGTTGTATGAATTGTATTTGTTCTGGTATTGGCTGGTATTTGTATGGAACTAGGCATTGTAAGAGTGGTAATGAGGCTTGGTAAATAACCTTATATTGTCCACACGGGTAGGCACACGAGCTTGTGTCTAGACCGTGTGTGACACACGGTCTGCCCATGGGCGTGTGGTCCGGTCGTGTGTCCCTTGCACGTAAAAGTTACAAGTTATTATGCATGGTATTAAACACATGGGCAGAGACACGGCCGTATGTCTCAACTGTGTGACGGACACAGCCTAGCACACGGGTGTGTGCCTTGGCCGTGTGGCTTTTGGAGCATGCTGATGTCAGAAACAGAATATCTATGTTTTTGCACATAGGCTAAGACACGGGTGTGTCGTGGCCGTGTGAGGGACAGGGGCCATTGACACGGGTATGTGTCTTGCTGTATGAAAGCCCATGTAAGTGTGAATTAGAAATTAATTCCACACGGGTATTGGACACGGGCATGTCCCTAGGTGCTTAAGCCGTGTGAGCCACACGGAACATCAACACAACCATGTCGAGAGGGTCACATGGGCGTGTTGTCCTTCCACAGAGGCGTGTGCCTTGTTTTAAGGGCAAAATTTTCATAGTTGGTTTAAAGACCCAGAATGGCCACAAATAGTTCCCATGATCGATTTGGGGCTCGTAGGCCGTTAATAAAAATTTTAAAGTAGAAATTGAAGAAGTTTTAGTTTGGACCGAGTCTTGGTGACTTGAGATTGTTTGTGTGTATGAGACCAAGTTAAGTAATGCCTTGTACCCCGCCCCGGCGTGGGTTACGGGTATGGGGTGTTACATGTCATATTGTGCCTATAAATAGGTAGCTTATTTGCATATGGAGATGCATCTTTGGAGAGTGTTTGTGCTGATTTTGTTTGTATTTACATTGTTGTTTTATTATTGTATTTCACACTCGTTTCTTAGGCATTATTGGATAGATTTGAATCTATTGTAAGTGAGGTATTTGGATGAGTGATTATAACAAGTTCAAGTTATCTATTGGGGCTACAATTACTTCTTGTGTAAGCATAGATTGGGCTTTAGCCAATAAGTTATTAGATCAATTGTTGAATAAACCATTCACTAAGCGACGCTCCGTGGAGTAAGATTATTTCGAACTGCGTTAGCAAACTTGTGTAGTTATCTCTCACTTTATTTTTATTTTTTTTGTTTATTGTCTTGCTCAAACTCTTGTCTAAACATCAGATTGGACATTAATTTGAAATAGTAAATTGATTGCTTTTTCAAAATTGATTAAAATAAATTTTCAATCATAATAATTTAATTTAAGATATTATATTTATCAAATAAAATAATGAAATACAAAATCTATAAAAACAAAAAAAATATTTAAATTTATTTATTATATTAATATAAAATTTATACATAACTACAAAATAATTTTGATATATCTTAATTGATACATACAACCAATCTTATTTATTATATGATAAAAAACTAATTATGTATGACGTGGATACTATCCAACACTCACCACTATAACCTTAATTCGAAAAGGAAAATCATTTTCACTTTCTACCAGATATCGTGATCGGTATCTTGAGGTAGGCCAAGAGCTACCTATTCAAATGAAAAATTACATGCACTTTATCGTAAAATATGAGATAAACTGTAAAAACATCTTAAAAAGCAGTTAAACCACGTCTGATGATCAAACTTTATATTATTTCTCTTTTTATTTCTGGGTTTGAGAGAAAATATATGTTAGCTTCATTTGATGGTAAGAAAAAAAGCTGATACATGGAACCTGACCAAATGGATGGTGTCATGTATATGTGTGGTTGTTATTAAGAATTTAAGAGGATTATCTTAAAGAAAAAGCAGTAAAATAAACAGCATCAAAACAATTGAATGTGACAAAACATGCCCCCATAGGTAGTGTTAGAGATAAGGACCTGAGATGAACCAGAACGATGCAACCTTGTCTGTTGTTGATATCTAACTATTCCACATATAGGGGGACCGACAACATTTAATATCAGTTTCCACCAATGGTGGCATATCATGATGCTGGTCCCCTGATTGGTAATTAGAAACACAGCCTTTTGATTTTGCCTGTCACTGTATTGCAATCACACATATATATCTATAATTCCCAAAAGTTTCCAAACCTCTAAAAGTCATATGAAATGAGTTAATATAGAGTAGTGGTTGCTGAACTTATTCCTTAATTATATAGTTAGGGATTTTATTCATGTTACTGTGAATAGGTCTCATTTCATAATTAATCGTTTACATCTTTAAGAGCACTTGTGACAAAAAAGATTAATTACTATTATTGACAATAAATATCTTGGTTCCACAAAAAGATTTAATATATATTAAAGCCTAACCAATACAAGAGATGAAAAATAACTCGAATCTTATAAATTTCAAATTTTATAAGAATATTTTTTTTTTTGAAAATCAAATTGAAGAGAGAGAATAATTTATCTTTATTGATTATAATAACAACTTGAATCTTTCGTCAGTTAGGATGTACTCTCTACATTCATGCATCCGGTCAAGTTTACCGATGATAAAGTTCTTAATGAAGAAAAAATAATCGACCGGCCATTTTGGTTATGAAGAAAAAGAATCGACCGGCCAATTTTGCAAGGTTAATTTAGGTCAATACTTGAAATATTATATAATCATCTTAAAGTCTAACCTTAGTGCATTAATTAAATGGGTAAACTATACTTGTATTCACTCAAATATTGATAATTTTTTGGGTTTTTTACAAATATGGCATAAAAAAAATTATTATATACGAAAAAAGGCTGTCAGATAGATTATTTACGAAAATGGGTTACTTTTTTTTAGTCGCACCTACCTGACAGGCGCGACATTATTTTATTAATAATTTTTTTCTAATATTTTATTATTATTATTATTATTATTATTATATTTTAAAAAAAATTCAGGTTAAAAACTGGTCGCCCGTGACCCGTAGGCGCCACATGTGGCGCCTGATGCAGGGGCGCCACACCCTGCAGGCGTGTAGTCATTTCATGACCCTCCCCAGTGACTTGTCATCTCAAATTGGGGAGGGATGAAATTTAATTGTAGAAAAATAATAATGGTGGACCATATAAGGTCCTCCCCCAAAGTTTGTTACGTCTAGGAGCAGGAGCAGGAGTAAAGAAGCAAACAGAGAAAAAAAAAAGGAGAAGAAGAAGAAGAAAGAAGAAGAAGAAGGTTAGTAAATTTTAGAATTATTTTAAAATTAAATTATTTGTAATTTAGAATTATTTGATAAATTTTTGTGTTAGTAATTATTTTAAAATTAATTTATTAGTAATTTAAGATTATATTTTAAATTATTCTGTTTAGTTTAATAATGTTAAATTTATTTTGTTAAATATTTTGTTATAAATAATTTGTAACTATAAAGAAAATAATTTAGAATTTTTAGAAGTTTAGAGACTAGAAAATCGAAAGTAAAAGAGATTGAGAAAAAAAATAGAAAAGACGGACGGAATTGAATGGTTTTGTAAATGATGAGGAATTATAAAATTAATTTTTAAAATGGTTGTGCAATAAAATTATTTTTAGTAGTGTATTAGTGTATTGTGATTTTTTGATAATGTATTTTTTGATTTTACTGTATTATGATTTTTAGAAATATATTTTTTAAGAAAATAATTTTATAGTTATTTTGTGTTAGTAATTAATAATTATAAGTTGTTAGTGTTTATAGTTTAGTGTTTTATGATTTTTAATGTAATTTTTATATAATGTAAATTTATATTATTATTTATTTATTTGATAATTTTATTGATTGATTAAAATTTTGATTAAATTTGTTGTTATATAATTTTATAGGTTGTGTGAAAGAAACTACTTAGGTATGTTTCAATTTCAATTATTTTTAATTCATATGTTTTTAATCTTTAGATAATTTATATTTATTTTTATTGTATGTAAATGTTTGGGAATTATAAAATTAATTTTTAAAATGGTTGTGCAATAAAATTATTTTTAGTAGTGTATTAGTGTATTGTGATTTTTTTGATAATGTATTTTAAAAAAATGATTAGGTTATATAAATTTATTTATTTATTTGATAATTTTTATTGATTGATTAAAATTTTGATTAAATTTGTTGTTATATAATTTTAATTGCGATTTGTGACAAATGGATTCATTGATTGATAGTACTGATCACATATCAAGTAGCATTAATGAGATGGTAACGAAATTTTTATTTGATATTCTCATTACATTATTTGTTGAATGAAATTATATTGTATTAACTATTTCGTTAATATAATAATGTCAGGTCAAGTACCGCGCATTGAAGGGTCGTAATCATAGTGTAGGGTTTCAGCCAGATGAATGCCTAATACTGTTCTTAGAGTTAGTCGGGTTCGGATCAGCAGCATTGATCTGGACTTTTAATCTACGATATGACTTGATTTCTGCCTTAGTCGAGCGATGGCGTCCGGAGACCCACACATTTCATTTGTCATGCGAGGAGTGCACAATCACTCTAGAAGACGTTGCACTACAGCTGGGGCTCCCTATCGATGGGAACACGGTCACGGGCGTAAGTTTGATCTCCAGGCCTACTCGCCTTTGCTATGACTTACTTGGACGCTCGCCAAGTGAGGGAAAATTTCAAACCTTGAAGTTTTCATGCCTAAAGGCCAATTTTGAATATTTGCCTAGTACTGCCACTGAATTGGAGGTTATGCAGGCAGCGCGATTATGCACCTTATAGGAGGTGTACTCATGCCGGATACACACGGTAGTGAAGTCCACTTGATGTACTTACCGCTGCTATCTAATTTGCATAACACGTGTTCATACAGTTGGGGGTCCGCAGTGTTAGCCATTTTGTACCGCGAACTTTTTCGGACAACAGATACCTCTGCGGTTGACATAGGTGGATGCCTCATACTGTTGCAGTCGTGGGCGCTTTATCGAATGCCATTCTTGGCATCCATTAGTCATCAATCATATATATTTCCACTCGTTAACAGGTAATGAATCTTTACGCGTTACAGCAATTAATTGTCTCTTTTTCGGATTATATTGTTCTAACAATTTATTTTCATAGATGGAGCACGAATCCGGGTATCAAGAGGTCATACACGATTTCGATATACCGTCTGATGATCGAGAATCATTCTGGAGAGGGAGTAAGTTTTTTAATATTATTTTTATTTTATTATTTTATCTCACTTAACCCGTGTTATTATAAAAATGTTATGAACTGTACAGTTCATTTGGATGCCATATTCTGTTCCTGAAGTTACAGCTGTTATTCCATCGTATACCAATGTCCACTCACACCTATGGTGCATTAGCGCACCCCTTATCCATTTTCATATGGTGGAGTGGTATCATGGCGATCGAGTACTCCGGCAGTTCGGTTGTATACAATATATCCTGACACAGCCAGTAAGATTGGATGTACAGCTACGTGGCATGAATAGGAGGGGGAGGCATGGAACTGATTGGAGAGATGAGCATTCAGAATATATTACGATATGGAACAACCGGTTTAGTAGGGTACCTCAGATGGATCGTTGTTTGGATCTGCAGCCCTCCCCACAGTACCTACAGTGGTACTATGAGAAGGGGAAACCATTTTTATTTGGTGAGCGATCGATGGTAGTCCCCCTTCATACGACACGGATTGGGCAACATCCTCCAGATCCGCATCATGCACCAGCTCCAGAGGTAGACCCAAAGCCAGAGCTACACTCCGGGAGCAGCTCATATCCACCATCGTACTCTGCTCCTCCAGAGCTGTATCCGTCGCCATTCTCTTCTCCCCCCGTCCCATATCCAACGCCGTTCTCTACTCCCCCCGGCTCGAGTTCATCAGTGGCATTTGAGTCGTTCTCTACACCCATACATATGGATGAAGAGAACGTTGATCACCATAGTCGCCCACAACGTGAACGTCGAGCTCCACGAAGATATACCCCTAGAACCACACCATCAAACCATCAATTTTAAGGGGTTTTGTATTGTAAATTACTTTATTTTTTATGTAAATTACTTTATTTTTATGTAAATTATTTTTTTGCATTATATTTATCAATTTTTTTATTTGGCATTTTATTATCGGATTTGAGTGCGAATTTTTGAATTGCTTAGTTGAAATACATAATACGAATAAAAAAAGAGAATGATTATCCAGTGTGGTAGTTTCGAAGTACTTAAAATTAAAAAGACAATACTTTTTCTTTCAACATGCAATAAGCAACATGTAATGAACAACATCTTAATTTCTATCCGATCGCGATGATTGTCCAGTTTGGTAATTTCGGAGTGGGCAATTACTCCGATTGTGACCAACTAATCTGCATACTCCACACAGCTTCCCGTCTGATTTCTCTCTAATTTTCATTTCGTTACGGATTCTTGATGATTGCAAACGACCTCTCGGGTTCCTACGCAAGCCTTTGTCTGGGATAAGCTCAAAGGTCATCTGAGGAACCTCCCAAGTAGATAGGTCAGGAAGTACAGGAAACTCATTCTCCCATACACGCAACGTGCGTTCAAGTCTGTACACCTCATCGATAAATTGATCTACATTGAGCGAGACCTTAGCACAAGTTGCCACAACATGTGCACAAGGATCATGAAGTGTTTGGAACCTCCTACAATCGCACCGTCTATTTCGGAGATCAACCCCGTATGACCTAGGTGGAATACTGGGTCGACGACCGATGGTCTCCGTAACACGAAACGTTTCATTACGTCGTGAATATACTTCTACATTCATCGACCTCGCCATCCGACGGTTTGCAACAATTGCATCCCTGACATGTTCGACAAACACGTGTCCTGCCTCCATCCGGTTGACTTGTTGCTGACCCATTCTTGGCATCAAGGTAGCCAACCTATAGAATGTAGCTGAGAAGACAGATGAAATCGGAAGACGTCGCATTTTCAACAACACAGCGTTAATCCTCTCCACCAAGTTTATCGTTATTTGACCATAACGAAAGCCCTCGTCAAAACTTTGAGCCCATTGCCATGGCTCCATGCTACCCAACCATTGTCGGAAAGATGTGTTCGTCTGACCTTCCATGTCACTCTCAAGCCAAGTCATCCTCTGCCGAAAAATGTGTGGTTCTAGCTCGTAAGCTGTGTATGTATTAAGATGATATAAGTTAAGTTACAGTCTCGCCACAAAAAAAAAATATGTTATATGTTGAAATGATAAGGTTGTTCTTTACCCATTTTCACAACTTGTCTCTTCCAATCTGTATTCTTATAATCTCGATGAAAGTTAGCCGCAATGTACCGTATGCAGTAAACGGATCTCCATGGTACACCAGAACGCCTAATGGCGGCAATTAATCATTTCCCTCTATCAGAGATGATCTAAATATTATCATTACTAATTACATACCTCCGCAGATTTGTAAGAAAGAATTCCCACGACTCCATGTTTTCTTTATCTACGATGGCAAACGCAATTGGTAGCACGTTCCTGTTCTCGTCTTGAGCAATCGCAATAAGTAAGATTTGTGTATATTTACCGTATAGCCATGTTCCATCCACTTGCACAAATGGCTTACAGTGGGGAAATGCACGCACACATAGATCAAATGTCCAAAACATCCGTTGGAAAATTCTTTTACCCGGTTATTGTTGCTCATCCGGGCCATAATAAGGTCATGTCTGCAACTCAATGACAATCCCCGATACGTACTCCCTCATTGCCGCAATCCATCCCTGCAACTCATTGTACGATGCATCGAAATGTCCGTACAATTGCTCTATTGCCATCTGTTTAGTTATCCATGCCTTTCGGTATGATACTCGATACTGGAATCGTGCCTGCATTTCGGTAATTAATACCCAAACTTTAATGGTCGGCATGTCTTCAACCATTGGCATGATGCATGTACAGATAGTTTTCGAATCAAGTTTTCGATGATCTTCTGTCATTCGTGTTGAAGTACATGTGTGAGGCCCAACAAATTTTCGTATCTCCCATATCTGATACTTCTGGATAAATGCAGCTCGTATCCGCCAATTGCAGCCTTCTGCCGTCTTCCAACACTCTCAAATATATAATGTTGGTTTAGACTCGATGACTTTGTAGTCTACTGATATATTCATACTATACCACTTAATGGAAAATAAGCACTCTTCCTTACTTTCGAATCTCTGGCCCACAAACAACTCCTCAGGATCAGAATATATGGCCATCTGGTGAGCAGGTAGTATCTCAAGGTACTCCGGGAACTCGGCTGCATGCGCCGCATCGGGGTCTATCCGAGACATGTATGCCCCAGGATTATTGTGTATCACAATACGACGGATCTGGTTCCCGACTAAAGATGCATTAATGTTTCCATCCTCGTTCACGCCTTCATCGTCAATATCATCTGGGACATCATCCACGTCGGGATCACTATCAATATCGACTTCATAATCAGAAGGATAACTACTTTGGTATACATCATCACCACCCACATCAGTCTCGGGTGTAGCATTAAGATCAATGTTGATCCCATGTGTAGTTGATTGACTACCAACATATGATATCGGAACCACCATACACAACTCTTGAGGTCCATCTTCTTCACCTAATGGAGTTGGATCTTCTGTTGACTCCACAATAGCTAACTCAGCAAATAAGTGCATCGGTGCATTTTGGTTGCTATGGCAGTAAAGAGCGACCATTGTCTCCACATCTTCATCGTCTACAAGTTTCATTTCGGTGAATTTTATGGGATCCATCGAAACTGGAAACTTATAGAAAATTTTCGAGATCCTTCTCCCACAACGTCTATAAATTTTTTCACTAATTTTTTCCTTCATATCATCAAACGAGATATTTCTATTAAATCTCATTGCAACTTGTTTGCGGCATTCAAATATACATCCGACGCTTGTTGTCAAAATTTCTCCATCGAACTAAACGCATACGAAAAATTTGTTCTCCATCTTCAATACTAGATCATTAAAAAGTTCAAAATTCTCACAATTTTTAAAATTTTTGATGCAAAATTTTCATTCGAACCTAACAAACAAAATTATTTATCTAACAAAATAACATTAAATAATAAAATTTCTAACAAATTTCTACATTCTATTTAAAATAAATAAATTAAAATACCTTGTTTTTCTTCTTCTTTCCTTTCTTCCTTCTTCTTTCTCTTTTTTTACTTCTACTAATTTTTTTACTAGTTTTTTGCTCATGCTTTCCGGGAGGGGTATATATAGGGAAATGGGTTGCGCCTAACGAGGAGGCACCACATGTTGCCCCTACCGACAAAGTCTTACATGTTGAGCTTGTCGTAGGCACGACATGTGGTGCCTTCTCGAAAACTCAACTTGTATTTTATTAAAATCCATTTTCAGATATAATAAATTTTTATACCAAATAGGTAAAAACCAATAAAACCACTATATAAACTAATCATAAATTACTAATAAAATAGCTATAAAAATATTTTTTAAAATACATTATTAAAAAATCACAATACAATAATACACTACTAAAAATACCATTTTAGAAATTAATTTTATTGCACCAACATTTACAAATTTTATTGCCCTCAAACTCTAATACTACTTTCACCAATATCATCTTTTTCCATTCAATTTCGTCCGTCTTTTCTAATTTTTATTCTCAATCTCTTTTACTTTCAATTTTCTAGTCTCTTGACTTCTAAAAATTCTAAATTATTTTCTTTACAGATTACAAATTATTTATAGCAAAATATTTAACAAAATAAATTTAACATTATTAAACTAAACAAAATAATTTAGAATATATAATCTTAAATTATTAATAAATTAATTTTAAAATAATTACAAACACAAAATTTATCAAATAATTCTAAATTACTAACAATCTAATTTTAAAATAATTATAAAAAATTACTAAATTTTTTTCTCCTTTCTTTCTTCACTGCTTCACATTCTTCACTGCTTCACTACACGGTCAATGAGGTTTGCAGGGTGTGGCGCCCCTGCATCAGGCGCCACATGTGGCGCCTACGGGTCACGGGCTACCCGTTTTTAACCTGAATTTTTTTAAAATATAATAATAATAATAATAATAATAATAATAATAATAATAAAATATTAGAAAAAAATTTATTAATAAAATAATATGTTGCGCTTGTTAGGTAGGCGCGACTAAAAAAAAGTAACCCATTTTCATAAATAATCTATCTGACAACCTATTTTCATATATAATAATTTTTTTATACTATACTTGTAAAAAACCCTAATTTTTTTTGGTCATCGGATGTGAAAAATTATAAAATTATCACTCAACTATTTATTTATTTATTTTTGTCATCAACCCTTAAATGGCCTACAAAAAGATGATGTGACGACTTTTAAAATTGATACAATAACAACTTTAACTGTCAACATTATACATTATGTCAATTTTATTGTAATTTTAAAAAATTAACCCTTAATATTTACACATAATGTAATTTCGTCTTCCTCTTTTTTCAATTTTATTTTTCTTTATGATCCTTTCACCTAAAAAGTAAAAAAAATCTATCAATTAAATTTGACCAAAAATATACCAAAACAGGAAAAACCCAATAATCGAATATAATAATTTTTATCTTTTCTCATTCTTTTAAAATTAACCCTCAATGTAAAAAAATAAAAGTAAAATTGAAAAAAAAAAGAAAGAAGAAAGACCAAAATACATAATGTGTAAATGTTGTGGGTTACTTTGTTTTGAGTCAAGACGAAATTGACACAACGTATAAATATTGAGGGTTAAAGTTGTTATTATGCCAATTTTAAATGCTGCCAAATTATTCTTTCGTTAATAATTTAATTGGTGCTGACCAAACAAGAAAAATTTGAATAGTTGGTAATCAAAAAAGAAAAAAAAATCAAATAATTAGATGATCATTTCGTAATTTTTCATAGTTAAATGATAAAAAAGAAACTTATAAATAATTGAATGAGTATAATTGCAGTTTATCCTAATTAAATTTCAATTAGTGATTTAAGTCAAAAGTTAAGAATCTTCATCCAATAATTGCATTTTTTTTTAAAAGATCTGATGATTTTTGCTATTGTTTCCCCATTTTCTTTGGATAAGATTCTATATTCTCATAAAAACTTCAGTGCTCCAAAAAGAAAAAAGGAAAATTGAATAGGTTCTTTGAGAGTTTATAGATCATCCAATATGCTGGGTAGCTTAATTATGAGATTCTAGAAACATTTGAAAAATTATGAAAGCCACACACAAAAAAGGCAATACCACAAAATGTTTTTGACCAGGATATATACCCCATAAGTTCCTTGGTTCTTAGGGGATCATCCCACCCAAGGTTCCTTTCGGAAGTTAAATAGTAATTTACACATTAAGAATTTAGAAGTGTTATACAGAATTCGGTGGTGGTAGTCGAATGTGATTCACAGAGCTATTTGTAATGATTTTTAATGTATTTAAAGAAAAAAGAAAAAGTTTAGCATAATCTCACTAGTGAATGTAGATTCTTTGGAGAAGTGTTTTATTGAGGAGAATTTAATAGCAGAATAACTATGAATTTATTACATAAGTCTTGTTGTTTTATTACTTTTCGATAGTCATATATATATGTTGAGCATGCAAAAGATAGATTTTAATAAAAGATAAAGTTTTATCAATTTTTAAGCATCCAAAAATTTAATTAGCTTTATGCAAAATTTCCCTTGAACTTCTGAAAGATCAAGATACCATTCCAATGAAAAAAAAAAGGAGTTGGTTTCCATTACAAAATGATATATGTGTTTGGTTGGAGCTTTTGACATATGGTGCTTACTTTCCACTAACCCTTGTCTTTGTTCATTTTATTCATCGTTTTGGTAATGACAAATTAAATATTGGAAATGCTAATGATGTTTGGCAATGGTGCATGCATATTGAATATGTATATGCAATGCTGCTCATTCTCTCTCTAACAGGTAGAATATCAACAATATCTGCTAGTTACCTAATTGGTGATAACATCAATTAATTAAATAACAACTTTTTGTTTGTTGGATTAAGAAAAGAAAAGAACAAATTTATCGGAGGTAATAGAAAACGTTAAAAATCATGTGCCATTTTCATTTGCTTAAAATGGAACCGTGTCCATTAGGAAGTTTAACGATGGTAGTGACAGTTTTCGGCTGTTCATGTATTCTTATGGTCAACTGTTACATGCGTCAAGATTAGCCATTAAATAGAACTTTCTGCTGCCGTTTTAGACCTTTGCGGGGGAAAATAACGGGAAATTGGCATTATAAAGAGAAGGGACAAGGACGTCCTATGTCAAAAAAGCATAACTGGAAAAAATCTGAAGTGAAATAACTTTTAGCAGAGAAACTATCTGCGCATTAAAAAATTATAAAATCAAATTTAATTATTAATATTTTTATTTTTGTCAATTTAGTTTTCTATTTTTAAAAAGAGCTATATTTGAGTATAATCTTTTGAAAAAGAGTTAAAATGATTTTTTTAACTAGAATACTAATTAAAATGTTAAATTTTTAAACACGACAATTCACTTGTACTACATATTAATTTTTTAAACTTTTATATTTTTAAAAATTTTGATTTTTATTTTATAAATTTTAAATTATTTATTGATGTGACATATAAGATAATTCAACTCTTTCTTAAAAGATTAAGGGTAAAATTTAACTAAAAAAAGTTAAATGAAAATGTAAACATATTATCATGTCAAAGAAAAAGCTATCTCATGACATTTATAACTTGGTCCGTACTGCACTTAAATCACCTTTATTATTTTATTGGAATAAATCATTTGAATTTGAATATTTATGAATATTTGATTGTAGATATATAACAATTTTATGAATATTTGAATATTTATGAATATTTGCAATGAATAATATTTGTAGCTATTAATTTTGGAATTATATACTATCGAAATTCACGGATTAGAATAATAAAATTTAGAAAAAAATTTACGAATAATAGTTATAAATTTGGATATCTGAATTTATGATCTATTTTATTTTTGAAGTGTATATAAAAATATTTTTATACTTACTAGATGTGGATATTTAACAGATCTCGATATCTAACAGGTAATCTAATTAATTAAAATTTAAAGAGTAAAATTGAAATTTAATGCTAATAATAAAGGAATTTAAATTTTATAAAATTGCAAATATGCGATTAGCTTCTATCGGTTTAAACAAGCCCTACGTTATCGATGAATGGTCCGTCGGGGGGCCCTTTTGATGGTCCACTTGCGGATGACCACAAACATGCACCCTCACATCTCTTTCTATCTTGCCAATATTGCTATTAGGTTCATTCAATGGCTCGAAAAGGTTGGCGTGAACTTGAAATTTCTTCACCAGCTTTCCATTTTGGTGACTAATAATAATGCTGTATCAAGGCGACAAGCTGGGATACGCTGGATGCATGTGCCTAGTCTCCAAGCTAAGTGTAACTAGATTCAATGACTTTGAACAAATAAACCTAGTGGCAGACCCAAGGGCCAGACATATAGTCGGTCCTCCTAAAATAGAAAATTTTTAATTTAAATTTTTTATAATTTATAAAATTTTAAATTAATATGGTAAAATTGTCATCTAAAAATAATAATAATTTAATTTAATTTTTTAAAAATTATAAATATATAATCTATTAAAATAATAAAATTATATTTTTACTATTGTAAAAATATATAATTTAATTTCGAGAAAAAAAAATTCTGACTCTAAGACTAGATAAACCCATTCTATGTTTCAGGCTTGGCCACGTCTTCTAATTGCATTCGCAACATCCTTATATAACTTTTCGTAGCAAACAGATTGGCCCATCCCGCCCCTTGATAGCTGCTCGGCAACCCACTAAATAAAAAGGGACTTGATATATTCATAACGTGTTTGTGTGGGTAGTTTACAAGTGAGTAAAAACTGGACATGAACAAATCCGACAGTCTCAGATGGCATTGTAAGAAAACTGAACATCCATGTCAAATGAACAAATCCGATAGACCCAGATGGCATTGTAAGAAAACTGGACATCCATGTCAAATAAGCAAGAAGATGAGCTTGTCCTTTTCTCTCCACTATCCGATTGAATTTTTATTGCTTTGGATTGGGATATTACTAAATTTCAGTCAAGACTAGCGTGCTCAGTGACTAGCGCCACAAGTGAGTGGTGAGGAAACAAGCAAGGCTGGCGGCTAGCAATGGTTCATGTTTCCTATATACTAGCTACCAAATTGAAACTGGCGTAATCCTTGACGTGCTGCATAGTACCCAGCACTGGGCATCACTTGGATATCCATTTTGCAGTCAATGCGAGGTCGTTTTTAGACCCTTTTTTGATTGGATAACAGACTAGGCCACTATGTAGAGCACAAGTTTCCGAATAGAAAATAGAAAGAAAGACATGACAAAGAACAACAAATACAAACTAATATCATCAAACAGATAACAACTCATTGGTTCTAATTATGAAATTGAAATTAATTTTCTCAACAACCACTTATGAATGATTGGGAATATAATTCAGCAAATATTAAATGAATAAAAGTTGTAAGAGCTAATTCAATGTTTCCTTGAATCCAATATGTAATTCCTGCTTCCATGGCGTCCGTTGGTAGAAATCTGTACGAGAGCTTTTATTTTTCTTGGTCAGTACGTAAATATATAATTAGCGTGCATACAGAGGTGGTTGTAGGGCTGGCATGGGCCCTGCTCCCTAAATAGAAAATTTGTCATTTAGATTTTTTAAATTTTTTAAAATTTTAAATTAATAAAAATAAAATTACACTTTAACTTTCTCTTAAAATTATACAAATTTAATTTAATACTTTTAAAATTATAAATATATAGACTATAAAAACTTAAAATTTTATTTAACTCTTTAAAAATATATTCTGTTTTACCCCTGCCTGCATACTTTGAATTAGGAAATTTTAAGGTTCAAGTTGTACAATATTTACACTATTTTAAATTCGGATCCACTAAAAGAAAATTGATGTTTAACAACTAAATTTAGTAATGACATTTAGTGATGAATTTTACTTATTAATTGCAACAAAATGGTTCATCATTGTGAATTCTTTATAAAATACATAACAACAAAATAAATTATTAAATATTAAAATATTAACAATAATCTTAAAATGTCGTTAAGTTATTTTTTTATAATAGTAATTAACAATATAATTTGTGGTTGTAAATTTTAATAAAATATGTAATTACAAAATAAGTTATTAATAAATGTTATTTTATTAACAACAAATTTAAAATGTTGTTACTATTAATTGAAACAATATAAGTTGTTGTTTTGAATTCTTAATTAAATATGAAAAAGAAGAAGAAGAAGAAGAAGATGTTGGTAAATATTAAAATATTAACAATAACTTTAAAATATTATCATGTTATTAATTTTGAAGTTATTAATCACAATAATATAGTTTGTCATTACATATCTTTAATAAAATATGTAACAACAAAATAAGCTGTTGGCAAATATTATTTTAATAGAAATAAATTTAAAATGATATTATATAATTTATTTATTTTTATTATTAATTACAATAATACAATTTGTCACTTGTAAATTTTAATTAAATACATAACTGTTATGAATATCTTATTAAGTGGATGTCCATCATGATAAAGATAAAGTTTGGATGTACTTTAAATTCTAATAGTTATTAGAATTAGATCTCTACTTCTTTTATACTTCTTATGCGTATAAATAGAAACTTTAATGAAGCATTGTAATCATCCCTTTGATTAATAAAGTACATTCTCTATTGCTTTCATATTTTCTTTGTTCTTTATTCTCTCCATCCCTATTTTATAACACGTTATCAGCACGATTATTTTCTATTTTTTTCAAAATCTTTCAAAGTTGTCCCACAGATCAAATTTTTTTTCACCTTAAACTTTCACCCTTACAACTTCATCTTCAGGATATTGAAAGATTCAATTTCAGAATGGATTATGGTTCTTATTCTCAATTTTTGATTTATTGTACAAGCATGGGTAAAGTATAGATTTGGTAAGAAACTTTTATATTTCGATCATATTTTCTTTTTCAATTAAGCTATGAACTATTAATTTTTATAAATTTCACATTATGATGGTATTTGATTTTTGCCTTTCTAGGTTAAATTTTTATTATGTAAAAGACATATTTGTTGATTAGATATGTTTGCTATTAATGTGGTATATTTTCTCTATTATTTTTTTGGTAAATCATTCTCTTTGTAGTTTTTTTTAATTAAGTTATATTATGCATAATATTAGATGTTTTGATTATTAAATTCTTGTTATTAAATATTCTTGAAATTTTAATTATGGTGAAAAGTGTTATTAACCTATCATTGTTGATTAAAGGAAATTTGATATGATCTATTGAGTCTTATTAACTTGCTAATATTGAATGATTGTATGATATCTTTTAAATTGAACTTAAAAATATTTTATTAGAGCAAGATAAGATTTTATAACATATATGTGGTATTGAAATTTGGTACAATGTGTATCGGATAATTTTCAAGCATCGTACATGAAAATTTTGATTATTTATTAAATGATTTTTACTATTAGATTATAAATGTTATTACTAAAAAAGTTGTTTTACTACTTGTAATAGTGCTCATGATAATAGTCAAGGTGATGACGATGATGTTAAAAATCTTCAGATATATTTTACTATGTTTTATTTATTATATCATGTTTATTATAATTGGAGACTAATGATGATAACATGAATAGATAGTTTTGATTTGAAATCTCACGCATGTTTGCGATGGTGATTATGAAATAAAGAATCTATTGGGATGTTTATAAGTCTGTCCTACTAGATTGTTGCATTCCCTGAAGTGAATGTAAATAAAAAGAAAATAAAAGATATACTCATGAACCATTAAAAATGGGAACATAGTAATAAGTAATAGAACAATAAGAGTTCTCAAGATAACTCTTGAAAGGGTAAAGATAACTCATGTTACCAATGTGATATGAAATATTATTGGCTACATATATGGCGTAAATATTTTGTTTTTGTTAATATTATTTGAGGAATGATATAAGAATGTAGTAATGAATTTTATCATTATAAATAGAAAATATTTATCTTATTTGGTATGAAACAAACAAATATTATTCCAATATTTGATAATACAAAATTAGTTGAAAGGTCTAGAAGAGCTAATATATTAATATCTAAAAGCACAAAATTTGCTATTCCACAAAGCGAATACTACATATAATTATTTGGAAATTATATTTATTGGCTTGGTGGCATTATAGAATTCACATTGGTTTAAACATTTCTAGTAGTAAATGACATAATAGTACTTATATGTGGATACAAATTAAAAAGAATGATAATAAAATTATCAATTTGTTACAATTTAATACAATTGAAACATATGTTAAAGTAAACTAGAAGTTTACTAATACAAATGTGTTTACTACTTGGCGTGACCAGTTAGACCATCCTGGATCGTATATGATGCGAAAATTAATTGAGAATTCATATAGACTTCCATTAAAGAACCAAAGCATTCTTTAATTTAAAGAATTCTTATTTGTTACTTGTTCTCAATAAAAATTGGTTCTTAGAAACTCAGTAGCTAAAGTTAAGAATTAATATCTTGCATTTCTGAAATGAATATGGGCCCGTTCATCCACCATGTGGATGGTTTTGATATTATATGATTTTGGTAGATGCATCTTCAAAATAATCACATGCATTATCAACTCGCAACCTGTCGTTTGCGAGATTGCTTGTTTAAATGATTAAATTCAGATTATGCAACTAAAACAATTCATCTTGCTAATGTTGGTGAGTTTACATCCCAAGTTTTCAATGATTATTGCATGTCAATTGGGATAAAAGTTTAACATCATGTAGCTCATGTTCACACACAAAATGATTTAGCTGAATTATTTATCAAATGCCTCCAACTAATAGCTAAATCATTACTTATGAGAAAAAAACTTTCTATTTCAACATGAGATTGTATTGATTTGCATGTTGTATGTATCAAGCCAATAAATTATAAATACTCTCCATTACAATTGAATTTTGGTCAAGAGCCAAATATTTCCCATCTTACAATTTTTAGATGTGTGGTATATGTTCCAACTGCTCCACCACAACGCACAAAGATGGGTCATAATAAGATATTGAGAATGTATATTTATGTGTGTCTCCTTATAATATTTTTGAGCTATTAATTCGTGATTTAGTTATGACAAGAGTTGTCAGTTTTCCCAACATTAGGGGAAGAGAATAAAAAATTGGGATTAATAAAGTACTTGAAATGAATTATCAATGTCTAAGATCCTTGTACAAAGCAATGTGAACCAGAAGTTCAACAGATGATTCATTTTACAAATCAACTACCAGATTCATTAAATCTCACATACCAGCTGAAAATGCTCCAATACGAATTGATGTCCTAGTAAGGCAAACTATTAGTGCAAAAGAAAGTAATCCATACCTGAAGCGTGGAAGACCGGTCAGTTCCAAAGATATAAATCCTTGTAAAAGTAAAGGAGCAAACATTCAAGATGGTCATATAGTGGAGGCAGGGGTTCTTGAAGAGACCCATGACATAATTAAGTATAAAACTCAAGAAGAGATTCAGGTGCCTAAAAGTGAAAATGGAAATGATAAAAATAAAGAGATCTCGATAAGTTATGTCAATAAGAGAAAAAGATGGAACAAAAATAAAATATAATTGTCAACAAAAATTTTGTTTATAATGTTGCTATTGAAATAATAAAAGAAAATGAGGATTCTGAGCCTAAATCTACTAAGGAATGTAAAAATAGAAAAGATTAGCCAAAATGGAAAGATGCAATTCAAGCAAAATTGAGTTCACTTTCTAAATGTGAAGTTTTTGGACTTGTAGTCCAAACACCTAAAGGTGTAATGACCCAAAATTTATGGATATCGGAAATTGTGTTTCTGGATTACTGTTTTCATAAATCGGGTTCGTAAATATTTCTAAATATTTACGAATGTTAGTTGAATGATTAGTTAGATTTTGGTTAAGTGAATTAGCTTGAATTGTGATTAATTTAGTATAAGGACTAGATTGAATATAGTGTAAAAGTTGAATAATTGAATCAAGAAAATATAAAGGACTAAATTAGTGAATAATCCATAAGGAAATAGTGAAAATGTGTGGAAAATATAGTTCCATGTGTATGTATAATATACATATATTTATACTTAGTATTTAAGTATATAATATAATAATATATTAATATAATAATATAATACAATATAATAAAACATAAAATAAATGAAAGAAACAAAGAAACAAAATAGAAAAAGGAACAGAGAAAGAAACGAAAAGGGAGAAAGAAAGAAGGAAAGAAAAAGAAAAGGGAAAATTGAGGTTTTAGGATTTGAAGTTTAATTTGGTAAGCCAGTTAAGCCCTTTTTACTTAATTTTGATATTTTAGAAGCTTTAGAACAAAGTTTTGTTGAAATAAAGTTGAGGTTTTGAAGGTTCATAGGTTTTTAAACATGGTCCATGTTGAACAAATTGTTGAATTAGAGATTTAATTGAATGAATTTCAATTTAGAATTGATTAAGGGATTAAATTGTAAAAGAAGCTATAAGTTTTATGTTAGAGGGACTAAATTGAAAGAAACCTGATATTAGAGTTTTATCATGAATATTTGATGCTTAGGGTGAATATGATAGGAAATTGAATAGAAATGAAGTATGAATCGAGTGATAAAAGTAAATGAGTTAATTAGGATCAAATTGAAATTAAGGTTTGAATTAAATAGAAATTCAATTATTTATTGTGAATTAATGTTGTATTAATAGAGTAAAATTGTTTAATTTCCGTAGCTAACATAGTACCGGAGACATAGACAAAGAAAGAAAAAGAAAAGGTTGACGAAGAGTAATCTGAGAATTACGGTTTGTATTTCTATAAACCGAACTTAATAATTAATTATTGTTTTTATTATATAATGTATATGGTAAGCGAAATGGAGGTAAGAGTTGTTATTTTTTTTTGTATTTTATCGAAATATATATATTGAGAATATTGAATCGAAGTGTGAATTGATTATTATTTGAAAATTGAAAGTGAATTAAATACCCTATTAACAGTGTCGGGCTAAGTCAGATGTAGTTGGCATGCCATAGGATTGGAAGTGTTCGGGAATACTTCGACTTTGAGTCAATGGGGTATTATAAGTGACGTATTGATATTATTACTTCGGTTTAATCCGATGAGGTACTGAGTACCATACTGTTACTGTTTACTTCGGCAAAGCCGATGAGGCATTGAGTGCTGTACTGGTGTGTTGGTTAGATTCGTGTATCCGTCTAGGTCTGAGTTATTTTAATAGAGGTAAACTATTGTACTGAATAACTAATGGTTACTGATTGATTATGTTAATGTACTGAACAACTGATTGTTATTGATTGATTATGAATAGAATTGAATATTTTCTTGAGAATGAGTTATGAATATATTTATTGTTATAAAAATTGAAATTTTATAGTTTGAATGCATATGAATTAATAATTGATTTAAGTGTTGGTTTATAGAAATACCACTGAGTTCATACTCAGCGTATGGTTTGTTTCCGTGCGCAGGATAGGTACGAAAGCGACTAACGACTCAGCATCCAAGCCGATCTCGAACTCAAATACATGGTGATGTATTTTCTCTTTTAAAAATGACACGTACCTAGGTTGCTATTTGTTGTCATTTTGATGTGTAAATATTAATGAAAAATGGTGGTTTTGGTTGTTCCATATAATTACATATGTCTTAAATATAGTCTACTACATGATTTTAGTTAATTTTGTTGAATGATATTTAAATGAATCAATTAGACAATTTATGTTAGATTGTTATAAACACAAATATGCTAGAACTTTATATTATTAGTTAGTTATAATTAGAGATGTATAAATTCATGAATTGAATTGATTGGAATATTAGAATTGAATTGCTTGTGGACTAAAATTTGCAGGGTTGATAAACTTGAATTGAAAGGCTCATTTTGAGTCCACACGGCCTAGCACACGGGCGTGTGATCAGACCGTGTGAGACACATGGTTTACACACGGACATGTGGATAGGTCGTGTGTCCCTTGCACCTTAAATGTTGTAAACATAATGCCCAGGAATAGCCACACGGGTAGAGACACGGGTGTGTGTCTCAGCCTTGTGAGGCACACGACCACAGCACACGGGCATGTGCCCTGGCCGTGTGAAAACTGCATTAGATTTGAAGTGAAAATAAATCCACATGGGCTAAGCACACGGACGTGTGTCTTGGCCGTGTAAAACTAATTTGTTCATGAGCAACAAGTCAGAGAGTTACACGGGTAAAGGACACGGGTGTGTCCTAGCCGTGTGAGTCACACGGTATGACAACACGGGCCTATCATAGAAACACATGGGTCTTCTAGACCACACGGGCATGTGGGTACTGTTCAAAAGGAAAAAAATTTTGAATCTTTATAGAAAACTTTAAGAATTTTCGATCGGGTCCTGATTTGTTACTAACTTCTATTTTTGGGCCCCGAGGGTCCATGAAAGGGTCAATAAGACAAATTACTAAACTGTATAATAAATATTTTTGTATTATTCATGTTTAAACTGTAATGACTAGTAATGCTCTGTAATCCTGTTCCGATGTCGGAAAAAGGTTAGGGAGTGTTACAAAATGTGTAAAAGCAGGTAGGATATAAATGGGTATTTGTGTGAAAACAATATAAAATTGATGAAGTCATAAGATATAAAGCTCGCATTGTAGCACAATGATTTTTGCAAAGGCCCAACGTTGATTATGAAGAGACATATTCTCCTGTGGTGGATGCAATCACGTTTAGATATCTTATTAGTCTAGCAGTGCGTGAAAAACTTGACATGCATTTAATGGATGTTGTTACATCCTATTTATATGGTACACTTGATAGTGAACTTTATATGAAAATCCCTAAAGGATTTAAAATCCCAAAAAATATAGAGTTTCTAGAGAAAATTACTCAATCAGATTAAAGAAAAGTTTATATGGATTAAAAACAATATGAACGTATGTGGTACAATCGTCTTAGTGAATACTTGTTAAAAAAAAGGTTACAAAAACGATCCAATTTGACCATGTGTATTTATAAAAAGGTTTGGATCAACTTTTGTGATAATTTTTGTTTATGTTGATGGTCTAACTATTATTGGAACTCCTGAAGAGCTTCAAAATACAATAAATTGTTTAAAGAAAGAATTTGAGATGAAAGATCTTGGAAAAACAAAGTTTTATCTTGGATTACAAATCGTGCATATAAAAATGAAATTCATGTTCATTAATAAACTTATATGGAAAAGATATTAAATAAATTTCCCATGGATAAAACACATCCATTAAGTACTCCAATAGTTGTACGATCGTTAGATGGGAATAAAGATCAATTTCGTCCTTACGAGAATGATAAAGAGTTTCTTGGTCTTGAAGTGTCATATCTAAATGTCATAGAGGCATTGATGTATCTTGCAAAAAACACAAGACCTGATATAACTTTCATTGTAAACTTGTTAGCAAGATTTAGTTCTTCTCCAACATGTAGACATTGGAATGGAATTAAACATGTATTTAGATATTGCAAAGGGACCATTGATATGGGGTTATTTTATTCAAATGATTCAAAATCCCTATTAGTTAGCTATGCTGATGCTGGATACTTATTAGATCCACATAAAGGTTGATCTCAAATAGGATATTTATTTACATATGGGGGATACTACCATATCATGGCGCCAACAAAGCAAGCATTACTTGTCACTTTTTCAATCATGCAGAAATAATTGCAATGCATGAGGCAAGTCGAGAGTGTGTTTGGCTAAGGTTATTGACCCAACATATCCAGAAGATATGTAATTTGTCTTTACAGGAAAAGATGTCAACTATCTTATATGAAGATAATGTAGCATGTACAGCTCAATTGAAGGGTGGTTACATCAAAGGTAATAGAACGAAATATATTTCACTAAAATTATTATTCACCTATGATCTTGAGAGAAGAGGTGATATAAATGTTCAACAAATTTGTTCTAGTGGTAATTTAGACTAAGGCATTGCCAACTTCAACATTTGAAATACTACTACACAAGATTGGAATGTGTCAATGTTGCCATCAGGGGAGTCTAAAAACAAGTTGTACTCTTTTCCTTTAACCAAGGTTTTGTCCCATTGGGTTTTCCTGGTAAAGGTTTTTAATGAGACAGCTTGTAATAGAAGATTGTGTATTCTTTTTCCTTCATTAGGTTTTTATCCGACAAGGTTTTTCCTAATAAGGTTTTAACGAGGCACATTATCTACCAATGGACATTCAAAAGGGAGTGTTATGAATATGTTATTAAGTGGATGTCCATCATGATAAAGATAAAGTTTTGATGTACTTTAAATTCTAATAGTTATTAGAATTAGATCTCTACTTCTTTTATACTTCTTATATCTATAAATAGAGACTTTAATGGAGCATTGTAATCATCCCTTTGATTAATAAAGTGCATTCTATATTACTTTCATATTTTCTTTGTTCTTTATTTTCTCCATCTCTCTTTATTTTATAACAACAACAACTAATAAATTATTTTTAAATATTATTATTTTAACAACAACTTTAAAATATTGTTATATAAATTAATTTTTAATTATTAATCATAACATATAATTTGTTATTGTGAGTTCTTAACCAAATATTAAATGACAAAATTAGTTCTTATTAACAACAAAACATTTAGGTTTAATTTTGAAAAATTCAAATTTAATCCAGTAATTTTTCATAAAAAAATGGAGTTTGAGTTAACTAGCTTCAAGTAGGCTTATATATTGTTTATTTGGTAGGTATTGCGTTATTTTATTTTATTTTACTTTCTTCTTGCTTTGGTTATACAGGGATTGAAATGTGATAGCCCAGAAATTCTAAGGGCTTGATATGTAGTAATTCTTTTTTCTCATCCTTTTTGTCCCACTTTTTTAGTCTTTTCACTTTTTTTTCATTTTCTTTTCTTTCTTCCCTTTTTCTTTTTTTTCTCTTTCCCGTTTTTCCTTTTTCTTTTGTTATTTCTTTTTCATTTCTTCTCCCACTTTTTTTTCCTTTTCTTATCTTCTTCTTTTTCTTCTTCTCCTTTAACCCTAGTAGCCACCGCCTCCACGCAGTTTAGTGGTCTTCTCCAACAATGATGACCACCAAAATGGTCATCCTCCTCTCCTATTATACCAGTTGGATTTTTCAAAATAAGTCTTTAAATATCCCAAAGCCTGAACCATAGCCTCCACTTTCTCCCCCTACGATCTTGTGACTCCACCAACAATTCTTTGTGATTCATGTATAGGTGGAACAGAAGACTTTAATAGAAAGGCCATAACGTAAAAAGAAAAAATGCACCAAAATTAAGTATTGCATCTGTAATTACTCAATTTTTATTGATATCAAAAAAATAAACTTTGAAGACCAACTTCTTGAATCGAGTTAGTTGAAAATTTTAATCTAAGAGTTTATGTGACATTTATGAAATGATGGGATTGAATTACTAGGTGATTAATTTAGATAAATTATAAAGTATAGTACATGGATTAGATTGAAAGGTTGATAATTAGTGATAAAGGACTAAATTAAGAGGTGACTAAAATAGAGAGAATTAAGAGGAGATTAAACATTGACCATTATTATTGTTGAATTAGTGGATAGCAATGATCAAAGCTATTGATTTCCATTAATTTTCTCATGAATGCATTATGGCCATAAGGGTTTTTTTTTTATTAAGTTAATTAGTTTTATATATACACACACGACAGAATGGGAGATAGAATGGCAAGACTTGATTAAGTATAGACAAGTCAGCCATTCATGAATACTTGAAGCTACAGAGAGAGATGTTGAGAACTTTGGAGAAAATGATGCTTATTGATAGCTTGAGGTTCCTAGAATATAGTTATGAATTCGGATTTAGATCTAAATGGGAAAGTTATAAAATAAGAGAATATCAGATATTAAGTGTTAGAATTAAATGACCGAATCCTTATTTAAATAAAATACGTAGTAAAATAAAATAAAAGTAAAATCCATATAGAACTACACTTCTTTTATTTTAGAATAAAGTTTTTAAACCTTATTAAACTCCATCTATTTTATATTTATTAGAATAAGGTGTTTCAATCTTATTAGAATATGGCTTCACAAGCCTATAAATAGACATAACCTATTCCTTTTGTAATTATTCGAATTTGACATAGTGAATTTTCTTCTCCTCTACCCGTGGTTTTTTCCCAAAAGGGTTTCCACGTAAAATCTATGTGTTCTTTATTTTATTTTTATTTTATTTTCACAAATTGGTATTAGAGCTTCCGGGTAGTTCATCTCGATCACGGTAATGACGTCTTTGAAGTATAAAATTTTGTTGTTGGATCGCAACACCAAATTTGCATTGTGACAGATTAAGATGCAAGCAGTTCTTACACAGATGGATCTGTAGGATGCCCTGCTAGGGATAGATAAGATACCTTCGACATTAATAGATGAAGAGAAAAAGCGTAATGATCGAAAGGAGTTAACACAATTACATCTGCATTTTTCCAACAAAATTTCGCAAGATGTGATGAAGGAGAAGACCGCCGTTGCATTATGGAAGAGGCTGGAGCAAATATGTATGTCGAAAACTCTAACAAGCAAGTTGCATATGAAGCAGCGTCTTTATGCTCATTGTTTGGAGGAAGGTGCGTCTGTACACGAACACTTAACAGTGTTTAAAAAAATTCTCTCAAACTTGGAGGCCATGGAGGTTCAGTATGATAAGGAAGATCTAGGGTTGATTATACTTTGTTCTTTGTGTAATACCCCTACCCGTATTCATTGCCGGAATAGGGTACGAGGCATTACCGGAGTTTACGAATTAATTTTTTTTTTATATTCAATATAGCCCTTTTATAAATATCTAACCTTCCCTGTAATATTAAATCGAGACCAATCCACATCAACCAAATCAATTCAACATATTTTCATGATAGATTCATGCATTTATATAAGATAACGTCATCACATATCTATAACCAGGTTTGTTAACCATACTAATGGCTAACTTTACATTCATTTCACGTTAACATTTACTTTGTTAGCTTATACATGCCATTGATTTCCAAAATAAAGTTTCTTTATATACCGAAATCCTCGAGGTTGACGAGTGTGATGTGTCTCCACCAAATCCGACCTCCGAACTCTTAACACTACAAAACAGGGAAAAAGAAAGCGGGTAAGCACTTTGTGCTTAGTAAGCTCATGTAACAAGAATTATACTTACCTAATATTTTCAATACAATACAATAAACATCCATATATCCATTCAATGCATTATTACCCTAATATGCACAAACTCAACATTCAAGTTAGTACAATAATTTCCATGTACCAATAATATATACTATGATTGATGAGCTCGTCAATACCATGATTTCCATTTCCTTGTTATTTTTCCATATTTATCCCATTGAATTTCTTGGAATTTTTGATGGATTTTCAGAGGTACACTTTTAGTGTACAATTCCGGTCTGTCAATTCATATTCATGTGCACATATCCATTTCAGAGAGCACACTCCATGAACCTCAACCTTGCGGTGGGATTACCGTCAAAGCTAAATCCTCGCAATATAAACTCATAGAGTATTGTCGGGATTACCACCCAAAGCTAAATCCTCAACGACAATTACTCTAATGAGCTTGGATCTGAATTACCAGTCGAGCTAAATTCAGACCTTAATTCAGATTACCGTCCGGGCTAAATCCATTTTACACATATTCTTCGGAGGGCTATATCAGATAGGATCACCCGTCCTGCTAGATCCTTTTACCGTCAATTCCTTTTCGAGATCCATCGAATTTTCCTTTCATTCAAACGGATTTCTTCACATTTTATCAAATATATCAATGTTTCATTAATTTTCATACAATGAACACTCAAATCATATTCACATCAATAACATACAATCTCAAGCATTTCGAATATAATTCAAGTTACGAACTTACCTTGATACTTGTTTGTAAACAGTAAAAATCTACTAATCCTGAAATTTTTCCTTTCCTCGATCTAGCTTCGTATTTGAATCTTCTAGATCTAAATAAATAAATTTAATTATCAATTTAATACATTTCATGTTCATATGCAACATTCTCTATAATTCAACTATTATTTATAGTTCATTCAAAGCTGTCTACTTGAGTCATAGTCACTAAATTATTTATAACTTGAGCTAAGGAACTCCAAATTAAGATCCGTTAATTTTTCCTGAAACTAGACTCATATATGTTTTTACCATAAAATTTTCAGAATTTTTAGTTTATCCAATCAGTACAGTTTATTCTTCAAAGTCACCCCTGTTCTGTTGTCTAACAGTTCTGACCCTTCTTCACTAAAAATAGATTATCTATTTATACAGAATTCAAATGTTGTTCTAGTTTGTTTCTATTACAAATAGACTCATTAAGAATTCTATAAATATAAATTTAAGTCCCTAATTATTTTTATTCAATTTTTTATAATTTTTCAAAGTCAGAACAGGGGAACCCGAATTCATTCTGACCTTGTCTCACAAAATTCATTATATTTCAAAATTTACAAATCCATTGCTTACAATATTTCTTCTATGAGAAACTAGACTCAATAAGCTTTAATTCCATATTTTTCATCTTCTAATTCGATTCCTACAATTTTGGTGATTTTTAAAGTTAGTCTACTGCTGCTGTCCAAACTATTTTAGTGCAAGCTGTTTATTACCATTTTTCCCTAAGCTTTTAATAAATGATAATTTCGTCCCTACTCAATTAGCCTCTCAATTGAGCTGATTTTTCTCAATTAACATTTTATTCTATCACCTTAAACTAGTTTACAACCTTTAGCAATCAGAATTTCAGCAATAGACTTTAATTCCAAACATTTTCACAATTAGGTCCTAAAATCAATTTCCATTGAAATTGCCTAATAAAATCATCTCATAAACAAATTAAAGCTTTAATTTCATTCTATTTCATCATAAAATTACAGCACTCAACCATGGTGACTTTCAATTTCATCCATGAAATCAAAAACTAATGAATTTAATAGTAGGACCTAGTTGTAAAAGTCTTAGAAACACAAAATTACAAGAAAAGGCAAGGATTAACTCACTTGGTGCAAAATTATGAAATACCAGCTTAGAGAACCCTCCTATGGCGTTTTTATCTGCTGGAATTGAAGAGAAATGAAGAGAAATCTAGATATTTCCTATTTAGTCCTAGTTTTATTTAGTTAATTTTGCAATATTCCAATTTTACCCTTAATTTATCAATTTTTCTACTGATTTCATACCCTTGCCGTCCAGCCCAAATAACTTTTGGGTCTAATTGCCTTTTAAATCCTTTCTCATTAGACTCTTAAGCTCTTTAATCACTCTAGCAACTTTTACACCTATTACAATTTAGTCCTTTTCATTTAATTGACTACCCAAACATTAAAATTTCCTAACGAAATTTTAATACCACATTAATAACATTTCATAAATATTTATAAAATTATTTTTGACTCGGTTTTACGAGATAGAGGTCCCGATACCTTATTTTACCCAATTTCTTCAATAATTTCTTTTCTAACTAATCACTAAATCGATAAAATTTTCCTATCAATATTTTCATACTATTTTCCTATCATATCAATTTTCAAGCAAAAATATTGAAATAAATTTCTCTTTAAATCGGATCTATGGTTACTGAAACCATTGTTCGATAACCTTAATTTAGGCCATTACAACTCTCCCCCCCTTTTAAGGATTTTCGTCCTCGAAAATCTTACCAGTAAAGAGGTTTGGGTATTGTTTCCTCATTGCCTCCTCCGGTTCCCATGTTGCTTCCTCAATCCCGTGCTTTTGCCACAATACTTTCACCAAATTTATCTTTTTATTTCTAAGCTCTTTTGTCTCTCGTGCCAATATCTTGACCGGTTCTTCACTGTAAGTCATATCCGGTTGAATCTCTACTTCTATCGGAGAAATAACATGTGAAGGATCTGATCGATATCATCGTAACATAGATACATGAAAAACATTATGGATTCTATCAAGTTCCGGTGGTAATGCCAATCGATAAGCGACCGGTCCAATTCTTTCTATGATTTCATAGGGCCCGATAAATCTTGGACTCAATTTACCCTTTCGACCGAATCGAAGAACTTTCTTCTAAGGAGACACTTTCAGAAATACCTTGTCACCGACTTGAAATTCAATCTCTTTTCGCTTAAGGTCAGCATATGATTTTTGACGATCGGAAGCTACTTTTAGACTATCTCGAATAACCTTTACTTTTTCTTCTGTTTCCCGGATCAAATCAACCCCATGTATCTTCCTTTCACTGAGCTCTGTCCAATATAACGGTGTTCTACATTTTCTACCATACAAAGCTTCATACGGAGCCATTTAATACTAGACCGATAAACTGTTATTGTAAGCAAATTCAATCAAAGGTAGATACCTCTCCCAATTACCTTCAAACTCTAGTATACAACATCGGAGCATATCTTCCAATACTTGAATTACACGCTCAGATTGACCATCTGTCTAAGGATGAAATGCAGTGCTGAAATACAACTGAGTACCCAAGGCTTCTTGTAATTTGTCCCAGAAACGAGACGTAAATCGGGGATCTCTATCTGATATAATGGAGATAGGCACTCCATGTAACCTGACAATCTAAGATATGTACAGTTCAGCTAGTTTATCTAAAGAATGATCCATACGTACCGGAATAAAGTGAGCTGACTTTTTTAATCGATCAACAATCACCCAAATAGCATCCTTTTTCCTCGGAGACAAAGGTAGCCCCGATACAAAATCCATAGTGATTCTTTCCCATTTCCATTCCGGTATAGTAATTGGCTGAAGTAACCCCGAAGGTACCTGATGTTCAGTTTTAACTTGTTGACATATTAAACACCTTGATACAAACTCGAGATATCACGTTTCATTCCGACCACCAAGACATCTTTTTCAGATCATTATACATTTTATTACTCCCGGATGTACGACATAGTACTCTTGTGGCCTCGCGTAGAATCTTACAGATGAGCTCAAATTACGAGGTACACATACCCTACCTCTGAATAATAAACAATCATCAGAACCAATCTGAAATTCAGAATCATTACCTGACTCACACTGTGCCCGTTTAACCTGTAACTTCTCATCATTCTTCTGAGCTTCACATATTTGCTGTAAAAATGTCGGTTTAGCTCTCAATTCAGCTAGGATTGAACCATCATCAGTCAATGATAACCGGGTATTCATAGCTCGTAAAGCAAACAGAGATTTCCGGCTCAAACCATCAGCTACAACATTAGCCTTACCCGGATGGTAATCAATAATCAAATCGTAGTCCTTTATCAGTTCAAGCCACCTGCGCTGTCTCAAATTCAAATCTTTCTGTGTCATCAAATATTTCAAGCTTTTATGATCAGTATAAATATGACATTTCTCACCGTACAAGTAATGCCGCCATATCTTCAGCGCAAATACAATAGCAGCTAATTCAAGATCATGTACTGGGTAATTTCTTTCATGTGGTTTAAGTTGTCTTGAAGCATAGGCTATTACTTTACCTTCTTGCATCAAAACACAACCTAAACCATTTAATGAGGCATCACTGTAAATAACAAATTCCTTACCTGGTTCAGGCTGCACTAATACAGGTGCTTTCGTTAATAGGTCTTTCAATCGGTCGAAACTTTGTTGACATTCATCGGTCCACTCGAACTTTACATCTTTCTGCAATAATCGAGTCATTGGAGAAGCTATCATAGAGAATCCATGTACAAATCTCCGATAATAACCAGCTAAACCCAAGAAACTTCTAACTTCAGATACATTCTTCGGTGGACTCCAATTGACAATAGCTGAGATTTTACTTGGATCTACCCTGATGCTTTCGACAGATACAATGTGTCCAAGAAAACCCACTTTTCGAAGCCAAAATTCACATTTACTGAATTTAGCATACAACTGCTTCTCTCGTAGAATTTGCAACACAATTCTCAAATGTTCTGCATGTTCTTCTTCATCCCGAGAATAAACCAAAATATCATAAATGAATACTACTACAAATCTGTCTAAGCACGGTCTGAATATCCGGTTCATCAAATCCATGAATACTGTAGGTGCATTAGTTAGCCTAAACGGCATAACTAGAAACTCATAATGCCCGTACCTGGTTCTAAAGGCTGTTTTTGGCACATCTGACTCTTTTACCCGTAACTGATAATAACCTGATCGAAGATCAATCTTTGAAAACATAGTAGCACCTTTCATTGATCAAATAAATCATCAATCCAGGTAACGGTACTTATTCTTTATGGTTACTTTATTAAGTTTTTGTAGTCGATACACAATCTCAAAACCCATCTTTCTTTTTCACAAAGCAACCGAGCAACCCAAGGTGAATGACTCGGTCGGACAAAACCCACATCAACAAGCTCTTGCAACTGTGTCTTTAACTCTTTTAATTCTATAGGAGCCATCCGGTACGGAGCTATGGAGATCGGAGTAGTTCCCTCAATCAAAGCTATAGAAAATTCCACTTCTCTTTCTGGTGGCAATCCTGGTAATTCTTCTGGAAACACATCAGAAAATTCACATACCACTGGAATCGCTCATATCTTTGACTCGAGATACCTTGGTGTCGAGTACATAAGCCAAGTAAGCATCATACCGCTTTTTGACATGCCTCTGTGCTGCCATTACTGAAATCATATCGATAACCCCTCATCGATCGATTTAACCGGAGCAACTCACCATTCTGACATTTTAGCACAATATATTTTAGTTTACAATTTACTACCGCATCATGCTGGGTTAACCAATCCATACCCAATATCACGTCAAATTCATCAAATGGCAATAACATCAAATCAGCCGGGAAACAATAACCTCTTACCATCAGTGGACAATTTTACAAATTTTATCCACTAACACAGACCGCCGGGGTTCGAGACTTTAACCACAAATTCATGAGGTTCAACAGATAAATTTTAACAATTGCAAGTTTAACACATATATATGAATGCGTAGAACCGGGATCAATCAATGCGATATATCGATATCAAGTAAAGAAAATGTACCGATAATAACATCGGCATCAAGCATCTTCTCTGGCACGAATGGCATATGTCCTAGCAGGTGCTCGTATCTCAGGCCTACCTATAGTGTCTTTTGTAGCTCCTCGACTACCACTGACATTACCAGATGGTCGAGGTGGTCCGCCCCTCGAAACTAGATTACTCGGCTTCGATATATGTTCAACTTCTTTTTCAACCCTTTCTGGACAATCTCTGAGAAAATGGTCAAAAGAACCACATCGGTAACAAGCCCCACTCTTAAATCGGCATTCACCAAAATGAGCTTTATTACAGTACTGGCATCTCGGTTTAGGAGTGCCAACACTGCCAACACTGGTCACTGATGGAGTAGAAGGCCTTGGATTAGTGCGTTGAGAACCTCGCTCTTTGCCCGAATACCCAATGGATGAAGTAGAACGATCCTGATATTTCTTCAATTTCTTTGAAGCAGAAAACTGGGATTTTCCCATCGGTCTTTTACTAAAAATTCGAGCTTCCCTCTCAGCCTGTTTCTTTTCTTTGCTCAATTCTTCTGCTTTATAAGCTCTCTCTGCCAATGTAGCAAACTCTCGAATTTCAAGAATTCCGTTCAATAACTTAATGTCTTCATTCAACCCTTCTTCGAATCGTTTTCACATTTCAGCTTCTGACTGTACCCATTCTCGAGCATATTACTCAATCGAACAAATTCTCTTTCATATTCAGATACTGATCTTGTGACAGCCCTAAAACGACCCTAGTCGGAATGTGGTTTCGGGACCACAAAACCGAGGAATAAAAATAATTAATTGTTATATTTTATGCTTACTATGTGTGTGCATGAATATGTGGAAGTTTCATTCTCTAATTTTACCAAATGTATGAGAAATTATTAAATAGGGATCAATGTGAAACATGGTAAAAAAATGATAGGCTAATTTGTAATGGCTTATTTGTGCATGTTGACACAAAAGTGGACTTGCATGTCAAAATTGCCCAAATTATTCTATAGTGGCCGGCCAAGATGGATGTGATGGGCAAAGGAAAACATGTTTCCAACATGTTGGGTTAGTGAGGCATGTTGGGAGCAATTAAATAATGTGTTAGCATTAAAGAAAAGGTTGACAAAAAAAATGGATGGATGCCCCTTGTTGCCGTGAGTAGAGGAAAAGAAAGGAGAAAAATTTGTTCATCCATTCTCAATTCTTTGGCTGAAAATACTAAGGGAAAAGGGAGGATTTTTGCTCCATTTTTGGTTTAGAAGAGATCTAGAAGGAGATTTGGCTATACTTGCATCAAGATTAAGGTATGTATGAGGTTGTGTCATGAGATTCATGCATGTTTTAGTTGCTAACTTGATGTTCATGTTAGCCATGGTTCAAATTCTTGTTATGCCATGGAAATGGTATTTGGCCAAGGTTGATATTGTGTTAAAGCCATTGCATGCTAAATATGAAGCTTGTTGATGATGCATGTAATGATGGATTGACTACTCTTGAATTTTCTCTTAGCATTCTTGAGTAAGACATGGAGTTCTATGTTTAACCATGACCGAAAATTGAAAGGGGATGGTGTGTGATGTATTCGGCCATGGTATGCTCATAAGTGCGATTTTTGCTTGTTGCATGATAGGTAAAATTTGTGTTTTGATATATGTTTATATGTGATGATGTTTGGTTTTGAAGTATAAAATTGGCTAACATGGACATGCATATTCGCCACAATAGGGAATTGTTGTGCATGCATTCGGTTAGAGGCAAGCATAATGATGCCTATTCTTGAATTAGGTAATCGGCTACCTTGATGTGAGCTAAGGCCGAATGTATGCGAAATTAAAGAAAATTGACAAAGTGCTTAGTTATGTGATGTTGGGTCAATGATATGTGTATTCGCCAAGGCTAGCAAGTGAGACTTTAATAAGTTGAAATTGTTTGAATTAGCTCAAGAGCTTAGAGGGCCACAATTGGATAAAGGAAAGGAAAAAGTGATCGAATAGCCGTTGAAGCCGTTCGACAACATCCGAGGTAAGTCTTCGAGTAATGACCCTACTTGAATTATGTGAAATGAAATATGGATGTGTAATGATTATTGACATATGTGTGTATGAGTATTTGAATGGTACTCGGGCTAAGTCCCAAGGCAATTATGCTAGTGATATGTTTGTGTTTGAGCCTTAGTAACGAAAATGAAATATGGATGTGTAATGATTATTGATATATGTGTGTATGAGTATTTGAATGGTACCCGGGCTAAGTCCCGAAGGCAATTATGCTAGTGATATGTTTGTGTTCGAGCCTTAGTAACGAAAATGAAATATGGATGTGTAATGATTATTGATTTATGTGTGCATGAGCAATTGAATGATACCGGGCTAAGTCCCAAGACATTTATGCTAGTAATTATATCCGGGTTAAGACCCGAAGGCAATTGTGCTAGTGACTATATCCGGGCTAATACCCGAAGGCATTTGTGCAAGTTGTTATATCCAGGCTAATACCCGAAGGCATTTGTGCAAGTTGTTATATCCGGGCTAATACCCGAAGGCATTTGTGCAAGTCGTTATATCCGGGCTAAGACCCGAGGGCATTCGTGCGTGTGGTTATATCCGGTTGTATTTCGAAGAAGCTTGGGTTGAAGGTGTGCGTTGGTTGCTGTAATAAATCCAATTAGTACGCTCGAAAAGCCCAAAGGATAAGGTATGTTTACATGTGCAATGGAAAAGTCGATACGTTTGAAATAATATTCGTTCAATCGACTAACGAATTTTCAGCTCTTGAAATGGGTTGATATCTTATGAATGTATATATTGATGAAGTGTGAAGTAGGTACGATTATGTGAATGTGTATTAATAAAGTGATTCATTTGGCTATGTGAATGTAATGCTTCAGTCAAAGCCGATTTCATTACTTGAGACTTACTAAGCATAAAAATGCTTACCCGTTGCTTTGGCTCTCTGTTTTATAGATTTTGCTCGTTAGCGATCGGATTCGGGATCATCGAAGTTGAAGTCAACCACACTATCAAAGCCCTTTTGGTACTCCTTTAGTTGAATTTTGGATATGGCATGTATAGGACTACCCTTGGTTGTTTTCAAGTATCTTTGTGATGTATATGTGTACGGCCATGCGAAAATGGCTCGTAAAGGTGGAGTATGGCATTAGACCATTCAATTTGTGGTTTGTAATTATATATGGTTTCATGATGTGATTATGGATTGGAATGGGGTGTTAGTCACATGATCAGCCATTGGAATGGCTAAATATGATCATAAGTGGACCTATGTATGACAAGACTATAGTTGGTCCATAGAGACTACAATTTAGGTAAGGCCTACCTTAAAAATAGATGCTGCCAGCTGCAGTGACGTGAATGTGAAAAATCACTAAAAATATTAGGAATGGTATTAAATAGTGAATAAATTATGTAAACGAACCTTTATGGATCTATTTTCATATGAAAGTAACGAAACGATCATATGATCAGTTTACTAAGAGATATTAAAGTTCTCGTGAGACAGGGCCAGAACGGTTTCTGGATCTCCTGTCTTGACTTTGAAAATTTACCACAAATTATACAGAAGGAATTAGAAGTCATTCCTTATATTTACAGATTCCTTTTTGAGTCTAGTTTCATTAGAAACAAACGGCATCAGCATTGAAGCCTTGTACAGGGAGATATTCCAGTTGTAACGCGCGAAGGTCAGTGTAGTCGACCCCTATAACATGGGTGACTTTAACTAATAAACTGTACCAATTGGCCCGACCAAAAATTCTAGAAATAAATCCAGGGATGTATATGTGAGTCTAAATTCAGGGAAAATTTACGGAATCAGTTTCGAGTTTTTAACTCGAGATATGCCTTTTAAGGCGACATAAAGGACGCAGTTTTCCAGCTTGCCTGAAATGTCAAATTGGTCGGTGCTATAAGTGGGTTTGGCTTGTTAACCCCTCGTGTCCGACACCGGCAACGGGCTCGGGTTCGGGGTGTTACAGATCTATTGCCCTGTTTCAGCTCAAGAAATTCTTTTCTTTTCTGGTCAAGGAACCTCTGGCTGATATATTTTTTTCTGAACTCGGTCTGAAAGAATTCCCATGTAATTTCTTCTTTCGGAACAACTGAAGCTTTAGTATTCCACCAATGGTAAGTCAGTATCTTTTAGCGGTGAGACGGCACATTTCGACATTCTTCGGTGTACAAGATAATTCTTCCGTAACCCAAGTAGTGTTTTCTAACCGAATTCAGCCCGCTCGAATCATCATCAATTGCTGCTCAAATTCTTACCCCATATTTTCAATTTTTTCATGGAGCTTTCCTTTTCGATGATTCAAGACTGCACCTTGTGGGATCTCGGAATCGGTGGAGGAGCGGGAAGGGAGCTTGAACTTGCTGCACTACGAGGTTAGTTCTTAAGTATTGATTAAACCATTCATTCATCATTTGAAAGAAGGTTGTTTTGCCTCCTCCTCGACCCTCCTCTCGGGCCTTCTCGCTAGTTTCTTCTCTTTGTCTCAAGCCGGAGCATGACTCCCAGCTTCCTCAGATTGAGCTCGGTCGGATGAGATTACTATAAGAAAAACACATTTTAAATGGTCATGAGATATCACACTATCAATAATAATTTAAATGGCATGTATAGCTAATCCCGTATTTGCTACATCGGTCCTAGAACCGGCTAAACCGTAGCTCTGATACCAATAAATGTAATACCCCTACCCGTATTCATTGCCGAAATAGGGTATGAGGCATTACCGGAGTTTACGAATTAAATTTTTTTTTATATTCAATATAGCCCTTTTATAAATATCTAACCTTCCCTGTAATATTAAATCGAGACCAATCCACATCAACTAAATCAATTCAACATATTTTCATGATAGATTCATGCATTTATATAAGATAACGTCATCACATATCTATAACCAGGTTTGTTAACCATACTAATGGCTAACTTTACATTCATTTCACGTTAACATTTACTTTGTTAGCTTATACATGCCATTGATTTCCAAAATAAAGTTTCTTTATATACCGAAATCCTGAGGTTGACAGTGTGATGTGTCTCCGACCAAATCTAACCTCCGAGCTCTTAACACTACAAAACAGGGAAAAAGGAAATGGGGTAAGCACTTTGTGCTTAGTAAGCTCATGTAACAAGAATTATACTTACTTAATATTTTCAATACAATACAATAAACATCCATATATCCATTCAATGCATTATTACCCTAATATGCACAAACTCAACATTCAAGTTAGTACAATAATTTCCATGTACCAATAATATATACTATGACTGATGAGCTCGTCAATACCATGATTTCCATTTCCTTGTTATTTTTCCATATTTATCCCGTTGAATTTCTTGGAATTTTCGATGGATTTTCAGAGGTACACTTTTAGTGTACAATTCCGGGTCTGTCAATTCATATTCATGTGCGCACATATCCATTTCAGAGAGCACACTCCCGCGAACCTCAACCTTGCAGTGGGATTACCAGTCCAGGCTAAATCCCCTATAATATAAACTCATAGAGTATTGTCGGGATTACCAGTCCAGGCTAAATCCCCTGCAACGACAATTACTCTAATGAGCTTGGATCTGAATTACCAGTCCAGGCTAAATCGACCTTAATTCGGATTACCCGTCCGGCTAAATCCATTTTACACATATTCTTCGGAGGGCTATATCGAGATAGGATCACTGTTCGGCTAGATCCTTTTACCGTCAATTCCTTTTCGAAATCCATCGAATTTTCCTTTCATTCAAACGGATTTCTTCACATTTTATCAAATATATCAATGTTTCATTAATTTTCATACAATGAACACTCAAATCATATTCACATCAATAACATACAATCTCAAGCATTTCGAATATAATTCAAGTTACACGAACTTACCTTGATACTTGTTTGTAAACAAGAAAATCTACTAATCTCAAATTTTTCCTTTCCTCGATCTAGCTTCGTATTTGAATCTTCTGGATCTAAATAAATAAATTTAATTATCAATTTAATACATTTCATGTTCATATGCAACATTCTCTATAATTCAACTATTATTTATAGTTCATTCAAAGCTGTCTACTTGAGTCATAGTCACTAAATTATTTATAACTTAAGCTAAGGAACTCCAAATTAAGATCCGTTAATTTTTCCTGAAACTAGACTCATATATGTTTTTACCATAAAATTTTCAGAATTTTAGTTTAGCCAATCAGTACAGTTTATTCTTCAAAGTCACCCCTGTTCAGTTGTCTAACAGTTCTGACCCTTCTTCACTAAAAATAAATTATCTATTTATACAGAATTCAAATGATGTTCTAGTTTGTTTCTATTACAAATAGACTCATTAAGAATTATATACATATAAATTTAAGTCCCTAATTATTTTTATTCAATTTTTTATAATTTTTCAAAGTCAGAACAGGGGAACCCGAATTCATTCTGACCTTGTCTCACAAAATTCATTATATTTCAAAATTTAAAAATCCATTGCTTACAATATTTCTTCTATGAGAAACTAGACTCAATAAGCTTTAATTCCATATTTTTCATCTTCTAATTCGATTCCTACAATTTTTGGTGATTTTTAAAGTTAGTCTACTGCTGCTGTCCAAACTGTTTTAGTGCAAGTCTGTTTATTACCATTTTCCCTAAGCTTTTAATAAATGATAATTTCGTCCCTACTCAATTAGCCTCTCAATTGAGCTGATTTTTCTCAATTAACATTTTATTCTATCACCTTAAACTAGTTTACAACCTTTAGCAATCAGAATTTCAGCAATAGACTTTAATTCCAAACATTTTCACAATTAGGTCCTAAAATCAATTTCCATTGAAATTGCCTAATAAAATCATCTCATAAACAAATTAAAGCTTTAATTTCATTCTATTTCATCATAAAATTACAGCACTCAACCATGGTGACTTTCAATTTCATCCATGAAATCAAAAACTAATGAATTTAATAGTAGGACCTAGTTGTAAAAGTCTTAGAAACACAAAAATTACAAGAAAAAGGCAAGGATTAACTCACTTGGTGAAAAAATTATGAAATACCAGCTTAGAGAACCCTCCTATGGCGTTTTTATCTGCTGGAATTGAAGAGAAATGAAGAGAAATCTAGATATTTCCTATTTAGTCCTAGTTTTATTTAGTTAATTTTGCAATATTCCAATTTTACCCTTAATTTATCAATTTTTCTGCTGATTTCATACCCTTGCCGTCCAGCCCAAATAACTTTTGGGTCTAATTGCCTTTTAAATCTTTTCTCATTAGACTCTTAAGCTATTTAATCACTCTAGCAACTTTTACACCTATTACAATTTAGTCCTTTTCATTTAATTGACTACCCAAACATTAAAATTTCCTAACGAAATTTTAATACCACATTAATAACATTTCATAAATATTTATAAAATTATTTTTGACTCGATTTTACGAGATAGAGGTCCCGATACCTTATTTTACCCAATTTCTTCAATAATTTCTTTTTCTAACTAATCACTAAATCGATAAAATTTTCCTATCAATATTTTCATACGATTTTCCTATCATATCAATTTTCAAGAAAAAATATTGAAATAAATTTCTCTTTAAATCGGATCTATGGTTACGAAACCATTGTTCCGATAACCTTGAATTTAGGCCATTACACGTTGCCACCGTCTTATTCAACCTTTAGAGACACAATTTTATATAGCCGCGAGTCTCTCACAGTTGATGAGGTTTATGATTCTTTGACCTCGTATGATAAGATGAGGCATCTTGTGGTTAAACCTGACTCTCATGGAGAGGGTGTCATTGTTCGCGGGAGACAAGATCAGAATGTTGACGATAATCGTGGAAAGACATAGGAACGAAATTCTCACAATAGATCTAAGGGTAAATCGAAGTCTTCAAACAGAGGTAAAACTTGTAACTTCTGCAAGAAGAAAGGGCACATTAAATTTGAGTGCTATATGCTACAGAACAAGATTAAAAGGGACGTTGCGAATCAAAAGGGAAAACAATCAGAAAATTCTGGTGAAGCTAATGTTGTAGAAGAGTACAGCGATGGTGAACTTCTAGTCGCTTCTGTCAACAATTCTAAAGTCAGCGAGGAGTGGATACTTGATTAAGGCTGCAATTTCCACATGAGTCCCATTCGAGATTAGTTTACAACTTATGAAACAGTGTGTAACACCCCACACTGGGACAGAATACGAGGCGTTACCCAACTTGAACACATATTTCTCACATTTTCGAGTCACCAAAATTAGGTCAAATTTAAAACTTTTCGATATTTATCAAGAACTTAATAACAAAGCCCTACGAGGCTCCAAACATTCATTTAAAACCATTCGGGAATGATTCGGTTCTTCCTACAAACTCGAAAAAATATTACTAGACACAGGGGTACATGGCCGTGTGGAGGGGCAACACGCCCGTGTGGAAGGGGCAACATGCCCATGTGACCAATTCGACATGGTCGTGCTATTGGCCCGTGTGGCTCACACGGCCTAAGCAATACAGGGACATGTCCGTGTCTTCTACCTGTGTGGAATAAATTCTAAATTCACATCTATAGGGGATTTCACATAGCCTGGCACACGCCCGTGTCCCTGGCCCGTGTCCTTCACACGGCCATGACATGCCCGTGTCCTAGCCCATGTGCAAAAACTTGGACATTATATTTTTGACGTCAACAATTCTTAAGGGTCACACGACCAAGGCACACGCCCGTGTTCTAGGTCATGTCATTCATATGGCTGAGACACATGGTCGTGTCTCTACTCATGCGTTTACTACTATGCATACTGACTTACAAATTTTTATATGCAGGGGACACACGGCCGGATCACATGCCTATGTGGCGCACCGTGTGTCACACACGGCCTAGACACACTCCCATGTGCCTACCCATATGGACAAAATGAGACTATTTACCAAGCCTCTTTGTCACCCTTACATACATAACCTGCATAAAATCACTCTATGCCAAAACAAAGGTAAATCACATAGCTAAAATAGCCATAATGGACAACATTTCATTTGTGCAATTTACTCATCCATGAAAATATCAACTTCTATTTATAAATCAAAATGAGTATTGACCATTATTCATGGCCTTATACAAAATAAAGGGATTTATCCCAAGTCAACACATTTGGCTATTTCTCAATGACACATAACATTAAAGTATAATCCTATACATGCCATATACAAAACAAGGATTATAACTATACTGAGTGCACCGGATGATAGTGTGATCGTAGCCCCCGACGTTCATTGAATCCCCGAGCTATTTAGGCGACACTACAAGGAAATGGAGAAGAGAGGGGGTAAACATAAAGCTTAGTAAGAAGCATACAAATATATAACAACAATTTTATGATTTAACAACATGCTCTTAATACAAAAGTAGGCATAAGCATAACTTACTCATCACTATCCAATACCCATCATAAAGCATATATCGAACTCTCATCTTATATATATATATATATATATATATATATATATATATATAACGAATAGGTACCTGTATTATTCACAACACGATTATACTTTTCTCATGATCTTAAACCATAACTCTCACCATTGAACCATTCGGAACACTACTGGATATTCATTAAGCCTCAAACATAGGGTAGAATGCCGATGCCATGACCCAGACATGGTCTTACATTGGCTCATCTCATAGCCGATGCATGTCCTAGACATGCCTTACACTAGCTCTTGTCTCAATGCCGATGCCATGTCCCAAACATGGTCTTACACTAGTTCGCAATAACCCATATGTCACGGCATGAATATTCGATTTATTTCCTATGGTTCAACCGGGAATGTTACTATTTCAATTGTCTTCATACATTCTCATTTCCACAATCAAGCAATTCATGCTAAATCAATTCAACACATATAATGACAATGTAGTTGTGTTATTTTTATACAACTTACCTCGGGTTACAAAATATGGCGACTAGTCAGTCTAATCAATTTGCTGAGCCTTCCCCCGGTCTAAGTTTGAATTTTGAATTTCTTGACCTATAATAACAAAATTCACACCTTTAATCATTTTATCAATCTAGGCATTCAATAAATCTATATTTGAGTCATTTTTCCCCTAGACTTTTGCAAAATGACCATTTTACCCCTAGGTCCGAAAATCGATTTTTACCGAATTTCCTTATCATCCAAAACTAACTACCATTTATCTCTCTTATAAAAACCCTAAATTTCCAATATTTCACAACATTACTATCTATTTTACAAACTTTTACAAAATGGTCCAATTAGGATTTTCATGAGAAATCCCTTAACGAAAGTTATTTATTTCACAACCAAGACTCATATTCTTCAATAAAAATTTAGAAAACAACTTATTTACTCTCATTGAAAAATCCTATACTTTCAACCATTTTGTAAAATAGTCCCCTCATTTGAAAGCTCGTGTTTCAAGGGGTCAAAAAATGCAAAAATCGTCAACAACAAGTATGTGAATCACTTACTTGCAAGAGGAATATGTTGCTGAAAGTTTTGAAGCTCAAAACCCCCAATAGCTGAAAAATCGATGGTAATGAAGAAGAATGAAAGAAAAGGTGATAGCTAGGCTTTGGCATTATTTTATTACACATTATGTCATCCAATTACCTAATGTTGACTTTTTAACATTTTTATCTCTCATGACCGGCCAAGCTAATATCTAAGGGTCTTTTTGCCCTTCAAAGAACCCCAAATTAAGATTCTTAACAATTTAACACCCTTAGCTATCAATTTAAGACTTTTGCACTTTATGCGATTTAGTCATTTTTCACAATTGGGCTCACAAACGTCAAAATTAACTCATCAAATTTTTTATGCACTAATATAAACATGTTATAACTCTAAAATAACAATAAAATAATTTTCTCGACTTCAAATTTATGGTCTTGAAACCACAGTTCCGACTAGCCCCAAAACTGGGTTGTTACACAATGTCTAAAGGTGTTGTTTTGATGGGAAATAATGCTTCATGTAAAATTGCAGGTGTTGGAACAATTAAAGTTAAGATGTTTGATGGAGTTTTCAAAACACTTAGTGACGTATGACATGTTCCAAAATTGAAGAGAAAATTAATTTCATTGAGTACTCTTGATTCAAAAGGGTACAAATACACAGCTGAAAATGAAGTTTTAAAGATTTCCAAAGGTTCCCTTGTTGTGATGAAAGGGCAGAGAAAGACTACCAAGTTATATGTTTTGTAGGTTTCTACTGTTACTGGTGATGCAGTTGTCGCTTCATCTTCCTTGTTAGATGATGATATTACTAAACTTTGGCATATGCGCCTAGGGCATATGAGTGAGAATGACATGGTAGAATTGAGCAAAATAGGACTTCTTGATGGGTAAGGAATTTGCAAACTAAAGTTTTGTGAGCACTGTGTTTTTGGGAAGCAAAAGAGAGTTCAATTCACCAGAGGAATTCATAACACGAAGGGAATGTTGGAGTATATTCATTCTGATCTGTGGGGGCCATCCAGAGTGCCTTCGAGAGGTGGAGCTAATTATATGCTAACTTTTATTGATGATTTTTCCAAAAAAGTTTAGGCGTTCTTCCTGAATCAGAAAAGCAATGTGTTTTCCGCATTTAGGTCTTGGAAAATTATGGTTGAAAACAGACGGGAAAACAAATAAAATACCTCCACATAAAAAATGGCTTAGAGTTCTATTCTGATGAGTTTAATAGATTGTGCAAGTCAGAAAGGATCGTGAGACACTTGATAGTTCGTCATACTCCACAGCAAAACGGCATTGCAGAACGAATGAATAGAACGATCACGGAGAAGGTTCGATGTATGTTGTCAAATGCCAACTTACCAAAGTCGTTTTGGGTTGAAGCGGCCTCTGCTGCATGTTTTTTGATCAACCGATCTCCATCCATTGCCATTGAGAAAAAGACTCCACAAGAGGTATGGTCTGGTAATCCTGCTAATTATTCTGACTTAAAGATCTTTGGGTGTCCTGCGTATGCTCATTTGATAATGGAAAATTAGAACTGAGATCTATTAAATGTGTTTTTCTTGGTTACAAAGCCGGTGTAAAAGGGTATAAGTTATGGTGTCCTGAAAATAGAAAAGTTGTGATTAGCAGAGATGTCGTTTTTGATGAAACTACTATGCTACCTAACTTATTTCTTAAAGACTCTTCGAATAAAGAAAATCAAAAACAGGTAGACCATCAGATTAATACAAAGTTGACTCTTCAAGCCAATACAAAAATTGATAATAGAGTTGCTTATTCACCACAATACTCTATTGCCAAAAATAGAACTAGAAGAGAAATTAAACCTCCAAAGAAATATGTCGAGGCTAATCTAGATGCTTATGCTTTAAATGTGGCTGAAGATATATATGCAAACTAAGAGCCATCTAATTATTCTGAGGAAATTAGCTGTGAAGACTCAGAAAAGTTGATGTTTGCTATGTAAGAGGAGATAGAATCACTCCACAGAAACAAAACATGGGATCTTGTGAAACTTCCTAAAGGTAAAAAAGCTGTTCGTTGTAAATGGGTGCTGAAAAAGAAAAAAAAGAACTCTAGGAGTTGAAGAACCCAGATATAAAGCAAAGCTTGTTGCAAAGGGTTACAGTCAAATTCCAGGAGTGGACTTCACAGATGCGTTCTCCCCAGTTGTGAAGCATAGTTTGATTCGAGCTTTGCTTGGTATTGTGGCCATGCAAGATTTAGAGCTTAAGCAGTTAGATGTAAAAACTTCATTTTTGCATGGAGAACTTGAGGAGGACATTTGCATGCAACAACCAGAGGGTTTTACAGTCACAAAAAAAGAGGACTATGTTTACTTGCTGGAAAAGTCTTTTTATGGTTTGAAATAGTCACCAAGACAATGGTACAACAGGTTTGATTCCTTTATGGCTTCTCATGATTTGAAAAGAAGTAGTTTTGATAGTTGTGTTTACTTTAAGAAAAACAGTGATGGTTCTTTCGTATATCTACTTCTTTATGTTGATGACATGTTGATAGCAGTAAAAGATAAATAAGAGATAAGAAAGGTCAAAGCCCAACTAAGTGAAGAATTTGAGATGAAAAATTTGGGACTAGAAAAGAAGATACTTGGTATGGAAATTCTCAGAGATAAAAAAGTAAGTAAATTGTACCTAAGTTAGAAGGGGTACATTGAGAAAGTTCTTTGCAGATTCAATATGCAAAGTGTTAAGCCTGTTAGTACTCCTTTAACAACCCATTTCAGACTTTTATCGGCTTTGTCTCCACAATCAGATGATGAGATTGAGTGCATGTCACATGTTCCATACTCTAGTACAGTGGGATCTCTCATGTATGTTATGGATTGTTCACGTCCAAATTTATCATATACAGTCAGTGCAGTTAGCAGATACATGGCAAATTCTGGTAAAGAACGCTGGAAAACAGTTCAGTGGATTTTAAGATACTTACGAGGTACTACTGATGTTTGCTTATAGTTTGGAAGAACTAGAGATGGAGTCATTGGGTATGTTGATGCTGATTTTGGTGGATACCTTGATAGAAAAAGATCTCTCACATGTTATCTCTTTACAATTGGAGGTTGTACAATCAGTTGGAAAGCCACTTTGCAAACTACAGTCACTTTGTCTACCACTGAAGCTGAGTACATGGCGATTACTGAGGCTTGTAAAGAAGCTATTTGGTTGAAGGGAATCTTTAGTAAACTCAATGAAGACCTTCAAATCAGTACAGTATTTTGTGATAGTCAGAGTGCAATCTTCCTTACAAAAGATCAAATGTTTCATGAGAGAACAAAACATAATGATGTTCAGTATCATTTTGTTCATGATATTATTGCTTGTGGTGATTTTATTGTGAGCAAAATTAGTACTCATGAAAATCCTACATATATGATGACTAAGTTACTTCTTATAACCAAGTTTGAGCATTGCTTAGACTTGGTTGGTGTTCATTATTGAAGTTAAACCCTTAAGGGGTTTTATGGAAGAGGTGGAGAACTTGTTCGTTGAGAGTTCGCGATGAAGAACTTGTTCATTGAGAATTTGTGTCAAGGTGGAGATTGTTAGAATTAAATGACCCAAATCCTTATTTAAATAAAATACAGTGGCAAAATAAAATAAAAGTAAAATCCATACAGAACTACACTTCTTTTATTTTATTTTAGAATAAGGTTTTTTAAACCTTATTAGACTTCATCTATTTTATATTTATTAGAATAAGGTGTTTCAATCTTACTAGAATATGGCTTTATAAGCCTATAAATAGACATAGTCTATTCCTCTTGTAATTATTCGAATTCGACATAGTGAATTTTCTTCTCCTCTGCCCGTGATTTTTCTCTCAAAAGGGTTTCCACGTAAAATCTGTGTGTTCTTTATTTTATTTTTATTTTATTTTCACATTAGGTTTCTAGGGGACCCGAATGAAAATGTGCATTCATATTTTATTATAGTTATGTCCTTGTAGTTAAAGACAACAGCGAAACTTTGAAGGCGAAGTGAAAAGAAAATACAACGGGCAAATCTCAATATCAATTTGTGCTAACTTAATTTGCTTTCATTACATGATTTCATTAACTAATTGTGTCTATAGAATGGTTAATATTCAAGGGTAAGTAAATGTGTGTTATTCCAATTGAATTAGAAAATGAAATAATATTGGTAATTGATCGCATGAAAGGTATGATATGCTTTGTGAATTTGATGACATTATTGTGATAATATATATGTATATGTATGTATATGCTAGTGATATGGTGTGTATATGAAAATATAATGAAAAGAATGAAGAAAATATATATATCCAAGTTAATGGTATTGAGAATGTCTTATTAAACACTCTTAAATAAATTTTTGGGTATAGTTGGTATGCTATAGGATTCGTTATATCAAAGTTATTTTTACGTTGGACGCACGTTATTTGCTAGTTCTTTAGAGCTTTGTGGGTCAAGAACATACCACTTTAGCACTAGGTATGAATGATATAAAGAAATGAAATCTCTATTTGCATAAATGAGAATGAAATATGATAAGCATATGAAAGATCATTCAAAATACAAACTAAGAGCCCTGGGAGCCAAATCATGAAATTTATATATTATCATCTATTTACCATTCTTGTATTAACAAGGTTTTTGATGCCTTATTATCAGCGTGTGTTTGTTTCGTGCACATTTGACAAATAGGTTTTGATAGTTGATGACTCTTCAGCAGCATTCAAGCGCCTCTGTTTTGGGAAGAATATTTTTTAAAATTTTTTTTTAAACAACTAAAACCTAAATCCTAAAAGAAAATATTTAAAATAATAAAAAATTTTGAACTCTCGAAACTTTTTTTTCTCTTCCAAAAAAACATTTTGGAGTAGAAAAAATCTACATTTTAAAAAAACATTTTTGTTTGTTAGCATTTGTGTGAAATTACTTACCTGTTTTTGTGTTTGATTCATGTTCATGAGCAATCTAGTTTGTAGATCTTGTGTTCTGTGAATTTTATTTATTTGAGATTTGTATATACAAATCTTTATAGATTAAAAAGTAATGGTTCTTTTACAAAATTTACGTATTTAGGTTCCAAGATTTTCCAAAACTTATTAGTTCATGTGTTGAAATCCTTTAGATCTAAATCTTATATAAGATTTCAATTTCACGTTTTGTTGCAATTGGTGCATAAGAAATGGAGAAGAATCAATCATTTAAAAATAAATAATAAAATTATTAAATGCTAATAAATAACAGCAAGAAAAGTCCAAAAGAAAGAAATCCTAAGAGGACGTGGTATGATGGAAATTTCTGATTATCTAAAGAATTTAATTAATTGAAATTGGCTTGGCATACAAAAATTTACCTACTTTCTTGGAATGCAACATTTCTTTAGAAGTCATTATCTTGCAAACAATAACATCCTAAAGAATCACATTTCATTATAATTCTAACATAAGAAAACATCAATGTTTCTAAGTGGCGCGGGAGATTCTATCCATGCAAAGGTGTTGGATCTAAAATTGGGCTCAAGTATTATTATACTTACTCATTAAAGTTGGATCCAAATTAAATTGAGCTTCTTAAATCCGAACCCAAAACATAATGGATATTTAAATATTCATCCATACTAAACGGGTAAATTAAATTGGTCTCACATTATTTAATTAGATCCAATTCCAACATTGTAATCAAGTTCCAAAATACATCCACTAATTCAAGCCAAATTAATAAACCTCAAATTTTAATAATTAAATATAAAATGTGAGCCAAACAATTCAAATCGAAATTCAACCTAATATATTTATTTTTCAATTTTCTTTTGTTGAAATTAGGTATCCGATAATAGGGAGAGAGATAACCTAATATTAGATCTGTTTATGGGTCGGGTCATCCAGTTTAGCTCGAAAACTCGTTCGAAAAGTATAAGAGTTTGAGTAAAAATATATGACTGAAAAATAAACTTGGGTAGAAAAATAAGGCCTCAGGTAAGGCTTTTTTTTGCTCGAGCCTGACCCGGATATGCACAAAAAAAATTGTTGTTCTTTTTTTTAATATTCTCTTTTTTTTTTACTGTTTTGTTGTTATTTTCTTTTCTTTTTTTTTTCACTATTTTTTACAATTTTACTATTATGTTACTACTATTTTGTTATTATTGTTTAGATATTGTATAACTCTTATTTTATTGCTATTTTTTTTTTTACTATTTTAGAGGCATTTGCTTGTTAAGTTGCACTTTAGTGTTATTTAAGTATATATTTTTTAAAAATTATTTTCAATTTGTTAGGAAACATTTATTTTAATGTTTTTAGTATTTTGATATACTATATATATTTTTAAAATAATATAAAAAATTAATACAAGTGGTCCGGGCTTGGACAAAAATTTAGGCCGATTTTTGGGTCGAGTCGTGCCTAGCAAATAGGCCTAAAATTTTGGATGAGCCCGGGTTGACACATGAACACCTCTGCTCAATACTGAATAAGTAGAACTAATGCCAAATTAGAGGTGTTTATGGGCCGAATCGAACCCAACCAAAAAAATTAGGCCCATTTGCTAGGCCCAGGCTCAGTTTGACCTGAAAAATGGGCCTAAAATTTTACCCAAGTCTGGCCAGGATAAAAATACTAAAATCCGGGCTAGCTTTGCCCTCCTATATTAATTTTATATATTTTTAAATATATATAATACATCAAAATACTAAAAATATTAAAATAAATATTTCCTAACAAATTGAAAATAAATTTTAAAAATATGTATACTTAAATAACACTAAAATAAATGCAACTAAACAAGTAAATACCTTTAAAATAATAACAAAATTAACAATAAGATAAATGTTAGACAATATCTAAACAATAACAACAAAATAGTAGTAACATAATAGTGAAATTGTATCAAAATAAGGAGAAAACAACAAAATAACATTAAAACAACAGAAAATAGCATTTTTTTTGTCTTTTTGTAGATTCAAGTTAGTCTTGGGCGAAAATGGCTTACCCAATGCCCAACCCATTTATTTTTTTGTTCAAGTCTATTTTTCGGACCTATATTTTTACTCAAACCCTCTCACTTTATAGACGGGTTGGGTGACCCGACCCATGAATAGGTCTATGTGAAATCAAGTTTAAAACCAATTATTCCGACTATTATTAAGGGTTAATTAACGTATAATTCAAACTGAAATAATCTGGACAAAATTAAATATCTACCTTCTGAATTCAAATAATAATAGTAACAGAGGAAAAGTAATCAGAGTTTTCAATTTGAAGAGGAAAAAAAAGAGAGCAGAGTGGGATCTGTGCGGTCCCAAAAATACCCAAGGGCTTAAAGAAGCTGAGGGCATTTTTGATTGAAAATTTTAGAATAAAGTGACCGAAGTGCTTTCCCTATGCAACTTGCAAGAAAAGAGAGTGGATGGACAGTTAATTCATCCAACAGAAAATAATAAAAAAAAAAAGTTTGTTTTACTTAATATATGGCTCCATGCTGCCTTTAATTTGTTTGACAAGTTGGTGGGACCGAAATTTATACATGCATTGTGGTAGCAATACGGTGGCCACCGAGGTTTTCATGAAGCCTGTTGGAACAGCAAAGAACAATGGAAAAGCAGGCATAATGAAAAAAAAAAAAAAAAAAAAAAAAGTAACACTTTAGAAAAAGTAATACGGGTTACAGATCACATCAGGATCCCTCACTGCACTAACCAGGACCAAGATGCTTACAAAATTTTTAGTGCTTTGACCCAAATGAAAAGCCATGGATACTACTATTATTGTTATTATTATTATTTTTTTGCAGGTACCTTTGAGGTCCATCCTGAAGAAAAGGAAAATGGAGACAAAAGATGCGGTCACATATGATCTGGTATTCCTAAATTCCAATTCCAAAATCCCACCATAATAGAAGAAGATAGATGAGAATCATTGATCTATGATGCTAAGATTCCTTCACTGACCATTAAAAAAATGGGAGTGGGGGGGTTTGAAAAAAGAATCAGTGAGTCTTTGGCAAAAATAATCAGTTTAAAATCGAAGTGGAATGGAAGAATGAGATGCTTTGATTAGTGGTTCTTAACCTTGGATCAGTCAAGATTCTATTATCAACATCAGTCAACTAATTAAACTACCATTTACTTCCTTTTTTTCTTTATTGCCAACAAGGAATTTGCTACTAAAATATAAACCCGAATTTGCCAAAAAGACATCACCATTAAGCACAGTCATTAAACTATATCTTTAAAAAAGCATGCATTGTGAGTCAGATAGATCAACATTTGACATGGCATATTGCTCAAATCACCTGCTTCCACTTTGGCCATATATCCTTTTAAACCACAATATTATTTCATTACAATAGCCTTATTAACTGCTTCAGAGCAAACTCATAAGCAACAACAAGATAACCCCTTGTGGCTAAAACACCAAAGCTGATCCATGGATTTCTTCATGTTGTCCCAAGTTAAGGTGCTGAACATCAGTGTTTGAAGCAAGGAAATATGAATTATTTCAGGCTCATATCAAATTTTAAGCCTCTATAGTACAGTCTGTCATTTTGCAGAGGACTCGGATCCACATGGTGGTATCTATAGAACACACAATCAATCTAAGAATAACAGGTTACAACAGATGATGCAGACACACGACTAGACTAGAATTAACAAGAGCCCAAGCTTCAAGTAAATAAGCTTTTATCTTTTTGGTTCAATGATTCAGAATTTGAATGATAAATCACAAAACCACCTAACTGATCTCTCTTTAAGTGGAAACTACGGACTAAAATGCATCTCCAAGATATACACATCACTAGTAGGCTTCATCTTCATCTCTTTTAACTAATAATAATACCTTGAGAAAAGTCTTCCCACATTATCACCGAGTTTATTGATGTTGTTGCATTGACTGCATCTGGAAATGAGTGTTGTAAGATCCGAATTGAGATCTGGGAAGAGTTTCTCCAAGCAAATTTTGTTCCTCCAGCTTGGGTCCGTATGATGAAATCCCACAGAAAGGGGACAGGAAAGCATTGCAATTACTCGTCCGGTTGAAAACCATAGTTGCTCCATTTTGTTGCTTCCATTCAAAGTCGATCTCTTTAGTTGTGGCTAGTTTAGCTTGCTGCTGTGCCTGTATGACTGCAGAAGAATCACTTGAAGACGAATGCTTGCAGCGATCCGGTGACGAAGAGGGAGTATCAGGGACATTAACCGTTGTGATATCATGGATACTGGACCTCCTCTTGTCTTTCCCCCCAGTTACCTGCCTGATGAAGTATTTCTGAGCATGACTTGCCACTTGAGTCGGTGTTCGAGTAGTCACGAAATTGCGTGAAATATTTCTCCAATCCCCTTTACCGTACTTTTTAAGACCCATTAAGAATTGTCTGTCATTAATCATCAAGTCAAACATCATAAGCCGCTAGGAAAAATGCTGAAAACCATTGAACGGTACAGAATTTGCACAACCAAGAAAAGCGACATGCACCAACAAAACATACACAGTGTTTACCAACCAACCACATTGTCAACATTCATAACAATTGCAAGATTCAAACAGGAAACTCCATTGATACCTGATATCCTAAGGACTGATCATAATTGTCAAATATATAAAGAACCAAAAAAAAGGGCTAGCAGTTACCTGTGTTCTTCTTCAGTCCATGGCACTCCTTTCTTCCTTTCTTGATCAGAAGAACGAGACCCAGTCCCTCTTTTACCAGGAGTGTAATAGTGTCTAAATCCAGCAAAGCCTTGACTATCATTACCCCACTCCAATGTAAAAGAATCACTGCTATATCCAGGGATTGGAATCAGGCCAGCCTCTATATCACTCACATCTTCTTCCAATTCTCTGTATTGCTTGATGACATCCCCAACTGTTTTTCCAGGAATCATAGATGCCACCTTAATCCATCGATCAGGGGTATCTTTATCATATAAAGCCAAAGCATTTTCAAAGCACTTGTTCTCTTCAGGCGTCCATTTAGTACCTTTACTCTCTTGAAAAAACCAATTGGAAGTATGTAAATAAGAGGCTGGAGAGAGAATTTCAAGTCCCCTATTCATTTGTTACTGGTTATGTAAACTGCCAAAGATGATTTGCCCGTACGCAAAAAAAGAAAGAAGAAAACTATGCTTTTCTCCCTCTTTGAATGAAATTGTTCAAAGAGAGAGAAAAACCAAATTAGATAAATGCAGAGAAGTAAGGCTGTTTTAAATTAGCAACGAAATATCAAATCATAAAAACATTAAAATGGATTCGGAACCCTTTTTCACACAAGATTAAGTTGAGGAATCTCAAAAAAGTGAACTTTCCAAAACCCAAGGAAAATTCGAGAGCTGGTAGAAAAAAAAAAGAAGAAAAAAGCAGATCTTTGCAAATATAAATGAAAAACCCTAGACATACATAGTAGATCCAAAATTACATACTACAATTACAACTAGAAAATTGATATAGAGATTAAAATTTAAAAACCCAGATCATAGATTTAAACACAAACTGGAAAAAAAAAAAGAACGCAGTAAATCGATGAAGAAAGCAAAAACAATAAAACAAAACAAAGAAGGTTCTAGAGAATTGGAGAGCTAAAAGTGGGGGGAAATCTTTAGCAGTTTATATTTTGTTAGGAAGATAAAGCAAAAGCAAGGAGAAGAAAGAGAGAGTGCATGATAGAAATGAATTATAAGCACACTCTTTTGAGTTATATTTTGTACTGCTTACAAAACTATGAAACAGAGAATGATGAGACTGAAAGTGAAGGCAGAGAGAAAGAGAGGGGTCAAAGCTGCTAACTTGTGATTGGTGTTGAAGAAAACGGAGATTGTGGGCGCTACTGTGGCCAAAGCAACGTTCTTTTTCTCTAAAATATTATGAGGGAAGGGTGATGGCCAATCAGAAGAGAGACATCGACGGACATTTGGCTTGTTGGTGAATGAAATTGGATGTTTGGTTTTCTGGTCTTTTTATTTGGAGATGACCAATTTTGGCACGTGAGATGTTTGTCCTTCGTGTCATCCAAAGTTTTAATGGGAGGTGAAATGTGCTTTTTCATTACAAAATTAGTAGAGAAATTTGATTTTGAAGTTAAAAGTATTAAATATATTTTTTGAGAAATTATTAATTGACAGTGGAATTTTTAGATTTTGGTGAGATATTGATAAGTATTCTATAAGAATATAATAAAATATTAAAACAAAGATATATGTCAATATTTTAAGACTACTTGTGGAATAAAATAAAATACTCGTTTTTTTTACTAAACATAAAAGTTGAGATTTAGTTACTTTTAATTTTTGTATTTGGAAGTAAAATTATCAAATAACTTTATTCATATTAACTAGTTAAAATATATATAAGAATTAGATTAATGTATATTTAGTTAAAAGGATTTTTTATTCTCCCAATTTTGAAATTGAGCAAATTGATCGCTCTAAAAAATATTAAAGCAATTTAATCCTCGTCAGTTTCGAAAGTGAGCAATGTAATAACAATTAATAACGACGTTAATGTGTTGATTGAATTTTAGCTCAATTAACATAGACATTGATGTTAGTGTAGGAAGATGTGGGTTTGAGTGTGCTGAAGCGTATTATCCTCCTATTTAAGGGTTGGGGAGGGGCTATGAGTTGTTCTAGGCATTATATTAAAAAAAGTAGATATCATCAAAATCTATAATGAGATTGTTAAAAAAAATGACATTTATGTCATCTGTCAATAGTAATACTTTGATTGATATAGCAACAAAATTAGCCTTCGATGTTTACATATTTTGTCATTTTAGTCTTAATTCTAAAAAATTCAACAAATTTAGCCTTAATTTACACAAATGTAGTGAGATAAATTTGTTAAAATTAACATTAAATTGAAAAATATGTAAACTTTAAGGGCTAAATTTCTTATTGCCAAATCCAAATCAATTTTTTTTATGTTTGGTTCGATAAAACAAGTGCATTAATGTAAAAATAATGTACAAGTCAACTTTTAAAAAACAAGTTTTATAGTAAAATGTCTTATCATTTTGTTTTCTGTAAGACATTGTACATCATAACCTTCTCTACTTTCTCACCTACTCTAGAGAATATATCTTGCCCTTCTCTCTTTCTGTAACACCCTTAACTCGTTTCCGTCGTCGGATTAGGGTTACAGAGTATTACTAAACAATCAAAAACATTTGAACCTTATATCATTCAATTGTAATCACATAATAAATTATTCATACACATACATATAGTCCCTGAATTGAGCCCTTAAAAATAGTTTAGAAACAAATTGGGATCAATTTGAATCAGTTTGGAAAGTTTAGGAAAAAGATAAAAAATCTACAAAACAAGGGTCACACGGCCATGTGGCCAGGCCGTGTGTCTCACAAGGCTGAGAAACATGCCCATGTCTTGGGCCGTGTAACAATTGAACTAGGGACACATGGCTGTGTCTCAACCCGTGTTCCTACCCGTGAAACTCTCTAAGTAGGGTCACATGGCCGTGTCACACGCTCGTGTGCCAGGCCGTGTGTTAGGCTTTGTAACTCACTGACTTGCACCCTAAATAATTCATCAAATGACACATGGCTGTGTCGCTAGGCTATGTGTCTCACATGGCTGAGTCACACGCCCGTGTCTCAGGCCGTGTAGACCCAACATGAACCTTAAACAACAAGTTTACCAATTCAAGCTTACTTGGACTCTAAGTAATCCATTTACCAGCCAAAATACCTATTCAAAGTGACATTAAACAAGCTAAAAGCATGCTAAATCAACCATCTTAAGTGCCTAACCAATGCATCCTCATTGATACCACAAGTATATACAATTTTACAACAAAAAGAATTATCATTCAAGGCATTTTAAATAATACCATCTCACATTTAACCAATATTCCAAACATAGGCATCTCAATCATAATATTCCAAACACACTTACCATGATCTTGCACTTAAACATCAGACCTCATTCATATAAATCACATAAGTTGACTATTTGCATTTAAGATCATATTTTAACATTTTACATATCAAAACAATAGTAATGATATACAAGGCTATTACATGCCATATAATCCAAAATGAACATTCCAAAAACTACCAAAAATGGGGGGATAGTGTGACTTGAGTGCCAATCTGACCTTCCAATCTTCAAAATATCTATAAGAACAGAAAATAACACAAGTAAGCTCATTGAAGCTTAGTAAGCTCGACTGACTAAAATGATAAATCTTACCGAAATAAGTACAACAAGTCAAATAATACTACAACTATATGTGTTCCCTGTCATCCACAATCTCAACTGGTGAGTTGTAAAATTCAATTCAAAACTCAAATACATGACAAAACCATCAAATTCACTAAACAAATTACCTTTCCAAGATTTACAATCTGATGAACGACTTACAGATACGAGTACATCTATATTCCAACCGAAACACACCAGATGCTCATAAGACCTAGTTCAATCGATACACACCAGATGCTCATACGAGCCAGTCCACCTGATAACGCACCAATGGCTCCGAAGAGGTAATCTAACCGAAATCACACCAAAATAGGGAGTATAACACGAGAGTTTAAAATAAATGCTAAATTTTAAACCGTACGAACTTACCTGGACTAAAATCTAGTAGTTGCAGAAGTTTAGGGACTAATTCGTAATTTTTTTCCACGTATATCAACAAGGTCTTGATATGCAAGGCAAATAGGTTGATCGAATCTTCAAGCTAAGTTTTTTTTTTGTGTTTTTCGGCTATAGAGAAAACTAAAATGAAGAAGAAAGACTATTTCTTTACTTAACTTTATTTTTTATTTTGTTTTAATTACAAAATTGCAATTATACTTGTAACAACCCAATTTTAGTGAAATCGGAATAGTGGTTTCGGGACCACAAATTTGAGCCGAAAATAAAATTTATTTTAATTTTATTACATGGTCTGTATTATGTTAGAAATTTCATGTGAAAATTCTGATAAGAAAATTTTACCGATTATGTGTTTAATTATGAGAAGCATCAAATCGTATAAAATACAAAAGTTAAATTCTAGTAGCTAGAAGGATTAAATAGCTATGGAATTCAAAAATTGAGGTCCTTATATGGTAATTAAACCATTAAAGAAAAGTATTAAGATATTTTTTGGTGACTCATCCATGGAAATTTAGACAAAGGGCAAGGACTAAATTGAAAATTGAATTAATTTAATTAATTAAAAGATGATAAAAGAAATATCATCTTATTTTATGTCATCTTCATCCCCAAAATACATGGAAACCCTAGGAGAGAGAGAAGAAACTTTCTTGGCTTAATTGGGTAAGTTTTCTTGTCCTGTTTTTAGTAATTTTGATATTTTTGAACTCGAGATAGCTTAATCTATCTATTTGAGGGATCAATTTGAAAAGTTATCAAAGTATGGAAATTATGTCATGGATGAATATGCTGAAAATTTGAAATTTATGGTAGAAAATGAACGGTTGTTGATAGATAAACAACTTTTACAAAGTGATTTTTGATAAAAACATTATTTAGGGACTAAAATGTAAATTTATGAAAATTGAAGAAAAATTCTGAATTTTATAGAATGTTTGTGCTGTAAATTTTATAGTGAAATTTTGGTTAGACTTGCAATAAGGAGTAAATTTCATAAATTTCATTTTTTGAGCCTAGGGACGAAATTGGAATTTATGGAAAAGTTGGGGGCAAAATGGTAATTTTGCTCAGGATGTAAATTGAGTTCACTTAAATGTGAAATGTGATAAATTGATGAATAAATTCATTTATATAGATCCGAGTAACAAAAATTTGAAGCTAGATCGAGGAAAAAAGAAAGTTTTAGATTAGTAGATTTATATATGCGAACAGTTTCGGATTAGTAGATTTATATACGCGAACAAGTGTCGAGGTAAGTTCATGTAACTTAATTGAGCTTGTAAATATGATAAATTGAATGTTGTGTTGTATGAAATGTGTTTTATATTTATGTGAGTTAATTTGAATGTTATAACATAAAAAATGATTACATGCTTGAGATTGTTTGAGAAGGGTTAAATTTCGTTTGAAGATTGGATTTCGATGGATAAACGAAATTCCCTTATTAAATTAGGTCTTGCATTGTTGTAGATGAGATTTAACCTGGACTGGTAATCCTGATATAATCCCTCTCGAGCATATGTTACAATTAGGATTTAGCCTAGACTGGTAATCCTAATTGAGCTCTTCTGAGCATATATTACAAAAAGGATTTAGCTTGGACTGGTAATCCTGTTATATGTTATGAGACTCGAGAGTGTGCTTTTCGATTAAGTGCCCTAATGGGTACTCCTGAATATGAATTGGCAGGTTATTAAATTGTACACCTTAAGTGTACTGTTTGAATATCCATTGGAATTTCAATGATTCAACAGATAAAATACTTGACATGGTATGAGAATTATGAGCCGAAATGAACGATGTCTTGAAAGAATATAGTATGATGAGCTCATCTATGCTTACTTGATGCATATGTGAACATTTATGTAACTAACTTGTTTCATTGAGTGTATGTGTATAGGTAAATTTTCCAAATTGATGAAAAAGCATGTTATTGAATGCTTAATGTTAATAAATGTAAAGTGGTAAGTTTTAATTCCTATTATACGAACTTACTAAGCATGTAATGCTTATTTAGTTTTATTTTCCCTATTTTATAGTGCTCGAAAGCTCGTGAAGGTTTGAAACCAATTGGAGCATCATCACACTATCCACAAACTTATTTTGGTTATAAATAGTACACTTATTTTGGTATAATGGCATGTAAAGGCTAACTTGGCCATAGATGGCTTAAATATTTTAATTGTAATCTAGCCATTGGAATGGCTAGTAATGGTATGTTTTGGTACTTATAAAGCATAATGTCATGATAAACACTTACGTGTTAAGTATAAATGACCAAATGATGTTCAATGTTTGGGTTAAATAAAGGTTAGAAGTTAAACATGTATGGATGCTATGTTATATCATATTAGATTTTAGAATTTGTTTAAAATCAATACTTGGATTGGTTGGTATTTGGATGTAAGTTTTGGTGCAGGATAATGGTATAATTTTGGGTGAGAAATGAAGCTAGAAATGACTTTATTTTGTCTACATGGGCAGATACACGGCTTGGTACATGGGCGTGTAGTTAGGCCGTGTGTCCCCTACATCTTAAATTCGAGAAACAGAATGCTCAGAATTGAGCACACGAGCGGAGACACAGGTGTGTGTCTTGCTGTGTGAAACCTGTACCTAATTTCGAAAAATTTAATTAACCACACGGCCTAGCACACGAGTGTGTGGCTGGCCGTGTGGCACAAGTCAGAGAGTTACCTAGTTTTGAACACGGCCTACAACGCGGGCATGTTCTAGGGTCACATTGGCGTGTCCCTTGGACCACACGGGCATGTGAACCCTGTAACTTGGAAAATTTTTGAAATTTCACGAAAAATTTTTAGAGTTCTAGATTAAGTCCCGATTCGATTCTAAAGCTCATATAGGGCCTCGAGGGTCTATTTAAGGGACGTTATGAATAATCTCGGAAAATGAACAATAATTGACATGATTATCTGTAAATGTTCTGAAAATTCTGGTAACGTTCCGTAACCCTGTTCCGGCGACAGTTTCGGGTTTGGGGTGTTGCAATACTTAATTATTTTTAATTTTTTCATTAAAATTCACTCCAAAACCTCCCACTATCAAGAAATAAGGTTTATCTGCCTTATTGGCCCTTCCACATTTATTAGTTAAACTATTTGATGATCTAAATGCAATAATTGCTATGTTTGCACCTTTTACAAATTAGTCTTTTTTCTTTAATTAACTAACTAAATGTTAAAATTTCTTAACAAAATTGTAATATGACTTTACTGACTCTATAAATATTATAAAAATAATATTTACGCGTCTATACAACAAAATTTTTGGTCCTAAAACTACTGTTTCGTCACCACTGAAAATTTGGCTATTACACTTTCTCTCGTTGGCAACACCATCCAAGTTTTCTCTTAATTTCTTTTCTCCTTCATATTTCCATCCACATTGATTCCTAGGCAATTGTGGAAAAAGAAGGCAGTTTCCATTCTCACGTCTTGCTAATAATAAGTTGGCTAACCTTTTCTCTCATGTAAAATCTCTGTAATCTCACTTTTTTTTAGGTTTTGTTTAACACCTCTTACCTTCTTTAATAGCCCATATAGATACAAGATGCTATCAAGACAAATGCTTAACACTTACAACTTGTTATTCAATGGAATTAAAGTCTTAATAAAAGTAAATAAAATCATGAAATCAAGTTTGAGGTAATTACGAAGCTTGAAAATATTTTTAAAATAAATTCAAATCAATATTTAGATGTTTGTAGGTGTTGGAAACATAAAACTGTGATCCAGTGAATTAAAATAGCCAAAACACAAGAATTTTTCAATATAGTGGGGCAAGTCTTAAGACTTGGCCTTCTAGTATCTAGATTTAGCCTCAAAGTCTCAATAAGTGACCCATTAACTGTTACTTTTTATCTACTAACTTGTAGTGTTTCAACACCTATAGGTCTAGGTTCCAATACTTAATCCCTTAAAACAAAAATTTACTCTCGAATCACCAATTTTTGATACTTATAAGCAAGGTTCTAAAACCTTGTTTCAAGAGACCGAAACACATATTCAAAAACATCTCCCAATCCTACAAAACACAAGACTCAACATTCAAGCACCAGGAAATCAATTTGAAACAACCTCAAATCATGGCATAAACTTAAATTAACTCTAACAAAACATTCTATAATTATTTACTGTCTTTAGACTAACATTTAAGAATTCAAATTAGGCTCAGACAAGCTCAAATCAAAGGCTAAAGAACAATATAAAATAAGTGCTCAAGCATTCATATCAATCCTTCATACAACCATATCAAGTTAGCCAACCAAATAAGACTCCAAACTTAACAAATCAACATTCAAATCTCAAATACTTAATGACATATGAAACTAGCATATATATAAAAATGTTTGACACCTTAAGTACAAGCCACAAATCACATATACGCTAATTTCATACTTTCAAAGACTTGATGAAGATGTAATGATCTGAGGGTTGACTTGGGCTTCCCGAATCCAAAAGAAAAATCTACGCGTAAAGATAATGACGCGTAAGCATAAATGCTTAGTAAGTCCAAATGGAAATCACTATATTGATCTTACTTTGAGTTGAGCATATAAATTATATAACTCAACATTTGATATATAATAAGCAAAAGTAATAACATGGAAAGGTTAAGATATAGTAACAAGCAAAGCATAAAGGAATTTACATTGTTCCAATGTACTCAACCAATTGATAGATATTCATTTTAACTCCATGTCACAAAGTTCATAATATAGTGATTTGCCACAATTCATTGTGGAAAATTAAGGTCTTTTCGGCACTTAATGAGCTTGTTTTATAGTATTTTTATATGTTTTTATCTCATTTTCAGTTTTTATTACTTTATGTTTAAATTATGCAAAATAAGCGTTTTATGCAATTTTGAGTTATGTAATGACCTAATGGGCCAATACGGGCATAGGGATGATCTAACGATTTTTATCTAATGTGTAAGACACTATTTTCAAGCTTAGAAAACAAAGGGCGACTGCAGTGTCACCTCACCAATGAGTGGTGTTGCAACACCAAACTTCAAAGCCAAAGAACCTAGAATTTGAAGGCAGTGTCGCGACATCGGGCTACGGTTAGAAAAATTAAGCTAGGGTATTTTTGTCCACAAAATGTAACTTAATCTGATTTTTGGGCTATTTAGGAACCCTAATTAGGTATTACTCTAGTTTAGTCTCATTTTAGGAGGCTTTGCCAAGTGAGCCACTTAGTCATTTTTAGGGTTTTACTCTAGTTTTTATATTATTTCAATTTAGTCATTTACATACTTTTTGTTCTTGTTTAACTTGGATTCGATTTCGATCCAAGGTTTTAATTTAATAGTTTTTCGTTCTTTCTTTTTGGATTCCAATTGCAATTAAAATGGTCTTCGTGACTGTTAAAGAGGATTTTTCTTCCAAGCACAAATCGATATAAAAACAAACTTATTTCTTGATTCCCTACTTTTATTGAATTTACTATTGAGAAAAATAAAATAAAATAAAAAATAAAGAACACACAAATTTTACGTGGAAACCCTTTCGGGAAAAAACCACGGGCAGAGGAAAAGAAAATTCACTATGTCGAAAAATTTGAATTCAATACAAGAGGAATAAACTATGTCTATTTATAGGCTTGTAAAGCCATATTCTAGTAGGATTGAAACACCTTATCCTAATCAATATAAAATAGATGAAGTTTAATAAGGTTTAAAAACCTTATTCTAAAATAAAATAAAAGAGTTCTATATGGATTTTACTTTTATTTTATTTTCCATCGTATTTTATTTAAATAAGAATTTGGGTCACTTAATTCTAACAATGTCCACCTTGACACAAATTCTCAATGAACAAGTTCTTCATCGCGAACTTTCAATGAACAAGTTCTCCACCTCTTCCATAAAACCCCTTAAGGGTTTAACTTCAACAATGAACACCAACCAAGTCTAAGCAATGCTCAAACTTGGTTATAGGAAGTGACTTAGTCATCATATCTTCAGGATTTTCATGAGTACTAATTTTGCTCACAACAATATCACCACGAGCAATAATATCACGAACAAAATGATACTGAATATCAATGTGTTTTGTTCTCTCATGAAACATTTGATCTTTTGTAAGAAAGATGACACTCTGACTGTCACTAAATACTGTGCTGATTTGAAGGTCTTCATTGAGTTCACTAAAGAGTCCTTTCAACCAAATAGCTTCTTTACAAGCCTCGGTAATCGCCATGTACTCAGCTTCAGTGGTAGACAAAACAACTGTAGACTGCAAAGTGGCTTTCCAACTGATTGCACAACCTCCGATTGTAAAGACATAACCTGTGAGAGATCTTCTTTTATCAAGGTCTCCAGCAAAATCAGCATCAACATACCTTATGACTCCATCTCTAGTTCTTCCAAACTGTAAGCAAACATCAGTAGTACCTCGTAAGTATCTTAGAATCCATTGAACTGCTTTCCAGTGTTCTTTACCGGGATTTTCCATATATCTTCTAACTGCACTGACTGCATATGATAAATCTGGACGTGAACAAACCATAGCATACATGAGAGATCCCACTACACTAGAGTATGGAACAGTGACATGTACTCAATCTCATCATCTGATTGTGGAGACAAAACTGATGAAAGTCTGAAATGGGCTGCTAAAGGAGTACTAACAGGCTTAGCACTCTGCATATTGAACCTGCAAAGAACTTTCTCAATGTACCCCTTCTAACTTAGGTACAATTTACTTGTTTTTCTATTTCTGAGAATCTCCATTCCAAGTATCTTCTTTGCTGGTCCTAAATCTTTCATCTCAAATACTTAGTTGGGTTTTGACATTTCTTATCTCTCCTTTATCTTTTGCAGTTATGAACATGTCATCAACATAAAGAAGTAGATACACAAAAGAACCATCACTGTTTTTCTTAAAGTAAACACAACTGTCAAAACTACTTCTTTTGAAACCATGAGAAGTCATAAAGGAATCAAACCTCTTGTACCACTGTCTTGGTGACTGTTTCAAACCGTAAAGGGACTTTTTCAAAGAAGCAAACATAATCCTCTTTTTCGAGACTATAAAACCCTCTCGTTGTTGCATGTAAATATCCTCCTCAAGTTCTCCATGCAGAAATGCAGTTTTTACATCTAATTGCTCAAGCTCCAAATCATGCATGGCCACAATACCAAGTAAAGCTCGAATCGAACTATGCTTAACAACTGGAGAGAACACATCTGTGAAGTCCATTCCTGGAATTTGACTGTAACCCTTTGCAATAAGCCTTGCTTTATATCTGGGTTCTTCAACTCCTGGAGTCCATTCTTTCTTTTTAAACACTCATTTACAATGAACAGCCTTTTTACCTTTAGGAAGTTTCACAAGGTTTCATGTTCTATTTTTGTGGAGTGATTCCATCTCTTCTTGCATAGCAAACATCCACTTTTCTGAGTCTTCACAGCTAACCGCCTCAGAATAATTAGATGGCTCTTGATTCGGATCTATATCTTCACCACATTTAAAGCATAAGCAACTAGATCAACCTCAAAGATACTTCATTGGAGGTTTAATTTCTCTTCTAGTTCTGCTTTTTGGCGATAGAGTATTGTGGTAAAGAAACAACTTTATTCTCAATTTTGTTCGGCTTGAGGAGTTGACTCAGATTAATCGATGCTCCACCGCTTTTGATTTTCTTTATTGAAAGAGTCTTTAAGAGATAAGTTAGGTAGCATAGCGCTTTCATCAAAAACAACATCTCTGCTAATCACAACTTTTCTATTTTCAGGACACCATAACTTATACCCTTTTACACCACTTTATAACCAAGAAAACGCATTTAATGGATCTCGGTTCCAATTTTCCATTATCAACATGAGCATACGCAGACACTCAAAAATCTTTAAATCGTAATAATTAGCGGGATTACCGCACCATACCTCTTGTGGAGTCTTTTTCTCAGTGGCAACGGATGGAGATCGGTTGATTAAAAAAATGCAGTAGAGGCTGCTTTTGCCCAAAATGACTTCGATAAGTTGGCATTTGACAACATACATCGAACCTTCTCTATGATCGTTCTGTTCATTCGTTCTGCAACGCCGTTTTGCTGTGGAGTATGACGAACTGTCAAGTGTCTCATGATCCCTTTTGACTTGCACAATCTATTAAACTCATTAGAACAGAACTCTAAGCCATTGTCTGTGCGGAGGTATTTTATCTGTTTTCTCGTCTGTTTTTCTATCATAATTTTCCAAGACTTAAATGCGGAAAACACATCGCTTTTCTGCTTCAGGAAGAACGCCCAAAATTTTCTGGTGAAATCATCAATAAAGGTTAGCATATAATTAGCTCCACCTCTCGAAGGCACTCTGGATGGCCCCCACAGATCAAAATGAATATACTCCAATATTCCTTTCGTGTTATGGATTCTTCTAGTGAATCGAACTCTCTTTTGCTTCCCAAAAACACAGTGCTCACAGAAATTTAGTTTGCAAATTCCTTTCCCATCAAGAAGTCCTCTTTTACTCAATTCTACCATGCCATTCTCACTCATATGCGCTAGGCGCATATGCCAAAGTTTAGTAATATCATCATCTGACAAGGAAGAGGAAGCGACAACTGCATCACCAGTAATAGTAGAACCCTGCAAAACATATAACTTGGAAGTTTTTCTTTGCCCTTTCATCACAACAAGGGAACCTTTGGAAATCTTTAAAATCCCACTTTCAGCTGTATATTTGTACCCTTTTGAATCAAGAGTACTCAACGAAATTAAATTTCTTTTCAATTCTAGAACATGTCATACCTCACTAAGTGTTCTAACAACTCCACCAAACATCTTAACTTTAACTATTCCAACACCTGCGATTTTACACAAAGCATTATTTCCTATCAAAACAACACCTTCAGATACTGTTTCGTAAGTTATAAACCAATCCCGATTGGGACTCATGTGGAAGGTGAAGCCTGAATCAAGTATCCATTCCTCGCTTACTTTAGAATCATTGATAGAAGCAACTAGAAGTTCACCATCGCTGCAATCTTCTACAACATCAGCTTTACCAGAATTTTCTGGTTGTTTTCCCTTTTGATTCGCAGCCTCCCTTTTAATCTTATTTTGTAGCTTATAGCACTCAGATTTAATGTGCCTTTTCTTCTTACAGAAGTTACAAGTTTTACCTCTGTTTGAAGACTTCGATCTACCTTTAGATTTACCACGAGGATTTCGTTCCTGTGTCCTACCACGATCATTATCAGCATTCTGATCTTGTCTCCCACGAACAATGAGACCCTCTCCCTGAGAGTCGGGTTTAACCACAAGATGCTTCATCTTATCATACGAGGTTAAAGAATCATAAACCTCATCAACTGTGAGAGACTCGCGGCTATATAAAATCGTGTCTCTAAAGGTTGAATAAGACGAGGGTAACGAACAAAGTAGAATCAACCCTAGATCTTCCTTATCATACTGAACCTCCATGGCCTCCAAGTTTGAGAGAATTTATTTAAACACTGTTAAGTGTTCGTGTACAAACGTACCTTCCTCCAAACGATGAGCATAAAGACGCTGCTTCATATGCAACTTGCTTGTTAGAGTTTTCGACATACATATTTGTTCTAGCCTCTTCCATAATGCAGCAGTAGTCTTCTCTTTCATCACATCCTGCAAAATTTCGTTTGACAAATGCAGATGTAATTGTGTTAACGCCTTTCGATCCTTACGCTTCTTCTCTTCATCTATTAATGTCGAAGGCATCTTATCTATCCCTAGCAGGGCATCCTCCAGATCTATTTGTGCAAGAACTGCTTGCATCTTAATTTGCCACAACGCAAATCTGGTGTTGCGATCCAACAGCGAAATTTCATACTTCAAAGACGCCATTACCGTGATCGAGATGAATAACCTAGAAGCTCTGATACCAATTTGAGAAAAATAAAATAAAATAAAAAATAAAGAACACACAAATTTTACGTGGAAACCCTTTTGGGAAAAACCCACGGGCAGAGGAGAAGAAAATTCACTATGTCGAAAAATTTGAATTCAATACAAGAGGAATAGACTATGTCTATTTATAGGTTTGTAAAGCCATATTCTAGTAGGATTGAAACACCTTATCCTAATCAATATAAAATAAATGAAGTTTAATAAGGTTTAAAAACCTTATTCTAAAATAAAATAAAAGAGTTCTATGTGGATTTTACTTTTATTTTATTTTCCATCGTATTTTATTTAAATAAGAATTTGGGTCACTTAATTCTAAAAACTATTTTGTATGTTAAATATGAGTTTAGTGATTATTGCATTTAAATCCATGCATAGCTAATTTCCTTAGGGAGATTAACGAACGAATGTGTGACTAATTAACCAATGAATAATGGTTTAAATCCGAGTTAGTTGGTTTAAATTATTTGCGATTAAACCCTAGGTAGTGACGCCTCTAGGAAATAATTTAAGATAAACGAGATCGAGAGATAAGTTTACTAAGTAAATCATAATTTATCCTGGTCAAGAAAGTGAGGTCGATAGGTAAGTGTGTATTGGTCGATTAGTTAATTAGTTAGAGTGTGAGAGGTAATATCTGATTAATCAATAGCTTGTTTTATTAGGAGCACAGAAGTGAGTTAATCCCCTGCTTGTTTTATTGGATTTGTTTCAATTGCTAATTGGTTGATTTTAGTTTTAGATAATTTTATGTTAGTTTAATTAATTCATTTTAATTCAAATTTCATAATATAATTTTAAGTTAGTACTATTCAGCCCTATTTGTGTAGAGAGTTAATTTAGGTTTAATTAACCTCCTTTGGGTACGATCCTAAGAATGCTTCCCGGAGTGTTTTGTTGTAACATTCTTAACTATATTACAAATTGACCCGTATACTTGCGGACACCGCTGCTTAATTTGATATCTTTTTGTTGCAGTATTTCCAGTCCAGATGTTCGCACGTCTTGTGGTCACATAGCTTAAATTCAAATAAATTTAGAGAAATTGAAATTCTCACTCTAGAATATGTACAGAATTCTTGGAAATATAGTATGGTAAATCACAAAATTTTAGGGTGTTAAATTTTGCCTCCATTTTCAAAGTACCTCTTGCATTTCTTTCTTTTCTTTTTTTTTATTATAAAATAGTCTAGGTATTTTACTTTCAATTATTTTTTATTAATTCTATTAATTTTTTCAGAAACAATACATGGAAATTTATTGTTGAATTTTATTCCAAGTTCTAGGTAAGTATTTCTTTGATGCTTTTGTTTTAGGCTCCTAGTGGAATTGAGTGGTGTAGTAATTTTGATGTCATTATTTAGTGCTATAACTTTTTCCTTATTCACTTCATTTTTATCTTTTAATTATCAAAGTTATTGGTGTTTTTCAGAATGCAATCTTTGTTGAGTTCTTTTTTTTTTGTATTTATTCTTTAGCTTATTGTAGCGGCTTCTTAGTTGCATTATAGTTGTATATTAGCATCCTGGTTCCTAAATAGCTATTTATTGATTCATTATTTGTGCCTTTCTCATTTCAAAGGAAGAAAATTTGCCCTCTTGTGTTTAAGATTTTAGTTTTCTCCTTATTAAGTAAATAGAATGTTATACAAATAGTTTGTTTAGGTATATGCTTTTGAAGTTGAGTTGCCAAATAGGCACATTAGAACTAGAAGCCATTTTGGTTGATCATTATAATGAATATCATTGTATGTAGCTTATTGTTAGTTTCCTTTCTTTAGTACAGAAGTATTAGATTGTAGGCCTTAGTATGGTTTATGTTTATTTATCAAATTGTGGCTAAAATGGGGAATGGTTAAATTCATAGTTTAAGAGACCTGTTCTCTAATGAAACTATTTAAGATTGAGTTGGGATTGTTTTATATAAACACAATGAGTTTCTTTTATCATAGTACCTTATTAGAGTGAAAAACTTAGAAAAGGTAAAAGAGTTGTAATGTTTTTAAAACCTCTCGAGTCATGAATAGTGTTAATTCAAGAATATACTTATTAGAATTTTTGAAAAAAATAAATAGAAATTACCAGTATTAGTAGATAAGGTAGTTGGATACAGAAGGGAATTGAAAAGACTCATGTGTCGAGAGAAATAAATCAGGGGTATTGACTAAATCGTAAGAGTGCGGAAAGTGTAGGGATAGAAGTATGGAAATTAGAAATATGGAAGGATCAAATTGAATTGGAGGGAAAAAGAAAGAATAATAGTGTAATTTTACCAAAGGTGTATAGTGACTTAAGGTAGGAATTGTAGGTATTTTCTATGGGTAAAATGGTTTTTCCTAATTAGACAATTATGAGAAAAATCTTATGTATGTAAACAAAATCTCACACTTGGATTAAATTGGAAATTGAGAATGAATGTCCACTATTGGATTAAAATAGTGATAAATAGATTTTTATATTATATTTTAATAGTTAATTTATTAAATTAATAAGATACTTTGATGGAAAAGTGTAGAAAACTCATTCATCTTCCTTACCATTTGATGCCACCTTTTGGTATTTTCCACTATTTTTAACCAAACCAAGCTTGAAAACTTAAAAATTTTCCATAGCTGTAACAACCTAGTTTTAGTTAAATCAAAATTGTGGTTTTGAAACCACAAATCCGAGGTTGAAAAATTATTTTAATATTATTTTTGGTGTTTACAGCATGTGATTATATATGTGTGAAAGTTTCGTGAAATAATTTTATCGTTTAAGTGGTTAATTTGAGAAAAGGACTAAATCGCGTAAAATGCAAAAGTTGCATTCTATTTGATAAAGGTGTCTAATTGCTATGGCTTATTAAATGAAACGTCCTTATATTTTTATTAGACCATTGAAAGTGGAAATTTTAACAAATGGTGTAACACCCCTCACCCGAGTCCAAGGCCGGGATAGAGTACGAGGCATTACTGAACTTAAATACAAACAATCATGTAAAAACCAGGCCATGAAATTTCATTTAGATTCAAATTAATCATAAGCTTGCATATTGTCCCTTACTTGGGTTTACGAAGCCCAAAACATACATTGGGAGAGGTCCGTGACTAACCAAGAACCTTGGAAAGTTTTGAGAAAAACTTAGAAAATTCTTCCGTGAAACAGGGTTACACGCCCATGTGGACATAGGGGCACGCCCGTGTCCTCAGGCCGTGTAACTCTCTATTTATGATGTCAGCAAACAAATTGAACCATGCGGCCAAGCCACACGCTCGTGTGTTAGGGCCGTTTTTCCTCACACGTTTGAGTTACACGGCCGTGTCTCAGCCCGTTGGCCAACACTTAGGCTATTTTCGAAGCTTTTATGTTACCCTTAATCTTTTACATCTATATACACATGAAGGACACATATCATTAAGCCATTTCAATGATTTAGCATCCCATAATAAGACACATTCACAAGCATTAGAACATAGCATAGATAGATAGGTTCACAACAATGATCCATATGAGCCACACCTCTTAGCCATATACAAATAACTCAATATAGACCAATACATTCAGCTAAGCATAATTACACATATATATAAAAAAAAAAACAAGGCCCTATACATGCCACTCACTTGAAAACGCTTAATATATATATCAATATTCCAAAGGTGATGACTTGATAGTGTGGTGCTGCCTTTGACGATCTCTAATCCCGAGCTAACCTATCAACACTAAAGAAAAAGAAAGGAAGGGAGTAAGCTTTATGGCTTAGTAAGACCATACGAAATTAATAAGAAATTTATCAACTTGCTTCTCAAGGTAATACCACTATATTTGCACTTTTGCTTGTGGTCAAGTCAAGTTATTTTCTCGAGTTATAGTCACTAATTTATTTATATATTGAGATACAAAACTCCAAATTAAGATCTGACAATTTTCCCTGATACTAGACTCACATATCTTTTTACCATAAAATTTTTAGAATTTTTGGTCTAGCCAATAAGTACAGTTTATTCTTTAAATTTACCCCTATTTCGTTGTCTGACATTTCTGACCCCTCTTCACTAAAAATTAATTATCTCCTCGTGTGGGATTCAGATGATATTCACTTTTGTTTATTTTAAAAATAGACTATTAAGGATTCTAAGAATATAAATTATAACCCATAATTATTTTTTAATTTTTAATGATTTTCCAAAATCAGAAAAGGGGATTTCGAAATCTTTCTGACTCTATCTCACAATAATTCAAATATCTCATAATATGAACTTCTTTTTCTTAAACTGTTTCTTGTATATGAAACTAGACTCAATAAGATTTAATTTCATATTTTCAAAGTCAGACTGCTGCTGCTGTCCAAAATTGTTTTAATGCTAATTTTACCCTTTCATAATTATCTTTAAATAGGCTTTTATGCCAATCAATTTCTCTTTTCATATTCATTAGGCCACAAGATGAAGGGATTAACATATCATTTCACAATTTAGTTCGACCTAAAAGCCTCACACATAATCCTCCATCAAATTTACCCCATATTCATACACCATAGGTATCGACCTAATATTTACAAGGTTGTCACAAAGTCATTCTCATAGGTATGACTTACTCATTTACATTCTTACCAAAAGTCCAATATACATCAAGCTCATCACTCATGAATTTTTAGTACATACCTGTACCCTTTCAACATGATTATAAACATAGCTTACTCATTTTCATTCCTTACTAATCATACAACATAAATGGAACACGCATTTCATGAATTTCATGTAAGTACCTGTACCACTCCCAACATGGTCATAACCTCTCTTATTCTGACATAAACCATACATTTCCCGTTGAACCATTTGGAATACTACAGGATATTTAATAAGCCTCAAGCATAGGGTAAGGTTTCGACGCCATGTCCTAAACATGGTCTTACACTGGCTCACACATCAAAGTCGATTACTCCCAGACATGTTCTTACACTGACTTTCGTATATCGAGGCCGATGCCATGTCCCAGACATGGTCTTACACTGGCCCTCATCTATTGGTGCTGATGCCATGTCCCAGACATGGTCTTACACTGGCTCTCATCTATCGGTGCCGATGTCATGTCCCAAACATGGTCTTACACTGAAACATATCAAGCCGATGCCATGTCCCAGACATGGTCTTACATTAGCTCTCATATATCCCTAGCATTATGGCATGAATATCAGATCTATTCCTACAGTTCAACTAGGAGTTTCCTGTATTAATCTCATCATACATTACTCATAGCCACATTCCAACATTTTATGCAAAATCAATCATTAAATGCATAGTAATGATAAATTTGTAACATTTACACACATCTTACTCGTTTCAATGGAATATCATATTCCATCAAATTTCCAATGTATTCAATCATCACATAAATGTTATTAACATTTGACATCACTTTCTCATGCTCAATATCATCAAGATAGATTTCAAGTATATTAACAATAACATGGATAATATGTTTATTTAGTCACACGGACTTACCTTAAATGCAAAAACGACTAATTATTCCCTTTTTGTCCTAAGCACATACTTTCTCAATTTAAGCACGAATCTCGATTTTCTTGATCTAAAATAGTAAAATTTACTCATTTAATCATCATATTAAATTAAACGGTCCACAATTCATATTTTGGCAAAATGACCATTTTGACCCTAGACTTTCACAAAAATTATGATTTTGCCCCTAGGCTCGTAAAATGATTTTTATCAAATTTCCTCATTAACCAAGCCCAGCCCAACCTTTATTACTCTTGTAGTAATTCAAAATTCCAATTATTTTGCACAATTCCCATCCATTTAATAAACTTTACAAAATGGTCCATATTAGGTGTTTTCATGAAAATCTTTTCACGAAAGTTATTTATTTTACAACCATGACTCGTTTTCTTCCATAAAGTCTCAGCTAACAACATAATTACTCTCATGGAAAAACCCTGGACTTTCAACCATTTTGCAAAATAGTCCCCTATTAGCTAGCCTTTGCTAAAAGGGTCCTAAAAGTACAAAAATCATCAAGAAAAGCAATCAAAATCACTTACTTGTAAGGGATATAAGTTGCTGATTTTTTTGAGCCTTCAAAACCCCCTCTTTGCTGATATTTTCGGTGGAGAAGAAGAATGGTAAAACGGTGAAGTCCTTTTGTTTTATTTTATCTTATTTCTATTCAAAATTAGCTACCAACTTCACCTAATATTGACATTTCTATTCTTCTTTGTCCCTATGGCCGACCATGCCATTACTAAAGGCCTATTTGCTCTTTAAAGGCCCTTAATTTTGGTTTTCTAGCTATTTGACATCTTTATCTAATGAAATAAAACTTTTGTCCCTTATGCGATTTAGTCATTTTTCTCAATTATGCTCACAAACACTAAAATTAATTCACCAAAATTTTCAAGTACCCATATAATCATGCTATAACACCAAAATAATATTAAAAATAATTTCTCGACCATCGAATTTGTGGTCCCAAAACCACTGATCTGACTAAGCCCAAAATCGGCCTGTTATAAATGGGCTTGTATTAGGTGATTTCATAATGGTTTCATTAAGGGTAAATTAGTAAAAATGTTAATTAACATAACATAAATAAAATAAAAGCCATAATTTTGAGTTATCATCTTTGTTCTAGCCAAAAATTAGAGGAAAAAGAAAGCCATTTAGGGTTTTTGATATTCGACCAACACTAAGCTTGATTAAGGTACGATTTTAGCTCAGTTTTTGATGATTTCTATGTTTTTGTGATCGTTGCTTCATGTTCTAGCTAGCCCATGTCTTAATTTTTGAAACTGTTAAAGATTTTGAAAGTTGACGTTAATGAATTCATGTTTTTTTGGATGTTTGATGATGAAATATGAAAGCTTGGTGTTTGATATACATGTTTTGTAAAGTGATTTTGAGTAAAAATGCATATTAGGGATTAAATTAAGAAAGGTGTAAATTGAGGGGTTAAATTGTAAAATAAATGAAAAATATGGGCTGCTAGGGACCTATAGAGAATTCGACTAAGCATGGGTCTTATTGAATTTTGTGAATTTGGTGTATTTATGAAATAAGGACTAAATTGTAAAAAATGTGAAAGATTAGGGCCAAAGTGTAAATTGGCTTAAATATGTTTTTGTGGAGGAAATTGATTGAGTTGGTGATTAAATGAATTAATTTTGAATGTATATAGATCAAGAATGAAAGAAATCAGATTTAGATAAAGGGAAGTCGAAAGTTATCGAATAGTCGATCCGGTCCCTCTATTCCGACTACGAGGTAAGTTCATATGCAAATAAATGTATTTAAATTGAATTATATGTGTTTACTTGCCATTGAATTATTATGAACGTTGAAAGAACAATTACAAGAAAGAATCGACAGAGTTACGACATCTGAAAGTTCCGTACGAACCTTAGGAATAGTATAGGATACGAATGTCATGACATCAGGTTACCGAGATGAGATTACATGTAAGACCATGTCTGGGACATTGGCATCATTAATCGATTACATGTAAGATACTTTCTGGGACAGTGGCATCGATATGTGATAACATGTAAGACCATATCTGGGATATGGCATTGTACGAGCTATATGTGATTGCTGAGTATCCTTAATGATTCTGAACCGTTCAACGGGCAAAGTCAAGTTGAGAAAGAATATGTGAATGAGCTAAGTGACCCAGGTACATACGAAATTCATACGAGTATTGAAAAGGGGAAATATTTGATGAACTCGATTAAGAAATTGAATATATGTTCAATGAGAAAGGTTTGTGAATTTGAATGTGATTAGCTATGTTTAGCATATTTGAATTGCTATGTAAATATTCATTGTTGACTTTATTTGTATATGGCTTACTAAGCTTTTAAAGCTTACTCTGTTTAATTTTCACTGTTTTATAGATTATCGAAGCTACTCGGACTTGGGGATCGTCGGGAAAACGTCATCATGCTATCGACCATCTTGTTGGTACTTTTGGAGCTTTGTATATATTGTATATGGCATGTATAGGCTAGTGTCATCTTGGTGTGTTTTGAGTTATGATATTAGCCATGAGATTTGGCTTGTAAATGTTGGTATGTATGGCCATTTAAGTTGGCTTGAATTGTGTTTGATAAATGATATATGTGATGTATTTAATACCTATGTGTTGGCTTGTTTGGTATGGTTATATGATTTCTCTTTTGGATAGTTGTAAGTTGGTGTATTATTGCTTTGAAGTTGGTATATTATGGTTTAATTTTGAGGTGATGATATTGTGTGTTTTGGTGGCATAAAATAGATGATAAGTTGATGAGGAAATGCAGTTAGAACTTATGTAAGTTTTTGATGATTTTGGTATATTGATATGGTATGTTTTTGAATATGGAATTGAGTAGTTGAAATGGTTGTGGATAGATGGCATGATATGTGTATGAATTGGCATGTTTTGACTGCTTATATATGTAATGAACTAGTATTATTTTGGTTACTTTGTGTGCATGAAAGAAGGGTGGCAAATTGACTTTACAAATGGCCTATTTTTGTCCACACGGGCAGAGACACAGGCGTGTGTCTCAGCCGTGCACGACACAGGGTTATGCTATACAGCAGTGTGTCCCTGGGGTACCCTTTCGAATTAAGGCAGTATACTCTATAATTTTGACACGGTCTAGACACACGAGCATGTCTACTGGCCGTGTGTGACACAAGGGCTGGCATATGGGCGTGTGGCTGGCTGTGTGTCCCAAGTTAGTAACCCCTCTAGTTTTCCCACGGCCAAGGACACGGACGTGTCTCCGACCGTGTGGTTCAAGTCAGTATGTATGCCCTGTTATCATACGGCCTGTGACACTTGCGTGTCTGGTGACCGTGTGAGGCACACGGTGTGACAACCCGAATTAGGGCCTAATCAGAATAGTGGTTTCGTGACCACAAATCCTAGATAAAAATAATTGTTTTATAATTATTTTGGGGTTTATGATATGATTTCATGATTTCGTGAAAATTTCGTGATGAAATTCTATGCATTGAGCGCTTAAGTTGAGATTAGGGACTAAACCGAATAAATTGTAAAACTCGTGTTTTAGAAGTTTGTAGTATGAAATTGTTTTGGGATATTAACTAGGAGGTCTTAAATAGCAATTTGACCCATTCCTAAGTTATGGACAAAAGTTGGACAAGGAGGGAATTTTTGGAAAGTTTAGTAGTAAGGGCATTTTGGTCATTTGTATATTAAATGAAATAAAATGGGAAAAATAACACAAAATTGGTCATCATCTTCACTAGTTGCTGTCGAAATTTGCTCTCCTCCATAGCTAGGGTTTCTTCAATTTTCAAGCTTCATAGTAAGTGATTTCAAGCCCCGTTTTTAATGTTCTTCACATTTTTGAAATCCTCGTAGCTCGGTTTACTTATTTCTACCATATTTCGAGTTAGGGTGTATGTTTAAAAATTTACCCATGAATGATAGGCATGTATTGTGTTGTTTGATGGTAGAATATGAATGTTTGAAGTTAGGAGAACGATCTTTTCTAAGCGATTTTTAACGAAAACGAGCAAAACGACATAATTGATAAAAATACCTATTGTTCATAACTATGTGTTAGAGTGAGAATTTGATGTTGCCATAGAAGAGAAAAATGATCAGTAGGTCATTAAACATAGGAATAAGGGCTGAAATTAAATTTCCGAGCCTTGGGGCAAAATCATAATTTTGTAAAAGTTAGGGGGCAAAAATGTAATTTTTTTATAATGTGATTTTTGGATTAAAATAAATAGTTCGAGTGTTAAATGAACTAAATATGTTGTTATAGATCAAGAAAAGCCTGGAATCGACCTCGAATGGGGGAAGGAGAAAGTTTTGGACTAAATTGCAAAATTCCCGTATTTTGCACCGAGGTAAGTTTGTACGTAAATAATACATTAATTTCATTTACATTCTTATATTTCAGGCTATTATATATATTAGATGATGTTGAAGTATAAATCGACTATTGGAAGAATGGAAATAAGTAATAGAGAGAGATCCCGGTTGAACATTCGGAAAGATCGAATAAAATAGAGGGGGTGTTGCTAGGTCACATGTATGGTGCCGAGTGCACATCATGTGTACAAGAAAGCTACGGGATACTATGTAGTAGCTAGGTCACATGTGTGATACGGGATGTATCCCATGTAGACAAGAGAGCTACGTGAGAGATAAATGTAGCTAGGTCGCATGCGTGATTCCAAGTGAAGGACACCATGTAGACAAGAGAGCTACGAGACAAATCGGCTAGGTTGCATGAGTGGTACTAAGTGTTCACCATGTGTACAAGAGAGCCAATTAAATGAAATATGATGGTGGGGTGTGTCTTTGAAACCATCAAGTATCGAGGATTAATCCGAATTGTTCAACGGGATGGTTTTGTGGTGACATTGTAGTCATAGGCCTATACTTGTGATGTATGAAATGTAGTGAAAATGGTTTGTGATATATATATATATATATATATATATATATATAAGTTAAAATGAGGTTAGTACAAAGAATGTGTGAAAGAGTGAAATTAGCATTAAAACTGTTTTGGACAGTATCAGTGACGTGATTTTTAAAAAATCAACAAAAATAGAAGGAATTTAATTAGAGGTTGAATGAGATGTGAAATTAAATATTAATGAGTCTATTTTCATATAAAAGAAACAGATAAAGTAAAGGAATTCTATATTTTGAGATATTTACAATTGTGTGTGACTTGCTCAGAATGACTATGTGATCCCCTATTCCAAATTTGAAAAATCATTACAAATTGTACAAAACAAATTAAGAAATATAGTTTATATGCCTAAATTCCTTATTGAGTTTAGGTTTAAACTAAATAGGTTTAATGGTTATTTGAATTGTGTACTGAGAGAAATTAAATTCGTAGTGAACAGAGGTCAGATCAGTTGAGCTGTGTAACAGGGGAAACTTTAACTAATAAACTGTACTAATTGGCTGAACAGAAAAATTCTAGAAAGAAATTAGTAAGAAGTTTTATGAGTCTAGATTTAGGGAAATTTTACGGATTTGAATTTCGAGTTTTGTAACTCGAGTTATGATTTATTTAGTGATCATGACGCAAGAGGGACAGTTTGATCAAATCGGAGTAAATAGTAAAAAAATTAAAAATATGATATAATTGAGTTATGTTGTAAACATATTAGATTCCTTATCTGTTATTTATATACTTACTTGCTAAGCTATAACCTTACTTTCTTTTCTCTCCTTTGTCTTATAGTGTCATTCAGCTAGCACAGGAGTTAGAGATCGTTGAAGATCCGCCCGCACTATCAATACTCTTGGTATCTGAACTCAACATTTTGAAATATGGCATGTATAGCAGACTTAGTTATTTTGTTACGTGTCATAATTGTCTAGGTTTAAAATACTACTTATAGTATCAAACTAATCATTTTGTACGAAGCCTTTGAAATTGGTTTGTATTGTTAATGGCATATGTTATAATGATTCATGATCAAATTGCACGTCATATTTTTGTTGGGTTTTATTTAATAGTATATACTATAATTTGTTAATACCTCGTACCCTATTCCGGTGACGGATACGGGTAAGGGGTGTTACACACGGCCTGTTCACGCAGGCGTGTGACCCTTAAATGTATGAAAATTTTCTAAGTTTCTTAAAGTTTGCAAATATTATCGGTTTAGTCCTAAAGCACTTCTAAGAATGTTTTAAGGTCTCATAAGGCCTTATAAGGGACAATGTGGATGATTTGAATGGGTTTTATATATTAATGCATAAATGTATATGTTATGTTTGTAAACGATGTGTATTGATTAGTAATGCCTCGTAACCCTATTTCGACGACAGATACGGGTTAGGGGGTGTTACAATAGCTTTTTAATAAAATCGATAGAGAAACCTCATAGTGAGCTTAGTTTCATGTAAAGACAAGTGATGTTCATCTTGAAGGAGAGAGAAAATCTAAGATAGGGTTTGGTGTAAGAGATTAAGGTAAGAATGATGAGATTTTATCATGAATTTCATATTTGTTTCATCAAAAGTGCATGGAAATGATATGTGATCATTGTTTTGATATAAAATCTTATGTATGTGTGATATTTTAATGAAGAGAAAAAGAAGAAAGGTGATTAACAAGGTCTTGATTAGGGGAAAGAAGTAGCAAAAGAGTGAAGAATGAGGAAGAAATCTCACCCAAGCTTTTGTTGTGTAAGTACTTCAAGAGTTTTACTTAACTTAAACCTAAGTGTAAACTACATTATAATTTTTTCTAATATTTATATGATTAATTTATATATGAATATGTTAATATTTATTAAGAAATTGATCAAAGATTAGTGATGATATGAATTGAATTTTAATTACCAACTGAATAGGTTAAGTGTAAGGAAATTGTAGGAATAAATTGTAAAGTATTTAAAATTCACCATGTGAATTAAAATATTGTGCTAATATTTTTAAATGAAGTGTTATATGAACATGAATTAAATTTGAAGTGATATTGTAATGTTTACTAAAGTGATTACTGAATTTCATGATAAAATGATTAAATTGAAAAGAGTTTAAAGTTTAATATATTATTATTTGATAAGTAAATGTAATGACAATGAATTTGTAAATACCCATGTAGGCAATTTTTGAACTAGTTGGATATAAATGATATGTCATTAGGAAACTTTAAGCACTCTAATGATAGTGGCACTTCGATGTAATACAGTGGTAATGCATTTTAATGCACAGTGATAGTGGCACTTCAGTGCATTTCAATAGAATCACATTTTTGCTAGTGATCTTAGTGTTACTTTTTCATATTTTGCTTGTTTAGTTGAGTCTACTACGGGCTAAAAAAAGAATAATGAAATCGGTAGTGAATTGATAAGTGAGATGTGGTAAGAATGTATGCGAAAATATATACATTTAATGTTATTTTATTTCAATTCATCATGTTATGTTTAATGTATTTATATGCTAAATTCTATTGAGGCAAATGTAAGTTTAACTCTTGATTTAATGTAAGTTTAACTCTTGATTTACTTATTAAGTTACAATGTCACATAACATATTATTTTCTAACATGTAGGAAAAGGTTCGATTTGATGCTCTTGATCGAAGATTTCATCCTCAATTAATCTCATCACATCAAAAAGCTCGAAAAAGAATGTGAAACTAATCTTTTGGTATTATTTTATGGCATGTACATTGGTTTGCTTAAGGTATATATGTGTGTAAAAACTAGTGAAAGTACTTGGTGAAGCTTTAATATTTTGAGGGCCTAGTGGATTCTTTGAGAACATGATGAATTACATGCTATTTTGAAGTTTTTTTTATGGTATTAAATGATTTGGAAATTTATGGAAACGTTTCGTATTGATTTCCGTATGAAATGAAATGATTTAGGTTTGTTATGAGCATCCTTACACCCCGAGTACGATACGTAAAGGTCTGGTATTGATACTTGATAGATAGGATGGTCAAATATACAATAAAATTTGCAGGGTACTGATACCTAGCCTATAGGTAACAATACCTTTTTCTCATACCACCATATTTTCATTGTTATGCCTATAAAAAGGTCCCGAACAACCTCTGATTGCAGCTAAATTGTAGGGAATGACTGGGAATGGTATAAAATGACTTAAATGAGTTTAATATGATTAAAATGAAGTGAAAAAGTGAAATCAAAGATAAAGTGACTCAGTGCCCAAATGTGGCATTTGTTGCTTAGGTTATCGGTTAATTCGAGTAAGGGGTGTTACAAGAGCATTGTTGATGAATTGAAGAAATATTAGTGAGCCTTATTGTGCATTGATCCCCTCAAATGTTTTCCAAAATCTATTTGATTTGAGCACCATTTATTCTCAAATTATTTAAGTTCTTCTAAAGTTGAAACCCCTAGCCCTATACCAATTATTTTGCTATTATCTCGTGCTAGAGGTGAGAAGGCTTCCACAGTAGTATCCAATGTAATGGTTTTTTTTTTTTGTGTTGTATCTTTTCTCTTAGAATTCTTTTCCTTAAGGATTTTTTTACAAAGAAGATTTGTTGATATTAGAATTTTATTACTTCTTTTTTCTAATTATGCTACAATAAAGCTTCTATTTGCTCTTTCATTTTTTTTAAAACTTTATTTGAAGTTGTCAATACTAGACCTGTTCATGAGGTTGGGCTACCTGCCCAAACCCGAGCGTTTGCCCGAAATTTGGGAGGGTTTGGGCAAAAATATTAAGACAAAAAATGGGCTTGGTAAAAAAATAAGCCCATTTAAAATATGGCTCGGGCTTAAATATTCAAAGGGCCGACCTGACTTTTTTTATGTTTATAATACTTTATAGGCATAATTGCAAAAAAAAAAAAACCCTCAATGTTTGGGGGTTTTGGTTTCGTGCCCTTAACCTTTTTATTTTTTGATTGACACCCTCAACATTACGATTTTTTTAAGAAATCAGCTCAGTTTTAACGGTCAACATGAGTTGACCGTTAATCAAATTGTAGGTCAACATAATAGCTCATGTGGCATGCCACATAAGTGCACTACTTCATAGATGATGTCATTCTATTTAACAAAAATTTTCTCTCATTTTCTCTCTTTCCAAACACCATTTTGATGTCTGTAAATGAATTAGAGAGTAAAAAAATGTTGATATTCAATAGAAAAAAATAGACAAATACAAGTGATTTATACATTCAAGAGATGACATGGTTATGTATACATACCTTCCATAGGCCATCATTGAGATAATGCATGTTGTCTACCCCAATTCCCTTGTTGATTGCCTTTTTGTAAATGGAAATGAACATACAGTTATTGTAGTTTAACAACATTTAGCTTGGACAGAAATTCTTGTCAGTTTGAAAATAGAAAGTGTGTATAAGGATAAGAACTAAACCCCCAAAAAAGAAACAAAGAATATTTTAAGAGTTATAATTCAATGCTTATACTCTCTTGGATACAAAAAATTTGCTTCTTGTTTGGAAATAGAGTCCAGTGTTAGGTACAAATCCATCGAATTTGATTTGTTAGAATCATAATTCCTTAGTGGTGATTAGGATGATTATATTGATACGTTGAATAAAATTAAAGAATTGATTCATGTATATATCATAATTCCAAGGATGCAGTCTTGCTTTATGAAGATCATTGCTGTGGTAGAGATTAGATACCTATAGAAACAGTTCAGAAGAAGAAAAATGGTGTTTGGCAAGAGAGAAAATGAGAGAAAAAAATGGCAGCCGACAGTGGAAAAAAAATGATTTTAAGTTGAAAGTGTGGTGTAGGTTTACAAAAATTGCACAAAAGCATGATTATAATCACGGTAATGGAGATTCTTGTAGATGAAATGAGACAACCATATGTTTTGAAGAAGAAAAATGGTGTTTGGTAAGAGAAAAAATGAGAGAAAAACTTTGTTAAATAGATGACATCATCTATGATGTTGTGCACTTATGTGGCATGCCACATGGGCTATTATGTTGACCTACAATTTGATTAATAGTAAACTCACGTTGACTGTTAAAACTGGGCTGATTTCTTAAAAAATCGTAATGTTGAAGGTGTCAATCAAAAAATAAAAAGGTCAATGGCACAAAACCAAAAGCCCCCAAGTATTAAGGTTTTTTTTTTTTTTTTTGCAATTATGCCTACTTTATATTATGTTATTTTTATATATTATGTAATTTATAACAAAAAAATCTATACTAAATATATAAACTACTCCAATGTAAACATTAAAATAATGTTAAGATGACTATATAAAAAATTTTAATAAATAAAAATATTAAATTATTGAATATTAAATTAAAATAATATGAATAATTTTAAAAATTTTTAAAAAATATATGGGTGAGCCTAAAATGGGTTTGGGTTAATCTTTTACAAAATGGAAAGGGCTTGGACAAACATAAGGCCTGACCTTAAACCGATCCATGAATACATCTTATCAATACCATGTTGAAACAATTTGCAGGAATAACTTATTGTATGCATTTTGCACTTATCCAACATTTTATTCAAGCTGGATAAACCATTTCTGAAATATTTGTAGTGGTTTCAAATACTTTTAGCATGAAAGAGGCGACTTTTATTAGTTTTACTCATGAGCATTTTCAAAGTAGCATTAATTTCATAAACTAAAAACATTTGAATAAACATTATTACTTGAAAGTGTATCTGTCATTATTTTCTGTGACACCCGACACTCAATCTGGTCGCTTAATCTGAATGTATGACATCACATCACTTTATTGAAGCAATTCAGACTATTTCAAATAATTTAATCAAACAAATTGACATTAAATTATATACAATTGCAATTATCATTATAATGATGATGATTTAATATTATGTGATTCGATAAATAAATTTACAACTTTGTGTTCGATCAAAAACGGAGTTAAGGTTTGAATCCAAACTCTATTCATAAAATTTTAACATGATTTCTCGAGATAAGGATCACAATGTCTCGAGATAGGCTACAATTTATTTTTAGAAATTTTGTTTCAATGATGACACATCTCAAGTCATTGAAATCCATGTCTCGAGACATGGCTTCTCAAGTTTTGAGACTAAGTCTCCAGACAAACTCCCTATATCATTAATTTAATTTAATAAATCCATATAGTAATTAATTAGACATGTTTAATTGTTTCTTAGTGGAGAATGATGACATGATAGGTCATTAACATTATCATACATATTAATATGGTCTAATTGTTCTCAAATCCTTTGTATACTTACATATTAATGCCCCTTTTTAATGTCTTTTAATCAAACTCCCTTGTTAACCTTGTTTTCCAATTAAGTCCTTGTACTATTTATAAAACTTGATTTGAACTGCTACCTCATTCTTGGTTTCCTTCTTATCTTAGATTTGGGTGATCTCTCCAGCCGGGATTATCTGTATTCGAATAAGGGTTTCCACCCCTATTCCCAACGTAATTTATATCCTCAGCTGGATTTTTGATATAGTGGAAGAGTGATTTGTCTCCCCCATGCATCAACGGTGTAGAAGCAGATTTGATACAGTTGAGTCTACTCACTAACTGTTTATACTTATCGTCCTCTTGGATAGCTTTTGCCGTAGTGGGTTTCTGACCATATGTGAATAATTCAATTGGCCATTAGTTGGAGTTTAGTGCCATATTCTCAATGATCTCATACTGATCCTCATACGTCTTATTCATAAGGCTCCTCTTGCTGCTCCGTCTAATCCAAATCGTGCATTTGCATCCAACCCATTATAAAATACCTACAGTCGCATCCACTTAGGAAATCTTTGGTGCGGGCATTTCAGAATCAACATTTTGAATTGTTTCCATGCCTCATAGAAACTTTTTCCCTCCATCTGTCTAAAAATAACAATCTCTCTTCTTAGTTGCACTACTTTGCTGATTGAAAAAAACTTCTATAAGAACTTTCCAGCAAGTTCATCCCATGTCATGATAGACCCTAGTGCCTAAGAGTCTAACCAAGAAAAGCATTATCAATCAAGGAGAAGGGGAACAACTAAAGATTAATATGTCATCAGTGATCCCATTATACTTAAAAGTATCATAGATTTGATGAAACCATTTTAAATGTTGATTAGGGTCCTCTGTCATAGTGGCCCTAAACTGCAGATCACTCTAGATCATTTGAATCATAGCTGATTTTATCTTGAAATTATTAGTTGCAATTGCCGACCTTGCTATACTTTCTTGAACCATGTCCAAACTTGGTAAGGCATAATCCCTTAATTTTCTTTCATTCCAAGCCATCTGAATATTTGCAGGAAGTTGTGGTGCTGGTAGGTTTCTTCGGGCGTTATTGTTAGTGTCATCAAATAATGGATTTTCACGTGGTACGTTACCATGATAGGCAGTGGATTTTGCATCTATTTTTCCTGCTACTGTTGCTGCTGTCGATGATTCCATCAAATTATTCTCTTTGGCTCTGTGGTTGCTACAATAGGTGTATCTCTATTGTAAGTCATACACTAAACCTAGAAAGAAAAGATTAGTAAAAATAAAATAAAATTGTATTTATAACCGAGAAATTTCCTAATTATTCTTTTACGTGCAAAAATTAAAATAAACCTAGTGATTTTGCCTCCCTAGCAACGACACCAATAACTTGATCGCTTCCGGTCATTCTAACATCCAGAGCGTAAATATTGCAATAAAAATATAGAAAGACAAGGTAGTATCTGCAAGTATATGAGTGGTTGTAATATAGTTTTACAACTAAGTAGGAATGTACTGTAACACCCCATACCCGTAACATACGTCGGGGTGGAGTATGAGGCATTACCTTTACTTGATCTCATGCATACAAACAATCTCATGTCACCAAAACTCGGTCGAAATTAAACATTTTCAATTTCTACTTTAAACTTCGTATTATTGGCCTACGAACCTCAAATCGACCGTTGAAAACCATTTGGGACTATACCGGGCCCTTAAACAAACTATGAAATTTTTTCCTTAAAGCAGGGCACACGCCCGTGTGGAAGGGCAATACGCCAATGTGACCAACTCGACATGGTCGTGCTGATGGCCCGTGTGGTTCACATGGCCTAAGCACCCTGGGACACGCCCGTGTCCCACACTCGTGTAGAATTAATTTCTAATTCACAGCTACAGGGGTTTTCACACGGCCAGACACACGCCCGTGTCATTAGCCCGTGTCCCTCACACGGCAACGACACGCCTGTGTACTAGCCCGTGTGCAAAAACTTGGGGATTTTGTTTGTGACATCAGCATGCTCATAATAGCACACGGCCAAGGCAAATGCCCATGTGATGGGCCGTGTTCTCCACATGGCTGAAACACATGGCCGTGTCTCTTCCCGTGTGTTTATTAACATGCATACTGACTTGAAATTTTTATGTGCAGGGGACACACGACCGGGCCACACGCCCATGGGGCAGACTGTGTGTCATACACGGCCTAGACACACACCTGTGTGCCTACCCGTGTGGACAGTATAAGGCTATTTACCAAGCCTCATTACTATCCTTACATATATAGTTCCATACAACTACCAACCAATATCGAAACAAGTACAACTCCTATAACTAAATCAGCCATAATAGACATTTATTCAACCATGAGAATGCATCTTTTATAAATTCAAAATGAATATTACTATCATTCAAAGCTTAATACAAATTAAAGGGATTCCAACCTAAGCCAACACATTTGGCCAATTCTCAAAGACACAAAATAATAAAGTCTAAGTTCTATACATGCCATATTCAAAAATATAAATCCAACTATACCGAATGCTTCGGTTGATAGTGTGATCGATATCTCTGACTTCTGGAATCCTTGAGCTAGTTTGGCGGCACTGTAAGGAAATGGAAAGGAAAGGGAATAAGCATAAAAGCTTAGTAAGTTGCATATAAGTAGGTACACAACAACAACATTTTATCAATGACCCATATATTCATGATACCAAGTTAGGCATAGGCATAACTTACTCATTACCATCCATACTAGTCGCAAATTGTTCAATGAGCTCATATCTCATACGTACCAATTAGGTACCTGTACCACTCACAACACGGTTATACTTTCCTCATTAGATTAAGAACATAACGTTCACTGTTGAACCATTTGGAACACTACCGGATATTCATTACGCCTTAGATGTGGGTAAGGTGCCGATGCCATGTCCCATACATGGTCTTACGTTGGCTCATATCTCAAGTCGATGCCATGTCCCAGACATGGTCTTACACTAACTATCATCTCGTAGCCAATGCATGTCCTAGACATGTAGTACACTGGTTTACATCTCAAGGCCGATGCATGTCCTAGACATGGTCTTACATTAGCTCTCATAATGTGGCCGATGCATGTCTCAGATATGTCTTACACTAGCCAACAATAACCCATATGTCACGGCATGAATATCTGATTTATTTCCTAGGTTCAAACAATAACTCTACTATCTCTACTATCATCATGCTATCTCAATTCCATAATCAAGCAATTCATGCTATGTTAATTCAAATACAATTCAACACATATATTAGTAATGTAGTTGTATTATTTATATACAACTTACCTCGAATTACAAAATGTGGCAACTAGTCGGTTTAGTCAATTTGCTTGGTTTTGCCCCGGTCTAGATTTGGTTTTGGGAATTCTTGATTTGTGAGTCAACTAAGTAGCTAAAAATTTTGAGCATTTAAACCCCCTTCAATTACTGATTTTCGGTGGTGTATGGGAGAAGAAAAGAAAAGATGACAACTTTTCTTTATTGATTTCCTTGTCTCATGGTCTGCTAAGCTTTCTTTTAAGGGTCTAATTTCCCTTTAAAGACCCCCAATTTTGGTTCTCTAGCTATTTAACACCTTTAGCTATCAATTGAAAACTTTTGCACTTTATGTGATTTAGTCCTTTTTCACAAGTGTGCTCACAAACGTCAAAATTAACTCACCAAATTTTTCATGCACTCCTATAATCATACAATGACTAAAATAATAATAAAATAATTTACTCTACTCTATATTTGGGGTCCCGAGACCACAATTCTGACTAGCCCCAAAATCGGACTGTTACATTTCTCCCACATTAGGGATTTTCGCCCTAAAAATCTTATCGGTGAATAAGTTCGGGTACTGATCTCTCATAGTCTGTTCGGGTTCCCATGTGGCTTCCTCGACTCCATGTCTATGCCACAAAATTTTCACATGTGCTATACTCTTATTTCTCAACGGTTTGACTTCCCGAGCTAAAATCTTGACTGACACTTCACCATAAGTCATGTCCAGATGAATCTCATCCTCGGATGGCGAAATCACATGCAAATGATTTGATCTATTTTGATGTAGCATGGACACATGAAATACATCGTGAGTCTTTTCCAATTCTGGTGGCAAATCTAATTGGTAGGCAACCGCTCCTACTCTCTCAATAACCTCATAAGGCCTATAAAACGAGGACTCAGCTTACGTTTTCTACCAAATCTAAGGACTTTCCTCCACCGGGACACATTCAAAAATACCTTATCATCGACTTAGAATTCAATTTCCTTTTGTCTCAAATCCGCGTAGGATTTCTGTCTATCCGAGGCAACCTTCAAATAGTCACGAATTATTTTAACATTCTCTTCAGTCTCTCTGACTAAATCGACCATGTGAACCTGACCCTCTCTAAGCTCAGTCCAATATAAGGGCATTTGACACTTTCGCCCATACAAAGCCTCATAAGGCACCATTTTCAGACTTGTTCGATAACTGTTATTATAGGTGAATTCAACCAACGGTAGATACTTTTCCCAACTTCCTTGGAACTCAAGGACGTAACACTGTAACATGTCTTCTAATATCTGAATTACTCTCTCTAACTGACTGTCGGCTTGTAGAGGGAAAGCTATGCTAAAACACAACTTTGTTCCCAATGCCTCTTGTAAATTTTTCCAAAACCTCGAGGTAAATCTCATATCTCTGTATCTCTGTCTAAAATAATTGATATGGGCACCTCGTGTAGTCTCACAATCTCAAAAACGTACAAGTCGGCTAATCTCTCAAGGGAGTAATCAGTACGCAGAGTTATGAAGTGTGCCGACTTTGTTAGCTTATCCACAATGACCCAAATAACATCCTTTTTCTTCAAGGTTACTGGCAAACCCGTCAATAAATCCATAGTGATCCAATTCCACTTCCACTTGGGAACCAAAATAGGCTGAAGTACACCCGAAGGTACTTGGTGTTCAGCCTCCACTTGCTAACACACTAGGCACTTAGACACAAACTCTGAAATGTCTCTTTTCATACTCGACCACCAATATATTTTCTTCGAGTTGTTGTACATTTTCACACTACCTGGGTGGACAGACAAATGACCACTATGTGCCTCTCTCAGAATCTTCTGAATAAGCTCATTGTCCTTGGGTAGACAAAATCTGTCTCTAAACATTATGCATCCATCAGTACTAATACGAAAATCTGATTCAATTCCCGACACACACTGAGTTTTCTTGGCTTGCAATTTCTCATCACCTTTCTGAGCTTCACGGATCTCTTTAAGAAATGTCGATCTAGCTCCCAACGCTGCTAGAACCAAACCATCATCAGACAAAGCCATACTAACATTCATTGCTTTCAGCGCAACTAATGATTTTCTACTTAATGCATTGGCAACCACATTCGCTTTTCCCAGGTGGTATTTGATAATCAACTTGTAATCTTTTATTATCTCTAACCATCGTCGTTGCCTTAGGTTCAAGTTCTTTTGGGTCATCAAGTACTTCAGGCTCTTGTGATCAGTGAACACCTGACACTTCTCGCCAGATAGATGGTGTCTCCAAATTTTCAACGCGAACACTATGGCAGGCAACGCTAAATCATGCGTCGGCTAATTTTTCTCATGTGGCTTTAACTGTCTTGAAGCGTAAGCTATGACCTTACCTTCTTGTATAAGCACACACCCTAAACCATTCAAAGAGGCGTCGCTATATACCACAAACTCCTTACCGACTCCGGTTGCACTAACACTGGGGCTTCTGTCAACAAAGCCTTTAATTTCTCGAAACTCTGCTGGCACTTTTCTGTCCATTCAAACTTGACATCCTTTTGCAGCAGCCTTGTCACAGGCATAGCTATCATAGAGAATTTGTTTACGAATCGTCTATAATATTTGGCTAAATCCAAAAAGCTTCGAACCTCAGTTACATTCCTCAGCAATTTCAACTAAAAAATAGCCGAGATCTTGCTTAGGTCAACTTTGAACCCGTCACCCGACACAATGTGCCCTAAAATTCTGACCTCTTTAAGCCAGGATTCACTCTTGCTGAACTTGGCGTAAAGCTACTTATCTCTCAATGTTTGTAACACAGTTCTCAAATGCACCACGTGTTCATTCTCATCTCGCTAGTAATTCAGTATGTCATCAATACAAACCACTACAAACTTGTCCAAATACGGCTGAAAAATGCGGTTTATCAAATCCATAAACACCGCCGGGGCATTAGTCAAACCAAAGGGCATGATGAGGAACTCATAATGCCCGTATATTGTCTGAAAAGCAGTCTTCGGTACATCTTGCTCTTTAACTCTCAACTGATAATAACTAGAGCTCAAGTCCATCTCAGAGAACACCGTGGCTTCCTTCAACTGATTGAATAAATCATCTATCCTTGGAAAAGGATACTTGTTCTTCATAGTTATCTTATTGAGTTGTCCATAGTCGATACAAAACCTCATTGACCCGTCTTTCTTTTTCACAAACAACATTGGTACGCCCCACGGTGAATAACTAGGTCTCGTAAAACCCTTATCTATTAACTATTGCACCTGTACTTTCAACTCTTTCAAGTCTGTTAGGATCATTCTATACGGACCAATAGAAATGGGTATCGTACCGGGGACTAACTCAATTCCAAATTCTATCTCCCTTACTAGAGGCAATCGGGGTAATTCTTCCGGAAACACGTCTGTAAACTCGCCAAGCACTGGCACCAATTCAATCTTTAACTTAGACGCTTGAGTATTCAACACGAAAGCTAAGTAGGACTCATATCTTTTTCTCAAATATTTCTTGGTAGTCAAAGGCGATATTACTACAGACAGATTATCTGACTCATCTGGTCTAACTCGAAGAACATTCCTATTTTCACATTTCAACTCAATTATCTTTTTCCCGCAGTCTATTACAACACTATGAGTAGTCAACCAATCCATTTCAAGGATTACATCAAACGCATTAAACGGTAGTAACATCATGTTCGTCGGAAAACAATGACCTCTAATTGTCAAAGGGCAAGTTCTACATACTTGGTCCACTAGTACATGTCTGCCTAAAGGATTGGAAACTTTTATTACAAATTCAGTGGACTCTACTAGCATACTCATACGAGGTATCAAATCCATACAAATATAAGAGTGAGTAGATCCTGGGTCAATTAAAGAAACAACAGATATTTCATGAATAGAAAAGGTACTCGTGATCACGTCGGGAGACTCTGCCTCTTCCCGAGCTCGTATAGCATAAGTCCTTGCAGGCGCTCTGCCCTTAGACCTTACCATAGCGTCTCTTGGCATGCTTCTACTACTAGCCCCACTTTTTGGGTTCTTCTGTGGCCGACCCCTCAAAGGGGCACTACTGGCTTTCACATATTGTTTTCTCTCTCTCATCCAATTCAGGAACAATCACGGATGAAGTGTTCCAATGATCCACACTTGAAACAGCCCCTTTCATTCCCTCGACTCTTGCCAAAATGACGCCTACCACACTGTGAGCATTCTGGCCTATTTGGCTGAGTGCTACCAACACTTGCGACCAATGTGGTCTAGGCTTTAGAAGTTGTGTTCTGTCGATTCTTGTTCCTATTCGAATACCCTACCGAAGCATTCGATCGGGTAGTGAACTCTCTCGATCTTTTAGATGAGGACTGATGTGATTTCCCTATCTGTCTCTTCTTTGAATCCCGTTACTCAAAAGCTGCTTTCCTCTTTTATTTAATCAACTCTTTGTCCTTACAGGCTCTTTCAACAAGTACTACAAATTCGTGCAGCTCTAAGATGCCGACAAACACTCGGATATATTCATTGAGGCTTTCCTCAAACCTCTTACACATGGTGGCTTCTGTAGATAAGCACTCCCGTGCATACTTGCTAAGCCTCACAAACTCACGTTCATATTCCGTCACTGACATTTGGCCTTGCGTTAGCTATAGGAATTCCCTCCTCTTTTGGTCTATGAATCTTTGGCTAATATACTTTTTTCGGAATTCCTCCTGGAAGAATTCCCACGTGATCCTCTCTTTCGGTACGACAGACACGAGAGTGTTCCATCGCTGATAAGCCAAATCTCGTAGATGCTACACTGCACATTTCACGCACTCTTCAGGTGTGCATGATAGTTCATCAAATACCCTAATGGTATTTTTTAGTCAAAACTCTGTTCTCTCCGGGTCATCATCTATGCTAGCCCAGAATTCTTCAGCCTCTTTTTTTCAAATCTTGTCTATCAGAGGCTTCTCTCTTCTAAACATGTCTGCGCCTTGCAGAGCTATCGGGGTATACTGAAGAATCAGAGGACGTGGGGGAGGTGGAGTGTTCGGATTCACATGAACAAACTCTGTATACCAAGCATCTATCATTCGGAGGTAGGCTTCTCTAGCCCCTCCGCCTTGGCCCATAGTTACGGGTTCACTCTCTACTGGTGTGGTCCCTTCAGCGGGAGCCGGCGCATTAATTTCCATGTCATCTATCGTGGTTCTATCAAGATCCATTTATTACATGAAAATGTAATTTATAATTGTCAGAAATCATCACACTATCATTATACGGTTATGACATGAATAGCTAGATTCGTACTCTCACTAGGTTAGTCCTAGAAACGAATAAACCATAACTCTGATACCACTAAATGTAAAACCCCATACCCATAACCCACGCCAGGGCAGAGTATGAGGCATTACCTTTACTTGATCTCATGCATATAAACAATCTCACGTTAACGAGACTCTATCCAAATTAAACTTTTTTAATTTCTACTTTAAACTTCTTATTATGGGCCTATGAACATCAAATCAACCGTTGAAAACCATTCGGGACTATACCGGGTCCTTAAACAAACTATGAAAATTTTGTCCTTAAAACAGGGCACACACCTGTGTGGAAGGGCAACACGCCCGTGTAACCAACTCGACATGGTCATGCTGATGGCCCATGTGGCTCACACGGCCTAGGCACCCTAGGACATGCCCGTGTCCCACACCCGTGTAGAATTAATTTCTAATTCACAGCTACATGGTCTTTCACACGGACAGACACACAACCGTGTCATTGGCCCGTGTCCTACACACAGCCATGACACGCCTATGTGTAAAAACCTGGGTTTGTGACGTCAGCATGCTCATAATGTCACACGGCCAAGGCACACGCCCGTGTTCTGGGCCATGTTCTCTACACGGCTGAGACACACGGTCATGTCTCTGCCCGTGTGCTTATTACCATGCATACTGACTTGAAATTCGTACGTGTAGGGGACACACGCCCATGGGGCAGATGGGCATACACACACACACTGTGTGCCTACCCGTGTTGGATGATATAAGGCTATTTACCAGGCTTCATTGCCACCCTTATATATATAGTTCCATACAAATACCAACCAATATCGTAACAAGTATAACTCCTAGAACTAAATCAGCCATAATAGATATTCATTCAACCATGAGAATGAATCTTTATAAATTCAAAATGAATATTACTATCATCCAAAGCTTAATACAAATTAAAGGGTTTCCAACCCAAGCCAACACATTTGGCCAATTCTCAAATACACAAAATAATAAAGTCTAAGTCCTATACATGCCATATTCAAAATATAAATCCAATTACCTTTGAATGTTTCGGTTGATAGTGTGATCGATATCTCTGACTTTTGGAATCCTTGAGCTAGTTAGGCGACACTGTAAGGAAATGGAAAGGAAAAGGAGTAAGCATAAAAGCTTAGTAAGTTGCATATAAGTAGGTACGCAACAGCAACATTTTATCAATGACCGACATATTCATGATACCAAGGTAGGCATAGGCATAACTTTCTCATTACCATCTATACTAGTCTCATATTGTTCAATGAGCTCATATCTCATACGTACCAATTAGGTACCTGTACCACTCACAACACGGTTATACTTTCCTCATTAGCTTAAGAACATAACATTCACCGTTGAACCATTTGGAACACTACCGGATATTTATTAAGCCTCAGACATGGGTAAGGTGCTGATGCCATGACCCAGACATGGTCTTACACTGGTTCATATCTCAAGTCGATGCCATGTCCCAAACATGGTCTTACACTGAATATCATCTTGTGGCCGATGCATGTGCCAGACATGTCTTACACTGGCTTACGTCTTGAGGCCGATGCATGTCCCAAACATCTCTTACAGTAGCTCCGTCTCAAGGTCGATGTCATGTCCCAGACATGGTCTTACACTGGCTCTCATAATGTGGCCAATGCATGTCCCAGGCATGTCTTACACTACCCACCAATAACCCATATGTCACAGCATGGATATCCGATTTAGTTCCTAGGTTCAAACAAGAACTCTACTATCTCTATTATCATCATGCTATCTCAATTCGATGATCAAACAATTCATGCTATATTAATTCAAATTCAATTCAACACATACATTAGTAATGTAGTTGTATTATTTATATAGAACTTACCTCAAATTACAAAAATGTGGCAACTAGTTGGTTTAGTCCATTTGTTTCGTTTTGCCCGGCCTAGATTTGGATTTGGCAATTCTTGATTTTTGAGTCAACTAAGTAGCTAAAAATTTTGAACTTTCAAACCCTCTTCAATGGTTAATTTTCGGTGGTGTATGGGAGAAGAAAAGAAAAGATGACAATTTTTCTTTATTTTACTCAATTTGCTAATGCTATCAAAACCTAACACTTTGACTAATTGATTTCCTTGTCTCACGCTTATGCTTTCTTTTAAGGGTCTAATTTCCATTTAAAGACCCCCAATTTTGGTTCTCTAGCTATTTAACACCTTTAGCTATCAATTCAAGACTTTTGCACTTTATGCGATTTTGTCATTTTTCACAATTGTGCTCACAAACGCCAAAATTAACTCAACAAATTTTTCATGCACTCCCATAATCATAGTATAACTCTAAAATAATAATAAAATAATTTACTCGACTTTAGATTTGTGGTCCCAAGACCACTATTCCTACTAGCCCCAAAATCGGGCTGTTACATTTCTCCCCCCTCAGGGATTTTTGCCCTAAAAAATCTTACTGGTGAATAAGTTCGGGTACTGATCTTTTATAGTCTCTTCGGGTTCCCATGTGGCTTCCTCGATTCCATGTCTATGCCACAAAAATTTCACCTGTGCTATACTCTTATTTCTTAACTGTTTGACTTCCCAAGCTAAAACCTTGACCGACACTTCACCATAAGTCATGTTCGGATGAATCTCAACCTCGATGGTGAAATCACATGCAAATGTTTGATCTATTTTGATGTAGCATGAACACATGAAACACATTGTGAATCTTTTCCAATTCGGTGGCAAATCTAATTGGTAGGTAACCGATTCCTACTCTATTAATAACCTCATAAGGCCTTATAAACGAGGACTCACTTTGCCTTTTTACCAAATTTGAGGACTTTCCTCCACGGTGAGACTTTCAAAATACCTTATCATCGACTTGAAATTCAATTTCCTTTCATTTCAAATCCACAGAGGATTTATGTCTATCCGAGGCAGCCTTCAAATAGTCACGAATTACTTTAACTTTCTCTTCGCCTCTCTCGACTAAATCGACCCCATGAACTCCGACCTTCTCTAAGCTCACCCAATATAAGGGCATTTGACATTTTCACCCATACAAAGCCTCATAAGGTGCCATTTTCGACTTGTTCGATAACTATTATTATAAATAAATTCAACCAACGTTAGATAGTTTTCCCAACTTCCTTGGAACTCAAGGACGCAACAGCATTACATGTCTTCTAATATCTGAATTACTCTCTCTAATTGACCGTCGGTTTGCGGATGGAAAGCTGTGCTAAAACTCAACTTTTTTCCCAATGCCTCTTGTAACTTTTTCCAAAACCTTGAGGTAAATTTCAGATCTCTCATCTAAAATAATCGATATAGGCACCTCATGTAGTCTCACAATCTCAGAAACGTACAAGTTGGCTAATCTCTCAAGGGAGTAATCAGTACGCATAGGTATGAAGTGTACCGACTTTGTTAACCTATCCACAATGACCCAAATAGCACCCTTTTTCTTCGAGGTTACTGGCAAAATCGTAAAAAAATCCATAGTGATAATCCCACTTCCACTTGGGAACCAAAATAGGCTAAAGTAGACCAAAGGTACTTGGTGTTCAAATTTCCACTTGCTAACACACTAGGCACTTAGACACAAACTCTGAAATGTCTCTTTTCATACCCGACCACTAATACATTTTCTTTAGGTCGTTGTACATTTTCACACTACATGCGTGGACAGACAAACGACCACTATGTGCCTCTCTCAGAATCTTTTGAATAAGCTCATTTTCTTTGGGTATACAAACTCTGTCTTTAAACATTTTACATCTATCAATACCAATACGAAAATCTGATTCAATTCCCGACTCACACTGAGTTCTCTTGGCTTGCAATTTCTCATCACCTTTCTAAGCTTCACGGATCTCTTGAAGAAATGTCAATCTAGCTCTGAACTCTGCTAGAACTGAACCATCATCGGACAAAGCTATACTGACATTCATTACTTTCAGTGTAAATAATGATTTTCTACTTAATGCATTGGCAACCACGCTCGCTTTTCTCGGTGGTAGTCGATAATCAACTCGTAATCCTTTATTAGCTCTAACCATTGTCATTGCCTTAGGTTCAACTCCTTTAAGTCATCAAGTACTTAAAGCTCTTGTGATCAGTGAACACTCGATACTTCTTGCCATATAGATGGTGTCTCCAAATTTTCAACGTGAATACTATGGCAGCCAACTCTAAATTATGTGTCGGGTAATTTTTCTCATGTGGCTTTAACTGTCTTGAAGTGTAAGCTATGACCTTACCTTCTTGTATAAGCACACACCCCAAACCATTCAAGGAGGCGCCACTATATACCACAAACTCCTTGCCGACTCCGGTTGCACTAACACTGGGGCTTCTGTCAACAAAGCCTTTAATTTCTCGAAACTCACGGCACTTTTCTCATCCATTCAAACTTGACATCCTTTTGCAAAGCACCTTGTCACCGGCGTAGCTATCATAGAGAATTTGTTTATGAATCGTCTATAATATTTGGCTAAACCCAAAAAGCTTCGAACCTCAGTGACATTTCTCGGTGATTTCAATTCAACAATAGTCGAGATCTTGCTTGGGTCAACTCTGATCTCGTCACTCGACACAATGTGCCCTAAAAATCTGACCTCTTTAAGCCAGAATTCACTCTTGCCAAACTTTGCGTAAAGGTTCTTATCTCTCAATGTCTGTAACACAGTTCTCAAATGCTCCACGTGTCCATTCTCATCTTGTGACTAAATCAGTATATCATTAATAAAAACCGCTACGAACTTGTCCAAATACGGCAAAAAAATGCAGTTCATCAAATCCATAAACACCTTCGGGGCATTAGTCAGGCCAAAGGGCATGACGAGGAACTCATAATGCCTGTATCTTGTCTGAAAAGCAGTCTTCGGTACATCTTGCTCTTTAACTCTCAACTGATAATAACCAGACCTCAAGTCTATCTTGGAGAACACCGTGGCTCCCTTCAGCGGATCGAATAAATCATCTATCCTTGGCAAAGGATACTTGTTCTTCATAGTTACCTTATTGAGTTGTCCATAGTCGATACATAACCTCATCGACCCGCTCTTTCTTTTCACAAACAACATTGGTGTGCCCCACGGTGAATAACTAGGTCTCGCAAAACCCTTATCTATTAACTATTGCACCTGTACTTTCAACTCTTTCAACTCTGTTAGGCCATTCTATACGGACCAATAGAAATGAGTGTCGCATCGGGACTAACTTAGTTCAAATTCTATCTCCATTACTAGAGGCAATCGGAAATTCTTTTGGAAACACGTCTATAAACTCACCAACCATCGGTATCGATTCAATCTTTAACTTAGACGCTTGAGTATTCAACACGAAAGATAAGTAGGACTCATGTCTTTTCTCAAGTATTTCTTGGTAGTCAAAGATGATATTACTACGCATAGATTATCCGACTCATCTTGTCATAACTCAAGAACATTCCTATTTTCACATTTCAACTCAATTATCTTTTTCACGCAGACTACTATAACACTATGAGTAGTCAACCAATCCATTCAAGGGTTACATCAAACTCATTAAACGGTAGTAACATCAAGTTAGTTAGAAAACAATGACCTCTAATTGTCAAAGGGCACTACTAGCATACTGTCCGCCTAAAGGATTGGAAACATTACAAATTCAAGGACTCTACTAGGTATCAAATCCATACAAATATAAGAGTGAGTAGATCTTGGGTCAATTAAAGCAACAACAGATATTTCATAAATAGAAAAGGTACTCGTGATCACGCTCGGAGACTCGCCTCTTCCCGAGCTCAGATAGCATAAGTCCTTGCAGCGCCTCTACCCTCGAGACCTCACCATAGCGTCTCTTGCATGCTCCTACTACTAGCCCCACTTTTGGGTTCTTCAGGCCTACCCCTCAAAGGGGTACTACTGGCTTTCGTATCTTATTTTCTCTCTCTCATCCAATTCAAGATAATCACGGATGAAGTGTTCCAATGATCCACACTTGAAACAACCCCTTTCATTTCTTCGAAACTCGCCAAAATGACGCCTATCACACTGCGAGCATTCTGGCCTATTTGGCCGGGTGCTACCAACACTTGCCACTGAAGTGGTATAGGCTTTAGAAGTTGTGTTCTGCCGATTCTTGTTCCTATTCAAATACCCCATCGAATCATTCGATCGAGTAGTGCACTCTCTCACTCTTTTAGATGAGGACTGATGTGATTTCCCCATCTGTCTCTTCTTTGAATCATGCGACTCAAAAGTCACTTTCCTCCTTTCTTTAATCAACTCTTTGTCCTTACGTGCTCTTTCAACAAGTGCTACAAATTCCAGCAGCTCTAAGATGCCGACAAACACTCGGATATATTCATTGAGGTTGCCCTCAAACCTCTTACACATGGTGGCTTCAGAGATACACACTCCGTGCATACATGCTAAGCCTCACAAACTCACGCTCATATTCCGTCACCGACATTTGGCCTTGCTTTAGCTCTAGGAATTCCTTCCTCTTTTGTCTTATGAATCTTTAGCTAATATACTTTTTCCGAATTCCTCCCGGAAGAATTCCCACGTGATCCTCTCTCTCGATTTACGCGACGACACGAGAGTGTTCCACCACCGATAAGCCAAATCCGTAGATGCTACATCGCACATTTCATGCACTCTTCGTGTGCATGATAGTTCATCAAATACCCTAATGGTAATTTTTAGTCAAAACTCGCTTCTCTCCGGTCATCATCTATGTTAGCCTGGAATACTTCACGCTTGTTTTCAAATCTTATCTATCGAGGCTTCTCTTCTAAACATGTTCGCGCTTGCGAGCTATCGGGCATATCAAGGAATCGAGGAGGTCGGGAGGTGGAGTGTTCGATTCACATGAACAAACTCAGATACCAAGCATCTATCATTCGAGGTAGGCTTCTAGCCCCTCCGCATTGGCCCATAGTTACGGGCTCACTCTCTCATCGGTGTGGTCCCTTCAATGAGCCGACGCATTAATTTTTCATGTCATCTATCATGGTTCTATCAAGATCCATTTATTACATGAAAATGTAATTTATAATTGTCGAAATCATCACACTATCATTATACTGCTTATGTCATGAATAGCTAGATTCGTGCTCTCACTAGGTTAGTCCTAGAAACGAATAAACCATAACTCGATACCACTAAATGTAAAACCCCATACCCATAACCCACGCCAGAATGAGTATGAGGCATTACCTTTACTTGATCTCATGCATATAAACAATCTCACGTTAACGAGACTCTATCCAAATTAAACTTTTTAATTTCTACTTTAAACTTCTTATTATGGGCCTATGAACATCAAATCAACCGTTGAAAACCATTTGGGACTATACCGGGTCCTTAAACAAACTATGAAAATTTTGTCCTTAAAACAGGGCACACACCTGTGTGGAAGGGCAACACGCCCGTGTAACCAACTCGACATGGTCATGCTGATGGCCCATGTGGCTCACACGGCCTAGGCACCCTAGGACATGCCCGTGTCCCACACCCGTAGAATTAATTTCTAATTCACACCTACATGGTCTTTCACACGACGCACACACAACCGTGTCATTGGCTCGTGTCCTACACACGCCCATGACACGCCTATGTGTAAAAACCTGGTTTGTGACGTCAAGATGCTCATAATGTCACACGCCAAGGCACACGCCTGTTCTCGGGCCATGTTCTCTACATTTAAGACACACACGGTCATGTCTTTGCCCGTGTGCTTATTACCATGCATACCGACTTGAAATTGTGACGGATGGGGGCCCATGGGGTGACTTGGGCCACACGCCTGAACACAAGCCCATGTGCCTACCCGTGTTGACAAAGATAAGGCTATTTACCAGGCTTCATTGCCACCCTTATATATATAGTTCCATACAAATACCAACCAATATCGTAACAAGTATAACTCCTAGAACTAAATCAGCTATAATAGATATTCATTCAACCATGAGAATGAATCTTTTATAAATTCAAAATGAATATTACTGTCATCCAAAGCTTAATACAAATTAAAAGGTTTCCAACCCAAGCCAACACATTTGGCCAATTCTCAAATACACAAAATAATAAAGTCTAAGTCCTATACATGCCATATTCAAAAATATAAATCCAATTACACTGAATGTTTCGGTTGATAGTGTGATCGATATCTCTGACTTTTGGAATCCTTGAGCTAGTTAGGCGACACTGTAAGGAAATGGAAAGGAAAAGGAGTAAGCATAAAAGCTTAGTAAGTTGCATATAAGTAGGTACGCAACAGCAACATTTTATCAATGACCGACATATTCATGATACCAAGGTAGGCATAGGCATAACTTTCTCATTACCATCTATACTAGTCTCATATTGTTCAATGAGCTCATATCTCATATATACTAATTAGGTACTGTACCACTCACAACACGGTTATACTTTCCTCATTAGCTTAAGAACATAACATTCACCGTTGAACCATTTGGAACACTACCGATATTTATTAAGCCTCGGACATGGGTAAGGTGTCGATGCCATGACCTGCACATGGTCTTACACCGGTTCATATCTCAAGTCGATGCCATGTCCCAAACATGGTCTTACATCAATATCATCTTGTGGTCGATGCATGTGCACATGTCTTACATGTTACGCCTTGAGGCCGATGCATGTCCCAAACATCTCTTACAAGAGTCTGCCTCAAGGTCGATGTCATGTCCTGCATATGGTCTTACATCGCTCTCATAATGTGGCCAATGCATGTCCTGCATGTCTTACACTACCCACCAATAACCCATATGTCACAGCATGGATATCCGATTTAGTTCCTAGGTTCAAACAAGAACTCTACTATCTCTATTATCATCATGCTATCTCAATTCGATGATCAAACAATTCATGCTATATTAATTCAAATTCAATTCAACACATACATTAGTAATGTAGTTGTATTATTTATATAGAACTTACCTCAAATTACAAAAATGTGGCAACTAGTTGGTTTAGTCCATTTGTTTCGTTTTCCCTCGGTCTAGATTTGGATTTGGCAATTCTTGATTTTTGAGTCAACTAAGTAGCTAAAAATTTTGAACTTTCAAACCCTCTTCAATGGTTAATTTTCGGTGGTGTATGGGAGAAGAAAAGAAAAGATGACAATTTTTCTTTATTTTACTCAATTTGCTAATGCTATCAAAACCTAACACTTTGACTAATTGATTTCCTTGTCTCACGGCCGGCTATGCTTTCTTTTAAGGGTCTAATTTCCATTTAAAGACCCCCAATTTTGGTTCTCTAGCTATTTAACAGCCTTAGCTATCAATTCAAGACTTTTGCACTTTATGCGATTTTGTCATTTTTCACAATTGTGCTCACAAACGTCAAAATTAACTCAACAAATTTTTCATGCACTCCCATAATCATAGTATAACTCTAAAATAATAATAAAATAATTTACTCGACTTTAGATTTGTGGTCCCAAGACCACTATTCCTACTAGCCCCAAAATCGGGCTGTTACATTTCTCCCCCCTCAGGGATTTTTGCCCTAAAAAATCTTACTGGTGAATAAGTTCGGGTACTGATCTTTTATAGTCTCTTCGGGTTCCCATGTGGCTTCCTCGATTCCATGTCTATGCCACAAAAATTTCACCTGTGCTATACTCTTATTTCTTAACTGTTTGACTTCCCAAGCTAAAACCTTGACCGGCACTTCACCATAAGTCATGTTCGGATGAATCTCAACCTCAGACGGTGAAATCACATGCGAAAGGTCTGATCTATATCGACGTAGCATGAACACATGAAACACATTGTGAATCTTTTCCAATTCCGGTGGCAAATCTAATTGGTAGGTAACCGATTCGAATCTATTAATAACCTCATAAGGCCTTATAAAACGAGGACTCAGCTTGCCTTTTTTACCAAATTTGAGGACTTTCCTCCACGGTGAGACTTTCAAAAATACCTTATCACCGACTTGAAATTCAATTTCCTTTCATTTCAAATCCGCGTAGGATTTATGTCTATTCGAGGTAGCCTTCAAGCAGTCACGAATTACTTTAACTTTCTCTTCAGTCTCTCTGACTAAGTCGACCCCATGAACCTGACCTTCTCTGAGCTCAGTCCAATATAAGGGCGTTCGACATTTTCACCCATACAAAGCCTCATAAGGTGCCATTTTTAGACTTGTCTGATAACTATTATTATAAATAAATTCAACCAACGTTAGATAGTTTTCCCAACTGCCTTGGAACTCAAGGACGCAACAGCATTACATGTCTTCTAATATCTGAATTACTCTCTCTAATTGACCGTCGGTTTGCGGATGGAAAGCTGTGCTAAAACTCAACTTTTTTCCCAATGCCTCTTGTAACTTTTTCCAAAACCTTGAGGTAAATTTCAGATCCCAGTCTAAAATAATCGATATAGGCACCCCATGTAGTCTCACAATCTCAGAAACGTACAAGTTGGCTAATCTCTCAAGGGAGTAATCAGTACGCATAGGTATGAAGTGTACCGACTTTGTTAACCTATCCACAATGACCCAAATAGCACCCTTTTTCTTCGAGGTTACTGGCAAAATCGTAAAAAAATCCATAGTGATAATCCCACTTCCACTCGGGAACCAAAATAGGCTAAAGTAGACCCGAAGGTACTTGGTGTTCAGCCTTCACTTGCTGACACACTAGGCACTTAGACACAAACTCTGAAATGTCTCTTTTCATACCCGACCACTAATACATTTTCTTTAGGTCGTTGTACATTTTCACACTACATGCGTGGACAGACAAACGACCACTATGTGCCTCTCTCAGAATCTTTTGAATAAGCTCATTTTCTTTGGGTATACAAACTCTGTCTTTAAACATTTTACATCTATCAATACCAATACGAAAATCTGATTCAATTCCCGACTCACACTGAGTTCTCTTGGCTTGCAATTTCTCATCACCTTTCTAAGCTTCACGGATCTCTTGAAGAAATGTCAATCTAGCTCTGAACTCTGCTAGAACTGAACCATCATCGGACAAAGCTATACTGACATTCATTACTTTCAGTGTAAATAATGATTTTCTACTTAATGCATCGGCAACCACGTTCGCTTTTCTCGGGTGGTAGTCGATAATCAACTCGTAATCCTTTATTAGCTCTAACCATTGTCATTGCCTTAGGTTCAACTCCCTTTAAGTCATCAAGTACTTAAAGCTCTTGTGATCAGTGAACACTCGATACTTCTTGCCATATAGATGGTGTCTCCAAATTTTCAACGTGAATACTATGGCAGCCAACTCTAAATTATGTGTCGGGTAATTTTTCTCATGTGGCTTTAACTGTCTTGAAGTGTAAGCTATGACCTTACCTTCTTGTATAAGCACACCCCAAACCATTCAAGGAGGCGCCACTATATACCACAAACTCCTTGCCAATTCTTTGCACTAACACCGGGCTTCACAACAAAGCCTTTAATTTCTCGAAACTCTGCGGCACTTTTCTGTCCATTCAAACTTGACATCCTTTTGCAGCAGCCTTGTCACCGGCGTAGCTATCATAGAGAATTTGTTTATGAATCGTCTATAATATTTGGCTAAACCCAAAAAGCTTCGAACCTCAGGGACATTTCTCGGTGATTTCAATTCAACAATAGTCGAGATCTTGCTTGGGTCAACTCGATCTCGCCACTCGACATAATGTGCCCTAAAATCAACCTCTTTAAGCCGTAATTCACTCTTGCCAAACTTTGCGTAAAGGTTCTTATCTCTCAATGTCTCAGAATACGCTTCTCAAATGCTCCACGTGTCCATTCTCATCTTGTGACTAAATCAAGATATCATTAATAAAACCGCTACTTAACTTGTCCAAATACGGCAAAAAATGCGCTCATCAAATCCATAAACACCTTCGGGCATTAGTCAGGCCAAAGGGCATGACGAGGAACTCATAATGCCTGTATCTTGTCTGAAAAGCAGTCTTCGGTACATCTTGCTCTTTAACTCTCAACTGATAATAACCAGACCTCAAGTCTATCTTGGAGAACACCGTGGCTCCCTTCAGCGGATCGAATAAATCATCTATCCTTGGCAAAGGATACTTGTTCTTCACAGTTACCTTATTGAGTTGTCCATAGTCGATACATAACCTCATCGACCCGTCTTTCTTTTTCACAAACAACACTGGTGTGCCCCACAGTGAATAACTAGGTCTCGCAAAACCTTTATCTGTTAACTCTTGCAGCTGTACTTTCAACTCTTTCAACTCTGTCAGGGCCATTCTATACGGAGTAATAGAAATGAGTGTCGTATCGGGGACTAACTTAGTTCCGAATTCTATCTCCATCACTGGAGGCAATCCGAGAAATTCTTTTGGAAACACGTCTATAAACTCACCAACCACTGGTATCGATTCAATCTTTAACTCAGACGCTTGAGTATTCAGCACGAAAGATAAGTAGGACTCATGTCCTTTTCTCAAGTATTTCTCGGTAGTCAAAGATGATATTACTACAGGTAGATTATCTGACTCATCTTGTCATAACTCGAAGAACATTCCCGTCTTCACATTTCAACTCAATTATCTTTTTCACGCAGACCACTATAACACTATGAGTAGTCAACCAATCCATTCTAGGGGTTACATCAAACTCATTAAACGGTAGTAACATCAAGTTAGTTAGAAAACAATGACCTCTAATTGTCAAAGGGCACTACTAGCATACTCATACGAGGTATCAAATCCATACAAATATAAGAGTGAGTAGATCTTGGGTCAATTAAAGCAACAACAGATATTTCATAAATAGAAAAGGTACCCGTGATCCCGTCGGGAGACTCTGCCTCTTCCCGAGCTCGTATAGCATAAGTCCTTGCAGACGCTCTACCCTCAGACCTCACCACAGTGTCTCTTGCATGCTCCTACTGCTAGCCCCACTTTCGGGGTTCTTCTGTGGCCTACCCCTCAAAGGGGTACTACTGGCTTTCGTATCTTATTTTCTCTCTCTCATCCAATTCAAGATAATCACGGATGAAGTGTTCCAATGATCCACACTTGAAACAACCCCTTTCATTTCTTCGAAACTCGCCAAAATGACGCCTATCACACTGCGAGCATTCTGGCCTATTTGGCCGGGTGCTACCAACACTTGCCACTGAAGTGGTATAGGCTTTAGAAGTTGTGTTCTGCCGATTCTTGTTCCTATTCAAATACCCCATCGAATCATTCGATCGAGTAGTGCACTCTCTCACTCTTTTAGATGAGGACTGATGTGATTTCCCCATCTGTCTCTTCTTTGAATCATGCGACTCAAAAGTCACTTTCCTCCTTTCTTTAATCAACTCTTCGGCCTTACAGGCTCTTTCAACAAGTGCTACAAATTCCCACAGCGCTAAGATGCCGACAAACACCCGGATATCTTCATTGAGGTTGCCCTTAAACCTTTTACACATGGTGGCTTCTGTAGATACACACTCCCGCCCATACATGCTAAGCCTCACAAACTCACGTTCATATTCCGTCACCGACATTCGACCTTGCTTTAGCTCTAGGAATTCCTTCCTCTTTTTGTTTATGAATCTTTAGCTAATATACTTTTTCCGAAATTCCTCCTGGAAGAATTCCCACGTGATCCTCTCTCTCAGTACGACGGACACGAGAGTGTTCCACCACTGATAAGCCGAATCCCGTAGAAGCGACACTGTGCATTTCATGCACTCTTCAGGTGTGCATGATAGTTCATCAAATACCCTAATGGTAATTTCTAGGCAAAACTCTGCTCTCTTCGGGTCATCATCTATGTTAGCTGGAATACTTCGACGCCTTGTTTTCAGATCTTATCTACCGAAGGCTTCTCTCTTTTAAACATGTTCGCGCCTTGCAGAGCTACCGGGGCATACTGAGGAATCGAAGGAGGTCGGGGAGGTGGAGTGTTCAGATTTGCATGAAAAAATTCCGTGTACCAAGCGTTCATCATTCGGAAGTACGCTTCTCTAGCCCCTCCTCATTGGCCCATAGTTACGGGCTCACTCTCTACTGGCGCAGTCCCTTCAGCGGGAGCCGACGCATTACTTTTCACATCATTCGTCATGGTTCTATCAGGATCCATTTACTATATGAAAACATAATTTATAATCGTTAGAAGTCATCACACTATCATTATACAGTTATGTCATGTATAGATAGACTCGTGCTCTCGCTAGGTTAGTCCTGGAACTGACTAAACCATAGCTTTTATACCACTAAATGTAACACCCCATACCCGTAACCCATGCCGGGACGGAGTACGAGGCATTACCTTTGCTTGATCTCATTCATACAAACAATCTCACGTCACCGAGACTTGGTCCAAACTAAACTTTTTCAATCTCTACTTTAAACTTCTTATTATGGGCCTACAAACCTCAAATTGACTGTTGAAAACCATTTGGGACTATACCAAGTCCTTAAATAAACTATGAAAATTTTGTCCTTAAAACAGGGCACACGCCCGTCTGGAAGGGCAACATGCCCGTGTGACCAACTCGATATGGTCGTGCTGATAGCCTGTGTGGCTCACACGGCCTAAGCACCCTGGGACATGCCCGTGTCGCATATCCGTGTAGAATTAATTTCTAATTCACACCTACAGGGGTTTTCACACGGCCAGACACACGCCCTTGTCCCTCACACTGCCACGACACGCCGTGTCCTAGCCTGTGTGCAAAAATCTGGGTATTCTATTTTTGACGTCAGCGTGCTCATAATGTCACACGGCCAAGGCACACGCCCGTGTGCTGGGCCGTATTCTCCACACGACTAAGACACATGGCTGTGTCTTTGCCCGTGTGTTTATTACCATGCATACTGACTTGAAATTTTTACATGTAGGGGACACACGGATGGGCCATAGGCCCATGGGGCAGACTGTGTGTCACACACGGCCTAGACACAAGCCCATGTACCTACCCGTGTAGACAGTATAAGGCTACTTACCAAGCCTCATTGCCACCCTTACATATATAGTTCCATAAAAATACCAACCAATATCGAAACAAGTATAACTCTTAGAACTAAATTAGCCATAATAGACATTCATTAAACCATGAGAATGCATCTTTTATAAATTCAAAATGAATATTATTGTCATTCAAAGCTTAATAGAAATTAAAGGGTTTCCAACCCAAGCCAACACATTTGGCCAATTCTCAAATACACAAAATAATAAATTCTAAGTCTTATACATGCCATATTCAAAAATATAAATCCAATTATACCTAATGCTTCAATTGATAGTGTGATTGATATCTCTGACTTCTGGAATCCTTGAGCTAGTTAGGCAGCACTGTAAGGAAATGGAAAGGAAAGGAAGTAAGCATAAAAGCTTAGTAAGTTGCATATAAGTAGGTACACAACAACAACAATTTATCAATGTTCCACATGCTCATGATACCAAGGTAGGCGTAGGCATAACTTACTCATTACCATCCATACTAGTCACAAATTGTTCAATGAGCTCATATCTCATATATACTAATTAGGTACCTGTACCACTCACAACACGGTTATACTTTCCTCATTAGCTTAAGAACATAACATTCACCGTTGAACCATTTGGAACACTACCGGATATTCATTAAGCCTCAGACGTGGGTCAGGTGTCGATGCCATGTCCCAGACATGGTCTTACACCAGCTCATATCTCAAGTCGATGCCATGTCCCAGACATGGTCTTACACTGACTATCATCTCGTGGTCAATGCATGTCCTAGACATGTCTTACACTGACTTATGTCTCGAGGCCGATGCATGTCCCAGACATGTCTTACACTACCCAACAATAGCCGATATGTCACGGCATGAATATCCGATTTATTTCCTAGGTTCAAACAGGAACTCTAGTATCTCTATTATCATCAAGCTATCTCAATTCCACAATCAATCAATTCATGCTATTTAATTCAAATACAATTCAACACATACATTAGTAATGTAGTTGTATTATTTATATACAACTTACCTCGAATTACAAAATGTGACAACTAGTCAGTTTAGTCAATTTGCTTGGTTTTCCCCTGGTCTAGATTTGGATTTGGAAATTCTTGATTTGTGAGTCACCTAAGTAGCTGAAAATTTTAAGCTTTCAAACCCCCTTCAATGGCTGATTTTCAGTGATGTATGGGAGAAGAAAAGAAAAGATGACAACTTTTCTTTATTTTACTCAATTTGCTAATGTCATCAAAACCTAACACTTTGACTAATTAATTTCCTTGTCTCATGGCCGACTATTCTTTCTTTTAAGGGTCTAATTACCCTTTAAAGACCCCTAATTTTGGTTCTCTAGCTATTTAACAGCCTTAGCTATCAATTCAAGACTTTTGCACTTTATGCGATTTAGTCCTTTTTCACAATTGTGCTCACAAACGTCAAAATTAACTCACTGATTTTTTCATGCACTCCTATAATCATACTATGACTTTAAAATAATAATAAAATAATTTACTCGACTCTGAATTTGTGGTACTGAGACCACTATTCTGACTAGCCCCAAAGTCGAGCTATTATAAGTACTTTAAGGATCATGCCCAAGGGAGGTAAGTGCTAGATCAATTTTAACCTAAATACAAAAAGATCTAATTAGTACTTTTAATTCAGTAGTAGTACGAAGAATATACAACAATGGAATTTTGGGGTTCTTATCATAATAGTAATAAAGAAAAAATAACATAAAAAGATAAAATTCAAGAGATTAAAAAGGAAGAGTAACTCAAATCTGATTATAGGTGATTAGCTTGCTTCAGTAATCTTTAACAACTGTCGTTTTGGGTTTCCTCGTTAATCAACTAGTCGCTACCCTAGCAGAATCTTCTGATCTTACACTAACATAATGAGTCAACAAGAACTACTTATGAGTCAACAAGAACTACTTATGACCTTACATTCTAGATTGGTTTGAGGTTAAGGTGTTCACGGATGGGCAATACAAATTTTGTGTTAATTCCCACCTCCTGATGTTGTCAGACCTAGGGTTGTTTTCATGTTCTTCCTTTTCGAAACAACTGATCTGTTGAGTAACCTTACAAAATAGTTAACAGATCTTACCTCTACTCGCTAATCCCCCATAGAAGGATTAGTTCCTCATGGCGTTCACAAACAATATATAATCGATGTAAAGAGAAACCATGCTAATTAAATCAATAAGATAGAGTAAATGAAAAAGCCTGATTGTTTTTAGATTAAGCGCCAAACCCAAATATCTTGAAATTGACAAGGACAATAGCATAAAACTAAAACATAAAAATGAAAGAAAATACTAAACTAAATTTTACACAAAGAATCTAAGATAAAAGAATGATGTCTCTAACAGGTGACAGATGAGCCTAGCTGACGTTTTTGAGCTTTAAAGTTTGATTGTGTAGACTAAAACTCTCCTGCTTCGCGTTTAGTTTTTTTCACAGAGTCGATGTCGCGACACACCAGGACCTGTTTCGCGACATAACAACTAGTATGCTCCTCTACAGCCTTCTTCAGGGTTATGTTGCGACCCCTATCTTTAGGGGTATGTCGTGACACCCTCAGTATGTGTCATGATAGTGAAGGCAGACTTGAGTTTTCTTCATTCTGTTCCCTATGTTGTGACATTGAGTCATTTGTGTTGCAACATAGTGACCAATATTCATTTAGTGCACCTTATAATGGTCTTTTGCACACTCACAAAGTATGTTAGCTCATCTTTAGGCCTCATTCAGCCCCTAAGGTCAATAAAAGACTCAATTTGCACATTTTATTAAATATAAATAAAACTATGAGAACTTAACTAAAACATAACGAAAATGCTTGTATTCAAGCTTCTTAAATGCGAAAACTAGTTTAATCTGCTACACTGGATTCTAGCAGATCAATCATGTTTGAAAATGAGAAACTACATGGATAAATTCTTGTGATGAAATAATGTGTTTATAATTAAATGATATAGATATGAAATACTGCCATGAACCTTGTGCGTGCTTAGTATACAAATGACATGTCACTAGGGTTATTACTATTTTGGGTGCTGGTCTTTGATGTCTTACCGATGAAATTGGCTCATTTTATTTTGGTAAAAAATAAATAGTTGCTTGAAAGCTAGTTGATTTATATGTATCCGAGATTTTAGAGTAAACTTCACGAAGCTATGGCACAATTAGACGAATAGCTGGGACAGGTAATTCAAATTTTGGAAGACATATTATAGTGCTGTTGTAACACCCCCTAACCCTTATCCATCTCTGGAACAGGATTAGGGGCATTACCAGTTAATACAATTCAATTACGGACATTAATTCAAATAATTGTTTACAGTTATCATAAGTTTAACATATCGTCCCTTTAATGGGCCCTCGAAGCCCAATATGAATAGTAAAATCAACTCGGGACTAATTTAAAATCATTACAAATTTTTCTCAAAATTTTAAAATTTTCCTTATGAATAGTACCACACACCCGTGTGGATTGCCCGTGTGACTCACACAGCCGTGTCGTTAGATCACACAGCCATGTCGCTAGGTCACATGGCTGTGTTGAGAGCCTGTGTAACTCTTTGACTTGAAAGTATTAATGTGCAGTTTTCGCACTGCCAGTCCACACGCCCGTGTCCTAGGTCGTGTGGACTCAAAATGAGCCTTAAACAACAAATTTACCAGCCTTGCAATTTAAGATACCAAACATTCCAATAACCATTCATTAAATTACTTTAAATCAAATTTAAACCTACTCAAAACATGTCAAATTAGATATTTTATGTGCCTATATGATGAATCTTTTAAGTATTTCACATACATTATCAAATAGTTCAAATTCTTACCAAATAAGCCAATTCCTACCATATACTATTACTAAATCTAAATTTACTTATTTCATCCTTACATTGACAATCCAAAATGACACACATAGACATTTTAGGTACAGGCCATTACCAATAATTAATATACCTCGTCACGTTTGAGCTCGGGATCAGCCTGGGATGCTGATTCAACGGTCTGACTTTAACCTATCCTGCACACGGAAACAAGCTGTACGCTGAGTATGAACTCAATGGTATTTCGATAATTTAAACACTTAATAATATAAAATATAACTTTCACTTAAAAATCATATAAAAATCACAATTATATAATTGTTCATTTCATAGATAAATCCTTTATAACTCAATCAATTATTTCATCTACTAACCCGTATAATTTTCCACAATATGTTTACAATTCACTTGAACAATAATATTATTCACTTATATCCCATTTAGAGTTACATAATTCATGTGTTTCAATCATGTTTCAGTTCACTGTTCAATATCAATAAATAATATTCAACAATTCACATTTCAATTAGTAATTTGTTTATTCCAAGCCCAATATGAGTCAATATTTTTCAATATCAATCAATTTATCAATATCATTCAGTAGCAGTCAATCATTCAGAACCTTTATAATATCATTCAGTAACAATCAGTCATTCAGTACCTTTATTTACCCCTATTAACATGACTCGGACATTGATGATACACGGATCCAACCAACACACCAAGACGGCACTTCAAGGCCTCATCGGCTTTGGTCAAGTAAATAAAGAATAAAGATTTAATCAAGACCTCATCGGATTAAACCGAAGTAATAGTAGCAGTACAACACACATGGTGCCTTATCGACTCAAAGTCGAAGTAACAATACAACACTTATAGTGCCTCATCGACTCAAGGTCGAAGTATCCCTGAACACTTCCAATCCTATGGCACGCCAACTATATCCGACTTAGCCCGAATACTGTTAATAGGGTTTTTAATTCACTTTCAATTAATCACATATATTCTCAATTCAATACAATTTACTTTACTTTTCAATAACAAATATTCAAATTTCACAATAATCACATATTCATATTAATTTTATCACATTCCCAATCAATATATTTTTCAAACATAATATGCATCCAATATTCAATTTTCACATCAATTACATATATCCATATAAATTCAATTCAATAACAATTACTAATACTTACCTTAATTACTTACAATAACATATAAACCAAAATATAACAATTAATAATTAAAATTTGGATTAAATACCAATTCAATTTAAATTCAAAACCAATGCTCAAATATTACATAAATAATAATTTCACAAACACTCAATTCAAAATATAACACTTACCTCAATTTTTTTTTACCATAAACATTTAAATTAAAATATAATAATTAATAATTAAATTCAGATTATAGAAATACAAACCGTAATTTTCGAGCTAACCTTCATTGACTTTGCCTTTTCCTTTCTTAGCTGAGGTTTTCTGGGACAACGTTAGCTACGAAAATTAAAGCAATGAAAATTATCAATACACTACCATTCAATTCCACATTGAATATTTCAAAATTTTTTTCAACTTTTGTCTAAATTCCAATTTAGTCCCTAAACCGAGACTAAATTTTATTCTTCACATTTAGCTCAATATTTTTATTCAATTTCCACTTTAAACTAATTTCAACTCTCTAATTTCACCATAAAACCATAATTTTGAAATTCTTTCAATTTAGTCCTTACTATTCAAAACTTATGATTTATTTTACAATTCAATCCTTATTTCACTTCTAACTTGAAATTGTACCAATTTAACCCTAATTCTTCAATTTATTCAACATGAAAAATATTTAGAAAACTAATAACTTTCAAAATTTCCACTTCAAACAAGTAATATTTATCTTTAGGATTCCAAAAACATCAAAATTACAAGAAAAGAGACTAAATTGACTTACCACTTAAGCTTGGAACCTTGTATCCCTAATTTTCCTTTCTCTTTTTCTTTCCCCCTTTTTCCTTCTCTATTTCGTTTCATATTCTTTTTTGTTTCTTTTATTACATGCTTTATTTATTTATTAATGTAATATAATATAATCATTTAATAAATATCTATTTAATAATTAATTATAGTATTACAAGTGTATGTATTTTATTAATACACTTGTATTAAATCACCACCATACATTTGTCATGAATTTAATTTAATTATCATATAAATATCTTATAAAATAATTATTTTAAATTAATTTAATATAATTTATTACTAATATATATATTTTATAATTAAAATCTAAGTAAAAATCTTAGATTTTTACTTCATATGTCACTCAACTTATGCTAAATGACATATTTGCCATTTTGGTCATTTTTACTTTCTATTAATCTATACTTCAACTTTTACCCCTTATTCAATTTAATTTTTTTTCCTAATTACCCTTAATTTAAGCTGAAACTCTAATTAACCACTCAATTAAATTCATAAATATTTTTAATAAATATTTATGAATTCATTTTCCAAAAAAAGAGACTCGATAATACACTTTTCGTTAATCATAAATTTCGGGTTGTTACAGTTGTATCATCAAGTTCACTGGCAACTAGGAAAATATTTACTGTTGGCTAAAGTCGTTTATAATAACAACTACTAGTCATGTATTAAAATGGTATCGTTCGAAGCTTTTTACAGATGAGAATGTAGAACCCCATTTTGCTGATTATAAGTGAATGAGAACAAGTATTTAACTTGGAAAATCAAAGAGTTTATGAGAACATAGTGATCTGTTGTAATTCGGTGTATTAGATTAAAATAGTTTTCACATTTAAGGAGCTTAAATACAAGAATTTTTGTGATGTTTTAGTTAAGTTTTCTTAGTTTCATTTATATTCAATGAAATGTGCAAATTGAGTCCTTTATTGACCTTAGGGAATGAATAAGGCCTAAGGGTGAGCTAACTCACTTTATGAGTGTGTAAGAAACAATTACAAGGTGTACTAAACAGATACTGGTCTCTATGTCGCAACACGGATGACTTGATGTCGCAACATAGGGAGCAGAATGGAGAAAGCTCAAGATTGGCTTCGATGTTGCGGCATAGACTGGATATGTCGTGACATACCCTTGAAGATAACTGAAAAAGAGTATACTAATTGCTATGTCGCGACATAGGTTTTTTTTGTGTCATTACATCGACTCTATGATGAAAATTAAACACAAAGCAGGGGCGTTTTGGTCAATACAATCAAACTTTAAGCTCGAGCACGCCAGTTAACCTAGGGTTAAAGACGACTTCCACCTGAAGGCTATAATTAGGCTTATTTTTCACTTGTTATGGAGACCATTCCTTTAGCCTAGATTCTCTGTGTAAAATTTAGTTTAGTCTTTTCCTTTATTCTTAGGTTTTAGATATATTTCAGTTGTTCTTGTTGATTTCAAGAGATCTGAATTGTGGAAGCATTCAAACTTTGTGGATTTGTGATTAATCTCAATATAATCAAGCTCTTTCATTTACTCTATCTTGTTGATTTAATTAGCATGCTTTCTCTTTACATCGATTCTATTTTGTCTATGAAAGCTATGAGGAACTAATCCCACTATGGGAGATTAGTGAGTGGAAGTATGATTTGTTAACTGTTTTGTAGGGTTACTCCATGAAAAGCTATTTGGGAAAGGAAGAACGTGCAGCAAACCTTAGGCCTGACAACCCCGAAAGTCATCAAGGTGGGAATTAACCCAAAATTGGTATGAACCATCCGTGAACACCTTCACCCCAAGCCAGTCTAGACTGTGAGGTCGGAAGATAAGTAGTTCTTGCTGACCGTTATGTTAGTGGAAGATCAGAATACCCTGCTAAGGTAGCAATTAGCTGATTGATGAGGAACCCAGAACGACAGTTGATGGAGATTACAGAAGCGAGCTAATCACCCATAATCAAGATTTGATTTATTTTCCCTTTCTATCTCTTGAAGTTTATTTTTTTATGTTATTTTGTATTTATTATTATAAAAACCTAAAAGTACTTTATTTTGTATTTTCGTACGATAATTAATTTAAAAGTACTAATTAGATTTTTTAGTGTTTGTTAAAATTGATCTGTCACTCGCCTCCCTTGGGTAAGATCCTCAGAGAGCTCACCTAATTTGTTGTAAAACCCGTATACTTGTGGATGCCGCCTTATCTTTCTATATTTTATTGCAGTATTCTCGCTCTTGACGTTAGTACATCCGGAGGCAGTCAAGTTGTTGGCGCCGTTGCCGGGGAGGCAATGTCACTAAATTGATTTTAATTTTTGCATTTTAAAGGAATAATTAGGAAAATTTTAAGTTATTGTGATGACTTTCAATTAACACTTCTTGCGTTCATTTATTTTGTTTTAGGAATCCTTGACACCATCAACCAAATAACTGGTCAGCACAAAGTTATGGATGACTTTTATTATATGTGGTCTATTGATGACTTCGATTATGACAAAGATATTTACGAAAAAGGAGTCTATGAAGATTGGGAGATCTAGGAGAATCAGGGATTACTAATGCTTGAATTAAGTCAACTACGAGGAGAAACCCCAGTTCTTCCCCAAGATGATAATGAGCACGATGACATGCCATCAAAAAGGTACCAAGAGGTTCTAGGTTCAAAATTGAGCATAGAGGAGAATGTCATCATAGACGCTTGCAAAAAAGAACTCCCAAACTATTATCCACTTTAGCAGATAAAATAATATTCAGATGAATCAAACAAAACTTCAAAAAGAGAAGATATTGAGCTATTTTAGGAAATGGACAGTAAATCGAAGAATTAAATAGACATGGAACTCAACATCATAGCAATCTCGGGAAATGTTGATGAACCTGAACTACAAGGACAGTATAATATAAACCCGCCAAAAGAGACAGTGATAGTCAGATCTGAGTAAGTAAAAGAATGTCTGTCAATTTAAAACTTCGCAAGCAAAAATTAAAGAAACCAGCTGTGACAGCCCAAAATTGACCCTAGTCGGGCAGTGGTTTCGGGACCGCTAAACCGAGTCACCAAAATGTTTGAATGTAATATTTATTGTCTAGAATATGTAATTATGAATGTGTGAAAATTTCAAGTTCCGATTTAGCCGATTGCATGTGAATTCAGTTAGTAGGACTTGTGTGACACTTTTGAAAAGTGAAAGGCTAATCTATAAGGACCTAATAGTGCATGTAGTCAAAGGGGAGGACTTGCATGTCAAATTCCCCTCCCCAAGTTGTAGTGGCCGGCCATGACAAGGCATCATGGGCTAAACATGTCATGAAACATGTTTTGTTGGTGCATTAGGGAGAAACAATAAACAAATAAGTATGGGTAATAAAGAAAGAAAAAAAAATGTGTGTGTGTGAGTGAAACCACCCATTGCCGTGTATTGTGGAAGAAAAAAAGAAAAAAATTGCTCATCCATCTTTTCATTCTCTCTTGACCGAAAGTACTAGAGGAAGGAAGGAATTTTGCTTCATGTTTGTTTTGGAAGAGGATTAGGAAGAGATTGGCTATACTTGCATCAAGATTAAGGTATGTTTGAGGTTGTGCCATGAGATTCATGCATGTTTTTAGTTGCTAGCTTGATGTTCTTGGTAGCCCATGGTTCAAATCTTTGCTATGTCATGGGAATGAAATTCGGCCAAAGTAAATGTGGTGTTAATGCCATTGCATGCTAAATATCAAGCTTGATAATGATACATGTGATGGTGGATTGATGGCTTTTGGACTTTCTTTTTGTATTTTGAGTAAGACATTAAGTTCTTTGCTTAATCATGACCAAAATTATGGTGTTGTGATGTATTCGGTCATGGTATATCCATGAGTATGATTCATGCATGTTGCATGGTAGGTAAGATTTGAGCTTTGGATATGTGTTTATATTTGGATATAAACAACTTGAGATTCGGCCCTTGCACCTACATGAATATATGTTTGCACATGATGAATTGGTATGACACATATACTATTTTAAGGTGTATATTTGCTTGTGATGTTGTTTCGGTTATGAAGTAAATGAGAGATGTGTATTGAGCTACAATATGTAATGCGTTAGTTAGTAAAATGTATGCTGTTTTTTTGTGTAGTATTATGTAAAATTGGCCTCAACATAGACATGCATATTCGCCAAATGAAGTAGATTGGTGTGCATGTATTCGGTTAGAGGCAACCATATTGAAGCCTTATCTTGGCTTAGATTGTTGACTAAATGGGTAATAAGTGAGGATGGTTTCCGAATATACAAACATACATATGCATGTGTAATTGAATTATGAATGTTTAGCAAGATGGTTAAACTAGTTGATTTATTGATTAAGCTCAAGGAGTTAAAGAAGGAGAATCAAGCAAGGGAAAGACGAAGGTCATCGAGTAGCCGACTTGGACCTGTTTTACCCAACACAAGGTAAGTCACTAAGCATATATTTTGTATTGATTTGAATAGACATAATGTCTATGTAATTATGCCGAAAGGAATGATGAATTTATATACATGTGTGTATGTGGTGATGGAGGTATTGAATGAAAGGAAAAGAGGTGAGATGTATTGAGTTGTTGATTTCGGCACTAAGTGTGCGGGTATAAACAATTGTGATCATGAGAATGGCACTAAGTGTGCGGGTTTAAAACTTGTACAGCACTAAGTGTGCGAGTTTGATCATATAGCACTAAGTGTGCGAGTTGATTATATAGCACTAAGTGTGCGGACTCACTATATGCTTTTGAATCACTATTGACACTGAGTGTGCGACACTATTGAGTTGATCACGGACAATGGATCGGGTAAGAGCCTTGAGTTCATGGCTAATAGGCACTATGTTTATATTTGGGGTTGAGCTTGGTAAGTTTGAACCTATGTGACAATGTAAATTGAAGTCACGTACATAAGAATTATCGTGGAATGAGTGAAAGGTCATGTAGATGTATGATTGTGACGAAAACAAAATGGTGTATAGAGATGCTTCAATTATCCTATTGATTTGTATATGGAATGCGAATGTGTAACTTGTATGTGATTGAGTCGAAGGTCTAAGGAACTATGGTATAGTTCGGTTTGAATGGAGTAATTAGCCTCGCTCCATTTTGTTTCCTCTTGCGATAATGTTATTAATGATTGGTAGTGCATTGCTTATGACTTCATCGAGTTATATACTCATTTGGTGTTTGCTTGTCACCTATTTTAGGTTTCTTGGACTCGACTTTTTGCGTATTCGGGACCGTCATCAAAGTCATCACACCGGTTAACAACTTTTGGTATTTTCTTCGTAGTTGGTCTTGGAGTACATTTCGGCATGTATAGGCTATTATGTTTGTTTGAGCTTGGTATGTAAATATTTTGAATAGCCATGCGAAAATGGCTTATAAATGTTTTGAGCATAATGTTATAATCATTTGGTATGTATATGCTTATTAAGAAGTACGGAAATGTTTGGCAACGACCAGCCATTAGAATGGGTCATCATGATTATATTTTGGACTATATATGAAAAAGTGGTGGTTGAATCATAGAAACTATGTGTTAGAGAAAGTCTGCCCTAAAAATAGATGCTGGCAGCAACAGTGACGTGGATGTCAAAAATCACTAAAAATAGTAGAAATGGAATTAAATAGTGAATAAATTATGTAAATGAACCTTGATGAATCCATTTTCATATGGAAGAAGCTAAACGGTCATATGAGTTGTATGTTAAAAGATATTTGGGTTTTCGTGAGACAGGGCCAGAACGGTTTCTGGATTCCCTGTTCCGACTTTGAAAATTCATTATAAATTAACCAGAGATAGTTAGGAGTCATACCATATATGTATAAATTCTTCTTTGAGTCTAGTTTCTATAGAAACAAACGGTATCAGTATTTAAGCCCTCCACAGGGAGTTATTCCAGTTGTAACGCACGAAGGTCAGTGTAGTCGAGCCCTGTAACATGGGAGACTTTAACTAATAAACTGTACTAATTGGATCAACCAAAAATTCTAGAAAAAAATCTGTAGATGAAAATATGAGTCTAGTTTCAGGGAAAAATTACGAAATTTATTTTCGAGTTGTAAAACTCAAGTTATGATTTTTGAAGCGACTAGTACACAGATTGGCAGCTTGTCTGGGAAATTCTCAATAAGTGGTTTGAAGTCTGTTAACACCTCGTGTTCGACTCCGGCGACGGTCTCGGGTTCGGGGTGTTACAATTTTATTGGTATCAGAGCTATGGTTTAGTCAGTTCTAGGACTACCATAGCACGTATGAGTCTAGCTATACATGCCTTAATGTTAATGTTTAAATGTGTGATGACTTCTGACGGTTAAAATTATTGTTTTAATTAGTAAATAGATCCCGGTGTGGCGAGAACCTTGGCGGATGATGTTGAAAGTGTAGCGGCTGCTCCTGCACAAGGGACGCCGCCTGTTGAACCTCAGTCATCTACGAATAATCAGGGTGAGGGGGCTAAACAAGCCTTATTCACCATGATGAATGAGTGGGTCGCGCAATATGCCCGAACCAATCCGGCTGTCCAACAATTCCCGAATTTGAATAATCCACCCCAAGAGCCCGTAATGCCATCGCCATCGACCTCGTGAGGCCGAGTAAGCCACCAGACTTGATTAGGAAGCGCGGGCTGAAGAGTTCAGGCCATAGTTATCGATGATGTCGAAAGGGCCGAAGTTCGCTTGATAACACCATTCGGTGTTTGATGAACTATCATGCACACCGATGAATGTCTAAAGTGTGCTATATCCTTGTTGCGAGACTCAGCTTACTATTGGTGGAGGACTTTGATTTCCATAGTTCCAAACGAACGAGTTACTTGGGATTTCTTTCAAACGGAGTTTCGAAAGAAATATATTAGTCAACGGTTCATCGATCAAAAGCGTAAGGAATTCTTGGAACTCAAGCAAGGTCAGATAACAAGATCTCGAATACTGAACATGAGTTCGTAAGACTCAGTCGGTATGCCCGGGAGTGTGTGGCTGATGAGGTTGCTATGTGCAAGAGGTTTGAAGAAGGATTGAATGAAGATCTAAAGCTACTAGTGGGTATTTTGGAGATAAAAGAATTCGTAACACTAGTTGAATGAGCTCGCAAGGCGAGGAACTTGGAAAGGAGAAGAAGAAGGCTGAATTTGAAGCTAGAGACTATCGCAAAAGATCGACGGTAAAGCTCCGCTTCTCGGTGTAAAGAAGTTCGTGGAGGACACCAATAAATCGAGGACGATCATGGAATTTCCATTAGAGCACGACCATTGATTTGACTCCGAGCTACTTCGGTAGCTAGTGTGGGCAATAACCGTCAAGAGAAACTGAATGCCCCCAATGTGGGAGAAGACACATAGGTGAATGTTGGGGTAAGTCTACTAATAGGGCTTGTTACAGATACGGTTCAAGGACCACTTCATTAGAGATTGCACGAGCTTGATGAGAATAATAGGTGCAAGGTGCAAGACCTAGTGGAATGACAACTAGAGGTAGACCACCAAGAATTTCAGGAGGTAGAGGTGGTAGTCGAGAGGGGCCACCGACACTGGCTGTTCGATCCGAGACCAGACTCTGCTAGGGCATATGCCATCCGTGCACGAGAGGAAGCATCCTCCCGATGTTATCACCGGTACTTTCACTCTCTTTGATTCTAATGTGATTGCTTTAATTGACCCCGGTTCTACTCACTCTTATATATGTGAAACCTTAGCATCCAAAGAAGACTTTACCTATTGAGTCTCATCGAGTTCGTAATTCGGTGTCAAATCCTTGGGTCGTTATGTGCTGGTCGACAAAGTGTGTAAGAAATGCCCCTAGTAATTCGAGGTTCTGCTTTCCGGCGGACTTGATGCTTTTGCCGCTCGATGAATTTGATGTTATTCTTGGGTTGGATTGGTTGACCGTGCATGATGCGGTTGTGAATTGCAAAAGCAAGACTATTGATTTGAGATGCAAAATAATGAGATGATCCGAGTTGAGTCTACGGACTTAAAGGGTTGCCACTGTAATATCATCAATGTTGGCCCAAAAATATGTGAGAAAGGGGTGCGAAGCATACCTTGCGTATGTACTTGATGATAAGGAGTTAGAAATAAAACCCAAATCTGTGCCGGTGGTTCGTGAATACCCGGATGTTTTCCCTGAAGAATTACCGGGTTTGCCACCTGTTCGGGAGATAGAGTTTGGTATTGAGCTTGTACCTGGGACCACACCGATTTCGATAGCTCCATATCGTATGGCACCAACGAAATTAAAGGAGTTGAAAGCTCAGTTGCAAGAGTTGGTGGATAGAGGTTTTGCTCGCCCGAGTTTTTCACCTTGGGGTGCACCAGTGTTGTTTGTGAAAAAGAAGGACGGAACCATGAGGTTGTGTATCGACTATCGTCAGCTTAATAAAGTAACAATAAAGAACAAATACCCGCTATCACAGACGATGATTTGTTCGATCAACTGAAGGGAGCCTCAGTGTTCTCAAAAATAGATTTGAGATTGGGCTATTATCAGTTGCAAATTCGAGATTCGGATATACCCAAAACTGCCTTCAGAATGAGATATGGTCACTACGAGTTCTTAGTGATGCCGTTTGGGCTCACTAATGCCCTCGCGGTATTTATGGATTTGATGAATCGGATCTTGCACCATATTTGGATCGGTTCAGTAGTTGTGTTCATTGACGACATCTTGGTCTATTCAAGAGACGAGACCGAACATGTGGAGCACCCGAGATTAGTGTTGCAAATATTACGGGATAAGCGGTTATATGCTAAGTTCAAAGAAGTGTGAGTTTTGGTTAAGAGAGGTTAGCTTCTTGGGTCATGTGGTATCTCAGATCGGGTATTCGAGTCGACCGAGCAAAATTTCAGCCATACTTAGCTGAAACCTCCAAGAAATATTACCGAGGTTCGAGCTTTTTGGGACTTGCTTACATTACCGACGGTTTGTAAAAGGATTCTCGATGATAGCCACACCAATGACTAAAACCGCTTCGTAAAGATGTCAAGTTTGAATGGACGGAAAAGTGTCGAAAAGTTTCGACCAATTGAAAACTCATTTGACTGAAGCTCCAGTTCTAGTACAGCCCGAATCTGGCAAAGAGTTTGTCATCTATAGTGACGCCTCCCTACTTGGGTTAGGTTGCGTATTGATGCAAGAAGGTCGAGTTGTGGCCTATGCGTCGGGACAATTAAAGACACATGAGAAAAATTATCCGACCCATGACCTCGAATTGGCTGCCATCGTATTCGCCTTAAAGATATGGTGACATTACTTATTTGGTGAGAAGTGCCATGTGTATTCGGATCACAAAAGTCTCAAATATTTGATGACTCAAAGAGACTTAAATCTGCGACAAAGACATTGGCTCGAGTTGTTAAAAGATTATGAGCTTGTCATTGATTATCACCCGGGAAAGGCTAATGTGGTTACGGACGCCTTAAGCCGGAAATCACTGTTTGCTTTACGAGCAATGAATGTACACTTGTCTATTCTACCCAACAATGTGTTAGTAGCCGAATTAAAGGCCAAACCATTATTGACCCATCAAATTCGTGAAGCTCAGAAAGTTGACGATGAGTTGGTTGCAAAACGGGCCGAGTGTGTTCCGGACAAGGAATCGGAGTTTCAAATTGATGATGATGATTGTTTGAGGTTCAGAAACCGTTTGTGTGTTCCAAGAAATTCAGAACTCATTTCGATGATTCTGAACGAAGCTCATTGTAGCCGAATGTCAATTCACCCGGGGAGTACGAAGATGTATAACGATTTGAAATGTCGGTTTTGGTGGCATGGTATGAAACGAGACATCTCCGACTTTGTTTCGAGATGTTTAATATGTCAACAAGTGAAAGCGAACATCAAGTGCCTTCGTGGATTACTTCAAATTGATTACGGTACCCGAGTGGAAATGGGATCGAGTCACAATGGACTTTGTGTCCGGACCGCCATTGTCAGCGAGCAAGAAGGATGCGATTTGGGTTGTTTTTGATAGACTGACTAAGTCGGCTCACTTTATCCCCGTCGCATGATTTTCATTGGATAAACTAGCTGAATTGTACGCTTCTCGATTGTGAGATTACACAAGGTACCGATTTCTGTGGTGTCAGATAGAGATCCGAGGTTCACCTCGCGATTTTGGAAGAAATTGCAAGAAGCTTTAGGTACCAAGTTGCATTTCAAAGACCGCCTTTCACCCCCAAACCGATGGTCAATCCGAGCGAATAATTCGGATACTTGAGGATATGTTGAGATGTTGCATCCTCGAGTTCAAGGGTTCATGGAACGGTACCTACCTTTGATTGAATTCGCACAACAATAGTTTTCAATCAAGTATTAAGATGGCGCTTACGAGGCTTTGTACGGGCGTAAATGCCGTACACCATTGTTTTGGACCGAACTCGGTGAAAACAAAATTTTCGAGTGGATTTGATTAAAGATGCTGAATGTAAGGTAAAGGTAATCCGTGAAAGTCTAAAGTCGGCCGCAGATCGTCGTAAATCGTGACGCGATTTGAAACGAAAGGACATTGAGTATCAGGTGGGAGATAAAGTGTTTCTTAAAGTTTCTCCTTGGAAAAAGATACTCAGATTCGGCCGTAAGGGCAAGTTGAGCCCGAGATTCATTGGGCCATACGAAATCTCTGAACGAGTTGGCCCAGTTGCGTATCGTTTGATTTTGCCCCCTGAACTCGAAAAGATTCACAACGTCTTCCATGTTTCAATGCTTCGACGCTATAGATCTGATTCGTCGCACGTAATTAGTCTATCAGAGGTTGAAATTCAATCCGATATGAGTTATGAAGAAGAACCGATTCGTATCCTAGCTCGTGAAGTGAAAGAGTTGCGAAACAAAAGGGTTCCGTTAGTAAAAGTGTTATGGCTCAAACACGGATGGAAGAAGCTACTTGGGAACCCGAGAGCTCTATGAAAGAGCGTTACCCAAACCTATTTACGGTAAGATTTTCGGGACGAAAATTTCTTAAGTGGGGAGAGTTGTGACAGCCAAAATTGACCCTAGTCGGGAAGTGGTTTCGGGACCGCTAAACCGAAAGTGACCGAAATGTTTGAATGTAATATTTATTGTCTAGAATATGTAATTATGAATGTGTGAAAATTTCAAGTTCCGATTTAGCCGATTGCATGTGAATTCAGTTAGTAGGACTTGTGTGACACTTTTGAAAAGTGAAAGGCTAATCTATAAGGACCTAATAGTGCATGTAGTCAAAGGGGAGGACTTGCATGTCAAATTCCCTCCCAAGTTGTAGTGGCGGCCATGACAAGGAATCATGGGCTAAACATGTCATGAAACATGTTTTGTTGGTGCATTAGGAGAAACAATAAACAAATAAGTATGGGTAATAAAGAAAGAAAAAAAAATGTGTGTGTGAGTGAAACCCCCATTGCCGTGTATTGTGGAAGAAAAAAGAAAAAAATCCATCTTTTCATTCTCTCTTGACCGAAAGTACTAGAGGAAGGAAGGAATTTTGCTTCATGTTTGTTTTGGAAGAGGATTAGGAAGAGATTGGCTATACTTGCATCAAGATTAAGGTATGTTTGAGGTTGTGCCATGAGATTCATGCATGTTTTTAGTTGCTAGCTTGATGTTCTTGGTAGCCCATGGTTCAAATCTTTGCTATGTCATGGGAATGAAATTCAGCCAACGTAAATGTGGTGTTAATGCCATTGCATGCTAAATATCAAGCTTGATAATGATACATGTGATGGTGGATTGATGGCTCTTGGACTTTCTTTTTTGTATTTTTGAGTAAGACATTAAGTTCTTTGCTTAATCATGACCAAAATTATGGTGTTGTGATGTATTCGGTCATGGTATATCCATGAGTATGATTCATGCATGTTGCATGGTAGGTAAGATTTGAGCTTTGGATATGTGTTTATATTTGGATATAAACAACTTGAGATTCTACCCTTGCACCTACATGAATATATGTTTGCACATGATGAATTGGTATGACACATATACTATTTTAAGGTGTATATTTGCTTGTGATGTTGTTTGGTTATGAAGTAAATGAGAGATGTGTATTGAGCTACAATATGTAATGCGTTAGTTAGTAAAATGTATGCTGTTTTTTTTGTGTAGTATTATGTAAAATTGGCCTCAACATAGACATGCATATTCGCCAAATGAAGTAGATTGGTGTGCATGTATTCGGTTAGAGGCAACCATATTGAAGCCTTATCTTGGCTTAGATTGTTGACTAAATGGGTAATAAGTGAGGATGGTTGCGAATATACAAACATACATATGCATGTGTAATTGAATTATGAATGTTTAGCAAGATGGTTAAACTAGTTGATTTATTGATTAAGCTCAAGGAGTTAAAGAAGGAGAATCAAGCAAGGGAAAGACGAAGGTCATCGAGTAGCCGACTTGGACTGCTTTTACCCAACACAAGGTAAGTCACTAAGCATATATTTTGTATTGATTTGAATAGACATAATGTCTATGTAATTATGCCGAAAGGAATGATGAATTTATATACATGTGTGTATGTGGTGATGGAGGTATTGAATGAAAGGAAAAGAGGTGAGATGTATTGAGTTGTTGATTTCGGCACTAAGTGTGCGGTATAAACAATTGTGATCATGAGAATGGCACTAAGTGTGCGGGTTTAAAACTTGTACAGCACTAAGTGTGCGAGTTTGATCATATAGCACTAAGTGTGCGAGTTGATTATATAGCACTAAGTGTGCGGACTCACTATATGCTTTTGAATCACTATTGACACTGAGTGTGCGACACTATTGAGTTGATCACGGACAGCGGATCGGGTAAGAGCCTTGAGTTCATGGCTAATAGGCACTATGTTTATATTTGGGGTTGAGCTTGGTAAGTTTGAACCTATGTGACAATGTAAATTGAAGTCACGTACATAAGAATTATCGTGGAATGAGTGAAAGGTCATGTAGATGTATGATTGTGACGAAAACAAAATGGTGTATAGAGATGCTTCAATTATCCTATTGATTTGTATATGGAATGCGAATGTGTAACTTGTATGTGATTGAGTCGAAGGTCTAAGGAACTATGGTATAGTTCGGTTTGAATGGAGTAATTAGCCTCGCTCCATTTTGTTTCCTCTTGCGATAATGTTATTAATGATTGGTAGTGCATTGCTTATGACTTCTCGAGTTATATACTCATTTGGTGTTTGCTTGTCACCTATTTTAGGTTTCTTGGACTCGACTTTTTGCGTATTCGGGACCGTCATCAAGTCATCACACCGGTTAACAACTTTTGGTATTTTCTTCGTAGTTGGTCTTGGAGTACATTTCGCATGTATAGGCTATTATGTTTGTTTGAACTTGGTATCTAAATATTTTGAATAGCCATGCGAAAATGGCTTATAAATGTTTTGAGCATAATGTTATAATCATTTGGTATGTATATGCTCATTAAGAAGTACGGAAATGTTTGGCAACGACCAGCCATTAGAATGGGTCATCATGATTATATTTTGGACTATATATGAAAAAGGGGTGGTTGAATCATAGAAACTATGTGTTAGAGAAAGTCTGCCCTAGAAATAGATGCTGGCAGCAACAGTGACGTAGATGTCAAAAATCACTAAAAATAGTAGGAATGGAATTAAATAGTGAATAAATTATTTAAATGAACCTTGATGAATCCATTTTCATATGGAAGAAGCGAAACGGTCATATGAGTTGTATGTTAAAAGATGTTTGGGTTTTCGTGAGACAGGGCCAGAACGGTTTCTGGATTCCCTGTTCTGACTTTGAAAATTCATTATAAATTAACCAGAGATATTTAGGAGTCATACCATATATGTATAAATTCCTATTTGAGTCTAGTTTCTATAGAAACAAACATCATCAGTATTTAAGCCCTACACAGGGAGTTATTCCAGTTTTAACGCACAAAGGTCAGTGTAGTCGACCCCTGTAACATGGGAGACTTTAACTAATAAACTGTACTAATTGGCTCAACCAAAAATTCTAGAAAAAAAATCTGTAGATGGACATATGAGTCTAGTTTCAGGGAAAAATTACGAAATTGATTTTCGAGTTGTAAAACTCAAGTTATGATTTTTGAAGCGACTAGTACACAGATTGGCAGCTTGTCTGGGAAATTCTCAATAAGTGGTTTGAAGTCTGTTAACACCTCGTGTTCGACTCCGGCGACGGTCTCGGGTTCGGGGTGTTACACCAGCAGTCCCAAAGGATAAGCCTAAATTGACTATCCTTTTCATATCCTTAGTTCTAAATCAAGCACCCTAGAATTTATAGATCCAGGAATTTTCCAGATGTTGAAAAGAGTTGGAAAAATATATATTGACAGAATTTACGATCATATAGCATGTTTCAATCAAATTAAACAACTGATGTGTATAAGCATCAAGCTACGACCGTTACGAAGTGTTTGAGTCTTACGAGAACCATAAAAGGGAATTATGTGCTAGCTGACAGATGAATTTAAAAGCCCATAGAAGCAGAAATTCATTAGCGCAATACAATATTTTTTCTCTATACAATAGTTAAGTGTCCTGGGAAGTGCCTGAGAGGTATTGGGTTCAAGCTTGGGCATTTGAGAAAAAACTTTATTTTTAAAAATGAGCCTTTGTCGTGTTGGTATACTTTTAAATTATTGAGGGTAAGATATGTCATAAAAAGCTTGCTGGTCCAAGGTTAATGGCATGTTTCTAATGCTAAGGGACTTGAGTTCGAGTCCTACTATGCGCAAGGGGTGTCTTTTTGCTGCTGTGCCATGTAAAAGGTTGTATGTTAGTGGGATACTGATGCTCATGGGCGGTTCAGAGTGCTAAGGGGAGTGGGGGGTGTATAGCCAAATTCTAGGAGGATATTATGGAGAGATTTGAAGAGAGGATTAGGGGGAGTTGAGGTGAGAGAGAGTGGAGTGCTGAATTTGGACTCTAGGCACTTAAGGAATCGGTTTGTGTTGGGGATTCGACTTTTGGTGAGTTTAGTTTGGCGACTGTACACTTTTGTTCTTTATCGCTCCTTACTTTTTGTCTTTACAACAGTTGTTTTTGGGTTCTTTTCTACATTTTCTAATAGCCGAATTCTGCTAGAGGTTCTTTAGGGTATTTTTTTTTTGCCTATTTCAGTTTTTGTCCTTCTACCACTACTCCTTAACAAATCATTTTCCCCTTGTTGTTCTTGTGGTCGAATACTTTTCTTCCGCTCTGAAATCAATTCTTTATTGTTGGCCAAATTTCTTCTTCCTCCTTTCCCCCAATTGGTTTCTTATTGATCAATTACTCCTCTCCCTCTCCGTGCTAATTCTTCTTTACCTTCTATCGACTTTGGTAGAGGGTAGTTGTGCCTTTGTTGCCTCTGTTAAAGCGGGTACTTTCGTATTTCGTGTTGGGTGTAGGCCGACTGCTCTTTTCTCTGAATTGGTTTTGTGTTTTTCGGAGAATTGGGTGATCAATCTTATTCAGCAGTTTAAGTGGATTAAACCACTTTTGCTCATTCAAGGATTGGTGCTCGTGGACTTCTAGCACTTTTTGCAAACAGGTGTGTAACCATACTACTATAAACATAGATCGGCAAAAGCTGAAAAAGTTTGTCTACTGACGCTACACGAGCGTACACTCGCTCGTGTAGTAATTTGAACGCATAAAACGTGGGTGTTAGATCGTAGAGGCCTCTATGATCATTTTCATGGGCTTAGGCAATTTTAGGCCACGTTGGGCCATGTGGGCCTCACACGGATAAACCACACGGACTTGTGGAGATTATTGGGCATGGTTGTGTTGTTCACACGGCCAAGGTCATTTTTGGGCTTTACTGGCCACACGGATTTGTGGGCCCATATTGGCTGCATTATGGGCTTTGACCCATTTTCACTGTTTGGCTGTTAAGGTTGCACGGGTCGACCGAGACGACTGGTGGACCTATTGTTGGGTCGGTAATTATACTTAAACCCTAATCTAATGAAATGACTAATATACCCCTATGAAGTAAAATGACTGATAGGCCCTTATGATATGTATGACTGTATTCGAGCATGACATGATTTGCATAAACGTATGATATTAAGACATGACATTTTGCATGGGATGAGCTATTATATTTGGAGGAAGTGTACTATACTGGCAGCTCTGCTGCAAATACTGTTTAGTGCTGCAACTGGTGCTATATTTTAGAGTGTAGGGATTGGTGGGTTGATTTTATCCCCATATGGAGTGTAGGGCTGGACGGAGTGGAGTGTAGAGGATGGATGGGTAGGATTTCTAATTGCATTTTTGTTACTGTTACTAAAATGGGCTAAGGCCCACACTGATAATGTTATTGAAATGGGCTAAGGCCCTAACTGAGATTGAACCGCTACTAAAACGGGGTTAGACCCAAATTGTAACTGCTTACTTAATGACTGATTGTTGATATAGGATTACACACTAAGTTTTCATAAACATACCCTTCTGCTTCACTGTGCAGGTAATCCTTAGGTGGGCCAGTGTTGCGAGGGACTTGAGGGTGGCCACACAATCGCACTTGTTTTCACTTTTTAACTTCTATTTTATAAGCAATTTAATTTGGGTATTTGTTATGTAATATGGCTTGTTAAATTTTTAGTTTTGATTTGAGATTTATTTATTTTGAATTATATCTATTAGAAATAGGCCGCGGTTTTCATAAAGATATATGCTTTCAAAACACCTCGCTATTGCCTCATAATTTAAAGCTTCTGTAAACAAACAATGTTTTAAAGTGCAATAACAACCTAATATGATAAAAACTTTGCTAAATTAACTTGAGTTTTAACAACGATCAAGATACCTTAAATTTTCATAAAGATCACAATGAGGTTTTAATATAGAATGAATTTTTCAACGAAATTACGCTTCTCGAAATACACTTCAATGTGACATCGCAGATTTAGTCATAACGTCTAGGCCGGGTTTGGGGTGTTACATTTAGTGGTATCAAAACCATGTTACAAAACTCGGCTGTGTATTTGGCCTTCTTTAAAACTTAAAATTCTGAAAAATAACTATTTCAAATAATCTGAAATACTTGGAAATGTTTTACTGAATGTGTGGTACACCGAGTCTCTCGCGCCAATCTTGTAAGTTCTCTGAAACTACTGTTTGTTTAAATTGTAATATTATGACTACTATAGGTAGTAGACTGTACTGAAATACTCTGTTTAGGGTAACTTAAAACTATAGTAAAAATGCGATCTGCGAAAACAAAACTTTGAACAACTAATACAGTTTTTCATAAAATATCTGTTAATAAACATTGCAACTGTAAACTGATACATAAAATTGTTAAAACAGATAAAACGCAAATCGATAATGAGTGCTAGAGGTACTCATGGAAGGGGTACAAGAGGTCGCAGTGGAGGCCGTGGTGGTGCTCGAGTTGGGTCTTTGGCATCTGGCCATATACCTAATGATGAAGCTAGGGAGGTACCAGCTTCAGCTATGACTAAGACTGGGTCACACGATCGTGTGGCTGGGGACGGCGCACTGTCCCAAGCTATGTTACGAATTTTAGAGAGGGTCACTGGGCCTAATACTGGAATTGTAGGCCGTGGGTCAGTGACGGAATGACTCAGCTCTGATGGGGCTGAGATTTTTAGGGGTATCACTAGAGTTGCCCCTAATGTGGCTGAATATTGGATTGAGGCCACAGAGAGGATCATGGATGACCTTGACTGCACCCCAGAGCAAAAATTAAAAGGTGCAGTGTCGTTGTTATGAGATGAAGCTTATTAGTGGTGGCTTACAGTTAAAGATGGTACTCAGCCCAACCGGTTGACTTGGGAATTTTCCAAGACTGCACTCCAAGAAAAATATATGAGCGCAAGTTATGTGGATGCCCGGAGGAGGGAGTTTTTGAATTTGACTCAGGGGGATAAAATAGTAGCTGAATGTGAGTTTGAGTTTTTGTGACTTAGTTGCTATGCACGCGGGTTGGTGCCAATTGAATATGAGCGTTATGTTCATTTCGAGGACAGCCTCAGGGATAGTTTAAGGATTCTGATTGCTCCACAGAGGTAGTGAGACTTTGCTACTTTGGTCGATAAGGCAAAGATCGTCGAGGATGTGAATTACACTGAGTACCAGAACCATAAGAAGGAAAAAGGGTAGGAACAAGAGGGTTTTGGAGCCCTCAAGTTCAGCTTTGAGGCCTAAAAAGAAGGCTAGATTTGATGGGCCGGCTAGAGTTGGGGCCCTTATTGCTGCTACTAGACCGCAGCCTTATGCTGATTATGGGAGACACCATTAGGGCGAGTGCTAGAAAAGGATAGGAGCATGTTTGAGGTGTAGATCTATGGAGCAACGAATTAGAGATTGTCCATGGAGGCCTGATCAGATGAAATCTACTGGTATGGGTACTGTTTAGCCCCTGAGAGGTGTTCAGCAGCCACCGAGAGGTCGTGGACAGGCCAGAGGTGGAAATGGTAGAGGCCGTAGTCGTGGAGCACAGGGCAGAGGTGCTAGTCATACTGAGGCAAGGTAGCCGGCACTAGTTTATGCTGTATGTCGCGAAGAGGACGGAGACGCCTCAGATGTTATTACGAGTATGTTCTTTATGCATAATGTACCTTATACTATATTGATTGATGTTGGGTCTACGCATTTTTATATAGCATGTACGGTATCTGAGACTTTGGGTGTGATGGTTGAAATTACGATGAGTGAGGTTACAGTGTTAAGTCCATTAGGGCATTCAGTGAGAGTTAATAAAATGTTTAAGGATGTACCTTTGGAGGTTCAAGGAATGATCTTTTTAACGGATTTAATGGAACTCACTTTTGGAGAATTTGACTTAATACTGGGCATGGACTGGCTGCTTAAACATCAAGTGAGTTTGGACTATGTTGCTAAGTGGGTGGTACTGAAAACTACAGAGGGTGATGAGGTAGTTGTGATTGGGGAGTGTCGGAATTATCTGTCAAATGTGATTTCTGCACTTGGGGCAGATAAATTGGTGTGTAAGGGTTGTGAGGCGTATCTAGCCTATATCAGTGTTTCTGATTCTAAGGTTTCGTCTGTTAAAGATATCAGAATAATTAAGGGCTTTCCGGATGTCTTTCCCCATGAGCTACCTGGGTTACCGCCAAACCGTGAAGTTGAGTTTGGGATTGAGCTCCTGCCTAGTACAGCTCCGATGTCTATCACTCTTTATAGAATGACACCGAAGGAGCTTGTGGAGCTTAAAGCTCAGATTCAAGAGTTACTGGATTGAGGGTTCATCTACTCTAGTGTGTCTCCGTGAGGAGCATCTATTTTATTTGTGAAAAAGAATGATGAAACCCTGCGTATGTGCATCAATTACCGGTAATTGAACAAATTGACTATTAAGAACAAGTACCCCCTACCGAGGATAGACGATTTGTTCAACTAGTTCTGAGGAGCTTCGGTCTTCTCTAAGATTGATCTTTGATTGGGGTACCATCAACTGAGGGTTAAGGAGACTGATGTTTAGAAGACAACATTTAGGACTTGTTATGGTCATTACGAGTTCCTAGTGATGCCGTTTGGATTGACAAATGCACCAATAGCTTTTATGGATTTGATGAACTGAGTGTTCCAGCCCTACCTGGATAAGTTCAGAGTGGTGTTTATAGATAACATTCTGGTGTATTCGAGAACTGAAGATGATCACGATGCGAATCTCTAAGTTGTTCTGCAGATTCTGAGAGAGAAGTAACTGTATGCTAAGTTTAGTAAATCGAGTTCTGGTTACAAGTGGTAACATTTCTGGGCCATGTTGTATCTGCTGTGGTGTAACACCCCAAACCCGGCCTAGACGATATGACCGGATCTGATGTGCCACATCGAAGCGTTCAAAACATTCCGTATTACTTAGTTTGGAAAAAACTTAGTTGGTGTTGAAAAAGGTACTTTTAAAAGTAGGTTAAAGTGAACGGAGTCAGCACACTGTAGGAAACCAGAAGAAGAGGAGGTGAGTCCGTCGGACCGCTTAAGTACCAAGCTCCCTTCGAATCCAATCCTAGACATGCACACCACCATTGCCACACTCTAACATCTCGTATAATTTTTGTGAAAACCGTGTGATTATGCCCATCTTAAGAAAATGATTAAGGTTGAAAAATGTTTGCTTAAAATATTTATTCTCTTGGAAAACATTTACTTTGCGGAAACTTTGTGCGTCATTGTGATCTTTTAAAAACAAGTAGTTTTTATAAAACGAACCCTAGTGCTAACCAGTTTAGTAATCCCCAAAATAAAATTAATTAAAAAGAGCGGCCTTATTACAACTTCAAGCACAATAAAAATAATCCAAATTAAATGCTAAACTTATTTAAAATCGGCAATCAAGCTTCATGGCCACTCAATCCCGCCCACCCAAGTCCACCAACTAGGGTTCACCGCAAGGATGGAAGAGGAAGGGTGAGTTTGGGAAAACTCGGTGTATCTGAAACCCATCCAAAGCCCAAATCAGCTCGAGCCCATTGGGCCTAAGCCCTATACAGATAACAGTACACAGTAGAACAAAGCCCTTTTCGAATACAAAGGCAAGGCCTTAGCCCTTTTAACATAACAAGATGGCCCATAGGCCCGCTTCAAGAATATATGTAACAATATCAAGAATGAATGCAAGCCCAACTGGGAGAATACTTAACCCACCAACCGCTACATCGCCTGCATCACCCCTACACTCCATGTGGGAATATCTCAACCCACCCACCCTTCTACACTCCACAAAGGCGAAGAATTTGCTCAATTATCGGTCGATTGAGGCAAAGCCTCCAAGACGTGGATGAACCACATTCAAGATTTCCTCCATCAATACCCCAATCCCATGCAATGATATTAATAAATGCATATCATGTAAAATACAAGATTAATCAATCATGCGGTTTAACCAATTTAAACCCTAGGGTATTTCTAATTATGCTCTTTAGGGTAATTTCAGACTTACGCAACTACACACGTTATTCCAAGAATTCTTAACAATCATATGCAATTTGATTCTCCCATCTAACTGACAAGCTACTTTGCCCACCTCTTGCCCATATTGGGCCGTAAGCCCATTGGGCCCAGTTTTGGCCCATCGAGGCCCTATTTTCGAAGTACGTTGAAACGTCACACAAACTTACTTACCACTTTGCGGTGCTAGATCTAACAATTACTCTATGTCTTGAGAGCATAAATGCCGGAATTTCGGCATTTCGGCTTTTGCCGAATTGAACTAAGAAAAGGTGTTCTAAGATACACCGATTCATGACGGCGCTATCGAGATCACTTTCGATGTCCTACAATTTATTAGCACAATGGCTTATTTACAAACTATAATCACTAAATTCCAAAACTTACTCACCCATGATCGAACCATGTCCCTAAAAGCCTTTGAAACCTTACCTTTTGTCAAAATCAATAGCTAGCTCCGAATCCGATTGCTCCAATGATTCACGCTTTCAATCCAACACTTAAGAAGGCACTAATCATTGATGTAAAACGCCGCTTAAAACCCTTAGAGCCACATGCCCAAATCGACACCTCCCTAATTTTAGGGACTTGACTTTTCTTAACTTTGCAAAATAAGAACAGATCTGAGATGATAAGTACTTACCCCTTACTCCTACTTGATTTCCTCGCAATCCGGTGCAGATTTAACCTTAGAACAATGGTAAAACCCGAATCCAAAGGTTGATGAAATTTCGGCTATAAGCCCCTAAACCAGTGGTACTTTCGGCTTTTGGGTGGTGAAGGAGATGGAGATATGAGGCAATGACCTTGAAGAAAAATTGCTGTCAGGTATCTAGGATTAAGAAAAGATAATCATAGATTAATAAAAACAAAGAACATAGAAAAACTTGGCTTTGAAGAAATCGGCACAAGCAGTGATCACAGGATTTCAGCTTTTATGGATTCGGCAAAAGTATTGATGAATAGCAGGTATGATGAATAGTTTTGAAGTAGAAAAATAGAAGAAGAGGAATAGGGGAGGTGGTAGTTTCGGCTAGAGAGGAAAAAGAGAGGAAAAACAACCCTAAGGTGTTAAAGCAGAAGAAAAATGGCACCACTCAATACCCTAAGTGCCAAAATACCAACCTAATACCCCCTGCCGATTTTTCCTCTTCAATTCCCATAATTCGGCCAACTCCTAGCCTCATCCAAATCCCTTAAATCTCTCCCTTATCCCTCCTTAATCCAAGCATTTAAACCGATCCAACTCTCTTCTAGCGTAATCCACCAACTCCAACACTTACCCTCCCGCACTTAAAAATAAATGCATCTATTTGTCAACACAGGGAATCGATCCCATGCCTTCCCCATTGCTCCACACGCTACTTTTCTAGGAGCCTAGTGGCGTCACCCTTGCCACTTTACCAAGGCTCTTTTTGTGATGCAATTTACCCACAGCTCTACATAAGGGCCACTTAGCCAGAACCCCTAACTCCTAAGTCTAAAATTCCAAAAATTCAACTGGGTTTTGGCCAACTCATGGGCCTTCCATAAGCCCATTTACTTACTCTAAATATTAATTTCATATCCAAATACAATAATTTAAGGTCTTTATAAAATATTGAAAACCACGAATAAATCCGAAAAATCAGGATGTTACAACTCTACCCTCCTTAAAGAAATATCAACCTCGAAATTTTACCTTATCGTATCAGCTTGAGGTACTGCTGACGCATAGCCTCCTCAGTCTCCCAAGTAGCTTCTTCTTTGCCATGGTTTCTCCAAAGTACTTTCACTAGTGGAACTGATTTCCTTCTCAACATCTTGACGTCACGATCAAGTATTTGCATAGGTTCCTCTTCGAAAGTTAAATCTGACTGTACCTCGATTTCGCAACTAGTATGATATGAGTTGGGTCGATCGATACACCGCCAAAGATGGATACATGAAAATGTCGTGGATACGATGCGCTTCGTGGTAACTCTAGTGATAAGCCACGGTCCAACCCGCTTAACAATTTGGTAAGGCCCAATAAACCGTGGGCTCAACTTACCCTTCTTACCAAATCTCAAAATTTTCTTCCAAGGGGAAACCTTCAAGAAAACCATATCCCCAATAGCGAACTCAATCTCTTTGCGCTTCAGATCCACATACGACTTCTGTCTATCCGATGCCGCCTTTAACCGTTCCCTAATCAGCCTAACCTTGCTTTTAGTGTCTGCCACCAATTCTAGTCCAAGCACTCGTCGTTCACCTAACTCTGTCCAACACGTCAGCGTACGACATCTTCGCCCATAAAGCACTTCATATGGTGCCATCTGAATACTTGCTTGATAGCGGTTATTGTATGCAAACTCCGCCGATGGTAAGTAGTCCTCCCAACTTTCACGAAAATCAATGATACAACCCCTCAACATATCCTCCAGAACCTGAATAACCCTTTCGATCGTCCATCTGCTGCGTGGGTGAAAAGCGGTGCTAAAATCCAATCGTACCCAACGCTTCTCGCAACTTCGCCAAAATCGAGACGTAAACCTAGGGTCTCGATCGATATTATCGACATCGGCACCCCATGCAATGCACTACCTCCGCCACATATAACTCGCCAACTTTTAAAGGAGTAGTCAGTGCGAACAGTATGAAATGAGCGATTTTGTTAACCTATCCACAACTACCCACACCGAATCTTTCTTGGTGGGTGTCAAAGGTAACCCACTCACAAAGTCCATTGTTACTCTCTCCCACTTCCATAGTGGAATTTTCACAGTTGCGAGAATCCCGACGGCAATTGGTGCTTAGCCTTAACTCCGCCGCACGCCAAACATTTCCCAACAAATTCAGCCACCTCTCGCTTTTAATCCGCCACCAAGACACCTCTCGCAAGTCTCGGTATAACTTATTCCTTCAGATGCATGGCACGAGTCCACCATGAGCCTCTTTTAGAATTAATCGCCTCAATTCGTGGTCCTTTGGAATACAAACCTTCCACTAAAGCACGTAACTCCTTCAAGTTCAACCCAAAATCCTCGCTCTCACCACTCTTAACTTGTCGGAACCGAAAAGCTAATGAATCGCCCTTCAACTGTTTTTCCTTAATCGCTTTCACCCAAGTAGGCCTTACTTGCGCTTCGCCAACAAGCTTCCATCGTCAGATAGACTTAATCGTGCGAACAAGGCTCTCAAATCATTAACAACCCTTCGACTCAACGCATCCACCACCACATTAGCCTTTCTGGGTGGTACTCTATCGAACAATCATAGTCTTTAAGCAACTCCACCCATCTTCGTTGCCTAAGGTTCAACTCCTTCTGAGTCAACAAATACTTTAGGCTCTTATGATCCGTGTATATGATGCACTTCTCCCCATATAAGTAGTGTCTCCAAATTTTTAACGCAAAAATCATCGCCGCTAGCTCCAAATCATGCGTAGGGTAATTCACCTCATGAGCCTTAAGCTGTCGCGATGCATAAGCGACCACCTTACCCTCTTGCATCAGTACGCAACCTAACCCCACATGTGACGCATCGCTATATACGGTAAAGTCCTTCCCAGACACCGGTTGAATCAACACTGGCGCTTCGGTCAATACCTTTTTCAACCGATCAAAAGCTTTTGTCGTTTCTGCCTAGACAAATGGTACTCCTTTCCTTATGAGTTTTGTCAAGGGTGCCGCCATCACTGAGAAACCTTCCACAAACCTTCTGTAGTAACCTGCCAACCCTAGGAAACTCCGAATTTCCGATACTGACCTAGGTGGCTTCTATTCCAGAATTGCTTTAATTTTACGAGGATCCACCTTAATCCCCTCAGTGAAACCACATGCCATAGGAAAGTTACCTCCTCAACCGAATTCGTGACTTGTCAATTTCGCATGAGCTCCTTTTCCTTAACACTTGCAAGACAATACGGAGATGCTCATCATGCTTCGCCCGTTTGAGTATACCAAGATATCGTCGATAAAGACGACTACGAACCGATCCAAGTAAGGTTAGAATACTCGGTTCATCGATCCATAAAGTCGCAGCAGTGCTCGTTAAATCATAAACGGCATGACCACAAACTCATAATGTCTATATCGAGTTCAAATGCCGTTTTATGAATATCCCATTCTTTACCCTTAGCCGATGGTATCCGAATCTAAGATCGATTTTGGAGAATACCAAGCTCCCTCACCGATCAAACAGATCGTCAATTCTTGGTAGTGGATACTTATTCTTAATCGCCGCTTGTTCAATGGCGATAATCGATGCACATGCGCATCGCTCACCCTTTTCTTCACAACAGACCGATGCTCCCCAAGGAGACACACTAGGCCTAATGAAGCCTCTATCTAACATCTCTTGAATTTGAGCCTTCGCCCACCAACTCCTTCTTGCCATCCTATAGGGTGCAATAGATACTTGGAGCTGCTCCAGCAACAAATCGATTCCAAACTCAACTTCCCGATTCGGAGGTAATCCAGAAGCTCTTCCTAAAAACATCCCTAATTCCCTAACAGTTCTAATGGTCTCCACAATGATCCTCGCCACTTGGCTTACCAAAAGCCGATATGCCTCGCATCCCTTATGCATCGGTTTCTCGACCCTCAACGCCGATACTACATTGGATAAGTAATCCTTCGTTCTCCAATAATCATTACCTCTTCATCATTGATACTTAACACCATCCTCTTAGTTGCACAATCCAAGGTTGCCTTATGCTTGGTCAACCAATCCATCCCTAGTATCAAATTGAATTCTTCAAACGGTAACTCCATCAAATCCCCACGTAAAACCCCGCTTTGAATCTCTAGAGGCACCTCCTTGAAGAGTTTCTCTACCTTAACCGAATGACCTAAAGGACTTATCACGACACCCCACATACGCCTCCTAATGCACACCCAAGACTTTAAATGTTATATGCCACATATGAATGGGTTGATCCCACATCAATCGAGTAGTATAAGGTACACCATAGATAAAAACGTATCAGCTTATGACATCAAAAGGCCACCTCCTCGCGGCGATGAGCAAGATACACCAAAGTCTGGTTGACGAGCATCCGCGTTACTAATACCCCTGTCGGGTGCCCCACGTCCACGGCCATTACCCCGCGACCTTGTCTCACGACCTCTTGGTAGCGGCGGTCCATCCTCATAGGTTGAGCCGGTCGCCTGACCCCTTGTTCGCCACCGAGCCCGAGTGGCCCTCCTAGGACAATCCTTAATCCTATGCTCCTTAGACCTACAACGAAGACAAGCCCTTAACGCTTCCAAAGACTCTCCTTGATGCGTTTTGCGCAATCCCCACAAACTTACGGCTCACTGTGTTCACCGGAATCGCCGAACCGGTTCTTCCATCCTAGCTCTATTAACATTTCGATTTCCAAAGACCACCGGTCCAAAGATCCTCCCGAATCGATTTCGATCCTTATCACGATTCTTCCGTTTGGTTTGTTTCACCTCCTCGGCTATCTTAGCCTTCTCTACCAGTGCAACGAAATCTCACTCCCTCTGCGGAGCTATGAGCACCCTTAACTCATATCTGAGACCATCCTCAAAATGAACGCTGCGCTCGTATTCAGTGGAAACGATGCCATTAGCATACCGACTCAATCATAGAAACTCCGCCTCATATTCAGCAATGGTCTTATTTCCCGAGTCGATTCAAGAACTCCTTTCTGCGTGCATCCACATAGCTAGCTCCAACATATTTTGCCTTAAAGGTCTATTTGAACAGCTCCCATGTTACCCTCTCACCGGGTACCCTCTCTCACAAGAATCCACCATCGACACGCTTCATCCCGCAAAGAACGACACCGCCTTTCAACTTCGTTTCTCTTGAGCGATCCAGTCATCCATGATCCGCTCTGTGGCTTCCAACCAAGATTCACCACATTTGGGGCCACTCAGATATGCCCCTAAAAATCTCAAATTTGGCCAAGTCGTTCGAAATGGACCCCTATTCATGGGCCCGACGTTAGCTCCGCCACCCTTTCCAAAACCCTCAACATGGCCTCGAGACAAAACGTCATCCCTCGCGCCCGATCATACGGCCCATTTTCATTAACCGGTGGTGGGCGACCTCGCCACCGCATGTGTTCGAGATAACGCAGATCCGGCTTGAGTGCTACCTCGGCCTCGACCACGGCCTCTTCCTCGAGTAGCCCTTGTACTCATAACGATTTATCCGACACGAATTTTATGACATTAGTGTAATCGGTTTCACTGCTTATTACGTAATGTCTTATGAACAGATAGAGTTTCGAGTTATTTCACAAGAATCACAATTTAGCTACGATTCCAAATTGTAGTCCTAATACTACATCATCAATAGCGCTATCCCTAAGGCTCAATACTATCTACAATTATTATTTACAAAGATGCATTCTATATAAATATTTAAAGCAAAAAAGAATACTTACAGACTTGGTGCCGAGGATTCAGCAGCCACTTCCTTATCATCCATAAAAACCCATGTTTTGTTTATCAAAATAAAAGATTTCATTTGAAAACACTTTCATTTTAAAACTATTGATTTAACCTCGTTCAATAGAAAAATTTTGAACATCTTTGAAAAACTTATAATTTTTTTTTTAAAGATTTTCGGACCCGATCCACAGCCGAGTTGTTGCAACCAGGCTCTGATACCACTAAATGTAACACCCCAAACCCGGCCTAGACGATATGACCAGATCTGATGCGCCACATCGAAGCGCTCAAAACATTCAGACACTTAGTTTGGAAAAACTTAGTTGGTGTTGAAAAAGGTACTTTTAAAAGTAGGTTAAAGTGAACTAAGTCAGGCACCGTAGGAAACCAGAAGAAGAGGAGGTGAGTCCGCTTGATCGCTAAGTACCAAGCTCCTTCGGATCCAATCCTAGACATGCACACCGCCATTGCCACACTCTAACATCTCGATAATTTTTGCGAAAACCGTGTGATTAAGCCCATCTTAAGAAAATGATTAAGGTTGAAAAACATTTGCTTAAAATATTTATTCTCTTGGAAAACATTTACTTTGCGAAAACTTTGTGCGTCATCGTGATCTTTTAAAAACAAGTAGTTTTTATAAAATGAACCCTAGTGCTAACCAGTTTAGTAATCCCCAAAATAAAATTAATTAAAAAGAGCGGCCTTATTACAACTTCAAGCACAATAAAAATAATCCAAATTAAATGCTAAACTTATTTAAAATCGGAAATCAAGCTTCATGGCCACTCAATCCCGACCACTCCAAGTCCACCAACTAGGGCTCACCCGCAAGGATGGAAGAGGAAGGGTGAGTTTGGGAAAACTCAGTGTATACGTAAACCCATCCAAAGCCCAAATCAGCTCGAGCCCATTGGGCCTAAGCTCTATACGAGATAACAAGACACAAGAGAACAAAGCCCTTTTCGTATCAAGAGTAAGGCCTTAGCCCTTTTTAACATAACAAGATGGCCCATAGGCCCAGCTTTAGTAACATATGTAACAATATCAAGAATGAATGCAAGCCCAACTGGGATACTACTCAACCCACCAACCGCTACACCGCCTGCATCAAATTTCTACACTCCATGTGGGGAATATCTCAACCCACCCAAATTTCTACACTCCACAAGGCGCGAACGCCGCTCAATTATCATCGATTGAGGCAAAGCCTCCAAGACGTGGATGAACCACATTCAGATTTCCTCCATCAATACCCCAATCCCATGCAATGATATTAATAAATGCATATCATGTAAAATACAAGATTAATCAATCATGCGCTTTAACCAATTTAAACCCTAGGGGTATTTCTAATTATGCTCTTTAGGGGTAATTTCGTACTTACGCAACTACACACGTTATTCCAGTAATTCTTAACAATCATATGCAATTTGATTCTCCCATCTAACCGACAGCTACTTTGCCCACCTCTTGCCCATATTGGTAGTAAGCCCATTGGGCCCGCTTTTGGCCCATCGAGGCCCTATTTCAAGTATGTTGAAACGTCACACAAACTTACTTACCACTTTATGGTGCTAGATCTAACAATTACTCTATGTCTTGAGAGCATAAATGCTTAATTTCGGCATTTCGCTTTTGCCGAATTGAACTAAGAAAAGGTGTTCTAGACACACCTAATTCATGACATTTAATCGCCATCGAGATCACTTTCGATGTCCTACAATTGATTAGCACAGTGCTTATTTACAAACTATAATCACTAAATTCTAAAACTTACTCACCCATGATCGAACCATGTCCCTAAAAGCCTTTGAAACCTTACCTTTTTGTCAAAATCGATAGCTAGCTCCGAATCCGATTGTTCCAATGATTCACGCTTTCAATCCAACACTTAAGAAGGCACTAATCATTGACAGAAACAGTCAGTTAAAAACCCTTAGAGCCACATGCCCAAATCGACAGCCTCCCTAACTTTAGGGACTTCGGCTTTTCTTAACTTTGCAAAATAAGAACAGATCCGAGATGATAAGTACTTACCCTTACTCCTACTTGATTTCCTCGCAATCAAGTGCGATTTAACCTTAGAACAATGGTAAAACCCGAATCCAAAGGTTGATGAAATTTCGGCTATAAGCCCCTAAACCAGTGGTACTTTCGGCTTTTGGGTGGTGAAAGGGATGGAGATATGAGGCTATGACCTTGAAGAAGAATTGCTGTCAGGTATCTAGGATTAAAAAAGATAATCGAGATTAATAAAAACAAAGAACATAGAAAAACTCGGCTTTGAAGAAATCGACACAAGCAAAGGATCACGTGATTTCGCTTTTATGGATTTGGAAAAGTATTGATGAATAGCAGGTATGATGAATAGTTTTGAAGTAGAAAATAGAAGAAGAAGAATAGGGAGGTGGTAGTTTCGGCTAGAGAGGAAAAAGAGAGGAAAACAACCCTAAGGTGTTAAAGGAGAAGAAAATGGCACCACTCAATACCCTAAGTGCCAAATACCAACCTAATACCCCCGCCAATTTTCCTCTTCAATTCCCATAATTGCCAACTCCTAGCCTCATCCAAATCCTTAAATCTCTCCCTTATCCCTCATTAATCCAAGCATTTAAACCGATCCAACTCTCTTCTAGCGTAATCCACGAACTCCAACACTTACCCCTCCCGCACTTAAAAAATAAATGCATCTATTTGTCAACACAGGAATTGATCCCATGCCTTCCCCACTGCTCCACACGCCACTTTTCTAGGAGCCCAGTGGCGTCACCCTTGCCACTTTACCAAGGCTCTTTTTGTGATGCAATTTACTCACAACTCTACTTAAGGGCCACTTAGCTAGAATCCCTAACTCCTAAGTCTAAAATTCCAAAAATTCAACTGGGTTTTGGCCAACTCATGGGCCTTCCATAAGCCCATTTACTTACTCAAAATATTAATTTCACATCCAAATACAATAATTTAAGGTCTTTATAAAATATTGAAAACCACGAATAAATCCGAAAAATGAGGATGTTACATGAGGGGATTAGGGTTGATCTTCGAAAAATTGAAGCTATTCTAGATTGGAAGCAACCTAAGTTGGTATCTGAGATTCGAAGTTTTCTGGGTCTGGTAGGATATTATAGACGGTCTGTTAAGGGGTTTTCATTGATTGCTGCACCTCTGACTAAGTTGTTGCGGAAAGGGGTACCGTTTGACTAGACTGATAAGCAACAAGAAAGTTTTGAAAGGCTTAAGAAGGTTCTGACTGAGGCCCCTGTCTTGATTCAGCTGGAGTCTAGGAAAGAATTCGTTGTCTACAGTGAAGCATCACATGTTGGTTTAGGATATGTGTTGACGCAGGAAGGTAAGGTAGTTGCATATGTATTTCTTCAGCTTAAGAGGCATGAGGCTAACTATCCAACACATGACTTGGAGTTGGCTGCGGTGGTATTCACATTAAAAATTTAGAGGCATTACTTGTACGGTGAGAAGTGTATCATTTACACGGATCAGAAGAGTCTCAAGTATCTCCTCACTCAGAAGGAGCTAAACCTTAGATAGCGTAGATAGATTGAGCTACTTAAGGATTGTGATTGTTCGATTGAATACCATCCTGGTAAGGCTAATGTGGTGGCCGACGCACTGAGCCATAGGCCTGTGACTGATCTGAGGGTGATGTTTGCTCATCTTATTCAATGATGGTAGTCTGTTGGCTGAACTTCAGGTTAAACCAACATGGATTGAACAGATTAAGGGTAAACAATTGGAGGATGAGTCATTAAGTCCTCATATTCGATAGATTGAAAATGGTGGCATATCAGTTTTTAGACTGAATAATGAAGGGGTACTCTATTTCCATGGGAGAGCCTATATACCGAAGGATACTGATCTGAGATAGTCTATACTGCAAGAGGCATATAATAGTCCTTATACTATGCATCCTGGTGGGAATAAGATGTACCGAGACCTTCGTGAGTTGTATTGGTGGCTAGTTCTTAAGCGTGAATTTACCAACTTCGTGGGTAAATGCCTTACTTGTCAGCAGGTTAAGGCCGAACACCAGTTACCTTTAGGGTTGCTTCAGCCAGTTAAGATTCCGTTGTGGAAGTAGGAGAGAGCGACTATGGACTTCGTTAGTGGGCTACCCTTAATGCCTACTAAGAAGGATTCAGTATGGGTCATCGTGGATCGATTGACCAAATCTGCCCATTTCATACCTGTTCGTACTAATTACTCATTACAGAAGCTGGCTAAGCTGTATGTGTCTGAAATAGTGAGACTGCATGGGGTACCGATTTACATAATATCTGATAGAGATCCTCTCTTCATGTCTCAATTCTGGAAAAAGTTACACGAGGCTTTGGGTACAAGGTTGGACTTCAGTACTGCGTTCCATCCTCAGACAGATGGTCAGTCGGAGAGGGTGATTCAGATACTGGAGGACATGTTAAGGATTTGTGTCATTGAATTCGAGGTAGTTGGGAGGACTATTTGTTGTTAGCAGAGTTTGTGTATAACAATAACTACCAGTCTAGCATACAAATGGCACCTTACGAGGCACTATATGGTCGTAGGTGTCTTACTCTATCGTGTTGGACTGAGTTGGGTGAGCGGCGTGTTCTGGGTCCTGAATTGATTTCTGATACTGAGGATAAAGTTAAACTAATTCGAGATCGACTGAAGGCAACATCAGACAGACAAAAGTAGTACGCGGATCTGAAGCTTAAGGAGATTTAGTATTCTGTGGGGGACTTAGTTTTTTTGAAGGTCTCGCCATGGAAGAAGATAAACAAATGCATATTAACTTACCTTTTGTTGAAGGTATATCACAGATACCTACATATGCAAAATTTTTAAAGAAGCTTCTAACAAACAAAAGGAAGTTTGAAGACTTATCTAAAGTGGAACTTAATGAAGAGTGCTCAGCCATACTCCAAAATAAACTGCCAACCAAACTGAAAGATCCAGGAAGTTTTACTATTCCTTGTTTAATTGATAGTTTCAATGTTGATAAAACACTAGCTGATTTAGGCGCCAGCATTAATTTGATGCCATATAAAATGTTTAAACAACTTGGTCTAGGGGAACCTAAACCCACTAGGATGAGTATTCAATTAGATAATAGATCTGTTAAATATCCTAGGGGAATTATAGAGGACGTACTTGTAAAAGTAGATAAATTTATATTCCCTGTTGATTTCGTTGTGCTTGACATGGATGAAGATGTTAAGGTGCCTTTAATCTTAGGTCGGCCATTTTTAGCCACTGCTAGGGCTGTAATTGATGTTGGTGATGTTAAATTGGTACTTAGAGTAGGTGACGAAGAGATTATTTTTAAAATTTATGATGCCATGAGATTTTCTAGAGAACACGATTACTCATGTTATTTTATTGACTCTATTGATCATGCTATTCAAGATTCTTTTTAGGAAATCGTACACAAGGACACGATGAAACTGTGTGATGATTCTGAAATAGGAACTAAACTAAACTCCAATGAAACCTCTCCAAAACTAGCAGAATATGAGGGAATTAAGGTAAAAGATGAACTTAAGCAAAAACCCTCTACTGACGAACCTCCCAAACTGGAATTTAAACAATTGCCGACTCACTTGGAATATGCATTCCTTGGAAATAATTCTATATTACCAGTAATTATTGCATCCAAGTTACAGTCCAAGGAGAAAGAGGAATTACTCCAAGTATTAAAAGAACATAAAAGGGCTATAGCTTGGAAAATTTCTGACATTAAAGGGATCAGCCCTTCTTTTTGCACCCACAAAATTTTAATAGAAAATGAATATAAACCATGCGTGCAAGCCCAAAGACGACTGAACCCCAACATGAAGAAAGTTGTTAAAGCTGAGGTAATTAAACTCTTAGATGCTAGAATTATTTATCCTATTTCTGATAGTTCTTGGGTGAGTCCAGTGCAGGTTGTTCCTCAGAAAGGAGGCATGATTGTTGTAGCCAATGAAAAGAATGGATTAATCCCAACAAGGATAGTCACAGGTTGGAGGGTGTGCATTGATTATAGGAAGCTAAATGATGCCACGAGAAAAGACCACTTTCCCCTTTCATTCATTGACCAAATGTTGGAAATATTATCAGGACACATGTACTACTACTTTTTAGACGGACTCTTTGGCTATTTCCAAATCCTAATAGCTCCTGAAGATCAAGAAAAGACGACATTTACATGTCCATACGGTATGTTTGCTTATCATAGAATGCCTTTTGGATTATGTAATGCTCCTGCTACTTTTTAGCGCTGCATGATGGCCATTTTTGACGAACTCGTAGAAAACATCATGGAGGTCTTTATGGATGATTTATTGGTTTTTGGTAACTCTTTCCATCTTTGCCTAAAAAATTTAAAACGAGTGTTAATAAGATGTGAGGAAACAAACCTTGTGCTTAACTGGGAAAAATGTCACTTTATGGTTCAAGAAGGTATTGTGTTAGGACATAAAATTTCTAGTAGAGGGATTGAGGTTGATAAATCTAAAATTGAAACCATTGAAAAACTACCTCCCCCTAATTCGGTTAAGGCTATTATAAGCCTCTTAGGACATTCTGGGTTTTATAGAAGATTTATTAAAGACTTTTCTAAAATAGCTAAGCCTTTGACTAAATTACTAGAAAAAGATGTACCTTTTAATTTCGATCAGGAGTGTTTAGAAGCATTTAATACTTTAAAGGATAAACTGACTAAAGCTCCAATTATAATTGCATCTGATTGGAATTCACCTTTTGAACTAATGCGCGATGCGAGTGATTTTGTAGTAGGTCCAGTTTTGGGACAGCAAAGAGATAAACATTTTCAACTTATCTATTATACTTGCAGGACTTTGACAGTCGCACAAGAAAACTACACCACCACGGAAAAAGAGCTGCTAGCTGTGGTTTTTGCATTCGATAAATTTAGGCCATATTTAATATTGTCTAAAGTTGTCGTTTATACTGACGATTCCGCTCTTCGCCACCTTTTGACTAAAACTGATGCAAAACCTTGACTCATTCGATGGATCTTATTATTGTAGAAATTTGACTTGGAGATTAAGGATAAGAATTGCGGCTAACCATCTCTCCAGGCTTGAAAACTCAAGTACCAAAGAGCCAGATGACATTGAAATAAATGATTCATTCCTTGAAGAACAATTTTTTGCTATATTTGATTCTGAGGTACGTTGGTTTGCAGATATTGCAAATTTTTTAGCCGCTAAGATTATCCCAAAAGGGTTAGCACATCAGCAAAAGAAGCAATTCTTCACTGATGTGAAAAACTACTTCTGGGAAGACCCTTTTCTTTTCCTTAAATATGCAGATCAAATCATTAGGAGATGCGTTACAAGGATAGCAGCATTGAAAATCTTGGAACATTGCCACTCAGAACTGACTGGAGGACATTACAGTGGAAATAAGGCCGCACATAAAGTCCTCGAATCAGTTTTTTATTGGCCCACTCTATTCAAAGACGCCAACAAGTATGTTACTTCTTGTGACAAATGTCAAAGGACATGTAATATATCCAAACATGATGAAATCTCTCAGACATTTATGCTCTCATGTGAAATATTTGACGTTTTGGGTATCGACTTCATGGGCCCATTCCCTAGTTCATTCGGGAATAAATACATCTTAGTAGCTATTGATTATATGTCCGAATGGGTTGAAGCCCAAGCTTTACCTACTAATGATGCTAGAGTAGTAGTACGATTCCTTAAGAAACTTTTCTCTCGATTTGGTACACCTAGAGCAATTATCAGTGATAGAGGTACTCATTTTTGTAACGCCCAATTTGACAAGACCCTCAAGAAATACGGAGTTCATCATAGAACAGCTACCCCTTTGTCACCCTCAAACTAGTAGCCAAGTCGAAGTAATGAATCAAGAGCTTAAACGTATCCTAGAAAAGACAGTAGAATTAAACAGGAAGGATTGGGCGATGAAAGTAGATGATGCTTTATGGGCTTATAGAACTGCTTTTAAGACTCCCATAGGAACATCACCTTACAGACTTGTTTATTGGAAAAGTTGTCACCTACCGTTTGAGTTGGAACACAAGGTATTCTGGGCTATAAACTTTCTAAACCTTGACCCCAAACTTGTAGGTGAAAATAGGTTGATGCAGTTGAACGAGTTAGATGAGTGGCAAGCCAATGCATATGAAAATTCGTGCCTATATAAGGAAGCGACGAAGCGTCGCCACGACGTTCATTTGAAGCAGCGAAGGCAATTTAAAGTTGGAGATCTTTTCCTGTTATATAACTCGAGGCTCAAATTGTTTCCTGGAAAGCTTAAATCATGATGGTCAGGTCCTTTCGTAGTTCAAACTGTGTTCCCATATGGCACAGTAGAGGTAAGTCATCCATCACAAGGCACTTTTAAGGTAAATGGACATAGTCTCAAAATGTATAACGGTGAGAATTTCAAAGACGATAAAGAGGAGTTACGGCTCCACGAAGTTACCTAAATATACCCACAAGGTAGAGTCGAGCTTAGACTATAAACAAGCACTTCTCGGGAGGCACCTCGAGCACTAACGATGTTAACTTCTTTAAATTTTAGTCTTTAACATTTAATTCACTAACTGAGTCACTGAATACAGGATTTTTAGAACCACACGGCCAGGCACACGGGCGTGCCGTAGGCCATGCACATACTACGAGATGCAACATGGCTGTGCGATATAGCCGTCTGAAAATAGAACAAAAAATGTTTCCCCAACACGGGATCCGATAAAGCTGTCATGGCCGTGCGACATGGCCGTGGGCAATCCTGCCAAATTAACATAGGCGAGCGACATGAATGTTCCCACCGATCGTGGTTGAGCCTGTTAAAATAACACGGGCGTGTGCTTGCATACACGGGCGTGGAAGAAGTGAACGAAGATCGACACGACCGTGCAAATTGGCCGTGTACACAAATGCTTCCAATTTCGAAAACCACAAAACGCACTGGTTGAAATGAAGGCATACGGGCATGCCCTACGGCCGTGTGCCCCAATTTCTCTATAAACAACTATTATTTATTTTATTTTTATCTTTATATTTTGAAATTACTTTTTATTTCCTTTTAATATTATTTTATCTTGAGTTTTACAATTTTTATTTTCAGCTATTTCATCACGAGTAATTATGCTCCATTATATTTCCTAAAGAGTTCCTGATTTTATCACAGTCATAAAGAGCTCCAAAACTCATCATCAAATAGGAACTAAAACCTCTAATGGCAAAGGACTTATGGACTAATGAACCTCTACCACCACCAGAGTATCCTCCTCCACTCTCATCATCGCCTTGGCCGATTATTTTCCATAACTCCAATTCAAGGAGTTCATTCATCATTCAGGAAGTTTCTCTTCTCTCCCTATCTTATGATTATTTATCTATATTTTTCAATATATCTATCTTTGTACATGGAGGCAATGTACATCTTAAGTGTGGGGGGGTCTTGCATATCATCATTAGAAATCTCTGAATTTTGTCTTATTCTCACGTGAATCACTCATATCACTATTAGAATGAATTTTAATTAATTTATGATTTTTATTGATATGTCTTGAATTAAAACATATGAATTTTGCATTGATTGTTTAAACTTTAAGACATTAGGGAATCAAGCATGATAAGTTGATTTTTGAAGAATTATAAACTTTTAGGTTGTTTCCCTAAGTTTAGGTATTATCGTGAGTTGAAATTCACAAGTTTAAACATCAAAAAGGCAAAATTTTTGTGAGATCTTGAGCCTTTAGAGAATATTTTATTTCTTTCATGCTCACTTTTATTATGACTGCGTCAGTATTGATTTGTTATTCTAGAACTTGCTTGATTATGCATGTCAAGACCACACCATTTGATTTGATATGTCAAGATGATAAAGGCACTTAGGTTTAACCCACTCACTCCACAAAATCCTATCTTCATAATTAACCCTTAGTGAACCTCTTTGAGCCTAACAAACCATTAATTGATTTACTCTCAATATTAACCCACAACCCATTATTGTTGAAATCCCCTAATTTGATCCCTATTTTTGTCAAGATTTGATTTGAACTAATTGCTTAGCTATGTTTTGTTCTTCTATGTATTTGACTTGTTTTTAAAAAAAAAATACTTCAACACATATTAATAGTAATTCATCGTTTCTGAGCTTAAGTGTTAATTCCATATTCTGAGAAGAAGCTCACTTGTATTCAACTGATGATTAGTTATTTTTCTAGCTAGGTAATTTTTCAATTCAATCTCGATTCTAACCTTTTCCTTCAGTTTGTGACCACACCCCCTAACCAAAGCCACGTTACAACCCTCTAAAGACCTTTTTGATTGATGTATCAACTCAATATAAAGTGGTGAAGATTTGATTTTCAAGTAAGCCTATGGTAATAAATTTTCATATTGACTAATGAGTGCTTTAATTGATGTTTTTAAACACCTTGAGTGATTTGAGCGAATCTTTAGTGAGGATGTTAAACTCTGTGATATTTTGATCAAAGGTAATCACTTAGATAAGGGGAGACACCTATGTTTTCGTGATAAAATACTCAACTTGGAATGTTTGAAACTTTGATTTACTTTTAGTTGAATTTTCAATGTATGAATCCCTGTGGATTATTTTGAGATATTATTGATAGGGATTATAAATCAAGAAGAATTTATTTTGATTGTGAGTTGAGGATTTTGCTTGAGGACAAGCAAACGTTTAAGTGTGGGGGTATTTGATAAACCATAATTCATACATGTTTTTATCCCATGCTTAGCATATTTATGGATGGTTTCTCCTTAGATTTGGTGAATTTGATGCTCCTAATTCCTTAATTTCATGTTTTATACTTAGGTGAGCATAGGAGAGTAAAAAGAGCGAGAAACAACCCGAAAACAAAGAAAATGGACCCACATGGGAAATCAACACGGCTTGGACTTTTTCACACGGGCGTGTACCACGACCGTATCCTTTTGGCAGGATCGAAGCATGAATTACACGGGTAGACTACACACCCATGCCTATTCAATAGCCTTGGCCATGGGTTGGAGTAATCGTACACGGTCGTGTCACACGGACGTGTCCTTGTCGAGCCCAAGTATAACCCTATTCGAAAAAGGCTAATTTTGAGGGCTCTTAGGCATTTTAAAGCCTATTTAAACACCTGAGCACTTAGGAGGGGGCACGCAGAATAGGAAGTAGGGAATTACTCAAGGAAAGTAGATTGATCCATCTCAGAAGCCAGATTCATCATCAAGACTGAAGATCTCCCTTCAAGTTCCTTTAGGAGTTTTGGGTTTTCTTATGTTTTGTTATCTTTATGCTTTTGAGATGCTTTCTTTCATAAGTATGAACTAAACCCCCTAAATACCTAAGGGGAATGAAACCTAAGACGGATCTTGTTATTATTATCTTAATTGTATGATAAATATTTGACTTGTTCTTAATTATATGTTCTTAATTCTTGTTTTAATATTCCAGGATATTGATTCGAGATAATGCTCTTATTTAGAGGAGGAATAGACCCTGTCTAAGGGTAAATTTATCATAATTAAGCAGAGTTGATTGCACGCCTAGAGATAGGGTGATAAGATTTTGCTGGATTAGGGTGAAACCTAATAAGGGGATCCATAGATCAAGTTAATCCAACACTAGAGCGTTAATTAGAAAGAGATTTCAATTAATCAACCTAAGGTTAGACGTTATTAGTCTCGAGAGAGATAATAATATAACTTAGGGATTTCTACGGATCAAGTCAAATGAATAAATCGTCTGATTCAGAGTCAAATAACAAGTGTAGTCTAGGTGGATTTTTCCTTAGGTATTGTCTTAATCAATCGAATTTTCTAAAAAGTATTTTCCCAAATTTTCTCTCTATGCACTCTTAGTTTAGTAATTTGTTTAGATAACCAAATCCCTTAATTTTTAGGCTAGATAATAAAAAGAAGGTAATTACTAGTACTCTTGGTTCCTTTGGGTTCGAAAATCCGGTTTTGCTAAAGCTATACTACTGTTCGATAGGTACACTTGCCTTCATCGTGATAATAGTTAGTTTCAAGAACGATTAATTATAAATATTTAAAACCTATTGTGAATATTATGTATCAATGCCCTATGGGGACATCTAGCCGATGAGAGTGAGGGAGGATGATTGTGCCGCTGTGTTGAGGAGCCCAATGTGTCGAGCCAATCGAGTCACATAGGACCCGATAGATATGACTCCTCTCCTATACCGCTCCGTCTGATGGCGGATGGCGAGGGCAATGAAATAGGTAAGGTCGAAGATGTGCCCATTTGCCATGCCCCGTAGGAAATAGGCGTCGTGAGTGTTGACGACGCCGGTGCTCTCTCGTCATCCTGTCAGAGTGTAGGCCAAGATCATGTGTAGGTATCGCAGGGATGGGGTGAGGGCTAATACCTTAGAGCGGCTAGGATCACAGGTGGCCAAGGCAGGGACGAGGTCCTTCCAACACTTTAAGGGAGAGTAGTAGATGTGGCGATGGAGGGTTTCGAGTTCATTGTCGTCCATGAACTCCTCCGTGTACAGCCCTAGCTCAATTCTAAACTCCAGTACACTCAACTGGCACTCTAGACAACCAAGGTGGAACTGGACCGTTCCAGTATCATTGAAGCTTTTCATGACGACCTGAAGATAGAAGGTCGAGCAGAGTTCCATTATGAGCTTGAGGTACGTCGGCTCGATGATATCAAAGAAGAGCCCCTACGGTTCAGTCGTCAAGAGGGCTCAGACCGCGTCAGCCATTTGAATTTGTTCAAGTGTGGCCCAGTCAATGCAGCGCACCGCACCTAGCAGTCGGGCCTGTAATATCTGAAATAGTTCCTCTTGAGGTCCTAAGGGAAACTTAATCTCCGTGGTAGGACCCAAGGATGACGCTGCTCCTTTCCTCTTCTTCGAGGCAGGGACAACGATCTTCTTACCACGTGAGGTTGACATTGTATACCTGCAATGAAGAGTTGAAGTTAAATACTCCCCTAGAATGTACGCGTGTTAAAATTGAATAAGAATATTTCATGGGGCTCACGTACTAGACTAAAACAACCAAAGCAAATATATCAGGTCATTATTATGAATAGGACTATGAGAGTCATGCAAATTGAAATATCTAGTGAATGAATACATGTGGGTTGGATAATATGAAATATGGTGTGGGTGAGCATGAAATCCATGGAAACACAAAAAGAAAAAAAAATGGATGAATGTATCCTAATGTATTGACTAAAATGGAAAATTTCTAACAAAGAACATAAGTATTATTATAACTATGAACATTTACTCAAATAAAACAAGAATAATCATGAAATAAGTAAAATATTTGAAAAGAATAGAGAGAAAATAGTAAACAAACGCAAGAGGGAAGAGCTTTGGGTGGTCAAAGGTGGTGCCGTGGTAGGTGCACGGGCGTGGTAGGTAGGGCGTGTGAAGTTGCAGCGGCTAGGGTTAGGGATTTTAGGGAATGGGGTGATGAATAGTGAGGGGTTTATATAGATTCCCCACGGCTGTGTGTTTTGCAATTTTGAATTTGCGCGCGTCTAAAATTCGTCACACGCCCGTGTTCTTTGGGGGTGTCGATGCACACGGTCGTGTCACACGGTCGTGTTCTACTTTGTTCGTTTCTTCCATGCCCGTGTGTATAGGTGCATGCCTGTGTTGTTTTATCAGTCTTGAGCACGAGTGGTGGGCACGAGCGTGTCGCATGCCTGTGCTAAATTCTCAGTTTTAACAACAATTTCTAGACACGGGCGTGTCACACGCCCTTGTTGTTTTGACAGACCCGCCCATAGCCACGTCACACGGCCGTGGCAGTTTATCGCATCTCGTGTTGGGGAAAATTTTTTCCCTGATTTCTCAAGGCCGTGTCGCACAGCCGTGTCTCCTCCCGTGGTGTGAGAAAAGCCTAAGGCACGCCCTTATGCATGGCCGTGTAGGTTAGAAAACCTGTGTTTCAAGGACTCAGTTAGTGAATAGATGTTAAAAACTAAAATTTTTTAAAGAAATCAATACTGTCAGTGCTCGGGTTGCCTCCTGAGAAGCCCTTATTTATAGTCTAAGCTCGACTTACCTCTCTTGTTGCGAGATCATGGTGGTTCGAGGAGTTTACACTTCTCACCCCTACTATCAGTTTTATCAACATAAGGTTTAAGACGAGTACTATTTACCTTGAATGTGCCGAATTTGGGATGAATTACCTCGATTGTACCAAATGAAAAAATGCTATCGTAAGAGGGATTTCTTCATTCGGTTCAGAAGTGGTAATACGATGGTCTGTTGCGTCTACTAGCACTTTGTCTCCAACCTTAAGTTGATTTGGGGAAAAATTTAGCTTGTCATGGCGTGGTTTTGGTTTATTCTGTGTTTTCAATTTATGTGTCCGCCATTCATCTAGTTCCTCGATTTGTAGCCTTCGTTCTTCATAGATAGGTCCTTTGCTTAAACATGGCTCATGTATGTTCTTCAAACCTATTTCCTGCAAAGTAGGTTGCACCACATGGTCAGTTTTAGTAGGATGATTTATACCACCACCTTCAATTTTCAATGTGTTACTCGAATTGCGAGCTTGAAGGGTGATTATTCCGTCTCCCACACGAAGTGTGAGTTAACCTGTGCCAACATCAATTATTGTTCTAGTAGTTGCTAAAAAAGGCCTCCCTAAAATTAAAGGAACGTTACTATCCTCTTCTATGTCTAGAACAACAAAATCAATTGGGAATATAAATTTGTCAATTTTAACGAGTACATCTTCAATAATACCCCTAGGAAATCTTATTGTTTTATCAGCTAATTGAATACTCATCCTAGTTTGTTTGGGTTTCCCAAGACCTAGTTGCTTAAACATTTTGTAAGGCATGACATTGATACTAGCCCTTAAGTTAGCCAAAGCATTATTAACATCTAAGCTACCAATTAAACATGGAATCGTAAAACTCCCTAGATCTTTTAATTTGTTGGCCAGCTTATTCTGTACTATGGCTGAGCAAACCGCATTTAGCTTACATGTGACGTTTCATCCAACTTCCGCTTATTTGTTTAAAGCTCCTTTAAGAATTTGATTGCGTTTGGCATATGTGAAAGAGCTTCAATAAACGATAAGTTAATATGTAATTTCTTTAATAATTTAAGAAATTTACCGAATTGCTCGTCTGTATAGTCTTTTCTTGTTTCATTGGGATATGGCATACGAGTCTGTACTCTTTACTTACCGGTGTTTGTTCACTGTGGTCTTCCTCACCTCTGTTTTTACTTACCGCAATTCCTTGCCTCGGTTCTAGTTCAGGTTCCACTAACCCTTCCTTGTCTTGGATGGTAATTGTGTTGAGTTGTTCCTTTGGGTTAGATTCAGTGTTACTCGGCAGGCTACTTTGTGGTCGTTTAGATATTAATTTGGTGAGCTATCCTATCTGAGTTTCGAGCCCTTGGATCGATGCTTGTTGATTCTTAAGTGCTGTCTCGGTATTCTAAAAATGAGTTTCTGACACCGAGATGAATTTTGTTAGCATCTCCTCAAGGTTCCACTTTTTCTCTTGTTGGTAGGGTGGTCGTTGGAAGCCTGAAGGTGGTGGTCTTTGGTTCCCTTGGCCTCCCCATGAGAAATTTGGGTGGTTCCTCCAACCTGCATTGTAAGTATTACTATAAGGATTATTTTGAGATCAAGGATTATTACCCATGTAATTTAACTGCTCGTTCTCCATGTTGTGGCCATAGGGTGGGTATTCTGAATTGCTTGATCCACCTCCACTTTCTTCGCACTGCATTACTGGGTGAACCTGTGAAGAACCAAGAAAATCGTCAATTTTTCTATTCAAAAGTTCTACTTGATTAGAGAGCATGGTGACTGAATCGATGTTAAAAACATCGGCTATTTTTGTTGGCTTTGTTCTCATGAGTTGCCATAATAATTATTCAGTGACATCTCTTCTATAAATTCATAAGCATCCTCAGGTGTCTTATTATTGATAGTTCCACCAGCAACTACGTCAATCATCTATCTAGTCGAAGGATTCAGACCAACCTGTAGCCAGAGTGGTAACCCATGGTAAGGGCATCTTCGCAAAAGGTCCTTGTATCTCTCCCATGCATCATAGAGTGTTTCTAAATCCATCTGCACAAAAGTTGAGATATCATTACATAATTTAGTCATTTTAGCCGGTGGAAAATATTTTAATAAAAACTTTTCGGTCATTTGTTCCCAAGTAGTGATTGACCCTCGTGGTAACGAGTTCAACCATTGTTTAGCTTTGTTCCTCAATGAAAAAGGGAATAACTGAAGGCGAATGGCATCATCAGAAAGCCATTGATTTTAAAAGTGTTGCAAAATTCTAAGAAATTCGCTAAATGAGCGTTTGGGTCCTCGTCTTGCAAACCCAAAAGCTATACTATTGTTGGATCATTTGAATGGTGTTAGGTTTCAGTTCAAAATTATTCGCAGCAACAGCAGGCCTAACTATACTTGATTCAGTTCCTGTTAAAGAAGGTTTAGCAGAATCATACATAGTATGCGGAGCAAGATTCTGATTTACTAGATCAGCGACAATCGCAGGAGGTAGCGGATTTTCCTAGTTTTCAACCATCTCCTCATTTGTGGTTGAAGTATCATCCTCTTGCTCTTCCTCTGTGTATCGTAAGCTTCGCCTTATTTCTCTTCAGTTTCTGCAAACTGTGCGATCGATCTCACTATCAAACAATAATGGTCCCGACAGGTTTCTTCTAGTTATACACTATAAAAACTTATACACTATAAAAACCTGCCAGGAACGAATAAAAGAAAAATTAGAAAAGAAAATAAAAATTTAAATTGCAAATAAAGTAAAATGGCTAAAGTAATAAAAATCGAGTGTTCCTAATATCTTAGTTCCCTGGCAATGGCACCAAAAACTTGATATGTGATATTCGTGATAGGTTTTAAAAATTTATAATTAATCGTTCTTGAAACTAACTATTATCACGATGAAGGCAAGTGTACCTATCGAACAGTAGTATAGCTTTAACACGACCGGATTGTCGAACCCAAAGGAACCAAGGGTACTAGTAATTACTTCCTTTTTATTATCTAGCCTAAAAATTAAGGGGTTTGTTTATCTAAACTAATTAACTAAACTAAGGATGCACGGAGAGAAAATTGGGGAAAAGCTTTTGAGAAAACTTGATTGATTAAGACAATACCCAAGGAAAAATCCTCCTAGACTTCACTTATTATTTGACTCTGAATCAGACGATTTATTCATTTGACTTGATCCGTAGAAATCCCTAAGTTATATTATCATCTCTCTCAAGACTAATAACATCTAACCCTAGGTTGATTAATTGAAATCTCTTTCTAATTAACACCTAGTGTTGCATTAACTCGATCTATGGACTCTCTTATTAGGTTTCACCCTAATCCAGAAAAATCTTGTCACCTTATCTCTAGGCGTGCAATCAACTTCGCTTAATTACGACAAATTTACTCTTAGACAGGGACTTTTCCTCCTCTGAATAAGAGTATTAACTTGGATCAATATCCTAGAATATTAAAACAAGAATTAAGAACACATAATTAAGAACAAGTCAAATATTTATCATACAATTTAGATAATAATAACAAGATCTATCTTAGGTTTCATTCCCCTTAGGTATTTAGGGGGTTTAGATAATTATGAAAGAAAACATCTCAAGAGAATAAAGATAACAAAACATAAAGAAAACCCAAAACCCTTAAATGAAAATTGAAGGGAGATCTTCGGTCTTGACGATGAATCCGGCTTTTGAGATGGATCAATCAGCTTCCCTTGTGTAATTCCTTGACTCCTACTCCGTGCCTCCCTTCTAAGTGCCTCCTCAGGTGTTTAAATAGGCTTTTGAATGCCTAAGAGCCCTCAAAAGTGGCCTTTTCTGAATAGGACTATACTTGGGCTTGACAGGGACACGCCCATGTGACACGCCCGTGTGCGATTGCTCCAGCCCGTAGTCAAAGCCGGGAGTATAGTCTACCCGTGTAAATTGTGCTTTGATCCTGCCAAATGGACACGGCTGTGTGGCTTACCCGTGTGAGGAAGTCCAGGCCGTGTTGATTTCCCTTGTGGGTCCATGTTCTCTGTTTTCGGCCCGTTTCTCGCTCGTTTTACTCTTCTATGCTCACCTAAGTATAAAACATGAAATTAAAGAATTAGGAGGATCGAATTCACCAAATCTAAGGAGAAATCATCCATAAAGGTGCTAAGCATGCGATAAAAATATGTATAAGTTACGGTTTATCAATTTCCTAAGGTTCAAATGGGAGTTCTACCATCTCAATATTCATCATACATAATCATTTCCATAAACAAGCAATTTATGCTATATCAATTCAAACACATATAATAACAATGTAGTTGTGTTATTTACATACAACTTACCTCGGATTACAAAATGTAGACGACTAGTTCGACTTAGTCCACTTGTTTTGGTTTTCCCCAGTCTAGGCCCAAATTTTGTAATTCTTGATCTATAATGATAAAAATTCACAATTTAATCATTTTATTGATCTAGGTACTCAACAATTCATAATTGGGCAAAATGACCATTTTTCCCTTAAACTTTCACAAAATGACCATTTTACCCCTATGCCCGAAAATTAATTTTTATCACATTTTCTCATTAATAAAGTCTAGCTGAATACTTTTTATACCAAGAGCAGCCCACAATTCTGATTATTTCATACATTTATCAACTATGTTACAACTTATGCAAAATGGTCCTTAGTTAGGGTTTCCATGAAAACTACTTCACAAAAGTTGTTTATTTCACAACCATGATTCATTTTCTTTCATAAAATTCCAAAAAACAACATGAACACTCTCATGGTAAAACCCTAGACTTTCAGCCTTTTTAGAAAATAGTCCCTTTATTTAAAAGCTCATGCTACAAGGGTTCTAAAAGTACAAAAATCACCAAGAAAAACCATCTAGATGACTTACTTGTAGAGAGACTATGTAACACCCCAAACCCAGCCTGGACGTTATGGATGAATCTGGTGTGTCACTGATCGTGTGATTTCATGATAGGTTTTAAATATTTATAATTAATCATTCTAGAAACTAACTATCATCGCGATGTAGGCAAGTGTACCTATCCAACAGTAGTATAGTTTAGCAAGACCGGATTGACGAAACCAAGGAAACTAAAAGTACTAGTAATGACTGTCTTTTTATTACCTAGCCTAAGAATAAAGAGGTTTTTGTTTTAACTAACTAATTATCTAAACTAAGAATTCACAGAAAATGGAATTAGGGAATTGCTTTTAGGAAAATCAATTGAATTAAGACAATACCTAAGGAAAAATCCACCTAGACTGTACTTGTTATTTTGGCTCCGAATCGGACGATTTATTCATTTAACTTGTTCCGTAGAGATCCCTAAGTTATGTTATTATCCCTATTCAAGACTAATAACGTCTAATCCCTAGATTGAATAATTGAGACTTTTCTCTAATTAACACCCTAGGGTTGCATTAACTCGATCTATGGAACCCCTTATTAGGTTTCACCCTGATCCAGCAAAATCTTGTCAATGTATGATTATCTATGGATTATTCTAAGAAATTATCGATAGAAATTATAAGTTGAGAAGAATTTGTTTTGATTATGAGTTGAGAATTTTGCTTGAGGACAAGCAAATGCTTAAGTGTGGGGGTATTTGATAAACCTTAATTTATACATATTTTTACCCCGCGTTTAATGCATTTTATGGATGATTTCTCATTAGAATTGGTGAATTCGATGCTCCTAATCCTTTAATTTCATGTTTTATACTTAGGAGAGCATAGGAGAGCGAAAGGAACGAGAAACGGGCCAAAAACAGAGAAAATAGGCCATAGTACGAACTCAACACGGCCTGGACTTCCTCACACAGGCAGCCCACACGGCCGTGTCAATTTGGCAGGCTCGAACACGACCTCAAGTAATCGCACACAGGCGTGTCCCTACTGAGCCCAAGTTGAGTCCAATTTAGAAAAGGCCACTTTTGAGGGCTCATAGGCATTCCAAAGCCTATAAATACACCCTAGAAGAGGGGAAAAGGGAGGCGGAGAATAGAGGGTAAGGAATTACTCAAAGGAAGCCGATTAATCCATCTCAAAAGCTGGATTCATCATCAAGACTGAAGATCTCTCCTCAATTTCCGTTCAGGAGTTTTGGGTTTTCTTTATGTTTTGTATTCTTTATTCTTCTGAGATGTTTTCTTATTTAGTTATGAACTAAAACCCCTAAATACCTAAGGGGAATGAAACCTAAGACAAATCTTGTTATTATTTTCTGAATCGTATGATAAATTTTTAACTTGTTCTTAATTATGTATTCTTAATTCTTGTTTTGATATCCCAGGATACTGATTCAAGACATGCTCTTATTCAGAGGAGGAATAGACCCTATCTAAGAGTACTTTTGTCATAATTAAGCGGAGTTGATTGCACGCCTAGAAATAGGGTGACAAGATTTTTCCGGATTAGGGTGAAACCTAATAAGGGGATCCCTAAATCGAGTTAATGCAACCCTAGAATGTTAATTAGAGAAAAGTCTCGGTTATTCAATCTAGGGATTAGACGTTATTAGTCTTGAATAGGGATAATAACATAACTTAGGGATCTCTACGGAACAAGTTGAATGAATACATCGTCCGATTCGGAGCCAGAATAACAAGTAAAATCTAGGTGGATTTGTCCTTAGGTATTGTCTTAAGTCAATCGATTTTTCCCAAAAGCAATTCCCTAATTCTTTTCTCTGTGAGTTCCTAGTTTAGATAATTAGTTAATTAAAACAAAACCTCTTTATTCTTAGGCTAGATAATAAAATGACAGTCATTACTAGTACTTTTAGTTCCTTTGGGTTCGACAATCCGATCTTGCTAAAACTATACTACTGTTCGATAGATACACTTGCCTACATTGCGATAATAGTTAGTCTAAGAACGAGTAATTATAAATATTTAAAACCTATCACGAAACCTCGCGATCAATAATATCTTAAAATAATTCATAGGTAATCATACATTGATAATTCAACTAAAAGAACATATAAGTTTCAAACATCCCAAGTTGAGCATTTTCTCCTGAAAACATAGGTGTCTCTCCTCATTTAAGTAATTACCTTTGATTCGGAATATCACAGAGTTTCACATCCTCACTAAAGATTCACTCAAATCACTCAAGGTGTTTTAAGGAAAATAAATGAAGCACTCAATAGTCAATAATGAAAAGTCATTACCATAGGCTTGCATGAAAATCAAATTTCCACCACTGATAAATTAAGATGAAACATCAATCAAAAGGTCTTTAGAGGGTTGAAATGAGGCTTGGTTAGGGGGTGTGGTCACAAGCTAAAAGAAAGGGCTAGAATCGAGATTGAATTAAAAAATTGCCTCACTAGAAAAAGAGTTAACCATCACTTGCGTACAACAGAGCTTCTTCTCAGAATATGGAATTACTAATGTGTATACATAGTTTTTTTTTTAAGAACAAGTTAAATAACATAGACTAACTATTAAGAACAAGACATAGCTAAGTAATTTATTCAACTCAAATCTCGACAAAATAGGGATTAATTTTGGGGATTTCAACAATAATGGGTTAAGGGTTAATATTAAGGGTAATACAAGAAATGGCTTGTTAGGCTCAAGGGGGTTTACTAGGGGTTAATCGTGGAGGTAGGCTTTTCATGGCATGAGTGGGTTAATCCTAAGTGCCTTAATCATTTTGACATATTAAATCAAATGGTGTGGTCTCGACATGCATAATCAAGCAAGTTCTAGAATAACAGTTCAATACTGACGCACTCAAAGCAATAATAGAAGTGAATATGAAAGAATTAATAGATGCTCAAAAGGTTAAAAAATCTCACAAAAATTATGGCTTTTTGATGTTTAAAACTTGTGAATTCCAACTCAAAGTAATACCTAAACTTTGGGGAAACAACCTAAGATTTTAAATTCTTAAAAATCAACTTATCATGCTTGATTCTCTAATGTCTTGAGGTTTAAACAATCAATGCATAAATGCCTATTTTTTAATTCAAGATATATCAACAAAAATCATAAATCAATCAAAATTTATCCTAAATATGATATGAAAGCTTTTCAAGAGAACAAGGTAGTCATTTAGGGATTTTTTTGATAATGAAATAAATACCCCCCACACTTAAGATGTACATTGCCCTTAATGTACAAAGATAGATATTAGAGTATAAAAATAAGATAGGGAGAGAAGTGAAACTTCTTGTATGATGAATTCCTCGAACTGGAGTTTTGGAGAGTAATCAGTTCGAGAGTGGAGGAGGATACTCCGGCGGTCGTAGAGGTTCATTAGTCCATAAGTCCTGTGCCAAAAGAATATTATATTTAGTGGTAGCTATGGTCGTGGCCGATCAGGACATGGCAGTCGTGAAGAACCTTTCCCGGTAGAGTTGTTAGTTCCTATGCGATGATGAGCTTAAGAGCTCTATATAACTATGATAAAATCAAGAACTTTTTAGGGGATATTAGGAAGAATAATTACTCATAAAGAAATAACTGAAATTGATAATTAAAAATAAAATTCTAAAATCTAATAAAAATAAAAAGTAGTTTTAATAAAAATTAAAAACATAAAATAATAAATAAATGTTTTTAAACATCTTTATCGCTGGATGGTTCGCGAGATGGGTCTGGCGAGCTGACAAATCTACTGTAGAGTAGCATCAATGTTGTCAAATCATTGAAAACACTGCTGCTTGAATCTAGTGAGGCACTTAGAGATGTCAGCATATGAAGCCTCCGCATGAACTAGACGAGAGGGTGGTGGTGGCTGAGTTAGTGGGCCCTCGTGCTGTGGAGGGATATCATCAAGAATGTCCTCGTAGGCCTCCTCTTCGGTAGATTGGGTGACATGATATTGGGGAGGGTAGGTTCCTCGGTGCCTCTCGATCATCTTCATGCTAAGCATGCTCAGGATGCCTTGTGGAGACATCTGGCCAATGAGGGTAAAGGATGATTCTTGGGCCACGGTACTGAGGAGCCCGAAGTGCCGAGCCAACCGAGTAACATAGGGGCCAATGGAGATGACCCCCTTCCTATGCCGCTCCATCTGGTACTGAATCACGAGGGCGATAAAATAGGCAAGGTCGATGACGTGCCCGTACGACATACACCATAAGAAGTACGCGTCGTGAGTGTTGACGACGCCAGTGCTCTCTCGCCTCCCTGTAATTATGTGAGCCAAAATGGCGTGTAGGTACCTCAGGGATGGTGGGGGAACTGATGCCTTGGAGCAACTAGGATTGTAGGAGGCTGTTCTAGGGGCTAAAGTGTGCCAGCACTTCGAGGGAAAGAAATGTATGTGGTGAGTGAGAGCATGTAGTTCATTCACCTCCTTGAACTCCTCCGTATATTAGCCAGTGCAGCACCGAACTCTAGGACGCTTAGCTGGTAGACTAACCCCCCTAGGAGAAACTGGACTGTGCCGAGATCATCGTAATTCGTCATTACGGTATGAAGATGGAACCTTGAGCATAGGTCCATCGTGAGCTCGAGGCATGTTGGTTCGAGGATCCCAAAGAACAGCTCCCAAGGGTAGGTGGCTAGGAGGGCTCGAATCGCATCAGCCAACTGAACTTGTTCTACGGTAGCCCAGTCGATGCAGCGGCCCGCAATTAAAGGTCGGGTCTGAAGTATTTGGAAAAGCTCTTCTTGCGGCCCTCGGGGGAACTGCAGGAGAGGGTAATGAATTTTCGTGGTTGGACCCACGGAAGATGACGCTCCCTTCCTCTTCTTCGAAGCAGGTACGGTGGTTTTCTTTCCTCTTGAAGACGACATGGTACCTATGATCAAAAACCATTAATTCATTTTGAGGAATGATCAACGTAAAATGAAGATAATTTGTAAATAACAATCATAATTTTAGCAACTGCTAAGACTAACAAGTTAATCAAAGCAATCAATTGTATGGCATAAAAAATGGTAACGAATTTCATGGAATGCAACATGTGTGATAGATGAAAAATATTAACACTAAAGGCATGAGTATATATATTGTTCTAATCATGAACATTTACTTCTAACTAATCAAATAAAGTAGAGAAATCATATAATGAGTAAGAATTTTAACATGAGAAAGATAATAACTGCTTAAGATATAACATTTGTATGATAAAATAAGAAAGGATTATGAAAAATTTCATATTATTATGATAAATAGACCTAGAAATTAGTAAGAATAAACGAGAAAAGAGTGAACAAACGCTAGAAAGAGGAGAATGGGCATCAAAAAAGGAGTTGAAGGCGGCGCACGGGCACGGCAAAGAGGCCGTGTGGAATTACAGTGGCTAGGGTTAGGGTTTTTGAGTAGGGAAGACATGAATAGTGCAGGGTATTTATAGATTTTGGGGCACACGGCCAGGTAACACGCCCGTGTTCCCAATTTCAGCCCGTGTGATTCACGAATTTTGAATTTGGGCACGTCTGACATTTAGTACACGCCCGTGTTCCGTGGGCGTATGGGTGCACATGGCCGTGTTGCATGGCCGTGTCTGACGTTGTTCGCTTGTCCCACACCCGTGTATTCAGACCCATACCTGTGTCAATCTAACAGGTTCGACCACGGGTGTTAGACACGGGCATGTCGCATGCCTGTGCTGTTTTAACTGGTTCACCCACGGTTCTTCCACACGAGCATGTTTCACCCCCGTGTTGTTTTGGCAGGTTCGACCACGACCATGTTGCACGGTCGTGGCTTTTTATCGTAGCCCGTGTTTGGGAAAAATTGTTGTCCTATTTTTACACGGCCCTAAGCACTCCCGTGCTCTTGGTCGTGTCCCTATGGAAAACCTGTATTCAAGCGCTCCGTTAGTAAGTTAGACGTTGATGACTAAATTTTAAAGAAGTTAATAAGTTAGTGCTCGGGTTGCCTCCTGAGAAGCGCTTATTTATAGTCTAAGCTCGACTTACCTCTCTGTTGAATGATCATAGTGGTTTGAGGGGTTTATACTCCTCATTCCTGCTATTAATCTCATCAAAATAATGTTTTAAACGGGTGTTGTTTACCTTAAAAGTGCCAAACTTGGGATGACTCACCTCATTTGTCTTGAATGGGAAAATGCCGAAAATCAGTAAGAGGGATTTCTTCATTCGATATGGTAGCGACAATGTGGGGATCTGTGGCTTCTAATAAGACTCTATCTCCAACCTTAAGTTGATTTGGAAAGGGATTGAGCTTTTTCTGTTGTAGATTCGGTTTGTCAGGTGTTCTCGGTTTATGCGTCTGCCATTCATCTAGCTCCTCGGTTTGTAGCCTTCGATCTTTATGAATGGGTCCTCTACTATTTCTTGAGAATGGTTCATATGCTTCCTTCAGACTCATTTCCTTCAAAGAAGGTTGCACCATATTGTTAGTTTTAGTAGATGGTTTAGACGATCACCTTCAATTTCCATTGTGTTGCCAGAATTGCAAGCTTGAAGGGTGATTGTTTCGTCTCCCACACGGAGTGTGATTTCACCTGTGCCAACATCAATTATTGTTTTAGCAATTGCTAAAAAGGGCCTTCCTAGAATTAAAGGAGTGTTGCTATCCTCATCTATGTCTAGAACAATGAAGTCAACGGGAAATATAAATTTATCGATTTTAACTAGCACATCTTCAATAATACCCCAAGGAAATCTTATAATTTTATCCGCTAATTGAATGCTCATCCTAGTTTGTTTGGGTTTCCCGAGACCTAATTGTTTGAACATTTTGTAAGGTATAACGTTAATACTAGCGCCCAAATCGGCTAATGCATTATTAACATCTAAACTACCAATTAAGCAAGGAATTGTAAAACTCCCTGGATCTTTAAGTTTGTTGGGTAGTTTATTCTGGAGAATGGTTAAGCAAACTACATTTAGCTCCACGTGCGATGCCACCTCCATCTTCCGCTTATTTGTTAAAAGCTCCTTTAAAAATTTCATTGCTTTTGACATCTGTGATAGAGCTTCAATAAACGATAAGTTAATATGTAATTTTTTTAAGAGTTTAAGGAATTTACCAAATTGTTCATCTAAGCGGCTCCTTGTCGCGTTGGGGTATGGCACAAGAGGTTTATATTCGGCATTCACCGATTTGTTTTTATTATGATCTACCTCACCTTGACCTTTGCTCACCACAGTTTCTTGCCTCGGTTCTGGCTCAGGCTCAACAAATCCTACTTCATCTTGAACATTAATCGCGTTGAGTTTTTCCCTTGGGTTAGGTTCAGTATTACTTGGCAAGCTCCCTTGTGGTCGTTCGGAGATTAGTTTGGAAAGTTGGCCTATCTGAGTTTCGAGCCCTTGGATCGACGCTTGTTGATTTTTAAGTGCTAACTCGGTGTTCTGGAAATGGGTTTCTAACACCGAGATAAACTTTGTGAGCATCTTTTCAAGGTTAGGTTTCTTTTCCTGTTGGTAGGGCAATTGGTAGCCTAAAGGTGGTTGTGGTATTTGATTTCCTTGACTGCCCCACGAGAAATTGGATGGTTCCTCCAACCTACATTGTAAGTGTTACTATATGGATTATTTTGAGGTTGAGGATTATTACCCATGTAATTTAATTGCTCGTTATCCATGTTGTGGCCATAAGATTGGTATTCCGAATGGCTTGTTCCACCTCCACTTGCTTCGCACTGCATTACTGGGTGAACTCGTGAAAAACTAAGAAAACAATCAATTTTATTATTCAAGAGTTCTACCTGATTAGAGAGCATGGTGACCGAATTGATGTTATAAACACCGGCTATTTCGTTGGCTTTGTCCTCATGACTTGCCATTGATAGTTATTCAATGACATCTCCTCTATGAACTCATAAGCATCTTCAGGTGTTTTGTTTCCGTCAGCATCTGTGTCAACCATTTACCAAGTCAAAGGATTCAGGCCATTACGGAATGTTTGAACCTGAAGCCAAAGCGGTAACCCATGGTAAGGGAACATTCTTAAAAGGTCCTTGTATCTCTCCTATGCATCGTAGGGTGTTTCTAAATCCATCTGTACAAAAGAAGAGATATCATTACGTAATTTAGCCGTTTTAGTTGGCGGGAAATATTTTAATAAAAATTTTTCTGCCATTTGTTCCCAAGTAGTAATTGACCCTCATGGTAACGAGGTCAACCACTGTTTAGCTTTGTTCCTCAATGAGAAAGGGAATAACCGAAGATGAATGGCATCATCAGAAACACCATTAATTTTAAATGTATCTCATAGTTCTAAGAAGTTGGCTAAATGAGCGTTGGGATCCTCATCCTGCAAACCATCAAACTGAACAAATTGCTGTATCATTTGAATAGTGTTAGGTTTTAGTTCAAAAGTATTTGCAGCTACAGTAGGTCTAACTATGCTCAATTTAGTTCCTATTAAAGAAGGTTTAGCATAATCACACATAGTGCGTAGAGCAGGATTTTGATTAGCCGCAATTGCAGGAGGTAGCTGATTGTCTTGGTTTTCAGCCATCTCTTCGGTTGGGGGTTGAGTATCGTCTTCTTGCTCGTTCTCTGTGTATCTTAGGCTTCGCCTTATTTCTCTTTGGTTTCTGCGAATTGTGCGATCGATTTCTTCGTCAAAAAGTAGCGGTCCTGACGAGTTTCTTCTAGTCATAAACTATAAAAACCTGTCAAAAGAAAGAAAAAGAAAATTAGTAAATTAGAATAAAATTAAAAATAAAATTAGATTTGCAAGAAAAATAAATGGCTGAAGTAATAAAAATTGAGTGTTCCTAATATTTTAGTTCCCCGGCAACGACGCCAAAAACTTGATCGCATGATTTCGTGATAGGTTTTAAATATTTATAATTAATCGTTCTTGAAACTAATTATCATCGCGATGTAGGCAAGTGTACCTATCGAACAGTAGTATAGTTTTAGCAAGACCGGATTGTCGAACCCAAGGGAACTGAAAGTAATAGAAATGACTGTCTTTTTATTATCTAGCCTAAGAATAAAAAGGTTTTTGTTTTAACTAACTAATTATCTAAACTAAGAATTCACAGAGAATGGAATTGGGGAATTGCTTTTAGGAAAATCAATTGAATTAAGACAATACCTAAGGAAAAATCCACCTAGACTGTACTTGTTATTCTGGCTCAGAACCGGACGATTTATTCATTTAACTTGTTCCGTAGAGATCCCTAAGTTATGTTATTATCCCTATTCAAGACTAATAACGTCTAATCCCTAGATTAAATAATTGAGACTTTTCTCTAATTAACACCCTAGGGTTGCATTAACTTGATCTATGGATCCCCTTATTAGGTTTCACCCTAATCCGGTAAAATCTTGTCACCCCATGTCCAGGCGCGCAAACAACTCCACTTAATTATGACAAACGTACTCTTAGACAGGGTCTATTCCTCCTCTGAATAAGAGTTTATCTTGAATCAGTATCCTGGGATATCAAAACAAGAATTAAGAATACATAATTAAGAACAAGTTAAATATTTATCATACAATTCAGAAAATAATAACAAGATTTGTCTTAGGTTTCATTCCCCTTAGGTATTTAGGGGATTTAGTTCATAACTAAAAAGGAAAACATCTCAGAAGAATAACAAATACAAAACATAAAGAAAACCCAAAACTCCTGAAGGGAAATTGAGGAGAGATCTTCAGTCTTTATGGTGAATCCGACTTCTAAGATGGATCAATCAGCGTCCTTAGAGTAATTCCTTACTCCCTATTCTGTGCTTCCCTTTTCTTCCTCCTCTAGGGTGTATTTATACGCTTTGGAATGCCTATGAGCCCTCAAAATTAGCCTTTTCCGAATTGGACTCAACTTGGGCTCGGCAGGGACACGCCTGTGTAACATGCTCGTGCGCGATTACTTCAGGCTGTGCTCGAGCCCGCCAAATTGACACGGCCGTGTAGTACACCCATGTGAGGAGGTCCAGGCCGTGTTGATTTCGTACTTTGGCCCATTTTCTCCGATTTTGGCTCGTTTCTCGTTCCTTTCGCTCTCCTATGCTCTTCTAAGTATAAAACATGAAATTAAAGCATTAGGAGCATCGAATTCACGAATTCTAATAGGAAATCATCCATAGATTGCGTTAAACTTGGCGTAAGAATATGTATAAATTACAGTTTATCAGTCACATTGAAATGTTTTTCGAAAACCATGTTTCCATTGAAAACCCTTCTTACCATTTAAAACCTCTGGCCATTTAAAACTTGTGAAAACCTCTCTTTATGTTGGTTTACGTTGGTTTAATTTGTAAAACTTGGTTCATTGGAAAGTTATTCCTATTTAAAACGGTGTTTGTTGTAGAAGTTTAATTTAAATTAGTCGATTTACGAAAACATGATGTTTAAAAGTTTAGTTGTGAAAACATAGTGTTTTGAAAATAGTTATTGTTTTGGAAAACCGCGATCTACTTCTAACAAATATCAAACATAGTAAATAAAATCCCCAAGGTTTAAAATAAAAACTAGAGAGGCCTTATTACAAACCAAATCGAAATCAAAGTACTGAGAAGCAATTAAACATAGTAGATAACAAAAGCAGTTGTGTTGCCATCTCCGAGTTCCTCGCAGGAATGATCCTCCTAATGTTGGGGATTATCTGCACAGTTAAAAATGGGTTGAGTTTACGAAAACTCAGTGTGTAATCCCCTAGCATCCAAACATTTAGTCAAAAAATAGAATTTAGAACCAATCTGGGCTTGAGCCCTATTCAATAACAAAACAGTCCAATTCAGATAAGATGTGGGCCAAAGCCCGATTCATTAGCTTTTGGGTCTCAACCTATCACGGTATCAATTGGGCCTAGCCCATATCAGAACCAATATCAATTGGGCCTAGCCCATTTCAATTTCAAACCCATAGGATTAATGCATGATAACCCATCCAACCCTGCACTTGCCTCCGTCCAACCCTGCACTACCTGTGGGGAACAAATCAGCCACGCCATCCCTACACTTACAATGTTAGCACCAGTTGCGGCACTAACTAGAGTCGCAACAAAGCTGCTAATATCAGAATATGTGGCACAGCCACTAATACGGTTTCTTCCTTCATAACAATATCCCAATCCCAAGCAGTATGTCATGTATGCAAATACCATGCACAAAATCAGTCATACAAATCTCAAACAAATCAGTCATTTAACCTCGAGGGGCAAAACAGTAACTTTACCCTTTAGGGGAATTTTGGTCATTTTAATAATTTTGGTGTCCCAGTATAGATTATGACCTCATAGATGGTCTACCATCGCTTCGAACGTTTCAGGTAACCTAGATGGTCAAAACGGTGTAAATGGGCCCAAGGCCCATTACTCGGCCCAAGTGGGCTAACACACTCGTGTAACCCATTTAGCCTAATTTCAGTCACGGCTATGCGAACACCATAGCCCAATTCATAATTTTTCACTTACGATAGATTTTATCCGTGTGAGGCCCACAAGCTCATTCGGCCCACATGGTCCATCGAGGCCCAGAACAGCCCCAGTACATGAAAACGCTCGTGGTGGCCTCAACAATCTATCGCCCCTGATCTGTGGGCTCAGTTTACCACATGAGCGATCGCACGCTCGTGTGGCCTCAAATGCTAAAGTTTTGGCTTTTCGACTTTTGCCGATTTCCAACAAAGAGGGGCGTAAATACACACATGATTACGAAACTTTGAGAAAATCCTTCAAGCAACAACCTACATCATTCATGATATTTAATTAATCTTTTGGCAATAAGGGTCAACACCCACTTATTATCACTTGAGGAGAAACAGATCACATTTGGCCTAAGCCCCAAGGTAAAATATGGCATCGCATTTACCTTAGTGGGAGAGAGGTTCGATTGCTACCCAAACACCAGCGCTTCTTCACTCCACTGGAACTCTATTGATTTGTCAGAACCTTGCAAGACCGTAACCACAACACCAATAGCAGACACAAAAGCAAACGGCCAACACCATAAAGCATGAAAACCAATAGAAGGTTAAGAAAAGGAAAGTGAATCAATTGGTTAGGAGAAAACCCAAGGAAACGAAATATAGGGGCAGAGGAAAACTATATTCGGCCAAGAACCAAAAGGGATTTTGAAAGGAGAAGAAAGGTAATTGAGGAATGTAGTCAACTTTCTTGTGAGAAAAGAGAAATAAAAGTTCGGCTAATCAAGGAACAATATACTAAGGAAGATAATACTAATAGCGAGAAGGAGAAGAAATTGTTCAAGCGAATGCACTTGAAAGGTAATAGAGAAGTAAAGAGTCACACAAAACTGCCTAAATGATCACACTTGAATTCGGCTACACTTGCAAAAAGAGAAAAGAAAGGTACCAATTCGACACTAAATGCTCCAAAATTGAAATTGCACAAAGAGAACAACTCCCAAAACTCTCCAATTGCTGAAAATGCACACAAAGAGACCCCTTAGCTGAATTTGCACACACTAGTTTCCCTACTCCACTACAGCACTCTCCAAGTTTGAAATTCCTTGATTTTCTCCACCCAATTCTCTTCCATGTCCATAACAACCATTATCATATCCCTTGATTTTCTCCCCTTGACCAACTCCACAACCACCTCAGGAGAGTTTTAAACCAACTCTACCTCTCTCACCTCATGGGAATAAAATAAATGTACCTTGCAAATCATGGGATTCGAACTCACGATCCCATTCCACCATAATGATGCCACAACCACTAGACCACATGCTTCCTTATGATAAATTTTAACCACTAATATTTATAAGGCCTATAGGCTAAAGCCAAGGTTCACTTAAGGGAAAAACTAAAATTTTGCTAAAGCCTATATTTGAACCAGGGACTTATCAGACATCCCAAAACACACCCAATTCACCTAACCACCACACCAAACATGCAATTTGTGTCACTTTCTTGCTCAACTAAAATATTTATAAGCCGCCCACTAACAGTTCTTACGCTCAAGGCCCAATACTTCTAGGCCCAGAATTCTGGGCGTTATAGACTAAGTGGCTGAAATTTCAAGCTTCAAAAACCCCTCTAATGGTTGCTATTTTCGATGAAAAAAAATGGAGAAGAAAGATGACCCCTTTGATTTTATTTTAATATTCAAGTTGCTAATAATCAATTACCAACCCTAGTCATCTTTTTACTTTTTAACTCCTCATGTCTCTATGGCTGGCTTCGACTAGCTTGTCTTTTAAGGGTCTAATTTCCCTTTAAATACCCCCCCAATTTTGGTTCTCTAGCTATTTAACACCCTTAGCTATCAAAATAGGACTTTTTCACTTTATGCGATTTAGTCCTTTTTCACAATTAGGCTCACAATCGCTAAAATTAATTCACCAAAAATTTCATTCACCTATATAATCATGCTATAACAAAAAATAATATTAAAAATAATATTTTCTCTAACTTTGGATTTGTGATCTCGAAACTAGTGTTTCGACTAAGCCCAAAATCGGGCTGTTACATGGCCCCTAAGGTCAATAAAAGACTCAATTTGCGCATTTTATTGAATTTAGTTAAAGTTATTAAAAAATTATTAAAACCTAGTTGTAATGTTTGTTTTCAAGCTCCTAAAGTGAGAAAATTAGTCTAATCTACTACACCAAATTATAGTAGATCAATTGTCAGCTTAGCTTGGCCAAACGATAGAGCCTCCCTCATCTTGGAAGCTAAGCATGACAACCATTTATCTTGGTTAAATCAAAGTCATTTAAACCTTAAAACCAAAAAACCTAGTTTACAAAACTTATTAGGAGTCCTTACCTTCCTTTTTCCTTTAGTTCTCAAGCAGAGAAAGTTAAGAAGCTTACCTAGTTTCTCAATTTCTCTTCTTCTAGATTTCAATTCTCACTACTTCTGCTTCATGCAAAGCTCTCCTGAATTCTCTTCTTGTTTGGAACAATCAAAGAAGACAAAGCAAGTAAGAAGAAAATTTATAGATAAAATTAAGGAAAATTCTCATTTGTTAGAGCATCCACTTTCACCTATATATATATCTTGTAACAACCCGATTTTGGGCCTATCAGAATAGTAGTTTTGGGACCACAAATCTGACACAGTAAAAAATTATTTTTATTATATTTTTATGGTCTACTATTTAACAGAATGATTTTGTGAAAATTTCATTTGAAAATTTCGACGTTTGGGCACTCAATTTAGTCAAAAGGACTAAATCATAAAAAGTGCAAAACTTGAGTTCTAGAAGTAGAGGTGTCAAATTGCTATGAAATTTTAAATTGGAGGTCTTTAAATTGTAATTAGACCATTGGTTAATTTGTTCGACAAGAATGGACATGAAATAGGGAAATAGAATAATTTTAAGTTAAGGGCATTTTGGTCATTTAGTAATTAAATAATTAAATTAACAAAATAAAAGCCAAATTTTTCTCATCTTTAACCCCTTGGCCAAAAGTTTGAAGACCACCATGCTAAAGTGTTTTTCAAGCTTTCCAAGCTCCATAGTAAGCCCGTTCTTGCCCCGTTTTTAATGATTTTCACGTTTTTTAAATCCTTGTAACATGATCTACCTATTTCTACCATTTATTTGAGTTATGATGAAGGTCTAGGGTTTGAAACATGTTATAAATTTGTGTATTTTGATGTTTAATGGTAGATTATGCATGTTTATGGTTGGAGAAACAACTTTTGCTAAGTGATTTTCGGTGAAAATACTTAAAATGACTAATTTGTAAAAGTTATAAAATATTTAGTAAAGGTGTGTTTTAATGGAAATTTTGGGCTGCTATAGTTATGAAAATGATTCGGCTAGGCTTTTATGTTAAAGAAATTGAATGAAAATCATTTTACGAGCCTAGGGGCAAAATTGTAAATATGACAAAGTTTAGGGGAAAAAATGTAAATTTTGCTAAAATGAGATTTTGGGCTGTATTATGTAGCTTAATGATTAAATGAGCTAAATTTGTTATTATAAATCAAGAAAAACAGAGTCCAGACCTAGACCGGGGAAAGAGCAAGATTTTGGACTAAATCAAATTAGTTGTTCATATTTTGTACTGAGGTAAGTTTGTGTGTAAATAATGCAACATTATATTATGCATTTAATATTTTGATATTGCATGAATTGTTTAATTATTGTTATGAATAATATGATTGATATTACAAGCAAGTTCGATAATGCTAAGATAACGAAGAAGTCTTCGTTGAACCTTAGGAATAGTTAGGATACAAATGTCATGACATTAGGGTTAATGAGGTTATGTATAAGACCATATCTAGGATGTGGCATCATTATGAGACTTCGTGTAAGGCCATGTCTAGTACATGGCATCGATATGAGAATAGTGTAAGACCATATCTGGGACATGGCATTGATACGAGATATCGTGTAAGACTATAGCTGGGCTATCGGCATCGATATATGTGATCCCATGTAAGACCATATCTGAGAGATGGCATTGGCATCTTATTATGTGTATTTTGTTCCCGGGTATCCTTTGTATTCCAAGTGGCTCAATAGGAAATTCAACGATTATGTCAAAAACAAAGATGAATAAGAGATTATGTTGAAAAGCTACAGTTATGTACGTAAGTTTATAATCAATGATTTCATGATATTGTGAGTTTATGTTCACTATGGGGATGACTTTGTAATGACCTTGTGATAATTGGTCTATACTTGTGATATATGAAATACATGGTAAATTTGATTGATGATTATGTGATTTGCTTTCGGGCCAAAACGAGTGTGATATAGCACGTCTTATTCACTTAAGTGGTGATTTATCGGATATGAGAAAGATGAAAGATATTAAGATACATGCTTGGAAATGTGGGTACACGAGATTAATATGCATGTTTACTATGAGGTTTGAAATGATTTGTTAATTGTTGTAACATGTTATAATGAAAAGATCTTGGGCTAATGCCAAGAAATGTTAAATTATGCTTATAAGTTGATAAAGCAAACGTTGTGACTGAATAAGAATTATAACCATGAGATTATGGTAAATTATAATACTTTGTGTTTGTTTTATTGAGTTATGGTAAACACTTGGTAAGACGTGAATGAGTAAGTTATACTATGAGACTTAAATGACATTTGTATGAATTTACATTATGTTAATTGTATGGTTGAGGTTGCTTATTGTAACGCCCTGAATTTGGGCCTAGAAGTATTAGGTCTTGAGTGGGGGAACAGTTAGGAAGTTACTCATAAATATTTAGTTATGTAAGAAAGTGACACAACTATGTATCTGATTCAGTAGTTAAGTGCTCTGGGAAGTGTCTAAGAAGTCTTGGGTTCAAGCCTGGGTAGATGCAAAAAGTTTTACTTTTTAAAGGATTAAGCACTGTCTCTTGGTAGTAGGCTTTTAAATAAAAATTGATAAAGCATGTCAGAAAGAGCCTGTTGGCCTAGTGTAACGCCCCAAAATCCCAAAACCCAAAAATCCCAAAATCCCAAACTTTTTTTGTTTTCGGTTTTGATAAAAATTGTGTTTAATATTCTTATCCAAGCGATAATTTTAGTAGGTCTTAGTTGAGGTTTGAGTTCGAATTAAGGGGTAGAAGAAATTATAATTTAGTTATTAAAAAATCAGGGCTAGCAAGTAGTTGGGCTTTTAAATAAAGGGGAAAATAGCATCAAAAAGCCTAGTAGAGGAGTGGCTAAGTGACGGCACTTAGAGTATAGGGAGGTGGCGTTAATAGCTAGCAAGGAGGTCCAAGGTTCGAATCCTAGCTTAGTATTTTTAGAAGTTTAATTTTGGCCTTCTAGAAGGATGGAAGTGGAGTGAAAGTGGACTCCAAGGGAAGTGTTCAGGAGAGAAAATTAAGGAAAGGATTAATGGGTTATCAGGGAGAAAAATGAGGAGATGAGAAGGGAGAAGTGATGGATCCGAATGGGGAATTGGGCATGGGAAAATTTGGCTATAAGGCTTATAAATAGGTGTCGAATGCTAGGGTATGAAGTTAATGCCGAATTTCTTCACCCTGTTACCAGAAACTTTTTTCTTTAAAAGCCGAAAACCCTCTGCCTTTCTTTTCTTTTTCTTCTTCCTTCTGCTGAATTCTATTCTTCATCTACCTAATTACTGACTTTTCTTTCTTTTTCCTTGGAGTCGAATAACCCTCTTTTTCCATACAAAATCGTAAAGGGTTGAACCTCTTTGGCTGAATACCCTTGGTGCAATCACTACTCTTTCTACTTCGGTCAAATCTAGTGTAAGTATTGTTCTTCCAATCGATTTCTTTGCTAAGTATAAAATATTGTCCCTCACTCTTTGTAATCAACTGTGGTAGGGAATTAGTATCGGATCTCGGATCTTAACTCATTGTTGAATTGCTCTTTAGGTGTTGCAGTTTTGGTAAGTATTCCTCATCCATTGGTTAAGGTTGGCCGAAAAGCCATAGTAAGGTAAGAGGGCTTGTGTTGGATACGAGTCACCTATTATTCTGGTTTTAATAGTTATGATTGGTGCAGATCTAGGAGTTGATCGTGGTTAGTGAAGGGGCTGTGATACTTATCGCGCAAGGTAAGGTTAAGGTGAGATTTCGGCTTTTGGTAAAGTATTCGATAAGTATGTGAGATTAATCTTTAAGTGATATCGATTGTAGGTTTGGGCTAAGAAAATCGCATCATGCTTGCATACTAGGTGTGTACATACACTGTACACACACAATGAATCAGTAAAAGCCGAAATGCCGAAAAGCCAAAAAGTCGAAATGCTAAAAAGCCAAAAGTTGGGCTACGGTAGTCACACGAGTGCGCGAACACTCGTAGAGAGGAAACCGATAGGTTACCTGAGGCCCACGGGTGATTCCGTGGACTTGGGTTGAGAATTGGCCAAATTGGCCGAAATGGGCTAAATGGGCCTGATGGGCTGTTGGGCCTATAATAGGCAAAGATAAGTGATGTTATGTGTTAGACAATTTGTATGTGAGCATGAATATAATATCATTTGGGCCTAATAGGCCATATGAATGTGAATTAGGCCTAGTGGGGCATAAGAATATGAACTGGGCCAGATGGGCCATTTGAATAAGATTAGGCTTAGTGGGCCATATGCATGTATGTAGGGGTATTGGGCCTAGTATATGATGACTACATAAAACTTAATTAATTAATTGAGATTGTGGACAAGTCATAGGGTTAAGGCGTGGCAACGGGTATATGCATGTCTAGGATTGGATCTAGGGAGAGCTTGGTACTTAAACGGTCTTAATAACCCACCTCCTCTTCTCTGGAATCCTACCTGGTGCATAGTATTCACTCATCTTAGCTCGCAGGACTTGTTCATGGGCCAAGGTAAGTGAAAACTGTAATTAAGGGAAAATTATCGAAATGCCAGTAAGGGCGAAAATGACCAAAATACCCCTAGGTGTTGAATGTAAGTTTTGTGGATGTGACATGCATACATATAATGTTCTGCTTAGGTTGCATATGGGATGGGAATTATGGTACGGAGGAAGTATATGAGGATCGCATGGTTGCCTGACAATCGTGGATCCACTGACGGCTTTTAAGCCCAATATGTAAATGAAGGTAGTTCTGCAACTGGGCTACCATTGGTGTGTGGGCTGGGTGGGTCGATATTTATATCCCCACATGGTATGATGGGGGACGGAGCTGGTGTGTAGCGGATGGATTATTTGAATGGGATTGCATTGCATGTTTGATGTATGATGATTTTTGAATGCTTGTTTTCCGTCGAGGGTTGTACACACTGAGTTTACGAAAACTCACCCCTTCTTCTATTTTATTTTTAGGTGATGCTCAGTAGACGGTTTGATGTTTGGAGGGACTCTGGGTGGCCAACTAGCAAGACAAAATTGGACTTGTTTTTTTTAAGCTTATAAGTTTTATTTTATTAAGTATGTTTCAGATCAGATTGTAATAAGGTTTCCATTATGCTATGGTTACTTAAATTATTATTACTATTTTTATTGTAATTACGAGAAGTTGAACATGGGTTTCCTAAATTATAGTATGTTTTCTATGCTTCCACAACTCAATTTTTAAATGATAAGTTTTCTTAAATCAAATGTTTTAAACAAGGCTTTCGTAATTGAAAGGTGTGTTTATTTCTAAGTTAATTAAGGTTTCTTTTGTTTAAGAAGAGTTTTAAATGAAAACACGGTTTTCGCTGAAACACTTCAATGTGACACACCAGATTCGGCCATAACTTCTGGGTCGGGTTTGGGGTGTTACACCTAGGGGATAAGTGGCGTGCTATGGTTGCCTAAGGTCTAAGGTTCGAATCCTACTTTGAGTAGTGGAGTGTTTTATTTTGCTGCACTGGTCGTATGGGTAGTAGAGGGTGACTGAAACACTGCTGAGTGGAGTCAAGTTTGAATTGGTCTTGGAGGGATTTGAGGAGGGATTTTAGGAGAAAATTAAGGGAGGAAAATGTGGAATTTGAAATGTGAAGAGTTGGTGCCGAAATGGTAAGCTAAGCCACTCAGAATTCGGCCTTGAGAGGATTATTCTCCATTTTGGCTATTGTGAGCATTTTGGATTCTGCCAAGTAGTACTAAGAAAGATTAGGTAATACCTTTTAGTTTTGTTGATTTCGGATTTACACTCCTTTCTTTAGCCGAATGCTCTCTTTCCCTCTCCCTCAATTCTTTTGAGTCTATCAAACCTCCTCTTTTGCATCATATTATTTGGTCGTACTCTCACTCTCTTTCCCTCTTAACACTTTCGGTTTTAATAAAGGGCTCTCTCAATTTCTTGTTCTTTTTGTGACCTTACTTGATTGATTACTCCATCAATCGATTACTCCTTGTTGTTGGTTCGACAAGGGTTCTTTGATCATTTAGGTTAGGGCGCACAGTTCTCATCTCCCTCTCTCCCTATTGCTTTTCGTTGGTTGAATGTTGATAAATCCTCCTATTTGGTTCTTTATCGAATCTGTTCTTTCTCTTGCACTCAACTCCTAAATCTCGTTGGTTCGGTAAGTCTTTTGGTAGGGGAAAAAATATACTTCAATCATTTTTAAGAGAAGTTATCATTTTTGTAGAGTAAGTTCTAACTTTCGGTTATATTGACTTGTGTTGGGCAGGAATAAATTGTATCAAACTTGGTTTACCTGCGGAGCTATGGGGCCATATCGATTGAAGCAGTGGAAGTAAGTGATAGTAATGGTTTCGTTGGGGACTGTTTTTGTATTATTAGTGATAAGAATGACTAATGTTGGTCATGGATTTGTCTTATGTTGTAGGTGATTATTTCAGGAGCATTACGTACCAAGAATCCTATAAGGTGTGTAAAAACACTGCCCAAACTATAAATCGACAAAAGCCAAAAAATGTGACCATTGACTCTACACGAGCATGCATTCGCTTGTGTGGTAATCCGAACACATAGACGTGAGCGTTTGATCATAGAGGCCACCATGAGTGAATTCATGGGCTCGGGATATTTTGGGCCACGTTGGGCCGAAATGGGACGTATGGGCCCCAGGGTATGTGGGCCCCACATGGGTAAACCACACAAAAGTGTGGAGAATATTGGGTCAGGCTATGTATTTTACATGTCCAAGGCCATTTCTGGGCTTTGTGGGCCACATGGGTGTGTGGGCCCACATAGGCCTGTAATATGGGCCTTAGGCCCATTTTCACTGTTTGAATGTTACGGTTGCATTGGTCGCCCGAGACGACTGTGACCTACTGTTGGGTCGGTATGTGTACCTAGACCCCCTAGTAGATTAATGACTAAAATGCCCCTACATGGTAAATTGACAGTTTTGCCTTATGGAGTAAAATGACAGTTTTGCCCTCATGGGTTAAAATAACTACTTTTCCCTTATGAGGTAAAATGAGTATTTTGCCCTTATGAGGTAAAATGATTGTTTTGCCCTTATGTGGTAGAATGACTGTTTTGCCCTTATATGCTAAGATGATTGTTTTGCCCCTATGTGATGTATGTTTATATTTTAGCATGTTATTTGTAACTGTATTGAGTACATGTATAATATTATGATATGACATGACACGTTGCATGATGCATTGCATGGGGATGGGTTTATATATGATCGGAAGATGTACTGGCAGCTCTGCTGCAAATCACTGATGGTTCTAAGCCTATTATACTGGTAGCTCTACTGCAAATACTGTTTAGTGCCACAACCGGTGCTATATTTTTGGTGTGTAGGGATGGGTAGGTTGATTTTATCCCTACATGGTGTGTAGGGCTAGACGGAGATGGAGTGTAGAGGCTGGATGGGTAGGACTTGCATACTGTTACTATTTCTGCACTGTTTGCTGTTACTAAAAAGGGCCAAGGCCCAAACATATGACAGTTTCTGTATTGAGATAGGCTAAAGCCTAAACTGTTATTGCCACTGTTACTAAAATTGGCTCAGGCGTAGACTGTATTTGCTCATTGTATGTTTGACTATTTGCTTATTAAGGGATTACACACTGAGTTTTCGTAAACTCACCCTTCTGCATATCTGTGCAGATAATCCTCAGGTGGATCGGTACTACGAGAGACTCGAAGGTGGCCATACAATAGCTTATGCTCTCATATTTGTCTTTTAATTTATAAATAGTTTAATTTGGGTTTTTTTGTAATAAGGCCTCTTTGGATTTTATTTTTAGTTTGGGGATTTATATTTGTCTTACTTTAACACTGCTAGCAGTAGAAAAAACACACGAGTTTTCAAAAAGAAAAATGTTTTCAAAAATACCACGAATACATAAATGGTTTTAAGAGCTACCACAAGAAAACAACGGTTTACAAGTAAACGCTAGTACGTAGCTGTTTTAAAAAGCTTCCACTACAAACGAGATTTTGAAATTAATAACTTTTTAAAGTAAATATTTTTGATAGCAACGCCAGTTTTAAAATCATCTTTTAGATCACACAAAGAGGCTTAATAAAGATTGGGCTTTTCAAACGATATTACGCTCTACGAAAAAGCACTTCAATGTGACATCGCCAGATTCGGCCATAACGTCGAGGCCAGGTTTGGGGTGTTACACTTATCATTTACATCCTAACTTACTAAGCTATATTATATAGCTTACTCCCCTTTCTTTCCCATGTCTTATAAGATTATTTAGCTAGCTTGGGTTGGAGATCATTGGAGATCCTATCACACTATCAAGCTATCACTATGGATATTGATGAATTCAAGTAGTTTGAGTCTATGGCATGTATAGGGACTTAGTCTTTTGGTTATATGTGTTATTATTAATAAGGCCAAATGTGTTGGTCTATAATGGATTATTGTTCAAATTGTACATAGCCACGAATGATGGCTTATGTTGATTACATTTTTATTCATGTGTTAATGCCCTCTTGTGAATGTGATGTTAATATGTTTTAATGGGCTAAGTATGATTTTTTAAGTATGATAAATGATGGCTTGAGAATGACATATTATTATCTTAGTTGTGAGTGTTTGACCGCCAAAGTACGATATGTTTTGTGCCTTTTGAATTGATATGAGTGCATGTGTGAAAAAGGGTGGCAAATGGCTTGATAAATAGCCTTGTTTTTGTCCACACGGGTAAACATACCTTGTTTTTGAAAAGTTTTAAATTTGAGTAGAAATTCATGTCTCGATTTTGTATATTTGATTGAGTTTAAGTCTGGTAATGTATCGTACCCTGTTCCGACGTCGAATACAGGTAAGGGGTGTTACATAACTCCTATACACAGTCTCCCAATCTCTCTTAGCCAATCACTGTCAATTATTTTGTCTCCCACTTTGGAACCAACCGGTTCCATCTTGACCAAAACAGAATTGAATTTGCCCGACAGTCACAAATCTTTCTAAAATTCCTAGTAGAGTTTGTTATCCTTCTGCTTTGCTCAATTAACTCCTCAGGCTCCTATATATTTGAGTCCTTAAAAGAAATTTAGGTGTGACAACTTTACCGTAAACGAATCTATAAGAAAACATATTAAATATTTCTACATCCAACGGGTTCATAATGGCCAATCAATTTAATTCCATTTTTGAACTTTAATTAATTAACTAATTAATTAATAATTTTCAAAACCATAAATTAATTCTCAGGTCACTTCCATACTTAGTGAGAAAAGCACATTCATTTTCGAATATTTTCCTGTAACAGCCCGGTTTTAGCTAAATCAGAATAGTGGTTTCAAAACCACATATTTGAGGTCAAAAAATTATTTTAATATTATTTTATGTGTTTTTAGCATGATAGCATGTATGTATGAAAATTTCGTGAGCTAATTTTATTGTTTAACTACTCAATTTGAGAAAAAAGACTAAATCGCGTAAAATGCAAAAGTTGCATTCTACTTGTTAAAGGTGTCTAATTGCTATGATTATTAAATGAAAGGTCCTTATGATGTTATTAGACCATTGATAGGGGAATTTGACATAGATGGCCTTATATTAGATGATTTAAATGTTTTATTTTTAAGGGTTAATATGGTAATTTGGTTATTAAGTAAAATAAATAAAACAAACACCATTTTCATCTTTATTTTCTTCATATATAACCAAAAATCAAAATAAAAGAAGCCAAAGGTGTTTTTTAGGTTTCGGCCCTTATTGTTCTTGATTAAGCTATGTTTTTGTAATCGTTGCTTGGTATTCTAGCTAGCCCGTGCCTTTCATTTTTGAATTTTTTAATGATTTCATGAAGTGCCATTATTGAATGCTTGAGCTTTTAAATGTTTGATAATGGAAAATGATTAATTGTTGATAGATTAACTGTTTTGTAAAGTGATTTTAGGTAAAAAAGCAATTTTGGGATTAATTTGTTAAAGGTGTAAAATATGTGGTTAAATGTGTGAATAAATGAAAACAATGGGCTGTTAAGGAACTATAGAAAATTCGGCTAGTCTTTGGTTTAATGAAATTTCATGAATTTTGTGTATTTGTGAATTCGGGACTAAATTGTAAAAATATGGAATTTTGGGGGCTAAAGTGTAAAAATGCCTAAATATGTGTTTGTGGACTGAATTGAATGAATTGATGAATAAATGAGTTAATTTTGAATGTATATAGATCAAGAAAGAAATGAATTGAATTTAGATCGGGCAAAAGTAAAGGTTATCGAATAGTCGATCCGGTCCGTCTATCCCGAATACGAGGTAAGTTCATATGCAAATAAATGTCTTTAAATTGAATTATATACATTTATTTGTTATTAAACTACATTGAATATTGAATGATCAAATACGAGTAAGAATCGACAGGGTTACAATATCTGAAAGTCTCGTACGAACCTCAGGAATAATATAGGATACAAATGTCATGACATTAGGATTCCCGTTATGTGATTACATGTAATACCATGTCTGGGACATTGGCATCGTTATTTGATTTTGTGTAAGACCATAGCTGGGTTATTGGCATTGATATGTGACAACATGTAAGACCATATTTGGGGTATGGCATTGTATGAGCTATATGTGATTTTTGAGTATCCTAAACGATTCCAAAAGGTTCAACGGGCAATGTCAAGACAAGAAAGAATGTGTGATTGAATTAAGTGATACATGTACGTACGAGATTCATACGAGTATTGAAAAGGGAAGTATTTGTTGAATTTACATGTGTTTCTTAAATAGATATACAATGAGAAAGGTTTGTGAATTTATATGTGCTTATTCATAATTTGTCTATATGATGCAAATGATGTTGTTTCACAAGATAATTTATTTTTTTCTGGCTTACTAAGCTTTTTAAGCTTACTTTTTGTGTTTTTCCCTATTTTATAGATAATCAAAGCTAGCTTGGACTCGAGGATCATTAAGAAACATTGTCACACTATCGATCAATTTGTTGGTAGTTTTGATGTTTTGTAAATATGGTATATAAAATGTATACGCTAGTGTTATGATGATATATTTTGAGTTATGATATTAGCCATGAGAGTTGGCTTGTAAATGATGTAAATGTTGGTGTGTATTTTTCCAATTAAGTTGGCTTAATTTATGAGTTTGGTAAGTGATATGTGATGTATAAATTGCCTTGTGTTTTGGCATGTTTGGTATGGTTGTTGTGGCTTAGTTTTAAGATGATGAATTGGTAAGTTTTTGGTTATGAATTGGTTGTTGAATGGATGGATTTTAAATGGCATGAAATGTATATGAAATAGCATGTTTTGGCTGCCTATACATGTATTGAAATGGTACAAAATGATGTGGTTTAGGTATGCTTGAAAAAAGGTGAGAAATGTGGCTTAAACCAAGCCTAATTTTGCCCCACACGGTTGAGTACACGGGCGTGTGGCTCGACCGTGTGCCTATTGTAACTTAGTTAAAACAAGTCAGTGAGTTACATGGCTTAGACACACGGGCATGTCTACTGGCCGTGTGTGGCACACGGGCTGGCACATGGGCAGGTGGCCACCCGTGTGACTTAAGCCAGTATACCCTCCTAATTTCACACGACTAGGGTACATGGATGTGTCTCCAGCCATGTGATAGCAGTCAGTATGTATGCCCTATTTCCACACGGCTTGTGATACAGGCGTGTCTGTGGCTGTATGAGGGACACGGCTTGTTCACACAGGCGTGTGATCCCTATATACATGAAAATATTGTAAGTTTTTCCAAGGTTTATAAATGTTATTAGTTTAGTACCAAACCTCTTCCAAGCATGTTTTATGGTCTCATAAAGTCTTATAAGGGACAATGTGATTATGTTTGATCGATGTTTATGTTGTGTGCTATAAGTTGTTTGGTAATACCTCATAACCTTATTCAAGTGTTGGATACGGGTTAGGGGTGTAACATTCCTACTTCTCCAACTCTACCATTTCTATTCATTTTTGTTCATTTGATTCAATATGGAATTCATTTTTGATTTCAACGAGCTAACAGAGGGATCAATTGGAAATATGTAATTAGGGTTCAAATGATTTATAATTAAGTTCCAGCTTTTTGCCTATTAATTATAAACTCATTGTGCCACGAAGCCATTCCACTATAGTATCATGAATGACCTTTCTCTACTGACATAACATTACAAAATAAACTCAATCAGTTCTCATCCAATGACCTTGTCATAAGTGTGTTACCCTCATAAGATAGCTTTAATCTTTTTGGGATAAATCTGTTCCCCCAATGTGATCATATTTTATCTCATGGTAACCACTACATCTCGATTCATAAAATTTCAATTACTATCAAATAGTAATCAAGTCATACATCACAAAGAAAAAGACCAGTGGCCATGTTTAATTTTCATTTATCATGTAATGCAAATGAGAGGACATCGTTTACTCATATCTCGGGCTATGAATTCCACTATTGTGAATGGTACTACATACTACAAAAGTCGTATACCCAATGTACTAGCTTTCAGTTCCTTATCTATTTAAACTCAAACTAATGTGTCTTTATTTTATAGGAGTCATCCGCTCTGATGCCCAAGATAAGGCATCTCCCCAATTGGACTTGATAGATGACATATTAGTCGTTCAATTAGTTTGCTCATTTTTTATTAGACTAAGGACATGTTTAGGTTCATCTTCTAATATAAGTTGTCTTTTTGTATTATGATTCAACCACGTAATACCGCTTAGTATAAGTTTAAACATTAGACAACTAGTGAGCTAATATTTACTTCTATTTTTCTTTACATGCAAAACCCACATGAAGAAAATATAAAAATGGTATTAAAAGAATTCATGAATAAATTTAAACAATTTTTTCGAAAAATTACATGTCTATATAGATGAAAATACTATACTTAGGGCACTGGATCCAACATGTGACGTCAAATTACGTTCTTGAAGCAACTCAAACTATTTCAAGTAATTTAATCAAACAATTTAACATTAATTTAGAATAACCACACAGAGTCACAATGATCAACATAAACATGACGATTCAATGTTATATGTTTCTATAAATAGGGTTATAAGTTTGCATTTGATAAAAAATGATTTGTCGTAATTCAGTGTAGCAGATTAAACTAATTATTCGCACATTAGGAGCTTTAAAACAAGCATTTTCAGTAGGTTTGAAATATGTATTCTTAAGTATTTAATAAGTGAATAAAATGTTCAAAGTAAGTCTTTTACTAACCTTAAGGGTCGAATGAGGCCTAAGGGTGAGTTAACACACTTTGTGAGTCTACAACAGACCTTTAGAAGGCATACTAAACTCATATTGGTCACTTCGTTGCAACACAAGATGTCTAATGTTGCAACATAGGGAGTAGAATGAATAAATCTCAAGACTGCCTTCAATGTCACGACACAGTCTAAGGGTGTAGCGAAATACCCATGGAGATAGCTCAAGAGGAGTACATTCACTGCCATTTCAGGACACTTGTCTTGGTGTGTTGCAACATCGACTCTAGAACAGAATTTAAATAAGAAACAATGATGTGTTGGTCTCTACAATCAAACTTAAAGCTCGAGGATGTCAGCTAACCTAAGGTTAAGGGCGAAAACCACTGAGATTCTATAAATAGGCTTATATGGCACATGTTGTAGTTGTAACAGCCCTATTCTGACCCTAGTCGGGAAGTGGTTTCGGGACCGCTAAATCGAGTCGCAGAAATAATTGAATATAATATTTTATGTCTAAAATATGTGATCATGCATGTGTGAAATTTGAATGCTTTGATTTTTGTCAAATTGAATGTGTTTCTAAATAAAAAGGACTTATGTGAGAAGCTTTGAATATATGTGTGGCTTATTTTAATTGATTAATTATTGAATGATGCAAATAAGTAGGTTTGCATGCCAATTTGCCACTTTTAATGCTAGTGGCGGCCAAGCTCATAAGTATGGACATTATATGCATGGTTTAATATTATTATATTTATTAGTGGTGAGAAATATGTAATAAAAATATATTAAATGAATTAAAGATGAATAAAAGAGTATGGGTAATAAAAATAATGTGTGAGTGGGAGGAGAAACCAAAGTTGGTTTATTCCTCCATTGTCAGAACTACTGAAAGGAGGAGAAGAAATTTCCTTGGGTTGTTAAAATTTTCGGCTAAGGAGATTGCTAGATTAAGGGGCTGTTGAATAGAGAGGGAAGAAGAGGGTCTGTGCATGTTTAATTTTGAGCTCACTTAGGAGCTGATTCCTTAAGAAACTCATTGAAGGTGGCGAAGAAGGGAAAAAACGCTCAAGAGTAGGTTCAAGCTGCTGTTCGATAAGTCCTTGCAATGAAACTTTGAAAAATTTCCATGTTTATCTTGTGTTTAATACATGCGGTAAAACGCAGATTCAAGGACCTGTTAAGCAAAGTTAATAGTTAAAATACATGTTAGTTGTTACCAAAATACTGGTGTTAGAAGTGAAGAAGAGTTGATAAATAAATGTATAAGTTGGTGTTGAAACCTGCTGTTGAAGGTTGATAGTTTCAGCATGTAATTGCTGTAGTTTATCGTGCAATAAATCCTGGTGTAATTGATCTACTACTGCTCTAATTAAGGTAAAATGTTGGTTAATCAATGTCCTATTTTGTGGTAATAAGCAAAATATAAAGATGGTTGAAATTAACATGCATTATTTGTTGGTTTATGTTTGAAGAGTTATTAACTTTTGGAGGTTAAAACAGTTTAATTTGGGATTTACATTTTCAAATTTCAGTTTTAGTAATGTCCCATTATTATTGGTTGAAGCTAAGGAAATAAGCATTTGTTGAAAGGATGTAGGGAACCTGAATTGTCGAAAATTATTTCTTTGTCGATTAGTGAAATTTTAATGTTGAATGTATGCTAAATTTTTAAGTGTCTGAATGCTTGCCTGAATTTAACATGTTCAAATGCACGCTGGAGTGTTTTGTTTAGGTAGGTTAAATGTGTCTGATATTCAAACCGTCTATGCATTAGAGTCGTTGTACCGTTTCAAACAGGACAAGAACTCATGTACTTAAAATTGAGCTATCATGTTGCATGATCTTGTATGGTAAATTAAATGAAAATCGGCGACATTGATATGAAATTTTAATACAAAATATAGGTGAGTACTGGATATATGAAATTATGTAAATATTTAAATTATGATGCATGATTTATGTGTATAGAAATGAAATGTCTTTAGTGAGAACTCGATGATGTGTATTTGTGAGCATGCATGTGCATTAGATGCTAAGTGGAAAAAACGGTTAACATGTTGTGTGTATTATGGCTGAATGTGAATTTGGATAATATTGAGTAATGTTTGTGTTTAAAAATGATGAAACGAATTTTATGCTTAAGTGAAATTATAGGTATGTGATGATTGATTTGTGATCTGCATGTTTAAATAACATGCATGCAAGGTATGTGTGAAAGAGTGAATTGGTAATAAATCTGCTTGGGACAGCGGCAGTAACATGATTTTGGAAAATCACCATAAATTTTGGGAGATGAGTTAGAAGTTGAATAAATTATTTAATTAAAGCATAATGAGTCTAGTTTCTTATAAAAGAAACCGTGTAAGCAAAAGAATTGCCTGTAATAAGATATTTGAAGTGATGTGGGACAGGGTCAAAATGACTTCTAGATCCCCTGTTCTGTTTTTATAAAATCATTATAAATTGTACAAAAATGGTTATAAGATGAAGTTTATATGCTTAGAATCCTTAATGAGTCTAGTTTCAAATGAAATAAACAAGAATATATTTTGAATTCTGTAAAATGAGAATTTTGATTCATAGTGAAGAATGGTCAGACTAGTCAAATAGTGAAATAAGGGAAAACTTTAAGAAAAATCTGGTATTGATTTGCCAAACCAAAAATTCTGAAAAATTTATGGATAAAATATATTTGAGTCTATTTGCAGGAAAAATTAACGGCACTTGATTTGGAGTTTTGTAGCTCCAGTTAAAAATGATTTAGTGACTCTTGCTCAGGAAAAACAGCTTGTAGTGAATTTGTGATTAAGTAGTAAACATTGATAAAACTGTTTGAGTTGCTTATAAACTATCAATTAAAATTTTAATCAAAGTACCGGATCCGTATTAAAGTGAGGCTATAAGCCTTAAATGACTAGTTTACCTAGTCAATTTTGTTATGATGAAATTGATGTACAAGATATATATATGTGGTAAAGCCGAATGGCTAATGTAAAATATGTATGAGATATATATATGTGGTAAAGCCGAAAGGCTAATGTGAAATATGTATGAGCCATGCATATGTGGTAAAGCCAAATGGTTAATGTGAAATATGTATGAGATGTGTATATATATTGTGGCCGAATAACAAATTATGAAAGGTGTGTATTAGTAGATATTTGATGAGGCAAATGAATTACAAATATGATAGTCGATGTGAATGTTGTAACATGGGATTAAATGTACATGAAACTTGGAAATATATTCCTGGTAAGACCCGATGACTACGTGTGGGGATTATCCGAGCTAAAGGTCTCGCTGATGATTCGAGTAAAGCGTAAGATTATATGACTTCACAGTAACAATTGTTAATAAATACGTTCAATGCGTTAAGTTGGACAGGTATGTATTCTGAGCTTATATTTAAGCTTGATTTGAATTAAATCACAAGGTTGTTATGTGATGCATATGTGAGTAAAACAATAAGACTGTTTCTATGATTATTGCGCATTTGGTCAATGTGAAAAGTTAGGTGAAAATATGTAATGTACCTATGTTTATAAGAGATCACTATCAAGTGAGAATTTATCTGCTTATTGTGTATTACGTAATTGTGTATATTCGGCCAAAAGGCAGTATACCTAGAAAGAGGTTATATGAGAATTCGTAAGATCGACTTTAATTTGGTTGGTCGGTATGTGATAAATACTTGTACATGTTAGACCCATCAGAATTAAATCATGATTGTAAAGTGGAAAGCAAATATGAAAATGCCATATGAATATGTGGGTATACAGTTATGGAGAAATATTATAGGATATTGGGACATATACATTTTGACTTGACCGATGAGGGTAACTATAGATATGAAATGAAATGATATATATATGAATCAAATAAACAAATTGGTTATATTTGAGTTCAAGAGTTTTTTTTTAATTTGCTTAAGACTTACTAAGCTTATAAAAAGCTTACTCTGTTGTTACGTTTCTCTGTTTTATAGATTGTTGAATTTGGCCTTTTGCTCGGGGATCATCAGCAACTTGTCACACTATCACTATCCACTGCTTGGTACTGCTATGTTTTGGATTATCTTGTGGCATGTATAGAATAGACTAGTAGCGGAAGAATATTTTGGTTAATGTATATAAGCCATGCGAAAATGGCATCTTTTGAATGTTTACTTAGAAGTTTAAATTTTATCCTGGTCATGCTTAGTACTTATTTAAATGAATGATCTTTATTTCAAGAAAAAGTTCAAAATTTTACTGTTCTGACATGAGTTACAAGTCCGGTAATGCCCCTTACTTATTCCGACGACGGTTATGGGATAGGGGTGTTACATTTTATTGGTATCAAAGCTACGGTTTAGTCGATTCTAGGACTAACGTAGCACATGTGAGTCTAGCTATACATGCCATAAAGTGATAAAATGATAGTGTGATGATTTCTAACAGTTAAAATGTGTTTTTCGTATAATAATAAATTTTGATCCTGAACGAGCTGTAGCAGATGGTATTGAGAGCATTGGAACATGCTTATGATGTGTCAAAATTGAGAAAAGAGTGAATTACGAATATGATATGCTATGTGAAATGTACTTGTTGATTTTGCTATTTGCCTTTTTCGAATGATGCAATGAATTTTATGATATGCATATATCATGTGCGAACTAGAAGTATAAGCCCTAAGGTATGTGATAAATTTAGTAAGTTTTGAGTAATTAAGTTTAGTATAAAAGTTAGAATGGCATGTTATAAAGGTATGATATATGAATCATGGCCCATTGATCTTACTTTACTCAAATTTGTTTACGAGATAGTTGTGTATAAAGCATGTATCCGAATGATCATTAGAAAATAAACTGTGAGAATTAGGTCGATATGTGATCCTTGTATATATAGATCGAATGTCAAATGAAAGTTATACATTATGTGCTTGTATACGAATAAAGCAAATGAAATGCCAATGTGATAAATTAGTGAAATGTATACTTGATGGATAAATATGCATAAAAGTTCAATATGTTATATCCGGGCTAAGTCCCGAAGAGCATTCGTGCTGGTGTTATATCCGGGCTAAGTCCCGAAGAGCATTCGTGCTGGTGATGTATCCGGGCTAAGCCCCGAAGGCATTCGTGCTGGGACAAAATCCGGACTTGAGGTCCGAAGGCCTTTGTGCTGAAATTATTTATGGGTTAAAGTTCCACAGGTCTTGTACTGGTGATGTGTATTCGGGTCTTCGTGCCTAGCAGGCTTAATACCTGTGATTCGAGCAAGGTTTAAGTGTTCATTACTATATGAATTCAAAGTTAAATGAAAGAATATGTTTAAAGTGTACATATATGATGTTTTATAGACTTAGTTAAGTCATTTCAATGTGTAATAATGAATGAATATGGGCATTATGTGTGCGAATGATTAGAGGCACTGTGTGTGCAAATTCTTTTAACCGAGCACTATGTGTGCGAAATCGGTAATTGAGGCACTGTGTGTGCGAGTTCTTCAACCGAGCACTATGTGTGCAAGATCGGTCAGTGGGCACTAAGTGTGTGAAATGAGATTCATGTAAGACCTCGTTTGGGATGAAGGAATTGATTTGAGATGTTGTGTCAGACCATGTCTAGGACATGGCATCGACTCAATATGTGATTTATATGTGTTTGAAATGCAAGCATAAATTCAATTAAGTGATTATTGCTTATGAAATCAAGAAAATGAGATGTATGTGTATACTTGTAGAAATGTTTATGTATTTGTTTTAAGATAAGAAAGTGATTTTATAGATCGATGTGAAAGTACTAATGAATTACAATTGTTATTGATGAGCTAATGTTTATATGGACATAATTCAATAAGAGGACATTATCATAACCTAGTCGCTACTAGGATTTTCAGGACGAAAATCCCTAAGGGGGGGAGAGTTGTAACAACCCTATTCTGACCCTAGTCGGGAAGTGGTTTCGGGACCGCTAAATCGAGTCGCAGAAATAATTGAATATAATATTTTATGTCTAAAATATGTGATCATGCATGTGTGAAATTTGAATGCTTTGATTTTTGTCAAATTGAATGTGTTTCTAAATAAAAAGGACTTATGTGAGAAGCTTTAAATATATGTGTGGCTTATTTTAAGTGATTAATTATTGAATGATGCAAATAAGTAGGTTTGCATGCCAATTTGCCACTTTTAATGCTAGTGGCCGGCCAAGCTCATAAGTATGGACATTATATGCATGGTTTAATATTATTATATTTATTAGTGGTGAGAAATATGTAATAAAAAAATATATTAAATGAATTAAAGATGAATAAAAGAGTATGGGTAATAAAAATAATGTGTGAGTGAGAGGAGAAACCAAAGTTGGTTTATTCCTCCATTGCCGTAGCTAGGAAAGGGGGGAGAAGAACTTGGGTTGTTAAAATTTTCGGCTAAGGAGATTGCTAGATTAAAGGGCTGTTCGAATAGAGAGGGAAGAAGAGGGCTGCTGCATGTTTAATTTTTTAGCTCACTTAGGAGCTGGTTCCTTAAGAAACTTCATTGAAGGTGGCGACAAGAAGGGAAAAAACGCTCAAGAGTAGGTTCATTTGCTTCGATAAGTCCTTGCAATGAAACTTTGAAAAATTTCCATGTTTATCTTGTGTTTAATACATGCGGTAAAACGCAGATTCAAGGACATTAAGCAAAGTTAATAGTTAAAATACATGTTAGTTGTTACCAAAATTGTAACACCCTGAATTTGGGCCTAGAAGTTTTGGGCCTTGAGGATGGGAGCGATTGAAGGCAGCTTATAATATTCTGTTGTGCATGCAAATTTCGTTAATGAAGGCTTGTTTTAGTGGTTAAGTGTGTTGAGAAGTGTTGGAGAAGTCACGGGTTTAAACACGGACTCTAGCAAAAATTTGGTTTAAGGTGAATCAAACCACAGGTGTAGTAGGTAGGCCTTAAGAATATTGTTGGAGAAATTGTGACACAAAAAAACCTTATGGCTTAGTGGCAAGTGGCGTGTAGAGTATTTGAGGGGAGGCATGGGTTCGAATCCCATAGCAAGCAAAGAGCATTTATTTTGCTAACAGGGGGCGGCAAGGGTTGGTGTTGAATTTAAACTCGATGTTGGAGGGATCCCACATCGAGAAGCTAACATAAGAGTGGATGGGAAGTCGGCTTTAAATAGAGAACCATGAGGAGAGTAAAGGTACCTTTCTTGGTGATCCTTTCGCTTTATGGCGTGCTCGTTTAGGTTGGGCGTCGGCTAAGAGTGCTCGGGCGTGGATTAACTCGGTCTCAATCAAGTTTGTATTTATCACTACTCTTGTTGTTGGATGGCTACTTGGTAGCGATGGTAGAAAGGGGCCATAATGGGCCCAATGGGCCTCTGAGCCCAATGGATAAGTTGTTTGATTTTGTAGTAAATATTGGACTAGGCTAGGTGAATCGCATATCTGTGGCTAGGTTTGGGCTAAAAGGGCCACACGGCGTGTGGGCCCATTTGGTGAGAATAGGCTTTAGGCCCATTCGTATTGTTATCCATGTTTAGAATACTTTAGTTTACCAATTCTTGAAATGCCTCGACTTGTAAAATTACCAAAGTACTCCCGATTTACAGAATTACCGTTTTACCCTCGATTTATAGAATTACCGTTTTACCTTTGATTTGTAAAATTACCGTTTTACCCTCGATTTACAGAATTACTGTTATACCCTCAGTTTACAGAATTACTATTTTACCCTCGATTTACAGAATTACCTTTTTACCCTCGATTTGTAAAATTACTGTTTTACCCTCGATTTACAAAATTATCGTTTTACCCTTAGTTTACAGAATTACTATTTTACCCTCGATTTACAGAATTACCGTTTTACCCTCAATTTACAGAATTACTATTTTACCATCGAGTTACAGAATTACCGTTTTACCTTCGATTTGCAAAATTACCATTTTACCCTTGATTTACAGAATTACTGGTTTACCCTCAGTTTACAAAATTATCGTTTTACCCTCGATTTACAGAATTACCTTTTTACCCTTGATTGTGAAATTACTAAAATACCCCTGTAGGGTAGAATTTCCGAAATACCCCTATAGGGTAGAATTACTGAAATACCCTTATAGGATAGAATTACCAAAATACCCCTATAGGGTAGAATTATCGAAATTACCTTGTAGGGTAGAAATACCGAAATACCCCTGTAGGGTAGAATTACCGAGATACCCTTATGGGGTAAAATTACCATTTTGCCCTAAGGATGTTAAATGACAGTTTTGCCCTTGTGGGCAAGTGACTGACTTGGACTATGTGTTTGACGGATTTGATTGTGAATATATGTTGGTGATATGAATGACTTGACTGTGATTGTTTGATTCAAATATGGGCATGACATTACGCATACATGACATGTTGCATGGGTTGGGATTTTGTACGGAGGAAGCGTTACGGTGGCTATGCCACAAATATACTGATACGGTGGCTCGCCACAATATCATGTTGGTGACTCTGTCACAATATCTCGCTGACCGATCGATGGCTAAGTGCGATCACGCTACCGAAGGTCGTGTGCCGTTGTTGTAGGCTTCGTGCGATTATAGACCCGTTATTAATGGCTCGTGCCAACCTAAATATGACTTTGTGCCATCTTGACTATGGCTTCGTGCAAACGATTTACACAGTAGCTATGTGCCTAACATATTTGTTGACGACTACGTGTCGATCATATTTACCGAAGGTCAGTCGCCGATTATATTACCGTCACCGATGGCTATGTGCGAAGTTATTACGATTATCTATGGCTTTGTGCCACATATTCTATTAGATGGGTTTGCCACATTATCGATTCGGTGGCTCGCCACAATATTTGAATTGGTGACTCGTCACGATATTCTGCTCCGGCGACCATCTTGCAAATTACGTGGTATGTAGCGGATGGGTGGGTCGAGTTTTCTCCCACATGGTGTAAGGTTGGTGCGGGGTGTATATGATGGATTGGGTTGGGATTGCATTCACATTACGATTCGATTACATCACGTAATTCGATTTTGATTACGATTACATTACTAATATTGATTACGATTACGATTACATTCATCGATTACGATTTTGATTACGTCACCTAATTACGATTACGATTACGATTACATTACTAATATTGATTACGATTCTTATTACATTCGATTACGATTACGATTCTCATTTTGGTTCCAATTACGATAATGTTTCTTGATACGTAATGGGCTAAGGTCCATCTGTATTGTCTGTTGTAATGGGCTAAGACCCGATTGGTAATGAAATTGTAAGTAAAGTGAGGGCGGACTTTTAATTCTTTTAGATGACCGATGTTCCTTTTTATAGTAGGGATTTCACATTGAGTTTTAGTAAACTCACCCGTTTATTAACCTTTTAGGTAATTTCTAGCCTTAGATGGATCGGGGTTGCTAGGGGCTCGGAGGAAGCCACACACATCGCTTATATTACAGATTTTGATTATTACCTTTAAATTATTTTATGTGGGTTGTAGTAAAGCCGTTGTAATTTTCTGGATTTCAAATTTGGAATTTTATTTATTGTTCTTATAATTTCTAGTATTGGAACATTATTTTCCAAAGCAACTACTATTATTCAAAACATCATGTAACCGCAATTGTTTTTAAAGTAAGTTTCCGCAACTACCAAGATTTTTACAAAGTTGTTAAGAATGTTATTCAGCTGAGGTTTTCTAACAAGGTTTAAAAAGGGTATAGGCTTTTAATTATTAAGAAGGGTTTTTAATGAAAACATGGTTTTCGGAAAACACTTTAATGTGACACGCCAAGTTTGAGCCAAACTTCCAGGCCGGGTTTGGGGTGTTACATTTAGTGGTATCAGAGCCTGAGTTGCAACAACTCTGCTGTGGATTGGGTTTCAAAGGTTGAATTTTAGAAAATTATTTTCAACCACGTGGTCTGTTTGAAGTATTTCTCTTAAAAAGTGTGGCACACCGAGTCTCCGGCGCCGAATCCGTAAGTCTTCTGAATACTTTTGTCTATTTAGAAATTGAAATACTATAGATTCCTTAGATATTGGTCTGAATTTAAATTTGGTATTTATTTTATGTGGATGTGATGTTTGGATATAGAAATTGTATATATGTGTGATAAATATGTGTCTACTTGGTGAATAAGTGTTGTATGTATGAGATGTTTCAAGTTCTAGTTGAAGTGTGATAGTGATAGTAGGATCGAGTGCTTGCAATGATAGCGTAGTGGGGTAGATGTTACACGACTACCTGTTAGATGGAAATTTCGAGGACGAAATTTCTTTAAGGAAGGTAGAGTTGTAACACCACGAATTTGGGCCTAGAAGTTTTGGGCCTTGAGCATGGGAGCGGTTGAAGGCGACTTATAATATTCATTGTGCATGCAAATTTCGTTAATGAAGGCTTGTTTTAGTGGTTAAGTGTGTTGAGAAGTGTTGGAGAAGTCCCGGTTTAAACACGGACTCTAGCAAAAATTTTGTTTAAGGTGAATCAAACCACAGGTGTAGTAGGTAGGCCTTAAGAATATTGTTGGAGAAATTGTGACACAAAAAAACCTTATGGCTTAGTGGCAAGTGGCGTGTGGAGCATTTGAGGGGAGGCATGGGTTCGAATCCCATAGCAAGCAAATAGCATTTATTTTGCTAACAGGGGGCGGCAAGAGTTGGTGTTGAATTTAAACCCTGATGTTGGAGGGATCCCGCATCGGGAAGCTAACATAAAGTGGATAGGAAGCTGGCTTTAAATAGAGAGAACCATGAGGAGAGTAAAGGTACCTTTCTTGGCTGATCCCTTTCGCTTTATGGCGTGCTCGTTTGGGTTGGGCGTCGGCTAAGAGTGCTTAGAGCGTGGATTAACTCCAGTCTCCAATCAGGTGTGTATTTATCACTACTCTTGTTGTTGGATGGCTAATTCGGGCCGCGATGGGCCGAAAGGGGCCATGTGGGCCCAATGGGCCTACGGGCCCAATTGGATAAGTTGTTTGATTGTGTAGTAAATATTGGACTAGGCTAGGTGAATCGCATATCTGTGGCTAGGTTTGGGCTAAAAGGGCCACACGAGCGTGTGGGCCCATTTGGGCCGAGAATAGGCTTTAGGCCCATTCGTATTGTTATCCATGTTTAGAATACTTTAGTTTACCAATTACTGAAATGCCCTCGACTTGTAAAATTACCAAAGTACTCCCGATTTACAGAATTACCGTTTTACCCTTGATTTATAGAAGTACCGTTTTACCCTCGATTTGTAAAATTACCGTTTTACCCTCAATTTACAGAATTACCGTTTTACCCTCAGTTTATAGAATTACTATTTTACCCTCGATTTACAGAATTACCGTTTTACCCTCGATTTGTAAAATTATCATTTTACCCTCGATTTACAGAATTACCGTTTTACCCTCAGTTTATAGAATTACTATTTTACCCTCGATTTACAGAATTACCGTTTTACCCTCAGTTTACAGAATTACTATTTTACCCTCAATTTACAGAATTACCGTTTTACCCTCGATTTGTAAAATTACCGTTTTACCCTTGATTTACAGAATTACTGGTTTACCTTCAGTTTACAAAATTATCGTTTTACCCTCGATTTACAGAATTACCTTTTTACCCTTGATTGTGAAATTACTAAAATACCCCTGTAGGGTAGAATTTCCAAAATACCCCTATAGGGTAGAATTATTGAAATACCCTTATAGAATAGAATTACCAAAATACCCCTATAGGATAGAATTATCGAAATACCCTTGTAGGGTAGAAATACCGAAATACCCCTGTAGGGTAGAATTACCGAGATACCCTTGTGGGGTAAAATTACCATTTTGCCCCTAGGGTGTTAAATGACTGTTTTGCCCTTGTGGGCAAGTGACTGACTTGGACTGTGTGTTTGACGGATTTGATTGTGAATATATGTTGGTGATATGAATGACTTGACTGTGATTGTTTGATTCAAATATGGGCATGACATTCTGCATACATGACATGTTGCATGGGTTGGGATTTTGTACGGAGGAAGCGTTCTGGTGGCTATGCCACAAATATTTGTTCTGGTGGCTCTGCCACAATATCTGTATTTGGTGACTCTGTCACAATATCTGTTGACCGATCGATGGCTAAGTGCCGATCACACTACCGAAGGCTGTGTGCCGTTGTTGTGGGCTTCGTGCCGATTATAGACCCGTTATTAATGGCTCTGTGCCAACCTAAATATGGCTTTGTGCCATCTTGACTATGGCTTCATGCCAAATGTATTTACCTGTAGCTAAGTGCCTAACATATTTGTTGACGACTCTGTGTCGATCATATTTACCGAAGGCTGTGCGCCAGTTATATTACCGTCACTGATGGCTATGTGCCGAAGTTATTACAGTTATCTATGGCTTTGTGCCACGTATTCAGTTAGGTGGGTTTGCCACATTATTCGATTCGGTGGCTCGCCACAATATCTCAGATCTGTGACTCACACGATATTCGCTCGCGCCCATGCCGCAAATTCGTGGTGTGTAGTGGATGGGTGGGTCGAGTTGTCTCCCCACATGGTGTAAGGTTGGTGCAGGGTGTATACGATCGGATTGGGTTGGGATTGCATTCACATTCGATTACGATTACGTCACGTAATTCGATTTTGATTCGATTCGATTCTCACATTACTATCTGATTACGATTCGATTTTGATTCGTCACCTAATTCGATTCGATTACATTACTAATACTCGATTCGATTCGATTACATCGATTCGATTCGATTACACACCTAATTCGATTCGATTACGATTACATTACTAATATTGATTCTCGATTCTTATTCTTCTTCGATTCGATTCGATTCTCATTTTGGTTCCAATTCGATAATGTTTCTTATTCAGAATGGGCTAAGGTCCATCTGCACTTGTCTGTTGTAATGGGCTAAGACCGATTGGTACTTGAAATTGTAAGTAAGGTCAGGGGCGACTTTTAATTCTTTTAGATGACCGATCGTTCCTTTTATAGTAGGGATTTCACACTCGAGTTTTAGTAAACTCACCCGCTTATTAACCTTCGTAATTTCCACCTTAGATGGATCGGGGTTGCTAGGGGCTCGGAGGAAGCCACACACCTTTTTTATGTTACGCTTTGATTATTACCTTTAAATTATTTTATGTGGGTTGTAGTAAAGCCGTTGTAATTTTCTCGATTTCAAATTTGGAATTTTATTTATTGTTCTTATAATTGCTAGTATTAGAACACGATTTTCCAAAGCAACTCTCGTTATTCAAAACATCACGTAACCGCAATTGTTTTTAAAGTAAGTTTCATAACTACCAAGATTTTTACAAAGTTGTTAAGAATGTTATTCAAATTGAGGTTTTCTAACAAGGTTTAAAAGGGTATAAGTTTTTAATTATTAAGAAGGGTTTTAATGGAAACATGGTTTTCGAAAAACACTTCAATGTGACACGCCAAGTTTGAGCCAAACTTCCAGGCCGGGTTTGGGGTGTTACAAAAATACTGGTGTTAGAAGTGAAGAAGAGTTGATAAATAAATGTATAAGTTGGTGTTCAAACCTCTCGTTGAAGGTCGATAGTTTCAGCATGTAATTGCTGTAGTTTATCGTGCAATAAATCACGTGTAATTGATCTGTTGTTTGCTCTAATTAAGGTAAAATGTTGGTTAATCAATGTCCTGCTTTTGTGGTAATAAGCAAAATATAAAGATGGTTCAAATTAACATGCATTACTTGTTTCGGTTTATGTTTGAAGAGTTATTAACTTTTGGAGGTTAAAACAGTTTAATTTGGGATTTACATTTTCAAATTTCAGTTTTAGTAATGTCCCATTATTATTGGTTGAAGCTAAGGAAATAAGCATTTGTTGAAAGGATGTAGGGAACTGAATTGTCTGAAAATTATTTGCTGTCAGCTAGTGAAATTTTAATGTTCGAATGTATGCTGAATTTTTAAGTGTCCGAATGCATGCCAAAATTTAACATGCTCAAATGCATGCTGGAGTGTTTTGTTTAGGTAGGTTAAATGTGTTTGATATTCAAACCGTCTATACACTAGAGTCATTGTACCGTTTCAAACAGGACAAGAACTCATGTACTTAAAATTGAGCTATCATGTTGCATGATCTTGTATGGTAAATTAAATGAAAATCAGCGACATTGATATCAAATTTTAATACAAAATATAGGTGAGTACTAGATACATGAAATTATGTAAATATTTAAATTATGATGCATGATTTATGTGTATAGAAATGAAATGTCTTTAGTGAGAACTCGATGATGTGCATTTGTAAGCATGCATGTGCATTAGATGCTAAGTGGGAAAATCGGTTAACATGTTGTGTGTATTATGGCCGAATGTGAATTTGGATAATATTGAGTAATGTTTGTGTTTAAAAATGATGAAACGAAGTTTATGCTTAAGTGAAATTATAGGTATGTGATGATTGATTTGTGATATGCATGTTTAAATAACATGCATGCAAGGTAAGTGTGAAAGAGTGAATTGGTAATAAATCTGCTTGGGACAGCGGCAGTAACGTGATTTTGGAAAATCACCATAAATTTTGGGAGATGACTTAGAAGTTGAATAAATTATGTAATTAAATCTTAATGAGTCTAGTTTCTTATAAAAGAAACCGTGTAAGCAAAAGAATTGCCTATAATAAGATATTTGAAGTGATGTGGGACAGGGTCAAAATGACTTCTAGATCCCCTGTTCTATTTTTATAAAATCATTATAAATTATAAAAAAATGTTTATAAGATGACATTTATATGCTTAGAATCCTTAATGAGTCTAGTTTCAAATGAAATAAACAAGAATATATTTTGAATTCTGTACAATGAGAATTTTGATTCGTAGTGAAGAATGGTCAGACTAGTCAAACAGTGAAACCAGGGGAAAACTTTAAGAAAAATCTGGTATTGATTTGCCAAACCAAAAATTCTGAAAATTTTATGGATAAAATATATATGAGTCTATTTGCAGGAAAAATTAACGGCACTTGATTTGGAGTTTCGTAGCTCCAGTTATAAATGATTTAGTGACTGTTGCTCGGGAAAAACAGCTTGTAATGAATTTGTGATTAAGTAGTAAACATTGATAAAACTGTTTGAGTTGCTTATAAACTATCAATTAAAATTTTAATCAAAGTACCGGATCAGTATTAAAGTGAGGCTATAAGCCATAAATGACTAGTATACCTAGTCAATTTTGTTATGATGAAATTGATGTACAAGATATATATATGTGGTAAAGTCGAATGGCTAATGTAAAATATGTATGAGATATATATATGTGGTAAAGCCGAAAGGCTAATGTGAAATATGTATGAGCCATGCATATGTGGTAAAGCCAAATGGTTAATGTGAAATATGTATGAGATGTGTATATATATTGTGGCCGAATAACAAATTGTGAAAGGTGTGTATTAGTAGATATTTGATGAGGCAAATGAATTACAAATATGATAGTCGATGTGAATGTTGTAACATGGGATTAAATGTACATGAAACTTGGAAATATATTCCTGGTAAGACCCGATGACTACGTGTGGGGATTATACGAGCTAAAGGTCTCACTGATGATTCGAGTAAAGCGTAAGATTATATAACTTCACAGTAACAATTGTTAATAAATACGTTCAATGCGTTAAGTTGGACAGGTATGTATTCTAAGCTTATATTTAAGCTTGATTTGAATTAAATCACAAGGTTGTTATGTGATGCATATGTGAGTAAAACAATAAGACTGTTTCTATGATTATTGCGCATTTGGTGAATGTGAAAAGTTAGGTGAAAATATGTAATGCACCTATGTTTATAAGAGATCACTATCAAGTGAGAATTTATCTGCTTATTGTGTATTACGTAATTGTGTATATTCGGCCAAAAAGGGCAGTATACCTAGAAAGAGGTTATATGAGAATTCGTAAGATCGACTTTAATTTGGTTGGTCAGGTATGTGATAAATACTTGTACATGTTAGACCCATCAGAATTAAATCATGATTGTAAAGTGGAAAGCAAATATGAAAATGCCATATGAATATGTGGGTATACAGTTATGGAGAAATATTATAGGAGATTGGGAGATATACATTTTGACTTGACCGATGAGGGTAACTATAGATATGAAATGAAATGATATATATATGAATCAAATAAACAAATTGGTTATATTTGAGTTCAAGAGTTTTTTTTAGTTTGCTTAAGACTTACTAAGCTTATAAAAAGCTTACTCTGTTGTTATGTTTCTCTGTTTTATAGATTGTTAAATTTGGCCTTTTGCTCGGGGATCGTCAGCAACTTGTCACACTATCACTATCCACTGCTTGGTACTGCTATGTTTTGGATTATCTTATGGCATGTATAGAATAGACTAGTGGCGGAAGAATATTTTGGTTAATGTATATAAGCCATGTGAAAATGGCATCTTTTGAATGTTTACTTAGAGAAGTTTAAATTTTATCCCTGGCTGTGCTTAGTACTTATATAAATGAATGATCTTTATTTCAAGAAAAAGTTCAAAATTTTACTGTTCTGACATGAGTTACAAGTCTGGTAATGCCCCTTACCTATTCCAGCGACGGTTACGGGATAGGGGTGTTACAGTAGACATCATTCAATTAGCCTACATTCTTTCTTTTAAACTTAGTTTAGTTTTTTTTCTTTCTTAGGTTTTTAGGATTTACTTTTTGTTGTTCTTTGTCAAGAATCTGATTTGTGGAGATCATCAAACTCTGTGGATTTGTTCCCTATCTTTAATACAAATCAAGCATTTTCTTTAACTCTACACTTCAATTCATTTATCATGTTTTCTCTTTACATCAACTCCACATTATTTATGAAAGCCATGAGGAGCTAATCTGTACCACCCCAAACCCGGCCCAGACGTTACGGCTGAATCCAGGGTGTCACGTTGAAGCGTTACTGAAAAACTCATGTTTTATCTAAAATCTTTCTTAGCGTTAAGAGTATTTTCGTTTTAAGTTAAAGTGAATGGAAGCTGTGCACCAGGTAGGATACAGGAAAAGAGGAGGTGAGTCCATCGGACTACTTAAGTACCAAGCTCCCTTCGGATCCAATCCTAGACATGCACACCACCATTGCCACACCTTAACTTAGTGTATGTTCTTAGGAAACCAATTCAATTAAGTCCAGTTTAATGAAAAATGATTAATTTTGGAAAACATTTTCGTTGCGAAAGTTTTGCTTTGTTGTCATGATATTTTAAAATCAATTACTGTTTTTGAAAATGCACCCTAAAACTAATCAGTTTCAGCGATTAAGATAATATCATACCTATTCTAGTAAAACATATTAAAACCATTTAAAATCATTAAAGAGGCCTTATTACAACTTAAAACCCAAATCATGAAAGTAAATGAAAACTAATTAAATTATAAGAAGAAAAATCAAGTTTTACAGTACGTGTGGCCACTCCGAATCCCTCACAGCTTCAAGTCCACTATGGTTCGGGGTTACCTGCATGGATAAAATTAAAAGGTGAGTTTGGGGAAACTCAGTGTGTAAATTAACCCAACCATAGTCCAATCAGTTCAAAGCATAGAAACAGATTAAGTTGGGCCTTATCCCTATACAGAATTTAGAATGAAGCCTAAAGGCCCATAACAGAAACAGAACAGATATATCAAGCATGCAGAAAACCCAACCCATATCCATTCGTATACACCCCCGTGCCAACCTGACACCATGTGGGAAGACTACTCGACCCATCCATCCATCTACACGTCACAAGTATGCAGCATGGCTACCAGAACAGATATTGTGACAGAGTCACCAGATACAGATAATTGTGGCAGGGCCACCAGAAACAGATATTTGTGGTAGAGCCACCAGAAACAGATATTTGTGGCAGAGCCACCAGAATGCTTCCTCCATCATTATAACCCATATCTCATGCAACAGATATACATGTCATGGCATACAAAAAACAGAATCAGAATATCATGCTTTTCAGTCAAAATCAACCCTAAGGGTATAATGGTCATTTTGCATCTAGGGGTATAATGGTAATTTTCATACTTAGGGTATTTTAGTAAATTGACCTATTTTAGGGTTTACATACATACTACAGCCATTATCATATCAACAGAAACAGTTACCGAGCGTTCTTACCGATTTGGGCCCGCTGGCCCATTTACCCGCTTTCGGCCCATTAAGTCCAAATATACCGAAGTGCACGAAATTGCGCACTCTGCAATCCTATCACTTGAGATTACTAGGAATAGCAATTCAAACCATCTCACGAGTGCTTGCATGCTCGCAAGTCCTAAAATACCGACTTTTCGGCATTTCGGCTTTTCGGCTTTTGCCGATCTAGTCTATGAGTGAGTGTCGTTTACACACCTTTTTGCAACGAAACGCTGACAAGTTCCACACACACTATTTCCTATATTCAATTACCAATATGTTAACTATGAATCCATAACAACTTGTATACAAAACTCCTTACCCAAAAGTCGGCCATCAACACTTTAGGCATTAGAGATCCTACCTTTTCCCGAATCTAGCGACTAGGTTTAGATCCAGTCGTTCCACTTGTCCAAGCCTCCGATCAGCAGCCTCTAGATCACACTATCATCACAATAAAACAATTGTCACAACCCTAAGAGCCATAGGGCCCAATCGACAGCCTCCCTAAGCCTCTAGGGGTTTCAGCTTTTCTAAAACCCGAAATAAAGAATAGATTCGAAAACTTACCACTGGTTCCTTCAGTCAACGATTCCACTTTAGTTCCTATTCGATTCTGATGCAGATCTAACCCCTCAAATTTTAGCAAAAATCCAATCTTTAAAGGTCTAAAGATTCGGCTATGCCCCTAAGACTATGGGGTTTTCGGCTTTTTGAAATAGTGAAGAGAAAGATGAAATATGAGAGTTTTGCAGTGGTTTTGTCGATAGGACTTTGGGGTTCAGAGGATGAGAGAATCGGCCAAAAAGATGGAGAAGAATCGAGGGTTTGGCTAGAGAAATCGACACGTAAGAAAAAGCAGCTTTAGATTTCGCTTTTATGGCAATCGGCTATAAGGCTTAGAAACAAATGGTAAGGAAGAGGAGTTGAGTAGAATGATAGAAAGATTCAGCTATAAAGGAAAAGAAGAAGAAGAAAAAATAGATGAAGAGAGGAGAAAAGAAGAAGAGAAAAGAATTGTCAGAAACGGCACCCCCTACCCAAAAAGAAAAAAGAAAATAATAAATCCTAAAGGCCAAAGATATATGGCACTTATTAGCTATGGCCAAATGAGTGTATATCGGTATAGGAATTCTTCCTAAATTCCAATTCCCTGAATTACTCCTTGATTTTTGGCCAACTTCAATGTTTGAATTTCATTCAAACTCCTAACAATCAGCCCACCGCTTCATCATGCTGCCAAGAGTCCTGATCAGACCCCAACTCTTTCCCCACGCGTGCAGTAAAAAAATCCCAACCTTACGTGCACGAGATGAGGCTTGAACCCCAGACCTCCATCCGCCCTGCGCCCTTGCGCCTTCGCCCGAGCTGCTGGCCACTGCACCATGCTTCTTCTTTTACTAATATATGGTCACAATTAATTTTAACCTTTAACCTGCTTCAGTTTTGGCCCGTTTAAAAATAAAACAGAATTTGCCTTCCCCTGGAATCGAACTCATAACCTCCCGATAGGCCTAGCACACTGCTGCCATTGCACTGAAGCTCTTCTCATCATATAATCTACTCACAATTAACTTTAGGACTTATCTGCAGCAGTCCCGGTTCGTTTAAAAATAAAACAAAATATCGCTACTTACCGACTCGAACCCCTAACCACATGCGCACTCTTAACGCCTCCTTGCCACTTGACAACGTGCCTTTTTTGTGTCACTTTTCCTCCTGAGATATTTATAAGGCCTCCTTGCGGCAATCCTTGGTTGTAAAAAAAAAAAAAACCCATTTGCGCACGCCGTGCCTTAAACCCAGGCACCTCCCACGCCCTCCTAGCGTCCTTAGCCACTGTGCCAGATGCCTGCTTGTGCTAAAACTCAGCCCAATTTATTAATAAAGCCTACTGCCCAGATTCCCTTAAGAGGCAAAATTTAAGAATTTTGCTAAAGCTATGGCCCGAGCCCTGAACCTTTTTCCCACATCATAACCCTTCGTAATTTATTTAATTGCTACATTAAACCTATGAAATAATAATAAAAATAATAATAACAATAACATCCAATTTATTCGGGCCGTCTTCTACTCAAACCCAGACTCAAGGCCCATTACTTTCAGGCCCAAAAATCGGGGCGTTACATAATCCTTCTATAGGGGGTTAATAAGTGGAGATATGATCTATTAACTGTTTTGCAGGGTTATTCAACGGACCAGCTATTTAGGAAAGGAAGAACATGAAAAAAATCCTAGGCCTGACAACCCTGAGAAGTCATCAAGGTGGGAATTAACCCAAAATTGGTTTTGCCCATCCTTGAACACCTTCACCCCAAACCAGTCTAGACTATGAGGTCGGAAGATAAGTAGTCCTTTCTGGCTCGTTATGTTAGTGGAAGATCAAAAGATCCTACTAGGGTAGCAACTAGTTGATTTACAAAAAACTCGATACGATAGTTGATTGGGATTACCGAAACGAGCTGATCACCCATAATTAAGATTTGATTCACTCTACTCTTTTATCTCTCAAACTTTATTTCTTTTATGTTATTTTTTTTATCATTATAAAAACCCTAAAAACCCCCTTTTATTATGTTTTCATACTATACTGATTTAAAGTACTCATTAGGTCTTTTATTGTTTAAGTTAGAATTGATCTAGCACTCGCCTCCCTTGGGTACGATCCTCGGAGAACTCACCTATTTCGTTGTAAAACTATATTACAACTTGTCCCGTATTCTTACGGATACTACCTCATATTTCAATATTTTATCGTAGTATTCACACTTAAGATAGATAATCTTAAGCTATCAACTCATTGTAGCAATTCAAATATCAAAATTATCCTTAATTAATTGGATGCAAACACAAGTACGAGTACATGGATTAATCCCTTAACACTCCATAATAAGCACTGAAGTGTTGATTAGACATAGATGCACTAATCCCTGACCACCTCCAGACGTACTAACATCTATAGTGTGAATATTGCAACTAAAGATATAATATCAAGGTGGTGTCTGAAAGTATACAAGTCAAGTTGTAATATAATTACAATGATGTAGGTGAGTACTCCGAGGATCGTACCCAAGAGAGCAAGTACTAAATTAATATTAACCTAAACAAAAATAGATCTAATTAGTACTTTAAATAAATTATATTAAGACAAATGTAAAACAGAGAAATTATCTATAAATCTATGGAAAGAAATAACATGCAAAAAATAGTGAAAAAAGAAAAACTAATCTTTAAACTCAACCAATTCTAAGCATAAGAGATTAGCTTGCTTTGGTGATATAATTAATTCCTATTTTAGATTTCCACTCAATCAACTACTCGCTATCCTAGCAGGATCTCTTGATCTTCCACTAAGCTAACTAGTCAGCGAGAACTACTTATCTCTCAACCTTACAGTCAAAACTGGATTGGGATAAGGGGTTCACAGATAAACAATACCAATTTTATGTTAATTCCCACCTAGATGACTTACCAGGGTTTTCAGGCCAAGGGTTTAAGTTCTTTCTATCCCAAATATCTAATCCACTAAAAAACCCTACATATCAATTATTTATTCACACATCCACTCACTAATCCCCTATAAGAGGATTAGTTCCTCATGGAATCCATTAACACTGTAAATGTACCATCCCAAATTTTAGCTTAAGAATGCAAAATTATTTCAAAGATAAGGAAGTAGCCCAGTGGTTAGGATAAAAATAAGGTAGCAATGTAATTAGATCAAGTTCTCAAGTTTGAATCCCTTCTTTTACAAAATAACTCAATTTTGCAAAAGTTCCCCTTTTCCCTATTTTTGTGCTACCCATAGCTAGTAAACCTAGGTATAATTATCACTTTTTTTATTATTTTTTCAACTTTTAGTCATTATTTTTCACCCTAGACGCACCTTCCTCTTTTTCTCCTTTTCTTCTCTTCAATTTCTCTCTTCTTTTCCTTTGTGTGCCGCCGCTTAAACCACAAAGATCCACCATCCCTTTTTTTCTTTCTTTTGCAATAGGTTCTTACAACATTTCCCCATCTCCTTTCTTGCCAATCTACTATATTTTCCAGTCTTAGCCCTACAATTTTTAACACCCAAAATCGATCTCCATTGCTGTCCAAGGAACTCGATTACCGTCTCTTTCTTCTAGTAAAAATAAGTTGTCGACTTCCTTTTGTTTTCTTTACGAACCTTTAAATAAAATAGTCAATTTTCTAGATTAGAATTGGGGTGGTTCTTGATTAATTTATGAGTAATTTTCCAGCATTCAAAAGTGCTTTTAAGAGGCTCTCAAATTAGCCCCGATTTGTCGCCGTTGGTGGTGGTGGTGAATCGGGCTTAGAAGCCCCAACATTTTTGTAAGTTTTACTAGTTATTTCCAGCAAGATCATGGTCTTATAAACCCCTCCTAATCATACTTTAATCATATGTGACAGAGGGAAATTCGATCTTGATTTTTCACCCACTCAGATCTGACAAATCGGGAAGCGTAAGTATGGTAGTTGTGGTTCATGCGAGATTTTCAATTTGCTTATTGGGAGTTGTATTAAATGGTTATATTAGGGGTTTAAAAAATTATTTATCTACTGATTTTTCAGTATTTTAATTGTGTTAGGTTCTGACTTGAAATGCCTTGAATAAATAGTTATGCCGTTAGACGTTTGCGTGTACGTTTCGCATCAAACCAATGTAAGTGACCTAGTCTTTTTTAGATCTAAAAATTTGTATGGTAATGTCAATTTGATCAAACTCTTAAGGGAGTCTTCTAAGGTTTTTTGACAATGTTCTAATACGATAAACTATATATTTTAATTTAGGTTTTATTTAAGGTCTTAAGGAGAAATTGTGGGTTTCGCAAGCGGTACTGCAGTAGTATGAAAATATGGTGTGGGCTCTAACCCTTTAAGATTAAGTGTCAATTAATATTTGTAATAATTAAAAATGATGTTTAAGCTTTCTCGTTGGGTTTATTTAAATGGCTAATTAAATTATTTTTAAGTAGCCAAATTTGGTACGTTTTAAGCTCTAACTATATGGCATGTTTCTTAAGTTGTGTAATTGAGTGAATGGTTGTATGTTTGGTAATGTTATGAGTGGTTTGATAATATAATGTATGCTGATTCTATGTATAGCATGTATCATAATGAAATTAAAGCTTGTATATATAAAATGAATGTATGGGTGAAATGCTATGAGATGTACTGAATAAAAGTCTACTATACATGCATTGTAAAAAAAATGTTATAAAATGATATGGAAATAATGGCATGAATGAATGACACTGTATTAAGGGTGAAATTGATTGTTCGATAAATGATCTTACTAAGCATAAGTGAATGATATTTTTGAGTTCATGTTGAACATGTTACGGAATGGAAAAGTAAGGGAATTATGATTTGATTGCAATTTGTATGACATGTCGCATATGCATGGGGTGAGATTTTTGTGGATGACGGAGGAGTTCTATGGAGTAATGGTGGCATATTAAGTCTACATTGATATGTAGTCAATGTACTGCACCGAGAGTACTATGGAGATTAGTGATTTTATCGCATTTTATGTTAAATGGCAATATAAATGTATTACGTTTTTATGGTGGTTTAACCATATCGCGCTTTGCTCGCAATGTTTGGAGTTTGGCAGATGGGTTCTGTGAAACTCATGGTGTGTAGTGGATGGTTGGGGTAGGAAATCATTATGCATTATGATATACCCATGACATATATGAATGCTATTGAATATGCTATGATCGTATTACAATATTATTTTAGATGTTTGATCTTAAGTGAATATTGCATGTACTTATTGATTAGATTCACATTGAGCTAGTTACCCCAACCCATAGTTTCAACCTTATCAGGTAATGAACATGACTAGGATCAAACATGGCGTATGGACATACGCTGGGCTTCGGACTTAGTTACTATTTTGCTTAAGTTTCCCTAAATTTATTTTATTTTTGGACTATAAAGTTATTTGAACTGTGCTTTTGTTTTGGGGTTTTCATGCTTGTATATTACACATATCTTAAATTAGTTTTTTTGGGCATAAATTGAAATTGGACATAGCATGATACTTGGCGTAATGATTAATTAAATTTTTCGTTGTAACTAAAGATAATAAAGTTCTATAAAAGCAATGATGAGCAAAGTGTTTTTAAACCACACTAATCTTAATAACATGACTTAATAAGGTTGATTTTATTAATGAATGTTTTCCCAAGATAACAAAGGTAACCGCAGTTTTTCTTAAAATGGAGAGCACCAAAGGTTTTTGTCAAACGATAGAGTAGCTTTGTTGCTTAGGTGACCCATGTGGTCTTCACGATTTGTCCATAAAATCTAGGTCGGGTTTGAAAGGTTACATTTAGTGGTATCAGATCCAAGGTTCAAAACCCCGAACATAATTTTTATACTTTTCAAAAACAAGTCTACATGCATGAATCGATAAAAAGGGGAATTTTTGGGAAAAACAAACCATAGTATTTTGAAATGTATTCCTTTCAAGAAATGATGAAGTCTGAAGCTCCGATGCCATGCCCATAGAAGTAATATTGAAACTTTAGAAAAACACAAGAAATTATTGCATAAAATTTGAAATGAAAGAACTTAGTTAAAGTTTCGATAAATGATTAAACAAAATACTAAAGATATTCTTACTTGTAAATTGTAGATCCCATAAAACATTTAAATGAATATCCGTGGAGTGATAACTTGTTGTAGGAGGGGTAGTAGAGGGCGACCTCTACAGGTGGGTATAAGGCTGTTAGTGAGCCTATTACTGCAGGTGGGTATATAGGTAATCAGGATTATAATAATGAATATGATAAGGATGATCCAGTCACACAAGCTCTGTTAAGGGCCTTATAGAGGGTCGTTGGGGCCCCAATTATTGGTGTTAGACATGGGACAATTATGGAGAAGCTCTGCTCAAGTAGGGTAGAGGTGTTCAGGGGTATTGCTGGAACTACCCTCCTAGTGGCTGAATACTAGATGGAGACCACTAAACGTATATTGAATGATTTGGACTGCACCCTTGAGTAGAAACATAAGGGTGTTGTTTCCTTTTTGAGGGACGAGGCATACAAGTGGTGCCAATCAGTGGTTAGGGGTACGCTACCAGAGCGTATTGATTGGGATGATCTTCAGGATGCATTTCAGGGTAAGTTTGTGGGTTCACACTATGTTGAGGCTCGGCGTTTGGTGTTCATATAGCTTAAACAGGGTGACATGAAAAGTTCTGATTATGATGTAGAATTTTTGAGGTTGAGCCACTATACACCTAGTATGGTGGCGTCAGAATAAGAAAGGATTTTTTATTTCTAGGAGGACCTAAGGTATGACCGTAAAGTTCTGGTAGATCCATATCAGGAGATTAATAGCGTGAAGCGCAAGAAAAAGGGGAAATAGAGGGATCAACCTAGGAGAGAGGTGCGCTCTGCTAGCCCAAATTCGTGTCCTATCATAGAGGTTAGGCCACAGCAGAATAAGGAAGTTGGGGGCCCTAGAGAGGGGTAGGTTTAGGTATGTTACTGTTGTAAGAGGCACCATCTGAGCGAGTGCTGGAGAAGAATGTGTGCGTTTTTGGTTTGTGGCTCGATGGAGCATAAGATTAATGAGTGTCCTTGCCAAAATGATTAGATGTAAGCTCCGGTTCAAAATCAGGGTTTGGTTAGGGTTAGGATCAGAGGGGTAATCATGGAGTTCAGAAGGGTCATAATAAGAACTGACATAGAAGTGGTAATCAAGATCAGAGAGCATCGGCTAAGGGTGCAAATTAGGCTGACACTAGAGAGGCTGCTTTGGTCTATACAGCTAGATGCTGAGAACAAAGAGATGCAACTGACGTCATTACAAGTACATATAGTATCTATTTGGTGCCTTATTTAGCATTAATTTATATAGGATCTACCCATTCTTATATTGTTTATGATGTGGCTATAAAACTAGGGATTGGGGTAAAGAAAACTAAAAATAGTATTACTATAGTCAACCCTTTAGGATCACCAGTATTTGTGAATAAAATTTATAGGAGATACCCTTTAGAAATTCAAAAAGAGATTTTTCCCTCCAACTTAATGGAATTACCTTTCAATGAATTTAATCCAATTCTAGGTTTAGACAGTTTGGTTGAACACCGAGTCCCTTTGAATTGTGCACTGAAAATGGTAACTTTAGTGACTGAGTCTGAAAAGGAAATTTTCATAGTTGGCAAACATTGGAATTATTTATCAAATGTGATCTCTTATATAGTAGTAGAAAAGATGGTACGAAAAGGGTGTGAAGTGTTTTTGGCTTATGTTCAAGATGCGAGCACAATTAATCTTACTATAGATAACATTTGAACAGTAAGGAATTTCCTGATCTTTTTCCTGAGAAACTACCAGGGTTGCCTCCAGATTGGGAAGTGGAGTTCGGTATTGAGTTGTTGCCAAGAACGACACTAGTGCCCATTGGTCCCTACTGCATGGCACTTAAAGAGCTCAAGGAATTGAAAGTACAGTTGCAAGGTTTTTTGGATAGGAGTTTCATTACACCCATTGTTTTGCCATGGGGTGCACCGGTATTGTTTATAAAGAAAAAAGATGGTACACAGTTATGCATTGATTATAAACAACTAAACAAGTTAACTATAAATAATAAGTATTCTATACCAAGGATTGACGACCTATTCAATCTGTTCAAAAGTGAAACTATCTTTTCAAAAATTGATTTAAGGTTCGAGTATTACTAGATTAAGGTGAAAGAACCTGATGTTCCCAAGACTACTTTTAGGACTTGTTATGGACATTACGAGTTCTTTTTCATGCCTTTCAAGTTGACTAATGCACCAGCGACATTTATAGATCTTATGAACCGTGTCTTTCAACCTTTCCTTGACCAATTCATTGCTATGTTTAGTGATGACATTCTTGTATATTCCAAGATAGAATCTAAGCACGATGAACATATGAGGGTGGTCCTATAGACACTTCGTGAAAAGTAGCTTTTCGCTAAACTCAGTAAGTGTGAATTTTGGTTTGAAGAAGTTATGTTTCTGGGTTACGTAGTATCAGCTAAAGGTATCCATGTAGATCCTAAAAAGGTGGAAGCCATCTAAGATTGGAAGCAACCGAAGAATGTCTTGGAGATTGGAGTTTTAAAGGTTTTTTTTTTGGGTATTATCAAAGGTTTGTTGAGGGTTTTTCCTTAATAGTAGCCCTATTGACTAAGTTGTTAAGGAAGAGTACTCCATTTAAGTGGGGTGAAGGGCAGCAAGCTAGTTTTGAGAAATTAAAATCTGTGTTGATGAAAGTTCCCTTCCTAATTTAGCTAGAACCTGGAAAAGAATATGTTATGTACAGCAATGCTTCCAATTTTGTGTTTGAATGTGTTTTAATGCAAAATGTTGAGGAAGTGGCTTATGCCTCCAGATAGCTTAGGTCACATGAGTGCAATTATCGGAGTTGGTTATAATCTACAAACACTACTTGTATAGTGAGACGTGTATTATTTACATGGATCACAAGAGAGACAAATACCTCCTTACCTGAAAGGAGCTTAATTTGAGGCATTGTAGGTGGATTGAAATGTTAAAAGATTATGATTTCACGACTAAGTATCACCATAGAAAAGCAAATGTAGTGGTCGATGCTTTGAATAGAATGGAAATGTTTGCTTAATTGAGTTTGTTTGAAAATGGGGGTATCTTCGTTGATTTTCAAGTAAAGCCTATTTTGATTCAAAAAATCAAAGATAAGCAGAGTTTTTATGAATCTTTAGCACCTCGATTTAAGCTAACGTGTGATCATTTTCTTGTTCAGCACCATCATCCTCTTCTTTCGCTTCATAATCCTTTGATACCATTGCAATTAACTCCAACTGGTTACCTTCTTGTTCTTTGCTTCCTACTTGTTCCAGTTCTCTAGTTTCCACTTCCTGACTTTCCTCCCAAGAGATTCATTAGTGCTGTATTTCTCTAATATTTCAATTGCTTCCTTTGAGTTTTCGTCCAATTGCTTCTCCCAGTCATGATATCAAATTTTCGTTTATTCTGTTTGTTCAACCCATAGTAAAAATGTTGAATCTGAAATGCCAAATGTGTACCCCTACCTAATATGGATATGAGGATTGTCTTAAATCTCTCCCATGCTTGTCCCAATGTTTCAGTGGTACTTTTCTTGAAATAAAATAATTGTGTATAAATGCTCAAAACCTTGGTCATAGGAAGTACTCAACGAAGAAATTGTTGCATAAACTCAGTCTAAGTATTAATGGTGTCTGGGGGAAGTGCTTCTAACCACATTTTTGCCTTCCTATCCAATACAAATGGAATTAATAATAACTTGATAGTATTTGGTGGTACGCCTGCGTAAGTAGCGATACTGCATAGATGATCAAATTTTCGTAAGAATGCTATGAGGTCCTTAGTTTTATGATATGTGAATTTGACATTATTAGTAATCATGTTAGTAAAGAAGAACTTAATTCAAAAAGTGAGCTATGAATGATGGGACGAGTAATGCTAGATTGTAGCCAGTCCGCATCAAACAATGTTCCTAAGACCTGAATAATATTAGTAGTTATTTACTTTTAAATAAGTCGTATCTATAACCTAAAAATTTCCTAAGTACTCGTAATGAAGTGTAAAAATTAAAATCAAACCAGTGATGTTATCTCCCTGGAAACTGCGGCAACAACTTAACTGCCTCCATATGTACTAACGTTCTGAGTGTGAATACTGTAGTAAAAGATATGTAAATGAGGCGATATCTGCAAGTATAAGGGTTCAGTTGTAATATAGTTACAACAGAGTAGGTTAGTACTCCGAGGATCATACCCAATGGAGGCTTAGTGCTAGATCAATTTTAACCTAAACATGAAAAGATCTAATTAGTACTCAAAATAGGTTATATTATGCAAATATCAATAAAAAGGGATTTTTTGGGATTTTTATACTAATAAAATATAATAAATAAATAAATATCAAGAAAAGTGGAATTAATCAAATCTGGTTATGGGTGATAAGCTTGTTTTGGTACCCTTTAGCAATTTTCGCTTTGGGTTCCTCGTCAATCAACTAGTCAATATCCTAGCATGATTTGTATTATGAATGAAAGTTGAATCCACAAGGTTTGATTGTAGCCACAAATTAGATCTCTCGAATGAAAACAAATAACAAACTGATAATAAACCTAAACCTATGAAAAGAAGAAAAACTAAACTAAAATTAAAAGAGACATTCTAAGGTAAGTAATTGGTGTCCATAATGTGTGAATGGAACGACGTAAATGTACAAGTGTACACAATTGTATCAAGTAATATAGTGACAAGTTAATGTCGAGTTATCGTACCCACAGGGACTATGAAAGTAAATATTTATGAAATGTGAAATTAAACAAATTGGTGGTGAAAGCAATAGTTGATTTGAAGAAGTGATCTAAAAACTGAAAATTAACTAAGTAAGAAAAAATGTAAAAATTCCAATGCACGATTTCAAAAAGATGGATTTTAATTAATATGACATAATTGGGTTAGATCAATTAAATTCTTTAACTTAAAATTACTAGACTCATGTTCATGCTGTTACGAATAGTTTCATGGCAACTTGGTATTTTGTTAACTAATGCACGTACAAACTAACTAAACCAATTAATCTCTTGAACATATTACTATGTCAATTCAAACAATGAATCAATTTCCTTGGCCGACTATACATTGCGCAAGTTTGATTGTTTCAAACTTTGCTATATTTAGCTTAAGGCAAAAAGTGAAAGGCACAAAAAAAGGAGGGGTTTGAATAGCATTTAGAGGAAGCTCAAGGGCTGATTTCCAAGTATGAAAACAAGCTAAAATCAGCTTATTGGATCAACAATAAGGACAATTTTTGGCTGCCTAATTGCTTGGTGGTTCAGTCTTCTATACTTAGCATATCGGGCCACTTTCTTCTTCAGACTTTATATTAATTTTTGACCCAATTAATATTGGATAAAAATTAAATATAAAGCATTTATAATAATAATTATTGGACCATCCTTGGCTAGAAAATAATTTAGCCATGCTCTTGATTCACTTGATGCAAAAATTACCCTAATGGTTCAAGCCTTCCGAGGTGTCTGCCGAGTCAATTTTCACCTTTTGTGCAAAACTGTTGAAAATAAAAAAATTGTAAAAATTTATTATAAAAATAATTTAAATTCAATATTTTAATAATTTACATGAAAATTAATTATTTTATAATTAAAGTATGAATTTTATAATTAAAGTATGAATCTCGAAAAAAAATTAGTACGAAACTGCATGAATTAGAGCTCAAATGGTGTTGAAAAAGTCTATATATTTTTGTGTTTCCACACCCCCAAACTTAATTCATTACTCATCCCAAGTAATGCAAAAATTGCAAAAAAAGTTTCTTGAAATCACATTTGAAAAATATCTTTAGAACACATTTCTCCCACAACTATGAGATTAGTTTAATTATGCTCAAGAACAAGAATTTTGACATTATGTAACTCAAGTATACATATTGTTTGAATTATTCTCAATTATTATCATGATAGCAAGAATAAACTAAATGCTTTCTAAATAAAGATATGCTAATTCTTACCAATTAATTTTTATTCCCTTATTTAAGACTAAACTGTAATCATTAAGTTTAACTTATGTATTCATATGTTAAACTTAGAAATTTCTCTCCAATAATGTAGGCAGCACAGAAATCTAAATCAAAAGGTCTTAATTAGGTTGTAACATGGCCAGGCCAGGGGTAGGTAATAGATAGATAAATTTAGGCTAAAAAACCTAGACTCAGCTTGCATCGGACCTTCAAAATAAGTACCTTTAATACACCCACTCATTTTGCTTTCACATGCTTGTTTGTACATAAATTTATTTCGAGTACATATGTTTTTTTTCAAGCATATTGCTATTTGTACTACAATTTTTGAGCATTTGATACTTCTTTTCAACTCCCTCAAACTTATTTTTAGAGAATATTCTAGATTGACTAAGTCTAGTGTTTGGAACAATTTAGAGATAATTATGAGAGAAGTGATGTCTTAATATTGAAATGTTTGAAATAAAATCTAGCCATATAGTCTCAAAGCTGGGTTTCAAGGGATAAATATTCGTTAAGGTTAGCTTGAAAGGCTCAAACGGTTCAAATTTTTTTTTGCCTAAGTCATTTTCAAAATTCCATGCTTCCTAGGATTTCGCCTCAAGAAACTACGAAGTCAATTCTAGAGATTTAAACTTTCATGCATGCCTAGCTCTCCTAAGGAATTAAAAATTTTATGGCATGATTTGCACACTTTATTAGGAGTAAAATTTATGTCATAGTTCAGTTAACATAGCAATTATTGAGAGAATAGAACTTTATTTATACTAGAGTTTAGCATAATTAACCAAAAATTGTAATTTTTGAACAAAATATAACATAATTATAATTATAAGAATAATGTATCTTGAAAAAAATTCAATTTTGGACCCCCTATGTAAGATGAACAATGCTCTTATTGTTAAAAACAATAGGGAGAACAAAAATATGGAAGTGAATAGATATTATACACCAGGTAGGACCCTAGGAGAAGAAGGTGAGTCAAGTTTGACTGCTGAAATACCAAGCTTTTCCAAGGAAAATCCAATTCTAAACATGTACATATCTATTGCGAGAAATAAAATTCTAAACCTAAAAAATTTAAATATCCTAAGTAAAATTAAATAAAGTAAAGATCCCCCTATTTATTTATTTGCAGATCCCTCAGAATCCGACTCATCTTTTGCTCCATCGTCATTTTTTTGCTTGATTCGCTTCGTTCCCTCTTTGATGTTGGACTCCATGGTTCAAATATAAAATTTGGAAACTCAGGCACAAAAATAAACAAGTCATGGAATATTTTCGTAAAAGCGCTTCTCACTGAGTCATCCCGTATTTTTTAATATCTCTAGTAAGCTTGTTGCTGCCACTGCATATGTCGTATTAGGTCCATCAACTTTGACAGCTCATCATGAAGATCTAGGCGAGGCAAATGAGTTCTGAATGTTGAGGTCACCGTGTCAGGTTCGGCCATTGGTTCAGTTGGTTTTGCCTTATCAAGGATTTCAGCTGACTGTATTGATTCAATCTTTGTGGGATCTTCTTCTTCTTCGGGATCCTTGCTTGATTTAACTTTTTACTGCAGAACAAAATCTTCGGCTACTTGGTAGATGTCCCAATTTTTGATTTTGCCTTGGTTACAACCTGTCTTCTTTATGTTTGCAAGAATTTTAGCTTTTAAGCACAAAATTGTTATCGTAAAGGGAAGGTATGTTGAACTAGAACGTCCAGCAGCACAATTTCAAATTTCTTTTAGAATGATTTTTCCCATCATAATTGAGTATAACAAGACCATTCGTTCTACTGAAATTTTAGTCCCATGTGAAATTGACTGAATCAAATAATATAAAAAGATACCTTCGCTAATGGTGTCAAATATTTTCTGTGACAAGTGTAAGTTCTATGCTTTGACACAGTCCATTGAGATCCCAAAATTGTATGTTCCTCGAGAATTTCTTGCAATTTTTCAACCTCAATGTTTTCCGTCTGGGAAGAATATTCGTCGTCTTCAAAATCAGGTAAATCAAAGAATTCATTATTTAGTGCTTGAATTTATTGGTACCTTGAATCCTCATACAGAGACTTCTATTAATTCGCTTGAGGTCAAATTCGCATAAAATTGACGAACTAACTCTTCATCTACACTTGGTCTTTTCTCAAAAAACACTTTCCAATTTAAGGCTTCAGCAACATGTTGAATGCTTGCCATGAGGTTAGTATAGTTGCTTTCTTTTAGTGTAAAACCTTTTTCTGGGAGCATTTGTTGATTTTTGACAATGTTGTAGTATCTTGCTTTGGATTCTTCACAGTGGATTTTGTTTTGTGATTCTTAAACTTGAACAGAGGCATGAGTTCTTTTGCAAGGCATGATTTAACTTGAACATAAGATAAGATGGAAACAAATAATATTTTCCCAAAAATTAATTAACATAAAAATTTAACAATTCATGAAATTGGAAAGGTAAATAATCAAATTAAATTAAAATTTAGGAGAAAATTTTTATCTTACCACCCTTGTATAAAAACTAAGAACTAAATAAAATAAAAATAATGTGGAGCTAATAAAGTCGGTGTAGGGTTGGTTGGAGAGTAATTGTAATGGTGGCGTGTTCCAAAGGAGTAGTGGATATAGGTGGTAAATGGCCGAATGGTCGGCTTGCTTGCGTGTGGGCGAGGTTCACAAGTGGTTACTGGGTGGTGGGGCTACTGGTGGTTGGTAGTTTTGAACATCGAGTCTTTTATTGAACTTAAGGGCCGAACAAGGCCTAAGGGAGAGCTAACATATTTCGTGAGTGTGTAGGAGACCATTAGAAGGCATCCCAGCCAATACTGGGCACTATGTCCCAACATTGGAGATCCAATGTGGCCATATAGAGAGCGGAATAGAGAAAGTGAGAAACTTCCTTCAATATCGCAACACAGGTTAAGGATGTCGCGACATACCCCTGAATATGGCTACAGAGGAGCATACTAGTTGATGTGTCGCGACATAGGTCCTGGTGTGTCGTGACATCGACTCTATGACAAGAATTAAACACAAAGCAAGGGCATTTTGGCTTGCACAATTAAACTTTAAAATCGAGAACATTAGCTACCTTTGGGCTAAGGATGACGGCTACTTGAAGACTATAAATAGACCTCTCTAGCATACATTATACACACCATTCCATTAGTACAAATTCTTTTCTGAAGTTTTATATTTTTTTTCCTTTTTCTCTTAAGTTTTCATAGTTCAGTTTCTTTGTTCCTTTAAGAGATCGAATTGTAAAGCAAGATCAACTTTTGTGGATTTGTATTATTCAATATCAACCAGGCTTTCTTAAACTCTCTATTCCACTTCATTTCTAATGATTAATTATTCCACTCTTTCCATTTTTTTTATTAAAGCCATGATGAACTAATCCTTTTATGGGGGATTAGCGAGTGGAGGCATAATCTCTTAACTATTTTTGTAGGGTTGCTCAATGGATCAATTCGTTGGAAATGGAAGAATGTGAAACAAACCCTAGGCCTAACAACCCTATGAAGTCATCAAGGTGGGAATTAACCCAAAATTGATATTGCCTATTTGTGAACACCTTTACCCCAAGCCAGTTTGGACTGTGAGATTAGAAAATAAGTAGTTCTTGCTTACTCGTTATGTTAGTGGAAGATTGGAAGATCCTACTAGGGTAGCAACTAGTTGGTTGACGAGGAACTCGAGACGACAGTTAATTGGCATTTTCGAAGTGAGCTGATCACCTATCCTCAGATTTGGTTCACTTTATTTATCTCTATCTCTCACAAATTTAATTTCTTTTTATATTATATTGTTTTTTTATTGTACAAACCCTAAACATATTTCTTATTTTACTCTCGTACTGTAACTGACCTAAAGTATTAATTAGATATTTAATAATTGAGGTTATGATTAATTTAGTACTTCCCTCCGTTGGGTACAATCCTTGGAGTACTCACCTACGTTGTTGTAAAATCTATATTACAACTCGACCAGTATACTTGTGGATATCGCTCATAACTCTTTATCTTATTATAGTATTCACACTTTGGATGTTAGTACGTCTAAAGGTGATCAAGTTGTTGGCACCATTGCTGGGGAGGCAACACTACTAGATTGATTTTAATCTTTGCACTTTAAGGAATAATTAGGAAATTTGTAGGTTATAGCTACGACTTTCAATTTGTCTTGTTAATTAATACTTCTAACATTTTTTTCATTTTTTTAGGAACCCTAGACACCATAAAGCAATTAGTGAGTTAGCGCAAGCCATGGATAACTTTGAATATATAAGGTTTGACGAAGATATTTATAAAGAAGGAGTATATGAAGACTGTGATATATAAGAGAACCAATCATTAGTAATGATTGGATTAAGCCAACTTCGAGGAGAAATCCCAGTTTTTTCCCAATACAACAACAACCATATTGATATACCATCAGAAAAGTAGCAAGATGTGCAAAGTCCGGTGTTGAGCAATGAGGAGGATGTTATAATAGAACTTGTAAAAAGGGAAAACTCTTAGATGACTATCTGTTTTAGTAGATAGAAAAATATTCAACCACAACTACAGAAAGAAAAGATATAGAGCTAGTGGAGGAAATAGTCAGTTAACCGAAGAGTCAGATCAACATGGAACTTATTATGTAACACCCTGAACCCGAGACCATCGCCGGTATCGGACACGAGGGGTTAACAAGCCAAGATCACATGTTTTGCCCACCAATTTGACATTTCGGTCAAAGTGGAAGATGCGTCACCTTCGCCTTAAACGAGTTTCAAAACTCGGAAACTGGTTTTGTAAATTTTCCCTGAATTTAGACTCATATATACATCCATGGATTTATTTCTAGAATTTTTGGTCAGGCCAATTGGTACAGTTTATTAGTTAAAGTCACCCATGTTACAGGGATCGACTGCTCTGACCTTTGTGCAGTATAACTTCAATATCTCTCTGTACAGGGATTTAATGCTGGTGCCGTTTGCTTCTAATGAAACTAGACTCAAAATGGAATCTGTACATATAAGGTATGTCTCCTAATTCTTTCTGGATAATTTATAGTAAATTTTTAAAGTTGCGACAGGGGACCCAGAAACCGTTCTGGCCCTGTTTCACAATAGCTTCAATATCTCTTAACATGTAACTCCTATGACCATTTCGTTTCTTCCATATGAAAAAAGACTCATCAAGGTTCATTTACATAGCTTATTCACTATTTAATACCATTCCTACAAATTTTGGTGATTTTTCACATTCACGACACTGCAGCTGGCAGCATCTGTTTTTAAGGTAGGTCTTACCTATTTGGTAGTCTCCATGAACCAACTAGTCTTGCCATACATAGGTTCATATATGATCATTTTAACCATGCCAATGGCTGATCATGTGACCAACATTCCCATTTCCAATCCATAGCCACATCATGACACCAAATATATACATACAAACCACAAATAGCTCGTATACATATACATCACCACATTTTTAAACTAACAGGGGTAGTCCTATACATGCCATTTCAAAGTTCAAACAAAATTTATACCAAAATAGAGGCGTTGATAGTGTGGATGACTTCGACTTTATTGATCCCGAATTCGATTGCTATCGAGCGAAATCTATAAAACAGAGAGCCAAAGTAACGGGGTAAGCATTTTTATGCTTAGTAAGTCTCAAGGAATATAATCAACTCTAATTACAGCAATACATTCACATAGCCAAATGCATCATTTCATTAATACATTCTTATTTCACACTTCATCATTATATACTTTCACAAAGTATCAATCAAGTCAATAACTGAAATTCATTAGTCGATTGAGCGAATGTTGCTCAAACGTGTCGACTTTCCAATGCACATATAAACGTACCTTATTCTTTGGGCTTTTCGTGTACTAATTGAATTTATTACAGCAACCAACACTCACCTCCAGCCCAAGATTCTTGAATATAACCGGATATAACAATGTGCACAAATGCCTTGGTCTTAGCCCGATAGAATGACTCGCATACGAATGCCTTGGTCTTAGCCCTGGATATAGCCACTTGCACAATTGCCTTGGTCTTAACCGGATATAATTTCAACATAATTGTCTTGGGCTTAGCCGGATATCATTCAATTTCTCATGTACACATACATCAATAATCATTGGACATACATATTCCATTTTCACACTAAGGCTCAAACGCAAATATAATCACAAGCATATTCGCCTTGGGACTTAGCCCGGGTAGAATTCAAATGCTCATACATACATAATCAATAATCAATACACATCCATACTTTATTTCACATAATTCAAGTAGGGTCACTTCTTGAGGACTTACCTCGGATGTTGTCGAACGGCTTTTTCGGCTATTCGATCACTTTCTCCTTCCCTTGTCCAATTGTGGCCCTCTAAGCTCTTGAGCTAATTCAAACAAATTCAATTTATTAAAACCTCATTGTGCTAGCTTATGGCGAATATGACAAGGAGTTTAAATGGTCATATGGCCACCCTTTAGCTTGAATACACAATGGTCATGCACATTTTATACTACATCAAGCAATTCAATACAATTTATTCGAGCATCAAGGAAATGCTAAGGCCTTCAATAGGCTACCCAAGGCGAATATTCATGTACATGTTGAGGCCAATTATGCACTTAATACCTCACAAAAACAGTATGCATTTTACTAGTTAATGCTTTGCATATTGTGGCTCAAAACTTATAATATAGCATCAAGCACTTATATGTGTGCTAGGTCAATTGTGCTTGCAATTTCACAATTATTCTTCAACATCTTCTTCTTTAAACAAACTTATTCATCACTTCCTTCATAACCAAAACATCATGTGCAAACATATATATACATATATGAGCATGGCGAATTTCAAGGTGTCCATAGCCATCCAAAACACAAATTTTAACTAACATGCAAGAAGCATGAACCATGCTCATGAATGCATCATGGCGAATATGACAATCATGCTCCTTTTCAACTTCAATCATGATAAAACAAAAGAAAACTCAAAATCTTACTCAAGAGTAGACAATCCATCATTGCATGCATCATCATCAAGCTTCACACTTAGCATGCAATGGCTTTATCACCATAACAACTTTGGCCAAATACCATTTCCATGGCATAACAAAGATTTGAGCCATGGCTAACATGCACATCAAGTTAGCAACCAAAACATGCATGAAACTCCCAACACAACCTCATACATACCTTAATCTTGATGCAAATTTAGCCAAATCTCCTTCTAGATCTCTTCTAAACAAAGGAAATGAAGCAAAATCCTTCTTCCTCTTAGTATTTTCGGCCAAAAGGGAGAGAGCAAGCATGAACAAATTTTTTGTTTTCTCTTCTTGGTTGCACGGCAATGGGGGGATGCTACTCTCTCACACACATTTTTTTTCATTCTTTTGTCACCCATGCTTAGTTGTTTATTATTTCTAACATCATCCATTAGTAAAACATGTTGGGAACATGTTTCCCTTGCCCATAATTTGTCATGGCCGGCCATCCACCTTAGGGAATGGGATAATTGACATGCAACTCCATTTATTTCACTTCATGCATTATTAGGCCACTTAAAATACACCTATCACATTTTCAAGTCCTAGCACATGGGTCCTTTCTTATAAATTTGCACCTAATTAATAAAAATTGAGACACGAAATATTTACGCATACAAATTCCACATACAATAAGCACGGAATATAACACCTAATTATTCTTGTGACTCGGTTTCGTGGTCCCAAACCACTCTCCGACTAGGGTCACATTAGGGTGTCACAACTCTCCCCCACTTAAGAGATTTTCGTCCCGAAAATCTTACCGCAAATAGGTTTGGATATCGCTCTTTCATAGAGTTCTCGGTCTCCCAAGTAGCTTTTTCTATCCCGTGCTTGAGCCATAACACTTTCACTAGCGGAACCCGCTTGTTTCGCAACTCTTTCACTTCGTGATAGGATACGAATCGGTTCTTCCTCATAACTCATATTAGCTTGAATTTCAATTTCGATGGACTAATCACGTGCGATGGATCGGATCTATAGCGTCGAAGCATCGAAACGTGAAAGACATCGTGAACCTTTTGAGTTCGGGGGCAAAATCAAACGATATGCCACCGGACCGACTCGCTCGGATATCTCATATGGCCCAATGAACCTCGGGCTCGGCTTGCCCTTACGGTAGAATCGAGTATCTTTTTCCAAGCGTTACCTTGAGAAACACTTTATCACCCACGATACTCGATATCCTTACGCTCAGATCCGCGTCGACTTCCGACGATCGGAGGCTATCTTCGACTTTCACGGATTACTTTCACTTTCTGCTCAAAGATCTCTAATCAAATCCACCCGAAAATCTTGCTTTCACCGAGCTCGGTCCAAAACAATGGTGTACGGCATTTACGACCGTACAAGGCCTCGTAGGGTGCCATCTTAATACTTGATTGAAAGTTTGTTGTTGTAAGCGAATTCAATCAACGGCAAATACCGTTCCCATGAACCACTAAACTCGAGGACGCAACATCTTAACATATCCTCAAGTATCTGAATTATCCGCTCGGATTGACCATCGGTTTGGGGTGAAAGGCGGTCTGAAATGCAACTTGGTACCCAAAGCTTCTTGCAACTTTTTCCAAAATCGTGAGGTAAATCTCGGATCTCTATCCGACACGATGGAAATAGGCACCCGTGTAATCTCACAATCGAGAAGCGTACAATTCGGCTAATTTGTCCATTGAAAAATCCATACGTCACGGGACAAAGTGAGCCGACTTAGTCAATCTATCAACCACGACCCAAACCGCATCCTTCTTACTTGTTGACAATGGCAGTCCGGATACAAAGTCCATTGTGACTCGATCCCATTTCCACTCGGGTATCGTGATTGGCTGAAGTAATCCTAAAGGCACCTGATGTTCCGCTTTCACTTGTTGGCATATTAAACATCTCGAAACAAAGTCGGAGATGTCTCGTTTCATACCATGCCACCAAAACCGACGTTTCAAATCATTGTACATCTTCGTACTCCCCGGGTGGATTGCCATTCGGCTACAATGGGCTTCATTCAGAATTATCAAAATGAGTTCTGAATTCTTTGGAACACACAGACGACTTTTGAACCTCAAACAATTGTCATCGTCGATTTGAAACTCTGAGTCCTTGTTCAGAACACACTCAGCCCGTTTTGCAACCAACTCGTCGTCGACTTTCTGAGCTTCTCGAATTTGGTGTGTCAACAGTGGTTTGGCTTTCAATTCGGCTACTAACACACTATCGGATTGGACAGACAAGTACACGTTCATCGCTCGTAAAGCGAATAATGATTTACGACTCAAGGCATCCGCAACCACATTCGCCTTTCCCGGGTGATAGTCAATGATTAGCTCATAATCCTTTAACAGCTCGAGCCAACGTCTTTGTCGCAGATTTAAGTCTCTTTGGGTCATCAAATATTTGAGACTTTTGTGATCCGAGTACACATGGCACCTTTCACCCATTAAGTAATGTCGCCATATCTTTAAGGCGAACACGATGGCGGCCAATTCGAGATCATGAGTCGGATAATTTTTCTCATGTGGCTTTAATTACCTCGACGCATAGGCCACAACTCGACCCTCTTGCATCAATACACAACCTAACCCAAGGAGGGAGGCGTCGCTATAGATGACAAATTCTTTGCCGGACTCGGGTTGCACTAGAATTGGGGCTTCAGTCAGATAAGTTTTCAGTTGATCGAAACTTTTTTGACATTTCTCCGTCCATTCGAACTTAACATCCTTTTGGAGTAGCCGTCATCATCGCGTGGCTATCGTTGAGAATTCTTTACAAATCGTCGGTAATAACCTAAGCAAGCCCCAAAAAGCTCGAACCTCGATAATATTTCTGAGGCTTCCAATTAAGTATGGCTGAAATTTTATTGAATCGACTCGAATACCGATCGAATACCACATGACCCAAGAAGCTAACCTCTCTTAACCGAACTCACACTTGCTGAACTTAGCATATAATTGCTTATCCCGTAAAATTTGCAAAGCACTAACCACGGTGTTCAAAGATGTTCGGTCTCATTTCTTGAATAGACCAAGATGTCATCAATGAACACGACTACGAATCGATCCAAATATGGTCGAAGATCCGATTCATTAAATCCATAAATCTGCGGGGCATTAGTGAGCCCAAACGGCATCACTAGGAACTCATAGTGACCATATCTCGTTCTGAAGGCAGTCTTGGGTACGTCCGAATCTCGGATTCGCAATTGATAATAGCCCGATCTCAAATCTATTTTCGAGAACACCGAGGCTCCCTTGATTGATCGAACAAGTCATCAATACGTGGCAACGGATATTTGTTCTTTATCGTCGCTTTATTAAGCTGACGATAGTCGATGCACAGCCGCATGGTTCCATCCTTCTTCTTCACGAACAATACTGGCGCACCCCAAGGCGAAAAACTCGGGCGAGCAAAACCTCTATCCACCAATTCTTGCAACTGAGCTTTCAACTCCTTTAATTCCGTTGGTGCCATACGATACGGAGCTATCGAAATTGGAGTGGTACTAGGTACCAATTCGATGCCAAATTCTACTTCCCGAACAGGTGGTAAACCCGGCAATTCTTCGGGGAAAACATCCGGGTATTCACAAACCACGGGCACAGATTCGGGTTTCTTTTCTGATTCCTTGTCATCGAGCACGTACGCAAGGTACGCTTCGCACCCTTTTCTTACATATTTACGGGCCAACATCGGCGATATTACATTTGGCAACCCTTTAAGTCTGAGACTCAACCCGAATTATCTTGTTATTCGCGCTCCTCAAATCGATAGTCTTGCTCTTGCAATTTACAACCACATCGTGCATGGTCAACCAATCCAAACCAAGAATAACGTCGAACTCATCGAGCGACAAAAGCATCAAGTCCGCGGAAAACAAGAACCTCGGAACACTAGGGGACTTTTCTTGCACACTTTGTTGACAAGCACGTAATGACCCAAGGGTTTGACACCGAATTACAAACTCGATGAGACTCGATAGGCAAAGTCTTCTTTGGATGCTAAGGTTTCACATATATACGAATGAGTAGAACCGGGGTCAATCAAAGCAATCACATTTGTATTGAAAAGAGTGAAAGTACCGTAATGACATCCGGAGGCAGCATCCTCGCGTGCGGCGTATGGCATAAGTCCTAGCAGAGCACGAGCCTCGATCGATGGTAGCATCTCTAGGTCCTCTCATCCGCCAACGACATTGCCCATATTTCTAGGTGGCCTACCTCGGCGATGGTAGCACCGGGTTTCCACTCGACTCACATTCTGCTCAAGCATCCTCGGGCAATCCTTCATAAAGTGGTCGGCCGATCCACACTTATAGCGAGAGCGATCACGAAACCAACAGCTCCCGAATGCCATTTGCCACAATGTGGACACTCCGCCTCTCTCGGCGATCATTTCCACCACAGCAATCGAAGTGACTCGTGTGGTCACGGGGTCGATCGCGTCCTCGTCTAGAAAAGCCCAAACGCCTCTAGACCGGCTCGCATCATCTCGAAATCTCTTGATGCTTGTTGAAGAGACTTTCCGAGGACCTCTTCGAATTCTCCGGTTCCCACATCAGCTTTTTGTTTCTCCTTTCTAAGCTCTTCACTTTACAAGCTCGCTCAACAAGTACTACGAACTCTCGTATCTCGAGAATGCCAACAAACATCCTTATATCATCATTCAGCCCATCCTCGAGCGTTTACATAATAGCTTGGACGAAATGCATTCTCGCGCGTCGGCTAAGCCTCACAAACTTTCGTTCGTAGTCGATAGCGGACATAGAACCTTGCTTAAGATCAAGAAATTCCCTCCGCTTTTGGTCGATGAATCTCGATGATATACTTTTTTGAACTCGGTTTGAAAGAATTCCCAAGTCACTTGCTCTCTAGGCACCACAAGTCGAGTACTCCACCAATAGTAGGCGGACTCACGTAGCAAGGAGATGGTACACTTTAAGCACTCATCGGGTGTACAGGATAGCTCATCGAGCACCGGATAGTGTTATCCAACCAAAATTCAGCTCGCTTCGGCATCATCATCATCCGTAGCCTTAAATTCAGTGGCCCCATGTTTTGAATCCTATCGATTGGGGCTTACTTGACCTTATTTGGTCAGTCACCGAAGGTATTGTAGGTCTTGGGGTTGCATTTGTCGGGAATGGAGGTTGTGGAACAGTAGTGTTAGTTCGAATGTATTGATTAAACCATTCGTTCATCACACTATAAAAGGCTTGCCTAGCCTCGTCATTCGGATTGCTGGCCATAGGTTGAGAGTCCGCCAAGACTGTCCCTTGCACGGGAGCAGGCACCACACTCTCCACATCATCAGCTATCGCTTTCGGTTGGGATCGGGATCCATTGCTATAAACAAACACAAAGTCAAATTGTCAGAAATCACCACACTATCGATTCATCATTTAATGGCATGTATAGCTAGACCCCAAACACATCACGGTAGTCCTAGAATCGACTAAACCGTGGCTCTGATACCAATAAAATTGTAACACCCTGAACCCGAGACCATCGCCGTATCGGACACGAGGGTTAACAAGCCAAGATCACATGTTTTGCCCACCAATTTGACATTTCCAGTCAGGCTGGAAGACTGCGTCACCTTCGCCTTAAAAATCATATCTCGAGTTTCAAAACTCGGAAACTGGTTTCGTAAATTTTCCCTGAATTTATACTCATATATACATCCATGGATTTATTTCTAGAATTTTTGGTCGGGCCAATTGGTACAGTTTATTAGTTAAAGTCACCCATGTTACAGGGATCGACTGCTCTGACCTTCGCACGGTATAACTTGAATATCTCTCTGTACAGGGCTTTAATGCTGGTGCCGTTTGCTTCTAATCAAACTAGACTCAAAATGGAATCTGTACATATAAGGTATGTCTCCTAATTCTTTCTGGATAATTTATAGTAAATTTTTAAAGTTGCGACAGGGGACCCAGAAACCGTTCTGGCCCTGTTTCACAATAGCTTCAATATCTCTTAACATGTAACTCCTATGACCATTTCGTTTCTTCCATATGAAAATAGACTCATCAAGGTTCATTTACATAGCTTATTCACTATTTCATACCATTCCTACGAATTTTGGTGATTTTTCACATTCACGACACTGCAGCTGGCAGCATCTGTTTTTAAGGTAGGTCTTACCTATTTGGTAGTCTCCATGAACCAACTAGTCTTGCCATACATAGGTTCATATATGATCATTTTAACCATGCCAATGGCTGATCATGTGACCAACATTCCCATTTCCAATCCATAGCCACATCATGACACCAAATATATACATACAAACCACAAATAGTCTAAATTCATGCTTCCTTTTTACGAGCCATTTTACATGGCCGTATACATATACATCTCCACATTTTAAACTAACAGGGGTAGTCCTATACATGCCATTTCAAAGTTCAAACAAAATTTATGCCAAAATAGAGGCGTTGATAGTGTGGATGACTTGACTTTATTGATCCCGAATCCGATTGCTATCGAGCGAAATCTATAAAACAGAGAGCCAAAGTAACGGGTAAGCATTTTTATGCTTAGTAAGTCTCAAGGAATATAATCAACTCTAATTACAGCAATACATTCACATAGCCAAATGCATCATTTCATTAATACACATTCTTATTTCACACTTCATCATTATATACTTTCACAAAGTATCAATCAAGTCAATAACTGAAATTCATTAGTCGATTGAGCGAATGTTGCTCAAACGTGTCGACTTTCAATGCACATATAAACGTACCTTATTCTTTGGGCTTTTCGGTGTACTAATTGAATTTGTTACAGCAACCAACACTCACCTCCAGCCCAAGATTCTTGAATATAACGGATATAACCATGTGCACAAATGCCTTGGTCTTAGCCCGATAGAATGACTTCATACGAATGCCTTGGTCTTAGCCCTGGATATAGCCACTTGCACAATTGCCTTGGTCTTAACCCGGATATAATTTCCAGCATAATTGTCTTGGGCTTAGCCGGATATCATTCAATTTCTCATGTACACATACATCAATAATCATTGGACATACATATTTCATTTTCGTTACTAAGGCTCAAGCGCAAATATAATCACAAGCATATTCGCCTTGGGACTTAGCCCGGTAGAATTCAAATGCTCATACATACATAATCAATAATCAATACACATCCATACTTTATTTCACATAATTCAAGTAGGGTCACTTCTTGAGGACTTACCTCGGATGTTGTCGAACGTCTTTTTGGCTATTCGATCACTTTCTCCTTCCCTTGTCCAATTGTGGCCCTCTAAGCTCTTGAGCTAATTCAAACAAATTCAATTTATTAAAACCTCATTGTGCTAGCTTATGGCGAATATGACAAGGAGTTTAAATGGTCATATGGCCACCCTTTAGCTTGAATACACAATGGTCATGCACATTTTATACTACATCAAGCAATTCAATACAATTTATTCGAGCATCAAGGAAATGCTAAGGCCTTCAATAGGCTACCCAAGGCGAATATTCATGTACATGTTGAGGCCAATTATGCACTTAATACCTCACAAAAACAGCATGCATTTTACTAGTTAATGCTTTGCATATTGTGGCTCAAAACTTATAATATAGCATCAAGCACTTATATGTGTGCTAGGCGAATTGTGCTTGCAATTTCACAATTATTCTTCAACATCTTCTTCTTTAAACAAACTTATTCATCACTTCCTTCATAACCAAAACATCATGTGCAAACATATATATACATATATGAGCATGGCGAATTTCAAGGTGTCCATAGCCATCCAAAACACAAATTTTAACTAACATGCAAGAAGCATGAACCATGCTCATGAATGCATCATGGCGAATATGACAATCATGCTCCTTTTCAACTTCAATCATGATAAAACAAAAGAAAACTCAAAATCTTACTCAAGAGTAGACAATCCATCATTGCATGCATCATCATCAAGCTTCACACTTAGCATGCAATGGCTTTATCACCATAACAACTTTGGCCAAATACCATTTCCATGGCATAACAAAGATTTGAGCCATGGCTAACATGCACATCAAGTTAGCAACCAAAACATGCATGAAACTCCCAACACAACCTCATACATACCTTAATCTTGATGCAAATTTAGCCAAATCTCCTTCTAGATCTCTTCTAAACAAAGGAAATGAAGCAAAATCCCTTCTTCCTCTTAGTATTTTCGGCCAAAAGGGAGAGAGCAAGCATGAACAAATTTTTTGTTTTCTCTTCTTGGTTGCACGGCAATGGGGGGCTACTCTCTCACACACATTTTTTTCATTCTTTTGTCACCCATGCTTAGTTGTTTATTATTTCTAACATCATCCATTAGTAAAACATGTTGGGAACATGTTTCCCTTATATAATTTGTCATGGCCGCCATCCACCTTAGGGAATGGGATAATTGACATGCAACTCCATTTATTTCACTTCATGCATTATTAGGCCACTTAAAAATACACCTATCACATTTTCAAGTCCTAGCACATGGGTCCTTTCTTATAAATTTGCACCTAATTAATAAAAATCGAGACACGAAATATTTACGCATACAAATTCCACATACAATAAGCACGGAATATAACACCTAATTATTCTTGTGACTCGGTTTCGTGGTCCCGAAACCACTCTCCGACTAGGGTCACATTAGGGGTGTCACATATTATCCCTGCAACACCCCAAACTCGGCCCAGACATTATGGCCGAATCTAGTGTGTCACATCAAAACATCATTCAGAAATTGAGTTGTCGTTAAAAGTTCATTTCTATGATTAAAACCTTTTGCTCGAGGTTAGCAAATCATCTTGTCAAAAACGTTTACTTAATGTCTAGCATTGATACCTAAAGTTATTTCAAATCGCGGAAGCTACTAAAGTTTGAAATATAAAAATGTCTGTTTTTAAGTGTTTTTGAAAATAGTTATTAATTTTGAAAATTTGTGTTTACCAGTTTTAAATAAGGAAATCAAAAGCCCAGTTAAAAATTTAATCCCTCAAAGGCCTTATTACAGAATTAAAACCCCAAAATATAAAATTCAAAAAAAAAGTCTATAGCAGAGCATTAGCGGTCGTGTAGTCACCTTCGAGTTCCTCGCGGCTCCAAATCGCCTATGGCTGGGGATTACCTGTGCAGTTAGACAGAAGGGTGAGTTTACAAAAACTCAGTGTGTAATCCCTTATAATACGAACAATCAGACATACAATATGCGGAAATAGACTGGGCTTGAGCCCATCACAGAAATAGTATCAAGTGGCTTTAGCCCATTAACAGAATCAGGTGGGCCTAAGCCCAATAAAAAATCAAGTGGGCTAAGCCCAATACAGAATCAGTATTAGATGCAGATATACAGACAGATATCCAGCCCAGTCCAACCAATACACCACCCATACCAACCAAAACACCATGTGGGGATAAAATCGACCCGCCCAGCCAACACACCAAGCTTAGCACTGATTGTGGCACTAAGTCAACAGAACGGCTCAACGCCATAGACAGAACTGCTAAAGGCCATAAATATTATAGCAACACTGGCAGTTAACAAAACAACTATAAGCCATAAGTATTGTAAAAAGACTGAAAGCCTTGTACAAAACGGCTACGAGCCGTACACTTCCTCCGTCAATGTTAACCCAACCCCATGCAGGATGACATGTCACAGTAACATATGTGACTACAGGATTTTATGCTCGATATCAATCAGATAACTATCATACATAAATCAGTCAACCTACCACTAGGGGTGTAGCGGACATCTTGTCAGTTAGGGGTAAAACGGTGATTCTACCCCCAGGGGTATTTTGGTCATTTACCAATATTGAGGTCTCGATACTTATTACGACCTCCTAGAAGGTCTATCATCGCTTTGAGCGACTCAGATAACCTACATGGCCAGAACAGTGTATATGGGCCCAAAAACCGCTATTTGGCCTAAGTGAGCCTAAACGCTCATGTGGCCCATGTAGCCCAGATTCGCATACTGCATCATGAGCCTCATAAACCAACCCATCAATGATCACTTATCAAGGATTTTACCCGTGTAGGCCCACAAGCCCATTGGGCCCACGCGGCCCATTTCCGCCCATAACTACCCAGTCCACGAAAACGCACGTGGTGGCCTCTGCAGTCTGCTACCCATGATTTGGGGCTCAATTCGCCCCACGTATGTTCGCACACTCGTGAGGTCTCGAATGCCGAGGTTCTGACATTTCGACTTTTTGGCTTTTCCCGATTCATAGTTAAACAGGGGTGTGAATACACACCTGTGTCCCGCATTTGGTAGTAGCGAAATCGGGTGTACGGTTACACACTCTACTTGAGAAGTCGAGTAACTACTTAAGCCCAAAGCCTACATTCATTCCAATATTTGGTTAGTCCCCCACCTAAACGATCATACTCACATAACCCAAATAGGCACCATCTCAACTCTGCAGCACAAGTGGATCACTAATCCTCCACTTGTTAGTGTCGTGAATCCGCACGTAATCGCTTCAGATGCCCTGCAATACTAGAGAAACCTCCCCCTTCGAAAGCCGAAACCAAATAGTGGAAAAGAAAAGAGTAAAGATGAAAGCTTGAGTATTCGGCCAGTTGACAGAGGTTGGCGTCACAAGGAAATGAAATGGAGACAATCACCAATAGTAGAATTCGAGCAAACCACCCTTCACTACAAGGTTAAGCTATTCAGTGAATCAAAAATAATCGGCTTAGGGAATCAAGAGAGAGACAAAGGAATTATGTTCGACTAAAGGAGAAAGCCAAGAGGAGAAGAAGATGAATGAGGGGAAAATTTTGGCTATTGAAAATGTATTGACAGAATAATACAAGGAAAGAGGAGAAAGCATTCGGTGTAAGAAAAGAAGATGAAACAGATTCGGCCAAAGAAGAAATTAAGGGAAGAAGAAAAGAAGGCTTTTAAGAGAATTTGGCATTTGCTCACCTGAGTTTCAACAAAATGAAAAACAATTGCAAAATAATGCTGAAAAGGAAAAGACCAGAATGGTCAAAAACTCACCAAGATTGGGAGAACAACCGCTCAAGAGGAAAGCTACCAAAACAAAAGAATGATGAAAGACCCCTAAGTTCCTCTACACATTCGGCACCACCAAAGACAAAGTCCCAAAATGCTTCCCCCTCAAAAACCAAATGCACAAACCCATGTAACCCCAAATTCGCCACTCATCAAAATCCTTGAAATTCTCCATGATTCCCTCCACCATTTTCTCCTTGATTTACTCCAGCTCCTCCTAATTCAAATTCAATTCAACAACCACAATTAGTGCAAACTTCACCCTTTTACCAAGACCATAACAACCTTCTAGAGTTTCAATCCAATTCAACCACTTACCATCCCTATGTAGCAAAATAATTACATTTTATTTGTAAGGGGATTCAAACCCTTGCCTTTCTCACATGCTCACATGCTCACACGCCACTTGCCCCCCTGCCACAAGCTCTCTCGTGTCACAAAATATCCTCAATTAATTAAAAGGTCTATAGGCCAAAGTCTAGGTTCCTTTAAAAGAAAAACCAAAATAAATTTGCAAGAGCCAAGACTTGAACCCAAGCTCCCTTACAACCTTAATGACACCCCAACCACTAAACCACATTCTTCATTGTGTCATTTTTTTAACACAATAATTTAAAAGGCCTACTTCCAAGCATCCAGGGTTTTATTCATTTAAAATTAAAATTTAGCTAAAGCGTAGGTTTGCACCCAGGACTTCTCTAATACTCTCAGACACTCCCAAATCACTTAACCATCAGAGCAGAAAATTATTTTATGCCATATTCTTGGACTTTTATGTATAATTTCCTAACTGTTCCCTTGCTCAAGGCCCAGTACTTCTAGGCCCAAATTTTGGGGTGTTACAATTCTACCCCCTTAAAGAAATTTCATCCTCGAAATTTCCAACTTTCAACACAATCGCTTAACTTAACCTATACCACCACCCTCCTGCTACGAACTCTAGTACCCAACTGTGAATATAACACAGTATGGATAAAGTACGTACCAGTATTTGCATCTGGAGTGTCTCTGTCCTCTCAGCGACATGCTGCATAGACCAAAACTGGTTGCCTCGCCTCAGCTTGACCAGCACCTCTACCTGGTGCTCCATGGCCCAAATCGTTTCCACCCCTAGCCTGACCACGGCCTCTTGGCGGCTACTGACCATCTCTCGCTGTCTGAGCAACACCCTGTCCTGCAGCTTGTATCTGTTCAGGCCTCTGTGTACAATCTCTTACAAAGTGCCCCACTAATCCACATCTGAAGCACGTCTCATTTCTTTTCTGACACTCACCCCGATGATAACTCATACAACCCACACAAGGCTATAATCCAGTAACAGCAACAGGGGCCCTAACCTAATCTGGCCTTTCCATTCTGGCATTTTTCTTAGGCCTCTGATCAGAATTGGAGGTCTCCAAAACCCTCCTATCCCTGCTCCTTTCTTTTTCCCAATTTTGACGCTCGGTGCGCTTTACCTCCTCAGCAATCTTAGCTTTCTCTACTACCGCAACAAAGTCCCGCTCCCTCTGTGGAGATATCAACACTCAGAGGCTGTCCTTGAGACAGTCCTCAAACCGAACATAGTACTCATATTCTGGTGCTACTATTTCTTGGGCATACTGACTAAGTCGCAAAAATTATGCCTCGTACTCAGCCATAGATCTATCACTTTGAACCAAATTCAGAAATTCCTTCCTACGAGTGTCACATAGCTGGTGCCCACATAGTTTTTCTGAAATGTAGACTTGAAGAACTCCTAGGTCAATCGATCAGATGAGGTACCCTCTTTTTCCGTAAGCTACCACTGGTAAACCTCATCCCTTAGCAAAGACATGGCACCCTTCAACTTTTGTTCCGGCGTGCAGTCGAGGTCATCCAAAATTCTTTCGGTGGCCTCCAACCAGTATTCTGCCACACTAGGGGCCACCCTAGAAACTCCCCTAAAGATCTCTGCTCTATTTGACCGGAGTCGTTCTGTAACCGACCTACAAAACCCAATAACAGTACTAGACCCAACAGTACCAGCAACCCATTCCAAAATACGAAGCAACGCCTAGGACAGTGAGTCATCCCCAACAGCTCGGTCAAATGACCCTGTCTCGACCAGTAGTGAAGCCAGTACTTCCCTTGCCTCAACGTCTGGCATGTGCCCCAATGCTGATGATCCAGCTCTAGCACCTCCACGGCCTCTGCCGCGGCCTCTTGCACCCAATCTAGTGCTCATTTTCACTATGCGTATTATCTAGTTTAAGAATTTTATGCAAATTATTTATAATTTCGGTAATTGAAGCAGATGTTTTATTGACGAGTAGAGATTTAGAGTTTGTTTTCGCATTCGCAACCTCACTACAGTTTCCAGTCTTCTATAGTCTTAGTTTTTCCTACAGTCTTAGTTTACTGTAACTATAGAGTTTCAGTTATAATGCTACTATCTATAGTAGTTTATCAATATCACATTTTAATCTATAACTGTAGATAATGTCAAAGAACTTATAGAATTGGTGCCGGAGACTCGGTGTGCCACAGTTTTCAGAACCATACATCAAAACACTTTACATATTTGAAAACAATCTCATGAAATACAAAATTTTGTAAACCCATTCCACAGCTGAGTTTTGCAACCCAGGCTCTGATACACTAAATGTAACACCTCAAACTCGGCCCAGAAGTTATGGCCGAATCTGGCATGTCGCATCAAAGCGTCGTTCAGAAATTGAGTTGTCATTAAAAGTTCATTTCTATGATGAAAACCTTTTGCTCGAGGTTAGCAAACCATATTGTCAAAAACATTTACTTAATGTCTGGCACTAATACCTAAAGTTATTTCAAATCGCAGAAGCTATTAAAGTTTGAAATATAAAAATGTCTATTTTTAAGTGTTTTTGAAAATAGTTATTAATTTTGAAAATTCGTGTTTAGCAGTTTTAAATAAGGAAATCAAAAGCCCAATGAAAAATTTAATCCCTCAAAGGCCTTATTATAGAATTAAAACCCCAAAATATAAAATTCAAAAAAAAGTCTACAATGAGCATCGGTGATCGTGTGGCCACCTCAAGTTCCTCATGGTTCCAAATTGCCTACTACCGGGATTAGGCTGAGATAGATGAAGGGTGAGTTTGCGAAAACTCAGTGTGTAATCCCTTATAATACGAATAGTCAGACATACAATATGCGGAAGCAGACTGTACTTGAGCCCATCACAGAAATAGTACCAGTGGCCTTAGCCCATTAACAGAATTAGGTGGCCTTAGCCCATTAACAGAATCAGGTGGCCTTAGCCTATTAATAGAATCAGGTGGGCCTAAGCCCAGTAGAGAATCAGTATCAGATGTAGATATGCAGACAGATATCCAGCTAGTCAAACGAATACACCACCCGTATCGACCAACACACCATGTGGGGATAAAATCGACCCACCCAGCCAACACACCAAGGTTAGCACCGATTGCGGCCCTAAGTCAACAGAGTTGCTCAACACCGTAGACATAAAAGCTAAAGGCCATAAATATGACAGCAACGCTACCACTTAACAGAATGGCTATAAGCCATAAGTATCGCAGAAAGACTGAAAGCCTTGTACAGAACTACTATGAGCCGTACACTTCCTTCGTCAATATTAACCCAACCCCATGCAGGATGACATGTCACAGTAACATACATGAACGCAGGATTTCAGGCTCGGTATCAATCATATAACTATCATGCATACATCAGTCAACCTACCACTAGGGGTGTAGCAGACATCTCGTCAGTTAGGGGTAAAATGGTGATTTTACCCCATAGGTATTTTGGTCATTTACCAATATTGGGATCTCGATACTTATTACGACCTCCTAGAAGGTCTATAGTCGCTTCGAGCGACTCAGATAACCTACATGGCCAGAACAGTGTATATGGGCCAAAAACCCGCTATTGGGCCTAAGTGGGCCCACACGCTCGTGTGGCCCATTTAGTCCAGATTCACATACGGCATCACAAGCCTCATAAACCAACCCATCAATGATCACTTAACGAGGATTTTACCCTGTGGGCCCACAAGCCCATTGGGCCCACGCAGCCTATTTCGGCCCATCGAGGCCCATAACGACCCAAGTCTATGAAAACGTACGTGGTGGCCTCTGCAGTCTGCTACCCACGATTTGGGATTCGATTCACCCCACGTGCGTTCTTATGCTCATGAGGCCTCGAATGCTGAGGTTTCGGCATTTCGGTTTTTTGGCTTTTGCCGGTTCACAGTTAAACAGGGGTGTGAATACACACTTGTATCCTGCATTTGACAGTAACGAAATTGGGTGTAGGGTTACACACTTTACTTGCGAAGCCGAGTAACTACTCATGCCCAAAGCCTACATTCATTCCAATATTTGGTTAGTCCCCTACCTAAACGATCATACTCACTTAACCTAAATAAGCACCATCTCACCTCTGCAACACAAGTGGATCACTAATCCTCCAAAGTCACCAATTTGAACTGATCACTTGTCAGAGTCGTGAATCCCCACGTAATCACTTTAGATGCCCTGCGATACGAGAGAAACCTCCCCCTTCGAAAGCCAAAACTGAATAGTGGAAAAGAAAAGAGTAAAGACGAAACCTTGAGTATTTAGCTAGTTGACAGAGGTTGGCGTCACAAGGAAATAAAATAGAGACAATCACCAATAGCAGAATTCGACCAAACCACCTCCACTATAAGGTTAAGCTATTCGGTGAATAAAAAATAATCAACTTAGGGAATCAAGAGAGAGACAAATGAATTATGTTTGGCTAAAGGAGAAAGCCAAGAGGAGAAGAAGATGAACGAGGGGAAAAGTTCAGCTATTGAAAATGAATTGACAGAATAATACAAGAAAAGAGGAGAAAGGATTTGGTGTAAGAAAAGAATATGAAATAAATTCAGCCAAAGAAGAAATTAAGGAAAGAAGAAAATAAGGCTTTTAAGAGAATTTGGCATTTGCTCACATGAGTTTTGAAAAATTGAAAAACAAATGCAAAATAATGCTGAAAAGGAAAAGACTCTAATGGTCAAAAATGCACCAAGATTGGGAGAACAACCACTCAAGAGGAAAGCTACCGAAACAAAAGAATGATGAAAGACCCCTAAAGTTCCTATACACATTTAGAGCCACCAAAGATAAAGTCCCAAAATGCTTCTCCCCCAAAAATCGAATGCACAAACCCATGTAACACCAAATTCGGCCACTCATCAAATTCCTTGAAAATCTCCCTGATTCCCTCCACCGTTTTCTCCTTGATTTACTCCAGCTCCCCCCAATTCAAATTCAGTTCAACAACCATGACTAGTTCAAACTTCACCCTTTTACTAAGTCCACAACAACCTTCTAAATTTTCAATCCAATTCAACCACTTACCATCCCCATGTATCACAATAATCGCATTTTGCTTGCAAGGGGATTCAAACCCTTGTGCTTCTCACATGCTCACACGCCACTTGCCTCCTTACCACAAGCTCTCTTGTGTCACAAAATATCCTCAATTAATTAAAAGGTCTATAGGCCAAAGTTTAGGTTCCTTTAAAAGAAAAACCAAAATAAATTGCAAGAGCCAAGACTTGAACCCAGGCTCCCTTACAATCTTAATGACGCCCCAACCACTAGACCACATGCTTCATTGTGCCATTTTTTTAACACAATAATTTAAAAGGCCTACTTCCAAGCATCCAGAGTTTTATTCACTTAAAATTAAAATTCAGCTAGAGCCCAGGTTTGCACCCACGACTTCTCCAATACTCCCAGACACTCCCAAATCACTTAACCATCAGAGTAGAAAATTATTTTATGCCATCTTTTTAGACTTTTATGTACTAGTTTCTAACCGTTCCCTTACTCAAGGCCCAGTACTTCTAGGCCCAAATTTTGGGGCATTACAGTCTTAGCGGGTTTTGCCAGTAAAGCTAGAATATAATAACAATATACTGTAGACCAATTAATAGAGACAATGGTAATTAAGTTCTATCTATTGGAAGATTATTTGGCAATTTTGGAAATCCAAGAGCAGAATGAAGAGACACTAGTAGTCCTAAATGATGATCCTGAACTGGCTATCCTTTACATGACCTTAATCCTAAACCAGGCAAGACACACAACCTTATAACAAAGATCAATCAACCAGGGCAACTGATGCGTATAAGCCTTGAGTTGCAAGCATCACAGAATGTTTGGGCATTGCAAAAACCATTTAAGGAAGTTATATGTAATCGCATAGAGAGACTGCCGATGAACGGATTAAAAATTCTACAAAGTCAAAATTTATAAGACTTAGTGCAACATCCCTTACCAATCTCTTTACCAACATCCATTCCAATTATCACCTCAAGTACACACGAAAAGCTATTCTGGATTGATGAGATGAGCCGCTACATAATAAGTGATAAATATGATCTACAACGTAACAGTCCAGTTTTGACCCTAGTCGGAACAGTGGTTTCGAGACCAATATCCGAGTCAGAAAAATAGTTAAATATTATTTTCTGTGCTTATGATGTGTGAATTAGCATATGTGAAAGTTTTGTCAAAAAATACGATTATTTGTTAATGATTGGTCTGAATGTTTTTATAAGTCTGGTAATACCTCTTAACCTATTTCGGCGATGGTTACGGGTCAAGGGTGTTACATTTGATTGGTATCAGAGCTATGGTTTAGTCAGTTCTAAGACTACCATAGCGTATGTGAGTCTAGCTATACATGCCATATTTATGAAGTGTGATAGTGTGATGAATCCTGACACTGAAATGTACTTTTATATAGCAAATGGATCCCAATCGAGCTGTAGCGGACGATGTCGAAAGCAATGTGCCTACTCCCACGCAAAGGACAACGCCATTTGATTCTAGACCGGCTACGAGTAGCAGTGATGGTTAGGCTAGGCAAGCCTTCTATCAGATGATGAACAATTGGTTTAGCCAATATATTAGAACCAATCTGGCTATTCAACAACCTCCACCCCCGGTTAATTCGCCACAAGCTCCTGTTATGTCATCAGTGAATCCGGTTAAGATAAATAAGCCTCCGATAGATAAGATTAGAAAACATAAGGCTGAAGAGTTTCGAGCTACAAAAAGAGTTCCGAGCTACAACGAATGATGATGCTGAAAAGGTCGAGTTCTGGTTAGAGAACACGATCAGAGTGTTTGATGAATTATCTTTGAATTCTGAGGAATGTATAAAATGTGTCGTTTCACTTCTGAGAGGTACGACGTACCATTGGTGGAAGACTTTGACATTTGTGGTTCCAAGTGAATGGGTTACTTGGGATTTCTTTCAAGTTGAATTTTAGAAGAAATATATCAGTCAGAGATTCATCGATCAGAAACGTAAAAAGTTTCTTGAGCTTAAACAAGGCCGTATGTCTGTCACAGAACACGAACAGGAATTCGTAAGATTAATTTAGTATGCTTGTGAATGTGTATCTTCCGAGGCAATAATGTGTAAAAGACTCGAGGATGGCTTAAACAAAGATATTCATTTGCTAGTTAGGATTCTTGAGATTAAAGAATTTGTTGTGCTTGTTAAACAAGCATGTAAAGCTGAAGATCTTAGGAAAGTGAAAGGAAAAGCTGATTATGAAGCTAGAGAAGTGCGAAAAAGATCATCAGGAAAATCATTTCCGTAACACCCCAAACCCAGTTCAGACGTTATGGCCGAATCTGACATGTCACTTTGAAGTCTTTAAGAAAACCCAAGCCTCTTCCAATGCCCTTCTTAGTGTATTAAAAGATGGTCTTTGCTAAAGTGAATGGAAGCTGAGCACCAGGTAGGTATCCGAAATAGAGGAGGTGAGCCATGAAGGCTGCTTAAGTACCAGGCTCTCGATTGGATCCAATCCTAGACATGCTCACAACCATTGCCACACTTTGGCGCGAGATTAGGTTTTGTATGAAAATCGAGTTGTAATTCATTTAAATAGTTGTTTGGATTAACCGATTGATTGTATCGTTGCGTAATTTTGGAAACAAGTATCATTTTGAAAATGCACCCTAAGTCTAGCCATTTTAGATTAATAACAGTAAAACATAAAGTATAAAATAAAATAATCCCAGAAAAAATAAAAAGGCCTTATTACAACCCAAAACCAAATAATAATAATAACTACGATAAAACTTGAAAAAAACCAGTTACTTATTGTAAAGTTCGAAAACGATCAGCACGGCCACTCTGAATCCCTCCGGCTCCAAGTCTCCACATTAAGGCTCACCTGCAAGGTTAAGAAAGGGGGGATTGTTTGGAAGCTCAGTGTGCAACAAGCCCCTTTCAGAGCCCAAACAAATCTCAGCATACTGGGCCTAAGCCCAAATTCAGTCTCAACATACACTGGGCTGGAGCCTTTCATAATTCATAACACTGGGCCGAAGCCTTTTCAAAATTCAAATCACTGGGCTGAAACCTTTACTGTAAGTGGTATGGCCCATAGGCCCATTTAAATATCACATGTAATATTAATGAATGTATGCAAGCCCATTTGGGGAGACTACTCAACCCACCATTCGCTACTCTCTACCCGTACCAACCAAGCTCTCCATGTGGGGAATAACTCAACCCACCCAACCAAACTCTCCATGGCATAGCATAGCTTTATCATAACTAGAGGCCTAGCCTCTTTTAATAATCAGGGCAAAGCCCTTTCAGAGAAAGCGGGCAAAGCCCTTTTGATGGCCCAGGGCAAAGCCGTTTTTGCACTTCCTTCATTTATATCAAACCCAACCCATGCATATAATGAGTATATCATGTGCATCTCATAACATATCACGTGCATATCATGTCATATCATGTATATCAAAATCTCATGCATCATATTCATAATTAAACCGTAGGGGTATAATGGTCATTTTTACCTAGGGGTAAAACAGTCATTTTTCATATTTTAAGGGTAATTCTGTAAATTTGCCAAATATTATAGGTTTTCTACGTTCATTAACAATTATCAAATTCCAAGTGCTTAAACCATGATTTTAATGCATTCTAACAAAATCGGGCTTTTGGGCCCAAAACCCCTAATGGGCCCTACGAATCCCAATTTAGCCCACTAAGCCCTCTTAACCCAAATTTTGCAACCGTGCTCACCGTGTTAACATGCATCTTTTTCCAATTCCCATTATCTATCAATTTTACCCAAATGGCCCGAAGCCCATTAGGCCCAATTCCAGCCCCTTGAGGCCCAACTTACCAACGTGCACAAAATTTACGCTCTTACCTGTTCCATTGATCCCAACACCGACCATGTCCTATCTATCACATCTAAAACCACATGCAAAATCTCAAGTTTCTAAAATGCCAGATTTAAACATTTCGGTTTTTCAGCGAATATTAATCTAAGATCTTATGGGGGTTATTACACACCTGCTTTGTGACGTTCGCTAACAAAGTCTCCCATGAAAACCTACAATTAAACATCACCATACTTATTTTACAGTTCAAGCAATCAAACCCAAAATCCACCTTACCATATTCGGCTAAGGAATCCCTAGTAGCCATAGATCCCTTACCTTCACAGGGTCCGACGATTCGATTCAAGCTTATCCAAAACTGATACTCCAAACCTTGCTGCTTCTCCAAAGTTATCTATTTTACTACACAAACCATACAGGTCAAAAGGAAAGGCCCCCATAAGGCCTATGCTTCAAATCGACAACCTCCCTAAACCATAGGGGGTTTCGGCTTTTCTCAATATTTACCACTAAAACGGTTTGGAAAACGAGTACTTACCAGATGAAGGGGTCAGTCACCATAAATAAGGAGAATAGAAAAGATGCTGGTCTAAAAGCATACGGCACAACCAACCTTCAAAGGTTTCAGTTCTTGTGACGATTCGACAAGGGGGATGAAAAGAAAGGAAGTAGTAGATGAAAAGAAAGGGAGTATTGGTTTGGTTTTGGCAATAAAAGAGAAAGAAACTGGATGAAGAGAGTGGTGTTTTCGGCTAGAGAGGAAAAGGGAAGAAAAGAATGACTCTATGGTGTTTAACAGAAGAAAATCGGCACAACTATAGCCCCTAATGCCGAAATACTACCCTCAAAATCCCCAAGCCGATTTCTCTTCCCTAATCCCCACTATTCGGCCAACTCTATGCCTCCCTTCAAATCCCTAAAATCTCTCCCCTTATCACTCCTTAATTCAAGCATTCAACTGATTCAAACTCTCTCCAACAGAGTTCCATTCGGCTTAAAACTTCTGCATGCTCAAGGCATAAAAATAACAACACAATTACCAGCTTAGCGAATCGAACCTTGGCCTTCCCCCAACCACTTACACGCCACCTTTATAGCTTACTAGTGGCGTCACTTAGCCACTTTTCCAAGGGCTCTCTTGTGTTACATTTTACCCACATCTTTTAATAAGGCCACCTATCCAATTCCCCTAACTCCTTAAGTCCAAAATTCAAAAATTCTACCGGGTTTTGGCCAACACATGGGCCTTCCATAAGCCCATTTACATACTCTAATTATGGATTTCAAAACCAAATACCAAACTTTACAAAATTTACCAAAATCTCAAGAATTATGAAAATCGCAAAAATCAGGGTGTTACAATTTCAACCTGCATCAAATAAGTTTAGAGATGATAATAGCCGTTCAAAGTTTAACGGTCGGTTATCTGTGCATCCGGGTAGTATGAAAATGTATAATGATATGAAACAACATTATTGGTGGTCTGGAATGAAAAGAGATATCTCTGACTTTATTTCGAAATGTTTGATCTGTCAGCAAGTTAAAGCTGAACATCAGGTGCCATGTAACACCCCTAACCCGTATCCGTCGCCGGACTAGGGTTATGAGGCGTTACTGAACATACTATTGATTATACAAATATTCATTAACATATATGCCTTTATCGATTTCATTAATATATTAGAGACATTTCATATAATAATATAAACTTTACACACGATTATCCCTATCAAGATTTGAAACATTTTGAACATTTATAATAAAATGTAATAAGCAAAAAATGCACTTATATAACCAAATTACTTAAATTTTATTCGATCATTTAATACATCCATTATAGGTCATTAATGCGGCTTTTATACCTAAGTTTATATCAACTTCGCATATTATGCATAATTACACAAATTAAAGACAAACATTCAGGTATATATAAGAACCCATTCCATTCTATAGCTATTTGGCTATTACAACTCATTTACCTATTTTTGTAACTTTACAATAATCAATGAATCAATATAATCATGCACACAAGCAAACCAACCATAATGTAAACACCTATATATATATGAAAAGACATATGATAGCTCATCCATATGTCATGGCCGAATACTCAACCACATATAATCATTTATATTATCTGAGTATCTTAATCTTTTAACCACCTATTATCATTGTTCATTTAGCTCATACGGCAACATCATAAGTACTCATTATATGCATGCAAACATATTAATAATTTTCATCCTGAGTCAATGTCACGACACATCAGGACCTCTGTCGCGACATAGAAATCAGAAAACTTGATAAACTGTTATTTATACATGTTTTTATCCCATGCTTAGCACATTTATGGATGGTTTCTCCTTATATTTGGTGAATTCAATGCTCCTAATTCTTTAATTTCATGTTTTATACTTAGGTGAGCATAGGAGAGCAAAAAGAGCGAGAAACGGGCCAAAAATGGAGAAAATAGATCCACATAGAAAATTAACACGGCCTGGACTTCCTTACACGGCCGTGTCACACGGCCGTGTCTCTTTAGAAGGATCGAAGCACGACTTACACAGGTAGACTACATGTCCGTGCTTATCCAACAGCCATGACCACGGGTTGGAGTAATCGCACACGGGTGTGTCCCTGCCAAGCCCAAGTATAACCCTATTCGAAAAAGGCCAATTTTGAGGGCTCTTAGGCATTCTAAAGCCTGTTTAAACACCTAATGAGGTACTTAGAAGGGGGACGCAAAGTATGAAGCAAGGAATTACTCAAGGAAAGCCGATTGATCCATCTCAGAAGCCGGATTCATCATCAAGACTGAAGATCTCCCTTCAAGTCCTTCAGGAGTTTTGGATTTTCTTATGTTTTGTTATCTTTATGCTTTTGAGATGTTTTCTTTCATAAATATGAACTAAACCCCCTAAATACCTAAGGAGAATGAAACCTAAGATGGATCTTGTTATTATTATCTAAGTTTTATGATAAATATTTGACTTGTTCTTAATTATGTGTTCTTAATTCTTGTTTTAATATTCCAGGATATTGATTCGAGTTAATGCTCTTATTCAGAGGAGGAATAGACCCTGTCTAATAGTAAATTTTCATAATTAAGCAGAGTTGATTACACGCCTAGAGATAGGGTGTTAAGATTTCGCCGGATTAAGGTGAAACCTAATAAGGGATCCATAGATCAAGTTTATGCAACACTAGGGTGTTAATTAGAAAGAGATTTCAATTAATCAACCTAGGGTTAGATGTTATTAGTCTCGAGAGAGATAATAATATAACTTAGGGATTTCTACGGATCAAGTCAAATGAATAAATCGTCTGATTCAGAGTCAAATAATAAGTGAAGTCTAGGTGGATTTTTCCTTGCGTATTGTCTTAATCAATCGAGTTTTCCTAAAAGCTTTTTCCCAATCTTCTCTCTGTACACTCTTAGTTTAGTTAATTAGTTTAGATAAACAAATCCCTTAATTTTTTTAGGCTAGATAATAAAAAGAAAGTAATTACTAGTACTCTTGGTTCCTTTTGGTTCGACAATCTAGTCTTGCTAAAGCTATACTACTGTTCGATAGGTACACTTGCCTTCATTGTGATAATAGTTAGTTTCAAGAACGATTAATTATAAATTTTTAAAACCTATCGCGAATATCACGTATCAAGTTTTTGGCGCCGTTGCCGGGGAACTAGGATATTAGGGACACTCAATTTTTATTACTTTAGCCATTCTACTTTATTTGCAGTTTAAATTTTTATTTTATTTTCTAATTTTTCTTTTATTCGTTCCTAACAGGTATTTATAGTGTATGACTAGAAGAAACCCGTCGGGACCATTACTGTTGATATTGAATGAGTTTGACCGTGGCTTGATAAACCGTAATTTAAACATGTTTTTATCCCATGCTTAGCACATTTATGGATGGTTTCTCCTTAGATTTGGTGAATCTGATGCTCCTAATTCTTTAATTTCATGCTTTATACTTAGGTGAGCATAGGAGAGTAAAAAGAGCCAAAAATGGGCCGAAAATAGAGAAAATGGACCCACATGGGAAATCAACATGGCCTGGGCTTCCTCATATAGGCGTGTCCTATGGCCGTGTCCCTTTGGCAGGATAGGAGCACGACTTACACGGGTAGACTACACGCCCGTGCCTATTCAATAGCCTTGACCACAGGCTAGAGTAATCACACACGGGCGTGTCTCTACCGAGCCCAAGTATAACCCTACTCTGAAAAGGCCAATTTTGAGGGCTCTTAGGCATTTTAAAGCCTATTTAAACACCTGATGAGGCATTTAGGAAGGGGACGCGGAGTAGGAAGTAGGGAATTACTCAAGGAAAGTCGATTGATCCACCTCAGAAGCCAGATTCATCATCAAGACTGAAGATCTCCCTTCAAGTTCCTTCAAGAGTTTTGGGTTTTCTTATGTTTTGTTATCTTTATGCTTTTGAGATGTTTTCTTTCATAAGTATGAACTAAACCCCCTAAATACCTAAGGGGAATGAAACCTAAGACGGATCTTGTTATTATTATCTGAATTGTATGATAAATATTTGACTTGTTCTTAATTATGTGTTCTTAATTCTTGTTTTCATATTCTAGGATATTGATTTGAGTTAATGCTGTTATTCAGAGGAGGAATAGACCCTGTCTAAGAGTAAATTTGTCATAATTAAGCGGAGTTGATTGCACACCTAGAGATAGAGTTATAAGATTTTTTCGAATTAAGGTGAAACCTAATAAGGGGGTCCATAGATCAAGTTAATGCAACACTAGGTGTTAATTAGAAAGAGATTTCAATTAATCAACCTAGGGTTAGACGTTATTAGTCTCGAGAGAGATAATAATATAACTTAGGGATTTCTGAGATCAAGTCAAATGAATAAATAAATGCGATTGAGTCAAATAACAAGTGAAGTCTAGGTGGATTTTTCCTTGGGTATTGTCTTAATCAATCAAATTTTCCCAAAATCTTTTCCCCAATTTCTCTCTGTGCACTCTTAGTTTAGTTAATTTAGATAAACAAATCCCTTAATTTTTAGGCTAGATAATAAAAAGAAAGTAATTACTAGTACTCTTGGTTCCTTTGGGTTCGAAAATCCGGTCTTGCTAAAGCTATACTATTGTTCGATAGGTACACTTACCTTCATCGTGATAATAGTTAGTTTCAAGAATGATTAATTATAAATTTCTAAAACCTATCGCGAATATCATGTATCAAGTTTTTGGTGCCGTTGTTGGGGAACTAGGATATTAGGAACACTCAATTTTTATTACTTTAGCCATTCTACTTTATTTGCAATTTAAATTTTTATTTTCTTTTCTAATTTTTCTTTTCTTTGTTCCTGGCAGGTTTTTATAGTGTATGACTAGAAGAAACCCGTCGGGACCATTACTGTTTGATATTGAGATCGATCGTACAGTTCACAGAAACAGAAGAGAAATAAGGCAAAGCTTACGATACACGGAGGAAGAGCAAGAGGATGATACTTCAACCACAACCGAGGAGATGATTGAAAACCAAGAAAATCTGCTACCTCCTGCGATTGCTGTTAATCAGAATCCTGCTCCGCGCACTATGTATGATTATGCTAAACCTTCTTTAACAGGAACTGAATTTAGCATAGTTAGACCTGCTGTAGCTGCAAATACTTTTGAACTAAAACCTAACACAATTCAAATGATACAGCAATTTGTTCAGTTTGATAGTTTGCAGGACGAAGATCCTAATGCTCACTTGGTAAACTTTTTGGAACTATGTGATACATTTAAAATTAATGGCGTTTCTGATGACGCCATTCGCCTTTGATTATTCCCTTTTTTATTGAGAAACAAAGCTAAACAGTTGTTGAATTCATTACCATGAGGGTCAATCACTACTTGGGAACAAATGATCAAAAAGTTTTTATTAAAATATTTTTCGCCAGCTAAAATGGCTAAATTACGTAATGATATCTTTTCTTTTGTGCAGGTGGATTTAGAAACACTCTACGGTGCATGGAGAGATACAAGGACCTCTTGAGGATATGCCCTCACCATGGGTTACCACTCTGGCTACAGGTTCAAACGTTTCATAATGGTCTAAATCCTTCGACTCAAAAAATGGTTGACGCAGTCGCTGGTGGGACTATCAATAATAAAGCACCTGAAGATTCTTATGAATTTATAGAAGAGATGTCATTGAATAATTATCAGTGGCAAGTCATGAGGATAAAGCCAAAAAAAGAAGTTGACATTTATAACATTGATTCGGTCACCATACTTTTTAATCAAGTAGAACTCTTGAATAAGAAAATTGACAGTTTTTTTAGTTCTTCACAGGTTCACCCAGTAATGTAGTGCGAAGCAAGTGAAGGTGGATCGAGCAATCCAGATTACCCACCCTATGGCCACAACATGGAGAACGAGCAGTTAAATTACATGGGTAATAATCCTCGATCTCAAAATAATCTTTATAGTAATACTTACAATGCAGGTTGGAGGAACCACCCAAATTTTTCATGGAGAGGCCAGGGAAATCAGCGACCACCACCACCTCCAGGCTTCCAACAACCACCCTACTAACAAGAGAAAAAGCTAAACCTTGAGGAGATGCTAACAAAATTTATCTCGGTGTCAGAAACTCATTTTTAGAATACCAAGACAGCACTTAAAAATCAACAAGCATCGATCCAAGGGCTCGAAACTCAGATAAGTCAACTCGCTAAATTGATATCTGAACGACCACAAGGTAGTCTACCGAGTAACACTGAATCTAACCCAAGGGAGCAAATCAATGAAATTACCATTCAAGATGAGGAAGGGTTAGTTGCACCTGAACCAGAACAGAGGCAAGAAACTATGGTATGTAAAGGTAAGGGTGAGGTGGACCACAATAACCAGAAACCGGTAAGTAAAGAGTACAAACCTCGTGTGCCATACCCAAACACGACAAGGAAAAACCGCACAGAAGAACAATTTGGTAAATTTCTTAAATTATTATAGAAGTTACATATTAACTTACCGTTTATTGAAGCTCTTTCGCAGATGCCAAATGAAGTCAAATTCTTAAAGGAGCTTTTAACAAATAAGCGAAAGTTGGACGAGGCGTTTCATGTGGAACTAAATACGGTTTGCTCAGCCATACCACAGAATAAGCTAGCCAACAAATTAAAAGATCCAGGGAGTTTTACGATTCCCTATTTAATTGGTAGCCTAAATGTTAATAATGCTTTGGCTGATTTAGGGGCTAGTATCAATGTCATGCCTTACAAAATGTTTAAACAACTAGGTCTTGGGAAACCCAAACAAACTAGGATGAGTATTCAATTAGCCGATAAAACAATCAGATTTCCTAGGAGGATTATTGAAGATGTACTCATTAAAATTGACAAATTTATATTCCCAGTTGATTTCGTTGTTCTAGACATAGAAGGGGATAGCAACGTTCCTTTAATTTTAGGGAGACCATTTTTAGCAACCGCTAGAACAATAATTGATGTTAGCACAGGTGAACTCACACTTCGTGTGGGAGATGAAACAATCACCCTTCAAGCTCGTAGTTCGAGTAACACATCGAAAATTAAAGGTTGTTGTATAAATCATTCTACTAAAACTGACCATGTGGTGCAACCTACTTTGTAGGAAATAAGTGCGAAGAACCTACATGAGCTAAGTTCAAGCAACAACAAGGGTCCTATCTATGAAGAACGAAGGCTACAAATCGAGAAACTAGATGAATGGCGGATACAAAAATCGAGAACACCCGATAAATCAAAACCGAGCCAGGACGAGCTCAATACATCACCAAATCAACTTAAGGTTGGAGACAAAGTACTACTAGATGTAGCAGATCCTCACATTACCACTTCTAAACCTAATGAAGAAATTCCTCTCACGGTACTCTTTATTTTCCCATATGGTACAGTCGAGGTAATTCACCCCAAATTCAGAACTTTTAAGGTAAACAATACTTGTCTTAAACCTTATATTGATAAAGTTGATAGCAGGGATGAGGAGTGTAAACTTCTCGAGCCACCATGATCACACACTAGAGAGGTAAGTCAAGCTTAGACTATAAATAAGCACTTCTCGGGAGGCACCCTGAGCACTAACGGTGTTAACTTCATTAAATTTTAGTCTTTAACATTTAATTCACTAACTGAGTCACTGAACACAAAATTTTCAAAACCACACAGCCAGGCACACGGACGTGCTGTAGGCCGTTCACAAACCATGGGATGCAACACGGCCATGCAATACGGCCGTGTGAAAACAGAGCAAAAATGTTTCCCCAACACGAGATCCGATAAAGTTGCCATGGCTGTGCGACATGGCCGTGGGCAATCCTGCCAAATTAACACGGGTGAACGACACGACCGTGCCTACCGACCGTGGTCGAGCCTGTCAAAATAGCACGGGTGTGTGCCTGCATACATGGGCATGAGAGAAGAGAATGAAGATTGACACGGCTGTACAACATGGCCGTGTACACCAATGCACCCAATTTCGAAAACCACAAAACGCAGGGGCTAAAATGAAGGCATACCGGCGTGCACCACGGCCGTGTGCCCCAATTTCTCTACAAACACCTATTATTTATTTTATTTTTATCTTTATATTTTGAAATTGCTTTTTAATTCCTTTTAATACTATTTTATCTTGAGTTTTTACAATTTTTATTTTCGGCTATTTCATTACAAGTAATTATGCTCCATTATATTTCCTAAAGAGTTCTTGATTTTATCACAGTCATAAAGAGCTCCAAAGCTCATCATCAAATAGGAAACAAAAAATTCAATGGCAAAGAACTTATGGACTAATGAACCTCTACCACCATCGGAATATCCTCCTCCACTCTCATCATTGCCTTGGTCGATTATTCTCCATAACTCCAAATCAAGGAGTTCATTCATCATCCAGGAAGATTAACTTCTCTCCTTATCTTATGATTATTTATCTATATTTTTCAATATATCTATCTTTGTACATTGAGGTCAATGTTCATCTTAAGTGTGGGGGGGTCTTTCATATCATCAATAGAAATCCCTGAATTTTGTCTTATTCTCATGTGAATTACTCATATCACTATTAGAATGAATTTTAATTAATTTATGATTTTTATTAATATGTCTTGAATTAAAATATAGGCATTTATGCATTGATTGTTTAAACTTTAAGACATTAGGGAATCAAGCATGATAAGTTGTTTTTTGAAGAATTATAAACTTTTAGGTTGTTTCCCTAAGTTTAGGTATTATCGTGAGTTGAAATTCACAAGTTTAAACATCAAAAAGCCATAATTTTTGTGAGATCTTGAGCCTTTAGAGCATATTTTATTTCTTTCATGCTCACTTTTATTATGAGTGCGTCAGTATTGATTTGTTATTCTAGAACTTGCTTGATTATGCATGTCAAGACCATACCATCACTTGTATTCAACTGATGACTGGTTATTTTTCTTGTGACAGCCCTAAATTGACCTTAGTCAGAAAGTGGTTTCGGGACCACAAAATCGAGTCATAAAAATAATTAACCGTTATATTTGATGCTTATTATATGTATATAGGCATGTGTGAAAATTTCATGTTTGAATTTTGTTAATTGTAAGTGAATTTGCTAAATAGGACTTGTGTGAGAAAATTTAGAAGTGTGCTAGGCAAATGTTAAAGTGGCCTATTGATGCATGTTAGAAAATGTTTGTCCTTGCATGTCAAATTACCCAAAACTTAGGATGGTGGCCGGCCATGCTATGGGTTAAAATGTATTATAAACATTTTATGTTAGTGTTTTATGTTAGGAATAATAAAATAAAGAACATGGGTAATAAAATAATAGTGGTTAGTAGGAGGAGAAACAAAAAAAAAAAAATTTGCTAGGTTGCTCCCCCATTGCCGTGAATTGAAGGAAGAAAACAAAGAAAAAAAAAATGTTCATCTTTTAACATCCTTGGCCGAAAATGCTAAGAAGAAGGGGGAAGGGGAAGTAAAATATTCGGCCACTCCTTCTAGTCTTGAATAAGGTATGTAATTCATGGTAGCTTTTGGAATTGTTGAATGTATTAAGCTAGTTACTAAGTCCCTTAGTTAGCCCGTGTTCAAATTTTGAATCTTGTTGGTAACATGAGCAATCGGTCATGAGAAAATGTTCAAGAAATGGTTGTTGTTCATGTTATTTGGATGAGAAATGGTGAGTTTTGTTGTTTCATGTTAAAGTTAGGTGAATGATGATAGATGAGTGTTTGAACTATAAAAAGAATCATAGGTGAGCATTAGATACTAAGGGAAAAGAATTGGCTACCTTGTTATGAGCTAGGGCCAAATGTGAGTTTGGTTGTGTTTGAATATTACATGTTTGGTAGAATGGTGGATGAAAGTGCCGAATGTGGTCTTTGGTTTGGGCATAAGGAATAATAGTATGCATAGGTTTCGGCTTTGGTAGTACCTATGTAATTATAATTAGTTCATTTGATGGTTTGGCATGAGGTGATAAGTAAAAGTGTAAAGGTAGCTTAAGTTAATTGATTATATGTGTGTATGCTATTAGAAATTCAAGGAATTCTCGGCAAAAATGTGGTTAGGGGTTAAGTCATGGGAACTTGGGGGTATTCATATGTGGACCTTAAGATTTTGTACACTATGACTATGTGAGTTAGGTGTTAAATAACTTAATCATGTGTATGCATGACCAAGTATAATCGGCCACATGAGTAAAGAAATGGGCTAATTGATATGTGGTAAATGTTAAGTGTTAAACGAAATGGAAATGATATCATATTGGAATATGTATACTTGACCACATGAATGCATACATAGATTGGTGTTGCATGTATTCGGCTATAGGTAAGCATATTGATGATTCTATCTTGACTTAGATAATCGGCTAAAGGAGAATATTAGCTAATATGTTGAATTTGATTCATGATTTCATGCATATGACTCTAATGTCCAATATATATATGGACTAAGTACCTTGAATTTCTCTCGATGTTCAAGATGATTAAATCAATTTATTTGTTAAATTAAGCTCAAGAGCAAAGGGGAACTAAATCCGATAAAGGGAAGGAAAAAGTAATTGAATAGCCATTGAAGTAGTTCGACAGCATCCGAGGTAAGTTTTCGAGTAATGGAACTTAGTTTATGATTTGATTAAGTCATGACATATAGCATAACAAATAAGCGGAGATATAATGATTCAACTTGAATTATATATTGAGGTGACTAGTTTATACTTGTGACGGGTGGCGAAAATGGTAATGCTTGATAAGTGACTTGTGTTTGAATTCTAATTATGAAAATGAAATATAGATCGTCATGATTTATTGATATGTGCATGATTATCCGGATGATAACGGGCTAAGTCCGAAGGCATTTGTGCTAGTGACTAATTCGGGCTAAGTCCGAAGGCATTTGTGCGAGTTACTATATCCGGCTAAGTCCGAAGGCATTTGTGCGAGTTACTATATCCGGGCTAGGTCCCGAAGGCATTTGTCCGAGTTACTATAACCGGGCTAAGTCCCGAAGGCATTTGAGCGAGTAGCTATATTCGGCTAAATCCCGAAGGTACTTGGTTTAGGAATGAGCGATCTTGCGGTAAAAATTTCAATTAATACGCTCGTAAAATCCCAACGATGAGGTATGTTTTGTATATGCATTGGAATAATTGATTCCTTTTAAATAGTATTCGCTCAATCGATTAACAAGCTTCCGGCCTTTAGTCAAGTTAATACCTTATGTATGAATATAAGGGTTAGAAATGTGAAGTAGGTATGATTTTGAGAATATGTGTATATGAAACTATTCGTTTAGTCATATGAATGCTATACTTCAGTTGTGCATGATTTCATTACTCAAAACTTACTAAGCATTAAATGCTTATTCCGTTTCTTTGATTCTCTGTTTTATAGATTTTGGTTCGTCAGCTATCGGACTCGGGAGTGTCAAAGTCGAAGTCATTCACACTATCAAAGCCCTTTTGGTACTCTTTTAGTTGAACTCTGAAAATGGCATGTATAGGACTGCCCTTTGATGTTAGTCAAGTACCTTTGGTAATGTATATATTTGGATAGCCATGCGAAAATGGCTTATATATATTTTGAGCTTAGCGTTATAATCATTTTGTATGTTGTTCATTGAGTGGTATGGAAATGTTTGGTAACGATTAGCCATTGGAATGGTTAATCACGATCATTTTGGTGCTATGTATGACAAAACTCTAGTTGATCCATGGAAAATCATGAAATAGGTATAGTCTACCTTAAAAACAGATGCTGACAGCAGCAGTGATGTGAATTTGAAAAATCACTAAAAATAGTAGGAATGAAATTAAATAGCAAATAAATTATGTAATCAAACCTTGATGAGCCTATTTTCATATGGAAGAAATAAAACAATCATATGAGCCGTATTTAAGGGATGTTTAAGTTTTCGTGAAACAGGGCTAGAGCGATTTCTGGATCCCCTGTTCTGACTTTGGAAATTCACTATAAATTAACCAGAGATAATTAGAAGTCATGCCCTATATGTACAGATTCCTTTTCGAGTCTAGTTTCTTTAGAAACAAACGGCATAAGTATTGAAGCCCTTTACAGGAAGATATCTAAGTCGTAATACATGAAGGTCAGAGTAGTCGAACCCTGTAATAGGGGAGACTTTAACTAATAAACTGTACTAATTGGCTTGACCAAAAATTCTAGAAAAACATTTGTAGATGGAAATATGAGTCTAGTTTCAGGAAAAATTTATGGAACCGGTTTTCGAGTTTTGGAACTTTAGATATGATTTTTAAGGTGACAGTGACGCAGTTAGCCAGCTTGTCTGGAAATTTTGAAATGGACTGTGCAAATAAGTGAATTAAGTCTGTTAACACCTCGTGTCTGACTCCGGCAACGGTCTCTGGTACGGGGTGTTACATTTCTAGCTAGGTAATTTTTCAATTCAATCTCGATTCTAACATTTTCTTTCAGCTTGTGACGACACCCCCTAAGCAAAGCCACGTTACAACCCTTTAATGACCTTTTTGATTGATGTATCATCTCAATATCTAGTGGTGGAGATTTGATTTTCATGCAAGCCTATGGTAATAACTTTTCATATAGACTAATGAGTGCTTTATTTGATGTCCTTAAACATCTCGAGTGATTTAAGTGAATCTTTAGTGAGGATGTTAAACTCTGTGATATTTTGATCAAAGGTAATCACTTAGATAAAGGGAGACACCTATGATTTCGTCATAAAATGCTCAACTTGGAATGTTTGAAACTTTGATGTACTTTTAGTTGAATTTTCAATGTATGAGTACTTATGGATTATTTTGAGATATTATTGATATGGATTATAAATTGAGAAGAATTTATCTTGATTGTGAGTTGAGGATTTTGCTTGAGGACAAGCAAACGCTTAAGTGTGGGGGTATTTGATAAACTGTAATTTATACATGTTTTTATCCTATGCTTAGCACATTTATGGATGGTTTCTCCTTAGATTTGGTGAATTCGATGCTCCTAATTCTTTAATTTCATGTTTTATACTTAGGTGAGCATAGGAGAGTAAAAAGAGCGAGAAATGGGCCGAAAATAGAGAAAATTGACCCACATGGGAAATCAACACGGCCTGGACTTCCTCAAACGGGCGTGTCACACAGTCGTGTCTCTTTGGCAGGATCGAAGCATGACTTATAAGGGTAGACTACACGCCCGTGCCTATTCAACATCCTTGACCACGGGCTGGAGTAATCACACACGGGCGTGTCTCTGGCGAGCCCAAGTATAACCCTATTCGGAAAAGGCAAATTTTGAGGGCTCTTAGGTATTCTAAAGCCTATTTAAACACCTAATGAGGCACTTAGGAGGGGGACAGGGAGTACGAAGCAGGGAATTACTCAAGGAAAGCTGATTGATCCATCTTAGAAGCCAGATTCATCATCAAGACTAAAGATCTCCCTTCAAGTCCTTTAGGAGTTTTGGGTTTTCTTATGTTTTGTTATCTTTATGCTTTTGAGATGTTTTCTTTCATAAGTATGAACTAAACCCCCTAAATACCTAAGGGGAATGAAACCTAAAACGGATCTTATTATTATTATCTGAATTGTATGATAAATATTTGACTTATTCTTAATTATGTGTTCTTAGTTCTTGTTTTAATATTCCAGGATATTGATTCGAGTTAATGGTCTTATTCAAAGGAGGAATAAACCCTGTCTAAGAGTAAATTTTCATAATTAAGTGGAGTTGATTGCACGCCTAGAGATAGGGTGATAGGATTTTGCCAGATTAGGGTGAAACCTAATAAGGGGATCCATAGATCGAGTTAATGCAACACTGGGGCGTTAATTAGAAAGAGATTTCAATTAATCAACCTAGTATTAGATGTTATTAATCTTGAGAGAGATAATAATATAACTTAGGGAATTTTACAGATCAAGTCAAATGAATAAATCATCTGATTCAGAGTCAAATAAAAAGTGAAGTCTAGGTGGATTTTTCCTTGGGTATTGTCTTAATCAATCGAGTTTTCCCAAAAGCTTTTTCCTAATCTTCTCTCTGTGCACTCTTAGTTTAGTTAATTAGTTTAGATAAACAAATCCCTTAATTTTTTAGGCTAGATAATAAAAAGAAAGTAATTACTAGTACTCTTGGTTCCTTTGGGTTCAACAATCTAGTCTTGCTAAAGCTATACTACTGTTCGATAGGTACACTTGCCTTCATCGTGATAATAGTTAGTTTCAAGAACGATTAATTATAAATTTTTAAAACCTGTCGCGAATATCACGTACCAAAAATCTTCTTAAGGATGTGGTATGTCATGACACTTTTAGGCTGTGTCGCGACATTGAAGGCAGTCTTGGAATTTCTCCATTCTACTCCCTATGTTGCGACATCAAAGCCTCTGTGTTGTGACATAGTTACTAGTATTGATTTAGCACACTTTCTAATGGTCTCCTGTACATGTACAAATTTCATTAGCTCACCCTTAGGCCTCATTCAACCCCTAAGGTCAATAAACGACTCAATTTGCACATTTTATTGAATTTAGTTAAACTTACTAAAACATAATAAAAACCTAATGATAATGCTTGTTTTGAAGCTCCTAAAGTGCAAAAACTAGTTTAATTTTCTACAGCATATTATGGCAGACCACGCCCCTCCGTCTTCCTCTCTTTTTCTTCTCTTTAATTTCTCTTCTTTTCCCTTGTGTGTCGTCACCCAAACCACCAAGATCCACCATCGTTTTTTCCTTACTTTTGAAATGGGTTCTTGCACTATTTCCCCCCTCTCATTTGATGCCAATTTACTATGTTTTCCAGCCTTAAGCCTATAATTTTTAACACCTAAAATCGATCTCCATTGCTACCCAAGAGCTCCAGTACCATCCCTTCCTTCTCGTAAGAGTAAGTGTCATCTTTCTTTCATTTTCTTTATGAATGTTTCAATAAAATAAAAAAAATAAATTAATCTGGAATTGGGGTGGTTCTTGATGATTTTGAGTAATTTTCCAGCCTTCAAATTTTTTTCATAAGCTCTCAACTGAGCCCAGATTTCCCATCGTTGGTGGCGGTGTACTACGCCTAGAAGCGCCAAAAGGGGGCTGCTATTTTTGTAAATTTTACCATCTATTTCTAGAAAGATCTTGGTCTTTTAAATCCCTCCTAAATAGCCTTCAATCATATGTGATTTAGGTAAATTTGATCATGATCGTTCACCCACTCAGATCTGATAAATCGAGAAGCGTAAGTATGGTAGTTGTGGGTTAATGCGAGATTTTCAATTTGATTATTAGGAGTTGTATTAAATGATTAGATTAAGGGTTTAAATAATTATTTAGCTACTGATTTTTCAGTATTTTAATTGTTTTAGGTTCTAACTTAAACTCCTCAAATCAATAATGAAGCTTTTAGACGTTCGCGTGTACGTCTAGCATCAAACCAGTGTAAGTAACCTAGTCACTTTTGGATCTAAAAATTTGTATCATAATGTTGATTTGATAAAAATCTTAAGGGAGTGTTCTAATTTTTTTTTACAACATTCTAATACAATAAAATATTTATTTTAATTTATGTTTGATTTGATGTCTAAAGGAGAAATCATGGGTTTCGCAAGTGGTAATATAGTAGTGCGAAAATAAGGAGTGGGCTCTAACCTATAAAACTATGTGTTAATAAATATTTTTAATATTTAAAAATGATGTTTAAGTAATATTTTTAATATTTAAAAATGATGTTTAAGCTTGCTGGTTCAGCTTAGTTAAATAGCTAAGTAAATTATTTTTAAGTGGTTGAATCTAGTACGTTTTGAGCCCTAACTATATGGCATGTTTACAAAGTTACGTGATTGACTGAATGGTTGTATGTTTCGTACTGTTATGAGTGGTTTGATAATATAATGTATGCTGGTTGTATGTATAGCAGGTATCAGAATGAAATTAAAGCTTGTATATATAAAATGTATGTATAGGTGAAATGCTATGAACTGTACTGAATGAAAGTCTGCTATATATGCACTATAAAAAAATGTTATAAAATGATATGGAAATTATGGCATGATTGAACAATATCGTATTAAGAGTGAAACTGAATGTTTGATAAGTGATCTTACGGACCATAAGTGAATGATATTTTTGAGACCATGTTGAACATGTTACAGAAATGAAAAGTAGGGGAATTATGATTTGATTGTAATTTATGTGACATGTCGAAGATGCATGGGGTGGGATTTTTATGGATGATCAAGGAGTCCCATAGAGTAATCGTGGCATATTAAGTCAAAATTGATATGTAGTCAATGCAACGCACCAAGCGTGTTGTGGAGATTGGCAATTTTATCTCATTTTATGTTAAATGGCAATATAACTGCATTAGGTTTTTATGGTAGGTTAACCACATCAAGCTTTGCTCGCAATGTTTGGAGTTTGGCAGACAGGTTTTGGGGAACTCATGGTGTGTAGCAGATGGTTAGAGTAGGAAATCATTATGCATTATGATATACCAATGACAATTATGAATGCTATTGAATATGTTTTGATCGTATTACACTGTTGTTTTGGATGTCTGATCTTAAGTGAATCTTGTATGTTCTTATTTATTAGACTCACACTAAGCTAGTTAGCTCACCCCATAGTTTTAACCTTCTCAGGTAACGAACATGACTAGGATCGGACATGGTGTGCGGACATACAACGGACTTCGAACTTATTACTATTTTGCTTAAGTTTCCCCAAATTTATTTGGTTTTTGGACTTTAAAGTTATTTGAACTATGGTTTGGGATTTTATTATGTTTCGGGGTTTTCATGCATGCATATTATGCATACCTAAAATTGGTATTTTTTAGGCATAAACTAAAATTAGACAGAGCAAGATACTTGGCTTAACGATTAATTAAGTTTTTAGGCATAACATGACTTTATGAGGTTGATTTTCTTAATGAACGTTTTCCCAAGATAGCAAAGGTAACCATGGTTTTTCTTAAAAGGGAGAGTACTTAAGTTTTTTTCAAATGGTAGAGTAGTTTTGTCACTTAGGTGACCAGTGTAATCTTCATGATTCAGTCATTATATCTAGGCTAAGTTTAGGAGGTTACAGTAAACTTGATAAATAATATAATCGTAAAGAATAAATCAAGAATAAGGTTTAAGAGAATCCTAATTGTATTTATTAATTTGAAGCGTAGAAATCCACAAAAAGTTAGTCGAACCCACAAATCATATTCTCTGCTTAACACGAATAAAACAAATGAATATAAATCTAAAGCCTAAAAGCAACTGAAAACTAAAAACTTAATTTCAAGGCAAATTGCAAACTATGAAATCTATCCCTAAACAAGTGTCTACAGAGATTATTCATAAAATTAGGGTTGGTCATCGGCCTTAGCCCTAGTGATCTTTCGTAATATGGTGTAGTAGATTAAACTAGTATTCGCACTTGATGAGCTTGAATACAAGCACTTTTATTATGTTTTGGTCAAGTTTTTATAGTTTAGTTTACATTCAATAAAAAGTGTATTTTGAGTCTATTATTAACCTTAGGGGTCGAATGAGGCCTAAAGGCAAGCTAACATACTTAGTGAGAGTGCAGGAGACCATGCAAGAGCATAGAAACTCAATATTGATCACTGTGTTACAACAAGGGGAGTTCAAGGTCTCAACATAGGGATAAAAATGCAAGAATTGCCATACTGCCTTTGGTGTCGCGACACAGTAATAGGATGTCGCAACACACCCTTAAAGGCATCCCTAAACTATACATACTGCCCTTGATGTCGTGACATAGGCATTAGGGTGTAGCGACACTGGCCCTGTACGGGAGATAATTATGAGCCAGGGGCATTTTGGCCTACACAATCAAACATTAAACACAAAAGCATCAGCTAACCTAGGGTTGAGGATGACGGCAACCCTAATTCTATAAATAGGCTCCTAAACACTTGTTAAAGGATAGTTTTTTATATTCTCAATTTTTCCTATAATTTAGTTTTTCAATTTCTTCTTCATTCTTTTAGTTTTCAGATTTCTTTTCAGTTCTAATTAGTTGTGTTCTTCGGAGAAATTTATTTGTAGACACAATCAGACTTTTAGGGATTTTTACACTTTATCGATCGAATATAATTAGGATTCTTTAAAATTTATTCTTGATTTATTATTCATGCATTTCTTTATCATCAAGTTTATTATGTTTATGGATTCCATGAGGAACTAATCCTCTTATGTAGGGTTTTCTTAGCGGATCAATTGTTTGGGAGAGGAAGAACTTAAACCCTAGGCTTGATGACCCTAGGAATTCATTTAGGTGGGAATTAACCCAAAATTTGTATGGCCTATATGTGAACAACTTAGCCCTAAACCAGTCTGGATTGTTCAGTCAAAAGATAAGTAGTTCTAGTTGACTTATTATTTTAGTGGAAGATCGAGAGATCCTGCTAGGGTAACGACTAGTTGATTGAATAGAAATCTAAAATAGGAATTAGTTATGATCACCAAAGTAAGCTAATCACCGATGTCTTCATTTGATTGAATTTAGAAATTGTTTTTTTGAATACCCTTTTATTTATGTAGTTTTTAATTCTTTATTTATAAAAACCCCAAAAATCTTTCCTTTATGTTTTATCGTAATATAATTTATTTAAACTAATTAATTCTATTTTCATTTAGGTTAACTTTAATTTAGTACTCGCCTCCTTTAAGTACAATCCTTAAAGTACTTACCTACTTTATTGTAAAACTATATTACAACCTGACTTGTATACTTGTGCACACCACCTCAAATCAATATCTTTAGTTGTAGTATTCACACTTTGGATGTTAGTATGTCTGAAGGCAGTCAAGTTGTTGGCATCGTTGTCGAATAGGCAACTTACTGAATTAATTTTAATATTTGTTTTTAATTGAATAATTAGAAACTTTTTGAATTATAGATATGATTAGTCTTTGTTTTTACTAATTTAGTTTACTAACTTCTTTCTTTTTCTTTTTCAATTTCAGTATATGCCTGTAACAGCCAGGTTTTAGCTAAATTGGAACAGTAGTTTCAAAACCACAAATACGAGGTTGTAAAATTATTTTAATATTATTTTTTGTGTTTACAGTATGTGATTATATATGTGTGAAAGTTTCGTGTGATAATTTTATCGTTTAAATGGTTAATTTGACTAAATGACTAAATCGCGTAAAATGCAAAAGTTGCACTCTATAAGTTAAAAGTTTCAAATTGATGTGGCTTATTAAATGATAGGTCCTTATGTTGAATTAGACCATTGATAGTGGTGATGGACATAATGGCCTTGAATTATGTGTTTTATAATGGTTTTAATTAAGGTTAAATTTGTAAAATGTTAAATAACATAAGATAAATAATAACAAAATAGAAAATGGTGTTCATATTTCTTTCCATGATCGATTATTAAAGAGAAAAGAAAGCTTTTACACTCATTTTAGGGTTTGGCACTTACAATCTTGATTAAAGTACGATTTTAGCTCGATTTTTTATGATTTTTATGTTTTTATGATCGTTGCTTTGAGTACTAGCACGCCCGTACCCTAATTTCTAAAATTGTTGATGAATCTCTGAGTTTCCATTGATGAATGCTTGAGCTTTTGAATGATTTTTGATGAGTTTTGAAAGCTTGATGATAGATATTGAAATTTTGTGAAGTGATTTTTAGTGAAATTCATAAAAGGGACTACTTTGTGACAAATGTAAAATGTGTGTTTAAATGTGTGAAATATTGATAAATATCAGCTGTTATGGAGCCTATAGATATTTGGCTAGCTTGGGTTTATTTGAAATTGTTTTAAATTGTGTTTTTATGAAATAGAGACTAAATTGAGAAAATTGAAAATTATAGGGGTTAATGTGTAAAATGACCCAAATTGTGTGCTTTGGATGAAATTGAATGAATTGAGGAATAGGGGAGTTAATTTTGAATTTATATAGATCCTGAAAGAAAGAAATCAGATTTAGATCGAGGGAAATTGAAAGTTATCGAGTAATCGATCCGATTCATCTATTCTGACTACGAAGTAAGTTCATCTGCAAATAAATGTCTTTTAATTGAATTATATATGTTTTATTATCATTGAATTGCTACGAATGTCAAACGAGCAAGTACAAGCATGAATCGACGAAGTTTCGACATCCGAAATTCCCGTACAAACCCTAGGAATAGTATAGGATACAAATGTCATAACATTAAGTTATCGAGATGTGATTACATGTAAGACCATGTCTGGAACATCGACATTGTATTGTGATTATGTGTAAGACCATGTCTGGGACATCGGCATTGTATTGTGATTATGTGTAAGACCATGTCTGGGACATTGGCATCATTAATTAATTTCATGTAAGACCCTGTCTGGGACAGTGGCATCGATATGTGATAACATGTAAGACCATATTTGGGATATGGCATTGTACGAGCTTATGTGATTTCTGAGTGTCCTTAACAATTCCAAATGGTTCAACGGGAAAAGTCAAGTCGAGTAAGAATATGTGAATGAGCTAAGTGACTCAGGTACGTATGAAATTTATATGATTATTGAAAAGGGGAATTATTTGATGAACTTGATTAAAACATTGAATTTATGTTCAATGGAAAAGGTTTGTGAATTTGGATGATATTAGCTATGTTAAACATATTTGTATTGAATTGAAAATGTTCATGTAATAGCTTTATTTGTATATGGCTTACTAAGCTTTTAAAGCTTACTTTGTGTGTTCTTTCCATGTTTTATAGATTATCGAAGCTAGCTCAGACTGGGATTGTCGGGACTACGTCATCGCACTATTGATCATAACGTTGGTATTTTTGGAAGCTTGTATATATGGTATATGGCATATATAGGCTAGTGTCATTTTGGTATGTTTTGAGTTGTGATTTTAGTTATGAGATTTGGCTTATGAATGTTGGAATATAGCCATTTAAGTTGGATTGAATTATATGTTGATAAGTGATATGTATGTGATGTATAAAATGCCTTATATGTTGGCTTATTTTGGTATGTTTGCCATAGTTGTTGATATAGCCAAATAGTTGTTATTTGGTTGATTAGTTGATGATGTATTAATGTTTGGAAGATTGACATATTGTGGTTTAATTTTGAGATGGAGATATGGTACAATTTGTGTCATGAAATAGATGATAATTTGATGAGTAAATGTACTTAGTAGTCATACGAGATTGATGATTTTGGCATATTGCTTTGGTATGTTTTTTATTATGGAATTAAGTAGTTGATATGGTTGGATATAGATGACATGATATATGTATGGAATAGCATGTTTTGGTTGCTAAAATATGTATTGAAATGGTATATTATGGGATTGCTTTGTGTACATGAGAGTAGGGTGGCAAATTGGCTTTTCAAATAGCCAATTTTTGTCCACACGAGTAGAGACACGGGCGTGTGCCTCAGTCGTGTGTGACACACGGCCATGTGTCCCTTGGGGTACCCTACGAATTAAAGTTAGTATACCCTATAGTTTTGGCCTGGCCAAGACACACGGGCGTGTCATTGGCCGTGTGTGGTACACGGGCTAGCACATGGGCTTGTGGTCGGCCGTGTGACCCAAGTCAGTAACCCTTTTAGATTTCACACAGCCTGGCACATGGGCGTGTCCTCGGCCTTTGGGTACAAGTCAGTATGTATGCCCTGTTTTCACACGGGCGTGTGACCCTGAAATCAAAGAAAATTTTCTAAGTTTCCCAAAGTTTGTAAATGTCATCGATTTAGTCCCAATCCACTTCTAAGCATGTTTTAAGGTCTTGTAGAGCCTTATAAGGGACAATATGAATGATTTGAATGTATTTTGATTATGAATGTGTATATGTATGAATTATGTTGTGATTGATCAGTAATGCCTTGTAACCCTATTTTGGCGATGGATACGACTTAGGGGTGTTACAATGCCTCAGAGAAGACAAACACCTCTTTAGTCAGTCACTGATCTAAACTGACTAATCCAGCAAAATTATTGAAATATGGATGAAAATTATCACATGTGTTTAACAATAAGGTGATCTTTAATGATAAAGTATATGAGAAGGGAGCATATAATGAATGGAAGATCATGGAAAATAAAAAATTATTCATGATAGAGCTGAGCCAATGCAGAAAAAAAGTCTTAACGCACTAGTGGAGTAATGATCAAGGTACTTATATAGTTGAACATCCACATGAGTTCACTAACTTGTATGAGGCACTGAAGAAGATCATGATATGCTCGAAGGACAAGCCTCACTATTATTCGTATCAGATGCCTTCATATGAAACCACCAGGATGGACAACTCTGAAGTATTATCAAGCATGTCAGACATGATGGCACAAATGATAAAAATGATGCAAGAAATATCCGAAGCATTGCCCCCTAGGAAAAAGGAATGTCTAACATTCACAACTCAGATCATGAGAACCCTTATACTATCGATGACCATGATAAGATTCAACTGAAGCTTGTAACTAAAGATTATGTAGATGAGTTCGACCTAGTTGAAATTGTCTCTGATCCAATTGACATTGTAGCAGAACTAACCATAAATGTAGAGGTAAAAGATGAACTAAACACTAACATGGAGCCTAAATCGATAGTGAATGAAAGTGTAGAAGAGCCAATACACTTTTTGACCATAGCAAAGAAGGTGCCAACCGATGACATTGAACCAAAGCCTTATGCAATAGATCTCGATGTCAATACAACAAACCCCGATCGGTTTGAGGCAATAATACCTCGAAAAAAATTGAGGTTGGCTCGAATTTGATACTAAATTTCTCACAATGTAGATGTCACGTCAGTGAAAACTAAAGCAAAATCATTAGAATCGACTAAAGCGGTTGGTTCATAAACATCAACAGAAAAACAAACGACAGATCAAGGTTTTGAGAACTAGTTGAAATTTCTTCTATGGTGGTAACCCAGATTGTCCCAGCTTTTAAGAACTTCTATTTCTTGTTTTAAATTTTGTTTCATATTTTTTTTATTACTTTAGTTTTATTTATTTTATTTTATTTTACTTATTAATTTATTTTCCTTTATATTATATTGCATATTTAAAATTTCCTGCCATAGTATTTTCTTGTAGGTACTTTCTGTTTGCTTGGAGCAAACAAATCCCGATGTCAATACAACAACAAGTATTTGACCTTCTCAAGGAAGTTTCTTGTTTAAGCTTTAATCATTTTACAGTAAAGGCACTGTAGGCTCTAAAGTGTCGGGGGCAATATGTCAAGACTCATTTATTTTAGGATTTAGTTGTATTTAAATTGTTTAAAAGTTGGATATATATGTACTGAACACCTTGAAATTCAAAAGGAAGGGCCAAAACAGAGTCTGTGTCGCAACACAGAACCTTCGTGTCGCAACACCAATTACAGATTCAAAAAATTAAGCAACTCAGCTCGACACAGCACCTCTGTGTCACGACAAAGTGATCAGTTTACCCTAAATTCCAAAAATTCCAAGGTGTGTCACGACATCGAACCCCAATGTTGCAAAATCGGTAGCTTGCCAAGGGTGTCTCGATATGGAACCCCTATGTCGTGACATCATTGCAATTTTTTTAATGATCGACCTTGACCCGTCGTGCAATCCATCAATTTTTAACCTAAAAATACTAAAATTTTAAACCCAAAACACTTTTATCTTGTTTTTAAACGCTCTTTAACGTTGAACATTTTCAAAAACCTCCTAAATCCTTAAAACCTCTCTTTTCTTTTTCACCTTCTTTTGCTTATTTTCCTTGTATTATCACTTGGTGCAGGAAAAGTACTCCACATCAACAAGGAATTGCAATGAATTTTCACATGGAGTCACGAGGTTTTCGACAATGTTAAGGGTTCCAATTAGAATTTTACTGCTCTATTGCATCAGTTCTTGTTTACTTTGAAACATATTGCTTGCTCCCAGTTAGTTCTTTTAGTTAGAATACTATTGAAAATTCCCCTTAGAAAAACTAGAAGAACTAGTGAACAAGAAACATCAGTGGCTGCAAATCCCTTAGATTTTCCAAACATGAACGTCGAAACATTCTTTTTGGAACTTCAATGAAAAACATTTATACAGAAAGGAGTTTTGAACCATCAATGATTTTATGAAAAGAAATGTGGTCGTTGATCCAATATCATAGCTGGGACCACTTTTACGTAACCCTTAAATATCTCGCTATAGTCTTAATAGTATAAGAATTTTATGCACAATTTAGGGATAGGGAGTCTAGGAGACCATACAGTGCAGGGGCGTAAATTTGCTTGTCAACCCTAGAGAGATTTGTGAATTTTATAATGCTCCGTATTATGAATCCAGTTTTGTTGAAGAAAGTGATTTGAAATATTTTAAGGATATTAATATGAATACCATTATAAACTATCTAATAGAAGGTAGGGGTGAATAGAAGTATCACTCAGGTACTAATATTCCCCATTCTTTTAATGAAGCAGTTATGTTTCCTGTCACTACAATATGGATATAATTTTTGTGCACTCGAATTGCTCTTGCATTGAAATGTCTCTAATGCCAATACTTTTTGAGCGGTTTTCCAATATGCTATTTTGAAAAATAAACATGTATGCATAGGGACGTGGTTCTACCACTAATGAAAATATGTATTAGTGGCCAGAAAGTAGGAGTTTTCTTTCCCTACTTAGTGACGGACTTGTGCAAAAGACCCAGAGCTCTAATAACAACTATTGAATAGTTCATGAAGCCAACCAAAAGTATCATAGGGGATACATTATACATGCAATATACGAAGCTTCAATGAAAACAAAAAAGGGATTGGAACAAATGCTGTAAAGAAAATATGGATATCCTGGCCTCACTCAAATGAAAAGCAAAACCAAGATCTCAAAAAGAAAGTGGCGAGAGTATTATTCTAAAAATGGAATAAATGATAAGATGGATGCAAGAAATGGGCCAAGTTCTTCAAGAATTTGTACGGTAGAACAATATGAGAGTACCAAATTATCCGCTAGACATGTTTGACACAATACATTCCCATCATGAAGCATAAGAGAAAGGAAACAAAGAAAGGGAGGATAGAGAAGATAACAAAGTTTTTTATGTAGGAACCTTACATGAAAGAAGCACGTCATTTACGAGCTTGTAACAAAGGTAGGAAGCACTCACCATTAAACAATGGCAATTTCATGATCAATCAAGTAAATTCTTTCCTTACCTATAGTGGTGCACATTAGGGACAATGAGCTATCTAAAGTGTAAGGGTAACATAAGAAATTTTTTTTATCTTTTACACTTTTATTTAAATTTCTACTTTCAAATGTGTGCTTGAACTTGTAGAAATACAATTGATTGGTTGGGAACATGCATATAGGTTGATTGTATTTACTCTAAATTTGACATTATAGTAGATGGTTTTAAAATTTTCATTATTAGACTACGAAGTTTTGTATATGAAACTATATAGCCATTGAGCAATTTAATGTACCAAAGGGTATAGAGAATACAAGGAAACAAGCATGCTAGTATGTATGATAGATTGTTGAATTTGTGATTGTTTGATTGATTAAATTTTTGAATATTGAGATACTTAGCGATAACCTAAGGCATTGTTTGATATACACCAAGAGCCAAAAAGCTCACCCTATTTATTCATCTTTTGTGCCTATATTTGAGCCAGATTACAATTCTTGATGAACCTTCAAACAAAACTCAAGCCAAAAATGTTAATTTATATTTACCCTTTTTCCTTGGTCCTGAACTACACGACTATAGATGTCTAGCCATACATATTGAAAATTAAGTAGATACATCTAGGCAGATTTTGTAAAAATAAGAGTGAAATAGGAAGAAATAGTGTGATATAGTGATTACAGGTTAGCCATTGTTCGCCAAATAAAAGGAAAAAAAAATTAAAAAGAAAAGCAAAACTAGTAGAAAAGTACTTGGAAAAGAAAAATAAAAGCATTTGTGAGTGAGACATACTGAAAATTAAAAATTGTCACAAATTCAAAAAAGTAGAAAAACTCGTTCATTAGTGTATAAAAACTTGTGAGCTAATTATAGTTGCTATATTATGTTGTGACTTCCTATATGGAGAAATACGGAAAGGGGAAGAAGGAGAAATAAGGTGGTGAATGGGTAAGGGTCACTAAGGGGGAGACAAGGGCACAATACGATATGTCAAACTATTTTTGTGTTTGAAACTATTTTGATTCTTACTGTTTTTGAATTCCATACCTATCCTAAGCCTCAAAACGTTACAAGCCGAAAAGCCCTGTGTGGTCTAGGTATACTTATTCATAAATTGACATCATATCAAATAATTACATTTATGACTGTTTGTATTCTACTAGGATAATCAAATTACCAGTATAATTTATTGATGGATCTATACATTTGGAAACCTTAATGTTTGTATACTTTGTAATATACCAGACTTAGGTGTTTGATTTTAAAAGTGGTAAGTTATTTACATATCATGTCAAGATTATGTGTAAATATGAAATACCCAGTTATGTACTCTAAAGCCCATGTTTGTACTTTACTTGCTCAAGGTTTTTCTTTTAATTGTTTGTTTTTGTTTGCTTTGCTTAAGGACAAGCAATGACTTAAGTGTGGAAAAGTTTGATCTACCTTAATACGATGTAGCAGATTCAACTAGTTTTCACAATTGATGAGCTTGAATACAAGAACTTTTATTATGTTTTAGTCAAGTTTTTATAGTTTATTTTACATTCAAAAAAATGTATTTTGAGTCTTTTTTTAACCTTAGGGGTCGAATGAGGCCTAAAGGCTAGCTAACGTACTTAGTGAGTGTCCAGGAGACCATGCAAAGGCATAGGAACCTAAAACTGATCGCTATGTTGCAACACGAAGAGTTCGAGGTCACAACATACAGAGCAGAATGCAAGAATTGCCATACTGCCTTTGGTGTCATGACACAACCATAGGATGTCACAACACACCCCTAAAGCCATCTCTGAACTACACATACTATCCTCGATATCGTGACACAAGCACTAGTGTGTCATGACACTAGCCCTATACAAGAGATAATTACAAGCAAGAGGCATTTTGGTCTATGTAATCAAAAGTTAAACATGAGATCATCGGCTAACCTAAGGTTGAGGACAACAGCAACCCTAACTCTATAAATAGGCTCCTAAACACTTGTTAAAGGACAGTTTTTAAAATTTTCAATTTTCCCTATAATTTAGTTTTCAATTTCTTTTTCTTTGTCTTAAGGTTTAGATTTCTTTTCAATTCTTATCAGTAATGTTCTTCAAAGAACTTGATTTGTAGACACAATCAAATACTTGAGGATTTCTACACTTCATCAATCGAATATAATTAGGATTTCTAAACTTTATTCTTGATTTGTTATTCATGCATATCTTTATCATCAAGTTTATTATGTTTGTGGATTTCATGAGGAACTAATCCTCTTATAAGGGATTAGAGAGTGGAGGTGTGATTGATTAATTACTATGTAGGGTTTTCTTAGTGGATCAGCTGTTCGGAAGAACTTAAACCCTAGGCTTGACGATCCTAAGAAGTCATTTAGGTTGGAATGAACCCAAAATTTGTGTGGCCTACCTGTGAGCACTTTAGCCCCGAATCAGTCTAGACTATGAGGTCGAGAGGTAAGTAGTACTTGCTGACTCGTTAGTTTAATGGAAGATCAAGAGGTCCTACTAAAGTAATGATTAGTTTATTGAATAGAAATATGAAATGGGAATTAGTTATGATCACCAAAGCAAGCTAATCACCTATGTCTTCATGTGATTAAGTTTAGAAATTAGTTTTCCAAAGTCCTTTTTATTAGCATAGAAAGGTGAAAAGAGCAAGAAATGGGACAAAAACGGAAAAAATGGGCTTATCTCAGTATTTCACATGGCCTAAGCACTTCCACACGGGTAAACCACACACCCGTGTGAGGAAAACGGGCAGGCCACACGCCCATGTGCCATGGCCGTGTCAACTAAAAACCAACTCAGAATTACACACGGCTTGAGCACCTTCACACGGGCGTGGCACACTGCCGTGTCCTTGTCGAGCCCAAGTCTAATTCTACTTAGAAAAGGCTAATTTTGAAGGTTTTGTAGCATTCCAAAGTCTATATAAACACCTTAGAAGAGGATTAAAAGGGGAGAAGCAGAGAAGAAGGCAGAAAATACTCAAGGACAGTTATCGAAATCAGCTCGGAAGCCGAATCTACTTTAAGACTGAAGATCTCCATTCAATTTCCTTAGAAGTTCTTTGGGTTTCTTTATGTTTTGTTGTTTTCCCAATTTTGAGATGTTTTCCATTATTATGAACTAGACTCCCTAAATACCTAAGGGAGATGAAACCTAAGACGAATCTTATTGCTATTTGAATTATATGATAAATACTTGTTCTTATTCTTAATTGTGAGTTTTAACCCATGCTTTAATATTCTAGCATATTAATTCAGGTTTTTGATGTGCTTATTCGGTAGAGCAAAAGTCCCTGTTTAAGAGTAGATCATTCATAATTAAGTGGAGTTGCATGCAATCCTAGAGATAGGACAACACAAATCTATCAGATTAGAGTCAAATCTAATAAAGGAATCTATAGACCGAGTTAATGCGACAATAGGGGTTTTCATTAGAAAGAGATTTTGATTTATCAACCTAGAGTCAGTTGTTTTTAGTCTTGAAAGAGATATTAACATAAATCAGGGATTTCTACAGATTAAGTCAAGTAAATAAATCATCTAATTCAGAAGTGATAAGTAAAGTCTAGGTGGATTCTTCCTTGGGTATTGTCTTCTCCATCGATTTTCTAAAAAGTATTTTCCAGCTTTAATCTCTGTCGTAATCTTTGTTAATTAGATAATTAGTTTTAGTTTAAAAACATCCTTTAATTCTTAGGCCAGATAATAAAAAGATAGTAATTACTAGTACTTTTAGTCCTCGTGGATAAGATATTTCCTGTCTCACCATAACTATACTACTGTTCGATAGGTGCGCTTGCCTTAGTCGGATTTTTAGTTAGTTTAACAAACATCAAGTGCCTATGTCACGACATCAAAGATAGTTTGCTTGGCTCAGGATCAGCTTCAAGGGTGTGTCGCGACATCTACTAACTGTGTCGTGACACAAAAGGAAGTCTTGGAATTCTTGTATTCTGCTCCCTACGTTGTGACATTGGACTCCCATGTTGCAACATGGCAACCAACCTCGAGCTCTTATGCCTTTGAATGGTGGCATGCTCACTCACTAAGTACATTAGCCCTCCTTTAGGCCTCATTCAGCCCCTAAGGTCATAAAACAACTCAATTTATTTTTATTGAATTAAAAATAAATTGGAAAAACAACTTAAAACATAACAAAATTTCTCGTATTCAAACTTCTTAAGTATGGAAACTAGTTTAATCTGATACAATGAATTATGGCAGATCAAACTCCTCATCATTAAGCCATTGCTTTTCCTCAAGTAAAGAAAGATAATAATGAAAAATAAAACGCGTCCCTTGAGCAAGTATGATACAAGACTAGCTTTGGAGCATATAGCTAGGAGAAATCATATATACACATAATTTTGGCATGATATGTAAACGACTTACCATTTTTAATCTCAAATACTTAAGTTTAGTATATTACAAAGTATACAAATAGTAAGGTCCTCAAATATATGGATCCATGAATAAATCATACAAGTAATTTGATTATCCTAGTAGAATACAAATAGTCGTTATTATATGTATTCAATATGAGGTCAATTCATGAATAGATTTAACTAGATCACATAACACATTTTGGTTGTAACATTCTAAGGCTTAGGACATGTATGGAATTCAATAACATGAAGCATCAAAACAGTTTCAAGCATGAAAGTAGTTTGGCACATCGTATTGTCCCCTATTCTCCCCCTTAATAACTCTTGCCCCCTCACCACCTTATTTCTCCTTCTCTCACCTTCCTTATTTCTCCATATAGAAAGTCACAACATTATAAAGTAATCATGTCTAGCTCACGAGTTTTGGTGCACCAATGACTGATTTTTTTCTATTTTTTTTTAGTTTGTCACATTTGACTTTTTCAACACATCTCACTCACAATGCTTTTATTTTTCAAATACTTTTTCTACTCGTTTTGACTTTTTCTGAATTTTCTTTTGTTTTTCACATATTGGTTATCCTATAATCACTATATCACAGTACTTCTTCCTAGTTCACTCTATCACAAAATCCACCATGATGTCTTTACTTAACCCTCAATGCGTATGGCCAGAAGTCTAAATTCATGCAATTCTTGGATCAAAGAAAAAGGGAAAGTATAAATTGATGTTTTGGCTCGATTTTTGTATAGAGGTTCATCAAGAAGTGGTTTCTAGCTCAAAATATGTACTAAGGATCGATAAATAGGTTTAGCTTTTTGGCTCTCGGTTATACCAAACAATGTCTTAGGTCATCCCTAGATATCTCAATATTCAGAAATTTAATCAATCAAATTTAATTATTTATCATTCATACTAGCATGTTTGTTTCCCTATATTTTCAATGTCATTTGGCATATTCAATTACAAAATTCTTATTTATAGTGTAATATATAGAATTTATTAGTTTCAAAACTAAAATTTTAAAATCATTCACTATCATGCCAAACTTATAGTAAACACAACCAACCTATATACATCCTCCTAATAATCACTTATATTTCTACAAGCTCAAGCACACTTTGACAAGAAAAATAAAAACAGAATTTCCTATGTTACCCCCCACACTTTAGATAGTACATAGTCCCTAGTGTGCAACCCTGAATAAATAAGGAAAGAAGTTGCCCGATTGATCGTGACATTGTTGCAATCTAATGGTAGCCGCTTCCTTGCTTGTCGAAAGCTCGTAAATGTCGTGATTCTTTCATGCGAGGTTCTTAAATAGAAAATTCAAAAATAGAAAATATTTATATATAAAAACTATTGTTACTTCTACTCCTAAAGCAATAAAATAAAATTATCCAAATTAATTACAATCCAAAAAAAAAATTTAAAAGTTTGGACAATCATCGGAATCATCAAAATAAAGTGATTGCCCTATCTCTATTAGTGCCTTCCATTTCCTTGAGACGTGGCCTCGAGAAGAGCCTACTCCCGATGAATGTGCATGTCGGGTTGGGCTACAAATTATGAGCCCTTTTGGCATAGAATATGGCGGCTGAAATGTCGTCTCATATTCATTATCTTCCTCTTAAAAATCTTTTTTGGTGGCTTCTTCCTCCTCCTCTTTTTCATCTTTGCTTTTCTACTCTTCAAATGATCCGGATGTATATTGGGCGCGTCGTTTGATTCTCTGATTTTTTTTGTCGTGAAAACTCGTTAATAATTGGTCCTGATTTGTGCATCAATCTAATCATCAATCTATTTTCGAGATTTCACTCTCTATTCCTTTTTGAGATTTTGATGTCGGTTTCTTTTTTAGGGATGCGGGGACGTCTATCTTTTGTTTTCTTTGTTGGTTCCATTCTATATATTGTTTTCTATGAAGTTCGACATATTGGATGTATATAGAATCTCCAATCAGAATTTTTTTTACTTCATAAATTGCTCATTTTCTTCCATTGAAACTTGAGCCTTTTTACATAGTGACGACACGAGGTGGGGGAAAAAACTTTGACCTTCTGGCTACTAATACATCACTTCATGTTGGGATAGATCCATCTCACAGTACATATTTGTTTTTTCTGCAAGATACCATACAACAAAATAGCTCAAAAAGTATTGACATTAAATACGTTTAAAGCAGATGTTATAGGAGTACATAAGAATTGATTCCACATTTTTACGACTAGGAACATAATTACTTGATTAAAATTTGTAAGTACTTCGGTATTTGGTCAATGGTTCCATATACCCCTTCCTTCAATTAAAAATTTTACAACGTCATCCATCTCTATGTCCCTAAATGTATCTAAATCTATATTATCAAGAAAATCATTTTCATAGTATGGGGCGTTGTAAAACTCACAAATTTCTTGAGGAGTGACATGTTCCTTCTTACCTCTTACCGTTATAGTTTTCCAGATTGCACATAAGGTCTCCTCGTCTTTTGATCCTTGGAGGGGGTATAAAACTCTTAGAATATAGGAATAACATCATTTTTTTAGGGTGACACAAAAACACTCCCACCAATGATATCGAACTAATGCCCAAATTTCTTTACATGAAACCATTGATGGTTCGAATCCCCTTTCCTAAATAAATGTTTTGTTTTGCAATTCGATAAAGTATTTTTGAAATTTGGACTTTGAAATCTAGGGATCCAAAACCATCAATCTTTCTTCCACATTATTATTTCTAGTTTTTCTAAGAGGCATTTTCAATAAATCCATCCTTAATAAAAAAACCAATAGGATATTAAGCAATGTTGGAACCCTTAACCTTTACTTTATATCTTGCTGTTTCCCTCAAAATATTGTTGTAAATTCCCTTGTGAATGATTGATGTTTCAACCTACATTGAAAAATAAAGAACAGAAAAGATATTGCAACAATATTAAAGGAAAAAAAGAAAAAAGGAGATGGATAGAGTTTAAGGGATTTTGAGAGAATGTGGGTTTTAAAAAGACTTTAAGAGTTAATAAAGGATCTTCTTAGGTTTAGAATGTGGGTATTTTAAAGTTAAAACTGGGTTTAAACAAGTTTAAACTCGACAGATTACACAACGAGTCGAGTCGGCCCTATAAAATATTACAGCAATGTTTCAGCACAGGGCTTCCATGTCGGGGCACCCTTGACAGGATACCGATGCCGCAACATCGGGGTTCAATGTCACGACACACCTTCAATTTTTTTATTATGGAGTATACTAGTTCCTATGTCGTGACACGTGTTGCATCGCGGTGATTTTCTCTATTTGTTGACTTTGTTTTCAGTTTTGCAACACGAAGGTTCTGTGTTGCGACATCAACTCTGTTTCAGCCCCTATGCTCGATTTTCAAAGTGTTTGGTTTTAATTTAGAAACAATTTGAATAAAAGTAAATGCTAAACTATTTGTTAGTCTTAAAATACAATGTTATAACTAATTTAGTTCCCATAATATTAATTTTTGCTACCGGGTTCATTTGTCAACTTTGTCAATGTACACACGGATGGCCTTTTGATTGCTTCTCTATTAGTATTTGTCCAGCATTAGTCAGGCCATTCTACTTTTCTTCGTTTATCCACTATTTGAACCTGCTCTTTCGTCTTGCATTTATCACAGAGAATATCTTTCACAAATTAAGATGGTTAGCCACATTTATAAATATATTATGACCTAGTGGTCCTAAATATTTCTTATAACCCTGATTTTGTAGAGTACCCTCATAATATGTTTCACTTTTATTATTGACTTCTCTCTTATCAAATTCTCTAATAATCCTGGTATGGTCAAAAAATTATTCAACAAAAGGGATTTTTCCATGTTTACCTCGAAATCTAGAGTTATATATCCAGTCGACATCTTATAGCTATGTCATTTTATTAATCCTTCTTCCAACATCTCTTTTAGTTGATCGACACCTTTATTGTATGGTTCCAATAAGATGTGGGTATTTTCTAGTTTCCTTAACTCTAGCTTCTTATCTATTGGGAGGGTTATTTGGTTAAGAGTAATTTCTAAATCATTCAGAATTCTATCAATATGTATGGTCCCTAGCTTGATTAACATCGTGAAACTCTCTAAGCTTTTAAATTTTTAAGGTATCTAATTAAAGATTATTTCTTTGCAAAATGTATCAAGGTTGAATAGGTCTTTTTTTTCGCAATCTTAAGCTCTTACCTGATTTGTTTTACAAGTTTTAAAGGCATTAGTGTAACAGCCCGTTTTTATGGTTAATCGGGACAGTAGTTTCGGGACCACAATCTGACATCAAAAATTTTATTTTATTATTATTTTAATATTTACAGCATGATATTAGAGTTGTGTGAAAATTTCGTGAAGAAATTTTATCGTTTAAGTGTTTAATTCGGTAAAAAGGACTAAATTGCGTAAAGATAAAAGTTGTGTTCTATAAGCTAAAGGTGTCAAATAGCTATAGAACTTAAAAGTTAAGGTCCTTAATTGGTAAATACACCATTAGTTGGTTATTGGATGTTAATGGATGATAATGGAGTGATATTTGGTGTAATTATTTATTAATTTTTGGGTTAAATTGGTAAATGGTTAATAAATGTTATAATTATTAAAAAAAACAAAATTTTGTTTCATTCATCTTCTTGGTTGCCGAATGTGAAGGAGGAAGACAGCCATTTTAGGGCTTGAATTATTCGGTTACTTCAAGGCTCAATTGTAAGTCCATTTTTGCTCGATTTTTGATTATTTTTATGTTTTTGTGATCGTTGCTTCGTGTTTTAGCTAGTCTGTACCCTAATTTCTGAATTTTTTGATAAATTTGTGAGTTTCCATTGATGACAGCTTGCTTTTTTTGAGATTTGATGATGAAAAATGAATAATTGTTGATAGATTAATATGTTTTGTTAAGTGATTTTTGGTAAAAATGTCAAATAAGGATTAAATTATGAAAATTGTAAATTGAGGGGTTGAAATGTGAAATAAATTGAAAATATGGGTTGATAGTAATATATGGAAAATTTAGCTAGCTTGGGTTTGTGCTTAATTTCATGAAATTGCAATTTTATGTGATAAAGACTAAATTGCAAAAATGTGGAATAATAGGGGTAAAAGTGTAATTTTTCCAAAATTTGTAAATTGTGTTAAATTGAATGAATTAATGATTAAATAAGTAAATTTTGTTATTTTATAGATTGAGAAAAATGAGATTCGAATCTAGAAGGGGAGAAAACAAAGTATCGGTCTAGTCGATCCATTTCGTCGTTTTAACAATCGAGGTAAGTTCGTATGCAATAAGCATTGTTATATTTATGATTTTAATGCTTTGATATCGTCTAAATTTTATATACATGACTATTTTTATGTTTGATGACATATCGGCTAAATATGGCACTTATTGTGCGGTTTGGTATAGCTTCGGCTAACTTTGGCACTTAGTATGCAATTTGAGATAGCTTCGGCTATGTACAGCACTTAGTGTGTGGGACATCAAATATGGCACTTAGTGTGGGAAATATTGAGAATGGCACTTAGTGTGCGAGATATTGAGAATGGCACTTAGTGTGCGAGATATTGAGAATGGCACTTAGTGTGCAAAATATCGAATGATTCAACGGGCATAATCAAGACGAGAATTAAGGTACGGTCAGAATAAGTAATACAGGTACGTATAGAACCTTTGTGAGATCGAATGAAAGTAAATTGGTGACTTCATATTGTATTATGTATATTAAATAAGAAAGAATTGTGTATAAGTATGTTTCATGTCAAAATGTGTTTATTTGACTATAATGAAGTATGTATTGAATGTTATGTGAGATATAAATTATAGTTGTGTTAACTAAATATGTATATGGCAATCTACTAATAAGACCATAACCGAGTTATGGCATGTGAAAGAAAGACCATGGCAGGGCCCTGGCAATGTATGTGTAAGACCATAGTTAGAACATGGCATCGGAAAATCGATGAATGTGTATCATAAGCACTTATAAATCAAAGAGATTTGATAAGATTATGGGTGATAAATAGAAAGGTATCAGTACAGGTATGTACGGAAAACTACTTAAATATCGAATTATATGAAGTTGAGAATTTAAGAATGAGGACATGAATAATTTGATGTTAGCTCATGAATTGATGCTTCAAATGTTAATGATTTATCTATTTTGAATTGCTATATGAATGTTGTGATCATTTTAGGCTCATATACAAACTTACTAAGCTTTGAAGCTTACTTTGTGTTATTTTTCTCTGTTTTATAGTGTTTCGGACATTCGCTCGGGTTGGAAGTCATCAGAGATCGTATCACACTACCCTACTATTGATTTTTGGTATTTTTACACCTTGTGGTTTGGTTTTATAGCATGTATAGGCTATGGTGTTTTTGATATAGTTGTTAGAAATGTATATGGTCATTTGAAATGGCTTATTAATGATTTTGGTTGATGGTTATAAGATGGCCTTATGATTTGGGCATGGTTGGTATAAAAGGTGTATTTGGCCTATGTTATGTATTTGTGTTTTGGCTAGGATTGCAAATGTGGTAATAATGTGGTTTAAGAAATGGCATGTATGGTATGATTTATACATGATGAATTGATATGTTTGAGAGTCATGATATATTTGATGGTAAGGTGATTAAAATACATTATGAAGTTATGTGAAGTTAGTGATTTTGGCATAATGATTCGGTATGTTTCGAATATGGAATTGAGTAGTTGAAATGGTTGAGGATAGATGGCATAATATGTGTATGAATTGACATGTTTTGGCAGTTTATATATATGCATTGAAATGGTATATTTTGGTTGCTTTATGTGCATGAGAAAAAGGGTGGCAAATTAGCTTTACAAATGGCCTATTTTTGTCCACACGGGAAGAGACACGAGCGTGTGTCTCAACCGTGTGCGACACATGGTCATGTTGCATGGCCATGTGTCCCCTGGGGTACCCTTTCGAATTAAGGTAGTATACCCTATAGGTTTGGCATGGCCTAGACACACGGGCATGTCTATTGGCCGTGTGTGGCACACGGGCTGGCACATGGGCGTGTGGCCAGCCGTGTGGCCAAGTCAGTAACCTCCCTAATTTTTCCACGGCCATGGCACACAGGAGTGTCTCCGGCCGTATGGTGCAAGTCAATATGTATGCCTTGTTTTCACGCGGCCTATGACACAAGCATGTCTGGTAGCCGTGCAAGGCACATGGCCTATTCACACGTGTGTGTTACCCTTAAATGATTGAAAAATTTTTAAATTTTCCAAACTTTGCAAATGTTATCGGTTTAGTCCCGAACCACTTATAAGCATGTTTTAAGGTCTCATAGAGCCATAAAAGGGACAATGTGAATTTGATGGATGGGTTTTATACATGAGTGCATAAATGAATATGTTATGTATGTGAATGATGTATATTAATCGGTAATGCCTCGCAACCCTATTTCGACGACTGATACGGGTTAGGGGTGTTACAATTGGAGCCTTCTCTATCTGTTCCATAGAAGTTAACACCTCACCAAATAATTGAAATAAGTTTGCACAACTTACTCTTTCAGTTATATTGTGATGTTTCTCATTCTCCCATTGTGATGGAATCTATGTTGTCTGAAGGGAAAATTTAGAACTCGAACCATTATTATGTTCATATATCCATTCCACTATTAGTTCTGGCTCAACTTGAACATCTTTTTACAACATTGTTTCCTCTTCGAATTCACTTGGTTCCTCTTGATTGTCTTTCTAACTTAAGGTTGCCCGGCTACTCAAGATTTCAGCTTCCCAAGATATTATTGTTGGGATTTCTTCTTCACCTTTGCCTTCACCCTGAGTTTGATCAAACCCATGGAAGGATATGTCTATGTTCGTGCTTTGATCGCTGTTCTGCAGATATGTTAAGACTTCACCTCTTAGCTGACTCAGTTCTAGCATTAACAGTCTTTGATTTTCCTGAGTTCCCCATTCTTCATAGACTCCTTCATAAATTTCATCATCATAATTTATTTTTTCATCGAACCACATGTAATCAAAGTCATCCATGGTACTGCTGAACGGGTCTCAATGGCTAATTCTATAAGGCTTTTCCCTCTTTTCAAGGGTAGGTGTTGGGATCTTTTGAAGAAAAGAAAAGTGTTAGTAAAATAAAATAAATACAAAAATATAAGAAATTAAAGATTGTATCTATAATTTAAAATTTTTCTAATTATTCTATTAAAGTGTAATAATTAAAATTAATCTAGTAACATAGCTTCCCCGCCAACAGTGCCAACAACTTGACCGCCTTTAGACATACTAATGTCCAAAGTGTGAATACTACAACTGAAGATACAATATTGAGGTAGTGCTCACAAGTATACAGGTCATGTTGTAATATAGTTACAATGAAGTAAGTGAGTACTCTGAGGATTGTACCCAAGGGAGGCGAGTACTAAATTAATATTAACCTAAACGAAGATAGATCTAATTATTACTTTAAATAAATTATATTACGATGAACATAAAATAGAGAAATTATCTATAAATCTAAGGAAAGAAATAACATGCAGAAAATATTGACAAAAGAAAACCTAATCTTTAAACTCAACAAATTCTAAGCAAGGGAGATTAGTTTGCTTCAGTGGTCCTAACTAATTCCTATTTCGGTTTTCTATTCAATCAACTAGTCATTGTCCTAGTAGGATATCACGATATTCCACTAAGCTAATGAGTCAGCAATAACTACTTATCTCTGGACCTCATAGCCTAGACCAGTTTGGGATAAGCGGTTCATGGATAGGCAATACCAATTTTGGGTTAATTCCCACCTAAATGACTTCCTAGGGTTGTCAGGACTATTGTTTAAGTTCTTACTATACTAAACAGTTGACCCACTATGAAAACCCTACATAGCAATTAATTAATCACACTTCCACTCACTAATCACCCATAAGAGGATTAGTTCCTCATGGAATCTATAAACACTATAAACTTGATGAATAAGATGAACATAAAGAATAAATCAAGAATAAGGTTTAAAAGAATCCTGATTATATTAATTGATTTGAAGCGTAGAAATCCATAGAGAGTTGGTTGAATACACAAATAAGCTTCTCCATTGAACACAAACAAAACAAATGAAAATAAATCTAAAGCCTAAAAGAAACTGAAAATTGAAAACTAAATTACAAGGAAAATTCTAACCTATAAAAGTCCTAAACAAGTGTTTAAAGAGTTTATTTACAGAGTTAGGGCTGGTCGTCTTCCTTAGCCCTAAGTTGGCTAACATTTTTACGTAAAAATACATTATGTGGACCAAAGCATCCTTAGCTCATAATTCTTTTTTCATGCAGGGCCAATGTCGTAACATCGAAAGCAGTTTGCTTGGTTTAGGTTTAGCTTCAGGGGTGTGTCGCGACATCCACTGGTTGTATCATGACACCAAATGCAATCTTGGAATTTTTGTATTATGCTTCCTATGTTGTGACATTGGACTCCCGTGTTGCAAAATGGTGACAAGCCTCAAGCTCTTATACCTTTTAATGGTGTCCTTACACTCACTAAGTACGTTAGCCCTCCTTTAGGCTTCATTCGACCCCTAAGGCCATAAAATGACTCAGATTGCACTTTTTATTGAATTAAAACTAAATTGGAAAAACTACTTAAAACATAATAGAATTGTTAGTATTCAAGCTCTTTAAGTATGAAAACTATCTACAACAACGAATTATGGTAGATCAATCCCCATAAAACTCCATAGAATGCACTGAAGTGCTAGAATGAATTGTGCTGTAGTGCCAAAATATTCTCTCCAATACATATATAAATCTTATGACATGTCACTTATACTCTGACTATGTCTAGAATCGTTTAATAGGGTAAACTCATACCTTTACAAAATCAATACATGTATTACCACGTACTTATCGATTTGACAACCAAGTGACTGATCATTTCATCATCGTAACGAATTTCATATACATAAACGTACCTGTCCAACTTGAAAACTAAGCCAACATTTAATAAGCTATCTTCTAACACAATTTGTAATCATGTATCACTAGCAATTCAACAAGATTAGTTACTCAATTGAATTTAAAAGAGCAAATAAATTATATTAGTACAAACAGAAATAGCTAATCCTCGACAGCTTTCGCCTTGCATTTATCCTATGACAGTTCGGCTTCGCATTGAGCTATGTTCAATAAATTAACATACGAGTATAATGTCAAATTCTTATGTTCAATTAATTAAACATTCTAATCAAACATGTTATTTATTTATTCATTTTAGTCCCTACAAACCCCAAAATCTGATATGCTTGTAACTTTTAATATATAATATCGAGTCAAAATCCGATTTCATATTCTTTCATTAGATATCTTGTACTTTTAATTTATAGCACAATTTCTTAATACCTTTCAATTTTATTCAATTTGATTTCTAATAATAAACAATAATTTTCGGAGCCTACAAACTTAAATCAAGCTTATTCTTAGAACATCTATTTCCTTACTAACATAAAAACAAGATTTTCTATCCAAAGTTCTCACCGTTCATCTCTCTTTAACTTAACATTCAACATATTTCTACCTTTATACTACATCAATTAAACAGTCGAACATATGGGCTACTAATATCTAACAATAATTATCAATATTTTATCAAAAATTATGAAAGAACACATACTTTTTCCTTAGTACAAGCTTCGGCTATGGAGAAAACCAAAGCCAAAATTTCCTCTCTCTGACTTTCCTATTGCCGAAAATGTTAAAGAGAAAGATGACCCACTAAACTATTATCATCCTTATAATTTTAATTAATGAATAAAAATTTGATTAATCAATGAAAATAATACTATCATTCAAAATATAATGGAATTTAATGGCATAGATCATATTTTTCCACTAAGGCTATTATGACCATGGGAAAATTGTTTTTAAGGACATGGCAAATTGCTATCCAAGGACATACTCCAAGCTTAAATTATAAATCTCTCATATCTACTTATCTTGCAATTTAGTCCCTGCACTATATAAAACAACTTAATTTATTTATTTACTATTTGACTCTATTTATTAATCCTGCATTCAACTTGCTAACTTCTTGATTTGAAATTTTTGAACGACTTGATTAAGAAATTCAACCTTAAACTGAGTTTTTCGACGTCGACGAAAATTGGCTCATTATAGAAAAAGTATATAATTTTATAATATCATTCATTTTTAAACCTAATTAAAAAGGAATTCTAAGTTAAGGCCTTATTGTAAATACACCATTTTAATTAATAAAAAAATTTGTAACATTCACATTTAAAATTATTCATGCACAATTAAAGATAAAAATAGAAAAATATTACATATTTATTTTCTATTCAGATTCAGATTTAATTTTTATGTTATGTTTTATTTGTATTTTGGATTTAAATTGATAGTTTTATATATTAATTTAATATAATATAAATTATTTTAATTATATTTTAATAAAATTATTGAATTAAATTATCATACTATAATTTAATAATATCACGTATGTAGCACATGATATTAAAACTAGACTATATATTCTGATTTTTTTTTTCAATCAAGCTTACACTACAATTTAGAAAATGAATGATGTTAACATTAATACTGGAATTTCAGATCTTGAGGTGTCAATAAAAATTTGTTTTTTAGATTATTGGCATGAATAATCATAAAAGGAAAAAAAGTAAATAAATGTTTGAATTATTAGTACTCAATTGATTTTCTTTAGAGAATGATCCCTTGTTAATGGGGATGCCCGTCTTATGGCTTAGCTAAAATACCAAAGAATATTCATATCCAGATTACTTGGAAATTAATGGCATTGGCAGCAATTATTATTTATTTATTTATTTATTTATTTAAAACAAATTGTTAATAATCAGGCTCAACTGATGGAACTACAAAATTAATTAACCAAGATTCTTCTATCTACTTAAAACCTATTATTAAGATGAGAAATTATTATAAAAAATTATAATTTTCACCTCATCTTTATCCATTTTCAATAACAGCATGACAAATCAGATAAAAATACTAAAAATCAGGGGGAAACATATGATTTATCATGCTCCTATTAGAAAGAGATAATGATAACGTAAAATCACAGTTTCGTGCAATCCTTTCTCTTATTAAGACTATGTTATACTAAGATTGTCATTACTTGTAATGAACATCCAAAATCTAGATAATAGGTTAGGAAAAAGTTTTGAAGAATATTAAAAAGAAGAAGCAAAGATTATATTTTTATCAAATAAATAAATAATATTCTAGTGCTTGCATGATCAATTGGTAAATTGCTATTTGTTTTCTTCTTTATTAATCTGTGCATTCAAAATTTTACTCTTAAAATGTCTTATAAAGATTGAATCTTATTTGGCAAAAATGAACATTTCTGTTTACCAACTTTAATAGGTTTTGTGGGTTCAGAAAATAAATTTATTAGAAAAGGTGAAATAAAGTTTAATGGGTATTTATTTGTCGGTATTCTCCCTTTTTCTCATTTAATGAAGAAATGAGCGGGTTGCTTTCATTTGTTTGTAGAATTCAAAGTATAGAGAAATAGTTGTGCTTCCTTCAGTGTAAATGATTTGCTGGAAGTTATTAATATTTATAGGACGTAAAACGAATATAATGAATATTTTGATTAAAAAATATGTGCTGAGGGGGGTAATTTATTGACCAACTTGTATAATTTAAAAGAAAATCCCCATCATAAAGATATATGTTTCCATCAAGATTGATAGGTCCCATTTAAGTGCAAAATGATATTTATTGATTTATTGATAGGTCAATGACTTGGATATGGACCCACATCTCAAATCATGGGCTATTGGCTTCTTGCATTTCCACCACAATAATAAGGTTAAGCCTCCCCCACTGACTTTTTAAAAATATATATTAATTAATTCTTTTTAATTTGAAAGTATTACATTAGTTATAAAAACTTTTAAACTGGATTTATGTTATTATAAAAGTACTTATGAATTATTTTCATATCAACATATACTCCATATTCAGTACGAAACCAGAATAATTTTTTAAAAGGTAGGATGAAATTTTAATTTTTATAATCTATATTTTAAAATTTTAAAAGATTAAATTAAATTTTAAAATTTTAAGAGGATCAAAGTGTAATTTTATCGTTACTAATTTAAAATTTTTAAAAAATTTAAGAATTTAAATAATAATTTTACATTTTAAAAAACTGAGACTTTATCAATTTCCTAAATTTGCCTTTGTCCATATTTAACGGTTTGCTTTGAGTGAATGAAAGAGTCTTATATGAAAAAAAATTAATAAACCCAAATGGATTATTTCAGTTGAAAATTAATATTACAAACTAGCATTAAAAAAAAAAGGCATCAATGAATATAAACCCGATGGAGGAAAGACACATGTGTATAGCATACCATACAATAATACAACATGAACTGTCGTATGTGTATAGCCTCTTGAGGGTTTAATATGGGGCTGTTGGGAATGATAATGATTGCTTAGCCAATATTGGAGTCTTTCCACTTATAGAAAGATTCCTTTTCTTCATTAAAATAATATTATACAAATTCGGTATGTTTCTTACCCTTTTATTCGATAAAAGTATTTATTATTATTTTTTGTATACGTGCATTATTTGTTTACTTTCTATTTTCTTTTAACTTTATTATATTTTAATACATCTTTATTATTAGCCGTATTTGTACAATTGATATAAGATAGGTAATTAATAATTAGTGATTAAGAAAAATGAAGTATTTGTTTAGTGAATTAATTCAATGAATGTTTAATTATGTTGGTAATTGCTATAAATTTAATTTAATGATTAGTATCATTTCAAAATAGTAAAATTCATAGATTAATAAAGGGTAAATGATATTCTCTCATCAACATTATATAACATTGCGTGATATATGAAAAATAATGTGGCTATGAATAATTTGTCTTGGAGATAAATGATTTCATTACTATTTGTTAGCAATTGATTTTTTAGGGGAAAAGACATAATGGTTACCATGAGATAAAATAAGTCATTGATAAATCTCATTTTTAGAGTTGTTTTAGTATAATTTTTATAGTGTTTTAGGAGGTAATTTTAGCATTTAGATTAGTTTTTTGTGCATTTATAGTTTTTCAAATTAATTATGTTTTGTTTGAATTTTGTTTTATTTTTTATCAATTTTAGAGTTAGTGCAAATTTACATACTATTTTCCTTTCTACATTGTATGTTCCCAATGAAGAACAGAAGGCTTGGAGCATCGAGTAAAAAATAGTGAAGAGAATTCTTTTGCTCCACTTGATTTCAATGTGGTGGAGCACAATCTTCGTTTCAAAATTTTCAAACAAAAAGCAGTCCACTCCACCACAATTCTGCATCCAGTGGAGTTGAATGATTAAAACCTTAAAAATAAGGACTGACAAGATTTAAGAAAAATAGAAGGGAAAAAAGGGGAATCAACTTGGAGGCTAAGAAACAATTCTCTCACACCAAAGAAACTTCAAACTTGCAAAGAAAAAAAGAAAAAAAGATCTGGAGCATTCGACATTAATTTGAAAATTATTTTTATCTCTAGATTATTTCTTTTTACTCTTTCTCAATACAAGTTTGTTATGAATTTCTTCTTGTGATGTTTTCTCAAATCAACATGAACTAAGTTGTGTTTTCTTGGAACGATGATAAACCAAGTTGCATTGATTCAATACTATTGATTTGTCTTGGAAGAGAAAATTAAGGTTTAAATCTTGACTATATAGATTAGGATTAACAATTAAGGTTGAAATTTTGACTAAATAGATTAGGATTAACTTCAGTAGTGCTAGTGAACGAGTTAATTTGCGGCTAGGATAGGAATATATCTGATGCTCTAATCAACCCAATAGGTTTGGTCGTAGTGACTTTGCCCTACTTATCTAGCATAGAAATATAACTAGTGGATAATGTAGATTAAGTTAGCTAGATACTGAAAGGTTCTAGTTAATGCCATTAAATCTTAGGTCCGTAATTGCATAAGTTGAACAATTGAACAAGAGATAATTGATTAATTAGAATAGGTGAAGTTAAAGTTCCAAAATCTTAAAATTGATTGAAAACCTTATATTAATTGTTTTAGTTTAATAGAATTTTCATAATTTCCTTAGTTTAATTTTAGTAGTAATTAAAATTTATTTTCTTGATTCAGATTAGATAAAATTGAATAGTTGGTATTTAACAACTTAGAATTTGGTCCTCGTGGAAGCGATATCTTCTTAACACTTTATTACTTGATTTGACATGTTCGCTTGTGTTACAAATTTCCACACATTAGTCATATTGGGAGAATATATTTATCCCAAAGAGATTAAGAATATCTTATAAGGGTAACACACTTGTAATGATCCGGTTTCAAGTGGTGTAAAAAAATACAATTTTGGGACTCCATTTCCATAAACTGAGCCCGTAATTATTTAATAAAGATATTTATGGAGTTATTAATAGGTGAATTTAATTTTGGATACATAATTTAGCCGAATTAGTGATTAATTAAGGTTTAGGGGTTAAATTGTAAAGTCCAATCGCTATAGATTTTTAATTAGGAAATAGCTTGAGGACTTAAATTGCAATTAACCAAAGGTCCTAAATAGCAATTAGACCATGTATAAGCATTAGAAGTGGATGGTATAATCATGTTATTATTAATTCTATTAAATTAAGAATTATATAATTGAACTAAGGTTAATTAATTAATTAAGCAAACAAATTATGATTTATTAGTGAAATTTGGTGGGGAGAAAGAGAAAACATATCTTCCGTAACTGAATAAAAAAAAAAAGAAGGGGACACCATTTTTCATAAGGTTTAAGCTTTTAGCTTCAAAATTCAAGTAAGTCCTTAGTTATTTTGTTGTATTTTTTTATGTTTTTGAGGTCATAAGAGCTTGATTTAGCTAGTTCATGTACCAATTTGTAAAAATTTTAAAGTTTAAAAAGTTTCTATTCTTAAAATTGAAAGTTTTAGGTGTTAAATTGATAGAAATTAAGCTTAGTTTAAGAAAATAACTAAATTATAAAGCTTAATTGATAATTTTGCGTATTAGGGACCAAACTAAATAAAATGTAAAATTGATAGTAGGAATAAGAAATAGGAGGTCCTTAATGGATAATAGTGAAATCGGATTTTTATCCAAAGGTATAGATTGAAGGTTATGTTAGCCCTAGTTTTAGGGACTAAATTGAATAAATTAAAATTTTTATATAAATTGAAAATTTATTGGGAATTGGTCGATTATTGATAGTTCTATATGTTTTATGTTAATTCGAAACTAACATTGGCACGGATTAGTCGAGAGGGAAAGGAAAATCCAAAGTCGTCGACGAGTAGCTTAAACAATTTATATTTCTATGATTCGGAAACTATTTATTTTCCACATATGCATGTCATTTTGCATTATATGGAGTTCAAGGTGAGTTACTGGTAATTACTTGAGTTGATTGATGTATTTGAGATCGATTTCTGAGACAAGGACTAAATTGAATAAAATACAAGTTTTATGATTTATTGGATATATGATAATTGGCATGAAATTGTATTGAAACATATTCTATATGCTTTGAAATTATACAATGTTGTGATTGATGAATTTTAAATTCAACTATATGTACTGAATTAGAAGTTTAATACCCTATTAGTTGTTTAGACCGAGTCAGATATAGTTGGCACGTCATGGGGTCAGAGTATCCATTGAAAATCATTTTTTCCGGGAAATTTGGGGTGGTAGATTGTATTTGTAATTCATCATGGTCGAGCAACCTGAGGTGACAGAATAATCAGTTTGTGAAAGTCGTCATGGTTAGGCAATCCAAAATGGTAATATGTTCTTGATAGCGTTATCATTGTCGAGCAACCCAGAGTGATGAATTTGTGTATCCGATCTAACTCTGTGTTAGTTCATAGGTTTATAAATGAATGAACTACTTGATTAATATGTAGAGTAATATATATGAAATGGAAATACAATAAGTGAAATGAATTGAAAATGAACCCTAAGTGCCAATCGTGCATTAACGAGGCAATAAGCTCAGAAGCGATATAAAATGTGGTATGAAATGAGAACTATGTGTATATATATGTATGCTAAAGATGAAAAATGATGAATATAATTGTAATTAGATATAGTGATTCAATTGAATTAAATAGTTTATGGAATTGCTAAGAAATTTTTAAATTGTATGCAAATCTAATGAGTTAGTAAATGAAACTAGTTATATACTAGCCTTGTGAAAATGAAAGTGTTTTACATGGAATTGTAAGGAATTAGACTATAAATATGTACATGTAACATCCCTAACCCGTATCCATCGCTGGAACAGGGTTATGGAGCATTACTAGAGTTTATAGATCAAACAAACAGAAATTTCAAACATCTTATATCATATAATATTCATGTCAAAAATCAAATCAAAACCATACATTATCCCTTAATCGAGCCCTCGAAGCCCAAAATAAGCATTAGAAACATGTCAAGACTAAATCAGAAACTCAAAGAATTCAAAAAATAAAGAAAAGTTTCAAAGACTACACGGGCGTGTCTCTTGACCATGTGAGTTACACAGCCTGGCCACACTTAATTCTACATTCTGACTTCAATTTGGAATTGAATAGAATTATTTTCTTTTTCTTTCAATTTGGTGTGAGCATACTACTATTTTCATTTACATTTCCTTTTTTTTACAAAATTGGTCTAATTGCCTTCCAAGTACCTTTCTTTCCCATTCTTCACCATCATCATCAAATCACCTTTCAAAGTCTACAAAGCATGAATAATTTCATGCTTCACTAAATTTCATCTTAGCTTTAGGCCGGTGTTCTTTTTGGTTGAGAATCGTGAGATACGTATTCGTGCTAAAAATCCTCCCAATCGATATTCATTTTTTCTTAAGTATCAAGATAGACAACTCATCCCTTAAAGTTAAACTTGATTTCAAGTCAAAGTGCAAGTTGGGTTGGAGTCGTGTTTGTTGACAGTTAGAGAAACGAGTCGGCCATGCTATACTCGAATCTCTGGGAACAAATCAAGTAAGAAGTGGTCAAGTTTAAATGATCCACGTTGTTGAGGCCGTTGATTTGAGTTGGGCTCTTCAGAGCACAAGGCTGCCTGAATATTGAATCGAGAAAACGTGTATCTCGGTTATATAATTGGTGAGGGTTGGTTTGCAGGTCGTATTGGGACCAGCTACGGCAGGAAGAATTGGTGGTTAGGACATTCTTAACTGCTATAACCAGCTTATCATGTGGAGGAGAAGATTAATTTTCTAGGATAGATTTTTAATATGGAATCTACTGAGTTTAGGGCTAAGGCTTATTATCTTTGATTACAAAATTCAGATTTAATTTCCAATTTATTTAATTATTTATTTATATTGTTTCAATTATTTAGTTTCTAAACATTTCAAAACTCCCCTGATTTATTTGTTTATTTTTCAACAGGTTCGTTTGGAGTCGTGGGCACGACTTTTGCCATGACTTTCGACATGACAAATTCTGATCACAAGTTAAACACGGAAGTTGATTATAACATCCAATCCTTATGGACTCGACCCTACTACCACTCTTTACTACTACTTAGAGTTATTTTGTAGGAATTATTTTTGGTGGTTTTGACGCCCATCAAATTTTGGCGCCATTGCCGGGGATTGGAGATTTTTTTTTAATTTTTTTTTGTTTACCTTATGACCAGATCAGAACCGGGAGCTCTAGAGTTTGAACTAGAAATTGAGAAATTGGCCTGACAATTGCATAAAGAAGCCATTCGACGTGGTAAACGGGAAAATCATAGATTCGAAACCATATCATACACCGAGGAATTTTTCTCATTCGACGAACCAAACGAGATGGCCGAACAGATGATACGCCAGCTCGCAGTAGCATCTGATGAACAACAACCCTTATGTATAACCTATCCGGTAGGAGGAACACCGTTTGAGTTAAAGTTGGGTTTTATTCATTTACTACCCATTTTCCATGGATTACAGAACGAAAATTTGCATGCCCACCTTAAAGAGTTCCATATGGTGTGCATAAGCATGAAGCCTCAGAGAGTAACTGAAGACCAAATCAAAACTTAGGGAGTAACCGAAGGCCAAATCAAACTTCGTGATTATCCTTTCTCATTAGCCTACTCTACTAAAGAGTGGTTATTTTATTTACCTTAGGGATCTATCAACACATGGTCTGACATGTCACGTTTGTTTCTTGACAGGTTCTTCCCTGCAGCTCGAGCGACCAAACTAAGGAGGGACATCGTAGGAATCCATCAGAAGGAGGCTGAATCGCTCTATGATTACTGGGAGCGATACAAAAATTTGTGTGCAAGTTACCCACAACATGGACTGACTGAATAGACACTCTTGTAGTATTTCTATAAGGGTTTGCTCCTGATAGAAATGAAAATGATAGATGCTGCAATTGGAGGGGCACTTGTTAACATGACTCCTCAGGGAGCACAAGAGTTTATATTAACAATGGCTGCTAACTCTTAACAATTTCGACCAATTACAGAACCCACGAGACAGGTTCATAGGTTAAGTTCTCTATCTCTAAAAGGTAAAATTGATAGGCTGACTAACGTTGTTCAAACTTTGCTTATAGATAAAACAGGCCCAACACTGTTGTACGGAATTTACACTAAGCCAGACCACCGAACAGACTTATGTCCAATTTTACATGTAGATTTGACACAACAAGCACATGTTGTCAGGAACTTTCCAGGACCGCTCCAAAGGCAATAGGACCCTTACTCAAACTCATATAATGTGGGGTGGAAGGATCACTCAAATCTAAGTTATGGGTCAAATCCTCAGTTCAATCAATCTTACCAACAAAGGTTGCCTCCAAATCAACAATTTCCACCTCAAAGTCATCTTTGGAAGCCATAGTGGAAAGGCAAGCTAATAGTACTAAGAAGTTTCAGCTAAAAACTGAAATGCATTTACAGGAGTTAGATAAGTAAGTGAGCAAGCTTACGCTCACGGTTAGTCGTTTGGAGTCCTAAGGTAAGTTGTCGTCCCAAACTGAGCGTAATCCTCGACACAATGTAAGTGCTATAATATTGAAGAGTAGGAATGTTTTGGAGCCCGTACCTGGTACGAGTCGTGCCCACGACATTGGTTGAAATAAGAAGAAACTTGATACAAAGGCTCTAGTAGAGTCAACACCACAAAAATAATTTGCAGCACCACCTCCACTTTCTAGAAGACTTGTCCAATGCAAGAAGGAGCGAGAAGAGAAGGAAATCCTTAACACCTTCCAAAAGGTAGAAATCAACATACCTCTTCTTGATGCGATTAAACAAATTCCACGGTATGCAAAATTCTTAAAATAATTATGCATAAGTAAGAGGAAGCTCTTGAGCAATGAAAAGGTGAGTGTTGGAGAAAATGTCTCAGCCATTTCACAAAGGAAAATACCATCTAAATGTAAGGACCAAGGTATGTTTTCCATATCTTGCAAAATAGGTAGTGTCTGTATTAAAAAGCCATGTGTGACTTAGGCACATCAATTAATGTTATGCCTTTGTCAATTTATAAACTACTTAATGCGAGTCCTTTGAAAGAAACATGTGTAATTATTCAGCTTGCAGATAGATCTGTAGTGCATTTAGAAGGAGTGCTGGAAGACGTTCTTGTTAAGGTAAACAAACTGATATTTCCTACAGACTTCTACATCATCAACATAAAGGATGACAACTTTGTCAATTCTTCTAAGATACTTCTTGGAAGACCATTCTTAAGTACCGCTTGAACAAAAATTGATGTTTGGAGTGGAATACTCACTACGGAATTTGATGGTGAAGTGGTTAGGTTTACTGTTTATGAGGATATGGGACATCCCAATGATAAGTTACAAATCATACCTTGTAGGAATGTAGATCTCGATGTTAAGCAAGAGGAATTATCGATGATCCGAAAACCAATATGTGAAGCTGTCATGAAAGCCTCGAAATTAGATCTGATATTATTTTTAGAACGTACAAGGATTCCGACAGAGAAAAATGCAAAGTTGAATGGAGAAGCTTAAAGACACCTCGTGTAACACCCCTAACCCTTATTCGTCGCTGAGCTAGGGTTAAGAGGCATCACCAGACATTTTAGAACATTTATCAATCATTCCACAACTTTAATCATACATCATCATATCATGGAAATTCATACACATAAAGTCCCTTTAGAAGGTCTACGAAACATTAAATATGCTTTAGGAAGGGGTCAGGACTAAACCAAGTACATACAAAATTTTTCGAAACTAAACAAATTTTCTAATTTACAAAGGTCACACGCCCGTGTGAACAGGCCGTGTGCCTCACACGGCATTAGACACGCTCATGTGTCTAGGCCATGGCAAAGCAGGGCATACATACACTGCCGTGGTCGAAACTGACTTGGGTCACACGGCTAACCACATGCTTATGTGTGTTTAGGTCGTGCTCAATACTGACTTTAAATTGTAGGACTACCCCAAGGGACACACGGCCGTGCAACATGACTGTGTGTCGTACACGCCGGTGTTTATACTGATGTGGCCAAAAAGAGGCCATTTGAAAAGCAAAATTGCCACCCATTTTGGGTCATCCCTACAAGCATAAAACCAAGCACATTTTGTAATACCCCTCACCCATACCCGATGCCAGGATAGGGTTTGAGGCATTACTAGGACTTTAAATTCTGAAACGTACCAAATTGAGTCACCAAGTTTTACTCAAATTTTAAGCTTTTCATCCATGAACAACTCGTCCCTTATATAGGCCTTTGAGGCTTATAACATATCTAGAGGTTGTGCAGGACAAATTCGGGTACGTTCGATAAACCTTGGGCTCCTTAGGAAATTTTTCCTTATTATAAAGTGTCACACGCCCATGTAGGTGGGTCGTGTAGACTCACATGCTCGTGTGACTTAAGGCACACCCATGCTCTTCAGCCATGGGCAACACTAACTTATCAACATGGCCACGGCACACACCCGTGCTGCCTGTCTGTGGACGACACTGTCTTTTTAACACAGCCATAGTGCACGCTCGTGTAGCCTACCCGTGTACAACTTTGAGAAAAAATTGTAAGTGCAGGGGACACACGGCCATAGAACACGCCCATGGGAGGGAACCGTGTGTCACAAACAGCCTAGACACATGCCCATGTGTCTAACCATGTGGACTTTAATAGGCTATTTTCCAAGCCTTTAGTCACCCCTTTCTATTACTTGTGCTTAGTGGTTACCAAATTCAAACTAAAACACAATTATACACTTATAAAAAAAATCTTGATTAAACTAGATGTATGGAAACCTCATATCATTGGTTTCATACATGATAAGTTATTTCCCACTTAGTGTTTATGGGTTCTCATGTCACTTTAATTCATCCGAAATTGGCTCGTTCATGTGACTCATTGCCAATTGGTAACGACCCATCACTTGTAAATAAAACCATGCATAAATTCGTAGGTCATAGCCTACTTCAATTAAGCCAATTTTTGTGGCCGTATACAAAGAGATAAACATATTCTTACATGCCTTCATTTGGCAAATCAAATAACACATGTAACAAAATACTTGATCGCGTGATTTTGTTATAGGTTTTAAATATTTATAATTAATCATTCTTGAAACTAACTATTATCGCGGTGTAGACAAGTGTACCTATCGAACAGTAGTATAGTTTTAGCAAGACCGGATTGTCGAACCCAAGAGAACTAAAAGTACTAGTAATGACTATCTTTTATTATCTAGCCTAAGAATAAAGAGGTTTTTATTTTAACTAACTAATTATCTAAACTAAGAATTCACAGAGAATGGAATTGGGGAATTACTTTTGGGAAAATTGATTGAATTAAAACAATACCTAAGGAAAAATCCACCTAGATTGTACTTGTTATTCTTGCTCCGAATCGGACGATTTATTCATTTAACTTGCTCCGTAAAGATCCCTAAGTTTGTTATTATCCCTATTCAAGACTAATAACGTCTAATCCCTAGATTGAATAATTGAGACTTTTCTCTAATTAACACCTTAGGGTTGCATTAACTTGATCTATGGATCCCCTTATTAGGTTTCACCCTAATCCGGCAAAATCTTGTCACCCTATGTCTAGGCGCCCAAACAACTTCGCTTAATTATGACAAATGTACTCTTAGACAGGGTCTATTCCTCCTCTGAATAAGAGATTATCTTGAATCAGTATCCTGGGATATCAAAACAGAATTAAGAACACAAATTAAGAACAAGTTAAATATTTATCATACAATTCAGAAAATAATAACAAGATTCGTCTTAGGTTTCATTCCCCTTAGGTATTTAGGGGATTTAGTTCATAACTAAAAAGGAAAACATCTCAGAACATAAAGAAAACCCAAAACTCCTGAAGGGAAATTAAGGAGAGATATTCAGTCTTGATGGTGAATCTGGCTTCGGAGATGGATTAATCGGCTTCCTTGGAGTAATTCCTTACTCCCTATTCTATGCCTCCCTTTTCTTCCTCCTCTAAGGTGTATTTATAGGCTTTGGAATGCCTAAGAGCCCTTAAAATTAGCCTTTTCCGAATTGGACTCAACTTGGGCTCAGCAGGGACACGCCCATGTAACACACCAGTGTGCGATTACTTCAGGCCGTGCTCGAGCCTGCCAAATTGACATGGCTGTGTGGTATGCTCGTGTAAGGAGGTTCAGGCCATGTTGATTTCATACTTTGGCCCATTTCTCGTTCCTTTCGCTCTCCTATGCTCTCCTAAGTATAAAACATGAAATTAAAGCATTAGGAGCATTGAATTCACCAATTCTAATAGGAAATCATCCATAGAATGCATTAAACGTAGGGTAAGAATATGTATAAATTACGGTTTATCAATACTCAAAAATACTATACATGGCATTGAACAAAACAAACAAAGTCTTTATACCAAAGCTTGTTTAGTTGATAGTGTGTTGGCTCTCCAATCGTCTTCCAATCCTTTCGAGTCCTCGAGCTCTGTAAGACAGGGAAAAAGAGAGGGGTAAGCATTTACATGCTTGGCAAGCTCGAATAACAGGAAAGTAAACTTACCGAGTAATTAGCATACATCCATATTTAAATCATGAAATCATCAATTATGAAACGATTCCCTATCACATGCACTCAATCAATGAGTTAGTTACGTAACAAAGCATCATGTAATTTATATAGATGAGCTCATCACTCATCATCTTATTGACATACATCATATTAATCCTATTGAGTTTCTAGGAAATCTCGATGGAATACCCATTATTCGTCAATTTTTACGAATGATCATTTCACATATATGTACTCCTGCGAACCTCACATCTTATGGCAGGATTACCAGTCCAGGCTAAATCCCCCATATCATGAAGCCATAAGGTGATGTCAGGATTACCAGTCCAAGCTAAATCCCTTATAACGACAAACACCCTTAATGAGCTCGGATCTGAATTACCAGTCTAGGCTAAACTCAGACCCTAATCGGATTACATATTCTTTGGGACACTTGATCATTCAAGGAACACCTGTCCGGGTTAGATCCTTTTCATACTTGAGATCACGGATTACCCGTCCAGGATAAATCCTTACTGCAACTGATCGCATGATTCGTAACAAGTAATAAATATTTATAATGAAGATCAAACCTAGACTAACTATTATCACGACAAAAAGGCAAGCGCACCTATCGAACAATAGTATAGTAATGGCAAGACCGGGATATCGTACCCAAGAAAACCAAAAGTACTAGTAATAACTATCTTTTTTATTATTTAACCTAGAAATAAATAGGGGTTGTTTATTAAACTAATTAACTAACTAAACTAAAGCAAAAAGAAAATTTGGAAAAAGACTTGAAGAAAAGTAATTGATAAAGACGACACCCAAGGAGAAATCCACCTAGATTTCACTTGTTATCTGACTCTGAACCAGACGATTTATTCACTTGACTTAATCCGTGAGACTCCCTAACCTATATTATTATCTCTTTCGAGACTATAACACCTAACCCTCAGTTGAATTAATCAAAATTTCTTTCTTAATTAAAACCCCTAGGGAAGCAGTAAATCGATCTATGGACTCCCATATTAGGTTTCACCCTAATTCGACTAAATCTCGTAACCCTATTTCTAGGCATTCGGTCAACTCTACTTAATTATGCCAAATTTACTCTTAGACAGAGACTTTTGCTCCTCTGCATAAGCACATCAAATCATGAATTAATACCCGAAATATTAACTCAAGCATTAAGAACACATAATTAATAACAAATCAAGTATTTATCATACAGTTCAGATAATAATAACAAGATCCATCATAGGTTTCAACCCCATTAGGTATCTAAGGGGTTTAGTTCATAATAAAATAAAAGTACATCTCAAAAGTATGAAAATAAAAAAACATAAAGAAAACTCTAAAACCCCTGAAGGAATTCTGAGAGAGATCTTAAGTCTTGGAGTAGCTCCTGCTTTTGGGATGGATCGTCTGGCTTCCTTCAAGTAATTCCCGACGTGTGGTTCTGTACTCCAGAAAAGTTCTAGAGGAGAGCCCCCTTTTCTAAGTCATACTTAAGGTGTTTATATAGGCTTTGGGTTGGCTTTCTTCTTCCCTAAGTATCCTTTTCCGTGTAAAATACAACTCTTTGAAAAAGGGACACACCCGTGTGCCACGACCGTGTGACGTGTTTGCCAGGCCGTGTTCGATCCGCTAAATTGCACACAGCTGTGTGGGTCAATGGCCAGGCCATGTGAATCATGAAAGCCTTGGTCGACACCCTCGAAAGACACGGGCGTGTGAGAAGCCCGTGTGGCAAGGCTTAGGCCATGTGATCTTCTTGATTTGGTCCGTTTTGTCCCTTTTTGGCTAGTTTTTGGCTCATTTTTGGCTCCTTTTGACTCTTGGTTCTCTCCTGAGTACAAAACATGAAATAACCGGATTAAGAGCACCAAAATCCACAAATCTAGTGATAAGCATCCATAAATATGCTAAGTATTTTGGGTAAAAATATGTATAATTTGGCGTTTATCGAATACCCCCACACTTAAGCATTTGCTTGTCCTCAAGCAAAACTCTCATTTACTGCTAGAATTCATTCCTTTCAATCACATAATCATTACTGATAATGTTAAAAACTATTTCTCGAAAAATCATACAGTGAGAATTCAACTATAGGGGCATTAAACGCCTCAAACAATGTAGATCTAATATTTTGATAATAAAATTATAGGTAATCTCCTTCCTCTAAGTAATTAACTTTAGTCCTAAATATACAAGAGATGACATCCTCACTAAGGATTCACTCAAATCACTCAAATTGTTTAAGGTTTAAGATTAAGCACTCGATTGTCTAACATGAGAAGTTATTACTATAAGCTTGCATGAAAATCAAATCTCCACCACTTGTAAATGATATGATACACAAATCAAAAGGTCTTTGCATGGTTGTAACAGGGTTTAGGTTACAGGTATGGATACAAGCTGAAGAGACAAAGGTTAGAATCAAGATAATTTCAATATATTACCCCACTATCAAAAACTTAATTACTGAATCACAAACAAATATCTAGAACTATATTACATGAGCTCATGACAACTTTAGCTTGCTGAGGATTACAATAATAATACTGAGTGTTTTTTTTTAAAAACAAATCAAGTCAATACAATATAGAAATCATACTTCATGATTTAGTAACAAAAAATGGTGAACATAGTGAGATAACAATATTAAATTTAATCTCGATAAAAAAGGGTAAATTAATTAAGAGGATTTCAACATAATGGGTTAATGATGAAGGTTAATAAAAAAAAAAGGTTAGTAGGCTCAAAGGGGGTTCACTAAGGGTTTAATTATGTGGGAAGGCTTTTTATGGAGTAAGTGAGTTAAATCCTAAGTGCCTTTATCATCCCAGTATATCAAATCATACGTGTGATCTCGACATGTATAATTGAAGCAAGTTCTAGAATAACAGTTCAATGTTAACACACTCAAACCACAAAAGAAGTGAGCAAAAAAGAAAGCTATATGCTCAAAAGGCTCAAAAATCTCACCAAAAATTTCGGTTTTAGATGTCATTCCTGTATACTTAAGATTTCAAGATAATACCTCAATTTAGGAAAAAAATCTAAAAAATTTTAGTTCTCAAAATATCAACTTATCATGCTCGATTCTCTAATGTCCTATAATCAAATAATCATGCATAATTCCCATGGTCTAATTCATGACATATCAACAATAATTATAGATTACTCAGAATTCATTCGATCAATATTATGAGAAAATCACTTAAGCACAAGACCAAATTCAGGGATTTGAGAATAATGCAAAAAGTTAGGCATCATGTTCATGTTCACCCCCCACACATAAGATGTACATTGTCCTCAATGTACAAAGATAGACTATTCAAAATAAAGAAAATCATAAGAGGGAAGGAGGTGAAACTCCCTGTTAGATGGATGCGGAGCTTGATTTTGAGGTTGGAGTGTTTGGCGAAAGTAGTAGCTGCCACTGTTCTTGGCTAGATGAAGAAATTCGGTCGTTGAACATGGCACTCATTGGGTATTGTTCCCTACTTGTTTCCTCATTCTGTAAAATATTCCTAGCAGCTTTGCTTGGAAGTCTGTAGAATCATGAAGAGCTTATTAAGAATTGGTGTGGAAGAGAGCGTAGTGCGATTACTTGTTAGAAATACCAGAAAAATAAAGAAAGTAAAATTTACTAATATAGATATGTCTTTCAAAAGAAAATAATAAAATTGAAATGAAAATAAAAATAAAAATAAAAATAAAAAATAAAATTGAGATTTCAGCTAGGGTTTTGAAAAGAAGAAGAAAATGAACAGTGATTTACTTTTATAGGGAAGGTGCACACGGCCTAGGGCCACTCCAATGTACTCTGAAGGTGAGCCCGTGTTTTTTGAATTTTGCAATTTAGGTCATGCCCGGCTACTACCCCACGCCCGTATGTCTTGGGCGTGTGTGGCACACGACCATGTCGTACGGCCGTGCCTAGATTTGTTCGCTTTTCCCAAGCCCGTGTGTTAAGGTACCAAGCCCGTGTATTATTGTCCACTGTTTAACGGCACGGGCGTGTCTCACGCCCGTGTCAAAGAAACAGAATCGGGCCTTGCCCCTGGCATGCTCGTGTTGTTCCATTCCCACGCCCATGTTAATCCTATCAAGTTCACCCACGGCTGTGTCGCACGGCTATGGGGATGTATCGCATCCCGTGTTTTGGGGAAATTATGTCCTGCTTCCACACGGCTGTGTCTCTTCCCCTGTTTGGCCACGGCTTTAGGCACGCCTGTGTGCCTAGCTGTGTGGGTTGAAAAACTTTGCAATTCAAAGATAAAGCTAATGATTTAAACTGCTAGAAATTAAAAATAAAGAAATCAGAATATGTTAGTGCTCGGGTTGCCTCCCGAGAAGCACTTATTTATAGTCTAAGCTCGACTTACCTCTCTAGTGAATGGTTAGGGTGGTTCTAGGAGTTTATACTCCTCATTCCTACTATCAACCTCATCAAAATAGGGTTTTAATCGAGTGTTGTTTACCTTAAAAGTGCCAAACTTTGGATGACTCACCTCCACCGTACCGAGTGGAAAAATACTGAGTACTGTAAGAGGGATTTCCTCATTCAATGTGGTAGTGACAATATGGGGATCTGCGGCATCTAGTAAGACTTTAGCTCCAACCTTAAGTTGATTAGGAGTGATATCGGGCTTGTTTTGGCGTAGTTTCAGTTTATCATGTGTTCTCGGTTTGTGTGCTCGCCATTTGTCTAGCTCCTCTATCCGTAGCCTTCGTTCTTCATGAATGTGTCCTCTATCATCCTTGGAACATGGCTCGTGACCTTCTTTGAAGCTTAATTTCTGGAAAGTCATATTGTCAATTTTAGTAGATTGGTGTGGACTATTACCTTCAATGTTCGATGTGATGCCAGAATTGCAAGCTTGAAGGGTGATCATTTCGTCTCCCACACGAAGTGTAAGCTCACCTTTGCCAACATCAATAATTGTTTTAGCAGTTGCTAAAAAGGGCTTCCCTAAAATCAAAGGGGTGTTATTATCCTCCTCTATGTCTAGAACATCGAAATCAACGGGAAATATGAACTTATCTACTTTCACGAGTATATCTTCAATAATACCCCTAGGGAATCTTATATTTTTATCTGCTAATTGAGTGCTCATCCTAGTTTGTTTAGGTTTCCTAAGACCTAGTTGCTTAAACATTTTGTAAGGAATAACATTAATACTAGCCATTAAATCAGCTAATGCATGACTTATATCTAAACTACCAATTAAACAAGGAATTGTAAAACTCCCTCGATCTTTCAATTTTTGGGGTAGCTTATTCTGTAGAATAGTTGAGCAGACTGCATTTAGCTCCATATGTGATGCTTCATCCAACTTCCGCTTATTTACTAAAAGCTCTTTTAAAAATTTCATTGCATTTGGCATCTGCGAAAAAGCTTCAATAAATGGTAAGTTAATATGTAATTTTTTCAAAAGTTTAAGGAATTTACCGAATTGTTCGTCTGAACGGTCTTTCCTTGTCATAGGGTATGGGACACGAGGTTTATATTCGATAGTCACTGGTTTGTTTGTATTTTGATCTACCTCATCTCTCCCTTTGTTTACCACTGTTTCTTGCCTTGGTTCTGGTTCAGGCTCAACGACTCCTTCGTCATCTTGAGTACTAATTGCGTTGAGGTGTTCCCTTGGGTTAGGTTCAGTATTACTTGGTAAGCTACCTTGTGGTCATTCAGAGATTAGTTTGGATAGCTGGCCTATCTAAGTTTCGAGCCCTTGGATCGATGCTTGTTGATTCTTAAGTGTTGTCTTGGTATTTTGGAAATGGGTTTCTAATACCGAGATGAATTTAGAGAGCATCTCTTCAAGGTTCGGTTTCTACTCTTGTTGATAAGGTGGCTGTTGAAAACCCTGAGGATTTTGTGGCTTTTGATTCCCTTGACCACCCCAGAAGAAATTTGGGTGGTTCCTCCAACCTGCATTATAAGTATTACTGTATGGGTTATTTTGAGATATAAAGTTATTATTATCCATATAGTTGACTTGTTCCTCTTCGGTTGGAGTGTTGAAGGATTGATATTCTGTATGCACACCTCTTCCACTTGAGTCACACCTCATTACTGGATGTACCTGCGTAGAACCAAGTAAACCATCAATTATTTTATTGAGAAGTTCTACCTGATTAGAGAGCATGGTGACTGAGTCGATGTTATAAACGTCGGCTGTTTTTGCTGGCTTTGTCCTCATAACTTGCCACTGATAGTTATTCAGTGACATCTCCTCTATAAACTCGTAGGCATCTTTTGGTGTTTTATTGTTGACGGTTCCGCTAGTAGCTACGTCAACCATTTGTCAAGTCGAGGGATTCAAATCATTGTGAAATGTTTGTACTTGCAGCCAAAGCGGTAACCCATGGTGAGGGCACCTTCTCGATAAATCCTTGTATCTCTCCCATGCACCATAAAGTGTTTCTAAATCATCTGCACAAAAGAAGAGATATCATTACGTAATTTAGCCATTTTAGCCGGTAGAAAATATTTTAGTAAAAATTTCTCGGTCATTTGTTCCCAAATAGTAATTGACCCTCGTGGTAATGAGTTCAACCACTGTTTAGCTTTGTTCCTCAATGAAAAAGGAAATAACCGAAGGCGAATGGCATCATCAGAAATGCCATTGATTTTGAATGTATCGCAAAATTTCAGGAATTTGCTAAGTGAGCGTTGGGATCTTCATCTTGCAAACCATCAAACTGAACAAACTGCTGTATCATCTAAATAGTGTTAGGTTTTAATTCAAAAGTATTTGCAGCTACAGCAGGTCTAACTATGCTGGATTCAGTTCCTGTTAGAAAAGGTTTATCATAATCGTACATAGTACGTGGAGCAGGATTTTGATTAGCTGCAATTGCAGGAGGTAGCTGATTGCCTTGGTTTTCAGCCATCTCGTCGGCTGGGAGTTGAGTATCGTCTTCTTGCTTGTTCTCCGTGTATCGTAAGCTGCTCCTTATTTCTCTTTGATTTCTACGAACTGTACGATCGATTTCTTCGTCAAAAAGTAATGGTCCCAACGGGTTTCTTCTAGTCATAAACTATAAAAACCTGCCAAGAGAAAGAAAAAGTAAATTAATAAATAATAATAATAAATTAAATTGCAAGAAAAATAAATGGCTAAAGTAATAAAAATTTAGTGTTCCTAATATTTTAGTTCCCCGGCAACGACGCCAAAAACTTGATCGCGTGATTCGTAACAAGTAATAAATATTTATAATGAAGATCAAACCTAGACTAACTATTATCACGACGAAAAGGCAAGCGCACCTATCAAACAATAGTTTAGTAATGGCAAGACCGGGATATCGTACCCAAGGGAACCAAAAGTACTAGTAATAACTATTTTATTATTATTTAACCTAGAAATAAGAGGGGTTGTTTATTAAACTAATTAACTAACTAAACTAAAGCAAAAAGAAAATTTGGAAAAAGACTTGAAGAAAAGTAATTGATAAAGACGACACCTAATGAGGAATCCACCTAGATTTCACTTGTTATCTGACTCTGAACTAGACGATTTATTCACTCGACTTGATCCATGAGACTCCTTAACCTATATTATTATCTCTTTTGAGACTAATAACACCTAACCATCAGTTGAATTAATCGAAATTTATTTCATAATTAAAACCCCTAGGGAAGCAGTAAATCGATCTATGGACTCCCATATTAGGTTTCACCCTAATTTGGTAAAATCTCGTAACCCTATTTCTAGGCGTTCGATCAACTCCGCTTAATTATGCCAAATCTACTCTTAGACAGGGACTTTTTGCTCCTCTGCATAAGCACATCAAATCATGAATTAATACCCGGAATATTAACCCAAGCATTAAGAACACATAATTAAGAACAAATCAAGTGTTTATCATACAGTTCAGATAATAATAACAAGATCCATTATAGGTTTCAACCCCCTTAGGTATCTAAGGGGTTTAGTTCATAATAAAATAAGAGTACATCTCAAAAGTATGAAAATAAAAAAACATAAAGAAAACTCTAAAACCCCTGAAGGAATTCTGAGAGAGATCTTCAGTCTTGGAGTAGCTCCGGCTTTTGAGATGGATCGTTTGGCTTCCTTCAAGTAATTCCCAGCGTGTGGTTCTGTACTCCAGAAAAGTTCTGAAGGAGAGCCCCCTTTTCTAAGTCATACTTAGGGTGTTTATATTGGCTTTGGATTGGCTTTCTTCTTCCCTAAGTATCCTTTTCTGTGTAAAATACAACTCTTTTAAAAAGGGACACACCCATGTGCCACGGTCGTGTGACGTGTTTCCCAGGCCGTGTTCGATCCGCTAAATTGCACACGGCCATATGGGTTAATGGCCAGGCCGTATAAATCGTTAAAGCCTTGGTCGACACCCTCGAAAGGCACGGGCGTGTGAGAAGCCCGTGTTGCAAGACTTAGGCCGTGTCATCTTCTCGATTTGGTCTATTTTGTCCCTTTTTGGTTGTTTTTTGGCTCTTTTTGACTCTTCGTGCTCTCTTGAGTACAAAACATGAAATAACCGGATTAAGAGCACCAAAATCCAAAAATCTAGTGATAAACATCCATAAATATGCTAAGTATTTGGGGTAAAAATATGTATAATTTGGCGTATATCAGCAACACATGCAGGATCTCTTTACACATATCAATGAGGGTTTATCCATCGAATTCCCTTTGTCAACCTCATCCAAGACATTTTTTACATGTTACCATCAAATATGCATTTCTATTATATTTGATGCTAATAATAAATGCAATCATCATGCATTCATAAATCATTAAATTATGCATATTAGGGGTTTACTTTAAGTTATCCAAACTTACCTGGTATTCTTTTCAGAGTTATGTTTCGGTTATTCCGAAACCTTGCGTTTACTCGATCGACCTCAGAAATTTGTTCCTCAAGGTATATAACAACAAAATTAACTCATTAATACACTAAATTATACATTTCAAGTTTAATATCTACCCCCCGTCCAAATGACCATTTTGCCCCTAACCTTTCATATTTTTACGATTTAGTCCCTAGGCTCGTGTTATGAAACACATGCACTTTCTATCTTACCCAAGCCTAGCCGAACCCTTTTCCTTCTTATGGTAGCCCACATTTTCCATTATTTTATCATTTCTACCATACATTTACATTTTTTGCAAAATAGTCCCTATAAGGGTTTTTCATGAAAATCAACTAGGAAAAAAATGTTTAATACACATTCATCTTTCATATTCCTCCATAATCTATCAAAATACAAGCAACTCATGCATGGGTAAATTTTTAAACATGAACCTCAGCATGAAATATGGGTAGAAATGGAGAGAGCAAGCTACTGGGATTTCAAAAATACAAAGAGCATGAACAACGGTGCTTAGGAGCACTTACTATTGAGCTTGGAAAGCTTGAAAACCCTAAATATGGAAACCCTTGAAGTTTCGTCCAGACAAGGAAGAGAATGAGCTGATTTTGGTTCATTTTTCCCATTTTATTTCATTAAAATACCAAATGACCAAAATGACCTTAAGCCCTTTCCTTAAAATTTCATCCATGCAAGCCTATTTTTGTCCAAAAACTTAAAATTTGGGCAAATTGCTCTCCAAGACCTTCTAATTCATAACTCAAACCAATTTCATACAAATTGCTTCTAGGATTCAAGTTTTGTAATTTATTCAATTTAGTCCCTAATTTCCAATTGAATACCTTACTCAAAGAATTTCTTCATAAAACTTTAACACAAGTATATACTCATATTCTAGGCCTCATAATAATCATAAAGTAAATATTTTGATGTCGAATTTCTGGTCCCGAAACCACCATTCTGACTGGACCCTATTTCAGAATGTTACATTTCTCCACCCTTACGGACTTTCGTCCTCGAAAGTCTTACCAGGAAACAAATTCAAATATTGACTTCTCATGGTTTCTTCTAGCTCCCATGTAGCCTCTTCTACACCATGTCGATGCCATAAAACTTTTACTAGAGCCACATCTTTATTTCTCAACTGTTTAACTTCATGAGCCAATATCTTAACCGGTTCCTCTTTATAATTCATCCGGTCAAATTTCAATCTTAGTCGGTGAAATTACATGAGAGGGTCTGATCGGTAACTCCTTAACATAGATACATGGAACACGTCATGAATCTTTTCCAGTTCGGGTGGCAACGCCAAATGATAGGCTAACGGTCCAACTCTTTCGGTGATCTCGTACGGTTCAATAAATCGTGGACTCAGTTTACCTTTCCGACCAAATCTCAATACCTTTTTCCATGGAGATACTTTCAAGAATACTCTATCTCCAAATTGAAACTCAATTTCCTTTCTTTTCAGATCAGCATAAGACTTTTTCCTATCTGATGCCGCTTTTAAACAATCCCGTATTGCTTTAACTTTTTCTTCTGGTTCTTTAATCAGATCAACTCCATGAATCTGATTTTCCTTGAGTTCTGTCCAGTACAATGGAGTTCGGCACTTCCTGCCATATAAGGCCTCATAAGGCGCCATCTACAAACTTGTTTGGAAACTATTGTTGTAGGCAAATTCTACCAATGGCAGGTATTTTTCCTAGCTACCCTGAAATTCGAGGATGCAACAACACAACATATCCTCAAGAATTTGAATCATCCGCTCAGACTGGCCATCAATCTGAGGGTGAAAAGCTGTGCTAAAGCTCAACTTTGTACGCAAGGCTTCTTGTAACTTCTTCCAGAATCTCGAAGTGAACCTCGTGTCTCTGTCTGAAATAATCGACAGTGGTACTCCGTGCAATCTTACTATCTCAGAAATGTACAAAGCGGTCAATCTATCAAGAGAATAATTCGTCCTTTCTGGGATGAAATGAGCCGACTTTGTCAATTTGACCACTATAACCCATATGACATCTTTCTTTTCATGCCGTTCCACAAGTACATCTTCTTTAAATCGTTGTACATCTTGGTTCTTCCCGGGTGGACAAATAAACGACTGTTATGTGCTTCTTGCAAAATCTTTCGAATAAGTTCATTGTCTTTGGGTACACAAACCCTATCTCTAAACATTAAACATCCATCAGGACTAATTCAGAAATCTGACTCAACACCAGACTCACATTGAGCTCTTTTTGCTTGCAAGTCATCATCATTAAGCTGAGTATCATGAATTTCCTACAGAAATGTTGGCCTAGCCTCCAGCTTGGCCAGAGTTGAACCATCATCAAGCAATGTCAAATGAGTATCCATGGCTCTCAAAGCATACAGGGATTTTCTACTCAATGCATCGGCGACCACATTCGCCTTTCCTGGGTGATAGTCAATAATCAGATCATAATCCTTAATTAATTCTAGCCATCTCTGATGTCTCAAATTTAATTCTTTCTAAGTCATCAAGTATTTCAAACTCTTGTGGTCTGTGAATATACAACAAGTCTCACCATACAAGTAATGCCTCCAAATTTTCAAGGCAAAAATAATAGAGGCAAGCTCTAGGTCATGGGTTGGATAATTCTTCTTGTGAGGCTTCAATTTCCGTGAAGCATAGGCTATCACCTTGCCATCTTGTATAAGTACACAACCCAATCCACTTAAGGATGCATCACTGTAGACCACAAACTCTTTTCCTGGTTCAGGTAGCACTAAAACTGGAGCTTTAGTCAGCAATGTCTTTAACTTCTCAAAACTTTGCTGACACTTCTTTGTCCATTCAAACTTAGCGTCTTTCTATAGCAGCTTCGTCATCGGAGTCGCTATCATGGAAAATCCTTTTACAAACCTTTGATAGTAACCGGCTAAGCCCAAAAAGCTTCTGACCTCGGTTACATTCTTAGGCGATTTCCATTCAACAATTGTAGAAATCTTACTTGGATCAACTCGGATGCCTTCACCCGAAACTATATGACCCAAAAATCCAACTTCCTAGAGCCAAAACTCACTCTTGTTAAACTTAGCATATAGTTGCTTTTCCTGCAAGGTCTGTAACCCAATTCTCAGGTGCTTCGCATGCTCTGTCTCATCTTTAGAGTAGATCAAAATGTTGTCAATAAACACAATGACAAACTTATCCAAATATGGCCAAAAAATCCTATTTATTAGATCTATAAACACAGCCAGTGCATTCGTTAGCCCAAACGGCATGACAAGAAATTCATAATGGCCATACCTCATTCTAAAAGCTGTCTTGGGTACATCCGAGTCTTTAACTCGCAGCTGATAATAGCCAGACCTCAAGTTTATCTTGGAGAATACTGTGGCTCCTCTCAACTGGTCAGACAAATCATCGATCCTTGGCAAAGGATACTTATTCTTGATAGTCACCCTGTTCAGTTGCTGATAATTGATACATAACCTCATCGAACCATCTTTCTTCTTTACGAACAACACGGGGGCACCCCAAGGTGAAAAGCTTGGCCTAGCGAATCCTTTAGCCGTCAGCTCTTGCAACTGTGTTTTTAACTCCTTCAGCTTGGTAGGTGCCATTCTGTACGGGGCAATAGAAATGGGAGTCGTCCCTGGCACCAATTCAATACCAAACTTTATCTCCCTTTCAGGGGTAATCCGGGTAATTCCTCCGAAAACACATCTGGGTACTCACATGCTATCTGTACGGACTCGATTTTCAGTTCTGTTTCCTTAGTGTTCAGTACAAATGCAAGGTAGGGTTCATATCCTTTCCTCATACATCTCTAGGAAACCATTGCCGTGATTACAACCAGGGACGAACCTAATTCTCTTGATTCGACCCGTAGAATCTTACCATCCGGGCATTTTAACTTAATATACTTACTACCACAATTTAGTGTTACATCGTGAAGGGCTAACCAATCCATACCAAGTATTTCATCAAATTCATCAAATGGTAACAACATAAGGTTAGCTGGGAAACAACGACCTTGAATCGTCAAAGGACAATTCTTACAGACTTTATCAACTAGAACTGATCTGCCTAGCGAGTTTGATACTCTAATAATATCTTCCGTATGTTCAACAGGTATGTTCATACTAGACGCTAATCTAATGCAGATATATGAATGCGTCGACCCTGAGTCAATTAAAGCAACAAGACTTATATTAAAAAGAGAGAAAGTACCCATAATAACATCAGGAGCAGCGGCTTCCTCTCGACCACGTATCGCATATGTTCTTGTCGGGGCTCGAACCTCTGATTTTGTAGTGTCCTTAGTCACGACTCGACTGCCACTAGCACTCCAAAGGTATCTCGGAGGTCTACCTCGTAGAATGGGAGCACTTGACTTCAGAGCTATTTCCACTTCTTTTTTGGCTCGTTCCGGGCAGTCTCTGAGAAAGTGATCAAGAAAACCACATTTGAAACATGCGCCGCTCTTCATTCAGCACTCTCCAAAGTGAAATTTGTTACAGCTCTTACACTTTGGTTTTTGATCATCTACACTCCCCACACTAGTCACCATCGTGGAGGAAGACTTTTGACCTCATCGTTTAGAGCTTCTCGATCTACCCGAATATCCCACTGACGAAGTGGAGCGTTCATGTAGGCTCCTGGCTTTCTTCATGGAGAACGAGAGTTTTTACCACTAGACCTCTTGCTCACAACTCGAGCCTCTCTCTTAGCTTATTTTCTTTCATTATTAAGTTCTTCGGCCTTGTTGGCTCGATCAGCCAATGCGGCAAAATCCAGTATTTCCAGGATCCCAATCAATAACTTGATATCCTCATTCAGACCTTTCTCGAAGCGTTTACACATTTCTGATTCAGTTTGGACCCATTCAGTTGCGTACTGACTTAGTCGTACAAACTCTCTCTCATATTCTACTACAGTCTTGTTCCCTTGTTTGAGTTCCAGGAACTCCTTTCGCTTCAAGTCCAAAAACCATTGGCTAATATATTTCTTCCTAAACTCTGCTTGGAAGAAATCCCAAGTAATATTTTCTTTCGGCACTATTGAGGATACGGTATTCCACCAATTGTATACAATGTCCTTCAAAAGGGACACAGCACACTTCAAACATTCCTCGGGTGTGCATGACAAATCATCTAGCACCCGTTTAGTATTTTCGAGCTAGAATCGGCTCTTTCAGCGTCATCATCAACTTTAGCTCTAACTTCCTCAGCCCCATACTTTCTAAGCTTATCTACAGGGGCTTTACCGATTCTCACCGGTGCCATACCTCATGGCACATCCTCATCAGGTTGGTTAGGGGGTGGAGGAGGTCTTGGTATATTGGGGCGATTTATCAGATAATCACCAAACCATTCATCCATTATATCAAAGAAGGCAGCTCAGTCCTCTTCTCGGCCTTCTGACATCAGCCTTCTACTACTACTAGATACAACTCGCTGTACGGAAGCTGGAGCATGGCTCTCGGCTCCTTCGGACTCATCTTGTGCTTGATTGGAAGACATTCACTAAATTCAAAACAGTTTAAACAATTAGGAGACGTCACACTATCAACATTCGAATAATGACATGTATAACGAACTTTAACATCCTTTACAGTAGTCCTAGAACCGACTAAACTGTAGCTTTGATACTAATAAATGTAACACCCCTCACCGGTACCCGACGCCGAGATAGGGTTCGAGGCATTACCAGGACTTTACATTTTGAAACGTACCAAATTGAGTCACCAAGTTTTACTCAAATTTTAAGTTTTTCATCCATGAACAACTCGTCCCTTATATAGGCCTTCGAGGCTTATAACATATCTAGAGGCAGTGCGGGACAAATTCGGGTACGTTCGATAAACCTTGGGCTCCTTAGGAAATTTTTCCTTATCATAAAGTGTCATACGCCAGTGTAGGTGAGCCGTGTGGACTCACACACCCATGTGACTTGGGGCATGCCCATGCCCTTCAGTCGTGGGCAACACTGACTTATCAACACGGCCACAGCACACACCTGTGCTGCCTACCTGTGGACGACACTGTCTTTTTAACACGGCCGTAGTGTACGCCTATGTAGCCTACCCGTGTACAACTTTGAGCAAAAATTGTAAGTGCAGGGGACACACGGCCATAGCACACGCCCATGGGAGGGAACCATGTGTCACACACGGCCTAGACACACGCCCGTGTGTCTAACCATGTGGACTCTAATAGGCTGTTTTCCAAGCCTTTAGTCACCCCTTTCTACTACTTGTGTTTAGTGGTTACCAAATTCAAAGTAAAACACAATTATACACTTGTAAAAAAAATCTTGATTAAACTAGATGTATGGAAACCTCATATCATTAGTTTCATACGTGATAGGTTATTTCCCACTTAGTGTTTATGCGTTCCCATGTCACTTTAATTCATCCGAAATTGGCTCGTTCATGTGACTCATTGCCAATTGGTAACGGCCCATCACTTTGTAAATAAAACCATGCATAAATTCGTAGGTCATAGCCTACTTCAATTAAGCTAATTTTTGTGGCCATATACAAAGAGATAAACATATTCTCACATGCCTTCATTTGGCAAATCAAATAAAACATATAAAAAAATACTCAAAAATACTATACATGGCATTGAACAAAATAAACAAAGTCTTTATACCAAAGCTTGTCTAGTTGATAGTGTGATGACTCTCCAATCGTCTTCCAATCCTTTCGAGTCCTCGAGCTCTATGAAATAGGGAAAAACATAGGGGTAAGCATTTACATGCTTAGTAAGCTCGAATAACCGGAAGGTAAACTTACTGAGTAATTAGCATACATCCATATTTAAATCATGAAATCATCAATTATGAAACGATTCCCTATCACATGTACTCAATCAATGAGTTAGTTAAGTAACAAAGCATCATGTAATTTATGTAGATGAGCTCATCATTCATCATCTTATTGACATACATCATATTAATCCCGTTGAGTTTCTAGGAAATCTCGATGGAATACCCATTATCCGTCAATTCTTACGAATGATCATTTCACAAATATGCACTCCCGCGAACCTCACATCTCATGGCAAGATTACCAGTCCAGGCTAAATCCCCCATATCATGAACCCAAAAGGTGATCTCGGGATTACCAGTTCAGGCTAAATCCCTTATAACAAAAAAAACCCTTAATAAGCTCGGATCTGAATTACCAATCCAGGGTAAACTCAGACCCTAATCGGATACCCGTCCGGGCTAAATCCATAATGCACACATATTCTTCGGGAGGCTTGATTATTCAAGGAACACACATTCGGGTTAGATCCTTTTCATACTTGAGATCACGGATTACCCGTTCAAGCTAAATCCTTACTACAACACATGCAAGATCTCTTTACATATATCAATGAGGGTTTATCCATCGAATTCCCTTTATCAACCTCATCCGAGACATTTTTCACATGTTACCATCAAATATGCATTTCTATGATATTTCATGCTAATAATAAATGCAATCATCATGCATTCATATATCATTCAATTATGCATATTAGGGGTTTACTTTAAGTTATCCAAACTTACCTGGTATTCTTTTCGTAGTTGTGTTTCGGTTATTCTGAAACCTTACGTTTACCTCGATCGACCTCTGGAATTTGTTCCTCAGGGTCTATAACAACAAAATTAACTCATTAATACACTACATTATATATTTCAAGTTTAATATCTACCCCCGATCCAAATGACCGTTTTGCCCCTAACCTTTCTCATTTTTACGATTTAGTCCCTAGGCTCGTGTTATGAAACACATGCACTTTCTATCTTACCCAAGCCTAGCTGAACCCTTTTCCTTCTTATGGTTTCCATTATTTTCTCATTTCTACCACACATTTACGCCTTTTGCAAAATAGTCCCTATAAGGGTTTTTCATGAAAATCAACGAGGAAAAGATGTTTAATACACATTTATCTTTCATATTCTTCCATAATCCATCAAAATACAAGCAACTAATGCATGGGTAAATTTTTAAACATTAACCCTAGCATGAAATATGGGTAGAAATGGAGAGAGCAAGCTACCGGGATTTCAAAAATACAAAGAGCATGAAAAACAGGGCTTGAGAGCACTTACTATTGAGCTTGGAAAGCTTGAAAACCTTAGCTATGGAAACCCTTGAAGTTTTGGCTGGACAAGGAAGAGAATGGGCTGATTTTAGTTCATTTTCCCCATTTTATTTCATTAAAATACCAAATAACCAAAATGACCTTAAGACCTTTCCTTAAAATTCCATCCATGTAAGCCCATTTTGGTCCAAAAACTTAGAATTTGGAAAAATTGCTCTCCATGACCTTCTAATTCATAACCCAAAGCAATTTTATACAAATTACATCTAGAATTCAAGTTTTTAATTTATTCAATTTAGTCCCTATTTTCCAATTGAACACCTTACTCAAAGAATTTCTTCATGAAACTTTAACACACACATATACTCATATTCTAGGCCTCATAATAATCATAAAGTAAATATTTTGATGTCAGATTTGTGGTTTTGAAACCACCATTCTGACTAGACCCTATTTCAGGATGTTAAACATTTCATGTCCCAAAGGCAACCAAAAACATACTAAATCACGCACAAATTAACCCATGATATCATCATTTGTTCCCATATACAAATCCAACTAAAACATACCACTTCAAAGTACTAACTTCATATCAAAACATATGATTCATACATCATATTAATCCATTTCAATACATAGCATTTCACATCATATCAGCTTCTTAAATCAACCCTAAAACTTACCAAAATTGACTATTTCATTTAGCCATTCAAGAGCACTTCAAAACATACCATTTTTGAACCCAAAGCATATACCAAAATTCATTCATAATCTGATCCATAACCAAGCCATATCACATGGCTAGATATACACGTCTCAAAACATACCACAATAGTCCTAGCCTATACATGCGATACTTTGATATATACATGTTTTCAAAAGATACCAAAATAGAGTTCAATAGTGTGATGATGATCCTTGACGATCCCCGAGCTTACGATAGCTTCGATAATCTATAAAACAATGCAAACACACACAAAGTAAGCTTTCAAAAGCTTAGTAAGCCATATACAAATAAACTTATCACATAACACATTTCTAAACCAATTCATTCATGTAGCTTATGGAAAAACACAATCACATATCCATATGTCTCATATAGCTTATTTGATCATAATTCACTTACATATAACACATCTCATTCTAATGATAATTCATACATATATCATATGTCCATAAATGTACATATACTTACCTTTCATTCTCAAATATGATATACATTTCCAACGTACCTGAATTGGATACACTTTCACATAATCATTCGTTTCTTAGAATGCTCGTTGAATCATACGGAATCAAATAGGATACATGGATAGCACGGAAAGCTCGTACAATGCCAACGTCTTAGACGTGGTCTTACATGAAATCAAATATCGATGCCACTATCCCAGACAGGATCTTACACGAAATCAAATACGATGCCGATGTCCCAGACATGGTTTTACACGTAAATCTCAAATCGATGCCAACGTGTAACGCCCCGAATTTGGGCCTAGAAGGAATGGACCTTGAGTGTGGGAACGCATAAAAGTTTAAGTGTGCGAGAAATATCACAAATTATGTGTAGCTTTAGTGGCTAAGTATTTGGGCATATTTAGGAGTGCTTGAGAAGCCTGGGTTCAAATTTAGGCTCTACCAAAATTTTAGTTTTTCCTCTTAAGTGAATCTGGACACTAGCATACAGGTCTTATAATTAATTATGGACAATTTTTATCACAAAAGGAGCCTGTGGTGTGGTGGCAAGGTGGCGTGTAGAGTAACCTTGAGGTTTAAGGTTCGAGTGCTGGCGCAGCTTAAAAGAAGTATTTATTTTACTACATGGGACGGCTGGTATTTGAGTTAGATGGGGACTCTAAGTTTGAATGGGTCTTAAGGAATTTGAATGAGTAGTTGGAGGAGTAAATCAAGGATGGGGTTGAAAAGGAAATCAGGGATTGGATTATGGAGTGATTTATGGAGGAAAAATAGGAAATTAAAAGGGGAAGGAGAATGTTGTGCCGAATGTGGTCTTTAGGCATTGAGGGAAATCAGTTTTGGGGATTTCTTTTGGGAGCCGTGTTCGTTAAGTGTCATTTGGGGGTTTCTTGATTTTTTTCTGACGTTTTAAGCCTTTTTCTCCTCATTTTCAGTTTTTACCTTTTGCATTGAGGTTCTTTCTACTCTTTGTTTTTCGAAGCCAAATAACTTCAATTGTTCTGTTCGGGTACCTTTTCGATTCTGGTTTGTTACATTTTTCCTTTCTCATATTATCATTTTGTGCTTAGGCCGATTACTTTAGTGCTTTTGGGTTCAGTTTTGCCAAACATTCCTTGACTTTTTTTTTCTACTTTTTCCCTCTTCTTCTCTTGCCAGATTTTGGGCAATCTTTCTTTCTCTCTTCTATTGCCGATTCTCTTTTCTCTCTTTCAACACTGGTTGAATACTCCCTATCCTCTACTTTTAATTCTGTAATACTGGTTGAATTCTTCATACCCTCTTCGTGGTTGTTTTGACTAGGTAAGTGTTCTTTAATCTAGCCGTGCAGTACCTTTACTCTGTCTCTCTTTATATCAATTTTTATTGCCTTGTTTTGACAACTTCTTCTCTATGCCGATTTCGATAGGGGAACGATTGTCCCATCTGGTACCTCAATTTAAGGGTATACTTTTGGGTGTGCCATTGCAGGTCGAATACCTCTTTCATCTTTTCATAGTACCACGTTTCGATATTTATCAAGGGTCTGTTATCCGATTTCGTCAACAGTTTTAGTGGGCTAGACCATGCTCGTTCAATCAAGGCAGGTATCACTGATTATTACGGTTTAAGCATTAGAAGGGGATGCGTAATCTTATTGATTAATGGACTGATTGTGTGCCTTGCTTGGGTATAGGTTTTATGCCCGAGGGTTTCTGCGCCTTTTCGTTAGCAAGGTGTGTAACTGTATGCTGTGCTTGATGATCGGTAGAAAAGTTGAAAGTGTGTATATTTGTGTGCAGTTTTCGATAATCGTTCAAAAGCCGAAAGTATGTGTTATTTACACTGCAATGACTATAAATTGGCAAAATGCTGAAAAGCCAGAAAGATGGTGTATGATGCCACATGAGCGTGCGATCGCATGTGTGGTGAACCGAGCCCTCAAAACGTGGGTATATAACAGAAAAGGTCGCCATGAACGAATTCATGGGCTTAGGCCACAATGGGCCGAATGGGCCTGCTTATGTAAATTTGACTGTTAGGTGGAAAATAGTTGGGCTTGTCATGTCGCGCACATGGCATAGGCCATTCTGGGCCTCAATGGGCTGAAGTGGGTCGTATGGGCCCAATGGACCCTCGTGGGCCCCTCATGGATAAAATCCTCGATGAGTGAAAAACTTTGAACTGAGCTGTGTAATATGCAAAGCCGTGGCTAATCCTGGGCTAATTAGGCCGTACGAGCGTGTGGGCCCATTTGGGCTAAATAATGGGCCTTGGGCCCATTTTCACCGATAGGACCGTTAGGGTTGTAAAAGTCGCTCGAGACGACTGTAAACCTTCGGATGGGCCGATAAGCATGTTTAGGCCAAACTGTTTAAATTATCAAATAGTCATTCATCACTATTCAATAGCATATAAGCAATAATAATTCAATTCAAAACACATTTATTTGTATATCGACTTACCTCATATGGATTCGAACGGACGAAATTAACTACTCGACAACTTTCGACTTTCCCCGATCTAATTTTGTTTTCTTTGGTTCTTGATCTTAATCAACAATCACAAGTGTCAAACCCTAGCTTGATCTTTTCTTTTCTTTTTCTTTCAAATTTCGGCAAAATGAAGTAATAATGAACTAATTTCATGCTTTGTTTTATTAATTTACTAACATTAATACACATTTTACTAAAGTAGCCTTATTATTATCATTTAAAATCCACTAACCCTCGGCATATATGTCCATTCAATAATTCAATGGTATAATATCAACATAAGGACCTCACATTTAATAAGACAACATTTAAGAACTTTTAACATATAACATGCTAATTTTGCATTTTCTGCGATTAAGTCCTTTTTCTCTAATCGAACACACAAACGATCAAATTTTCATACGAAACTTTCACACATGCTTAACCACATACTGTAAACACAGAAAATAATATTAATTTTTTTACTCGGATTTGTGGTCCCTAAACCACTATTCTGACTAAGGTCTAAATCGGGCTGTTACACCTCAATCCACTAATGCTAGGAGAATCTGGGAAGGGTTTCAAAGATAGTGGGCAAAGGTTGAAATTTTTTCGCAACACAAGGTGGAAAAATTAATTCTCAATGAGCCAAACGGATAACATTTAAGGTCGTCGAGCTAATGACGTTAAAAAAAATACTTTTTAGGAGGCAACCCAAATTTATTTTTAATTTATTGATTTTTTTAATTTTAGTTTAATTTAGATTAAAAATAAAATATATAATAACCAGATTAGTATTTAATTAGGTTAATGTGCTATTTTCAGTTACATAATGAAGGTTGTCAATTTTCCCAAAATCAGATACTGATGGTGGCATGGGCACGCCATGCTAAATGCTGACAATTATTTCCCAATGCCGACAACATCATTAGAAACCCATGGGGAGTATTCTTAACTTTTCTCTTTGCTTGTTGTTTGAGTTACTGGACTTTATTGCATATAAAATATGCTTGAGGACAAGTATAGAGTAAGTAGAGGGATTGAAAATTGTAAGTATGCATGCATGATTTTTGCTGCATGTCTCTCTTTTGCATATGTCTAATATTATGCTAGATTTTCTTGATAGTTTATTTGACATTGAGCCTCTAATCTCATTACTTAGTCAATTTGGACAATTGGGTAATTTTTGAATTAAAGTGTTCAAATATCTAGATTAGTTGACATTTGTGTTTTAAAGTTGATATATATAACTAGATTTTTCATATAAATTGATTGTTTGAAAAAATATTTGCTTGTCCATAAATAAATAAATAAAATGAAAAATAAATAATAAATAAATAAAGGCTCATGTTATGAGTGAAAGTTTCAAAAACGTGATCGAATTTAGTAATCGGGGTGAGGTGCTTGGGTTGTCATTTCATCTCGCATAAAAAGGTTCGAGTGACAAATCAAGAACTTACAAAAATTTCGCTAATACAGCCTAAAAAAAGACTATTTAAACTGAGTAACCGGGATAGGGTGCTTGGGTTGTCGTTCTAGTTCGCGTAAAAAGGTTTGACCGTGTCTAAAATTTTTTATTAATGCGTGATTAGTTAATAATACCTTGCAAGTTTTGGATTCAAACTTAATTTAGTGAAATGATTTAGTTCACATATTTTAGTTTTATGTTACTTGTTTATCAAACTATATATTCGAGCATTTATTTATTTAGTGAAAAAATCTTATTTTATTTTATTTTATTTATTATTTATTTGATTTTATCTTAAAGTGGTTAAGGCCAAAATTAGTAAATTCCATTTATATAAATAGGGCCTTAATGTACTTAGGAAGGACACACTTAATTCTACATTCTAACTTCAATTTGGAATTGAATAGAATTATTTTCTTTTTCTTTCAATTTGGCATGAGCATACTGCTATTTTCATTTACATTTCCTTTTTTTTACAAAATTCGTCTAATTGCCTTCCAAGTAACTTTCTTTCCCATTCTTCACCATCATCATCAAATCACCTTTCAAAGTCTACAAAGCATGAATAATTTCATGCTTCACTAAATTTCATCTTAGCTTTAGGCCGGTGTTCTTTTTGGTAGGGAATCGTGAGATATGTATTCATGCTAAAAATCCTCCCAATTGGTATTCATGTTTTTTCCTAAGTATCGGGATAGAAAACTATCCCTTAAAGTTAAACTCGATTTCAAGTCAAAGTGCATGTTGGGCTGGAGTCGTGTTTGCTAACAGTTGGAGAAATGCGTCGGCCGTGCTATATCCAAGAAAAAATCAAGGAAGAAGTGGTCGGGTTTAAACGATCCACACGAATGAGGCCGTTGATTTCAGTTGGGTTGTAACAACCCGTTTTTGGGTCAAATCAAAATAGTGGTTTTGGACCACAAATTTGAAGTAAAATATTTATTTTATTTCTATTTTAAGGTCTAGATCATGATAGACTGATTGTGTGAAATTTTCGTTACGAAATTTTATCGATTGAGTGCCCAATTTGAGTAGAAGGGCTAAATTGTAATAGGTGCAAAACTTGAATTCTCTAAGTTAAAGATGTCTAATTGCTATGAATTCTTAAATTATAAGTCCTTAAATGGTAATTAGACCCTTATACTTCTTAGTGGACAAAGATGGAAATGGAGTAGGTAACATTTCAAAGCTTAAGTGAGGGGTAATTTGGTAATTTGGTAAATAAAGCCAAAATAACTAAATAAAAGATGTCATCTTCTTCAATTTAGTCCCATATAGCCAAAATTTTGGGGGAAAACATAGATAAGGTTTTGTCCACTTTCAAGCTCGATTGTAAGTCTGTTCTTGCCTCGTTTTTAATGATTTTTGTATTTTTGATATCGTTGTAACTTGGTTTAGCTATTTCAAGGACTAATTTGAAAGAAAATTAAAGTCTAAAATTTTACCCATGTTGAATATGCTTGTATTTTGATGTTTTATGGTAGAAAATGCATGTTTTTTGTTTTTTAAACGACTTTTGTAAAGTGATTTTCGGTAAAAGGGTCAAATAGGGACTCATTTGTAAAAGTCTATAAAATGTGTAGAAAAGTGTGAATAAATGAAAAATATGGGTTGTTATGAGTATAAAAAACATTCAGCTAGGCTTGGGTTGTGAAGAAATTGAAAGAAATTTATTTTATGAGCCTAGGGACTAAATTGTAAAATGTTGAAATGTTAGGGGCAAAAATGTAAAGTTTTCCATAATGTGTTTTTGGGCTGAATTGAATAATTTAACAATTAAATAATTTAAATTTCATATTATAGATCAAGAAAAACAAAGTTCGGGTCTAGATCGGGGGAAAAACATAGTAACTGACGAATAGATCCTTTTGGCCGTTTTTGTAACCGAGGTAAATTCGTATGTTAAATAAGCTGTATTATAATTGTATTTTAAATTCTTTAATACTTCATGAATTGTGTAAATGACTCTATGGACACGTTCGATGACGTTTTGACTAGTGAGATGTCCTAATTGAACCTTAAGAATAGATTAGGATACAAGTGACATGTCACTAGGGTTTTATGTTATGTGATTCAGGTGCTGGTCCTGTACGTCCTACCGGTGGCTGAGTATACTGGCATATGTTGTGTTTACTTGACATCTTGTGTAAGTAGCACCGTGTAGCTATGTCTCAACTGACAGCTTGTGTGAGCAAACTTGTTAATGGCTCGAGAGTGAGCATACACTACAAGAAAATATACTTTTAGCAGCGCTTTTTTTAGCCTTTAGTGGCGTTTTTACAAGCGCCGTAAAAAATGCCACTATAGGAATGCCGCAAAATTTTGCGGCACTTATTTAGAAAAATCGCTAAAAGTCATGACTTTTAGTGGTGTTTATGAGGAAAGCGCCGCTAAGTTTTTAGGGAAGCACCGCTAAAAGTCATGATTTTTAGCGGCGTTTTTGGGGAAGCGCCGCTAAAAGTGACTTTTAGCTCACTTTTAGCTGCGCTTCCCCAAAAATGCTGCTAATTTTGGCAGATTTAATATGCACATTTTTCACCAATATCCAGCCCTTCCTGCATTGAATCCAACCAAAATCAACAAATATAGCATGAAATGCAACCAAAAACAACAAATTTAGCATAAAAAATACAACCAAAAACATTAATTCTAAATGATACTTCAAATTTAATGAAAGATATATGATATAATTAATAAAAAAGTATAACTTAAAATATTTTTACAATAATGTTAAATGTGACGAAGTTAAAAACATTCTTACAACTAGAAAACTAATGTCTAAGATGGCAGCTTTTGAGACTGCTGAAACATCTGCATCATCTGCTGAAGCTGTAGCTAGAGCTCATCGTACTTTTTGCTCTCCTCTGCCTCTCTCACTACTGTCGCTGCCTCTCTCGCTGCTGTCGCTGCCTCCCTATCTCCTGCCTCCATTCTAAGTTGTTGCTGGAGTTCTTCATATTTTCTTTGAACCTCGGCAATTTGTTTAACCGTGTTCTCTTGCATCTGAGCTATCTGGTCTCTTAACCTCTGAACTTCAGCTTGAGCTTGACTCCCGGAAGGCATGTATTGCTGGGAGCCGGATCCAAAATATTGGGTTGGGGTAACGCCAGATCCTTGAAATCGAGCCCGGTTGTATCTTTCAGGACCCAAAACTTCAATGATAATTCTATTATCAATGTTCTTAAGATTAACAGAACTATCGGTCGAAGCAATCGCTTCATACTCCACCTTCTTCTCCTTTAGTTTCTCCTAATAAATCAATTAAAACGTTAGAAACGAAATGTATTATAAAAAGGAATGCAACATAACTTAACATTATTTAAAAATACTAATGACGAATTAAATCATTATAATTAAACATTATAAATATTTATAATAAATCAAATTTTATTAAATAAATATACCATAATTTCTCCAGCTTCGGATGTCATAGGAGATCCATCTTTCTTCCTATGCGTAATCTCAAAAAGCTAAAGGCGTCCAACTTTTTGACTGGACGAGACTTTCTACAATATAGTAGTAAAAATATTATTTAATAGTATAAAGTCATTAATATTTGACAGAATTAATAAATTCATAATACCTCGGCCTCAGCTACAGAAGCAAAACTTCTCGACCCTGCCGTGTACGTGAATTTTTGTTTTTGTCTGCTGCTTGTTCCAACTCACTCACGGTCCTACATAATGAAATTATTATTACGTATATAGTAAATAGTATATATCGAAAAATTTATAAGAGTTTAGAATTACGTAATACCTCTTCTTTCTTTGAATTCCAGAATCTAACCGCATCTTCCCATTGGTACCTCAGCATTCCCGGCGGGACATTTCGCAATTTTTCCTCGAGGCTTATATCTTTCTTAAAATATAGTTTTTTCAAAGTGCTTTTATTGTCTCTCCATTTTTTACCCAATGCCTTTTTAATATGGTCATCGGAGACCTCTAAAGCAAACCTCTCCTAAAAGAACACAAGTTTAGAATGTAAATATAAATGAAACTTAAATCAAATTATTATAAATTACATTCACATTTTGTTACCTTAATATTAGCGAGAGCCTGATTTTTGTTGCTATCAGGCATGTGATGCCATGATTCGTAGTTGATGGGCAACATATTGACATTTCATGCTAAAATGCCCAAATAGCCTGTTAAAAGTCGAGCTTCAGATCCAACAGTTTGACCATGACTGTTTCTACTTACTTTGACACGCTCAATAGGATCTAAGTCATATAAATATTTAAGCATCGTACGTCCTCGACCTCTGCGCGTCATACCACTTTCAGCTGAGAAACGATATACTATTATTAAATTAAAATTGAGAAATAAATCAATAATAAAAGTCAACACATGTAAAATCAACTTAACATTACTTTGAAATTCTCCAGGCTCGTCAAGTGTCTCCGGCACATTTGAAGATCCAACAACTGTCTGCTGTTCACTATTTGCTTCTTCCGAATTTTGAGTATTCTGGACAATACTTAAATCTCGTAATCTTCTTCTACACATTTTTCCTGCAATACACATAAAATAGTTGAAGTTTTAGTGAAAAATTACAAGAATAATAGTACATATAAAATAGTTAAATTATATAACATGACCAAGATTAAAATTATAATATTACATATAATTAAAAATTCATAAAATCCTACTACATCATTATTCGTAAATATCTTCATCCACATCATGTCGAACCAATTGATTTTGTGTACTAGTACTAGGGATATTTTCATCTAAGTTTTGTTCTAGAAAAGGTAATGTTTCTGATCTTTCGACGATGTCATCTCTACTTCCATTACCCATGTCAAACAAGTCTCTAGGGGTGTTCCGGAGTACAACATACCAACCCTCATTAGTTGGATCTTTCGAATAAAAAACTTGTTTCACTTGAGAGGAAAATACATATGGCTAGTCTATCAATTGTTGTCCAGTGTGAATCAAGCGAGATAAATTAACCATTGTAAAACCAAATTGATCTTTTTTAATTCTGCGAGCAGTATTAACATCAGCCTAATCACACCGAAATAAGACAACTTTCCATCTGCCATAGTAATCCAACTCAATAATGTTGGTAAGAAGTCCGTAATACTCCACATTACCCTCAACTGGATTACTGTCCCTAGCACTAGCATAACTTGTAATTGAAGAATTAACAACAATTCCACAATTTTGAGTTCTCCTCATTCTCTCGCGATATTTTGTATGAAATCTGTATCCATTGATAAGGAAGGCACTATATCTTTTTATTACTCTGTTCGGACCTTGGGAAAGCCATTTAATTTCCGCATTGACGTCCTTCCCACTTCAAACCTATTGAATCAAAAGTAATTTAAGTAATTATAAATGTATTATGTAAAAACATTCTTATTTGATTAACTAAATTTTCGCGATTAAATGTAACTTATTAACTTTAGTTACATACCGTTTGGCTTAACCATTCATGAAAAGTTTCTGTGAATAATTTATTGATCTCTCGATGTTGTAATCTCTGAGAGCGTGCACGAGATCTCAAAATTTGTTTGTACTCACTATGTTTAAAACAAGTTTAATTGGTTAGAAGATAAACAAATCAAAATGACAAATATTTGAGAAAATTTTAGAACTTACTTGCGTAACGGTTCAACTGAATCGTGGTGAAAAAGTACATATCGATGTGCTTGTATCCATGATATATCATCTAATTCTGCAATTTCAACTTTGCCGATTGGTTCTCCAAAACTTTGGAATAAATAACTTTCGGCCAAGTTATGATCATTGAGCCCAGCATTTCTACTTGGTCTATTCAATCGTGTTTCAACATCTTCTAAATATCTAGAACAGAAGGTTATGCACTCCTCTGGATAACGCTTATTGCGACAATAAGAATTCAAATAAAAAAATATATATTCAAAACCATTTTTGATAAAAATGAACTTGACAACCTTGAGAAAAAATGAAAATTTTTAAAACATTGGGTTTTTATTAAAAATATTTTTAACTAGGTGTGACTAATACTTATAAAATTACCTTTCATAAAATAAAATTTTAAAAAATTCTTTTAAGAGATCATTATTTTCGCATCTTAAAATTAAAGTAAGACGAGTTTAATTTGAGAGTCCATTACATGCGAAGAAAGTTATAGCATCTTGTAATACTAGAAATTGATACCTTATTAAACACATATTATTTTTAGATTTTGAAATTATAAATTCAAATTCAATATTTAATCATGAGGCTATAAATTTTAAAGTGTGCACAAATTTTATAATTAGAATTTAATTTAAAAATAAAAATACTAATTTTATTTTATTTTATTTTAAAATTGATTCAAGTTTAAGAATTTCATGTTAACATTTCGTATTCAAAATTTTATGAACCACCTCATCAAATTTTGTATAATACTAAATCTTACGTAATTATATGGGAATATAAACATATATACATCGTAAATATATGTATAAACATGAGATCAAGTATTTAATTAAACCACACTCAAAGCACTCCAAAACCTAGATTCAACTAGAACATCATTTAATCAATTAACCCTTAAACTCTAACACTAACCCTTATAACCTTAAACATTAAGACCCTAAACACTAAATACTTTAAAACAGTACCAAACCCCAAACAACAAAGTAATTTAAAACACTATACCCCAAACCCAAGATAACAAACCCGGCCCATACCATAAACTTAACATATATACTATACCATTGAACCAGCCTAAACCATAAACTTAAAATATATTCTACCATTGAACCTTAAACCATAGGCCTTAAACCTTAAATATTAAACCGCCTAAACCTAAAAATAAATTTAATCAATATTAAGTACTGCTTCCACAATTTATTATAAACATAAGCTTTTACATTAATATCTATGTGTATACACATCAGCATCTATATGATTTTTTTGGGAGGTTTAGGGTTTTAGAGTTTATGGATTAGTGTTATGGTTTATGTTTTAAAATTTAAGGTTTAGGGTTTAAGGTTTAATGTTTAAGATTTAAGGGTTTACAGAAAGCCATACAACGTCGATTTTAACAGCTTGGTAACTTAAATGAAAACTTCTAAATAGTTTAGTTATCAATTTGTAACTTTTCATAATTAAGTAACAAAAATGAAACTTTCTCATAGCTAAGTGATGAATAGTGTAGTTTATATTTTTCATAAAGTTAGTTTCAAATACCAAAATAATTAAATCGAATTCAAAACAAAAATAAGAAAATAATATGAAAATTAAATCAGATCAAATCAAAACGAGTGTCGATTACCCTACTCAAAAATGGCTGCTCAACTTTTTATGGCATTTGGACCAAAAACGCTGCTATTGGTCAGTTTTAGTGGCGTTTGGACCAAAAACGCCGTATTCATAAGTTTTTAGTGGCGTTTGAGATAAAAACGCCGCTATTGATCAGTTTTTAGTGGCGTTTGGGATAAAAACGCCGCTATTGATAAGTTTTTAGTGGCGTTTGAGATAAAACGCCGCTATTGTTCATTTTTTAGTGGCGTTTGGCCAAAAATGCTGCTATTCACAAGTTTTTATTGGTGTTTTAAATAAAAACACCGCTATTGATCAGTTTTTAGTGGCGCTTGGGCAAAAAATGCCGCTATTGATCAGTTTTTAGTGGCGTTTGGCCAAAAACGCCGCTATTGATTAGTTTTTAGTTGTGTTTGGGATAAAAACGCCGCTATTGATCAGTTTTTAGTGGTGTTTGGTGAAAAACGCCACTATTGATCAGTTTTTAGTGGCGTTTTGGCTAAAAACGTCGCTATTGATCAGTTTTTAGTGGCGTTTTGGCCAAAAATGCCGCTATTGTTCAGTTTTTTGCATTAAACGCTGCTATTTACGGTGTTTTTTATCAAAACGCCACTAAAAGCGCCGCTAAAGCTATATTTCCCTGTAGTGATATATATGTTATGAGATAGAGGTAGAAATTGCTACGTATGTGGCATCTTGTGTGTAAGATTTTCCCGAGTATCCGATATTATTATTCCAAGTAGTTAATTGGGTAAGACAAAGATGAGAATGAGTACGAAAGCATTATGAGTGGTACAGGTATGTGCACAAAATTTATGATTTATTAAATCTGCGAAATGATGAACTCAAGGTAAGTTGTGATGGAATGAATCATGATCATGAGAATATGGTAAATTACATTTCTTATGTTGTACTACTTGCATGTTAATGTATGGTAAGATTAGCTTATTTCTTTCATATGAGCTTACTAAGCTATATAGATTACTCTGTTTCATTTCCATGTTTTATAGTGTCACCAAGCTAGCTGGGATTGGAGATTTGTCGGAGATCGCCTCACACTATCATTTGTCATTTTGGGTATCGTTGATTTTAAGCATTTTAAGATTATGGCATGTATAGGGACTTGGTCTTTTTGTTATATGTGTCATTATGAATTTGGCCAAAAGTATTGGCTTATAACTGTCAAACGCTTGATGTGGTTTTTGGCCATGTAACATGGCTTATTTTGGATAAATCGGTTGTAAGCTTATATATATTTTTATATATGCATGCATGTGCAATTATCTCTTGTGTGATGTGATTTATAAATGCTTGGCAAATGGTTGAATGTGGCTTAATGGTTTTGGTTGTTGAATAGTTGAGATTGGCTCACTGGTATGCTATGAAATTCGTGGAGAATTATGCATGATAAAAGTATTTGTGTTGGTACTTGTGGATGTGAGCTTGGTTTGATTTGGTTTGGTAGAATATGATGTTGTAAGTATCTTATGTGTGATAATGAAATGATATGTTCTAACCTTGATTATGGATGTTTTGGTTGCCTAAGTATACCATGATTTCTGCCATTGAACTTGTGTGTGTGTTGGGGTAAATAAGGGTGACAAATGGCTTGGTAAATAGCCTTTATTTTGTCCACATGGGTAGACACACGGGCGTGTGTCTAGACTGTGTGTGACACTCAGTCTGCTCCATAGGCATGTGTTTCGGCCCTGTGTCCCCTACTCCTAAATTTTGAGAAATAGAATGCTCAGAATTGAGCACACGGGCAGAGACACGAGCGTGTGTCTTAGCCGTGTGGGGGACATGGCCTCGAGCACGGGTGTCTATTCTGACCATGTGAAGTGTGTACTTATTTTATGAAAATTAAATTAACCACACGGCCTAGCACACGGGCGTGTAACTTGGCCGTGTGATATCAATTTGTTCATGCTTTACAAAATAGAGAGTTACACGGGTTAGGGACACGGGCGTGTCCCAAACCACACAGGCGTGTGACCCCTGTTCCTGGTAAAAATCTTCTAAGTTTTGTAAAAATCTCCTGAGTGCTCGGTTTAGTCCCGAACCGCTTCCAAAGCATGTTTTGGGTCTCATAGGCTTGTATTAGGGACTCTATGAGTGGATGCAAATGGTTTTAATTTGGATGCAAATTTATGTCTCAGATTTGTATGTTTTCTTGTGATGTAAGCTTGGTAATGCCTCGTATCCTATTTTGGTGTAGAATACGGATAAGGGGTGTTACATTTAGTGGTATGAAAGCTATGGTTTAGTCGATTCTTGGACTAACGTAGCGTGTGTAAGAGTCGAGCTATACATGCTATATATAATTTGTGATAGTGTGACGACTCTTGACAATTTAAATTGTATTTTCATCTAGTAAATGGATCCCGTAGCTCCCTAAGGTGTGGAATTGTTAAGACTGAACAAGCCTTCTCGGAAACAAGGGGCTGAAGAATTTAGAGCCAATGTTGACGATGATCTTGAGATAGCAGAGTTTTGGCTTGAGAACTCTATCAGGGTATTTGATGAGCTTTCTTATACACCAAATGAGTGTTTGAAATGTGCTATATCACTTCTGAGGGACTCGATATATTAGTGGTGGAATACTCTTGTATATGTGGTACTGAGAGAAAGATTACCTGGGAAGTCTTTCAAGATGAGTTCAGAAAGAAATATATCAACCAACGGTTCATTGATCAGAAATACAAAGAGTTTTTAGAGTTGAAACACAGTCGTAGGTTGGTAACTGAGTACGAGCGAGAGTTTGTTAAGCTCAGTAAGTATGTCAAGAATGTGTTTCCACTAAGGCCATCATGTGTGAGACATTCGAAGATGGGTTGAATGAGGATATCAGATTGTTAGTTGGAAATTTAGAGATGAAAGAATTTGTTGTGCTAGTCAACCAAGCTTGCAAAGCCGAAGAGTTGAGCAAAGAAAAGAGAAAAGCTGAGTTTGAGGCTAAAGATTCAATAAAAAGGCCACTTAATAAGTCATTTCAATCTTTGTCAAAGAAATCGAGGGATTTGTATACTCGATCGAATGTTTCAGCTAGGTATCCCAACAAAGATCGTGGGAAGCAATATTCGGGTTCTAAGGCCCAAACTACGTCAATAGAAACCGTTGGAAATGCTAGGTCTAACAGACCTGAATGTCAACACTGTGGTAGACGACATCCCAGTGAATGTAGGATGAGTAACCAGTCTTGCTTCAAATGTGTCTCCCCAGATCACTTCATTCAAGATTGCCCTGAAATGACTGAGAAAGATAATTTTCAGAATGTAAGACCAAGCAACACTGCCACTAGAGGGGGGCCACCAAGAATACAAGAAGTGGAAACAATAGCGGAGGTGTAACAAAAGATTTACTACGAGATTAGAGGTTAGAGCGCCTACTAGAACCTATCCTATTTGCGCTCGCGAAGATTCGTCATCCCCTGATGTTATCACTGGTACATATTCTCTCTATGATACTAATGTAGTTGTATTGATTGATCCTGGATTGACTCATTCTTATATTTACATAAATTTGGTATCTAGTAAGAATTTTCCTATTGAGTCTACTGAGTATTTGATTAAAGTGTCGAATCCTTTAGGAAAATATGTTTTAGTCGATAAAGTTTGCAAAAGTTGTCCTTTAATGATTCAGGGTCACTGTTTTCCGATTGACTTAATGCTTTTACCGTTCGACGAGTTCTAAGTAATTCTTGGAATCGATTGGTTGAATCTACATGATGTCGTAGTGAATTGTAGATGAAAGATTATTGAATTGAAATGTCAAAATAATGAAATTCTTTGGATTGAACCGGATGAGTCGGGTGAGTTGCCTATTGTGACTTCGTCGATGTCGGCTAAGAGGTATGTAAGAAAAGGGTGTGAAGCTTATTTTGTGCATGTTCTAAGTACGAAAGGGTCTGAATTAAAGATTGAATCTGTGCCGGTAGTTTGTGAATACTCGGATGTGTTTCCAGAAGAGTTGCCTGGGTTACCACCGATCAAAGAGGTTGAGTTTACTAGTGACTTGGTACCGGGAACTTCACTGATATCGATAGCTCCGTATAGAATGGCTTCAAATGAATTGAAAGAATTGAAGTCTCAGTTGCAAGAGTTGACAGATAAGGGTTCTGCGAGACCGAGTTTTTCACCCTGGGGCGCACCAGTGTTATTTGTCAAGAAGAAAGACTGATCCAAGATACTTTGTATAGATTACTGTAAGCTTAACAAGGTTACAATAAAGAACAAGTATCTTTACCAAGAATTGATGATTTGTTCGATCAGTTGAAAGGGGAAACAATTTTCTTGAAGATAGACTTAAGATCAGGCTATTACCAGTTCAAAGTTAAAGATTCGGATGTGCTAAAGACCACGTTTAGAATGAGGTACGGGTATTATGAATTTATTGTTATGCCTTTTGGATTAACTAATGCCCCTGCAGTTTTTATGGACTTGATGAATCAAATTTTTTGACTATATTTAGATAAGTTTGTGGTTGTATTTATTGATGACATCCTGATTTATTCCCGAGATGAGTCTGAGCATGTCGAACATTTAAGAATCTTATTGCAGACTTTGAGAGATAAGAAATTATTTGCTAAATTCAGTAAAAGTGAGTTTTGGCTCCGAGAAGTCAAATATTTGGGACACATTGTTTTAGCGAAAGGTATACGGGTTGATCCTAGTAAGATTTTGACAGTTGTTGATTGGAAACCACCAAGGAAGGTATCCAAGGTTAAAAGCTTTTTGGGTTTGGCTGGTTATTATCGACGTTTTGTTAAAGGATTTTCGATGATTGCTACACTTGTGACTAGATTGTTACAAAAAGATGTGAAATTCGAGTGGTTTGAGAAATGACAAAAGAGTTTTGAATAGTTGAAAGCGTTGTTGACTGAGGTACCGGCGCTAGTGCAACTCGATTCGGGGAAAGAATTTGTGATTTTTAGCGACGCGTCATTGAACGGTCATGGTTGTGTGTTGATGCAAGAGGGTAAAGTGATAGCTTATGCCTTGAGACAGTTGAAATCGTACAAAAAGAATTATTCGACGCATGATTTAGAGTTGGCTGCTATTGTGTTTGCATTAAAAATTTGGAGACATCATTTATTCGGTGAGAAGTGCCACATCCTTACTGATCAGAAAAGTTTAAAGTATTTGATGACTCAGAAGCATTTGAATTTGCGACAACAAAGATGGCTCGAGTTGTTGAAAGATTATGAATTAGTGATCGACCATCACCCTGGGAAAGTAAACGTAGTCGTAGATGCTTTAAGTAGAAAAAAATTATTTGCTTTGAGGGTGATGAAAATGCGGTTAACCTTATCTGATGATGGATCGATTCTGGCCAAAATGAAAGCTAGATCGGTATTTCGTCAGCAAATTTGCGAAGCTCAAAAAGGTGATAATGAATTGTGTAACAGCCCGATTTAGACCCTAATCGGAACGATGGTTTCGGGACCACGAATCCTAGTTAGAAAAATATTTTAAAATTTTTTCTATATTTATTTTGTGTGAATTTATATCTGTGAAATTTTTGTGATTTAATTTTATCGTTTGAGTGTCCGATTTAATAAAAGGACTTACTCGCGTAAATCAAAAATTGGGTAGTTTAATGTATAAAGGGCCAAAATGCCATTGGCTTTTAAAATGGGAGCCTTTATGTTGCAATTAGCCCATTAATTTATTAAGTGGACAGCGGAGGTTTATATTATAATGTTTTTATATAAATATATTAAGGTTACTTTAGTAAACTAATATTATAAACCATTATAATATAACATATATCATAAAAAAATAAGCCATGATTCATTTTATATTCTTTTAACTGAAACCAAAATAAGAAAGAAAAAAAGAAAAGAAAACTTAGTTCAGCCATAAACAAGCTTGATTGAGGTATGTGTTTAGCTCGATTTTTGATAATTTCTACGTTTTTGAGATCGTTGCTTCGAGTACTACAAAACCCATGCTTGAATTTTTTATTTTGATGAATATTTTGAGTTATGCCATTGTTGAAAGCTTGTGATTTTTGTTGTTTGATGATGAAATATGAAAGATATGTTTTAGATTAACATGTTTTGTATTGGAGTTTTTGATGATTTTGAGTAATTAGGACTAAATTTCAAAAATAATAATTTGAGGGACTAAAATGTGAAATAAATGAATTATATGGGCTTGTGTAGACATGGATAATATTCGGCCTAGCTTGGGTATGGAGAAATTTGGTGTATTTTGTGTTTTGTGCAATAGGGACTAAATTGTAAAAAGTGTAAATGTTAGGGGTAAAATGATAATTTTTCGATTTATGTGTTTTTGGACTAAATTGAATGAAAATATGTTTGAATAAGTTTAATTTGAATATGTTTAGATCAAGAACCAAAGAAATCAGATTTAGATCGGGGGAAAATGAAAGTTGTCGACTAGAAGCCCTGTCCCGCTTTATAACGTCCGAGGTAAGTTTATAAGCAAATAGACGTGTTTAATTGTAGTAAAATGCTAGATATATATGCTTTTATGAAATGTATGAATTTATATTTTGTTATGGCCAAATATAAAAAGGCTTGACTATTACATTTTCGAATTCGTTTCGACCAAGTTACGACGTCCGAAAGCCCAGTATGAACCTTAGGAATAGCTAAGATACATATGTCATGACATAGGATTCCGATATATGTGTGCGAGTAAGACCATGTGTAACACCCCTTACCCGTACTTGAGGTCGGGATAAGGTACGAGGCGTTACCGGACAAACATACAAACATTAAACTAAAATACGGGCCATAAAATTTCATTCATATTTCAAAACGTTCATTCACTTACACATAGTCCCTTATTTGAGACTACGAAGCCCAAAACATAATTTAGAAAGGGTTCAGGACTAAATCGAGAACTTAGGAAAATCTTAGAAATTTCATGCTTTAAGGCTCCACACGCGCGTGTCCCAAAGTCGTGTTCCATACACGGCTAAGACACATGGTCGTGTCTCTGCCTGTGTGGAATATACCTAGGCTATTTTCCAAGCTTTGGTCAACCTTAATCTCTTACACACTTATACAAAATCAAAAGCATATAACATGGTATTCATTTAATGATTAAATATTCTCAATTAAACCACAAACATAGCATTTGTATATCATCATACATGTGTCTCTCATACTCATTTTACCTTGTTTATTATAGTACCACTTATACATTTATACCAAGATTGTCATCTTACCAAATATCTTCAGCTTAATCATCAAGCATTCATATTTAAAACTAGATCATATCTTTATAAAATACCACAATTCGGATGCGCAAAATAACATGTTTGCCTAAAACATTTTCAACTCCATACCCAACAAGCATTACATTGAGACTAGTCATATATATATATATATACACACATGTCATGATACATATCATTCTCTTTCTGTTTTCTTATAAACACATATCATTTATTTCATTATATCAATATTTTATATACCATAGTTTCCATGTATTCCACATATATTTATTTTCCTCCTCCTCCTCTCCATTCCACATCCTTAATGTATATAGCATTCTTGTAAGTACGATTTCACAATATACTAATAAATGCTCACATCAAACTGTCCACACGAGTCATAGTCACTTACTTATTTATAATTCAAGCTACAGAGCTCAAAATTAAGATCCATAAATTTCTCCTAAAACTAGACTCACATATCTTTCCATCATAAAATTTTCATAATTTTTGGTTTAGCCAATTAGTACAATTTATTCATTAAAATTTCCCCTATTTCACTTTCTCGATGATTCGGCCTCTTTTCACTAAAATTTATTATCTCACAGTCTGAAACTTCGGATAATGTTCTTGTTGATTTATCTTGAAATTTAAAATATAAGTTTAAGGCTCTAATTATTTTTATCCAAATTTTGTGATTTTCCAAAGTCGAATAGGGATCACATAATCATTACGAACCAGTCTCACAAAACATAAATATCTAAAATATAGAACTCATTTTCTTTCTCTGTTTCTTTTATATGAAAATATACTCATTAAGATTTAATTTTATATCTCATTCAGTCTCTATTTAAATTTATACTATTTTTGGTGATTTTTCAAAATCACGTCACTGCTACTGTCCAAAACAGTTTTATTGCCAATTCACTCTTTCACACTTTCTTTGTATTAACCTCATTTTAACATACATATCACAAATTATTTTCACCACATTTCATACATCACAAGTATAGGCCCATGATCACAGGGTCACCATAAAATCATCCTCATGTATAACTTACTTGTTTATAACCTTACCACATCCTGGTCATTTAATGAACACATCATTCACATAACCAAGTTCTGCACTTATTCATCACAAAACTCACAAAGCAATACATAGAGAGTCTCCGTTGAACACTTGGATCAATCCTCGATACTTGGTGGTTTCAGCACATAGCTCCACCCATCATATAGTTCGACTCTCTTGTACACATGGTGAACACTCAAGTACCACCCATGTGACCTAGCCAATTTATCTCGTAGCTCTCTTGTCTACATGGTGTCCTTCACTGGAACCACGCATGCGACCTAGCTACATATATCCAGTAGCTCTCTTGTCTACATGGTAGACACATAGTATCACCCATGCGACCTAGCTACATCATAATGTCTTGTAGCTCTCTTGTACACATGATGTGCACTCAAGCACCATACATGTGACCTAGCTACATATCTTGTCTGTACATCCAATCTTTCCAAGGTTCAACCGAGATTTCTCTCTTTTCCAACAATTTTACCAATCAAGTAATTATCCACAAACATATTTCCAATATTATTATAAAATATCATAATACAAGTAATATTGATGTATTACTTACATATAAACCTACATCTCATTTAATATCGAGGCAATAACATTCAATTACACATTGCCTTATTAAAAATCATATGAACTTACAATTTCCCATAATATCCATAATCATAGAAATCACATTTATGTATGATAATTAAATCCACTTCATGTACCATAGACATATTTTTAAATCAATTCATAAACTTGGCACCATAATCATTTAATTTAACATAATTAAATTAATTCACTAAATTTAACTTTCAAATATAAATTACAACATTATTGTTGTATTATTATCATACCAACTTACATACTTTCAACATCTCGAAATCATAATAAATATATCAGTTTTACATTGAAACATGCATAAATTAATGCTTATTATACATATGAACATACCTCGATACTAAAATGGCCATTTTACCAACTTTCCCAATTTTTTATTTTTCTCTCATTCTAGGTTCAAATCTCATTTTCCGAGATCTAAAACATCATATTTTACTTATTTAATTAATGTACTATTCAAAACAGTCGTTAACTCAAACTTTGGAAAAGTTACAATTTTGCCCCTAAACTTTTGCATATTTACACTTTTGCCCCTAGGCTCGGGAATTAAACTTCATCCCTTATTCTTATGTTTTATGACTCGCTGATCACTTTTCCCTTCTATGGCAACATCAAATTCTCACTCTAACATATACTTATGACTATTAGGTATTTTTACCGATTAAGCCCTTTTACTCGTTTTCACTCAAAATCGAGTAGCACAAGTTGTCTAACATAATTTAGAACCTCATATTCTATCATAAAACAGAAAAATAAACACATTTCACCTATGGGTATTTTTCCAAATATGAACCCTAGCTTAAATTATTGCTAGAATAAGCTTAATCAAATTAAGGATTCCAAAAGCGTAAAGAACTTGAAAAGCGGGTTAGAAAGGACTTACTATTGAGCTTGGAAAGCTTGAAAACCCTAGCCATGGCTTCCCCATGCTAATTTCGGCCTCCATGAAAAAGATGAGTCAATTTTGGCTTTATTTTCCCTTTTATTTCTTTTAATTACCAAATGACCAAAATGCCCTTCCTTACTAAACTTTCAAAAATTCCATCCATGTCCAATTTTTGTCCATCACTTAGAAATTGTTCAAAGTTCTATTTAAGACCTCCTAATTAATATTTCAAAGCAATTTCATACTAGAAACTTCTAGAATGCAAGTTTTGCAACTTATTCAATTTAGTCCCTAACTTCAAATTGAGCATTTTATGCATAGAATTTCTTCACGAAATTTTCACACAATCATGCAATCATATCATAAACCTAAAAATAATCATAAAATAATTATTTCTATCTCAAATTTTGTGGTCTCAAAACTTCTGTTCCAACTAGACCCAATTTTGGGCTATTACACCATGACATTGATATGTGATTCCGATATATGTGTACGAGTAAGACCCTGTCTGGGACAGTGGCATCGATATGTGACTACATGTAAGACCACGTCTGGGCCTTTGGCATTGTATGATTTATGTGATTATCCGAGTGTCCTACCCAATTCTGAATGGTTTATCGGGCAAAGGTAAATTAAGTTCAAATTTACAAAACGAGCTATATGCCAGGTATGAACTAACTTGTTACTTACTTGAGGTAAGTTAAGAAAACACCTTGGTTATTTGTTACAAATCTTGTAAGATGCAAATAAAAAAAATATGTGTATGTGATATGTGTATTTGGTTTATTGAATGAGTAATTTGTATGTCATGAATAACCCTTATATATGTGTATATATGATGAGGTATATTTGGTTTTATAATTAATATATGTATATGAAATATTATTTCGATACTTGAGTTTATGTACTTGAGTGAATATGTACTAAGTTTTAATATGTCTATTCAGCTTTGTAAGTTGATTAATAAGTTAAAGCGGCTATATAAGTATTCGGCCAAATAAGAAATATGTGTGTAAAATGTCATATTATAATTCTTGAAGTTATTTAAATGGTATAAATATGCATGATTATATGGTGATATTTTGACCTGAAATTTGAATGACATTTGGTAAATTAGTTTGAGTATTTGACCAAGGTAAAAAAAGAAAAAAAATCGTACATGGAAATGTATTATTGTATCTCATTTGTAGGTTTAAGGTTAAGCATTGGTGATGACAATATAATTTGGTTTAGCTTAAAACGAGTTGAATATATTTTTTAGTTGTTTATTTGCTTATGGCTTACTAAGCTAAGATAGTTTTACTAAGCTAAGATAGTTTACTCTGTATTGATAAACCGTAATTTATACATATTTTTATTCCTTGCTTAGCACATTTATGGATGAATTCTCCTTAGATTTGGTGAATTTGATGCTCCTAATTCTTTAATTTCATGCTTTATACTTAGGTGAGCATAGAAGAGTAAAAAGAACGAAAAATAGGCCGAAAATGGAGAAAATGGACCCACGTGGGAAATCAATACGGCCTGTACTTCCTCACACGGGCGTGGCAAACGGCTGTGTCCATTTGGCAGGATCGAAGCACCATTTACACGGGTAGACTACACGCTCGTGCATATTTAACAGCCTTGACCACGGGTGGCGTGAATCGCCTGCAGGCGTGTCCTGCTGATCCCAAGTATAGTCCTATTCGAAAAAGGCCACTTTTGAGGGCTCTTAGGCATTCTAAAGCCTATTTAAACACCTGAGGAGGCACTTAGAAGGGACACACGGAGTAGGAGGCAAGGAATTACTCAAGAGAAGTTGATTGATCCATCTCAGAAGCCGGATTCATCATCAAGACTGAAGATCTCCCATCAATTTCCATTCAGGGGTTTTGGGTTTTCTTTATGTTTTGTATTCATTATTCTTCTGAGATGTTTTCTTTTATAATTATGAATTAAACTCCCTAAACACCTAAGGGGAATGAAACCTAAGAAAGGATCTTGTTATTATTATCTGAATTGTATGATAAATATTTGACTTGTTCTTAATTATGTATTCTTAATTCTTATTTTAATATTTCAAGATATTGATTCAAGTTAATGCTCTTATTCAGAGTAGGAATAGACACTGTCTAAGAGTAAATTTGTCATAATTAAGCGGAGTCGATTGCACGCCTAGAGATAGGGTGATAAGATTTTTCCGGATTACGGTGAAACCTAATAAGGGGATCCATAGATCGAGTTAATGCAACACTAGGACGTTAATTAGAAAGAGATTTCAATTAATCAACCTAGGGTTAGACATTATTAGTCTCAAGAGAGATAATAATATAACTTAGGGATTTTTACAGATCAAGTCAAATGAATAAATCGTCTGATTCAGAGTCAAATAACAAGTGAAGTCTAGGTGGATTTTTCCTTGGGTATTGTCTTAGTCAATCGAGTTTTCCCAAAAGGTTTTTCCCAATTTTCTCTTTGTGCACCCTTAGTTTAGTTAATTAGTCTAGATAAACAAATCCCTTAATTTTTAGGTTAGATAATAAAAAGAAAGTAATTACTAGTACTCTTGGTTCCTTTGGGTTCGACAATCCGGTCTTGGTAAAGCTATACTACTGTTCGATAGGTACACTTGCCTTCATCGTGATAATAGTTAGTTCCAAGAACGATTAATTATAAATACTTAAAACCTGTCGCGAACATCACGTATCAAGTTTTTGGCACCATTGCCGGGGAACTAAGATATTAGGAACACTCAATTTTTATTACTTTAGCCATTTTACCTTATTTATTTAAATTTCTATTTTCCTTTCTAATTTTTCTTTTATTCGTTCTGGGTAGGTTTTTATAGTGTATGACTTGAAGAAACCCATCGAGACCATTACTGTTTGATAGTGAGATCAATCGTACAATTCCCAAAAATTGAAGAGAAATAAGGCGAAGCTTACGATACACAGAAGAAGAGCAAGAGGACGATACTTCAACCACAACCTAGGAGATGGCTGAAAACCAAGAAAATCCACTACCTCCTGTAATTGCTGCTAATCAGAATCCTGCTCCACGTACTATGTATGATTATGCTAAACATTTTTTAACAGGAACTGAACTGAGCATAGTTAGGCCTGCTGTTGCTGCAAATAATTTTGAACTGAAACCTAACACTATTCAAATGATCCAACAGTTTGTTGAGTTTGATGGTTTGCAGGACGAGGATCCCAACGCTCACTTGGAAAATTTCTTAGAGTTTTGCAACACTTTTAAAATCAATGGTGTTTCTAATGATGCCATTCGCCTTCGGTTGTTTCCCTTTTCATTGAGGAATAAGGCTAAACAATGGTTGAACTTGTTACCACGAGGGTCAATCACTACTTGGGAACAAATGACTGAAAAGTTTTTATTAAAATATTTTTTGCCAGCTAAAACAACCAAATTACATAATGATATCTCTTCTTTTGTGCAGATGGATTTAGAAACACTCTACGATGCATGAGAGAGATACAAGGAGCTTCTGAGAAGGTGCCCTCACCATGGGTTACCACTCTGGCTACAGGTTCAAACGTTTCATAATGGCCTGAATCCTTCGACTCGAAAAATGATTGACACAGCCGCTGGTGGAACTATCAATAATAAGACACCTGAGGATGCATATGAATTTATAGAAGAGATGTCACTGAATAATTATCAGTGGAAAGTCATGAGGATAAAACCAACGAAAACAGCTGGCGTATTTAACGTTGATTCAGTCACCATGCTCTCTAATCAAGTAGAACTTTTGAACAGAAAAATTGACGGTTTTCTCGATTCTTCACAGGTTCACCCAGTAATGCAATGCGAAGCAAGTGGAGGTGGATCAAGCAATTCAGAATACCCACCCTATGGCCACAACATGGAGAACAAGCAGTTAAATTACATGGGTAATAATCCTTGATCTCAAAATAATCCTTATAGTAACACTTACAATGCAGGTTGGAGGAACCACCCAAATTTTTCATGGGGAGGCCAAGGAAATCAGAGACCACCACCACCTCCAGGCTTCCAACAACCACACTACCAATAAGAGAAAAAATCAGACCTTGAAGAGATGCTAAAAAAATTCATCTTGGTGTTAGAAACCCGTTTTCAGAATACTGAGGCAGCACTTAAAAATCAACAAGCGTCGATCTAAGGGCTCGAAACTCAGATAGGTCAGCTCGCTAAATTGATATCTGAACGACCACAAGGTAGCTTGCTGAGTAACACTGAACCTAACCCAAGGGAGAAAATGAATGCAATTACCGTTCAAGATGAGGAAGGATTAGTTACACTAGAACCAGAACCAAGGCAAGAAACTGTGCTAAGTAAAGGTAAAGGTGAGGTGGACCACAATGACCAGAAACCGGTAAGTACAGAATACAAACCTCGTGTGCCATACCCAAACGCTACAAGGAAAGACAGTACAGAAGAACAATTCGGTAAACTCCTTAAATTATTGAAGAAGTTACATATTAACTTACCGTTTATTGAAGCTCTTTCGCAGATGCCAAACACAGTCAAATTCTTAAAGGAGCTTTTAACAAACAAACGGAAGTTGGATGAGGTGTAACATGTGGAGCTAAATGTGGTTTGCTCAACCATACTACAACATAAGCTGGCCAATAAATTAAAAGATCCAGGCAGTTTTACAATTCCCTGTTTAATTGGTAGCCAAGATGTTAATAATACTTTGGCTGATTTAGGGGCTAATATCAATGTTATGCCTTACAAAATGTTTAAGCAACTAGGTCTTGGGAAACCCAAACAAACTAGGATGAGTATTCAATTAGCTGATAAAACATTCAGATTTCCTAGGGGGATTATTGAAGATGTACTCGTTAAAATTGGTTGATTTCGTTGTTCTAGACATAGAGGAGGATAGTAACGTTCCTTTAATTTTAGGGAGGTCCTTTTTAGCAACCGCTAAAACAATTATTGATGTTGGCACAGGTGAACTCACACTTCATGTAGGAGACAAAACAATCACCCTTCAAGCTCGTAATTCGAATAACACATCGAAAATTGAAGGTGGTTGTATAAGTCATACTATTAAAATTGACCATGTGGTGCAACCTACCTTACAAGAAATAGGTTCAAAGAACATATATGAGCCATGTTCAAGCAACATCAAAGGACATATCTATGAAGAACGAAGGCTACAAATCATGAAGCTAGATGAATGACAGACACAAAAACTGAGAACACCCGATAAACCGAAACTGATCCAGGACGAGCTCAATACCTCACAAAATCAACTTAAGGTTGGAGACAAAGTACTACTAGATGCAGCAGATCCTCGCATTGCCACTTCTAAACCTAATGAAGAAATTCTTCTCACGGTACTCAGTATTTTCCCATATAGTACAGTCGAGGTAATTCATCCCAAATTCGGTACTTTTAAGGTAAACAATACTCGTCTTAAACCTTATATTGATAAAGTTGATAGCAAGGATGAGGAGTATAAACTCCTCGAGCCACCATGATCATACACCAGAGAGGTAAGTCGAGCTTAGACTATAAATAAATGCTTCTTGGGAGGCAACCCGAGTACTAACAGGGTTTCTTTAAATTCTAGTTTTTCACGTCTAACTTACTAACTGAGTCTTGGAACATAGGGTTTTCCCATTCACACGGCCAGGCACACGGGCGTGCCTTAGGCCGTGCTCACACCACAGGAGGAGACACGGCTGTACGATACGGCCGTGTGAAAACTGGGAAAAATTTTTCCCCAACACGGAATGCGATAAGTTGCTATGGCCATGCGACATGGCTGTGGGCAACCCTGCCAAATTAACACAGACGTGTGACATGACCGTGCCCACCGACCGTGGTCGAGCCTGTCAAAATAACATGGGCGTGAGCCTGTACACATGGGCATGGGAGAAGCGAACGAAGATTGACACAGCCGTGCACCATGGTCGTGTACACCAATGCGCCCAATTTCAAAACACAAAAATGCAGACGCCTGCAGTGCCCCAATCTCTTTATAGACACCTGTTATTTATTTTATTTTTATCTTTATATTTTGAAATTACTTTTTATTTCCTTTTAATACTACTTTATCTTGCGATTTTATAATTTTTATTCGGCTATTTCTTTACGAGTAATTATGTCTCTTTATATTTCCTAAAAAGTTCCTGATTCTATCATAGTTATAAAGAGCTCCAAAGCTCACCATCACTTAGGGACTTGATACTCCACTGGAAAAAGTTCTCCACAACTGCCATGTCCTGCCCGACCACCACGATAACCTTTTCGACGAACACTGTGGTTGTGGAACATAACCTCTACCACCACCAGAGTATCCTCCTCCAATCTTATCATTGCCCTTGGCCGATTATTCTCCAGAACTCCAATTCAAGGAGTTCATTCATTGTTCAGGAAGTTTCACCACTCTCCCTATCTTATGATTATATATCTATATTTTTCAATATATCCATCTTTGTACATTGAGGGCAATGTACATCTTAAGTGTAGGGGGTCTTTTATATCATCATTAGAAATCCCTGAATTTTTTCTTATTCTCACGTGAATCACTCATATCACTATTAGAATGAATTTTAATTAATTTATGATTTTTATTGATATGTCTTGAATTAAAACATAAGCATTTATGCATTGATTGTTTAAAATTTGAGACATTAGGGAATCAAGCATGATAAGTTGATTTTTGAAGAATTAAAAACTTTTAGGTTGCTTCCCTAAGTTTAGGTATTATCTTAAGTTGAAATTCACAAGTTTAAACATCAAAAAGCCATAATTTGTGTGAGATCTTGAGCCTTTAGAGCATATTTTATTTCTTTCATGCTTACTTTTATTATGAGTGCGCCAATATTGATTTGTTATTCTAGAACTTGCTTGATTATGCATGTCAAGACCACACCATTTGATTTGATATGTCGAGATGATAAAGGCACTTAGGTTTAACCCACTCACTCCACAAAAGCCTACCTTCATAATTAACCCTTAATGAACCCCTTTGAGCCTAACAAGCCATCAATTGATTTACCCTCAATATTAACCCATAACCCATTATCGTTGAAATCCCCTAATTTGATCCCTATTTTTGTCGAGATTTGATTTGAACTAATTGCTTAGCTATGTTTTATTCTTCGTTGCAACAATTAAGTTCTATGTTATTTGATTCAAGTTCTTAAAAAAAATACTTATATACATATTAGTAGTAATTTGTCATTTTTGAGCTTGAGTGTTAATTCCATATTCCGAGAAGAAGCTCACTTGTATTCAACTGATAATTAGTTATTTTTCTTGTTAGGTGATTTTTTCGAATCAATCTCGATTCTAACCTTTTCTTTCAGTTTCTGACCACACCCCCTAATCAAAGCCACATTACAACCCTCTAAAGACCTTTTGATTGATGTATCATCTCAATTAGAGTGATCATGGTCGGGCGGCTGACTACCCCAAGGCCCGCCTCAAAATGGGAGGTTTGGGTAAAATATAGGCCGAAAAATGGGCTTGGGCAAAACGAGGCCCGTTTAGAAAACGGGTCTGCCTCAGTAAGAGTTTTTGGCGGGCAGGTCCATTTGGCCCAATTATATATTAATATATATTTTTATTTTTAAAATTATTTTAAATTTTAATATAACTATTTTTATTATATTGTTAATTTGTGTATTGTTTTAAGAATTGTTTTAGTATTATTTTTATTTTTTTAATATTTATTTTATGTTTCTAAATATATTTGATTTATTATATTTTAAATTTTTTATTTAATAAAATAAGAAAAAAATTAATATGGGTATAGGCAGGCCGGCTCAAGCTTAGTAATTTTATTTGGTAGGGCTTGGACAAAATTTTAGGCCCATATTTGGTAGGCGCAGGCCGGCCTAGTAGATGGGCCTAAAATTTTATCTTTGCCCTACCGAACCCGGCTCGGCCCGGCCCATGATCACCTCTAATCTCAATATCTAGTGGTGGAGATTTGATTTTCATGCAAGCCTATGGTAATAGCTTTTCATATTGACTAATGAGTGCTTTATTTGATATCCTTAAACACCTCGAGTGATTTGAGTGAATCTTTAGTGAGGATGTTAAACTCTGTGATATTTTGACCAAAGGTGATTACTTAGATGAGGGGGGACACCTATGTTTTCATGATAAAATGCTCAACTTGGAATGTTTGAAACTTTGATGTACTTTGTGACAGCCCAAAATTGACCCTAGTCGGAAGGTGGTCTCGGGACCACAAAACCGAGGCATAAAAATAATTAAAAATTTATTTTGATGCCTATAATATGTATGTGCTCATGTATGACATTTTATGATGATTGATTTAGTGTTATAAGGGTGAATTCCACAAGAAAGGACTTAGTAATGAACTTTGAAAGTATGATAGGGAAATGTGTGATGACTAATTAAAGCATGCATGCAAAATAATGGACTTGCATGTCAAATTCCCCTTTTATAGGTGGTGGCCGGCCATGACAAGGAGGATGGGCTAAACATGTCATGAAACATGTTTTGTTGGTGCATTAGGGTGAAATAATAAACAAAGGTGTATGGGTGATAAAAAATGAAAAAAATGTGTGTGAGTGTGGTAATCCCCCATTGCCGTGAGTTGTAGAGAAGGAAAGAAAAAATTTTGTTCATCCTTTCTTTGAGCCAAAACTAAGGAAGAAGGAGGATTTTTGCTTCATGCTTGGTTTGGAAGAGATCTAGAAGGAGATTTGGCTAAGTTTGCATCAAGATTAAGGTATGTATGAGGTTGTGTTAGGAGTTTCATGCATGTTTTGGTTGCTAACTTGATGTGCATGTTAGCCATGGCTCAAATCTTTGTTAAGCCATGGAAATGGTATTTGGCCAAAGTTGTTATGGTGATAAAGCCATTGCATGCTAAGTGTGAAGCTTGATGATGATGCATGCAATGATGGATTGTCTACTCTTGAGTAAGATTTTGAGCTTTCTTTTGTTTTATCATGATTGAAGTTGAAAAGGAGCATGATTGTCATATTCGCCATGATGCATTCATGAGCATGGTTCATGCTTCTTGCATGTTAGTTAAAATTTGTGTTTTGGATGGCTATGGACACCTTGAAATTGCCATGCTCATATATGTATATATATGTTTGCACATGATGTTTTGGTTATGAAGGAAGTGATGAATAAGTTTGTTTAAAGAAGAAGATGTTGAAGAATAATTGTGAAATTGTAAGCACATTCGCCTAGCACACATATGAGTGCTTGATGCTATATTGTAAGTTTTGAGCTACAATATGCAAAGCATTAACTAGTAAAATGCATGCTGTTTTTGTGTGGTATTAAGTGCATAATTGGCCTCAACATGGACAAGTATATTCGGCCTTGGGTAGCCTATTGAAGGCCTTAGCTTTTCCTTGATGCTCGAATAAATTGTATTGAATTGCTTGATGTAGTATAAAATGTGCATGACCATTGTGTATTCAAGCTAAAGGGTGGCCATATGACCATTTAAATTCCTTGTCATATTCGCCATAAGCTAGCACAATGAGGTTTTGATAAATTGAATTTGTTTGAATTAGCTCAAGAGCTAAGAGGGCCACAATTGGACAAGGGGAAGGAAAAAGTAATCGAATAGCCGTAAAAGCCGTTCGACAACATCCGAGGTAAGTCCTCAAGAAGTGACCTTACTTGAATTATGTGGAATGAAATATGGATGTATTGATTATTGATTTATGTGTGTATGAGTATTCGAATGATACCGGGCTAAGTCCCAAGGCGATTATGTTAGTGATTATAATTGTGTTTGAGCCTTAGTAACGAAAATAAATATGTATGTCCAATGATTATTGATGTATGTGTGCATGAGAAATTGAATGATATCCGGCTAAGCCCGAAGACAATTATGCTGGAAATTATAACCGGTTAAGACCGAAGGCAATTGTGCTAGTGGCTACATCCGGGCTAAGACCGAAGGCATTCGTGCGAGTCATTCTATCCGGGCTAAGACCGAAGGCATTTGTGCAAATCGTGATATCCGGGTTAAGTCCGTGAGGCCTTGGTGCGGGTTACCATAACCGGGCTATGTCCCAAGGCGATTGATCGAGTAGCGACATCCGGTTAAACTCGAAGGTATGTGATTTGAAAATTATAAGCTTGCTGGAAAATTTCAGCTAATGCACTTGTGAAATTTCCCAATGACAAGGTAAGTGCGGTGTGTGCTTTGCGCGCTAGGAGTAAGGCGTGTGAATATCCGCTCCTATGATGGAACGAGTTATCGGCCTTAATGAAGCCTTTATTTGTGTATGAACATAAGAGTTGGGATGGTGAAGTAAGTATGATTATGTGAATGTGCATTAATGAAATGATGCATTTAACTATGTGAATGTATTGCTGTAATTAGAGTTGATTATATTCCTTGAGACTTACTAAGCATAAAAATGCTTACTCCGCCGCTTTGGCTCTCGGTTTCTAGATTTCGCTCGATAGCAATCGGATTCGGGATCGTTGAAGTCGAAGTCATCCACACTATCAAGCCCCCATTTTGGTATAAATTCTTGGTTTAACTTGAAATGGCATGTATAAGACTACCCCTTGTTGGTTTAAATATGTTATGATGTATATGTGTACGGCCATGCGAAAATGGCTCGTAATAGTGAAGTATCAACTTAAACTATTTGCGGTTTGTATATATATATATGGTGTCATGATGTGACTATGAATTGGAAATGGGAATGTTGGTCACATGATCAGCCATTGGCATGGTTAAAATGATCATATGTGGACCTATGTAAGGCAAGACTAGTTGGTTCATGGAGACTACAAAATAGGTAAGACCTACCTTAAAACAGATGCTGCCAGCTGCAGTAACGTGAATGTGAAAAATCACCAAAATTTGTAGGAATGGTATTAAATAGTGAATCAGCTATGTAAATGAACATTGATGAGTCTATTTTCATATGGAAGAAACGAAATGGTCATAGGAGTTACATGTTAAGAGATATTAAAGCTATTGTGAGACAGGGCCAGAACGGTTTCTGGGTTCCCTGTCGCAACTTTAAAAATTTACTATAAATTATCCAGAAAGAATTAGGAGACATACCTTATATGTACAGATTCCATTTTGAGTCTAGTTTCATTAGAAACAAACGGAACCAGCATTAAAGCCCTGTACAGAGAGATATTCAAGTTATACCGCACGAAGGTCAGAGCAGTCGATCCCTGTAACATGGGTGACTTTAACTAATAAACTGTACCAATTGGCCCAACCAAAAATTCTAGAAATAAATCCATGGATGGATATATGAGTCTAAATTCAGGGAAAATTTACGAAACCAGTTTCCGAGTTTTGAAACTCGAGATATGATTTTTAAGGCGACAGTGACGCAGTTTTTCCAGCCTGACTGGAAATGCCCAATGGATGGGCAAAACAAGTGAACTTGGCTTGCTAACCCCTCGTGTCCGACACCAGCGATGGTCTCGGGTTCGGGGTGTTACAATTTTATTGGTATCAGAGCCACGGTTTAGTCGATTCTAGGACTACCGTGAGGTGTTTGGGGTCTAGCTATACATGCCATTTCATGATGAATCGATAGTGTGGTGATTTCTGACAATTTGACTTTGAGTTTGTTTATAGCAATGGATCCCGATCCCAACCGAGCAATAGCTGATGATGTGGAGAGTGTGGCGCTGCTCCCAAGACAAGGGACAGCGCGGCGGACTCTCAACCTATGGCCAGCAATCCGAATGATGAGGCTAGGCAAGCCTTTTATAGTGTGATGAACGAATGGTTTAATCAATACATTCGAACTAACACGGCTGTCCCACAACCTCCATTCCCGACAAATGCAACCTCGCACCTACAATACCTCCGATGAATCGACCAAATAAGGTCAAGTAAGCCCCAATCGATAGGATTCAAAACATGGGGCCACTGAATTTAAAGCTACGGATGATGATGATGCCGAATGAGCTGAATTTTGGTTGGACAACACTATCCGGTGCTCGATAAGCTATCTTGTACACCGATGAGTGCTTAAAGTGTACCATCTCCTTGCTACGTGATTCCACCTACTATTGGTGGAGTACTCGACTTCTGTGGTACCTAGAGAGCAAGTGACTTGGGAATTCTTTCAAACCAAGTTCAAAAAAAAAAAGTATATCGATCGAGATTCATCGACCAAAAGCGAAGGAATTTCTTGATCTTAAGCAAGGTTCTATGTCGGTTACCGACTATGAACGAAAATTTGTGAGGCTTAGCCGATACACGCGAGAATGCATTTCATCCGAAGCTATTATGTAAACGCAACGAGGATGGGCTGATTGATGATATAAGGATGTTCGTTGGCATTCTCGAAATACGAGATCGTAGTACTTGTTGAGCGAGCTTGTAAAGTCGAAGAGCTTAGAAAGGAGAAACAAAAAGCTGATGTGGGAACCGGAGAATTTCGAAGAGGTCCTCGGAAAGTCTCTTCAACAGCAATCAAGAGATTTCGAGATGATGTGAACCGGTCTAGAGGCGCTTTGGGCTTTTCTAGACGAGGACGCGATCGACCCCTGTGACCACACGAGTCACTTGATCGCCAGATGGTGGAAATGATCGCCGAGAGAGGCGGAGTGTCAACATTGTGGCAAATGGCATTCGGGAGCTGTTGGTTTCGTGATCGCTCTCGCTATAAGTGTGGATCGGCCGACCACTTTAGGAAGGATTGCCCGAGGATGCTTGAGCAGAATGTGAGTCGAGTGGAAACTCGGGTGCTACCATCGCCGAGGTAGGCCACCTAGAAATATGGGCAATGTCGTGGCGGTCGAGAGGATCTAGAGATGCTACCATCGATCTCGAGGCTCGTGCTCTGCGAGGACTTATGCCATACGCCGCACGCGAGGATGCTGCCTCTCCGGATGTCATTACGGTGCTTTCACTCTTTTCAATACTAATGTGATTGCTTTGATTGACCCCGGTTCTACTCAATCTTATATATGTGAAACCTTAGCATCCAAGAAGACTTTGCCTATTGAGTCTCTCGAGTTTGTAATTCGGTGTCAAACCCCTTGGGTCATTACGTGCTTGTCAACAAAGTGTGCAAGAAAAGTCCCCTAGTGTTCGAGGTTCTTGTTTCCCGCGGACTTGATGCTTTTGCCGTTCGATGAATTGACGTTATTCTTGGTTTGGATGGGTTGACCATGCACGATGCGGTCGTAAATTGCAAAAGCAAGACTATCGATTTGAGGTGCGAATAACGAGATAATTCGGGTTAAGTCTACGGACTTAAAGGGGTTGCCACCGTAATATCGCAATGTTGGCCCGAAAATATGTAAGAAAAGAGTGCGGCGTACCTTGCGTCGTGCTCGATGACAAGGAATCGAAAAGAAACCCGAATCTGCGCGTGGTTTGTGAATACCGGATGTTTTCCACAAGAATTGCCGGTTTACCACTGTTCGGAAATAGAATTTGGCATCGAATTGGTACCGGTACCACTCAATTTCGATAGCTCCGTATCGTATGGCACCAACGGAATTAAAGGAGTTGGAAGCTCGATTGCAAGAATTGGTGGATAGAGGTTTTGCTCGCCGAGTTTTTCGCCTTGGGTGCGCCAGGTGTTGTTCGTGAAAAGAAGGATGGAACCATGCGGTACATGCATCGATTATCGTCGACTTAATAAAGCGACAATAAAGAACAAATATCCGTTGCCACGTATCGATGACTTGTTCGATCAACTAAAGGGAGCCTCGGTGTTCTCGAAAATAGATTTGAGATCGGGCTATTATCAATTGCGAATCCGAGATTGGACGCACCCAAGACCGCCTTGAGCGAGATATGGTCACTATGAGTTCCTAGTGATGCCGTTTGGGCTCACTAATGCCCTCGCGGTATTTATGGATTTAATGAATCGGATCTTTAGACCATATTTGGATCGATTCGTAGTCGTGTTCATTGATGACATCTTGGTCTATTCAAGAAATGAGACCGAACATCTTGAACACTGCGGTTAGTCTTTGCAAATTTTACGGGATAAGCAATTATATGCTAAGTTCAAAGTGTGAGTTCGGTTAAGAGAGGTTAGCTTCTTGGGTCATGTGGTATCTGCATCGGGTATTCGAGTCGACCGAATAAAATTTCAGCCATACTTAATTGGAAGCCTCAGAAATATTAATTGAGGTTCGAGACTTTTGGGGCTTGCTAGGTTATTACCGACGATTTGTAAAAGGCTTCTCAACGATAGCCACGATGACGGCTTACTCCAAAAGGATGTTAAGTTGAATGGATGAGAAATGCCAAAAAGTTTCGATCAATGAAAACTTATTTGACCGAAGCCCCAATTCTAGTGCAACCCGAGTCCGGCAAAGAGTTTGTCATCTATAGCGACGCCTCTCTACTTGGGTTAGGTTGCGTATTAATGCAAGAAGGTCGAGTTGTGGCCTATCGTCGAGACAATTAAAGCCACATGAGAAAAATTATCCAACTCATGATCTCGAATTGGCCGCCATCGTATTCGCCTTTAAAGATTTGGCGACATTACTTATTTGGTGAAAGGTGCCATGTATACTCGGATCACAAAAGTCTCAAATATTTGATGATCCAAAGAGACTTAAATCTGCAACAAAGACGTTGGCTCGAGTGTTAAAGGATTACGAGCTGGTCATTGACTATCACCCGGGAAAGGCGAATGTGGTTGCGGATGCCTTGAGTCGAAAATCATTATTCGCTTCTGAGCGATGAACGTGCACTTGTCTGCTTCGATCCGATAGTGTGTTAGTAGCTGAATTGAAAGCCAAACCACTATGGATACATCAAATTCGAGAAGCTCGTAAAGTCGATGACGAGTTGGTCGCAAAACGGGCCGAGTGTGTTCCGAACAAGGATTGAGTTTCAAATCGATGATGACGATTGTTTGAGGTTCAAAAGTCGTCTGTGTGTTCCAAAGAATTCGGAACTCATTTTGATAATTCTGAATGAAGCCCATTGTAGCCGAATGGCAATCCACCCGGGGAGTACGAAGATGTACAATGATTTGAAACGTCGATTTTGGTGGCATGGTATGAAGCAAGACATCTCCGACTTTGTTTGAGATGTTTAATATGTCAACAAGTGAAAGCGGAACATCGGTGCCTTGAGATTACTTCACCAATCACGATACTCGAGTGGAAATGGGATCGAGTCACAATGGACTTTGTATTCTGACCGCCATTGTCGCAAGTAAGAAGGATGCGGTTTGGGTCGTGGTAGATCGATTGACTAAGTCGGCCCACTTTGTCCCCGTCGTCGCACGGATTTTTCAATTGACAAATTAGTTTGAATTGTACGTTTCTCAGTTGTGAGATTACACGGGTACCTATTTCCATCGTGTCGGATAGAGATCCGAGATTTACCTCGCGATTTTGGAAAAAGTTGCAAGAAGCTTTGGGTACCAAGTTGCATTTCAGACCGCTTTTCACCCCAAACCGATGGTCAATCCGGCGGATAATTCGGATACTTGAGGATATGTTAAGATGTTGCGTCCTCGAGTTTAGTGGTTTATGGGAGCGGTATTTGCCGTTGATTGAATTCGCTACAACAACAACTTTCAATCAAGTATTAAGATGGCACCCTACGAGGCCTTGTACGGTCGTAAATGCCGTACACCATTGTTTTGGACCGAGCTCGGTGAAAGCAAGATTTTCGGGTGGATTTGATTAGGGATGCTGAGCAAAGTGAAAGTAATCCGTGAAAGTCTCAAGATAGCCTCCGATCGTCGAAGTCGTCGCGGACTGAAGCGTAAGGATATCGAGTATCGGTGGGTGATAAAGTGTTTCTCAAGGTATCGCCTTGGAAAAAGATACTCGATTCAGCCGTAAGGGCAAGTTGAGCCCGAGGTTCGTTGGGCCATATGAGATATCCGAGCGAGTCGATCCAAGGTGGCATATCGTTTGATTTTGCCCCGAACTCGAAAAGGTTCACGATGTCTTTCACGTTTCGATGCTTGACGCTATAGATCCGATCCATCGCACGTGATTAGTCCATCGAAATTGAAATTCAAGCTAATATGAGTTATGAGGAAGAACCGATTCGTATCCTATCACGAGAAGTGAAAGAGTTGTGAAACAAGCGGGTTCCACTAGTAAAAGTGTTATGGCTCAAGCACGGGATAGAAGAAGCTACTTGGGAGACCGAGAACTCTATGAAAGAGCGATATCCAAACCTATTTACTAGGTAAGATTTTCGGGGACGAAAATTTCTTAAGTGGGGAGAGTTGTGATGACCCAAAATTGACCCTAGTCGGAAGGTGGTCTCGGGACCACAAAACCGAGGCATAAAAATAATTAAAATTTATTTTGATGCCTATAATATGTGTGTGCTCATGTATGACATTTTATGATGATTGATTTAGTGTTATAAGGGTGAATTCCACAAGAAAGGACTTAGTAATGAACTTTGAAAGTATGATAGGAAATGTGTGATGACTAATTAAAGCATGCATGCAAAATAATGGACTTGCATGTCAAATTCCCCTTTATAGGTGGTGGCGGCCATGACAAGGAGGATGGGCTAAACATGTCATGAAACATGTTTTGTTGGTGCATTAGGGTGAAATAATAAACAAAGGTGTATGGGTGATAAAAAATGAAAAAAATGTGTGTGAGTGTGGTAATCCCCCATTGCCGTGAGTTGTAGAGAAGGAAAGAAAAAATTTTGTTCATCCTTTCTTTGAGCCAAAACTAAGGAAGAAGGAGGATTTTGCTTCATGCTTGGTTTGGAAGAGATCTAGAAGGAGATTTGGCTAAGTTTGCATCAAGATTAAGGTATGTATGAGGTTGTGTTAGGAGTTTCATGCATGTTTTGGTTGCTAACTTGATGTGCATGTTAGCCATGGCTCAAATCTTTGTTAAGCCATGGAAATGGTATTTGGCCAAAGTTGTTATGGTGATAAAGCCATTGCATGCTAAGTGTGAAGCTTGATGATGATGCATGCAATGATGGATTGTCTACTCTTGAGTAAGATTTTGAGCTTTCTTTTGTTTTATCATGATTGAAGTTGAAAAGGAGCATGATTGTCATATTCGCCATGATGCATTCATGAGCATGGTTCATGCTTCTTGCATGTTAGTTAAAATTTGTGTTTTGGATGGCTATGGACACCTTGAAATTCGCCATGCTCATATATGTATATATATGTTTGCACATGATGTTTTGGTTATGAAGGAAGTGATGAATAAGTTTGTTTAAAGAAGAAGATGTTGAAGAATAATTGTGAAATTGTAAGCACATTAGGCCTAGCACACATATGAGTGTTTGATGCTATATTGTAAGTTTTGAGCTACAATATGCAAAGCATTAACTAGTAAAATGCATGCTGTTTTGTGTGGTATTAAGTGCATAATTGGCCTCAACATGGACAAGTATATTCGACCTTGGGTAGCCTATTGAAGGCCTTAGCTTTTCCTTGATGCTCGAATAAATTGTATTGAATTGCTTGATGTAGTATAAAATGTGCATGACCATTGTGTATTCAAGCTAAAGGGTGGCCATATGACCATTTAAATTCCTTGTCATATTCGCCATAAGCTAGCACAATGAGGTTTTGATAAATTGAATTTGTTTGAATTAGCTCAAGAGCTAAGAGGGCCACAATTGGACAAGGGAAGGAAAAAGTAATTGAATAGCCGTAAAAGCCGTTCGACAACATCCGAGGTCACCCTCAAGAAGTGACCTTACTTGAATTATGTGGAATGAAATATGGATGTATTGATTATTGATTTATGTGTATGAGTATTCGAATGATACCCGGCTAAGTCCCGGCGATTATGTTAGTGATTATAATTGTGTTTGAGCCTTAGTAACGAAAATAAATATGTATGTCCAATGATTATTGATGTATGTGTGCATGAGAAATTGAATGATATCCGGGCTAAGCCCGAAGACAATTATGCTGGAAATTATAACCGGTTAAGACCAAGGCAATTGTGCTAGTGGCTACATCCGGCTAAGACCAAGGCATTCGTATGAAGTCATTCTATCCGGCTAAGACCAAGGCATTTGTGCAAATCGTGATATCCGAGTTAAGTCCGTGAGGCCTTGGTGCGGGTTACCATAACCGGCTATGTCCCAAGGCGATTGATCGAGTAGCGACATCCGGTTAAACTCGAAGGTATGTGATTTGAAAATTATAAGCTTGCTGGAAAATTTCAGCTAATGCACTTGTGAAATTTCCCAATGACAAGGTAAGTGCGGTGTGTGCTTTGCGCGCTAGGAGTAAGAGCGTGTGAATATCCGCTCCTATGATGGAACGAGTTATCGGCCTTAATGAAGCCGTTATTTGTGTATGAACATAAGAGTTGGGATGGTGAAGTAAGTATGATTATGTGAATGTGCATTAATGAAATGATGCATTTAACTATGTGAATGTATTGCTGTAATTAGAGTTGATTATATTCCTTGAGACTTACTAAGCATAAAAATGCTTACTCATTTGCTTTGGCTCTCGGTTTTCTAGATTTAGCTCGATAGCAATCGGATTCGGGATCGTTGAAGTCAAGTCATCCACACTATCAAGCCCCCATTTTGGTATAAATTCTTGGTTGAACTTGAAATGGCATGTATAGGACTACCCCTTGTTGGTTTAAATATGTTATGATGTATATGTGTACGGCCATGCGAAAATGGCTCGTAATAATGAAGTATCAACTTAAACTATTTGCGGTTTGTATATATATATATGGTGTCATGATGTGACTATGAATTGGAAATGGGAATGTTGGTCACATGATCAGCCATTGGCATGGTTAAAATGATCATATGTGGACCTATGTAAGGCAAGACTAGTTGGTTCATGGAGACTACAAAATAGGTAAGACCTACCTTAAAACAGATGCTGCCAGCTGCAGTAACGTGAATGTGAAAAATCACCAAAATTTGTAGGAATGGTATTAAATAGTGAATCAGCTATGTAAATGAACATTGATGAGTCTATTTTCATATGGAAGAAACGAAATGGTCATAGGAGTTACATGTTAAGAGATATTAAAGCTATTGTGAGACAGGGCCAGAACGGTTTCTGGGTTCCCTGTCGCAACTTTAAAATTTACTATAAATTATCCAGAAAGAATTAGGAGACATACCTTATATGTACAGATTCCATTTTGAGTCTAGTTTCATTAGAAACAAACGGAACCAGCATTAAAGCCCTGTACAGAGAGATATTCAAGTTATACCGCGCGAAGGTCAGAGCAGTCGATCCCTGTAACATGGGTGACTTTAACTAATAAACTGTACCAATTGGCCTGACCAAAAATTCTAGAAATAAATCCATGGATGGATATATGAGTGTAAATTCAGGGAAAATTTACGAAACCAGTTTCCGAGTTTTGAAACTCGAGATATGATTTTTAAGGCGACAGTGACGCAGTTTTTCCAGCCTGACTGGAAATGCCCAATGGATGGGCAAAACAAGTGAACTTGGCTTGCTAACCCCTCGTGTCCGACACCAGCGATGGTCTCGGGTTCGGGGTGTTACATACTTTTAGTTGAACTTTCAATGTATGGTTACTTATGGATTATTTTGAGATATTATTGATAGGGATTATAAATTGAGAAGAATTTATTTTGATTGTGAGTTGAGGATTTTGCTTGAGGACAAGCAAACGCTTAAGTGTGTGGGTATTTGATAAACCGTAATTTATACATATTTTTATCCTATGCTTAGCATATTCATGGATTAATTCTCCTTAGATTTGGTGAATTTGATGCTCCTAATTCTTTAATTTCATGCTTTATACTTAGGTGAGCATAAAAGAGTAAAAAGAGCGAGAAACGGGCCAAAAACGGAGAAAATGGACCCACGTGGGAAATCAACACGGCCTGGACTTCCTCATACGGGCGTGGCACATGGCCATGTCCATTTGGCAGGATCGAAGCACCATTTACACGGGTAGACTACACGCCTATGCTTATTCAACAACCTTGACCATGGGCTAGCGTAATCGGACACGGGCGTGTCCCTATTGAGCCCAAGTATATTCCTATTCGAAAAAGGCCACTTTTGAGGGCTCTTAGGCATTCTAAAGCCTATTTAAACACCTGAGAAGGCACTTAGAAGGGACACACGGAGTAGGAGGCAAGGAATTACTCAAGGGATGTCGATTGATCCATCTTAGAAGCCAGATTCATCATCAAAACTGAAGATCTCCCTTCAATTTCCATTTAGAGGTTTTGGGTTTTCTATATGTTTTGTATTCATTATTCTACTAAGATGTTTTCTTTTATAATTATGAACTAAACTCCCTAAATACCTAAGGGGAATGAAACCTAAGAACGGATCTTGTTATTATTATCTGAATTGTATGATAAATATTTGACTTGTTCTTAATTCTTATTTTAATATTTCAGGATATTGATTCAAGTTAATGCTCTTATATGTTGATTGCACGCCTAGAGATAGGGTGATAAGATTTTGCTAGATTAGGGTGAAACCTAATAAGGGGATCCATAGATTTAGTTAATGCAACACTAGGGTGTTAATTAGAAAGAGATTTCAATTAATCAACCTAGGGTTAGACGTTATTAGTTGGTTTGATTTGTTTTGGTAGAATATGATGTTGTAAGTATGTTATGTGTGATAATGAAATGATATGTTCTAACCTTGATTATGGATGTTTTGGTTGCCTAAGTATACCATGATTTATGCCACTGAACTTGTGTGTGTAGGGGTAAATGAGGGTCACAAATGGCTTTGTAAATAGCATTTATTTTGTCCACAAGGGTAGACACACGAGCGTGTGTCTAGACCGTGTGTGACACACGGTCTACCCCATGGGCATGTGTTTCGGCTGTGTGTCCCCTACACCTAAATTTTGATAAACAGAATGCTCAAAATTAAGCACACGAGCAGAGACACGGGCGTGTGTCTCAACCGTGTAAGGGACACGGCTTCAAGCATGGGCATGGTTCTGACCGTGTGAAGTCTGCAGTTATTTTATGAAAATTAAAACAGGCGTGTGACTTGGCTGTGTGATCTCAATTTGTTCATGCTTTGCAAAATAGAGAGTTACACAGGTTAGAGACATGTGGGTGTGTGACCATACGACCTGCCCACACAGGCGTGTCCCAAACCACACGGGCATGTGACATGGGCTTGTGCCTTGGTCGTGTAACTCACTATTTATGGTATAACACCACACAGTCAGGGACAAGGGCGTGTACCCAAGCCGTGTGAGTCACATGGGCAAGGACATGGACGTGTGTCTAGTCTGTGTAACTCACTGTTTATGCTTCGAAACTACATGGGCAAGGAACATGAGCATGTGACCGGCCATGTGGTATGTTATTGAGGCCCAAAACCTGTTTTTGAGGCCGAAAATTTTACTTAACACTGATACTAGCCCCTTCAATGTATAAATGATTGAAATTGATTATATTAGAATTGTCTGATACTCTGAGATCAATATGTGAACATCTTAGTTATAAGTACACTATAATGCTTATTTTGATGTTGAACTATCTTATTTGATTGTGAAATAAATTAGAATCTGAATACATGATACGGGTATTTATGTTTGACATCGGCATGGGTTAGGATATTGGGAAGGAGGAAAAAATCAGTTCTGAAATCGTGGCTACGCCATAATGAGTATAAATCTGATTTTGGTGCTTCTCACATACTAAATTAGCAACTAAGTTGTGTTTCTGTAAAAGTGTCAACGAACACTTTAAGGTGTGTAGGGTTGGTTGGGCATTGAATGTCCTTAATGGTGTGTTGGGATGGCCAAAAATGGTGTGTAGTAGGCGGGAATAGGAATATTGTATCTAAATCTAATTGGTATCGTATATGAATTGAAATTGCATATATATACACATGTTGTAACACCCCTTAACCGAGCCCGAGGCCGAGACTGGGCACGAGGCATTACTTGACTTTAACACAAGCATACAATCATTTCGGGTCATAAAAACTCGATCGAATTTAAAACTTTTCAATCTTAATCTAGAACTTCTTAATATGGGCCTACGAGGCCCAAAACACACTTTGGAAACGATTTGGGTTCAATCCGAACACCTTTGAAAACTTTGAAACATGTCACTTGAAATAGGGGCACACGCCCGTCTGAAAGGGCGACACGCCCGTGTGGCCATTTTGACATGGCTCTGCTAAAGGCCCATGTGGTTCACATGGCCTAAACACAGGGGACACACCTGTGCCCCAAACCCGTGTGGAATTAATTCTAAATTTGAACCTACAGTGGTTTTCACACAGCCGGGCACATGCCCATGTCTATAGCCCGTGTCCCTCACACGGCCATGACACGCCCATGTCGCAGCCCTTGCGTAAAAACCTTGACATTTTATTTTTGACATCAGTAACCAATTAGGGGCACACGGCCAAGACACATGCTTATGGCTAGAGGTCGTGTACTCCACATAGCTGAGACACATGGTCATGTCTCTGCTCGTGTGTTTACTACCATGCATACTGACTTCCAAATTTGAGGTGTAGGGGACACACGGCCGGAAAACACGCCTATAAGGCTGGCCGTGTGTCACCCACGACCTAGACACACGCCCGTGTGTCTACCCGTGTGGACAAAAATAAGGCTATCTACCAAACCTTTTTACCACCCTTACTTGCACTAACTTATACCACATCAATATTACCAATTCCATGCATCAGCATAAGGCCAATTCAACCACAACATGATAATTAAAAACAACCCTCATTACACTATAACAATCCAAGCATGCACTTATTCATTCATGTAAGTTACCCATCCATGAAAGATCATCAATTGCATATCATAGATAAATATTATGTGACAGCCCTAAAGTGACCCTAGTCGGAAAGCGGTTTCGGGACCGCTAAACCGAGTCACCAAATTATTTGGATGTGATATTTATGGTCTAAAATATGTGAAAATGAATGTGCAAAAATTTTAAGCTTCGATTTAGTAAATTGCATGTGAATTTAGTCAAAAGGACTTGTGTGACACTTTTGAAATGTGATAGGCTAATCTACAAGGATCTAATAGTGCATGTAGTCAAAAGGGAGGACTTGCATGTCAATTTTCCCCCCTTAACTAGTAGTGGCCGGCCATGAGCATGAGGATGGACAAAATGTTATGGGGTGAAACATGTTGGAAACATGTTGTGTTAGTGGGTTATGGGAGAAAAAAAGAATAAAGGGTTTGTAATAAAGAAATGAATGGGAAGGGTGATGAGAAAAAAAAAAAGGTTGTCTCATCCATGTTCTTTTCCCCCCCTTTAGCCGTGACTTGAGAAAGAAAGAAAAGAAGAAGTTGGTTCTTCTTGGCCGTGAATTGAAGGAGGAAGAAGAGGGGAAGTTCGGCCAAGGTGGTTCTTGGGATTAAGGTATGTTAATGCTCTTTCATTGAAAATCTTTGTATATTTGGAGTGGTCATCAAGTATAGAAGCTAGCTCATGGCAAATGTTTTTGTAAATTTATGAAGATAACATTCGGTCATGGATGGTTGTATTTTTTGATGTTGTTTTGATGCTTTAGAGTATTGAAGGTTGATTATAGATAAGTTGAGCTTGGTAAAATTGAATAGATGTGGCTTAATTGCTTAATGACAATCGGCTATGTTGAAGTGAAAATGTTTTGCAAATTGGTTATGGACATTCGGTTAAGGGAGAGTATTTGTGTTAGAAATCAAGATTGGATAGTGAGTTAGGCATGTGATCTTTGTGTTCGATTATTGAATGGAAAACTAAAGGGATGAGGTTGCATGTTGAGCTTGTATTCGAATAATACAAATGAATTGCTAATGTGAGAAGTTATGTGTTAATATGTGAATTAAGTGATAATTGATAATCAACTAAGTAGCTACATGGCATTTAGATATATATTATAGTAGCTGATTTTGGATTTGATTCTCATTGTGAATTAGTAGTTGATATGGAGATTAGACCGAATGAAATTTAAAATGTTAAAGAAATTATTTCGCTAAGTGCTAACCTTGTTTATATTAGCGAATGTGCAAATGTATACCATGAAGTGGTTTAGCTTAAAGTGAATCAAGGTTCTTGGAAGGTGAATTGCGGGGATGGTTTAAGAAATGAATCTAATTTTGTTATGTATGTGATGACATTGCGAATGTAAATTGAGTTGTTGAATTGGTTGATTTAGTTCACGAGCTCAAGGAATCAATCTTGCATAGCGGAAGGCGAATATAATTGAATAGCCGTTTTGAAATTGTTCAACAGTATCCGAGGTAAGTTCTCAAGTGTTTGAACTTTGCTTTAGTATACTTGAAGATTGTATAAACTTGGTAGCGAGAAGGATGAATTTATATAGTTTAAGTGCGAACTAGTCTTGACAGATTTGAGTTACTACAGTGTTGTAACTTTGAAAATACACCAAAAATTGTAGAAGGCAAGTTCAAGTTGAATAAAATATGAAAATGAAGCTTATTGAATCTAGTGTCTTATAAAAGAAACTATGTAAGCAAAGGAATTTCCTATGAAGGTATATTTAAAGTTGTGCGGGACAGTGTCGGAATGACTCGAAATCCCTGTTCTGTTTTTGAAAAATCATTATAATTTGTACAAAAGTGGTTATAAGATAAGATTTATATGCTTAGACTCCTTAATGAGTCTAGTTTCAAATGGAACCAAATAGAACACATTATGAATTCTGTACAATGAAAAATTCGATTCAGAGGCGAAGAGTGGTCAGATTAGTCAAACAGTGAAACAGGGAAACTTTAAGAAAAATCTGGTACTGATTGGCCAAACCTAAAATTCTGAAAATTTTATGGGTGAAAGATACATGAGTCTACATTCGGGAAAATTAACGGCAATTGATTTTGAGTTTTGTAGCTCCAGTTATAAACAACTTAGTGACTGTTGGTCAGAAAAACTGCTTGTAGTGAATATGTGATTTTGTTGTAAACTTTGATGAAACTATTTGAGTTGCTCATAAGCTATTTCTGAAATTGATGTACAAGAAAAATATGAAATATGTATGATATACATATATGTGTGATAAGGCCGAATGGCCAATGCGATGAATATGAAAGTGTATGTATATGTGATAAGGCCTAATGGCCGATGTGGTGGATGTGAAAGTGTATGTATATGTGATAAGGCCTAATGGCCGATGTGGTGGATGTGAAAGTGTATGTATATGTGATAAGGCCTAATGGCTAATGTAAAATATATGTGTGATATGCATATGTGGTAAAGCCGAATGGCTAATGTGAATGTTGTAACATGTGATTAAATGTACATGAAACTTGGAATATGTTCCGGGTGAGACCCGATGACTACGTGTGGAGATTATGACCGGTAAGACCCGATGACTACGTGTGGAGATTATGACCGGGTAAGACCCGATGACTACGTGTGGAGATTATGTCCGGTAAGACTTCTTTTATAAGAATTGCTTATAAAAATACATAATGCGAAAGGTTAAACAGTATGTACTCCAAGTTTATATGTGAGCTTGATTTAAACTAAACCGTAAGGTAGTTATGTGATGTATCGAGAGCAATCTATGAGACTATTCCTATGATTATGATGAGATGTGCATATTTGGATAAAGGGTGGTATGCCCGAAGGAAGAGTGAAATAAAAATACGAACAACTATGTTATAACTTGATTGTTATCTGTTGACACTTTGCTTGAAACTTACTAAGCATTGTAATGCTTACTCCGTACTTTGTTTCCTCTGCTTTTATAGATCTCATTTGGAAGCTACAGGCTCGGGGATCGTCAACAACTAGTCACACTATCACTATCCACTGTTTGGTACTGCTACGTTTTGGAATATCTTATGGCATGTATAGAATAGACTAGTAGTGAGAGGATATCTTGGTTAATGTATAGGACTACCCTTTTGGTGTAGGTCATGTACCCTTCGGTTTTTGTGTAAATTTGGATAGCCATGCGAAAATGGCTTAGATATACTTTGATCATAGCATTATAATCGTTGTATGTTGTTTGTCAAGAGGTATGAAAATTTTGGTAACGGTTAGCCATGGGAATGGTCATTTATGATCACTTTTGGTATATGTATGACAAACTCTAGTTGATCCATGGAGGATCATGAAATAGGTAAAGTTTACCTTAAAAATAGATGATGGTAGCAGCAGTGACGTGAATGTGAAAAATCACTAAAAATAGTAGAAATGGAATTAAATAGTGAATAAATTATGTAGTCGAACCTTGATGAATCTATTTTCATAGGAAAGTAACGAAACGATCATATGAACAGTATGTTAAGAGATATTTAAGTTTTCGTGAGACAGGGCCAGAACGGTTTCTGGATTCCCTGTTCCGACTTTGGAAATTCATTGTAAATTAACCAGAGATAATTAGGAGTCATGACATATATGTATAGATTCATATTTGAGTCTAGTTTCTATGGAAACAAACGGAATCAGTATTGAAGCCCTGTACAGGGAGATATCCAATTCGTAACGCACGAAGGTCAGTGTAGTCGATCCCTGCAACAGGGGAGACTTTAACCAATAAACTGTACTAATTTGCCTGACCAATAATTCTAGAAAAAAATTTGTAGATGCATATATGAGTTTAGTTTCAGGGAAAAATTACGAAACTGGTTTTCGAGTTTTGGAACTCAAGATATGATTTTTAAAGTGACAGTGACGCGGTTAGCCAACTACCTGGAAAATTTTTAAAATGGACTGTGAAAGTGAATGGTTTAAGCCGTTATCCCCTCGTATCCGATTCCGGCAGCGGACTCGGGTACGGGGTGTTACATATTAGCCATAACTTATGGCCTTATACAAAATAAAGAGGTTTCACCCCAAGCCAACACATTTGGCCAATTAACAAAGACACAAGACTCAAAAGTCATGGTTCTATACATGCCATATTCAAAATAAAAGAACTAACTATACCAAGCTTCAAATGATAGTGTGAACGAGGCCTCTGATGGTATCCGATCCACGGGCTAACTTGGCGGCACTATAAGGAAATGGAAAGGAAAAGAGGTAAGCATAAAGCTTAGTAAGTCACATGTAAATAATGAATAACTGCAAGTTGCCATAAAGAATCATACTTTCAATATAACTCAATTTACACATGAATATGAGGATTCATGAATATTATTTGTTCATATTCGTCTCTCACCAAGCATACAATGTCTATTGAATTCACATTTCATACTTCATGTAAAATACATAAGTGGTTATAAGCATAACTTACTCATTTTCCTTCCTTACTAAACATACAACATAAATGAAGCTCATATTTTGTAATTCTTATTTAGGTACCTGTACCACTCATGACATGGTCATAAGTTCTCTCATTTTGATATATAACATAAATCTCTCATCGAACCATTTGGAATACTACAGGATATTCATTAGTCCCAAATATGGGATAAGATGCTGATGCCATGTCCCAGACATGGTCTTACACTGGCTAGCAGATCAAAGTCGATGCCATGTCCCAGACAGGCTTACACTGACTTTCATATATCAAGGTCAATGCCGTGTCCCAGATAGGTCTTACACTAGCTCTCATCTATCGATGTCGATTTTATGTCCCAAATAGGTCTTACACTGACACACAACAAGCTGACACCATGTCCCAGATAGGTCTTACACTAGCTTGTATATCTCGAGGCCAATGCATGTCCCAGACATGTCTTACACTAGCTCTCGTCTAAATGTCAATGACTGTCCCAAACATGTCTTACACTAGCTTGCATCTCTCGAGGCCGATGCATGTCCCAAACATGTCTTACACTAGCACACATATCACCCAATGTCATGGCAGGAATATCCAATTCTATTCCTAATGTTCAACCGGGAGTCTTTATGACATTAATTTCTCAACATGCATACTCATATTCACAACCAAAACAATTTATGCAATATCAACTCAATCACACATCATAACAATACAGTTGCATTATTAACATACAACTTACCTTGGCTTACAAAATGTAGGCGACTAGTTTATTTAATCTACTTGCTTGGCCTTCCCCGGTCTAGGTTCGGATTTTGTATTTCTTGATCTAAAATAATAAAAATTCACTTATTTAATCACTAAATAAATTTAGACAATCAAAAATTCACATTTTTGGCAAAATGATCATTTTGTCCCTAGACTTTCACAAAATGAACATTTTACCCCTAGACTTGAAATTCAATTTTTATCGAATTTCTTCATGTCTTAAGCCTACCAGAACCCTTTTTACTCTTATATCAACCCAAAATTTCCATTATTTCACAAAAGTATCATCTATTTTATAAAATTTACAAAATGGTCTTATTAGGGTTTTCATGAGAAGTCCTTTCACAAAAGTTGTTTATTTAACAACCAAGGTTCATTTTCTTCCATAAAAACCCAACAAACATCATAAATTCTTTCATACAAAATCCCTAGACTATCAACCATTTTGCAAAATGGTCCCTTCATTAGTTAGCTCATGCTACAAGGTAGGGGTGTGCACAATTCGGGTAAAACCAAAAAAATTCGGTTAACTGATAAAATTCAGTTAATCGGTCGGTTAATCGATCGATTTCGGTTAATCGATCGATTAATCGATTTTTCATTTGGGGGTCGATTAATAATTTTTTGAATTTTCGGTTAACGTTTAATTCAGTTCGAAACAAGTCGGTTAACCGAATTTTTTCGGTTAACCAAAAAAAATAATAAATAAAATTATAATATATAAATAGAAAATAGTCTACTATTTACCCAAACCTAATCCAACATAAAACCAATCTAATATATTTAATCCCAAGTGGCCAACCTAACCCAACCCAATTACCCAACCTAATTACCCAACCCAATACAAATAATTTAATAAATAAAAATAAAAATCTAAAAGTAAAAGTCTAGTAAAACTAAAACACCCCTACTCACTACTCACACTCACACAGACGATAGCCAAAAAAAAATCCTAACTTTTCAAGTTTCAAATCCCTAATTGAAAATTTGAAATCTCTCAAAACCCTCAAAACCTTCAAAATCTCCCAAAACCTTCAAAAGTATCATAGCTGGAGGTTGGAGCTACGGCTAGCTGCTACTCGTTGGTGTTGTTGTCGAAGCACGGAAGCAGGCAAGCAGCTCTGTTATCTGTACTCGACTCCAGGTAAGAAAATTCTTTGTTTTCTTGATTTTTGAGGTATTTTATGATCTTATTTAATATTTTTATAATGATATTTAATCATATTTGTATTTAAAATTTAAAATCAGGTATCAATATACTGTTTATTAAGTATAATGATAAAAATATATTTTTATTATTGTATTTATAAATATAAATATGCATTAACTGTGTACTGTTGGTTGTTGCATTCTTATTTTAATAAACACCCTATATTTACAAACTATGGCTTATGGGTGTTGTTTCAGTGTTTCCTTATTTACAAACTTCTAATTAAATTTATTTAGTTAAAGATTCATTGATTTTTGTTGTAATTTTTGCTTATTTTTATTTGTTGTCAAATGGTAAATTATCCTATTAACTGTAATTTTTGATGTAAATTATTTTTATTGCTGTAATTTATTTAATTTAAGATTAATTGATTCATTGATATTTGTATGTATATGTTGTAAAAAAAAATATGCCAAGAAATATTATAAACAATTCTTATAATATTAATTTTAGTTGTAAAATCCAAGAAATGTTATGTGTTTAGGCCAAGTCAAGGATTGCATTAAATTCCCACCTGACCTGTTGACTTGGGTTCATACACGAGGACCATTAAATAGTTAGAAATTTGAAGTTTAATCAAAATAGATGATTTAATTGGTTTAAAAGCTATGTCCATATTTTTAAATTTATTTCAAACCTTCTTTTGTCAAAAAAGAAAAATAAATGGTACTGCAATTTTTAATTTACGCGATTAAGTCCTTTTATTAAATCGGACACTCAAACGATAAAAATGAATCACGAAAATTTCACAGATATAAATTCACACACAAAAAAAATATTTTTCTGACTCGAATTCGTGGTCCCGAAACCACCATTCCGATTAGGGTCTAAATCGGGCTGTTACAACTCTCCCCCCATTAGGGATTTTCGTCCCCGAAAATCTTATCAGTGAATAGGTTTGAATAACGTTCTCTCATTGCATCTTCTAGATCCCACGTTGCTTCCTCAACTCCGTGCTTATGCCACAGTACTTTAACAAATGAAATTTTCTTATTTTGCAACTCTTTAATCTCACGAGCCAGAATACGAATCGATTCTTCCTCGTACGTCATATCGGCCTTAATCTCAACCTCAGCCAGAGTAATCACATGTGAAGGATCAGATCAATATCTACGAAGCATCAAAACATGGAATACATTGTGGATCTTTTCTAGCTTAGATGGCAACAATAATCTGTAAGCTACCGGCCCGATGCGTTCTATTACCTCATATGGCCCAATAAACCTCGGATTCAATTTGCCTTTGCGACCAAATATGAGTATCTTCTTCCACGGTGAGACTTTCAAAAAGACTTTATCTCCAATCTAAAACTCTATATCTTTACATTCAAGTCCGCATATGATTTCTGACGGTCTGATGCCGCTTTTAGACTTTCACGAATCACTTTCACTTTCTGCTCACTTTCTCTGATCAAATCAACCCCATGTATTTTATTTTTACTAAGCTCAGTCCAATACAATGGTGTACGACATTTACTACCATACAAAGCCTTATAAGGTGCCATTTTGATACTCGATTGGAAGCTGTTATTATACGCAAATTCAATCAGAGATAGGTATCATTCCCACGTACCTTCAAACTTGAGAACGCAACATCTCAACATATCCTCAAGTATCTGAATGATTCGCTCAGACTGACCATCTGTTTGTGGATGAAAAGCGATGCTGAAATGTAATTTTGTACCCAGTGCATCTTACAGTTTCTTCCAAAATCGCAATGTAAACCTCGGATCTCTATCCGAAACGATAGATATAGGTACACCATGCAATCTCACAATCGGAGAAACGTATAGTTCAGCCAGCTTATCAAGCAAGTAGTTTGTACGTATTGGAACAAAGTGAGCCAATTTAGTCAATCTATCCATAACAACCTAGATTACATCTTTCTTGCTCGATGTTAACGGTAAACCAGATACAAAATCCATAGTAACTCTATCCCACTTCCACTTAGGCATCATGACCGGCTGAAGCATTCCAGAAGGTACCTGATGTTCAGCTTTTACTTGTTGACAGACTAAACATCTTACAACAAAGTCAGAAATGTCTCGTTTCATACCATGCCACTAGTAAAGCTGTTTCAGATCATTATACATCTTTGTACTACCTGGGTGAATAGACAACTGACTACTGTGAGCTTCATTCAAAATCATTTGAATCAATTCTAAATTCCTCGAAACGCATATTCGGTTTCTGAATCTTAAACAGTCATCAGTATCAACTCTGAATTCTAAATCAGTGTCTGTCTCACATTGAGCTCATTTTGCTAATAATTCATTATCAACCATCTGGACATCACATATTTGTTGAACAAATAACGGTCTAGCTTTCAATTCAGCTACTATCGAACCATTATCAGACATGGCCATATGCGCATTTATTGTACGCAAAGCAAAAAGTGATTTTTGGCTTAAAGCATCAGCAACAACATTAGCCTTTCCCGGGTGATAGTCAATCACAAGCCCGTAGCCTTTTAACAATTCTAACCATCCTCGAGTTGAGAACTTGGTATGATGAAATTGTAGAAAGATATTAAATGCAAATGAAACACGAATGTCTTGATGTTGTTTATGCAAATGATGTTTTATGTGGAATTGCATGATTATGTTACTTGCTATTTGCATGTGAACTTACTAAGCATTTATGCTTACCCCCTCCTTTTCATTCATTGTAGTTGTTGACAAGCCGGCTTGAGAATAGAGATAGGTCGAAGACTCGTTCACACTATCTGAAGGCCTAAATTGGTAAAATGGCTTGTGTATTTTGAATGTGGCATGTATGGCAAAATACTCACTTTGTGTAAATGATTTTATGACATGGTTATGGTTTGGTAAGAAAAGGGTTTGTGAATGATTAGCCATTGGAATGGCCAATCTAAATCATATTTGATGCCATGTATGTTTAAAATGCTAATAGTCCATGGAAATCTATAGTAAAGTGAAATTTGTTATAAAACAGAATATTTCTATAGCAATGATGTGAATTTGAAAAATCATTAAAAATAGTAGAACTTGACTTAAATGATGAATAAGTTAAGGAATCAAAGCTTAATGAGACTATTTTCATATGGATTGAACAAAATAGATATATGAATTATATTTTATGAGATATTTGAATTTTTTTGAAATAGGGCCAGAGTGATTTCTGGATCCCCTGTTCTGACTTTAAGAATTCACTATAAATTGTAAAAAAATAATTAGAAGTTATTCTTTATATGTACAGATTCCTTATTGAGTATAATTTTAAGAGAAACAAATGGTATAGTCATTTAAATTCTGTAACAAGAGAAATCTGATTCGTAATACACAGAGGTCAAAGAAGTCAAACCCTGAAATAGGGGAGATTTTAACTAATAAACTGTACTAATTGGCCAGACCAAAAATTCTATAAAAAAATTAGTAGATATATATATGAGTCTAGTTTCAGGAAAAATTTACGGAATTGAATTTCAGGTTTTGGAAATCGAGATATGAATTTTTAAGCGACTATAATGCAGATTGCCAGCTTGTCTGGAAGTTTTAAAAATAAATTGTTTGAGCTGTTAAATTAATGAATTAAGTTTAGTAGCACCTCAAGCTCGACTCTAGCGACGGTCTCGGGCGTGAGGGCATTACAGTGATGATCCTCGATGATCCCCAAGCTCACAGTAGCTTTGATATCTAAAAACAATGCAAACACACACAAAGTAAGCTTTCAAAAGCTTAGTAAGCCATATACAATTAAACTTATCATTTAAAACATATAAACATCATCAATTTAATTATATTTTGGAGCCAAATACCAACACAAACCTCATATTCATATACTTGGATCATAGATCATCATTTACACATATACTTACCTTTCATTTTCAAATATAGTACACAATTCGAACGTGCCTGAATCAAATATATATTCACTTATTCATTTATTTTCTCAGAATTCCCATTTGAACCGTTAGGAAACATAAGGATACAAGGATAGCTCAAAAAGCATATACAATGCCAACGTCCCAGACGTGGTCTTACATGTAATCAAACATCAATGCCACTGTCCCAAACAGGGTCTTACACGAAATCAGATACGATGCCAATGTCCCAAACATGGTCTTACACGCAAAATAGAAATTGATGCCAACGTCCCAAATGTGGTCTTACACGATAACACATATCGGAAATCCTATGTCATGACATATGTATCCTAACTATTCTTATGGTTCGTGCGGGGCTTTTCAGACGTCAGAACTTTGTTGATACTTTTTCGAACAACACATATTTAGCTCGAGCATTCATTCATCACAATTCAATATCATATGAAAAATAAGAATTCGATTCAAACACGTTTAATGTATATTGACTTACCTCGTACGGATTCGAATGAATGAAATCAGTTACTCAACAACTTTCAACTTTCCCCGATCTAACTCTGTTCTCTTTAATTCTTGATCTATATAAATTCAAATTTAACTTATTCAATCATAAAAAAACAATCCATAAACACATATTTAGGGTAATTTGCAAACTAGCCCTCACATTTTCACATTTTGACATTTTAGTCCCTAATTCACAAAATCACAAAATACACATAATTTGCTTGTACACAAGCTTAGCCGAATTTTCATAGCTCTCATACAAGTCCATACATTTCATTTATTTCACATTTTAGTTCCTCAAAATAACATTTTTACAATTTATCCCATTTTACTCAAAATTATCAAAAATCCAAAACAAAACATATAAACCCAACATCAAACTTTCATATTTCATCGATTAACAACATAAAGCTCATGAATTCATCCATGGCACATTTCAAAATCATCATCAAAATTAGAAATTAAGACATGGGATTGATAGTATACGAAGTAACAATTACAAAAACGTAGAAATTATCAAAAATCGAGTCAAAACCATACCTTAATCAAAGAAAATCAAAGCCGAATCCTAGCTTGTATTTCTTTCTTTTTCTTTTGATGAATTTGGCAACCACGTGAATAAAATGGCTAATTTCATGCTTTTAATTTTATTAAACATATATTCATTCTTCAATTACTATTTTACCCTTGCATTATAATTATTTAAAACATTAACTTATAAGGTCATAAATGTCCACTCATATGTTCAATGGTCAAATTGCATCATAAGGACTCATTTACAAAGACAAATCAAATAGGCACTTTTAACATACAACAATCAACTTATATATTTTAAGAATTAGGTCCTTTTAACAAATTGAGCACACAAACAATTAAATTTTTATACGAAATTTTCACACATCATAAGCTCGGAAAATAATATTTAAATATTTTTTGACTCGGATATGTGGTCGCGAAACTACTATTCCGACTAGGGTCTAAACTGAACTGTTACATATTTGGTATATCTATGTAGTAAAATAAGACTTTTGCCCCTTATGCGATTTAGTCCTTTTTTGCAATTAGGCTCACAAACTCTAAAATTAATTCACCAAATTTTCATACACTCACATAATCATACTATGACACCAAAATGATAATAAAAATAATTTTTCGGCCTCAGATTTGTGGTCCTAAAACCACAGTTCCTACTAAGCCCAAAATCGGGCTGTTACACATGTAACTAGTCTGCTCTGAATCTGAACTGAAATTACTTCTGCATTTATTCGAATCTGTAAATTTGGAACTATGCTATAAATGAGCATTAATTGAATAAATTTCTTTTAGGCACTGAGTTCACAACTCATTCTGTTATTGCTTAGATTTCAGGTGGTCCGCAGACTTGAACGGGTCGATACTGCGGGAGCTCGGTCGAACTATTAGCTTTCTTAAGACTATTTCAGTAAGAGTCTCGTTAAACTATAATAGAATGACTTTGGCAGATTATATGCTTAACTAATATTTGTGTTGAATTTTATGTGAATCATGGTTTGGTATTATTGTGTCTTGTGTGGTATTTGATTTTTCATGTAACTCTCTAAGCTTGGACTAGATGTTTAGGTCAGGTCTAGGGTATTACAATATTTGAGAAAGTGTTATTCCTTTTTTTTTTTTTAGGGGAAGGTATCAAGACCATCTCTCTAGAATCAAGATAAATTACTATGTTAATTTTACAATTCATAAAAATTAATGATATCGGAGTTGATAAAGGCCAACTTTTAGACTAGGCATTGGTGTTTCCAGGCTTCTTAAGTCTTAGGCCAAACAGATTATTTTTCTACTTAAAACAAGATTTAAACTATTGTTTTTGCGAACGAAAAATAGAAAATGATTGAAGATATACATATTTAGAAGACAATTATATGATATCTATAGGGCGAAACTGAATGTTGTGAACCGTTGGAGGGTAGCTTAAATTGAGCCAAAAAATATGTTTATAATAGGATGGGCAAAAGGTTTTCTTAATTCGGCTATAGCATTACAATGAAATAATTAATGATAAATAATAAAAAGAAAGGGTTTAAGATCAAACTTTCATTTTTCCGGAAAATAAAAAATTATTTTATATAATTGTTAGGATTATGAGTAAGCCATGATTAGATTTTTTTTTATTGGTGAGATGGTTGGTTTGGTTTATTTAGATAGAGTTAAAAGTGATGAATTGTTTTTAATTGATTCGATTTAAATTTTAATGAATAATTTTAAAAATATTTTTATTTAAAATTTATTATAAAATAGATAAAATTTATTATAAAAATATATAAATATTAATATAAAAGTATATTTTGCAAATATTTTATTTTAATATGTGCAATTTAGATTTGTCTAGGCTTGAGATTAGATAATTTTAAACATAAATTTCACATTAATCTATGTAATAGGCTAATTTTTGCCTTGGCCCCAAAAAAATAATAACCGTAGCCAAAGGATGCAATTGGTCGAAAACGAGCCAAAAATGGCCAAATTGAAAGACAATCATTAAATTGTGGCCAAATCAAAAAGATAGAGAAAACCAAAGAGTTATCAAAATTTGTTGACTTGGTAAAAGGCTAAAAATAGGAAGATATGATTTTTATTTTTTATTTTTATTTATTTTATTTTATTATGGAGCAAAGAATCTATACTTTTAATAAAATCTCTAACAAAGTTAGTGTCACGAATTAATTGGATACCAACTCGGTTAGGAAATAATTAATATACCCTTTTATTCAATGACTACTATTGTTATTTTGATGTCCTTTTGTCCTTTCATACTTTCATATAATTTTAAAATAAAAGAATTAAAATTAACATGTTCAGGATCAAACCCATGTTTAATAGATTTATAAAAAAAATTTAACCACTACACCAATAATAATTCTTAAGTATATTTAAAAATTACTTTTGCCATAAAATGTTTTCGCCAAATTTATATATCTATACTAAAAAGAAATTTCTGCTGACTTGATATTACAAATTAACTTGATATTTAATTTTAAAAAAATTGACTCTTAATATTAAGTTTTCATTTCACTAACTTGATAACTTTTGACGTGCTATAGTAAAATGACAATGTTATGATAAACAATTGAAATGCATTTAATATTTTTAATATGAGATATTTACTTATTTCAAATTTCTTTTACTTACGAGTTAAATTATTTTTATTTTAATTTTGTTTGAATGGCATATGTGTTGTTATTATTGTTAGTCTAACAACTTATATTTTATTATATAGTTACCCTATTTTAAAAACATATTTATGTTTTATATTTGTAGTTTTCATATGTGAATTTTTGTACTTCCACATTTTTTATAATTTTTAATTATAATTAACTAATTAATTACAGGAATTATAAATAATGCGCCTTCTAACCACATATTGGCCGATGAGGTCGGGTGTCTTTATTCTTTGCTGCGGAGCTCAATTATCCATGGCAATGCTCAAATTTACGTGCAATTAAAGGTTGCCAACACAACAGATTGTAAAAGGAAAATAGAAAGTAATTCAGGAAAGAATCTATTCAACACTTAATCTTGATGGGTTCTGTTTTTATCCTATTTTCTAGAAAAAAAGACTAAATTTATTGAAATGTTTTTAAAATATTATATTAAATAATTAATTAAAAATTCTATATAATATAATACTTAGTAAAATAAATCATTATTATATATAATAATGTCTTTTAAATATTGGTTTGCAAAAATTATTTATAAAAAGCGAGAGAGACAAAAGGCTTGCTCAATTAGAAATAGACAGCTAAAAGCCGTAAGCTGAATAATTGAGCTGATGGGTGGTCAGCATCAAAAACTCCTATTCTATTTCCTCCCAATTATATGATAGGCAGGCACCGGCCAACTAGACATGTCCGGTAGGCCCGTCTCGCTCCAGCCAAGCCTGCTCATAAAAATTTCGATTTAGGTATGGTTAAACTAATTAAATCACTAATTTTTAGTTTGATAAGTTTAAATGGCTGATTTGATTTTAATTAGATAAATCATTTAAAAATAGAAAAATTAGTTTCATCATTAGTTTATCGGTTTCAATTAATTCATTCAAAATTTGATTCAAAATTTTATTTTATATTAGTTGGTTCCTAATTCAATTGGTTTAACTAGCTAGTTTGATCCAATTTTAAGAATCATGATTTTAGTATTATTTATCACTAATTAAAATTATTTTTAAATTTTTTTCTAAATTTTCTCATATGAAATGAATAATAAACTTCAACTGAGAGTTGAGTTGCCGAGTTGAAATATAATCTAGAGAAATGAAAAAAAAAACATAATATGACCTATCCGACCCATGAACATCATCTTTTATTAATAATCTCTTCCTTTTTCCCTTCTTGCTTGATTATGTATTTCATTAAGGACGATGAGAATGAAGGTTTAGGCGTGGTGTAGAAGATATTTTGTAGAAATAAAAGATGATTAAAATTTGCTTTCATCTTTCATTTCAAGCAAACCAGGAAAGCAAATAAAAGGGTCTAACAAAGGCAACAGTCGAAAAAGATGGATCATTTGATATGGATGAAAACTAGCAATATAATATTTTCATTTGTCAATTCTTGTGTGTTTTCAACATGATTGTTGTGTCTTTTTACTTTTGGAGGTTCTTCCATCTTAAACAACCCCATGTGCTTAAGTTACAAAGATTCTTTAAAGCCATTGCATAACTGATTACTTCAAAATCCGACCTAAAAAGTAAACACAACTCCATGAATTTTACGGTCGGTAAAGAAAAGATGTATCCATAGTATAAACTGCAATCTGCAAGCATTTCTATTTCATTTTCAGGTTTGGGCCTTAAATACTTGGTGATCTGTTAGGCTTTTCGGCTGAACCTTTTTAAGATGGAGGCTGCCCAAGGCCTGACATTGGCTAGGACGAGCCTAGCTTCAATGACCCATAAAAGTATGAAACTGAAAACATAAAAAAATGGTGCTTTTGAATAAAATATTTATTCATGATTTCATTCCAAAAATAATAATGCTTGTACAAATGTTATTCGACATTTACCCAAGAGAAAAAGAATTCAATCTCAACTCTTCTTTTGCTTATTAAATAACACAGGTTCACAGCCTCATCTTCTGCACATGAAAGAAATTCTTTCATTCTCTTTCCACGTTTCCTTTCATCGTAAAATCTCGGTGCTGGTGTCCATAGTTGCCTGGTTCAACACTTTGGAAGATCACTTGGAGGAGGAAGAAGTGACTGATTAGGCCCTTTTCCATTGTCTACCAAAAATGCCATCTTAAGTCCCCATGTTGTATGCACTTCCAAATGGCAGTGCATAAACCAAACTCCTGAAAATTCAAACAAAGAAATTGAGTTCATAAAAAAGTTAACGGATGAAAAACATTGGGAAAATGAATGGTATATATCAGAACATTGTGAGTGTATACCCGGGTTATCTGCACGGAATCTAATAGCCACCCATCCACCAGATGGTACCCCAATTGTGTTCCTCTCGACAGGATCGACAAGGTTAAATTTCTGAGGATCGGTTTTGGGATTATAGTTTCCAAGTCCCTTACCAACGGCAAAGAAATTGAATCCATGTAAGTGGATTGGGTGGTTCTCAGGGGCTATGATTCCAGTATCTTGCAAAACAAGTTGTACCGTAGAGTTATAAGCCAGCCTGAAAACCTTGGTCCCATTTCTTGTTTGCAAATTCTTTGGTGGAGTTCCGGTGTAATTAAAGACGTGCGGTGGGGTACTAGGGAAATCAGTGGTAAACACGCCACTGATGTTGAAGAAATGTGCTTGAAGTAAGGCCGTAGTAGGCATAGTGAAAGTCACATTGTTAATAGAAGCTACCACGCGGCTTCCATTACCGGCTTTGCAAGTAGGACAAGGGTTAACCCCCAGTCCGACGGTAAAGTAAAGGTTATGATCAATAGTTGGTGGGACCAAGGCAGGGAATTGTTTGGAATTGAGGGAACGCAGAGAGTCTATAAAGTTGTTGGCAACTGATGTGGCATTTTGTGGTGGTGGGGTAGTGAGACTTGTGGGGGTGTTGTCAAGTGTGCCCGAGTAGTGCAATGTTGCTGTTGCTGTCAGGTTATCGACTGCAACCGGAGCGTCCATAAAAGGGGAGGCAGCAACCATGTATTTGCCTGAATTTTGATCAGCAGAGACAAGGACATTGGTGGTTTGGCCTGGTGCTATTACGACTGTATCAATTTTGAACGGCTTAACATATGTGGCGTCAACTTCGACAACAGTAAGCTTATGCCCGGCAATCTTGAAAAAGAGCTCTTCATTGAGTGCAGCGTTGATTAGGCGTAACAAGTAGGTCTTGCCGCTTTCCACTGGCAATGAGAAACCTCCTGAATATGATAGCAACATAGACCATATACATCAAAGATCTTAGTTTAAAAACCAAGTTTCAAAATTTGAGACAAAAGTGAAAGGGAAGGAGAGTACCCTGTGAAGGACAACCCGAGACCTTTCCTGGGTGGCCATTTATGGTGTGAGCATCCGAAACATTTGGAGCCAATCCAGATTTGAGTGCTTCATTGATCACTGCTTCAGTGTCGGATTTCCACCACTCGGCGAGTACAACAACAACTTCCTTGTGGGGTTTCGGAAATGGATATGGAACACTGCGCTTAGGCAAGATAACAATGGCACCATGAACCGTGGACCTTAACCACAGAATATGCGCATGCCATAACAGTGTTCCTCTTTGGCCTGTGATGGTAAAGTTATATACATAGCTTTGCCCTGACTGAATTGGACATTGTGTTATATATGCTGGCCCATCCGCCCAACCTGTTCGAAGTTGCCTGATACCATGCCTGCAAAATCAAGTGAAACAAGGGGTCCATTTCTATGTTTGATTTTTTGAAGTGATATTCATGAATCCAAAACAGGGATTTGGGTGCTGACCAGTGTATGGAAACATTGTATTTGACATGGTTGACGACTTTAACAAGCACCGTATCGCCTTCCCTGGCGTACAAAGTTGGCCCTGGGAACTTACCGTTGACGGTCACAATGGGTTTACTTGAACATAATCGAGTGGTATTCTTCATTACCACCTGCGCATGTTACCAACACCTCAAATTCACTTAATAAGAAGCTTAATTTCTACATAACAAAGTAAAAAACGAAAAGTTGCTACTGAAACTGAACTACTTTACGTAAAGTAAATAAACCATATGTACTTACATTAAACTTGTAGTGCCGAACAGTGCAATCGACAAAAACAGGAAAAAGGACTGCGACGAGAACTAAAACTCGAATCGAAGAGTACATTGTGTCTCTTTTCTTCTAATCCCTTTTCACCTTGTCTCTCTCTTTATCTAAATATTTTTTGTTATTGTTTGAACACTTAGTTCACCTCGGCCTAGTTGCAGTCAGGTATGACTCACCACCGTACCCTTTTAAAGGGTGATAAGCCAATTGCTGCCATGTCGTTGTTACTTAGTTAGGTAGATGAATGTATCCTTTAGAAACAAGAATTATTGAGAATTAAACAGAGGGTTTTCCCATGATTTCTTGCATTTCACATAAAGTTGGTTTTTTTTTTTTTTTTTTGTACCAAATCATAATTGGAAGTTAAGTTATTGAACCTCTTAAATGCAGTTTCCAATTAATTAGAGCTTAATCAGAAATTTGGTTGGTTGGAATTTGTGGTCAATAATTTACATTTCAGCCAAAAAAAAAAAATAGCTATTTTTCTCCAAGATATTGTCTAAAAATGCTGGGCTTTTTACTTAAATCATTTAGCACCCTAAGTATTGAAATGAGACTATCTAGACAGATTCGGCCAAGTTAATTGAAATAATATAAAAAAAAGAAAAAAGAAGAAGAAGAAGAAGTTGAATTTGTATCCTTATAGTTTTAAAAGTTAGAATATCCTGAACATTTCTATGGGCCACTGTTTTAGTCGATCACTTTTTTAAATGCAATTCATGAACCTATTAGAAAAAATGAACAAACAAACATAGAGAATGACTATCTCAACTCAATTCTCAATTAACCAATTTCACTAAGCTTAATAAATTCACTGTTCACCTTGTTTTTGTTACTATTTGTTTGTTACAAAATGATTCTTTTATAGTCAAATTCTATTATATTACTTATATATATTGAGGTCATAAGTACCTTGATGAATATGATTGTGAGAATATTTTTCCCTTTCATCTATAATTTCTTGTATAGTATTAGAGTAGCAGTTATAGATGTTGGAACATTGGCAGCAGCAAAACACAAAATAAACAACAAATTTGCTCAAGAAGATCAAGTGAAACCAAGAGCAAAAATGAGCACAAACTTGAGCTAAAGTTGAAGGAAAAATCAGCAACAAAAGAAGGAAACAGAGAACAAAGAACAATGAAACAAATGCAAGAAACAAAGAACAAATTACTTGCTCACAAATGTGAAGCAAGGAAGCAATCGGCTTCACTAAGAAAATTGATTTGCTTACGATATGCTTACTCATTCAATAAAGAAACAATACATTTATAGAGAAAACACATTACCAAATACTACCTACTCCCACTTAGTAGCCTAGGGACTTGCTAAGCATTACTTGTACACATCAATAAGTGAATTATCACTCAATCATCACCTAAACACATCAAAACGTCAAGAACTTAGTTCATTTTCAACCAAACTAAACTAAATTGCAACTACAACAGACAACATGTTGTCATGCGGTAAAGATGCATACAAGCCGTATGCACTCAACAAAAACATAACAGTAGCATGGGTGGCCAACTTCCAACACTCCTCCTTGGACTCCATGCTGCAAATGTCATTCATTCATCAAGTTTTTGAACTTGGCAGTTCTTAGATGCTTTCTTTCAAGTTGACCCTGCACAAGAACTTCATTCTCAACTTATCTTCAACCTTGGCCTCATTATCAACAGAATCTCACTCACACACTTGACAATCCCAGTCTTTTGTGCCTAAATATTCGTTGATCAAATGGAGTCTTCTCCTCCTTCATAGCAAATCGACTTGCACACTTGACTATCCCATCTTTTGTGCCAAACATTTGCTCATCAAATGGAGTTTTCTCCTCCTTCATAGCCTCGGTTGACAACACATCTTGCCTAGCTTGTTCATTTGTTCATTCTCGTCCTGCTTTCTTCTTACACAAACAGCTTGCAAGTATAGTTTGCTTGCCTTCAATCTACACTTGCACCCTCTCGAGCTTGCATTTAGACCGTCCGCCACACTTTGGCTTGCACCCACTCGGCTTGCATTTAGACGGGCTCTCACTTTGACAGGCTCGCACTTGGTTTACTGTCTTCAACAGGCTTGCAACTTTACAACTTGCATTGAACTTCACCTTTGATGACTTGCTCTTCACATACCGCCTTCCTTGAAACTCCTCCTTGACTTATCCTAAGCTTGTTTGAGAGTCTCACGGGGTGAGTTGTCACTGCCTTCTCCTCCTTCAACTTATAGTCTCACAAATGTGAGTTGTTTGCTACCTTAACAAATAGCCCTCAAAGATGTTAGACTTTGGCGCCTTCTTTCTTAACAAGTAGCGAAGCAAAGACAAGCCTTCAAAGATGACAGCTTCAACGGCTCCTTGCCTTTCTAGCAAGAGAAGCAAAAATTCCAAAGGCCCTTTAAGATCATAAAAGCTCGGATACCATTTGTTGGAACATTGGCAAGAAAAAACACAAAATAAACAACAAATTTGCTCAAGAAGATCAAGTGAAACCAAGAGCAAAATGAACACAAACTTGAGCTAAAGTTGAAGGAAAAATCAGCAACAAAAGAAGGAAACAGAGAACAAAGAACAATGAAACAAATGCAAGAAACAAAGAACAAATTACTTGCTCACAAATGTGAAGCAAGGAAGCAATCGACTTCACTAAGAAAATTGATTTGCTTACGATATGCTTACTCATTCAATAAAGAAACAATACATTTATAGAGAAAACACATTACCAAATACTACCTACTCCCACTTAGTAGCCTAGGGACTTGCTAAGCATTACTTGTACACATCAATAAGTGAATTATCAGCTCAATCATCACCTAAACACATCAAAACGTCAAGAACTTAGTTCATTTTCAACCAAACTAAACTAAATTGCAACTACAACAGACAACATGTTGTCTGAAGATGCAAAGATGCATACAAGCCGTATGCACTCAACAAAAACATAACAAGAGCATGGATGGCCAACTTCCAACACTCCTCCTTGGACTCCATGCTGCAAATGTCATTCATTCATCAAGTTTTTGAACTTGGCGCTTCTTAGATGCTTTCTTTCAAGTTGACCTCGCACAAGAACTTCATTCTCAACTTATCTTCAACCTTGGCCTCATTATCAATGTAATCTCACTCACACACTTGACAATCCCAGTCTTTTGTGCCTAAATATTCGTTGATCAAATGGAGTCTTCTCCTCCTTCATAGCAAATCGACTTGCACACTTGACTATCCCATCTTTTGTGCCAAACATTTGCTCATCAAATGGAGTCTTCTCCTCCTTCATAGCCTCGGTTGACAACACATCTTGCCTAGCTTGTTCATTTGTTCATTACTGTCCTGTTTCTTCTTACACAAACAGCTTGCAAGTATAGTTTGCTTGCCTTCAATCTACAGCTTGCACCCTCTCGAGCTTGCATTTAGACCGTCCGCCACACTTTGGCTTGCACCCACTCGGCTTGCATTTAGACGGGCTCTCACTTTGACAGGCTCGCACTTGGTTTACTGTCTTCAACAGGCTTGCAACTTTACAACTTGCATTGAACTTCACCTTTGACAGACTTGCTCTTCACATACTGTCTTCCTTGAAACTCCTCCTTCAGCTTATCCTAAGCTTGTTTGAGAGTCTCACAGGGGTGAGTTGTCATTGTCTTCTCCTCCTTCAACTTATAGTCTCACAAATGTGAGTTGCTGCTACCTTAACAAATAGCCCTCAAAGATGTTAGACTTTGGCAGCTTCTTTCTTAACAAGTAGCAGAAGCAAAGACAAGCCTTCAAAGATGACAGGCTTCAACGGCTCCTTGCCTTTCTAGCAGTAGAAGCAAAAATTCCAAAGGCCCTTTAAGATCATAAAAGCTCGGATACCATTTGTTGGAACATTGGCAAAGAAGAAAACACAAAATAAACAACAAATTTGCTCAAGAAGATCAAGTGAAACCAAGAGCAAAAATGAGCACAAACTTGAGCTAAAGTTGAAGGAAAAATCAGCAACAAAAGAAGGAAACAGAGAACAAAGAACAATGAAACAAATGCAAGAAACAAAGAACAAATTACTTGCTCACAAATGTGAAGCAAGGAAGCAATCGGCTTCAGCTAAGAAAATTGATTTGCTTACAGATATGCTTACTCATTCAATAAAGAAACAATACATTTATAGAGAAAACACATTACCAAATACTACCTACTCCCACTTAGTAGCCTAGGGACTTGCTAAGCATTACTTGTACACATCAATAAGCTGAATTATCACTCAATCATCACCTAAACACATCAAAACGTCAAGAACTTAGTTCATTTTCAACCAAACTAAACTAAATTGCAACTACAACAGACAACATGTTGTCTGCAAGATGCAAAGATGCATACAAGCCGTATGCACTCAACAAAAACATAACAAGAGCATGGGTGGCCAACTTCCAACACTCCTCCTTGGACTCCATGCGCAAATGTCATTCATTCATCAAGTTTTTGAACTTGGCGGTTCTTAGATGCTTTCTTTCAAGTTGACCTCGCACAAGAACTTCATTCTCAACTTATCTTCAACCTTGGCCTCATTATCAATGTAATCTCACTCACACACTTGACAATCCCGGTCTTTTGTGCCTAAATATTCGTTGATCAAATGGAGTCTTCTCCTCCTTCATAGCAAATCTGACTTGCACACTTGACTATCCCAGTCTTTTGTGCCAAACATTTGCTCATCAAATGGAGTTTTCTCCTCCTTCATAGCCTCGGTTGACAACACATCTTGCCTAGCTTGTTCATTTGTTCATTCTCGTCCTGCTTTCTTCTTACACAAACAGCTTGCAAGTATAGTTTGCTTGCCTTCAATCTACAACTTGCACCCTCTCGAGCTTGCATTTAGACCGTCTGCCACACTTTGGCTTGCACCCACTCGGCTTGCATTTAGACGGGCTCTCACTTTGACAGCTCTCGCACTTGGTTTATCGTCTTCAACAGGCTTGCAACTTTACAACTTGCATTGAACTTCACCTTTGATGACTTGCTCTTCACATACTGCCTTCCTTGAAACTCCTCCTTCACTTATCCTAAGCTTGTTTGAGAGTCTCACAGGGGTGAGTTGTCATTGTCTTCTCCTACTTCAACTTATAGTCTCACAAATGTGAGTTGTCGCTACCTTAACAAATAGCCCTCAAAGATGTTAGACTTTGGCGCCTTCTTTCTTAACAAGTAGCGAAGAAAAGACAAGCCTTCAAAGATGACAGCTTCAACGGCTCCTTGCCTTTCTAGCAAGAGAAGCAAAAATTCCAAAGGCCCTTTAAGATCATAAAAGCTCGGATACCATTTGTTGGAACATTGGCGCAAGAAAACACAAAATAAACAACAAATTTGCTCAAGAAGATCAAGTGAAACCAAGAGCAAAAATGAGCACAAACTTGAGCTAAAGTTGAAGGAAAATCAGCAACAAAAGAAGGAAACAGAGAACAAAGAACAATGAAACAAATGCAAGAAACAAAGAACAAATTACTTGCTCACAAATGTGAAGCAAGGAAGCAATCGGCTTCACTAAGAAAATTGATTTGCTTACAGATATGCTTACTCATTCAATAAAGAAACAATACATTTATAGAGAAACACATTACCAAATACTACCTACTCCCACTTAGTAGCCTAGGGACTTGCTAAGCATTACTTGTACACATCAATAAGTGAATTATCACTCAATCATCACCTAAACACATCAAAACGTCAAGAACTTAGTTCATTTTCAACCAAACTAAACTAAATTGCAACTACAACAGACAACATGTTGTCAAGAAGATGCAAAGATGCATACAAGCCGTATGCATTCAACAAAAACATAACAGTAGCATGGATGGCCAACTTCCAACACTCCTCCTTGGACTCCATGCTGCAAATGTCATTCATTCATCAAGTTTTTGAACTTGGCAGTTCTTAGATGCTTTCTTTCAAGTTGACCCTGCACAAGAACTTCATTCTCAACTTATCTTCAACCTTGGCCTCATTATCAACAGAATCTCACTCACACACTTGACAATCCCAGTCTTTTGTGCCTAAATATTCGTTGATCAAATGGAGTCTTCTCCTCCTTCATAGCAAATCTGACTTGCACACTTGACTATCCCAGTCTTTTGTGCCAAACATTTGCTCATCAAATGGAGTCTTCTCCTCCTTCATAGCCTCGGTTGACAATACATCTTGCCTAGCTTGTTCATTTGTTCATTCTCGTCTGTGCTTTCTTCTTACACAAACAAATTGCAAGTATAGTTTGCTTGCCTTCAATCTACACTTGCACCCTCTCGAGCTTGCATTTAGACCGTCTGCCACACTTTGGCTTGCACCCACTCGGCTTGCATTTAGACGGGCTCTCACTTTGACAGCTCGCACTTGGTTTATTGTCTTCAACAGTGCTTGCAACTTTACAACTTACATTGAACTTCACCTTTGATGACTTGCTCTTCACATACTGCCTTCCTTGAAACTCCTCCTTCACTTATCCTAAGCTTGTTTGAGAGTCTCACAGGGGTGAGTTGTCATTGTCTTCTCCTCCTTCAACTTATAGTCTCACAAATGTGAGTTGTCTGCTACCTTAACAAATAGCCCTCAAAGATGTTAGACTTTGGCAGCTTCTTTCTTAACAAGTAGCAGAAGCAAAGACAAGCCTTCAAAGATGACAGGCTTCAACGGCTCCTTGCCTTTCTAGCAGTAGAAGCAAAAATTCCAAAGGCCCTTTAAGATCATAAAAGCTCGGATACCATTTGTTGGAACATTGGCAAGAAAAAACACAAAATAAACAACAAATTTGCTCAAGAAGATCAAGTGAAACCAAGAGCAAAAATGAGCACAAACTTGAGCTAAAGTTGAAGGAAAAATCAGCAACAAAAGAAGGAAACAGAGAACAAAGAACAATGAAACAAATGCAAGAAACAAAGAACAAATTACTTGCTCACAAATGTGAAGCAAGGAAGCAATCGGCTTCACTAAGAAAATTGATTTGCTTACGATATGCTTACTCATTCAATAAAGAAACAATACATTTATAGAGAAAACACATTACCAAATACTACCTACTCCCACTTAGTAGCCTAGGGACTTGCTAAGCATTACTTGTACACATCAATAAGTCAATTGTCACTCAATCATCACCTAAACACATCAAAACGTCAAGAACTTAGTTCATTTTCAACCAAACTAAACTAAATTGCAACTACAACAGACAACATGTTGTCAAGCGACATGCAAAGATGCATACAAGCCGTATGCACTCAACAAAAACATAACAGTAGCATGGATGGCCAACTTCCAACACTCCTCCTTGGACTCCATGCTGCAAATGTCATTCATTCATCAAGTTTTTGAACTTGGCAGTTCTTAGATGCTTTCTTTCAAGTTCACCCTGCACAAGAACTTCATTCTCAACTTATCTTCAACCTTGGCCTCATTATCAACAGAATCTCACTCATACACTTGACAATCCCAGTCTTTTGTGCCTAAATATTCGTTGATCAAATGGAGTCTTCTCCTCCTTCATAGCAAATCTGACTTGCACACTTGACTATCCCAGTCTTTTGTGCCAAACATTTGCTCATCAAATGGAGTCTTCTCCTCCTTCATAGCCTCGGTTGACAACACATCTTGCCTAGCTTGTTCATTTGTTCATTACTGTCCTGTTTCTTCTTACACAAACAGCTTGCAAGTATAGTTTGCTTGCCTTCAATCTACAGCTTGCATCCTCTCGAGCTTGCATTTAGACCGTCCGCCACACTTTGGCTTGCACCCACTCGGCTTGCATTTAGACGGGCTCTCACTTTGACAGGCTCGGACTTGGTTTACTGTCTTCAACAGGCTTGCAACTTTACAACTTGCATTGAACTTCACCTTTGATAGACTTGCTCTTCACATACTGTCTTCCTTGAAACTCCTCCTTCACTTATCCTAAGCTTGTTTGAGAGTCTCACAGGGTGGGTTGTCATTGCCTTCTCCTCCTTCAACTTATAGTCTCACAAATGTGAGTTGTCGCTACCTTAACAAATAGCCCTCAAAGATGTTAGACTTTGGCGACTTCTTTCTTAACAAGTAGCGAAGCAAAGACAAGCCTTCAAAGATGACAGAGCTTCAACGGCTCCTTGCCTTTCTAGCAAGAGAAGCAAAAATTCCAAAGGCCCTTTAAGATCATAAAAGCTCGGATACCATTTGTTGGAACATTGGCAAAGAAGAAAACACAAAATAAACAACAAATTTGCTCAAGAAGATCAAGTGAAACCAAGAGCAAAAATGAGCACAAACTTGAGCTAAAGTTGAAGGAAAAATCAGCAACAAAAGAAGGAAACGGAGAACAAAGAACAATGAAACAAATGCAAGAAACAAAGAACAAATTACTTGCTCACAAATGTGAAGCAAGGAAGCAATCGGCTTCACTAAGAAAATTGATTTGCTTACGATATGCTTACTCATTCAATAAAGAAACAATACATTTATAGAGAAACACATTACCAAATACTACCTACTCCCACTTAGTAGCCTAGGGACTTGCTAAGCATTACTTGTACACATCAATAAGTGAATTATCACTCAATCATCACCTAAACACATCAAAACGTCAAGAACTTAGTTCATTTTCAACCAAACTAAACTAAATTGCAACTACAACAGACAACATGTTGTCAAGAAGATGCAAAGATGCATACAAGCCGTATGCACTCAACAAAAACATAACAGTAGCATGGATGGCCAATTTCCAACAATAGATCCAGCACCTTGGAAGCAATTTAATCTGGTTACCTTTGTTACCCAAAAGGTGTTGACTCTTATAGATGATAATACTTTTCTAGCCTGGAAGCAGCATGTTCTTCTTATCATCAAGACCCATTGTCTTCAATCGTACATCGATGGCTCAATTGTTGTCCCACCTCGGGAAATTCTTGGCGAGGACAATATAGCTGTGGAGAATCCGAGGTCTATTCACTTTGAGCAACAAGATTCTGCTCTCTCGGCATGGCTCTTTTCCATTGTCAGTACTTCCTTGCATAATCAACTAATTGGTTGTTTTTCTTCCGCTTTTGAGCTTTGGTAGGCATTGAATTGAATCTTTAGTGCACAATCCACAACCAAGGCAATTAGGTATCGATCTCTGCTTCACAATTTTTAAAAAAAATTGACTCCTCTATGTTTGCATATCTAGAAAGCATCAAGCATCTCTATGATTCCTTAGCAAGTTGCAGCCAACATGTGTCTCTTGAAGAACATCAGTCGAATATTATTAAGGGCTTCCACCTGAGTTTGATCACGTGGTGTCCATTCTCACCACCAGTCAGGTGCCTTTTAATTTACTGGGGATTACAACGAACTTATTGGATGCCGATGCTTGACACCAGGCTCATTTCTCCTAGGTTCCTATTGCTGCAAATCTTGTTGTAACTGAGAAAGACACAACCTTTCTTCCTACCTATAACAGTCAACCTTCACCACAGTGCCAAATTTGTGGAAAAATTGGTTATATGGCTCACTAGTGCTGTTATCGCTATGACGATTCCTATGAGGATTCTACTGGTGTTGCTTCTCACTCTGGACCTGGACATATGAGATCAATTTCTTCTGGTCCTATCACCCTCACAAGTTCTAGCCCTTATTCAGCCCACGTGTTACATGGATAATGGTTTTGTTGGAGATTGTCATCCTAAAGCCCATTTTGTTCATGCCGATTCTTACTAGCCCTATTTCCACTCTTCTGTTCACTCTTGTGTAGGTGATTATTCATCCACTGCTTCCAAGCCTACTACTACAAGTGTTGTCACCGATGTAGTTTGATATCCCAATAGTGGTGCTACAGCCCATATGACTAGTGAGATGTTCAAGTTTTCCAATTACAACCCCTACATTGGCTTAAGTAAAGTGATTGTGGGGAATGGTAATTTTGCTTCTATTTCTCAAATTGGTGAGTCATATATTTCTCTTGGTTCTAGTCACATGCCTCCCACCAATTTACTATATGTTACTTTGTTAAACCAAGCTTTATTTGATCAAATATTTTGATATAACAAATTGAAGTGTTTTTGAATAAAAGTTAAAATTGAACAAAATTGACAAAATGATTCGTTTAAAATTAACGTTTAAGATATAAAATTTTGAGTATCTACTTTGAAATCTTAGAAAATTTTTGAAACAATTTTAAAATCAAGTTAAAATAATTTTGATTAAGTAAGAACAAGTTAAAATGATTTTCAAACAAGTCAAAATTGCCCTAGGCCAAAAAGATATTTTTTGCCTCGTAACAATATTTTGTGAATTATCGATACCCTTCTTAAAAGCGATACTAAAATGACATTTTATTTTTCACAAACCCTATTAAGTATCGATACCTTTTGGTCAAGTATTGATATTTTTGTAAATATCGATACCATTCTTAAAAATGATACTAAAATAGCATTCTGTTTCTCACAAAACTTACAAAATATCGATATAGTATTGATACATTTTTATAAAGTATCGATAAAATTGTTTTGGTATTGATAGCAAAACTCCAACGGTCACTGAATTTAGCATTTACTGCAAAAAATATTGAAACATTTTTATATGGTATTGATACTCGGTGTTGCAGGTGAATTAAATGCTTTGGTTTTTACATTCCAACGACTTTATTCATGACACCAACAGCCCCAACGGTTGGAAATCAATTATAAGGTATAAAAACCAACTAAAGATCCTACAACAACAGGAAAACACTTTCAAGCAAAAATCATTAATCAAACAACCTTTGAGCTTACTATTTCCATATTCTTTTTACATACATGTGTGAGCTTTACTACTATTCTTTTGAAAAAGTGTATTTCACTATATTTTAGCTTAATTTGCAAACACTTTGATCTTGTAAGGATTATTTCTTTGTTTTCTTATTTGTATTTCCTTTAGAGGGTTTGTTTCTAAAGATTTGGTGTAGAAATCATAAGGGAGTTGTAAGATTAAACCTTGTCCTCAAAGGTTATCAAATTATTGAATTTGAGAAAATCCTTAGTTGTAGAAAGCTAAAGTAGTGGAGTAGACAATTAGGGCCAAACTATTCTAAATTATCGTGTTTATCTTTCAATTTTGTTTCTAGCTTTCTCAATTTTTTTTATAAGCCAATTCATCCCCTCTTGGCAATTTCAGTTTGATTTATCGAGCTAACAATTGGTATTAGAGCTAGTCTCTAAAAGATGATCTAACAACAGGAGAAGATTCTCAAGGTAGCTCTACTTCTTTATATTCAAACCGTACAAGATGACATCTTCTTCTAGCTCCATTATGGTTAGTGAGTCTCAATTCGTTAATAAACCTTCTTACTTCAATGGTGTAAATTATTCATATTGGAAAACTAGGATGACGTTCATCCAAGCCAACAACCATTCTGTGTGGGACGTCATCATGGATGATCCATCAATTCCTCAAAAACAAGAAGGAGATAAGTTAGTTCCAAAGAGCAAAAAGGAATGGAATGAGAAAGATAAGAGAAATATACAACTCAACGCAAAGGTCATTCACACTCTCTTTTGTGCACTTAGTCCTGATGAATATAGTAGAGTTTCTTTATGTTCCAATGCCATGGAAATTTGGGACAAATTGGAGGTCACTCATGAGGGCACTGATCAAGTCAAGAAATCTAATGTGGGAATCCTCGCTCTCAATTATGAGACTTTCACATTGAAGCCCGAAGAGGACATTAAAGCTATGTACGATAGATTCACCATCATCGTTAATGAGTTCAAAACCTATAGGAAGACCTATTCCAATGAAGAAGTAGTCCGGAAGATACTTAAAAGCTTGCCTTTGTCTTGGGATGCCAAAGTGAAAACCATAGATGAAGCTAAAAATTTGGAGGCTCTTTCATTAGATGAGCTAATTGGTTTCATGCTCACTTATGAAATGAGACTCAATGGAATAAATAAAAGAGAAGAAAAAGTTGAAAAGAAGAAGGTTGATGTTGCCCTCAAGTCCATAATAGAAGAAAGTAACTCAAATGAAGATGTGGATGAGGATGAAGAGATGGTCATGTTTGCAAGAAGATTCAAAAGGTTTATGAGGTCCAACAAAGGAAGAAAATTTCAAAAGAAGGAAGGACCCAAAATTAAATCTACTAAGGAGAAGGACCCCATTATATGCTATGAATACGAGAAGCGAAGACACATCAAGTTTGATTATCCTCAATGAAAGAAAAGAGTGTAATATCCTGATTTTGGGCCTAGTCGGAATAGTGGTTTCGTGACCAAAAAATCCGAGGTAGAAATAATTATTTTATGATTATTTTAAGGTCTATGATATGATTGCATGATTGTGTGAAAATTTCGTGAAGAAATTTTATGCATAAAGTGCTTAAATTGAAATTAGGGACTAAATCGAATAATTTGTAAAACTTGCATTCGAGAAGTTTCTAGTATGAAATTGTTTTGAAATATTAATTAGGAGGTATTAAATAGAATTTTACCAATTTCCAAGTCTTGGACAAAAATTGGACATGGATGGAATTTTTGGAAAGTTTAGTAGTAAGGGCATTTTGGTCATTTAGGGGTAAAATGAATTAAAATACAAAATTAAAAGCCAATTTTGCTCATCTTCAACCCCATGGCCGAATATAGCAAGGAGAAACCATGGCTAGGGTTTTTCAAGCTTCCAAGCTCGATTGTAAGTCCGTTCTAGCCTCGTTTTTAATGATTTTTACGTTTTTGGAGTCCTGGTAGCTCGATTTAGCTTATGCTAGCAATAATTTAACCTAAGGTTCATATTTGGAAAAATACCCATAGGTGAAATTTGTGTATTTTGGTGTTTTATGATAAAATATGAGGTTTTAAATTATGTTAGACAACTTGTGCTACTCGGTTTTAAGTGAAAACAAGCAAAAGGGCTTAATCGGTAAAAATACCTAATAGTCATAAGTACATGTTAGAGTGAGAATTTGATGTTGCCATAGAAGGGAAAAATGATCAGCATGTCATAAAACATAAGAAAATAGGCTGAAGTTTAATTTACGAGCTTTGGGGCAAAAGTGTAAATATGCAAAAGTTTAGGGGAAAAATTGTAATTTTTCCAAAATATGATTTTGGGTCAATTTGAATAATATAAGTCCTAATTAGACTATATTTTAAATGATAGAGCAAGGAAAACTGAAATTCGGGCTAAAATGGGGAAAATACCAAGTTGTGGACGAAATGGTAAAAGTAGCCATTTTCGCATACGAGGTAAGTTCATGTGTAAATAATGTAGCATAATTGTTATTTTTAAGTTATTGATGTTAATTATATGATATGCTGATTTTTAATCGTGAAATATTATGCTTTGTGGTTAATGTTGAGTAATATGCAAATTATGTTTACTACTTGATAAATATGAATTGCTACCGAGTATCGGTTCCGATATTCCATGGAAGACAGAAAATGTGAGATAGAGGAAAAAAAAAGCCCGTTTGAACCTTAGGAATAGAGTAGGATACAAGTGACATGTCACTAGGATGGTTGAGCATCCGAACTCGTTGAGTTGAGTCCGAGTTCACTTATGGATGCGAATGTCCGAACTCGTTGAGTTGAGTCCGAGTTCGAGAGATGTAACTAGGCATCCGAGCTCGTTGAGTTGAGTCCGAGTTCACTTATGGGCGGGTTACATGGTAGCTTGGCTACATATGTCGCACTTATGTGCAAACTTTCCATGTATCCGAATTATATTCCGATGTGTTCAACGGGTAAAATTCTACTCAAATGGAGGAAAACTCAAGATGAAAGGGACGTATTGGTAAGTGTTGTGAAATGGGTACTTTGAACAGGTATGTACTTAACCCTCGGGTTGAAAAATCGATATAACAACAATATGGTAAGATCATAAATGAAAATGTGATATGAATGTCTTGGTGATGATTATGCAAATGATGTTTTATGTTTGCTTATATGGTTATGTTACTTGCTATTTGCATGTGAACTTATTAAGCATTTATGCTTACTCCTCCTTTTCATTCCTTGTAGTTTTGACAAGCCAGCTCGAAATCGGAACGGTCGAGGCTCGCTCACACTATCCGTATACCATCTTGGCATAATGGCTTGTATATTTTGAGTATGGCATGTATAGCATTAAAATCATTTTGTATATATAGTCTTATGATATGGTTATTGAGTGGTATGGAAATGCTTGGTAATGATTAGCCATTGGAATGGCTAATCATGATCATATTTGGTGTTATGTATGCTAAATTGCTAGCTAATCCATGGAAACCATGAAATAGGTAAAATTTACCATAAAATAGATTAAGACAGCAGCAGTGACGTGAGTTTGAAAAATCATTAAAAATAGTAGAGATATAATTAGATGATGAATAAAATATATAATTAAAGAATTATGAGTCTATTTTCATATGAATGGAACAAAACAGGTATATGAGTTATATTTTATGAGATGTTTAAATTTTTGTGAAACAGGGCGAGGCGATTTCTGGATCCCTATTCGACTTTGGAAATTCACCATAAATTTTACAAAGGTAATTAGAAGTCATGATTTATATGTACAGATTCCTTATTGAGTCTAGTTTTATTAGAAACAACGGCATAGTCATTGAAGCTCTGCATGGGAGATATCTGATTCGTAATACACAGGTCGAGTAGTTGAACCACGGGAGACTTTAATCGATAAACTGTACTAATTGGCCCGACCAAAAATTCTAGAAAAAATTACTAGATAGATATATGAGTCTAGTTTCAGGAAAAATTTACGAATTTGATTTTGAGTTTCAAACTCGAGATATGATTTTTAAAGCGATCGTGATGCGCTTAGACAATTTTGTCCGAAATTTTAAAATAAATTGTATGAAATGTTTAAGTAATGAATTAAGTTTGTTAACACCTCGTGTTCGACTCCGGCGACGGTCTCGGGTACGGGGCGTTACAAAGAGGGTCAAGCAAACAAAAGCTTAAGGCTCATGTTGCTAGTTGGAGTGATGAGGACTCATTCGACAATGAAGATCAAGAAGTAACCAATCTTTTGATGATTTACAAAATGCCTTTGATGAATTGGATTTGAAGTTTGAATTAATGGTTTAAAAATGTAAAGAAACTATTTTAAAACTTAAAGATGAAAATAATTAACTCTTAGGTAACTTCTAACTCATCTAATTTAAATTCTTATTTTTTGATAATTTAGAAGATGCATATGATGAACTGGGTTTGGAGTTTGAATTAATGGTTTCAAAATAGAAATAAACTATTTCAAAACTTAAAAATGAAAACAATTAACTCTCTAAAGTCAAGTATGAACTTAAAGGTAAAATAAATGATATGCAAGCTAGCATAAAAGATTTTGAGAAAAAGAATTTTGACTTGCCAAAGTGTATTTCACTGTATTTGAGCTTAATTTGCAAAAACTTTGATCTTGTAAGGATTATTTCTTGTTCGCTTATTTGTATTTCCTTGAGAGCGTTTGTATCTTAAGATTTTAGGGTAGAAATCTTAAGGGAGTTGTAAGGCTAAATCTTGTCCTCAAAGGTTATCAAATTAATGAATTTGGAAAAATCCTTATTTGTAGAAAGCTAAGGTAATGGATTAGGCAATTGGGGCCGAACCACTCTAAATTTTCGTGTTCATCTTTCAACTTTCTTTCTAGTTTTCTCAATTTTTTATAAGCCAATTCACCCTCTCTTGGCAATTTTGGTTTGATTTATCAAGCTAGCATCCTTCCATACACAAAAATCTTTTGTTAGTTTCTAAGATAACAACATGTTTTTTGAATTTCATCCCTCATGTTGCTATGTGAAAGATCTGGTAACTTACAAGGTCTTACTCCAAGGGGTTGAGTCAAATAGGTTATATAAACTGTTGCCTACACCTTTCACAAAACAATTTACTGCTTTCAACAAGACACTCTCTAGTTCTTCTGTCCATGACACACCAGCTAGCAAGTCAATGGTTCTTGAAAACACAACTCAACTCACTCAGTGGCATCAATGCTTGGGTCACCCTTCCATTGAAGTTTTAACTAATGTGTTACAATCATGTAATATCACCATTCTACGAATCAAGTTTCCTTCACTTTGTAATGCATGTGCATTTGGCAAGAGTCACAAATTGCCATTTAAGTCTTCCACATCTATGTATACTGAACCACTTAAATTGGTTGTTACGGATTTATGGGCCTTGCTCCTTGTTACTCAAATGGTTATAAATATTATATTTCATTTGTAGATTCCCCTTCTCCTTGTTACTCAAATGGTTATAAATATTATATTTCATTAGTAGATTCTTTCTCTCGACATAAATGGATATATTTTCTCCGGAACAAGTCAAATACCTTACAAGCATTTTTAATATTTAAACATAATGTTGAGTTGCAACTAGGAACTAAGATCAAACAGCTCCAAAGTGATGGAGGTGGGAAATTTCGTAGTTTTGATCTCCCTTTTAAACGTTTTGGCATTCAACATTGTGCTTCCTGCCCACATACTTCTGAACAGAATGACCTGGTTGAAAGGCACCATCGATAGATCATTGAAACTAACTTAGCCCTTCTTGCTCACGCATCATTACCTCTATCATATTGGGTTGATGCTGTCACTTTTGTAGTCTATTTAATGAACTTATTGCCTACAAAAGCATTTCATGGTGTATCCCCTATAGAGAAGTTGTTTCACCAACAACCTGATTACAAATTTCTCAAAGTGTTTAGCTGTCTTTGCTACCCTCATCTAAGACCGTATAACAGACACAAACTCCAGTTTCAATCTACTCCGTGCACGTTCTTAGGGTATGCTCCAAGATATAAAGGGTACAAGTGTGTCTACAAACATGGTAGGATCTACATTTTGCGACATGTACAGTTTGATGAGGGTGTATTTCCTCATGCTGATTGTTTTAATTTATCTACATCTTTTCCATTTAATAGCTCCACCAACAATGATCCTATGCGTACACTACCACTTTTTCTTGCACCACCACATGTTGTGGTCTCTTCTACTCTGCCTGAGTCTCTATTGCTCCTCCCCATTGTTACTTCTCATGAGAGCTCCTACATTTTGCTTCCATTAGTTTCATCTAATCTTGTTAATAGCCTATTGTCTCCTGGTTCTTTAGCAAGTGCAACACAACATGATACGCATCCACCTCCTCCTAGCAACACCCATCTTATAGTTACTAGGAGTAACGACGACATTTTTCAAACCTAAAGCATATGCTGCAACTATTAGTACAGTGGAACCTCCAACATTCACAAAGCCATGTTTATCCCATCATAGAAATATGTTGTCCTTGATGAATTACAAGCTTTGACTTGTAATGGCACCTGGGATTTGGTCCTTCCGCCTCTAAATTTCCCCTTTGTTGGGCGTAAGTGGTTGTTGAAAAATAAAAAGAATCATGCTGACTCAGCTGTTTGAAACAAGGCACGACTCATAGCACAAGGCTTCTCTCAAGCTACGGGAATGGATTACCATGAAAAATTTAGTCCTGTTGTTAAAGCTGACATAATGCGCGCTATGTTTACTTTGGTTTTTTAAACAAGTGGAAGTTAAGACATTCGAATGTCAACAATACGTTCTTGAGTGGGAGTTTGGCTAAGGAGGTGTACATGAGACAACCACCGGGGTTCAAGGTTGTTAATGCTCATGGAAATCTGCTAGTTTGTAAGTGATAAATCATAAATTATACATATTTTGACCCTATGTTTAATGCATTTTATGGATTATTTCTCATTAGAATTGGTGAATTCGATGCTTCTAATGCTTTAATTTCATGTTTTATACTTAGGAGAGCATAGGAGAGCGAAAGGAACGAGAAACGGGCCAAAAACAGAGAAAATGGGCCAAAGTATGAAATTAACACGGCCTGGACCTCTTCACACGGGCAGACCACACGGCCGTGTCAATCTGGCAGAATTGAAGCACGATTCACACGGGTATAGCACACGCCTGTGCCATTTTAACAGGCTTAAACACGACCTGAAGTAATCGCACACGGACGTGTCACACGTGCATGTCCTTACCAAGCCCAAGTTGAGTTCAATTTGGAAAAGGCTAATTTTGAGGGCTTCTAAGCATTCCAAAGCCTATAAATACACCCTAGAAGAGGAGAAAAGGGAGGCAGAGAAGAGGGAGTATGGAATTACTCCGAGGGAGTAAGGAATTACTCCAAGGAAGCTGATTGATCCATCTCAGAAGCCGGATTCATCATCAAGACTGAAGATCTCTCCTCAATTTTCCTTCAGGAGTTTTGGGTTTTCTTTATGTTTTGTATTCTTTATTCTTCTGAGATGTTTTCTTATTTAGTTATGAACTAAAACCCCTAAATACCTAAGGGGAATGAAACCTAAGACGAATCTTGTTATTATTTTCTGAATCGTATGATAAATATTTAACTTGTTTTTAATTATGTGTTCTTAATTCTTGTTTTGATATCCCAGGATATTGATTCAAGACATGCTCTTATTCACAGGAGGAATAGACCCTGTCTAAGAGTACTTTTGTCATAATTAAGAAGAGTTGATTGTGTGCCTAGAAATAGGGTGACAAGATTTTGCCAGATTAGGGTGAAACCTAATAAAGGGATCCATAGATCGAGTTAATGCAACCCTAGAGTGTTAATTAGAGAAAAGTGTCGGTTATTCAATCTAGGGATTAGAAGTTATTAGTATTGAATAGGGATAATAACATAACTTAGGGATCTCTACGAAACAAGTTGAATGAATAAATCGTCCGATTCGGAGCCAGAATAACAAGTAAAGTCTAGGTGGATTTTTCCTTAGGTATTGTCTTCATTCAATCGATTTTCCCAAAAAAAATTCCGCAATTCTTTTCTCTGTGAGTTCTTAGTTTAGATAATTAGTTAATTAAAACAAAACCTCTTTATTCTTAGGCTAGATAATAAAAAGACAGTCATTACTAGTACTTTTAGTTCCTTTGGGTTCGACAATCCGGTCTTGCTAAAACTATACTACTGTTCGATAGGTACACTTGCCTACATCGCGATAATAGTTAGTCCATGAATGAGTAATTATAAATATTTAAAACCTATCATGAAACCTTGCGATCAAGTTTTTGGCGCTGTTGCCAGTGAACTAAAATATTAAGAACACTCAATTTTTATTACTTTAGCCATTTATCTTTCTTGCAATTTAATTTAATTTAATTTTATTATTATTACTAATTAATATACTTTTTCTTTCTCTTGACAGGTTTTTTATAGTTTATGGCTAGAAGAAACCTATCGGGACCATTAGTTTTTGACGAAGAAATCGATCGCACAGTTTGTAGAAACCAAAGAGAATTAAGGCGAAGCTTAAGATACACAGAGAACGAGCAAGAAGACGATACTCAACCCCCAACCGAAGAGATGGCTGAAAACCAAGGCAATCAGCTACCTCCTGCAATTGCGGCTAATCAAAATCCTACTCCACGCACTATGTATGACTATGCTAAACCTTCTTTAACAAGAACTGAGTCAAGTATAGTTAGACCTGCTATTGTTGTGAATAATTTCGAACTGAAAACTAACACAATTCAGATGATACAGCAGTTTGTTTAGTTTGATGGTTTGCAGGATGAGGATCCCAACACTCATTTGACGAATTTTCTGGAGTTTTGCGATACTTTTAAAATCAATGGCATTTCTGATGATGCCATTCATCTTCGGTTATTCCTTTTTTCATTGAAGAACAAAGCTAAACGTGGTTGAACTCGTTACCACGAGGGTCCGTCACTACTTGGGAACAAATGACCGAAAAATTTCTACTAAAATATTTTTCGCTGGCTAAAACGGCTAAGTTATGTAATGATATCTCTTCTTTTGTGCAGATGGACTTAGAAACACTTTACGATGCATGGGAGAGATACAAGGATCTATTGCGAAGTTGTCCTCACCATGGGTTACCTCTATGGCTGCAAGTTCAAACGTTTTACAATAGTGTGAATCCCTCGACAAGACAGATGATTGACGCAGCTACTGGAGGAACCATCAACAGCAAAACACCTGAAGAGGCTTATGAATTCATTGAAGAAATTTCACTGAATAACTATCAGTGGCAAGTCATGAGGACAAAGCTAACAAAAACAGCGGCGTTTATAACGTCGACTCAGTTACTATGCTGTCAAATCGGGTAGAACTTCTCAATAAAAAGATTGATGGTTTACTTGGTTCTACGCAGGTACATCCAGTAATGAGTTGTGACTCAAGTGGAGGAGGTGTGCATATAGAATATCATTCCTTCAGTTCTACAACCGAAGAGGAACAAGTCAACTATATGGGTAACAATAACTTTAGATCTCAAAATAACCCATATAGTAATACTTATAATGTAGGTTGGAGGAACCACCCAAATTTCTCCTGGGGTTTTCAAGGGAATCAAAAGCCACAAACTCCTTAGGGTTTTCAACAGCCACCTTATCAAAAAGAGAAGAAATCGAACCTTGAAGAGATGCTATCTAAATTCATCTCGGTATCAGAAACCCGTTTCCAAAATATCGAGTCAGCACTTAAGAATCAACAAGCATCGATCCAAGGGCTCGAAACTCAAATAAGCCAGCTATCCAAACTAATCTCCAAACAACTACAAGGTAGCTTACCAAGTAATACTGAACTTAATCCAAGGGAACACCTCAACGCAATTAGTACTCAAGATAAGGAAAGATTCATTACGCCTGAGCCAGAATTGATGTAAGAAACTGTAATGAGCAAAGGTAAAAGTGAGGTAAGTCATAACAAAACAGTGAATGAAGAATATAGACCTCGTGTCCCATACCCTAACGCGATAAGGAAAGACCACTCAGATGAAAAATTTGGTAAATTCCTCAAACTTTTGAAAAAATTACATATTAAATTACTGTTTATTGAAGCTTTGTCGCAGATGTCGAATGCAATGAAATTTTTAAAAGAGCTTTTAGTAAATAAGCAGAAGTTGGACGAAGCGTCGCATGTGGAGCTAAACGCAGTCTGCTCAGCTATTCTACAGAATAAGCTACCCCACGAATTGAAAGATCTAGGGAGTTTTACAATTCATTGCTTAATTGGTAGTTTAGATATAAATCATGCATTAGTTGATTTAGGGGCTAGTATTAATGTCATGCCTTACAAAATGTTTAAGCAACTAGGTCTTGGGAAACATAAACAAACTAAGATGAGCATTCAATTGGCAGAAAAACTATAAGATTTCCTAGGGGTATTATTGAAGATGTACTAGTGAAAGTAGATAAGTTCATATTTCCCGTTGATTTCGTTGTTCTAGACATAGAGGAGGATAATAACACCGCTTTGATTTTAGGGAGGCCCTTTTTAGAAACTGATAAAGCAATTATTGATGTTAGCACAGGTGAGCTTACACTTCGTGTGGGAGACGAAACGATCACCCTTTAAGCTCATAATTCTAACATCACATCGAACATTGAAGGTAATGGTCCACACCAATCTACTAAAACTGACAATATGACTTTGTAGAAATTGAGCTTCAAAGAAGTTCACGAGCCATGTTCCAGAAATGATAGAGGACACATTCATGAAGAAAAAAGGCTATGGATAGAGGAGCTAGATGAATGGCGAGCACATAAACCAAGAACACCTAACAAACTGAAACTACACCAAAAAAAGCTCGATACCTCTCCAAATCAACTTAAGGTTGGTGATAAGATCTTATTAGATGCTGTAGATCCCCACATTGTCACTAACACACTAAATAAGGAGATTCCTCTTACGGTACTCAGTATTTTTCCATTCGGTACGGTGGAGGTGAGTCATCCCAAGTTCGGCACTTTTAAGGTAAACAACACCCGATTAAAACCTTATTTTGATGAGATTGATAGTAGGAATGAGGAATATAAACTCCTCAAACAACCATGACCATTCACTAGAGAGGTAAGTCGAGTTAGACTATAAATAAGCGCTTCTCGGGAGGCAACCTGAGCACTAATAATATTTATTTCTTTAAATTTTGGTATTTAACTCCTAACTTACTAATAGAAATCTTGAATACAGGTGTTTCCACAGAGACACAGCCAAACATACGGGTGTGCTTAAGGCCGTGTGAAAACAGGGTAGAAGATTTCCCCAAACACGGGCTGCGATAAAATGCCACGACCATGAGACATGGCCGTGGTCGAATCTGCCAAATAAACACGGGCGTGCGACACGCCCGTGTCTAGCACTCGTGGACAACACTGTCAGAATGACAACAGCGTGCGAAAACCTACACAACCATGGGAGAAGCGAACCACGCCAGACACGGCCGTGCGACACGATCTTGTAGCCACATGGCCTATACACACGGGCGTGCGAGAAGGCCGTGTGATGACATCACAATTCGCGACGAACAAGGACGGGACACGAACCACATGGGCGTGTGCACCGGCCATGCCACTTGAAAAATTAGAATTATTATCTTATTTTATTTTTCTTTCATTAAGTTTTTAAGATTCAATTGTTTTTTAAGATTCATTTGTTTTCCTTTTAAAAACGGCTTACCTTCAGAGTCAAGCTTGCCATCCAGAGTTATCTCTAATACTCGATCTCAAGAATATCATCCGTTCTTAATACAGGAAGTTTCACTTCTCTTTCTATCTTAATTTTTTATACTCTAATATCTATCTTTGTACATTGAGGGCAATGTACGTCTTAAGTGTGGGGGGAATATTTATTTCATCATCAGAAAAAATCCCTAAATAATTACCTTTTTCTCTTGAAAAGCTTTCATATCATAATTAAGATAAATTTTAATTGATTTATGATTTTGATTGATATATATTGAATTAAAACATAGGGATTTATGCATTGATTGTTTAAACTTTAAGACATTAGAGAATCAAGCATGATAAGTTGATTTTTAAGAATTTAAAAATATAGGTTGTTTCCCCAACTCTAGGTATTACTTTGAATTGGAATTCACAAGTCTAAACATCAAAAAGCCATAATTTTTGTGAGATTTTTGAGCCTTTTGAGCATCTATCAATCCTTTCATGCTCACTTTTATTATTTCTTTGAGTGCGTCAATATTGAACTGTTATTCTAAAACTTGCTTGATTATGCATGTCAAGACCACACCATTTGATTTGATATGTTAAAATGATTAAGGCACTTAGGATTAACCCACTCATGCCATGAAAAGCCTAGCTCCACGATTAACCCCTAGTAAACCCCATTGAGCCTAACAAGCCATTTCTTGAATTACCCTTAATATTAACCTTTAACCCATTATTGTTGAAATCCTCTAAATTAATCCCTATTTTTTTTCAAGATTTGAGTTGAATGGATTGCCTAGCTATGTTTTGTTCTTAATAGTTAGTCTATATTATTTTAACTTTTTTTTTAAAAAAAGTCTATGTATACATATCTGTAATTTCATATTCAGAGAAGAAGCTCTGTTCTACGCAAGTAAAGATTAACTCTTTTTCTAGTTAGGTAATTTTTCAATTCAATCTCGATTCTAACCCTTTCTTTTAGCTTGTGACCACACCCCCCTAACCAAGCCTCACTACAACCCTCTAAAGACCTTTTGATTGATATATCATCTTAAATTATAGTGGTGGAGATTTGATTTTCATGCAAGCCTATGGTAATGACTTTTCATTATTGACTATTGAGTGCTTCATTTATTATCCTTAAACACCACGAGTGATTTGAGTGAATCTTTAGTGAGGATGTGAAACTCTGTGATATTCTGAATAAAAGGTAATTACTTAGATGCGGAGAGACACCTATGTTTGCATGATTAAATACTCAACTTGGAATGTTTGAAACTTTTATATTCTTTTTAGTTGAATTCTCAATGTATGATTACCTATGGATTATTCTGAGATATTATCGATAGGAATTGTAAGTTGAGAAGAATTTATTTTTATTATGAGTTGAGAATTTTTCTTGAGGACAAGCAAATGCTTAAGTGTGGGGGTATTTGATAAACCGTAAATTATACATATTTTGACCCCATGTTTAATGCATTTTATGGATGATTTCTCATTAGAATTGGTGAATTCAATGCTCCTAATGCTTTAATTTCATGTTTTATACTTATGAGAGCATAGGAGAGTGAAAGGAACGAGAAACGGGCCAAAAACAGAGAAAATGGGCCAAAGTACGAAATCAACACGGCCTGGACCTCTTTACATGAGCAGACCACACGGTCGTGTCAATCTGGCAGAATTGAAGCATGATTCACACGGGTATAGCACACGCCCGTGCCACAGGCTCGAACACGGCCTGAAGTAATCGCACACGGGCATGTCCTCGCCAAGCCCAAGTTGAGTCCAATTTGGAAAATGGCTAATTTTGAGGGCTTCTAGGAATTCCAAAACCTATAAATACACGCTAGAAGAAGAGAAAAGAGAGGTAGAGAAGAGAGAGTAAGGAATTACTCCAAAGAAGCCGATTGGTCCATCTTAGAAGCCGGATTCAGCATCAAGACTGAAGATCCCTCCTCAATTTCCCTTCAGGAGTTTTGGGTTTTCTTTATGTTTTGTATTCTTTATTCTTCTGAGATTTTTTCTTATTTAGTTATGAGTTAAAACCCCTAAATACCTAAGAGGAATGAAACCTAAAACGAATCTTGTTTTTATTTTCTGAATCATATGATAAATATTTAACTTATTCTTAATCATGTGTTATTAATTCTTGTTTTGATATCCCAGGATACTGATTCAAGATATGCTCTTATTCAGAGGAGGAATAGACCCTGTGTAACACCCCAAACCCGGCCTGGATGTTATGACCGGATCTGATGCGCCACATTGATGCGTTCAAAACACTTAGTTTGGAAAAGCTGAGTTGGTGTTGTAAAGATACTTTTAAAAGTAAGTTAAAGTGAATGGAAGCTACGCACTGGTAGGAAACCGGAAGAAGAGGAGGTGAGTCCGTCGGATCGCTTAAGTATCAAGCTCTCTTGGATCCAATCCTAGACATGCACACCGCCATTGCCACACTCTAACATCTCGTATAATTTTGAGAAAACCGTTTGATTATGACCAGCTTAAGAAAATGATTAAGGTTGCAAATCGTTTGCTTAAAATATTTATTTTTCTTGGGAAAACATTTACTTTGCGAAAACTTTGCGCATCATCGTGATCTTTTTAAAAACAAGTAGATTTTATAAAACGAACCCTAGTGCTAGCCAGTTTAATAATCCCCAAAATATAAGTAATTAAAAAGAGCGACCTTATTACAACTTTAAACATAATAAAAATAATCCAAAATAAATGCTAAACTTATGTAAAATCGGCAATCAATCTTCATGGCCACTCTGAATCTCGCCACTCCAAGTCCACCAATTCTAGGGCTCACCGCAAGGATGGAAGAGGAAAGGGTGAGTTTGGGAAAACTCGGTGTATCTGAAAACCCATCCATAGCCCAATTCAGCTCGAGCCCATTGGGCTGAGCCCTATTCAGATATTGATACACAGAGGGTCAAGCCCTTTTCGAATCTGATAGCAAGGCCTTAGCCCTTTTTACATAACAGTGTGGCCCATAGGCCCAATTCAAGAGCATGAGTAACAACAAGAATAATGAATGCAAGCCCATCCGGGAGACTACTCAACCCACCAACCGCTACACCGCCTGCACCAACCCTACACACCATGTGGGGAATATCTCAACCCACCCAAATTTCACACACCACAGTTGCGAAAGCAGAACGCTCAAATTCGATCGATTGAGGCAAAGCCTCTAGTGCGTGGATGAACCACTTTCAAGACTTCCTCCATTAATACCCCAATCCCATGCAATGATATTAATAAATGGATATCATGCAAAATACAGTAGTAATCAATCAAGTAGTTCACCAATTTAAAACCCTAGGGGTATATCGGTAATTTTGCTCTTTAGGGTAATTTGGTAATTTTGCTCTTTAGGGTAATTTCGTGATCTACGCTCTTGCACAAGCTAATTCAGTAATTTTTATCGTTTTATGCAATTTGATTCCACCATCTACCTAATGAGCTAATTTGCCCATCTCTTACCCATATTGGTCCGTAAGCCCATTGGGCCCGCTTTTGGCCCGTCGAGCCCCTTTTTCTCGAAATATGTTAAAACGTCATGCGAACGTGCTTACCACCTTGCGATGCGGATCTAACAATTACCCTATGACTTGAGAGCATTCGCATACTCACATGACCATGAAATGCGAATTTGGCATTTCGGCTTTTCTTAATTGAACTAAGAAAGGGTGTTCTACACACCGATTTATGACGATTTATACGAGATCCCTTTCGATGTCCTACAATTTATTAGCACAGTTCTTATTTACAAACCATAATCACTAAACCCCAAAACTTACTTATCCATGATCGAACCATATCCCTAAAAAGCCTTCAAACCTTACCTTTTGCCAAAATCGATAGCTAGCTCGAATCGATTGCTTCAATGAACCACGCCTTTAATTCAACGCTTAAGAAGACTCTAGTCACCGAAAGAAAACATCGATTACAATCCCTTAAGGCCATATGCCCAAATCGATGACCTCCCTAGATTTTAGGGATTTGGCTTTTTCGAAGTTGTAAAATAAGACTAGATCAAGTGATGAGCACTTACCACTTGTTCCTCTTTAATTTCTACGCAGATCGACATGATTTATCCTCTAAACGATGGTAGAACTCGAATCTAGAAGATCTGAAGTTTCGCTATAAGTCCCTAAATCTATGGTATTTCGCTTTTTAGGTGATGAAGAAGATGATGGTTTGAGGCTATAACCTTGGAGTAACGTTGTCGACGGATATTAAGGGTTTAGAGAAGATGAATGTTGATCACAAGGAACAAAAATACTGAAGGATTTGGCTTTGGAGAAATCGGCACAAGTAGTGAGTTTTCAGGATTTCGGCCTTTTAATGGCGATTGGTGATGAAGGTTTAATGGAAGATGGGATCGACAAAGAAGGTGAATAAGATGGTCAGAAGGTTTGGCTAGAAGGAGAAGCATAAGGAAGAGAAAACATGGAGGAAAAGAGAAGAAGAAAATTCGGCACAATGAGAAATAGACTTGTGTTTTCGGCTTTTGTGAGAATTCAGAAAAGATGAAAGAAAGCTTTCAGGTGGCTAACCCTAATTCTCCAAGATAGAAAAGAAAAGAACCTAACCCTAATATTAAATTAGAGCAATCGGCCCATCTCTCTAAGGCCCTTGTCGAAATTTACTTGTGTGATCACATGCCTAGTACATGCCTAAAAATTAAAAGAAAAACAATATGCCTACCTTACAACTTGAACCCTGGACCTCCAATTCCTTCCCAGGCGCCACTTTTTTAGGAACTTAGTGGCGTCACCTTGCCACTTCACCAAGGCCTTATTTGTGTCATAACTTACGCAGTTCTTCTTAAAAGCCCACTTAACCAAATCTCCTATTCACTTAAAAATCCCACCTTGATATTTTACCGTGTTTAGCTTAGTCTTGGGCCTTCTAAAGGTCTACTAACACATTTAAACATAATTCCAATATTTAGAACATGAAAATTTCAAGATTCACTAAAAATCACAAAAACCCAAAAAATCCGAAAATCAAGGCATTACAACTAATATATATATTTTTTTCCTTTCCGATAATAATAATAATTTTATAAATATATCTAATAATAAAATTTCAAATATCAATAATACGAGAAATAATAAAATTTTCATAAAATTTTCAAACATACATACAATAATATTTTTCTAATAATAATAATACTAATTAAAATTTCATAAAATTTAAAATATCCATAATAATAAATACAAGAAAAATTTTCTAGTGGTAATTTAATAAAATAAATTTTTTTTTCTGAAACGATAATATTTAAAACTTCCTAATTATTCAGTTTTTCTTCTATTCGAATCCCAGACTCAAAACCCAACTCTTCTAGGCCCCAAATTCAGGATGTTACACCCTGCCTAAGAATACTTTTGTCATAATTAAGCGGAGTTGATTGCGCGCCTAGAAATAGGGTGACAAGATTTTTCCGGATTAGGGTGAAACCTAATAAGGGGATCCATAGATCGAGTTAATGCAACCCTAGAGTGTTAATTAGAGAAAAGTCTCGGTTATTCAATCTAGGGATCAGACGTTATTATTTAATCTAGGGATCAGACGTTATTATAAATATTTAAAACCTATCACGAAACCTCGCGATCAGTAAGCTCAACAAGTCTCTATACGACCTTAAACAGGCTCCTAGAGCCTAATTTAAAAAACTCCATGATTTCTTAGTTCAGGACCTGGAGTTTCAGTCTTCCAAGGCTGATTATTCACTGTTTTTCAAGAAGTCCCCTACTGGTAGTAATGTGTTTCTTCTTGTTTATGTCGACGATATCATAGTTACTGGTGACTCTAATTCTTTGATTGAATTAGTTATTGAATCTCTCAATAGTGAATTTTCTCTAAAGGATTTAGGAGAGCTCAATTTTTTTTCTTAAACTTGAGGTGGCTCGCTATGGTGATACAATGCATGTATCACAAAGGAAGTATGCAAATGATCTCTTTGAGAAAATAGACATGTGGAATGCCAAGTCTGTTGCTATGCCTATGGTCAGCTCACCAACATTTTCCTTTCTTGTTAGTTTACCCTACCAAGATAGGACCAAATATAGGCAGATTGTATGGGGTTCTTCAATACCTTTATTTAACCTGACCTGACATTACATTTACAGTGAATAAAGTCTCATAGTATATTCACTTGCCATATGATGTGCATTGGACTGCAGTAAAAAGAATCTTAAGGTACGTTCAAGGTACGTTAGACCATGGTCTTGTTTTGCATTCCTTAGCAATCCGTCTGACAAGGTTCTTTGATGCTGATTGGGCAAGCTCACTTGAAGATCGCAAGTCAACATCTGGTTTTTGCATCTACCTTTGTGATAACTTGATTGGAAGGTCGTCTAAGAAACAACGAGTTGAATCCAGGTCCACATTTGAGGCTGAATACAGAAGCCTTGCAAATGCTACTGCGGAGATAACTTGGTTTCAGTCTCTTCTCAACGAGATGGGAATTTTTTTACAATAGGCTCCAGTAGTGTGGAGTGATAATTTTAGCTTTGTGGCCTTGGAAGTGAACCCAATCTTACATGCACGGGCTCAAACATGTTGAGCTCGATGTGCATTTTGTGTGTGACAAGGTGTTAGGTGGCAAGCTTCAAGTGAACTATGTTCCAAGGCATGATCAAGTAGCAAGCATTTTAACAAAGCCACTAATAGCATGTGCATTTTCTAGATTTCATGATCAGTTGAATGTTACTGCACTTAAAGAATTTTAGCAAGGAAATGTAGGAGGAATATCAGAATAAATGAATAACAAACAGAATGGCCAGCTTAGCTCAATTTTCAATTGATTCAATTTCATCATTCACCATTTGTTTGTTACAAAATGATTCCTTTACAATCAAATTCTGTTATATTACTTGTATATATATTGAGGTCTTGAGTAGCTTGATGAATATGATTGTGAGAATATTTTTCCCTTTTATCTATAATTTCTTATAGAACCTGTTCTCCTTGACTTGTAGATTGCAATAGTTCTAGAACTTCTTCGATTAATATTGTATCAGTTCTTTGAGAATATTCTTATATATATTTAATTTCAAATTTCAAATGTTAATTTTTTTAAGTATTTATATTGTTGTAGTGAAATATTATAAGTATTATAATTAAAAGTTATAGGGAATAAGTTGTGCATTAGTTATTAAAGTTGTATTTCTTGATTAGCAATCAAGAGTCTTTATTCAAATATACATATTTGAATAGATTTGTTATGTGATTATCAAATAAATATTTTATAAAATGTTAGAATGTGGTGTATCCATTTTGAAAATGTTCAACATGGTATTTAAATTATGAATTTATTTTTACACTACAAGAAAATAGACTTTTAGCGGCGCTTTTTTTAGCCTTTAGCATTTTTTGTGGCGCTTTTTAAAACGCCACAAAAAATGCCGCTATAGGTAACGCCGCAAAAATTGATGGCGTTTATTTAAAAAAATACAGCTAAAAGCCATGACTTTTAGCGGCGTTTGTTAAAAAAGCGCCGCTAAAAGTCATGGCTTTTAGCGGCGTTTGTGCGAAAAGAGCCGCTAAAAGCTATGACTTTTATCGGCGTTTTTCCCACAAACGCCGCTAATTTTGGCAGATTTTCAATGCATTTTTTTCACCAATATCCAACCCTTCCTGCATTAAAATCCAACCAAATACAACAAATATAGCATAAAATGCAGCCAAAAACAGAAAATTTAGCATAAAAAATACAACCAAAAACATTAATTCTAAATGATACTTCAAATTTAACGAAAGATATATGATGTAATTAATAAATAAAGTATAATTTAGAATATTCTTACAATAATGTTAAACGTGACAAAGTTAAAAACATTCTTACAATGAGAAAATTAATGTCTAAAATTACGGCTTTTGTAATTGCTGAAACATCTGCATCATCTGCTGAAGTCAGAGTGAAGGTTATTGTACTTTTGCTCGCTTTCTGCGCCATCGTTCTTTGCCTCTGCCTCCCTTCTTCTTTGCCACGCCTCCCTCTCTGCTGCCTCCGCTCTAAGTTGTTGCTGGAGTTTTTCATATTTTCGTTGAACCTCGACAATTTGCTCAACCGTGTTCGCTTGCATCCGAGCTATCTCGGTCTCTTAACCTCTGAACTTGACTTGAGCTTGACTTAGGAAGGCATGTGTTGTTGGGAGCGGATCCAAAATATTGGGTCGGGTAACACCGATCCTTGAAATCGAACCCGACCGTACCTTTCAGACCCAAAACTTCAAATGATAATTCATTATCAATGTTCTCAAGATTAACAGAACTATCGATCGAAGCAATCGCTTCATATTCGCCTTCTTCTCCTTTAGTTTCTCCTAAAAATCAATTAAAGAGTTAGAAATGAAATATATAATAAAGAGGAATGCAACATAACTTAACATTATTTAAAACTACTAATGATGAATTGAATTAAACAATTATAATTAAAATTATAAATATTTAGAATAAATCAAATATTCTTAAGTAAATATACCATAATTTCTCCAACTTTGGATGTCATAGGAGATCCATCTTTCTTCCTATGCGTAATCTCAAAAGGCTGAATGCGTCCAACTTTTTGTCCAGATTTGACTTCCTACAATATAGTAGTAAAAATATTATTTAATAGTAGAAAGTTATCAATATTTGAAAGAATTAATAAATTCATAATACCTCGGCCTCAGCTACAGAAGCAAAACTTCTCGACCCTACTGTGTACGTGAATTTTTGTTTTTGCCTGCTACTTGTTCCAACTCGCTCACGGTCCTACATAATGAAATTATTATTATGTATATAGTAAACACTATATATAAGAGTTTGGAAATACGTAATACCTCTCCTTTCTTTGAATTCCAAAATCCAACCGCATCTTCCCATTGGTACCTTAGCATTCCCGGCGGGACATTTCTCAATTTTTTCTCGAGGCTTATGTCTTTCTTAAAATATTGTTTTTTTAAAGTGCTTTTATTGTCTCTCTATTTTTTACCCAATGCCTTCTTGATATAATCATCGGAGACCTCTAAAGCAAATCTCTCCTAAAAAAACAGAAGTTTAGAATGTAAATATAAATGAAACTTAAACCAAAGTACTATAAATTACGTTCACATTTTGTTACCTTAATATTAGCGAGAGCCTGATTTTTGTTGCTATCAGGCATGTGATGCTATGATTCGTAGTTGATGGGCAACATATTGGGATTTCGTGCTAAAATGCCCAAATAGCCTGCTAAAAGTCGAGCTTCAGATCCAATAGGCTGACCATGAGTATTTCTACTTACTTTGACACGCTCGACAGGATTTAAGTTGTATAAATCTATAAGCAGCGTACGTCCTCGAACTCTACGCGTCCTACCACTTTCAACTGAAAAATGATATACTATAATTATATTAAAATTGACAAATAAATCAATAATAAAAGTGAACACATGTAAAATGAACTTAACATTAGTTTGAAATTCTTCAGGCTCGTCAAGTGTCTCCGGAACATTCGAAGATCCAACAACTGTCTGCTGTTCACTATTTGCTTCTTCCGAATTTAGAGTATTCTGGACAATACTTAAATCTCGTAATCTTCTTCTACGCATTTTTCCTGCAATACACATAAAATAGTTAAAGTTTTAGTAACAAATTACGACAATAATAGTACATATAAAATAGTTAAATTATATAACTTGACCAAGATTAAAATTATAATATTACATATAATTAAAAATCGTAAAATCTTACCACATCATTACTCGTAAATATCTTCATCCACATCATGTCGAACCCATTGATGTTGTGTACTAGTACTAGGGATATTTTCATCTAAGTTTTGTTCTGGAAAAGGTAATGTTTCTGATCTTTCGACGATGTCATCTCTACTTCCATTACCCATGTCAAACAAGTCTCTAGGAGTGTTCCGGAGTACAACATACCAATCCTCATCAGTTGGATCTTTCGAATAAAAAACTTGTTTCACGTGAGATGAAAATACATATGGCTCGTCCATCAATTGTTGTCTAGTGTGAATCAAGCGAGAGAAATTCACCATTGTAAAACCAAATTGATCTTTTTTAATTCCTCGAGCAGTATTAACATCATCCCAATCACACCGAAATAAGACAACTTTCCATTTGCCATAGTAATCCAACTCAATAATGTCGGTAAGAAGTCCGTAATACTCCACATTACCCTCAACCGGATTACTGTCCTTAGCACCAGCATAACTTGTAATTGAAGAATTAACAACAACTCCACAATTTTGAGTTTTCCTTATTCTCTCACGATACTTTGTATGAAATCTGTATCCATTGATTAGGAAGGCGCTATATCTTTTTATTACTCTGTTCGAACCTTGGGAAAGTCATTTAACTTCGTCATTGACGTCCTTCCTACTCCAAACCTATTGAATCGAAAGTAAATTGAGTAATTATAAATGTATTATGTAAAAACATTCTTATTTGATTAACTAAATTTCGGGATTATATGTAACTTATTAACTTTAGTTACATATTGTTTGGCTTAACCATTCATGAAAAGATTCTGTGAATAACTTATTAATCTCTCGATGTTGTAATCTTCAAGAGCGTGCACGAGATCTCAAAATTTGTTTGTACTCACTATGTTAAAAACAAGTTTAATTGGTTAGAAGATAAACAAATCAAAACGACGAATATATGAGGAAATTTTAGAACTTACTTGCGTAACGGTTCAACTAAATCGTGGTGAAAAAGTACATATCGATGTGCTTGTATCCACGATATATCATCTAATTCTGCAATTTCAATTTTGCCGATTGGTTCTCCATAACTTTAGAATAAATAAGTGTAACACCCCGAACCCGAGACCATCGCCGGTGTCAGACACGAGGGGTTAACAAGCCAAGTTCACATGTTTTGCCCACCAATTTGGCATTTCCAGTCAGGCTGGAAGACTGCGTCACCGTCGCCTTAAAAATCATATCTCGAGTTTCAAAACTCAGAAACTGGTTTCGTAAATTTTCCCTGAATTTAGACTCATATATCCATCCATGGATTTATTTCTAGAATTTTTGGTCAGGCCAATTGGTACAGTTTATTAGTTAAAGTCACCCATGTTACAGGGATCGACTGCTCTGACCTTCTCGCGGTATAACTTGAATATCTCTCTGTACAGGGCTTTAATGCTGGTGCCGTTTGTTTCTAATAAAACTACACTCAAAATGGAATCTGTACATATAAGGTATGTCTCCTAATTATTTCTGGATAATTTATAGTGAATTTTTAAAGTTGCGACAGGGGACCCAGAAACCGTTCTGGCCCTGTTTCACAATATCTTCAATATCTCTTAACATGTAACTCCTATGATCATTTCGCTTCTTCCATATGAAAATAGACTCATTAAGGTTCATTTACATAGCTTATTCACTATTTAATACCATTCCTACAATTTTTGGTGATTTTTCACATTCACGTCACTGCAGCTGGCAGCATCTGTTTTAAGGTAGGTCTTATCTATTTTTTTCTAGTCTCCATCAACCAACTAGTCTTGCCATACATAGGTTCACATATGATCATTTTAACCATACCAATGGCTGATCATGTGACCAACACTCCCATTTCCGATCCATAATGACATCATGACACCATATATATACATTCAAACCACAAATAGTCTAAGTTCATGCTTCCTTTTACGAGCCATTTTCGCATGGTCGTATACATATACATCGCCACATTTTAAACCAACAAGGGTAGTCCTATACATGCCATTTCAAAGTTCAACCAAAATTTATACCAAAATAGAGGCGTGGATAGTGTGGATGACTTCGACTTTATTGATCCCGAATCCGTTTGCTATCGAGCGAAATCTATAAAACAGAGAGCCAAAGCAACGGGGTAAGCATTTTTATGCTTAGTAAGTCTCAAGGAATATAATCAGCTTTAATTAAAGCAATACATTCACATAACCAAATGCATCATTTCATTAATGCACATTCACATAATCGTATTTACTTCACCATCCCAACACTTATGTTCATACACAAATAACGGCCTCATTAAGGCCGATAACTCGCTCCATCATAGGAGCGAGATATTCATACGCTCTACTCCTAGCGCATAAAGCACACACCGCACTTACCTTGTCATTGGGAAATTTCACAAGTGCATTAGCTGAAATTTTCCAGCAAGCTTATAATTTTCAAATCACATACCTTCGAGTTTAACCGGACGTCGCTACTCGTTCAATCGCCTTGGGACATAGCCGGTTATGGTAACCCGCACCAAGGCCTACGGGACTTAACCGGATATCACGATTTGCACAAATGCCTTGGTCTTAGCCGGATTTAACAACTTGCACGAATGCCTTGGTCTTAGCCCTGATATAGCTACTAGCACAATTGCCTTGGTCTTAACCGGATATAATTTTCAGCATAATTGTCTTGAGGCTTAGCCCGGATATCATTCAATTTCTCATGCACACATACATCAATAATCATTGGACATACATATTTCATTTTCCTTACTAAGGCTCAAACACAATTATAATCATTAGCATATTCGCCTTGGGACTTAGCCCGGTGGAATTCAAATACTCATACACACATAATCAATAATCATACACATCCATATTTCATCTCACATAATTCAAGTAAGGTCACTTCTTGAGGACTTACCTCGGATGTTGTCGAGCGGCTTTTACGGCTATTCGATCACTTTTTCCTTCCCTTGTCCAATTGTGGACCTCTTAGCTCTTGAGCTAATTCAAACAAATTCAATTTATTAAAACCTCATTGTGCTAGCTTATGGCGAATATGACAAGGAATTTAAATGGTCATATGGCCACTCTTTAGCTTGAATACACAATGGTCATGCACATTTTATACTACATCAAGCAATTCAATACAATTTATTTGAGCATCAAGGAAATGCTAAGGCCTTCAATAGGCTACCCAAGGCGAATATTCATGTACATGTTGAGGCCAATTATGCACTTAATACCTCACAAAAACAGCATGCATTTTACTAGTTAATGCTTTGCATATTGTGGCTCAAAACTTATAATATAGCATCAAGCACTTATATGTGTGCTAGGCCGATTTGTGCTTGCAATTTCACAATTATTCTTCAACATCTTCTTCTTTAAACAAACTTATTCATCACTTCCTTCATAACCAAAACATCATGTGCAAACATATATATACATATATGAGCATGGCGAATTTCAAGGTGTCCATAGCCATCCAAAACACAAATTTTAACTAACATGCAAGAAGCATGAACCATGCTCATGAATGCATCATGGTCGAATATGACAATCATGCTCCTTTTCAACTTCAATCATGATAAAACAAAAGAAAGCTCAAAATCTTACTCAAGAGTAGACAATCCATCATTGCATGCATCATCATCAAGCTTCACACTTAGCATGCAATGGCTTTATCACCATAACAACTTTGGCCAAATACCATTTCCATGGCTTAACAAAGATTTGAGCCATGGCTAACATGCACATCAAGTTAGCAACCAAAACATGCATGAAACTCCTAACACAACCTCATACATACCTTAATCTTGATGCAAACTTAGCCAAATCTCCTTCTAGATCTCTTCCAAACCAAGCATGAAGCAAAAATCCTCCTTCTTCCTTAGTTTTGGCTCAAAGAAAGGATGAACAAAAATTTTTTCTTTCCTTCTCTACAACCGACGGCAATGGGGGATTACCACACTCACACACATTTTTTTTCATTTTTTATCACCCATACACCTTTGTTTATTATTTCACCCTAATGCACCAACAAAACATGTTTCATGACATGTTTAGCCCATCCTCCTTGTCATGGCCGGCCACCACCTATAAAGGGGAATTTGACATGCAAGTCCATTATTTTGCATGCATGCTTTAATTAGTCATCACACATTTCCTATCATACTTTCAAAGTTCATTACTAAGCCTTTCTTGTGGAATTCACCCTTATAACACTAAATCAATCATCATAAAATGTCATACATGAGCACACATATTATAGGCATCAAAATAAATTTTAATTATTTTTATGCCTCGGTTTTGTGGTCCCGAGACCACCTTCCGACTAGGGTCAATTTTGGGCTGTCACAACTCTCCCCACTTAAGAAATTTTCGTCCCGAAAATCTTACCGTAAATAGGTTTGGATATCGCTCTTTCATAGAGTTCTCGGTCTCCCAAGTAGCTTCTTCTATCCGTGCTTGAGCCATAACACTTTTACTAGCGGAACCCGCTTGTTTCGCAACTCTTTCACTTCTCGTGATAGGATACGAATCGGTTCTTCCTCATAACTCATATTAGCTTGAATTTCAATTTCGATGGATGATCACGTGCGATGGATCGGATCTATAGCGTCGAAGCATCAAACGTGAAAGACATCGTGAACCTTTTCGAGTTCGGGGCAAAATCAAACGATATGCCATTTGGATCGACTCGCTTCGGATATCTCGTATGGCCCAATGAACCTCGGGCTCAACTTGCCCTTACGGTGAATCGAGTATCTTTTTCCAAGGCGATACCTTGAGAAACACTTTATCACCCACGATACTCGATATCCTTACGCTTCAGTTCGCGTCGACTTCTCGACGATCGGAGGCTATCTTCGACTTTCACGGATTACTTTCACTTTCTTCAGCATCTCTAATCAAATCCACCCGAAAATCTTGCTTTCACCAAGCTCGGTCCAAAACAATGGTGTACGGCATTTACGACCGTACAAGGCCTCGTAGGGTGCCATCTTAATACTTGACCGAAAATTGTTGTTGTAAGCGAATTCAATCAACGGCAAATACCGTTCCCATGAACCACTAAACTCGAGGACGCAACATCTTAACATATCCTCAAGTATCTCGAATTATCCGCTCGGATTGACCATCGGTTTGGGGGTGAAAGGCGGTCTTTGAAATGCAACTTGGTACCCAAAGCCTCTTGCAATTTCTTCCAAAATCGCGATGTAATCTTGGGTCTCTATCCGACACGATAGAAATAGGCACCCCATGCAATCGAAAATTTGGGAGACGTATAATTCTGCCAATTTATCGAGCGAAAAATCCGTGCGGACGGGGATAAAATGAGCGGACTTGGTCGATCTATCAACAATGACCCAAATCGCATCTTTCTTACTTGCCGAACACCGGTAATCCGATATAAAATCCATTGTCACTCGATCCCATTTCTATTCGTATCATGATTGGTGAAGTAATCCCGATGGCACTTGATGTTCCGCTTTCACTTGTTGACATATCGACACCTTGAAACAAATTCGAAATGTCTCATTTCATACCGCCACCAAAATTGGCATTTCGGTCATTGTACATTTTAGTACTACCCGGGTGGATTGACATTCGACTCATGTGAGCCTCGCTCAAAATCATCGAAACAAGTTCAATTCCTTGGAATACATAATCGACCCTTGAACGTCAAGGTCATTGTCGTCAATCTGAAATTCGATTCTTTATCCGAAACACATTCGCTCGCTTAGCGACCAATTCAAAGATCGACCTTCCGAGATTCAAGTATTTGATGAATCAATAACGGTTTGGCCTCTAATTCGACTACTAGCACCTCCTCGGGTGAAATGGATAAATGAGCATCCATCGCTCTCAAAGCGAGCAGGTGCCTTGCGACTTAAAGCATCGGCCACCACGTTGGCCTTTCCGGTGATAATCAATGATGAGTTCATAGTCTTTCAACAACTCAAGCCAACGTCTTTGTCCTGTGTTTAAATCTTTCCGAGTCATCAAATATTTTAGACTCTTGTGGTCCGAATAAATATGACACCTTTCTCCAAACAAGTAATGCCGCCATATCTTCAAGGCGAACACTATGGTCGCTAGTTCAAGGTCATGGGTGGATAGTTTCTCTCATGCGGCTTTAGTTGTCTCGACGCGTAAGCCACAACTCGACCTTCTTGCATCAACACACAACCTAACCCAAGCAAGGATGCGTCCATCAGATATGACAAACTCTTTACCGGACTCACTTGTACTAGCACTGGGGCCTCGGTTAAACAAGTTTTTAGTCGATCGAAACTTTCTTGACAAATGTTCACCACTCGAACTCAACATCTTTTTGGAGTAGTTTCGTCATCGGTAGCAGACTATCATCGAAAAACCTTTCACAAATCGTCGATAGTATCCAAGCAAGCCCCAAAAAGCTCCTAACTTCGGTAACATTCCTTGGAGGTTTCCAATTGACTATGGCGAAATTTTGTTCAGTCCACCACGACACCCGATCGGACACCACGTGCCCCAAAAAAGCTAACCTCTTTCACCAAAATTCACATTTACCGAACTTTGCGTATAATCGCTTATCTCGTAAGATTTGCAACACTAGCCTCGGTGTTCAGATGTTCGTTTCATCTCTCGAATTGACCTAAATGTCATCGATAACTACAACTACGGACCGATCCAAGTATGGCCTGAAAATTCTATTCATTAAATCCATAAACACCACGGGGCATTAGTGAGCCCAAACGGCATCACCAAGAATTACGTAGTGACCGTACCTCGTTCTAAAAGCGGTTTTGGGTATGTCCGATTCTCGAACCCTCAACCGATAGTACCCGACCTTAAATCTATCTTTGAAAACACCAAGGCTCCCTTTAATTGATCAAATAAATCGTCAATTTGTGGCAACAGATATTTATTCTTTATCGTCACTTTATTGAGTTGACGATAGTCGATGCAAAACCTCATGCTTCCGTCCTTCTTTTCACAAACAATACTGGTGCGCCCATGGAGAAAAACTCGGTCGAGCGAAACCTCTATCCGTCAATTCTTGCAATTGAACCTTCAATTCCTTTAACTCCGTTAATGCCATACGATACGGAGCTATCGAAATTGGAGTGGTACCAGGTACCAATTCGATGCCAAATTCTACTTCCCAAACAGTGGTAAGCCGGCAATTCTTGGGAAAACATCCGGTATTCACAAACCACGAACACAGATTCGGGTTTCTTTTTGATTCCTTGTCATCGAAAGCACGACGCAAGGTACGCTTCGCACCCTTTTCTTACATATTTACGGGCCAACATCGCGATATTACGGTGGCAACTCCTTTAAGTCCGTAGACTCAACCCAGTATTATCTTGTTATTCGCGCTCCTCAAATCGATAGTCTTGCTCTTGCAATTTACAACCGCATCGTGCATGGTCAACCAATCCGGACCAAGAATAACGTCGATCTCATCGAACGGCAAAAGCATCAAGTCCGCCGGAAAACAAGAACCTCGGAACACTAGGGGACTTTTCTTGCACACTTTGTTGACAAGTACGTAATGACCCAAGGGTTTGATACGAATTACAAACTCGAGAGACTCAATAGGCAAGTCTTCTTGGATGCTAAGGTTTCACATATATATGAATGAGTAGAACCGGGGTCAATCAAAGCAATCACATTTGTATTGAAAAGAGTGAAAGTCTTGGTAATGACATCCGGAGAGGCAAGATCCTCGCGTGCGCGTATGGCATAAGTCCTCGCAGAGCACGAGCCTCGATCGATGGTAGCATCTCTAGATCCTCTCGACCGCCAACGACATTGCCCATATTTCTAGGTGGCCTACCTCGAGCAATGGTAGCACCGGGTTTCCACTCGACTCACATTCTGCTCAAGCATCCTCGGGCAATCCTTCATAAAGTGGTCGGCCGTTCCACACTTATAACAGAGCGATCACGAAACCAACAGCTCCCGAATGCCATTTGCCACAATGTGGGCACTCGCCCTCTCTCGGCGATTATTTCCACCATCGGCGATCAAGTGACTCGTGTGGTCACGGGGTCGATCGCGTCCTCGTCTAGAAAAGCCCAAACGCCTCTAGACCGCTCACATCATCTTGAAATCTCTTTGATGCTTGTTGAAGAGACTTTCCGAGGACCTCTTCGAATTCTCCGGTTCCCACATCAACTTTTTGTTTCTCCTTTTAAGCTCTTGACTTTACAAGCTCGCTCAACAAGTACTACGAACTCTCGTATCTCGAGAATGCCAACGAACATCCTTATATCATCATTCAGCCCATCCTCGAGCGTTTACATAATAGCTTCGGACGAAATGCATTCTCGCTGCGTCTGGCTAAGCCTCACAAACTTTCGTTCGTAGTCGATGCGGACATAGAACCTTGCTTAAGATCAAGAAATTCCCTTCACTTTTGGTCGATGAATCTCGACTAATATACTTTTTTGAACTCGGTTTGAAAGAATTCCCAAGTCACTTGCTCTCTAGGCACCACGTGTCGAGTACTCCACCAATAGTAGGCGGACTCACGTAGCAAGGAGATGGTACACTTTAAGCACTCATCGGGTGTGCAGGATAGCTCATCGAGCACCGGATAGTGTTATCCAACCAAAATTTAGCTCGCTTCGGCATCATCATCATCCGTAGCCTTAAATTCAGTGGCCCCATGTTTTCGAATCCTATCGATTGGGGCTTACTTGACCTTATTTGGTCAGTCACCGGAGGTATTGTGGGTGCGGGGTTGCATTTGTCGGGAATGGAGGTTGTGGAACAGTAGTGTTAGTTCGAATGTATTGATTAAACCATTCGTTCATCACACTATAAAAGGCTTGCCTAGCCTCATCATTCGGATTGCTGGCCATAGGTTGAGAGTCCGCCATTGTCCCTCCCTTGCGCGGAGCAGCGCCACACTCTCACACCATCAGCTATCGCTTCGGTTGGGATCGGATCCATTCTAATAACAAACACAAAGTCAAATTGTCGAAATCACCACACTATCGATTCATCATTTAATGGCATGTATAGCTAGACCCCAAACACATCACGGTAGTCCTAGAATCGACTAAACCGTGGCTCGATACCAATAAAATTGTAACACCCGAACCCGAGACCATCGCCGTGTCGACACGAGGGTTAACAAGCCAAGTTCACATGTTTTGCCCACCAATTTGGCATTTCCAGTCAGGCTGGAAGACTGCGTCACCGTCGCTTTAAAAATCATATCTCGAGTTTCAAAACTCAGAAACTGGTTTCGTAAATTTTCCTGAATTTAGACTCATATATCCATCCATGGATTTATTTCTAGAATTTTGGTCGGGCCAATTGGTACAGTTTATTAGTTAAAGTCACCCATGTTACAGGGATCGACTGCTCTGACCTTCTCGCGGTATAACTTGAATATCTCTCTGTACAGGGCTTTAATGCTGGTGCCGTTTGTTTCTAATAAAACTACACTCAAAATGGAATCTGTACATATAAGGTATGTCTCCTAATTATTTCTGGATAATTTATAGTGAATTTTTAAAGTTGCGACAGGGGACCCAGAAACCGTTCTGGCCCTGTTTCACAATAGCTTCAATATCTCTTAACATGTAACTCCTATGATCATTTCGCTTCTTCCATATGAAAATAGACTCATTAAGGTTCATTTACATAGCTTATTCACTATTTAATACCATTCCTACAATTTTGGTGATTTTTCACATTCACGTCACTGCAGCTGGCAGCATCTGTTTTAAGGTAGGTCTTATCTATTTTTTTCTAGTCTCCATCAACCAACTAGTCTTGCCATACATAGGTTCACATATGATCATTTTAACCATACCAATGGCTGATCATGTGACCAACACTCCCATTTCCGATCCATAATGACATCATGACACCATATATATACATTCAAACCACAAATAGTCTAAGTTCATGCTTCCTTTTACGAGCCATTTTCGCATGGTCGTATACATATACATCGCCACATTTTTAAACCAACAAGGGGTAGTCCTATACATGCCATTTCAAAGTTCAACCAAAATTTATACCAAAATAGAGGCGTGGATAGTGTGGATGACTTCGACTTTATTGATCCCGAATCCGTTTGCTATCGAGCGAAATCTATAAAACAGAGAGCCAAAGCAACGGGGTAAGCATTTTTATGCTTAGTAAGTCTCAAGGAATATAATCAGCTTTAATTAAAGCAATACATTCACATAACCAAATGCATCATTTCATTAATGCACATTCACATAATCGTACTTACTTCACCATCCCAACACTTATGTTCATACACAAATAACGGCCTCATTAAGGCCGATAACTCGCTCCATCATAGGAGCAGATATTCATCGCTCTTACTCCTAGCGCAGCAAAGCACACACCGCACTTACCTTGTCATTGGGAAATTTCACAAGTGCATTAGCTGAAATTTTCCAGCAAGCTTATAATTTTCAAATCACATACCTTCGAGTTTAACCGGACGTCGCTACTCGTTCAATCGCCTTGGGACATAGCCCGGTTATGGTAACCCGCACCAAGGCCTACGGGACTTAACCGGATATCACGATTTGCACAAATGCCTTGGTCTTAGCCGGATTTAACAACTTGCACGAATGCCTTGGTCTTAGCCGGATATAGCTACTAGCACAATTGCCTTGGTCTTAACCGGATATAATTTTCAGCATAATTGTCTTGAGGCTTAGCCCGGATATCATTCAATTTCTCATGCACACATACATCAATAATCATTGGACATACATATTTCATTTTCCTTACTAAGGCTCAAACACAATTATAATCATTAGCATATTCGCCTTGGGACTTAGCCGGGTGGAATTCAAATACTCATACACACATAATCAATAATCATACACATCCATATTTCATCTCACATAATTCAAGTAAGGTCACTTCTTGAGGACTTACCTCGGATGTTGTCGAGCGGCTTTTACGGCTATTCGATCACTTTTTCCTTCCCTTGTCCAATTGTGGACCTCTTAGCTCTTGAGCTAATTCAAACAAATTCAATTTATTAAAACCTCATTGTGCTAGCTTATGGCGAATATGACAAGGAATTTAAATGGTCATATGGCCACTCTTTAGCTTGAATACACAATGGTCATGCACATTTTATACTACATCAAGCAATTCAATACAATTTATTTGAGCATCAAGGAAATGCTAAGGCCTTCAATAGGCTACCCAAGGCGAATATTCATGTACATGTTGAGGCCAATTATGCACTTAATACCTCACAAAAACAGCATGCATTTTACTAGTTAATGCTTTGCATATTGTGGCTCAAAACTTATAATATAGCATCAAGCACTTATATGTGTGCTAGGCCGATTTGTGCTTGCAATTTCACAATTATTCTTCAACATCTTCTTCTTTAAACAAACTTATTCATCACTTCCTTCATAACCAAAACATCATGTGCAAACATATATATACATATATGAGCATGGCGAATTTCAAGGTGTCCATAGCCATCCAAAACACAAATTTTAACTAACATGCAAGAAGCATGAACCATGCTCATGAATGCATCATGGTCGAATATGACAATCATGCTCCTTTTCAACTTCAATCATGATAAAACAAAAGAAAGCTCAAAATCTTACTCAAGAGTAGACAATCCATCATTGCATGCATCATCATCAAGCTTCACACTTAGCATGCAATGGCTTTATCACCATAACAACTTTGGCCAAATACCATTTCCATGGCTTAACAAAGATTTGAGCCATGGCTAACATGCACATCAAGTTAGCAACCAAAACATGCATGAAACTCCTAACACAACCTCATACATACCTTAATCTTGATGCAAACTTAGCCAAATCTCCTTCTAGATCTCTTCCAAACCAAGCATGAAGCAAAAATCCTCCTTCTTCCTTAGTTTTGGCTCAAAGAAAGGATGAACAAAATTTTTTCTTTCCTTCTCTACAACCCACGGCAATGGGGGGATTACCACACTCACACACATTTTTTTTTCATTTTTTATCACCCATACACCTTTGTTTATTATTTCACCCTAATGCACCAACAAAACATGTTTCATGACATGTTTAGCCCATCCTCCTTGTCATGGCCGGCCACCACCTATAAAGGGGAATTTGACATGCAAGTCCATTATTTTGCATGCATGCTTTAATTAGTCATCACACATTTCCTATCATACTTTCAAAGTTCATTACTAAGCCTTTCTTGTGGAATTCACCCTTATAACACTAAATCAATCATCATAAAATGTCATACATGAGCACACACATATTATAGGCATCAAAATAAATTTTTAATTATTTTTATGCCTCGGTTTTGTGGTCCCGAGACCACCTTCCGACTAGGGTCAATTTTGGGCTGTCACAATAAGTTTCAGCCAAGTTATGATCATTGAGCCCAGCATTTCTACTTGGTCTATTTAATCGTGTTTCAACATCTTCTAAATATCTAGAATAGAAGGTCATGCACTCCTCTGCCAAGTAGCCTTCAGCAATTGATCCTTCTGGATAATGCTTATTACGATAATATAACTTCAATTTGCTTAGGAACCTAAACACGATATAAATATTTATCAAAAGTTGTAACTAAATGTATAGAGGTGAATGAATGAATACTTGAGAAATAAATTAGCACCTTTCTATAGGATACATCCATCGATAAAAAATCGATCCACCGAGTATTGTTTCGTGAGGGAGATGGATTACCAAGTGCACCATAATAGTGAAGAAGGAAGGTGGAAAGATCTTCTCCAAATTGCATAAAGTCAAAGCTGCTCGATCCTGTACTTTCTCAAGTTCTTCAACATCCAAAACTTTGCCACAAATAGCTTTCATTATATTGGATAGTTCAATTATACAAGACATTACATTTTTGACATATAGCATCGTAAAGTAATTGGGAGTAAATCTTGTATCAAGATGTGGTAATCATGTGATTTTAATAAATATAATCTTCGATCTTTGAAACTCACACATCGAGATATATTTGACGCATACGCATCTAGGACCTTTATATCCTTCAACACCATGCAGAACACTTCTTTCTCTTCCTTTAACATTGAAAAAAATAGAAGGTGGCAACCGATATTTCCCATTCGGAAGTACTTGAGGATGAAAATCGCGCTGAATTCTCATGTCAACTAAATCAAGTCGGCTTTGAAGATTGTCTTTTGATTTTCCATCGACATTCAAAATTGTCCCAATTATGTTCTCGCAGACATTCTTCTCAATATGCATGACATCAAGATTGTGGCGTAAAATGTTGTGCTCCCAATAAGGCAACTCAAAAAAATACTCCTTTTTTTCCACAAGTCCGCCTCATTAGGATCATCCTCTCCATCAAATTCATCATCAGATTCATCCCTCGATCGTCTTTTTGTTTGCGTGTTAGGTGGTTGATTCATCTTCCCATAACTAAAATTAATATCTTTTAACATAAACAAGATTTCAGATCTAATGGTTTGCTCAGGAGCTCCTCTGTACTCTTCAGTACCGTCAAATAGAATCCTCTGAAATCTAAATTTATGATTTCCATCTAACCACCGACGATGGCCCATGTAAGAGAACTTCTTCCCATTGTACAACCACTTCGAACAAGTTTGTGCAGCACAACAAGGACAAGCATAATGTTCTTTAATACTCCAACCTGATAAATTAGCATAAGCCGGGAAATTATTAATTGTCCACAACAAAGCTGCACGTAAATTAAAGTTCTCCTTTCTCAATACATCATATGTCTCAACACCCGACCATAATTGTTTTAACTCTTCAATAAGTGGCTGCAAATAGATGTCAATATCATTTCCGGGACCTTTCTCTCCAGGGATAATCATTGATAAAATAAATGAAGATTGCTTCATGCAAATCCATGGAGGCAAATTGTAAGGAACAAGCACTACAGGCCAAGTACTGTACGAAGTACTCATGATTTTAAATGGATTAAAGCCGTCAGCTACTAGCCCAAGCCTCACATTCCGAGGATCACTTACAAAGCTTGGAAATTTACTGTCAAATTATTTTCAAGCTAAAGAATCTGCAGGATGTCTTAATAATCCATCATCGGTTCGTTGATAATTATGCCACCTCATAGATCCGGCTGTCTTTGATGACATGAAAAGCCTTTAAAGTTGTTGGTATTAGGGGAAAATATCGCAAAACCTTGACTGGCTTCTTTCTTAACTGTGCCCCACCTTCATCTGTATTCACATCTTCTGTATTACTATTCATCCAACGAGACTTACATAAACATGACAAGATGTTGGTTTTTCGATCACCCAAAGACAACATGCGATCATTTGGGCAACTATGAATTTTATCGTACCCAAGGCCCAAATCTTTTATTAGTCTCTTCATATCTTGAAAAGACTGAGGAATTTTTGCAAATAGAAACATCTCTCTCAGAAACTCTAGCAGCATTGTAAAAGAGTTTTCGGTCCACCCTCCCAAACAATTTAAGTGAAATAGACGAATGCAGAAGGACAATTTTGAATATTTTGATCCCTCGTAAAGTTCTTCATTCATTTCATTAAGTAAATTGTAGAACTTCGCCGCTTCTTCATTTGGCTGCTCATCAGGTGCACTTGTTCCTGTTTCGCAAAAAACATTTCCACCAATATTACAATCATCGGATGTAATAAAGTTAGGTGGAAAAGATTGCTCACCATGACTATGCATATTAAATGCATCCCGCAACATATCTTCCATGTCATCTTGTCTAACATACTGATGGTAATCAGTATCAGGATAAGTCGGATTAATCGTTGAAGAAGTTCCACTAGATATACACTCTCCATGGAAAATCCATTTTTTATACCCCTGAATAAAGCCATCAACAATTAGATGTTCGTAGACAACTTCACGAAAATGCCAGTTGATGTTGCCACACTTCTTACACGGGCAAAGAATCATATTCTCTTGGCTTGCATCTTGAAATGCAAAATTTAGAAAAGTTTGTACTCCATTTTGATAGGCATTGCTTACCCTTGACAATTTCATCCAACTCCTATCCATTTCATAGTTCTTGAAATCTAAAGTTGACAACAGATTACAGTTACTTAAATGTACTCAATTGATTTAAATCATGCCATTATACTAAATATCAAGTCTCTAATGGGTATAAACTAATTCAGGTAAGTTGTGGGATTTTCAAGTATAGACTTGTGTATTATGTAAGTAAGTTTTGTAAGCTAGTTATGTAAATTATGATATCAAATATATTTAAGTATTATGTAAGTTATGTAAGTTAAGTAAGTTTTGTAAGCTAGTTATGTAAATTATGATATCAAATATATTTAAATATTATGTAAGTTATGTAAGTTATGATATGATATATATTTATGTAAGTTATATATTTATCTAAGTTATATAAGTTATGTAAGTTATATAAGTTATGTAAGTTATATAAGTTATATAAGTTATCTAAGTTATATAAGTTATCTAAGTTATATAAGTTATGTAAGTTATGTAAGTTATATATTTATCTAAGTTATATAAGTTATATAAGTTATGTAAGTTATATAAGTTATATATTTATCTAAGTTATATAAGTTATGTAAGTTTTGTAAGTTATGTTAAATATTTATCAAATATATTTATGTATTATGTAAGTTTTTATTTGACGATGTGGAAAATCACATGGATAATACATATCAAGCATCAAGTATCTACAGGTAAGTTATGGATTAAATAATATTTAATTAAATAATATTTATAAAAATCATTTTAATTAAATAATATACATGTCGTTCGTTTTTATTTGACAAATCACATGTGCAGTTAAAATAGTCCACACTTAATTTAATTTATGTTTTACAAGTCATCTTTTCTTAAGTACATGTTATAGCACTGTGTGGACATCCGTATTTAGCTTAAAAGGTATGATTTATTTTGAATAAAAGTTTAACTTAAATGATAAAACGAACGATAATATTTGTGATAAAACGGATAATAATATTTGTGATAAAACGAATGAGAATATTTCAATAATAATTTAAATTGAAGTTAAAAATTATATAAAATATTTTATTAAATATTTGTATAGTAGATGGGACATATTATATTAATAAATAAATTTATTAAAAATCGTGATAGAAATATTTGTATATTAGATGGGACATATTATATCAATAAATAAATTTAGTAAAAATCGTGATAGAAATATAGAAATATTAAATCACAAATTACGAAAACATGGTAGAAAAAATTCACGTGGCAAGCATACATGTCGAGAGGTATAATATTATTAAAAGGTTGCAAATTGAGCAGAAATGATCCCTTTTACAGTATTATTGTAAGTAAGAATATACGCATTGGAACCAGTAGCAAAGAGATCCCAAAGATAAGCAGAATAAGCAAATTAAAAAAATTAAAGACAGCATAACAAGTCTCTAAGGATAAACAACATAAGCAAATTAAAAAAATAATCAAAGGACAGACTTGAAATAAGTTAAAAACATGATCCAGTAATGATCCATTAAAAAATAATCTTACGATAAACAAGAATGGTAATTTAAAAAAACGAAAAATAAAATAAAAGAGTAGCTAACCTTCTGGTTATCTAGGCTTTGTATTTGAGTAGTATTTGTAGTTTGTATTTGGTTTCTTAGATCTCAAGTGGTAATTGATAGAGCAGTTGAAAGCTTCGGCTCTTTTTGCTATTGCTGATCCGATCCTGCCCAATCCAACAAGTCCAACTGATTACAATTATTACAAACATGATTAATTATTCAGCATATAGCTATCCAAATGAAGAAGAAGAAGCTGACCTGAAGATAATCTTTTAGTACAGCGAACAAATTGATTGAGACTTCCTCTACTGAAGTGCTGTCATTTACATCTATATCATTCTCCACACCTTTCTCACCCAGTTTGAAGCAGTTGGAAAATCTGTTATAAAAAAAACAGATTAAAAAAGCAAAAAGCAACTGTTACTTATAAACGCAAAAAGCAAATCTATAAACCTTTTTTTATTATTAATTTTAAAACTTGCATGTTTTGATGGTTAATTATTTGAGTTACTCTGACATTTGGCATTTAAATTTATTGTTTGGATAAGATGTGGAGTGTCACAAAATGATTCCTTCCCACACCCAGAGTTAACTTGTACTTAAAAACATGGATAATGAGAAAATAACAAGGTAAATCTCTCAACCTTGAAAAGGAAATAAATAAGGTAAATTGCTCAAATTTTAAAAAGAAGTAACATAGTAAAATTTATTAAACTAATAAAATATCTATTCTTTATAATGGTGAAGTAAGTCAAATATTTATAAACTCTTAAAAATAATTAAAATCTCCAAAATAAAGATAAATTTCTAAATTAAACTAAGATAAACATCTAAAGCTACTTATTTTATGCCATTATTAGTTCTCGAAATCTTTATCTTAACATTAAACTGTGTGGAAACCATGTTATGAAAGGGTAAAAGCACAAAAGCAAAGCACTTTTTTGATTCATCAAATAAACCCAAGTCATCCTAGTGCAAAAACCAATGAAAGTAACAAATCATCGATTATCGGATAATTAGGTAGTTTGAATAGGATCTTAAACATCAGAATGAATAGTCAAAAAAAGACCACTACTTCTATTATTGCATAAAGGATTAGATTTTTTAATATGTCTAGCATACTGATGAGCCTCACAAAATAATCTTTCATGTACAGAAAAATATGGATGCCCTAACTGTAGATGCCATTGTATAATTTCATGGTTGACATCCTTATTTCCTCCAAAACATGCGTGATATGGAATAGAACCACTACTCCCCTCCAACATATATAAGTCATCATACAATCTATTGTTGTCAATCTTCCTCCTTGTTTGAAGGCTTTGAAAAACATAATGATTGGGAAAAAAAATTTAGTTTTACAATTTAAGACTTCTGTGAAGGCACTAATAAATAAAAGGTTAACAGGGAACATAGAAACGTGGAGTACGTATGATCGATTAATATTCGCTGCACAATTAACAAAACCTATTCCATACATAAGAGGAAAAAGAACCATAACCTACTGTCACTCTATCCTTTGTTTGGCATAGGGATTAATTAAGTAGACCTTTAGAGGATCCTGTCATGTGCCTATATCTTTCTTTCTCTTGTTTAGATCTCAATTTGGCAGCTTCTTCTTAATCAGGAACATCCCAAAACACTTCTAAACTCTGGGTTTTCTTTTGTTTTTGGCTGGCCAAATTTCTTCTTAATCTTTCTTATATTTCATTCTGTTTCAGTTTGTATTCTTTTGATCTAATTCATAACTTGTTTCTTATCGTGGCAGCTATTCACTCCAAAATCAGTAATTCAGGAGCCAGTGTCAATGTGCATTAAAGGCATTACTTAATTTACAAAGTTGGATGTTTCATTGGAGGATTCAATAAGGACAATTTTCGTAGCAGCAACAATAAACCTTTGGAAATCAACAAAAGCAAATAAAATTCTCTCTACAGGCTAATGCCAATTCAATCTACAAAATTTAATCATTTTTATCCTACATTAGACAATGCTAATAGTCGGCCAATCCTTAGGGAAATGATCAACAGTGTTAGCCTATTGTTTTTCTTTTTTTAATTTTATTATTTTTTAAATTCAAATTTTAAATCTGGAGCTACAAAACCTAAACCCTCAACTCCCAAAATTTAAAAGCTGAAACAGAAACACAAAATCCTAAAACTTAAACTCTATGAACATCGAAATTAAAACTCCAAAATTTAAAACTTAATTTTGAAATCTAAATTTAACTTTAAAAATTGAAAAAAAAAAAGAGTTGAGATTAAAATTAAAGGTTGAGATTTGACGGTATGGAATCATGTACCTTCACAGATCTAGTTATCCATGGAATTGGTTGGACATGAACCTTCTGGTAACTATGACTTATATTTACTTCAATAATTATTGCAGTGCATGTCGGGTCCAGTCAAAATCTACTTTCACAAAAAAGAAGAAGAAAATATCCAAATTATTCCAAACATGATTGAGGTTATTAATAACAGTAACTTAATATACATCAATATAACAACAATTGTAATCACAATATTGTAAAAAATTGTAACATCACATTGTAATCACAAAGATGACATGCATTATCCATTTTCAAAGAGACTAAATGAAACTAAATAAAGTGTCCATATAAGTAGTAACAATACCTATAGGACTCGAAATTCCAACGGCAGCGGTGGAGAGAAGAGGCAGACACAGACGCAGACGCAGTTATGGAAAATGAGAGAAAAGAAATTGGGTAAATGGGGGAATGAAATCAGGTTTAAGTTGGGGAAGATGCAGATGCAGTTAGGTTGCAAAATAAAAAATTTTGATTTGGGGTTATGGGAAAACTACTGATAACAGAACAAATTAAAGGGACTTCGGGGAAAACGATCTGAGGATATCTCTTTATCCCATAGAAAGACATCACGATTCCTTGTGGAAAAAAAACTATTTGCTGAGACGGAAATAAAGATATCAAATTCCTACCAAGATAACTAGAAGTTCCAACTAATAAAAACCCTAATGAACCAAAAAAAAAAGGATAAAGGCCCAGCAAAAATTGCTTGTTTTTCGAGATCCCACTATAAATTCTATCCATATAGATTCTGATCACCAACTTATACATACTAGATCCAGTTTCATTTTATTCGAATTGAGAGAATAACCAAAAAAATTCGACTTTACTTGGGGGAAATTATAGGGGATTTCTGAAATTAGGGTTTGGAAGTAATGGGAAATTTTAGGGGATTTTTGAAACAGACGAAGTAAAGGGAAAAGTACTCGGGGTAAACTGAACTGGGGAAAAGTAAAGGGAAATTGGGGTTCCAAAAAACGACGCCATTTTCAATCTATTAATAAATATTTGTGGCATTTTTGTAAAGCGCCACTAATTAGAAGGCAAAAAATGACATAGTTTTTGCAATCTGTTAATAGATTTTTGTGGCGTTTCTAGAGAAACGCTGGTATTTCACACCTTTTGTGGTGTTTATAAAAGCACCACTAATAAAAGACTATAAAGCGGCGACGTTTTGAAATCTCTTTAAATTTTTTGTGGCGTTTTTATAGAGAGCGCCACTAATAACAAGGTAATAACGATGCCGTTTTGCAATCTGTTAATATATTTTTGTGGCGTTTCTAGAGAAAACGTCGGTATTTCACACCTTTTGTGGCATTTATAAAAGCGCCACTAATAAAAGACTATAAAACAACAAAGTTTTGAAATCTCTTTAAATGTTTTGTGGCATTTTTATAGAAAGCGCCACTAATAACAAGGTAATAACGACGCCATTTTGCAATCTGTTAATAGATTTTTGTGGCGTTTCTAGAGAAAACGCTGGTAATTCTATGGAACTCCTTCATCATCTATAATATCCCTCCCCAAGCATATGCGTTATGTCATACAAAATACAAGCAAGATCATGTTTTCATCATAATCATATTTAATTGGCATGAATTACACACCCTTATTATCATTTGTTCCTACACAGTGGTGTCATTTATCAAGCGTTTCATTTCATAGTCAATTTCCAGTTCATGTACAATAAGCTTTCCATGAGTACTTCATAGCATTTCACTCAAGAATATGTTTGATGCATTCAATCCTTATTTCATTTTAGTATGTGATATACATATACCTATCATACATTATATATCAAAAGCATTCGTGTTATTTCATACCAATACCAGTCATACATACAATCAGTCAACATTGCAACTTTACGGACATGCTATTTAGTTGGGCTCAAAATTTACCTGATTCGACCACCTTAAAATTGCTTACTTTTTCATTTAACTAAGCCCAACCATCAAGATTAAAAATTGATTTAATCACTAAAAATATTATTTATACATTGAAGTTTATAGGTTAGAACCCACACCTTACTTTCGCACAACCGTAGAACTTCTTGCAAAACCTGCGATTCCTCCTTCAGACTTAAATTAAACCTCAGTTAGAACACAAAATTTATTGAGTTAAAACACTGCTAAATTAACCTTAAAACACCCTCTAAGGGTTCAGTCAAATCAGTGTTACAACAACTAACTTTCAAATCCAAATTGACTAGCTTACTTACACTGATTCGATGTGAAATGTGCCACTACAGCAAAACAGGCTTTTAGTGGCTTTTTTTGGGCCTATAATGGTGTTTACAAGCATCGCTAAAACTATTTGCGGCGTTTTGATAAGCGCTGCAAAAAAATGACGCTATAGATAACGCCGCTAAATTTTGCAGCGTTTATGTGGAAAAACGCAGCTATAGAACATGACCTTTAGCCTCTCACAAAAACGCCACTATAGAACAAGACCTTTAGCAGCGCTTTTCCCACAAACGCAGCTAAAGAACATGACCTTTAGCGGTGCCTTCCCCACAAACGCCACTATAGAATATGACATTTAGTGGCACTTTCCCCACAAATGCCACTAAAGAACATGAACTTTAGCGGCAATTTTCCCAAAAACACGGCTAAATGTCATGTTCTTTAGCGGCATTTTTAGTAAAAATGCCACTAAAAGTCATGTTCTTTGGAAATGCTTGTGGAAAAATGCTATTAATTTTAGCAGATTTTTAACAACCCATTTTCATTCATATAAAACCCAAATTGTCAACTGTAACACCCCTAACCCGTAACCGTCACTAGAATAGGTTAAGGGGCATTACCGGACTTGCAACTCAGATCAAAATTGTCATAAACTAAATATCATCTCATTTCAATAAATATAAGTCATTCATACTCAATATGAATTTAAAACGAGCATACAAAGTCTAAATCATGCATTTGAGACCAAATCGGTAACAAATGAAAGTTTCAGAACTTAGAAAAATTTTCAACTTTTCAAAGGTCACATGCCCGTGTACTACACACGGCATTAGACACGCCTATGTGTTTAAGCCATGGCGAAACAGGACATAAATACTGACTTGTTCACACAGCCATAAGACATGTCCGTGTACCAGGCCATGTGAAAATTAAGGAGGCTACTGACTTGGCCACATGGCCAACCACAAGCCCGTGTGCCAACTCGTATGTCTCACACGGCTAGTAGACACGCCCGTGTGTCTAGGCCACGTCAAAACTGGAGAGTATACTGACTTTAATTCGTAGGGTACCCTAGGGGACAAACGGCCGTGTAACATGACCATGTGTTGCACACGGCTGAGACACACGCCTTTGTCTATGCCCGTGTGGACAAAAATAGGCCATTTGAATAGCCAATTTGCACCCCAATTTAGGTCAACCTACAAGCACCAAACCAAGCATATATACACAACCATTTCATCCAATATCTATACCAAACCATGCATAATTCATGCTATAACATTACCAATCATTTCAAATCTTAATTTATCAACCAATTCATACCAAAACTTAAACTAAAATCATACCTAAACATATGATCAATACATCATTCAATCAAATGTTCAAAACTTACCAAAACTTCTCAACATTTACTATTTCTTTTGGCCAACCAAAACATACCACAATTTCACATTAGCATCACATATCATATACCATTATCAAACTATAAGTTTAAACACAAACTAGCCATATCATATGACTAAATATGTACATCACAAAACATAATTCCACAACTTCTAGCCAATACATGTCATAATTTAATATATACATTTTCAAAAGGTACCAAAATAAGATTTGATAGTGTGGTGACGATCCTCGACGATCCCCGAGCTCTCAGTAGCTTCGATATCTATAAAACAATGCAAACATACACAAAGTAAGCTTTCAAAAGCTTAGTAAGCTATTACCAAAAATCATCAACAGATTATAAAATATAAAACATCAACACGTGAGTACTTATTAATTCTCAATTCATCTATCAATTCTATACCAACACAATTCATATGTTTATACCAATTTAAAGAACTTCATATGCATAACATCATCCATCACATAGGTATCATACATACCTAAACCTTTCCGTATTTAATCATTTTCATTCTCACCTATCGTTCAGATATTTTAAGACTCTCCGAAGATTAATCATGCTTTAACATCCGCACACTTAGTGCTTTAAGGGTTAGTCGAAGCTAGAACGATTCCACACACTTAGTGCCATCTAAATTAACCGAAGATATCTCGGTATTGCACACTTAGTACCTCATATAGCTGAAGCTATTTTGAATCGCACACTTTGTGACAAATACACTTGATTTATCACCATAATTAATTTTATATACAATCTATGTATAACTCAAGCATCAAAAATTTATTTTTAACATCATGTTTTATGTACGAACTTACCTCGCACTCGGAATTGTCGACTCAGACTATCTACTCTATAACCTTCGACTTCCCTTGGTCTAAATCCGAATTCCTATTTTCTTGATCTATATGTATTCAAAATTAACCATTTATTCACCAAATAATTCAAACCAATCCTTATATACACAATTAAGGCATATTGCAAACTAGCCCTCACATTTTCACATTTCGACACTTTAGTCCCTAATTCACAAAATCACAAAATACACAAAGTTTGCTTATACACAAGCTTAGCCGAATTTTCATAGCTCTCATACAAGTCTACACATTTCATTTATTTTACATTTTAGTTCCTCAATTTGCAAATTTTACAATTTAGCTCATTTTACTCAAAATCATCAAAAATCCAAAGACAAAACATATAAACCCAACATCAAGCTTTCATATTTCAACATATAACATCACAAAACTCATGAATTCATCCACGGCATATTTTAAAATCATCATGAAAATTTGAAATTGAGGCATGAGTTTGATAATATTGTAACACCCTATACTCTTATCCGTCGCCGGAATAGATTCATAAGGTATTACCAATCAAAAACAGGTCCGACTAGCCATTCATAATCAATCATGCATAACAAAATATATTTTCTTTAATCATTCAACCATGAATAAAGTTTAACCAAAGTTAAAGTAACTAATAAATTTCAAGATATTTGACATATAAGTCCATAGAACCATAAACTAGTATTTAGGAAATTAGCAAGCCATTTTCGCATGGCTAAAATATTTACAATTTCAAAATATAACTTACTTCAAAAGAGAGTTAAGCCTATACATGCCATATCTCAAAATATAAACTATCAAAAGTACCAAAATAGTGACGATAGTGTAGATGATTTTGAACTTGAAATCTCTGAGCTCGTAGCTTTCAACAAGATCTAAAAAAAATAGGACAACACAAAACATTCCCAGTAAGCCATTAAGCTTAGTAAGTCTTAAGTATCTTAAACAAAAAATCTTATTTATACACATTATATCATAATCGAAATATAATACCAATTGACCGAAAATACATAACCCCGTAAAATCCATTTCCTCTACTTATTATTTCTTCAGAGTTCGAATTTCATAATCATACCTTCTAAATGACTCGTAGTAACTCATCGATTCGACCTTATAAAGTTAATTTGAATCATTACATTCACTTATAATTTCAATGATCATAATTATATGTATATAACATATACTTCCATGTACTAAATTCAAGATGGTCGAATATAAATATACACAACCACCTTCCATATACTTCTCATTTCAAATCATACTTTAATTCACATCTCTTCATATGTATAACAATTTATACGTACTTGGACAATTTAATCTATCGAATGAATCTAGATATCGTATAGTTTAATCTCATATTCATAGGCTTTTATTGTTTCACCGGCAATTTGCCTGCTAGGTATAAACCTGAACTTAACACCGACACGAGGTCTGCTAGGTATAAACCTGAATTTATCACCGGCACGAGGCCTACTAGACATTAAGTCTGAATCTCATTCACCGGCATTATGCCTGCTAGGCTTATGGCCCGAAACAATTCCACCTACTAAAAGCTTGCTGAGCCATAGGCCCGAATAATAATTCGAATACAAATTTCAAAAATTCATAACATATACACTTCTTATATTTATGCATTTCACATAAGCTAATCACATTAGTCCTCTTTGACTTCATTCACGTATAATCACTTGATAACTATCACACTAATGCTTCTTAATTTACCATTACATATCTCCAATCTAATGAATACATCTCAGAGCAAGATGATCATAACAAATTTCCTTATTTAAATCTTATGCATACTATTCAGCTTCAAGTATGTGTATAATGGCTAATTTCTCGTGACATGCCATGATTCATTCATAAATAGCTTATGTTTAAATACTGAAAACTTACCTTGAGTATTTTCCAAACAACTACAGGTCGGCTACTCAACTACTTTGGCTTTTCCCTTATCCGAATTTGTCCCTTTATGCTCTTGAGCTTAATTAAAAAAAATTAAACTAATCATTATTCGACTATTCAAGCATTACTTCAAAATATAATATATATACATATTCAACTTTCACATATATAGATCATAGTAAACAAAAAAAAAATACTTTATAGGTCATCTTTGACCTTTCTATTTTCATCAATTTGAACCATTCCTTGGCCAAATATTTCATTCGGCATTAAGATACAAACAAGTTAACATTTTCTTTATACACACCCTTATGACCACATGCATAATTCATTTATTTTAAAGCACATATCACACAACAACTTAACTAGAGTTTCATTCATTCACAACATATAAACCCTATTAAGCTCATACCCTGCACACACCAAACCAAATTCAAGTGGAGAAATTATCACAACTAAGACACATTCCAAAAATCAACTTAACCATTTAGCCACATAACAGGGTAAGTAACACTCACAATTGTAAACACCTTGCACACATTCGAGACACATAGTAACATACAAAATTAAACAAATAGAAAGGTCAAGTGTGCATGTCTTAATATAAATACCATAATTCATATTAACTTAGAGACATACATAAAAATCTATATGACTGAAGGTTCATGTATTCATGATAAATGTTTTTATTATAATTGTATCCTTAATGTAAGCTTGATATAAAATTTACCGTTTATATTCAACCAAATCTATACATATACATGCATGATATACACTTACTCATATGCCAAAGTCATACTTAACCTTAACGAAACAAAACACATTGTTTAGTCAATAAAATCACGAACAACATACAACATTTATTTTAACATATTTATACCTCGTAACTAAGCTTAATTCTCACCTATCAATCATCATCCTGACATATATATATAAGATACAAATAAATACTTAGTCTACTACCGTACATCATTTAACATGATAATTTCCATTTTCAATATCATAGAGACCTAGGTTAGCCAAACATATATAATTTCACCTATGCATAAACTTTACTCACATTCCATTACTTACATTATTCAAAATCATACCATTAAATTAATACATAAAGTCAAACCTTTAGACATTCAAACATCTACTTTATTTTTTTCAAATCACCCAACTGGCAATTACTCACATTCTAACATGTTAATACAAAACATTTGTTCAAGTAATTTATCAAGTTCAAGTTCATCTATTACACATATAAGTACTAGCCAATTAAATTTTAACTAGTTCAAACTTCTCTCATCAACAATTATTCATCAAAACATAAGGACAATAATCTAACCCTTTCATTATCTACCATGACCGAATGCTCAAATCATCACCCAAATTCAAAATTTTGACATGGGCTACGTAAGGAACTTGGTAACTAACTTAAAATAAGCTAAAATTTCAAAATCTAACATGAATTACTAACCTTGTTTCAAGCTTAAGATGACCGAATGGTTTTTCTCCTTTTTCTTTCTTTAAAATCGGCTAAGAAGAACAAAGATGAACACTTTGTTTTCTTCACCCTTTTTCTATTTTTAATTATTATTATTATAAAATATAAAGCCATTTAGTTGCCATAATACTAATAGATAATACATATATTTTATATTAAATAACAACATGGCTGGCCACTATCTTAAAATGGATAATTTGACATGCAAGTCCATTGTTTTTTATCATGCATTAATAGACCACTACAATTTAACCTATCACATTTTCAAAGTTTCTCAAATAAGTCCTATTTAATAAATTTCACATACAAATGAAAAATCAAAGCATGAAACTTTCACACATGCACTTACACATATAATAAGCATAGAATATAACATTTAATTATTTTTGTGACTCGGTTTTGTGGTCCCGAAACCACTTTCTGACTAGGGTCAAAATTAGGGCTATCACAACTCTCCCCCCTTAGAAATTTTTGTGACAGCACTGATTTGGCCCTAGTCGAAAAGTGGTTCGGGACCACAAAATCGAGTCATAAAAATAATTAACCGTTATAATCTATGCTTACTGTATGTGTACATGCTCGTGTGAAAGTTTCACGTTTTAATTTGGTCAATTGTATGTGAAATTATTAAATAGGACTTATGTGAGAAAATTTTGAAATGTGATAGGTTAATCTTAAGTGGCCTATTAATGCATGTGACAAAGAAGATGGACTTGCATGTCAAATATTCATTTTATTTAGGTAGTGGCTGGCCATGATGATATGCTATATAGAATATATGTATTATTTAATTATAATGGCTTTATAATTTTAATTTAGTAATGAATTAATAAAAGAAAATGGGTGATGAAAACAAAGCTTCACCTTTGTTCTTCTTGGCCAAAATGTAAGAGAGGAAAGGAGAAAACTTCATTCGATTACCATAAACTTAAATCAAGGTAAGAATTTTATTAGTTCTTAAAATTTTAGTTGTTTTTAAGTTAGTTATCAAGTTCTTATTTCAACCCATGTTAAAATTTTGAGTTTTGGGAGAATTTGAGCTTTCGGTCATGGTAGGAATAAAATAAAATGAGTATATGTGTTAATTACCTTGTAATTGAAGTTTTGAAGAATAGGTAGTGATTAATTAAAATGATGATGGTTAAATCTTTAAATTTAGTTGAATTTGAACATTTGGCATTACCTATGATATTAGATATGAGTGTATGAAAGGTTGATTTTGAGTAGTTAGGTGTGTTAAAAAAAATAATTGATGATTTGCGTGGTATCTATGGTTGATTCGGTTATGGTCTTTGCATGAGTAAAATATACATATGGAAATGGTTGTATTTTTAGTTGATATTTGTGTTCAAAATGGTTCAATTTGTTTTAGCCACATGTGCATAAATTGTAATAATAGAATAGAAAATATGTACTTGAGTATTAGGTTATGGTTTTAGGTTCGAGTTGACGGATATGTAAAAATTAGCTTTTGGTATGTATTGATTTGGTATAGGAGTTCGAAAATGGCTTAATTTTCATGTTTAAATTCGGTTATATCCGATCATGGTTCGAGTTATTTTGATATGCATATTACAAGGTATATATGATTTGTGTTTTGGTTGTATAACTATATTTGGTTAATAATATGTAACGCCCCAAAATTTTTGGGAATTCTGAAAAAGTTTGTAAAATTAAAAATTCTGTGTTCTGCTTGTTAAGTGTAGGTTTAATTGTGATAGTGGGCCTCTAAAAGGCCCAAGCTTAGGATAACCCGATAGTTTTAATTAATTTTAATTCCATAAGAGAAAGGGGTTCTGGTAAAGTGGGCTTTGAGGAATTAATTGTGTAAAATAGATCACAATGAAGCAAGTGGCGAAGTGGCAAGTGACGCCACAGGGAAGGCTATAAGTGGCGTGTGGAAGCTAGGGAGGACCCAGGTTCAAGTCACATTGATAGCAAAACAAGGGATTAATTTTATGAATGTAAAAGGTAAGTAGTGGAACCAAGTAAAAGTCTGTCAGGAGGAGTTTGAGTTGCTCAGGAGATTGAGTAAGGAGGGGATAAGGGAGAGGATTTAGGAGCTGATCAAGGAGGATGGTGTTGGCCGAATAGTGGACTCTTGAGGAGCAAGAGTTGGCCAGCCAAGGGTTTCTTTGGGGGTAAATTTCGGCTAGGTCAAAGGCTAGGTATAAATTCGGCATTTGGGAGTGTTGTGCCGTTTTTTTCTTTTCTGACCATTCTTCCTTCTCTTCCTTTCTTTTCTTTTCTTCTTCTCTCCATCTATCTTCCTTCTTCTTTCCTCCATTGTCGAACCTTCCTACCATCTTGTTCATCTCCATTTTTCTCTTCAATCGTTTCAAAACCTTCATAGCCTGTGGCCATAAAAAGCCGAAATCCTGAAAGCTTGATTCTTTTTGTGCCGATTTCTTATAACCAAAACCACATCTTTTCTCTTCATCATTTGTGGCCGATTCACTAGCCCTCTAAAACCTCAAGTTTTGACAATAAGACCATAGCAAAACCCTCTCGTTTTAACTTTCTAAAAATAAGTTGCAAAAAGCTGAAAACCCCACATTAAAAGGGACTTGGCCGAATACTAAAGTCACTGAAAACCCGATTTTGTTATCATCTGACGGCTTAGATCTACATTGGGATTGAGTGGGAAACTCATTGGAATCATTCACTAAGGAATCGGGGGTAAGTCTTCTCCAAAACTTAGTCTTCTTACATATTTTAGGAAAAGCCGAAATCCCTAAAAGTTAGGGAGGTTGTCGATTTGGACTTGTAACCCTGAGGGGTCGTAATAACTATTTTGTTTTGGTAATAGCGTGATTTAGAGGCAGTTTATCAAGGGCTTGGACAGGTGGAACGATCAGATCTTTGGAGTTAACCATCTTTCGGTAGTAAGGTAAGAGCAATAAGGGTTTTAGGCATGTTTGGCCGAATGTGGTAGGGGACTATATACTCAATCTTATTTCGCTATTTGGAGTAATATTAACTGATTCAATTGTAGGCAGTTCGTGTATAGATCTCGTCGAGGAAATCCCAAAAACAGGTGTGTAATTGACACCCTTTCATAGGCTAGATCGGCAAAAGCCGAAAAGCCGGTATTTTGGGCACTTGCGAGTGTGCGAATGCTCGTAAGACGTATGGGTAATTATTACTGGTAATCGAAAGTGATAAAACTGCAGTACACGCGATTTCATGCATTTTGATATTTTGGGCTTAATGGGCCAAAACTGGGTTAATGGGCCGATGGGCCCAATTCGGTAAGAGCACTCGGTAAGTGTTTCTGGCTAAACGTAATGGCTACGATATGCATGAAAACCTTAGAAATAGTTAGATGTACTAGAATACCCCTATGTATGCAAAATTACCATTATACCCCTATGTATGCAAAATGACCTTTATACCCCTAGGGTTAATTTTGTCTGAAAAGCATGATGAATTAAATCTTTATGATGTATGCCTTGAATGTATATCTGTTGCATGGGGACATGGGTTATATTATAGAGGAATCGTCCTGGTGGCTATGCCACAAATTATCTGTTTTGGTGGCCCTGCCACATATATCTGTTCTGGTGGCACTGCCACAAAATATCTGTGTTGGTGACTCACACATTTTACGTATCTGGCGACCATGCTGCATATTTCGTGGCGTAGTAGCGGTTGGGTGGGTCGAGTAGTCTCCCACATGGTGAAAGGATGGTATGGGGGTGCACATGGTTGGATATGGTTGGGTTTACGCATAAGCATGATATATCATTACGATCATTGCGGGCTTATGGGTTTTATTCGAAATGCTTGCGGCTAAGGCCAACTTATTCATCTCGTGGTTTGAACCGATTTAGGCTATGGTTGGGTTGAATTACACACGAGTTTCCCAAAACTCACCCCTATTTTTTTTCCTCGCAGTAATCCTCAACCATAGTAGGCTTGGAGCCGTGAGAGATTGGATCGCCACTGCTTCTCTGAACTGGTTTCTTTCGGTGAACGGACGTCCTTTTAATTTCATTTATGGTTTTGGGTTTTAAATGTAATAAGGCCGCTTAACTATTTTTATGGTTTTGTTTTACTTTTATTATTTTATTTTATTATGATGAAAACTATGATAACTAAGGAAAATGGGTTAGCTTTAGGACGCGTTTTCAAAAACATTAAGTGATTTCAAAATAACACGATTACAAGTAAGATTTTCTCTAAGCAAACGTTTTCAAACTTAATCACTTTATTAGGATGGACTTAACCAAATGGTTTTCTCACAATTATACGAGATGTTAAAGTGTGGCAATGGCGGTGTGCATGTCTAGGATTGGATCCGAAGGAGCTTGGTACTTAGCGGTCAAGCAGACTCACCTCCTCTTTTCGGTTTCCTACCGGTGCACGACTCCCATTCACTTTAACCTCTATTAAAAGTATCTTTTACATCACCAATAAGGTTTTCCAAAATAAGTAATACGGAATGTTTTGTACGCATCAATGTGGCGCATCGGATCCGGTCATAACGTCTAGGCTGGGTTTGGGGTGTTACATTTAGTGGTATCAGAGCTTAGGTTGCAACAACTCGGCTGTGGATTGGGTTTACAATAACAAAGTTTTTGAAAAAAAGTTTTGGAGATCAGAAACTCGCTTTTCAAAATCGAAGCGATGAGTGGCATTTGAATCTCCGGACCAAGTCTGTAAGTATTTTGAACTTTTTTTCTGAATATATTCTGAATTATCTGTCTGTACTGAGACTTTATTAGAATACTCTAGATAGGATGCTACTGAAATCCTAGAAAAGCTTGCTAAAAGACTGAAACTGTAGCTAGACGTCGATTCTACGAAAACCACCTCTGAATTACTGTTTGAATCATAAAACATCTGTAATAATCACTGGAATGCTAAAATTAATGCATAAAATTCGTAATCAGATAATACGATATGAGTACGCGAGCAGCTTGAGGTAGAGGCCGTGGACAAGGCCGAGGAAGAGCTCAAGCGGGATCTTCGTCTTCAGGTCATATGCCAGCAGCAGAAGCACCGATACCTTCGGCAACGGAAGTGGAATCACATGATCATGGTGCCGGGGATGACGCCCTGTCGCAGGCTATGCTTCGAGTTCTGGAAAGGGTTACCGGGGCAAGTTCGGGCAATGAAATTCGAGGATCGATTTCTGAACAACTCCGGTCTAACGGAGTGGAGATCTTTAGGGGTGTATCTGGTGTAGCCCCGAATGTGGTAGAATATTGGTTGGAGGCCACGGAACGAATTATGGATGACTTGGACTGCTACGTGGAGCGTGTGAAAGAGGGGCCGATCGTTCTTTGCGAGATGAGGCTTATCAGTGGTTGCTCACCGTGAGGGATGGAACCCCAGCTGATAGGGTTACTTGGGAGCTTTTTAAGATAGCCTTTAAAGGAAAGTACGTCGGGGCAAGTTATGTGGACGCCCGTAGGAAAGAATTCCTGAATCTGGTCCAAGGAGGCAAAAGCTGTTCTTTGAGTACGAGGTGAATTTCGAGGTGAGTAGGTATCTTTGTGGGAATAGTTGCTACAGAGTATGAGCGTAGCGTTCGCTTTGAGGATGGACTCAGAGATGACCTTAAGGTGCTGATTGCTCCGCAGAGGGAGCGTAACCAGCTTACGTGGAAAAAGCTAAGATCGTTGGGGAGGTAAAGTGTCTTGAGAGGCGTAACTGTGAGAAAGATCGAACTTTTTCCGAAGAGATTCTGACCTTCGGTGGAGCAAACAAGAATGTCAAAAGGCGAGTGGAGGAGCCATTCGAGCCGCCCCGATGAATGTGGTAAGACCGCCAATCTGTGGGGATGTGGTAAGGTACACTGGATGAGTGTAGGAAACGTTCGGTGCTTGTTTTCGATGCGAGATCTATGGAGCATGAGTTAAGGATCATCCCACGAGAGATCGAGCTCAGATTCTTGTCTGAGGGTTGTTCAACCCATGAGAGGTGGACCACAACCACCGAGAGGACGTGGACAAGGTAGGGGCGGAAATGGGAATGGAAATGGTCGAGGTCGAGGGCGCTGGCGGGGAGCAAATCTTGAGGCTCGACATCCAAATAGTTGGTGTATGCAGCTCGTCGTTGAGAGGAGGGCGACGCACCTGATGTCATAACTGGTACGTTTTTAGTTTCTAATATACCGTATACTGCCTTGGTGGATATTGGATCTACTCATTCTTATGTTGCGTGTGCCATATCTGGGTCTTTGGGAGTGCATTCTAAGAAAATAGTGAGTGGGGTATCTGTGCTAAGTCCCTTGGGTCACTCGGTTAGGGTAGACAAGCTATATAAGGATGTACCCTTAGAAACTCAAAGTAGGATCTTTCCTGGCGATCTAATGGAGTTACCGCTTTGGAGAGTTTGATCTCATTCAGGAATGGACCGCTTGTTAAGCATAAGGCGACTCGACTGCATCTTGCTAAGCGGTCGTGCTAAGAACCATCAAGGGATGAGGTTATGGTGATAGGTGAACGAAGGGACTATTTGTCTAATGTGATATCGGCATTAAGGGTGAAAAGTGGATTCGGAAGGTTGTGAGGCCTATTTGGCATTTGTAAGTCAAACAGATGTAGAGGGGCCGATGGATAAGGTTAGGGCGTAAAATAGTTTCAAGATGTCTTTCCGGAGGAGCTTAGGATTGCCTCCAAATCGGAAGTCGAATTTGGAATCGACACATTGCACGACAAAGACTAAGTGTCCATTGCACCATATAGGATGGCAATCAAGGAGTTAGTGGAGTTAAAGGCGCAAATTCAAGAATTATTGGATAGGGGCTTTATTAGGCCAAGTGTGTCTCCATGGGGAGCACCGGTGCTATTCGTGAAGAAGAAGGATGGGACGATGCGATGTGCATTGATTATCGCCATTGAATAAACCGACGATTAAGAATAAGTACCCTCGCCAAGGATTGACGATCTGTTCGACCACCTTAAAGGAGCTTCAGATTTTCCAAGATCGATCTTCGATCCGGATATCATCGATTAAGGGTCAAGGAGGCGATATTCATAAGACAAAGATTCGTGACTCGTTATGGTCATTATGAGTTTCGGTTATGCCCTTTGGACTAACAAAAGCTCCTGCAGCGTTTATGGATCTGATGAATCGTGTGTTCCAACCATTTCTGGATCGGTTCGTGGTCGTCTTTATTGACGATATTCTGGTATATTCTGAGACCGAAGCAAAACATGATGAGCATCTCCGTACTGTGTTGCAAGTGTTAAGGGAGAAGGAACTTTATGCGAAGTTCAGCAAGTGTGAGTTCTGGTTGAGAGAGGTAACCTTTTTGGGGCATGTGGTCTCTGCATAGGGGATTAGAGTGGATCCTTGAAAGATTGAAGCAATTTTGGAATGGAAGCCACCTAGGTCGGTTTCAGAAATTCAAAGTTTCCTAGGGTTGGCAGGATACTACGAAGGTTTGTGGAAGGGTTTTCGTGATGGCAGACCTCTCACAAAACTCATAAGGAAAAGAGTACCGCTTTGTATGGACGGAAAGCGAAGAAGCTTTTGAGAGGTTGAAGAAAGTTCGACTAAAGCACTGTGTTAATTCAACCAGTGCAGGAAAGATTTTCTTGTATCTGATGATGCATCACACGTAGGTTTGGGTTGTGTGTTGATGCATGAGGGTAAGGTGGTTGCTTATGCGTCTCGGAAACTTAAGCCTCACGAAGGGAGCTATCCCACTCATGATTTGGAGTTAGCAGCAATGATCTTTGCACTTAAAATCTGGAGACATTACTTGTATGGAGAAAGGTGTATTATATACACAGATCATAAGAGTCTCAAGTATTTGCTGTCTCAGAAAGAACTGAACCTTAGGCAAAGGAGATGGATTGAGTTGCTTAACGATTATGATTGTTCAATCGAATATCACCCAGGCAAGGCTAATGTGGTAGCCGATGCTCTAAGTCGTAGAAACAGATCGATCCGAGAACAATGTTTGCTCGCCTAAGTCTCAGTATGATGATGGAAGTCTGCTGGTTGAATTGCAAGTAAGGCCAACTGGGTGGATCGATTAATGAAAAGCGTTGAAAGATGAGTCTTTGGTCCCTCGTTTTCAACAAGTTAAGGAAGGGAAACTTCGAGTTTGGGTTAAATGATGATGGGGTTCTGTGTTTTCGAGGTAGAATTTGTGTTCAAGGACTCGACTTGAGATACCACTTTTGAAGGAAGCTCATGGGGACTTTGTGCCATGCATCCCGGAGGGAATAAGTTGTACCATGACTTACGAGAACCGTATTCGTGGCCTGGACTTAGCGAGAGGTAACGAATTTGTGGGAAATGTCGACATGCCGACAAGTGAAAGTGAGCATCGATTCGTTCGGATTATTGCGGCCGGAAAATACCACTTTGGAAGTGGGAGAGGGTAACCATGGACTTTGTGAGTGGGCTACCCTTGACACCATCGAAGAAAGACTCAATATGGGTGATTGTGGATAGGTTGACCAATTCGGCTCATTTTATACCTGTTCGTACAGACTTTTCTCTTCAGAAGTTAGCCAAGTTGTATGTGGCGGAGATTGTGCGACTGCATGGAGTTCCAGTTTCGATTATCTCTGACCGGGATCCTAGATTCACATCTCGGTTTTGGCAAAAGTTGCATGAGGCATTGGAAACGCGATTGAACTTTAGTACGGCTTTCCATCCCCAAACTGATGGTCAGTCAGAAAGAGTTATTCAGATTCTGGAAGACATGTTGAGGGGATGTGTTATTGATTTTCGAGGTAGTTGGGAGGATTACTTGCCTTTGGCAGAGTTTGCATACAACAATAGTTATCAGTCGAGTATTCGAATGGCACCTTATGAAGATCAGATGGGCGAAGGTGTGAACACCTAGTTGTTGGACCGAATCGGGGAGCGACAAGTTCTTGGACTGAGTTGGTGGCGAATCTCGAGGATAAGGTCGAGTTAATTAGAGATCGGTTAAAGGAAGCGTCGATAGGCAAAAGTCGTATGCGGATCTGAGCGTAAGGAGATTGAATACTCGATTAGGCGATATGGTCTTCTTGAAGGTTTCACCTTGGAAGAAGATACTAAGGTTTGGTAAGAAGGGCAAGTTGAGTCCGCGGTTCATTGGGCCTTATTGGATTTTGAAGCGAGTAGGCCCAAAGGCTTATCGCTTGGAATTGCCTTGAGTTAGACAGATTCACGATGTTTTCACGTCTCCATGTTAAGGCGCTATCGTTCGACCCTACTCATGTCGTGCGGTTGCGTAAATTGAGGTGCGAACTGATTTGACCTTTGAGGAGGAGCCTGTACAAATATTGGATCGAGACGTTAAGGTTCTGAGGAGGAAATCGGTACCATTAGTGAAAGTGCTTTGGCGTAACCATGGCAGAGAAGAAGCTACTTGGGAGCCAGAGGAGGCAATGCAACAACAATACCCTCATCTGTTTGGGTCAGGTAAATTTTGAGGACGAAATTTCTTTAAGGAGGGTAGAGTTGTAACGCCCCAAAATTTTTGGGAATTCTGAAAAAGTTTGTAAAATTAAAAATTCTGTGTTCTGCTTGTTAAGTGTAGGTTTAATTGTGATAGTGGGCCTCTAAAAGGCCCAAGCTTAGGATAACCCGATAGTTTTAATTAATTTTAATTCCATAAGAGAAAGGGGTTCTGGTAAAGTAGGCTTCGAGGAATTAATTGTGTAAAATAGATCACAATGAAGCAAGTGGTGAAGTGGCAAGTGACGCCACAGGGAAGGCTATAAGTGGCGGGTGGAAGCTAGGGAGGACCCAGGTTCAAGTCACATTGATAGCAAAACAAGGGATTAATTTTTATGAACAGAAAAGGTAAGTAGTAGAACTGAAGTAAAAGTCTGTCAGGAGGAGTTTGAGTTGCTCAGAGATTGAGTAAGGAGGGATAAGGGAGAGGATTTAGGAGCTGATCAAGGAGGATGGTGTTGGTTAATAGTGGACTCTTGAGGAGCAAGAGTTGGCCGGCCAAGGGTTTTTTTAGGGGGTAAATTTCGGCTAGGTCAAAGGCTAGGTATAAATTCGGCATTTGGGAGTGTTGTGCCATTTTTTTCTTTTCTGACCATTCTTCCTTCTCTTCCTTTCTTTCCTTTTCTTCTTCTCTCCATCTATCTTCCTTCTTCTTTCCTCCATTGCCGAACCTTCCTACCATCTTGTTCATCTCCATTTTTCTCTTCAACCGTTTCAAAACCTTCATAGCCTGTGGCCATAAAAAGTCGAAATCCCAAAAGCTTGATTCTTTTTGTGCCGATTTCTTATAACCAAAACCACATCTCTTCTCTTCATCATTTGTGGCCGATTCACCAGCCCTCTAAAACCTCAAGTTTTGACAACAAGACCATAGCAAAACCCTCTCGTTTTACCTTTCTAAAAACAAGTTGCAAAAAGTCGAAAACCCCACATTAAAAGGGACTTGGCCGAATCCTAAAGTCATTGAAAACCCAAATTTTGTTATCATCTGAGGGCTTAGATCTACATCGGGATCGAGTGGGAAACTCATTGGAATCATTCACTAAGGAATCGGGGGTAAGTCTTCTCCAAAACTTAGTCTTCTTACATATTTTAGGAAAAGCCGAAATCCCTAAAAGTTAGGGAGGTTGTCGATTTGGACTTGTAACCCCGAGGGGTCGTAATAACTATTTTGTTTTGGTAATAGCGTGATTTAGAGGCGGTTGATCAAGGGCTTGGACAGGTGGAACGATCGGATTTTTGGAGTTAACCATCTTTCGGTAGTAAGGTAAGAGCAATAAGGGTTTTAGGCATGTTTGGCCGAATGTGGTAGGGGACTATATACTCAATCTTATTTCGATATTTGGAGTAATATTAAGTGATTCAATTGTAGGCAGTTCGTGTGTAGATCTCGTCGAGGAAATCCCAAAAACAGGTGTGTAACTGACACCCTTTCATAGGCTAGATCGGCAAAAGCCGAAAAGCCAAAATGCCGAAAAGCCGGTATTTTGGGCACTTGCGAGTGTACAAATGCTCGTAAGACGTATGGGTAATTATTACTGGTAATCGAAAGTGATTAAACTGCAGTACGCGCAATTTCGTGCGTTTTGATATTTTGGGCTTAATGGGCCAAAACTGGGTTAATAGGCTAACGGGCCCAATTCGGTAAGAGCACTCGGTAAGTGTTTTTGGCTAAACGTAATGGCTACGATAAGCATGGAAACCTTAGAAATAGTTAGATGTACTAGAATACCCCTATGTATGCAAAATTACCATTATACCCCTATGTATGCAAAATTACCATTATACCCCTATGTATGCAAAATGACCTCTATACCCCTAGGGTTAATTTTGTCTGAAAAGCATGATGAATTAAATCTTTATGATGTATGCCATGAATGTATATCTGTTGCATGGGGACATGGGTTATATTATGGAGGAAGCGTCCTGGTGGCTATGCCACAAATTATCTGTTCTGGTGGCCCTGCCACATATATCTGTTCTGGTGGCACTGCCACAAAATATTCAGTTGGTGACTCTGTCACATTTTACGTATCTGGTAGCCATGCTGCATATTTACGTGGCGTGTAGCGGTTGGGTGGGTCGAGTAGTCTCCCACATGGTGAAAGGATGGTATGGGGGTGCACATGGTTGGATATGGTTGGGTTTCTGCATAAGCATGATATATCTGTTCTGATCTGTTCTTGGCCTATGGGCTTTATTCGAAATACATTCGGGCTAAGGCCAACTTATTCGCTCTCGTGGTTTGAACCGATTTAGGCTATGGTTGGGTTGAATTACACACCGAGTTTCCCAAAACTCACCCCTATTTTTTTTCCTCGCAGTAATCCTCAACCATAGTGGGCTTGGAGCTGTGAGATATTCGGATGGCTACTGTTTCTCTGAACTGGTTTCTTTACGTGAACGGACGTCCTTTTAATTTCATTTATGGTTTTGGGTTTTAAATGTAATAAGGCCGCTTAACTATTTTTATGGTTTTGTTTTACTTTTATTATTTTATTTTATTATGATGAAAACTATGATAACTAAGGAAAATGGGTTAGCTTTAGGACGCGTTTTCAAAAACATTAAGTGATTTCAAAATAACACGATTACAAGTAAGATTTCCGCTAAGCAAACGTTTTCAAACTTAATCACTTTATTAGGATGGACTTAACCAAATGGTTTTCTCACAATTATAAGAGATGTTAGAGTGTGGCAATGGTGGTGTGCATGTCTAGGATTGGATCCGAAGGGAGCTTGGTACTTAAGCAAGCGGACTCACCTCCTCTTTTTCTGGTTTCCTACCTGGTGCACAGCTCCCATTCACTTTAACCTCTATTAAAAGTATCTTTTACATCACCAATAAGGTTTTCCAAACTAAGTAATACGGAATGTTTTGTACGCATCAATGTGGCGCACCGGATCCGGTCATAACGTCTAGGCCGGGTTTGGGGTGTTACATAATATGAATGCAAAGAGTTGTGATTTAGTAAATTGTAATAAATCTGAACGGGACAACAACTGTAAAGTGATTTTGGAAAATCACCATAAATTGTGAGAGTGGAGTTAGAAGATGAATAAACTATTTAATTAAAGCTTAATGAGTCTAGTTTCAAATGAAATCAATGAGAACATATTTTGACTTCTGTACAATTAGAAATTTGATTCGTAATAAAGGGTGGTCGATTAGTCAAACAAGGAAACAGGGGAAACTTTAAGAAAAATCTGGTATTGATTGGCCAAACTAAAATTCTAAAAATTTTATGGCTAAAAGATATATGAGTCTATTTTCAGGAAATTTTACGGCAATTGATTTGGAGTTTTTAGCTCCAGTTATAAAAAATTTGGTGATATTGCTCGGAAGACAAATTATTATGAATTTGTGATTATGTGGTAATCATTGATAAAAATTTGTTAATGAGTTGCTTAATGTTTTCATATAAACTTACTATGATCTATGTGTGTGAAAGTCGAATATATATGTTATATTTCAAGAAATGCTTGAATAGTCGAATAATGACTAGTTTAAAATTTTTGAATTTAAGCTCAAGATCAAAGAGGGTCAAGTTGGATAGGGAAAAGAGAAAGTAATTGAGTAGCCTTTACGCAACTGCTCAAGTATATCCGAGGTAAGTTTTGAATAGTCACATTTAGTACGTAATTGATAATGTCTTGATATGTGTATGATAAGCATCTCGCGATCTATTGATTCTATTTGAATATAGTTGAGTGACAAATAATTTATGTTTAAGGCTTAAAGTAGAATAGACATTAGAAGTTAAGCTTGGAAAGTAAATGGACATATATTCTTATGTATGTTATTGAGCCAAAAGTTATATGAATGGTGCCCATGTTATGCTATTATTGAATGGAATAAATGAACTATGATTGTGAGATGTTATGTGAATTGAATTTTCTTGCGAATAAGTATGCATGACATTCAGTGATGTATATCCGGACTTAGGGTCTGCAGGCAATGTGCTGGAATTATATCCGGACTTAGGGTCCGCAGGCTATATGCTGGAATTATATCCGGACTTAAGGTCCGAGCTACGTCTTTGAAATATGTCCTGCTAAAGTCCCGCAGCTTGAATCGGTATTATACGGGTTTAAATTCCATGAGCTTGTCTTTGTAATTGGTTTCAAGTCCTAAGACCTAACAGCTTAATGCCGATAAGTTAAGTAAGAGTACGATATTGAATGTTCGCAGTAAACCATCGTCGAGTAAGTACTATACATTTAAAATGTTTAGGTACGTATTACTTACTCATCGATGAATTGATTTCAAAGTGAATCATTAGCATCAAAGAAGAATATATATATAAATATGATTGATGGTTATATTTGTGAATATGAGAATGATTTAATCGGTCATGGTAGATTTGTATATGAATTATATGTTAAAATTTCTTTATGTACTCATGTACATTCAGTCAATGATTTTTGTGAATTATTAGTACTAAAGAATGATACTTAAGTGTGAATGAATGTTTCGATTTTCGATAAGTCTTTAATTGTTTGTGATGCTTAAAACTTACTAAGCTTTGAAAGCTTACTCTGTTCTTTATTTCTCTGTTTTATAGATTGTTGATTTTGGCCACCGACTGGGGATCGTCGTGATTCATCACACTATCGATCTTTTGGTATAGTTATATTTTGGACTCGATATGGCATGTATAGGTTAGGTGATGATAACTATGTTTTGAAATTGTAAATATTTTGGCCATACTGAAAATGGCGTATAACTTAAATATCAGTATGTATTTCAGCTCGATCCCTGTTTATGTTTATTGACACTGTGAATGAGATAATTAAATGTTTAGTTTGGTAATACCTCTTAGCCTTAATCCGCCGTTCAGATTCAGGTTAGGGGTGTTATATTTTATTGGTATCAGAACTACAGTTTAGTCAATTCTAGGACTAACGTAGAGTGTTTGAGTCTAACTATACATGCCATATAGTATTAATACGGTAGTATGATGAATTCTGACAGTTAAAAATGTGTTTTCATATAGTAATGGATCCCGATCCCAATCAAGTGGTAGCCGATGAAGTTGAGAGTGTAGCGCCTGTTCCCGCGTATGGGACAACGCCTATGGACTCTCAACCTATTGCAAGCAATTAGAACGAGGAGGCTAGACAGGCTTTCTATAGTGTGATGAATGATTGGTTCAACCAATACATTCGAACTAATACGGCTGTTCCACAACCCCCACTCCCTAATAATACACCCCTGCACCTCACGATACCTCCGAATCGATCGACGAGGTTAAATAAGTCTCTGGTAGATAGAATTCGAAAGCACGGGGCTAGTAAATTTAAGGCTACAGATAGCGATGATGCTTTGAGCAAGTGAATTTTGGTTGGACAATACTATCCGAGTATTCGATGAACTATCTTGCACACCGATGAATGCCCAAATGTGCCATATCTCGCTACGTGATTACGCTTTGTTATTGGTGGAATACATTGGTTTCACAGCCCAAAGAACGGGTGACGGGGAATTCTTCCGATTGAATTTCAAAAAATATATCACCGAGGTTCATTGATCAAAAGCGAAAAGAATTTCTTGAGCTTAAACAGGTTCCATGTCGATTCTCGATTATGAGCGAAGTTTGTCGACTCAGTAGATATGCTCGGGAATGTGTATCGTCTGAGGCTATTATGTGTAAACATTTTGAAGATGGGCTAAATGAAGATATAAAGATGTTTGTTGGCATTCTTGAAATACGAGAGTTCATAGTACTTGTCGAACGAGCTTGCAAAGCCGAAGAACTTAGTAAAGAAAAAAAGAAAGCTGATGTCGAAGCTAGAGAATTTCGTAAAAGATCTTCAGGAAAGTCTTTTCAGCAATTATCAAAGAAATTTCGAGATGATTCAGGCCGATCAAAGAATACTTCGGGTTTTTCCAGACGAGACCACGATCGACCCCCTGTGAGTACACGAGCCATTTCAGTTGCCAGTGTTAGAAACGAACGTCGAGGCAGAACCGAGTGCAAGTATTGTGGTAAATGGCATTCGGGGAGTTGTAGATTTCATGACTGCTCTTGTTATAAATGCAGGTCAGCTGACCACTTTATCAAAGATTGCCCGAGATTATCCGAACAAAATGTGAATCAGAGTGGGAAACCGAGTAATACTACAGCACGAGGTAGACCACCTAGGAATACGGGGAATGTTAGCAGCGGTCAGAGAGGGTCTAGAGATGTTACAACCAGATCTGAGGCTCGTGCTCCCGCTAGAGCTTATTCTATACGCGCACTCGAGGATGCTTCATCACCAGATGTTATTACTGGTACTTTTACTCTTTTTGATACTGATGTGATTGCTTTGATTGACCCTGGTTCTACTCATTCATATGTATGTGAGACTTTAGCATCCAGTAAGACTTTATCTGTTGAGTCTACTGAGTTTGTTATTCGAGTGTCAAATCCCTTGGGTCGTTATGTGCTTGTTGATAAGGTGTGTAAGAAATGCCCCCTAGTAGTCCGAGATTACTGCTTTCTGGCCAATTTGATGCTTTTACCATTTAATGAATTTGATGTTATCCTCGGTATGGATTGGTTGACCGTACATGATGCAGTTGTGAATTGCAAAAGTAAAACCATTGATTTGAGATGTGCAAATAATGAGATAATCCGAGTTGAGTCTACTGATTGGAACGGATTGCCAGCAATAATAACATCCTCGATGTTAGCTCAAAAGTATGTGAGAAAGGGGTGTAAGCGTATCTTGCATACGCATTTGATAGTAAAGAATCGAAAAGAAGCTTGAATCGATGCGATGGTTTGTGAATATCCGGATGTTTTTCCCGAAGAATTACCGGGATTACCACCTGATCGGGAAGTAGAGTTTGGCATTGAACTTGTACCTGGGACTACACCGATTTCGATAGCTCCGTATCGTATGGCACCAACCGAATTAAAGGAATTGAAAGCTCAGTTGCAAGAGTTGACGGATAGAGGTTTCGTTAGACTAAGTTTCTCACCTTGGGGTGCACCAGTGTTGTTTGTGAAAAATAAGGACGGAACCATGAGGTTGTGCATTGACTATCGTCAGTTGAATAAAGTGACAATAAAGAATAAATATCCGTTACCGTGTATTGATGATTTGTTTGATCAACTGAAGGGAGCCTCAGTGTTTTCAAAAATAGATTTGAGATCGGGTTATTATCAGTTGCGAGTTCGAGACTCAGATATACCTAAAACTGCTTTCAGAACGAGATATGGTCACTACGAGTTCTTAGTGATGTTGTTTGGGCTCACTAATGCCCCTGCAATATTTATGGATTTGATGAACCGAACTTTTAGACAGTGTTTGGATCGGTTTGTAGTTGTGTTTATAGATGACATCTTGATTTATTCACGTGATGAAATTGAACACGCCGAGCACCTGAGATTAGTGTTGCAGATTTTACGGGATAAGCAGTTATATGCTAAATCAGTAAATGTGAGTTCTGGTTGAGAGAAGTTAGGTTTTTGGGTCATGTGGTATCCACATCGGGTATTCTAGTTGATCTGAGCAAAATTTCGACCGTACTTAACTAGAAGCCTCCAAGAAATGTTACTAAAGTTCGGAGCTTTTTAGGACTTTCCGGTTACTACAGACGGTTTGTAAAGGGTTTTTCAATGATAGCCACACCAATGACGAAGCTACTCCAGAAGATGTTAAGTTTGAATGGTCAGAAAAATGTCAGAAGAGCTACGATCAGTTGAAAACGTATTTGACTGAAGCTCCAGTACTAGTGCAGCCCGAATCCGGTTAAGAGTTTGTCATTTACAGTGATGCATCCTTACTTGGGTTGGGTTGTGTGTTGATGCAAGAAGGTCGAGTTGTAGCTTACGCATCGAGGCAATTGAAGCCGCATGAGAAAAACTATCCGACCCATGATCTTGAATTAGCTGCCATCGTATCCGCTTTGAAAATATGGCGACACTACTTGTTTGGAGAGAGGTGCCATGTATATTCGGATCACAAAAGCCTCAAATATTTGATGACTCAAAGAGATTTGAATCTGCGACAAAGACGTTGGCTTGAGTTGTTGAAAGATTATGAGCTTGTCATCGACTATCACCCAGGAAAGGCTAACGTGGTTGCTGATGCTTTAAGTCGTAAATCACTATTTTCTTTATGAGCGATGAATGTACACTTGTCTGTTTCATCTGATAATGTGTTAGTAGCAGAATTAAGGGCCAAACCATTATTGATTCATCAAATATGTGAAGCTCAGAAAGTCGATGATAAATTGGTTGCTAATCGAGCTGAATGTGTTTCAAATTTGGAATCAGAATTTCAAATTGATGACGACAATTGTTTGAGGTTCAGAAGTCGATTGTGTGTTCCAAGAAATTCAGAACTTATTTCGGTAATTTTGAATGAGGCTCACAGTAGCCGAATGTCAATTCACTCGGGGAGTACAAAAGTGTACAACGATCTGAAACATCAATTTTGGTGGCCAGATATGAAACGAGACATTTCTGATTTTGTTTCGAAGTGTTTGATATGTCAACAAGTGAAAGCAGAACATCAAGTGCCTTCAGGGTTACTTCAACCGATCATGATACCCGAATGGAAATGGGATCGAGTCACGATGGATTTTGTATCTGGGTTGCCATTGTCGTCAAGTAAGAAAGATGCGATTTGGGTTGTTGTTGATAGACTGACTAAGTCAGCTCATTTTATTTCCATACGTACGGATTATTCACTGGACAAACTAGCTGAATTGTACGTTTCTCAGATTGTAAGGTTACACGAGGTACCTATTTCTATTGTATCGGATAGAGATCCGAGATTCACATCGCAATTTTGGAAGAAATTGCAAGAAGCATTGGGTACCAAGTTGCATTTTAGCACCGCTTTTCATCCTCAGACTGATGGTCAATCAGAGCGGATAATTCAGATACTCGAGGATATGTTGAGATGTTGCATCCTTGAGTTTAGTGGTTCATGGGAACGGTATTTACCTTTGATTGAATTTGCGTACAACAATAGTTTTCAATCAAGCATTAGGATGGCACCTTATGAGGCTTTGTATGGTCGTAAATGTCGTACACCGTTATTTTGGACCGAGCTTAGTGAAAATAAAATCTTCGGGGTCGATTTGATTAAAGATGCTGAGCAAAAAGTAAAAGTAATCCGTGAAAGTCTGAAGGCAGCTTTGGATCGTCAGAAGTCGTATGCAGATTTAAAACGAAAAGACATTGAATATCAGGTTGGAGACAAAGTATTTCTTAAAGTTTCACCTTGGAAAAAGGTGCTCAGATTTGGTCGTAAAGGCAAATTGAGTCCGAGGTTTATCGGGTCGTATGAGATATCCGAACGAATTGGGCCAGTCGCATACAGATTGATTTTACCCCTTGAACATGAAAAATTCACAACGTTTTTCATGTCTCGATGCTTCGACATTATAGATCCGATCTATCGCACATTATTAACCCATCAGAAGTTGAAATTCAATCTGATTTGAGTTATGAAGAAGCACCGATTCGTATCCTAGCTCACGAGGTGAAAGAGTTGCGAAACAAAAAGGTTCCGTTAGTAAAGGTGTTATGGCTCAAACACGGGATCGAAGAAGCTACATGGGAAACCGAGAAATCTATGAAAGAACGATACCAAAATCTATTCACTGGTAAGATTTTCGGGGACGAAAATTCCTTAAGTGGGGGAGATTTGTGACAGCCCTAATTTGGCCCTAGTCGGAAAGTGGTTTCGGGACCACAAAACCGAGTCATAAAAATAATTAACCGTTATAATCTATGCTTACTGTATGTGTACATGCACGTGTGAAAGTTTCATGTTTTAATTTGGTCAATTGTATGTGAAATTATTAAATAGGACTTATGTGAGAAAATTCTGAAATGTGATAGGTTAATCTTAAGTGGCCTATTAATACATGTGACAAAGAGGATGGACTTGCATGTCAAATATTCATTTTATTTAGGTAGTGGCCAGCCATGATGATATGTTATATAGAATATATGTATTATTTAATTATAATGGCTTTATAATTTTAGTTTAGTAATGAATTAATAAAAAGAAAATGGGTGATGAAAACAAAGCTTCACCTTTGTTCTTCTTGGCCGAAATGTAAGAGAGGAAAGGGGAGAAAACTTCATTCGGTTACCATAGGCTTAAATCAAGGTAAGAATTTTTATTAGTTCTTAAAATTTTAGTTGTTTTTAAGTTAGTTATCAAGTTCTTATTTCAACCCATGTTAAAATTTTGAGTTTTGGGAGAATTTGAGCTTTCGGTCATGGTGGGAATAAAATAAAATGAGTATATGTGTTAATTACCTTGTAATTGAAGTTTTGAAGAATAGGTAGTGATTAATTAAAATGATGATGGTTAAATCTTTAAATTTAGTTGAATTTGAACATTTGGCATTACCTATGATATTAGATATGAGTGTATGAAAGGTTGATTTTGAGTAGTTAGGTGTGTTAAAAAAAATAGTTGATGATTTGGGTGGTATCTATGGTTGATTCGGTTATGGTCTTTGCATGAGTAAAATATACATATGGAAATGGTTGTATTTTTAGTTGATATTTGTGTTCAAAATGGTTCAATTTGTTTTAGCCATATGTGCATAAATTGTAATAATAGAATAGATAATATGTACTTGAGTATTCGGTTATGGTTTTAGGTTCGAGTTGACGGATATGTAAAAATTAGCTTTTGGTATGTATTGATTTAGTATAGGAGTTCGAAAATGGCTTAATTTTCATGTTTAAATTCGGTTATATCCGATTATGGTTCGAGTTATTTTGATATGCATATTACAAGGTATATATGATTTGTGTTTTCGTTGCATAACTATATTTGGTTAATAATATGAATGCAAAGAGTTGTGATTTAGTATATTGTAATAAATCTGAACGGACAGAGAAATGTAAAGTGATTTTGGAAAATCACCATAAATTGTGAGAGTGGAGTTAGAAGATGAATAAACTATTTAATTAAATCTTAATGAGTCTAGTTTCAAATGAAATCAACGAGAACATATTTTGACTTCTGTACAATTAGAAATTTGATTCGTAATAAAGGGTGGTCGATTAGTCAAACAAAGGAAACAGGGGAAACTTTAAGAAAAATCTGGAATTGATTGGCCAAACTAAAATTCTGAAATTTTATGGATAAAAGATATATGAGTCTATTTTCAGGAAAATTTTACGGCAATTGATTTGGAGTTTTGTAGCTCGATTATAAATAATTTGGTGATCTGTTGCTTAGGCGAATGACTTATTGTGAATTTGTGATTATGTGGTAATCATTGATAAAAATTTGTTAATGAGTTGCTTAATGTTTTCTTATAAACTTACTATGATCTATGTGTGTGAAAGTCGAATATATATATTATATTTTTGAAGAAATGCTTGAATAGTAGAATAATGACTAGTTTAAAATTTTTGAATTTAAGCTCAAGAGCAAAGAGGGTCGAAGTTGGATAGGGGAAAAGAGAGAGTAATTGAGTAGCCTTTCCGCAACCGTTCAAGTATATCCGAGGTAAGTTTTGAATAGTCACATTTAGTACGTAATTGATAGTGTCTTGATATGTGTATGATAACTATACTGCGATCTATTGATTCTATTTGAATATAGTTGAGTGACAAATAATTTATGTTAAGGCTTAAAGCCGAATAGACATTAGAAGTTAAGCTTGGAAAGTAAATGGACATATATTCTTATGTATGTTATTGAGCCAAAAGTTATATGAATGGTGCCCATGTTATGCTATTATTCAATGGAATAAATGAACTATGATTGTGAGATGTTATGTGAATTGAATTTTCTTGCGAATAAGTATGCATGACATTCGATGATGTATATCCGGACTTAGGGTCCGCAGCTATGTGCTTTGGAATTATATCTGACTTAAGGTCCGCAGCTATGTGTTGAAATATGTCCTGCTAAAGTCCCAGAGCTTCGAAATGGTATTATACCGGTTTAAATTCCGCAGCTTGTGCCGTAATTGGTTTCAAGTCCTAAGACCTAACGAGCTTAATGCCGTAAGTTATGTAAGATTATGATATTGAATGTTGTAAACCATCGTCGAGTAAGTACTATACATTTAAAATGTTCAGTGCACGACATTACTTACTCATCGGAGAATTGATTTCAAGTGAATCATTAGCATCAAAGAAGAATATATATATAAATATGATTTATGGTTATATTTGTGAATATGAGAATGATTTAATCGGTCATGGTATATTTGTATATGAATTATATGTTAAAATTTCTTTATGTACTCATGTACATTCACCAATGATTTTTGTGAATTATTAGTACTAAAGAATGATACTTAAGTGTGAATGAATGTTTCGATTTTCGATAAGTCTTTAATTGTTTGTGATGCTTAAAACTTACTAAGCTTTGAAAGCTTACTCGTTCTTTATTTCTCTGCTTTATAGATTGTTGATTTTGGCCACCGACTCTGGGATTGTCAACAGCTCATCACACTATCGATCTTTTGGTATAGTTATATTTTGGACTCGATATGGCATGTATAGGTTAGGTGATGATAACTATGTTTTGAAATTGTAAATATTTTGGCCATACGAAAATGGCGATAACTTAAATATCGTATGTATTTCAACTCGATCTCTGTTTATGTTTATTGACACTGTGAATGAGATAATTAAATGTTTAGTTCGGTAATACCTCTTCGCCTTAATCCGGTGTTCGGATTCAGGTTAGGGGTGTTACAATTTTCGTCCCCGAAAATCTTACCAGCGAATAAATTAGGGTATCGTTCTTTCATGGAGTCTTCAAGCTCCCACGTTGCTTCTTCAACTCCGTGTTTGACCCACAACACTTTCACTAACGAAATTGTCTTGTTCCGCAATTCTTTCACCTAGTGAGCCAAAATACGAATCGGTTCCTATTCATAGCTCAAATCAGACCGAATTTCTATTTCTGATGGACTAATCACATGAGAAGGATCGGATCTATACCGACGGAGCATAGAAACATGAAAAATGTTGTGAATCTTTTCAAGTTCAGGTGGCAAAAGTAGTCTATAAGCAACCGGCCCAATCCATTCTAAAATTTTGTATGGTCCGATAAATCTTGGGCTCAATTTGCCTTTACGGCCAAATCTGACTACCTTTTTCCACGGTGAAGCTTTAAGAAACACTCTGTCTCTGACTTGATACTCAATATCTTTTCGTTTCAAGTCCGCATACGATTTTTGACGATCTGATGCTACTTTCAGACTTCCACGGATCACTTTAACTTTTTGTTCGACCTCTTTAATCAAATCCACTCCGTAAAACTTATTCTCACTGAGTTTGGTCCAAAACAAAGGCGTACGACATTTACGACCGTACAAAACTTCATAAGGTGCCATCTTAATACTCGATTGAAAACTATTATTATATACGAATTCAACCAAAGGCAAGTATCGTTCCCACGAAGCATTAAACTCAAGGATGCAACATCTCAACATGTTCTCAAGTATCTGAATAATTAACTCGGATTGACCATCGGTCTGGGGATGAAAAGCGGTGCTAAAATGCAACTTAGTACCCAATACTTCTTGCAATTTCTTCCAAAACCGCGATGTGAATCTCGGATCTCGATCCGACACAATAGAAGTAGGTACCCCGTGTAACCTTACAATATGAGAAATATACAATTCGGCTAGCTTATCAAGTAAATAATCCGTACGTGCGGGAATAAAATGAGCCGACTTTGTCAATCTACCAACAACAACCCAGATCGCATCTTTCTTGCTTGGTGACAATGGCAAACTAGATACAAAATCTATCGTAACCCGATCCCACTTTCATTCAAGTATCATGATCAGCTGAAGTAATCCCGAAGGCACTTGATGTTCCGCTTTCACTTGTTGACATATCAAACACTTCGAAACAAAGTCAGAAATGTCTCATTTCATACCATGCCACCAGTATTGTTGTTTTAGATCATTGTACATTTTCGTACTACTCGGGTGAACTGACATGCGACTACTATGAGCCTCATCCAAAATCATCGGAATAAGCTTTGAATTTCTTGGAACACATAATCAATTTCTGAACCTCAAACAATCATTGCTATCAATCAAAAATTCTGAATCTTGTTTCGATACACATAGTGCTCGTTTTGTAACTAATTCATCATCAACTTTTTGAGCTTCATGGATTTGTTGCATCAATAACGGTTTTGCTTTTAACTCCGCTACTAACACACTATCAGTTGACACAAAAAAGTGCACATCCATTGCTCGCAATGCAAACAGTGACTTACGGCTTAAAGCATCAGCGACCACATTAGCTTTTCCCGGATGGTAATCAATGATAAGCTCGTAATCTTTCATTAATTCTAGCCACCGTCTTTGTCCCAAATTCAAATCTCTCTGGGTCATCAAGTATTTGAGACTTTTGAGATCAGAATACACATGGCATTTTTCCCCGAACAAGTAGTGGCGCCAAATTTTTAAAGCGAAAATGATAGCAGCTAACTCGAGATCATGAGTCGGATAGTTCTTCTCGTGAGGCTTGACCTGTCTCGAAGCGTACGCTACTACTCTACCCTCTTGCATTAATACACAACCCAAACCATTCAAAGACGCATCACTGTAAATCACAAATTCTTTAGTGGATTCTGGCTGAACTAACACTGGAGCTTCAGTCAAAAGAGTTTTCAATTGATCAAAACTTTTCTGACACTTTTCTGACCATTCAAATTTGATATCTTTCCGAAGCAACTTTGTCATCGGTGTTTCCATCATCGAGAAACCTTTCACAAACCGTCTGTAGTACCCGGCAAGTCCCAAAAAACTTCAAACTTCCGAAACATTCCTCGGAGGCTTCTAATTGAGTATAGTTGAAATTTTACTAGGATCAACTCGGACACCTGATGCGGATATAACATATCCCAAAAAGCTAACTTTCCTCAACCAGAACTCACATTTACTAAACTTCACATATAATTGTTTGTCTCGCAAAATCTACAATACTAACTTCAAGTGTACGGCATGCTCAATTTCGTCGCGCGAATAGATCAAAATGTAATCTATAAATACGACTACAAATCAATCCAAATACTGTCTGAAAATCTGATTCATTAAATCCATAAAAATAGCAGGGGCATTAGTGAGCCTAAACGGCATCACTAGGAACTCATAGTTTCCATACCTCGTTCTGAAAACAGTTTTAGGCACATCAGAGTCTCTAACTCGCAACTAATAATAACCTGATCTCAAGTCTATCTTCGAAAATACTGAGGCTCCTTTCAGTTGATCGAACAAATCGTCGATTCGTGGCAACGGATATTTATTCTTTATCGTTACCTTATTAAGCTGACGATAATCGATACACATTCTCATAGTTCCGTCTTTCTTTTTCACAAACAGCACTGGAGCACCCCAGGGAGGAAAACTCGGTCGAGCAAAACCTTTATCTGTCAATTCTTGCAACTGAGATTTCAATTCTTTTAGTTCGGTCGGTGCCATACGATACGGAGCTATCATAATAGGTGTAGTCCCTGGCACTAGTTCAATGCCAAACTCTACCTCCCAAACACGTGGTAATCCCAGTAATTCTTCTAGAAATACATTCGAAAACTCACAAACTACTGACACTATCTCAAGTTTCTTTTCGAACTCTTTACTATCCAGAACATACGCAAGATAAGCTTCACACCCCTTTTTCACATATTTCTGAGCTAACATCAAAGATATCACTGCCGGTAATCCATTTAAATCAGTAGACTCAACTCGGATTATCTCATCATTTGAACACCTCAAGTCAATTGTCTTTCGCTTACAATTCACTGCTGTATCATGCTCAGTTAACCAGTCCATACCGAGAATGACATCAAACTCGTCAAACGGTAATAGCATTAGATCAGCCGGAAAGCAAAAATCTCAGATCTTCAGGGGACATTTCTTACATACTTTATCAACTAACACATAACGGCCCAAAGGATTTGACACCTGAATCACAAACTCAGTAGACTTAACAGGTAGTGTAATGCCCCGTACCCGAGACCAAACAATTTATTTTTAAAATTCATTACTTAATTCATTACTTAAACAGCTCAAACAATTTATTTTTAAAATTTCTAGTTAAACTAGCAATCTGCGTCACAGTTGCTTAAAAATTCATATCTCGAGTTAAAAAACTCGAAATCCAATTCTGTAAATTTTCCATGAAAATAGACTCATTTATTTATTTACTAATTTTTTTATAGAATTTTTTTTCAATCCAATTAGTACAGTTTATTAGTTAAAGTCTCCCCTATTTCAGGGTTCGACTGCTCTGACCTCTGTGTATTACGAATCAAATATCTCTCTGTACAGAATTTAAATGACTATGAAGTTTGTTTCTCTTAAAACTAGACTCAATAAGGAATCTTTACATATAAAGAATGACTTCTAATTATATTTTTACAATTTATGATAAATTTTTAAAGTCAGAACAGGGGATCCAGAAATCACTCTGGCCCTGTTTCACAAAAATTCAAATATCTCATAAAATATAATTCATATACCTGTTTTGTTCAATCCATATGAAAATAGACTCGTTAAGCTTCAATTTCATAACATACTCATCATCTAATTCCATTTCTACTATTTTTAGTGATTTTTCAAATTTACATCACTGCTGCTGTTAGAATCTATTTTATGGTAAATTTTACCTATTTCATGGTTTCCATGGATTAGCTAGCAATTTGACAGACATAACACCAAATATGATCATGATTAGCCATTCCAATGGCTAATCATTATCAAGCATTTCCATACCACTCAATAACCATATCATAAGACCATATATACAAAATGATTATAATGCTATACATGCCATACTCAAAATATACAAGCCATTATGCCAAGATGGTATACAGATAGTGTGAGCGAACCTCCGATCGTTCCCGATTTCCGAGCTGGCTTGTCAACAGTACAAGGAATGAAAAGGAGGGAGTACGCATAAATGCTTAGTAAGTTCACATGCAAATAGCAAGTAACATAACTATATAAGCAAACATAAAACATCATTTGCATAATCATCACCGAGACATTCATATCACATTTTCATTTATCATCTTACCATATTGTTGTTATATCGAGTTTTCAACGCGAGGGTTAAGTACATACCTGTTCAAAGTATTCATTTCACAACACTTACCAATACTTCCCTTTCATCTTGAGTATTCCTCCGCTTGAGTAGAATTTTACCCGTTGAACACATCGGAATATAATTCGGATACATGGAAAGTTTGCACATAAGTGCCACATATGTAGCCAAGCTACCATGTAACCCGCCCATAAGTGAACTCGGACTCAACTCAACGAGTTCGGACATTTGCATCCATAAGTGAACTCGGACTCAACTCAACGAGTTCGGATGCCCAAACATCATAGTGACATGTCACTTGTATCCTAATCTATTCCTAAGGTTCAAACGGGTGTTTTCCTCGATCACACATCTTTGCCATCTTCCACGGAATATCGAAATTGATACTTCGGTGATAGTTCATACTCATCAAGTAATTCACATAATTACATATTATTCAACAATAACCACAAAGCATAATATTTCATGATAATAATCAGCATCATATCATATAAACAACATTAAATTGCTTAAAATGACAATTATGTTAGTACATTTACACATGAACTTACCTCGTATGCGAAAATGGCTACTTTTACCATTTCGTCCCACAACTTGGTATTTTCCCCATTTTAGCCCAATTTTAGTTTTCCTTGCTCTATCATTTAAAATATAGTCTAATTAGGACTCACATTATTCAAATTGACCCAAAATCATATTTTGGCAAAATTACAATTTTGCCCCTAAACTTTTGCATATTTACACTTTTTCCCCAAAGCTCGTAAATTAAACTTCAGCCTATTTTCTTATGTTTTATGACATGCTGATCATTTTTCCCTTCTATGGCAACATCAAATTCTCACTCTAACATGTACTTATGACTATTAGGTATTTTTACCGTTTAAGCCCTTTTACTAGTTTTCGCTTAAAACCGAGTAACACAAGTTGTCTAACATAATTTAAAACCTCATATTCTATCATAAAACACCAAAATACACAAATTTAACCTATGGGTATTTTTCCAAATATGAACCCTAGGTTGAATTATTGCTAGCATAAGCTTAATCGAGCTACCGGGACTCCAAAAACGTAAAAATCATTAAAAACGAGGCTAGAACGGACTTACAATCGAGCTTGGAAGCTTGAAAAACCCTAGCCATGGTTTCTCCTTGCTATATTCGGCCATGGGGTTGAAGATGAGAAAAATTCGCTTTTAATTTTGTATTTTAATTCATTTTACCCTAAATGACCAAAATGCCCTTACTACTAAACTTTCCAAAATTCCATCCATGTCCAATTTTGTCCATAGACTTAGAAATTGGTAAAATTGCTATTTAAGACCTCCAATTAATATTTCAAAACAATTTCATACTAGAAACTTCTAGAATGCAAGTTTTACAAATTATTCGATTTAGTCCCTAATTTCAATTTAAGCACTTTATGCATAAAATTTCTTCACAAAATTTTCACACAATCATGCAATCATATCATAGACCTCAAAATAATCATAAAATAATTATTTCTATCTCGGATTTTGTGGTCACGAAACCACTATTCCGACTAGGCCCAAAATCAGGATATTACAGGTAGAGTCTTACTGGATGCCAAAGTTTCACACACATATGAATGAGTAGAACCGGGGTCAATCAAAGCAATAATATCAGTATCAAAAAGAGTGAAAGTGCCTGTAATAACATGTGGCAAAGAAGCATCCTCGCGCGCTCGTATAGCATAGGCTCTAGCAGGGGCACGAGCCTCAGAATGTACGGCAGTATTTTTAGTCCCTCTCTGATTTCCTCTAGCATTACCCGTGGGTCTAGGTGGTCTACCTCGCGTTGCGGTGTTACTAGGTCTCCCACTTGAATCAGTATTCTGATCAACTAATTTCGGACAGTCTTAGATAAAATGATCAACTGATCCACATTTGAAACAGGAGCAGTCACGAAATCTACAGCTTCCTGAATGCCATTTGCCACAATGTTTGCACTAAGATCTGTCCTGACGATCATTGCCAACACTGGCAATAGAGGTGGCTCGTGTACTCATAGGGGGTCAATCACGGTCCCGTCCAAAAAAACCCGATGTATTCTTAGATCGGCCTGAGTCATCCCTAAATTTCTTCGATGACTGATAAAAGGGTTTTCCTGAAGATCTTTTACGGAACTCTCTAGCTCCATCATCAACTTTCTTTTTTTCTTTACTGAGCTCTTCAGCTTTACAAGCTCGCTCGACAAGCACTACAAACTCTTTGATTTCCAGAATACCCACCAACAGTTTAATGTCTTCATTCAACCCATCCTCGAAGTGTTTACACATGATAGCCTCAGATGAGACACATTCCCGAGCATATCTACTAAGTCTGATAAACTTTCACTCGTAATCAGTAACTGTCATAGAGCCCTGTTTGAGCTCAAGAAATTCCTTCTTTTTCTGATCGATGAATCTTTGACTGATATATTTCTTGCAGAACTCGGTTTGAAAGAATTCCCAAGTAACCCGTTCTCTCGGCACAAACAGAAATCAAAGTATTCCACCAATAGTAGGCAGAATCACGCAACAGAGATATAGCACATTTTGAACACTCATTGGTTGTGCATGATAATTCATCAAACACTTGAATGGTGTTATCGAGCCAAAACTCAGCCTGCTCGGCATCATCACTGTCAGTAGCCTTAAATTCAGTAGCTCCGTACTTTCGAATTCTATCAACCGGGGGCTTGCATAATCTCAACGGGTCGACTATCGGAGGTACTACAGGTGCAGGGTTTATATTAGTCAGGGGTGGGGGTTGTGCAACAGCCGGATTAGTTCGAACATATTGGGTAAACCAATCGTTCATCATAGCATAGAAGGCTTGTTTAGCCTCATCATTTTGATTACTTGCATTTAGTTGAGAGTCAATCGGCGCTGTCCCATGCGCGAGAGCAGACGCTACACTCTCGACATCATCAGCTACAGCTCGATCGGGATCAAAATCCATTACTATACGAAAAACACATTTCAACTGTCAGAAATCATCATACTATCGTATTAACACTAAATGGCATGTATAGCTAGACTCACACACGCTATGTTAGTCCTAGAATCGACTAAACCGTGGCTCTGATACCAATAAAATATAACACCCTATACTCTTATTCGTCACCAGAATAGATTCATAAGGTATTACCAATCATAAACAGATCAGACTAGCCATTCATAATCAATCATGCATAACAAAATATAGTTTCTTTAATCATTCAACCATGAATAAAGTTTAACCAAAGTTAAAGTAACTAATAAATTTCAAGATATTTGACACATAAGTCCATAGAACCATAAACTAGTACTTAGGAAATTAGCAAGCCATTTTCGCATGGCTAAAATATTTACAATTTCAAAATATAACTTACTTCAAAAGAGAGTTAAGCCTATACATGCCATATCTCAAAATATAAACTATCAAAAGTACCAAAACAGTGACGATAGTGTAGATGATTTTGAACTTGAAATCCCCGAGCTCGTACCTTTCAACAAGATCTAAAAAAAATAGGAAAACACAAAACATTCCCAGTAAGCCATTAAGCTTAGTAAGTCTTAAGTATCTTAAACAACAAATCTTATTTATACACATTATATCATAACCGAAATATAATACCAATTGACCGAAAATACATAACCACGTAAAATCCATTTCCTCTACTTATTATTTCTTCAGAGTTCGAATTTCATAATCATACCGTCTAAATGACTCGTAGTAACTCATCAATTTGACCTTATAAAGTTAATTTGAATCATTACATTCACTTATAATTTCAATGATCATAATTATATGTATATAACATATACTTCCATGTACTAAATTCAAGATGGCCGAATATAAATATACACCACCACGTTCCATATACTTCTCATTTCAAATCATACTTTAATTCACATCTCTTCATATGTATAACAATTTATACGTACCTGGACAATTTAATCTATCGAATGAATCTAGATATTGTATAGTTTAATCTCATATTCATAGACTTTTATTGTTTCACCGACAATTTGGCTGCTAGGTATAAACCTGAACTTAACACCGGCACGAGGCCTGCTAGGTATAAACCTGAATTTATCACCGGCACGAGGCCTGTTAGACATTAATCTGATACTCATTCACCGGCATTATGCCTGCTAGGCTCATGGCCCGAAACAATTCCACCTACTAAAAGCTTGCTGAGCCATAGGCCCGAATAATAATTCGAATACAAATTTCAAAAATTCATAACATATACACTTCTTATATTTATGCATTTCACATAAGCTAATCACATTAGTCCTCTTTGACTTCATTCACGTATAATCACTTGATAACTATCACACTAATGCTTCTTAATTTACCATTACATATCTCCAATCTAATGAATACATCTCACAGCAAGATGATCATAACAAATTTCCTTATTTAAATCTCATGCATACTATTCGGCTTCAAGTATGTGTATATATATATATGCTAAAGGTATGGCTAATTTCTCGTGACATGTCATGATTCATTCATAAATAGCTCATGTTTAAATACTGAAAACTTACCTTGAGTATTTTCTGAACAACTACGGGTCGGCTACTCAACTACTTTAGCTTTTCCCTTATCCGAATTTGTCCCTTTATGCTCTTGAGCTTAATTAAAAAAAATTTAAACTAATCATTATTTGACTATTCAAGCATTACTTCAAAATATAATATATATACATATTCGACTTTCACATATATAGATCATAGTAAACAAAAAAAAAAATACTTCATAGGTCATCTTTGACCTTTCTATTTTCATCAATTTGAACCATTCCTTGGCCAAATATTTCATTCGGCATTAAGATACAAACAAGTTAACATTTTCTTTATACACACCCTCAAGACCACATGCATAATTCATTTATTTTAAAGCACATATCACACAACAACTTAACTAAAGTTTCATTCATTCACAACATATAAACTCTATTAAGCTCATACCCTGCACACACCAAACCGAATTCAAGTGGAGAAATTATCACAACTATGACACATTCCAAAAATCAACTTAACCATTTAGCCACATAACAGGGTAAGTAACACTCACAATTGTAAACACCTTGCACACATTCGAGACACATAGTAACATACAAAATTAAACAAATAGAAAGGTCAAGTGCATATGTCTTGATATAAATACCATAATTCATATTAACTTAGAGACATACATAAAAATCTATATGACTGAAGGTTCATGTATTCATGATAAATGTTTTTATTATAATTGTATCCTTAATGTAAGCTTGATATAAAATTTACCGTTTATATTCAACCAAATCAATACATATACATACATGATATACACTTACTCATATGCCAAAGTCATACTTAACCTTAACGAAACAAAACACATTGTTTAGTCAATAAAACTAATCACGAACCACATACAACATTTATTTTAACATATTTATACCTCGTAACTAAGCTTAATTCTCACCTATCAATCATCATCCTAACATATATATATAAGATACAAATAAATACTTAGTCCACTACCGTACATCATTTAACATGATAATTTCCATTTTCATATCATAGAGACCTAGGTTAGCCGAACATATATAATTTCACCTATGCATAAACTTTACTCACATTCCATTACTTACATTATTCAAAATCATACCATTAAATTAATGCATAAAGTCGAACCTTTAGACATTCAAACATCTACTTTATTTTTTTCAAATCACCCAAATGGCAATTACTCACATTCTAACATGTTAATACAAAACATTTGTTCAAGTAATTTATCAAGTTCAAGTTTGGCTATTACACATATAAGTACTAGCCAATTAAATTTTAACTAGTTCCAACTTCTCTCATCAACAATTATTCATCAAAACATAAGGACAATAATCTAACCCTTTCATTATCTACCATGGCCGAATGCTCAAATCATCACCCAAATTCAAAATTTTGACATGGGCTAAGTAAGGAACTTGGTAACTAACTTAAAATAAGCTAAAATTTCAAAATCTAACATGAATTACTAACCTTGTTTCAAGCTTAAGATGACCGAATGGTTTTGCTCCTTTTTCTTTCTTTAAAATCGGCTAAGAAGAAAAAAGATGAACACTTTGTTTTCTTCACCCTTTTTCTATTTTTAATTATTATTATTATAAAATATAAAGCCATTTAGTTGCCATAATACTAATAGATAATACATATATTTTATATTAAATAACAACATGGCCGGCCACTATCTTAATATGGATAATTTGACATGCAAGTCTATTTTTTTTATCATGCATTAATAGACCACTACAATTTAACCTATCACATTTTCAAAATTTCTCACATAAGTCCTATTTAATAAATTTCTCATACAGATGACAAAATCAAAGCATGAAGCTTTCACACATGCACTTACACATATAATAAGCATAGAATATAACGTTTAATTATTTTTGTGACTCGGTTTTGTGGTCCCGAAACCACTTTCCGACTAGGGTCAAAATTAGGGCTGTCACAAATATACGAAGCAATGATCTCAAAAACGTAAAAATTATCAAAAACCGAACAAAAACGAACCTTTAATCAAGCTTTATCATAGCTGAACATTCAAAGCTCAAGAACCCTATTATTTTCTTCTATTTTCGACCGAACAAGGATGAATATAACACCACTTTCATGTTTTCTTTTATTAAACACTTAATTATACAAAAATTACCATTTTGCCCATTTATAAAGCCATTTTAGTCCACTTTCAATATAAATGGCATATTAACAACATAAGGACCTCATAATTATAAAGCCAAGTCAAATAAGCACTTTTAACCAGTAGCAGGCAACTTTTACATTATGCGATTAGACCTTTTTATCAAATTGAGCACACAAACATTCAAATTTTCATACGAGACTTTCACACATGCTAATTCACACATCATAGGCACAGAAAATAATATTTAAACATTTCTCTGACTCAAATTTTGGTCCCAAAACCACTATTTCGACTAGGGTCAAAATCGAACTGTTACATCAACATAATTTCCTGTAACATCAAATCCAACCAAAAGCTCCAAATCTAAATAATACTTCAAATCCAATGAAAGAAATATGTATATGATCTAAATTAATAAATGAAATAACAAAATTTATTATATTCAAAAGTTATATTGTTAAAATATTCTCACAATAAGAAAACAAATTGCTAAGATGGTGGATTTTACGACTGCTGAAACATCTTCATTATATTCTGAAGCTGTAACTGGAGTTCGTCATGTTTTTTGCTTGCCTCTGCTTCCCTCCCTGCTGCCTTCACTTTAAGTTATAGCTAAAGTTCTTCATATTTTCTTTGAGCCTCTACTTCTCTCGGTGTTGCCTTCGCTTTAAGTTGAGAAATTCGCTCAACTGTGCTCGCTTGCATCTGAGCCATCTGGTCTCTTAACCTCTGAACTTCAGCTTGAGCCTAATTCCCTGAAAGCATGTATTGCTGCGAGCTGGATCCAAAATATTGGCTTCTTTATTGATTGTGCCTCACCTTCATCCCCATTCACATCTTTTGTATTCCTATTCATCCAACAAGATTTACAGCAAACATGAAAAGACTGTTGGTTTTTCCGATCACCCCAATACAACATCAATCATTTGGCCAACTATGAATTTTGTCATACCCAAGGCCTAAATCTTTTATTAGTTTCTTTATATGTTTGCATGAATGAGGGATTTTTGTAAATGGAAAAATATCTTTCAAAAACTCTAACAGCAATATAAAAGAGTTTCTGGTCCACCCTCCCAAAAATTTAAGTGAAAAAGACAAATGCAGAAGGACAGTTTTGAAAATTTCGATCCTTCATAAAGTTTTTCATTCATTTCATTAAGTAACTTGTAGAACTTCGACGCGTCATCATTTGGCTCTTCATCAAGTACATTTCTTCTTGTTTTGGTAAAAGCATTTCCACCAATATCACAATCATTGGATGCAATAATTTCAGGCGGAAACGATTGCAAACCATGACTGCGCATATTAAATGCATCTCGCAAGATACCTTCCATGTCATCTTCTCTAACAAACTGATGGTAAGCATTATGAGTATAAGCCAGATTAAACGTTGAAAAGGTTCTACGATGTGTACACTCTCCAAGGAAAATCCATTTTTTATACCTCCGAATAAAGCCATCAACAATTAGATATTCGTAGACAACTTCACGAATATGCCAATTGATGTTGCCACACTTCTTACACGGGTAAAGAATCATATTCTCTTAGCTTGCATTTTGAAATGCAAAATTTAGAAAAATTTGTACTTCATTTCGATAGTCGTTGCTTACCCTTGACAAATTCATCCAACTCTTATCCATTTAGTAGTTCTTAAAGTTTAAAGTTGACAATAAATTACAGTTACTTAAGTGTTTTAAATTGATTTAAATCATGTCATTATACTAAAATATATAATACATATCAAGTATCAAGTATCTAGTATCTAATGGGTATAAACTAATTTAGGTAAGTTGTTTATTTATAAGTATAATTAAGTTATGTAAGTTATGATATGATATATATTTACGTATTATCAATTTATTTTATAATAATATTTATGAAAAATATTAAAATAATTTTAACATTAAGATAAATATTATTTTTTAAAATTTTATTTTAATTAAATAATATTTATTTCTATGATAAATATTATATTATGTTTTATTTTTGAAATTTTAACTTTAAACTATATACTTTAAAATATTTAAAAAATTGGATGATAGTTTAAGGTGGTGGGGGCAGTTCGAACTTGTCCATGTGCTTGAACTCCGAAAATGCTCCGCTCAAGCTCCCACCCTTCGATGAGATAATTTGGCTTTTCACTTTCTCTTTCCCTTTCCCCGCTAAAAGAAGGTGTTTGACCTTAACCACTATTTGCTCTTTTTTATTTAATAAAAACTACATAGTAAAGGAATGCATGATTTTTTTGGGTTACTTTATTTAAATTTCCAAAGCATGATGTTTATTTAAATAAAGGAAAGCAATCGCAATTAAATTTACAAAACTTGTACTGTACATAACATTAAAGAAGATTTTGAAAACAATAAATACCAGAAAACGATACATAGGGGTAAACAAGGGAGTATAAATATGAACCCCACAAAATGAAACCCATTATTACTCGTTTCGTGGTTACTCATTTTGGGGATTAATTAGGTGAGTTATTAATCTAATATCTGGTCGGATTTAGTAGTACATTCATTTTAAAAGCTTTTAAATCATTTTTCGAAATAGGATTAATAATTTGATTTTTATATAAAATCAATTTAAATAATGTTAAATATTATTATACTGATAAAAAATATTATTTTTAAGTTTTAAAAACATTTAAAAATATTAAATATTAAAATCAAACATTATAATTTTTAATATTATTAAACATATACATTAATTAGTATTAAATATATATATTTTTAGTCAAAAGAGAATATTTAATCATATAATAAATTAATATTTTTAGTCAAAATATTGAAAAATCATGTTAATATTTTAATAAAATATTGAAATCCATAATAGCGAAAATAATAAAATAAATGAAAAATAAAAGAGTATAAATAGCAAAATTAGGAGTTTATATAGTGCAACTAATTCTAAACCCTAACTATTTAGTTAAATTAATCACTAAAATGTAAGAATTAATTTGAATGTCGCAAAATATGTACAGTAATAAACTTGAAAATTTATAGACTAAAATGGAAAAAAAAAACCCTTTCAAATTGATTGCAAAAAGAGAATGAATATTCAACCAAACTTTCCTAATTGTCAACATCATGGAATATTATGAAACCAAAACTGATTTAATACCTAAGGAGCAAAAGAGATCACATACATACTCCACAAGCATACTGGTTAAACATTCGGGCAAACAGTTTGCAAACAACATATGAGAATGAAGGCTTTAAATATAGGACAATGAAGGCTTTAACAGTTTGCAAGTAGCATATCCAAAGAAAGACAATAGCATGCTCCATTCTTAACTCCATTTACAACTAAACAGCCTATTGAAATTCAACTCCATTCTCAAAGTCTCTACTAGATAAAATGTGGGGTATTTAGCATATCGCAAAATTTTCAAGCATCAAATATCAATCGAAGAGAAAGCATCAGTTTTAAATATACGGGTGAAATTCGTTGCTGTTACTTTTACAAACTTTGGCCTACTTAATTCGGTTTGACCAAAAAAGAGAAAGAAATAGATAATTTGAAGCTCAGTAACTGCCCTACAAAACAATGCTCTATATCATGAACTTGATGATGTAAAAACTCAACTATACTAGCCTTAGTCAACAAGTGAAAATGATTGTCTACATTGATATGGACTAAACACCATTGTAAAGCACATATTTATACATGGGAAGCCCCTAATAACTTAAAAACATATCCAAGTTTCTGTAGGTAAAAATGAAAGCGTAAAATGAAAGACTTGGTCAATAGTAGCACTTATAATTAAGGCCACAACTCAATAAAAACAAATTCTACATAACAATGTAATAAATTAAAGAGATAGTATTGCATAAAACAATTACATCACATTAGCATAGGCATTTTTCAATCAAATCATGCCACCTTATTGCATTTCTAAAAAAAGGCAAATTATTTATTAATTTAATCATTAATGAATTTTTAATTAATTTGTTATCATTTAATTATCACATGTAATGTATAACATGATATTTTTTTTTTTAGTTTTTCAAGATATTTATTGAAGTGAGCCAACATTACAGGAAAATAGGGCTTTAGCGGCGTTTTTAGTGGCGTTTGAACAAAAAACTCCGCAAATATTATACATTAGTAGCGTTTGCAATAAAACGCCGCAAAAAACTGGGCAATAGCGGCGTTTTTTATCCAAACGCTGTTAAAAACTGAGCAATAGCGGCGTTTTTGGTCCAAACGCCGCTAAAAACTGAACAATAGCGGCGCTTTTGGAAAAACGCCGCTATAGGTCGAGGTTTTAGCGGCGCTTTTGAAAAAACCAAAAGTATAAATATTATTTTAAAATATATATATATCAAAATGGGTTAAATCCCAAAAGTATACATGAACAATGGTTTAGTGTGCAACAAGTTAAATCCTAAAAGCATAAATTATGAACACAATTATTGATATAAAATCATTTTATATTTATATATTGCATACATAAATATTTATATTTTTCAATATAAAAATATATTGATGTATTTATTTTTAAAATGTGTATGATTAAATCAAAATTAAAGTTTCAATTATACATTTAAACCACAATTAGAATTTCGCATCTACAATTACACATTAAATCGAAATTCATATATAATTCTAATATGTATCTCTATCAAAATTTAGGTGTATACATATAATTAAATATCTAATTATGGTTTAAGGGTTGGGGTTAAGGGTTTATGGTTTATGTTTTATGGTTTAGAGTTTAAGGGATAGGGGTTATGATATAATGTTTATTATTTTGGGGTTTAGAATTTATGATTTAAGATTTAAGGTTTAATGTCCATGGTTTAAGGGTTTATGATATAATGTTTATTGTTTTTGGTTTAGAGTTTATGATTTAGAGTTTGTGGTTTTTTGGTTTACAGTTAGGATCGTAGTATTGTTCATGGTTTTAGGGGTTAGGCTATTAAGGTTTAAGAGTTAGGATTTTTATAAGATAACAAAAAATCAAATTATTTTTGGGTTTAGGTAAGTAATAAGATTCTTTTTTAATTACTTTTATCCCTTGTAATATATACATTTAGGGTTTAGGATATAGGTTTATAGTTTGGGGTTTAGGTTTAGGGTTTACTATTGGAAAATTGAAGCAACATTTGGATTTTATTGAGAAAAATTTTAAAAGTAAAAATATAGAAAAACACATGTAAAAATGAAAAAAATAAAATACTATTAATTAAAATAATTTTAAAGTTATTTTGGGTATATGACTGATTTTTTAATTTATATATTAATTAATTTCTTATATAATTATAAAAAAGATAATAATTGTTTTAATATATTAAAATTATCAATATAGTTTAAATTATTTAAGAGATAATGATAAAGTTTATATATATTAAAACAAAATAATAGATTTTTAGCAGAGCAAAACGGCACCATACTGTGTAAAGAGAAAAAACTTTTTGCGGCGTTTTTATAAAAAAACGCTACAAAAGATAAGCAATAGCGGTGTTTTTATAAAAAACGCCGCAAAAATCTTACACAAAACGGCGCCGTTTTATTACCCAAAATGCCTTAAAACTTTTTCCCTAAATCGGTTCCCCCTTCCCCCCGAAATCCTAAAATCTCTTTTTTTTTCCCTCCTTTCTTTTTCCCAAAATCGGTTCCCTCCTTTCTTTTTCCTAAGATTTTTTTCTTTTGGATTCTTTTTCCTGTTTCTCTTTCTCTCCTAATTGAAGAATATTTTGATATCCTTTCTCAAAGGTGCATTCGGTAGCCTAGAGTTGCACCGGTACCAAGCTTGCTTCCGGTTCCGTCGATCAAACCGCTCGAGTTTGGCATATTGAGCCTCACGGTCATGTAAGCTGTCACCCCTCTTTTTTTAATTTTCTTCGTTTTTCATTGTTTCTTTCTCTTACGGTATTTTGAATGTTGTTTTTTATTACAGACACTAATAATGAATTGGGATTTGATTCGAGATGCGTCTTCGCACTCGTTCTCATGGGTATCCTTTTTCTTAGGCTTTTAGGCTTTTAGGTTCGAAGGTGAATTTTGTCCTTTGATTGTTTTTGTTTTCTTAATGTTGTTAAAATTTTATATCAAGAGAAATAGTGGAAGGAAAGTTTCATGTTTGCATGGGAACTAAGTTAGATTTTTGTTTGGAGATTGTCATTTTCAGAAAAAGATGACCTTGAGGCCAAGCTTCGTGAAGTTAATGAAACACTTGAGCAAGCATCATCCTAACAATCAGTCTGCAGCAAGAGCTTGGCGCACACGTCAACAAGCAAATGAAGCATTGAAAGCAATGGATGCAGAGAGGCAAGAATTACGAAGTGCAAACAATAAGTATAACCATTGTTGAACTACATGATTCTAGCAATGAAGTTGAACAAAAAAAGTGCTTATCCTTCATAATGAATCTCATTGTGTTAACACCGATTGATATAGTGGTTAACATTTGTTTTCCTTATTATCAAACAAACCATGTGATATTTTCGGAAAAGGAAAAGGAGAGTGGGAAGTCGCCTCTCTAGCATTTAAAACAAAAGCGGAAGTTCTTGAGAGTAATCTGCATTCGTCTTTGAAATAGAAGTCGCTAAAATGAGAAGTATAAAATTGTATTATCCTTTACTAAAATGAGAAGTTTAAATGAGTATAAACGACGCTGATTCTGCTTTACGCATGTTGCAAATACACTTGCTCGACTTTTGAATGTATTCTATTCTATACTCATGACAATTCATTTTTCCTTCTAGGTTCTTGAGAATATCCAGTGTCCATTAGAAATTTCCATGTTTTGTACAGTGGTATGCAATCAAATTCAATAAGCATACCATCTTCTCTTGCCTTATGCTTCTTCTATGGTAACTCTTGTTTTTTTTTCTCCATTTATTATAATAAATCGATGCTTTGCAACTATTACTGCTTTAAGTCACTTACATTTATTTGTGTTGTTTGCATTTGTTTTAAGATTATTTTTATGTCTCATTGGCATTGCTTCTATATGTTGTTTTCTTTTTGTACTTTATTGTCCCTTTTCTTTTCTTGTTGGTGATTCTAGCTCTAGGACTTTACCATTTATTACAAGAAATAGAAATTAAAGAAGATGGATGTCTACTTGCATGCTAATCATGATCTATTCTAGGGATGCAAGTAGACTTAGTAAGCTTCGAGGAACCATTGTAGATTTTCCTTGTGAACCACTTACTTGATCATCTATAATAACTATTGTCTTTATCGTGTCATTCGCTTTGTGGAGTCCCTGTTTTGAATTTTAGAATCATATGTAATCTATTTAAAATTGGAATTAAATTGTTTTTAGGTTTTATAATTACATTTCTCTTTGTTATGTTACTATGCAACTTATTTGATTTAACGCCTGGATGCTTTTAGGAGTACCTGTTTTGAATTTTAGAACCATATGTAATTTCCTTAAAAATTGGCATTAAATTGTTTTTAGGTTTTATATTAACATTTCTCTTTGTTATGTTATTATGCAACTTATTTGATTTAAAATTTTAAAACATTTATTTACTTAAATGTTTTTGCAGGAGCAGGTTTTATTTGGTTTAAGATTCTCTAGCTTGACAATGTTAAAGCAAAATTCAGTTGGGTAATTTCTTATGTCTACTGTAATGTTCTTGATTTTCATTGTAATTTTCACAGACATATACTCTCTTCCACTTTGTCATAGGGACATGAAGGAGTAAGTTATTTGAATTTCCTCAACTTAATGGCAATAATAGTTGTGGCTTGGCTTACATGTGAAATTTACCTTGTTCTGCATTAATTTTATGAAGTTCCATTAACCAATGGCAAATTTAATTTGCATTTTGTTTTCTTTTGCTTTTTCATAAGTTTTGCAAAAATTAAGTCCAAATGTTGATTCTTAATTTGATACGTAATTAGCTCTAATTTCAAATAAATTTTTTCTTACCTTATAATGCAGGCTGAGAATGGGTCAGGTGAGCAAAGTTGTGGAGGTTGAAGGCTTGGAAATTTATTGTAGCATCTGCAAGGATGCTGCCAAGGATTTGAGCTTGAGCAATACTGGGGGTTCTGAATCCTGGTTCAATTCACACAGTGTTGGTGATAAGTCTGAACATATAGTAGAGCCATTCAATGTATCACTGTCTCTTTTGGTATGCAAATTTTATTGGAGCTTTTTAGTTCTTCTGCTCAAGATTTATCCCTGTTTGAATTTCATTGTAGTCTCTATGTAATGTTGGTATTGGTTGGTGATTTCTATATATCTTTATATGTGCTGAAATGAAAAAGAGTAGTCTGTAGCAAAGCTAGGGAGCTGCTTTAAGGCAATCATAGTTATATCTTTTATGAACTTTTCTCTTCAGGATTTTTGTTGATCTTTGCTTGTGATAACAAGACTCTTTTGTTCTATTAGTCTCTTTAGGACTAAAATCAGTTAACATATAGTGATTTTATTATTCTGTAACTCTCTCTCTGCCTATGCCTTATGTTTTACTTGCATCCTTAATGTGGGCATCATGTGAAGCATGTCAGCATCTTGAAGGACCTAGGTGGACCTTGTTTCTTTTCCCGTTTTCAAGAAGTCTAATTGCTTTTAAAATCATCCCTGAATTAGATGATTGTTAAGTTAATTATAGCATTCCACAAGATGATAAAACAAAAAGGAAAAACTTTATTCTGTTTTCTTGGATGGTGGGTGGGATAAGGAGCTAGAGGAATTGCCTTCTAGTGTTTTCCAAAAAGCATTATGTTAATTTTGAACATTTGTTTTCTGGTTTCAGTTTAGTAATGGTAAGGGCAGAAGCATTTTGTAGATTTAAGTGAAAAAGATAGGTTATGAGTTTAAAAGTTATGTGCTTATGTCTCTGGATAAAAACTCTCATTTTCAGGAGGGTGGTTTTTTAGAAGGTCTAAATTTAGTTTAACCTTTTCAGGTAGAGCTGCAAATGAACCATGGCATGTGCTAGCATGTTAAGAGCTTAGCATGTCTCAATGTTGAGCTTATTTAGCTTTAAAAAACCTGCTTGTGCTAAGCTTGATAGAAGCTTATCAAGTGTTTCCCTAATGATCTTATTTGGTTGAAATTCTGCATGTTCTTTTTGGCAAGGTACAAGCCACCAAAATTTGAGCAAGATGAGGATGTAAATCTTGATGATAATATCTTATATTTTACATGGTTATGATTTAAGTCCTTATTTCATTGATATCTTTATATTTAATCTAATTTTTATTGTTTATTTTAGTTTTGATTATAAATTTTATTTTAATATTTTTAGTTAAAATTTTAATAGAAAATTTAATTTGATAATGAATTTTAATAGAAAATTTTTATATTTATATCATGGATATTATTATTCTCAATATTTTGATAATGAATTTTAAATTTTTATATTTTTCATGACTTTTATAATATTTTATTTTTTTTAAAACCTTTAGCGGCGTTTTTGGGAAAAGCGCCGCTAAAGGTCATGACCTTTAGCGGCATTTGTGGGTAAAGACCTTTAGCGGCATTTGTGGGGAAAGCGCCGCTAAAGGTCATGACCTTTAGCGACGTTTTTTAAATAAACGCCACAAATTTTAGTGGCGCCATTTATAACGGCATTTTTTGCGGCGCTTGTAAAAACGCCGCTAAAAGTCAATTTTGCTGCAGTGCAATAAAATGATAGATTAATTTACTTTACAACATCTTGCATTTTCTAGATGCATAAGAAAGACTCTAAGATTTTGATCTATTAAAAGGAAATTACTACAATTATTTTTCAATGTAAATTTGAGATAACTTTAATTTTAACTATGTAATGCATAAATTTAATAGAAAAAGAAAAGATAAGAAAGATGAAATTATACTTGTTAACTTGTTATCAATAAGAGAAAATGTTTGGAGAGAAGTAAATTTTCCATAACGAAAGGAATTTCACCTTAAACATATAATTAAATTAATCAAAATTTATAAATAAATAATTCAAAATTGCAAACAGCGGTACAAACTTAAAAAGGAGAGGAAGCTAGTTTTTTCCATAAAGTTGGGTTAATATTTTGATTGTAAGGAAATGGTATAAGACAAAACATATTTAAGCCATAAAGTTGAGATAATACATCTATTGACAAGATAACGATCTATGGTTGTTTAAGGAAAAGTATTATATTAAGAAATTAATAAATTGTACACTAGTTAAAAATATATAACATTTGAAAGTAGAAAATCATATTTATATGTTAAGTTGTTATTAGAAAAATCGATGAATTTAAGAGAGTTATGTTTGTAATATTTATTGAATTTCACTTGAAATTTATAATTAAATTCATAGCTTATTGGTACAACTCATGTACTGTGTTTATCTCTTATTCAATAATAGGAACTATGGCTGAGCAAAGATTAATTAAACAAATAAATAATAAGACAAAGATTAAATTTTATATCAATTAGGTCATTTTGTTACTAAATTTGTTTATTTAATTATTAAATGACGATTAGATTTTATATAGCATAGTTTAACTGTATAACAAATTGACACAAAATTAAAAGAAAAAAAGAAGGGCTTAAAGTAACAAATGCAAGAACGCTAGTATAAAATAAATTTACCGTAAAAAAAGAACATGTATGAATGTAATTTACACTACAGTCAATCACAGTAAACCTTTGAAACCTGTAATTTTAACATCTTCCGCTTCTATTGAATATGTCCTTTTAACAACGTGATGGTGGAAAAGTCGTTTTACAGGATTTAGGAGGTTGTTAAACTGGAGATTAGTGGATAAATCTATTCTAATGTATAATATGAAAGTTCATTTTGACACTTACAGTCATAGTTGGTCCATCCGATCCGTTGATTCACCAAATCATATACAAAGGTTTTAGGCATATAAAGCATTAAAATTTCAAGCACAAAGCTAAGCTTAGGCATACAAGTAACAAATTGTCTCCATCGTAACTTTTCTGAAAATTAAACACATTATCGAAAGCCCAGAATTCATGAAGTCCCCAAACAAGTATAACTTAATCGATCTGAACATTCCGTGTAGTGAAAATACCTCCTAAAATTGTTATCCTTTGACCCTGAAATTTCTGAAAGCCTAATATACAAAATGAAATAAAACGCTTGACTTTTTTTAATTTTTCTCAAGAAACAAATGGAAAAAACTTACTGATTGGTTGTGGAAAAAACGTCCCTAAAACCTTAAATTCGTGTAGTGTGCGTGTGAATGACTAACGGCTTCATTGCTGATTCGGGGTTTTTAAATTAGCGCCTAACACAATAAAATACTAAAAATAAATAGCTAAAACACCAACAGTTAACCCCAATTCATCCAGCCAAAAAGCCCTTAACAACAGAACCGATACTACCCAATAACCTACAAACAATCGTACTTACGCTTCCCAATTCGTCATATCTGAGTTGCCGAACGATTAAGATTGAATTTTCATAAATCATACATGATTAAAGGCTGATTAGGAAGTGGTTTATTAGATTAAAATCTTGCTGGAAATAAGTGGTAAAAATAATAAAAATCGGCAGCCCCTAATGGTAGATCTAGGAGCAACACATCAACAAAATTGGCTACGAAGGGACTATTTTGAGAAACACCAAAAATATTTGTTTAAAGGATGATAAGGGACTGTTTTAAGCTTGAAAAAAAATCAAGGCTGGAACAGCAGCATACTTTACTAAATAAAACTCAAATCGATAGTCACAAAAAGGAAAGATTTTTGGGCCACAACCACCACCAACGGTGACAATTGTGGGGACAACTTTGGGCAACTCAAAAGGAGTGTTTTAAAGGCTGAAAAATGACCATTTACATCAGTAATCAACACCAAAATTCCAAATCTAGAATGTTGAGTTTTTATACTAAAAAATTAAGAAGAAAAATGGAAGAATAAGACACTTACTTGAGACATATCTAAGGGTCGACAATGGAGAACCTTGTGGCAACTATGGAGGTATTCTTTCAAGTGATAAAAATATCATATTTAAGACTGGAAAATTAAGGGAATAATATAGCAATGAAGAGAAGGAAAATGGTACAAAAGTCCACTGCTAATGAAGAAAAGATGGGTGACAAAAAAGGGGTTTTGGGCAGCGGCAAAGTGAAGGAGAAGAGAAGAAAAATTGAAGAGGAAGAGAAGAGAGAAGTTGGATGAGGCAACTAGGGTTGGAAATTAATGACTATAGGATGAATAGTGATATTTATACCTAGGTTATAAGGTATGGGTAGCACAAAAATAGGCGGAAGGAGAAAATTTTCAAAATTAAGCTATTTTATAAGGAAAAGGATTCAAACTCAAGACCTTGATCTATTTGCACTGATTACTCATTTTTCTTTTAACCACTGGGTCACTTACTCATCTTTGAAAGAATTCTACATTCTTTTAAGAAAAAGTTTGGGATGTTATAACTCTTCCCTCTTAAAGAAATTTCAGGCTCAAAATTTACGTAATTCAAATAGGTGAGGATATTGAAGCTGAATTGAGTCCTTTGGCTCCAAAGTAGCCTATTCAAAGCCACGATTCCTCCAAATAACTTTAACCAAAGGAATTTGCTTCCTCCTCAAATCCATAACCTCATGGTCTAACCTCAATCTCCTTAACTTAAACAATATGGGAGGGATCAAATCGATATAGTCTCAACATCGAAACATAGAACACATCGTGAATGCGATCCAACTTAGTAAACAATTCAAGTTGATTTGCAATAGGACCAACCCTCTTAAGCAACCAATAAGGTCCAACAAATCTAGGGCTCAACTTGCTTTTCTAACCGAATCTCAAAACCTTCTTCCATGGAGAAACCTTAAGAAAAACCCAATCTCCTACACTGAATTTAATGTCTATGCGCTTTAAATCAATATACAAATTCTGTCTATTCGAAGTCACCATTAATCTGTCTCGAATTAACCAAATTTTATCTTCAATATTCAAAACCAATTCTGGGCCCAAAACTTTTTCTCACTCAACTCAGTACAACATAAAGGCAAGTGACACTTACGACCATAAAGAGCCTCGTAAGGTGGCATTTGGATACTGGACTAGAAGCTATTATTATAGGCGAACTTCGCCATCAGTAGATGCTCCTCCCAAATACCTTGAAAATCTATCTTACAACTTTTTAGCATATCATCTAAAATTTTAATGACCCCCTCTGACTGACCATTGGACTGCGAATGAAAAGTCGTACTGAAGTCTAACCGCATACCCAAAGCCTTGTGCTATTTCTTCCAGAATCAAGATGTAAAGCAGGGATCTCGATCTAAAATAATTGATACTGGTACATCGTACAATCTCACTATCTCGAAAATATAAAGCTTAGCTAGCTTCTGAATAGAATAATCAGTACAAACCAAAATAAAATGAACATTCTTAGTCAATCTGTCCACTATGACCCTTATAAAATCTTTCTTAGTAGGTGTTAAAGGCAACCCACTAACAAAGTCCATAGTCACCCTCTCCTACTTCCACTGTGGAAAATGATTTAGTTGTAGTAACCCAAATGGAAACTGAAGCTCAGCCTTGTTGGCAAGTCAAACATTTCGACACCAACTCAATTACCTCACATAATATCCGACCACCAATACATTTCCCTTAATTCACGGTACATCTTATTACTACTAGGATGCATAACATAAGGGCTATTATATGCTTCCTGTAGTATAGATTTTTTTAAACCCTGATCACTCAGTACATAGTACCTGCCTCTAAAATACAAAATACCATCAAAATTAATCCCGAAGTCCTCAATCGACCCATCCTCAACCTGTTTAAATTGAGGTGCTAAAGATTCATCCATACTCTGCTTACCTCTGATTTCCTGAACCCAAATAGGCTTTACTTGCAACTCAGCCAAGACACCCCCTCATCAAATAGACTCAAACGAGCAAACATAGCCCTCAAGTCAAACATTTCCCTTCTACTCAAAGCATTTGCCACTAGATTAGTTTTCTTAGGGTGATACTCCATCGTGCAATCATAGTCTTTTAACAATTCAATCATGAGTAGGATAACAACAACCATGTAAATAATACACTTCTCACTATACAAGTAGTGTCTCTAGATTTTAAGAGTGAAAACAACAACTGCCAACTCCAAATCATGAGTAGGATAATTACATTCATGTGGCCTATGCTATCTCGAGGCATAAGCTACAACCTTACCACCCTACATTAAAACACATTCAAGCCCAACATGTGAAGCATCACTGAACACAACATAATTTTTACCAGATTCTAGTTAAATTAGAATGGGAGCTTTAGTCAACAAAGATTTTGGTTTCTTAAAGTTGTCCTACTGCTCTTTTTCCCACTAAAATGGAGTATTCTTCCTTAATAGCTTAGTCAATGGGGCTGCTATCAAGGAAAAACCTTCAACAAACCTTCGATAGTATTGTAAACTCTAAATTATATAGATTTTTATAGTTGTTTATGACACATTTCTACTTAAAAATTATGCTAATTTTGACTATTTGGATATTTATTTGGGTTAGTTTTGTTTTCATTTAAACAAATTTTTGCTTTTATGTATTAAATTTTTGCATAATATAATTATTTCATGTTACATAATAATTTACTTTATTTAATTGTTTTAGTGGGACCATGGAATTAATAAAGTTGAAAAGCTTATTTATTAATTATACATGGACATGAGCTCTATTTCACCTTAGTTGGATGACAAAGATAAACAAATTGGGTCAAGAGAAGGTCACTTTGATCCTACTAAAGTTGATTTAATTGAAGAGCAAGTTTGACAATTATTTGGGTCACAAAACTGTCCAAGTAAGGGGGAAAAAAGCCCAATTCAGCAAGGGCATCTGAGCAGCCCAAAATTAGCTTTTGGAAAATTTATTCAGATGTCCTTACACTTGTAAAACAATTAAAAATAAGCTCCCAAAAAACACCCAAGAAATCGTCCAACCCTTGCTTGATTCATGCATGAAATCAAGCATGAATCAAGCAACCATTAACCTCCCTCTCCACATTTCATGGCCGGCCAAGTGAAAGAGATATTTAAGGGATGGTTCGACTATTTTTAGCAAACCTCTAAGCATCCCTTCAAGTTTAAATTGGCATCCCCTTTCACAACATCCAGCTCGCTCACTTCACATTCTATCATATTTTCTCTCATCTCTCCTCTCACTCTCACGTATAAACCATCCATTTTCCCCTTCCATTTAGCTACCAATTCCTTGAGAAAATTCTCTCTCAGCTAGCCATCTTGAGGACCAATTTGTAAAGGAGCAATTATAAGGATTAGAGGGAGCCATCGCAATCAATTTCTAGAAGATTGCTGAAATTATTCAGAATTTCTTCTTCCTTAATCTTTATTATTGTTTAACATGTTTGGAATTTTCTTTGTTTTTTTTCATTAATGATGATAACTTAATTTTGTTTATCTAGAATGAAGTTCATTTGATTTATGTTCATGATGTTCTATGCCTCAATCAATCCTGCTTTTAATTAAAATCCTACATGTATTTCATTCATTAAAATGTGATTGAATGCATTAGAATTAGTTGATCAATCCTAGCTAGATGACTATTAATGGATGCAACAATTGAAAGGTGCATGCTTAATTGAGATCCTAGCTCGATTAAATTAAAGGTTCGTAATAACTCGAGATAGCTCTATTACATTGCATAATTTTTAGAGTTGTGTGATTAAAGCATTTCAAACCTAATCGGTCCCTATTACTTCACATAAACTCTAAGAAACCCTTAGTTAAATATGATCATGGTAGTATGCATGTTTTTCTAAGTAAAAGATTTCGAAATAACTTAATAACGGTTTTAAAGTTAATGAAAGATCGAGTTGCCATGGAAGATTTTTCAAAACATTGTGAACATGATGAAAATGAACCAGGTCAAATGTTGTTTATTGTAGCCTATTCATGTTATTGTTGTTAAAGCTTGCAACTTTTCTACTAAACCCATCTAATACATTTTAATTATTTATCACACTTAGGTTAATTTGCATTTAGGATAATTTTGCATCTAGTTATTTATTTTTACATAAATCACTCAAAAATGTTGTGTTTTTTCTCACGACTACTAATTAATATGTATAGTCCTTATGGAGACGATAAATCTTTTACTTACTTATTACTTGATAACGACTGTGTACACTTACACAAACCTACGCATTACAAGTTTTTGGCGTCGTTGATGGGAACTATTAATTTAATCATTATTTGTGAAATTATTTCTTGGAATTTGGTTTATTTATTTTTATTCTTATTTAATTAATTTTTTATTTTTTATTTTTTGTGATTTATTTTCTAGTATTTATTAGCATAGATTGAATCATTGATTTACTTATTGTAGACCCTAAAATTGAGCAGACATTTAGAAAAAGAATACGTGAAAGATTAGCCCTAAGATAAGTCGCAAAAATGGACCTTGAAAATCAAAACGATGTTCAATGAAATGGAGTTGTTAATGCTCATAATCCAATCCTTATTGCTGATGATAGGGATCGAGCTATAAGACAATATACAGTGCCATTTTTTAATGAGTTAAATTTGGGAATTAGGAGACCGGAGGTTAAGGCACCGCAATTTGAATTGAAGCCTGTGATGTTTCAGATGCTTTAAACAATGGGCCAATTTAGTGGAATGCCCATAATAGATCCACACCTTCACCTTCGACTATTCATGGAGGTGAGCGGTTCCTCATTGAGATTGAAGTTGTTTCTATACTTGTTGTGAGATCAAGCACAAACATGGTTTAATTCGTTGCCACAACATTCAATTTCAACTTGATAAGAATTAGCTGAACGCTTTTTGGTAAAGTATTTCCCACCTAGAAAAAATGATAGGTTGCAGAATGAGACCACCACTTTTCAATAGATGGATGATGAGTCCTGATACGAGGCATGGGAAAGATTTAAGGAGTTAGCATCGTAGATGCCTCCACCATGAGCTTCCATATTGCATCTTGTTGGAGACATTTTATAACAGTCTCAATGCATACATAAGGTTAGTGGTAGATGCTTCTGCGAATGGTGCTCTTTTTTTGAAGTCTTATAATGAGGCTTACAAGATCATCGAGAGAATAGCCAGAAACAACTACTAGTGATTGACAAATCGAGCATCTTCAAGAAGGCGAATGGTCAGAATGCATGAAGTAGACTCAATTACTTCACTATTAGCTCAGATATCTTCATTCTCTTCAATGTTGAAATAGTTTACTACTAACAATTTTAATCATGTTGCAACTTAGCCACAAAGTCAATTCAATGTTGTTTATTGTGTATATTGTGGGGATGGTCATTCTTTTGAGAATTGTAAATCAAATGCCAAGTTTATTTATTATGTAGGAAATCAACACCAAAATAAAAGTGGACAAGGACCATAGTCCAACTTCTATAAACCTTCATGGTGAAACCATCCAAAATTTTCTTGGAGTAACTAAGGAAATGGACCAAACAACACTTACATACAGCATAGACCAAGTCAATCTCAATGGTTCAATCAACAAGTTCAGAAACAACCACAAGCTGAAACATCTAATAGTTTGGAGAATTTGTTGAAGGCGTACATGGAAAAGAATAACGCCTAAATCCAAAGGCAAGCAACAACATTGAAAAATTTGGAGAACTAAATGGGTCAGTTAGCTACGAAGCTTCATAATAGACCGCTAGAAGCCTTGTCGAGCGATACAAAAATCCTAGGAATTTGGGTAATGAACATTGCAAGGTAGTTGCTTTACAAAGTGGTAAGACTTTGGAACCCAAGGAAGCTGTGGTTGAAGATGAACCTATTGAGAAAGAGGTGATTCAATCAATAGCTGAAATCCCTGCACTGGAAGAGCCAAAACTTACAAATTCTGATAAGGTAAAATCTAAACTAGTGAATTATTACAAGCTAACACCTTCTTTAGATGCAGATTTATCTACTTAGAAAATTTGTCCAGTCCAAGCCAAAGTTCCATCACTTCCATATCCTCAAAGACTCCAGCTACATAAGTAGAAACAAGAGTTGCAATTTAAAAAGCTTTTGGATGTTCTAAAGAAAAATTCACATCAATATCCCGTTGGTGGAGGCCTTAGAGCAATTGCCTAACTATGTCAAGTTCATAAAGGACATTCTGTCCAAGAAGAAGAAGTTTAGTGATTTTGAGACTATAGCTTTAACGAATTAATGCAGCGCATTTCTACAGAACAAGCTACCTCCAAAACTAAAGGACATCGGAAGCTTTACTATACCTTGTAATATTGAAGAATCTTATTATTGTAAAGCTTTATACGATCTTGGAGTGAGCATTAAGTTGATGTCGAAGTCTATTTTCAAGTTGTTGGGAATAGGTGAAGTAAGGCATGAATGTGACACTTCAATTGGAAAATCGATCTTTGGAATTCCCAAAAGGAAAGATCAAGGATGTTTTGGTACGTGTAGATAAGTTTATTTTTCCTACTAATTTCATTGTCTTAGATTTTGAACCAGAAAAGAAATTGTTGATAATCTTGGGAGACCTTTCCTAGCCACGGGAAGAACATTAATAGACATGCAAGAAGTTGAACTCACCATGAGAGTTCAAGACGATCAGGTAACATTTAATGTTCTTAAAGCCATGAAATTCCCTGATCCATTAGAAGAATGTTCAATGATGGAGGAATTAGAAACCTTTGTTTCTATGGAATGGGAGAACAATCTTGTAAAATGTCCATTGGAAAAAACTTTAAGGTCTGAGCCATTGGAAGATGAACAAGGTAATGAAAATATGGCTTTGATGGAAGCCAATCAGATGGACTATGTTCAACCAGCACGGTTTGAACCATTAGAGTTGGAAGCTTCAGAATATACACAACCAAAGTTGTCAATCGAGGAACCGCCTAAACTTGAACTAAAGGTACTTTCTTCCCATTTGAAATACGTTTATTTGGGTAAATGTTCTACTTTGCATGTGATTGTTCCAACATAACTAACAGAACGTTAAGAGGAGTAGTTGATTAAAGTCTTAAAGAAGTTTAAAAAGGCAATTGGTTGGACGATGGCTGATATTCGAGGAATAAGCCTATCCTTTTATATGCACAAGATTATTTTAGAAAAGGGAAAACAAGCTAGAATCGATGGGAAAAAAAGACTCAATCCAATCATGAAAGAGGTAGTTTGAAAGGAAGTTATCAAATGGTTAGATGCAAGAATTATCTACCCCATCTTAGATAGTTCATGGGTAAGCCCAGTATAGTGTGTACCAAAAAAAGGTGGAGTCCTGATTGTTAATAATGAATGTAACGAGTCCATCCAGACAAGAATGGTCACTGTTTGGAGAATCTGTATAGACTACATAAAATTGAACAAAGTAACTCGAAAAGATCATTTTTTGTTGCCTATTATGGATCAAATGTTAGACCGACTAACATGTAATGAATTTTATTGTTTCTTAGATGGATATTCGGATATAAACAAATAGTTGTAGCCCCAAAAGACCAACACGAAATGAATTTTACTTGCCTATATGATACGTTTGCTTTTAGGCGAATGTCTTTCGGTTTATGCAATGCACCTACAACATTTCAGTGATGCATGATGACAATATTTACTAATATGGTAGAAAATTTTGTTGAGGTATTCATCGATGATTTTTTTTTATTTTTGAGAATACTTATGATGTTTGTTTGATAATTTAGCTAAGGTACTTAGGAGATGCGAGGAGACAAATCTTATCCTTAACTGAAAGAAATGTCACTTTATGGTTAAGGAAGGAGTTGTTGTAGGACACACAATTTCCAGAAACGGGATTGAAGTTGACAAAGCAAAGGTGGATGTAATTGAAAAATTACCACTTCCAGTTAGTATGAAAAGAGTTAGAAGTTTTTTAGGCCATGCTGATTTTTACCGAAAATTTATTAAAGATTTTTCAAAAATTTGTAAGACTTTGTGTTCATTATTAGAAAAAGACACCATTTTTTTAGTTTGAAAAAACATGCTTGAAAGCTTTTGAGGAATTAAAAAGTCGATTAATCTCAGCCCTAATAATCGTTACACCAGATTGGAGCTCTCCTACTCAGTTGATGTGTGATGCTAGCGATTTTACTGTTGGAGCAGTGATGGATCAAAGAAGAAATAAAGTGTTTCATCCTATTTACTATACAAATAGAACTTTGATAGGTGCTCAACTTAATTACACGGTAATAGAAAAAGGAACTCTTCATGATAGTTTTTTATTTTGCCAAGTTCCGTTCATATCTTATAGATACCAAAGTCACAGTATTACCAATCATGTGGCCATTAAATACTTACTTAAGAAGAAAGATGCTAAACCAAGGTTGATTTGATGGATACTCTTACTCCATGTAACGCCCCCATACCCGAGACCATCGCCAGAGTCGAGCACGAGGTGTTAACGGACTTAATTCATTAATTAAATAGCTCAAACAATTTATTTTTAAAATTTCTAGACAAGCTGGCTAACTGCGTCACAGTCACTTAAAAATTCATATCTCGAGTTCTGAAACTCGAAATTAAGGTCTATAAATTTCTCCTGAAACTAGACTCATATATCTATCTACTAATTGTTTTCTAGAATTTTTGGTTAGGCCAATTAGTACAGTTTTTTAGTTAAAGTATTCCCTGTTTCAAGGTTTGTCTACCTTGACCCCTGTGCACTACGAATCAAATTTCTTTCTGTAAAAAAATCCAATGACTATGCCGCTTGTTTAAATTAAAAATATACTCAATAAGGAATCCATACATATAAATTTTGAGTCCTAATTATTTTTACACAAATTATGGTGTATTTCTAAAGTCAGAATAAGGAATCCAGAAATTGCTCTGACACTATTTCACCAAAACATAAATATCTCATAAAATACAACTCTTTTACCTATTTTGTTTCTTCCACATGAAAATAGATTCGTTAAGCTTCAATTCCATATTTTATTCATTATCTAATTCTATCTATACTATTTTTATAGATTTTTCAAATTCACATTACTGCTGCTGTGTGATTCTGTTTTATAGCCAATTTAACCATTTTATGGATTTCCATATATTAGTTAGGACATAAAGCATACGTGTTATCAAATATAATCTCGATTAGCCACTCCAATAGCTAATCATTCTCAAACATTTCCATGCCATTCATGAGCTATATCATAAGATTATATACACAAAAGGATTATAATGCTATACATGCCATATTCCCAAAATATGCAAGCCACCATACCGAGATGGTCCGTTGATAGTGTGAGCGTGCCTCCAGCCGTCCTGATCTCCAAACCGGCTTGTCAAAACTACAAGGAATGGAAGGGAGGACGTAAGCATAAATGCTTAGTAAGTTCGCATGCAAATAACAAATAACTTAACAAAGCAATTATACCAACAAACATTAGCATAATATCACCAAAACATATATCACATTTCTATTCATCATTCATCGTCTTACTACATTATTGTTGTCGTATCAAGTCTCAACCCGAGGGTTAAGTACATACCTGTCCAAAGTGCCCATTCCACAACACTTACCAATACGTCACTTGCATCTTGAGTATTCTTCCATTTCACTAGAATTTTACCCGTTGAACACATCGAAATATAACTCGGATACATGGAAAGTTTGCACTTAAGTGCCACATATGTAGCCAAGCTACCATGTAACCCACCCAAAAGCGAACTCGGACTCAACTCAACGAGCTCGGGCATTCGCATCCATAAGTGAACTCGGACTCAACTCAACGAGCTCGGATGCCTAGTTACATCTCACGAACTCGGACTCAACTCAACAAGTTCGGACGTTCGCATCCATAAGTGAACTCGGACTCAATTCAACGAGTTTGGATGCCTAAATATCCGAATCTATTCCTAAGTTTCAATGGGAATTTCCTCATTCTTACTCCTTTACCATTCTCCTTGGAATACCAATGACGATACTTCGGTAGTCTTTCACATTTTTCACATAATTCATAAAATTTTTGCATGTTGTCTAACAATGACCACAAAGCATAGAATTGCATGATAACAATCATAATATTGTATAAATAGCATTAAATGATTTAAAATAACAGTTATATTACAATATTTACATATGAACTTACCTCGTATGCGAAAATGGTCATTTTTACCATTTTGTCCACAACTTGGTATTTTACCGATTTTAGCCCGAATTTCAATTTTCCTTGCTCTATCATTTCAAATATAGCCTAATTAGGACTCATATTATTCAAATAAACCCAAAATCATATTTTAGAAAAATTACAATTTTGCCCCTAAATTTTCACATATTTACACTTTTGCCTCAAATCTCGTGAATTAAACTTCATCCTATTTTCTTATGTTTTATGATATGCTGATCATTTTTCCCTTCTACAGAAACATCCAATTCTCACTCTAACATGTACTTATGAACATTAGGTATTTTTACCGATTATGTCATTTTAGTCGTTTTTACGTAAAATAACTTAGCAAAAGTTGTTTAACACAATCTAAAGCTTCATATTCTACCATAAAACATCAAAATTCATGCATATCATTCATGGGTAAATTTTTAAATATAAACCCTAGCTCAAAATATTGGTAGAAACAAGTAAATCGAGCTACGAAGATTTCAAAAATGTAAAGACCATTAAAAACGGGCATAGAAATCACTTACAATCAAGGCTGAAAAGTGTTGAAAACCTAGCTATGGTGGAGAGAAAAATTTGGCAGAAACTTATGGAGAAGATGATCATTTTGTGTTATTTTTCCCATTTCATTTCATTTAATATCAAAATGACCAAAATGCCCTTCCTTATTAAACTTTCAAAAATTCCATCCATGTCCAATTTTTGTTCATAAACTTAGAAATTGGTCAAATTGCTATTTAAGACCTCTTAATTAATATTTCAAAGAAATTTCATACTAGAAACTTCTAGAATGCAAGTTTTATAACTTATTCAATTTAGTCCCTAATTTCAAATTAAGCACTTTATGCATAGAATTTCTTCACGAAATTTTCACACAATCATGAAATCATATCATAGACCTAAAAATAATCATAAAATAATTATTTCTATCTCAGATTTGTGGTCCCAAAACCACTATTCCAATTAGGCCCTAATTCGGGATATCACAACTCTCCCCCCTTTAGGGATTTTCGTCCCCGAAAATCTTACCGGAAAATTGGTCTTCATTTAGATTCCTCAATTTCATATTTGGTGCCGAAGAACTTTCGCTCAGGTGGTGCCTCCAATATATCTCTTTAATTTCTCATATATTCTGAAAGCCTACGGACTCATCTCTTAATTGTTCTTAAATTTTCAACCCTTCTCAGTTTCCCTTGTCATCTTGACATAAAACCCAGATCTCAATTTGGTTAAAGGAAACTGGAATTCCAAAAAATCCAACAATCAAAGGGACCTGCACTCTTCCAAAATAATCATACAAATTTTCATCATCGATAAATCACAATCCAATAACATCTGAATCAAATTACCGTACACGTCATTACTCTCTAAATGAATAGGCAAATTTTCAATGTAAGCTTCATACAATTCTTTCTGTATAAGCCTCGGAATAATAATACCATGAATCAGATCCACTCTGAAATTCAACATCAGAAGTTGATCCTCACTGTACTCTTTTAGTTTACTACTCACTATCACATTTTCCTCTTTCCACTATGGAAATAATTCTGATATAGCCTCGAAAATAATCCTTCTCATTCTCATCCTAATATCAATACTAGCAAAGATAATTTTGGTAGATCCTGATACTTAGCTTTAACCCCATCAACAACTCAAATTTTCTGTGACATCAAATGCTCCAAACTATCTCATTGCCTTATTTTCATGAAACACATCACCATTCATACAACAGTGCATTACTGAAAATTAGGAAATCTTTACTCAATGCAGACTAGTCCAGTTCAGACGCTTTGGTTAGCAATATTCTCATCTGTCCAAACCTTGCTAACATGTAATAAAATTTTCAGCTTTTGTAAGATGAAAACTTTATCATTCTTAGTAGCTTCAACTCATATCAAAATTTTCTAAGAGATATACACTTCTCGTTCAGACTATTTGCCTTTTACTAGTAAAGAAATTTCTATTATCAGACTTAAAAAAATTGATCCTGGCATAATTGTCATAAAAAATCTTTCAAATAAATAATTCACGTAGATTACACCCGAGCCGATCTAAACACCGTTGAATGACATTTCATGTAATCCTTTCTTTTAGTTACTAAACAATTCATCATGCAGCCCTTTACTATTCATTTCTTACGCTAATAAAAACCATCTCAATTGCATTAGCTCAAGTAACCAAAATATCTCAATTGAAGTCGTTAATTACAATTGACTTACTTGAGAGAAGTAATCCACTATACCGATTGAAACTGCACTTTTATCACTTATGCCTTTACTGTTGTCAAATCCTTACACAGAAATTTGAGAAATTCCAATATTAAAATCACCACATTACCAAGATCAAATCAAAAGTATAGTCATGCTTGTCATGATTATCACGGGCTGAAGAGCGCACTTCGAACATAAGTCATAATTGACAAATTATGGAATAAAGATAACAAGAAAACCGAATAAAGAAATCCAAGATTGAGAAACCCAGAATAAAGAAATCCAAGATACGATACTATGCTAGAAAATAAAAAACCTAGCTCATAGGAAAATATAGAAGATCTCGAAAATTCCTCAAAGAAAAGAAGTCCAGAAGAAAACATCATTTAATCCCACTGGAATCAAATATAACAAGAACAATGTATCGTCCCATACATATATATCAAATGGAGCATTAAGTAGAAGAAATAGTATCATAATATCATACATATCCTCTCATCGATTCTTATCAGAAGAAATGTAATAAAATGCCTGAGGAAATACAGTAATACAAATTATAAACCAGTCGGACTACCAATGCATCCATCTAACACCAAGATTAGAAAACATTCCCATATAACAAGAATTTCATCAAAAGATCAACAGCCATAGAAATTTTTTCTGAGAACGGATAAATACATAGAATATCTCAGAAGAAACTGTTAAATTTGTCCAGCCGTAACTGTCACACTCAGATATTACACATTTCAAATATCATTTCCCACAACTAGTTTAGCCATCACAAATTTCATGTTAGACCTTTCACTAAAGAAGACCAGTTTTGAATAAATTTTGATTTACACTTTTCTCGGCCTTGTATCTGAGTAATTAAATTTACCAAAGTAAATTTATTCTTTAACTGGGACAGTGCATAGCTCCAATAATCTTTATATCAACCTAATACTTTTCTAACTCTAACTTTATTTACCAACTCATTCTCAGTCTCTAATCATGTTTATGATTATTCTATCACTGAACTCTTTGGTTTCTCAACTAGAAACTTATTCAGTACAAATCTCATGAAATTCCATTATAAGCTCCACTTCGGTAAGGGGGAGGGGTTGTAGGGCCTCTGACTCGACTTTCTCATACATATACATATAACACAATTTTCATCATCATAACAACATCATCAAAATCATATCATTCATTCAGGCAATGCATCATTAATGTTGGTTTACACAAATTTTCTAGTTATCCCATTTAGACAAGTATACTTATGCATGCATCCTATGTTTTCTGGATAGCTTGACTTATCCATTCATTTACTCAAACAAATCATACTCATGACATCATATAAGGGCTAAACAAACATAGATATTTGCATCACAATCGCAACTTTCATTTCATGCATCATCATATACATATCATAAACTTTTATTCATACTTTTCCGAATCGAGACTCATCATAATTGTAATTTTATTCAAATACCTTCGCATCAGATTGAACATGGTCAGTGCAGCTCGGTTGGAGAGTACCTCTATCTAAACAAGACGGTGCTCATACGCGTCGGGAGGCATCACACTATCACGGATCCGTGACATGTATAGCTAGACTCTTACACATGCTAGGTTAGTCTGAGAACCGACTAAACCATAGCTCTGATACTACCAAATGTAACTCCCCCGTACTGGAGACCATCACCGGAGTCGAGCACTAGGTGTTAACGGACTTAATTCATTAATTAAATAGCTCAAACAATTTATTTTTAAAATTTCTAGACAAGCTGGCTAACTGCGTCACAGTCACTCAAAAATTCATATCTCGAGTTATGAAACTCAAAATTAAGGTCTGTAAATTTTTCATGAAACTAGACTCATATATCTAACTAATGATTTTTTTCTAGAATTTTTGGTCAGGCCAATTAGTACAGTTTTTTAGTTAAAATCTCCCCTGTTTCAAGGTTTGGCTACTCTGACCCCAGTGCACTACGAATCAAATTTCTTTCTATACAGGAATCCAATGACTATTCCATTTGTTGCAATTAAAAATAGACTCAATAAGGAATTCATACATATAAATTTTGAGTCCTAATTATTTTTACACAAATTATGGTGTATTTCTAAATTTAGAATAGGGAATCCAAAAATTGCTTTGACCCTGTTTCACCAAAACATACATATCTCATAAAATACAACTCTTTTACCTATTTTGTTTCTTCCACATGAAAACAGATTCATTAAGATTCAATTTGATATTTTATTCATCATCTAATTCTATCTCTACTATTTTTAGAGATTTTTCAAATTCACGTCACTGCTGCTGTGTGATTCTGTTTTAAAGCCAATTTCACCATTTTATGGATTTCCATAGATTAGTTAGCACATAAAGCATACGTGTTATCAAATATAATCTCGATTAGCCACTCCAATAGCTAATCATTCTCAAACATTTCCATGCCATTCATGAGCTATATCATAAGATTATATACACAAAAGGATTATAATGCTATACATGCCATATTCCCAAAATATTCAAGCCACCATACCGAGATGGTCCGTTGATAGTGTGAGCGTGCCTCCGGCCGTCCTGATCTCCAAACCGGCTTGTCAAAACTACAAGGAATGGAAGGGAGGACGTAAGCATAAATGCTTAGTAAGTTCGCATGCAAATAACAAATAACTTAACAAAGCAATTATACCAACAAACATTAGCATAATATCACCAAAACATATATCACATTTCTATTCATCATTCATCGTCTTACTACATTGTTGTTGTCGTATCAAGTCTCAACCCGAGGGTTAAGTACATACCTGTCCAAAGTGCCCATTCCACAACACTTACCAATACGTCACTTGCATCTTGAGTATTCTTCCATTTCACTAGAATTTTACCCGCTGAACACATCGGAATATAAATCGGATACATGGAAAGTTTGCACTTAAGTGCCACATATGTAGCCAAGCTACCATGTAACCCACCCATAAGTGAACTCGGACTCAACTCAATGAGCTCGGGCGTTCGCATCCATAAGTGAACTCGGACTCAACTCAACGAGCTCGGATGCCTAGTTACATCTCACGAACTCGGACTCAACTCAATGAGTTCAGACGTTCGCATCCATAAGTGAACCCGGACTCAACTCAACTAGTTCGGATGCCCAAATATCCGAATCTATTCCTAAGGTTCGATGGGAATTTCCTCGTTCTTACTCCTTTACCATTCTTCTTGGAATACCAATGACGATACTTCGGTAGTCTTTCACATTTTTCACATAATTCATAAAATTTTTGCATGTTGTCCAACAATGACCACAAAGCATAGAATTGCATGATAACAATCATAATATCGTATAAATAGCATTAAATGATTTAAAATAACAGTTATATTACAATATTTACATATGAACTTACCTCGTATATGAAAATGGTCATTTTTACCATTTTGTCCACAACTTGGTATTTTGCCGATTTTAGCCCGAATTTCAATTTTCCTTACTCTATCATTTCAAATATAGCCTAATTAGGACTCATATTATTCAAATAAACCCAAAATCATATTTTGGAAAATTACAGTTTTGCCCCTAAACTTTCACATATTACACTTTTGCCCCAAATCTCGTAAATTAAACTTCATCTTATTTTCTTATGTTTTATGATATTCTGATCATTTTTCCCTTCTACAAAAACATCCAATTCTCACTCTAACATGTACTTATGAACATTAGGTATTTTTACCGATTATGTCATTTTAGTCGTTTTTACATAAAATAACTTAGCAAAAGTTGTTTAACACAATCTCAAGCTTCATATTCTACCATAAAACATCAAAATTCATGCATATCATTCATGGGTAAATTTTTAAATATAAACCCTAGCTCAAAATATTGGTAGAAACAGGTAAACTGAGCTACGAGCATTTCAAAAATGTAAAGAACATTAAAAACGGGCATAGAAATCACTTACAATCAAGGCTGAAAAGTGTTGAAACCCTAGCTATGGTGGAGAGAAAAATTTGGTAGAAACTTATGGAGAAGATGATCATTTTTGTGTTATTTTTCCCATTTCATTTCATTTAATATCAAAATGACCAAAATGCCCTTGCTTATTAAACTTTCAAAAATTCCATCCATGTCCAATTTTTGTCCATAAACTTAGAAATTGGTCAAATTTCTATTTAAGACCTCCTAATTAATATTTCAAAGCAATTTCATACTAGAAACTTCTAGAATGCAAGTTTTATAACTTATTCAGTTTAGTCCCTAACTTCAAATTAAGCACTTTATGCATAGAATTTCTTCACGAAATTTTCACACAATCATGAAATCATATCATAGACCTCAAAATAATCATAAAATAATTATTTCTATCTCAGATTTGTGGTCCCGAAACTACTATTCCAATTAGGCCCTAATTCGGGATATCACACTCCAAGGACCTTAAGATCTAAGACAAAAAAGGTGTTGAAAACCAAGTAGCTAATCATCTGTCGAGGTTGGAACAGGACGAGGTAACTCATTCACTTGTTCCTATCAATGAGAATTCTCTAGATGAGCATATCTTCGAGGTAATTCGAATTCATGAAATTACTTGGTTTGCTGATTATGTGAATTATTTAGCATGTGAAATAATACCTTCCAGAATAATATACCAACAAAGGAAGAAATTCCTTCATGATAGTAGTTATTCTTTCTGGGAGGATCCATTTTTGTTTAAACAATGTTCAGATAATATAATCAGGAACTGCACAGTTAGAAGCTAGATTGACAAGATCTTATACCACTTCCATTCATCTTTGAGTGGGGGTCAAGTGGTTCCTGTACTGTAGTGAAGATCTTACAAGCTGGATTTTTCTGGCCTACAGTGTTCAAGGATGTGAATGCATATGTGAGAAATTGTGATAGATGCCAGAGCACTGGAAACATATCAAGGAGGAATGAGATGCCCTTGACAAAAATTTTAAAAGTAGAACTATTTGATGTATGGGGCATTGATTTTTTAGGCTCGTTTCCTTTTTCTTATCGTAACATGTATATCTTAGTAACTGTGGATTACATATCCAAGTGGGTTGAAGCTGAGGCATATCCAACAAATGATGCTAAGGTTGAAACCTTGTTCAATTTAATAGACCCTTGATTTTTCATATTTTTATTTTTATTTTTAATAAATGGCATAGTTAGAAATTATTTTTCTTGAATTAGTACATTAAATTAATTTTGTCTAAGATTGGAACTTAAGCAGGACCATTTATGGCGCCTTTATCATTTCCTGGGAATTTAATTTGATGTAATTTTTCGAGAAGAAAATTTTCGAAGTAGCCCAAAAAGATTATTTTTTTATTTTCAATTTCAATTTAATTTGTTTATGTTTAATAAGAGGGTCAAATTGGCCCAAGTATTAATCAATTTATTTTGTTAAGATCAGTTTAATTCTTAAGTACAATTTGGGCTTAGGGCCCAGAATCGTAAGGAAGAGGAAATTACCCACCTATTGCCATCCAAGGGGTCCCTCAAAACACTAAATCTGCCACCACTTTTTCCTAAATTTAAAAATATTTCCTGAATTTTGACTACCTTTATTCTGCTATACAATGTAACTAATTGAACTAACTAATTTAGATAACAAATAATAGAATTTATCAAGCATCATTCAAAATTTGTATAATTCAAAGAATTTATTACACAGTATAATGCCTCATTCAACTAATTGTCAATCATACAATGTTCAAGTACTATGCATAATTAAAACAAAAAAGATAAAATGAACACACATACATAAAAAGAATTACCTAAACATGCAATTTTTCTATGAATGCTGCCCCTACACTTAAATTACACATTATCATCAATGTGTATTCCCCAAAGAAAGATAAAAAAGGTTATCACATTTCCCTGAATATCGTGACCGCTCATCAAGGCAAGCTAGGGTTGTTCACCTTCGCGTTTAAGCTTGACTATGTAATGTAATTCTTGAATGGGTGGCCTACAGAGAAAAACTATAACACCCTTAACCCGTAACCATTACCGGATTAAGGTTACAAAGTGCCACAACTAATAATTTAACAAACAAAGACTTTAAAACCATTCAACTACTAACTCGATAATTATAATTTAAAACATTTGTTAAGTGTGGCAAACCAACACAATATTAACTTAAATCGAGTTTTTAAGATGTAGACATAACTTCCAAACACAAAATAAATCAAAATTTTAGAATTGAAAATAGTTAATAAAAATTCGTAGGTGGTATCGATACTAGAATGATATCTAACTGAAAAACGATACCAAATTGCTATACTATTTTCAAAACCAAAACATGGGTATCGATAATTAATTTATGGTATCGATACTTTATATATGTGTATCGATACTTGATTAAAAATTGATACCATTTAAGCATTCTATTTTTCTAAAAACTTTTTCACAAAGCCAAGTATCAATACTAGATGACGAAGTATCAATACCTAAGTTTTAAATGGTAAAATCTCAAGTTTAAAAACTCAATATGTACCATACACACCTACCATCACACAACATAGTGCTTAACTATTTATAACCCTACAAGAACACATTCATTTACCACAAAACAAGTTAATTCAACCATCTTATAATATCTAACCAATATATCATTCAAAGGCACCTCAAACCAAGTTCACTCATTCATATGATCTAATCCAAATTTCACATAGCATTAACCATCTATTCATTTTTCATCCATCAAAATTTTTGGCCATAATAAAAACATGCATAAAAGCTTACCAAAATAAAACACCATTACCAAATTTTAACCTTAAAGATTCATCTAACCAAAAGCTATCTAATATTCACATTCAAGATTCACCATTCAACTAGATGTAACATCTCAACACAACATTTGATATATGAACAACAAAGGGCCTATATACATGCCACATCCCAAAACAAAAATACCAAAAGCTACCAAATGACTGGATAGTGTGAACCTTCAGTTGATCCGTCCGGTCAATCCGCAACTTTGATAACTACAAAATAACACATATAAAACTAGTAAGCTTAGGAAGCTTAGTAAGTTCATAACTTAAACCATCAAACTCAACTTACCTTAATTGATATCAAAGTATAAAGAGATAAATTTACAATTCCTGATAACCAAAAACACTTTTGTAATTCACATTAGTTATTGTTCACATAATAGTATAAATCATGGTAATCCTCTTCTCAAATAACCTGACAATTTCATAACATTTTTTCATCAATGTAAATATGCTCATATATATATATAAACAAATAATTCATTGAACCCTTGACCCTTTCTAATATCTTGAATATGCATTAACATTCAAAACTAAAAATCAACCATATTTTCCATTAACATTTAGCTTGATGAACTAAGAAACACGACTCAGACACACGGGTAACTACACCACACTAGAGGCATCAAAGATGCATAATAGGGGCATCTAAGTGCATACAGAGGCACGAATGTGCAAGTAGAGGCACCATAGTGAGAACAAAAGCACCAAAGTCTATACAGAGGCATTAAAGTGCAAATCTCGTACAAGTGCGCATACTAACCCTATTGGCATGCCAATTGTATCCTAATCAATTCCTATGTTCAACACGGCAACACACATAAGTCCATTACTTTAATACATTCTCTTCATACAGAAGCTCTTCATCATTTTCGTACATATACAATATCATTAATACGTTCTTCTATATATAAATATACAACTCCAAACCAATTTACTATCGTTTCCTTTCAATTTCATATAAATAACTAATGGAATTTCTCATACATTCAATAACTAATTAGAAACAAACAGTATATTCACAAGAATTTTATTTTATATAATAAATCATTATGAACTTACCTACAATTCAATTCTGGTTAGCACACAGGGACCATTTCATAATTTTCCCCTTTCCTCGGTTGTTATCATTTTGGCTTAGTTCTTGATTTATATAGTAACTAAATTTAATCTATTAAAATTCACATTCAATTTAAAGCATAAGACCCTTAACTTCTCATTAAATTACACATTTTTCCTAAACTTTTACATTCTTTACAATTTAGTCTTTAAACCTAAAATTAACAAAATTAACAAAACAAAACATACTAACTGAATTTTTACTCTATTATATTCAACCCTAATTTATTCTAATTTCACAAAAATACTCTATCAGTTTTAGTATTTAATCAACTTCATCATTTACTTAAAAGCTAACGAAAATTACTTTATAACTAATTTTAATCATCAACAAAAACTTCCATTTCATCATTTAACATCCAAAATAATAAGGATTCATCAATGGTGAAATCCACAATTCTTAGAGGTTTAGAAAATGAAGATATGAGTTAGCCAGACCTAGTTACAACGATCACAAAAATATAAAGATTACAATAAATAGAATTGAAATAAGCTTACATGCAAGAGGAATGTAGTAATCGAACTTAGAGCTCCAAAAGTGGTGAGTTCTCCGTTTAATTTTCGGTGGAAGAATATGAAAAATATGATAGCCATATTTTGTATTTTATTTTTCTTTCATCTAATTATATAATTACAAGTTTACCTTTAGTTATAACCTTATAATTTTAACAATTAGAATGCCCATAACTGTCCATCTTTCAACCTTATAGACTATTTATTTCATAAGTCCTCTTATATTTTGTAATTAAACTATCAATTCAATTCAATTCAATAATTACTAAGTTTTGTGTCTTCAACAATTTAGCCCTCTTATTAAATTAACTAACTAAACATTAAAATTTCTTCACCAAAACTTAATACGACTTTAATGTAACTCTATAATCATTAGTTAAATAATAAACATAACCTCTCATATTGGAATTGTGGTCCCAATACCAATGTTTCCAACACAATTCAAAAATGAGATATTACAAAAACACGTAAGCACAATATTCAAATATTAAAAATAAAAAAAAATAAAAAAAAATCCAAACCAAGTATGGAGCTTAAGGCTTGCAACTAAGTGAAATTGGAGTTTAAGGGTGAGTTTTAGGTTTTAAAAGGAATAAAACACACAGGTCGTGATACTCAAAAAGTGGTATCATGATATCGGGGTTGAGGTAGTGCAACCCTAAAGAAAAATTAGTTTTAGTTTCGCAATATCCACCCTTGGATGTTGTGATATCCTTACATGTTTTCGGACCAAAACTAAATTTGAAATTTTTTTTGGTGTCACGACACCTTGGAGTCGATATCACAAAACTAAAGGTTGTTTTGGCCTTCTATTGAATCCAACTGTGGTATCGCAACATTGACCCTAGGGTGTAAGAGGTTAGTTGTAATATTTGTAGCGTTATAGTGAAACACTGGAGTATTCCAAGGATCGAACCAAAGGAGATCGTGGATTGAACAATTTCTAAATAATGTGCGTGTAAAAATAAAGAGTCTAATCAGCTAAATGCAAAAATTTATATTACGAAAAATCATAAAATCAAGATAAATTAATCTACTTTACTATTTAGCTAGCAAGGACTAAATTGTAAAATGTGTAAAAATATGAAATTAATAATTAAATAACAAACTATGGTTGGTTGACATTGATATGGCTCTTTAATCCTCGCATTAGGGGTTGAAATCCCTTAAACTTCCAAAATGGCTCCATTTTACCTCTCAGTCTCCATTTTACCAAGTTAGAAATATTAATCTAGATTATCTCTCGATCTCATCAGTTAACCTGGGACTAATAAATTTGTGCCCAATAAGAACTCCTCTCGGTCTCACTTGCCAAATATTCCCTTAAGGACATCAATTCTACGTTTTTAAGTTCATTCAAATTAGTCCAATTATTACGATTTGGTCCCTCATCCAAAAATCAGCCTACCACATATCTATCAACCAAGCCCCTTTAAAAGTTTAGCTACTTATGCTGAAAATAAAACTAACAAACATGAAAGTGAAAAACAAGGAAGCCATTAAATCAAAGCTTAAGAAACAAATTGAAACTTGGGATTTTTATGCAAGAAAACTTTGAATGGCATGAAAAGGAAGACATTTAACAAGAAAATCTAAAGCAATAAACATAAAAAGAAAAAAAAAATTAATGGATCCAAAGTGCAAAATGTCTTACAACCTAGGTATAAGGATTAAAAGTGCAAATAAACCTATGCTACAATGATAACTAACTTAACTAACTGTCACATCCCAAAAATCGAGTTAGTAGAATCAGGTTTGTGAGTCGAGAGTGGTCACGCCCAGATTTTTAAGGTCCTTGTTGTCCGTTTGTTAATAAGTGAGTTACTGGCCTGATGCTTAAGGGTTAATGAGTTCATCCTTAAAACCTAAGTTTGAATCCCTTCCCTCACATCATTTTTATTTTGTACAAATTTTCTTCAAATTCTAGAGTTGTCGCTCTCCGTTTAATAAATTGTTATTGTTAGCTTTTGTACTAGAGTGAGTGTCTGGCCTAGTGGTTAAGTCGTGTAGCATCCCTTGAGACCCAAGTTCGAATCCCATTGCATTTTAAAAAAAAAATTTTTTTTGGCACACCCCTTTGCTACCCAAATAGGTTTCAACCCAAATATTCTTTCCTCCCTTTTCTTCCTCATTCCTTCCTTATTTTCTCCTCTTTTTATTCCCTTATGCCTCTTCCTTTCCTTTCTATTCCCTTGTTTACTCTCCTATCATTTATTTCCTTTAACTAGTGTATGATCACCAAGAAAACTATCAACATTCCATTTTTCCCTTTCTTTTCATATTTTCTCTCATCTCTCCCTTTTCTCTTCTCCATCACAATGTGGCACCAGTCTGACCAGCAATTGCCACTGTTTGTACCACCGAGAACCACTCTTGCATCGCCTGTAATATCTCATTTTTAATGGTAACCGAATAGTGGTTTTGGGACCAAAAATTCTAATAAGTGAAGTCTTATTTTATGGTTTAGTCAATATTTATATAGTTACATTAGGGTCGTATTAAATTTTGGTGAATAAATTTTAATGTTTACTTAGTTAATTTGAGAAAATGGACTAAATATCAAAAAGATGAAAAATCTAGTTATAATTGAATTATAGGAAATAAGTGGTTTAATTAACATAGGAGGGAGGACTTATGTGGTAATTAGACCTTAGTAAGGTCAAATGGATGGTTTTGCATGTTGAATTAATTAATTGTATGTTAAAATAAAAAGGGGTATAATTATAAATTAATAATAAAAGTAAAGTAAAATAATAACAAAATAAACTTTGTCATCTTCCACAAGTGAAAAATAAAAAATTAGGGTGAAAGAACACCATTTTTATCAAGCTAGGTTATACCATTCCCATTGCTTGCATGTAAGCTCATTCTAGTTACGTTTCTTGTAATTTTTATGTTTTTGAGATCATTACAACTAAGTTCTATTAAATCGAACCTTCATTTTTCAAATTTTTAAATATTTTAGATATTGCCATTGATGAACCCTTGTTATTTTGGATGTTAATTGATGGAGTTGAAGTGTTAGTTGTTTATTTTGATTAGTTTACTAATTGATATCTTTAATAGTTTTAGCAAATTGATTAAATATTTAAATTTCATGGAAATCTAGTAATTGATGGTGGACTACCCTAGCTTAGAATGATATTCAGTTAGCTTTGGAAAGTTGTAAAAATTTGTTAATTTGGAAATTTTTGGTATAGGGACTAAATTATAAAAAATGTAAAAGTTTAGGGAAAATGTGTAATTAATGAAAAGTTAAGGGTCATATGCATTGAATGAAATGTGAAATGTGTATGAGATTAATAAATTGTATTTAATTATTATATAGATCAAGAATTGAATCAAAAAGACAATAATCGAGGAAAGGAGAAAATTACTGAATAATACGTGTGCGTTAACCGAAATTGAACCTTAGGTAAATTCAAAGTATTTAAATACATAAATGAAATTTACATGTGTTTATATTTTTTTTCTCTATTTAATTTATTTATATATGTATATATATGTGAGATTTATTTCGATACCCCTGAATGCACATACGTGCCCCTGTTTGTACTTTGGTACCCCTAAATGCACATACATGCCCCTTTTTGTACTTCGGTACCTCTGAAAGAATATAAAGTCTCAACAGTTCACCATCTAAGTTCTTGAAACTTTGAGTAATTACTTAATATGTGAACCGAGTTTAATTATATTTAGAGTAAATGTTATACTATGTCCTTACTAAGCTAAGTAAGCTTACAGGTTTTTGTGGGTTGTTTTGTAGATAATCGTTGCTAACTTTTTGGAAGGATTAACCAACCAGCTCACGCTATCCATCTAAGTTGGTAGTTCTTGTATCTATTATGGGTAATGGCATGTATATATAGATGAATATATGTAACACCCCGAACCCGAGACCATCGCCGGTGTCGGACACGAGGGGTTAACAAGCCAAGTCCACATGTTTTGTCCACCAATTTGACATTTCCAGTCAGGCTGGAAAACTGCGTCACCGTCGCCTTAAAAATCATATCTCGAGTTTCAAAACTCGGAAACTGGTTTCGTAAATTTTCCCTGAATTTCGACTCATATATCCATCCATGGATTTATTTCTAGAATTTTTGGTCAGGCCAATTGGTACAGTTTATTAGTTAAATTAACCCATGTTACAGGGCTCGACTGCTTTGATCTTCGCGCGGTATAACTTGAATATCTATCTGTACAGGGATTTAATACTGGTGCCGCTAGTTTCTAATGAAACTAGACTCAAAATGGAATCTGTAAATATAAGGCATATCTCCTAATTATTTCTGGATAATTTATAGTAAATTTTTAAAGTTGCGACAGGGGACCCAGAAACCGTTCTGGCCCTGTCTCACAATAGCTTTAATATCTCTTAACATGTAACTCCTATGACCATTTCGTTTCTTCCATATGAAAATAGACTCATCAAGGCCCATTTACATAGCTTATTCACTATTTAATACCATTCCTACAAATTTTGGTGATTTTTCACATTCACGTCACTGCAGCTGGCAGCATCTGTTTTTAAGGTAGGTCTTACCTATTTTGTAGTCTCCATGAACCAACTAGTCTTGCCATACATAAGTTCATATATGATCATTTTAACCATACCAATGGCTGATCATGTGACCAACATTCCCATTTCCAATCCATAATCACATCATGACACCATATATATATATATACAAACCGCAAATAGTCTAAGTTCGTACTTCACTTTTACGAGCCATTTTCGCATGGTCGTACACATATACATCACAACATATTTAAACCAACAAGGGGTAGACCTATACATGCCATTCAAAGTTCAACCAAAAATTTATACCAAAATAGAGGCGTTGATAGTGTGGATGACTTCGACTTTATTGATCCCGAATCCGATTGCTATCGAGCAAAATCTATAAAACGGAGAGCCAAAGCAACGGGGTAAGCATTTTTTTATGCTTAGTAAGTCTCAAGGAATATAATCAGCTTTAATTAAAGCAATACATTCACATAATCATTCTTACTTCACACTTCATCATTATATACTTTCACAAAGTATCGATCAATTCAATAGCTGAAATTCGTTAGTCGATTGAGCGAATGTTGCTCAAACATGTCGACTTTCCAATGCACATATAAACGTACCTTATTCTTTGGGCTTTTCGAGCGTACTAATTGAATTTATTACAGCAACCAACACTCACCTCCAGCCCAAGATTCTTCGGAATATAACTGGATATAACCACGTGCACAAATGCCTTCGGGTCTTAGCCCGGATGTAGCCACTAGCACAATTGCCTTGGTCTTAACCGGATATAATTTCCAGCATAATTGTCTTGAGGCTTAGCCGGATATCATTCAATTTCTCATGCACACATACATCAATAATCATTGGACATACATATTTCATTTTTAGTTACTAAGGCTCAAACACAATTATAATTACTAGCATGATCGCCTTGGGACTTAGCCGGGTATCATTCAATACTCATACACACATAAATCAATAATCAATACATCCATATTTCATTCCACATAATTCAAGTAAGGTCACTTCTTGAGGACTTACCTCGGATGTTGTCGAACGGCTTTTACGGCTATTCGATCACTTTTTCCTTTCCCTTGTCCAATTGTGGCCCTCTAAGCTCTTGAGCTAATTCAAACAAATTCAATTTATTAAAACCTCATTGTGCTAGCTTATGGCCGAATATGACAAGGAGTTTAAATGGTCATATGGCCACCCTTTAGCTTGAATACACAATGGTCATGCACATTTTATACTACATCAAGCAATTCAATACAATTCGTTCGGGCATCAAGGAAAAGCTAAGGCCTTCAATAGGCTACCTAAGGCCGAATATACATGTCCATGTTGAGGCCAATTATGCACTTAATACCACACAAAAACAGCATGCATTTTACTAGTTAATGCTTTGCATATTGTAGCTCAAAACTTATAATATAGCATCAAGCACTCATATGTGTGCTAGGCCGAATGTGCTTGCAATTTCACAATCATTCTTCAACATCTTCTTCTTTAAACAAACATATTCATCACTTAGTTCATAACCAAAACATCATGTGCAAACATATATATACATATATGAGCATGGCCGAATTTCAAGGTGTCCATAGCCATCCAAAACACAAATTTTAACTAACATGCAAGAAGCATGAACCATGCTCATGAATGCATCATGGCGAATATGACAATCATGCCCTTTTCAACTTCAATCAAGGTTAAACAAAAGAAAACTCAAAGTCTTACTCAAGATGGCTACAAAGAAATCTCAAGAGTAGACAATCCATCATTGCATGCATCATCATCAAGCTTCACACTTAGCATGCAATGGCTTTATCACCATAACAACTTTGGCCAAATATCATTTCTATGGCATAACAAAGATTTGAGCCATGGCTAACATGCACATCAAGTTAGCAACCAAAACATGCATGAAACTCCTAACACAACCTCATACATACCTTAATCTTGATGCAAACTTAGCCAAATCTCCTTCTAAATCTCTTCCAAACCAAGCATGAAGCAAAAATCCTCCCCCTTTTTCCTTAGTATTTTCGGCCAAGAAGTGAAAATGGATGAACAAAATTTTTTCTTTTCTTTCCTTAGGACATTCGGCCAAGAGCTATGGTGAAAGATGAACACTTTTTTTTTCTTTTTTTTTTTCCATACTCTTATTTTATTATTTCTAACATGCACCACTAGCAAAACATGTTTAAGACATGTTTTCTTTTGCCCATATTCATCACCATGGCCGGCCACTTCTTCTTTTTGGGTAAATTGACATGCAAAACCATTCTTTTGCATGCATGTACTATTAGACCTTTGAAGATTGGCCTATCACCTTTCAACCATGTTTCAAATAAGTCCATCTAAATAAATTCACATAAAAATGGTTAAATTAATGTATGCAACTTTCACACATGCATTTGCTAACATCATAAACATAGAATATAACTTCTAATTACTTATAAGACTCGGTTTAATGGTCCCGACACCACTTCCCGACTAGGGTCAAATTAGGGACGTCACAACTCTCCCCCACTTAAGAAATTTTCGTCCCCGAAAATCTTACCGGTAAATAGGTTTGGATATTGCTCTTTCATAGAGTTCTCGGTCTCCCAAGTAGCTTCTTCTATCCCGTGCTTGAGCCATAACACTTTCATTAGCGGAACCCGCTTATTTCGCAACTCTTTCACTTCCCGTGATAGGATACGAATCGGTTCTTCCTCATAACTCATATTAGCTTGAATTTCAATTCCTGATGGACTAATCACGTGCGATGGATCGGATCTATAGCGTCGAAGCATCGAAACATGAAAGACATCGTGAACCTTTTCGAGTTCGGGGCAAAATCAAACGATATGCCACTGGACCGACTCGCTTCGGATATCTCATATGGCCCAATGAACCTCGGGCTCAACTTGCCCTTACTACCGAATCGAGTATCTTTTTCCAAGCGATACCTTGAGAAACACTTTATCACCCACGATACTCGATATCCTTACGCTTGATCCGCGTCGACTTGACGATCGGAGGCCATCTTCGACTTTCACGGATTACTTTCACTTTCATTCGGCATCTCTAATCAAATCCACCCGAAAATCTTGCTTTCACCAAGCTCACCAAAACAATGGTGTACGACATTTACGACCGTACAAAGCCTCGTAGGGTGCCATCTTAATACTTGATTGAAAGTTTGTTGTTGTAAGCGAATTCAATCAACGGCAAATACCGTTCCCATGAACCACTAAACTCGAGGACGCAACATCTCAACATATCCTCAAGTATCTAAATTACCCGTTCGGATTGACCATCGGTTTGGGGTGAAAGGCGGTCTTGAAATGCAACTTGGTACCCAAAGCTTCTTGCAACTTTTTCCAAAATCGCAAGGTAAATCTCGGATCTCTATCCGACACGATGGAAATAGGCACCCGTGTAATCTCACAATCGAGAAACGTACAATTCGGCTAATTTGTCCATTGAAAAATCCGTGCGTCGGGGGACAAAGTGGGCGACTTAGTCAATCTATCTACCACGACCCAAACCGCATCCTTCTTACTTGCGACAATGGCGGTCCGGATACAAAGTCCATTGTGACTCGATCCCATTTCCACTCGGGTATCGTGATTGGTGAAGTAATCTCAAGGCACTGATGTTCCGCTTTCACTTGTTGACATATTAAACATCTCGAAACAAAGTCGGAGATGTCTCGCTTCATACCATGCCACTAAAACCGACGCTTCAAATCATTGTACATCTTCATACTCCCTGGGTGGATTGCCAATCGGTTACAATGGGCTTCATTCAGAATTATCGAAATGAGTTCCGAATTCTTTGGAACACACAGACGACCTTTGAACCTCAAACAATCGTCATCATCGATTTGAAATTCCGAGTCCTTGTTCGGAACACACTCGGCCGTTTTGCGACCAACTCGTCGTCGACTTTACGAGCTTCTCGAATTTGATGTATCAACGTGGTTTGGCTTTCAATTCAGCTACTAACACACTATCGGATCGAATGCACAAGTGCACGTTCATCGCTCGTAAAGCGAATAATGATTTACGACTCAAGGCATCTGCAACCACATTCGCCTTTCCGGGTGATAGTCAATGATCACTCATAATCCTTTAACAGCTCGAGCCAACGTCTTTGTCGTGATTTAAGTCTCTTTGGGTCATCAAATATTTGAGACTTTTGTGATCCGAGTACACATGGCACCTTTCACCAAATAAGTAATGTCGCCAAATCTTTAAGGCGAACACGATGGCGCCAACTCGAGATCATGGGTCGGATAATTTTTCTCATGTGGCTTTAATTGCCTCGATGCATAGGCCACAACTCGACCTTCTTGCATCAATACGCAACCTAACCCAAGGAGGAGGCGTCGCTATAGATGACAAACTCTTTCTTGGGACTCGGGTTGCACTAGAATTGGGGCTTCGGTCAAATAAGTTTTCGATTGATCGAAACTTTTTGGCATTTCTCCGTCCATTCGAACTTAACATCCTTTTGGAGTAAGCCGTCATCGGCGTGGCTATCGTTGAAAGCCTTTACAAATTGTCGGTAATAACCAAGCAAGCCCCAAAAACTCGAACCTCGATAATATTTCTGAGGCTTCCAATTAAGTATGGCTGAAATTTTATTCGGTCGACTCGAATACGATGCAAATACCACATGACCCAAGAAGCTAACCTCTCTAACCGAATTCACACTTGTTGAACTTAGCATATAATTGCTTATCCGTAAAATTTGCAGCACTAACCGCGGTGTTCAAGATGTTCGGTCTCATCTCTTGAATAGACCAAGATGTCATCAATGAACACGACTACGAATCGATCCAAATATGGTCGAAGATCCGATTCATTAAATCCATAAATACCGCGAGGGCATTAGTGAGCCCAAGCGGCATCACTAGGAACTCATAGTGACCATATCTCGTTCTGAAGGCAGTCTTGGGTACGTCCGAATCTCGGATTCGCAATTGATAATAGCCCGATCTCAAATCTATTTTCGAGAACACTGAGGCTCCCTTTAGTTGATCGAACAAGTCATTGATACGTGGCAACGGATATTTGTTCTTTATTGTCGCTTTATTAAGCTGACAATAGTCGATGCACAGCCGCATGGTTCCATCCTTCTTTTTCACGAACAACACTGGCACACCCCAAGGCGAACAACTCGGGCGAGCAAAACCTCTATCCACCAATTCTTGCAATCGAGCTTTCAACTCTTTAATTACATTTGGTGCCATACGATACGGAGCTATCGAAATTGGAGTGGTACCGGTACCAATTCGATGCCAAATTCTATTTCCGAACAGTGGTAAACCCGCAATTCTTCGTGGAAAACATCCGGTATTCACAAACCACCGACCGATTCGGGTTTCTTTTACGATTCCTTGTCATCGAAAGCACGTCGCAAGGTACGCTTCGCACCTTTTCTTACATATTTTCGGGCCAACATTGCGATATTACGGTGGCAACCCCTTTAAGTCCGTAGACTCAACCCGAATTATCTCATTATTCGCGCACCTCAAATCGATAGTCTTGCTTTTGCGCTTTACAACCGCATCGTGCATGGTCAACTAATCCAAACCAAGAATAACGTCGAATTCATCGAGCGGCAAAAGCATCAAGTCCGGGAAAACAAGAACCTCGGAACACTAGGGGACTTTTCTTGCACACTTTGTTGACAAGCACGTAATGACCCAAGGGTTTGACACCCGAATTACAAACTCGATAGACTCAATAGGCAAAGTCTTACTGGATGCTAAGGTTTCACATATATAAGAATGAGTAGAACCAAGGTCAATCAAAGCAATCACATTAGTATTAAAAAGAGTGAAAGTACCGGTAATGACATCTGGAGAGCCAGCATCCTCACGTGCGCGTATGGCATAAGTCCTTGCAGAGCACGAGCATCGATCGATGGTAGCATCTCTAGATCCTCTCGACCGCCATGACATTGCCCATATTTCTAGGTGGCCTACCTCGGCGATGGTAGCACCGGGTTTCCACTCTGACTTACATTCTGTTCAAGCATCCTCGGGCAATCCTTCATAAAGTGGTCGGTCGATCCACACTTATAGCAAGAGCGATCACGAAACCAACAGCTCCCCGAATGCCATTTGCCACAATGTGGACACTCCGCCCTCTCTCGGCGATCATTTCCTCCACTGGCGATCTAAGTGACTCGTGTGGTCACAGGGGGTCGATCGCGTCCTCGTCTAGAAAAGCCCGAAACGCCTCTAGACCGGCTCACATCATCTCGAAATCTCTTCGATGCTTGTTGAAGAGACTTTCCCGAGGACCTCTTTCGGAATTCTCCAGTTCCCACATCAGCTTTTTGTTTCTCCTTTCTAAGCTCTTCGACTTTACAAGCTCGCTCAACAAGTACTACGAACTCTCGTATCTCGAGAATGCCAACAAACATCCTTATATCATCATTCAGCCCATCCTCGAAGCGTTTACACATAATGGCTTCGGACGAAATGCATTCTCGCGCATACCGGCTAAGCCTCACAAATTTTCGTTCGTAGTCGATGGCGACATAGAACCTTGGTTAAGATCAAGGAATTCCCTTCGCTTTTGGTCGATGAATCTCTGACTAATATACTTTTTTCGGAACTCGGTTTGAAAGAATTCCCAAGTCACTTGCTCTCTAGGCACCACAGAAGTCAGAGTACTCCACCAATAGTAGGCGGACTCGCGTAGCAAGGAGATGGTACACTTTAAGCACTCATCGGGTGTACAGGATAGCTCATCGAGCACCGGATAGTGTTATCCAACCAAAATTCAGCCGCTCGGCATCATCATCATCCGTAGCCTTAAATTCAGTGGCCCCATGTTTTCGAATCCTATCGATTGGGGCTTACTTGACCTAATTTGGTAAGTCACCGGAGGTATTGTAGGTCTTGGGGTTGCATTTGTCGGGAATGGAGGTGTGGAACAGTAGTGTTAGTTCGAATGTATTGATTAAACCATTCGTTCATCACACTATAAAAGGCTTGCCTAGCCTCATCATTCGGATTGCTGGCCATAGGTTGAGAGTCTGCTTTGCTGTCCCTTGCGCGGGCAGCGCCACACTCTCCACATCATCAGCTATTGCTCGGTGGGATCGGGATCCATTGCTATAAACAAACACAAAGTCAAATTGTCGAAATCACCACACTATCGATTCATCATTTAATGGCATGTATAGCTAGACCCCAAACACATCACGGTAGTCCTAGAATCGACTAAACCGTGGCTCGATACCAATAAAATTGTAACACCGAACCCGAGACCATCGCCGTTATCGGACACGAGGGTTAACAAGCCAAGTCCACATGTTTTGTCCACCAATTTGACATTTCCAGTCAGGCTGGAAAACTGCGTCACCGTCGCCTTAAAAATCATATCTCGAGTTTCAAAACTCGGAAACTGGTTTCGTAAATTTTCCCTGAATTTAGACTCATATATCCATCCATGGATTTATTTCTAGAATTTTTGGTCAGGCCAATTGGTACAGTTTATTAGTTAAAGTCACCCATGTTACAGGGCTCGACTGCTTTGACCTTCGCGTGGTATAACTTGAATATCTCTCTGTACAGGGCTTTAATACTGGTGCCGCTAGTTTCTAATGAAACTAGACTCAAAATGGAATCTGTACATATAAGGCATGACTCCTAATTCTTTCTGGATAATTTATAGTAAATTTTTAAAGTTGCAACAGGGGACCCAGAAACCGTTCTGGCCCTGTCTCACAATAGCTTTAATATCTCTTAACATGTAACTCCTATGACCATTTCGTTTCTTCCATATGAAAATAGACTCATCAAGGCTCATTTACATAGCTTATTCACTATTTAATACCATTCCTACAAATTTTGGTGATTTTTCACATTCACGTCACTGCAGCTGGCAGCATCTGTTTTTAAGGTAGGTCTTACCTATTTTGTAGTCTCCATGAACCAACTAGTCTTGCCATACATAAGTTCATATATGATCATTTTAACCATACCAATGGCTGATCATGTGACCAACATTCCCATTTCCAATCCATAATCACATCATGACACCATATATATATATATACAAACCGCAAATAGTCTAAGTTCGTACTTCACTTTTACGAGCCATTTTCGCATGGCCGTACACATATACATCACAGCATATTTAAACCAACAAGGGGTAGACCTATACATGCCATTTCAAAGTTCAACCAAAAATTTATACCAAAATAGAGGCGTTGATAGTGTGGATGACTTCGACTTTATTGATCCCGAATCCGATTGCTATCGAGCAAAATCTATAAAACGGAGAGCCAAAGCAACGGGGTAAGCATTTTTTTATGCTTAGTAAGTCTCAAGGAATATAATCAGCTTTAATTAAAGCAATACATTCACATAATCATTCTTACTTCACACTTCATCATTATATACTTTCACAAAGTATCGATCAATTCAATAGCTGAAATTGTTAGTCGATTGAGCGAATGTTGCTCAAACATGTCGACTTTCCAATGCACATATAAACGTACCTTATTCTTTGGGCTTTTCGAGCGTACTAATTGAATTTATTACAGCAACCAACACTCACCTCCAGCCCAAGATTCTTGAATATAACCGGATATAACCACGTGCACAAATGCCTTGGTCTTAGCCGGATAGAATGACTTCATACGAATGCCTTGGTCTTAGCCCGGATGTAGCCACTAGCACAATTGCCTTGGTCTTAACCGGATATAATTTCAGCATAATTGTCTTTGGGGCTTAGCCGGATATCATTCAATTTCTCATGCACACATACATCAATAATCATTGGACATACATATTTCATTTTCGTTACTAAGGCTCAAACACAATTATAATTACTAGCATGATCGCCTTCGAGACTTAGCCCGGGTATCATTCGAATACTCATACACACATAAATCAATAATCAATACATCCATATTTCATTCCACATAATTCAAGTAAGGTCACTTCTTGAGGACTTACCTCGGATGTTGTCGAGCGGCTTTTACGGCTATTCGATCACTTTTCCTTTCCCTTGTCCAATTGTGGCCCTCTAAGCTCTTGAGCTAATTCAAACAAATTCAATTTATTAAAACCTCATTGTGCTAGCTTATGGCGAATATGACAAGGAGTTTAAATGGTCATATGGCCACCCTTTAGCTTGAATACACAATGGTCATGCACATTTTATACTACATCAAGCAATTCAATACAATTAGTTCGGGCATCAAGGAAAAGCTAAGGCCTTCAATAGGCTACCTAAGGCCGAATATACATGTCCATGTTGAGGCCAATTATGCACTTAATACCACACAAAACAGCATGCATTTTACTAGTTAATGCTTTGCATATTGTAGCTCAAAACTTATAATATAGCATCAAGCACTCATATGTGTGCTAGGCCGAATGTGCTTGCAATTTCACAATCATTCTTCAACATCTTCTTCTTTAAACAAACATATTCATCACTTAGTTCATAACCAAAACATCATGTGCAAACATATATATACATATATGAGCATGGCGAATTTCAAGGTGTCCATAGCCATCCAAAACACAAATTTTAACTAACATGCAAGAAGCATGAACCATGCTCATGAATGCATCATGGCGAATATGACAATCATGCCCTTTTCAACTTCAATCAAGGTTAAACAAAAGAAAACTCAAAGTCTTACTCAAGATGGCTACAAAGAAATCTCAAGAGTAGACAATCCATCATTGCATGCATCATCATCAAGCTTCACACTTAGCATGCAATGGCTTTATCACCATAACAACTTTGGCCAAATATCATTTCTATGGCATAACAAAGATTTGAACCATGGCTAACATGCACATCAAGTTAGCAACCAAAACATGCATGAAACTCCTAACACAACCTCATACATACCTTAATCTTGATGCAAACTTAGCCAAATCTCCTTCTAAATCTCTTCCAAACCAAGCATGAAGCAAAAATCCTCCCCCTTTTTCCTTAGTATTTTCGGCCAAGAAGTGAAAATGGATGAACAAAATTTTTTCTTTTCTTTCCTTAGGACATTCGACCAAGAGCTATGGTGAAAGATGAACACTTTTTTTTCTTTTTTTTTCCATACTCTTATTTTATTATTTCTAACATGCACCACTAGCAAAACATGTTTAAGACATGTTTTCTTTTGCCCATATTCATCACCATGGCGGCCACTTCTTCTCTTTGGGTAAATTGACATGCAAAACCATTCTTTTGCATGCATGTACTATTAGACCTTTGAAGATTGGCCTATCACCTTTCAACCATGTTTCAAATAAGTCCATCTAAATAAATTCACATAGAAATGGTTAAATTAATGTATGCAACTTTCACACATGCATTTGCTAACATCATAAACATAGAATATAACTTCTAATTACTTATAAGACTCGGTTTAATGGTCCCGACACCACTTCCCGACTAGGGTCAAATTAGGGACGTCACAATATATGTGTTTTATGAATGTTGATAGATGTAGTTAATAAGTGAGATTTGTGGTTATCGTAGAGTTTATTTTGTAATGATGGAACAAGTACATATATATAATGCATAGATGAATAGCTTGATGTGTAGTTGTTGAATGATGTTGTTTGTAATCGTGGTGTGATGCTTTATTTTGTAATGAAATAAATGTATAGAGAAGTATTTTGATTATTTTTGAGACTATGTTTTAGTAAGTTAGCCTATCTAAATATTTTGGCATATGTTTAGCTTAAAGTTTTGTTGTTTAAATATCTAAATACTAGTTCAAGTATAGTAAAGTTTGGTGTGAACGTGATGCTTTGTTTAAATATCTAAATGCTTGATGCTTTGTTTATATATTGGATAATATAAAATGTGGTACCAACAATCATATATTGGTTAGGTGCATAAGATGGTTTTTTGGCACTTTTTGAGCATGTTAAATTGTGCTTTAAATAGGTTAAATGGCTAGTAATTAGGTTGCTTAGTGTCCAAGCAAGCATGATTTGGTAAACTTGATGTTTAAGGTTCATTTTAGTGTACATGGCCGTGTTCCACACACGGTTTGAGACATTGCCGACAACATGGCCGTGTCTATTAAGTCAGTGAGTCACACAATCTGTGACATGTTCGTGTATTTTTAGTCAGTGAGTTACGCGGCCTATGATAGTATTGTGTGATCTAAGTTAGTGAGTTACACGGGTTGGAACATGGCTGTGTGTCCCAACTTCAATTGTCTACATGGTCTGGACTATGTCACACGGCTTGGACACAAGGCCGTGTGACCCCTACATCTCAATTTTTCATGTTTTTCTCAAAATTTTAGATTTGTTTCAATTTGATCCCTAAATATTTCTAAGGTAATTTTAAGGCCTCATAAACCTGAATAAAGGCCCATGTGTATATTTATTCTATAATATGATATATGTTTATAAATTAATTGAATACTTGCTATAGAATTAAGATAAATTGTTTGTTTGGTCTTTAACACTCAGATCCTTAATCCAATAACGGATACGAGATATGGGTGTTACATTGCCGCCCTTTTTTGTCACACCCCAAAATCAGGCCTAGAAGTTTTGAGGGTATTTTAGGAATTTTAGCCTATATGTGCTCGAAATATTGTTAGTTTGGTAACCGATAATGTTTTCGAGAAAGGCTATTAGGATATTAAGTAAATTTTTGAAAATGAGTATTAAAACTTTTAATTCTGGAAATATGACTATTTTGTAAAAGAGTAAAAATTTGGGGCATTTATGTTGCAATTTAGCCAATTTTTGAAATTGGACATTTAAACCCCCTATTCTCAATTTTGTTTCACGATAGATTTTTCCCTATTTCCCTACTTTCCATTCCTTGCTCTCCATTGGTATTTCATTTGATTTCTGGTTTTCAAACGATACTATTTTGATTCCCCTCATTTTCAAAGTATTAAACCTCCTTAATCTTGAAGAAAACACCAAAAAATCTCATCAATTTCATCAATTTCATCATTTTCCTCAAGTGTGGATTTTTTTAGATTTGCGTCAAATCTCTGTTTTTCTCTTGTCAAAGGTAATCGTTTGTCTTTCCATTGGTTTTAAATGATATCTAGTCTCTTAAACTGAATTCTTAGCAACTAAAACACATGTTTATATAAAAGTCGAAAATAGATCGTTAATGCTGAATTTCTTGGGTTTTAATGAATCTTTGTTATAATGGCCAAAACTTGTCGAAAAATGTTAATACCTTAAAACGTGTAATTTTGTGTGGTTTAAAGGTTGGGGTTTAGTCGTAGATAAATATGTGGATGAATGGAACTTTTTTCATATGAAAAGGTTAAATGTAGATCAAGATATTTGCGTTTTAAGTCTGTCATGCTAAAAGATTTGATTACATGAGAAGGTAGCTTAGGCTTGTGTTTTGGTTGGTTTAAATTGGTCCTTGGCTTTCATTTAACTGTGTGTATTGTGTGATTGTTATGTGTGAAGCCTCAGATTCATTAGATCCTTCCACGACTTAGAAGAAGAGATAGTTTGAGCTCTCAATTTTTAGTGAAAGTTGATATTCGGTGAGTGTTTTGGGATTGTTACTCGTAGATAATTCATTATGTAATTGGGAATTTAGAAGTAGCCTAAACCCTACATTAAATTTCAACTATAAGTATTCTCATATTTATGATTAAATTTGAAATATGTTTGCTTTTGAAATTGTGAAATCATGAACATATATGAGATGCTATGATATATGCTATAGGCTTATGATGATTGTTGTGAAAGTGAAAATAAGGGTATGTTATTCATGCCATGTTACAGTAAATACGTGAATATGTTTTCATGCCATATAAATGAGATTATATTGTGCTACCAATGTGAATATGCAATGAATATGCACAAAAAATCGATAAGTAAATATGTGATAATAAATTGGATATTTTGGCCTTAGGACCTTATGAGACTGTTAGATATGGTTGGCATGCCATAGGATTGTGAGTACTCACCTTTATGTTGTGATATATGGGGCGTTGAAGCCCAAAGATAGTTTTGAATAAATAAGGGAATGTGAGCTAAGCTCCATTGGTAGGGATATGTATGTGTGGTGTGTTAGAGAGTGTTAACTACACGCTTCACTTATGGGACATGTTCGACTCCTTGAGTTATTATGGTGTGATGGAGATCCGCGTATTAGATGTGTGGTGATAGAGTTCACTTTATGTATCATAATTTAAAAATCCAAATTATCATAAAAATGACTAAATATGATTAAATGTTATTGATGTATGCAGAAATATATGCTTAGATATTCATGTGACTAATGTGTCAATGAATTCAATAAAGATGATTAATGTGTAAAATATGTCATAAGAGTAAAAGATGATATGAAAATGATGTATGTTTGTTTCATTGATGCATGATGACTTGTTTATGTAGTGATTTTTTTGATCATTCACTAAGTTTATTAAGCTTACCCGCTTCTTAAATATTGTAGATACATTGTGTCAGTGTAAGCGGTATGTCTCGAGGGGTGATCCAAGCTGATTATTTAGCTTCTATTAGTAGGTGTTATATAATTATTTATGTTTTGGGAATAAAAGTAATGTGATAGTCCAATGTGGTAGATTTTATATCAATTTTGCTAAGACATTTTTGGGTTATTCGTATGATATTTGTGTTAAGAAGTCTATCGACTTAAATATGATGTTTAGATTGTTGTTTTGGAAATTTGGATGTTTATTTAACTAGGTGAATGAAGCATGTTATATGGGGATGAACATAAATGGTTTATTTTCTAATTCATGCTAGTATCTGGTAGTTTGGAGTAGACGTATCGATATGTGAGTTTTAAAAACAATACCTGTGTAATTTAGAAAGTGTAGGGAGTCAGATTATAAAGTTGGAATCAATACTTTGGCCTGAGTATCGATACTCAGGGTAATTTTATAGTTACTAAAGTACTGATAATTTTCAACGCTTTGATATTTGGTGAGAAACAAAACGCTAGTTTGGTATCGATTTTCCAGGTGGTATTGATACCACATAAAGGAAATATTGATACCTTAGAGGCAGTATTGATATCTATGTAATAGTTTTGGAAATTTTGCAATTTGGCCCATTTGTAGGTTTGATTGATATTTTTAATACCCTTAGTGTATGTATGGCATGTTTTAACGATAAGAAATGGTTGAACGGCTATAATTCATACGTATGATTGAATAAAGATGACGATTTACTTGTGAAACTGTTTGCTAAGTAAATAATGCATGATGGTGGTGTAGAGTGCTAGTATTTGGGCTCGACGACTGGGCTGAGTATGGGGTGTTACATCTCTTTTCCTTTCTTTTCCACCATTACAGCACCACCGTGTTGTCATTTTACCACCGCCACATTGCCACCACTGATCTTCTTGTTTTCTCCTCCCCTTTACTTTTCTTTTGGCTGTAATTGAATACCCTTTGTTCTTCTTTCTTTTTCAAATTGATATATAAGATTTCTACTCATCTTTTCTTTATTATTGTTTCTTCCATAGCTATTTTCCCTTTATCTACTCAAGTTTTTCATTGAACCATAATCTTCCAATCTAGTTGGCAAATCATAAGTGATGATTAGCATAATCTAATCACAGTTCTTTCTTTTCCTTTGTTAGGCTGAAACTTATATATATATATATATATATATATCTTATGTATATAATGTTTTCATTGAAGGATTCAATCTGGATCACTCAGATTTACCAAGAGGATCATAATATCTTCATTTGAAATAGTGATAAAGTAAGTTGATTTTCATTCGAAATCATAAGAGGGTTTTATTGGATTATTTAACCAAAACTAACACATGTCTATTTTTAGTGTATGTACAAGCATTCTATGATCAGATCAAGGCGAGATCTAATTAGATCTGAAATGTAGGAGTGTGGAGGATTAGATCTGGTACTGTGAGACTTTTAAACTAGGTGTGAGTCCTAACCATTTAAGAACTGTAGATGTTTTATCCATAAATGATACTTTTGTTTATTCAATAAAATGTTAGTATAAACTCTTGCTATACTGATGACTAATCAATCATATAAGTGTTCTTGGTGAAAAATAATTCCTTTATTAGGATTGGCTACAAGTGCTTTTGATCTAAGAAATTTGTATTGCTAAACATTTACGTTATTGAATGATTCAATAATGTTTCGCATGTTTTGTGATATAAAACATGCCACTACTATGTTATTGATATTGATAGAATGATAAATCATGTTCATTGAGATTGATAAATCTGACTGCATGTTAATGACATGCCACTATTTCCATTAAATTAGATTACATGTTAGAAACATGATTACTGATACTAAAATCTTAGATGCATGATAAATCATGTCTACTGTTCTACCACTAATTGCATGTTAAAAATCATGCCTACCGGATTGATCTTGTTATTGATATTGCATGTCATACTGCATTGCATGGGGTTGGGTCGATTATGAAAGGAGGAAGAACTAGAAGTTTGTTTGCAACACTAGTGGCTTATCCACAATACTGCAGCTTGTTTGCAACACTGGTAGCTTGTCCACATTACTTGAAGTTTATCTGCAATACTGGTGGCTTGTCTATAGTACTGGTAGTTTATTTACAATACTGGTGGCTTGTCCACAAACTAGTGTGTTATTGGTTGGATGAGTTCTGGGGAACTCTTATTATGGTAGTAGAGTTAACTAGGAGCATTTTTTAAAATACTACATTGATATGTTCATAATTGACATAAACTGTGAATTATGTACTGTTTTTAATATTTTGTATATTCATTGGCTTGAGTGCTATAATTACTATCTATTATTGTTTACTGGAGTTATGACTCGCACTGAGCTTATTAGCTCACTATTTAGTTTTCTAATTTAATTTCAAATAATCTTTAAGGTTTGGATCTGGACGGATTTTGGAGGAGCTACTTGGTTGTTTTTCCTATGAAAGTATTTTAAACTTAATTCTATTATTTGCTTTGGGATTGTAATAAATTTTATTTGGATGGAATGAGACTTTATTATGGAATTTTTGATTGCATGACATTATAGTTTAAAGATTCTTAAATTGATTTTTAAAATGTTTATGCATAAAACTTAATTTTTAAATAAAATTTGTCAACATCACATTTTACGCTACAATACTGGAAAGCAAGTTTTTTTAATAAAATCCAAATTAGTTTTGAATAATGGTTAAACTTTTAGAAATGAAATACTAAATCTACTGGTTACTAAAATTATCATGTTTTTGCGAACATAAGTTAAACATTCGATTTCACCAATTTTGAACAAATAAGTCAATGGTTTTAAAATATGTTTGAAATTATGATAATTTAGGCCATTTTTGTGGTTAATATAGTCTTCAGAATTCAACCATAACCTTTAGGCCAGGTTAGGGAGGTTGCACTAACAATAAGAATAACTAAAACAATAAGAAAAGTTGCTGGGAGATGTAAAATTTATAGCTATGAAAATGAAAATAAGACACCCTAGAAATGGAAAAAGAAAAACCTAAAAGAAAACCTAAAGAAAACTAAACCTAAATTAAGGTAATGTCGCATTTCTTTCTCTCTCAGCCAAATTTTGGTTGATTAATAGCTATTTTGACCCAATTCTTGTGCCAAAAATACCCTTGAATGGGCCTTCAATGTTTGGTGCTTTGGGTACCCTTTTTTTTCCATTTTTATCCTTTCACGATATTGGTATCATGATACAAGGGAAGAGGATATTGCAATACATGACTGCCTCTGGATATACAAACGTCCAAAGTGTAAATACTACAACTAAAGATATGGATTTGCGGCGGTGTCCGCAAGTATACAGGTCAGGTTGTAATATAGTTTGTTTACAACGAAAAAATTGGTAAGTATTCCGAGGATCGAACCTAAAGGGTTGCTGTTTGGGGAAAACTGCTATTAAGTCAATTACTAAAAATAATTACTAATCTACCCAAGTCATGAATTAGTAATGTTAATCAAGAAGCAAGATGATAATAATAAACTAAATAAATTTAACTAAACATAAATCTACTCCTAGGTTCATGTATCGACTTTTCCTATTCCTTATTTTGACTACGCAAGTTCCTTTTAGCCTAGATCCAATTGTTTTACCTAATTAATTATTGATGTAGGGTTCTAATCAATCAACTAGTTGATACCCTAGCAAGATATTCCTATACGCCCACTAGAATAACAAGTCAACAAGAGCTACTTATCTTCCCGCCTCACAATCCAGAACAATTTGGGATTAAGGTGTTCACAGATAGGCCATACCAATTTTAGGTTAATTCCCACCTAAATTACTTCCTACAGTCATCAAGCCTAGGTTTTAAGTTCTTCCTCTCCCAGAAAGTTGATCCCCTAAGAAATTATATCCTTCAATCAATTAATAAGATTAGAACAGTTGAAACCATGCAAGATATGTATAAAGCATAAATTGATTCTAATCTTTACACAAACAGTCAATTAAACAATGTTAAAGAAAGAGATATAAAGAATAGAATAAAGGAAAAGACATGCTCATGGATTTATCGATGAAAGTGTGGCTCTGGAACAATCTCCACTCGCAGGAGTTCACTTCATAATAGGATCTTTCGGTTACAAGAACATAAAAAATACCCTAAGTAAAAACTAAGAATGAAATAAAAACCCTAAGTACATTTTCGTCTCCCTAAAAATTGTGTGTTTAAACTGATTACAATGGTCTTTATATAGGCTAAAATCGGAATATTAAAGTGCCTAAAATATTCTTGAAGTCCTTATAGTTTGACTAGGACAGACACTCCTAATTTCCCTAAAAAACGTGCAAGAATTTTTGGATTGTGCAGAAGATTGGTTGAAACACCCGCCTGCGTTGTTGCAACCAACCACAGGGTGTATGTAGCAACATAAGAGGGTCGTGTTATGACATTGAGGACAGTTTCGATCCAAAACTTGTGTTTGGCTTCTGTCTTTGATGTTGAGACATTAGTGTTTTGGTGTCGCAACATAGGCATTATTTTTGGCCTAAATAAGCATCTTTAGCTCCCCGACTTTCCTACAAGACCATGTAAAAAAAAATACTAGAAAGCATAAATTGCTAATTTAAGTATGAAAACCTAAATATATACTAAGATACTTTGATTTAACTATCGAACAAGCTAAAGTTATGTGTAAAAAGGATGTAAATAATAGTGTAATTCATAGTAGATCACTCTTGCACACTTAACTTATTGCTTGTCCTCAAGCAACAAAAACACATATATTTGAAAAAGAGAAAATAAAAAAATTTAATACAAAAATTACTAAATTTATTTCTTTAAAAAAGCTAAAGTTAGTGAAGATGGATGTAAATAAAAACCTTACACCTAAACTCCTCGACACTTAACCTTTTCCTTATTCTTAAGCAAACCAAGTCTGGACACAAAACGTGCAACAATAAGGCATCTCTTGGATTTTATTACTACAATTGTAACGCCCCAAATTTTTTTAATTGCGGCATTGGTAAATTTTGACACAAATAACTGTCTGCTTTAGTGGTTAAGTGTTTTGGGAGTGTCTGAGAGGTCCCAAGTTCAAGCCCTACCTTTGGAAAATTTTGGTATTTTCTTTTGAATAAAGCCTTAACCTTGTTTAGTAGGCTTAAGGTTAATTGTTGTAATTTCATATCAGAATGGGCCTGCTGGTCTGGTGGTTAAGTGGAGTGTTAATATTAGCATGTCATTTTTGCATGTTGCATTGCATCGGGGATTGGGATGATGATATTGGGAGGAAGTATTCTAAAAGGCTCTTTAGCCTGATATCTGGCCTCTCAGCTATAATTATCTAATTATGTGCCGCATTTCGGTACAGCATGGTGTGTAAGGATGGGTGGGTTGATTTAATCCCCACATGGTGTGTAGGGTTGGACGGAGATGGTGTATAGAGGCTGGTGGGTAGGATTCTGGTATTCTGTTCTGATCTGCATATCATATATGAGATGGGCTAAGGCCCTAATTTGTATTTGAATATGTATCTGAGTGGGCTAAGGCCCACACTAATTCTGTAATGGGCTTAGGCCCAAATTGTATATACATGATTGATTTCTGATATTATATTGTGTGCATGTATTTTGTGGGAATTATAGACTGAGTTCCGAACACTCACCCTTTTCTGTTTGATTTGTTCAGGTAATCCCCAACATTAGACTGATCGGGGCAGTGGAGGACTCGTCGGTGACCACCACTATTTCGTACCATTTTAAATCAATTTTTTCGTAAGTTAATTAATTTATCCTTTATAATTTGGGTATTTATTTTTGTAATTGGGACTTTTGGGATTGACTATTTAAATTTGGGATTATACTTTGCTTTCTAGTTTTATCACTACAAAAACACGACGTTTTCTTGAAATTAAAGTTTTCCTAAAAACGAACGATTTTTTGAAAAAAAAAGTTCACAAGCTTCCACTAAAAAGTCATGTTTTGAACCATAATAACGAACATGTATTTTTCTGAGTTAATTAACGACTAATAAACTAGAAGGGTTTTCACTCAATGCATTAGACTACAAAATCCATTCCATTTGACATCGCCAGATTCGGCCATAACGTCTAGGCTGGGTTTAGGGTGTTACATTTAGTGGTATCAGAGTTAGGTTGCAAAACTCGGTTGTGGATTTGGGTTTTAAAGATTGATTTTAAAGAAATGATTTGTAAATAATTCGAAATATTTTTCGAATAAGTATGTGTTACACCGAGTCTCCGGCGCCGATCCTGTAAATGTTCTGAAACCTTGTTTAGATTAGTTTAAAAATACTACTAGCATGTCTGAAACAACCATAGGTTGTATACTGTACTGAAAACACTCTAGGTAGTGTAAAATGAAAACTGTAGCGAAACTGAAAACCATAGTGAGACTGCGATTCGTGATAACAAACTTCTAACTTTTGATACTGTCTGCATAAAATATCTGTTAATAAAATATTGGAACTGTTAACTAATGCTTAAGCTATTAATACAGAGAAATTCTAAAATTTACGATGAGCGCACATGGTACTCGTGGACGGGGTACTAGAGGCCATGGTAGAGGCCGTATAGGGGCTCCAGTAGGGTCCTTATCGTCTGGGAATCTGCCTAATTTAGATACTAGTGAGACACCGGTATCACCTGTGACAAAAATTGGGTCTCGAGATTGTGCGGCTGGGGACGACGCACTGTCTCAAGCCATGCTACGAATTTTAAAGAGGGTCGCTCGGCCCAACACTAGACTGGCTGGTTAAACATCGGTTGAGTCTGGATTGTGCGATGAAAAGGGTTGTCTTGAGGATCGAGGAGGACAGTGAGGTAGTGGTGATTAGGGAATGACGTGACTACCTGACAAATGTGATCTCAAATTTGGTAGCGAAAAAGTCAGTCTGGAAAGAGTGAGGCATTTTTAGCCTACATCAGTGTTTCTGATTCTAAAGACTCTTCGGTTAAGGACATCAGAACCGTGAGGGACTTTCCAGATGTATTTCCTGAAGAACTAGTAGGGTTGCCTCCGAACCATGAGGTAGAGTTTAGGATCGAGCTTATTCTGGGTACAGCTCCAATATCTATTGCGCCCTACCGAATGGCACCGAAGGAGCTTACGGACCTTAAGGCTCAAATCAAGAATTGTTGGGTCGAGGGTTTATTCGTCCTAGTGTGTCTCCATGGGGAGCACATGTGCTATTTGTGAAAAAGAAAGATAGGACAATGAGGATGTGTATCAACTACCGACAGCTGAACAAGCTAACGATCAAGAACAAGTACCCACTTTTGAGGATAGATGATCTATTAGACCAGTTCAGAGGGGCTTCGGTGTTCTCCAAGATTGATCTAAATTCAGGATATCATCAGTTGAGAGTTAAGGAGGCCGATGTGCATAAGATGGCATTTAGGACTCGGTATAGACATTGCGAGTTCCAAGTTATGCCCTTTGGTTTGACTAATGCACCAGTGGCATTTATGGACTTGATAAACCGAGTGTTCCAGCCCTATCTGGATCAGTTTTTGGTGGTGTTCATCGATGATATATTGGTATATTCTAAGGTTGAAGATGAGCACGATAAGCATCTGAGAGTGATACTTCAAACTCTTTGTGAGAAACAACTGTATGCGAAGTTCAGCAAGTGTTAGTTCTGACTCTGAGAAGTAACCTTTTTGGGTCATGTAGTTTCTGCTGAGGGGATCTGAGTCAATCCTCATAAAATTAAAGTTGTGTTGCAGTAGAAATAGCCAAGGAATGTATCTGAAATTTGCAGTTTTCTGGGGTTAGTAGGTTATTATCGACGCTTCATAGAAGGGTTCTCCTCGATTGCAGCTCCGATGACTAAGCTTCTTCGTAAGGGAGTTCCTTTCGTTTGGACTGATGCACAGCAGGAGAGCTTTGATAAGCTCAAAACTATTCTGACTCAGGCTCCTATTCTGAACAGCCTAAGCTCGGTAGAGACTTCATGGTATACAGTAATATGTCACATGTGGGTCTAGGTTGCATTCTGAAGCAAGACGGTAAGGTGGTTGCTTATGCGTCTCGTCAGCTTAAGACGATATGAGGCTAATTATCAAACGCATAATTTGGAGTTGGAAACGGTAGTCTTCGTTCTGAAAATTTGGAGGCACTATCTGTAAGGTGAGAAATGTACTATCAAAACTGATCATAAGAGCTTCAAATGTCGCCTCACTCAGAAGGAGTTGAATCTTAGGTAGCATAGATGGATTGAGCTGCTTAAAGACTATAACTGCTCCATCGAGTATCATCTTGGTAAAGCCAATGTGATGGCCTATACGTTGAGCCGTATGGCTATGACCGATCTGAGAGTAATGTTCACTCGACTTATTTTATTCGACCATGGGAGTCTGTTGGCAAAACTTTAGGTACAACCAACATGGATTGATCAGATCAGAAGTAAACAGATGGGGGATAAGTCTCTTAAGCTACATTTCCATCAGGTTGAAAATGGTGATACTACTAATTTTAGGATTAATAAGGATGGGGTATTGTGTTTTTGGGGTCAAATTTGTGTGTCGAATAATAGGGATTTGAGACTGCCGATTCCGAGGGAGGCGTATAGTAGCCCTTATGCTATGTATCTCGGTAGAAATAAGATTTACCGAGATCTTCGAGAGTTGTACTGGTGGCCAGGGTTGAAGCGTGAGGTTACTGACTTCATTGCTTGCTGTTTGACTTGTCAGCAGATTAAGGCTGAGCATCAATTACCTTCAGGTTTGCTGGAGCTGCTTAAGATTCCGTTATGGAAATGAGAGCGAGTAACGGTGGACTTCGTTAGTGGGTTGCCTCTGACACCCATAAATAAGGATTCTATCTGGGTCATCGTGGATTGATTAACCAAATCTGCTCACTTTATCCCGATTAGGACAGACTTTTCTCTTCAAAAATTGGCTAAACTTTACATATAAAAAATAGTGAGATTGCATGGGGTACCTGTTTCAATCATTTCTGATAGGGATCAATGTTTCACGTCTCGGTTCTGGAAAAAGCTTCATGAGGCTCTGGGTTCAAGATTAGACTTCAGTATTGTTTTCCATCCTCAGACAGATGGTCGGTTGGAGAGGGTGATTCAAATACTAGAGGACATGTTGAGGAGCTGTGTGATTGATTTTCGAGGCAACTGGGAGGACTATCTGCCGTAAGCCGAGTTCGCCTATAATAACAACTTCTAGTCGAGTATTCAAATGGCACCTTACGAAGCTCTGTATGGTCGTAAGTGTCGTACTCCCTTATGTTGGACTAAGTTAGGTGAACGACACGTTCTGGGTCCCGAGTTCGTCTCTGAGACTGAGGAGAAGGTTTGACTAATTAGGGACCATCTAAAAATAGCTTCTGATAGACAGAAGTCTTATGCCGATTTGAAAAGACGTAGGATTGGGTATTCTATGGGGGACTTTGTGTTTTTGAAGTCTCGCCATGGAAGAAGGTTTTAAGGTTCGGTCATAAGGGCAAGTTGAGCCCTCGGTTTATTGGGTCGTATCAGATTCTGAGACGAGTGGGGCTGGTCACTTATCAGTTAGAGTTATGTCCATAGCTAGACTGCATTCATGATGTGTTCCATGTTTCAATGTTGAGACGCTACCACTTTGATCCCATGCATGTTGTTCTAGTTGCAGAGATCGAGGTTAGGCCAGATCTGGCTTTCGAGGAGGAGCCGGTGCAGATATTAGATTGTGACTTAAAGGTTTTAAGGAGGAAGTCTCTCCTTCTAGTTAGGGCTTTTTGGTGTAATTATAGCACTGAAAAGGCTACTTGGGAGCCAGAGGATTCGATGCATTAGCAGTATCCCCACCTTTTCTGATCATGTAAAATTTTGAGGCCGAAATTTTCTTTTAGGGGGCTAGAGTTGTAATGCCCCAATTTTCTTTAATTTCAGCGTTGGTAAATTTTTACACAAATATCTTTCTTCTTTAGTGGTTAAGTGTTCTAGGAGTGTCTGATAGGTCCCAAGTTCAAGCCCTGCCTTTGGAAAATTTTGGTTTTTTTTCTAAATAAAGCCTTAACCTTGTTTAATAGGCTTAAGGTTAATTATTGTAATTTCATATCAGAATGGGCCTGCTGGTCTGGTGGTTAAGTAGAGTGTTAATATGTTGGTAGTCTTGAGTTTGAATCCTGACGTGAGCAAGGGAGTTTTATTTTGGGCACGGTGCGAGAGAGTGTTTGGATAGAAGTTGAATTCTGAGATGTGGTGTTAGTGAGAGGGAAATTAGGGATGTGTATCACATCTCCTGTTTGCTTTTTCAAATTTTCTTCTCTCTTTTTTTTCCCAAAAAGGTTTTGACGTGAATATTCCCTCTCCACACTAACTACCGAAATTCTGCCCCTTTTTCTTTTTGCACTTGTTTGTTTTCCTTCCAGCTTGTCTCTTTCACTTGTGCTACGTTATTTATGTCTTGAATCAGTAAGTTTTGTTGGGATGGTTTACTTTCCATTCATTAATTTTTGTCATTGATGAGTATCATTGATGCCGATTAGGTGAAGAGTCAGAGGCTCGTAATTGCTGATCGGGAACTTTAGTTTCGTGGGTATTGTCACTGCTCGATCGAAGGTAAAGGGTTGTTACTTGAGGGTGAATAACTCGCTATGGATTCAATTTTAGTTAATTTTTAAAAAAAGTCTAATTTGGTGGTATGATAACCAGTTTTAGGTACTGGAGTGCTCGAGAGTGATTAGGCATCAAAACGATACAAGTGTATATCCCAAAAACATAAAAAATAAGAAATGGCAAAAGCCAAAAAATGATTTTTTCAACCCCACACGGGCTTGTCATTGCCCGTGTGGTAGGCTGTGTGGCATTAAACGACCGTGTGATTGACAAGGCCAGGCTGTGCACGAAGGACACGACCGTGTGTGACATACGGGCTCAACCAATTAGGCTGTGTGGGCCACACGGACGTGTAGGCCCACACGGGTAGGCCACATAGGCGTGTGAGCCCATTTTTCTAAAATGATCTGTAAGGCTACACGGGTAGCCCAAGTCGATTGTGGACCTACCGTAGGCTCGGTAAGCACTACTTAGATCACTCTTTGAGTAATCTGACTGTCTGATTTATGTATCAAGCATCAAATAAGGTATCTGAACTGAATGTTTGATCTGATAAATTGCATATTAGCATGTCATTTTTGTATGTGCATTGCACCGGGGATTAGGATGATGATATTGGAAGGCAGTATTCTAAAAGGCTCTTAAGCCTGATATTTGGCAGCTCAGCTACAATTATTTGATTATGTGTTGCATTTCGGTACAGCATGGTGTGTAAGGATAGGTGGATTGATTTAATCCCCACATGGTGTGTAGGGTTGGACGGAGATGATGTGTAGAGGCTAGTGGGTAGGATTTTGATATTCTGTTATGATCTGCATATCATATTTGAGATGGGCTAAGGCCCTAATTTGTATCTGAATCTGTATTTGAATGGGCTAAGGCCCACACTATTCTGTAATGGGCTCAGGCCCAAACTGTATATACATGATTGATTTTTGATATTATGCTGTGTGCATGTATTGTGTGGGGATTACACACTGAGTTGCGAAAACTCACCCTTTTCTGTTTGATCTGTTCAAGTAATCCCCAACATTAGACGGATCGGGGTAGTAGAGGACTCGGCAGTGACCACCACTATTTCGTACCGTTTTAAATCTATTTTTTTCTTAAGTTAATTAATTTATCGTTTATAATTTGGGTATTTATTTTTGTAATTGGGACTTTTGGGACTGACTTTTTAAATTTGGGATTATACTTTGCTTTCCAGTTTTATCACTACAAAAACACGACGTTTTCTTGAAATTAAAGTTTTCTTAAAAATGATCGGTTTTCTAAAAACAAAAAAAAAAGTTCACAAGCTTCTGCTAAAAAGTCATGTTTTGAACCATAATAACAAAAATACGGTTTTCTAAGTTAATTGAAGACTAATAAACTGGAAGGGTTTTCACTCGATGCATTAGATTACAAATTCCATTCCATGTGACATCGCCAGATTTGGCTATAACGTCTAGGCCAAGTTTAGGGTATTACAACTATAAGCATGGTTGTCAAATATTAAATGTATAATAATAGCTATAGTACGTATCCCTAAAGGTTACATAGCCTGAGACACAGGATTATGTCTCTGCCATGTGAGGCACACGGCCTAGCCATACGGCCATGTGACCCCATTTCCAAATTTTTGTAAATTCTTCCTAGACTTTCCAAATGATTTCAAATTGGTCCCAATTTGTTTCTAATGTATTTTTAGGGCCTCGAGGGCTCGATTTAGGGATGGTATGTATGTATATGATTGGTTTATGAATTGTTTATGCTATTGAATGAAGTTAAGTTTAAATGTTTCTGATTGTACGATAATACTCCATAACCAAAATTCGACAACAGATACGGTTGAGGTGTTACAAGTCTAAAGCAATGATAATCTGTAATTTATACATATTTTTATCCGCTGCTTAGCCCATTTATGAATGGTCTCTCCTTAGATTTGGTGAATTCGATGCTCCTAATCCTTTAATTTCATGTTTTATACTTAGGAGAGCATAGGAGAGTACAAAAAGTGAGAAACGGGCCGAAAAAGGAGAAAATGGACCCACATGGGAAATCAACACGGCCTGGACTTCCTCACACGGGCGTGTTACATGGCCGTGTCCATTTGGTAGGATTGAAGAACGACTTACACGGGTAGACTACACGCCCGTGCCTATTCAACAGCCTTGACCACGGGCTAGAGCAATCGCACACGGGCGTGTCCCTACTGAGCCCAAGTATAGTCCTATTCGGAAAAGGCCAATTTTTAGGGCTCTTAGGCATCCAAAAGCCTATTTAAGCACCTGAGGAGGCACTTAAGAAGGGGAAGCGAAGAATTACTCAAGGAAAGCCAATTGATCCATCTCAGAAGTTGGATTCATCAACAAGACTAAAGATCTCCTTTCAAGTTCCTTCAGGAGTTTTAGGTTTTCTTATGTTTTGTTATCTTTATGCCTTTGAGATGTTTTCTTTCATAAGTATGAACTAAACCCCCAAATACCTAAGGGGAATGAAACCTAAGATGGATCTTGTTATTATTATCTGAATTGTATGATAAATATTTGACTTCTTCTTAATTCTTTTTTTGATATTCCAGGATATTGATTCAATTTAAGCTCTTATTCAAAGACGAAATAAACCCTATCTAAGAGTAAATTTATAATAATTAAGGGGAGTTGATTGCACGCCTAGAGATAGGGTGATAAGATTTTGTCAGATTAGGATGAAACCTAATAAAGGAATCCATAGATTGAGTTAATGCAATTCTAGGGTGTTAATTAGAAAGAGATTTCAATTATTCAACCTAGGGTTAGACGTTATTAGTCTCTCGAGAGATAATAATATAACTTAGGGATTTCTACGGATCAAGTCAAATGAATAAATCGTCTGATTCAGAGTCAAATTACAAGTGAAGTCTAGGTGGATTTTTCCTTAAGTATTGTCTTAATCAGTCGAATTTTCCCAAAAGTATTTTCCCAAATTTTTTTTTCTGTGCATTCTTAGTTTAGTAATTAGTTTAGATAACCAAACCTCTTAATTTTTAGGCTAGATAATAAAAAGGAAGTAAATATTAGTACTCGTGGTTCATTTGGGTCGATAATTCGGTCTTGCTGAACTATACTATTGTTCGATAGGTACACTTGCCTTAATCTTGATAATAAGTTAGTTTCAAGAATGATTCATTTATAAATTTTTAAAACCTGTTACGAATATCACGCATCAATTTTTTAGCGACGTTGCCAGGGAACTAGGATATTAGGAACAGTCGATTTTTATTACTTTAGACATTTGACATTTATTGCAACTTAAATTTTTATTTTCTTTTCTAATTTTTCATTTATTTTCTTCTGATAGGTTTTTCTAGTTTATGACCAGAAGAAGCCCATCAGGACCACTACTTTTTGACGGTGAGATCAACCACACAGTTCACAGAAACCGAAGAGAAATAAGACGAAGCTTACGATACACAGAGGAGCAAGAGGACAATACTTCAACCACAACCGAGGAGATGGCTGAAAACCAATAAAATCCACTACCTCCTGCGATTTCTATTAATCAGAATCCTGCTCCGCGCACTATGTATGATTATGCTAAACCTTCTTTAGCAGGAACTGAATCGAGCATAGTTAGACCTACTGTAGCGGCAAATACTTTTGAACTGAAACCTAACACAATTCAAATGATACAACAATTTGTTCAGTTTGATGGTTTGTAGGACGAAGATCCCAACACTCACTTGCCAAACTTTTTGGAACTATGTGATACATTTAAAATTAATGGTGTTTCTGATGACGCCATTCACGTTTGGTTGTTTCCCTTTTCATTGAGGAAAAAGGTTAAATAGTGGTTGAACTCGTTGCCACGAGGATCAATCACTACTTGGGAACAAATGACCGAAAAGTTTTTATTAAAATATTTTTCGCCAGCTAAAACAACCAAATTACGTAATGATGTCTCCTCTTTTGTGCAGATGGATTTAGAAACACACTACGATGCATGGGAGAGATACAAGGACATTTTGCAAAGATGCTCTCACCATGGGTTACCATTCTAGCTACAAGTCCAAACGTTTCACATGGCCTAAACCCTTCGACTCGGCAGATGGTTGACGCAGCTGTTGGCAGAACCATTAACAATAAGACACCTGAAGATGCCTATGAATTTATAGAGGAGATGTCACTAAATAACTATCAGTGGCAAGTCATAAGGATAAAGCCAACGAAAACAGCCGACGTTTATAACATTGATTCGGTCACCATGCTCTCTAATTAGGTAGAACTCTTGAATAAGAAAATTGATGGTTTTCTTAGTTCTTCATAGGTTCACACAATAATGCAGTGCGAAGCAAGTAGAGATGGATCAAGCAGTTCAAAATACCCACCTTATGGCCACAACATGGAGAACGGGCAGTCAAATTACATGGGTAACAATCCTTGATCTCAAAAAAATCCTTATAGTAATACTTACAATGCAGGTTGGATGAACCACCCAAAATTTTCATGGAGAGGCCAAGAAAATCAGAGACCACTACCCCCTCCAGGCTTTCAGCAACCACCATACCAGTAGGAGAAAAAGTCGAACCTTGAGGAGATGCTAACCAAATTCATCTCGGTGTCAGAAACTCATTTTTCAGAATACCAAGATGACATTCAAAAATCAACAAGCATCAATCCAGGGGCTCGAAACTCAAATTGGACAGCTCTCTAAGTTGATTTCTGAACGACCACAAGGTATCCTGCAAAGCAACACTGAATCTAACCCAAGGGAGCAACTCAACGCGATTTCCATTCAAGATGAGGAAAGGTTAGTTGCAAAACTAAGGCCAGAAATGGTGGTAAGCAAAGGTAAGGATGAGGTAGGCCAAAATGACCCAAAGTCGGTGAGTACAGAATATAAACCTCGTGTGCCATACCATAATGCGACAAGGAAAGACCGACCAGACGAACAATTTGGTAAATTCGTTAAACTTTTAAAGATACTACATATTAACTTACTGTTTATTGAAGCCCTTTCGCAGATGCCGAACGCAGTCAAGTTTTTAAAAGAGCTTTTAACAGATAAACGAAAGTTGGATGAGGCGTCGCATGTGGAGTTAAATGCAGTTTGCTCAGCCATATTACAGAATAAGCTACCCAACAAATTGAAGGATCTAGGGAGTTTTACGATTCCTTGTTTAATTGGTAGTTTAGATATTCATAATGCATTGGCTGACTCAGGGGAAAGCATTAATGTTATGCCTTATAAAATGTTTAAACAGCTAGGTCTTGGGAAACCCAAACAAACTAGGATGAGCATTCAATTGGCTGATAAAACTATTAGATTTCCTAGGGGTATCATTGAAGATGTTCTTGTTAAGATTGATAAATTTAAATACCCAGTAGACTTTGTTGTTCTAGACATGGAAGAGGATAGTAATGCACCTTTAATTTTAGGACGACCCTTTTTAGCGACTACTAGAACCATTATTGATGTTGGTACAGGTGAACTCACACTTTGTGTAGGAGACGAAACAATCACCCTTCAAGCTCGTAATTCGAGTAACACATCAAAAATTGAAGGTGGTTGTATAAATCATTCTACTAGTACTGATCATGTGGTGACACCCTCTATGCAGTAAAGACTTTTGAATAACACATATGAGTCGTGTTCAAACAACAAAAAATGACCTATCTATGAAGAACAAAGGCTACAAATCGAAGAGCTAGATGAATGGCGGACATAGAAACTGAAAACACCCGATAAACCAAAACCGAGCCAGGACAAGCTCAATACCTCACCAAATCAACTTAAGGTTGGAGACAAAGTACTACTAGATGTAGCAGATCCTCGCATTGCCACTCCTGAACCTAATGAAGAAATTTCTCTTACGGTACTCAGTATTTTCCCATATGGTACAGTCAAGGTAATTCATCCCAAATTCGACAAATTTAAGGTAAACAGTACCCGTCTTAAACCTTATGTTGATAAAGTTGATAGCAGGGATGAGGAGTGTAAACTCCTCGCACCACCTTGACCATGCAGAAGAGAGGTAAGTCCATCTTAAGACTATAAATAAGCGCTTTTCAAGAGGCAACCCGAGCACTAACAGTAATGATTTATTTAAGTTTTAGCTTTTAACATCTAACATACTAACGGAATCATGGAACGCAGGCTTTCTAAAGACCACACGGCCAGGCACACAGGCATGCATTAGGCCTTGTGAAAATGGGGCAAGATTGTTTCCCTGGCACGGGATCCTATAAAGTGGCCACGGTCGTACGACATGGCCGTGGGAAATCCTGCCAAATTAACACTAGCGAGCAACACAACCGTGCCCACCTTTTGTTGCCGAGTCTGTCAAAATAACACGGGCGTGTGCCTGCATACACGGGAGTGGGAGAAGCGAACGAAGATTGACACGGCCATGCAACATGGCCGTGTACACCAATGCACCCAATTTCGAAAACCACGAAATGCACGGGATGAAATGAAGGCACACGGGCATGCCCCACGGCCGTGTGCCCCAATTTCTCTATAAACACCTATTATTTATTTTATTTTATTTTTATCTTTATATTTTGAAATTACTTTTTATTTCCTTTTAATAATATTTTATCTTGAGTTTTTATAATTTTTATTTTCGGCTATTTCATTACGAGTAATTATGCTCCATTATATTTCCTAAAGAGTTCCTGATTTTATCACAGTCATAAAGAGCTCCAAAGCTCACCATCAAATAGGAACTAAAAACTCCAATGGCAGGACTTATGGACTAATGAACCTCTACCACCACCGGAGTATCCTCCTCCACCCTCATCATTGCTTTGGCCGATTATTCCCCATAACTCAAATTCAAGGAGCTCATTCATCATTCAGGAAGTTTCACTTCTCTCCCTATCTTATGATTATACATCTATCTTTTTCAATATATCTATCTTTGTACATTGAGGGCAATGTACATCTTAAGTGTGGGAGGTCTTTGATATCATCATTAGAAATACCTAAATTTTGTCTTATTCTCATGTGAATCACTCATATCACTATTAGAATGAATTTTGATTAATTTATGATTTTTATTGATATGTCTTGAATTAAAACATAGGTATTTATGCATTGATTGTTTAAACTTTAAGACATTAGAGAATCAAGCATGATAAGTTAATTTTTGAAGAATTAAAAACTTTTAGGTTGTTTCCCTAAGTTTAGGTATTATCTTGAGTTGAAATTCACAAGTTTGAACATCAAAAAGCCATAATTTTTGCCAGATCTTGAGCCTTTAGAGCATATTTTATTCCTTTCATGCTCACTTTCATTATGAGTGCATCAGTTTTGATTTGTTATTCTAGAACTTGCTTGATTATGCATGTCAAGACCACACCATTTGATTCGATATGTCAAGATGATAAAGACACTTAGGTTTAACCTACTTACCCCACAAAAGCCTACCTCCATAATTAACCCTTAGTGAACCCCTTTTGATCCTAACAAGCCATTAATTGATTTACCTTCAATATTAACCCATAACCCATTATTGTTGAAATCCCCTAATTTGATCCCTATTTTTGTCGAGATTTGATTTGAAAAATTTTCTTAGTTATGTTTTGTGCTTCTAAATATTTGACTTGTTCTTAAAAAAAATACTTACATACATATTAGTAGTAATTTGTCATGTTTGAGCTTGAGTGTTAATTCCATATTCTGAAAAGAAGCTCACTTGTATTCAACTGATGACTCGTTATTTTTCTAGCTAGGTAATTTTTCAATTCAATCTCGATTCTAACATCTTCTTTCAGCTTTTGACCACACCCCCTAACCAAATCCACATTACAACCCTCTAAAAAGACCTTTTTGATTGATGTATCAGCTCAATATATAGTGGTGGAGATTTGATTTTCAAGCAAGCCTAAGGTAATAATTTTTCATAGTAATAACTTTTCATATTAACTAATGAGTGCTTTTATTGATGTCCTTAAACACCTTGAGTGATTTGAGTGAATCTTTAGTGAGGATGTTAAACTCTGTGATATTTTGATCAAAGGTAATCACTTAGATGAGGGGAGACACCAATGTTTTCTGTGAAAAAATGCTCAACTTGGAATGTTTGAAACTTTGATGTACTTTTAGTTGAATTTTCAATGTATGAGTACTTATTGATTATTTTGAGATATTATTGATAGGGATTATAAATTGAGAAGAATTTATTTTGATTATGAGTTGAGGATTTTTTCTTGAGGACAAGCAAATGCTTAAATGTGGGGGTATTCGATAAATCGTAATTTATACATATTTTTATCCCATGCTTAGCCCATTTATGAATGGTTTCTCCTTAGATTTGGTGAATTTTATGCTCCTAATCCTTTAATTTCATGTTTTATACTTAGCAGAGCATAGGAGAGTAAAAAGAGAGAGAAATGGGCCGAAAACGGAGAAAATTGACCTACGTGGGAAATCAGCATGGCCTGGACTTCCTCACACGGGTGTGTCACACGGTCGTGTCTATTTGGCAGGATTGAAGCACGACTTACACGGGTAGACTACACGCCTCTGCCTATTCAACAGCCTTGACCACGAGCTGGAGCAATCACGTGTCACACGGGTGTGTCCCTGCTGAGCCCAAGTATAGTCCTATTCAGAAAAGGCCAATTTTTAGGGGCTCTTAGGCATCTAAAAGCCTATTTAAACACCTGAAAAGGCACTTAAGAGGGGGACGCAGAGTAGGAAGCGAGAAATTACTCAAGGAAAACCGATTGATCCATCTCAGAAGTCGGATTCATCATCAAGACTGAATATCTCCCTTCAAGTTCCTTCAGGAGTTTTGGGTTTTCTTATGTTTTGTTATCTTTATACTTTTGAGATGTTTTCTTTCATAATTATGAAACTAGACCCCCTAAATACCTAAGGGGAATGAAACCTAAGACGGATCTTTTTATTATTATCTAAATTGTATGATAAATATTTGACTTATTCTTAATTATGTGTTCTTATTTCTTGTTTTGATATTCCAGGATATTGATTCAAGTTAAGCTCTTATTCTGAGGAGGAATAGACCCTGTCTAAGAGTAAATTTGTAATAATTAAGCGGAGTTGATTGCACGCCTAGAGATAGGGTGATAAGATTTTGCCGGATTAAGGTGAAACCTAATAAGGGAATCCATAGATCGAGTTAATGTAATTCTAGGGTGTTAATTAGAAAGAGATTTCAATTATTCAACCTAGGGTTAGACGTTATTAGTCTCGAGAGAGATAATAATATAACTTAGGGATTTCTACGGATCAAGTCAAATGAATAAATCGTCTGATTCAGAGTCAAATAACAAGTGAAGTCTAGGTGGATTTTTCCTTAGGTATTGTCATAATCAGTCTAATTTTCCCAAAAGTATTTTCTGAAATTTTCTTTCTGTGCATTCTTAGTTTAGTAATTAGTTTAGATAACCAAACCTCTTAATTTTTAGGCTAGATAATAAAAATGAAGTAAATACTAGTACTCGTGGTTCCTTTGGGTTCGACAATCCAGTCTTGCTGAACTATACTACTGTTCGATAGGTACACTTGCCTTAATCGTGATAATAAGTTAGTTTCAAGAACAATTCATTTATAAATTTTTAAAACCTATTACGAATATCACGCATCAAGCAACTTATCAAAGTAGTCGAAGATCTGGAAACGATAGAAACACTACTTCTGGTGGAGGGAAGAATAGCGATATGAATGAATAATCTGAAGCAAGAACACCAGCTAGTGCCTATTCAATCAGAGCTCGTGAGGAAGCTACTTCCCCAAAAGTTTTTACTGGTAATTTTTATCTCTTTGATATTAAAGTATATGCATTGATTGATCCTGGACCAACTCACTCGTATTATATGCACTACATTAGTAGACAAAAAGAATTTTATTGTTGAGTCCACTAAATATATTATCAAAGTAACGAATTTAGTAGATCTGTAAATCGTGTCCACTAAAAGTTAGGGGTTACACTTTCCTGCTAGTTTGATGCTGTTACCTCTTGATGATTTTGATCTCATTTTGGGAATGGATTGGTTGTCTAAGCATGATGCAATAGTAAGTTTCTGAAGGAAACAAGTTAGTTTGAAGCGTCCAAATGTTGAATTTATTTGTGTTAAGGCAAATGGGGCCAATTGTACTACAAATGTAGTTTCAGCATTGTCAGCTCAAAAAATGATTAATTAGCCTACGTTCTTAATTCGAAAATGGCTGAATCAAAAATTGAGCAAGTGTTGATAGTCAAAGAATATACTAATGTTTTTCCTGAAGAACTGCTTGGGTTGCCATCAACTTGAGAAGTAGAATTTGTGATCAAACTTGTGCCTGGAACAGCTCCAATTTTGATAACACCATACAAGATGACCCTATAGAATCGAAAGAGTTAAAAATATAGTTGCAAGTGTTGTTAGATTGTAGATTTATTCGACTGAGTGTGTCACCTTGGGGTGCTCCAATTTTGTTTGTGAAGAAGAATGATGAGTCAATAAGACAATGTATAGATTATCGACAGCTGAATAGAGCCACCATTAATAATAAATACCCATTACCTCGTATTGATAATTTGTTCGACCAGTTAAAGGGATCTATAGTGTTTTCGAAGATCAACTTGAGATCCGGATATTACCAGCTGCGAGTTAAAGAGAAAAATGAACCAAAAACTGCATTCATAACTAGATATGGTCAGTACGAATTTCTAGTGATGCCATTCGGCTTTACTAATGCTCTTGTGGCATTCATGGACTTGATGAATTGGGTATTTCAGCCATATTTAGATCAATTTTTTGTAGTATTCATTAATGATATCCCAATTTATTCACTAAACGAGTCAGATCAAGCAGAACATTTAAGAGTTGTGATGCAAACTTTGCGTGAAAAACAACTTTTTTGCGAAATTCAGTAAATAAAAACTTTGGCTACGGGAATTTGGTTTTTTGGGACATGTTATATGTTCTGACTAAATCAGGGTTGATCCAAATAAAGTATCTGCGATTGTTGATTGGAAAATTTCGAAAAATGTTTCTGAAGTTTGAAGCCTCTTGGGATTAGTCAAATACTATTGGCGATTTGTTAAAAATTTCTCCATTATAGCATTTCCGATGACTAAACTGCTGTAGAAAGATGTTAGTTATGTTTGGACTGAAAAATGCCAGAAAAGTTTATAGCAGTTGAAGAATATGTTAACCGAAGCTATTATTTTGATTTAGCTTGAATTCGGAAAAAAATTATTGTTTATAGTTTTGCATTGCTTTGTGGTTTAGGATGTGTTTTGATGCAAAATGGACAAGTAATTGCCTACGCTTTTAGGCAGTTGAAACCTCATGAGCGAAATTATATGGCATACGATTTGGAGTTAGCTACAGTTATTTTCACCTTGAAGAACTGGTGAGATTATTTGTACAGGGAGAAATGCCATATTTTTACTGATCATAAAAGTTTAAAATACTTAATGACTCAAAAATAATTGAATTTGAGTCAGCGCAGATGACTTGAATTATTAAAAATTATGATTTGGTAATTGACTATCATCCTGGGAAAGCTAATATAATTGCTGATGCCTTAAGCCGGAAATCCTTATTTACTTTGAGGGTTATGAATGTAAATTTTTCATTGAAGCATGATGGTTCCCTTTTGGCTGAGTTGATTGTAAAACCAACCTTTTTATAAAAAATTCAAGGACTGTAGAAAGATGATTTAAATTTGTTGTTGAGAATTGAAGTAGTGAAAAGTGGTCAAAATATTTATTTTAGTATCGGCATTGACAATTGTTTGTATTTTTGAAATTGACTATGTGTACCAAATGATTCTGGATTAAAACGAGAATTATTGAATGAAGCTCATAGTAGCATTTATTCAATTCATCCTGGAAGTATGAAAATGTATAATGACATGAAACGAAGTTATTGGTGGCCTATATGAAGAGAGAAATAACAAAGTTTGTGTCATGATGCTTAGTTTGCCAGTAAGTGAAAGTTGAACATCAGGTACCATTGGGTTTGTTGCAACCACTAATGATCCCTAAATAGAAGTGGGAATTAGTCACCATAGATTTTGTTTCGGGATTACCTTTAACTCTAAAAGGAAAATATTCTATTTGGGTTTTGTTAATAGATTAACGAAATCAGCTCATTTTCTACCCATTCAAACTGATTATTCACTTGAGAAATTGGTAGAATTATATGTTTCAGAAATAGTGAAATTACATGGCGTACCCTTGTCGATTATATTAGATCATGGTCCGAGGTTTACTTATAGGTTTTGGGGTAAGTTGCACGAAGCTTTAGACTTGAAGTTCAATTTTAGCACTGCTTTCCATCCACAAACAGATGGTTAGTCGGGGCGAATCATTTAGGTTTTAGAAGATATGTTGCGGTGTTGCATCATTGAATTCAAGGGTAGCTGGGAAAAATATTTATCATTAGCTGAATTTGAGTATAATAATAGTTATCAAGCAAGCATAAAGATGGCTCTGTACGAGGCTTTATACGAACGTAAACGTAGAAGTCTGTTGTACTAGTCTGAATTGAATGAGAAGAAGTTAACCGAGGTTGATTTGGTTTGAGAAACTGAAGAAAAAGTTAGAATTATTCGAGATAACTTGAAAGCTACATTCAATCGTAAAAAATCTTATGCTGATCTAAAAAGGAGAAATATCGAGTTCTCTGTTGGTGAAAAAGTATTTTTGAAAGTCTTGACCTGGAAGAAAATATTACAATTTGGCAGAAAAGGGAAACTCAGTCATAGATTCATTGGGTCGTATGAAGTTCTTGAAAGAATAGGATTGGTAGCATACTGTTTGGCCTTACCACTAGAACTTGACAGAATTCACAATTTTTTCACATTTCCACGCTTTGGCGATATTGATTTGATCTGTTACATTTTTTATGGAAAAAATTGATGTACAGACAGATTTAACCTACAATGAAGAACCTGTAAAATTCTTAGCTCAGTAAACAAAAAAACTGAGAAATAAGTCTGTATCATTAGTTAAAGTACTATTGAATAGTCATGGACTTAAAGAGGCATCGTGGGAAACAAAAGAAAATATGAAGTCTCAATATCCAAATCTTTTCTCTGGTAAGATTTTCAAGGACGAAAATTTCTTTAGGAGGAGAGTTGTAATATCCTGTTTTTCAGTGGTAAGAAACAGTGGTTTCGAGACCACAAATTTGATATGTGAAGTTAAATTTTTATAAATTAATTAATTTTTATAGGGTTACATTGGACTCATGTTAAACTTTGGTGATGAAATTTTAACGTTTAGGCAGTTAATTAAGTAAGAAGGATTAAATTGTGAATGATGCAAAACTTAGTAATTATTGAATTTTAATCTCCCGATAGTTTAATTATCAAAGGAAAAGGGACTTGAGCTGTAAATAGATCATAGAGAAGTTAGGTGGACAATATAGGACAATTAAATTTTCATTTGGTATGTTTATTAATAGGGATAAAATTGTAATTAGGTAATAATAAGATAAAGATTAATAAAAATAAAAATGGTATCATCTTCTCTATGTTCGACCACCAAAATTTAAAAGGGAAAAACACCATTGACGTGATTAGGGAGTTTCAGCCATAGTTCCTCTTGTATGTGAGTCCATTTGAGTTTATTCTTAGTAATTTTTATGTTTTTGAGATCATTACAACTAGGCCCAACTAGCCCATACCTTCGTTTTTGAATCTATTAAAAATTTTAGGAATTTCCATTGATGAATCTTGAATCCTTTTGATGATAATTATGTGTTTCAAGCTTTGATTGTGGTATTTGGTTGTTTTGTGAAGTGATTTTTATTATATTTTGATTTAAGGTTTTAATTGTTAAAATGTCAAAATTTCAAGGTTTAATGGTAATTTTGAGGTATAACTGGACTATTTAAGGACCTATATTATTCGAAAGTAAATTTTGGTTTGAGAAAATGGTTATTTTGATTATTTTTGGGTTAGAGGTCTAAATTGAAGAAGTTGTAAAAGTTTAGGTAAAATGTGTAATTAATGAAAAGTTAAGGTTCATATGCATTGAATGGATTGTGACAGTATATGAGATTAATATGTTGTATTTAATTATTATATAGATCAAAACTTGAATCAAAAAGACAATAACCAAGGAAAGGGCAAAATAGTAGATTACTCCCTGCCTATTGATCGGAATTAAACCATAGGCAAGTCCATAGTATTTCAATATTTAAATGAAATTCTATTTGTAATCTTGTATTATTGTTCTTTAGTTAATATGTTTATAGATAATTATTGTATGAATGCACATACGTGCCCCTATTTGTACTTCGGTACCCCTGAAAGCACATACGTGCCCCTGTTTGTACTTCAATACCGTTGAATGCATATACGTGCCACCGTTTGTACTTAGTACCCCTAAATGCACATACATGCCCTTTTTGTACTGTGGTACCCTTGAATGCACATACGTGCCCCTATTTGTACTTCAGTGCTCTAAAGTGCACATTTGTGCCCCTATTTGTACTACGGTACCCCTAAATGCACATACGTGCCCTTATTTGTACTTTGGTACTACTGAAGGCATATACATGCTCCTGATTTATTTCGACACTTGTGAGAACATTACATCGTTACATCATCTCATCATTTGTATTCTTGAAATTTTTGTAATCAAATAAAATGTTAACCATGTCTAATTATATTTAGATTAAATGCTATACTATGTCCTTACTAAGCTATGTAAGTTTATGGGTTTTTGTGGATTGTTTTGTAGATAATCGTTGCTGACTTTTTGGAAGGATCAACCAATTGGCTCACACTATTCATCTAAGTTGGTAGTTTTTGTATCTTTTGGGTAGTGGCATGTATGTATAGATAAATATGTGGTTTTTAAATGTTGATAGATGTAGTTCATCAATGAAATTTGTGTTTTGCTTAGGGTATGTTTTGTTTGTTGGAACAAGTATACATATATAATGCATAGATGAACACCTTGATGTTTAGTTGTTGAATACAGTGGTTTTAATCATGGTGAAATACTTATTTGCTTGCTGTCTTATAAAGGAGGTCTTTTGGTCATTTTTCAGACTAAATATTTAGTATATATGTGGTGCCTTTGAATGGCATATTGGTTAGATGAAATAGGTTGATAGATTTGGTTTGTTTAAATGTGTTGGAATAGTGCCTAGGTCTATTAAATATAGGCATAATTGGAATGGTGGAATAGGTATGGTTTGGTCTTAAAATGGCATGATTTTTGGGTCAAATTTGGTGCACATGGCCTGTAACACAAGCTATCACACGACTGTGTGACATACACGGCTTGGCGACATGGCCGTGTGTTATTTGTAAATTCCTAGTGTTTTAAGCCAATGAGTTACACAGACGTGTGTGGTAAGTCAGAGATTCACACAATATGCGAAATAGCCATGTGACCCTACTCAGTGAGTTATACGGGTGAGGACACGGGTTGGGACGCGGCCGTGTGTCCCTTGTTTGATTGTCACACGGCCGTGTGACCCCTGTTTTCACATGTTTGCAACTTTTTCTTAAAACCTTTGTTTTGTTTCAAATGAGTCTCAAATTGTTTTTAAATTACTTTTAGGGCCTCGAAAGTCCGATTTAAAGCCAAATTATATATTTTTGATAAGTTTTAATGAGTTTTCATTAATTAATATTGAATGAAATTAATGATATATATATTTATATAAATTGTTTGGAATTGCTTGGTAATATAAATTGTTCTATTAAAGTATGATGATACCTACAGAAGAAAACACCAAGAAAATAAAAACAAAAAATCTCTTTCTTTTTCATATTTTCAACAAATAAGTACAACAACAACAATAATTTAATGAGAATAAAAGTCAAATAACAAATAAAAATGGTCCTACCAATTTCTGAAGTTTCTCCCTTAATCTATTGTTGAAGCTTTTTTTTTCCTACGCTTAAGTTTGAAAAGAAATAGAAAAATGACTAAAGTGAGTAAAACGACTTTTAGGAGGTTTGATATAGGGCTACAATATCAAATATAAATATTTAAAATACAGAAATACCCTTAAACCTCAAGTTTAAGTTGTCTCTTCCATAAAAAAATGAAAAAAAATTGACTAGGGAATGTCTCCATGTGCATTGGGGCATTGATGGAAAGGCATGTGATTGTATGCTAGGGCATTGTTGGGCAATGAGGCGTGACTACTTGGGGTGTTGCATGTGCATTTGGGCGTGGAAACCAACATTAGGGCACTGAAATACACATGCTAGGGCATTAGTTAGCTTTGGAGCATAGAGGAACCGAGTGAGGGAGGGGCGCATGCACTAGGGCATTGGTGAGCATGCAGGAGTGTTCTAGTAAAGCATGTGAGCAACGTTAGAGGATGCAGGTGTGCATTTTTTGGGCATTGGGGTGCTTGGGTATTGCTCCTTTTTTATGTTTTTTCTTTATTATTATTAATTAAGAAAAAATTACATATATTTAACTATAAATCTCTTTTTTAAAAAGAAAGAATAATAAAATCTATAAAATCTATTCTATCGAGGAAATTATTAGATAAGAACAAATTATAAAATCTTATTTTTCTTATGGTTCAACCTTGAGACTTTGTTTGAAGCTCATTTTGCTCCTCCAGTTTGGTTCTACACAACAAAAACACAAACAAAAATTTAAAAATGAAAAGACTAGAAAAATATATAGGTAATAAAATGCAAATGAGCTAAAATTAAATGTGCTATGCAACTTAAAGATGCAATCTACATGTAATGTAATGAAAACGAAAAATAAAATAAAATATTTAACCATAGAGTTACCTCTTATAACAGCCCGGTTTTGGGTTGAGTCAGAATAGTAGTTTCGAGACCAGAAATCTGAAGTCAGAGAAATTATTTTATTATTATTTTTGTGTTATAGCATGATTATATTAGTGCATGAAAAATTTGGTGAAGTAATTTTAGCGTTTGCGAGCTTAATTGCGAAAAATGACTAAATCGCATAAAGGGTAAAAGTTCTATTTTACTTATTAGATATACCAAATAGCTAGAGAACCAAAATTGGGGGTCTTTAAATTGAAATTAGACCTTTAAATGAAAGATGGTCGGCCATGAGACAAAGAATAAAGATAATCAAATGTTAGGTAAAAATTTGGTGGCTTATTTGACTAAAAAGAACTAAAATAAACAAGGGATGATGTCACCCCTTTCTCATCTCCTTCTTCACCGATATTTTCGGCAAGAGTAAGTGTTTTGAAGCTCAAAAATTTTATTCATTCATCTCCCTCTCAAGTAAGTGATTTAGATGATTATTTTTTATAATTTTGGTACTTTTGGAACCATTGTGGCATGAGCTAGCAAATAGGGGGACTATTTTGTAAAATGGTTGAGAGTCTAGGGTTTTGCCATGAAATAATGTATGTTTTTAACTAAAATTTTATGGAAGAATATGAGTTATGGTTGTGAAATAAACAACTTTTGTGAAAAAACTTCTCATGAAAACCCTAATAGGACTATTTTGTAAAGATTGTAAAATAGATAGTAATATGGTTAAATAATGGAAATTTTGGGTTGCTATAAGAGTAAAAAGGGTTCGGCTAGGCTTAAGGCATGAATAAATTTGACAAAAATTGATTTTCGAGCCTAGGGGTAAAATAGACATTTTGTGAAAGTCTAGGGGCAAAATGGTTATTTTGCCAAAAATATGAATTTTTTATTGTATAAATTTATCTAGTGATTAAATGGATGAATTTTTATTATTTTAGATCAAGAAATACAAAATCCGAACCTAGATCGGGGGAAGGCCAAGCAAGCATATTAAAACCGACTAGTCGCCTACATTTGTAATGCAAGGTAAGTTGTGTTAATAATGCAACTATATTTTTATGATTTGTGATTGAATTGATATTGCATAAATTGTTATGATTGTGAATATGAGTATGCATGTTGAGAAATTAACGTAGTAAAGACTCTTGGTTGTACTTTAGGAATAGATTTTGATATTCATGCCATGACAATGGGTGATATGTGTGCTAGTGTAAGACATGTCTGGGACATGCATCGGCCACATTATGAGAGTTAATGTAAGACATGTATAGGACATGCATCAGCTTTGAGACGAGAGCTAGTGTAAGACATGTCTGGGATATGCATCAGCCTCGATATATACAGGCTAGTGTAAGACCTATCTGGGACATGGCGTCAGCTTGTTGTGTGTCAGTGTAAGACCTGTCTAGTACATGGCATTGAAATCGATAGATGAGAGGCAGTGTAAGACCTGTCTGGGACATGGCATCAACTTTAATGTGCTAGCCAGTGTAAGACTATGTCTGGGACATGGCGTCGGCATCTTATCCTATGTTTGGGGCTATTGAATATCCTATAGTTTTCCAAATGGTTCAATGGGAGATTTATGTATTATATCGAAATGAGAGAACTTATGACCATGTGATGAGTGGTATAGGTACCTAAATGAGAATTATGACATACGAGCTTCATTTACGTTGTATGTTTAGTAAAGGAGGAAAGTGAGTAAGTTATGCATATGACTACTTGTGTATTTTACACGAATTATGAAATGTGAATTCAAACCAATGTTGTATGATTGGTGAGAAACAAATATGAGTAAGTAGTGTTTATTAAACTTTACTTTCATGAGCCAATCGAGATATGTTGGGAGCATGATCCCTTATGGTAGCTTATAGTTACTCATTATTGCATACGACTTACTAAGCTTTATGCTTACCTCTTTTCCTTTCCATTTTCTTATAGTGCCGCCAAAAGTAGCTCGTGGATCACCGCCTTACGTCAGAAAAGCCAATCATACTATCATTTGAAGCACTTGGTATAGTTAGTTCTTTTATTTTGAGTATGGCATGTATAGGATCTTTTAATCTTGTTTCAGTGTCACAATATTTTGGGGCCAAAGGTGTTGGCTTACTTTAGTATTTGACTTATTTTGTATAAGGCCATGAAAAATGGTTAAAACTAAAAGTTTTTATATAAATACAAAAAGGTCTTTCATGAATGTGAAATTGTTGGTATGGTTGAACGTGTGGATTACAGCATATGTTAAATGTGTATAGGCCTTAGTTATGGTTGCTTGGTTTAGAAATCATGTTACGTAAGACTTTGGTACGATGGATGGTGTTATATTATGTTTTAGGGGGGGAAAAGGCTAGGTAGATAGTCTTATATCGTCCACACAGGTAGACACATAGGTGTGTGTCTAGGCTATGTGTGACACGTAGTCAGCCCCATGGGCGTGTTGTGTAGTCGTGTGTCCCCTGCACCTTGATTTTGCAAGTCAGTATGCATGGTAATAAACACACGGGTAGAGATACAGTCGTGTGTCTCAGCCGTGTGGAGGACACGGCCTCTGGCCATGGGTGTGTGCCTTGGCCTTGTGCCTTTATTTGGTTGCTAACGTCAGAAACAGAATGTCAAAGTTTTTAGACATGGGCTAAGACATAGGCGTGTCATGGCCATGTGAGGGACACAGTGTGACAGTCCGAATTTGGGGCTAGTCGAAATATTGGTCTCAGGACCACAAATCTAGATTCGAATAAATTATTTTATAATTATTTAGATATTATAGCATGTTTTTAATAGTGCATGAAAAATTTGGTGAAGTAATTTTAACATTTACGAGTCCAATTGCGAGAAAAGACTAAATCGCATAAAATGAAAAAGTCCTAAATTGATAGCTAAAGGTGTCAAATAGCTAGAGAATAAATATTGGGGGTCTTTAAAGGGAAATTAGACCCTATTGTGATAGCTTGGCCGGCCATGGAGATAAAATGTTGCAAAGTCAACATTAGGTAATTTTGATGACATAAGGTGTAATATAATAATACCTAAGCCTAGCTATCATATTTTTCTTTCATTCTCACTTAATTTCCACCAATTTTTCAGCCATTTTTAAGGGTTTTGAGATTCAAAAATTTCATCAACTTATTCCTCTCACAAGTAAGTGATTTTCATACCCTTTGTTGATGATTTATTTCCATAATGTAAAATTTCCAATTGAACCTTAGGAAATAAATCAGATATTCATGCCATGGCATTTGGGTCATTTGTGTGAGCTAGTGTAAGACATGTCTGGGACATGCATCGGCCACGTTATGAGAGCCAGTGTAAGACGATGTCTGGGACATGGCACCGGCATTGAGACGAGTGCTAGTGTAAGACATGTCTGGGACATGCTTCGGCCTCGAGACGTAAGCCAGTGTAAGACATGTCTGAGACATGCATCAGCTACGAGATGTGTCAATGTAAGACTATGTCTATGACATGGCATCGACACAGATATGCTAGAACATGTTTAAGACCATGTCTGGGACATGGCATTGGCACCTGACCCCATGTTTGAGGCTAAATGAATATCCGATAATGTTCCAAATGGTTCAACAGTGAAAGTATGATTTCAAGTTAACAAGGAAAGCATAACCGTGTTGTGAGTGGTACAGGTTCCTATATGGTATGTATGAAATGTGAGCTCAATATATGCTATATGAGGTGTATTGAATATTGATGAGTAAGTTTTGCTTATGCCACTTGTGTATTATGATACTTGTTAATAAATGGTAAAGTGACGTTGAATATTTATTTATGTGCAACTTACTAAGCTTTATGCTTACTCCCTCTCCTTTTTCATTTTCTTATAGTGCCGCCTATCTAGCTCAAGGACAAAAAGGAAGTTAGAGATATCGATCACACTATCAATCGAAGCATTCGGTATAGTTTGATTTATATTTTTGAATATGGCATGTATAGGGCTTAGACTTTACTATTTTTGTGTCATTGAGAACTGGCCAAATGTGTTGGCTTGGGTTGGAAACCCTTCATTTTGTATTAAGCCTTGAATGATTGCAAATATTCATTTTGATAAATACAAATGAAGTTACTCTCATGAATGAGTAATTGCTTAATTGATATGTAGTTTATTGTGGCTGATTGGTTTATGTAACAATTCAGTTTTGACCTTAGTCAGAATAGTAGTTTCGGGACCACAAATCCGAGTTAGAAAAATATTTTTAATATTAATTTCTGTGTCTATGATACGTAAATTGATATGTGTGAATGTTTCGTACGAAAATTTAACTGTTTGTGTACTTAATTTGCAAAAAGGACCTAATCGTATAAAATGTAAAAGCTGTGTGCTAGATGTTTAAGTGCTTATTTGAGTTGGCTTTCTAGAGTAAAGGTCCTTATGTGGTTATTTAACCATTGGAGATTTGAATGGACAAAAAAGGGCATGTGTTAGGTGAATTTTTAATGGTTGAATGAAAGGGCAAAATGGTCATTTAATTTTATGTTAATAATAATAAAACAAATGCATGTAAATGGATCATTTTATGTCCATTCTTAACCAAAAATACAAAGAAAATAAAAGAAAAAGAACACCTAGGGTTCGGCCATTGTATGCCTTGATTGAGGTATGTTTTTGCTTCGGTTTTTGATAATTTCTACGTTTTTGTGATCGTTGCTAAGTGTACTATAAAGCCCATGCTTCAATTTTTGATTTTGATGATGATTTTTAAATATACCATGGATGAATTCATGAGTTTTGTGTTGTTAAATGGTAAATTATGGAAGGTATGTTTTGGATTAACATATGTTGTCTTTGAATTTTTGATGAAATTGAGTAAATTGGGCTAATTTGTAAAAATGTTATTTTGAGGGGCTTAAATGTGAAATAAATGAAATGTGTGAACTAGTATGAGTACTAGGAGAATTCGGCCAAGCTTGTGTATATGCAAATTATGTGTATTTTGTGATTTTGTGAAAGAGGGACTAAAGTGTCGAAATATGAAAACATTAGGACTAATTTGCAAATTGTCTTAAATTTGTGTTTATGGATTGAATTGAATTATTTGGTAAATAAAAGGATTAATTTTGAATACTTATAGATCAAGAAAAGAGGAGTTCAGATTTAGATCGAGGAAAATCGAAGATTATAGAATAAACGTTCGAGTCGACACCTTCAAGTACGAGGTAAGTTCGTACTTAAAATGTGATGTTAAGTAAGTTTTGATGCCTTTATTCTACATGGGTTGTATATAATTGAATTGGATAATATGGTGATGAATCGGAAGCTTTGGCACTAAGTGTGCGATTTAAACTAGCTTTGGCACTAAGTGTGCGATTTAAACTAGCTTCGGCTACTTAAGGCACTAAGTGTGCGATACCGACTTAGTCTCGATTATTCAAGATGGCACTAAGTGTGCGAAAATATTTAGCTTCAGTTAACCTTATAGCACTAAGTGTGCTGATGTGTAAAACACGAATAACTTATGGAAAGTCTTATAACATTCAACATGGGGTAAGTACAAAAGTGAATAAGTACGGGAAGCTTCAGGTATGTATAATGCCTAAGTGGTAGATGATGTTATGTATATGAATCTCATTGAGTTGATATAGTTACACGGATTGAAATTGTGAAAATACTCATAGGTTATCATTTTATGTTTATATACTATGAATGTTTTGAGTACGAGCTTACTATGCTTTTGAAAGCTTACTCTGTGTGATTACTGTCTGTTTTATAGTTATCGTAGCTACTGAAGGCTCGGGGATAGTCAAGGATCATCACCACACTATCAATCTCATTTTGGTACTTTTGAAAATGTAAATATTTGAAGTATGGCATGTACAGTCTAGTAGTTGTGAAGTACGTTTTGTGATGTATATATATATATATTTAGCCATGTGATTTGGCTAATTTGTGTTTGAACTTCTGGTTGAGAAAGTTTTATGATATGTGATGTAAATTTGCAACTATGGCATGAATGATGTATGTTTTAGCATAAAGAATGGTTGATTGGGTTGTACATGTATGTTTGTTTCCTTGTTGTAGGTTGACCCATAATGGGTACCAAGTTGGCTTAAACTAAGCCTGCATTGTGCCACACGGTCAAGGGACACGGGCTTGCCTTGTGGCTGTGTAAGAAAAGCAGTATTCTCTTAAAAATTACACAGCCTTGACACACGGGCGTGTTATATGGCCGTGGGCTAAAGTCAGTAGCTAGCTTAGTATCACACGGCCATAGAACACGGGCGTGCCTACTGGCCTTGGGTGAATGTCAGTATGGTCACCCTATTTTGGCACGGCTGGTTCACATGGGCGTGTCTGATTCTCGTGTAAGGCACACGGCCTGGACATACGGGCGTGTAACCTTAACAGAATAGAAAAATTTTCTAAGTTTTGAAAGTTGTGAACGTGTTTAGTCCCAAACTCTTCCTAATGCATGTTTAAGGTCTCATTGACCTAAGAAAGGGACTTATGTTGATGTTTGACTATGATGCTATGATGTTTGTGAAATGAATGCGCAGTGTTTTGATATGTTTGGTAATGCCACTTAACCCTAGTTTGGCGACGGATACGGGTTAGGGCTGTTATAGTTTAAATAAATTATTCTTGTATTGGTGTGGTTGCTATTATGTAGGTTGTGTAAGTAAGGGTGGCAACTAGACTTGGTAAATAGCCTTATATTATCCACACGGGCGTGTGTCTTGGCCGTGTGTGATGCACGGTCTACCCTATGGGCGTGTGGTTCGGCCGTGTGTCCCCTGTATGTAAAAATTTCAAGTCAGTATCCATGACAGTAAACACACGGGCAGAGACACGACCGTTTTTCTCAACCATGTGATGGACACGACCTAGCACACGGGTGTGTGCCTTGACCGTGTGACATTTTGAGGGTGCTGATGTTAGAAACAAAATGTCCATGTTTTTGCAAACCGGCTAGGACACGAGCGTGTCACACCGTATGAAGGACACAGGCATGTGCCAGGCCGTGTGAAAACCCCTTTAGGTGTGCATTTAGAATTAATTCAACAGGGTGGAGGACACGGGCGTGTCCCTGTTTTGCTTAGGCCGTGTGAACCACACAGGCCATCAACACGACCATGTTGAATTGGCCATACGGGCGTGTTGCCCTTCTACACGGGCGTGTACCTTGTTTCAAAGTCAAATTTTCTATAGATTGTTTAAGGACCCGGGCTGATCCCGAATAGTTTTTAATGATTGATTTGGGACTCGTATGCCTATAATAAGAAGTTTAAAGTAGAAATTGAAAAATTTATAAAATGGGACCACATCTTGGTGACTTGGGGAACATTTGTGTGCATGAGATCGAATTAGGTAATGCCTCGTATTTCACTCCGACGTGAATTACGAGTATGGGGTGTTACATTTAGTGGTGTCAGAGCTATAGTTTAGTCGGTTCTAAGACTAATCTAGCAAGAGTACGAGTCTAGCTATACATGTCATAACTGTATATTGATAGTGTGACGTCTTCTAATGATTATAAATTGTATTTTTTTTATATATTAAATGGATCTTGATAGAGCCACGGCGGATGTCGTGGAGAAAAATGCATCGGCTCCCGCCGAAGGGACCGCGCCAGTTGAGAGAGCCCGTGACTATGGGCCAAGGCGGAGAGCCTAGAGAAGCCTATCTCCGAATGATGGATACGTGGTATACAGAGTTCGTTCATGCTCCGAACACTCCACCTCCCTCACCTTCTCTGATTCTTCAGTATGCCCCGATAGCTCCGCAAGGCACAAACTTGTTTAGGAGAGAGAAGCCTCTGGTAGACAAGATTCAAAAGCAAGGGGTTGAGGAATTCCAGGCTAACATAGATGACGACCTAGAGAAAGCATATTTTTGGCTAGAAAATACCATCAGGGTATTTGATGAACTGTCGTGCACGCCTGAGTAGTGCATGAAGTGTGCAGTATCGCTCTTGAGAGATTCGGCCTACCAGTGGTGGCACACTCTTGTGTCTGTGCTACCGAGATAGAGAGTAACTTGGGAATTCTTCCAAGAAGAGTTTCGAAAAAAGTGTATTAGATAGAGGTTTATAGACCAAAAGAGAACGGAATTTCTAGAGTTAAAGCGAGATAGTAGGACAGTGATGGAGTATGAATGAGAATTTGTGAAACTCAGCAAATACGCGCGGGAGTGTGTGTCCTTAGAAGCTGCCATGTTTAAAAGGTTTGAGGATGGTCTAAATGAGGATATCCAAGTATTTTTTGGCTTTTTAGAGCTAAGAGAATTTATGGTGCTCGTTGACAGAGCATGCAAGGCAGAAGAATTGGTTAAAGAGAGGAGAAAGGCTGCTATTGAGTCGCGGGATTCAAAAAAAAGACAAATGGGGAAATCGCATCAGTTCTTATCTAAGAAATCTAAAGAATTCTCTACCCGATCGAATGCCTCGATTGGGTTCTCGAACAGGAACAAGAACAAGCAAAACACGACCTCTAGAGCTTAGGCCACCTCTATCGCGAGTGTCAATAGTGCTCAGCCAAATAGGCCAAAATGTTTGCAGTGTGGTAGACGCCATTTAGATGAGTGTCGAGGTAAAGAAATAGGGTGCTTCAAATGTGGGTCATTAGACCACTTCATCCGAGACTGTCCCGAAATGGAAGAGAGAGAGAAAAAGCAAGAAGCGAAGGCAAGTAGTGCTCCATTGAGGGGTAGACCACAAAAGAACTCTGGAAACGGGGCTACTAGCAGGGGTACACCAAGAGATGCTGCAGTGAGGTCCGAGGGCAGAGTGCCTGCAAGGACTTACACTATTCGTGCTCGTGAAGAGGCAAAATCACCCGACGTGATAACGAGTACCTTTTCTATCCATGAAATATTTGTTATTACTTTAATTGACCCAGCGTCTACCCACTCTTATATTTGTATGGAATTGATACCTCGTATGAACATGATAGTAGAGTCCACTGAGTTTGTGGTAAAAGTGTCCAACCCTTTAGGCAGACATATGCTAGTGGACCAAGTATGTAAAAATTGTCCTTTGACAATTAGAGATCATTGTTTTCCGGCTAACTTGATGTTATTGTCGTTTAATGAATTTGATATAATCCTTGGGATAGATTGGTTGACTTCTCATAGTGTTGTAGAAGACTGTGGGAGAAAAGTTATAGAACTGAAATGTGAAGATGGGAATATTCTTTGGGTTGGACCAGGTGAATCGAATAAATTGCCCTTGATAATATCGTCGTTAATTGCTAAGAAATATTTGAGGAAAGGATATGAGGCTTATCTCACTTTTGTCCTGAATACTCAAGTGTCTGAATTGAAGATAGAATCAGTACCATTGGTTTGTAAGTTTATAGATGTGTTTCTGGAATAATTACCCGGACTACCCCCGTGAGGGATGTAGAGTTTGGAATCGAGTTGATACCAAGCATGGCACCCATCTCGATTGCTTTGTATAGGATGGCCCCACGGAGTTAAAGGAGTTGAAAGCTCAACTACAAGAGTTAACTGATAAGGGCTTTGCGAGATCGAGCTTTTCCCCGTGGGGTGCTCCAGTGCTCTTTGTGAAAAAGAAAGGTGGGACGATGAGGTTATGCATCGACTATAGACAGCTCAATAAGGTAACAGTGAAGAACAAGTATCCTTTGCCAAGGATCGATGACTTGTTTGATCAGTTAAAGCGAGCCATTGTATTTTCCAAGATTGACCTGAGGTCAGGATACTACCAATTAAGGGTGAAAGAGCAAGATGTACCGAAGACTGAGTTTCGAACAAGATAATGGCATTATGAGTTCCTCGTCATGCCCTTTGGTTTTATTAATGCCCCAACAGTGTTTATAGATTTGATGAACCGCATTCTTTGGATGTATTTTGATAAGTTTGTGGTGTTCTTTATCAACGACATACTGATTTACTCGTGTGATGAGAGTGAGCATGCAAAGCATTTGAGGACTATATTACAGACCCTGAGAGACAAACAATTGTACGCCAAGTTAAGTAAGAGCGAATTTTGGCTTAAGGAGGTTGTATTTCTAGGACACATTGTGTCAGGTGACGGATTAGAGTTGACCCAAGAAAAATCTTGACTATTGTTGAATGGAAACTGTCGAAGAATGCCATAGAGGTCCGAAGCTTTTTGGGTTTGGCCGGATACTATAGAAGGTTTGTTCAAGGGTTTTCTATGATCGTTACTCCAATGAAGAGGCTATTACAGAAGGATGTCAAATTCGAATGGTCAGAAAAGTGCCAACAAAGTTTCGAGAAATTAAAGGCTTTATTGACCAAAGCCCCTGTGTTAGTGCAACTGGAGTCGGGCAAGGAGTTTGTGATATATAATGATGCCTCCTTGAATGGTTTGGGGTGTGTTCACATGCAAGAGGGAAAGGTTATAGCCTATGCCTCAACACAACTAAAGCCACATGAGATAAATTACCCGACCCACAACTTGGAACTAGCAACTATAGTGTTTGCATTAAAGATCTGGAGACACCATTTGTATGGCGAAAAATTCCGAGTATTCACCGATCTCAAAAGTCTCAAGTATTTGATGACTCAAAGAAGTTGAATCTGTGGCAACGAAGTTGGCTAGAGCTGATAAAGGATTACGAGTTGGTGATTGACTATCACTTGGGCAAGGCGAACATGGTCGCCAATGCCTTGAGTAGAAAATCATTATTTGCGTTGAGAGCAATGGATTCCCAAATGGCTTTATTGGATGATGGTTTGGTCCTAGCAGAGTTGAGAGCTAGACCGACATTTTTACAAGAGATCCATGAAGCTCAGAAAGATGATAAGGAGTTGCAAGCTAAGATGACTCAGTGTGAGATGGAATATGAATCCAAGTTTCATATTGGTGTTGATGGATGTTTAATGTTCAAAAATAGAGTTTGTGTACCCAAGGGCAATGAGCTTATTCAGAAGATTCTGCAAGAGGCACATAGTGGTTGTTTATCTGTCCACCCAGGCAGTGTAAAAATGTACAACGACCTAAAGAAAATGTATTGGTGGTCGGGGATGAAAAGACATATTTCAAAGTCCGTTTCTAAGTGTCTTGTGTGTCAGCAAGTGAAGGCTAAACATCAAGTACCTTCGGGTCTATTTCAGCCTATAGCCATTCCAAAGTGGAAGAGGGGTCGGATTACCATGGATTTTGTGACAGGTTTGCCGGTAACTCCGAAGAAAAATGATGTTGTTTGGGTTGTTTTGGATAGGCTAACAAATTTGGCACATTTTATACTAGTGCTTACCGACTACTCCCTTGAGAGATTGGCTGAATTGTACGTTTCTGAGATTGTGAGACTACACAGGGTGCCCTTGTCAATTATTTTAGATAGGGACCCGAGATTTACCTCGAGGTTTTGGAAAAAGTTACAGGCTTTGGGAACAAATTTGAGTTTTAGCACGGCATTTCACCCGCAAACCAACAGCCAGTCGAAAAGAGTGATTCAAATTTTAGAAGACATGTTGCGGTGTTATGTTCTTGAGTTTCAAGGCAGTTGGGAATGGTACTTGCCATTGGTTGAATTCGCCTACAACAACAATTATCAGACAAGTCTGAAAATGGTGCCTTATGAGGCTTTGTATGGGAAAAAGTGTCGAACGCCCTTATATTGGACTAAGCACAGAGAGAGTCAGATTCACGGGGTCGATTTAATCAAAGATACTGAGGAGGAAGTTAAAATGATTCGTGACTGCTTGAAGGCCACCTCGGATAGACAGAAATCCTACACGGATTTGAAATGAAAGGAAACTGAGTCTCAAGGCAGTGATAAGGTATATTTGAAAGTATTTCCATGGAGGAAAGTCCTCAGATTTGGCAGAAAAGGCAAGTTGAGTCCTCGTTTCATAGGAACTTATGAGGTTATCGAAAGAGTAGACTAGTTGTCTTTCGATTAGCTTTGCCACTAGAGTTGGAAAATATTCACGACGTATTTCATGTGTCCATGCTACACCAATATAGATCAGACCCTTCGCATGTGATTGCGCCAACAGAGGTTGAGATTCTTTCGGACATGACTTATGGCAAAGAGCCGGTCAAGATATTGGCTCGAGAAGTCAAACAATTAAGAAATAAGAGTATTGCACTCGTGAAAGTTTTGTGGCATAGACATGGAGTCGAGGAAGCCACATGGGAACCCAAGGAGACTATGAGAGATCAGTACCCGAACTTATTCGCCGGTAAGATTTTCGAGGACAAAAATCCCTAAGGAGGAGAATTGTAATAGCCCAAATTTGGGGCTAGTCAGAATAGTGGTCTCAGGACCACAAATCCAGAGTCAAATAAATTATTTTATAATTATTTACAAGTTATTGCATGTTTTTAATACTGCATGAACAATTTGGTGAAGTGATTTTAACGTTTGCGAGTACAATTGCGAGAAAGGACTAAATCGCATAAAATGAAAAAGTCCTAAATTGATAGCTACAGGTGTCAAATAGCTAAAGAATAAATATTAGGGGTCTTTAAATGGAAATTATACCCTATTGTGATAGCTTGGCTGGCCATGAAGATAAAATGTTGGAAAGTCAACATTAGGTAATTTTGATGACATAAGGTGTAATATAATAATACCTAAGCCTAGCTATCATCTTTTTCTTTCATTCTCACTTAATTTCCATCGATTTTTTATCCATTTTTAAGGGTTTTGAGATTCAAAAATTTTAGCAACTTATTCCTCTTACAAGTAAGTGATTTCCATACCCTTTGTTGATGATTTTTGCATTTTTAGAACCCTTATAGCATAAGCTTTCAAATGAGGGGACTATTTTGCAAAATGGTTGGAAGTATAGGGTCTTTCCATGAGATAATTTAGGGTGTTTTTTGAAATTTTATGGAAGAATATGAAGCTTAGTTGGGTGATAAACAACTTTTGTGAAAGGATTTTTCATGAAAACACCTAAAAAGACCATTTTGCATAAGTTGTAAAATAGATGTTAAATATATTAAATAGTGGGAATTTGGAGTTGCTATAAGGGTAAAAAGGGTTCAGCTAAGCTTAATATGCGAAGAAATTTGATAAAAATCGATTTTCGAACCTAGGGGTAAAATGGTTATTTTGTCAAAGTCTAGAGGCAAAACGGTTATTTCACTGAAGAAGTGAAATTTTAATTGCCTAAGTTTATTTAGTGTCTAAATAAGTGCATTTTTCTATTATAGATCAAGAAATATCAAGTGTACATTTACATCATGAAACATTTACCTAACCCATTATCATGGAACATTTACCTAACCTATTATCAATTTGTATCAATTTGTACCATAAATTATGGATATCAAGTGTACATTTTGTCTACAACAACATGATGGCTAGCCACTTCATGTAAAATGGGCGGTTTGTCATGCAAATCCTCCTATTTTGCACTCCTATTTATTTGGCCACGTCAATTTAGCCTATAGCATTTTCAAACATTTTCACATAGGTCCTATTTTATAATTTCACCCCTTTTTCTTATGGAACAAAAATTAACTAAAATTGTTGGGTTCTATCTTAAGTTTGGGCTTTCTAGAGGCCCACTAACATAATTAAACCTATGCCAACATTCACAGAATTCCCAAAAATTGGGGCGTTACAACTCTACCCTCCTTAAAGAAATTTCGTCCTCAAAATTTACCTAATCCAAACAGATGAGGGTATTGCTGTTGCAACGTCTCTTCTGGCTCCCAAACTCAGAAGTTTCCTCTTCCTTAACTTGTTGAAAACGAGCGACCAAAGACTCATCGTTCAACTGCTTTTTCCTTAATCTGATCCACCCAGTTGGCCTCACTTGCAACTCACCAATAGCAGACTTCTATCATCATATGAGACTCGAGACGAGCAAACATTGCTCTCGGATCGAATCTGACTCTACAACTTAGAGCATCGGCTACCACATTAGCCTTGCTTGGGTGATACTCGATCAAGCAGTCATAATCCTTAAGCAACTCAATCCATCTCCTTTGCCTAAGGTTCAGCTCCTACGAGTCAACAAATACTTAAGACTCTTATGGTCAGTGTATATAATACACCTTTCTCCGTACAAGTAATGTCTCCAAATCTTAAGTACAAATATCACTGCTGCCAACTTTAAATCATGAGTCAAATAGTTTCCCTCATGAGGCTTAAGCTATCGTGATGCATATGCAACTATCTTACCCTCTTGCATTAACACGCAGCCCAAACCTACGTGTGATGCGTCACTATACACAGTAAAATCATTTCCAGACTCCGGCTGAATTAACACAAGTGCTTCAGTCAGAACTTTCTTCAACTTCTCAAAAGCTTCCTGCTGTTTCTTAGTCCATACAAACGGTACTCCTTTCCTTATGTGTTTTGTCAGAGGTGCTGCCATCACAGAAAAACCTTCCACAAACCTTTTGTAGTATCCTGCCAGTCCTAGGAAACTCCATATTTCTGACACTGACCTAGGTGGCTTCCATTCCAAAATCGCTTCAATTTTCCGAGGGTCCACTTTAATCCCCTCAGCAGAGACCACATGTCCTAAGAAAGTTACCTCCCTCAACCAAAATTCACACTTGCTGAACTTCACAAAGAGTTCCTTCTCCTTAATACTTACAAAGACTATACGGAGATGCTCATCATGTTTCGCTTTAGTTTCGAATATACCGGATATCGTCAATAAAGACGACTACGAATTGATCTAAAAATGGTTGGAACACATGATTCATCAGATCCATAAACGTTGTAGGAGCGTTCGTTAGTCCAAATGGCATAACCAGAAACTCGCAATGACCACACCGAGTCCTGAATGTCGTCTTTTGGATATCTGCCTCCTTGACCCTTAACTGATGATATCCAGATCGAAGGTCGATCTTGGAAAATACAGAAGCTCCTCTAAGCTGGTCGAATAGATCGTCAATCCTTGGCAGTGGATACTTATTCTTAATCGTCAGTTTGTTCAACTGGCGATAATCAATGCACATCTGCATCGTACCATCCTTCTTTTTCACGAATAGCACCGGTGCTCCCCATGAAGACACGCTTGGCCTAATAAAGCCCCTATCCAACAACTCTTGAATTTGAGCATTTAACTCTACTAACTCCTTCGGTGCCATCCTATACGGTGTGATAGACACAAGCACCATTCCAGGCAACAAGTCTATTCCAAACTCAACTTCTCGATTCGGAGGCAATCCTGAAAGCTCCTCCGGAAAAACATCTTGGAACTCCTTTACGGTCCTAACCTTATCCACTGTCAGTTCCTCCTCTTCTGACTGACTTACAAATGCCAAATAGACCTCACAACCTTTCCGAATCCACTTTTCGGCTCTTAATGCCGACACCACATTGGACAAATAATCCCTTCGCTCACCTATCACCATAACCTCCTCATTCTTTATGGTCCTCAACACCATTCATTTAGCAGCACAATCCGGAGTCGCCTTATGCTTAACAAGCCAGTCCATTCCCAAAATGAGATCAAACTCTCCGAATGGTAACTCCATCAGATCTCCAGGGAAAATCTTACCTTGAGTTTCTAAGGGTACATCCCTATACAGTTTGTCTACCCTAACCGAGTGACCCAAGGGACTTAGTACAGATACCTCACTCACAATCTCCTCAGAGCAGTCCAAGTCGTCCATAATCCGTTCTGTGGCCTCCAACCAATATTCCGCCACATTCGGGGCTATACCAGACACGCTTTTAAAGATCTCCGTTCCGTTAGTCTCAAAGTCATTCAGAAATAGATCCCTGAATTTCGTTGCCCGAACTTGCTCCGGCAACCCCTTTCCAGAACACAAAGCATTGACTGTGACAGGGGATCATCCTCGGCACCGCGGTCATGAGACTCTACCTTTGTTTCCGGTGGTACTGGTGCATCTGCCGCCGGCATATGTCCCGAAGACGAAGATACCACTCTAGCCCTTCCTCGGCCACGTCCACGGCCTCTTCCACGGGTAGCTCTTGTACTCATATCGTATTATCTTGATTACGAATTTTATGCATCAATTAATATTCCGGTGTTTATTACGGATGTTTTATGAATCGAATGATGAGTTCGAGTTTGTTTTTGCGAATCGAAGTCTAGCTACGCTTTCAATCTCTTATCGATTTTCCTATGCTTTCGGTATCATCCTATCTAGAGTGTCCTAGTAGGGTTTCATGATGATAGATAATTCAGAAAATATTCGAAAAGTTCGAGTAATACTTACGACTTGGTAGGAGATTGAATGCCACCTTCTAAAGATCTAAATTTTGAAAATCGAGTTTTTCGCATTCTTTATAAAATTTTCGCTTTCGAAAATCTTTGTTTTTGTAAACCCATTCCACAGCCGAGTTGTTGCAACCTAGGCTCTGATACCACTAAATGTAACACCCCAAACCCGGCCTAGAAGTTATGGCCGGATCCGGCATGCCACATCAAAAACATAAAAAAAAATTCCATTCTAAGTCCAGAAAATCGTACTTGATGTTCAAAAGATTAATTCATTAAGGGTTAAAGTGAATGGAAGCTGTGCACCAGGTAGGAAATCGGAAAAGAGGTGGTGAGTCCATCGGATTTGCTTAAGTACCAAGCTCCCTTCGGATCCAATCCTAGACATGCATACCGCCATTGCCACACCTTAACGTCATGGATATTTCTAGGAAACCGATTCGATTAAGTCATTTTTAGGAAAAGTGATTAATTTTGGAAAATACTTTCATTGCGGAAGCTTTGCTTGTTGTCGTGTTATTTTGAAATCAACTGTTGTTTTTGAAAACGCGCCCTAAAGCTATCCAATTTCAACAGTTAAAATAAGTATTACCTATCTTAGTAATACATATTAAAAACCATCAAAAATAAATAAGCGGCCTTATTACATTTAAAAGCCTAAAACCTCAAACGTAATTAAAAGGATGTCCAGTTCACCAGAAGAAAATCAAACTTTCAGAATGGGTGGCCACTCCGAATTCCCTCACAGCTCCAAGCCCACTATGGTTGGGGATTTCCTGCGTGGATGAAAATAAAAGGGGTGAGTTTGGGGAAACTCAGTGTGTAAGGAAAACCCATTCAAAGCCCAAGTCAGCTCAAGCCTATTGGGCCTAAGCCCATTCAGTAATGATGGTACTAGGCGAGCCCTTTTCATTACAATAAAGCCGGGCCTTAGCCCTTATTCAGATAATGATATGGCCCATAGGCCCATTTCAAAATACATGCAACATCGGTAAATATATGCAAGCCCATTTGGGAGATTACTCAACCCACCAACCACTACACTCCACCCGTACCACCATACACTCCATGTGGGGAATAGCTCAACCCACCCAAATTTAACACTCTCCACAATTGCGACCTTCTTTGCTCGATTATCATAAATTGAGGCAAAGCCTCCAATCGTGGACAAGCCACTTTTAGTACTTCCTCCGTCAATATCCCAATCCCATGCATCGATAATAACAACATGGCATGCAATAAATAACAACGATCAAACATGCATTTAGGTCAATTTAACCCTAGGGGTATTTGGTAATTTTGCACCTAGGGGTATAACAAGAATTTTCCATACATAGGGGTATTATAGTAATTTAGCTGCTTTTAGGGTTTTTCATGCATATTCCTACTTTTCACGTACTAATAGAATCACGTACCAAGGGTTCTTACCGAATTGGGCCCGTTGGCCCATCATTCCAATTTTGGCCTATTAAGCCCAAAAATATCGAGGGCACAGAAATCATGCACTTTGCAGTCCAAACATTGCAGCTTACCAAAAACATTAATCGATTTACCTCACGAGCATTCGCACACTCGCAAATCTACAAAATACTGATTTTCGACATTTCGGCTTTTTGGCTTTTGCCGATCTAGACTAAGAAAGAGGGTGTTAGTTACACACCTGTTTGCGACGATATGCTGACGAGATCCACACACGAACCGCCTACAATTGGATTACTAACACGTTAATCTAACTATTCAAATACAAACTACATATTAACCCCTTACAATATTCGGCCAACCACACCTACAGATCATTCTAAGCTTATAAGAAAACAATAAGCAACTCATTAACAAATTTTTGTCAATGTTTACCACATAATCATAATTTCACTGCAAGCTGTCTTCCTGAGCAACAGTTACTAAATCATTTATAACTGGAGCTACGAAAATCCAAATCAAGTTCCGCTAATTTTCCTTGAAAATAGACTCATATATCTTCTATCCATAAAATTTTCAGAATTTTTGGTTTAGCCAATCAATACCAGATTTTTCTCAAAGTTTCCCATGTTTCACTGTTTGACTAATCTGACCACTCTTCATTACGAATCAAATTTCTCATTGTACAGAATTCAAAATATGTTCTTGTTTATTTCATTAGAAACTAGACTCAATAAGCTTTAATTACATAATTTATTCACCTTCTAACTCATCTCCCACAATTTATGGTGATTTTCCAAAGTCACGTTACTGCTGCTGTCCCAAGCAGATTTATTACCAAATCACTCTTTCATACACCTATCTTGCATGCATGTTATTTAAACATGTATATCACCAATCAATTATCACATATCTATGATTTTTACTTAATCATAATCTCTATTTCATCATTTCAAAGCACAACATGTTAGCCGATTTTTCCCTTTAGCATCTAAGGCACATGCATGCTCATTTGTTTGGCTCAACTTCACATATCTTCCATTTTTCATCAAAAGAACTTGAAACAACAACCATTTCCTTCATTTTAATTCATGACCAAATGCTCACAACACAACTAAAAATCAAAATATACTTCAAGAGTTAAGGTAGAATCAAGAAGAACTCATGAACCTCAAAATAGAAGCAAGGTACCAAGAACTTACCTTCAATTTTCCTCCTCCTAATGACCGAATACTCAAGAGCTTTCTCCTCTCCTTTCTCTTCTCTAACTTTCAGCTATGATGAACAAAGATGGACAAAACTTTGTTCTTTTCACCCTTTTCTTTTAATAAAACTTCATATTTCATCCATTTAATTCTTTAATACAAAAGACATGATATTCTTATCATGAAACATTTACCTAACCCATTATCATGAAACATTTACCTAACCCATTATCATGGAACATTTACCTAACCTATTATCATGAAACATTTACCTAACCCATTATCATGGAACATTTACCTAACCTATTATCAATTTGTATCAATTTGTACCATAAATTATGGATATCAAGTGTACATTTTGTCTACAACAACATGATGGCTAGCCACTTCATGTAAAATGGGAGGTTTGTCATGCAAATCCTCCTATTTTGCACTCCTATTTATTTGGCCACGTCAATTTAGCCTATAGCATTTTCAAACATTTTCACATAGGTCCTATTTTATAATTTCACCCCCTTTTTCTTATGGAACAAAAATTAACTAAAATTGTTGGGTTCTATCTTAAGTTTGGGCTTTCTAGAGGCCCACAACATAATTAAACCTATGCCAACATTCACAGAATTCCCGAAAATTGGGGCGTTACATTTCAAGTCCGTATGCATGATAGTAAACACACAGGAAGAGACATGACCGTGTGTCTCAGCCGTGTGATGGACACGACCTAGCACACGGGCATGTGCCTTGGCCGTGTAACATTTTGGGGGTGCTGACGTCAGAAACAGAATGTCTGTGTTTTTGTACACAGGCTAGGACACAGGCGTGTCATGACCATGTGAAGGACACGAGCGTATGCCAGGCCATGTGAAAACCACTGTAGGTGTGCATTTAGAATTAATTCCACACGGGTGGAGGACACTGGCGTGTCCCTGTATTGCTTAGGCCGTGTAAGCCACACGGCCCATCAACACAACTATGTTGAAATGGCCACATGGACATGTTGCCCTTCTACACAGGCGTGTGCCCTGTTTCAAAGTCAAATTTTCTATAGATGGTTTAAGGACCCGGGCTGATCTCGAATAGTTTTTAATGGTTGATTTGGGGCCCGTAGGCCCATAATAAGAAGTTTAAAGTAGAAATTGAAAAAGTTCTAAAATGGGACAAAGTCTTGGTAACTTGGGGAACGTTTGTGTGCATGAGATCGAGTTAGGTAATGCCTCGTATTCTGCTCTGGCATGGGTTACGGGTATGGGGTGTTACACACGTACATGTGTCAGGCCGTGTGAAAACCCCTAGAGTTTGTATTTAGAATTAAATTCATACGGGTTTAGGGCACAGGTGTGTTCCCTTGTGCCTAGGCCGTGTGAACCACATAGGCCTTCAGCACTGCCAAGTCAAAAGGGCCACACGGGCTTGTTGCCTCTCCACATAGGCGTGTGCCCCTGTTTTAAGTAACATTTTCTTAAAGTTTTCAAAGCTATTCGAATTAATTCTAGATAGTTTCAAAAAGCTCGATTTGGGCCTCGTAGGCCCATATTAAGGATTTCTAGAGTAAGAGTGAAAAGTTTTAAATTCGATCGAGTTTTAATGACCCAAATTGGTTGTATATATGTGTTTAAGTCAGGAAATGCCTCGTGCCCAGTCCCGGCCTCAGACTCTGGTGAGGGGTGTTACACCTTTCCATAAGTGTTTGTATTTAACGTCTATGACTAGACGTTGCTCTTCGAATCTGTTTAAGTAATTGCATTGAGCGAAAAGGTGACTGGACCTTTAAAAAATTTTCATTTTTAATTATCAAGTGGTTTCAATCTTTTTTCTAGAGCTAAAAACTTTAGTGATCTTTCAAGAATAAGATTTCTAAAAGGAATTGCTTTCACAACTAGTAACATTAGTATATTCAAATGGGTTAAAAGTATTTATAGCATAAACACAAGGTACAACACTTGGATCTTTAATGGCATCATAAATATTGAACTTAGTTACCTAGCCATCAAATTGCATAGTCATCTTACCTTCATGTAGGTCAATTTTAGTCTTGGAAGTTGTTAGGAAATGTCTTCCTAGTAAAATTTGTGTCGAATAAGGGGTAAAATTGTTTTTCATATCAAGTACATAAAAATCAGCAAGAAAGACCACCTTATTGACTCGCACCAAAATATTCTCTAAAAACCCTTTAGGATAAACCACGGATCTATTGCCTAATTTCATATCACACTTATTTCTTTTAATGGTCCAACATTTAATGATGAATAAATAGATAAAAGCATGATATTTATTGAAGCTTCTAGATCACACATAACGTGCTTATTTTTCACGTTACCTATTGTGCAAGAATTGTGAACATACCTTGGTCTTCACACTTGGAAAGCAATTTCTTTTGGAGAACAACAAATACATTCTCTCGTATGCTTATTTTCTCATTACCTCTTAGCTTTTTCTTATTGGTGCACAGTTATTTGAGAAATTTACCATGGCAAGGTATTCTTTTAATATCATCAAGTAAAGGAATATTTACCTCACCTTTGAGAAACATCTAAAGTATTTCCTTTTCTTCCTTTGCCTTTTTAGTCTTAGCAAATCTTTCTAGAAGGCAAATTGAATCACTAACTGCTTCAATTTATCTATGTTCTAGCGATCAGTCGATTCTTTGAAAGTAATGACCTCTTTTTTAGTTTCCTCATCCATAGTTCAATCAAGATCAACTTTCTTAGGCTCTTTTTGTTCTTTACCTTTTCTCAAGGTAATTGTACTAATTTTGTGGACTGGATTAAAGACAGTTCGTGTGTAACGACCCAATTTTTAGTAGTACTAAAAAATGCAATTTTGAAACCCCATTTCTGAAAACCAAGTTTGTAAATATTAAATATGAATATTTAAGAGAATAATATTAAAATAGATTAAAGATCGGTCCAATAAATTTTCCAATTTAATGGTTAATTAAGGCTTAGGGACTAAATTGTAAAAGTTTAATCGCTATAGATTTTTAACTGGCAAAGGTTTAGGGACCTAAATGCAATAAACCAATGGTCCAAAATAGCAATTAGACCTTCTATAAATGGGAATTAGTGGACGTGAGTGACATATCCTATTAAGAATAAATAATAATTAAATTAAAGTTAATTAAATCAAAATAAGGTAATTGAACTAAATTACTTAGACTAATTGAAGTATAAAAAGGTTGAGATAGTGAAATATTCCACTATCTCCTTTTTCAAGCATCATTCATCATTAGTGAAAGAAAATCAAAACCCTACCAAGCTTTGTAGCGTTTGACCAAGGAGAAACTAAGCTAATTAGGTAATTTTTCATGTAACTTTTTTATAGATTTGAGGTCATGGGAGCTTGATTTAGCTAGCCCATGTATCAATTTGTAAAATTGCTAAAGTTTTAGAAAGTTTTCATTGTTGATTTCTTGAAGAATTAGCCTTGAAATTGATAGCTTTTAAGCTTAGAATATGAAAAGGACTAAATTGTAAAGTTAGTTTAGCTTATTGTTAACTTTGTTACATTAGGGACCAAATTGAATAAATGTAAAATTTTAAATGAAATTATGTTAGAAATAGAAAGTATAAGGTCCCTAATGAGAATATATGAAATTGAATTTTAATCTGAAGCTAGAAATCAAAGGCTAAGTTTATCCGAAGTTTAGGAACTAAATTGAATAAAATAAAAATTTTGGGGAAAGTTGAAAAGTAAATTCTATAGGATCATTCATGTAACACCCCAAACCTGGCCTGGAAGTTTAGCTTGAATCTGGCGTGTCACATTGAAGTGTTTTTCGAAAACCATGTTTCCATTAAAAACCTTCTTAATAATTAAAAACTTATACCCTTTTTAAACCTTGTTAGAAAACCTCAGCTGAATAACATTCTTAACAACTTTGTAAAAATTTTGGTAGTTGCGGAAGCTTAATTTAAAAACAATTACGGATACGTGATGTTTTGAACAACAGTAGTTGCTTTGGAAAACCGTGTTCTAATACTAGCAATTATAAGAACAATAAATAAAATTCCAATTTTGAAATCCAGAAAATTACAACGGCTTTACTATAAGCCACATAAAAACATTTAAAAGTAATAATCAAAACTGTAACATAAACAATGTGTGTGGCTTCCTCCGAGCCCCTCGCAGTCTCGATCCATCTAAGGCTAGAAATTACCGAAAGGTTAATAAACGGGTGAGTTTACGAAAACTCAGTGAAATCCCTACTATATAAAAGGAACAATCGGTCATATAAAAATTAAAAGTTGGCCCACCTACTTACGCCAAGATCAATTAGGCCTTAGCCCATTATAACAGACAAGACGGATGGGCCTTAGCCCATTATAGAATAAGAAACATTATCAGAACTAGAATAAAAATGAGAATCAGAATCAGAATCAAAATCAGGTGATAGAATCAAAATTAGAATCGTAATCGATTAGGTAATGTAATCGTAATCGATGTCAATGTAATCGTAATCGAATCGAACTAGAATCGAATTAGGTAATAGAATCGTAATCGAGATCGTGCAATGTAATCGAATCGAATGTGAATGCAAACCCAACCCAATCCATCCGTATACACCCCCGTACCAACCTTACACCATGTGGGAGACAACTCGACCCACCCATCCGCTACACACCATTACGTAATTTGCAATGAGGTCGCGGATATTGTGACGAAGTCACCAGATACGAATATTGTGGCTAGGCCACCGAAATAGATATATATATGTGGCAAAGCCACCGATTGCAGCGAGGTTGCGGATATTGTGACGAAGTCACCGTATCAGATATATGTGGCGCGGCCACCGATTGCAAATGAGATCGCGGATATTGTGACGAAGTCACCGTAATGTATATATGTGGAGAGGCCACAGATTGCGTGAATGAGGTCGCTGTAATGCTTCCTCCATCAATATAACCCATATCCCATGCAATGATATACATGTCATCGCATACAACATACGTAATCGAATATCATGTCCATATTTGAATCAAACAATCACAGTCAAGTCATTCATATCACCAACATATATTCACAATCAACCACAACCACACAAATTAAGTCACCACTTGCCCACAAGGGCAAAATACATTTAACACCCTAGGGTAAAATGGTAATTTTACCCCACAAGTGTATCTCGGTAATTCTAACCTACTGGGTATTTCAAGAATTCTACCCTACTGGGTATTTCAAAGATTTCTACCCTACAAGGGTATTTCGGTATTTCTACCCTACAAGGGTATTTTGGTAATTTTGTAAATCTAGGGTAAAATAGTAATTCTGTAAATCAGGGGTAATTTGGTAATTTTACAAGTCGAGGGTATTTTAATAATTTTACAGGTTGAGGGTATTTTAGTAATTTCACAAATCAAGGGTATTTTGGTAATTTTACAAACTAGGGGTATTTTGATAATTTTACAAACCAGGGGTATTTTGGTAATTTTATAAACAAAGGGTATTTTAGTAATTTTACAAACCAGGGGTATTTTGGTAATTTTGTAAACCAAGGTATTTTGGTAATTTTACAAACCAGGGGTATTTTGGTAATTTTATAAACCAAAGGTATTCTAGTAATTTTACAAACCAGAGGTATTTTGGTGATTTTATAAACCAAGGGTGTTCTAGTAATTTTACAAACCAGGGGTATTTGGGTAATTTTGTAAACCAAGGGTATTTTACTAATTTTACAAACCAGGGGTATTTTGGTAATTTGGTAAACTAAAGTATTCTAAACAGGGATAACAATACGAATGGGCCTAAAGCCCTTTCTTGGCCCAAATGGGCCCACACGGTGTGGCCCTTTTAGCCCAAATCTATCCACAGATATGAGATTCACCTAGCCTAGTCCAATATTTACTACACAATCAAACAACTTATCCAATTGGGCCCGTAGGCCCATTGGGCCCACATGGCCCGAAGTAGCCATCCTACAGCTAGAGTAGTGAGAAATACACACCTGATAGGAGACTGGAGTTAATCTGCACTCCGAGCACTCTTAGCCGACGCCCAACCCAAACGAGCACGCCATAAAGCGAAAGGGATCAACCAAGAAAGGTACATTTACTCTCCTCATGGTTCCCTCTATTTAAAGCCAGCTTCGCATCCACTCTTATGTTAGCTTCTCGATGTGGGATCCCTCCATCATCAGAGTTTAAATTCAACACCAACTCTTGCCGCCCCCTGTTAGCAAAATAAATGCTCTTTGATTGCCATGAGTTTTGAACCCTGGACCTCCTTGCCACCTCTATGACGCAACCTTCCTGCCTCTTATGTGGCGCTACTTTGCCACTAGACCACAAGGCTTTTTGTGGCACAATTTCCACAACAATATTCTTAAGGCCTACCTACTACACCTGTGGTTTGATTCACCTTAAACCAAAATTTTTGCTAGAGTCCGATTTGAACCGGGACTTCTCCAACACTTCTCAAAGACACTTAACCACTAAAACAAGCCTTCATTAACGAAATTTACATGCACAACAAAATATTATAAGCTGCCTTCAACCGCTCCCATGCTCAAGGCCCAAAACTTCTAGGCCCAAATTCAGGGTGTTACAATGCATATAATTTTATGGTATAAGAATGTTTGGTATTGATTTGTGATATAAAATAATTGTTTAGATCAAGAATCAAGTCGAAGTAAAGTTAATTAGGTATTGATTTGTGATATAAGTCAACTTTGACTTATTTTTCCCTTTTTATTCTTTTATTAACCAAATGACCAAAATGCCTTTTTTACTAAACTTTCAAATTTTATCTATACAAGCCCATTTTTGTCCATAAAATTAGAAATTGGGAAAATTTCTATTTAAAGACCTCTAATTAATAATCCATGGCAATTTCATGTTTAAAGCTTCTAGAACTCACATTTTGCAACTTTTGTAATTTAGTCCTAAATGTCAAATTGGACACTTTATCAAAACAATCTCTCCATGAAACTTTCACAAAATCATGCAAACATGTAATGGATCTCAAAACAATCATAAAAAAAATATTTCTACTTCGAATTTGTGGTCTCAAAACCATTTTTCCGACTAGGCCCAAGATCAAGATGTTACAAATGCAGGACCTCAATCATTTCGGGAAATCACATATCCATCGAATTTTCATTTTATTCAACCGGGATTTAAAAATTTTTCTCAAGCATTTTTGGGCATGTGATTATTTCACACAACAATTCAAATAAACACATTCCACATTCATTTCAAGCATATAAGTAACATTCTCATCGTTTCTCCTTTATCATCTATCGGGCTTATCATTTAATTCAAACATTTTTATTTATTGGCTTGATCGGATATGTAATCATTTTCACATATTTATGAAATTTATACAATTTACATAAACACAATCAATGCAAGCATATAAATAAACACAATTTAGTTACACGAACTCACCACGACAATGTTCGTGTACGTAAAATCTACTAATCCGACAGCTTCCTCTTTCCTCGTTCTAGCTCTAAATTTGTTCTATTCAGATCTATACGAGTAAATTTTACATCAATTTCTCATATTTCATACTCATTTAGACTCAATTTACATCCTAGGAAAAATTACCATTTTGCCCCTAACTTTTCCATATCGTCCCTAGGCTCAAAAAAATAAAATTTGTGCAATTTACCCCCTATTCCAAGCCTAAGAAAAATCCCATTACAAAATTTACAGCACATGTATTCATAAAAAATCAACATTTTTCTTCAATTTCACAACTTTACATTTTAGTCCCTAAATCATGTTTTCATCAAAAAACACTTTGTAAAAGTTGTTTATCTATCAACAACCTTTCATTTTCTACCATAAATTTCTAATTTTCAGCATATACATCCATGACCCATTTTCAATACTTTGATAACTTCTCAAATTGATCCCCCAAATAGATAGATTAAGCTATCCCGGTTCAAAAATATCAAATTACTAAAAAGGGCCAAGGAAACTTACCCAATTTTCCCATTTTCAATACTTTGATAACTTTTCAAATTGATCCCCTAAATAGATATGTTAAGCTATCCCAATTTCAAAAATATCAAAATTACTAAAAAGGGCTAAGGAAACTTACCCAATTTGGCCATGAGAGTTTCTTCTCTCTCTTCTAGGGTTTCCATGAATTATTTTGGGAAAGAAGATGACAAAAATGATTTTTATTTCTATTTAATGATTTATTATCTTTTAGTAATTTTGATTTCCAATTTAGTCCTTAGCCTTTTTCTAATTTTCCATGGATGAATCATCCAAAAATATCTACTTTTCATTAATGGTCTAATTCCATATAAGGACCTCAAGTTTTGAATCCCATAGCTATTAATCCTTATAGCTACTAGAATTCAACTTTTGCATTTTATGCAATTTGGTCCTTCTCGTAATTAAGCACATAATCGATGAAATTTTCTTATCAAAATTTTCACATGACATTTCTGTCATATTATGGACCATATAATAAAATAAAAATAAATTTTATTCTTGGCTCGGATTTGTGGTCCCGAACCACTGTTCCGATTTCATCGAAATTTGGGCTGTTAGAAGACCAGATTAAATTCCTTCAAGTGCTTGTATCTTCATTTTGTAAACCATGAAAAGTAGGAAGTGAACTAATCCAAATTTCAATTTAAAGGTACCTCAAGCTGAAGATATTGGATGCAAAGAGAAACAAAAAAAAAGATAAAAACTAAAAATAAAGAAATAAAATTATCAACATCGATCCTCGAAAACTTTTCCAAAATTTGTTAGGTTGTCGAGGCGTACAAAAATAAAAACTTACTTGAAAATATAAATTAGTATATAACAACAAGTAAGGTCGTATCCATAAAGGCTGGTAATAATTTTTTTTCTTAAATAAAAACAAGTAAATATGATGAGAGGTTTTAAAAAATAAAAAAAAATTAGATTATAATATTAGCAAAGAACTAATAGTTCAAGAAAAAAAATAAATATGACAAAGCTCTAATTAAAGGTGGATTCTTCGTTTGATTCATAAATCCAATCGTCAGTGCAATGATATCTTCAATAGTTTTAATAAATTAGTTATAGTGGCTGACTCAACGTCAAAAAATCAATTTCTCCTTACTGAATCAATAACCAAGAGGCAACTCGTTGAAAATTACTTTCCTTACTAATAAATAACCTTGTAACTCAATGTTCAATATTTAACTTACTAGTAGCATTAAGAATGAGAGACTTGATTCTCACCAACAAACTCATCTCAACGAGGTTTATTTAAGCTAGGTCACACATCCACACAACATAAATCATATACTTTGATAAACACAATTATGCAGTTCGATACAAGTATTAGAATGAATTAAACAATTACAGATTTAATTATTCTAATTGACAATGTAATTATTATAATTTATCAAATATCAACCAAATATTTAATAAACTTGAACAATTGTCATCCAAACAGAAGATGTGCAGATAATAAAGAGCTAAGAAGGATTAAGAACAAATTAGGTTTCACAAATTTATAAAAACAGTCTTTGAAAATCCTTTGACCAAAAAAAAGTTTAGAAATCCATAAAAAAAGAAAAGGAAAAAGCAAAATAATACTAAGGCTATTTCTTATTATATCTTGGTATTAACCTAATAATACCTAGTTAAAGGAAAAAAATAATATAAGGGAAAAAATACAAATGTTCCCTTAATTAAATAAAGTAAAAGTTTTCTAGGTTTCTTTACAATTTTCACGTCGAATTTTCAAGCCAATTTTGGATACCTTCTTTATTTTATTTATTTGGGTTTGAATCATGAAATAACTTCAGATAGATCTTTTAGTTGCTTTCGAATTGGTATATTCTGAGTCCAAAATAGAGTTATGTAGTTAAAATTATCACCAACATATTAAATTAGTGTTGTGTTGAAAGCTCAATTTGTAAAACTTGCCAAAAATAAACTTTAAACTCTTTTTCTCTAATTATTCACCTAAATAAATAATAAGTAATATATAAGTATAAGTAATATATTTAAGAACTTAAATAACATATTTTAAGAGGAGAAATACTACAAATAATTAAGATGTTACATACTTATCACTTTCGGACTTTTCCTATCATATTAATCTAAAATACAATATATATTAATATTGGGTTAGTGTTTGGTACATCGCCAAGATATTTTTTTATTCCACAAAACCTTAAAAAATTGACATGTGTCTCTTTATTTAAAATATTTATTTTTTAAAGATATTTTATCATACTCTTATAAGATACTTGCCAACCCCTTAACCTGCTTGTGTAGTTTAAAAACTCCACTGGCAATGTACCAAATAGTTTCCCACTAATATTTATTGAATGATTAAAAGTTCTTTTACCAAAAGAAATAGTTATAAGTTTTAATTTATATCAAATTTGACACGCATGATCTATGTGAATGGAATAATAAATTCAACATCCGGATCATTAAAATATTAATCATACAAAGGGATACTAAAGGATGTAAAAGTAATTTAGTTTTACACTAGTATAAGTGGATCCTGCCATATATACTATAGCAATATAAGGTTACAAAAAAAAAATAGTCATGTTTACATTACAGTTTTTAACCTATGACATTCTCTATTTAAAGTTCTTATTTACAATTTGGGTAAATCACTCTTTTACTCCTTGCCATTTTGTTTTTTAAGTTATTTCATGCCTTTTATTTAACATTTTCTTTATAATAAATTATCTGCTTATTTTAATATTTTACTTAACTGAATTAACTTTTAATGTTATAATATTAAAATTAATGAATATTAAATTGTTAAACTTAAAATATAGTTTAAAAAGACACATATTAATAGCATTTATTAAATTAAATTTATATTTTAAAATATAATAAGAGTTAATTACATTTTTTTGAAAATAAAGCAAAGATAAATATATAATTACAAAAAATAGATTAACTATTTTAACATTAAAATAAATTAATTTAATATAACTCGTAAGAAATTATTAATAATATTATTTAAACTATAATATTAATTAATATTTAAACCATATTTAAACCAGTCGGGTGGGTCAGTAATAGTGAGTATCATAATAATTATTCGTCGGTCCCTCTGGATAAACTAGTGGATTCTTTTGAACTTTCTTCAACACCATGAATTGTGTCTACATCACCAAGTGTATTATAAGCACCAGTAGTTAGCATAAGGGGTTCACACCACTTTCTAGATCCCCTGAAGAATTTGAAGACCATGAACAAGACTTTAATTTACAAAAGCTATAAAAATAATTTCTAGGTTCTTCTGTTCTCCCTAACAGTATAAGTCCCAACTCATCAGTAACTTCGTGTGGCCATGCGAATTGTACAGGCAGCACTCTAACGGTGTTCACACCATCATCGGTATCAACTTGCCTCCATCCATTGGGACTTAGATTTAAGAGGCAGTGCTGATGTAACACCTCCTACCCGTATTCCGAGCCTAGAATAGGGTACGAGGCATTACCGAACTTAATATGATCAATAATGTAAAAATCAGCCATAAAATTTCTTCTAAATTAAAAACTTTCATACATATGTTTAACGTCCCTTATATGGGTCTATGGGGCCCAAAACATACATTCAAGGTGGTTCAGGACCAAACTATAAACATATGAAACTTTTGCAACACTTAGAATATTTTCTCACTTTTGAGAGTCACACGCCTGTGTTTTCAACCCATGTAACTCTCTGTTTATAACTTCATCACCCTTGTCAGTCGTACACTTCATATAAATAACAAGAAACATGTATGAGTTCAATTCTCATTAAATTTCTCATATATATACACAATTTCACGTTATGTAATCATACAACATATATCAACCATATCTCTCGTAATCTAAATATATTTTCATAACAACTTATCTTGATTTCATACTATTTCATATTTAAGCTTAAATAACCAAAGTATTTGAAATATCATCTTTATGCAAATAGTACACATGAGGTATATAATTCCATAATTATGAATAAACACATTTATCAAACATTTTCCATATTCATATATCAATGTCTTATGTCTCTATATATCAATAACCGTCATTTTCATGAATTCTGAGTTCAATTTCATAATTATTTGTCTCGTGTTAAATTTATTCCAGTCAGAATTTTATTCATTAAAACATTTGAATTATCAATACATATGGACAGTATATTCAAGAAGAACAATTATACAATCACAAATGAATTCATTTATCAACCAAGTTTTATACTCATATCTTATCAACTCGTACTTCCTTGTATCACATAATTCCATGTAACACTTACCAAACTTTGTCAAATTAGTGAACGTCTTACGGAATTGAGTACTTCGTTTTCTCGATGCCATAGTTCAACTATGGTCTTACACATCTTCACATAATGATGCCATAGCCCAGCTATAGTCTTACACATATTCATATATCGATGCCATAGCCCAGCTATGGTCTTACACGTAATCACATACCAGATATGGTCTTATACAGTAGCATATATCACACCGATGCCATATCCCAGATATGGTCTTATATGAAAATCACTTGTCACTTGTCACTTGTAGCCGAAGCTACCACTATTCACTGATCAGGTAGTCGGAGCTACCATTTTTCACTGATCAGGTAGCTGGAGCTACCACTTTTCACTAATCAGGTAGCAGAAGCTACCACTTTTCACTGATCAGGTAGCCGAAGCTACCACTTTTCACTTGTCATTTGCCATTGATCAGATAAGTGCAGCCGAAGCTATCACTTACCACTTTCACTTGTCCTTGATCAGATAAGTGTAGCCGAAGCTATCACTTATCACTTGTTGTCATGGTCCAACCATGGTCTTTTCCTTTAATTCATCTTGTCACTGAACTGAAATGCTCAATTTGATCATTTATTCAATTTTCATGCTTTTACATTATTCATGTGACAGCCCAAAATTGACCCTAGTCGGGATGTGGTTTCGGGACCACAAAACCGAGGCATAAAAATAATTTAAAATTTATTTTGATGCCTATAATATGTGTGTGCCCATGTGTGACATTTTTTATGATTGATTTAGTGTTATAAAGGTGAATTTCACTAGAAGGGACTTAGTAGTGAACTTTGAAAGTACGATAGGGAAATGTGTGATGACTAATTAAAGCATGCATGCAAAACTATGGACTTGCATGTCAAATTTCCCCAAAACAAGCTAGTGGCCGGCCATGACATGGTTTATGGGCAAAGAAAACATGTTGAAACATGTTTTGTTAATGCATGATGAATTAAATGATAAAATAATTAATGATGTTGGATGAGAAACAAAAAATCAAAAAATAGCTCATCCTTTCCCCCATTGCCGTGCAAGTGAAAGAAAAACAAGAAAAAATTGTTCATCCTTGTTCTTTCCTTTTGGCCGAAAATACTAAGGGAGGAGATAGGATTTTTGCTTCATGCTTGGTTTAGAAGAGATCTAGAAGGAGATTTGGCTAAATTTGCATCAAGATTAAGGTATGTATGAGGTTGTGTTAGGAGTTTCATGCATGTTTTGGTTGCTAACTTGATGTGCATGTTAGCCATGGTTCAAATCCTTGTTATGCCATGGAAATGGCATTTGGCCAAAGTTGTTATTGTGTTAAAGCCATTGCATGCTAAATGTGAAGCTTGCTAATGATGCATGCAATGATGGATTGACTACTCTTGAAACTTCTTTGTACCAATTTTAAGTAAGACATTGAGTTTTTTTTGTTTAACCATGATTGAAGTTGAAAGGGCATGATTGTGATGTATTCGCCATGATGCATTCATGAGCATGGTTCATGCTTCTTGCATGTTAGTTAAAATTTGTGTTTTGGATGGCTATGGACACCTTGAAATTGACCTTGCACTTATATGTGTATATATGATTGCACATGATATTTTGATTATGAAGAAAGTGATGAATATGTTGTTTAAAGAAGAAGTTTGTTGAAGAATGTTGTGAAATTTGCATGTACATTCGCCTAGTACACATATGATGTGAAAATCTTGCAATTTATTTTTGATTTTATGCAAGAATGACTAAGCATAATCGGCCACATGAGGGAATTATTGTGCATGCATTCGGTTAGAGGCAAGCTTAATGATGCCTATTCTTGACTTAGGTAATCGGCTACCTTGTTGTGAGCTAAGGCCGAATGTGTGCGTAATTAAAGAAAATTGACTAAAGTGCTTAGTTATGTGATGTTGAATCAATGATATGTGTATTCGCCAAGGCTAGCAAGCGAGACTTTAATAAATTGAATTTGTTTGAATTAGCTCAAGAGCTTAGAGGGCCACAATTGGATAAGGGAAGGAAAAAGTGATCGAATAGCCGTCAAAGCCATTCGACAACATCCGAGGTAAGTCCTCAAGAAATGACCCTACTCAATTATGTGAAATGAAAAATTGATGTGTAATGACTATTGATTTATGTGTGTATGAGTATTTGAATGATACCGGGCTAAGTTCAAGGCGATTATGCTAGTGATATGTTTGTGTTTGAGCCTTAGTAACGAAAAATGAAATATGAATGGGAAATGATTATTGATGTATATGTGTGCATGAGCAATTGAATGATATCCGGCTAAGTCCCAAGACATTTATGCTGGTAATTACATCCGGTTAAGACCAAGGCAATTGTGCTAGTGACTACATCCGGCTAAGACCCGAAGGCATTTGTGCAAATTGTGAAATCCGGGTTAAGTCCCGAAGGCCTTTGTGCGGGTTACCATAACCGGGCATTTGAACGGGTTACCATAACCGGGTTACCATAACCGGTTAAACTCCGAAGGTATGTGATTTGAAAATTATAAGCTTGCTGGAAAATTTTCAGCTAATGCACTTGTGAAACTTCCCAATAACAAGGTATGTGTTGTGTGTGCTTTGCGCGCTAGGAGTAAGAGCGTATGAATATTCGCTCCTAAGATGGAACGAGTTATCGGCCTTAACGAAGCCGTTATTTGTGTATGAACATAAGAGTTGGGATGGTGAAGTAAGTATGATTATGTGAATGTGTATTAATGAATTGATTCATTTGGCAATGTGAATGTAATGCTTTGGTTAAAGCTGATTTTATTGCTTGAGACTTACTAAGCATAAAAATGCTTACTCCGTTGCTTTGGCTCTCTGTTTTATAGATTTTGCTCGGTAGCAATCGGATTCGGGATCATTAAAGTCAAAGTCATCTACACTATCAAAGCCTCCATTTTGGTATAATTTTGGTTGAACTTTGAAATGGCATGTATAGGACTACCCTAATGTTGAAGGTCATGTACCTTTCGGTTTTATGTAAGCTTGGATAGCCATGCGAAAATGGCTTATATACGTTTTTAGTATGATTCTATAATAGTTTGTATGATAATCATTATGGGGTATGAAATTGTTTGAAAGGATTAGCCATTGGAATGGTTAATCATAATCACACTTTGTGCTATGTGTGCAAAAGGGCCATTTGAATCGTGGAAATCATGAAATAGGTAATGGTTACTTTGAAAACAGATGCTGGCAGCAGCAGTGGTGTGGTTTTGAAAAATCACCAAAATTTGTAGGAATGGTATTAAATAGTTAATAAATTATGTAAATGAACCTTAATGAGTCTACTTTCATGTGGAATAAACGAAACGGTCATAGGAGTTACATGTTAAGAGATATTAAAGCTATTGTGAGATAGGGCCAGAACGGTTTCTGGGTCCCCTGTCGCAACTTTAAAAATTTATTATAAATTATCCAGAAAGAATTAGGAGTCATTCCTTATATTTACAGATTCCATTTTGAGTCTAGTTTCATTAGAAACAAACGGCACCAGTATTAAAGCCCTGTACAGAGAGATATTCAAGTTGTAACGCGAAGGTCAGAGCAGTCGATCCCTGTAACATGGGTGACTTTAACTAATAAACTGTACCAATTGGCCCGACCAAAAATTCTAGAAATAAATCCATGGATGGATATATGAGTCTAAATTCAGGTAAAATTTACGGAATCAGTTTCCGAGTTTTGAAACTCGAGATATGATTTTTAAGGTGACAGTGACGCAGATTTCCAGCCTGTCTGGAAATGTCAAATTGGTGGGTGAAATATGTGGATTTGGCTTGTTAACCCCTCGTGTCCGACACCGGCGATGGTCTCGGGTTCGGGGTGTTACAATTCATGATTTTATCATCAATACATATGAAATAACACATCATGAAATTCATAAAATTAACAAATAATCACTAAAATTTAGCCATATAAACTCACAAGTTCAATTTTTGTATTATAACGATAATCATAATTTCATAATAAATATTCCAAATAAAACATTATATCATTTCTAATCCAACACTTATCGATTATAATCGGGCATGTGATCAATTTATACACGAGTCATTCATATATATTTTCCTCCTCCTCTTCTCCATCCACATCCTTGGTATAAATAACACACTTGTGAGTAACCTTATCCATAATTTTCACTAATTACTTAAGTGAATATTCAAGCTATCCACCCATGTCATAGTCACTAAATTATTTATATTTGAAGCTACGGAACTCCAAATTAAGATATTCTAATTTTCCCTGAAACTAGACTCATATATCTTATTACCATAAAAATTTCATAATTTTTGGTTATGCCAATTAATACAGTTTATTTATTGAAGTCTCCCCTGTTCTGCTATCTGACAGTTCCGACCCTTCTTCACTAAAAATTAATTATCTCCTCCTACAGGATTTGAATGATGTTTGCGTTTGTTTTTATTGAAAATAGACTCATTAAGAATTCTAAATGTATAAATTTAAGCCCCTAATTATTTTTATCCAATTTTTCATGATTTTACAAAGTCAGAAAAGGGAAACTCGAAATCATTCTGACCTTGTCTCACAAAATTTATTATATCTCATGATTTACAATTCCATTGCTTACATCATTTCTTCTATAAGAAAATAGACTCAATAAGCTTTAATTTAATATTTTATTCATCCTCTATTTCCATTTCTAAAATTTTTGGTGATTTTTCAAAGTTAGACTACTGCTGCTGTCCAAAACAGTTTTAGTGCAAAATGTTGATTTCCATTTTGCCCCAAATTTCAGAATTCATACAATTCATACAATTCAGTCCTTGCTCAATTAACCCCTCAATTAAGATAATTTTCTCAATTAATAATTTTCCTAGACATTATAAGTTATTTCATAACTATTGAAATTTAGAATTTCTACATAAAACTCTAACTTCAAACTCTTTTACAATTAGGTCCCAAACATTCACTTTCTATTCAATTCTTTCAACAAAATCAGCATATAAACAATTTAAAGCTCTAATTCCATCCCAAATCATCATATACTTCCAGCACATATTCATAGCAACTTTCAATTTCTTTCCTAGAATCAAAAACTAATGAATTCAACAAGTGGACGTAGTTGTAAAAGTCACAAAAACACAAAAATTTTAAGAAATAATCAAGAATTGAACTTAATTGAAGTAAAAATATGAAAAAAAAGCTTAAGGGAACTCTTCCATGGCGTTTTTGCTGATGAGAATGCAGAAAAATAAAGAGAAATCTAGATAATTTCACTTTAGTCCTAGCTTTATTAAGTAAATTTTGCAATTTTCCAATTTTGCCCTTAATTCTCCTTATTTTCTTGCTGATTTCATGCTCTTGCCATCCAGCCCAAAGAGACCTTGGGTCTATTTGCCTTTTAAACCCTCTTTCTTTTATCATTTAAGCTATTTAATCATTTCTCACAATTTTGCATTTGATACAATTTAGTCCTTTTTATTCAATTAACTAACAAAACTTTAAAATTTCTTGACGAAACTTTAATACTAACTTATTAACACTCCATAAATATTTATAAAAATATTTATGGCTCGATTTAAAATTCCCTAGGTCTCGATACCTCGTTTTCGATTCTAATTATTTTAGTATTTATTTTTAGTATTCTATTCACTATTTCAAAATTTTTCCTAACTTCACATTTAACTTATACTCACTAAATTAATAATATTTTCTACTCATTTTTTGGATTTAGTGATCTCGAATCACTGTTCCGACACCACTAAAAATTAGGCTGTTACAGCAGAAACACGTTTCTACCAGTTAGCACTTCCTCTAAATCTAATTCGTGACCCATGTGAAGTTTGTAATATTGTCCCCAACCTACTTCAGACATAATCTCTCGCTTCTTTAGACACATACTCTTACCAAGTATTAACCATTTAGTTGGAAAGTTAAAGCCACCACTAGGCTTGTACTTAACTCGTATGTTCTTACAGCGGTTTAGACGAAGGTTAGAAGCCCAGTTTAAAATGATTGATTCTTCATTTTCACGAGAAGAGAAATAGAAAAAAAAACTACTGAACCCCCTCGATTGCACTATAACACCCCTCGCCCGTATCCGACGCCGGGACTGGGTTCGAGGTGCTACCGGACTTCACTCAAGCAATCGCATATAAAACTGGACCTTAAAATTTCGTTTAACTTGAATCTTATTGGTTACATACTTTATATCCTTTAAACGGGCTCACGAGGCCCAAAACATACATTAAAAACAATTTGGGACTAAACCGGGTACTTAAGGAAAACTTGGGAAAATTTCATGCCCTAAGGTTCCATATGCCCGTTTGGCTTGGGACACGCCCATGCTCTTAGCCCATGTGCAACATTGACCTTTCAACACGGCCATGGCACATGCCCATGTGGCCTACCCGTTTCAATACTGTCTTTTAAACATGGCTAAGGTACACGCCCGTGTGGCTTGCTCGTGTTCAACACTGACCTAGAATTTTAAGTGCAGGGGACACACGGCCATGCACACACTATGGGAGTGAGCCGTGTGTCACAAACGACCTAGACACACGCCCGTGAGCCCAACCATGTAGACCTTAATAGGCTATTTTCCAAGCCTTTGGTCGCCCTTTTTACTACTTGTACTTAATGGTTACCAAATACGAAGCAAAACGTTATTATACTCTTAGGAATGCTCTTTGCAAAGCTTATTGCATTGGAAACCTCATATCATTGGTTTCATGCATGCTAGATTATTATTCCCATCTTGTATTTATGGGTTTCTATGTTATTATAACACAATCAAAATTTGGCTCGTTCTTGTGACTCATTGCCAACTATGATAAACCATCATATGTAAAAACAAGCAAACATAGAATTGTAAGTCATAGCCTACTTCAAAATAAGCCAATTCCTATGGCCATATAAAAAAAGTTAGGTACATCTTTACATGCCTTTACTTGTCAAATCAAATGACACATAGAACAAAATACTCAAAACCCTATACATGCCATTGAACAAAATAGAAATGTCTTTATACCAAAGCTCTCCTCTTTGATAGTGTGCTGGCTCTTCAGCCGTCTTCCAATCCTCACAAGTCCTTGAGCTCTAAAAAATAGGGGAAAAAGAGGGATAAGCATTTACATGCTTAGTAAGCTCGAATAACTGGAAAGTAAACTTACCTAGTAATTAGCATACATCCATAATAGATAAGGAAACCAACATGTATGAAATGGTTCCCTATCACATGCACTCAACCAATGAGTTACTCACATAACAAAGCATCATGTAACTTATCCTATATGAGCTCATCATTCAGTATCTCATTTTATGCATATATCTCATGATAATCCCATTGAGTTTCTAGGAAATCTCGATGGAGTATCCATTAACCGTCAATTCAAACAAATGATCATTTCAGATATGCACTCCCGCGAACCTCACATTTTATGGCAAGATTACCAGTCCAGGCTAAATCCCCCATTTTACGAACTCATAAGATGATGTCGGGATCACTAGTCCAGGCTAAATCCCTTATTGTGACAAACACTCTTAATGAGCTCGAATCTGAATTACCAGTCCAGGCTAAATTCAGACCCTTATCAGATTACCCGTTCAGGCTAAATCCATAATGCACATGTATTCTTCGAGAGCCTCGATCATTCAAGGAACACCCGTCCAAGCTAGATCCTTTCTATACTTGAGATCACAGATTACTTGTCTGGGCTAAATCCTTACTGCAACACATGCAGGATCTTAATTCACATGTCACTTAATGGTTTATCCATCGAATTCCCTTTTTAATCTCAATCGGGACATTTATCAACATGTCATTAATAAGGATGCATTTCATGTCATCAATAATTGCAACTATGATACATTTATAAATCATACAATTATGTATATTATAAGTTTACTTTAATCATTTGAACTTACCTAGTAATCGTTTCGGTTCTGTGTTTTCGTTACTCCGAAACCTTTCATTTTCCTCGATCGACCTCCAAAATTTGTTCATCGGGGTCTATAACAAAAAATTTAAATCATTACCGCTTTACATTTTACATTTCAAGCCTAAATTCCACCCCCGGTCCAAATGACCGTTTTGCCCCTAACCTTTTACATTTTTACGATTTAGTCCCTACGTTCGTATAATGAAACACATGTAATTTCTATCTTACCCAAGCTTAGCCGAAAATTTTTCTCTCTTAAGGCAACCTACATTTTCCATTATTTTCACATTTCTACCACATGTTACAATTTTTGCAAAAAGGTCCCTTTAAGGGTTTTTCATGAAAATCACCTAGGAAAAGATGTTTAACACACATCCAACCTTCATATTTTTCCATAATCCATCAAAATAAAAGCAACTCGTGCATGGGTAAATTTTTTTAAACATGAACCCTAGCATGAAATATGGGTAGAAATGGAGAGAGCAAGCTACCGGGATCTCAAAAATACAAAGAGCATTAAAATCGGGGTTTGGGAGCACTTACTATTGACCTTGAAATGTTGAAAACCCTAGCTTATGGAGCTCTAGGAATTTCAGAAGCTATGGGGAAGAAGATGGCTGATTTTGGCTTTCTTTTTCCCATATTATTTCATTAAAATGCTAAATGACCAAAATGCCCTTAAGCCCCCTTTCTTTAAAATTTCATCCATGCAAGCCCATTTTTGTCTAAAAACATAAAAATTGGGCAAATTGCTCTCCAAGATCTTTTAATTTATAATATAAAGCAATTTCATACAAATTGCTTCTAGAATCCAAGTTTTGCAATTTATTCAATTTAGCCCCTGATTTCCAATTAGACACCTTATTCAAAGAATTTCTTCATGAAATTTTAACACATGCATAATCTCATATTCTAGGCCTCACAATAATCATAAAATAAATATTTTGATGTCAGATTTGTGGTCCCGAAACCACTATTCTGACTAGGTCCTATTTCGCGAAGTTACATTTCTCCCCCTTAAGGACTTTCGTCCTCGAAAGTCTTACCAGAAATTAAATTTGGATATTGGCTTCTCATGGTTTCTTCTAGCTCCCATGTAGCCTCTTCCACACCATGTCGATGCCATAAAACTTTTACTAAAGCCACATCTTTATTCCTCAGCTATTTAACCTCACGGGCTAAAATCTCAACCGGTTCCTCTCCATAGATCATGTCCAGTCGAATTTCAACCTCAGTCGGTGAAATCACATGAAAGGGGTCTGATCGATATCGTCTTAGCATGGATACATGGAACACATCATGAATTTTTTCCAGTTCGGGTGGCAATGCAAAACAATAGGCTAATAGTCCAACTCTTTCGGTGATCTCGTACGGTTCGATAAACCGCGGACTCAGTTTACCTTTTCGACCAAATCTCAACACCTTTTTCCACGGAGATACTTTCAAGAATACTCTATCTCCAACTTGAAATTCAGTTTCTTTTCTTTTCAGATCAGCATAAGACTTTTGCCTATCCGATGCTTCCTTTAAAAGGTCACGTATCACTTTAGCCTTTTCTTCAGTTTCCTTTAAACGGAGTTCGGCACTTTCGACCATACAAGGCCTCATAAAGTGCCATCTTCAAATTTGTTTGGAAACTATTGTTGTAGGCAAATTCTACCAACGGTAAATATTTTTCCCAGCTACCCTGAAATTCGAGGATGCAACAATTCAACATGTCCTCGAGAATCTGAATCATCCGCTCAGACTGACCATCGGTCTGAGGGTAAAAAGCTGTGCTAAAGCTCAACTTCGTACCCAAGGCTTCTTGTAACTTCTTCCAGAATCTCGAAGTGAACCTCAAGTCTCTGTCTGAAATAATCGACAATGGCACTCCGTGCAATCTTACTATTTCAGAAATGTACAAATCGGCCAATCTATCAAGGGAATAATCTGTCTTTACCGGAATAAAATGAGCTGACTTTGTCAATTTATCCACTACGGCCCATATGGCATCTTTCATTTTCAGAGTTAGTGGCAATCCTGTCACGAAATCCATGGTAATTCTATCCCACTTCCATTCAGGGACGATCACTAGTTGTAACAACCCTGAAGGCACTTGATGTTCAGCTTTAACTTGCTGACATACTAGGCATTTTGATACAAATTCAGAAATATCTCTTTTCACACGGTTCCACCAGTACATCTTCTTCAAATCGTTGTACATCTTGGTACTTCCCGGGTGAATAGACAAACAACTGTCATGTGCTTCTTGTAAAATCTTCCGAATAAACTCATTATCCTTGGGTACACAAACCCTATCTCTGAACATCAAACATCCATCAGAACCAATTCGAAAATCTGATTCAATACCTAACTCACATTGAGTCCTTTTTGCTTGCAAGTAAACATCATTAGTTTTTGAATTGAATATTTCCTGAAGGAATATTGGCCTAGCCTCTAGCTCTGCCAAGACTGAACCATCATCAAGTAATACCAGACAAGCATCCATAACTCTCAAGGCAAACAAGGATTTTCTGCTCAACGCATCGGCGACCACATTTGTCTTTCCCGGGTGGTAGTCAATGATCAGATCATAATCCTTAATGAATTCTAACCATCTTCGATGTCTCAGATTTAATTCTTTTTAAGTCATCAAGTACTTTAAACTTTTGTCGCGTATGAATATACGGCAAGTCTCACCATATAAATAATGCCTCCAAATCTTTAAAGCAAAAATGATGGCGGCGAGCTCTAGGTCGTGGGTCGGATAATTCTTCTCGTGAGGCTTCAATTACCGTGAACCATAAGTTATCACCTTGCCATCTTGCATAAGTACACAACCCAATCCATTTAAGGATGCATCACTGTAGACCACAAATTCTTTTCTTGGTTCAGGTAGTACTAATATAGGAGCTTCGGTCAGCAATGTCTTTAACTTCTCAAAACTTGGCTGACACTTCTCCGTCCATTCAAACTTAACGTCTTTCTGTAGCAACCTCGTGATTGGAGTTGCTATTATGGAGAATCCTTTTACAAATATTCGATAGTAACCGGCTAGGCCTAAAAAGCTTCTAACCTCAGTTACATTTTTAGGCGGTTTCCATTTGACGATAGCAGAGATCTTACTTGGATCAACTCGAATGCCTTTACCCGAAACAATATGACCCAAAATCCGACTTGCTAGAGCCAAAACTCATTCTTGCTAAACTTAGCATACAGTTGCTTTTCCCGCAAAGTCTGTAACACAATTTTCAGGTGCTTCACATGCTCTGACTCATCTTTGGAATAAATCAAGATGTCGTCAATGAACACAACGAAAAACTTATCCAAATATGGCCAAAAGATTCTATTCATTAAGTCCATAAATACGGTCGGTGCATTCGTCAACCCAAACGGCATGACCAGAAATTTGTAGTGACCATACCTCATTCTGAAAGCTGTCTTAGGTACATCCGATTCTTTAACTCGCAGCTGATAATAGCCAGACCTCAAGTCGATTTTGGAAAACAAAGTGGCTCCTCTCAAATGGTCCAACAAATCATCGATCCTTGGCAAAGGATACTTATTCTTGATAGTTACCTTGTTCAGTTGTCGATAATCTATACATAGCCTCATCAAACCATCTTTCTTCTTTACAAATAGTACGGAAGCACCCCAAGGTGAAAAACTCGATCTTGCAAATCCTTTATCCGTCATCTCTTGCAGCTGTGCTTTTAACTCCTTCAGTTTAGTTGGCGCCATTCTGTACGGAGCAATAGAAATGAGAGTTGCCCCTGGAACCAATTCAATACCAAACTCTCCCTTTCATGTGGTAATCCGGGTAATTCTTTCGGGAACACATCTGGATACTCACATACTATTGGCACAGGCTTAATCTTCAATTCTGTTTCTTTAGTGTTCAATACAAATACAAGGTAGGCTTCATACCCATTCCTCATATATCTCTGAGCAACCATTGCCGTGATTACAACAGGTGGCAAACCCAATTCTCTTGAATTGACCCTTAGAATCTTACCATCCAGGCATTTTATTTTAATATACTTACTACCACAATTTACAATTACATCATGAAGGGCTAACCAATCCATACCAAGTATTATATCAAATTCATCAAATGGTAATAACATAAGGTTAGCCGGAAAACAATGACCCTGAATCGTTAGAGGACAATTCTTACAAACTTTATCAACCAGGACTAATTTGCCTAGTGGGTTCTACACTCTAATAATGAATTTCGTAGGTTCAATGGGTATGTTCATACTAGACACCAATCTCATACAAATATAGGAATGCGTTGACCCCGGGTCAATTAAAGCAATAATACTTGTATTAAAAAGAGAAAAAGTACCCGTAATAACATCGGGAGCAGAGGCTTCCTCTCGAGCACGTATCGCAAACGTTCTTGCTGGGGCTCTAACCTATGGCTTTACAGTGTCTTTAGTCGTAACTCGACTGCCACTAGCACTCCCAGGGTATCTCGGAGGTTTACCTCGTGGAACGAGAGCACTCGACTTCGGGGCTACTTCTATTTCTTTTTTCGCTCGCTCTAGGCAGTCTCTGAGAAGTGGTCAAAAAAACCACATCTGAAACACGCACCACTTTTCATTTGGAACTCTTCGAAGTGAAATTTGTTGCAACTCTTACACTTTGGCTTTTGATCATCTACACTCCCTACACTAGTGACCATCGAGGAGGAAGACTTCTGACTTCGCCGTTTAGAGCCTCTCGCTTTACCTGAATATCCTATGATGAAGTGGAGTGTTCATGTTGGCTCCTTACTTTCTTCGTGGAAAACGAGAGTGTTTTATCGCTGGACCTCTTGCTTGTAACTCGAGCCTCTCTCTTTGCTTGCTTTCTTTCATTATTAAGCTCCTTGGCTTGTTTGGCCCGATCAGCCAATGCAGCAAACTCCCGTATTTCAAGGATTTCGATTAACAACTTGATTTCCTTATTTAGACCTTCATTGAAGCTTTTACACATTTCTGACTCAGTTTGGACCCATTCCGTCGCATATTGACTTAGCCTTACGAATTCTCTCTCGTATTCCGCCACGGTCTTGTTCCCTTGTTTGAGTTCTAAGAACTCCTTTCGGTTCGAGTCTAAAAATCTTTGACTAATGTATTTCTTCCTAAACTCCGCTTGACCCAAGTGGTAGTTTCCTTTGGCACTACCGAGGATACTGTCTTCCACCAATGGTATGCAGTATCTTTTAGGAGGGACACGACACACTTCAAGCACTCCTTGGGTGTGCACGACAATTCATCTAACACCTATGCAATATTTTCAAGCTAGAACTTGGCTCTTTCAGCATCATCCTCAATTTTGGATCTAAATTCCTCAACCCCATACTTTCTAAGTTTATCTGTGGGGGCCTTACCGACTCTTACCGGTGTCATACCTCATGGCACGCCTTCATTAGGTTGGTTAGGGGGCGAGGGAGGTCTTGGTATGTTGGGGCAATTCCTCAGGTAATCCCCAAACCATTCATTCATCATATCAAAGAACGCAGCTCGGGACTTTTCTTGGCCTTCAGACATAATCCTTCTACTACTACGAGATACAGCTCATTGTATGGAAGCTGGAGCATGGATCTCGGCTCCCTCGGACTCATCTTGTGCTTGATTGGAAGACATTTACTATATTCAAAACAGTTTAAACAGTTACGAGATGTCACACTATCAATATTCAAATAATGACATGTATAGTATTCTTCAAAGTCCTCTACAGTAGTCCTAGAACCGACTAAATCGTAGCTCTGATACCACTAAATGTAACACCCCTCGCCCGTATCCATCGTCAAGACTAGGTTCGAGGTGCTACCAGACTTAACTCAAGCAATCGTATATAAAACTGGACCATAAAATTTCGTTTAACTTGAATCTTATCGGTTACATACTTTATATCCTTTAAACGGGCTCACGAGGCCCAAAACATACATTAAAAACAATTTGGGACTAAACAAGGAACTTAAGGAAAACTTGGGAAAATTTCATGCCCTAAGGTTCCACACGCCTGCGTAGCTTGGGACACGCCAATGCCCTTAGCCCATGTGAAACACTGACCTTTGAACACGACCATGGCACACGCCCGTGTGGCCCACCCGTGTTCAATACTATCTTTCAAACACGGCCAAGGCACATGCCTATGTGGCTTGCTCGTGTTCAACACTGACCTAGAATTTTAAGTGCAGGGGATACACGGCCATAGCACACACCCATGGGAGTGAGCCATGTGTCACACACGGCCTAGACACATAGGCTATTTTCGAAGCCTTTGGTCACCCTTTTTACTACTTGTACTTAATGGTTACCAAATACCAGGAAAAACGTAATTATACTCTTAGGAATGCTCTTTGCAAAGCTTATTGCATTGGAAACCTCATATCATTGGTTTCATGCATGCTAGATTATTATTTCCATCTTGTATTTATGGGTTTCTATGTTATTATTACACAATCAAAATTTGGCTCGTTCTTGTGACTCATTGCCAACTATGATAAACCATCATATGTAAAAACAAGCAAACATAGAATTGTAGGTCATAGCCTACTTCAAAATAAGACAATTCCTATGGCCATATAAAAAAAAGATATATGCATCTTTACATGCCTTTACTTTTCAAATCAAATGACACATTTAAAATACTCAAAACCCTATACATGCCATTAAACAAAATAGAAATGTCCTTATACCAAAGCTATCCTATTTGATAGTGTGCTGGCTCTCCAACCGTCTTCCAATCCTCACAAGTCCTTGAGCTCTGAAAAATAAGGAAAAGAGAGGGATAAGTATTTACATGCTTAGTAAGCTCGAATAACCGGAAAGTAAACTTACCTAGTAATTACCATACATCCATAATAGATAAGGAAACCAACATGTATGAAATGGTTCCCTATCATATGAACTCAACCAATGAGTTAGCCACATAACAAAGCATCATGTAACTTATCCTATATGAGCTCTTCATTCAGTATCTCATTTTACTCATATATCTCATGATAATCCCGTTGAGTATCTAGGAAATCTCGATGGATTATCCATTAACCGTCAATTCATACAAATGATCATTTCAGATATGCACTCCCGCGAACCTCACATTTTATGGTGGGATTACTAGTCCAGGCTAAATCCCTCATTTTACAAACTCATAAGGTGATGTCGGGATTACCAGTCTAGGCTAAATCCCTTATTGCGACAAACACTCTTAATGAGCTCGGATCTGAATTACCAGTCCAGGCTAAATTTAGACCCTTATCAGATTACCCATCAGGGCTAAATCCATAATGCACATGTATTCTTCGGGAGCCTCGATCATTTAAGGAATACTCGTCCGGGCTAGATCCTTAAAATACTTGAGATCACAAATTACCCATCCGAGCTAAATCCTTACTGCAACACATGCAGGATCTCAATTCACATGTCACTTAATGGTTTATCCATCGAATTCCCTTTTTAACCTCAATCGGGACATTTATCAAGATGTCATTAATAAGGATGCATTTCATGTCATCAATAATTGTAACTATCATACACTTATAAATCATACAATTATGCATATTATAAGTTTACTTTAAGTCATTTGAACTTACCTGGTAATTGTTTCGGTTCTGTGTTTCGGTTATTCCGAAACATTTCGTTTTCCTCGATCGACCTCCAAAATTTGTTCCTTAGGGTCTATAACAACAAAATTAAATCATTAATACTTCACATTATACATTTCAAGCCTAAATTCCACCCCCGGTCCAAATGATCATTTTGCCCCTAACCTTTTACATTTTTACGATTTAGTCCCTACGTTCGTATAATGAAACACATGTAATTTCTATCTTACCCAAGCCTAGTCAAAAATTTTTCTCTCTTAAGGCAACCCACATTTTCCTTTATTTTCACATTTCTACCACACATGTTACAATTTTTACAAAAAGGTCCCTTTAAGGGTTTTTCATGAAAATCACCTAGGAAAAGATGTTTAACACACATCCAACCTTCATATTTTTCCATAATCCATCAAAATAAGTAACTCATGCATGGGAAAATTTTTCTAAACATGAACCCTAGCATGAAATATGGGTAGAAATGGAGAGAGCAAGCTACCTACAAAGAGCATTAAAATTGAAGTTTGGGAGCACTTACTATTGAGCTTGAAATATTGAAAACCCAATTTTATGGAGCTCTAGGAATTTCGACAGCTATGGGGAAGAAGATGACTGATTTTGGCTTTCTTTTTCCCATTTTATTTCATTAAAATGCTAAATGACCAAAATGCCCTTAAGCCCCTTTCTTTAAAATTTCATCCATGTAAGCCCATTTTTGTCCAAAAACTTAGAAATTGGGAAAAATTCTCTCCAAGACCTTCTAATTTATAATCTAAATCAATTTCATAAAAATTTCTTCTAGAATCCAAGTTTTGCAATTTATTCAATTTAGTCCCTGATTTCTAATTGGACACCTTACTCAAATAATTTCTTCATAAAATTTTAACACATGCATATTCTAATACTCTAGACCTCACAATAATCATAAAATAAATATTTTGATGTCAGATTTGTGGTCCCAAAACCACTATTCTGACTAGGCCCTATTTTGGGATGTTACATGCACTCTTTCAGTTGGTACAAGTTCTAAAAAATAACGGTCAATGGGATTTCCTACTGCTAACTGCATTAAATGAAATATCATTGTGGCCTATCATGAAAATTCAGATAATTGCCTTAGAGCTATCCTATATTCATCGTAAAGGTGGCAGAAGAAGGGGTGGAGTGGTAAATGGAAACCTGCCTCTATCACGTGCAGTGGAAGTAAAAAAACTCTCGTTGGTGGTATCACTCAATCGATTCAATACTTTGGAAATTGAGAAGTCGTAAAAAAATTTGGGCATTTAAATCCCTCGAGTAGTTAAAACGTGATTCATTTCTTCTTCCTTCATGGTGCAAACATAAGACTTTGCCTCCACCGAAGTACTCATTTTACGACGTTTTGAAGGGATGTCCTGATAGCATAACTACTTCCTCTAGTCCTTACCATTGTGTTCTAATGAACCCAGAAACAAAATCACAAGAATGATGGAAATTTTTAGGAAATTACCTTTAAAATTGTTCTTTTCAACAACGGCTTCTCTTCCAAAATCTCAAATTCAAATAGTGCAATTTTAGGGCCTAGGTAACTTCCTTTCAAAAGGGTTTTTGTACTTCAACGATTCATGTGTTTGAGAATAAGGGCACAATCAGTTGTGTACAGCTGTACCATTTCTTAACACGTGATGAAGTATGTAACAGCCCGTTTTCAGTGAAATCGAAATAGTAGTTTTGGGACCACAAATTTGAAGACAAAAACTTATTTTAATATTATTTTAAAATATACAACATGATAGTATTATAGTATAAAAATTTCGTTAAAAAATTTTACCGTTTGTATACTCAATTTGATAAAAAGGACTAAATCGCGTAAAGTGTGAAGCTGGTGTTCTATTAGCTAAAGGGGTTAAATAGCTATAGAACTTTAAAGTGGAGGTCCTTATATAGTAATTAGACCATTAATTGAGTTAGTGGATGTGCATGGTTTGGCAATTATGAAATTTCTTAAGTTAGGTAAGGTTAAAATGGTAAATAGGTAATAAATGAGTAAATTAAATAAAATAAAATACCAAACTTGTAACACCCTAAACCCGGCCTAGAAGTTTAGACCGAATTCCTGATGTTACATTGATCATCGAAGTGATCATATGTAAATTCTTTTACAAAACATCTTATCACGTCAAACCGAAACAGTTATTCGTTTAAAAATCCAGTCAGTAAAATTTCAATTGAGATAGTATATGTATATAAGCAGGATAAAACTTATAGAACTTAGAACGGAGCTTGTACCACAGTTTTATAAAAACCTTACATTTTAAAATTGTTTAACAAAGTAGAAATCGAAAACTAAACTGATAATTTATTTTCCACTGAGACTGTTCGAGACCTCTACATATGGAGTCCAGCGTTAGAAATCAGAAGAGGAACCTTAAAAGGAAACACTAAGAGGGGGTGAGCTACTCGAGCTCAGTGTGTAACACCCCTAACCCGTAACCATCATCAAAATAGGTTAAGAGGTATTACCAGACTTATAATTCAATTCAGAGCAATTATTCATCCAGAAACATCATAATTCAATCAATAACATTCATTCACATCCATTATGTACTTAAATCAAACAAATCAAACTTTAATCATACATTCGGGACTAAATCGTAACATATTACAAATTTCAAAAACTTAGAAAATTTTCAAAAATTTCAACTATCACACGCCCGTGTGTCTAGGCCGTGGCAAAACAGGGCATACTGATCGCGTGATTTCGTGATAGGTTTTAAATATTTATAATTAATTGTTCTTAAAACTAACTATTATAGCGATGTAGGAAAGTGTACCTATTGAACAGTAGTATAGTTTTAGCAAGACCGGATTGTCAAACCTAAGAGAACTAAAAGTACTAGTAACGACTGTCTTTTTATTATCTAGCCTATGAATAAAGAGGTTTTTGTTTTAACTAACTAATTTTCTAAACTAAGAATTCACAGAGAATTGAATTGGGGAATTGCTTTTGGGAAAATCGATTGAATTAAGACAATACCTAAGGAAAAATCCATCTAGACTGTACTTGTTATTTTGGCTCCGAATCGGACGATTTATTCATTTAACTTGCTCCGTAGAGATCCCTAAGTTATGTTATTATCCCTATTCAAGACTAATAACGTCTAATCCCTAGATTGAATAATTGAGGCTTTTCTCTAATTAACACCCTAGGGTTGCATTAACTCAATCTATGGATCCCCTTGTTAGGTTTGACCCTAATCCGGCAAAATCTTGTCACCCTATGTCTAGGCGCGCAAACAACTCCGCTTAATTATGACAAATGTACTCTTAGACAGGGTCTATTCCTCCTCTGAATAAGAGCTTATCTTGAATCAGTATCCTGGGATATCAAAACAAGAATTAAGAACATATAATTAAGAACAAGTTAAATATTTATCATACAATTCAGAAAATAATAACAATATTCGTCTTAGGTTTCATTCCCCTTAGGTTTTTAGGGGATTTAGTTCATAACTAAAAAGGAAAACGTCTCAGAAGAATAACAAATACAAAAAATAAAGAAAACCCAAAACTCCTGAAGGGAAATTGAAGAGAGATCTTCAGTCTTGATGGTGAATCCAGCTTCTGAGATGGATCAATCGGCTTCCTTGGAGTAATTCCTTACTCCCTATTATATGCATCCCTTTTCTTCCTCCTCTAGGGTGTATTTATAGGATTTGGAATGCCTAAAAGCCCTCAAAATTAGCCTTTTCCGAATTGGACTCGACTTGGGCTCGGTAGGGACACGCCCGTGTGTGATTACTTCAGGCCGTGCTTGAGCCTGCCAAATTGACACGGCCATGTGGTATGCCCATGTGAGGAGGTCCAGGCTGTGTTGATTTCTTACTTTGGCCTATTTTCTCCAGTTTTGGCCCGTTTCTCATTCCTTTCACTCTCCTATGCTCTCCTAAGTATAAAACATGAAATTAAAGCATTAAGAGCATCGAATTCACCAATTCTAATAGTAAATCATCCATAAAATGCGTTAAACATGGGGTAAAAATATGTATAAATTACGGTTTATCTAATACCCCACACTTAAGCATTTGCTTGTCCTCAAGCAAAATTCTCAACTCATAATCAAAATAAATTCTTCTTAACTTATAATTTCTATCGATAATATCTCAAAATAATTCATAGGTAATCATACATTGAGAATTCAACTAAAAGAACATAAAAGTTGCAAACATTCCAAGTTGAGCATTTTTTCCTGAAAACATAGGTGTCTCTCCTCATTTAAGTAATTACCTTTGATTTAGAATATCACAGAGTTTCACATCCTCACTAAAGATTCACTCAAATCACTCGAGGTGTTTTAAGGACAATAAATGAAGCACTCAATAGTCAATAATGAAAAGTCATTACCATAGGCTTGCATGAAAATCAAATCTCCACCACTGATAAATTAAGATGAACAATCAATCAAAAGGTCTTTAGAGGGTTGTAATGAGGCTTGGTTAGAGGGTGTGGTCACAAGCTGAAAGAAAGGGTTAGAATCAATATTGAATTGAAAAATTGCCTAACTAGAAAAAGAGTTAATCATCACTTGCGTACAACAGAGCTTTTTCTCAGAATATGGAATTACTAATGTGTATACGTAGTTTTTTTTTAAGAACAAGTTAAATAACATAGACTAACTATTAAGAACAAGACATAGCTAAGCAATTTATTCAACTCAAATCTCGACAAAAATAGGGATTAATTTAGGGGATTTCAACAATAATGGGTTAAGGGTTAAAATTAAGGGTAATACAAGAAATGGCTTGTTAGGCTCAAGGAGGTTTACTTGGGGTTAATCGTGGAGGTAGGCTTTTCATGGCATGAGTGGGTTAATCCTAAGTGCCTTAATCATTTTGACATATCAAATCAAATGGTGTGATCTCGACATGCATAATCAAGAAAGTTTTAGAATAATAGTTCAATACTGATGCACACAAAGAAATAATAAAAGTGAGCATAAAAGAATTAATAGATGCTCAAAAGGCTTAAAAATCTCACAAAAATTATGGCTTTTTTTATGTTTAAAACTTGTGAATTCCAACTCAAAGTAATACCTAAACTTTGGGGAAACAACCTAAGATTTTAAATTCTTAAAAATCAACTTATCATGCTTGATTCTCTAATGTCTTGAGGTTTAAACAATCAATGCATAAATGCCTATGTTTTAATTCAAGATATATCAACAAAAATCATAAATCAATGAAAATTTATCCTAAATATGATATGAGAGCTTTTCAAGAGAACAAGGTAGTCATTCAGGGATTTTTCTAATAATGAAATAAATACCCCCCACACTTAAGATGTACATTGCCCTCAATGTACAAAGATAGATATTAGAGTATAAAAATAAGATAGGGAGAGAAGTGAAACTTCTTATATGATGAATTCCTCAAATTGGAGTTTTAAAGAGTAATCGGTTCGAGAGTGGAGGAGGATACTCCGATAGTCGTAGAGGTTCATTAGTCCATAAGTCCTGTGCCAAAAGAATATTATCTCTAGTGGTAGCTATGGTTGTGGTCGATCAGGACATGGCAGTCATGAAGAACCTTTCCTGGTGGAGTTGTTAGTTCCTATGCGATGATGAGCTTAAGAGCTCTATATAACTCTGATAAAATCATAAACTTTTTAGGGGATATTAGAATAATTACTCATAAAGAAATAACCGAAATTGATAATTAAAAATAAAATTCTAAAAACTAATAAAAATAAAAAGTAGTTTTAATAAAAATTTAAAACATAAAATAATAAATAAATGTTTTTAAACATCTTCATCACTGGATGGTTTGCGAGGTGGGTCTGGCGATGAGATGTGGAGGTGCTGACAAATCTGCTGTAGAGTAGCATCAATGTTGTCAAATCGTTGAAAACACTACTGCTCGAATCTAGTGAGGCGCTTAGAGATGTCAGCATTTGAAGCTGCAGCATGAACTGGACGAGAGGGTGGTGGTGGTTGAGTCGGTGGGTCCTCATGCTATGGAGGGACATCATCAGGAATGTCCTTGTAGGCCTCCTCCTCGGTAGATTGGGCGAGATGATATTGGGGAGGGTAGGTTCCTCGGTGCCTCTTGATCATCCTCATGCTAAGCATGCTCGAGATGCCTTGTGGAGACATCTGGCGAATAAGGGTAAGGGATGATTCTTGGGCCGCGGTGTTGAGGAGCCCAAAGTGTCGAGCCAACCGAGTAACATAAGGGCCAATGGAGATGACCCCCTTCCTATGTCGCTCTGTCTGGTGCTGAATTGTAAGGGCGATGAAATAGGCAAGGCCAATGACTTGCTCGTGTGACATACACCATAAAAAGTAGGCATCGTGAGTGTTGACGACGCTAGTGCCCTCTCCCCTCCCTGTAATCGTGTGATCCAAAATGGAGTGTAGGTACCTTAGGGATGGTGGGAGAACTGATGCCTTGGAGCGGCTAGAATTGTAGGGGGCTAGGCCAAGGGCTAAAGTGTGCCAGCACTTCAAGGGACAGAAATGTATGTGGCGAGTGAGAGCATGTAGTTCATTCTCCTTCTTGAACTCCTCCGTATATAAGCCCAGTGCATCACCGAACTCTGGGACGCTTAGCTAGCGGAACAACCCGCCTAGGCGAAACTCGACCATACAGGGATCATCGTAATTCATCATTACGGTCTGAAAATAGAACATTGAGCATAGTTCCATCATGAGCTCGAGATTTTTTAGTTCGATGATCCCAAAGAACAGCTCCTAAGGGTCGGTGGTTAGGAAGGCCCAAATCGCATCAAGCAACTGAACTTGTTCTACGGCAGCCCAGTCGATGTAGCAGCCCACAATTAAAGGTCAGGCCCGAAGTATTTGGAAAAACTCTTCTTGGGGCCCTGGGGGAACTGCAGGAAAGGGTGACGAATTTCCGTGGTTGGACCCGCGAAAGATGACGCTCCCTTTCTCTTCTTCAAAGAAGGTATGACGATTTTCTTTCCTCGTGAATACAACATAGTACCTGCGATCAAAAATCATTAATTCATTTTGAGGAATGATCAAAGTAAAATTGTAAATAACAATCATAATTTCAGCAACTACTAAGACTAACAAGTTAATCAAAGTAATCAATTGTATGGCATAAAAATGGCAACGACTTTCATGGAATGCAACATGTATGACGGATGAAAAATGTTAACACTAAAGGCATGAGTATATATATTGTTCTAATCATGAATATTTACTTCTAACTAATTAAATAAAGTAGAGAAATCATATAATGAGTAAGAATTTTAACATGAGAAAGATAATAACTATTCTAGATATAACATTTGTATGAAAAAAATAAGAAAGGAATATGAAAATTTTCATATTATTATGATAAATAGCCTTAGAAATTAGTAAGAATAAACGAGAAAAGAGGGAACAAATGCTAGAAAGAGGAGAATGGGTGTCAAAAATAGAGTTGGAGGCGGTGTGCGGGCGTGGCAAGGAGGCTGTATGGAATTGCAGCGGCTAGGGTTAGGGGTTTTAAGTGGGGAAGACAATGAATAGTGTAGGTTATTTATAGATTTTGGGGCACACGGCCAGGTAACATGCCCGTGTTCCCCAATTTTAGCCCCTATGATTCGCGAATTTTGAATTTGGGCGCGTCTGACATTTAGTACATGCCCGTGTTCCTTGGGCGTGTGGGTGCACACGGCCGTCTCGTACGGCCATGTTTGAAGTTGTTTGCTTCTCCCACGCCCGTGTATTCAGACCCATGCCCGTGTCAATTAACAGGTTTGACCAAAGGGTGCTAGACATAGGAGTGTGGCACACCCGTGCTATTTTAATAGGTTCACCCATGGTTCTTCCACACGGGCGTGTTTCACCCCCGTGTTGTTTTGGTAGGTTCAACCACGGCCATGTCGCACGTCCATGGCATTTTATCGTAGCCCGTGTATTGTTGTCCTGTTTTGACATGGCCCTAAGCACGCCGATGCTCTTGGACGTGTCCCTGTGGAAAACCTGTATTCAAGCGCTTCGTTAGTAAGTTAGATGTTGAAGACTATATTTTAAAGAAGTTAATACAATTAGTGCTCGGGTTGCCTCCCGAGAAGCGCTTATTTATAGTCTAAGCTCGACTTACCTCTCCGTTGAATGATCATGGTGGTTTGAGGAGTTTATACTCCTCATTCCTACTATTAATACTCCTCATTCCTACTATTAATCTCATTAAAATAAGGTTTTAAACGGGTGTTGTTTACCTTTAAAGTGTCGAGCTTGGGATGACTCACTTCGATCATACCGAATGGGAAAATGTTGAGTACCGTAAGAGGGATTTCTTCATTCGATGTGGTAGCAACAATGTGGGGATCTGTGGCATCTAATAAGACTCTATCTCCAACCTTAAGTTGATTTGGAAAGTGATTGAGCTTGTTTTATCGTAGATTCGATTTGTCAGGTGTTCTTGGTTTATGCGTCCGCCATTCATCTAGCTCCTCGATTTGTAGCCTTCGATCTTCATGAATGGGTCCTCTACTATTGCTTGAGAATGGTTCATGTACTTCCTTCAAAGTCATTTCCTGCAAAGAAGGTTGAACCATATTGTTAGTTTTAGTAGAATGGTTTAGACGATCACCTTCAATTTCCATCGTGTTGCCAGAATTGCGAGTTTGAAGGGTGATTTTTTCATCTCCCACACGGAGTGTGAGTTCACCTGTGCCAACATCAATAATTGTTTTAGCAGTTGCTAAAAAAGGCCTTCCTAGAATTAAAGGAGTGTTGCTATCCTCCTCTATGTCTAGAACAATGAAGTCAACGGGAAATATAAATTTATCGATTTTAACTAGCACATCTTCAATAATACCCCTAAGAAATCTTATAGTTTTATCTGCTAATTGAATGCTCATCCTAGTCTGTTTGGGTTTCCTGAGACCTAATTGTTTGAATATTTTTTAAGGCATGACGTTAATACTAGCCCCCAAATCAGCTAATGCATTATTAACATCTAAACTACCAATTAAGCAAGGAATTGTAAAACTCCCTGGATCTTTAAGTTTGTTGGGTAGTTTATTCTGAAGAATAGCTAAGCAAACTGCGTTTAGCTCCACATGCGATGCCTCGTCCATCTTCCGCTTATATGCTAAAAACTCCTTTAAAAATTTCATTGCGTTTGACATCTGTGATAGAGCTTCAATAAACGGTAAGTTAATATGTAATTTTTTTAAGAGTTTAAGGAATTTACCAAATTGTTCATCTGAGCGGTCTCTCCTTGTCGCGATGAGGTATGGTACACGAGGTTTATATTCCACATTCACTAATTTTTTTTAAAGTGATCTACCTCACCTTGACCTTTGCTTACTACAGTTTCTTGCCTCGGTTCTGGCTCAGGCTCAACAAATCCTTCTTCATCTTGAACATTAATCGTGTTGAGCTATTCCCTTGGGTTAGGTTCAGTATTACTTGACAAGCTCCCTTGTGGTCATTCGGAGATTAGTTTGGAAAGCTGGCCTATCTGAGTTTCGAGCCCTTGGATCGACGCTTGTTGATTTTTAAGTGCTGTCTCGATGTTCTAGAAATGGGTTTCTGATACTGAGATAAACTTCGTGAGCATCTCTTCAAGGTTCAATTTCTTTTCCTGTTGGTAGGGTGGTTATTGGTAGCCTGGAGGTGGTTATGGTCTTTGATTTCCTTGACTGCCCCATGAGAAATTGGGGTGGTTCCTCTAACATGAATTGTAAGTGTTACTATATGGATTGTTTTGAGGTCGAGGATTATTACCCATGTAATTTAATTGCTCGTTATCCATGTTGTGGCCATAAGGTTGGTATTTCGAATGGCTTATTCCACCTCCACTTGCTTCGCACTGCATTACTGGGTGAACCTATGAAGAACTAAGAAAACCATCAATTTTCTTATTCAAGAGTTCTACCTGATTAGAGAGCATGGTGACCGAATCGTCATTATAAACACCGACTATTTTCGTTGGCTTTGTCCTCATGACTTGCCACTGATAGTTATTCAAAAACATCTCCTCTATGAACTCATAAGCATATTCAAGTGTTTTATTATTGATGGTTCCACCAGCAGCTGCATCAACCATTTACCGAGTCGAAGGATTTAGGCCATTATGGAATGTTTGAACCTGAAGTCAAAGCGGTAACCCATGGTGAGGGCACCTTCTCAAAAGGTCCTTGTATCCCTTCCATGCATCGTAGAGTGTTTCTAAATCCATCTACACAAAAGAAGAGATATCATTACGTAATTTAGCCGTTTTAGTCGGCAGAAAATATTTTAGTAAAATTTTTTCGGTCATTTGTTCCCTAGTAGTAATTGACCCTCGTGGTAACGAGTTCAACCACTGTTAAGCTTTGTTCCTCAATAAGAAAAGGAATAACCGAAGATGAATGGCACCATCAGAAACGCCATTAATTTTAAATGTATCGCATAGTTCCAAAAAGTTTGCTAAGTGGGTGTTGGGATCTTCATCCTGCAAACCATCAAACTAAACAAACTGTTGTATCATTTGAATTGTGTTAGGTTTTAGTTCAAAAGTATTTGCAGCTACAGTGGGTATAACTATGCTCGATTCAGTTCCTGTTAAAAAAGGTTTAGCATAATTGTACATAGTGCGTGGAGTAAGATTTTGATTAACCGCAATTGTAGGAGGTAGCTGATTGTCTTGGTTTTCAGCCATCTCTTTGGTTGGGGGTTGAGTACCGTCTTCATGCTAGTTCTCTATGTATCTTAGGCTTCGCCTTATTTCTCTTTGGTTTCTGTGAACCATGCGATCAATTTCTTAGTCAAAAAGTAGTGCTCCTGACGGGTTTCTTCTAGTCATAAACTATAAAAATCTGCCAGAAGAAAGAAAAAGAAAATTAGTAAATTAGAATAAATTAAAAATAAAATTATATTTGCAAGAAAAATAAATGGCTAAAGCAATAAAATTTGAGTGTTCCTAATATTTTAGTTCCCCGGCAACGGCGCCAAAAACTTGATCGCTTGATTTCGTGATAGGTTTTAAATATTTATAATTAATCGTTCCTGAAACTAACTATTATCGCGATGTAGGCAAGTGTACCTATCGAACAATAGTATAGTTTTCGCAAGACCAGATTGTCGAACCCAAGAGAACTAAAAGTACTAGTAACGACTGTCTTTTTATTATCTAGCCTAAGAATAAAGAGGTTTTTGTTTTAACTAACTAATTATCTAAACTAAGAATTCACAGAGAATTGAATTGGGGAATTTCTTTTGGGAAAATTGATTGAATTAAGATAATACCTAAGGAAAAATCCACCTAGACTGTACTTGTTATTCCAGCTCCGAATCGGACGATTTATTCATTTAACTTGTTCCGTAGAGATTCCTAAGTTATGTTATTATCCCTATTCAAGACTAATAACGTCTAATCCCTAGATTGAATAATTGAGACTTTTCTCTAATTAACACCCTAGGGTTGCATTAACTCGATCTATGGATCCCCTTATTAGGTTTCACCCTAATCCGACAAAATCTTGTCACCTTATGTCTAGGCGCGCAAACAACTCCGCTTAATTATGACAAATTTACTCTTAGACAGGATCTATTCCTCCTCTGAATAAGAGCTTATCTTGAATCAGTATCCGAGATATCAAAACAAGAATTAAGAACACATAATTAAGAACAAATTAAATATTTATCATACAATTCAGAAAATAATAACAAGATTCGTCTTAGGTTTCATTCCCCTTAGGTTTTTAGGGGATTTAGTTCATTACTAAAAAGGAAAACATCTCAGAAGAATAACGAATACAAAACATAAAGAAAACCCAAAATTCCTGAAGGGAAATTGAGGAGAGATCTTCAGTCTTGATGGTGAATTCGGCTTCTGAGATGGATCAATCAGCTTCCTTGGAGTAATTCCTTACTCCCTATTCTGTGCCTCCTTTTTCTTCCTCCTCTAGGGTGTATTTATAGGCTTTGGAATGCCTAAAAGCCCTCAAAATTAGCCTTTTCTGAATTGGACTCAACTTGGGCTCGGCAGGGACATGCCCATCTGACACGCCCGTGTACGATTACTTCAGGCCGTGCTTGAGCCTGCCAAATTGACACGGCCATGTGGTATGCCTGTATGAGGAGGTCCAGGTCGTGTTGATTTCATACTTTGGCCCATTTTCTCCGGTTTTGGCCCGTTTCTCGTTCCTTTCGCTCTCCTATGCTCTCCTAAGTATAAAACATGAAATTAAAGCATTAAGAGCATCGAATTCACCAATTCTAATAGGAAATCATCCATAAAATGCGTTAAACATGGGGTAAAAATATGTATAAATTACGGTTTATCACATACATGCTGACTTGTCCACACAGCCACATGACACGCCCGTGTGCCAGGCCATGTGAAAATTAGGGAGGCTATTGACTTGGCCACACGGCTAGTCACACGCTTGTGTGTCTAGCCTGTGCTCGAAACTGACTTGGCCACACGGCCTAGCACACACCCATGTGTGTGTGACCGTAGCCTGCTCAGGCTCATTTCAAAATGGCCTTCAAACAACACGGCTGAGACACACGCCCGTGTCCCTACCCGTGTGGGAAAAAATAGGCTATTTACAAAGCCATCTTGCCACCCTAATATCACAAGCATACATAACCACAATTGGAAATTATTTTACAACCATTTCAAATGCAAAATATAACCAATTCATACCTATTCCATCTTTATCAAATCATTCACAACAAAACATGTTAATTTATCAACATTCAACTCCATATATACCAACTACCATTCATCAAATTTACCATATTAAAGACATATCATATAAACTTTCATACTAAGCCAACCATTTCCAACTCAAGCCATATCACATAGCTTGATCAAATACCAAAATTCACATCACTTTTGTTAGTATAAGTAACCATATGATTCAACCTAAAAACTAGCCTATACATGCCATATTTACATCATTTACATAAGTTCCAAAAGTACCAAAAGTTTCCTGGATAGTGTAATAGTAATCTCTGACTTTAACCGAATCGAGCAAGCTACAGATCTATGAAACACAAAAAAATAAACGGAGTAAGCATTAAACTTACCAATGATAATAAGCATTAAAACAAATTAAAATTCAACCCATTTGCTCATAATGCCTAATCACATCACCATTCACAAGTTAGTCATCTAACATTCATATATTCATTCCTTCATAAGGATAAAACCAATCAATTAACATTCATATAACATCATATACTAATTATATAAGTATCTCATGTATCATATTACTCACATAATTTATGTAATTAATATATCATAAATCCATGTAATTCATGTAATTCATGTAACTTATAATTCATGTAAATCATATAGCTCTTATATCATATAATCTTCATAAATCATATCGATATAATGCCCGTTGAACCTACTGAAATATTGAGGGACACTTGGGTGATACACATTAAGTGCATAAATCGGTAATCCGTCAATTTATCATCATTTTCGCTCTTTCAAGCCATGATCAGTAAACTCCTCCTAAGCTGATAAACGGTAAGCTCTGAAGAGCTGAACAGTAAGCTCCGTAGAGCTGAAACGGTAAGCCCCAAAGAGCTAAAACGGTAAGCTCATACGAGCTATGGTGAGTCCTCAACAAATGCAGGAGCTCGATCAAGTGGTAACCCTAGTGACCTGTCACTTGTATCCTACGACTTTCTACGGTTCAAACGAGACTCGGTATTTCACGGTAAACATTAATATAGGCATTCAAATTTCATTAATTACATATATTCAATCTATCTATATTCATATCAAATACATACAATTTATTTAAAGTTCGATTCTAATTATACGAACTTACCTCAAATTGCTCGGATATCAACTATCGGCTACTCGTTAATCTTTTCTTTCCCCCGATCTAAACCCGAACTCGGCTTATCTTGGTCTATATATTATCAAATTCAACATATTCACTTTCACATTTATTTAATTAAATCCAAAACATGTAATTAAGGTACTTTACAAACTAGCCTTCATATTTTCACATTTTGACAATTTAGTCCCTAATTCATAAAATCACAAAATACACCAAATTTCTTTAAACATAGCTTAGCCGAATTTTCACATACCTCATACAAGCCCACATATTTCATTTATTTCACATTTTAGTCTCTCAAAAACTCATTTTCACAATTTAGTCCATTTTACTCAATTTTATTAAAAATTCAAAGACAAAATATACTAATCCAAAACATATCTTTCATTTTCCATCAACTAACTTCACAAAACTTACAAAATCAACAATAGCATAACTCAAAATCATCATCAAAAATAGAAATTTAAGCATGGGCTTTATAGAAAATTAAGCAACGATCACAAAAACGTAGAAATTATCAAAAATCGAGCAAATTACATACCTTGATTAATCAAAATAAGTGTTGAACCCTAAAATTTTTTTCTTCTTTTCTTTTCTTCTGAATTTCGGTAGCATTAAACATGAAACGAACTAATTTTCATGTTTGGTTTAATTTTAATTAACATAATATGTATTTTACTATTTTAACCTTATTAAAACATTAACATATACCATATAAGCTATGGATATAATTGTTCACTCACCTTTACAATGGTCAAATAACATAATAAGGACTTTCATATTAATAAATGATCGCGATTTTCGTGACAGGTAAGTTTTATATATTTATAATTAATCGTTCTTGAAACTAACTATTATCAAGATATAGGCAAGTGTACCCATCGAACAGTAGTATAGTTTTAGCAAGACCGGATTATCGAACCCAAAGAAACTAAAAGTACTAGTAATGACTGCCTTTTTATTATCTAGGTTAAGAATAAAGGGGTTTTATTTTAACTAACTAATTATCTAAACTAAGAATTCACAGAAAATAGAATTGGGGAATTACTTTTGGAAAAACGATTGAATTAAGACAATACCTAAGGAAGAATTCACCTAGACTTCACTTGTTATTCTGACTTCAAATCAGACGATTTATTCATTTAAGTTGTTCCGTAGAGATCCCTAAGTTATGTTATTATCCCTATTCAAGACTAATAACGTCTAATCCCTAGATTGAATAATTGAGACTTTTCTCTAATTAACACCCTATGGTTGCATTAACTCGATCTATGGATCCCCTTATTAGGTTTCACCCTAATTAGACAAAATCTTGTCACCCTATCTCTAGGTGCGCAATCAACTCCGCTTAATTATGACAAATGTAATCTTAGACAGGGTCTATTCTTCCTTTGAATAAGAGCTTATCTTGAATCAGTATCCTGGGATATCAAAACAAGAATTAAGAACACATAATTAAGAACAAGTTAAATATTTATCATACAATTCAAAAAATAATAACAAGATTCGTCTTAGGTTTCATTCCCCTTAGGTATTTAGGGGATTTAGTTCATAACTAAAAAGGAAAACATCTCAGAAGAATAATGAATACAAAACATAAAGAAAACCCAAAACCCCTAGAGGGAAATTGATGGGAGATCTTTAGTCTTGATGGTGAATCCGGCTTCTGAGATGGATCAATCAGCTTCCCTTGAGTAGTTCCTTGCCTCCATCTCTCCGTATGTCTATCTCTTCCTTTAGGGTGTAATTATAGGCTTTAGAATGCCTAAAAGCCTTCAAAATTAGCCTTTTTCGAATTGGACTCAACTTGGGCTCAGTAGGGACATGCTCATGTGACACGCCCGTGTGCGATTACTTTAGGCAGTGCTCGAGCCTGTTAGAATGGCACGGGCGTGTGTTCTACCCGTGTGAGTCGTGCTTCGATTCTACCAAATTGACAGGACGGTGTGGTCTGCCCGTGTGAGGAAGTCCAGGCCATGTTGATTTTGTATGTTGGCCCATTTTCTCTATTTTTGGCCCGTTTCTCGTTTCTTTCGCTCTTCTATGCTCACCTAAGTATAAAACATGAAATTAAGGCATTAGGAGCATCGAATTCACCAATTCTAAAGAAAAATCATCCATAAAATGTGATAAGCATTGGGTAAAAATATGTACAAATTACAGTTTATCAAATACCCCCACACTTAAGCATTTGCTTGTCTTCATGCAAAATTCTCAACTCATAATCGAAATAAATTCTTCTCCACTTATAATTTCTATCAATAATATCTCAAAATAATCCATAGGTAATCATACATTGAAAATTGAACTGAAAGAACATCAATGTTTCAAACATTCCAAGTTGAGCACTTTATCATGAAAATATAGGTGTCTCCCCTGGTCTAAGTAATTACCTTTGATTCAAAATGTCACAGAGTTTCACATCCTGACTAAAGATTCACTCAAATCACTTGAGGTGTTTAAAGACAATAAATGAAGCACCAATACTCAATAATGAAAAGTCATTACCACAGGCTTGCATGAAAATCAAATCTCCCCTACTATAAATTGAGATGATACATCAATCAAAAGGTCTTTAGGGGGTTATAATGTGGCTTGGTTAGGGGGTGTGGTCACAAGCTGAAAGAAAAAGTTAGAATCAAGATTGAATTGAAAAATTACCTAACTAGAAAAATGACTAGTCATTAATCGCGTACAACAGAGCTTCTTATCAGAATATGGAATTTAACTTCTTTGGCTCAAAAAATCACTACTACTAATATGTATACATACAATTTTTTTTTTAAGAACAAGTTAAATAACTAATATTAAGAATAGGACATTGCTAAGCAATTTATTCAAATCAAATCTCGACAAAAATAGGGATCAAAATAATTGAGAGGATTTCAACAATAATGGGTTAAAGGTTAATATTAAGGGTAATATAAGAAATGGGTTGTTAGGCTCAAGGGGGTTCGGTAAGGGTTAATTCTGAAGGTAGTGGAGTGAGTGGGTTAAACCTAAGTGTCTTTCTCATTTTGACATATCAAATCAAATGGTGTGGTCTTGACATGCATAATGAAGCAAGTTCTAGAATAACAATTCAATACTGACACACTCATAATGACAGTGAGCATGAAAGAAATAATAGATGCTTTAAAGGCTCAAGATCTCACAAAAAATTATAGCTTTTTGATGTTTAAACTTGTGAATTCTAATTTAAGATAATACCTAGACATGGGGAAACAACCTAAAATTCTTAAATTCTTAAAAATCAACTTATCATGCTTGCTTCCCTAATGTCTTAAAGTTTAAACAATCAATGCATAAATTCCCATGTTTTAATTCAAGATATATCAATAAAAGTCATAAATCAATCAAAATTTATCCTAAACATGATATGAGAGCTTTTCAAGAGAACAAGGCAATCATTCAGGGATTTTTCTGATAGTGAAATAAATACCCTCCCACACTTAAGATGTACATTGTCCTCAATGTACACAGATAGATATTTTGACAAATGTAAGTGTAAGTTCATAAAAGATAGGGAGAAAAGTGAAACTTTCTAAGTTAAAAATGGATGAAATTTCTAGATTAGCGAGAGCGAGTTGTTGGAAATAAAGCTGGAGGACAAACATGATTCTAAAGGACAAAAGGAGAATTAGGGGACTAATTTGATAGTAATCATAAAGATAAGCCGTGTTTAAAAACAAAAGAATCTTCAAAAATTAATAAAAGAAAAATAAAATAAAATAGATAATCTAATTTTTCAAGAGGCATGGCCGGTTCACATGCCCGTGTGGTCCATGTCCCGCCCGTGTTTATCACGAAGTGAGATGTCATCACACGGCCTTTGAGCACTCCCATGTGTCTAGGCCATGTGGCTACATGATCATGTTACACAACCGTGTGTGATGTGGTTCGCTTCTTCCACGGTCGTCTAGCTCTGCGCACGCCCATGTTATTTTGACAGTGTTGTCCATGGGTGCTAGACACGGGCGTGTTGCACGCCTGTGTTCATTTGTTAAATTTGACCACGGCCAGGTCGCACGCTCGTGGCCACTTATCGCATCCCGTGTTGGGAAAGACAACTTTTACCCTGTTTTCACACAGCCGTATCGCACGGCCGTGTTTCCGTCCATGGTTGTCATACAGGATGAAGCATAGCCGTGTGATTGCCATGTGGAGTTGGGAACCTATGATCAAAGACTCTGTTAGTGACCTAAATGTTTAAAAATTGAAATTTAAATAATTTAAAACCGTTAGTACTCAGGTTGTCTCCCGAGAAGTGCTTGTTTATAGTCTAAGCTCGAACTTGTGCTCAAAGACTCTGTTAGTGACCTAGATGTTTAAAAATTGAAATTTAAATAATTTAAAACTGTTAGTACTCGAGTTGCCTCTTGAGAAGCGCTTGTTTATAGTCTAAGCTTGACTGTTACCTTGTTGGTTTATTTAGGGTGGTTTGTGGAGTTGTAGCTCCTCTCCATCGTCTTTAAAATTCTCACCATTATAAAGTTTGAAACGATGTCCATTTACTTTGAAAGTACCGTGTGATGGGTGACTTACCTCTATTGTGCCATATGGAAGAACAAATTGAATTACGAAAGGTCCTGACCATCGTGATTTAAGTTTCCCAGGAAACAATTTGAGTCTTGAGTTGTATAGTAGGACAAGATCTCCAACTTTAAATTGTTTTCATTGCTTTAAACGAGTGTCATGGCGACGCTTTTTTGCTTTCTTGTATAGGCGTGAGTTTTCGTATGCATTGGCTCGCCACTCATCAAGTTCATTCAGCTGCATCAACCTGTTTTTTCCTGCAAGTTCGGGATTAAGGTTTAAAAATTTAATAGCCCAAAAAGCATTATGCTCTAGTTCGAATGGTAGATGGTAACTTTTTTCATAAACAAGTCTGTAAGGTGATGTCCCTATGGGGGTCTTAAAAGTAGTTTTGTAAGCCCATAAGGCATCATCTACTTTCATTGCCCAATCTTTTCTGTTTGATTCTACTGTTTTTTCAAGGATCCGTTTGATCTCTCGATTTGCCACTTCAACTTGTCCATTAGTTTGAGGATGGTATGGGGTGGCTGTTCTATGATGAACTCTGTATTTCTTAAGAGTTTTTTCAAATTGGGTATTACAAAAATGAGTGCCCCTATCACTGATAATTGCTCTAGGTGTTCTGAATCTCGAGAAGAGCTTCTTAAGGAAACGTACTACCACTCTAGCATCATTAGTAGGTAGAGCTTGGGTTTCCACCCATTTGGACATATAATCAACTGCTACTAAGATGTATTTATTCCCAAATGAACTGGGGAATGGGCCCATGAAATCGATACCCCAAACGTCAAATATTTCACATGAAATAGTTTTGAGGCATTTCATCACGTTTAGAAATGTTACCTGTCCATTGGAATTTGTCACATGAAGTAACGTGCCTGTTAGCGTCATTGAATAACGAGGGCCAATAAAAACCTGATTCAAGTATTTTATGTGTGGGCTTAGTTCCACTATAGTGTCCTCCAGTTGGCCCTGAGTGGTAATGTTCCAATATTTTTTATGTTTCTGATCTTGTAACGCATCTTCTAATGACTTGATCTGCACATCTGTGAAAAAGAAAGGGGTCGTCCCAAAATTAGTTTTTCACATCATTAAAGAATCGCTTCTTTTGCTAGTGTGTTAACCCTTTTGGGATAATGTTAGCAGCAAAAAAATTCGCGATGTCTGCAAACCAAGGTACCTTGAAGTCAAATATAGCGAAAAATTGTTCTTCAGGAAACGAACCATTTATTTCAACTTCATCTAGTTCTTTGGTATTGGAGTTCTCAAGCCTGGACAGATGATCAGCCGCGAGATTTTCAGCTCCTTTCTTATCCTGAATTTCCAAGTCAAATTCCTGCAATAAGAGAATCCATCGAATGAGTCGAGGTTTTGCATCAGTTTTAGTTAACAGGTAGCGAAGGGCGGAATGGTCAGTGTAAACAACAACTTTAGACAATATGAGATATGATCGAAATTTATCAAATGCAAAAACCACAGCTAGCAATTCTTTTTCCCTAGTAGTATAATTCTCTTATGCAGCTGTCAAAGTTTTGCTAGCATAATAGATAGGTTGAAAATGCTTGTCTCTTCACTGTCCCAATACTGCACCTACTGCAAAATCACTCGTATCACATATTAATTCAAATGGTAAGTTCCAATCAGGTGCAATTATGATTGGAGCATTAATTAATTTATCCTTTAAAGTATTAAATGCTTCTAAACACTCCTGATTGAAATTAAAAGGTATATCTTTTTCTAGTAATTTAGTCAAAGGCTTAGCTATTTTAGAAAAATCCTTAATAAATCTTCTATAAAATCCAGCATGTCTTAAAAACTTCTAATAGCCTTAGCCGAACTAGGAGGGGGTAATTTTTCGATTGTTTCTATTTTAGATTTGTCCACTTCAATCCCTTTACTAGAAATTTTATGCCCTAATACAATACCTTCTTGAACCATGAAGTGACATTTCTCCCAGTTAAGCACAAGGTTCATTTCCTCACATCTTATTAAAACTCGTTTTAATTTTTTTTAAGGCAGAGATAGAAAGAGTTACCGAATATCGAGAAATCATCCATAAAAACTTCCATGATATCTTCCACAAGTTCATCAAAGATGGCCATCATACAGTGCTAAAAAGTGGCAGGAGCATTACATAATCCAAAAGGCATTCTACAATAAGCGAACGTAGCATATTGGCATGCGAATGTCGTCTTTTCTTGATCTTCAGGAGCTATTGGGATATGGAAGTAGCCAGAGAGTCCGTCTAAAAAGCAGTAGTACATGTGCCCGGATAATCTTTCCAACATTTGGTTAATGAATGGCAAGGGGAAGTGATATTTTCTTGTGGCATCATTCAGTTTCCTGTAGTCAATGCAAACTCTTTATCTTGTGACTGTCCTTGTTGGGTTAATTCATTCTTCTCGTTGGTCACAACCGTCATGCCTCCTTTCTTAGGGACAACCTGCACTGGACTTACCCAAGAACTGTCAGAAATAGGATAAATAATTCTAGCATCTAGAAGTTTAATTACCTCGGCTTTAACAACTTCCTTCATGTTGGGGTTCAGTCGTCTTTGAGCTTGCACACATGGTTTGTATTCATCTTCCATCAAATTTTTGTAGGTGCAAAAAGAAGGGCTAATTCCTTTAATGTTAGAAATTTTCCAAGCTATGGACTTTTTATGTTCATTTAATACTTAGATCAATTCCTCTTTCTCCTTGGGTTGCAAGTTAGAAGCAATAATAACTAGTAATGTACAATTATTTCCAAGGAATGCGTATTCCAAGTGGTTTGGTAATTGTTTATGTTCTAGTTTGGGAGCCTCTTCAATAGAGGGTTTTTGCTTAAGTTCATCGTTTATCTTAATGCCTTCATATTCTACTTGTCTTGAAGAATGCTCGTTAGGTTCATTATCTGTCTCCTCTTCTTAAGCTAGATATAGTTTAGTCGTGTCCTTTTGTATAATTTCCTGAAAAGAGTCTTGAGTAGTATGATCAATAGAGTCAATAAAATAAAACGAATCATCCTGCTCCCTAGAAACCTCATAGCATCATAAATTTTAAAGATAATCGCCTCGTCACCTACTCTAAGTACCAATTTACCATCACCCACATTGGTTACAGCCCTAGCAGTGGCTAAAAAATGGGCGGGCGCCCTAAAATTAAGGGCACTTCCACATCTTCGTCCATGTCAAGCACAACAAAGTCAACAGGAAATATGAATTTATCTATTTTCACAAGTACGTCTTCTATAATACCCCTAGGATATTTAACAGATCTATTGACTAATTGAATACTCATCCTAGTGGGTTTAGGTTCCCCAAGACCAAGTTGTTTGAACATTTTATATGGCATCAAATTAATCCTAGCACCTAAATCAGCTAGTGCTTTCTCAACATTCAGATTACCAATTAAGGGATAGTAAAACTTCCTGGATCTTTCAGTTTGTTCGGCAGTTTGTTTTGGAGTATGGCTAAACACTCCTCGTTGAATTCTAATGTAGATAAGTCCTCGAACTTTCTTTTATTTATTAGAAGCTCCTTCAAAAATTTTACGTATATAGGCATCTGCGAGATGGATTCAACAAAAGGTAAGTTGATATGTAATTGCTTAAAAAGTTCAAGAAACTTACCGAATTGTGCATCGATCATGGTCTTTTTCAATTTTGTTGGGTATGGGCGGTGGTTTATATTCCTTCTAAGACCTTTGGTTTGTCACTATTTTCGGGTTTTTCATCTCCCCTTTCGCTCATCACAGCTTCTTGTGTTAGCTTATTTTCAGATTCTACTAACACTTTCCCATTCCTTAGTGTAACTGCTTTTACATGCTCTTTTGATTTGGTGTTACTAGGTAAACTTCCTAATGGTCTTTCTGAAATTAGTTTGGACAGCTGGCCTATCTGAGTTTCGAGCCCTTGGATCGACGCTTGTTGATTTTTAAATGCTGTTTCGGTGTTCTAGAAACGGGTTTTTGACACTAAGATAAATTTAGACAGCATCTCTTCAAGGTTCGGTTTCTTTTCCTGTTGATAGGGTGGTTGTTGAAAACTCGGAGGATGTTATGGTCTTTGATTTCCTTGACCGCCCCACGAGAAATTGGGATGGTTACTTCAACCTGCATTATAAGTGTTACTATATGGGTTATTTTGGGAACTACAGTTATTGTTACCCATATATTGGACTTGTTCCTCCTCGATGCTAGGGTTGAAGGGCTGATACTCTGTGCATGTTTCTCCTCCATTCGTCTCGCACCTCATTACTAGATGTACCTGAGTAGAACCAAGTAAACCATTAATATTTTTTTTTAGAAGTTCTACCTGGTTTCACAGCATAGTAATCGAATCGATGTTATAAACGCTTGCTGTTTTAGGTGGCTTAGTCCTCATGACTTGCCACTGATAGTTATTCAGTGACATCTCTTCAATAAATTCGTAAGCCGCCTCAGATGTCTTATTATTTATAGTTCCTCCAACAGCTGCATCAATCATCTACCGAGTCGAAGGATTCAGGCCATTATGGAACGTTTGAACCTATAGCCAAAGCAATAACCCATGGTGAGGGCACCTTCTCAGAAGCTCCTTATATCTCTCCCATGCATCGTAGAGTGTTTTTAAATCCATCTGCACAAACGAAGAGATATCATTACGTAATTTGGCTATTTTAGCCGATGGAAAATATTTTAATAAAAAATTTTCGGTCATTTGTTCCCAAGTAGTAATTGACCCTCGTGGTAATGAGTTCAACCACTGTTTAGCTTTGTTCCTCAATGAAAAAGGGAATAACCGAAGACGAATGGCATCGTCAGAGACGCCATTAATTTTAAATGTATCGCAGAATTCTAGGAAATTTGCCAAATGAGTGTTTGGATCCTCATCCTGCAAACCATAAAACTAAACAAATTGTTGTATCATTTGAATAGTGTTAGGTTTTAGTTCAAAATTATTCACAGTAATAGCAGGCCTAACTATACTTGACTCAGTTCCTGTTAAAGTAGGTTTAGCATAATCATTCATAGTACGAGGAGCAGGATTCTGATTTGATAGTTCAGCGGGTATCGTAGGAGGTAGCTGATTGTCTTGGTTTTCAGCCATCTCCTCGGTTGTGGTTGAAGTAACGTCCTCTTGCTCGTTCTCTGTGTATCTTAAGCTTCGCCTTATTTCTCTTTGGTTTTTGCGAACTGTGCGATAGATCTCTTCGTAAAAAAGTAGTGGTCTTGACGGGTTTCTTCTAGTCATAAACTATAAAAACCTGTCAAGAGAAAGAAAAAGTAAATTAATAAATAATAAAAATAAAATAAAATTAACTTGCAAAAAAAACAAATGGCTAAAGTAATAAAAATTTAGCGTTCCTAATATCTTAGTTCCCCGGCAATGGCACCAAAAACTTGATCGCGATTTTCGTGACAGGTAAGTTTTATATATTTATAATTAATCATTCTTGAAACTAACTATTATCACGATGTAGGCAAGTGTACCTATCGAACAGTAGTATAGTTTTAGCAAAACTGGATTATCGAACCCAACGGAACTAAAAGTACTAGTAATGACTGTCTTTTTATTATCTAGCCTAAGAATAAGGGGGTTTTGTTTTAACTAACTAATTATATAAACTAAGAATTCACAAAAAATAGAATTGGGGAATTACTTTTGGAAAAACGATTGAATTAAGACAATACCTAAGGAAGAATTCACCTAGACTTCACTTGTTATTCTGATTCTGAATCAGACGATTTATTCATTTAAGTTGTTCCGTAGAGATCCCTAAGTTATGTTATTATCCCTATTCAAGACTAATAATTTCTAATACTTAAATTGAATAATTGAGACTTTTCTCTAATTAACACCCTAGGGTTGCATTAACTCAATCTATGGATCCCCTTATTAGGTTTTACCCTAATCCGAAAAAATCTTGTCACCCTATGTCTAGGCGCGCAAACAACTCCGCTTAATTATGACAAATGTACTCTTATATAGGGTCTATTCCTCCTCTGAATAAGAGCTTATCTTGAATCAGTATCCTGGGATATCAAAACAAGAATCAAGAACACATAATTAAAAACAAGTTAAGTATTTATCATACAATGCAGAAAATAATAACAAGATTCGTCTTAGGTTTCATTCCCTTTAGGTATTTAGGAGATTTAGTTCATAACTAAAAAGGAAAACATTTCAGAAGAATAATGAATACAAAACATAAAGAAAAACCCAAAACTCCTGGAGGGAAATTGATGGGAGATCTTTAGTCTTGATGGTGAATCCGGCTTCTGAGATGGATCAATCGGCTTCCCTTAAGCAGTTCCCTGCCTCCTTCTCTCCGTGTGTCTTTTCTCTTCCTTTAGGGTGTATTTATAGGCTTTAGAATGCCTAAAAGCCTTCAAAATTAGCCTTTTCTGAATTGGAATCAACTTGGGCTCGGCAGGGACACGCCCGTGTGCGATTACTTTAGGCTGTGCTCGAGCCTGTTAGAATGGCATGGGCGTGTGTTCTACCTGTGTGAGTCGTGCTTCGATTCTGCCAAATTGACACGGCCGTGTGGTCTGCCCGTGTGAGGAAGTCTAGGCCATGTTGATTTCGTACATTGGCCCATTTTCTCCGTTTTTCCCCGTTACTCGTTCCTTTCGCTCTCCTATGCTCACCTAAGTATAAAACATGAAATTAAGGCATTAGGAGCATCGAATTCACCAATTCTAAGGAAAAATCATCCATAAAATGTGATAAGCATAGGGTAAAACTATGTATAAATTACGGTTTACCAATAAACCATAGCTATTTAATACTTTTAAACAATAGTACTCAACTTTTATGCATTACTCGATTTAGTCCTTTTTACCGAATTAAGCATTTGCACGATAAAATTTCTTAACAAAATTTTTTATACTATCATTCTATCATGCTAAAAACCTTAATAAAATAATAAACTAAATATTTTGACTCGATTAAGTGGTTTCGAAACCACTGTTCTAATTTGACTTAAAAAATGGGTTGTTACACAGTGTGAGTCCGAATCAAGACTAAAAACAGAAATACAGAACACATTTTAGTATCGAACCACTACGGATATAAACACAAAAATAGAAGGAAATTCTGAGATCAATGTCTCAACGAAACATAACATTTTGAACACACACCATTTCATACACAGACACTCAATTATATGAGTTTTTAGTTAGACAAAATACAATCAGATAATCTAGCAACCAGAACGCCCAAACAGATGCGTATAAAAAACAGACAGACAATAAATCCGCCCTATAACATCCCAAAATTTGGCCTAGTCGGAACAGTGGTTTCGAGACCATAAATCTGATGTCAAAAAATTTATTTTGCGATTATTATGAGGCCTATAATATGAAAGTAAGCATGTGTTAAAGTTTCATGAAGAAATACTTAGTGTAAGCTGTCTAATTGGAAATTAGGGACCAAATTGAATAAATTGCAGAACTTGGATTCTAAAATAAATTTACATGAAATTGATTTATATTATTAATTAGAAGGTCTTAAAGAGTGATTTTTCCAATTTCTAAGTTTTTGGTCAAAAATGGGCATGCATGGAAAATTTTGGAAGTTTAGTAAGGAAAGGCATTTTGGTCATTTGGCAATAAAATCAATAAAAAGGGAAAATGAAGGCAAAAATCAGCCATTCCTCTCCCCCTTGCTGCCGAAATTTAAAGGGACACCATAGCTAGGGTTTCTTCACTGTCCATGCTCCATAATAAGAGACTCCTAGCCCCGTTTTTAGTGTTCTTTGTATTTTTGAGATCCTTTTAACATGTTCTCTCCATTTCTACCCATATTTTAAGCTAGTGTTCATGTATGCAAAATGACCCATGTGTGACATGTTTGTTCTTTGATGATTTATGGGGGGATATGAAAGTTAGATAAGTGTTAAACATCTTTTCCTAAGTGATTTTCATGAAAAACCCCTAAAAGGACCTTTTTGCAAAAGGTACAAAATATGTGGTAGAAATGTGAAATAGAAGAAAATGTGGGCTAGTATGAGTTTATAATACATTCTGCTAGGCTTGGGAAACCAAGGAATTTCATGTATTGCATTTTACGAGCCTAGGGACTAAGTTGTAAAATTTTGAAATGTTAGGGGCAAAATGGTCATTTTGCCCGGGGGTGAATTTTAGGTCCAAAATAAATAACATGAGGTATTAATAATTTATTTTACTGATATAGACATCGAGGAACCAATTTTGGAGATCGATCGAGGAAAACGAAAGGTTTCGGAATAACTAAAATACGAAACCTAAGCAATTACCAAGTAAGTTCTTGTAACTCGATTGTAAACTATCTTTAAAATTCATTAAAGATGTATGTGCATGTATGAATTATAATGTAATATTTATTGTATGACAATTCATGAAATATTAATGTTATGATGAAATGTCCCGGTTGAATAAAAAGGGATGTCTGATGGATTACTCGAAAATGAAATAATGGAATAAAGGATCGTGCCCGAACGGGTGATCCTATAGTGATCTAGCATCCCGAAGAATATGTGTGCTTTGACAGATTTAGCCTAGACGGGTAATCCGAATAGGATCTGAATTTAGCCTGGACTGGTAATTCAAACCTGAACTCTTAGGAGTATATGCCATTGTAGGGGATTTAGCCTGGACTGGTAATCCTGATATTACTTTGTGAGTTACGTTGTGGGGGATTTAGCCTGAACTGGTAATCCCGCAATAAAAGTAAGCTTCGCGGGAGTGCGTATTTAAAGGATCACTTGCATGATTTGATGGTGAACGAGATATCCATTGAGATTCCAAGTAATTCGATGAGATTAAAACGTTAAATGGGAATAGACATGTTTGAATTGATGACCTCATCTATGAAGGATGCTACATCGTACTGGCATTAAACTAACTTGATGGTTGAGTACATGTGATAGGAAATTTACTATGAATGTTTGGCCTGAATGTCTTGTATGATCGCATGCTAAATACCCGGTAAGTTTACTTTCCCTTTATTCAGACTTACTAAGCATGTTAATGCTTACCCCCCTCCTTTCCCTATTTTACAGGGCTCGTGGACTCGTGAAGATTGGAAGATGATTGGAGCACTGATAAACGCCAAATTATACATATTTATACCCCAAGTACTTAGCATATTTATGGATGTTTATTACTAGATTTGTGGATTTTGGTGCTCTTAATCTGGTTATTTCATGTTTTGTATTTAGGAGAGCACCAAGAGTCAAAAGGAGCCAAAAACGAGCAAAAAGGGACAAAACGAACCAAATGGAGAAGATGACACAGCCTAAGCCTTGCCACACGGGCATCTCACACGCTTGTGGCCTTCGGGGGTGTCGACCAAGGTTTTCACAATTTACACGGCCTGGCCATTGAGCCCACACGGCCGTGTGCAATTTAACGGATCAAACACAGCCTGGCAATCACGTTATATGGCCGTAGCACACGGGCATGTCCTTTTTTCAAAGAGTTGTATTTTACACGGAAAAAGATACTTAGGGAGGAAGAAAGCTAATCCAAAGCCTATATAAACACCCTAAGTATGACCTAATAAAAGGGCCTCTTCCAAAACTTTTCTGGAATACAGAACCACACGCCAGGAATTACTTGAAGGAAGCCAGACGATCCATCCCAAAAGTCGGAGCTACTCCAAGATTGAAGATCTCTCTCAGAATTCCTTTAGGGGTGTTAGAGTTTTCTTCATGTTTTGTTATTTTTATACTTTTGAGATGTACTCTTATTTTATTATGAACTAAACCCCTTAGATACCTAAGGGGGATGAAACCTATGATGGATCTTGTTATTATTATCTGAACTGTATGATAAATACATTGATTTGTTCTTAATTATGTGTTCTTAATGGTTGAGTTAATATTCCGGGTATTAATTCATGATTTGATGTGCTTCTGCAGAGGAGGAATAGACCCTGCCTAAGAGTAAATTTGGCATAATTAAGCAGAGTTGATCGAACGCCTAGAAATAGGGTTACGAGATTTTACCGGATTAAGGTGAAACCTAATATGGGAGTCCATAGAGTGATTTACTGCTTCCCTAGGGGTTTTAATTAAGAAAGAAATTTCGATTAATTCAACTGAAGGTTAGACGTTATAAAGGGATAATAACATAGGTTAGGGAATCTCACTGATCAAGTCAAGTGAATAAATCGTCTGGTTCAGAGTTAGATAACAAGTGAAATCTAGGTGGATTCCTCCTTGTGTGTCGTCTTTATCAATTGCTTTTCTTCAAGTCTTTTTCCAAATTTTCTTTTTGCTTTAATTAAATTAGTTAATTAGTTTAGATAATTAGTTTAATAAACAAACCCTTTTATTCTTAGGCTAGATAATAAAAAGATAGTTATTACTAGTACTTTTGGTTCCATTGGGTACATATCCCGGTCTTGCCATTACTATACTATTGTTCGATAGGTGCGCTTGCCTTTTCATCGTGATAATAGTTAGTCTAGGTTTGATCTTCATTATAAATATTTATTACTTGTTACGAATCACGCGATCAAGCACTATCAACATTATCAACTTGTTTTGCTTGGGTATATAAATACTTTGTTTTGTTTCAATGGCATGTATAGGTTTTGGTTATTTTGTGATATGTGTCATTGGTTGGCCTATGTAAAGGCTTAAATATTAAACTTGTTCTATTTGTATATGGCCATAAGACATGACTCATTTTGATGTAGGCTATGACCTACTAATTGTGCTTGTTGTGGTTAAATGTTCTTGTGATGATTAAATGTGGTATATTATAAATAGTTACATAAAATGTGGCCAGAACACTTGGGATAGTTAGGTCATAATTGGCAATAAGTTATAACAATGAGCCAAATCTAATGTGTTTTTGAATGAGATGTAAATCCTATATACAATGAGGATAAATTAGCAAGTACATAACCGATGAGATGAGGTTAACATGCAATAGACCATTTATGGTAGTACTTGGGCATATTTAGGCCATGTTAAACATCATAGAGGTTCACGAATATGAGTGGTTATTGAGGGTGACTATTGGCTTAGATTTGTAGCCTCCAAAAAGGTCCACACAGATAGACACACGGGCATGTGTCTAGGTTGTGTGTGACCCACAATCAGCTCCATGGATGTGTGGTATGGCCATGTGTCCCCTGTACCTAAAATTTTTATGTCAGATTGCATGGTAGTAAACTTAGGGGTAGAGACACGGTCATGTGTCTCAACCATATGGAGGACACGGCCTAGTACACGGGCATGTGTCCTGGCCGTGTGACCCTAAATGCATGATGACATCATAAACAGAATGCTCGAGTTTTTAGCACGGGCGACAACACGGGAGTGTCTAGGCCGTGTGAAGTACACAGACCATGGACACGGACGTGTGCTTAGCCATGTGAAAACCCCTATAGGTTCAAAATGAGAAATAAATTCAATTAGTTCCACACGAGTAAGGGACACGGGCATGTGCATTGCCTCCACACGGGCGTGTAAGGCTTAACTAAGTTCTCAGTTTAGTCCCGGACCATTCTCAATGTATGTTTTGGGCCTCGTAGGTCCATAATATGGATATTATTAATATGATTGATTGGTTTTAATTTGGAATGAAATTTTATAGCCCAAAATTTTTTGAAAATGTCATGTTCATGCACAGTAATGCCCTGTACCTTGTCCCGATCTCGGGTACGAGTAAGGGGCGTTACATTTAGTGGCATTAGAACTACAGTTTAGTCTGTTCTAGGACTAACATAGCATATGTCGAGTATATCTGTACATGCCATTATACAAGTTATGATAGTGTGACATCTCCTAACCAATTTTAATTATATTTGAATATAGTAAATGTCTTCTAATCAAGCAAAATATGAGTCCAAAGAAGCCGAGAGCCATGCTCCAGCTTCCGTTCAATGAGCTACTGCTTGTATTAGTAGAAGGCCTGTGTCTGAAGGCCGAGAAGAGGCAAGAGCTACCTTCTTTGAGATGATGGATGAATGGTTTGGGATTATTTGAGAAACCGCCCCAATATACCATGACCTCCTCCACCCCTTGCTCGACCTGAAGGAGAAGTGCCACAAAGTGTGGTACCCATGAGAATTGGTAAGGCTCCTGTGGGCAAACTTAGGAAATATGGTGCTGAAAATTTTAGGCCACAATTGATGACGATTCGGAACGTGCCAAATTTTGGCTTGAGAATACCATGAGAATTCTCAACGAACTTGTAACACCCCGAACCCGAGACCGTCGCCGGAGTCGAACGCGAGGTGTTAACAGACTTCAACCCACTTATTGACAATTTTCAGACAAGCTGCCAATCTGAGTACTAGTCGCTCCAAAATTCATAACTTGAGTTTTACAACTCGAAAATCAGTTCCGTAAATTTTTCCTGAAACTAGACTCATATGTCCATCTACATATTTTTTTCTAGAATTTTTGGTCGAGCCAATTAGTACAGTTTATTAGTTAAAGTCTCGCCTGTTGTAGGGATCGACTACACTGACCTTTGTGCGTTACGAATTGGATATCTCCTGTACAGGGCTTCAATACTGATGCCGTTTGTTTCCATAGAAACTAGACTCAGAGAGGAATCTACACATATATGGAATGACTCCTAATTATCTCTGGTTAATTTACAATGATTTTCCAAAGTTGGAACAGGGGATCCAGAAACCGTTCTGGCCCTATTTCACAAGAACTTTAAAATCTGTTAACTTATAACTCATATGACCATTTCGTTTCTTCCATATGAAAGTAGATTCATCAAGGTACACTTACATAATTTATTTGCTATTTAATACCATTCCTACTATTTTAGTGATTTTTCACATCCACGTCACTGCTGCTGTCAGCATCTGCCTTTAGTAGGCTTTACCTATTTCATACTTTCCATGATTCAATTGGCCCTTTTTACATACATAGCACAAAGCGTGATCATGATTAACCATTCCAATGGCTAATCGTTTCAAAATAATTCCATACCTCATAAGGGTCAACATACAAACTATTATAGTTCTATGCTAAAACGTATATAAGCCATTTTCGCATGGCTATCCAAGTTTACACAAACCGGAAGGTACATGACCTTCAACAAAGGATGGTCCTATACATGCCATTTCAAAGTTCAACCAAAATTTGTACCAAAATGGGGCTTCGATAGTGTGGATGACTTGACTTCTTTGATCCCGAATCCGATAGCTAACGAAATAAACCTATAAAACAGAGAGCCAAAGCAGCGGGTAAGCATTTTAATGCTTAGTAAGTCTCAAGCAATGAAATCAGCTTTGACTAAGGTATTTTATTCACATGGCTAATTAAACCACTTTACTAATTCACATTCCCATACTCATACTTATTTCACATCACCGACCCTTATGTTCATACACAAAAGAACAACTTAGCCCAAGGCCGGTAGCTCGTTTATCAACTTAGCGCATACTTACTTGTAAGAATTCAATTAGTACAAGCACATACAAACATACCTCATTGCTGGAATTTTCACAAGTGTATAAGCTGAAATTTTCACAACAAGATTGCTCACTTCCGAATCACATACTTTCGGGATTTAACCGGATATAGCGACTCGCACGATTGCCTTCGGGTCATAACCCGGATTTGGTGACTTGCACAAAGGCCTTGGTCTTAGCCGGATATATCAACTCGCATACGAATGCCTTGGTCTTAGCCGGATATATCAACTCAAGACGAATGCCTTGGTCTTAGCCGGATATATCAACTCGCACGAATGCCTTCGGGTCTTAGCCCGGATATATTTCCAATGTTCACTTACACATATGTCAATATTCAAGACACGTCCATAGTTCATTTTCGTTACTAAAGCTCTAACACAAAATATTTATCAACCTTTACTATTTCGGCTCAATGGCCACACAAACAAGGAGCATAATTTTGATATAATTCAAGTAGGGTCATCACTCGAAGACTTACCTCGGATGTTGTCGGCGATTTCGACGACTATTCAACTACTTTTTCCTTCCCTTTATCGGACTTAGCTCCCTTTGCTCTTGAGCTAATTCACACAAATTTAACTTATTAAAATCTCATCATGATAGCTTATGGCGAATATGACAAGGAGTGTAAATGGTCATATGGCCATCCTTTAGCTCAAATACACAATGGTCATGCACATTTTACATCACAACAAGCAATTCAATACATTCAAACATCAACGTGAAGTTCAAAGTACTTGGCCCTTATATACATTAGGCATCAAAGTTGCATATGTACGAAATCATAAATCGAACTCAACACATTAGTTAATATTCCTCTTAGCGAATTTTCTAAGCCAAGAATAGGCATCAATATGCTTGCCTCAAACCGAATGCATGCACACTAATTACCCCTCATGTGGCCGAATATACACTTAATACCACACAAAAAAACAGCATACATTTCACTACTAACACATTACATATCGTAATTCATTGCACATCTCTTATTTACTTCATAATCAACACATCATCACAAGCAAATATACACTTTGAATTAGTATATATGTCATACCAATCCATCATGTGCAAACATATATTCATGTAGGTGCAAGGGCGAATTCTCAAGTGGCTTATATCCAAATATATACACATTTCCAAAGCTTAAATCTTACTTACCATGCAACATGCATGAATTATACTTATGGATATATCATGGCCGAATACCACAACACCACACCATTTCAATTTGGTCATGGTGAAACAAAGAACTTAGTATCTCATTCAAAAAAAAAAATGCTAAAAGAAAATCTAAGAATCTTCAATCCTCCATCACATGTATCACTTTCAAGCTTGTTATTTAACATGCAATGGCATTAACACCACATTCACTTTGGCCGAATTTCATTCCCATGACATAACAAGGATTTGAACCATGGGCTAACAAGAACATTAAGCTAGCAACTAAAAACATGCATGAACCTCAAACATACCTTAATCTTGATGCAAGTTTAGCCAACCTCTTCCTAATCCTCTTCCAAACCAAGTATGAAGCAAAACTCCTTCCTTATCCTTAGTATTTTCGGCCAACAAGAGAGTGAAAAGAGATGAACAAAATTTTTTCTTTCTTTCTTTAGGACATTCGCCAAGCTATGGAGGAAGATGGACACTTTTTTTTTGTTTCTCATCTACTAACATTAATTGTTTATTCCATACCCTTATTTTATTCTTTCCATCATAACCCATTTACCAAACATGTTTCATGACATGATTTTTGCCCATAAATCCTTGTCATGGCGGCCACTAGCTATGGGGAATTTGACATGCAAGTCCATTGTTTTGCATGCATCCTTTAATTAGTCATCACACATTTCCCTCATACTTTCAAAGTTTATTACTAGGTCCTTTCTAGTGAAATTCACATCTATAATTCTAAATCAAAGCATAAAAATATCACACATGAGTTAACACACATTATAGGCAAGAAAATAAATATTAAATTATTTTTATGCCTTGGTTTTGTGGTCCCGAAACCACATTTCGACTAGGGTCGTTTTAAGGTGTCACAACTCTCCCCACTTTAGAAATTTTCGTCCCAAAATCTTACGGTAAATAGGTTTGGATATTGCTTTTCATAGAGTTCTCGGGTTCCCAAGTAGCTTCTTCTATCCCGTGTTTGAGCCATAACACTTTCACTAGCGGAACCCTTTTGTTTCGCAACTCTTTCATTTCACGAGCTAGGATACGAATCGGTTCTTCTTCATAACTCATATCGGCTTGAATTTCAACCTCTGATGGACTAATTACGTGCGACGGATCAGATCTATAGCGTCGAAGCATTGAAACATGGAAGACGTTGTGAATCTTTTCAAGTTCAGGGGGCAAGATCAAACGATACGCGACTGGGCCAACTCGTTCGGAGATTTCATACGGCCCAATGAATCTCGGGCTCAACTTGCCCTTACGGCCGAATCTGAGTATCTTTTTCCACGGCGAAACTTTAAGAAACACTTTATCTCCCACCTGATACTCAATGTCCTTTCGTTTCAAATCCGCATACGATTTCTGACGATCGGAGGCTATCTTTAGATTTTCACGGATTACCTTTACTTTCATTCAAAGATCTTTAATCAAATCCACTCCAAAAATTTTGTTCTCACCGAGCTCGGTCCAAAACAATGGTGTACGGCATTTACGCCCGTACAAAGCCTCGTAAGCGCCATCTTAATACTTGATTGAAAACTATTGTTGTGGCGAATTCAATCAAAGGTAGGTACCGCTCCCATGAACCATCGAACTCGAGGATGCAACATCTCAACATATCCTCAAGTATCTGAATTATACGCTCGGATTGACCATCGGTTTGGGGGTGAAAGGCGGTGCTGAAATGCAACTTGGTGCCCAATGCTTCTTGTAATTTCTTCCAAAATCGCGAGGTGAACCTCGGATCTCTATCCGACACAATGTAAATCGGTACCCGTGTAATCTCACAACTGAGAAACGCATAATTCAGCTAGTTTATCCAATGAAAATCCATACGCACAGGATAAAGTGAGCCGACTTAGTCGATCTATCAATAATAACCCAAATTGCATCCTTCTTACTTGTCGACAACGGCGGTCCGGACACAAAGTCCATTGTGACTCGATCCCATTTCCACTCGGGTATCGCGATCGGTCAAGTAACCTCAAGGCACTTGATGCTCCGCTTTCACTTGTTGACATATTAAACATCTTGCAACAAAGTCGGAGATGTCTCGCTTCATACCATGCCACCAAAACCGACGTTTCAACTCATTGTACATCTTCGTACTCCCGGGTGGATTGCCATTCGGCTACAATGAGCTTCGCTCGAATTATCGAAATAAGTTCAATTCTTTGGAACACACAAACGACTTCAACCTCAAACAATCGTCATCATCAATTTGAAACTCCGATTCCTTGTTCGTAACGCTTTTCACCCGTTTTGCACGCAACTCCTCATCAACTTTCGAGCTTCACGAATTTGATGAGTCAACAATGGTTTGGCCTTTAATTCGCTACTAACACATTGTCGGGTAGGATAGACAAGTGTACATTCATCGTCAGAAGCAAACGGTGATTTCCGCTTAAGGCATCCGCAACCACATTAGCCTTTCCCGTGATAGTCAATGACCAGCTCATAATCCTTTAACACTCGAGCCAACGCCTTTGTCGCAGATTTAAGTCTCTTTGAGTCATCAAATATTTGAGACTTTTGTGATCCGAATACACATGGCACTTCTCACCAAATAAGTAATGTCGCCATATCTTTAAGGCGAATACGATGGCGACCAATTCGAGATCATGGGTCGGATAATTTTTCTCATGTGGCTTTAATTGTCTCGACGATAGGCCACAACTCGACCTTCTTGCATCAATAGCAACCTAACCCAAGTAGGGAGGCGTCACTATAGATGACAAACTCTTTGCCGATTCGGTCGCATTAATCTTCGAGCTTCCGTCAAATGAGTTTTCAATTGGTCAAAACTTTTCGACACTTTTCCGTCCATTCAAACTTGACATCTTTACTCAAGCGGTTTACGTCATGGGTGTGGCTATCATCGAGAATCCTTTTACAAATCGTCGGTAGTAACCGCAAGTCCCAAAAGCTCGAACCTCAAGAATATTTCTTGGAGGTTTCCAGCTAAGTATGGCTGAAATTTTGCTTGGGTCGACTCGAATACCCGTCATGCAGATACCACGTGACCCAAGAAGCTAACCTCTCTTAACCGAACTCACACTTGCTAAACTTAGCATATAACCGCTTATCCCGTAAAATTTGCAACACTAATCTCGGTGCTCGCATGTTCGGTCTCATCTCTTGAATAGACCAAGATGTCGTCGATGAACACAACTACGAACCGATCCAAATATGATCCAAGATCCGATTCATCAAATCCATAAATACCGCAGGGCATTAGTGAGCCCAAACGGCATCACTAAGAACTCGTAGTGACCATATCTCGCTCAAGGCGGTTTTGGGTATGTCCGAATCTCGGATTCATGAATCGATAATAGCCCGATCTCAAATCTATTTTTGAGAACACCGAGGCTCCTTCAGTTGATCGAACAAATCATCGATACGTGGTAACGGATACTTGTTCTTTATTGTCACTTTATTAAGTCGACGATAGTCGATGCACAACCTCATGGTTCCGTCCTTTTTTCACAAACAACACCGGTGCACCCCAAGGTGAAAAACTCAAGCGAGCAAAACCTCTATCCATCAACTCTTGCAACCGAGCTTTCAACTCCTTTAATTCCGTTGGTGCCATACGATATGGAGCTATCGAAATCGGTGTGGTCCTGTACAAGCTCAATGCCAAACTCTATCTCCGAACAGTGGCAAACCGGCAATTCTTCGGAAAACGTCCGGTATTCACAAACCACCAAGCATGATTTGGGTTCTATTCCTAACTCCTTATCATCAAGTACATACGCAAGGTATGCTTCACACCCTTTTCTTACATATTTCGGGCCAACATTGATGATATTACACCGGCAACCCTTCAAGTTCGTAGACTCAACTCGGATCATCTCGTTGTTTATGCATCTCAAATCAATAGTCTTGCTTTTGCAATTCACAACCGCATCATGCACGGTCAACCAATCCAACCCAAGAATAACATCAAATTCATCGAACGGCAAAAGCATCAAGTCCGCGGGAAAACAGTACCTCAATTACTAGGGGCATTTCTTACACACTTTGTCGACTAGCACATAACGACCCAAAGGATTTGACACCGAATTACGAACTCGATAGACTCAATAGGTAAAGTCTTCTTGGATGCTAAGGTTTCGCATATATAAGAATGAGTAGAACCGGGGTCAATCAAAGCAATCACATTAGTATCAAAGAGAGTGAAAGTACCAGTAATAACATCCGGCGAGGAGGCATCCTCGCGTGCCAGATAGCATAAGTCCTAGCTGGGCGCGAGCCTCGGATCTGGTCGCAAAGATCTCTAGATCCTCTCGACCACCACTAGCCTTGCCCGTATTTCCGGATGGTCTACCTCGAAAGGTGGTAGTACCCGTTTCCCACTCCGATCTACATTCTTCTCAGCAACCTCGGGCAATCTTTAATGAAGTGGTCAACTGATCCACACTTGTAACAGAGCGGTCACGGATCTACAGACTTCCAAAATGCCATTTGCCACAATCTCGGCACTCAGTCCTCTCTCGTCGATCATTCCCACTCGGGCGATCAAGTGATTCGTGGTCACAGGGGTCGATCGCGATCTCGTCTAGAAAAGCCCGAAGTGTCTCTAGATCGGCCTAAGCCATCTCTAAGTTTCTTTGATGATGTTGGAAGGGCTTCCCGAATACCTCTTACTGAAACTCCCTTGCTCCCGCTTCACTTTCCTTTTCTCCATACTAAACTCCTCGGCTTTGCATCGCTCGCTCGACGAGAGTCACAAACTCTCGATTTCCAAAATGCCAACATACAGCTTTTATCTCATCATTCAGTCCATCTTGAGCGTTTACACATCACGACTTCAAGAAATGCATTCTCGCGTCTGGCTAAGCCTCACGAATTTTCGCTCATAGTCGATGAACCGACATGGAACCTTGTTTAAGTTCGAAATTCCTTTCGTTTTTGGTCCATAAATCTCGATGATATACTTTTTCCAAACTCGGTTTGGAAAAACTCCCAAGTTACTTGTTCGCGGGCACAACAGAAGTCGAGTACTCCACCAATAGTAGGCGTAATCACGTAGCAAGGAGATGGTACACTTTAGGCATTCATCGGTGTACAAGATAGCTCATCGAGTACGGATCGTGTTGTCCAACCAAAATTGACTTGCTCGGCATCATCACTATCCGTAGCTTTAAATTCAGTAGCCCCATGTTTTGGATTCTATCAACTGGGGCTTATTCGACCTTATTTGGTCAATTACGGAGGCATTGTAGGTGCGGGAAATGTGTTTGTGGGGAATGGAGGTTGTGGAACAGTAGTATTAGTTCGAATGTATTGGTTGAACCAATCATTCATCACGCTATAAAAGGCTTGTCTAGCCTCGTCATTCGGATTGTTAGCAACAGGTTGAGAGTCCGCCGGCGCTGTCCCTTGTCGCGGAGCAGCGCCACACTCTCCACATCATCACTATCGCTCGGTTGGGATCGGGATCCATTACTATAAATAAACACAAGTTCAAACGTCGAAATCACCACACTATCATATAATCACATAAAATGGCATGTATAGCTAGACCCAAACGCATTACGGTAGTCCTAGAATCGACTAAACCGTAGCTCTGATACCAATAAAATTGTAACACCCGAACCCGAGACCGTCACGAGTCGAACGCGAGGTGTTAACAGCACTTCAACCCACTTATTGACAATTTTCAGACAAGCTGCCAATCTGAGTACTAGTCGCTCCAAAATTCATAACTTGAGTTTTACAACTCGAAAATCAGTTCCGTAAATTTTTCCTGAAACTAGACTCATATGTCCATCTACATATTTTTTCTAGAATTTTGGTCGAGCCAATTAGTACAGTTTATTAGTTAAAGTCTCGCCTGTTGTAGGGATCGACTACACTGACCTTTGTGCGTTACGAATTGGATATCTCCTGTACAGGGCTTCAATACTGATGCCGTTTGTTTCCATAGAAACTAGACTCAGAGAGGAATCTACACATATATGGAATGACTCCTAATTATCTCTGGTTAATTTACAATGATTTTCCAAAGTTGGAACAGGGGACCCAGAAACCGTTCTGGCCCTATTTCACAAGAACTTTAAAATCTGTTAACTTATAACTCATATGACCATTTCGTTTCTTCCATATGAAAGTAGATTCATCAAGGTACACTTACATAATTTATTTGCTATTTAATACCATTCCTACTATATTTAGTGATTTTTCACATCCACGTCACTGCTGCTGTCAGCATCTGCCTTTAGTAGGCTTTACCTATTTCATACTTTCCATGATTCAATTGGCCCTTTTTACATACATAGCACAAAGCGTGATCATGATTAACCATTCCAATGGCTAATCGTTTCAAAATAATTCCATACCTCATAAGGGTCAACATACAAACGATTATAGTTCTATGCTAAAAGCACGATATAAGCCATTTTCGCATGGCTATCCAAGTTTACACAAACCGGAAGGTACATGACCTTCAACAAAGGATGGTCCTATACATGCCATTTCAAAGTTCAACCAAAATTTGTACCAAAATGGGGCTTCGATAGTGTGGATGACTTCACTTCTTTGATCCCGAATCCGATAGCTAACGAGCGAAACCTATAAAACAGAGAGCCAAAGCAACGGGTAAGCATTTTAATGCTTAGTAAGTCTCAAGCAATGAAATCAGCTTTGACTAAGGTATTTTATTCACATGGCTAATTAAACCACTTTACTAATTCACATTCCCATACTCATACTTATTTCACATCACCGACCCTTATGTTCATACACAAAAGAACAACTTAGCCCAAGGCCGGTAGCTCGTTTATCAACTTAGCGCATACTTACTTGTAAGAATTCAATTAGTACAAGCACATACAAACATACCTCATTGCTGGAATTTTCACAAGTGTATAAGCTGAAATTTTCACAACAAGATTGCTCACTTCGAATCACATACTTTCGGATTTAACCGGATATAGCGACTCAAGACGATTGCCTTGGTCATAACCCGGATTGGTGACTTGCACAAAGGCCTTGGTCTTAGCCCGGATATATCAACTCGCATCGAATGCCTTGGGTCTTAGCCCGATATATCAACTCGCATACGAATGCCTTGGTCTTAGCCCGGATATATCAACTCATACGAATGCCTTGGTCTTAGCCCGATATATTTCCAATGTTCACTTACACATATGTCAATATTCAAGACACGTCCATAGTTCATTTTCGTTACTAAAGCTCTAACACAAAATATTTATCAACCTTTACTATTTCGCTCAATGGCCACACAAACAAGGAGCATAATTTTGATATAATTCAAGTAGGGTCATCACTCAAGACTTACCTCGGATGTTGTCGAGCGATTTCGACGGCTATTCAACTACTTTTTCCTTCCCTTTATCGGACTTAGCTCCCTTTGCTCTTGAGCTAATTCACACAAATTTAACTTATTAAAATCTCATCATGATAGCTTATGGCGAATATGACAAGGAGTGTAAATGGTCATATGGCCATCCTTTAGCTCAAATACACAATGGTCATGCACATTTTACATCACAACAAGCAATTCAATACATTCAAACATCAACGTGAAGTTCAAAGTACTTGGCCCTTATATACATTAGGCATCAAAGTTGCATATGTACGAAATCATAAATCGAACTCAACACATTAGTTAATATTCCTCTTAGCCGAATTTTCTAAGCCAAGAATAGGCATCAATATGCTTGCCTCAAACCGAATGCATGCACACTAATTACCCTCATGTGGCGAATATACACTTAATACCACACAAAAAAACAGCATACATTTCACTACTAACACATTACATATCGTAATTCATTGCACATCTCTTATTTACTTCATAATCAACACATCATCACAAGCAAATATACACTTTGAATTAGTATATATGTCATACCAATCCATCATGTGCAAACATATATTCATGTAGGTGCAAGGGCGAATTCTCAAGTGGCTTATATCCAAATATATACACATTTCCAAAGCTTAAATCTTACTTACCATGCAACATGCATGAATTATACTTATGGATATATCATGGCGAATACCACAACACCACACCATTTCAATTTGGTCATGGTGAAACAAAGAACTTAGTATCTCATTCAAAAAAAAAATGCTAAAAGAAAATCTAAGAATCTTCAATCCTCCATCACATGTATCACTTTCAAGCTTGTTATTTAACATGCAATGGCATTAACACCACATTCACTTTGGCGAATTTCATTCCCATGACATAACAAGGATTTGAACCATGGGCTAACAAGAACATTAAGCTAGCAACTAAAAACATGCATGAACCTCAAACATACCTTAATCTTGATGCAAGTTTAGCCAACCTCTTCCTAATCCTCTTCCAAACCAAGTATGAAGCAAAACTCCTTCCTTATCCTTAGTATTTTCGCCAACAAGAGAGTGAAAAGAGATGAACAAAATTTTTTCTTTCTTTCTTTAGGACATTCGGCCAAGCTATGGAGGAAGATGGACACTTTTTTTTTGTTTCTCATCTACTAACATTAATTGTTTATTCCATACCCTTATTTTATTCTTTCCATCATAACCCATTTACCAAACATGTTTCATGACATGATTTTTGCCCATAAATCCTTGTCATGGCCGGCCACTAGCTATGGGGGAATTTGACATGCAAGTCCATTGTTTTGCATGCATCCTTTAATTAGTCATCACACATTTCCCTCATACTTTCAAAGTTTATTACTAGGTCCTTTCTAGTGAAATTCACATCTATAATTCTAAATCAAAGCATAAAAAATATCACACATGAGTTAACACACATTATAGGCAAGAAAATAAATATTAAATTATTTTTATGCCTTGGTTTTGTGGTCCCGAAACCACATTTCGACTAGGGTCATTTTAAGGCTGTCACAGAACTGTCATGTACTCCTGAGGAAAGTTTGAAATGTGCGGTGTCGCTATTGAAGGACATTACATACCATTGGTAGAAGACCATATCCTCAGTAACACCAAGAGAGAGTATCACATGGCAATTCTTCCAAGTAGAATTTAGGAAGAAATATATCAGCCAAAGGTTCTTGGACCAAAAGTGGAAGGAATTACTAGAACTCAAACAAGGAAACAAAACTGTGGAAAAATACGAAAGAGAGTTCATGAGACTAAGTCAACATGCAAGTGAGTGGGTCTAATCAAAAGCAGAAATGTGTAAGCGCTTCAAAGAAGGTCTGAATGAAGAAATCAAACTGTTAATTGGGATTCTTGAAATAAAGGAGTTGGCTACGTTAGCCGATCGAGCCAAGAAGGCTGAGGAACTGAATAATGAAAGAAAGCAAGTAAAGTGAAAAGCTAGAGCTTCGAGTAAGAGATCTAACAGCAAAATGTACTCTTTTTCTACGAAGAAATCAAAGAGTCAACAAGAAAGCTCTACTGTATCAGTAGGGCATTCGGGTAAAACAAGAAGCTCTAAATGACATAACTCAAGGTCTTCTTCCCCTAAGGTAACTAGTGTGGGGAGTGTAGATGATCAAAAGCCGAGATGTAAGAGCTGCAACAAGTTTTATTTCAGGGAATGCCGAATGAAGAGTGGGGCAAGTTTTAGATGTGGTTCTCTTGACCACTTCCTTAAAGACTTCCCGGAACGAGCTGATCAAGAAGTGGATTTAGCCCCAAATTCTAATGTTCCTAATCCTCAAGGTAGACCACCATGACATACTGGAAGTGCAAGTGGTAGTCAAACTGCTGCCAAGGATACGACTGCAAAATCAGAGGCTCGAGCCCCAGCAAGGACTTATGCCATATGCTCTAGAGAAGAAGTTTCAACTCCCAATGTCATTACGGGTACATTTTCTCTTCATAATACTCTTGTCATCGCCTTAATTGATCTGGGATCGACCCATTCTTACATATGCATGAAATTGGTGTCTAGCATGAACATGTTTGTGGAATCAACGAAATTTGTAATTAAGGTGTCGAACCCTCTAGGCAAGTCGGTATTAGTAGATAAAGTTTGAAAGAATTATCCTTTGACGATTCAAGGATATTTTTTTCCAGCAAATCTTATGCTTTTTTCATTTGACGAATTTGATGTAATACTCTGTATGGATTGGTTGACCGTCCATGATGTGATATTCAACTGCGGTAGCAAGTACATGGAATTAAAATGTTCAGATGGTGACATTATCTGGGTTGATTCGAATGAGTTGAATACACCAACGGTTGTGATTACTTCAATGATGGCTCAAAGGTATATGAGGAAAGGATGTGAAGCTCACCTTGCATTCATATTGAATACTAAAGAATCTAAATTTAAGATTGAGTCGGTACTGATAGTCTGTGAATATTCGGATGTGTTTCCAGAAGAGTTACCAAGGTTACCTCCTGTTAGAGAGGTGGAATTCAGTATTGAGCTAATACCGGGAATGATGCCTATTTTTATTGCTCCGTACAGAATAGCCCCAATTGAGTTGAAGGAGTTAAAATCACAGTTGCAAGAATTGACTGACAAAGGTTTTGCAAGACCGAGCTCTTCACCTTGGGGTGCTTCCATTTTATTCGTGAAAAAGAAAGATGGATCTGTGAGTTTGTGTATAGACTACCGGTAACTAAATAAGGTGACTATTAAGAATAAGCATCATTTTCCAAGGATTGACGATTTGTTCGATCAGTTGAGGAGAGCCACCGTATTTTCAAAAATAGATTTGAGATCCGACTACTACTAGTTACGAGTTAAGGAGGCAGATGTGCCTAAGACTGCCTTCAGGACGAGGTATGTTCACTACGAGTTCCTCGTCATGCCTTTTGGTCTAACAAATGCCCCAGCTGCATTTATGGATTTAATGAATCGTGTATTCCGGCCATACTTGGACAAGTTTGTAGTAGTATTCATAGATGATATTTTGATCTATTCCTGGAATGAGTCTGAACATGCTGAACATTTGAGGACTATTTTGCAGACTTTATGGGATAGGCAACTCTATGCTAAGTTTAGCAAAAGCGAGTTTTGGCTTCAAGAAGTCAGATTTCTCGGTCATATTGTTTCGGGTGATGGCATCCGAGTTTATCTGAATAAAATTTCTGCTATTGTCGAGTGGAAGTTGCCAAAGAACATAATAGAGGTTAGAAGCTTTTTGGGCTTAGCCGGTTATTACCGACGCTTTGTGAAAAGATTTTCGATGATTGCAACTCCCTTGACAAGGTTACTGCAAAAAGATGTTAAGTTTGAATGGTCAGAAAAATGCCAGTAAAGTTTCGATAAATTGAAGACATTGCTGACAGAAGCTTTAGTTTTGGTAAAACCCGAACCGGGAAAAGAATTTGTGATTTACAGCAATGCGTCCTTAAATGGACTGGGTTGTGTGCTTATGCAAGAGGGCAAAGTGATAGCTTATACCTAGAGGCAACTGAAACCACACGAAAAAAATTAATCGACTCATGACTTAGAGCTAGCTGCTATTGTATTTGCCTTAAAAATTGGGAGACACAATTTGTATGGTGAAACTTGCCGTGTATTCACCAATCACAAGAGTCTGAAGTACTTGATGACTCAAAAGGAATTGAATCTGAGACAATGAAGGTGGCTAGAGTTGATTAAGGATTATGAGCTTGTGATCAATTACCATCCAGGTAAGGTGAATGTAGTCACCGACGCATTTAGCAGAAAGTCTTTGTTTACTCTGAAGGTTATGAACACGCATTTAGCGTTATCTGATGATGGTTCAGTTTTAGCGAAGTTGAGAACTAGACCGACATTTCTCCAAGAGGTTTGCGCAGCTCAAATCAATGATAGTGACTTGCAAGTCAAAAGAGCACAATGTGAAACAGGAGGCGAATTAGATTTTAGGAATGATTCTAATGGTTGTTTAATGTTTCGAGATAGGGTCTGTGTACCCAAAGATAATGAGCTTATTCAGAACATTTTGCAAGAGGCACATGATAGTCGTCTATCAATTCACCCGGGAAGTACCAAAATGTACAATAAATTAAAGACCATGTACTGGTAGAATGGTATGAAAAGAGATATCTCAGAATTTGTGTCGAAATGTTTGATATGTCAGCAGGTCAAGGCTGAAGACCAAGTGCCTTCAGATTTATTATAGCCTGTAATAGTTCTCGAATGGAAATGGGACAAGATCACCATGGATTTCGTGACTAGACTACCGTTAACCTCGAAAAAGAAAGATATTGTTTGGGTTGTAGTGGATAGACTAACGAAGTCGGCTCATTTTATTCCTGTACAGATAGATTTCTCTCTTTATAAATTGGCTGACTTATACATATCCGAGATTGTGAGATTACACGGGGTACCGTTGTCGATCATATTAGATAGAGACCCGAGATTCACTTCGAGATTTTGGAAGAAACTACTAGAAGCCTTGGGTACAAAGTTGAGTTTTAGTATAGTGTTCCACCCACAGACCGATAGTCAGTCTGAGCAGACGATTCAGACCCTTGAGGATATATTACGATGCTGCGTCATTGAATTTCAGGGTAGTTGGGAAAAATATTTACCATTTGTGGAGTTCGCCTACAACAAAAGTTTCCAGATAAGTTTAAAGATGGCACCTTATAAGGCATTATATGGCCGGAAGTGCTAGACTCTATTGTATTGGACGGAACTCAAGGAACACCAGACTCACGGCGTTGAATTGATCAAGGAAACTAAAGAAAAGGTTAAAGTGATCTGTAATTGTTTGAAAGCGGCATCGGATAGGCAAAAGTCATATGCCGATTTAAAAAGGAAAGAGATTGAATTTCAAGTCGGAGATAAAGTATTCATGAAAGTGTCTCCTTGGAAAAAAGCTTTGAGATTTGGCCGGAAAGGCAAATTGAGCCCGCAGTTTATTGGACCATACGAGATAACTGAACGTGTTAGGCCTTTAGCCTATCGGTTAGCCTTGCCATCCGAAATGGAAATGATTCACGATGTTTTCCATGTATCTATGTTGCGTAGATATAGATCAGATCCTTCACATGTGATTTTGCTAACAGAAGTTGAGATTAGACAAGACATGACCTATGGTGAAGAACTGGTCAAAATTTTGGCTCGAGAAGTCAAACAATTAAGGAACAAGAATATAGCCTTGGTAAAAGTTCTATGGTACAGACACGGAGTGGAAGAAGCCACATAGGAACCTGAAGAAACCATGAGAAGTCAATATCCGAACCTATTTACTGGTAAGACTTTCGAGGACGAAAGTCCCTAAGGGGGAGAAATCCAACATCCCAAAATTTGGCCTAGTCGGAATAGTGGTTTTGGGACCACAAATCTGATGTCAAAATATTAATTTTACAATTATTATGAGGCCTAGAATATGAAAGTAAGCATATGTTAAAGTTTCATGAAGAAATTCTTAGTGTAAGATGTCCAATTGGAAATTAAGGACCGAATTGAATAAATTGCAGAACTTGGATTCTAAAAGAAATTTGCATGAAATTGCTTTAGATTATTAATTAGAAGGTCTTAAAGAGTAATTTTCCCAATTTCTAAGTTTTTGGACAAAAATGGGCATGCATGGAAAATTTTGGAAGTTTAGTAAGAAAGGGCATTTTGGTCATTTGACAATAAAATCAATAAAAAGGGAAAATAAAGGCAAAAATCAGCCATTCTTCTCCCCCTTGCTACCGAAGTTTCAAAGGACACCATAGCTAGGGTTTCTTCACTTTCCATGCTCAATAGTAAGTGACTCCTAGCCCCATTTTTAGTGTTCTTTGTATTTTTAAGATCCTTATAACATGTTCTCTCCATTTCTACCCATATTTTAAGCTAGGGTTCATGTATGCAAAATGACCCATGTGTGACATGTTTTTTCTTTGATGATTTATAGAGGGATATGAAAGTTAGATGTGAGTTAAACATCTTTTCCTAAGTGATTTTCATAAAAAAACCCTTAAAAGGACCTTTTTGCAAAAGGTACAAAATATGTGGTAGAAATGTGAAATAGAAGAAAATGTGGGCTAGTATGAGTTTATAATACATTCGGCTAGGCTTTGGAAACCAAGGCATTTCATGTATTTCATTTTACGAGCCTAGGGACTAAGTTGTAAAATTTTAAAATGATCGAGGTAAAATGGTTATTTTGCCTGGGGGTGAATTTTAGGTCCAAAATAAATAACATGAGGTATTAATAATTTATTTTTATTGATATAGACCTCGAGGAACCGATTTCGGAGATCGATCGAGGAAAACGAAAGGTTTCGAAATAACTAAAATACGAAACCTAAGCAATTACCAAGTAAGTTCGTGTAACTCTATTGTAAACTATCTTTAAAATGCATTAAAGATGTATGTACATGTATGAATTATAATAGTAATATTTATTGTATGATAATTTATGAAATATTAATGTTATGATGAAATGTCCCGGTTGAATAAAAAAGGATGTCTGATGTATTACTCGAAAACGAAATAATGGTATAAAGGATCTAGTCAGGACGAGTGATCCTATAGTGATCTAGCATCCCGAAGAATATGTGTGCTTTGACGGATTTAGCCCGAACGGGTAATCCGAATAGGATCTAAATTTAGCCTAGACTGGTAATTCAAACCTGAACTCGTAGGAGTATATGTCATTGTAGGGGATTTAGCCTGGACTAGTAATCCCACTGTAACAGCCCGATTTAGACCCTAATTGGAACAGTGGCTTCGGGACCACGAATCCGAGTCAGAAAAATATTTTAAAATTATTTTTTGTGTTTATTTTGTGTGAATTTATATCTGTGAAATGTTGTGATTTAATTTTGTCGTTTAGGTATCTGATTTAATAAAAGGATTTAATAGCGTAAATTAAAAATTGGTAGTTTAATGTATAAAGGGTCGAATTGTTATTGGTTTTATAAAAGGAAGCCCTTAAGTGGTAAATAGCCGATTGACTTATTAAATGGACGGTAGTGGACATATATTATATGGTTTTGTTATAACTTTAGTATGGATAAATAAGTAAATTAAATCATAAGTTAATAAAATATATTATAACATAAAAATAAATAATAATAATATAAAAAAAAGGAGAAAGCCATGTCCATTTTATTTTTATCATTGCCGAAACTAAAACAAGAAAGAAAAAGAAAAAAAAAACTAGGTTCGGTTGCTTTTCAAGCTCAATCAAGGTAAGAGTTTAACTCGGTTTTTGATGATTTTTACGTTTTTGAGATCGTTGCTTCGAGTACTACAAAACCCATGCTTGAATTTTTAATTTTGATGAATATTTTGAGTTGTGTCATTGTTGATAGCTTGTGATTTTTGTTGTTTGATGATGTAAAATGAAATATATGTTTTAGATTAACATATTTTGTATTGGAGTTTTTGGTGATTTTGAGTAATTAGGACTAAATTACAAAAATAATAATTTGTGGGACTAAAATGTAAAATAAATTAATTATATGGGCTTGTATGGATATGGGTAATATTCGGCCTAGCTTGGGTATGGAGAAATTTTGTGTATTTTGTATTTTGTGCAATAGGGACTAATTGTAAAAATCGTAAATGTCAGGGGTAAAATGGTTATTTGCCCATTTATGTGTTTTTGGACTAAATTGAATGAAAATATGTTTGAATGAGCTTAATTTGAATATGTTTAGATCAAGAACTAAAGAAATCGGATTTGGATCGGGGAAAAACGAAAGTCGTCGACTAGCTGTCCGATTTCGTTTTGTATCGTCCGATGTAAGTTTATAAGCAAATAGACGTGTTTATTTGGTAATTAAATGTTATATTTATATACTATTATGAAATGTAGAATTTTAATATCCTATTGCCGAAAATGATTAAATTTGACTACTACACTTCTGAGTTCGATTCGACCGAGTTACGACGTCTGAAAGCCCCGTATGAACCTTAGGAATAGTTAGGATACATATGTCATGACATAGGATTCCGATATATGTGTGCAAGTAAGACCATGTGACTACATGTAAGACCACATTTGGGACGTTGGCGTTGTACGATTTACGTGATTATCCGAGTGTCCTATCCGATTCGGAATGGTTCATCGGACAATTATAAACTTTGTTTGAATATGTAAAACGAGCTATGTACAGGTATGGATTAATTTGTTACCAAGCCAAAGTAAGGTAAGTAAGTAATTAATGGTTGATATAAATGACTTATTAAATAAATATGGGAGATGTAATCATATGATAGTAAACGAATTTGATAAGGAAATATATATGTATTGTGTTGGTTTTCGAAATGATATGTGATATGCTTATTGATGTAACTAAGTGTATTCAACCATTTGTTTATTGTGTACGTGATGACATATTATGATGCTTGAGTAATAATTATGAGCATATGTATATTCGAATGATTAAAGATATCTTGGCTTTGTAAATAAAATATGAATTACTTATGTTGGTTATATAGACTTTTGGCCAAGGTGAGCAAGGTGAGCACTTTGTATAAAAATGAAATATCATGAATGAATTTGGTAAGTTGAGACTAAGCGTACTCATATTAGTATAATTCGGCTAAATTTATTATGACATAGTTATATTATTAGATTGTTTATTTGCTTATGGCTTACTAAGCTATAATAGCTTACTGTGTGTATATTTGTTTCTGTTTTATAGATTTTGGATTTAAGCTACAAGCTCGAGGATCATCAGCAAAGTCCATCACACTATCTACTTTTTTGGTATTTAAATAGTTGAACATGAACTATGGCATGTATAGACTGGATTTTATTTTGAAATATTAGATTTTTGGGTCGTGTATAATTTAGCCATGCAAAAATGGCTTAAGTGTTATGGTTGAGTTTGGTTTGGCTAGACTATGGTTTGAGCTCATTTCAATTATTTTGCTATATGCCATGTGTTGGAAGTAATTATGTTATGCATTTTGAGTATTGAATTTAATTATAAATCTTGGATGCAGTATGAAGGTGATTAGCTTGGATGTGTATTATACCAAGATAAAGTATGCATGTGGATCTTGTTTATTATATTTAGTTTTAATGTAATATAGTTTTAGTAATAAAGATTTATGAAATTAGTTTGTTAATTCGGTAATGGAAACCTTGGATAGATGTGTGAATTAAATATATAATTTGGTTTTGTATGGCATTAAATAAGGAAAAATATTCCATGATTGTTTTTTTTTTTTTTGTCATTTACTTGGTATGAAATTAATTAATAAAGTGTGGCTTTGGTGACTAGGATGAATGCGCACTAGTATTAAACCTTAAGGTATATTCGGCTATGTTATAGTGAATTTAAATTGTAAATGTAGTTGTTTGCTAAATTGTGAAATAAGTTTAAATTAATTATATTGTGAGCTTATACTGGAGTTGTTAATTGTGTCCAATTGTGGTTTAGTTTTAAAAATGTTGTAATGAGCTTGCCCTTTATGTAACATGTTACATCCCTTATATATTAGTTATTTACTTAGCCTCAAGTATGATTTGCTAATAAGCCCTATTCGAAAACGCTAGGAGTTTTTATTTATGCATGTGTATATATATATGACTGAATGGATTTATTAAATTTTATTAATGTACCAAAACATGAATCACATATAAATTTACAGTATGGTGCTGCATGTAGGAATCAAGAGCTAATAATGAAATTTATTTTCCGTTAATACGTAACTTATGCATGTGCATGGCTTATTTAAGAATATGTTTAATACTCAACAATAAAGATATCGACGAGTCATATGTTCGGTATATGTATAAGATATGCTGATGTACTTTGAGATATTTTTTATTTATACTATGTGATAAATGATAAAAAAATTTTATTCTGATATATGAAATGATTATACCCACTGATGTGATATTAGGGTCGAGCTGTATTATATAATGCATAATGGTATGAGTTGTAATATGATCGGTAATACCTTATAACTCTAATCCGGCGACGGATATGGGTTAGGGGTGTTACACCCACCATAAAACCTTGAGGCATAGTAGCACTCACCCAACTACCAGATCAGCAGCCCCATTCTGCCACTTAAACGCGCTACTAAACACAATAGCGCAACCTTTTCATAGACCCTAACCGCAAAACCCAAAAACTTCTAGCCCCAAAATTCAGGGTGTTACAACTCACCCCTCCTTAAAGAAATTTCATCCTCAAAATTTCCCACTAACAGAACAGTGGTGTATCACAAGCTACACCACCACACTCCCGTTGCACACTCTAGCCTGAGCAGAACCAAATCAAACCTAAGACCTCAGACACACGCCCAGAACACTTAACCATTAAGGTAGATACACATTTGTTCTATCACACACAATTTAATAATCTAATCTAAACAATGAAACATTTACAATCATATCTGTCTCAAATTCGTCAAAGAACTCCTGAATTCGATGTTCGGTGGACCCATATCGAAAACATGCTCCTGCCTTCTTCCAACAGTCACTAGGATAGCTCTTCTTACAGTACTCACATAACGGAGCGCTCGTACCACTACCCGAACCCTCAGTAAAATCGCTATTGTCACTCAAATGCATTCTAACACGCTTCGCAGAACAAGGCTCCAACCTCGGAGGACTGCGATCTCTTTTCTTCCCACAATCCACATACCTAGCTTGAAGGGTTTCACGAGTCTCTCTTATCCTAGCCTTGAACACCTTCTCTAATACTTCCCTCACTACTCGAGTTAATGCCTCAGTATCAAGCTTCGGGTTATCGCTATCTGAAGTTGGCAGAATCACATTGACCCCAGACTCCTGAACAGTCCCATGCCTCTGAGAAATAGATGACTTCCCGTGATCTTGCTTACCTTCAGAATCCATATCCGTCCTGTGGCTAACTTAAAATATCCCCATTTTCAGAAAACGAACACAACTTAAATACAGAAATCTATATTTCTAATCTTACAGTTTTGAATTTCTACCTAGACCAGCATCAGAGTCTCAAACAGTTCTTTTTCGTAAAACCTTTCCCACAACACACAAATCATTTCAGCTTACTGTGGTAAAGTTTCCTCAAAAATTCTTTTTTAAAACCACGTGCACACACGAATACATAAAAATATAAGCTGATTTTTTGTAAACCTGGCTCTGATACCACTAAAATATAACACCCTAAATCCAGCCTAGAAGTTCAGAGCAAATTTCGGATGTTACATTGATCACCAAAGTGATCATAGGTAAATTCTTTTACAAAACATGTTATCATGTCAAACTGAAACATTTATTCATTTAAAAATCCAGTTAGTAAAATTTCAGTTGAGATAGTATATGTATATAAGCGGGATAAAACTTATAGAACTTAAAATGAATCTTGTACCACAGTTTTATAAAAACCTTACCTTTCAAAATTGTTTAACAAAGTAGAAACTGAAAACCCAAACTGATAATTTATTTTCCACTGAGACTGTCCGAGACCTCCGCATACCGAGTCTAGCATCAAAAATCAGAAAAGGCACCTGAAAAGGAAACACTAAAAGGGGGTGAGCTACTCGAGCTCAATGTGATCTCGAATCAAGACTAAAAATAGAAATACAGAACACACTTCAGTATCGAACCACTACAGATATAAATACAAAAACAGAATGAAATTTTGAGATCAACGTCCCAACAGAACGTAACATTTTAAACACACACCATTTCATACACAGACACACAATCATATGAGTTTTCAGTTAGACAAAATACAGTCAGATAATTTAGTAACCAGAATGCCCAAACAGATGCGTATGAAAAACAGTCAGATAATAAATCTCACCCATCCAACCAACACACCTCTCTGTCCCCTGATCACACTCCATAAGAGCTGATTAAGCTTGTCCAACCAAAACACACCACATAGGACCTCGAAAGGCCCATCCAACCCTACAGACCAATAAAGTCATCCCGGGTTGCTCAGCAACAATGACCTGCCACCCAGGGTTACCGGCAATGATAGCTTATCAAGATACAATTTAACTGCCAAATCAAAAATGGTACGCAACAAAGCTGACGTACGTAGTACAGTGCGGTAACCCATTGTACAAATACATTTGCAGTAACACTGCCAGATCAGATCAGATACAACCTTCCTTCTCTTCACAACCCAACCCAAAATACTTTATACAAATGCATGAATGCATTCAATCTCACAGAATAGTGACACATTCTCAAACAGTCAGACAGAACAGATATGCACACACACCCTGGTTAATCGGGTTCAGAGTCAGACATTACACAAATCAATCACAAACAATAACTAAGTCGCAGCCTAAAACGACGTCTTAACTACCCTTGTTTAAGATTAGCCAAGGGTTGAAGCACACATACACATTTTCATATCAGAAACGCACACAGAACCAATATAAGTGACTTAAGACCACACGCTTGTGTGCTTTGGCCGTGTGAAAATGCATAGGCTGTGTAGGAGGTCAAACGCTCAAATGAGGAGGGACATACAGCCGTGTGACTGAGGCACACGCCCTTGTGAACTAGAGACATGGCCATGGGAACAGGCCATGTAACTCTTTGTCCATTAGCACTAAATTAGAGTTCAGGGTAGACACGGCTATGTGAGGATCTCACATGCCGGTGTGCCCACCAGACACTGTCATGTGTCAAAAACACACACTTGTGAAGGATCCCTAAATCCCTAAATTAGACACACAGCTGTGTGACACCAAATCACTCAAACCCTAATTCCCAAACTTACACGCCCGTGTGTTCAGGAGACACAGCTATGTGAAAAATGACAAAATCCCCAAATTGGCTACACAGTCGTATGGCACCTAATCATGCCCAAAAACTTTAATTCCCAATTCCACACGGCCGTGTGATTCAACATACGCCTATGTAACCACAAAAACACCCCCAAATAGCCTGCAAATCAAGCTTCTCTGGTCACTAAATCTACCCTTAATCGTTGGTACTCAGAAACACACTAACCAGAACGGTTTTCATGTCATTCAGCGGTACTATTGAACCTCGACAACCAATTTCCCGGGAGACACCAACATTGCCACATTCTATCAAAAGCCAATTTACAATTCACAAATAAAAAGAGCAGTTTCAAAACCCACACCTGATTTGATAATCGAAAATGTCTCGGTGCTGACTCGATGATAAAGAAAAACGAATCTCTGTCGAAACCACCACACCACCGATTCAAAAAGAAAGAAGCAAAGAAAAGAAACAAAAAGCCAAGAAGAAGAGAGAAAATAAAACGTGAAAAAGAAAAGAAAATTAATAAAAATAAAAATAAATAAGTAAATAATTAAACAATCATATATTAAATTAAAACAAAATAAAAAGCTCTCCAAAAAATTCGCTCCCAAGACTAAAACCTAGAACCTTGAGTTATAGTAGCACTCACCTAACCACCAGACCAGCAGGCCCATTCTGCCACTTAAACGCACTACTAAACACAATAGTGTAACCTTCTCACAGACCCTAACCACAAAACTCAAAAACTTCTAGCCCCAAAATTCAGGGTGTTACAAAACTATTTGCTTCATCTTCTCTACCAAAAAACACAAGGAAAATAGAGGTTTTTGAAGCTTAAAAATTCAGCCAAGAGAAGTCCTTGCATGTAAGTGTTATTTTGTCTCGTTTTTTTATGATTTTTATGTTTTCGGGATCGTTGTAGCTTAACCTGGCTAACTAAAGGACTAATTTGCAAAATGGTTGAAAGTATAGGGTTTTACCATGAGAGCATTTTAGTTTTTCTTGAAATTTAATGAAAGAAAATGAATCCTTGTTGCTAATTAAACAACTTTTGTTAAGTGATTTTTTTAATGAAATTGTCAAATAGGGATTAAATTGAGAAATATGAAAATTATGTGTTAAATATGAGAAATTGTGAATTGTATGGGCTGCTATAAGCTTATAAGATATTTGATTAGGCTTGGGTGTGATGAAATTACATGAATTTTATTTTTACGAGCCTAGGGACTAAATTGTAAAGAAGTCAAAAGTATAGGTCAAAATAGTAATTTTTCCAAATGATGAATTTTGGATTGAATTGAATAGAATAAAGATTAAAGTAGTTAAATTTGATTATATAGATCAAGAAAAGCAACGTACGGAATTAGATCGGGGGAAAGATAAAGTTTTGGATTGAACGATCGTTTTCCGTCATACAAGTTCAATGTAGGTTCGTGTAATTTAAATTTCATTTTTATATGCTTTAATTGAAATATATGTATGTGAATTTTATAATTCCTATCCATAATTATCGAATGCATAACCGATGATGTACGAAAAATACCGAGCCCCTTTTGAACTTTAGGAATTTGTAGGATCCAAATGACACGTCATTAAGGTTACCTATTCTAGCTCTTATGAGCTTACCAATACTCAACTCGTATGAACTTACCGTTATTCAGCTCAGAGGAGCTTACCGTTTTTCACTCGTATGAGCATACATGTACAAGAATTGACAGACTACAGTTCAGTATACCTCGTGTGTACTACCAGCGTATCTAATGATATTCTAAGTGGTTCAACGAGCACAACTCTGTTACAGATTTATTTGAGTTCGATACGAACTTGTACAGGTATTTACATGGAAATGGTTTATATATGATATATGTATACATGGCATAAATGTTACATGTACATGGAATTCAAATATTTGATGAATTCATATATGATTCTCAGTTTTTTTATATGTATACATGGCTAACTTGGTTATTGATTATGTGATAGGCTTTGGCCAAATTGAATTGTGTTATGCTTTGAATTACTTACCTAAATTATGGTTAAATGGTAAGTTTAATTCCATGTTATACGAACTTACTAAGCTTAATTGCTTACTCTATTTGTTTTTCTGTGTTTTATAGTGATTCAGAAGCTTGTTCAAATTGGAAGCTGGCAGGGACCTCATCACACTATCAAATGCTATTTTGGTACTTTTGACTATAAATTTTGGGTTAAATGGCATGTATAGGTCATGTTGGCTAATGGTAACCTATATGTTTTGTTGTGTTTTAGCCATGTGAATTGGCTTGTATTATGGACATACTTTTTTATATGTAAATATGTAAATAGCCCTATGGTATGTGTTTTATGTTTTCCATGTGAATGCTTTGGTTGTGAAGTGGTATTTTGGGTACCAAATGGTTGAGATTGATAAATGGCATGCATGTTAAGTTTTAGGCACAATAGCTCATATATGTGTTTGACCATTTAGGTAGATTTTGGAGGCATTATTGGTATGTTTTAAAGTGGCCATTTGAGGTGCCTATTAGTATCATGGTTGTGTGTGATGTTATAAGATGTTATAAGCTTAATATTGGTTGGTTTTAAATGTCTAATTATGCCATGGTTATTTGCAAATTGTTGTGTTTAGGTTGGTACCAATTTGGGTGAGAAATATGGCTCGAAAAATGACTTATTTTTGTCTACACGGGCAGAGACACGGGCGTGTGTCTCAGCCGTGTGTGACACACGGCCAGGTGACATGGTTGTGTGTCTCCTGTAACTTCATTAGAAATCAAGTCAGTAGCTTCACACGGCCTAGCACATGGGCGTGTGGCTTGGCCGTGTGGCACAAGTCAGTAAACCCTCTAGTTTTCACACGGCCTAGCACATGGGCGTGTGGCTTGGCCATATGGCACAAGTCAGTATACCCTCTAGTTTTTACATGGCCTAGCATACGGCTTGGCACACGGGCATGTGGGGCCATTTCAAAGGGTACACGGCCTGACACATGGGCATGTGGTCTGGCAATGTGACCCAATTCTGCTCACTAGTTTGGACACGACCTGGCCACGAACGCGTGTCCCCTGTACCTTTGAAATTTTACATGTTTTTCGAAAAATTTCTTGAGTACTCGGTTTAGTCCCGAACTATTTTTAATGTTTATTTGAGGCCTCGATGGCTCGTATTAGGGACTATATGAATGAAATTGAATGGTTTTTTATTTGAATGAGAAATGTACATGAAATGTTTGCTTGATTGACTTATAAGTCTGGTAATGCTCCGTAATTTTGTTCCGGCGTCGGGTACGGGTTAGGGGTGTTACGAAGTGTATGTTACAAGTTAAAATATAAGACATATCTAATAAGCTTCTCCTTCTGTGACATCTCATCTCATAAATCAGGTTCAAAGAAGAGTCAATTTGTAACTCTTATTCAAATTAGGTAGGGGACAAATTGTTATGATACTCACTATTACAAACCCGTTACCCAACTTGGTCCTGACCTATACTCTACACGATTCACACTTCGAGTTCGCATACCCTTCGATGAGACCACACAATATAGGTTCATTCCATCATATAGGCGAACCCACATCGTATAATTCTATGAGACCACACAATGTTGGTTCACACCGTCATAAAGGTGAACCCACATCGTATAAACATGTGTTAAACCTAGAGTAGAGTACATGTCGACGTGCATGATAACCTACCTACGGTATCATATCTATGAATACTAATTATGTCATATAAATACATAGTTTATAGTTTAACCCATATGAAGGGATACACTCTAAAACACTAAACAGATTGCTATCTAGGATAATGAAAGGTTGAGAAATGGTTTTCAATGGTGTCCATCATATGGCAACCCAAAGAGATCGAATAATAGCTTGTTTGAAAGCCAAGATCAAACCAACCAAGTAACAAACATCCTTGGCTACTGGTTGTTAAAACGGGTGATGGCTTATTTGAAGCCTATTCGCCAATTAAAAGTCAATGGTTAGCTGCCAGATTACCTGATGAACTAACTCGTTTGGAAATGTGTCCAAATCACACCTTGTCAACATTATATGAATAAGCTTTGTTGAGGATAGATTTTTATGGGTGCTTTTATTGTTTAAATTAAGTAACCACGATATTTTGAATGGATTAAGCTAGGGGTAAACAAATAGAATGTTAAATAAGCATATTTTTTTCTAGCTTTTGACTAATTGTTTATGCACTCCATGAACGTGCAGACAGATTCATCAGCTTTTTTGCTTAGGATGTAAGAAATATGACTTAACTGTTGGTACTGACTTGCAGATAAAATAATTTTAAAATTTGTAATATTTAGTCTTTAATATTTTGTCATTTTATATTTGAAGTGAAGGTGGAGACGAGCTGTCCGGTAAGTGAAGCTCAAGAACTAGCCTTGGAGTTGCACTTTATCAATTTTCAGACCCCATTAATCTACTGATTTAAGATTTAATCATTTAGGCCAAACCTTAGGAATTTTGATCTTACAATTGATCTTTAAGCTTTATTTTAGTTTATTCTAATTTAAGTTTAGATATTATTTTATTTTCAATCTATTTATATTTTATATTTATTTTATTTTAATTATAATTATTCAATATATATTATTTAAAATTATAAACTTTAAAAATTATTTATTTTATTTTAATTATAATTATTTGAATATATATTATTTAAAATTATAAACTTTAAAAATAATTAATCATTTAAATTAATTTTGAAAATCAAATCTTATCATAAAAGACAAGTTAGAAGGGGAAAACGTGTGGTGAGATTATTATTGCAACTTTACGAGTAGGGTTTTCGAGAATTCAATCTTCAGTTAAGGATAGTAAAATTTGAATTATTCGATAGATTTAAAATTTATCAGTTTGAAATGGAATTTTTTTTTAATTGAATAATAATTGGGGTGAATTTTTTTTTACAATGAATATTAAGTAATTATAGTAATTACTTGTTCCGCTCCGCCTCACTCTATTATATGAAATTATAATTTTATTCTCGTATATTTAATTAATAAAAGGGTAAAAATATAATAATGTATTATAGAATAAATTATATGTTTTATGTTTAAATATTTACTTGCATTTAAAAAGTTCAAATTATTAAAGATAAGTAGTAAAAGTTAAATTAAAATAGAGTAGAGCACAATAAGATGAATGCATCCAACATCTATAAAGTGAAAATGTTCTTTAATATTATACGTCCATAATGAAATGAATGGTATAACAGAATGTAACAACTATGAAACAACAATGAATTTCCACTCTCGCTCAGCTCCATTGATATTTGTTTCTCCACTGAATCAATAATTTAAATAATAATATTACTTTATAAGAAAATTAAATATAAAAAAAGAAGCAGCAGAAATAGCCATGGCTAGATGGGCTTTTAGTGGGTACATTTTGGACCATTTTAATAGAACTGAACCTAAAGCCAGCCCAACTATTTATCTGCGGGCAAAAATAAAAATATGGCCTGAACAGCTCAAAGCTAATTCCGTGTTTGTTGTATAAATTTATGGGATTTTGGCAAAAGTGGGTACAAGCATTACGGAGTACACTTCATCATGCCACAATTCACTTGAAGGTCCTCCCCGAAATAAAAGAATTTAGATAAAAAAAAGATATAAATTCGAAAAATAAGTTTAGATAAAGAAAAAATTTGTTTTCTAAATGGATTAAGTTTCGGGTAGATTTTTTTCTTTGGCTCAGTATGGATTGCATGTCTATTCTTTTGTAATTTTAATTTGTTGAGAAACATTTATTTTAATATTTGTTGTATTATATTTTTTGAATTTATTTTTATATAAAAATTAATCTAAAAAATTACAATCAGGCTTGGGTTTAGCATTTTTAATATGGGTTGGGCTTGAGCAAAATTTTGCATTAACCTAGCCCGACCCATGGTTTGATCTATTTCGGAGGCTAAGAATCAGATTGTATGTTGTCCTCTTTACTAAAAAAAGAAATCAAATTAGTCTCTATATAATAGATTAAATATCAAACTGGTTATTCTGTTAAAAATTCCATTTATGTCTATTGTTAAATGCTAACGTGGCTAACGTAGCATCTACATAGTGACACTTGGTGTGCCACGTGTATCTCATGCTGACACAACAATTTTTGAAAAATTAAAATCCTAAAATTAAATGATCTTTTATAATCATTTAAAAATTCATATCCAAGATGAACCTGAACAAAAGTTTAGCTTGTATGTAATTTCTTAAATAATTATTAAAAATATAATAATTACTAAAATTATAAGAAATTATAAATAATCGAAAGTTGTACAAATTATAAAAATTATATATATACACATATAGCATGTTTAAAGAATTCAAATATATATATATATATATATATATACACATATTTTCTTAATCAATTAATATTTTTAATTATAAGTTGATGAGTCCTATTTTATTATTATTTTATTATTATTTTATTATTTTTTTTTATAATTTCTTGTAATTCATATATATACACATATGTAATAGTAACATTTCACAATATATTTTTTATTATTTTAAAAATTTAATAATTCTTAAATAAATTTCTATACTTTTTTATTATTTTTATAATTATTTAATAATTTACTCGAAATGAACTTAGATAAACAACCATTTTATCTAAGCTCATTCTAGAATTTATTTTAAATAATTTTAATAATTTTATTATTATTTAAATACCAAGTACAAGATGAACATAAACAACCAATTGTCTAGTTCAATTCGAAATGATTTTTAAATAATTATTAAAAAACATTTCTATTTTGAGATTTTTTAAGTATATAATTTAACTTTTAATACAATTAGCTCCGTTCTACTTTTATCTCAATAAATCTGTAGAAGCCCAAATTGTCCTACCCAATTATATGAAAACCCAACTAAACCTCTAAACCCACTAAAACTCTTAACCCATGACCCATTTACATCTACCCAAACCCAATTCAAAAGCCCATTAAGCCCCCAAAAAAACCTAACCCAAAAAAAAACAAAGAAAAAAAAGAAAAGAAAACCTACCCCAAAAAAACCTAACCCCCCAAAAAAAAAAGAAGAAAAAAGAAAAACCTAACAAAAAAAGATAAAAAAACCTAGCCACCTAACCACTTTCCCACTTGTCCCATTTTTCCTCCCATTGTCTACCACCACCACCTACAAAATAGAAAAAAAAAAAAGAAAATCATGTAAAAGATGACTATAAAAAGCCATTCAAAAATCATGTAAAAAAGAAAGGAGGAGGGATTTTACAAAGATTGAAAAAAAAAAACACAAAAATCCCTTCAAATTTTGAACACAAAAGAAACATCAATAAAAAGGTTGCATCTTTTTCTTTTTTCCTCTTCTTTCGAATCTTTTTTTCTTTTTGTGTTGTTTTTTTCTTTCTTTATATATACATATATTGTTAAAAATTTATTTTTCCGCCACTGTGGGTGGCATGGTGGTCGACGACGGCGGAGATCGACGATCGACCGGTGATCGTGACCGCCCCCTTGGCCGGATTTCCTTTCCCCTCCCTTCTCTTTCTTTCCCCTTCTTTTTTTAGGTATTTTATATATATTATGTATATATTTTTAATGCCATTAGTTATATATTTCTTATGTATATATTCTTAAATACTATTATATACATATATATATATATATATATATATATTTTAAATACCATATTGTGTATATATTATTATTACAAATTATTACTATTGTTAGTATTATTATAACTATTATTATATTAGTGTATATTTTATGTACATATGTATATATATATTTTGCACATATCATTATTTTATATTATTGTTGTAAATTTTTATGTATATATTTTTTATGTATGCTTTCCTAATATTTTCTTTTATTGTAGATATTATTATTATTATTATTATTACATACTTTTATTATATGCATATATATATATATATATATATATATATATATATGTATTTTATGTACATATTATTATTTTATATTATTATTACCAAATATATCATTTTTCCTATTTTATTATTAGTACATGATTTGTTTTTATTTTGTAAATATCATTATTATTATTATTATTCTAATATTCTAGTATTCCATGTTAATATTTTTCATTAATGATATCATTTTTTTGCGTCCTTTATCTATTTTTAATTTCTCACTTTAGGAATATTTTTCTCATGTTTTAATTAATTTCAAAAATAAGACAATGTACCAATTTAATATTAAGCCATCGATTTTATCGCTATGTTGGGTGAAATTCGTCGGCTTGTGTTAAAAAACGGGACACCCTTTCTAAAAAAAAATCGAAAACTAAAATTCTCATTTTCAATCGGATCATGATTAAATATTATATTGAACTCGTATTTTTGAAAATCAAGTCAACACATGTTTATGAGATACCAATTTTGGGCGTCGCGAGGTGCTAATACCTTCCTCACGCAGAATCGACTCCCGAACCCCAATTTTTCTCTGGACTTTCATGTAGACCTAAATTTGGCCTTCTTTTTGTTTTAAAATAATTTTATTAGGTGTCCGATCACACCTATAAAAAGGATCGATGGCGACTCCTTTGTTAATAAAATCGAAAGTTGGTTTTCAAATGTTTAATAAATCGCCACAATTAGCAACCAAGCGAAGCTAAAATTTTTTTTACGTCGCTACATTTGGCGACTCACTGGGGACAAAACTTATGAGTCGAGTCGAATTAAACACGTTTTGTCAAAATTTTCAAATTTCCTTGTTCAAAGTAAATATTTGGTCGTGATCCAAAATCTCGTTTTCAAAATTCATGCATTTGTATCGTGTTGTAAATATTTCTTCTAACTTGTTATTTGGTTGTTTTTCGTTTTCAATTTTATGGTTTTAATTTTGGTTTAGTTTCTTTAAGTAAAACGTAAAGGTTTATGAGTTTTTCCCACACACCGTGCACTTGTATTTTCGCATAACATGAGCTCTCTACCCGGCTCCGTCCGCTTAAGTGAAAGTAAACGCTACGCCTTCGTGAGTTAACTCGTCCCTCCGCAAAGCTAGTGAATACTTTGGGTTACATATGACTTATGCTTTCGTGAGTTAACTTGTCCCTCCGTATAGGCATAAGTAAATGTAATCCTCGAATTGAACTCGTGAGCTGTGATGGGTTATGACTGAGGCTTCGTACTAATCTTAGCAGATGACAGTACGGACAATTCGAGTACCTATCTAGAACCAAAATCGCATATAATAAACTATATGAGCCACCTAACTAGAGCCATGCCGAACCTCCGCTCGTTTAGTAGTCACCGAAATAAGTACACGGGAAAAGCACATCTTACCTTCTATTTCTTTTACATTTGTGCTTTCTAAGCAAGGGAATCGAGTCCACTGGACCAAGTAGCTTAATTTGTTAGATTTTCCACAGTTTTTCTATGTTTATATGTGTTGCGCTAACCAAGGTCGTTTATCCGTATTTTTATTTTCATCATGCATCGAAGGCATCTTGTTAGGAAGGTGTTGATTAGAGATTGGTTGCCAAAACGGGTTTCTAATAGAGGAGTCAATTATACGAGTGACCGAAATGTTGTGTAATACTCCTTTGATTAAGGAAATGCCTAAATAGGGCTATCTTGAAATTAACACCAAATTTTTGTATATTCATTCATGATGACATTCATTTAACATTCATGCATTCATTTATGCATTCATTCATTCATTGCATATTCCATACTCATTCGCCGAGGTTAAAACATACAATTCGCTAGTTGTGCATACCATACGGAAACCGGGGACATTCCACGGAAAAGCGCTTAGCCTTTAAAAGAAGAGTTCAATGACTCATTGATGCGGTATCCTATGATTCGATAGTGCCGAGAATGCAACCGGGAACCCATTCCCTAACCATACCGAAAGGGATGTGAGCATAGTGGGGAAAGTGGACGAATGGAAAGTCGAAGATAGGTTCTTGAAATAAAACACCTCTGCAGAGAATCTGGAGGTACTAGTTAAGAAAGGATTACTTTGTCACCCGATAGAATTCTCGGAGAAGAAGGTCAAAGTTTTGCAATTTCCATGGAATTGTGGGACACGACATTCGATCGTGTGAGGAATTTAAAAGGTTGCTTCAAGACCGGATGGATAATAAAGAGATTAAGGTCCTTAACAAAAGGGAAGAGACTAATGAAAGAGAAATATGTGCCTCTCACAATCAATCATCGGGTTTCCCATATAGCGCCCGACCGACCGTTAATAATCTATTATGACGCGAAGAAGGAGCCGTGAAACCAAAATGATAATTGAAGTACCATCTCCTTTCCCTTATAAGGACAATAAAAGCGATCTGTGGAAGTACGATGTCAACATCGTTACACCAAGATGAAAAGCCCAAAGCCATGACTGGAAACGTCGGGAAGTAGGTCATTTCACTCTTAGTGGAAGATGTTATTCAAGGAGATAAAGAAGAACGGTGACTTGAAATGAAAGGAAAAGCACCGATGCACGTGATGATGATGAGCATGAAATCTGCGCTGACAAGAAGCTAAAAATCCGTGGACGAGGAGGAAGCACAGAATTCTTAAAATTTATCAAGCATAGTGGTAGAATAATTGAGTAAGCGGCCGGTCGAATCTCAGATTATCTCTGCTGTTGAATTCGAACCACACCAAACGCTCTGCTGAAAGTGTTAAATCAAGCTTATGTGGCAAACAATGTATCCGTTGAAAACCGACTAGATGGATGAACAACTTGAATGCGGATAATTTCATTTCTTTTAGTGATGATAAAATATCGCCCAATGGTAGTGGCTCGATTGAAAGCGCGCATATCACGACTCACCGCAAGGGCTACATAATACCGAACGTGCTCATCGATAATGGGTCGACGTTAAATGTTATGCCATTGGCCACGCTTTTCGAATACCGATGGATTTGTCCTACTTAAGGCCTGTCATTCCACGGTAAGGGCATTCGACGGACGAGGCGCCAAGTCATGGGAAAGATCGAAATCCCTTTGAAAGTGGGCCCTTACATTTATGATGTCGAGTTCCAAGTCATGGACATTACACCCTCTTATAACTGCCTTTTGGGAAGACCCTGGATCCATTCTGCTGGAGCAATCCCATCATCCCTCCATCAAAAGGTGAAATTTATCATGGACGGTTGTTTGGTCACTGTCGATGGAGAAAAAGACACTGTCGCATCTGTCTCTGCTGATGCACCGTACTTGGAAGTGAACAAAGACGCATTGGAATGTTCCTTCCGATCCCTTGAATTTGTCAATGCCACTTTTGTCGTTGAGGAAAGCAATTTCGGTACCAAAGCGCCGAGAAATACTAGAATGGGTGTCAAATTGATGAGGAAGGGAGCTCGGCGAGAAGAGGTTTAGGGAGATATCTGCAAGGAATAGTCAGGGCTTTAAAGCCAGTACACCACAGGACCCGATACGATTTGGGGTTCCAGCCTGACATGCGTCAAAGAAGAAGACAGTGAAAAAAAATCAGGAAAGAAGGATTGCAAGAACTTTGGGCCGAGAACCAGAATAGGAACCAATAGAGTACCCTCCTTTGTCAAAAACATTTACATCTGCGGGAATGATGTACCCTGGACAAGATAGTCCACGAAACACGCTATGGTTAATTGAAAAGGGTCTTCAAAATGTCAGTATAAATGTTATTGACAAAGGGGCTGATGTGAGTAAAGACGTCTCGAGGATACGCCCTTGTCCTCCTGGTTTCATGTTGAACAATTGGACTACCGAGGACCTTCTTGTAGTTTATAAGTCTTCAGAGTAATGCTCAAACGTTAACATTCTGTTATGTCCTTATATATAATAGAATTCTTTTGTAAGAGCCTGCATTCGCTCTTTATCATTCAAATGAATATCAATGAAGATGCATTTCGTCATAATCTTTCACATTATCACTAATTTCATAATCATTTTCTCATGTCATAGCCAATCCTTACATTTGCCTCATCCTATGCCATAACATTTCGTTTGTTGGTTTCAATACTTGGATGCCCCTCTATAGTTCCCTTTTCCATTCAACTTTCAGGTGCTCAGATGTCAACAGCATGAACAAGCCCGTTACGAGTCCTGAAATTGATTTTGAGAAGGCTGTTTGTTTAGAAGAATTCGAAGCCGAAGAAAACGCTGAAGACTATGTCTCGTCTCCTGATTTGCTAAGAATGGTAGAACAAGAGGATGAACAGATTTTGCCTCATCAAGAATCTGTTGAAATAATAAATCTGGGCCAAGAAAGGAGGCAAGAAGTGAAGATTGGGACTTCTATTTCGGGGGCACTAGGCATAATTTGATTGCTTTGCTCATGAATACAAAGATGTATTCGTATGGTCATATCGAGACATGCCAGATTGGATGAAGATATAGCGGTCCATAAGCTCCCATTAAAGCCGAATGCAAGCCCATTCAACAAAAGCTAAGACGAATGAGGTTTGAGATGTTGTTGAAGATAAAAGTGGAAGTCAAGAAGCAATTTGATGTCTGGCTTCCTACAAGCCTCAAATATCCGAATGGGTGGCTAACATAGTCCCGATACCAAAGAAAGATGGCAAAGTACGAATGTGCGTGGATTATCGTGACCTGAATCGAGCAAGTCCTAAAGATAATTTTCCCTTACCACTCATTGATACGTTGGTGGATAACACAGCAAAACATTCATTGTTTTCTTTCATGGACGGATTCTCGGGGTATAATCGATCAAGATGGCCCCTGAGGATATGGAGAAAACTACCTTCGTAACAATGTGGGGAACATTCTGCTACAAGGTGATGCCATTTGGGTTAAAGAATGCTGGAGCAACATATCAGAGGGCTATGGTAACGTTATTCCATGACATGATGCATAAGGAAATAGAGGTCTACGTCTACGATATGATTGCTAAATCCGAGGGAGGAAGAGCATGTAGTGAACTCAAGAAATTGTTCGACGACCGAGAAAGTTCCACTAAGGCTTAATCCGCCAAATGTACGTTTGGGGCTACCTCGGGAAATTTGCTAGGCTTCATTGTCAGTGAAAGAGGTATCGAAGTTGATCCAGATAAAATAAAAGCCATCCAAGAATTACCACCTCCGCTCACGCAAAAGGAAGTTAGAGGATTTTTAGGGAGATTAAACTACATCGCCCGATTTATCGCTCAACTTACCAACCAATGCGACCCAATCTTTCGGCTTCTTTGAAAATATAACCCGGAAGAATGGAACGAGAAATGCCAGGTAGCCTTTGATAAGATAAAACAATATTTGTCCAGTCCTCCAATGCTAGTACCGCCAACTCCTGGAAGACCATTGATATTGTATTTGACTGTGTTCGAAAGTTCAATGGGTTACGTCCTGGGGCAACACGACGAGTCAGGAAAGAAAGAAAAAGCGATCTACTACCTCAGCAAAAAGTTCACTGAATATGAGGCAAAATATTCGTCCATTGAGAAATATTGTTGCGCTCTGGTTTGGGTAGCTCGGAGACTCAGACAATATATGTTGTATCACACGACATGGCTAATTTCAAAGCTGGACCCAATAAAATACGTGATGGAATCGCCGGCACTATCAGGAAGAATGGCACGATGGCAGATCCTCCTTTCGGAATATGACATTGCCTATGTAAGTCAAAAGTCGATAAAAGGGAGAGCAATAGCTGACTTCTTAGCAACTCGAACGACAGAGGAATATGAGCCTTTAAGATTCGATTTCCCAGACGAAGACTTAATATGCATCACAGAAATAGAATCTGAGTCATCAAAGAGAAGTCATAGAAGATGTGCTTTGATGGTGCGTCAAATGCTTTAGGGCATGGAATTGGAGCAATCCTGGTATCACCAGACGGGAATCATTATCCGTTCACCGCAAGACTGAACTTCTTCTGTACCAATAATATCGCAGAATATGAGGCTCAGATCATGGGGCTTCGTGCGACTATCGAACGAAACATCAAGATCTTGGAGGTGTACGGGACTCACCTAGTGATTTACCAAATCCGTGGAGAGTGGGAAGTGAGGACTCAAAATTGATTAAGTACAATGATTTAGTGGTGGATTGATCAAGGAATTCAAAGAAATAGCTTTTCATTACTTCCCGAGAAGAGAACCAACTGGTGATGCCACGCCACTTTGGCTTCAATGTTCAAAGCAAGTAGAGAAGCGAAATAATGCCCTCAAAATGAGCATATCGAGGTCCCCGCACAATTGTTGTAGCATTGAGAAAGAAGTAGACAGACGGCCTTGGTTCCATGATATCTTAGAATATATCAAGAATCAAAGGTATCCCGAACAAGCGAATGAGAACGATAAAGAACAATTAGAAGAATGGCGTGGATTTGTTCTTAATGGGGATATCCTGTATAAAGAGGAAAGGATCGATGCTTTTGAGATGTGTGGATGATGTTGAAGCCGAAAAATACTTGAAGAGGTCCATGAGGGAATTTGCAAAACGCATGTCAATGGTTTCAATATGGCGGAAAGATCATGAGACTCGGTTATTATTGGTGACAATGGAAAATGATGAATCAATTTTGCGAAAATGCCACAAATGTCAAATCTATGGCGATAAAATTCATGTAGCCCTTCACCCCTTCATGTCATGACTTCTCCGTGGCCTTTTTCTATGTGGGGCATGGATGTCATAGGCCAATTTCTCCAAAAGCATCAAATGGACATCGATTCGTTTTGTGGTCATTGATTACTTCACAAAATGGATAGATGCCGCTTCGTTTGCCAATGTGACGAGGATCTGCAGTTTGCGTGTTTTGAAAAAGGAAATCATTTGCGGTATGGTTTGCTGAAAGAATCATTTCAGATAGTGCCACGAATCGAACAATAAGATGATGAAAGAAGTGTGTGAGCGGTTCCAAATAAAGCATCATAACTCCTCGCCCTATCGCCTAAAGATGAACAGGTCATTGAAGCGACCAATAAAAATATTAAGAGGATCATTGGGAAAATAACTGAGACATATAAAGATTGGCACGAAGCTTCCATTTGCTTTGTTTGCATATCGCACATCTGTGCGAACATCTACGGAGCAACTCCTTTCTCTCGGCTTACGGAATGGAAGTCGTGCTACCTATTGAGGTTGAGATCCCTCCTGCGAGTCTTAATGGAATTAAAGTTAGAAGAAGCGAGAATGGGTTCGAGCTCGATATGATTAGTTGGACCTCATCGAAGAAAAACGTCTAAGAGTAATTTGTCACGGCGGATGTACCAGAAGAGAATGATCGCGGCCCATGACAAGAAAGTATGGCCAAGAGAATTCCACGAAGGAGAACTCGTACTGAGGAAGATTCTCCCAATACAAAAGGACCTGCGAGGAAAATGGGCACCAAATTGGGAAGGACCATACGTCGTAAAGAAGGCATTTTCAGGAGGACCTTTGATCCTTACCGAGATGGATGGCAAGGAGCTACTGAATCCAGTGAACTCAGATGCTGTGAAGAAATATTATGCTTGAGATGAAAACCCGAAAAGGGCATCAAAAAAAAAAAGGGATCAAGGCGAAAACCCGCAAAGGGCGTCTTGATTAGCACAAAAGATTAGGATGAAAACCCGAGAGGGCGTCCTAATGAGGTAAACCTGGCTTAAAGAGCGTGGCGTTTTAACAGCGGGTCAAACAGTGAGACTACAGTATTTGAAGCATTTCTGAAAGCTCGAAATCTTCTACACAAGAAGCCGCTCGAAAAGATTTTGATTGAGGAACGAGGAAGAGTTCATGTGTTGAATATCTAGAGCATTTGTATCCATTGAATACGATCCTTTCTTTCTTTTTGACATTTTTTACTCTCATTGGTTAACTTGCTTTGTTTGCCACATTTGAAATAGATGAATATGAAATATCATTTTTGTCCCTATCTGACCTTTTTCATGCATCTCATTATGTGTTTATTTACATGATAAATGGTGAAATGACACACTCTAAGCAAAAGAAATGTTAAGCATTACCTGGATGAAAATTTGATAAGCACAAGAGTCTCAAAGTAAGAACAAAGTTCAATCGGGGGCAAAAGAGTGATATCTGAGAAACGTCGATTACTCGTGAAGCTTGAAGACAGGTATAAGGCCTGAAGAGAAAGTCGAGAATCAAAGCAATGAACACAGATCCTCAACAATCGTGGCTAAATGGACATACGACAAACATGCTTAAGGAGCACTGCATAATCATGTAGGCATAAAAGCATTTAAGACAAACATGTGCATATCATGATAACATCATACATGGCATATACAGGTACTCCAACAGAGCAAGAAATCTTGAATGAAAGTCGAACTGAATCAAAGGAAAAGACACCCGAATTCTACCAAAGGACAGGTTTTGGTATTTTGATGTTTTTAATTCATGCTTTTCAAGGAAAATCAACTCATATTGCGAGAGATGAGTTGAGCCTCAAGACACGTTGAGGTATTTTTAATTGTTGTTTTCAAAATCAACTCATATTGCGAGAAGTGAGTTGAGCCTCGGGACACTGTTGAGGTATTTTTAGTTTTAAATTGACTCATATTGCGAGAGGTGAGTTAAGCCTTTTAATTTTGTTTTCAAAATCAACTCATATTGCTAGAGGTGAGTTGAGCCTCGAGAACACGCTGAGGTATTTTCAATTTTTGTGTTTTAATCAACTCATATTGCGAGAGATGAGTTGAGCCTCAAGACACGTTGAGGTATTTTTAATTTTTGTTTTCAAAATCAACTCATATTGCGAGAAGTGAGTTGAGCCTCGGGGCACGCTGAGGTATTTTTAGTTTATGTTTTAAATTGACTCATATTGCGAGAGGTGAGTTAAGCCTTTTAATTTTTGTTTTTCAAAATCAACTCATATTGCTAGAGGTGAGTTGAGCCTCGAGAACGCCGAGGTATTTTCAATTTTGTGTTTTAATTTCAACTCATATTGCGAGAGGTGAGTTGAGCCTCGAATCACTGTTGAGGTATTTTCAATTTCTGTTTTCAATTTACGTTGTTCAAGAATCAACTCATATTGCGAGAGGTAGGTTGAACCTTTTAATTTCTACTTTTTCAAAATCAACTCATATTGCGAGAGGTGAGTTGAGCCTCAGGACACGCTGAGGTAATTTCAATTTCTGTTGTCAAAAAATCAACTCAGTATTGCAGTGGCGAGTTGAGCCTCGTGTCACACGCCGAGGTATTTTCAATTTCCGTTTTCAATTTTGCCTTTCAAAAAATCAACTCATATTGCGAGAGGTGAGTTGAGCCTCAGGACACGCTGAGGTAATTTCAATTTCTGTTGTCAAAAAAGTCAACTCGTATTGCGAGAGGTGAGTTGAGCCTCAGATCACACGTCGAGGTATTTTCAATTTCCATTTTTCAATTTCTGCATTTCAAAAAAAAAAAATCAACTCATATTGCGAGAGGTGAGTTGAGCCTCGGGACACGCTGAGGTAATTTCAATTTCTGTTTTCAAAATTCAACTCATATTGTGAGAAATGAGTTGAGCCTCAAGACACGTTGAGGTATTTTCAATTTGTTTTCAAAAATCAACTTATATTGCGAGAGGTGAGTTGACCCTTGGCTCATCTTATTGAGCTATTTTCAATTTCTATCTTTCAAAAAATCAACTCATATTGCGAGAGGTGAGTTGAGCTTGAGATCACACACTGAGGTATTTTTTCAATTTATATTTTCAAAAAATCAACTCACATTGCGAGATGTGAGTTGAGCCTCGAGTTACATGTCGAGGTATTTTCAAAATCTGTTTTCAAATTCATTTTCAAAATCAACTCATATTGCGAGAAGTGAGTTGAGCCTTGGCTCACGTCTTTGAGCTATTTTCAATTCTTTTTTTTCAAAAATTCAACTCATATTGCGAGAGGTGAGTTGAGCTTTTAATTCTGCGAGAGTTGAGTTGAGTCTTTTAATTTCATTTTTCAAAATCAACTCATATTGCGAGAGGTGAGTTGAACCTCCAATCACATATCGAGGTATTTTCAAAATCGCTTTTCAAGTTAAGTTTCAAAAATCAACTCATATTGCGAGAGGTGAGTTGAGCCTTGGCTCACGCTACTGAGCTATTTTCAATTTCTGCTTTTAATGTCTGCTTTTTAGAGAGTCAATTCATATTGCAAAAATGAGTTGAGCTCAGGATCACATGCCGAGTAGAGAATAAAGATTGAAGGCGATTGAAGACGTCGATTCTCGCCTCCTTAAAGTTGTAGTGGAGTTGATCGAGGCATCGATCTTGCCTTTCCGAGTCGCAGAAGAGAAGACCAAAACCTTATCTCACTTGAAGCGATAAAAGAGCATATTGAAATTGTAGATCTTATCTTTACGAGTTACAGATGAAGCGGATCGAAGCCACAAATCTCATATCCTTGAAGTTACTTTGGAACAGATTGAAGCTACAAGGCATATCTCCGAATTTGCGATGGATTGAACCAAAGCTACAAGATGCGATGGACTGAAAAGAGACTAACTAAACAAGAAGAGTTCCAAAGCAAGTCAAGACCTAGCAAGACCGGCAAGTTTGGTCTTCCTTGAAAGTCTTTGCTCTATTATCGTTGTACGACAATGAGCAAAAGGGCAACAGAGAAGCCCAAATTGCCCGCCCAATTATATGAAAACCCAACCAAACCTCTAAACCCACTAAAACCCTTAACCCATGACCCATTTACATCTACCCAAACCCAATTCAAAAGCCCATTAAGCCCCCAAAAAAAACCTAACCCAAAAAAAAAAAAGAAAAAAAAAAAGAAAAAGAAAAACCTACCAAAAAAACCTAACCCAAAAAAAAAAAGAAGAAAAAGAAAAACCTAACAAAAAAGATAAAAAACCTAGCCACCTAACCACTTTCCCACTTGCCCCATTTTTCCTCCCATTGTCTACCACCACCACCTACAAAATAGAAAAAAAAAGAAAATCATGTAAAAGATGGCTATAAAAGCCATTCAAAAATCATGTAAAAAGAAAGGAGGAGGATTTTACAAAGATTGAAAAAAAAACACAAAATCCTTCAAATTTTGAACACAAAAGAAACATCAATAAAAGGTTGCATCTTTTCCTTTTTTCCTCTTCTTTCGAATCTTTTTTTTCTTTTTTTTGTGTTGTTTTTTTTCTTTCTTTATATATACATATATTGTTAAAAATTTACCTTTTCCGCCACTGTATGGCGTGGGTCATGTGGTGGACGACGGGCGGAGATCGACGATCGACCGGTGACCGGTGACCGGCCCCCCTTGGCCGGATTTCCTTTCCCCCCTCCCTTCTCTCTTCTTTCCCCTTTCTTTTTTTTAGGTATTTTATATATATTATGTATATATTTTTAATGCCATTAGTTATATATTTCTTATGTATATATTCTTAAATACTATTATATACATATATATATATATATATATTTTAAATATCATATTGTGTATATATTATTATTACAAATTATTACTATTGTTAGTATTATTATAACTATTATTATATTAGTGTATATTTTATGTACATATGTATATATATATATATATTTTGCACATATCATTATTTTATATTATTGTTGTAAATTTTTATGTATATATTTTTATGTACGTTCCTAATATTTTCTTTTATTGTAGATATTATTATTATTATTATTACATACTTTTATTATATGCATATATATATATATATATGTATTTTTATGTACATATTATTATTTTATATTATTATTACCAAATATATCATTTTTCCTATTTTATTATTAGTACATGATTTGTTTTTATTTTGTAAATATCATTATTATTGTTATTCTAATATTCTAGTATTCCATGTTAATATTTTTCATTAATGATATCATTTTTTAAGTCCTTTATCTATTTTAATTTCTCACTTTAGGAATATTTTTCTCATGTTTTAATTAATTTCAAAAATAAGACAATGTACCAATTTAATATTAAGCCATCGATTTTATCGCTATGTTGGGTGAAATTCGTCGGCTTGTGTTAAAAAACGGGACACCCTTTCTAAAAAAAAATCGAAAACTAAAAATTCTCATTTTTCAATCGGATCATGATTAAATATTATATTGAACTCGTATTTTTGAAAATCAAGTCAACACATGTTTATGAGATACCAATTTTGGGCGTCGCGAGGGTGCTAATACTTTCCTCACGCGTAACTGACTCCCGAACCCCAATTTTTCTCTGGACTTTCATGTAGACCTAAATTTGGCCTTCTTTTTGTTTTAAAATAATTTTATTAGGTGTCCGATCACACCTATAAAAAAGGATCGGTGGCGACTCCCTTTGTTAATAAAATCGAAAGTTGGTTTTCAAATGTTTAATAAATCGCCACAATTAACGACCAAGCAAAGCTAAAAATTTTTTTTTACGTCGCTACAAATACTATAACATCCATACTTGAGTGAAAAACACTATCTTATTGCACCGCTAGTCGTAGAAATTTAAGACTTTTTCGTCTCTGCATCTAATTGGCGAAAAGTTGCAGCCCTCGAGGCTATTTTAGTTGCTTTGTGTTCTCAGTTCATCTATAAATAGACATTGTTATCAGAAGCAGAAAAGGTAAACAATAAGTAAAGGCACTTCTTATATCTAACTAACAGCATTTCTGCTCTATACATAGCTGATATCCATAGTTGTTTAGGTAAATATGGCATAATTAGGAAACCCCAACTCATAACTTAAAACTTGAGTTTGATACATGAAGTACTTTTCTTAGTGATCTTAGCTGCAATCAACAAAACCCAAGTCAGTTTCCAATCTTAGTGATATGGCCATTGGGTTTTGAGCTTCGTTTCTTTTTCTCTTTTTTTATTTTTTTATTTTGCCTTTATTGCTTTCTTTCTTTCCTTCTCTGTTGAGGAACATGCTGGGTTCTTTTCCTAGTCACCTTTTGACTTTAGAGGCTAAAACTTGATGATTATGAAGCTTTTTTACATGTTTAGAGAAAGGAGAAAGCATGATTTCCAGCTCTTTTGACTGAAAATGTTGTTAAGTTAGATTCCTTTACCAAAGATCAACCTTGTTAATGGGGGAAATAATCATTGCTTCCTTTCATTTCTGTTTTGCTTCAACATTTATTGGATCATTCATGCACTATTCTTTTCTTATTCACAAAGAGTTTAACCATGTTGCCAGCCTGCCTAACATTCATACTTCTTTCATAGCATGTAAAATAATTAAGATAATCAGACGGTCTACATTGAATCAAACCTGCAGTTCCTAAGCAACTAGCCATTAAAACCCCAACAAGACCCAGCCAGTTGAGTACTAACTAGGCACTACCACTAGCAGAAGATCAAAAACCGAAGAATATTTCATAGAAAAGAAAACCTTTATCAGATGATCTTGTGAATCAAACTAGTTAAACCACATGAACTTGGAAGATCCCAATGCTAACATAAGACCCAGATGGAGCAATTTCATGCTTAGGATCCATCTCATAAAAACTCATTTCATAGTTACAAACAAGGCTTGCATGAAATTTGTTTGATTCTTGTCCTGTATGGACTGATTCATGAGTCATGTCATAAATGAGAATTGGAGAAGATGATATGAAATTACAATGCTTTGGAGTCCAATTGTACAAAATTTCCAGATTTTAATAACAATAAAGTTTGAAAGTAGGCCAGCCCAGTAAAGCGAACAATAAGATTCAAAACTCATGGAAGTGGAACAACACTACATGACAAATAGCAACTTCAAGGGAGCATGCATGCATGCATGCCCACTTCCACATCAGTTCCCAACATGCCAAATGCCATGAGTAACATACTTCACCAACCAGCTATCACTCAACTCTAGGTGAGACAAAGAAATAACATAAACACAGCTTATCTGCATTCTCTATGTTCAAGCCTTTTCTGGTAAAAACAGAACAGAAGAAAGGGAAGACTCAAAATGTTGAAGAAAATGTGACTAGAAACAAGAAAACATATTGTTATTTCAACAGTGAAGGCTAAAAATGTTCAAGAAATGCTTTTGTTTTAATCTAACCAACCACCAAAATACAGAGGCATGTTTGGTTACATAACAAGTGCAGCAAAATTAACATTAAACCAAATAAAAACAACTTATGAATCTAAAATTCAGTACAACCTTAGTAAGGTCCTTGCAATAGAATGTGCATTGCTTGCCCTGGTTTTGCCTGACCCACCTCTCCGGCTCGCGCTCATCGGTGCCATGTAGAACCTTAACAGTCCATTATCAAAGTGATTTGGTGAATATCTTGCACTCCTGTTCCTTTCTAACACAAAATCATCTTTTTTCTTCTTGCTATGCCCATTTGACTCAACATAGTTCTTCCTTGCACCACTAAATGATCCTGCACCGAAACTGCTAGAATTCCTCCAGCTTACGCTGCTATTGCTCCTCATTACCTTTGGATTAAAACCTCCTCTCACATCTCCATTCCTTTCCCCTCTCAACTCAGGCCAAGATTCTGAATATGACCTCTCCACACCGTTAGCTCTAGAATACCTATCTTCATCCTCATCTTTGTTAACACTCTTCCTGTTAATAAAGCCCCAAATGTTCCAAGCTTTACTCCACCTCCGTGACTTCTTAGATGACTCTTTCTGTTCCCCATTCCCAATCACAGATGCATTATCTTTGAAGCCAATCTCAAAAGTGTCTGAATAATCATCCCTCAAAGAATTTGAATCCCTGGAATCCCTATCAGGAATGACAGGCTTAGGTCCATGGGTGTAATCAACAGTTGCAGGGGAAACCTTTGTACTAGAAACCGACCTCATTTCCTCCATTTCAGCCACTATAGCTGCAGCAGTCTTCCTACTAGAACTGGACCTGTCAAGACTTTTTCTTCTCCTAGAATCAGAATAATAATCCCTTGTTTGAGCTGACCCTCCAGGAAGCGATTCATCCTCCTCAGTAACAGAATTCATAGCCGTCGGGTCCTCCACAGGGATCTGAGTATCAGACCTCATAACATGATGAACTGGAGCATCTTCCGCAACGGAAACCATTGTGGGCATTCTTGGGAACATTCTCCCCATCAGATATCCATCGCAGGAAGCTCTTGGTTCATCAAAAGAATATCTGGGATCATCACATGACATTCTTGCTGCATCAAAAGACATCCTTGGTGCATCAAATGACATCCTCCCAGCATCAAGGGAAAACCTTGGGTCTGTATCACAAGACCTTCTCCCGAACCCATAATCCGCAATTTCTGACTGGGTTTCTCTGTATTGTCTGCCTATGGGCTTCTCCACTGGCAATCTCGCTGACCCACATCCATTTCCCCTCTTTTTAAGTTTTTGTTTTTGCCTCCATTTTTGTAATTTCTTGCTGAAGACTGAAGCAGCTGACCAGAAACTCCCAGCAATCTCTTTGAGATCTCGTCCAGAAGCGTTCTTTGTTTGCGAATCAAGATCTATATGATCCTTCATGGGCTTCAGCTCCTCTTCTTGGCACAGTTCCTTTTCGTATTCTTCCACAATTTCTTCAACTTTCTCTTCTATCAAATTCGTAGCAGAAGCAGCCACATTGGGCGGTTGTTCTTCTACGATCACTATGTCGTCATTGTGATCGGTTTCACTCTCAGTTTGGTCTTCTTCTTTGCTTTCAAAAACAGGACCTTGACCAACAGTCGAAGAAGCCAAATTTCGAGCTTCAGCTTCAGCAACTTCAGAAGACCTCCCGTTTGCAGTTGCTTCTTGATAAAAGAGTGACCAAAGGGTGTTTCGAGCCCTAACGTCACAAGATTTCCTCTGGGGCTCAAAAACACCAGAGAAACCCTCGTTTTTCGAGGCCGAAAAGGACTTTGTTCGCCGGAGCTCGGGAAAAAACCCGGACTGTGTGCCACCTCCTCCGGAAGGCTTGAAAATGGCTTTAAGTGCAGCGGTGGCGGTTGAAGTACTGGCGGCGATGGGAGGTTTCCGAGAAGAAGAAGAAGCAGAAGAAGACGAAGGCTCGAGAACAGCGAGACGTTCGTAGAGGCATGAGGGGCAAAAGCCAGTAAAATGCTCTTGAGGATGGCGGTCACAGGAGGTAGAAGGACGGTGAGGCTGAGGCGGTTGTGGCGGCGGTGCTAACCCAGGAAGTGGTGGCTCCACGTTGGGATTCATAACCGGTAGTGGCATGAGAGGAGCGCTCTGCTCATATTAGTAGCTTCAGTCAGAGAAAATTAATAAATTATAAAATTATAAAATAAAAAATAAAATGTAAGAGAAATTAGTTTTTGTTTAATTTGGTTTTCCCCTTTCCCTCTGGGATTGGGCCTTTCAATACTGTTTAGCTCCAACAGACAGTGAGAAGAAAGAAAGAGAAAACAGAATGATGGTAGTAACGGGAAAAAAATTAGAAAATAAAGATAAATAGTAAAAAGAAGAAGACATAAATAAATAAATAATAGAAAATCTCGGCGAGTGACCCATGACACGTATACTTTAGTTAGGGTTTTCCACTTAAATATTGTAAAATATTTAATTAAAAGGGATAAAACAATTTTTAGTCCCTAAATTTAACTATTCTTACAACTTGGTCCTTAAACTATTTTTGGTCCACATTAGTCCCAGAACTTGGTAACTTTTTTTCAATTTGATCCCAAGGTGTGATGACATGACACTCTTAGATTGTACTATATCATCACTTGAAAATTTTAAATATATATAATTAAAAAATAAAAAAATCCAAGTAGCGACGTGGAATAATCTCAAAGTGTCACGTTGACATACCTTAATTGAATCCAACTTTAGGGACCAAATTGGGAAATTTTCCAAGTTAAAAACTAATGTGGACAAAAATAAATTTATGGATTAAGGTGAGAAAAGTTGCTAAGTTTAATGACTAAATGTTGCCTTATCCCGAATTAAATCTTAAAATAGGTTTCTTCAAAAGTTAATTCTCAAAATGTGTTTTTAGGGTTTGAGTTTTGTAATATGTAATGTGCCATCAAGCTTTTTGCATCCCATTAGAATCAAGGCAATCATTATGAAATGATTAAAAAGGTACCTATAGATATGAAGTTCACCATAAATTATTTAAGTTTTAAACTATAATAATATAATGTAATTTTGTAAGGACGTGGATAACACTTAAATAGAACTTGACATCCGTAGGTTTCAAGGTCTTCATGGTTTTTTTAAATATGTAAATAGTAATCTATATCCGATTATTTGAAAAGAGAAACGAAACTTTGAATACACCTCACCACCTCTTTAAAAAACTTCTAAATGAACCTAACCTTAAAATCTATAAATATTCCATCCAACTCATTAGTTTCTTTTAGAAAACCCAAAATATTCGTTTTATACATTTTATACTATGATACATACTTAAGATTTTCTAAATAAATGTTTTCAATCATAAAATGATATGTCACTCAAAATTTTACAATAATGGAGGATTCTCTAATAGTTCATTGTCATAGTAATATGGGAGTAAATCCACTTGATAGTAGAATCATTCATCACCTAATAGCCATTGATTTCAATAATGATAGCTTTGGAAAGTTATGTCCATTTCGACATTCATCTCTCTCTGATTGACTAATGGAGACCCGAGACTCATACATTTTATCTCTTATATAAAAAGTAACAATAACGTTAGAAGATGTGACATTACTAACCATAAGTCTGATTTCTTTAGACTTTGAGTTAAGGTCACATGGTAAAATAGATGATTTAAGCATCTCCCAATGAATCCAGCACTTGAAGATATTGAACATCATGCTAGAACTTACATTTTTCACTTGATTAGAGGTGTGCTGATGTCAGAATAATCTGACAACTTAGTTTATACCATATATCTCCCATTATTATATAATTTTAGAATGACGAATACGTACAGTTGAGGGTCTGTTGTTTTGACATGCCTATATAGAAGGCATTATGTAATGCATGTAAAGTGGGGAACAATAAAGAAACTAGCTCCTTTATGATTTTATAATCATGAGAGATGTCAAATATCATGGATTGCGCGTCTATGCCTTTTCAAAATCTTAGTTTCTCTCTTGTTAGAACATAAAATTCGCTACATATGTTATAAATTAATTATATTCTAAATGATTAAGTACTATCATTTCATATTTTAATAGGTGGCCTAAGTATCATGACCATACAACTTACTAGAAGAACAATATTGTAGCAATACGATTATCTATTGATATTGAATCAAATATTTTAGTAATATATGTGTTATAATAATATTTATTTACTATAATCAATATTACCTCATAATTGAATTTAAATGCATCACTTTTATTAGTTTTACAATTTGTGTAGATATCATACTAGGTGGAAAGGTTACTACCATACTACTAGTTGAAGCAAGTGTGCATAATAATGTTTTTAACATGTGCACATCATTTATATGCTTCTCTTATATCAAGTGGCATTAATTTGATTGGGTTTATGATAGTTTGAGTTGTCCAAGAAATTTTGACAAATCCAAAGAACATTGAAAAGTATCATGTTATAGGTTTGCATAAAAGGATGGAGAATATTGGGCTATTAAACATGCCATGCACATCACATATTGTACCAATCGTCTTTAACATAGCCCACAAGTTGTATTGATCATGGATGATGATTTGCAACTTCCACAATTTATGATAAACAGTTTAGGACCAATGGCAAACCATATGTGTATTAGATGGAACAGGCTCCTGCACATTAGATTCAACATCCAATTTTGCAACATCAAAAGAGGGACATGGAAGCATGGGGCAAACTTGTTGAAGTAGGCCAAGCCAAAGGAAGGAGAAATTTGAAACTTCATCATGAAAAATATTAAGGCATCAACAAAGTTGTTAAAAGGTGGCACTACGGTCGAGATTGAGCTCGACCTCATCACGAAAATAGATGAGGGCTAGCCATTTCTAATTTGTATCGAACTAATGATCGAGTTAAAAAAATTTCAAGTACGAGTGTAGTTAAATGTGGATTATTTATTAATTGATTACGACATTGAGAAAGACATCGAAATTGAATTGAAATAATAATAGTAAATAACTTAAGGATTGAGTTTCAATGAAAAGAGAATGGACATATCAAATGTGCGAGGATAGGAAATGATGACATTAATGGTGGAGGACTTGAGAAGTAATAAATCATGGCTTAAAAATTAAATAAACCAAGACCTTGTATGAAATTAAGCCATTACTATTGTTAAGTTAATGGAGAGTAATGATATTAACCATGGATTTCCACTAAGTCAATTAACAAGAGATCATGTCCATTGAAAATGATAATTATATATTAATTATAATTACTTTATTAATGGATTAAAAAATAAAAAGAAAAGCTATTCATGTTTCCTACCCTTATAAATGTTGCTCCCTAGTAAAATTGGAGAAGAAAACTTTCATGAGAATTCCTTGGTGTCGTGGGTAGTTCTTCAAAAATTTGGTAAGCTCCCTTTGAATCTTAGTTGATTAATAACTTAAGATGGTAATTATGAGTGAACCCATTCATTTAATTGTTGAATTTAAAAATAAAATGCAAGGATGGCCATGGTTGGAACACTTAGAAAATCTAGGGAGATAAAGCTTGGTCAAGTATGTCTAATGGTTTTAGACATTTTTTTGGTATAACTAAGTTCAAAGTGGTGTAGGTAAGCTATGGATGAAGCTAGATTAAGATTTTGACAAAAAAGGTTCATGACACCATTATTGGATGCTTGAAGAGCTTGTGAGAAAATGAAAAGAACTTTGGATTTAAAACATATTCATGACACCCTAAATGGCCATTTGAAGTTAAGTACGCATATTGATTGTGTTAGAGTTGTATGACCCGAAACCCATCGCTTGTTAAAGAAATAACCTTTGGACTTTTCGAGTTCGTACAGGAATATATTTTTTCTATTAGAAATTGATTATAATAGGATTGTTTAACCTTTAAATAGATATAGTTGAAATCTTCTTGTATTGTGTGTTTTACAACATAGTGAATTTCTTCTCATCTGCCCGTGATTTTTCCCGATAGGGGTTTTTCATATAAAATTTATGTGTGTTTATTTTTTTTTCTTATTGCTTTGCTATCATTCCTACTTCTATTATCAACGTTGATTATAACAATGTAGTATCAGAGCCAAGTTTCTTGTTTCGATCATGATAATGGTGACATTGAAGTATGATATTCTGCTGTTGGATCACAACACCAGATTTGCATTGTGGCAGGTAAAGATGCAGATAGTTCTTACGCAAATAGATTTGGAAGATGCGTTGCTAGGGTGGATAAGATGCCTTCGACATTAGCACTTGAAGAAAAGAAGTACAATGATCGAAAGGCTTTATCATAATTACATTTGCATCTGTCAAATGAAATTCTACAAGATGTGTTGAAGTAGAATCATCGCTACATTGTGGGTAAAGCTAAAACAACTATGCATGTCAAAAAACCTAACTAGGAAGTTGCATATGAAATAGCGTCTTTATCTCATCGTTTGGAATAAGTCTTTGTAAAACACTTAACTGTGTTTAAAGAAATTGTCCTAGACTTAGAGGCTATGGAGGTTCAGTAAGATAAAGAGGATTTAGGGTTAATCCTACTTTGTTTGTTTCTCCCGTCTTATTCAACCTTTAGAGATACGATTTTATATAGTTGCGAATTTCTCACAGTTGATGAAGTCTATGATTTTTTAGTCTTGTATGAAAAGATGAAGCATCTTGTGGCTAAGTTCAACTCTCAAGGAGAGGGTTTCATTATTCATGGGGGACAAGAACACAATATTAGTGATCATCGATGGAGGAAACATGAACGAAATCCTGGCAGTAAATTTAGAGGTAAATCGAAATCTTCAAACAAATGTAACACCTGTAATTTTTGCAAATATGAAGAGCACATTAAGTCTAAGTGCTATAAGTTGCAAAATAAAATCAAAGTGAATAAAAAGGGAAAACAACTAGAACAATTTGGTGAAGCTAATGTGGTGGAAGACTATAGCGATGGTGAACTCCTAATTGCTTCTGTTGAGAACTCGAAAGTAAGCGACGAGTGGATCCTCAATTCTAGTTGCACTTTCCATATGAGTCTCAATCGGGATTGATTTGCAACATATGAAAGAATATTTGAAGGTATTATTTTGATGGGACATAATGCTTCATATAGAATTGCAAGTATTGGCACAATCAAAATTAATATATTCAATGGAGTTATCAAAGAACTAGGTGATGTACAACATGTACCATAATTGAAGAGAAATTTTGTAACACCCCTTACCCAAGTCTGAGGCTGGGACTGCGCACGAGGCATTACCTGACTTAAACACATGTATACGATCATTCCCGAGTTATAAAAATTAGATCAAATTTAAAACTTTTTACTCTTAATTAAAGAATTCTTAATATGGGCCTACGAGGTCCAAATCACATTTTGGAAACAATTCGAACACCTTTGAAAACTTTGAAAAATGTCATTTCAGATAGGGCACACACTCGTATGGAAAGGCAACACACCCGTGTCCTAAACCCGTGTGAATTTATTTGCTAATTCAGACCTACAGGGGTTTTTACACGGCCTGACACATGCCCATGTCCATGGCCCGTGTCCCTCACACAACCATGACACGTCCGTGTCTTAGCCCGTGTTTAAAAACCTTGACATTCTGTTTCTGACGTCAGCAACCAATTAGGGGCACACGACCAAGGCACACGCCTATGGCCAGAGGTCGTGCCCTCCACACGGCCGTGTCTTTTCCTGTGTGTTTACTACCATGCATACTGACTTGAAATTTTGAGGTGCAAGGGACACACGGCCTGACAACACGCCTATGAATCTGACCATCTGTTGCACATGGCCTAGACACACGCCCGTGTGTCTACCCGTGTAGACAAAAGTAAGGCTATCTACCAAGTCTTTTTGCCACCCTTACATGCATTAAATTATGCCACATCAAGACAAACCAATCTCATACACAACCATATGGCTAAATTAGTCCCCAACCTAACATTCCACACATTAGTGCCACTCTACTTATTCACAAACAAACTCAACAACATGGAAAACAATTCAATTTACTTATTCCCAAAAGAATATCATTACTTGCATTTATCAATAACCAATATTAGCCACCATCTATGGCATTATACAAAATGACTCAATGGCTATGACAAGCCACTCATTTGGCCCAAAATAATGTGACCATTACAAAAAAGACTAGTTCCTATACATGCCATAATCAAAATGATCAAACTAGTTATACCAAATGCTTCAAGGATAGTGTGACTAGCTTTTTCGACGTAAGGCGATGATCCACGAGCTACTGTGGCGGCACTATATGAAAATGCAAAGGAAGGGAGTAAGCATAAATCTTAGTAAGTGTATATATATATATATATATATATATATATATATATATATATATATGTGTAATTAGAAACACATTCGTCAAATGATAACTTATTAAACTTGAATGATGCATTTCATTTAGACCTCTCTATCTTACCCTTCACTTCATTTATGCATACCTGCTACATCTCGTTACATACCAAGGCCTTATTCATAAGTTTAGTATACATACTTGTAATTACCTGTAAAATAACTCAAGTTCATTCACTCTAATGACATGCCTCACTGGAATTATCACCAACTCATTCTTCGAGTCTCCTGTTGAACACTCGGAATACTAATGGATACATGGGAAGTTCGCACCTAAGCGCCATATAAGTAGCCAGAGCTACCTCATACTATGTAATGCTCACATTTTAAGCTATTCATGGGCCTTTTTACCAAGTTAGTACCCGGACCCCATAGCATTATCATGTAGCACCCGCTCATTAAGCTACTCACGAGTCTGTACAAAAAGTCAGCACCCGGACCCATATAGAGTTAACATGAAATGCTCGTTCAGCGAGTTACTCACTGGTTTAGTCACAAAGTCAATACCCGGACCCACATTACATATAACATTTATCTCATGAACTCAGACACAACTCATGAGTTCAGACCACATAGTTTTTCATGACATACCTTGTGTATCCTATACTATTCCTGAGGTTCAACGAGATTTCATATCTAACCCGATGTCATCGCACTTGCTCATAATGTAGGTTTTTACCAAGTTAGTACTTGGACCCCATAGCACTATCATGTAACACCCGTTCATTAAGCTACTCACGGGTCTGTACAAAATGTCAGCACCCGGACCCATATAGCGTTAACATAAAATACTCGCTTAGCGTCAGCGAGTTACTCACGGGTTTAGTCACGAAGTCAGTACCCAGACCCACATTACATATAACATTTATCTAATGAACTCAGACACAACTCATGAGTTCAGACCACATAGTTTTTCATGACATACCTTGTGTATCCTATACAATTCTTGAGATTCAACGAGATTATTTATCTAACCTGATGTCATCGCACTTGCTCATAATGTAGGTTACTTTTGTATCAAATTATTTATGCTTTCATGGTAACAAGTAAGATTATGATACATGATAACAATAAAACATTTAAACATATATATTATCAAAAAATTTAAAAGTAAGCTTCAATGACACATTATTTACATATGTACTTACCTCGATACAAAATGATAGGAACGAGCTTAATCCTTGTAAACTTTGTTCTTCCCCTGATCAAGACCCGAATCACGTTTCTCTTGATCTATAATGTCAAAATTTAGGTTATTTAATACTCAAATCATTCAATTCAACTCAAGACTCATACTTTGGTAAAATAACCATTTTGCCCTTAACTTCTCAAAAATTATGATTTTACCCCTAGGCTCGTAAATCGATTTTTATCAAATTTCCTCATTAACCAAGCCTAACCGAATTCATTTTATAACTATAGCATCTCACAATTTCAAATATTTCACATGATTACAACCTATTTTAACAACTTCATAAAATAGTCCCTTTTAGGTATTTTTGTTCATGATAACCACTTCACAAAAGTTGTTTATTCAACCCCAAAACTCATTTTATTCCATAAAAATTCAGTTAACAACACAAATGCTCTCATGGAAAAACCCTAAACTTTCAACCATTTTGCAAAATAGTCTCCCCAATAGTTAGATTAAGCTTTAGGGTTCCAAAAATACAAAAATTATCAAGTAAGGCTATCTAAATCACTTACTCTCAAGGGTGAAGAGTGGATGCAAATTTCAAGCTTCCAAAACCCTTAATTTGCTGGTATTTTCAGTGGAGAGGGAAATGAGAAGATGATGATATCTTTTTCTCTTTCTTTTATTTCTATTTTATTCAAATAAGTCACCAAACACACCTAACATTTGACATTTGACTTTTCTTGTCCCCTATGGCCGGCCACTCTTCTAAAAAGGGTCTATTTGCCTTTTAAAGACCTCCACAATATGATTCATACCAATTTACACCTTTAGTTAATAAAACAGGACTTTTGCACTTTATGCGATTTAGTCCTTTTTCGCAATTAAGCTTACAAATGCTAAAATTAATTCACCAAATTTCTCACACACTCACATAATCATACTATGACACCAAAATAATAATAAAAATAATCTATCAGCCTCATATTTATGGTCCCAAAACTACAGTTCTGACTAACCACTGTTTTGACTAACCCCAAAATCAGAAGTGAATTTCATATTGGATCAAGTTAATAGAAATGGTAAAGTTGGGAAAATGGGAAACATTCAAAAATGAATGTGGTTTTCTCAGTAAATGAAAATGACATGGAAAATTAATTTATGGTTTTTGAATTATTATTTAATTAATTAAATAATTGAAGTTCAAAAATGGAATTAAATTAATTGGTAATTATGAATCCGTTGAATGTAAAAATATTAAATATATTGTCTCATAGATTATTTTACAACAAAGTTGTCATGATTTTAACGAAATTATAATTGGGTTGAGAAAATTATTTAATTGGGAAATCAATTTATTTAAATTAATGTATGATGCTTATTTTAGAAAATAGAAAAACATGTATTGGTTTGGATTAAGTTGTAAAGTTCTGGGTTAAAATTCTAGGAAACATTTATAGTTGGACCCGATACGGGAGAAGCCCAAAAGCCCCTCATGTTAATACATGGGACGACAAACCCTAGTATATTTAACTAGGGTTGTTGCCCCTCTCCCTCCTAGTTGGACTAGGATTTTGTTTTTTTATTGAAATAGACTTCTACTAATTCAATAAGGGTTTCACTTCTTCTCCCTATAAATAGATGTCACTGGTAGGGCTAAAAACACAAATTTGAGATATTATTATTCTACCCAAAAATAATGAGAATTTATTTTCGAAGTATAAATTCTATTTTTCGGAATAACAATTCAACCGGTTTCTATTGAAGAGAGGTTTGTTTTCCCATTGCAAGTAAAGTAAAAAAAAGTTTGTTTTGTGTTTGATTCAAATTCGTCCGAGCTCACACTCAAAATAGTTTGTGATATAAGAATAGTAGAGAAGGCCATTCCTTTGAAATCCAGGAACGATAAGGATCCGTCTAGTCAAAAACAAATGCGATTTCGAGAAAAGTTCATTGTTATAAATATCACAAACTGACTCGATTTTCAAAATTTTAATTTTTTGATGTGCAGAAAAAACATTTTCAAAGCGAATATTTTTCTGAAAATTGGTATCATAGCCAAGTTGTGCAATGTTTATAGTATAAACCGATACCAAAATTTTTCTCTCCTCTTCTTGTGTGATTAATTTTAATAAAATGTGGCATTCTTGTAACCATAAACATGTTTAGAGATATGTATGTGAATGAATGTATGTTATTATTTTATTATATATGATAAAGAATTTTTACCAAAGTTGTGATTCCTATAAAATTCAATGTAATCATTATTAATTTCAAAATACGCATAATTAGATCATGGACTATCATCTCTATGCATGATTTCTTTTATTATTTTAGAATAAATTATGTGAGTTGAAAATGGACATAAGGCCTATGTAACCTATACTTTTCGAAGAAACTCGAAAAACCAAGACGCATCTAGGCTGATCGAGACGACTGTAACAGCTTGGTTTTTAGTGGTGTCAAAAAAATGGTTACGGGACCACAATTCTGACAAGTGAGTCTGTAAGTATTATTATTTAATATTTACAAGTTAAACATGGTGTTATTTTGAATTTCAATTTTATAAATTTTAGTAATTGGTTAGTTAGTTAACGTATAAGTGGTGTGAAAAGTGGCACAGCATATTGTCTGATGCATCAATCCCTATCATCAGCAATGAGGATGAGATTTCGTACATGAACGGCTTCATTACTTGGTCTTGATTCTGATTTCCAAGGTCCATCTCGACTTGTCTCTAAGCTATTCATTCACGTCTTCTTTGTCTGAAAGTTCGCTCAATTTCAGGGTCTATTAGGAGTAAATCGATAATCCGATCTATGTCATAAACATCTGAAAAGAAAATCACAAAATTAAAAAGAATAAGTTAGTACTGTTAGAAATAACCAAATTGAAAATAAATAATTTCACAAAAAATGACTATGGCAACAGTTGACAATCCCCGACAACGGCGCCAAAAACTTGTAATGCTCGGGTTTGTGCAAGTGTACACAATAAGTATCGAGTTATCGTCTCCATAGGGATTGTATTCGTGCTAAGTAACTCAATTAGAAAATTATTATTAACAACTTGGTAAATAGAAACGCAATTTGATTTGGAAGTATTGATTAAAATTATGCAAAATTAATCTAGAAGCAATGATTCCTAATGTGATTTATCCTAACATGCAATTATATGAATGAAATAGATTTTAGCAGAATTAACACAATAAGCAACAATTATAACATAAATAAGCTAGGATAATTACTTTAATTAAACTCAAATTATTATCAACATGCTTATTAATATTCGGAAAAACATTCCATGGAAACTCGATCTTTCATGAGTTTGGAAACCACATTAAGTCCTTTCAGAATCTTTTACTTAGTAAATACACATTTTACTGATCCTTATTTACTAAGGGTTTCTTAGTATTCGTGCGAGGAAATAGGGACGTGTTAGTTTTGAAACAGTTTAATCACACAAATCTAAAAACTATGCAGATAACAAAGCCTGGTTAGGGTTGTTATGTAACCTTCAATTTAATCGAGTTAGGATCTAAATTGAGCATGCACATTTCAATTATGTACCCATTAACTGTCGTCTGGTTAGGATCGCTCAGCTAATCCAGGTGCATTCCAATCACGTATGAGTGAAATACAGACTTGATTTTAATTGAAAACATGATCGATTGAGGCACAAACATTATAAGCATGAATCAAATAATTATTATTTAATCAAAGCAATCATCCTAACTTAAATAAAATTAAGCTATCATCGTTGTAAACAAGAACAGTGAACACATAGCAAACATTCTTAAATTAAGTTAAAGAAAAGAAAGATTAAACCCAAATCAAAGGGGCTGTCACCCAAGACTCTGGCTGACGAGGCCTCCTTCGTTCCTACGCCTTGCTCCTTTGCTGATGGCTCTCCGAGGTGGCCAACCAAGGGCTTTTTAAAAGGCTAATTTGATAAAAATCCTTATTCAAAGATGATGGTAGGCGTAAGGGGGAAACAAAGCTACGAGATTTGATAGAGGGGAGAATAATGAATGAGTTAGAGATGAATGATAAGTGAGAAATGGGGTCTTATTTATAGGTGAGGCAAGTGAGCTAGTTTGCTAAAAATAGGAGTGTCCATCATTTGAAACTTCATCCAAGGGTGGTCGGCCATGATTTGTGGAAGTGTGGCTGATTTTTGCTTGATTTAAGTGCCACAACATCATCAGGATCAAGACTCGGTCAATTGCAAATCTCCAGGTAAATCTCCAATTTCTTCAACTCTTGAAGAACCTTGTGTAATTAAACCAAAATTTGATTTATGAACATCCACATGCAGCGAAATTTTGGGTTGACTTGGTCCTCCATTTGGATGGTTTTGTAATCAACATAAAGCTCTCAGACCTGTCCAATAATAGTAGATAATTTAGAAGACCAAAAAAATATAATTTAACCACTTTAATTAATCAATTTACTTAATTAATTAAAACCCAATTTATTAATGAAATATATTAAAATAAATTATTAAATATAACTTTATATTTTATTATTTAATTTAATCATACATGGCCCACTTTATAGCTTGAAAATATAATATGCTCAAATTAATATAAAAGAAGTCATTTTCTACATGAAAACTATATAATAAAGCATAAAATCACATTTTAATAATTTCTATGTCCCAATTTCATATTTTCATATCTTTCATTAACTTATTAAATAGTTACTTGGTTTTAACAACAAATTTAAGTAAAAGGTGATGAATTATAGAGGAAAAATTCTATATATTTTTCAGTTTACATGGTGCACACGAAAGTCAATGGTTTTGAAAAATAAGGTATCGGGACCTCGTTTTCATAAACTGAGCTTGTAAATATTTTTACTAAATATTTACTAAGTTTTTGTATAAATGAATTGAAGTTTGGTTCGATAATTTCAATTATTTGATAGTTAATTAAGAAAAAAAAAGGACTAAATTGTAAAAGTACTAAAAGTTAATTGCTATGAATTTTTAAATAACTTGAGGACCAAATGAAAGATAAGACTATTTCTAAATGGTCAAACGGTGGATGAGTTAGAATCCACTAAGTTTTGCTAAGTAAGCTGAAGGTTTAATTAAATAAAATTTAAATTATATAATTATGATTAATTAACTTTTATATAAATATAGAAGTTAAAAATAAAAAAAATGGTCATCTTCATCATTCTTCTTCTCCATCGAAGAACAAAAGAAAGCAAACCATTCTTGAAGTTTCAAAGTTTAAGCCACTAATTAGGTATGACAATTCAGTTTTTTTCTTCTAGTTTTTATGTTTTTGAGATCGTTCAACTAGGTTCATCTAACTTGTATCTCTATTTTCAAAATTGTTAAAGTTTTAAAATGTTTTCATTGATTTTTTTAAAGATATTTTTATGTTTAATGGTAGGATTGAAGCTTAGAAATGTGATAGAACTAATTTTTCAAGTGAAATTTGTTAGTTTTGAGTTTAGAGACTAAATTGTGAATATCTTGAAATCGATATGAAATTTCTATAATAATAGGACGCTATATTTGAAGTGAGTTTAAAATTTGGAGTTCAAATTTGGAAGATATGATAAATTCACTATTAGAGACTAAATTGAATAAAATACAAAACTTGAGGGGCAACCGAATAATGAAATTGAGCTGATATATGTTTATAATTGGATGAAATAAGAGGGTTGGAATTTTAAATTGAATTGAATAATTGTATAAATCGAGAATTGGGCCAGATTGGAATTAATTGAGGAAAAAGACAAATTTGCTAATTAGTCTTTAGAGAAATTGACGGTTTGCTGTTTGTCCAGGTAAGTTCACATAGTATGATTATAATTAAATTGTTTTACATGTAATGTGTGAATTTTTGTTTATTTGATAATAGTTTGAATTGCTCATAATTTAGTACAATGGGTAAGTTATGGATTAAATCATAGTGAAATGATAAGATGAAAGATAAAATTTAATATGATGAATTCAAATTTGAGATAAAAATGAATTGATAGTTGGTTGTAACTGATTGAATTGTAATGATTTATGATTAAGTTTTAGCTTTTTGCCTCTTAATTATAAACTAATTTAGTCACGAATTCATTCCACTATAATATAGTGACTAAGCTCTCCCCAACAACGTACCATTACGAAAGAAACTACTTAATGCCAATGACCTTGTCATAAGTGTGCTACCCTCAAAAGATATCCTTGATCACTTTGGGATAATATTCGTTCTCCCAATATGATCCTATTTTATTTCATAGTTGTAAGACCCCAAAATTCTTATTTTTGTTCCGGTTAAAACGTGACACAATTATGTATCTGTTTTAGTGGTTAAGTATTCTGGGTATGTATGAGAGGTTCCGAGTTCAAGCCTTATCTTAGGTGAATTTTTGTCTTTTTCTAAATAAAGCCTTAACCTTGCTCAAAGAGTTTAAGTTTAATTGTTTGTAGGCATATAACAGAATGGGCCTGCTGGTCTGGTGGTTAAGATGTATATGGGTGTGTTGGGGGTTTGGAGTTTGAATCCCTGCTTGGGCACAGGTGTTATTTTTTCGCGGTGATGGACAAGAATTTTGACTGAGTGGGGATTCTGGAGTGGTTGTAGGTTAGTGGGATTAAGGGGAGTAAATTTAGGGATTGTGGAGACAGTTAAGGGATTAGTGTATCATTAGTTTTATTTTTTTCAAAAAAATCGGTTTGCTTTTCTCAATTTTTTGACGTATCTTTCCTCCCTTTTCCTGTTTGCCAAAATTTGACTCTTCCACATCATTTCTTTCGATTTCTTCCTCCAATTCATCTTCGTTCAGTCCAACGTTGGCTACGTTTGGTTGGTTAGTTGGTAGTAGCAAATGGTGGAAGTTGTGACCCTTCTATTACAAATTTGTAGTTAGGGATTGCTTGGAATTTGGAGGTTCTAGAGTGCTCGGGATTTTGGTTGCTACGCAATCGTATCAGGTGTGTACCCAGAACGCAGAAAAATGGGATTTGACGAAAGCTGAAAAACCCCACTATCGACGCCACACGGGTGTGTGGTCGCCCGTGTGAGAAGCCGTGTGCGACAACACGGCTGTGTGGTGGCTGAAGTGTAGTCTTGTAGGCCACACAGGCTAAACTGAATTGGGCTATATAGGCCACACGGGCTTATGGGTCCACACGGGTAGTCCATATAGGCGTGTGCGAATTTGGGCCAAGCCGTGTGATCCACACGAGCCAAATCCAATTTGGGCGTGTGGGCCACATGGGCATGTGGGCCCATTTAGAAAAATGTCTCCTAGGGTTTTACGGGTCGCCCAAGTTAACTATGAACTTACTATAGGGTTGGTAAGCGATACTTGGACCCTAAATCGTGTGACCTAAATATATCATATGTGTTGAGCATGTTAAATTTATGCATGTTGACTAATCCAAATGTATGACTGATAACTGAATTTTTGCATGTAAGCATGTATTTCTGTATGTCTGCATTGAGCATATTTAGTTGCATCTACATTGGGGTAGGATGATTGATTATTGGAGGAAGTGTACTGAAAGGTTTTTATGCCTATTATCTGGCAGCTCAGCTGCAATATTACTGATATGTGCCGCATTCGATATGACTTGGTGTGTTAGGCTGGGTGGATGTTTTAAACCCCACAAGGTGTGTAGGGATGGTCGTTGATAGTGTGTAGAGGCTGGTGGGTAGGATACTGATATCTGTTACTAAATGCATACTGTATTTGAGGTGGGCTAAGGCCTTAATTTATATCTAAAATTGTATTTGAATCTGTAATGGGCTTAGGTCCCAGACTGCATTTGACTGATAACTGTTATCTGACTGTATGCATGTCTTCTATGGGGATTACACACTAAGTTTACGTAAACTCATCCTTTTTTGTTTTATCTGTACAAGTAATCCTCAGATTTAGACAGATTGGTGTAGCAGAGGACTCAACGGTGACCACATGTCTATTGAACTACTTAAATTTTATTATGGTTTCTATTTCCTATTTTTGATGTATTTTGGGACTTCTGGACTATTTGCCTTTAATTTGGATTTAACTGTTTTCACGGACTTTTAAACTGCAACAATCAACGAGAACTCGATTTAATTAAAAATAATGTTTTTCCTAAATGCAAACGGTTCTCTTTAAATATCACGGTTTTAAAAGCTTCTGCTACATAATATGTTTTTAAACAAATTAAATTAACGAGAAAATAATTTTGAAATTGACGAGAGATAAACTGAAGCTAATAAATGGAAACAGTTTTAACTTGACAAATTCGATTTTAAGTCCCATTCCATGTGACATCACCAGATTCAGCCATAACGTTTAGGTCGGGTTTGGGGTATTACAATAATAACCATTGCACCTTCCTTTATAAAAGTCAATCACTATCAAATAGTGATCAAGTCATCCATCATAAAGACAGACGACCCATAGCCACATTTACTTTTCATCAACCATTTAATACTAATGATAGGATATCACTTACCCATATTTTGGGCTATGAATTCCACTATCGTGAATGACACTACATGCTACAGAAGTTATACACCCAATGCACCATCTTTCAGTTCCTTATTTATTTGACTCAGGCTTTTGCTTACATCAAATTGTACGAGTCACACATGCATAGTTTACCATCTACTCAAGATTTAGGTATGTCAAACTATAAATGTCACAAGTGAATAAATCCTTAAATGAATTCAAGATTTATTCTACTTGGGTCTTATCTGATGTATAATCAATCCAGTCAATCACATCTATGTCTCTATCTTCTGAGAATTATCCACTTCGATGCCAAGACAAGGCATCTCTCCAATTGGACTTGATAGATGACATTTTAGTCTTTTAATTAGTTTGATCATTTTTTATTAGACTAAGGACATGTTTAGGTTTGTCTACTAATACAAGTTGTCTTTTTGTACTACAAACTGACCACGTAATATCGCTTATTATTAATTAAACATTTGGACAACCAATGAGCAACATTTGTTTTCATTTTGTCTTTCGTATAAAAACCATGTGAGGAAAATTATATAAAGTATATTAATGTAATCAATGAATTTGTTTTATTAACCAATCTATTCAAAAAAAAATTACAAGTTTACAAATGAATATACGACACTCAAGGCACCAGATACAACAGCGACATCAGCCTCCATGGTTGCAACTCCAAGCCACCAACGCCGCAACCCCAAGCCTAGACATCAAAGTGAGGAAGCTAGGTTGTCTGAATACCAATTGGGGACACCAAAAGCTCATGGTCACGAAATTGAAGCTCCCAAACAACCTTTGAAGTTGACTGTCGAGGGTGTCGTGACACGAAATGTTAGGTGTTGTGACATTAAGGCCTGACGAGTGATATTCTGTAAGGGAAAATTGATGTCCAACCAAGCTTAAGTCATTATCATTAAAGGGTAATTTTTTCAGTTTTAGGTTAATTTGTGTCAGACTATTTAAGTAAATTTATGACACAAAAAGGGCATCATTTGATCATTTATATTCCTTAGTACATTCTTTTCTAGGTTAGATTTTAGAATTCTCTTTTACATTTTTCTACACTTTACTTCTTTTAACCTAAAAGTACAGGGACCTCCTTATAGCTTTTGAGATTCTTCTGTAATTTGGTAATTGGGCTATGGAACGCTAAGATTTATCATACTTTTCATGAATCAATTCAAGGATATCTTCGCAATTACTAAGCATTTCTCAACTCTTATATCTTTTTTGTTTTTTGTTTTTTGATTGCTCAATTTAGCATGAAATTGATTGGGGTATAAACTAAATCTAATTGTGGTCAATTAATTGAAGTGTCAATTAACCAATTTTAGGTTTAGCGACCATATTGTAAAAATTGGATTAAATCGAATGGGTTTAGAAACCTAAAATTAACGACTCTAGAGGAATAATTAAATAAGGGAGATTGAAAGGATATCTTATCGATTATAAAATTGACAATCTAGATTTTGTTCAGTGAGGTTGAAAGATAAATTGGACTAAGTTACTTAATTGGATAAAATGGTGACCGAGAGGTAAAATTGGACTAATTAAGAATTTAGACAATTTAGATCCTTAATCTAAGAATTAATCAACTAATTTGATTTTCTGGATTTTTGAATTTGTGAATTTGGCATTATTTTATTTTAGTCCTTTAGATTATAATTTAGTTTAAATTCATCTTTTCTATAAATTATTGTACTAGGTAGTTTGGCCAATAGCTAGCTAGACTCCTTGTTTGCATGCTTTATCTTCTTTAATTCATTGTATCACCCAATCCCCTTTGGGTTTGATCCTTGGAATAATTCGTGTCTCATTACAAAACATATAAATATTACAACAAACTTGTCACATTTGCAGTAATAACCGCTTCTTATTTCTATATATTTTGTGCCTATATCTCTGCTTAGTGTTTGTAAAATGTGGCATGGTCACTAAGTAAGATTTATTGGTGATTAAATGTGATTTCCCTTATAGTATGTAAGTGTAGACTATGTCTTAGAAGTGTTTGTATGTGTGTAAGTAATGTTTTGAACTTGGTTTTTAGGTGTTTTAAGTTATTGTTTTGTTTTGATATGGTTAAGGGTCATTTTAGGTGAGTTTTGAGGTGGTTTTTGGGTCCAAGCAAACTTGTATACAACTAAGTTATTATGTAAAATGTTATAGTAATAGGGACTTGTATTAGTAAAAGTCCCCACTTATACCGATACATCTATGCCAAATAGGGGTCCCTCCCCTGTCTTGAGTTATTTTTACCTTCAAAGACCAGAACTTGATCCTGAACACCTCCGAACCCCTAGTAATCTTTCAAAAATGTTTTAAATATGATTTCAAAGTCTTAAAATTATTTTAATTATTATGAATGTATTTTTTTTCAAAAATGAGAAAAAAAGAAAGTATTAACTTGATTTCTTCTGAATAACATGATTGAACTTAGTCGAGCAGTTTTGACAATGAATGTGGCATCACAGATTTAGACCCATCGTTCGGGTCGAGTGGGAGTATCATAGGTTTTCTAAACTTTTCATCCTTAATATGGATGGTACTTTCTCGAAGAACTAAATGTAACACCCTCTACCCAACTCGAATCACTAAATCCGGATATCAGATGTATGCATCATAACAAACACTTATAAGTTCAAGCGAACTTAGTGAGTCTCAACCCAGACTACCTTGAAGCATTTCTAGATGAATTCCTCATCATGAATGGTTTTGAATATCATTTTTGTCTGTGGTGGATACTTTCTTATATCAGCATATACATATTCACCAACTTCTATATCTGACCAATCTATTCACAAATCCTTTTTTGGACTGATTCCAGATTTCATCAATCGCTATAAATCTCATTTATTTTTCATACTATTAAATGTACTTCTCAAAAGAATATCCATATAGAGCCTACTTTCAATGAATTCTCCTTCAAACAAACATTGAATACATTTTCGTACTCACAGATACCATTTTTGGCAAATAAATAACTAATTGATCTTTTTAAATAATTCCATACTGATCTTACCCTCTACAGATCTTCATTCAAACAATTTTTTAACACTTATTCTAGAATGGTATACTTAGAGAGATTACTCTTAGCGGATACTCATACTAGCATATTTTTAAGATGAACTTCATGCGAATTCTACCTTTGGTGGATTCTTGTTGTGAATTGATAGTTTTTAGATTTACCAATCAGATCACAAGTTAATTGGCCCAAATCATAACTTATTCTGATGGATGATTCATTTTGAATCATTCTAGGGAATCCTAGACACCCATGATACAAATCAAGAGTATGCCCAACTTGGCGAACAACATAAACTCCAGATAACCTCTGTACTTAACACGTAAATTTCTCAAATTTGGCGTATTCTAGATAATTCAAACTACTTCCTTACATATCATAAGCAAATTCAAATTTGACAACCATTAGACTACTCATGACTTTGAACATGCCGAATCACCTGTGTTGACAGACTACTATGGCAATTCATCCTTAAGATAACACCACTAAAAACTCTTTTAGAAGTATCCCTTAGGTCATATTTAAATTTTTTTATAAGACTAACCAAACAATTAGTGGAAAAGTCTCAGAACTTACCCAAATCACAACCCAGAAATGTTTGTGCAGACTTCACCTCTAGGGCATTATAGAATACATCACACGAATATCATAGAATATGCCAAAAAAGCCTTACAGAACACGCCACAAAGGCATCACAAAGAATTACGTGTTTATTGTCCCGTCGGACTAACCCAGAGGATGCTATGGGGTTTTTCCCATATGGTCTTATGCATAGTTTCATGTCATGATCTACTAGTTCAGTCCACATCTCACTTAAGGTACCGCCATAAGTATTTTCATTGTCATACAATGCCATGGGTCTCTGCCACCACATGGTTTTACACATTTAATTCTCATGTCGTGTTTTGCCAGTCCGATTTACATCTCATCGGAGGCTACACCATGAGTGTTCTTATTGTCACCATAATCTTCTTGTTTGGTTAGCAATATACCTACCTTACTGGAGGCATTACATATGGATGCTTGTTTAACTAACACAGAATGCACTTACCTAAATTTGTTCACATGCCTAACTAACTGATTCATACTTTCTCATTTCAAATTTTTCATGCATAGTTACCACACATTACCTTATTCTCATTTATAGACATGCAGCATCTTTATGATACTACAACCCATATACGCTCACCAGTTGTCTGAGATGTTATCATCACAAAAATTTCTACTTGAACAGTTACCCTGCAAGAGTTAGAATAAAGACTCACCTAATACTCACCAATACTGCAGCTCAAAGATCAAAACCCAATCGTCCTTTCCGAATAGCATCAGAAATTTCTTAAAGGAACATGGAATCACCATTGAAAACTCATTTACAGACAAATTGTTAACAACTTAACTACAGACGACCCCCATGCAGGGCCTCTTATTCATAACTTACTATTTATATATTGGTTATATCCTAACTCTTTCAAAATCCTAACAAGCAGAGTTATCAGACTTACTTGGAGGTTGAAACTTCTATCAATAATCCCAGAGACCATAACTTCCAATTTAGCAAAGAAAAAGAGAATATTTAAATATTTGAGAAAGCTAAAGCACAGAACGAAAGAAAGAAAACCATCCACATGTTCCCTTATTAACATATTTATATACCCAGTACCTTTTCGTAAATCTTGACAAGTGTCAAAATACATACAAAAATTGTCCCTTAAATGTCCTACAAAAATTGGAGAGAGTATATAAAGAAGATCTGATGTCGATGTTATTTGACCAGTCAATCTATTTAGTTGACTCCCAGCCAATCACATTACAGAATCCATCATGCATATCTTTCGAGCACACTTGGTGTACCATACCTATGGAGATAACTCGTATATGGTGGGGCTTTAAAGACACCTTAGCCCTTTACAGGTTTAACATTTGCTTAGTAGGAGCATTATGCTCAACCAACATTCTGAGGCGTATTCTTTGCTTGTAGTATTCTTTCTTCAATTGAGAATAAATCCTTAGATACTTCTATGGGCGGATACTCTATGCGCCAAATATTAGTTCACCAGAAACCTAAAAATTGGCGGGCTAACCACCATAGTGCACCAAACATATAACTTCACATTTACACGCCTTCTTCTAGGATCCGCGAAACTTGAGGGTGTGACAACTCTTCCCTCCTTAATGAAAATTTTATCCTCGAAATTTTTTCCAACTTGGAAATTTTCTCTGCTAAGGATGTATAATTTACACTCCACGCTAGGCATAAAACATTAATTAGTGACATGCCCCACATACTCATAACAACTTCTCTTCAGTGTCATACACTCTTGAGATTCAAGCTGGTAAGAATGCAATCAGTTAGTTTCCATTGGATGATTAAATCTCGTAAGTAAACACTGACGGTTTCTTTCGTGCTTTCAAATATCACATAGCTCCGATCTTGACAGGTGTCGAGTTATAATTAGAGGATTTGAACAGCTTCCTTAAAACTTCTTTCAAACGCTAACTTCTTCATAAATACTGGGTGCTTAACTTTTTCTCATATAAAACATTTATATATACTTATATATAACTACCATATACTTAGTACTTAAAGTTACTAAGCCATAACTATTCAATATGAGCATATTAAGTGCCCAAATCCTATAATAGTTCTTTTTACTTTCCTGATAACAACTTTAGTCCTACCTTAGTCACAATACTACTTCACACTTCAAACGCATTGCAACACATCTATATATACATGATCTGTAATTTGAATATATAACAATTTAAATATAAATATCATATATGAACTTACTTTCTCACATTTTAATTGACTTAACCGAGATAATGTAGAAAACAATATCATATGGTATTAGGTAGCAAAACGAATCAATACTTCCCTCATTGGACATAATATACCAATAATGCAAGGCATAATTAAACACATTTACAACTTTGTTAAGGATATTGACGTAAAATTTATTATTATAAATCCATCGTGTGAACAACATTAGGTTTAGCATTTAATTACATAAACAACAACCTTCAAACACCACAAGTCGCCACATGAAGCACTTTCAGATTCAACTCTCAAACACGATAATTTGCAGCAAACAAATATCATTATTTTACCATTCGAAAATTATTATTTAAAACATTTTACACTTCAAACGTAATAAATTTTACATCCTATAACTACCTACTGAACATCACGATCTACATCAAATAATGATTAACTTCTCACTAATAATTCCCTTTTTAAATTACATAAACATTTAACAACCTTTTTGAACAGTAATAAGATTCATCGTGCAACTCATATTAATGAATAAAAGATATTGACCGTATGCACACAAGCCATATGCATTGGCAGCTTCCTCGATAACCAAGGATTTTACCCATATTCCCTTAATACCATCACTCATAACAACTTACAGTTATAGTAAAAAAAAATAAGGAAGAAAATAGAGAACTTACCAACCCTTATTATATCCAACAAATAGTGTATATGTTAACTTAATTAATCAAACTGAAATTGCCAAGAGTGCGGTGAATTGGCCTTCAAAAATTTTGGTGGAAGCAAGGAAAGAACATGTAACAATGACACAAAGATTTAGAGTAGTTCAGCCCCAATTGCCTACTTTATTACCTTAGCTTTCCACAATAAAGGATTTTCCCATATTCACTAATTTGTTCAACCTTTGAGGACAAGGTTTAACGTTACAGCCCTTTTAAGATTTCTACCCCAATTCTTGAGATAAACCTTCTCAAAGAATTACAAATAAGCAAACAAAGAGATAATCCTAAAAATTGGAATGTTTGCCAATTAAGCACAAATAGACAAGAAGATACTTGTGCAAAAGATGTGTATAAGAGAATTATGGAAGTATTGAGTAAAAAAGGTTATTTGATTGATGATTTTTGCTTGAATATGCTTTCTTGTTGTTTTATGATCTTTTGAAGTTGGTATTTATTCCCTCTAATTCATGTCCAACTGTCGGAGTTATTGTGGCAGTTAATAGAGTCATTGGGGATGTAAAAACCAGGGCATTTATTACAACTGTAACAGCGAATATCGATACCATATAAAACAATATAGATTTTTTTTTCAATAATTACTAAATTCAATGATCGTTGAAGTTTAAAAATCGATACCATAACAAATTTATCGATACCTTATAAAAAGTTATTGATATCGGATCAATACTTAATTGGTTTTCTGAGAAACATAATGTCAATTTGGTATTGTTTATTTAAAGGGCATAGATATTTTTAAAATATCTATACTTGGCCAAAAAGGTATTCTAACGTGTTTGAAAAGTAGTTTGATTTGTTAAAAGACTTTAAAATTGGTTAAAATCCTTTTCACTTGATTCTAAAGTTGTTTCAAAAATTTTCTAAAGAGTTCAAAAGTAGATATTCAAAATTTTATCTCCTAGACTTCAATTTGAAGAATCATTTTATCAATTTTTGTTCAATTTTAACTTTTATTCAAAAACACTTCAATTTGGTATATCAAAACATTTGGTCAAATAAAACTTAGTTTAACAATCTCCTTTTTTTATATGAAAAAAACATTTGGTAAATTTGTTTTTGAATAATTGCTTCCCCTTGAATTTAAGGCCAAAATAAAAAGATTGACATACAATTGACATTTATTCTTACTTTAAGGAAAATGGTCACATAATTTGTAGAAATTGATATGGTTAGTATAAAAGTATTTAAAAGTAATCAATCAATTTACCTTAATTTACCTTTTCTTTTCCCTATTTTGTTATATAAAAAATAAAGCTTCATGAGAAAAAGATGGTTAGTTCAAAAAGATAGGAATATTAAGAAATAGAGAAGTAGCAAATTAAGTATCTTATAATACCAAATAAAAAACATGAAGGTTCAAGACATAGGAAATAAATAAAAGTAATGGTGCAAATGTTACAAATAATTATATGAAAAATGCAAGCCTAGAAATCTACTCTAGTCATCATTATGAGGAGAGAAGAGAGGAGTCAAAGGAAAATGAGCTAAGAGAGATGCCATTTGCGTCTCCAACATTGATAACCTAGAGTTAACCTTATCCCTGTGAGATCGAACCTTATATTGAAGTCCTCGGACATCACTGCCCAAAGAATGGATAACATCGAGGATGGCACCATTGATCTCAGATGAAGCTAGAGCTGTGTGAGAGGATAAAGCTGTAGGAGGAACATGTTTCGGAGAAGGAACTTGCTCATGTATTGAAATGTCTTCAAAAGCAACGTGAATGTCGTCATCTTCATTTTCCTCTAGATGGTCGCTCTTAATCCACATACTATTGGTGGCACCATAATGATATCCCACATAATGAAGAGCCCCATAAATAATAGACTGGTTAATGGTAACAGGGGTGTCTCCATGAGTGCTAATGCCTAACCTCCTAAAGAGATATGACAAATAGGTGCCATGAGGAAAGGTGATATTTGTATTCCTCCCCCTTCTAGATAGCCTTAGTAATGTCATTAAACATGAAGAGGGCTAGGTCAGGAAACCTATCAGATTTAAAAGAATCGATCCACCAATAATCGATGTTTCAAAGCTTAGCATGTTTTTTAATAAGGTGAAGGTTCCAAGTTATGATCAAGTGGAGGACACTATTATGAAGGTTAAGTTTAGATGCCAATCCAGACAGAATAAAAATGGCGGGACTAAAAGGACCTTTTTAATTGAAGTTACCTCCGGAAGGCAAATGAAGATAATTGCCAAACTCTTCCAAGGTAAGACGTATAAAGATTTTCATTAAAAATGAAGTGATGGCTATTATGATGTCACCGGACTCATCGTGGTCGAGGTTGACATTGGAGAAAAACGCTCGAACAAGATTATATTAAGTCGACGAGGAAATATTAAGAAAATCCATCCAAGCCCAATTTTCCAAAATAGAGAGATAAACAAAATTAATGCCCTCTAACATGAATATATCGACTTTGCTAAACTCCCAAACTCTCTTAGATGCATAGTTTCTATCAAAATGTTTACGTGAGGCATCGTTACAAAAACATTCGTTAAAAGATGTTATAGGGCCACTAGGCTATTGTAAGGAAGATGCACCGATTCTAGGTCTTTTCTTAGGAGCCATAAGTACAGAAGTAATCACTAAAATTTAACTAAGACATTAAAAAATTTCATTTGGAAATTTTGTCAAACACTTGGTGTACAAGGGTTTTAAGTAAAAAATTTAAGAAAATGTTTACGAAAAGCTAACCCCCTACATCAAAACACAATAAATATAATCCAGCAACCCAATCAACCATCGAAAATCAATATTTCAATCTACATTGCACAAAATCAAAAGTTGAAAAATTTAGAGTTTATATTAAAAGTGTTGAAATAGTGAAAATCCTTGAGCAATATTGTTGAAATCTTGATGGAAGGATGTTTAAAAGGATTCCAAAGTCAAGATTTTACAAAAAATAAAAAATAAAAAAATCAAGAATTTTGAAGATTTTTAGAGAATGAGAGGGAATTTTCAAATGGAGGAACAAAAAAGTTTTAAACTTTTCAATAAAACTGATTTGAAATAGCGATGCAGGAGCCTTTAAAACCCAGTTGTATCAATATTTTTTTAATGAGTATTGACAATTTTTAATTGGTATCGATACCAAGTTGCAGTTATGTTTTCTAAGTGTAGTGAAATTACAAAAATAAGAATTTCAAGTCCTAAAGGGTTCTAAGGGTCCTAAAATGACTCTAAGACAATTCCTAATGGTTTTTTATGCATGAAAATGCATAATGTAAGCATGATGCATATGAATCATGAAAAATAAAAATAAAAAGACTAAGTTAATAAAATTTAGTCCATTCTAGCAAGTTCAAGAGTAAAAAAAAAATGTCATGCTAGACTAATGAGGTCAAAATAGAAAAGTGATCCATATGATGAAAACTCCTCGTAACTTGTTGCATACAAGGGCTATAAAAATCATGCATATTTACTTTTGCAATCAATTTTAAGGCATAAAACACTTTTAAAACAACAAAGTGTTAAAATTCATTTGAACATAAAATTAAGGCAAGGTAGTAATACCTAATTCTCCTCAATTATCCACAATCTTTCTTTGTCTAAAGGTTTTGTAAAAATATATGCTAATTGTTTAAGGTGTCAACAAACTCTAAAATTATTTCTCCACAATATGTTTAGTCCTAGAATTTTGGATTGGATTTTTAGTGAGATAAATAACACTAGTATTGTCACACTTGATAGGAATGATATCTATATAAATTCCATAGTTCTTAAGTTTTTGTTTCATCCATAAAACTTGAGCACCACAACTGCCGGTAGAAATATATTTCGCTTCGGTGATGGACAATGCAACACTTTTTTGCTTATTTGAAAACCATGATATAAGCATGTATCCTAGGAATTGATAAGTACCAGAGGTGCTTTTCCTATCTAATTTGCATCCTCCAAAATCCGCATTCGAGGATACATGCAAGCTAAAGGAAGAAACTCTAGGATACCAAAGACCTAAACTAGGAGTGTTTCTAAGGTATCTAAATATTTTCTTAAGGGCTTGTAAATGGGATTCCTTAGGAAAATATTGATATCTAAAGCACAAGCATACACTAAATATAATGTCGAGTCTACTTGCGATAAGATAAAGAAAAGAGCCAATCATTGACCTATACATTTTTAACTATATACATTTACCTTCTTCATCTTTGTCAAGCTTTGTAGAATGGCTCATTGGTGTAGCTTGTGTTTTGAGATTGTCCATCCCAAACTTCTTGAGCATTTCCCTTGTGTACTTAGCTTGATGATGAAGATGTCATCACTTCTTTGTTTGATTTGGAGTCCCAAGAAGAAGTTCAATTCTTCCATCATGCTCATCTCAAATTTACCTTACATTAACTTAGAAAATTATTGACAAAGAAAATCATTAGTAGAACAAACTATAATATCATCAACATAAATTTGAACTACTAATAAATCCTATATCTTCTTTCAATAAAAAGTGTTGTATCAACTTTCCCTTTACTAAAACCTTCATACCAAACCCTAAGAGTTTATTTCAAACCAAATAAAGCTTTTGAGAGTTTGAAAACATGGTTTGGAAATTTGAATCTTCAAAACTAGGTGGTTGTTCAGCATACACTTCTTCATTTATAAAACCATTTAAAAAAGCACTTTTTACATCCATTTTGTAACATCTCGATTTTGGGCCTAGTTGGAACAGTGGTTTCAGGACCACAAATCCGACGTAATAAAATTCATTTTTTATTATATTTTTATGGTCTACAATTTCACGAAAAAATTTTGTGAAAATTTCGTTCGAAAATTTTGACGTTTGGGCACTCAATTTAGTCAAAAGGACTAAATTGTAAAAATTGAAAACGTTGAGTTCCACATGTTAGAAGGGTTAAATTGTTATGAGTTTTTAAATTAAAGGTCCTTAGATGGAAATTAGACTATTAGTTAGTGATGGACAAAAATAGACATGAAATGTGTGTAATAAAATATTTTTAAGTTAGGGGCATTTTGGTAATCTAATAATTAAAAGAATTAAAAAGGGAAAATAAGCCAAAATTGGCCATCATCTTCTCCATTCAGCCGAAACTTGCATGGACACCATGGCTAGGGTTCGGTTCAAGCTTCCAAGCTCATTTTTAAGTGATCCCGAGCTCCATTTTTAATTTTTTTTACATTTTTGAAGTCCGGTAACTTGATTTACCTATTTCTACCATTAATTTGAGCTAGGGTTCATGTTTAAAAATTTACCCATGTGTGACATGCATGCATGTTGATGTATAATGGTAGAAAATGGGTGTTGAGTGTTAAATAAATAATTTTTACTAAGTGGTTTTTGATGAAAACGCCCGAAAAGACCATTTTGTAAAACTTGTAAAAATGGCATAAAAGGGTGTTTTGATGAGAATTGTAGTTTTCTATAGTTATGAAAATGGTTCGGCTACGCCTATAGAGTGAGAAAATTGAATAAAAATCACTTTACGAGCCTAGGGGCAAAAGTGTAATTTTGATAAAGTTTTAGGGCAAAAACATAAATTTTACAAAATATGATTTTTGGATCAAATTAAATAATGTGACTAATAATTAGACTAAATTTGATATTATTGATCAAGGAAAATGAGGATTGGACCTAGATCGGGTGAAAAATGCAAAATCGACGGTTAAGTTTCTTTTTGCTATTTTGGTGCCAAGGTAAGTTGGTGTGTCAATAATATTGCAATGCTATATTTGAATTGAAAATCCTATATTATTATTGCACGAATGACATGATTTAATATATTCAAAAGTGATGAAATAATGGTAAATAAAATTTGTGAGAACAATGATATATGTCTAGAAGCACATGAAATGTTTGGTGGTTCAATCATTGATGGCTTGCTATATAGTAGCTGAATATATTGAAAATTTGATATAACATGACGTTTTATTAAGTTGAATAACCTTTGAAAGAGTAAAAAGGAAGGTAATCCATTTGTAAGTGAATACAATGGGTGAGATATGTTAATTGTTCAAATGATGATTATATGATAAATGTACGCTCTTAACAAGGATATGATTTGAATGCTCAATGTATGAAAATTTATGAAACATTAACATGATTGATAATAAGAGGAAGAAAAATCTCGGTTGAATGAAATAGGATATTCGATAATTCTTGAAAAGGAATTGATGGTAAAAAGGATCTATCCCGAACGGGTGATCCAATCCCTATATAGCCCTCCCGAAGAATATGTGTAAACAGACCTGGACGAGTAATCCAATTAGGATCTGAATTTAGCCTAGACTGGTAATTCAGATCCGAGCTCATTAGAGTATATGTCATTGCAAGGGATTTAGCCTAGATTGGTAATCCCTACAATACTCTATGAGTTTATATTACAGGGGATTTAGCCTGGACTGGTAATCTCGCTGTAAGAAAGGAGGTTTGCGGGAGTGTGCTTTTTAGAAAGGGAAAATATGATTGTTGAACCTGAACTTGTAAAGTGATCTACCCTTCTAAAAAATATGTGTACTGAAATAGATTTAGCCCGGATGGGCAATCCGATTAGGATTTGAATTTAGCTTGGACTGGTAATTCAGATCCGAGCTTATTAGAGTATATGTCGTTACAAGGGACTTAGCCTAGACTGGTAATCCTGACGATACTCTATGAGTTTATATTACAAGGGAATTAGCCTGGAGTGGTAATCCCGCCGTAACAGCAAGGTTCGCGGGAGTGTGTACTTGAAATGATCACTTGTATGAATTGATGGTGAATAGGATATCCATCGAGATTCTGAGAAATTCAACGAGATTAATATGAGAAATGAATTAAAAAGTTCTTGCTATGATAAACTTGTCTGTGTTTATACGATACTATTATGATGCATATGACTGTCATGTTTGGACAAGTGGTTGTGCTAAGGAATAGCACAAGTATGTACTCGAAACACATGGACATGTGTTTGACATGTAAAAGGAAATAGACTTGTGATAAGAATGCAAAGGAATGAGCGATATTTATGAGAATAACTTTTATGATGATTTTGTGATGGTTATCATTATATTGTACTAAAACAGTTTGGACAACATCAATAGTCTTATTTTGAAAATCCACAAAAAATTGTGAAATTCAAATCAAAGGATGAATGTAAATATGAAATAAAAGCATATTGAGTCTAGTTTCACATAGAAGAAATGGTATAAGCAAAATAATTTAATATTATGAGATATTCGAATTCTTGTGAGACAGAATCAGAATGAGTTTGGAATCGCCTGTTCTGACTTGGGAAAATCACTAGACAATGTACAAAAATAATTATGTGTTAGAATTCATATGAATAAGTCCTTAATTAGTCTATTTTCAAGAGAATTAGATGGGAACATTATCCGAATCCCGTATTAAGAGATAAATAAATATTCGTGAAGAAAGATCGAAGCTATCAAACAGCAAAATAGGGGAGTATTTAAGGAATAAACTGTACTTATTGGCTAAATAAAAAATTTTGAAAATTTTATGGTAAGAATATATGTGAGTCTAGTTTTAGGGAAAATTAGCGGATCTTAATTTGGAGTTTTATCTCTATATATAAATAATTTAGTGACTATGAGTCAAGAAAACAACTTAACTGGACTTTGAATAAATAAGAGAAATTGAAAAATAGCATGTTAATACATTGCTTATTATTTTCATATGAGCTTACTAAGCGTAAATCTTACTCCCTCATTTCCATTTCTTTTAGTGTTGTCAGGTCAGCTCGGGGTTGGAGATCATCGTAGGCAGCATCACACAATCGAGACATCATCTTTGCAGTATTGATATATATATACTAGCGATTTCAAGTGAGTGGCGTGTATAGGGACTTAGTTTTATGATAGATGTTGTTATGATTAGCCAAATGTATTGGCTTATATTGATTCATTATATATAGCATGAGATGTGGCTTATAATGGTTATGGCTTGTAAGCCTATTTATCCATGCTAAGTCCTAATGCTTATGATGTGAATAAGCTTGTTGAAAATGCATGATTGGTGTATAACATGTGTGTATGATGAATGCTTCATGACCAATCTAACTGGTCATTGCTATGAGAAAGTGCATGATAGAGAAATAAGATGATGTTGATTGAACTTGAATGCTTAAGGTCTAAAGAAATAAGTGATGAGTGGATAATTCTAGATTATTAGTAAAGGTGGTGCAATAGTAAGACTAATGGATATGGATGATTGCATCTAGACTTGATATTGCACGAGTATGCGAAATACGTGAACGATGACATGTTAATGTTAAGAATATATCTTAATTAAGGAGGCTAAATCATTAAAATGATGCCATGATCTGTGTCCTTAATGTGTGTAATGAGTTGTGGAATTAAAGGTAACACGAAGGCTTGGAAAATAGTCTAAGTGTTGGCTAAACGGGATGAGACACGGCCGTGTGTCACAATCGTGTGAGGGACACGGCTTGGTGACATGGGCATGTGGCCTGGCCGTGTTGTTCAATTTATTTGCTGACGTCATAAACAGAGAGTTACACGGCTTGAGGACACGGGCGTGTTGATGGAACACAGGCATGCCCCTGTGTCCACACGGGCGTGTGACTCTTTTTCATGAGAAAATTTTCTAAGTTTTTGTCAGAGCTTTCCAAAGTTCTCAATTTAGTCCCGAACCCTTTCTAAAGTATGTTTTGGGCTTCGTAAACCCAAATAAGGGACTATGTGCATGTGATTGAATGTTTTAAAATATGAATGAAATTTTTTGGCCCGGTTTGCATGATTGTTTGTGTTTAAGTCCAGTAATGCCTCGTACCCTGTCCCGACATAGGACACGGGTAAAGGGTGTTACACATTTGATATAATTTAAAATCATTACAGCATGCAAAAGCTAAAAGCATCCTAATGGCTTCCATTCTAGCTACGGGAGCATATGTTTCATCATAATCTATTCCTTCCTCTTGAGTGTAACCTTGAGCAACTAGCCTAGCTTTGTTCCTCACTATGTTACCACTCTCATCTAGCTTATTCCTAAAAACCCACTTAGTACCTATAGTAGATTTTTCATTAGATCTTTCAACTAGAGTCCATACTTTACTTCCCTCAAATTGATTTAACTCTTCTTACATAGTCAATATCCAATATTCATCATTTAATGATTCTTTGATATTTTTAGGCTCAATGCATGATATAAATGTAACAAAATTACAAGTATTTCTAAGAGGAGATCTAGCAGTTACCCCTTTTGGTGGATCTCACAATATCTTACCATCTTTCACATAGTTGAACTCTCTTAGATGAGTGACTTCCCTTTCCTCTACTGTAAGCTCTTCTAGAGCATCTTGTGTTTGTTCTTGAATCTTCTCACTTGATGATTGATTCTCTTTATCATTATTATTAAAAATTTATGCATCATCATCATCAACACAAGAATCCTTTCTAAGAGAAGGGTTAAAGTCATCAAAAACAATATGTATAAACTCTTCTACTACTAAAATTCATTTGTTAAACACTCAAAAAGCTTTAGAATTTAAAGAATAACCAAGAAAATTTCCTTCATAACTTTTTGCATCAAATTTACCAAGATTATCTTCGCCATTGTTTAAAACAAAACACTTGTATCCGAAGGGATGAAAATAGGTAATGTTAGGCTTTTTATTTTTGAAAAGTTCATATGTAGTTTTCTTTAAAATAAGCCTAATCATGACTCTGTTAACAACATAGAAAGTGGTGTTTGTGGCTTTCACCCAAAAATATTTTGGTAAATTATTTTCACAAAGCATGGTTCTAACCATTTCATCTAAATTTCTATTTTTCCTCTCAACAACTCCATTTTGTTGAGAGGTTCTAGTTGCAGAAAAATTATAGCTAATTCCATTTGAGTTGCAAAAATTTCAAAACCCAAGATTTTGAAATTCTGTTCTATGGTTACTTTTAACACTAGTGATAGAGTAACCTTTTTCATTTTGATTCATTTTTTAAAATGTGATAAAATTTTCGAAAGTTTCGTCTTTGGTACTCAAGAAAAGAACTCAAGTAAATCTAAAATTGTTTTCCACCCAAGCAAGTTATCCTAAAAGGACCAAACAAGTCTATGTGAATTAGTTGAAGAACTCTACTAGTTGATACATCATTAATAGGTTTAAAGGAAACTGTTTTATGTTACCTTTAACACATGTATCACAAACTTTATCTAATTCAAAATTACTTTTAAACAATCCTCCCACTAAGTCATTTTTAACTAGTTTATGCAATATGTTCAAACTAGCATGTCCTAGTTTTCTATGCCATAATAAAGAATTAATTTTATTTTTAGCAACAAGGCATATGAAAGAATCATGCAAATCTTCAAAATGAACCATATAAACATTTCTTATCCTATTTTCTATAAGCATAATCTTATTAGACACAATGTCAACTATTTTACAACCATTAGACTCAAAAATGACATTTAGACCACTATCACACAATTGGCTAATACTAAGTAGATTATGCTTAAGACCGTTGATATAAAGAACATTTTCAATAAGAGTTGAAGAGTTTTTATCAATAGAGCCTATTCCTTTTACTTGTCCTTTAGTGTTGTCACCAAATATAACTACACCTCCATTTTTAGGCTTCAAATTGACAAAATGGCTCTTGTCACCTATCATGTGCTTTAAGTATGCACTATCAGGGTACCATGAGTTTTTGAGTGAATTCTCCACCTTGAAGTAATGCTCCTTTATCTACAAACATAGAATTAAACCTTAAGTTTTGGTACCCAAATTCTTTTGGGTCCAAAAGCATTAGTTCCTATAATTTTAGTCTCTTTAGGTATCCATTTTTAAAGGATGTCTTTATCTTGAGAACTTATGAGTCTTTTGGGGACCCATATGCTTTTAATAAGTTTTCCTTCGTGAAAATTTATGGGACATCTATGTTTATAGAAATTAAAGCTAGTTTTGACAAAGTTTTGTTTTAAGCTTTCTCCTCTTAAAATTTTTTTTAGTAAAACTTTGTTAGAGTGAGCTTTTTCACTCTTAAACAACTCAAGTTGCTTTTAATGATCATCATGAACTTTAGAAAGCAAATTATGCAAGTCAAAATTCTTTTTCTCAAAATCAGTTATACTAGCTTGCATACCATTTATTCTACTTTTAGGGTCATGCTTGACTTTGGAGAGTGAATTATTTTCATCTTTTAGTTTTGAAATAGTTTCTCTATATTTTGAAACCATTAATTCAAACTCCAAACCCAACTCATCATAAGCATATTCTAACTAATCAAAATAATAAAAAGTTTAATTAGATGATTTAGAAGTTACCTTAGCGTCGTCGATGGCCAAATAGCAAAGTTGGCTACTTCTTGATCTTTATTGTCAGATGAATCTTCATCACTCTAAGTAGCAACATGACCCTTGAGTTTTTATTTCTTTGACCCTCTTTTCTTCCATTGAGAGCAATCAAACTTGATATGTCTTGATTTCTTGCATTCATATCATAAGATGAGAGTTCTTCTCCTTGTTAGATTCAATCTTAAGTCCTTCCTTCTTTTGGGATTTTCTTCCTTTGGTTGACCTCATAAACCTTCTTCTTTTCAACTTTTCATTTTCCTTTATTCACTCATTTAGTCTCATTTCATGAGTGAGCAAAAAACCAATTAGCTTATCTAATGAAAGATAGTCTAATTTTTTAGCTTCTTTTAAGGCTATAATTTTGGCATCCCATAACATTGGCAAGCTTCTACGCATTTTCTTCACTGCCTCTTCATTGGAATAGGTGCATTGATGATGATGGTGAATGTATCAGACATAGCTTTGATGTCTTCATCAGGCTTAATCATAAACGTCTCATAATTGAGAGTGAAAATTTCAACCTTTGATTTCTTGACTTAATTTGTACCCTCATGAGTGACCTCCAATTTATCCCAAATTTCCTTGGCATGGGTACATGATGATACCCTAGTATACTCTTTCGGACCAAGTGCACGAAAGAGAGTGTGGATGGCCTTGGCTTTGAGTTGTATACTTCTCCTATCTTTATCATTTCATTCATTCTTACTCTTTGGGACTAAGATCTCTTCTTCTTGCTTTTGAGGTATGGATGGATCATCCATGATTATATCCCATATGACAATATCGTTGGCTTGTATGAAAAACATAATTCTAGTATTCCAATATGAATAATTTTCACCATTGAAGTAAGGAGGTTTATTAATGAATTGAGACTCGACAACCATAATGGAGCCGAAAGAAGGTGTCATCTTGTGTGGTCTAAATAGATGGAAGTTGAGCTACCTCGAGGATCTTCTCTTGATTGTTAGACTGTCTTTTAGAGATTAGCTCTAATACCAATTTTTAGCTCGATTAATCAAACTAAAATATCCAAGATGAGGGTGAATTGGCCTTTAAAAATATGAAACAATGAACATAAAGATTTAAAGTGGTTCAGCCCCAATTGCCTACTTTACTAGCTTAGCTTTCCACAACTAAAGATTTTCCTAGATCCACTAATTTGTTGAATCTTTGAGAATAATGTTTAACCTTACAACCCTCTTAAGATTTCTACCCCAAGTCCTAAGATAAACCCTATCAAAGAATTAGAAATAAGCAAACAAAGTGATAATCCTAACAAGATCAGAATGTTTGCCAATTAAGCACAAATAAACAAAGAATACACTTGAGTAAAAAAAAGAAAATAAGAGCTCACAAGTGTGTACAAGAGAATTATAGAAGTGTTGAGTACAAAGGTTATTTGATTGATGATTTTTTCTTGAAAATGCTTTCTTGTTGTTTTATGATCTTTTGAAGCTAGTATTTAGTCCCCACAATTCATGTCCAACTATTGGGGTTGTTATGGTAGTTAATAAATTCGTTGGGATATGAAAACCATGGCATTTAATACACATATAATAGCGAGTATCGATACAAGATAAAACAATATAGATATTTTTTTGCAATAAAGGTTAAATTCAATGACCATTGAAGTTTAAATATCGATACCATAACAAATTTATCAATACCTTATAAAAAGGTATCGATACAACATCAATACTTAATTGGTTTTGTGAGAAACATAATGCCAATTTGGTATTGTTTATTTGAAGGGTATCGATATTCCAAAAATATCGATACTTGGCCAAAAAGATATTCATACTTTTTGGCCTAGAGCAATTCTGACTTGTTTGAAAAGTAGTTTGATTTATTAAAAGACTTTGAAATTGGTTAAAATCATTTTAACTTTATTTTAAAGTTTTTGAAATTTTTTAAAGAGTTTAAATTAGATATTCAAATTTTATCTCTTAGACTTCAATTTGAAGAATCATTTTATCAATTTTGTTTAATTTTAACTTTTAGTCAAAAACACTTCAATTTATTATATCAAAACATTTTGTCAAATAAAACTTAGTTTAAAAGTATACAAATGCATCATTTTCCAGCAAGCTTGAAACATCTTTAATTGAGCAGACATAATTAGAAATCATTGAGTTAAATAGCAACAGGTTCATTCATCACCAAAAAATAGTTTAAAATCAAAATGACCAATTAAATGTGAACTTGAATCAATATGCTTTATAACCAAGAGTCGCATGCTAATTAGATAGGGGTTCAGGTAGGAAATTGGAGTTAAAACCTCAAAACTTACCATTTAGATGATTTTAATTCAACATTTACAAGCTAATACCACAAGCACCCGGTAGTAGTTTTCAGCAACAAATTTAAGCATTTGATTACCAAATCTTCTTCTTCTTCTTCTTCACTTCTCACAACCATTTCTAAATGAGAATAAAATGTTCTTAAACCACAAAAACTTGGTTTAATAACTTGTATAACTGAACCTTACCAATTGACTGGCTTTTGCATGCGCATAAATCAAATGATTTTATAAACTTGGTTAGTTGTAATATTCATAGTGTTACAATAAAACACTACAGTATTCCAAGGATCAAACCTAAAAGAGTTGGCGATTTAGCGATTTCTATTCAAAAGTGCATGCAATAAAGGAGTCTAGCTAGTTACTCACTAATTGCTAAAGTATGACAAACCATTAATGAAGATAATTAAAACTAATTCCTTATCTAAGACAAAAAAGGACTAAATTGCAAATAACGTAAAATATAAAACTACTAAATACTATAACAGACAGAGGTTGGTTAATTTCCATGTTGTTAATTAACCCTCGAATTAGGGATTTAAATCGCTCACACTCCCAAATTGGCTCCATTTTACTTCTCAGTCTCAACTTTACCAACTTGGCTAAATTATTCTGGTTTATCTATCGATCTCATCGGCTAACTCGAGACTAAAGAATTGGTGCCTAATAAGATCTCCTCTTGTTCTCACTTATCTTGATCTTCCATTAGGGCCGTCAATCCTATGTTTTTAGGTTTATTTGATTTAGTCCAATTTTGTGATTTAGTCCTCAAACTAAAAAACTAACCAAACAACATTTCCATCAACCAGCTAGGGTTTAGTTACCCATTACCATATTAAAGCTAACAAACATCAAATAAACAACCATTGAAGCCATTAACATAAACTTGAACAAAAAAATGAAAGCTTTGATTTTTAACTTAATAAACTTAAATGAAAAACAACTAACACAAAGACAAAGAAACAAGAACACTAAAGACGAATGCTTTAACATATGAAAAGAAATAAAACTCGAATAACATTAACCCAAATATTAAAGAGTGATTAAAAATAAGTTTAAAGTCTTTACCATGTAAATAAAACTAAGATACAACAAAAACTAACTTAAATATAAAGAAGAAAACTACCCTACTCCTAAGTTAACCCTATTTCTTTGACAGGTGGATATCGCAATACCCAAAGATGATATCGTGATACCACTGAAGGGTGTCTCCAATCTTCCATGTTGTTGGATGTATCGTGATTCCAAGTTGGGGATATCGAACTACCCTTTCCTTTGGTGTTGTTCTCACTCTTTTTCAACCTCCAACACGTCCCTGCACCACTCAATTATACGTTAGTCCCCCAAATGGAGCTATTGGCCAAATTGGGTCACAAAATGAGTAAAAACGAGAAATTTTCACTTACTAACTAAAAATATAAAAATTATGATAAACTATGAAAAAGGCACTATTTTGCTCAAGAATAAGCTCCTTAAGTATGCTGGGAAAGCCTAATTTCCTACATAAATTTGAGGCAGATCACTAGCATACAGAAATAAGAATTATTTAAAGCATGGGAACTACATAGTTACCACTTGGAAGACTTATCAAAATTTTCCCTCAAACCCAGCCTTTTCTCATGTAGTTTCTTCTCTTTCTTTCTGCCATTTCCCTATCATTAACAGAATAACAAAGTTCTTTTTACACAAAAGTCCTTAACTTTCTTGAAGGACTTAAAGACACTTTAGTCCCTTACAAATTCAGCATATACTTAATAGGCGCGTCATGCTCAACCAACATTCTGAAGCGTACTCTTTGCTTGTAGTATTCTCTCTTGAATTGAGAATAACTCCTTAGACAGTTCTATGCGTGAATACTCTATGTGCCAAACATCAATTCACCAGAAACCTGAAAATTTTGACTAATCACCATAGTGTGCCAAACAAATAACTTCATATTTACTTGTCTTCTTCTCAAATGTAAGTTGAGGTATGACACTAAAAACCTTTAACCATTTCCCTAAACCCTTCAAACTAACATTAAACATTTTTGTTGGCACTTAATCCTAAATTATAACATTGAATAAATGCATAGAATTTCCTCCTGCATAACCTAGCTTCAATCTATTATCAATTCAACCACTAACTTTCATTGAAGAAGAACTAGACTTTTTTGTTTCAAATCATTTTGTGAGAATGGACTTTTAGAAGTGTTGAAACATCAATTAGGTATGGATCATCCTCTAATCTCACTTTAAATTGAAACTATGGGTTATGATAAACCCTACTTACAACTAAGCTATAGAGTGTCCTGATACCAAAACATTGCTTGAGCGCTTACAGAAGACCATTGTAGTGAAAAGTATCCAAACCAAGAGAGTCGGAGTGTAACAGCCCGATTTAGGGCCTAGTCAAAACAGTGGTCTCGGGACCACCAATTCGAAGTTAGAGAATTTATTTCATTACAATTATGAGGTTATAACATGTTTATCATTGTACATGAAATTTTTGGTTAGTCAATTTTAACGTTTGTGAGCCCGATTGCGAAAAACGACTAAATCGCATAAAAGGTAAAAGTCACTTTTTAGCACCCAAAAGAGTTAAATAGCTAGAGAACAAAAATTGGGGGATTTTAAAGAGTAATTTGACCCCTATAAGCAATGTGACTGGCCATAGGAAGCAAATTTGGTCAAAAAGTCAATGTTAGGTGACTTGATGACATAATCCTATGATAAAATAATACCTAAGTTGCCTAGCCTTCATCTCTTTCATCCCATTTCTTCTTCTTTGGCCGATTATACCAGCAAAAATAGGGGTTTCAAGCTCTCAAAATTTCAGCAATTTATTCCTCTCATAATGTAAGTGATCTTGATGACTTTCTTGATGATTTTTACATTTTTAGCATGCTTATTTCATGGGCTTTCATATGAGAGGACTATTTTGAAAAATGGTGATAAGTCTAGGGATTTTCCATGAAAGAGTTTATGTTGTTTTCTAAAATTTTATGGAAGAAAATAAATTTTAGAAGAGTCTAAACAACTTTTGTGAAAGGTGTTGGCATGAAAACACTTAAAGGGACAATTTTGCATTAAGTTGCAAAATAAGTGGCAAGTGTGTGAAATAGTGAGGTTTTGGGGCTGCTATAAGAGTCAAAAGAGTTTTCTTAGACTTGAAATACGAAGAAATTCAATAAAAATCAATTTTTGAGCATAGGGGTAAAATGGTCATTTTGCCAAGGTCTAGGGGCAAAAAGGTCATTTTACCAAAGATGTGAATTTATGATTTCCTAATTGTAATTAGTGACTAAATGAGTGTATTTTTTATTATAGATCAAAATTTTCCAAAACCAAACCTGGACCGGGGCAAAGCAAAGCAATCCGACTAAACTAACTAGTCGAGTGTATTTTGTAAACCGAGGTAAGTTGTATGTAAATAATTCAACTACATCGTTGATGTACGTATTTGAATTGTCATTAAATTGATATAGTATGATTTCCTAGATTGTGAACTGAGATTGTATATTCATGATTGAAATAGTAGAATAGTCTAGTTGGGACCCTAGGAAACAAACCGGATATTCATGCCATAACTATCGAATTTCTTGTGTGCCAGTGCAAGACATGCCTCAGCCACATTATGAGTGCTAGTATAAGACCATGTCTGGGAGATGGCATCGGCGTAGAGATAAGTGCCAGTGTAAGACATGTCTGGGACATGCATCGGCCTCGATGATTATAGCCAGTGTAAGACGTGTTTGGGACACGCATCGACTAAGAGTTGTGCTAGTGTAAGACATGTCTGGGACATGCATCAGCACGTGTATACAAGAGCTAGTATAAGACCATGTCTAGGAGATGGCATCGGCCTCAATGATGCTAGCCAGTGTAAGACCATGTCTAGGACATGGCATCAGCAACTTATCCCATGTTTGAGGCTTATAGAATATCCGGTCGTTTTTTGAAAGGTTTAATTTTAAAGGTTATGAAGGTGACTTAAGAAGGAAAGTATAATAATGTTTTGAGTGATACAGGTACCTGTTTGGTATGCATGAGTAATGAGCTCAAATTAGGAATTGCGTATTGAATAGATGGTAATTAGTAAGTTAAGTTTAAACTTTTCCTTTAAGTTATGAGCATGATGACTAATGGTGAAATTGTCGTTGTATATTTATTTATATGCAACTTACTGAGCTTTATGCTTACTTTTTTTCCTTTCTCTTTTCTTTCAGTGTCGCTTAATATCTAAGGATCCTTTGAAGTTGGAGATATCGATCACACTATCAATCAAAGCACTTGGTATAGTACAAATCTTCTTTTGAGTATTGCATGTATAGGGCTAGACTAGGATGTTGATTTAATGTGAAATTGGTTGTATATTTTGGCTTAAGTTAAAAGCCCTTCATTTTGTATCAAGTCTAGAATAATGGCTATTATTCATTTTGAAAATACTTATAATATTCTTTCTATGAATGAATTAGTGTCCATTGTGGTGAAAATTAGTATGTTGGAATGATCTTGTATAGGTTGTGCAGCATGGGTGACAAAATAGCTTGAAAATGGCCTCCTTTTGTCTACACGAGCATGACACATGGGCGTGTGTCTAGGCCGTGTGTGACACACGACTCATTCCTATGGGTGTGTGTTTTGGCCGCGCGTCCCCTGCACTTAAACTTTTTAGTCAGTGTTGTACATGGGTAGGCCACACGGGCGTGTACCATGGCCGTGTCTTAAAGTCAGTATCGTACACGGGCAGGTCACACGGGCATGTGCCATGGCTGTGTGTTGAAGTCAGTGTTGCACACGAGCTAAGGACATGGGCGTGCCCAAGCCACACGGGCGTGTGGAGCCTAAAGCATAAAATTTTTTCAAGTTTATTTTAAGTCATTGTTTGGTCCCGAACCATCTTGAATGTATGTTTTGGGCCTCGTAAGCCATTTAAGGGACAGATTGCTTATGAAAAGAAAAGTTTTGATTTGATCAAGATTTTATGACCTGATCTCCTAAGATTGATTGAGTTTAAGTTAGGTAGCACCTCAAACCCTATTTCGGCGTTGGATATGGGCGAGGGGTGTTACATTTATTGGTATCAGAGCATGGTTTAGTCAGTTCTAGGACTAACCTAGGTAAAGTATGAGTCTAGCTATGCATGCCATATATATACTGATAGCGTGACGATTCCCGACATTTATAAATTGTATTTTTATATAGTAATAGATCCTGATAGAACCACGGTGGAAGACGTGGAAAGTAATGCGCCGGATCTCGCAGAAGGGACCGCGCCAGTAGAGAGTGTATGGGCCAAGGCAGAAGCGCTAGGGAAGACTACCTTTGAATGATGAATGCTTGGTATACGGAGTTCGTTCGTGCGAACCCGAACACTCCACCTCCCCCACCTCCTCCGATTCCTCAGTATGCCCCGGTGGGTCAGCAAGGTGCGGACATGTTCAGAAGAGACAAGCCTCTGGTAGACAAAATCCGAAACAATGGGCCGAGGAATTTCGGGCTGGTATGGATGATGACCCGGAGAGAGAAAAGTTTTGGTTAGAAAATAACAAGAGGGTATTCGATGAACTGTCGTGAATGTCTAAAGAGTGCGTGAAGTTTTCCGTGTCACTCCTGCGAGACTCGGCTTATCAGTGGTGGAACACTCTCGCGTCCGTTGTACCGAGAGAGAGGATCACTTGGGAATTCTTCCTAGAAGAGTTCCAAAAGAAGTACATTAGCCCGAGGTTCACAGATCAGAAAAGGAAGGAATTTCTAGAGTTGAAGCAAGGTAATAAGACTGTGAAGGAGTATGAGTGTGAATTTGTAAAACTCAGCAAGTATGTACGGGAATGCGTATCCACTGAAGCTACTATGTGTAAGAGGTTTGAGGATGGCCTCAATGAAGAAATTTGAGTGTTTGTGGGCATCCTAGAGTTAAGATAATTTGTGGTGCTCGTTGAGAGAGCATATAAAGCATAAGAGCTGGTGAAAGAGAGGAGGAAGGAGGCCATTGAGTCGCGAGATTTAAAGAGAAGATAGATGGAGAAGGCACATCAGTCCTCCTCTAAGAGATCAAAAGAATTTAATACCTGATCGAACGCTTCGGTGGGATATTCGAGGAGGAACAAAAATCAACAGAATATGGCATCTAAAGCCCATACTACTTCGATAGCTAGTGTTGGTAGTACTCGACCAGATAGGTAAGAGTGTCCGCAATATGAGAGACGCCACTTAGGCAAATGCCGAGTAAATAAGTGTTGGTAGTAAATAAGGGGTTGTTTCAAGTGTGGGTCACTAGACCAGATAGGTAAGAGTGTCCGCAATATGCGATAATATCATCTTTGACCGCTGAAAAATATTTGAGAAAAGGGTATGAGGCTTATCTACCCCTTGTATTGAATACTCAAGTGTCCGAGTCGAAGATTGAATCAGTACCTGTGGTTTGTGAGTTTATAGATGTTTTTCTGGAAGAGTTGCCCAGATTACCTTCAGAGAGAGAAGTTGAGTTTGGTATCGAGTTAGTTCTTGGCACGATGCCAATCTCGATTGCACCGTATAGGATGGCCCCCACTGAGTTGGAAGAGTTGAAAGTATAGTTGCAAGAATTAACAGATAAAAGTTTTGCTAGACCGAGTTATTCACCATGGGGTGCTTCGGTACTTTTTGTGAAAAAGAAAGACAGGTCGATGAGATTATGTATCAACTATAGACAGCTTAACAAAGTAACAGTGAAGAACAAGTATCCTTTTCCGAGGATTGATGATCTCTTCGATCAATTGAGAAGATCCACTATACTTTCTAAAATAGATTTGAGGTCGGGTTACTACCAGTTGAGTGTCAAGGAACAAGATGTACCAAAGACTACTTTACGGATAAGAAATGGGAATTACGAGTTCCTTGTTATGCCTTTTGGATTGACAAATGCCCTAGCGGTATTTATAGAGTTGATGAACTGCATCTTCCGATCGTATTTGGATAGGTTTGTCGTCGTTTTTATTGATGACATATTAATTTCTTAATGTAATAAGAGTGAGCACGCAGAGCATTTGAGAAATGTGTTGCAGATCTTAAGGGATAAGCAACTTTATGCCAAGTTTAGTAAGAGTGAGTTTTGGCTTAACGAGGTCAGATTTTTAGGACACATTGTGTCAGGTGACGGAATCAGAGTCGACCCAAGTAAGGTCTCAGCTATTGTAGAATGGAAACCACCGAGGAATGTAACAGAGGTTCGTAGTTTTCTGGAGCTAGCGGGATACTATAGACGATTTGTAAACGGGTTCTCTATGATAGCTACACCGATAACAAGGCTATTACAAAAAGATGTCAAATTTGAATGGACAGAAAAATCGCAACAGAGTTTCGAGAAACTAAAGGCTTTATTAACCAAAGCCCTAATTTTAGTGCAACCGGAGTCGGTCAAAGAATTTGTAGTTTATAGCGACTCCTCCCTAAATGGTTTAGGGTGTGTGCTTATGCAAGAAGGCAAGGTTATAGCCTATGCCTCAAGACAGCTAAAACCTCGCGAGAGGAATTATCCTACCCATGATTTGGAATTAGCGGCTGTAGTGTTCGCGCTGAAGATTTAGAGACACCATTTGTACGGAGAAAAATGTTGGGTATTCACCGACCATAAGAGCTTAAAGTATTTGATGACTCAAAAAGAGTTGAATTTGAGGCAACATCGATGGTTAGAGTTGTTAAAGGATTATGAATTAGTTATCAACTACCATCCGGGAAAGGCAAATATAGTTGTAGACGCCTTGAGCAGAAAGTTGTTGTTTTTCTTAAGAGCATTGAACACTCAGTTGACTATGTATAATGATGGATCGATCCTAGCGGAGTTGAGGGCCAGACTGACTTTTCTTCATGAAATCTGTAAAGCTCAGAAAGATGACGAGAAACTGCAAGCCAAGAGAATTCAGTGTGAGTCAGAGATTGAGTCAGATTCTTGAATTAGTGTCGATGATTGTATCATGTTCAAAGACAAAATTTGTGTACCCAATAACGATAAGCTAATAGAGAATATTTTGAATGAGGCACACGGTAGCTGTTTATCTATCCACCCGGGTAGTGCTAAAATGTACAACGACCTTAAGAAAATGTATTGGTGGTCGGGTATGAAAAGAAACATCTCAGAATTTGTTTCCAAATGTCTAGTATGTCAACAAGTAAAGGCTGAACACCAAGTACCTTCAGGTTTACTTCAACCTATTATGATTCTTGAGTGGAAATGGGATCGGATCACTATAGATTTTGTGATGGGTTTGCCACTAACCCCGAAAAAGAAAGATGCAGTATGGGTTATTGTCGACAGACTAACTAAGTCAGTACACTTCGTACTAGTGTGTACTAATTTCTCCTTTGAGAAATTAGCAGACTTGTATATTTTCGAGATTGTAAGGCTTCATGGAGTGCCATTGTCAATCGTGTCAGACAGAGATCCGACGTTTACCCCGAGGTTTTGGAGAAAGTTGCAAGAAGCTCTAGGGACCAAGTTGAGTTTTAGCATGGCTTTTCATCCACAAACTGACAGACAGTCGGAAAGAGTAATACAGATCTTAGAAGACATGTTGAGATGTTGTGTTCTCGAGTTTCAAGGAAGCTGGGAAAAATACTTGCCATTGGTTGAATTTGCCTACAACAACAGCTATCAGTCGAGTCTGAAAATGGCGCCTTATGAGGCCTTGTACGGGCGACATTTTCAAACACCCATATATTGGACTGAGCTGAGAAAGAATCAGATTCACGGGGTAGATTTGATCAAAGAGGGGGAGGAGAAAGTTAAAGTGATTCGTGACTGCTTGAAAGTCGCCTCGGATAGACAAAAATCCGACTCGGATTTGAGACGAAAGGAAATTAAGTTTGAAGTCGATGATAAAGTATTTTTAAAAGTTTCCCTATGGAGAAAAGTCCTTAGGTTTGGAAAAAGGGGCAAGTTGAGTCCTCGTTTCATAGGACCTTATGAAGTTACCGAGAGAGTAGGGCCTCTTACCTACCGATTGGATTTTCGTTAGAATTAGAAAAGATTCACAATGTGTTCCATGTTTCCATGTTTTTCCGGTATAGATCAGACCCATCACATGTAATTGCACTAACTGAAGTTGAGATTCTTCCAGATACGACTTATTGTGAAGAACCGATCAAGATTTTGGCTCAAGAAGTCAAACAGTTAAGAAATAAGAGCATACCACTTGTGAAGGTTTTGTGGCATAGACATGGAGTCGAGGAATCCACATAGGAACCCGAGGAGTCTCTGAGAGAGCAGTATCCAAACTTATTCACCGGTAAGATTTTCGGGGACGAAAATCTCTAAGGGGGAGAAATGTAACAGCCCGATTTAGGGACTAGTCGAAACAGTGGTCTTGGGAGTACAAATAGAGAATTTATTTCATTACAATTATGAGGTTATAACATGTTTATCATAGTGCATAAAAAATTTGGTTAGTCAATTTTAAAGTTTGTGAGCCCGATTGCTAAAAAAGACTAAATCGCATAAAAGGTAAAAGTCACTTTTCAGTAGCGAAAAGAGTTAAATAGATAGAGAACAAAAATTTGGGGATTTTAAAGAGTAATTTGACCGCTATAAGCAAGGTGGTCGGCCATAGGAAGCAAATTTAGTCAAAAAGTCAATGTTAGGTGACTTGATGACATAATCCTATGATAAAATAACACCTAAGTTGCCTAGCATTCATCTATTTCATCCCATTTCTTCTTCTTCGGCCGATTATACCAGCAAAAATAGGGGTTTCAAGCGCTCAAAATTTCACCAATTTATTCCTCTCATAATGTAAGTGATCTTGATGATTTTCTTGATGGTTTTTACATTTTTGGCATGCTTGTTTCAAGGGCTTTCATATAAGAGGACTATTTTGAAAAATGGTGATAAGTCTAGGGATTTTCCATGAAAGAGTTTATACTGTTTTTTGAAATTTTATGGAAGAAAATAAATCTTAGAAGAGTCTAAACAACTTTTGTGAAAGGTGTTGGCATGAAAACACCTAAAGGGACAATTTTGCATAAGTTGCAAAATAAGTGGCAAGCGTGTGAAATAGTGAGGTTTTGGGGCTGCTATAAGAGTAAAAATATTTTTACTAGACTTGAAATACGAAGAAATTCGATAAAAATCGATTTTTGAGCATAGGGGTAAAATGGTAATTTTGCCAAGGTCTAGGGGCAAAATGGTCATTTTACCAAAGATGTGAATTTATGATTTACTAATTATAATTAGTGACTAAATGAGTGCATTTTGTTATTATAGATCATGATTTTCCAAAACTGAACCTGGACCGGGACAAAGCAAAGCAATCCGACTAAACCAACTAGTCGAGTGCATTTTGTAAACCGAGGTAAGTTGTATATAAATAATTCAACTACATCGTTGATGCACATATTTGAATTTTCATTAAATTGATATAGTATGATTTTCTAGATTGTGAATTGAGATTGTATATTCATGATTGAAATAGTAAAATGGTCTAGTTGGGACCCCAGGAAACAAACCGGATATTCATGCCACAACTATCGGATTTCTTGTATGCCAGTGTAAGACATGTCTGGGACATGCATCGGCCACATTATGAGTGCCAGTATAAGACCATGTCTGGGACATGGCATCGGCGTAAAGATGAGTGCCAGTGTAAGACATGTCTGGGACATGCATCGGCCTCGATGATGATATCCAGTGTAAGACGTGTCTTGGACACGCATCAGCTAAGAGTTGTGCTAGTGTAAGACATGCCTGGGACATCCATCAGCACGTATATACGAGATCTAGTATAAGACCATGTCTAGGAGATGGCATCGGCCTCGATGATGCTAGCCAGTGTAAAACCATGTCTAGGACATGGAATCGGCAACTTATCCCATGTTTGAGGCTTATATAATATCCGATAGTTTTTTGAAATGTTCAATTTTAAAGGTTATGAAAGTGACTTAAGAAGGAAAGTATAATAATGTTTTGAGTGGTACAGATACCTATTTGGTATGCATGAGTAATGAGCTCAAATTAGGAATTGTGTATTGAATAGATGGTAATGAGTAAGTTAAGTTTAAACTTACCTTTGAGTTATGAGCATGATGACTAATGGTGAAATTTTTGTTGTATATTTATTTATATGCAACTTACTAAGCTTTATGCTTACTCTTTTTCCTTTCTCTTTTCTTTTAGTGCCGCTTAATATCTAAGGATCCTTTGAAGTTGAAAATATCGATCACACTATCAATCAAAGCACTTGGTATAGTACAAATCTTCTTTTGAGTATGCCATGTATAGGGCTAGACTAGGATGTTGATTTAATGTGAAATTGGTTGTGTATTTTGGCTTAAGTTAAAAGCCTTTCATTTTGTATCAAGCCTAGAATAATGGCTATTATTCATTTTGCAAATGCTTATAATATTCTTTCTATGAATGAATTGGTGTCCATTGTGGTGAAAATTAGTATGTTGGAATGATCTTGTGTAGGTTGTGTAGCATGGGTGACAAAATGGCTTGTAAATGGCATCCTTTTGTCCACACGGGCATGACACACGGATGTGTGTCTAGGCCGTGTGTGACACACGGCTCACTCCCATGGGTGTGTGTTTTTGGTCGTGCATCCCCTACACTTAAACTTTTTAGTCAGTGTTGTACACGGGTAGGCCACACGGGCGTGTGCCATGGCCGTGTCTTAAAGTCAGTATCATACACGGGTAGCTCACACGGATGTGTGCCATGGCCTTGTGTTGAAGTCAATGTTGCACACGAGCTAAGGACATGGGCATGCCCAAGCTACACGGGCGAGTGGAGCCTGAAGCATAAAGTTTTTCCAAGTTTATTTTAAGTCCTTGGTTTGGTCCCGAACCATCTTGAATCTATGTTTTGTGCTCGTAAGCCATTTAAGGGAAAGATTACTTATGAAATGAAAAGCTTTGATTTGATCAAGATTTTATAACCTGATCTCCTAATATTTATTAAGTTAAAGTTAGGTAGCACCTCAAACCCTATTCCGGCGTTGGATATGGGCGAGGGGTGTTACACGAAGCTTCCTTCTATTTGAAGTTATTCTTTGTGGGAAATATTAGATTGGAGAAAAGATTGTAGGGAAAAAAAAGTTAGAGCAAATATAATTGTGACAGGAATAAACCAAATGACATGATTTATGGTTAACTGTCAAGGAAAATGAGTTTGACTTTAGCAGGGTAATGAGTTAAAGGTTTATGGCTGCCAATGGATAAGGGTTTTAACCATATTAGGCAATATTGTTTACAAATTCGACAAACATAATAAATGAGGTATTTAATACTGAAGTTGACTCTGATGGGTGTCAAGTTCAATGCACCGTTTAATGCATTAACAAAACTTGACACCCATAGGTATCGAGGTTTATATATTGAAATAGGGTTATAGTTTAGGGTTTCAAGAATCTCTAGTATTGTTGGTAAAGAAAAAAGTTATTAAAACTCGACACCTGTTGATGGTGAGTATAATGCCATAATTTAGGGTTAGGGTTTTAGGGATCCTCACCAATTGGTATTGAGGCACCTAATCTTGTTATAGATTCCTTATTAATTCAATCATTTGATAAATGCTACTGAATTTACAATGAAAAGAACTTTCCACTTATGGGTGTCGAGCATAGTGTTTTTGCAAAGGTTAGGAAGTTAGCACCTATGTCTTCTCAAGTTTAGTACTATAAAAATGTCATATATGATTATCAAGTTTTTGGATTTAAAAGTCTATAAATATTATTAAAACCATCCCTCCTCCCTCGTTTAACACTCATATCAAAATCCTAAAGCTTAATCCACTTCCCTCATCCTAAAATTCTTAATTCAAATATTACTATTTAGGGTTTATGGTTTAGGGATAAAACCACTCTGAAATTTTGTTTGAAAAAAATAGCCAAATAAAAAAGTGTTAATAAGCCTACCCAAAACAATTTTATAGTTGAGGGGATGGGTTCAAATTTTATAAGGTTTAAAGAAATGTTTTATTTCCTATTGTTACAATTTTCATCTAGCGTTACTAATTTGGCATGTTGTTGTTTGGTAGATTCATTCTAATAGTGATTTCAAATTTGTAACACACTTTAGTACCAAGACACCAATGTTCCAAACACCTATATAGCGTTTCACAAATGGATGTTATGTGTAATTTGCATCATTTTTTTTATTTGACTTGTACTTCGCATCAATGTGGTGGTAGCATTAGATTAACACATTATGGATAGAATCTTCATTCGAATGGAAGATCTTCAACTATTAATTGTTCTATTTGACATAAAAATATATTTCAGGTTGTATTTCTCATAATATAATACACCATATGAGTTTTTTTTGGTAAGATTTTTTACGAAGGTAGTTTTTTTTCTTTTGCAATTTTTTTCAAGGTTTAGTCAAATGGGTGTATGGTTTAAGGTTCAATTTGTATTAGATGTTGCTATAGGCTTTTCTTGTCCTCATAGTTTATTGTATATAAAATGTGATGTTATAAATATTAATCCACTTCATACTTTTTTAGATGTCATCATCCTCGCCATCTTATTTTTTTTACCCTAATTATTAAGAAAAAAGGGGTTAAAAAAATCTTTCCTATAAAAAAGCTTTAGGTGAGTAGGAAATATTATCATATTGGTATATGGAAATGAAATGGTTAATGATTAGGGTGGTATGTGATACAAAACTTCATGGGGATAGGAAACATTGCTAAATTGGTATATGAAACCTCTTCATATAGTTCTTATAGAATAAAAACATTTTTACCGCCCTAAAGAAAAATTTTAGAGGATGCAAAAGGAGCTTAGGTCAAAGAAGTTAAAGGAATACTATGGGCAATAAAAGCTATAGTGACACAAGCCACAAGACATCCACCATTTACATTGGTATGTGGAAACGCAATGGTTATGTAACACCCCTAACCCGTACCCGTCGCTAGAACAGGGTTTCAGAGCATTACCAGAACATTCAGAACATTTTACAATAATTCTTATAATTTACTATTCACTTACCGAGATCATTCATAACCTCCCTTGATTAGGCTGATTAGGCCCTCAAGGCCCAATTTGAGCATTAGAATCAAATCGCGACTTAATCGGGACCTCTAAGAATTTTTCGCGAAATTACAAATTTTTTTCGAAGGTGCAGGGCTCATACGCCCGTGTGGTCCAAGGGACACACCCGTGTTAGAGGTCGTGTTCGACCCCGTGTAGCTCTCTGACTTGCACACATGGCCTTGCCACACACCCGTGTGCTAAGCTGTGTGGTTAATTAATTCAATTTGAAAATAGGTGCAAGCTTCACACGACCAAGACACACGCCCGTGTTCTAGGCCGTGTGGTACACAAGGCTGAAACACACGCCTGTGTCTCTGCTCGTGTGCCCAGTTCTGAGCATTCTGTTTCTTAAATTTAAGGTGCAGGGGACACACTGCCTAACCACATGCCTGTGTTACTAGGCTGTATGTCACACACGGTCTAGACACACGCCTGTGTGGACAAAATGAAGCCATTTCTAGCTCCATTTCTCACACAAAATTTCACCCAAGACTTGCACTTGAAACACACATCCAAAACCAACCAATTCAAGGATTCAAATTGGGCAATCCTCATATACATAAATTTACCTTGGAATAACTTAGGCATTAGCATCATTTGATCACATATACATAACATATCACATATGAATAATACATCACAACCTATTTAATCATGCCAAAATAAACCATTACTAGCCATTTGAATGGCTAGGTTAAAAAATAACATTTTCAAGCCACTATTGGCGAAGTTGTCCTATACATGTCATTATACCAAAATGATTTCACTATATGTACCAAAAATGCTAGTTGATAGTGTGACAATGCTTCGGTGATCTTCCAACCTTCACAAGCTTCCAAGCACTATAAAACAAGGGAAAAATAAAACAGAGTAAGCATTACATGCTTAGTAAGTTCGTATAACAGAAACTAAACTTACCAATTGTGTTTATTAAAATCTAGGCATACAATGTTATGTTTCCATCCATTTGGCTAAATTGCCTAATCACATAGATTCCATCAAACATGTTAGTCACCAAAATATTCATTTCAACCAAGTAACATAGATGAGCTCATCACGCAATATACTTTCAAGTCATTATCATATCATATCAAGATTTCCATTCTATGTCAAGAGTTTTATGTCCGTTGAATCATTGAATCCCAATAGCTGCACAAGTAGTACACTTGAAGTGTACGATTCGATAATCCTTCAATTTCTTATTCAAGGGTACCCATTAGGGCACTTAACCAAGAAACACTCTCTCTTGAGCCACATATCGTAAAATAAGATTACCAGTCCAGGCTAAATCCTTTATAGAACGTATGCATAGAGGAGCTTGATTAGGATTACCAGTCCAGGCTAAACCCTAGTCATAATGTATACTCAAGAGGTATTATATCAGGATTACCCATCTAGGCTAAATCCTTTCCATAACAAGGTCATTGGGATTACTCGTCTAAGCTAAATCCCGTCCGCAACAAATGTAGGACCTTATTAGTTTTGGGAAAGTGCATATAATCATCGGAATTCAACATTCAATCGGGACTCAACCTTTATTCACCATTTTCAAGCATGAATCAAATTTCTCATGATAGCATTCAAGTAATGTACATCAATATAAATCACATTACATAAAAACACAACATTCACTTAACGTAATTACATACCGAATTAAGTTACACGAACTTACCTCAACACTTGTTCGCATAAAAGTCTATTAATCCAAAATCTTTTCTTTTCCTCGATCTAACCTTGAATTAGTGTTGTCCAGATCTATATAAATGAATTTGACCATCAATTTCACACATTTCATATTTAAATGGACTCAATTTACATCCTCGGCAAAATTACCATTTTGCACTTAACTTTTCCATAAATTCTAATTTTCTCCCTAGAAAATGAAACTTGTGCAAACTACTCCCTATTCCAAGCCTAACCAAAGCCCATTACAAATTTTCCAGCAATGTGCTCATAAAATTTTAGAATTTTTCATCAAATTTTACAACTTTTCATTTTAGTCCCTAAATCATGTCTTTATCAAAAAACACCTCGTAAGTTATGACTAGGGTTCTACATTTGCGTCCATACAAGGCTTCATACGGTGCCATTTTGATACTAGACTGATAACTGTTATTATAAGAAAATTCAACCAATGGCAAATACCTTTCCCAGTTACCTTCAAACTCAAGTATACAACATTGAAGCATATCTTCCAAGATCTGTATTACCCGTTTGCAATTTGTTCCAGAATCGAGATGTAAACCCAGGATCTCTATCTGAAATAATGGAGTCAGATACTCCATGCAATTTGACAATCTCAGAAACATATAATTCAACCAATCTATCCAAGGAATAATCCATACATACCGAAATAAAGTGTGCCGACTTTGTCAACCGATCAACAATTACCCAAATGGCATCTTTCTTCCTTGGAGATAGAGGTAATCCCATTACAAAGTCCATGGTAATTCTTTCCCATTTCCATTCTGGTATCGTAACCAGCTGCAATAGTCCAAAAGCCAACTGATGTTTAGCTTTTACTTGCTGACATATCAAACACTTGATACAAACTCAGAAATACATCGTTTCATTCCCGGCCACCAGTATATCTTTTTCAAATCATTATACATTTTATTACTACCGGGATGTACAGACATGTTACCATTGTGAGCTTCATTTAAGATCTTCTGTACTAGTTCTGAGCCTTTCAGTGCACATACTCTACCTCTGAATAACAAACAACCATCAACCCTGATTTGAATTTCTAAGTCAGGAGTCGATTCGCTTTGTACCCATCTTGCTTGCAACTTACTATCATCTTTTTGAGCTTCAGAGATTTGTTGCAAAAACATTGGTCTAGCTTTTAACTCGACTATGATTGAACCATCATCAGACAACAATAATAGGGTATTCATTGCTCGAAGAGTATACAAGGATTTTCTGCTCAAAGCATCTGCCACTATATTGGCTTTTCACGGATGGTAATCAATAAGAATATCATAATCTTTCAATAACTCAAGCCATTTGCGTTGTCTCAAATTCAAATCTTTCTGTGACATTAAGTATTTCAGACTTTTATGATCAATGAATATGTGACATTTTTTTCCAAACAAGTAATTTCGCCAGATTTTCAATGTAAACACTATGGCTACCAATTCAAGATCAAGTGTCGGGTAGTTCTTTTCATGTGGCTTTAGCTGTCGTGAAGCATAGGCTACTACCTTACCATCTTACATCAAAACAAAGCCTAAACCATTCAATGACGCATCACTGTAAACTGCAAATTCCTTACCCGATTCTGGCTGAACTAGTACTAGAGCTTCTGTCAATAAAGCTTTTAATTTGTCAAAGCTCTACCAACATTTCTCAGTCCATTCAAAATTCAAATCTTTCTATAACAAACGAGTCATCAGAGAACCTATCATTGAAAACTTCTTACAAATCTCCAATAATAACAAGCTAGTCCCAAAAAATTTTAGACTTCAGACACATTCTTCGGTGGCTTTTAATTAACAATGGCCGAAAATTTATTCAGGTCTACTTTGACACCTTCAACAGTAATGATATGCCCAAGGAAACTAACTTCCCATAGCCAAAACTCATAGTTACTGAATTTGACGTACAATTTTTTCTCTCGTAGAGTTTGCAACACTATTCTTAAGTGAGCATGTTCATTTTCATCTCGGGAGTAAACCAAAATATCATCTATAAATACCACCACAAACTTGTCTAAATACGGGTTGAAAATTCTGTTCATCAATTCCATAAACACTGTAGGTGCATTTGTCAAGCCGAATAGCATTACAAGAAACTCATAGTGTTCATACCTAGTCTTAAAAGTTGTCTTTGATATATCTGATTCTTTTACCCGTAGTTGATAGTAACTAGAACGGAGATCAATCTTCGAAAATACAGTGGCATATTTTAACTGGTCAAAAAAATCATCAATACGAGGCAATGGGTACTTGTTCTTTATTGTAACTTTGTTGAGCTATCTATAATCAATGCACAGCCTAAACGATCCATCCTTCTTATTTACTAATAGAACCGATGGACCCCAAGGTGAGAAACTAGGTCGAACAAAACCTCTGTCAATCAACTCTTGCAACTGTACTTTCAGCTCTTTCAATTCTGTAGGAGCCATTCTGTAAGATGCTATGGATATCAGTGTTGTTCCCGGAACAAGATATATAGAAAATTCCACTTTTCTATCTAGCAGTAAACCAGGTAATTCTTCTGGGATTACATCGGGAAATTCACATACAACCGGCATTGACTGAATCTTTGACTTAAATACTTTGTTATCCATCACATACGCAAAGTAAGCATCATACCTCTTTCGAACATATCTATGTGCTGACATTGCTGAAATCACATTAGGTAATCCATCCAGTTTATCAGATTCAACATGAAGTAATTCATCGTTCTCACATTTCAATACAATATATATCTATATACAGTTTACTGCTGCATCATATCGGGTCAACCAATCCATTCCCAAGATCACATCGAATTCATCAATGGAAATAACATCAAGTCAGCCAAAAAGCAATAACCTTTTACCATCAATGGACAGTTCTTACAAACTTTATCCATCATAACACATTAGCCCAGGGGGTTTGAAACTTTAACCACAAATTCAGTGAATTCAACAGATAAATTTTTAACAGACACTAGGTTCGTACATATATATGAATATGTAGAACCAGAATCAATCAAAGTAGTTATATAAGTACCAAGTAGAGAAAATACACCAGTAATGACGTTTGGTGCAGAAGCACCTTCTCTAGCACGAATAGCATATGTCCTTACAGGTGCTCGTGCCTCTGATCTAACTGTTGTATCCTTAGTAGTACCTTGACTACCACCAACATTACTAGGATGGTGGGGGGTCTGCCCCTTGAGATAGGATTACTCAGTTTTGGAGTTGGTTCTATCTCATTTTCAACTCTTTCTGGACAATCCCTGAGAAAATGGTCAAGTGAACCACATCTTGAACAAGCTCTACTTCTAAACTGAAATTCCCCATGACGGAATTTGTTACAATATTTACATTTTGGTTTGGGATTACCAACACTACCCACACTGGTCACAGATGGAGATGAAGACCTTGGGTTAGAATGTTGAGAGCCTCGCTCTCTCCTACAATATCTCGTAGAGGTGGTCACACGATCATAATACTTCCTTAATTTCTTAGAAGCAAATGATTGTGAGTTACTAATACTTCGTTTTCCAAAAATCCAAGCTTCTCTTTCGGCTTGTTTATTTTCTTTACTCAATTCCTCAGCTTTGCATGCAAGGTTGGCTAACGCCGCAAATTCTTTTATTTCGAGAATCCCAATCAATAACTTGATATCTTCATTCAAGCCCTCTTCAAAGCGTTTACACATTTCAACCTTGGTTAGAACCCATTCTCTAGCATACTTACTCAGTCGAACAAATTCTCGTTCATATTCGGATATGGTCATATTTCCTTGTTTAAGCTCTAGAAATTCTTTCATTTTATGATCCATAAATCTCTGACTCATATACTTCTTTTTGAATTCAACTTGGAAAAATTCCCATGTGACATTCTCCCTCGGTACTACTGAAGTTTTGGTATTCAACCAATGATAAGTTGTATCTTTTTGTAGGGATACTGCATATTTTAGACATTCGGTAGGTGTGCAGGATGGTTCATCAAAAACCCTTAGCTAAAACTCGGCCCTTTCCGGATCATCATATGCGGTAGCTCTAAATTCTTACGCCCCATATTTGCATATTTTATCTATCGGAGGCTTACCAATTCTAATAGGTTCGGCACCCTATGGTACCTCGGGAATCGGTTGGAGAGCAGGTGAAGGAGGTCGTTGTACAGCAGGGTTTGTTCTCAAGTACTGGGTAAACCATTCATTCATCATTTGAAAGAATGATTGATTTGCCTTCTCACTTCGGCTCGTAGACACGGGCCTTTCACTACCAGATGTAGACGCAACTCTTTAAACTGAAGCTAAAGCATTGCTCTCAGCTTCCTCAAATTCAGCTCTAGCTCTATTGGATGACATTACTATATGAAAAACAAATTTAAAACGATCAGGAGTCATCAGACTATCACAATTTATATAATGGCATGTATAGCTAAACTCGCATTCGCTACGTCAAATCCAAGAATCGACTAAACCGTAGCTCTAATACCACTAAGTGTAACACCCCTAACCCATATTTAATTGTCGAAAAAGGGTTTCAAAGCATTACTAAAATATTCAGAACATTTTACGATAATTCTTATAATTTACTATTTATTTACCAAGAACATTTTGTCCCTAGACCCGGAAAATGGAACTTGTGCAAATTACTTTCTATTCCAAGCCTAACCAAAGCCCCATTCCAAAATTTTCAGCACATGTATTCATTAAATTTCAGAATTTTTCATCAAATTTTACAACTTTTCATTTTAGTCCCTAAATCATGTTTACATCAAAAAACACCTTGTAAAAGTTGTTTATCTATATATAATCTTTCATTTTCTACCATGAATTTCTAATTTCTAGTATAATGCATCCATGACCCATTTTCATACCTTGATATCTTTTCAAATTAATCCCTCAAATAGAGAGATTAAGCTATCTCAGTTTCAAAAATACCAAAATTACTAAAAACGGGACATGAGAACTTACCCAATTAAGCCCTGAAAGATTCCCCTCTCTCTCCTAAGGTTTCCATAAAATTTTAGGTTGAAGATGATAATAATAAGATGATATATTTCTTTTCATCTTTTAATTAATTAAGTATTTTGGTATTTCCAATTTAGTCCTTGCCCTTTTTCTACAATTTCATGGATGAGTCACCAAGAAAAATCCACATACTTTTCTTAATGATATAATTACCATATAAGGACCTTAAATTTTGAATTCCATAGCTATTTGATACCTATAGCTACTAGAATCCAACTTTCATATTTTATGCGATTTAGTCATTCTCGTAATTAAACAATTAATCGATAAAATTTTCGTTTCAAAACTTTCACTTGACATGTCTATCATAATACGAGCCATATAATGAAATAAAAATAAATTATATTTTTTGTTCGGGTTTGTGGTCCCGAAACCACTGTTTCGATTTCACTAAAAAATGGGCTGTTATAGATTATACTTGTGAAAATAGGAATTAATTTCCTATGGACAAAGTATGGAGATGTGAGTTACCATCAAAAAGCTTTAAAGTGTAATCTAGATCTATTTTTTAAAAATTCGAGAAGAATCAATGGTCATAAATCTAGCAAGAGTGCGACAAGTAAGTAGCTTGATATTATAATAAAAAAGTTAAATACAAGCAATTCCAATTCGGAGATTTTGTGATGCACAACACTGAAAATAATCCAACTACTAAAAGAAATAAGTTATTTCCTAATTAGGAAGGCTCATACCTAATGTCACATGCACTAAGGCATGAAGCCTAAAGTTAACTACTCTAACAGGCAAACATACAGGAAATACTTGGGATGGAAACCATTTGAAAAAAAATTACTATATGTAAGTATTTATAAATAAAAAAGAACCACCGTTTTTCTAATATTTATATTTTTAATTTCATCGTCGACATTATTCACATTTTCGTTGTTTTTGTTATATTTTATGTGTTTTTAGGCATTTAAAATTCAATAAGTTTTGTATGGCTTTTTTTGTAGGTTAAATTGAGCTTGAAATACAAAATCAAGCACAAAAGAAGGCAAAACAAAGAAAAATGGATCTAAGCATAAGGACATTGACACTGCGGTGCCTAGGCCAGTGAGTTGGCTAAGTTTTTGCATGGTTTTTTCTCTTTTCAATCCTTGGACACCAAGTACTAGTTGCAACCCTAAAAGAGCCATGCAAACACCTATAAATAGCTTACTTTAGGTTAGGTTAAGTATGCTAATGGTGGAGATATTCTAGGTTTCTAATAGTTTACTTTATTTTTTTTGTTTTGAAGTCACTTAGACTTTTAATTCTTTTTCATTTTCGAGAGTGATTGTGCTAAAGATTTGTTTGTAGATTCAATCAACTCTTAGATCAAATTATTGAAAAGTATTATGCTTCAATCAAATAACATTTCTTTTCTCTTTTCTTTTGATTATGTTCTTATTTATATTTGGTTGTTTATTTGAATTTCAATATAAACTATTTTTTATAAGTGGTGAAGATATTGTAGGTTAATGGATTAATAATTGAAATAGGTAAAAGATCAATTCAGTTTGTGACTAGCTTAATTATTCAATTTGCTATTCATAATTAACCTAGGTAACATATAAGATATAAGCCAACTTAGGTAGTGAGGGATTGATCATAATAACAGTCAATAGTTTAGTTAATTCCTATAAGCTATAAACCAAGTTAGGAATTCTCAAATGCCTGTAAGCTATACAATAACTTAGGATACCTACACTTTGTTGGGAAAATCCGGTTAAGAAAATGGTTTACAGTTACTGCACAAGATTAAAATTTTCAAAATCAAACTGGTTTGTGATATTTATAGAAATAAACTTTTACGAAAAAGTACTTGTGCTTTGTGTGAGACGGATTTGAGTCTATCCTGGCTTTCAACGAAGCGGTCTTCTCTATTATCCTCATACATCGAATTGCTCTCACCTTAGGCTCGAGCAACACGAACCAAACACAGAAAAGAAACAATGCAACTACTTTCAGTAAGAAAGTAATTTCTCTCAATAGAAACTAGTAAAGATCGTAATTCTAAAAAAAATAGAATTTATTATTTGTTAATAAATTATCACTATTTTCTAACAGAATAACGATAACTAAATAATTAAGAAGTTTGTGTTTTAGGTCATCCAGTGTCATCTATTTATAGGGAGAGATAGTAAAATCCTAGTTGAACAATTCCTTTACAAATAATATTTTTTTAATAGATGACACAATCCTACACCATCAGGTTGCCACCCCCTCTCTTGGTAATGAGGGGAATTTGGGTCTCTCATGTATTGAGTCCAATTATATGTGTTTCCAAGACTTTTGACTCATCACTTTATAATTTAATCCAACCTAACAATTATTTTCTATTTTCCAAAATAAATATTATTTAATTTAATTAATTAATTAAAATATTTTTCCAATTCTAATTCGCCAAAGTCATGACAACTTTACTTAAAAGAATTTATGAGGAAATATATTTAATTTTCTTATTTAACTAATTCATAATGACTAATTAATTTAATTTCATTTTCAAACATCAATTACTTAATTATAATTAATTAAATAATAATTCAAAAACCTTAAATTAATTCTTAAGTCATTTCTGTACTTAGCTAGAAAATAATTTCATTTGTGAATGCAACTCATTTCCCTTACTTCATCATTTTCATTTTTTTCTCTCCATTTGGTTCTAAATGGAATTCATTTATGGTTTCCACGAGATAGTGGAGGGACTAGTTGGACATATATAATTAGGGCTCAAATTATATATAATTAAGTTCTAACTTTTCGCCTATTGATTTTAAATTTATTTAGTCACGAAGTCATTCCACTATAATTGTAACGCCCCAAAATTTCAATTTCTGCTTTTGTGAAAATGTGACACAAATATGTAATTGCTTCAGTGGTTAAGTGTTCTGGGTATGTGTGAGAGGTCCTAAGTTCAACCCTTAACTTTGGAAAATTTTGGTATTTTTCTGAATAAAGCCTTAACCTTACAAAAAGGGTTTAAGTTTAATTGTTGGTAAGCTTATAACAGAATAGGCCTGTTGTTCTGGTGGTTAAGTTGAGTGTTAGATTGCTGAAGGTCTTGTGTTCGAACCCTGTGCGAGCATGAGAGTTTATTTTTGCTCGTTTGACCGAAAGAGTTTCGGTCAAACATGAATTCTGAGTAGTGGGAGAAATTTGAGGGATTTGGGGATATTTTATTTTTATTTTTCTCAAATCTTCTCTCACTGCCAAAATTTCCCAAACTTTTTCATCCATTTTTTGACGTTTTGTTTCCCCTTCATCTCTGTCAAATTTTTGCTTCTTCCCTTCTTTCGATCTTTTTCAAATTCGCCTTGTTCTTAGGCAATCATTTGACTGTGTTCGTCGGGTAAGTTTTACGTTGCTTCAATCTTATTGTTTCATGGTTAATATTCTAAAAGGGGCTTTCTTTATGATTACTCTTGGCTAGGGGAAGGTCAATGAGCAATTGTTACTCTTTTCGCGATTTAATCTGGCTAGGGGAAGGTCAATGAGCAATTGTTACTCTTTTCGCGATTTAATCTTTAAGTGTCTTAGTTGGTTGGTGGTAAGTTTTCGTACGCATTGGTTAGTGTTTTAAAGGTCGAGTATATGGATTAATTTCAAATTGAGTTTCATAATTATGGATTGAATTGGGGCTTTTTAATGCTATGTCGTAGGTTAAGCGGTCGTGTGAGTGTTTGAGCATCAATCAAAAAAAGGTGTATACCCAAAAACGCAGAAAACAAAGTTTCAGCTAAAGTCGAAAACCTCACTATCGATGCCACACGAGTATATGGTTGCCCGTATGGTAGGCCATGTACCATGACATGGGTGTGTGATCGATGAGGCTAGGTCGAGCACACAAGACACGACCGTGTGATGGCCAAGTAGGCGTGTGCGACACACGGGTGTGTGGAAATTTTGGCCAAGCCACGTGATCCACACGGGCCAAGATCAATCTGGGCATGTAGACCACACAGGCAAGCCACATGGGCGTGTGAACTCATTTATCTGAAACGATTCCTAGGGTTGCACAGGTCGCTCAAGTCAACTATGAACCTACTGTAGGGTCGGTAAGCTTTATCTAGTCCTCTAAATATATTATCTGAGTGTATGTGATGCATGGTAAATTATGCATGATTACTAATATATATCTTTACGTATGACTGATGGTTGCATAACAGCATGACATATTGTATGTTTTCATTGTATTGGGTGGGGATGATGATATATGTAGGAAGTGTATTGAAAGGCTTTAAGCCTATTATCTGGAAACTCAGCTGCGATACTGATTACGTGCTGCATTCGGTACTACTTGGAATGTAAGGATAGGTGGGTGTTTTAAACCCCACATGGAGTGTAGGGATGGACGGAGATGATGTGTAGAGGCTGGTGGGTAGGACTCTGTTACTGATTACTGTTTGCATTATTGATATTGTGATGGGCTAATGCCCTAACACATATCTGATACTGGACTAAAATGGGCTAAGACCCAAACTACTATTGAAACTGTAATGGACTTAGGCCTCAGACTGCATTTGACTATTTACAGCTAATTGACTGTATGCATGTTTTCTGTGGGGATTACGCACTGAGTTTACATAAACTTACCCCTTCTGTTTAATGTGTACAGGTAATCCCCAGACATGACGGTTCGGTGCGGCGGAGGACTCAGTGATGACCACGACTTTATTGAATGGTTTTTATCCTTTTAATGGTTTTAAATTCCTATTTGTTTTCTGGGTATTTTTATGTATTTTGGGACATTTTGGATTGTTTATCATTGTTTGAGATTTTAAATGTTTTCACGAACTGTTGAACTGTATCGAAACTCGATTTTATTAAACGTGACATTTTCCTAAAAGCAAACGGTCTTCTTTAGACATCACAATTTTGAAAGCTTCCGCTATAAAATAGGTTTTGAATGAATTAAATTAACGAGAAAACAATTTTGAATTTGACGAGAGATAAATAGAAGATATTAAACAAAAATGATTTTGACTTGGTAATTTGACTTTAAAATTCCATTCCATGTGACGCCACCAGATTCAGCCATAACGTCTAGGCCGGGTTTGGGGTGTTACATGTAGTGGTATCAGAGCCAGGTTACAAAACTCGACTGTGGATTTGGGTTTTAAACCTTGGTTTTTAAGAACTGATTTTCAAATATTTGAAATGTTTTGTCTAAGAATGTGGTATACCGAGTCTCCGGCGCCGATCCTGTAAGTATTCTGAAACTGTGATCAGTTTGAATTGAAAATATTATAGAAAGTATATTCAAAAACTAATGTAGGTAGTATACTATGAAAACACTCTAGATAGTGTCTACTGAGACTGTAGTAAACTGAGACTGGAGCAAAACTGATAAAGACTGCGGTTTGCGAAAATCACTCTAAATTACTGAAACTGGTTACATAAAACATCTGTTAATAAATAATAAAACTGTAACTGGTTCAAAAAATTTGTAATACAGATAAATCTGACTAAACATGAGCGCACGAGGTATCCGCAGACGAGGTAGTAGAGGTCGAGGTAGAGGCCATAGAGGGGCTCAAACTGAGTCCTCTACACTGGGCAGTATGCCAAATCTGGACACGAGTGAGATGCCAGTGTCGTCTGCTGCTTAGTCTAGATTTCAAGATCGCTTGGCTAGGGACAACGCATGTCTCAGGCTATACTAAGCATATTGGAGAGGGTCACTGCGCCTAATACTGGATTTGAGGGCTGTGGGTCAGTTACGGAATGACTCTGGTCCAATAGAGCTGAATCTTTTAGGGGTGTCACTAGAGTCGCCTCTAATGTGGCCGATTATTAGATTGAGTCCACAGAGCGGATTATAGATGATTTGGACTACATCTCTAAGCAGAAATTGAAGGGCGTAGTCTCTCTGTTGCGTGATAAAGCTTATTAGTGGTGGTTAACTGTTAAGGAGGGCACTCAGCCCGAACGTCTGACCTGGGAATTCTTTTCGACTGCCTTCCAGGTGAAATATGTGGGAGCCAGTTATGTGGACACTCGTAGGAGGGAGTTTATGAATCTTACTCAGGGGGATCGACTAATGGTCGAGTATGAGGCTAAGTTCCTAAGATTAAGCTGCTATGCACGAGGTATGGTGGCATCAGAGTATGAGAGGTGTGTCCACTTTGAGGATGACCTCAGAGATAATTTGAGAGTTCTGATTGCTTCGCAGAAGGAGCGAGATTTTTCTGTTCTTGTCGAGAAGGAGAAGATAACTGAGGATGTTAAGTGAGCTGAGCGCCAAAACAGAGATAGAGAGGGGTAAGAACAAGAGGGATTCGGAGCCCTCGAGTTCTGTACAGAGGCCTAAGAAAAAGGCCAGATCTAATGGGCCAGTTAGAGTTGGGCCCCCTGTTACTACTACGAGGCTGCAGCCATGTGTCGGTTGTGGTAGAAGCCATTAGAGTGAGTGTTGAAGGAGGACTAGGGCATGTTTAAGGTGTGGATCATTGGATTATCACATTAGGGAGTGTCCGTTAAGGGTCAACCAGATGTAAGCTCAAGGTCTTGGTCTTGCCACACCATTGTATACAAAGAACCACTAAAAGGCCATGGTTAGGCTAGGGGTGGTAATGGTATGGGTCGTGGATAGAGAGCACAGGACAGAGGTGCTGGACAGACTGAGGAGAGACAGCCAACTTTAGTTTATGCTGCACGTCACCGAAAGGATAGAAATGTTCTAGACGTCATTACGGGTACGTTTCTAATTCTTGATGTACTATATCTTGCACTGATAGACATAGGGTCTACTCACTTATACATAGCTAGCAACATATCTGAAAACTTGGGGATTTCAGTTGAGAGCACTATGAGTGAGATTACTGCGCTGATTCCATTGGGACAGTCTATAAGGGTTAATAAGCTATTCAGAGATGTATCGTTAAAGTTTCAAGGGGCAATCTTCTTAGTTGACTTAATGGAGCTTCCGTTTGGGAAGTTCAACCTGATTTTGGGTATGGACTGGTTGGTCAGGCACCGTGTCAGTCTGGACTGTGCAACTAAGAGGGTCATTTTGAGAACTGAGGAGGATAATGAGGTAGTCATGTTTGGAGAACATAGGGATTATTTGGCTAATGTGGTCTCTGCACTGGTGGCTGAGAAACTAATTTGCAATGGATGTGAGGCATACTTGGCCTACATAAGTGTTTTTGCTTCTGGGAACTCTACTATAAAGGATATCTGTACTGTAAGGGATTTTTCAGACGTCTTTCCTGAAAAGCTACCGGGTTTACCTCCGAATCGAGAAGTAGAGTTTGGGATTAAGCTTTTCCCTAGTACAACTCCGGTATCTATTTCTCCCTATTAAATGGCACCGAAGGAGCTTACAGAGCTTAAGGCTCAGATTCAGGAATTGTTGGATCGTGGGTTCAACCGCCCTAGTGCGTCTCCGTGGGGAGCGCCTTGTATTGTTTGTTAAGAAGAAAGATGGATCCATGAGGATGTGTATTGACTATCGGCAACTGAATAAGCTAACCATCAAGAGCAAGTATCCATTACCGAGGAACAATAACCTGCTTGACCAGTTTCGAGGAGCTTCGGTATTCTCCAAGATTAATCTCCTGTATAAGTAGCATCAGTTGAGGGTTAAGGAGGCTGATGTACATAAGACGGTGTTTAGGACTCGTTATGGTCACTATGAGTTCCTAGTGATGCCATTTGACTGACTAATGCACCAGCGGCTTTCATAGATCTGATAAACTCAGTATTTCAGCCCTATCTGGACCGGTTTGTGGTGGTGTTCATCGATGACATATTGGTTTATTCGAGGACTGAGGATGAGCATGACGAGCACCTTAGGATTGTTCTTCAGATTTTGAGTGAAAAGCAGCTCTATGCTAAGTTCAGCAATTGCGAGTTCTAGTTACATAAAGTAACTTTTCTAAGTCTTGTGGTTTCTGCTGAGGGGATTCAAATGGATCCTCAAAAGATTGAGGCTATATTGGATTGGCAGTAGCCTAAGAATGTGTCTAAGATCTACAGCTTTCTAGGGTTGGAGGGTTATTATCGGCGGTTTGTAGAGCTTCTCGCAGCATCCTTAACTAAGCTACTACGTAAGGGTGTTCTGTTTGTCTGAACTGATGCGCAGTAAGAGAGCTTCGAGAAGCTCAAGACTGTACTGACTGAGGCTCCTATTTTGATACAGCCTGAACCTGAAAAGGAGTTCATAGTTTATAGTGATGCATCACATTTCGGTTTGGGATGTATGTTGAAACAGGATGGTAAGGTTGTGGCATATGCATCTTGTCCACTCAAGACACATGAGGCAAACTATTCAACTAATGATTTGGAATTGGTCGCCTTAGTCTTTGCTCTGAAAATCTGTAGGCACTATCTGTATGGTGAGAAGTGTGTCATCTATACTGATCACAAGAGCCTCAAGTACCTCCTTACCCAGAAGAAGCTGAATCTTAGGTAACATAAATGGGTTGAGCTGCTTAAGGATTACGACTGTACCATTGAGTACCATCCTGGCAAAGCCAATGTGGTGGCTGATGTATTGAATTACAGGGCTATGACAGATCTGAGAGTGATGCTCGCTCAACTTAGCTTGTTCGACGATGGGAATTTGTTAGCTGAGCTACAAGTAAAATTGACTTGGATCGAGTAAATTAGGGTTAAGTAGTTGGAGGATGAATCTTTGGGTCTTCGATTCCATCAGGTTAAGAGTGGCAACATTACAGACTTTGAGCTAAATAGTGATGGGGTAAGCAGCTGAATAGTGATGGGGTACTCTGTTTCCGTGGTTGGATTTGTATACCGAATGATACTGATCTGAGGTAGTCTATTTTGAGAAAGGCGTATAGTAGCCCTTATGCTATGCATCTGGTGGAAATAAGATGTAGCGAGATCTTCAAGAGTTGTATTGGTGGTCAGGATTGAAGCAAGATGTCTGACATGTCAGCAGGTTAAGGCTGAGCATCAGTTACCTTCGGGTTTACTACGACCAGTTAAAATTCCGTTATGGAAATGGGAGCGAGTAATGATAGATTTCGTTAGTTGGTTGCCTTTAAGACCTACTAAGAAGGATTTAGTGTGGACCATCGTTGATCGATTGACCAAGTCTACGCACTTCATACCTGTTAGGACAGATTATTCTCTACAGAAGCTGGCAAAACTTTATATTTCTGAGATAGTGGGACTGCATGGGGTACCGGTTTCAATATCTCTGATAGGGATCCTCGCTTTACGTGTCGATTTTGGAAAAAGCTACATGAGGCTCTGGGTTTAAGGTTGGACTTCAGTACTGCGTTCTATCCTCAGACCAATGGTCAATCAGAGAGGGTGATTCAGATACTAGAGGGTAAGTTGAGGAGCTATGTTATCGATTTTCAAAGCAGTTGGGAGGAGTATCTGCCGTTAGCGGAGTTTGCTTACAATAACAGTTTCTAGTCTAGCATTCAGATGGCACCTTGTGAGGCTCTGTATGGTCATAAGTGTCGCACTCCCTTGTGTTGGACTCAGTTGGGTGAATGATGTGTTCTGGGTCCTGAGTTGGTTTCTGAGACTTAGGATAAGGTTAGATTGATTCGGGATCGACTGAAAGCGGCACCGGATAGATGAAAATCCTATACTGATCTGAAGAGGCGTGAGATTGAGTATTTTGTGGGGGACTTGGTCTTTCTTAAGGTCTTTCCATGGAAGAAGATTCTAAGGTTCGGTCGTAAGGGCAAGCTGAGCCCTAGGTTAATTAGACCATACTAGATTCTAAAGCGAGTGGGACCAATCGCTTATCAGTTGGAGTTACCTCCAGAGCTAGACCATATTCATGATGTGTTCCACGTCTCGATGTTAAGAAGTTACCGCTCTGATCTTACTCATACTGTCCTTGTTGAGGAGATTGAGGTTAGGCCAAATTTGCCCTTCGAGGAGGAGCTGGTTCAGATTTTGGATCATGATGTAAAAATTCTTCGAAAGAAGACTATCCCATTAGTAAAGATGCTGTGATGGAATCATAGCACTAAGGAGGCCACGTGGGAGCCTAAGGATGCGATGCGTCAGCAGCATCCTCATCTATTCTGACCAGGTAAATTTTGAGGCCAAAATTTCTTTTAGGGGGTAGAGTTGTAACACCTCAAAATTTCAATTTCTACTTTTGTGAAAATGTGACACAAATGTTTGCTTCAGTAGTTAAGTGTTTTGGGTATGTGTGAGAGGCCTCAAGTTCAAGCCTTAACTTTGGAAAACTTTGGTATTTTTCTGAATAAAGCCTTAACCTTACTAAAAGGGTTTAAGTTTAGCTGTTGGTAAGCTTATAGTAGAATGGGCCTGCTAGTTTGGTGGTTAAGTTGAGTGTTAGATTGTTGAAAGTCTTGTGTTCGAATCCCTACACGAGCATGGGAGTTTATTTTTGCTCGTTTGACCAAGAGTGTTTCGATCAAACAGGAATTCTGAGTAGTGGGTCTAGTGGGAGAAATTTGAGGGATTTGGGGATATTTTATTTTTATTTTTATTTTTCTCAAATTTTCTCTCTCTTCCGAACCTTTCCAAACTTTTCTAACGTTTTCCCCAAAATTCATCCATTTTTCGATGTTTTGTTTCCCCTTCTTCTCTACCGAATTTCTGCTTCTTCCTCTTCTTTTGATCTTTTTCAAATTCACCTTGTTCATGGGAAATTATTTAACTGTGTTCGACGGGTAAGTTTTGTGTTACTTCAATCTTATTGTTTTGTGGTTAATACTGCTTAAGTGTTGTAACCGGTACTAATTGGTGTGTAGGGATGGGTGGGTCGATTTTATCTCCACATGGTGTGCAGGGTTGGTACGGAGATGGTGTGTAAAGGATGGATTAGGTAGGACTCTTTGTTTGCATACTGTACTAAAATGTTAAACTGGCTTAGGCCTAGGCTGCTACTGTTACTGGAACGGGCCCTGGCCCAGACCGCTACTATTACTGAAATAGGCTAAGGCCGAACTGATACTGCATGGGCTTAGGCCCAGATTGTGTTTACTCTGGCTGTATGCTTTTATGGGATTTCTCACACTGAGTTTCGTAACTCACCCATCTGTTAACTGTGCAGGAAACCCCCAGACTTAAATGGATCGAGGCGATGGAGGACTCAAAGGTAGCCACTCGACAAAGTTTCTTTTAATATTATAATTAAGATTTTATTTTGGGTTTTCATTTTGTAATAAGGCCTCTTTAATTTTATTTTTATTTTAATTCAGGGATTTAATTACTTAAATTTTAATCTGGTAGTAATAGGTCTCAGATTTTTAAGAAGTTATAAACAAATGTTTTTCTGAAAACACCTCGTGTACGTAACACATTTTGAATGCTTCCGCAACAAACACTGTTTTAAAATTTAATAACAAACTAAGATAATTAATGTTTTGCTAAGATAACTTGAGTTTTCATGATGAACCAGACACTCTAAACTTTTCTTAAGATCCTAAAGGAGTTTTATGAAGAACAAATTTTCACGCAATTGATGTTTTGGAAAAACACTCCAATATGACATCGCAGATTCGACCATAACGTCTAGACCGGATTTCGGGTGTTACATTTAGAGGTATCAGTGCCAAGTTACAAAACTCAGCTGTGGGTTTGGGTTTTTCAAAAACGTATAAATTTCAACAACATTGTTTTGAACTGGTTAAAAAAATGATTATTTGAAAATGTTTTACTGAAGGAGTGGTACACTGAGTCTCCACGTCGATCCTATAAGTTTTCTGATTGTTTATTTCTGAAAGGATAATATTGAAATGTTATTACTGAGACTACTTTAGGTAGTATAATTGTACTGAAATTCTTTAGTTAGAGTAAAACTATGAACCATAGTAGGAATACGAACTGCAAAAACAAAACTCTGAGATAATATTATTCATAAGATATCGGTAAAAAACACTGGAACAATAAACTGACTGGCATAAAACTTTTAATACAGATAAAAATGCAATTGGATAATAAGCACTAGAGGTACTTGTGGTAGAGGTCGTGGGGGTGCATGAGTTGGGTTTTCGTCTTCTGGACACCAGCCTAATGAGGAAGTTAGAGAGGCACCAGGTTCACCTATGGCTGAGACAGGGTCTCCAAATCGAGTAGCTGGGGATGACGCACTGTCCCAAGCAATGTCGAGGATTTTGGAAAGGGTCGTTGGGCCTGGTACTGGTACTGGTAATGTAGGCCATGGGTCGGTTACAGAACGACTCAGGTCTAATGGGACGGAGATATTTAGGGGTATTGCTGGAGTTGCCCCTAATGTGGCAGAATATTGGATTGAGGCGACAGAAAGGATCATGGATGACTTTGGCTGCACCTCTGATCAGAAGCTAAAAGGTGCAGTATCACTGCTGAGAGACAAGGCATACCAGTGGTGGCTTACTGTCAAAGAGGGCACTTAAGCCGATCAGTTGACTTGGGAGTTTTTAAAGACTACTTTCCAGGCTAAGTATATGGGTGTCAGCTATGTGGATGCCCGTAGGAGGGAATTCCTGAATTTAACTCAAGGAGAAAGGACAGTGGCTGAATATGAGGCTGAATTTTTGCGACTGAGCTACTATGCACGTGGGATGGATGCAACAGAATATGAGCGGTGTGTTCATTTTGAGTATGGCCTCAGGGATTGTCTAAGGGCTCTAATAGCTCCTCAGAGAGAGTGGGATTTCACAGCACTAGTGGACAAGAAAAAAATCGCCAAGGAGGTGATGCATGCTGAGCGTCAGAACAGAAAAAAAGGCAGAGGTAAGAGGGACACTAAGCCCTCAAATTCTTTTCAGAGGCTTAAGAAAAAGCCCAGAGCTGATGGGCCAATTAGAGTCAGGGTTCCTATTGCTGCTACTACTGGACCGCAGTTTTGTGCTAATTGTGGAAAATGCCATTAGGGCGAATGTTGGAAAATGATGGCCGCATATATTAGATGCGGATCATTGAAGCACCGCGCCAAGGATTGTCCTTGGAGGCCCGAGTAGATGCAAGCTACTGGTTTTGGTAATGTTCAGCGGGTTAGTCAGCAGCCACCGAGAGACCGTGGTCAAGCTAGGGGTAGAAATGGTATAGGTCATGGTCGTGGAGCACCGGGCAAAGGTGCTGGTCATACTGTGGCAAGGCAGTTGGTGCCGATTTATGTTGCACCTCGCCGAGAGGACAAGAATGCTCCAGATATTATTACGGGTACGTTCTTTATCCATAATATACCTTATATTGTATTGATTGATCTAGGGTCTACTCATTTATACATAGCATACTCTGTGTCTAAGATATTGGGTTTTATGGCTAAAAGCACTATGAGTGAGATTACTGTTCTAAGCCCGCTGGGGCAATTCATTCATATTAATAAGATGTTTAGAGATGTTCCTTTGGAGATGCAAGCAGTTATCTTTTTGGTTGATCTTATGGAGCTACCTTTCGGATAAGTTGACCTAATACTGGGCATGGATTGGTTAGTTAAACATTAGGTAAGCTTGGATTGTGCCACTAAACAGGTTGTACTGAGAACTGAGGCAGATGACAAGATAGTGGTAATTAGGAAACGACGGAACTATTTGAGTAATGTAATTTCAGTATTTAGGGTTGAGAAATTGGTTTGCAAGGGTTGTAAGGCGTTCTTGGCCTACATCGATGTTTCAGATCCTGGGGACTCTTCGGTAAAGGATATCAGAACTGTTAAGGATTTTTCGAACATATTTCCAGAAAAGTTACCGAGGTTACCTCTAGAACATGAGGTGGAGTTTGGGATTGAGCTCTAGAACAAGTACCCTCTGCCAAGGATTGATGATCTATTCGACCAACTGCAAGGAGCATCAGTTTTCTAAGATTGAATTCTGATCGGGGTACCACAAGCTAAGGGTCAAGGAGACTGATGTCTACAAGACAGCATTTAGGACTCAATACGATCATTACGAGTTCCTAGTGATACTGTTTGGATTGACGAATGCACCCGTAGCTTTTATAGATTTGATGAACCGAGTGTTCCAGCCCTATTTGGATCAGTTTGTGGTGGTGTTTAAAGATGACATTCTGGTGTATTCGAGGACTGAGGATGAGCATGATGCACATCTCCGAATTGTTCTGCGGATTTTGAGAGAGAAACAACTATACGCTAAATTCAAAAAATGTGAATTCTGGCTGCGAGAAGTAACTTTTCTGGGTCATGTGGTATCTGCTGAGGGGATTAGGGTTGATCATCAGAAAATTAAGGCTGTTTTAGATTGGAAGCAGCATAAGACTGCGTCAGAAATTTGTAGTTTTCTGGGACTGGCTGGGTACTACCGAAGATTTGTGGAGGGGTTCTCACTGATTTTCGCGCCCTTAATTAAGCTACTACGTAAGGACGTGCCCTTTAATTAGACTAATGCGTAGCAAGAGCGCTTTGAGAAGCTCAAGAAAGTTTTGAATGAGGCCCCTGTTTTGATTTAGCCGGAGTTTTGGAAAGAATTTACTATTTACAGTGATGCATCACACGTTGGTTTGGGTTGTGTGTTGATGCAAGAGGGTAAGGTGGTAGTTTATGCATCTCACCAGCTTAAGAGTCATGAGGCGAATTACCTAACGCGTGACTTGGAGTTGGTCATAGTCGTATTCACCTTGAAAATTTGGAGGCATTACTTGTACGGTGAGAAGTATATTATTTACACGAATCATAATAGCCGCAAGTATCTCTTCACTCAGAAGGAGTTAAACTTTAGGTAGTGTAGATGGATCGAGCTGCTTAAAGACTATGACTGTTCGATTGAATACCACCCTAGAAAGGCCAATGTGGTCGCTGACGCACTGAGTCGTAGGGCTATGGCTGATCTGAGAGTAATGTTTGCTCGTCTTAGCTTATTTGATGATGGTAGCTTGTTGGTTGAACTCTAAATTAAACCAGTGTCGATCGAACAGATTAAGAGTAAACAGTTGGAAGATGAATCATTGGGTCTTCTATTCCGTCAAATCGAGAATGATAATACTGTGGATTTTGGGTTGAATAGTGAAGGGGTACTCTGTTTCTGAGGTAAAATTTGTGTACTAAGGATACAGATTTGAGGCAGACTTTACTACTAGAGGCGCATAATAGCCCCTATACTATGTACCTAGGTGGAAATAAGATGTACAGAGATCTCCATGAGATATATTAGTGGCCGGGTCTTAAGCGTGAGATTACCGACTTTGTGGGGAAATGTCTGATTTGCCAACAAGTTAAAGCGGAACATCAGTTGCCTTCTCGGTTGCTTCAGCCAATTAAGATTCCGCTGTGGAAGTGGGAAAGGGTAACTATGGACTTTGTAAGTGGGCGACCCCTAACGCCTTATTTCATACCGGTTCACACAGATTATTCGTTGTAAAAACTGGCTAAGTTGTACGTATTCGAGATAGTGAGACTACATGGGGTACCAGTTTTCATAATATCTGACAAAGATCCCCGCTTCACATCTCGGTTCTGGAAAAAGTTACATGAAGCTCTAGGTACACGGTTGAACTTCAGTACTGTGTTCCATTATCAGACAGATGGTCAGTCAAAGAGGGTGATTCAGATACTGGAGGACATGTTAAGGAGTTGTGTAATTGACTTCTGAGGCAGTTGGAAAGATTATTTGCCACTAATAGAATTTGCTTACAACAATAGCTACCAGTCTAGCATACAGATGGCACGTTATGAAGCACTATATGGTCGTAGGTATCACACTCCGTCATGCTAGATTGAGTTGGGTGAGCAGCGTGTTCTGGGTCCTGAATTGATTTCTGATACTGAAGATAAAATTAGATTGATTCGAGATCGACTGAAAGTGACATCCGACAAGAAGAAGTCTTATGCAGATCTGAAGCGTAAGGAGATTGAGTATTCTGTGGGAGACTTGGTGTTTCTTAAGGTCTCACCATGGAAGAAGATACTAAGGTTTGGTCGGAAGGGCAAGTTAAGCCCTAGGTTCATTGGTCCTTACCTATACTAAAACGTGTGGGATTGGTTGCCTATCAACTTGAGTTACCCCCAGAGTTGGACCGGATTCATGATGTGTTCCACGTCTCTATCTTGAGGCACTATCAGTCTAATCCTACGCACATCGTCTAGACTGAGGAGGTTGAGGTTAGACCAGATCTGACTTTTGAGGGGGAGTCGGTTCAGATTTTAGACCGTGATGTGAAAGTTCTGAGGAAGAAGTCTATTCTATCGGTTGAAGTTCTTTGGCAGAACCACAATTCTAAGGAGGCTACGTGGGAATCCGAGGAGGCAATGTGACAACAATACCCTCACCTATTCTAACCAAGTAAATTTCAAGGAGGGTAGAATTGTAACACCCCAAATCCCAAAAACCCTGTAAAAATTATTTTTTTGTGTTGTGTGCATAAATGTATGCTTGTGTCCATGGTTGAATGTCCTAAGGAGTGTTGGAAAGGTCTTGAGCTCAAGTTTTGGCTTGTTCAAAATTTTGATTTTGGCTTGAATAAACCCTGTCTCTTGTCAGTAGGGCTCTTAAATAAAAAATGGTGAGAATATGTCATAAGAAGCCTGTTGGTCCAAGGGATAGTGGCGTGTTACTAATGGTAAAGGGACTTGAGTTTGAGTCTTTTTACGCGCAAGGGGTGTCTTTTAGCTGCTGTGCCATGTAAAAGGTTGTTTGTCAGTAGGATTCTGATGCTCTTGAACGGTTGAGAGTATTGAGCGGAGTGGGGAATGTGTAGCCAAATTCTAAGAGTGTTGTGGGGAGAAAAGTTAGGAATTTGGAAAAGATATGGATAATGCTTAGTTGGAGAGATTTGAGGAGTCAAGTGAGGAGTGTGTTTGTGTCGAATTTGAGACTCTCACTTTTGGCATTCGGCTTTTGAGCAAAAGCTGGGAGGTTGGTCATTGTTTCTTTTTGGCTCTTTTCTCCTTGGTGTGAATTTCAACATTTTTGGTCTTTCCTGGTTTGTTCTCTTTTAACGTTTTTGGTCACCAATTTCCCTTGTTCCTCTTCTCTCTAGTATCAAATTCTTTGGCCGAATATCCTTATTTCTTCCTCTCCCTCACTCCAACATTTCCCCTCTCTATCGGCGCTTTCTTCCTTCACACTTCCTCTTTTCTTCTCCCTTGACTAAATATAACATCTCTTCTCTTTGACTCTCGAGTTCATCAAAGTTTCTTCCTGTCCATCTGGCTATTGTGACCGAATACTCCATCCCTGTTGGTTGCAGTTTGGTGTTGTTCTTCAACAAGTCGGTAGGTACTCTTGCACTGCTAAAAGCCAAATACTTTTTCCCTTCTTTTCGATTCTTACCCTCCTTTTCCTAGGTGTGGTGTTCTTTTCTGTTTCTAAAGTTTCTTGGTGAGTGAAGGAATTGCTAGTGAATACTGAGCAGTTAAGCCTTTCCCCCTTTACTCGATCAAGGTAATTTTGTTTACAATTATTGTATTCAATTGGTGCATGACTTGTTTAGGAAGGTGTTGGTCAATTGCTTATTTCCTCTTATCCTTGGGTTGTATTTTCTATAAGCCATATTTTAGTCTCACATCATGTGTTTTTGTGTGGTCATCATTAATGGGTTTCGCTGTCAACGCAGTTATTCGGTTAGGGGAGTAAACCAGCCTTAATCAACGATTCCAGCAGGGCTAATCACTCTTATGATCAAGGCAAGTATTGGATCTTATTTTAAGTTGGGAATAAAGAAGGGTGATTAACCCTAGTATTAATCGACTAATGGATTATCATGACTAAATGTAGGTTTGGGGAACTCTTGGGCTAGATGCATGTTTCGCAATAGGTGTGTAATCACACTGTTATTAGCATGGATCGGCAAAAGGCGAAAATGTACGACTATTGACTCTACACGAGCGTACGCTAGCTCGTGTGGTGAGCTGAATGCACAAACGTAGACGTTTTTGAGCGATCTCATGGGCTAAGGCCGATTTTGGCCACGTTGGGCCAAAATGTGCGTGTAGGCCCCACAAGTTCCTGGGCCCAGACGTGTAAAACCATACGGATATGTAGAGATTGTTGGGTCAGGCTGTGTAGATTGCATGGGCTTATTGGGCCACACGAGCGTGTGGGCCCTCATGGGCCGTGCTATGGGCTTTGAGCCCATTTTTACTGTTTGACCATTAAGGTTGCACGGGTCACCGAGACGCCTGTGGACCTACTGTTGGGTAGGTAAATACACTTAGACCCTTTACTGATGAAATGACTGATATATCCTAATGCTATATTTGACTGTATTCGAGCATAACATTTTACTGTATACGCATTTATATTATGTTGCATTGCATGGGATGGGATATTTAATATTGGAGGAAGTGTACTGAAAGGCTATAAGCCTATTACTGGTAGCTCTGTTCCAAATACTGCTTAAATGTCGTAACCGGTACTATTTGCTGTGTAGGGATGGGTGGGTCGATTTTATCTCCACATGTTGTGTAGGGTTGGTACGAAGATGGTGTGTAGATGATGGATTGGATAGGACTCTTTGTTTGCATATTGTACTAAAATGTTAAACGGGCTTAGGCCCAGGTTGCTACTATTACTGGAACGAGCTCAAGACCAGACCGTTACTATTACTGAAATGAGCTAAGGCCTAACTGACACTTCATGGGCTTAGGCCCAGATTGTGTTTACTTTGGTTGTATACTTTTATGGGATTTTGCACACTGAGTTTCGTAACTCATCCATCTGTTAACTATGCAGAAAACCCCCAGACTTAAATGGATCGAGGCGACGGAGGACTCAAAGTTGGCCACTCGACAAAGTTTCTTTTAATATTATAATTAAGATTTTATTTTGGGTTTTCATTTTGTAATAAAGCCTCTTTAATTTTATTTTTATTTTAATTTAGGGATTTAATTACTTAAATTTTAATATGGTAGTAGTAGGTCTCGGATTTTCAAGAAGTTATGAACAAATGTTTTTCTGAAAACACCTCGTGTACGCAACACATTTTGAAAGCTTCCGTAACAAACACTATTTTAAAATTTAATAACAATATAAGATAATTAATGTTTTGCTAAGATAACTTGAGTTTTCATGATAAACCGGACGCTCTAAACTTTGGTTAAGATCCTAAAGGAGTTTTATGAAGAACAAATTTTCACGCAATTGATGTTTTGGAAAAACACTCCAATGTGACATCACAGATTCGGCCATAATGTCTAGGCCGGGTTTGGGGTGTTACACCAAAACATGAGCAAGTGTATTATGGCAAGGACGTTCAAGTCTGTTATGCCATAGCTTAAGAGAGAAAAAAGCTTGGACATTGCATATAATGTGACCCTGACTTCTGAGCAGCACTAGGCTTGGTGAAGCAGCACGAGAGACATCGAATCTGTAGAGTCCATCATGCATGTGGCCCACCAGTAGAGTTTTCCCTGTCCAAATATCCTTTACAAAACACAGAAATGGGTGAAACACAAAATAAACTGCATTTTCTCTTGCGAACTGACCTACAGATATCAAATTTTTTGCATACTATAGGAATATGTAGAACATTCTTGAGGTGTAAGAGCTTAGAACCAGCCAATAAAGTAGAGGAGCCTATGCTAACTATAGAGAGGAGGAGCCTATGCTAACTATAGAGAGGAGGGTGGAGCTCGAGAAATGGCTGATGAGAGGAAGGAGGAGGCTGTGAGAGTGAACTACAACAGTGAGGCATAGGAGAGGAAGTAGATGTATGTAACACCCCGAACCCGAGACCATTGCCGGTGTCGGACACGAGGGGTTAACAAGCCAAGTTCACATGGTTTGCCCACCAATTTGACATTTCCAGTCAGGCTGGAAGACTGCATCACCGTCGCCTTAAAAATCATATCTCGAGTTTCACAACTCAGAAACTGGTTTCGTAAATTTTCCCTGAATTTAGACTCATATATCCATCCATGGATTTATTTCTAGAATTTTTGGTCGGGCCAACTAGTACAGTTTATTAGTTAAAGTCACCCATGTTACAGGGATCGACTGCTCTGACCTTCGCGCGGTATAACTTAAATATCTCTCTGTACAGGGCTTTAATGCTGGTGCCGTTTGTTTCAAATGAAACTAGACTCAAAATGGAATCTGTACATATAAGGTATGTCGCCTAATTCTTTCTGGATAATTTATAGTAAATTTTTAAAGTTGCGACAGGGAACCCAGAAACCATTCTGGCCCTGTCTCACAATAGCTTTAATATCTCTTAACCTGTAACTCCTATGACCATTTCGTTTCTTCCATAAGAAAATAGACTCATCAAGGTTCATTTACATAGCTTATTCACTATTTAATTCCATTCCTATGAATTTTGGTGATTTTTCACATTCACGCCACTGCAGCTGGCAGCATCTGTTTTAAGGTAGGTCTTACCTATTTGGTAGTCTCCATGAACCAACTAGTCTTGCCATACATAGGTTCATATATGATCATTTTAACCATGCCAATGGCTGATCATATGACCAACATTCCCATTTCAATCCATAGCCACATCATGACACCAAATATATACATACAAACCACAATTAGTCTAAGTTCATGCTTCCTTTTCGAGCCATTTTCGCATGGCCGTACATACTTACATTACAACATATTTAACAAACAAGAGGTAGTCCTATACATGCCATCTCAAGTTCAACCAAAATTTATACCAAAATGGAGGCTTGATAGTGTGGATGACTTCGACTTCAACGATCCGAATCCGATTGCTATCGGCGAAATCTAGAAAAGCGAGAGCCAAAGCGGTGAGTAAGCATTTTTATGCTTAGTAAGTCTCAAGGAATATAATCAACTCTAATTACAGCAATACATTCACATAGTTAAATGCATCATTTCATTTATGCACATTCACATAATCATACTTACTTCACCATCCCAACTCTTATGTTCATACACAAATAACGGCTTCATTAAGGCCGATAACTCGCTCCATCATAGGAGCGGATATTCATACGCTCTTACTCCTAGCGCGCAAAGCACACACCGCACTTACCTTAACATTGGGAAATTTCACAAGTGCATTAGCTGAAATTTTCCAGCAACCTCATTGTGAAAAATAAAATAGAATAAAATAAATAAAAATAAAGAACACATAAATTTTACGTGGAAACCCTTTCGGGAAAAAAACCACGGGCAGAGGAGAAGAAAATTCACTATGTCGAAAAATTTTTACTCAAATACAAGAGGAATAGACTATGTCTATTTATAGGCTTGCAAAGCCATATTCTAGTAGGATTGAAACACCTTATCCTAATCAATATAAAATAGATGGAGTTTAATAAGGTTTAAAACCTTATTCTAAAATAAAATAAAAGAAGTCTAGTTCTATATGGATTTTACTTTTATTTTATTTTCCATCGTATTTTATTTAAATAAGAATTTGGGTCACTTAATTCTAACAATCTCCACCTTGACACAAATTCTCAATGAACAAGTTCTTCATCGCGAACTTTCAATAAACAAGTTCTTCACCTCTTCCAAAAACCCCTTAAGGGTTTAACTTCAACAATGAACACCAACCAAGTCTAAGCAATGCTCAAACTTGGTTATAGGAAGTGACTTAGTCATCATATCTGCAGGATTTTCATGAGTGCTAATTTTGCTCACAACAATATCACCACGAGCAATAATATCACGAACAAAATGATACCGAATATCAATGTGTTTTGTTCTCTCATGAAACATTTGATCTTTTGTAAGAAAGATGGCACTCTGACTGTCACCCTTTGCAACAAGCCTTGCTTTATATCTGGGTTCTTCAACTCCTGGAGTCCCTTCTTTCTTTTTAAACACCCATTTACAACGAACAGCCTTTTTACCTTTAGGAAGTTTTACAAGATCCCATGTTCTGTTTTTGTGGAGTGATTCCATCTCCTCTTGCATAGCAAACATCCACTTTTCTGAGTCTTCACAACTAATCGCCTCAGAATAATTAAATGGCTCTTGATTCGCATCTATATCTTCAGCCACATTTAAAGCATAAGCAACTAGATCAACCTCGGCATACTTCTTTGGAGGTTTAATTTCTCTTCTTGTCCTGTTTTTGGCGATAGAGTATTGCGGTGAAGAAGCAACTCTATTCTCAATTTTTGTACTGGCTTGAGGAGTTGATTACGTATTAATCGATGCTCCACCGCTTTTGGTTTTCTTTATTGGAAGAGTCTTTAAGAGATAAGTTAGGTAGCATAGCGGTTTCATCAAAAACAACATCTCTGCTAATCACAACTTTTCTATTTTCAGGACACCATAACTTATAGCCTTTTACACCACTTTATAACCAAGAAAACGCATTTAATGGATCTCGGTTCCAATTTTCCATTATCAACACGAGCATCGCGGACACCCAAAAATCTTTAAATCGAATAATTAGCGGGATTACGGACCATACCTCTTGTGGAGTCTTTTCTCAATGGCAGCGGATGGAGATCGGTTGATCAAAAACATGCAGATGAAACATACGCCCAAAATGACTTGTAAGTTGGCATTTGACAACATACATCGAACCTTCTCCATGATCGTTCTGTTCATTCGTTCGAACGCCGCTTTTGTTGTGGAGTATGACGAATCGTCAAGTGTCTCATGATCCCTTGACTTGCACAATCTATTAAACTCATCGAGCGAACTCTAAGCCATTGTGCATGCGGAGGTATTTTATCTGCTTTTCCGTCTTTTTCAATCATAATTTTCCAAGACTTAAATGTGGAAAACACATCGCTTTTACGCTTCGGAAGAACGCCCAAACTTTTCGGAAAAATCATCAATAAAGGTTAGCATATAATTAGCTCCACCTCTCGAAGGCACTCTAGACGGCCCCACGGATCGAATGGATATACTCCAACGTTTCCTTCGTGTTATGGATTCCTCTAGTGAATCGAACTCTCTTTTGCTTCCCAAAACACAGTGCTCACGAAATTCAGTTTGCAAATTCCTTGCCCATTAAGAAGTCCTCTTTGCTTAATTACGCCATGCCATTCTCACTCATATGCCCTAGGCGCATATGCCAAAGTTTAGTAATATCATCATCGACAAGGAAGAGGAAGCGGCAATTGCATCACCGATAAATAGAACCACAAAACACATAACTTGGCAATCTTTCTTTGCCCTTTCATCACAACAAGGGACCCTTTGAAATCTTTAAAACCCACTTTCACCGTGTGTATCTGCACTTTTGAATCAAGAGTACTCAACGAAATTAAATTTCTTTTCAATTCGGAACATGCCGCACGTCACTAAGTGTTCGACAACTCCATCAAACATCTTAACTTTAATTGTTCCAACACTGCGATTTTACATGAAGCATTATTTCCCATCAAAACAACACCTTGAGATCTTTGTTTCATAAGTTGTAAACCAATCCCGATTGGGACTCATGTGGAAGGTGCAGCTGAATCAAGTATCCACTCGCTTACTTTAGAATCATTGATGAAGCAACTAGAAGTTCACCATCGCTGTAGTCTTCTACAACATCGCCTTCACCGAATTTTCCGGTTTGTTTTCCCTTTTGATTCGCAGCCTCCCTTTTAATCTTATTTTGTAGCTTATAGCACTTTCAGTTTAATGTGCCCTTTCTTCTTGCGAAGTTGCAAGTTTTACCTCTGTTTGAAGATTTCGATCTACCCTTAGATTTACCACGAGGATTCCGTTCTGTGTTCTACCACGATCATCATCAACATTCGGTCTTGTCTCCCACGAACAATGAGACCCTCTCCACGAGAGTTGGGTTTAACCACAAGATGCTTCATCTTATCATACGAGGTTAAAGAATCATAAACCTCATCAAGCGTGAGAGACTCGCGGCTATATAAAATCGTGTCTCTAAAGGTTGAATAAGGCGGGGCAACGAACAAAGTAGAATCAACCCTAGATCTTCCTTATCATCTTGAACCTCCATGGCCTCCAAGTTTGAGAGAATTTCTTTAAACATTGTTAAGTGTTCGTGCCTGAGCACGCACCTTCCTCCAAACGATGAGCATAAAGACGCCGCTTCATATGCAACTTGCTTGTTAGAGTTTTCGACATACATATTTGTTCTAGCCTCTTCCATAATGCAATGGCGGTTTCTCTTTCATCACATCCTGCAAAATTTCGTTGGACAAATGCAGATGTAATTGTGTTAATGCCTTTCGATCCTTACGCTTCTTCTCTTCATCTGTTAATGTCGAAGGCATCTTATCTATCCTAGCGGGGCATCCTCTAGATCCATCTGTGCAAGAACGCTTGCATCTTAATTTGCCACAACGCAAATCGGTGTTGCGATCCAACAATGAATTTCATACTTCAAAGACGCCATTACCGTGATCGAGATGAATAACCCGGAAGCTCGATACCAATTTGTGAAAAATAAAATAGAATAAAATAAATAAAATAAAGAACACATAAATTTTACGTGGAAACCCTTTCGGAAAAAAACCACGAGGCGGAGGAGAAGAAAATTCACTATGTCGAAAAATTTTTACTCAAATACAAGAGGAATAGACTATGTCTATTTATAGGCTTGCAAAGCCATATTCTAGTAGGATTGAAACACCTTATCCTAATCAATATAAAATAGATGGAGTTTAATAAGGTTTAAAACCTTATTCTAAAATAAAATAAAGAAGTCTAGTTCTATATGGATTTTACTTTTATTTTATTTTCCATCGTATTTTATTTAAATAAGAATTTGGGTCACTTAATTCTAACACTCATAATTTTCAAATCACATACCTTGAGTTTATCCGGATGTCGGTACTTCGTTCAATCGCCTTGGGACATAGCCGGTTATGGTAACCCGCACCAAGGCCTCACGGACTTTACCGGATATCACGATTTGCACAAATGCCTTGGTCTTAGCCGGATTTAACAACTTACACGAATGCCTTGGTCTTAGCCGGATATAGCTACTAGCACAATTGCCTTGGTCTTAACCCGGATATAAATTTCAGCATAATTGTCTTGAGGCTTAGCCGGATATCATTCAATTTCTCATGCACACATACATCAATAATCATTGGACATACATATTTCATTTTAGTTACTAAGGCTCAAACACAATTATAATCATTAGCATATTAGCCTTCGGGACTTAGCCCGGTGGAATTCAAATACTCATACACACATGATCAATAATCATACACATTCATGTTTCATCTTACATAATTCAAGTAAGGTCACTTCTTGAGGACTTACCTCGGATGTTGTCGAACGGCTTTTTCGGCTATTCGATCACCTTTTCCTTCCCTTGTCCAATTGTGGCCCTCTTAGCTCTTGAGCTAATTCAAACAAATTCAATTTATTAAAACCTCATTGTGCTTGCTTATGGCGAATATGACAAGGATTTTAAATGGTCATATGGCCACTCTTTAGCTTGAATACACAATGGTCATGCACATTTTATACTACATCAAGCAATTCAATACAATTTATTTGAGCATCAAGGAAATGCTAAGGCCTTCAATAGGCTACCCAAGGCGAATATTCATGTACATGTTGAGGTCAATTTTGCATTAATACCTCACAAAAACAGCATGCAATTTACTAATTAATGCTTTGCACATTGTGGCTCAAAACTTATAATATAGCATCAAGCACTTATATGTGTGCTAGGCGAATTGTGCTTGCAATTTCACAAGCATTCTTCCACATTTTCTTCTTTAAACCAATATATTCATCACTTAGTTCATAACCAAACATAATGTGCAATCATATATATGCATATATGAGCATGGCGAATTTTCAAGGTGTCCATAGCTATCCAAAACACAAATTTTAACTAACATGCAAGAAGCATGAATCATGCTCAAGAATGCATCATGGCGAATATGACAATCATGCTCCTTTTCAATTTCAATCATGATAAAACAAAGAGAAAACTCAAAATCTTACTCAAGAGTAGACAATCCATCATTGCATGCATCATCATCAAGCTTCACACTTAGCATGCAATGGCTTTATCACCATAACAACTTTGGCCAAATACCATTTCCATGGCTTAACAAAGATTTGAGCCATGGCTAACATGCACATCAAGTTAGCAACCAAAGCATGCATGAAACTCCTAACACAACCTCATACATACCTTAATCTTGATGCAAACTTAGCCAAATCTCCTTCTAGATCTCTTCCAAACCAAGCATGAAGCAAAAATCCTCCTTCTTCCTTAGTTTTGGCTCAAAGAAAGGATGAACAAAATTTTTTCTTTCCTTCTCTACAACTCACGGCAATGGGGGATTACCACACTCACACACATTTTTTTTCATTTTTATCACCCATACACCTTTGTTTATTATTTCACCCTAATGCACCAACAAAACATGTTTCATGACATGTTTAGCCCATCCTCCTTGTCATGGCCGGCCACCACCTATAAAAGGGAAATTTGACATGCAAGTCCATTATTTTGCATGCATGCTTTAATTAGTCATCACACATTTCCTATCATACTTTCAAAGTTCATTACTAAGTCCTTTCTTGTGGAATTCACCCTTATAACACTAAATCAATCATCATAAAATGTCATACATGAGCACACACATATTATAGGCATCAAAATAAATTTTTAATTATTTTTATGCCTCGGTTTTGTGGTCCCAAGACCACCTTCCGACTAGGGTCAATTTTGGGCTGTCACAATGTAGGAGAGGAGAAACTTGGCCCATTGAGCTAATGATAATTGACTGTCATTGAGTGATTCGAACCAATGCCAGAAAATTTTTCATCAAACCTATGATAACACACTTGAACCACATATCTTATTTTGCCACATAACTGACACTGCGGTCTAGAGCGTGACCAACTCCGACCAATACCACAAGCTCTGCCACGAGACCAACCTCGACTTTACCTTTTGTGTCCTTGCTTGAACTTCTGAGAATAGTGATTGGAGTCTGTAACAGGTTTCAAGTTGTCTAGTGTTTCTTATTGTGGTCGAGAAGCCAAGTTGGCTTGCAAAGGAACCTCTGAAAACAAGGCCACTTTTCGTGCTTCACAATCAAACAGCATTTCAGTCAACAAATCAAGAGTCATAGGAGTTGTTGAGGTGATCACTCAAATAGACTCATATTCGATGAAAAGACCAGCCAAGATGATCTCACATGTTCTTGTTCAATAAACAAGCTACCAACTACAGTTAGATTATCACTTATATTCTTTACCTTAGACAAATAATATTTGATGGTAAGATTTGATTTCTTGAGTGAGTATAGAGCATGGCACATACTCGAGATCTTGATGTTGGATTTGGCACCAAATCTTCTGTCAATGGTTGTTCAGATTTGTAACATCTCGATTTAGGGTCTAGTCGAAACAGTGATTTCGAGACCACAAATCTTACGTAAGAAAATTTATTTTTATTATATTTTTATAGTCTACGATTTCACGAAATTATTTCGTGAAAAGTTCATTTGAAAATTTTGACGTTTGGATACTCAATTTAGTCAAAAGGACTAAATCATAAAAAGTGAAAAAGTTGAGTTCTACATGCTAGAGGTGTTCAATTGTTATGAAATTTTAATTTTGAAGTGGTTAGGCATGGTTAGGCATGTTTCCAAAGTTTTTCATTAAGGGCATTTTGGTTATTTAGTTATTAAAATGAATTAAAAACAAAATTAAAAGCCAATTTTTGTCCATCTTCAACCCCTTGGCCGAAACTTGCATGGAAAAACCATGGCTAGGGTTTTTCAAGCTTCCAAGCTTGATTGCAAGTCCGTTCTAGCCATGTTTTTAATGATTTTTACATTTTTGCAATCCCCGTAACAAGATCTATCTATTTCTACCATTTATTTGAGCTGGGGTTGATATTTAAAAATTTACCCATGTGCTACATGTGTGTATTTTGATGTTTAAGAGAGGAATATTAATGTTTTTTTTTTGTGTGTTAAACGACTTTTACTAAGTAGTTTTCGGTGAAAACGCTAAAAATGACTAATTTGTAAAAGTTATAAAATTTATCATAAAAATGTGATTTAGTGGAAATTGTACGCTGCTATAGTTATGAAAATGATTTGGCTAGGCTTAAAGTGCAAAGAAATTGAATAAAAATCATTTTACGAGCCTAGGGAAAAAGTGTAAATACGACAAAGTTTAGGGGCAAAAATGTATTTTTCCATAGTATGATTTTTGGATCACATTTACTAATGTGACTAATAAATAGACTAAATGTGATATTATAGATCAAAGAAAACATGGTTCGGACCTAGAACGGGGAAAAACGAGAAATTGACAGTTAGGTCCATTTTGCCATTTTTGGTGTTGAGGTAAGTTTATGCGTAAATAATGCAACCTTATGTTATGCATTTAATATTTCGATATTGCATGAATTGTATACATTTTTTTTTATGAAATGGATTAATGATGATTTTGACGAGGTTTTGAGAAATGAGAAATCTCGATTTAGCCTCAAGGGTAGAATACAAAAGTCATGGTATTAGAGCTACTGAGATTCCCTATAAGACCGTATCTGGGATATGGCATCGGTGTTTGATTTTGTATAAGACCATGTTAGGGACATGGCATCGATATGATATTTCATGTAAGACCATAACTGAGATATGGCATTGATACGGTACTAAGATATGAGATCCCCGAGCATACTTAGTATTTTAATGTGTTCAACGGGTAAATTAAAAATGAGTATGAGAATAAAATTACTACAAGTAAACAAGCATGTCCGTAAGCCTATAATTGTAAATTCTTGATTATTGTGGAAATAATTGTTTATTACCCATAGTGATTGATAGTACACATACTCGTGATGTTGGATACATGATGAATATGAATGATGATTATGTGTTAGGCTGATTGGCCGAATTGAGATGTGACCTAATATGTTTATATGCTTGAATTTTATTTCAAAGGGTATGCTAAGAACGAGAAAGTATGTGACTATATTACAAGTGGTACAGGTATGTACACGGAACTCATGTAAAGTGAATTTGATATACGAGTGGTACAGGTATGTACACGGAACTCATGTGAAGTGAATTTGATATATGGTGAATTCTTGGTGAGAATGTACATGAACAAGTTATGCTTGTGAAACATTGATAACCTTGTGACAAATGGTCTACATTTATGATGAATAGATGCATGATAAAATTTGGTAATGATCATGTGATAGGCTTAGGAGCCTAATTGATTGTGATATATTACTGTTCATTTATTAAAATTGCGTTTCATTGGATATGAGGAGAAAAAAGTTAGGTATAATTGCCGAATAAAGACATTATGAGAATATACTAAATACGAGCTTAGATAAGTGAAAGGTGATTGAACTATATGTTGAAATTATGATTACTCACAAAAAATGTGCATGTGATTAAGATGATGGAAATAACTTGTTAGTTAATGTGATATGTTAGAATAGGAAAACTATAGTGGCTAGGCTAATGCCAAGGCATGTAAATGGTGTTTATAAATTAAAGGAGTAATCACTATGAATGAATAAGTAGAAATCTTAAAATCTAATGCTAATTGAAATTATAGTACTCTTATGGATGGATAAAGTAAATGAATGTTAATAGTTGTTATTATTTACATAAGAACTTATTAAGCTATATTATATAGCTTACCCCCTCCTTTCCTATGTCTTATAGGTTAAATTAGCTAGCTCGGGCTGGAGACCACCGGAGATGTCATCACACTATCAAGCTATCATCGTGGGTAAAAATGAATACAAACCTCTTAAGTTTATGGCATGTATAGGGACTTAGTCAATTGTGAATGTGTCATTACGATTTAGCCAAAGGTATTGGCTTGTAATGGTTAAGGGTTTGATGTAATGTGAAGCCATGTAAATTGGCTTATATTGATATTTGATTTATTTGGTATAAGGAAATGAGATGTGGCTCATATTGATTATTGGGTTGTAAGCCTATTTATTTAAGTATACATGTGCCTATGCAATGGTGATGTGTTGTGGTTATGAATGCTTGATAATTTAATTTAGATTTGTTTAGTATGATGATAAACATGGCTTAAATGAGAATTGGTAAGTTGGGCTTGACAAAGTATGAAGCCTTATGCATGTATAAGTAAAGATGAAATGATCACGGTCATGCCTTGTTTGTGTATATTTAAGTGCTCACTTATGCCATGCTAAATGCCTTTGAAGTCATGTATGCGTATGTGCAAATAAGGGTGGCAATTGGCTTGGAAAATAGCCTCAAAGTTGTCCACAAGGGTAGGCACACGGGCGTATGTCTAGACCGTGTGTGACACATGTCTGCCCCCATGGGCGTGTGATTCGACTGTGTGTCCCCTGTACTCTAATTTGGTAAAACAGAATGCTCAGTAGTAAACACATAGGTAGAGACACGGCCGTGTGCCTCAGCCGTGTGGAGGCCACGGCCTAAGCATACGGGTATGTGACTTGGCCGTGTGACCTCAATTTAGTTGATGATGTCATAAACAGAGAGTTACACGAGCTGAGGACATGAGCGTGTCCCAAGCCACACGGCCTACCCACAAGGTAGTGTGACCCTCCAAAATAGGAAAATTTTCTAAGTATTGTATAAGTTCTGAGAGTTCTCTGTTTAGTCCCAAACCATACCCAATGTATGTTTTGGGCCTCAAAGGCCCATTAAGGGACGATATGCATGTGAATGAAAAGTTTTAAATTTGGGCAAAATTTTATGGCTTGGTTTTGTATGATTGTGTGAGTTTATGTCCAGTAATGCCTCGTACCCTATTCCAGCGTCGAATACAGATAAGGCGTGTTACAAGATTTCAAAACTAGTCTTAGCAATCATGAGATGCACCAAGACTTCATCTGTGACCGTAGACAAAAGCCAAGACGCTAAAAAATTGTTCTGCTTCTTATGGACAAGGAAAGCAAGATTATCAATTAGCTGACCATCATTCCCAGTTATGAGAGGAGAAGCAGCAAGAACCGTGCCTAACACAAACCCTTCAAGACCATAGCCTTTGAGAATCAACAATAGCTGATGCTTCCATAAAAGAAAATTGTGCTCACTGAGCTTAATAGTATCATGTTTGGAGAAATAATGAATGGTTGATGAAGTAAAACTACCATGACCTTGCAGATGAACAGCTTCCCCAGTGTTGAAAGAATGACGAGGTGTATCAACTACTGGTACAGCTTCTGTAGCCATGAATGAAAAGAAAAGAAAAAGAAAAAAAATTATACCAAGAAGTCATGAGCTCTTGATACCATGTTAAGATCTTCAATAGAAAAGGTTTTTGACTTCATTGAATTGTTTAGAGATGATAAGCTGGGTATTTAATACAGGTAGTTAACAACTAACTACTAACTAATTTTGTTTAATAACTAACTAACTTCTTCTAACTGACTCTCATAGTAAATTGCTTACTACAAACACTAATAACACCACTTAATGGAGTGGTTGAAAGCTAAGAGATTATCCACCTAAATGAGCTCATTTGATCTTCAAAAAGTTAAACAAGATGAATAACTAAAAGAATTTAGGGAACCATAAGTTTAATACAACTATTCACATATCTTGCAAACTTACTCACTTATCTATTCACGTAACTTCCAAAATTATAAGCTTAAAAAAAGTTACCTATTTTTAATAAAATTTTCATTTTTTGTTTTTATGTAAAAGATTCTTTTCATAATAAATTATAATATTTTTATGATATCATATATACATACACTGTAGCAATAAAAGGTTACAAATAAGAAAGTAATTCTTATGTGATATGCTTATAATCTACCATTTATCACTATATTATTCTACCATATGTAATTGTTTATTGTATTTAAAAAATTGTAAATGTAAATTCCTTATTAATATATAATATCAAATTTTAGAATTAAAAAATTCCTTAGTAATAATATTCATAACTAAAAAACAATAAATTACATTTTTACTTCTAATTTTCAAGATTCCCTACTTCTTCTTCTTCCTTTTCTTGAAAGTATTTTCATCAACTACATTGACACTGATTAAATTAAAATTAAAATATTGCACCTATTTTGTATACTAAAAATATGAGCTTATATTTGATATAAACAGTATAAAAAATTCATATTATTAAAATTTGCACGTCTAATAATTTAAATATATTAGATATTACCGCAATTAATTTGATTTGAATATAAGTAATACTTTTAATATACCAATAAATTTGAAAAAAAAATTCCAAAGGTAATATGTCACACCCCAAATTTGGATAACTCGAATTTTGGGAGCGTAGACAAGAAGATGATTGTTCTAATGCACTTTGGAAGTTAGTTCACCAAATTGTAACTTCTAGTGAATTAATATTTTGGATGAATTGAGTATCCGCCCAAGGAAGTATATTAGGATTCAATCTATGACGTGTTCTTCAGTAAAGAAAAAAGACGACATATAGGAAGAGTAAGATTTGTGTATGTCACCGCCAAATGTATATTACGCCTAGTTTGTTCCAATACTGTGAAGGGCAAGTCTTAGTAACTAAATTCAGTTATAAACCACCTAAACAAATTGGACCAATGGCATTTGGAAAATACTTTCATTTATGCTTCCTTTGGATTTTGTAGGCCATTATTAAAGGCATATTCTGAAATTTTGGGACACTTGTCAAATTCCAATAAATGGGGGTGGATTGTATATATGTGTAAGAAATGTTCATGAGAAGGTTTTCTTCTTCCTTCAAAGCAATTCTTTAATTCATTTTTTTTTCATAAGTATTAAATGTTATTGTTGGTTACTCTTCATATGTAAACTAGAAGCTAAAAATTCTTGGAAAATACAGAGACATTCTATCTCCTGGTAAGCCTAATAACTTTGCATGTTAAGAGTAAGAACGCTATAAAGTCTGTGGGTAGTAAGATATGAATAAGAAGCCTTGCATGGGGATTCTCTGTAACACCCCTAACCCGTATCCATGCTGGAATAGTGTTACAAAGCATTACCGGAGTTTACAGTTCAATTACAATTAATTTATGTCATTTACTATTCATTTTCGAAAATCAATCACAATCAATTATAATGTCCCTTATATGGTCCTCGAGGCCCAAAATACATATTAGAATCGAGTCGGGACTAAACCACGATCACAGAAAATTTTTCGCGAAATCTCAAAATTTTTCTTAGGTGCAGAGGACACATGCCCGTGTGGCTAGGCCGTGTCAGCCACATGCCCATGTCTCAGGCCTTGTGGGCATTTGATGTGAGGCATAAGGTTGTGTTTTAGCCCGAGTCCTTACCCATGTAACTCTCTAACTTGGGTCACACGGCCAATCACACGCCCGTGTGCTAGGCCATGTGGACAATTTAATTTTTGAAAATTAGATGCAAGGGTTACACGACCAGGACACACACCTATGTGTTGGGCCATGTGTCTCACACTGTTTAGACACACGCTCGTGTCTCTATCCGTGTTCTGAGCATTTTGTTTCTCTAATTTTAAGATACAGAGGACACATAGCCAAACCACACACCCGTGCGTATGACTGTATGTCACACACAGTCAAGTCACACGCCTGTGTGTCAACTCATGTGGACAAAATAAGACCATTTTCTAGCCTTATTTCTCACCCAATCTTGCCATGAACTTATAACATCTCAACACATTTCCAAATCAATTTGGTACATATATACCAACCAAATACAAGTATTTTGTATAACTTATTAATACATATGTTCAAATGTTTAACTTACCATAATATCATTTATGTTTAATTTGCAAGTTTTATAAATTATACTAACTCAAATCCATTCACCATTTGGTTTATATGTCATCTACCATTTAACCATTTCAAAACACCTCAAACATGTTATGGCCTTATAAATATGTACCAAAACATACCATTCTAGCAATTCCAATTGCTAGATTACAAACAACCGTTTACATGGCAACATTGGCCAAGTTAGACTATACATGCCATTATACTAAAAATAAATTTGTTTCATATACCGAGAAGTCCAAGGGATAGTGAGATGTGACTCTGACCAAGGTCTAACCTACTCGAGGCTCCGAGCACTATAAAATAGAGTAAGCATTTAATGTTTAGTAATTCGCATAATGGAAATTTAACTTACCATTTTTATGCATTTATAATAAACATACAAATCATTTTGACCAATTGCCTAATCACATGCACTCATCCAACAAGTTAGTCATGTAATTAACTTAAAATTTCAAGATAACAAAGATGAGCTCATCATGCTACAAATTTACAGGTATTTTAGGAACATTCAAGATATAATTCATTTAAAATTCATAGTTTCTCATATCAAAAATTTTATTCATTGAATCATTTAAATGTCGATGGATATCCAGGTAGTACACACAAGGTGCACAAAACGATAATTCGTCAATTCATATTCAGGGGTACCCATAAGGGCACATAATCAGGAGGCACACTTTCGACCCATATATCAGTATGCTTATATGGGCCATGTAACAGGAAGCTTATTAAAGCTAAACAGGAAACTCATAAGAGTTTAGAAGAAGAAGCTCATTAAGCTTAACAGGTAACTCCGAAGAGTTATTAACAGGGAGCTCCGGATAGCATAACAGGGAGTTCAAGCGACCTATACCAAGAAACTCATAAAGAGTTTATATCAAGATGCTCACAAAGAGCAACATTTGTGTCCGCAATAAATTCTGGATCAAAACCGATCAAATCGTGTAACAGGATGCTCATGAAGAGCTGTGGTAGTGCGCAACACATGCAGGATTACTACCGATCAAAATGCTAGCAAGAACCATGTAACAGGAATGCTCGAGAAGGATTTTAACAGAATGCTCGTCCGAGCTATAATGTCCACAACATATGCAGGACAATAATCAATATGAGAAAATATTGATCCATCGCATTTCATTATTCAAACGAAACTTATCATTTATTGAGCAATATCGGGCATGTGATAAATTTCATACATTAAACATTTATGTAATTCACACAAATACAACATTCGATTCAAACATATTAATACACATAATTAAGTTACACGAACTTACCTCGACACTTGTTCGTGTAGGTAAATCTATTAATCCGACACCTTTTTCTTTTCCTCGATCTAACTCTTTATTCGATCTTTCCGGATCTATATAAATGAATTTAGCATCAATTTAATTCACTTTATACTCAACTGAATTCAATTCACATATTAGGAAAAATTATCATTTTACCCCTATACTTTTCAAAAATGAAAATTTCGTCCCTAAGCTCGAAAAATGAAATTCATGCAATTTAATCCTTATTTTAAGCCAAACTGAATTTTACACGTTACAATAACAACCCATAAATTTCACAAAAAATCATAATTTTTCCATGGGTTTTACCATTTTTCAATTTAGTCCCTAAATCATAATTTCATCAAAATTCTCTTTGTAAAAGTTGTTTATCTATCAACAATCTTTCACTTTCTACCATAAATTTCAAATTTTCAGCATTTACATCCATGAAAAAAATTTTATACTTTGATATCTTTACAAATTAACCCCCAAAATAGATAGATTAAGTTATTACGAACTCGAAAATATAAAAATTACTAAAAACGGGATAATAATGCTTACCCAATTAAGCCAAGAAAGCTTGCTTGAATGTTTTTCTCTTACCTAGGGTTTCCATGTATTTTGGGGAAGAAGATGATAATAATAATATGTTATTTCTATTTAATTTAATTATCATCCATTAATTTTTCAACATTCTAATTTGGTCCTTTTCTTTTTCTAATTTTCCATGGATGATTCACTAAAAAATATCTACTAACTTTTCTTGATGGTCTAATTACCATATAAGGACCTCAAGTTTTGAATTCCATAGTTATTTGATACTTATAGCTACTAGAACTCAACTTTTACATTTTATGCAATTTGGTCCTTTCCACAATTAATCATGAAATTGGTAAAATTTTCTTAATAAAATTTATATACGTCATTTCTATCATATTGCAATTCATGCAATAATATTAAATAAAATTCTTTTGACTCGGATTTGTGCTTTCTAAACCACTATTCCGATTTCACTGAAAACGGGTTATTACATTCTCTGTAATCGAAATGTTAGCAATTTGTTTGTAAATAGGTTTAATTGTGAATGCATGTTCTTTAAGCAATTGTTGCTGCTAGTTCGAACTAGGTGTTTGAGTCAGGAGTTCGAAGTTGCTGTAGGTGAATTTCAAGTGAATCTCTAATATTGACTCCTATAAGTTCTTTTAAAGAAATCTCTTATGAATGATGTTCCAGAAACAGAGAATAAGTACGTGAATAATTGCTAAAAATAAGTATATATGTTCGAAACAGGTATTTGCGAGTCTAGAATATAATGAATTGTGTGTGTAGGTGTATGTGATTTTTATAAGCAACTAAGTGTATGTGCTTGGAATGAATACTATGAGATATGATCGTGTTGATATGTGTGAAGCAGGAAATGAAGTATGCTTTGAATTAAGAAGATGAGTTAGTCAACCTGAATGTGTGTTTACGATGAATGTGAAATATATGATTAGTAAATTTTTGGGGAATGGGGTGAATCTGAGTATGGTGAGGTTGAGTTGTGAGTTGATCACTACAATAGTATACGATGAAGTCCATTAGGATAATAAACACAAATTCTGATATGCAAGTTATGAAGAAAGTTCATGTATGAACGTTTAAAGTATTAATTTTTTTTACGTACAACATAAATTTCAAAACAAAAGCAATTTTCTCTAAACCCCAACATCATATTGAATAGCGGTTTTATAAGATGATAATCCCTACTATATTTTATCTAAACATTGATTACAAGAAAATATATCTAAATTAGAATTTAAATTTTATTTGATTAGAATAAAAACTGGAAATTATATAATATTTTGTAATTATAATAATGTGAGTATAATAATTTTAATATGACAACAATTTTATATAAAAGGATTTTATATGAAAATAATCCCTAATATATATTTTTAAATTAATTTTTGCCACATGTAATGTTTCATATATACTATAAACTAACATATTTTTAGCTTTTAGCTTTTACGGTTACAATGAAATCATCTTAATTTTAGGTCAAAATAGCAGTTTGGAGAAAAATTAATTAAACCCTTCAAATCAATTTGATTAATTTTTTTTATTTTTGAATAAAATTGTTACCATGAACAAATTAATTCCCATAAACCCTTAAATTCAAATTACTTTTTCCCTTCCTTCTAAATATGGAAATAATTACAATTAGATTTTAAAAGAAAAGAGAGGAGTCATAACCATTAAAAGCTCAATTGCTTATGAAACTATACATGAGAATAGATAAAAGAGAAGTAATTTTGTTTTAATATATTGTTTTATTTACATCATTATATTTAACTTATTTTCTATGATATATTTTTAATTTTATTTTAAATTTAAAGATAACTTTAGTTTTAATTTTAATTTTAATTTTTTATTGTGATGCTATTTCAATTTTTTTAATTTAACAAATACTCAATTTATTGTGTAGTTTAGTCAATATGATATATCATATTTTATTTGTGCTGTACTAAATATTATAAAATATTATATAAAATCAAATAAAGACCGAATCAAGAATTATTATAAAATAAAAGCACAAGGCAAATAATATATATATTGTAGATGGAAAACTTAAAAATATATGTTTTTTTATTCAATCCTACTTCTCAAAATGCATTTCACAATTTCATTAGTGGCTTTTAATTTATGATCATTTATCATAGATTACGATATATGCTGCAATTTTCTTTAATCAATTTTTTTTTAAATAACAATTCAATAATATACATTCAACTTATGCATCATCACATTAGGATACAAACTAATTAGTAATTATTGAATTTGTAAATTTTTTGATGAATTAGTGTCATAAATTAGTAGAACAACAACTTAGAAAATTACTTAAAACTATTTTAAAAATAATAAATTATATTATAATGTTATTTTTATCTTTTAATATTTTTATAAAACCTTTAGATAAAATAATTAAAAATAATATCAAACCCGAAATTAATGAAATATTATATATAAAATCTTCACAACTCTACCTATATTCGAATTGATAATAAATCTTTTATAAATATATATATTTTATAAAATCTTCAACACCTCATTTATTTAAATTTTATTTATATTAATATTAAATAAAATAAAATCAATACCTCCCCACCCGCATTCCTCTCCCCTTTCCATCTTCTCCCTCCCACTGTCCCCCCTCCCTCTCTCTACATCTTCTCAAGTTTTTATTCCTCTATTTGGAACTCTAGAAAAGTAGACCGAGAAAAGGACTGACCAGGAATCAAAGAGAAAATGGAATTTTCTCAGGCTTTTTGTGTGGCTTCTTATTTAATAAATTCCGATCCAACTCCCAGAATATTATGTAAAAAGTATAGCAAAAAAACAGAGGGGAGGGGGAAGGGGACTTTGAAAGGGAGAAGATGGAAAGGGGGAGAGGGGAGGAATATTTTTATTTAACATTAATATAAATATTATTATAAGTTTTTTAATTAATTAGATTTTAATGTCGTGGTAACGTGGTGCTTCTCGATTGGTTTTAACTCTTTTTAATGGATGTAATATTAAGAACTAATATTGGTTATAGAAAAAAGTTAAGATATCTAATTCGACCAAAAAATTAATTTAAGAGCCTTTAATTCAATTAGACATAATTATTTTCATCCTATTTGAATATGACATATCTAATATATCAATTATGCTTTTAAATTTTGAATTTAGGTTTGAAATGTTCCAAGTCTTTGTATTTTACTACGTTTCAACTTTAATTATACTTTTATTTTCAAAAATTTAGTTTATTAATTTTTAAAATTAAAAATTTAGATTTAATTGTTTCTACATTTAAATTTTTTTAATTTTGTTGGTATACAAGGATAAAACCAGAAACTTTTTAGGGGCGAAGCTAAATTATAATTTTATAATAATAAAATATAATTTCACTATTTTAATAGTTTATATATTTATAATTTTAAAGGATCAAATTAATTTTTATCATTTTTAATGAGGTCAAAATATAATTTTATTTTTATTAATTTAAAATTTAAAAACTTTTAAAAAGTCTAAATAGAAGTTTTTTTACATTTTAGGAGGCTGGGACCTTGCCAATCCTTTAACTACACCCTTATTAATATAGTAACATTTAACACTATGAAAAAAAAAATTATCAAGTTAATAGAATAACTAAATTTTTTTAAAAAATCTAAAATATATATTTCAAAATTACAACTTAACCTTAAATTTATATGGACGCGAGAGTGAGAGCGATTGTGGGGGCCTGTGGCGAACTTATAAGCGAGAGTATTTTCTTTCTAAATCAAGCGAGGAATAAAGGGATCATCCGTTGTCCCCTCCACCTTTACTTTCCCTTTTTTTATTCCAATGAATAGATAGATGTATCATAGATAGAATTATTTAAGGCTTTGTCTTTCTTGAGTTTTGTTTGTATCGGTTGATTATCTAGACATTATATATACAATTTATAAAGTGGATGTGTAAATGTATGCAAGGTCTGTGGGAAAAACACAGATTTGGGACAAAAATTCCAATTGTGTAGGCAGTGGCCCAGGCTTCCATCATCCCAAATTCCCTATCCTTGCTCCACTATGGGAACATTCACCCATTGTTTTCAAATTTTGCTTTTCATCAATATCCATCTGGTATTGTGCCAATTTTCAGTCCTCCAACTTATTTGATCAGTCCCCACCAAAGCTCTTACATGCCCAGTATTGGATTTTCTTATTTGAACTACAAAATTAAATAATATATATGTATGTATTTTATATGAAGTTTTTAAATATATTTAAAGAAATTTACTTAATATCATATTAAAAATTAAATATAATTTTTTAAATAAAACCTTTAGTTGAAAAACACAACAATCCACTATAAGCGATGTCTGTTTTCTCTCCAATCAATCATATATATGTATGTATGTGGATAAATTATCAAATTATCCAAATTTTGTCTGAAATGAAGATTCTAGTCTTGATTTGGTAGTATCAGCAATTACAATTTAGGCAAACAGTTTAAGGGAGTAATGATTAAACTTTTTTTTGTTGCCACCTCGAATATCATAATTCAAACTTTATTGCTCAATTTGTAGTTTACATGTGCAAGTTTGTTCAAAAATAAAGTTGCAAAGCATGAGATTATTGACATTCGCTTCACCATATATATTGCAACTTCGGAGAGTTATTTATTTAAAATTGTAATTTAGTTCGGTTAATTTATAAAATAATTTTAAGAATTGGGGTCCACCATGTTTAAGGAAAAAAAATATGCATGAGAATTACTGATCTTGATAAGTAAACTGTAAACACAAAGATTACATGTAAAATTAGCTTCTAAAGTAGGTCCTTTTTAAATAAAAGTGTTTAAATTATCAGTTATTTTTACTCCAATTTTTTTTTTCTGAGTGTAGCATTATAATTTCTAATTTTTTTATACAATACATAAAACTATCTAAAATTCTTTCCTAATTTTTAATAAGAGAATAATTTATTTCAGTGCACCAATTCATATCCTTTTGTATAAGCAATAATATCGATGTCAGCTCAATTGATATGTTGATATATTTTATTTAATGTGATATTCTTGAAAAATAAAATGAAACAAAATTGATAATTTGAAAAAAGAATAGGTAGATATAAGCGTAGACACAAAGCTAAAGTTAAGCTGCATGGTCTTCTCTTGTGTCCATGGAGTCGGAGGCCAAACGTATTAGAGGGGTTCACATCTGAAAAAAAATAAACAGTATTTACGTGGTGAAAGCTGATGACATGGAAAGCAGGTGAGGCTACTTTTCAGGCATGCAAACAAAGATTAGGAGTTTTAAGAGCTTTTGGATTGGGGGGGCAATTTTTTAAGTTTATTTTGCTGTTGTTTAGTGAACAACTGAAGATTCGGTAATCAGACTCAGACTCTTGCAGTCTTGTGTTTTTCTTCTCTCAAGCTTTTTTTTACAGTTAGAATGAGAATGAGCTTTCTTTTGTTTCTTTTTAAATTTCCACTTTTCTTATTTTTTTTTAATCAATGGAAAAAGAAGAAGAAAATTCAAATCTTTATCAGCATTTAGAATCTCTAGTAATAATATAAAATTATACCCAATATTTGCAATGATAATAACAGGACCTTTGACACACCATGGTAGGGCAATTAATGTAACCTTATTAATGGAAATTATCATGATTTATGTTCATGTTTTGCATGTCCTTTTAACATTATAAATTCATTATAATCTATTCATCCACCGATTAATGATTCTGCTATAAATGGGGAACAGGTTTTACTGTAAAACATGCATCAGAATTATGGATTCCACAAGCTTTTTTTTTTTTCTTCAATAATGGTGTCTTATTATAGGACTAAGATCATTATTGGCCGTAGTTGCACAAACCATATATTCTCCTCCCGATATACTTCTGTTTGGAACATTTTTCCAGGAAAATAATTAAGCTGTAAAGAGCAATTCAGATGCAAATACATGTCTTGTACTGTAGATAAAAGAGAAAAAGGTAAGCTCTTCATCATTACCAAAGAATTATGAGTGGCAAAAAGGACTATAATTGAGTCCATTGGACCCACACGTAACACACAGCACATACAGATTAGTGTCTTTTTTATTTTCCCAATCCTCCTTTTTTAAAAATGGTTATAAAATATAAATGAATTATAGACCCACTTTAAGGGGGGAAAATCCTCCAATTTGGACCCAACATGCCTTTCCGAGAAAACCCATTGTTCACATTTTATTTTGTAATCATTTGTATATATCATTATAGTTTTTTTCTAAAAGAATAGAAAAGATGATTTATTAAATAAAAATCATACTTCCAAGATAGTTTCTGGAATGGGTTAAACCCAATCGGCAGAGGCGGTAGGATTTCTGGAATGGGTTAAACCCAATTGGCAGAAGCAGTAGGATACTGGCAGACTGTAGGTTCCTCCATATTGGACAATCATGGATTATCTGCCTTTTGCGTAGCTCCACAATATTCCTGACCGGAGAGTTGCTGTTGTTACCTCCATTTACTGTGTTCAATAAATCGGCCAGAGCGGCATTATCACTTTCCACACTCGCTTTTCAAAATCCATTGGACCAAGCAACGTTTAAACCATCAAAAACTGCCCAGACTTTTGCCTGTGTTATAATCCACTGCTTGTGACAAATAAACCCAGGTAAATTTACTACTCATGTCAATAAACGAGACATAATACAAGTTACCTTCACAAGAAACAGATGCGGGTCCCCACAAATCAGAAACAACTAATTCAAACAATTCAGTATATTTAGTACGAGATTGTGAAAAGGGCAACTTATGAGATTTACCTTTCTGGCACGCTACACAAACATGATCAAGACATTTTTTATTGAAAGTAATCTGACACTGATCAAGAACAGTCTTTACAATAGTAGAAGAAGGATGACCAAGTCTTTTATGCCACAACGTAAAAACATCATCACTCGTAGAGCAATCCTAAACTGCAGCGTTGTAAGCAGACGGACGGAGAGCAACCGACTCTGCTGAAAAATGATAGAGCCCATCACGAACTTGGCCCCGCAGCAAGATTTTTTGTGTCTGGATGTCCTTAGTCACATAATAAGATGGATGAAACTCAAAGAAAACATTATTCTCAGTCGCAAATTTAGACACAGACAACAAATTTTTCCGGATGCTTGGAACACATAAGACATTCGACAAATGAAGCAATTTCTTTTGTGTAGGTATAGCAGTATTCCCAATAAATGAAATCTTAGTAGAAGCTCCATTACCCATTAGAATAGATGAATTACCTGAATACGGATTTGAGGTATGAAGATTGGAGGCATTTTGACACACATGGTGAGTAGCTCTAGAATCTGGACACCACGACGTGCTCCCAACCGGCAACAGCACATAAGAATCAGTGTTATTAAAATTCGAACCATAGTCAGTGGCACCAGAATAGTCAGAAGTATGCAAGTTAGAAACCCGTGGAGGTATTCCAACAAATTGAGATGAGTCGTACAGAGACGAGTCAACATCGAACACACGATCATGCAGTTTTGTTCGCCACAGAACCTCAGGCGCGGTGGGCGACACACGCGGACCAAGATGAACATAATTAGCATTGGGCCTGAAGGAGTATTGGCCATCATCCAATTGAGGCTTGAGAAAACTATTTGGCCTAAAATTATGACCAGCACTAATCGGACCACGCGCATGAATATTCATGCCCTTGTCACACGGGTCCAAAGAAGGAGACCCAAATTGGCCACCATCATGCGCATAAGGCATACCAACATATGGCCTAGTATTAGGTAGCCTAAATGGCACATGGAGAGCATGCGGCCCATGTGTAGCCATAATATCCATCACAAAATCGGTTTAACAAAGAGAGTAAAGAGCAATTTTGACTAGCATTATAATTTTGACCAGTAGTATAATTTTGGCCAAAATCATGAAACAAACTAGAGACCATCCCACCTTGTTGCACCACCACTGACGACTGTTCCTCCCGGTGATACCGGTAATAGCAATGCTTAGCGAGATGCCCATGCCGACTACAAATTTGTCACTGAAGCCGAGGACGAAAACCACGACCATGGCCACAGATCGACGAACGTCCACCACGAGAAGATCCATCTTCCACGAGCGGTGGTGATCCTTCAACATAGTGCGCAGCAGCCACCACTTCTTGAACCAATCAACTCTGTCGAGTATCACACTCAAGTAAGGCATCAACAAGCCTTTGAAACAGCAACGGGGCTGAAGAAAGTGAGGTCGATGACACGACTCCCTCAAAATCGAAAGAAAGACCCGCAAGAAAAATCGCCGATCGTTCGACCTCCAAAATTAGAGAACCAGGCGCTGCAAGAAGAGCACATAAAACTTTAATCTTGTCAACGTAAGACCGAACAGATAAGCTACCTTTCTTGAGTGAATGAAGTTCATGCCAGAGTGGAGATTGCTTTGTGTTCGTGTCAGTCGCAAACAAGCTAGTGGCCATGATCCATACATCGCTCGCAGTCTGGATGTCCGTGAAGGAGGACAAAAACGAAGAATGAATGATAGAAAGCAGCCATGAAGTAAGAAGATTGTCTTGTTGAGTAAAGACCGAGGCAGCCGGATTTGAAGTAAGAGATCCATCAGTAGCTTGAACGAATCTCGTCAGAGTAGTCAAAGAACCATCAAGAAAGCCAAGCAAATCATAACCAGCAAGGATAAAACGAACCTGTTGTTGCCACGGAACAAACGATCCTTCATCAAACTTAACAACCTCATGTCGAGGAAACGAAGCAACAAGCCGGTCACCAGTGAAAATAGAGCCTCCAGCTTCAACAAAGTCAGAGTCAGCGGAATGCGTGACAGCCATGCCTGAGAATCACCGAGCGACTAATACCATGCTAGAAGATTAGAAGAATGAAGATATCTTTAAGGAAGAAAGATAGAAAACTAATAGAGGTAATACTCTGTAAACTTTTACTTACTTCAGTAAAGTATACACAACTCTATATATAGAAGGAAATGAGGTCTAACTACTATTTAACAATTCTTTAACAAACACTAACAAACTAACCACCTAACTTATCACTAAACAGTACACATACCAATAAATAGGCTATACCCCAGTAACCATTTGTAGTACTCATATTTGAAGCACAAACTAAGAACCTGGGAGGAGTAAACTCAACTGATACCAACCTCGAAGGAATTAACTCATTTGAGTTAAATTTGGAACATCAGTCAACTTGTAAAACATTTTTGGATAAGGTTTAAGCATCTTTGGGTTGAGTTTGTTTCTTTATGGATCGAAGATATGAATCAAAGATATGTTTTTAAGCTTCACAAAGTACTTCAAAACATGTCAAATCAATTCATGAGCTCAAGTTACTTGGCCAAATTTATTACGGGTTATTTTAGGTGAAGGCTTGGGATCAACATTTAGAGATCATATTGGGCAATTTGAAAGCATACCTTTCAAGTCAAACTTGGTCCCAATGAGCCTAAAGAGTATTCTGCCATATGTGGGTTACTTGGCCATGAAGAAAGTAAGAGTTTAAGTTGAAATATAACACGTAAGGATGATTAATCTGTGACTCTTCATAGTTGGCCACCTAGAGGAGTATTTACCCCATTTAAGTCCTTAATTTTCATGTATTTATTACATCAATCCTCTATTTTTATTTTTTATGACACATTATTGAAATGTTTAGAGGGTTTTCATTAGTTTATATGAGTTCTATTTACATAATTAATAGATATTAATTAAGAGTATTTATTTATTTTAAACTCTTGCATTTTGGCCTATAATTAGGGATCTTAGGCCACCCTTTTTAAGAATCAAATAGAATTCAGTAAAAAATTATATTTACTTGGTAAAGTTTTGTGCTTTCTTTATGAGATGCAAGTAGTGTTTTAAGAGTTGGAGTGATTCGACTATTTCTTTCTTATGAAGTTTTTACTTCAAGCCTTTTAGAGTTACAAAGTTTTCAAACTCCAAAGCTCAATTATCGACATTTATAAAGGCCCTTCTCTTAGTGACTTTGTAGTGGAAATTCGTCTGATCATTAGCATTTTTTAGAGCAAGTCTTCCAAGGGTTCCATAAGGCAATTTTTATTCATTTAATTTTCTATTTGGTTCTTCATTTTATCTTCTTTAATTTACATTATTCAAATTTGACATTCTTCTTATCTTACTCTAATTTTCATATTTGATTGATTTGATTGGGCTTTTAATTCATTCATCCAATCAAATTTCATTCCTTAGTCGATTACTCATAAATAAGCCCTTCATTTCTTTTCCACTTTCTTTTTATTTCTAGTTTAGATCTTTCAATTCTAATTTTTGTTCTTCTTTTCTTATATTAGATCTTGGTTTCCACATCACCACTTTTCAACTCTCTTTTCGTATTAGACTTGACTGATTCAATATTAGTATGTATCCAATTCGTTAAAGGTGGGATCCAACTAACTTTAGTAATCTCCATTTGTGAATGTCTTTGTTTATTATGCCATGCAATCTTCACAACTTGAGCAAAAAACTATATCTTCACCACAAACATCTTATACACAATAGTGTTCATTGCTTAATACAACATAATTTCTTTGTTTTCACAAACACCAGCGTATTATAACAAAGAACATATTCTAGTTCACATCCTTAAACTGGAAATTGAAAACATTGTTGATCTTTGCAATAACCTACACATCAATGGGCATATTAGAAAACTTGTTAGAGGATGCCAAAAAGACGAATCATGCCCATGTTACATGAGCGACTTGACAATCATGTAAAACATGAAGACAACTCTCGAAACCATAACCACATAATTGATAGGACAAATCATTTGCCATACTCTTACTGGCCTTTCACTATTTTGTAATAGTTTATTATGAAGTACTAATTCTTTGTGAGCCTTTATACTTCCAAATCACTCTCCAAATACTATGGCATGGATCTCATTTCTCCTTTGAGAGATAGTTGTGAGCAGTTAAAACCATGAAACCTCCATTCTATGCTCATCGTCATTCCCTACTTGTGCATTCAGTGGGAAAATACTTGATATTTGAAAGACTATTGAATTATCAAAAAGATACACGAACTTATTCCATTTTCAATTACCTTGGTTATCAACCATATATTTCATATAATATCAAGAAAAATATCATTTTTATCATAGCAAACGTCACTTAATTTCTAGTAGTCATTTATCTATCCAAACTGTAGTTTTTTTTGTTGTTTCCAATAAACTAACTTATACTTACTTTCAACATACCACGAATCTTAGATAAAAACCTCAACACATAAGAATAATTTGATATTTCTATGGTTTCCGAGCATCCACCACCAATTTTATATTTAATTCTCATTATTTGAACCCAAAAATCATCTATCTCCATTAAGATATTGTACCCAAGCTTTAACATGAATGATTCATCCTAGCTCACTATTAAAGGTTCTCGTGTGCCATATGAGGAACCCTACAAAACCTCTTCTCCAACTTTTCAATTTCCTTGCATAGACCTCTTGGAATAAAAGCAGTCTATATAAAATAGTTAAGAATAACCATGATTACAAATTTGGCTAGAGTAATTTGATCCACTAAGAATAAAATCTTAGCATTTCACTCACTAAGTCTACTCATTACCTTATCCATGATAAAAAAAAGTGTACTATCGGTAACCCTTTTATGGAATAAAGTAATTATCTATGTAATTTCCAATATCTTCCATTCTACGAAACCCAAGATGCTACCAATAAAAGTAGCTAGTTTTTTCGATGTATTCAATGAAAAAAACATTGTGTTTTCTAAGCATTTATTTTGTGACCAGAATACACACTAAATTGGTGTATATTTCTCTGAATAGCGCCACCTTTTTCCCTCTCAACTTTTCTTAAATGTAAAAAAATGATCAATGAAAACTAAATGTGAAATATATGGGTCATTTCTAGATAGCCGATTTGGATTCCACTCGCGTTTATAAATTACAACAGCAATAAGATGTCCTAATTGCTTCATTCCAATAACAAATAAATAAACAGATAAGGATCCCTTATTAAATACCATGTGTTAATTAAATGCATCTATTAGAATCCTATTCCATATAACTTATATAAATGCAAATGTAACAAGGTTCATAATTAGTCGTATTAAGTTAAATAGGAATCATGCATCCAAAAGTGAGTATTCTAAGAAATCCCACCTTGATTTGTCATATTCCCAAATCCACCTTTATTATCACCCATCCCCCATTTTTTTTTTTTGCATCGTATGTATAGCTTCATGATATTTAATATATTGTTAGTTATGGACAACTCACATGAAATAGTACAATCAAACTTGATATAGTCATTTTCATTCAATTCATTATACTCTTTATGATAACTTATAGAGAACCAAACATAAATTGACTGGTTGTGTAGCGCCCCATACCCAACCCCTTGAGGAGGGACCAAGAACGACGTCTTACATCCTTTCATTCTTTTCATTTGAAAAACTCTATTTGTAGAAAAGTTAGAGTTTGTTAACAACTAAAAATAAAATAAAATAAATTCTAGAAGACTTAAAAAGAAGAAAACCAATACGAATCAAGGCCATAAGCTTTATTGTAAAAGTTAAGGAATAATCATAGTTCAGCGAATACAATTTTAGTTACAAAATATCATTCTTCAAAATCCTAAGCCTTAACGCCACCCCCATTGCCATGTATAATACATAATCATTAAAAGCCTCAAAACAATAAATATCCTTTGGCTTAGTCCTTGGTGAATCTTTACTTCTTCAATGGTCCTTAGAAGGAAAGGTAACAGAGTAAGTTCAAAGAACTTAGTAAGTTCTAGAGCAAACACTAAGATAACTATACATAAGACAAACAACCTTTCCAACTCAGTGAGACATACAGTTCTCCCATTGGCGAACACCATACACAAGTACACTTTACACAGTTCGCCTATTGGCGAATACCGAACTTACACAGACTTTATAACATACTATGTTTCTTTAGTGCATCCACTGCGCCTATGCATTCATGTAGACAACCTTCTCTGTGTTAGCCAAAAACCCTAGTCTGTGTTAGAGATAATATCATTCGTTCATTTATTTTTCCTTTGTCATGCTTTGCCAATCTGGTTTGCAATAACACTTGCCCTACTAGAGGCTACATAATCATTTTCATGTATTGCAATTTGCCAATTCAATGGTCATTTCATTGAAGGCAATGCCATGAATTCATTTCCTTTATTCAGACCATATGGTTCCTTTCAGAGTAAAAGGGGTATTGACTCAACATGAAGCAATGCTCTTATAACATTTATACAGATATACCAGGCCAGACCTTTCACAATAAACATTCGTTACTTTTGCGCAAACATTTCACTTTCACAAGACAAGCATACTTACCTTGAACCAGACAAGAACAAAATAATTACACACACATGGAGTATGAAGGAACTCACTAGAAAAGTTCAGAAAACAGGACTCTTGCCTTTACCTCTAGAGCTTTCTGGAGTTTCTTGAACTATAACATCAAGAGTTATCTTATCAGACCATTTTACCAGAAACTAAATAAGAACATTAACATAAAAGTTTCCTAGAATCTAAAAGTTTCGTCCTTTTTCACTTTTACTAACCTTAAAGCATAAAACCTTAGGGCCCTATAAATAACCATGAAAATAACTTGAGTTTCATCGATATTTACCAGGTACCAACATAGATGGAGTTTGTTGAATACAGCGAACCCAAACCTTCAACCAAGTCTTAGTTCAAAGAAAGTTTTGATTGAAAAATAAATTTTGCCAAAAAGAAAGCACAAAACTTGCTCAAAAAATTAATGTTGACTTTATACAATTGCACACGAAAGGAAAACTTAGTGGGCAAGTTTATCCTCCCTACTACCCTTCCTTCGGTACCCATGACTAATAACTTTCTCTCTTATCTTAAATGCAGGTCCTTTCAATTTCAAAAATCTTGTCCCATTCTAACTAGTCATCTTTAGGCCAACTAAATGATTCAACCAAAATAATAAAATAATAATAACGCTAATAGTTCTTTCAAACTAAGGACTTAACACTAAGGAAATAAACATTAACGTCTATCAGCTAGGGCGTATCCATAGACTTTAAACACTTAGTCAATTTTTAACATCTTATTTACTCAAAATTTTACTCTATAAGCCTTTCTTTTATAAACAGTATCTTAACTCTAAGGCTTCTCCGGGCAAGATGTTACAGGCTAAAATTGTCAAATCACTACAAAATTTCCACTTTTAGTATTAATACTAATAAAGTTCTTTTGAGATCTAGATTAAGAAGTTGACCCTCAAAGACCTTCCAAACCATTTTACAAATATCGAACCCCTTACCATACTCCACCAATTTTGAAAATTTTGAGCATTTAAACCATCTCATCCTAAAGCTTTGAATGATGTCATATCAAATAAAAACATACTGAACCTTATCTCAGCAAACACATGAATTTAACATTTCATAATCATAGCTAAAAAAATCCAAGAAATCATATCATATAGATAGTGGTAATCCTTTAGCTATTTATGAACTTTGAAAAAACTCGATAGTCTTATATTTTATTGTTTCCTAATCATAGCACTAATCATCTCTATTCAAAGGAAAAACAATTATTATATTTTGTTTTCTTATATTTAAAGTACGATTATCGAAGTACCTAATATTTCTGTTTCAGTTTTCCAACCACTCATTTAACAAATTTTGTTTCCGCAAAAGTTCCTCTTGGTCTAGTACGATTTCTATTTCAATTATCAATATAGTATTCAAGTTTACAAGGCTCTAGCTTCAATGTCTTTCAAAGGAAACTTGAATTCCTTTCAATTTTCTACTAACCCGTTTCTTTCTACCAATAAAATGCCTAAAAACATCTTTATTCAATACACACACATCATTAATAAAAGAAGTTTTTTTTCAGTAATATTCCTCTAATACTTTAATGGATTCTTGAAGAAACCATTGAAATCATGGTGATCTAACCATCCAATGAAAAATCAAAATGGCTTAACCCCTTTAGATCTTTGATTTTACCCCACTATTATCGACAATAGTATATGATCTAACTTTAATATTCATATATGGTAAACCATAGTATTAGAACATTGGCTTTTCCACTTAAGATTAGTAAGAGCTCTATCAAGTCCTTCTAAAATAATATAACACTAAGTAAAACACGGAAATTTGAAGCCCAATTTTTAATATTTTTATGAACATGAAATTCAAAAACAATTTACTAGCATTTTTAAGCATTGGAGATCCCATGTTTCTTCATACAAGGCTATATAGAATTAAAATCCTCAACAAGGATCCATAATTAGTATATAGTTTTAACAACAAAATTTAGATAATCCCATAACCAATTTCATCTCTGGATTTGAGGGATACAATTAACAATAGACACAAAACAGCTAATATGCAAACTTGCATGTTCTATCTTCAAACATACAAATTGGCTATGGTTATATATTACCATAACATATAATAAATTATTTCAACAAGTCCATATCCCACTTGAAAATCGTTTGGTTTTGACCTTATGAAAGTAATCAAAACTAGGTTTCACTATTATTTAGTCTACTTTAACCTTACTGATATAGGTATTAAGCAAAGCAACTATATCAGGTTGATATCTCTGAATATGTTGCGTTATAATTTTATGGAACTTAAAGTTCCCACAACCCTGCCAATTCCAAATAAACATATTTAATTGCATGATAAACAATTGGCAGAAAAAAAGTAGCTAAAACTTTAGGCTTCATAGCTGTTTTCTTCCATTTCCTCTCCCTGCATTAAAGGCTCTTTTTTTATCCCACAGTCATTCCTTTCAATTTCAAGATTTTCCACAATCACAAACATCGCTTCCTAAATGGGAACCTTCTGCAACCCATAAAGCTTTACTTTTGCATTTTTCCTTGAAATTTTTTTCACCCACTTTATTATACCCAAAAAAGGTGGTTCTAATGAAGAAGATCTATTGTTAGGAAAGGTAACTCCTTTTTTTCCACCTACTACACTCTTGCCATTCATAGGTTTCAAAGCCTAAATGCTCAAATTGGGCCTAACCTTTTAAGGGTTGCTTACATAAGGGCCAAACCTTTCAAAATGGTCATATAAGGGCTTAACCTTTACAAAAGTGCAAAATTGAATGCCAAACCTTTCAAAATGGTCAAATAAGGGTCAGATATTTATGAAAGTGCTCAAATAAGGGTCAAAACTTTTTGAAAGTACTTAAATAAAGGCTTTTCAAATGTCGTATATTAGGTCTAAAACTATGTTAAGGCTTCTCAAATGTCGTATATTAGGTCTAAAACTATGTTTTATTATTATTTTCTTTTCTTTTCAAGCTATATATGATTCATTTATCATGTATTTTATTAACATTCACCAAATTTTTACCCAAACTAGGTTGAAAGCATTTTTGTAAAGGTTAGGCCCTTATATGAACAATTTTAAAGGTTTGGCCATTATATAAGCAACCACTAAAAAATTGGGCCCTAATTTGAGCATTTAGTTGATTTTGAATTAGGGTTTGCATTTTCATCCACCTATACAATGGTATTTATTGATCTATCTAGTGCGGAATATAAACGATGGGTTTGGCAATAGTTAGTAATATTTGTTTGCTCTTTAGACTGCATACTAGCTACAAACTCAAAAGCCAGAAACATAATCATAGTTGTATATGGGTCTTTACTTTACTCAGTCGCAACCTTAGTCTTTGTAACACCCCTAACCCGTATCTGTTGTCGGAACAGGGTTTCAAAGCATTACCAAAACTTTCAAAATATTTTACAAATAATTTATGTAAATCACTATTCTTTTTCCAAGATTATTCATAATGTCCCTTAAATAGACCCTCGAGGCCTAATACAAGCATTAGAATCGAGTCGGGACTTAATCAGGAACTCTAAAATTTTTTTTACAAATTTTCAAAAATTTCCTAAGTTACAGGGCTCACAAGCCCGTGTGGTCCGAGGGACACACTTGTGTGACCCTAGGACACGCTCATGCTATAGGCCATGTTCGACATCATGTAACTCTCTGACTTGTGCACACGACCATGCCACACGCCCGTGTTGTAGGCCGTGTGATTAATTAATTCTTTTCAAAATTAGGTGCATGTTTCACACGGCCAAGACACACGCCTGTGTTCTAGGCTGTGTACCACACACGGTTGAGACACACGCCTATGTCTTTGCCCATGTGCTTAATTCTGAGCATTCTATTTCTCAAAATTAAGGTGCAGGGGACACACGGCCTAACTACACGCCTATGTACTCAGCCATGTGTCACACACGGTCTAGACACGCGCTCGTGTGTCTGCCTGTGTGGACAAAATAAAGTCATTTCTAGCTTCATTTTTTACCCAAAATTACACCAAAGGCCTACACTTAAAACTCACATCCAATACCAACCATTTCAAGCATTTAATTAAGCAAACTCCATCATTCAACAAGGTATATCGTTACATGCATATGTATTTATAAACTTACCTTGGTTTAACTTAGGCATTATATACTTAACATAACATACGTGTATATATCATAATAAAGTACTTAATCATACCAAAATAAACCATTACTAGCCATTCCAATGGCTAGGTTACAAAACATCATTTTCAAGCCACTATTGCCCAAGTTGTCTTATACATGCCATTATACCAAAATGATTCTACTATAAATACCCAAAATAGCTAGTAGATAGTGCGACGATGCTCCAATGATCTCCAACCTTTGCAAGCTTCTGAGCACTATAAAAAAGGAGAAAATAAAACGGAGTAAGCATTACATGCTTAGTAAGTTCGTATAATGGAAACTAAACTTACCAATCCCGTTTATTAAATCTAAGCATACAATAACATATTTTCCATCCATTTGGCATAATTGCCTAAACACATGTATTCAATCAAACATTTTAGTCACAAAATCTTCATATACATCAAGTAAGGATAGATGAGCTCATCATGCAATATTCCTTCAAGATATTATCATTTCACCTCATAATGCTCATACCATGTCAAGAGTTGTGTCCGTTGAAACATTGAAATCCTGATGGATGTTCAAGTGGTACACTCGAGGTGTACGATTCAATAACCCGTCAATTCTTTTTCAAGAGTACCCATTAGGGCATTTAATCAAGGAACACACTCTCGAGCCACATGACGTATAACAAGATTACCAGTCCAGGCTAAATCCTTTATATAATGTATGCTCAGAAGAGCTCAATTAGGATTACCAATCCAGGCTAAATCCTAAATGTAACATATACTCGAGAGATATCGTATCAGAATTACCCTTCCGAGCTAAATCCTTCCTATAATGAGGTCAATAGGTTTACTCATCCGAGCTAATTCCCGTCAGCAACAAATGTAGGACCTCATTCATTTTGGGAAAGCACATATGTTCATCGGAATTCAATATTCAATCTGGACATAACCCTTTTTTCACTATTTTCAAGCATGTATTAATTTCTCATATTGTAACATCCAAGTAAATCACATAAATGATACTCACATTTCATACAATCACAACATTTAATTTAACATAATTACATGCTCGATTAAGTTACACAAACTTACCTCGACACTTGTTCGCATATATAATCTACTAATCTAAAACTTTTTCTTTTCCTCAGTCTAACCTCGAATTTGTGTTGTCCGGATCCAATTAAGCCATGAAAGTTTCTTCTCTCTCTCCTAGGGTTTCCATGTATTTTAGGCTGAAGAAGATGATAAAAATAAGATGATATTTTCTTTTCATCTTTTAATTAATTAAATCTTTTTTAAATTCCAATTTAGTCCTTGCCCTTTTTTCTAAATTTCCATGGATAAGCCACCAAAAATCTAGTACTTTTCTTTAATGGTCTAATTATCATATAAGGACCTCTAGTTTTGAATTCCATAGCTATTTAATCCTTATAGCTACTAGAATTTAACTTTTGCATTTTATGTGATTTAGTCCTTCTGTAACTAAACATTTAATCGGTAAAATTTTCGTATCAAAAATTTCACATGACATGTTTATCTTAATACGGACCATATAGTAAAATAAAAAATAAATTTTATTTTTGGGTCGAATTTGTGATCCCGAAACCACTGTTCCGATTTCACTGAAAAATGGGTTGTTATAGTCTTCCATTTATCCAAATATTTATTTTAGGACTAAACCTATTTAAAGAATAATCTACATTGGCTTTCCTTATCATATTATCATTGTTCATAATAGTTACATCCTCATCAAATGCCTTGTCATTCAAATTGTTATCCAAGCCAGCAGTATGGTCGAATATAGTCTTACCATAAACCATTTTCTCACTTCCCTACTTTACACCAACATCTCTCCTGCCCATTCGTTATGACTTCCTATTTATGACCATTCATAGACCAAACTATTTAGTGGCTATTTGTTTGCCAATTTTTTGTTCCATTGGCATCGTCTCCTTCATAAAATTTGTTTTTCATTAGACTTTAGCAACAAACATCCTCCCTCATATGGTCGTACCTACCACATTTGAAACATATGCATGTAAAGACTCATATTCAACTCATTATACTGTATCTTCAATTTGAAATTTTTATACCAATGGCTTTTTAAGATCAATACTCATCGCCATACAAATGAACTTTCCTTTAGCCATATTATCTATTGGGATTTAGTTTCCTTAGTGTAGTGATTACATCTATGTTTCTTATGTACTTTTAATTTTTCAAAAAATTGGTTTATTAAATTCCATCTTTATCTTTAATATCTATTGTATAATCTCCTCAATAGTTTTTGCAAGCAAAGCAAAATAAAAGCAAATATTAGCTCATTGATTATCTAATACTTAACTAATACTAAGTTGCATTATATGGTCGGATCATAATGGGAGTAGACAACTTGTATTAGTAGATAATCCAAATAAGCATGTAGTCTAATCGAAATAAAGCAAGTTGATTAAAATACTATTATGTCATTTATCAAGTCCAATTGGGAAGATACCTTATATTGGGTATCAAAGCGGATGGCTCCCAGAAGATAGAGACAGATGTGACTGACTAAACTAATAATACATCGAATAGGACCCAAGTAAAATAAATCCTATATTCATTTATAAATTTATTCACTTATGAAATTCAGAGTGTGGCTTACCTCAATCCTAAGTAAGTGGCGAACTATGTGTGTGTGACTCTTATACTTTAATGTATTAAAAACCTAAGTTCAATTGGTAATAGAGTTCAAAGCTGGTATGTTGGGTATACGACTTTTACATGACATAACTTCGCTTACAAAAGTGGAATTCATAACCCAATATGGTATCCTGTCATTGGCATTACATGATAGATAGAAAAGTAACTTACAAGAGCAAAAGTAGGAGTTGATTGATGTCTGCTGGCTATTAGTTTGTTGGTGTTGGTGTTGGTGTTGGATGTCTCCGGTTGGTATTTACCAACGTCTTTCTCTTTTTATTATATTTCAATGAACTAGGTAAAAAAAAAGAAGATAGCATGTATCATTATCCACAATGAATGTGTTTTCTTACTATAAATAATACATGGCTAGGGAATTAAATAAATTTCTTTTAATTATTATTTAACTAAATAATTAAAGTTCAAAGAGGAAATTATATTAGTTAAATCATTATAGTTTCATGAGAACAAATTAATTAAATTAATTTACTCATAGATTCTAGTATAGTAAAGTCATCGAACTTTAATTGGATTAGAATTTATTTAATTAGTTTAATTAATTAAATGAATAAATAATATTCTAGGTATATGAAATATATTTATTGGGTAGGATAAATTATGTGAGTTGGTTTAAAGACTAGATAACACGTATGATTGATCTAATACATGACAAGGCCCTAATAAGCCTAGTTTAGAGGTAGGGGTGGCAAACCCAAGTCCAAAAGGTCATTGCATCCGCCCCTTATGTGCTCTCCTAGAGGGAGTTGATTTTTCTATTAAAATATTGTTATTTCAGCTACACTTTGTTCTACTGAAACCTTTGTTATCTTCTCTATAAATAGATACTGAGGGTAGGTCAAAGGCAAATCACTTGAATCAATATTTTGTCAACATATAATAATTTATTTTCCTAAATAAAATTTATATTTTGATATAGTTCGTCTTCATTTTCTTGTCCTTAAAAAGTTCACAATTTTTTCATTGATTTTTGAATATATCCCACACTCTAGCAAACTGAGATTGAGATTGGTGGAGAAGATCGAGTAGTAAAAAGGTAGGTATGAAAAAGTCCGCCTAATCCAAAAACACAACTAGTCGGTTTAAAAAAAATTAAAATTCCACTGTGCTTACAATCACTATTTTTAAACCAATTTTTCCAATACTATCCATCTTGTTGTAACGCCCCTTACACGAGATCGTTGCCGGAGTCGAGCACAAGGCACTACTAAACTTATTTGAGCACTTAACCAAATTCAGATAATTTATATCATACTTTTCAGACAAGCTGTCCAACTGCGTCATAGTTGCTAAATAATTCATATCTCAAGTTATAAAACTCGAAATCCAAATCCGTAAATTTTCCATGAATTCATACTCATATATCTACTTACCAATTTTTTTATATAATTTTTGGTTGGTCCAATTAGTACAGTTTATTAGTTAAATCCTCCCCTGTTTCAGGGTTTGGGTACTTTGACCCCTGTGCACTATGAACCAAATTTCTCTCTGTAAAAAATTCAAATAACCATGCTGTTTGTTTCTCTTAAAAATAGACCCAATGAGGAATCCATACATATATAGTATGACTCATAATTATTTTTGTGCAATTTTTAATGATTTTCTAAAATCAGAACAGGGGAACTCGAAGTCATTCAGACTCTGTCTCACCACAATTTAAATATCTCATAACATAAAATCCAATTGCATGCACCGTTTCCTCTATATGAAACTAGACTCATTAGGCTTTAATCTCATTTTTTTTCTCATCCCTTAACTCAATTTCCACAATTTATGGTGAATTTTCAAAGTCAAACTACTGTTACTTACCAAAAACTATTTTAGTACAAATATTGTTAACTAGTTTATAACATCTTTACTTCAATTCATTCAAACTCTATACATGCCATATAAATCTTTAAACATAAAACAAAAACTACCGAAATTGATCTGAATAGTGTGCCCTGTTGTGTTGATCCGATCTACCAACTTCTCTTTAATTCAATCAACAAAAGAAATTATCAAACACACACAAATAAGCTTATTGAAGCTTAGTAAGCTCATAGGCATAAAAACACAAATCATATAAAATATTGTACACAATCATATATCTATTAGTTTAACTATTTCATCCTCCAAATCACAATTTCATTAATAACTCATTGGAATAATTTCCATATGGCTACTCACAATTTAACTCCCTTAGGCCCATTTCTCATTTACTTCATTGTCAAATTAGGGAACAATAAGGGAATTGAGTGCTTCATTATCACATTGCCATAGTAAATTATGGACTTTCACATTGTTACGCATCACACACCGAAGCCATAGCCTTGCCATGGTCTTACACGGTTCACATATCATACCGAAGCCATATCCAAGACATGGTCTTATACGGAATCACATTATCACATTATACCGATGCCATAGCCCAGCTATGGTCTTATACGGAGTCACATTATCACATTGCACCGATGCCATAGCCCAGCTATGGTCTTAAACGGGCGCACTTATCACATATTTTTCGTTAATTCATCAGGGTCACAGAATAGAAGCATTCAAATCTATTGTTCCTACTAATTTGTACTTTTAGTTACACATTATTTATTAGTTAATGCAAATTGATAGTATTCATCAACAATAAAATACTTTAACAATCATAAGATTTTCATATCAAAACATTGAACTTTGCCACATGAACTTACCTGGACTAATTTGCAAAAGTCGTAGAAATTCAGGGACTATTCTTGAATTTTTTCCTTTCCACGATTCAGTTCGTTTTCTTGATCTATAATTATAAAATCATTCCTTCATTAGCATCCATTTCAATTCTATTGTATTTCACAATTTATGCCCTTAAATTTTTGAAATTACACAATTACCCTAAACTTTTCAATTTTTACAATTTAGTCCCTACTCAATTTATTCATCAATTGAACTAGTTCTTCTCAAATAACACTTTATTTAAACATTATAAACTATTTCACAGCCTTTGACATTCAAAGTTTCATCACAAAACCCTAGTTTTATAACTTTCACAATTAGGTCCTAAATAATGATTTCTATGAAAATCTCTTCATAAAATCATTATATAATAGAATTAAAACCTCAATTCCATGATAAATCATCATAAACTTTCAGCACTTATTCATGGAAACTTTCAAAATTATCCATATAATCAAAAACTAATGAATTAAACATATGGACCTAGTTGTAAAAGTCACAAAAACATAAAAATTATCAAGAAAAAGCAAGAATTAAACTTACATGATGTAAAATATGAAAAACCAGCTTTCTCCAGACCTTCTATGGCTTTTTGGCTGATAAAATATGAAGAGATCTCTAGATTCTTCAATTTTATTCTTATTTTATATGTTAAAGTTGTAAAATTTCCAATTTTGCCCTTATTTCCCTTATTTTTCTGCTGATTTTCTTGCCTTTACCGTCCAGCCTATTCACTTTTAGGCTTAATTTCCCTTTAAATCTTCCTTCTTTTAACACTTGAGCTATTTAATCCTTTTAGCAAAATTTATTTTTATTACAATTTAGTTCTTTTTACTTAATTGACTACCTAATCGTTAAAATTTCTCAACCAAACTTTAATACTAGCTAAATGAAACTTCATAAATATTTATAAAAATATTTTATAGCTTGATTTTCAAATTCGAGGTCTCGATACCTCGTTTTTGACCCGTTTGACCTAATAAATTCTTTTAATTCACTAATTTCACCATTTCACAAATTCTTCTAAATTCTTACTTGACTCATAAATATTAAATTACTATCTTGTTCAATCTTATTTTTCGGATTTAGTGATCTCAAATCACCATTTCCGACACCATTGAAAATTAGGCCGTTACAACTCTCCCCCCCTTAGGAAATTTCGTCCTCGAAATTTCGTACCTGAAAATAAATGCGGATATTGTGATCCCATAGATTCTTCCGTTTCCCAGGTTGCCTCCTCCAATCCATGTCGATGCCATAACACTTTTACTAACGGTACTCGTTTATTCCGTAGTTCTTTAACTTCCCGAGCTAATATTTTCACTGGTTCCTCCGAATAAGTCATATCTGATTGTAGCTCTATCTCAGTATGAGGAATCACATGTGAAGGGTCTGATCTATATCGTCTCAACATAGATACATGAAATACATTATGGATCTTTTCAAGTTCTGGAGGCAAGGCCAATCTATAAGCTACCGGACCGATCCTCTCAATGATTTCGTATGGTCCGATAAATCGTGGACTAAGCTTTTCTTTTCTACCAAACCGTAAAACTTTCTTCCACGGAGAAACTTTCAAGAACACACGATCACCCACATTGAACTCTATATCTCTTCTTTTCAAATCTGCATACAACTTTTGATGATCGGAAGCAACTTTCAAACTTTCTCGAATAATCTAAACTTTCTCTTCAGTTTCCCGAATTAAATCCACTCCGACTAATTTCGATTCACTTAATTCTGACCAATACAACGGGGTTCTGCACTTCCTTCCATACAGAGCTTCAAACGGTGCCATTTTGATACTAGCTTGATAACTGTTATTATAAGCAAATTCAGCTAAAGGTAAGTACCTTTCCCAGCTGCCATTGAACTCGAGTATACAGCACCTTAACATATCTTCCAAAATCTGAATCACTCGCTCTGATTATCCATCTGTCTGAGGGTGAAAAGCTGTACTAAATTTTAACTTAGTACCTAAAGCTTCCTATAGTTTATTCCAAAATCTTGAAGTAAACCTCGGATCTCGATCAGAAATAATTGATGTCGGCACCCCATGTAATCTCACAATTTCTGACACATATAATTCCGCTAACTTATCAAGTGAAAAATGCATTCGACCGGAATAAAATGCTACCGATTTAGTTAATCATCTACTATCACCCAAATAGAATCTTTTTCTTCTTGAGTCATTGGTAATCCGGATACAAAATCCATCATCACATGTTCCCACTTCCATTCGGAATCATTACGGGTTGTAACAAACCAGAGGCACTTGATGTTCAACTTTTACTGCTGATGATTAAACATTTTGCCACAAATTCACAAATTTCCGTTTCATACCAGGCCACCAATACATTTTTTTCAAATCACAATACATCTTCGTACTACCCGGATGAATCGAGTACATACTACTATGAGCCTCTGATAAGATATCCTTCTTCAATTCTAGATTATTCGGGACACAAATTCTATTACGATGGTATAACATACCACTATTATCAATAGAGTAATCTAAGTTCAAATTATCCCGAACCATTTGTCGTTTCAACACCAACTTCGGAGCTTTATCTTGCAATTCCCGAATTCGTTGAAAGAATATTGGTTTTGTCTTTAATTCAGCTAATATAGAACCATATTCATTAACAGAAAAATTAGCATTTAACGCCCGAAGAGCAAATAATGATGATTTCTGACTAAGTGCATCTGCCACTACATTTGCCTTACCCGGATGATAATCAATGATAAGATCGTAATCTTTCAACAGCTCTAACCATCGCCTCTATCTCAAATTCAGCTCTTTCTGCGACATTAAATATTTCAAACTTTTATGGTCTGTATACACATAACATTTCTCTCCATATAGGTAGTGTCTCCAAATTTTTAAAGTAAATACTATGGCAGCTAATTCAAGATCATATGTAGGGTAGTTCCTCTCATGTGGTTTCAACTGTCGAGAAGCATATGCTATAACTTTTCCTGACTGCATCAATACACAACCTAAACTATTCAGAGACGCATCACTATATACTACATATGGCACACCTGATTCAGGCTGAGTTAACACCGGAGCCTCTGTCAACATTTTCTTTAATTGATCAAAACTTCGTTGGCACTCATCAGACCATACAAACTCAACATTCTTCTGTAATAATTTAGTTATCGGTGAAGTAATCAGTGAAAAATCTTTCACAAATCGACGATAGTAACCAGCTAATCCAAGGAAATTTCGCACTTCCGTAAATTCTTTGGAGTTTTCCAATTAATCACCACTGACACCTTACTTAGATATACCCGTATACCATCAACTGACACAATGTGACCCAAGAATCCCACTTCATGAAGCCAAAATTCACATTTACTAAATTTTGCATATAACTGTTTTTCCTTAATATCGTAGTACAATTCTCAAGTCTTGAGCATGCTCGGATTACGTCTTTGAATAGATCAAGATATCGTCAATAAACACAACCACAAATCTATCCGGTAAGACTGGAAAATTCGATTCATTAAATCCATAAAAGCAGCAGGAGCATTTGTCAAACCGAATGGCATAACTAAGAACTCATAATGACCATACCGAGTTCTAAAAGCTATTTTCGGTACATCACATTCCTTTACCTTTAACTGATAATACCCAGATCTGAGATCTATTTTTGAAAACACTGTAGCATCCTTAAGCTGATCAAATAAATCATCAATACGAGGCAAAGGATATTTATTTTTAATCGTTACCTTATTCAGCTGCCTGTAATCTATGCACAACCTCAATGAACCATCCTTCTTTTTCACAAATAAGACAGGTGCACCCCATGGTGACATACTCGGTCTGATAAACCCTTTGTCTAACAGTTCTTGCAACTGTGCTTTTAACTCTCTTAATTCTGCTGGAGCCATTCTATATGGTGTCACTGATATAGGAGCTGTTCCTGGAAGCACATCTATCACGAACTCAACTTCTCTATCGAGTGGTAAACCTGGTAATTCTTCAGGAAATACATCCATGAATTCATTTACAACAGATAGTTGCTCTAACTTTGATTTAGAACTTCGAGTATCAAGAATATAGGCTAAATAAGCCTCATTTCCTTTACGCAACAATTTCTGAGCAGACATAAAGGAAATCATTCTAACCATGTCATCCAAATTTCCAGACTCAACCAAAATAATATCTCCTGTTTGACATTTCAAGCTAATTCGTTTTTCTCGACAATTCAATACCGCGTCATGTTTCATTAACCAGTCCATGCCCAAGATAATATCAAATTCACGAAAGGGTAGCAGCATCAAATCAGCGGGGAAATCACAGCCCTTAACTTTCAGTGGACAGTTATGACATATTAAATTAACTACCATACTTTGACCTAACGGATTTGTAACTTGTACATCATAATCACTAGGCTCAACAAATAAATTATTTTCAGATGCTAACATAGTGCAAATATATGAATGAGTAGACCCAGGGTCTATTAAAGCATACACAGGAACATCATAAAGATAGAAAGTACCAGCAATTACATCTGGAGTTGTTGCTTCTTCTCTTGCTCGAATGGCATAAGTACGAGCAGGAGCCCTAACTTCTGATCGGCTAGCAGTATCTTTCATACCCGAACGAGTAGCCCCTGTAGCACTGCTCTGACCAGAGCGTCTTTCTTTTTGAGGAAGAATTTTCTGTTTCTCCCTCTGTTCCACTTCTTCTACTTGTAATTGGGGACAATCACGAATAAAGTGATCAGTGGCCCCACATTTATAACAAGCCCCTAACTTACTTTTACATTCACCGGGGTGACTTCTTCCACAATGTTGACACTTAGGCCTTTGGGTATTTTGTACACTACCCACACTAGCAGCAGGTCTGTCAGATGCTTTGTAATCATATTGTTTTGGCCTACTTTTTCCTGATCTTTCCGGTACTGAAGTGGCTCGACTGAATTCCTCTTTAGATTTCTTCACTGGTAAAGCCGAAAATGACTTAGATGCACTTCTTTTGAAAGATTCTTTACTTCTTCTATCTCGTTGCATCTTTTTATTATATACTTCTTCAAGCTTCTGAGCACAATCTGATAGAACAACAAATTCTCGTATCTCAATGCCCCCTATCATCATTTTAATCTCATCATTAAGCCCTTCTTCAAATCTGATACACATTTCTTCTTCAGTGGGTACTATATCTCGAGCATATTTGCTCAGATAAACAAATTCTCTTTCATATTCAGCCACTGACTTGTTTCCCTGTCGCAAGTCGAGAAATTCTCTTTTCTTCTTATCCAGATATCTTCTACCGACATATTTCTTCTTAAATTCATTTTGAAAAAATTCCCAAGTGATCTTCTCAGCCGGTACAATAGCTTCTATTGTTTCCCACCAATTATAAGCTTCTTCTTTCAATAATGACACGGCACATATTAAGTAATCATCTGGTGAGCATGCCATTTGCTTAAAAACCCTCATTATACTTTGTAACCAATATTCAGCTTTAACGGGGTCATCATCTGTTCTTCCCAAATTCTTCACCCCATGTTTTCTCGAGCTTTTCAAATGGAGAACGTTTGCGATTCAGGTTGTCGGAGGAGGTGGAGGAGCAACCGGGGGTACTACAGATGTTGAGATAGGGGGAGGAGGTTGCGAAGTCTGATTTCTTTCTCGCACATTCTCATTATACCACTGATTCATGAATCCATAAATCATATTTTTGAGTTCTTGTTCTCGCATCAATGAAATCGGAGCTTCACTAGTTGTTCCTTGTTCAGAGGTTTGTACTCTGCTATTAACTTCTTCTTGCTCAGTTTGTTCTGGTCTATCGACATCTTTTCAAATCGAAGATAATCTATAATAAAACAAGGATTAGATCGGATCATACACAAGACACTATCACAGATTTATATGGCATGTAATTCTAGACACTTTTCACATCATACATATTCCGAGAATCGCTAAACCAAGCTCGATACCAATAAATGTAACGCCCCTTACCCGAGACCATTTCCGGAGTCGAGCACAAGGCACTACTAAACTTATTTGAGCACTTAACCAAATTCAGATAATTTATATCATACTTTTCAGACAAGCTGTCCAACTGCGTCATAGTTGCTAAATAATTCATATCTCGAGTTATAAAACTCGAAATCCAAATCCGTAAATTTTCCCCGAATTTATACTCATATATCTACTTACTAATTTTTTTATATAATTTTTGGTTGGTCCAATTAGTACATTTTATTAGTTAAATCCTCCCCTGTTTCAGGGTTTGGCTACTTTGACCCTTGTGCACTATGAACCAAATTTCTCTCTGTAAAAAATTCAAATAACCATGCCGTTTGTTTCTCTTAAAAATAGACCCAATGAGGAATCCATACATATACAGTATGACTCATAATTATTTTTGTGCAATTTTTAATGATTTTCTAAAATCAGAACAGGGGAACTCGAAGTCATTCAAACTCTATCTCACCACAATTTAAATATCTCATAACATAAAATCCAATTGCATGCACCGTTTCCTCTATATGAAACTAGACTCATTAGGCTTTAATCTCATTTTTTTTCTTATCCCTTAACTCAATTTCCACAATTTATGGTGAATTTTCAAAATCAAACTACTGCTACTTACAAAAAACTGTTTTAGTACAAATATTGTTAACTAGTTTATAACATCTTTACTTCAATCCATTCAAACTCTATACATGCCATATAAATCTTTAAACATAAAACAAAAACTACCGGAATTGATCTGAATAGTGTGCCCTGTTGTGTTGATCCGATCTACCAACTTCTCTTTAATTCAATCTACAAAAGAAATTATCAAACACACACAAATAAGCTTATTGAATCTTAGTAAGCTCATAGGCATAAAAACACAAATCATATCCAATATTGTACACAATCATATATCTATTAGTTTAACTATTTCATCCTCCAAATCACAATTTCATTAATAACTCATTGGAATAATTTCCATATGGCTACTCACAATTTAACTCCCTTAGGCCCATTTCTCATTTACTTCATTGTCAAATTAGGGAACAATAAGGGAATTGAGTGCTTCATTATCACATTGCCATAGTAAACTATGGACTTTCACATTGTTACGCATCACACACCGAAGCCATAGCCTTGCCATGGTCTTACACGGTTCACATATCATACCGAAGCCATATCCCAGACATGGTCTTATACGGAATCACATTATCACATTATACCGATGCCATAGCCCAGCTATGGTCTTATACGGAGTCACATTATCACATTGCACCGATGCCATAGCCCAGCTATGGTCTTAAACGGGTGCACTTATAACATATTTTTCATCAATTCATCAGGGTCACAGAATAGAAGCATTCAAATCCATTGTTCCTACTAATTTGTACTTTTAGTTACACATTATTTATTAGTTAATGCAAATTGATAGTATTCATCAACAATAAAATACTTTAACAATCATAAGATTTTCATATCAAAACATTGAACTTTGCCACATGAACTTACCTGGACTAATTTGCAAAAGTCGTAGAAATTCAGGGACTATTCTTGAATTTTCTCCTTTCCACGATTCAGTTCGTTTTCTTGATCTATAATTATAAAATCATTCCTTCATTAGCATCCATTTCAATTCTATTCTATTTCACAATTTATGCCCTTAAATTTTTGAAATTACACAATTACCCTAAACTTTTCAATTTTTACAATTTAGTCCCTATTCAATTTATTCATCAATTGAACTAATTCTTCTCAAATAACACTTTATTTAAACATTATAAACTATTTCACAGCCTTTGACATTCAAAGTTTCATCACAAAACCCTAGTTTTATAACTTTCACAATTAGGTCCTAAATAATGATTTCTATGAAAATCTCTTCATAAAATCATTATATAATAGAATTAAAACCTCAATTCCATGATAAATCATCATAAACTTTCAGCACTTATTCATGGAAACTTTCAAAATTATCCATATAATCAAAACTAATGAATTAAACATATGGACCTAGTTGTAAAAGTCACAAAACATAAAATTATCAAGAAAAAGCAAGAATTAAACTTACATGATGTAAAATATGAAAAACCAGCTTTCTCCAGACCTTCTATGGCGTTTGGCTGATAAAATATGAAGAGATCTCTAGATTCTTCAATTTTATTCTTATTTTATATGTTAAAGTTGTAAAATTTCCAATTTTGCCCTTATTTCCCTTATTTTTCTGCTGATTTTCTTGCCTTTTCCGTCCAGCCTATTCACTTTTAGGCTTAATTTCCCTTTAAATCTTCCTTCTTTTAACACTTGAGCTATTTAATCCTTTTAGCAAAATTTATTTTTATTATAATTTAGTCCTTTTACTTAATTGACTACCTAATCGTTAAAATTTCTCAACCAAACTTTAATACTAGCTAAATGAAACTTCATAAATATTTATAAAAATATTTTATAGCTTGATTTTCAAATTCGAGGTCTCGATACCTCGTTTTTGACCCGTTTGACCTAATAAATTCTTTTAATTCACTAATTTCACCATTTCACAAATTCTTCTAAATTCTTACTTGACTCATAAATATTAAATTACTATCTTGTTCAATCTTATGTGTCGGATTTAGTGATCTCAAATCACCATTTCCGACACCACTGAAAATTAGGCCGTTACACTTGTAATCAATATTTACCACTTTACCAAAATGTATTCAATTGCATGCAAAATATAAATTGTTTTTTACATAGCCCTTGATAAACCTTGCAGGCGAATCCAAACAACCACATTGTTCGAATACGAGTTAGTAGTTGCAAAATAATCTATCCACAACTAAATTACAAAGTATTACTCGTAAACCATGTTAGATCTAGTGCCCTAAGTGTAGTATATTCATTTGTAAACTTTAAATTTTTTCAAACATATTGGTTAATAAAATAAATTCATTGATTACATTAATAACTTAGTATAATTGTGCTCATATGGTTTTTGCAAGCAAAGCAAAATGGAAGAAAATGTTGTTCATTTGTTATCTAATGTTTAAACTAATATTAAATAGTATTACGTGGTCAGATTGTAATATGAAAATACAACTTGTATTAGTAAACGAACCTAAACATGTCTTTAGTCTAATAAAAACTGAGCAAGTCGATTGAAACACTAATGTGTCATCTATTTAGTCCAATTGGGGAGATTCTTTATTAGAGCAAATGACTCTTAAAAGAAAGTGATATAGATGTGACTAACTGGATTTACAGTATATTAGGCAGGACCCAATATGAATAGATCCTAAATCTGTTTATGGATTTATTCAATTGTAAAGTTCATAGTTTGGCATACCTAAATTCTAAGTAGATGACGGACTATGTATGTGTGACTTGTACACTTTGATGTAAGTAAAAAGGTTGAGTATCAATAGATAAGGAACCGAAAGCTAGTGTATTGGATGTTAAACTTTATAGTATGTAGCATCATTCACAATAGTGGAATTCATAGCTCGAAACATGTGTAAATGATATCCTCTCGTTGGCATTACAAGGTTGATGAAAAGTAAACATGGCCACGGGCCATTTGTCTTTGTAAGGAATGACTTGATTACTATTTGATAAAAATAGACTTTTCATGAAGGAAGATGTAATGGTTACCAAGAGATAAAATAGGATCATATTGAGAGAGTGGATATTATCCCAAAAAGATTAAGGATATCATATGAGGGTAAAACACTTATGATAAGGTCATTGGACGAGCATTGAGTAGATGCTTTTGAAATGGTATTTCGTTAAGGAGAGCTTAGTCATGATACTATAGTGGAATGATTTCGTAACTAAATGAGTTTATAATTAATAATCGAAAAGCCAAAACTTAATTATAAATTATTTGAGCCCTAATTGCATATGCCCAATCGATCCCTTCGCTAGCTCATTTAAACCAGAAATGAATTACGTCTTTGAATCTAAATGAATGGAATGAATAGAAATAGAGAATGGGAAACATTCATGAATGATTATGGCTTTCTCCAAAATAGAGAAACAAAATAATTTGGAAAAGAATGTAGTTTTCTTAAAATGGAAATGAAAATGAGAAATGATTCATTTGCAAGTGTAGATAAATTATGGGTTGTCATCCATCCTACTCCTACTCTAAGTAGGAAGTTGTTTTTTTAGTTGAAATAAACTTCTACAATTCAACAAGGTTTCTACCTTCACTTCCTATAAACAGATGACACTGGTAGGGCTATTAACACAACTTTCAAAGATTGTTACTCTGTCGAAGAATAGAAATGATTTATTCTTAATTATTAAATATATTTTTCCAGAATAACAATTCTCCTGATTTTAATTAAAGAAGAGAGAGTTTTTATTTTCAACCCAACAGGAAAAGTATTTTTTTTCTATTTTTATGTTTAGATTCAATTGTTTTGAGCCCACACTCGAAACTATTCATGAAACAATAATAGCATAAAAGAACATTTGGTTGAAAGCTGGAAAACATCAAGGATCTGCTTAACTGAAAACACAGGTACAATTTCTGTGTAAGGTTTATTGTTATAAATATCACAAACTAGGTGCTTTACAAAATTTTAATTTTTCGTTGTACAAGATAACCGTTTTCAAACCGAATTTTTTTTTTAAAACCACCCAGAGGTCTTCAACGAAAAGCTTTGTCTAATTATCTAACAATTGAAATTTCACCATAAAGTAATCATCTTCTAGGCAATTAATTGAAAGGGTTGTGAAGGCTTTTACAAAGCATACTTTTTATTCAGCAATGTGCAAAATCTGATTTTTCTCCCCAACAATCTAATGATTAATGTTTCCTACATATTTTGATCTAAAAAACAATGAATAGTATCAAGGAATTTTATTGAAGGCATTCCATCAACAAAATCAATCACATCAATCCCCTTCCAATAATTCTATATAATCGCCCCCCAAAGTACTCATCTCTATAACCACTCCATCTAAAGGATTATCCTATTGTATTCTAACTATTTTCTAGCCCTATCAGCGTTAAAAGTTACCTATGGGCTACCTTGTTTGTCACATCCTTCAATAAAGAAAGAATTATTTTCTCATCTTTATTGTTATAATTGTTAAATTTATTTAAAAGAAATGCACCCAATTTCTTATTTCCTATTAAATACTATTTCGAGTTTTTTTTCCAATCAAAATCTAAGAATTATTATATGGAATATAGATTCCTAGCTAATAGTTATCGCTTTTTATCAAATTTCTTAGTATGCACACAAAAAGATTCTATTAAAAAATATAAAAAAGTGTGGAATTTAAGTTTTTGTATTTGAAAGTGAAAATTTTGTTTTGCTAGAATTTTGTGTGTGTAAATCAAAGTTGTCTCAAATTATATTGGATTTGAGACTAATTCTAGTAGAGCCAAGAGTATTTAAAGTAAAGGATTCACAACAAGTTCACTTTCCAAAGTTCAAACTTTAATTCTCACCGATTACCACCTCAAACGACAACTTGTTAACGAAAGTTTCTTTCTAATGTGGTTGATTTGACCTTTGTACTTCAACAATTTTTCTAATATGCTACATTACTTTTAAAATGTCGACTTTGGTACATGAACTTAATTTTACCCACCAAAGTGGTACCTGTAACACCCCTAGCCCATACCCATCTCCAGAACAGGGTTACAGAGCATTATCGGAGTTTACAGAGTAATTTCATATAATTCATGTCATTTACTTTTCATATCCAAAATTAATAATATTGTCCCTTTATTGGACCCTCGAGGCCCAATTTAAACATTAGAATTAATTCGGGTCTAAATCAGGAACACAGAAAATTTTTCTTATATACAGGGGTCACACGCCCGTGTCGGTAGGCCGTGTGGCTCACACGGCCATGTGACATGCCCATGTCTCAGGTCATGTGGGCATTCGATGTGAGGCACATAGCTGTGTCCTTACTCGTCTAACTCCCCGACTTGTGCTACACGGCCTGCCACATGCACGTGTGCTAGGCCGTGTGGTCAATTTAATTTTCACAAATTAGGTGCAGGTTTCACACGGCTAAGACACACGCCTGTGTTCTGGGCTGTGTAGCACACATGGCTGAGACACACGCCCTTGTCTCCGCCCGTGTGCCCAATTCTGAGCATTCTGTTTCTCAATTTTAGGATGCAGGGGACACACGGCCAAACCACATGCCCATGTGTCAGGCCGTGTGTCACACACGGTCAAGACAGACGCCCGCGTGTCTACCCGTGTGGACAAAATAAAGTCATCTTCTAGCTTTATTTCTCACCCAAATTTTCCATGAAACTACAACCACACTCGAACATATATAACAACCTATTCAATACAACCTATTCAATACATTTTTATCCAGGCCAATTGCAAGAATTATGTATGATATATTATCACTTACGCTCATGTGTTTCCAAACTTACCTCAAGTCCAATTAAGTTTAATTTATAAGTTATTTAAATGATTCCAACTCAACTTCATTTATCATTTATTTTAAATTTCATCTATTATTTAACCATTTCAAACTCCTCAAACATATTATGGTCTTATAAAAACATGCCAAAATATACCACTCTAGCCATTTCAAATGGCTAGATCTACAACCAACCATTACATGTCTTCTCTGTTACCAATAGCTTATGCATGCCACTATACTAGAGCAAGTTTACTATTTATACCAAAATGAATTGGAGATAGTGTGATGATGCTCCGACCGGTCTCCAACCTTTACGATCTTTCGAGCACTATAAAACAGAAAAAATAAAACCTAGTAAGCATTTAATGCTTAGTAAGTTCGTATAACAAGAATTAAAGTTACCGATTACATTCATTCAAATAAGCATACAATTATATGATTCCCAATATTTTGGCAAATTTATCTAATCACATACGCTCAAACAAGTATGTTAGTCACATAATTCACATGTACATTAAATAGTATGGATGTGCTCATCATGTTACAATTTTTAAGAAATTTCAGGAACATTCAAGATAAAATTCATTTAATCTCATATATTTTCATTTCGAGAATTTATCCGTTGAATCATTGAAACTTCAATGGATACTCAAGTAATACACACAAGGTGTACAAAACTATATAACCGTCAACTCATAATTAGGGGTACCCATTAGGGCACTTAATCAAGGAGCACACTCTCTTGAGCTACATATCAGGATGCTCAGATGAGCCATGTAACAGGACACTCATCTGAGCTAAACAAGAAACTCATAAGAGTTTTATTCAGAGAGCTCATAGAGCTTAATAGATAACTCCAAAGAGTTGTTATCAGGGAGCATCGGATAAGGTAACAGAGAGTTCAAGCGAGCCATGTCTGAAAGCCCATATGAGCTTATATTAGGATACTCACATAGAGCTGCATTTGTTTCCGTATTATATACTAAATCACAACCGATCGAATCATGTAACAGGACGCTCACACAGAGCTGCGGTAGTGTGCAACACATTCAAGATCACTACCAATCAAAATGCTCGCAAGAAATATTTAACAAGATGCTCGAGAGGGTTATAACAAGATTGTTCATCCGAGCTATTTTCTGTCCGCAATATATACAAGACCACATTCAATAAGAAAAATCACATATATCCATCGAATTTCTTAATTCAATCGGAACTTGTTATTTATTCTAGAATTATCAGGCATATAATTTCTTTCATAATTTAAGTATTTATATAATTCACCCAAATACAACATTCATTTTCAAACATATTAACATGCATAATTGAGTTACATGAACTTACCTCGATACTTGTTCGTATATGAAATCTACTAATCCAAAACTTTTTCTTTTCCTCGATCTAGCTTCGAATTTGAGTTGTCCGGATCTATATAAATGAATTTAAACATCAATTTAATTAATTTCATTCTCAATTGGATTCAATTTACACACTAGGAAAAATTACCATTTTGCCCCTAAACTTTCTATAAATTCCAATTTTGTTCCTAGACTCGAAAATAAAATTCATGCAATTTAATTCTTATTTCAAGCCTAACCAAAATTTTTATATAACATTTACAGCACTTGTACTTCACAAAATTCAGAATTTTTTCATAGGTTTTACCACTTTTCAATTTAGTCCCTAAATCATGATTTCATCAAAATTCCCTTTGTAAAAGTTGTTTATCTATCAACAACCTTTCATTTTCTACCATAAATTTCAACTTTTCATCATATTCTTCCATGAAAAAACTTTGTTACTTAGATAAATTTTCAATTTAATCCCAAAAATAGATAGATTAGACTATCCCGATCCCAAAAAATATAAAATTTACTAAAAACAAGACAAGAATACTTACCCAATTGAACCAATTAAGCTTGCTTGAAGAATTTTCTCTTTCCCAGGGTTTCCATGTCTTAATTTGAAGAAGATGATACAAAATAAGATGATATTTCTATTATCATCTTTTTAATTATTTTAGTTTCCAATTTAGTCCTTAGCCTTTTCTAATTTTTCCACGAATGAATCACCAAAAATATCTACTAGATTTTCTTTAATGGTTTAATTACCATATAAGGACCTCAAGTTTTGAATTACATAGCTATTTGATACTTATAGCTATTAGAACTTAACTTTTGCATTTTATGCAATTTGGTCATTTCCATAAATAAACATATAATCGATAATTTTTTCTTATCAGAATTTTCATATAATAATCCTATCATAATGCAAAGCATACAATAATATTACAATAATTTTCTTTCCGGCTCAAATTTGTGGTCCGAAACCACTGTTTCGATTTCACTAAAAATAGGCTGTTACAGTACCTTCCTCTAATGGTGTTAATTTTTTGCCTTAGTTTGTAAAAAGTCCTCAAACTTACCAAAAAAAAATTAAGACCCTCTTTTTCACTCAATTAAGTACTTAAACTACCAAAATAAATCAAAGAGGCCCTTTAATTATTAACTTTAACAATTGACCATTAAAGTTAACTATCTGTTTTTATTTTAATTTTTTAAGTTATCACTTCCACGTGACAAGTCGTGGTTGTGACACATGTTGTAAAATGATAAAAATTGGTTTTAATAAAAGTATCAGATAATATTTAAAAAATAAAGAGTATAAAAATTTATATAAATTAATAGAAAATAGAAAAATATAGAAAAATATTTAAAAATTTATAAAAATATAGAAACATTATAAAATTATATATATATATATAAATAAATAAAAAAATTAAAATAAAACATCATAGAAATTATAAGACATAAAAATTATGATTTAATCAACACAAACATAAAAAAATAGTGGCTTCATCTAAATGGCCCGTAATCTACCCCTCTATGACCCTTTTTTTAAGGCATTATTGTAACACCCCTCACCTAACCCGTTCATCAAGTCCAAGCTATAGGATGCTACATTCGTTACAGGAGCAATTATAGCCAATTTTCAGTAAAATCTTCACATGCATATGTAATTCAATGCAAAACATATTCATTTATGGTTAAACAATAAAAATTCGAGTCTTAATCAAGCTTAAAAAAGCTCTTTGGTTGACTCGAGCGCAAATTAGAGCTAAATTGTAAAATTTTAAAATTTCAGAGTCAGCATCTTGACATCATCACTTCTAGTTCATGATGTCGCCAAACAGTTTGTCACGTCACGAAGTCAGGCCACTTGCCATTATGATGTCACTTACTATTGGTCGATGTTGCGACGAGAAAAATTATTCGTCGAGACATGAACTCTGTTTTTTGGGGAAAAAATTTAAGCCTTTTGGTACATATTTCAAGCTTTCCACCAAATATACCAATTTATGCACAAAACATTTACTTTACCTGATTTAAAACATCCCAAAATCATATCAAATAAGCTTAATACACATATTCAACTTTTCAACAAGTCATTCATTACCTAAACATCAATTAAACTTAAACATTTTAATGTCTTTAGGGCATACCAACTAATCATCCAAACATCAAACTTTACTTATCCTTTAACATCTTGAAACATACCATTTCATTTCATTTATACACACTTTGGCAAATTATGCAGATCAATCGCATATAAGCCTCAAAATATAACCATCAACTATCGAAATTAGACTACATTTCTTTATCAAACATCATTTAAGCATATTTGATCCCAAGTGTTCCATTCAACCATGTCTGTAACACCCCAAACCCGGCCCAGACGTTATGGCCGAATCTGATGTGCCACATTGAAGTTAAAAACCCATGTTTCGTTTTAGTGCTTTAAAACCGACTTTTGTTAAGCTAACAAAGTGAATGGGAGCCGGGCACCGTGTAGGAACTGTAATGAGGAGGTGAGCCATAAAGTCCGCTAAGTACCAAGCTCTTCTAATGGATCCAATCCTAGACATGCCCACAACCATTGCCACACTTGGTTAAATCGAGTTGTAATTTATTTAAGTTGAAATCTTTGATAAATCGGATAATCGTGGCGTGGTGTTATTTTGAAAACAATTATCATTTTAAAAACACGCCCTAAGTCTAGCCCATTTATTAACAAATAAATTAAAGTTATTAAAATAAAATAATCCCGAAAAATAATTAAAATGGCCTTATTACAACCCAAAACCAAACAATAATATTAATAGGATAAAACTTATAAAGAAATAAATCGGCTACTTATTGCAATTAAAAGAAAGAAACAAGAGTGTGGCCATCTCCGAGTCCTCGCAGCTCCAAACCATCTAAGCTTAGGGATTACCATGCAGCTTAGAAACGGGTGAGTTTACAAAAATCGCAGTAATCCCAATAACAAACAAACAAAGAAAACACAATGTCAAGACAATCTGGGTCAAAGCCCTATTTAGTCTTGACATATATTGGGTCAAGCCTTTCGTTTAACAGTTCTCGAGTCAAGCCTTTTCATAAATCATATCACCGGGCGAGCCTTTTCATAAATCATTTCACCGGTGAAGCCTTTATCAGAAACGGTATGGCCTATAGGCCTATTTCAATATCACATGTAATGTCAATGGATGTATGCAAGCCCATTTCAATATCACATGAAATACCAATGAATGTATGCAAGCCCATTTAGGGAGACTACTCAACCCACCATCCGCTACTCTCCACCCGTACCAACCAACACACCATGTGGGAATAACTCAACCCACCCAACCAACACACCACCGGCAAGATAGTCATTTATCATATATCCGAGGCCTAGCCTCTTTAATAATCGGGCAAAGCCCTTTTGAACCGGGGCATAAGCCCTTTTCAATAAATCGGGGCATAAGCCCTTTTCAAGAGGGCATAAGCCCTTTTCAATAAACGGGGCATAAGCCCTTTTCGTGGCCGGGCATAAGCCCTTTTGCACTTCCTCCATCCATATAAAACCCAACCCAATGCAACATGTCATGTATGCGTAATGTCATGCCCATATTTGAATAAACAATCACAGTCAAGTCATTCATATCACCAACATATATTCACAATCAATCCGTAAACCACACAGTCCAAGTCATCACTTGCCCACAAGGGCAAAACAGTCATTTTTCACATTATAAGGGTATTTTTGTAATTTTACCAAATATCAGGGTTTTCCATGTTCATTACAATTATCATTATTTCCGAGTGTTTAAATAATGATCTTTAACCCCCTTTATCAAATTCGGGCTTTTGGGCCCAAAACCCCTAATGGGCCCTACGAATGCTGATTTAGCCTACTTAACCCAAATTTTACAACAATACTAGCCGTGTTAACGTGTAACTTTTCCAAATTCCATTTTCTATCAATTCTACCCAAATGGGTCCGAAAGGCCATTGGGCCCAATTTTAGACCATTGAGGCCCAACTTACCATCACGCACAAAATTGAGTTCTTACATGTTCCATCAATCCAAACATCGATCTTATCGTATTTATCACATCTATACCGAAATGCAACATTGCAAGATCCCAAAATACTGGTATTTTAGCATTTCGGCTTCTCAGCAAATATTAATCTAAGCTATTACGAGGGTTAGTACACACCTGTTACGGGTTGAAGTTGAAACGTTTCCAAAATCAATCGCCTACAATAACCACCACCTGTCACTCAAACTTAACTAATCCAATATCAATTTATGTAAATCCTAAGCACATCAGTCATACGGAACATAAGGGCATATTCGTCATTTTACCATACAGGGGCTTTACGGTCTCTTTACCCTACAGGGGCTTTACAGTCTCTTTATCTAATAGGGGTATTTTAGTCATTTCATCCTACAAGGGTGTCTTGGTAAATCTACAAACCAAGGGTATTTCAGTAATTTTGTAAACTAATGGTATTTCCATAATTTTTAGAAAGTCAAGGGTATTTCTGTAACTTTGTAAATCAGAGGTATTTTGGTAATTTTACAAATTGAGGGTATTTCGGTAATTTCACAAACCAAAGGTATTTTGGTAATTTTACAACCTAGGGGTATTTTGGTAATTTCACAAACCAATGGTATTTTAGTAATTTTGTAAATCGAGGGTAAAACAGTAATTCTGTAAATCAAGGGTAAAATAGTAATTCTATAAATCGAGGGTAAAACGGTAATTCTGTAAATCGAGGGTAAAACGGTAATTCTATAAATTGAGGGTAAAATGGTAATTCTGTAAATCGAGGGTAAAACGATAATTACGTAAATCGGGGGTAAAACGGTAATTATATAAATTGGGGGTAAAGCGGTAATTATGTAAATCGGGGGTACTTTGGTAATTTTACAAGTCGAAGGTATTTCAGTAATTTTACAAATCCAGGGTATTTCAGTATTTTTACAAACTAAGGGTATTTCGGTAATTTTAGTAAACTAAAGTATTCTAAACAGTGATAACAATACGAATGGGCCTAAAGCCTATTCTCGGCCCAAATGGGCCCACACGCTCGTGTGGCCCTTTTAGCCCAAATCTAGCCACAGATATGCGATTCACCTAGCCTAGTCTAATATTTACTATACAATCAAACAACTTATCCAATTGGGCCCGTAGGCCCATTAGGCCCACATGACCCCTTTCTACCATCATGCCCAAGTAGCCATCCTACAGCTAGAGTAGTGAGAAATACACACCTGATAGGAGACTAGAGTTAATCCACGCTCCGAGCACTCTTAGCCGACGCCCAACCCAAACGAGCACGCCATACAACGAAAGGGATCAGCCAAGAAAGGTACATTTACTCTCCTCATGGTTCCCTCTATTTAAAGCCAGCTTTGTATCCACTCTTATGTTAGCTTCCCGATGTGGGACCCCTTCAACATCAGAGTTTAAATTCAACACCAACTCTTGTCGCCCCCTGTTAGCAAAATAAATGCTCCTTGCTTGCCATGGGATTCAACCCATGCCCCCTCGATGCTCCACACGCTTTTGCCACTAAGCCACAAGGCTTTTTGTGTCATATTTTATCCCCAATTAATTATAAGGTCTAAAGGCCAAAGTCCAGGTTCCCTTTAAAAAAAACAAAATAAATTGCAAGAGCCAAGGCTTGAACCCAGGCTCCCATACAACCTTAATGACGCCACAACTACTAGACTACAAGCTTCCTTGTGTCATTTATTTACCACAATAATTTAAAAGGCCCTCATCCAAGCATCTAGGTTTTTTTCGCTTAATACCAAAATTTTTGCTAAAGCCCAAGTTTGAACCCAAGATTTCTCTAACACTTCTCAGGGCCATTAACCACCAAAGCGAACATTTAATTGTGTTATTTCATTGCACAATTAAATACCTATATACAACCTCCTTACGGATCCGCACTCAAGGCCCAATACTTCTAGGCCCAAATTCGGGGTGTTACAATTCTACCCCCTTAAAGAAATTTCGTCCTCGAAATTTTCCACTCTCAGACTACACCACCACATTTTCATTGCAAGACTCGATACTAATAATACTAACATACACCCAAAACATTTATCCATCGGAGCGGATAGATTTCACATGCAAACAATTTCTACATTTCCAGAACACACACCAAATAAATATTAAATCTAAATTCGAGCGTTATAGTTTACTCTTAACTAGTGAGTTTCAGTATAGTGCTACTATCTATAGTGGTTTCTCAATATAGCATTTCAATCTATAACTGTAAACAGAGTTAGAGAACTTACAGATTTGGTGCCGGAGACTCGGTGTGCCATACCTCCAGTAACATCTTTTCAGAAACAAGTCAAGTTTCGTTGAGAGATTTCAAAACAAAATTTTAGAAAAACCCTTTTCAAACCTCAATTTCGAAAAAAGAAAAGAAAAAAATAACAATAATTTTCTGCTACCCATACCACAGCTGAGTTTTGCAACTTGGCTCTGATACCATTAAATGTAACACCCCAAACTCGGCCCAGACGTTATAGCCGAATCTGATGTGCCACATTGAAGTTAAAAACCCATGTTTCGTTTTAGTGCTCTAAAAGCTGACTTTTGTTAAGCTAACAAAGTGAATGGGAGTTGGGCACCAGGTAGGAATCCGTAACAGAGGAGGTGAGTCATGAAGGCTGCTTAAGTACCAAGCTCTTCTAATGGATCCAATCCTAGACATGCCCACAACCATTGCCACACTTGGCTAAATCGAGTTGTAATTTATTTAAGTTGAAATCTTTGATAAATCGGATAATCGTGTGTGGTGTTATTTTGAAAACAATTATCATTTTGAAAACACGTCCTAAGTCTAGCCCATTTATTAACAAACAGATTAAAGTTATTAAAAATAAAATAATCCCAGAAAAATAATTAAAATGGCCTTATTACAACCCAAAACCAAACAATAATATTAATAAGATAAAACTTATAAAGAAATAAATCGGCTACTTATTGCAATTAAAAGAAACAGAAACAGTAGTGTGGCCATCTCCGAGTCCCTCGCAGCTCCAAACCATCTAAGCTTAGGGATTACCTGCACAGTTAGAAACGGGGTGAGTTTACGAAAACTCAGTGTGTAATCCCAATAACAAACAAACAAAGAAAACACAAGATCGATACAATCTGGTCAAAGCCCTATTTAGTCTTGACATATCTTGGGCGAAGCCTTTCGCTTTAACGGTTCTTCGGGCAAGCCTTTTCATAAATCATATCATCGGGCCGAGCCTTTTCATAAATCATTTCACTAGGTCAAGCCTTTCTCAGAAACAGTATGGCCTATAGGCCCATTTCAATATCACATGTAATGTCAATAGATGTATGCAAGCCCATTTCAATATCACATGAAATACCAATGAATGTATGCAAGCCCATTTGGGAGACTACTCAACCCACCATCCGCTACTCTCCACCCGTACCAACCAACACACCATGTGGGAATAACTCAACCCACCCAACCAACACACCATCGGCAAAGATAGTCTTTATCATATATCCGAGGCCTAGCCTCTTTAATAACTCGGGCAAAGCCCTTTTGAAATCGGGCATAAGCCCTTTTCGGTAGGGCATAAACCCTTTTCAATAAACTGGGGCATAAGCCCTTTTCGGTAAACTGGGGCATAAGCCCTTTTGCACTTCCTCCATCCATATAAAAACCTAACCCAATGCAACATGTCATGTATGCAGAATGTCATGCCCATATTTGAATAAACAATCACAGTCAAGTCATTCATATCACCAACATATATTCACAATCAATCCGTAAACCACACAGTCCAAGTCATCACTTTCCCACAAGGGCAAAACAGTCATTTTTCACATTATAAGGGTATTTTCGTAATTTTACCAAATATCAGGGTTTTCCATGTTCATTACAATTATCAATATTTCTGAGTGTTTAAACAATGATCTTTAACCCACTTTATCAAATTCGGGCTTTTGGGCCCAAAACCCCTAATGGGCCCTACGAATGCTGATTTAGCCTACTTAACCCAAATTTTACAACAATACTAACCGTGTTAACGTGCAACTTTTCCAAATTCCATTTTCTATCAATTCTACCCAAATGGGTCCGAAAGGCCATTGGGCCCAATTTCAGACCATTGAGGCCCAACTTACCATCGTGCACAAAATTGAGTTCTTACCTGTTCCATCGATCCAAACACCGATCTTATCGTATTTATCGCATCTATACCCAAACGCAACATTACAAGTTCCCAAAATACTGGTATTTTAGCATTTCGGCTTCTCAGCAAATATTAATCTAAGCTATTACGAGGGTTAGTACACACCTGTTACGGGTTGAAGTTGAAACGTTTCCAAAATCAATCGCCTACAATAACCACCACCTGTCACTCAAACTTAACTAATCCAATATCAATATATGTAAATCCTAAGCACATCAGTCATACGGAACATAAGGGCATATTCGTCATTTTACCATATAGGGGTATTATGGTCACTTTACCCTACAGGGGCTTTACGGTCTCTTTACCCTACAGGGGCTTTACAGTCTCTTTACCTAATAGGGGTATTTTAGTCATTTCATCCTACAAGGGTGTCTTGGTAAATCTACAAACCAAGGGTATTTCAGTAATTTTGTAAACCAATAGTATTTCCATAATTTTAGAAAGTCAAGGGTATTTCAGAACTTTGTAAATCAGGAGTATTTTGGTAATTTTACAAATTGAGGGTATTTCGGTAATTTCACAAACCAAGGGTATTTTGGTAATTTTACAAACTAGGGGTATTTTGGTAATTTTACAAACCAAGGGTATTTTAGTAATTTTGTAAATCGAGGTAAAACAAGAATTTCAGAATCAAGGGTAAAACAGTAATTCTATAAATCGAGGGTAAAACGGTAATTCTGTAAATTGAGGGTAAAAAGGTAATTCTGTAAATCGAGGGTAAAACGGTAATTAGGTAAATCAAGGGTAAAACGATAATTATGTAAATCGGGGGTAAAACGGCAATTATGTAAATCGGGGGTACTTTGGTAATATTACAAGTCGAAGGTGTTTCAGTAATTTTACAAATCCAGGGTATTTCAGTATTTTTACAAACTAAGGGTATTTCGGTAATTTTAGTAAACTAAAGTATTCTAAACAGGGATAACAATACGAATGGGCCTAAAGCCTATTCTCGGCCCAAATAGGCCCACACGCTCGTGTGGCCCTTTTAGCCCAAATCTAGCCACAGATATGAGATTCACCTAGCCTAGTCTAATATTTACTACACAATCAAACAACTTATCCAATTGGGCCCAGAGGCCCATTAGGCCCACATGACCCCTTTCGCCCATCGCGCCAAGTAGCCATCCTACAGCCTAGAGTAGTGAGAAATACACACGATAGGAGATCGGAGTTAATCCACGCCCGAGCACTCTTAGCCGACGCCCAACCCAAAAGAGCACGCCATACAGCGATAGGGATCAGCCAAGAAAGGTACCTTTACTCTCCTCATGGTTCCCTCTATTTAAATCCAGCTTTGTATCCACTCTTATGTTAGCTTCCCGATGTGAAATCCCTCCAACATCAGAGTTTAAATTCAACACCAACTCTTGTCGCCCCCTGTTAGCAAAATAAATGCTCCTTGCTTGCCATGGGATTCGAACCCATGCCTCCCCTCAGATGCTCCACACGCTACTTGCCACTAAGCCACAAGGCTTTTTGTGTCATATTTTATCCCCAATTAATTATAAGGTCTAAAGGCCAAAGTCCAGGTTCCCTTTAAAAAAAACAAAATAAATTGCAAGAGCCAAGGCTTGAACCCAGGCTCCCATACAACTTTAATGACGCCACAACCACTAGACTACAAGCTTCCTTGTGTCATTTATTTACCACAATAATTTAAAAGGCCCTCATCCAAGCATCCAGGTTTTTTTCGCTTAATACCAAAATTTTTGCTAAAGCCCAAGTTTGAACCCAAGATTTCTCTAACACTTCTCAGGGCCATTAACCACCAAAGTGGACATTTAATTGTGTTATTTCATTGCACAATTAAATACCTATATACAACCTCCTTACGGATCCGCACTCAAGGCCCAATACTTCTAGGCCCAAATCCGGGGTGTTACAATGTCAACCATGTCAATCATGTTTATCCTAACTCACATTTGCATACATACACAATTCAACATCAAAATTTCCATGATTTTAACCATGAACTAAGTAACCATCCATTTAACACATAACTCAAGCATGAAAATCAACATAACATTCATATCCACTATTGTGGTGCATATTTCAACTTAACCACATCATAACATTTCATATGACATTCTTATTACTATAGATTACCACGTCATTAAGCATGTACTGCATATATTATCATCTTCATATATAAAATAGAACATCAAACCATTTCAAGTTACCAAACTTATCCAAATACTTTTTTCATTAAGGTATATAACAAAAACACAAATATAGATGCCACAAGGTGATTATCTAAAAGGGCAAGGGAAAAACAAACGGGTAAACATATATGATCCTTAGTAAGTTCATAGGTATTAAACAAAAACTTACCTTACCATTCCATCAAATACAATATGCCACCATAATTTGGAATAATTAGCTAAACATGGGAAAACACAACATCAACCAAGTGAGTTTAACATATAATCAAACCATATGATATCTCAAACATATATCAATCCAATTCCTTTTAAAATCAACATTTCAGTATCATGGTCATGTTCAATTCAACATTTATCCATTCAAAACATCAAAATCATATTATTTCATTTCAATTTTTCATTTTACATTAACCATTTAACTTGATGAACTCCAGTAAACAACCTCGGATACATAGGTATCTCTAATACACCAATTGCTCGTCTAAGCTGAATATATATATTCATGGCAGGTTACTAGTCCAGGCTAAACCAACGACACATATGATTGCTTATCTAAGCTAAACATAAACATGCCATGTAACATCTTGCCTAATGAAGCCCTAGTGTTCGTGTGTTGTTTTGGAAGTAATAATTCCAGAATAAGTTCCAAATAAGTAAGATTTAGATTTATTTAAGAAACTAATGTTTATGGGTACACCCCTGGGTAAAGCCCTCAAAGTTCAAAATATTGTTTATAAGAATAAGGCTTAAGGAATTAGTATTAAGTGTACAATGTTAGGATTTGATTAAGTGTAAGTTACTTTTTAAGTGCACCAATGACGCATTGGTCTAGTGGATCATAAAAGAATGAAGCTTACGGCTAACTTTGAAGAAAGGTAAGTATGATGACTCAAAGAATAATGGTAAAATTGTATATACATATATATATGAATATAGCGCGTAGTCATGAAGAAGAGCGATTGGCGAAGTAGAGTTCGCCCAAAAGCCTTTTTTGGCAGGTAGAATCTGACATGAAAATAAATAGACACGAATTTTCGGTCAGATTATGATGATAAGTGGAATTAAAGTGGTGGTTACCCAAAGGATGGTTGTGAGGTATGAGTCCACACCAGAGGCATGCTTCGCTCTATAACCAATGTGGTCCTGTACCAGTTAATTTGTAAGGTAAGTCGATTGGGAACTAACCAAATGTGAACTAGAAGATTTAAAAGCTAAAAAAAAATCGGATAAGTTTCTCAGAAGTAGAAGATTTTGGATAGGACAACTCAATATTGATGTGTCGTTTACCAAGTTTCGATAGAGACTTTGGTTAAGTTAAAAGGACACTTAGGTTAAGTTAAGAGGGCTTATCTTTCTTCTTAATAACTAAGGCTAAAGGCAAATAGAAATGTCTCCTAAAGATAAGTTTGAAACCCCAGTTTTTACTAGTGATTTCCCTCCTGTTAAGGTACATTCCCTGATTCTACTTGTTAAAGGAACACATATCTATTAGTATACTTGAAGAAATAAGTCTTAGTGATGTGTTAGTGTTTAAAGTGGTGATAAAGGTTACGTAAATAGGTTCTAACAAAATTTCTCTGTTCATTGAGAGTAGAAGAGGCTGTAGCATCTGGCTGCATGATGAATCTAAAGCCTAAATTATTGATTTCACAAGGAAAGGCTAGATCTGAAGTTTCAAATGCCTTCGAGGTTATCAAGTGATTCCCTAAACCGACTCTTATATGTATAAAGTATGTTTTAGAAACTTCTATAAAATGTAAAAAACCATGAAACCGAAGCAAAGAAAGTAAAATGTGATGATTCTGATGGGTAATGTAAGAAGTGTGGACAAGAGAGCAAGTATTGCATGAAATCTGATGATTTGGGTATGAAATATGAATTTGAATGATACGCATGGGTATATGTGTTTGGAAGCATGAATAAGTCTAGTGCGAATGAGTCAATGTATAATGTGTTTGTGTCTGTCTTCGCGGATTCATCTAAAGGGGTCCATCGGGACTAAAAACACGAAACACTGAAAGGATAAGTCCATGGCCATGACACCTTTATGAAAGGACATATCATGTAAGACCATACTTGGGCTATGGCATTATATGGAAAACTTAAATGACAGTTATTACCAAGTGTGATTCTCTGTGTGTACTGGGACAATGAGGAGCAAACCTCACAAAATGTGAGTCTAGATGAATCCCTATTGTCTAAAACACCAACAAGAAAGCCTTTGTGGCTATCTCCATGCGAGGAATGCCCTTGTGGCAAAAATCTGAACAGGAAAGCCTTTGTGGTAAGTACTATATGAAAAGGAAAGCTTTTGTGGCAAAACTTTGGACAAGAAAGCCTTTATGGTAAGTACTATATTTTATGGCAAAAATCTAAACAGGAAAGCCTTTGTGGTGAATATTGAATGTTAAGTAACGCCTCTATGGCAAAACACTGGGTAGGAAAAACCTTCGTGGCAAACTTTGCTAAAAGGAACCATCAACAACAAACTATCCCTTACCAACTTGGGATGGTCACTGTTGATTATGATGACTATAGCCAACCTCGAGCTTGAGATGGGTTGGTTCTAGATTACGTTCATTATTAAATGTTGCATTTACTTATGCTTGGGCTCACTGATTTTGAATTCAATGGCTACCCAATGTTGTTTCCTTTAAGATAATTGAATACTCTTTGTTGGGATAAAAGAATGCTAATTTGTTGGCCTTAAACGAATGCATGTACTGTGGAACCTTGTCCAACTAATGGTCTTGGATATGTTGTGAAGAAAAATTCTTGACGTTTTTACCAGAGTCCAATCCAATTTTTTTGCTCATTACCCCTATTCCCTTTTAGGCCAACCCATCATGTCATCATTCCAAAATTCTTTATGTCCTTCAACTCCCTTGGGATAGATTGATACATATCGAATTGGCGCAATATCCAATCAATGTGTTTCTATTCAATGATGTAGAAGTATATAATGCCCATGTACACGTTACCCAATGTGTACAACTCTTTAGTTATGCCCCTTAAGAGTATGACCTAAATGTTGTCAACTTAATAAGGTGTAGTTAACAAAACATTAAATGATGACAACAATGAACTGAATTAAGTTAACTAACCTCTTGAGTTGTATATCTGTCAATTTTAATTCAAATCTATGTAAATTCTCAATAATACGTTGTGTGATCTATATTGATCTTAAATATATAAATATGATAACTAATTTATTAGACATATTGTAAAAACTTATAACTCAAAATTTATTCTAAAAGTTAAATATTTTTTTACCTTCTCACCAAAAGAAAAGATAATGGAAGAGAATGTATCAACATTATAAATGGCATACACATTCAGGCCTATACTTGAAGGGTGGTGCAACAATTGTTCAATTGTTGTATTTCTTTATTAGTCATATTGTTAAGAGCCCAACATAAGAATGTCAACACTGTGAACCTTTAGCTATATGTGTGGACACAAGTAATCCCTTCCAACAATGATAGATCTTTAAGCGGTAGAGATTCTCAAACTTACCTTTCATAAACAACCCATCAATGACATTCAATATGTATGCTTTAACATACTACTCGAACTTTTTCATTGCTGGATATCTTTTGTTGGTGGATGTTCGACCAATCTATGCAGCCAAGTCAACTTTACTCAACCACTCTTTAAATCTTTCTCGTTGTTGAGATGATGGTTGAATAACCTTCTCTTCTTTGGCTAAAGCATGAATTCAACAACCTTGGTGACAATGTCTCATTTAATTGGAAGATCTATGATTAGGGCTACATATTCCAAAGTTATTGTCATTTTTCTGTAGGGAAAGTGGAAGGTAGAAGTCTCTAGTCTCCACATTTCCACCAATGCCTTAAGCAACGGCGATTACAATGGAATAGAAGGTATTGCAACCACCTTAAAAAAACTCACTACATCTAGACAACTTTTAAGTTAAACAACTTCTTCGACCGGCATTGGATAATTTAAGTTATTCTAAATCTAAAGGTTTTGTTCCTCAACCTAGTAAGTAAAAGAAAGAAAACAAATCAATGTTCTAAAATCAGTAAAAATAAAATGTACTATAAATGACAAATAAATTAGGGAAAACTGCCAAAATAGTAACTTTTGTTTGCCTCAGTTACATTTTAGCCACTTATATTTGAAATGTTACGCTTTAGTCACTTACATTATCATTTTGTTACGAAATGGTCACTGTACTGTTAAGATTTATTACCTCCCAAATGGCAGTTCGACGCGACAATTAAAATGAGTTTAAATGCCAATGTGGATGTCCAGTTGGGATAAGAAAAGTTAAATTTTTTTTATGAAAATAGAATACAAAATTTTGCCCTAAAACCCTCTTTTCTCCAGTTTAAAAAGAAGCAACAGTTGGGTTTTTTTTTGTTACCATCAGAGAAGAGAATAGCAGAACAATAGAGAAGAAGAAGAAATAGATGCACCAACCTCTATACATGCTTGCTATTGTGGTTGCCCACAATACACAAATAAACAAAGATGAAGCATGTCCTTTTTGTCTGTCATATATACAGAAAAACATGAAAAGATGGACCACCTTTTTTGCAAAAATAAACCATAATGCCTGAACCCAAAATCCTTTAAAGAACAAAAAAAACCCATTACTTATTGTAATCCATGCTTGGGCCTTCCATTGAATTGATCTTTTGCTTCTCCATTTTCAATAAAAAAAACCAACCAATTGATGGAGCACTCAATTTGATTTTTATTGTTTCGATTCAACAAAGACGACTATGAAAATGGATGATTTTTTCAGTCAAAATGGAAACGAAAACTAAAAGAAAAGAGACCAAATGTTCTTTTTTTTTCCAGTTTAAGGATTAATCTGATGCATTGGTTTTGATTATTTCGAGAAATCAAATTAATATTTTTCTTTAATTAATTTAGAAAATTCAATTAATTAAATTTATTTAATTAAAAAAATTAATTAATTTACTTAGCTGGACATCCATATTGGCATTTAAAACCCATTTAACTGTCACGTCAAATTGTAGTTTAGGAGGTAACAGATCTTAACGGCAGAGTGACCATTCGTAACAAAACGATAACATAACTAAAATGTAACATTTCAAAAATAAGTGATAAAATGATATCTAAGGCAAACAAAAGTGACTATTTAGATAGTTTAAGTGATAAAATGATATCTAAGGCAAACAAAAGTGACTATTTTGATAGTTTACCCAATAAATTAATAAAAAAAATTTACCATATCAATGCTACAAGAGCTCTACGGTTCACTTTCTTCATCAGAGCTATATTAGAATATCAAAGATTGAATTTACGATGAAAAGAAAGGTTATGGAGAGGTTTTTTTTTTTAATTAGACAATTATAGCAAGCAATTTCAATTAACAGTAAAAATAATTTATACTTAAACTCCACATTAAAAAATGTCGAGATTCATACAAAGTATTTATTGTGGTTAAGTTTACAGTAATTATTAAAAACTTAAATTCTTAAAGACCTCAACGTCAATAAGTGTCAAGTTATATACACTACATTTATCAATGTTTGATTAAAGTTAAATAGTTATTATTCAAAACTCAACACTCTTTGATGTCAAGGTAGATTACTTATTATATAATTATCACTCAGATTCCATTGCACTGTTGAGAACTTTGCTACAGATTTCATATTGTAACTCAACACTCATGAATGTGGGGTCGAAATTAAGTTATTTATTTTTATGAGAATTAAAATATGATTTTACAATTTTATTAGTTTAGAATGTCTATTGCTTTTAAATGACTAAATCAAAATGTTATCATTTCTAATACGCATAAATATAATTTTATCTTTTATTGAATTTGTTAGGGATCGACACGATTAAGCAACGAACAAGAAAATAGTGGAAAAAATTGAGAAATTGAACACACAAATTTAACATGGAAAACTCCTCCAAAGGATAAAAAGCTATGGGCAAAGATTATTTTACTATAATGGCAAAAGAACAAAGAGTACAAAAGATGGAGATAAAAACTAAATCCCAAAAACACGAAAACAAAGAACCCTCAAAACGTAAACACAAAATTCTCTAAATGTGTTATGAGTTCTAATCTCTAATGGGTGTATTTTTCTAAGGTTATAAAAGAGCCTATTTATAGGCTAAATTTATAGGTCAAATAATAATAAAGTAATCTAAACTAATCAGTGTTTGATTGAAACAAGTAAACAGAGTTTAACTGAAAGATTATTTCTCAAATTTGACTGAAAATAGGAGTCATATTTAACAAATCTCCACATTGACTCATATTTCCACAACGCCATCTTTGCCAAAGCCCGCCACGAGCCTATCTTGAACTATGCAGGGAATTAACTGAGTCGAATTTGTGCTTAAAAACTGGAAGACTTCTAGCCTTTGACTTATACACTGCCAAATCAAAACTAACCCGGGTTTGATTTTCACGAACACAGTGCCCTAACTTTTCAAAACTTGCATCCAAAAGAGAACCTCTCTTCAACGAAACGGTCATACCTTTTTCCCTTCTATTGTAACACCCCTTACCCGTATCCAAGGCCGGAATAGGGTACGAAGCATTACCAGATTTAACCATACACATAGACGAAAATCGGGCTATAAAATTTCATTTAATTCAAAACTTTTCGAACACATGCATAGACTCATATTTAAAGACATATAACGTGGCATAAATGAACACTTAGACATCCATAATCATGCAATAACAAACAAAGCTAACTATATCATCACATCAAAACATAGGACATGGCATGATTAATTAAACTTATAAACCATAATGGATAAAGACCACATCTCATGATCATATACGATAACTCAATGCAGACCGATACGTATGGTCAAAGTCATAATAATAATACATATCACAAACCAACTTCCTATCCATGCCACTCACTTGATATTTCTAATATTTAATTAATTCTCCCAAAAATGATAGCTTGATAGTGTGATTTTTCCTCCGATGATCTCCAACCCCGAGCCGACCTGCCAATACTCGTATACAAAAATGACCATTTTTACCATTTTGTCCACAACTTGGTATTTGGTCGATTTTAGCCCAAATTTCAATTTTCTTTGCTCTATAATTACAAATATAGCCTAATTAGAACTCACATTATTCAAATTGACCCAAAATCATATTTTGGAAAATTAAAATTTTGCCCCTAAACTTTTTCAAAATTACATTTTTGCCGCTAGGCTCGTAAATTAAACTTCATCCTATTTTATTATGTTTTATGACATGCTGATCATTTTTCTCTTCTATAGCAACATCAAATTCACACTCTAACATGTACTTATGAACATTAGGTATTTTTACCGATTATGTTATTTTACTCATTTTCACGTAAAATCGCTTAGTAAAAGTTGTTTAACACAATTTCAAGCTTCATATTCTACCATAAAACATCAAAATAAACACATTTCACCTATGGGTATTTTTCCAAATATAAACCCTAGGTTAAATTATTGCTAGAATAAGTTTAACTAAGTTACGGAATTTCAAAAATGTAAAGAACTTTAAAAACGGGGCTAAGAAGAACTTACAATCGAGCTTGAAAGTTTGAACAAACCTTAACCATGGCTGATGCTGGTAGAAACGGTTGAATGAAGAAGTTGATAGCTAATTTGGCTTATTTCCCTTTTTTAATTCTTTTACTTATTAGTTTACCAAAATACCCCTAACTTAAAAATATTTTATTACACCCATTTCATGTCTATTTTTGTCCATCAATTAACCAATGGTCTAATTACCATTTAAGGACCCTCAATTTAAAATTTCATAACAATTGGACACCTCTAGTATGTAGAACTCAACTTTTTTACTTTTTACGATTTAGTCCTTTTGACTAAATTAAGTGCCTGAACGTCAAAATTTTCGAACGAAATTTTCACGAAATTATTTTTTGAAATCGTAGACCATGAAAATATAATAAAAAATAAAATATTCGTCGTCGAATTTGTGGTCTCGAAACCACTGTTCCAACTAAGCCCAAAATCAAGGTGTTACACCTATGACCAAGTTGCCTCCGCTTCAAACGAGTTGACTTCAACTCCGTAACGGACGAGGGACGTTCGATTTCACCGGTCACTGTAGAACCTTCCAGAATATAAAGACTGCCGGTTCTTTTACCTTTTAACAAAACGAGAGCTTCACGAGATACTTTAATGCCGCTCGACTCGATGTTGATTCTGCATCCTTTCAAGTCTAAAATACTCAAGGAGATGAGATTCTTTCGTAAATCAGGTACATACCTGACATCTGAAAATGTCCTAATCGTCCCATCGTGTATCTTAATTTTAACAGTCCCAATACCAATTACCTTACTAGATGAATCATTTCCCATGCGCACAACTCCACCTTCAACCGAACTATATGTAGAGAACTATTCTCTATTGGGACACATGTGGAAAGAACATTTTGAATCTAGGATCCACTCGGACATGAGCTTGGTGTTATCGCTTGTTGACACTAACAAGAAATCATCACCATTTTCATCGGCCAAATTAGCACCAGCTACATCTTTCTCGCTACTCTCAGCAACTCTTTTATTTTGCAGTTTATAACAATCTGCTTTGACGTGACCTAACTTTTTACAATAGCGACACCTTTTATCTTGTTTCTTTGATGCTACCAAAACGGAAGTTTGCCTATCTGTCTTGTTATCCAAATGAAGCTCATTGTCGAGTTTGTCTCTACTCAACAAATGACCCTTCACATCTTCGGACGAGAGTTTGTCTCTGTCATAAATTAGGGTCTCCCTGAAAGACTTCTACAAAGGGGGTAAAGATCACAATAATAGCATAGCCTGATCTTCATCGTCAATATGAACCTCAACATTCTTTAAATCATTTAAAAGAGTAATAAATTGACTGATGTGATCTCTAAGAGGCTCACCTTCGTTCATGCGAAACGTAAATAGACGTTGTTTCAACACTAAACGATTAGCTAGAGACTTAGTCGCATAAAGAGTTTCTAACCTTTTCCACAAGGCGGATGAGGTTTTCTCCATCAATACCTCCTGCAATACTGTATTCGTGAGGCACAACTGGATTGCAGACAAAGTCTTTTCATCAAGCTCTTCCCATTCTGTTTTATTTAGATTCTTAGGTTTTTTCCTGATAACAACCTTTTTCAAACCTGATTGAACTAGAATTGCCATCATCCGAACTTGCCACAGATTGAAATTTGTCTCACCATCGAACTTCTCAATTTCAAACCTTGTTGTTGCCATCTCTGAACGGGCTGATCTATAAAAATTGAAATAGCTCTGATACCACTTATTAGAAATCAACCTGATTAAGCAACAAACAAAAAAAACAGTGGAATAAATTGAAAAATTGAACACACAAATTTAACGTGGAAAAACCCCTCCAAAGAGGATAAAAAATCACGGGTAAAGATAATTTTACTATAATGGCAAAATAACGAAGAGTACAAAAGATGGAGATAAAAACTAAATCCCGAAAACTCAAAAACAAATAACCCTCAAAACGTAAACACAAAATTCTCTAAATGTGTTATGAGTTTTAATCTCTAATGGGTGTATTTTTTTAAGGTTGTAAATGAGCCTATTTATAGACTAAATTCATAGGTCAAATAATAATAAAATAATCTAAATTAATCAGTGTTTGATTAAAATAAGTAAGATTATTTCTCAAATTTAACTGAAAATAAGAGTCATATTTAGCCAATTAAAATCTTGTAAAAGTTAAAAAGTCAAAATAAAATTTTATATTTTAGAGTCATAACTGTGTTGAGAAAATATTAAAAAACATGTTTTAAAAAGTAATTTTTAATATTAAAATGTATAATATAAAAGTTAAAAGAAAAAAACCGATTTGGTGAAACATGATAAGGGAGGCCATGGCAAGTCCCATTGAAATTCCACGTGCAGATAAATATGGCTACTCATTTACTTTAATAAAGAAGAAACGACAAGTAATTATACATGTAGAGTGAAGGAATCCCAAGAAAGAATTGGGAGTTTGGCATGTTAGGTTAGTAAAGCAAGACAAAAAAGCATGGCATGTCATAGCATAGCATAGCATAGCAGAGCAGAGCAGAGTATAGGGCCAGGGGACAGGCATTCAAGACTCTCAAGTATATAGGATAGTTTCTAGGCAAGAAAACCTGCTTAGGGATTTACAGATATATTCCAAAACAGATCCTTGCTGTGGTTTTTTTTTTTTTTAATAAGAAATAGCTAAGCGAGATGACATGCTCTGAATTTTACAATAAGAAAAAGAGCTTTTCACTCCTCTTGTTGTTTCTTTATATATTAGTAAGGCATGAAAATCATCAGAACAGAATAAATGCTTTTAAAAGGTGGGCAAGGGGTAGGGAAAAGGCAAAGATGAGCTTTTGCTTTTTCTTCAAAAAAATTCCCTTCCTTTTTTCCCTTTAATGCTAAACTTGGGAAGCAGGAGATTATTTTGGAAGAACACAATTCAATCAAATAATTATTTTTACAACTTATTTTTAGGGTAAATATTTTATTATTTTTAATTAAAAAATGTGTGGCGTTTTTGCAAGAGATATCCTTTTTCTTTCCTTCAAGAAATGGAGCCCAACCGCTTTGATTGTGTTAGAAGATTAAAGTTTTGCATCAAACACAAATTAGATGTGATTATTATTATAGGTTTAAGTCTATATGTAAATTTTATTCTAATTTAAGTTTGAATATATTTTAATTTTCAATCTATTATATTTTATAGTAGATTAATTTTAATTCTAACTTATCTGATTTATATTTTACTTAAAGAAATGAAGTTGAGCCTGTTAATTTAGAGGTACCTTTTCCCTGGTCTCCACTTTAATTCAATTGAACTCTTAGGGCCTGAGACAAACAAATGGGCCAAGTATTGTATTTTAAACCTTCTTTAATCACCACCAACTTGAATTCCTTCCAGGTTTTCTCTACAATTTAAAAAACACTCAAAGTATCTTCCTCATCTTGTAAATTCCTATATTAAAAACACTCAAGAAAATATCAAAGTGTGAAATCAACGAATTCTGATTTTATTTGGTTTGCACAAAAATATCCATTCATATTGAAGAAAACCCCATAATGTGAAAACACCCATTTAAGCCGAAGAAATCCCTACACATTTTCTTAAATGTAGAGACGAAAATGCATACCATTCATCGTGTTAGCACTAATTGCATGTTCGGATGTAAGGCCAGTTGCAATTTGCCATATTTGTTGACATCATTCTGATTGAAAATTTTGGACTTTATATATATATATATATATATATATATATATATATATATATATATATATATATCTTAGAGACTTTTTGCAAAAATTTATTGAATTGGACCATGATGAATCCAAGTTAAGCAACGATTTTTTTAAGACTTTTAATGTGATCAGTTTCCTTAATTGAAAATGTTCAATTTCCAAAAAGTTATTCTTAGAAGAGCTCTATTATTTATTTCATATTGAAGACCTGCTCGAGTTAATTTTAAGGAGATTTTTGTTGACACCTATCTCTAAGTTGCACGTATCAATGTTATTATGTCAACTATCACAAATTGCACCATGCAAGTTTTTTGGAATAAGGTGTCAACTCAAAAATTTAAGCCTGCTAGAGGAATTCGTAAAAAGTGCCCTTTATCTCCTTATCTTTTCGTGTTGTGTATGGAATGGCTTGGTCATAACATTAATTCTGCCATCTCTACTAGCAAGTGGAGCCCCATTCGGTTATCTCTCAACGGTCAAGCCTTATCACACCTTTTCTTTGCAGATGATCTAGTTATTTCAGTAAGGCGAATATGAAGCAAGCTCGGTTACATAAAGAAATTTTAGAGCGCTTTTGTGCTTTCTCTGGTTATAGGATCAATGCTCGAAAAATGAATATTTACTTTTCTAGCAGAATTGATGACGCAATTAGAGAATCGATAAGCAATTTGCTTGGTTTTCAAAAAGTACAGAATCTTGGATACTATTTGGGCGTTCCTTTGTTGCATAAAAAGGTAATTGATAGCACTTTGAGATTCGTAGTGGAAAAGGTTTGTACTAAATTGCAGAGTTAGGATGTCAAACAACTTTCTCTAGTTGGCAGGGTTACCTTGACACAAGCGGTCCTTTTATCAATCCCTAGTTACTTTAAGCAATCTATGATGAGGCATTTGTCAAGAGATTGAGCGCATGGTACGACAGTTTATTTGGGGCTACTCAAATGGTAGGAAAAAGATGTCTCTTGTTGGGTGGGATTCAGTCTGTTAACCCCGAGCTTGTGGAGGTCTTGGGCTTAGTCAATTGCGAGACCAAAACACTTTCTTTCTTTTTTTTTAATGAAACTTGGTTACAATATAGTTTCAAATGATAGTACCTTATGGGTTCGGGTTCTTCACTCTGAATATGGCATGAAGGAAAGTTTGTCTGAGAGTATTGTGCAAGGAAGATGTTCATTTCTTTGGAAAGCTCTCTCCTCTAAGGTATGGTCTTTACTTCGTGAAAATTTAGAATGGTCTATGGGAAATGGGAATAATATTCAGTGTTGGGAGGATTCTTGGGTTCCGGCCATAGGGCCTTTGATTAAACAGATTCTTTCTCATGCTAATATTGGTCCTAATTGTCTTCTTAGTGATATGGTGATAGATAATGGTATGTGGAATTTAAACCTCTTTTGCATTTGGATTTCAGAAGATGTGGTAAGCCTAATTATGGGCAATCCCTTTTCCCATCCTACAGTGGGGCTTGATAAGATTATTTTGATGTGTGCTTCAACAAGAGTTTTCTCTGTTAAAAGTGCTTATTTCAAATTTTTATGCTCCAAATCTTTATGCCTTAAATTAAAAATAATTTTTATATAAAGGGAGCTTAATTGAAAATGACTTTTATTAAGAGGGAGCAATCTATTCAAAAATAAATTTACAGAATGTTTTGTTATATCAAAAAGGGGGAGATTGTTAAACTAAGTCTTATTGGATTATATGTTTTGATTATTAAAGTGTTTTTGAATAAAAAATAAAGTTGAGCAATTTGATAAAATAAAGTTGAAAAAGTTTCAATTTAGTCAAACATTTTCAAATATGTTTTAACATTTTTCAAACAAGTTAGAATTGCTCTAGGACAAAAAGTATCAATACTATTTGTCTAAGTATCGATATTTTACAAGCTATCGATACCCCTCTGATAATAGATACCAAATTGACATTCTGCCATTTTCAAACCCTGGTAGGTATCGATCTAGTATCGATACTTTTCTTAAGGTATCGTTATATTTCCTAAGGTATCGATATTCCTACTCCAACAGTCACTGAAATATGCATTAATTACAAAAAAATATCTATACCCTTTTAGTAGGTACCGATACTAGTTGTTGCAGGTGTAGTTAATGACCTAGTATTTCATCCCCAATGGCTATATTTACTTCCGCAACAACCACAACGATTGAAAATCAATTAGAGGGTATAAATAGCATCTTCCAAAGGTCTACCAACAAGAAGAGCAATGTGCAAAGCCTAAAGATAAATCAAAACAACTTGAAACTTAATTCTTTCATGCATTTTCTTGTAGACACTTGTGAGCTTTCATTGTATTCATTTAGCTCAAGTGTTTTTCTTCACATTTTTGCTTGATTGGCAAACATCCTGATCTTGTAAGGATTGTTTTCTTTGTTTGTTTATTTGTATCCCTTTTGAAAGAGAGTTTATTCTTAAGGTTTGTGTAGAAACCTTAAGAGAGTTATATCTTAAGATTTTGGGGTATAAGTCTTAAGAGAGATTGTAATGTTAAACATTGTCCTCAAAGGTTATCAAATTAATGAATTTAGAAAAATGCTTAATTGTGGAAAGCTAAGGTGGTAGAGTAGGCAATCGGGTCGAACCACTATAAATCCTTGTGTTCTTTGTTGCACAATTTTTTTTTTTTTGCTTCCACTACAACTTCTCAAACGCCGATTCAACCTCCTTATTGTTGATATCGAGTTGATCCTTTCGAGCTAACAGACTACAATAGACCAAGCCAAGATTAATTACAATGAGGATTTATGAACTCATTGGATCGTTCAAACCATCAAGATGAATATTAAAGGCACTAAGAAGAGTACGGGCAAAGTAAAGAAGAACATTGGATTGCAAGTTGTATCACTAGTTGCAAGTACGGGTGAAACTACCATAAAGGATCTGTAAGAGCAGTTGGCCTATCTCTCTAAAAATTTCTATAAGGCACTTAAAAATTTGGCCAAGAAAAGCTTAAGGTTGGAATCACAACTCCATCAAGGTAAAAGGCAAGGTAGTAACAACTAGTGAAAAATCATCCAATGAGAAAATGAAAGGGATTTAGTGTCACGAGTGCTAGAGTTTCGGACATATTCAATCTAAATGTGCTAATACATTGAAAACAAAAGTCTCTCTTTGTAACTTGGAGTGATGAAGGCTCATTAAGTGGAATAAAAGATAAGGAGCGCCTAAGTAATTTTGTGGCCTTTAAATCCCAAATAGTAGCATAAGTCTCAACTGATTCAAATAATTTGAGTGATAGTGATATTGGTTTTACCATGAATTTATGGAAACCTAGGGGTGTTCAATCGGTTAACCGATCCAAACTACCATTAACTGAATTAACCGATCCTTTTAAACCTCGAACCGAATTTTTTTCAAAAAAATTAGTCGAACCGAACTTTTTCAGTTAATCCGATAGGTTAACCGAATTAACCGAAATTTATATACATATTTTTTATTTTTGGTTAAAACAAGTATAAAACATATCAAAAATTAACCGACTTAATCGACCGATTAATTTATATTTCCAAAAAATTAATTGAACCGACCGAATACTTATATATTATAATATTATTTATTAAATTCGGTTAATTCAGTTAACCGACCGATTTTGAACCGAATTAACTGTTAATTGAACTTTTAAAAAATTATTAACTGACTTCCGACCGATTAACCGAATTCGCTCAGTTAACCGAATTAATTTAGTTTTACCCGAAATTTGTACACCCCTAGGGAAACCTATAAAACCATATTGGACAAGTGGGATAAAGCGTGCAAGATTAATAAGAGATTGAATGATGAGAACTCTATTCTAAAATAGGAGAACGAGAAGCTTGCTAAAAAAAATTAAGAGAAAGATTCTCTCCTGAATACTAAGACAACCAAACTTGAAAGTATGATGAAGGAATTGACTACTGCATAGTCTCTTCCAAAGAGGCTAGGAATAAGCAGTAAAAAGTTAGATGAGATCCTTGCTATTGGAAAGAGAACTTGGTAAAGGTGGATCGGGGCATGTAGACAAATGAGACAAAACAAATAGTCTATGTTAAAACAAAGCAGAACAAGCAAAATGTTTCAAGAAGCATAGATATTATCTACTCTAAGAATAAATTACATAAACAATCACAAAATTGCGTGTCATAGTTTGTGGTACCCTAAGTCATATTGGGCCAAGGTGTTACAGGCTCTTGAAGGATTTAAGGAGAAAGTAAACAGTTGCAGCTTAAGGCAGAAGCAAAAGCTTATTTAGAGGGAGAAAGCATAAAAAATGTCATGTGTGTGTGTGCGCGGGTACGCATGTGTAGATAAATAGATACACACATAGAGAGACTTAAGGTACTTAGAAAATAAGAAACTAACTCTTCTTTTGTCTTCAAGCAATTTGACCTAGTTATAATCTTATACTTTAAACTACATTAATCTAAAATACTCAAAAATTCAGAATAAATAATTCCTAAAATATAAGGCTGAATAAATAAATTATTAGGCTTGCAAATAATTAACATTAAGTCTTAAAATTAAACCCAATATGATTTAGAAGCTTATCCAAAGTAAAAAAACTCGCCATTCCCAAATTTGATTGTATAAAAAGTTTTATTTGTGTTGTTTTCTATAAAACAAACATAACTTGAACTCTCGAACTCAAAATAAGACAATTTAAAGTGCATTGTTTCTGGTTATTGAATCCACCAATTCAAATATCTAAATTAAAATTGTAGAAAAATTATAAGGAATCCCACAAAGACTTGGCAAATTAGACTCAATGTATTCAAACACTGGTGTTTTCATGGGCATAGTCATGCCCAATACTTTTATCATGTTGTAAGATAAAGAAATGAGGATTAAATAGTAACGAAAATAATCATATAAATGAAAAATGAAAAAGTATAAAAAGCAAAATTAAAATAGAGTAAACCTATTTGAGAATAATTCTAGCCTTGAAAGTGATGTTGGCTCCGGTGTTAGAATTTATCACTGATTGTAAATATTTTTTTATTACTAGTAAACAGATTAAAATAATTGAAGAACAATTTTAAACTACCAATTTTTCTTCAATTGTAAATGAGAACAATTAACTATTGCCAATCAAACAATCCTAAAAGATGGCTTTAATGTTTAATATATTAAGCCATTGACAATTTTACAATCTAGACAAACTCAACTAATTAACTGGCTCAATTGTGTGGTCATTTAAATTAGATTGCTGTTCCTCACAACATAACTCAAATGCTTTTTCACTCAGACTATGTTAACTTGTTCCTAATATTAGAATCAAAGGACAATCACGGATCCATTGATCCTAATTAACAATGTATTATTCTAAATATCGAACAAAGGATTTTACTTGAAACAATACTAAAAATAATACTAAAAGGGAACGATATCTACTTCATTAATTGGAAAATAAACAAATACTAAGAATAATTTTTTATAATATTTTATAATTCTTTCATTTTTTCATAATATCTTAATACTAGTTTATAATATTCAATAAATCTTATAATTTTATAATATTTCTATGTTTTTATTATTATTTTTAAAAACTCTAAAATATTTATAATATTTTATATTTATCATATTTATCATAATATTTTAAACTATCTAATGAATTTTATAATTTTAAAAAATTTAATAATATTTTAATGATATTTATAGTTTTTCTATTTTTTATTTTCTAAATTTGTTATAATATTTTAATTATTTTTAGGCTGAATTTGATAAAGTCAATTAAGCTCTCGTAAATTAATTAAAAAATAAATTAAACTTTCCACACTAGTATTTTTTCGCATCAAACACCATCTTGTCATTTTTTCCACACCAATACGTAATAGCCCATCAAGGGTTTTGGTGAAAAATTATATTTCAATGGCTCAATTGAATGCTAACTTGGATTATAGGCTCAATTGATTGCAATTTCAGTTAGATGGTTAAGTATCTAGGCAACCCATCTTGCTTGATGAATAAAGTTAATTTTCTTTTTTACTTTGAGTATTGAGTGATGTTTCTCTTGCAGTATTTTTTAAGTTTGTTAGTTTGAAGTTTTTAAAAAAATTGCAAATCTTCAAATTTCAAGTTTGATATTGATGTTTTTAGAAATCCTTCTAAAGATTTTATAGGAGTTGGAACTCGATTATAGGCTAATGTTATCATTTTTTGTATTTCTATTTACTTTATTTTTCCATTATCTTATTAAATTCTTAAATATGACTTCTTATTCAATCTACAAGTTTAGGCTCAAACATCCATTTGGCCATTCCATTCAAAATCTACAAAGCCGGAATTCCATAAGTCCATACTTGTTTGATTTCTTTCTTTTAAGTCATTAATTTCAAGTCCATCAAATCCGACTGTGGTTTCTTTGCACTAAATGACTTCTCAAACAGTTGACATTGAGAAAAAAGGTAGGGACAGAAATTTCTGATTTTATATATCATACATGGTATTTCGATCAGGTAAGTTAGGCATCAAAATTGCACTGATGATTAGCGTTTATTAGTTGGACGGAGCAGACTAATTCACTACCTTGATAAAATTTTACTTCTAAGGATCCGTTTGTGTCTTAGAGAAGACATGCATTCATCATACAAAAAAACAAATCTTGAAGAACCTGTTTTCTTAGTAGAATTCCAAATTGAACAATCTATCTAATTTCAAAATAAACATATTTTTAAAAAAAATAAAACTCAAAAACTCAGACTATGTTACAATTTTCGACCTCTTTTATGAAGAACTCAAAACAAAACGTTGGAAAAGACCAAGTTCTTAGAGTAGCAGAAAACCAATTGGAACTTGGCTGTCTAATTTAGTTGGATCTATCTAAGAATTAAAGTGCATCTACCATAGCTTGAATTGCGGTTGTTACAAGTCAGTGTTTCGGGAGAATGATGGCAGAGGCACGGCCTCCTGGGGACGAAGGATGACAAGCACACCAAACATACCAAGCATTGGGATGACGAGAAGCCACTTCAGTAATTTATAGTAATACAAATGGAATGTAAGGGAAAAGTCATCAGAGAAATAGAGTCCATTCCTGTCCACCATCTCCACAATAACAGTCCCTGTAGTCCTTACCGCTACTGTTGGAAGTTTTATCTTATATTTTCCTGGACGCTCAAAGATCTGCCCTTGCGTTATCCTTCTTCCTCCTTGGTAGTTACCAGGGACTAACAATGTTGTCTGCATTATTTCAGCATAATATCCAAAAAATGAGAAGAAATGAACATTTGAACTGCTTTAATAATTGTAATTTGTGCTCAAAACGGTGGCTTACTGTGACATTGTAAGGTGCTTGGAACCCTGATGGATATCTATGTTTATCCACAATCTCAATCTCCACCCAAAAGCTTTTGCCTTCCTCATCGCGGAAAGCTCTTGATGAATGTGTAACATATATTCCCTCACGGTTGTACCGGTTTGCACCATTGTTTCTTCCTTGGTTAAGTGATCTCCATGCCTGAAATAAATTAGAACTAATTGATACTTAATTTTTTTAGCAAATGCATAAGAACTCGGTCATATGACAGGTTCAGTTATATCCTGCCTTGAGAGGATGATGTGGGGAAGCGGTTGAGAAGCAAAACACATTTCCGTTCATAGTTGTAACAATAAGATCTAGATCATCACCACCGTCGACATTGTCTGCTAACACCATGCTATACCTGCCGAGAAATGGTCCAAACATAAGATACAGAAACCTGGAAAAGCATTGGGAAAGATATGGAATCATAGAACATAATAACAAATAACTTACGAAGTTTCACCAATGTCTACAACATCAGCACACGATGTAGGTCCATCTATCAGGTATAAATAACCATCAAAGGATGTTGTAACAATAGTGAGTCCCTTGCTTATCTCCCCTCGTTTACTCAAGTCAACTAGAAGAATTTGATTCATCACTCGCCCATGAGTTCTATATGGATAAGGATGAACAATGGAACCATCCTTTCCGCTTAGAACAAAAATATTCCCTGAGAGAGTGGGAACTACAAGATCTGTGTGGCCATCTCCATCAACATCACCAACAGCAGGACCCTGCAAGAATGAGATGATATTCAGATAAAATGATAACAAAGTACTTCAAAAGGGTATCATAGAGACCAATTAACATATCAATTTCCTTTACTGAATTGTATAATCTATATTTGATAGTAGTAATAATGAAACAATAAAATGAACAAAAAAAAAAAAAAGCGAAATAATGAATTTATATGCAAAGAAAAGAGAAAAGGGCACTGGCAGAACATCAAATTATAAATGCATATTCGAAACTGGCTACCTAATAAAGGATCGTACAGTCCATGTATAGGCAAAACTACAGAAAGGAGGCCACAACTCACCTGGGGAACCAGACTCTTTACATGAGTTTCCCAAATTTCTTCCCCTTGTGCAGTCCATGCAGCAACATTTCCATGTGTATCTGTTGTGACTAGCTCGATCTTGCCATCATCGTTGATATCAGCTGCAATTACAACACTTTGGATTTCCGCCATTTCAAGAGGGAACTTTTTTCTGATATTTCCTGAATGAAATGAATTATTGAGTTGGGTAATTGGTTAAAAGAATCGAGGAAGTTTCTTATAATTTAAAGTCAGTTCAAATTGGAAAAAACAATAATGTAAGATACCAAAAAAAAAAAACAACTGGCCTAAGGAGAAAATCTTCAGAAAGTTCAGAATGGAATGGAAGCAAGAATGACAAACCACTTAAGGGCATTTCCAATACTTTCAGATATAAAACCCACATAATCGAGGCAAAATCAAAATCATGTATCAAGCTACGTTGTGAAGTATGGCAGACTCATATAACACAAATATAAACTCGATATACGGGGAAAGGGGTCAAAAAGATAATATCAGTCTAAAGGGATTACCATGGTGATCCAATATATAAAACAAGCCAAATGAAGTTCCAACAAGGATGTCCAAGTTTCCATCACCATCCAAATCAACAACATTGGGAGAAGAATATATATGTGCTAGGAAGTTGGCAGTATCTGTACTCAAATCTAAGTCTCTTGTCCACTTAACCTGCCTTGTATAAAGATTGAATACCACAATTCCACAAGCAACGTATTTTCCAATATCAATACCTCCAAGTTCCTTCATATGCTCTGGGTTGTCATAATACCTAACATATAATGTCTGTTTTTCAGCGTCAACTGTAAAGCAACCCTACTTCCATGAAAACAAATTAACTTAAAACTTATTGAAAAAGGTTAAATGTGAAATGGACAGGAAAATAAAAGCGGGGGGAAGCTATAATTTCCCTTAAATGAACTTCAAGTGGCACTTGAGAGAGAACCTAGATTACCAAGTAAGACTTAAAAGAAGAGAACTTACTCATGGTCAAAGAAGTAGGAAACAGCAACAATCATTTCTGACACCCCATCCTTATCAATGTCTGCTATGACCTATTGACAATAAGAGAGAAAAATGTTAGACTTTAATAGTTATTACTTGTGTCTGGCAACAAAGTCCTCCACTAGAAAGAAACGCTTTGTCTAATTGAAATTTATACTCACTGGAGTAGACAAGATGTGTGAGTCAATATTCACATAATCCTCCCTTTTCTCATGCTCTCCTTCAGTCCACTCTTCATCTCCCCACATAGATTCATCAATATAATCATCATAATCATAAGTATACTCATCGCCCAACTCCTCAGTATCACGGAATAACTCAAAAGATGAATCTGCATCTGCTTCTAACCCTTGTTCATTTTCCACAGTAGCTTCCTGAACATTCTCTTTTGAATCAGAACTACCTTCCTGGGAACCTTTTGAGTAGTTACCTTCTAGAAGTCGTCTCTGAGGACTTGTTCCATTATGTCCTTCAGTGCTTCCCACTGCTTCCGGGTTTAAAGAAGAATTACCGTCACCAGTTGGCAGCTTGATTGTATTGTCTTTTAGACTTACATTTACTTTGTTTCCATTCTCTGCATTTGGTAAGTTATCATTGCTAGAGTGACTTTCTGTTGGTACGAAACCCGTAAGGTTAGATTCAGGTACATTTCCATTTATTTCTGCAAGGATAACCAAGATGCTTTGATGTGATTGGTGTGATTCATTATAAGAAAATGCTCCAAAGTATAAACAACATAACAATATAATCCCTCGATGAAATGTGCAGTATGCTCTGTGCCAGTTTATGGCCTGCAAACTACAATTATGTGGTAGGGTGCAAGGGAGCTTTCATAGAAACTAGTACAAAACCAGAGTTAAGAAAATTAGAAGTAAGAGGGATATAAATTATTGAAACTTGGAATAGCATACTGCTCATTGCATTCATTTTAGAAGCCTCCTCCAAAAGCAAATCATCATGAACATCTGGATGAGAACGGTCCGCTGGATCAGGATGCAATCCCACATACCAATCTTTAAGAACTTTTCTACGAGGTACTGACAATTTATCAGTCATAATGTAGCCTGAAATCCTAAAAGTAAGAAACTTGGAGAAATTAGTATGCAAACATCACCACCACGAGTTCCTGTAGCAACTTAGGAAAGGAGCAGAAACTTGGAGAAATTAGTATGCAAACATCACCACCACGAGTTCCTGTAGCAACTTAGGAAAGGAGCATTTTAGATAGTGAGCAATTAAATAACCTGAAAAAAAGTACTTCGCCATTGTAGGTAGCCAGAGCAATTTCTGTGACACCATCATTATCAATATCAAACAGGAGAGGACTAGAATGCACGGTTGACTGGTGAAAAGCAGGCCAACCTGCCATATTATTGAAAACTCAAAGACATCAACTTTAATAAAATTACTACAGATTGCAGAACTAAATAAACAAGTTTATCTTAAAAATTTGATTCGAACATGGGCAGAAGAAAACAAAGGATTAGTACCCGGCATTTTGTCGCCATCAGAACCTTCTAGAACTTCTAGGTAGTGAACAAATGCGGGAACTACTATATCAAGCTTCCCGTCACTAAGAATTACACAATCGAGTCAACTAAATCATGACAAAAGATTAATTTACTATAAAATCAGTAGATTTCGGAAAATGAAATGAAAAGAAATAAAATTTTAATACATCAAAAGATCACCACGCAATAAAAGAAAAAAGTAAAATTTAAAGGAAGACTAAAACTTCACCTATTGATATCTGTGATCAACGGAGTAGCAAAAATGCTAGAGCTGACCTCTGTTTGCCATCTAAGTTCTAAATTTCGGGGGCATTGTGTGTTCAACAAGGCATCTTCATCCCTACACATTCAAACATGATAAATTTTCTTATAACAACAGCTCCTCTCCTCTGATTGAATCCAATTGCCAAATCCGAAAAAAAAAAGAATATTAAGATCGACGAAGGTAGAAACGAACATACATTTCGGGATAACCAAGTTCGTCGTCCGTGGCCCTTCGTTCACGGAATTTATTTTTGGAGTCCTGGCCATAAGTGAAACTCCAGCGAGTAATCAAAAGGAAAAGAAACCAAACGACCCTAATGTCGAAGGATATCATACTGTCTGATGGTTTTCACTCCAGAAATTTTGGAGAGAAAAGAATAAAAAAATGCGTAACTATTTAAGGAATATTATTTTGCAGATGAAAGAAAATTTGGAAATGGGAAAAGAAGATGATAGAAAATATTATAAACCCTGATGTAGCGATTGAATGGGGTGAATTCAACTGGTTAGTTTTTATTTGTTGTTTAATCGATGATTCAATGAATTAAAAACAACTGATTTGATTCAATTCCCCGAAAAAAAAATTATTTTGGATATAAAAAGAATTTTTAAGATCAATCGCATTTCAATTAAAAAATAAATTAAGGTGGTTGATTGTGGCAGTTGTTATTTCATTTGTTTGGCACTGTATCAGTAAGAGTGAAAATAGCATATGTTAACAGAATCGCCATTTACACTTATTGAGTTGATTTTGTCCAAAGTACGTGTTATTCAAAACGTAAATTCCAACCTAACCAAACGAATAGCCAAGTTTAGTTACCTTCGAACGGCTCATCAACTTCTTTTCAATTACTACCACTCGGCCCAACTCAGAGTATCACTTAAAACCCAGCAAAATAGTCACAGAAGACAGGAAAATGGCTACTTCTAATATTACTCAAGGGATCATCAGTACAGGGGAGAAACTAGAAAAAGGAATACACTAATATACATTGGTTACCCTAATTCTAATCCTCTTCATCTGAACGACTGTAAGAAAAATAGTTTCCAACCTGAATGTGGCCCAACTATTCAACTAATGTACCACCCAGGATCATACAACTCACCCTACAAGACTAACAGGAGAGAGAGCTAATTACATGATGCCCTCACCAGCTTAGGTATGCACATAACTCTCAAGTTGCAACCAACAGAAACTTGGACCACGCATGCAATCAAAGGCACACCCAAGCATCCAATACCTCAATAGAATCAACTACACACCAGCCAGCATGCTGTTCGGTTACCTGCGTCGTGCTGCATTTGCATGCATGCGTGCCTTGCTGTCAATCCTTATTCTATCAGCATACATGGGCAACTGAATAATCTCATTTATCTCATTTAATAAGATTTCCTCTGTGATGTTATCCCTTATACTTCGCATAACCTGTTCTTGCATAAGCAAATAGCTTTTACTTTCTGCTATTAGATAAGGAAAGAATTTAACTATTTGTCAAATTACCAAATGAGTCGGACCTTCCTAAAAGTATTGATATCATTGGGAGTCGACTTATCTGTCCTGATCCGCATATAGACCCACACATGTTCATCAGGATCCCAAGAACACTCTATAATTTTCCCAGAGAAAGAAGAAGGGGGATCTGGAACATCTGCAAGTAATTCATAAAAGTGAGAATAATAAAAATTAACATTTTTTATCTCAAATAAAACAACAAAAAAAAGGGAATAAACACAATCACTTCACGGCAACCTCTAAATTCAACTTTATTCCCTTCCATCAACTTCTTTCTCCCCCGTTCAAACAGAAAAAGCTGTTCACGATCGTCACTACCAATCTGTCAAGACATAAAGCTTTCAGTTTAACGATGAATATCAACAAATTCTTAAAGCCAAAAAGAGCCTATTTAACAACAAAAACCAATTAAAAGAAGATGAGGACAACCTCAAATAGAACGTCAACAGAGTTCAGCCGAGCATATTTCCACTTCAGAAGACCTTCATGAGTACGAGGTACATAAGGATCATCCCAGCCCTGAAAAAATATATAATAAAATAAAATCAGTAACCAGGTGCAGCTAAATGCATAACATTCTTTTCCCACAGAGCAGGCCTACGAAACTGACACAAACTTCAGTGTAAAGATGCATGAATTAACAGGATGTAGAGTAAGAAACTGAAAAGGATAAATATTGGATGATTGTATGAGTTGAGCTATGAAAAATTAGAGATTAATCCAATAATCCTCTTCAATCACCTGAAAAATAAGGCCATCTGCCTCATGAGAGAGCTTGGGGATAAATTCCTTCAAAACCTTATTTACAGTAGAGAGCAACCAAAAATCTTTCCTCCGCACCTGATAAAAGATTAAGCAAAATCTTAGGCCATCTCACAGAGGTAAAAATAGATCAATATATTACAAACCAATATTCCTCAATCCATACCCTAAAGGGTTCAAGATCATAACGGTAATAAGGATTCCTGCTTTGGTAGATGTTATGCCGTTCATAATTTCGAGGCTCAATCACTTCTTTCTCCAGCATTTTCCATCGCTCATAGAAAGGCCGCTGCACCAATTTCAATCTATAGGATTACTAGATATGTTTTATGGGTTTTCTTTTCACAAGAGAAAATGGAGATATAACATGATTCTGCAAATTAAATGGCACTTTTTCATCTAATAATCCCTTCTTGAATCTACAAAACTAAAACCAAAAACAAAATCTAGAAAAGAAGCAAACAGAAACTAATAACGGCAACCAACACAAACTCCTTTGACAAATTACTTTACAACCATTAAGTAACTTAACTGTTATCTTCCATTCCCCCAAATGGATGACAAGTGGTTCCTACCAACATCAAATAATGCTTACTGAAAATTTTGGTTAGGGAGATCAAAATCCAAAACAAAAAAAAAAAAAAGTCTTGAGATCATTAAAGCATTTCTACAAGCCTAATCATGATCTTCAAAATATAGTCTCCAAAAGCCTACAATAGAGTTTGATAAGATAACTGTTTCGAAAAATATCATCAATTTCGTATTATGCTAAAGAGGACAAACAATTAAGAAAAAGACTTGTAATAAATAAGCACAACCAACCTCAATGATAGGCGTATGGTTAAGTGCCATCATATCATAAATGAGATATCTTCTCTCTTGCTTCTGAGAGTCTGGCAAGGTATCAATTACCATTTCGCCATCAAGCAATGTGAAATGATGAGTTCCATCCCCTATACCCTTACAGGTGAGAAAGTTGTGTCGAATTAATAAGCCTCATGAATGAAGAGACACTAAATTCCCAACATGTTCCTTAGAAAGAAAGAAAAAAAGATATGCTTATACATACTTCAGTTGGGTGTCTGCATGGAAACCTCATCTGAACCCTTCGAAAATTAAAGCTCCTATCAATCAAGTAACATCCATCAACAGTTATCAACATCATATATCGTGTTCCATCTGCTTTCCAAGTGGCATAATAATAGCGTTGCCTTAAAAGTTGTAAATTGTCCCTGCAAGCAGAAAATAGAGAACTTAATTTTATATAAGATTCTGGCAGAAAACATATACACAAAAAGATCAAAAAGTAAAAGTAAAAGAAAACTACTCTCTACAATGGTAAGTTCTTCATGCAAGCTTCAGGACCTTTTCCGAACCAGTGGCGTACCTTCAGACATATCTTTACCTTATCTTTATTCACTATTATTTTTTATGTACAATGGACGATATAAATACTTCCATTATCACCAAGGACCAAGCAAATCCCCAGAAATAATGGAAAAAGAGAAATAACAACGTGTCAGCATAAGACCTTAGGAAAATGAAAGTATTTTCATAAAAAAGTTATTTAAAATGTAGATGCATATTCTCGATAAATGTCCTCTGCATTAAACCTAACTACTAAACTGGCGACCGCCAAATTCCTAAACTAATTTTTAAATACTTATGCTTCATAACCTCTTGCACATCTCACTGCACTTTTACTCTACTAATTTAACAAGGAAAACTCCTGCATGATAAAATAAAAAATAAAAGAGAGAGCGAGAGCTTAAGCCTGATCACAGTTCCAAGAGATAATTTGCCCGTGTCAACAAAATGAACAAACAGAAACCAGCATATAGGTAAACTAGTCATGTGACAAAGGCATGTACCACTTAAACCAAGAAAACAGAATAAAACAAAACATATTAAGGACCTGTTGAGTGAAACTGGATGTGATCCCGGAAACTGCGCATTTCCTCTAACCTGGTTTCAAGAAATGACCATGTCAAAGCTCATGTTAAGCAAAATAAGTAGTTATTGGGAAAAAAAAAAAGGTACTCAAGTTTTCAATAATTTTTGGTTTTATGAACAGAAATGTTCTTATAATTTTTCAGATATTATCATTAAAACAGTCATTCTCTCATGTTCAAAGTGCTCTCATCACTTAATTGTCCTCCACATAATTATCACAGAGAAAGCAAAGAAGCAATTAAGAAATAGGAAGTGGATCAAAAAGCTATGCTATAATTGTCACAAATTTAATAAAACTTGCTGTCCCCAAATCTCATAGTCTAGACAATGGGAATAAGTAGCTAAATATCAAAGAAAATGCATTGGCTTTCAAAGTTATACCCCAGCATTTAACTTCAATGTATGGTAGCAGAATAACCGCAGTGATTGCAGCTGGTCCTGAGGTATTTCATCTCCCAAAATGTCATCATTTGTCAACACTACATCCATTTCATGATTCTCCTGAAATGACAAATGCTTATTAAATGTCAAATATAAACAGGAATTCCAGAATTTTGAGCAAAACTGAAACATCATAAGTGGAACTAGAAGAAACATAGACAAGTTTGCCTTAGTATCAATTAGCAATATCTTAGCTCTACAGCTTAACTTGATACAATGCGTATGAATTTTATAACACACAACAGAGTAACTTGTCCAATTTACATGAAGAAGAAGAAGAAGAAGAAAAGGATGGCTGAACACCAGCAAAGATTATTGATATGATCAAAGATGATAACCACATGCATGACATTTTTCGTAAGGGTAGATTGTTCTTTGCTAAAAAGTTAAATCTTAGGCTCCATTTGGTTTCAAAAAGTAGAGACCACTTTGGTTTTCATTTTCTTGATAAACGAAAAATACTAAAGAAAACGTTTGGTTGAAAATTTTAAAAATGATTTTTGGAAAATGAAAACGAGAATATGTAAAAATTAGAAAACAACAAAAGTTGTTTTCATTGTTTTCACTAAAACTGTTTTGTAAAACTGATAAAATTAAAAACAAAAGTTTTTAACTTTAAATTTATTAACAATTTGGCCCTGGCTCAAATACATTTAAATGCAAAAATATTATTTTTTTCCAACAATTTTAACATCAAATCTCTTACCCTAGTTTGAATCCATATAAATGTAATAACTTTTTTTTATTTTTCCTGTTTCTATTATAAAATAAATAGCACACGAACATGTTTTCATATTTTCATTATTGAAAACAAATTTTATTTTATTTGCCAAACATGATTTTCAATTTTCAAAAAATAAAAATGAAAACTATTTTTGAAAAGAAAATAGAAAATAAAATTAGAAAATATTTCAAAACCAAACAAAACCTTACCTTTTTCCAACAGGAGAAAGTAAAGGTTATTAAAAAGCTTTTGTAAATACCAGACTCCATTTTTATTCCTGCTAATACAATTAATAATACACAAAAAAGATGAGAAATAAAAGATACTGCAAGGTATTTCGTACAGGTAATGCAATTGGACTTCCATCATCATCATCATCTGGGACTGCTTCACCATTGAGATCAAGATCAGAAGACCTCTTCCACTCAGGAGTTGGAGGGCAGAAAACCATTTCAGGCCGTCTTTCATGATAAAATGTATACAAGGCATCAATATAGTCAGGTTTGTAAATTCCAGGAGGACGTGCCTCAGAAAAAATCTTTATTGCCTGCACAAAAGGCAAAACATAAACATTACTCCAATATGGATACCAAAATGATATTGAAAATGATAAAATATAAAAATAACTGACCTGAGAAACAGACATTGATTGTGATCGCATGAGATAGTGAACAATCATGTATCCAGTGCGATTATGCCCGTGTGTGCAATGGACAAGAATATATTTCTTTGATTTCTGACGTAGGAGGAATTGTGACACCTGATAAACAAATTAAATGAAATTTTTCATAAATGGTTGCAATAAATTAAGAACAATTAGCCCATGTTTTATAATGAGCAAGCCCTCTGTAGATCATCAAATGTACTAGAATTAGATGAATATGAGACGAAGTAAGGAGACAGTACTGAGTATAAGATAAGGTCTAATTTATGTGATTAAAACATGGTAGTTTGTTGGCTTTGCCATGATAATAAGAAAACATATAATACCAACCACAACTTCTGTCATCATGTGATAAATGCAGCATTAGAGTTGGGACTAAATCTATTCCAGGAATCACATTTTAAGAAGTGATAAAGGCGGATTCTCTTGGAGATCCTAGAAATGATGCACAAGTATAAAGCAAAATCTACCTCATAAACAAAAGTATTAACAGACATGTTATCAGGTACAGCATCTCTTCCCCTGCATTGAATCTAGAACAAAAACAGAAAATCAAAACCAGAGCTGTAAGAAAACAATAAGAAAAACAAACAACAATAACTATCTGCTCACCTTTACATGCTTAATACCTTCTTTCTTCAGGTCTGTAGTTTGATAGTAACGAGATGTGTTTGTCAAATCAATCACTAAACCAAGCTGAAACCAGAACATCACAGGTAACATAAAAGTTATTCTCCAATTAAAAATCTTACTTCACAGGTCTAATCTAACAGAAAATGATATCTAACTACTTTGTCTGACATGCAGAAACGCACCGGTTCAAGCCTTAGAACAAACATTAGCAAAATCTATAACCATTCCATTACCTTACATGTATAATGACCTTAGTCCCTATATGCATTCTCTAATTCTAACGTTAAGATGACCCGGCATATCTGAGGTTTTCTAGAATATTCCACAAGGATTTGGACATGATGTTTACAGGGTCAAGACAATTACAGAAGAGATCTACTTTACATTAGATGGGAAAATCAACAAGGTATTAGCTCTGAAATGAGAAAGGAAATGCAGCACTTTCTATATACCTTTCTTCCTAAAACTCTTTGCTGATGAATCACTTGTTTAAAAGAGTATCTTTTACCAGGAGGAATGCAGTCATTATAAGATTCACCAAGCGGAACCTTAGAAGGAATTATGCAACCTATTTCCTGACCAGCAGAAGGACAATCCAACCAACCTGCAAAAAAAAAAAAAAAAAAAGACAATGACTTAAGCAACGACATGAATGTGAAATTTCAAATAAATTCAGATAGTCAGTTTGGCCACAAAAACGAAACATGTAAAAAATCAAAATGCATGTATGTAGTTTTTGTTGTTTCTTAGAGCCTGAAACAATCAGTCAAATAGACCGAACAGTTATTTTGATCATTGACATTGTTAGATAACATTTCAGTAATTTGTAGACACATAAAACCATTGTTAACAGCAATCTCTTTTTTTTTTTTAAAAAAAAAAAGACAAATAAAAGATACAGAGGCATAACTAACACAATCTAAGAACACGACAGCATATGGCAATCGAAGTTATGGAAGACCAATGTTATTCACATAGACAATAACAAGAAAACATAGAGCAATTATTGTGCAATGTCAAGGATCTTACCAGGAGGGAGTCTACTTTTATCATAAAACTTGGGATTCCTATTTTGATAAAAGTGATCAAGTACTTGAGGCTGAGAGACATGTACTGGGTGATCATCTGGTCGGTCTCTTTTCAACTTCTTCCGTCTTTCCTCACGTTCCTAATTGAAGCACATTCCATTACCATGCATGAATGAACAGTGATGCACAGAAATAACGATTATGAACTTTTTCAATAGTAAGACAAATACAACACAGCATGATGTGCTCAACTTAGAAAACATATGGGAGAAGCATAAGATGCAGAAAGAAAAGGAAGCAAATGAGCATGTATAATAATATGAAAAAACTGATTTTTCATAAATGCAAGAAACAATTGCTCACAACTCTGCTAAATATAAGAAGATCTAAACAATTGCCTTGCACAAGAGAAAAAGTTTCCTAGTATCATGAATATACAAGATATAATGCCTCAGTGTGTTATCATTCATCCATGTTACCTAGCCAATAAGTAGCTATTACCCAGAATATCAACTACATTAACACAGAAAACTTCAACAAATCATATGCACATGAATCCAAAAACATTTGTCTTAGCTACAGCACTACCTCGTCTATCCCTCAATGTGCATGTATAATAACAATCAAAATTATGAACACAACTATTTTTTAAAAAATGCAAGGAACAATTGCTCACAAATCTGCTAAATATAAGAAGATCTAAACAATTTGCCTTGCACAAGAGAAAACACTTTCTAGTATAATGAATATACAAGAGATAATGCCTCAGTGTGTTATCAGTCATCCATGTTACCTTCCGAATAAGTAGCTATTACCCAGACAATCAACTACATTAACACAGACAACTTCAACACACCATATGCACATGAATCCAATAATATTTGTCTTAGCTACAGCCTATCTCGTCTATCCCTCAATGCCTGAAAAAAAATTCATTCCGGAAGTGCCTAAATCATTTCACCAGGATTGAGAAAATAAATAGGGAGGCATTATTTCCAATCAGTGATACATATCAAGAGCAATTAAATGCATCCTTTACATAGAAAGCAAAAGAAAGCCAGAAGAGAAAACTCCAGACGTACCCTCCTTGAAATTTCAACTGCAGATTCTACGTGTTCTTCTGGTACGGAGTAATGTTCTATATGTCTTTCATATATTTCTTCCTCATCTTCAGGTAATGGGGAAGCATTTAAGTCCATACTAGCAATCATTCAGCATCTACCAAACACCAAACACCATGAATTTTGAACCTATACCAAAACATAAATAAAATGAAAACAAGTAAAAGTTATACACTCTTGAGCAAACAAATTCACTAATCAATAATGCTAAACACAAATACAATGGCTACTTCGTCAAATTAAGAACAAAACCTACCTAACAGCTTTTGCTATTTTCTCTCAGACTTTCCTCCCTTCTCTTTTTCTTATTTGCCTCAGGCTTAATTTTTTTAAGATACAAACGACGTCTAACTGGTGAGCGAAGTAAGAAAACAATTCGAAATACCCTAACCAACAAATTAATTATACGCAAGCAACTCCATCCTTCAGGCAGAAAAAACGAAACCGTCGACCAGAAAAAGAAATAAATAAAAAATGGAACACGAAATTAGCTTCAAACTCACTGGAAACATGTAATCTACGGTGAAATTACAGCTAAAAGAAGATCAAACAGGCCGTTGAAGCGGTTAAAATAAACTGATGTCCTCTTTTTTCCGTCACCTACGGAATCCAATAAACTCGGAAACTTGTTCTGTAAGCTGTAGGGACGGTACAGAATGGGGTGTGAGAGACAAAGATGCACGGAGGAGAAGAGAAATGTATCTGTAAAAGTATCCCTTCGAAACCCTAGAGAGAGAAAGTCGTTGGTTATTTCGAAAGAGCAGATATAGAGAGAGAATAGTGATCAATAATTTTAAAAAATCGCTCCCATGTCAGGTCCGAGAGACAAAGATGCACTGAGGAGAAGAGCGAAGTGTCAAGATTCCAGTTTGGAAGAAATCAAATAAATATGGAGGATAAATTAAATTGTTATAAAATATTCTACTCAAAAAAATTATAAAATAATTTAGAGAAATATACGAAAAAAAATAATTATTCAGGGAAATGCCCAGGGAGAGGCATTATTGTAGAGCTGATCATGGGCTGGGCGGCCCGCCCGCCCAAGGCCCGCCTAAAAATGGGAGGGTTTGGGTAAAATATAGGCCCAAAAATGGGCTTGAGCAAAAAACGAGGCCTGTTTAAAAAACGGGCCGGGCCTCGGTAAGAGTTTTTGGCCTGCCCTGCCCGCCCAATTATATATTAATATATTTTTGTTTTTATTTTAATTATTTTAAATTTTTAATATAACTATTTTTATTATATTGTTAATTTGTGTATTGTTTTAAGAATTGTTTTAGTATTATTTTTATTTGTTTTAATATTTATTTTATGTTTTTAAATATATTTGATTTATTATATTTTTAAATTTTTTATTTAATAAAATAAGAAAAAAATTAATATGGGTCGGGCCGGCCGGGCTCGGCTTAGTAATTTTATTTCGGCCGGCTTGGGTAAAATTTTAGGCCCATATTTCGGCCGGGCCCGGCCCGGCCTAGTAGACGGGCCTAAAATTTTACTTGGGACTGCCCGAACCTGCCCGCCCGCCCATGATCACCTCTACATTATTGGGATGGGAATGGAAAATTCGGTGAGGGTAATATCGTCATTAAATTTATATTTTTACTTGAATTAAATTAAATAATTATGGGTGTGGTCTACCGATGTCAAAGATAGGATATGAAATCTATTATTAGGTTAAATATGTTATCAGTACATGGATTTGTATTGATTTCTTTATTTTAAAAAGTTAAAAATTTAATTTTTTATTTTTTCAATTTAAAATTATTGGTTTATGTCTAAATTTATCAATTTAATATATTTATTTTATGTTAATCATATGTCATACCGAAGATGTTCTAATCAAAATTTCAAGTTAATAAATTTTAATAGAAAATATTTATGAGACTGAAATTTTAAAAATTAAAAGTAGCACTTAATTTTTAAATTTTTAAGTACATAACTTAAATTTCAAATTTTATCAAACTACAAAGACTAACAACAAATTTTAACCTTTTATTACTACAATACTAGTGTGAATTAAGTTGCTTCCTATAATTCAAAACTGTTATAGGTTAAAAATATTTTAAACTTTGCTTTGATAAGTAGATATATTTTACAGATTTTAGACCCAAACTTTTAGCATTTTACATGATCCTTAGGTAAAATATTGCATTTTAATTTCGATTGTTTGTTTTGAATCTAATTTGCATTTATTTATCTTTTTAGTGAATTTTCTTTATTTTATGCATTTGTAAATAATTGAATTCTAATTAAGTGTTTTTGAACTTGAAATAGATGCATAGAAGCTTGAGGCTCAAATTTTGAGACCATCGAAAGATCAGATGAAGAATCAAGGCAAAGTGGGGCAAAAAAACAAGGAGTTTGGTGCCTTGGCACAACAATTTAGCACCCCCACCCCGGCAAGCGAGCAATGGCACCCTCACCCCAGTCGGCACTCCAATGTGAGATGTGAACAAGCTTTGTCGGCGCCCTAGTACCACTTGGCACCCTTATGTCGCACCTCACGTGTCCCAGCACCAACTAGCCTATTTTGACTCAAAATTTCACATTTTGACAAAGTACTAAAGGTGTTTTGTGGTTTTTTATGACATGAATCAATTTTCTGTAACCTTATTTAGGTTGAAAATATACTATAAATACTCTATTTTAAAAGGGAGGTAGGGCTTTTAGCCATTTAGAGATCGAATAGTTTTTTTTTTTTGAGTTCTTTCAATTTTATGGCTTGTTAAACTCCATTTTTTTTAGTCGATGGCTTTTATATATTTATGTCGTAATTTACGTTTATGTGGGTTAGATGTGTGATCTGGCTTAAATGAACCTTGATGAGGTGAGTTTGTTTGTTAGAATTAGGTCTCTCTTATTATTAATGTTGTTGGTAAGTTAAATCCAAGGCACTGAGTTATAGGATTATTTATCGATTAGGGAAGTAATTTCAAACAAGCTACCTCTTGGTTCCAAATAGATAATGACGAATTGGTTGTCTAGGGCTAAATCAGCAACTAGAACTAATTTACTAAAGGCGTTGAGGACACCTTTGCATCGATGTCGAATTCATAAATCAAATAAAGATTTTTATTTGGCTAGAGCTTTTTTTCCATTGATTTTTCTAAAACTTTTAATTATTGTTTTCTTCCATTTAAGTTTTCAATTTAATTTTACTTTTCTATTTCATAAACCCCTTTTAATTTACTTTTATTGATTTTGTTTGAAGAAATAAAGTTATTGTCGATCTATGTGGATATGACCCTACTTGCTACTTCTACTAATTTCTCTTTTTCACGTAAATTTTATTTTTGTAGGTCTCAATAAACTAACACCCTTAAAACTTAAATTTAGGTAAACTGCACCATTAGTCACTAAATTATGGGTCAATTTTTGTTTTGGTCTCTAAACTATTCAAAAGTTTTCATTTAAGTCGCAATGTAGTTAAAATTAATGTTATATGGCTTTCTCTATTCGCACTGCCTACACTAATCAAAAGCTCTCTTTCCTATTCTCTTCTACAGTTCAGTTTTTTTTCATGAAATAACTTTAGACATCACGAATCTGTGAATCAAAATTCAAATAGCTTTTTTCTTCGATCTCCGATACTGACATCAGATTGACTTAGATTTAAGGTATATTCTTCTACTCATCAATGGGTACTAATCCACCATATTGATAGTCGAATCGCCGCTTAAAGCTCACTAGCGGAACTTTTATGTATAAAAAAACTTAATAGCCTAGTGACTTAATAAAAACTTTTGAATAGTTTAGTGACTTAAATGAAAATTTACAAATAGTTCAATGACCAAATTGTAACTTTTTTTTAATTAAGTGACCAAAACAAAAACTAACCCATAGTTTAGTGACTAATGGTGTAGTTTACCCAATAATTTTAAAGTAAAAGAACAAAAATAAATGTAAAAAAAATATTTTTAATAAGTTTATAAATAATAATTTACATAAAAATGATTTTTATACTATTATTTAAAATTGTTATACCTTTACACCTCTTGGACATGTGGCATCAAGAGAAGCCACCTGAGAGACTCCTGCGAATGGCTCTCTATTTCATATCGCTCGGTTGGTCTTCCGCTTTACATCACTCGGCTACCCACGCACTTTACCCTCCACCAAACCACCTGCCATCGAGCAACCTATTTTTTAGTAGGAACGCACTCCCATTTAATGGGGACCGCCAAGGGACCATTAAGGTATAATAATCTCGTACTACCTCAGTTAAAGGAATGTCACACCAATACTACGCTTGGTGACAACCAACGCATAACGACCTTGCCACTTGGCCGACCACACATTCTCCATGTCCTGAGTTTGTCGACGACGTGACACTAGCGGACAAGGGAGATCCTCTCCATATATATACCACAACACACAATGATAAGGGGACCTTTTTTTCCATCAACAACCTTAAGCACTTATCCTTAGCACATAGTCTCCCTTGTTTTCCCAACTATCCTCTCTTTAACCTCCTTTTAATCCGACTCTCTGCCTATCTAAGTAACCTAGCCTCTTTACCACTACCACCATCTCTACCTTGTTCCCTTCCTTACTGTACATTTACATCAACATGACAACACTTTTTCAAAATTATAAACATACCTCTTTTCCAATTTTAATATCTAATGAAGGTTGTGTTTGTTTATCTGTAAAATATTTTACAGAAAACATTTTCATTCTTTTCCACTGTTTGTTTGGTGGAAAATGATTTCCTACTGTAAAATCATTTCAAAAACACGGGAAAAGAAGCCTTTATTTTGGAAAAACGTCTTACCATTTTCATTTGGTAAAACATTTTCCAAAAATTTTCTCCTTACCTACAAACGAAACCTCTTCCCCTTTCCCCTTCTTTCTTACATTGATCTAATGCTTGCTACCAGCCAACAATGATTCTCAACATCAGTCGCTGGCGTGGATCTTTGATTTACCCCTTTTCACCTTTCATTGTCGAAATCTACACTGCACTAGTTGGTGACGACGTTCATTTTCCTCTCTCAAAGGTAAGAAAGACTGAAACTTTCATAGATAATTTACTGGAAAAAAATGAAAAAAGAAAAAAAACCAACTTGGAAAGCAGAAGAGGCTGTCCCAAAAATGAAACCCTTTGGGAAACTGGCTCTGCTAATATTCTGGGAATAGCCAACCTGGATTCCCAAAACTAGTAACAACGTAATAATTGGCAAAGCAATGGCCTTTAGCACGAAGTCTTTAATTTGACTATTACAGAAAATTGATATGAGAAAGAGTGAGAGAGAGAAGGAGAGAGATAGAGAAAGATTTGGGCTTGGGTTAATGATTATTTATAAAGGAAATGTGTAGAAAATAAAGAAAGAGGTTGTTAAGAAAAAAAGAGAATTTAATCGTTGATTTTAGCATAAGTTTACGTTTGTTTGTTGGTCTATAGATGTATTTTGATTCAATTGAATGATAGTGTTTAATTTTGTGTCCTAGGTAATCACTCCCCTTTTTCATATGTTTTGGACTAAATTTCATACCAAACATGTCAACTTGTTTTTCATGGCCTAATATGTAAATTCAAACAGAGAAGTTAAGGAAAAAGATAATGAAAAAAGAGGGTTGTTTGCCATTCCTCTTCAATCAAATATTACTGGGTCTAGATATTCATATACATGGATGAGTTTAGTTTAAGAAAATGGGTGGCATGTATTGCTTGATGCAACTACATTAGATGCTAAAGAAATAGAGACTTTAATGCTTTCATTGTTTGACCCTGATTTTCATATTTATTCATTTTTCAGAGGTTTTTGTGAAAACCCATCAGGGTTTTGTTACTTGTTTATCAAGAAATCCATTGGTTTATCTGTTTTGAAAGGTTCAACCACTAATGTTGGGATCGTGAGCCTTGTTCCACCATTGAAGCTTAAGGCACCCAAAGGAAAGGCACCATTGCATGAAATCGAGGAAATAATAGATTCAAGAACCAGAAACACCCTACAATGCAAGGCTTTGGACCATGTAAATTCATTAGGTCTTGTACTAATAAGTAGTAGGACAAGGAGCTTGATTAACTAGTTGGTCAATGCATTGATGAGTCTCCAACATCCACATTCAGAAACTGGAATCCATGTTGTCAAAATCTATGGTCCAAAAGTAATGTTTAATCTAGGTCCAATAGTGGCTTTTAATGTATTTGATTGGAAAGGGGAAAGGATTAATCCTGCATTAGTGCAAAAACTGACTAATAGGAACAATATTTCATTGTTCATTGGGTGTTTACAACACATTTGGTTCAGTGTTAAACATGAAGAAATGAAGGAAAAAGATGACTTTCAGTCTGAGATAGATGTTACAGCTACAATTGGGTTCGTCACTAGTTTTGAATATATTTTTAGGCTTTGGATATTTGTTTCAAGGTTCTTCGATGCTGATTTTTTAGAGAAAGAGAAATGGAGATATAAAGCTATTAATAAAAAACAATTGAAATTTAGTCTAAGAACTTGTTAATTCTTTCATTCTTTGTATATTATTGTTTAGTATGAACTTTAGTCCAAAAATTATGATTTGGTATCAAAATTTGTAATATTAATTGTGGTTTGGATGTTAATTTATTATTATTCAATCTTTGTTTTTCTAATAACACAATTAGGAATCATCTATTTGTTTTGGTTGTTTTCAATTTATGATTGTTAATATATTTAATTTATGTATTTATTTATAAATAAAGCATTGCAATATATTTAAATTAATGTAAAATATAATTTTTAATATTTAAAAATAATAATAAATCTCAAATGTATATTTGTTTCATTTAAAAAGTTTTTATAAAATATTTTCGAAAATTTGCCAAACACCGAAAATATTTTATAGAAATCTATCCAAACACTAGAAAATATTAACATTTACAGAAAAGTATGTCATTTTCAAGAAATTATTTTTCGAAAACCATTTCCAGTCAAACAAACGGATCCGAAGATTCTAAATTTTAATAACCTCATGCTTCTAATCCATCTTAGTACATTATGGTGAAATACAAAATAGATATTGCACGATCCAAATATTTTTAGATGGAATCTATTGACTCATAAATGAAAACCAATTCTATTGTGAGAAATATCTCTTGCATGTTAGCTTGATGCATATAAAATTACATGTTTAATGTAAGGTTGTTCTTATATTAATGGTTAAGCAACTAAATGGAAGCACGATTTTTTTAACCATTAAATATAACATATATAAGCATAGATGACTTAATATTATCCCAACTAAAACTAAAAAAGTCTAGCTTAGGATATAAAGCAACATCGTTGTTAGTACAAATTGCATGCCATATAGATTGAGCACAATCAAATTATTTCAAAAAATAAAATTGCAAACTTCAGGTTGCACACATATGATACATGAGCTCATATTATTTGGGTATCATCCAAAAATGCAACCAACTTCTAATTTTTGCTAATGTTAGCTCAATGAATATTTTGCTCAAAGAACTGGTATAGATGAGAATTTTTAAAATGAAAATAACTTCTCATTCTTCAATGAAATTTCATATAAATTTTCATCAAATTATTTCGCATCACCATTGATTTGGGATAGTCTAACCAACCATACTTACACTAGTGAACTTCTTGTCATTATCTCATGTGTCAATCATATAAGTATAATGTATTTCTTCGAGGAATATTTATAATGCAAATACACGAATATATTATGTCATTTTATCCATTAAAACACATTAAAATTCCTTCCAACATATATTTTTCTCAATTTGAAAATTAACATTATGTCCTACAAGGTTTTTCATAACAAAGAGGTGCAATATTAGTTTTTCAAGAACTTTTATAATTTGATGCAATATTAGCTCAAAATCTATAATAAAGTATCACATTATCATGTAACCTTAATAAATGTTTAATTTATTTTAAATAATATACATTTTTGCACTTTCTTTTATGATAAATGATAAAATTTCACATTAAGAACTTTATTTATATAAGGTTTAATGTAAAATTTGCCCCTAAATTATACATATTTTCCCATCTTGGTACCTAAATTTTTTAATTAAAAGTGGTATCTAAACTAATGTTTTTCCCCCACTTTGGTACTTCCATCAATCAACAGCTAGATAATTATGGTCAATGATGATGTAACCCAATCACCACGTAGCAAAAAAAAAAAAAGACACTATAAATATCACATCATTATTTATATAAAATAATTCAAAAATTTTAGACCAATTAAAATAAAATTTTATATAGTTCATAAAAATAAATTTATGAACATTTTTATAATATGTTAAATATATAATTTAGAAAATATATAAAGTAAATTTGTTTATTGTTTCTTTCCTTTTTTTTTTCTATTATCATTGTCTTCTTATTATTTATTCAATCTAGGTACTATGATTTGATACTAGTCAATGACAAATTGGGAAAGAGTTACCCATTCCATGGCAGATAACAACAAAATAATTGTTTAAAAGCATCAATGTTAAGAAAAGATTTTATATTCTTCAGTTGCATGTCAAACTTCTGTCTCATCACCACCATCATTTAAATCTAATTGATCGCCCCATCCTACAAATATGCTTCATCACCATCATCACTTCAAACAAACCAAAACTTCAAAACCAAAATCAAAACTCTTCAAAAATCTAATCAAAATCCCAAAATAAGAATTTTTTTTGAGAAAAGTACACTAGTCACAAAAGGTGTTCATGGGTCGGGTCGGACTGGGCTTAAGCATGATATTAATATATTTATGCTTGTTCAAGCCCGACCTTACACGAAATATGAGTCTAAAATTTTTCGCAAACTCGTTCATATGTGCAAAAAATTAACTCAAGTCCATTTTAAGCTCGCCCATATTATTTTTAATTTTTAAAAAATATTTATGTTATTTTATTTTAATATTTAATAACTTTATACATTTTTATTTATTGCAATTTTTTATATAGTCATCTTTAACATTATTTTAATGTTTACATTAGATTAGTATTATATATTTAGTATTGTTTTATTTTTCTAATGTGTTCTAAATTAAATAATATATAAAATAACATAACATAAAGTATTATAAATCGAACGTGTCGAGCTTGAGCCTTGAATGTTCAAGCCCAAGCCCGACCTATATTTTAAACCGGCCCAAATTTTTTTGCCCAAGCCTATTTTTCGGGCCGAATATTTTTGCCCAAACCCTCTCAAATTTCAGGTGGGCCTTCTGGCTGGGCGGGTAGCCTAGCCCATGATCTGTTTTACTACCCACTCAACTTTGATTAAAGTAAAATTTCAGTCACTAAATTTTGAAATGTTACAACTCAGTCATTAAACTTTACAAAAGTGACAAATCAATCACCTAAGCCCATTATAGACGTAGTAGACAACTAACATGGCCCGCTAGGGTGCCACATTGGACATGGTCCCACCATCAAATTTTGCTTAATTTTCTTTTAATTATTATTATTATTTTTCTAAACAAATACAATTAAAACTTCTTTATTTCCCTTTAATATTCTCTTCTCCCTTCTTTGTACCTTCAAAACTTTCTCTGTTTTGAAGTAACTTGAAAACAACAGCCAAAAAAACCAAAAATCGACATTAGACTGTCATGATGGCTTGCCAACGGTGATAAAAAAACTCCAAACTCTTATCTAGTCTTTTTTTGACCTTGATAAAAATCCAACTATCGAATTAGTCTGATTCCAAGGTATTTTTTTGTGACCTTTTCTATATTCCTATCGTTCAAATTTCCAAGATGATGACCCGAGACCTCAAAACTGGCCTCAACGTTCCTCTTATTTCTTCTTTTTTATTATATATTTTGTTTCTTCTTTCATTGATTTGTTTCCTTTCTCTCCGTTGTAGGCTTCCACTTGGTTTTCCTTTGGAGGTTTTTTTTTTTTCGTTCATTTTGAATTTTTTGTGTTGGTGTTGGTGTGAACTTTTCAATTTTTGAGGGTGTGGTAAGGATGTGTTTATGGTAGCGATGGTAAATGGAGTGGTTATGAGGGGGTTTGGATTTGATAGTGGTGATGATGTATGGCGGGTGTTTAACTGGATAGTGGTAGTGATTAGTGTTTAGAGAGGTTGATGATGGTGTGGTTAAAAGAAGAACCAATCCAAAGTTTTTTAAGTTTTCTAAAAAAAAAAAAAGAAAAATAGGAGTTAAAAGAGGTTCAAGCAAAAAGTGAAGTTAACAGGGAAAAGACGGTAAGCGGGAAGCGGACATGTCTGATTTGAATAGGTTAGTAGAATGAGTTCTATGATACCCACTATGATTTCCTTCTCTTCGTCTCTTTTTCTTTTTCTTCTTCTTTTGGTTGGACATGTCCAATATGGCTAGTTAACAAGCCATATCAACTAGTTAACAGGCCACATCACATATCCTGTTAGGCCTATAACGAAAAATGTTAGTGGTGACTGATTTGTTACTTTTCGGTAATGATAGTGACTGTTTTGTTATTTTTATAAAGTTTAGTGATTGTTTTGTTATTTTAATCAAATTTTAAGTGACTATTGGTGTACTTTACCCTTTTTTTTTGTTAAACATAGAGGCAAATCTATAGCCAAAGAGAAAAAATTCCTTTGTTAAACACTCATCTATTCCACACCGATGCTTAGCCCCATAAGTTCACCGTCTCACTCTTATTCCTCCATCGACAGTCTAAGAAGGGAAGAATGGAAAGGCCCTCCATAATAATTCTAGAAAGGCTTCTTATACGTTTCTACAATATCTCTTTAACTTGTCTTCCTTTTTAACTTTTCTATAATTAGTCATTCCTCCTAACTTAGATGAAAGTTTGAGAACAACTGGTTGTACTGGAGAGTGGCGGTTCATTCCAACAACAATTGTGATGATGGAGGTTTTTTAGGAGATAAGAAAAAAAGAGAAAATGAGAGGAAGGAAGAGGGAAAAATGAGATTAAAATAAAAAAGAATGTGAAACAAATGAAAGGGTAAATAAATTAGAAATGAAATAGAAAATTTGAAATGAAAGAAAAAAATTACTTTTTTTGTGTGATGCACAAATTTAATATGGATATGAAATGATTTGAAATATAATGTACTTTTAATATTTTAAATATATTACATGTTACTTATTTGCCTTTTTTTTGCCACGTGTCTCTTAGTGATTGGACCACATCATCATTGACCACAGTTGAGTAGCAGTTGACTGATAGATGTACTAATGTGGGAAAAACATTAGTTTGAGTACCACCTCTTACAAAAAAAAAAGTTTAGGTACCGGTATGGGAAAACAAGTATAGTTTAGGGGGTAATTTTTATGTTAAACCTTTAAATAAAATAAAACATGTATAAATATAAATAAAACATATTGTTGAGGTTTTGACCTACTTGTTCCATGTTCTATTAGAATAAGAACGAATTTTCTATTTAGGTTATGAGATATTTCAGCCCTATGGGTGTGTAAGCCTTTTTTTTGGCCTACTAAGAAATGGCATGTTTGACAAAACAACAATTGGTTTTCGGCTAGGAATCTTTAACTCTTTAATTGGTCATATTGAGAAGTTTAAAGTGAATATAATGTTTCTCCTTATACTTTTCTCTTGAGAGTTTTTTGAGCAGTTGGAAGACTGATTTATGGAATTTTTATTTTATAAATATTCAAGATAATTAATGGGATAGCTTTAGCTTTTAAATAGGAGTTTAAAGCTTACTAAACTATGTTGGATGGCTTCTTGTATTAGCCTATAAATAGGCTGCTTGTAGCGTTATTTAGAGTGTAGTTTTGGAGTGTCTTTTTCGACAGCTGTCGAAACCATTTTCAAATCGAGTTTTGAAAAATGGGAATCGATTTTAAAAAATGAAAACGGGAGTCGCAACCAATCTTTTTAGGTGTGATTGGATCACCTTTAAAACATTTTGTTTTAAAATCATTAGTTTTGGTCCACGAAATAAAAGAATGGGTTCGGAGTCGGTTACGTGCATTTGAGGAAGGATTAGCACCTCGTAACGCCCAAAAATTGGTACCTAATTGATTATCAAATGTCTTTAATGTCGGAAATTTAAAAAATTTTAAGATATAATCCTCTTTAAAATACTTTGATTTTGAAAATTTGGGTTCACTCGTATCAAAACATTGACACTAAGTTAACCTTTTGGAAATCCCTATCTTGAAACGACAAATCGCCACATCCAATAAGTTAGGACACAACGCTCTGAAATTCCAAGACAGCTTGCTCGTATTTTGAAAATCTTAAAACTTAGAAGGGTACTTGACTATTTGAACTCAACGAGAAAAGTTGCAACCCAATAAGTTAGGGCACTACTTTTCTCAAGCTTTCAAACACCAAGTATTGCCTTTATAACTTTTGAAAATTTTGGAGCCTTATCTTTTAAAGATGATGCATGGGAAATCGATACATTATAAATCATAATAATATATTATTGCACTAGGTAGATAAAAATGAATACTATGATATAAAGAATAATTCATACGAGGCAAAAAATGCAAACAAAGATATATGTATAACATGTATTGAAAATGAATAAACAAAGTATATAAACACACGAAATAATATTTAAATGATGCATGATATAAAAAAACATAAATCAAATAATGTATGGTATACAAATAAAAGAAATATAGTGCATATTATAAAATAAACTTAACATATACATGATACATACAATATAAAACATATGAAAAGAAACTAATATATATAAAAAAATAATTGATTGTTAACAAAATATACATACAATTAAAAAACAAGACATTTCATAACCATTTTAAAATAGCATTTAATAGATAATATAATAAAAGAATAATAATTATATGATAATATATTGGTTTAGAAGTATGTAAGAGATTTCATAATATAACAATATTAGTTTTAAAAATAATATATAGTAAATAAATAAATAAATAATAAAATATATAGTGTGAGTTAAAAATATGATTTAATAATAATAATTTTCATTTTTTGAAATAATATATACAATATAAATGTAAATAATATAATTGACTATACATGATATACATAACATATATAAAAATAAATAAATATTATATAGTAAAATGTAATATAAATATATAAGAATTATAATAGATATAATATAAAATAACATGTAAATATATATATAATTAATAAATATATAATATATGTGAAAAATATAATAATATATAAAAATAGTGATAATTTGAGGAAAATATTATATATTATACATATAAAATAACACTTTTAATAATTTTAAAGTATAAAAGTAAAGTTAAAATTAATCAAATATTATATAGTAATAAAATAGGAGCAAATTTAAGGTTTTGTAAAGCTACAGGGTAAATTTAAAAGCTAAAACTGAATTAAGGCTCAATTTGAAACACCAAAGAAAATCAAAGGGGTTCTTGAGAAAATAACCCTCTTTCCAAAACGTCATTGCTTCCCTAATACGATTGCAAATCATTAGGGGTCGAATTGAAATGAATAAAATGTTAATGCCAAATTTCACAATAAATAAAATAGAATTGAAAGTATAAAAATAGCGAGAGGATCAATTGGGCAATTAGCCCAATTCTCAAAAATGCGGACCTTCCCGGTAATCGGTCGACGCTACGGATCCTATAGTTGTAAAACGACACCGCTTTTAAACAGACTATATAAGCCACATTTCACCCCTAAAAATCATTTTAACATCCGCTTTTAAAAAGAAACAAAAATCCTCTCAAGAGGATTCGGGCCGATCCCGGAGTCTGCTGAGCTTCGTCTGTGGATCTCTCACGCTCACGCGCGCATCAGACGGTGGTCCGAGGTTAAAATCCTCGTCCTTCCACAGTAATCTCTTCCCTTCTTAAAAGCTACTATTTTGCTAAAAATAATGTACATGCATGCATATATTCTAAAAACACACAGTTAAATCACCTTTTCTTTGAAACTGCTTGTATTCTCTTTTATTTCTGTATGAGTATCTGTGTGTCTGTAATCGTTACAAGAGTTACAAAGGCTTTTTATAGCCTACTGATTTATTACATAAGGAAAGAAATCTCTGATTTCTTGTCTATGGTATCTTTGATTGATATGCTGAGATTCTTTTAGTTTCCTTTTCTTGCTCTTCAGATCTCTTTGTATTTCCTTCTCTTGCGGTATCCCAACGAGAATCTCTCTCAATCACCGATGTTCGTGACGTTAATGAATCCAACACCGATTCTGGCGGTCTCGCGTTGATGGTGGTGGTGACGAAGGTGGTGCCAAGGCGATCACGGAAATTGGACAGACGCGTCTCGAACCTTCGCTCTTGCGCGAGAAGATAGTGGCGAAACCCTAGGGTTTCTTGCTTGGGGCTGCAACCATTTGGGTCAATTGGGCCTTAGGAAATTTTGGGTTTGTAACGGGTATAGGCATTTTGGGCTAAATGGTTTAATTGGATCTTTCTGGGTTTGGGTTAGTAGGCTATGGGTGGCAATAGTGGGCTTGCTGAGTAGGGGTTAGTTTTGTAACCTGGACTGTTTATTTTTTTGAGTGGACTTTTAAAATATTTATTTATTTATTATTTTTTGCTTGGTTGTTTAAGGCCCGGACAAATTTGGGCTCTTACAACGTTGTTGTGTTTTCTTGTAGTTAATTTTTGACACTCTTTTAGGCATTCCTTGGAGAGCTTACTGATTGTATTGTGAGGTATTTGGGTGAGTAATTTGTGACAATTGGGGTCAGTATTAAGGCTGCAATTATTTCCTTGTGTAAGAGTGGGTTGGGCTTAAACCAATAAGTGATTCGAACGATTGTTGAATAAAATCATTCACTAAGCGAGGCTTCGCAAACATAGGACTGTTGTGTCTGGATTGCGTTATCAAATATCATGTGTTAATTCTCTCATTACTTTGCTCCTTACATTACTTTGCATTTAACCTTTTTGCTCATTTTTGTTCCAATAGCAATTGGAACAAAACTGTTTTCTAAGTGCAAACCGAAGGCTTTTTTTTTTTTTACATATATTAAACATAACAAAGAAAATTTTCAAGTCACTAAAAAATTACTTTAACAATCATGTGGTTAGATAATTTTTTATATTCCATAACACAAAAACACAAAATATTATTAGGTCATAAAAAGAGATTAAAGTAACTATGCAATAATAGAGGTTTGAACAAAAACGTTTTTAAACCTCCTCATCTTCTGACATAATTTCAAATTCAAATTTTATTATCATGCATTGTGAAGTATTTCTTTTTTTTTTATAAGACTTTGCAAAATTTAATATTTTAGACATGCTAAAGATATATACACGATGCATTCTTATTTATGATAATAATTATTAACATCATTCTTTCTGTTTCAGCCTTATACTTTTTCAGAACTAGTAGAACTATAATGTCAAGATAAATTATGGCAATTGATAAATTTATGATCATTCTTTTTACTTTTTATCCACATATAAGTACTATTATGGCGTTTACTTTTGGAAATGTCTAAATCAATATGAGGTCCATAATGTCATTATGTAACACCCTTTGCTCGAGCTGATAACTGAATCCGAACTGAAGGATACTACATTCATTGTTGAAGAAACTACAATTAATTATGTAGAAAATAATCATTGACACATGCAATTCAATGTTTATCACATTCAATTTGTGCTTAAACAATCATTTTTAGGTTTTATATGAGCTTACGAAAGTTCTTTTGCCAACCCGGGCACAAAACATGACCAAATTGTAAAGTTTTAAAAGTTCAAAATATACATCATGACGTCACATCTTCCATGTCATGACATCACCAAAATAGTAAGTCATTTCACGACCTCATGCCATTCGACGTCGCGATGTCACTTGTAACACCCTAAACCTAGCCTAGAAGTTTAGATCGAATTCCGGAGGTTACATTTATCACCGAAGTGATCATAGGAAAATGTTACAAAACAAGTTATCTCAAATTCCATTACAAACATATTTATCTTTTTACGAACCAAAAACATTTAACCTTTTAGATTTCAACCAAAAAAATTAAAGTAAAGTTTAATTTATGAAAAAAGTAAGATTTATGAGAAATATCAAAAATAGAGCTTGTACCATAGATTTTACAAAACATTACAGTTCAAAACTGAATAACAAAATGGAAACTGAAAAGAAGAACTGTTAATTTATTTTTCACCGTGACTATTTAAGACCTCCGCATACCGAGACTAGCGTCAAAATTCAGAAATGCACCTGCAAGGGAAACACTAAGGGGGTGAGCTACACGATCTCAGTGTGAGTTCAAAACGATTAACAACAGATTTACAGAAGAGAACTCCATATGGTAGTTCAATGGTAAAACATACTTACAGAGATGTGTAGAAGCAAAAAACAAACTCGGAAACAATGTTCCAACACACATAACAATCAAGCACACCAACTCACACATAGAATACTTAAACAAATACATATGAATGCAGTCAAGAATTAAAAACCCACCTATCCAGTCAAAACACCTCTCCTTCCCCTGATCACACCCAAAAAAAACTGTTTAAGCTCATCCAACCAAACACACCACTAGGACCTCGAAGGCCCATCCAACTCTACACAACGTGTATATGGTCTAAGCCACTTAGATAATAATACACAGCAAGGCTGGCGTATAAAAATACAGTGATTAGTACGCAACAGAGCTGACATACATGCGGTACAATACGGTAATCTATTGTACGAATAAGTTACCGTAAAACTGCCAAATTAGATCAGAATCAGTCTTCCTTCTCTTCACAACCAACCCAATATTTACTTTATGCAAGTGTATGTATGCATACAATCCCACAAAAAACAATGAAAACATCAATAGATAGTCAAACATATGTATACACACCAGTTAACTGGGTTCAAAATCAGTCATCTCACACCATAGTCATAAATAACACATAAACAGAGCACATAGCCACATATACAGAGACTTAATTACCCTCACTAAAGCCTAGCTAAGGGTCAGAATACACAAACACATTCTCAGATAAAAAAACATACACATACTAAAATTGGTGACTTAGGACCACACGACCGTATGGAAAAACCTAGGCCGTATGGGGGTCAAAACGCCCATGTGGATGGAGACACATGGCCGTGTAGCTTAGGCACACATTCGTGTGAGACAGAGACACGGTCGTGTGAACAGGCCGTGTAACTCACTGTCCAAATGTGCTAAAATAGATTATAGGGTAGACAAGGCCGTGTTAGGGCCTCTCACACCCATGTGCCCACCAGACACGGCTGTGTGTCCAAACCACACGCCCGTGTGGGATCCCTAAATCCCTAAATTAGCCACAAGGTCGTGTAAATCCTTAATTTCCAAACACACACGCCCGTGTGCCTGGGGGACACTGTCGTGTGGAAATCGATAAAAATCCCCAAATCAGCCACACAGCCGTGTGGCACCAAATTTTGCCCAGAAACCCTAATTCCTAATTGTATACGACTGTGTGGACCACCTGTGTAGGGGCACATGTCCATGTGGCCATCCGTGTGGCTATTAAACCACCTTAAAATAGCCTAGAAAAACGTGCTTTCACCCTTAAAGCACTTTTCAGCCCTTGATAACTCGAAACTATACCAAATCAAACAAGTTCTACGCATAAAAACAGCGGTACAACATTATAACTAACTAATTTGTGAACACACACATAAATTGCTGACTCTCATAAAGTCGAATCGAGAATTAAAAAATAAGTTAGAAAAGATACAAAACCCACACCTGATTTGTGATAAAAAAACGTCTAGATGCCGACTTGATGACTAAGAAATCGAAGCTCTTCGAAAACCACAACACCACCATTTTCAAAAAAGAACAAAAAAGAAAGAAAAAGCAAAACAAAAGGAAATGAAAGAGAAGAACATGAAAAAGAAAAAAGGAAAAAGAAGAAAAAAAATTCAAAAATAAGAATTATAAAATAAAATAAAATAAATATTAAAAAATAAGGCTAAATAATTATTTTTAAACATAAAAGCAAATCTACTATTTAATAATATAAAAAAATATATCACTCAAAACGCACATACAAGGACTCAAACCCAGAATTAGAGGTACACTAATACTCACTCAATCACCAGACAGCAGGCCCATTTTGACAATATAACGCGAAATCTATAAACAATAGCATACCCTTCTCTCTGACCCTAGCCACAAAAGTAAAAAATTTTAACCCCAAAATTTAGGGTGTTACATCACTTACTGTCGGTTGACGTTGCGACGAGAGAGGTTGGTCATCGAGACGTGGCCCCTGTTTTTAGCAAAAGTGAACCATTTGCTACCTATTTCAAAGTTTCCAACCAACCCATTTAATATATTAACCAAGTATCAACTTCACTTGATTCAAAACATGGTAAACAAGATCAAACATTCATATTCAACTACTTATCAAGACATTCACTACTCTAGCATCAATTAAACTTAAACATTTCAATGTCACTAGAACTTATCATCCAAACTATTCATATACTAATTTTTACCTATTCAATAGCACATTGAAACATGTCATCCCACTTCAATTTCATACACTTATGTACATTATATACATTAATGGCCTATAGGCATTAAACATGAACTGATTCAACTATATACCAACACATATCTCAAGCATGTCAATTAAACATATCATTTCCAATTAGGCACCCACTTAGCTCTTTTATTTATCTCATCCTATCAACATAAATATACCAAGTTTAAATAGTTCATATTTCAACTTTCCAAAAGCATCAAACATTATTAAATTATGCATTAACCATATCACATGCCATGAACAACATTCAAAATCATCATATACCAAATTCATTACCATTTTCAACTCATCAAGACTTTTGTACATTAAAGATTACACCAAGACACTTATATACATTCCACAAATCTTGACTCAAAATGATTGTATAGTTACCAATTAGGTGATAGTGTAAGCTTTGAGATGATCTGAATTAACATGTTCTATAAGGTGACGATCTACAAAGAAATGGGAAAACAAACTACGTAAACATATAAGATGCTTAGTAAGTTCATAAGTATTGAACAAAACTTACCTTATCTTTTATCTAAATACAAGAAACAAACTTGACTTGGCATAGTTTGGCTAGACATGACAAACCAAAAGATCAACAATGTTAGCATTAACTTATAACCAGACCATATAATACCACAATTATGTAACACGCAAATTCATGTTATTTTATGTAACCAATCTCAAAACTCATTCATTCCAAGAGAATACAATCACATACATAATTCATTCAAAATTCTTCCATTTGAACATCAAGTTCATCTAATGACATTTCGATTTCTTGTTTTATATAAACTACTTTGCTTGATGAACCCTAGTAAACAGACTCGAATAGACATATATCTACACCTCACCTGTAACACCCCTAACCCATATTCGTCAGTGGAGCAGGGTTACGAATACAGACATTTCATATTATTTAACATTTATGTCAGATTTATTCATAAGTCCCTTATATGAGCCCTCGAGGCCCAAAACATACATTAGAAACAAGTCAAGACTAAACCGAGTATCCAGAGAATTTTTTGCAAAATGTCAAAATTTTTCCAAGGTGCAGGAGACATACGCCCATGTGGTCAAGCAGTGTGCGCATTCGAAATAGGGCACAAGGCCGTGTCTCAGCCCGTGTCCAAACACGTGTAACTCTCTGACTTAGGTCACACAGCCAAGTCACACGCCCGTGTGCTAGGCCGTGTGAACATAAAAATTTGTATTAAATAGGTGCAAGGGTCACACGGCCAAGCCACACACTTGTGTGCCAGGCAGTGTGATCAATTCTTAGCATTTTGTTTTGAAATTTTTAAGATGCAGTGGACACACAGCCAAAACACATAGCTATGTGCTAGGCCATGTGTCACACACGGTTGAGACGCATGCCCGTGTCTCTGTCCATGTGGACGAAATAAGGCCATTTCTAAGTCATATTTCTCACCCAATTGGTCTTCCACCTACATTAACACTTTAACACATTCATAAGGCAATCCAAGACAATTAAACCAAGCCAAATCCAAGTCTTATGCATTATATAATACCTTATATAACCAAGTATACAAACTTACTTACTTACCTATTTGATCAAATATTCATATGCATAATCCATCCTCACTTCATCTTCAATCATTTTACCATACACATTAACTAGATAAAGACACACATATATACATCAAAATATATCAATCACAGCCATTTCAAATGGCTAGTTACAACTAAACATGTATGTGCCAACATTGGCTAATTAACCTATACATGCCATTATAACCAAAAGTAATTTAATATTTATACTGAATTGGGCCGATGGAGAGTGTGATGTAGCTCCGACCAACTTCCAACCTTTTCGAGCTTCCGATACTATAAACAAGAGAAATAAAACAGAGCAAGCATTTAAGCTTTGTAAGTTCGTACAACACTGAATTAAACTTACCAATTAATTAACATTTAAGGTAAGCAAATAAACATGCTCAAACCAATTTGGCCAATTACCTAGCACATATTGTAATAATCCAAAATTCACGGGCATCAGAAAAGTGCATTATCAGGCCTCCATCTTAATAAACTGAATTCTTAAATAATTATTAGAAATATTTATGTGTAACACCCCGAACCCGAGCCCGTTGCCGGTGTCGGACACGAGGGGTTAACAAGCCAAACCCACTTATAGCACCGACCAATTTGACATTTCCAGGCAAGCTGGAAAATTGCGTCATTGTCGCCTTAAAAGGCATATCTCGAGTTACAAAACTCGGAAACTGATTCCGTAAATTTTCCCTGAATTTAGACTCAAATATACATCCCTGGATTTATTTCTAGAATTTTTGGTCTGGAAAATTGGTACAGTTTATTAGTTAAAGTCACCCATGTTATAGGGGTCGACTACACTGACCTTCGCGCGTTACAACTGGAATATCTCCCTGTACAAGGCTTCAATGCTGATGCCGTTTGTTTCTAATGAAACTAGACTCAAACAGGAATCTGTACATATAAGGCATGACTTCTAATTCCTTCTGGATAATTTGTGGTAAATTTTCAAAGTCAAGACAGGAGATCCAGAAACCGTTCTGGCCCTGTCTCACGAGAACTTTAATATCTCTTAGTAAACTGATCATATGATCGTTTCGTTACTTTCATATGAAAATAGATCCATCAAGGTTCGTTTACATAATTTATTCACTATTTAATACCATTCCTACTATTTTTAGTGATTTTTCACATTCACGTCACTGCAGCTGGCAGCATCTGTTTTTAAGGTAGGCCTTACCTAAATTGTAGTCTCTATGGACCAACTATAGTCTTGTCATACATAGGTCCACTTATGATCATATTTAGCCATTCCAATGGCTGATCATGTGACTAACACCCCCATTCCAATCCATAATCACATCATGAAACCATATATAATTACAAACCACAAATTCGAATGGTCTAATGCCATACTCCACCTTTACGAGCCATTTTCGCATGGCCGTACACATATACATCACAAAGATACTTGAAAACAACCAAGGGTAGTCCTATACATGCCATATCCAAAATTCAACTAAAGGAGTACCAAAAGGGCTTTGATAGTGTGGTTGACTTCAACTTCGATGATCCCGAATCCGATCGCTAACGAGCAAAATCTATAAAACAGAGAGCCAAAGCAACGGGTAAGCATTTTATGCTTAGTAAGTCTCAAGTAATGAAATCGGCTTTGACTAAAGCATTACATTCACATAGCCAAATGAATCACTTTATTAATACACATTCACATAATCGTACCTACTTCACACTTCATCAATATATACATTCACAAGATATCAACCCATTTCAAGAGCTGAAAATTCGTTAGTCGATTGAACGAATATTATTTCAAACGTATCGACTTTTCCATTGCACATGTAAACATACCTTATCCTTTGGGCTTTTCGAGCGTACTAATTGGATTTATTACAGCAACCAACGCCACCTTCAACCCAAGCTTCTTGAATACAACTGGATATAACCACACGCATTTAATGCCCTCGGTCTTAGCCCGGATATAACGACTTGCACAAATGCCTTCGGTATTAGCCGGATATAACAACTTGCACAAATGCCTTCGGGTATTAGCCCGGATATAACAACTTGCACAAATGCCTTCGGGTATTAGCCCGGATATAGTCACTAGCACAATTGCCTTCGGGTCTTAACCCGGATATAATTACTAGCATAAATGTCTTCGGGACTTAGCCCGGGTATCATTCAATTGCTCATGCACACATAAATCAATAATCATTACACATCCATATTTCATTTTCGTTACTAAGGCTCGAACACAAACATATCACTAGCATAATTGCCTTTGGGACTTAGCCCGGGTACCATTCAAATACTCATACACACATATATCAATAATCATTACACATCCATATTTCATTTTCGTTACTAAGGCTCAAACACAAACATATCACTAGCATAATTGCCTTCGGGACTTAGCCCGGGTACCATTCAAATACTCATACACACATATGTCAATAATCATTACACATCCATATTTCATTTCACATAATTCAAGTAGGGTCATTACTCAAGACTTACCTCGGATGTTGTCGAACGGCTTCAACGGCTATTCGATCACTTTTTCCTTTCCTTTATCCAATTGTGGCCCTCTAAGCTCTTGAGCTAATTCAAACAATTTCAAGTTATTAAAGTCTCACTTGCTAGCCTTGGCGAATACACATATCATTGACCCAACATCACATAACTAAGCACTTTAGTCAATTTTCTTTAATTTCGCATACATTCGGCCTTAGCTCACATCAAGGTAGCCGATTACCTAATTCAAGAATAGGCATCATTATGCTTGCCTCTAACCAATGCATGCACAACAATTCCCTATTGTGGCCGAATATGCATGTCCATGTTAGCCAATTTTATACTTCAAAACCGAAACATCATCACATATAAACATATATCAAAACACAAATTTTTACCTATCATGCAACAAGCAAAATCGCACTTATGAGCATACCATGGCGAATACATCACACACCATCCCCTTCAATTTTCGGTCATGGTTAAACATAGAACTCCATGTCTTACTCAAGAATGCTAAGAGAAAATTCAAGAGTAGTCAATCCATCATTACATGCATCATCAACAAGCTTCATATTTAGCATGCAATGGCTTTAACACAATATCAACCTTGGCCAAATACCATTTCCATGGCATAACAAGGATTTGAACCATGGCTAACATGAACATCAAGTTAGCAACTAAAACATGCATGAATCTCATGACACAACCTCATACATACCTTAATCTTGATGCAAGTATAGCCAAATCTCCTTCTAGATCTCTTCTAAACCAAAAATGGAGCAAAAATCCTCCCTTTTTCCCTTAGTATTTTCAGCCAAAGAATTGAGAATGGATGAACAAATTTTTCTCCTTTCTTTTTCCTCTACTCACGGCAACAAGGGGGCATCCATCCATTTTTTTTTGTCAACCTTTTCTTTAATGCTAACACATTATTTAATTGCTCCCAACATGCCTCACTAACCCAACATGTTGGAAACATGTTTTCCTTTGCCCATCACATCCATCTTGGCCGGCCACTATAGAATAATTTGGGCAATTTTGACATGCAAGTCCACCTTTGTGTCAACATGCACAAATAAGCCATTACAAATTAGCCTATCATTTTTTACCATGTTTCACCTTGATCCCTATTTAATAATTTCTCATACATTTGGTAAAATTAGAGAATGAAACTTCCACATATTCATGCACACACATAGTAAGCATAAAATATAACAATTAATTATTTTTATGCCTCGGTTTTGTGGTCCCGAAACCACATTCCGACTAGGGTCGTTTAGGGCTGTCACAACTCTCCCCACTTAAGAAATTTTCGTCCCGAAAATCTTACCGTAAATAGGGTTGGGTATCGCTCTTTCATAGAGTTCTCGGTTTCCCAAGTAGCTTCTTCTATCCCGTGTTTGAGCCATAACACTTTCACTAGCGGAACCCGCTTGTTTCGCAACTCTTTCACTTCACGTGCTAGGATACGAATCGGTTCTTCCTCATAACTCATATTGGCTTGAATTTCAACCTCGATGGACTAATCACGTAACGGATCGATCTATATCGTCAAGCATCGAAACATGAAAGACGTCGTGAATCTTTTCGAGTTCATGGGGCAAAATCAATCGATACGCAACTGGGCCAACTCGTTCAGAGATTTCGTACTGCCCAATGAACCTCGGACTCAATTTGCATTTACGGCCAAATCTAAGTATCTTTTTCCAAGGCGAAACCTTAAGAAATACTTTATCTCCCACCTGATATTCGATGTCTTTTTGTTTCAGATCCGCGTACGACTTCTGACGATCGGAGGCTATCTTCAGACTTTCACTTTCTGTTCAGCATCTTTAATCAAATCCACCCAAAAAATTTTGCTTTCACCGAGCTCAGTCCAAAACAATGGTGTACGGCATTTACACCCGTACAAGGCCTCGTAAGGTGCCATCTCAATACTTGATTGAAAACTATTGCTGTAAGCGAATTCAATCAAAGGCAAATACCATTCCCATGAACCACTGAACTCGAGGATGCAACATCTCAACATATCCTCAAGTATTTGAATTATCCGCCGGATTGACCATCGGTTTGGGGGTGAAAGGCGGTCTTGAAATGCAACTTGGTACCCAAAGCTTCTTGCAACTTCTTCCAAAATCGCGAGGTAAATCTCGGATCTCTATCCGACACGATGGAAATAGGTACCCGTGTAATCTCACAACTGAGAACGCATAATTCGGCTTGTTTGTCCATTGAAAAATCCGTGCGTCACGGGGACAAAGTGAGCCGACTTAGTCAATCTATCTACCACGACCCAAATCGTATCCTTCTTACTCGCTGACAACGGCAGTCCGGATACAAAGTCCATTGTGACTCGATCCCATTTCCACTCGGGTATCGTGATCGGCTGAAGTAATCCTGAAGGCACTTGATGTTCCGCTTTCACTTGTTGACATATTAAACATCTCGAAACAAAGTCGGAGATGTCTCGTTTCATACCATGCCACCAAAATCGACGTTTCAAGTCGTTGTACATCTTCGTACTCCCCGGGTGGATTGCCATTCGGCTACAATGGGATTCGTTCAGAATTATCGAAATAAGTTCCGAATTCTTTGGAACACACAGAAGACTTCTGAACCTCAAACAATCGTCATCATCGATTTGGAACTCCGATTCCTTGTTCGGAACACACTCAGCCAACGCCTTTGTCGCAGATTTAAGTCTCTTTAAGTCATCAAATATTTGAGACTTTTGTGATCCGAATACGCATGGCACTTCTCACCAAATAAGTAATGTCGCCATATCTTTAAGGCGAATACGATGGCAGCCAATTCGAGATCATGGGTCGGATAATTTTTCTCATGTGGCTTTAATTGTCTCGACGCATAAGCCACAACTCGCCCCTCTTACATCAATACGCAACCCAACCCAAGTAGGGATGCGTCACTATAAATGACAAACTCTTTGCTCGAATCGTGTTGCACTAGAATTGGAGCTTCAACAAATAAGTTTTCGATTGATCGAAGCTTTTCGACATTTCTCCGTCCATTCAACTTAACATCCTTTTGGAGTAAGCCGTCATTGGTGTGGCTATCGTCGAGAAACCTTTTACATATCGTCGGTAATAACCGGCAAGTCCCAAAAAGCCCCGAACCTCAGTAATATTTCTCGGAGGCTTCCTTCAGTTGATCGAACAATTCATCGATACGCGGTAACGGATATTTGTTCTTTATTGTCACTTTATTAAACTGACGATAGTCGATGCACAGCCTCATGGTTCCGTCCTTCTTTTTCACAAACAACACTGACGCACCCCAAGGTGAAAAACTCGGACGAGCAAAACCTCTATCCACCAATTCTTGCAACTGAGCTTTCAACTCCTTTAATTCCGTTGGTGCCATACGATGCGGAGCTATCGAAGTTGGAGTGGTACCAGGTACCAATTCGATGCCAACTCTATTTCCCGTACAGGTGGTAAACCCGGCAATTCTTCAGGGAAAACATCCAGGTATTCACAAACCACTGGCACAGATTCGGGTTTCTTTTCTGACTCCTTGTCATCGAGCACTACGCAAGGTATGCTTCGCACCCTTTCTTACATATTTCGGGCCAACATTGCGATATTACGGTGGCAACCCTTTAAGTCCGTAGACTCAACCCGAATTATCTCGTTATTCGCACCTCGATCAATAGTCTTGCTTTTGTAATTTACAACCGCATCGCATGGTCAACCAATCCAAACCAAGAATAACGTCGAATTCGCCGAACGGCAAAAGCATCAAGTCCGCCGGAAAACAAGAACCTCGAAATACTAGGGGACTTTTCTTACACACTTTGTTGACAAGCACGTAATGACCCAAGGGTTTGACACCGAATTACGAACTCGAGAGACTCAATAGGCAAAGTCTTCTTGGATGTTAAGGTTTCGCATATATAAGAGTGAGTAGAACCGGGGTCAATCAAAGCAATCACATTAGTATCAAAGAGAGTGAAAGTACCAGTAATAACATCCGGTGAGGCAAAGATCCTCACGCGCGTATGGCATAAGTCCTAGCAGAGCACGAGCCTCGATTTGATGGTGACATCTCTAGATCCTCTCGACCGCCACTAGCATTGCCGTGTTTCTAAACGGCCTACCTCGAATTGTGGTAGCGCCGGGTTCCCACTTTGATTTACGCTTTGTTCGGATAAGCTCGGGCAATCTTTAATGAAATGATCGATGATCCGCACTTGTAACAGGAGCGGTCACGGAATCTACAACTTCCGAATGCCATTTGCCACAATATTGGCACTCGCTCGTCTCGGCGATCATTGCCAACACCGGCAATCGAAGTGACTCAGCGTGCCCATAGGGGGTCGATCGCGGTCTCGTCTAGAAAAGCCCGAAGTGTCTCTAGACCGCCTAAGCCATCTCTAAATTTCTTTGATGATGTGGGAAGGGCTTCCCAAGACCTCTTCTGAAACTCCCTTGCTCCCACTTCACTTTTCTTTTCTCCATATTGAGCTCCTCGGCTTTGCACGCCGCTCAACAAGAGCCACAAACTCTCGATTTCCAAAATGCCAACATACGCCTTTATATCATCATTCATCCATCTTCAGCGTTTACACATCACAGCTTCAAGAAATGCATTCAGCTGCATCTGCTAAGCCTCACAAATTTTCATTCAGTAGTCAGTAACCGACATGGAACCTTGTTTAAGTTCAAGAAATTCCTTCCATTTTTGATCCATAAATCTCTGGCTGATATACTTCTTTCGGAACTCGGTTAGAAAGAACTCCCAAGTTACTTGCTCTCTAGGCACAACAGAAGTCAGAGTACTCCACCAGTAGGCGGAATCGCGTAGCAAGGAGATAGTACACTTTAAGCATTCATCGGGTGTACAAGATAGCTCATCGAGCACCCGGATAGTGTTGTCCAACCAAAATTCAGCTTGCTCGGCATCGTCGCCATCCGTAACTTTAAATTCAGTAGCCCCATGATTTCGAATTCTGTCGACTGGGGCTTACTTGGCCTTACTTGGTCGGTTACCGGAGGTATTATAGGTGCGGGGGTTGCATTAGTCGGGAATGGAGGTTGTGGAACAGTCGTGTTAGTTCGAATGTATTGGTTGAACCAATCATTCATCACGCTATAAAAGGCTTGCTTAGCCTCATCATTCGGATTGCTAGCAATAGGTTGAGAGTCCGCCGGCGCTGTCCCTTGTGCGGGAGCAGGCGCCACACTCTCCACATCATCAGCTATTGCTCGGTTGGGATCGGGATCCATTACAAATAATTAAACACAAATTCAAAATATCAGAAATCACCACACTATCAATTTATCACTATATGGCATGTATAGCTAGACCCAAACGTATCACGGTAGTCCTAGAATCGACTAAACCGTGCTCTGATACCAATAAAATTGTAACACCCCGAACCCGAGCCCGTTGCCGGTGTCGGACACGAGGGGTTAACAAGCCAAACCCACTTATAGCACCGACCAATTTGACATTTCCAGGCAAGCTGGAAAACTGCATCACTGTCGCCTTAAAAGGCATATCTCGAGTTACAAAACTCGGAAACTGATTCCGTAAATTTTTCCTGAATTTAGACTCATATATACATCCCTGGATTTATTTCTAGAATTTTTGGTCGGGCCAATTGGTACAGTTTATTAGTTAAAGTCACCCATGTTACAGGGGTCGACTACACTGACCTTCGCGCGTTACAACTGGAATATCTCCCTGTACAAGGCTTCAGTGCTGATGCCGTTTGTTTCTAATGAAACTAGACTCAAAAAGGAATCTGTACATATAAGGCATGACTTCTAATTCCTTCTGGATAATTTGTGGTAAATTTTCAAAGTCAAGACAGGAGATCCAGAAACCGTTCTGGCCCTGTCTCACGAGAACTTTAGTATCTCTTAGTAAACTGATCATATGATCGTTTTGTTACTTTCATATGAAAATAGATCCATCAAGGTTCGTTTACATAATTTATTCACTATTTAATACCATTCCTACTATTTTTAGTGATTTTTCACATTCACATCACTGCAGCTGGCAGCATCTGTTTTTAAGGTAGGCCTTACCTAAATTGTAGTCTCTATGGACCAACTATAGTCTTGTCATACATAGGTCCACTTATGATCATATTTAGCCATTCCAATGGCTGATCATGTGACTAACACCCCATTCCAATCCATAATCACATCATGAAACCATATATAATTACAAACCACAAATTGAATGGTCTAATGCCATACTCCACCTTTACGAGCCATTTTCGCATGGCCGTACACATATACATCACAAAGATACTTGAAAACAACCAAGGGTAGTCCTATACATGCCATATCCAAAATTCAACTAAAGGAGTACCAAAAGGGCTTTGGTAGTGTGGTTGACTTCAACTTCGATGATCCCGAATCCGATCGCTAACGAGCAAAATCTATAAAACAGAGAGCCAAAGCAACGGGTAAGCATTTTTATGCTTAGTAAGTCTCAAGTAATGAAATCGGCTTTGACTAAAGCATTACATTCACATAGCCAAATGAATCACTTTATTAATACACATTCACATAATCGTACCTACTTCACACTTCATCAATATATACATTCACAAGATATCAACCCATTTCAAGAGCTGAAAATTGTTAGTCGATTGAACGAATATTATTTCAAACGTATCGACTTTTCCATTGCACATGTAAACATACCTTATCCTTTGGGCTTTTCGAGCGTACTAATTGGATTTATTACAGCAACCAACGCTCACCTTCAACCCAAGCTTCTTCGGAATACAACCGGATATAACCACACGCACGAATGCCCTCGGGTCTTAGCCCGGATATAACGACTTGCACAAATGCCTTCGGGTATTAGCCCGGATATAACAACTTGCACAAATGCCTTCGGGTATTAGCCCGGATATAACAACTTGCACAAATGCCTTCGGGTATTAGCCCGGATATAGTCACTAGCACAATTGCCTTCGGGTCTTAACCCGGATATAATTACTAGCATAAATGTCTTGGGACTTAGCTCGGTATCATTCAATTGCTCATGCACACATAAATCAATAATCATTACACATCCATATTTCATTTTCGTTACTAAGGCTCGAACACAAACATATCACTAGCATAATTGCCTTCGGGACTTAGCCCGGGTACCATTCAAATACTCATACACACATATATCAATAATCATTACACATCCATATTTCATTTTCGTTACTAAGGCTCAAACACAAACATATCACTAGCATAATTGCCTTCGGGACTTAGCCGGATACCATTCAAATACTCATACACACATATGTCAATAATCATTACACATCCATATTTCATTTCACATAATTCAAGTAGGGTCATTACTCAAGACTTACCTCGGATGTTGTCGAACGGCTTCAACGGCTATTCGATCACTTTTTCCTTTCCTTTATCCAATTGTGGCCCTCTAAGCTCTTGAGCTAATTCAAGCAATTTCAACTTATTAAAGTCTCACTTGCTAGCCTTGGCGAATACACATATCATTGACCCAACATCACATAACTAAGCACTTTAGTCAATTTTCTTTAATTTCGCACACATTCGGCCTTAGCTCACATCAAGGTAGCCGATTACCTAATTCAAGAATAGGCATCATTATGCTTGCCTCTAACCGAATGCATGCACAACAATTCCCCTATTGTGGCGAATATGCATGTCCATGTTAGCCAATTTTATACTTCAAAACCGAAACATCATCATATATAAACATATATCAAAACACAAATTTTACCTATCATGCAACAAGCAAAAATCGCACTTATGAGCATACCATGGCGAATACATCACACACCATCCCCTTTCAATTTTCGGTCATGGTTAAACATAGAACTCCATGTCTTACTCAAGAATGCTAAGAGAAAATTCAAGAGTAGTCAATCCATCATTACATGCATCATCAACAAGCTTCATATTTAGCATGCAATGGCTTTAACACAATATCAACCTTGGCCAAATACCATTTCCATGGCATAACAAGGATTTGAACCATGGCTAACATGAACATCAAGTTAGCAACTAAAACATGCATGAATCTCATGACACAACCTCATACATACCTTAATCTTAATGCAAGTATAGCCAAATCTCCTTCTAGATCTCTTCTAAACCAAAAATAGAGCAAAAATCCTCCCTTTTTCCCTTAGTATTTTTAGCCAAAGAATTGAGAATGGATGAACAAATTTTTCTCCTTTCTTTTCCTCTACTCACGGCAACAAGGGGCATCCATCCATTTTTTTGTCAACCTTTTCTTTAATGCTAACACATTATTTAATTGCTCCCAACATGCCTCACTAACCCAACATGTTGGAAACATGTTTTCCTTTGCCCATCACATCCATCTTGGCGGCCACTATAGAATAATTTGGGCAATTTTGACATGCAAGTCCACCTTTGTGTCAACATGCACAAATAAGCCATTACAAATTAGCCTATCATTTTTTTACCATGTTTCACCTTGATCCCTATTTAATAATTTCTCATACATTTGGTAAAATTAGAGAATGAAACTTCCACATATTCATGCACACACATAGTAAGCATAAAATATAACAATTAATTATTTTTATGCCTCGGTTTTGTGGTCCCGAAACCACATTCCGACTAGGGTCGTTTTAGGGCTGTCACATTATGAGTCTAGTAGTGTGTTTAATTAGGCTTTAATTAGGTGAATTTAGCTTAATTAGGAGAAATTAGAAAAAAGGACTAAATTGAATAAAGGGTAAAAGTTTAATTATAGATTAAAATAAAATAAAGGAGATTAAATAGGCAATTATGCCTATTTCATTAGGTGAGGCGACAAATGGGAAGATTTTTCTTCGATTATATATTATATATAAATATTATTATTGTTTTATATTAAAATTATTATTATTCAATAAATTAAAATAGTGACAAATGTATGGTAATGATAATAAACATGTGTAAAATACATGAAAATACACTTGTAATATATTTGTATATTTTCTTAAATAATAAGTAAAAGATATTTATTAATTATTATTATATTATGAAATAAAATAAATAAAGACAAGTGTAAGGTGATAATAAAATACAAGTGTGTTAATTAAAATATGTACATTTATAATATATGTATTTAATTTACTTATCATTTAAGTAATATATATTTGTTATAATTATATATTATATTATTGTTAAATTAATAAACAAATATAATACAAAGAAAGGAAAAAGGACTAAAAGGGAATTAAACCAAAAGCATAAGTTGAGGCGGTTAATCCTTAAAATCTGAGATTTTTAAGTTTAATATATATTATATTATTAAATAATAAATATATTTATTAGTTTTATTATATATTATATATTATATTATTATTATATTATATATAGTAAAGTAAATAAAGAAAACAAAGAAATTAAAACAACATAATAGTAGGGACGAAACAGAGAGAAAGAATAAGAAAAGAAAGAATTTAGGGTTTTGAGGTTCAAATTCAAATTGGTAAGTCAATTTAAGTCATTTTCTTAGAATTTTGAATTTTATGAACTTAGAACAAAATATTATTAAGTATATGCTGAAAATTTTGGAAGTTATTAGATTTTTAGACATTAATTTTGCTAGGTAAAAGTGTGAATTAGAGATTGAATTAATAAAATTTCTAATTACAAGTGGGAGATGTATTAAATTGTAAAATAAGTTATAAATTTTATATAATAGGGACTAAATTGCAAGAATTTCGAAATTAGGAACTTATGATAAAAATTAGATAGTTAAGTTTAAGTTTAGTTGAAATTTGAGTAGAAATGAGGTATGAATTGAGATGGAAAAATAAATGAATTTAGTTAGGGATTAAATTGAAATTGAGATGAAAGTAGAATAGAAATTCAAGTATTGGATGAAAAATTAATATTTTATTAATGATTATGAAATTTATCTTAATTTTTCGTAGCCAATATCGCACCCCAAGCATCAGGTAAGAAAGGAAAAGAAAAAGTGGACAAAGAGTAAAAACGAGAAATCACGGTTTGTATTACCATAATTCAAATATATATATATATATATATTATTAATTATTATATTTTAACTAAAATGCATGGTAGGTAAAATTAGGTAAGCAATTGAAATGATAATATTGATTTGAATGAAATTGATTTAAAATGTTTATGGCTATTCAAATTGAATGTGAACAAATTGGAAATTAAAAGTGATTTGAATTAAGTAATTGAATTATGCATTATGTGAATATTTGAAAGTATATTGATTGGAAACTAAAAGTGATTTGAATTGAATCAAATTGAATTGAATGAATAAAATATGTGAGTATTTGAAATGTATATTGATTGAAAAGTAATTGGTGATTTGAATTTGATTGGAAAATAAATTAAAAATATGAATTGAATAAAAGTGAATTAAATTATGAATATGTATGAATATGTGAATTGTGTACTGATTAAAAAGTGGTTTGAATTGAATCGAAGTATGATTATATGTGGATATCTGAAATATGTATTGGTATTGAATTGTATATTGATTAGAAAGTGGAAAGTGAATTTGAATTGAATTGTGATTGAATTGAAAGTGAATTTGAAATAGAAAAATGATTTGAATATCCTATTAACTAGTCGGGCAGAGTCGGATAAAGTTGGCATGCTATAGGATTGGAAGAGTACGGGAATTTATCAGCTTTGCCGATCAGGCATTATATGTCTCGTAGTAGGCACCACTTGTGTCGTTTCAGGCACTTTATGTGTCGTGTACTGCTTCTGATATATTGATCAGGTACTAAGTACCGTTTTAGGCACAATGTGCCGTACTGGTGTGTTTGGTTGAAATCCGTGTATCCGCCAAGGTCCGGGTTTGTTAATAGGGTGAATAACTGAAATGAGAAAATTAAATAAATTTGATTGATCGTACTATTAAAAATATGAGAAAGAAATTTTGAGTTGACTTGTGAATTGAATTGAGACATGAGATTTGAAGCATGAACTTAAGGTTCATGAATTTGTTAAAATATTGAAATAAGAAGCGAAAATAGAATGAATTGGAAATAATGAAATAGTGTATGAGTTAATTGAATATAATCATATGAATTAATTATAATTATTTTTATTGAAAATGTTGGTTTAAATAATTATTGAAAGGCTAATGTTGTAAGGTTTTAGATATGAAATAGAATAAGTTATTGAATTGAGATATAGAAATGAAATATATGAAATAATGATTTTATGAAATGGTTATTGATGAAATGCATGAAATGAATATGGATATAATAAGAAGATATATAAATTAAAATGAAGAAAAGCTATTTAAGATACATATTACTAAGAAAATTTAAAGTTTTAAATGCATGAATGATTTATTGAAAGTAAAATAGTTGTAAGATTAATTGTGCATATTTATTGTTTTTACTTTAAGTATTTGAATTATAGTAATACCATTGGGTGTATACTCAGTGTACAGTTTGTTTCCGTGCGCAAATTAGGTACAGAAATTTTAAAGAGTTGTATTTGAGATTATGAGCCTTCATCTTATCAGATCTTCAAGCAACAAGAGGGTACGTTTTAAAATTGAATAGAATGGCATATACTTAGGAAAAATCAAGTATGCTCCAAGTAGTAGTAAGGACTAAATTATAAATTATTTAAATTTTATTATTTGTCTGTTTTTATGTTCTAATATATTAGTGATTAGCCAAGAGTTACTTTTGGCACCAAATGTAATATTCCTATATCAGGTTCCTTGAGTTGAACATGGTATAGGGGTGTTACACATATCCTCATCAAGCATGTTAGTCATATAATTCACATAAATACCAAGAAACATGAATGAGCTCATCAATATTCAATTTCCACATACATGTATTTATTACTTCAAGTATCCATGAATATGTATATATCATATCTTTGTATTTCAAGTATTTCTCATAGTAATTCATCTTGAATTCATATCATCTCATATCGGAGTTTTACCCGTTGAATCATTTAAAATATCGATGGATACAAGGGTAGTACACATGAAGTGTACTAATCTGAAATTCGTCAATTCATATTTGGGTGTGTGAATTAGAGCACATATTCTGGAAGCCCTCTCTCGAGCCATATAACAGGAAGCTCCGGAGAGCCATTAACAGGAAGCTTATCCGAGCTGTGTAACGAGAAGCTCATAAGAGTCATAATCGGGAAGCTCATGCGAGCCAATAATAGGTAGCTCTGAATAGCCATTAATCAGAAAGCTTCGGATAGCCATATAGTGGGAAGTTCAAGTGAGCCATATTGGGAAGCTCCGGAAAGCCATTAATCAGGAAGCTCACAAAAAGCCTTTAATCGGGAAGCTCACAAAGAGCCATATATCGAGACACTCATAAGAGCTGTGGTGTGTCTACAACGCATGTAGAATCACAACCAATCAGGATGCTCCTAAGAGCTATTAACGAGAAGCTCACAAGAACCATATAACGGGAAGCACGAAAGGGCCAACTATTGGGGTGCTCATGAGAGCTAATAACGGAACGCTTCTTCGAACTATGGTGTTTCCGCAACATATGTAGGACCACAACCAATTCGAGAACCTTGTATCCATCGAATCTCATTTATCCAAACGAGACTTATTATTTATCGGGTATTATCGGATATGTGATCAATTTCATACATATGACATTTATACAATTCACATATACAACATTCAATTCAAATATATAAATATACAATTTAGTTACATGAACTTATCTTGTCAAGTGTTCGTAAATTGTAATTTACTAATTTGATACTTTTTCTTTTCCTCTATCCAACTCCGTATTTTGTCTATCTGGATCTATACGAGTAAATTTAGCTCAATTTAATACAATTCGTACACAATTCAATCCAATTCACATCTTAGGCAAAATTACCATTTTGCCCCTATACTTTTATTTAATTATGATTTCGTCCCTAGGCTTGGAAAATGAAATTCATTCAATTTAATCCTTATTCCAAGCCTAACCGAATTTTACATATCACAATAGCAGCTCATGTATTTCATAAAATTCATAATTTTTTCAATAATTTAATAACTTTTCAATTTAGTCCCTAAATCATAATTTCATCAAAATTCCCTTTACAAAAGTTGTTTATCTATCAACAACCTTTCATTTTCTACCATAATACTTCATAACTCAACTACATTCACACATGGAAAAACCCTAGTACTTTGATAACTTTACAAATTAATCCCCAAGATAGCTAAATTAAGCTATTACGATCTTAGAAATATAAAAATTACTAAAAATGGGACAAGAAAACATACCTAATTGAGCCAAATAAGTTTTTTCAAAACCCAAATTCCATGGCTAAGGTTTCCATGTTTTTGTTTTAGGAAAGATGATAATATGATGGCATTTTATGTTATTTTGTTATTTATCACCTTTTCATCTTTTTCTTTCCAATTTAGTCATTTTCTTTATTTTATTTTCCATGGATGAATCATCATACTTGTCTACTAACTACTCTTAATGGTCTATTTGTCATATAAGGACCTAAATTTTGAATTCCATAGCTATTTGATACTTGTAGCTACTAGAACTCAACTTTTGCATTTTATGCAATTTGGTTCTTTCTATTAAATTAAACATGTAATCAGTCAAATTTCTTTACAAATTTTTCATACGATATCTCTATCATAATGCAGATCAAGAAATAATATTAAAATATTTTTCTTATGGACTCGGATATGTGGTCTCGAAACTACTGTTCTGATTTTACTGAAAATGGGCTGTCACAACTCTTCCCCCTTAAAGAATTTTCGTCATCAAATCTTACCAGTAAAGCAATTTGGATATTGTTTTCTCATTGTTTTCTCAGGTTCCCAGGTAGCCTTTTCTATTCCATGTCGTTGCCAGAGAACTTTTACTAGAGGTACCTTTTTATTTCTTAGTTCTTTTGTCTCACGTGTCAGAATTCTGATCGATTCCTCATTGTAAGTAATGTCAGGCTGAATTTCAACATCTGTCAAAGAGATAACATGTGAAGGATCTGACCGATATCGTCGTAACATAGACACGTGAAAGGCATTGTGAATCTTTTCTAGTTCCAATGGTAAAGCCAATTGGTACATAACGGTTCTGATTCTTTCAGTGATCTCATATGGCCCGATAAATCGTGGACTCAGTTTTCCTTTACGGCCAAACGGAAGAACTTTCTTCAAGACGATACTTTCAAGAATACATTGTCGCCAACTTGGAATTCTATTTCTTTTCATTTAAGATCTGCATAGGATTTCTGGCAATCAGAAGCTACTTTCAAGCTATCTCAAATTGCTTTCACTTTCTCTTCGGTTTCACGGATCAGATCAACTCCATGTATCTTTTTCTCACTAAGCTCAGTCCAATACAATGGAGTTCTACATTTACGACCATACAGGGCTTTATACGGTGCCATTTTTATACTTGACTGATAGCTGTTATTATATGTGAAATCGACTAAAGGTAGATATTTCTCCCAACTGCCTTCGAATTCTAGTACACAGCACCGAAACATATCTTCAAGAATTTGAATAAACATGTTCTGACTGTCTATCAGTCTATGGATGAAATGAGGTACTGAAATGCAATTGTGTACCCAAAGCCTCTTGTAATTTATTCCAAAATCGGAATGTGAACCGTGGATCTCTATTTGAAATAATAGAGATTGGCACTCCATGTAGCCTGACAATCCCTGAAACATATAACTCTACTAATCTATCCAGGGAGAACTCCATACGTACCGAAATAAAATGTGCAAACTTCGTCAAACGGTCGACGATTACCCAAATGGCATTTTTCTTTTTTAAAGATAGGGGTAACCCTGACACAAAATCCATGGTAACTCATTCCCATTTCCATTCCGATATTGTCACTGGTTACAACAATCTTGAAGGTACCTAATGTTCAGCTTTAACTTGCTGACATATCAAACATTTAGATACAAATTCAAAAATATCACGTTTCATTCCTGGCCACCAATACATCTTTTTCAAATCATTGTATATTTTATCACTACCCGAATAAGCAGACATAATACCCTTATGAGCTTCATGTAAATTTTTTTGTACAAGTTCTGAATTCCTCTGTACACATACTCTGCCTCTATACAACAGAAAATCATCAGATCTAATCTGAAATTTTGAATCGGAAGTCGATTCATATTGTAAAAATGTTGGTTTAGCTTTTAACTCAGGTATGATTGAACCATCATCAGACAATGACAATTAGGTATTCATTGCTCGCAAGGTAAACAGAGGCTTTCTACTCAGAGAATCTACAACTACATTTGCTTTTCCTGAATGATAATTGATAACCAAGTCTTAGTCTTTCAATAGCTCAAGCCACCTCCACTATCTCAGATTCAAATCTTTCTGGGGCATCAGATACTTTAAGCTTTTATGATCAGTGAATATGTGACATTTTTCACCAATCAAGTAGTATCGCCAAATTTTCAGTGCAAATACAATAGCTGCTAATTCAAGATCATGTATCAAGTAATTCTTTTCATGTGGTTTTAGCTGTCCAGAAGTATAAGCTATTACTTTGCTTTCTTGCATCAAGACACAGCCTAAACCATTTAATGATGTATCACTGTAAATCACGAATTCCTTACCCGATTCAGACTGAACTAGAACTAGTGCTTCAACCTACAAGGTTTTCAATCTATCAAAACTCTACTGACATTTATCGGTCCATTTAAATTTCACATCCTTCTGCAACAACCGTGTCATTGGAGAAGCTATCATCGAAAATCCTTTTACAAGTCTCCGATAGTAACCAGCTCATCCCTGAAAACTTCTAACTCCTAACACATTTTTTGGTGGTTTTCAGTTAACAAAATTTGAAATATTATTCGAATCCATTCTGATACCTTCAGCAGATAATATATGTCCAAGAATACCAACTTCCTGAAACCAAAATTCACATTTACTGAATTTAGCATATAACTATTTCTCACGCAGAGTTTGCAGAACAATTCTTAAATGATCAGCATGTTCATTTTCATCCCGGGAATATACTAAAATATCATCAATGAATACCACTATACGGTCTGAAAATTCTATTCATTAAATCCATAAATACCGTAGGCGCATTTGTTAAGCCAAATGACATAACAAGAAACTCATAATGTTTGTACCTGGTTCTGAAGGTTGTTTTGGGCACATTCGAGTCTTTTACTCGTAACTGATAATAACCAGAACGGAGATTTATCTTTGAAAACATTGTGGCACCTTTCAATTGATCAAACAAGTCATCAATACAAGGCAATGGATACTTATTCTTGATTGTGACTTTGTTGAGCTGTCGATAGTCAATACATAATCTCAAGGACCCATCTTTTTTCATAACAAACAGAATCAGTGCACCCCAAGGTGAAAAACTGGGTCGACCAAAACCCCAATTAGTCAATTCTTGCAACGGTGCTTTCAACTCTTTTAACTCTGTAAGAGCCATTCTGTATGGTGCTATAGATATCGGGGTTGTTCTTGGTACAAGATCTATAGAAATTCAACTTTTCTGACTAGCGGTAATCTGGGTAACTCTTCTAGAAACATATCAGGATACTCACAGACTACTGGCACTAATTTAATCTTCGATTTAGATACTTTAGTATCCAACAGATAAGCAAGGTAAGTATCATAACCTTTTCTGACATATTTCTGTACTGATATGGCTGATATCATATAAGACAAACCATCCAATTTATCAGATTCAATACAGATTGTAATGGGCCTATTTTACCCGGAGCCCAAGAACATAAATAATAAACCAATTTTAAACCAAAAACAATTAAAAACAATAGTAAAGTCCATAATGTCCAAATACAATGGCCCGACAGGCCCAACCAAATACTTAACCCCACTTTACAACCCAAAACTAAAGCCCAAAGTACAAAAACAACTGGCCCAATAACAGAATCGGCCTGAACGGCCCAAAGGGTTAACATTCATAGAAAACCCTAAGGCTAGCAAACTTCAGCTGCCGTCGCTCCTCCACGTGCGCCACCTCTGTACGACGTCTGTTCCTCTTTACCTGCAAACCAATGAGAGGAGAACACAGCAACAATAGAAGACAAAAAAAAAAGCTTTGTATTTTCTTCTTTTGGCTATAAAAAGCCAGAAAAACCCATGTATTTTCTCCTCTCCAAAGACAATAATACGAAATCAAAAGGCAGAAAATAGAGAAATTTTAAAAGGTGGTTTCATTATTGCGCTTCTTCTTTTCATTTTTATTTCATTTATCCTTTAGAGAAAACAAAAATATAAAAGAAAAAGTTGAACCTTAGCCTTTTGCTGCGGTCGCACCGTTTTGGGAAGGGCTGAAGTTGTCGTCTCCAATGAAAGACGACATTTTTGGGCTCGGGGATAGGAAAAAGCCCCAAAAATGTCCTTTTTTCAATTTTTTGACCACCGTGGATGGCGGCGCCGTCGCCGGCAATCGACGGCCACTGCGGTGGACCGGCGCTAGAGCTATGGCCAGATACTTGGGGGAAGAGAGAAAGTTTGAGAGCTTTTTTTTTTTTTGTTTTTTTAGGGAAATGAGAAATGAAATAAGTTTTTGTTTTTAACTTAAATAGATGAAGCAAAACGACGTCGTTTTGCTTTAGCACTTAAAGGGCTACAACGGCTCCGTTTTGCCCTTGACCCGTTCGACCCAACCCACTCCGGCCTAGGATCCGCTTGTTTTTTAGCGAAAGAGCTAATTGCACTTTTAGCCCTTCTATTTTTTTTGTTTTACAATTTAGTTTTTTTATTTTTATTTCGGCTCTATAATTTACTTCACTTTACAAATTGGCCCACACTTGAACGACACTGTTTTGGAGGCAGGGCGTAATTGCTAAGTTAGTCCCTCCTTGTTATTCGTGCGTTCAATTTGGTCCTTTTCTCCTTTATTCATTTCGGATTAGCCCCAGATTTCTGTTTTAAAATTCAATTTGATCCCTTTTCATTATTTTTGCTATTTTATTTTCAAATTAGTTAATTTAACATCATTGTTATTATCATTATTATATTTATTTGATATTCATGTGCCTAAACTTTATATATATATATATATATATATTTATTTATTTATTTATTTTAGTCTAACATCTATTTGATTATATCCGCTTTATAATTTTTAAAATGTTAGGTTTATTAATAATATTATTATATCATTAAATCGATTAATTTAATTAATATCAAAATTTTTGTTTTATCTACTCTTTTAAATAAACTTTATTTATTTTCATCGTCTCCTATTATTGTCATTTTACTATTTATTTATTGAATTTTTATATCTTTATATATATACCTTCAAATTTTAGATTATTATTATTATTGTTATTATCATTTTATGTGTTTTATTTAATATTTTTATTTCTTTTATTTCTCTTCTTTTTTTTAAAATTTTATTTAGACCCTTTTTATTTGTTTATTTACTTATTGTCTTTATTGATAATTAGTTTGTCGGTTATTTATTTATCTTATTGTTATTTGTTATTCTCATTATTGTTCCCTATATTATCGTTTGCATCATTATCCTTGTTGTTGTTTATGCTTGACAACATTATGGATCGTTAATGCCAATGCTATGTGTTATTTTTTTATGCGATATTATTGTCACTTCAAATATGTGTTGTACTATTGTTATTAGCCGCGTATGACCCCTTTTAAAAGTTTTAAACGATTTCTTTTTTTAACATAATTAAATAAACTACGTACATGTATCATTTTTAGCATTTCACTAATTTCCACCTAAATTCATAAAAAAAGGAGTTTTTAATAAAGGTAATATTCCGTGTTTAGAAATTCGAGAGATCGTGCCATAACATACTAGGTTTTGATTTTTCTCGTTTGACCCAAATGACCGAATACATTTTTAAAATTAAAATGCATGAGTTTTGAAAATCAAAAGACAAGCTTATTCTCGAGGGTTTAAAATTTCGTGTCCTAACGTACTGGATATGACATTTTATTACTTCAAGACAAGAAGGTCTTTAGCATCCACTTCGATTTATCCAAGCATTTTTGTAGAATTAATGTAACAGCCTAATTTTCAGTGGTATCGGGAATAGAGATTTGAGATCACTAAATCCGACGGGTGAGTTAAAAATTTAATAAATTAATACCTATGAGTCAAATGCGAATATAAAAGCATTTTTGAATTAGTGAATTTGGTGATTTAAAAGAATTAATTAGGTAAATTGGGTCGAGAATGAGGTGTCGAGACCTCAACTTCATAAATCGAGCCATAAATATTTTTAGAAATATTTATGGAGTGTTGGTGAGGTAGTATTAAAATTTAGTCAGAAAATTTTTACGTTTGGGTAGTTAATTAAATAAAAAGGACTAAATTGAAAAGGGTGTAAAAGTTGCTAGAAGGATTAAATAGCTCAATTGTCAAATGAGGAAGGACCTAAAGTGACAATAGTCCTAAAGGAGATATTTTGGGCGGCAATAGCTGAGAAAAATCAGGAAATGGATGAAATAAGGGCAAAATTAGAAAATTGCCAAAATTGGCTAAATAAAAATGGGACTAAATTGGAATATCTAGAATTCTCTTCATTTGTCTTCATATTCATCAGCTGAAAAACAGCCATGGAGGAGGGTTCAAGCTGGTTTTCATACTCTAGCTTCATGTAAGTTTAATTCTTGCTTTCTCCTTGAAATTTTTATGTTTTTGTGACTTTTACAACTAGGTCCACTTGTTGAATTCATTAGTTTTTGATTCTATGAAAGAAATTGAAAGTTGTTATGAATATGTGCTGGAAGTATATGATGATTTGGCATGGAATCAAATTCAACACGGGTAAGGGATACGGGCGTGTCCCAATGCACACGGGCGTGTGCATTGCCTCCACATAGGCATGTGAGGCTTAAACCTAGAAACTTCCTAAAGTTTTTTAAAGTCCTCGGTTTAGTCCCGGGTTACTTTTAATGCATGTTTTGGACCTCGTAAGTCCATAATTGAGACAATACGATTCTGTTGGATCAGTTTTAAATTAAAATGAAAAATTATAGCCAGTATTTTCTGGTAATGCCCCGTACCTCATCCTGGTCTTGGGTACGGGTAAAGAGTGTTACACTTGCTACAGATGTAGCATGAGATCTTAGATTAGAGCGTTGAATACTTCTGTCTTTACCTGAATATCCCGCAAAGGTAGTAGAACGATCATGATATTTTTTTGATTTCTTCGAGGCTGACTGGTATGACTTTCTTGTAAATCTTTTACTAGAAGTTCGAGCTTCAATTTCAGCTTGTTTTTTCTCTTTACTAAGCTCTTCGGCTTGATATGCCCGATCAACCAATACAAAAAGTTCATTTAATTCAAGAATCTCAACTAGTAATTTTATGTCTTCATTCAAACCTTTTTCGAACCGTTTACACATGGAAATCTCAGTCGGGATACATTCTCTAGCATATTTGCTTAGTCATACAAATTCCCGTTCCTACTCAGATATAGTCATGTCAACCTGTTTAAGCTCCAAAACTTCATTCCTGTTCTGATCCAGGAATCTCTAATAGATATACTTCATTTTTAATTCAGTTTGGAAAAATTCCCAAGTGACCATCTCCTTCGATACAACAGAAATTAGTGTATTCCACCATTGATAAGTCAAATCTTTTAACAGATATACAACACATTTCAGACATTCGGCCGATGTTCAAGACAATTTATCCAGAACCCTAATAGTATTTTCTAGCTAGAATTCAGCCATTTCAGGATCATCTTTAGGGTAGTTTTGAATTCCTCTGCCCCATATTTACAGATTTTATCTACAGAAGGCTTACCAGTTCTGTACCTTAAGGCATATCAGGAATCGACTGAGAAACAGGAGGGGTGGAGGTTGTTGTACAGCCAGATTTGTTCTTACATATTCGGTAAACCATTCATTCATCATTTGGAAGAAGGTTTCTGTAGTCTCTCCTCCTCGGCCTTCAGATACGGGCCTTCTACTACTAGATGCTACTCTTTGCACAGAAGCTTGAGTATTACTTTTAGATTCTTCGGATTCAACTTGGTTAGATGACATTACTATATGAAAAACATGTTTTATAATGGTCAGGAGATATCACACTATCAGAGGTTATATAATGGCATATATAGGTAGACTCATATACACTATGTTAGTCCAAGAATCGACTAAACCGTAGCTCTGGTACCAATAAATATAACACCCCTAACCTATATCCGTCGCCAGAACAGGGTTATGGAGCATTACCGGAATAAACAAATCAAATACATACATTTCATATTATTTAACATTCATGTCATATATTATTCATAAGTCCCTTATATGAGCCCATAAGTCCCTTATATGAGCCCTCGAGGCCCAGAACATACATTAGAAACAAGTTGAGACTAAACCAGGTACTCAGAGAATTTTTCACAAAATCTTAAAATTTTTCTAAGGTGCAAAAGACACACGCCCTTGTGGTCAAGCAGTATAGGTATTCGAAATAGGGCACACGGTCGTGTCTCAGCCCATGTCCATACCCGTGTAACTCTCTAACTTAGGTCACACAGCCAAGTCACACGCCCATGCGCTAGGCCGTGTGAACATAAAAATTTGTATTAAATAGGTGCAGGGGTCACACAACCAAACAACAAACCCGTGTGTCAAGCCGTGTGATCAATTTTGAACATTCTATTTTAAAATTTTTAAGATGCAGGGGACACACGGACAAAACACACGCCCATGTGCTAGGCTGTGTGAGAGACACACGCCCGTGTCTCTGCCCTTATGGACGAAATAAGACCATTTCTAACCCATATTTCTCACCCAATTGGTCTTTCACCTACATTAACACTTTAACACATTCATAAGCCAATCCAAGACATTTAAACCAAGCCAAATCCAAGTCTTATGCATTATATAATACCTCATATAACCAAGTATACAAACTTACTTACTTACCTATTTGATCAAATATTCATATGCATAATCCATCTTCACTTCAACATCAATCATTTTACCGTACACATTAACTAGATAAAGACACACATATATACATCAAAATATATCAATCACAGGCCATTTCAAACGGCTAGTTACAACCAAACATGTATGTGCCAACATTGGCTAATTAACCTATACATGCCATTATAACCAAAAGTAATTTAATATTTATACTGAATTGGACCAATGGATAGTGTGATGTAGCTCCGACCAACTTCCAACCTTTCCGAGCTTCCAAAACTATAAACAAGAGAAATAGAACAGAGTAAGCAATTAAGCTTAGTAAGTTCGTACAACATTGAATTTAACTTACCAATTAATTCACATTTAAGGTAAGCAAATAAACATGCTCAAACCAATTTGGCCAATTACCTAGCACATATCCTCCTCAAGCATGTTTGTCATGTAATTAACATAAATAACAAAAAACATGAATGAGCTAATCATTATTCAATTTCCACATACATGTATTTATTACTTTAAGTATCCATGAACATGTATATATCATATCTTTGTATTTCAAGTATTTCTCATAGTAATTCATCTTGAATCCATATTATCACATATCGAAACTTTACCCATTGAATCATTTAAAATATCATTGGATATAAGGGTAGTATACATGAAGTGTACAAATCTGTAATCCATCAATTCATATTCGGGGGTGCTCATTACAGCACATATTTGGGAAGCCCTCTCTCGAGCCATACAACAGAAAGCTCTGGAGAGCCATTAACGGGAAGCTTATCTAAGCTGTATAACTGGAAGCTCATAAGAGTCATAATCGGGAAACTCATGCGAGCCAGCTCTGAAGAGCCATTAATCAGGAAGCTACGAATAGCCATATATCTGGAAGTTCAAGTGAGCCATATCGAGTAGCTCTGGAGAGACATTAATCAAGAAGCTGACAAAAAACCTTTAATCAGGAAGCTCATGAGGAGCCATATATCGAGACGTTCATAAGAGTTGTGGTGTGTCTACAACACATGTAGAATCACAACCAATCGGGATGCTCCGAAAAGCTATTAACGAGGAGCTCCCAAGAACCATATAACGGGAAGCTCGAAAGGGCCAAATATCGGGGTGCTCATGAGAGCTAATAACAGAACGCTCTTTCTAGCTATGATGTGTCCGCAACATATGCAGAACCACAACCACTTCGGGAACCCTGTATCCATCGAATCTCATTTATCCAAACGAGACTTATTATTTATCGGGTATTATCGGATATGTGATCAATTTCACATATACAACATTCAACTCAAACATATAAATATACAATTTAGTTACACGAACTTACCTTGTAAAGTGTTCGTGAATTGTAATCTACTAATCTGATACTTTTTATTTTCCTCGATCCAATTCCATATTTGGTCTATTCGGATCTATTCGAGTAAATTTAGCTCAATTTAATACAATGCATACTCAATTCAATCCAATTCACATCTTAGGAAAAATTATCATTTTGCCCCAAAATTTTTATTTAATTACGATTTCATCCCTAGGATCGGAAAATGAAATTCATACAATTTAATCCTTATTCCAAGCCTAATTGATTTTTACATACCACAATAGCAGCTCATGTATTCCATAAAATTTAGAATTATTTCATGAATCTTACAACACTTCAATTTAGTCCCTAAATCATAATTTCATCAAAATTCCCTTTACAAAAGTTGTTTATCTATCAACAACGTTTCATTTTCTACCATAAAACTTCATAATTCAACTATGTTAATCCATGGAAAAACCCTATTACTTTGATAACTTTACAAATTAATCCCCGAGATAGTTAAATTAAGCTATTACGACTCGAAAATATAAAAATTACTAAAAACGGGACAAGAAGAAAACCTAATTGAGTCAACTAAGTTTACTCAAAACCCAAATTCCATGACTAGGGTTTCTATGTTTTTGTTTTAGGAAAGATGATAATATGATGAACTTTTATTTTATTTTGTTATTTATCATCTTTTCATCTTTTTCTTTCCAATTTAGACATTTTCTTTATTTTATTTTCCATGGATGAATCATCATACTTATCTACTAGCTCTTCTTAATGGTTTATTTGTCATATAAGGACCACAAATTTTGAATTCCATAGCTATTTGATACTTATAGCTACTAGAACTCAACTTTTGTATTTTATGCAATTTGGTCATTTTTATTAAATTAAACATGTAATCGGTAAAATTTCTTTACGAATTTTTTATACGATATTTCTATCATAATGCAGATCATGAAATAATATTAAAAGAATTTTTCTTACGGACTTGGATTTGTGGTCCCGAAACCACTGTTTCGATTTCACTGAAAACGGGCTATTACAAAACCAATTGCTCGTACAAGCTAAATATATACAAGTTAGTTTACCCATCCAGGCTAAACCTTTATAACGACACATCAGGTTACTCGTTCCAGCTAAACCTGTGTCACATATATTTGAGAATCTGCAACAAATGCTGGGCCTTAGTAACATCTGTAATCAATCTCATACAAGTGCACACAAGACCTTATTGGCATGCATATCGTATCCTAACCTTTTCTAAATTCACATGGGCATATTTTACACATATAAACGTCACTTTTCAATTTATTCCAATTCTAGCCTTTTATACTGATTCACAACCAAGTATTTCACAATCATATATATATACAAAACAAATATATAACAAACTAAGTAAATTAATGTCATATGAACTTACCTGATCAAAACACCAAACAAGATGATTATTCAGGGACTAATCAACAATTTTCGTTTTTCCTCGATTACTGGTAACTCTTGAAAATAATTATATTTCATGCCTTTAGATCTAGTTAGTTTCATGTACTTAGATACATTTAGTTGCATTTTCGGATATTATTTTATCATTTTTTAGAATATTGCATAAAGAGCTTGGATGGTGTTTAAATATTGTAATTTGTTACTTTTAATTGCATGGGGAAGGGTTATGTTTGGTAGTTTTGTAGGTGCAGGATAAGGAATGAGAAATAAAGAAATGAAGGTTTGTCGAGGAAAAATGAGGGACAGTTTGCCAACTTGTATGTTATGGCAATTCATGATTCTGAAAAGATAACGAATCAACTGTCAACGCGTACCAGTTTCAGCCAACTCTACTTGTACCAGATAAATCTGCCTAAAAAAAGGAGATAAATCTTGGGCTGTTGGTTTTATCTTAGAGAAAAAGAATTTAAAAAGAGGGAAAAGATCATAGGATAATGAGCTGATAACCACCTACCTAAAAGGAAGAGATTTTAAACCAAAAAGAATTTAAAAGAGAGATGATAATCTTTGGTTGTTAGATAAATCCTAGCACACTTGCTTATAAAAGGCCAATGAATGAGACCTCAATGGGATAGAGAACAATAAGACAGAAAGATCCTAAGGCAAGAGTAAGAGGGTTCGATTGAAGGAGGAAGTCATCCCCTCGGCCAACACAGGGCACTGTGCTGCTGAAGTGTGGACCAGTGAAAGCTGTTCTCCTGACGTTCTTCCATTATTTCCATCATGTTCTCTTGTGAATTGATTTGATTGGAAATGATGCTGATGGTTTCGAATTTTATTTTCCAACCGATGAGTTAAATCTCATCAGGTTGGGATTATTTTGATGATACTTAATTGTTTTTAAGTTTCCATGGTATAAATCTGATTATTTTACTGCCCATTCAATTGTTTAAGTGCAATCCCTAGGATAAGTTGATGGCATATTATTCTTGTTAAGTTGATTTAATGCGGGATAGGCTAGATTACTTAACTAATATTGGATGCCATGAGCAACATTCGAATGATGCTTGTGTTATAAAGAAGGAATTACACAGGTTACTGTAATAAGACCCTGTTTGAGTAGAGACAGTGACTTGAGGTTTTGCCCCTAAAAAAGGCAGGCAACTCTAGGACACTTTTGCACAGTAAGTTAATCAAGATTTTTCCACGACATTATTGCCAGTAAGGTTGATCTCTCATCCTTCCTCATAAATATCGTAGACACTATACTTGATTCTCAACCGAAATATCTTCGCCTTAGCATTCTTAGTTGATTATTTGTTCATTTATAAATTATTCACACAATATTCCCATATTTACATTTCTGTTATCACCTTTACCATAGAAATTCCAGTTATTTACCTATTATCGCATATTTAGTTAAGTTATTTCCATAATATTTCCTTCAAACATTTTACTATAGCATTAACTTGACCCTATTAAGATAACTTGACCAATTTTATACCTCAATCCGATCCTCGTGGGAATGATACTCACTTACCTCTCTATTACTTGAACTGACGTGTATACTTGCACAAAAATCGCACACTATTTTACACGCCATAATTACCTCGATTTGATCCAGTTATTGACCTATACAATTATTATATGCAATCCATCAATACCAAACATTTACACATGATGCTATAACATGAATGAACATGTATAATCTCATTTTTCAATACACTTAAAAATTTTACATTTTATTCAATTCAGTCCTTAAATTCGAAATAGCCATAGCTTTCAATTTTTTGCCTCAGTTTAAAATCATACTTCAATTACATTCATTAGGGATCATCTAATATCTATTTATACCGAAATTTCACAATAATTTTACATTTTATTCACTTTCATCCTTATATACAAAATTAGCAATTAAACATTACAATCTAGTCATTTTTCATAACCTAAGCTTAAAATCTATCAATTTCACACCAAATTCCTCAAGAAATCAACAATGATAACTTTCAAAAACTTTAACACTTTTACAAATTCGTACATGGGCTAGCTAAATCAAATTCCTATGATCCCAAAAATATAAAAATTACTATAAAAGGACTCGGAATTACTTACCAATCAAGGACCAAATGTTAAGAGCTTCAAAAATTGTTTTTCTTAGGTTTTCAAAGCATGGAAATAGGAGAAAATGAAAAAGATGAAATTCTCCACTAAAATTTGATATATATATATATATATATATATATATATATATATATACACTTTAATTAAATCCTTAATCACATAATTAACTTAATTTAATCATACTTTATTAACTTAACCCATCTTTAATTAGTACATAAGTGGAATCTTCCATCATCAAGCACTAATTCATATTACAAAATGGTTTAATTACCATTTGGGACCTTTGGCTAGTTGCAATTTAAGCCCCTCAGTCTTTGGCCAATTAAAAACATATAACGATTGGACTTTTACAGTTTAGCCCCTGTACTTAAATTAACTATTTAATTGACAAAATTGATGGACCAAATATTAATATTTTTATACCAACTCCATAAATATTCATCTTTAATATTTACAGACCTGGTTTACGAAAATAGGTTTTGAAGATATTTTTTTTGACACCACTGAAAATCAGGCTATTACACATTAACTTAACAAAAGAATATATGTTTCATATAATGGTACACAATATTTGCTTAAAGGAATATGTCAAAATTTTCAATTGCTCAAGTTGACTTTAATTTTCAAAAGTGATCATAAAATTTATTATATTTATTGAAGGCATTCACTTCAAGGAATATGCAAAAAATAATTTGGACAATAATGTAAGCATATCTCATATTCCTTACCAATAAGATCATATAGATATCGTCCACTCCAAGGAATGATTAATTAATATAAACTATTTCTCATTCTATTTTAGGAATGAACATTTAACAACATTTTGGACTATCCATCTTCCTCTTATCTATTTCCAAATAATGACAATATATTTCATTTACTTGAACGAACACACAATATAAATGTTAATAAGGCCAATAAAGTTATCATTGTTTGCAAATTTACTTCAATATCATTGTGATAGATCAAATGTGCCTATGTATTGTTCCCTTTCCTGTTTAATTAAACCTTTGCAAAATATTCAACCAATATGTAAATGTCAAATAATCTTTGAGTATCACATAAACATTTTTGTGCTCTTCGGAGGCTTATTTGGAGTACCTTAGTTGTTCTTTTATTTATCTTTATAATTCTAGCTTTTAGGATAGAAAAGAGTTATTATAATCGCTCAAACTATAATTATCAATATGCCCGTAGTAGTTCATCCAAGACCATGGTCCATAATTATAACTTCATCCTTTTTAAAATTGATTATGTAATGATGTACTCATTTCATGGAATGAAATAGATCTAGTGAGACAAACCTTCATATCATAATTTTCTTTCAAAATTGATCCATAAGTTTAATGAATTTTTACTTACTTTCTTTCTTTGTAAGGCTTTAGCAAAAGTTCATGATTAGTGCCATTATATAGTTTTCAAGCTTGTATAAATTTGAACTCTCCATTGATATTTTTTGCTATACAATGACATTAATTATGAACAATGAAATTAATCATAATTATGATAAATAGATATTTATACTCATAAGGTAGATATCCTAAATTTTATAACAAATATATATTTTTACTAACATTCCACATCAATTATATATCTTAATCAAAATAAAAATTTAATCAATCAATTACATAAAAAATAAACCAATAAAAAAATAAAACAATACCTCCAAATAGAAAGCCCAATAATTAAACACAAGTGTTTTATAAATTCATAAAGATGCAAATAAAGAATTATAATATGCATTGAACTTCTTAATAGAAATTAGATCAAATTTTAAAAGAAGTTGATTAAACTTGGATCATTATGAATGAGAAGTAATGACTATGAACATTCTTTGTAGTGAAGAGAAAGAAATCATCCTATAGCAAAGTTGAAAATCAACCCTCTATTTATACTAGTAACGGAAGGGCAAAACAATAAATAGGTAGGGGCAAAAGAAAAAAAGAAATGTAGGAACAGTTTGAAACTGCCCCACTATTTTTGCGCCCAACAGTCAAAACAATATATGTAAAATTGGAAAAAAATAAAACTGTTAATGATACGATTTTCTGAAAAATGATGAAAATGTTATAAAAACCGATACACGCGCGGTAAGCAATATGGGATATACCCAATAACAATAACCCTTTGCATTACCAATGTAATATGCCAAATTCGCCCGGCTCAAACCAAATTAAACAATATAATAAACCATAAAATTAATAAAAGTCCAAAAAAGAGTCCATTTACAAAATACATGGCCAAATACAAAAAAAAAAAAACAAACAAAAAAAAAACCTAAAAACCTTACAAGCCCCCCCAAAAAACCAAAGCCTTAAAGCCCAAAATATTAAAAAAAAATTAGAAACCCTAGCCACCCTAAAGTCTTCAACGCCGCTGCTCCCTTTGCCATGTCAACAGGCGTGCCATTTAAGGCTTGACATTGCCACCTCGTCCTTGTCGCCTTCACCTGCAGAAGACAGAGAAAGGGAAACAAAAAAGCAAAAAAGAAGAAAAGAAAAAAACAAAAATAAGATGATGTATTTCAGTTATAAAAAGCCAAAGAACATTTGTATCTTTTTCTCTCTTCTCTTTTACGAAGAAATTCAATAGAGAATCCAAAAACAATCAAGTTAAAAAGGTGACTTTTTTTTTCAATATGCTATTTTTTCATTTTTATTTTATTTTATTTACATAAAAAACATTAAAAAAAACAAGGCTTAAAAAAGAGGGTAGTCAAATTTTTTACTTTTTATTTTGAAAAATATAAAAATAAGAAAGGTTAATTTTTTTTACCCGCAACGCTCCATTTTACGCTACCGTGGAAGGCCGATTTTGGTCCAGAAGTCTTTGAACCCATTAGGATTCTTTCGAGGCTCATCAGAAAAGGGGGAAATCGAAAGGTTTCCAACCCTTTTGTTGAAGTTTGACCGAATTTTTGGGGTTAAAACCCCCATATTGGTATCCTAGATGAGGAAATGAGTCAAAAAGAGTGTTTTGGACATTTTTCAGCCACTCGAGGTGGTGGTTGCAATCGCTGATGATTGATGGTTGCGGTTGCCTTGTGGCCAGGTGGGGAGAAAAGTTTGAGAGAAAAAAAACTGAAAGGGAGTTTTTTTTTTTTACATAGGTTTAAAATGATTTTATTTAGATTTTTAATTTTTATAGGTTTAATGAAACTACGTCATTTTGGACTGTCTTTAGAAGCCCTAAAATAACATCGTTTTTGGCACGACCCGCTAACTCGATCCGGATCCCCTAGGATCCGCATGTTTTCAACAAAGGGGTTTAATTATTGTCCAAGTCCTTCCGCTTTTAGGCACTATTTAATATGGCCCTAATTTCGATTTTCTCTTCTTTTTAAATTATACCACTTAATTTTGGAATTATTTCATCTTAGTCCCCAGACAATCGACCTTTTGGGGAATGGCGTGTACTGGGTTTGGATTATTTTCTCTTTTGGTCCCTTCACTTTATTTCATTTTTAATCGGACCCTTTATTTACTGTTTTATTTATTTATGCCCTAAAATTTTGTTATAGTTCTGATTTAATCCCATGTTTATTTACTTCCACCCCTTTACTTTCTATTATTTAATTTCCAACATTTTTAATTTCCTTATTTATATTTTTACCCTTTAATTTGTGTAACTTACATTTTTATCCTTAAGTTTTTGATCATTTCATTTTAGTTCATTTTTAGTTTTTTAAATGTTGATGTTATTATTAAATTATTATTGCCAACTAATATTTTATGTTTAACATTTTTTCATTGCTATTATTCCACTTATTATTTTACTATTATTAATCGACTAATAAATATTCCCACTACTACCTTCTTTTATTTTTTTATTATCATTTTTTACCTATGTAAACTATTTTTTTCCATTTTTTGCCACTACCATGCTATACAAAACATTTGAATATTCGTTCATTTCTATACCAACACTCGAATAAATTAATCGCATATTGCATTAAATGTTATATTTGTTTTTGTACATTGTATATTTAGTAATTTGAATCAAGGCAATATTCTTTATTTTGAGGATTCGAGAAATTGTACCCCTAACTTACAGGGTACGATATTCTCCTTCAACAGAAATAATTGAACATCCCTTTTTTTTAAAAAAATAATAATAATAATAATTAAAAATATAAGATATGGGCAATGATTAAACGGCGAGCATTCTTATTTTCAAGAATTGAGATTTTGTGCCCTAACTTACGGGACATGATTTTTCATCTTGATCAATCCAAAATGAGAAAACCTCCTCGTTGAAAATTCAATTTAGATAAGGACTTTTTCAATACCATCAAATAACATCGCGCAAAAGGGATTGCATTTTAAATTTTCTTCGGATTCTCAATTTTTGACATCAAGACATTAAGTAATCAACTAGGTACCAATTTTGGGCATTATGAGAGTGCTAATCCTTCCTCATACGTAACCACTCTCGTACCCACTTCTTGGATTTTGTAGACCAAAAATCATCATTTTAGTAAATCTAACATTTTATTTAAATGACAAAGTTCTGATATGATCCAATCACACCTAAATAAAAAAGATTGGTGGCGACTCTATTTTCGTTTTTTAAAATAAAAAGTCGATAACCAAAAAGGTTTCGATAGCTTGGCAACTCCACTAGGGACAAATAAGAGAGTCAAGCCGCGATTTAATTACTTTTTGGTCTTTTTATTGAAAATCGAGAATTTGATTTAAAATAGGACGATCCCTTCCTTGCATTTCATCTTTCATGTTTTATTTTGGTGGTAAATAATGTCTTTATTATCTCGGGTTACATATATCTAGTTTATTGGTTCAAGAGTTTCTTTACATATATTTCCACATACTGCGTGACATAATCGTTCCATTTCACCCTTCTTAAGTGGAAGTGAGAAGCTATTACTTCGTGAGGTCTTCACCTCCGTGTAGGATAGTGGATTGCTTTCGGGATACATCTGTACCTATGTCTTTGTGAGGTCTTCACCTCCGTGCAGCCATAGGGAAATATATTCCCTTGAACTGAATTCGATCCATATGAGCCTATAATGGGTGAGGATTGAAGAATCTGCCGATTTGGGTACCTTTACTTTAGAACCAAACCGCATGTAATGAATCCTAAGAGCCAGCCTTAGGGAGAACCATGTCAAACCTTTAGCGGTCTCTCGAATAGATGCTCTATTTATTATTTTTTTGTTTTCTATTCTAGTTTTATGTCAAATGTACTAACTTGTTTCATTTTGTTTTAGTTGTGATTGTATTACATATTCATCTTAAAAGAAGGGTGTCGATTCATGTTCAGTTGCTAAATAAAGAGCTTGTCATGGAAAAGAGGTTTCTTGATAAAGTAGAAAACAATACGGTCATGCAAATATGATCCGAGAAAAGGCAACAAGAGAAAGGTGACAGCCTGTGAGAGGGGCAGGTCAGAGATATGGACCACGTTGTGAGCGAAGCTTTGGCCTAAGTACGAGAGGTGGTTGACCACTTGCAAACCCTAACTATTCAAAGCCTAAAATATGAATCAGAGTCAGATCGAGGCGGAGAATTAGCTTGGCCTTTTTGGAAAGTTAAGGTTTTGAGTGTTAAAGCGAGGTCGTATATGTATCTGCTTTATGTAAAGAAACTTGTTTTCTAATAAAGCTGTTCTAATGAAATTGAACTAGAAGTAACGCCTTTTTGCATGCATCTTTTCCATTCATTAACACTACATTTCATTACATGCAATAAATTTTATGAAATCCAAAATTGCACCGAGTTCAGAACTCTAGTACAGAGCCTGATGGACAACAAAGAATTAGAATTCTTTGAAGACATTGAGGATTCAGAAGGGGAATATGTGTGTGACTCTGAAGAGGGAATTGAGGAAGGGAACCTATCAAAAATTCGTCCCTATATCCTTGAAAGTTTTTTAAACAACTGGACTATAGAGGAGATCCCTGTAGTATTTAGGACTATTTCAGAATAATGTTCAGAATAGACCTGTTACTCTAAGCCTAGGAGTAATAGGGATCTTTTTTATGAAAAGGCACATATCCATTATTTTCATTTCAATTAAAACAATGCATTTTTATGTCCCACTTAACAAATACTCTACTCTTTTATTTTTCTCTTTTTTCTCATACTCATACCATACATTTAATCATTTTTAAATTTATTTGTACCTTGGGTCTCCTTTTATTTATATAATAGGTCCCCATATATCAATGATATGAGCGACGCTACTGCTAACTCAGAGTCTCCTTTTTAGCAGGATATATGTCTAAAGGAACCTCAAGACTTTGAAGATAATCGAGATTGTAACTTGTCTCCTAATTTGTTAAGGATGGTAGAGCAATATAAGAAACAAATCATACCTCACAAAAATTCAGTGGAAATTGTGAGCCTAAAGGATGAACAAGAATAGAAAGAGTGAAAATCGAGACTTGCATCATTGCAAAAACAAGGCGAGACCTTGTTGAATTACTCCAAGAACTTAAAGATGTCTTTGCATGGTCGTATCAAGACATGCCTGGTCTAAGTACTAATATCGTGGTACATTGGCTTCCCATAAAGAAAGAATGCAAGCCAATTCAGTAGAAATTTCGACAAATAAGGCTAAACGTACTGTTAAAAATAAAAAAAAGTGGTCAAGAAACAATTTGACGTTGGTTTCCTACAAGTAGTCAAATATTCGGAATGGGTAGCCAATATAATCCCTGTCCTTGAGAAAGATGGAAAAGTATGAATGTGTGTAGACTACAGGGATTTAAACAAGGCTAGCCTAAAGGAAAATTTCTCATTGCCCCACATCGATACTTTAGTGGACAACATGACAGGTCGTTCTTTGTTTTCTTTCATGGATGGTTTCTCCGGATATAACCAGATAAGGATACATCTAGAAGAAATGAAGAAGACTACATTCATAATAATGTGGGGAACATTTTGTTATAAAGTAATGCCATTCAGACTGAAAATGTAGGGGCAACATATCAAAGAGCTATGGTGACTTTGTTTCATGATATGATGCACAAAGAAATTGAAGTTTATGTTGATGATATGATTTCAATATCCCAAACAAAGAAAGAGCATGTGGATATCTTGAGGAAACTATTTTGGAGGTTAAGAAAGTTCTAGTTAAAGCTGAACCTAACAAAATACACTTTCGGGGCCACATCGAGTAAATTGATGGGATTTATAATCAGTAAGAAAGGGATTGAAATTGACCCAGATAAAGTCAAGGGGATACAGGAATTACCATCGCCGCGTACCTAAAAGGAACTTCAAGGTTTCTTAGAAAGATTAAATTATAATACTCGATTTATTTCACAAATAACCGAGAAATATGAACCCAAATCCCGTCTCCTTAAGAAACATGATCTATGTGTATGGGATGAGGAATGCCAAAAGACCTTCGACAAGGCTAAACTCCATTTGTATAATGCCCCAGTGTTGTTGCCACGTAGCCAAGATAAATAATTGATACTGTACTTGGAAGTATTTTGAAATGTGATGAGATGCATACTTGGCCAATATGATGAGTCAGAGAGGAAAGAAAGAGCAATCTATTACCTCAGCAAGAAGTCCACCGAATGCGAGACAAGATATTCACCAATCGAGAAGTTGTGTTGCGCCTTCGATTATTTTGAAAATGAACCCTCTAAAGTTCATGATGGATTTGACCGCATTTGAATGGAAGAATGGCTCGATAACTGATCTATGTATGGGATGAGGAATGCCAGAAGACCTTCGACAAGGCTAAACTCCATTTGTATAATGCCCCAGTGTTGTTGCCACGTAGCCAAGATAAATAACTGATACTGTACTTGGAAGTATTTTGAAATGTTATGGGATGCATACTTGGCCAATATGATGAGTCAGAGAGGAAAGAAAGAGCAATCTATTACCTCAGCAAGAAGTCCACCGAATGCGAGACAAGATATTCACCAATCGAGAAGTTGTGTTGCGCCTTCGATTATTTTGAAAATGAACCCTCTAAAGTTCATGATGGATTCGACCGCATTTGAATGGAAGAATGGCTTGATAACTGATCCTGCTCTCCAAATTCGACATAATTTATGTAAACCAGAAGGTAGTAAAGAGAAATGTAACGCCCCAATTGTCGGGAATTCTGTGAATGTTGGTAAAATTTCATGCTTTAATTTTGTCATTTGTGAGTGAAATTATGAAATAGGACCTATGTGAAAATGTTTGAAAATGCTATAGGATAAATTGAAGTGGCCAAATAAATAGGAGTGCAAAATAGGAGGATTTGCATGACAAACCTCCCATTTTACATGAAGTGGCCAGCCATCATGTTGTTGTAGACAAAATGTGCACTTGATATCCATAATTTATGGTACAAATTGATACAAATTGATAATGGGTTAGGTAAATGTTCTATGATAATGGGTTAGGTAAATGTTTCATGATAATGGGTTAGGTAAATGTTCCATGATAATGGGTTAGGTAAATGTTCCATGATTGGAATTTCATGTCTTTTGTATTAAAGAATTAAATGGATGAAATATGAAATTTTATTAAAAGAAAAAGGGGTGAAAAGAACAAAGTTTTGTCCATCTTTGTTCATCATAGCCTAAAGTTAGAGAAGAGAAAGGAGAGGAGAAAGCTCTTGAATGCTCGGTCACTTGGGGAAGAAAATTGAAGGTAAGTTCATGGTAGTTTGCTTTTATTTTGAGGTTCATGAGTTCTTCTTGATTCTACCTTAACTCTTGAAGCATATTTTGGTTTTTGGTTGTATTGTGAGCATTTGGTCATGAATTAAAATGAAGGAAATGGTTGTTGTTTCATGTTTTTTTGATGAAAAATGGAAGATAGGTGAAGTTGAGCCAAACAAATGAACATGCATGTGCCTTAGATGCTAAAGGGAAAAATCGGCTAACATGTTGTGCTTTAAAATGATGAAATGGAGATTATACTTAAGTAAAATCATAGATATGTGATGATTGATTGGTGATATACATGTTTAAATAACATGCATGCAAGTTATGTGTGAAAGAGTGAATTTGGTAATAAATCTGCTTGGGACAGCAGCAGTAACGTGACTTTGGAAAATCACCATAAATTGTGGGAGATGAATTAGAAGCTGAATAAAGTATGTAATTAAAGCTTAATGAGTCTAGTTTCAAATTAAATAAACGAGAACATATTTTGAATTCTGTACAATAAGAAATTTGATTCGTAATGAAGAATGGTCAGATTAGTCAAACAGTGAAACATGGGAAACGTTAAGAAAAATCTGGTATTGATTGCCCAAACCAAAAATTCTGAAAATTTTATGGATAGAAGATATATGAGTCTATTTTCAGGGAAAATTAACGGCACTTGATTTGGAGTTTCGTAGCTCCATTTATAAATGATTTAGTGACTGTTGCTCAGGAAGACAGCTTGCAGTGAAATTATGATTATGTGGTAAACATTGACAAAAATTTGTTAATGAGTTGCTTATTGATTTCTTGTAAGCTTACTATGATCTGTAGGTGTGGTTGGCCGAATATTGTAAGGGGTTAATACGTAGTTCGTGTTTGAATAGTTAGATTAACGTGTTAGTAATCCAATTGTAGGCAGTTCGTGTGTGGATCTCGTCAACATATCGTCAAAGCAAATGTGTGTAACTAACACCCTCTTTCTTAGTCCGGATCGACAAAAGTCGAAAAGTCGAAATGTCGAAAACCGTATTTTGTAGATTTGCGAGTGTGCGAATGCTCGTGAGGTAAATCGATTAATGTTTTTGGTAAGCTGCAAAATTTGGACTGCAAAGTGCATGATTTACGTGCCTCGATATTTTTGGGCTTAATGGGCCAAAATTGGAATGATGGGCCAACGGCCCAATTCGTAAGAACTCTCGACGTGATTCTGTTAGTACGTGAAAGGTAGGAATATGCATGAAAACCCCAAAATAGATAAATTACTGAAATACCTTTAAAAGTGCAAAATTTACGCTTTTACCCTAGGAGATAAATTACCAAATACCCCTAGGGTTAAATTGACCTAAATGCATGTTTGATGTTGTTATTTACTGCATGCCATGTTGTTATTATCGATGCATGGGATTGGGATATTGACGAGGAAGTACTGAAAGTGGCTTGTCCACGCATTTCAGAGGCTTTGCTTCAATTTATCGTTAATCGAGCAAAGAAGGTCAGCAAATCGTGGAGTGTTGTCAATGAGTGGGTTGAGCTATTCCCCACATGGAGTGTAGGGCTGGTGCGGGTGGAGTGTAGTGGTTGGTGGGTTGAGTAGTCTCCCAAATGGGCTTGCATATGTTATTGATGTTGCATGTATTTGAAATGGGCCTATGGGCCATCTTGTTATCTGAATAAGGGCTAAGGCCCGCTTTATTGTAATCTGAAAGGGCTCGTCCAAGACCACTGTTACCTGAATGGGCTTAGGCCCAATAAGCTTGAGCTGATTTGGGCTTTGAATGGGTTTTCCTTACACCGAGTTTCCCCAAACTCACCCCTTTTATTTTCATCCACGCAGGTAATCCCCAACCATAGTGGGCTTGGAGCTGTGAGGGAATTCAGAGTGGCCGCCCGTTCTGAAAGTTTGATTTTCTTCTGGTGAACTGGACATCCTTTTATTTACGTTTGAAGTTTTGGGTTTTTAAATGTAATAAGGCCGCTTAATTATTTTTGATGGTTTTAATCTGTATTACTAAGATAGGTATTACTTATTTTAACTGTTGAAATTGGATAGCTTTAGGGCGCGTTTTCAAAAAAAACAACAATTGATTTCAAAATAACACGACAACAAGCAAAGCTTCCGCAATGAAAGTATTTTCCAAAATTAATCACTTTTCCTAAAAATGACTTAATCAAATCGGTTTTCTAGAAATATACATGACGTTAAGGTGTGGCAATGGCGGTGTGCATGTCTAGGATTGGATCCAAAGGGAGATTGGTACTTAAGTAGTCCAATAGACTCACCTCCTCTTTTTCGGTTTCCTACCTGGTGCACAGCTTCCATTCACTTTAACCTATAATGAAATTATCTTTTAAAACACTAAGTAGGTTTTTCTGGATCAACAATATAAAATATTTTGAACGCTTCGATGTGGCATGTCGGATCCGGCCATAACATCTGGGCCGGGTTTGGGGTGTTACAAGAAATGCAATAGTGAATTTTCTGGCTAGTAAAGCTCTAGAGGATTACGAGCCTTTAAATTTCAATTTTCCAAATGAGGATCTGATGTATGTTGCAAACATGAAAGACGGTGCTCCAAGACGATATCCCTGAAAACTAGATTTTGATAACGCCTCAAATGTCATGGGTAAATTAGGACAGTCCCGGTATCTTCAAACGGAAATCATCATCCTTTCACCTGTAAACTCAATTTTGATTGTACAAATAACATGGTAGAATACGAAGCGTGTATCATAGGTATCCGCGTGGCCATAGAATGCAAGATCAAAGTGTTGGAAGTATACGGTGACTTTGCACTAATAATCTATCAACTCAATGGTGAATGGGAGACAAAAGATTCCAAGCTGATTGATTATAGAAAGTTAGTTCTCGAATTAATTAAGGAGTTTGATGACATCACATTCTGCTACCTCCTGCAATATGAAAATCAGATGGTTGATGCCCTAGCTACCTTAGCCTTTATTATCAAAGTGAACAAACAAGAAGACTTAAAGACTATCCAGATAAGCATTTTTTAGGCCCCGAACCATTATTACAACATCGAAAAAGAAGAAGAAAGAGATGATCACCCTTGGTACCATAACATATTGCAATATATAAATAACCATGAATACCCTAAGCAGGCAACCAAGAATGATAAAAGGATGCTGAGAAGGCTGGCCAGTGAGTACATCCTAGATAGGGAGATCCTAAACAAAAGAATAAAGGACCAAGTGTTACTAAGGTGTGTAGATGTTTTTAAGGCCAAGAAAATCCTAGAAGAAGTCCATGACGGTGTTTACAGAACACATACTAATGGTTTTAAAATGGCCAGGCAAATCATTAGATTCGGATATTATTGGTCCGCCATGGAAGGGGATTGTATCAATTATGACAAGAGTTGTCATAAGTGCCAAATTTATGGAGATAAAATTCATGTGCCTCATTCATCTCTTCATGTTATGACTTCTCCATGACTTTTCTCTATGTAAGGCATGGATGTCATTGGGTCAATCTTGCCAAAAGCTTCCAATGGGCACCGATTCATCTTTGTAGTCATCGATTAATTCACTAAATAAGTAGAAGCTGCTTCTTATACTAATGTCACAAAGTCGACAATTAGTAAATTCTTGAAGAAAAAAATCATATGTCGATATGGAATGCTAGAAAGGATCATATCTGATAATGCATTAAATTTGAACAACAACACGATAGCGGAGGTTTGTAATCAATTCAAGATCAAACATAACAACTCGCCACCATATCGCTAAAAATGAATGGTGTAGTAGAGGCAGCTAATAAGAATATTAAGAAGATTGTAGGGAAAATGACAGAGACTTATAAAGATTTGCATAAGAAACTACCATTTTCCCTCTGTGTTTATTGAACGTCTGTTAGAACCTCCATTAGAGCAACACCTTTCTCATTGGTTTATGGAATGGAGGCGGTTTTACCAATTGAAGTTGAGATTTCTTCTCTCCGAGTTTTATCAGAGTTAAAATTAGATAAAGCATAATAGATCAAATCTCCATATGATTAGTTGAACTTGATCTAAGAGAAGAGACTAAAAGCCATCTATCATGGTCAGATGTACCAACAACGAATGATACAAGCTTATGACAAAAAGGTTCACCCTCGAGAATTCCATGAGGACGATCTGGTGTTGAAAAAAATCATTCCCATACGAAAGGACTTCAGAGGAAAATGGATGCCAAATTGGGAAGGATCTTTTGTAGTGAAGAAATCCTTTTCTAAAGGAGCATTGATTCTAACCGAGATAGACGACAAAGATTTGCCCAATCTTGTAAATTTAAACTCTTTCAAGAGATATTTTGCCTAAAAAAAAAGAAGAGGCTAAGGTGAAAACTCGCAAATGGCATCTTGAGACCAAAGGGTTTTAAGTTAAAAACCTGAAAAGGGCGTCTCAAATTTTGACCAAAGAATGGGCATGTAATATTCGTTTCCCCTCAAAAGTAACAAGGAAGAGAAATTTTACATATTGGTGCATCGACAAAGTACTCTGAACCTCCTAAACACATATCAAGATTGGAACAGACCTTATCAAGTTTGCTCGAAAAAGCTCATACTGGCGATACCTGGGCACCTAATTTCATTTTCACTCACTTTATGTTTGACAATGTTTGGCACTTTGATTACTCTTTTCATTAAGGGTTTTGCTCCTAATAAATTTTAGTCTTATTCATTTTTTTCTACGACCTTGCTCAAGAATTTTTGCATTGAAATAATGGTTAATGGACTAATAGTGTCAAAGTATAAAATGATTTTTGCATGCCACTCTGGAAAATTTTAAAGAGTACAAGGATCTGAAATAGGACCACTAGTTGGAAATAACCAAATTTGAAAGTTGGAAAGATCCTAAAACAAATAGTCCAGATTGCAACTACCTCTTCGGGTTTCCTGTTAAAAATACCATACCTAAATGGAAGGTGTGGTAACGCATAGTGATAGAATCTTGACGAATAATGAGCAATGTCAACCCAAACACTAAAAAGGGGATCATTATCAAAAATGACATTCTGCATTCATACAAATATCATTCATATACATCTAGTTAGGAGCATTTGATTCATTTTGATCATAATATCCTAATCGCTTGGCATAAAATATAGGCATATGAAATGGATTCTACAGGTTCTGTTCCCTAGAGAACGGTGTAACAGATCAGTGAAACACAAATCCTATACCCCTAAAGTTGTAGTGGGTCCGATTGAATTTACCATAATGGATCTTATCTCCTTGAAGTTGCAGTGGAGCATATTTAAGCTACAAATCCTATACCCTGAAGTTGTAGTGGGTCAAATTAAATCTACCATAGCGAATCTTATCTCCTTCAAGTTGTAGTAGAGCAGATTGAAGCTACAAATCCTATACCCCTGAAGTTGCAGTAGGTCAGATTGAATCTACCATAGCGAATCTTATCTCTCTAAAATTGCAGTGGAGCAAATTGAAGCTACAAATCATATACCCTTGAAGTTTCAATGGTTCGAATTGAATCTACTATAGCGAATCTTATCTCCCTGAAGTTGCAGTGGAGTAGGTTGAAGCTACAAAACCTATACCCCTGAAGTTGCAGTGGGTCGAATTGAATCTTCCATAGCGAATCTTATCTCCCTGAAGTTGCAATAGAGCATATTGAAGCTACAAATCCTATACCGCTGAAGTTGCAGTGGGTCAGAATGAATCTACCATAGCAAATCTTATCTTCCTGAAGTTTCAGTGGAGTAGGATTGAAGCTACAAATCCTATACCCCTGAAGTTGCAGTGGGTCAAACTGAATCTACCATAGCGAATCTTATCTCCCTGAAGTTGTAGTGGAGCAGATTGAAGCCACAACTCCTATACCCCTGAAGTTGTAATGGGTCCGATTGAATCTACCATAGCTAATCTTATCTCCCTGAAGTTGCAGTGGAGTAGATTGAAGCTACAAATCCTATAGCCCTAAAGTTACAGTGGAGTAGATTGAAGCTTCAAATCCTATACCCCTGAAGTTATATTGGGTCGGATTAAAGTTACCGTAGTGAATCTTATCTCTCTAAAGTTACAGTGGACAAAATTGAAACTACAAATCCTATACCCCTAAAGTTGCAGTGGGTCAGATTGAATCTACAGTGGCGAATCTTATCTCTCTGAAGTTATAGTGGAGTAAGATGAAGCAACAAATTCTATACCCCTGAAGTTGTAGTGGGTCAGATTAAAACTACAATGACGAATCTTATCTCTCTAAAGTTGTAATAGAGCAAGATGAAGCTACAAGTCCTATACCTCTAAAGTTGCAGTGGGTCGGAATGGAACTACAATGGTGAATCTTATCTACCTGAAATTGCAGTGGATGAGATTAAAGTTATAATATCAAATCTTATCTCCCTGAAGATGCAGTAGAGCAAGATGAAGCGATAAATCCTATATCCCTGAAGTTGCAGTGGATCGATCAAAGTTATAATATCTAATTTTCTCTCCTTGGAGATGTAGTGGAGCAAGATGAAGCTATAAATCCTATATCCCTGAGTTGTAGTGGATCAGATCAAAGTTATAATATCAAATCTTATCTCCCTAAAAATGCAATGGAACAAGATGAAGCTATAAATCCTATACCCCTTAAGTTACAGTGAGTCGGATTGAAGCTACCATAGCGAATCTTATCTCCCTAAAGTTGTAGTGGAGTAAGATGAAACTACAAATCCTATACTCCTAAAGTTGTAGTGGGTTGGAAAGAAGCTACCATAACAAATCTTATCTCTTTGAAGTAGGCATTAAGGTCGCAAAGAGCAATGTACCGATTGCAGTACAATAGAGTTGTAATTCACTAGTTATTCTAGATGCTCGCCAAATTTGATTGTATTCCTCGGAAACCCCCACCCACATCGCTATTCAAGATTTCTTGGCCCACTATTGGTCAAACCACTTGGGCGCTAGGTCCAATATTAGCAAATCTTATCTCCTTGAAGTTGCAATGGAGCAAGATGAAACTGTGACACTAAATCCTACCTTCCTAAAGTTGTAGCAAAATGGATACATTAAAGTAGAGTAACCAAGGAACTGAAAGAGCGGGTCACTTGGAAAAAGAAAAGCATCAAAAAAGTTGAGATGCAGCAGAACCGGACAGAATTGGTTATCTTTTAAAGTTTTTGCTCTCTTCCTATTACACGACAATGAGCAAAGAAGGGCAACTATAATAGGCCAAATTCGTCCAGTCTAAACCAAACAAAAAATATAATAAACCAGAAAATTAATAGAAGTCCAAAAAAAGAGTCCATTTACAAAATACAAGCCCAAATACAAAAGAAACTTAAAAACCCTACAAGCAAAAAAAAAACCCTAAGCCTTAAAGCCCAAAACGTTAAAAAATTTTAAAAACCCTAGCCACCCTAAAGTCTTCAGCGCCGCCGCTCCTTTCGCCACGTCAGCAGGCGTGCCATCTGAGGCCTAACACCATCTGCTTCATCTTTGCCGCCATCATCTACAGAAGACATTGAAAAGGAAGCAAAGAAGCAAAAAAGAATAAAATAACAAAACAAAAATAAGATGTTATATTTCGACTATAAAAAGCCAAAGAAACATTTGTATTTTTTTCTCTCTTCTCTTTTGCGAAGAAATTCAATAAAGAATCCAAAAACAATCAAGTTAAAAATGTGTCTTTTATTTCACTCTGTTATTTTTCATTTTTATTTTATTTTATTTTCATAAAAAACATTAAAAAAACAAGGCTTAAAAAAAGGTAGTCAATTTTTTTTTTTACTTTTTATTTCGAAAAATATAAAAATAAGAAAGGTTAATTTTTTTTTTACCTGCAACGCTCCATTTTCCGCTGCCGTGGAAGGCCAACTTCAGTCCAGAAGTCTCTGAACCCATTAGGTTTCCATCGAGGCTCGTCAAAAAAGGGGGAAACCAAAAGGTTTCCAGCCTTTTTGTTGAAGTTTGACCGAATTTTTGGGGTTAAAAACCCCGGATTGGTATCCTAGGTGAGGAAAGGAGTCAAAATGGGTGTTTTGGGAATTTTTTGGCCATTGGAGGCGGCGATTGCCGTCACTGATGACTGATGGTTGCGGTGGCCTTGTGGCTGAAGGGGGAGAAAAGTTTGAAAAAAAAACTTCAGTTTTTTTTTTTTTTACATAGGTTTAAAATGATTTTTTTTTAGATTTTTAACTTATATAGGTTTAATGAAACTATGTCGTTTTGGCCTGACTTCAGAAGCCCCAAAACGATGTCATTTTCGGCATGAGCCGCTGACCCGATCTGAATCCCCTAGGATCCGAGTGTTTTCAAGGACAACAGTCTAATTGTTGCCCAAGTCCTTCCCTTTTTAGGCACTATTTAATATGATCCTAATTTTGATTTTATCTTCTTTTTAAATTATACCACTTAATTTTGGAATTATTTCATCTTAGTCCCCAGACTATTGATCCTTTGGGGAATGATGTGTACTGGATTTGGATTATTTGCCCTTTTGGTCCATTCACTTTATTTCATTTTTAATCTAACCCTTTATTTATTGTTTTTAATCCTCTGTTTATTTAATCCCACCCCTTTACTTTCTATTATTTAATTTCCAGCATTTTTAATTTCCTTATTTATATTTTTACCCTTTAATTTGTGTAACTTGCATTTTTATCCTCAAGTTTCTTGATCATTTCATTTTAGTTCATTTTTTATTTTTTATTTTCTTAAATGTTGATGTTATTGTTAAATGATTATTATTGCTAACTAATATTTTATGTTTAACATTTTTCATTGTCCAGTTATTATTTTACTACTATTACCATTATTAAATAGTATTATTAATTGACTAAAATTATTCCCACAACTACATTTTTTATTATTTTATTATCATTTTTTACCTACATAAATTATTTTATTCTATTTTTGCCACTACCATGCTACACAACACGTTTGAATATTTGTTCATTTCTATACCAACACTCAAATAAATTAATCGCATATTGCATTAAATGTTATATTTGTTTTTTGTACATTGTATATTTAGCAATTTGAACCAAGGTGATATTCTTTATTTTGAGGATTCGAGAAATTGTACCCCTAACTTTCAGGATATGATATTCTCTTTAAACCGAAATAATTGAACATCCCTTCTTTTTTTAAAAAAAAATAATAATTAAAAAATATAAGATTTGGGCAATGATTAAACGGCGAGCATTTTTATTTTCGAGAATTCGAGATTTCGTGCCCCAACTTACGGGACATAATTTTTCGTCTTGATCGACCTGAAATGAGAAAACCTCCTTGTTAAAAACTCAATCTAGATAGGGACTTTTTCAATATAATCAAATAACATTGCGCGAAAGGAATTGTATTTTAAATTCTCTTCGGATTTTCAATTTTGGCATCAAGACATTAAGTAATCAACTAGGTACCAATTTTAAGCATTATAAAGGTGCTAATTCTTCCTCATATGTAACCGACCCCCAAACTCACTTCTCGAATTTTGTAAACCAAAAATTATTATTTTAATAAATCTAATATTTTATTAAAATGATCAAATTTAAAATGATTCAATCACACTTAATAAAAATAATTGGTGGGGACTTTATTTTCGTTTTTTAAAATAAAAAGTAGATGTCCAAAAAGGTTTACACAACCAACATATACAAGCAATACAAACTTAATTGCATCATAGAAAACTTTTTGGGGTTATCCATCTCAAGATTACAACTTTCTCAAGTAGGCATCGAAACCAAAGTTATCCACTTCAAGCTACAGTCAAAACTTGGAAAATAGAATAAATGGTTGTTGAAGTTTATCAAAACTTTCGATATCATTCTATATTTATAGTTAAAACCATATTTTCAAATTTAAAATTTAGGAATTGTATTCTTCTTTTTATTAATGAAAAAAAATACCAATTTTAAAGGTACATTTTTTAAAAATAATTTTTTATATTTTCATATTTTAAAAGTAATTGTATTTCAATATTTTAAAATTTTATAATAGCTTTTAATTTTGATATTTTAAATATAATATTAAATTGGAGAAACTATATATATAATTAAAAAAACTTTGGTTTCTCCAAAGACTAGAGAGAAAATCGAGCTGATGATTTTCTTTCCATGAATGTCGGCCGGCCAACATCGCTTTTAAAGTTGCTGACTTCAGGCAACCATTTTGCCCTTCAACTATTTATTTATTTATTTGGAATTTAATTTTTATTTTCAAAATTAAAATTATATCTTTTAAATTTTAATATTTAAATGCAGTTGTTAACATAATTAAATTATTTTATTAAATTTATTATTATGATATTTTGAAATTAAACAAAGACTTACTTAAAAATCATATAATAAAAAATATCATTCTAATAATTATACTTATATTTTTATATCTAATAAATAAATAAAATTCCTTGAAATAATAAGAAGATAACTAAGCCAAGGATTAGATTAATATAGCGTCATGAAATTTGTTATTTTTCTTCATCATCCATATTTTGGATTTTTCAATAGTTTAAAATATTAATATTTTTATATTAAATTTAATAATTCCAATTATGTGGGTTTGAATCACAAAATTCATTATCTAAACTTAATTCAATACCCTTCCGCCGGCCTCCTTAAAATTCATAATTTATATTTTTTTCCTCTTTTATCTTTATTATTTGGTTTTGATTAATTTTCTTCATTTGCAATACTAAATTTAAAATTTTTATTCAAGAATATCAAATATTATTATCAATTGGCATTTGTATTATTGTCGAAGATGTACATAAATTCAAGTGCGCTGAAACACGTTGTCCTCTTTTTTTAAAGGTTGGAAGAGACTATAAGTAACATTACACTCATATGAAAGGAAGTAAATAAATATTTAATTTATTAATCCACTTTTATATTGCAATAATATTAATCAAGGTTAAGACTTGGAATCAAAAATATTTTAGCACCAAAATTTAAAAAAAAAAATCTTTTGCATTTTAGATATAAAATTATGAAAGCACTCTATTTATTCTTCCCAAATACTTTCTATTTGGCTTTAATGGAAGTAATTACAACATTTTCTATTTCATTTAATTTCGTAGCAACCACTTTTTCTTTTTTTTTTTTTTTTTTTAAGTTTTAACTTACCACTCATATGTGAGCTTACAAATATTATGGTTTATATGTTTAAATTAAATTTTATAAATAATTTATATTAATTGCTTAAAATACATTTAAATTCTATATTTCATCTATTAATATATTAAATTATTTAAATATAATATAAGTTAAATTATTTTTATCTAATGTTTAAAATAAATATTTTAATTTTTACAATAATTTTTAGAGCAATGTAAAACCCCAAAATTATCAACCTACATTATTAACTAGTGGTTAGAAGAAATTATAGTGCACTTTCCGAGGCATGGGATTCGAATTTGCTTGAATCTTATAATTGTTATTGTTAAGAGGTTTATTTGAATACTACCTCGACTCAAATGTGATTATACTAAAATAAATTTTACAAATTACATTTTTCAAAAATATTTTTCTTGAAAAAGCATTAGAAATTAAAATCATATTTTACCCTTTTATTAAAAAATAAGTAAATTATTCTGCTTTATATTAAATTAAAAACAAATTAATTATTTTAGTTAAAATTTTATTCTTTTGCACTGTTAAAACTGAGTGAATAACAAAATAACTAATTACTATATAAATATATAAAATTGGTTTTAATAATAAAATTAGATAAATAAAATTTTTAACAATAACAAAAATATTAATTTACTCTTTAATCTTAAATATTAGAGAAATTAATTTGCTTAAATTTTTAAATAAAAAGAATGATAATATTATTACCGAAAACAGTATTAAATTGAAAAGCTAACCTTAAGTGATAGTAATTGCTGCAGGTAGAGGGACAAATAGGTAAGACAGCCGAAGTACCGCAAAGTTGTACTCACACTTATTAAGTAGCATTCCCTGGGATTCAGATCCTTCTTTCTCATCTTCAACATAGAAAAAAGAAGACAAGAAAATGGCCTCCGATCAGACCCTTTTTCACTACTGCCTCCTCACTCTTTACATAATTGCTTTACCAACATGGATCAGCCTTTACTTCCTCCAAGCCCCTTATGGCAAGCACAACCGCCCTGGTTGGGGTCCTACCATCTCTCCACCTTTGGCTTGGTTCCTCATGGAAAGTCCCACCCTCTGGCTCACTTTCTTCCTCTTTCCCTCCGGCCAACATTTCTACAACCCTAAATCATTCCTTCTCATCTCGCCCTTTCTCTTTCACTACTTCAACCGCACTGTCCTTTACCCTCTTCGGCTCGCCAGGAACACCACCCAAACCAGGGGTTTTCCAGTGAGTGTAGCTTTTATGGCGTTCGGGTTTAATCTTTTGAACGGTTATTTGCAAGCCAGGTGGGTGTCGCACTATAAGGACGACTATGAAAATGAGGAGCTGTTTTGGTGGAGGTTTCTTGCTGGATTGCTAATTTTTGTAGTTGGTATGTGGGTGAATGTTAGGGCTGATAAAGTGTTGGTGGGACTGAAGAAACAAGGTGATGGTGGATATAAGATCCCAAGAGGAGGGCTGTTTGAGTTGGTGAGTTGCCCCAACTATTTTGGGGAGATTATGGAGTGGTTTGGGTGGGCGGTGATGACATGGTCTTGGGTGGGTTTTGGCTTCTTTCTCTACACTTGTGCCAACTTGATGCCTAGAGCTCGTGCCACCCGCCTTTGGTATTTGGAGAAGTTCAAGGACGATTATCCCAAAGACAGAAAAGCTGTGATCCCATTCATATATTGAAGATTTGATATTTGTGTTTATCCCACATATGATTGATTCGGTGATCAAGTTGTATCTTTTTAATGGTTTGATTAATAAAAAATCAGATTTCTTTTCTGTTATATCTTGTTCTTTGTTCAAACCATAAACAAAAAAATTAAGCATTGGGCTGCAATTAAGTGCAAATTTTACAGGTAAAAGAATATTGCCCATTATCATCAAATGACATGCTATCGGCGAAATAATTTGTCCTTGCTGGACGTGGAATGCAAATTCAGATTTTGTGGCAGTGTGTAGAGATCATGACAACGATATTGTTAACCATCTACTTAGGCACAGTTTAAGACGGATGGCAAATTTGGTATCATGAGCATAGGATGCCATGGATCGGTAATCCAGGTAAAGTAGGTGCAAAAGCTGTCATTAGGAATCACATAAGCAAATGGGTCATGAGCATGGTTGCCAAACTATAGGAATTTAGAGCATGGACACAAGGAAACTTGAAGTGGAATTTGGTGAATGACTGCAGGATGCTCCTTAAAAGGTTTCGAGAGGGTCATTGAACATGTGTTTTGTTTAGGGAATAGGAGTGCCGATGGATTGGCAAGACTAGGTAGTAGCATGCGGCTCCAGCCTCAGTTGAATACCTCTGGTTTGCGATTTGATGAACATTTGTAATGAACTACCAGAGGGTGTGAGTTTTCATTTTTTCTTTTTTTTTTTTTTTGGTTGTTGTTAGAGCTGAGGGTCAGACCTGTGTTTTAACTTTTGAATGCACCTTTTCCTTATCAGAAAGAAGTCTACACTAGAATTGTTCATGGAGTTTCTATTCTTTAGCAATGCCAATGTGAAAAAGCGATGGCATACTCGCACAAAATGGTTGAAAGTGCAATACCTTTTTTACTCATCATAGCATGTTATGAAAATTAAAGCACCTTCAGAAATCTGTAACAAATAGCATTGAACCCCTTGGGAATACCCAGGCAAACATCATCCTAAGAATGGGGATCGCCTAAAAATAGTAAAGCATAGATCTTACTCCTCAACAAAACAAAACTTAATACTACATGAAACATATTTTGGACAAAGCGGAACCAAACATCACAACACCTTGCATTCCCATAGACTACTGAAGGAAACATGATTCTGCCATAAACCCCGCAGAAAAATATTATGTAATAACACAGATAAAACAGGGGAAAAAACAAGAGGTGTTATTCCTGACATTTGGAAGTGTGCCATTGGCTATTCAGTTTCCCCTAGCGATCACACAACTATACAATGTTCTTTGTCTATGAGTAAAGAGAAACAAACACATTCTACCATAAGCAGGACAAAAAGTAACATCCAAAGGGAAAATTTTTATCAGCTCTAATTCAGAACGTAGAAATTCAGCTTAGAAAAGAAAAAGAAAAAGAGACTGGGCAGTAATTGTTCGCCATAATCAATCAGTGTTTTAATAGATGCAAAACCTTGTGTCCTCTGGCCTGCAGAAGAGTGTCGACTTGGTTGGCTCTTGCAAGGCTTGATTTTTTGAATAATTCATCTGATGTAATTTAGCTCTTCAATCAGACTTCAAACACCATCTCTTTCTATAACATCTACCTCAGTAACATTCCGACAGAATCAAGATCCTGTAGTACAACATATATTACAAAAGAATACAAGTCAATAGTACAAATCACATAAATAGTGAAGTTCGTAAGATTTTATGCTAGCCAATCTATAAAAAAAAAAAAAAAGGCTCATTTATGATTATAGTTGTAATGAACAACAAAAATGCCAAAGTATATAGACAAATTTTAGAGATACGCATTTCTTTCCCTAATTGTTATAGACAAGAAATACTAAACGGCATTTGAGTGTCAACTAGCTATAATTATTCCAAACCTTGTTCTAAATGGTATATATCCTTTAGCATCCAAATAAATAATGTCAGGAATCTCAATTGTTCATCAGAAATTAAAAGCAAAGAAAGGAACCAGATAATGTAAAATGCAAGGAGCTACATACACTGAGCGAAGCTGCTGTTTGCACCCAAATTGATCTCTAGTCTAGGTTCCTCATACTTGGTTTCCTTTTGCAAACTTTCATCAGCCCCAGCAGAATACTGTTCGACTTCAGAATTTTTTTCCTTCAAGTCTTCATACTTCTCTTTTAATTCTGAAGAGATGATAGCTTCAGAAAGTCTTTGCTTTATCTGCTTTTGTATAGCCTCAATCTTACTTTTTGACTCAGTATCAGGTTTGTTTCCTGCCATTGCTATCTCCAGCTTCAACAACTCAATCATATTTTTCAATTCCAATGACCCGACAACATTTTCAATTTTCTTTTTAATTTCTTCATTCAAATGATCCACCTTATTTTTGAAGATTGAGGGTGAATCTTTCTCGCTTAGGACTTTTGCATTAGATTTTACACCCTCAACAATCAAACCAATGGACTTGAGAGCGCTAATCATTTCCAGTTCTACTTCTTTCCTCGTACTCAGAACTTTGTCCTTAAGCCCTTGATCTAAATCAGCAAAGCTGGATGAACCTGAATTTTGAACCTCAGCCTTCAATGCTTCAAGCTTCTCATTTATCTCAGGCCGACTCATGATTTCATTGAATTTCTTATTAACTTCTTGCTTCAGTGTTGCAGCATCTGAGAGACTCTTGGCTTTAGAAAACTCCTTCAGCATGTCAAGCTTATATTGTAGGGTTGGGTGATTTGGAGCTGCTGATAGCTTCTGGTTGAATTCATCTTTAAGCTTCTCAATCTTATCCCTTATAACAGGATTCATGAGTTGGTCCCTTGAATTTACTTTTGAAACTTCTTCTCTCAGCATATCAAGCCTGTCCTTCAAGCCTGTGGCTTTGATGGCCTCAGAGTATTCATGATCAACCTCCTTTTTCAATTTTTCTATCATGTCCTTCAGAGCCATTTCAGGAGGCTTGCTGGATGATTCCTTGGCTTTCAAGATTTGCTGTTTCAGCTTTTCAACCTCACCTTCCAACTCCTCATTTGGGGTTGTACGAACAATTTGGTCCTCCTCCTTTTTCATATTGACCTTTTTCTTGGGATCTACCTGGGCATTTTCTTCGAAGCCACCCAGTTTTCTGAATTTATGCGTGCGATGTTTTAGTAGCTTTTCTGTGTCCATTGCAGTGAGCTCCTGCAGAATGAATTTTGTTAATATATTATAGCATGATTCTCGATGAAGAACAACTGTTAGTGGAACTCACATCCATTGTTTCATTAATTGCGGCTTTTATCTGTTGTGAAGTCCAAGCTGGATCTGCATGGGCACCACCCAGTGGCTCCTGTCAAAAGTAAATTATTGTCAGATGCCATAGAGATTAACATGAACTTCCAAAAGGAAACAACAAATCTGGAGCAATATTCAACCATTAAACCTGTTGAAAGGCAAATACTTTGAAAACCAAATACAGCATTTTCATCAAACATCAGAGATAATATGCTAAGGATGGTAATAAAATGGTTTCAGTAATCATCTCTGCAACAGAGATAATATATGGTTTCATTATCATATATTTTATCTAGAACTAGGAATGGAGAAACAAAAAAAAAAAGGAAAAGAAGAAAACTAATTAATTGAAGGCATGATAGCAACAATGTTAATTACAGGAATGATTCCATCACAAATTTGCAGCCTGCACAACTCTGGGGCAGTAATCCTTAGCTTCTCAGCTGCCTGCATATAGATGAAAACCTTAAATACTCTTTTTATAAAAGGAAAATCAGTACTAAAAGATAAACCTAAAAGCAATAACTGCTTTCAAACCTTAGGCGAAGCTTTGGCAGTCTTCCACAAAATTGCAGCACAAGCTTCTGGACTATACCATTAAAAAAATTAAATTAGAGGAAAAAAGAAATACCAGCACATGTAGAAATGGTATTTAAAGATGATCAACATATACAAGGAATAAAATACAACCTTACCCAAAAGTTCTAACAAATTGCAATTTCATATATTGTGTGGGTATGGAAGGGCAGATTGTATAGATTTAATTGGCATTCAATAAAAACAATATTGGAAAACTCAAATACCTGGCAACATAAAAGACTGCATTTTCCAGCATTAACAATTTATTAGCACAGCCAATGGCCAAGGCACCACCAGAGCCACCTTCCCCAATAACAATAGAAACAATTGGGACCTTCAGACCAAACATGGTCCTCAAATTGTGGGCAATAGCTTCACCCTACATGAATGTAACGCATAAAAACCAGTTGAGCTAACATTAAAAGTCAATTCAGTACACTTTAGAAAACAATAGTCCTCATACTTGACCCAGCTCCTCAGATTTAAGGTCAGCATATGCCCCAGGAGTGTCGATAAAAGTAACTATAGGAAAACCATGATGATCTGCATAATACATCATGCGTAAAGCCTTCCTGTAACTGTAAGCATTTCTTAAATATCAGTTAAGAGTGACATAGACTCCCTCTTTCATAGGTAAAATCCAACATGAAAGTTTCATTCAACTTACCCATGGGGCGTTGGCATTCCAAAGTTGCGGTGAATATTTTCTTTAGTGTTTCTACCCTTTTGCTGACCGATAAACATGTATCGCCTATCATCGATGGTTCCTATACCAGTAACAATAGCTGGATCATCATACCCTGATCGATCTCCATGAAGTTCCACAAACTGGACATAGGAGAATATACAAGACATTTATTAAAACAATTCTTCACCTTCTGCACACTGGACATTAAAGATAATTTTGATGGAAATTTGCAGAATTTAAAGCTAAAGGGCATGTAACCAACAAACCTTATCGGTAATGCTAAATATATGATCAAGGAATGTAGGTCTATTGGGGTGTCGGGCAATGTGTACACGTTGTATAGGGGTCAGATGTGTGTATAAGTCCTTTAGAGCCTGAAATAAATAACAGAAAGGATGAGAAGAGTTAACAGGAAACCACAAACATGACAAAACATCAATATCTTTGACAGGGCATCAACACGAAACAGTGGATAAGCCTTTTTCAAAACATTGAATTAAGCTCTGCCTTTATTACGTAAGGTATCAGGCTTACGTAAAGAAGAATCATAGATTTTGGAGTTTAACACTATAGAATTTCAAGCAAGTATATAATTGTTCCATTATTGATCATCCTTTGCGATAAGTAAATGAATCCAAAGCCAAAATCAAGTACAATAATAAAATTTTACATAACCAGTAATGAATGCCGTAGCAAAGGCAACAGGAAACTTTTATTGCCCAATATGCAGAGTAGCACTTCCTGGCCTAATATTCAGTTTTCGCATAATTAAATTTAACACACGCTTACTCAACTTCACTCTCATTAACAGGCTGAAAATGTATTGGTTCAGACGGTTATATAAACAGATAACTAGAAATTTTATTACTGCATGGAAACAACCAAAGCATTCCCACAATGTCACAAACTTAATGCTTATACCTGTTGATACTTATTCTCCAACAATATAATCTGATCACTGAAATCCAAACCAGTTTCATTTGCCATTCTCCTCACCTGCATATGAAACAAGCACAAAAGTTAAAGCAATACTGGCATGTTTTTATCAACAAAATCAGCAATCACTGGAAGTAAGAAATTACGTCAATCATCTTCTTCTCGATTTCAACAAGGGGCTTCTCAAAATCCAAAGTAACGGGCTTTTGCTTTTCTTTCAAAGGCTTGAAATGGGAGAGATGAGTTAGGACCCCGCCTTTCACATTTGGATCTGGATCTGCAGGCCATGGATAATCATGCTTCTTCCCTTTCTTTAGCTTTGCAACTACAGTTGCATCCCTTTTTTTCACGGAAAATGGTGCCTTCCCTAGGGTTTTAAGAGGGATGCCGCTCACGCCGTTACTGGAGCTTCGAAGAAGATCCGAAGCTGAAGTTCCAGTAAATGCAGCTGTAGAATACGCTATCGAAGCCATCACACTCCAAACTTCGATTTCTCCAAACTCTATAAAAAAAAAATTCAAACAGTCAAATGTCCAAATTTCAGTCTAATGATTAGAAAAATAAAAAAAAAGTCAATTTTCTTAAAATAATTTAAACAGTACTGCTAAGTAAGATAAACGAGGAAAAAGTAGCAAAAAGAAAAAAATAATAATAATAAAGAAGCTCCTAATTTAGCTTTCCAACGATTACACGAAGTAACATTTTGATCTCTGATTTTTACCAAAAAAAAAAAAAAACTCCTAACCAATCCTTCTGAATACTTAGTTTACACTTAACACATGTCTGAGCTGAAAAGCACATTTTAAACTGAAAAGAACACAAACTTGAGGCCTCATTTCGTTCTTTACCTCCATTTTCTCAGCAACCAAGCAGATAATCATTCAAAAACAGAAAATAAAAGAAAGAAAGCGAGACAAGTAACAGTAACGATATATGAATCAGCATAGAACAAATTAAATTACAAAAAGAGAAGATGAAATTACCAGAGAGCGAACGTAAAGGAGACAGAAAGAATCGAAGATCTTTGGAGAGAGAGAAAGAAGATCCGAGAAAAAGAAAGAAGAGGCGAAAGAAATGAGTTTGAAAAGGGTGAAGAAGAGAAATGCGAGTATTAAATTTTTAAAGAGAAGAAAAAAAAAAGAGAGAGAGAGCTTCGTGGAGATCGTCAATTAAAATGCCTTGTTTTACCAATTACTAATTAATTTTAATTTTAACCTTTACTTATTATTATTTTTCTTTCATGTGCTCATTGTCGATACTTCTCATGTGACAAAGAGGGACGGATATAAAGAGCCAACAATTTTCGGTTAGGCCGTTGAAAGAAAGAGGTGACTTGGTCTTGTAATTCGCACGTGTCGCAGCCCATGGGCTCGATTGATTCGATGACCCTTTTTCTTGGGCTCGCCTCCGGAGTCCGGACACCCCTTTAAGATTAGATTCCTTTTTTATTAATAAAATCAATCATTTTAAACATTATTTTTTTAAAATAGCTCTCTCCCAAAAATTGTTGATAAATTCTTTACTAACATCAATCCTATTAAAAAAATTATTAATAAATAAAATAATTATAATATGAAATACTTTAATATGAAATTAATAAAATTTAAATTCATGATAATTAATTTTAAATATTTAATTTCACCCTTTCAACTAAAAACATCATCCCATTTTTATTTTAACTTTTAACAAATATATTTATTAGTAAATTTTCTATACATATTAAGGTGTGCTATAATCTAATATTTATTATTGAATTAATAAAAGATATTGTAATTGAACATAATAATTATTGTTTCTATAATCGACTAAATCGTCCAATCAAATTGATTAGATCGAACTTGCAAGTTCATTGAACCGACTAGACTGGATTAAAATTTTTTTATATTTTAATTATTTATTCTATTTAACTAAACAAATTAAACCAAAAGCCCACATTCTAAAAATCTTGATAAAAATATAGGGAAAGATGTTGGATCACATAATAAATAGAACCAGGAGGATATATTTATAAAATAAGAAGAATATGGCAATTATTGGAGGAGAAATTTTAATAGTTCATAGAATGTAAGATAATCATATGAGTAATAATTTAGTTTTAAAAATGCGGGAATCATGAGTTGGAGTCTACTTATCAACCCAGTTGATTGAATTCAATTTTGATGCCTAAACCATGGAAGAGTTCATGGATTCACTTTTTAGCAATTATGATTTCTTCAGTTTAGGGATTAAAATTTAAAATTAAATAAGAGGCGGAATAAGTTTTAAAAAAGTGACGTAGACGCCATGGTTGGGAATGTCAATTGTGTTTGTTAGAGTAGGTAAAATGCAGAGTGATTAGTTGATCCATTTTAGAAAATATTAATAATTAACAAGAGCTGTAAATTTTCCTTTCTGACGTTACCTTCAGTATCTTTGGCCCACAAGCTTTTTAATGGTAATCTCAGAGTTGACATTTAAGGGTATAGTGAATTTATTTTTCCCTTATTTTGTTTTCTGTCAAACTAAAGAGTGAACAAATTTTGAAAGAGACGGAATTGCAAAGTTGCGGCTTGTTTCTTCTATTTCGACTCCAACCGTCTCTCCCACATCTTCTCCATTCGTTGCGCTTAACCATTATAGTTGTTTACGTCCTTTGGATGTGGAAGTAAGCTGATTGAGCTTAACAATTGATATAGACCGTCAAATGCTTTGCAGAAAAGGGTGAGAAATGTGTGGGATTTCTTTCGACACCAACAACTAATAAGAAATATACTTGGTTGCTTGAGAACAGAGCATATGCTCATGAGATAGTATGCCTCTCTCTTTTTCATCTTCTTCATAAAGCTAAACAATGAATAAAGGCGAAACCGAAAACATCATCATCGTCATCTTTAGCAAGTTATATATTTCAGTATCCTTTGCACGTGCTGAGTTACCCCGCATAACGGACGTCGAGCCGACTGTCGAGCCAAATAAAATTGAAGTCAAAAGGGCTTTAGGGTTTGATAATTAAAGTTACCAACGAGTTAAGGGTCTGTGTTTACTACTTTGAGAATCTAATTGACTGGTTTGTGGGCAATGGAGGGATGTTGTACCTCATGGTACAAAAATACAAGCTTTGTGCTGTCCACTGCGTCAACACGGTGTTGCAAGGACCTTTCTTCTCCGAGTTCACTTTAGCGGCGTTGGCTTCCTATCTTGACACCAAGGAGCGCCAAATGATGTTCCAAGGCACTCCGCCGCCTCCCGTGGCGATTTCCTCTCTGAGGATTCCCACAATGTCTCCCCGGCGGCGATTTCAGTATCCTGGTTCTTCTTTCTCTTTATCCTTTTCCGTTGCCCAAATTGGTGTAGATAATGGTAAAAATCTATAATTAAGTGTGAAAAATAATGGTTCCCTTGTTGAAAATATTATAACATTTACTTGCTCATAATGTGGAAAGATCGAATAAGAAAAGAGTTGGGAATTTCGGGTCATTTTTTGTATCTAAGATTAAAAGAAAAAAGAGTTTTCTTTTTTTTTTGGGGGGTCATATAATATCATAAGCGTTGAACGTTTAGTTCTTTTGAAATTTCAGCAACTAGGATTAGCTATTCAGCGACAGAATTTGTTAGATGAATACATGGATGATTTGAATGTTTCAGTCAGTTTGCGTCTGGTATTGGGTTTTACTTCTGTTGACTTCAATGTTATGATTGTTTCCATAGGTTAAAATTCGAACCTCCTGTTTATTTTCTTTATGTTTTCAAGTAGATAATTTCATATTAAGTTTCTATTTGTGTCCTGTTAGATAAACAAGCACGAAGCATCCCAAAAAGTTGGGAACAGTATGCAATTTATATGGCACTACCCAACTATGTGTTTAACATGGAATCCATTTATATCTTCATTTCATGCGAACTGAATCCATTGCATTTTTATGTTTGATCCAGTGGTTTTCGATTATATCATCTTGGCCAACTTGCCCTTGGATGCACATATGTGGTGAGTACAATTCATGTGGTGTGAACGTTTGAAATCTACATGTATATTCTAAATGTAAATGCATCTTTTATTCCTGGATTACAGATTGCATTCATTATGTGGATGTAATTGGTACTACTTCTAATCAAAATTTTAGCCTCACTTATCTGGCTTTTCAAGATAAGCCGGATTAGTACTGTGAAACACTTTCTTTTAGTGTTCTTGTTGTTGACATGGAAAAAACTTGTACATTCCCAAAGAAGGCTGTGTGCATGCGTGTCAACTGAGGCAGAATATTCAATATCTCATGCTTTAATACTCTCATCCAGGAAATTAAAAATGAAAAAAGAGAAGCATCTTTTGTTCATCGTAGTGAAACACATGAGAATCTCAAAATGTATTTGAACCAAAAAAAAAAAAGAGAGAGAATCTAGAGATGTACATTACTTCTGGCCTATTACTATCCTGTTGTTATCTGGCTGGTGATTTGGGTGCTTATCAAGAAGTTGTGTAGGATAAGGCATTCACCATGAAAAAAATTTATGATAAATTGGTAAATTCTGTTTATGGTATTCTTCAATCTTAGTAGGTTATTGGAATCTGCGGTTGGTTTTTACATATAATGTATTATATACATCCTATAGACAAAGCAAAAGAATACAGTAGATATGGTAAAAAAATTCACCTCCATAGACCTTAAGTTTAAACATGTTTCCTATTATGTGAATATATCAAGTGTGAGGTCTGAGGAGCAATTCATAGAAATCTGGAGGATATCATTAGGAAGGTTAAATTTAAAAACGCTGCTGGTTTCTCTTCAAATCAGTGGGCTAGGAAGTTGACATGGGCCACTGCTGAGTTTAGGGTATTAGAAGCAACTTGGCACGATAATAAGAAGAAAAAGATAGACCGTCCTTCGTAAAATAATGACATTTCAGTATCCATTCATGCATCCCCAAACACGTTTATCAAGTCAATATTCTTACTTGTAGGGTGTCCATGATTTGACACATAGAATCGAGTTATGCACTTTCCTATGTTCTTCTTCTTCCGGCATTTAGTTTTGAAAAGAGTCCTTTTTTTTTCTGTTGTGAATGTGAATGTGTCGTGTGTGATCTATTTTTGAGATGACTTGCTTGTTTTGTAGCTTTGTCCTGATGATAACTATTCTGAAAATTCTTGTTCATAGGTTTTGCAAAAGGCTTTAGAAGTATGGGATTACCATAATAATCCCCTCAACTGCCCACTTGCTGAGCCAGCCCAAATTGACCCTGAGCTGGAAAATGCTTTCATTTGTCATCTGCATGACCATTGGTTTTGTATCAGGAAAGTGAATGGAGAATGGTAGAATTTCAACAGTCTTTATACAGCCCCAGAGCACTTCTCTAAGTTTTATCTCTCAGCCTATCTGGACTCATTAAAAGGAGCTGGCTGGAGCGTTTTCCTGGTGAGGGGAAACTTCTCGAAAGAGTTCCACATTTCTTCCACTGAAGCTTTTAATAGTTACGGGCAGTGGCTGTCCCCTGAGGATGCTGAAAGGATAACTAAATCATCTGACGTGACCACGCCCCGAGGCTCAACAAGTTCTAACCCTGATGCCATTGAGTTACCTAAAAGACCCATGACTCGAGCCTGGGCTAAGCGCCTTCAAGAAGCTGTTTCAGCTTTGTTTGCTCAACTTTGGAATGAAAACGAGCTCCATGCCAAAGGAAAAGATTGGGCCAGCTCATTAAAGGCTCCTTGCAATCTCTTGCAAGTCAACCTCAGCTCATATCCAGCTCCAAGAGCTGCGTTCAGCTCAACTTAGCTCGATTGAGCTCATTTCTACTTTTAATTCTTGCGTTTATTATGCTGGAATAAAATACTTAATGTGTCTTTAGTTAAATTAGTTATATAGTTTTAGTAATTAATTTGTCATAATCTGGACAATATAATTAATTAAGTGTTTTAATTATGTCTAATTAAGTACTTAATTAATTGTGAGTTTTTAATGTGACTTAATCTATTACAAGGCTTAAATATGTTTGGCCGAATTTATGGTGTGGGTTTAATGTGTTTGTGCAGCCGAATTAATATGTCCAAAAGGAATTTAATTTGCTGATTTAATTGGAGCAGGTACACTCTCCCCAGGACGGTATAGGTGCATGGAAGGATTAATGAAGGTGTGCTGATCCTTGGTGTCTCCCAAGTAACTATTCAGCTGAGCTCTTCAACTCTCCAAGATGGCCAATTAGCTGCCCAAGGCAAATTAAAAGGTTTCACACCAGCCGATTATTCCTTTCACACCAAAGGCTATTCGGTTTTGCTTGTTCACACTCAAGTGACCATTCTACTTAGCTTGTTCATACTTCATGACCCGTGATGTGCCCTAAGCAGCTCATAAACTCCCAAGAACATTCGGCTGAACCAAGCAGCAGAATTAAGGTCATTCAAGCAACTTGGCCGATCCGATTCCATGCATTTCAGCTCCAAATTATTCCATTTTATTTTCCAGCTGAATTAAGGCATCTAGAAGCTGTCCATTGCGGTTCTCCATGCACAAGAAACTTCAAGGAAACTTCCTAAGGAATTCTGGAATTTTTAGCTAACTATTTAGTTACCTTAAGAGCCTATTCGGCTAGCCTATGTATTGCCTATAAATTTCGGCTCATTTCAGCTTGTAAAGGAATTTTGTCAAATTAATATATGAAACTTTGTTTCTGTGAGGTTAACTTCCTTTCAAATTTCGTACGAGTCTCGAGCTACTTATCTAGTGTGCAAGTGGCGTCAACCGAACTGAACTTATCACCATTTCTTGGTGTGTCGTTCTCCTATCCATCTACCAACCATCTTTCACCTTAAGCCATATAAGACTCGGGGTGATACTTGATATAGTATCGAATCAATCTTGACACTTAAGTTCTAACATCCATCTTCATCAACTATTAAGCTATCTTTCTTTCTTGTTAAATCGACCCATTCACCCATCTAAACTCCGTCTATCTTTCACCCTCTTCGAACCTATTTCGTCATATATTTCTATACTTAACCAAAATTCATCCATTTACGAAATCGAACGAAACTTCTCGTCGACGATCGGGCAACTAACGTAGACTCGACTTATTCAACCGAGCCGGATCACGTGATCATCCAACTTAATACAGGCTCCTCCAGAAAGAAACAATACTCAACAGCATCTAGATCAGTTGGATGAAACAGATAGGCAAATGCTTTTGGATATGGAAGATGAGAACTTGAAGGCTGCAATCGCTGCCAGTCTGATGGATTCTTCCCCTGCCGCAGCCATGACTGAGGCTAGCAATCCTAAATCTGAAAACAAAGCCCGGAAAAAACTGCAAAAGCAGAAAATTTTCTGACATATTGGGCAAGTGACAATGGTTCATACCACGTTTTAGATGGTTTGAGCAAACATATTTGGCTCGAGGTTGTTTGCTTTGTAATGTATATACATTGGGTTTTTTACCTCAATATTATAAAAAAAAATTATACACCAAAATAGGTTGTCAGCCAGATTAATTACGAAAATGGTATGTTTTTTTAGGTCGTGCCTATCTGACAAGCACAACTGATTTTTTTAATATTAAATTTTTTTTTCGTTTAAAAAATTATTATTATATTTTTTTTTTCGGGTTAGTATACAACCCGTGTATATGGAAGCATACATACATGTTGTGCCTACCTGACAGGCTCAACTAGTTGAGCCTATCTGACAGGCACGACTAGTTGTGCCTTCTTGGTAGGCACAACTGGTAAAGCCCACATGCTTAATTTTTCCCTATATATTCCCCCGAAAATCAGATGAAGAACATACAGAAAATTTAGCAGCAAAATAGAAGTAAGAAGAGAGTGAGAAGAAGGAAAGAAAGGAAAGCAAGAAGAAGGATAAGGTATTTTAATTTATTTATTTTAAATAGGATGTAGAATTTTTAGAAATTTTATTATTTAAAAGTTTGTTAGATTAATAATTTTGTTAGCTTCGAATAAAAAATTTTGCATTAAAATTTTATGTAACTTTTGCTATTCAAACTATTTTGAGAATTTTGAAATTTTTTTAACAGATCTAGTATTGAATATGGAGAATCAGTTTTTCGTATGCGTCTATTTTGATGGAGAAATTTTGACAACAAGCGTAGGATGTATATTTGAATGTCGCAAACAAGTAGCAATGAGATTCAATAGAAATATCTCTTTTGATGATATGAAGGAAAAAATTAGTGAAAAAATTTATAAACGTTGTGGGAGAAGGATCTCGAAACTTTTCTACAAGTTTCCAGTTTCGACGGATCCCATAAAATTCACCGAAATGGAACCTGTTGACGATGAAGACGTGGAGACAATGCTCGCTCTTTATTGTGGGACTTGGAGCAACCAAAATGCACCGATTCAGTTATTTGCTGAGTTAGCTAGTGTGGAGGAAACTGAAGATGCCACTCCATTAGGTGAAGAAGATGGAGCTCAAGAACCGTGTATGGTGGTTCCGGTATCATACGTTGGTAGTCAATCAACTATACATGGGATCGACATTTATCTTAATGCTGCACCCGAGACTGCTGTGGTTGGTGATGATGTATACCATAGTAGTGATCCTTCTGATCATGAAGTCGATAGTGAAAGTGATCCCGATGTGGATGAGGTCCCAGATGATATTGACGATGAAGGCGTGAATGAGGAAATAAATATTAATGCGTCTTCAGTCGGGAACTAGATTCGTCGTATTGTGATACATAATAATCCTGGGGTACACATGTCTTAGATAGACCCCGATGCGGCGCATGTAGCCGAGTTCCCAGAGTACCCTGAAATACAATCTGCTCATCGGATGACCGTATATTCTGATCCTGAGGAGTTGTTCGTGGGCCAGAGACTCGAAAATAAGGAAGAGTGCATATTTGCCATTAAAAGGTATAGTATGAATATATCAGTAGACTATAAAGTCGTCGTGTCTAAACCGACATTATATATTGGAGAGTGTTAGAAGTCAGCGAAAGGCTGCAATTGGCGGATACAAGCTGCATTTATCCAAAAGTCGCAGATGCGGGAGATACGAAAATTTGTTGGGCCTCACACATGCACTTCATCACGTATGACAGAAGATCATCGAAAACTTGATTCCAAAACTATCTGTACGTGCATCATGCCAATAGTTGAAAACATGCCGACCATTAAGGTTTCGGTACTGATTGCCGAAATACAGGCACGATTCCAGTATCGAGTGTCATACCGGAAGGCATGGATAGCTAAACAGATGGCAATGGAGTAATTGTACGGAGATTTCGATGCATCATATAATGAGTTGCAGGGATGGATTGCCGCTATGAGGGAATACGTACTAGGGACTGCCATTGAGTTGCAGACACGACCTTATTATGGCCCGGATGAGCAACTACAACCGAGAAAAAGAATTTTCCAACGGATGTTCTGGACGTTTGATCCATGTGTACGTGTATTTCCCCACTGCAAGCCGTTTATGCAAGTAGATGAGACATGGCTATACGGTAAATATACATAGATTTTACTTCTTACGATTGCTCAGAACGGGAACAATAACGTGCTTCCGATTGCGTTTGCCATCTTAGATAAAGAGAATATGGAGTCGTGGGAATTCTTCCTTACAAACCTGCGGAGGTATGTTGTTAGTAATGATAGTATTTGCATCATCTCCGATAGAGGGAAATGATTAATTGCTGCCATTAGGCGTTCTGGTGTGCCATGGAGATCTATTTACTGCATACGGCACATTGCGTCTAACTTTCATCGAGATTATAAGAATGCAGACTGGAAGAGACAAGTTGTGAAAATGGGTAAAGAATAACCTTATCCTTTCAATATATAACCTAATGTTTTGTGATGAGACTGTAACTTATATTTTCTTAATACATACACAGCGTACGAGCTTGAGCCACACATTTTTCGGCAAAGGATGACTCGACTTGAGAATGACATGGAAGGTCAAACGAAAACATCTTTCCGACAATGGTTGGGTACCATGGAGCTATGGCAATGGGCTCAAAGTTTTGACGAGGGCTTCCGTTACGGTCAAATGACTACAAACTTGATGGAGGGCATCAACGCTGTGTTATTAAAAAGACGACATCTTTCGATTTCATCTGTCTTTTCGGCTACATTCTACAGGTTGGCTACCTTGATGCCAAGAATGGGTCAGCAACAAGTCAACCAGATAGAGGCAGAACACGTGTTTGTCGAATATGTCAAGGATGCAATAGTTGCAAACCGTCGGATGGCGAGGTAGATGAATGTAGAAGTATATTCACGATATAATGAAACGTTTCGCGTTACAGAGACCATCGGTCGTCGACCCGGTATACCACCTGTAACGCCCCAATTTTCGGGACTTCTGTGAATGTTGGCATAGGTTTAATTATGTTAGTGGGCCTCTAGAAGGCCCAAGCTTAAGATAGAACCCGACAATTTTAGTTAATTTTTGTCCCATAAGAAAAAATGGGTGAAATTATGAAATAGAACCTATGTGAAAATGTTTGAAAATGCTATAGGCTAAATTAAAGTGGCCAAATAAATAGGAGTGCAAAATAGGAGGATTTGCATGACAAACCTCCCATTTTACATGAAGTGGCCAGCCATCATGTTGTTGTAGACAATATGAGCACTTGATATCCATAATTTATGGTACAAATTGATACAAATTGATAATGAGTTAGGTAAATATTCCATGATAATGGATTACATAAATATTCCATGATAATGGGTTAGGTAAATGTTCCATGATAATGGTTTAGGTAAACGTTCCATGATGGGAATTTCATGTCTTTTGTATTAAAGAATTAAATGGATGAAATATAAAATTTTATTAAAAGAAAAAGGGGTGAAAAGAACAAAGTTTTGTCCATCTTTGTTTATCATAGCCTAAAGTTAGAGAAGAGAAAGGAGAGGAGAAAGCTCTTGAATGTTCGGTCACTTAGGGAAGAAAATTGAAGGTAAGTTCATGGTAGTTTGCTTCTATCTTGATGTTCATGAGTTCTTCTTGATTCTACCTTAACTCTTGAAGCATATTTTGGTTTTTAGTTGTGTTGTGAGCATTTAGTCATGAATTAAAATGAAGGAAATGGTTGTTGTTTCATGTTCTTTTGATGAAAAATGGAAGATAGGTGAAGTTGAGCCAAACAAATGAGCATGCATGTGCCTTAGATGCTAAGGGGAAAAATCGGCTAACGTGTTGTGCTTTAAAATGATGAAATGGAGATTATACTTAAGTAAAATCATAGATATGTAATGATTGATTGGTGATATACATATTTAAATAACAAGCATGCAAGTTAGGTGTGAAAGAGTGATTTGGTAATAAATCTGCTTGGGACAGCAGCAGTAACGTGACTTTGGAAAATCACCATAAATTGTGGGAGATGAGTTAGAAGCTACATAAATTATGTAATTAAAGCTTAATGAGTCTAGTTTCAAATGGAATAAACGAGAGCATATTTTGAATTCTGTACAATGAGAAATTTGATTCATAATGAAGAATGGTCAGATTAGTCAAACAGTGAAACATGGGAAACTTTGAGAAAAATCTGGTATTGATTGGTCATACTAAAAATTCTGAAAATTTTACGGATAGAAGATATATGAGTCTATTTTCAGGGGAAATTAACGGCACTTGATTTGGAGTTTCGTAGCTCCAGTTATAAATAATTTAGTGACTGTTGCTCAGGAAGATAGCTTGCAGTGAAATTATGATTATGTGGTAAACATTGACAAAAATTTGTTAATGAGTTGCTTATTGATTTCTTATAAGCTTACTATGATCTATAGGTGTGGTTGGCCGAATATTGTAAGGGGTTAATACGTAGTTTGTATTTGAATAGTTAGATTAACATGTTAGTAATCCAATTGTAGGCGGTTCGTGTGTGGATCTCGTCAAGATATAAATCATAAGCAGTGTGTAACTAACACCCTCTTTCTTAGTCTGGATCGGCAAAAGTCGAAAAGTCGAAATGCCAAAACCGGTATTTTGTAGATTTGTGAGTGTCACGAATGCTCGTGAGGTAAATCGATTAATGTTTTTGGTAAGCTGCAAAATTTGAATTTGTAAAGTGCATGATTTACGTGCCCTCGATTTTTGGGCTTAATGGGCCAAAATTTGAATGATGGGCCAACAGGCCCAATTCGGTAAGAACCTTCGATGCGTGATTACGTTAGTACGTGAAAAGTAGGAATATGCATGAAAAACCCCAAAAGTAGCTAAATTACTATAATACCCCTATGTATGAAAAATTATTTATTATACCCCAGGTGCAAAATTACCAAATACCTCTAGGGTTAAATTGACCTAAATGCATGTTTGATTGTTGTTATTTATTGCATGTCATGTTGTTATTATCGATGCATGGGATTGGGATATTGACGGAGGAAGTATGAAAGTGGCTTGTCCACGTCTTGAGGATTTGCCTCAATTTACTGTTAAGCTGACGAGCAAAGTAAGGCCAGAATGGAGTGTTAAATGAGTGGGTTGAGCTATTCCCACATGGAGTGTATGGTGGTACGGGTGGAGTGTAGTGGTTGGTGGGTTGAGCAGTCCCCCAAATGGGCTTGCATATGTTTATTGATGTTGCATGTATTTTGAAATGGGCCTATGGGCCATCTTGTTATCTGAATAAGGGCTAAGACCCGTTTATTATAATCGAAAAGGGCTCGGTCGATTACCATTTATTACTGAATGGGCTTAGGCCCAATAGGCTTGAGTGACTTGGGCATTGAATGGGTTTTCCTTACACATGAGTTTCCCCAAACTCACCCTTTTATTTTCATCCACGCAGAAATCCCCAACCATAGTGGGCTTGGAGCGTGAGGGAATTGGAGTGGCCACCCGCTCGAAAGTTTGGCTTTCTTACGGTGAACTGGACATCCTATTATTTACGTTGAGGTTTGGGTTTTAAATGTAATAAGGCCGCTTAATTATTTTTGATGGTTTTAATATGTGTTACTAAGATAGGTATTACTTATTTTAACTGTTGAAATTGGATAGCTTTAGGCGCATTTTCAAAAACAACAATTGATTTCAAAATAATACGACAACAAGCAAAGCTTCCACAATGAAAGTATTTTCCAAAATTAATCACTTTTCCTAAAATGACTTAATCAAAATCGGTTTCCTAGAAATATCCATGACGTTAAGGTGTGGCAATGGCGGTATGCATGTCTAAGATTGGATCCGAAGGAGCTTGGTATAAGCGATCCGATGGACTCACCACCTCTTTTCCGGTTTCCTACCGGTGCAGACTTCCATTCACTTTAACCTATAATGAAATTATCTTTTAAAACACTAAGTAAGTTTTTTCGGATCAACAATATAAAATGTTTTGAACGCTTGATGTGGCATGTCGATCCGGTCATAACGTCTGGGCGGGTTTGGGGTGCTACTCCACCTAGGTCTCGGAGTTGATCTCCGAAATAGGCGATCACGATTGTAGCGAGTTCGGACACTTCATTATCCTTGTGCACATGTTGTAGCAGCTTGTGCTAAAGTCTCACTCAATGTGGATCAATTTATCGATGAAGTGTATACCCTCGAACGCACGTTGCGTGTATGGGAGAATGAGTTTCCCGTACTTCCTGACCTATCTACTTGGGAGGTTCCTCCGATGACATTCGAGCTTGTCCCAGACAAAAGGTTGCGTAGGAACCCAAAAGGTCGTCCGCAATCATCTAGAATCCGTAACGAAATGGACATTAGAGAGAAATCCGATGGAAAGTTGTGTGGAGTTTGTAGATTACCAGGTCCTAATCGGAATAAATGCCCACTCCGAAACTACCATATTGGACAATCGTCACGATCAGATAGAAATTAAGATTTTGTTAATTACATGTTGGAAGAAAAAGTCCCACCAAGTAGTATTAAATGGATTTTTTAAGCATTTTAAAATTGATTGTTTTTAATACTCCTCTTTTTTTGCAATTATGCACTTCAACCCAAGCAAATCCAAAATTCGCCTTCGAAGCACATGTTTATATACAATTTACATACTTACTCCGGGTGAAGCATGACTATTTGTGTTCATGCATGCTTAACTCGGATTTATTATGTATTTCATTTACTATTATAATAACGTTCTTCAATCGGGGAAATGATAATTAGCCTTTGTAATTAATGATAAAAAACTCATTACATAAATAGTCATTACATAATTTGCCAAAAAATTTATTACATAAAAAAGGAAGTTATTTATATTACAAAACCCCCTAAAATTGATGGTTTGATGGTGTGGTTCTAGGGGTATATTTTTGTGGAGCCCGACGTTCACGTTGCGGATGACTACGACGATCAACGTTCTCTTCATCTGTATGTGAGGGTGTGTGAAACATAGACGAAAAATCATATGTCTCAAATGCCATCGATGAACTTGAGCAGAGAGGAGTAGAATATGGAGGTGGATATGGGCCGGGAGGAGTAAAGTACGGCGGTGGATACGGCTCTGGAGGAGTTGAGTACATAAGTGGATACGGGCTGAAAGGAGTAGAGTACTGAGATAAATATGAGCCGGGATGACTGGAGTACTGAGGTGGTAGTGGGCTGAAGATATCAAACTCTGAATGATATCCGTGGCACGAGGAGCACGAGAAATAGTCATCGCCCCTAAATCTGGATGATAAGAACTACCTCGAGTGTAGTTCCGGCTCGCTCTCTTTGTGGCTCGGCTCGGTGCATGATTCGGATCTGGAAGATGTTGCCCAATTAGTGTGTCGTATGTGGGGGACTACCATCGACCGCCCACCAAACAAAAATGGTTTCCTGTCTCACAGTACCACTTGTAGGTAGTCTTATGAACGGGTGAAGATCCAAGCCACGATCCATCTGAGGTACCCTCTCAAACCGGTTGTTCCACATCGTAACATATTCTTCGTGCTCATCTCCCCAATCAAGGCCATGCCTCCCCCTCCTGGTCATCCCATGGATATCCTTCAATCGTACTGGTGGACTCAGGATATATTGAATGCAACCGAACTACCGAAGTACTCGATCGCCATGATACCACTCCACTATCTAAAAATTAATAACGGGTGCGCTAATGCACCATAAGTTTGAGTGGACACGGGCAGACGAGGGAATAACTGCCATAATTTCTAGAACAGAATACGACATCCAAATGAACTGCACAGTTAATCACATTTTTTGTATTAACATAGGTCGAGTGAAATAAAATAATAAAATAAAATTGATATTGAAAAACTTACCCCTCTCCGAATGATTCTCGATCATCGGTGTATATCGAACCGTGTATGATCTTCCGATACCCGGATTTGTGCTCCATCTAAGAAAAAATTGTTAGAACTACATAATCCGAAAAAAAAAAGTCAACTAATTGTTACAATGCATAAAAATTCATCACCTATTAACGAGTGAAAATATATATGATTGGTGACTAATTGATGCCAAGAATGGCATCCGGTAAAGTGCCCACGACTGCAGCAGTATGAGGCATCCGCCTATGTCCACCGCAGAAGGATCTGTCGTCTGACAAAGTTCTCAATACAACATGGCTAACACTGCGGACCCCCAACTGTATGAACGGGTGTTATGCAAATTAGATAATAGGGGTAAGTACATCAAGTGAACAGTACTACCGTTTGATTCCGTCATAAGTACACCCCCTATAAGGTGCATAATGTAAGCTCGAACGGCCTGCATCACCTTCCGTTCATTGGCAGTACTCGGTAAATACTCAATATTGGCCTTTAGCCATGACAACCTCAAACTGGCAAATTTCCCCTCACTTGGCGAGCGTCCAAGTAATTCATAGCAAAGGGTTGCCGGCCTGGAGATCGAGCTTACGCCTGTGACCGCATTCCCATCGATGGGGAGCCCGAGCTGTACTGCAACATCTTCTAGAGTGATGGTGCACTCCCCGCACGGCAAATGAAATGTGTGGGTTTCCGGACGCCATCGCTGGACTAAAGCGGAAATCAAGTCATATCGCAGATCAAAAGTCCGGATCAATGCTGCTGATCCGAACTCGGCTAACTCCAAGAACGGTATTAAGCGTTCATCTGGCTGAAACCCTATACTATTAACACGGCCTCTCAATACGCGGTACAACTCCTGACATTATTATATTAGCGAAATAATTAATACAATATAATTTAATTCAACAAATAACATGACTATGAAATAAAAATTTTATTACCATCTCCTTAATGGTACTTGATATGTGATTTGTATTATCAATCAAAAAACCCATTTGCTACAAATCTGCAATTAAAAAAATTAAATTCAGTTTTTCTTATTTCAAAAGATACAATAAATTTTTCAAATTTTAGAAATAAACACATAAATATCTCATAATTTCTCATTTTTACCTACAATTTTTTTATGTTAGATAACAATAATAATATAATTAAAAACAAATAAACTATCTAAATATAAAAAACATACAATTAAAAAAAAGAACTAGAAACATACCTAATTAGAAGAACTTCCAAATAACCTATAAAATTATGTAACAACAAATTTAATCAACATTTTAATAAATCAATAAAATTATCAAATAAATATATAATAATATAAAATTACATTATATAAAAATTACATTAAAAATCACAAAACACTAAACTATAAACACTAACAATTTATAATCATATACTAACACAAAATAACTATAAAATTATTGTTTTAAATACATTACTAAAAAAATCACAATACATTAATACACACTAAACCACTAAACACTAACAATATATAACCTAATCTTAAATTACTAATAAAATAGCTATAAAAATATTTTTTAAAATATATTACTAAAAAAATCACAATACACTAATGCACTTGAACCACTAAACACTAATAATTTATATAACCTAATCTTAAATTACTAATAAAATAGCTATAAAAATATTTTTTAAAATATATTATTAAAAAATTACAATACGCTAATACTAAACCACTAAACACTAACAATTTATATAACCTAATCTTAAATTACTAATAAAATAGCTATAAAATTATTTTTAAAAAATTTATTACTAAAAATCACAATACACTAATACACTAAACTATTAAACACTAACAATTTATATAACCAAATCAACTATAATTTTTTTAAAAATATATTATTACTAAAAAATCACAATACACTAATACACTAAACACTAACAATTTGTAACCTAATCCCATAAATTATTAACAAAACAAATAACTATAACAAAATACAAAAAAACTAATAATTTATAACCTAATCATAAACTACTAACAAAATAATTATACAATTTTTTTAAAAAATTTACATACTAAAAACTCACAAAACACCATAATTTTATAATAAATTACTAAAATAATACATTACCTTCTTTTTTCTTCTTCTTCCTTCTTCTTCTTCTTCTCCTTCTCCTTTCTCTCCTTTCTTTCTCACCCGTAGATGCTTCAATATGGGGAGGACCATGCTTATAAGGTCCCCCCATAAAAATTTTTTTTCCCATGAGTGATAAGACTCATGCATGAGAAAAAATGGGCAATATGCAGGGGGAAAGCAGCAGCAGCAGGGGGTGTTGTGCCTACCTGTCAAGCACGACTAGTCGTGCCTACCTGACAGGCTCGACCCGTTTCGGGTATTTTTACCCATATAAAACCCGTATTTTTACATATATATTAATAGAAATATTAAAAAAATAATATAATAATAATTTTTAAACAAAAAAAATTTAATATTAAAAAAATTAGTTGTGCTTGTCAGATAGGCACGACCTAAAAAAACATATCATTTTCGTAATTAATCTTGCTGACAACCTAATTTGGTGTATAAATTTTTTTTATAATATTGAGGTAAAAAAACCATATACATTCCTTACACATTTTCAAATCAGAATTTAAAATTCCTTAACATTTTCAATTCTAGCCGTGCCTTGCCAAAACGTTATATAACACTAAGAGGCAGAAAATATAAAAATTTTCAAATTGGTTCTGATAGAAATCTCTCACCTAACTGTTTTTGAAGGGTGAAATTACGTGTGAAGTCTCTCTAGGGACTGAATTAAATTAATCTTTCTATATCAACTTAATTTCGGTACTATTAAAAAGGAAAATCAAATAAAGAGTCAACATTTATTATTTTAAAATTAAAATTATTTTTCACTCACAATTCAAAACAAAATATTTCATCTACAAAATCATTAGAAAAACTTCAAAATATAACTCTATTAAGCAGAAAATAATATTTTTTAAACCATAAATATTAACTCAACTGAAATTTAATTTTATTTGATTTTTTAATGATACAAAGATAAAAATTAATCCAGAATTAATTTAATCTAGTGAAATATAAACGTAGGGTGGGGTTTTTTTACTAAACTAGGACAAAAAAAATAAAAAAAATTCAAAATAATACAAATGAAAAACTATGTACCAAAATGGTACATTTGGGGTGGCGCCGCCTATGGCAGAGGCATGACCACCCCATGTCCAATTAAAAATTACTGTTGCTATCTGTTAAATTGCGGCACAGGACTGAAATGTAATAATATAATATATTCAGGGACCTGTTATGGAATTATTCCATTTAGAATGATAGCTGAAAAAAAGAGATAAAGGTGCCGTCTACCAGTGTGGCGGCACCAAACTTAAAATATGGCTAATTTCATTGTTAGCCCTCATTATTTATTATTTTCTTTTTATTTCTCTTCAACTCAATATATTATTTTTAAACAAGTCCTTAACCTATTTTTGTAGTTAAATAACCCCTTAACTTATGGTTTTTACTCATAAAAGCCCTTCATTTTAATATTAAAGTAAATATATTTTACTCAAAGTAAAGCTATTTAAAAAAATATAAACTAATTCACATTTTATGTTGATGTGAATAGTTTATTAAATAAAAATAAAATTTTAAAATTTCTTGAGAGTGCTTATATACATGATATTCTTAACTATTCTTTCGAAAATTTTGATTACTTTTTAGATTTTATGTTGATGTTAAAGTGTATATAATTTTATTGTATCAACAAAAATTAAGATAAAAACTTGAAATTTAAAATATATTTACTTTAATATTAAAATGAAGGGTTTTATGAGTAAAAACTATAATTTAAGGGGTTATTTAACTACAAAAATAGGTTAAGGGCTTGTTTAAAAATAATATAGTCAGTTGAAGGGGAATAAAAAGAAAATAATAAATAATGAGGGCTAACAAAACAATTAGTCATATTTTAAGTTTGGTGCCGCCACCAGGTGGCACCCTTACCCTCTTTTTTTTTTCAGTTGCATTTTAAATGGATCAATTGCATAATAAATCCATGAATACATTATATTAGTACATTTCAATTTTGTGCCGCAATTTAACAGACAACAACAGTAATTTTTTATTGGACATGGGGTGGTTTTGCCTCTGCCATAGGCGGTATCACCCCAAAAGTACCATTTTGGTACATAATTTTTCATTTGTATTATTTTGAAATTTTTTTTTGGTCTTAGTTTAGTGGGATTTTTACTAAAATAATATGAAAAAAAAAACCAAAATGGGATGTCTTTAACATTATATACGAAAATGGGTCATTGCAAGTGATGGAGGGTGGTGCATAGGCGGCACCACCCTCAAATCCAAATATAAATAACAGTTTTGCAGGTAAAAAAAAAAAAAGAATAGGATGAAAAAAATAATAATAAAATAGGGGTGAAGGGTACCTCACAGGCGGCACCAGTGGAGGGTACCCCACAGGCGGCACCAGTGGTGCCTTTCTCACAGCCTTGACCCCCTCTAGTATATATTCATCCTCCCCCTCCATTCGACTACCAGATTGGAAAAAAAAAATTTACAGAAGAAGAAGATAGAAAGAAAGAAATGAGAAGAAGAAAAAAAAGAAAAGGTAATTTATTTGTTGTTATTTTTTAAATAAAATAGATTATGATAAGAAAAAATTTATTTTATTAGTATTATATAGTTTGTTTAGTGTTACTTTTATGTTGTGTTTTAAAATTTATTTTGTTTATTGTGAAATGTTAATAAGTTTTGTGTTTAGCATTAATTATGTGTTTATTATGAATTTTATGTTTTAAATTTTTTAAATATATTTGAAAGTTTGGCATATGGCTCGAATGGCATCGATGAACTTGAGCCGGGAGGAGTGCCATCTTTGCGTGGATACATCCCAAGAGGAGTGGAGTCTGCGGTGGATATGGGCCGAGGCTAGTCTTTGTCTTGAGGGATCTGGTAGAGAGAAGTCTTTGTCTTTGCGATGGAGACGACCAAAGATATCAAACCCGTAATGGTATCCACCCCCTGACGAGCACGGGAAATAGTCGTTGTCTAGAAAATCCGAATGATAAGAAGTATCAGCCGAATGTGAATGCGAATGCGATTGCTCAGACTCGGCCTCAGGCTGTGCCTCGGGCTCCACCTCTCTCTCGAGCTCGAGATTTGGCTGTGGATCGGGCTCTATATCGACCATCAGCTCAGTATGCCCAGTCATTTGCTGCGTCGCAAGGGGGACTACAATCATTGGGCACCAAGTAAATATGGCTTTCCCATACTAAAGTACCATTGCTAAACACAAAACTTATTAACATTTCACAATAAACAAAATAAATTTTAAAACAAAACATAAAAGTAACACTAAACAAACTATATAATACTAACAAAATAAATTTTTCTTATCATAATCTATTTTATTTAAAAATAACAACAAATAAATTACCTTTTCTTTTTTTTCTTCTTCTCCTTTCTTTCTTTCTATCTTCTTCTTCTGTAAATTTTTTTTCCAATCTGGTAGTTGAATGGAGGGGGAGGGTGAATATATACTAGAGGGGGTCAAGGCTGTGAGAAAGGCACCACCGGTGCCGCCTGTGGGGTACCCTTCACCCCTATTTTATTTTTTTTTTTTTCATCCTATTCTTTTTTTTTTACCTACAAAACTCTTAGTTATATTTGGATTTGAGGGTGGTGCACTCCATCACTTGCAATGACCCATTTTCGTGTATAATATTAAAGACATCTCATTTTAGTTTTTTTTTTTTTCATATTATTTTAGTAAAAATCCCTAGTTTAGTAAAAAACCCACTTAGAGTGTTTGGGGTTGAGACAAAATCCATAACTTGGTTTTCCCCCCCAAAATGCTGTCCTTTTTTACCATTGTCTGTCTGATCGTTAAACGTAATGCTACGATGATGACGTTGCTGACTGCCAAAACTAAGGCCTTCTATCCAAACCCGAAACCGAGATACAGAACATTAGATTTTTAGTAGCAGTATAGTTAGTTCATTTACTATGTAATATTAGGACACAAGTTAAGAGCACCGTAGCAAACAACGAACATGAAATAAGCAGTAAGTGAAGGGAATTTATAAAAATCCTCAGACTTTAAATTTAATAAATAATATTTGGAATTTGAAAGAAAAAAACAAAGGAGAAGAAAAGTTGGAAAAGGCATGAGTAGGATGTCGCTTTTAGGCTGGAATCTGTGGCCACCAACCTTGCCTTTCTACAGTCATCCTTATGCAATACAAAGCACATTGCTAAAAGGTTAAGAAACCTCTTACTTTGATCTTCTTTTTTTCTTTTATCCTCTCAAGTCTTGGTGCCATAAAAAATTTGGGTTTTAAAGATCTGATATTTCATTCTATTGAAGGGTCTATTTTATTTTATTTTTCTTGTGAATGGGTTCATCTAATCGACTGTTCAACAGACAGAGAACTGTTCATGAGATCCTTGGTGGAGGTTTAGGTAAAGTATCTGACTTTTTTAGTACTGGGTTTTCATTTGAATTCATTTTGATCAAATTTTGAACTTGATTGAACCCCCCCCGAAATAGAATTTCCATTGGTTTTAGAATGGATCTTCTTTGATCCCTATTTGCTTGAGGATTTAGCAATCGTTGATCTACTGTATTAGTCAGTTGGTTAAGAGTTCGAGGTAGATGATGATTTGTGTATTGGTTTGAACAGTTGCAGATGTGATGTTGTGGAGGCGAGGGAACTTGACAATGGGGATCCTGTTAGTGACACTAGCTGCTTGGGTGGTGTTTGAGAAATCCGGTTACACTCTGCTATCACTTGTCTCTAATGTCCTCCTCCTCCTTATTGGCATTCTATTTCTTTGGGCCAAATCTGCTGCAATTCTTAACAGGTAATCAATGCAGATGTGCTACATTAACTCAGAATTTTTAACATATTATCAGTTTCTGCTCGGAATGTTGGTAAAAGTATTATGAAGATTCATGCACCAGGAATCAGATTGTATTTTGCACTCTACTAAAAAAAATGAGCAAATTAGTCCTGGAGCATTAGATTAAAAAACAAATTCGCCTTTCTGTTAAAAATTCCAACCATTTGTAGTGTTAAAAACTATCATGGCTCACGGAATAACCAGTGACATGTAGCATGCCATGTGTACCTCATACTGACATGCAAAATTGAATGAAATTTTTAACAGAAAGATTAGTTTGCTCTTTGATCTAAAATACATAGACTAATTTGCTCATTTTTTTTAGTAGAGGGGGTAAAATACAATCCAACTCTTAGTACAAGGGGCTCCATGTTACTTTCACCTTGGAATGTCTAATATTAGACATATATAGTTGTTTGCATATTGCATCACATTAAGGCTTTATGAGCCGATAAAGATGCATAATGTTGATATGTAACCACTAGCATCACAATAAGATGACATATGAATTTCCCCTGTTTGTGACTATTAGGAACTAGCAAACTGAATTCTACTTTAATTTCTTGTCTTAAAATAGACCTGCACCACCTCTTCCAGAATTGTATCTATCAGAAGAAACGGTAAATGAAATGGGAGCTTTCATTCGAGCCCAGGTAAATGATATTCTCTCAGCTTCTAAAGATATAGCGTTAGGTAAAGATGCAAGGCTGTTCTTCAAAGTTGCTGGATACTTGTTGCTGATTTCACTTGTTGGTGGCCTTACTGATTTCCTTACTTTGGGTTACACCAGTAAGTCCTAATTCCAACTTCTTATTACCATCATTTATGGGATTGACCTTTCTCAGACTATTTTCGAGTAATACAACTGTTCGTTTATTCCTTTGTGGCAGGCCTTGTTGTTGTTCTCACAGTTCCTGCACTTTACGAGAGATACGAAGACTATATCGATTCGTATACTATACTCGGATACAGGAAAATGCAGCAGTTGTATGTGAAATTTGATTCTAAGTTTGTGAACAGATTCCGGAAATGGATTTTGGAGAAGCAGAAGTTAAGTTGATTTATCTTTTGTTTCTTCTTCTGGTTTCTTTTCTTTTTTCGGTTTTCGGATTTGAGTGTGACAAACACAGGCACAAAGTTTGGTGTTTTGAGCAGTGGAGATGTGGAAAAAAAATGGAATTTCCTTGTCTTAAGCTGATGCTTTCCCTATCTGTATTATTGTTTCCCGGCATGTGAGTTAGGCTATTGAGGAGAGAGATGTTATTGAAGCCACAGCTCAATGAAAATCATCTTTATTGAAATGAATAGTTGAGCAACATTTGTACAAGGTTTTTATGTTAGTAAAATGTAATTCCAAAACAAACTCAGAAGTTTAACTTGGTTAGTACATCACTGGTTCATTTATGCAGGAAGAACTTTACCCCCGATGTAACTATCTCCTAACAAAAAAACAACTAAAACCCTTGAACTTCAAAACTTCATGTTAATGTTGAAGCTATGAGCAAAAGATTGTTCTTTTCTCGTTAACCATGGACTAATTAATGTATAGTAGGCAAGCTAGCTCCTCCTGATATTCAAATGGCACTCAAAACTTGAGGAGTAATCTGATCTGAAACAAATAAATGGTGGTAGAGAAACGTAACTTTTATCATCACTTAAAAACTATATAGAATGTTTCCATTGAAGAACTTGGGCCAAATTTTGAATTTGCAAACTAATCGAAATCCTATAAAAGAGAGCACGATGCTCTTAATAAATTAAGAAATGGAAAGAACATTACAAAACTTAATCAAACACTAAAAATGGAGAAAATATCACACATTGACCACAAAAGGGAGGAGCAATCTCTACCCCTGGCTACCTGCCTTGCCATTCAGGTTCTTGCTGCCCTTGTCCTTCAAGACTCATATCACCAGAGTTGAACTTGCCAGGTTTAAGTTATGACATATCATGTGAGAGCGGTGGAGTTGGTGGACGAACGTGCATGGAGTGACTTAAAAGTGGACACCAGGTTGCCCTCCATTCCAAGGCGGATAAGCTGTTGGGTAATTCACACCCCCAACTGGACCTGGTGGGAAACTCAACAATGACCCCTGCTCGGAACCGACATCTGACGCTGAACTTTGCCTAGCCATTTCATAAGGAGCACCATAAAATGGTTGAGATCCATCAGTTGGAAAAGGAGGAACACCATATGGAGTTAACATTCGGTTTGAATTCATTGGCATAGCAAAATTAGGTGGTTGCATGGAATGTATAGGTGGGTATTCAGAATACTGATTCTCAGATAAAAGTCCCTGCAGCTTGTCTGAAAACTGACTAGAATCTGGTTGCGGGGTGCGCTGCAGGTCAAAGCCTTGTTGGAAGTGGTTATCATCTAATTGGGGCTCCAATGGATAATTCGGAACTTGACCAAATACTAGTGGTCCCTTTGGCTGCATTATAGGCCTTGAAGGCAGTTGTTCTCTGGGCTGCTGCCAACGACCTTTGTCTTCAGTATCATGGAGCAGGGGGTTTGAACCAGGAGAAATGACAGGCCTTGGAAGACCTCGAACAGCAGCATCAGAACCTGTAGGTTGTTTAGCACTATGAACCTCCGAGTCTTTACCATCTTCCTTCTCTGCATTAGGCTGTATAAGGGCAGCATGGCTCTCATGGATATGAGATTCAAATTCAGTCTTCTTCAAGAAAGATTTAAGACAGTGAGGAGCTGCACAGATGAAGATCCCCTCCATTATCTTGATTGTCTGAATCTTCTGTATACGTTCATCACAACTGTGCAGAAACAAAGAAACAATAATTTTGTCAGTGTCAAGTTACTTGAGTTTGAACTGAATGAAGACACTATTCACCATTCAGCCAAAATCCTTATGATTCTATAAACACCAGAATTCAACCACAAGAACAAACACAAGCGGGTCATGGGAAATAAGGGAAAAGACATGAGAATTGCCAATCCTAATACTTTTTATTAGACAAAACTGCATAAATTATTTGATCTTGGTAGTTAATACTCGTGAACCATTCAAAAGTCCACACGGATAAACTAGCTACTAAAATCTACGTTCTTTAGACACCATTTTGCTATAAGGAATTAAGATTTGATCACTTACAGATAGCAAATCGAATCACTCCTTGCACAATCGAGGCAGAAGGCATGCTCACAAGGACTCTGCAACCAGAAGAAAACATATACATTTTCAGATACAGAAAACAAAGTCCAATACACAAAGGAATTCCTAACTATAAATGTTGAACAAATGGAACCCTTAGCCATCCATCAAAACCTCGTTACTAAATTTTTTCAACATTTCAACTTTAGAGCGAACCTAACATTGAATACCTAGCGACGAACCATTATTTTACAACGAAAAAATTCAATTTAAGAGTGAATTCCACTTTGAATTTTTCTTCAACTTACAAATAGTATCTTAAATTCAAATATCAGGCATAGCATAACTTATCTATTCTGTTCAATACTTACTCAACATGTTCACTAATCAATTGTAATTTAAAGCTAAATGAAATTAAGAATGGTAATAAGAAAATAGTACCAAGCGGCCGTAGATGGCTATAGGAAAATCGCAGCCAACGCAGAAGTGAACTCGCTCGCCAAGCTGGCGGCGTGACTTACGACCGACGGTCTTGGAGAGCGAGAACGAGATAGCGGCGCCAATGCTCTTGGCAACGGGAAGGTCAGCGATAACAAGGTGATCGGGGCAAGCCACCGTCACCGTTTCCACAGGCAATGGCTTCACGGGACCGGCGGCGTCCGAGGACGGGGTCTTGCTTAGTCGGATTTGAAGCATCTTTGTTCCTTCTGCTCTTCCACCAAATTAAAATCGAATCAAATTTCGACGCTCTTATATCAATCGAGTTCCGTATAATCGCGTGTCTCTGCCAGTATAATTCGTAGAACGGCTCTGTTTTCTTCATTGGGGTCTTATACTTTAATACATTGGGCCGTTTGTAATTTGGACTTGCAGTCGGTATGAACACGTCTTTCCCTGTATCTGAATGAGATTATATTTATTTATTTTTTAAAATGAGTTTATATATAGGATAATGTTATGAATATCTTATTAAATGGATGCCCATCATTATTAATATAAAGTTTTAATGCACTTTAAATGAGACTTCTCAATATAACTCTTCAAAAGGTAAAGATAACTTAGGTTAATAATGTAGTATGAAAGATTATTAGCCACATGTGGCATATGCCCAAATATTTTGTTTTTGTTAATATTTTTTTAAGGAAGAATGCGAGAATGTAGTATATTTTGAAAGGATAAAAAAGAGAGAATTGAGTTATTAATTTATATTTATTTTATAATGTTTGTGATCTTCTTTTGTCATTATCCTCATTAAAAGGTTGAAAACAAAATATTTGACTATAAAATATCTATTTATGAGCAATAGAATATAATAATTCTATCTAAAGTTTATTATGGTTAGATGCACCTAGAGTTGCAAATTTTTTTTAAAAACTGTGACTATAACTCTAAAGTATTCAGAATAAGTTTTCAATTAAAATTATATGGTAAAAAATTATAGATGAGAACTTGTAAGAGAGGAAACTTATGTATAAAAAGTTATTGGTTATGTACCTATTGTACACCTGGAAAATAAGATTCATTCTCAAAGTTTGCTATTAATATATTTTTGGGCATTTGAAGATTTTGGCATATTTCCTGAAGCGAATACTGCATATAATTGTTTAGAAATTATATTTATTTTGTTGACTTAGTGACATTATAATATTCACATTGATTTAGACATTTCTAGTAGTAAATGTCACAATAGTACTTATATGTGGATACAAATTAAAATGAATGATAATAAAATTATCAATTTGTTATAGTTTAGTACAATTGAAACACATGCTAAAGTAAACCAGAAGTTTACTAATACAAATTAAGTGTTAGATATATTTATAAACTTAATGAGAATAACCAAGTGTTATATACCATCTAATATTTTAATTTGAATCAAAGTCCCAGTAGGACAACCAGTTAGAATAAATAATAGATTGATCGGTTCCAAATATGAAAATTCTTCTAAATGGTTATATAGTTGAGGCGGGTGCTCCAGAAGAGACCCAAGACATAACTAATAAATAAAACTCCAGAAGAGATTCAGGTAACTGAAACTGAATTTTAAAATAATGAAAATAAGAGATCTCAATAAGTTATGTCAACTCAATAAAATGTGGAACTGAATAATAAAAGTGGTCAACAATGATTTTGCATGCAATATTATTATTGAAATAATGAAATAAAAGGAAGATCTTGAATAAATCTATTGGGAAATATAGATATTGAATAAATTGATCAAAATAGAAAGACATAACTCAAGTACAGTTAAGTTCGTGGAGTTTTTGACTAGTAGTCCAAATATCTAAAGGTATAAAGCCAGTGAGGGTGCAATTGAAGTAGTTTTGCAAAAGCAGAATAAAAATATGAAATTTTTCACTAAATCCTGGCAATGATTATGAAAAGATATAATATTTTTTTTGTGGTGGATGGAATAACCTTTAGATATATTATTGAATTGACAATTCATAAAAGATTTAACTTACGTCTAATGATTATTGTTACAACCTTTTATGAATCAGTATGTGGTAAAGTTTATATTAAAATCCTTAAAGGATTTAGGATGCTAGAAGCATATTAAAATTCTCGAGAAATTACTCATTTATATGAATTGAAATGATTTGAACATATTTGCAAATTTGACTTAGTGAATAGTAGTTGAAGGAAGATTATAAAATGATCCAAAATACATATTTGTGTTTTTATAAAAGAATTATGATTAATGTGACACCCCTATCCCATATTCGTTGTCAGAACAGGGTTATGGAGCATTACTGAACTTTACGGATTAATTATGAACACTTTATAATCTTTAATATATATATCATAACTCATTCTTATAACACTCATATGGTCCCTTATATGGGCCCTCGAAGCCCAAAATAGACATCAGAAGTAAATCGAGACTTGACCGGAGACTTCAAGAATTTTTCATAAAATGTCAAAAATTTCTTAGAAATAGGGACACACGCCCGTGTGGCTAGACCGTGTGGCTCACACAGCCAGGAGACACGCCCGTGTCTTAGGCTGTGTGGGCATTCAATGTGAGACACACGGTCGTGTCCTAGTCCGTGTCCTCACCCGTGTAACTCTCTGACTTATGCCACACGACCAACCACACGCCCGTGTACTAAGCTATGTGTAAAGTACAGCGGTCACACAGGCAAGCCACACGCCCGTGTGCAAAAACCTGGGCATTCTATTTTGAAATTTCAAAGTGCAAGGGCCACACGACCAGACCATATGCCCATGTGCCAGGCTGTGTCACACACGGCTAAGACACATGTTAGTGTCTCTGCCTGTGTGGATGAAAATAGGTCATTTCAAGGCCATTTTTCTCACCCTTTTCATCTTCAACCTGCACACAACATTGAAATACACTAATATATCACAACCAAGAAACTTAATACAAGCCAAAACTCATATTATAAACATAATATATCATCACAAAACTCATTTGCATAAACTTACCAAAACAACTTCATTAATTGATTTACTAAAATCTACTACTAACTACATGCATACAAATATATATATATATATATATATATGTATCATCCACAACCATATTTCAAGTTTAACTCTTTTCTAATTAAACCCTATACATGCCATATAAACCACAATATTTATAACAACGTCTACCGGAGCAATCTGGATAGTGTGTCTCGATGTGTTGATTCGATCCTCTGAACTTCTTGAAAATCTACAAAGAATATTCAATAACACAAGTAAGCTTGATGAAGCTTAGTAAGTTCATTGGCTTTAAAAAATAAATCTTGCTGAACATACTAAATATTTCATTTAGTTTAAGCATTTCACAAGCATTTCCTGCCAATCACAACTTCGATTGATGAATTCACATAATTGAGCTCAATATCAATAATTATTTAATTTCTTCCACATTAATCTATGTAACACTTACCAATCTCTATCCAATTAGAGAACATCTTACGGATTTGAGTACATCATTTTCTTGATGCCATAGTCCAACTATGGTCTTACACAATTGCCATGGTCCTACCGTGGTCTTACACTTGTAATGCCATAACCCAGTTATGGTCTTATCATCAGGATGCCATAGCCTAGCTATGGTCTTACACACATAGATATACTGCCATGGTCCAACCATGGTCTTATGTTCATGGTGCCATAACCCAGTTATGGTCTTTTCACTAAAATGCCATAGCCCAGCTATGGTCTTACATTTAAACATTGCCATGGTCCAATCATGGTTTTATCTGTTAATTCATCTTGTGTCACGGAACGATTGTACTCAATCCTGCGTTCCACTTAATTTGAACTTTCAATTCGATTTCCATATTTTTACAATAATCATAATTCAATAACAAAAATATGAAATAATATATTATATCATTCCTAAATTAACAATGAATCATGAAAGTTCAACCATATGAACTTACCTGGGCTAATTTATAGAATTTGTTGTAATTTAGGGACTATTTAGCTAATTTCCCTTTTTCACGATTTTCTTCGAGCTTTTGATATAAAGCAAGAATTGAAAAACTAGCTTAAACCCTCTTCAATGTTTGTTTTTAGAGCTGAAAATGATGATGATTTCTCTAAAATTCTTTAATTTCTCATTTATTTCATTAAATTTGACAAAATTTTCAATTTTGCCGTTAGTTCACACCATTTTATCATCTTTTTAAGACACATGCCGCCCCAGCCACTTACTTTTGGCATATTTCTGCCTTAAGTCTCTCCTTATTTATTGGTTAAACTATTTAATCACTATTCTTTTAATTAGCAAATTTTGCACCTTTTTCAATTTATTCCTTTTTAATTAATTAACTAACAAAACGTTAAATTTTCTAATTAAACTTTAACACTAACCAATGACACTCCGTATATATTTATAAAAATATTTACGGCTCGGTTTATAAATTCGAGGTCTCGATTCATCATTTTTTATACTAATTAATCTAATGATTCCTTTTAAAATACAAATCACTAATTATAAAGTCTTCCTAAAATCACATTTAACTCCTAAATAATAAATAATAAAAAATTTTAACTCACTCGTCGGATTTATTGATCTCGAATCACTATTTCTGACACCAGTGAAAATTAGGCTATTACAATTAAAGTTTGTTATGATTATTGTTAAATGTTGAAGAGATCAAAATATATTTCCCCAAATTTCCCTCACTTATGAATTTTAAAATAATGGTAATATAAATGCTTAGCAAATACATTCAAATAGTCATTTGAAAAACTAATATTCAAGATTGAATACATAGAATATGAGAAAACATGTGATGTTTTCATGAGGGGGAATAAATACGCGTTGCACTCTTTTTCCTTTAATCGAGCTTTTGTCCCATTGGGTTTTTCTGGTAAGTTTTTTAATGAGGCACCATATTATGCATATAATAGATTATGTATTCTTTTTCCTTTATTAGGATTTTATCCCACAAGGCTTTTTCTAATAAGGTTTTAACGAGGCACATTATCTACAAATGGACATCCAATGGGAAGTATTATGAATATCTTATTAAGTGGATGTCCATCATGATCAAGATAAATTTTTGATGTACTTTAAATTCTAATAGTTATTAGAATTAGATCTCTACTTCTTTTATACTTATTATGCCTATAAATAGAGACTATAATGAAGTATTGTAATCATCCCTTTGATTAATAAAGTACATTCTATATTGCTTTCATATTTCCTTTGTTCTTTATTCTCCCTATTTCCTTTTATTTTATAACAGATAATTAATTTTTAACCAATTAATCCAAGACAACATTACAACATAAAAGTTAATAGGGAGTAACAAACTAGAGTGAAAACATAATTCACTAAACAAAGTACAAATAGGAGAAGGTAGCAGATAAAAGAAATTAAAAACGAAAATGACATTCAGAACCATTACCATCATTCTAATAGTTGCATGCCATGGTCGTCATAAAAGCCTAGTGAATAAGAGATATACGTAGTAAAGACCACTCAACTAGTAATACCAGAGAATTACCAGAGATATACCATCATAATAATCGTTAAAAATAGCATTCTAGCTTCCCTATTATCAGACTGCATCGATAATAAGCTCTATTAACAACGACAATGAATGTCCTCAAAAGGCTCTTTCAACATTAGTGATACACAAAAGTAGACTCAAAACTGAATTGATAGAGTTAGATCAACCCAACCTCCTTAGAAACTTCTAGGAAACAAAACTTAAAAAAACGACTAAGAAAAATACTAAAAACTACAATTACTAACAGTACCACTGCTTCCTAAAAAAATAGAGAGGATTAGTGTCACTATCACCGCTTTTGGAGAAAGCAGAACAAACTTTATTTATACATATATTTTTGCTCGGTAACATTTAGCGGAACTCAACCATCGTAGAAACTACCGCAAAAACAGATAAAAATCGAAGAAAGATGGGAGAACCAAAAGAAACTAAAAAATATTAAGATAATTATTCTATGAACTAACATTAGAACTAAAAAAATCACAACTAGTGTTCTGACGTTATTACTTGTCCTTTTTTAATTTTTTTTATTTTTTAAATATTGTAATACCCTGAAAGTTGCTATAGTAAGAAAGTGATATATTGTCCTTGATATAGTAAAATAAGAAAATAAAATGACAAAAAGGGATTGATGAATTGAATGATGTACTTATTTATGAGAAATTACGTATGTTATGGATAAACTTACCTATGATGTGAATAAATATATTAATCAGTGAGTTGATGTTGTTATTTAACTTTATGCTTACTAAGTGGAATGGAAAGTAAGTAAAGGAAGTAATTCGTTGTAAAGACCCAAAATCTACGGGCACCGGAAAAGTGAGTTATAGGGCCTCCGTCTTAGTGAAATAAGTTCGAAAATAATTATTAAAAATATTTATGAGCCTAGTGGTGTGTCTAATTAGGATTTAATTAGGTGAAATTAGCTTAATTTAGAATAATTAGCAAAAAGAACTAAATTGAAAAAGGGGTAAAAGTTTAATTCTAAAGTAATAGAAAATAAAAAGGATCAAAATGGCAATTAAGCTATTTACATAAATTGAGGCGGCAAATGGAAGAAAAATCAAGATTTTTCTTGAATGTATGTATTATATATATTAAAATTATTATTATGGTTTTATAATTATTATGATTATTTAATGAATATTATATTTTAAATAAATTAAATAGTTGATAAATATATGGTAATAAAATATACATGTGTAAAAATTATATTGGTACATTTGTAATTTAAATACTAAATTACTTATAATTTAAGTAAAAGATATTTTTAATTAAATAATTAAAATTTTAAATTATGAGATTTTTGTTTGAGAAACAAATTAAATAATGACAAATGTAATAAAATTATTGGTACAAATGTAGAATTAAATATGTGTACAATTGTAAAATATATAAATGATGTTAAAATAGATATTTAAAATAAATATATTATAATATATGCTAATTAAATAAGTAAAGCAAATAAATATAAAAGAGAAATAAAGAAACAAAAGAGAATAGAAACAGAATTGAAAACGGGAAGCAGGGGAGAAAAAGAGAAAGAAAAAGAGAAAGAAAAATAAAAGAGAAAACTAAAGATTTGAAGCTTGGAGTTAATTTGGTAAGTCAATTAAGTCTTTTTTAGTTAATCTTGATGTTTTAGAAGCTTTGAAACAAGATTTTGATAAAATTAAGTTCATAGTTCAAGAGTTCATATGTTTCCAAATATAGTTCATGTTGGACAAGTTATGGAATTAGGGATTTAATTGAATGAATTATAAGTTAGAATTGATTAAGGGATTAAATTGTAAACTAAGCTATAAGTTTTATGTTGTAGGGACTAAATTGAAGAAATTTCAAAATTAGGGAAATATGCAGGAAATTTTATATTTAAATATAAGTTTAGACAAAATTTGAATAGAAAAATAGAGTGAATTGGATTAAAAAAATAATTAAGTTTAGTTAGGATTAAATTGGGAATAAGGTAGGAATTGTTTAGAAATTTAATTATTTATTATAATTAATGTTGTAAATAATAATGTAAATTACTATTATTTTCGTAGCCAACAAAGAACCTGAAGCATCAGCTTTAAAAGGAAAGGAGAAAGTCATCGAGGACTAAAACGGGAGAATTACGGTGTGTATTACTATAATTCGAATTTTAATTATTATTAATTGCTGAATTTTTAATTGTTATGTATGGTAAGTAAGACTTGAGGTAAGTATGTGAAATTGATATGAATATTGAGTGAAAATGAAAGTGATGCAAATTGAATTAAATTGAATAGAATAAGTGAATTATGGAATATGTGATTATTTGAAAAGTGTATTGATTGAAAAATGAATGGTGATTTGAATTGTGAATTGAAAGTGATATAGAATTGAGAAAGTGAATTGGATACCCTATTAACTAGTCGGGCTGAGTCGGATATAGTTGGCATGCCATAGGATTAGAAGTGTTCAGGAATGCTTCGACCTCGAGTCGATGAGACACTGGGTGTCACTAAATTTCTTCGGATAGATTCGATGAGGTAATGGGTACTAACTTTACTTCGGCTAGGCCGATGAGACACTGGGTGTCAACTATTACTTCGAACTATTCGATGAGGCACTGGGTGCCATATTGGTGTGTTTGGTTGGATCCGTGTATCCACCAAAGTCCGACTTACGTTAATAGGGTGAAAAATTGAAATGTGAATTTAAGGCATTGAAATAAAAAAAAATTGAATTATGAATAGAAATTGGAATTGTGATAGAAAGAGAAAAGTATGGGCTAAATGTTCATAAGTGGTTTAAATTCAAGTTTGTGAAAAATACATTGATTGACGAATAATTAAATTGAATTGTTATTATGAAATGATGAAAATAAAAATGAAAATAAAAATAAAGTATGAATTAGTATTTAAGAAATTAATTGTTATGTATTTTAATATTTTTATTTTTATTATTGATGATATATTTTGAATTATGGTAATACCACTGAGTATATCCATACTCAGTGTACGGTTGTTTCCGTGCGTAGGTTAGTAGAAGTCAAGTGTCCCGGCTCAGCATCCAGAACAATCCCGACTCCAACACAAATTTGGTGATGTATATTTTTCATTTGGGTAAAGGTGGCATGTACATAGGTGTTGTTTAGTCACTTGAATATGTATATTACTTTGGGTAATGAAGGATGAATTATAAGATTTAGATGGTTAAATGAATGAAGTTTTTAATCAATTTAGAATGATGCTATGATAGTTATTAAGTTAAAAATTATGTTAATGATATAAATATTAGTTATATGAATGTGAAACATTGGTGTTGGTTGTTTTGATTTGAATTTGCAGGGGGTTTTAGGTAAAAATAAGCAGAAACGCTGCCGAAATTTTTTATAAAAAAAAAATTCCCAGAATACTCGAACAAGTCCCGTTCTACTTTTAATACGTGTTTGAACTTCAAGAGTCCAATATAGGGACTTAATTATTATATTATACTATGAAAGTTATATTAATTGTAAATTATTCGTAAGTTGTCTAATATGTCCGGTAATGCCTCATAACCTCGTTCCGGCAACGGTTTAGGGTTAGGGGGTGTTACATTCGTAATTCTATGAAAAGATTAATGATGACGTGTAATGTTTATAAAATCCTATTAAGTTAGGAATGAAAAATATATATATGATGCTAATAGACTTACTCAATTATAAGTTGATGGTTACGTTTAAAGTTTATACGAGCTTACTAAGCATTCATTGCTTACGTAGTTATTTTTCCATTACTTTGTAGATTATCGGAAGCTCGATCGGGTTAGAAGCTTGTCAGAGCTATATCATACTATCCATTGGTTCTATCGGTACTTTTGGTTGTTTTGATTTTGGTTATAATGACATGTATAGGTTATTTTGGATAAATGTTGGCCTATATGTGTTTTATTGAGATTAGCCACTTATTTGGCTTGTGTTTTGGTATTTTGTGCCTTATAATGTTGATGTGTGGAATGAATTATGGTTGAATGATGAATGGTAAAATAGTAGTTGAATATGCATATGAGGTATGTTTTATAACTTGGTGTGATTTGGTACATGCTTTGTTGGATGAGAAAAATGGCTTATAAAATAGCCTATTTTCGTTCACTAATGGGCGTCGAATCCACCAATTTTAATTCCTACTAAATACCCTGAATAGTAGTAGAGTGGTAGTAGGGTCAAATCTACAGGGATTGGTACTCTAATCGACTTTTGCGTTTTACTTATGAACAGAATGTCTTGTCAAGGGTCGTGGCTAGACTCGTGCCCACAACTCAAAACATACCAGCTGAAAAATAAGCAAATAATTAAGTAAAGTGGGGATTTTGAAATTGATTAGAAACTAAATAATTTAAACTGCTAAGATAAATAATTAAATAAATCAGAAATTAAATTGGGATTTGCAATCAAATGTAATAAGCCTTAGCCTTAGACTCGATAAATTTCGTGTTGAGAATCAATCCTCAAAAATTAATACTCTTCCAATCAATAAGCTGGTTATAGCAGTTAAGAACGTCCTAACCACCAATTCTTCCTCTAGCAGCTGGTTCCAGTACGACCTGCAAACCAACCCTTACTGATTATCTAACGAGATACATGTGTTCCCGATTCAAGATCCCGGCAGCTTTGCATTCTGAAGAATCCAACTCGAATTAACGGCCTCAACCGCGTGGGTCGTTTAAACCCGATCACCTCTTCCTCGATTTGTTCTTAGAAACTCGAATACAGCACGGCCGACTCGAATCTCCAACTATAAGCAAACACGACTCCAACCCAACGTGCACTTTGAATTAAAACTGAATTTAACTTTAAGGGATGATTGGTCTATCCTGATACTTAGGAAAAAAATGAATATCGATGGGACGAATTTTTAGCACAAATTCGTATCTCCCAATTCCCAACCGGAAAGAACACCAGCCTAAAGCTAAGATGGAATTTAGTTAAGCATGAAATTGTTCATGCTTTGTGAGCTTGGAAAGAAGTTTGATGGTTATGGTGAAGAAATGAATGGTAAGGACTTGGAGAGCAATTGGCCCAATTATGGAAAAGAAGCAAAAATTGGAAACAAAGCTACAAAATGCAACGTCAAATTTATGAGAAAAAAAAATGATATTCCAACTCCAAATTGAAAAAGGAAATACAAGAGAGAGAGTAATTCAATTCCAAAATGAAATAGGAATGTAAAGACAGTGGATGATTTTTTAAGAACTAAAAGCCCCTATTTATATACATGGGCTTTACTAAAAATAGCTTAACCTAAATTAATAAAATAAAATAAAACAAAATAATATCTTCCTATTTTTAGCTTTTTACAAAGTCAAAATATATGATAAATCTTTGGCTTTCTCCATCCTTTTCATTTAGCCCCAATTCAATGATTTGTTTTTCAATTTGGCCCCTTTTCGCTTGTTTTTAACCAACTGCATCCTTGACAAGATTAAATCATAAAAAACGCCAATTAAGCAGGAATTAATTCAGAAATAAACCAAATTAAACACAAGAATCATGTAAACTAATATGTTTATGATTCACATAGGTAAAGACACAGGCGTGTGTCTCAGCCGTGTGTGTGACATAGCCAGGTGACACGGTCGTGTGTCCCCTATATCTTTTAAAGAGTGCAAATCAACATACTCACACTGCTTAGCACATGGGCATGTGGCTTGGTCGGGTGGCACAAGTTAATGAGTTACACGGACACAGACACGGGCTGGGACACGGCCGTGTGTCCCTAATTTGAATGTCCACACGGCCTGAGACACGGGCATGTCTCTTGACCGTGTGAGTCACACGGCCTGGCCACACAGCCGTGTGACCCCTGCAGTATTGATAATTTTAAATGTCTCCAAAATTTTTTTGAGTTTTTGATATAGTCCTGATTTGTTTCTAATGTATAATTTCGGCCTCGATGGCTCGTATAAGGGACAATATGTATGATTTTAATTGGTTTTTGACATGAATGCTATATGATAAGAAATGTTTGCATTTTCTGTCTGTTTGATTTGCAAACTTTGGTAATACTCCGAAACCTTGTTCCAGCAACAGATTCTGGTTAGGGGTGTAACGAGTATAATTAATCAGACCATCTAGCTCTATCCAAGACAGTGAAGCAAAAAGTAAGGTTTTAAATCTACAATTGTCGCTTCCTAACATAATTTATCGAAAACCTAAGTCTTGTGTTAATTAAAGGTCTTCGATTGCAACATGCAACTCAACATGATAGCATTTATCTACTTTAAAGAGCTCGACATGAATTTTTCCCCACCCAAACTTGTGGTGCCTTCGTCATGGGTAGTACACATTGCCTTGTAAATTATTTGTTTAATTGTTCTGAAATGAAGTGAAATGTCTTATTTTGCCTTGTAACACTCTGTAACCCTAAATCTAACGATAGAGACAAGTTAAGGGTGTTACACTACCCCACTCATTGGGATGCTTGACGTAAAATCGAACAATTAAGGTTTGCTTTGATACCACTTTTCACAAAGCCATTACCCTTTTTTCCAAAAAACATGTCTAATAAGATGTGTAAGGCATTCAGTTATATTTCAATGAGTTTCTCTTTCCTCTTTCACCTTACCTACTTATTTAGAGCACTTGACGCCAATGCCTTTAAATCTTTAATGACCTTTCTTAGGCAACCCAATAAACCAATATACTTAATGGCACCATTAACATTAATTTACATAGAATCCAAGTCTAGAATTTGTCATTTGCTACTTTATTTTAGTTTTAAAGTGTCAATTAAAGAAATGCACCTCTTGAAAGGATATTCTATCACTAATGTATTAAATAACTGTCTCATTTATTAATTTTTTTTTAAAAAGTATCTATTAACAACACAAACTTTTATTGCAATCAAAAGAAAAATTTTACTTACTAAATCCAAAAAAAAAACACCTAAGGGATTCTTTTGTTGAAACATGTCCATTAGTGTCCTTTTTAATATAGAAAAATGATCGATTTCAGTTTTGATCTTTCTATTAAGCTTAAATTTTATTCTTAATCTCTACACTTTAGTCTTATAATTTGGTCCCTATATTTTATAATGTTATTAGTTAATCTCGTGGTTAATATTATTAACTATTTCAATTAAATTGTTGATGTAGATTTTAAAATATACATATATTGTTCTAACAAAAATAATTTTATTTTGACATGTTAAGTTGTAATAAGTGTTTTAAAAAATCTGCGTCAATTATTGGAACTATTAAAGGTACTATTTATTTGGATGAACTAATGACACAACTCTTTTTCTCTTTTTCTAGTCATTATATGATAATGATAAAATTACAAATTTGATTCCTCTATTATGTTCACATTTGGAATTTAATCTTTACATTTTAATTTGACATAAGTTGGTACTTTACTTTTACAATAATATTAGTTAATCCAAATAGTTAGCATCCTTAACTAAAACAACGATGTCAATTTTTCTTAAAAGTATCTAACACTAAAAAAAAACCTCCATTTCTACATGATAAGTTAGAATGTGTGTTAAAAAAAAAGTTAGAATGTGTGTTTTTTTTTTTTAAAAAAAGACTTCATTAATATTTAATTATGAATGCAAAAAATCGGTGAATATATCTTAAAGCAGGTTCATGCACCAATAAGTCTTTTGTGATTTTCGGATTATAAAGTTGATCAGAATGGGTTAAAACACGATAGGCATCTTGAGCATTAAAGTCGCTCGGAATGTCTAACAGAGTAGTATGATAGGAATCAGACTGAATATTGTCAGGGTCAACGAAACCCATTGCAATATTAAAATCAGATATCGACATTCGAAAGTCCTTTCCAAGCAGACGAAAACAGATAATGTTTTGTGTTTCAACAGTCTCTAATGCAGTAGTATTGAAGCAAAATGTGGTGTAAAACTCATATATTAACTCATAATATGCATCACAGGATATGTTTGCAAAAGAGCTCCAACCAATAGCATCAAAATAAGTAGTCACAGCATCATGAATATCTAACATATTAAGGGTGGTGGAATCGATTTGCTTGCAGACCGGGAGTGGGCGTTGTCGAATGTCGTTGTATTGTGTGCAATGCTCCGGGGTCGAAAAATCCAAAAACCCTCACAATCGTCCTTCAGTGGGAATGGTGTTGGCATGACCTCGTCTATTACGTTGACTATTTCGTGTTGGTTGAACATATTCGTCAAGCGAGGGGGTGGACTTGAATTTTTAGCAGCGTCAGTACTACTGTGCGGTGGTGTCGCTGGTTCACGTGTCTATTGTCGACGACTTCAAGTAGCGGACGATAGTGTTCGGCGTTGGGCAACACGTTCATTCGCAGAGGGGTCGACATGGTCGCTAGATGTTCGAGCCTCGTCCGAATTACCTACATGTAGATTGAGGGTTAAGGGTAGACCTTTCGAAAATAGCGGAGCTGCTATCTGAGTTTTTTGGTTCGACCGGATTCGAACGTTGTTGGTGACGTGCTCTCGTTGGTGGGGCCGTTCGTTTAGGAGGAGGTGAAGAAGGTTCATAATCAGCTATATTGATGACTGGAGGTGCTGAAAACCAATGTTAATTTCAATTGAGTGAAACCGAGATATTGTTTGCCGTTTGGTTTCGAGTTCAAACCATTGTGTCCGTGTAGATGACACGAATAGTCGGTACTAGTGACTGTAGCGATGATGACGGCAGCTATAGCTACATACGGCGGTGGTGGCGATAGTGGCAACTTTTTTGTTGGGCTAATTTTTTTATAGGGTATTTTGGTGGTTTCAGTTTTGGAAGGGGTTTCGGTGATGAGAGTTGGGTTTTTTTTTTATTTTTTTGAGGAAAAAGATGAAAAGAAAATAGGGTTTAGGGAGGAGAAGAGCGGCGACGCACGGTGGAAGGCTCCGTTTGATGACAATGGTGCGAGGTCTCCGTTGGCAGTAGCTCGATGGTAGAGAACGACGTCGAAAGGTGTAGGGAAGAGGGAAAAAGAAAAGAAACAAATATAGGGGTTTGTTTAGTTTCGATTTTGTCGACGGCGGCGGTGGAGTGGGCGACGGCTGGCGACGGTACCGTGAAGTTGGCGAAGATAGGTGATGTCAGCGATGGGCTATGATGGTGGCGTATGGTGGTTTGGAGGTTGGGGTTTTGTTTTTGAAGAAGGTTGAGAAGATGAAGAAGAAAGAGAAGATGTTGGGGGATTAGGGATTTGGGTGTTTAAAATTTATTTTTGTTTAGTTTTTTTGTTGGATTATTGGGTAATGGGTTAATTGTGGGTAATTTGTTAGTTTGGGTAGGAATGTTAATTGGGTTGGATGTGGTAATTGGGCTTTGGTAGGTAAGGTGGATTAAATGGATTTGGGTTTTTTTTTGGGGGGGGTTATATAGAATTTGGGTAAGTAGACTTGGGGTGGGTGTTTAGTGGATGGGTGTTAGATTTGGGCTTTGGTGGGTAATTTGGTTTTTGGGTTAAGTGAGGTGGATATTTATTGGACTTGGGTTTTGTGTATTTTAGTATGTGGGTATATAGGTTTGGGTAGGAATTTAGTGGATTCTGGTTTTTTTGGGATTTCATGAAGGTTAGGAAATCTGGGTATATATATATATATATATATATTTTCACTGTCACCAAATTAGCAAATCATGCCCACGCCACCATCATCATTCGTCTTCTTAGGAATTCATGACCTCCATATTGTTCCTGAAAACATCAAATTGACTGAGTTAAATAGGAATTAATTAATTTATTTATACCCTAAATTTACTTAAACTAAAAATTTAATAAATGAGAATAAATAAGTTTGGGTTGCCTCCCAAAAAGCTCTTTTTTTAATATCGTTAGCTCGACGACGTGGAAATTTATTCAGTGGGCTCTTCGAGGACTGATTCCTCAATCAAGTGGACTTGAAAATTTTCGTAATAAGGCTTTAATCGCTGTCCGTTGACTTTGAAATTTTTTTCAAATTCTTCGCTTTTAACCTCGACTGCAGCATGTGAAAATACGTGAGTAACAATAAAAAGACCTAACTACTTAGCCCAAAGCTTACTTGCAAAAATTCTCAATATAGGGTCATAAAGTAATATTTTCTATCCTACCAAAAATTGTTTGCGGTTTATCTTTCGGTCATGGTACGCTTTGACATTGTCTTTGTAAATTTGGCCACTCTCATACGCCTCTCGTTGAATTTCCTCGAGTTCTTAGATATGTAACTTGCGATGCTTACCTGCAGCTTCCAACTCCATGTTGCATTGCTTGACCACCCAAAACGCCTTATGTTCTAGCTCAACAGGGAGATGGCACGGTTTACCAAAAATTAGTCGATAAGGAGACATACCTATAGGTCCTTTATAAGTTGTTCGATATGCCTACAATGCATCGTTAAGTCGCAAACTCCAGTCTTTCCTATCTGGCTTAACGGTTTTCTCCAAAATCAACTTGATTTCTTGATTCGACACTTCCGCCTGACCGTTCGATTGTGGGTGATAAGCTGTAGTGACTCGTTGCACCATTCCGTATTTTTTCAAAAGCATATCAATTACTTTATTGCAAAAATGTGTCATTCGATGGCTGATCAAAGCTTGCGGTGTGCCAAACCTGGAAAAAATAGAACTTTTTAGAAAATCGACTATTGTTTTGGCATCAGAACGATGAGTGGCTTTTGCTTCCACCCACTTTGACACATAGTCAACAACAAATAAAATATAAACGTTCGCGAATGATGAGATGAAAGGGCCTATAAAATCAATTCCCCATATATCGAAAATTTCACAGACATGCACAAGGGTTAGAGGTATTTCATTTTTTCTGCTCAAGTTTCCTACCCTTTGACATTTTTTGCAAGTTTTACAAAACAGATATGCGTCACGAAAAATATTTGGCCAATATAGTCCATATTCAAGTACTTTATGCGCAGTTCGTTTGGGGCCAAAATGCCCACTACATGCATAAGAATGACAAAAAGATAGAATTGATTTTACCTCAATTTCAGGAACGCATCGACGAATTACCTAGTCGGAATAGTACTTCCAAAGATAGGGGTCATCCCAAATTCAGTATCGAGACTCACGTTTGATCTTGTCTTTTTCAAATCGCGATAGGTTAGGAGAGCCATTCCTGTAGCAAGATAATTCACCATGTCTGCATACCAAAGAAAAATTGTCTGGGCAGCAAGTAAGTTTTCGTCCGAAAAATCATCTTTAAGTGGTGTTACATCCTTTGATGGAGGAATTTGGCTCAGATGGTCAACCACCAAATTTTCACGTCTTTTTTTATATATTATTTCGAGATCGAATTCTTGCAGAAGTAGTATCCACCTTATAAGTCTCGATTTCTTCTTTCTTCCCGATCAGATATTTGAGGGCTGCATGATCAGAAAAAACCACAATCTTAGTTTCTAATAAATATGAACAAAATTTTTCTAAGGCAAAGACTATAACTAGAAACTCTTTTTCAGTGGTTGAACAGTTGCTTTGGGTAGCATCCAAAGTTTTAGAGGCATAAGAGATGACGTGTGGTTCTTTTTCGATCTTTTGTCCAAGGACTGCTCCCACGCTGTGGTTACTAGCATCACACATTATCTCAAAAGGATAACTCCAATTCGGTGGTTGAACAATAGGTGCCGAAACGAGCTTATGTTTGAGTGTGTCAAACGCTTCTCTACATGATTTGTCAAACTCGAATTTTTATCCTTCTGTAATAGGTTGCAGAGAGGTTACGCAATTTTTGAAAAGTCCTTAATGAACTGCCTGTAAAATCTTGCATGACCAAGGAAAGACCGAATCTCCCTCACAGTTGTGGGGTATGGTAGTGAGTTAATGATGTCAATTTTTACTTTATCGACAGAAATTCCCTCAACAAAAATAATATGACGTAGAACTAATCCTTTGTCTACCATAAAATGACATTTCTCATAATTTAGAACAAGATTAAATTCTAAGCATCTTTCCAAAATTTTTGTAAGATTTGTCAGACATATCTCGAAGGACTCACCATATACAGTAAAGTCATCCATAAACACCTCGATTATTTTCTCAACATAGTCCGAGAATATACTTACCATGCACCTCTGAAAGGTGGATGGTGCATTACAAAGTTTGAACGGCATCCGTCTGTAAACGAATGTGCCAATGGGCACATAAACATCGTCTTCTCCTAATCTTCCAGTGCCACTAGAATCTGGAAAAATCATGAGTAAACATCAAGACAACAATAGTGAGACTTTCCAGCTAAACGTTCTAACATTTGGTCAATAAAATGATGTGGAAAGTGATCTTTCCGAGTTATTAAATTTAACTTCCTGTAATCAATGCAGACTCTCCACCAGTTTTGGACCCGAGTGGGAACCTTCTCACCTGCCAAATTCTCAATTACGGTTACACTGATCTTTTTTGGTACTACGTAGACTGGGCTAACCCAATTATTTTTAGATATGGGATAGATCATCCAGGCATCAAGTAGCTTTTGGACTTGTTTTCTCCCTACCTCAATCATAGGTGGGTTGAGACGCCTTTGAGCCTCCCTTTTGCATGCAAGTCGAGGGACTCAATCCCTTAATGTCGGTTATCGTCAATCCAATTACCTCTTTGTAGCCCCTAAGAACTCGCACCAAGTTTTCCTCTTCTACCCTCGAGAGTTTGCTTGAGATTATCACCGGTAGTGTATTTCCCTCACCGAGAAAAGCATACTTCAAGTGGTCTGAAAGTGGTTTGAGTTCCAACTCCGGAGCCTGCAAAACAGATGGTACAAGCTTAGTCTGTGAAGGAGTTAATTTAAGAAATTTACCTGGGTTCCTCCATTGTTGTTGCGCCTCCATATGAGCCACTGTTTCGTGAACCGAATCTTCAAAGTTTTTCCATTCCTCCATTTCCTTACTGGTATCAAAGTCCAGACTTCTGCATAAAACTATTCATAATTCATCCTCGTCATGATATTCTAAACATAATTCAATTAAGGGATCAATTATATCAATGTTAGAAACGTTAGAAATCAAGCTAGGACGGTTCATGGCCTTATAGACATTGAACTTCACCACCTCTCCATCAAATTCTATAGTGAGTATCCCACTTCGTACATCAATATTTGTTTGAGCGGTACTAAAAAATAGTCTCTCGAGAAGTATGTCAGATGAATTGGCTGAATTGTCATCCTCCATGTCGATAATGTATAAGTTTGCAGGAAATATTAGCTCGTTTACCTTGACAAGAATGTCCTCTAATTCTCCCTCTGGATGTACCACAGATCTATTTGATAATCACATCTGTTTCCTTTAAAGGACCCGCGTTAAGTAGTTTATAAATTGACAAAGGCATAACATTAATTGATGCGCCTAAGTCACACATTGTTTTTTTAATACCAACGCTACCTATTTTACAAGATATGAAAAACATACCTTGGTCCTTACATTTGGGCAGTATTTTTCATTGCAAAACGGCTGAGACATTTTCTCTGACACTTACCTTTTCATTGCCCAGAAATTTCCTTTTACTTGTGCATAATTCTTTTGAAAATTTTGCGTATCGTGGGATCTGCTTAATCGCATCGAGAAGGGGTATGTTGATTTCCACTTTTCGGAAGGTGTCAAGGATCTCCTTCTCGTCTTGCTCCTTTCTGCATTGAATAAGTCTTCCGAAAAATAGAGATGGTACTGCAAATGACTTTTGTGGTACCGACTCTACTGAAGCCTCCATGTCAAGTTTCTCCCTATCTTGATTAGTGTCGTGGGCATGACTAGTTTCGTAACCGCGACTTGTGTCAGGTACGGGCTCCAAAACCTTCCCACTCCTTAGCATCATAGCGCTTGCATTGCGTCAAGGATTTGACTCAGTCTGGGATGACAGCTTACCTTGGGACTCCAAACGGCTAACCGTGAGCGCGAGTTTACTCACGTGCTTGTCCAGCTCTTGCAAATGCATGTCAGTTTTTTTGTTGGAACTTTTCAGTGCTATTGGCTAGCCTTTCCACTATGGCTTTCAAAGTTGACTTTGGGGGTGGTATCTGTTGATTCTACGGTGGCCTCTGTTGGAACGGTTGATTGAACGACGGATTCGTCCTATAACTGAGATTCGAGTGATTCTTTCACCCCACATTATACGAGCTCGAGTAGGGGTCATACCGTCTTTGGGGCAGTCCTGGAAAGCTTCCGACAGCATTCGCTTGTTCCGCTGAATCCTCCTATAAAATCGGACATGAGTCCATTGGGTGGTTTGGCTTGGCGCAAATTCTGTATAACCGTGTTGGGCCTGTTTTATCTAAAAGCAAAGTTTGGACAACATTAGTCAGCTTATCAATCTTATCTTCTAGAGATAAAGAACTTAACCCATGAACCCGTCTCGTGGGTTCTGTAACCGGTCGAAATTGTTGAGAGTTGGCGACTATGGTTGAAATCAACTCTCTCGCTCTTTGAGGCGTCATGTTGACTAGTGCCCCTCCACTTGCAGCATCTATCATTTTCATTTCCATTAGGAGTAATCCTTCATAGAAATACTGTAAGAATGACTGTTCAGTAAGTCCATACTATGGGCAGCTTGCGCACAACTTTTTGTATCGCTCCCAGTAATCGTAGAGTAATTCAGTATCCTTCTAACGGATTCCTACGATGTCCCTCCTTAGTTCGGTAGCCTAGGAAGCAGAGGAGAACCTGTCAAGAAACGAACGAGACATGTCAGACCGTATGTTGACAGATTCTGGAGGCAAATAAAATAGCCACTCTCTAGCAGAATAGGCTAGTGAGAAAAGAAAAGCACGAAGTTTGATTTGGTCTTCTGTTACTCCTTGAGGCTTCATGCTTGTGCACACCATATGGAACTCCTTAAGGTGGGTGTGCGGATTTTCGTTTTGTAGTCCACGAAAAGTAGACAGTAGGTAGATCAAACCTGACTTTAGCTCGAACGGCATTCCTCCTATCGGATAGGTTATACATAAAGGTTGTTGTTCATCCGGTGCCACTGCGAGCTAGCGTATCGTCTGTTTAGGCATCTCGTCTGATTCGTCAAAAATTTCTTCGGGGTAAGATATAGCTTCAAATTCGGGATTTGGCCGTTTGCCACATCGTATGGCTTCTCCTCGTAGTTGTCAGGCCAATTTCTCAATTTTGGGCTCGAACTCTAGATTTTTCGGTTAGATAAACAAAAGTTAGAAAGTATCTCCAATCCCCGGAAACGGTGCCAAAATTTGATGGGCATCGAATCCACAGGGATTGGTACTTTAATCGACTTTCGCATTTTACTTATGAACAAAATGTCGTGTCAAGGGTTGTGGTTAGAGTCGTGCCTACGACTCAAAACGTACCAGCTAAAAGATAAGCAAATAAATAAGTAAAGTGGGGATTTTGAAATTGATTAGAAACTAAATAATTTAAACTGCTAAGTTAAATAATTAAATGAATCAGAAATTAAACTAGGATTTGCAATCAAATGTAATAAGCCTTAGCCTTAGACTCGATAAATTCTGTGTTGAGAATCGATCCTCGAAAATTAATCTTCTCTTCCAATCAATAAGCTGGTTATAGCAGTTAAGAACGTCCTAACCACCAACTCTTCCTCTAGCAGCTGGTTTCGGTACGACCTGCAAACCAACCCTTACCGATTATCTAATCGAGATACATGTGTTCCTGATTCGAGATCCCGGTAGCTTTGCATTCTGAAAAACCCAACTCGAATTAACAGCCTCAACCACGTGGGTCGTTTAAACCCGATCACCTCTTCGTCGATTTGTTCTTGGAAACCCGAATACAACACGGCCTACTCGAATCTCCAACTATAAGCAAACACGACTCCAACCCAACGTGCACTTTGACTTGAAACCGAATTTAACTTTAAGGAATGATTGGTGTATCCTGATACTTAGGAAAAAATAAATACCGATGGGATGAATTTTTAGCACAAATTCGTATCTCCCAATTCCCGATCGGAAAGAACACCGGCCTAAAGCTAAGATGAAATTTAGTTAAGCATGAAATTGTTCATGCTTTGTGAGCTTGAAAAGAAGTTTGATGGTTATGGTGAAAAAATGAATGGTAAGAACTTGGAGAGCAATTGGCCCAATTATGGAAAAGAAGCAAAAATTGGAGACAAAACTACAAAATGCAATGTAAAATTGAAGAGGAAAAAAATGATATTCCAACTCCAAATTGAAAAAAGAAATACAAGAGAGAGAGTAACTCAATTCCAAAATGAAATAGAAATGTAAAGACAATGGATGATTTTCTAAGAACTAAAAGCCCCTATTTATATACATAGGGTTTATTAAAAATAGCTTAACCTAAATTAATAAAATAAAATAAAATAATATCTTCCTATTTTTAGTTTTTTACAAAGTCGAAATATATGATAAATCCTTGGCTTTCTCCATCCTTTTCATTTAGCCCCAATTCAACGATTTGTTTTTCAATTTGACCCCTTTTTGCTCATTTTTGACTAGTTACATCCTTGACAAGATTAAATCATAAAAAACACCAATTAAGCAGGGATTAATTCAGAAATAAACCAAATTAAACACAAGAATCATGTAAATTAATATGTTTATCATTCACACAAGTAAAGACACAGGCGTGTGTCTCAGTCGTGTGTGTGACATAGCCAGGTGACACGGTCGTGTGTCCCCTGTATCTTTTAAAGAGTGCAAGTCAGCATCCTCACACGGCCTAGCACATGGGCATGTGGCTTGGCCGTGTGGCACAAGTCAGTGAGTTACACGGACATAGACACGGGCTGGGACACAGCCGTGTGTCCCTAGTTTAAATGTCCATACGACCTGAGACGCGGGCATGTCTCTTGACTTTGTGAGTCACACGGCCTGGCCACACAGCCGTACAACCCCTGCAGTGTTGATAATTTTAAATTTTTTCGAAAATTTTTTGAGTTTTCGATATAGTCCCGATTTGTTTATAATGCATAATTTCGACCTCGATGGCTCATATAAGGGACAATATGTATGATTTTAAATGGTTTTTGACACGAATGCTATATGATATGAAATGTTTGCATTTTCTATCTATTTGATTTGCAAACTTTGGTAATACTCCGAAACCTTATTCCGGCAACAGATTCTGGTTAGGGGTGTAACAAATATAATTAATCAAACCATCTAGCTCTATCCAAGACTGTAATATCCCAAAAATTTTTACAGTAAAATACTATCCTTGATAGTAAAATAAGGAAATAAAGTGACAAAAAAAGAAAAAACAAATTTTGAGTTATGTCAACATTGGGAAGTGTATTATGATATATTAATTCAAGAAAGGACTAAATTGTAAAAGTGAGAAAAGTTTTGTTGCACAAGAATAAATACTCAAAATTTGAAGGGCTAAAGTGTAAATATAAAAAAGTTGAAGGACTAATAGTGCAAATATTTTAAGGGTGGAATGATATAGAAACTAAGGAAAATGGATAAATTAGGACTAAATTGAATAGGAAAAGAATTATTAGGGACTAAATCATAATTTTACCAAATTATGTGATGATTCATTCATGGGATTTTAAAAGATCACAAAGGGCAAAATGGTCAATTGGAAGAGAGAGAAATCTAGAAAGTAATGATGATGTTGATGATATTTTATAATTATTAATTAGATAAATATTATTTTATTAATATTTTAATAAGATATTTTATTATTTTATTATTTATTAAGTATAAAAGAAGGAAAGATGAAGAATTTTCATCATTTTTTCCATGCAAACCAACGTAAGAAGAAGAGAGAAAGAAAGAAAGTTTTGCTTTCTTTACAATTTGGTCATTTCACCAAAAATCCACAATTTTCACCTAGAAATCAAAAGAATTTCCATAGCCATCAAGAAAGAAAGATCACAAGGAGACTATGGGGAGCTAGAATATTAAGTTAGATTCAAGAAATAGAAGCTGGAGGAGAGAGAAAATCAAGTTAAAGATTGAAGTCAATGAAACAAAGTAAGAATTTTAAGATTTCAATATATTTTAAGTAGAGTTTCTCATATAAGGTAATATCAAAAGCATGAAAACGATGTTAAGGTAGAGTTTTATTATATATTAGTGAAGGGAAATGAGAGAAAATAATGGGAAATATGGTAGAGAATGGAAATAAGAGTGTTATAAACTTGGTAATCAATATGTTGCACTAAAGTAGTTTTGGACAACAACAATAGGCTAATTTTGAAAAATCACCAAAAATGGTAGAAATTGAATTAGAAGCTGAGTGAGATATGAAATTAAAGCTTATTGAGTCTATTTTCATATAAAAGAAATAGAGAAAGTAAAGGAATTCTGTATTCTGAGATATTTGTATTTTTGTGAGACTGGTTCAGAATGATTTAGAGATCCCTTGTTCTAACTTGGAAAAATCATTAAAAATTATATAAAAATAATTTTGGGACATAATTTATGTTTAGATTCCTAAATGAGTCTATTTTTATAAGAAACAAATGATAACATCATTTGAATTCTGTTTAAAGAGATAATTAAACTTTAGTGAAGAGTGGTCAGAACTGTCAAATAGAAAAACAGGGGAGACTTTAATTAATAAACTGTACTAATAGGCTAAAACAAAAACTCTTAAAATTTTATGGTAAGAATACATGTGAGTCTAGTTTCAGGTAGAATTTACGGATATTAATTTGGAGTTTTGTAAATCAAGATATAAATAATTTAGTGAATATAACTTAAATGGACAGTTTTGAATATACATATAAGTAAATAGTAAAATTATTGATAATGTTACTTATAAGCATATTATATAAATTAAGGATGTGGAATGGAGAGGAGGAGGAGGAAAATAAATATATGAATTTTCAGCTAGCAAGGGTTTTGTTGGGTTTTTCAAACAGGAAGAAAAACAGAACTAAGTTATCCGGATAAAATATGAAGCTCTTGTTGAAGCTAGAGCAACAAAGTAATTATTCCGGATGAAATATGAAGCTCTTGTTGAAGTTAGAGCAACAAGGTAATAGTATCGGATGAAGTATGAAGTAAGTTTGAGATTCAAAGACTTAGGAGTTGTAACCAAACGAACAGAAGCAAATGGGATGAAAAATTTAGAGAAGTATTTCATCCGGGTAACATACATACTGTTGTTTGTTGCCACCCCTAATAGGTTTACATTTAAAATGGATAATTTGTATGTTTTAAACTCAGGGACTAAATTGAATAAAAGAAAAACTGTAGGGGCAATTTTATAAAAATGTCAAAAATGACCAAAATGAAGGAAATGAATTGTTTTATTATTTAAATTATAAAATTGAAAGAAACTATTAATTTAGATCAAGATCGGGTGAAAACATGTTTTAGGGATTAAATTAAAAAGTTTTGAAATTGTGGAAAATTTTGTTATTTTATAGAATTTATGGGTTTTTATCAATATATATAAGAATAATTAGGTTCGAAACAAGGATTTAATTACAAGAAATTTATTTTTTGTCTAAGGATGAAATCGTCATTAATCAAAAGTTTAGGGGTAAAATGGTAATTTTGCCTAGAGATTAATTGAATGTATTAGAATATGAAATAAATAAAAATGATGATCAAAATTATTTATAAAGATCCGAGTGGCTCAAATATGAGACTTTAACGTGAAAAAGAAAAAGTTTTCGGATTAGTAAAACTATAAATACGAATAAGCAACGAAGTAAGTTCGTGCAACTTGAATTGAGTTATTGAATGTTTAAATTATACATTTATGTGACATGAATGTGAATTGAATGTTTAAATGTATGTTTTGGGCTTTAAGGGCCCAATAGAGGGACATTATGATTATTTTTAGAATATGAATAATAAATGATTCAAAATTATCTAAAAATGCTCAGTAAACTCTGGTAATGCCTCGTACCCTATTCTGGCAACAGATACAGGTAGAAGGTGTTACAAAGACGGTGAAGCAAAAAGTAAGGTTTTAAATATACAATTGTCGCTTCCTAACATAATTTATCGAAAACCTAAGTCTTGTGTTAATTAAAGGCCTTTGATTGCAACATGCAACTCAACATGAAAGCATTTATCTACTTTGAAGAGCTCGGCATGGCATTTTTTCCCACCCAAACTTGGGGTGTCTTCGTCATAGGTAGTCCACATTGCATTGTAAATTATTTGTTTAATTGTTCTGAAATAAAGTGAAATGTCTTGTTTTTCCTTGTAACACTCTGTAACCTTAATTCGGCAATAGAGACGAGTTAGGGGTGTTACACTACCCCACTCATTGGGATGCTTGACATAAAATCGAACAATTAAGGTTTGCTTTGATACCACTTTTCACAGAGCCATTACCCTTTTTCCCAAAAACTTGTCTAATAGGATGTGTAAAGCATCCAGTTATATTTCAATGAGCTTATCTTTCCTCGTTCACCTTACCTACTTATTTAGAGCACTTGATGCCAATGCCTTTAAATCTTTGATGACCTTTCTTAGGCAACCCAATAAACCAATATACTTAATGGCACCGTTAACATTAATTTACATAAAATCCAAGTCTAGAATTTGCCATTTGTTACTTTATTTTAGTTTTAAAGTGTCAATTAAAGAAATACACCTCTTGAAAGGATATTCTATCACTAATGTATTAAATAAGTGTCTCATTTATTAATTTTTTTTAAAAAAAAAAGTATCTATTAACAACACAAACTTTTATTGAAATCAAAAGAAAAATTTTACTCACTAAATCCAAAAAAAAAAAAAAAAACACCCAAGGGATTCTTTTGTTGAAACATGTCCATTAGTGTCCTTTTTAATATAGGAAAAATGATCGATTTCAGTTTTGATCTTTCTATTAAGCTTAAATTTTATTCTTAATCTCTACACTTTAGTCTTATAATTTGGTCCCTATATTTTTAATGTTATTAGTTAATCCCGTGGTTAATATTATTAACTATTTCAATTAAATTGTTGATGTAGATTTTAAAATATACATATATTGTTCTAACAAAAATAATTTTATTTTGATATGTTAAGTTGTAATAAGTGTTTTAAAAAATCTCCGTCAATTATTGGAACCATTAAAGGTACTATTTATTTGGATGAACTAATGACACAACTCTTTTTCTCTTTTTCTAGTCATTATATGATATTGATAAAATTACAAATTTGATTCCTCTATTATGTTCACATTTGGAATTTAATCTTTACATTTTAATTTAACATAAGTTGGTACTTTACTTTTACAATAATATTAGTTAATCCAAATAGTTAGCATCCTTAACTAAAACAAGGATGTCAAATTTTCTTAAAAGTATCTAATGCTAAAAAAAAAAAACTCAAATTTCAACATGATAAGTTGGAATGTGTGTTAAAAAAAGTTAGAATGTGTGTTTTTAAATAAAAAACTTCATTAATATTTTAACTAAAATAATTATGAATGTTTGCTATTTAATATTTCAACTAGATCCCCAAATTTGTGGCCTATTGACCAAGTATTCACTTTTCTCAGCATTAACCTCAATTCTAATTTTCATTGTACAAAAAATAAAAATATTAACTTCTAAATTTAAATATAGTAACTATAATTTAATCTATATTTAACATTATCATTTGTCATTTGCTTTTAATAAAAATTGATATTTAAAAAAAATTTCTTTCCATGAAAACAACCTTATTAAATTTCTAAATGAGAAGTGATTAGACACCGTTGGATTCCCCGTGGATAAAAGAAAATTAACTAACCAACACTCTTATCAGAATAATGATTTAAAATTAACTATAAACTGGTTAATTAAAAATAGAAATTTATTTGAAAAAAGAAAAAGAAAAGACCGAACTCCATTCGCTCTTCCATGGTATTACTTGCCCTCGATCAGGGAATTATCAATGAAATGATAAATCGAATGGATAACAGCAGTTCTGAGCGTTAAAAAGAAAAGACTATGATTTGGAAGTTTCAAAGTCAAAAGATTTCCCCCAGGGCATATCATAACTCGTCTTTATGACATCAATATTAAGAGGGCGAATTGGATTAAATTTATTATCTGTAAATCTTCAATTTCAATGGCAGTCCCACCTTCAATTCCTTGCTTTGTGGGATTTTGGTTCTTTTTAAGCTCCTTAAGATGACTCTAGATCTCTCACAATTTTCTTTGCCTGTGGAGGAGGGATGAAGAAAGTAATACTTTTTAGCTAAGCAATAAACGCATAATTTTGCATTTATAAACAATCTAAATATGAACCTCACATTCTGAAAGCAAATACAAAACACAATGGGGGAGAAAAGTTTGCAACTTCACCTGTTCTAAGGTAAGAAACATGATCACATTCCATGATCCTAGCCGTCCAAAATTCGGGATAAAACCCTTGTAAAAAGCCATAGGTCCCTGCAAATGATAAGGGGTGCTTTAAGTTCAATACTTGTCCACATTTAGACACTCACCTGCAGCTATTAGCTATTAACTAGCAATTACTATGATTAGAGAAATGAAACCATTGGCCAAATAATCAGCTTTGAAATTTCAATTCATAATTATATTACTAACTACAAGATGCCTCGAAAAGGAGAAACAAGATCAAAGAAAGCAGGCATACATCATATTTCAAAGTTTTGATAAAACAATCGAGCGTGCTCTTGTAAGCTGAATCTCCCATCATTCTTGACTTAACCTGCAGGGGAGAAAAAGTAAATTTAAAAAAAAAAAAAAAACCAACAAATTACTTGACTACATCCATTGAAGAAGATGGGATCACAGCACATTCAACCATCTTATAAAGCAAACGATACAGATTCCTCTAGTTCACTTGGTGAAATGGAAAACAAACCTCAATTCGAATATGCTATGATCTAGACAAACATTACAATAGAACTTCGAATACGGTTATCTATAACTACATTTACATAGAGGGCAAAACATATTAAGATCTCCTCACAATACAGCCGGAGCAATGACAATATATAAAGTTAAACATAATCAACGGAGAAAAGGTGAAATGGCTAGGTTATCACAAACATGCTACATGAACTCATCTTCGTAGAATATCATACTATCATACTAAGTCCATTCTGACCAGAAGATATCAGTAAATATACTACCAAAAGATTAGAAAAGACAGGCAAAACGTGAACTTTGATGGCTTACCACATCAACTGGAGAACCAATACAGACGGCAAAAAATCCAGCCCCAAGACCAGAAAGGAGATGAGTGACAACATTATCAGTGAATCCAGGGATTTTCAAAATCGTCTGCATAGGAAGATGGACATTAGAGAAAACAAAAAAGGAGCACTTTGAAACAGGAAGCTAAATAACCATGAGCTTTTATTACTATACCTGCTTTACTTGATCGTAGCTTGCAAGTTCAGCAGCATTTATAATAGCATTTCGTGCTATATTGGGTCCAATCCCAGTCCAAAGAGCCTTAACTCCTTCCTAGAGTTGGAAGATCAAGATACAAATAGAAGAGTCAAAAGCTAGTAACAAACTGGACGCTTTGGTATCTCTTTACTTCCAGAAAGATACCTAACCTGTCTAGCAATAGTTGAATAAGCATTAAGTGCCCCAGAATAGCGCCTAGGAACTCCAGGAGGTAATCGCCCTTCAGCTTGAAGTCGAACTTTCACAAGATCGGTTGGATTTGCCACTGTAATTCCTAGAGCACCTGTTCAAAGAAAACTCAAGTAGAGCACCTATCTTTCGTAAAATTTTCAGACATAACAAATAATTCCAGCCAAATTTTCCTTATTCCTTACCAGTTGTAAGGGCAGCAAGTATCTTCTTGGTCAAAGGAACGTCTCCAACGTGATCTTTTCCAACATAAAAATTCTTAACCTGTCAAAGTTATAAGTTCATTTGTGAATTGTGATCATGTTGACAAGAAAACAGCAACAAATACAAATGCATTCATTTGAGGGACGAAGATTCAACACCCACAGGCTCATACATCCCAATTCTCAAGCCACCAAAAAGACATTGGCGATGTAATCCAGGAATAACACCTTTCCATAGTGCAGCTAAACCTTCTTCTCTAGCAATAGTACCAACTGTACCTAACAAACCCCTGTATTTCGGTAAGGCTGCAGCATCTCCACCAAGAGCTTTCTTCTGAAGCTGGAGCCTAACTTTAGCAGTGTCCAAAGGAATTGTACATAACTGCACAATTGAAGTGCACATAAATAATATAATTCGAACTTCATAATAACACAACAACATTTCCACAATTGAATTGGCAGTGGCCAGATCGTATAACATTTTACACCCTTTTTGCAATTTTATTATACAGAAGTCAAACATTACAAATATCACATATAAAATATTTCAAATCCCTCAGTCGAAATTATCATAAAATTAACCCAATTGTTGGAAATGCTCAAAGAATATGAAACTTTACATGAAACATCTCCAAATCAACAACTTTATTAATCCAGCGTTTGTTTCACAAACAATAATCTTCAATTGATCCGTCAAATCTCAGGACAGAAAATAAAAGTTTCTTGCATACAAATTTACAATCAAATCACCAATCAACATATTAACCTCTTCTTCTTCTTTTTTCACATTTCATTCGCCAAAGCTAAGAACAAGATGCAAAAAAATTCAGAGACTGAGAATACAGAAAAATGGGGATCAAAACAAAAAAAAAAAAAAAAACAGTCTAGAATAAGTTACCTCAGCAAAGCAAGCAGCGAAAGCGCTGCTGGCAAAGGTTCCAGCGAAGGAGATATCGGATTTACCCTTTTGATCAGCCACCATTTTCAATCTCTATCTCTTTTCAGAAGAAATGGCAAGCACTAAACGAAGAACTTGAAATCAAATATCATTATATATATAGATAAAGGAGGGTAAAGAGCAAAAAGAAAATGAAAATAAGGTACCTCGTAAAAAGTGATGAGTAGGATTGCTCAATTTGCCAACTGGGTGTGCTGCCTTATTGCTTCACGGCTTTGCTTGCTTTTATTTCCTAGGTTTAGTTCTTCTGTCAGTCTCTATATATTTTATATTTTTGCAATTTAATCCTACTAATTTTTTTACTGGTCTGATTTAAAAGTTAAAATGTTGATAACATTGTCCATTAATTCGCATTAAAGTTGAATTCTTATTACCAAATTGGGTTTTAATTTCCAATAATGTCATTAATTCAAATGGTTAAAATATGTTATAGGTCTTTTTATCTCTTCAAAAATTTAGAATTTAGCCTCTTTACTTTTTAGGTTCTAAAATTCAGGTCAATTGTTACATTATTAAAATTAGTTTTTGTTAAATTGATTGGTGTGACGATTTGAAATAATAAAAATACTCATTTGGTAGCAATATAGCTAAATGACATTGTAACGAACTTTAAATTTAATAAATAATTTTAAGAGTGTTAACAATTAGACTTAAATTTTAAAATCTGAAAAGTAGAGTCTAAATTTACAAGAAATACAGAAATGATTCAACTTTAAATTTTAAATCAAACAAGTGATTAAGATGTAATTTTAATAAAACTGTAGGAGTAATTCAAAAAACAAATCAAAGAATACAAGTAGTAGGAGTAAATAAATTTTATTTTGTACGTATGGCCGCGATACTTTGGCTTTCAAATCCTGTTTATTTTATATTCTTGGAAATTTAATTAGACTTTATTATCTGATTTGAGTGACAGCTAGATCTATAGTCATTAAATATTTTAATTAAACAAAAATATTTAAAATCCTTTTTTTTTTGTTAGCGGAAAACAAATTTTAAAATATTCTTGGGTCAACATTAATTAAATACACTTCATAGTTTAATTTTGAAGTAAAAATTTTAAGATATAATTTAAATTTATAGAAAAATCTTGTATTTAAAGTTGACTCATTTGCTAAAGATTTTTAGTAATAAATCCATCCGTTACTGATATATAATTTTATGATGATACCAAATATCATCTAATTGTAGTCAATTTTAAATAATTTTAGAAGCATATGGTGGTGAGAAAGGGGAATCAACAACAATGTGTAATTATGGTGAGAATGAATACCTACTGATTTTGTCAGCAATAAAGGACATATGCCTTTGTCATCCACCACGGCTACAGTAAAAGAATAAAGGGTGTCTAGTTAAAAATCCCTATCCAAGAATATGGTTTTCCACATCCACTACTCCGCATTCGATACCACATCAGTCTCGTCACGCTAGCTTGTTTAATCTTTTATAGTTGAACACAATTTTTTTTACATTGGATTAATGGTCGAATCAGTAAAATTATTGATTTCTTAATCTGATTATTTAATTATTTAATTAAAAATTTATAAAAAATTTAAAATTATCAATTCAACAAGTGTACAAACGAATATACTATAATTAATAGTGCCAACAAAATCGTATATCTAACGCACCCGCTTTCGGTTCCTTATTTAATTAAACTCATGCACTATGTCGAAGCTCCTTATAATTTTTATTGTTTACAAGTCTTTCACTTGAAGTGATATATAAGATTAAAACCCCTATGGTTATATTATTTCCAAAGAGCTCCTCAACTATACTTTTTGAGACTTAAATTTGCTCATTTAACTTTCTCCAAAGAATGTTGCACAAGTGGACACTATGACTATTTAGTCCTTTGATTTATAAATAGTCCACCCCTAATTCCTTTTGAATAATCTAGAAACATGCACAATTTCGATCATGGCTCCAACTCTTTTGCATCCTTATTCAATATGCATGCTAGACAATCCAATACTCTTAAATGTTTAGAACTTGAGTTTTTTTGTTGTTCCAAAAAAAAAATTAGATACCAAGATGAGAAAAATAGTTTAGTTTAAGTACTAATTCATAAATTAAGCATTTTTTTTTTAGGGGGAGGGGTTGTTTACCGTGTTAGGCCTTGTTCTTCATTGCCTTTTTTTTTTTGTGATACAAATAAGATTAAACAAAAGCAATTAAACTAACCCCACTAATGGGGGGTTATTCAAAATGCGCACACTGGGTCTTCTATCACGAACCATCTTAGCTAAAGCATTTGCGATCTTGTTTTATTCCCTAAGGATGTGTTGAATGCACCAATGATACACTTTTGTCAAGAGTTGTTGAATGGCGATTACAGCTTTGAGACTATCTATTTGAATCAAAATACACTTAACTCCTTGATCCAATGCAAGATGTAACCCATCCAAAATGGCCCACAGTTCCACGTCCAAAACAGAACAACAGCCCAAATATCTGCAGAACCCAAACATCCAAACACCGTTAGAATCTCGTACTAGTCCCTCAACTGAAGCGATATATTCCTTAATTTTGATCGATCCAACAGTGTTCAAGTAAACCGAATCACGAGCCAAAGGTGAAGTAGCAAAGAAAGGATGAGATTTGTGAGAAGGTGATTTTGAAAAGGGGTCTTGATAATATCCTCTATACTCCAAGCATTATCCTAAAACACAAAGCTGTTATAGTTCTTCCAGATGCACCAAGATATCATCCCAAAGATGCAAGACCAGTCAATTCCACCCAAACCAATAAAGTAGTTATTTTCGAGATTATCTACCATCCACTTATGAATGGACCCAGAGTAAAAACGAGTTCTCTTTTCAACTGGAAGAATTTTATTCCAAATAGGTCTAGCCCCTAAGCAATCTCTAAGCACATACAACAAATATTCAAACTCATTGTAATGGCCCGTTTTTAGTGAAATTGAAACATTGGTTTCGGGACCACAAATCCGATGTTGTAAAATTTATTTTAATATTATTTTGTAGTCTACAGTATGATAGTATTATATAATAAAAATTTCGTTAAGAAATTTTACCGTTTGTGTGCTCAATTTGTGAAAAATGACTAAATATCATAAAGTGCGAAAGTTGTGTTCTATTAGCTAAAGGTGTTAAATAGCTATAGAACTTTAAAGTGGAGGTCCTTATGTGATAATTAGACTACTAATAGAGTTAGTGGATGTGCATGGCATGGTATTTATGAAAATTTTAAAGTTAGGTAAGGGTAGTTAAGTAATTAGACAATTAAAGGTTAAAATTTAATAAAACAAAAGTGTATCTTTTTTCCCCATTCATGCATCTGAAAATTTCAGCAAGGGTTTGGCCATTTGAGAGCTTAAAATTTTAGCAACTTAAACCCTTTGCATATTAAGAAAAGCCATGTTCGAAATTAGATTGAAGCAAAGATAAAATAGTGGATTGATCGGTCAATTATCTCCATATAAATACGAGGTAAGTTCGTATGTTGATAAGCATTAAATTAAATGTGTTTTAAATGTTTTATTATTGTAATTGTGATGATACAACTCCAAGGAAATATTTGACGAAGTTTCGACGATGTATGGATCCCGGTTGAACCTTAGGAATAGATAGGATACAAATGACATGTCATTAGGGGTTACCGTGTTTTGGGTGCTAGTCTCATATGTCTTACCGGTGGCTGAGTTTTCGACATGTGTTGCGGTTACTTTATAGCTTGTGTAAGCAGCACCGTGTAACTACGTCTTAACTGACAGCTTGTGTGAGCAAACCCAGTGATGGCTCGAGAGCAAGCGTATATATGAGATATGAGATAGAGGCGGTTTTGACCACGTATTGGCACTTAGTGTGCGAGATATCCGAGTATCCAATAGTATTCCAAATGGTTCAACGGGTACAAATGATGATACAAGGTTATACAAGTGCCAATACACGAGAAGAAATTCATAGTTTATGTATTTATACATAACTAACATAATTGTGATTATGTGTTAGGCTTTGGGCCAAATGAGAATTTACCTATGTTTTAAATTATGCTTATCTAAATTGTGATGATTTGGTAAGTTGTATTTATTAGCTATACGACCTTACTAAGCTTAATTGCTTACTCAGTTTTAATTTCCATGTTTATAGTGGTTCAGAAGCTCGCTCGGTTCAAAAGTCGTTAAAGATTTGCGTCTCACTATTAAACTATATTTTGGTACTTTGGACTTTACATTTTGGGTTAAATGCCATGTATAAGTGTGTTGGCTAATGTGGCGTATTTGTTTCATGTTGTTTTGGTTATGTATTTAGCCATGTGATTTGGCTTATTTTAGTATACTTAGTTATGTAAATATGTATAAATGATCTTTTGGTATGTGGTGTATAGTTGTTTGGTGAATGCCTTGGTTGTGTATTGGTAGTTTGAGTACCAAATAATTGAATTTGAGATGTGGTATGCATGTTGAATTAGGCACAAAGTCTAATAAGTGAGTTTGACCATTTAGGTATACTTTGGAGGTATATTTGGTATGTTGTAAAGTGATCATTGGTATGTGCTTATGTATATCATGTTGTATGTGTGGATAGTACATGATATAGGCTTGATATTGGTTGGTTTTAAGTGCCTATTTATGCCATGGTTGTATGTGCATTGTTAAGCTTAGTTTGGCATCATTTTGGGTGAGAAATATGGCTTGGAAATTACCTATTTTTGTCCACACGGGCAGAGGCACGGATGTGTGTCTCAGCCGTGTGTGACCCATGGCCAGGTGACACGATCGTGTCCCCTGAATTTTCTAATGGTTACAAGTCAATAGCTTCACACGGCGTAACACATGGGCGTGTGGCTTGGCCATGTGGTGCAAGTTAGTATTTATTCCAGTTTTCACACGGTCTGGCACACGGGCATGTGAGGCCATTTCGAGGGGTACATAGCCTGGCACACCGGTGTGTGGTCTGGCCATGTGATCCCATTTTGAATGCCCACAAGGCCTGAGACATGGGCGTGTCCCTTGTCTCACACGGCCTGGCCACACAGGCGTGTGCCCCCTGCACTTTGAAAATTTTCCATGTTTTCCTAAAAATTCTTTAAGTACTCGATTTGGTCCCGAACCACTTTAAATGTTTATTTTGGGCCTCAAGGGCTCGTATTAGGGACCATATGAATGTTTATGAATGGTTTTTGATTTGAATGATAATTGATTATGAAATGTTTGATGGTATAAGTTATAAGTCCGGAAATGCTCCATAACCCTGTTTCAGCGTCGGATACGGGTTAAGGGTGTTACACTCATGACCACAGAGCTTACAAGAGCTATCGCTTCCCATGCCCCTTCTTACCCTTTCCACTTTCATGAGTAATCAGTGTTTAAAAACAAGCCAAATGAAGGTTCAGACTCATTGTGGTCTTTGAAACTTCCAAGACAGTTTCCAAACAACCTCTTTCGAATTACATGTTTCCTCTCTTAACTTACTATATGCACTTTTCAGAAAGAAAGAGCCCATCGCAGTACACCCCCAAGTGATTCTATCGAGCCCAACAAAAGGGTGTGGTGGTGGTATTCCTACAATCTTTACAATGATATCATTAGAACAATAAATGTGAAAGAAATCAAGGTTCCAAGAACCATTAACTATGACTATCTCGGTGAGGGGACAATTTTAAAAGAACTTTTAAAACCAAAAACATTTTTGGCACTATAAACAATAAAGAACTAAATGCTTTTAAAAAAGTGTTTTTCAATGCAAACGCAAAAGTTAGAATTTGGGAAAAGCACTGTTAAAGTCAAATGATATTTTTAACCATCATTTATACTCCACTGTATCTTATTTAATATTTATATTAAGTATATAATTATTTTTATGTTGAAATTTATTTTATAAAAAATATTTTTAATATTTAGTATATAATTTATATATTCAAATTAAAATTTTAAACAATTCATATTAATTACTTAAATCTTTTAATAATTATATTTCATGTATCAAAATATTAATAATATTATTATTTTTTATTGAAATATCATAATATTAATCAACTTTAACCTAATTTAAATTTATACTTTTACTTTATAGTAACATATTTAAAATAAATATTTTATTTCTCAAAATCATTTTTTATAATAATATAAAATACTTAAATTTTAAACTAAACTTTTCAAAATACTTTTTTTTAAAAAATAGTTGTCATTGTTGAACTTGACTTTGTATCTCATTTATGATTAATGAACTTTCCAATATAAAAATTTCAAAAGAAAATTCTAGTAAAAAAGGTTAACTTCACAAGATAACCTCAAACTATAACTTAAATTTTAAATTGATCCTTAAACTTTAGAGACTTCTAATTGAGTCCTTAAAATAGTTGTATCATAGTAATCAGGTCCCATGAGCCTATCCAACATAGAGCATATGTAAAATATGTGGATGAAATTATAAACAGTTACATAACTACTAAATAGATAGCTTGGATCTAGTATGTTAAAAAAATAGTCCCCTAAATTTTATTGACAATGTATATTTTTTTCAAACACATGAGATCTAAATTATCTATGCGGTAGATATACATGTTTACAATTTTATACATATGCTTTAAATATGCTTCATGTCAAATCTGCATTTGTATTTAATGCCTAAATTGACATTTTTGGCTAATGAAAGGAATAGACTAATATAATGTTGATACTTTGGGGACTCAATTAAAATATTTTGAAATTTAAAGACCAAATTAAAATCTTGACGATACTCTGGAGATGTTTAGTGAATTAACCCTGAAAAGATAAAACAAAATTGGGCTACCGTATTATTGGGCACAAACCTTACTCAAAATTCATTCACTAGTAGTTTTGGACCCAAACCCATCAAAATCGGAAGCAAACAAATACTCTTCGATGACAAGTACACATTTTGACTTTAGTTCGATGGTCTTCTTCAACTTCCTTCCTTGCTAAGGAAATTGCTCCAATTTATCTCCACTTATCCACACCATTCCCGCTTTGCAATTGCCAAAGAAAAACTATGGAACAGCCTCTTCTCTCAGGTACCCCATTTCCCACTTCCCTTTTATTTCCATTTTCATATTTTTAGATATTTTCAATGATGATCGTAACCGAGTCGTCTTGAATTAATCTTGGGTTTTAGAAGAGAAAAGAAGTGAAATTGATGAGAATGAGAGGCTGAGCTCGTATCAGTATGTTGGCAGAACAGGGTCGGTGATTCCAACTGCTTCGTTGGCGGGTATGGATGTTAGCATCGAAGAGATTCGATCAGCCACTTCTTTTTCTACTCCTTACCCGCCATCCATTCATGCTCCTTTGATCAGCTCCCCTGAGCCCCTTCCTAATGGTATCTCCAATACAAGCCACTTCTTTTGGTACATGGTTATTTAGTGTCTCAGTCTCCTTTGTTAAATGGTTTAACTTTTTAGGTTTATAGTTGGGAGTTTTTTGAGTGGCTTTAAATTGTCAATATTGGTCTTTTTAGTGGATGCAAGAAAATTAACTCCATAATTAAGCATTGAAATTGAGTTTCCAATGTAGATTTTAAGTTATGAACTCTTACTGTTGACCGGTTCTATTGTATGTCTCAGAGCCAGCTATTCCTAACCAAAGTCCTTACGCAGCAGATTATGGCCCATACTCCAATGACTTTCAGAGGTATGGCTCGATGAAAGTCGGGACTCCCTTGCGTTAATTTGCGGTGTTGTCATATGTGCTTGAATTAGGAGCTAGTGTCACGGACTTAGATTTGCGCAACCCATGACACTAGGACAAATATATAGCAGCAGCATTTTATACTAGTAATATAAAGTATCTCTAAATCTCGGTCTGACCTATTTTCGAACAGATTAGAATGTGTCCTCTAAGTGTGAATTATCAATGTGAATTATTAAGAATCAGGTATTAGCATGTATTGATTAAAATGTGTCATCTAAGTGTAGGCAATTATTGGATGAGGTAGAGATAAGAGAGTTGCTCATTGATCATATCGGTCATCGATGTTGTTGGGGGAGTCGCCCTGCTCGTACCTGGAAGATTCATGCTGTTGAGGATTGCAATGTTTATGTGGGAACTCTTGAAACTTTCTTAGAAGAAAGGGAAGTGATAAGAGAAACAGAACCTTACCTTGGTGGTAAAATTGATGGAAAGGATAATACTCCTGAACTTGGCATTTGGGAATTGGATTTAAGATCACAATTCCCTGCTCTCTTTGTGCCATACAAAGAAACCCGAGTCAAGATTCCTAATAGTGAGACCACTGAGAAATGTTCAGGTAATACTGCTTAAACATTTGGTGTCTATGGGGTTAAAACTGAAGGATTTAAAATCTTAAATTTTTATAAACACAAAGTTATTTGCCACTTTGATGATCCTTTAGTTCCTTCATATGTCTCTTTCCTGTTATATTAATGCTTTGTGCTTTATTAGTGACACATTTCCTATATGATTCCTGCCTTCACGGTCAGTAGTGCTTAGCTTTGATATAATGTATAAAGAAAAATCTGCAGATTGTGCAGGACGAGGAGATATTCCATGTCCTACATGCAATGCAGACCAAGAACCTGGATTTTACAAGGAAAATCAGATGTCCCAGTGCCCTGCTTGCTATGGAAGGGGATTAATTGCTCACAGAGACGGATCAGACACCATGTGAGCAGTTTCTACTTTATTTAATTCTACAAAACCTATATTTATTATCCAAGATAGTTGGTTACTGGTTCCACCATATGACTAATATGGTTGAGCTAGTACTTCACAACTATGCATTCTTTCAAGGAACCATATTTGCGTGTAATTATCCTTCCTAATTTGCTATCTGGGTGTTCTAAGTTTGAAACTTTTGCCTAATGATCCCCATATGGAACTTTGTAAACATTAGTTTGATATTTGGTTTCTTGTTAATTTCTTTTCTTCCGAACATATATTGTTGAGGTATGAGTTCTTTACATGATCCATTTTTTTTCACCGATGATTGATTATATCTCTGCAGATGTACAAAATGTGATGGAAAGGGAAAGATACCTTGTGCAACTTGTGGATCTCGTGGCTTACTTAAATGCAAGACATGCAATGGAAGCGGTTCTCTGTTGACTCGCAAAATTGCCGTTGTTAAATGGTAAGCATGCTGTTGGCAGTATAGTTTATACTCCGGCACTACTTCTAAGATACTATTGTTGGAAATATTTTCTGTCAACTGAGTCTGATTTAGATGATCAGTGAGACTCAATCTGGAGGGAAATTTTAGTGTTATGATCTGTGAAACCAGGATGTATGTAGATGAATTGCATTTTCTTTCTATAAATAGACCCTTGAATTATTTGATAGGAAGACACTTTCAACTCGAAAAGTGAGTGCGACGAGTGGAGCAGCATCGGTTCCGGATGAGATTTTCCATAGGGCCAAAGGGGTTCAGTTATGCAACACTCAGGCATACCAGTGCACCCCTGCCTATTTTGCCGACTCTTTCTTCCTCAACACATTTTCTTCGGATGTTATTGCAGACAGGGCATCTGTACCTCCAACTGCCAGGGTCATATGTGAGAGACATACAATCTCAGTGGTCCCAGTGACCCGTGTCACCATGCGTCATCGTCATCAATCTTTCAGCTTCTACATAGTTGGATACAGCCGGGAGGTTTACCTGAAGGATTACTATCCGGCTAGGTTTTGCTGGGGATTGTGCCCTTGCCTGGAATGGTTGAAGGTGTAAAACATCACGTCTCAAACTATTTATGCTGCCTATACTTGTATGAATTTTGGGTGTGACTTAAAATAATTAACTTCATTTCTTTCGTTTGAAAGACACCATAGAGTGTAATTTCCATGTGATTATCATAATTATTTTTGCATTATGACAGTTGGTGTTGTTGATATAAGTTTATTAATTTCTTAATTCCTTTTTTTAGGACTTATTATAAAAATATTAGTTAGAATGAGAAAGCAGAATGTTTGACACGTTAAGGTTTGGGTGGGGAAGACGGTGGTCGGTGGAAATGAAATAAAACCAGACATTCATAAATGGCGTGGCCCCCTCCCATTGCCCTTTAGCCGGTACACATGCATTGATCAATTTTGAATCTATACCTAATTCCATAATTTCTTTCTGTTTCTTTTCTTTGCATAAATAAAGGGCTTTTGAGTTTAAACGTAAATATTATAATTTAAAAAGGCCCTTCTTTATAATATAATATCTTTTATGTAATATTTTGTTTGGGTTTCTTTATTTGATATATACAACATTATATTTATGATGCTTATATTTTAATATTTAATTAATCTAAGTTGAGGTCCTTTGGACAGGTTTGAATATCATTGAACAAAAATATACTTATAATTTAGTTTATATATTCAAATTAAATTTTATAAATAATTATTATTAATTGCTCAAAAATATTTAAAATTATGTTTCAGTATAATTAGTTACAATAAATTAATTTATTTTATATTTTTACTAAAATATCATAATATTAACGAATTTGAACATTATTTGAACTTTAAAATAAGAGTTCAATATAATAAATAAACTTTACAAACAAAATTTATCGTAAAAAAACAAAAAAATTATCTCATATCTTAAATAATAAAATTATCTCATAAATTATTTTGGTAATTCATTTTACTAATTAAAATAACAATATATTAAAATTTTATATTAGTATTTGTAGATTATAATTAAAATAATACATTTTTATGAAATAAGTTGAATGAAATTGAGCCAAAATGCATTTATTTAAAAAGTGTATGTTTTTAACCTCATTCAAATTCATGGATTAGATAGTGAAATGAGGCGGAACGCACGATCACACAGACACTACCCCAAACTTTCAGTGTATAGTTTGTGGTTTAGATTTACCATAAACGAAGAGTGTTCTTCAAACCCTTCCTTTTGAATCTTATTTGTTAATAATTTGAAGTCTTTTTATATATATTTATCTTGCAATTGTATCATAACCCTTTTATCTCCATCATCATCAAGAATGGTGGGTGTATTTAGGTACATTTATGGTCAAAGGAGGAACTGGGATTCCTTTTGGAAAGGATTTCCAATTAAAAAGAGTTGCTTTAGACAACTTTACATCTGAGACTGACCCTCGCTTTTTAACAGTTGTTGAAATGCGTGTGGACCCTTCACTGCCTTCCAACATTTCTTCGTCACCGCTACAACATCACTCTGGAAATGTTTGATTAGCCAATTAAAATGCCTATTTTCAATTTTCATTTTCCAGTGGACTCAATGACTTTTAATGGCGGAGAAGCATTCAACTCACCCATTCTGCCTCGGATCAAAGCTCAACCCAACTCCTTTTGAAAGGACCATTGACGTATTCTTTTTTTAACTCATGCTACGAGATATGACTTATGTTTGTAAGATTTTAGTTTCCTTCAGATTTTTAAGTGTTTACTTTTGAATTTTATAATGCCAGCCTAACTAAATACTTCTTTGCTGGGTTTAGGGATTTTTAACCCAATTTTTTGGGTTTAAGTATGAGAATTTATTTTTTTTTATTAAATAAATAAACTGAAATACCATAAATTAAATCTCATAAATTTATATTTAAACTCTAAAATGGACAGGCATGATTTGAGACAACGTGCGAGCATTCCCAAGCAGCCAGTGGATTCTCGCCGCGTTGAAAATTATTTGGAGTTTTGGTCTTTCTCGCGCTCGATTGCCAATTGCCACCCCGCTATAGGGCTGATATCACCTACATTACAACCTATTATACTGTTTTGCCAAGCAACCGTTGGTACCTTCAAGATCAACGTCTTGATTATTGCATTATAAGGAAAGAAAAGCCGTCATTTGTGGGATTGGCTTAAAGCATCTAATCATAGCTCTTTATTATAAAAATCCAACGGTTGGAAAAAAAGCAATGAGTGAGGCGACGAGATTGTATCATGAGAGACGTAAAGAATTGGAAAAAAAGGCGACACGTGTCGTTTTCCAGTTTGAAAAGTGGATTTTGTAGAATAAAATGCAGTGTAAAACCAAGAAGGAGGTCAGACTCCGAGACGAAAAAAAGTGATGGGCTTTTTAGATTTTAGTATAAATAAATAAATTTTAGAAAATTCACAACGCAACTATCGAGAAACGTTCCAATTTCCCTTTTGTTTTTGTTGAAATTTTTTATACTTTTAAATTTCAATTCCAAAATTGTCCTCTGAATATTATTTTTCTATTTTTTAAATAAATCAATTCAGATCTTTTCAATATCTTTTTCTTTTAATTTTAAATATCTCTAAAAAGTATAAAAAAAAACCGGTGACAATTTCTTTTGTCAAGAATTTCATTACTTAAAATGGTATATACATACACATTTGATATAAAAAAATTTCAAATATTTTTATGTGAATAAATGACTTAAAAGAAAAATAAAAATTAATCTTAAATATTTTTATATAAAAATTTGATTAATCAAAGCTAACAATTTTTTTGTTGATTTTATTATTTTTATCCAAGATTCTTTTCTACTTACAAAATAATGAAAAGATAATTTGTTTTAAATTATAATTAATATTATATTATATTATATTATAATGTAAATATATTTTAAATATTTTTAATCAATGTTACACGTTAACTATTTTAAAGTTATATTTAGTTCATTAAATAAATCATTTAAAATAGTTAAATTAAAATATATAAAAATTTAATTAAATATAATGAAAATTGAATAAATAAAATAAATTATTTTAATAATTAAAGTAAAATTTAACGTTAGTTATTTATCCAAAGAGATAAAACCATGCAAGTTTAATTCCAATAAGATAATAATTATATTTTTTTTCCTATGCTTCTAATTTTCAATTGATTTACTTATCAGTAAAACCATTTAAATAATAATTAACTAGTTTTCTTTCTCGTTTGATACATGGATTTTTGTGTATATTGTCTAATTTTTATAAAAATTATAATGTATATAAAACTTTTGCTAATATTTTAAAAATTAAAATTATATTTTATGCAATCATATTTATTTATAAAATCGGATTTTAGAACATAAAATAATAAATTTACTTTTCTTTGATAGTTATTTTCAACAGAATAAAATTTATAATTACTTACATAATTCATTTGATTTGAAAGGTGATTTTTAGAACAAATAAAAATGATAGGTCTAATTTTGTAATTTTAATAAAAGAATTTCTTAATTTTTAAAAGGTTGGAAACAATAAGGACTCAAATTGTGATTTAAGAATGTTGAACACCTTTAAATAATTTAGCAAAACATAGATGGGTTTAAAAGGAATTTAACCATTCCCGAAAGCTATAAATCTCTATTTTATTACCTTAAAAGTTCATTTTATATACTATTTATTATTCTAATTGAATTGAGGAATACTTTTTTTCTTTTTTTTTAAATTATTAATTTAAATTGACTAAAAGTTAGAAACGAATTTGTTCACTTAAATAAGTAAATGCAATGATTGTGATTAAAATAAATAATTTATATATAACCATTAAATTAAGAAAACAATCATGTAACGATGAGAATATGCATTAATTACGATTTGATTTTAATTTTATTTAAAATTTAGTTTTAATTTTATACTTAAGTAACAATTTTTGTTATTCATATCTTTGAAATTATTTTAAATTTATAAATACTATATATATCTTTGAAATAATATTAATTTTAAAAATTCAAATATTTAATAGTTTTATAAAATTAATTTTGATTTTTTAATTATTAAAATTTATCAATTTTATAGAACGTCATTAAAGTATTTTAAATATTTAAATTTATAAATTATTTATATTAGTCAATTAATGTATTGTAAATTTAAAATTATTATTCTATATTTAAAAATAACAAAAAAATAGAGGTAAATAGCAAAATTGTCATCTGTCATCATAAAACGTATGCCACGTGTCAATAAATTAAACCTTGATATCACCTAGGACCTTAAACCTTATAATATAATATATATGATTTATTTTAAATATAAATAATGTGATATATTCATAACAAAGATATAATATATAAATAAATTAAATATAAATTTAAAATATTTTGAGTTTTACTTGAATTAAAATATAATTTAATTAAATATAAATTTAAAATATTTTGATTTTTACTTGAATTAAAATATAATTTAATTTTATATAAACTAAAATAAATCTTCAATTAACAATTATTTTAGAAAGCCACCTCTTAATTAGATTTAGGTATAAGATTTTAAAAGTCACTTTTATTTAGTTAGTACTTTTTTATCTAATTAGTATCTAAATTTGGTCACACACTTTAATATTTTTATGGTAGTATTGTTCGAATGTCATAATGTGGCATTTGCAACTAATAGGACACAAAGCAAACATTAATAAAAATAAATAAATAAATTTAAAATATATAAATATATAAAAAATTATAAAAATTATCTCACGTCTAAAATGAATATGGATAAATGAATGTCTAGATTTAGATAAATTAGGATGTTAATTTATTCATATTCATTTTGAAGGTGGTTTTTAATAATTTTATATATTTTATTTTTTAAAAATAATTATATATATATAAAATCAAATACTAATAGATAATAGTTTACAAAATATCAATGAATTAAAGAAATCATGACATAATAATATATAAGTAATTACGAATAAAAGGATTTTCTTGAATATTTCTCCCAAATCTCATTATGATGGATTAAAATCAATAAATTCTTTCAATAAAAATCACTAAAACCTTAAAAAGAAAGATGAAAACATGTTGGAACGAATTTTTTCCTCAAACAAGCTCCACAATTATTGAAGAAAAACAAAGAAGAAAAACATATAAACAAGAATTTTCTAAGAATTTTTCTACAAGTGTTTATTATAAAATTAAAATTAAAAATAAAATTACTAAAAGAATTACATTTAGAATGATTGTCTAGGTTTTTTAAATATATAGACAAACATTTGTTCAAATTCATTATGAATATGAAATATCTTTATACATCATGTGCCATAGTATGAAATTTATACATGTTATCATATTATTAACTATTAGTGCCATGTCATCATATTATAACAATATTACAATAAAAGTTGTAAGTATATATAATTTTAAATTAAGAGATAGTTTACTATAAATATTCGCATTGCAAATAACTCAAATTTTGAAAATATCTAACATCAACAAAATTAAACTTTCAAATATCCCAAAATACTTTAAAAGGTATTTTATTTTCCCAATTTCTATTTGAATCATAACACTTACTAAACCAGAATTATATGTTCTAAATCGGGGAATTAACCAAAAAAAATCCCCATTGATATGGTAAACTCTTGGCTTGATTTGTTAAAACCCAATAAAGTTACCAACCAAATCCCCTCTCACCATCTTTATTTTCTTTTCTTTTTTCTTTTTTTTCCTGTTTTCGAACGGAAAATGTATATTGATTCTTGTTGATCAAGATTATTTCTTTAAATTATCGATCAATTATTTAAATAAGTTTCGAATTCAAGTATTATGAATGAAAAATAAAAATTTTATTTTTAATTAAATATTTAATTAGTTCAACTTTAAATTTAATTATATATAATATAATTATTGAATATCGAAATATTTTATGAAAAATTCTTTTAATAAGGGTTACAATTAAAAGTTTATTTGATTAGGGACCTAAAATGGGTAGCCTGGGCGTGCAGGAATTGAGGTTTCTCAAATTTAGGCTTAGTTTGATAATAATTCTCAAAAAATATTTTGGGGAGAAATTAAAATTTTAACTTCTAAAAAAATATTTTTGAGCTAAATTTTGATTTCGAGAAATATTTTTCCCTTACAAAATAGATTGTTTAGGAATACTTTTGTTTAAGAAATATTTTTAGAAGTAATACTAAACATACCTTTAATTTATTGAATTGAAAAAAAGAAAAAAAAGTGAAATAGATAATGTAAATAATTTTATTTTAATACAAATGAGAATCAAATTAGAAAGGTTTTAATCTTACAAGAATATACATTTTAATTGATTCTGTGATGATAATTTGACAGGTAAAGTGCATTTCTATGATTTATAACAAGGTTGTGACAGTAATAAATGATATCAAGCACATGGTGTGAAAAACAAGCATCAATATATTTTCATTTTTAAAGCTATATAATGTTTGATTTATATTATTTTATTTTGGATTTTAAAAAATAGGAAATATGCATGATGCTTATTCTCTTGTAATAAAATAAAAAAAAAAGCTACTAAATTTATATCGATCTGAGGATTTATTATTTTAAAATTGTTAAAATAAATACTTTTGCATCAGAGCCAAATTGTCAATTAAATTTATTTTTTAAAATAATTTATTTTTAACTTTTCAAAATAATTTTTTGCTTCCCATATTTTCAGAAAAAAAAAGGATTTTGAATGTTTCCTATTTTCGAAAAGATAAAAGATGAATATGCAAACATTTTTATTCATTTAATTATGAAGGTAAAATATTACACTTTGTTTCACAGACTCAAAGTTCACTACAATCTACCTTTACAAAAGTGATGATGCTTAATTTGTTGTGAAAGCAATTTTCATGACTTTTGAAGAATCTATTATTTTTCAGAGTTTTTCTTTTTAGAGAATAGTTTGCGCCTTAATTTTGAAATATTTTAACTTTTTTTTCTTCTTAAATTTCGGACATTAAAACGACATGATATTTCTAAAAATAAAAAAAAGGAGGACATTTCGGTAAGTTCAACTTTAATATTAAATTTAAATATGAAACAATCATTGAAAAAATAATAAATAAATAAAAACGAACAACAGAGCTGGCCTTGTAATGCCATGCCATGCCTTGGATGAAAAAAATAAAAGTAAAAACCATAAAAAACAGGTCCACATTCTCTGATAGTCAATTGTCGTGCTTTATAAAGAGAGCGTAACAAATTTCGGACCTTTGCTTTTGCCTTGCATTGCGGGAACCCGCTCTCCTTCCATTTATTTCTTCCCTTCTTTTTTTTCCCTTTTTCCTTTTCCTTTCCTGTCAACTGTTTTTCTTCGTCTTGTTTGGTGTTTATCCGGCGATACAATGTCGTCGGGGGCTGCGAACAGCTCGGCAAACGGGAGCCCTATGCAAGGTGGGCCCACCACTACAAGACGACGCGTGGCGGACTCTCCGATAACAGCTGAGTCCGACAGCAATAATCCATCTTCCATTACGGATGCATCTAACGACGAAGAATCCGACAACCCCAACGGTTACATTCTTTCCGTCTCTTCTTCGGTTTGCGGGTCCCATTGTTTGCACCACCACCACGTGATGAGGTACCTGCAACTTCGCAGGAAGCTTTTGTTCTCGTGGGTGCCCGATAGGTGGCTCATTTGGATTGACAACCTGTGTCATTGGACGGTTAATATGGGTCATAGTTTGAGATCCGGCCGGAACATGGGCCGTAAGATCCTCGGGCTCCTCTTGTTAATGGCGGTCGTTTCCGTTTTCATCAAAGTCTCGCTTTTTAGTACCCACGTTGATGTTAACGGTAAATGGAAGAAAGAAAACGGACTGCTCATCTTGCAGACGTTCAAAGAGGATTGGGCCATGGCGCAACGCGTTGTCAGCGAGACTGAACGCTCCATGCCCAAGCGCGTTCTCGAGAGGATCTCCGTAAGTTTCGTCTTCTTCTTCCTCTTCTAATTCTTCAGTTCTGGTCAAGAAAAAGAAATTTTTCTTCTTTTTATTTATGAATTTTTGAACGGTTGACGAAAATGGGTGTTTCCTTTTATTTTTCATTGAAAATGATTTCGAGGGTGGTGGCTCTGACCAAACACCGAATTTCAACTATTTTCAGGGTTCCATTTATCACGAGTCATTAAAGTTGGCCGATGGCCTGTTATGTTCTTTAATGGCTTTCCAGTTTTCCTTTTCCATTCACATGACTTTTCATATATGGAATTCCACAATTCCATATCTTACCTTTTTTTGTTGGTTGGTGTAATAGTAAATTTAAAAGTTAACAACGTTGCCTTTTTTATTTATTGGTTCATGTTTTTCCCTCCTTACAATGAGACGTATAAATCTTACTTTCCTGCAGACCCCAGAAATTTGGATGAAACCAAACAGCGACAATTATCATCAATGTATATCCCGACCTCAGAATCAAATAAGTATGTCATGTTCCTTTCTCAACTTATTTAAAAAGGGGTTTTCTTTTATCTGATTTTTATTATTAAATAATCTGAACCGACTCCAGGGACAAGATCGAAGTCTAATGGCTATATTATTGTTCATGCCAATGGTGGATTGAATCAGATGAGGACAGGAGTAAGTTAGTTTTCCCTAGACTTGGACTGGACCTCTCATTTTCTTATTTCTTTTTCACAAGCTAATCTATTGGCTTGGCTCTATTGATTTTTAGATATGTGATATGGTCGCTGTTGCTAAGATAATGAATGCCACCTTGGTTCTTCCTTCTCTTGACCATGAGTCGTTTTGGACTGACCCAAGGTAAAAATTAATCGCTATTCCTCATTTGATATCACTTTTGTCTTTGTAAAGCCTCAAATTGTTAACGTTTTCAATACGTTGTGCACAGTGATTTCAAGGATATTTTTGACTGGAGGCACTTCATTAATGTACTGAAAGATGATATTGATATTGTTGAGTATCTTCCCGTTAAGTACTCAACAATAAAACCCCTGGTAAAGGCACCTGTTTCCTGGTCTAAGGTATTGAAAGGATCGAAATTTGGTGTTAAATGTATGGTGATGTACCATTTGGTTTATTGTTTTTGGAAAGGTGTCTTAGATGGCTTCATTTGCAGGCTAATTACTACAGGAGGGAAGTGCTCCCTTTACTAAAGCGACACAAGGTGATCAAGTTCACACATACAGATTCAAGGCTTGCTAATAATAACCTTCCAAACTCCATTCAAAGACTAAGGTGCCGAGCAAATTACGAAGCTCTCCGGTATGCGAAAGAGATAGAGGATCTCGGAAGGACTTTAGTTGATAGACTAAAGAGCAATAATGACCCATATATTGCTTTACACTTGAGGTACACGGTCATTCTTTGGTTTCTGGTAGTATTTCTTTCAACAAAGTCTCTGAGCCTAATAATCTTGATTGCTTCAGGTATGAGAAAGATATGCTTGCATTCACAGGCTGCATCCATAATCTGACTGTAGAAGAGGGCAATGAACTCACGGTTATGAGATACAATGTTAGGCATTGGAAGGAGAAAGAGATAGATAGCGAAGAACGGCGAAGGCAGGGGGGTTGTCCAATGACCCCTAGAGAAGCAGCCGTGTTCCTCAAGGCAATGGGTTACCCTTCCAGTACACCTATCTACATTGTTGCAGGAGAGATTTATGGCAGCAATAGCATGGCTGCCTTCCGTTCTGAGTTCCCAAATGTCTACTCTCATTCGACCTTGGCAACTGAAGAAGAGTTGGAATTGTTCAAGCCATATCAAAACCGCCTCGCTGCGTTGGATTATATTGTTGCGCTTGAAAGTGATGTGTTTGTTTATACTCATGATGGGAATATGGCTAAAGCAGTACAGGGCCATCGAAGGTTCGAAGGATTTCGAAAGACCATCAACCCTGACAGGTCTGTATACATGCAGAATTTTGCTTTCATGAAGCATGATTATTAAAGAGTATTGTAATGACATAACCTGTTTGATTTTCAGACAAAATTTTGTGAAACTCATCGATCAGCTGGATGAAGGTGTAATAACGTGGGAAATGTTTTCTTCAGAAGTAAAGAGTTTACACTCTGACAGGCTGGGAGCTCCATACATGAGACAGACAGGAGAGTCACCAAGATTAGAGGAGAACTTTTATGCAAATCCCCTTCCTGGGTGCATCTGTAAAACAAGTCAAGTGCAGAAAATCAGCGGCCCGAAGTTCGACCAGACCTTGAGTTCAGTTCAAAGATAGGATTTTTGTTAGTGGGTTAAGTTGGTTGAATTATATACACTGCCCTATGCAGGAGGAAGGCTGATAGGGGGGATTTTTGAATTAAGGTAAGGTGCTTTCCGCTGGCAGGGAGACATGCAAGCAGCCACCTACAGATGTCAGCTGAATTATATGGTTCTGGTTTCAGTTTTGTTAGAAAGACCAAACCAGTAACATAGGTAAAAAAAACCACAGAGAAAATGTGTTATTCTGAGGATTCTGAGGCAAATCAAGTTAGTTATATAAAACACACACGCATATATATATATGTCACAGTGGGGAATCACAGCATTGATTTATTCATTATTCTTTCAATAACTTGGGTGTAAAAAGGGATGTTTGCCAAATTAGCCTCTTACAGACTTGAATGTAATATCTTAAAACATAATGGAAATCGTTTCCCAATTGTCCGCAGCAGATTTTATTGTCTTCTTCTTAGTTTCGTTTCCATACGTTTTCTCTTAAAAGATTATTGTTAAAATGCATTTGAGCTGTCCCAATTTGGAAACTTGCTTTGCCTACTGAGAATCACTCCAGATGAAATGAACAGAAATTAAGCAATATTCAGACATATGTACATTTAATCCCAGACGTTTCCTCCTCCATAAGTTCTTATCTATATTCATCAGAAACAAATTCAGATACCATGCTTTCTGGATTCCAATTACTACATTGAAGGTACGGTACATAAACCTCTTCCAACTACCACACCGTGTTCCATCGGTTACAAACAGAAATTAGTCCATCATTGCCATAATGAAGAGATTTCCTCACGAATCTTGAGATATAAGGATTCACACTATTGTCAGGTTCTTGTTGTGATTGAACAAAATCAAGTATAGTGGAAGTCTATAATTGTCTTTTCCCCTCTTTATATAAAAAAAATTGAATAAATTAGTTCTTATATATTAAATCAAACAGCAAACTAGTTATTACTTAAAATTTCATTTATTTTTACTATTAAAACATTGTATGTCAGAGTAAGATGCATGTGACATGCTGCCACGTGTAACTGTTTGGTTATTTTCTCTTTAATGCAAGTTTTTAATGATAAAAAAGAATGAATTTTTTAATAGAAAAAATCAATTTATTTTTTAATCTAATATATAATGATTAATTTATCTATTTATTGAGTAAAGGGGAAAATCACAATCTAATTCTTAGTACTCAGTTAAAAGTGGATAATAATGCCTTATAGATTGATGCGGACAGTTAAACACGATGCTATTATTCTATGTCAAATGTTGTTGGAGACTGCTTCCATTTTTCGCTTGTCCTTTGAGCTGTCTGATAAATTTTGTCGGGTCGTGTTTTATGGGCCTTAATTTTCGGGTCAGGTAAGAAAAGAAAGGAGAAATCCAACGCCTAGCAGCTCAAAGAATACGTGAGCAAGGATGATCTTATCCGTTAGATGAAAAGCTTCCCTGAATCATACGTGGCCCAACAAGCTGAGACCGCCTGTTGTTTTTACTACTAGTCGTCTCTTGTTCTTCAAAATGGCTTTGGTTCCATCCTCCTTTGATCTTCTGCTTCTGGTCGATGAAATCAATTAGTAACCTCACGAAAGAGTACGGCATTCTAGTTGAAAAAATTTCTTCCTGGGTTGCTTCCTGTCACAAGTGAGAAAAATCCCAATCTTTTTCTCTTTTCTGTTTCCATGGAAATGCTCTGTTTTGACTTATTGTGTTCTCAAATCTGAATTTCTCAGCAAGAGAGCTAATTTCAGGAATAAATTCTAGATTTTTTTATGCGAATAATATGTTTTACTTGAATTCCATGATCATAAACCTCATATCAACTAAATCTTTTTTTTTTAATTGTAAAATCAATCATGTTGCTTGTTCATCAGAATCATTAGTTTTTTAATCAAAGGATCAACTTTTGTTGTACATGCTAAGATTGGATTTTGAGGCTATATTTTATATGTATTGAGAGTTATTGAGCAGCCTTGGTTGTTGTTCACACTTTACGGTAAATTTTGAGATGAATTTCTTGGTTTATTACATAGCCTGAACTTGCGTGCCTGAATTTTGTGCAGAAAATGGGATTCTGGACATTGGTAGAAGGATTGCTGCTATTTGCCAATGCATTAGCAATACTGAATGAAGATAGGTTCCTTGGTCCAAGAAGATGGACTTTAGCAGAATTTCGAGGAGGAAGAAGAAACACTCTCAAGGGGCAGATAGTTGGGCTCATACATGCATGTCAATTCCTCAGACTACCACTTATCCTTTTCAATATCATCACTATTATAGTAAAGTTAGTCTCTGGTTGAGATCAACATGAAGAATAAATTCATGGCTTGGGACATGAATGAATTAATCCATACATACTCTGATGATATGTTAATAAGCTGTTTTTGCCCACCTGTGTGTGTACAATACTCGAAATGATAGAATAAGAGAATGGCTCATATGCTGGTAAGACCATTTCTTTTTGTAGCCTATGCAATCCAAACTTGGGAGAAAAGAAGAGCTAAACAAACATACAGTTTTGCATTCACTCGACTGGTAACATGACTTCATTAGTCCTGAAAGCAGGTAAAGTCCATGGAGGATTATACCTAGCCAACAAGAACTGGCCAATCACCTTGTACCCATCTCTCTCCAAGCTTTTCTTCAGATTCTCCACCTTCTCTTCCACCACCTTATCCGTCGCCACTCCTCCAAACTTCACCACCCCATATTTCCTCTCCCCTTCTTCCTTTATCACCACCCTCTCATCCAAAGGCTTCGGTGCTTCCTCCGCTGTCTTATACGTCGCCGGCAATAGGAATTGCATGGTCACCATGTTATTGTTGTCACCCTTTGTCACCACAGGAGCAGTCATGGGAATCTTTTCACTTTTATTTCCAGGTGATCTAGTTATCACTGGAGCTGTCATTGCTATCTTTTCAGGTTTTGCGTTTTGGGGATTGCCTAAAGCACCGATGTAATTTGCCAACAACGAAAAGCCACCATCTTTATTCCCCTTGAACTGAGATGGATCGTATGTGACTTCAGCTGCAACTGCAGGTGGGTATTTTCGGATTTCATAGTCAGCCGAGGATTGAACCACTTCATACTTTGGTGTTTCCACTGTGATCTTACCAAAAACCATACCCATGTTGGTGAAACAAGTTGGATTTAGAAAAGACTTTTTTTGGATTGAACTTGAGGATTCAAGCCACAATCTTTTATAACCAGACGAAGGCCACTGAAATCTAGATTGTTCAATCCAAATAATGCCATTACTAGGGGAAGGGGTAAAGACTCCATATACAGTTGTCCTTGATTTTGTGGTACGAATTTGGAGATGAACTAGTGGACTTCTTTTATCCACGACCTCAATCAGTGGAGAGACTATGGGCTTACGGTTTCTCAAGCTAAGCCTTGATAAAAATTATAGAGTATACCATCAATCTTCATCTCATGTAAAAAAAATCACAAAATTATTAATAAATTTACGTTTTAATTACTTAACTTCAAAAATTTATAAAATAATCATTAAACTATTTGAAATTTTTATTTAAGTTACTGAATTTTTTTTTAAAAGTCCGGTTAACAAGCTTTAAGCGACGATTTAATGATTGATATGGTAGAATCCATCAACAACTAGAATAACATATTTTAGACTCAAATAGATCTAACAATCAATGTCGAAAATTGGAAAAGCTAATTAGATTTTGATTCGTAGATTTATGATGTTCAAAATTGTTTTATAAAAAAAATTGAATTGTAAAATAGAAGAGTAATGAGAGCTTTCAATTGATGCAGATGATACAAACAGAGAATGCCATATACAATAATTTTAATAACCCAATGACTTAAATAAAAATTTCTAAATTATTTAATGATCATTTCCTAACTTTTTAAAATTAAGTGACTAAAATTTAAAATTAGAGTAGTTTATCCAAAAATACATAAACTAAAGTAGTGACAGGTTTGATTTCAATGTTGTATAAACTTGCACTGTACTGCAGAATTGCCTTCAGCCATGGATGGGCTCAGAATGACTTAAATTACACCCAATAATCTGCTAAATCAAAGCATTTTTTATTCTTGAAAACAATACAAGAGCAGCATCAGTACTGGATTACAGCCAAGAGTCCAAGACCCGAAAACTTCGGAGTTGTTGAGTTCCATAATACGTTTCAAATAACATAGAAAATAGGTCCAGAAACCCATAAAATATATGGGGCTTTTATAGAAAAGGCTTTCATTCACTATTAAGGCCACCTTGGTTCAATATCTTAGGGTTTTGCTCTAAATTCTAATCAATATATAAGGGGCATACCTAGGGTTACCAGTGTTTCAAGGTACCATTTTTTTCTGAAACAAAACTGGTCTTTTTAACACAACAATCTGAATTTCTGTTTCCAGATGGTTTATATGTTTTTATTTGCTGCACCTATTTTTTTCATATCGATGAGGAGATAATTAAATTGTTATCCTTGCACTTCGATTGTCAGTGAAGAAACAAAGTGGGCAATTTTTTATATCTGAGATGCTTCGTTTTCAACTCTTTCCCTTTCTGGGTTTTGGTTTTATGGATCAAAGATGTTAAATTTTATTCTGCGTTATCTATCTGATAGCCCTTTCTTTAAAAGGAAATGAAGATAACACTAATCACATACTGAGATCCTGTTTAACCTTGAATTTTTTTTTTCTATGTTACTACATTGTTTGGTTAAATTGAATCCCTTGCTTGAGTTGTTAATCGATGCTGAATGAGTTTGTGGATATGCTTTATCAGGTAGTAGAAGAACTCCAACTAACTTCAAGATGAATGATTGGACGTATTGTTCTCTTTAAATAGGCTTTTTTCTTGTGCCTATTTCACTCATTTCACTCTAGGGGTTGGTTTACAGGTACAACCTTTATAACTTCGTGGTATACTCATAGATTGGTCAGCTCCTATTTGAAAGGCTTCAATTTCTTAACCGCCACAGTTTCTACCCTTGTACACATTCTTTGTTATTACTATGGGCTGTTCTCTATTTCTAACTAAAAAAAAATCAATCTAAAACTCTAATTATTTCCTACAAACTATATATATATATGTATATATATCAAATTTACCCCTCAAATCACTGTCACTGTTAAGCCTGACAAATTCACTGTCATAAGTCTTTATCGATTTTTAGTGCAAAAAAGCTATAAAAATCTTTAGTTCCGTTAATTACACCGAGTCACAGCATGAAACCTGAGGCAGCCTAATACAGCAAGGGCAATGGCCTATACTACATATTTACGGAGTGGGGCTGTTACCGGTTCCCGGCAAACGATATTCAGGTCACAAAATGGATTTCTTAGATAAAGAAGTTGTTCAGGAGTTTCTGCATTTTTAATTGATGTTAGACAAGCAACTTCACAGCATATATCTAACGTGAAATTAAAGCATCCGTTATTTGGACTTCAGATGCGTTTCTAATACTAATATACTCGATTCTTTCATATATCTGGAACATCATATCTAATACAAAGTCCGAATTTATGTTGAACGCATATGTTCATCATGGAAACTTAGGGGAAACGAAAAAAAATTCAAATAAAACACTAAAGAGCTTGCTCAGGAATAAGGTAAGCAACATTCAGTTTATATTATAAGGTAAAACCTCAATGATTCCATCGTTAAAACACTGTGTAACCAAGAGCATACATTTTTCACAATTGGTCATTAACTACAAGCACACACAAAACCTGCAACTACAATTACAAAAGATCATCAATTTACAACATAATAAAACATCAATTAGACCAAAAAAAAAAAAACCAACTCTAAGATTTACTCCTTGCCATCTTTGACAGCGTTGTCTACTACTACTACTTTGACCTTCTTGTACTCGAAATCCACACCTTCTGCACCACACTCTTCAGGCACCACAGGTCGCCTATCACCAAACATGTTCCATAGGTATAGCACGCAAGAAGCTGTCAAGGCTCCACAAGCACCGCCGAAGACAAACACAACAAGCACTTTCCAAAAACATTTGCTACTCTTGTGCGGTGTTGTAAGAGGTTTGGGGTTTTTTGTAATAGCTTCAGGATCAAGTGGTTGGGAATGCATCCAATTGGGAACCTGCCTTAGCTTAAAACTCCATAAGTGAATACAGCATGTCTGCGAAGAGTTTCCATTTGAAGAACTTAAACCCACAAACACTTGTTCATCATTCCATAGTTTTGACAAGTCGATTGAGTATGAAAGCAAGGGATCATCTGGCCTGGTACTACTAGATTGACTCAACCTAATCTCTAGTCTCTTAGAACTTGCTTCATAATCAATCCACGAATGTAATTTTTCTCCATTGCTTAGTACCAAATTGAGAGAGGATAAATTTCTAGCTTTAACTGATGCAAGGCTACCCACATCAATGGCCACATGGTTTTCATTCAGATCACCATGCTTGGCATCTCTGAAGGTATCAAATTCTACAGCAACAATACCGCTTTTGTTGTTTTTTTCCAATCCAAGAGAAATCCCAAACGTACTATTTCCCAATACATCAACTTTAAAACTACTAGGAACCATAATAAAAGCCAAACCATCACCATTTTTATGAGACATGGAGAAGGAAAAGTAGGTTGAAAAAGAAGCAAGTTTCCTTACTTTACCTTGAACAAGCTTGATGGGTTTCTTGTACATAACTGCCCCAGCACTCCAACTCACTGAGTTAGTAAGTTGAACCCAAGACCCATCATTACCAACATGTGCATCCCCATATAAAGCAATATTGGACTCAAATTTTGGATCTTTACCAAAACTTTTGAAAGAAAAGGAAGAACTGTGCTCTGCAGCTAAGATTTTGGAGAAGAAAACAAGACAAATGAGGGCTGTGAGGTAGTTGGAAAAGAAGAAAATGGCCATCGCAGCTGTGTGTTAGAGAGCTGAAATCTGAGTTTGGTTCTTTTTTGTTGGTCTACAAAGATGTGCCAGGTGATGATTCCATTTTACAACACAAGCTGGTTGCCTTTCCCTTAATTTTTTAAGGCTTGTGGGTGAAGAACCAGAGGAAAGAAATTAAAGAATATGAAGGTTGGGTTGGAGGGTGTGAAAATTAAATACGTTTACTCGTTTCTGCAATGTCTTTATGACTCTCTCTCTCTCTCTATCTCGGTGGTTGCTGGCTGAGGGAATATTATAATGGAGAATTTTCAATTTTGCACCCTTGTACTTTTTTCTAATCTCTCAAGTCTACTCAATATCTTTGTGTATTTCCATTTCCATCCATAGTACTTTCTCTTAATTTGTTTCATTAATTAAACTCCCAATAAAGGGAAGAAAAGGTTTGTGACTTTGAGCCTGGAAAAATTACTTGTAATAAAAATGTCAAATTTATTTAAGTACAAATATATGAACCAAATTGGTACTTTTTAATGTGAGTTGTTAAGGGCTTATTAACAACTAGATAAGTAATTTTTTTTAATGGCTGTTTGGAAATTATTGGAACAAGACTTACAGTTATGAAAGCAAACTTGTTAGCTAGGAGAAAAGAGAAAAAGCTAGGAGATGCGTTGGGTAAATAAATGTGATCTCAGGCTGGACGGACGTAGTTATAGCATGTTTGTGTATTTGAGTCTACGCCAGATGCGAGTGTATGATTCCCACCATCTCTTCCCTTTTTAATTTGCCTTTAGTTTTATAAGAAAGAGGAAATGCATAAAAAGGAAAAAGGAAAAAGGGATTAAATTGCATTGAAGAAAGGGATGAGATCCTTTTCAATTTTTTACTTGCAGGATCGGTCGTCGATAAACTCACCCAACCCAAGCAAAGCTAAGATGGCTGTGCAACGTGCCTGCCTCACTTTACAGCCAACTTCACCTAAAACCTAATGTAAGCGTGCTCTTATCTTCACGCTCACCCAACGTATAATTCCTCATAAATTACTACACTATTTTCTCTTGCCAACTTATTAAAACACCCACTCCTTATCTTCATCTTTAACCATTCTTTCATTTGTATTTACTAAATAAATTTTAAATTAAAAATAATTACTTATTTATTTTAATTACAAACTAATAAAATTTAATTACATATTAAACTACCATAAAATTAAATATATTTGACTTTTTTAGTAAAATATATATAAGTATTTAAATTTATATTTCACATTGAATTCATTAACTATATTTATGTAAATTAATTAGTTACCCTTAAAAGATTTTCGTGAAAAATATTAAAATATAAAAGTAAAAAGAAGAAAGAAAGAAAAAATATTGATTCATCAAACTATTCAATATTTTTATTTAAGTGACTAAGTTGTTAAATTTTTTTTAAGTCTAGCTAGCAAATTCCAAGTGATAATTTGACGATCAATATAATAGATCAGTACTCATTGACAAGTAGAACATACCTTCTAACCAAATTAATTTGACAATAAATGTCAAAGATAAGAGAAAAAAGCTATTTAAATTTTGATTTACAGATTTATAACGTTCAAAATTATTTTATAGAAAAAAAAATGAAATATGAAGAGAAAGGGAAAATGAGTTTTCAATTAGTGCTAACTGTGTAAACAGAAAAAGCCATACAATAACAATTTTAACAGTCCAGTGACTTAAGTGAAAAAATTTTTAAATAATTTAATGATTATTTTGTAATTCTTTTGAAATTAAGTGTTTATTTTATTTTATTTTTTTTTATTTTTTTTTCTTTGCGGCGAGGAAAGACTTTTAAGGCAACGTAATCTTATATTCACCTCTGGAAATACTGGCCACAAAAATTCTAACCGTACAACTTGAACGGCAAAATAACACACAAGTAAGGTTTTAAGTATTGAAACTTGAAATTGACACAACCAACTGTTGAGTGTATGAGCAAGAGTTGGTTATCTTAAATGTAGTCAGTTGTTGCAACAACGAACCCTGCTTTTTCTTTTTATACCTATTTACTTCAGCTTGCCATGATTCGTGAGGTTGCAAAGGAAGAATGAATCTACCGAATTTTTTTTAGTAGGTTAAGGCCGTCAGGCGTAGTTAAATCTGAGTGACAACAGACCTTTGCATTCATTACCTACACTAAATATATTCATGTGGACCAAACTTTGAAATCCGAATAACATTGCCTAACTTACCAATAGAAAATGTTTGGTTTAATGGTCTATTCTATTATTTACAAAGCACATGGCATATAATGCTTAAGGTTACAAAGACAGGTGCCGGGTAGGATATGAACTTTGGGTGGAACAAAACCCTTTCGGAACAAAGTTTAGAACCACAAAGCACTGGCACTTGTTTTGTGCATTAAATTTGAAACATGGGTAGGGAGGGGGACCACTAGCTTTTGAGGTGCGATTCTTGTGACTACTGCCTTTTGGCCTCTTTGATTGATTTTTTTCTAAAGCCTCAAACCCTATCAGGTTTGGTTGGTTATGCTGAGATCTTTACCCTCTTTCTTGGGTTGGCAATAGGATCAAGAAATCAACAAATGGATTAAAGACACAACACCCACATGGACCTAGTTACCATCTTTCAAGCCAACACCTGTTTCCTAGATTAAGCAAAAAAAAAGGGTTATCATCCGCAGTAATATGCATAGTTTATGCATGAAAACAGTGACAACCTAATAGTAATAACATCTCCAAGAAAGAGCTTAGGTTTTATCACTGCTGAGAGGATAGTAGTTAATTGAGGTTGCAGTGGGGCTTGATAGTGGTCTGGCAATCCACCAGAGAGATAGAGAGAGACAAAGAAGCAGGCTGAATGAAGATAGCTACTTATCAGCTAAAGTAATTAAAGATGGACATAAATAGCATAACAAGTACTGTGTAAAAAGGTAGCATTGTTTCCTTGTCTAGATAGGAGGACAGATTATTTCGAAGAAGCTGGCATATCTAGTTTGGTTAAAACCTTCACATTTCTAAATGTGGAGCACCGGAGGACCACTATTAAGCCCAAGACAGACCATGTAATCTGTGTCATGACCTAACCCAGTCCTTTGGACCATGTCGCTCAGCATAATCCGGAACCGTCTTCTTTGGGCACCCATAGGACCTTCAAGGTCTTAAGTGTGCCTCCACATATTCGAACCCGATTTGATCAATTGGTATCCATTCTGTAAAGTAAACTCGTATGTGTGTTATGTTCCAAGTTCAAATCTAATGAATTGCACATTAGGGTGCAAAAGCCTTGAGGACTTGTGGACACACATTTGTGTGTTATGTTCCAAGTTCAAATCTATGGTGTTGGTGGAAAAACCTTGAGGACTTGTGGGTACCCAAAGAGGACAATGCTGGATTATGCATTCACAGCAAAGCTCAACTAGTTAGACGGGTCATGACATAACCTAAATCCAGACAATTTAGTCTTAGTGGGATTAGATTATTTCGTGAGGTAGCTAAAGCCAAGTCTCCAAAGCCCTAAAGTAACTCTTGAAAATAGTGAAGAAGCAAAAGCTAATTCCAAGGTTAGGCTCTTAGCTATTTACGACATTGATGGCTTCTACAATTGGATCCCATTAAAACTTTCTCTTATTTATAGGGTTCATGTGATTGCCAGTTCAAGAATAATGTATAAATTGGGTATATACTATCAATTTTAAGAAACTATGATAACGAGAGGAAGAAAGAAGCTAAAAGCTAAAACCATGAGGATGTAAGGTAATCAATATCTTAATAAACACTAGACTACAAACTAAATAATTAATGCAACTACTATCAATGTACCTTTGGTTAACCAAGCTTTAATATCACGGGGCACTAGATGTAAACCAAACTGCTCCACAAGTTAAATATATATATTGTTTTCTTTTAAAGGAAGTTCCTCTTAGCTCTCCCAAGAAGTATATAAATAAATAGAAGGAAACAAGAAGAAGCAAGTTCCACTTAACAGTACAACACAGTGCCGTACCCAGCAAACCAGAACCAAGGAAGATATAACGGAAGGAACAGTTAAGAGGTGGAGTACAGCTACCCTTCGGTTGCAGCTCAAGACCCAATCTAAGAAACAGAAAAGAGGCTATCCACAACCAAATATTAAACCCCAGGCTTTGATATTTAAAAAAGAAGTAATCAACTGACTTTAACAAAAATGATGAGACGTCATTATTGCTATTATGCAATTCATATTCAATGATAGTAATCAATTAACTCCATAATAACTGCAAGCTCCAACTTCCGAAGGTGCCTGTCCATTAAGCCTTAACTACTTAATTGGCATATCCCAAATTAGGATATCGTCAACAAAAGGAGCAAGGGGACAACTTGGAATGTAAACCAGTTTTCTGAGGATTAATGAGTGAATATCATAACTCCATCTGAACGAAAGCTTACAGTAGCCAAGCATCAGCCTGAGCAAATCCACTATCAGAAAGGAAATAAAAATAGGCAGAGCATCACCTTCAGACACATGCATATGAAAGCACATAGTTTTATATAAAACAGACAAGTAACATCATGAATCTCAAGTTTTATCCAGATGCCTCTTCAAGAAATATGTTCTATTAATCTACAAAGTGTTTGATACAGCTGCAATGTAAACTTTGTAAAGCATATTTATAAAGCGAAAAATGTTCTTAAAATGACTAGGCAAATTAGGATTGTATGTACACAAAAAATGTATACATCCTGCAGGGTAAATATGAATGTGATATATCAAAGGGTAATGACTTGAAACAGATTAGACAAATTCAGAAAATTTCCTATTACCTGATGGTAAGATACAATTGACACAGGAAGCAACTAAGAGAATCATCTACAAAAGTTTGCAAGCAATGATGAGGTGTATGTTACGACTTCCGTGCCATGATATACATACAATGTGGGCGAAAAGATGCTCACAGCAAAAGGACATTAGCTCAATGATCTTACCCTTCAATTGTAATGATATATCAGGAGAGCATATTCATGTCACTTTGTTTCCAGTACAACATCCTTGACATCTAGATCTACTAAGGTTTCTTTCCCGAATAGTGTAAATCCCACAGTTGCCTGCAAGAAACATGTTTTCATTTTAAAAAGTCATTTTAACTTGATACTTAAATGCACAAGTATCCACCGTCATTACAAGAAAGGATGTTTTAGGTTATTAAGGGCTATAAATGTTTCTCGTTTCACACCAAAAAGTATGCAAGCACAGGCCTATGTTTGATTTAGTAACTTCACTTGTTCACACTGTAAATGTCATACCTTTCCAGTTTTTCGGTTCAATTTCTTAAGGCTGCCAATAAATTCAGCAAAGTTCCCAGACAATACGCGAACCTTTGAACCTGGGACTAGTTGCTTAGAATACTTTGCTCCATTTGCTACAGTATCAGACTTCTTTTTAGTTTTTCGTTTTGGCTTGGTGTCCAAAACGGAGCTTGTTACACCATTGGAATCTACATTATATTCTATATTCATCTTATCAGACATGAGAGCATTTTCTCCTTGCTGTTCCTCCTGAAATGCTTGATCAGCTTTTTCTTGTTCCACCTTTGCCTGCCTGAAGATTGCCTCCATGTCATCAACGGAAACAGGCCTAGGTTTGTTTATTTGTCTTTTTCTGCAAACCATGCAAGAGCACTTAACTATACTGACCCAAAAAACTGAAAAACAGAGAATATTATATAAAAATACTCTGAATTCAGCATTATTTTCAATAAAAATCTATACAAGTGTCCTTGGGTTTGTTCAGGTCTTAGTGCGTTGTCTTTATAGTTTAAACATCTTCGAAATCCTAACATAACTTGAAACAAGATACGAAAGAATCATGAAACCAACAGTTTTATTTAGATTGGGTAATTTTTAAATCAACAACATCATATAGTAAAGCTCTCTCCAAAGGTTCATTAGAAATCTTATATTTTTCGAAACTCAAAATGACGTATGAAACAATGCCATCTTCATACTGCAAACAGATAACAAATTAACTTATGATTGAAAGCCATGGTTCTAGAGAATTTAGAAATTTTCAATCAGGAAAAAAGCAACACTCACGTATTCCCAACCTTTGAACCAACGAAACCTCCAACTCCGTCACACTCCCTTATGAAGTCATGAATCTCTTTGTTCAATACACATCTTAAGAAAACACAACCAGGAAATAAGGGCTTCGGTTTAACTGATATGGAACCATTTTTTAATCTCTTCTTCTCCTGAACAGCTGGAGTATATATCTGAAGGAAAAAAAAGGAACTAGTAACTGTAATCATATTATATATGCATCAAATTCTTAACCTTTTTCTCTATCTTAAACAATAACGCCTAAAATGCCTAGACAACTTTTCGATTGTACATATAAAGAAGCTTAATGGAGGAGATAACAATGGTTACACCAATTCCAAGGCTAGCCGCTATGTCTAGCCCTCTTAGCAACAGTTAGCACAAACAAACATTTTGATATTTTTCTCTCAAATCTCAATAACGTTTCAGTTCAACCCTCAAATAAGTCCCAGCATAAATATAAAAGGCTACACGAACAACAAAATGCATCTTATGTTCTACCAGCCAATAAATAGAAATAGCAACAAACTATACTGGCTCTGTTTACCTTAAATTCGATGTTCGGGAAGTTCCTAGCCAGCACGCGAGCCGTGACCTCGGCTGTCTCGAGACCTCTAACCCGGGAGACTCGAACCACCCACCATTGAGGACCCAAGTGAGCCAAGTTATCAAGATTCAGTTCCTCAGTCCAAGAAGTGTATCTCTTCTTGGGTTTTTTAATGAGCCTCTCTTCAACTTCTTCTCTCCAGTTGTACCCTGATTTGCTCTCTCTTCTTTCGTTTCTTAGCTGCCTTCTCTCCCTGGCTGATAGCTGCTGCTGCAGTTGGACTTGGGTGTCAGTCGAATCAAGAGAAGCAGAGATTGGTGCGAGTCGCGGAGTGCGTTTGGTTGATGGAATATTGAGGGAAATTGAGTGGAAAGATGGTGGAGATAGATAGCAAGGACTCCATAGAAGAAGGCCCTGCTTCATTTTTTTTCTCTTGAAGATTTCTTCGACCCCGGGATAATGTGGAAGTTGGTGCTTACTCGAACTCGATAGCGTTGGCGCAGAAATTGTTGTTTTTGGGACATTTTGTATTGCCTCGAGATGGGCCGACATGGTCCAATCCTTTCTATGTAAAATTTTATTCTTTTGCACTTTAATTAAGCAATATGTATCAATGTATTTTACATTAACAATAATGACGAGAATTGAAAAAAAAAATGTTTGGAGTACGAGATCAAAGATAAGTAAAAGGATGTATTAATATTTGTCTATCACATGTCAAAAATGATTTTCAATTCAATGACGTGATATTTTTTAAATTTATCAATATGTAAAATTTAATCTCTTATTTTTAACGATTTAAAGAATCTGAATTATAGATTATAATTTTATAAACGATAAAAAATTCCATCACAGTTTTTCTTAAACAATTTCTACTCCTTCGAAATCTCTTTTGATTGCACATATATATATATATAGAGAGAGAGAGAGATTTCAATCAATATTATTTTTAATCACTTGAATGGACTGCAATTAACTTATATATCTTTATCGATTCCATCATTAAAGAATAAAAGAAAGACATGATTTAGGCCTACCATTTGTTAAACACCTTACGGGGTTGGGGTGGACTTGTTAAAATAAACATCATTCCTAGCCTTCCATGTTGCCCAAAGCATACACGTAGAAACCTTTTAAAAGCTCCTCGCCTTTAAACTCTCAATGTCCATTGATGGATCAAATCTAAAATTGAGTTGAGGCAAAATCAATTAATCGTTATTGTAAGTGAGCTTTCAAACCATGCAGCTCTTGCAAACTGACATTGCACAAACAGATGTTTAAGGGTTTCGAGCTTCATTCCACACAAAGTGGAGGTACCATTTGAAGTTATGTTTCTCTTTACTAATTACTCCTTTGTTGGCAAACAGTTGTTGCATGTTTCAAAATACCTTTCAACTACAGTTGGATCTTGGTTGGTTTTCTCTATTACCATTGTTGAAATCATTTTTTTCTCAAAACCAACTTTTTAGTTAAAAAAAAAAACAAAAATAGAGTCGCTATCAATCATTTTTATGAAGTGTGATCAGATCACCTCGTAATTTGATCGTTTTAATGAAATGTTTGATTTAAAACAACGATTTTTGGTCTACAAAGTTTAGAAAACGGGTTCAGGAGTCGGTTACGCACGAGAAAGAGTTAGCACCCTCGTTACGCCTAAAATTGGTACCTAATTAATTATTTGATGTCTTTAGTGTCGAAAATTAAAAATTTGAAAGGAGTTAAAGCACGATCTCTCTTTGTATTAATGTATATATTTTTAGTTAAATCCCTTAAATAGATCGAAACGTATGTAAAAGGCTTTCTTATCTCAAGGTAACAAAAAGTCGTATCCCGTAAGTTAGGACACGATGTCGTCTCGAAAATAGTTTGCCTTTTACTTTCTTATATTAAATCTCACATATTTTAATTTTAAAAGGATATTCGGTCATCTAGGTTCAACAAGAAAGTCGGAACCCCTTAAGTTAGGGCACGACTTCTCAAATCTCTAAATACGGAACATTGCCTTATTTTTACAAAAAAAAAAAATTTGAATAACAACAAGTGTAATAATTAAAACGATGGGTATTTATCTTATTTTGGGGTATAATATAAAAGCGGCCAATTACATTTAAACATAATGCATGATGTAGTGATTATAAAATGGCTATACGGGTAGAATATTAGAATGATATATAAAAAGTGAATAAGGAAATGCTATGATAATATCAATATAACTATAGCAATAGTAAGAATATTAATCCATGATATAAAATAAATAAAGTAATAAAAATAAAAAATGCAAGATGCCTTATGACGATTACAAACATAAATAATGTGAGAATAATAAAAGAAATGACAAAATAGTAAAAATAAGATAAAAATAATATCATAACAATCATAATAATAAATGAATAAAAATGTACAAATAGAAAAATGTAACAATCTTGTTTTTAAATATATAAAAATAAGCAAGTAAATAAATAAATGGATAAACAAATAAATAATAGTAATAAGAATGATGATAAGAATAAAAATAATACGGGCAACAAGTGCATAAATAAAGAAAATGTAAACATTATAATCTTTAAATGTATAAAAGGATAAAAATAATTAATAGATAAATGAATAAATAAAATAATCTATATGAAATCTATAAAGGGTTGAAGATAAATAAATAACGGTTAAACCGTAATTTAGACGAAATTAAGGGATAGATTGTAAAAAATAAAAAAAGGAAAGGGGAGAATGAAAGGCTGAAATAAAATGCGCGTCAAAGAGGAAGGACTAACTGAAAAATTATTCCCTGTCCTCAAAACGACATCGTTCCCCAGGGGACTAAAATGAAGTAAAATAAAATTGTACGGTAAAATTAAAAAAGAAAAGAAAAAAACGAAATAGGATTAAATTGAAACGCGTGAAGGACTAATCTCTCAAATATACCCTTTGTTGAAAACACGCGGATCCTGGGGAGTCTTGGGTCGGATCTCAGGTCAAGGGACAAAACGACGTCGTTTTAGGGCTACTAAAGCCAGCCCTAAAACTACGTCGTTTTAAGGGTCTATTTAAACCAAATTATTCACACAAAAAAAAAAACTCTCAAAAAGCTCTCCTTTTTCTCTCTCAGTCCCTAGGTCCGGCCTTGGCTCCGCCCATCAGACACCGTGGCGGCCACCGATCATCGATGACAGCGCCGCCGCTCATGGTGGCCAAAAAAGCAAAAGGGCCCTTTTTTTTTGCTTTTTGACTCTCCAAACCTCAATTTGGAGTTATTTTTTTAAACGTTAAAATAGCAAAAAAAAAAAAAAGAAAAGAAGAACCCTTCGATTTTAAGGTCTTTGGAAGGGAGTCACCTTTCATCAGAGACGACAGCCTCGGCCATTCACGACAACGGAATGCAAACCGTCAGGTGCGGTTTTTAAACTTTTCCTTTTTATTTTATGTTTTATTTACAAAAATAAATTCTTAAGAAAATAGAAAAAAAATCACCTTTAAATTTTTCTATTCTGTTGTTTTTTTATTGCTTTTCGTGTGTGTAAAAGAATACATGGTGGACCTGGCTTTTATAGCCGAATAATACATTAGATCTTGATTTTTCTATATATTTTCAATGTTTCTATTGTTTCTGTTGCGTTATTTCTTTGTTGTTCTGTCCTTTTTCGTTCTTTTATCAGGTACCGGTGCGTGGTCAACAGAGATGAGAGAAGGGTTGCCTTTGTCGTTTTGGTGCAATGGCGCCAGTGGCGTCAGGCCTCGGGACGAAGTGCCTCGGGCGGCACGAGAGGAACGGCGGCTAAAATTTTTAGTTTTACTGAAAATAGTTTAAGTTGCGGGCCATTTGGGCTTTAAAGTTTTGTATTATTTGAGTTTGTAAATTTTGGGCTTTCAAGTCTTGTAAATGGACTTTGGATTTTAACGGATTTATTTTTTTTTGTTGGTTTTTTTTTAGTGGGTTGAGCAGAATTGGCCTGTTACAACCATTATAAGTTTTCCAAAGAATATTGAAAGCTCCTTAATTGAAAAGACATTGCCCGTGTCATCTTTTTTCCATACAAATATAAGGATCTACTAAAGAGATCCCTCAAGCTCTCTTGATGACCAGGTTGATTAATAACTCTATTCACATCCCAACACTTACTATAGTTGACTCTCTAATTGTTAATCAGGGTAAGTGAGTTATTAAACCTCACCATATACAGTCTATGTTAAAAATATATTACTGCAAAACGAAATAGTTAGCACTGACACGATATATAAATTGAGTATAAATAAATAAAATAATCATTGTGTCGTGAAATAATCACTGCTTTAGAAGCAAATCCGCCTTGATCGGTGTAATTGTGTAGTGAACATTATCTCTCAAAGTTAACACAATATTTCAATAATCGTACATCCGAATAAAGAAAGTGAAATACAATTGATATTGCTTTTATCAAAAGTATTCAAAAAAGTAGACTAGAAATTAAAACTGAAAACTTGGTCGAAACATTTTCTGAACAAAAAACAGATGAGCTAAGAAAAGGCAAAGAAGAGATTGTTGTTTGCGTGTTGTTATGAAAATTGAGAATACTTTTTTTTTGAAGGGACAAAATAATAAAATAGCAGTGTTAGTTTTTAAAAATAACTACGATTTCCTGAAACTGAAAAAATAGTCTGAAAATAAAAAAATAAGTGTCACGAACATAAATTTAATCAATCAACAATGATGACACACATATGTTAAGCCTTTAGCCTCTAATTTCTCAATAAAAATGAAAGACAATACTGTATTTAAACCTTCTTAAAAGTCTTTCTTCAACTAATCTGGGATTTCTTACTTTGCATTACCAAACGGTCTAAAACATGGTAAGAAGTGGCAATTCAACAATTCTTCCCGCAACATATTTGAACATCTTTGCCTGTATTGCAAACATCTCTTCCTTCCAAAATGCCTTTTCACATCCAAAAATGGGATGGTTTGGCTTTGACATATTTGAAAGGACAATCTACAATATATGGCTTTCAATAATTATGTTATCAGTTCATTTGGGTTTGTCATAATTATTCGTGCTTGTTTGCGAGCAAAGCTTCATTCATAAGTTTAGTCTATCTAATGCCTCCCTTCTTGGATAGGTGTATGTAATTTGTTCCAGTTGCACAAATGCAACTTCATTTGTCCCCCCATCGCAGTTTGATCATATTATTTTTTTAAATGAAGTCATAATAATATTGAATTAAACTTTGTAGAATTACTTACTATTTTAAATTAATTAATCAATATGAAATAATACTAATATTAAAGTAATATTTTGTATTCATATTTATTTACAATTACTATTTTATATTATTTATCATTTATTCAGCGCTACTTATGAATGAGCAAAACTCGATTTAATTCAAAAAAATAAAATAAAAATTCAAATTTCGAGTTAATCAAATTGAGTTATTCGAATTTTTCAAGTCAACTCGAATTGAGTTTCGAGTTTAAGGCGAGTTGAATTTTACAAATCAAATAACTCGAAAAACTCAAATAACATATTGGTATAGATACCCTTCTGGTCCCTGTCAACTTTGAGAATAAGCAAATTGGTCTCCTCGACAAAAATTACAAAAAAGGTCAAAATAATTTTTAAAATTCAAAATATTTATAATATTTTATATTTTATATTTTAAAAAGTATAAAAATTCTAAAAATATATATAGAAAAAATAAAATTTTAAAAATTTTCTAAAATAATAATTTTGGGATCTAATTAATTATTCAAATTTATCATACTCAAGTATATTACTTTTTATTATTTTGCTTTGAGTTTTTAAAATATATATAGGATTTTCAAATTTAAGTGCTCTAACATAGAATTAGTCACCTTTGTAACAATATTTTTATTTGACATATTTAATTTTTTTAATTTAACTCTAACAATTTTACTCAATTCAATTCAAAAAATTTCAGATTGAGTTAGAATAATAAAATAGAAATTTTTTACTCAATTTGATCGAACATTCACTCTTAGTGCTACTAATATATATCAATCAAAATTAAGATTTAACACTATAAATAAATACATTAACATCCAACAACATTGATAAGTTAGATATATCTAAAAAGAATAAAGTCAAGATTATTTGAAAAGAAATATTAAGTCATGAAAATAGCATTCAAAAGAGACGAAAGATTATTTTAATTGATAATGCAATTTAATTTTTAATGCTTGTTCTATAAAGAGTTTGATTAGACGGCAATAAATATTTTTATGTAAAGTGAAATGAAAGAATGGGCATCAAAAGATAATTAATTGTATTAAAAGTTAAATAAGTTGACAAATGAGGATAGAAGATAGTGACAAGTATGATAGCTTAAAAGAAGAATATTAATATTGAGGAAATTTAAATATTTTTGTAATTTTGTTATTACATACTTTTAAATTGAATTTTATTTAACTTATTTTAAAAAATTTAATATTTTTATTTTATTTAAATATATTTTTAATTATTTTAGGAATTTAAATTTTTTAATTTGCATTTAATTTATTACATTTTTAAACATTCGTACATATTCTCAACGTTTAACCGACTGTGTTTTAAATATAATTATGATTTCTTTTAACGATAATTATTTAAATCGGACTAAATATTAATATTTTAGCATTAAATTTAAAAAGTAATAGTTTTTCTAAGTAAATTTGAGTGAACAATACAAGAGCAAACCAAAAACCGATGAACACCTAAATCTCAAGTTGCTAAGCTTACTCCGTACACCCGAACCTATGTCTCTCAATGTTATTGGAAAAAGACAAAGAGCGATCCATATCTAAGATAGAGAAAAGAGGATAGGGAAGATTGTCCAATGTCAACAATCAGTATAAAATAAGGCTACTCGAGCAAACTCGTGATTTGCCTTATTAGCAGTTTGTCATGTCCAGTGTAAGGCAAAAGTTGAAAGAATGATTTTAACATAACGCAATCTTGTAGAATCACACCAAACTCAGAAAAATTCAATGTTGACAAACAAAGAGCTGCAATTGCATACTTACAATACAATTCGATAAGCACATTATCAAAATGTTCATCCTTAAGCCACAAAAGAATCTCTTGAATAGCTAGAAGTTCGACCATACATGGATCTAAAGTAAAAGGAAACAAATATGAAAAGCGTTGGATGAAGGCCCTTGAATGATCCTAAAGAATAGAAACAAATAAGAAACCATCTTACGTAGCGTGCATCGTTGCATCAACATTGCATTTGAAGCAGTCTTGATTTGGTCTAATCCAACGACCATTACTGGTCATTCTTACAGTAGTGGACTGTTGAACACAATCAATGATACAACGAGCCTCTGTCCAATCTTGCAAGAACCTATCCTCGACCAAAATGATAGTGTGATACGAGGCATTAATACTTTCCCAAACAAAAAAATTTCTATGTAACCATAAGCTTCAAGCAGCTGTCACCATATGATGCTTAGTAAAATATTATGGGACTAGAACTTTCATCTCGTAATCTGTGAGGCATTAGGTGATTTTTTGAGGTTCAAATTCTCGATAGAAATTCTCCAATGCACCAAAAATAAAGTGGAAGCAACTCAAAGCAAAAAAGCAACGAAAAACAAAAAATGCCACAATAAAGCAAAGCAAAGCAAGCTAAGTATTTGAGTAAATGCTATCAAAATATTCTATTCCTTTAGAAAGAATACAAAGAATGAGATATTAGAAATGAGAGGAAATACCTCTATTTATAGTTGAGCTCGCCCACAACCAACTGTACAGATTTAATTACATCAATGATCGATATTAAAGCCTGTCTACAATTGAGAATCTTAAGGGATTGACTCAATCCTTTAAGATTACAAAATCAAATCTTCTAATATTACTTTCCATATTTACCAATGTAGTCCTAATTTTCCATAAGTGCTTCACTTGGCCACCAAGGCTTCAAGTAGAAGAGCTTCTCCACATGTTCCACAGATTGTGCTAGTTCAAATGGGTCGAATGAGCCTCGTTTAATCGATTGACCTCCATGAGACACTCTTTGTGCATTAAAAAAAAACCTCGAATGAAAGCTATTGAGTGATCCCAAATATCAACAGCAAATGAGGAAGCATTTTGTGAAGCGTGCACCACTGTATCAACATTGCATTTGAAGCAGTTCTGATCTGGTCTACTCCAATGACCATTACTAGTCATTCTTATAGTAGTGGGCTATTTGCACATAGTCAATGATGCAGCGAGCTTCCATCCAATATTGCAAAAACCTATCTTCCACAAAAATGATAGTGAGATACAAGGCATTAATTAATACTTTTCCAAACAAAAAGATTTCTATGTTACCATAAGATTCAAGCAGTTGCAATCACATAGTGCTTAGTAAAGGCATTGTTCATTGATAGTATAAAATGAAGAAAAGCATAATAGATAAAGAATCCACAACAAGCCTAAAGTTTCACCATACATCTAATGCTATAGGACGTTCAAGCAAAATATGTTCTCTGCTATCAACCAAGCCATGTTGAGAGCGTGTAGGGTTTATGGGGTAACCCCTTTTAGCCAATCATCCCTTATAAGAAAGAAAACGATGCACACAACACCACAAGAAGTCCTTAACTTTAGAGGGACATCCAAATTCCATAGAGAAGACCAATGACTATTTACTACCAAGTTCATAATGTTGGACAAATAGTTTATTGCTAGTGCATAACCTAGTTTAGCTTCATACACCATTGTACAAGTGAAATGCCAAATAACTCTAGCATTTGGCTTAGTACGTGCAATAGATATCTTCAAAATACATTCAGCGCCATATGGAGCTTGTAAAATAAATAGAATGTCGGTAATGATAATATATTTCAAAGAAAAGATAAATAAAAATAAAGAACACACATATTTTTTTACGTGGAAACTCTTTTAGGAAAAAACCAATGGCAGAGAAAAAAATTCACTATGTCGAATTTGAATAAATACAAGAGAAATGGGCTATGTCTGTTTATAGGCTTGTAAAGCCATATTTTAATAGGAGTGTAGTAAGATTGAAACACCTTATTCTAATCAATATAAAATAGATGGAGTTTAATAAGGTTTAAAAAACCTTATTCTAAAATAAAATAAAATAGTGTAGTTTTATATGGATTTTACTTTTATTTTATTTTACCACTGTATTTTATTTAAATAAGGATTCGGATCACTTAATTCTAACAATCTTCACCTTGACACGAATTCTCAATGAACAAGTTCTTCAATGCGAACTCTTAACGAACAAGTTCTCCACCTATTCCATAAAACCCCCTACGGGTTTAACTTTAACAATGAACACCAACCAAGTCTAAGCAACGCTCAAACTTGGCTATAGGAAATGACTTAGTCATCATATCTGCAGGATTTTCATGAGTACTAATTTTGCTCACAACAATATCACCACGGAAATAATATCATGAACAAAATGATACTGAACATCAATGTGTTTTGTTCTCTCATGAAACATTTGATCTTTTGTAAGGAAGATTGCACTCTGGTTGTCTCAAAATACTGTATTTATTTGAAGGTATTCACTGAGTTCACTAAACAGTCACTTCAACCAAATAGCTTCTTTACAAGCTTCAGTAATCGCCATGTACTCAGTTTCAGTGGTAGACAAAGCGACTGTAGTTTGCAAAGTGGCTTTCCAACTGATTGCACAACCTCCGATTGTAAATAAATAACCTTTTGAGATTTTCTTCTATCAAGGTCTCCAGCAAAATCAGCAGCAACATACTCAATGACTCCATCTCTAATTCTTACAAACTGTAAGCAAACATCAGTAGTACCTCGTAAGTGTCTTAAAATCCACTGAACTACTTTTTAATGTTTTTTACTGAGATTCGCCATGTATCTGCTAACTGCACTGACTGCATATGATAAATCTGGACGTGAACAAACCATAGTATGCATAAGAGATCCCACTGCACTAGAGTGTGGAACAAATGACATGTACTCAATCTCATCATCTGATCATGGAGACAAAGCCGATGAAAGTCTAAAATGGACTGCTAAAAGAGTACAACAGGCTTAGTATTCTGCATATTAAACCTGCAAAGAACTTTCTCAATGTACCCCTTCTGACTTAGGTACAATTTACTTGCTTTTCTATCTTTGAGAATCTCCATACCAAGTATATTCTTTGCTAGTCCCAAATCTTTCATCTCAAATTCTTCTCTTAGTTGGGTTTTGACCTTTCTTATCTCTCATTTATCTTTTGTTACTATCAACATGTCATCAATATAAAAAAGTAGATACACAAAAGAGTCATCACTGTTTTTCTTAAAGTAAACATAACTGTTAAAACTACTTCTTTTGAAATCATGAGAAGTTATAAAGGAATCAAACTTCTTGTACCACTGTTTTGGTAACTGTTTCAAATCGTAAAGAGACTTTTTCAGCAAGCAAACATAGTTTTCTTTTTTTGAGATTGTAAAACCCTCTGGTTGTTGCATGTAAATATCCTTCTCAAGTTCTCCATGCAAAAATACAGTTTTTACATCTAATTGCTCAAGCTCCAAATCATGCGTGGCCACAATACCAAGCAAATCTTGAATCAAACTATGCTTCACAACTAGGGAGAACACATCTGTGAAGTCTACTTTTGGAATTTGACTGCAACCCTTTACAACAAGCCTTACTTTATATCTGGGTTATTTAACTCCTGAATTCATTTATTTCTTTTTAAACACACATTTACAATGAACAACCTTTTTTACCTTTACGAAGTTTCATAAGATCCCATGTTCTATTTTTGTGGAGTGATCTCATCCCCTCTTGTATAGCAAACATCCACTTTTCTGAATATTCACAACTAACTGCCTCAGAATAATTAGATGGCTCTTGGTTCGCATCTATATCTTCAGCCACATTTAAAGCATAAGCAACTAAATTAGCCTTATCATACTTCTTTCGAGGTTTAATTTCTCTTTTAGTTCTGTTTTTGGCGATAGAGTATTGCGGTGAAGAAGCAACTCTATTCTCAATTTTTGTACTGACTTGAGGAGTCGACTCTGTTGTAGATTATGTATTAAACTGATGCTCCACCTACTTTTGATTTTCTTTATTGGAAGAATCTTTAAGAGATAAGGTAGCATAGCAGTTTCATAAAAAACAATATCTCTGTTAATCATAACTTTTCTATTTTCAGGATACCATAACTTATACCCTTTTACACCAGCTTTATAACTAAGAAAAACACATTTAATGGATCTCGATTCTAATTTTCCATTATCAACATTAGCATACACAAGACACCCAATGATCTTTAAATCAGAATAATTAACAGGATTTCCAGACCATACCTCTTGTGGAGTCTTTTTCTTAATGGCAACAGATAGAGATTGGTTGATTAAAAAACATGCAGTAGAGGCTGCTTTGGCCCAAAACGACTTTGGTAAATTGGCATTTGACAATATACATCGAACATTCTCCATGATCGTTCTGTTTATTTGTTCTGCAATGCCATTTTGCTGTGGAGTATGATGAACTGTCAAGTGTCTCACAATCTCTTCTGACTTGCACAGTTTATTAAACTTATTAGAACAAAACTCTAAGACATTATTTGTGCAGAGGTATTTTATTTGTTTTCCCGTCTATTTTTCAATCATAGTTTTCTAATACTTAAATTCTGAAAACACATCACTTTTTTGCTTCAGGAAGAACGCATAAACTTTTCTGGAAAAATCATCAATAAAAGTTAGCATATAATTAGCTCCACCTCTCGAAGGCACTCTGGATGGCCTCCACAGATCAGAATGAATATACTCTAACATTCCCTTCGTGTTATGGATTCTTCTAGTGAATCAAACTCTCTTTTACTTTCCAAAAATACAGTGGTCATAAAAATTTAGTTTGCAAATTCCTTACCCATTAAAAAGTTCTCTTTTGCTCAATTTTTTTATATCATTCTCACTTATATGCCCTAGTGTCATGGGGCTAGACCTTTCGTCTCGCAATCCGTGAGGCCTTAGGTGATTCGCTCTTCTAAACTAGCCTAAGTCAGCCTTTAATCAAGTGAGGATTCCTTAAGAACTCCTCCAAGGCACCAATTGTATAGCGGAAGCGATTTATGCCAAAAGAAGTAACCAAAAGAACAACAGAAATGGACGCTCGTAAAGTGTTTGAGTAAATGCTCTTTATTCTCTTATTCACAAAGAATAATGAAACAATATAATGGAGTGAGTACAAATGAGGGGGAGGCTCTCTATTTATAGTTAAACTCCCCAAAAACATAATGGACAAGATACATTTACATCGATGGACGAGATTAGCCATATCCCATGATTTAAGGGATTTATAAGATATTCCATATCAAATCCTATCTCATCTTTACAAAATATGATTCCATCTATCTTTTAAGATTAGTTACCATAATTGCCTAAGTTGTCATATCTTCGCTATCGGGCCAATCAGGCTTCTCCAACAGTTATTTGAATTGGGCCAGCTTTCGTGGGCCAAATGATCCTCGTCTAAACAATAGACCTCCATCAGATGCATTTGGTTTGATGGTCACGGGCTTTGAACTTTAACCAGTGACATTTTCCCCCATCCATTCTTGCAATGCCCTCGTTACGACTTTCGAATGGCACTGACTTGATTCGTCTTAATCTCATCTTGACACCTTAGCTTTTTCCTTCTTTCGAGACTTCTGCATCGGCTTCTATCACTTCTTAACTCAAGCTGTCTTACTCATTTGTACATATTGATGACAAGAAGTTATGTCACTCCCTTGCCCACATTCTAACTCTCCTCGAAAAAAATTCTCGTGATTTACAATACTTGGCTTCGTTTGCCCACAGTCTCTCGGCCTCATTGCTTAAGAACTTCAAAAAGGCCCTTACGTTCTTGCGAAGTCAACAAGTTAGAATGTAACACACTATAAGAGTGTTCGGAATGTACCTTTACATTTACTCGGGTCAACTGTCCCACATGCATCACTTTTTTTCCTTGAAGTCCAATGCACCACCCACCTCTCCCATAGATGAAAGCCTTGTCGATGACACGGCCAACTCCGACGTTTCACTCGACTTGAGCCTCATTGGTCTCAACTTTACTGTTTTCATCACAACTTCTTCCTTTGAGTTTGATGACAAACTCTCCTCTTCCTTTGGTAGAATTCCCTTCGACGACTCATCAAGCTCATATGTTGCATTTCCTTTTATTACGATTTACTTTGGACAGTTCCGTAACTCATGCGGACCACGGCACAAGAAGCACTTTACTCACTTTTTTTGCTCCTTTTTGCCCTCTTGGCTTCGGCTTTTCCCTTGCTCGAACTAAGCTTCTTAGGCTCTTTGTCTATTCTATCGTTCCCTTCGATGACAGACTTGTTCCTCTTTACCCTTTTAGCTTCGGCTTTTCCCTTGCTCGAACCATGCTTCTTGAGCTCATTGTACACTCCATCATTCCTTTCGATGATAGATTTTCTTGGACACTTCTGCAACCTGTACAGACCATGACACAAGAAGCACTTCACTAGCTTCTTCTCTCTTTCAGCCTCCTTGGCTTCGACATCCTTACGCTTGAACTAAGTCCCAAGGCCTTATCCACTGGCTTCTTCTTAAGTGCGGATGTCTTCGGACATTTCTTCAACATGTGTGGACCGTAGTAGAGAAAGTATTTCAGCTTGTCTCTTTTCCTCTTGGGTTTCTTCTTCCCAATTCGTGGTTTCCCATTACCACCATTTTTGCCATTTCCATTGTCATCATCTTTGTCTTCCTTGTGATTCCCTTCACATACGCCCCTTTCCTTGGACTTGGAAGATCCAAGCTTGTCTTTCTCTAGACCAAGCTTAACTACGGATTTCGCTACCACCATGGCTTTCGAAAACTTTTGGACACCTATTTGTTCTACTTCTTATCTGACCCACGACTTCAATCCCTCTTGAAAAGTAAGAAATGCTTCTTTCTCGGTGATATCTGAAACTTGGAGTATGAGTTTCTTGAACTCTCGAACATACTCCCCCACTGTGCCCTGTTGCATTATCCCTTGTAACTTTGCCTGAGTTTCTTTCTCGTTAAACTCTGGGTAAAACTGTCCCTTCAACTCATATTGGAACTCTTACCACGTTCTAATCTCACATTGCCTTTTATCTGTGGTCCTACCTCACCACCATAAAAGCGCAATATCAGTAAGAAATAATGAAGCAGTATTTACCTTACCCGCATTATCCATGATGCCTTTGGCACGGAAGTAGTTTTCCATTCTCTATAAGAAATTGTCCACATCGCATGTAAACCTTGTCCCCACAAACTCTTTTAGCTTCAAGACATACTCGTTATTGAGTGCTGCACTTGACACTCCTTCCCTTACCGCTACTCGACACAAGGCCAAATCTCCCTCGAGCTCCTTTATTCTTGTGCTTAAAGCTAACGTCGTGGCTATTGTTTCCTCCTTCAAAGCCTTCACCATGGCTTTAAGAGCATTATTCCTCTCTGTCAGCTTCTTCCTTTGGGAATCTAGAAGATCTTGCATGCTATCCCTTTGGGAAGTGAGACACATGGTCACAAAGTCCTTGGACTGCTCCTTCAAGTCTTCAATGATTTCCCCAAGTGCATTGTTTGACTCTCTTGCGTCCTCCATGGACTCTTCAAGTTTACCGACACGTACCTCTACTGCCGACAACATTTCCCTCAAAGACTTTCTCGCCCACTTTTATTCAAACTCTTCTCTCGATATATCACCAGTGCCTTTGAACCAATAGCTCTTATACCACCTGTCACGGGGCTAGACTTTTTATCTTACAATCTGTGCGGTCTTAGGTAATTCGTTCGTCCAAACTCGCCTAAGTCAGCCTTTACTCAAGTGAGAATTCCTTAAGAACTCCTTCAAGGCACCAATTGTATAACGGAAGCGATTTATGCCAAAAGAAGTAACCAAAAAAACAACAGAAAAGGACGCTCGCAAAGTGTTTGATTAAATGCTCTCTATTCTCTTATTCACAAAGAATAATAAAACAATGTAATAGAGTGAGTACAAATGAGGGGAAAGCTCTCTATTTATAGTTGAGCTCCCCAAAATCGACGGACAAGATATATTTACATCGACGAATGAGATTAACCATATCCCATGATTTAAGGGATTTACAAGATATGCCATATCAAATCATATCTAATCTTTACAAGATATGATTCCTTCTATCTGTTAAGATTAGTTACCATAATTGCCTAAGTTGTAATATCTTCGCTATCGGGCCAACCAGGTTTCAATCTGACAGGCTTCTCCAACAGTTCTTTGAATCGGGCCAGCTCTCGTGGGCCAAATGATCATCATTTAAACAATAGACCTCCATCTGATGCATTTGGTTTGATGGTCACGGGCTTTGAACTCTGACCCGTAACATTAGGTACATATGTCAAAGTTTAATAATATCATCATCTGACAATGAAGAGGAAGCGGCAGCTGCATCACTAATAACAGTAGAACCCTGCAAAACATATAACTTGGCAGTCTTTTTCTGCCCTTTCATCACAACGAGGAAACTTTTGGAAATCTTCAAAACCCCACTTTCAGCTGTGTATCTGTACCCTTTTGAATCAAGAGTACTCAATGAAATTAAATTTCTCTTCAATTCTAGAACATATCGTACGTCACTGAGTATTCTGACAACTCCATCAAACATCTTAATTTTAATCGTTCCAACACCTGCAATTTTACATGAAGCATTATTTCCCATCAAAACAACACCTTCAGACACTATTTCGTAAGTTGTAAACCAATCCCGATTGGGACTCATGTGGAAGGTACAGTCTGAATCAAGGATCTACTCAACGCTCACTTTAGAATTGTTGACAGAAGAGACTAGAAGTTCACCGTTGCTGTAGTCTTCTACAACATCAGCTTTACCAGAATTTTCTGGTTGTTTTTCCTTTTGATTTGCAGCCTCCCTTTTGATTTTATTCTGTAGCTTATAGCACTTGGATTTAATGTTCCCTTTCTTTTTGCAGAAGTTACAAGTTTTACCTTTGTTTGAAGACTTCGATCTACCCTTAGATTTACCGTGAGGATTCCGTTCTTGTGTCTTTCCACGATCATCATCAGTATTTCGATCTTGTCTCTCACGAACAATGAGACCATCACCCTAAAAGTCAGTTTTAACCATAAGATGTTTCATTTTATCATACGAGGTCAAAGAATCATAAACCTCATCAACTAGGAGAGACTTGCAGCTATATAAAATTGTGTCTCTAAAGGTTGAATAAGAAGGGGGCAACGAACAAAATAGAATCAACCCTAAATCTTCCTTATCATACTAAACCTCCATGTCCTCCAAGTTTGAGAGAATTTCTTTAAACATTGTTAAATGTTCATTCACAGATGCATCTTCCTTCAAACGATGAGATAAAGACATTGTATTATATGTAGCTTGCTTGTTAGAGTTTTCGACATACATATTTGTTCCAGCCTCTTCCATAATCCAGCAGCGGTCTTCTCCTTTATCACATCCTGTAAAATTTCGTTAAACAAATGCAGTTGTAACTGTGTTAACGCCTTTCGATCCTTGTGCTTCTTCTCTTCCTCTGTCAATGTCGAATGCATCTTATCTACCTGTAGCAGGGATTTCTCTAAGTCCATCTGTGTAAGAATTGTATGCATCTTTATCTGCCACAATGCAAATCTGGTGTTGCGATCCAACAGCGAAATTTCATACTTCAAATACGCCATTACTGTGATTGAGATGAAAAATCTGGAAGCTCTAATACCAATTTGTAAAATAAATAGAATGTCGGTAATGACAATATATCGTAAAGAAAAGAGAAATAAAAATAAAGAACACAGATTTTTTTATGTGGAAACCCTTTCGGGAAAAAACAATGGCAGAAGAGAAGAAAATTCACTATGTCGAATTTGAATAAATACAAGAAGAATAAACTATGTCTATTTATAGGCTTGTAAAGCCATATTCTAATAGGAGTGTAGTAAGATTGAAACACCTTATTCTAATTAATATAAAATAGATGGAGTTTAATAAGGTTTAAAAACCTTATTCTAAAATAAAATAAAAGAAGTGTAGTTCTATATGGATTTTACTTTTATTTTATTTTACCACTGTATTTTATTTAAATAAGGATTCGGGTCACTTAATTCTAATAGAGCCAATATGCCCTCTACTAGTTAAACGTTTCATAGGTCACCATTGGGAGTAAAAAGATCACTCACTAGCAAATCCTTCATGTCTATTAAAGGAATAGAATCCACATGGAAATTTGTTTCATTTGGAATCCATGGATCCATGAATACTCTAATATTATGCCTTGTGCCAAGACTCTGATAAATTCCAAAGTCTTGGTAGCATGAACACTTTTCTAAATAAACAAAATGTTATTACCTTCAACAAATTCGAGAAACCCAAACTCAGGAAAGTGGAGTTTAATCTAAATATTTAAAATACTTACATGAGATAAAATCATTTTAATAAATGTAAGAACCTCAATTTACTCTCAATTCAATTCAACGTTCAGACAGGTGTTTAGACAGATGTTTTAATAGAATGCAAGCAGTATATTAGTGCAAGAAGCAAACCAATGATAGAAATAAACATAAATCCATAACACGAGTAAAAAAGATAAGTAGAGAGAGAATCAAGACACAATATTTCTTAATGCAGTTTAGATTCCCTAATCCTATTTTGTGGAGTCTTGCTCAGAGAATGATTTTAATTAAAATTCATCCAATACAACTATTGGCTAAAGCCCAATCTAGCCTTTCCCAATGGATAGTTGTAGCTCCAAAGTCAAATCAAATTGTTACAAATCACTCTCCCCGAATACCTCAAATTAGATACATCTCCATAAAAATCCTTAAACAAGGAGTGTCTAAATACACCCCTGAATGATTAAAGAAGAAGTCAATCAATAACCTATTTATACGCTGATACAAGAGTTTCTTCAATAGCTTTTGACAAGCATAAAACTTTTTAGTAAAAGGTTGAATATATCTCTTGAAATATCTTCAATAACTATCCCATAAATTCATTCATCATCCAAGTAAAATAGTTAGTTTGGTTTCCAAGTAAAGGATAATCGTAAGGCTTAACATGGACTTGCCGATCTTCTCTCGTTCTATATGCTCTGAGGATCATTTGCTAATAGTGTAATACACCATGAAGATCAAAGTAAAAAATGTCAACTTTATCATGTATTTATCTATCCCAAAGATATGTCAAGATAATTGTTCAAACAAGGAATAGAATATGGTGACAAAATATAAAATTTAAGGAGCTATTTGAAAATAAAGAGAAGCTTCATCATAAAATATAAAACTTTGCCATTTATATTTTAATAAACACTATCATTACGGTAATGCAGTTATGAAATTAAAAGTTTCACTGTCTTGGAATGAATAATTTATCTTACCATTTATATGTTTTTGGTTTTGATGTTGATTTTGGTGCTTATGTTTTCTTTTAATTCAACATGGTACTTATGCTTGGTTTATGTTGTACAATTTCACACTTGCCTGGGATAAAGAATATTTCTCATGTGGCAATGAGGATGTCACGATGGTGTAATCATTTAAAAATTATGAAAATTTTTAAAAAGTAAAAGTATAACAAAATTCATTAACAATATATATATATATATATATATATATATATATAATGTTTTGTAAAAATAAAAGAATAATTTTCTTTATAAATTCCATAATGTATTATAAAATGATAATTTTTATATATAAAAATTACAACGCATAAAATCAAATTTAGTGTTTAAAGTTTATATTTTTGTTAAACTGACCCTTATTTTCTTTTTGAAGTTAAATTTAATTTTTAACTTTTTAAAAAAGTCAAATTTGATCATCAACCTTTTAAAAAGGGTCAAATTAATATTTTCTAATGAAAATAACAACTAAAATGCTAAGCTTTTAAACATGAAAGTTTTCATGACAATCCACATATATCTAATGCTCTTTTTTTTTTTTAACTTTTATGAAATTTATATATATATATTGAATTTGAGTTTATTTAAATTTATTTATAAATTTTAAATTATTTGTCGATATAGCATATAAGACAATAGTGCCATATTAGTATGAAATGCACGTGAACTACCACGTGGGTTGCCACACCAATATCATTAAAAAATTAATGTTTTAGTCAATATTCTATTAAAGAAAAGCAAATGACTCATTTTGAAAGGTTAATAGCTAAATTTAGCTAAAATAAAAAGAACAAAGGCCAATTGTCGAAAAATTAAATATTGGGAGTTAAATTTAACATTATATAAATTATAATAAAATCAAATAGATTTTTTATAAATTTCTAAAATAAATAAAAAACACGAAATATTCTCTTTGGGTCATGTAATTTTGTTATAATTTTCATAAAAATAAAAAATATAAATTATATAAAAAATAATTTTAATAATTTTAAAATTTCAAATATTAACATCACAATTATGTCATTATCACCATGCTCATTGGGCCATATAAAAAAGTTAACACTATTTGTAGTAAGCATCCTTTTGTGTAATGGAAACCAAACATAGGAACCAATTTGAAAAAAAAGTCAAGATATAGATACCCACAAATATATTTTACCCATATTGATTAAGTTTATTATTCCAAAAGCCATTGGCATGTGATTTTCCCGGGAAGCGGAAAGAAGATTAGAAAAAAGGGGGTTTTCCCGTTCTATTTTCCTCCAAAAATTTTCAAACTCTGCCGCGTTTTTCATTTCACCTCAGCCATGGCGCCATTTCACACTTTCCCTCTCTTAACTCACAATCATATATCTTTAGTCCACTCTGGAATTCCCTCACTATTCCTTTCCCTCTATCTTTCTTTTCACTTTCCAAAGGAAAATGGGGAAGCAAAGCAGGTCTAAGAAACCGGAGAATCTGGGCAAAGGAAAAGTCACTCCGGTCCAAGTTGCATTCATCGTCGATCGTTACCTTTCCGATAACAACTACACCGAAACTCGTTCCATTTTCAGAAACGAAGCTTCTTCTCTCATTTCAAAATCCCCTGTTCGAGAGGTAGGTCCCTAATTGACTGGATTCGTTAATCTGTTATCTCCATTCTTTATTATTATTATTATTATTTTGAATTATTTCTTGTTTTCTGCTATAGGCGCCGAAGAGTTTGTTGAGTTTAGGGGCGATGTTGGACGAGTATATTTGTTTGAAAGAGCAAAAGGTGATAGTAGAGCAGGAAAAAGCTCGTTTGGAGCAAGAAAAATGCAGGGTTCAGTCCCTTTTGCAGGGAATGCAAAGCGTAATGAACGCTTACAATGCAAGTGCCACTGCATCAGTGCCTATGATTCCTCATGCTGATGCAACTAAAACAGTAGCCGTGGTTCCTCAATCAGATCCACGTGCCGGATCTCCTCCAGGTACAAATGCTGAGCTTTGGGTGGTTACTTAGTAGTATTAGAATTGGCCATGTAGATCTTACTTTAGGTTGAGCTGTTGGTGATAGCATTGGAAGATTTTGAGCCTTTGAAGACTGAAACGTTTATCAAATATAGGTGTCATCGTTTTAGCTCAAAATTATTGTTTGATTAGATGTTTGTATAGTTAGTATGGTAGTAATAAATTCTGAATATTTTAAAGTTGTGCTAAATGGAATATTTGGAATTGATGACTAGTGGCAATTTGTTTTTGATAAGTATTTTGAGTTTTCAATTGATGCAATTGGGTTTTAGAGTACTCTGGAGATGTCTAAATTGTTCTATTTCTATTTGAGAATTATTTCATGATAATAATTTCAAATAATGGTATATGATCAAAAAATTGATATGCGTATTTCTTGTGTTCTTTTTGCTAAGCAATTCCTGTATTTTGTCGATGCTCTTGCTTTATAGGCCCTCCTGTGTATAGTACACCAACTGTTTTTCCAGTATCTGGTCCTTTTAATTCCAGAATGGAGAGAAACAATTACTCTTCGCCAGTTCCAAGGCAGCCATTAACAAGAAATAAAAGGAGCTCGGAAGTTGTTGCTGAAGCCTCAACAGCTGCAAAGAAAACTCGTAGCAGATCAACTTCTACGAAGTTAGCAACCCAAGGTATGCTTTCTTCATTCTTATGCCCCATCATTTCATGGCTTGATACATCCATAACATCCCTGACATGTTTGTTGCAGGAAAAGAGAAGCTGCCAGAGTCTGATAATGTAATGAATAGACAAGTAGATGGTCAGTTACGTTCTTTAAATCAATCAACACCCGCCAGCTGCACACTCAATGAATCGACAATGCACGCATCTGGTGTTGCAAAGTGTTTGTTCAATCGGCCACAGCTGTCCCCTCCAACTAATTCTTCAGGTCCTAAGACACCCCCGCAAGCAGTTTCTCCTCAGAGTGATAAATTAATGACTCCTTTTGGTGGTTCTTCAACTGCTAACCGCGGTCACAGCAATACTCCTCAAGAGATCACTCCTGCTAACTGCACTATAATTTCAACCGAGAGAGTCACGGTTAGTCCATTAAAACAAATGACGTGCTACACCATTGAGAGGAATCGTTGCATTTCTTCTTGTTCACCAGTTAAGACAGGCTTAACGAGGCTTGGCAAGAGGGATCATGTAAAGAGCAGGCTGGACTTTGATGGTTCTGATGCAACAGTTGATGTGTACAAGCCAATAATGAACGAGACCTCCACGTCTGAGTCTGAAATAGATGCAGATCTCTTTGACCTGGATTTGCCAAATTTAGATGCTTTTGGTGAAAATTTCTCCTTCTCGGAACTATTAGTGGATCTTGATCTTGGACCTGATGCAATTGGCTACCCTTGCCAACCAACGTTGGGTACTTCTGGATCTGCTCTTTCAGGGTATTGATTCTAACTTCAATCAAATTACATTTTTTGACAATTAGTTTCTCCACTCATTTCTTCATTAATTTCCGTGTAGTCATTTTTCTCTGACGTTTATTTTCTGTCATGCCTCACAGGTCCTCTCATGACTCGGGGGATGACAATCTGGGGGCTAATCAAGTCATGTCAGAGTTTTCATCTACTGTCACAGAAGTGTTTTCAGAAAAAAATATGAATGCAGAAGGTGGTAAAGCTCACTGCTGCCTAATTTTATTGCTTCTAAACTGATATTTGTATGCTTACTCTGCATGTCCTATGGTTGCAGGACCCAACACCTTGACATCAATGAAGTCTATAACAAAATGCATAAAGATATTGAGCCCTGGTAAAATACTATATCCTGCTACAGTCATCATTTTGAAGGTTAATATTTCTCTTTATTCATGTTCACTTTTTCCTGAATTTGCAGCAAAAGGTCAAAGAACTTCTCCGGATAAAAACAATTATTCTGCTACAAACTGAGTGGTTTTACCATCAAGATGACTAGTTGGCTGACTATCGGTACAGCACTCACTACAAGCAATATCTAAACCCTTCAAGCATTTTAACATGGCATTAAGCTAATTTCTTTGTAAAGATCAAGTTATGTTTGCCAATGTGATTTTGTTTAAAATTTGAGCAACATAGATGCTCTACAAACTCAAGAATTGTTAATCAAATGTTGTATTTTTTAATTATCATGTAGGATACTAAAGATACCATGGAGATGTTGATAGCATTTTGATTGTCTAATCATGTAATTCTTTAATTGAAAACTTCTCTCGTCATCCTTGATAGGAAAATTGTCTCGTCATCTTGTGTGCTTGAAATATGCCCATAACATGCAAAAAGGTTGAAACCCATATGTTGGTGCTCAACAGCTCAAGCCAAGTACTTCTGTAATTTCTGAACTTCATCTGCGCTTCCAATGAAAATTGGTGTACGTTGGTGTACCTGCCAATATAACATGCTAAAGCCATTAATGCTTGTCTAGTGCAAGGACATACTCCCGTTAACATTGTAATTCTTAGCCAATATGGTTCTTGTTTAAGCTGTTACCTGCTCAGGTACGATGTCAAGAATTCTTTGAACTCCATCTATTGCAGTGCCACTAGCTTGTTCTATTAAAAAGCTCATTGGTGCACACTCATATAGTAGCCTCAGATTTCCATTTTTGCTGTTCTTGTTCTTAGGGTTGCCATAGATGCCACCGCGAAGCAGCATTCGATGAATTTCACCAACAAGGCAACCTATGTAGCGGCCTGAGTATGGTTTGCCATTGGATCCTGGTTGCCTAAGGTGGTCAAGGTAGTTCTTCAGTTTGTCATCCCAGAGGTCATAATTTCCTTCATTGAAAGAGTAAATTTTACCAGACTCAGGTATTTTGATATTCTCATGTGTTAACACAAATTCTCCATAAGTGGGATCTAGGGTGAATGCAAACACCCCCTTGCCTAAGGAGATGGTGAACACAACAGAGCTTGAATATAGACAATAGCCAGCAACCAATAAATTTCTCCCTGGCTGGCAAACATTGATGATGCATTTTTCTCTCGCTTTATCAAGCTGTATTGTAAACGAGTTGAAACCATTTAGGTAAGAGATTAAAACAGTGGCCTTGTTTAAATAAATGTGGACTGCTTTTTTGCAGTTCACTTCCACTGTTTAGTTGCAGCTGTAGGATACAAAACTGCAGGTAATTTATGCTGGTTAATTGTGTTCTTGACTGTAAAAGTACCATGGAAGCCCTTGTACTATATAAGTCAGATTGTATTTAGTTTATTTATTCAAAAAATTGACAAGCTAGTCTTTGTACATTATATTAATGTGTAAATTTGTCATTTTAGTTAAAATTTTGAATAAACTAGTCTTTGTACATTAGATTAATGCTGATGTAAATAGATTAATGAAATGGATAAAATTTTGAATAGAAGAATTAATTTACTTTTTCATCTATTACATAGGAACTAATTTGTCAATCTTTTGAGTAATGGGGTAAATGCAATCTTACTCCTAATATAGGGCCTCCATGGTATTTTAACCGTTATTGTTTAAGATTAGACTTTACAGATGAAAGGATTACCGTGGAGTTATCATCAAGATCGATAAGGCATTGCTCGTCAGGGCCATATATGCCAAAGATTGATCCAGTTGTTAATGCAGTATCAATATTGGCTGATCCATCAATAGGATCAAAGACAACAATGTAGTTTCCAGAATAAGTTTCTTCAACTGCAACAGGCACATCTTCTTCCTCTGATGCTATAATCCCTGTTCGTCCACTTGATCTTAGGCAGTTGCAGAACAACTAAACTTATATTATGTACCTTGGGTTAGTGAATAAACTTCATAACATGTCATGTTATTTTTGTCTCATGTTACTAAACGACATAAATAAAACCCATTGGAAACATAGACTAACCTCATTGGATATAACGTCCAGCTTCTTCTGGTCTTCACCTTGGACATTGATAGTGCCTTGGCCGCCGGTGAGATTAATAATGCTTGATCTTTGGAGCAACGAAGCTATCTGTTTACAAGCCAAGGAGATGCTTGATAGAACAACAGTGAGCTCGGCGTCAATGTTGCCTGCTAGTTCTTGTTTCAACAGCCAAGAGGTTAAATTCTCGAGTGCAAACTGGGTCTTCCTTTGCTCCTTGTTTTGGACTTGTTGTGTCACTGTTTCCGGCAATGGAAGTTCCACCGCTTTACGTTGAACGCCGGTGGAAATTCTGTGTGCGAAACTTGGCGAGTAGTGATTGAAACGATGAAGACTATGAGGAGAGGTGGATCAATGTGACTTTGAGAAGAGGATATTGCAACAGGACGAAGTTGATATTGCCTGAACCATTTTTTCTTTTTCAGTTTTCTATTTTCCGCTGATCCTTTCTATAATTTTGGTTGTGTGTTTAAAACTTCCAATTGGGCAGTTGTTTGCTTATCTGCTTGTTGCTGACAAATGTGTGATGGTGATTATGCCTGCAATCAATCCAAATGGAAGATAGCATCCACCATATAGCCTACCAGGACCCACCTGTATTATGTCAAAGTTTCTATTTTTAGCTCTCTCATTTATATGGGTTTTTGGTTAAAAAGCCTAGTTGGTGTAAATACTAGTTATGGGCTTCAAAGCTCTGTTTCTGGAACCATGGAATTCCACTAAGGTAGTGAATTTGTATCGGTACTTCTTGTGTCCGTCAGAATGTTTTACTCTAATACTAAACCAAAACAATAAACTTTAGGTTTTGTTTTAGTCTAAATTTTAGTATTGTATTAATTGATCTTATCCACATTGACCGATAGAAGCCATTTAAAATTTAAAATTAAATTTTTTTAGTTTGGTCTTGTTAGATGGTGGGTTGTTATAAGATGATATTATTGTTTAATTATGGAATTTTTTTATTTGTTTATTTTAAGTTTGTTTAATAATAAATTGTATTTATGAAGTTTATTGAAAGGATATTTTATATAATTGATGAATATTTTATATTTAGAATTTATTTAATATTTATAAATATTTATATATACATATATAAAATATATTTAAAAAATAGTAAATCCAAAATGATATATCTGAACACAAATACATACAATAGAAAAATAATAGGTCTTACAGACATGAAATTCTCTCCAAAATCTTGTTGGGTTAAAAGTCATGGATGCTTTAAAGCCCAACCAATATGTAACTAAACTGTACAAAAAAAAAAAGAAGATAAGTTTATCTTTTAACTTTTATATTTTTGTTAATTTGGTTTTGATTTTTTAATTAAACTTGGCTTTTAACTTTTCAAAAATAGTCAAATTGTTTTTCTAACATATTGCTAATTAAAATATTAATTTTTTAACAATGTTAACATGGTAAACTGTGTGACAGTTCACGTGCTCTTTATGTTGACATAACACTATTTGTTTGTATGCCACATCAACAAATTGTTTAATAATTATAAAAAATATTAAAAAGTATAATAAAATAATTCAAAATTCAATATATATAAAAATACATAATAATTCAAAAATTAACATGAAGCACATGTGAATTGCCATATGAGTTGTCATGTTTAAAATTTAACATTTTAATCAATATTTTCGTTAAAAAATAACAATTTGACTCCTAGATTGATGGTCAAATTTGGATTTTTAAAAAGTTGATAATCAAATTTGATTCCTTTTAAAAGGAATTAAATGTAAACATTAAGGCCAAAATTTTTATTATGCCAAAAAATTATTAGTTCGGTATTTGAAGAATTTCTAAAATTAGTTTAGTATTTATTCTTTCATTTCATCATTAGTTATTTTAGTGTATTTTTCATTAAAAAACTAAAATGAAAAATACAACCAATTCAAACGAGATATGCATCCAAAATGTCATACAAGTAGTTCAAAAATTAAAAGCGTAAATTTCAAAAGAAAATTCTAAAAAATTGTCAAAATGTTATAAAAAATCTAAATTATAAAAATAAAGTTTTTTCTCTAAAATTTTAAAACCTATAAAATTATAAAATAGGAAAATCTAAACCCTCCATAAAATTCATATATATATATATTTGAAATTATAAAAATAAAAATTTAAAAGATTCTAATATGTTTGTTGATATCGAGTACAACAAGGGAGGAAGAAAAGAAGGAGATCAAAGTGGTGCAATGGAGGTTCGTTCACCTAAAGAAGCTGAGAGTCGGAACAGGGACAAGAGGACAAATTGATCAAGAAGATAATTGATCAAAGTTACCTTAGGATGCTAAAATATTGATCCCTTCTTTATCTTTCTTTAGGGTCTTTATAGGAGAGGTCCTCTTGTCCGTTAGTATGGCATGGCAGGATAAACAATTAGCCTCGCTAAATGTAATGTGTAAAGGATAATCATGGGCGTATATCATATGTCTCTATCAGTATGAGGTTCTTATGCCTAAATATACTCCTTAGTGTCTTGGAAGCGCATTCACACTAGAAGAGTGTTCACACTTAAATATAGGTGGATGCCTCTATTTAGATTGAGTGGGTGGTCTTTCCTAGAGATTTTGAAGACGAGTGGCCTGTTGAGGCATTGCTTGAGAATGAGTCAACGTATAGGTCAACAACATATTCGGTGTTAATACGTGTCCAAACAATGAAGGGGTATAACAATAGGCCCTTTGGGTTGAACAAGAGGTTATTAAGTGGCCTCTCGTAAGGCATGATCCAAAATTGGATGATGGTTTGACCCACTGAAGAAGTTGAAGAGGCATTAGACTTTTTTAGAATAACTATCATAAATGCATAGTTTTCTAGGAAAAGTGGCCATGATGAGGGGCATTAGACATTGCACAGGTGGTTAGATGTTATTGGTTATGGCCTTCGAACCCAAAACAGTACATTTATGAGGGAGAATTGAAAAATCTATAAATTTGGGCTTCTACCCTCTCTGGAACTACTTTGTTCTTCTAGAGTTCTTGCTTTTTTATTGTTTAAAATTTCATTTCAATTGTTGTATTTTGGGGTTTTCTTTATTTCTTCGTTGTTTTTTCGATTTTATTAGAAAAAAAAAATGGTTAGACTTGCAAGGTGAGATATGTAACACCCGAAATCCGACCTAAAAGTTTAGACCGAATCCAGGATGTTAAATTGATCACCGAAGTGATCGTAGGTAAATTCTTACAAAAATAAGTTATCACGTCATATTAAACTCGAACAATAAAATTTCAGTTAAGTTTAATAAATAAAACTAGAATAAAAATGACTAAAACTTAAATTGGAATTTGTACCACAGTTTTACAAAACCTTACAGTTCAAAATCTGAATGACAAATAAAAGCTTAAAATATAACTTGTATTGAATTTTGGCCAAGCTGTCTGAGACCTCTGCATACTGAGCCTAGCGTCAAAATTCAGAAGAGAGTACCTGAAAGGGAAACACTAAGAGGGGGTGAGCTACTCGAGCTCAGTGTGAGTCTAAAATAAAGCTAAAACAGAAGTACAAAATTCAAATCAGAAGCACAACAGATTTTCAGTTACTCACAGTGTCAGAAAGCACACCTGGAACTAACGTCCCAGCAGAACTTAACAATCAGAGCACATGAAGTTCACACATTAGTCTCAGCACAAATGTTAATCAGACAAATGGATTACAAATAACTAATTCTACAGTTAGAAATCACAGACAGATTCGAATGAAATGCAGTCAAATAAAAACCCACCCATCCATCCAACACACCTCTCTATCCCCCGATCACACCTCAAAAGAGCTGCTAAAGCTCATCCAACCAAACACACCAATTAGGACCTCGAAAGGCCTATCCAACCCTACACACCAAATATGTGGAATAAGCCACTCAGATAATAATACGCAGCAGGGCTAGCGTATGTGCTGTACTATGCAATGCTGTAGACCGCTGAACAAGCGAGTTGCAGTTGATAAGATAATAGTATGTAGCGGAGTCGTGCGTCTGATCTGATTGTAATGATCTGAATTTACTGTTCTAGAAAAAAGTGTATTTTCGGTCTCCGTTTCGAAAAATGGATTCGTAAATATTTATTAAAAATATTTACGAAGTAAAATGAGTGGTTAATTAGAGTTTAATTAAGTAAATTTAATTTAATTAAGAGTAATTAAGTAAAAGGACCAAATTGAATAAAGTGTGAAAGTCGAATTATAGATTAAAAGAAAATAAAAAAGACTAAAAGGGTAATTATGCAAAAAGTATAAATTGAGGCGGTTTATCGTGAAGAAAATCTAAGATTTTTTTATGTTTAGTATATTATTATATTATTATATTATTATATAATAAAAATATTTTATGTTTTAATTATATTATATTATATTATATTATATTATATTATATTATATATATAAACTAAAGAAACAAAAGAAAGGAAATAGAAACAGAATGAAACGAAGCAGAGAGCAGGGGAGAAAAAGAAAGAAAGAAAGGGAGAAAAGAGAAAATTGAAGGTTTGAAGCTTTAAGCTTTAATAGTCAATGTGGTACCGGAAATCTCGGCTAAGAAAGGACAAGACAAAGTCAACGGGAGTTAGCTCGAAAATTACGGTTTGTATTTCTATAATCCGAACTTAGTTATTATTTGTTATATTTATATACATATGGCAATTGTTAGTGTTAGAATTATGATGTTTTACAATTGGAATGGATTGATTTTGGTATGCAATGAATTTATTGAATTTATATTGATTGAAATTATTTTGATTGAATTTATATTGATTGAATTATATAATATATATGATTTATGTAGAAATTTGAATATTGAATGAATATTATATTGAAAAATATATTGATTAGAAATATGAGGAAATTGATATGAATATATGAGATTGTGATATTTGAATATTTGATATTGAAAAGTGAATTGAATTGTATTGAATTATGAATTAATGTGAATAATTGAAATATATTGTTGAATTGAATGAAATTGTATGAATTGTGAAAATGGGTGAATATATGTGATTATCGAATGTTATATTGATGAAAGAATTATTAAATAGAGAAAGTGAATGAAATACCCTATTAACTAGTCGGCCGAGTCGGATATAATTGGCATGCCATAGGATCTGGAAGTGTACGGATTTGCGGGCTTTATCGATCGGGCACTTTATGTGTCGTATTTCGGGCACCTCGTGTGTCGTCGGCACCTCGTGTGTCGCTTTTAGGCACTTTATGTGTCGATATCGATCGTGCACGATGTACCGCTTTATGCACAATGTGCCGCATCGGTGTGTTTGGGTTGGAATCTGTATCCGTCAAAGTCCGTGTTTGTTAATAGGGTAAATAAGTGAAAGATAAATCGAATAAATTTGATTGATCAAGCTATTGAAATGAAACGAGAAATTGAATTGAGAATTGAATATTTAGATATGAATTGAAAATATGAACCAAAGGTTCATGAAACGATTGGAGTTCTAATTGATGATATATGATGCCACTTGATGAATTGAAATGTGATTTGAGATATATGAATCGTATGTTTATAGTGAAAGCTATCAGGGATAGTAAGTTGATATGATATAAATGAAATTGAATGTTATTGAAATGAATTAAAATGGAATATGATTGATAAGTGTATAGTTGAATATAGTTTAATGATATGGAATTGTGAATAAATTAAGGAAAGCTATACCGAATAGTAAGTGAAAGAATGGAGTAAATAATAATGGATTTAGTTAAGAATTGAACAATTATGTTATTGTGTTTATTATATGAACTATATAAAATTTATATGGTTAAGTAAAGATAGTACGTTGAATCAGCATCCTAAGACGATCCCGGATTCATTAAGGTAAAGTATGTTGAGTATTGATAATGGCATGTACCCAGGATGTTTAATGAGAGCCATTTAGGTTGTAAAAGTATTGATGAAATGAGTAAATTATGGTTGGCAACGGTATGTAGTATGAATTTTGAAATTTACTAAAAATTCGTAGTAATTCTAAATTAGTCCCGAATTGAATTTACTGTTCATATTGGACCGCGATGGCCCATTAAAGGGACGACATCTTAAAACTAGGATGTGTGTGAATATTTATTTTAATTAATGACCGAAATTGGACTGTACTGACTGTTAATGTCTCGTAACCCTGTTTCGCTGACGGTATAGGGTTAGGGGACGTTACAACAGTGCAATGTGGTAATCCGCTGTACCGACATGTTACAGTTAAAATGCCAGATTAGATCAAAATCAGTCTCCCTTCTCTTCACAACCCAACCCAAAACAGTTTATGCAAGTGCAAGTATGCATTCAATCTCACAGAATAGTGACACAGTATCAGAAATTCAGACAGAACAGATATGCACTCATATACCATGGTTAATCGGGTTCAGAGTCAGGTATTCCACACGTTAGTCATACATATCACTTAAGCCGCAGCCTAAAATGGAGTCTTAACTACCCTTGTTTAAGCTTAGCCAAGGGTTAAAGCACACAAACTCACACTCAGATCAGAACCGCACACAGAACCAATATCAGTGTCTTAGGACCACACGCCCGTGTACTCTTGTGATAGCCCTAATTTGACCTTAGTCGAAAAGTGGTTTTGGGACCATAAAACCGAGTCATAAAAATAATTAATCGTTATATTCTATGCTTATTGTATGTGTACGTGCATGTGTGAAAATTTCATGCTTTAATTTTGTCGTTTGTATGTGAAATTTATTAAATAGGACTCATGTGAGACAATTGTGAAGTGTGATAGGTAAATTTAAAAGTGGTCTATTAATGCATGTTATAAAAAGGTTGGACTTGCATGTCAAATATCCCTTTTTGTTATTAGTGGCCGGCCATGATGATGCTTTAATATTAAATATATGTATTAATTATTAGTTAAATGACTTTATACTTTATAATATAGATGAATAAAATAAAAAGAAGAGAAAAAGATGGGTGATGAAAACAAAGCTTTATCTTTGTTCTTCTTGGCCGAATAGAAAGAAAGAAATGGGGGAAGACTTTCGGTCATTTGAAACATAAGGAAGGTTAGTGAATTGTGTTAGATTTTTGAAATTTTAGCTTGTTTTAGGTTAATCATCTTGTTTCTTACTTAGCACAAAACTTTGAATTTTGATGGATGAATTGCACATTCGGTTATGGTTAATAAGGAAATAATTTGATTATAGCCTTTAAGTTTTGAGGAAGAATTTGTTGATGAAAGAAGTTAATCTTGTTAAAAGTATGAATTGTTATTGCTCATATGTGTAATAGCCGAACATGTAGTTGCTTAATGTCTTCAACAAATGTCGTTTAGGTGTTTTGAATTGAGTAAATTAGATGTTCATCTAAGGGTTCGGTATTGTGCATTATTTTTGAGAGTTTGATTTTTTTTAATAATAAGATTTTTATGACTTGTGTTTAATGGCATTCGACCAAGGTCTATAGGTGTTTGCTAATTCGGTTTAAGTGTATAGGTGTTAAATACTTTGTATTTGAAAATTTGATGAATAAGTAGAAATTAATTAAGATGATGTTGGATAATTTTTTTAGCTTAATTATGTTTAAGCATTCGACAATACTTATAATAATCGATATGAGAGTGTGAAAGATTAGAAGTTACTTTAAGTGAGTTACGACCTTAATATGAACAAGATAGAATCGGCTATAAATGTGATTGAGTGATTCGGTCATTGTTTGGCATAGGTGATACTAATACGAAATTGCTACATTGGTCATGAAATGGAATTTTAAATGGAGGCAAAGTTTGTTTAGTTAGGGCCAAATGGGGTTTATATGATATCAAGGCATGCACTATATATATGTATATTTATGCCTTATGTATACACCTTGCGTCATAGAGACGTTCGAATATATATATACTATATATATATAGTTAAATTCATGTATAAGGTAGCATAATAAGTTATTAAGTCTTTGTTGTGCATGCGAATTAGATAGAGAATAAATAAGCATGAAATTGAGTCATGGCATATTTTATAAAATATAAATATGTATTGGAGTTATGTATGATTGTTATATGTGACTACTAAGAAGTATAGTTGAATAAGTAATTAAATAAATTCATTTGTTTAAATTAAGCTCAAGAGCAAAGAGGAGCTAGATCAGATAAAGGAAAAGGGAAAGCAATCGAATAGCCTATCTGCAACTGTTCAAAAATATCCGAGGTAAGTCTTTGAGTAATGGAACTTAGTTTATGATTTGATAAAATCATGATATATAAGCATAATATATAAATTGTAACTTAATGGTTCTACTTGAGTTAAGTAGTGAGATAAATAATTTGTGCATATGACTTGTAGCCGAATGGTTATAGAAATCATGTTGGATAGCGAAACGAAGTCGTGTTCTTGTATATGGCTATTGAGCCGAAAGTGGAATGGTTGATAAGCATGTTGTGCTTGTGTTATAGTAATGTAAATGAAATGCTAATGCACTATGATATATATATATATGTGTACACGATAATTGAGGATTTTCAACGGGCTAAGACCCACAGGCCTTGTGTGAGATTTATATCCGGGCTAAGTCCCAAAGGCATTCGTGCTGGTGTTATATCCGGGCTAAGTCTCGAAGGCATTTGTGCTGGTGTTATTTCCGGGCTATGTCCCGAAGGCATTTGTGCTGGTGTTATATCCGGGCTAAATCCCGAAGGCATTCGTGCTGGTGTTATATCCGGGCTAAGTCCCGAAGGCAATTATGTTGGAAATGTGTGATCTTGCAGTAATAATTCAAATTAATGGGCTCACAACCTTAAGATGGTCAGGTATGTACCGTATATACGTTGTAAAATTTGATTTGGTTTAAATTGTGATTATTCATTTGGATAGTGCTCTGTCAGCCATTGCTTATTGTTGTATGAAGTCTATAATTTATTCAGGATACATGAATTTTGATTCAAGTGAAAATATATGTTAAGATTGGCTCTGAGCATGTGAGTATATTGGTTGAAGTGTGAAGTAACATGAGTATGTGAATATGCGTGTATGTATTTATTTAGCTTTGAAATTGAATTAGATGTATTCGGCCAAATAATGAAGTTGGTTGAATAAAAAAAGAAGTTATCTACATGATATGAAATGGTGTTTAAGGAATAATTTAAAATGACTTGCATGAACAATAGTAGTATATTTAGTCATGTTATATTCGGTCAAAGAAAAGATGATAAGCATTATGAATGCTATGCTTTAATTTTAAATGATTTCATTACTTAAAACTTATTAAGCATAGAAATGCTTACTTTGTTGCCCTTAATCCTCTGTTTTATAGATCTCGTTCATTGGCTACGGTCTCGGGGATCTCAAAGTCAAAGTCGTCCACACTATCTAAGCCTATTCGGTACTCTAGTAGTTAAAATTTGATAATGGCATGTATAGGCTTGACTTTTTGTTGTTAAATAAGTATCTTTTTGATGATGTATATATGTATAGCATTGCGAAAATGGCTTGTTAAATTACTATATGTGTTCCACATAATTAATGTGAATGTGTGGTTGATATTTGATTAAAGTTTTTAATGTTTTGATGTGAATTGAACTTAAGAATTAATCAATATACCCATTATCTTGAGATGACTCTTTTGTATATTGTAAGTGTGCCAACGGGAGTTATTCTAATAAAGTTAACTGAAATTTCGTGCTTGTATGGTAATACTCTTTAACCCTCCGACGACGGGTATGCGTTAGGGGTGTTACAACTCTGGCCTTATGGCATATGGGAGGTCACAAGCTCATGTAAAAGGGGTATACGACTATGTGTCTATGGCACACATTCGTATAAAGAGAGGCACATGGCCGTATGACTAAAGCACACGCCCGTATGGTCTAGGGACATACTTTAAAAACAGGCCGTGTAACTCTTTGCCCAATTGCACTAAAATTCGAGTCCAGGGCTGACACGACCATGTGAGGGTCTCACGCGCTCGTGTGCCTACCAGACACGGCCATGTGTCCAAAACACACACTCGTGTGAAATTTATAAATCCCCAAATTAGCCATACAGTCGTGTGGCACCAAATCACTCAAACCCTAATCCCCAAACTCACACGTTTGTATGCCCAAGGAACACGGCCATGTGAGAAATGATAAAATCTCCAAGTCGACCACACGGCCGTATGGCACCAAAATAGGCCCGAAAACCCTAATTCCCAAAGGCACACGGTTGTGTGAATTGACACACGACTGTGTGGAAACCCCAGTGGCCACGAAACCACCCCGAAATTGATCCAAAACCTCACTTTCTGATCAGTAAAAATGACCCCTAATCGCATACTTCAGAATCACATCATAATAAGCCAATTCTATGCCAAACAAAGCCAATACCAACCTCAATTACTCACTACCAAATCACACAAAGTAAGTGTGACATCCCAAAATTGACCATAGTCGGGAAGTGGTTTCGGGACCGCTAAACCGAGTCACCGACATGTTCGAACGTAATGTTTATTGTCTAGAATATGTGAAAATGCATGTGTGAATTTTGAATTCTTTGATTTAGTTAATTTGATTGTGAATTGAAAGAAAAAGGACTCATGTGAAAGGATTTAAATAGATGTGGCTAATTTTAAGAGATTAATAAAAGGATGAAGTAAAATAAATGGACTTGCATGTCAAATAGCCCATTCCTAAGGGTAGTGGCCGGCCATGTCAAGAGTGATGGGCAAGGAAAACATGTTTCAAACATGTTTAGCTAATGGATTATGCTTGAAAGAATAAAGAAATGAAATTGAAAAAAATAGGGATATGATGAAAACAAAAGAGAAAAAAAAAAGTGTTCATTCTCTCATTTTCTCCTTGCTTGGCGAATATACTAAGAAGAAAGGGGAAAAAGCTTGAGAAAATCAGCCATGGGAGCTTACTAGACTAAGGTGTTTTGATACAAGAAGGTATGTTTTATGCCACTCTTGAAAATGCATGCATGATTTTTGAGGATTGGTTCAAAATTTTCCTTGAATCTCAAATCGAAACTAAGTTGTTAGGTGAGTTAAATTTCGGCCATGCATGTTGTTTTCCTTGGTGAGTGTTTTGATGTTGTTGTGATGAAAGCATGGAGATGAGTGAGTTCGAATGTTTAGCAAAAAGGAAATTTTGTGCCATTGAGTTCTTGTTGTTATGTGTGTGTGTGTGTGCATGAGTATTCGGCCATGCTATAGAATTTATGTTGCAAAATGATTAATGCTTAATGAGATGTATAATAGTACTTGTGAATGAGCTTGAGAGTATTTAAACAATTAGACATGAAAAGGGTGGTAATGAGGCTGAAAAATTGTTGGATGGTTAATTGGGTAAGGAATGAAGCATTGACCATATGGGGTATAAATGGGCATAGGTGTTAAATACCTTGTATTGGAAACTTTGATAAATAAGTAGCAATAAATTAAGATGAGATTGAGTAAATTTTCAGCTAGTTGTGTTAAGTATTCGGCAATAACCATAATAATGCATGTGAATGCCGTATGTTTGTGTTTGATGGAGAGGTAAATTGTTTGATTTAGCTCAAGAGCAAAGGGAACTAGATTGGACAAAGGAAAGGAGAAAGCAAACGAGTAGCCGATTTGGAACCGTTCTACCCCAAACAAAGTAAGTCATTAAGCACATATGTTTGATATTGCTTAAATGATTGGAAAATCTATGCAATTGTGTTTAATGGAATGCTATATATGTATAAATGAAATTGTATGTGTATGGAGTGAGGATAATTGTTGAATGTAAAAGAAATAGTGGAATGTGTAGAAAGTTTGCTTTCGGCACTATGTGTGCTTGAACAATACGTGTGTATGGTGACGAGATTGGCACTAAGTGTGCGTGCTGGAAATATATGGCACTAAGTGTGCGTGCTGGAAATATATGGCACTAAGTGTGCATGCTGGAAAAATATGACACTATGTGTGCAAGCTGGAAAAATACTGACCTTGGGTGTGCGAGCTCGAAGGGTATGGCACTATGTGTGCGGGCTTAAATTATGTGGCACTAGGTGTGCGAAATCGAGTAGTAAGCACTGTGTGTGCGTACTCTATATATATGGAGGGTGTGTCTCTATCGAATTGAGTATGGACAGCAGATCGGGTAAGTACCTCGAGCTCATGACGAATAGAGAATACGTTCATGCTTGGGGTTGAATTTGGTAAGCCTTAAATCTATGTGATGATTGAAATTGTATGGTTGTGGTGGAAAATGAGTTAATGTGTAAAAATGCTTCGATTATCTTGTTGTGTAGAATATGAAATGTGGATGTATGACTTGGTACGAGATTGGACCGAAAGGTCCGAGGTATTATGGTATAGATTCGATATGGATGAGTACCTAGCCTCGTTTGTTGTACATGTTGTAGTAACTTTATCGGTGGATTGATGAATGCTTATGACTTCTTGAGTTGTAAACTCACTCGGTGTTTTCTTGTCACCCATTTTAGGTCTCTCGGACTCGTATTGTTTGCGTGATCGGGACCGTCGTTGAAGTCATCACACCGCTGAAATCTTGTGGTATTGTCTTCGTTGTTGAAGAACATTTGGCATGTATAGGCTATTATATTTTGTCGAACTGTGGGTTGTAAACTTTAAGCCATGTGAAAATGGCCTATGTGGTCGTCGAGTGGGATGCTAGAACCTACAGCCACGAGTCTTAGAAACTCTAATTTTGATAAGGTGGCCATAATTTGTGTCATGTATGATGGATGATTAAGGCCAAGGAAAGATTCATGAAATTGGCATAGTCTCTGCAGTAACTGTTGCGGACAGCAGCAGTGAGATGAGATTGAAAAATCACTAAAAATAGTAGAAGTAGAATTAAATAGTGAGTAAATTATGAAATTGAACCTTGATGAATCTATTTTTATATGGATGAAACGAAACGACTATATGAGCAGTATACTGAGAAATATTAAAGTTCTCGTGAGACAGGGCCAGAACGGTTTCTGGGTCCCCTGTCGCGACTTAGAAAATTTACCATAAATTATCCAGAAAGAATTAGGAGTCATTCCTTATATGTACAGATTCCATTTTGAGTCTAGTTTCATTAGAAACAAACGGCACCAGTATTAAAGCCCTGTACAGAGAGATATTCAAGTTGTAATGCGCGAAGGTCAGAGCAGTCAATCCCTGTAACATGGGTGACTTTAACTAATAAACTGTACCAATTGGCCTGACCAAAAATTCTAGAAATAAATCCATGGATGGGTATGTGAGTCTAAATTCAGGGAAAATTTACGAAACCAGTTTCTGAGTTTTGAAACTCGAGATATGATTTTTAAGGCGACGGTGACGCAGTTTTCCAGCCTGACTGGAAATGTCAAATTGGTTGGTACCTTGAGAGGATTTGGCCGTTAACCCCTCGTGTCCGACACCGGCGACGGTCACGAGTTCGGGGTGTTACAGTAAGTTGTCGAAAATTCGAGCGATTCAATACCGAATTATATGGTGCAAAACACACTAGTTAAGGCGATTTACCCTGAATCAATCTAGGGTTCAAACTTTTAAAAAAAGATTCAAAACCCACATCTGATGCCCAAACACTAACTCGGCGACAAGGAAACGAGGCTCTTGCAAAATTTCCCCCCAAGAGAAAACCGTTCAAAAGAGAGACATGAAAATAAAACAAAAAGAGAGAAAGGGACGTCCAGTGATAAGTCGTAATTTGTACATATTTTTATCCCATGCTTAGCACATTTTTGGTGGAATTATCATTAGATTTATGGAATTTGATGCTTCTAATCCTTTAATTTCATGTTTTATACTTAGGTGAGCATAGGAGAGTAAAAAGAGTGAGAAACGGGTCAAAAACGGAAAAAATGGGCCAACGTGGGAAATCAACACGGCCTGGACCTTCTCACACCGGTATACCACACGTACGTGCCTCTTTAATAGTTTTTAACACGGTTTAAAGCACTGGCACATGGGCGTGGCACACGGCCGTGTCCCTGTTGAGCCCAAGTCTAGTTCTATTCAGAAAAGAGAACTTTGGAGGGTTCTTAAGCATTCTAAAGCCTATATAAACACCCTAGAGGAGGATTAAAGGGGACACATGGAGTAGGAGACAAGGAATTACTCGAAGAAAGCTGATTGATCAATCTGAGAAGCTGGATTCTCCTTCAAGACTAAATATCTCCCTTCAATTTCCTTCAGGGGTTTTTGGGTTTTCTTTATGTTTTGTTATCATTATTCTTCTGAGATGTTTTCATTTACACATATGAACTAAATCCTTTAAATACCTAAGGGGGATGAAAGCTAAGACGGATCTTGTTACTATTTTCTGAATTATATGATAAATACTTGATTTGTTCTTAATTATGTGTTCTCAATTCTTGCTTTAATATTCCAAAATATTGATTCAAGTGTTGATGTGCTGATGCAGAGGAGCAAAAGTCCCTGTCTAAGAGTAGATCTAGCATAATTAAGCGGAGTTGATTGCACCTCTAGGCATAGGGCGACATAAATCTCCCGGATTAGGGTCAAACCTAATAAGGGAATCCATAGATCGAATTAATGCAGCATTAGGGGTTTTAATTAGAAAGAGATTTCAATTAATCAACCTAGGGTTAGATGTTGTTAGTCTCGAAAGAGATAATAATATAAATTAGGATTTCTACGGATAGAGTCAAGTGAATAAATCGTCTAATTCAGAGTCAAATAACAAGTGAAGTCTAGATGGATTCTTCCTTGGGTATTGTGTAAATCAATCAGTTTTCCCAAAAGTATTTCCCCAATTTACTTTTTGTGCATTCTTAGTTTAGTTAATTAGTTTAGATAAAGCAAATCCCTTTATTTTTAGGCCAAATAACAAAAAGAAGGTTAATACTAGTACTTTTAGTTCTTGTGGGTTCGACATTCCGGTCTCACTATAAGCTATACTACTGTTTGATAGGTGCGCTTGTCTTTATCATGATAATAGTTAGTCTTCAAGTACGATCAATCATAATTATAAAACTTATCAGGCACATCAAGTTTTTGGCGGCGTTGCCGGGGAACTAAGATATTTGGAACGCTTAATTTTTATTACTTTAGCCATTTATTTTATTGCAATTTAATTTTTATCACTAAATTTTCTTTTATTTACTTTTGGCAGGTTTTTATAGTTTATGACTAGAAGAAACCCGTCAGGACCACTACTTTTTGATAGTGAGATTGAAAGCACAGCACGTAGAAATCGAAGAGAGATAAGGTGAAGCCTACGATACATAGAGGAAGGGCAAGAAGACAATATTCAAACCACAACTGAGGAGATGGCTGATAATCATAATAATAATCCGATACCTCCTGTGACTGTTGCGAACCCAGTAAATTAGGATCCGGCTCTTCGTACTATGTATGATTATGTTAAACCTAGTTTAATAGGAGCTGAATCGAGTATATTTAGACCTGCTATTGCTGCAAATAATTTTGAACTGAAACCTAACACGATTCAAATGATACAACAGTTTGTTCAGTTTGATGGTTTGCAGGATGAGGATCCAAACACTCATTTGGAAAATTTTTTAGAGTTCTGTGACACTTTTAAAATCAATGGCGTTTCTAATGATGCCATACGCCTTCGGTTGTTTCCATTTTCGTTGAGGAATAAGGCTAAACAATGGTTGAACTTGTTACCATGAGGGCCAATCACTACTTGGGAACAAATGATCGAAAAATTCTTACTTAAATATTTTCCGCCGGCTAAAATGGATAAATTGAGGAATGATATCTCTTCTTTTGTGCAGATGGATCTAGAAAATCTTTATGATGCATGAGAGAGATACAAGGACCTATTGAGAAGGTGCCCTCACCATGGGTTACCTTTATGGTTACAGGTTCAGAATTTTTACAACGGTGTGAACCCCTCAACAAGGCAACTTATCGATGCAGCCGCCGGTGAAACTTTGAACAACAAAACACTTGAAGAGGCTTACGAATTTGTTGAAGAGATGTCATAGAATAACTATCAGTGGAAAGTCATGAGAACAAAGCCGACAAAAGTAGCCAGTGTTTTCAACCTCGACGCGGTTACTATGCTATCCAACCAGGTAGAACTATTAAATAAAAAGATTGACGGTTTGTATGGCTCTACTCAGGTACATCTAGTGATGAGGTATGACTCAAATGGAGGAGGAGTACACACAGAATATGGATCCTTCAGCCCTAGCACCGAGGAGGAACAAGTTCAATATATGGGTATTAATAATTCTAGACTTCAAAATAACCCATACAGTAACACTTATAATGCAGGTTGGAGGAACCATACCAACTTCTCATGGGGTGGCCAAGGAAATCAAAGGCCACAACCTCCCCCAGGTTTTCAACAAACACCTTACCAGCAAGAAAAGAAGCCGAACGTTGAAGAGATGCTAAGGAAATTTATCTCGGTGTCAGAAACTAATTTTCAGAATACTGAAACAACACTTAAGAATCAACAAGCGTCGATCCAAGGGCTCAAAACTCAGATAGGCTAGCTTGCTAAACTGATTTCTGAACGACCACAAGGTAATTTGCCGAGTAATATTGAAACTAACCCAAGGCAGTAGCTTAATGTGATTACCGTTCAAGATGTGGAAGGGTTAGTTGAACCAAAACCAGAACCGAGGCAAGGAATTGTGGTAAGTAAAAGTAAAAGTAAAGTGGACCACAGTGAGCAAAAATCGGTAAGTAGGGAATACAAACCTCGTGTGCCATACCCCAGAGCGACAAGGAAAGACCACACGGACGAATAATTTGGTAAATTCCTTAAATTATTAAAGAATTTACATATTAACTTACCGTTTATTAAAGCTCTTTCGCAGATGCCACACGCAGTTAAATTTTTAAAGGAGCTTTTAACAAGTAAGCGGAAGTTGGATGAGGCATCGCATGTAGAGTTGAATGTAGTTTGCTCAGCCATTCTACAGAATAAGCTACCCAAAAAGTTGAAAGATCTAGGGAGTTTTACAATTCCTTGTTTAATTTGTAGTTTAGACATTAACAATGCTTTGGCTGATTTAGGGGCTAGTATTAATGTCATGCCCTATAAAATGTTTAAACAACAAAGTCTTGGAAAACCCAAACAAACTAGGATGGGCTTTCAATTGGCAGATAAAACAATTAGATTTCCTAAGGATATTATTGAAGATGTACTTGTTAAAATTGACAAATTTATATTCCCAATTGATTTTGTTGTTTTAGACATAGAAGAGGATAGTGACGTGCCTTTAATTTTAGGACGACCCTTTTTAGCAACTGCTAGAACTATTATTGATGTTGGTACAAGTGAACTCACACTTCGTGTGGGTGATGAAATAATCACTCTTTAAGCTCATAATTTGAGTAACACATCGAATATTGAAGATGGTAAAAATCATGATACTAATACTGATCATGTGATGCAACCTTCTTTACAGGAAGCACGTTCGAAGAGCATACATGAGCCATGTTCAAGTAACAACAAAGGACCCATCTATGAAGAACGAAGTCTTCAAATCAATGAACTAGATGAATGGCGGACACAGAAATTAAGAACACACTATAAACCAAAACCACGCCATGACGGACTCAATGTTTTTTCAAATCAACTTAAGGTTGGAGACAAAGTACTATTAGGGAATTCTCTTTAGGACTATAGTTTTCTTTAGATTCTTGTTCTTTTTTGACTCATGGTTCAATATTAGATAATAACTATCTTCTATTATTTTGTAGGCACACTATGAAAAACACTAGAGGCAAGAAGACTGCCGTCCCTGCCTTGAAGAAGTGAAAAGGAGCAGCATCCTCCTTGGGTCCTACCACCGAGATCCGGTACCCATTCCTCCAATTTCCACTAAGACTTAGGAGGAACTATTTCAGATACTACGGCCCAAACCCCTAGGATGGCCGTTGCATTGGTTGGACCGTTCTAGAACAGATCCAACTTGCTGACGCAGTTCGGGCTCTCCTTACTACTGACCCATGGGGGCTCTTCTTCGAGATCGTCGAGCCAACATATCTCGAGCTCACATTAGAACTCTGTTCGACCTTCTACCTTTAAGTCGTTATACAGAGTTCAATGATCCCGAAATGGTCTAGTTTCGTCTTGGCTGTTTAGTTTTCCAATTGAGCGTGCCTGAGTTCAGTGTCGTATTTGGACTATATACGGAGGAGTTCATGGACAACGACGACTTCGATAGTCTCCATCTTCATATCCACTATTCTCTTTCAAATTGCTGGAAGACCCTAGTCCCTGCTTTGGCCACTTATGAACCTAGCCACTCCAAGGCACCAACCCTCGCCCTATCACTGAGATACTTACACGTCATCCTAGCCCACACCCTGACAGGACGGCGAGAAAGTACCGGCATCGTCAACAGTAATAACGACTATTTTTTATGGAGCATGGCGCATGGGCACGTATTTGACCTGACTTATTTCATCTCCCTTGCCATTTTCCATCTGATAGAGTGGCATAGGAAGAGAGTCATTTCCATCGACCCTTATGTGACTCATCTGGCGCAGTACTTCAGTCTTCTCAACACGATGGCGCAATCATCCTCCCTTACTCTAATCGGTTAGATTTTCCTACAGGGCATCTCGAGTATTTGATCCTCCTCAGTACCGCCTCGTCCAATCAGCAGAGCAGGAGGACCCAGAGGACATTACTGATGTTGTTCCTCCACCTCACGAGGATCCACCATCTCAGCCACCACCTGTTCATCATCCAGTTCATGTGGCTGCTTCACTCTTTGACATCTCTGTGCGTTTCAATCGATTCGAGCAGCAATATTTGCAGCGCTTCTATCACATTGATGCAACCTTACATCAGATTTGTCAGCACCTTCACATCTCATCGCCATCCCCACCTCGCGAACCATCTGGCGATGAGGATTTTTGAAGTCTTTTATTTATTAGTTTTACTTTTATCTTTATTTACTTTTTCTAAATCACTTTTCATTTTATTTCTCTTTAATACTATTTTTATTTCATCTTTAGATTTTACAATTTATATTATGTAATTTATGTTTTCAGCCATTTCTTTACGAGTAATCATGCTAATTTATATTTCCTAAAGAATTATTGATTCTATCACAGTTATGAAGAGCTCCGAAGCTCACTATTACTTAGGAATGTGTAACTCCACTGGAAAAGGTCCTCTACAACTGTAATGCCCTGCTCGACCACGACCATAGCTACCACCAGCTATAATATTCTTTTGGTGCAGGACTTGTGGACTAACAACCTCTACCACCACCGGAGTATCCTCCTCCAAATCTCACCCTTGCCTTAGCTGAGTATTTTCTATGACTCCAATTCAAGGATTCCGTTTAACATTCAGGAAGTTTCACTTCTCTCCCTATCTTATGATCTTATATCTATATTTTTTAGTAAATCTATCTTTGTACATTGAGGACAATGTACATCTTAAGTGTGGGGGGTTATTTATATTATTATCTGAAAAATCCTTGAATTTTGTCTTATTCTCACGTGACTCACTCATATCACTATTAGAATGAATTTTGATTAGTTTATGATTTTTATTGATATGTCTTGAATTAAAACATAGGCATTTATACATTGATTGTTCAAAGTTTAAGTAATTAGAGAATCAAGCATGACAAGTTGATTTTTGAGAATTAAAAATTTTTAGGTTATTTCTCCAAGTTTAGGTATTATCTTGAAGTTGAAATTCACAGGGTTAACATCAAAAAGCCATAATTTTTGTGAGATCTTGAGCCTTTAGAGCATATATTGTTTCTTTTATGCTCACTTTTATTGTTGCTATGAGTGTGTCAATATTGATTTGTTATTCTAGAACTTGCTTTGATTATGCATGTCAAGACCACACCATTGATTTGATATGTCGAGATGATAAAGGCACTTAGGTTTAACCCACTCACTCCATAAAAATCTACCTTCATAATTAACCCTTAAGTGAACCCTCTTGAACCTAACAAACCATTCATTGATTCACCCTCAATATTAACCCATAACCCATTATTGTTGAAATCCCCTCAATTAATTTGATCCCTATTTTTGTCGAGATTTGATTTGAATAAATTGCTTAGCTATTTTTTATTTTTGATAATTAGCAAAATTCTATGTTACTTGATCTGTTCTTAAAAAAAAAACATACATACATACATACATACATACATACATACATACATACATACATACATACATACATATTAGTAGTAATTCTTTGTTTTTGAGCTTAAGTTTTTAATTCCATATTCTAAGAAGAAAAGCTCAACTGTAGGATCATCTAATTAGGAATGAAATTTTTTATTTTTAGTATTTTTCTAGTTAGGTAAATTTTCAATTCAATCTCGATTCTAACCTTATCTTTCAGCTTGTGACCACACCCTCTTACCAAAGCCACGTTACAACCCTCTAAAGACCTTTTGATTGATGTATCATCTCAATATATAGTGGTGGAGATTTAATTTTCACGCAAGCCTATGGTAATAACTTTTCATATTGACTGTTGAGTGCTAAATTTGTTGTCCTTAAACACTTCAAGTGATTTGAGTGAATCTTTAGTGAGGATGTTAAGCTCTGTGATGTTTTGGATCAAAGGTGATTACTTAGATGAGGGGAGACGGCTATGTTTTCGTGATAAAATGCTCAACTTGGAATGTTTGAAACTTTGATGTTCTTCTAGTTGAATTCTCAATGTATGATTACTTATTGATTATTTTGAGATATTATTGATAGGAATTATAAGTTGAGGAAAATGAATTCTTAAATGTGAATTGAGGATTTTGCTTGAGGACAAGCAAACGCTTAAGTGTAAGGGTATTTAATAAGTCGTAATTTATACATATTTTTATCCCATGCTTAGGACATTTTTGGATGAATTATCATTAGATTTATGGAATTTTATGCTCGTAATTCTTTAATTTCATGTTTTATACTTAGGTGAGCATATGAGAGTAAAAAAAGCGAGAAACGGGCCAAAAACGGAGAAAATAGGCCAACGTGGGAAATCAACACTGCCTGGACCTCCTCACACGGGTATACCACACATTCGTGCCTATTTAATAGACTTTAACACGGTAATATCTCCCTTCAATTTCCTTCAGGGGTTTTTGGGTTTTCTTTATGTTTTGTTATCATTATTCTTCTGAGATGTTTTCATTTACACATATGAACTAAATCCCTTAAATACCTAAGGGGGATGAAAGCTAAGACGGATCTTGTTACTATTTTCTGAACTATATGATAAATACTTGATTTGTTCTTAATTATGTGTTCTTAATTCTTGCTTTAATATTCCAAAATATTGATTCAAGTGTTGATGTGCTTATTCAGATGAGCAAAAGTCCCTGTCTAAGAGTAGATCTAGCATAATTAAGCGGAGTTGATTGCACCCCTAGACATAGGGCGACATAAATCTGCCGGATTAGGGTCAAACCTAATAAGGGAATCCATAGATCGAGTTAATGCAACACTAGTAGTTTTAATTAGAAAGAGATTTCAATTAATCAACCTAAGGTTAGACGTTGTTAGTCTCGAGAGGGATAATAATATAAATTAGGGATTTCTACGGATCGAGTCAAGCGAATAAATCGTCTAATTCAGAGTCAAATAACAAGTTAAGTCTAGGTGGATTCTTCCTTGGGTATTGTGTAAATCAATCAGTTTTCCCAAAAGTATTTCCCCAATTTACTTCCTGTGTATTCTTAGTTTAGTTAATTAGTTTAGATAAAGCAAATCCCCTTTTTTTTTAGGCTAGATAATAAAAAGAAGGTTAATACTAGTACTTTTAGGTCCTGTGGGTTTGACATTCCGGTCTCGCTATAAGCTATACTACTATTTGATAGGTGTGCTTGCCTTTATCGTGATAATAGTTAGTCTTCAAGTACGATTAATCATAATTATAAAACTTATTACGCACATCATCTAACAAAAAAAAAAGTAAAAAATAAAATAAAATAGAAATAATGAAATAAATATATAAGATAAAATAAAAAAATGAGTAAAAATTATTAACTAAGAACTAAATCAAATAAAAACCCTATCCACAATGCGCACTTAAGACTCGAACCCAGAACCTTGAGGTATACTAACACTTACTCAACCATCAGACCAACAGGCTCATTCTGTCACTTAAACTCGAGAATAAACATTAAAACATGCCATTCTCTATGACCCTAACCACAAAACTTCAAAACTTCTTGCCCCAAAATTCAGGGTGTGACAAGACAGATCTTCTGATGATCGTTTTATGAACCACTAAACTAGACTACGATCACGAATAAGGCAAGCGCACCTATCGAATGGTAGTATAGTTACGGTGAGTCCAGAGTATCGTATCCACAAGGACTAAAAGTTCTAGGATTAACTTTCTTTCTATTATTTAGCCTAAAATATAAGGGATTTGTTTTAATCTAAAATTAACTAACTAATTAACTAATGAACACAACAGAGAATGAAGAAAGTAATCGAAGAAACCAATAATAAAGACAATACCCAAGGAAGAATCCACCTAGACTTCACTTATTATTCCGATTTTGAATCTAACGATTTATTCACTTGTCTTGATCCATAGAAATCCCTAAATTATGTTAATATCTCTTTCGAGACTAAAAACAACTAATTCTAGGTTGATTAATTGAAATATCTTTCTAATTAAAACCCCTATTGTCGCATTAACTCGATCTATGGATTTTCTTATTAGATTTGACTCTAATTCAGCAGATTTATGTCACCCTATTTCTAGGGTTGCATGCAACTCTACTTAATTATATGAGATCTATTCTTAAACAGAGACTTTTGCTCCACTGAATAAGCACATCAACTTGAATCAATATCCTGAAAATATTACAACAAGAATTAAGAAAACATAATTAAGAACAAGAATAAGTATTTATCATTAAATTCAGAATATTAAATAATAAGATCCGTCTTAGGTTTCATCCTCCCTAGATATTTAGGGAGTTTAGTTCATATTGTAGTAGGAAAACATCTCAAAAATAGGAAAACAAGCAAACATAAAGAAACCCAAAAACTTCGAGAGAGAAATTAGAGGGAGATCTTCAGTCTTGAAGGCGATCCTGCTTCCGAGCTAAATCCGTTGGCGTTCTTCGAGTAATTCCTGTGTTCTACTCTGTGTATCCCTTAGATCCTCTCCTAGTGTGTTTAAATAGACTTTGGAATGCCTAAAATATCCCAAAATTAGCTTTTTCTGAGTAGAATTAAAATAGATCTTGACAGGGACACGGCTGTGTGGCACGCCCGTGTAATGGTGCTCAGGCTGTATGCAATTCTGATATGGTTTTAAGTCGACACGGCCATGACACAATGGCGTGTGGTCTGACCGTGTATCTAACACGGGTATGTGGATTACCCGTGTGGAAGTGTTTGGGCCGTGTGCAACACTGAAATAATCCTATTTTGTCCATTTTTGGCCTTTTTCTTGCACTTTTTGCTTTCCTATGCTCAACTGGATATAAAACATGAAATTAAAGGATTAGGAGCATCAAATTCACTAAATCTTATGATAAATCATCTGAAAATATGCCATGAATGGGATTAAAAGATGTTACTTTTGAGGTTTATCATATTCTATCGTCAAAAACATGGTGGCAACAGACAATCCCAGGAGAACTACGATGGCTAGGGGCCAAAATGGGCGAATCCCTAAGGACCTAAGAGATGTAAATGAATCGATGACTTGTGATGAGTGTAAGTTTACTACAACAGAACAGTAAATGTGGAGGGTGTTGAGATGCAGGGGTCTCTTCATAAGGCATCCTAAGTACAAATTCAATATTCCGGAAAGGAAACATCATCTATGCTGTAACAACACATTTTTTAGTGGTGTTAGAAACAGTGATTTTGAGACCACAAGTTTGACAAGTGAGTCTATAAATATTATTATTTAATATTTACAAGTCAACTATAATGATATAGAGAATTTTTATTTGTTAATTTTTATTTAATTGGATAATTAGTTAAGTACAAGTGGTTCGTCCCTAAAGTCAAGTGGTTTTAGAAGATAAGGTATCAGGACCTTGTTTCTGTAAACTGAGCTCGTAAATATTTTAGTGATTGGATCATTAATTTGAGTATAAAGACGAAATTGGAAAAGTGGTAAAAATTAACAACTTTGGAATCTTAATTAAATAGAGGGCCAAATGAGTAATTAGACCATTGGTAAATGGTCAAACAGTGGTGATAGCCAACTATTATCCACCAAAAGTGTTAATTAAGATTAATGCTAATGAATTAATGATTTATTAAATAATAAGTTAATCATAATTTAAGTTAAATATATAAAGAAAACAAACATGCTCTTCATCTTTTTCTTATGGAAGGTCGAATGTAAGAAGGGAGAAAACCTTTGGTCACATTGATGCTTAAATCTCTAAATTGGTAAGTGATTTCAATCTCGTTTGTTGTAATTTTTATGTTTTTGAGATCGTTGCAATTATGTCCAGTTAACCCGTATCTCCATTTTCAAAACTACTAAAGATTTTAAAACTTTTCATTGGTGAATCTTAGATGTTCTTGATAGAAAATGGTAGATTTGGAAGTTATGAAATGTTTAAGGACTATTTATAAAGTGATTTTTATTAATTTTGAACATAAGGACTAAAATTTTAATATCTTGAAATTTATATGTAATTTTCATGATTTTTGATAATAGGTGGATGTAATTGAATGTAATTGAAATTGGTTTAAAGTTTGAAGTCCAAATTTGGAAGTTATGATAAGTTTGATTTTAGGGACTAAATTGAAAAATGTAAAATTTTAGGAAAATCATGTAAAATGAAATTAAATGATTATAATCATGAATTTGAGTATTATTATGAGATTGATATTAATATTTTGAATCTTAACTATTATATAGATCAAGTTGTTGACTTAGGAAAAAATGGAAAAACTACTGAAGAGTATTTGTTAGCTAGACTGTTATGGTTTTGTCAGGTAAGTTCATACTACTTCTATGATTTCACTTTATTATTAAAATTTTTTAATTATTTATATATAACTGCTAAAATGGAAATCATACTATGTGGTATTAAATTGAATTATCAGATAATTTTGATGGACCAAGTAAAAGTCTCATACACGAGGTTTCTGAATGATTCCTACTCTAGACCGAGCTCCAGCATTTGTTGCGAACTTGGATATACATGTGACATAGATTTAGCCTGGATTGGTAATCTATTGTCATTTCAAAGGTTTAGCCTGGGTTGGTAACCTTACATGTATATATAGCTTTAGCTAGGCCATTTTTCTGTGTTGTCAATGGTTTAGCCCGAACGGGTAACCTAACACATGTATTTCTGTACCCGAGTAGCTCAAATGAGTATTAAATGTTTCCCACACTCGTGTATTGAGTTCTTTTACAAAGTTCCTTCGATAAATCAAAGGATATACAATGTGAATTTGTAATGTTAATATGGATGAGATATGAACTTGAATATCTGTATGTTCATTATTTATTAACTCAAAATTGTTAAACTGATGATAGAGAAAATATTTTGAATAGCCATTACATTTTACTATTAAATTAGTATGGTAAGTATTGAATTGAATTATATGAGCTTACTAAGTATTTTATATACTTATTTTTGTTATTCTGTTCTGTAAATTTTGGATACTCTGAATGTGGCGATTGGATCAACTGGAGCTCACACCTACCATCTTTTGACTTTGTAGATTTTGAAGTTTGAAAGTGTGGTTAGTTATGGTGTCTATATATTTGCAAGTAATGATCATGTTTTGGTACCTTGTTTATGAATGAATTTATATGTAACTTTGATGTATGTATTGGTTAATGCATATTTGGTATTTTGATAATGGGTTGTTATAAGGCAAGTTTGAATGGTAATATAGGTGTTTATATATTAGAAAGTTTTGTTATGAATATTGCTAATTTTTATGCAAGAATTAATGAGTTGAATGATTTGGATGGTAGTTGTTTCATGGTTGTCTTGTGGTGCCATTGTGGGCATATTAGTTAGGCACTTAAGTTGTAGGATTTAGGTTGTTTTAAGTATGTTCAAATGTGTTTTGAATATGTGAAAATGATTGCAAATGGTATAACTTGGGTCCTAAGGAATGGTTAAGAAAATGGCTTGTTTTTGAAGGTATTTTAGGTGCATACGGCCTGCCACACGGTTGTGTGCCATACACAGTCACTCCACACAGCTATGTGACCTATTTAATTTTGGTACAAGTTTTTCCCCACGGGCATAGTTTGTTACATGGTCTAGCGACACGGTCGTGTGGCCCTATATTCAAATTGTACACAGTCTGAGTACACAGGTATGTGGAGTAGCCATACGATCATGCTTGGGGCCACACGGCCTAGTCTTTTTCACACAGCCTGGCCACACGGTCGTGTGACCCCTACTTACACATTTTACTTAAATTTTTGTAGAATTGTCATTTTAACCCAGATTTGATCCGGGTTTGTTTTAAATGTTTAGTAAGCTTGATTAAGACTTGCTTTTAATTGTAATGCATGTTTAACATAGAAGTAATTTATGCTTATTTATTATTGAATAAATTTATTATGAATGTTCCAATATATTATTATAACATCATATAGCTTGGGTCCGGTGACTGGATTGGGTACAGGGTGTTACATAAGCTCCATATTTGGCCTGTTGTTAGCAGATGGAGGCTAGGATTCTATTTGCTGTTATACTTATTAGAGACAAGGTTCCACTTGTTGCATTATCAATTTGTCATTGACTTATAGGTTACCTACTACGTGGCACTTAGGAAATTGGTGGGGAGCTTGTTGCGGCTGATAATTGGGTTTATCATCAAGTGTGGGCAGAGGGGAATATGGCTTGAGGTGTCACTATTTTAGTACATGTATACCTTTGGAAAGAGAAAACTATCAGGGGCTTTATTATGTTGTCTAGAGGGAGGGAACAAAATAGCTCATATACGAAGTGGTAGGGAAGCTGAAGTTGGACCCTAAAAGTGTATTCTGGTGGAGTTGAAGTTGAGAACATCTTTTATTTTTCCTAATAAAGGAAAAAGGCCCATGCCCTCACGCTTTGTCTATCGTCTGAAGTTGGAAGATATTCCTAATGAAGTTGATACCTATGGTATGCTTAATCATAATGGCTATTTGGTCATTCCTCAAGATATCTCTTTTTGTGGAGTATTTCATTATTGCCTTTGTGATCTAAGGGTAATGAGATACGTGCCCAGTAACCCGATAGATGGCTTGATGGATGTTAGGTGCTAGAAACGACTCAAAAATTCTTGGACCTTTGACTTTAGGGATGATATATCTAATTATCTCTGAAGTTTGCGTCCAAAGCTTTAGAATTTTATCACGGAGTATGTGAGGCTTTCGGATTGTAAGTGACAAATCGTTCTTGGGGCTCCACTCATGGTGCCTATGTTTAGACTAGGTTTAAAGGATCAAATTTCTTCTCTCAGTGTTAACACTACTTCAAAAGAGTATGACATAATAGCTTTGAGTTCTTCAACAAGTATTTAGTGTTTTAGCCATTCTTTGGGTGGTCTATGAGGCTGCATGCTTATATTGTCTTTTGTGGTTTACAGATAGAGCTAAATAAATAGGTCCAAAAGACCTTTTGAGAGTTTTTACAACCCTAAAAAAATAAAAGGTTACAAATTCAGAGGGTGAGCACTTTGTGGGGAGCTATGGAGGGATTTCCCTACGTGAGCCATATATTAACCCCCATGGAGGGATCCTTCATCAGAAAGACAATATGTTGTAGCTCCCACTTCTGTTTCTCGGTCAATGTGTCGTTCCAAGACTAGAATGTCTCCTGTGAGGGCGTAAGATATTCCTCTTTAAGAAATTCTTATTTTCATCATTCCGGATGTAGGATAGCCTAATAGTGAGCTGAATTCTGCATTAGTTCCTCGAGAGGGTCTTACTCATGGGGAAGAAAGAAAATTTTCTGTAGGTAATTTTCTGGTCATTAATATTGTTGGTTGTCCCAGATTTCTTATTCTGACTTAGCTGCTTGATTGAAGCGGGTACTGATCTAAAAATTACCCCCTTTTGTGCAGTTTACCAACAAGCAAGGACTTCCCACACTTCTCTAGATGACTTTTTGAAGAACGAGAAAATGGTCTAGGAAGGCATGGGTGGTACAAAAAAGTAGTATCAACAGATGAGTGAGTGGCTGCAAACCTTTGGAAGGTCTAGGAAGAGATTTGCTCATGAAAAAAGAGAATACACAATTGAAGGAGGAGAAACAGCAACTCCAGGAAGCCTTATTAGGGTGGCTTTTGGCCTCATGTACACACATGGTATGGACTTTGGGCCATTTTTTGGTTTAGTCAGGTGTGGTCATTGTTGGAAAAAATTCGGTTTGAAAACAGTTTCTTGCACAACAAAAAATAAAAATTTTGAAAATTGACCCGGTTTGTGATATTTATAGCAATAAACCCTAGACCGAAATCATATATGTGTTTTCGAATAGACGGTCCTTGTCATTCACGGCTTTTAACCAAGCAATCTTCTCTGTTATTCTTGTACCACAAATTGCCTTGAGTGTTCGATCAAATCGAATTAAAAACAAAAACTAGAAATATTTTTCTTTTCTTTTGGGGTGAAAATGAAAAATTCTCTTCTCAAATAGAAACTGACAGAATTGTTAATTCGAAAAAATATATTTAATAATCGAGAATAAATTTTCTCTATTTTTTAGCAGAGTAATGATGTCTTAAAGTTATGTAAATAGCCTTTCCGGTGCCATTTATATATAGGAAGAGAATGTAGAACCCTTGTTGATTTATAGAAGTTTATTTCAACTAGAAAAACGAAATCCTCTTTCAACTAGGATATAGGGGGCAACAACCCTAGTTCATTATACTAGGGTTTGTCGTCCCTTTATTACATAAGGGGCCTTTGGGCCTCTATCATATCAGGTCCAATTATAAGCACTTTCTGAACTTTTAACCCAATACTTTATAATTTCATTTAACCCAATATTTGTTTTTCTATTTCCCAAAATAAACTTCAATATTTATATTAAATAATTTTCTCATCCCAATTTTATCCTCGATAAAAATATGATGGTTTTACCCTTAAAAAAATGTTGAGGAAATATATTTAATTTCACCATTCAACTTGTTCACTATGATCGTATGGTTTATTTTCATTTTCGGGCTTTAAAATTGCTTAAAAACATAAACTCAATCTTACGGTCATTTTTGAGAAATCCTTGTTCATTTTTAAATGAATTCATTTCTGATTTTCATTTCTATTTTTGAGAAAACCACATTCATTTCCAAATGATTTCATTTTTCCATTATCATTTTCATTGGAGAAAACTTTAATTATTTCCAAATGTTTCCTATTTCTCAATTTCACCATTTCTATTCATTTATGCTAATTTGATTCAACATGCAATTTATTTCTAATTTCAATGAGCTAGTGGAGGGACCAATTAGATATATGTAATTGAGGCTTAAATTATTTATAATTAAGTTCTCGCTTTTCTCCTATTAATTATAAACTCATTTACTTACGAAGTCATTCCACTATAGTATCTTGACTGAGCTCTCCCCAATGGCATACCATTACGAAAGCAACTTGATCAGTATTCATCCAATGGCCTTGTCGTAATTGTGTCACCTTCACAGGATATCCATAATCTCTTTGGGATAATATACATTCTCCCAATATGATCCTATTTTATCTCATGGTAACCATTACATCTTCCTTCATGAAAAGTCAACCACTATCAAATAGTGATCAAGTCATCCATCACAAAGTCAAACGACTCGTGACCACTTTTACTTTTCATCAACCATGTAATGTTGATGAGAGGATACCATTTACCCATGGCTCAGGCTATGAATTCCATTGTTGTGATTCATGCTACATACTAGAAAATAAGGTATTAGGACTCGTTTAAGTAAATCGAGTCTGTAAATAGTTATATGTATTGAAGTTTTGTCTAGAAATTTTAGTGATTTGTTAGTTAATTAAAGAAAAAGAACTAAATTGTAGAAGTCATAAAACTTATTCGCTATTGATTAATATTGGTTAATTGAGCTAAAAAGTGTTTTTGCAAGGCTCCGAATGACAATTAAGCCATTATAACTTATAGTGGACTGTTGGATGTATATTTTAGGTGAAAACAAAATTTATTCTATTAGTAATTTAATAATAAAATATGTTAAATAATAAAACCAAATTGCTATCATCTTCATTTGGCCTTCTTATCGAATTAGAAACATGAAAACACCATTGCTAAAGCTTCCCAAGTTCCGCCACACAAACCTCCATGCATGTAAGTTATTTTGTTACTCGTTTTCAGTAATTTTTACGTTTTTGAGATTGTTGTAGCTTAATCTAGCTAACCTAGAGACTAAATTTTAAAACTGTTAAATGTTTTGAAATTGGCCATTAGTGAATTTTGATGTTTTTGAATTTTAATGATAGATTTAAGAGTTTGGTTGTTAAATAGGACTATTTTGTAAAAGAGTTTAGGTTAGTTTTAAGTTTAAGGACTAAGTTGTTAAAATAGTAAAGTTGCATGAAATTCTTGTGAAAATGTGATAAATATGGGCTATATAGGGACTATATAAAATTCAGCTAGTATGGTTTGAGATTAATTAAGTCCAATTTCAAAGTTTTAGGGGTAGGGACTGAATTACATAAAGGGTAAAATTTTGGGGTAAAATTGTAAAATAATGATAAAAGGGCTTATAAACATAAGTTTAATTGTTTAAGTTGTTTTAAATGGTTAATTGAATTAAATTATTATTTAGATCAAGAAACAAATCGACTGGACAATAGTCGTGGGAAAGGAAAGTTAGCAGAATAAACATCGGTGTTACATTTGTAGCCATTTTTTATTAGGTAAGTTTGTAAATTGGTTAAATTAATTAGTTGCTATTTTTTTGATTTAATAACTATCTATGTTTATTGTGATTGAGTTCATTTGCTTGATAATTGGTAAGTGATGAAATGGATTAAGTTGCAATGTTAATTAAATTAAATGTTCTATTTGAAAATAGGAAACTACATAGATGAATTCTTGTGATCCGATAATGTGTATATAATTAAATGATATAAATATGAAACATGACCGTGAATGCTTAGGATACAATTGACATTCAGTTATTACCGTTTCGGGTGCTGGTCTTGGATGTTTTATTAATGATTAAGATCCTGCATTTGTTGCGGATTCTTCACAGCTCGTGTGAGTAGCATCATGTAGCTTAACATCCTGACCCACCGCTTGTGTAAGCATTTACAGTCACAACTTGTGTGAGCATTGTTCCCGCGTATCTAACGTTATTTCATTTTGGTTCATCGGGTGAAAAATGCATAAATAGGACTGGTTATATGAAATGGTTATAAGGGAATAGCTGTATGAAAGGGGACATTGGATATGGATATGGATATGGCTATTTGAAATGAAATGTGAAATGTTAAATGAATAGTGATGGCTGAATTAAGTTTTTAATGTGTTTACTTGTAATGTTTTATGACATGATAAAATTTTATGTTTCGTATATGTGAACTCACTAACCTTGTGAGACTTGTGATATTTATAGGCTAATAATGAACTCATGACCTTGTTTATGAATTTAATTATGACATGTTTAAGTTGCAACATTTGCAGTAAGTTAAAGTTTAAGTTTAATACGAACTTACTAAGTAATGATTTGCTTACATCCGTTGTGTTTGATGTCTTGTAGATCATTGGAAGTTTATTTCAGTCGAAAGTTCAAGTCAGAGCTCACACTATTCGTTCAATGACTTGGTAGAAATTTTGATACTTTTGGTTTAGGTAATAAGTGGCGTGTACTAAGAGTTTTAAAGTCTAAACGTATATGTCCATGTTGTTTATGTTTTGGTTATGTAATGTTGTTGAAGTGTTATTTAATTGTCACTTTTGGTAAGTATGTCCATATATGCATATGAGTAGGTTGAATCATGTTTTGTGAGTTTGATCATGTGTAACACCCCTCACCCGTATTTAACGCCAGTATAGGGTTACGAAGCGTTAACGGAGTTATAAAACAATTAAACATCCATTTAGCATACATTTTCAGAATTCAAGCATTCATTATTCAATCTCAATCATTTTGTCCCTATAACGAGCCTACGAGGCCCTACACATACTTTGGGAGTGGTTTGGGACTAAATCGATACCTCGAGAATTTTTTACAAAACTTAGAAAATTTTTCACAAAACAGAGGAAACAAGCCCGTGTGCCCCAACTGTGTCTCTCACACGGCCACAGACACGCCCGTGTCACAGGCCATGTGGACATTCAAAGTAGGAGCACATGGCCATGTCGCAGTCCGTGTCCGACCCCATGTAACTCTCTGACTAGGGTCACAAGGCCAACACATACGCCCGTGTGGCTAGCTCGTGTGCCCTAAAAATGGCCATACACGCTAGTGTGCCAGGCCATGTGCTGGGCCGTGTCAAACCTGCCACACGACCAAGTCACACGCTCGTGTGTGAGGCCGTGTGGAGCCTACTGACTTGGTTTCAAATTCAACACTAGGGAACACACGGCTGTGTAATATGATCGTGTGTCACACATGGCTGAGACACACGCCCGTGTCTCTGCCCTTGTGAACAAAAATAGGCTATTTACCAAGCCAATTTGCCATCTGAAATACATGTACCTACACCACAATTCAAAGGTACCGACACAAGGCATAATAGGCATAAAATCAATCTCATAACAAGCTTATTCCATACCATTTCATTACCCATCAATACAAATTACAAACTACCACAATATGCCATCTAATTTTATACCTAATTCACATATACAGTTCAACTAACTATACCTTCCCAAATATGCATCTTTTAGCCTAGTTTCACAAACAAACCACTGTCCAAAAATCATTCACAACCATCAACCAACTCATTGCACAAAACATAAACATATATATATACATGTTTCAACCATATCAAAATAACTCCAAATAAGCTATTACTCAAGGCTATATATACAAACCAAAACATATATATTTACAAGCCAATTCAATTGGCCAAAATCATTACCAAAACATAACCAACATGACATAAAGACCCTATACATGCCATATACTTAAAATATCAAAGTTCATAGGTACCAAAAGATAGGTGGATAGTGTGAAAAAATCTCCGAAGATCCCCGAGTTCGAGCTAACTTTGAATTCACTATAAAACATAGAAAAAATAAACGATGTAAGCTATAAAGCTTAGTAAGCTCGTATGAAATAAACTTGATATAATCATAACCATATAATTCAACAATTGATTATAAATATATGAATTCACAACAACTAACAAACCTTTCAATTACTCATACACAAAACTTTATACTTTCTACACCATTTCTTTGATTCAAAGCTAATATAGTTTATGCATATTCCTGTACCAATCTCATTCTCAACCACATCATTCATTTACCCATTGAACCATTTGGAATAAAAGTCGGATACTCAGGAGTCTCGCACACTAAGTACCTATACCATGGCCCGAAGCCAAATCAAGGTAACTTATATCCAAACTACTGATATCATGGCCTAAAGCCAAACCAGTAGATATTCATAGCCCGAAGCCAAATCGGTATAATTTGCACTTGAAGTGCTAATATCATGGCCCGAAGCCAACTCAATGTATCCCCTAATGACATGTCATTAGTATCCTAAACTATTCCTAAGGTTCAACTGTGATTTCGAATGCCGAATTACCATCAAATCATTGTCGAACTTATCTGAAGTTTCGTTTTTTACAACTTATTCAATGACAAAGCATTTAAAATACATTTATAATGAAATTTATCACATACGAACTTAATTCGGATGTGAAAATGACAGAATAAGTCGATTAGTCGATAACTTTAGTTTTTCGAATTCCGAATTTCACTTTCCTTGATCTAAATATATTCAAAATTAACTTATTTAATAACCCCTCTATTCAATTTAATCCAAAAGACATATTTAAGCACATTTACCCTTTTACCCCTAGAATTTCACAACTTTTACAATTTAGTCTTTATTACACAAAATCACAAATTCATGAAGTTTCTTTAATACCCATGATAACCAAATTACTATAATGCCCCTAACAGCCCACATTTATCAATTTTTCATACATTTAACTCCACATTTCCTGATTTTCACAAATAAATCCGTATTTTGTATTTTTACTTAATATCACTTAACAAAACTTATTTAACTATCAGCAAGCTTTCAAAATCTATCATAAATCAACAAAACTCATACGTATTCATGAATGGCAACATAAAAAATCTTTAACAATTTTACAAAATAGTCCTTGGGCTAGCTAGACCGAGTTGCAATGATCTCAAAAACATAGAAATCATTTAAAACGGGAGAAAAATGGACTTACAATTGAGCACCAAAGTGACCGAATGCTTAAAGCCCTAGCTATGGATTCTTTTCTTCCAGTTTTTGGAAAATGAAGATGATACCATCAAAATTTTGGTTTTTGTTTTATTTAATTAACCTTATTAGACAAATTACCAAATTAACCTTAATAATAAAACATTTATATCATCCAATTCATGTCCATTAATGTCCAATTACCTTAATAATGGTCCATTTATCACTTAAGGACCTCCATATTTAATATTCATAGTCATTTAGCGTATTTAATAAATAGAATTCAACTTTTATGCATTACATGATTTAGTCCTTTTTACCGAATTAAATATTCAAATGATAAAATTAATTCACGAAACTTTCACACATACATGATATCCTACTGTAAACATTTAAAATAATATAAAATAATTTTTTGACCTCAGATTTGTGGTTTCGAAACCAATTTTTCGATTTAGCTAAAAATGGACTGTTATATTATGGATGTGATAAGATGCTATGGTTTGGTTGATAGGTATATGATTGTGATTTAGTGAATGATGAATGTGGAATGGTTTTATTGTTTGATTATGGTGCCAATGAGGGCATATTGGTTAGACACTTAGGTTGAATGTTATTTGGTATATTATGACATGTTTTAATGTGTTTTGAATAGGAAAAAAATAGATGCAAATGATATGACTTGGCTTTGAAGGTATGTTTAGGGGTGTTCATTTGGTTAACCGACCCGAAATAGCATTAACCAAATTAATCGACCTTTCAAAATTTTTAACCGTTAACCGAACCGAAATTTTTTCAAAAAAAATTAACCGACCCACAATTTTTTTGGTTAATTCAGTCGGTTAACCGAATTAACCAAATTTTATATATTTTTTATTTTTAGTTAAAATAAGTATAAAAATTAACCGAATTAACTGAATTAACAAAAACAAAAGCAAAAAATAAAAAAAGGGCTCAACTAACCCAAATCCCTTTTTCCCACTCCCTTAGAAATTTTTTGACAGCATTACCATCTTTTTCCTAGCCCTTACTTTTGTGCCTGACACTAATATATTCATAAGATAAATATATTGAGAAACTCATTTGTCTCAACACATTTTCACCCAATATATATTAGTATTAAATCACTACATAATTAAAAACATTACATAAGTCTTGAAATTAACACATAATTGAAATGTAAGTCTTTAATATTCTCCATTTGTATCCATTTCTTCTCTCCAAAAAATCTCCATTTGCATTATACCTACAAAAATACATGTGCAAAAAATTAACATATAATAAAAATATACGCATTTAAAAAATATCAAATAATACAAACAAATAAATAGATTGTAAGTTAACAAGAATAAGATAGTAAGTATACCCTTCAACTCACGAAAGCTCATGAATTTAGGGCAGGCTCTGATGCATTCCAAGAAAAGTCTAAACATTAAATCAATTAAATAAGTAGGAGTGATATGGTAAAAAAATTGAAACTATTAAAATAAAACAACAAATATACCATTTTCAATCATGTCAAGCTCTTGGATTTGTTCTTCAATCTTTTTGATGTCTTCTTGTGATGATGATTTTCGAATCCAATCTTGAGTACACATAAGAGCTTGTACAATTTTAGGAGTTAAAGAACTCCTATATTGATCAAGCACACGTCCCCCGGTGCTAAATGTAGACTCTGAAGCAACGGTAAAAATCGATATAACTAACACATCTCTTGCCATTTTTGAAAGAATTGGAAATCTAGGGCTGTTCACTTTCCACCACAATAAAATATCAAAATCTTCAACAAAATCCTCATTAGCCTCAGCTAGATATTTATCCAACTCAGATGTTTTATCCTCACCACCAATTTCCAACTCACGCTTTTTATACAAAGCTTGCATTCGCCTTTTCATTTTTTGTTGTGGTTCACCGAGAGAAACATGTGTTGGCATACTCGATTGGCTACAAGTACTATGAAGTAGAGGCTTATACTCATCAAACAATTCATACAAAGATTCCTTCAATTTTTGCATCATTTCACAAGCTTTTTCAGGACTAGACATTTCACTAAGTGCAAATTCAAGATATTTTAGTTTTTGTCTAGGATCTAAAACACAAGCAACAAGCATAAGCAAATTCATCTTATCAATATCACCCCAATACTTATCATATTTCTCTTTCATCTTGATAGCCATAACATTGAAATCAACATTACTATTTAATTAAGCATCTCGTAAAAGAATATCAATTTCAGAAAGCTCGTCAAAAAAATTATTAGACGTGACATATGAAGTGCCAGATATACATAAAGTGATTTCATAAAAGTGTTCTAAGAAATCCCTCAAGTTTCTAACATTAGCCCAATCATCCACACTAGGCCAACCCTCTCCCCTTTCAAGTTCAGCCCTAAAGTTTGTATCTTGCTCCTCAAATCTCTCAAAAACTCTCTCAAAGTTCTGAGCAGTGTCTAACATTAAGTAGGTCAAGTTCCACCTAGTAGAAACATCAAGACACAACATCTTCTTGCACTCTATCTTTTCCACCACAACACACTCCTTAAACTTTTGTAATCTAGCTGGAGATTGTCTCACATATCTAATAGCCCCTTAACACGTTCAACAAATTTATTCATTTCCTTTAAGCCTTCAACAACAATCAAATTCACAATGTGTGCCATGCATCTCATATAAGGATATTAACCATTTTGAACTAAACCCCCTCGAGGGTTAAATTTCTTTCTCAAATAACCAATAACAACATCATTTGAACTTGCATTATCAACAGTAACATTAGACAACTTATCAATACCCCAATTCAACAAGCATTTCTCAATCACCATCCCAATGGACTAACTCTTATGACTAGAAATTGGACAAAAGTTTAAAATCTTTTTATTCAATTTCCAATCGTTATCAATAAAGTGAGCAGTGATACACAAATAATTAACTCTTTGCAAAGAAGTCCATGTGTCAGTAGTTAAGCAAACTCTAGAACAAGAACTTCTCAAAAGTTGTTTTATCTTGACCCTTTCATCTAAATGCAATTGATAAACATCCCTAGTCATAGTAGTTCGTGAAGGAATATGAAACCTAAGACATGCCACAAACATAAATTTCTTAAAGCCTTCACTTTCAACAAAATTGAAAGGTAATTCATCAATCACAATCATTTGTGCTAATCCTTTCTTACATGCTTCTTGATCAAATCTCCAAGTTGAAAGATGCCCTTCCCCCCCTTCAACTCCCTTTCTAGGTAAAACTAGTTGTCCTTGACTAGGGTCAACAACATTGCTAGGATTTTTTTTACATGAACCAATATGATATTTCAATGACCCTGTACCATTTTTTTTTCACATCACAACAAAATTCCTTTTAACAATAATTATATTTAGCCTTACTTGCACCTTCACTATTAATAATCTTAGTGAAGTGAGACCAAACTTCTGACTTTTGAGGAGTGGCTTTTCTTTTCCCAGTAGTCACATTTGCTTGGGTTGAAGCTCCAACTCCCGAATTTTCAGAATCTATCAAAGTAGGAGGTGTAACACTACCCTCAATAGATGTTGGTTCGGTGGACATTATGCAAAAAAAAAATATAATAAATTAAAATACATTTATAATATTAAACATTAGAAGTTTGTAAATTACAACAATAAATAAATTACAGCAAATAAAAATATTTATTTTTATATTGCAAAATAAATAAAATATAAAAAAATGATTCAAGGATATAACTCCAAAAAGAGGTAAGTTTGAGTCTCATATATTAGAAAATGAAATAGGGTCAATGAATTTCGTTATCAATAATTTAATGCTCTAAAAGGGTAAAAAGAAAATCTATGGTTAGAATTCAATCACTTAGCCTTGTTTCAATGCGAAAGTGGATGGATGCTTTTAATGTCTGTTACATGTAACCGAAAAAAAGACTTGTTTCACATTTGTTATAAGGAAATCTATTTTACTTGCTCGAAAAGAAAACAAAGCATTTATTTTACTAATTCTATCAATTTCAGTTTCCAATATGAAGATTAAAACTAGATGAAATGCATTCTTTTAAAAAAATATGAAACTGGGCTTCATAATATGAGCCAAGCTTGAGTTGAAATTATCAAAACTAATACACTCAAATGGCTTATGCACCTAATCAATTTTTTATTATTTTTAATTAGCATTAAAAATATCATTTTAACTATAAAACAAATTATGAAAAAGGCCCCTCAGGTATAAATAATCAAATAAGGAAATTAAGCACATTTTCTACAAACCAAACACGTAAAGTAACTAAAAGCATAATTTAGGGTTTTTTTATTATTATCTTAAAACAGACTGAAACTATAGAAATATAACTCAATTGAATATCTTGACAAGCTTATTACATAAACATGTAAAAACATGCTCATATTATCGATATCTCTCTACGCCCAATGAACTCTGTATATATTATCCGTATTACAATCTTTAATTGAAGGACCAATCAGTTTACCCTTTTGTTACAATTCAACAATTAAACAATCAAAAAGTTCAAATTCCGACCCTTATGAGATCATGATTCTGGAAATCTAAAGCCATATGCATTTATCTCAACCTAAAAGATAAAAAAGAAGAAAACATCGAGTAGAAACAAGGTAAGAGCTGAGATGGACAGCAAGTTAAATGTCGGGTTGGTTTAGGCTGGATTTAGTGTCTACTAACTCTAAGCTTTTGAATCGTCTAGGAATATTAAGAAACAAAGGAAAGTGAGGCTAAAATATTCTTCTTTTATTTTCGTTATCCTTCATCTCTTACCTATCGCTTTCTTTGGACCAGCCGAACAACACCTTGTCCTTAGCTTCGACGACAACAGCAGCGGGTTGCAGCCAGCCGTAGCTCCAGCCTCCAGCCTCCAGCCTCCAGCCTCCAGCAGCTATGATACTTTTGAGGTTTTGGCCTTTTGGGAGATTTTGAAGGTTTTGAGAGATTTCAAATTTTCAATTAGGGATTTCAAAATTGAAAAGTTAGGGTTTTTTTTCTTTCTATCGTCTGTGACTGTGTGAGTGTGAGTAGTGTAGGGGTGTTTTAGTTTTATTAGATTTTTACTTTTAGATTTTTATTTTTATTTTTATTTATTAAATTATTTGTATTGGGTTGGGTAATTAAGTTAAGTAATTGGGTTGGGTTGGGTTGGCCAGTTGGGTTTAAATATATTAGATTGGGTTTGGGTAAATACTAAATAGTAAACTATTTATATATTATAATTTTATATATTATTTTTTTGGTTAACTGAAAAATTCAGTTAACTGACCTGTTTCGAACCGAATTAACCGTTAACCGAAAATTTAAAAATTTATTAACCAACCCCCGACCGAAAAAATTCGGTTAACCGACCGATTAACCGAATTAGGTCGGTTAACTGAATTTTTTTGGTTTTACCCGAATTGTGCACACCTCTAGGTATGTTAGGTGCACATGACCTATGACACGGTCTGCCACACGATCGTGTGTCAGACACAGTCACCCAACACAACCATGTGGCCTATTTGATTTTGGTGCAAGTTTGTCCACACGGTCACAGTTTGTTACATGGCCTAGCAACACGAATATGTGACCCTGATTTACAAAGACACAATTTGTTACACAATTTGTCCACATGGCCTATTTTTAGGCCATACAGTCTGGGCTTTGCCACACGACCTAGTCACATGGCCGTGTGACCCCTATTTTTAGGTTTTGCCGTTTCTTTATGTTTTCTTTTAGATTAGTCCGTACTTGTTTTTAAGTTAATTTTTGGATTCTGCAAGCTCGATTTAAGTCTCATTCTCGTATATATGCTATGAATAATAAATGACTATTGATTTATGATGATTAAATTGAACTCTAAATTGTTTTGACATATTTTTGGACTTGTTAATCGTCATAGCATCCTGTAACCCTAATCCGATAATAGAGACGGGTTAAGGGTGTTTCAAGAACAGACTATCCCATATCATTCTCTTAAGCGAAGTTAACTTCAAAAGCTAGAATCTGGTTGAAATTTATCAGCACTTGAATCTGCCTAGCGTCAGACATGTCCAATATTGATATATTCTAGGCAACGTTGTTATATGCGGTTTAACGAAGGGAAAAGTTTGTGTGGGAACATGGATATATTGAAGCGTACTCCAACGTGCAAGGAAAAGATGTGGAATTACTTTTCCCGCACTTTGTGACATACTTATGCCGATAAGCAAAGGTGTCGGTGGGACAATTAGGCCGTGTCTTACAACCAATCAAGTTTCCGATATTGGAACCAAGTGTGGAATATCTTATAGGGAATAGGAAACAAAAATGGGTGATAAAGACAAAACCACATCTTGGTGAGAATGCGCTATCCAATTCAGAATGGATAGTTCGATGGATGCAAGAAGCTGGACCAACTTTTGAGGATTATGTGAGGAAAAGTGGGTTGAAGCTGCCACAAGTTCCAGTAGCTAAGTACGAGGTAAAGGCCAAACCAAGCAAGAGGAAGGAAGAGAAGGAATCAAATGTTAGGGAAGATCCCAGAGAAGATTTGGAGGAAGATTCGAAGAACAAACTGGGCAAAGTGGATGAAGCGTCAGATCCTGATTTAGAATAATTTTAAACAATTTAATTTAATTTTAAATTTTTATTTAAATTTGGACATTTTATTTTATTCTTATTTAGATGATTTTTATTTTTGGTTTTTATTTAGTTAGGATTTTAATATTTTATATATGTAGTTGTGTTTAGTTTTTCTTAGTAGGAAGTCCAAATTTTTGAAGGCACAACAAGATTGCGCCGTAATCAAAAGGAGATGGAATCTTACCAATTGTATTGCACGAATCATGCCAATCGAGTAACCTCTATCCTTTATATTTTTTTGCACATTAGAGACAATGTGCCAAATAAAGAATGTGGGTGACTTAGAAAAATTTAAAAATTTTCTTTTTCTTTTTCTGTTATTTTATTTTGTTTTAGTAGTTCTTTAAATTTTTATTTTGCATGTTTTCTATGTGCTTGAGCTTGTAGAAATACAAGTGACATATTAATAGGCTTTTGTCAATAAATTGTAAATTTAGTTTGATAATAATTTATTCTAAATTATGTAATGTTAGACTACTTAGTTCAATTTATTACACTGTGAATAGATTTAAGATGTTAAGTATACCAAATGATAAATAGGTATATAAATAACATGCATGTTTGATTGAATTATAGATTGTAGAAATCGATAGACTTGGCCGATTTAATCCATTTATAGAATTAGCAAGGGACGACTTAAGGCATTGTTTGATAGACAAATTTTTTGAACTAGAAACCTATCCCGTAAATATTTCCTTAATACCTATTTTGAACCTAAATCTATTTTCTTGATGAACCGTCAATGAAACCCTAAGCCTAAAGAATATTTTATTTGATCTTTTATTTCTTAGTCCTTGCACAGATTTAGACGTCTGACCATTGATATTGAGGGATTAGGTAGATATATTAAGGTGGTTTTAAAGGAGAAAAAAAATGAGTGAACTAAGGAATTGTATGGTATAACGAGTATTAGATTTTGAGCTTGTAGAAAATAAGGCAAAATTCCAAATTGAGAAAATCTCGAAGAAAAAAAAAAATAAAAGCAAAGTGAGTTGGCAAAAAAGTACACTTACATTTGTTTGAAAAAAAATTGATAATACAAGCTTAGATGATTGTACTCATGAATACTATACTAATTCGTAAATAGAGAAATAAGAAAGGTGAGAGAAGTGGATATATGGTTGTGAGCTACATGTATACTCGAGGGAGTGTCGGGGACAATACAATATTCCAAACTACTTTCGTGCTTAATCATTTTGTCGAGCCTATTATTGAATTCCAAACCAACCTAAGTCGTATGACGTTACAAGCCGAAAAGTCCCATGTGACTTAGGTAGTACTTTATGTGGATGATATTGTGCCAAGTTTTGATATTTTTACCGCTTATATTCATTTGAACATACTTATATATTTATATATTTGTTTTGATGGAAACCTATACTTAACATTGTTTTATTTGTTTGCTTTGTAGTTTAATGAACTAACCCGTCTAATTTTAGAAATTGAGAGTCAATTGTATATCATTCTAGAATGACATGTTTATCTACATTATCTTGCTAATGTAATTTTATCCAATTTCAAATTTCAAGCTAGCTTAAGTAAATTTTCTTTTCTTGCATATTTATCCTCTATTTTTAGTTTGTTTTAGTTTGTTTAGTTTGCTTGAGGACAAGCAAAGACTTCAATGTTTGAATATTTGACTTGGTGTCAAATGTAGTAGTAATTTCATTCTATTTTTGCACTTAAGGAGCTTGTTTTCTAGTCATTTTAGTATTTTATATTGCATTTTCAGTATTTAGTAGTTAGTATTAAAAGTTAATGAAATAAGTTTTTTTAATACATTTTGTGAGTGTTGTGACCTATTAGGCCGAGACGGGCCTTAGGTAATGTTAATATGGTGAATTGAGTGTGTAGGATGATGATTTATAGGCCCAACTGACATAGGAGTAAGGGACGAGTGATGCACAGGCTTCTTGAGCTGTCAAAGCATGAAACGAACCAAGGAAGGCATAAAACCTATGTCGTGTCACGCCGTAGGCCTTGCATGGTGGGACATAAGCTCAACGTGCTGCCCAAGTATTTTGGGACTATTTTTGTCCGCACAATCAACTTTATATGAAGACTTAGGACGTGTCAAAGACCTAATTCAGGTTGCCAACACTTCTATAAATGAAACTTTAGGGGTTTGATATAACCAAGTCGTCTTAGATTCATCCAAAAACCCTCGTAGATTAGGAGTAGGATTAGATTTAGTTTTCATTTAATTTTCATAAATTCTTTGTTCTTTCCTCTTGAAATTGGTTTCAATCCAAGAGTTTTTTTTATTTAATTAAAGTATTTCAGTTTATTTGCTTCGCAAGCGATGATATTTGTTATTCCAATCGCGAGATTTACTACTCCATTTTTCAATTGACATAAAATCCAGGATTGTTCTAATCTCTTTCCAGGATTATTCTAATATCTTTTCTCTTTCAATTCAATCATGTTATTTACATGTTTAATTCAATTGAGTTTGAGATTATGAATACCATGAGTGGCTAAATCCCTTAGAGGAGATTAACGAGTGGATGGAGATGTGATTAACGGGGGATTTAGGGTTTCCTGATAGGATTAGTTGGTTTAAATTACGTGTTTCTAAATCCTAGGTTTGGAAAATCTAGAAAGTAATTATAAGTTAAATGAGATCTGGAGATAAGTTTGGCCGAGTAAATCGTAGTTTATCCTGTTGAAAAAGTGAGGTCAGGAGATAAGCGAGTATCAACCAATTGATTAATCAGTTAGAGGTCGGGAGGTGATAATTGGTTAAATTACCAACACTTTCTCTATCTTTTCTATATCCACCCCAATGTTCATGCAGTATTAATCAGATATCAGATACATACATGCTAAACATATCATATTATAAAATCATGTTTTCAGAAGTTATATAAATAGAGACAAAATATCAGATTTCATAACTATATATATCATACATAACACATATTGGAGCATACGAAGTGACTAATCTCAAATTGCACTTCAAATCCGACCCTAACTAAATTTTACGAAAATTAAGCCCACACGATCTGACACATGCTCGTGTGACCCACACGACCCAAATAACTCAGCTTGTGTGGTCCACACGGTCGTGTGGCTCACCCAGTTTTTCACATGACCTGGCACATGACTATAAGATGTCGGTAATCCACTTTTTGACTTCGAATCGTTTGCTATTTTTCGAGTTTTTCGTTACACACATCGTCGTTTTTTGAAGCAATATCAATAATGAGAAATCCAAAACTTAAATCGACATTTTAGAACATAAAAATTATTAGTGATACACTAAATTCAAGATTCGATTGCAAATGCTAAACGGTTGGCTAAACAACCGAATCAGGCCCCCAATTGAAAACTTTAATCACTTACCCTTGCAAAAACAACAGCCTTAAATTGCACATAAACCGTTGGAGGAGTTTATGTTTCACAAACTTCACATAGAAAAACCCTAACACAAGTAGAGGCAACAATAACGCAGTACAAAACACCTATTAATCACTAACTAACAAAAATAACGAAAAAAGTAGACACACACTATGGAAGGAAGAAACCCAACGACACTTATACAATGTCGAACTCGTTAGATTCTCGTCCAATACGCACAGCATGAGTAATAGCAAAGCGATTTACGCCACAATAGAAGTAGAATTAGCAAAAGCAAAAAGTAAAAGATGATGTTTTTTTTTTTAGTTATGAAACCAAGGAAAATAGAGTAGGGAAGCGACAAAGATAGTAAAAAGAAAACTAAGGAAGTGGGGAAGTGAATGTGAGAAAAAGTGGGAGAAAAATTTGGGAAAAAATCTTATAATTTTAATTATTTTTAAAAAAAGACAATAATCTCTAACCAACCAGATCTTCTGATAACTTATCATAGTATCTAGAGTTTGAAATTGACCCAACCACATCCACATGGCAGACACTTAGGGAGAACAAAAAATATTTTGGTTTCATGCACACAAGAGGTTTCAAACTTGAAACCTATGAGTAAGCTAAGACTTTACCTCTAAACTAATAGGCTCACTCTTGTTTTGAGCAAAAATAGTTTATAAATCAAATGTTTAAAGATATTGGTTGAGACAAAAATAACAAAAATTTAATGGAATGATTTGTACCCAAAACCTCACATACACAAGCATAACTCTTAACTACTGAACTAAATTAATCACTTGTTAAATTCTACCATTTAAAAACACAAAATTTGGGCGTTACAATATATTAATATAAATAATATTTTATATCAATGTAATAAAAATATCAAATCAATTAAAATATTTACAAGTATGACAAGTATAAATAAATTAATAAATTGATTTGTTAAAACATATATTATATAAAAATTATGAAAAAATATAAAAATGTAATCCTTTTTCCATACATATTTATAAACTTATTATTATAACTAATAATTGTATCATAGAGCAAACCTTGATCATTCCTTTGATGTGATGTTCTCTACATGTGTGAATATTTTATTATCCTCTATTGCCACAACAACTGTTTCTTTTAACTGAAAAACACATTGAGGTAAAGATATGACGTAATGAAAGTGAAGGTACCAAAATGGTGGAAAAAATATTTGGGTAAAGTTCATAAGTTTATATTTTGATTCAAGTTTAAAAAATTAAAAAAATATTATTAAATTATTTAAATTTTTTTATTAAAGCCATTAAACTATTAGAATTTTTTATTTAAAATTATTGGATTGTCAAGGTTTTTTTTTAAAAAAAAAGTCCAGCTAATGAGCTCCAAATGATGGTTATTTAGTATCCATCAATGAATAGATGAACATGCCTTTGATCCAAGTTGATTTGATGGCCAGTGTCAGAGATTGGAGAAAAAAGTTATGTGAATTTTAGTTTGTAGATTCAAGATTCATGATGTTCAAAACTATTTCATTAAAACAAAATTAAACTATAGAAAATAAGGAGAAATAGAACTTTCGATTGGTGCAGGTAGTGTGAACATAAAAGGCTATACAATAATAATTTTAATAGTCTAGTTACTTAAATAAAAGCGTTTAGAATAATTTAGTGACAATTTTGTAATTTTTAAAATTAAATAAACAAATTATAAATTTATTAATAGTTTAATTACTTCTAGTCTAGTTTATCAAAAAATTAGTACTAAGATAACAATTTCTCTATTGTATAACGCTAATATTATATATATATATATATATATATATATATTGATATTTTAGTTTTTTTTTATTAAAGATAGAATTGGGAAGCTTATGACGTAAGGTAGAGAACATATATCAAAATGTAAAAGAATGAAAAAAAAAAGAAAAAGATCTTAGAGGACCTGATGGTGGTAGGCAAAGGAGATGGGTTGGCTTTAAATTGTTTGGAAAATGTTGAAAGGATTAAACTCTAGATAAGCATTTAGAAACAAAAATTAATGTTAAAAGGAAATAAAATTTTATGGAATGGAGGTTGGATGGAGTGGAAATAGACTTTTCTACCAAACATTGAATTTTGAATTTTAGAATGGTCAATCTTGGGAAGCCCTTATCTTATTACCACATCCATCCAATCAGGATTAATATAAGGGCCAAAAAAAAAAGACAAAAAGGGCGTCAAGAAAGACCAAAAAGAAGAAAAACAAAGGGAATATTTTTATAATTAAAAATAATATCCTGATAAATGGAAAACGAGTAAACAACGCGTTGTATAATTGGATATCATTATTGGATTTTAAATCTGTTTTCATAAATTAAAGGGACCATATATGAAATCAAATCCAAATAAATATTAAGAAACTTCAGCCATGGTTTTGTGCAAAATTTGAACTTCTAGCAATTTGGTAGATCTACCGGAGGTAAAGGCAAAGTTGTTTCGGGAGTTGGTCCATTCTCAACCATGAAAACAGTGCCGAGGCCATAGGTCAAGTGCGCGTCCAAGTGACAATGCATTATCCATACACCTACATTTATATTGAAAGTATTTTCAGTATACGTAGTGAATCAAACTTACGAATGAGTAGCAATGATATTGGAAAGCTAACCTGGATTATCGGCTGTGAATCTAATGACTGCCCATCCTCCAGCTGGTACGCCAATGGTGTTACGAATTTGTGGGTCGACAAGGTTGAACATCTCCCTATGCTTGGAAGGGTTATAGTTCCCAAACCCTTGAGCCAATACGTGGAAGTTTGAGCCATGGAGGTGCATGGGATGATTCTCCACTCCAATAATAGCAGTGTTCTGAAGCACCATCTCCACTGTTGAGTTGAACTTTAGCTTTGTCACCTTAGTAACTTTTGGAGCAAAGAGAAACGCTGGGTTGTAGTTGTTGATAGTAGCATTGGTGTAGTCAAATTCAATGGGGGGCTTGACAGGGAAATCCGTGGTGTAGATGCCATCCACGTTCGAATAGAAAGCTTGCAGCAATGACATTCTCTTGGGTGGCACGAAGGATTGGTTGTTCATGCTCGCTGAGAGTTTGGTTCCCTTTGGACCCAGGCATGTCCTGTTTGCTTCGCAAGGAGTGAACCCTAATCCAACAGTCACAAACATTTTGTAGTCCACGTTTTTTGGAACCTGTGCCCAATGAGGTCCATCCTTCAAACCCTTTAAACTACTAGAGAACTTGTAAGCCGTAGCGGTGTCACTGAAAGCGGGGAGGGTTGGCATTAATGGCTTTCCTATGGGTGGGGCACCATCATACACCACGACGCCCCTTGTGGTATTATTATCATACGGTATACCAACTGAGGTAGAATACGGACTAGCGGCCATGTAATACGACCCAATGTCTTGATCGGCGACTAGCAATGCGTCGACGGTCTGACCTGGGGCTATCATGATGATGTCGGTGACATAAGGTTTCGTGTAGGCAGCGTCGATGGCGAAAACCGTCAGGTTGTGATTCGCTATCTTGTAGAAAAGCTGTCCGTTGAGTGCAGTGTTGACTATGCGTAAGAGATAAGTCTTTCCTGGCTCAACCTTAAGCTTGTACATGTCTGATTAAAAATCAATTCACAACATGTAAACCTGCGGTGTTTCAAATATTATTCTTTAATGAAATATATTAATGATTATGGATAATTAATTACGGTTTTGAGAGCATGGATAGAGATCTCCGGGCCATCCATTTATAGTGAAAGCATCGGAAATATTTGGTAAACCTCCACTGGTCACGGCCTCTTCCTCAACATCCATGACGTCAGCATTCCACCACTCGCCTGAAAAACATAAAAGCTTTCGTTGTCATCTTTGTGGATGGTCAATAAATTTTTCAATCATTAAATTAATAATGAGTGTTTAAGATAGGTGGTTAACTAATGCTGTACCTAATATGATAGTGACTTCTCTGTGGGGCTTAGGGAAGGGATACTTGTGGCCTGATTTCGGACGAATAATGAGTGCGCCATGGACAGTGGCTCTTAGCCACGATACATGAGCATGCCACCACAGGGTTCCTTCTTGACCGCTGATTTTGAACTTGTATGTATATTTATTCCCAGGGAGTATGGGACACTGAGTTATCATGTTGGGTCCATCCGCCCAGCAGCTCAGTTTTTGATACACTCCATGCCTATTCAAACAATCACCAGTTGTTAGATCAGAATCTTTACACATATCTTATTAAAGTTGAACAAATTATTTAGTACACTCCACAAAGTTTTTTAATTTCACTTATAAAGTCATTATATCAAATATGAATTATTTAAAGAAAACAGAAATTTCATCACGCGTATTGGTGTGAAAACTACGTATTTAGAATACAAGAGTATGCTTAAAAATAATATATAATAAATAATGAAACATATGGTTTGAAACTAATTAATAATACATACAATATGTCAAATGAAAAGAATATACTAATTTGTGAATACACGAAATTTATACACATAAATAAATCATATTAAAAATATTAAATTTAAACACATAACTACATCTATTTTGAGTTTATGTCAAGTTTATTGGTAATACAAACTCAATCAATAACATTATCAATATTCACGATGTAGGGAAAGAAAATATTTTATATTGATCAATATAGGTGGAGTGGTAATGAATTTGCATTGTAATACTATTTACCATGTGTTCCATACTTGAATATGTAATTATTTTAATTAAAAATTATATAAAAGTATGAAAAGGAAAAAAATCATCATAATAATATTAATTATAATTAAAAAAATTTTATAATTTTATAATTGAGTCGATAACCTGATTAAAGGTAACAACAAATTAATAAAGTGTTTATCTAGTATAAACGATAACTAAAAGCAATTGGTTTTTTAAAATATAGTTTAAGAATACGACAGTTATTCCTTTAAAGAAAAAAGAAGAATACTACAATATATTAATTATATAAACTAGTCGTATAACATACTGATAAAAATAATACAAAAACAACTTTTTAACAAATAATATAAAATAATATACAAATTAATAATTGAACTGTAATAAAAACTATACACAATTATTGATAAAAAACACATGAGAAAAAAGTAGGGAGTGAAGTTTTTCTTTAAATTAGTAGTTAAATATTATACAATATTTAGAATTACTCATAATTCCTCTAAATTCATAAATAAGAGGATAATGTATTTCAGAACATTCAAACTCACGTCCTTTCATATTGACAATAATATCCATATCAATCGAATTAATACTCAATCGATTTTATTATGGATATTATAAGCCTACTATTGTTAAAAATAAAAAAGAAAGCTTCTTTTGAACTAACAAATCAAGAACCGATTTGGAGCATTACGAAAGTCAAGTCTTGATCGCCATCAAAACATGATTATATGACAGAAACAGGCTGGGACCGGAAGCTTTGTTAAAGGAAAACCAGTTCAAATGAAAGTAAGGACTAAGGACTAACCAGTGAACGGTCAAGTTGTAGGGTGACTTGTTATATACATGAACAATAAGTGTGTCACCCTCTCGAACTCGGATTCTCGGACCAGGGAAGCTACCGTTTACTGCAACAATCAGCTGGCGATTGCATAGTCGAGTAACTGTCAAGTTTTGAACCTGCAGCATCAAATAAACATCTGACTGATCAGTAACATTTTCTATATACATCCACCTGAAACAGGTTCCAAAGGGTGTTTGAGATTATTACATTGAATGTGTGTTCCACTACTGCTGCTGAAGCTGTTGTAGCCACCATAAGAGTTAAAACGCCGACAAGCAACAAAACAGGGTTCCTCATTTTGAAAGGATAGGAGACAATTATTAGAAGATATAAGGCAAAGTGATCTGGAGCCTCTTAGATATATATAAAATATATTATATATATATATATATATAAATGTAAAACCCTTTGTTTCAGTTTTCTCTGTGACGTATTCAGTTTTGACATATAAAACTCTTGCTTGAATCATGAAATGAAGAGTCGACATCCTAAGGTAAAATTTGTTGGCACTGCTAATTAAATATGACAGAAAAAGCCTTGTTGGGTGAAATAAACAGATAAAGAAAGTATGGGTAATTTAGATTCTGTTTCCTTTCCATCTATCTGTGCTCCCTAATATGCTTCGAATACCCTGAATATAATTTAATATGTTCCTATAAAAGAAAACTCTATGGTAACAATATATAGAATGAGCATTAATTTTTTTCCCACAATTTACTTTTGAAATTATGAGTGAGTAATTTGTTTATATAAATAAACCAATTTAAATATGTGAATATATTGATATTTATAAATGAAGATTAATGTCATTTATTTATATGTAACATTGATATAAATATTTAATTGAGTTAATATCATAAATTTAATTTATGATATTTAGGAATTGAGTAAATTCGTAAATAAGGAACTAAGATCGACAGCACAAATAGAATGGATAAAAATAATTAAAAATTCTACTGTGACCAGAGCTTAGTCACGAGTATGACCAAATAATCTATGAGAAAAATAAAAATGTTTTTTAAAAAAAAAAAAACTAATATATCAAAAATTCAACCTTAGGTGCGATGTTTGTTTTAATGTCTTAATTGATCATCAAACTTTTTTTTGTCTTGTTTCATTTTAATTTTGTAAATTCAATTAAGTCTAAAATGACGTTTTTCAATTTACGTCTTAATTGATCATCAAACTTTTTTTGTCTTGTTTCATTCCAATTTTGTAAATTCAATTAAGTCTAAAATAACGTTTTTCAATTTACAGGGATTAAGTGTTTTATTTTAATAGAAGTTAAATTTTACTCGTACATTCAGTTATTTGATAGGATATTAGATTAAAGATTGATCATTATAAATTGATCCTCCTTCTACCTATTAGGATTACACAACAAACACAATTAAAAATTGATAGAATGTTTATAATCTCTATCACTTAGAGCTTGTGTAACGTTAAGGAAAAATGTTAAGAGGGAAAAATCAATTTATCGTAGTGTTCTTCTTTGTCAAATCTAATGGCCAACTCCAATTCCTCATCAAGTAAATCTTATTTGTGAAAATCATATTGTTCTAAAAAGCCTAAAATCATTGTTTATGTAATATTAGGGTTTTGATTTGCATAGTATCCTTATCATTGAAATTTAAATATGCTATCATGAGCTTAGTTAAAGAATATATGATTTTCCATTACAATTTTTCTCTATGATAATATTTACGTGGTTCCAAGAAACCTATAAAAAAATAGATTATATGGATTTGACAATAGGTTTTATGCTTTATGAATGATTAACATGTAAACAGTGGCAAATCCCTGCCAGCCCCCCTTAAAATGTAAAATTGTTATTTAGACCCTTGAGATTTTTTAAAAATTTTAAATTAGTAAAGGTAAAATTACACTTTGGCCCCCTTAAAATTATAAAAAATTGATTTAATACTTTAAAAATTATAAAGATATAGACTATAAAAAGTTAAAATTTCATCCGCCCCCTAAAAGATTGTTCTGGCTTCGCCCTTGCATGTAAAGTTGATAAATGTTGATAAGTCTGACGGTGTATGATCTTTGTAGATTTAATTTTATCTTTTATTCATAATCGATTTGATCAAACATGCAATGAATGATTTTATGAAAGATAATGAGGTTAGCACATCGAGTTGCGAGTGAAGTTAGCATATTCACCATGCCAACATATTTTGGTTTTGATTGAGGGTTTTACTATTTTTTTTAAATTTTAATTCAAATATATATAATTAATGAGTTATATTTTGGTATATATATTTATGGATACGTCAGATCACGAGTATTTTATGTATTTTACATGAAATGTATTTAAATATTTTATCTCCTAGCTGATTGAGTCTTAACTTTATTGGCATGGGCATTGTTGCCAATGCAGGAGGAAGTGCGTTCGAGTGCGTTGAAGTGCACTATCTTCCTATTTACGGGTTGAGGAGGGGCTATTGGTAGTTTTAAGCATTGTGTCAAAAAAAGCAGATATGATCAAAACTTATAATGAGATTATTCAAAAAAAATTTCTCCTAAAGTTGAATATTTTTTAAATTGATGTCTATGTGATGTGTATAATTTGTTAGTCACCAAAGTGACCAAATTGGAAGGATTCGTAGATGTCAATTAAATCATGTATATAAAATTGTTAATATCCATGTAATTAATGAAATGCTTATAAAGGAAAAATGGATGAATTGACTTTCACTGCTTATTAGAACTTCCAAATTTTCCCAAAGGTGAATTATTTATTCTATGAATAGTGAAAATTATGGTGGCAAATTAATATTTTTGTTAGATATATAGTTGAATTGCCAAAGGTAATGTGTATATTTGATGAGAATTATTTATTTTTCCGTTAATGTTGTTAGAATTTATTTATGATAATACTTTGTAGTATCTACCCGAATGAGAACTAGGATATACTTGGATTGTTTATGTATCTGAATTCATAAAGTAAATATATTTTGAGAATTTATGTATTGTTTTACTTTATGTATTCTTTTGTAGTCTTTTCTCTTTATTCACAAGCTTCATTGTTACTTTGTTTAATAAAGTTGAACTTCTTTTAATGGAATGAATAAGTCAATTTCCATTTAGGTTGTTTGGATCTTGGCTTAGCATTATTATAAGATAAACTTATTGCTATTGTTGACATAAGCAGTGATGAAGAGATGTTGTACCATAAAAAATGGTAATTATCAAATAGATTAAACTTTATGTTCTTGCCAATAACTATTGCCAACAACATTAAGACCACAATTCCACAAATTGAAAGCACAAAAGAATTTTATGTTTGTGGAAGAATGTTTTTGTTTTGTAGATAAGTCTCTAGTTGGTTCCTTAATGGAACAATTCATGACCATGAAGTATGATGGGTCGAGGGGAATATAAGAACATATAATCGAGATGATTAATATTACAACAAGGCTAATGACCCCGGGGATGACTCTTTTTAAGTGCAGTTCATATTGAACTCATTACTTTCAAATAATGTGCAACAGCATGATTTTGGGGGCTAGTCGAAATAGTGGTCTCGGGACCACAAATTCAAAGTCATAGAAATTATTTTATTATTAAAATAGAGTCATAGCATGTTTATAATAGTGCATGAAAAACTTGGTGAGCTAATTTTAGCGTTTGTGAGCTCAATTGTGAAAAAGGATTAAATCGCATAAAGTATAAAAGTCTTAAATTGACAACTAAGGGTGCCAAATTGCCATGTATCATAAATTGGGGGTTTTTAAAGTGAAATTGGGCCATTAAATAGGTGATGGCCGGCCATGGTAGATGGAAATGTTGAAAAGTCAACATTAGGTGAAATTTGATGACATAAGGTGTATTATAATAATACCTAAGCCTAGCTATCATCTTTTTCTTTTATTCTCTCTTCATTCCACCAATTTTTTTAGCCATTTTTAAGGGTTTTGAACTTCAAAAATTTTAGAAACTTATTCCTCTCACAAGTAAGTGATTTTAATGAGTTTTCTTGAAGATTTTTGCATTTTTGTGACCCTTGAAGCATGAGCTTTCAAATGAGGGGTCTATGTTACAAAATGATTAAGAGTTTAGGGTTTGATCATGAGAATATTTAGGGTGTTTTCTGAAATTTTATGGAAGAAAATGAGTTTTGGGTGTCTTATAAACAACTTTTGTGAAATGTGTTAGCATGAAAACACTTAATAGGACTAATGTGCATAAGTTGTAAAATAGATAATAGATGTGTGAAATAGTGATAATTTGGAGTTTCTATAAGAGTCAAAGAGGTTTGGCTAGTCTTGAGAAATAAATAAATTCGATAAAAATTGATTTTCGGGCCTAGGGGTAAAATGGTCATTTTGCAAAAGTCTAGGGGCAAAATGGTCATTTAGCCCAATTATGAATTTTTGAGTGCTTAGATTGATAAAGTGACTTAATAAGTGCATTTTTTTTATTATAGATCAGAAATACCGAGTCCAAACCTAGACTTGGGGAAAGCCAAGCAAACCGAATAAATCGGCTACTCGCCACATTTTGTAATCTGAGGTATGTAAATAATACAACTACATTGTTAATTATATGTGCTTGAATTATTATAGCATAAATTGCTTGATTGTGAAATTAAGAATGTATAATGATAAATGAGATAGTAGAATTTCCGTTGGAACCTTAGGAAGTAAATCAGATATTCATGCCATGACATTTGGGTCATTCTTGTGTGAGCTAGTGTAAGACATGTCTAGGACATGCATCGACCACATTATGAGAGCCAGTGTAAGACCATGTCTGGGACAGGGCATCGGCATTGAGACGAGGGCTAGTGTAAGACATGTCTGGGACATGCATCGGCCTCGAGACGTAAGCCAGTGTAAGACATGTTTGGGACATACATCGGCTACGAGATGATAGTCAGTGTAAGACCATGCATCGACTTGAGATATGAGCCAGTGTAAGACCAGGTCTGGGACATGGCATCGACAGCTTATCCATGTTTGAGGCTTAATGAATATCCGATAGTGTTTCCAAATGGTTCAACGGTGAACATTATGTTCTTAAGCTAATGAGGAAAGTATAATTGTGTTGTGAGTGGTACAGGTACCTAATTGGTACGTATGAGATATGAGCTCAATATATAATATGTTACTTGTATGGATGGTAATGAGTAAGTTATGCTTATGCCTACCTTGGTGTTATAAGCATGTTGTTTTTTGATAAATTGTTGTTGTATACTTATATGCAACTTACTAAGCTGTTATGCTTACTCCCTTCCCTTTTCATTTCCTTACAGTGCCGCCTAGCTAGCTCAAAGATCACTGGAAGTTAGAGATATCGATCACACTATCAACTGAAGCATTCGGTATAGTTGGATTTATATTTTTGAATATGGAATGTATAGGACTTAGACTTTATTATTTTGTGTCATTGAGGTTTGGCCATATGTATTGGCTTGGTTTGGAAACACTTCAATTTGTATTAAGCCTTGAATGATGGTTAACATTCATTTTGAATTTATAAAAGATGCATTATCATGGTTGAATGAATGTCCATTATGGCTGATTTGGTTATAGGAATTATGTTTGTTTTGGTATTTGTTGGTATTTGTATAGAACTACATATGTAAGGATGGCAATGAGGCTTGGTAAATAGCCTTATATTGTCTACACATGTAGGCACACGGGCGTGTGTCTAGGCCGTGTGTGACACACGATCTACCCCATGGGCATTTGGTCTTGCCATGTGTCCCCTACGCGTAAAAGATTTCAAGTCAGTATGCATGGTAGTAAACACACGGGCAGAGACATGGCCGTGTGTCTTAGCCGTGTGTAGGGCACGGCCTAGCACACAGATGTGTTACTTGGCCGTGTGGCCCTTAAGAATTGCTGATGTCAGAAATAGAATGTCCAGGTTTTTACACACGAGCTAGGACACGGGCGTGTCATGACTGTGTGAAAGACACAGACCAGAGACACGAGCATGTGCCAGGCCGTGTGAAAACCCCTGTAGGTATGCATTTAGAAGTAATTCCATATGGGTAGATAACATGGGCATGTCCCTGTCTTGCTTAGGCCGTGTGAGACACACAGGCCATCAGCACGGCCATGTTAGAATGCTTAGACGGGCGTGTTGCCCCTCCCACATGGGCGTGTGCCCCTGTGTCAAGTGACATTTCTCTATAGTTGGAAAAAGGACTTGGATTGGTCCCGAATGAATTTCGATGTGTATTTTGGGCCTCGTAAGCCCATATTAAGGGTAAATTGATAAGTTTAAGAAAGTTTTAAATTTTCCAATTCATGAAGACTCGGAATTGGTTGTAAGTATGAGTTCAAGTTAGGTAACGCCTCGTATTCTACCCCGGCGTAGGATACGGGTGTCGTAACCATTTTTTATTAAAACGGGAATCGACTTGGATTTTGAAAATGAAAACGAAAAACTGGGAGTCGCCATCAATCCTTTTTGACGAGGTGTGATCGGGTCACCTCATAAAAGTGGTTGTTTTTAATAAATAGTTTGATTTATTTAAACAACAATTTTGGTCTACGCAAATCAAGAAAATAGGTTCGGGAGTCGGTTACGCACGAGGAAGGATTAGCACCCTCGATACACCCAAAATTGGTACCTAGTTGATTAATTAGTGTCTTAGTGTCGAAAATTTAAAAACTTGAAAGAATTTTAAAATACGATCCTTCTTTATAAAAAGCTCAAGTGTTAAAGACCTTCTCGTCTCAAAATATGAAATGTCACATCCAGTTAGTTAGGACACGATATCTTGAATTTTCGAAAGCGAGCTTGCCTTTTATATAAAATTTGCGTATTTTACTTTATTAAAAGGGTACTCGATTGTTTAGAGTAAACGAGAGAAATCAAAACCCAGTAAGTTAGGGTACATTTTCTTGAATTCTCAAACACCGAATATCGCCTTTATTTTAAAACAAATTCTTATCTCGAGATGACAAGATGTCATACCCGGTAAGTTAGGGCACAACACTTCGCATCTTCGAGAATAAGCATTTTTCAAAACTCGTATAGCGATTTAAAAGAGTATTCCGTTATTTAAGTTAAATGAGAAAAATCGAAACCCAGTAAGTTAGGGCACGATTATCTCGAGTTACCAAATACAATATATAAAAATGTTATAAAAAATGTTACCAAATACAATAGATAATTATATATAAAAATGTTATAAAAGTAATAATACAATAATGATGATAATGGAAGGAGTAATAATAATAGTGACAATATAGAGATAATGATAAGAATAGAAACATTATATAAATATATATTGAAATTAAATATATGATAATATTGAGTGTGTATACATAATGTGTGCATGAAATGGGATAAATACATGTAACTAATAATACTAACAATATATACATAATATATGTAAAGGAATATACGATACACATATATATTAGAAATAATAATGCAAAAGAGAAAAGAAAAATAATTAATAGTACCATATAATACATTAAAAATAAAAATAAAAATAAGTATGTAATAATATTAAAAGCATATACATAATATACATATAATACACAAAACAAAATATACGCATAATATATAAAATATACGTATATATATATTTACATAATACTTAAAAGGAACAAATATATGTAATAATGCTAATACATATATCGTAGTACAATGCATATACACTAAATGAATACATATATATAACATACAAATACACTAAAAAACAATAATATTAAGTTATTAATAATACTACATAACATATATATACATATATATATATATATATATTAAGCAAGAATGATCATAATGAGATGCTAATAAATAAATATAAATATGATAACAGTAATAAAATATAGTAGTATTAATAATATGAGAATTAAGATAGAATATTGAGAAAAATTAATAAAAGGGATGAAATTGAATTGAAAATGGGATTTATGGGGCGAATTTAAAAGAAGTAAAAAAAAAGGGGGATTGATTTGAACACGCGAGCGAACAGGAGAGCCTAAAGGAGCAAATAATCCAACCTTTCTAAACGACGCCGTTCAGTGTCTCTCCTTCAAGCGATCGAGGATTAAATTGAAGCAGATTAAAATTACGGGCCAAATTAAAACATGAAAAGACGTGATTAAACCCAAAAGATTATGGAAGGACTGCATGCTAATTATCCCAAATGTCAAAAACACGGATCCTTCGTGGAGTGGGCGGGTTTGGGTCGGTGCTTAAAAGCGGTGCTGTTTTGTGTTTAAAATGGCCGGGCAAAGCAGTGCGTTTTTCTACCTATATAACCCATTTATTATTATTTTTTTATTTCTCCTCTCCCCCTAGAAAAAACTCCTAAACTCCTCTCTCTCTCTCGGTCTGCCGGCCCAGAAGCCGATGAAGTGCAGGCTAGTCACCGCCGTGCCGGCCACCGTACACGGTGGCCGGAGATCAAAAAAGGTAAGGAATTTTTATATTTTTGTTTTAAAAGCGTATATATGTATATATATGTGAGTAAAATAAGTGAAAAAAAAAGAAAAGTAAGAAGATTAGGATGAATCACCTTCGGTTATTAGATGTTTATTCTCTTTTTGGACTGATTTTGTTGTTTGATATTGCTAGGGTTTCTTTGTTTTTTTTTTTAAAAAATTGAATGCTTTGTTGGTATATATTAAAGATTGCCGAGAGTTACAATGGTTTTGAACTTGGCCTTTTATAGTCATTTTTTTACAACTTGCTGTTTTTGACTAATCTATCTCTTCTTCTTTTATTGCTGCAGGCAAACGGTGGTGGAGCAGAGGCCATTTGCGCTGTCGACGTGACTGGGGCGGTGGGAGTCAGAGGCAGTGGAGGCAAGTGGTTGGGATGGGGTGGGGAGCATGTGCTGACGGCTAGGGTTTCCTTAGCTTTTTTTTTTCTTTTGTTGTGTGTTTGGGTTGGGTATGTTTTGGGTAAATTGGGCTTCTATTGGGTAGGTTTTGGTTTAGGTTTTATTTGGGTTTGTATTTTGGGTCTGTACTTGGGCTAAATTTGGGTTGTACAGTTGCCCCTCTTTGCTTGTTGTTGTGTAACGAGAACAAAGCAAAGACTTTTAAGACAGACCAAATTTGCCCAGTCTCGCCGAGTCTTGACTTGTTTAGCGCTTCTTTTCTCCAGGTAGCTTCATTCCAATCTTGTTGCTTCACTCCGCATCACTGCTCTACTGCAACTTCAAAAAGGTAAGGTTTGTTTTGATCTGCTCCACTGCAACTCCGTGGAGATAAGACACGTGACTTCAATCAATTCCACTGAAACTTCAAGGAGATCTGCCGTAGCTTCGCTTAATCCACTGAAACTTCAAGGAGATCTGCTCTAGCTTCGATCAATTCCACTGAAACTTCAAGGAGATCTGCTGTGGCTTTTAGCTGCTCCAACGCCATTTCAGGGAGAAGATATTTGATTTTCAACCTGTTATTCTACTGCTTAGGGGGTTAAGGCTTGTCATCAATGATCTGTTTCCCTACTGCTTAGGGGTTTAGATCTGTAAACTCATCCTGTTAGCCTACTGCTTAGGGGTTTAAGGTTTGAAAATTTGGCTTGTTACTCTATTGCTTAGGGCAATAATATCTATAAACTTCAGCTTGTTACCCTACTGCTTAGGGGGTTAAAGCTTGGTGGTTTGAATCTACTTCACTGCATTCGAGGAGGCAAAATTCGATGTATTTGATCTGTTCCACTGCAACTTCAGGGAGGTGAGATCTGTAATTTTCAGCCTATTACCCTACTGCTTAGGGGGTTAAGGTCTGTAAATTTAACCTGTTACCCTACCACTTAGGGGTTTAAGGCTTGGTGAATTCACTGATTCTAGGGACATGACCTGTAGAATCAGTTCCATGTATTTATTCTTATGCCAAAGAATTAGGATGCTATGATCAAAGTGAATCAAATGCTCCTAATTGGATGCATTACGAATGATCTATGAATGTATGGGTGCAACATGTGGTGAGCGTGAGTCCCTTTTAATGTTTAGGTTGCTATTGCTCTTTGTTCATCAAGGTTCTTTCTCTGAAAAGGTACTCTGTCTTCTTGTTCAGCTCACATTTTTAACAGAAAACCCGAAGAGGTGGTCCCAATTTATACTCTTTCTTCTCAGATGCTTTGAATCTTTGAGTTTGGTTAGTTCTAAATAATTGTCCCGTTTCAAGTTCCTGTACTATTTAGAAACTTTTAGAGTAATGTGCAGAACTCTTTTTGCAAAAAAGGTTTTAGTCCATTAATCATCAATGCAAAGTGCTTGAAAAAGATCATAACAATGACAAAACTGAAATTTATCAGAAACAACATTTGAAGGGAATATATTAATCACAGTCAACAAACATTGCTGGAATACAAAATGAATAAAAGGGAATAAGTGCCCCAGATATCGCAGCGTGAGTTTCTCTGTATTGACTTCTTGAGGACTCTTTTTTTGCCCAATACGTGTTTAGGGGATCTAGAGTACTCTTGCAGACGCCCCAAGATGTAACATCTCTCCTCCTTGTTAATTTAAGTATCATAAGACCATCGCATGCCCCACCTTTGATCAAAATTTGAATCGCCCTTTACGGGTTTTCAATTCAAAATCCCTTTGGTCTCAAGGTGCTCTTTGCGAGTTTTCACCTTGGCCTCTCCTTTTTTTTTTAGGCGAAGTATTTCTTAACCGAATCCAAATTCACGGGATTGGATAAGGTCTTACCATCCATTTCAGCCAATATCAATGCTCCGCCAGAAAAGGCTTTCTTCACCACATAAGGCCCTTCCCAATTTGGCATCCATTTTCCTCTGAAGTCTTTTTGTATGGGCAGGATCTTTTTCAGTACTAGGTCTCCCTCGTGGAACTCTCTGGGATGAACCTTTTTGTTGTAAGCTCGCATCATTCGCTTTTGGTACATCTGACCATGGCGAATAGCCTGTAGCCTCTTTTCTTCAATCAAATTCAACTGATCGTATCGAGTCTAGATCCATTCTGCTTCATCTAACTTTACTTCTGACAAAACTCTGAGGGAAGGAATCTCGACCTCGATAGGTAAAACTGCCTCCATTCCATAAACCAATGAGAAAGGCGTTGCCCCGGTAGAAGTTCTGATAGACGTTCGATAAGCATAGAGGGCGAATGGTAGCTTTTCATGCCAATCTTTATAAGTCTCAGTCATTTTCCCCACAATCTTCTTTATGTTCTTATTGGTCGCTTTGATCGCACTGTTCATCTTGAGCGTCTGATGACGAGTTGTGGTGTCGATCTTGAATCGATCGCGAAATCCGCTAACGTGCTGTTGTTCAAATTCAATGCGTTGTCAGATATGATCCTTTCCGGCATTCCATATCGACAGATGATTTCCCTTTTCAGGAACTTGCTAACTGCTGATTTAGTGACATTGGTATATGAAGCGGCCTCCACCCATTTGGTGAAATAATCGATGACAACAAAGATGAATTGGTGCCCATTTGAAGCTTTTGGTGAAACTGGCCCAATCATATCCATGCCTCACATCGAGAAAGGCCATGGTGAAGTCATGACATGCAGAGGTGAGGGAGGTACATTAATCTTGTCTCCATAGATTTGGCACTTATGACATCTTTTGGCGTAGTTAATACAGTCTCCTTCCATGGTAGACCAATAATAACCGAACCTCATAATTTGCCTGGCCAATGTAAAACCATTAGCATGTGTCCCGCAGACGCCCTCGTGGACTTCTTCTAAGATTTTCTTAGCCTCAATGGCGTCTACACATCTTAATAGGACCTGATCCTTCCTTCTTTTGTATAGGATCTCCCCATCTAAGACATAGTCACTGGCCAGTCTTCTCAACGTTCTCTTGTCGTTCTCAGTAGCTTGGTCGGGGTACTCACAATTCTTCATATATCGTAGGATATCATGGTACCAAGGGCAATCATCATTTTCCTCTTCTTCTTCGAGGTTGTAACAATGAGCCGGGGCCTCGTAAATGCTCATTTGGATTGGTTTCACATCCTCTGGTTGGTTCACCTTAATCATAGAAGCTAAAGTTGCTAGGGCGTCAGCCATCTGATTTTCTTCTCGTGGGAGGTAGTAGAAGACAATATTATCAACCTCTTTAATTAACTCAAGGATCAACCTCCGGTAATTGATCAATTTGGGGTCTCTTGTCTCCCATTCACCTTTGAGTTGATAAATCACTAGGGCAGATTCTTTATATACCTCTAACATCTTGATTTTACGTTCTATGGCCGCACATATTACCATGGTGCATGCTTCATATTCTGCCATATTGTTCGTGCAGTCAAAATCCAATTTACTAGTGAAGGGATAATGATCTCCGCTCGGGGATACCAGGACTGCCCCGATTCCATTGCCCACGGCATTCGATGCTCCGTCAAAGTTTACCTTTCAAGGATGACCTTCTTGAGGGTCTTCTTCAGTGGTTGCTACGTACATTAAATCTTCATTTGGGAAGTCAAAGCTTAAAGGCTCGTAGTCCTCTAGGGATCTGCTAGCTAGGAAATCTGCTATCGCACTCCCTTTTACGGTCTTCTGGTTCAGATAGACTATATCGAATTCAGAAAGTAAAATTTGTCATCGGGCCATTCTCCCGTTCGAGGCAGTCGACTCCATCAAGTACTTCAGAGGGTCCATTTTAGAGATTAGCCAAGTTGTGTGATACAACATGTATTGTCTCAGTTTTCGGGTTGTCCAGATCAAGGCACAAGACAACTTTTCAATGAGCAGTATCTCGTCTCACACTCGATAAACTTTTCTTGAGGTAATATATCGCTCTTTCTTTCCTTCCCGATTCATCGTGTTGGCCAAGCACGCATCCCATAGAATTTTCAAATACCGTCAAATCTGATGTCGGTGGCTTATCTGGATTAGGAGGTGTCAACACTGGGGCATTAGACGAATATTGCTTAACTTTGTCGAAAGTCTTCTGGCATTCCTCATCCCAACCACCAGGGTTGTGTTTCTTAAGGAGACGGAATATGGGGTCACATTTCTCAGTTAGTTGTGAAATAAACCGAGCGATGTATTTTAGTCTTCCTAGGAATCCTCGAACTTCCTTCTGGGTACATGGTGGAGGTAACTCTTGTATGGCTTTGACTTTATCTGGGTCAATCTCAATCCCTTTTCCATTGACCACGAATCCTAGCAGTTTACTTGACCTGGCTCCGAAGGTACATTTTACGGGATTGAGTTTCAACTGAAATTTTCTCAACCTCAAAAATAATTTCCTCAAGACTTGCACATGCTCTTCTTCAGTCCGAGATTTGGCGATCATGTAAATCGACATAGACTTCAATTTCTTTATGCATCATATCATGAAATAGGGTTACCATGGCTCTACGATATGTGGCTCCGCATTTTCAATCCGAAGGCATTACTTTATAGCAAAAGGTTCCCCACATGGTCACAAATGTGGTTTTATTCATGTCTTGGGATGCATCTTGATCGATTGTACCCAGAAACTATCCATGAAGGAGAAGAGTGAGTAACTTTGCCGTGTTGTCCACTAAGGTGTCGATATGAGGCAACGGGAAATTATCTTTCGGGCTGGCCTTGTTTAAGTCTCTGTAGTCTACACACATCCGTACCTTTCCATCTTTTTTAGGGACGGGGATGTTGTTGGCTACCCATTCCGAGTACTTTACTACTTGTAAGAAACCAGCATTAAATTGCTTCTTGACCTCCTCTTTTATTTTCAACAGAACATCGGGCTGCATCCTTCGAAGCTTTTGCTGAACTGGCTTGCATTCTTTTTTGATGGGAAGCCTGTGTACCACAAGGTCAGTACTTAGCCCAAGCATATCCTGATATGACCATGCAAAGACATCCTTGAACTCTTGGAGTAACTCAATAAGGTCCCGCTTTGTCTCTGTGGTGATGCAAGCTCCGATCTTTACTTCTCTCCTTTCTAGTTCATCTCCCAAGTTCACGACTTCTACGGTCTCTTTGTGGGGTAGAATCTGTTTCTCCTCGTGTTCTACCATCCTTAACAAATCAGGGGATAGGTTACAGTCTCCGTCATCCTCAAAGTCTTGGGATCCCTCCAGACATATATCTCGCTCAAAAAGAGATTTTGAATTAGTAGCAACGTCACTCGCGTCATTAATATCTGGAGACCTGTTGTAGGTGCGAAGGAAGAATAAAAGAATAAAAGAATATTTGCACGGAATAAGTCAAAAGGATGCATTTCATTGAAATAACAATTTCGAACATAAGCCTATTTCTCAAAAGGACACTTGTTAGTCCTAGGCCTAGAGCAATAAGTGTGTTTTGGACATTACTCTGAGTTAGTTTTAAAGACTACAGGAATTTCTTCTACAGTCCAATTATTCAGAACACTTCTCGGCTCATAGGGGCGAATGCCTGACAAATTCTCTACCCCCGTCCCTTCTTCATATGTGGCGTTGATGTCCAAACTCTCCATCATTCCTTCCAAGATTTCCTTTCCCGACGTCTTCCGCTCGGAGTGAATGACCCCTCTAGACACAAAAGTCTTCGATATATGGGGGAAGATCATTGGTTCCCATTCGATTTCTCCTCCGCTCAATCGCGCTCTCCTTCTTTCTTGCTTCTTCTCAAGTTCTTTCTTTCTTTGTTTCATGTCCGGCTTAAACCCTAACCCAAAACGGTTTTGTTTGTGCTTTATCATTGGTACATTAATCCTTCCTTAGAGGTATCTCTCGAGTCTTTTTCCGGATAGAGCCCCTTTTTCAATAGTTAGCCGTAGTCCCATTCTTGTAGTATCAGATAACCTGGGCATTGGAATCTTATTTCCTTCGATGATGAACGTCGCGTTCACAAACTCCAAAGATTGAAAAGAGCACTCGATTGCTTCATCAATTGCCTCCAGATATGGGGCATTATTGGTTATTGCCGCGATGATGTCCACTTCAGCATTGATTGTTACTAACCGACCTTCGGTCACTAATTTCAACTTTTGATGCAGCGATGAAGGGATTGCCCCCGCTGAGTGTATCCATGGCCTCCCCAATAGGTAATTATACGAAGGCTTAATGTCCATGACCAAGAAATCTACCTCGTATGTGCTCGGCCCGATTAAGAGGGGTACTTCAACTCTCCCCATTACCCTCCTTTCCGTGCCATCAAATGCTCTCACTACACTTTGGCATGTTTTCATATGGGAACTATCCACGGCAACCTACTCGGTAGATAGGGGTAGGACATTCGGTCTGAACCCATTGTCAATCAATACCCCGATAACGTGTACCCTTTACATGAGTCGTGATGTGTAAAGCTTTAGTTGATCCTCGGCCCCCTGGCGGTACCTCATCGTCATTGAAGAATATGAAGTTGTCGGCACTTATATTGTTGACTAAGCGGTCTAGTTTGTTTACAGAGATATCGTTAGCAACATAAGTTTCATTCAAGACCTTCATCAATGCGCTGCGATGAGTTTGAAACTTAAAAGTAAGGCCGATCTGATATATCTGTACTGGGTTGTTTGTGCAACCGTTCTCGACACTATATTCGCTGTGCTTTAGGAATTTTAAGAATTCCTTGGCTTCTTTTTCAGTCACTGATTCATTAACAATTGGTTCATGCCCCGCCGGCTTTTCTTTCTTTTGCTCAATTTCTAATGATTTTTCTTTAACCTATTCGACTTTTGTATTTGGGGTATAACGCCTTCCACTGCGCATATAAAAACCTTCGTCTTGAACTTCCTCTGATGCATTAATCGGGGTATCCTCTCCTGGGAATGTCACATTGCAGTTATAGTTCTACGGTACCCTTTTGCTATCTTTATAAGGAAAAGCAACGGGCTTTTGGATCACGACCTTTGGCACAACTCGTGCCCCAGCTTCATTCATTCTCAAACATGATATGATAACAACTGGGTGGTTGACTTTGTAAACATCCTTCGTCGACCCCTCTTCGGAGGCACACACATCTGCTTCTTCCAGGTTCCCTACATATTCAAAGAATTCCAGCTCCTTATTATCCATCAATCCTTGTACTAATGCCCTGAATTGGCTGCATTTCTGAATCTCATGATCCTCTTGATCGTGGAACTCATAATAATTCTTCGCTTCTCGAGGCCTGACCCCCGAATTCTGTGCCATCAAACCTCTTTCCACCATTTTCTTCCATACTTCTTTCAACGGGGTATTCACTTCTGCAACATTCATCTTAATTTCTTTCCCCGAACTCTGGATTATTGAATTTATTCCCTTATCCCCATGGTTAGGTAATGGATTCTCTGCACTGGATGTATCATCAAATTTCACAACCCCCATGTTGATGAGTCTCTCAACCAATTTCTTGAAAGTGGTACAGTTCTCTATCGAGTGTCCTGTGGCTTCCGCATGGTATTCGCATTGGGCATTTGCGTCATACCATTTGGGGTATGGAGGTTGCATTGGCTTTAGATAGAAGGGAGACACGACATGTGCATCAAATAAACTCTGGTATAACTCCTTGTACGTCATTGGAATGGGCGTAAATTGAAGTTTCTCCCTGTTTTGTTTTGTGTTGGGCTCTTGTCGGGGTGGGCCCTGCTGTCCAGTAGTTGTCGACCTTGGTTGGCTTACGGTGATCGACTTCGAATATGAGTTTACATTATTCACCTCGTACTCTTTCTTTCTCGGCCCTGTCCTCTTAGCATTTTCCCCAGCCTCTATTTTCCCACATCTTATGGCATTTTCTATCATTTCTCCAGACATTACTATGTCCGAAGAACTCTTGGTTGCGCTACCCAGTATGTGGTTAATAAAAGGTGCCTTCAGGGTATTGATGAAGAGCATAATGGTTTCCTTTTCCAACAGAGGGGGTTGGACCTGTATGGCCACTTCTCTCCATCGCTGGGCGTATTGCCTAAAGCTCTCATTATGCTTCTTCTCCATATTCTGTAAAGTGATTCTATCAGGGGCTATGTTTGCCACATGACTGTACTACTTCATGAAGGCTTGTGCTAAATCTTTCCATGAACTGATCTGGGCGCGACTCAGCTGGTTGTACCATCTAGAAGCAGCCCCAACCAGACTTTCTTGGAAGCAGTGAATTAATAGCTGGTCATTGTTGACATGGCCTACCATTCGTCTGTAGAACATAGTGACGTGAGCTTCGGGACAGCTAGTCCCATTGTATTTCTCAAATTCCGGTGTTTTGAACTTGAGAGGGAGTACCAGGTCTGGAACCAAACTTAATTCCTTAGCGTCGATTCCACCACGATAGTCGGTGCTTTCCATTTCTTTAAATTTTTCTTCCAACCATCTACACCTTTCTTAAAGCTCTCTCGGGAGTTCTACCCTTGTCTTTTCTGCTTTTATTACTTCATCGAGATTGAGGACCACAGGGTTGGTTGGATTGTCCCCTGGATTAGAGCCCGAGCCGGCCTGATAATTCATCGGTGCCGAAGCACCGGCCTGAAATGGTTGGGGCCTAATTGTGACCGATGGCCTTCTTGGGTACATGTCAGGTTGTATCTGAACGTTTGCTGGGGCAAAACCCGGAGGGTAGGTAGGATCTTCATTATTTTCTTCCGCATTGATCAAAGGGCTTTTCCCTTTTTCTAATCCACCAGCCAATAGATGAGTTAATTGGTCCATCATGCTTTTCTGGGATTCCAACATATGGTCCCTCATATCTTGCTGGATTTTGGCAAGCTGTTCTTGCATATGTGTTTGTAATTGATCCTGCATCTCTTTTTGCATTTGTTCCAATCTCTCTAACCTTTGGTCCATTGCTCTTGTTTTTCCCCTTGTACCGTAACGATGTTCCAGGGTAACTGCCATGATTTTTAGGGTCCCTTGTGAGTTTTAGTGCATATGATGCAATACTGATGCATGAATGCAATGAATGCGATGAATGCAAAAAGGCGTTGATTCCAATTTGATTTCATTAGAGTAACTTTTCTAGAAAACAAGTTTCTTTACATAAAATAGATTACATATAAGGCTTGGCCCTGATGCTTAAGGCCTTGACACGCCTAAGAAGCCAAGCTAGCTTTTGTCCTCGGTCCGATTCGACTCGAATTTTAAACTCAAAGACATCGGCTTGTCTTGCTAATGTTTGCAAGTGATCACCACTTCTGCACTTGAGTCAAAGCTTCGCCCATGACGTAATCCCTGCTCCTGACTTGGTCTTGAGATTGATGAAGTTGCTCCTTCCATCGCTCGTTATTTACCTCGAGGAGTTCTATCTGAAGTTCATGATTTTGCAGCGTTGTTTTGAGTTCTTCTATATTCTCTTTTAATTCTTCGATTCTGTTCTGACTAGCTTTCAACTCGATTGCAGAGTTACGCGAGCGATACTGATACAATGACCTCTCTAACTCTGATACTCGGATCTTTAACCCTTCTTTCTCATTCTGGCTTTCTACCAAGCTTCTTTTCAGAGTACCTTTTCGAGCTTGAGCATCGCGAAATTTTTTCTCCCATTGGTTGGCTTTGCTTTGTTCTTCTTTAACTTCATGTCGCCATTGTTCGGATGTTTTTCCTAACCCAGCGGTTCTCATTGATCTGTACAGCTTCTTATAGTCCGTTTTCAAACTGTCTAAGTCTTCTTCAGCCTTGTTTTTCCCTTTTCTGAGTTTTTCAGCTTCTAGTTTTTGGACATCGATATGTAACCCTAACTTCATCTTTTCTTCGTCCAACTGCTCGATCCTTTTTTCTAGCTCCAGACTCTTTCTCTCGAAATCTTGCCTGATGATTTCTAGCTCAGATGGGATTACTTTCAAATGCTCTTTTATCGACTGAGGATTCCCTTGGTCTGATGTAGGGATATTGTCATTAATCCTCTGATTCCACTATCGGTCGTACTCAGGAGTAGTCATGGGATTGGCAGCAAACTTCTTCATTCTACGAGTCTGGTTCCAGGTATTTGATATCTTGCGAACTTTATTTTTGTAATTATTCCCTGTGAACATGAACTCGCACTGGGCTAACCCGTATGTTAGTGGTGTAAACTGTCTGGATTTGTATTGTCGTAATGTAAGCAGAGGAGCATACCCGACGGCCCCCCATACTCCTAACAAGGGAACCCAATCGAAGTCTCCGCATCGATATAATATTTTATCAGGAATCATCCACGGGGCTCTCCATTCAACATCTTCTTCTTGCAGATTTTGGAGCACCGTCATCCAATTTTCTTCTGTCACATCATCTTGCCTCGGTGTAGCCACTGGCTCTTTCAGCGGAGAGTAATTTTTAGAGAAGATGCGATACGAGACCTTTTCCACTTTTCAAAAATGGCTGTGGAACCAGGATAGCAAGAGCTGTGCATATCCAATAAATCTCCCTTCACCCGCTCTTCTACAAGCATTTAATGATCTGAAAGTCTCAGCCAAGATTGCGGGTACAGGCGAGGTTCCTTTACCAAGCCTGTCAAAAAGGTCGGCAATAGCCTCGTCTACATGCCCCAAAGCCTTGGGAAAGATGACCAGTCCATAAATGCTCAAGGCGAAGACATCTACCCTTTTCTTCAAGTCGGGGTGCGCTAAGACTAGATCCCTCAGGTTCCTCCAAGGGATGCATTTACAATCTCCTTTATGTTTGATCCAGGTTGTCACCCATTGTTCGCTCATCCCTGTGATGTTCATCAGCTTTTCCGAAAATCTTTGGGGCGTTAGCAGTGTCCGCATAAATTCATCAACTTTGAATCTTTGGGCAATGGAGCAAGGTCGTGTATTCTTCTATAGTAGGTACCAAATCTACTTTCCCGAAGGTGAAGCAATCTGATGTGAAATTCCAATATTGGGCAAGGGCTCAAAGCAGTGTTCATTTACCTTGACATCGAGCAGATAAGGTAAATCACCATAATGACAATAGAATAGCTGTTTGACCTCATCATCCCACTGACCCCAAATTTCTTTCATCTCTTGGAGATTATTTTGAGTTACGCTGATCCGAGTAAAATTCCACAATTCTGACACGTACCCCTTGGTAAGACTGTCACCTTTCTCTTGTTGTGTTGTCTCAGCCCATATCCGGACAGCCGCGTTGTCTTCTACTTTATCAAAAAACCCCTTTTCCATGATAAGCTATCTATTTAGGAACCGAATGCGAATCAACACCTTTTACAATGAAAATGCCATGCAAATACAATCAAAGTAAAACAAAGCAAGTCAGTAATTTATACGCAGTTCAAAACAAACAAAGAATAATAAATATAGCACTTGTTCAGGTGACCACTAGGGTTTCGGAGTGGCTCTACTTAGGGCGAGTTCTTAAGGCTCGCTACATGGGGTTTAGTTCTAGAGTAAGGGTACCTGAACCAGCAGATTCCTCGATCTTCACCCATTATAGGCTCATACAGACCGAGTTCAGTTCAGGGGAATACATTTCCCTATGGCTGCACGGAGATGAAAATCTCAAGAAGACATAGGTACGGATGTATCCCGAAAGCGATCCACTATCCTGCACGGAGGTGAAAACCTCACGAAGGAGTAGTTTCTCACTCCCACTTAAAGGGGTGTGACCACAGCGGCCATGCAATGCAATATGCAAAACTATTTAAAGACTCGAAACAACGCAGCAGGTATTGTACCACAAAAATAGCTGATGAAATGTAATGAAAGGATCGTATTTCAAAACCAAATTTTTAATTTTCGATAAAAAGAAAAGAGTTAATCAACTTGTGGCTTGACTCTCTCATTCGTTCCCCAGTGGAGTCGCCAAGCTGTCGTAACCATTTTTTATTAAAACGAGAATCGACTTGGATTTTGAAAATAAAAACGAAAAACTGTGAGTCGCCACCGATCCTTTTTGACGAGGTATGATCGGGTCACCTCATAAAAGTGGTTGTTTTTAATAAATAGTTTGATTTATTTAAACAACAATTTTGGTCTACGCAAATCAAGAAAATAGGTTCGGGAGTCAGTTATGCACGAGGAAGGATTAGCACCCTCGATACGCCCAAAATTGGTACCTAGTTGATTAATTAGTGTCTTAGTGTCGAAAATTTAAAAACTTGAAAGAATTTTAAAATACGATCCTTCTTTATAAAAAGCTCAAGTGTTAAAGACCTTCTCGTCTCAAAATATGAAATGTCACATCCAGTTAGTTAGGACACGACATCTTGAATTTTCGAAAGCGAGCTTGCCTTTTATATAAAATTTGCGTATTTTACTTTATTAAAAGGGTACTCGATTGTTTAGAGTAAACGAGAGAAATCGAAACCCAGTAAGTTAGGGTACGTTTTCTCGAATTCTCAAACACCGAATATCGCCTTTATTTTAAAAAAAATTCTTATCTCGAGGTGACAAGATGTCATACCCGGTAAGTTAGGGCACAACACTTCGCATCTTCGAGAATAAGCATTTTTCAAAACTCGTATAGCGATTTAAAAGAGTATTCCATTATTTAAGTTAAATGAGAAAAATCGAAACCCAGTAAGTTAGGGCACGATTATCTTGAGTTACCAAATACAATATATATAAAATGTTATAAAAATGTTACCAAATACAATAGATAATTATATATAAAAAATGTTATAAAAGTAATAATACAATAATGATGATAATGGAAGGAGTAATAATAATAGTGACAATATAGAGATAATGATAAGAATAGAAACATTATATAAATATATATTGAAATTAAATATATGATAATATTGGGTGTGTATACATAATGTGTGCATGAAATGGGATAAATACATGTAACTAATAATACTAACAATATATCCATAATATATGTAAAGGAATATCGATACACATATTTATTAGAAATAATAATGCAAAAGAGAAAAGAAAAATAATTAATAGTACCATATAATACATTAAAAAATAAAATAAAAATAAGTATGTAATAATATTAAAAGCATATACATAATATACATATAATACACAAACAAAATATACGCATAATATATAAAATATACGTATATATATTTACATAATACTTAAAAGGAACAAATATATGTAATAATGCTAATACATATATACGTAGTACAATGTATATACACTAAATGAATACATATATATAACATACAAATACACTAAAAAACAATAATATTAAGTTATTAATAATACTACATAACATATATATATACATATATATATATTAAGCAAGAATGATCATAATGAGATGCTAATAAATAAATATAAATATGATAACAATAATAAAATATAGTAGTATTAATAATATGAGAATTAAGATAGAATATTGAGAAAAATTAATAAAAGGGATGAAATTGAATTGAAAATGGGATTTATGGGGCGAATTTAAAAGAAGTAAAAAAAAAGGGGAACTGATTTGAACACGCGAGCGAACAGGAGAGCCTAAAGGAGCAAATAATCCAACCTTTCTAAACGACGCTGTTCAGGTGTCTCTCCTTCAAGCAGCTAGGGGATTAAATTGAAACAAGATTAAAATTACGGGGCCAAATTAAAACATGAAAAGACGTGAATAAACCCAAAAAGATTGCGGAAGGACTGCATGCGCAATTATCCCAAATGTCAAAAACACGCGGATCCTTCTGTGGAGCGGGCCGGGTTTTGGGTCGATGCTTAAAACGGCGCCGTTTTTGTGTTTAAAATGGCCAGGCAAAACGGTGCGTTTTGCCGGCCTATATAACCCATTTATTTTTTTTTATTTCTCCTCTCCCCCTAGAAAAAACTCCTAAACTCCTCTCTCTCTCTCGGTCTGCCGGCCCAGAAGCCGATGAAGTGCAGGCCAGTCACCGCCGTGCCGGCCACCGTACACGGTGGCCAGAGATCGAAAAAGGTAAGGAATTTTTATATTTTTGTTTTAAAAGTGTATATATGTATATATATGTGAGTAAAATAAGTGAAAAAGAAAGAAAAAGTAAGAAGATTAGGATGAATCACCTTCGGTTATTAGATGTCTATTCTCTGTTTGGACTGATTTTGTTGTTTGATATTGCTAGGGTTTCTTTGTTTTTTTTTAAAAAAATTGAATGCTTTCTTGGTATATATCAAAGATTGCCGAGAGTTACAATGGTTTTGAACTTGGCCTTTTATAGTCATTTTTTTACAACTTGCTGTTTTTGACTAATCTATCTCTTCTTCTTTTATTGCTGCAGGCAGACGGTGGTGGAGCAGAGGCCATTTGCACTGTTGACGTGACTGGGGCGGTGGGAGTCAGAGGTAGTGGAGGCAAGTGGTTGGGATGGGGTGGGGAGCATGTGTTGACGGCTAGGGTTTCCGTAGCTTTTTTTTTCTTTTGTTGTGTGTTTGGGTTGGGTATGTTTTGGATAAATTGGGCTTCTATTGGGTAGGTTTTGGTTTAGGTTTTATTTGGGTTTGTATTTTGGGTCTGTAATTGGGCTAAATTTGGGTTGTACAACGGGTATAGGGAGTTACATAATAAGTCATTTCAAATAAACTATAACACTATTAAAGATAAGTGGAGCATTAATGAATTGACTAGTAAGCTCATTTAGGAGGAAGCGTATAACACCCCACGCCCGACTCGTCAGTCGGATCTGGGTATGGAGCATCACAAATAGACCTGGTTCACCTATTCTAAATTTTGTAACATAGCTGCTATAAAATAGTCTAAAAATAAAATCTTTGAAATTAAGAATAATAATTCTTACAACCAAGGCCTTAAGCCATTAAATGCTTAGTTTTTTAAATTTCTATCTCTAATCCGACTGTTTATTTGCAATGAAATTCTTACAACTCTTCCCAGAGGATAACTACCCTTGTTCCCAAACACTAGAGGTTTTATCTGGTCATGAAAAAAATTCCTGAGGTGAAGCCTTTGATAGTACCCCCATTCCCATGTGCATGACTCTTTTGCCGCGATCCTCAATCTTGTCATTATCTGGTTATGTCCTTTATCTAAGTCCTCAATCATCTTTGCAAATCCTACAAGCATTAGACAAACTCTGGTAAGTTCAATTGAACTTAGTGAGTTTCATTACTGCCTATTAATAACCCTATCACAAAAGGTTAAAGAATGTAAAATAAACTAAATATAAATTTACTCCCTGTTCACTCATGGCAAGTTTTCCTTTTCAGTATGACAGACTCTACCCAATCCTTTAAGCTTATCGAATTTCTATAGGGCTTTTTTCTAGTCAGACTCTTCATTTGACTAGAATCCAAACACCTCGTCAAATCTATGAGTCCTATCTTTCCTTCTCATCTTTCCTTCATTTCGTACACCTCGTACAGGGTATTCATTGTCCTCTATCTTATTTGATTGTAAACTCGTCTACCATCTTGTATATTGGTAGTAGCGCTCTTTTATCTTTCACCTAAGGGTTCTTAGGTCACACCTTTCTTGATGAACTTCCATGGTCGAACTAGTCCTTGGTGGACTCCTTCTTTCCATTCATTGTCCTGGAGGACTTATTACCATCTCATTAAATGGGTTTGCTCATATTGGTCCTTGCTATCTTGATGAACTATTTCGATTTCCCCTATACTAGGTCACATATGGTTGGATTACTTTTCTCGTAATCTACCTTAGGCACAAGACTAACTTGGGACCTTACCTGTCCAACATGATAAACAACTGACTTACGTCTTAGCAGGCCATCGCTCATAAGTCTGCACGAGTCTGCTTCTCCTCTTACATCTTCATAATGAGTCTAGTTCTAGTGCGACCTATCTTCCTCTTTTTCTTGTCGGGTCTTTGTCCATGCCTTGCCAACTTTCACATATCGCTTTACTGATTTTATCACCTTTGGCAGATTCCTCTAGATCTTCTTGCCACCACTTACACTTTCCTTTAACTCTTCTTTCACCCGCGTGGTTTCTCATACGTTACGCACTGACCTATACCCCTCACTTGAGGTTTTAGCATACTTTTCGCATTTGTTACATTGCGGGCTCTATGAGATGCTGTAGCTGAGCTATGGTTTTACACCCTTCTTACATCGTTTCTCTCATCCCGGCAGACTTACCTGGTGTTTACTTTCTTGGTCGAATTTATTTTTTCTATGTTTATTGTCCCAGTGAACTATCTCTACTCTGTGTTTATTGTCCCAGCAGGTTATCTTGGTGGACTTAATGGAGTTTTTCATCTATGGTCTTACACCAATTCATCATTCTGGTGTACTATCTTATGATGCCATGGAGTCTTCCATCTATGGTTTTACTCATTATACTTGCCTATCATAGCATCTTTCATCTATAATATTACAATGTATATCTTATACCTTTTACCTTATACCGTGTCGTCATGATGTCTTTCATCCATGGTCTTACGCCATATATACCCTTTTACCTTGTACCATGCCGCCATGGCATCTTTCATCCATGGTCTTATGCTATGTACCTCATACCAGATTGCCATAGCATTTTTTATCTATGGTCTTATGCCATATACCATCGTCACGGTGTAATCCTGAAGGACAAATTGATACCGTCGTCGTGGTAAATACCATTCCATGATTTTTATTTCCTAAATCCTCCTTTCAGTACCTCCTTTACACAACCTAAACTTGATATTCAAACACTGTAGTGTTCCCTCCGGAAGGCCTAGAACTTGCCCAAGGTGGTATCTAATAAGGTTTCTCTCTATTCCCTCCAAACTTCATCTATTCCCTTGAGGTTTTCCCACAGCCATGCAATGCATGCTCATATCATATTTCATGTTTATGTAAACATGACATACCCGGACAACATAGATCATAACAATATGTTTGGAGTTTGGAACTTACCTGAAGCTTTATCGTTTCCCATAGCTTAGCTCATTGAATGACAGAGCTTCCATTCTCCTAGCAGCTAAGCATTGCAACCAAAAATCATAGATTAACTTAATATTCTTAGCTTAACCTTATTTTTCTAGAAACATGTTGAACCCTTAAAATGGTTCTGAAGTCCATAACGTTATTTCTTTAACTTTTACGTACATAGAAGGGCTAAGAACCTTACCAACTTGCTGGTTTCCCTGCTTTTCTATCTCCATCTTCATGAAGTCTGCTCCATGCAGAACCTTCCATGACTAATCCTTCTTCAAGCTGTTGAATAAGATGAAGAATGAGAGAAAATGAAATAGGTTTGAGAAGGAAATCATCCCTAGGAAGCCATTTCCCAGCTATTTATAGCCCTTTCCGCATTATCACCAACCTTATAAGAGCCGTCCATAGCTAATTATTATGTCTCCCACTAAGGAATCAACTGATTCCATTCTAACAGAACTAGGATTGGTTCTCAACCATGTCCAATTCATCTTCTAGTTTCCTATTTCTTTCAATAGAGGCTACCAACTTACGGTCTTTTTCAATTTAATCCCTTAATCATTTGAAATTCTAGGTTTATTGGAAACCAATTGTTACAAAGCGAGATTAAATAGTCAAGGAAGTAATTCCATCAACCTTGTGGGTCAAGGACTTGGAAAATGAATTAAAGCAAAAACCAAGAAGTCTAAGAAGAAGAAAATGCACCTTTCAATGTCTCCAATTACAAGAAAAAGGAACGAATGGTACATAAGTGTTACTTCTATAAAAAAGTAGGACATTATTAGAAAGAAAGCAAAAAACCCAGAGCTTGGTTCAAAAAGAAAAATAAATTTTATATTTCTGTATGTTTCTAATCAAACTTAATTAAAGTTACTATTAATACTAGGTGATTTGATTTTGGTGCTACTATGCTTGAATCCAATATGGTGTAGACATTCTTTTTGATCCAAACCACAAACCCAACTAAAGATTTTCTAACATTATATCATATGATGGTTTCATTAAAGGAATAGGGGCTTATCGTTTGGTCTTAGATACTAGTTATCACTTAGACCTACTTCAAACTCTTTATGTACCTTCAATTTCTGGGAACCTTATATCTATTTTAGAACTTGATGTTTCTGAGTTTAATGTTAAAGTTGGATATAATTGTTTCAATTGATTTAAGAATAATATTGTTTTAGGTTTTGGAAACCTAATTAATGGTTATATAAATTGAAAATTGATAATTTTTTTTTTGCATAATCTTTCCTTGTTGATTGTAGCAATGTTATACTAAATGAAAATTCTGCTAACTTGTGGCATAAACTTTTGGGTCATGTATCTAAAGAAAGGCTAGAAAGATTAGTAAAGAATGAGATTCTACTGAATCTAGATTTTATTGATCTTGGAGTATGTGTGGATTGCATTAAGGGAAAGCAAACCAAATATATTAAGAAAGACACCATAAGAAGTACCTAGCTTCTTGAGATAAAACACACTGATATATATAAACCTTTTGATTTTCCATTTTTTAATGGATAAGAGTATTTTATCACCTTTATTCATGATTTTTCACAGTATTGTTATATGTATTTGCTTGATAAAAAATCTCAATCAGTATTCCCTTGATGTATATATGAATTAGTTTGAAAGGTAGTTAGATAGGAATGAGAAAATAGTAAGATCTGATAGATGTGATAAATTTTATGAAAAATTTATTGAACCAAGACATTGTCTAGGTTTATTTGCAAAATTCCTCAAAGGTTGTGGCATATGTGCATAGTATACTATGGGAGACACACCTTAACAAAATGGTGTGGTAAAAAGGTGTGACCAAACTTTATTAGATATTGTTAGGAGTATGATGAGTAACTCCTTATCCCCTATTTCATTGTGGATGCATGAACTCAAAACCGTTGTATACCTAGTAAATAGAGTTCCTAGTAAGATAGTTCCAAAAACACCGTTTTAGTTGTGGATTCGAAGGAAACCTAGCCTAAGACACCTACATGTTTAGGGTTGCCAAGAGAAAGCAATAATATATAATCCACATTAAAGAAAATGAGATTTACGTACAATAAGTGTATACTTTATTGATTATCCATAAAAATCTAAAGGATATAGGTTTTACTTACCTAATCATAGTTTGAGAATTGTAGAAACTGGTAATGCTTTCTTTGAGAATGGTGAAGTTAGTGGGAGTGCTTCAAAACAAGTTATGGAGATGAAAGAAATCAGAGCAGAATTTACTACACCTATAAATGTTCCTTCATCCACAAATATCACAAATGTTGTTCCATCAATTAATGAATACCCTAATAATGTTGCACGATATTTAAATGATGAAACAACCATAGAAGGAACTAACTCACAAAGGTCTAATGAAAATGAACCACAAATACTGTAATGCCCCATACCCGAGACCATCGCCGGAGTCGAACACGAGGTGTTAACAGACTTAATTCATTACTTAAAAGCTCAAACAATTTATTTTTAAAATTTTCAGTTAAACTAGCAATCTGCGTCACAGTAGCTTAAAAATTCATATCTCGATTTACGAAACTCGAAACAAAATTCCGTAAATTTTCCCTGAAAATAGACTCATATATATATTTAATAATTATTTTATAGAATTTTTGGTCCAGACAATTAGTACAGTTTATTAGTTAAAATCTCCCCTGTTTCAGAGTTCGACTGCTCTAACCTCTATGTATTACGAATCAGATATCTCTCTGTACAGAATTTCAATGACTATGAAGTTTATTTCTCTTAAAACTAGACTCAATAAGGAATCTGTACATATAAAGAATGACTTATAATTATATTTTTACAATTTATGATAAATTTTAAAGTTAGAACAGGGGATCCAGAAATCACTCTGGCCCTGTTTCACAAAAATTCAAATACCTCATAAAATATAATTCATATACATTTTTTTGTTCAAACCATATGAAAATAGACTCATTAAGCTTCAATTTCATAACATACTCATCATTTAATTCCATTTCTACTATTTTTAGTGATTTTTCAAATTTACATCACTGCTGCTGTTAGAATCTATTTTATGGTAAATTTTACCTATTTCATGGTTTCCATTGATTTGCTAGCAATTTGACATACATAACACCAAATATGATCATGATTAGCCATTCCAATGGCTAATCATTACCAAGAATTTCCATACCACTCAATAACCATATCATAAGACCATATATACAAAATGATTATAATGCTATACATGCCATACTCAAAATATACAAGCCATTATGCCAAGATGGTATCTGAGATAGTGTGAGCGAACCTCCGACCGTTCCCGATTTCCGAGCTGGCTTGTCAAAACTACAAGGAATGAAAAGGAGGGAGTAAGCATAAATGCTTAGTAAGTTCACATGCAAATAGCAAGTAACATAACCATATAAGCAAACATAAAACATCATTTGCATAATCATCACCAAGACATTCATATCATATTTTCATTTATCATCTTACCATATTGTTGTTATATCGATTTTTCAACCCGAGGGTTAAGTACATACCTATTCAAAGTATTCATTTCACAACACTTACCAATACGTCCCTTTCATCTCGAGTATTCCTCCATTTGAGTAGAATTTTACCCGTTGAACACATCGGAATATAATTCGGATACATGGAAAGTTTGCACATAAGTGCCACATATGTAGCCAAGCTACCATGTAACCCGCCCATAAGTGAACTCGGACTCAACTCAACGAGCTCGGGCGTTCGCATCCATAAGTGAAATCGGACTCAACTCAACAAGCTCGGATGCCTAGTTACATCTCTCGAACTCGGACTCAACTCAACAAGTTCGGACATTCGCATCTATAAGTAAACTCGGACTCAACTCAACGAGTTCGGACATTCGCATCCATAAGTGAACTCGGACTCAACTCAACGAGTTCGGATGCTCAATCATCCTAGTGACATGTCACTTGTATCCTAATCTATTCCTAAGGTTCAAACGGGCTTTTTCCCTTGATCTCACATTTGCCGTCTTCCACGGAATATCGAATCAAATACTCTGGTAGCAATTCATATTTAACAAGTAATAAACATAATTTGCATATTACTCAACAATAACCACAAAGCATAATATTTCATAATAATAATCATCATATCATATAAATATCATTAAGTTACTTAAAATGACAATTATGTTACTACATTTACACATGAACTTACCTCGTATGCGAAAATGGCTAATTTTACCATTTCGTCCACAACTTGGTATTTTCCCCATTTTAGCCCGAATTTCAGTTTTCCTTGCTCTATCATTTAAAATATAGTCTAATTAGGACTCACATTATTCAAATTGACCCAAAATCATATTTTGGCAAAATTACAATTTTGCCCTTAAACTTTTGCATATTTACACTTTTGCCCCAAAGCTCGTAAATTAAACTTCAGCCTATTTTCTTATGTTGTATGACATGGATCATTTTTTCCTTCTATGGAAACATCAAATTCTCACTCTAACATGTACTTATGACTATTAGGTATTTTTACCGATTAAGCCCTTTTGCTCGTTTTCACTTAAAACCGAGTAGCACAAGTAGTCTAACATAATTTAAAACCTCATATTCTATCATAAAACACCAAAATACACAAATTTAACCTATGGTTATTTTTCCAAATATAAAACCTAGGTTAAATTATTGCTAGAATAAGCTAAATCAAGTTACCGGGACTCCAAAAATGTAAAAATCATTAAAAACGAGGCTAGAACGGACTTACAATCGAGCTTGGAAGATTGAAAAACCCTAGCCATGGTTTCTCCTTGCTATATTCGACCATGGGGTTGAAGATGAGCAAAATTGGCTTTTAATTTTGTATTTTAATTCATTTTACCCCTAAATGACCAAAATGCCCTTACTACTAAACTTTCCAAAATTCCATCCATGTCCAATTTTTGTCCATAGACTTATAAATTGGTAAAATTTCTATTTAAGACCTCCTAATTAATATTTCAAAACAATTTCATACTAGAAACTTCTAGAATGCAAGTTTTGCAAATTATTCGATTTAGTCCCTAATTTCAATTTAAGCACTTTATGCATAAAATTTCTTCACGAAATTTTCACACAATCATGCAATCATATCATAGACCTTAAAATAATCATAAAATAATTATTTCTATCTTGGATTTTGTGGTCACGAAACCACTATTCCGACTAGGCCCAAAATCAGGATATTACAAATACTACCATTAAGAATATCTCATGGATAGAGAAAATCGACCATTCTTGGTGATTATGTGTTTATAGAGTTAGATTTTGATATTGAAATCAATAAAGATCCAATTTTTTTCACAAGCTATAAATAGTGGTGAGTCTAAGAAATGGCTAAATGCCATGAAAGATGAGATGAAATAAATCTATGGGACAAAATAAAGTCTTGGACATTGTCTAATTTCCAAAAGGTTTTTAAAAATTTGGATATAAATGGGTTTTTAAACCAAACATGACTCAAATGACAATATCGAATGGTATAAAACTAGACTTGTTACAAAGATTACACTCAAAAGGATGGTGCTGATTATAAGAAGGCTTTCTCACCAGTTTATAAAAAATACTTCTTAAGAATTGTTATGACGTTTTTGGCTCATTTTGATTTAGAGTTACACTAAATGGATCTGAAAAGAAGATATTTCTAAATGGAAATCTTAAGGAAGAAGTTTATATGAACCAACCTGAAGGTTTTTTAGTTGAAAGAAAATGTCATGTGGTGTGTAAACTTAAGAAGTCAATATATGGACTTAAACAAAGCCTCACGATAGTGGTACACCAAGTTTATGATACCATAAAGTCTTTTGGTTTTCAAGAAAACATCATTGATCGGTGTATATATCAAAAGAACAGTTAGAGAAAGTTTTATGTTGACATTATTTTGCTTGTTGCAAATTTGAAATGAAAGATAAGAGAGAGGCATCCTGTGTGATAAAAGTTGAAATATTTTATGATAGATCACAATGATTGTCTTAGAAAAAAACTATACCAAAAGAGTTTTAAAGAGATATGATATGCGTAACTGTTCAATAGGAATTGTTTCTAAACAAAAATGATACATTTAATCTTATACAATGTCCAAAAAATTATGTAGAATGGTAAAAGAATAGAATCAATGACTTATGATTATGTTGTGGGCAATTTGAATAAATAATTACATGCTTATGTATAGAAGATTCAAAAGTGATTGAATATTTGAATTCAGACTTATTGGATATCTTGGCATTAGATAATCCACTTTTGGCTATTTATTTGTACTTGTTAAAGGAGCCATATAAGGGAAATGTGCTAGATAGTTTATCATTGCATCATGTACATTGGAAGAAGAGTTTGTGGCATGTTTTAAGGCAACTATTTATGCATTATGTTTATAGAAATTTATTTCAGGACTTGAGACTAAGTTACGAAAAATTTGTTGTGATAATTCTGCAGTAGTGTTTTCTGAAAGAATGAAAAATATTCCAAAGATGCAAAACATATGAAATTGAAGTATTATCATGAAGGAGAAAATTAAAAAACAAATGGTGTATTTGGACTGATCTCATAATTGCAGACCTGTTAACTAAAAGCTTACATCTAAAGACATTTAAAGAAAACATATATAGAATGGGTCTTAGTTGTATTGGTAAATGATATTTTGTGGTAATGTGACACTTTAAGCTTAATTATTGTGCTTTTGATATAAAATTTACATATATATATATATATATTTATGATTGTGTGTACATAGTTTGCTTGAAACTATTTAAAACAAGAAATTCTTTATAAGATATTATTGTGATCATGGTATGATATGTATGTTACTTAAATACCTATTACCTTGAGTTGTAATGTTGTAGTATATGAAAGTAAGTATGTGACTTAAACTATATACAACCATCATAACTAACATTTGCAATTTATATATGGTAATCATGATGAATGTTATATTTGTTATGCTTGCTCAACGGTTGTTCTATTAATGATTATGTTTTATCGCACTGGGCCAACTGGGAGAATGTAAGATTTTAAACCAATTTTGTGGCCCAATTTAAAGGGATTAAGTGTTTTACTTTAATAGAAGTAAAATCTTATTCATACATTCAACTACTTGATGGAGGTACTAGATTAATAGTTGATCATTATAAATTGCTCATCTTTCTATTAAGGTTACACAACAAAAAACACATTAAAAACTTATAGAAAGTTTATAGTCTCCATTGCTTAGAGTTTGTGTAACATTAAGCGAAAAGGTCAAGAAAGAAATTGATTTATCGTGGTGTTATTTTTCATCAAACCCAATGACCAAATCCAATTCCACATCAAGTAATTCTTACATGTGAAAATCATATTATTTTAAAGATCCTGAAATCATTGTATTAGGCTGTCGAGACCTAGAAAAAAGAAAAACCTTCTGGAGAAAGCATTCGTTCTAGGCTATTGAATACTAGCTACATATTCAATAAACTTGAGCAGTTACAATTATAACAAAAGATTCACGAATTGTAACATCCATACCTGACCCGATCGCTAAGTCTGAGCTATGGAATGTCATATACGTTGCCAGAGCAACTATGATTCCATTTAACCCTTGTACATGCAACTAACCACATTACGCAATCTCAATATGTTTTTCAATCATATTTGTGCCTTAGACAAACTTACGAAAGTTATTTTGCTAACCTAAAGTTATATTAGGACTAAATTGTATAGTTTCAAAATATTAGGTTGACGTCATGACTTTGGGAGTTCCAGGTCATGACGTGAAGGGTCCGACGTCATGACGTGGCCGTTTGTTTCCCAAAAGGTCCAAATGGTACCAAATTGCAACACATATGTAATCAATCCAATATATCAAATATGATATTTCACCAAAGTTTTCAATTCTATAAGCTCATTTCCAGCCTTCAAGACCATATAAACACATTGTAACACCCCATACCAGTATCTTACGCTGAGACAGAGTATGGGCAAAACGATTATTTTTCGAAGATGTGAATTTTAATTGCCTAATTTTACTTAGTGATTAAATGAGTGCATTTTGCTATTTTAGATCAAGAATTTCCAAATCCTAACCTAGACCGGGGAAAAGCCAAGCAAATCGACTAAACCGACTGGTCATGTACGTTTTGTAATTCGTGGTAAGTTTTATGTAAATAATACAACTACATTGTTAATGTATGTATTGAATTGTTTTGAGTTAATATAGCATGAATTGCTTGGTTGTGAAATTGAGAATGTATGATGATAATTGAGACAGTGGAAATTCTGTTGTAACCTTAGGAAGTAAATCAGATATTCATGCCATGAAGTTTGGGTCATTTGTGTGTGAGCTAGTGTAAGACATGTCTGGGACATACATCGGCTAGATTATAAGAGCCAGTGTAAGACCATGTCTAGGACATGACATTAGCATTGAGACGAGAGCTAGTGTAAGACATGTCTGGGACATGCATCGGCCTCGAGACGTAAGCCAGTGTAAGACATGTCTGGGACATGCATCGGCTAAGAGATGATAGTCAGTGTAAGACCATATCTGGGACATGGCATTGACTTGAGATATGAGCCAGTGTAAGACCAGGTCTGGGACATGGCATCGACACCTTATCCACGTTTGAGGCTTAATGAATATCGAGTAGTGTTTCCAAATGGTTCAACAGTGAACATTATGTTCTTAAGCTAATGAGGAAAGTATAACCGTGTTGTGAATGGCATAGGTACCGAATTGGTACGTATGAGATATGAGCTCAATATATATAATAGGTGACTTGTATGGATGGTAATGAGTAAGTTACACTTATGCCTTCTTTGGTGTTATGAGCATGTTGATTATGGATAAATTATTGTTGTATACTTATTTATATGCGACTTACTAAGCTTTATGCTTACTCCCTTTCCTTTCCATTTCCTTTCAGTTCCGCCTAACTAGCTCAAGGATCACCAGAAGTCAGAGACATCGATCACACTATCGACCGAAGCTTTCAGTATAGTTGGATTTATATTTTTGAATATGGCATGTATAGGACTTAGACTTTATTATTTTGTGTTTTCGAGAATTGGCCAAATGTGCTGGCTTGGGGTTGGAAACCCTTCAATTTGTAGTAAACTTTGAATGATGACTAATATTCATTATGAATTTATAAAAGATGCGTTATCATGGTTGAATAAATGTCTAATGTGGTTGATTGGATTATAGAAATTGTACTCGTTTTAGTATTGGTTGGCATTTGTATGAAATTAGGTAGGTAAGGGTGGCAATGAGGCTTGGTAAATAGCTTTATATTGTCTACACAGGTAGGCACACACGGCCTGCCCCATGGGCGTGTAGTCCAGCCGTGTGTCCCCTGCACATAAAAATTTCAAGTCAGTATAAATGGTAATAAACACACGGGCAAAGACACGACTGTGGGTCTCAGCCGTGTAGAGGATACGACCCAGCACACGGACGTGTGTCTTGGCCGTGTGACATTATGAGCATGCTGACATCAGAAATAGAATGTCCATGTTTTTGTACACGGGCTAGGATGCTTAGGCCGTGTGAGCCACACAGGCCATCAGCAAGATCAAGTCAAAATGGTCACACGGGCGTGTTACTCTTCCACACAGGCGTGTGCCCTATTTTAAAGGCAAATTTCTTAAGGTTGGTTTAAGGACCCAAAATGGTTCCGAATAGTTTTCAATGATCGATTTGGGGCTTGTAGGCCCATAATAAGAAGTATAAAGTAGATATTGAAAAATTTTTAAGTTTGGTTCGAGTTTCGGTGACTTGAGATTGGTTGTATGCATGAGATCAAGTTAGGTAATGCTTTGTACTCCTCCCCGGAGTGGGTTACGGGTATAAGGTGTTACATTTCATTTGTGCATTCTACTCATCCATGAACATAACACCATTTACATATATAAAAATGAAAATTAGCCATCATTCAAGGCTTAATACAAAATGAGGAATTTACCCCAAGCCAACACATTTGGATAAATTAATAACAACACAAAACACAAGTCTAGTTTCCTATACATGCCATATTCAAAAATATAAATCAAACTATACTGAATGCTTCGATTGATAGTGTGATCGATATCTCTGACTTCCGTTGATCCTTGAGCTAGATAGGCGGCACTATAAGAAAAAGGAAAGGAGAGGGAGTAAGCATATAGCTTAGTAAGTTGCATATAAATAATTATACAACAATACCTTGCCATTTATAAACAAGTATCACAATACACAAGTGGCCATAAGCAAAACTTACTCATCAATAGTCAATACACATCATATAGCATATAATGTGGCTCACATTTTATACATACCCAATAGGTACCTGTATCACTCACAACACCGTTACACTTTCCTCATTAACTAGAAATCAGAACTTTCAGTCGTTGAACCATTCGGAATGCCATTGGATATTCCATAGCCTCAAACGTGGGGTAAGGTGCTAATGGCGTGTCCCAGACACGGTCTTAGACTAGCTCATATCTCAAGTCGAAGCCATGTCCTAGACATGGTCTTACATTGACTATCCTTTCGTAGCCGACGCATGTCCCAGACATGTCTTACACTAGCTTATGTCTCGAGGCCGATGCATATCCCAAACATGTCTTACACTAGCACTCGTCTCAATGCCGATGCCATGTCCTAGACATGGTCTTACACTGGCTTACAGAAGTGACCCAATCGTCATGGCATGAATATCCGATTTATTTCCTAGGGTTCCCACGGGAATTCTACTATCTCTACTCTCATCACATTTTCTCATTTCCACAATCAAGCAAATTATGCTATAATAATTTCGATACAATTCAAACACATATATTATCAATGTAGTTGTATTACTTACATACAACTTACCTCGAATTTCAAAATGCAGCTACTAGACGGTTTAGTCGATTTGCTTGGTTTTCCCCCGGTCTAGGTTCAGACTTGGTAATTCTTGATTTATAATAGAGAAATGTACTTATTTAGTCACTAAATAGAATTAGGCAATCAAAAATTCACATCTTTAGTAAAATGACCATTTTGCCCCTAGATTTTGACAAAATGACCATTTTACCCCTAGGACCGAAAATCAATTTTTATCAAATTTCTTTATATCTTAAGCCTAAATGAACCTCTTTTACTCTTATATCAACTCAAAATTTTCACTATTTCACACATTTATCATCTATTTTACAACTTATGCAAAATAGTCCTTTTAGGTGTCTTCATGCTAACACCTTTCACAAAAGTTGTTTATAAGACACCCAAAACTCATTTTCTTTCATAAAAACTTAGCTACTATAAAAAATCCTTTCATGGTAAAACCCTAAACTCTTAATCATTTCGCAAAATATTACCCTCATTTGAAAGCCCATGTTTTAAGGGTCTCAAAAGTACAAAAATATTCAAGAAAGCCATTAAACTCACTTACTTGTGAGTCAACTAAGTAGCTGAAATTCTTAAGCTTTCAAACCCCCATCAATGACTGGAAATCAGTGGAGAAGAAAATGGGAAAATAGAATGATATTATCTTCCTTTTATTTTTTTTTCTTTTTGGTCAAAATAAGTCACCAACTTCACCTAATATTTGACTATCTTGATTTCCTTGTCTTATGGCCGACCATCACCTATTTAATGGCCTAATTTCTCTTTAAAATCTCCCAATTTATGATGCATGGAAATTTGGCACCTTTAGCTATCAATTTAGGACTTTTGCATTTTATGCGATTTAGTTCTTTTTCTCAATTAAGCTCACAAATGCTAAAATTACTTCACCAAATTTTTTCATGCATTATTAAAAACATGCTATAACATCAAAATAATAAAAAAAAAAAATTTTTTTTAAACTCAGATTTGTGGTTCTGAGACCACTATTCTGACTAGGCCCTAAATTGGGCTGTTACACACATACATTATATAAATTACCATTTCTAGTTTGATACTAAATCATTTCATCCAACCTATTATCACATTTGCATTTCAAGTCCATTTCTACTCCAACATTCTCAAATCACAACATATGCAACACCATTTGGTCATATTCACTAACCATTAAATAGTAACATGATCACAATATATAAAAATCAACTCTGTAATGACCTAAAAGTTAACAGTATCGAAAAATGTAATTTTGAGACCCCGTTCCCATAAACCAAGCCTGTAAATATTTCTATTAAATGTTTATGAAATTATTATATAGGTGAATTAAATCCTGGACAAGTAATTTAACCAAATTAGTGATTAATTAAGGTAAAATGACTAAATTGTAAAAGTTTACAACTATGGATTTATAATTGGCCAAAGGTTTAAGGACTTATATAGAAATTAAACCAAGGTCTAAAATAGAAAATATACAATTTTAGTAATATAGTGGATGATTAGATGTGGATTTTGTCTATAATTTATATTAAATCATAATTAAAAATAAAATTTGTATAATTTATAAAATAAATAAATATGAAATCATGGAAAGAAAGGAAAACATTTCTCTTTTCTTCCTCAAGCAGTCGAAACCTCCGTTATTAAGGAGAAAAGAATAGAAATTAAGGGTTTTTACTTTTAACAACAATTTGGTTAGTTCAATTTAGTCATTTTCTTGTAATTTTATGTTTTTGAGATCATGGGAACTTAAGCTAGCTAGCCCATATATCAATTTGTAAAATTGTTAAAGTTTTGAAAGTTTCATTTATTTAAAATTGAAAGTTTCAGGTGTTAAATTGATAGATTCTAAGCTCGGATGTGAAAAAGGATTAAATTATGAAGCTAATTGATAGTTTTGTATATTAAGGACTTGGCTATGGAAATACGAAATAAGAGGTCCCTAATGGATAATAATGAAACCAGAGTATAAATTGGAGTTTTAATTTGAATGTTATTTTAGTCCCTATTTTAGGGACTAAATTGAATAAATTGATAATTTTGTATAAATTGATAATTGAGATGTGAATTGATTGATTATTGATAATTTTGTATACTTATTTAATCTGTAGCTAACGTCGACCTAGGTTCCTCAAGAGGGAAAGGAAAAGTTAAAGTCATCGACGAATAGCTCAAAATTTCTAGTTTGTAATTCTATGTTTCAGAAATCTTTAAATTGTTGCATGTATATACCATTTTGCATTTCGTGGAATTAGAGATAAGGTTAATAGCCTCTTTAGCTGAATTGATGAGAATTGGATTTGAATCTCAAACTAGGGGCTAAATTGAATAAATTAAAAAAAATTCTCTTGCTTGGAATATGCAATTAGTATGGAATTGAATTAGAGCATGTTATAATATGCATGGATGGCTAAATTGATGATGAACTTGGCATGTTAATGTATCAATTGAGATGAATAATGGAATTGGAATTTGTTACCTTATTAGATGCTCGACTGTGTTGGATATAGTTGGCATGCCATAGGGTCAAAGTACTGAGGAAAAAAATCGTTATCGGGTAATTCGAGGTGGTAGATAATGTGCATTGAGTCATCATTGCTGGGCAATCTGAGGTGACAGATTGATCAAGTTGTGAAATAGTTGCTGGGCAATTTTGGGGTGGTATTAGACATCGTTATAGCGTCATCGTTACTGGGCAATTGGGGTGACAGATCCGTGTATCTGTCCTAAGTTTGTGTCTAGTTGATAGGATTAAAATGCAATAATTGGAAAAATGTTAATGAAATGAAAAATTATGGAAATATGAAATGCGATACTATTTAGTTTGAGTTGAAAACGAGCCTTGAGGGCCGAATATGTATAAAAGAGCTACTAGGCTTGGTAATGGCTAAAATATTAATATGATATGGAGTATATCAATCTAAATGATGATATTGAGTATTGAAATTTCGTTGTTGTAATAGATAGCAAATTGAGTGGAATTAGTTGAATATAAGTGAATGATAAGCAATAGGCCAAATTTGCATATTCATGTATATGATGTATTCCATGTTAACTTGTCATTAGATATATATGTGTATATATACTTGTATGGAATTAGTAGTGGTGGTCTGGAATTAGACATGTTAGATACATGTTTGATTTCGAAGTGGTTTAATTCATATTAGTTGACATTTATTCTTATTAATTTGAATCTTAGGATTACCACTGAGCTATTTGCTCAGAGTACAGTTGTTTTTCTGTCCCTAGGTTAGTTGATTTTTGAGCAAGCTGCTAGTAGAGTTTAGAATCCAAAGAACAATTCCCAACTCAGTAATTTGTGTATATCCCATTTTAGTTTAAGTCAACATGTACCTAGTTGAGTCATGTGTTTGGATTGCTTTAAAATTCTTGAGACTTTTGGTATTTGGTATTTTATGTTAAGTACTATGCTTGTTTAGATGACTATAATGTCCTATGAAATTTTTCCTATATGTTCTTACTATAAGTGGAAATAATGTTAATGGCCTTTGGGGAAATTTAATGGTAATGTGTGAAACTAATATGAATTGAATAGTGAGATAGTCCAATTGATGCTTAGGTACATTGTGATTAAGATATGAAAGTGCATAGTTGAATCTAGTAGATGGTATACATTGATTACCTATGAATTAGTAAAGTTTGAAGTATTTATTTGAAAAGGTTGAATGATTGAGGGTGATGAATAAATGTATGTGTAATGATTGAGGGTGATGAATAAATATATGTGTATGTATACTTCATGACCTTGGATTTGGCATATGCTTATGTAAATGATAGGGAAAGTTGGTATGCTTGATGAATGATTGGAATGGTGTGTGTGTTGATTGTATTTTAGGGCAGATTGTGGTATAATTTGAGCTTAGTTTGAAATGAAATATGTACCAATTGCATATTCTGGAAATTGTGTATAAAATATTGATACTTTGAGTAGGCTATCGGCATTTAACATTTTTCAAGCCATTTTTCAAGAAAAAAAATCCAAAAACAGTATCGATACCAGACTTAAGTATCGATACTTTATATTATAGTATTGATACTTTATAAGAGTATCGATACGATTTTTATTTTGTTAATTTTTGGTAAAACATCAAACTTTAAATTGGTATCGATACCAAGATATCAGTATCGATACCTAGGTGTGAGCATCGATACTATGAGCATAGTATTGATACCTTTTCATTTAAATTGATTTTAGAACATCGAAACTAAAAATGGTCGATACCTATCAAGGGTACTGATACCAGTTTCGAAACTTTTAAAAAATTGCAATTTGGTCCTATTTCATGTTTAGATTAGTAATTGAGCATTCATAAGTTCGATTGAGTCTCAAAAAAGTTTGTTTAGTGTATGATGATTATATTATGAAATGTTTGAGTGTTTAAATGATTTAAATACAATGTTTTTTTATGGTAGTTGCTCCGATAATGAATGTGACATTCTGTTACTCAGACCTGACGATTAGGTCGGGTATTGGGGTGTTATAGACTCAAAACCTAGGTACACCTCATATGTTAAATAGAAAGGGATTATACAAAAATTTTTGAGTCAAGGTCTTCTGATTGAATGTTGAATTATGCTTCAGGACTTTAGAGTCTACTATAAACTTTGCATGGAATAAACAAACCGTACGCTGAGTGATAAAGCTCAGTGGTACTTTCATGATTCAAGCCAATAATAAGGTAACATTAACGATATGTACACAAGTAATACATGTTCTATAACCAACCAATTCAATTGCTGTACATATATCAGTACTGGCATAATGCACCATTTCATTTAAACAAGTTTATGTACACATATCAATTCATACAATATTCATGCCAAATGCCAAGTAAGTGCATGATTCCATTTAGCCAAGTTTATACTCATATACATAATCAATTCAATTTTTACATTCAATCAATATATACCATTTATACCAAGTACCATAATTTATGCAAAGTTCCCATTTAATCAAGTTTATATACACATACTATCTCATACATTACTATAACAAAACATCTCTATATTATTTCTTTTCATTCTACCTATCTATTCTTTTATTCATACTTTCTCGAATCATTTGATTCATTTCATTTTGGCATTGGCCCCTAGGGCTCATAATATTCAAATCGCATGATCTTTCACATGCTTTCCATATTCATGTTATATTTATATGCATATATGATATCATTTCATACTATCATTTTCAATTCAATATCATTTATCAAGTTCATATTCTATAATCCAATGTTAAAATTCAATTTAACATTTCACTTAATACAATCTTAGGAAAAATAGGCTTAGACATGTGGGTCAACTACACCACACCAAGATAGCTTATATGAGCATAAACTACACCATACCAAAGCATCGAAATGCCAAACACATTGGTATCAAATGCATATACATATACAAATACATCCCTCCACCACACTAAGGTCTCCAAAGAGACAATAAATACTTGATAATCCACAAGAAATGTTAGATCCTGAATGACATATCATAATCTCCACATCATCGACAAACTCGTATAGAAACACGCATATGACCCTATTGGCATGCCAATGCATCCTAGCCTTTCTACTAAGTTTACATGGGCTTTAATCATTCATAAATCATAGCCTTATTTCATTTAATTATCAATCCATATGACATACTATCATCAAATTCATATTATCACATATTCAACACATTATTCCATACCATTTCTATCATCATTTCATAATATAAGATATTTATCATTTTACATCATTCTTATTTCTATTTTATTAATTTCAGTCCAGTTCTCAATATTCAGTATCAACAATCACAAATCAAGTCATGAGACATTTAAAAATCTTACCTCATTAGCTAGTATGCTACAATCATTCATGTAGTGGGCCAAATATGCCCGGGCCCATTACAAACAAACCAAGTAAATAAATTAATATAATTAAAATCCCACCAAATATTACATGGCCAATAATGTCTTATTACAAACCCAAATACCCAAAATAGTCCCTCTAGCCCAAATCTGATGGCCCAATACTGAAAATGAGCCCAAATGGCCCAAAAGGTTTCAGCAACCCTAGGTCATCCCTCCCTCGTTTGCGCCGCAACCCTCTGCAGCCTCTAGACCCCGTACGATGCAAGCGGCTCAGCAGCCACGTCGCCCCAGTCTCCGTACCCTCTAGCGCCAGCGCATACGCCAATACCACCTAGTACCTGCAAATACAAAAGAAAACAACAGCAGCAAATACATACAAAGAAAGATTGTACCCTTTTATTTTATTTTATTTTATTTTTTAATTTTTCTTCCATTGGTTCTCGGCTATAAAGCCTACTGATTCAGATTGTAAAGGGGTTCCCCTTTTTTACAAAGGCAATATAAACGAATACATACAATACATACGCAATACACATTGCTTGAAAATCAGAAAGCCACTTCTTGAGAAGGTGATCTTTGTTCTTCGGTTCTATTTGCTATTTCTTCATTTTTTTTATTTTTGTCATTTTACATTCAAAAAAGAAAATAAAAAGGGGACTTACCTTGAGTTTGCACCGCGGGATCCCTTCCTTTTCGCCGGAATCGAACTGTCGAGGGGGTCTTAAGGCTAAAAAAGGGGCTCCAAGGCTTGGATGGTTTAGTCCCCTGTCATGGTGATAGATCGGAGCCTAAAGGGACCCTTGGGATTCGAATGATAAACAAAGAAAAGGGGGGCTAGGGTTTGGGTAGTGGTTCGGCTGTTTGAAGGCTATACTTAGCCTTATAAGGAAAGCAGAAGACGACGCCGTTTAAGCCAAATACAATGGCTTGAAAAACGACGTCGTTTGAGGCAATAACCGACCCGCTCCATTTTGCTGCCCCGATGACCCGCGTGTTTTTGCGGTGAGGGTTTATTTTCAGTATTAGTCCTCCATGTTTTGTCCCATTTTCAAAGTAGTGAACATTCGCATTTTCTTTTTCTTTTAAATTTTCCCGGTAATTTGCATGCGGTTTGCACATTGGTCCGCGCTTAAATACTATGTTTTGGGGGACTGGAATATTTCCAGTTTAGGTCCTTCGACATTTACGCGCTTCGCATACTGCCCCTTTTGGTATCATTTTTGGTTTTTCAAATTATCCTTTTTGTTTCAGTTTAGTTCTAATTCAATCCTTTAAATTCATAGTTTCTTTTATTTACTCGTACATTTCTTCCTTGCCTCGACATTTACTTCTTTATTATTGTATTTATTATATATAATACTATTGTCATGTTTTATGTATTTTGTGCAAACGTTTTACACATTATCACATATACACGTACATGTATGTACATATTTTATAATAAACCAACTTTATTCCATGCACATACACCTACATATGTAAATATATATATATCCATTTATTTTTTTCCTTTAAATTGGTTCGTTTTAAAACGTTTTTATACATATATATATATTATGATAAAGTTAATGTATTTTCATGCATGTCATGGTTTTTGACTCTACCCATATATTTTAGCATATGTTTTATCATCCTAGTATGTTTCAGATTTATATGGTTTTGCATAAAATTTAAATTAGTTTTACACTTACTTATATGAGTACACATTTTATTTTATATACATTTCTAAATCTATTCATTCTATATACATATATAGTTTTCTCACATATCTGAGTATGTTCTTAAATTTACTACGTAGTTTATAATAAAATAAGTTTAGTCCTATACATGTTATTATTTCTATGTTATTTTATATACGTTTTCTTTCAAGTTTATATGTATATGTATATGCGTTTATTATTTTAATAGATTCTTTATCTAAAACACTTTTGCTTTTACGATTTATCAAATATTCTCTTTATATATATGTAAAATTATTTTTAGAAGCCTCATTTTTTGTAATTATTAAAATCATTATTTTTTATATTATACAACTTATGTGTTTTATTATAGCCTATTATTTAAATGTTTTAATATAAGGGCATACGTATATTTTAAGTCTAACTTAAAATTTATATTATTAATCTCATGATTTCTTTCCGATAAACTTACATGTACATGTGACTTATAAGTCTATCTTGTGTATTGTGTCTTGTCATGCATCTTCATTATTATTCTTTTATATTATATATATATAGTTTTAAATTATCATGTAGTCAATCAACTTATATCTTACACATCCATTTATTCATCATTATTGTGAAATAGTTTTATACCATGTTGCTTCTTTGATTTGTATTTTATTTTTGTACCTCTAATAATTTTATTATGCCATGTATACTGTCGTTGTATTGTATTCATGGTTTCACATGGCCTTGTTAATTATTATTCATACATGATTGAAATTAGGTAATAATTTTAGATTAATTATATTTAGTTGCTTGTTCTGCTAGATGATTAATATTTTCATTCGTTAAGCATTGCATCTCGTATGTACATATTACCCCATTCATTGTTTTCCTTTTGATTTTTGAAAATTGGTCTTAAAACCCAATTTTTATGATTAACTCCACCTTATTTCAAATTGAATTAATACGTCCTAAGCTAGCTTTATAATCATTCATTCAAAAATTCTTCAAAACGAAGACGAGATTCGATGTTTGGCAATTCGTGGAATCGTGCCCTAACGTGTTGGGTTGCAATTTCGCGTTTGCTCAAAATAATCGAGTATCCCTTCAAAATTTCCTTTCATATCTTCTAAAAATAATTTAAAACAAAGGCAATATTTGGTGTTTGACAATTCGAGAATCATGCCGTATCGTGCTGGGTTGTGATTTCTCGTTTGTTCAAAACGATCGAACATTCCTTTATATTCTCACTCATGTTTATAAAAAATACTTAAAAATGAAGACGATGTTCAATATTTGGCGATTTGAGAATCGTCCCCTATCGTGCTGGGTTGCGCTTTTTCATTGGTTCGAAACAATTGAACATCCCTTCGGAATTTCACACGTATTTTGTAAGGTAAGACAATGGTCAATGTTTGGGAAATTCGAGGAATCGTGCCCTCTTGGCCGGGTTTCGGTTTTCGTTGGACTAAACAGTTGAGCATCCTTTGTGATTTTCGAATCATAAATTTTGGACGTCGAAACAAGAAGATTTTTGGTAATCAACTCAGGTCGCTCGAACGTTATTAGAAAAGAACCACATTTCCAAAACATTTTATCTTAGACCTAAAGACAGTATTTAATCGATTTGGTACCAATTTTGGGCGTAGTGAGGGTGCTAATCCTTCCTCATGTGTAACCGACTCCCGAGCCCATTTTTCTAAAATTTTCGTAGACCAGAGTCATTGTTTTAGTAAATCGCAAATCTTTTATTAAAATAACCAAATTTTTAGGTGATCCGATAACACCCAAAACAAAAAGATCGGTGGCGACTCCATGTGTTTTGTTTTTCAAAAGTCGATTCCCCCATCTTTATTAAATTTAAAATTTCGAAACATCTGAAAGAGGGATGGTTTCCACAGTTTGGCGACTCCACTGGGGACTTGAGAGTCGAGCCATGAAAATCGATTATCTACTGTTCTTTTGTTAAAAGACCGAAAATTAATTTTAAAAATCATCTATCTTTCGATTGCATTTGATTGTATGATTGTTTTGGTGTGGGTCTTGTAGAATAACACTGCATTTCATTGCATGACCACTGTGGTCACACCTTCTAAGTGGGAGTAAGAAACTACGCTTTCGTGAGGTTTTCACCTCCGCATGGGCTAGTGGATTGCTTCCGGGGTACATCCGTACCTATGATTTCGTGAGATATTCATCTCCGCATGGTCATAGGGAAATGTATCCCCCCGAACTGAACTCGATCTATATGAGCCTATAATGGGTGAGGATTGAGGAATCTGCTGGTTCGGTTACCCTTTTTCCTAGAACTAAACCACATATAGTGAACCTTAGGAGCTATCCTTGGGTGGAGCCGCGTCAAGCCTTAGTACTTACCTATATATGCGTTATAATCACCGTTTATGTGCTTGCATTCTATCGCTATTATTTGATACTAACCAATGTTTTGTTTTGATTGTCTTTTTTGCATGACATTGCATACTAAAGGAGGCGTTAATCTACATTCAATTACTAAGTTAGAAAATTTGACATGGAGAATGAATTTCTTAGTAAAGTCGAGGATAATGCGGCCGTTCGTGCTTGGTCGAAAAGGCTACAATCTGAGAGAGGGGATAGCTTGGCAGAAGGGCATGTATCGGAGCTACGGGATTTCACTCGCGTCAATGTAGTACAGAATGAACTGCAAGAGTTGAGAGACATTTGGGCTAGTTGGGATGAAAGGATCAAGCAGTTGTTTTACCAAAGTTATGGTGATATATCCTACCTGCTAGACATTAGAGTGGATAAGCATTTGTTCTGAGCCTTGGTACAGTTTTGGAATTCCGCATATAAGTGTTTCACCTTTGGGGAAGTGGATTTGGTACCTACTATAGAGGAATACACTATGCTTCTTAGATGTCCAAAGATTCAGGTCTGGAAGACTTATACCCGGGTTTTTAGTAGTCAGGCTTTCGTGAAGAAACTGATGAGCATTTTGGGGATGAGCGAGCCTTGGGTCACTGCTCAGATTCAGCAAAAAGGAGATAACAAATGTGTCCCTTGGGAGAATTTGCGAGATTTGATCTTGACTAATCCAGACGAAAAAAAGAGGGTCGATATATTTGCCTTAAGCATCTACGGATTAGTGATCTTTCCTAAGGCTTTGAGGCACGTGGACGAGGCGGTCATCGACTTGTTCGATCGCCTTGAGAAGGGAATCACTCCAGTACCGGCGATATTGGCAGAAACTTTCAGGTCTTTGAGCTTATGTCGGAAGACGAGCGAGGGGCGGTTTATTAGATGTGCTCAACTATTGATGGTATGGTTTCATGGGCACTTTTGGAAGGTAGACAAGGTTTCCTACCGAGTCTTTTCCGAAGGTTATTCCCCTTTGAAGGAAGAAGCAGCTATACAAAGGAGAGAGGATATCTCGGAGGAGAAATGGATGGATATTTTTCAAAACCTCAAGGAGGGGGATATCGAATGGAGAGCTTATTGGATGGTCCTTGACGAGATCATGTACCGATGTGGTAACTTCGATTGGGTGCCACTGTTAGGAATCTGGGGAGCCACTGGGTATACTTCGTTGATAGCCTTGATGCAATATAAGTCGAGGCAGTTTGTACCCATGACCTACGGACTAGCTCAGAGTGAATTCTCTTTTAAGGGTTTTCATTATAAAAAGAGAATTCGGGAGTTATCGGATGCTTGGAAGCAAACTTGTTGGATGAAAAGGTTAGTCGTTGGTTCCATGGTAACGCCCGAGTACAGCGAGTGGTTTAAGAAAAGGATTAATGACAATATTCCTAGGCCAAACTTAGAGAGTGCTCGACCTATCGGGGAACAATTACAAGTCGCCCCATCAGAATTGGAAATTATAAAGCAAGATTTCGAGAAAAAGAGTTTAGAGCTTGGGAAGAAGATCGAGCAATTGGAAGAAGAAAAGATGCACTTAAGGTTAGATGCCGATGTTCAGAGGTCAGAGGCTGAGAAGTGGAGAAAAGGAAAAACCAAGGCCGAAGAAGACCTAGACAGCCTGAAGACGGACTACAAGAAGCGCCTATCTATGAGGACTGCGGGCTTAGGTAGGACTTCCGAACAATGGCGCAATGAAATTCAGGAAGAAAAGGCCAATACCGACCGGTGGGAAAGAAAATTCCGAGAAGCTCAGGCACGAAACGAAGATTTGGAGAAGAATCTATCGGAAAGTAGAATCGAGCGAAGTGAATTAAGGGCTAGAGTAATAGAACTCGAGAATTCTCTGTATCAGTACCGAAATCGTAACACTGTAATAGAGCTGAGGGCAAGTTTGAGCAAGATAGAAGAAATGAAAGGAAGAATAGGAGAGTTAGAGGCATCACTGCAGAACTGTGAGATGCGGATCCAGTTTTTCGAGGCAAACAAGGATCGTTGGAAAGAACAGCTTCACCATGTGCAAGACCAAGTCAGAAACAGAGATTATCTTATGGGGGAAGCCATAACCCAGATTCGGAGGTAGCCGACTACTTGCGACTTTAGCGCTTCAAAGCGGACACACCGAGCGTGAAATATGAGTTGAGTCGATCGCGGACAAGAGCTGGCCTCATTGCTTAAAAAGATTAAGACTTTAAGTGTTAGGGAGAAATTTTATTTGTAACTCGACTTTATGTAAAAGATTTTATTTTCAAGTGAAACTTTCTAAGGGCAATTGAATCAAAAAAATTGATGCTTCCTTTGCATTCATGCATTTGCATTTGCATCATATCATTATGCATTAAAGGCCATAAGAGTTTTCTAATTAATTAATTAAAAATTATTTCAAGAACACGAAACCAACGAAAACCAACCAACCACACACCCCTACGGAACAAGAAAAAAATCAATAGATAAGAGACTCGAGAAATTGGAGCAGATGCAAAAAGAAATACAAGAACAAATGCAGTCTCAGATGTAAGAGCAACTAGCCAAGATTCAGCGAGAGATGAAAGAGCAAATGATGGAGTCCCAGAGGGAAATGATAAGTCAGTTATCCCAGCTGCTGTTGGGAGGAACGGATAAGGGAAAAGGCCCTATGGACAAAGTTGAAGAAACTAACGAGGATCGTCAATACCCCCTGGCTTCACTCCGACGCATGTACCGATGAAGCCCGAGATTAATTTACCGAAACCATCTGTCACGATCATGCCCCAGCAGGTTCAGGCTGGAGCTTCGATATCGATAAATTTCCAAACTGGCTCAGGCTCTAACTTTGTCAACAACCAGAACTATCCGCCCGTTCCCGACTTGGATGAAATTGCCGAAGAGGAAAAGGCGAGGATGGATTCACAAAAACAATTGGAAGAACGATGCAGATGGCTCGAGGAAAAATTCAAAGCCATGGAAAGCGCGGATCATCATCAAGGGATTGATGCCAAGGACCTGAGTTTGGTCCCAGATTTAGTCCTTCCCCCCAAATTCAAAATGCCCGAATTTGAGAAATACAATGGAATGAGCTGCCCTGAAGCCCACATCACTATGTTCTGTAGGCGAATGACGGGATATGTTAACAACGATTAGTTATTAATCCATTTCTTTTAAGATAGTCTGGTCGGGGCGGCATCTAAGTGGTACAACCAATTGAGTCGCTCTAAGATTAACTCATGGAAGGACCTGGCCCAGGCCTTTATGAAGCAATACAATCATGTAACAGACATGACCCCTGACAGAATCACTCTCCAGAATATGGAGAAGAAATCGAATGAAAGCTTCAGGCAGTACGCACAAAGATGGAGGGAGGTAGCCATACAAGTTCAGCCACCACTTCTAGAAAAGGAGACAACGATGCTCTTTATTAATACCTTGAAGGCTCCTTTTATCACTCATATGTTGGGAAGCCCCACCAAGAGCTTCTCTGATATAGTAATGACAAGAGAAATGATCGAAAATGCTATAAGGAGTGGCAAGATAGAAGCCAGAGAAAGTACCAGAAAGTCGGTCCCGAGGAAAAGAGACAATGAAGTGAACAACACGAGCACATCTAGCAAAGGTCAGCCTAAGTCATTCACCGTAAATCAACCCAAGGCGGTGACCACCAATCAGCAAAGCTTTGTAAGACAAGAATCCAACGCGAGGGAGAACACAGAAAGACCACAATTCACCCCTATACCCATGACGTATAGGGAGTTGTACCAGAACCTGTTCAATGCTCATGTGGTCTCCCCTTTTTACCTGAAGCCACTGCAGCCCCCGTATCCCAAATGGTATGACGCGAACGCCCAATGTGAGTACCACACGGGAATCACTAGGCACTCTATCGAAAACTGCGCAGCGTTTAAAAAATTAGTTGAAAGACTCATTAAGATGGGGATCGTGAGATTTGACGACCCAGCCAAATCCAATATAGCGGAAAACCCGCTCCCCAATCATACCGACCAAGGAGTGAATGGGATATGCGAAGGCTTGAACAAGAAGACCAAGTATGAGGTTGCGGAAGTCAGGACTCCGTTGAGGCGAGTATGGATGGAGATGGTCAAGAGAGGATTGATCGCATTGGATTCGAGGGAAGAACCTGAAGAAGAGAGAAACTACTGTGAGTATCATGACGAAGTGGGGCATGAAATCCAAGATTGCGTGGAGTTCAAGGCCCTAATACAAAACATGATGAGCAATAAAGAAATGGAATTTTATGAAGAAGCCAAAAACCCCATAGTGGGAGATATATGCGCATCAGAGGGGGAATCGACGGCATAAAACCGAACACCTAACTATCCTGTAGTGATCATTTCGAGACCCAAAAATAATAAAGCTGGAGTGCAAATGCCACCGAGGGTCATAATCCAAAGACCTGCAGTCTTCCTTTACAAAGATAGCAAAAAGGTCCCATGGAATTATGATTGCAGTGTGATAAAGCCGGGAAAGGAGAGCCCGATTGACACTTCAATAGGGGATCAGGACAAGGGATCCTATACATGTAGCGGGAGACGTTATGATACGGCGAATGAAGAGGCACAACCCACGAAAGAAAAAGCCCAGATGGTCGAGGAAGTGAAAGGAAAAGCAACCAAACCTGTTAACGAGCCAGTTAACGAAGAAGAGGCCAAGAAGTTTTTAAAATTCCTAAAGCATAACGAATACAGTGTGGTGGAACAGCTACGCAAACAACCAGCCTACATTTCAGTGTTGGCTTTGCTTCTGAGCTCGGAAGTCCATCGCAGCACGCTAATGAAGGTCTTGAATGAAACGTATGTTCCCAATGATATCTCCGTTAACAAGTTGGACCTCTTGGTTAACAACATCAGTGCCGATAACTATATCTTCTTTAATGACGATGAGATACCACTCGGGGGCATAGGGTCGACTAAAGCTCTGCATATCACCACACGCTGTAAAGGGTATACGTTGCCAGGCGTACTCATTGACAATGGATCCGCCCTGAACGTCCTGCCATTGACCACACTGAATAGATTACCTATAGATAGCTCTCACATGAAGGAATGCTAGAACATCGTGAAGGCATTCGATGGCACGGAGAGAAAGGTGATGGGCAGAATCGAGGTACCCCTTCAGATTGGGCCAAACACATATGAGGTGGATTTCCTTGTAATGGACATCAAACCCTCATATAATTGCTTATTGGGGAGGCCCTGGATACATTCAGCTGGGGCAGTGCCTTCCTCGTTGCATCAAAAATTGAAGCTAGTGTCGGAGGGAAGGTTGATAACGATTAAGTCTGAAGAAGATATTATTGCAACTGTGAGCAATAATGCACCCTATTTGGAGATAGATGACGAAGCAATCGAATGCTCATTTCGATCTTTGGAATTTGTTAAGGCGACATTCATCGCCGAGGGAAGCAAAATTCCGGTGCTGAAATTGTCCAAAGCCACGAGGATGAGCCTCCAGCTGACATTTGGAAAAGGGGCCCTACCCGGAAAAGGACTTGGGAGACATCTACAAGGAAGAACTGAAACGACAATGCTGAAAGAAAAGAGAGACCGCTTCGCTTAGGATTTAAGCCGGACGCGAAACAAAGGAGAAGGGAGCTGGAAAAAAAGTAGGAAAGAAGGAGAGCTAGATTAACGGGGAAGGAAATCAAGTGGGAACCAATGATATTCCCCCATATATCGAAAACATTTGTGTCCGGGGGAATCATCCATCCCGAAAGAGACACATCAATGATGGGAGCTATAGAAAAAAGCCTGGAAAGTTTAGACATCAACGTCATGTACGAAGAGGAGACCGGAAGAGAAAATTTATCGGACATTGGCCCTTACACACCTGGAAGTATTCTGGACAACTGGACTGCGGAAGAGATCCCTGTAGTTTTTAGAACGAATACAGAGTAATGTCCAAAACACACTTATTGCTCTAGGCCTAGGAGTGATAAGAATCTTTTGTGGAATAGGCTGATGTTTAAAAACGATATTTCAATAAAATGCACGGTTATTATCATTTTTGAGTAGATGTTATCTCATCCTTTCAATTTCATTTATAACCATACAAATGATTACTTTCAAATTCTTTTATTCTTGAAACATTCTTTTACATACTCTTTCATTTGTCATCCATAATCATATCACGCAAATAAACGTTTTGAATTCCTTTGATTCTTTGTATCTGCCTTCGTCCTCATAACAGGTCCCCAGATATTATAAGAGTGACACTGCTAGTGACTCAGAATTTCCTTTCGAGCAAGATGTGTGTATGGATGATTCTCAGGATTTTGAAGATGACCAAGACTGTAACCTATCTCCTGATTTGCTGAGGATGGTAGAATAAGACGAGAAACAAATCTTACCTTACAAAGAATTAGTTGAAATTGTGAGTTTAGGAGAAGGACAGGAGGTGAAGATCGGAACATGTATCACTACGGAGATGAAGCGAGACCTCATTAGATTACTTCAAGAATTCAAAGATGTCTTCGCCTGGTCATACCAAGATATGCCCGGGTTGGACACTGACATCGTGGTGCATCGACTCCCCATAAAAGAAGAGTGTAAGCCAGTTCAGCAAAAACTCCGAAGAATGAAGCCCGATGTCTTGCTAAAAATAAAGGAAGAGGTCCGAAAGCAGTTTGACGCTGGATTTCTGAAGGTGGTAAAATACTCAGATTGGGTAGCCAACATCGTCCCTGTCCCTAAGAAAGATGGAAAAGTGCGAATGTGTGTGGACTACAGAGATTTGAATAAAGCCAGCCCAAAAGACAATTTCTCACTACCTCATATCGACACCATAGTGGATAATACGGCGGGACATTCACTGTTTTTGTTCATGGATTGTTTCTCGGGATACAACCAGATCAAGATGCATTCTGAAGATATGGAGAAAACTACGTTTGTAACCATGTGGGTACGCTCATTACAAGGTGATGCCGTTTGAAATTTGAAGAATGCGGGGGCAACTTATCAAAGAGCCATGGTAACCCTTTTTCACGACATGATGCATAAAGAAATCGAGGTCTATGTTGATGACATGATAGCTAAGTCCCGAATAGAGAAGGAGCACATACAAGTCCTGAGAAAACTATTCTTGAGGTTGAGGAAGTTCCAGCTAAAACTCAACCCAGCCAAATGTACCTTCGGAGCTAAGTCTGGAAAGTTGCTCGGATTCGTGGTTAGTAAGAAAGGGATTGAGATCGATCCAGACAAAGTTAAAGCCATACAAGAGTTATCCCCGTCGCGCACTCAGAAAGAAGTTCGAGGCTTTCTAGGAAGATTAAATTACATTGCTCGGTTCATTTCACAACTGACCGAGAAATGTGACCCTATCTTTCGCCTCCTCAAGAAACGTAACCCAGGTGAATGGGATGAAGAATGCCAAAGAGCTTTCGACAAGGTCAAACAGTACTTATCCAATGCCTCGGTGCTGATACCACCTAATCCCGATAAGCCGTTGATACTGTACTTGGCAGTATTTGAGAATTTTATGGGGTGCGTATTGGGTCAGCATGACGAGTCGGGAAGGAAAGGAAAAGCCATTTATTATCTTAGTAAAAAGTTCACAGAATGTGAGACAAGGTACCCGCCGATAGAGAAGTTGTGTTGTGCCCTAATTTGGACAACCCGAAGGCTGAGGCAGTAAATGTTGTATCACACCACTTGGCTCATATTAAAATTGGACCCTTTAAAGTACATGATGGAGTCAATAGCTTTGAATGGAAGGATGGCCCGATGACAGATTCTGATTTCTGAATTCGACATAGTCTATGTGAACCAGAAAGCAGTAAAAGGAAGTGCAATAGCAGATTTTCTAGCCAGTAGAGCCTTGGAAGACTACGAGCCTCTGAACTTCGACTTTCCGAATGAAGACCTAATGTGTATTGCTACGGCTGAAGAAGGTGCTCCGGAAGAACTTCCTTGGAAATTGAACTTCGATGGGGCATCAAATGCTGTGGGCAATGGAATCGGGGCCGTCTTGGTATCCCTAAATGGAGATCATTATCCATTAACTAGTAAATTGGATTTTGATTATACAAACAATATGGCGGAATATGAAGCGTGCATCATGGGTATCCGCATAGCCATAGAACGCAATATTAGAGTGCTAGAGGTGATTGGGGATTCCGCGCTGGTGATTTATCAACTCAAGGGAGAATGGGAAACCAGAGACCCCAAGTTGATCGACTATCGAAAACTGGTCCTTGAATTGGTTAAAGAGTTTCATGACATCACCTTCCACTACCTTCCACGAGACGAAAATCAGATGGCTGATGCTTGGCTACTTTAGCCTCCATGATCAAGGTAAACAAACAAGAAGATGTCAAACCCATCCGGATAAGCATTTATGAAATTCTGGCCCACTGTTACAATATTGAAGAAGTTGAAGAAAGAGATGATAGCCCTTGGTATCACGATATATTGCAATACGTGAAGAATCGTGCATACCCAGACCAGGCGAGCGAGAATGACAAAAGAACGCTAAGAAGACTGGCCATCAACTATGTCTTAGATGGGGATATATTATACAAAAGAAGAAAGGATCAAGTGTTACTAAGATGTGTAGATGCTGTAGAGGCTAAGAAAATCTTGGAAGAAGTCCATGAAGGCGTCTGTGGGACACATGCTAACGGCTTTACAATGGCCAGGAAAATTATGAGATTCGGGTACTATTGGTCCACCATGGAAGGAGACTGCATCAATTACGCTAAGAAATGTCATAAATGTCAAATCTACGGAGACAAAATTCATGTGCCTCCTTCACCACTGCATGTCATGGTTTCTCCATGGCCATTCTCTATGTGGGGCATGGATGTGATTGGACCGATATCGCCGAAAGCTTCCAATGGGCATCGATTCATCTTCGTGGTTATCGACTACTTCACCAAGTAGGTAGAAGCCGCTTCGTATGCTAGTGTGACCAAGTCGGCAGTGAGCAAGTTTCTGAAAAAGGAGATTATATGTCGATATGGAATGCCGGAGAGGATTATATCTGACAATGCATTAAACTTAAACAATAGTACGATAGCAGAAGTCTACAGTCAATTCAAGATCAGACATCACAACTCGTCAGACGCTCAAGATGAATGGGGCAGTGGAAGCGGCCAATAACAACATTAAGAAGATTGTGGGGAAGATGACCGAAACCTACAGAGACTGGCATAAGAAGTTACCATTTGCCCTATTTGCTTATCGAACGTCAGTCAGAACTTTAATCGGGGCAACCCCTTTCTCCCTGGTCTACGGAATAGAAGCAGTATTGCCAATCGAAGTCGAGATCCCGTCTCTTCGAGTGTTGTCAGAGTTAAAGTTAGAAGAAGCCGAGTGGATCCAGTCTCGATATGATCAATTGAGCCTAATTGAGGAAAAGAGGTTAAGAGCTATCCGTCATGGTCAGATGTACCAAAAGCGAATGATGTGGGCTTATGACAAAAAGGTTCGCCCTAGAGAATTCCACGAAGGAGACTTGGTTTTGAAAAATATCCTTCCCATACAGAAGGACTTTCGAGGGAAATGGATGCCTAATTGGGAAGGGCCTTACGTGGTGAAGAAAGCTTTCTCTGGAGGAGCATTGATTCTAGCCGAGATGGACGGTAGAAACTTGCCCAATCTTGTAAACTCGGATTCGGTCAAGAAGTATTTTACCTATAGAAAGAGAGGCCAGAGTGAAAACCCGCAAAGGGCGCTCTGAAAAAAAAAGAAGAAGAAGGAGAGGCCAAGGTGAAAACCCACAAAGGGCACTTTGGAACCAAAGGGGTTTTTGAGTTGAAAACCCGAAAATGGGCAGCTCAAATTTTGAATATGGGGCATATGGTAGTCTTGTACTTCCAAAATCAACAAGACAGAAGAACATTACACCTTGGAGCATCAACAAAATGCGCAGGATCTCTTGAATACACATTTGGTTCGAAGGAACACCTAAGAAACTAGAATAGTGAAACTCGTGCTGCGATATCTAGGGCATCTTTTCCTCATTTTTCACACCTCACCAGATTCGTTATCCTATGTATTCACATCAAATTTTGCTTAATAAAATTTCATTGGTCCATTATGATAATCTCTTTCGAGCATTTTTATTGAAATCGAAATTTTTGAACATGTAATATTCACACAAAAGATGTTATGCATATTACTCTAGAAAAGTCTCTAAATAGTACAAGGACCTGAAACAGGGCCACTAGTCAGGACTAACCAGGCTCAAAGTTGGAAAATATTGGAAAAAGAGAAATCCAAATTAGGACTATTTCTTCAAATTTTCTGTCAGAGATAACGGCTAAGTAAGAAGACGCGATAGTACATCAATGATGGAACCTGGACGAGTTATGAGCAATGATGCCTTAAGCGTTTAAAAAGAAATCACTCTCACAATGTTTCTACATTCATAATTTTTCATTTAGTTAGGAACACTTGATTCATCTCGATCATAGCATCCTAGTTATTTGACATACACAGATACAGGAAACCCATATTACACGTCATGTCTTTAGAAGACAGTATGGCGACGTTGGTAAATCCTGCAAATTTGGCGTCTCTGTATTGGCAGAGAGCAGATCGAAGATAGCAGATTTGGCATCTTTGTATTGGCGGAGAGCAGATCGAAGATAGCAGATTTGACATCTCTGTATTAGCGGAGAACAGATCGAAGATAGCAGATTTGGCATCTCTGTATTGGCAGAGAGCAGATCGAAGGTCGCAGATTTGGCATTTCTGTATTGGCGGAGAGCAGATCAAAGATAGCAGATTTGGCATCTCTGTATTCGCGGAGAACAGGTCGAAAATAGTAGATTTGGCATCTCTGTATTGGCAGAGAGCAGATTGAAGATAGTAGATTTGGCATCTCTGTATTGGCGGAGAGCAGATCAAAGATAGCAGATTTGGCGTCTCTGTATTTACAAAGAGCAAATCGAAGACGACGAATCTTAACTTCCTAAAGTTGCGGTGAAGCAGATTTAAGCCATCACTCTAGCTCCCTAAAGTTGTAGTGGAGTAGGCTGACGATTGCAGATCTCGTCTCCAGTGGAGCAGATCAGAGAAAACGAGCCTTAACCCCTAAGTTGTAGGACAACAGGCCGAAGATTGCAAGATTTTGTCTCCTTGAAGTTGCAGTGGAGCAAAGTCAAAATCATAATCCTTATCTCTCTGAAGTTGCAGTAGAGCAGGATAAAAACACACGAACCATGTCTCCATAAAGTTGCAGTGGAGCATATTGAAGATACTTGAAGAAAAGAAGCACCAAGAAGTCGAAGCTCAGCAGGCCCTGGCAAAATTGGCCCATTTATAGTCTTTGCTCTATTCTCGTTACAAGACAATGAGCAAAGAGGGGCAGCTGTAGTGGGCCAAATATGCCCGGGCCCGTTACAAACAAACCAAGTAAATAAATTAATATAATTAAAAACCCAACAAATATTACATGGCCAATAATGTCTTATTACAAACCCAAATACCCAAAATAGTCCCTCTAGCCCAAATCTGATGGCCCAATACTGAAAATGAGCCCAAATGGCCCAAAAGGTTTCAGCAACCCTAGGTCATCCCTCCCTCGTTTGCACCGCAACCCTCTGCAGCCTCCAGACCCCGTACGGTGCAAGCGCCTCAGCAGCCACGTCGCCCGGGCCTCCAGTACCCTCCAGCCCAACAAGATACACCAACACCACAGTACTGCAAATACAAAAGAAAACGACAGCAGCAAATACATACAAAGAAAGATTGTACCCTTTTATTTATTTATTTTTTTTAATTTTTCTTCCATTGGTTCTCGGCTATAAAGCCTACCGATTCTGATTGTAAAGGGGTTCCCCTTTTTTACAAAGGCAATATAAATGAATACACACAATACATACGCAATACACATTGCTTGAAAATCAGAAAGCCACTTATTGAGAAGGTGATCTTTGTTCTTCGGTTCTATTTGCTATTTCTTCATTTTTTTTTTATTTTTGTCATTTTACATTCAAAAAAGAAAATAAAAAGGGGACTTACCTTGAGTTTGCACCACAGGATCCCTTCCTCTTCGTCGGAATCGAACTGTCGAGGGGGTCTTAAGGCTAAAAAAGGGGCTCCAAGGCTCGGATGGTTTAGTCCCCTGTCATGGTGATAGATCAGAGCCTAAAGGGACCCTTGGGATTCGACTGATAAACAAAGAAAAGAGGGGCTAGGGTTTGGGCAGTGGTTCGGCTGTTTGAAGGCTATACTTAGCCTTATAAGGAAAGCAGAAGACGACGCCGTTTAAGCAAAATACAATGGCTTGAAAAACGACGTCGTTTGAGGCAATAACCGACCCGCTTCGTTTTGCTGCCCCGATGACCCGCGTGTTTTTGCGATGAGGGTTTATTTTCAGTGTTAGTCCTCCACGTTTTGTCCCATTTTCAAAGTAGTGAACATTCGCATTTTCTTTTTCTTTTAAATTTTCCCGATAATTTGCATGCGGTTTGCACATTGGTCCGCACTTAAATACTGTGTTTTGGGGGACTGGAATATTTCCAGTTTAGGTCCTTCGACATTTACGTGCGTCGCATACTGCCCCTTTTGGTATCATTTTTGGTTTTTCAAATTATCCTTTTTGTTTCAGTTTAGTTCTAATTCAATCCTTTAAATTCATAGTTTCTTTTATTTACTCGTACATTTCTTCCTTGCCTCGACATTTACTTCTTTATTATTGTATTTATTATATATAACACTATTGTCATGTTTTATGTATTTTGTGCAAACGTTTTACACATTATCACATATACACGTACATGTATGTACATATTTTATAATAAACCAACTTTATTCCATGCACATACACCTACATATGTAAATATATATATATCCATTTATTTGTTTTCCTTTAAATTGGTTCGTTTTAAAACGTTTTTATACATATATATATATATATATTATGATAAAGTTAATGTATTTTCATGCATGTCATGGTTTTTGACTCTACCCATATATTTTAGCATATGTTTTCATCATCCTAGTATGTTTCAGTATTTATATGGTTTTGCATAAAATTTAAATTATTTTTACACTTATTTATATGAGTACACATTTTATTTTATATACATTTCTAAATCTATTCATTCTATATACATATATAGTTTTTTCACATATACTAGTATGTTCTTAAATTACTACGTAGTTTATAATAAAATAAGTTTAGTCCTATACATGTTATTATTTCTATGTTATTTTATATACGTTTTCTTTCAAGTTTATATGTATATGTATATCGTTTATTATTTTAATAGATTCTTTATCTAAAACACTTTTGCTTTACGATTTATCAAAATTCTCTTTATATATATGTAAAATTATTTTTAGAAGCCTCATTTTTGTAATTATTAAAATCATTATTTTTTATATTATGTTACTTATGTGTTTTATTATAGCCTATTATTTAAATGTTTTAATATAAGGGCATACGATATTTTAAGTCTAACTTAAAGTTTATATTATTAATCTCATGATTTCTTTCCGATAAACTTACATGTACATGTGACTTATAAGTCTATCTTGTGTATTGTGTCTTGTCATGCATCTTCATTATTATTCTTTTATATTATATATATATAGTTTTTAAATTATCATGTAGTCAGTCAACTTATATCTTACACGTCCATTTATTCATCATTATTGTGAAATAGTTTTATACCATGTTGCTTCTTTGATTTGTATTTTATTTTTGTGCCTCTAATAATTTTATTATGCCATGTATACTGCCGTTGTATTTTATTCATGGTTTCACATGGCCTTGTTAATTATTATTCATACATGATTGAAATTAGGTAATAATTTTAGATTAATTATATTTAGTTGCTTGTTCTGCTAGATGATTAATATTTTCATTCGTTAAGCATTGCATCTCGTATGTACATATTACCCCATTCATTGTTTTCCTTTTGATTTTTGAAATTTGGTCTTAAAACCCAATTTTTATGATTAACTCCGCCTTATTTCAAATCGAATTAATACGTCCTAAGCTAGCTTCATAATCATTCATTCAAAAATTCTTCAAAACGAAGACGAGATTCGATGTTTGGCAATTCGCGGAATCGTGCCCTAACGTGTTGGGTTGCAATTTCGCGTTTGCTCAAAATAATCGAGTATCCCTTCAAAATTTCCTTTCATATCTTCTAAAAATAATTTAAAACAAAAGCAATATTTGGCGTTTGACAATTCGAGAATCATGCCCTATCGTGCTGGGTTGTGATTTCTCGTTTGTTCAAAACGATCGAACATTCCTTTATATTCTCACTCATGTTTATAAAAAATACTTAAAAATGAAGACGATGTTCAATATTTGGCGATTTGAGAATCGTGCCCTATCGTGCTGGGTTGCGCTTTTTCATTGGTTCGAAACAATTGAACATCCCTTCGGAATTTCACACGTATTTTGTAAGGTAAGGCAATGGTCAATGTTTGGGAAATTCGAGGAATCGTGCCCTACTGTGCTGGGTTTCGGTTTTTCGTTGGACTAAACAGTTGAGCATCCTTTTGTGATTTTCGAATCATAAATTTTTGGACGTCGAAACAAGAAGATTTTTGGTAATCAGCTCGGGTCGCTCGAACGTTATTAGAAAAGAACCACATTTCCAAAACATTTTATCTTAGACCTAAGGATAGTATTTAATCGATTTGGTACCAATTTTGGGTGTAGTGAGGGTGCTAATCCTTCCTCATGCGTAACCGACTCCCAAGCCTATTTTTCTAAAATTTTCGTAGACCAGAGTCATTGTTTTAGTAAATCACAAATCTTTTATTAAAATAACCAAATTTTTAGGTGATCCGATCACACCCAAAACAAAAAGATCGGTGGCGACTCCATGTGTTTTGTTTTTCAAAAGTCGATTCCCCCATCTTTATTAAATTTAAAATTTCGAAACATTTGAAAGAGGGATGGTTTCCACAATTCATATATATTTATTGTACTCGAATAATGAAAATAGAAACCGAAATCACGATTACTCGTTTACTACTCTCACTTTTCCTTTCCCTCGTGACGACCCAGCGTCGTCTTTCGTTACGATTGATAATTCAATAAATAAAAATATGTAATATTTCATTCAATCCACATTCAAATATAAAGCCACAAATATTTTTCATTTTATTCAATTTAGTCCCTATACTCGGGATATATTTAGCGTTGGATCAAAATATGAATTTACATTGTCTCATTAAGGACCTTATACTTTTTATTCATAGCATAATTTCATGATAGATTTTCAATTTATTCAATTTGGTCCCTAATGTTACAAAGTTAACTAACAAGCTTATTTAGCTTTACAATTTAGTCCTTATTATGATCTAACTTTATATCTATCAAATTCAAGTCTAATTCATAATTGCTCAATAATGGAAACTTGATAAAAACTTAACAATTGAAAAAAATTTGATATATGGGCTATCTAAATCAAGTTCCCATGATCATAAATCTACAAAAATTACATCAAATTAGCTTTGTTACCTTAAATACTTGGATGGCTGGATGCAAGGTTTAACAATGGTTATTTTCTTTATTTTTCTCTAAGGATGATTGAAGATGATGAGACTAAGTTTTTCTTTCTTTCCATTTGATTTAGTTTATATATACCCCTTAATTAACTAAATTAACTTGGTTTAATTAGTTAACTTAAGTATTATTATAGTTTAATTAATTCTTAATTAAACTTATTGGAGTCTACCATCTTCATCCACTATTTACTATTAAAATTGGTTAATTAACCATTTTGATCATTTGAATAATTTATATCTAGGCCCCTAAGCATTTTTTAATTAAAACTCAATAGTAATTGGATTTTTACAATTTAGTCTCTAAGCTTTAATTAACTACTTTTTTGGTTAAGTTACTTAATCGATCTTTATTATGATTTCATACTAACTTCATAAATATTCCTATTTTTATATTTATGGACTCATTTTATGAAAATGAGGTTTCAAAACTGCGTTTTTCAACACCATTGAAATTCAAGTTGTTACACTAATATTAAAGAACAAAAAAGAATTAAAGCACAAATAATTCTCATGAATTTATTAAATCAAAAAGAGGGTTAGAAACCCATAAAAAACAAAATAAAACTAAAAATGACTATGCGTAAGTCTCCCCAAATATTAACCTAATAATATCTTTTATAGGGAAAAAATAACAAAATGGAGAAAATACAAAAGTGCCCTTAATTAAATAAAACAAAAATTTTCTAGGTTTCTTGACAATTTGTGCGTCAAACTTCCAGGCCATTTTCACACATCTTCCTACCGCTTTTTGGGATCAATTGTGTAATAATTTGGTTAAAAATTTCAATTCCCTTTGAATTTTTATATTACGGGCCCAAAACGGAGGTTTGTATCTCAAGTTATAGCCAAAATACTAAAGCTTCACTACGTTAAAAGTCCAAACCGCAAAAACTTGCTAAAAATAAGCTTTAAGGTCATTTTTCTCCAATTACATCCTAAATCAATAATAAATAAAATTACGCACTTTCACATTGTTTATGCAGTATTAGAGTTTTAATTTGTACACTACAAATCTGTCAATTAGTGATGAATAATTGAGAACATAAATATCATATCTCAAGAGGGAGAAATAATGTAACACCCCACACCCAAGCCTTACGCCGGAATAGGATACGCGGCGTCATATCACTTAACACATGCATTCTAACTTCTTCGAGTCATCAAGACTTGACCAAATTTAAAAATTTACTTTTTTAATCTACGAGCTCTTACTATGGGCCTATGAGACCCAAATCACGCTTTGGACATACCTCGGGATTAATCCCAACATATTTGAAAACTATAAAAAAAACCACTTGAAGCAGGGCACATGCCTGTGTGGAAGGACAACACGCCCGTGTGGCCACTATGACATGGCTGTGTTGGTGGCCCCGGTGGCACACAAAGCCTAAGTACCTAGGGACACACCTGTGTCCCATACCTGTATGAATTAAATTCCAAATTCGAACCTACAGAGGTTTTCACACGGCCTGACACATGCCCGTGTCCCTCACACGGCCATGACACGCTCGTGTCCCTCACACCATGACATGCCCGTGTCTAAAAATCTTGACATTCTATTTTTGACGTCAACATCCAAATTGAGGCACACGGCCAAGGCACACCCTCATGGCCAGAGGCAATGTCCTCCACACGGCTGAGACAGACAGTATTGTCTCTGCCCGTATGTTTACTACCATGCATTCTGACTTACAATTTTTTTAGGTACAAAGGGACACACTGCTGGACAACATGCCAATGGGGCTGGCCGTGTGTACATGCCCGTGTGGACAATATAAGGCTATTTACCAAGCCTTTTTGCCACCCTAAAACACAATTTAATGCCAACCAACTTATCAAGGTCTAACCAAATATGATTTCTCAGCCAAACAACCTTAGGTGAGGCCTACATACATTTCTTATATTCAACCATGCCAACAATTTCACATTCATGAAAGACTATCTTGCACTCATATATGAACTTTCAATATTAGCCATTTTCGATGGCCTTATACATAGTGAATCAAATGTTAAAGTAAGCCAACACATTTTGCCAAATACAATGACACAAAAGTCAAAAGTCAAGGTCCTATACATGTCATAATCAAAATAAAAGATCTAGCATACCAAGTACTTTGGATGATAGTGTGGCTGGCTTCTCCGACGTAGGCGATGATCCCCAAGCTACTTTGGCAACACTACAAGAAAATGGAAAGGAAATAGAGTAAGCACAAAGCTTAGTAAGTTGCATAAAAATAAACAACTACTTATCGTAAAGCAATATGCTCATAATCTTTCATAGTGGATTCATGAATACCATAAATAAACGTAAGCACAACTTACTCATTAGCATCCCATATAACTCATATAGCATACATTGAGCCCATATCTCATACATTTCAATTAGGTACCTGTACCACTCATCACATAATCATAATTTTTCTCATTTCGATATAAATCATAACTCTTTTGTTGAAACATTTGGAATAATACAGGACACTCGGTAACCCTATCATGGGTTAAGATGCCGACGCCATGTCCCAAACATGGTCATACACTGGCTTTCATTTTGCGAGGCTGATGCCATATCCTAGATAGGTCTTATACTGGCTCTCATCTATCATTGTCGATGCCATGTCCCAGACAGGTCTTACACTAACACACAAGAAGTTGACGCCAAGTCCCAGACAGGTCTTACACTAGCTTGTCTATCTCGAGGCCAATGCATGTCCTAGACATGTCTTACACTAGTTCTTGTCTCAACGCTGATGCATCTCCTAGGCATGTCTTACATTGGCTCTCATATGGTGGCCGATGCATGTCCCAGACATGTCTTACACTAGCACACATATCTCCAATATCAAGGTACCAATATCCAAGTTTATTCCAAATGTTCAACGAAAGTCCTTACTATGTTAATTTCTTAACGTGTATTCTCATACTCAAATCCAAGCAATTTATGTCATATCAGTACAATTGCACATCATAAAGATATAGTTGCATTATTAACATACAACTTACCTCGGTAATCAAAATGTAGGTGACTAGTCGGTTTTAGTTCGCTAGCTTTGCTTTTCCTCGGTCTAGTCCCAGTTTGTGTACTTCTTGATTTGCAAAGGCTTTAAGTTGCTGAAAATTTTTCCTTCCATGGCCATTTTCTTGGAGAAAAATTAGTGAAGAAGAAATAAAGGGATGAAAAAAAATGACAACTTTTACTATTTGTTTTATTTTATTCAATTTCAAAACCTAATTTCACCAAATTTTTGAATTTTGACCACCTTTGTCTCCTATGGCCGGCCATGCTATTCTAAGAGGTCTAATTTCCCTTTAAAACCTCCAATTTAGGTTCTCTAGCTATTTGACACCCTTAGATATCAAAATAAGACTTTTGCACTTTATGCGATTTAGTCCTGTTTCACAATTAAGCATGCAATCACTAAAATTACTTCACCAAATTTTCCATGCACTAATATAAACATGTTATAACTTAAAATTAATAATAAAATACTTTCTCTAACTTTGAATTAGTGGTCCGAAACCACTGTTCCGACTAGGCCTAAAATCGAGCTGTTACAAATACCATAAATAAATGAGAAATTACACACTTATCACATTGTTTATGTAATGTTAGTGTTTTGATTTGTACACTACAAATCTATCAATTAGTGACGAATTTTCTGTGTAACACTTAAAATAACGTCATAGAATATATTGTGAATGTGACGAAAATGGTTAATTGTCATGTTCATGGTTGATTGTATATCTTGTATGACAATTTCTAGAAACGTCATAGGTTTTTGTCACTTTTGGTGGGAAATGTTTTAATGGTAGTCTAAAAAAATTGTCACGATTTTTTATTATCACAAATATAAATTCCAATTAGTGACGAATTATAGTTATTTTTAGATACTTTTGATCTTTATGTCACTATTATTAATAAGTTTTATTCATGCAAAATTTGATTCGTCAGATTTATAATACATAAAAGGTGACATTATTTTTATCACAAAATAGATTTAAAATGACAAACATAATAATTTTTCTGTCTTTATTTTTATTATATTTTATAACGATTTTGAGAAACATCATGAGATTATGTCACTTAATGTTTGGTTCAAAATAGAAAAAAATATTTGAAAAATTTTAGTGCCATTTTGAATTTTTTATAGTTTTTCATTAATTTGAAAATTTATTAGTGATGAATTTTTAAATGTTTTGTTTTATGAATAATTTTGTTTTGGTAAAAAAAGAAAATTAATCCATTACATCAAAGCCATGTTGATCTGGCTATCTTCGGCCAAGTCATTGTAAACAAGAGACAAGGCATGATCAGATGGTTGCAGGAAACTATAGAAACCTTTCTCCCAACCAAGAAATTGCTTAGCCAATGCATCTGCAACTCCATTACCTTCCTTGTTAACGTGTTGAACTGTTAATTTTTAATTGTTTATGAGTCAACATTTTCACATTCCGAGCCACTGCAAACTCAGGGATATCAGACATAGATTTCTATATTTGTTGAATGACCTCCAAGCTATCCATTTCAAGAATCACCTTTCTTGCTTCCAGTCGCCAAGCTTGTTGTAGTCCATCATAACCTCCCACAATTCCTCTTCAATGACCGAACATACACCAATCTTGTATGCAAAACCTTATGAATAAATTTTTTAATCTCATGTGATTATCATACATATACTTTATAAGTGACACTTTTGGTTTTTCATTACTATGAAAAATTATAGTGACACACATTTATGTTACTAAAATTTTTTTGTTAATGACAATAAAATTATCGCCTAAATGCTTAACTTTATATGACATTATAAGTAGCATCATACTATTTTATATGAATATATAACTTTTTTTATTATCTATCATATATATTTATTAATTAGTGATAATAATTTTAGATCAAGATTGATAATCGAATTGATTAAACTACTAAACCCTTATTATTATCAAACAACCACTAAATTCTAAATAATTATTTGAGTAGTTATTATTATTTGGGACCGAAGCTGTTTCACCTTTTATCTATTACTATAATAACAAAAATGAAAAAGGACATCTAACATACCTACAGGCCACTCATGGCGAAATGTATAACCAGCATAATGGATAACAAATTATGGCTGGAAATTTAGGTTTAAATATATATTTTATATAAAATATTTATTTATAATTCTTATATATAGAATGTAACATTTGAGTTTAAAAGTTGATATTTAGATTTAAGGTTTAATCACCTGAATAAATGTTAAATATATAATATTATTTATAAATATTATATATAAAATAAAATATAAAATATTTATTTATATTCAAGTTGGGTTAAATTCAAATTTAAAATTTATATTCAATATTTATAGATTTAATGTTTTTACTCAAACCCATAATTCAAATTTCATTTTAGTTCAAATCTTCCTAAATCTTGAGCAAAAGCTATCAATCTAAATCTTGTGCGGATGGTAAGTTTGTGGTGCCGCTCAAAGTTGTATTAAACGATAAAATATAATTGTTGCAAAAATGATACGAGGGTGATTAAAAATAACATTCTACCTATCACAAATTCAATAGTATTGAGATCTTCTTTTTAAAATTTTCTTCCTTATTCTTTAATTGTCTAAGGTTTCAAAATTCGTACTAGTAGTCAAACTATTTAAGTTTAACTGGTTGGATTGGTTTGTTTAATTTAATTAAATAAATTTTTAAATTCATAAATTTTAAAAAAGTAAAAATTATTAAAATAGAGAAAAATTAATTCAATCAATTTTGGATGGTTCGCTGGCCAATTGATCTAATCCCTTTCTCTAGATCGATACTCGACTTGTTCCCTGTCCAATCAATTTGATTGACTTGTCCTATCTAATTTAAACAATATTAGCTATTATTATATGCAATGTTTTTAGAATTAGATTGGTGATCAAACTGGCCAGGCTATCGATTTGCTGGGCCAATTGATTTGGTCGCTTCGATTAAATAAATCATTACAAGTTTCATAAAAATAAAAATATTAAAAATTTGATTCAACTAATTTTTTCTCAATTCAACATGTTTGTACTAATTCCCGGATTAACTGATTCAAAAACCCTCCCCAAACAGATACCTCACCTAATTCTCAGCTCAATTGATTTAATTGGTTGATCTGATTTGATTCAAAAAGTCTTTATAATAAGCAAATTTTTAAAAAAAACTTTCTATCGTTACAGATGTTTTTATTATTCTCGTCTATATAAATATTATATTTTATATTTTATATTTTATAAAACGCCTTATATTTACGAACAATTTTATTTTTATGGTCGGTATAGGTTATTTAAATTTTAGTGATTCTTCACTTAAAAACCCCAACTCATTTTATCCCTCCCATTAGGTCCTCCAATGGTAGAAGACTCATGTTTGCTTTTGGTAGCTCATGGGTTTTGCTTAATTTGTTTTTAGTTTTCTCGATTTTCTCTATTCTTTTTACCGAGTTAAAATTGGATGGAGGCAAAAGACTTCGACAAGCCACGATGCCTTCATTCAATCCATCCGACTTACTCTTGTTTAATGGAATTGGAGTTTCACTTCTCTTAAGTCCAAAGGTATACAAAATTTATAAAATAAAATAGTTAAGTTTATTTTTTTTGGTAGTTTATAACTTATTTTTTGAAATTAATTTTTTTATTTGATGTTGAAATTTTGATTGAACCGATTTGATGCATTGGTAGATATCGACTTTATTTTTTTTTTACTTTTTTTCTTTATTTGCTTTACTGATTTTCATTTTCATTTTTGTGTAGAGGTTGAATCATTGATTTATTTGTTAGAAATTGTAGGTATCGGAAATTGCATTTGTTAGTTGCAGTGTTATAATAGAGCTCGAGTAAACCCATTAAAAAAGATTATTCCTCTTAAAAGTATTTGGTTTTATTGAGTGTTTCTATGTGTGATTTAGATGGGTGTAATTATGTATTTATATGATATGATTACTTTTTATAGATGTGATACCATAGGTAGGTTCCATGCATGTCAACACGTACTCTACTTTTGGTTTAACATGTGTTTATACGATGTCGGTTCGCCTATGTGATGGCGTGCGAACCTACATCATGTAGTCCCATAGAAGGTTGTGAGTGCCTTACCTGTGAACTCATAGTGTTATACGAACTTGAAGTGCAAACCGTGTAGAACTCGACCCGGATCCAATAGGGTTATGGGTCCGTAATAGTGAGTATATAACAATTTGTCCCCCACCTGGTTCGAAGAAGAGTTATAAAGCGACTCTTCTTGGAACTTGGTTCTATGAGACAAGAGGTAACAAGGAGAAGCTTATTGAATACGCTTTATACCTTAACTTGCAACATACACTTTGCCACGTGTCAAGAAAGGGTACAGCTATACGAGCTGATTGTGCCCTTACTCTTGAATATATGAATCACTAAAGTGCAAAAAAACCTTTTAAAATGAGGTTATTTGAACCCTAAAAATTACATTATTTAAATTTGACATTTTTGAGAAGCCACTGTTGAGAAGAACAATTTCAGAGGTAATCTCTTTAAAATTTCATCATTCTTTCGATTTTTTCTAGTTTTATTAGAACATCATGACTAGGACTAGAGGAAGTGGCCGTGTTATTCAGAACATCCCTTCGCGACATCGTGAAGTGAGTACTCCAGTGGAGGTTAAGGCCTACGTTGGCACACGAAGGTGGAAAAAATGAATCAAATTTTGGCTGCTCGGGGAATTCAAATACCTAACTTCACTTACGACTTCTCAATCCCCAAAGGATGAAATCGGTTGAGTGACAACAACAATGATAATTTTTTACTTCGACTCCACATGATAGAGGTAGGCTTCCATTTACCACTCCACCCCTTCTTTTGCCATCTTCTCGATGAATATAGGATAGCTCTGGGGCAATTATCTAGTTTTTTATGGTGGGATGCAATGGCATACTTCATCGAATGCAGTCAGCGCGAAGAAATACCATTGATCGCCATTTTTCAAAATTTGTATTAATTGAAGGCCTGCAATCGAGGGTGTTTGGTGAGTTTATTTTATTTCTCTCATCACGAAGATGTGGAATCCATTATTGAATTATTTTTTGAACCTTTATCTAAATCGTTGCAAGTACATACGGGTTAAGTACAAGCTTAACAGTGGCTTTGACTTTCCAACTGAGTGGTCGATACCTAGTAAGGGTATGTGTCTAAAAAAGTGAGAAATTATGACAGAAGTAGGTTGCAGACAATATTATAGACTTCGCAAAGGTCGCGTACTAGATTTGGAAGAAGCGCTAACTGTGAGGAATGTGTTTTAGCACTACCTTTTGAATCTAAACCCCAATTGATGGAGGCAAGTTGATGTTGATGATAGTACGGATACTATTGGATTATTAGTGGCACAGTTCATCTAGCCACATGGAGCCACTGATGAATTGGAGCTTATACTATTGAGGAGAAGAGAGGAACCTAAAAAAGATTTTTATAGCTTTTGTAAATTAAAGCGTAGTCCGTGGTCATCGAAATCTTTAGGGAATGTAGAAAGTGGTGTGAACCCCGTTATGCTAACTGCTGGTGCTGATATTACACTTATTGGTGATATAAACACAGTTTGTAGTGTTAAAGAAAGTTCAGAAGAATCCACCAGCTTATCCAGAGAGATCAACAAATACATGGATGTGTGATCTTTCATGCAGAATGTGCGAGGTGGTCCCTCTAGTACTACTATTGGGGAAGGGAGTGCGAGTAATCGAAAGAGACAAAAGACTACTATGGGAACGACCAACATCATACTAAGTAATAAAGATGAGGATAGTTTAATAGGGGAGCTTCGTCAAAAGAAAATGAAAGATCGTGCTAGAACATCTAAGAACGTAACCCCTATTACTACAGTTCCTACCATAGTTCCATCTCTTCCCAACTCTTCTGTTGATCCTCAACCACCACCAAGACTAGCAAATGATGATGCCTTTGAAATAATTGTTGACTATGGCCTTCCTAGTTATTCCATGAAATTCACTGCTTCTAGTGGTGAGACAAGAATATTATTTCCATGGTACAGGCCTCTCAACATGCAGAAGTTTCCTTACAGTTCTGGTGAGGTGAGTAAGATATGAAAAAAAAAATTCTATGTCTGAAGAGGCTAAGAAGCATATCTGTCCATCTGGATCGTCCAACAGAACAAGAAAACTTTCTTTGAAAGAGCTTATACTTTCGCTCCAAGTGGTCTTAGCTGAAGTTGACATGGTCAGTGTAGGGCTCGCTAAAGGTATTGGAGAAGTAAAAATGAAAAATTTCGAGATTGAAAATGTTTATCAGTCTACGATGGAGGCTCTAAAAAAGGCTCGTGAATTACATATAGTCTTCGATGAAGAGAACAAGAAATTGTTAGAGCAGAATAGGAAACTACAAGAGCATTTCACCTTTGCTGAAAAAGATGTTGAAAAGGCACATGGAGAAATCACAAGTGAGCGAGCCGATAAATGTGTTCTAGAAGTAACCATAAAAAGTATGGATGAACAACACAGAGTTGCTATGGCTGATTTGGTGACGAACCATGAAGAAGCTTTGGAGAAGTACAAGAGGGAAACTATGCAAAGCTTCTAAGACTACTTATTTGATTTAAAGTCTAACTTCGTATTGCACGCTCAAGTAGTTGTCGATCCCTTCGATGCTCGTAAAGTAAATTTTGACGCTCTTATTGATCTCACTGGTGCTCAATTGGATTTTGATGTTCACTTCCTTTCTGGAGCATCTTGGGAAGAATTTGAAGAAAAATGGAAGAATTCCAACAGACTTTACTTCGCTGAAGAAGAAGCTAAAATGCCCGTTGATCCCCAAGATACCAATGCTAATTCTTCATTTCCTTATTTTTATTGTACTTGTTTCTTTTGAAAATGAAATAAAATTTTTTTGTTTGTTTTGTATTGAAAAGATGTTGTTTTGACTACAAATTTATTTAAGTAAACTGCATAATCAAACTGTTAACATAAATGAGCTAAGAAATAAATATTGTAAATTCAACTAACTCAAGTGCGATTGTTCATGATCTTAAATCGAATGAACATAGTTGCAATCTTGAATCAATGAACCTTAATAATATCATTTGCAATCTTAAATCAACTAGCTCAAATAAAATTGTTCATGATGTTAAATTAAATAAACTTAGGTTGCAATCTTAAATTAGTTAGCCTTAATGATATCAGCTGTGATATTAAATCGCGAGCTTTGCGGAACTACGATCTTAAATTAGCTAATTCAAATAAAATTGTTCATGATCTTAAATCAAATGAACTTATGTTACGATATTAAATCAGTGATTTGTTCGGAGTTGCGATCTTAAATCAGCTAACTCAAATAAACTTGTTCATGATCTTAAATCAAATGAACTTAGGTTAAGATATTAAATTAACTAACCTTAATGATATCAGCTACGATATTAAATCAGTGAGTTGTTCGGAGTTACAATATTAAATCAGCCAACTCAAATAAAATTGTTCATTATCTTAAATCAAATGAACTTACTCAAATAAAATTGTTCATTATCTTAAATGAAATGAACTTAGGTTGTGATATTAAATCAGCCAACCTTAATGATATCAGTTGCGATATTAAATCATCTAACTCAAATAAATTTTTTTATTATCTTAAATAAAATGAACTTAGGTTGTGATATTAAATTAGCGAGCTATTCGGAGTTGCGATATTAAATTAGCTAAATCAAATAAAATTGTTCACAATATATAAAATAGACAACATTTGCAAATAATGTATCTTTACTAAAAAAAGATAGATCATTCATACATAATATTTCTTTAACTGGCGTGCATTCCATATACGTGATACCATAGGACCCTTTATCTTTGCTATTCTGTAAACTCCATAGCCTATCTTTTCTACCACTTTGTAGGGTCTTTCCCAATTTGGGGCCATTTTTCTCTGTTGCAATGCTAGAAAATTGGTCTCGGTATTTCTTAAAACAAGATCATCTATTTGAAACTGCTTATTCTTGACTTTGGAATTATAGTATCAAGAAACTTGTTGGGCCCGTGCAACATTTCTAATCTTTGTTGTCTCTTTAGCTTCATTGATGAGATCTAAGTTGAGTCGAATGGCCTCTTGATTAGTGCCCTTTGTTAAAATGAAATGTTTTATGAGATTGCGTACCTATCTCAGCAAGGATTACTACCTCTGCTCCATATACAAAGTGAGATATATTTGCTGAGAGTACTAGGTTAGCTGTTAGATACCGCCATTTTAAAACTATTAATTTGTACTTGGAACTTTATTTTGTTTTCAAATGTTGGTTAGTAGCCTTGTTGGCTTAACATTATTTGTGATTTATAAATGTTTTTTAAGAAGCCGCCAAGTAAATGTAGTATTAAATTAACAGGAATATCGTGTTGGGAAAAAGAAATAGGGGGTACCAACCAAAATGGATGATTGTTTTAAAAGGGGAGAGTTTTATGTCTCCAATAGGTCGGCCTGTAATGCTCCATACTCAGTTCGACAACCGGATCAGGCGTGGGGTTTTTGCAGTTGAAGTCGAAGTCGAAGTCTCCTAAATATTGGACCAAAACCCTTTTTGAATGTCACAGTAAGTTTGACATGGCCAATAATAATATTTGTGAAGCTTTCAACTCTATCATTGTGGAGAAAAGGAACAAGAGTATAATCACAATGTCAGAGGGCATTAGGGTTAAATTGATGACTCAGATTATCGAGAAGTGATAATTTTGTAGATCATGAAAGCATAATAATAGCCCTTTAGTGAAGACGAAATTTGATCAAAATAAGAAAGTCAATGTTGAATGAAAAATGGTGTAGAATGTTGATAATGGTTGTGTGGTTAAAAAGTGTAACATCCCGAAATAGGGCCTAAACAGAACAGTGGTTGCGAAACCACAAATCTGAGGTAGAAAAATTTATTTTATTATTATTTTGAGGTTCATGATATGATTTCATGATTGTGTGAAAATTTCGTGATGAAATTCTATGCATAAAGTGCTTAAGTTGAGATTAGGGACTAAATCGAATAATTTGCAAAACTTGCATTCTAGAAGTTTTTAGTATGAAATTGCTTTGGAATATTAATTAGGAGGGTTTAAATAACAATATGACCAATTTCTAAGTTCATGGACAAAATAGGACATGGATGGAATTTTTGAAAGTTTAATAAGGAAGGGCATTTTGGTCATTTGGATATTAAATGAAATAAAAAGGGAAAAATAACACAAAATTCATCATCTTCTTCATTAGCACGAAATTTCAAGGGTTCTTCATAGCTAGGGTTTGTTTCAAGCTTTCAAGCTCCATAGTAAGTGATTCCAAGCCCTGTTTTTAATGTTCTTTACGTTTTCGGAGTCCCGGTAGCTCGATAAAGCTTATGCTAGCAATAATTTAAGTTAGGGTTCATATTTGGAAAAATACCCATAGGTGAAAAGTGTTTATTTTGATGTTTTATGATAAAATATGAGGTTTTAAATTATGTTAGACAACTTGTGCTACTCTGGTTTAAGTGAAAACGAGCAAAAGGGCTTAATCGGTAAAAATACCTAATAGTCATAAGTACATGTTAGAGTGTGAATTTGATGTTGTCATAGAACGGAAAAATGATCAGCATGTCATAAAACATAAGAAAATAGGATGAAGTTTAAATTACGAGCCTTGGGGCAAAAGTGCAAATATGTGAAAGTTTAGGGGCAAAAATGTAATTTTTCCAAAGTTTGGGTCAAGGACTGTTTTGATAAATGTGAATATTAAATAAGTTAAATTTGCTATTATAGATCAAGAAGAGCGAAATTGGAGTAGATCGGGAAAAGAAAAGTAAAGGACTAAATTGTAAAGTTTAGTCACATTTTGTATCGAGGTAAGTTTACAGTAAATAAATGCAATATTCTTTTATTTTACATTATTATTGTCAATTTCCAGCATTTATATATTTATTTTCTTTGAATATTTAAAGTCGAATTAAAGACGAAGTGACAAAGAAAAAGCATTAGGAAGCCCCGTTTGAACCTTACGAATATTAGGATATTGGGGTTGACAGGACATGAGACAGAAATGAGTCATGTAAGTCCATATCGTTATATGGCTTTGGAGACAGGAATGAGCCATGTAAGCCCATATTATATATATATATATATATGGCATTGGAGACAGAATAATTCATGTAAGTCCATGTCGAAGACATGGCATTAGCGAGATATTGATAGACGAACGACCTAGTATCCTTAGTATTCCGAGTGGTTCAACGGGTCATTGTACACGTTAAATTACAGTGAATTATCAGCAAAAGAGAAGGTAGATTATATTTATGAATAGTGAAAGGTCAGGTAGGAAAGAAGGTAAGTGAGTAAAGAAGAAGGTAGAAAATGAGAAGTAAAGAAAGTTTATGAGGCTAGGTGACATTATGTATAATTATTCATTATGTTGAATGTTGTAATTTATTTGCTTGTAAGCTTACTAAGCCTAGTGCTTACTCTCTTTATTTTCTTTTTCTTATAGTTTTTATCAAGCCACTCGGGGATCGAAGGAAATGTCGGAGACCCGATCACACTATCGAAGAAATCACATTGGTATAGTTAGACGTTTCGTTTTGTGTATGGCATGTATAGGAACTTGGTTTCTTTTGATATGATATGATCAATGAATGATATGTAAATTCTTGCTAGTGATTAACTAATAGAATGGTTGATGATATAGATGTTTAATAGTATGTATGATTAAGTAGTAACTATCACATGAAAACTAAGAAAAATGTAAAAGTAACTTAAAAACAGATTCAAGTATCAGAAATAATGTGATTTTGAAAAATCACAAGAAATTGTAGAGACATGGGTTGTTGGTGAATAATATATGAAATTAAATCTCATTGTGTTTATTTTCATATGGAATAAGCAAAACAGGAAAAGGTTTTGTATTTTATAAGATATCTGAGTTTTGGTGCAATAGGGCCAGAGCTATTTCTGGATCCCCTGTTCCAACTTTAGAAATTCACCATAAATTTTAAAAAATAATTAGGTGGTGTACTTTATATGGTTAGAATCCTTATTGAATCTAGTTTTAATAGAAACAAAAAGTATAGTCATATGATTTTTGTATAGAGAGAAAAGTGGTTCGTAGTAAGTAGAGGCCAGTGCAGTCGAATTCTGAAACAGGGGTAACTTTAACTAATAAACTGTACTAATTGGCTAAGTAAAAAATTCTATAAAAAAATTAGTAGATAGATATATGAGTCTAGTTTCAGAAAAAATTTACGGATCTTAATTTCGAGTTTTGAAACTCGAGAAATGAATTTTTAAGCAACCATGACGCAGAACAACAGTTTATTCCGAAAATTAAAATAAGTGGTTTAGAGTTGTTTAAAAGGTAAGATAAGTTTAGTAACACCTCAAGCTTGACTCCGGTGACGGTTTCGGGCATGGGGGTGTTACAAAAAGGGAAGAAAATAATAGACAATGAACTAATAAAAGAGAATTTTTAGTTATTAGAGTTGGCAACTAACTAGCTCACCATGTCCATAAGCTTGTTCTACCATATAGCGTATGAGTGGTGAGCTAGATGATCATGTTGATCAATGCTACCATAAAGAAACATAATTGAAAGGATATGCTTATGTTTTGCAACCTATCAACGAAGCACATGAATGGGCCAAATATGGAATTGAGCTTGTTCTTCCACCATTAACAAAAAGATGATTAGAAGACCAAAAAAAGTCAAAAGATGAATGAAGATTCTTCCATCATAGACAAAAAGATGATTAAAAGATTAAAAAAAAAGAGTCAAAAGATGAATGAAGAAAAAATGGCATAGACAACTTTGTAGGGTTAGCTTGATAATGGCATATAGAGTTTGTGGGGTTGAGGGTCATAACAAACAAATGTGTGTGCAATATGTACCTGTCATTTAAAGCTAAAAATTTGATTTTTTGTTTTACTTGATATGATTGAACTTGATAACAATATTTATTAATTTTCTTTTGTTTGCAATAGAGAATTAATCAAATACAAAGTGTTATGGTTGAAATATCAAATACTTTTGTAATAATATGTCACACTAGGAAATATTAAAGGATAAGTACAACAATAATTTTGGGTATCTAATTAGAAAACTTTCAGTTTATGACGGTCTTGGTGTAATTACATGAATCTTGCTCACTGATTTGGAAATTGTTTAGATTTCAACTATTAGTTTTGTTACTTTAAAACTAAATGTTTCTTTTAGTGGGAAACATTGTGGTTAAGGGTATTAATAGTACTAACTGACTCGAGATTAGATGAATCAATAGTGAAAAGATTATATAATGGGGGAATTCTTTTATTTTGGATTCATTATTTTTCTTTTTTCTTCAGTCTTCTTCTCTGATTTATTCTCTAAGAAATGAAATTAAGGAGCGATTTTGCATGAAAGGAAAAATCTACGATGTTAGCTTAAATAATTGAGAATTTAGCAATCTAGTAATCTTTCTAACTCTTCCGTACCTTTCGATTAAAGAAAAAGGAAAGAAAATCTGAGGATTTTAGCATAATTTATTTGAATTATGATGATTTAAGTCATAGTTAGGATTTATAACTCCTCTGCATGCATTTGAATTAAGATTTTCTTACATATGTATATCTTCATTTCGATCTTTATATGGTTGTTATGCTTAGCTAACAAAGAAAGAAGAGGCCCAAGTGATAAATGGAAGGCTAAGCAGGTTTAAGTTGTGTCAACTCCAGGTATTTTATTGGTGAGTTTTTGAACTCAAATCCTTAGTTTTTGTTTTATGAATGTCAGTATTGTGTTGTCGTGGTATGTTTCATTTCATGTTCTGTTGATGATGAGGAGTTGAATTATTGTGGGATGTTTGTCGTACTGTCGAAGCATGTAAACTATTGATTTATAGATGTATGTCTAGTTGTAAGTATAAGTCTGTTGTTTTGGATGGATTGTTACTAATAAAGTAATTACTGAAGAGGTTAACATTGATATGGTCTGAAAGGTGATATGTTTGGTATGATCTATGTAGTGCTTTAAACTATATGTTTAGTTGAGTGTTTGTTATCTTGCCAGTCATGAAAATAAATAGTATACAGAGTATGGAGGGATGTAACGGCGGATGAAAGATGAAGAAATGTCTTTTTGTGCATCTTGTGCCACATGATATTTGGTTTTATGGAGGTTCGAGCAGGTTGTATGGAGAATGTATATGCATGATATTTGGTTTTGCAGAGGTTCGGTTGGATTGTATGTGATATATATGCACATGTATATGATAAACCTATGTGAGTTCTTTCAAGTATAAGAATTTGCGGAGTCTAAGGCTTAAAGCCTCATGTCTATAAACAAGTCCATGGCCATGGCATATGAAAATTTATGAAAGTCCGTAAGTTTTGTTCTCTAAGTTTTATGTTAATGTTATAGGTGGGACTTCACCATACGAAGTCCACGACACAGATCGCATGTATGAGTCCGTCATATCTATAAATATTCTTCTATGAATTCACATGTATAAGTTTGCCATATCTATGAATCTTCTTCAATGAATTTGCATGTACGAGTCCACCATATCTATGAATCCACATATGTGAGTCCGTCATATCTATGAATCTTCTTCTACGAGTTTAGAGTCCATATCTAGAAATCCTCACGAAAGTGTCCGCAGGATTGTTTTCCAAGTTAATCCAAATTTACTCTCTCTACTAGGTGGGTCTTCTTCTAAGATTAAATACAACAAGTTTGTACGAAAAGACTATATGATTTATGATTTTTCACAAAAGGAATTCTCATGCATTATATAATGCACCTCTGTGTTTTTCAATAAGTTGTGGAATATGAATTTAAAAGTTTTGTCTAAGCGAAATCTGAGGCAAATTCTTAATTTTGAAATAAAAAGGGAAGTTACTTTATTTTAGAACTCACTAAGTTCCTTATGAACTTACCATGTTTCTCTCCCTAGTTTTAGGTATTCTAAGTTGTTGTTTGTAGGAAAAAGGAAATTAAACCAGAATATTCAAAGTCGAGTGTGAGCATGTCACCCTATGTTTTGTAACATGTGTAGATATTGGGACATCTTGTAGCCTTAAACTTCTCTCTCTCTCGGTCTCTCTCTCTCTCTTTTTATGTGGATAACAACTCTTTAAGTTTAGTTCAAATTATAATTAGACATATGAAGCTAAATTGATAGATTTCTATAAAAGATTAATATTATCAGAATTTTTTTCTTGTATATACGTGGCACACTATGAAACTATTGTATGATTATTAAATTATTTTACATATGCTGATAGTTGAAATTTCGAAGAGTCAGTCGTTCGGCCCATCTGTGGGTGTTACTTAATAACTGTACTAATTTTTTTGTTATATTTGTTATATATATATATATATATATATATATATATATATATATATATATATATTTGTTTATGTTCTAATTATGTTTTTTTTTGGCAAAGGATCAATCAACCACCAAATGCCAAGGCTGAATCACCAAATATTTTAGTAATAATAACATTATAAATATGTTTTTTTATATTGATGTAACACCCCAAAATTTTGGTGTCATTAATAGTATTATTTTGGAAAATAAAGAATAAACTTTATGAGAAAGTAAGAGTTATTAATCAAATAATAATGTAATTAAAGAAGACACCGAGAAAATAAAGTATGAATAATGAATTTTAGTGAGGATTGAATCAAATTTTAGCAAAAGCATGAGGACTAAAATGTTAATAGACCATAAAAAGAAAATAGTAGAAAAAGTATTTAATTATTTTATTTGAAAATGAAATTGAAGATATAAAAAAATCAGAATATAGACTAAAGTGTAAATGGAAAGAAATTAGAGGAACTAAAAGTGAAATTATACCATAAAATAAAAAGGATAAAATTTTAATTATACCGTGAGTATATAATATCTAAATAAGTAACGATTAAATTTGACACACATCCAATCCATCTGTCAACAGGAAAATATGAAATGACCAAATTACTGTCTTGATTAAAATATAGATATTTTCAATCATATATTTGTCATTTCCTCATTAAAATTATATTTGAATTTTATATTTAAAAAAAAAGATTTTTATGGCATGAATATCAGTCATTGAATTAAAGTTTGAAGATTATATCCATTAATTTAATAATTAAATAATTAAAATTTAAAGAACAATCTAAAAATTGAAGAGAATTCATTCTGTTCTCTATATATTAGACGTGGGAGTAATGAAAAACAAAATTTAATAACATTTCTTAGCAAAAAATCTTTGAGATTTTCGCTTATTAGAGAGTGTTATATCATATAATTCAATCAAAAGAGCTTGGAAATGAAGATGGAAAGGCAGAGGAAGCATGGATAAGTGAAGGATTCAACAGAAAAATATGGGTAAAATGTTTAAATTAATATATTATATTTATTTGATTGTATAATTTGACGTGAAATTGTAAAATTTAATTTTTATATTTAAAGTAATGAAAGTATTATGTTCATGTATGAAGTGAATATCAAATGATTTTATGAATAATTTGGTGAATGATTTTAAGTGTGTGAAAAATAAAATAGAATAAAATAAATAAAAATAAAGAACACATAAATTTTACGTGAAACCCTTTCGGAAAAAACCACGGCGAGAGGAGAAGAAAATTCACTATGTCGAAAAATTTTTACTCAAATACAAGAGGAATAGACTATGTCTATTTATAGGCTTGCAAAGCCATATTCTAGTAGGATTGAAACACCTTATCCTAATCAATATAAAATAGATGGAGTTTAATAAGGTTTAAAACCTTATTCTAAAATAAAATAAAAGAAGTCTAGTTCTATATGGATTTTACTTTTATTTTATTTTCCATCGTATTTTATTTAAATAAGAATTTGGGTCACTTAATTCTACCAATCTCCACCTTGACACAAATTCTCAATGAACAAGTTCTTCACCTCTTCCAAAAAACCCCTTAAGGGTTTAACTTCAACAATGAACACCAACCAAGGCTAAGCAATGCTCAAACTTGGTTATAGGAAGTGACTTAGTCATCATATCTGCAGGATTTTCATGAGTGCTAATTTTGCTCACAACAATATCACCACGAGCAATAATATCACGAACAAAATGATACCGAATATCAATGTGTTTTGTTCTCTCATGAAACATTTGATCTTTTGTAAGAAAGATGGCACTGATCGTCACAAAATATCGTGCTGATTTGAAGGTCTTCATTGAGTTCACTAAATAGTCCTTCAACCAAATAGCTTCTTTACAAGCCTCAAGAATCGCCATGTACTCACCTTCAGTGGTAGACAAAGCGATCGTAGTTTGCAAAGTGGCTTTCCAACTAATTGCACAACCTCCGATTGTAAAGACGTAACTCGTGAGAGATCTTCTTCTATCAAGGTCTCCAAAGAAAATCAGCATCAACATACCCTATAACTCCATCTTTAGTTCTTCCAAACTGTAAGCAAACATTAGTAGTGCCTCGTAAGTATCTTAAAATCCACCGAATCGCTTTCCGGTGTTCTTTACCAGATTCGCCATGTATCTCGCTAACCACCGATCGCATATGATAAATCGGACGTGAACAAACCATAGCATACATGAGAGATCCTCATGCACTAGAGTATGGAACATGTGACATGTACTCAATCTCATTATCCGATTGAGGAGATAAGGCCGATGAAAGTCCGAAATGGGTCGCTAAAGGAGTACTAACAGGTTAGCACTCTGCATATTGAACCTGCAAAGAACTTTCTCAATGTACCCCTTCTGACTTAGGTACAATTTACTTGCTTTTCTATCTCTGAGAATCTCCATACCAAGTATCTTCTTTGCTGGTCCTAAATCTTTCATCTCAAATTCTTCACTTAGTTGGGCTTTAACCTTTCTTATCTCTCTTTATCTTTTGTCGCTATCAACATGTCATCAACATAAAGAAGTAGATACACAAAAGAACCATCACTGTTTTTCTTAAAGTAGACACAACTGTCAAAACTACTTCTTTTGAAATCATGAGAAGTCATAAAGGAATCAAACCTCTTGTACCACTGTCTTGGTGACTGTTTCAAACCGTAAAGGGACTTTTTCAACAAGCAAACATAGTCCTCTTTTTCTGAGACTATAAAACCCTCCGTTGTTGCATGTAAATATCTTCCTCAAGTTCTCCATGCAAAATGCGCTTTTACATCTAACCGCTCAAGCTCCAAATCATGCATGGCAACAATACCAAGCAAAGCTCGAATCGAACTATGCTTAACAACCGGAGAGAACACATCAGAAGTCCACTCGAATTTGATCAGTAACCCTTTGCAACAAGCCTTGCTTTATATCCGGTTCTTCAACTCCCGAGTCCTTCTTTCTTTTTAAACACCCATTTACAACGAACAACCTTTTTACCTTTAGGAAGTTTTACAAGATCCCATGTTCTTTTTTGTGGAGTGATTCCATCTCCTCTTGCATAGCAAACATCCACTTTTCGAGTCTTCACACTAATCGCCTCGTAATAATTAAATGGCTCTTGATTCGCATCTATATCTTCACCACATTTAAAGCATAAGCAACTAGATCAACCTCGGCATACTTCTTTGGAGGTTTAATTTCTCTTCTTGTCCTGTTTTTGGCGATAGAGTATTGCGGTGAAGAAGCAACTCTATTCTCAATTTTGTACGGCTTGAGGAGTTGATTCAGATTAATCGATGCTCCACCGCTTTTGGTTTTCTTTATTGGAAGAGTCTTTAAGAGATAAGTTAGGTAGCATAGCGCTTCATCAAAACAACATCTCTGCTAATCACAACTTTTCTATTTTCAGACACCATAACTTATAGCCTTTTACACCACTTTATAACCAAGAAAACGCATTTGATGGATCTCGGTTCCAATTTTCCATTATCAACATGAGCATACGCAGGACACCCAAAAATCTTTAAATCGAATAATTAGCGGGATTACCGCACCATACCTCTTGTGGAGTCTTTTTCTCAATGGCAACGGATGGAGATCGGTTGATCAAAAACATACAAGAGAGGTCTTCGCCAAAATGACTTGTAAGTTGGCATTTGACAACATACATCGAACCTTCTCCATGATCGCTCGTTCATTCGCTCGCAACGCCGCTTTTGTCAGGAGTATGACGAATCGTCAAGTGTCTCATGATCCTTCGACTTGCACAATCTATTAAACTCATCGTAATGTAACTCTAAGCCATTGTCATGCGGAGGTATTTTATCTATTTTCCGTCTGTTTTTCAATCATAATTTTCCAAGACTTAAATGTGGAAAACACATCGCTTTTCGCTTGTGAAGAACGCCCAAACTTTTCTCGGAAAAATCATCAATAAAGGTTAGCATATAATTAGCTCCACCTCTCAAGGCACTCGACGGCCCCCACAGATCGAATGGATATACTCCAACGCTTCCTTCGTGTTATGGATTCCTCTAGTGAATCGAACTCTCTTTGCTTCCCAAAACACAAGGTGCTCACAGAAATTCAGTTTGCAAATTCCTTGCCCATTAAGAAGTCCTCTTTGCTTAATTCGCCATGCCATTCTCACTCATATGCCCTAGGCGATATGCCAAAGTTTAGTAATATCATCATCCGACAAGGAAGAGGAAGCGACAATGATCACCAAGAATAAAGAGAACCTCAGAAACATATAACTTGGCAATCTTTCTTTGCCCTTTCATCACAACAAGGGACCCTTTGAAATCTTTAAAACCCCACTTTCACCGTGTATCTGCACTTTTTGAATCAAGAGTACTCAACGAAATTAAATTTCTTTTCAATTCGGAACATGCCGCACGTCACTAAGTGTTCGACAACTCCATCAAACATCTTAACTTTAATTGTTCCAACACCGCGATTTTACATGAAGCATTATTTCCCATCAAAACAACACCTTCAGATCATCGTTTCATAAGTTGTAAACCAATCCCGATTGGGACTCATGTGGAAGGTGCAACTGAATCAAGTATCCACTCTCGCTTACTTTAGAATCATTGATGAAGCAACTAGAAGTTCACCATCGTAGTCTTCTACAACATCGCCTTCACCGAATTTTCGGGTTGTTTTCCTTTTGATTCGCACCTCCCTTTTAATCTTATTTTGTAGCTTATAGCACTCAGATTTAATGTGCCCTTTCTTCTTGCGAAGTTGCAAGTTTTACCTCTGCTTGAAGATTTCGATCTACCCTTAGATTTACCACGAGGATTCTGCTTCTCGTGTTCTACCACGATCATCATCAACATTCCGGTCTTGTCTCCCACGAACAATGAGACCCTCTCCCTGAGAGTTGGGTTTAACCACAAGATGCTTCATCTTATCATACGAGGTTAAAGAATCATAAACCTCATCAACTGTGAGAGACTCGCGGCTATATAAAATCGTGTCTCTAAAGGTTGAATAAGACGGGGGCAACGAACAAAGTAGAATCAACCCTAGATCTTCCTTATCATATCGAACCTCCATGGCCTCCAAGTTTGAGAGAATTTCTTTAAACACCGTTAAGTGTTCGTGTACGACGCACATTCCTCCAAACGATGAGCATAAAGACGCCGCTTCATATGCAACTTGCTTGTTAGAGTTTTCGACATACATATGTGTTCTAGCCTCTTCCATAATGCAATGGCGCTTTCTCTTTCATCACATCCTCGCAAAATTTCGTTGGACAAATGCGATGTAATTGTGTTAATGCCTTTCGATCCTTACGCTTCTTCTCTTCATCTGTTAATGTCGAAGGCATCTTATCTATCCTAGCAGGCATCCTCTAGATCCATCTGCAAGAACTGCTTGCATCTTAATTTGCCACAACGCAAATCGGTGTTGCGATCCAACAATGAATTTCATAGTTCAAAGACGCCATTACCGTGATCGAGATGAATAACCCTAAGCTCGATACCAATTTGTGAAAAATAAAATAGAATAAAATAAATAAAATAAAGAACACATAAATTTTACGTGAAACCCTTTCGAAAAAAACCACGGCAAGAGGAGAAGAAAATTCACTATGTCGAAAATTTTTTACTCAAATACAAGAGGAATAGACTATGTCTATTTATAGGCTTGCAAAGCCATATTCTAGTAGGATTGAAACACCTTATCCTAATCAATATAAAATAGATGGAGTTTAATAAGGTTTAAAACCTTATTTTAAAATAAAATAAAAGAAGTCTAGTTCTATATGGATTTTACTTTTATTTTATTTTCCATCGTATTTTATTTAAATAAGAATTTGGGTCACTTAATTCTAACAAAGTGAATAATTGAAAGTAAGAAAGTGTGGATATTTTTACTATGAATATTTAAAATTGAAATTATTTTGAAAGACGGAGTTGTATATTTATTACATAGGAAGTGGTAAATATTTATTTTGAACTACCACAATGCATCAAAAGGCTTTTTAACTATTCACTTTAATGGTCTAACGGTTGATCGTTAACTTTAGCGATTTAATCTTTGACCGTTAAAGTTAACGCCCCTGCTTTTTTCCCCTGTTTTTCAATTAACTTTGTCGTGTGTCACACTGTGGTTGTAACATGTGGAAGAAAATGATAAAAAATAAAATATTTAAAATATTTAAAATATATAAAAAGTATAGAATATTATTAAAAATATAAAATATATAAAAATATAAAAGAATATAGAAAGTTTATAAAAGAATATAGAAAAAATTGTAAAAATGATATACATTTTTTCTTATAAATGTTTTGATGGTTTATGGTAATACTGGATTGGTATATAAATTATAAAGATATTAAAAATAAATAATATTTATAAAAAATCATAAAACAAACACTCTTACCCTTTCTAATAGGGGTCCGATTTGGTTGAAATTTTTAAATTTTTGAATTGTCCATCATAATTCGCTTTGGATTACGATTTTTCATATTAATTTTTTCTTTTGGATTTTTAGACCTATTTAAAAAAATGAACTTATTTTATAACTTTTGAATATTATTTGACAAATTTTAAAAATTTTCATAAATATTTCTAAAAACAATAACATTTTAAGAACTTTTAAATTATTTCACTATTTTAAATATAAAATTGTAACGCTCTCGATCTTTTTATATATGTTTTTGTAAATACTTTACACAAATATTTGTTTGCTTTAGTGGTTAAGTGTTGGGTGTATGTGTGAGGTCCCAAGTTTAAGTATTATCTTTAGCAAATTTTGTTATTTTTGAATCTAAGCTCTACCTTTGTTATATGGGCTTATATTTAATTGCCTGTAATTTTATATTAGAATGAACTTGCTGGTTCAAGTGGAAAATGAGTTAGTGTGCTGGAAGTTTAATGTTCAAATCCCTACGCGAGTGTGGGTACCTTTTTGCTCGATTTAGTGTCAGTATTTCGGTGGGGTTGGGATTCTGTGGGGATCGTAGGAGTAAATTAAGGGATTTGTAGAGATTTTTGGGAATTATTTTTTCCTCTACTCAAATTTTCTCTCACATCCAAAGAAGAATCTGACGTCAAACTCCATATGTTTTCCATTTTCTAACGTGAACTCCTTTCTTTGCTTTTTTTTTTTGGCAATCGATGGAAATTCCCTTTTGTTCTTCATATTATACTCGTTCTTTTTGGTGTTTACCTTGGGATTTAAGTAAGGGGTCATTTTCGATTCAATTTTTGATAATTATTGGCATACCTTCCCTTGTAATGTGATGTCGACTTGGTTAGGGGTTTGATTCTTGCAGTTTTCTGGTGTAGGTGGAGGTGGTGGAGAAGGAAATTTGATTTGGCAGTCTAACTGTGTTGCTATCAGTGCTAGTCGACAGTAAGTTACTTACGTTGTTTCTGGTTTTTGTAGTTACTTGTAAATTGGTTGTTTGGTGACCAATGGATTTCTATTTCTTAGGTTTCGGAGGGCTCGTGTTTGTTGTAGCATCTTAAATGTATACCCGAAACACAGAAAATCGAGTTTTGGCAAAAGTCAAAATTAGCCACTGTCAACGCCACATGGGCATGTGGTAGGCCGTGTGCCCGTGTGGTCAATGAAGGCATGTTCGTGCGTAGTATACGATCGTGTAGTGGCTCGAGCATGGCCGTGTAGGCCACACGGGCACGTCACACGAGCGTGTGGATTTTGGGCTAGGCCGTGTGGGCTACACGGGCAAAGGCCAATTTGGACGTGTGGGCCCAAACGAGAATGTGGGTCTATAATTCTGAAATATTCCCTAGGGTCACGCTGGTCATTCCGTTTGACTGTGGACTTATCGTAGGGTCGGTAAGGGCTAATTTAACCCCTATCTATATGCTATGAAATTCTGTTAGACTAATCTAATTGGGATACTAATGTATGCCTGATTATATTGGTTTATGTGTATCTATTATTTGTATAAAGCATGTTGAGCATGTTTAGTCTGATAAATTTGTATCTGATGTCTGCATCTATGTTGTGGTGGGTTATATATATATGTGTAGGAAGTGTTTTTTATAGCGATTATCGTTTATATTCTAGCAGCTTGGCTGCACTATATCTGATACGTGTCGTAACGACACAATATGCTGTGTAGGGATGGGTGGCTATTTTTAACCCCACATGGTGTGATGGGATGGTCGAAGTTGGTGTGTAGAAGATGGGGATAGGACTTTGCATATCTGAATTTGTTACTGATCTCTACATCTGTTACTGTAAATATATTTGGGATGGGCATGAGCCTGACTCTGTATCTGATTTTTGCTTGTCTAATTCTACTGGGTTACACACTGAGTTTACGTAAACTCATACATGTTTGTCTGTTCTATCAGGTAATCCACAGACCTAGGCGGATCGATGTGACAGAGACACAACAGTGACCAATATATCGTAAAACAATTAAGCTTAGTTCTTTTGGTTTATTTTAAATCTTGGACTTATTTGAGAGTTGTAATTTTTGGAGACTCTCTAGACTGTTTGTTTTTTAATTGTTTATTTTTTTAGATTGTTTGTCAATTTTATTGCTTTGGTAAAATTATTTTTATTAAAACGACGATTTTTATGCAAACAATGGTTTTCTTAGAAACACGACTGCGTTTTCAAACTATAACGATTAAGGCTTCCGCTGTAATATGTTTTGGTAAAAGAACTGACTAATTTGTGGTTTTAGTAAATTTCAAAGATTTATGTTTTACCAAGTCAACACGGTTTACAAAACCCATTTCTTGTGACATTACTAGATTCGGCTATAAAATCTAGGCCAGGTTTAGGGTGTTATATTTAGTGGTATCAGAGCTAGGCTTAAAACTCAACTATGAATTTTAGGTTCCAAAATTGTGTTTTATAGAAGAGTGGTTTACAAATATATTTAAAGATGTGGTACATCGAGTCTCCGGTGCTGATCCTGTAAGTATCTCTGAAATTTTAATAGAAAACTCTGAAAATACTGTAGTTAGTACTCTCTGAAACTGCGCTGAATAGTTAGAGACTGAAACTTTTGGAAATAAAACTGAACTTTTGATAAATTATTCATAAAACATCTGTTAATAAATAATTGGGCATAAAATTGTGTAGTGTAGATTAAAACTCAAATTTATGATGAGCACTCATGAAACTCACGGACGTGGTATGAGAAGCCGTGGTAGAGGCCGTAGGGGGGCTCGAGCTTAGTCTTCCTCTCTGGGTAGTATACCAAACTTGGGTACTAATGAGACACTAGTATCACCTGTTACTAAGACTAGGTCTTAGAGTCGCTCGGCTGGGGATGACGCACTGTCCCAAGTCATTTTGAAGATCTTAGAGAGGGTCCTTGGACCTCATTCTGGAGCTGGAGGCTGAAGGTCAGTTATTTAACGACTTTGGTCTAACGGTGCTGAGTTATTTAGAAGCGTCACTAGAGTCGCCTCTAATGTGGCCGAATATTGGTTGGAGGCCATCGAGAGGATCATGAATGATCTTGACTACACTTTTGAGCAAAAACTGAAAGGTACAGTCTCCTTGCTTCGCGATGAGGCTTATCAGTAGTGGTTGACAGTTGATAAGGGTACCAAGCCTAATCGTTTGAGTTGGGATTTTTTTAAGACTACCTTCTAGAGCAAGTATGTGGGAGCCAGTTATGTGGATGCTCGTAGGCATGAGTTCTTGAATCTCATGCAAAGTGATCGGTCTGTGGCCGAGTATGAGGCCCAGTTTCTAAGATTGAGTCGCTACGCTTAAGGCATGGTGGCATCTGAGTATAAGAGGTGTGTTCGGTTTGAGGATGGGTTAAGAGACAGTTTGAGGGTACCGATTGCTCCTTAAAGGAAGTGAGAGTTTGCTGTCCTGGTTGCGAAGGCGAAAATCGCCGAAGAAGTTAAGCGCGTGGAGCGCCAGAATAGAGATAAAGAGAGAGGCAAGAATAAGAGGGATTTGGAGCCCTCTAATTCTGTTCAAATGGCTTAAAAAAAGGTCAGATCTGATTGACCTATTAGAGTGGGGGCTCCTGCTACTTCTACTGGGGTTCAGCCATGTCGTGACTGTGGTAGGCGCCATCCAGGTGAGTGATAGAGGAGGATTAGGGCTTGCCTGAGGTGTAGGTCATTAATGCACCGTATTAGAGACTGTCCACAACGTACAGATTAGATGTAAGCTCCAGGTTCTGTGTAGCCTCAGATGGTAGTTTTGCAGCCACCTAGGGGCCGTGGAGTGGCTAGAGGAGGTAATGGTTTGGGCCATGGGCAAAGAACACTAGACAAAGGTGCTAGTTAGATAGAGGCGAGCAACTTGCACTTGTCTATGCTACTCGACTCCGAGAGGACAAAAATGCTCTAGACGTTATCACTGGTACGTTCTTAATTTTTGATGTACATTATACTGCTCTTATAAATATAGGTTCTACACACTTCTATGTAGCTAGCACTATATCTAAAAACTTGGGGGTTACCGTTGAGAGTACTTCTAGTGAGATCATATTGAGTTAGTTGGGCCAGTCTGTTTAGGTCAGTAAACTATATAGGGATGTTTCGTTAGAGGTGTAAGGGATTGTTTTTCTAGCAAATTTGATGGAGCTTCCGTTTGGGGAGTTCGGCTTAATTCTGAGCATGGATTGGTTGCTTAAGCACCGAGTTAGTTTAGATTGCGCGACTAAGAGGGACGTTCAGAGGACTGAGGATGATAAGGAAGTGGTCGTGATCGGTGAGTTTCGGATTATCTATCCAATGTGATCTCCTCTCTTGTAGCTGAGAAGCTGGTCCGAAAAGGGTGTGGAACGTACTTGGCTTACGTCAGTGTTTCTGATTCTGTGGGTTCTTCTGTTGGGGATATCAGAACTGTAAGGGATTTTTTGGATGTTTTTCTTGAGTAGTTATCAGTTTTACTTTCGAATCGAGAGGTTGAGTTTAGGATTAAGCTTCTTCTGAGTACAGCTTCGGTGTCTATCGCCCCATACCGTATAACACAAAAAGAGCTTACTAAGCTTAAGGCTCAACTGTAAAAGCTTTTGGACCGTGATTTCATTCGTCCTAGTGTGTCTCTGTGGGGAGCACTGGCTGTATTTGTTAAAAAGAAGGATGGGATTATGATGATATGTATTGATTATCGGTAATTGAATAAGTTGACTGTGAAGAATAAGTATTCATTTTGACCTGTTTGATCAGTTCCGAGGGGCTTCAGTATTTTCTAAGATTGATCTTCGATTAGGGTATCATCAGTTAAGAGTTAAGAAAGTTGATGTTTATAAGACTACATTTAGGACTTGTTATGGACATTATGAGTTCCTAGTTATGCCTTTTGGTTTGACGAATGCTTCAACTGCATTTATGGATCTGATGAATCGAGTCTTTTAGCCTTATTTAGATCAATTTGTCATGGTTTTCATTGACGATATTCTGGTTTACTCTAAGACTGAGGTTAAGCATGATGATCATCTTAGAGTAGTGCTTCAGATCCTTCAAGAGAAACAGCTCTACGCTAAGTTGAGCACGTGCGAATTCTGGTTGGGAGAGGTAACTTTTCTAGGGCACGTGGTTCCTGCTGAAGGGATTTGAGTTGATCCTCGAAAGATCGAGGCTGTACTTGGTTGGAAATAACCTAAGAACGTATTTGAGATCCGTAACTTTTTGGGTTTGGTGGGATATTATTGGTGGTTTGTGAAAGGGTTCTTTTTTATTGCAACTCCATTGACTAAGCTTCTACATAAGGGTGTTTTATTTGTTTGGACTAATGTACAACAATCGAGCTTCGAGAAGCTCAAGTTTTTTTTGACTCAGGCCCTTATGCTGATACAACCTAAATCTGGTAAGGAGTTTGTGGTATACAGTGATGCATCGTATGTCAGTTTGGGATGCGTTTTGATGCAGGATGGTAAGGTTGTGGCTTATGCATCCCGACAGCTTAAGACACATGAGGGAAACTATCCGACGCATGATCTCGAATTGGTTGCTATAGTCTTTGAGATAAAAATCTCGAGGCACTATTTGTATGGTGAGAGGCGTATCATCTACACTGATCACAAGATCCTTAAGTATCTCCTTACTTAGAATGAGTTGAATCTTAGATAGCGCCGTTGGATTGAGCTGCTCAAAGATTATGACTGCACTATAGAGTACCATTCTAGTAAGGCCAATGTGGCGGCCGATGCTCTCAGTTGAAGAGCTATGTCTGATTTGAGGGCGATGTTTGCTCGCCTTAGTTTGTTTGATGATGGGAGTCTGTTAGCTGAGTTGCAAGTTAAGCCGACTTAGATTGATCAAATTCGAGATAGGCAATTAAGGGATGAGTCTTTGGCTTCACGGTTTTGTCAGATTAAAAATGGCAGTACTTCAGATTTTCGGCTGAATAATGATGGTGTGTTAGGTTTTCAAGGTCAGATTTTTGTGCTAAATAATTTAGATTTGAGGTAGTCGATTCTGAAGGAGGCGCATAGTAGCCTTTATACTATGCATCTCAGTGGTAGTAAGATGTATCAAGATCTTCGTGAATTGTACTGGTGGTTAGGTTTGAAGCGTGAGATTACTGATTTCATTGCTCATTGTCTGACGTGCTAGCAAGTTAAGGCTAAGTATCAGCTACCCTCGGGTTTGCTCCAACCCGTTAAGATTCTTTTGTGGAAGTGAGAATGAGTAACGATGGACTTCATTAGTGGGTTGCCTTTAACATTCACTAAGAAGGATTCTGTTTGGGTCATCGTGGATTGTTTGACGAAGTCTGCTCACTTCATTCCAGTTTAGATAGACTACTCTCTGCAGAAGATAGCAAAGCTCTATATTTTCGAGATAGTTAGACTGCATGAGGTTTCTGTGTCGATTATTTTTTATGGGGATCCTCACTTCACTTCTCAGTTTTGAAAGAAATTACATGAGCCTTTGGGTTCGAGATTGGACTTTAGTACTGCGTTCCATCCTCAGACCGATGGTCAATCTGAGAGGGTGATTTAGATACTGTAGGATATGCTTCAGAGTTGTGTGATTGATTTCTGATGTAGTTGGGAGGATTATCTGTCGCTAGCGGAGTTTATCTACAACAATAGTTTCCAAGCTAGTATCTAGATAGCACCTTACGAGGTTCTGTATGGTCGTATGTGACGTACACCTCTATGTTGGACTGAGTTGGGTGTACGTTGGGTTTTGGGTCCTGAGTTGGTTTCTGAGACTGAGGATAAGGTTCGACTGATTCGAGGTCGTCTGAAAGTGGCTTCTGATAGATAGAAGCCTTATGCGAATTTAAAGAGGAGAGATATTGAGTATTCTATGGGGGACTTCATTTTTCTTAAGGTTTCTCTATGGAAGAAGGTTCTAAGATTCGATCATAAGGGCAAGTTGAGCCTAGGTTCATTGGGCCGTATTGGTTTCTGAAATGTGTGAGACTGGTTGCTTATCAGTTAGAGTTACCTCTAGAGTTAGACCGAATTCACTATGTGTTCCACGTCTCGATGTTGTGGCGGTATCGTTCTGACACATCTCATTTTGTTTATGTTGAGAAGATCGAGGTTAGACCAGATTTGACTTTTGAAGAGGAACCAGTTCAAACTTTGAAGAGGAAATATATTCCATTGGTAAAGGTTTTGTGGTGGAATCATGACACTGAGTAGGCCATGTGAGAACCTAAGGATTCGATACGTTAGCAGTATCCTCATCTATTCTGATCAGGTAATTTCAAGGTCAAAATTTCTTTTAAGGGGTAGATTTGTAATGCCCTGATCTTTTTATCTATGTTTTTGTAAGTACTTAATACAAATATTTGTCTGCTTCTGTGGTAAGTGTTCTGGGTGTATGTATGATGTGATATCTCGAATTATGGCCTAATCGAAATAGTGGTTCCGGGACCACAAATATGAGATAGAAATAATTATTTTATAATTATTTTGAGGTCTATGATATGATTGCATGATTGTATGAAAATTTCGTGAAGAAATTCTACGCATAAAGTGCTTAATTTGAAGTTAGGGACTAAATTGAATAAGTTACAAAACTTGCATTCTAGAAGTTTCTAGTGTGAAATTGCTTTGAAATATTAATTAGGAGGTCTTAAATAGCAATTTTACCAATTTCTAAGTTTATGGACAAAAATTGGACATGGATGAAATTTTTGAAAGTTTAGTAAGGAAGGGCATTTTGGTCATTTGAATATTAAATGAAATAAAATGGGAAAAATAACACAAAAATGATCATCTTCTCCATAAGTTGCTGCCAAATTTTTCTCTCCACAATAGCTAGGGTTTCAACACTTTTAAGCCTTGATTGTAAGTGATTTCTATGCCCATTTTTAATGTTCTTTACATTTTTGAAATCCCCGAAGCTCGGTTTAACTATTTCTGCCAATATTTTGAGCTAAGGTTTATATTTAAAATTTTACCCATGGATGATATGTATGAATTTTGATGTTTTATGGTAGAATATGAAGTTTGAGATTGTGTTAAACAACTTTTGCTAAGTGATTTTTCGTAAATATGAGTAAAATGACATAATCGGTAAAAATATCTAATGTTCATAAGTACATGTTAGAGTGTGAATTTGATGTTGCTATATAAGGGAAAAATGATCAGCATGTCATAAAACATAAGAAAATAGGATGAAATTTAATTTACGAGATTTAAGGCAAAAGTGTAAATATGTGAAAATTTAGGGGCAAATTTGTAATTTTCTCAAAATATGATTTTGGGTTGATTTGAATAATATGAGTCCTAATTAGGCTATAGTTGAAATGATAGAGCAAGGAAAATCGAAATTCGAGCTAAAATCGATAAAATACCAAATTGTGGACAAAATGGTAAAAATGACCGATTTCGCATACGAGGTAAGTTCATATGTAAATATTGTAATATAACCGTTATTTTAAATCATTTAATTCTATTTATACGATATTATGATTGTTATCATGCAATTCTATGATTTGTGGTCATTGTTGGACAACATGCAAAAATTTTATGAATTATGTGAAAAATATGAAAGACTACCGAAGTATCGTCATTAGTATTCCAAGGAGAATGGTAAAAGAGTATGAACAAGGAAAGTCTCGTTGAACCTTAGGAATAGATTCAGATATTTGGGTATCCGAACTTGTTGAGTTGAGTCCAAGTTCACTTATGGACGCGAACATCCGAACTCGTTGAGTTGAGTCCGAGTTCACTTATAGATGCGAACGTCCGAACTCGTTGAGTTGAGTCTGAGTTCGTGAGATGTAACTAGGCATCCGAGCTCGTTGAGTTAAATCCGAGTCACTTATGGATGCGAACGCCCGAGCTCGTTGAGTTGAGTCCGAGTTCGCTTATGGACAGGTTACATGGTAGCTTGGCTACATATGTGGCACTTATGTGCAAACTTTCTATGTATCCAAGTTATATTCCGATGTGTTTAACGGGTAAAATTCTAGTGAATGGAAGAATACTCAATATGCAAGTGACGTATTGGTAAGTGTTGTGGAATGGGCACTTTGGATAGGTATGTACTTAACCCTAGGGTTGAGACTTGATACGACAACAATAATGTAGTAAGACGATGAATGATGAATAGAAATGTGATATATGTTTTGGTGATATTATGCTAATGTTGGTTGGTATAATTGCTTTGTTAAGTTATTTGTTATTTGCATGTGAACTTACTAAGCATTTATGCTTACTCCCTCATTTCCATTCCTTGTAGTTTTGACAAGCCGGTTTGGAGATCAGGACGGTTGGAGGTACGCTCACACTATCAACGGACCATCTCGGTATGGTGGCTTGCATATTTTGGGAATATGGCATGTATAGTATTATAATCCTTTTGTGTATATAGTTTTATGATATAGCTCATGGATGGCATGGAAATGTTTGAGAATAATTAGCTAGGGGAGTGGTTAATCAAGATTATATTTGATAACACGTATGCTTTATGTGCTAACTAATCTATGGAAATCCATAAAATGGTGAAATTGGCTATAAAACAGAATCACATAGCAGCAGTGACGTGAGTTTGAAAAATCACTAAAAATAGTAGAGATAGAATTAGATGATGAATAAAATATGGAATTGAAGATTAATGAATTAAGTTCGTTAACACCTCGTGCTCGACTCCGGCGATGGTCTCGGGTACGGGGGCGTTACATGTGAGGTCTTAAGTTCAAGCCTTACCTTTAGCAAATTTTGTTATTTTTGGATCTAAGCTTTACCTTTGTTCTATGAGCTTATATTTAATTGCCTGTAATTTCATATTAGAATGAGCTTGCTGGTTCAAGTGGAAAAGGAGTCAGTGTGCTAGAAGTCCTGTGTTCGAATCCCTGTACGAGCGTGGGTACTTTTTTGCTCGATTTTGTGTCATTATTTTAGTGGGGTTGGGATTCTATGGGAGTTGTGAGTAGTTGGGATTGTGGGAGTAAATTAAGAGATTTGTAGAGATTTTTGGGGATTATTTTTTCCTCTACTCAAATTTTCTCTCACATCCAAAGAAGAATCTGACGTCAAACTCATTGTGTTTTCCATTTTCTGATGTGAACTCTTTTATTTGCTTTTCTTTTTGGCAATTGGTGGAAATTTCCTGTTGTTCTTCGTATTATACTCGTTCTTTTTGGTGCTTGTCGTGGGATTTAGGTAAAGGGTCATTTTCGATTCGATTTTCGATAATTATCGGTATACCTTCTCTTGTAATGTGATTTCGACTTGGTTAGGGGTTTGATTCTTACAGTTTTCTAGTGTAGGTGGAGGTGGTAGAGAAAGAAATTCGATTTGACAGTCAAACTGTGTTGTTACCTATGCTAGTCGACGGTAAGTTGCTTATGTTGTTTCGGGTTTTTGTAGTGACTCACAAATTGGTTGTTTGGCGACTAATGGATTTTTGTTTCTTAGGTTTCGAAGGGTTCGTAGTTGCTATAGTGTCTTAAACGAACTAGGTGTGTACTCGAAACACAGAAAAATGAGTTTCGGCAAAAGTTGAAATTAGCCACTGTTGACGCCACACGGACGTGTGGTTGGCTGTGTGGATGGCCGTGTGCATAACACAGTCATGTGGTCGATGAAGGCATGGTCATGTGCAGCACAAGGTCGTGTGGTGGCTCGAGTGTGGCCGTGTAGGCTACATGGGCATAGCCAAGTTAGGGGTGTGGGCCACATGGGCGTGTGGATTTTGGGCTAGGCCGTGTGGGCCACACGAGCAAAAGCCAATCTGAGAATATGGGCCATATGGGCTTGTGGCCTACACGGGCTAGCAACACGGGCATATGGGCCCATAATTATGAAATATTCCCTAGGGTCGCGCGGGTCGTTCCATTCGACTGTGGACCTACCGTAGGGTCGGTAAGGGCTAATTAAACCCCTATCTGTATGCTATGAAATTCTGTTAGACTGATCTGATTGGGATACTAATGTATGCTTGATTATACTGGTATATGTGTATCTGTTATTTGTATAAATCATATTGAGATGTTTAGTCTGATAAATCTGTATTTGATGTCTGCATCTGTGTTGGGGTGGATTTTATATATATATGTGGAGGAAGTGTTTTGTATGACGATCATCGCCTATATTTTGGCAGTTTGGCTGCATTATATCTGATACGTGTCGTAACGACACAATGTGGTGTGTAGGGATGGGTGGGTGTTTTTAATCCCACATGGTGTGATGGGATGGTTGGAGTTGGTGTGTAGAGGATGGGGGTAGAACTTTGCATATCTGAATCTGTTATCTGATTTGTACATCTGTTACTATAACTGTATCTAGGATGGGCATGAGCCCGATTCTGTATCTGATTGTCTGAAATGTTTCTATATGTTTGCTTGTCTAATTCTACTGGGTTACACACTGAGTTTACGTAAACTCGCATATGTTTGTCTATTCTGTTAGGTAACGCATAGACTTAGGCGGATCAGTGCGGCGGAGACACAGCGGTGACCACTATATCGTAAAATAGTTAAACTTAGTTCTTTTGGTTTATTTTAAATCTTGGACTTATTTGAGAGTTGTAATTTTTAGAGACTCTCTAGACTGTTTGGCTTTTTTTATCTGTTTATTTTTTTTTTTTGGATTGTTTGTCAATATTGCTTTGGTAAAATTATTTTATTAAAACGATGGTTTTTATGCAAACAATGGTTTTCCTAGAAAAACGACTGCATTTTCAAACTATAACGATTAAGGCTTCCGCTGTAATAAGTTTTGGTAAAGGAACTGACTAATTTGTGGTTTTAGTAAATTTCAAAGATTGATGTTTTACCAAGTCAACACGGTTTACAAAACCCATTCCTTGTGACATCACTCGATTCGGCCATTACGTCTATGGGGTGTTACAAAAATATTTATTTTTTATATAATAAAAATTGAAATTAATTATATATTAAATAAAAAATTAGAATTTGATTTGATTTCGAGTAACTAAAGTTTTCAAACTTGCATCCTATAACCATCTAAACACTTTGGTTTGGGTTGGTTTTTTGGTTTTTCAATTTTTCTTGCTTAACCTGCTTCCAAGCTTTTCCTATACAAATACTCTCTCCTCAATTGTGTGTTCTTTCTCAAATCAATTATGTACTTCAATTTAAGATATTAAAAACAACGAGTACTGACAAAGACTTCTGCAAGTTTAGGGTTTTTTAGAAGAGCTTTTAGTAGAAGACCACGATAAAGGATTGCGGATAAAAGCCCTATTCCACTTCGAGGTTAAAAGTGTGGTGAGAAAAAGTTATTTCAAATATAAAAGTTGAGGTTTAAATGTTTTAAGTATTATTGATTTTTATGTTTGAAGTTCAAATTATTAAAATATTTTTATTTATATTAATTATTTAAAATAAATGTATAAAAATCATAAAATTATTAAAATTTTATAGACCAATCCCAATATTAGCATAAACCATTAGTACATTTATAAGGAATTTTTTTGTTTTTTATAAGTTTTTTATATTTTATAATAAATTATATATATTTTAATAATTTTATAATTTTTATAAAGTTTAAATAATTTTCTATATATTCTTTTTTTATAATATTTATTGAATTTTATTTTTATCTTTTTTTCACCATGTGTCACAACTGCATTGTGATATGTGGCGACATTAATTGAAAAAAGCAAAGAAACAGAGGTCGTTAAATTTAACGATCAAAAGATATTTTGATGTATTTTGATAATTTAAATATCCAATTAATGTAAAAAAACTTAATTTTTTAAAAATCATTTGAGGGTGTTTTACACCTCTAAACTTTTAAATTTTTGTATGTATATTTTTACATATTTACTTCGTAAATGTGAGATGTGGAATTTTTATGATAAGCGTAAGATAGTCTAATATAATTAAAATCCTTCTATAAATTAATCCTATACATTAAGGTTTCATTTTAGGATTGTTGTGGACATTATCTAGATACACTTTCATCAAAATTGGGCTCTCAATATATTTATCTTACCTTTAGTAGAAGTATTATTTTTGATGTATGTTTTACTATATGAGTGAGCAATAAATTAATTCAATTGGTAAAATATAGTCATTCCACTAATTTATTTTTAGCAAATAGAAATAATTTTTTTTGCTTAATTATTTTGGAGGTGTCTTATTTTTGTCAATAGTTTTTATTGATATTTCTAGTTTCAAGTAGGAGTGAGTGTTCGATCAAATTGAGCAAAAAATTTCAAGTTAATCGAGTTGATGAATCTTATTTTATCATCTTAGCTCGATTTGAATTTTCTTCGAATTGAATCGAGTGAAATGAAATGTGTGTCGAATCGAGTAAAATTATTCAAATTAAATTAAAAATTAAACATGTCGAATTAAATCTTGTTACAATATAACTAATTCTATATTACAACACATAAACTTTTTAATTCTATATATATATTTGAAAATTTTTCAAAGCAAAATAAGAAAAAATACATTAGTAAGATAAACTTTAATATTTAATTAACTTATTTAGGTCCTAAAATTATTATTTTAGAAGATTTTTAAAATTTTGAATTTCTTTATATATTCTTTAGAATTTTTTAAATTTTCATAATTTTTTAAAAATATAAATTTTAAAATTTTTATAAATATTTTGAATTTAAAATTTATTTTGAATTTTTTGTAATTTTTATTGAAAGAGACCAATTTGCTTATTATCAAAACTGACAGGGACTAAAGGGGTATTTACACCAATCTGTCATTCGAATTATTCGAACTATTGGAGTTATTCGAATTATAAAATACAATTCGACTTGGACTCGAAACTTGAATTAGTTATTCAAGTTAACATGAAAAGATCAAATAACTTGATTCAATTAACTCAAAATTCATTTTTTTTTTATTTTTAATCAAATTTGCACTAACTATTCTTTAATCTTTGTATAATAATTATAATACATATGTAATAAGCATTTTCCTCACGTTATTACACAAATAACTAAACGAGGTATTAGTGTAATGGATTAAAAATTTTCTTGATTCGTCCTTCGACTTTTGTCCTTTTGCCTCATCTTCATGCATAGGAGAGGGTAAAATTCGATTAAAATCGCTTCAATCAATTAAACCGATCAATTTGATTAAAATATATTTTTTTAGTTAAGTCAAAAATTAGTTATTTTTTATTTGGAAGGTCAGTTATTGGTTATCAAAATTCATAATCTAATCAGCAGATTTAATATATAAAATTTTTATTTACTTTAAATATATTTATATAATAAATATATATAATTTACTCAGTCCATTAGGTTCTTTTTTTCATTTCGTACAAACTTTCACTAATTAATTGTCTCATCCTTATGCCTTCTTTAGTTCCTCTTTCACCGTCTGCCAATACTTCAACAGTTCATCGTCACCTTCACCTAAGGTGTGCAAAAGAATTTCTAAATAAAAAAACTATAGTGAATTCAATTGAATAAAACTATTGTTTTGATTTATTCCATTTTTCAGCTTAATCTAATTTCATTTTCAGTTTAATTAATTTATTCGATCGATTTTCGATTTTGATATTTTAAATCGAACAATTAATTAAGACCATAAGTCCATAACTCATTTACATACACAAACCTAAATTTAAACATTGAACTCAAATACTAATTAAAATTTAATACTGTTAATAGCTCAAACCCATTCAAATTTAAAACCCCATTAAAATTTAAAACCTCATCCACATTGATATTTAAAACACAAATTAATAATTTAATTTTTTATGATATTTATTTTATTTTTATAATTTAATATATAAAGAAATCCCAAATTGATATATACCCACTAAGAACAATAGAAGATATGGAAATTGTATTTTGGCCACAAAATGATATTTTTGAGTTTATTAAAAATTGTTTGATTTAATTTTAATATTTTATTATTAATTTGAAATAAATTCAAATTCAAATTAAAAGTAATATGTTATATGATATACTAAATTCAAGAAAGAAGAAAAGTGAAAAAATTAAAAGAAAAATTATAAGTAAGTTAATTAGAATCCTTTTTCCAATTCAAAAAATAATCTAAAACCGAAAACCGAATGGAACCGAAGTTTTTTGTTTGATTTATTTGGTTTTGCTCCCTAGGTCGATTACTTTTATTTGATTTTTGGTTTAAAAAATTGAACCAAACAAATGCACACCTCTAACTACAACGCCACTAATACCTCATAGGTATTGAAATGTATTCCATAGTAGACAACAAATTTGTATTTAGATTAAAAGTCAGTTAGGTCAGTTAACCGATTGAAGTTAAGTTGATTCGGTTAGGTTGGTTAAAATAATTTAAGTTAGTCAATTCAATTATTATAAATTATTGTTGGATAAATTAATTAAATACAAATACCAACCAAAATAATATCTTATACAATTGATTTATTTTTCTTTTAAAAGTTACAAGCATAGTACAATTAAAGTACAAATATAAAAGATGTTTGAATAACCACAAGTATCAAATTTTTACAATACAAACAAACTATTCGGTAATCATAAAGTAGAATCAAACTATTACAACACAAATGGATTAAGAATTGGTATAATACAGGTTAAAACCAATGAATTGAACTAAAACTTATACATAATAATCGCACAACGAAATTTGAAAACCTACACATATAATTACTTATGATGTCTCAAATTTTGGTACTCAAAACCCAAAACTTTTATTTTCATTGTAGCACCCCAAACCCGGCCCAGAAGTTATGGCCGGATCCGGCATGCCACATCAAAAACGTTAAAAAAAAATTTCCATTCTAAGTCTAGAAAATCGTACTTGATGTTCAAAAGATTAATTCATTAAGGGTTAAAGTGAATGGAAGCTGTGCACCAGGTAGGAAACCGGAAAAGAGGTGGTGAGTCCATCGGATCGCTAAGTACCAAGCTCCCTTCGGATCCAATCCTAGACATGCATACCGCCATTGCCACACCTTAACGTCATGGATATTTCTAGGAAACCGATTTGATTAAGTCATTTTTAGGAAAAGTGATTAATTTTGGAAAATACTTTCATTGCGGAAGCTTTGCTTATTGTCGTGTTATTTTGAAATCAACTGTTGTTTTTGAAAACGCGCCCTAAAGCTATCCAAATTCAACAGTTAAAATAAGTATTACCTACCTTAGTAATACATATTAAAAACCATCAAAAATAAATAAGCGGCCTTATTACATTTAAAAACCCAAAACCTCAAACGTAATTAAAAGGATGTCCAGTTCACCAGAAGAAAATCAAACTTTCAGAATGGGTGGCCACTCAATTCCCTCACGACTCCAAGCCCACTATGGTTGGGGATTTCCTGCATGGATGAAAATAAAAGGGTGAGTTTGGGGAAACTCAGTGTAAGGAAACCTCATTCAAAGTCCAAGTCAGCTCAAGCCCATTGGGCCTAAGCCCATTCAGTAATGAGTGGTCTGGGCGAGCCCTTTCAGATTATAATAAATGGGCCTTAGCCCCTTATTCAGATAACAAGATGGCCCATAGGCCCATTTCAAAATTACATGCAACATCAATAAACATATGCAAGCCCATTTGGGAGACTACTCAACCCACCAACCACTACACTCCACCGTACCAGCCATACACTCCATGTGGGAATAGCTCAACCCACCCAAATTTAACACTCCACAGATTGCTTGCCTTGCTGCTCGCTTAACGATAAATTGAAGCAAAGCCTCCAGTACGTGGACAAGCCACTTTCAGTACTTCCTCCGTCAATATCCCAGTCCCATGCATCAGATAATAACAACATGGCATGCAGTAAATAACAACAGTCAAACATGCATTTAGGTCAATTTAACCCTAGGGGTATTTCGATAATTTATCTACTAGGGGTAAAACTGTAAATTTTTCACTTTTAAAGGTATTTCAGTAATTTATCTATTTTAGGGTTTTTCATGCATATTCTTACTTTTCACGTACTAACAGAATCACGTACCGAGGGTTCTTACCGAATTGGGCCCGTTGGCCCATCATTCCAATTTTGGCCCATTAAGCCCAAAAATATTGAGGGCACAGAAATCATGCACTTTGCAGTCCAAACATTGTAACTTACCAAAAACATTAATCGATTTACCTCACGAGCATTCGCACACTCGCAAATCTACAAAATACAGGTTTTCAGCATTTCGGCTTTTCGACTTTTGCCGATCTAGACTAAGAAAGAGGGTGTTAGTTACACACTGTTTATGACGATATCTTGACGAGATCCACACACGAACCGCCTACAATTGGATTACTAACACGTTAATCTAACTATTCAAATCGAACTACGATTAATCCCTTACAATATTCGCCAACCACACCTACAGATCATAGTAAGCTTATAAGAAATCAATAAGCAACTCATTAACAAATTTTTGTCAATGTTTACCACATAATCATAATTTCACTGCAAGCTGTCTTCCTAAGCAACAGTCACTAAATCATTTATAACTGGAGCTACGAAACTCCAAATCAAGTGCCGTTAATTTTCCCTGAAAATAGACTCATATATCTTTTATCCATAAAATTTTCAGAATTTTGGTATGGCCAATCAATACCAGATTTTTCTTAAAGTTTCCCATGTTTCACTGTTTAACTAATCTGACCACTCTTCAATACGAATCAAATTTCTCATTGTACAGAATTCAAAATATGTTCTTGTTTATTTCATTAGAAACTAGACTCAATAAGCTTTAATTACATAATTTATTCAGCTTCTAATTCATCTCCCACAATTTATGGTGATTTTCCAAAGTCACGTTACTGCTGCTGTCCCAAGCAGATTTATTACCAAATCACTCTTTCACACATACCTTGCATGCATGTTATTTAAACATGTATATCACCAATCAATCATCACATATCTATGATTTTACTTAAGTATAATCTCCATTTCATCATTTTAAAGCACAACATGTTAGCTGATTTTTCCTTTAACATCTAAGGCACATGCATGCTCATTTGTTTGGCTCAACTTCACCTATCTTCCATTTTTCATCAAAAGAACATGAAACAACAACCATTTCCTTCATTTTAATTCATGACTAAATGCTCACAACACAACTAAAAATCAAAATATACTTCAAGAGTTAAGGTAGAATCAAGAAGAACTCATGAACCTCAAAATAGAAGCAAGGTACCAAGAACTTACCTTCAATTTTCCTCCTCCTAATGACCAAATACTCAAGAGCTTTCTCCTCTCCTTTCTCTTCTCTAACTTTCAGCTATGATGAACAAAGATGGACAAAACTTTGTTCTTTTCACCCCTTTTTCTTTTAATAAAACTTCATATTTCATCCATTTAATTCTTTAATACAAAAGACATGAATTTCTTATCATGAAACATTTACCTAAACCATTATCATGAAACATTTACCTAACCCATTATCATGAAACATTTACCTAACCCATTATCATGGAACATTTACCTAACCCATTATCAATTTGTATCAATTTGTACCATAAATTATGGATATCAAGTACTCATATTGTCTACAACAACATGATGGCTAGCCACTTCATGTAAAATGGGAGGTTTGTCATGCAAATCCTCCTATTTTGCACTCCTATTTATTTGGCCACCTCAATTTAGCCTATAGCATTTTCAAACATTTTCACATAAGTCCTATTTCATAATTTCACTCCCTTTTTCTTATGGAACAAAAATTACTAAAATTACCGGGTTCTATCTTAAGCTTGGGCCTTCTAGAGGCCCATAAACATAATTAAACCTATGCCAACATTCACAGAATTCCCAAAAATTGGGGCGTTACATTCATCAAATGTGTTAAGACCTCATTCACTACTTTTGTGAATGTGTGACCTTGAATTTGTGAATATGTGAGAGTGAAGAGCAATTTTATGTTTTTTGGGGACTAGATATGACTGATGTTTGGTGGTAAAAGTACTATAGAGGCTTGTATATTAAGAGTCAGATTGTATTTTGTCTCCTCTGCTCAAGAAAGAGCAAATTAGTCTTTATATGTTAAATTAAAAGAAAAACTAATCATTTTTGTTAAAAAAATATTTTTTTGTAGTGTTAAAAATTGGAATAGGTGGTAAAATAACAAGATAGTGATGCTTAATGTGACACGTATACTTTACGTTGAAATAATAATATCAATTTTTAACAATAAAAATAAATAAAAATTTTAATACACCATTTGATTGCTCAGACGGACACAACAATGTTAAAAGATTCTAGAAATGTTTATAATTGACACTTTGGTTGTTGCGATGCGTCAATTTGGTTCGAATAATAAATTCCACACGGCAGCCAACCCTTTTAAAATTCACGTTTTTGGGTTTTTTTTTTATTATAAATATTTATATTGTTCTTCAATGATTAAATCAATGAAAGCTTAACCAAGAATTGACTATCTTCAATGTTGTGCATATGATAATAAATGCGTATTTAATTGGTATATAAAAAGTTATTAGGAATATGATAATCATGAATATTATTTTATTTGAAACTATGAGTTGACTATTTTTCGTTTGTGGTTATTGCAATCAACTTATGACCAAGGGTTATTCTAGATAAATCTCTAATTCTTTATTATATCTTTTCTTCTAACTTCAAAAGGACTAATGGTGAAATCCATAAACAATGGAAAAAAAAGCACATTACGTACAAAATTAAAGTTGATGAATTTTTTATAAAAAAACCTCAAAAATTTAATTAGGTTTTTATATAAAATTTTCAAATATAAAAATACATCAATTAAATTCTTCAATCAACTTTAATGTTGACTGCAATTAATAATCAATCATTAAAGTTAATGATTTTATTTTTATGATAGTAAAATGTAATTTCTCTTTTTTAAATAGTCTATATATTTATAATTTTTAAAGGATTAAATAAAGTTTTTATCATTTTTTAGGGTCAAAGTATAATTTTACCATTAGTAATTTAAAATTTTATAAATTATAAAGGGCCTAAATGAAAAATTTTCCATTTTAAAGGAGGTCGGGACCTTGCCAGTTCTCTAGATCCATACCTGGTCTTTTTAATGTATTTTAATAGTTCAAGTATCCAATTAATAGAAAAAGAAATAAAAAAAAAAAGTAAAGCTTAATTGTTTTTTTTAAAAAAAAAAAAGAGTTTGTAACATCCCAAAACCCAACTCAAAAGTTTTGACTGGATTCCAGTGGTTCCATTAACCACCGAACAATTTAATGACTAAATTCCTAAATTCCTTCCGAAGATCATTTTCTTAAGCAATTTATTGAAAACAGAAGAAAGTTTTGGTTACATTTCACAAATGTTAAATCCCATTTATCACTTCAAAACAGATGGCAACCGAGTTGCTTTTTATGTATTAATTTCGTAATCAAAACAAAATAGTACTATGAGAAAAACTGAAACTTTAAACCGAAATTGCAACGGCAAATTTGATTGTTCACTTTTAGTAGGAAATCCCTTAAATTATTATCTTAAAAATTGCTTATAAAATGCAAAATAACATTTCGATGAAATAAAATCCCATACATGGCTTCAAAATTTAAATCCAAAGTCTCAAAAGTCATAACCCTTACCACAATTTATATAATCCCCTGAAAATACTTTATTAAACTTATGAAAAACTTATTAAAAACAAATTAAAACGAATCATTTCGAGACTACTAGTTTGCCAAGTACAGTTCCTAATCACGTGGCCTACTTGAAAACGAGAAATTAGAGAAGTGAGCTACGATAGCTCAGTGTGAGTCTAAAAGAATGTGAACGAACAATGTAGAAATAAACAGTCAAACATACATGCAACAGCTTAATCTAAATCATATTCAAGAATCACTTCAAAGTGAAGCATCACAAAACATAAGCATTTAACTCGTATTAACCAATAGAATTATATAATAGCAAGCAAACAATCATACAATCATTTTCAAATCATATCGAAACAGAACATCACATTGTTCTATCATAATCAAGTCAGAGTACAAAATGCAAATCATGCTCAATGTTAACCTATCCAACCTCTACACACTACCTCTGTAAATCCCCCACACACCAGTAAGGGTATACTAAGCCCTTTCCAACCTCTACACACCACTATCGGGTTATGGTGGACCCGTCCAACCAATTCACCCCACAAAGAGGTTATTTGCCTCGTTATTGTTATGCATTCATGCTCCTAAAGACTTTATAATGCAGTTAAACTACTAAATCAAACTTCCTTCTCTTCAGAACAAATTCTCACATACAAATGCAAATGCGCCAAACTCACAGAGCAGATACATATATCAAATAAAATATTCTCAGATTTGATTATGAAATAACAGAATCTATAGAATGCAAATTTTCTAATCAACATATCTAGGCATTTCCATATATCAGAATATTATACACAATGTCATATAACCAACTTAGGAACAAAACCAAACCAAATATGAGAATTACACATATATACAAAATTATTCTAACAAAAACATGCCTTATGAAGACTTACCACAACCAGTATTCGAGTCCTAAACAATCCTATAGAGACTCACTCCAAGCCGTGTGACTTGTAAGTTAACCAAGTTTCTAAAGCAGCACACGACTGTGTGGACCGCCCGTGTGGCTGCTCATGTGGTTCGTAAACCACCCCAAATTTTGCCAAAAATAGTAAAATTCACTTCAATTCGATCCTTAATTACATTAGTTTCAGAAGCACCCCTAAAAGACGATTCCCATGCACTAACGATCAATTGATTCGCCTAATTCTACTAACTTGAAACTCAAATTTTCACACACATTCTAAACCTATAAGAAATTTCAATCCAATCCAAACAAAAGATTCAAAGGAACGATTTAACAATCACAAACCTCACTTACCCGCTAAAGCTTGACAACAAAAGTGTAAAAGAATGAATGAACTCCAAAGAAGTGGCAATTAATGACAATAACGTGGGACGATTGAATTAACAAACAAATTTTTAAAATTTAATGATGAACAAAGAAAGAAAGAAATTAAGAAACATTGATGGGCTGAAAAAGAAAGCATTGCTCAAAGAATACAATCCCAACAGAAGGATCAAAATCTGAATTTTGAGAAGAGGAAAAACCCAAATCGTGAAGAAGGGAGATGCGAGGAAAAAGTGGGAAACTTGGAAAAAACTTTAAAATTTCTTTAGAAATTATGATTATTATTTTTATAACAAACAATAACCTCCTCTAAGGTCACAAGGGGACTTGAACTTGAGACCTAAGATATAAAAAAACATAACCACTGAACCACTAAACTCATTGTTAACTTTAAAATGCAAGAAAAAAAAAAGTCTAAATAAAACTACTGACTTACTTGCGAACCTTAATTCTTCTAACCTCAATTTCAGGACATTACAGAGTTTGAGTGCTTTTTCTATATATTTTGACAGTTCAAGTACCCGATTGAGTGAAAAAAAAAAGCTTAATTACTATTTTCTGGAAAAGTTTGAAGATTTTCTACACCCTTAAGCCTTAATTTTTCAACCTATCAAACAAATAGGTAATTTCCAATTTTATGAAATTGTCACTTGATTTTTAAATTATTTTTATTAGTAAAAGACAATTATTCAATCATTTATTTTTATACTCAAAGTATTTTACATAAATATAGATATATATCAAAATTTTAATAAAAACATTAAAATTAATCATTATTATTTGATATAAAAATATATTAAAATTGAAGCCTTCCGAATTTGTGGCGAAAACATATTAGTCTAAAATTAAAAATCAGTTGTTGACTTCTTAAATTCAAATATTAATTTCCTAATCTTTACTTTTTCCATAAAACAAACAATAATCCGATTAATTAATTTAAGTTATTAAGTTATAAAATTACGGTAATTTAAAAAATTAAAATATAGTTATAAATAATATATTATAATTATTAAAAATATTATATGATTGATAATCAAAATATATAAAAAAATACATAATGAAACTTTTTGAATTAAAATACGTATAGAACTCACATATAGCTTAATATGTTTGAAATTTATGACCGCAATTTCACTATTTTGGGGTTTAGGGTAAATGATGACATAAAAATTCTAATATTAGATGAAAATTATTAAATTTAGTTATTATTTACAGAAATTCTATGTAGGATTTATGTTAACCCATTTTAATAGAGGGTGATTAAAATCATAAAATTAACGATAGTGTTATATTTGAAAACTTCATTTTTGTGATTACAATGAAAATTTATTAAAGTGGAAGGATGGATTGTGTAATTTATTGTTTTAATGATTAAATTATTTAAAATTGTTAGAACTTAATTAAAGTAGTGGTTAAAACTCTTTTCAAATATTTAAATGATATGGGATTAAATATCGTATCAAGACTCTTCCGTTTCTCTTTTTTTTTTTAGTATAATTAATATATCATTCAAATCTATTTTATAGTCCATAAAATTAATTTTTCATAAACTTATAATTACTCCTCTTAATAATATTATCTTTAAAATTAAAATCCATAATTTTATTTTATTAATATAATACAACTTATCACGGAATATTTTGTATGGTAAAAAAAACCATTGAAAGTTTAAGGTGTGCGGGAGGGATAGAAGTGCATGTAATTGGTATACAAAGAATATTAGCAAATATAAAAGTGGGACAAACAACACCAAAAGGGTAGAAAATGATATGCGAAGAAATAAATTTATTATAAATAAGGTACACAAAATCTCTAACACATACATTATAGAGTTTTGAGTTTGAACAAAATCGTAGAGGTGAATTTCATTTATCATCTATTATTACACATCGGTAACTTTGAAAAAATTTAGAAGAGAAAAAGAAAACTAATATTACACGACAACTATTGCCTTGAGAATAGTGTCAGTGAAATCCTTTCCGGAGGAATAATAAAAGAAAACGAAGAATATTTCATCCTGAAAATGAACGTTAACTACTGCGATAATGAATAAACAAATAATGTCTAGCATTGTGGAAGATCCACTGGCGGCGGAGGCAAGGTTGTTTCCGGAGTTGGTCCGTTCTCAACCACGAAGGCAGTGGCCAGGCCTATTGGCAAGTGCGCGTCGAAGTGGCAATGCATAAACCAAACACCTGTTCATTTCAGATGAATTGAAACAACAATATGTTAAGCTTTCATGGGTTTACAGAAGAAGATAAACCAAATCCGTTGGATCTTAGTTAAACTGTCATTTTTACTTCCATCCTTGACCTTAACATAAGCCAGCAATTAAAGATAATCCAGATTTTCCAGAACCGAATTAAGTCAAAGATTGATTTCGAGCTGGACTTTTTATTTCAAATCCGAATCTTTGACAATTTCGGGGAATTTCTTTCCTTTTAAAGAAAGTAAATGATCGATGTTAGAAAACTAACCTGGATTATTAGCTACGAATCTGATGACAGCCCATCCTCCAACAGGTACGCCAATAGTGTGGCGGATTTGGGGGTTGAATAGATTGTACTTCAGTGTATCAGTGGCAGGGTTAAAGTTTCCAAACCCTTGCGCCAATACATGGAAATCAAAGCCGTGGAGGTGCATGGGATGGTTCTCCGCTCCAATAATAGCTGTGTTCTGCATCACCATCTCCACAGTGGAGTTGAACTTAAGCTTGGTGATCCTGGTTCCTTTTGGAGCAAATAACAGAGGTAGGTCGCCGTTAATGCTAGGGTTGGTGTAGTCAAATTGAACTGGAGGCTTGACAGGGAAATCAGTGGTGTACACTCCTCCGACATTGAAGAAAAAGGCTTGCAACAAAGACAAGCTACTAGGTGGCACGAAGGATACATTGTTCATGCTGGCCGAGAGCTTTGCCCCAACAGGTGGACCCTGGCAAGTTGTGTTTGATGGGCAGACATCGAGCGCCATCCCAACGGTGACGAACATTTTATGATCCACTTTAAGTGGGACAGGCTCCCAGTGAGGCCCACCGACCAAAGCAGTAAGGCTGGTAGAAAACTTATGAGCCGTGGGGGTGTCATTGAACGCCGGTAATACTGGCATTAGCGGCGTTCTCGAAGTCCAAGACGGTGCACCCTCATAAACGATGACACCCCTCGTTGTAGTACTATCAAATTCTAAACCAGCCGCACTTGCATAAGCTCTAGCGGCCATGTAATACGACCCAATCGGCTGATCCGCGGTTAGCAAAATGTCAATCGTCTGGCCAGAGGCGACAACCAAGACATCAGTGACATATGGGTTGGTGTAACGAGCGTCAACGGCCACAACGATCATCTTATGATTGGCTATCTTGTAAAAGAGATTGTTATCGACTGCAGCGTTGGTAATACGTAGGAGATAGGTCTTCCCTTGCTTCACCTTAAGCTTGTACATTTCTGAACCATATAATTAAATTAAGTTAAATGGAATATTAATTGCTACAGTACAACATATCAAACACGCGTATAAGCAAGGAGATCATGAATCTGTAATTACTTACGGTTTTGAGAGCATGGATAGAGATCACCGGGCCATCCATTTATTGTATAAGCATCAGAAATGTTAGGACCAGTGCCATGGGCTAGAGCCTGGTTTGCCATATCAACGACATTACCATTCCACCACTCACCTGCAAAGGCATTCCTATTTGTTAGCTAAAACCTAGGCTTAGAACCATGGAACATTTATATATCTTTTCTCATGATAATTAATGAATTCAATGTAAGATCTCGGGTTCCCGGTGGCTATATATACCTAATAGGATGGGAACTTCCCTATAGGGCCTGGGGAATGGGTAAGAGTTGCCAGCTCTGGGGCGGATGATGATTGCACCATAGAGGGTGGCACGGAGCGTGGAGGTATGAGAGTGCCACCAAAAGGTTCCTTCTTGTCTAATGATTTTGAATTTGTAGGTGTATTTATTTCCGGGGCGAATTGGACACTGAGTGATCATGTCAGGTCCATCTGCCCAGGCACTCAGCATCTGATGAATTCCATGCCTGATCAAGCAGCATAACCGTTAGAAAATAATTAAATCATATAAATGCATATCAAAAGAAAATCATGTAATAAATTTATTTGGAGTTTAGTTAATTAGTATTAAATCAGTAGTAGTTGAAAAAATGGTTCACATGAATTTTTTCTTTTTTGTTTTTTAAATGGACCACATGGGTATAAGATACACGATTGCATAATTGCATCCCATATGGTATTTTAATAAGGAGAATAATTTTTTCTAATTAATAAAACCAGAACGGAAGCCGACCTGATGAAGTATGACAATCGACGTTTTCGTCACAAAAAGACCACATTTTGAGGAATAAGTTAATAATAATTTCACAAATACTAACGGTGAAAATTGAGTAAATTCAATTGTATTCCACGAAGGTTTTTACCAGTGAATAGTCAAGTTGTAAGGTGATTTATTAAAGACATGAATAATCAGTGTGTCACCCTCTCGGGCACGGATACTTGGGCCAGGGAGTCTGCCATTTGCTGCCGTAATCACATGACGGTTGCATAGCCTATTAACAGTCAAATTTTGCACCTGCCAGCAAATTCAAATTATAAGCTTAGGGACATGGTAAACATATATGATATTATGATATTAACCTTCAAAAATGGGAAAAGAAGGGTTAAAATAGAGTCTGCCTATAAGCTCAAACTGTAATGGTTAAAAGAAAATATCAGTAAAGGAATGTGAAGGGTGTGTTTAAAAAGCCACGGCCTTTGTGATGGTATAAAGTCAACGAGCATAGAACACAGGTAAGATATAAAATGATGGCAACTGGGAGAAGTGTGAAAATAAAACCACCCCTTCTGGTTTCATGGATTTGTTTGAGTTGAAACTCTAAACCTTGTACCAGCATGGGATTCTAAAGGAAAATGATTAAAAGTAGAATCCATTACATTGAATGAGTGCTCCACTATTGCAGCTGAAACTGTTGTAGCAGCCACCATAAGAAGCAAAGAGGAAGCAAACAAGAACACAAGGCGCCCCATTTCGATTGAAAAAATAACAGAGGGAGAGGTCATGGAAATGCTTTGCTAGGAGTGAGATGCAAAGGTTGAAGAAAGGGCTTCAATTTATATTACAAGTGCACGAGGTTTCCTCTTGGAACTTTCTTCATATTTCGGGGATAGTTTATTAACTTGCGGAAATCGTTTTTTATTTGAAATAAAGATGTGAACTCAACCCTACGATATCGAGAATTAAATATTAAGGGGGAGGTCTTAGCTTGGGTATACCAATTGCTTAACAACCTAGCCAAAACGAGTGGGAAAATATTTTCTTTATGAACTGGGAAGCCAATGTGTCAGTCCAACCTTCGTTATCAAGGTGGTCAAGTTTGGCCATCAAAAGAAGTTTTTTACTTCAAACATATTAATAATATATATATTAAACAATGAAAGATTCATGGTTGTTGAAGCCCATCCTTTTGAAATTAATTATCAGAATAGTGTTTCATACTAGGATCAGAATTGACCCTAGCTTCCTTTCATAACCATGGGGTAATCTGAATTTAGTTGCAGTGCAATACTGAGGTAATTAAAGGGAAATCAAATCGAAGAGCTGCTGGCACATGCAATGCGTCAACACCTAACCTCCGGGTTTATTACTCATTCTCAGCCTTTGGCTAGTGTCTCGCTATTGCTATCGTGCAGGCTCTAAATACCCTGAAACTAAAATTAGTTTAAATATTTTTTTATATATTTTCATGTGTTACAAATATTAAAAATGAGTTTCCAAATTTTTTAGATTTATTTTGAGTTAATTTTACAACTTTTTAAAAGTGTTTCAAAATTATTTTCAAGCGCTTTTAAAGTTAAGTATGTATGTTATTGCCTTAAGTATATATTGATACTCCCTTCAAACAATCTCCACAATACTTTCCAGAGGGATAACATATTGAAACTTGATCTAAGATATCGATATCATAGGTAAGGTATTATACATTGGTAAGTCATTAGACATAACACATTTTAAAAGCGCAAATATCAATACCTAATCTTGAGGTATCGATATCAAAGTGTTTCTAGCGGTTATTTTTCTTTAATAGTATCAATATCAATTTTAGTATTATCGTAGGTTGCAGAGAGACTTTAATGCATGCAATTAATGCTTCAAACAGTTAAAAACTTCCTCCAACTACTTCAAATTGCTAGAATCCATTAAGAGGATATAAATCAAGTCTCATTACACTCAATAAAAAACAAAAACCAAGTTCAAACAATCAAAAATTAAATATTCATTGATCACATTATTTATTCTCATTTTATTCAAATTCTATTTGTAAACACTTGTTGGGTTGAGTTCATTTTTTTCTTTCAAGTATTTATTAATATTTGTGAGTGCTTAATTAAACATTGGAAACCAATACCTTTGAGATGCCTTCCATTGTTTGCTCTTTATTTTCTTTATTTGTGAGATTACTTGAGGTTTTTTACTAGAAAAATTGAAAAGAGCTAAGAGGTGTTATCTTACCAATTTAAAAGATAGAGAGTTGTAAAAGATTATACCTTGTTTTTGAAAGGTATCAACTCTAAGTTAGTGAATTGAGAAACTCTTAAAAAAAGAAGGTTAAGCGTAGATAATTGATGGGCGTCGAAACCACAAAAAATAATTCCTACAAAATAACTCTAAATAGTAGTAAAGAGTGGTAGTAGGGTCGAGTCTTTAGGGACTGATATTATAATCAACTCTCGCATTTAACTTGTGATCAAAATTTCTATCGTGTCAATAGTCGTGGAAATAGTCATGCCCATGTCTCCAAACGGAAATCAAGGGAGTTTTGAAATGTTTAGAAATTAAATAATTGAAACAACATAAATAAAAAATTAAATAATTTGGAAATAAAATTAAATTTGGAAATAAATTTGGATTTTGTAAACAGAGATAATAAGCCTTAGCCCTAAACTCAATGGATTCCGAATTTTGAATCGATCCTCGAAAATTAATTTTCTCCTCCAAACAATAAGTTGGTTATATCAATTAAGAACGTCCTAACCACCAATTCTTTCTCTCATAGCTGGTCCTGGTATGACCTGCAAACCAACCCTTACCGATTATCTAACCGAGATACACGCATTCTCAATTCAAGATTCCGACAGCCTTGTGCTCTTAAGAACCCAACTGGGTTTAACGGCCTCAACTGCGTAGGTCGTTTAAACCCGATCACTTCTCTCTTGATTTGTTCTCGGAGTTCCGAATACAACAGGGCCAACTTGTTTCCCCAACTGCCCACAAACACAACTCCAACCCAATGTGTTTTTGATTTGAAATCGAGTTAACTTTAAGGGATGAGTTGTCAATATTGATACTTAGGAAAAATGTGAATACCGATTGGAAGGATTTTTAGTAAATATATGTATCTCACGATTCCCGTCCAAGAAGATTACCGCCCTAAAGCTAAGTTGGTATTTAGTGAAGCATGAAATTATTCATGCTTTGATTGGCTATGGAGTAGATTTGAATGAAAATTGTGGAAATTGGGAAAGGAAGGGACTTGGAAAGCAATTAAACAAATTTTACAAAGAAAAAGGAATTGAAAATGGAATTGCAATAGCTTTGAGGCATGAATTTGGAAAGGAAATAAAATAATTCTTATTTAATCTAGATGAAATCAAGTGTCAGTGTCTTTCAAGCTACCTTAAAGCCTTATTTATATACATATCACTTACTAAATTTGGCTTAACCACCCAATACATAATTAAAATTTAATAAAAAATAAAATTAATTTTTTTTTCTAATTTTGGCTTTTACAAAGTCAAAAGAAATCTGATGAGTCCTTGGCTATTTCCATGTTTTTGATTCGGCTGCACTTTATTGACTATGCTGCAAATTGGTCCTTCTCTGGTCATTTTTAACTCATAGCATCCCAATTGCATTCCTGACAGGATTAAAACATAAAATCACTAATTTAGTAGGATCAATTCAAGAATTAACCGTTTTAAACACAAAAAATCAAGCAAATTTAACATGTTATCAATAATTGAGGTTGAATAACTATAAATCATTGCGTTGATTTTTAATCTTTCACTTGCATTATTTAATCACCAATTTGCCCTTTCTTATGTTTATTGAGCTTACAATTGGTATTTGAACTACAACTCTAATGACAATTAAAGCTACATTCAAGAGAAAATTTCTACAAGAAGCTTAAGATGGAAAAATTTCTTCAAGAAGCTCAAAATGGAAGTAAAATATCAAGAGGTTGCTAACTAGGAAGAAGTATGGCTCATGGATTTTGAGCAAAATTCAAAAATGTTGGGAGAATGCTATTCGAGAATGAGACAACCACTCTTTAATGGTACAAATTACTCATATTAGAGAATAAAAATAAATCTATTCATCCAAACTAATGACTATGAAATTTGGAAGGTGATCAGACATTGGCTCTCAGTCCCAAAGAAGAGTGTGTAAGACACCATTATGCTTACAAAAGATGATGAATGGAATAAAGTGGATGTGAATATGACTCAACTCAATGATAACGTTATGCATACTCTATTTTGTGCTCTTTACCCAAATGAGTACAATAGATATGACAATGTCAAAGAGATTTTGGACAAGCTTAAGGGTACAAAAGAGTCAAAAGAATCCAAAAGTAACCTTGCATACTTTGGATCATGAGTTGTTCAAGGACAAGTTTAATAAAGCAATTAAAGATATGTTAAATTGTTTCACTGATAGCATTAAAGATCTTAAAACACTTAGGAAGACTTATCCTAATAAGGATATGGTGAATTAGATACTCAATAGTCTACTCCTACTTGCTTTCGGTTCAACACTTGGACAGTTAAGTTTGAGTAAAATATATTTCATTTTCAAAAGCTAATTAAGTGTACAATAATTGTCTACTCCTACTTAAGTTCCTAAGGTTTCTATTTAGTTGTTTCTCTTTTCTTCAAAGCCTATGGTAGTTGTGCAAGAAGCCAGACCAACACATTCAAAGTTTGAAACACTCAAGCCTATTTCTTGTGCCCCTATCTCTACTTCTCGCCTTTCCCTATAGAAGCAAACCATTTAATAGAAAATGCATTGGTAGTAGTATAACTAGTGGTGAAAAGTACACGTCAGATGGTGATATGCAAAAAGTGGATATAAAAATAATGATAAATTTGATATTAAAATATGAGCTCAAAAATCGTTATCACTTTCTGTTGAAACTGAAAGTTGATAACGACAATATAGAATGGTCGCAAAGTAATAAGAAAGAAAAATAAAACACACAGATTTTATATGGAAACCTTTTCTGGGAAAAAGCATGGGCAGAGGAGAAAAAAATTCTCTAATGCTGAAAATCGAATGAATACAAGAGGAGTTTCGACTACATCTATTTAAAGGTTGAAAAACCTTATTCTAATCAATGTCAAATAGAATCAGTGTAGTTCCATACCGATTCTACTTGTGCAACATAGTTTGTACCGCATATAATTAGAGCCATTTTATTTTATTTTAGCAAGGATTCGGGTCACACAATCTCAACACTTTCCACCACTACTTGTAATTATACGAAATTACAAGAAAATAATTCTTTTGAAAGAGGTATTTTGATGATTGAGCCCACAAAAAGATTTGCAATTTCTAAATTAATAAAATATAACTTCAATACAAGAATTAAATTAAACTAATATAAATCTAAAACTAACTAAGAATAATTAATAAGAATAAAAGAAATAATTAAAGAAAATAAATAAAATAACTAATTTAATAATTAAACTTGCTATGCAAAATAAGTTGTGGTAATGAAGTTTATCTTCAGTTAATAGGATTTACTCATCCAATTAAGTTATTTATAAGTCTAAGGTTCATGATTAAGATTGCCTTACGATGTAGGTACCGGTGTTGGTGTATAGCTTACAAGTGTTTAGAGAACTCTATGTTGGTGTATGTCAAATAGGAATTAACTAAACCTGAAACCATCACTCCCATTTATTCCGCTACCTAAGTTAGTGTATATCTTATAGGCAGTTGTCAAAATCATTTTTTTTTGCAACCGACTTTTATTTAAAAACAAAAATGGGAGTTGTCACCAATCCTTTTTATATGAGGTGTGATCGGATCACCTCGAAACTTGGTCTTTTAATTAAAAGTTTAATTTATTAAAACGATGTTTTTCGATCCACGAAAATCTAGAAATGGGTTCGGGAGTCGGTTACGTACGAGGAAGGATTAGCACCCTCCTAACGCCCAAAATTGATACCTAATTGATTAATCAATGTTTTAATGTCGAAAGTTGAAAACTCAAAAAGAATTTAAAATACGATCCCTCTTTGTATTATGTTATTTTTAATTACTTGAATAAATCAAAATGTGTATAAAATGCCTTCTTATCTCGAAATAACAAAATGTCACATCCTGTAAGTTAGGACACGACACCTTGAATCCTTAAGAATAAGCTTGCCTTTTATTTTTTACTTAAATATCATGTATTTTAATTTTAAAAGGATATTCGATCATCTAGGTTCAATGAGAAAATCGAAATCTCATAAGTTAGGGTGCGACTTCTCAAATCCCCAAATATGGAGCATTGCTTTAATTTTAAAATTTTCTTTTATGCATCACACAAAAGTTAACGTAACATTTAAATTAGTATTTTAGCTTATTCTGGTATGATGTAAAAAAATGGACAAATATGTTTGAATGTAACACTTAGCACAAGTATTAGCACAATATAAAATAACATATAAAAAAGATGACGTAACAAGTAGATAAATCAATAAAACGAAAATATTATGCTAATAAATGATGATAATGGACTATAATGATGATAGAATAAATAAATAAGAAATAATAATATAATAAAAATAACAACAATTATACTAATAACTATCATAATATAAACATAAATAATAATAATAATAATAATAATAATAATAATAATAATAATAATAATAATAATAATAATAATAATAATAATAATAATAATAATAATAATAATAATAATAATAATAATAATAGTAGTAGTAGTAGCAAAATGTACAAATAAAGAAATAAAGAATAATATGAATTTAAAAAAAAGTAAAAATAAAAAGAATAAAGAATATATATATGAACAAATAAATAAATAGGTAAAAATATTATACATATAAAATCTATAAAGAATTGATATTAAATGAACACGGGATTAAATCGGAACTAAAACAAGATTAAGAGCCTAAATTATAATAAATGACTAGATAAATAAGGACCAAAATATGATGCGCGCAAAGAATGAGGGACCGACTGGGAAATTATTCCCAGTTCCATAAGCGCATCATTCCATAGGAGATCGAAACGCAACAAAATCAAAATTATAGGGTAAAAATTAAAAAGAAAACAAAACAAAACAGGATTAAATTGAAAACCACGTAGAAAGCAGAAGGACCTATCGCTCAAATGGACCATTAGTAAAAAACGGGCAGATCCTCTGGGCGGATGGGTCAGATCTCGGGTTGTTGGGCAAAACGACGTCGTTTTGGTGCCCTATTTAAGTAAAAAATAAACCAAAAAAATTCATTTGAGATAGTTTTTTTTTTAAAAAAAAAACTTCATTTTTTCTCTAGTTTTCTCAAAAAGGGTTGGGGTCCGGCTTAGGGGACAGTTGTCCATTCGCGGTAGCTCTGCCATGCCAGCCGGTTATCGACGACGGCAACCGTCACCTCTGGCGGCTGGAGTAAAAAGTTGCCTCTTTTTGGTCCCTTTTCTAAAAAAAACCCTTTCAAAACCCAAATTTTAAAATCAAATATTTCCTAAAATCGAAAAAGAAAAAAGCGAAGGAAACCCTTTGATCCCACCGCGTCCATCAAACTCCCATTAGAATCCTAACGGGTTCTGAGACATTCGATTGCTAGAGATAGCCATTAACGGTGACAGGAGACGAGGGGACGGGTAAGAACCTTTGTCTCTATTTGTTCTTTTTTTTTAAATAAATAAATAAATAGATAAAATAAACTACCTTCAATTTTTGATCTATGTTGTTCTAAAATTTCTATTTTTTTTATATTTCTCTTATGTCCCAATTACAAGCTATTTTCATGGTTTTTATAGCCGAATATTACATTTGATTTGATATTTTCTACTATTTATGCTTTCGCTTCTGCTATTATTTCTCTGCTCTGTTTCTGTGCTTTTTTGGTTTTCTTTTGCAACTTCGGCGCTCGGTCAACGGAGGGGAGAAGGGCCTCTTTGGTGAAAGGGCGACAGACCTCGAGATGAGGAGCCTCGGGACGGAGCGTGCTGACGTGGCCTGAGGGTTTCTGGCTTCCTGAAAATTTTCAAGTGTTTTGGGCCTGTCAGGCTTTGTAATTTTTGGGCCTCTTTTGTTTTTGGGCTTGTAAAAACAAATGGACTTGGACTATTTAATTTTTTTATTTTATTTTGGTTTTATTTATTGATTTAGTGGGCCGGGCAAATTGGGCCTACTACAGCAGTCTTGTTAATTGGTGTGTATCTTAGCGGGTTTAGGTAACTATTCAACTTGATCACTAAAGTTAAGAAAACACTCTTGTTGTTTAACTCTTCCCTAGATTATTTTTCAACGAATTGAACAATTAATCTTGCTGCAGTCTTAAGCTTATCTCTAACCTATGTCGATTAATAACCCATTAACTTTCGATCTACTTCACCACTACTTAAGCGGTTGGTTCAATCCAACAACAAATTGAATAAAACAACAAAAAATTAAAGAACAATAAAACAATAATAAGAATAATAATTTAAAAGAGATCAAGAGAAAAGAAAATCTTATTGAATAATTGCATCTCCTATATCAATCCAAGCATCGCTCCGATGTATGTTAGCACGACAATTACAATTACTTTGAAAGAAAATTAAGAGAAAAACTAAAAAAAAAAAAAGACAGAGAAAAAATTGAATAAATATAAAAACTGATGTTGCTCTCTATTAGCACACTTAATTGAGACATAAAGATGGTTATTTATAACTTGTTTTGGCCTAATTAGGGCTTCACTCAACTTTGGCGCAAAGAAACGAAATCGGGCATGAAAAGACGACAAAACAACAAAAGACCCATGTGTGGTAGAATAACATGTTGTGGCGTGCATGATGCTTTAACACTCCCAAGCATTTTCTTTAATTTTTGACACTTATTTTGCTTCTACTCGTATTCGAATTTGCTTTTTATGTCAAATTGGACCTAAATAAAGTTAAAATACTCACTAAAGTATCTACTAAAAATTAACTAAAATCAAGTAAAAAATAATATAAAACATAAATATGATGCAATGCATGAAATCTATTTTATTTATGCAATTAAATGTAATATTTTACTTAAGAACTTACAAAAATCTAAATGAAAGGAGTACAAGTATAACTATATATATGATGAGAACCCATCACATGATCACTAGAGAGAAAGAAAGAATAGTTAGGCCTAAGCCTTATTTATCTTCAACTTCCTTCCCAAGTGAAGATCTTGTAGACATTCATAAAGCCAAGCAACATTTAATCCAATTGTAAAGGCCAGTACCATAACAGTTAAAGTTAACTCACTTTAGCTATAACACATAAATGGAAGTTGAGACAGATAAATGTTAATAACACGTTTCTCAATGGTGATCTTGCTGTAGAAGTGTTCATGGTACAACCATCTAGATTTGAGCAAGTAGATGCAAATAGAGAGGCTTGTGTGTGTAAATTAGATAAAGCATTATGGACCTTAAATCAAGTTCTAGAAATTAGTTTATCAAACTCAAAAATTGTCTAGTTTTCAATAGAGGTGTTCGTGAGTTGGATCGAGTCAAGTTTGAGCTGGATCTAGGCATGATATTAACACGCTTTATGCTTATTCAAGCCCAATTTGACCCGAAATATAGGCTTAAAATTATGCCAAAGACCATCCATATTTGTAAATAGTTAACCCAAGCCTAATTTAGGCCAACTCATATTATTTTTTTAAAAATAAAAATATTTTTATATTATTTTTAATTTAATACTTAATAATTTTATATATTTTTATTTATTAAAATTTTATATATAGTCTTCAAAAAGATTATATAATCATCTTAACATTTTTAATATTTACATTATAGTAGTATTGTATATTACTATAAATTTAATTTTTATATGTTATAAATTACATAAATAATATACAAAATAAAATAATATAAAATAATACAAACTTAAAAAATTGGGTCGAGCTTAGGCATTAAATGTTCAAACTCAAGCCAGACCCATATTTTAAACGGTCTTAATATTTTTATTCAAACTCTCTCGAATTTTAAACAAACCTTTGAGTTTAAGCGAATAAACTCGACCCATAAACATGTCTAACTCTACAATAGATCTAGCAAGATAATCATTCATGTTCTTCTTCATTGTATGCGTGGATGGTATATTATACTGACAATAGGTGATGCAAGTAGTATTAAGCAGGTGATTGAATAGCTAGCTCAATCAGAAGTTTCCATTGAAAGATTTGGGAAACTTGAATTACTTTCTTGGTCTTGAGATACAATGCACTAAAGATAAAAATCCGATGGATACATCACCAACTCTCTCAGCTTTAGATGAGGAATCGATGGATGATGCTACAAGTTATCTCAAGGTAGTAAGCAGGGGTGAAGATAGAAATTTTTTTTAGAGGAGTCGAAATAAAATTTTAATTTTTAATAGTCTAATTTTTAAAAAATTAAATTAAATTTTCATAATTTTATGTGGGCAAAATACAATTTTACTTTTACTAATTTAAAATTTTAAAATTTTTTAAAGGGCCAAAATAATAATTTTCTAATTTTAAGAGGGCTGAGGCCCTTGTCAGCCCCCCGGATTCGCCTCTGGTAGTAGGCACACGTCAGTATATATGTTTGGTTAAATTACGCTATTAGTTCTTGTACTTTACAAAAGTTGTAGACTTAATCCCTATATTTTTATTTGATCATTTTTAATTCTTGTATTTTTCAAAAATTGAAATTTCAGCCCTCATCAAACAATAAGTGTTAAATTCATTAAGCTAAGTTATGCTATTTTCAAAATCCAATGCAACAAATATATTATAATATGCGTAATGCCATGTCAGCTTATTATTTCCACATATTACTCATTAAAAATCCAGTTAATGGATTGAGAATTGTCATTTGTGTCAAGATTGAAATTTCAAAATTCGACAAGTATAGGGACTTAGAATAATCAAATTGGAGAAAATGGATTAAATCTATAATTGTACGTATAGTACAAGACTAATAATTGAATTTAACCAAATAGATTTAAATGCTACTATTTGAGTCAGGACTAAAATTTCAAAAATTAAAAAAGTAAAAGGACTAAAATTGACCAATTTAAAAAATATAAGTGTCGATGAAAATTGATCAAATACACAACTTTTGTAAAGTACTGATAGCAGAATTTAACCTATATGTTTTGACCAGGTCAAATATCACTTTTAGTGTGAATGAAGTTAGTCAATCCATGCAAGCTCAATTGACTACGCACCAGCAAGCTGTCAAAATGAATATATATATATATATATATATATATATATATATATATATGTATTGATGAATTGTCAAAATGAATTTTAGCATACCTCAAAGGCACTCAAGAGTCATGGGTTAGTGTTTCAACCAGCTGATCAACTCCACTCACATACTGATTGGGGTAGTTCAATAAAGGATAGACAATCCAGATCGGGCTTTTGCATTTATTTTAGGGAAACTAGTTGGCTGGTCATCAAAGAAACAAAAGATGGTGTCTAGATCCACGTCAGAGGCTGGGTACAAAAGTTTGGCCAATACCACAACTGATTCGGCATTGGCTGGTACCCTGTTTTATGGTGTGATCAACGTCTCTTGTTCAAATTGCAGCTAATCCACTTATTCATGTTGAGCAATTTAGTCAACAGTTAGTCAAATTACAGATGAGTGAGTTAGGTGATTAGTCAATAGCAGTTTGGAATTATGATATAAAATGGTAAATAGAAAATTGATGTATGTGAAATCAGCAAGCAATTAAGTAATCAAGAATTACATTCATTCAATTATTTTAAGTGAATTTAGAATTAAAATGTTTTTCTCATGTGACTATAATTAATTACAAGTTTAACAACTGTATTAAAATAAAATCCCTTGCTAACTTTCAAACTATCTAGAAAGTTAAAACAAACACCCTTCATACTAAATAATTATGTACATTAAATATTGAATATTCATATATATTTCATTACTTTTTTTTTTAACGCAGCTTGCTTCTCTTTTATGTATTATGTCACATTTGACAATAGTGATTACATTTAAAAGTTAATTCTCTTATTACATTATATAATGTTATATTATATCATATAATATATTAATAGTTTATTTATATGTATTAATGATTAAACATTATAATATTATGTAATACTATATCTTTTATTAATTTATAATATAATAATAGTCATATATGTTTTAATAATTTTAGTAATAAGTATATACTATGGTGAAGGATCCACTCACATTAGTTTAAAAGTCTAAACGTAAAGTAGTTTTATACCCTTTCATATCTTTTTGTATGATTAATAACAATTCAACTGTCACATTTTATATTTCATTCATATAGATCATGCATGCCAAATTTGATGTAAATTAAAATTTTGGACTATTTGATTTATGTAAAAACTTTAAACTGTTCAATAAATATTAATATACGTATATGTAGTATTTTAGATAAATATGATAAAGATATCGGATCGATTCGAAAATTTACATGCATGGAAAGTACAATTGTATCAATATATTCAGTGGTTGCATTGTTAAAATATTGATCGTACAAAGAGATACGAAAGGATGTAAAACTACTTAAAGTTTTAAACCAGTGTAAGTGAATCCCTCCTCATTTGCTATATTATCATATTATGTAATAGTATGTCATCTATTATAGTTAGCAATTAAAACTGACATAATTGACCAAATTGAGCCAATTCAAGCAAATCTGTAACACCCCTAACCCACATCTATCGCTAGAATTGGATTTCGGAGCATTACCGATCAAACAAACATAATTTCAAAATATTTCACATCATATAATATTCAAGTCAAAATCAATCAAACTCATACATATTGTCCCTTATTCGACCTCTCAAGGCCTAAAATACATGATAGAAACAAGTCATTCATTTAACCAATTCAAAACACGATCAAATACATCCAAATCATATCAAAACATACATCCTAGGTGACTAACCAATGTACCCTCATTGGTACCACAATTATATCATCAACTCATATCATCAAATTATCATTCAAGAATAATTTGTAAACATGCCAAATTTAATCTATTTTACCTATTTCATGTTCATTTAATCATTAACTTAATCATGCCATAATATGACCTCAAACATAAACACATATTATATGTATATAACCAACCAATATTAAATTTATAATCCCATTTACTTTATAATCGAACCACAAAATAATTATTATTTAGACACCTTAGGTACATGCTGACACAAAAGGATAAAACATCACCACATTTGAGTTCGGGACCGTTGTTGGATGCTGAATCGGTGATCAAAATTTATCTAACCTATGCATGGAAAACAAAATTGTATGCTGAGTAAAACTCAGTGGTATTTTTATAAATCCGGATATAAAAAAAAATATGAATCACAAATATACAATCTAAATATTTCAATAACCATATCACATTTCACTTGTTTCACAATATCTCAATTCTCTTATTTGCTATATAAATAGCTTTTCACAATATAATACACATATCATTTAAACAATAATTTTGTTCATTCCATACCCAATTCATGAATACACAATTCATGTGTCTCAATCCATATTTCAATTCACTGTCCCATTTTCATTTGACATACAATATCATCTAACATCAATCATATTACAATTTTGATTAATTACCACTATTAACACGACTCAGATTCGGATGGATACACGGATCTAACCAAACACACCAGTTTGGCACCTAGTGCCTCATTAGATCGTTCGAAGTAATAATTTGACTCCTAGTGTCTCATCGGCTAAACCGAAATAAATTGGCACCCAGTGCCTCATCGAATATATCCGAAGTAATAAATTGACACCCAGTGTCTCATCAACTCGAAGTCGAAGAAATCCCTGAACTCTTCTAATCCTATGGCATGCCATCTATATCCAACTCAGCCCGATACAGTTAATAGGGTTTAATTTCACTTTTCAAATACAACCAATATTCAATTCAATTCAAATAATCAATATATATTCAATATATATATATATATCAATTCAATCAATATAAATTTAATAAATTCATCACATACTAAATCAATCCATTTCAATTGCAAAACACAATATTTCTCACCTCAACACTTACCATATACATTAAATTGAATTATAACAATTAACAACTAAATTTGAATTATAAAAATACAAACCGAAAATTCTTAGCTAGTCCTTATCGACTTTATCTTTCCCCTTTTTAGTCAATGGTTCTGGTACGACATTAGCTACGGAATTAAAACAATTAAATTAATCAATACAACACAATTCAACCTCATATTTATTATTTTAAATTTTTACTCAATATTTACTTAAATTCCAATTTAGTCCCTAAACCGAGACTAACTTTTATTCTTCACATTTAATTCTTTATTTTCATGCAAATTTCACTTTAGACTAAATTTAACTCCCTAATTTCACTTAAATCCCTAAATTTTGAACTTTTACAATTTAGTCCCTATTACTCAAAATTTGCAATTTATTCTACAATTGAACCCTTTTTCATTTCTAACTTAAAAATCTATCAATTTAATCTCTAATACTAAAATTATTCAACATAGAAAACACTTCAAAACTCAATAATTTCTAAAATTTTGACATAGGTCAGGTAGTATTTAATACTGGGATTCAAAAAACATAAAATTACAAAAAAAAATGGTTAAATTGACTAACCAATTGAGCTTGAAACTTTGAAACACTAATTTTTCGTTCTTTCTTTTCTTTCTTTTTCTCCCTGTTTTGTTTGGCTTTCTCTGTTTCTTTCTTTCTTGATCTATTTCCTTTTTCTTTTTCTTTATTTGTTTTATTATAATAATATAATATATTTAGTTAACATTTAAGGTTTAATTTATAATATATATAATAAATTTTCACATGTTTTAAATTTTATGCCGCCTCATTTATAACCATTGACATAATTGTTTCTTTAGTCCTTTTAGTTTTTCTTTAGTCTATAATTCAACTTTTATCCTTTATACAATTTAGTCCTTATACCTAATTACTCTTAATTCATACAAATTCACCTAACTAAAACCTAATTAACTAAATAATATTTACGAGTCTAATTTACGAAAGCAGAGTCTCATAAATGAATTTTTCGACTCTTGTGACTATCAGGTTGTTACAAAATCAGTTGGTAAATTTAGTTTTTTTTTTGAACTAATTAATAGTTATGTATGTATGTATGTATGTATGTATGTAAGCATGCATACATGCATCCATACATGTATGTATTATGTAATACTATATCATATACTATTACATTATGTAATACTATATCATATACTATGATAGTAATACATAATATATTAATTATTGTTACTTTAAAATATATATATTAATTATCATTATATATTATTGTTTATTATTATATGAAATATACTCTAAGTCTCTAATACTCTTTGTACATTTGCCTAACAATTATATTATATAATGCTATATCATATCATATAATATGTAAATATGTTAATAGTTTATATATATACATTAATGATTAAATACTATAATATTATGTAATATTGTATCTTTTATTACAATCAATAATATGATAATTGTTATATATATATTAAAGTTCAAGTAATAGTTAAATATTATATTATTATTATTAAAACTGAACGTCGATAATGTCAATATAAAACGATCGCAAGGTAAAATGAAAGATAAAATAAAACACACAGTTTTATGTGGAAACCCTTTTAGGAAAAAACCACGGGTAGAGGAGAAGAAAATTCACTAATGTTGAAAATCGAATGATACAAGAGGAGTTTCGACTACATCTATTTAAATGTTGAAAAACTTTATTCTAATCAATATCAAATAGACGAAGGGTAATTCTATATGGATTCTACATGTGCCACATGGTTTGTACCACGAGGGCTGCACCCCCGATGCAAGAATCTATAGAGTTAAGACCTCAACAAATCCCCTAGTTTTACCAATGTATTATTTCTTTAATAGGAATTTATGTCACAAAACTCTAATAATTATATTATGCAATAGTATATCATCTACTATAGTTGGTGATTAAAACCAACTTAACCAGCCAATTCAAGCAAATCGATTGGTAAATTTGATGTTGTATCAATTAATAGTTATATATATATATATATATATAATAGTTTTAGAATATATTATTCTATTATGTAATACTATGTCACATACTATAACAGTAGTACATAATATATTAATTATTATATACTATTGTAATTTATTATATTAGTTGAAATATGCTTTTTTATACTCTTCGTACATTTGAAAGTTAGCCCTTCAACTATTTATACAATGTTATCTCATCTCATTTATAATATATTAATAATTTATATATATGCATTAATTATTGAATATAATCGATTAATATATTAATGGTTTATATATATATATATATATATATATATATATATATATGCATTAAAGCCAGTTTGATAATCGGTTGATTTGATGTTGTTGATTCGATTTCGATTTTGAAATTCAAAATCGTTTAAAATCAAATCACCAACTCTACACCTATTAAAATGTAATATATATTTGAATCAAACACAACCTTAATAAAAATAAATTCACTCCAAATTAAAAATTAATATAAAGATAATAATATTAATTAAAACTAAAACTAAACCCTACATCCTTAAATCATAAATAAAAAAAGCTAAAACTAGAATCTAAATTCCCAAATCATTAAAATTAATTTTTTTATAAATAAAATAATAAAACCTTAAGCTAGGATTACAACAATACTAATTGCCATCAAACAAAGGATATGTAGTGCAAAGGATATCATCATCTAATAAACCCCCCAAGCTCTCAGTGATTCCTCATGAATAATCAAGTGATCCATTTAGCCTCAGGCCTCTTTCGTTATTCGATCTGCCACCCTATTACTCTCTCTTAGTATCTATCGAAATTTCACTTCCCAATCCATAAGGCATTAATCTTGAATGAGCCTAACTTCATTGTAATTATTGCTTGTTGCTAGTTCATTTTGTATAATGGCTATCAATAGTGAATTATCACTTTCAATCTCTATTTTACGGTACCCTTTTACCCAAGCAAACTTTATATTTTCAAATAATGCTCGAGCTTCAATCTAAAAAATATTCAATAATCTCACCACCATTTCAAAAAACCCCCATCCAGCTTCCACTCAGTCCTCTTACCACTCCACCTATGGCAGCTCTTGGTTTAAAAGTTGTCACTGAACCATCAATGTTCACCTTCATCCATCCATGATTAAGAAATTGCCAACAACCCTTCATCATGGAGCTACAAGCCCAATTTGCAGCCAATCTAATAGATATAGACTTCGTCCAAGCTCCAGCAGGAGTTACGAGAACGTAACTACTTTTACTCGCTTGATTGAAAATAAATTCATTCTGACTCTTCCAAAGAAACCAAGTAGTGATAGAAAAGAAAGTAGACCATTCACCATATTGGAACTCGATATTATCTTCATTTCCAATATACCAAATAATCCATTGCTCAAGCGGTAGTCTAAAAAAGACATGTTATTTGCTTCTCATGTAACACCCCCTACCCGTATCCATTGTCGGAATAGGGTACGAGGCATTACCGGAGTTTACTGAACATTTTTAGATAATTCTGAGTCATTTATTATTCATATTTTAGAAATAATCATAACGTCTCTCTATTGGGCCCTCAAAGCCCCAAACATACATTAGAAACCAACCGGAATTAAATCGGGATTATAAAAAAAATTTCGCAAAATCTTAAATTTTATTTTCATCTAAGTACTTACTATTTCAATGCTCCTTATAATTAAACATGTTACCGTTCAATCAATAGTTTGGCACTTGTCTAAGCGTCAAACAACATCATTGTTAGTATACTTGCACACATTTCATCTAAATTCAACATTGATATACTTATTTTCTCTACATATCACACTTGAGTTTAATAATAGTCTCAACTTACATAATTTCCTTGTATAAACATATCAAAGATAATCATATATGTACATGTCATGAAACATATCATGCTCTTACCGTTTCTTCATTAGCATATATCATTCATTTCATTATATCAATATTTCATGCTCCATCATTTCCATATATTTTATGTATATTTATTCCGGTAATAGTTTATATCAAACTTGACATAAATTATATTCCATGTACTTATACTTATTTCGTTTATTTATCTTCATAATTATTTCATACAACTATTTTGTACATATATTTTCATATGACCAGTTCTTGTAAACATTTCACACAACCATTTCATATAACCATTCGTCATCTGATAAGTATTACCTAAATATCAATTGTTCAATAGATGTCATAGCGTCTCCCATCCACGGTCTTATTTATCTTTGACATGATGCCATAGTGTCTTTCATCTATGGTCTTACTCATTCATTTTCTGTCATGTTGCCATGGTATCTTTCAACCATGGTCTTATTCTTTTCATGTCACGTTGCCATGGTATCTTTCAACCATGGTCTTATTCATTTCATATCACGTTGCCATGGTATCTTTCAACCATGGTCTTACACATTTCATATCAGGTTGCCATGGTATCTTTCAACCATGGTCTTACACATTTCATATCAGGTTGCCATGGTATCTTTCAACCATGGTCTTACACATTTCATATCAGAGAGCACACTTCCGCGAACCTCATCCTTACAGTGGGATTACCAGTCCAGGCTAAATCCCCTGCAATGACAATTACTCTAATGAGCTTGGATCTGAATTTACCAGTCCAGGCTAAATTCAGACGCTAATTCGGATTACCTGTCCGGGCTAAATCAATTTTACACGTATTCTTCGGGAGGGCTGTATCAGAATAGGATCACCCGTCCGGACTAGATCCTTTTTACCGTCAATTCCTTTTCAGAGATCCATCGAATTTTCCTTTCATTCAACCGAGCTTTATTTTCAATTTATATCGAGTATTAGCAATATTTCATCAATTATCATGAAGTGAACATTCAAATCATATTTTCATCACATAACCACATATTTCAAGTATTTAAAATACAATCCAAGTTACACAAACTTACCTCATTGCTTGTTTTTGTTTATAATTTCATTAATCCGATATCTTTTATTTTCCACGATCAAGTCTTATTTTTGAGTCGTCTGGATCTTTATAAATAAATTTGATCATCATTTTCATTCATTTCATATTCTAATGCATTTAATTAATGCTCTAGAAAAAATTACCATTTTGCCCCTAAACTTTTAATTAATGACGATTTCATCCTTAGGGTCAGGAAAATAACATTCTTGCAATTTAATTATTATTTCTAGATATTATTCTCGTACATATTGATAACAATCCATGAATTCTATAAAATATCAGAATTTTCCATAATTTCAACACTTTTCAATTTAATCCCTAAAACATGTTTTCCCCCGATCTTGAACTAAATTAATAATTTTATTCAATTTTGTAATTTAAATAATAAAATAATCCATTTCATGCAATTTGGTCATTTCTGACATTTTTACAAAATTAGCCATAAAGTTTTACTTTTATTCAATTTAGTCCCTGAGCCTAAAACATGCAAATTAGCCATGCTAGATGAATATGCATACATATTTTTCCTCCTCCTCCTCTCCATTCCACATCCTTAGTGTATATAACACACTTGTAAGTAACATTATCTATAATTTTTATTATTTACTTTTATGAATATTCAAGCTGTCCATCTCTGTCATAGTCACTAAATTATTTATAACTCGAGCTACGGAACTCCAAATTAAGATCCGTTAATTTTCCCTGAAATTAGACTCATATATATTCTTACCATAAAATTTTCAGAATTTTTAGTTTAGCCATTAGGTACAGTTTATTCTTTAAATTCACCCCTATTCTGCTGTCTGACAGTTCCGACCCTTCTTTACTAAAAGTTAATTATCTCACCGTACAAAACTCGGATAATATTCCCGTTGATTTCTCCTGAAAATATACTCATTATGAATTCTAAAAATATAACTTTAAGGCTCTAATTATTTTTCTTCAATTTTTGGTGATTTTTCAAAGTTAGAACAGGGGAACCCAAATTCATTCTGACATTGTCTTACAAAATTCATTATATTTCATAATTTACAATTCAATTGCTTACATCGTTTCTTCTATAAGAAACTAAACTCAATAAGCTTTAATTCTATATTTTATTAATCCTATAATTCAATTTCTAAAATTTTGGTGATTTTTCAAACTTAGACTACTGCTGCTATCCAAAATAGTCTTAGTGCAAAATGTTGATTTTCTACTTTTAATTTCAATTTAATCCTAACTAAATTCACTTACTTTTCTATCTTAATTCATACTTTATTTCTACTCAATTTTAACTAAACTCATACTTAACTATTAAATTTCCAGTATATTTTCCTAATTTCGAAATTTCATCAATTTAGTCCCTACAACATAAAACTTATGAATTAATTTACAATTCAATCCTTATTTCATTTCTAACTTGAATTCCTATCAATCTAACCCCTAATTCATCTTTTTATTCAACATGAACAATACTTAAAAATCTAATAAATATCAAAATATTCACGTAATTTCATCAAAACCTTGTCCCAAAGCTTCCAAAACATCAAAATTAAGTAAAAAGGGCTAAATTAACTTACCTATTTAACTTTCAAGCCTTGAAATCCCAATTTTTCCCTTTTTCCTTCTTTCTTTTTTTCCTTCCTTCTTTCTTTCCCCTGCTCTCTGTTTCGTTTCATCCTTTCTTTCTTTTCTATTCTTTTTTTATTTCTTTTACTTTATATATATATATATATATATATATATATATATATATAATAACTTAATAATAGCTATAATAAAATATCTATTTAATATCCAATATCTATTTTACATTTGTCTTTCTTTAATCTATTTATTATATAAATATCTTTTACTTAATAATAATATATAATTTAATAATATACATGTATTTTACAAATATATGTATATTAGTATCACACATGTCACTATACATACCATACATTTGTCAACCTTTTATTTATTTATCATATAATATTAATTTAATAATAATAAATACATTAATATTTACTTAAATAATAAGCAAATAAATATATGTATTACAAATGTGTGTATTATATTTATTATACTTGTATTTTATTTTTGCCATACACTTGGCAATCGTTTTTGGTTTATTTACTTATTTAGTCCTTTTAATTTTTTTATTCTATAATTAAACTTTCACACTTCATTCAATTTAATCCTTTTATCTAATTATCCTTTATTTAAGCTAATTTGCTTCATTAAACTTTAATTAATCACTCTCTTAACTTCGTAAATATTTTTAATAAATATTTACAAATCTATTTTTTTAGAAACGGAGACCCGAAAATGCACTTTTTTGATAACTGTAAAAATTCGGGTCATTACATCTCAGTACAATAGTTTTCCAAACCAAATTTGAGTAACCACAATCCCTAACAACATGTAAAATTGACTATACATCTAGTCCACACCAATCATAGAAAGGGAATAGGGACATACCTCACCTGGTACATTCCTCGTTCATCAAAAGTCTTCCTTTAGCAATAACCAAAAGAACGTTCGACCCATAATCAGGCCCAAAATCAGAGAGTGGGCCAATTACCTCTAAGGGGCCGTGGGAAAAATAGGGCAGCAAATATTGTAGCAACTGGTGCAAACCGAAATGAGGCTAGACAATTTGCCCTTGTTTATGTCATTAGAGGCCGAGAGGATAAGGATGCATCCGATGTCATCGTAGGTACTTTTACTATTCATTTTGTCACTTATTTTCCCTTAATCGACATAGGATCCACCCATTCATATATTGCATGATTTTGTCTGATAAATTGGGTGTTGGGGTAGAGGAAACCACTATTGATGTTACTGTAATAAGACCTTCAGGACAATCTATTATTGTAAATAAAATCTATAGGAGATGTCTATTAAAGGTTCAAGTAGTAATGTTTCTAACAGATCTTATGGAGCTACCTTTAGGGGAGTATGATTTGATTTTAGGAACGAATTGGTTAGTAGAGCACCAAGTTAACCTAGACTGTGTCTCTAAGAGAGTAACCTTAAAAATAGCAAAGGGTAGTGAAATTGTTATGGTTCGAGAGTGATGTGATTATTTATCCAATATAATTTTTGTTATGGTCGTCGATAAGTTAGTTCGAAAAGGGTGAAAGGCTTATCTAGCTTACGTAATTGACGAGAATGCAAATAGTTTTGCCTTAGATAACATCCTAACTGTTAGGGAATTCCCAAATGTGTTTCCTGAGAAGTTACCAAGGTTACCTCTAGATCGTGAGGTAGAATTCAGAATCGAACTGTTGCTAGGAATGCTCTAGTGTCCATTGCTCACAATCGTATGACATCCAAAGAGTTGCAAGAATTAAAAATCCAACTTTAGGAGCTTTTGGATCGTAAGCTTATTAGGCCCAGTGTTTCTCTATGGGGAGCTCCGGTCATATTTGTGAAAAAATAGTTCCCTAAGTTTTTGTATAGACTATCCTGTAACACTCCTTACCCATGTTCGACACTAGAACAGGGTACGAGGCATTACCGGACTTAAACTCAAACAAACATTCAAAACCGAGACATGAATTTCCACTCAAATTTAAAACTTTTCATAAACATTCATATAATCCCTAAAACGAGCCTACAAGGCTCAAAACATGCATTAGGAGTGGTTCGGGACTAAACCAGGAACTTTAAAAAACTTCCCAAAACTTAGAAAAATTTTCATCAAAACAGGGGTCACACACCCGTGTAGTCACACACGCCCGTGTCTCTAACCCGTGTAACTCTCTGTTTATGACGTCATGCACCAAAAGAAGTCACACGGCCAAGTCACACGCCCATGTGCTAGGCCACGTGGCAAATTTAATTTTTGAAATTTTTCATAAAATAAGTGCAGACTTCACATGCCCTGGGTACACGCCCATGTCCCTAGGCTGTGTCCTTCACACGGCTGAGACACACGGCCGTGTCTCTGCTTGTGTAGACAAAATAAAGCTATTTACCAAGCCATTTTGGCACCCTTACTTGCACTAACCTACACAACAACATGCAACACCAATCCAAGCATATATATACAATCAAATCAGCCACAACTAAGTTATCAATACATCATTTGCACATACTAACAACTATCATGCATAATCATCACATTGTTTGTTTTCCATTCATGTCAATTTCATCTTCATGATAAGCATCCCCACATAAGCATACCAATGACCAATAAGAATAGTATTAGCCAACTTCCAATGGCCATATACAAAATGAATCATTAACTTTTACAATGTTAACACATTTAGCTAAACCAATATGACACGTAACAAAATGACCAAGTCCCTATACATGCCATACTCAAAATATTGAAACCAAGTATACCCAAAACAATCGTTTGATAGTGTGAATTGAGCTCTGACGTTCCTCGATCTTCGAGCTAGCTTGGCAACACTATAAAGAATGGAAAGAAAAGGGGAGTAAGCTTTAAAGCTTAGTAAGTTTGCATGCAAATATTAAGCAACATAAATCATTCATTAAACATATAGCTACTCAACATAGGTTAACATAAATATTATCATGTATCTTAGGCATAACTTACTCATTAGCATTCTTACCAAGAGTTCATCTCATATTAAAGTCCATACTCATGAGTTTTACATACATACCTGTACGAACTCGTAACATAGTCACATACTTTGTCATCTTTGACATACTCTTAGGATTATTTGTTGAACACTTGGAATACTATCGGATACACAGAGAATCTTGCACATAAGTGCCACATATGTAGCCAATGCTACCTTATATCTCATAACACATAGGGGCTCATACATGAGCTAATCACGGGCCTACTCTCACAGGCTGTCAGGTATCCGCAACACATGCTGGACTACCCAGCCACCGGTAGGACGTACATGACCAGCACCCAGATTCACATAGATCACATAACATATGGTATCCTAGTGACATGTCACTTGTATCCTAATCTATTCCTAAGGTTCAACTGGGATTTTCTCATCGTCGAAACTTCAATGAATATTTCTATAAAAACAATCATACAATTTATGTGATATTAAACATTAAATACATAATACAACATTGCAATATTTACACACAAACTTACCTCGGTACAAAATAGTTGGAAATGGACCTAATCGTCAATAACATTATTTTTCCCCCGATCAATGTTCGAACTTCATTTTTCTTAATTTATAATAGCAAATTTAACTTATTTAATTATCACATTACTCAATGCTGTAAAAAAATCAACTTATGGCGATATTATATTTTTTCCCCTAAACTTTGACATATTTACATTTTAGTCCTTAGGTTCGTAAAATGAAATGTATCCATTTTCTTTGTTACCCAAGCCTAGCCAAACCTAAATCATGCTTATATCAGCCCACATTTTTCATCAAATTTTATTTTTACTACTCATTTTACAAATTTTTACAAATAGGTCCTTTTTAGGTATTTTCATGAAAAATCACTTAGTAAAAGTTGTTTATCACACCTTAAACATGCAATATCCTCCATCAAACATCAAAATACATGCATGTCACACATGGGTAAATTTTTAAACATGAACCTTACTTCAAAATAATGGTAGAAATATGTAAATCGGGTTACGAGGACTTCAAAAATGTGAAGAATATTAAAAACGAGATTAGGAATCACTTACTGTCAAGCTTGAAAGTTGAAAAAACCCTAGATATGGTGAGCTTGGGATTTTCAGCCAAGGTAGGAGAAGATGGACACAATTTTGACTTGATTTTCTCTTTTTATTATTTTATTTACCAAATGACCAAAATGCCCTTTTTGCCAAACTTTAAAATTTTATCTCACCATGTCTATTTTTGTCTACTAACTTAACAAATGCTCTTATTATCATATAAGGACCTCTAATTTAAAATCTCATAGTAATTGGACACCTTTAACAAATAGAACTCAACTTTTGCACTTTTTACAATTTAGTCCTTTTGACTAAATTAAGTGCCCAAACGTCAAAATTTTTGAACAAGATTTTCACAGAATAGTTCCACAAAACTGTAGACCATAAAAATATAATAAAAAAATTTTTACTGAATCGAATTCGTGGTCTCAAAACCACTGTTTCGACTAGCCCCAAAATCGGGCTGTTATATATTCGCAGTTAAACAAACTCACTATAAAAAATAAATATCCCCTGCCTAGGATAGAAGACCTAATTGATCAATTCTGAGGTCCACAATATTTTTTAAAATAGATTTAGGTCAGGATATTACCAACTAAAGGTAAATAAGGCGGATGTTCCCAAAACTACATTTAAAACTTAGTACGGCCACTATAAATTCCTTGTAACGCTTTTCAGTTTAACCAATGCTCTGGTTGCCTTCATATACTTAATGAATCGAGTGTTCCAACCATTCCTTGATCAATTCATCATTGTATTGATTGGCAACATCTTAGTCTATTCAAGAACCGAAACCAAACACGATAAACACCTTAGAAAGGTTCTACAAAACTCTGAGAAAACAAACTGTATGCTAAACTGAGTAAATGTGAATTCTAGCTTAAGTAGGTCATGTTTTTAGGACATATGGTACCCGTAAAGGGTATTTAGGTAGATCCAAAAAAGATAAAGGTCATTATAGAATGGAAACAACCCAAAAATGTTTTCAACATTCTAAGTTTCCTTAGTTTAGTTGGGTACCATCTTATATTCGTTGAAGGGTTCTCCTTGATAGTTTCACTACTAACTAAGTTGAGAAAGGATCTTCCATTTAAATAGACAAATGACCAACAATCTAGCTTTGAAAAGCTGAAGGCTGTGTTAACCCAAGCTCTCGTGTTAATCCAGCCCAAATCTGAAAATGAGTATGTGGTGTACAGTGTCCTATATTGGCCTTGGATGTGTATTGGTGTAAGACAGAAAAATAGTTGCATATATGTCGAGACAATTGTAACAACATGAGTGCAACTGTTTGACTCATGATCTAGAGTTGGTTGTAGTGGTATTCATACTAAAAATTTGGAGACACTATTTGTATGGTGAGAAGTGTTACATATATACCGATCATAAGAGTCTTAAGTACCTTATTACCTAAAAAAAAATTGAACCTTAGGCAATGGAGGTGGATAGAATTGTTAAAATATTATGATTGTGTAATTGAATACCACCCCGAAAAAGTCAATGTAATAGCATACGCTCTAAGTAGAAAATAGATGACTGAATTAAGAGGAACAACACAGTTTATAACACCTCACACGTCCTGACCACACGGCCTGACTACATGGTTGTGTGTCCCATGGTTTACAATTTTGCCTAGGAATTTATATTATATGCAGTTTAGTCCTTGGATATTCCTGGAAATGTTTTTGGTGCTTTATTTTATTCAATTGAGTCCCTGAAAATATGAATAATGTTAATATCCATGATCTGATTAACCAAATTATTATATATATTAGCATGATATGCGTAAATAATATATATGTTTGTTGTATCTGTATTTTTGATCGTATGTTCAACATGTCACATGATACCGTTAAATTGAATCTATGAAAATCATATGTTTGGCTATTGTACTCATTAGTTAAAAGCATATCTATTGTCACCATATCAATCTGTTATAAACATATTAACCGCTACTATTTTGATTTGTTATAAGCATGCCATATTGCATTGTATGTGGTAGGACGCTTTGAAAGGAGGAAGTTCTGACTGATTAATAAATCTACAACTCTGGTGGTTAATCCCCAAATTATCTGGTAGCTCTTATTTGCAATTATGTTATGCATTCACAACCATCTGAGACTGTATTAACTTGCAACATTGGTGGCTCATCCACCCATTTTCTGGTAGCTCTTATCTGCAAATACGTTGTGTATTCACAACCATCTGACAACTTATTAACCTACAACATTGGTGGTTCATTCATCCATCCATATTCTGGCAGCTCTCATCTGTAAATATTTTGTACACTCACAACTATCTGACAGCATATTAACCTGCAACTTTTGTAGTTTATCCACAACCCAATGTGTAGGGATGAACAAGTTCTAGGGAACTCTTACTATGGTGTGTAGCGGTAGGGTAGGAGCTTTTCTGTTAAACCAAAACTATATTGCATTCATAAAGCGTGTGCATGCAATTCTGAGATTTCTGATATGATACTTATGCATAGACGTTGTTGATTTGATTTGATATATCGATATTCTGAAATTGCTATTGTGGATTATTTTATGTGATGTGATTTTGTATGCTAATCGATTGCATTGATTTGTTTGTGATAGAACTCACATTGAGCTTCATAGCTCACTCCCCTTTTGTTTCCATCTTTACAAATAACTCACCAGGTTAGGACATAAACACGAAATTTGGAGGGTCTCAGCTCAGTTTTGTTTTTACTAAAATATTTTAGATTTATTATTTAGTATTTTTATTACTATTATTAAGAGATTGCATTATCTTATTTTAAACTGTGGTATGGGACTTAGGATTTGGGGTTTTTTTTTTTATATATATAGCATGCTTGAAATATAATTTGATCTTAGGATTACTGAACTATGAATATTAATAAGTTATGCATGAACTTCGATTATTAAAATCATAAACAAATATCAATTTTTTTACTGCTGAACTATAATTAACATTTTGAGTAATAAATAAATTGATAATTAACTAAGTTTTCAAAAATAGTCACCGTTACTGTAACACCCCAAACCCAGCCTAGACGTTATGGCTGAATCTAGCGTGTCACATCGGAGTATTTTTTTTTTGAAACTGATCTTTTCGGTAAAAATCTATTACGAGATTTGAATTTTTTTTATTTAACAAAAGTTCTCGTCAAAATGTTTACCAAATTATTTGCCTTTGGTTTATTAATTCCACTCAAACAGCAAAAGTATTTTGACAACTTTGTTGTTGAAAGCTTTTTTTTAAAAAAAATCGTGACTATTTTGAAAACTCATGTTTTCCTGGACTAGCAGTTTAGGATAAGAAATCAAAATCCCAATTAAAAATTACACCCACACATGGCCTTATTACATAATCAAAAACCCGATATGAAATTTAATAATAAATAAAGTCAAGCTATAGATCAACTACAATCGTGTGGCCACCTTCGAGTCCCTCGCGGCTCCAAATCGTCTAAAGCTGGAGATTTCCTACGCAGTTAAAACAAATGGGTGAGTTTACAAAAACTCAGTGTGTAATCCCAATAACAAATAAATAGTGAATAACACAGTTTGGGCCTAAGCCCAGATTAATAACTGTCTGGTCCTAAGCCCTATTCAGTATCAGTACAGTCTGGGCCTTAGCCCTATACAATAGCAGTGTGGGCCTAAGCCCAATGTAGTATCAGTACAGTGTAATGTAATTATGCATCCCACCCAAATCCAACCAGCACACCACCCGTACCAACCAACATACCATATGGGGATATAAATCGACCTACCCAGCCAGCACACCAATATCGCAGCAAGCTACCAGTATTAATAATGTATCATAGCTGCCAGAAACAGTAAATGTGGCAAAGCCACCAGTAACAGTGAATGTGACATAGTCACTAGTACAGTACTTCTTTCATATCAAAATCCTAACCCCATGCAGTATGTCATGTTCGAATTCGATATGATATTTTTTTTGATTTCTTTTTTTTTTCAAAACATTAGAGCATGAATATTACGTGTATGTAAAGTCATACTCAGTACAATCATATATGTAAACCATAAGCACATTAGTCATACAGAACATAAGGGCATAATCGTCATTTTACCATATAGGGGTATTACGGTCATTTTACCTTACAGGGATATTACGGTCATTTTACCTATTTTGGGGTTTTAGCTCAAATAATGACCCCTACGAAGGTCTACATTGCCTCGAGCGACACGGACAACCTAATTGGTCATAACAATTAAAATGGCCCCAAGGCCCATTACTCGACCAAGTGGGTTCACACGCTCGAGTGGCCCATTTAGCCCAATTTAAGTCACGACTATTCGAACTCCATAGCCCAATTCATTATTTATCACTTACCATGGATTTAATCTGTGTGGGGCCAAGAGCCCATTGGGCCCACATAGCCCATTTCGGCCTAATGTGGTCCAGAACGACCTATGCCATGTACACGACATGAAAAGCCCAACGTGGCCCAGAATAACCTATGCCATGTACACAAGCGGACCCATGGTCACATCGAGGCCCAAGCCTATAAGAGCACTCGTGGCGGCCTTCACAGAGTATCGCCCACGCTTTGTGGGTTCGGATTGCCCCACGTTCGTTCGCACGCTCGTGAGGCCTCGAATGACGGTGTTTCTGCATTTTGGCTTTTTGGATTTTTCCGAATCACAGTTTAATAGGGGTGTGATTACACGCCTCATTTGGCTTTGACAGTAATTGAGTGATGAACGATTACACACTTGGTTGCGAAGACCAATACTAGTCTATGAGCACCACAGCCTTCAAGATTAACACAGTAAATACTAAGTCTATATTCAATAAAGTTAATACCCTCTTCACAACTCTTATATTCCAACTGTAACTATTACCTACCGCGACAAGACGAAGATGGTTTATCTGCCTTAAACGCTAGTTAGGATGAACTTCTAGATCCTTGATGAACTCTGCATTATGACTGCATCATGTTAACCCATACCATATATGCGAATATAATGAACTAAGTGAGACCACTTATCGACACAGTATTCGGCCTACACTAACACCCCTGTCAGAGACGGCGGACAAAGATGGTTTAGAGGAGAGTGCTAAAGCTACAGAGAGAAAAGAAGAAAAAGGGTAACCGAGTATCCAAAGAAGTAGTGATTGCAAGCACCTGATCCGACTATAAACAGAGAACCCATTTACCTTAATAGGGAGATTCAGCTACGAGTGAGAAGAGCAAACTGAAATCGGCCACAAGTATTCTAATGGAAAAAGAAGAGAAGGTGAAATCGGTTAAAAGGGATTGGTTGAGAAAAGAAAAAGAGAAGAGAGGGGAAAAGAAAGTTCAGCTAATACCTTGAACGCTAGGGAAAAAGAGAGTGATGGAGAAAGGAGAGTTTTTGTCCAACAGAAGTACCTTACCGCAGGATAAAATCAAAGTAAGTTAATCCAAAACGCACCTGAAAGGCCACTACCAAATTTCGGCTACCACACAAAACAGTGACGAGAGAGGAGCAAAAAGAGAGAAAAGTCACCGGTAAAAGGCAAAAAGTAACCTATTCAGTACCTAGTGCCTAAGACTGATTATGGCACATAGAGAATCCCATTTTCGTCAGACAACTCCCCACTCTCCTCAAAACTCTCCTTTGACCAATTCAAACTCTACTCAAACTCTCCAAATTTGAAATCCATGATTTTCTCCACCTAATTCTCTTCCATGTCGATAACAACCATTATCATATCCCTTGATTTTCTCCCCTTGACCAAGTCCAGAACCACCTCAGCAGAATTTCAATCCAACTCTACCTCTCTCACCTTATGGGAATAAAATAAATGTACCTTGCAAATCATGGGATTAGAACTCAAGATCCCTTTCCACCATAATGACGCCACAACTACTAGATCACATGCTGCCTTGTGATAAATTTTTAACCACTAATATTTATAAGACCTACAAGCTAAAGCCAAGGTTCACTTAAGGGGAGAAACTAAAATTTTTGCAAAAGCTGCCCAGACTTGAACCTAGGCTTCTCAAGCACTCCCAAATATGCCCAAATACTTTGCCACTAAAGCTACACATAATTTGTGTCACTTTCTTGCTTAACTAAAATATTTATGAGTAGTCTCCTAATCGCTCCTATGCTTAAAGCCCAATACTTCTAGACCTAATTTCTAGTCGTTACAGTTACATAGGAAAATTAAACTAAATCGGTTTTCAATAACTCGTAAACTTTTCTGAAAAATAAACTAAAATTTTCTACTCTAACAAACAAATGTTTGATATGACTGTTTTATAAGTTCAAATAACTCTACTAGGCTATTTCGATGGCCAATGTAATCTTCCAAATTTGGGCCTAACGTCTAGGTTGGGTTGGGGAGGTTACGCTTATTCAGCCCATGAAAAATATTTTCCAAAGCAAAAACTATTGGCAGGGATGGAGGGTCGTCCCCCGTGAATTTTGACTGCACCTGCCCTGGATTTTCACCCATTCTCTCACTCATTTCTTCACACGACTGCTGACTTATATTGACCCCTACTTTTTTTTTGGAAATAGTGAATGTTACACTGCCTCACACCTTACTTCCATTTAGAGTTCCCATTTTGCTCCCAAATTTTACAGCCAAAATTTTCTTACCATTTAGTGTTAGGCTAGCAAATTAAAATGGATGGCCTTCAATGACTCTCCAAAATGATTGGGCTTTTTGACCCATCACCAAAGGGATTACACGATGGGCCCAAAAGAGACACTCCAACCTTGTTTTTCAGCTTGAATAAACATAGCCTTCAGTCCTTTCTCCAAAAGAATCCCTTTCCTTTTAGATTTTAATGTCACTTTCTTATTATTCTTAGGTTTAATAGCAACCTCTAACATTCCAACCGATTTTGTCGTGATTTTAGGTCCACCATTTTCACCCCTATTAGATCCAAATTTATTCCCATATCATTTTCATTAACATCACCTATTAATACCCTAGAATACTCGTCGTGATTGTTACTCAGGACATCTGTGAAAAATAGAACGTCGCTAATGACAATGTATGGCAAAGAAAAGAGAAAGAAAAATAAATAATACAGATTTTTACGTGGAAACCCTTTTGGGAAAAAAATTACGGCAGAAGAGAAAATAATTCACCATATCAAATTTGAATAATTACAAGAGGAGTAAAGTATCTCTATTTATAGGCTTGTAAAACCATATTCTAATAGAAGGAGTGTAGTAAGATTAAAACAGCTTATTCTAATCAATATCAAATAGATGGATTTTAATAAGGTTTAAAACACATTATTCTAAAATAAAATAAAAGAAGTGTAGTTCTATATGAATTTTAATTTTATTTTATTTTACAACTGTATTTTATTTAAATAAGCATTTGGATCAGTCAATTCTAACAACATCAAATTTGGATCCACCAAGAGCATCACTATATTTAAAAAAGGATTCCGTTGTTTATTCTAAAATAAGATAAAAGTGTAGTTCTATATGGGTTCTTCTCCTTTATTTTTGTTCAACAATTATCCAGGGCCCAAAATCTTCCACTTCTGCTCGCCTCTGTAGTCCTAATACTTGGTTAGATTTTGAATTTTCCTCCGCCTCTAGTAAATTCTCTTGCCTCTGTTTGTGTATACAGTTTTCAGGAGTATAACCCCACCGCCCATATTCAAAACACACCGAAGGTAAAGATTTGTACTCTACCCACTGTATTCTACCATCGATTTTTGCTTTTGAAACCAATAGTTTCCCCAGTTCCACATACACCGCAAGCCTCACAAGTTGATCTCTTGTGTTGTTTTCTATGTTTCGATCAATCTTAGCCACCAGTCTAATGGCACCGCCAATGAATCTTAATAGACTTTTGGTATACATTCCCTCTGGCGGTCTCGGTAATTGAATCTAGACTAAGATACTATGTGGCAGACTTTGACCAGTTGAGAAAGATAGTGTCCACGACCTCATGGTGAGATAATGGCCAAGAATCATCGAAGGTCCTCTAGACAGAGTGTGTAGGTATTCATTATCGTCTTGGAACTTGACTGAGAAATAATCATTCTCTAAGTCGAGAATTTGTAGAGGCTATTTCGTCTTCCACAAAACTTGCAATATATTTGACATAGACAGATACCATCGTCTCCTAGCAAGCAATTTCACAATCAAGATCCATGTCATACACTTAGAAATAAAAGTATGCACCTGATCCGAAAAGGTACTATTCGGAATACCATCGATTATTTCATTCTTAGCATCCCTATCATCCAATTCAAGATCTTCTTCGTGTTGCATTTCCATCATTTCTACCGAAATGTCCAGCAACTTATCCTCCTATGAGCTTTTGGTCTCATTTGTATCATTCACTTTCATCCCCCTATCATCCACAATGGGATCATCTGGATCAAGAGGTTCATCCGGTCTACGTCAATCTTTTTTTAAAGTTCTTCCACCTTGTCGATGAGTGAAAGCGTATCCTCGATCACCATTTTCGTCATGTGAAGTGCATAATTTTCCATTAAAATTAAATTTATTAGTAATGTTATTAGTATTGCGTAATAAATTATATTTAATCATTTGTGATATGTATAACACTAGTTATCATAATATGTCATTATAAATTTTATATTATAATTTAAATTAGATTTTATGGATTTTAATAAATATTAATTTTATACTTTTAGTATACATATATAATTACAGTATTAAAAGCATTTTATATTCAATTAATGTTTTTAAAAATTTATTTCACTTTATAATTTAATATAAAATGTATTTTACTTTTGCTATTAATAGAATTTAATATAAATATGTATTGTTATTTTTATTTTAAGTAGTATCATAAAATTATATTAATTATTAATGTCTATTATGATTGTTCAACAAAAAATTCAGATTTTAAGTTGGATTTATCTCAATCTCAGCCAAATTGTTCTCGAACTCAGATTCTTAAAGATTCGGGCTTTCTCGAGCTTTGATCTATTACAAGCTCAAATTTTCTTAAATTTGAATTGTTATAAACTCATATTGGCATGAAACTTTCATGCTCAGCTTGTGTTGCCAGCTCTGTTAAACATACATATGAAGTTTACCATTTCAAGTAGTAGGCTGGAAACAAATTAATCTATTGATTTGGAGCTGGACTTCTAATTTCAAATCAGGATATTTGACGGTATCAGGGAATTTTTTCCTTTTAAAGCAAGTAAATGATGGATATTAGAAACTTAACCTGGATTATTAGCTACGAATCTGATGACAGTCAATCCTCCAACAGGTATGCCAATAGTGTTGTGGATTTGGGGATGAAAATATTGTACTTCTTTGTACCAATGTAGAGATGGAAATGGGTGGGATGAGTCGGATTTTTGCCCACCCTAATTCTGACTCGAAATTTATACTTATTCAACTCCAACATTAAAAAAATAAATCCATTATAATTCCCTACTTTGAAATTTTTAAAAAAAATCTAATCCCAACTCTAACTTATTTCATTTTATTCCATCAAATAATTTTTAATTATAAAAGAATTATATCAACTAATTTAATGTATTAACTTTTTATTACAAAACGGTTAGCAATCCTTCAATTTCAGGTCATTTTTCATTATATTAATGAAATCAAGTTGAAAAATAATTATTTTTATAATTACAAGCGACGCAAATTTCCGATATTAACTTATTGAATTATAAGGGAAACCCAATCTTACAATGACTACTAAAATTATTAAGAGAAACCCAAGCACAAAAGGATTTTGAGCGTCTACTATATAATTCTTAAGTCACGTCCTATGAGTTTTCCCATTAAAATTATTGAAGAGTTAAATTGTAATTAAAAATTAAAATATTGATAATTTTGTAAATATCTTGAGGTGGGATCGGGTGAATTTCTTTTAAAGTTAGACTCCCAACTAACTTAAATCCAGTTTTAGAAAGAAAACAGAATGATCCTATGAAATTGGATCAGGTCGAGACCCATTGGTTTCGTGTTTTTTCATCATCGTTATATAAGTGGCAAAGTTAAAAGTTTTCAAACCTTTGTGCCAATACACGAGAAGCAAAGTTTAAAAAAGGTTATAACATTGGAATAAGGGTAATTTACTAAAAAAAGCCCATTTCTAAAATTATTTATGGAAATGGGCTAATTTTTTAATTATTTACTAGAAAGATCCTAATTCTCCGAAAGCGCGTTCACGTCAGCACGAAGTCAGGGGATGTGTCAGTGGAACGCGTCCCTGGGGGAGCACTATCAGCAAAATTACTGAAAAAAGCTTCTACGTGGATGCTCTTTTGCTATAGTAGTATCTAAAAAAATTATTTTGAGAAGACGTTTCTGAACAAATAGTGTCCAAAACGCTTCAAGCAGGATGCACTATTAGTAAAATTACTGAAAAAAGCTCCCACGTGGACCCTCTTTTGCTACAGTAGTATCTGAAAAAATAATTTTGAGAAGACGTTTCTGAACAAATAGTGTCCAAAACGCTTCAAGCAGGATGCACTGTCAGCAAAATTACTGAAAAAAGCTCCTACGTGGACCCTCTTTTGCTATAGTAGTATCTAAAAAAATAATTTTGAGAAGACGTTCCTGAACAAATAGTGTCCAAAACGCTTCAAGCAGGATGCACTATTAGTAAAACTACTGAAAAAAGCTCCCACGTGGACCCTCTTTTGCTACAGTAGTATCTGAAAAAATAATTTTGAGAAGACGTTTCTGAACAAATAGTGTCCAAAACGCTTCAAGCAGGATGCACTGTCAGCAAAATTACTGAAAAAAGCTCCTACGTGGACACTCTTTTGCTACAGTAGTTACTGTTTGGCCTTAGACTATAAATAAGTCAAATTTCATTCTCAAGTTGCATAAGTTACAGCAAGAGAAATTGAGGCTAAAATAGAATACAAACTGAAGATAAGTGAACGTATTAGTGCTGTTATTTACTATGATAGTGAGGTCCGTGACACGGAGAACGGCTTTTTTTATCGGAGAGCACAACGTGACTGGTTTTTAACCAAAATATAGATTTGACAGAACTTCATAAAAGAATTAGGCGTAAAATCTTTGGAACGACGCCAATGAAAATTTTGTCTATTAAGTATCGATTTTGTGCTTCTGTTGATCCCGTGAGATATGACTCATTAGATATCAAAGGTCCTCGTAGCTTGAAGGCAATGGTGCAGACTCATATTGCTAGTGGATCACCCTATCTTGAGTTATATGTACAATTTTCATTACCAAATGATACATTTGCGACTTCAACATCTACTGTTGTTTGAGAGGAATACACGACCCATGCCCGACACTCTGTTAGTGAGTGGCAAAACACGGAAGTGCCCGTGCTTGGTAGCAGTATAGAATACACAACCCCTGCACGACACTTCGTTGGTGGATGGGACATGCACCTCGGTGGGTCGATGTTTGATACTAGAAATACGTACTGGGGAATGACATCAACTTTTAGTGGTTGGTAATCCACATCTGATTGGGGACGTTATGAAATGTCCACAAGAAGAGATGATGTACTCCCTGCGACATCCACCAGCGAGGGGACCTCGTTCGTTGCAGATGATGATGGGTCGGATGATAAGTCCGATGTAGATCCACCTCAAGAGCCCAGCCCCGATGGTGCAGAAGTTGCATTATTTTCTAAACCAAAGCTTATTCCAACCATACCTGAATATGTTGAAGGGGGTTCAGATGAAGAAGAAGAAGATCCATGATTCAGGGCGTACTCGCCTCCAGCCCACATGCATAATGTCGATCTATCTCAAGATGGTGCGTTGAAGTTTCCAGATCTACCACACAGAATGAGTGACCGTACAAGTTCGTTATTGGATTCAGTTGAATTGGAAGTTGGTAGGGAGTTTTCCAATAAGGATAGTTTTCTTGGTGCATTGAAACAACATAGCATCATGAACGAGGTTAACTACAACATGGTTAAATCCAAATCTGATAAGTTTGAGGCCAAGTGTGTAGTGCAAGATGGTACATGTTCATGGAAAATCATGGTCTCGTTGAGGAAAAGGACAGGCTTTTGAGAGATAAAAAAGTACAAAAGTCTACATATATGTGTTGGCGGTAAAGTATCACTAGGTGTTTAGGGTTTTTGAATAATACTGTTATTACGTAATATTGCATTATTTAACGTAATTCGTTGACAGGTGTTTCACAAGATCTTCCCAAGATGGATTCAGATATGTTAGCTAGCTTAATATTACTAACGGTGAAGGCAGATCCCAAGACTTCAGTGCTGGTCTTAATTACCAATATTCGTAGCCAATTGAGGTACACGCCTTCTTACCATAGCTAAGCAAAAGGCTTTGGAAAAGATGCATAGTAAATGGGACGCTTCATATAATGAAGTGTGGCAGTGGTGTCAGGTGCTGGAGAGATATGTCTCAGGTTACATAACAGACCTTGAAACGATACTTGCGTACTATAATGACTGATTGTTCTATGGATGCCAAGTGTTCAAGCATCTATTCTGAAGCTAAGCAATGCCAGGACGTTCTATACTGCAAGCCATTAGTACAAATTGACGGTACTTTTATGTATGGTAGATATACCCATTGACTATTGCTAGCTGTGGCACAGGATGGCAGTGAGAGAATAACACTGGGGGAGTCAGCTGATGACTGAGATTTCTTTCTTTCTAGGTTAAAAAGGCATGTCTACCCCTAACCTAATATCTGTGTTATATCGGATCAGGGCACTGAAATACTAGCTGCAGTTGATCTACAGAGAAGCTAATGGCATCGCACACACCATCGGTATTACCTAAGGCACGTTGCATCTAACTACTATAGGAAGTATCGATCTACAACTGAACGACGACAAGTGATCAATATGGGTATTTAATCTCTATTAATATAATTTTGTTTGTAATATTCAATTCATTCTGAATGGAAGAGTGGTATGTAATTTTCACTATCAACTTATATTGACAGGGTAAAAGATAAGTAAGGACCGTTTTCATGAAAAGTTGGCGGTTTTGCGTTCAATTAACAAAGAAGGTGCAGACTACCTCTGTAACATACCTTTCGAACAGTGGACACAAGCATACGACGGCAGCCTACGATATGGTCATATGACCTCAAACCTGGTTGAATGCATAAATTCTATTCTAAAAGGAACACGTTATTTGCCAATAACACTGGTTGTGCGAGAGACATATTTTCATTTAGCGACACTATTTCCAAAGTGAGCTGCGAGTTATAAAAGCCAAATGCAGGGTGACCATGTATGGTGCACAAAGGTATTGCAAGAAATTAACAAGGCGAAAGCACGGGCCAACACCATGCACACAGTATGTCACGATCACAACAACCTATGGTTTCATGTGATAGAGTTTGATAGACCAAACCAAGGTATTATTGGCAGGTAATATCGTGTACACTTGAGAAATAAGACATGTGACTGTGGGACGTTTGACGCACTACATTATCCATGCACTCATGTAATTGTAGCTTATCAAAATCTCAGTCTAGATCCCATAAGTTATGTTGACGAAGTGTGGAGACACGTATTCCTACCGGTCCCAGATGAATGCAAGTGGCCGTCTGTATCGTTTTCTCCATTTAAGCTATTACCAGATAGAGGATTGCGTTACAAACCAAAGGGTCGACCCTACTCGATTAGAATACGTAACAATATGGATATCCAAGAAATAACGAACCAACAGAAGTTGTGCGGATAGTGTAGGAACCCAGGCCATACAACTTGATCATGTCCAAATCGGAATAGCTAATAGTTGTTGTAATAAAATTATGTTGCATTATTTATATTTTATTAAAAATATAAAAATATTAAAAATATTGCCTTATTCAAAAGAACATTTATTTTATTAAAATTATAAAAAGTAAATTATAATTAAAATATTAAAAACAACTTTTATTCTATTAAATGAAACAATATAAAAAAAACTTTGTACAAATATATTAAAAAATAAATGTTGGTGCCAGTCGAAATTAATGCCACATGGGGGTCGTCGTCGGTTACATGCTGGATTTCTTCTTAGTTCAACTTTCAGCGGGGGTTGTGGTTGCTCCAGCGGGGATTGTGGTTCTTCCGGTAGGGGATCTGGTTGTGGATGTTGGGAGGATGACCCACCTTGATAGAATAATGAATGCGGAGGTGTTTGCATCACCCATGACGGAGGTGCTTGAATCCTATAAGACAATGGGGATTGGTAAAAAGAATGGCTCACTGATGACGCCTCGTGCGATCCCTCATGGGACGACGGCCTATTGATCGGCGGTTGACTCGGAGTAATCGGGAATAGAGGTGAACCAAGCCATACATTTCAACCTGCCATAGGATGGGGAAAAGGAAATATAAAAGGGTTAGGATACATATAAGGGCTAGGATACGTACCTGGCATAATCTGTAAAGGTTGTGATATGGGTGTCGTTGGTTGGAGTGTTGGGCCCGGTGATTATGTGAGCGTTGTTGATGGGCCCGGTGATTGTGTGGGTGCTGTTGATGGGCCTGTATCGTCATCCCTTCTTTTTGGATTTAAAGGGCCCCGTTGTTCCCTTTGGACACTAATTTATCGTCGCCTCTCCTCTTCCGGCAGTAAATATGGCTTGCCATGGATCCTAAACCATGACATGTATTTCGGTACGCACGCTAACTCAGGAACGATGATTGGTTCCATAGTAGGTATATAATCATATCAATTTTCCCACATTTCAATATATTCTGACCAATAGCTCGGCCTATTCGTATTCAATAGCCGTAAGTCGACTTTGTGCTCATCATTGAGCACCTCAGGTTCTACGGGAATTAGTTGTCGGAATCCAAATTGTCGCAGTACTCTATCTGACTGGTGCATCTCCATGATAGCATAGTTGACTAATAGGACCTTCACATGCCAAATGTTCAGATTTTGAAAAAATTCATTCGGAACTACTGCCCGAATTGCCGGATCCTCGTATGGTGTCCATTGAAACTATATGAACAGGATAAAAATATTAGTTATATACATAATACTAAATACTAAATACTAAATACGAAATGACTATTTTATTATGTATATATATTTTATTTAATACTAACTTGTACTTCAACCGTTGGTCTAATAGAAGCCGTATATCTTCAAGAGAGGTGGGTATTCCAACATAACTCGTCGAATGGTTCCAACTAATTAAATAAATTTTTAGCTTAGAATTATATTACAAATCCACGTAATAATTGTAAAGTCTAATATAAAATTTACCTCGTTATCAGTGGGAATATAAATGGATGGTTCACTCGAGGACATAAAAATGGAAAGCGAAACCATGCCCATGATTGCCGTAGTGATAGGAAACCTCTGATTTTGGATTTATTCGGTCGCATTGCCCCGCAAATCTCCCGGTAGAATGTTGCTAACATGAAAGACCCCCAACTAAATTCACTAGCTGCTCTAAAATCAACGAGTTTTGTAACAACCCTATTTTAGGCCTACTCAAAATAGTGGTGTCAGGACCACTAATCTGAAGTCGGAGAAAGTATTTTATTATTAATTTTAAGTTATAACATGTTCATATTAGTGTATGAAAAATTTGGTGAAGTAATTTTAGTGATTTCATGCTTAATTGTGAAAAAGGACTAAATCGCATAAAGTGCAAAAGTCCTATTTTGATAGCTAAGGGCGTCAATTAGCTAGAGAACCTAAATTGGAGGTTTTTTAAAGGGAAATTAGACCCTTTAGAATTGCATGGTCGGCCATAGGAGACAAAGGTGGTCAAAAGTAAAAAATTTGGTGAAATTAGGTGTTGAAATTGAATAAAATAAAACAAATAGTAAAAGTTGTCTTTTTTTTTGTCTTTATCTTTCTTCTTCACCGATATTTCTCAAATAAAATGGCCATGGAAGCGTGAAAATTTTCGAGCAACTTAAAGCCTTTTCAAGTAAGTGATTTGAGGGTTTTTCATGAATATTTTTGTACTTTTGCAGTTCTTGTAGCATGATCTTTTTAACTAGGGGACTATTTTGCAAAATAATTGAAAGTCTAGTGTTTTGCCATGATAGTTGATAATACTCTAGAACGACATATTTTATGTGCTGATTGCATGATTATTTTGAGTATAATCCTACTAATTTGGGTTATTTTGTGGTCTTTATCTTTTAGGGACTAAATTGGAGGCAAGAGGAAATTTAAAGGAAAAAAGTGCGAATTTGAAGATATAATGGGCCAACATTCAAAGAAAGAGAGAAGTGATGCCAAAAATGCAAACATGGAAGACCCAAGGACTGAAATGCAAAAGAAGAGATTTTATAGCACAAGACTCTATTTTAATTTCAATTATATTAGGATAATTATTAAGGATTTTTATTTAGATTTAATTTTAGGATTTATTTTCATTTATCTTTATTTATTTTTATTTATCTTTTAGAATTTAATTAGGAATGGACTAGGTTTTCTAGCACTATAAATAGGGGATGGAGTGGCACATATTAGACATCTCTTTTTTTTTAAAACACTCCCTTTCCCAAAAACTCTGTCTTTTGTTCTCTCCATATTTTCTATAATAAAAATATCATTTCTATTATATTTATTTCTTTCCCAAAAATCATGAGCCACTAAACCAATCTAGCCAAAGGTTGTCAAAATTCCCAAAAAAAAAAAGGTTTATGAGGTTTAGAACCCGCGATTAGCCTTCTCAACAAGGTATTCGTTGCTTCTCCGCATTACGGAGCTAACGCTTCCGTCTATGTCCCTTAATAGGTGATTTTTTCAACTTGTGCAAGGAACAGCCGCTTTATACATTTTGGGAAGGTTGCATAGTCGGTTCGTTGGCTTTCTACATCAGAAGTTGGTGAATCCAAGAGATAAAACGGTGTGGTATTCGCTGTTGGGAAGTGAATATCTAGTAGAAGATAGTCCCACAAAAGCATTTATTGGCTAGAGTTAGGCTCTGCCAAATTTTAAGTCTAAATCTTTGGAGTTGGTGGTCGTAGGCGTCCTCTTCCACTATAACTGGCTTATCCTGCTTGAGAAGGGTTACTTAAAAGCCAAGGATTGAACCTAAGGCGGATCGAGATAACCGGAGGCTAGATTCTTGCCACATAAAAAACTTTCTCTTTTTCCAAACCTTGTTGATTTTTATTATTCATTTTAATTTTCAACCGCGAGTTTTCTTGGCCAAGAAATTGTCCAGGATTTCAAGAAACGAGCATTTGTACAATCTGGTCCTTGAGGATTCGATCTTACTTCCCCTTTACTGTTATTTTTACTATTTTACAGGGATTAGGATATTTTTGTGCTCTCAATGATGCATCAAATTTTAGCGCCATTACCGGGGATCGATAACATACTAATCTTGTTTTTTGTTTCTTGTGACCAGATCTACTCCAAGTACTCTTGCGTTTGATTCAGAAATTGAAAAGACTGCGAGAGTTAATCGCAAGGAAATAAAGCTAAGGAAAAAGCAGTCAGCGGTGGTTGGAACTCAAAGTAATCCACCGCCAGAAATCAGAATCGACGACTAAGCAGAGTCCAGGGTAAATGAAAACCCTACTCAAACTTTTGAAAGCGAAAAAGTAGAAGTTGATTCCCCAAAAGAAGTGCTTAATGCTAGGGTTGACGGAAACCTAAATTTAGCACATCAACCTATGGCTCAGACAATTCGACAACTGGCCAAAGCGCCGATAGAACAACTGCCACTATGCATCGTGTATCCTACTATGGATACTGATTTTGAATTAAAGTCAGGCTTGATCCAGCTACTGCCAACTTTTCGGGGGTTGCAAAATGAAAATCCCCACAAGCATTTGAAAGAATTCCATATGGTTTGCCTTAGTATGAAACCTCAGGGGGTAACTGAGGATCAAATTAAATTGTGTGCTTTCCCTTTTTCCTTAGCAGATTCTGCTAGGGAATGAATATTTTATTTACCTCCTGGATCTGTAACGACTTGGGCTGATCTGTCTCATTTGTTTCTCAACAGGTTTTTTCCAGTGTCACATGCAGCCGAGTTAAGAAGAGAAATCGTGGGTATAAGGCAAAAAAATGCAGAGTATTTCTTTGACTACTGGGAGTAATTTAAAAAGTTGTGTGCAAGTTGCCCACAACACGGTATCACAGAATAGTCTTTGCTCTAGTATTTTTATGAAGGCCTGAAACCCATGGAGATGAATACGGTAGATGTCGCTAGTGGAGGAGCGTTGGTCAGCATGACTCCACAACAAGCAAGAGACTTAATCTCTACGATGGCTGTAAATACTCAGCAATTTTGAGCCAATCCTGAGCCCCCTAAGAGGGTTCATCAGCTAAGTAATTCAACTTTAGAAGATAAAGTTGATAGACTTACTAATATTATGAGCTTTCTTGTTGCAGAAAAAGCCAAACCAGCCCGAGTATGTGGAATATGTGCTACACCTGAATATACAACTGATGCATGTCCCAGTTTGTATGATGATACTATGGCTCATTTAGATGCTGTGGGAAATTTTCCTGGGCCACCATAAAGGCGATACAACCCTTATGGTAATACCTACAACCCAGGATGAAGGGACCACCCTAACTTGAGTTATGGGGCCAATCCACAATATAACCAGCCATACCAAAATTGGGTTCCACAGCAGCCACAAGATTCAGGTAATTCTCTATAAACTTTGGTCAACAAATTAGCAGCTAATATGCTTAATTTTCAATAGAAAACCGAGGCATCTATAAGAGAATTGACCATATCAATTGAGAAATTGAACTCTCAAGCGAAGCTGCCATAACAAACAGAACCTAATCCATGACAACACGCAAATGCAGTGACATTGTGAAGTGGAAAGGTACTGGAACCAATTCTTGATAGGAATCTTGGCCAAGAAAATGCCCAGAAAAATCTCAAAAATAACGTACAGGTCCGATCGAAACCTTCATTTCCAAAAATCCAACCTCCATTTCCAGGATGGTTAAATCAGTGTCGAAAAGGTAAAGAAGACATGGAGATCATCGAAACATTCAGAAATGTCGAGATCAATTTACCACTGTTGGATGCCATTAGACAAATTCTGCGGTATGCCAAGTTCCTTGAAGAACTCTGCACTAACAAACAAAAATTAACAAGTAATGAAAAGGTAAGTGTTGGTGAAAATGTATCTACAGTATTACAGCGAAAAATGCCAGCGAAATGTAAAGATGGAGGCATGTTTGTAATACCATGTAAGATATGCCATTTAGGAATTAAGAAGGCTATATGTGATTTAGGGGCCTCCATAAATGTCATGCCTTTTTCATTTATGAACAACTTAACGTGGGGTTTTTGACAAAGATAGGTGTTATTATTCAGTTGGCAGATAGGTCTATTGTGCATCCTAAAGGAGTCCTTGAAGAGGTATTAGTCAAAGTCAATGGGCTTATCTTCCTTGTAGATTTTTATGTGGTAAAAATGGAGGAGAATAATGCTCTTGGTTCTTCAGACATCTTGTTGGGGCGACCTTTACATAGTACTGCAAATACTATGATTGACGTACAAAGCAGAACCCTCACGATGGAGTTTGATAGGGAGATCGTGAAGTTTAATGTTTATGGCACTATTAGCCACCCAAGTGAAGTCTTGGACGCACCAGATCTGGAATTAAAACCACTTTTTGAGCATCTCAAATGCACATTTCTGGAAAATGATGGGACCATACATGACTCAAAAGGGATTGACCCATTGATGGGCACACATAAGATTTTCTTGGAGAAAAAAACAAAACCAAAGAAAGAGGCACGAGGACGATTGAACCTAAATATGATGGATGTGGCAGGAAAGGAGAATTCCCAAGCTCGTACAAATGAAAAAATTCAGTTGGAACAGCTCCAGTCTAGTTGAGGCGTTAAGCTAGGGACGTTAAACAAGCGCTTGTTGGGAGGCAACCCAATTTTTATTTCTCTTTATTTTTTATTTTTATTTATTTTATTTTTATTATTTTATTTTTAATATTTATTATTTTATCTTAATGATTTATTACATAATTATTTATTTTATTTTGGATATTAATAAAAATTCTTTTCTTCTAACTAGGTGAACCGAAACGAAAATAGGGAGAAAAAAGGAGAAAAGATAAAACCTGCAGCCTAGAGTAGCACGTTCCTTAAATGACTATTGAGCAACGCTTAGAGTGCATCGATGCTCGACTCGACACTTTTGGCCAGCAACTAGCCGAACTCATTGCCATTATGCCCGAACGACAGTAACTACATGGGGAGTTCTTCTAAACTTTTCTTCTACCTATTTATTTATTTATTCCACATCGAGGACTATGTGTTTTAAGTGGGGGAAGGCATTCCACATTATTTCTGTCGTTTTAGATACTGTTTTTGTTGTTGCTACTGCTTTGGTCGTTCCTGCCCATATAATTTATTTTTTTAAGAATATTCTGCCTCTTTTCATGCCCAAGAATTTGACCACGACTTGCCCACTGTTTGACCCACATGCATGCTTCTTGTCTACTAATTTAGTTATGATTTTGCCTGTTCATCTCCATTGTTTATTCCTTTTAGGCTGAATAATTATGATCGATAAAGTCAACCCTATTTTGCTTTTAGTAAATTTGATTCAGTTTAAATACAAAGAGGACACTTAATACAATTGCATGCTTAAAATATGTTCACGACTATTAAGGTGGTTGCTGAAACTTATTTTTGACACTTGATTGTTGCTCCTAAGTCCTCCAAAATTAAAATTTCGTTTAATAATAATAATGTTTCCATGGTTATGAGTGCAGTTTAAGACGTGGCTAGCTGAGTAACAGGGGTAGGGTGCTTGGGTTGTTATCCTATTTCACGTCAAAAGGTTGTGTGACGTGTTAGGTAAAACTCCGCTAAATGAAATTAATTTTTAAGAATGTGTTGGGCTGAGTAACCGGGGTGAGGTGCTTGGCTATCATCTCTCTTCAAGTCAAAAGGTTCAATATGTTCTTAAGAAAAAAAATTAGGAATGTGTTGGGCTGAGTAACCGGGGTGGGGTGCTTGGCTGTCATCTTTCTTCAAGTCAAAAAGTTCAATATATTCCTAAGTAAACATAAATAAATAACTAAAAAACCAAAAAAAAAGAAAAAAAAAAGGAAAAAAAAAGTATTAATAATAAATTTTGGGGACTAAAGGGAGAAATAAATAAGGTGTCTTGATAGGTTTGGTAAATTACCTAATTTTCATGAAATAATCCAAGTCGATCCTAATTTTTGTGTGTGTTAATTGGAACACTTTTTCAATTTTACTTAAATCAAGCTAAGGGTTCTCTTTATTTTTCGTATGCATTTTTTCTAATTTTTATAAAACTTTGGAGTAGAATTTCTTTCTTGGCAGGATCTAATTTTCACAGTGGACAGGAACCATACTTGAGGGCAAGCGTGGGCTAAGTAGGGGGAATTTGATAATACTCTAGAACGACATATTTTATGTGCTAATTGCATGATTATTTTGAGTATGATCCTACTAATTTGGGTTATTTTGTGGTCTTTTATCTTTTAGGGACTAAATTAGAAGCAAAAAGAAATTTAAAGGCAAAAAGTGCGAATTTGAAGATATAATGGGCCAACATGCAAAGAAAGAGAGAAGTGGTGCCAAAAATGCAAATATGGAAGACCCAAGGACTGAAATGCAAAAGAAGAGATTTTATAGCACAAGACTCTATTTTAATTTCAATTATATTAGGATAATTATTAAGGATTTTTATTTAGATTTAACTTTAGGATTTATTTTCATTTATCTTTAATTATCTTTAATTATTTTTATTTATCTTTTAGAATTTAATTAAGAATAGACTAGGTTTTCTAGTACTATAAATAGGGATGGAGTGGCACATATTGGATATCTTTTTTTTTTTTGAAAACACTCCCTTTCCCAAAAACTCTGTCTTTTGTTCTCTCCATATTTTTTCCAATAAAAATCTCATTTCTATTATATTTATTTCTTTCCCAAAAATCATGAGCCACTAAACCAATCTAGTCGAAGGTTGTTATAATTCCCCCCTAAAAAAAGGTTCATGAGGCTTAGAACCCTCGCTTAGCCTTCTCAACAAGGTATTCATCGCTTCTCTGCATTACGGGGCTGATGCTTCCGTCCATGTCCCTTAATAGGTAATCTTTTCAACTTTGCAAGGAACAGTCGCTTTGTACATTTTAGAAAGGTTGCACAATCGGTTCGTTGGCTTTCTGCGTCAAAGGTTGGTGAATCCAAGAGACAAAACGGCGTGGTATTCGCCGTTGGAAAGTGATGATCTAGCAGAAGATAGTCCCAAAAAAGCGATTATTGGCTAGAGTCAAGCTCCGCCAAATTTTAAGTCTAAATCCTTGGAGTTAGTGGTCGTAGCTAACCTCTTCCACTATAATTGGCTTATCCTACTTGAGAAGGGTTGCCTAAAAGCCAAGGATTGAACCCAAGGCCGACCGAGACAACCGGAGGCTGGAATCTCGCCATATAAAAAACTTTATCTTTTCCCGAACTCTGTTTATTTTTATTCTTCATTTTAATTTTCAAAAGCGAGTTTTCTTGGCCAAGAAATTGTCCAGGGTTTCAAGAAACGAGCATTCGTACAATCCGGTCCCGAAGGATTCGACCCTACTTCCCCTTTACTGTTATTTTTACTATTTTACAGGGATTAGGATATTTTTATGCTCTCAACGACACATCAAATTTTATGATAGTAGACATGTTGATTTCTAAAATTTTATGGAAGAATTTGAGTTATAGTTGTGAAATAAACAACTTTTGTGAAGTAGTTTTCATGGAAAACCCAACTAAGAACCATTTTGCATAAGTTGTAAAATAGGTGATAAATGTGTGAAATAATGAGAATTGTAGGCTACTCCTGGCATGAAAAATATTCAGCTAGGCTTGGTTAATAAGAAAATTCAATAAAAATCTAATTTTGGAACTAGGGGTAAAATGGTCATTTTGCCAAATTATAAATTATTGAGTACCTAGATCATTAAAAGAATTAAATTTGTGAATTTTTATCATTATAAATCAAGAATTGCAAAATTCAGACCTAAACCGGGGAAAAGTAAAGCTAGCGGATTGAAACTGACTAGTCGCCTACATTTTGTATACCGAAGTAAGTTGTATATAAATAATACAATTACATTGTTAGTATATGTGTTTAATTTGATATGACATAAATCACTTATTTGTGGAAATAATTATGTATTATGAATATTGAGATAGTAGAACTTCTGTTGAACTTTAGGAAAATAAATCGGTTATTCATACAATGACACTCGGGTCATTTGTATAATAGTGTAAGACATGTCTAGGACAAGCATCGGCCACATTAAGAGAGCCAGTGTAAGATCATGGCGGGAACAGGCATCAGCATTGAGACGAGAGCTAGTGTAAGACATGTCTGGGACATACACCGGCTCGAGATGTAAGCCAGTGTAAGACATGTCTGGGACATGCATTGGCTACAAAATGTATCAGTGTAAGACCATGTCTGGTACATGGCATCGGTACAGATATGCGAGAGTCAGTGTTAGACCATGTCTGGGTCATGGCATCGATTTGATGGATGAGCCAATGTAAGACCATGTCTGGGACATGGCATCGACATGGATATGTGAGAGTCAGCATAAGACCATGTCGGGGACATGGCATCGACTTGATGGATGAATCAGTGTAAGACCATTTCTAGGACATGGCATCGGCATTATACTTTGGTGTTTGAGGCTTAGTGAATATTCGATAGTCTTTTAAATGGTACAAATGCGAGAATCACAGTTTAAGTTAAACGAGAAAAGTATAACCATGTTGTGAGTAGTACAGGTACCTATTTGAAATGTATGAGATGTGAGCTTAATATATGCTATTTCAATGGTATTAGATAGTGATGAATAATTTGTGCTTATACCTAATTTTGTATCATGAGCATGATGAAGATTGGTAAAGTTATCATTATATTTATTTTTATGCAACTTAATAAGCTTTATGCTTACCCTATTTCTTTTCATTTTCTTATAGTGCCTCATAGTTAGCTTGTGGATCAATGGACGTTGGAGGCATCGATCACACTATCAATCGAAGCACTTGGTATAGTTAGATATATTTATTTTGATTATGGCATGTATAGGACCCTAACTTTAGAATTTTGGTGTCATTGTTAATTGGCCAAATGTGTTGGCTTATTTTAGCATTTTGATTTATTTTGTATAAGTCCATGGAAATGGCTAAAGTTGAAAGTTGTTATATGAATACAAGAAAGTCATTTCATGAATGGGTAATTTGTTGGTCGTTTTAGTAAATATGAAATAAGTAAAGGCCTTAGATGTGGTTGTTGGATTGGGGAATCATATTATGATGATCTTTAACATGATGGATGTTGTTATTTTGTGTTTCAGGGTGGCAAAAAGCTTGATAAATAGCCCTATGTTGACCATACGGAAGACACACGGGAGTGTGTCACACACGGCCGGCTCCATAGGTGTGTTGCCCAGCTGTGAGTTCCATGCACGTAAAAATTTCAAGTTAGTATGCATGGTAGTAAACATACATGTAGAGACACGGCTGTGTGTCTCAGCTGTGTGAAGGACATGACCTAGCACACGAGCATGTGCCTTGACGGTATGACCCTTAAAGATTGTTGACGTTAGAAACAGAATGTCAAGATTTTTAGACACGAGCTAGGACACGGGCATGTCATGGCCATGTAAGGGACACGGGCCATAGACACGGGCATGTGTCAAGTTATGTGAAAACCTCTGTAGGTTCGAATTTAGAATTTAATTCACAAGTACGTGGGACCCGGACGTGTCCCTAAAGGCTTAGGTCGTGTGTGTCTCACGGGCCATCAGCACGACCGTGTTATAATAAACACACGGGCATGTTACCCTTCTACACGAATGTGTGCCCTTTTCAAGGGTCATTTTTATTAAGTCAATTTAAGGACCCAAGTTGGTTCCGAATGGTTTCCAATGAGAGTTTGGGGCCTCGTATGCCCACATTAAGGAGTTTAAATAAGATTAGAAATTTTTTTAAATTTGAACAAGTCTTAGTACTCGGAAATGATTATGTGCATGTGGATAAGTATGGTAATACTTCGTGCCTGGTCTCGACCTCGAACTCGAGTAAGGGGTGTTATATTTAGTGGTATCGGTATAGTTTAGTCAGTTCTAGAACTAACTTAGTGTAAGTACAAGGCTAGCTATACATGCCATAACTGTATATTGATAGTATGACGACTCCTAACGATTATAAATTGTATTTTCATATAGTAAATGGATCCTGATAGTGCTACGATGGAAGACGTGAAGAGTAACGCGTCGACTTCCGCTGAAGGAACCGCTCCAGTTGAGAGTAAGCACGTGACTATGGGCTAGGGCAGAGGGGCTAAAGAAGTCTACCTTCGAATTATGGATGCTTGGTACGTAGAGTTTGTTCGTGCAAATACGAACACTCCACCTCCCCCACTTCCTCTGATTCCTTAGTATGCCCCTGTAGCTCCACAAGGAGCGGAAGTGATTAGGAGAGAGAAGCCTCCGATAGACGAGATTCGAAAGCAAAAGGTCGATAAATTCTGGGCTAACATAGATGATGACCCGGAGAGAGCAGAGTTTTGGTTGGAGAATACCATTAAGGTATTTGATGAACTATCGTGCATGCCTAAGGAGAGCGTGAAATGTGTAGTATCGCTCTTGCTAGATTCGGCCTACTAATGGTGGAATACTCTCGTGTCTGTTGCACCGAGAGAGAGTAACTTGGGAATTCTTCCAGGAAGAATTCCAGAAGAAGTATATTAGCTAGAGGTTCATAGACCAAAAGAGGAAGAAATTTTTAGAGTTGAAGCAAGGCCGTATGATAGTGACGAAATATGAACGTGAGTTTGTGAGACTCAGCAAGTATGCGCGGGAGTGCGTATCCACAGAAGCCACCATGTGTAAGAGGTTTGAGGATGGTCTTAATGAAGATATTCGAGTATTTATTGGCATTTTAGAGCTAAAGGAATTTATGGTACTTGTTAAGAGAGCATGCAAAGCAGAAGAGTTGGTTAAAGAGAGGAGAAAAGCGGCTATTGAGTCACGTGACTCAAGGAAAAGACAGATGGAAAAATCGTATCAGTCCTCATCTAAGAAATCAAAGGAATTTATTACCCGATTGAATGCTTCGGTGGGGTTCCCAAATAGAAACAAGAACCAACAAAACACTGCTTCTAGAGTCCATACCACTTCTATTGTGAGTGTCGATAGTGCTCGACCAAATAGGCCAAAATGTTCGCAATGTGACAGGCGTCATTTCGGTGAATGCCGACGGAATGAAAGAGGGTACTTTAAATGTGGGTCACTAGACCACTTCATCTGAGATTGTCCCGAATTAGATGACAAAGAGAAAAAGTAAGATGTGACGGCAAGTAGTGCTCCTTTGAGGGGTAGACCATAAAGGAACCCCGAAAGTAGGGCTAGCAGCAGAGGTACGCCAAGAGATACTGCAGTGAGGTCCGAGGGTAAAGCGCCTGCAAGGACTTATGCTATTCGTACCTGTGAAAAGGCAGAGTCTCCCGATGTGATCACTGGTTCCTTTTCTATCCATGATATATCTTTTGTTGCTTTAATTAACCCGGGGTCTACCCACTCTTATATTTGTATGGAATTGATATACCGTATGAACATGCTAGTAGAGTCTACTAAATTTGTAGTAAAAGTGTCCAACCCTTTAGGCAGACATGTGTTAGTTGACCAAGTGTGTAGAAATTGCCCTTTGACAATTAGAGGTCATTGTTTTCAAGCTAACTTAATGTTATTTCCATTTAATAAATTTGATGTAATCTTGGGGATGGATTGGTTAACTTCTCATAGTGTTGTAGTGGATTGTGGGAGAAAAGTTATTGAGTTGAAATGTGAAGACGGGAATGTTCTTCGAATTGGACCAGATGAACTGGATAACTTGTCATAATAATATCATCTTTGACCACTAAGAAGTATTTGAGGAAGGGATCTGAGGCTTATCTCACTTTTGTGTTGAATACTCAAGTGTCTGAGCTGAAGATTGAATTAGTTCCAGTGGTTTGTGAGTTTATAGATGTGTTTCCAAAAGAGTTGCCTAAATTACCTCTAACCAGAGAAGTTGAGTTTGGTATCGAGTTAGTACTTGGCACGGCTCCCATATCAATTACCCCGTAGGATGGCACCAACTGAATTAAAGGAGTTGAAAGTACAGCTACAAGAGTTAACGAATAAGAGCTTTGCGAGACTGAGTTTTCTCCATGGGGTGTTCCAGTGCTATTTGTTAAGAAAAAAGATAGATCAATGAGATTGTGCATAGATTGCCGACAGCTCAACAAGGTGACTATAAAGAACAAGTACCCCTTACTAAGGATTGATGATCTCTTTGATCAGTTGAAAGGAGTCACCGTGTTTCCCAAGATTGACCTGAGGTCAGGATATTATTAGTTAAGGGTTAAAGAGTAAGATGTACCAAAAACTGCGTTTCGGACGAGATACAGGCATTCTGAGTTCCTCGTTATGCCCTTTGGCTTAACGAATGCCCTAGCAATTTTTATGGACCTGATGAACTGCATTTTTTTATCATACCTGGACAAATTCATCTTCGTTTTTATTAATGACATGTTGATTTATTTGTGTGATAAGAGTGAGCATGTGGAGCATTTGAGAATAGTTTTCAAACCTTGAGAGAAAAGCAATTGTACACCAAGTTTAGTAAGAGTGAATTCTGGCTTAAGGAGGTCAGATTTCTAGGACACATTGTGTCAGGTGACTGGATTAGAGTTGACCTAATGGGATCTCGACTATTGTTGAGTGGAAACCGCTGAGGAATGTGACAGAGGTTCGGAGTTTTCTGGGTTTGACTGGATGCTACAGAACATTTTTGAATGAATTCTCGATGATAGCAACTCCGATCACAAGTTGTTGCAAAAAGATGTCAAGTTTGAATGGACAGAGAAGTTCCAATAGAGTTTGGAGAAATTAAAGGCTTTGTTGACCAAAACCGTAGTGTTAGTGCAACTGAAACCGGGAAAGAGTTTATGGTATATAGCGATTCCTCTTTAAATGGATTGGGGTGTGTGCTCATGCAAGAAGGTAAAGTCATAGCTTACAATTCGAGACAGCTGAAGACACATGAGAAAAACTACCCGACCCACGATTTAGAGTTAGCAGCCATCATGTTCGCGTTGAAAATTTAGAGACACCATTTGTATAGCAAGAAATATTGAGTGTTCACCGACCATAAAAGTATTAAGTACCTGATGACTCAGAAGGATTTAAATTTGAGACAACGGAGATGGTTGGAATTATTTAAAGGTAATGAGTTGATTATCTACTACCATCCCGGAAAGGCGAACGTGGTCGCCGATGCATAGAGTAGAAAAACATTATTTGCGTTGAGAACGATAAATACCCAATTGGCCTTGTTAGATAATGGTTCGGTTTTAGCAGAGCTGAGAGTTAGGCTGATGTTTTTGTAAGAGATCCGTGAAGCTAAGAAAGGTGATAAGGATTTGTGAGCCAAGAGAACTTAGTGTGAGTCGGAGGTTGAATTAGACTTTTGGATTGGTACTGATGGGTGTATAATGTTCAAAGGTAGAGTTTGTGTACCCAAGAACAGCGAGCTTATTCAAAAGATCTTGCGAAAGGCACATAGTGGTTGCTTGTCTATCCACCCGGGTAGTGTGAAAATGTATAACGACCTGAAGAAAATGTATTGGTGGTCGGGAATGAAAAGAGACATTTCAGAGTTCGTTTCCAAGTGTCTTGTCTTTCAGCAAGTGAAGACTAAACACCAAGTACTGTCAGGTCTACTTCAGCCTAGCACGGTCCCCGAGTGGAAGTGGGATCGAATTATTATAGATTTTGTGACGAGTTTACCGATAACCCCAAAGAAAAAGGATACTATTTGGGTTGTTGTAGATAGGCTAACAAAGTCGGCACATTTCATACCAATGCGTACCGACTACTCCCTTAAGAAACTGGCTGACTTGTACGTTTCCGAGATTGTAAGGCTTTATAGAGTGCCTCTGTCAATTATTTCAGATAGAGACCCGAGATTTACCTCGAGATTTTGGGCGAAGTTAAAAAGGCATTAGGAACTAAACTGAATTTTAGCACGACATTTCAACCGCAAATCGACTATCAGTCAGAAAGAGTGTTTTAGATTTTAGAGGACATGTTGTGGTGTTGTGTTCTCGAGTTTCAAGGTAGTTGGGAAAGGTACTTAATATTGGTTGAATTCACCTACAACAACTGTTATCAGTCAAGTGTGAAGATGACGCCTTATAAGGTTTTATATGGGTGAAAGTGTAGAACACCTTTATATTGGACTGAGCTCAGAGAGAGTTGGATTCACGGGGTCGATTTAGTCAAAGAGAATGAAGAGAAAGTTAAAGTGATTTGCGATTTTTTGAAGGCTGTCTCGGATAGACAGAAATCCTACGAGGATTTGAACTGGAAAGCAATCGAATTTCAAGTCAGTGATCGGGTGTTTTTGAAAGTATCCCTGTGGAAGAAAGTCCTCAGATTTGGTAGAAGAGGTAATTTGAGTCCTCGTTTCATAGGACCTTGTGAGGTTACCGACAGGGTAGGGCCTGTGGCCTATCGATTGGCTTTGCCATCAGAATTGGAAAAGATTCACGACATGTTTCATTTGTCCATGTTGCGTCGATATAGATCTGACCCTCTGCATGTGATTGCGCCATCAAAGGTTGAAATTCATCCGGACATGACTTATGGTGAAGAGTCGGTCAGTGTTTTAGTTCGAGAAATCAAACAATTGAGAAATAAGAGTATAGCACTCGTGAAAGTTTTGTGGCATAGACATGGAGTCAAGGAAGCCACATGGGAACCTAAAGAGACCATGAGAGATAAATACCCGAACTCATTCACTGGTAAGATTTTCAAAAATGAAAATCCCTAAGGGGGAAGAATTGTAACAGCCCGAATTTGGGCCTAGTCAGAACAGTGGTGTCGGGACCACTAATCCGAAGTCATAGAAATTATTTTTATAATAGTGCATGAAAAATTTGGTGAAGTAATTTTAGTGATTTCATGCTTAATTGTGAAAAAGGACTAAATCGCATAAAGTGCAAAAATCCTATGCTAAGGGCGTTAATTAGCTAGAGAACCTAAATTGGAGGTTTTTAAAGAGCAATTAGACCCTTTAGAATAGCATGGCCGGCCATAGGAGGCAAAGGTGGTCAAAAGTAAAAAAATTAGTGAAATTCGGTGTTGAAATTGAATAAAATAAAACATATAGTAAAAGTTGTCATTTTTTTCATCTTTCTCTTTCTTTTTCACCGATTTTTCTCCAAGAAAATGGCCATGGAAGCTTGAAAAACTTCCAGCAACTTAAAGCCTTTGCAAGTAAGTGATTTGTGGGTTTTTCTTGAATATTTTGTACTTTTAAGGTCCTTGTAGCATGAGCTTTCTAACTAGGGGACTATTTTGCAAAATGATTGAAAGTCTAAGGTTTTTCTATGATAGTAGACATGTTGATTTCTGAAATTTTGTGGAAGAATATGAGTTATAGTTGTGAAATAAGCAACTTTTTTGAAGTAGTTTTCATGGAAGCCCTAACTAAGGACCATTTTGCATAAGTTGTAAAATAGGTGATAAATGTGTAAAATAATGAGAATTGTAGGCTGCTCCTAGCATGAAAAGTATTTGGTTAATGAGAAAATTCGATAAAAATCGAATTTTGAAACTAGGGGTAAAATGAACATTTTGCAAAAGAATAGGGGAAAAACGTTCATTTTACCCAATTATAAATTGTTGAGTACCTAGATCATTAAAATGATTAAATTTGTGAATTTTTATCATTATAGATCAAGAATTAAAAAATTTGGGCCTAGACCGGGGAAAAGCAAAGCTAGCGGACTGAAACCGACTAGTTGCCTACATTTTGTATACCAAGGTAAGTTGTATGTAAATAACACAACTACATTGTTAGTATATGTGTTTAATTTGATATGACATAAATCGCTTATTTGTGGAAATAATTATGTATGATGAATATTGAGATAGTAGAACCCCGTTAAACCTTAGGAAAATAAATTAGTTATTCATGCCATGACACTCGGGTCATTTGTGTGCTAGTGTAAGACATGTCTGGGACATGCATCGGCCACATTATGAGAGCTAGTGTAAGACCATGTCGGGAACATGGCATCGGCATTGAGACGAGAGCTAGTGTAAGACATGTCTGGGACATGCAACGGCCTCGAGATGTAAGCCAGTGTAAGACATGTCTGGGACATGCATTGGCTACAAAATGTGTCAGTTTAAGACCATGTCTGGGACATGGCATCGACACGGATATGTGAGAGTCAGTGTAAGACCATGTTTGGGACATGGCATCGACTTGATGGATGAGCCAGTGTAAGACCATATTTGGGACATGGCATCGGCACGGATATGTGAGAATCAATCTAAGAACATGTCTGGGACATGACATCAACTTGATGGATAAGCCAGTTTAAGAACATGTCTGAGATATGGCATCGGCATTACATCTTGGTGTTTGAGGCTTAGTGAATATTCGATAGTCTTTCAAATGGTTCAACGGCGAGTGTTACAGTTTAAGTTAAACGAGAAAAGTATAACCATGTTATGAGTGGTACAGTTACCTATTTGAAATGTATGAGATGTGAGCTTAGTATATGCTATGTCAATGGTATTGGATAGTGATGAGTAAGTTGTGCTTATACCTACTTTTGCATCATGAGCATGATGAAGATTGGTAAAGTTGTCATTATATTTATTTTCATGCAACTTACTAAGCTTTATGCTTACCCTATTTCTTTCTATTTTCTTATAATGCTGCCTAGTTAGCTCATGGATCAACGGACGTCGGAGGCATCGATCACACTATCAATCGAAGCACTTGGTATAGCTAGATCTATTTATTTTGATTATGGCATGTATAAGACCCTGACTTTAGAATTTTGTGTCATTGTTAATTGGCCAAAAGTGTTGGCTTAGTTTAGCATTTTGATTCATTTTGTATAAGGCCATGGAAATGGCCAAAGTTGAAAGTTGTTATATGAATACAAGAAGTTATTTCATGAATGGGTAATTTGTTGGTTGTTTTAGTAAATATGAAATGAGTAAAGGCCTTAGATGTGGTTGTTGGATTGGGGAATCATATTATGATGATCTTTAGCATGATGGATGTTGTTATTTTGTGTTTCAGGGTGGCAAAGGGCTTGGTAAATAGCCCTATGTTGTCCACACGGGTAGACACACAAGCGTGTGTCTAGGCCGTGTGTCAGCTCCATGGGCGTGTTGCCCTGCCGTGTGTTTCCTGCACGTAAAAATTTTAAGTCAGTATGCATGGTAGTAAACACACAGGCAGAGACACGACCGTATGTCTCAACCGTGTGAAGGACACGGCCTAACAGACGGGCGTGTGCCTTGGCCGTGTGACCCTTAAGGATTGCTGACATCAGAAATAGAATGTCAAGATTTTTAGACACAGGCTAGGACAAGAGCGTTTCATGGCCATGTAAGGGACACGGGCCATAAACGCAGGTGTGTGTCAGGCCGTGTGAAAACCCATGTAGGTTCAAATTTACAATTTAATTCACACGGGCGTGTCCCTAGAGCACGGCCGTGTTATAATGAACACACGGGCGTGTTACCCTTCCACACAGACGTGTGCCCTATTTCAAGGGTCATTTTTATTTAGTCAGTTTAAAGACTCGAGTTGGTTCCGAATGGTTTCTAATAAGAGTTCGGGGCCTCGTAGGCCCACATTAAGGAGTTTAAACAAGATTAGAAAAAGTTTTAAATTTGAACAAGTCTTGGTGACTCGAAAATGATTGTATGCATGTGGTTAAGTATGGTAATGCCTCGTGCCCAATCCCAGCCTTGGACTCGGGTAAGGGGTGTTACAAGTTTCAGTAGCCATCTCAGATGTACGCGGTTTCGTGACAAGTCCGGCATCAGATAACCTCCAATCATCTCAAGAATGTATGCCCGAGCATATTGTATTCTTTCTAGTTCAGTCGAATCATTATCCAGCTCCGAGAATGTGTCTCGTAACTAGCCCATCTCGATCCGACCTCCGTTAATATTATCTGGAATAGCACCCAAAAGTTCATAGCATACGACTCCCGAATCAGCAAATTGAGAGGACCCGGTGACTGTGTACCCATTTATCGGCAATCCCAATTGCAATTGCACGTCTTCCAGAGTGATAGTACACTCTCCGCATAGAATATGGAAAATGTGCGTCTCGGGTCTCCATCGCTCTATCAACGCACTGATTAGTTTCGGGTCCAACTTGCACCCACGCCCTATCGTGGCCACGTGTCAAAAACCTGCGTCCCGTAGGTAATTCTCTATCAACAATGATGGAGGACCAGACATATTATGGATATAGCATTACAACACCCGATCTATAGACTGTTATAAAAAATTATAAAATAAAAATTAATTAAAATTGCATAAATGAAAAAACATTAAATAATATTGAATAATCAATTAAAATCATCACTTACCATTTTCATTTGATCGACGGAGATGTGTTTCTTATCGAGACGAATTAATTCTCCAGCCATTGCTAACACGATCAAGTATTTTTTTTAATTTAAAAAAAACTAATTCAAAAAAATTTAAACAGAGTTTTTATTAAAGAGAGCTTTGAGAAAATATGAGAGAAATTTGAGAGAATTTAGAGAGAATTATGAGAGGACTATTGTGTGAAAAATGAAAGGTGGGCCTTTTATAGTTTTTTTTTTTTGACTGTTGGAGCAGGGCAAAATGCATCCCTAAGGGAACGTTTTGTCCACGTCAGCGCAAAGCGCGCCCTCAAGGAAGTACTTTGCGTTGATGTGGACAAAACGCTCCCCCAGGGACGCGTTTTGCTTACACATCCCCTGATTTCGCGCTGATCTGGATGCGCTTTTGGGGAATTCGGACCTTTTGGTAAATAATAAAAAAATTGGCCCATTTTCGTAAATAATTTTGGAAATGGGCGTTTTTTAGTAAATTACCCTTAGAATAATATAACTTTTGGCCCCTAATTTGGTAATTAAGTTTATTTTGATATCTGTACTTTTTTTTTTGTTCACTTTGATACCTAAACTTAAAAACTAGATCTATTTTGGTCCTTGAACTTAGATTCCATCAAAATTTGAAGATAGTGTCCAATGTTCTTGGAACATGACTTGATTGGTCAATCAAATCGGTTGGATAAAAAACCAACTAATATACTAATCCAAACAAAAAGGTTTAACCGATTGAATTAGAAACTACTCAAAACCGATACAAATCAAAAACTAGTACAAAAACCACAAGTTGAACTAGCTTAATAACTTTTTATATATTTTTTAATTTTTTTATGAATTTTTAATTATTTATTATTGTTAGTCTAGAACTTGAACTGATCAAATTGATTGAATTGAGATCCAATAGTTTGACCGGTTCAACCATTGATCAGGTTATTAGAACACTGTATGTAACACTCTAAAATTGTATCATGTCATCACATGAAAATTTATATAATTTTATTAAGTTTTAAGTGATAATGTGACAAAATTCAAAGTACCACGTCATCAAACTTTTATATCTTTCAAGTTTAGGAACCAAAATAATTTTAGTTGCCAAACTTAGATACCAAAGTGGACAAAAAATATATATATACTAAAATGGTCCTAGTTGCCAAGTTCGAGGGTTAAAAATTATATTATCCCTTGTAATTTTGTGCTGAAAAAGTAGATATTTGTAAATATGAATATTGTTATTTTTTTGTAACTTTTTTCAATAACTTATGAAAAATGATTTTCATGTTGCCAATTATTTAATATTATCTAACATTTTTATTTATTAATAAGTCCTCAGGAAAACAATTAAACAAATACATTAAGCCCTCAACAAAAATTTAGAACTTAATTGAACCCTTAAAGATGAAAAGTTAATCAATTAAGCCTCTTTGTTTAAGTTCTATTGACGTAGTTGTCCAACCAATCGGATGGTAACACGTAGTGACCACATATATATCATGTTAACATGGCAAAATGTAATGCTAGCAAATATTTTTATTAAATTAATTTTGAATTAGGTTTTGACTTTTACATATTATAGTTGGGTATTAGGTTCAATTTCTTTTAATTTTGAATTTGAGATTTGAACTATAATTAGTTTATTTCGACTTTGGATAATAATGGGTATATTATTTGGACTTGGGTTTAGTATAATATATTTGAATTTTGAAAAAAGTATTTAGGAATATGAGTATTAGCTTTATAAATTTAATAAAAAGATAAAAATTATTTAAGTGTCAATATAATATAATAACAAACAATAAAAATATTTTGATCAATTACTATACATATCATATAATAAATTTTACATACAATTAACAATTTAATACAAATATCCAAAAATTCAAGCCTGAATTGATCTAAACTTGAATAAAAAAATTAAGTCCGAAACAATCCTAATTCGAGACAATTCAGTATTGCTAGCTTTCTCTTCCTTCTTATTCTGGGATACAAGTCTGAGTCTATATTTGCTACTTAGACCTTGTTTTCTTTTTAAGCCGATAAAATTTTATTGCAGAATGGAAATTTGGAATTAATTTTCATGAAACAACAACAAAAAAAAAAAAAGATCAAAACTCATCAAACTATCTCAATAGCACTTAACTAAACAATACCCAACCAAACCTTAGGCCTTGCTTAATGACCCCAAAAAGAAAAGCTTTAAAATCGTCGGATTAAAAAGTTCATATCTAATTTTTGTTGAGTATTATTAGAATTTGAAACTATAAGTCAGTCCTTGTATTTTACCGGATCAAATATTAAATAATTTGCAACACTCGTTTTTTAATTCATTTGACTTATTAATCTCCCAATTCCTTTTTTTTCTCATAAAATAAAAAATTTATTTCAATTAATTAAGAGTTAGTAGTTGATATCTCTTTCATCGATTATAATATCATGACCAAAAGATTTTATACAAGTTATTGTCTTATTGAAGACAAGACTTGGTAACATCATTTGTTACTAGTATAATAACATTTATCCACAATTAATTTTTTATTGCATAATTGGTTAAGAGTTATTATAATAAAAATTGTATTGTTGTGATTAGTAATTAAAAAATTAAATTACATAATAACATTTCAAAATTGTTGTTAATATAATAACAGTTACCAATATTTTATTTTGTTTTTGTGTATTTTATTAAGAATTTATAACGAGTAACCTTATTGTTTTGATTAATAACATGGAAATTAAATTACGTAATGACATTTTAATGTTGATGTTAATATTTTAGCATTTAACAACAATTTATTTTGTTGTTATGCTTTTAATTAAGAATTCGCAACAATAAAATGACAAAACAATTATCAATTCCAATTAAGGATTGAATCAATTTTTTTTCTCTCTTCCGATGGTTGTCATCACCCTTTCCTCGCCGGTCCTTGAATGTCCTGGCTCGTCGATCCCTTTGGGGATTGAATGAGCAACTAAGAAAGTCTGGAATAAGAACTCGGATGAGAATCCTCCAAGAGACTTGACCATGGAGAACTCTGTTCCTGGAAAAGAACCATTCAAGGATAAACTTATGGCGAATGTCTAGAACAAAGCAAGAGATGCAAATGTGGTTTTAGAGAAGGATGATTTAGAAATCTTGGATAATGATATTAGTGTCTTACTAGAAGGGCCATACCTATAGATAGTCTTATCTAACCGAATGCAAGAAATATTGGATCGAAGTATGGAGAGGATTGTAGTTGTGAGGTTGTTGGGACGGACAATTGGTTACAAAGCCCTCCTCAACAAAATACATATACTTTGGAAACCTATTGGATCATTCCAAGTGATTGATATAGAGAATGATTACTGTTTGTGAAATTTGTTTTGAGCAAGGATTACACCAAATTTTTTACTGAAGAGGGCCTTGGGTGGTCTACGGTAATTACCTCACGGCTCAACCTAGGAGTAGTGACTTTTCCACGGAGGAGCAGTATCCTTCTAAGCAGGTAGTGTGAATGCGGATGTCGAGACTTCTGTGTAGGTTTTACAATACAAAAACTCTTAAGATACATTGCAGGGACATTAGGGGAAGTAATAAAGGTCGATTATAATATAAGGGCAGGTAAAATGGGGAAGTTTGTGAGATTTGTCATTGTTAGGGATCGACCCGATTAAGCAACGTATAAGTAAAAATAGCAGAAGAAATTGATAATACTCTAGAACGACATATTTTATGTGCTAATTGCATGTTTATTTTGAGTATGATCCTACTAATTTGGGTTATTTTATGGTTTTTTATCTTTTAGGGAGTAAATTGAAGGAAAAAGTAAATTTAAAGGCGAAAAGCATGAATTTGGAGATAAAATGGGCTAACATGCGAAGTAGGAGAGAAGTGGTGGCGAAAATGCAAAGTGTGGAAGACTTTTAGGGCCAAAATACAAAAGAAGAGATTTTATAGCACAAGATTCTATTTAATGTTTTATTATATTAGGATAATTATTTAGATTTAAATTTAGGATTTATTTTTATTTATCTTTAATTATCTTTAATTATTTGTATTTATTTTTAGAATTTAATTAGGAATAGGCTAGGTTTCTTAGTACTATAAATAGGGGATGAAGTGACACAAATTTTGTCCATCTTTTGCTGTAAATACTCTCTCCCCCATAAATTTAGTCTTTTTGTTCTTTCTATATTTTCTTTCAATAAAAATTCTCTTTCTATTATTTTTTGTTTTTCCCCAAAAATCATAAACCACTAAATCTAATCTAGCCGAAGGTTGTTGAAATTCCTCAAAAAGGTTCATGAGGCTTAGAATCCGCGCTTAGCCTTCTCAACAGGGTATTCATCGCTTCTCCGCATTACGGGGCTGACGCTTCCGTCCATGTCTCTTAATAGGTGATCTTTTCAACTTGTGGAAGGACCAACCGCTTTGTACGTTTGGGGAAGGTTGCACAGTCGGTTTGTTGGCTTTCTGCATCAGAGGTTGGCGAGTCCAAAAGACAAAATGGCGTGGTATTCGCCATTGGGAAGTGATGATCTAGCAGAAGATAGCCCCACAAAGGCGATTATTGGCTAGAGTAAGGTTCCGCCAAATCTTAAGTCTAAATTCTCAGAGCTAGTGGTCGTAAGTGTCCTCTTCCACTATAACTGGCTTATTCTGCTTAAGAAGGATCACTTAAAGGCTAAGGATTGGACCCAAGGCGAATTGAGACAACGGAGGCTGGAATCTCACCACATAAGAAACTCTCTCTTTTCCCAAACTCTGTCTATTTTTATATTTTCCATTTTAATTTTCGTAATTTATTTTTGCAATTTCAATTCAACTTTCAATTCTATTTTTATTTTATTTTTCTAAATCAAAACTTTTAATTCTGTTCTTTTTATTTTTTCTAGGAATACAGGTTTTCTTGAGCACGATTCTGCTTAGGATTTCGAGAAACAAGCATTCGTGCAATCCTGTCTCTAAGGATTCAACCCTACTTCCCCTTTATTGTTATTTTCCATTATTTTGTAGGAAATAGGATATTTTTGGTGCTCTTAATGACCGTATCAAATTTTGGCACCGTTGTCGGGGATCGGTAATGTACTAATCTTGTTTTTTTGTTTCTTATCACCAGATTTGCTCCAGGTACTCTTGCGTTTGATTCAGAGATTGAAAAGACAGCGAGAGCTAATCGCAAGGAAACAAAGCTAAGGAAAAAGCAGTCAGCGGTGGTTGGAATTCAAAGTAATCCATTGCCAGAAATCAGAATCGACGACGAAGCAGAGTCTAGGGTTAATAAAAACCCTACTCAAACATTTGAAAGTGAAAAAGTAGAAGTTGATTCACTAAAAGAAGTGCTTAATGCCAGGGTTAACGAAAACCCTAATCTAGCACCTCAACCTATGGCTCAAACAATTCGGCAACTGGCCGAAGCTCCGATAGAACAGCTGCCACTATGCATCGCGTATCCTACTATAGATACTGATTTTGAATTAAAGTTAGGCTTAATCCAGCTACTGCCAACTTTTTGTGGGTTGCAAAATGAAAATCCCTACAAACATCTAAAAGAGTTCTGTATGGTTTGCCTTAGTATGAAACCTTAGGGGGTAACTGAGGATCAAATTAAATTGCGTGCTTCCCCTTTTCCCCTAGCAGATTCAGCTAGGGAATAGCTATATTACTTACCTCCTAGATCTATTACAACTTGGGTTGATCTTTCTCATTTATTTCTCAATAGGGTTTTTCCAGTATCACGAGCAACTGAGTTAAGACGAAAAATTGTTGGAATAAGACAAAAAGAAACAGAATCTCTTTATGATTATTGGGAGAGATTTAAGAAGTTGTGTGCAAGTTGCCCACAACATGCTATAACAGAACAATCTCTCCTCCAATACTTTTATGAAGGCCTGAAACCCATGGAGATGAATATGGTAGACGCTGCTAGTGGAGGAGCGTTGGTCAACATAACTCCTCAGCAAACAGGAAACTTGATCTCCACGATGGCTACAAGTTCTCAGCAATTTCGAACCAATCCTGAACCCCCTAGAAGGATTCACCAGCTAAGTAATTCTACCGTTGAAGATAGACTTGATAGACTTACTAATATTGTAAATTCTTTTGTTGCAGAAAAAGCAAAACCAGCCCGAGTATGCGAAATATGTGCTACACCTAAACATACAACTGATGCATGTCCTATACTATGGCTCATCTAAATGCTGCGGGAAATTTCCCTAGGCCACCACAAGGGCGATACGACCCTTTTGCTAACACCTACAACCTAGGATAGAGGGCCCACCCTAACTTAAGTTATGGAGCCAACCCACGATATAACCAGACATACCAAAATCGGGTTCCACAACAGCCACAAGATTCAGGTAATTATCTAGAAACTTTGGTCAATAAGTTAGTAGCTAATGTCCTTGATTTCCAATAGCAAACTCTTAATTTCCAAAAAGAAACGAAGGCATCTATAAGAGAATTGACTATATCAATTGAGAAATTGAACTCTCAAGGGAAGCTGCCATCACAAACAGAACCTAATCCAAGACAACACGCAAATGCAGTGACGTTGCGAAGTGGAAAGGTACTAGAACCAATTCCTGGTAGGAATCTTGGCCAAGAAATCACCCAGGAAAATCCTAAAAGTGACGAACAGGTCCAAGCGAAACCCCCATTGTAAAAAATTCATCCTCAATTTCTAAGACGATTAAATCAATGTTGAAAGAGCAAAGAAGACAAAGAGATCCTCGAAACATTCAGAAATGTTGAGATCAATCTACCACTGCTGGATGCCATAAGACACATTTCGCAGTATGCCAAGTTCCTTAAAGAACTCTGCACCAACAAACAAAAATTAACAAGTAATGAAAGGTAAGTGTTGGTGAAAATGTATCTGCAGTGTTACAATGGAAAATGCCAGCGAACTGTAAAGATAGGGGCATTATATCATACAAAATAGGCCATTTAGGAATTAAGAAGGCTATGTATGATTTAGGGGCCTCCATAAATGTCATGTCTTTTTCAATTTATGAATCACTTAACGCGGGCTTTCTGACAAAGACAGGTGTTATCATTCAGTTGGCAGACAGGTCCATTATACATCCCGAATGAGTCCTCGAGGACGTATTAGTCAGAGTCAATGGGTTTATCTTCCTTGCAGATTTCTATGTTACAAAAATGGAGGAGGATAATGCTCATCGGTCTTTAGACATCTTGTTGGGGAGACCTTCCCTTAGTACTGCAAATACTAAGATTGACGTACGAAACGGAACCCTCACGATGGAGTTTGACGGGGAGATCGTGAAGTTTAATGTTTATGGCACTATTAGTCACCCAAGTGAAGTCTTGGACGTAAACCGTGTCGACATAATTGACTCATTAGTAGAAAGAACTTTTGAATCATCTTATGGAGATAAATCTAAAATGATATTTGATGATTTTAAATCTGTTAATAAATTATTGGCTCCTATGGATACTAAACTTCTTCCTCCTGTTGTGCAGACACCAGATCCGAAATTAAAACTACTGCCCGAGCATCTCAAATTCACATTTTTAAAGAATGATGAGAACATTACCAACTTAAAAGGGATCAACCCCTTGGAGGAAAGTATGAAACCAAGAAAAGAGGCGCAAAAACTATTAAACCCAAATATGGTGGATGTGATAAAAAAAAAAGGGGAATTTCCAAACCTATACGAACGAAAGAATTCAACTGGAACAACCCCAATACTAGTTGAGGCGTCAAGCTAGCGACGTTAAACAAGCGCTCGTTGGGAAGCAACCCAACCTTTATATTTTACTTTTCTTAATTTTTATAATTTATTATCTTATTTAATTTATTAGTATTTATTATTTTATTTTATTATTTATTACTTTATTTTTTGATATTGATAAAATTCTCTTCTTCTATCTAGGTAAACCGAAGTGAAAATAGGGAGAAAAATAAGAGAAACAAAATATTTGCGTGCAAACAGCCCTTATCCTACCCTTATTCCAACCAATAATAACCTGTCCCTACTTTATGACTACCCTAATCTTGCAGCCAAACACCCACCTTTCAACCTAATATAACTCGAAACCCTAAAAATTTTTTTATCATTTTTTTCCCAAATCCTCCTAGCCGTCGAAACTTCTCCACCACCCCTCCCATCACTGATTTTCAACCACCATGGTGAGAACTCGAAGCTGAGCTGCCGCCGCACGCGTCACCTACCCCATCGCCACCCCTCACTATTTCGCCTTCTTCTTCCCTTCCACACGAAACCAATGCGCCATCGCCTTCCTCTCCATGTGCGATGTCCTCTCTGATAGTAATTACACAAGGAGTTCTTCTAAACTTTCCTTCTGCCTATTTATTTATTTATTCCACATCGAGGACTATATGTTTTAAGTAGGGGGAGACATTCCTCATTATTTCTGTCGTTTTAGATGCTGATTTTTTTTGTTGTTGCTGCAGTTTTGGTCGTTGTTGTCCATATAATTTTTTTTAAGAATATTTTACCTCTTTTCATGCCCAAGAATTTGACCACGACTTGCCCACTGTTTGACCCACATGCATGATTTTTGTCTATTGAGTTAGTTATGATTTTGCCTGTTTGATTACATTTTTATTTTTTTATTTCTTTTAGGCTAAATAATTATGATTAATAGAGTTAACCTTAATTTTCTTTTAGTAAATTTGATTAAGTCTAAATGAAAAAATGACACTTAATACAATTTCATGCTTAAAATATGTTCATGACTATTAAAGTGGTTGCTGAAACTTATTTTTGACACTTAATTGTTGCTCCTAAGTCCACCAAAATTAAATTTTTGTTTAAAAATAATAATGTTTCCGTGGGTATGAGTACATCTTAAGACGTGACTAGCTGAGTAACCGGGATAGGGTGCTTGGGTTGTCATCCTATTTCGTGTCAAAATGTTGTGTGACGTGTTAGGTAAAACTCCGCTAACCGGAATTAATTTTTAAGAATATGTTGGGCTGAGTAACTAGGTTGAGGAGTTTGACTGTCATCTTTCTTCGCGTCAAAAGGTTCGATATGTTCTTAAGAAAAATAAAAATTAAGAGTATGTTGGGCTGAGTAACTGGGGTGGGGTGCTTGGCTGTCATCTCTCTTCGCGTCAAAAGGTTCAATATATTCCTAAGTAAAAATAAATAAATTAAATTAAATTAAAAAAAGAAAAAAGAAAAAAAGACATATGAATAAAGTGTAGGGACTAAAGGTAGAAACGAATAGGGTGTCTTGATAGGTTTGGTAAATTACCTAATTTTCATGAAAAAATCTAAGTCGATCTTAATTTTTCTGTGTATTAATTGGAATAATTTTTCAATTTTACTTAAAGCAAGCTAAGGGTTCTCTTTATTTTTCATATGCATTTTGACTAATTTTTATAAAACTTTGGAGTAGTATTTCTTTCATGGCAGGATTTAATTTTCACAGTGGACACGAACCATACTTGAGGGCAAGCATGGGCTAAGTAAGGGGAATTTGATAATACTCTAGAACGACATATTTTATGTGCTAATTGCATGATTATTTTGAGTATGATCCTACTAATTTGGGTTATTTTATGGTCTTTTATCTTTTAGGGACTAAATTGAAGGCAAAAGTAAATTTAAAGGCGAAAAGCATGAATTTGGAAATAAAGTGGGCCAACATGTGAAGTGGGAGAGAAGTGCTGGCGAAAATGCAAAGTATGGAAGACTTTTGGGGCCAAAATGCAAAAGAAGAGATTTTATAGCACAAGACTCGATTTAATGTTTTATTATATTAGGATAATTATTTAGATTTAAATTTAGGATTTATTTTTATTTTCTTTAATTATCTTTATTTATTTGTATTTATCTTTTAGAATTTAATTAGGAATAGGCTAGGTTTCTTAGTACCATAAATAGGGGATGAAGTGTCACAAATTTTGTCCATCTTTTACTGTAAACACTCTCTCCCCCATAAATTTAATAGTTTTATTCTTTCCATATTTTCTTTCAATAAAAATTCATTTTCCATTATTTTTTGTTTTTCCTCAAAAATCATGAGCCACTAAATCTAATCTAGCCGAAGGTTGTCGAAATTCCCCAAAAAAGTTCATGAGGCTTAGAATCCGCGCTTAGCCTTCTCAACAGGATATTCATCACTTCTCCGTATTATGGGGCTGACGCTTCCGTCCATGTCCCTTAATAGGTGATCTTTTCAACTTGTGTAAGGAATGACCACTTTGTACGTTTGGGGAAGGTTGCACAGTCGGTTCGTTGGCTTTCTGCGTCAGAGGTTGGCGAGTCCAAGAGACAAAATGGCATGGTATTCGCCATTGGGAAGTGATGATCTAGCAGAAGATAGTCCCATAAAGGCAATTATTGGCTAGAGTCAGGTTCTGCCAAATCTTAAGTCTAAATTCTTGGAGCTAATGGTCGTAGGTGTCCTCTTCCACTATAGTTGGCTTATTCTGCTTAAGAAGAATCACTTAAAGGCCAAGGATTGGACCTAAGGCGAATCGAGACAATCGGAGGCTGGAATCTCACCACATAAGAAACTCTCTCTTTTCCCAAACTCTGTCTATTTTTATATTTTCCATTTTAATTTTCGTAATTTATTTTCGCAATTTCAATTCACCTTTCAATTCTTTTTTTATTTTATTTTTCCAGATCAAAACTTTTAATTCTATTTTTTTTATTTTTTCTAGGAACGCAAGTTTTCTTGGGCACGATTCTGCCTAGGATTTCGAGAAACAAGCATTCGTGCAATCCGGTCCTTGAGGATTCGACCCTACTTCCCCTTTACTGTTCTTTTTCATTATTTTGTAATAAATGCTCTCGACGACCGCATTAGAAATTGAGAAATTGAACTCACAAATTTAACGTTGAAAAGCCCTTCCAAAGAGGATAAAAAACCACTGACAAAGATAAATTTACTATAATGAAAAAAGAATGAAGATTACAAAAGATGGAGATAAAAACTAAATCCCGAAAACTCGAAACAAAAAACCCTCAGAATGTAAAAACAAAATTCTTTAAAAGTGTTATGAGCTCTATACTCTAATAGGTGTACTTTCTAAAGTTGCAAAAGAGCCTATTTATAGGCTAAATTCATATTAATCTAGACTAAACAGAATTTGATTGAAACAAATAAACAGAGTTTAACTGGAAGATTATTTCTCAAATTTGACTGAAATAGGAGTTATACTAAAAAAATCTCCACCTCGGCTCATATTTCCACAACAGCATCATTGCCAAAGCCTACCACGGGCCTATCTTGAACTATGCAGGGAATTAACTGAGTCAAATCTGTGCTTAGGAACTGAAGACTTCTAGTCTTCGACTTGTACACTGCCAAATCAAAACTAACCCATGTCTGATTTTCACAAACACAGTGCCCTTACTTTTCAAAACCTGCATCCAAAAGATAATTTCTCTTTAACGAAACAATCATACATTTTTCCCTACTATGATCAAGCTGCCTCCACTCCAAATAAGTTAACTTCGACTTCGTAATGGATGAGGGATGTCCGATTTCACCGGTCACTATAAAACCTTCCAGAATATAAAAACTGCCAGTCTTTTTACCTTTTAACAAAATGAGAGCCCCACGAGACACCTTAATGCAACTTGACTTGATGTTGATTCTGCAACCTTTCGAGTTTAAAATACTCAAGGATATGAGATTCTTTCATAAATTAAGTACATACCTGACATCTGAGAGTATCCTAATCATCTCATTGTGTATCCTAATTTTAACAGTACCAATACCAATTACCTTTTTGGATTAATCATTTCTCATGCTCATAACTCCACTTTCAATTGAACTGTATGTTGAGAACCACTCTCTATTGGGACACATGTGGAAAGAACATCCCAAATCTAGGATCCATTCAAATAACTACTTGGAGTTATCACTTGTTGACACTAACAAGAAATCATTACTGCTTTCATCGACCAAATTAGCACCAGCTACATCTTCCTTTTTACTCTCAGCAGCTCTTTTATTTCGCAGTTTATAACAAACTATTTGACGTGACCTAACTTTTTACAATAGCAATACCTTTTGTCCCTTTTCTTTGAGGCTACCAAAACGAAAGCTTACGTATCTGCCTTGTTATTCGAACCAAACTCATTGTCAAGTTTGTTTCTACTCAAAAAATGACCCTTCACATCTTTGAACGAGAGTTTATCTTTGTCATAAATCAGGGTCTCTCTAAAAGACTTGTATGAAGGGGGTAAAAATCACAATAATAACATAGCTTGATCTTCATCATTAATCTGAACCTCAACATTCTTTAAATCATTTAAAAGAGTAATGAATTGAGTGATGTGATCTCTAAAAAGCTTACATTCGTTCATGCAAAACGTAAATAGACGTTGTTTCAACACTAAATGGTTAGCTAGATACTTAGTCACATAAAGAGTTTCTAACCTTTTCCACAATCGGATGAGGTCTTTTCCATCAATACCGCTTGCAATACTGTATTTGCGAGGCACAACTGGATTGTAGATAAGGCATTTTCATCAAGCTCTTCCCATTTTGTTTGATTTAAATTCTCAGGCTTTTTCTCAGTAACAACCTTTTTCAGGTCGGTTTGAACTAGAATTGCCATCATCTAAACTTGCCACAGATTGAAATTTGTGACACCATCAAACTTCTCAATTTCAAACTTCGTTGTTGCCATCTTTGGACGGGCTGATCTACGAAAATTAAACTAAATCTGATACCACTTGTTTGGGATCGACTCGATTAAGAAATGAACAAGTAAAAATAGCAAAAAAATTAAGAAATTGAACTTACAAATTTAACGTGAAAAACCCCTCCAAAGAGGATAAAAAACCACTGACAAAGATAATTTTATTATAATGGAAAAAGAACGAAAAGTACAAAAGATGAAGATAAAAACTAAACCCTAAAAACAAAGAACCCTCAAAACGTAAACACAATATTCTCTAAAAGTGTTATGAGTTCTAATCTCTAATGAGTGTATTTTCTAAGACTATAAAAGAGCCTATTTATAGGCTGAATTCATAGGTCAAATAATAATAAAATAATTTAGACTAATCAGAATTTGATTGAAACAAATAAACAGACTTTAACTGGAAGATTATTTCTCAAATTTGACTGAAATAAAAGTCATACTCAACAACCATAGTTGTGGACCTTCAGAAACTTCATAAAGTGTGTAACGACGTAAAAATTTAGCTTGGTCGCTAATTGTGGCGATTTAGTGAAAACTTGAAAACTGAAGTTTGATTTGAAGTAAAGGGAGTCGCCACCGATCCTCTTTATAGGTGTGAGCGGACACCTAATAAATCGTCTTTTTGAAAAGAAAATTTATTTTCGAACAAAAACGAAGGCTAAATTTAGGTCTACGTGAAAACCAGAGTAAAGTAGGGTTCGGGAGTCGGTTACGCGTAAGGAAGGCATTAGCACCCTCGCAACGCCCAAAATTGGTATCTTGTAAAACACGTGTTGTCTTGATTTTCGAAAATGCAAGTTAAATACAACATTTAGTCGTGATCCGATTGAAAAGACGAGAGATTTTAGTTTTTTTGGTTTTTTAGAAGGGCATACCGTTTTAACACGAGTCGATTGATGTTCACCCAACATAGCGATGAAATCGACGACTTAGTATTAAACCGATACGTTGCCTCATGTATTGAAATTAATTAGAAAACAAGAATAAGATTTTTGAACTCATGCAAAGCAGATAAATAAATGACAGAGCTAGAAATATATTGAAGCAAATACAAGTGTGAAAATAATATTAAAAATAACAAAGATATATGCGATATTAGACATAATACTAGAATTAAACACGAAATAGAAACAATGAATGCATATACATAATGGGTATGTACGTAATAATATATAAATAGTAATAGTATTAGCAATATACCATATATAGTGTTTGAAGTATATGTTTAAGATGATAGAAATATAACTTGTAATGTGAAAATATATACATAATATATAATATACTTATATAAAATAAATATTGAAAAATGTATGCACATAGGAAATATATACACCAATATATATACTAATATAATAACACAAAAAGTAACAAATAATACAAAATATTGAAACTACTATATATACATATACACGTATATGATGAAATATATAATATTATTAATAACAATAATAAGGATTATATAAAAATATATACATGAAATAGCATGAGGAATATATACAATTAATTAAAATATACATATCGTATTACAATACATGCACAACAATAAAAATAAAAATAAAAATACACCGTTAAAAGATACATATATACGTACATTTGATAAAGATATATAGATAAACGCATGCTAATATTAATAACGGCAAAAGAGTAGTGAAGATATATATATATGAAATGGGATAAAACATATAACTAATAATATTAACAATATGTATATATAAACTATGTATAAGAGCATATACGATATAATGTTAAAATATTTACATAATATATACATACATAATAATATCATTGAAAACATCTATTAATAATAAACATATACCTATATGTATTAAAGATATATATACATAAATAATAAAACATATACTAATCTTCATAATGATAAGGACAAAATATATACGTGAGATAGTACAAAAAATATGAATATTATGGTATTTAAAAGCATATACATGAAATAGTAAAAGAAATATATAACAAATAACATAAAGATATATGTATGAAATAACATAAAAATATACTGAATAGCATGATATTTATACATAATATAATTATTTTATTTTTAAAAAATAATATAATGAAGTATACTGAAAATAATACCATATACACAAAATGTATATATATACATATAGTGAAATATATGTACTAATATTAATAATAAATATAATAGAAATAAAAATAAATATAATAATATATACTCAATATGGTATTAAAAAAACGTATATATAATAGTATTTCAAAGTATGTACATGAAATAAAAAAATATAACTAATAATAAAAAGATAAATAAGAGAAATATATGAGATAAAACATATGCGATATATATATACATTAGAAGTGATAAATAAAAATATTCATACGATACATAAATGCATACATATACATAAATAATAACGACGTTGGAGAATATACCATGGTATTAGAAATATGCATAAAATATTATAAAATATTTATAACTAACAATATTAAAATATATACATAACAACAAAAGTATGATATTAATATATATATAATAATACAAAAGAGTATGTATATATATAGTATTAGAAAAATACATAATATATACCTAATATATAAAAAATTATTAATATAAAAACTTATAAATAATATTGCATAAATACATTATAATATTAAAAAAATATGTACGTCATACATGTATATATTAGAAATAATAATATTGCCTATAATAATAATACATTGATGATATATAATAAGAGGAATAATAAAAAAACAATAATAATATAGAAATAAAATAACAAAAATGATATGAAAATGAACTTAAATAAAAAAAGGACTAAATTTGGAACAAAAACGAAGTCTTGGGGGGATTTTAAAAAAAAACAAAGTGAAAAGGACTAAAAAGTGATATGCGCGCAACCTGGGGGACCAAAAGCGCAATAAATTCCCTGATCGAAAAGCAGCGCAGCACGGGGGGACCCAATTGAAAAACACAAGAATTAATAGGGCCAATTTGTAAATAAATATAAACCTGATTTAAAACACCAAAAATGCGGAAGGACCAATTGCGCAAATAGCCCCTCCCTTAGAAAACACGCTGATCTTATGACGTCATTTTTCATTTAATGGGGGGACCAAAACAGTGCGTTTTGGTCCCTATAAAAGCCAATTTTTTTTAAAAAAACTCATTTGTAACAGCAGAAGAAGAAAAAAAAAAGAAAAAAGAGAGAGGGGAAAAAGGAGAGAGGGGAGAAAGGAGAGAGGGATTCCGGCTAGGGTGGGGCCGGTCACCCGCCAATCGTCGGCCACCGTCCGTCTCCGGCGCCGGCCACCATGAAAAGGTTCGATTTTTTTAGTTTTTTTATTATCTTTTTTGTATTATATTCTTAAATATTTAGTATTTATTTAATATATGTTTGTGCAAAAATCAATCTAAAACAGTAGTTAAAACAAAATAGAATCACCTTGGGTTTTTATTTTTTTGACTGTTAATGCTTTGATTCTCTGATTTCGATCGATTTTCTTGCTCTATCTATTGCTTTTCTTTGAAAATATATGCGTGTATTGAAAAGAATCCGAACCCCTTACAAAGCATTTTAATCGGCTTTTATAGCCATCTATAAGCTATTTTTCTATTGTTTTCTGTCTTTTCGTTTTTTCAATGGTTGCAGGTGGAAGTTGTTGATGGAGACAGTGGTGGTGGACGTGACCTTGGGGTAGGTGGCGCCAGGGAATGGTGTTGGCAGAGGCTGAGTCGGCAGAGGTAAGTGGGAGTAGGTTTTTTTTTAATTTTCTGTTTTCTGATTTGTTGGGAATAGGTTAGGGTTAAAATAGGCTAAGGGTTTTGGTGGGATTTGGGCTGTTAGTTGATGGGTTAAGGGATAATTGGGTTATGGGTTAGTTGGTATTTAGGTGGGTTATTTTTGTATTTGGGCTTTGTGTGATGTGAACTGGCCCAAAATTGGCCTATAACAAAGTGTTTGTTGGCATTAATGTTGTACCATATTGTGTTGAGTACGAGGTGCTACCATTGATATGCTACAAGTATGGGTGCTATGGTCATATTCTAGAAACCTGCCCATTAAAGGTTAAAGAAACGGAGATGGCAAGGGGCACTACTACTGTTTCACAACCATCATCGCCATCTGGCTAGAAGATTGCGACTAGACAAAACTGTTTTGGACTTTGTATGTAAGTGTCAGGCCAAAAATGTCGATCAGCTAAAAAAATAAAAGTAATTAATAATGGAAAGAGTTCTACTGGTGAAAAGATATCTCCGAACAATACTCGATTTGATATTCTTGTTGATTTGGAAGATCTAAGATTTAAGGAAGTGTAAAATTACAGGGGTGAAAATAATGCGACTATTAAGGGAAATGAAAATGGTAAGAAGGTTGAAAAAAATAAAAGAAACTAAGGAAAAGAGGGGTTGATCACGGAAAATATGGGATTAGAAAAAAAAAAACAAAGAAGTAGTTGTTGATTAAGTAATGAATGAAAGGTTGAAGGTGGACCAAAGTAATATTGGGATAAGTGGAGTGAATGGGCCAACTGTGTTAAAGGGTTGTGTTGAGAAGTGGATATGTGGACCAAGTGGTTTAAAATCAATCTATTGGGAAGGTAACGACCCAATTATTGTTGAGAAAAATACAATCCTCCCAAGCACGTGCCATAGAGTTGTTTCAATTGAGGAAGGAAGTGGTAAGAATGAACCTGCACAAGGGATGCATGGACCATGCAAAACTAAAGGCTCATCAACAATAAAAAATAAAGCTTTATCCATGAAAGAGATTATCAAATGGGGTATAAAGTGTGTATGAGATTGGAACAAAAACCACTTTCAAATACTATTTTAACATAGTAGTTTACTCTCTCTCTCGAAAGAGCTTGATGATTCAAATAAAGCTCTTGATTTAGAAGATGAACTTGAGATACCTATGAAAGTGGCGACTGTGGGGAGGGTTAACTTGGGTTTAGAGAATTTGATGGAAGATTCGATTGGGAAAGATTCGATTCACCAGGATAAGGTAGTCAAGCAAGGCGGGAGGGGAGACTCCTATAGCAGATCGTATGTCAATGGGGCAATAAATGCTTCTTTTTTGTTTATTTTGGTTTTATGGATATTAAAATTGTATGTTGGATTATCAAGGGGCTACTAGCCTTGAATTTAGTATTGTTTTAAAAAATATTTTGCAGACACAAAAACCAGATGTTTTAGTGTTGATGAAAATCAGAGTAAGTGCAAAGAAAGTTGATGAGGATATATAGAGAACTACTTACGATTGTTCATATAGGGTTGAAGCAAAGGGGTTTTCAGGTGGTATTTGGATGCTCTGAAAGGAGCAAATGATGATAGATGTTGTCGAAGTTTCAACCCAGTTCATTTATTGCTGGTGTTTTAGGCAATGTATGGAACAAAGTATTTTGTTTACCATAGTTTATGCAAGTCCTAACGCAGTAAAATGCAAGTATTTGTGGAACCATTTACCATCATTGATTCCCCAAAGGAATGTACCGTGGTTGCTCGTGGGGATTTTAATGCTAATATGTCCAGCAAAGAAAGGAAATGAGGTGCAGGGACTCGTATGGGTATTGGTTGTCTTTTCTAGAATTTTGTGTTTGATTATGGGTTGTTTGATATGGGTTACAAAGGGTTGACCTTCACTTATAGCGAGGTTCGCTTTTTCAACGTCTAAAAATGAATACTGATTAGATGGATCATTTCTTGATTTTTCTATGGCCTATCTTTAACGTATTGGGTCAAACTGTAGACCGATTTATGTCTTTACTAGGGTTTAGGTCCTCTCCAATAATAAAAGACCATTTAGATTCATTGTTGCTTGGTTGGAACATGACTAGTTTGATTTGGTCTTGAATAATTCTTGGCCATTGGGCGAAGAAGTGGTGGCAAATATCGAGAAATTTAACTCTAAAGCAAAGAGAGGAAAGTTAGCTCTTTTGATCATATTGGGAATAAGAAAAGGGAGTTTATGGCTAGGCTTAAGGGCATTGAAAAAAGACTTGACAAGTATCCCTCAAACTTCCTTATTAAGTTTGAGAAACAACTAAAAATTGAGCTGGAGGAAGTCCTTACCTAAGAGGCGAGTGTTTGGCAATAAAAGGCACGTTGTAAATGGGTGTGTGATGGTGACTGTAACAGTAATTCTTTTCATGCTAGCACTATTATTAGAAGGAGGTCTAATTAAATCATTGTGTTAAAATTGAGGGGCGATAGTTGGTATGATGACCCTCAAGTGTTACAGCAATTGGCTACAAAGTTTTACAAAGCTTTCTTCACAAAAGAAAGGCTACTGGATACTGGATATATCCAATAAGAGTTGCTTTATAAGATGACTGAAGCTAAGTGTGATTCTTTGAAGGCCATTACCATGAATGAGGAAATCTAAAAGGTTGTGTTTGATATGGCTCCTTTGAAAGCTCTAGAAATTGATGGGTTTCATACAATCTTCTACCAAAAAAATGGGTGGTGATTGGACAAAGTCTCTATGATTTTGTGAAGAATATTAGGAATAATGGTAGTATTGAAGGTTGGATTAATCGTACCTTACTTGTACTGATCTCGAAAATGGAGAATCTTGAAAGTCTATCCCAATTTTATCCCATTAGTTTCTGTATGGTGCTCTACAAAATTGTGACAAAAATTATTGTAAATAGATTGAAGCCTTTAAAGTATAAATAAGTTCTTCTGAATCGATCAAGTTTTATCCCTGGCAAAAGTATAACGGATAATATTATTGTAGCTCAATAGATCATTCACTCAATGTGCAAGACAATTGGGAAGAAAGGATGGATGGTTATAAATTCGATCTAGAAAAAACATATGACAGACAAGATTGGAGTTTCATTGGGGAAACGTTATTTGACATCGGTATTCCAAGTAACATCCAACAAGTTATTATGCATTGTGTTAGCTCATCAACTATGCAAGTTGTATGGAATGAGAATCTTTTAGAAGTTTTTACTCTGTCGAGAGGTATAAAGTAAGGTGACCTTATTTCGTCCTACCTTTTTTTTCTCTATATGGAGCGATTGGCTCAACTTATTAATGTTGAAGTGCAAAAAGGGGTGGAAGTCTATAAAGCTTTCAAAGGATGGACTAGGTATCTCTCACCTCTTTTTTATAAATTATCTACTTTTATTTGGTGAGGCGTTTATTGTCCAGATGTCGATCATGAAAAGAGTGCTTGAAAGCTTCTGTGTTTGCTTTCGTGTTAATGCTAAAAAACTCATATTTGTTCTAAAAAAAATATTCCTTGTAAGTTAAAGGTGGATATCGACTATGGTCTTGGTTTTTCTCATGTAGACAATTTGGGAAAATATATTAGGGTTTCGCTCCTACATCAATGAGTTACAAAAGATACATTTCAGTATATCGTCGAAAATATGAGGAAAATATTAGCAAGTTAGAAGGCTAAATTGTGGTCCTTACCTGGTAGAATTACTTTGGCTAAAGTGGTTTTACCTGCTATTCCTATTTATGCTATGCAATTGACGATTATCCTGAAAGGAGTTTGTTATGAAATGGAGGAGATTATTTGTAACTTTTCTTGGGGGGACACAAGGATAAAAAAGGGATAAATCTGGTTAAATGGGAGGATCTCTATAAAGAAATGAAGAATGGTGGTCTTGGATTCAAGAAATTTGACTGCCTGAATAACGCTTTCCTTATGAAACTTGGATTTAATCTCATTAAGAAGTCGGATCAATTATGGGCGCAAATGTTTAGAGCAAAATATAAATGGAAAGTGAGCTTACCTATTACCTTATATAAGGGCAATGCTTCACGCTTATGGAAGGGGATTTGTAGTGTTTGAAGTAAAGTTCGAGATGGTGTTATATGGAATATTGGGAATGGCATAATTGTTGACTTTTAGAGAGATAAATGGGTTAAGGATTGGGGTCCTCTAATTGATATATATACACACCTGAATACATTTCTGATGAGCATATTCTCATAAAAAATATGGTTATGCCAAGTGGGGTTTGCAATTGGCTGGTGATAAATTTGATCTTTCCACCTCCAGTTATTTTGAGCATATCAGCATACAAGGCCCCATCAATCCATGGCGTGGATGATTTTTTGGGGTGGATATATTATAAGAAAGGGTAGTTTTCTATTAAATATGCTTACGCTGCTACTTTTGGGGTGGAGAGGGCTAGGAAAGATAAAATCTAGCATTGAATTTGGCATATTTCAGGTCCTCAAAAGGTACGTGTTTTCATTTGACTAGTTTTTTAAAATAAAATCCTTACTAATTAAAACCGAGTCTGACGACACCTTACTTCTGGTGCAAGTTGTACGATTTGAGAAAGCTTGACAGAAACTATCAATCACATACTACAGTTTTATACCCCAGCAATGGCAACATGACTCTCAGTAATTAAGATAGAAAAGAGACATGTATTTTTCAGCCTCAATTTAGAAGAATGGCTCGAGAAGAACCTCTTTGAATCCAATTTTGCATGTGATCCTAGTGAGTGGCAAGCCCTCTTTGGCAACATTTGTGGGCAACTTTGGGTTAGGAGAAATAAGTATGTTTTTAATGTAGATTTCATTGAAACCGGGAGTGTTTTGGAGAAAAGCTTATGGATGTGAGATAGTTATCTTCAGTCCAATCATGGGATGGAGTATCATTTGAGGCACACAACTGTTAGATTTTGCCGACTCATAAAATAGACATTGCCTGAAGATGGTTAGTAGAAAGTAAATACTAATGGTGCAGTTTGTCAAAGGTCTGGGCATGCTTTAGTTGGTGGACTAATACGTGATCATCATGGGTTTTGGGTTGTTGGTTTCTCAAAAAATATTGGTTGTTGTTTGGTGATTATGGTTAAACTTTGGGGTACACTAAAAGGGCTCCAAATAGCATGGAATCTCGACCTTAATCAAATGATACTTAAGATGGATAATATTGACGCTATTCAAGTAATCCAAGCTAATAGAGGTGAGTAGCATTATTCATCTGTGACATGAGCAATAAAGGATTTTGTTCAACGTCCATGGAGGGTTCGAATTTCACATTTCTTCAGAGAAGGCAATAGAGTAGCTGATGGTTTGGCAGCTCTAGCGTTCTCAAGACCTTTAGGTAGATCTATATTTATGCAACCACCAGATGAAGTTTCTCAACTACTATATGATGATTATTCTTGAATGGCTTGGACTCGTCTAGTTTAGTTTTGGCTAAATTCATCTTTTATTCCCAAAACAAAAAAAAGATTCGCAACAACTAATCGTGTTGTGATTAATAAGCAAAAAATTAAATTATATAATAATATTTTAAAGTTATTGCTAAGATTATAATATTTAACAATATCGTTTTAATCTTAAATCCTAAAAATTAAATTTAACATTAACAACCAAAAGTCATTCTAAATATTGCAATTTTACAAACAATATTTAATATTGTTATTATATTATTAATTATACAACAACACAAAATACCGATACAAGATTTGATTATTAAATACAATTTTTTCTTGTAGGGTAACGAAGATGGAGTAATATTAGAATTGAATTTTCATCACTAAAAATTAAAAATTTAAGTCAGTCCTTTTATTTTACCGGCTCAAATATTGTGAAATAATTTGCAACACTCGTTTGTTTTATTCATTTGACTTCTTAGAAGTCAGGTCTTTCTAGAGTAAAAGTCAGATAGTAATGTCCCAATTCCTTTTTTTTCCATAAAAAAAAATTCCAATTTAAGATTTAACCGTCTGATATCACTTTCATCAGCGAAAGTATATTATATAAGCTATTCAATTCACTGATCCCTTGACCCACTGTTAAAGAGAATCTTTCTTTAATTAAGATTTATTTATTATATAGATATAAAATAAATAATAGTTAGCATAAATTTAGATTTAAAATTAGAAAGTAAAAATGTTTGTAAAAATAATATATTTTCAAAATACTCAAAAAATTTATTTCTTTTTGCTATAAATAAATTATAAATGTGGCTAAATATTATCAATTAAATTAATTTATTATTAATTTATATTAAAATATGTATATAATACTCTTACCAAACGTGATATAAAATAATCCGTTAACGAAACATTATCTATATTATAAAGTTTGAGATACTAAAAACTTAAGTATCTAAGATTGAGTTGTATTATGAATTATATATCAATTTTGTTAAAGTTATTCTAATGACTTTTGTAATGATAAAATTAGGGTAAGTGTATCTAATTAGTATGAAAAATATAATATTAGGAAATATAAAAGGCGAACGAGCAACTAAAAAGGATTGGCAATGATAGGCGACGAACTTAATTTATTATAAAAAGAATGAAACGATGATTACAACAACAGAGTTTTGACTTTTGACAGTAAAAGGTTAAATCAACAAATGTTACAGTTGCGCTAAGAAAAATCCAAATTCATAACAAAAATGAAAAGAAAATTGAAGGAAAAGAATGAACAACGTTCAAAAAGAAGGTCGGGTGGTAGTTTTACAAATAAAACAAAAAATGTCTAGCATTGTGGAAGATCCGTTGGCGGGGGAGGCAAGGTTGTGTCGGGAGTTGGTCCGTTCTCAACAATGAAGGCAGTGGACAGGCCTATTGACATGTGCCCGTCAAAGTGGCAATGCATAAACCAAACACCTGTTCATTTCGGATGCATTGAAACAATTGAGTTCAAATACTAGCAGAGGGGATTCTAGGGCATGGGCCCGCCCCTAAAATGATAAATTCTCATTTAAGTTCTTTAAATTTTTTTAAAATTTTAAATTAATTAAAATAAAATTATATTTTAACTTTTAAAATTATAAAATTTCATTTAATCCTTTAAAATTTATAAAAATATAAACTATAAAAATTAAAAATTTTATTCAACACTAAAAAATTATCCTTGCTTTTCCCAGAGTACTAGGTTGACAAAAACTAGTTAAAAAGAAAAAAGTAAATGATGGATGTTGGAAAATTAACCTGGATTATTAGCTACGAATCTGATGACAGCCCATCCTCCAACAGGTACGCTAACAGTGTTGCGCATTTGGGGGTTGACAAGATTGTAATTCAATGTATCAGTGGCAGGGTTAAAGTTCCCAAACCCTTGCGCCAATACATAGAAATCAAAGCCGTGGAGGTGCATGGGATGGTTCTCCACTCCAATAATAGCTGTGTTCTGCATCACCATCTCCACAGTGGAGTTGAACTTAACCTTAGTGATCCTGGTTCCCTTTGGAGCAAATAGCAGAGGTGGGTCGAAGTTAATGCTAGGGTTGGTGTAGTCAAATTGAACCGGGGGATTGGCAGGGAAATCAGTGGTGTACACTCCTCCGACGTTGAAGAAAAAGGCTTGCAACAAAGACAAGCTAGTAGGTGACACGAAGGATACATTGTTCATGCTGGCCGAGAGCGCTGCCCCAACAGGTGGACGACCCAGACAAGATACGTTTGGTGGGCAGACATCGAGCCCCATTCCAACGGTAACAAACATTTTGTGGTCCACGTTAAGTGGGACAGGGACCCAGTGAGGCCCGCCGACCAAACTGGTAAGTTCGGTGAAAAACTTATGAGCCGTGGGGGTGTCATTGAAAGCCGGTACGACCGGCATTAGCGGCGTTGTTGAAGATGATGCACCCTGATAGATGATGACACCCCTCGACGTAGTAGGATCAAACGGTACACCAACTGCAGTGCCACTGGCACTTGCATAATTATTAGCGGTCATGTAATACGATCCAACCGGCTGATTCGCGGTCAGCAAAACGTCAACCGTCTGGCCAGGGGAGATAACCACGACGTCGGTGACATATGGGTTGGTGTAACGAGCGTCAACAGCCACAACAGTCATGTTATGATTGGCTATCTTGTAAAAGAGATGGGAATTGACGGCAGCGTTGATAATACGTAAGAGATAAGTCTTCCCTTGCTTCACCCTATGCTTGTACATTTCTGAAAATTTAATTAAATTAAGTTAAATTATACATCGGTTGTTACAGCATGTGGAGTACGCATGGAGATCATAAATCTGCAATCAGTCACTTACGGTTTTGAGAGCATGGATAGAGATCACCGGGCCATCCATTTATTGTATAAGCATTAGAAATATTAGGACCAACGCCAAGGGCTAGAGCCTGGGTTTCAACATCAACGACATTAGCATTCCACCACTCACCTGCAACCGCATTGCTATTTGTCAGCTAAAACCTTGAGCCATGGAACATTTATATATCTCATGATAAATAATGAATTCAATGTAATATCTTAGGTTCCCGATAGCCATATATACCTAACACGATGGGAACTTCCCTATAGGGCGTTGGGAATGGGTAAGAGTGGCGAACCCTGGGGCGAATGATGATTGCACCGTGGACGGTGGCACGGAGAAAGGAGGAATGAGCGTGCCAGAAAAGGGTTCCCTCCTGGTTAATGATTCTGAACTTGTAGGTGAATTTATTTCCGGGGCGAATTGCACACTGAGTGATCATCTCAGGTCCATCTGCCCAGGCACTCAGTAACTGAAAAACGCCATGCCTGTTCAAGCAACATAACCGTCAGCAAATGATTAAATCATAAGACTGCATTAAAAAGAAAAACAGGTTATATATTTAGTATTGGACTTTGGTTAATTAATACTAAATCATTGGTAGTTGAAGTTGAGCAATCTTTGTATTATATAAAAATGGTTCACACGAATTTTCAAGGAAAAAAAAAAAAGAAAAAGTGGATCACATGGGAATAAGATACACGTTTGCTTGCGTTTGCATCCCAAATGGACTTGTTCGTGGTCGTCGCTACACGCATCATATTTTAATAAGATAATTAAAAATGTTGTTTTGAATTAAATAAAACCGAAGGAATGAGTCAATAATAATTTCACGAACGAACAAGCAAAATTTGATACTGGAAACAGCTAGCGCTTAGAAGGAAAATTATATTTCAAGTTAAGTTGGTGAATTTGAGTAAATTCAATTGTATTTTGCGATGAAGGTTTACCAGTGAATTGTCATGTTGTAAGGTGACATATTAAAGACGTGAATAATGAGTTTGTCACCCTCTCGAACGCGGAGGCTTGGGCCAGGGAGGCTATCATTTACTGCTGTAATCACCTGGCGGTTGCACAGCCTAGTAACAGAAAAATTTTTAACCTGCCAACAAATTCAAATTATTAACTTCCCAATTATCAAACTGTAATGGTCGAAAGCTTATCAAGGAGGTAAATATGAGTAAGGGAAAGTGAAGGGTGTGTTTAAAAAGCCATAGCCTCAAATCAAAGTGCATGGTGTTACACAGGTAAGATATGTAATGATCGATATTGGGAGGAGTGTGAATATAAAACCATCCTCCTGGTTTCATGGATTTGATTGAGTTGAAATTCAAAACCTTTGAGCCAGCTTGGGATTGTAAAGGAGGGACTAACTTAATCCATAGATGAAAAGAAAATGCATAAGAGTAGAATTCATTACATAGAATGAGTGCTCTACTGTTGCAGCTGAAACTGTTGTAGCAGCCACCATAAGAAGCAAAGAGGAAGCAAACAAGAAAACAGGGCGCCCCATTTCGCTTGAAGAAATAACAGAGGGAAGGTAACAAAAATGCTTTGAGAGGAGTGTGAGGCAAAGGTTGAAGAAGGAGCTTCAATTTATATAAGAAGTGCGAGGTTCCCTGTTGGAACTTTCGTCATATTTCGGCGATAGTTTATTTACTTGAAGAAATCGTTTTTCTTAGAGATAAAAATGTCAACTCAACCCTACACGATAAAGATAATTAAAATATTCAGCGTACTAATTACTTAACAACCTAGACAAAATGAATGGGAAAAGTTAGAGATCGAACACGAAAACCAATATGAAAAAATTAATAAATTGAACAATCATTTCATTTTAAATTTTATGTATTTGTATTGTTAAAAATAAATTATACATGATAAAATAATTAAACAAAGGACATATGATATTTCTCGTACCTCACACTAATATACAAAAATTAGTTTTTAATAAATAAAATTTTTAACAAAAATATCATTTTATTCTTTGATCTAATATAAAAGACTAATTTACTTATTTTTAATAGAAAATAAAAAATTCAATTCGATTCTTAATACATAACCTTCTATAATACTCTTACCTACGTTAGTCCAACCTTTGTTACCAAAGTGTTAAAATTTAGTCACGTTTTTTACATGAAAGATAAAAACTAAAAACCATAAAAGAATCTTATGAAGCCAATCCTTTTGAAAATCTTTGTAATGAATTTAGAAGAGTCGATTCTCCCCTGGTATTCTAGTAGAGTCGGCTTGATACAAACCCAATCTCGATTCAAGTCAAAGCAATGAGCCATATGAGACCTACGGAGCTACGTCTATGAAGCCTTAAGCAGAGAGGTGGAACCAAGCCGGTACTTTACTTAAAGAAAGGGATGAGCAAGGCGTTTAGGCACGAAAATACCAAGGGCAAGGTAGGATCAATCTAATTGAGCTCGTACGACAGGGTGGAAGATCTCTTTAGAAAGTCCGGGCAGGGGGGATCAATTAGCCATTTGGTACTAGGATCCTAAATGATCCCTTTTTAGGTGCAATCTAATAACAGTGCAATTTTGAGGTAATTAAATGACACATCCAATTGAAGGGTTGGAATGCATCACCAGCTAGAGTCTTGCTGTGGCTATAGTGCAGGCTCTAAATATCGTCAAACTATAAAATGATTGAAAATTGATGGGAAAATTAACCAGGAACTATGGCGTGTACCGATATATATATATTTTTTGGTTATGATTGAGATTAAAGAGTGTGAAGTTTATTAATTAATTATTTAATAAATTATCTCATTCATTATTCAATTTTTAAAATGTTTTTATTTTGGGTGATCAAAATAAAATTTTTGTAATTTATCACTCAATTTTTAAGTACTTTCATTTTAATCACATAACTGTTAAATCTCTAACGGCAGATGACTATAAATGTCACTTCATGTTTTCACTTTCATTTTGATCACCCTTCTAGGTCCTTTCATTTTTGGAGCCCCAAAAAGTAAAAAAAAAAAATCAGTTAAAATGAAAGAAGGGTAAAAATTAAATAATTCTTTAAAAATATCAAATTGTGCTTGTTTACCCTTTGCTAAAAGTTCTTATTTTCTTTTAATATTGAAATTTTAAATTTCAGAACAACGAAATCAATTAAATAAATTATTGGAAAAATTATCCCTTGATAGTGTTAGCCTCTCTATTACTATAATGTTGAAATTAATTCAACAAATAAATTTAATTTCTTTCTAAATTTTAAAATTTTATTTTATGTTTTCAAATTAAAATCAATTGAATAACTTATCTTTAATAGTTGTCTATGTAATATTTTTTTTTGATTATATGATCTTGAATCTTTACCCATGCCAAAAAAACTAAGAACTTTTTACCCACGTCTTTATCCAAATAAAGAATAAGCAATTAATTTAATTAACTGTAAGGATTTTTTTTGTTTTAGCTTAATATGGAAGATCCGAGATTTATATAATCATAGACAATTATTAAATATGAGTTATTTGAGTTTATTTCATTAAAAATAATCTGGAAATATAAAATAAAATTTTAAAACTTATAAGGAGATTAAATTAGTTAATTTAATTAATTTCAATATTACAATAACAAATTGGTTGAAAATTTAATTAATTGATTTTGATGTTTTAAAATTTAAAATTTTAATATTAAAAATATTTAAAATTTTCTAAAATATAAACAAATACAATATACAAAATTTTAAAGCATTATATAGACCAAAATAAAATGTAAATATGATGTAGCGTATACAGTCAATTAATGTTAGAGATTAATAGTTAAGTGACTAAAATAAAAATATAATAAAAATTAAATAAAAATTATAAAAAATTAATTTTGTATTACCAAAATAAAAATACTCTAAATATTAGTTGACTTTCATTTCAACTCGATAAAGTGTCAAGTTTATTAAAGGACTTTTGTACTGTCTACAGTTACCGTCACCATCTCTTATGAGATTAACGGACAAATTCTATTTTATTATTTTAAATTTAATTAGATTCTAAACCCAAATCTAAAATTTTAAAATCCTAATCTTTTACAAGTAAACTCTAAAGCATTAAATTTAAATCCTCCATACCTTAAATCTTTAAAAATTAAAACCCTAAATAATAAATTATAAATATTAAATTTGGCAAAACCTTAAACACAAATTGATATTCACTTGAATTTAAATTCAATTAATGGTTTAAAATTTATGTTTTTAAGCAAAATAGTTTGTGCTAGGTAAATTTTCAATCTAGAACGTTGAACAGGCTCCCTTCAATTAATTTTTTTTTAAAAAAATAAAAATAAAAAGCAACACAAAATAATAATGTACATTAAATTCCACCCCACCCAAACTCTCTGGTCTCCTTTAGTCTGACATAGGTAAATATTGAATATTCATATTTTAATGTAGCTTGCTTTTTATTTTTATGAATTACGTCTCATGGATAACAGTCGTATCTTTGATATCATATATAAAATTTTGACTTTTTATATAAAATGCATTTATATTTTCTCAAGAATATCCATACTTTGTAATTTTTACATTAATTTAAAGATGAAAATCTTTTGTTTGAATGCATCAATTTCTTCAAATGGTAATATATTATTTCTCAATATATTCGGTACTACTTTTTTTTTTTTTAATAAATTTTATAATTGGGCATGAGATACGTTTTGTGAATTTTCCAATATTTTTATGTTTTTGTTCCTTTTCAGGCTTTTATCACCGGAATACATTTCCAACATTTGTAATATATATTTTATTTATTTTATTCATTTAATTTGTGTTTATTCTAATAATTACATCATTTTAATATTGTGTTTTAAGTTTGATTAGTTTTTTAATATTCGTGTTTGATTTAATCAACCCTTTTTACATTGTTGAATAATAAATATTATAATAAATAAAAATTTGCTTGCCAAGAAAGAATATAGAGTAATTTCTCCTTTTGTAGTCTTCATTTACTTCTTGTAATTTCCTTCATTGATTGAAACCTTAACTTAAAATAATGCTTGAATTTGGCCAAGTAAAAGGAATAAAAAAAATGCTATACTAATATATACGTTAATTGGATCAAGTCAATAGTTTTAAGTTTTCCTATTCCTCGATCTTCATTTATTTTTATTTTTTCTAAAACAAACTTACTCACAAGGGATCTTTTAAATAAGATTTGAATTTTGGATTTCATAGATAAAAATGTTTTATTTAAGAGTTCAACTAGATTTAAATTTAAATTTAGTTTAAGCTCTAGACACCATAAATTTCAAACCAAATAAAAAACAACGAAACCCAAGTAGATCAATTAGTGGGGTTTTTTGTGTACAACCTTTGGACTTTGAACATTCAACTCCTTTTTGTTACCATATTTTATATTCATTTCCAGAAAATATATATGTCAAAGTGTTAAAATCTCATTCCATATTATTCTTTATCTAATTCGAAGTTATAGCTTACTGATTGGGTATTCATATTTTTCAGAAATAGTTTAGATTCAAATCATTGTTGTATCAAAAAAAATATTATTGGCCCATGTATTTTCGTCGACCCTTTCCTTTCAAGTAAACTCATTTAATAGTGTTGAAGAAAAGTGAGTTGAGAATGATTGAGTAGCACCGAGAAGATTAAAAACTTGTCTTTTTTGGTTTGGTAATTTAATTAAGAAAATCTTTGGACTTAATTATGTGTTGTTATTTTCAAGATATTTTGGTCTATCTCCGGAAAACAATCCTTAGAGTTTGAAGTTTGGATCGGACTCAAGTGAATCAATTAAGTCATTGGAATGTAAGATTTGGTCGAGATAGTGCTGTTGATTTTGAGTAGCATATCTTCGAGTGATTTTGTTTTGATTATTATTGATATATTAGCTATTTTTAAAGAGGTACGTCGTATTCATCTATATTCTATGTGAGCAAGTAGAAATTGATATATACTTTAAAGTGTGTCTAGGTTATGTAATTAGAGTTTATTGAGTACATTCTAATTTGTTCATTAAAGAACTATTTTGTGAGAGAGTGCAAACTGTTAGTGTTTATTGTCCAAGTTCTTAAGGGGAAAATTTGAAGGTGAGTGTTCTAGTTTTAGGTACAAATGTGAGATCTCTATATTGAAGGAGTTATAGAGTGTGAATCAGTTGTTGTGTTTGTGATAAAAGATAATGGAATTACTCATTAAGCCAAACTCCACAGATGTAGAGAAATTAAACTGTATAAACAAATCTCTATATTATTTCTATTTTGTTTACATAGTTTTTCGTAGTGCTAAGTTGTAATGAAGACTATAGACTAACACTTGTATTGAAGTCTTCTTTTTGAGCAAATAGACAAGTTAAAAAAACAACAATTAGTGTATGAAAAAGCAAAATAAATATAAAATATCTTATTATAGTAATAGATTAAAAGCACATATCTTTACGAAGACTAAAGATTTAAATGGGTCAGGTGCTATATATATACCCAAATAGAAAACAATACTTTGCTTGGCCTGCCCGTAAACACGTAAGCGTTCATCATTGAGGAATTAGATATAACTATCATGGAATACATAAATGAAAACCATGTCTTGATCAAAGCTATTATCAAGTTCACCAACTAATCTGATCTGTCTTTGGTTCGATGTAATAGCAGGAAGTTCGTTATGTATTATGTGGCAAATGTTGACTTATATGTTTTTGTTTCTTTTTTCCAGATATTCTGGTCACTTGCTTGCCTTAAGGACCAAAGGTATCGATTTATATATTGCACCTTGTACGCTGCCACTGGGAGTAAAATTAATATCATTAACGTCTCTTGTACACTTAAGATATCTCTCAATATAAATTTAATTTAATTACATGATTTGTCAAAGTCTAAAGTTTGAAGACAGCTCCCAATTACTTATTATTTATTCCTAAATTAATATATAAATTTTTATTATATTTAAATCATTGCATATACAAGTAATTATATTTACTTTTTACTCAATATAAAAATAAATGAATTTATTTATATATTGAATGTATATTGTTTGATCAAAGTTAAATTTTTATGAGTAAATTTGAATCAGAATAAAAGATTGTGTTGGTGGAGGCTAAAATTTTAAAATTTTTAAAAGTTAAATTTAAAAATTTTGTATTAAAGATCTTAAATTGAATTATTAATTTTTTTGAAGAGACAAAAGTGCATTTTTAAATTTAATCAAAAGATTAAAAGGATTTAAATTAAATATTATTTGTAATTTTTCATTTTCCTACGCCCCATGAAAAATGAAAAGGTGTTTTTTGTTTAAGCATATCTCACTAATAATGTGAATAAGTTATTGTCCTCTTTTGAGAATCAATACATTTTCAAATTTTTGTTTCTCAGTTATGAAGAGAGCTTAAACAACTTCTTTTGAAACTACTAAAAACTACAAACCATGATCACCGAAGAGTAAGGGCACAGCCCCATTACCATTGAAAAGAGCTGGTGTGCAACTGCGGAAAAATTTTCATTTGCCCTATTTATAATTTATACTATGATCCTTTTAAAAATGACAAAAAATTAATTTAATTATCTAAAAATTATAAATATATAAATTATTAAAATAAAAAAATTTACAATTTTACTATCATAAAAATATATAATTTAATTCTGACCCCCTAAAAATAGTTTCTGCCTTCGCTCCTGCTGGTGTGCATGGCATGATTTAAACTCAGCCTCCAGCATATAAATAGGGACGGATCCAGGATTTTACTCCAAAGGGGGGCGAAACTTCTAAATTTGAACAACCTTTTTCTTTTAACTAAAAAAGTGTCAATTCTTTTGGAAAACTTTTTTTCTTATCAAAAAATTAATTTAATATTTTTAAAAAGCACGAACAATTTAATTGTAAAAATTAAAAGAAAAAATCACACTATATAAAATTAAATATTTCTTTCTAATATGCAAAGAAAAAAACTAATACTATACTAAAAATTTTGTAAATATCATTATAATTCCAAAAATTAAATTAAAAAAAACTTAGCCTTAATCCTATTTCTCAATACTAGGTGTCCTCAATTGCACCATTTGCTTTTTCATAAGATCTAACTCTTCAGGATAGAATCTATTAAAAATTCTCGAGCTATTTTTTTTCGATGTATGCCACCAAGTAAGTTGAAAAAAATCATCTTCCATTCTGTTGCGAAGCCTTGTCTTCATAATTTTCATGGTTGAAAATGCTCGTTCAATTATTACAATAGACACGGGAAGAGTTAACACAAGACATACAAATCAAAATATAAAAAAGTCACTAACCTAATATGTATTGGTATGAGCCAAATCAATTAATTCTGGAATTTGACTTTAAAGTCTATATTCTTTCATACATTATGTTGTAGGCCAATTTTGGCCCGTTTACAAAATACCCAGGCCCATTAAACCATTTAACCCATCCTCAAACCCAAAACCTAAAATTAACCTAGCCCAACATCCAAGCCCAATCCCAAAACCCTAGACTCCCACTTGCCTCTTCCCACTCTCCCATGCTGTCTGCCACCAGCACCATTCCCATTCTCCCATGTCATGCGCCACCAACACCATCACACACTCCCACCGCACCAAAAAGACAGAGGAAGGAAGCAAACATGCAACAATAGTAAAAATAGTAAAAATAGTTTGTAAATAAGGCTATAAAAGCCGAATGAAAAAGATGGTAAAATGGGGGCACTCTTCTTATTTTTTTCTTTCATTTTTGCAGAGAGAAATGAGCACAAAACAAGAAAGTGAAACATTCAATCTCGATTCAATATAGTGATTCAATCAGCGTTTAAATACGAAATAGCATTCAAGCATAAAAAAATACCAAGATCAAAGGATTGAAAGCTTAAAAAAAAAAACCTAAGGTGATTTCTTTTCTTTCTATTTTAAATTCGGTTTTAAGTTTTTTTAACCTATATATATATTAAAACATAAAAAAAATATACAAAAGATATACAATTTTTTTTTTTTTTTTTCCGCCATCAGACGCTGCGGTGGCAGCATACATCTTGCCGAGCCTCCGTGGTCGTCCGGTGATCGCCCTGGCCGATTCCCTCCCTTCTCTCTCCTCTCTCTCCCTCTCTCTTTTTTTTTCTTTCCTCTCCCCAAATGATTTTTTTGGTTATTTTAGGCCTTATATAGCCCTCCAAAACGACGTCGTTTTGGGGGCTACACTTAAGCCCCAAAACGACATCGTTTTGACTTGAACCGGTTCGACCCGACCCGACCCGCCTAGGATCCGCGTGTTTTTTTAAAGGAAGGGCAAATTGCGCTTTTAGCCCTTCCGCTTTTTATTACTTTACAATTAAGTCATTTTTTGTTTTTTTAATTTGGCCCCGGAATTTGTCGCGATTTTCAATTTAGTCCACAATGATGTGCTGCATTTTATGGGAAGGAATATTTGCTGTTTTGGTCCCCTGATGTTTCCGCGTGTGTTTAATATAGTCCTTTCCTTTTATTTTTATTTCAATTTTGCCCCAAATATTTTGTTTTTAGCTCAACTTAATCCTTTTTAGTTATTTTACTATTTAAATCAATTATTTTAGTATTATTATTATATTTTATTCACTTATGTAGTGTGTTAATATTTTTTATCATTTCTAATATGTATATATATATATATATATATATATTATGTGTATTATATATATATATATTATGTATATATGCCATTAGTTATATATTTCTTATGTATATATTCTTAAATACTATTATATACATATATATATATATATATATATATATATATATATGTATATTTTAAATTCCATATTGTGTATATATTATTATTACAAATTATTACTATTGCTAGTATTATTATAACTATTATTATATTAGTGTATATTTTATATACATATGTATATATATATATATATATATATTTGCACATATCATTATTTTATATTATTGTTGTAAATTTTTTATGTATATATTTTTATGTACGCTTCCCAATATTTTCTTTTATTGTAGATATTATTATTATTATTACATACTTTTATTATATATATATACATATATATGTATTTTTATGTACATATTATTATTTTATATTATTATTACCAAATATATCATTTTTCCTATTTTATTATTAGTACATGACTTGTTTCTATTTTGTAAATATCATTATTATTGTTATTTTAATATTCTAGTATTCCATGTTAATATTTTTCATTAATGATATCATTTTTTTTTTATGCTTCTTTATCTATTTTAATTTCTCACTTTAGGAATATTTTTCTCATGTTTTAATTAATTTCAAAAATAAGGCAATGTACCGATTTAATATTAAGCTATCGATTTCATCGCTATGTTGGGTGAAATTAAATCGGCTTGTGAAACAGGACACCCTTTCTAAAAAAAAAATCGAAAACTAAAATTCCTATTTTTCAATCGGATCACGATTAAATATTATATTGAACTCGTATTTTGAAAATCAAGTCAATACATGTTTATGAGATACCGCTTTGGGCGTCGTGAGGGTGCTAATACCTTCCTCACAGAATCGACTCGAACCCCAATTTTTCTCTCGAACTTTCACGTAGACCTAAATTTGGCCTTCTTTTTGTTTTAAAATAATTTTATTAGGTGTCCGATCACACCTATAAAAAGGATCGGTGGCGACTCCTTTGTTAATAAAATCGGAAGTTGGTTTTCAAATGTTTAATAAATCACCATAATTAGCGACCAAGCGTAAAATTTTTTTCGTCAGAATACCGGCGACTCATTGGGGAAAAGCTTGCAGTCGAGTCGAGTTAAGCATGTGTTGTTAAAATTTTCAAATTTCCTTGTTCAAAGTAAATATTTGGTCGTGATCCAAAATCTCGTTTTCAAAATTCTGCATTTGTATCTCTTCTAACTTGCTTATTTGTTTGTTTTTCAGTTTTCAACTTTTATGGTTTTGGTTTAGTTCCTTTAAGTAAAACACAAAGGTTTATGAGTTTTTCTCCCACACACCGTGCACTTGCATTTTCGCATAACATGAGTTCTCTACCCGGGCTCCGTCCGTTTAAGTGAAAGTAAACGCTACGCCTTCGTGAGTTAACTCGTCCCTCCACACAGGCTAGTGAATACTTTCGGGTTACATATGACTTATGCTTTCGTGAGTTAACTTGTCCCTCCGCATAGGCATAAGTAAATGTAATCCCTCGAATTGAACTCGTGAGCCTGTGATGGGTTATGACCGAGGCTTCGTGCTAATCTTAGTAGATGATAGTACGAGCAATTCGAGTACCTGTCTAGAACCGAGACTGCATATAATGAACCATACGAGCTATCCAATTAGAGCCATGACGAACCTCTCGTCCGCTTATAGTCACCAAAATAAGTACACGGGAAAATGCCTTTTACCTTTCAAGAGAATTGGATTGGGTAGTTTAATTTGTTTTCAAATTATAATTGTTGTGTTTACTAACCGAGTTTGTTTGTTTTATTTTTATTTTCATCATGCATCGTAGGCATCATATTAGGAAGGTGTTGATTAAAGGTTGGTTGCCAAAAAACGGGTTTCGATGGAGGAGTCAATTACACAAATGATCGAGAAGAATGCCGTGGTTCGGACCGGTCTCTAAAACTCGAGGGACAAGGGGATAGTCTTATGGAAATGTGTCTGCCAATTTGCCCGAACAAATAACTCGTGAATGTTCGCCAAAATAACCTCAAGATTTGGTTCAAATTTGGAATCGTGGGATTCGGACATTAGAGACATTTTCACCGAGAGGTATGGAGATATAGCTCACCGATCACCATCCGTGTAGATGAACAGTTGATTCAAGCCATGGTTCGGTTCGGGACCCGACTTATCGTTGTTTCACCTTCAATCAAGAAGACATGACTCAACTATAGAAGAGTATGCTTGCTTTACTCCGCTCGACAATGTACAATTCGCAAAATATATGTGAAGGAGCCTAAGCCGATGACCTTCAAGAAAAAGTTAGTGAGGCCGATGACATGACCGATGCATGGGCTGAAAGACAGATAAAGAAGAAGAACGAAACCATTTGCATTCCATGGTCCTCCCTACGAGATTTGACTCTGAACCATCCTGACATGCTGAAAAGGGTAAATCTATTCGCTTTGGCCATTTATGGTTTGGTTATTTTCCCAAAGGTTCTCGGACATCTCGAAGTGGCAGTAGTTGATTTCTTCGAAAGGTTAAAACAAGGAGTCAACCCTGTCCCAACCATCCTAGCAGAAACCTTCAGGTCCCTAAGTAGTTGTCGAAGAAAAGGGGAGGGACGATTTATCGGATGCGCGCAGTTGCTCAATGTTTGGATTTTGAGTCACTTCTGGAAGGTAGAGCGCACTCCATTCCATATGTTTTCTAAAACATTCTCCCCGCTAGAAGCTTTCCTCAAGAAAGAATGGCCGAAGGAAGTCACCGAGCAACATTGGGTATCAGTCTTTCAGAATCTTCGCGCCGAGGATATAACATGGAGAGCACCCTGGATTCGTCCTTCAGTTCTGCTATACAAATGTGGAACCCAAGATTGGGTACCTTTACTTGGGTTATGGGGAGGAGTTGGATATGCTCCGCTATTGGTCCAAAGGCAATTTTCTTCACGACAATTCATCCCCGCAATCGGAGGATTAGCACGATTCGAGTTAAGCTTTCGGGGTGAAGGATATATGAAGAGAGTCCGAGACATCAGAAAGTCTTGGAAGGAAATTCATTTCATGGAATTAGCTTTGTATGCTGATACCCTTACCCAAGATTACGACATATGGAGGAAGCAACGGGTAAATAGTCAGCAGATCTCGTCAACAAGTTACACTGTTCAGAATCCTTTCTCGGAGGAAATGCCGTCTGAGCTTGAAATGGCAAGACAAGAATTTGAACGAGAAAAGGCCAAGATGTCTCGGGACCTTAGTGCCCTTCAAGAAGAAAACTATCAGCTGAAGATTGAAGTTCAGGTTGAAAGGTCCAGAACTGAAAAAGTACAAAGAGAAGCCGAGATTGTGAGAAACGACTTAAGGGACCTTCATTTGGAAAACAAGAAATTAAGAAGCACAATAAAGAATAGTGGGTTGGGCAAGTCGACAGCAGAGTGGAAGGAAGAAATTAGCAATATCAAGGGAGGAATGGAGTTTTGGAAGGGAAAAGCAAAGAAAGAGGAGGAAAAGTGCTGCTGCTACGTGATAGAGTTAAGAAGGAAAACGCCGAGTATGAAATAGTGATCGCAGAATTGGCGAATAGTCATCTGAACATCAAGAATTAAAAGGAAAACATGAGATCTAGAAAATATGCTGCAATCTCGTCAACAACAATTAGATAACCTCCTGAAGGCTCTAGAAGAAAAGAGTGAGCAGTACGATAGGGACATTCACGCGTATGAAGGAACTCTCAAAGGAAAAGAAATGCAACTCAACTTCTTGATCAATGAAATTCGCAAAGCGGCTATGCAAGTTGTTCAATTATCAGATGAAGCCGAAGTTCTCAGTTGCCAATTCCCTCCAAGCCAAAGATCGAGCATATCAAAGTTTTTAGAGCAAGTGAAGAAACAAGGCAATGTGGCTAGGAAATTTGTGTAATCGTTGGAAAAATGGAAACTTTGTGTAATAGACTATGTTGATAAATGAAATGCCTAAATATGGGGCTATCTTGAAATCAACACTATTTTTTTTTTTTTGCATTCCTTGCATAACTAACATTTTGACATTCGTGCACTCATTCATGCATTCATACATTGCATATCCCATACTCGGTCGCTAAAGACAAAATATATAATTTGCAGTTGTAATACCACAAGACTGGAACCACGTCATCCGTATAAAACCGCGCCGACAACCTAGAGTAATGGAGGTGAATTCAATGAGAAAATTGAAAGGTTGGAAAGGGCTCAAAAGGAATTACAAGAGCAATCGCCAAATCGCAACAAGAAACGAGAGACCTAATGGTGAGATCTCGAGAGGAATCACTCGAGCAAAGAGATCAAATGGCCAAGATGATGGAGATGATGTCATCTTTAGTTAAAGGAAAGGGACCCATGCAGAGCCCTGACATTGAGGAATCTCGATCAAGAATTCACCACGATCAGGATCCACTCTATCCCCCAGGATTCACTCCACCGCTCGCATATACAACACAAAGAGGGTATATTCAAGGGGAACCCACTGGCTTGGAACATCGACCTATGCCACCTGCTCCATCCACTAATTTGGGGCAAGGAATATTCGCGTCAAACCCAGGGGCTATTCCTGCTGATCCACTAGTTCCGATCTGGATGACCCAAGAGGTAGCCAAGTTGAAATTGGATAACCATGACGCAAAATATAGGAGTCTAGAGGAAAGACTCAAAGCGATAGAAGGCACTGAAGTCTTCTCCGCACTAGGTGCCAAAGAACTCAGTTTGGTACCTGATCTGATTTTGCTCCCGAAATTCAAAGTGCCTAATTTTGAGAAGTATGATGGGACAAGATGTCCAAAGGCGCATCTGGTCATGTTTTGTCGAAAAATGACGGGTTATGTGAACGAGGATAAACTACTCATACATTGCTTTCAAGATAGTCTAACAGGGTCAGCTCTTCGGTGGTACAATCAACTTAGTAGAAAAAAGATTCGATCCTGGAAGGACTTGGCGTCAACATTTTATGAAGCAGAGACAAGCATGTATCGGATATGGTGCCGCACCGTATGACCTTGCAAATGATGGAGAAGAAGCCGCAGAATCCTTTAGACAAGATCTTAAAGATGGAGAGATATCTCGCCCAAGTGGAGCCTCCATCGACTAAGACCGAGATAACAATCCTTTTCATCAATACTCAAAGCACCATTCTATGACAAGTGGTGGGAAGTGCCACGAAGATTTCATGGATATTGTAATATCCGTGAACTCATAGAGAATGCCGTCAAGAGCGGTAGAATGGAAGGATTAGAAGGTTCAAGAAAAGCAGCACCCGTAAGGAAGAAGGAGCCAGAAACCCACATGGTGGGAACTGGGAGTCGCTACATTCCTAATTCGTATCCTAACCAACCCCGACCTCAAAATTATCCACCCCCGAATTTCTATTATCCACCTCAAACCCCTTACTACCAAGCACCACATCCGTCCTACCCTGTATATGCCACGAACAACCAAAGACCCGTCACCACTTTCCCACCAAACACGGTACCCGCCCAAAGCCAACCTAAAAACGAACCAAGACCGGCAAGGCATAATCCCGAGAGACCGCAATTTACCCCCATCCCTGTGTTGTATGGGGAATTGTACCCAAAACTTTTGGAGAAACAATTGATATCTCCCCATTACATGGCCCCCCTTAAACCTCCACACCCGAAATGGTACGATCCAAACGCTAGTTGTGCATACCATGCGGGGAACCAGGGGCATTCTACTGAGAACTGTCTTGCTTTCAAAAGGAGAGTTCAAGGGCTCATCGATGCGGGCATTTTACGATTTGATGGTACTGGCAGTACGACCGGGAATCCATTCCCAAACCACACCGAAGGGAATGTGAGCGTAGTAGGAGAGGAGGATAAACAACAAAATAGAATATGGGTTTCTGAAATACGAACACCTCTGCAGAGAATCTGGGAGATACTAAGTGAGAAAGGGTTGCTCTGTCGTTTTAACGGAGTATCCAAAGGAAAAGATGCAAAAGGTCACAGTTTTTGCAAGCTCCATGGTATTGGGGAGCATAACATTCAGTCCTGCGAGGAATTCAGAAGTTTACTGCAAAGTATGATGGACAATAAGGAGATTGGGATTTTTTGTAAAGCCAAAGAGGCCGATAGTGGAGAAATATGTGCCTCTGACAATCAATCATCAGGTTTCCCATATAGCGCCGACCGACCGTTAATAATCTATTATGACGCAAAGAAAGAATCGGTGAAACCAAAAATGATAATTGAAGTACGATCTCCTTTCCCTTATAAGGACAATACAACAGTACCGTGGAAGTACGATGTCAACATCGTTACACCTGAAGGTGAAAAGCTTGAAGCCACAACTGAAGACATTGGGGAAGTAGGTCATTTTACCCGCAGTGGACGGTGCTATTCTAAAGAAGTTGAACCGGTAAAGAAAAGTAGCGACTTGAAGCAAAAAGGGAAAGCAGTGATGCACGAAGTCGAAGTCGAGCAAGAAATTCCACCCGTGCAAGAAACTAAAAAGCCTGTGAATGAGGAAGAAGCTCAAGAATTCTTGAAATTTATTAAGCACAGCGAGTATAGTGTGGTGGAACAATTGAGCAAGCAACAAGTATGAATCTCGATTCTATCTCTACTGTTAAATTCAGAGCCACACCGGAATGCTTTATTGAAGGTGTTAAATCAAGCTTATGTGGCCAACAACATATCTGTCGAAAAGCTTGATAGGTGGGTAAACAATCTGAATGCAGACAATTTCATCTCTTTTAGTGACGATGAGATACCGCCAAATGGTAGAGGCTTGGTGAAAGCGCTGCATATCACGACTCGTTGTAAGGGATACATAATACCAAACGTATTCATCGATAATGGGTCAGCGTTAAATGTTATGCCATTGGCCACGCTTTCTAGAATACCGATGAATTTGTCCTACTTAAGGCCCTGTCATTCCACGGTAAGGGCATTCGACGGGACGAGGTACGAAGTCATGGGAAAGATCGAAATCCCTTTGGAAGTGGGCCCTTACATTTATGATGTCGAGTTCCAAGTCATGGACATTACACCTTCTTATAATTGCCTTCTGGGAAGACCTTAGATCCATTCTGCTGGAGCAGTCCCATCATCCCTCCATCAAAAGGTGAAATTTATCATGGATGGTTGTTTGGTCACAATCGAGGCGAAGAAGACATTGTCGCATCTATCTCTCGCGATCGCCATACCGGAAGTAAGCAAGGACGCAGTGGAATGTTCCTTCGATCCCTTGAATTCGCCAATGCCACTTTCGTCCGAGAGGAAACAGAATTCCAATGCCAAACCGCCGAGAAATACCGAATGGGTGTCAAGTTGATCAGTAGGAAGAGGAGCTCGTGCGAGAAGAGGTTTAGGAGACATCTGCAAGGAATAGTTAGGGCTTTAAAGCCAGTGCACCACAAGGCCCGATACGGTTTGGGGTTCCACCCTGACATGCGTCAAAGAAGAAGATAGTGGAAGAAGGATCAAGAGAGAAGAATTGCAAGAACTTTGGGCCGAGAACCAGAAGGGAACCAATAGAGTACTCTCCTTTGTCAAAAACATTTACATCTCGGGAATGATGTACACTGGACAAGATGATCCACGAAACATACTGGGGTTAATTGAAAGGGGTTTTCAGAATGTCAGTATAAACGTCATTGACAAAGGGGCTGGTGTAAGTAAAGGTGTCTCGAGGATACGCCCTTGTCCCCGGGTTTCAAGTTGAACAATTGACCGCCGAGGAACTTCTTATAGTTTATAAGTCTTGAGTAATGCTCAAACGTTAACATTCTCGTTATGTCTTTAGATATAATAGAATTCTTTTGTAAAGCTCAGATTCGCTCTTTATCATTCAAATGAATATCAATGAAGATGCATTTCGTCATAATCTTTCACATTATCACTAATTTCATAATCATTTTCTCATTTCATAGCCAATCTTTACATTTGCCTCATCCCATGCCATAACATTTCATTTGTTGGTTTCAATACTTGGATGCCCTCTATAGTTCCTTTTTCATTCAACTTTCGGTGCTCGGATGTCAACAAAGATGAACAAACCCGTTACAAGTCCCGAAATCGATTTTGAGAAGGTTGTTTGTTTAGGAGAATTGAAGTCGAAGAAAATGTCAAGACTATGTCTCGTCTCTGATTTGCTAAGAATGGTAGAAAAAGAGGATAAACAGATTTTGCCTCATCAAGAATCCGTTGAAACAATAAATCTGGGAACTGAAGAAAGGAAACAAGAAGTGAAGATTGGGACTTCTATTTCAGAGAGTACCAAGCATAGTTTGATCACTTTACTCCACGAATACAAAGATGTTTTCGCATGGTCATACCAGGACATGCCAGGGCTAGATGAAGATTTAGTGGTCCATAAGCTCCCATTAAAGCCAGAATGCAAGCCCATACAAAAAAAATTAAGACGGATGAGACCCAAATCTTGCTAAAAATAAAAGAGGAAGTCAAGAAACAATTTGATGTCTGGCTTCCTACAAGCCTCAAATATCCGAATGGGTGGCTAACATAGTCCGGTACCAAAGAAAGATGGCAAAGTACGAATGTGCGTGGATTACCGTGACTGAATCGAGCAAGCCCAAAAGATAATTTTCCTTGCCACATATTGACACGTTGGTGGACAACACAAAGAAAACATTCATTTTTTCTTTTATGGACGGATTCTCGGGTATAATCGGATCAAGATGGCCCTTGAGGATATGGAGAAAACTACCTTCATAACAATGTGGGGAACGTTCTGTTACAAGGTGATGCCATTTGGGTTAAAGAATGCTGGGGCAACATATCAGAGGGCTATGGTGACGTTATTCCATGGCATGATGCATAAAGAAATAGAGGTCTACATCGACGACATGATTGCTAAATCCCGAAGGGAAGAAGAGCATGTAATGCACCTCAAGAAGTTGTTCGAAAGGCTGAGAAAGTTTCAGCTAAAGCTTAATCCAGCCAAATGCACATTTGGGGCTACCTCGGGAAAGTTGCTAGGCTTCATTGTCAGTGAAAGAGGTATCGAAATTGATCCAGATAAAATAAAAGCCATCCAAGAGTTACCACCTCCGTGTACGCAAAAGGAAGTTAGAGGATTTTTAGGGAGATTAAACTACATCGCCCGATTTATCACTCAACTTACCAACCAATGTGACCCAATCTTTCGGCTTCTTCGAAAACATAACCCGGGAGAATGGAACGAGGAATGCCAGGTGGCCTTTGATAAGATAAAACGATATTTGTCCAGTCCTCCAGTGCTAGTACCACCAACTCCTGGAAGACCACTGATTTTGTATTTAACTGTGTTCGAAAATTCAATGGGTTGCGTACTGGGGCAACACGACGAGTCAGGAAAGAAGGAAAAGGCGATCTACTACCTCAGCAAAAAGTTCACTGAATATGAGGTAAAGTATTCGTCCATTGAAAAATTTTGTTGCGCTCTGGTTTGGGTAGCTCGGAGACTCAGACAATACATGTTGTACCATACGACATGGTTGATTTCAAAGCTGGACCTAATAAAATACATGATGGAGTCGCCGGCACTATCAGGAAGAATGGCACGATGGTAGATCCTCCTTTCGGAATATGACATTGCCTATGTAAGTCAGAAGTCGATAAAAGGGAGCGCAATAGCTGACTTCTTAGCAACTCGAACGACAAAAGAATATGAGCCTTTAAGATTCGATTTCCCAGACGAAGACTTAATGTGCATCACAGAAATAGAATTTGAGTCATCAAAGAGAAGTCATGGAAGATGTGCTTTGATGGTCGTCAAATGCTTTAGGGCATAGAATTGGCGCAATCTCGGTATCACCAGACGGAATCATTATCCGTTCACTTTGCAAGATGAACTTCTTACGTACCATAATATCGCGAGAATATGAGGCTGTATCATGGGGCTTCGTGCGGCTATCAAACGAAACATCGAAATCTTGGAGGTGTACGGGACTCAACCCTAGTGATTTACCAAATCCGTGGAGAGTGGGAAGTGAGGACTCAAAATTGATTAAGTACAACGATTTAGTGGTGGATTGATCAAGGAATTCAAAGAAATAACTTTTCATTACTTCCCACGAGAAGAGAACCAATGGTGATGCCACAGCCACTTTGGCTTCAATGTTCAAAGCAAGTAGAAAGCGAAATAATGCCCTCAAAATGAGCATATACGAGGTCCCCAGTACCTTGTTGTAACATTGAGAAAGAAGTAGACAGACGGCCTTGGTTCCATGATATCTTAGAATATATCAAGAATCAAAGGTATCCGAACAAGCGAATGAGAACGATAAAAGAACAATTAGAAGAATGGCGGTGGATTTGTTCTTGATGGGGATATCTGTATAAAAGAGGAAAGGATCGACGCTTTTGAGATGTGTGGATGATGTTGAAGCGAAAAATACTTGAAGAGGTCCATGAGGGAATTTGCGGAATCCATGCCAATGGTTTCAATATAGCCAGAAAGATCACGAGACTCAGTTATTATTGGCTGACAATGGAAAGTAACTGCATCAATTTTGCCAGAAAATGCCACAAATGTCAAATCTACGGCGATAAAATTCATGTAGCCCCTTCACCCCTTCATGTCATGACTTCTCCGTGGCCTTTTTCTATGTGGGGCATGGATGTTATAGGCCAATTTCTCCAAAAGCATTAAATGGACATCGATTCATTTTGTGGTTATCGATTACTTTACAAAATGGATAGAAGCCGCTTGCTTTGCCAATGTGACGAGGATTGCGGTTTGCAAGTTTTGAAAAAGGAAACCATTTGCGATATGGTTTGCTGAAAGAATCATTTCGAGATAACGCCACGAATCGAACAATAAGATGATGAAAGAAGTATGCGGCGCTCCAAATAAAACATCATAACTCCTCGCCCTATCGCCCAAAGATGAGCGGAACATTGAAGCGACCAACAAAAATATCAAGAGGATCATTGGGAAAATGATGAGACATATAAAGATTGGCACGAAAGCTACCGCTTGCTTTGTATGCATATCGTCAATTGTGTCGAACATCTACGGAGCAACTCCTTTCTCTCGGTCTATGGAATGGAAGTCATGCTACCTATTGAGGTTGAAATCCCTCATTGAGAGTCTTAATGGAATCAAAGTTAGAAGAAGCGAATGGGTTCGAGCTCGATCGATCAGTGAACCTCATCGAAGAAAAACGTCTAAGGGCAATTTGTCACAGGCGGATGTACGAAAGAGAATGATCGCGGCTCATGATAAGAAGGTACGGCCAAGAGAATTCCACGAAGGAGAACTCGTGTTGAGAAATATTCTCCCAATACAAAGAGACTGCGAGGAAATGGACACCGAATTGGGAAGGACCATACGTCGTAAAGAAGGCATTCTCGGGTGGAGCTTTGATTCTCACCGAAATGGATGGGAAAGAGTTACGAATCCAATGAACTCGAGATCTTTGTGAAGAAATATTATGCCTAAAAAATCAAGATGAAAACCGAAAAAGGGCATCTTAAAAAAAAAATCAAGGTGAAAACCGAAAAAGGCGTCTTGATTAACACAAAAGATTAGAATTAAAACCGAAAGGCGTCCTAATGAAGTAAACTCGCCCAAGAGCGTGGCATTTGAACAATGGGTCAAACAATAAGACTACTGATTTGAAGCACTTCGAAAGCTCGAAATTTTCTACGCAAGAAGCCATACTCGAAAGATTCTTGATTGAGGAACGTGGAAGAGTTCATGTGTTGAATATTTAGAGCATTTGTTGAATCGATCCTTTCTTTCTTTTGACATTTTACTCTCGTTGGTTAACTTGTTTTGTTTGCCACATTTGAAGTCAATGAATATGAGACATTATTTTGTTCCTACTTGACCTTTTCATGCATCTCATTATGTGTTTATTTACATGATAAATAGTGAAATGACATACTCTAAACAAAAGAAATGTTAAACATTACGGATGAAAATTTGATAAGCACAAGAGTCTCAAAGTAAGAACAAAGTTCAATCGGGGCGGAAGAATGATATCGAGAAACGTCGATTACTCGTGAAGCTTGAAGACAATTATAAGGCATGAAGAGAAAGTCGAGAATTAAAGCAATGAACATAAATCCTCAACAATCGTGGCTAAATGGACATACGACAAAGCGAAGCTTAAGGAGCCTTTGCATAATCATGTAGGCATAAAAACATTTAAGACAAACATGTGCATATCATGATAACATCATACATGGCATATCTGGTACTCCAACGAGTAAGAGATCTTGAATGAGAGTCGCCGAATCAAAGGAAAAGACACCCAAATTCTACCAAAAAATCAACTCATATTGCGAGAGGTGAGTTGAGCCTCACCACGCTACCGAGGTATTTTCAATTCATTTTTCAATTTACATTCATCAAAAAAATCAACTCATATTGCGAGAGGTGAGTTGAGCCTCGAGACACGTTGAGGTAATTTTAATTTCTGCTCATCAAAAAATCAACTCATATTGCGAGAGGTAAGTTGAGTCTCACTCACGCTACCGAGGTATTTCAATTTCGTTTTTCAATTTACGTTCGTCAAAATCAACTCATATTGCGAGAGGTGAGTTGAGCCTCGGGACACGTTGAGGTAATTTTAATTTCTGTTCATCAAAAAAATCAACTCATATTGCGAGAGGTGAGTTGAGTCTCAGCTCACACGCTGAGGTATTTTCAATTTCTGTTTTTCAATTTTTGTTCGTCAAAATCAACTCATATTGCGAGAGGTGAGTTGAGCCTCAAGACACGTTGAGGTAATTTCAATTTCTGTTTTCAAAAATCAACTCATATTGCGAGAGGTGAGTTGAGCCTCAAGACACGTTGAGGTAATTTCAATTTCTGTTTTCAAAATTCAACTCATATTGCAAGAAATGAGTTGAGCCTCAAGACACGTTGAGGTATTTTCAATTTCTGTTTTCAAAAAAATCAACTTATATTGCGAGAGGTGAGTTGAGCCTCAGGACACGTTGAGGTAATTTTAATTTCTGTTCATAAAAAAAATTAACTCATATTGCGAGAGGTGAGTTGAGTCTCAGCTCACGCGCTGAAGTATTTTCAATTTCTATTTTTCAATTTCTGTTCGTCAAAATCAACTCATATTGCGAGAGGTGAGTTCAGCCTCAGGACACGTTGAGGTAATTTTAATTTCTGTTCATCAAAAAAATCAACTCATATTGCGAGAGGTGAGTTGAGTCTCACTCACACGCCGAGGTATTTTCAATTCTTTTTCAATTTACATTTGTCAAAATCAACTCATATTGCGAGAGGTGAGTTGAGCCTCAAGACACGTTGAGGTACTTTCAATTTCTGTTTTCAAAAATCAACTCATATTGCGAGAGGTGAGTTGAGCCTCAAGACACGTTGAGGTAATTTCAATTTCTGTTTTCAAAATTCAACTCATATTGCGAGAAGTGAGTTGAGCCTCAAGACACGTTGAGGTATTTTCAATTTCTTTTCAAAAATCAACTTATATTGCGAGAGGTGAGTTGAGCCTCGGTTCACATCTTGAGGTATTCTCAATTTACATCTTTCAAAAAAAATCAACTCATATTGCGAGAGGTGAATTGAGCTTCAGATCACACACTGTGGTATTTTTTCAATTTACATTGCGAGAGGTGAGTTAAGCCTTTTTATTTTTGTTGTTCAAAATCAACTCATATTGCGAGAAGTGAGTTGAGCTTAGGATCACATATCGAGTAAAGAATAAGATTGGGACTGATTGAAGACACCAGATTTTGTTTCCTTGAAGTTGCAGTGGAGCTGATCAAGGATATTAGATGATGTCCTTCTAAAGTTACAGAAGAGAAGACCACAAGCCTTATCTGACTAAAGCAACAGAAGAGCAAATTGAAGCTGTTAATCTTATATTTCTGAAGTTACAGTAAAGCAGATCGAAGCTACAAATCTTATATCCTTGAAGTTACATTAAAGTGGATTGAAGCCACAAAGCATATATCAGAAGATGCAATGGATTGAACTAAAGCTACAAGATACGCGGAACTAAAAAGAGACCACCTGGATGAGAAGATCACCAAAAGAAGTCAAAACTTAGCGAGACCGGGCAAAATTGGCCTTTCTTTGTATCTTTGCTCTATTCCCGTTACACGACAATAAGCAAAGAGGGCAGTGTTGTAGGCCAATTTTGGCCCGCTTACAAAATACCGAGCCCATTAAACCATTTAACCCATCCTCAAACCCAAAACCTAAAATTAACCTAGCCCAACATCCAAGCCCAATCCCAAAACCCTAGACTCCCACTTGCCTCTTCCCACTCTCCCATGCATGCACCACCAAGACCATTCCCATTCTCCCATGCTCATGCGCCACCAACACCATCACACACTCCCACTTGTACACTGCAAAGACAGAGGAAGGAAGCAAACATGCAACAATAGTAAAAATAGTAAAAATAGTTTGTAAATAAGGCTATAAAAGCCGAATGAAAAAGATGGTAAAATGGGGGCACTCTTCTTATTTTTTTTTTTTCATTTTTGCGAGAGAAATGAGCACAAAACAAGAAAGTGAAACATTCAATCTCGATTCAATATAGTGATTCAACCAGCGTTTAAATACGAAATAGCATTCAAGCATAAAAAAAATACCAAGATCAAAGGATTGAAAGCTTAAAAAAAAAAAACCTAAGGTGATTTCTTTTTCTTTCTATTTTAAATTCGGTTTTAAGTTTTTTTTTAACCTATATATATATTAAAACATAAAAAAAAATATACAAAAGATATACAATTTTTTTTTTTTTTTTTTAAACCATCAAGCGGTGGTGGCCAATCTTGCATGAGCCTCCGGTGGCCGTCCGGTGACCGGCCCCTGGCCGGATTCCCCTCCCTTCTCTCTCCCTCTCTCTTCCCTCTCTCTTCTTTTTTTTTTCTTTCCCTCTCCCCAAATGATTTTTTTGGTTATTTTAGGCCTTATATAGCCCTCCAAAACGACGTCGTTTTGGGGGCTACACTTAAGCCCCAAAACGACGTCGTTTTGACTTGGACCGTTCGACCGACCCGACCCGCCTAGGATCCGCGTGTTTTTTAAAGGAAGGGCAAATTGCGCTTTTAACCCTTCCGCTTTTATTACTTTACAATTAAGTCATTTTTGTTTTTTAATTTGGCCCCGAATTTGTCGCGATTTTCAATTTAGTCCACAATGATGTGCTGCATTTTATGGGAAGGAATATTTGCTGTTTTGGTCCCTGATGTTTCGCGTGTGTTTAATATAGTCCTTTCCTTTTATTTTTATTTCAATTTTGCCCCAAATATTTTGTTTTTAGCTCAACTTAATCCTTTTAGTTATTTTACTATTTAAATCAATTATTTTAGTATTATTATTATATTTTATTCACTTATGTAGTGTGTTAATATTTTTATCATTTCTAATATGTATATATATATATATATTATTTGTATTATATATATATATTATGTATATATGCCATTAGTTATATATTTCTTATGTATATATTCTTAAATACTATTATATACATATATATATATATATATGTATATTTTAAATTCCATATTGTGTATATATTATTATTACAAATTATTACTATTGCTAGTATTATTATAACTATTATTATATTAGTGTATATTTTATATACATATGTATATATATATATATATATTTTTTTTTTTGCACATATCATTATTTTATATTATTGTTGTAAATTTTTATGTATATATTTTTTATGTACGTTTCCCAATATTTTCTTTTATTGTAGATATTATTATTATTATTACATACTTTTATTATATATATATACATATATATGTATTTTTATGTATATATTATTATTTTATATTATTATTACCAAATATATCATTTTTCCTATTTTATTATTAGTACATGACTTGTTTCTATTTTGTAAATATCATTATTATTGTTATTTTAATATTCTAGTATTTCATGTTAATATTTTTCATTAATGATATCATTTTTTTATGTTCTTTATCTATTTTTAATTTCTCACTTTAGGAATATTTTTCTCATGTTTTAATTAATTTCAAAAATAAGGCAATGTACGGTTTAATATTAAGCTATCGATTTCATCGCTATGTTGGGTGAAATTAAATGCGACTTGTGAAACAGGACACCCTTTCTAAAAAAATCGAAAACTAAAATTCCTATTTTTCAATCGGATCACGATTAAATATTATATTGAACTCGTATTTTTGAAAATCAAGTCAATACATGTTTATGATATACCAATTTTGGGCGTCGTGAGGGTGCTAATACCTTCCTCAGGCGTAATCGACTCGAACCCCAATTTTTCTCTCGAACTTTCACGTAGACCTAAATTTGGCCTTCTTTTTGTTTTAAAATAATTTTATTAGGTGTCCGATCACACCTATAAAAAGGATCGGTGGCGACTCCCTTTGTTAATAAAATCGGAAGTTGGTTTTCAAATGTTTAATAAATCACCATAATTAGCGACCAAGCGTAAAATTTTTTTTCGTCGCAACACATTAATATTTGATTATTATTATTAAAAGTTATATAATTAAAAATTAAAAAATATTTTTAATATAAAATATAACACCAAACTTAAAATACATGCTAATTTATATATAAAATTGATAAATCTAAAAGTTTGAAGGGTTTCATGGACCTTACTTGAATCCTACATGGCTGCGCCATGGTTTACTTTGGATTAATAAATTAATTAAACTTTTTTCTAGCAATACTGTTGACTCTTTGAGAAACTGATTTATGCATATCCACTTCTATTTGAATATGTCAAATTCATATTCCTATCAGCCCTTTTAATTAATTTTATTATGGTAATTCATAAAACAAACATTGAATTTGAGCTGTTGAGAGCGATAGTTACCTTAGCAGGAATTGAAAAAATACTTACCACAACAATATGAAGTAAGGTGTTGAATCCATTTTATAATTAAAGAAAATGAAATTGACTAAATTATTGGAACAACTTGCCTATCCAATCAGCAAATTACTCTCTGTTCATTGCAGTTAAAATAAAAATTAAGTAGAAATGTAGTTAGAATTGGTAAACCCTATTTATCTCTAAGTTAACAAATTATCACATACTTAGGTTTTGATGTATACAGATTTATTGGTTTGATTAAGTAGGACCGTAGAATGCCATAAGGTGACATTAAAATGCTCTGACTTTTTGTTGATTTAAAATTTATTTTTATATCATAGAAGAAATATTCAAAATACAAACTACAGCATTGTAAAGTCAATTTTTCCCAAAAATTTCTCACGTTCCCTTTCTATCAATTAACAATATTTGTGGGTTATTACCAAAACAAATATTTCGCAGTCCTGCATGGATGAAGGTTTGGAAATTCACACGTCATCTTGAAAAGTTCCCTTTACCGATACGTCATATTTTAATGTACAAAGGAAGATGATATTTTTTTTTGGTAAAATTAGCAAATTAGGTCAGTTTTATTTTTATTTAAATTAATTTATTTAAAAAATAAAACTTATTTTATTTTTTTATTTTTCATATTAGACGACAAGCAATGAAGAGAGCCAAGTGTAACAATTCGTTTTTTAATGGTACCGGGAACGATGGTTTCGGAACTCCATTTTTTGATAATTAAGTCATTAATTATTAATTATTAATATTTACTGGTCTAATATAAAGTTTTCTTAAATTTTGGTCCAGTAATTTTAATGATTAAATGGTTAATTAAGATATAATGACTAAATTATAAAATTGTAAATTTTAATTATTATTTATTTTATTAGTTAAAAGGCTTAATTAATAAATGTTTGAGGGTTTAAGTGGCAGATTAACCACTTTAAAAATTAAAATCTTAGTGGACGATTAGTGCTTTCTTCCATAGATTTTATATGTTACATTATGCTTTAATAATAATAATAATAATAATAATAATAATAATAATAATAATATGTTAAAATAAGTAAAAAGCAAAAGGTCGTCATCATCATTTTGGTTTCTCCACCGAAATATCAACAAAAACAACATTTTTGGAGGTCTTGAGGTTGGGCCAGCTTTACTTGCTGCAAGTGATTTTCAAGTAAATTTTTAGTAAATTCTATATTTTTGAGATCATTGTAATTCAATTTAGATAGTTTGGAGATTAATTTGTAAAATTGTCAAAGATTTTGAAAGATGTTCTTTTTGTTTTTGAAGCTTTTTAAATGTTTAATGGTGGAATTTTAAACTTAGAAATATTTAAGGACTAGCTTCTAAAGTACTTTTGTTTAGATTTGAGTTAAAGAACTAAATAGTAAATATGTTAAAGCTGATATGAGATTTCTGTAAATTATGGTCTTATAGTGCTATATTAGGATGAAATTGGTATTGGATTGAAAAATGAAGTTTAATTGTGAAAGTTATATTGGTTTCGGTTTTAGGGACTAAATTGCACAAAATGTAAAAGTTCAAGGAAATGTTGTAAAATGAAATTGATAAGCCATATATATGTAATTGAGTGTTATAAGATATTTGAAATTGATAAATTGAACTTAATCATTATATAGATCAAGGGTTGAATAGAATAGAGGAAAATAAGGAAAAAGGAAAAATTACAGAATAGTCCCTACGATCAAATTCGCTAGCTGGTTATATTAGGTAAGTTCATAGGGCAAAGAAATGTATTTATATATATTGAGTTTTGCATATATATATATATATATATATATGTATGTATTTGTATACATTGTTGGATTGAAATTTTGAAATGTTATAATTTAATATTAAGGTGATAAATGATCTAATTGAAAGTTTATAATACTTGTGAAACATGATTCATGTGGATTCTAAATGAATATGACTTGATTATGGCATGTATACTAAAAACATGGAAGTGCCCTTGCATTATAAATGTTACAAATCCTATATAAATGCTCGTTTGAACGTAGTAAACGATTAGGATACGATTGGAGGGTTAGAATGCGCGCTTGTACAAGTTTGCACTTTAGTGTCTATATATTTGCACTTTGGTGCCCCTGTTTACACTTCAGTGCCCCGGATTGCACTTTGGTGCCATTATTAGCACTATAGTGCTCCTTAGTGTGGTGTAGTTACCTGAATACCCGAATTATTTTTACTATAGTTCATAGGGCTAATTGAACATGTGAATAATTGATAAATGACTTAATGGTACATGTTGAATTTATGTGAAAGAGTTAGATGAATAACATATTACACGGTGAATTGACATTATGATGAACTCATCTATTTATTGTGAATTGTTATGTTAGGTTAATGATATTATGTTAATTGTTTAATTACATTTGCTTGGTTGAAGTAAGTTTGTATATAGTTTATCTATGAACTTACTAAGCTTACGTAAAGCTTACTCTATTTCGTTTCCTATTTTTCTGTATTTGGCATTTTCCGAAACAAGTATATCGGATCAACTCCAAATCTCACATTATCAAGCTTCAGACTTGATAGATGTAACACTCGTACTCGACTCGATTGTTGAATCTGGGTATGGAGCGTTACAATTGGACCGGTTTCGTATACAAGAGTTGAACTCACTATTTTAGAGTCAGACTGTATTACCTATTTATTTAAAAACCTTTACAATAGAGGCGATAATTTAAAATAAAAAAAATTTCACTATCCGCAACTTCGGACACTAATAGACTATTTAGTTACATTACATTTGACCCTTAGGAGAAGCATCTAATGATACCCCCTCCCTTTGTGTATGATACTTTACTGAAGGTGATTCTTGATCCAATATAGTTTGGTTTAGTCCCTTCATGAGTTCCTTGTCCAACTAGTCTTACATACATAAACCAAATTCTATAAATTCAGAAGAACTTAGTGAGTTTCTTCACAATACTACTCAAACATAAACCCCATCTCTTAAGGGCATTAGGTGAAACTACTAGATGTGTTTAACTTCTTTTTTGTATTAAGAATAGTTTCCTCAACTTGAAGTGGTGGTTAGACTATTAAACAATTTCCCTTTGGAAAATCCTATCACTCTTTGACTACTTCCTATGTTCCCTCGGATGTCCTACCATATTAGCGGACTTTGTACTTCTTGTTCTTTCTTTTTTTCTTTCATTTATTCCTAGTGTTAGATTCTTCTTCTCGTCTTGTGCTTATAAGGTAGCCCTTCAGCTACCCTCCTAATGACCCATTTTATTTATGTTTTCTTTGGCAACCCCTCCGCCTCTGATTAGTCATTGGCAGACTTCTTTCCTTATCGTGGCCCTTAAGGACTTACTAATATTCCATATGTTGGGTTAACTAATGAAGACCGATGCCATTCTAGTAGAACAAGTTCCACTTAGGTTGAATAGTGGTCGGATTTCTTTCTTGTAATCCATATTGTTCACGATACCTTTTCTTCTAAGTGTAACATGTTCATCTGCTGTAGACTATTTTGGCCTTTAGTACCCAACAGACTATCATTAGAGTGATCATCTATGTTCACGATTTCTCTCATATGCTAGTTTCCTGCGGAACTAGTCATTTGACTGATACTAGTGAGCTAGTGATTGATTATCATCCGGGAAAAGAAAATGTTGTTACCTATGTATTAAACCAAAAATCTTTGTTTGCTTTAAGTGCAATGAATACTCAGTTGGCTTTATTTGATGACAACTCGATTGCAGCTGATTTGAAAGTGAGATCGTTATTTGTACAGCAGATTTATGAAGCTCAGAAGACTGATAATGAAATGTTAGCTAAAAGAGCTTAATGTGATTCTAACCCTAATTTAGAGTTTCAAGTTGATTCCTATGATTGTTTAAGATTCAGAGGCCGAACATGTGTTCTGAGAAATTCAGAGTTGATTCAGATGATTTGAATGAAGCACATAATAGTCGTTTTTCTATTCATCCAGGAAGTATGAAAATATATAATGATTTGAAACAACTTTATTGGTGGCATGGTATGAAACATGACATTTCAGAGTTTGTTTCTAAATGTTTGATTTGACAGCAAGTTAAAGCTGAGCATTAGGTACCGTCTGGTTTATTGCAGCCGATTATGATTCCTGAGTGGAAATGGGATAAAGTGACTATGGATTTTATTTCAGGTTTGTCCCTATCTACAAGTAAGAAAGATGCAATCTGGGTTGTTGTTGACCGGATGACAAAATCAACTCATTTCATTCCTGTGTGTACAGATTATTCACTTGACAAGCTTGCTGAGTTGTATATCTCTGAGGTTGTAAGATTATACGGAGTACCTATTTCTATTGTTTCGGATAGAGATCCGAGGTTCACATCGAGGTTTTGGAAGAAATTGCAACATGTATTTGGTACAAAACTATATTTTAGTACCGCATTTCACCCTCAGATGAATGGTCAATCGGAACGAGTTGTACATATACTCGAGGATATGTTGAGATGTTGCATTCTTGAGTTCGAAGGTACGTGAGAAAAATATTTGCCATTGATTATATTTGCGTATAACAACATCTTTCAATCAAGTATTAAAATGGCACCGTACGAAGCTTTATACGGTCGAAAGTGTCGAACACCATTGTACTGGACTGAGCTAAGTAAGAATAAGATTCATGGGGTTGATCTGATTAGAGAGACTGAAGAAAAAGTGAAAGTAATTCGTGATAGTCTGAAAGCAGCGTAAGATCGACATAAATCATATGCAGACTTGAAACAGAAAGATAGAGTTTCTAATCGGGGATAAAGTGTTTTTGAAAGTATTTCCGTGGAAGAAAATACTTCGATTCGATCGTAAAGGTAAATTGAGTCTGAGATTTATCGGACCATATAAAATTATCGAACGAGTTGGACCAGTGGCTTATCGGCTAGCATTGCCATTTGAGTTAGAAAAGATTCATAATGTATTTCATGTATCGATGCTACGGAGGTATAATTCCAATCCTTTGCATGTTATTTCCCCAACTGAAGTTGAAATTCAGTTAGATTTATCGTACAGTAAAGAACCGATCCTAATTTTAGCTCGTGAGATCAAAGAACTGAGAAATAAAAGAATAGCATTAGTAAAAGTGTTATGGCATCAACACGGGGTAGAAGAAGCTACGTAGGAACTCAAGGATGCTATGAGAAAGCAATATCCAAACTTATTCGCTGGTAAGATTTTTGGGGACGAAAATCCCTAAGGGGGGAGAGTTGTAACAACTCGATTTTAGCTAAATCAGAATAGTGGTTTTAGAACCACAAATCCAAGGTTGTAAAATTATTGTTAATATTATTTTATGTGTTTACAGCATGTGAATATGTATGTGTGAAAGTTTCGTGTGCTAATTTTATCATTTAAGTGGTTAATTTGAGAAAATGACTAAATCGCATAAAATACAAAAGTAGCATGCTATAAATTAAAAGTTCCAAATGGCTATGGCTTATTAAATGGTATGATGTTATTATACCATTAATAGCTTGAGTGGACCATTATGGGCATGAATTAGTTAATTTTCATGCTTTATAATAAAGGTTAAAATTGGTAATTGATAATTAAGTTAATATTAATTAAAAGAAACAAAATGGTAGCCATTTACTCATCTTTTTGAACAGAATTTGAGAAAGAAAAAGAAGCCATTTTAGGGATTTGATATTCGGCTAGCTTGTTCCTTAATTAAGGTATGTTATTTGCTCGGTTTTTGATGAATTCTATGTTTTTGTGATCGTTGCTTTGAGTACTAGCTAGTCCATGCCTCAATTTTTGAAAGTGATGATGATTTTGAAAGTTTCCAGTGATGAATTCATGTGTTCTTGAATGTTTAATGATGAAAAATGAGTATTTGTTGATAGATTATCATGTTTTGTAAAGTGATTTTAGTGAAATTGCATAAAAGGTACTAATTTGTGAAAAGATGAAAATGTGTGGTTAAATGTGTGAACTATTAATAAATATGCACTGTTATGGAACCTATAGAAATTCGGCTAGCATGTATTTGAAAGACATTGTGTAATTTTGTGTATTTAGAAATAGGGACTAAATTGTAAGAATTTGTAATTTTAAGGGCTAAAGTGCAAAAATACCTAAATATGTATTTGTGGACTAAATTGAACGTGTTGATGATTAAAAGAGTTAATTTTGAATGTATATAGATCAAGAACGAAAGAAATCAGATTTAGATCGTGGTAAGTCGAGAGTTATTGAATAGTCGAGCCGGCCCTTTATTACGACTACGAGGTAAGTTCATATGCAAATAAATATCTTTGAATTGAAATATATATGTTTTATTATCATTGAAACGCTATGAATGTCGAACGAGCGAGCATGAATCGACAAAGTTACAATATCCAAAAGTCTCGTACGAACTTTAGGAATAGTATAGGATACAAATGTCATGACATTAGGTTATCGAGATGTGATTACATGTAAGACCATGTTTGAGATATTGGCATTGTATTAAGATTATGTGTAAGACCATGTTTGGGACATTGGCATCGTTAATCGATTTCGTGTAAGACCCTGTCCGGGACAGTGGCATCCACATGTGATAACATGTAAGACCATATCTGAGATATGGCATTGTATGAGCTTATGTGATTTTTTAGTATCCTTAATGATTCCAAACAGTTCAACGAGAAAAGTCAAGTTGAGAAAGAATATATGAATGAGCTAAGTGACTCAGGTATGTATGTGATTCATACGAGTAATGAGAATTGAGGTGAATGATGAATTTGATTAAGACATGGAATATATGTTCAATGAGAAAGGTTTCTGAATTTGAATGAGATTAGCCATGTTAAGCATATTTGAATTGATATTTAGATGTTCATGTGAAGACTTTATTTGTATATGGCTTACTAAGCTTTTAAAGCTTACTTTGTGTGTTATTTCCATGTTTTATAGATTATCGAAGCTAGCTCAGACTCGGGGATCATCGGGAATACTTCATCGCACTGTCGATCACCTCGTTGGTACTTTTGGAACTTTGTATATATGGTATATGGCATGTAATGGCTAGTGTCATTGTGGTATGTTTTGAGACTTGATTTTAGCCATGAGTTTTGGCTTGTAAATGTTGGTGTGAATTGAGCCATTTAAGTTGGCTTAAGTTATATGTTTGATAAGTTATTTATGTGATGTATATAATGCCTTATATGTTAGCTTGTTTGGCTTAGTTATATATTTGTTATTTTAATTAGTTGTAAATAGGAGTATTAAGGTTAGAATAATGGTATGTTGTGACTTGATTATGTGATATTGAAATGGTAAGTCTTGTGGCTTGAAATAGGTGATAAGATGATGATAATGAAATGCATTTAGAAGTTATGCAAGTTTGATGGTTTTGGTATGATTATGGTTGAGAATTTAAGTAGTGAAATGGTTGATTACAGATTCATCAAATTCTTTGACTAGTCTTGAATGATCGCCTTTTGACTAATTTGGAGCGGTGTAAAGATGGATTTCTGAGGATCCTTCTTGTGTTATTTGTTGATATGTTAAAGAGTCATGTATTCACGTCCTAAAATATTGCCAACACACTAATGAAATTTGGAAACAGATCCTCCCTTCAAATCTCTTTACCTAATTTTTCTCTTACTCTTTGTAAGATTAGATCTTAAAAAAATTGATAAATACCCTTATATTATAATTCCAAGATGTGGCCTGGCCATCCTTCATCGACATTGTGTTTTGGAAACTAAAGAAACAAAAAATTTATATGATTTTAATGATGTTCCTTTGAACTCAGTAAATTTCATCCAATCTTCGTGGTGTTGGGCAAGGTGTATCAAGATGAGAACAGAGAGGGTTGGGGTCCTTTCCTGCAATAATAGTTGAGACTGTAGATGGCTCCTATCACCCACAGCTTCCTTTAAATTGAATGTAGATGGCGAATGCAACCCATCTTCAGGCATCGCTTTTTCGGTAGTCGTTGCAAGAGATGAGCATGGTAAATGGTTATAGGGATTTGGGAAAAATATTGGGAGGCATAGTATTGAACAAGTTGAGCTTTGGGCCATTTACAATGGATTACAATATGTATGGAGGGTCAAATGGAAAGAAGTTGCAGTGTCAAAGGTATCCTTGGCGGCCCTAAGAGACATACAAATAGAGACTTGGTTTCTAAAATTCAAGAACTCTGCAAGCATGATTGGCATGTGGTCATCAAACAGATCCCAAGAAACACGAATTTTGCACCACATATCTTGGTAGGCTTAATGAAAGAATTCATGTTTCACCCACGAGTTTTTCATGCACCCCCAACTAAAGTTGCTAATCAAATTCGTTTAGACACAGAGTCTTTATTTTCAATTTCAAATGTTACTTATATTAGTTTGTAATTGATTCTGTCACTTATATAACTTTTGTCCACTAAACTTGGCATTAAGTCTATTTTGGTACTTGTACTTTTTTTTGTTCACTTTAATATTTGAACTTGGCAACTAGACTTATTTTGGTCCCTAAACTCAAATTCTGTCAAGATTTGATGTAATGCCCAATGTTCTTAAACCATGATTTGATTGGTTGATTGGACTGGTTGGACTAAGAACCAACCAATATACTAATCCAAACAAAGGGGTTGAACCGATTAAATCAGAAATTACTCAAAATAATAAAAGTCGAAAACTAGTACAAAAACTACAAGTTAACTGGTTTAATAATTTATATATATATATTATAATTTTTATGAAATTTTAATTATTTATTATTGTTAGTCTAGCACATGAACTGATCAAATCGATTGAATCAGGAACTAATCGTCTGACTAGTTCAACCATTGATCAGGTTATTAGATCATTATATGTGATACTCTAAAATTGTACCACGTCATCACATAAAAATTTATATAATTTTTTTAATTTTCAAGTGATGATGTGGCACATCTCAAAGTGTCACGTCATCAAACTTTTATATCTTTCAAGTTCAGGGACCAAATGAATTTAGTTTCCAAATTTAAATACCAAAGTGGAGAAAAAAATACATATACCAAAGTGATCCTAGTTACCAAGTTAGAGGGCTAAAAATTATATTATCCCTAACAATTTTGTGCTAAGAAATAGATATTTGTAAATATGAATATTGATCTATTTTTATTAATAACCTCTTTAATTTTTTTAAATAACTTATGAAAATTGATTTTCATGTTGCCAATTATTTAATATTATCTAACATTTTTATTAATAAGGCTTATTAGTAAAAAAAGTCCTCAGCGAAAAAAAATCAATTAAAGCCTCAATAAAATATAAAATCCAATTGAACCTTTAAAGATGAAAAGTTAACCAATCAAACTCCTCCATTAATGTTGACCAAATTTGACTGTTACGTTTTGATGACATGGTTGTCCGACCTATCGGACAGTGACATGTAGTGATCACATGTACATCATGTTGATATGGCAAAAATGCAATGTTAGCAAATATTTTTATTAAATTGATTTTGAATTGGGTTTTGAATTTTACATATCATATTTAAGTATTAAGTTTAATTTCTTTTTATTTTGAATTTAAAGTTTAAGCTATATTTAGTTTATTTTAACTTGTAAAAAGAAGGTCAGGTGGTAGTTTCATAAATAAAACAAAAAATGTCTAGCATTCTGGAAGATCCGGTGGCGGGGGAGGCAAGGTTGTGTCGGGAGTTGGTCCGTTCTCAACAATGAAGGCAGTGGACAGGCCTACTGAATTGTGCCCGTCAAAGTGGCAATGCATAAACCAAGCACCTGTTCATTTCAGATGCATTAAAACAATTGAGTTCAAGTACTAGGCTGACAAAAACTAGTTAAAAAGAATAAAAAAGCAAATGATGGATGTTAGAAAATAAACCTGGATTATTAGCTACGAATCTAATGACAGCCCATCCTCCAACAGGTACGCTAATAGTGTTGCGCATTTGGGGGTTGAAAAGATTGTACTTCAGTGTATCTGTGGTAGGGTTAAAGTTCCCAAACCCTTGCGCCAATACATGGAAATCAAAGCCATGGAGATGCATGGGATGGTTCTCCACTCCAATAAGAGCTGTGTTCTGCATCACCATCTCCACAGTGGAGTTGAACTTAACCTTGGTGATGCTGGTTCTCTTTGGAGCAAATAGCAGAGGTAGGTCGGCGTTAATACTAGGGTTGGTGTAGTTAAACTGAACCGGGGGATTGGCAGGGAAATCAGTGGTGTACACTCCTCCGACGTTGAAGAAAAAGGCTTGCAACAAAGACAAGCTAGTAGGTAGCACGAAGGATACATTGTTCATGTTGCCCGAGAGCGCTGCCCCAACAGGTGGACGACCCTGGCAAGATACATTTGGTGGGCAGACATCGAGCCCCATTCCAACGGTAACAAACATATTGTGGTCCACGTTAAGTGGGACAGGGACCCAGTGAGGCCCACCGACCAAACTGGTAAGTTCGGTGAAAAACTTATGAGCCGTGGGGGTGTCATTGAAAGCCGGTACTACCGGCATTAGCGGCGTTGTTGAAGATGGTGCACCCTGATAGATGATAACACCCCTAGTCGTACTAGGATTGAACGGTACACCAACTGCAGTGCCACTGGCACTTGCATAATTATTAGCGGTCATGTAATACGACCCAACTGGCTGATCTGCGGTCAGCAAAACGTCAACCGTCTGGCCAGGGGAGATAACAACGACGTCGGTGACATATGGGTTGGTGTAACGAGCGTCAACAGCCACAACAGTCATGTTATGATTGGCTATCTTGTAAAAGAGATGGGAATTGACTGCAGCGTTGATAATCCGTAAGAGATAAGTCTTCCCTTGCTCCACCCTATGCTTGTACATTTCTGATAATATAATTAAATTAAGTTCAATTAAACATTGATTGTTACAACATGTGGAGTAGGCATGGACAACATCAATCTGCAATCAGTTACTTACGGTTTTGAGAGCATGGATAGAGATCACCGGGCCATCCATTTATTGTATAAGCATTCGAAATGTTAGGACCTATGCCAAGGGCTAGAGCCTGGTTTTCAACATCAACGACATTAGCATTCCACCACTCACCTGCAACCGCATTGCTATTTGTAAGCTAAAATCTTGAGCCTAGAAACATTTATATACCTCTGATAATTAATGAATTCAATGTAATATCTCAGGTTCCCGATAGCCATTAATACCTAACAAGATGGGAACTTCCCTGTAGGGCTTTGGGAATGGGTAAGAGTGGCGAGCCCTGGGGTGGATGATGATTGCTCCGTGGACGGTGGCACGGAGAAAGGAGGAATGAGCATGCCAGAAAAGGGTTCCCTCCTGTTTAGTGATTCTGTAATTGTAGGTGTAGTTATTTCCGGGGAGAATTGCACACTGAGTGATCATCTCAGGTCCATCCGACCAGGCACTCATTAACTGAGAAACGCCATGCCTGTTCAAGCAACATAACCGTCAGCAAATGATTAAATCATAAGAATGAATATAAAAAGAAAAACAGGTTATATATTTAGTATTGGACTTTGGTTAATTAGTACTCAATCATCGGTAGTTGAAGTTGAGCAATCTTTGTATTATATAAAAATGGTTCACATGAATTTTCAAGAAAAGGAAAAAAGAAAAAGGTGAATCGCATGGGAATAAGATATACGTTTGCTTGCATTTGCATCCCAAATGATTGACTTGTTCGTGTTTACCAGTGAATTGTTATTTTGTAAGGTGACATATTAAAGACGTGAATAATGAGTTTGTCACCCTCTCGAACGCGGAGGCTTGGGCCAGGGAGGCTATCATTTACTGCTGTAATCACCTGGCGTTTGCACAACCTAGTAACAGTCAAATTTTGAACCTGCCAACAAATTCTAATTATTAACTTCCCGATTATCAAACTGTAATGGTCGAAAGCTTGTCAAGGAGGTAAATATGAGTAAAGGAAAGTGAAGGGTATGTTTAAAAAGCCATAGCCTCAAATCAAAATGCATGGTGTTACACAGGTAAGATATGTAATGATGGATATTGGGAGGAGTGTGAATATAAAACCATCCTTCTGGTTTCATGGATTTGATTGAGTTGAAATTCGAAAACCTTTGAGCCAGCTTGGGATGGTAAAGGAGGGGCTAATTTAATCCATAGAAGAAAAGAAAATGAATAAGAGTAGAATTCATTACATAGAATGAGTGCTCCAATACTGCAGCTGAAACTGTTCTAGCAGCCACCATAAGAAGCAAAGAGGAAGCAAACAAGAAAACAAGGCGCCCCATTTCGCTTGAAGAAATAACAGAGGGAAGGTAATGAAAATGCTTTGCTAGGAGTGAGAGGCAAAGGTTGAAGAAGGAGCTTCAATTTATATAAGAAGTGCGAGGTTCCCTATTGGAACTTTCGTCATATTTAGGCGATAGTTTATTAACTTGAAGAAATCGTTTTTCTTAGAGATAAAAATGTCAACTCAACCCTGCACGATAAAGATAATTAAAATATTTAGCGTACCAATTACTTAACAACAAAAAGAGTGGGAAAAGATTTTCCGCTTTTTAGAGTTTCAACAACAACAAAAAAAAAAAACGGTCGTATTTGGCAATCCGCATATAGTTGGTAGGTAATAATGATTGCTAATTGTTGATTGTAGTGGTTGGTTTGACCAACTAATTCTATTAATTGTTTATTTTAAAATATTGAGTAAAATTTAACAGAAAGTTAAGACGTGTAAAATGATAAATAAGAGTATGATACATTTTATTGTTAAGCATTTATTTGTTTATAATACTTTAGTCTTTATAGGTGAAATTATTGAAATAAAATACTATTATCAATTAATTAAAATATCCATTATGAAAATTAATTAGTGAATATTTTTAAAATTTAAATAAACAAATTTCTTAAGTTCCTTATTTGTAAATATTAACCTTGTGGAAATTGATAAATATTAAGAGTGTTTTAATATAATTGTAAACTATATTCTTAGTGATAGTTATGTCATGTTCTTAGTATGTAAATTATTGATAATTATGTCACACTCTAAATAAATTTGTCAAGTAGCATATTTCAACTAATATAAAGTTGCATAAGAAATCATTTCACACAAATAAATTGTAAATAAATTAAGAATACATAAATATTCAAGAAATAGATACATATCTAAACAAGTAAAAACAAATATTTAAGAAACATAACGATGTCGTCTACTAATATCTTGGCACCCTTATTAGGTTTGAGAGCATGTGTTAAAGGGTGTAATTTTTTATTAAGCATGGTCAAATATGTCATTCAACATATCTCATTTCCAATCAGCTGTTAAAAACGCTGCTCATCCCTATGTTTTTTTATTTTAGAGGTTTTAGCTCAACAAGCTCTTGTAAACCTCCATCCACCAAACACTACAATTAGAGTGTTTGACTACCTAATACTCCATTTATGTCCAAATCAGCTAAAAAAAACCCAAAACTCTATTTATCAAACACCCCCAACCAATACGAAGAAAATAGAAACATTAGATTAAAGAGTAAATTGATCATTTTATTTTTAAATTATTTATTTGTATTGCTAAAAAATAGGTTGTCTGATAAAATAATCAAACAGTGACACATGATATGTTACGTGTACCTCATGATGACGTACAAAGACCAGTTTTAAACAGTAAAAATGGATGAAATTTTTAACAAAAAGACCAATTTGCTCTTTATTCTATTCGAAACCTTTTTTGAAATAGATTTATATTTTGAAAATGAAAATAGGAGTTGCTACCAATCTTTTTTTTTATGATGTGTGATCGGGTCACCTCGTAATCTGATTGTTTTAATAAAAGTTTTGATTTAATAAAACAATGATTTTTGGTCTACAAAATCCAAGAAATGGGTTCAGGATTCGGTTACGCACGAGGAAAGGTTAGCACCCTCGTAACGCCCAAAATTGCTACCTAGTTGATTAATTGGTGTCTTAATGTCGAAATTTGAAAATTCAAAAAGAGTTTAAAATACTATCCATCTTTGTATTAATGTATCTTTTAAGTAAAATCCCTTGAATAAATCAAAACGTGTAAAAGGCCCTCTTATCTCGAGGTAACAAAAGGGTCATATCCCGTAAGTTAGGACACGCCATCTCGAATCCTCAAAAATGAGGTTACTCTTTCTTTAATTACTATTTAAATCTCGTGAGTTTTAACTTTGAAAGGGATGTTCAACTATCTAGGTTCAAAGAGAAAGTCGAACCCCGTAAATTAGGGCACGACTTCTTGAATCTTCAAATGTGGAACATTGCCTTAATTTAAAATTTTCCTTTTTATTCATCAAGTAAAAATTAATATAACACTTAAAATGGTATATATTTAATTTATTCAGGCAGCGTATGCAAAACGAACAAATATTTTTAAACGTAATGTATAGTACAATGATAATGAAATAATGTAAAATAGCTATACAGGTAGAATATTAAAATGATAAATAATAAATAAATAATAGAATACTATAATAATAATGATGAAAATATAATAATGATAATGATATTAATAATCAAATCACAATAATAAAATAAATAAGGTAATTTAAAATAAAAATAAAAAATAAAAATGAAAGGTGCTTAATGAGAAGGAAGTATAAGTAGTATCCAATTTAAATATTAAAAATAATAAATAAATAGATGAAACAAATAATATTAAATTTAAGTATTTAAAAATTAAAATAATAAATAGTAAAATAAATAAATAGATGTTCGATGAAAAGAAAATAAAAAAATTTAAATATAACAAAAAGTAAAGGAATAATAAATAAGTAGATAAAAGATTTAAAATAAGTAAAGGACTTAATCGTAACTTAAATTAAGTTAAATGGATAAATTGGGATAAAATAAATAAATAAAAGACTAAAATGAAAAGTGCGAAAACAAGCGAGGACCAAATGAGAAATTATCCCAATCCTCAGGACACGCATCCCTGCTCCAGGAGGTCAGCGAACCGAGGACTTAATTGAAAACGGGGTAAAATTTAATGGTAAAATTTCAAAAAGGAAAAAAAGTGAAATTAGGACTAAATCAAAACAACTCAAAAAGGCGGGAGGACTAAAGTTGTAAATATCCCTTTAAGGAAAAACACACAGATCCTAAAGGTGGATCGATTCGGGCGATGGGTTGCATCAGAACAATGCCATTTTGGCATCTAAAATTAAATCTCCAAAATGATGTCATTTCGCATGGGTTATATAAGTAAAAAAGTTAGAAAAAATCATTTTGACTGTTTAAAAAAAAAACCTCAGCTCTCTCTTTTTTCTCTCAGCCCTCTTTAGATCCTGCCATTGGCATCGTCGTCCGTCCGCTGTGGCGACCGCCAATCGTCGGCGATAGATCTACCGTCCACAGTGGCTGGCAAAATAAAAAAGCGGCCTTTTTTGATATTTTACTACCCTCAACCCCAATTTAAGACCAAAATGCTCAAAAAGCCTACCAAAATTCGAAAAAAATCAAAGGAACCTTTAGGTTCTGTCTTCTTCTGTCACAACCATTCGGCGAACCCCGAGGATCTGCCGGTCTTTCAAAACGGAGGGAGAAGACGGCGATATAGGTAAATAAGTTTCACTTTTATTATTATTTTTTTTATATATGTTTTCGAAAATAAAAAAAAAAGAATGAAAATATAAAAAAATCACTTTTCTTTTTGAGTTTATATCTAATTTCTATTTCTTTTTTTGTATTTCTCCTTAAAAAACTACAATCCATGGTATTGGCTTTTATAGCCATGAATTACACTGTTCATTACTGTTCTTTCTACTGTTTTCATTACTGTTTGTCCTTTTCCATTTCCTTTTTGCAAGTACCAGCATGGTCAACGGAGGGGAGAGAAGAGGCACCCTTTGCAATTTTGGTGCAAGGTGGCAAGCATGCATCAGGTCTCAAGACGAGGAGCGCATGCCGCGATCAAGGAGAAGCGACAAGGAGGCTAGGGTTTCTTTTATTTTACTAAAATTGATTAGGTTATTGGGCCATTAGGCCATTAGGTTTTTTATTTTATTTTATTTTCGGCTGTTTTGAGCTTGCAAATTCAAGCTTGATATTTTTGTATTTTAGGCCTTTTTTTCTGTAATTGGACTTAAACTTTTTATTATTATTTATTTTTATTTTTTGGTTTTTGTTTAGGGCCTAGACGAAATTGGGCCCTTACAGTTACCCCTCTTTGCTCGTTGTCCTGCAACGAGAATGGAGCAAAGTCTTTAAGAAGGACAAATTTTGTCCGGTCTTACCGAATCTTGACTTCTCTGGTGCTTCTCTTCTTTAAGTAGCCTTGTTTTAACCCACTGCAACTTCAGGGGCATAGGAAGTGTAGTTTCAATCTACTCCACTGCAACTTTAGAGAGATAAGATTTGTGACTTGTAGCTTTAATATGTTCTACTACAACTTCAGGGAAATAAGACTCGTTATGGTAGATTTGATCAGACCCACTGTAACTTCAAAGGTATAGGATTTGTTGCTTTAATCTACTCCGCTACAACTTCAGGGAGATAAGATTTGTAACTTCAATCTGCTCCATTGCAACTTCAGGGAGATAAGATTCTCCACTGTAGATTTAATCCGACCTACTGCAACTTTAGGTAGATAAGATTTGTAACTTGAAGCTTTAATCTGTTCCACTTTAACTTCAGGAAAAAGATTTGCTATCTTCAATCTGCTCCACTGCAACTTCAGGGAGACAAGGTTTATAACTTGTAGCTTTAATCTATTCCACTGCAACTTCAAAGAAATAAGATTCACTATCTTCAATCTGCTCCACTGCAACTTCAGGGAGATAAGATTTACTATCTTCAATCTGCTCTACTGTAACTTCAGGGAGATAAGATTTGTGGCTATAATCTATTCCACTACAACTTCAAGGAGATAAGATTCACCACAATGACTTCAATTCGTCCCACTACAACCTCAGAGGGATACGGTTTATAGCTTTAATTTTCTCTACTATAACTTCGGGGAGATAAAATTTGTCACGATAACTTCAATCCATCCCACTGCAACTTCAGGGGTGTAGGATTTGTAGTTTCACTTGTCTGTTACACCGTTCTCTGGGGAACATGACCTGTAGAATTTGTTTTATAGGCCTATATTTATGCCAAGTGCTTAAGATGTTATGATCAGAATGAATCAAATACTCCTAGCTAGATGTATATGAATGATATTTGTATGAATGCAAAATGTCATTTTTAAGAATGATCCCCTCTTTAGGTTGACATTCCTCATTTTTCATCAAGGTTCTATCACTGACGCATTACCTTGCCTTCTTGTTCAACTGGTATCTTTGACAGAAAACTCGAGAAAATAATCACAATTTAAACTATTCGTTTCCAAACATTTCCAACTTTTAGATTTGGTTAGTTCTGACTAGTGGTCTTGTTTCAGGTCCTTGTACTATTTAGAAAAGCTTTTAAAGCAATATGCAGAAATCCTTTTACTTGAATATTATTAGTCCATTAATCATTATTTCAATATAAAATACTTGAAAAATATCATAACAGTGGACAAGATTGAAATTTATTGAGAGCAGAGATCGAAATGAATAAATTAATCAAAATAATAAACGTTGATAAAATACAAAATGAGTAAGATGAAACTAGGTGCCCCAGAAATCGCAGCATGAGCTTCTCCGCACTTACTTCTCAACGAGCCTTTTGAACTTGATGTGTATTTAGGAGATCTAGAGTACTTTTTTGATGGCTCAAGATGTAGCGTTCCTCCTCTTTGTTAATTCTGAGAGGAGAACACTACCACATGCCCCATCTTCGATCAAAATTTGAATTGCCCTTTCCTAAGTTTTCAACTCAAAACCTCTTTGGTCTCAATGCGCCCTTTTACGAGTTTTCGCCTTGGCCTCTCTTTTTACTTTTCTTCTTTTTTTAAAGTGAATTATTTCTTGACTGAATCCGAATTCACAGAATTAGACAGATTTTTCCGTCCATCTCGGTCAGAATCAACGCTCCTCTAGAAATGGCCTTATTTACTACATAAGGTCCTTCCCAGTTTGGCATCCACTTTCCTCTGAAGTCTTTTTGTATGAGAATGATCTTTTTCAATACCAGGTCCCTCCTCTTGGAACTATTTGGGGTGAATTTTTTTGTCAAAAGCTTGCATCATTCGTTTTTGGTGCATCTGACCATGACAGATAGCTGTCAGCCTTTTCTCTTCAATCAAGTTCAGTTGATCATATCGAGATTGAATATATTCTAGTTCGTCTAAATTCAACTCTAAAAAAACTTGGAGAGAATGAATCTCGACTTTAATGGGCAAAACCGCCTCCATTTCGTAAATCAATGAGAAAGGCGTTGCCTCAGTGGAAGTTCTGATAGACGTTCGATAAGCATATAGGGCAAATGGTAACTTTTTATACCAATATTTATAAGTCTTAGTCATTTTCCCCCACGATCTTCTTAATATTCTTATTGGTTGCCTCCACTGCACCGTTCATTTTTAGGCGATATAGTGATGAGTTGTGGTGTTTGATCTTAAACTGACTGCAGACTTTTGATATTATACTGTTGTTCAAATTTAATGCATTGTCAGATATGATCCTTTCTGGCATTCCATACCGACATATGATCTCTTTATTTAAGAATTTACTGACTGCCGACTTCGTGACATTGGTTTTAGAAGCAGCTTCTACCCATTTGGTGAAGTAATGATAACTACGAAGATGAATCGATACCCATTGAAAGCTTTTGGCGAGAACGGCCTAATGAAATCCATGCCCCACATAGAAAAAGTCCATGAAGAAGTCATGACATGAAGAGGTGAAAAAGGCACATGAATTTTGTTTCCATAAATTTGACACTTATGATATCTCTTGGCATAATTGATACAATCCCCTTTCATGGTAGACCAATAATATTCAAATCTCATGATTTGCCTAACATTATAAAACCATTAGCATGTGTTCAGGAAACACCCTCATGAACTTCTTTTAAGATTTTCTTAGCCTCAACAACGTCCACACATCTTAGTAGCACCTGATCCTTTTTTCTTTTATATAGGATCTCTCTATTTAAGACATAGTCATTGGTCAATCTTCTCAATGTCCTTTTATCATTCTCAGTTGCTTAGTCAAGGTATTCACGATTCTTTACATATTGCAGTATATCATGGTACCAAGGCCTTTTCTTCTTCTTCGATGTTGTAACAATGAGCTAGAGCCTCATAAATACTCATCCGGATAGGTTTTACATCCTCTTGTTTGTTCATTTTGACCGTAGAAGCTAAAGTAACTAGGGCATCAGCCATCTAGTTTTCATCTCATGAAAGGTAGAAAAAGGTGATGTCATCAAACTCTCTCATTAACTCCAGGACCAGCCTTCTATACTCGATCAATTTGGGATTTCTTATCTTCCATTCACCTTTGAGTTGATAGATCACTAGTGCAGAATCCCCATATACCTCTAGTACTTTGATCTTGTGTTCTATGGCTGCACGAATACTCGTGATGCATGCTTCGTATTCTGTCATATTGTTCCTGCAATCAAAACCTAATTTACTAGTAAAGGGATAATGACCTCCATTTTGGGATACTAGGACTGCCCTGATTCTGTTACCTACAACGTTTGAAGCTCTATCAAAATTTAATTTCCAAGGATGTCTTTCTTGAGCATCTTCTTCATTGGTTGCAACATATATTAGATCTTCATTCGGGAAATCAAAGTTCAAAGGCTTGTAATCTTCTAGAGCTATGCTGGCTAGAAAATATGCTATTGCACTCCCTTTTATTACCTTATGTTTCACATATATTATATCAAATTTGGAAAGTAGAATTTGCCATCAGGCTATTCTTCCATTCAGAGTAGTCAACTCTATCATGTACTTTAGAGGGTCCATTTTTGAGATGAGCCAAGTTGTGTGGTAAATATTGTATTATCTCAATCTTCGGGTTGTCCAAATCAAGGCACAACACAACTTCTCGATTGGCGAATATCTTAACTCACATTCAATGAATTTCTTACGAGATAGTATATCGCTCTTTCTTTTCTTCCTGACTCATCATGTTGACCAAGTACGCATCCCATGAAATTCTCGAATACTACCAAGTACAGTATCAGTGGCTTATCTGGGATAGGTGGCATCAGCATTGGGCCATTAGACAAGTAATGTTTAACCTTATCAAAAAAATTTTGGCACTCCTCATCCCATACACCTGGATTGTGTTTCTTAAGGGGACAGAATATGGGATTGCATTTCTCGGTCAGTTGTGAAATGAACCGGGCGATGTAATTTAGTTTTCCTAAGAAACCTCAAACTTCTTTTTGAGTGCGCGGCGGAGGCAACTCCTGTATAGCCTTGACTTTATCTGAGTTGATTTCAATCCCCTTTTCACTGACTACAAATCCTAGCAATTTTCCCGACTTATCCTAAAGGTACATTTTGCTAGATTGAGCTTTAGCTGAAATTTTCTCAACCTCAAGAATAATTTCCTCAGGACTTGTATATGCTCCTTTTCTGTTCGAGATTTTACGATCATATCATCGACATAAACCTTAATTTCTTTGTGCATCATATCATGAAACAGGACTACCATGGCTCTTTCATACGTCGCTCTTGCATTGTTCAGTTCGAATGGCATTACTTTATAGCAAAATGTTCCCCACATGGTTATGAATGTCGACTTTTCCATATCTTCAGGATGCATCTTAATCTGGTTGTATTCAGAGAAACCATCCATGAAGGAAAACAGTGAGTAACCTATTGTGTTGTCCACTAAGGTGTCAATATGAAGCAATGGGAAATTATCTTTAGGGCTGGCCTTGTTTAAATCCCTGTAGTCTACATACATTCGTACTTTCCCATCTTTTTTAGGGACGGAGACAATATTTGCTACCCATTTTAAGTATTTAAGCACTTGTAAGAAACCAGCGTCAAATTACTTTTTGACCTCTTCTTTTATTTTCAGTAAGACGTCGGGCCTTATCCTTCGGAGCTTTTATTGACTAGCTTGCACTCTTCCTTTATGGGGAGCCGGTGTACCACGATATCAGTATTTAGCCCAAGCATATCTTGATATGACCATGTGAAGACATCTTTGAATTCTTGGAGTAACTCAACGATGTCTCGCTTTGTCTCTACGGTGATGCAAGCTCTGATCTTTACCTCTTTCTCTTCTCCTAAGCTCACAATTTCTACTGGCTTTTTGTAAGGTAGGATTTGTTTCTTATCTTATTCTACTATCTTTAACAAATCAAGAGATAGATTACCATCTCGATCATCTTCAAAGTCCTGAGGTTCCTCTGGACACATATCTTACTCAAACAGAGATTCTGAGTTAGTAGTAGCGTTACTCATATCATTGATATCTGAAGACCTATTATATAAACGAAGGGAACCCAAAAAATAAACGAATCTAAGAATAATTATCAGTGTGGTATGAGTATGAATAAAATGGTAAAAATAAAATAATATTTTCCCAAAATGAAACACAAAGATGCATTTTATTGAAATAAAGATTTTGGACATATGCCTATTTCACAAAAGGATTCTTATTGCTTCCAGGCTTAGAGCAATAAGTGTGTCTTGAACATTACTCTTAATTAGTTCTAAAAATTACAGGGATCTCTTCCGCAGTTCAATTGTTCAGAATACTTTCGAGGATATAAGGATGAATGCCTGATAGGTTTTCTTCCCCAATTCTTTCTTCGGATATAACGTTGATGCACAGATTTCCGAACATTCCTTCTAGCCTTTAATCTCTTCAAAGAATTCTAACTTTTTGTTATCCATTAGACTTTGCACCAAAGTTTTGAATTCAACGCACTCTTGGATTTCATGACCTTCTTCAGCGTGGAACTCACAGTAGCTCCGCACTTCTTTAAGTCTCTCCTCTAAATCTTGCATTATTAATCCTCCGTCTATCATCTTTTGCCAAAAAAAATTTAGTGGGGTTTTTACTTCCGCCACATTAGTTTTGGTTCTCTTTCCTCTACTCTTAATTATCGCGTTTACTCTTTGATTTGAATGACTGGGTAACGGATTTCCTGCCACATTAGGTCCCAATAGATCATCGAACCTTACGATCTCCATCTTGATGATCCTCTCAATCAACTTTTTGAATGTGTTGCAGTTCTTAATTGAGTATACCATTATTCCTACGTGGTACTCTCATTGAGCATTCGCATCGTACCATTTTGAGAACAGAGGTTGTATGGGTTTTAAGTAAAATGGGGATACCACATGCGCATCAAACAAGTTCTGATATAACTCCCTATATGTCATCGAGATGGGTGTGAACTAGAGTTTTTCTGTGTTTGGTCTTGAGTTAGATTCTTGTATTGAGGGGCTTTGATGGTTGGTTGTTACGGTCTTTGATTGGCGTCCAGTGATCAGTTTTGAATGGCCTTTATTATACATGCTCCTTGTGTTCACTTCATTTTCTTTCTTCTTCGGGGCCAGTTTTTTGGCTTTTTTCCCCACGTCTATTTTCCCACTCCTTACTGCATTTTCAATCATTTCTCCAGACATTACTCTATCTGAAAAGCTCTTGGTAGCACTTCCCAACATATGGTTAATGAACGGGGCTTTTAGAGTGTTTATGAAAAGCATTGTCATTGTTATTTCTTTCTCCAGAAAAAGTGGTTGGACTTACATTGCCACCTCTCTCCATCTTTGAGTATACTGCCTAAAGTTTTCACTTTGCTTTTTTCCATATTCAGCGGCGTAATTCAGTCAGGTGTCATGCCAATCACATGGCCGTATTATTTCATGAAAGCCTGTTCTAGGTCTTTCCATGAGTTGATTTTGGCACGGCTTAACTGGTTGTAGCACTTGGCGACCGACCCGAACAAATTATCCTAGAGGCTATGAATTAATAATTGGTCATTATTGATGTATCCCGACATTCTTTGACAAAACATTGTGATATGGGCTTTAAGACAACTAGTCCTATTATATTTTTCGAATTCTGGATTTTTGAATTTTGGTAAGAGCACTAGATCAGGGACTAAGCTCAACTCCTTAGCATCAACCCCATAAAGGTAATCAGCATTCTCCATAGCTCTGAATTTCTCCTCCAACCACTTGCACCAATTTTTCAGCCGTTTCGACAACTCAACTCTTGCTCTATTATTTTTTTATATATGTTTTCAAAAATAAAAAAAAATAAAGAATGAAAATATAAAAAAATCACCTTTCTTTTTTAGTTTGTATCTGATTTCTATTTTTTTTTTGTATTTCTCCGTAAAAAACTACAATCCATGGTATTTCTTTTTTTGTATTTCTATTTCTTTTTTATAGCCATGAATTACATTGTTAATTACTGTTTCTTTCTATTGTTTTCATTAATGTTTTTGTCATTTTCCATTCCCTTTTTTGCAGGTGCCGGCACGGTCAACGAAGGGGAGAGAAGAGGTGCCCTTTACCGTTTTGGTGCAAGGTGGCAGAAGTGCGTCAGATCTTGGGACGAGGAGCCCGCGACACAATCAAGTAGAAACGACAAGGAGGCTAGGGCTTTGTTTGTTTTACTAAAAAATGTTTAGGTTATTGGGCTATTTGGCCATTAAGGTTTATTTTTTATTTTATATTGGGTTGTTTTGAGCTTACAAATTCAGGCCTCTATTTGGCCATTAAGGTTTATTTTTTATTTTATATTGGGTTGTTTTGAGCTTACAAATTCAGGCCTAATATTTTTGTATTTTTGGCCCTTTTTTTTAATTGGACTTAAAATTATTATTATTATTTTTTTGGTTTCTATTTAAGGTCCGGATAAAATTGGGCCTTTACAGTTTTAATGTACAAAGACTAATTTACTTATATCTTAATAGAGAATGTAAAATACTATGCAACTTTAAATATAAAGTCTTCTATGATACTTTTACTTATATTGGTCCAACCTTCGCTATCAAGGTGTTCAAATTTGGCCATCAAAACCAAATATTTTTCATTAAACATAAAAATTAAAAACCATAAAATGATATTTTTTTCGAAGCCAGTCCTTTTGAAATTAATCATAACGTTTGGTACTAGGATCCTAAATGATCCCTAGCCTCATTTGGTAACTATAGGGTAATCTTTTTAGGTGGAATCTAATTACAGTGCAATTTTGAGGTAATTAAATGGCACATGAAATTGAAGGGTTGCAATGCGTCAACACCTAGATTCTCAATATCCGGCCAGGGATAGATCTAAGGACTGTCTTAGAGTTTTTAGATATTTAAATTTTATATATAAATTATCATGTATTTTAGATTTGCTGTCCACAATGTATATCATTTGCCCTCTTTGGTCAAATTGTATTTTATATAATTCGCCCCCTTAAACCTAAACTTATTATATAACTTTAATTTGTAATTAAATTGTATTTCACAAAGTATTTTTTAGTTTTTAATTATATAAATTTAATAATAATCAAATATTAATGTATGATGGGTCTTGAAAGACTAAACTTAGAGGCTCAATCTGAACTTTAAAGTCAAATTCCAGAATTAAGTGATTTGGCTCATACCCGTTCATATTAGATTAGTGACTTTCTTGTATTTTGATTTGTATGTCTTGCTAAGGAATTATCTTCCTCTGGTAAGGTACCGACACTGCCGAAAGAAAAAGAAAAGAGTTTGATGCTAAGATTAAGAGCACAAAGTAAAAAAATACAAATTATATTCCTTTCGGCTTCTTACGCAAAAGATCTCTCGGTAAATATTTTTGCATAAATTATGTTCTTTATTTATTTGACTTTTTTTCTTTTTCCTAATATTTTGTTGTTTAATATGTTATTACAGCCTTCAGGTTTTCCAATTAAATTATGGTCAAGAAAAAGATAGAATCTTTTTTCAAGAAAAGGGTGTCAGAAAGAAATAATAATCAATCGGTTTTTAAACCTTCTGTTATTAGTGGAGAAAAATCAAATATCAAATCTTCCTAAGCTCCTGAATGAGATATCAAGTCTTCTCAATCCCAAGTTGCTAAACGCAATATATAGAGTCTTCCCAAGCTCCTGAACGAGATATCAAGTCTTCTCAATCCCAAGATCCTAAATGAGATATCGGGTCTTCTTAAGTTCTTGAACATCCTCGTAAGGTGCCGAGAGTTGAAACAAATAAGTTTCATGCTTCTTCTTGAAAGCATGACTGGGATTACCCTCCAAATCAACAGGGCGAAGTCCGTCGAGCTTACATTAAGTTTGGGTCATATCAACCGATTCCTCCAAGTGAGGCTCCAATATCTCCTCAGAATATTGATAAGAATGGATGTCAATTTCTCCCATCTTGGTACAAGTTATTCTTGGATTGGCTCAAGTTTTCTATGAATGTCGCATATTTTCTTCCTTGTATTCTCTTCAAAAAGCCATTTGGGCATCATACAAATACTTTTACAAGTCAAGGATTTTGATCATGGAAGAAGGTCAATAAATGATCTAAATGTCCTTTTGTTATTCACGTACATAAGGATGAAAATTCTTTAAATAAGAATGCAATGAAAAATTATTTTGATCTTCAGAATTCCTTGCAAAATATTGAGAGGATTATTAAGAAACAAAATTCTGAACAAGTTGTAAGAAATCATCTATCGCTCAAGGTGTCCATAAATGTTGTCAAGTGGCTTGTATTTCAAGGTTGTGCCTTCAGGGGACGCGATGAAGCACAGATTCAATAAATCAAGGTAACTTTCTTGAACTAATAAAACTTCTACCTTTTTATAATGAAGATGTGAGGGCAATTGTCTTAGAAAATGCCTCTCAAAATGCACAGTATATCAATCCGACTGTTCAAAAGGACATTCTTTCTATTTTGCTAAGTAAAATCCAAGGATTTATTTGGGAAGATATTGGAGATTTGAGATTCAAAGTTTTGTATTATAGTGGATGAAGCTCGTGATAAGTCAAAGAAAGAACAAATGTTAATTGTATTGTGGTTTGTTGATAAAGAATGTTTTTTACATGAAAATTTCTTTGATTTGGTTCATGTGAAGGAGACCACATCATTAGCTTTGGAAAAGACAATCTGTAAAGTTTTTTTAAGTCATTGCCTTAACGTGGATATATTCGTGGTCAAGGATATGATGGTGCAAGTAATATGCATGGCGAATGGAACTGCTTGCAAACATTATTTTCTAAAAAGTGACGATTTGGATACTATGTTCACTTCCTCACTCATCATCTCCAATTAACTCCAGTAGTTGCATCCAAGGAGGTTATTCCTATTTGTCAATTTATTTCATACTTGACTGGTATAATCAATTTGGTTGCTTCTTCAAGCAAGTGACATGATCAGTTAAGAGACATTGAGGCATCTCATATTGTGAAGTTGATTGGCAATGGGAAAAATCAAGTCGGTACTCTCAAACGTCCAGGCAATACACGATGGGGTTCTCATTTAGCTTCTCTTAATAGCTTGATGAGGATGTTCAATTCCATCTGTGTTGTATTACAAGATATCATCAAGTCCGACAACCTTACTTAAATGAGTGAAGCTGATGGAATATATGATGCAATAACATCTGTTGAATTTGTTTTCATCTTGCATTTCATGATTGAGATGCTTGGAATCACTAAGGATCTCTACCAAGCATTGCAGTATAAATCGCAGGATATACTAAAAGCGATGTAGCTGGTGTCACAAACTAAAACGCTTCTCCAAAAATTCAGAGAACCTAGGTGGGATCCTTTGTTTGAGAAAGTGAAATTATTTTGTAAAGATCATGAGATAGAAGTTCCTAATTTAAGTGCTTTGTACAAAGTTGGTTGGGGTTGATCTCGCATCCAGAGAGATAACTTCACAATTGAACATCACTATCGGTTTGATATATTCATTGCTGTTATCGATTCATTGCTAACAAAAATGAATTCTTGCTTTAATGATAAAGTAGTGGACTTACTTGTTCTTAGCTACGCTTTGAATCCACGTGATAATTACAAAGCTTTTGAGTGGAAGATATCTGCAAGCTTATGAATTATTTTTATCCGAACGATTTTACGAAGCAAGAAAAGCTACACATGAAGATTCAATTAAAGCATTTTCAACTTAATGCTCATCAAAGTACGGAGTTGCAGAAAGCTTCTACAGCTGTCATGTTGTGTCAAGTGCTAGCTAAGACAAATAAGTTAAGTATTTATCCTCCTCTTGATAGAATTATTTGTCTTGTGCTAACTCTTTCGTGTCTACTGTAACAACTGAACGGGTATTTTCAGCTATGGGGATTTTAACTGTTTATGACACTGTGTCGAGAAATTTGGCCCTTGATCCGGTACCACAGATGGGAACGCTTCTGTGTGATCCCAAAAGATCCCACTGTGGTCCTAGTAGTGCAGGAATTTTACTCATTTTTGCGGGAACAAGAGTTTAAGAGGACGAAGGTGCCACATAGGAAATAGTACCGATGAGAGGGAAGGAAGTAAGAATTACCCCTTGAGCTATCTGTGAATTCTATAATCCTCTATTTTATGAAAGAGATTTTGTGAAATTAACTGGTTTGGAAAATTTTAGAGACATAAATATGGAAAACTTTATAAATTATTTAACAAAAGGATTGGGTGAATGGAAGTGTCACCCAGGTACTGATATTCCCACATCTTTTAATCAAGCAATAATATTTCTTTTTGCGAAAATTTGGATTCAATTTTTACGGATTCAAATCACTCCTACTTTGAATGTATCTAATGTCAATACTTTTCGAGCAATTTTGCTTTATGTTGTTTTGCAGAGAAACCAAGTATGCATTAGAACATGGATATATCAATATATGAAACGGTATGTTAGTGACCAGAAAGTAAAAATCTTCTTTCCCTACTTAGTGACAAACTTGTGCAAAAGAGTAGGCATTCTAATGGTGTCCACTCAGCAATTTATGAAGCCGTCTAGAAGCATAATAGGAGACACACTGTATACGCAGTACATGGAGCTTTGTATGAAACAAATAAAGAAGTAGAATAAATGCCAACAAGAGAAGACGACTACTTTGGCCTCATCTCAAAGGAAAGAAAAAAATGGAAACTTGAAAAGAAAGTGGTGATAGCAGTCATCCAAAGTTAGATTGGATGATGCACACCATGCAAGAGTCGGGCCCAGTATTCCAAGAATTTGCATGGTAGAATAACATTATAGTACCCAATTATTCGTTAGATATGTTCAGCCAAGGGCATCCTGAGCAGGAAGAATAGGAGCAAAAAAGTGATTAAAAGAAAGAGAGGGAGGGTGAGGAAAGAGAGGGGATGAATTTTGAGGAGGAGGAAGATGATTGAGCTGTTAATTCTTTTTTTTTTAAAGACTATAATTAATTCTGGAATAATTTTTATTTTTAGGTGTAGAATTAATAGTAGGTTGCTATTTTTTTTTCTAAGTTTTTTGTGAATGAACTCCACACCAAAGAAAAAAAATTTAGAACTTTCAACAATAAATGAAAGGGAACACTCACCAATAGATTAAGGAACTACCACAATCAATAGGGTAACTTCTTTCCTTATCTAAAGTGTAGGGGTAACATAGGAAATTTGTTTTTTTAGTTTTTATGCCTTTATTTTAAATTGTTTTCTAGTTTTTATGTCATTATTTTAATTTTTATTGTCAATTGTGTGCTTCAGCTTGTAGAAAAACAAGTGATTGGTTAGGAGCATGTATATAGGTTGATTGTATTTAGTATAAATTTGGCATGAAAGTAGGTGATTTTAATTTTTTTATGATTACACTACTAAGTTTTGTATTTTACACCGTAAATAAGCATTAAACAATTGAATGCACCAGATGATATAAAGAATACAGGGAAATGAGCACGCTAGTGTGTATGATAGATTGTTGAATTTGGGATTGTTTGGTTGATTAAATTTGTGCCTATTGAGATACCTAGGGATAACCTAAGGCATTGTTTAGTATACACTCAGAGCCAAAAAACTAACCTTGTTTCTTCATCTTTAGTACCAATATTTGAGCCTATTCATGAGGATTCTGCAAATATTCCCATTCCAAAACTAGAAAGTTCGAAACAATTGGGATTTTTTTTGGAGATTGGATGCAGTTACTAATTCATGATCTGGCATGTACAGAATGAAAACTTCATTCTCGATTCTACGAGAAGTTTTATGAAAGCCTTTCATTTGCTTCTCTTCGATGGAAGTTTTATTTTCCCAGAATGTATCCTAATTTTTGGCTTAATTCTTCTGATGATGATTGATTCAACCTCTGATAAAAAAGATATACCTTTGTTATATTTCATCTTTTCAACACTGTTTATGCGTCTGCCATTCATCTAGCTCCTCGATGTGTAGCCTTCGTTCTTCATGAATAGGTCATATACTATTGCTTAAGAATGGCTCATGTACTTCCTTCAGACTCATTTCCTGCAAAGTAGGTTACACCATATTGTCAGTTTTAGTAGAATGGTTTAGACGATCACCTTCAATTTCTGATGTGTTGCTAGAATTACGAGCTTGAAGGGTGATTGTTTCGTCTCCCACATGAAGTGTGAGCTCACCTGTGCCAACATCAATAATTGTTTTAGCAATTGCTAAAAAGGGCCTTCCTAAAATCAAAGGAGTGTTACTATCCTCCTCTATGTCTAGAATAACAAAGTCAACGGGAAATATAAATTTATCGATTTTAACTAGCACATCTTCAATAATACCCCTAGGAAATCTTATAGTTTTATCTGCTAATTGAATGCTCATCCTAGTCTGTTTGGGTTTCCCAAGACCTAGTTGTTTAAACATTTCGTAAGGCATTACGTTAATATTAGCCCCTAAATCAGCTAATGCATTATTAACATCTAAACTACCAATTAAGCAAGGAATTGTAAAACTCCCTGGGTCTTTCAATTTGTTGGGTAGCTTATTCTGAAGAATGGCTGAGCAAACCGCGTTCAGCTCCACATGCGACCTTTCATCTAACTTTCGTTGATTTGCTAAAAGCTCTTTTAAAAATTTGACTGCGTTTGGCATCTACGAAAGTGCTTAAATAAATGGTAAGTTAATATGTAGTTTCTTTAAAAGTTTAAGGAATTTACCAAATTGTTCATCTGAGCGGTCTTTCCTTGTCACATTGAGGTATGGCACATGAGGTTTGTATTCTGTACTTATCGGTTTCTGCTCATTATGGTCGACCTCACCTTTACCTTTGCTTATCTCAGTTTCTTATGTTGGTTCTGGTACAGATATGACTAACCATTCTTCATCTTGACTAGTAATCGAGTTGAGTTGCTCCCTTGGGTTAGATTCTGTGTTGCTTGGCAAGCTACCTTGTGGTCGTTCAGAAATCAATTTGGCAAGCTGTCCAATCTGAGTTTCGAGCCCTTGGATTGATGCTTGTTGATTCTTAAGCGCTGTCTCGGTATTTTGAAAACAGGTTTCTGGCACCAAGATAAACTTTAAGAGCATCTCTTCAAGGTTCGACTTCTTTTCCTGTTGGTAGGGTAGTTGTTGGAAACCCAGAGGATGTTGTGGTCTTTGATTTCCTTGACCGCCCCACGAGAAATTGGGATGGTTCCTCCAACCAGCATTATAAACATTACTATATGGGTTATTTTGGAATCTAGAGTTATTGTTACCCACATATTGGACTTGTTCCTCTTTGATGCTAGGGTTGAAGGGTTCATATTCTGTGCACGCTCCTCCTCTATTCGAATCGCACCTCATCACTAGATGTACCTGCGTAGAACCATACAAACTGTCAATCTTTTTATTTAAAAGTTCTACTTGGTTAAATAGCATAATAAACGCGTCGAAGTTGAAAACACCAGCTACTTTCGTCGGCTTTGTTCTCATAACTTGCCACTGATAGTTATTCAGTGACATCTCCTCAATAAATTCGTAAGCCACCTCAGGTGTCTTATTATTGATAGTTCCTCCAACTGCTGCATCAATCATCTGCTGAGTCGAAGGATTCAAGCCATTATGGAACGTTTGAACCTGTAGCCAAAGCGGTAACCCATGGTGAAGAAACCTTCTCAAAAGGTCCTTGTATCTCTCCCATGCATCGTAGAGTGTTTCTAAATCCATCTGGACAAAAGAAGATATATCATTACGTAATTTGGCTGTTTTAGCTGGTGGAAAATATTTTAATAAAAAATTTTTGGTCATTTGTTCCCAAGTAGTGATTGACCCTCGTGGTAATGAGTTCAACCACTGTTTAGCCTTATTCTTTAACGAAAAGAGAAACAATTGAAGACAGAACGCCATTGATTTTAAATGTATCGCAAAATTCTAGGAAATTTGCCAAGTTATCGTTAGAATCCTCGTCCTGCAAACCATCAAACTGAACAAACTGTTGTATCATTTGAATTGTGTTAGGTTTCAGTTCAAAATTATTTGCAGCAATAATAGGTCTAACTATACTTGACTCAGTTCTTGTTAAATTAGATTTATCATAATCATACATAGTGCACGGAGCAGGATTCTGATTAACAACAATCGCAGGAGGTAGCAGATTTTCTTGGTTTTCAGCCATCTCCTCGGTTGTGGTTGAAGTATCGTCCTCTTGCTCGTTCTTTGTGTATCTTAAGCTTCGCCTTATTTCTCTCTGGTTTCTGCGAACTGTGCAATCAATCTCACTGTCAAAAAGTAATGGTCCTGACGGGTTCCTTCTAGTCATAAACTATAAAAACCTGCCAGAAAAAGGTAAAAAGAAGAATTAGTAATAAGAATTAGAATAAAATTTAAATTGTAGAAACAGTAAATGGCTAAAGTAATAAAAATCGAGTGTTCCTAATATCTTAATTCCCCGGCAACGGCGCCAAAAACTTGATACGTGATATTCGTGACAGGTTTTAAAAATTTATAATGAATCGTTCTTTGAACTAACTATTATCATGATGAAAGCAAGTGTACCTATCGAACAGTAGTATAGCTTTAGCAAGACCGGATTATCGAACCCAAAGGAACTAAAAGTACTAGTATTAACTTTCTTTTTATTATCTAGCCTAAAAAATAAAATGGTTCTGTTTATCCAACTAATTAACTAAACTAAGAAAACACAGAAAATAGAATTGGGGAATTACTTTTGGAAAAACGATTAAATTAAGACAATACCTAAGGAAAAATCCACCTAGACTTCACTTGTTATTTGACTTTGAATCGGACGATTTATTCATTTGACTTGATCCGTAGAAATCCCTAAGTTATATTATTATCCCTCTCGAGACTAACAACGTCTAACCCTAGGTTGAATAATTGAAATCTTTTTCTAATTAACTTCCTAGGGTTGCATTAACTCTATCTATGGATCCCCTTATTAGGTTTCACCCTAATTCGGCAAAATCTTGTCACCCTATCTTTAGGCACGCAACCAACTTCGCTTAATTATGACAAATGTACTCTTAGACAGGGTCTATTCCTCCTCTGAATAAGAGCTTAACTTGAATCAATATCCTGAAATATCAAGACAAGGATTAAGAACACATAATTAAGAACAAGCCAAATATTTATCATACAATTCAGATAATAATAACAAGATCTGTCTTAGGTTTCATTCCCCTTAGGTATTTAGGGGTTTTAGTTCATAACTAAAAAGGTAAACATCTCAGAAGAATAATGAATACAAAACATAAAGAAAAACCCAAAACTCTTGGAGGAAAATAGAGGGGAGATCTTCAGTGTTGATGATGAATCTAGCTTCTGAGATGGATCAATCGGCTTCCTTGAGCAGTTCTCTACTTCCTTCTTTGTGTGTCCTCTTTTTCCTTCTCCTCTAGGGTGTATTTATAGGCTTTGGAATGCCTAAGAACACTCAAAATTGGCCTTTTCCGAATTGGACTAAACTTGGGCTCGGGACACGCCCGTGTGACACGCCCATGTGCAATTATTTCAGGCCGTGGTCAAGCCTATTAAATAGGCACAGGCGTGTGGTCCACCCGTGTCAGTCGTGCTTCGATTCTGCCAAATTGACACGACCGTGTGGTATGCCTGTGTAAGGAGGTCCAGGCCGTGTTGATTTCGTATGTTGGCCCATTTTCTCCATTTTTGGCCGGTTTCTCGTTCCTTTCACTCTCCTATGCTCATCTAAGTATAAAACATGAAATTAAGGCATTAGGAGCATCGAATTAACCAATTTTAAGGAAAAATCATCCATAAAATGTGCTAAGCATGGGATAGAAATATGTATAAATTACGGTTTATCAGTTAGCCAATATATGCAACAAAAGAAAATTTCAAAAAGGAAATCAAAATAAGTAGAAAAAGTTCTTGAAAAGTAAAAGCATTTGTGAGTGAGAAATATATTGAAAAGAAAAAAAAATGTGACAAAGTCACAAAAGTAGAAAAACTCATTCATTAGTTCACAAAAACTTGTGAGTTAGTCTTATTTGTTGTATTATGTCGTGATTTCCCATGTGGAGAAATAAGGAAAGAGAATGAGAAATAAGGCAATGAACGAGTAAGGGTTACAAAGAGGGAGAATAGGGAGCAATACGATGTGTCAAACTATTTTCATGCTTGAAACTATTTTGATGCTTATAGTTCTTGAATTCCATATCTATCAAGCCTCAGAACGTTACAAACTGAAAAGCCTTATGTGACCTAGGTAGACTTCTTCACGAATTGATATCATATTGAATAATCACATTTACAACTATTTGTATTCTGCTAGGATAATCAACATATTGTATAATTTATTGATGGATCTATACATTTGAAAACCTTAATGCTTGTATGTTTTGTAATATACTAAACTTAGGTGTTTGATATCAAGAGTGGTAAGTAAGCTATATATCATGTCAAGATTATGTGTAAATATAAAATGCCTAGTTATGTACTCTGAAACCAACATTTGTACTATATTTGCTCAAAGGTCATCTTTTAATTTGTTGTTTTTAATTGCCTTGCTTGAGGATAAGCAACAACTTAAGTCTAAGGGAGTTTAATCTGTCGTAATTCGATGTAGCATATTAAACTAGTTTTCACACTTGAGAAGTTTAAATACGAGCACTTTTATTATGTTTTAATTAAGTTTACATAGTCTTGTTTACATTAAATAAAAAGTGTAATTTGAGTCTTTTATTGACCTTAGGACCCGAATGAGGCCTAAGGGTTAGCTAATATACTTAGTGAGTAAGCAAGAGACCATCATAGGGCATACAAACTCAATACTGGTCACCGTGTTGCAACACAAGAAGTTTGATGTCGCAATATAGGGAGAAGCATACAAGAAATTTGAGACTGCCTTCGATATCGCGACACAACCAAGGATGTCACGACACACCCCGGAAGCCACCCTAAGTCTAAGCATACTACCTTCGATGTCGTGATATAGGCACTAGCGTGTCACAACATCAGTCCTATATGAGAAACACTTACGAGCCAGGGGTGTTTTGGTCTACACAAGCAAATGTTTAATATGAGAACATCAACTGACCTAAGGTTGAGGACAACGACAACCCTAAATCTATAAATGGGCTCATTTAACACTTGTTATGGACAACTTTTGAAACTTTATAACTTTCTTTGTAATTTCAGTTTTCAGTTTTTCCATTTTCTTAGGTTTTAGGTTATTTCTAGTTTTTACCTTTTACGTTAGTCAGGAGATCTAATTTGTAGACTCTATCAACTCTTTGTGAATTTTGCACTTCATTCAATACAGTTCAAGATTCTCTTAAATCTTTTCTCTTGATTCATTATTCATGTTTATCTTTAGTATTAAGTTTATTGTGTTTATGAAATCCATGGCTAACTAATCTTTTTATAAGGGATTAGCGAGTGAAGGTATGATTAATTAAGTGTTGTGTAGGGTTTCCTTAGAAGATACGATTAATTAAGTGTTGTGTAGGGTTTCCTTAGAAGATTAGTCGTTTGGGAGAGAAAGAACTTAAATCCTAGGCTTGACCACCCTATGAAGTCATTTAGGTGGGAATTAATACAAAACTGGTATGACCTATCTGTGAATACCTTAGCTCTAAACTGATCTGGACCGTGAGGTCGAGAGATAAGTAGTTCTTGTTGACTCATCAATTTAGTGGAAGATCGAGAGATCTTGCTAGAGTGACAAATAGTTGATTGAATAGAAATCCTAAGTGACAGTTGGTTATGATTACCAAAGCAAGCTAATCGCACATGCTTAAATCTGATTCAATTTACAAAATTAGTTTCCCAAAGTATCTTTATTTATGTTATTTTCTTTTTTGTTATAAAAACCCCCAAAAATCTGTCTTTATGTTTATTCATAATATAATTTATTTAAAGTACTAATTAGATTTATTTTTGTTTTTATTAGGATTAATTTAGTACTCGAATCCCTTGGGTACGATACTCGAAGTACTCACTTACTTCGTTGTAACTATTGTAACACCCCTTACCCGTTACTGTCGCCGGAACAGGATACAAGGTATTACCAGAACATAACATATACCAAGATAGAAATATGTCATCCCATTTGATAATGCATCGTATAACATATATCTTGAACAATATTAGCCAACTTTTATGGCTTGTACAAAGTAATCGGTCGAGTAATCAGAACTAATATTTTAAACCTAGACAAATATGACACATAACAAAATAATTTTTGCCTACTATACATGCCATAATTCAAAACATTTAGTTCAAATACCCCAAAGTATGATAGTGCGGGTAGATCTTCACGATCCTTGACTCTGAGCAAGTGGGAGAACACTATAAGACAAAAGAGAGAAAACGAAGTAAGCTTATAGCCTAGTAAGTAGTATGTAAATACTAATTTAAGAATCTAACATGTTTACACAACAATTCAAGTATGTCTACTTTAACTTCACTACTTATTCCACTTCGATTAAGCTGTCTCTGCTGTGTCATATTCACTAAATAAATCATAACTCAAGTTACAAAACTCGAAATTCATATCCGTAAAATTTCCTGAATCTAGACTCATAAAGCTTCTTGCTAAATTTTTTTATAATTTTGGTTCAGCAGATTAGTACAGTTTATTAGTTAAAGTTTCCCCTGTTACACAGCTCGACTGGCCTGACCTCTGTCCACTACGAATTGAATTTCTCTCAGTACATAACTCAAACAACCCTGAAGTCTGTTGTATTTAAAACTAGTCTCAATAAGGAATTTAGGCATGTAAACTATATTTCTTAGTTTGCTTTGTACAATTTTTAATGATTTTTCAAAGTGGAAACAGGGGATCACGTATTCATCCTGAGCAAGTCAGTTACAATTGTAAATATCTCAAAATATAGAATTCCTTTGCTTGCCCTGCTTCTTTTATATGAAAGTAGACTCATTAAGCTTTAATTTCACATCTCATTCAACCTCTAATTATATTCCTCCTATTTTGGTGATTTTTCAAAATCACGTCACTGCTGCCATCTAAAAACAGTTTTAATACTAATTTCACTCTTTCACACATTCTTTATGCTAACCTCATTTTATCGTATATATGTATATGCCACAATTCATTTTCACCACATTTCATTCACTATAAGTGTAGGTCCAAACCACAATGTCACCACAAAACCATCCCGTTGAACAATTCGGATCAATCCTCGATATTTAACGGTTTCAAAGACACGACCCCACCATCATACTTCATTTAGTTCTACTCTCTTGTACACATGGGGAACACTTAGTACCACTCATGCGACCTAGCCGATTTGTCTCGTAGCTCTCTTGTCTACATGGTGTCCTTCACTTGGAATCACGCATGCGACCTAGCTACATTTATCTTTCACGTAGCTCTCTTGTCTACATGGTGTCCTTCACTTGGAATCACGCATGCGACCTAGCTACATTTATCTTTCACGTAGCTCTCTTGTCTACATGGGATACATCTCGTATCACGCATGTGACCTAGCTACTACAGGGTGTCTCGTAGCTTTCTTGTACACATGATGTGCACTCAGCATCATACATGTGACCTAGCTACGCCCTCTATTTCATTCGATCTCTCCAATGTTCAACCGGATCTCTCTCTCGTATTTATTTCCATTCTTCCCATAGTCAATTTATATTTTAACATCAGCTAGTATATCTATATAATAGGCTGAAATATAAGAATGTACATGAAATTATTGTAATATTTACATACAACTTACCTTGGTGCAAAATATGGAAATTTTGCAATTTAGTCCAAAACTTTTTCTTTCCCTGCTCGAGGTCGGGCCTGCGCTTTCTTGATCTATAATAACACATTTAGCTCATTTAATACTCATACTATTTATTTCAATCCAAAAATCACATTGTAGAAAAATTACATTTTGCCCCTAACTTTTACAAAATTACAATTTTGCCCCTAGGCTCGGAATTTAATTTCAGCCCTTATTCTTATGTTTTATGATATGCTGAACATTTTCTCTTCTACAACAACATCAAATTCCCACTCTATCATATAGTTATGAACATTAGGTATTTTTACCGATTATGCTGCTTTTACTCGCTTTTCACTTAAAACCGAGTAGCACAAATTATTTAACACAATTTAAAACCTCATATTCTATCATAAAACATCAAAATACACAAATTTCACCTATGGGTATTTTTCCAAATATGAACCCTAGGTTAAATTATTACTAGCATAAGCTTAATCGAGCTTCCGGATTCCAAAACGTAAAGAACATTAAAAGCGGGCTTAGAATCACTTACTATGGAGCTTGAAAGTTGAAGAATCCTAGCTATGGAGAGAGTGAAGTTTCGCAGCAACTAAATAGGAAGATGACTATTTTGTGTTATTTTTCCCATTTTATTTCATTTAATATCAAAATGACTAAAATACCCTTACTACTAAACTTTCCAAAATTCCTTCCATGTCCTAAATTTGTCCATGAACTTAAAATTGGTAGAATTTCTATTTAAGACCTCCTAATAAATATTTCAAAACAATTTCATACTAAAATTTCTAGTATGCAAATTTTGCAACTTATTCGATTTAGTCCCTACTTTCAATTTAAACACTTTAGGCATAGAATTTCATCACAAAATTTTCACACAATCATGCAATCATATCATAAACCCCAAAATATTTATAAAACAATTATTTCTATCTCGGATTTGTGGTCACAAAACCACTATTCCGATTAGGCCCTAATTCGGGTTGTCACAATTCTCCCCCTTTAGAGATTTTCGTCCCGAAAATCTTACCCAGAAAGAGGTTTGGGTACTGTTTCCTCATAGCTTCCTCGGGTTCCCACGTAGCCTCTTCTATCCCATGTCCGTGCCACAATACTTTCACTAAGGCTATACTTTTGTTTCTTAACTGCTTAACTTCTCGAGCCAAAATCTTTATTGGTTCCTCCTCATAGGTCATATCCGATCAAATCTCAATTTCGTTGGGAAATCACATGTGAAGGATCGAACGATAACGTCGCAACATTGATACATGAAACACGTTATGAATCTTTTCTAACTCTGCCGGTAAGGCCAACCGATATGCCATCGGTCCAATTCTCTCAAGAATCTCGTGACGGCCCAATAAAACGCGGACTCAACTTGCCTTTTCGACTAAATCTCGAATCTTTTTCCATGGTGACACCTTCAAGAACACTTTATCACCCACTTGAAATTCAATCTCTTTTCTTTTAAATCAGATATGACTTTTGTCGATCCGGCGACTTTCAAGCAATCCCGAATTACTTTTATTTTCTCTTGGTTTCTTTAACTAGATCAACTCCGTGAATCTGCTTTCTCACTAAGCTCGGTCCAATATAAAGGAGTCCGACACTTACGACCATATAAGGCTTCAGACGGTGCCATTTGTATACTTGATTGATAACTGTTATTGTAGGCAAACTCAATCAAAGATAGATATTTCTCCCAACTACCTCCAAATTCTAAAACACAAGATCTAAGCATATCTTCGAGTACCGGATTACTCTTTCCGCTTGACCATCTGTTTGTGGATGAAATGCGGTACTAAAGTTCAATTTTGTACCCAAAGCTTCTTGTAACTTTTTCCAAAATCTCGAGGTAAATCTTGGATCTCTATCGATATTATAGACATAGGTACTCCGTGCAACTTCACAATTTCAGAATATATAATTCGCTAATTTATCAAGTGAGTAATCGGTGCGTCTTGGTATAAAGTGGGTGACTTTGTTAATCTATCAACCACTACCCAAACAAAGATCCTTCTTTTTAGGAGTTAAAGGCAAACCGGTTACAAAATCCATGGTAATCTTGTCCCATTTCCACTCGTGCACCATTACCGGTTGAAGTAATCCGAAGGTACTTGATGTTCACTTTTACTTGTTGATGATCAAACACTTAGTTACAAATTCGAAATGTCCCTTTTCATACCGCCACCAATACGACTTCTTTAAATCATTATACATTTTTGTGCTACTGGGGTGAACGATAAATGCACCATTGTGCGCCTCATGTAATATTTTCGAATCAATTTATCATTTTTCGGCACACATATTCGTCTCGAAACATCAAACAGTCATCCGGTCCAACTCGAAAATCGAGTCATAACTCGATTCGCATTGAGTTCTCTTGATCCGCAACTCACTATCATTCTTTTGAGCATCACAAATCAACTGGAGAAATAACGGTTTAGCTCTCATCTCGCTAAAATTGACCCGTCATCGACAATGCTAACCCGTGTTCATGGCTCTCAAAGTGAAAAGAAATTTTCGCTCAAGGCGTCAAGAACTACATTTGCTTTTCCGGATGATAATCAATCACTAGATCATAATCCTTTAATAATTCAAGCCATCTTCGCCGTCGCAAATTTAGGTCCTTTTGATTCATCAAGTACTTCAAACTTTTGTGACCAGAAAAAATTCGCATTTTTCACCGTATAAATAATGTCGCCAAATCTTCAAGGCAAAACAACAATGCCGCCCAAATCATGTGTAGGATAGTTCTTCTCATGCGGTTTTAACGCCTCAAGCATAAGCTACTACTTTGCCCTCTTGCATCAACACACATCCAAGGCCCATCAATGATGCATCACTATAAATTACGAACTCCTTTCGACTCGGTCAGTACTAAAATTGGTGCTTCATCAATCGTGCTTTCAACTTTTCAAAACTCGTTGACATTTATCATCCATTCAAACTTAACATTCTTCGCAACAATTTAGTCATAGGAGAGGCAATTATCGAAAATCCTTCAACAAAACGCCTATAATACCGGCCAAGCCTAAAAGCTTCTAACCTCAGATACATTCTTGGGCGGTTTCCAATCAACGATCGCAGAAATCTTGCTTGGATCCACCGAATACCATCACCGAGACTATATGCCCCAAAAATCCGACTTCACGAAGCGAACTCACTTTTACTAAACTTGGCAAACAGTTTCTTTTCTCTCAAGATCTGCAATATAGTTCTCAAGTGTTCGGCATGCTCAAACTCATCTCGAGAATAAATTAAAATGTCATCTATAAACACTACTACAAACTTATCCAAATATGGCCGGAAAATCCGATTCATTAAGTCCATAAATATGGTGGAGCATTTGTTAAGCCAAAAGGCATCACCGAAACTCATAATGTCCATACCTTGTCCTAAAGGCGGTTTTCGCACATCCGACTCCTTAACTCTCACCGATAGTAACCGGACCTCAAATCAATCTTTGAAAACACTGTGGCCCCTTTAACCGATCGAATAAATCATCAATCCTCGGCAATGGGTACTTGTTCTTTATAGTCACCTTATTGTCGACGGTAATCAATGCAAAGTCTCATTGAACCATCCTTCTTCTTTACTGAATAATACAGAGCACCCTGGGAGAGAAACTCGGTCTCACAAATCCCTTGTCTGTTAACTCCTGCAATCGAGCCTTCAATTCTTTTAATTCATTGAGCCATTCTATATGGAGCAATCGAGATCGGTGCAATGCCGGCAACAAATCAATGGCAAAATCTATCTCTGCTTTGGAGGTAACCTGCAATTCCTCCGAAATACATCCGAAACTCACGACTATAGGTAATCGATTCAAATTTCAGTTGAGACATCTCAACATTCATTACATAAGCCGGATAAGCTTCACACCCTTTTCTCATGTATTTCATGCGGACATGTGCGAAATCACCATAGGCAATTTATTTGATTCGTCTGCTTTCAACCCACGAAATTTCTCCATTTTCACATTTTAACTCTAGTGTCTTTTGTTTACAATCTACCTTAGCATCATACAATGTTAACCATCCATTCCCAAGATAACGTCAAACTCACCAAATGGTAACAACATTAAGTTGGCCGGAAAACAAAGACCTTGAATCATTAATGGGCAATTCTTGCAAACCTTGTCAACTAGCACATATTGGCCTAAGGGTTCGACACTTTAATCGTAAACTCAAGAATTCAACAGCAACTTTTTATTGGATACTAAATTCATGCAAATATAGGAATGGGTGGACCCGGATCAATCAATGCAATAACAATAGTATCATAAAGAGAAAATGTACCAAGAATGACATCGGAGATGATGCATCTTCTCGAAAGCACGATAGCATAAGCTCTAGCAGTGCTCTAGCTTCGATCTTGCCGTTAAATCTTTCATCACAGTTCTACTACTAGTCCCACCTCCAAGATTTCTCGGTGGTCTACCTCTACTAGCGGTGGTATTCATCTAACACTCAAATCTTTCTTCTTTAACCTTCTCCCGACAGTCTCTAATAAAATGCTCGCGAGAACCAAGACTGAAACAAGCTCGCTTCGGTCCCCAACACTCACCATAATGTTGCTCGCCACATTGTCGACACTCGGCTTTCTAGGTCGCACATTACCCACACTTGCCACCAAGTAGCTTGAGCTTTAGACCCGAATATGCTCTACCACGATCTCTGTGTAAATCCCCAATTGAAACTGCTCATTCGAGGGTTTGTCTCTTTGGACCTCTTTGGTTGAGATTGAAATGGCTTACTTATCTGTCTTTTTCGACATCTCGAGCCTCAATAGCGCTTTTTCTTCTTTCTTTGTTCAATTCTTCTTTTAAGAGCTCGATCAACCAATACTACAAATTCTTTCAACTCCAAAATCCCTACAAACACTTTAATGTCCTCATTCAGCCCATCTTCAAATCTTCTACACATAATGGCCTCGGTGGACACACATTCTCAGGCATACTTGTCGAGTCTTACAAATTCGCGTTCATACTCTGCGATGACATTTTTCCTTGCTTCAATTCAAGGAACTCCTTCCGCTTTTGATCAATAAATCGCGACTTATGTATTTCTTTCTAAATTCTTCCCGGAAGAAATCCCAAGTAACTTTTTCTTTTGGCACCACTGCAACCAAAGTCTTCCACCGGTGGTAGGTCAATCTCTCAAAAGTGATACAAGACACTTTAAGCATTCCTCGGTGTACATGAGAGCTCATCAAATACACGGTAGAATTTTCAAGCCGAATTCCGCTTTCTCGGGATCATCATCAACCTTTGCTCTAAACTCTTCTACCCTTGTTTTCGAATCTTGTCAACCGGAGGCTTGTTCATTCTTACCAAATTTATACCTTGAGCACTCACAGAATCGTCCGAGGTATAGGAGGGGTGGAGGAGGTTGAGCATTTGGATTTGCTCGAATAAATTCAAGATACCAATTGTTCATCATTTGGAGAAAGGCGTCCGAGCCTCATCTCCTTGTCCCAATGTCTCAGTCTACTTTCCACAGCGCGGTCCCTTGTGCGGAGCCGGCGCATTACTAGCAAAGATCATCACCGCAGCTTCCTTCAGATCCATTACTATATTAAAACAGAACACGCTTTAGAATAATCGAGTCACCACACTATCACAATATTTTTATGGCATGTATAGCTAGACTTTTACACACACTTTATTAGTCCGAGAACCGACTAAACCATAGCTCGATACCACTAAATGTAACACCCTTACCCATTCATCGTCGCCGGAACAGATACAAGGTATTACGAAACATAACATATACCAAGATAGAAATATGTCATCCCATTTGATAATGCATCGTATAACATATATCTTGAACAATATTAGCCAACTTTTATGGCTTGTACAAAGTAACTGGTCGAGTCTTCAGAACTAATATTTTAAACCTAGACAAATATGACACATAACAAAATAATTTTTGCCTACTATACATGCCATAATTCAAAACATTTAGTTCAAATACCCCAAAGTATGATAGTGCGGGTAGATCTTCACGATCCTTGACTCTGAGCAAGTCGGAGAACACTATAAGACAAAAGAGAGAAAACGAAGTAAGCTTATAGCCTAGTAAGTAGTATGTAAATACTAATTTAAGAATCTAACATGTCTACACAACAATTCAAGTATGTCTACTTTAACTTCACTACTTATTCCACTTCGATTAAGCTGTCTCTGCTGTGTCATATTCACTAAATAAATCATAACTCGAGTTACAAAACTCGAAATTCATATCCGTAAAATTTCCTGAATCTAGACTCATAAAGCTTCTTGCTAAATTTTTTTATAATTTTTGGTTCAGCAGATTAGTACAGTTTATTAGTTAAAGTTTCCCTGTTACACAGCTCGACTGGCCTGACCTCTGTCCACTACGAATTGAATTTCTCTCAGTACATAACTCAAACAACCCTGAAGTCTGTTGTATTTAAAACTAGTCTCAATAAGGAATTTAGGCATGTAAACTATATTTCTTAGTTTGCTTTGTACAATTTTTAATGATTTTTCAAAGTGGAAACAGGGGATCACGTATTCATCCTGAGCAAGTCAGTTACAATTGTAAATATCTCAAAATATAGAATTCCTTTGCTTGCCCTGCTTCTTTTATATGAAAGTAGACTCATTAAGCTTTAATTTCACATCTCATTCAACCTCTAATTATATTCCTCCTATTTTTGGTGATTTTTCAAAATCACGTCACTGCTGCCATCTAAAAACAGTTTTAATACTAATTTCACTCTTTCACACATTCTTTATGCTAACCTCATTTTATCGTATATATGTATATGCCACAATTCATTTTCACCACATTTCATTCACTATAAGTGTAGGTCCAAACCACAATGTCACCACAAAACCATCCCGTTGAACAATTCGGATCAATCCTCGATATTTAACGGTTTCAAAGACACAACCCCACCATCATACTTCATTTAGTTCGGCTCTCTTGTACACATGGGGAACACTTAGTACCACTCATGCGACCTAGCCGATTTGTCTCGTAGCTCTCTTGTCTACATGGTGTCCTTCACTTGGAATCACGCATGCGACCTAGCTACATTTATCTTTCACGTAGCTCTCTTGTCTACATGGTGTCCTTCACTTGGAATCACGCATGCGACCTAGCTACATTTATCTTTCACGTAGCTCTCTTGTCTACATGGGATACATCTCGTATCACGCATGTGACCTAGCTACTACAGGGTGTCTCGTAGCTTTCTTGTACACATGATGTGCACTCAGCATCATACATGTGACCTAGCTACGCTCCTCTATTTCATTCGATCTCTCCAATGTTCAACCGGATCTCTCTCTCTGATTTATTTTCATTCTTCCCATAGTCAATTTATATTTTAACATCAGCTAGTATATCTATATAATAGGCTGAAATATAAGAATGTACATGAAATTATTGTAATATTTACATACAACTTACCTTGGTGCAAAATATGGAAATTTTGCAATTTAGTCCAAAACTTTTTCTTTCCCCATTCGAGGTCGGTTCAGCGCCTTTCTTGATCTATAATAACACATTTAGCTCATTTAATACTCATACTATTTATTTCAATCCAAAATCACATTGTAGAAAAATTACATTTTGCCCCTAACTTTTACAAAATTACAATTTTGCCCCTAGGCTCGGAATTTAATTTCAGCCCTTATTCTTATGTTTTATGATATGCTGAACATTTTCTCTTCTACAACAACATCAAATTCCCACTCTATCATATAGTTATGAACATTAGGTATTTTTACCGATTATGCTGCTTTTACTCGCTTTCACTTAAAACCGAGTAGCACAAATTATTTAACACAATTTAAAACCTCATATTCTATCATAAAACATCAAAATACACAAATTTCACCTATGGGTATTTTTCCAAATATGAACCCTAGGTTAAATTATTACTAGCATAAGCTTAATCGAGCTTCCGGATTCCAAAACGTAAAGAACATTAAAACGGGGCTTAGAATCACTTACTATGGAGCTTGAAAGTTGAAGAATCCTAGCTATGGAGAGAGTGAAGTTTCGCAGCAACTAAATAGGAAGATGACTATTTTGTGTTATTTTTCCCATTTTATTTCATTTAATATCAAAATGACTAAAATACCCTTACTACTAAACTTTCCAAAAATTCCTTCCATGTCCTAAATTTGTCCATGAACTTAAAATTGGTAGAATTTCTATTTAAGACCTCCTAATAAATATTTCAAAACAATTTCATACTAAAATTTCTAGTATGCAAATTTTGCAACTTATTCGATTTAGTCCCTACTTTCAATTTAAACACTTTAGGCATAGAATTTCATCACAAAATTTTCACACAATCATGCAATCATATCATAAACCCCAAAATATTTATAAAACAATTATTTCTATCTCGGATTTGTGGTCACAAAACCACTATTCCGATTAGGCCCTAATTCGGGTTGTCACAACTATATTTCAACTTGACCCATATACTTGTGGATATAGCTTATTTCATATCTTTTGTGCAAGTTTATTACTCTGTACATTGTTACCTCTAGAGGTAGTCGATATCCTTGCCATATTTATTCATATCATGACATAATTCAACAATTCAGGGTCAATAAGTAACGAACATACAAATATTCAAAGCTCATATTACATCCACATTAACATTACAAATTCACTTTGTATATCCTTTGATTTACCGATGGAACTTCATAAAAGTAATTCAATACACAAGTATCGGTAAAATTTGATGCTTATCTGGGCTAATCGTATATAGAAATATACATGTCAAATCACCCGTCTGGGCTAAACCATTGACAATGCAGAAAAAATAGCCTAACCAAGGCTATAAATACATGTAAACACTCCAGGTTAAACCTTTAAAACAACAACAAATTACCAGTCCAGGGTAAATCTGTGTCACATGTATATCTGAGTCAACAACAGATGCTGGAGCTCAGTCCAGAATGGGAATCACTTAGAAACCTCGCTTATGAGACTTTTACTCCGTCCATTGGAATTATCTTACCACATAGTTCGATTTCCATTTCATTTGTTTATATAAAAATAATTAACAACATTTAATAACAAGTTATAACCATGGAAGTTAGTATGAACTAACATGATAAACAGTAACGCTATAGATACTAGGGATAATTCAGTAATTTTCTATTTTTCGCCTAAGTCAACAACTTGATCTATATAATAGTTAAGATTCAAAATATGAATGCCAATCTCATAATAATAATCAAATTCATGCTTATAATCTTTTAATTTCATTTTACACAATTTCCCTAAACTTTTACATTTTATTCAATTTAGCTCTTAAAATCAAACTTATCATGACTTTCAAATTTGGACTTCAAATTTTAAACAAATTTCAAATACAGCCACCTATTATAAAAATCATGAAAATTATATATCAATTTCATGATATTAACAAATTAGTCCTTATGTTCAAATTTAACAAAACCACATTATAAAATAGTCCTTAAACATTTCATAGCTTCCAAATCTACCATTTTCTATCAAAAACATCTAAGATTCATCAATGGTAAGTTTTAAAATCTTTAACAGTTTTGAAAACGAAGGTGCGGGTTAGCTGGACCTAGTTGCAACGATCACAAAAACATAAAAATTATAAGAAACGAGATTGATTTTCTTTCCTTGAAAGAGGGTCGAAGGTTTCTTGAAGCTCGACAATGGCTTCTCTTTCTTCAACTTGATGTTTCGGGGGTGAAAACCAAATAAAGAGATGGTGACTTTTTATTTGTTTTACATATTAACATACAATAATTTAAGTTATAAATTTACATTATTTTAAAGTAAACAAATTCCAAACCGTGCACTCATATTTAAATTGGCCAAATTGCCACATAAATCCCAACAATTATTCTTTAGGCATTACAACTAATAGAACTCTATAGAATTAATTTTTTTTACGGTTTATACGATTTAGTCCTTGTACCTTAATTAATCATTGATCATTAAAATTTCTGGACCAAAATTTAATACATCTATACAGTAACTCTGTAAATATTTAATAAACATATTTACAGGCTTGATTTATAGAAACGAGATCTCAATACCTCATTTTTCCAAAACCACTTGACTTTAGGATCGAACCACTTGTACTTAACTAATTTTCCACTTAAATAAAATTATTGAATAAAAAATTCACTATATCAAAATATTTGACTCGTAAATATTAAATAATAATATTTACAGACTCACTTGTCAAAATTGTGGTCTCAAAACCACTACTTTCGACACCACAGAAAAATGGGTTGTTACGGTTATGGCTTGTATAGGAAAGCTGGCAAGCTTGCTGGTAAGAGGTCCAGCCAAGATGTAAAGGCAAGAGGAATATGCAAAAGCGTCTTCTACGTAGATATACGTGGAAAAAGGGATTTTTCCTTTAGATTGATTGCAAATATGTATCCACCATTAAGAGTCTACCAGAGGTAATAAACAAGCCAACATTGGCTATGAGAAAGTGAAACAGTTCTTTAGAATTTATTTCTAAGTGTTTTCTGGAAAAAATGTCATTAGAAAAAGGGAAGCCTACCAAGGACTATCTTATTTGGAAAGTTTACGAAAGACTATCTTATTTGGAAAGTCTGCTAATGACTATCTTACGTGGAAAGTCCGTTAAAGACTATCTTACATGGAATGCCCGCCAATGACTATCTTATGTGGAAAGTCTGCCAAGGAATATCTTACATGGAAAGTCCGCCAAAGACTATCTTATGTGGAATGACCTCCAAGGTCTATCTATTCTGTAGAACCTGCCAGGGACTATCGAATGAGGGGTATGTCCGTGAGGACTATTTCCTCTAAGAAAGTCTGCCAAAGGTTACTTATCTTTGCCAAAGACCCTTAAGGATTATTTGCTTAAGGAGAAGTTCGCCAATGAAGACGGGAATATCCTTAAGGACTATCCTATTGAAGAAAAGTCCATTGGGACTATTGGAACGACGGAAATGTGCAAGTGCACACAATCACAACAAGTAATAAAGTGACAAGTAAATGCCGAGTTAAGGTACCCACATGGACTGTGAAAAGAATTATTTATTAATGCAATTTAAAACACTTTGGTAAAAAAATATTTTGTTTTGAAAAGGGTGACTAAAAAAATAAGATTTTAAACTAAATAAAAATAAAAGTTCTAATGCACGATTTCAAAATATGATTTAATCAAGATGACATAATTGTGTTGGATTAATTACTTTTCTTTAACTTAGAATTATTAAACTCATGTTTATGTTGTTACGAATAAATTCACGGCAACTCAGTAATTTGCTAACTTATGAACATACTCACCTACATAAATTGATAAACCGTAAATTATACATATTTTTACCCCATGTTTAATGCATTTTATGGATGATTTCTCATTAGAATTAGTGAATTTGATGCTCCTAATGCTTTACTTTCATATTTTATGCTTAGGAGAGCATAGGAGAGTGAAAGGAACGAGAAACGGGCCAAAAACGGAAAAACATGGGCCAAAGTACAAAATCAACACGGCCTAGAACTCCTCACACGGGCAGACCACACAGCCGTGTCAATTTGGCAGACTCGAACACGGCCTGAAGTAATCGAGCACGGGTGTGTCACACGGGCGTGTCTCTGCCAAGCCCAAGTTAAGTCCAATTCAGAAAAGGCCACTTTTGAGGGTTTTTAGGCATTCCAAAGCCTATAAATACACACTAGAGGAGGAGGAAAAGGAAGACGGAGAAGGGGGGGTAAGGAATTACCCTAAGGAAGCCGATTGATCCATCTCAAAAGCTGGATTCATTATCAAGACTGAAGATCTCTCCTCAATTTCCCTTCAAGAGTTTTGGGTTTTCTTTATGTTTTGTATTCTTTATTCTTCTGAGATGTTTTCTTATTTAGTTATGAATTAAACCCCTAAATACCTAAGGGGAATGAAACCTAAGATGAATCTTGTTATTATTTTCTGAATCGTATGATAAATATTTAACTTGTTCTTAATTATGTGTTCTTAATTCTTGTTTTGATATCCAAGGATACTAATTCAAGACACGCTCTTATTCAGAGAAGGAATAGACCCTGTCTAAGAGTACTTTTGTCATAATTAAGCGGAGTTGATTGCGCGCCTAGAAATAGGGTGACAAGATTTTGCTGGATTAGGGTGAAACCTAATAGGGGGATCCATAGATCGAGTTAATGCAACCCTAGAGTGTTAATTAGAGAAAAGTCTCAGTTATTCAATCTAGGGATTAGATGTTATTAGTCTTGAATAGGGATAATAACATAACTTAGGGATCTCTATGGAACAAGTTGAATGAATAAATCGTCCAGTTCGGAGCCAGAATAACAAGTAAAGTCTAGGTGAATTTTTCCTTAGGTATTGTCTCAAGTCAATCGATTTTCCCAAAAGCAATTCCCCAATTCTTTTCTCTGTGCGTTCTTAGTTTAAATAGTTAGTTAATTAAAACGAACCCCTTTTATTCTTAGGCTAGATAATAAAAAGATAGTTATTTCTAGTACTTTTGGTTCCCTTGGGTACGATATCTCAGTCTTGCCATTACTATACTATTGTTCGATAGGTGCGCTTGCCTTTTCGTCGTGATAATACTTAGTCTAGGTTTGATCTTCATTATAAATATTTATTACTTGTTACGAATCACTGCGATCACAAATCCATTCATCTTTTAAAATATCCCTATGTTAATTCAATTGATTAAACAGATTCTAATAAGCAAACATGTTATTACACATACATACTCATTAAATTGAACTAATCTCTTGCATATTCCTATGTCTATTTAAATGATTAATTAAATCTAATAAGCACATAAAAGACTATGTGAGGTAACAAGGTATCCTTACCTTGAAACAGTTTAATCACAATAATCTTGCAAGTTATGCAAGGCAAATGTATCGCCAGATACAATTCTAATTTAACCTTCAGCTACCTTAGAAGAATAAACATGCACTAATTAAGTACTGTATCCATTAATTACAATCTCAATCCGTTTAAATAATTAATTCATTAGTTACCTAACAATTGTAATGCAAGAATAACTTAGTCATGATTTTACTTAATCAAGCATCTTACTGAGGCCTACAACAGCATAAACACAACTTTAATAATTTAAGAGGACAAAATGCAATCAACCCAACACGAATTAAATTCGAGCTAAGCTAATTAAATTAATCATTCCAACAACATAAATATTCATAGATATGTTCATCACAAAAACAACAAAAATTAAAGAGATAGGGAACAAGAATCGAATCTAGTGTTTTTTTATGGCTTGACTAGGTTGCTTCGTTCTTCCTTCTTTGTTGTCCTCCTTGATCAAGGCTGCTATGAACACTCAATTGCTGCTCCAAAATGGCTGAATAAAAACCCTTTCTCAAGGGGAGAAATCGGAAAAAGAGCAAGGAACTTTGAATGCAAAAAATGAGAGAAAAAGTGAAAGAGGAGAGAAGAATTATAAAAGAAGAGATGTGAATTTGGGATGTGTTGAATGATCAGCCAAGAGGGGTTCTTATAGCTGAATGTGGCAGCTGAAATTTTCTAAAAATAGCAGCCAAAGAGCCACCCCTTGGCCAGCCTCCTATGTGGCAAAGTTGATGGCTTCAACTTTGCTAAAAATGGCTTAGGGCAAATCTGCAAAGCCACCAATTATGGAGGGGTTTAATTGCAATTTGAATAAGTCTTCAAGGGCTTCTTTGAAGTTTAAATAATCAGCTAATGAGCTGAATTGGGTCAGCACTTGGACGGTTTTGGGCTGTCCTTTTCTTGGCTGATTCGGTTTACTCGGTTCGGTTTAATCAGACCACTTTTTCATAATTAATTAATCATAATTTATTAACCCAAATTAAATTAGATATAAATTAAAATTAATTATATTATGAATAAATATATATAATTTTGGACCGTCTTAGGCTGAAATTTAATTCTCCTCGATACTGCAAATTGCTTCTCGGTTTCATGCTTCTAACAATGTCTGCCGAGCCATTTTTTACCATTTGTGCAAATCTATCGAAAATAACCAAAATTCATCAAAAATAAATATGAAATTAACTAAAATTTATCATGTTCATATTTTAAGTGTACTTTAATTATTTTATAAAAATTAATTATATTTCGACAAGAATTTAATGAAATTTTGCTTGAATTTAAGTTAAAAGGGTATGAAAAAGTAAGTAAATTTTTGTGTTTCCAACTATCTTATATAATTCTGTAAGAAAGGGTTTATTCATACGACAGTCTGCCAAACAATTGAGTTAGAAGCCTCCTATCGAGGATAAGTACATGAGGGTTTCCTTCTGATAGGTATCTAGGTTAGATGCACTATATACACGAAACAGTCTACAAGAATATTATAGAAAATGAAGAGTAATGGGTAAGAATCTGCCACTACGACGAAGTGTGTACTAGTCCGCCAGAGTTAACCAATGATACATATGTCAACTCAAGAGACGAGATATCCAATAAGTTTATCAAGTGAGAAAGACCCTGAATCTGAGATGAAGTTTAGGTCTTTTGTAAGATTCGTCGGGATGCGTACAACTTAGAGAAATCCTGCCATGGATATATCCACCAACGGTTTGCTCAAGAAGAACGTACAAGAGTTGTCTGCACCCATAAAATTACAAAAACTCATATGAAACTCAAGGATTTTAATCATGTTAATTAATTTTTATACTCGTGATATCAAGAGTTATTAATTAATAATTGATGTATGGAGTCTTACTAAGTTCATTTGAACTTATAAGTGGTTTGTCTTGAGTTTAGGATTAAAGGTTGATATGGAAAATATGGGAAGGGACTAAGCCAAACATTACGGGATCCAAGTGGACTTCTTTGATACGGTATCATGCATATAGATGGGTATTCATAGAGGCTTGCCTCGGGGATTGAAGTTGTAATTAAGAATAATTCAATTTGTTAGAGTACGTGTATTATATTTAGTAGATGGATATGTTTGTAAATTAAACTAATATATTTAGTTAGTTAATCGTAAAGTAAGAGGTTTCATGTGATGTTCTTCTATGGAAATGTTATGGATAGTTAATTAGTTGGATTAAAGTTGAATGAGAACATAGTATTAAATCTAGAATACAATTAAACAAATTAGAAATATGGTTGATAATTTGGTTAAATTGTAACATTCATCTGAACCCAGCGATTTGGATCGGGTATAGGGTGTTATAGTGTCGATACTTATGAAAGAACAATAGTGGCAACCCATTAGCCCTTGAAGCTTTTTATGGTGCCATGTCCTTGAGTGCTGCATGAATTTCTTCCCTATCATATTCAACCGTAAGAAACTTTTTCATATCTTCTATAATACACCGATTAAACCCCATCAAAATATGTTCAAAATCGCCAACTCCTTGTGTTGAGAACAACTTAGAAAAATATTCATTTGTAACATCAGCCATTTCTTGATGGTCTGAAGTAACTTGGCCATCACCTTTTTTTAACCCCTTGATTTTATTTTTACGTCGTCGTTGGGATGTATATAGATGAAAGAACGTTGTATTTTGATCCCTCAATTTTAACCAATTTTATCTTGCTCGTTGTTCTCAATAAAGTTCCCACTTGTCGATTTCCATGTTAAGGTGAAATTTGGCATTGATAAGCTCTAAGAGAATCCCTTCGTATCTGTTTGCATTGTTAAGATGATAAATTTCTCTATGAAGTTTCTTTGGAACTTCAGCCTCCTACTTTTTTTAAAGATCTACCCACTCCTGCAAACATGTGCATAGAAGTTAAACGGGCAGGCATAGCCCTAACATTATAAACGACGGATTTTAAGTTCCCATGAATCTTCCAAGATCCATTGATTCAAAATGGAATATGCATCTAGACCAATTTTTGTCCTCTTGATCAGTAGCGAAGAGAAGAGGATAATGGTCAGAGAAAAATGTGGAAAATGCCGGATAGAAAAATTAGGGAATTTACCCACCAAGCCAAATTTGCAAGCCCTCAGTCTAATCTTTCTCTAATATTATTATCTACTAAATTTCCTCTCTCCCATGTAAATCATGGACTCGTATAGCCCAAGTCCTCCAATTGACACTTTCCCAAAGTAGCTTGAAAATCCTTCATTCTTCCTTGATCATGTGGTAATCCCCTTTCTTCTCAAAAGAGTACAAAATCTCATTAAAGTCCCCATAAACCATCTAAGGTAAACTATGATCCTGCCCTAACAATTTTAGAAGATTCTAAGAATCTGTGCGAAACCGGGCATTAAGTGAACCTTAAAAACCTATCATCCTCCACTTCTCACTATCCACATCATCGGTTACCTCCACATCAATGTGATTTTTTGAGAAGCTTCTCATTGTTATTGAAACTCCCATGCTCCATCCAAGGCTAAAAGCCTCCCCTTGTACCATTAACCGATTCATCAATCTCATTATGAAAACCATGTCTCCTCTATACTTTTTTCATTTGACTCGAACCAAGTTTTGTCTCAATAAAAAAAATTTGGGGATGATAAACCTTCAGCATATGCTAAAGGTTCCTGACATCTTGTGAACTCCCAATCCACGGACATTCCAACATATAAGTTTTATTTCATCCAACTGGGCTGCTTATTAGCTGTCACCGATAATCCTAAGCGATGAGCAAGAGAATACTCAACATTTGTCTCCAATGAATCCGAAGAACTAGAAAGATTGAGGGCATGTGTATCTGGCCTTGGCATCTTTTTTCCATCAAGGCACTCTATTGGACTGTCCTCCAAATCTTGTACCACGAAGTCCTGACCTGGTCCCATTGAAGAATTTGCCTCTTTCCATATCTTCCAATTTAGATTCCCTTCTAGATTTAGCGCTAAGATTGGGTTTATTTGCTGCCTAAAATTAGGATTTTACTATCCCAAACATTATGCCCTGCGGATTTCTTTCCAAAGATATTTGCCGAAAAATTTGCACCATCATCCTCACGGAGCCAACACTACTCACAGTGGTGGCCTTCCTGGCTGGTTCCCTTAGCGAAAGATCCCATTCCAATTCCTTCTTTTTCAACCTAATTGGACAAAAACTATCTCTATGCCTAAGGCAACCACACAAGAAACAAAATAAAGTGAGTTTCTTATATTGAAACTTGGCATAGATATCATTAGAACGAGAAATCATAATCTTCTTTCGGCGCTTCAAAGGCAGCAAAACATCAACTCTAACCCTAATTCGTAAAAAGTTCTTGTATCCTCTACTTATATGTTTAGCGTTGTCCTCCTCGAACACACCAATAAAATTCCCAAATTGTTTAGCAACATTTTCAGATAATAATCCTAAAGGAAGATCGTGTATTTGAACCTAGAAATTAGAAAAGATCAAAGGCACATGCATTGGATCCTCATTCCTCTCTAACCAATGGAAAACCAAAATATAGTTTTTGAAAGTCGATTGAGCTCCTTTAACCACTTTGTCAATATCCAATTCATGATAAATTTGAACAGGTAACGTTTGTCTCCCAAATTTGAAATCAAAACACCTATAGAGATGTCAAAAATTTGTCACAGTGTTTTGCATTACCGGAAAATAAAACACACTTGCTATGAAAAAACATCCTACTAAAGAAAAATCATACAAACGATTTCAGTGAATCAGATCCACTTTTGAACTGTCATGCTTCCTTTTCTCCTTCAGTAATACTCAAATCCGTCTTTTCGTTCTTCATTAGAATATAAAACAAATGAATCCAAACAAAAAGAGAAAAAAAATACCAGAAAAATCAAAGAAAAACGAAGAAACGTGCGACTAAGAACAGAAAAAAGAAAACAAAGAAAACGTGCCATACATGCAAACTTTAAAACATACTTTAAGCATTTTGGTATGAGAATAAAAATTAAAATAATACAACTTATACTACAGTTCACAGATGATATTTTGCAAAATTAATTTTGAGATTTTTTTATTAAACATTTTGGTATGAGAATAAAAATTAAAATAATGCTCATTGACTTGACTTAAATCCTACGTGGGTGCTCCTAGGTTTACTCTAGATTAGTAAATTAATTGAACATTTTTCTAGCAACACTGTTGACTCTTTGAGAAATTGATCCTGATTTATGTATATTCAGTCCTGTTTGAATATGCCAAATTCATATTCCTGTCAGCCCTTTTAATTAATTTTATTATGGTAATTCATAAAACAAACATTGAATTTGAGCTCTTGAGAGCGATAGTTACCTTAGCGGGAACTGAAAAATACTTGCCACAACAATATGAATAAAGGTGTTAAATCAATTTTATAATTAAAGAAAAGTTAAGCTATTGGAACAACTTGCCTATCCAATTAATCGCATCAATTTCAGCAAATTACTCTCTGTTCATTGCAGTTAAAATAAAAATTAAGTAGAAATGTAGTTAGAATTGGTAAGTTAACAAGTTATCACATACTTAGGTTTTGATGTCTACAGATTTATTGGTTTGATTAAGTAGGACCGTAGAATGCCATAAGGCGACATTAGAATGCTCTGAATTTTTGTTGATTTAAAATTTATTTTATATCATAGAAGAAATATTCAAAATACAAACTACAGCATTGTAAAGTCAATCTTTCCCAACAATTTCTCTCTTTCCCTTTTCTATCAATTAACAATATTTGTGGGTTATTACCAAAACAAATATTTCTCAGTCCTGCATGGATGAAGGTTTGGTAATTCACACGTCATCTTAAAAAGTTCCTTTTACCGATACGTTATATTTTAATGTACAAAGGAAGATGATATTTTTTTGGTAAAATTAGCAAATTAGTTCAATTTTATTTTTATTTAAATCAATTTATGCGAAAAATAAAACCAATATTATTTTTCATATTCCGGTCCAATTGCTGAATTTAAAAAATGTTTAAAAAATTAGACGACTAGCAGTGAAGAGTGCCAACGTCTGTAGGACGCCATGTCCACGAAAAGCGCTCCCAACAAAATAGAATTTCATTACACACTAATATCACTTGTATATGTCATTGATGGTTTTTAAATGTAAAGCAAAATTTGGCTCATTGATTGTCTAATATTCGACTAATATTAAGTTGTATTATGTGCTCAAATCATAATACGGGAAGACAACTTATATTAGTAGATAATCTAAATTGTTTGTAGTTTAATTAAAATTGAGCAAATCATTTGCAAGACTATTATGTCGTCTATCAAGTCCAATTGAGAAGATACTTTGTCTTGAGCATCGTAGCGGATGACTTCCAATACATCGGATAAGACCTCAGTTGAATCTATCCTAGACTCATTTATAAATTTATTCACTTGTGACGATCATAGTGTAACATACTTTAATCATGAAAGGATGATGGACTATGTATGCATAACTCGTATACCTTTATGTAAATGAAAGCCTGAATTCAAAAATATAAAGAACCGAAAATGCATTGAGTATAAGACTTCTGCATGATGTAGCATTTGTAACAGTCCGATTTAGACCCTAGTCGGAATAGTAGTTTCGGGACCACAAATCTGAGTCAAAAAATATTTAAATATTTTTTTCTTTCCTTATTATATGTGAATTAGTATGTGTAAAAAATTCGTACAAAAAATTGATTGTTTGTGTGCTCAATTTGTTAAAAGGACCTAATCGCATAAAATGTAAAAGTTGTATGTTGTTTGTTAAAGTGCTTAATTGATTTGTCTTATTAAAAGAGAGGTCCTTATGATACAATTAAACCATTGAAAGCATGAGTGGTCATAAATAGCCTTAGTGAATATGAATTATATGTTTAATTATTAAGGTTAAAAATGGTATTTGATTATAAAATGAATTATAATTAAAAAAAAGTCATATTTTTGTTCATTTTTCATATATGGTTGCCGAAAATACTAAGTAAAAGAATAAGAAAAAGATTGTAGGATTCGGCTAAGTTTTGCTTGATTGAGGTATGTGTTTTAATTCGTTTTCGATAATTTCTACGTTTTTATGATCGTTGCTTTGTATACTATCAAGCCCATGTCTCAATTTTTCACTTTCTTGATGATTTTAAGTTATGCCATTGATGAAACTATGAGCTTTATGAAGTTTGATGTTAGTAAATTAAAGATATGTGTTAGATTACTAAGTTTTGTCTTTGAATTTTTTATGAATTTGAGTAATTTGGACTAAATTGTAAAAAAAAATTGATGGACTAAAATGTGAATAAATGAAACATATGGGCTTGTATGAACACTATGAGAATTCGGCTAGGCATGTGTACAAAGAAATTTTGTGTATTTTGTGATTTTGTGAATTAAGGACTAAATTATCAAAATATGAAAAATATGAGGGCTAATTTGTAAAATGTCCTAAATGTGTGTTTGTGGATTGATTTGAGTGATTTGGTGAATAAAAGAGTTAAATTTGAATTTATATAGATCAAGAACCAAAGAAAACAGAATTAGATCGGGGAAAGTTGAAAGTCGTCGAGTAGCCGATTCCGTCTATCCAAATCCGTACAAGGTAAGTCTATATACAAGTAAATGTGTTTTGAATTGAACTACTATCAAATATATGCTATGTAATATGATGAATGAATATATGAATTGAGAAAAATGAGACATCCGAGAAAGTATCAACAAAGTTCCGACGTCCGAAAAGTCTCGTATGAACCTTATAAATAGTTAGGATACATATGTCATGACATAGGATCCGGTATGTGTTTTCATATAAGACCATGTCTGGGACATTGGCATCGACTTATGATTTATGTTTAAGACCAAGTCTAAGACGTTGGCATCGTATTTGATTTCGTCTAAGACCCTGTCTAGGACAATGGTATCGATATTTGATTACATGTAAGACCACCGTTTGGGACAATGGTATCGATATTCGCATATCCTTATGATTCCGAAACGTTCAACGGGCATTCCGAGAAAAAAGATGACTATGTGAATTTGTATCTGATTCAGGTACGTTTGAATTGTATATCATGTGTGAGAATGAAAGGTAAAAAAATGTACCTTGATGAATATATTATATGAGTTACTATGAGAATGAGTTATGATATGTATATGTGAATTATGTTCAAATGAACTATAAGAGATATATGGTTAAGTGAATGCACTTTGCCTTAAATTTTAAGAATGAATTGATGTTATTTGTTAAGTTTATTTGTATATGACTTACTAAGCTTTTGAAAGCTTACTTTGTGTGTGTTTGCATTGTTTTATAGATATCAAAGCTACTGAGAGCTCGGGGATCGTCGAGGAACATCACCACACTATCAAACTTTTATTTTTTGGTACATTTTAAAAGTGTAAATTCGGGAAGTATGACATGTATAGGCTAGAAATAGTTAATTATGTGTTGTGAAGTGTATATATCTAGCCATGTGATTTAGCTTGGTTTTGGTTGTGTATATAAATGAGTTTTTGGTATGAATTATGTGATGCAATATTATTTATGCGAAGTGTTTTGGATGGTCAAGAGAGTTGGTCAATTTGGTAAGTTTTTGAAATGTGCCTAGTATGGAATTTGGTAAGGTTTTGGCATGAGATTTAATTATATGATTAGAGATTATGAAACCATATGTTTTGGTATGATTTTGGCTTGTGACTTGATATGATTGAGTATAGTTTATAAGCATGAATTTGGTTGATAATTATATGGCATGAATGATTTATGTTTTGGTATTGAAATTGGCTAAAATTATAGTGCAAATGTGCTTGGTTTGATGCTTGTAGGATTGACCCAAATGGGTTGGCAAATTAGCTTTTCAAATGACCTATTTTTGTACACACGAGTAGAGACACGGGCATGTGTCTCAGCCGTGTGCGACACACGATCATGTTGCACGGCCATGTGTCCTCTGGGGTACCCTTCGATTTTAAGTCAGTCTTGAACACGGCCAAGGCACATGAGCATGTCTTGTGGCCGCATGATTAATTCAGTATGTATTCCCTGATTTGACACGGTCTAGGCACACAGGCATGTCTAATGCCGTGTGAAGCACAGGCCTGTTCACACGGGGTGTGACCTCTGTAACTTTGAAAAATGTATAAATTTCAAAAATTTTGTCTGCGTTTGGTTTGGTCCCGATCTTTTTCAAAAGTATGTTTAAGGTCTCGATGACCAATGAAAGGGAATTTTTATTGATATTTGACCTTTAATGCTATGATGTTTTTAAAATGAATGCTAAATGTTCTGATATGTCTGGTAACGCCTTTAACCCTAGTTCGGCGATAAGTACGAGTTAGGGGTGTTACAGCATCATTCCACAACAATGGAATTCACCCAATAAAGGTAAGTGATATCCTCTCATTAGTCATTACATGACTGATGAAAAAGAAACGTGGCCACATGTAACACCCCTAACCCGTATCCGCTACCAGAACAGGGTTTCAGAGCATTACTACCATTTACAGATCACTAAAAAAAAAATTAAATACTTACCGTTTCTTCAAAAGCATATATCATTCATTTCATTATATCAATATTTCATGCTCTATCATTTCCATATATTTTATGTATATTTATTCCAGTAATAGTTTATATCAAACTTAACATAAATTATATTCCATGTACTTATACTTATTTCGTTTATCTATCTTTATAATTATTTCATATAACCATTCGTCATCTGATACATATTACCTGAATATCAATTGTTCAACAGATGTCATAGCGTCTCCCATCTACGGTCTTATTTATCTTTGACATGATGCCATAGTGTCTTTCAACTATGGTCTTACTCATTTTCTGTCATGTTGCCACGGTATCTTTCAACCATGGTCTTATTCATTTCATGTCACGCTGCCATGGTATCTTTCAACCATGGTCTTATTTATTTCCCGTCATGTTGCCATGGTATCTTTCAACCATGGTCTTACACGTTTCATATCAGGTGCCATGGTATCTTTCAACCATGGTCTTACACGTTTCATATCAGGCTGCCATGGTATCTTTCAACCATGGTCTTACACATTTCATATCAGGTTGCCATGGTATCTTTCAACCATGGTCTTACACATTTCATATCAGAGAGCACACTCCCGCGAACCTTATCCTTACAGTGGGATTACCAGTCCAGGCTAAATCCCCTATAATATAAACTCATAGAGTATTGTCGAGATTACCAGTCCAGGCTAAATCCCCTGCAACGACAATTACTCTAATGAGCTTGGATCTGAATTACCAGTCTAGGCTAAATTCAGACCCTAATTCGGATTACCCGTCCGGGCTAAATCCATTTACACGTACTTCGAGAGGGCTATATCAGGATAGGATCACCCGTCCGGGCTAGATCCTTTTTACCTTCAATTCTTTTTTAGAGATCCATCGAATTTTCCTTTCATTCAACCGGGATTTATTTTCAATTTATATCGAGTATTATCAATATTTTATCAAATATCATGAATTGAACATTCAAATCATATTTTCATCACTTAATCACATATTTCAAGTATTTAAAATACAATTCAAGTTACACAAACTTACCTCATTGCTTGTTTGTGTTTATAATTTCATTAATCCGATATCTTTTCTTTTCCACGATCAAGTCTCATATTTGAGTCGTCCGGATCTTTATAAATAAATTTGATCATCATTTTCATTCATTTCATATTCTAATGCATTTAATTAATGCTCTAGGTAAAATTACCATTTTGCCCCTAAACTTTTAATTAATGACGATTTCGTCCTTAGGGTCAGGAAAATAAAATACTTGCAATTTAATCCTTATTTCCAGCTATTATTCTCATATATATTGATAACAATCCATGAATTCTATAAAATATCAGAATTTTCCATAATTTCAACACTTTTCAATTTAATCCCTAAAACATGTTTTCCCCCGATCTTGAACTAAATTAATAATTTCATTAAATTTTGTAATTTAAATAATAAAATAATGCATTTCATGCAATTTGGTCATTTCTGACATTTTTCAAAATTGCCCATAAAGTTTTACTTTTATTCAATTTAGTCCTTGAGCCTAAAATATGCAAATTAGCCATGCTAGATGAATATTCATACATATTTTTCCTCCTCCTTCTCTCCATTCCACATCCTTAATGTAGATAACACACTTGTAATTAACATTATCCATAATTTTTATTATTTACTTTTATGAATATTCAAGCTGTCCATCTGTGTCATAGTCATTAAATTATTTATATCTGGAGATATAGAACTCAAAATTAAGATCCGATAATTTTACCTGAAATAGACTCATATATATTCTTACCATAAAATTTTCATAATTTTTGGTTTATCCAATAAGTACAGTTTATTCTTTAAAGTTACCCCTGTTCTGCTGTCTGATAGTTCTGACCCTTCTTCACTAAAAATTAATTATCTCCTCGTACAGAATTCAAATGATGTTCATGTTTGTTTCTATTGAAAATAGACTCATTCAGGATTCTAAAAATATAAATTTAAGCCCATAATTATTTTTATCCATTTTTTTATGATTTTACAAATTCAGAACAGGGAAACCCGAAATCATTCTGACCTTGTCTCACAAAATTCATCATATCTCCTGATTTACAATTCCATTGCTTACATCATTTCTTCTATAAGAAACTAGACTTAATAATATTTAATTTCATATTTTATTCATCCTATAATTAGATTTCTATAATTTTTGATGATTTTTCAAACTTAGACTACTGCTGCTGTCCAAAACTGTTTTAGTACAAGATATTAATTACCATGTTATAACATCCTTGTTTTCTTTTTCTACACCATTTCTCATCACTTTCTCTTATTTTCTCTTCACTAACATATCAAGAACATAAGACCTTATGTAAGAAAACTCTACTATAACATTATTTCCATGTTTTATCAATAATAACAAACTTAAAACATATTGAAATCTTGATATACTTACCTTGTTCTATTGATACTAATCTTTAACTTGATTTTCTCTCTCTCCAGCTTCTATTTCTTGAATCCAACTTGATATTCTAACTCCCCATGGTCTCCTTAACATTTCTCTCTTAGTAGCAATGGAAATTCTTTTGATTTCTAGGTGGAAATGGTGAATTTTTGGTGGAAGGACCAAATTGTAAAGAAAAGAAAATTTCTTTCTTTTCCTTCTCTTCTAACGTTGGTTGCATGCATGGAAAGATGATGAAAATTCTTCATCTTTCCTTCCTTTTATACTAAATAATTAATAATAAAATAATAATAAAATATCTCATTAAAATAATATATATCTAATTAAATAATCATAAAATATCATCAACATCATCATTACTTTCTAGATTTCTCTCTCTTCCAATTGACCATTTTGCCCTTTATTATCTTTTAAAATTCCATCCTTGAGTCATCTTTTAATTTTGGTAAAATTACAATTTAGTCCCTCATAGTTCTTCACCTATTCAATTTGGTCCTAATTCATCCATTTTCCTTAGTTTCTAGATCATTCCACTCTTAAAATATTTACACTATTGGTCCTTCAAATTTTTCATATTTACACTTAACCCCTTAAATTTTGAGTATTTACTCTTGTACAACAAAACTTTTCTCACTTTTACAATTTAGTCCTTTCTTGAATTAATATATCATAATATACTTCTTAATATTGACATAACTCAAAATTTCCCTTTATGTCACTTTATTTCCTTATTTTACTATATCAATGATAATATCTTCTTGTAAAAATTTCGGTATTACACCACGTGTCATTTGTCATAAAACAAATGATTTAATTACAATGTATTAGTAGTTGATTTTTATATATATAAAAAATGTAATGGTCACTGCAAGATAAAATAATATTATATTAGGAGAACAATTTCATCCCAATAGATTAAGAATATCCTATAAAGGTAACACACTTATGAAAATATCACTTACATCCTTTTTAATGTACAAAAAATATGATATGTTGGCAAAAATAAGCTAAAAACCCTATTCTTAAAAAAGTAGCAAAGTAGGATAATTTTATTTTTATTTATACCAATGTGTTCAAAAATAAAACCAGATTTATTTTATTTTTTTTCATATTTCAATCCAATAGTTGAATTAAGAAATGTTTAAAAAATAGGATGACAAGTAGTGAAAAGTGTCAATGTAGTGATACATAATAGGGAGAGTACAGTCATGGTACTATAGTGGAATGACTCCATGATTAAGTTGTAATTAATAGACGAAGAGTCGAAACTTAATTACAAATTAGTTGAGCCATAATTATATATGTCCAATTGGTTCATTCACTAGCTCGAGATAACCTGAAATGTATTGCATAGAGAATCGATGGATTATGGAAAGAATGAAAATAATAAGTAAGAGAAATAGATCGCATGTTGTAACACTCCTAACCCGTATCCATCGCCAAAATAGGGTTACGGAGCATTACCAGAGTTTGCATATCAAACAAACATAAATTTCAAACATTTCATATAATAAACCAATCGAAAATATACATATTATCCTTTATACAAGCCCTCGAGGCCCAAAATACACGTTAAAACAAGTCGGGACTAAATCGGAAACTCAAAGAATTTTTTCGAAAACATGGGAAAATTTCAAAAATACAGGAGTCACACGGCCGTGTGGCCAGGCCATGTGACTTACACGGCCAATAGAGACGCCCGTGTCTTAGGTCGTGCGGACATTTAAAATAAGGACACACGGCTGTGTCCTAGCCTGTGTCCATGCCCGTGTAACTCATTGACTTGGGTCACACGGCCAAGCCACAGGCTGGTGTGCCAGGCCGTGTTCCCTTTCGAAGTAACCTTACACACCTGTGTGCTAGTCCATGTGCTAGGCCGTGTAACAGCCTGACTTGCCAACCTTTATAAAGCTATAAGGGACACGTGGCCATGTCACCTAGCCGTGTGTGACACACGGCTGAGACACACCCCCATTTCTTTGGCCGTGTGGATGAAAATAAGCCACTTTACAAGCCACATTTCTCACCCAATTTGGCACCAACCTAAACTTAAGATTTTTCATATACACAAGTCATAAATAGCCATCCAAAACAAGCCAAAATCAAGCCTTAAACATGTAATATCTTTACATACAACCAATATGCCCTTAGGCACCTCAAATGACAACTTATAACATGTATATTTAAACATTCAATATATTCAATTGTTTAACTAACTTATATGCATATTTGTACCAAAACTTACCATGTTGGCCATTAATCAAAATATACCATTTATGTACTTGATTTCTAGCATCAAATGGTCATATATAAGTCACTTGTAACTGGTGCACTAAAAACACCAATACAAACCATTCAAAACTAATATCATTATACATAGCAAGTACTAAATCACTCCAAATTATAATACATATCCATATGCATATTCAACTACCATTTAATTTTTCATCCATTAAACATAAATTAATTCACATATTAACTATACCAAACCGCATATCAAACATGATAAGGTCATTTCTATATACATAGAAAAATATACCAAAACACAAGCTAAAGCATATGGTCATAACCACAGCATCACACATATGCTAATATTAGTCGAAATAACCTATACATGCCATTATAACTGAAACTAAACAACTGAAAGTACCAAAAGAGCCGATAGATAATATGATATAGCTCCGACAATCTTCCAACTCGAATAAGCTTTCGAATCACTATAAAACACAGAAAATAACACAGAGTAAGCATTTAACCTTAGTAAATTTGTATAACTTAAAATTTAACTTAGCATTTTAAATCAAAATTAAGGTAAGCAAACATAGCATATCCCAACCAAAATGGCCAAAAGCCTAAACACATTTTCAACAACATGTTAGCCATGTAAAACACACATAATATCTAATACTCATGGATGAGCTCAACAATTATTCACATTTCATAGACATGTATCATTCATTTCATATATTGATATATCACGTAGCATCACTTCCATGTACTTCATGTAAATACATGTAGTAGTTTATACTGAACTCGTATAATCTTGTAACAGAACATTGCCTGTTGAACCATTTAGAATATCATTGGATACTCTGGTAGCATACACGAGGTGTACTAAACTGTAATTCGTCAACTCCTGTACATGTATGCTCATACGAGCTCTGAATCTATATACTCTTATGAGCTGTAATCGGTAAGCCCTTTCAAGCTGAGTAACGGTAAGCTCCTGCGAGCTGAATATCAGTAAGCTTATACGAGCTGAGAATAGGTAACCCTAATGACATGTCATTTGCATCCTACGAATTTCTAAGGTTCAAACGGGGCTCGGTAGTCGTCATAAGTCGTCGGATATGCGATCGGTAATTATACGTAGCAGTTATACACTCCAAGTACATATATTTGAATTAAAGCATATAAATATGCAATTTAATTACACGAACTTACCAGGACAAGTGTATGTAGATACAGAGGCGATTAATTTGAGACTTTCTCTTTGCCCCGACCTAACTCCGTACAAGGTCTAACTAGATCTATACGAATAAATTTAACCCAATTCAATATAATTCACATTCAATTTAGTCCAACATGTAATTTTGGAAAATTACCATTTTGCCCCTATACTTTTAATTCTTTGCAATTTAGTCCTTATCTCATAAAAATGGAAATTTATGAAATTCCATCATAACCCATCATAGCCGAATATCAATATAGTCCCTAGCAAGCCCTATATTTCATTTATTTAACAATTTCACCACATAATAATTTCTATTTTTCAATTTAATCCCTAATTGACAATTTCACCAAAAATTACTTTACAAAAGTTGTTTATCTAACAACAACCATTCATTTTTCTATCATCAAACTTTAAAAAGCATGCATATTCATCAATGGAAAAACCCTAATAGTTTAAAAAATTTTCAAATTAGTCCTCAAGTTAGCTAGATTAAGCTACAAAGATCCCCAAAACATAGAAATAATAAAAAAGGAGACAAAATACATACCTAATTGGACAAAATAGCCTTGGTCGAACCTAGATCTCAAAAATGGATTTCTTCCCTTGTGAAAATAGGTTGAAAGAGATGAGGAAAGATGATGGCATTTTGGTTTTATTTTAATTAACCTTTATTTATTAATTTCCAAAATTAACCTTTAAAATTAATTCCAATTACAAAATTGCCAAGCCATTATCATCCACTAATATACTAATGGTCTAGTTACCACCTAAGGACCTCTACTTTAATGTTCTATAGCTATTTAACACCTTTAGCTATTAGAACTTAACTTTTGCACTTTACGCGATTTAGTCCTTCTTATCAAATTGAACATGTAAACGGCAAAAAATATTAACGAAATTTTTATACAAAATTTCTATCATGCTATAGACAATAAAATAATAATAAAATAAGTTTTCTGACTTCATATTTGTGGTCCCAAAACTATTGTTCCGATTTCACTAAAAACAGGTTGTTACACATTTATTACCATTCATTTTGAATGCATTTTCTTATTAAATACAAAAGATGACAAAGAAATTAATTTAATTTATTTGGATTATAATTTAATTAATTGTAATTAAATAGGTGAAGTTAGAAGAAAGAATTAAATTAATTAATCATCATAGATTTGCTAAATAAGGCAATTAAATTAATCTTCTTATAGATTCTAATACGGTGAAGTTGTCATGACTTTTATGTAATTAGAATTAGGTTGAAAATATAATTTATTTAAAGAATTAATTTATTTAAGTTAATTAATTAATTAAAATTTTGGGTAATAGAAAACAATTATTGAGTTGGATAAATTATACTTGTTAGATAAAAGTTCAAATAACACATATAATTGGACTCAATACACAAAAGGCCCAAATAATCCCAGATAATACAAGGGGTGATAAACCCTAGTGTATACTAAGGCATGCTGCCATGCCCTAGTTCTACTTTAAGTAGAACTCGTATTTTTTTATTAAAATGTTATTATTTAATTAGACCTTATTCGAACAATATTCTTGTATTGTTTCCTTATAAATAAAAACGATAAGTAAACATATGAAGAGGTTTTTTACACACACTTTTCGAGCACTAATATTCTGTTGAAAAATAATGACAATTTATTTTAAAAATAAATTCTATTTTTTACAATAATACTTATAATTGTCGATTTGTAGAGAGAATTAACTTTCCTACTAAAAGTTAAGTAAAGTTTTCACAAAAAGAGGCGATGGAGATCTTGGCTCGAGAAGTAAAGAAGTTAAGAAACAAGTGTGTCACATTAGTGAAAGTCTTATGGCGTAGTCATAGCGTAAAAGAGGTTATATGCAAACTGCAAGAGACAATGAGATCTCTATTCGAGTAGCTTGCAGTAGAGGATTATGAACAATACTTCGAATGTTTATGATTTGCACATTGATGAGGGGTCATGGCCTTTTTATTTGGGATTATATGTTGGAAAATATAGAAGCAGAGAAATCAATTGGTGCTTCTACAGTTGGATGATATGTCATAATTTGATACGCCAAATTAGGCTCTCTTGTTAACTCGAAGAGTTTATTCTCAAGCAATTTAAGTGGTGTTTATGCTTTTGTAGAGTTTTATTTTCTACCATTAATAAATGTTTTTGGTTGAGTTTTTTCCCTTTTGAAACCTAAATTGGCAACACGATGCCATGGGGAACCTAATGAGGTGTTTTAATTGGTGTAGGAAGACAACAATGGCCCAACCTCGAGGAAAATGTCATTCAAAGTGGTGTTGTGACACTGATTCTATGGAAGTCACAATGTCAAACCCCTTCACCTTGAAGATGTAAAACTTCAACACCAAATCAACATGGAGCCTGTTGTCGAGAGAGTCGCAACACCTAGGGTAGGATGTCGCGACACCTAGCCAACATCATGATACTGAGCCTCTGAGGTTGTGATAATCCTGGAAGTGTTAAAATGAAGAAATTAGAGCCAACACTAGTGATGTCGCAACACCGAAACCCCTAACAACTACGAGTGCACCACAGTCGAGGGTGTCGTGACACGCTTTAGTGTTGCGATACCACTGTTTGACGGGGATAAAATTGCTACAGAGGTAGTTTTTTGTCCAACACCATCTCCAATCAAAATACAACTTTTAAGGATATTTGTGTCCAAACTTTGGGATTGTATTCAGATGTTAAAAATACTTTTGGGATGAACACTTAAAGGAACCAACTTTATCTTTACTTTCTATTATCTTTTTAGCTAAGTAGTTAGTCTCATTCATCTTTTAAGGTTTAGTTCTTAGTTTTTTTTTTTGTTTTTAATTTGTTTCGTTGATAGTTTAATTAAGTTATACTGTAGCTATCGTATTAATTGCATTTTGGTACTCCAAACTTACCTTGTATTTTCATTTTCATCCAAAGCCTCTAATATATTTCAGTTCCAATTTCTTTTCAAAGTATAAAAATCTGATCTTTACTAGTATTTTCACCTTCATTATTGTTGTGATCATCTTTTTCAAGTAACCACCAAGAAATTTCTAAGTTTTCTTTAACTCTACTGTTGTGCCTATTATAATATATTATTTGAGTATGTGTTAAGTTGTTGTTTGCATGAAAATGATGTTAGGTAACTAAATCTATGGTGGTTGGTTGATGGAAATGTTATTTGGTTAGTTTTGGTACAAAGACTAAATTGTAAAAACTGGGCTAACAAATAAACTTCAACACTTAGAATTGATGTCTCTAAGTGAATATTTAGACAGGTGAAACTATGTTAGAGTATAGTGGTAAAAACTCTGTTAGCATAAGTTGTTAGTCTGTTATTCCAAAACTATTGTGCTATTAGTACCAGTTACTAGCAATAGCTAGTTCACATATTCTATAAATACTAGTATTGTACAGTTCAAGAAGATAATACAGAATACTTTTTTTCATATACACGATAGTTTTTACTTAGCTTACTGTAGATATTAACATGGTATCAGTCACCTCTGTACTGGAGACCTAATATTTGCTTACTTCCATACTACCACTGCTTCTACTGACTCTGCCTCTGTTGAGCTTGGCTATCCGACATTCACTGGCGCTCGAATCATTTAATCCTTCCCTCGCCATGACACTGTTAAATTGGATGATGGAAATTTCATTCAGAGGTAGCAACATATTCACCTGATCATTGAAGGTTACAAACTGACTGGTTTTATGGAGGGCACGTTACTTGCTCCACTGCATTTTGAGTGGTCACTAGAGGAATCTCTCGTTCCAAATCTGGACACCTTAGCGTTCGTTTAACAAGATCGGTTACTTGCCACCTGGTTACTCTCCACTATTAATCCTTCACTATTATCCTTATTTACAGATGCTCACACGGCGTGTGATGTTTGGAACACTGCCACTCGTCTTTTCGCAGCAGTCGTAGGTGCAAAATTATCTCGCATTAGTCATGATCTACACTCACTTAAGAAAAGTAACCTCTCAATCAAAGAATATGTTGCAAAAATTCAGAATACTTGTGCCTTGATCAAGGCTTTTGAATCTTGGATCCTGGAGGGAAAAAAAGTTGAGATTGTCTTTACATGTCTACCTCTGAAGTTTGACATCATGCTTACCTTACCATCGTTCTCGTTTGAAACTCTGGCATTTCAACGTCTTGTTAATATGTTGTTAGAATATGAGATGCGACAAATGCGTACGGTTCAAGAACTGTCGATTCATGCAAATCTTGTAGAGTCTGTTCCATCACCACCGATAGTAAATTCTGTTCGTGGTGGCCATCCTCCGTCTGGCGATCGTGGCAAAGGCTTTCGGTCTAGCATCCAATGTCAGATTTGCAGCCGATTTGTGTATTTAGCCCAGCAATGTTATTATTGCTATAATCGCTACTATAATGGTTAGTCGTAGGTGGGTCGGGCTTCTCCAGTCGGTTGTCCGAGTCAGGTCTCGACCACTGGGTTTTCATTTCCATCATATGCTCCTAGTGGGTTCGATGGCCCTTCGACATTCTCTAGAGGAAATTTTTGTGTTGCGTCTCACATGCCTAGGCTCCACTAGGGTTTCTAACCCTTTTGTAGTCTTTGATGATGGATTTGGGCACAATGCTGCTGAGCCACGGTTGCAATTTGGGCCTGGGTATGTGTCTTCTCCTTTAGCACTGGGCAGGACTCACGACTTAGCCCTTCTGCTGCCACTGCTGTTGCTGTTAGGTTTGGACCTACTGCTACTAGGCCGTATAAATATGACCATAATTCTGGTTAGCCCTTGCGTACCAGACGTCTAGCCCAAACCAGGAACTTGTGGGCGATTTTACGTCACTTAGACAGTAGGCTACTAATTTTCCAAATGAGCCAACGTCCAATTATGTAGAGTTTGGTAATTCTCTTGGACCTGGACGCAAGGTTGGGCTTTCCAGTGACAGTGATTTTTATACATCTGAGTCTTTTGTTCTATGGCAGACCAAACCGAGGGCTCGTGCTTACATAAGGTCCAATCCGTACATTAAGCTCCCTCATCTACTCATTTTGCATATGTCTGATGTATCCAATTCTACCGGGTCCAATATTCATGCCACTCAATTTGGCTCCAACCTTGATGGTACTGATTCCAATATCCCTATCCCCGTTGGAACTACTTCCTGGTATCCAGATTTAGGGGCTACACACAATGTATGTCATGATGCCTCTGCATTTAATAACTCTACACCTTACTCAGGTACATCCTCTCTCTTAATGATTGACGGGACTCCCACTAGGATATTATCTGTTGGAAATTCGGTGTTTCCTACACAAAATAAATTACTTCGCTTATTTAATGTTTTGTGTGTACCAACTATACAGAAGAATCTACTGTCTGTATCCCAGTTTGTCATTGACAATAATGTGTTTTTTGAATTTCATCTGACATATTGTGTTGTTAAGGACATCAAGACTTAAGAAATTTTGCTGAGGGACCACATTCGTAATGTACTCTATCATTTTTCTTCGTCAGTTGCGTCTGGGCTGTTTGTTGTGTCTCCTTCTATTGCCAACATTAGACTTCAAACTTGGACTGCCAGCTGTGATAATTTTACTTTGTGGCATAAGCGTCTTGGTCATCCATCTACTTCTATTGTTAAATCTGTTTTAGATAAGTGTAATAGTGCTTCCAATAAAGTGTGTCTTGATAATGTTTGTACTACTTGCCAAAAAGGGAAGTCTCATAAACTGCCCTTTCCAACCTCTACTACTGAATATATTAATCCTTTTGCTTTGGTGGTCTCAAGCCTATGGGGACCTACGTTAGTTGCCCGTCGACGTAATTGGTATTATGTCTTGTTTATTGACATATGCACTCGCTTTACTTGGATTTATCTTATTCGTCAAAAGTCTCAAGAGGTGGATTATTTTATTCAGTTTCAGTAATTAATCAAAACTCAATTTAGGAAAAATATCAAACAATTTCAAAGTGATTGAGAAGGAGATTTTGCGCTTTCACGTCAAAATTGACGACTCAAGGGATAATTCATAAACTGTCTTGTCCTCATACATCCAAACAGAATGGGGTGGCTGAATGCAAACACCGGCATATTGTCGACATGGGTATTACACTTTTAGCTCAAGCAAATCTTCTTATGGATTATTGGGGCTATGCATTTTTTTGTGCTATTCATCTCATCAATCATCATCCTACCTCGGTTCTGAACGAACGATCTCCGTACAAGGTTCTGCACGGACAAGATTCTACATATGTTCATTTACGATTGTTTGGGTGTTGTTGTTTTTCGTATATGCGTCCCTTTCTACATCACAAGTTGGATTTTTATTCTCAACCTTGTACGTTTCTGGGATATAGTTTCCAACATAAAGGGTATCAATGTCTCACACCGGATGGTAAGTTATTTCTCGTCATGTTGTGTTTGATGAACACGATTTTCTATTTCCTACGTCTGCTACGGGAGATTCTATATTTTCTTCTGGTCACTCTCTCTTACTGACATATGTTCCTCTTGTTAAGCCTGTCTGTTCTCGAACCACAAAGTCCTAATTCACTCAACCCCCTGAGATGACCTCACCTCCTGGTTTCTGTCCCTCGCCCTCTAACTCTAAAGTTCCTCAGGCTATTTTGGGCTCTGCCCATGAGCGTTGTCCTGTCTCTTCTTTACCTAACAACGACGGTGTACCCAATCCAACCATAGTTGCTTCCAATATTCCTATCTCTCCTACTATTTCGTTAGATCCTTTGTCCCTAGCAAATACTCATCCGATGGTTACTCGATCTAAGGCCAGCGTTTTTAAGCCCAAGGCTTTGTCTGTTGAAGTTATTGAGCCTCACACGATTGAGGAAGCCTTTTCTACCACCGAATTGTTTATCGCTGCTCAAGATGAGAATGACTCCCTCATTCATAACTCCACTTAAGAACTTATTCCATTACCAAATAATCGCAAAGAGATCAGATGTAAATAGCTTTTCAATGTGAAAAAAATCCTGATGGCACAATTGCACATCGTAAGGCTCGGTTAGTAGCTAAAGGATGTTCTCAGGTACCTAAGTGTGATTTCAAGGAAATATTTAGTCCGGTAATATAACCCACTACTATTCAGATCATTCTATCTATTGTAGTTTCCAAGGGCTGGCAACTTCGTCAGATGGATGTGAATAATGTTTTGTTAAATGGCAATCTTACTGATGAAGTGTTTATACAGCAACCTCCAGGGTATGTTCAATATGGTTCTGATGGAAAACATTTGGTCTATCGTCTGAAGAAGGCTTTGTATGGTCTACATCAGGCTCCACGTGCTTGGTTTGATAAATTGAAGTGCTTTCTCCTTTTTGTTGGTTTTCTTCTATCAAAGTTTGATGCATCTTTGTTTGTTAAAGTTACACCTAACTCCACTCTTTATGTTCTTGTGTATATGGATGATATTATCATTACTAGAAGCCTACCTACTATATAAATAGCTTTGTTTAGCAATTGAGTAAGGAGTCTTCACTTAAAGATATGGGTGATCTCTATTACTTTCTAGGGATTGAGGTTACTCGTTTCGTCGAAGGGCGTCTTCATCTATACCAACTAAAGTACATTCGTGATCTGCTAGACAAGAGTCCTATGGCTCATGCAAAGAGTGTTCATACTTCTATGATTAGTTCATCTCCTCTATCCAAGGATGACGGAGATCGTCTTTGTGACCCTACTGAATACAGAAGTTTTGCAGGTGCTTTATAGTTTGTGGTCTTGACTCGACCTGATATTGCCTACGCGGTAAATCGCATATGTCAGTTCATGCATGCGCCTACTACTATTCATCTAGATGTATTGAAACGAATCTTACAGTATTTATGTGGTACCATTGACTATGGGATTGTTTTTCGCCTATCTGCTCGGCTTTCTTTAGTCGGTTACGCCGATGCTAACTGGAGGCTGGATTTTGATGATCGTCGATCTACAATGAGTTACTGCATGTATTTTGGTCACACACCAATCTCTTGGTGTTCTAAGAAGCAACAAGTCGTTTCGCGGTCCACGACAGAAGCTGAATATCGGAGTCTTGCTGCAGCTACTAGTGATGTTGCTTGGTTGGTCTTGTTGCTAAAAGAATTACAACTTCACTCTGCCAATCCACCTACTATTTGGTGTGACAACTCTAATGCAGTCGTTGTAGATGCTAATCCTGTCTTACATTCCAAATTCAAACATGTGGAGCTTGATCTATTCTTTGTACGAGAAAGTTGCTAATAGTTCTATTGTTGTTGGTAAGGTACCTGCGTGTGATCAAGTTGCCGACATTCTTACCAAGCCACTCTCTGTTTCATCCTTTGATAGGATTAAAAGTCTTCTTCGAGTTTTGCCTATCGGGAAGATGGGTGAATGTTAGAGTATAGTGGTAACGACTCTGTTAGTATAAGTTGTTAGTCTGTTATTCCAAAATTGTTATGTTGTTAGCAGCAGTTACTAGCAACAGCTAGCTCACATATTCTATAAATATCAATATTGTACAATTCAAGAAGATAATATAGATATAATACAAAATACATTTTCTAATACACGATAGTTTTTACTTAGCTTATTGTAAATATTAACAGACTGAGAGGAGATCCTATTGAGCACCAATTTGGCTATCCTGAGTTAATTTAGTGAGGTCAAAAGATAAATCAGACTAAATTGTCTAATTTGATTAAAGGATGACCGAAAGGTAAAATTGAACCAATTAGAAGTTTAAGATCCCTAATCAAAAGACTAATCAACAACATGGAAATCAACCAACCGCTTGTATTTCTTGAATTGTTAATTGTGTAATTTTTCATGTGTTACAATTTGATCCTTCTTAGTGTTAATTATTTAATTTAGTGTAATTATTTTTTATTATGAATTGTTGTAATATAGTACTTAGCGAGTAATTAGCTAAACTTTCTATTTGTATGCTTGTTGCATAGGGATCACTTTGTCTCCAAACTCTCTTCGGTTCAATCCTTAAAATACTCGGATGTTGTAACACTGCAAATATTACAACTCGATCTATCACACTTTTAGCATACCGCTAGATATTTAGAATTAATTTTGTTGATTTATAGTCTCGGTGCACGCATACTGGGGCGTGGTCATTGGACTATAATACGCAAGCTATAGTCGAGCATTGCAAGAGTTGGACAAGAGGAGACACTAAGGAGGACTTTGGCTGGCAATTATTGCCTCCGAAATGGGTCAAATTTCATGACGGTGCGGTCGTAGATAGAATTAAGAGCGTTGCGGCACTAGGTGGTGTTATTAAGCTCTTCCATGATTAAAGTTGGACAAATGAACTTCATCGCCATCTGATCCCGAATTTGCAAAGTTTATTCTACCGTGAAATGTAAGTTTTTAATTAAACTCCTTTTTAATTCAAATTTAAATTTTCAATGTGAGAATGCAATGTACCATTTATTATATTTCCTTGTTTCAAAATATTCTTATTTTTACATAATATTTATTCATTCTTACAAAATGAATATAATTATATTCATTCATATTGCATAGTTTTATTTTTTTATTTTTTTTAATATTATCATTTTTCTATTATAATTATTTTTCAAAATCCATTTTAAAACTTTCTTTCTAAAAATATTACAAATAATTAAATTAAGATTATTAGTATTTTAAAATAAGAAATTCAAAAATAATTTCATTTTAAAATTTTAGTCCAAAAGCATTTAACATTTGAAAATAAAGGAATAAATCTCAAAACTATACATGAATTTCAATTGAATGTACAATTTTATACATAAAATTTTGATTTAATCTAATTCTCATAAATTATTAACAATATTATTCATATAACATCGTTTTATATTTATATATTGAACATACAAATAATTATATTTATCTAATATAAAATAATTTGATGTATTTATTTCTTTAAATGTATATACTTGAATCATAATTAAAGTTTCATGTATATATTTGAACTATAACCAAAATTTTATGTGTACTATTACATCAAATCAAAATTCATGTATCAAATTATATATTAAATCAAAATTCATGGAAAATATTAAGATTTGTCCCAAAGCAAATCATCCAAAATGAGGTTTGAAGCTTGGTTAAACAAGATAAGAAGCTCACAGGCCCAAGTTCAGCTTATTTGAAGAGCTTGTTGTTCTCTTCCTAAGCATGCTCGAAGTATTGAACCTTAGGAGTGTGCGTTTGTTTTTGACCATCTACACATGGCCCACTCCAAGCATCCAAATTCAACAATTTATAATTGATTAGCTAGGGATCAATTTTTTTTGGCGCTAACAGAGCTGAAATCAAACATAAATTTTACATTAAAAGATTTTAAATTGGATTATCAATTTAATATAGTTATTTGAATCAAGAGAAGCTAAGACCCTACTTCAATAAAAAATTATTTATTTCCAAAAATTCTTAAAAATTTACATGACAGATGATACCAAAAATAGGTTTTTTTTTTTTTTACAAAAAAGTAGCGTGTAAGTCCAAAAATAGTTATTTCTTAAAAAAATTGAAAAAGAAAAAAAAAGTAGACTGACTACTATAAGATAAAAGTTAAGGTTATGGTAGATTAGAAGCTTTAAGAATTCTTTATATTTAAATTTTAAACCAATAAGGGCAACTTTATTATTCTTTCTTTTATTCCTTTTCTAACTAAAGTAATATACATCAAACAAGGAATTGAATAAAGTAATTATATATATATATATATATATATATATATTGGATTAAAATTTTCAATTATGGGCACATATGTATAATGTATAATGCTATTATAAAGTGTAATACAAAATTAAGTGACCAATTATGTTATAAGTACCATATGTATTAAAGTGTTATGGAAATAATGTGTACATACCATAAGTTGTATTTATAATTTAATGATTGGCCAAATTATAAATATCCAAAATTGATTTAATAATTAGCTATTTAAAGAGGTAATGGTCCCCAAGAAATAAGATTATCTCATATTTCTTCTTCATCTCCGTCAGAAAGTTATACTAAGAAAACAATTATTTTCTTGGAAGATCAAAACCAACTATTTTCTTGAACGATCTAAACCTTCTCGACAATCTCCAACAATAAATTCAGGTACGTTTCCGCATATAATTTTGTTCTTGATCTATTCTTGATGTTCTGACATAACAGATCTTGATTTTAGTAAAGTTTTATATTAGATACTATTTTTACGATTCTAACAATATAATAATATAAATAACGTATTTTTTTGTGTGTAAAGAAACTAATCAATTGTATTAAATAATTACAAACCAAAACACACCTACTTTATCAATCCCAAATTCATTAAACATCTCCTAGAAAAATAAGCAAACACCTGCACATTTGTATTCCTATCTAAAGCCATCTTAGCGAGCCTATCACAACTTTATTCCTCTCTTTTGGAGAATAATGTAGTTTTTTGTTCATCTTATTTTAATGCAGACAAATAATTTAGATTAAATTATGTCATAATCATTATGTGGATGGAAGAAATAATATTTAAATATATATTTTAAATTAATTATTTTTAAAAATATTTTTAAATAATAGTAGTTTGAAAGTTACATAATATAGTTAAATTGTTTTAAGATATTATATAAAAATTAAAAGAGACAAAAAATTTATTATATTATTTAGGATAAACTATATCAATAGTCCTCTAACTTTGTTTAAATTTTCATTTTGTCATTGACTTTTTAAAACTTATGAAAATGTCAATATTGTTTTAGGTCATTACAAAAAAAAAAAATCCTTTGTTTTTTTGTCATTATTAAGGTAACATGCATCTAACGTGACACGTTAAATATGCCACTTATTTTTTAAAAAAAATATTTCCTTTCTTTTTTTAATATTAAATTATTATTGCTTTATTTCTTTTCTTTTCCGATGCACAATTTTCCTCTCATTTTCACTTATTCTCTATTTCATTTTTTTTCCTTATCTTCTTCTTCTTCTTCTTCCTGATAAACCCTAGTTGTCGATTCCACCATCGTTGGTGGTTTTCTCCAAACATTGAACCCACTAAAATAACCCTTTCATTTCCTTGTTTCAATCTTTTGAATTAAGCCTCTAAGAAACTTTCCTAAAGGCCATCAGATCTAAAATCCGAGCCCGGAAGAGAACACCTCGATCTGTTGGTTCATCATGTCACACCCAATTTTTTGATCAAAAACTTGGCCATATTGGAACAACGAACCTTGAGTTATTTTATATGTTTTAATTAGATCCTACGGTATCTTGTGTGTACCAAATTAAAGTTTCGGGGGATGAATTGACATTTATGATGTTTTTAATTTTTTTAAGAGGCCTATTGAGAAATAATGACTTGTTTAAATATTTTAATTTAATTTGGGTTAGTGCTTACATTAAAAGGGTTGAACGGTAAAGAAGAGAATGACTATTTAAGGGAGAAAAGTAGGAAAAGATGATCATCATCTTTCTTTCTTCAATTGGAGCACAAAAGAGAAAAATGGAGAAACTATTTTCGAGGTTCAACAATCGACCCTTGAATAAGGAGCGAAGGAGCCGAGTTGCATGCTGGAAAAAAATGTATATATGTAGCAAAGTAGCTTAATCAAAGGCGAGATTTGTGAACTGGTAACGTTCTTATACTTTTCTATGCCGTTTGATTTTGAAAGAAAAAAATGAATTGCGGACATCTGACTAAATGTTGGTTATGGATTGCAAGGAAAAGAAGCATGTTAAGTGGAGAGTTTACTCTGCATGTTGTTAGAATTCGATTGTCTTACTCGTAAATATCTCACAGTTGATCTTATATGGTTGTTACTGTTTAGTCAGCAAAGATGGAGAGGGATGAAACGATAAAGGCAAACTCAAGCTAGTATGTGATACATCATCATTGAGATGTTTTGTCTGTGAGTTACTGAACTCAAATCATCAGTCTTTTTCTTACATACATTTGTACTATGTTGTTCTGGTTATGTGTTATGCTTATGAGGAAGTGATACCTTGTCGTGGTAAAGTTGCCAAAATTGCGAATGTATGTTACGAGATAAGGTGTATGTTGTTGTAAGCTCAAGTTTTGGTGTATGATGATATCTAAATTGTCCACCAATTACCTTGCAATTTGTGGTTTTGATGAGTTTTTTGTTGTAAAGTTGATGCATGCTAAGTTGTTGTGGAAATGCATGCCTTGTTCTAAGCATAAGTTTGTTGTACAGATAAGTAGTTTCTGGGTAAATAACTATTGATTACGATATATTGTTGATGCTTGATTTGTGTTATTTTGATGAAAATAAATTATATGTGGAGTATGGAGGGATGTAATGATGGATGAATGAATAAGGAGACGTCATGTTATGTACATTGTACCACATGTTATTTGGTTTTGCCGAGGTTCGGTTGGACTATATGGGGATTTATGTGCAAAAGTATGTGAGTGAGAGTTTTTCTCAAGTATGAAACTCTACAGAGTCTAAAGCTCTAAACCCTATCTATGCATGCAATTCTCATGGCCATGGGCATAGTCAAGTTATGACGATCCGCTGAATTGTCCTCATGTTCCAAGTTATGACAATTCGTTCGATTTGTCCTTTTAACTCTCCATACCCGACTTGATTGCCGGATCCGAATTATTGGGTGCTACACTCCATATTCAAATTTAACTAACACATTCCTTACTACAATTCGTATTTTTTAAAATTGTGCAAGACAGTAATATTTATAACAACGTTACTAATTGACTACACAAATCTCAAGAATCTATTTCACTAATGAAATCTTTAATTTAAGGTACAATGTTTTCACGAAGTATCTTTAATATATTGAATATTTAATATTGAAATTATATTCTAATCATTTAATTACAAATATGACAAGGACCTGATGCCCCACCTCTAAGTTGCCCAACTTTATGCATATTACATCTAAGGATCATGTCCATCTGAGCATGGCAGATTCAACCTTGGTCCCTCCTCGAACTGGCTTACTTGTATTTGGTATATCTCCCTCAATGATACCATTGCATGCATCCTAGAAAACAATTCAACTTGCTTGATTGTAGTTGATCTACTACTAACGACTTGAAAACAAAAGATTCCATGTACCACTATACGAAGCCTTGCACAAATAAGATTTCCACTGGTGAGATTTGATAGATGTAATATCATAATACAATTTTAATAGCGATTGTTCCCTTGGCTTCAATAATCAAGGGTGAAAAATAGTCAAGGCTTTTCAATAACTTCTCAAATAACTAGGGAGGTATGTAGGAATGGATTCCTAGTTTCTTACATGGTTGAAGAAAATGGCATATGGTATTAAACCACAAGAAAGCCTTTATTGTTTCATTGCCACTATTTCAATGTTTAACCTATATGCTTAAATGGTGATATAAAGGTTAAAAGTTTTTATAAATGTAAGATTCTGTACAAATTCATTTTAAAAACTAAAACCATAAACTAAATCACAAGTAAAATTATCTTTTATGTTGTGTAAGTAATTGCTTAGTCTTGAAGTATACTTTTGATTAGGTTCGTTAGAATCAAGAATGTCTTCCCTACAATTCTATTCAATCATCATGCTTTTACCCCTATTTCTCAAATAGGCCTTTCAAACTCTCACTCCTTGGAACCATCCCTAAGAGCAAGTCTATTAAAATGGCTCTTAACATATATGGGGCACGAATGATCCCTTGAAGCAACTCCTCAAAGAAATCCTCTTAACATAAGCCATCAAGTACAAGTCATGCAAGGCCTATGTGACAATTGTCATTTGCAATATCAATTACCACGTCCCATCTAAAGAAATTATTAACGTGTCCAATCGTCACCCTAATTACCCTACCTAAGCCTACTAAAATAGAGTGGTTAGCCAACTTGTCTTTTAGAATAGCAAGGGGATACGTGACACATTAGGATCATACCTCAAGGTATTTAAGCCCTAGATCCTGTACTTGAGGGGTCTCTCTCTCTAAATCTCCACCTCGGAACCCCCTACACAGCAGCTCTCCACCTTACCTTAACCTAGGTAAACCATCATACAACACTGTTTCCTCCCCTTGTTTGATACACCATCAACAATCCTCTTTTGAAGAAGTGATAAGTTTCATTGATCACCTTTTGAAGGTTGGGATGCTGCTTATTGATAGTGGAAGACACCTATTTATTGTTGATATATCCTTTCCAATCTCAAATAATTCAGAACCCATCACTCTCTAGCTTCTACAAAAAACCAATGAAAAAAATCTACTTTTAATCTTTCCTAGATTTGAAACCCTGAAAGAGACACATTACTAGCTAGGGGCTTCTGCCTGAAAAAGATAAACATTAAGCATGCATGCGGTGATGCATTTTGTAGATCAGTAGATTATTTATATATAGATATCAGCATGTGGTACCCAACAGGGAAGAATAATACCCACCTGTTCATTTTCGTGCCAATTATGAATAGAAAGATTCAACTTTATGCAATGAAATGGATCACTTGTACTTTTTAAGTTTATAGCCTACCTTGTACAACCCACAATCATATAAATAATTAAAGATTGATATCCTTTGTGTTTCAGGCTGAATTAGAACTTTCTCATTCTCTGTTTTCAGGGATAAATTTTTTTTCTAAAAAAAAAGGTCAAATATCTTTGTTTATTGGTTGCCATTGTTATTTTTTATGAGCAAGTCGATCAGCATGGAATTGTTTTTGTTGTTTGATTGAATAACAAAGAAGTTTGATTGTGAATTTCATCTGCATATTAAGATAAAGCAGTTGTTTAATAATTTTTTTTTGTTTTAGGATTTTAGGATTGGGCGAAAGATGATTGAATTTGAGACTATTTGTTGGATTTTAACTCATTTCATCAATTTTCATTTTTGTTTTTTTTTTAAATTCATTTTTCTATTTTAATTTGAGTTAGTATTTTGAATATTGACACAGTATTTTTTTTAACCCTTCAAGCGTAGTTAAAGATTTATCATGTGTCCTATTTCTAATATATATATATATATATATATATATATATATTCTATTATTCTCTGTAGGACACTTGAACTTGTAGTGTATCAAATATTTTTCCTCCTAATATTAAAAATATCATGTCATTTTAAGAGAACTTTACTTGTAGTATATCAATTTCTTTTCACTTTAGCCACTAATCAATTTAGTCTCAGTATTATTTTTACTAATCGTTTTAATTCAATAACACTTAATAATTTGATCTTTTTGATTTGTACTTGACTTGTAATTATTCTATTATAACTATCTACTAACTCAACTCAACCAAATCGGTTCATTAAAGAACCAAAAAAGCTCATCCAACCTAAGGGTGGTGATGTTTTTAGCTTCCCTGATCATGGTAACTTCAATAGCAGATTGTTCAGACCTTAAAACTTTACGCACCAGTTTAATTGTAGAAGTAGGATAATTGCATCCCCAAAGTCAAATCCAAGTTGTCACAATCACTCTCCCCAAAACCTCACAATACAAAGTCAAATCCAAGTTGTCACAATCACTCTCCCCAAAACCTCACAATACAAATGATATAACTCTCCAAAAATGCCTAAGTAAAATGTGTTTGAATACACAATAATCTATTCTCAAAATTGCAAGAAAAACACCTACAAAATGTACACCTTGCTGTGCGAAATCAACAACCTATAATAGACTTTGAATAGCTTTATCTCTAAGTTGAATTAGGGAATTAGGATAGGTCAGCAACATTCAACAAGTTCAATCCTACTTGAAGTAAACATGGTCAACTTCATGGTAAATAAATCTCCAACTTGAATTAGATTTGATCAGTAGCTTATCCTTTAAGAAACAAGAATTTTTAGTCAAAGTTGAACTTCTAATTCAAATCAAAATTGTGAATAAGACTTTAAACTCGTTTAAATCTAAATTTTATCACTTGGTTATTTTAAATAATATTCAAATTACATACATCAGCTTCCAAGAGATAATGATAAAGGATACTCAATCATCTCGAACTTGTTTACTTCTTCTCCAAGTCATCCAAAAGAATGATAATCTAATTAATCTCGTATCAAATATCTCTACTTATTCATTTATCGCTTAACAAGATTAAATTAAAATTCATGTAATTAAAAAGTCAAACATGCCAATATTAAAAACTTCAACCGCACCACACCTGTTGTTCTGAAAAATGTTAATTTCTTAAATTAACTAAATTCTATATATAAAAGCACCTTTGAAGACACAATCTCCATATTTTTCTGCAATGCCTTTGTTAATGCAAACTTGGCCTGCGTGCTGACAAATTCAAAAGCTTGCTTTGCTTAGCTTAGCTTAGCTCAAGCACCAAAGAACAAAAGAAGCCGCAAAACAAAGGCCGCCTTTAAAAAGAGGTTGGATAAACAATTTATTTGTGATAAATGGTGATCATTCTCTCTTTAGCTGCGAATTGATAAACACAAAAATCAACATATATCCATACACTCGGACCTACCTTTCAACTAACGTTATATATATATATATACATATATATATTAGGTTTAATTATAATCTTCGTACATTTTAAATTATAATTGATAAAACTGTTAAAGAAATTTAAAAGAATGGGTGGCCAATTCAAAACTTTGTAAAATGCCATGTAGACTTTCACTTTGCTTTATCTTAAACAGGGTTGAAAAGTTGTAGATCCCATATCCAGAATTGGAAAACTTTAACATCTTGTCTGTGACATTTTTATTTGTTTGTTTCGTCTGTAATAGTTTTCTATTTGATACATTGTTTAAATAAAATATTTTAAATTTTAAATGTGAGAATAGTATAAAGATATGATTGGATTTTAATATTTAATCTTTTGTTTCAAGGGAAAAAGAGAATATAACATGTTCACATTTTCAAACCCATTTTAAAAACTGGTTATCCTTAAAATAAAGAAATTAGGTAAATCTTTACGTTAAGAAGCAACTCTTTTCATTTGGAATTTTCTTACTCTTCCCTTCTTTCTTTTATATATGTCCATTGATATCTCAATTTTTTTTTTAAAATTTGATTTATGTATTTGAGAATATTTAATACTAAATTTTTAGTGCTTAATTCAAGTTTTAAAGTTGATTTAGTAAAAGTTAATTGTTAATATTATTAGGTTCAAATTTTTCATTTTGGCTCATACAATAAATTTAGTGTTTGTTTTAATTTAGAAAATACAGTATTATAAATGTGATGTAATTTGGGTTTTAGAATTGATTTGATGAAAACTCATAATTAATTATTAATTAATAATTAAACACTAAAAATTAACATTTTAAAGTAATAAAATATATAATTTTTTCAAATACATTAATAAATAATGTCAAACTTATTAAATTTTTAAAAGAAATTATTGGTGTATAAACAAATAAATATTTTTAACATTGTAATTTCAGGCTGGCTTTTGTATTCTTGACGGAAAGACAGATCGTTTATATTCATTCATTACGTAAAACAGTGTGGTACATTTTAAAATACAAAAATTCATTATTTAATTGTTAAAGGTTTTAATTTTATTATATTATATATATAAAAAAAAAGGTTCCGCTTGGTTATCTGATCATCTATGTATATCTATATATTATATCAATAAATTAGACAATATTAATTAAATGATATAATATGATTACCTCTGATTCCAAAAAATGATTACCTCTAATATATAAATAAATGTAATAACACCTCCTATACTTTTTTATTTATTTATTAAGTTTTATATTTTTGAAAATCTACAAAATATCGTTTTAGAATTTATGTTAAATTGTTAATTTTTAAAGTAATATTTAGAAATAAAATACACTTACTTAATAACCAAATAATTAAAAATAAAATTATAATAAATATTAACCGTGTTAATGAAATTTTAAAATCTAAAAATTAAAAAATTTAAATTCTAAATTTTTGAAAAAGTAAAATAACTATTTTTATGTTAAATTTTCATTGAAATTTCCTGCTCTTATTAAAAAAACATCTATTGCTATTAGATGTATGCATGTGTATCAGTCTCCATGCACAGTACCCCAATCGACCCTTTGGTATATCAGTTTTATCTCCATTATTTTTTGCCTGATGCGATCACTGATCAAAATCAAGTACGGTCCAGACATCAATTAAAAATTTCAAATTTTATAGAAATTATTTATAGCAAATTTAGTTCTCTACCATAATTTCACAAATTCAAAACAATATAATTACAATTACGAATATAAATCAATTATAATTATAAGTAGAATCAATTAATACAATAAACAAAATTTAAAAAAAAAATCGAATAAAATCCACATAAAATATATGCACATGATGAAAAAAGACCCACATATTACAAAATGTAAAATTAATACTCAAACCCGAGTCTCAAAATATTTTCGGTCTTGCGTTAATTTATTCAGTTAGTTGTATCAAATAAGTTTATGTGACTTATGTTTTTACATATGTGATGAATATTTATATTTTAATACTTTATACAATTGAAAATTATTATATATTTTTCTTTTTCTTTTTGTCCTTTTTAATATATGAAAAAGTCGTTAAATTGTAAAAATAAAATAAAATGTCACAGTATATATGTCAAGCTTTCAGAAAAATAAGTTATGTCAAACTATTTAAGGAGTTAAATGAAAAAAGGGCTGAAATTAAGATTTGGAAATATACATTTCTAAAAGAAAAGAATATAAATAATTAAATTAACTAAATCCACTAAAAAGTATAGTATAAGAATTTTGAATTTAATAAAAAAATGTTGGTAAACCTCAAAATTGACTCAAGTTTAAGATTAAACTCTTTACTTTAAAAATTAAAATTGAATATTTGAAGTATTGGAATTGGATAATCAGATTTATTATTTAAATGGCAACCCAAAGCATTATTCCCAGTATATGGAATATGTATCAATCATTTTCTTTCTTTTTAATTTTAGATAAAAATAAATAAATTCGAACCCTCGTATCTATACTATGTTAGTTCTTTTTTATTAAATCAAGAAATTATTTATACATGTATCAACAATTCCATATACAATTATTATAATTAAGACAAGCCAAAATTCAATAAAGGTCTGCAATATTCCACTTACAACATCACCCTTGTTTCTTATCCCAGACTTCTTCAACGCCTACTATTTGTATTTATTGTAGGTGTAAATTGTCATTTACTTTTATTTAATGAATTTTAATCCTTATATTTCTTGAATTTTAAAATTTTAATCCTCGTCAAATGATATCAGTCAAAATTCATTAAATCAAATTATGTTATTAGTCTTGCACTATGCGTAAATTGTGAACTTAATCTTTGTTCTACAGTTTCATCAAATTTAGTAACTATAATTTTAAAATTTTAGTTTTGACTTAAATGATAATCATACAATGCATGAACTAAAATGATGTGGCCTTTTAGAGATTATTATATGAAAAGAGTAAGTTGATATAACATTACACATGCTATAGTATGTTTGCCATATAAAAATTTAAAAATAACATAGCTTAACTTTACAAACTTAATGATTACCATTTAATTAGAACTAAAATTTTAAAATACGAAAATTTGTTGAAATGCATAGTATTTTCATCTTACTAAATAAGGTTACAATCTCTAGTTTATATACAAACTATTATCAGTGGAAATCAAACTAATTAACTACTTTAAAGCTAACTAATCAATTGTGCTAATTATCTATATTTACAATCAATAACTTCTACACTCCCCCTCAAGTTGGTGGATGAAATAGGTCCCTCATTCCCAACTTGTTTATCAAATGCTCATGTTGTTAAATAGCAAGTCTTTTTGTTAACACATCCGCAAGCTACTCTTTTGTCGAGATATGCTCTGTTTGAAGCAATCCTTGTTGTATTTTTTTCTCTTACAAAATGGCAACCAATCTCTATGTGATTTCTTCTTTCATGAAACACGAGATTATTTTCTATTTGAATTGCAACTTTATTATCACAAAATAATTTGGCTGGTTATTTGTTCTTAAACCCAAGTTCATCCAACAACCCACTTAACCAAACAATTTTTGTAGTTGTCCATGCCATACTTTTATATTATACCTTGACTAATGATCTACAAATCAAATTTTGTTTTTTAGATTTCCACGAGATTAGTGAGCTTCTTATTTTTACACAATATCACGTTACTAACTTTCTTAACATAAGACGAGATGCCCAATCGGAGTCACAATATGCTTTTTAATCGAAAAGACCCTTTTACCGGAAAAAACAAGCCTCTCCCTGGATCTTTTTCACATAACATACAATTTTGAGTGTCGCCTCATAATGTGATTTTTTTGGTCGTTGCGTGAACTGACTCAGATGTTGCACTGCAAAAGCTATATCAGGCCTTGTATGAGTCAAATATAACAATCTTCTAATGAGTCGTTGATACAACTATGTGTCTGATAAAACTTCATCATCTTGGTTGGCTTGAATCGCTTCATTGTATTCTACAGATGTCAACTTTAAATTTTTCTCTAAAGGAGTAACAACCATTTTTCTTCTGGTGAGACCCATTTCTAAAACTAACTCAAGATCATACTTTTTTTTACTCAATACAATCCCTACCTTGGATCGAAAAACTTCAATACCTAGAAAATACTTGAGATCCCCTAAATCTTTCATTCTGAAACTTTGATGTAGCACTTATTTTAGCTCATAAATAAGCTTGTCATCATTTCCAATTATTAACAGATCATACACATATATAAGCATTATGACAACTTGATCCTCAACTCTTTTAGTGAACAGAGAATAATCATGCTTACTTTGTGAATATCCATTGAGTAGAAGAGCTTCTGTGAGCTTCATATTCTATTGTTTTGAGGCTTGTTTTAATCCATAAAGAGATTTCTGCAGTCAACAAACCCGAGTCTCCCCTTGAGTGTGAAAACTAAGCGAAAGTATTATGTAAACTTCTTCAGAAAAACCACCTTGTAAAAATGCATTATAAGCGTCCATCTAAAATAGTGGCTAGCCATGTTGAACAGCAAGAGCGATAACAGTTCCTACCATGACTTGTTTGGCAACCGGAGGAAAAATGTTATGATAGTCAACACCTCTACTGAGTAAACTCTTTTTCTAACAAGACGAGCTTTAAAGCGTTCAATCGTGCCATCAGAATTATATTTCACCTTGAAGACCTATTTGCAACTAATGGGTGTTTTACCAAAGGGTAAAGGAACTACATCCCAAGCGATATTTGATTCCAATGCATAAATCTCTTATTGCATAGCTGCAACCCAACTTTCATATTTAAAAGCATCAGCATAATTTTTAGGTTCAGGAATATGAGAAATAGAAGCAACAAAAGAACGAGTGTGAGAAGGCAAATAATGGGAAGTGAAAGAAGATGAAAGAGGATACAGACTTGTCTGAAGTGGAGAGGAATAAGATGTGTGAGAGCTACAAACATAATCTAGTAACCATGTAGGTGACTTGGAGGGTTGTGTAGTATGGCAGACAAGCTTAGAAATGAGACCATATGGTGATATAATGGGTAAAGAAGATGAACCAGGTGAAGGCTCAAACATCGAATGGTTAACCGGTAAGAAATCTGACACATAGGCTAGAAGCATACATATATAGTGGTTCATTTGAACAATCGAATGGAACAATATAATATGGGAAAGAGAAATCAGATGGATGAATAGTAGTATGAAGGATATGAAGAAATGATGAATGGAGGGACCAAGTGATGGGACAAGAGGCTATTGAGTGGATTGGTTAGGTGACATTAATGAGATAGGTGGGACCGATTATCAACTAAGGTAAGAAATTGTGAGTCAAAAAAAGGGTGAGTGGTCTCATGAGGAAAATAGGTCTGATGGGATTGGGTAAATTTAAAAGGGAAAATATTTTTGTAAAAGAGAACATCCCAACTAACAAACAAAACTTTAGTGGTGATATTATATAGGAGATTGATAACTCTTGAAAAGAATTATATTTCAAGCCTCTAAATTGAAGTATTTGCTTGTAATTGAGAAAATATGTTTGCATTTTAGACTTATTACAAGAGCATTACGTATTAAAGCTTAGATTGTGTTTTAATTGTAAATATATGTTACTTTCAATTGCTGGAAAGAGGTTTGGTAGTCTTAGATAATAGGTGCAGGTAGGATGAAAGAAACAAGAAGAAGGAAAAGATGAAGAGGAAAAGAGATAGAATGAGGTGAAACATTGTCACGACAAATGGTGGGATAGATTGCCAACAGAAATGTCATGGCAATTCCAAAAAGATGATGCAACACTCAACAGCGTCACTCTCAGCTAGTTGTTCGTGTACCAGATAAATCACTCTGAATAAAAGGAGCAAAATATATATGCTGAGGGGGACATATCTACCCTATAAAAGGAGGAGAGGGGAGAGAGGAGAGGAAAGACACATACGGATTTTAAGTAGAAAAAAAAAAGAAAGAGAGTGGTTACTCTCTTTACAATAGACTCCTATGGAGTAATTGCATGAAAAATTTAGAAGAGAAAAAGAGGGTAACAGCTAGGAAGAAGAGATAATAGACGCGAAGAATGTAGCGAGAACTTCTTGCAATTCTGCTTTTGTTTTGTTTTTCTTGGTTTTAATTCCTGTGATTCATAAAACTTGAAGAATGTTGATGAATGATTTAATTTTGGATTTCATTGTCTAACCCATGAGCTAATTGTCTTTGGGTTGGAATTATTTGGATGAATATTGAATTAGTTGTAATGCCCATGATATGATTTTGATTAAAATTATTGTTTCATTTTATTTATGCTTATTTTGAATGCATGCATGCAAGCTCTAGACATAGTTGATTGTATGTTGTTCTTAGATGGATTTGAATCTAAGAGGATTAAATACACCAAATTATTAATCGATTGATACAACCAAGTATTCAAAAGAATAATTATAAGACTCTAGACATAGAAGTTGTGATTTGTACAAGTGAAGAACATTAGTGTGGTTATCATTCTTGAGTCTTGTAAACATACACAGACTCAGGATAATAACTAAAGTCTGACTTTCAAAAGAAGTAGACTGCAATAGAAATTCTTTAGGCAGTACTTAGTCAAAATTTTTCCATGGCATTATTATGTTATGAAAGTATTTCTTGAGTAATTCCAACCTTTATCATTCAACAATAGAAATACTCTTTATTTATTCTTTGTGAATTGCCACGAAATTCATATTGCTTTGTCATTTTTTTTTATAATTGATATTATTAGTTCATTTAATAATTCCTTTCATCAATTTATACTATGTTTCTTTTGTACAGTTTAATTAGTTAAATCTACATTAATACTTTACCAATTGTAATCAATTTTCGATCTATGTGGAGACGATACTCACTCATCATTATATTACTTGAATCAACGTGTACACTTGCACATTTGCATTACATATTTACACGCAACAGAGATAACCTTTTTGAACTGATGAATAACCTATAAAAATGAAGGATAAAGAACGAGGAGAAAACTTATCTAAAGTTGTAAGATTTTTGGCATAAGCAAGACACCCAAAAACCCGCAAATGAGACAAAGAAGGAGATTTATAATATAACATTTTGAACGGGGTTTTCCAATTTAAAATGGAAGTAGGCATTCGATTCACAAGGTAAACTATTGTCAAAAGACACTCTTCCCAAAATTTAGTAGGAACATTAGATTGAAATTTAATGGCAGAAGCAACTTCTAACAAATGTCAATGTTTTGTTCAACAACACCATTTTGTTGAGCTGTGCGAACAAATGAACTTTGATGAGTAATTCCCAATGAAGTAAACAAAGGATTACACTCAGAATTAAAAAAAAATGGTATCATTATCACTTCGAAACATTTTGATAGGTAAAAAAAATTGAATATGGACAAGAGTAATTAATTGTTTTAAAATAACAACGGTGTCACTCTTTAATTTGAGAAGAAAAACCCATGTCGCTCTAGAAAAATCATGAACACTTGTGAGAAAAAAATGATGCCTTGAATATGTTAGAACTTTGGAAAGACCCCATAAATTAAGATGAATGATAAACCGTAATTTATACATATTTTTACCCCATATTTAATGCATTTTATGGATGATTTTCCATTAGACTTGGTGAATTCGATGTTCCTAATGCTTTAATTTCATGTTTTACACTTAGGGGAGCATAGGAGAGCGAAAAGAACGAGAAACAGGCCAAAAACAGAGAAAATGGGCCAAAGTACGAAATCAACACGGCCTGAACCTTCTCACACGGGCAGACCACACGGCCGTGTCAATTTGGCAGGCTCGAGCACGGCCTGAAGTAATTGCACATGGGCGTGTCCCTGCCGAGCCAAGTTGAGTCTAATTTGGAAAAGGCTAATTTTGAGGGCGCTTAGGCATTCCAAAGCCTATAAATACACCCTAGAGAAGGAAGAAAAGTGAGGACGGAGTAAGGGGTAAGGAATTACTCCAAGAAAGCCGATTGATTCATCTCAGAATCCGGATTCATCATCAAGACTGAAGATCTCTCCTCAATTCCCCTTCAGGAGTTTTGGGTTTTCTTTATGTTTTATATTCTTTATTATTCTGAGATATTTTCTTATTTAGTTATGACTAAATCCCCTAAATACCTAAGGGGAATGAAACCTAAGACGAATCTTGTTATTATTTTCTGAATTGTATGATAAATATTTGACTTGTTCTTAATTATGTGTTCTTAATTCTTGTTTTGATAACCGAGGATACCGATTCAAGATAAGCTCTTATTCAGAGGAGGAATAGACCCTGTTTTAAGAGTACATTTGTCATAATTAAGCGGAGTTGATTGCGCGCCTAGATATAGGGTGACAAGATTTTGCCGGATTAGGGTGAAACCTAATAAGGGGATCCATAGATCGAGTTAATGCAACCCTAAAGTGTTAATTAGAGAAAAATCTATGTTATTCAATCTAGGGATTAGACATTATTAGTCTTGAATAGGGATAATAACATAACTTAGGGATCTCTACGGAATAAGTTAAATGAATAAATCGTCCGATTCGGAGCCAGAATAACAAGTACAGTCTAGGTGGATTTTTCCTTAGGTATTATCTTCATTCAATCGATTTTTCCAAAAACAATTCCCCAATTCCATTCTCTGTGCATTTTTAATTTAGATAATTAGTTAGTTAAAACAAAAACCTCTTTATTCTTAGGCTAGATAATAGAAAGACAGTCATTACTAGTACTTTTAGTTACTTTGGGTTTGACAATCTAGTCTTGCTAAAACTATACTACTATTCGATAGGTACACTTGCCTACATCGCGATAATAGTTAGTTCAAGAACGAGTAATTATAAATATTTAGGTTTTTATAAATATTTAAAACCTATCACAAATTCACGCGATCAAGTTTTTGGCGTCGTTGCTGGGGAACTGAAATATTAGGAACACTCAATTTTTATTACTTTAGCTATTTATTTTTCGTGCACTTTAATTTATTATTATTTATTAATTTACTTTTTCCTTCTCTTGGCAGGTTTTTATAGTTTATGACTAGAAGAAATCCGTCAGGACCATTACTTTTTGACAAATAAATCGATCGTACAGTTCGCAAAAATCAAAGAGAAATAAGGCGAAGCTTAAGATACACAAAGAACGAGCAAGAAGACGATACTCAACCCCCAACCGAAGAGATGGCTGAAAACCAAGGCAATCAGCTACCTTTTACAATTGCGATTAATTAAAATCCTGCTCCACGCACTATGTATGATTATGCTAAACCTTCTTTAACAGGAACTGAATCGAGCATAGTTAGACCTGCTATAGCTGCAAATACTTTTGAATTAAAACCTAACACTATTCAAATGATACAGCAATTTGTTCAGTTTGATGGTTTGCAGGATGATGATCCCAACACTCATTTAGCCAACTTCTTAGAACTATGCGATACATTTAAAATTAATGGTGTCTTTGATGATGCCATTCATCTTCGGTTATTCCCCTTTTCATTGGGAAACAAAGCTAACAGTGGTTGAACTCGTTACCACGAGGGTCAATTACTACTTGGGAACAAATGACCGAAAAATTTTACTAAAATATTTTCTGCCGACTAAAACGGCTAAATTACGTAATGATATCTCTTCTTTTGTGTAGATGGATTTAGAAACACTCTACGATGCATGAGAGAGATACAAGGACCTTTTGAGAAAGTGCCCTCACCATGGGTTACCGCTTTAGCTACAGGTTCAAACGTTCCATAATGGCCTGAATCTTTCGACTCGACAAATGGTTGACGCAGCTGCTAGCGGAACCATCAATAATAAAACACCTGAAGATGCCTATGAGTTTATAGAGGAGATGTCACTGAATAACTATCAGTAGCAAGTCATGAGGACAAAGCCAACGAAAACAGCCGGTGTTTATAACGTCGATTCGGTTACCATACTCTCTAATCAGATAGAACTCTTAAATAAAAAGATTGATGGTTTTCTTAGTTCTTCACAGGTTCACCCAGTAATGCAGTGCGAAGTAAGTGGAGGTGGAACAAGCTATTCGGAATACCAACCTTATGGCTACAACATGGATAACGAGCAATTAAACTACATGGGTAATAATCCTCGACCTCAAAACAATCCATATAGTAACACTTACAATACAGGTTGGAGGAACCACCCCAATTTCTCGTGGAGCGGTCAAGGAAATCAAAGACCACAACCACCTCCAAGCTACCAACAACCACCCTACCAATAGGAAAAGAAGTTGAACCTTGAAAAGATGCTCTCAAAGTTTATTTGATGTCGAAACTCGTTTCCGAACACGAGACAAAGACTTAAAATCAACAAGCGTCGATCCAAGGGCTCGAAACTCAAATAGGCCAGCTTTCCAAACTAATTTCTGAACGACCACAAGGTAGCTTGCCAAGTAATACTGAACCCAACCCAAGGGAACAGCTCAACACAATTAATATTCAAGATGAAGAAGGAGTTGTTGAGCCTGAACCAGAACGGAGGCAAGAAACTGTGGTAAGCAAAGGTCAATGTGAGGTAGATAACAATAAAAACAAAACGGTGAATGTCGAATATAAACCTCGTGTGCCATACCCCAACGCGAAAAGGAAAGACCGCTCAGATGAACAATTTGGTAAGTTCCTTAAACTCTTAAAAAAATTACATATTAACTTACCGTTTATTGAAGCCCTATCGCAGATGCCAAACGCAATGAAATTTTTAAAGGAACTTTTAGCAAATAAGCGGAAGTTGGACGAAGCGTCAAACGTGGAACTAAACACAGTTTGCTCAGCTATTCTCCAAAATAAACTATCGAACAAACTAAAAGATCCAGGGAGTTTTACAATTCCTTACTTAATTGGTATTTTAGATGTTAATAATGCATTAGCTAATTTAGGGGCTAGTATTAACGTCATGTCCTACAAAATGTTTAAGCAATTAGGTCTCGGGAAACCCAAACAAACTAGAATGAGCATTCAATTAGCAGATAAAACTATAAGGTTCCCTAGGGGTATTATTGAAGATGTACTAATTAAAATCGATAAATTTATATTTCTCGTTGACTTTATTGTTCTAGATATAGAGGAGGATAGCAACACTCCTTTAATTCTGGGAAGGCCTTTTTTAGCAACTGCTAAAACGATTATTGATGTTGGCACAGGTGAACTCACACTCCGTGTGGGAGATGAAACAATCACCCTTCAAGCTCGCAATTCTAGCAACACATTGGGAATTGAAGGTGATCGTTTAACCCATTCTCCTAAAACTGACAATATGGTACAACCTACTTTACAGGAAATAAGTTTGAAGAAAGCACACGAGTCATTCTCAAGCAATAGCAAAGGACCTATTCATGAAGATCGAAGATTACAAATCGAGGAACTCGATAAATAGCGGACGTATAAACCAAGAACACCCGACAAACCAAATCTACGACAGAATGAGCTTAATACCTTTCCAAATCAACTTAAAATTAAAGATAGAGTCTTATTAGATGCCGCAGATCCCCACATTGTCACTACCACACCGAATGCAGAAATCCCATTTACGGTACTTAGTATCTTTCCATTTGGTTCGGTAGAGGTAAGGCACCCCAAGTTCGGCACTTTTAAGGTAAACAACACCGTTTAAAACCTTATTTTGATGAGATTGATGACAGGAATGAGGAGTATAAACTCCTCAAACCACCATGATTATTCAACGGAGAGGTAAGTCAAGCTTAGACTATAAATAAGCGCTTCTCAGGAGGCAACCCGAGCACTAACTGTATTAACTTCTTTAAAAATTTAGTCTTCTATATCTAACTTACTAACGGAGCTCTCGAATACAGGTTTTCCACAGAGATACGGCCAAGCACACGGGCCTGCTTATGGCCTTGTGAAAATAGGGTAGGGATTTCCCCAAACACGGGCTACGATAAAACGCTACGGCCGTGTGACATAACTGTGGTCGAGCCTACCAAAACAACACGGGCGTGCGACACGCCCGTGTGGAAGACTCGTGGTTGAAACTGAGAAACTAGCACGGGCATGCGAGACGCCAGTATCTAACACCCTTGGTCGAACCTGTCAAATTAACACGGGCGTGGGGCGTGCACACACGGGCGTGGGAGAAGCGAACGAAGCTAGACATGGTCGTCCGACACGGCTGTGTGAACCCGCACGCCCGAGGTACACGGACATATGATAAATTTCAGATACGCCTAAATAGGAAAAACGCGAAACACACGGGCATAAATTGGGGAACATGGGCGTGTGCCATGGCCGTGTAGCCCAAAATCTATAAATACCCTGCACTACTCACTTTCTTCCCCATTCAAAAACCCTAACCCTAGCCGCTGCAACTCCACACGGCCTCCCTGCCACGCCCGTGTACCGCTTTCCACTTTATTTTTGACGTTCAATCTCTTTCCCTTAGCGTTTGTTTACTCCTTTCACTTCTATTTTACTTATCTCTAATGCTTATTATCAACATAATCTTCATATCTTTTGAACTATTTTTCATTTTTCTATCATTTAATTTGCATTCCTAGGTTAGTTATCATACATTCCGTGTTAAATTGAGATTAGGAGAACCTCATACCCATTACATTTCTATTCTCATTCTCATTGTTATTATGGTTGAGTTTACTTCATATTAGTAGTCTTGGCTGAAATAGTTAGTTCAAATTCATGTCTTTTACTTTTTCGAATTCGTTTACCTATTATTATTATTCTTTATATTACAGGCTTTTAATATCGTCTTCATGAGGAAAGAAAACTGCCGTACCTGCCTCGAAGAAAAGGAAGGGAGCATCATCTTCCGCGGGTCCAACCACGAAAATTCGTCACCCTTTCCTGCAGTTCCCCCGAGGGCCTCAGGAAGAGCTTTTCCAAATACTTCGGGCCTGACCCTTAATTGCGGGCTGCTGCATCGACTGAGCTGCAGTAGAACAAGTTCAGTTGGCTGATGCAATTCGGGTCCTCCTAACCACCGACCCTTAGAAGCTGTTCTTTGTGATCATTGAACCAACATACCTCGAGCACACGATGGAACTATGCTCAACATTCCATCTTCAAACCGTAATGATAAATTACGATGATCCCGGCACGGACTAATTTCGCCTAGGCGGGTTAGTCCTCCAGCTAAGCGTCCCAGAATTCGGTGCTGCACTAGGCTTATATACGGAGGAGTTCAAGGAGGAAAATGACTTAGATGCTCTCACTCGCCACATACATTTCTCTCCTTCGAAGTGCTGGCACACTTTGGCCCCTGGCGCAGCCTCCTACAATCCTAGTCGCTCCAAGGCATCAATTCTCCCACCATCCCTGAGGTACCTACACGCCATTTTAGCTCACACGATTACAGGGAGGCGAGAGAGCACTGGCGTCATCAACACTCACAACGCCTACTTTTTATGGTGTATGTTGCACGGGCACGTCATTAACCTTGCCTACTTCAACGCCCTCGCGATTCAGCACCAGACGGAACGGCATAGGAAGGGGGTTATCTCTATTGGCCCCTACGTGACTCGACTAGCGTGATACTTCGGGCTCCTTAACACCGCGGCCCAAGAATCATCCCTCACCCTCATTGGCCAAATGTCTCCATAAGGCATTTCGAACATGCTTAGCATGAGGATGATCGAGAGGCGCTGAGGAACCTACCCTCCCTAGTATCGTCTCGCCCAATCTACAGAGGAGGAGGCCTACGAGGACATTCCTGATGATGTTCCCCCACAGCATGAGGACCCACCGACTCAGCCACCACCACACTCTCGTCCAGTTCATGCGGCGGCTTCATATGCTGACATCTCTGAGCGCCTCACTCGATTCGAGCAGCAGTGTTTTCAATGATTTGACAACATTGATGCTACTCTACAGCAAATTTGTCAGCACCTCCACATCTCATCGCCAGTCTTACCTCGCGAACCATCCAGCGATGAAGATGTTTAAAAACATTTATTTATTATTTTATGTTTTTAATTTTTATTAAAACGACTTTTTATTTTTATTAGATTTTAGAAACTTTATTTTAGTTATTAATTTCGGTTATTTCTTTTTGAGTAATTATTCTTCCTAATATCCCCTAAAAAGTTCTTGATTTTATCACAGTTATATAGAGCTCTTAAGCTCATCATCACATAGGAACTAAAACTCCACCATGAAAGGTTCTCCAAGACTGTCATGTCCTGCTCGCCCACGACCATAGCTACCACTAGAGATAATATACTTTTGGCGTAGGACTTATGGCCTAATGAACCTCTACGACCGCCGGAGTATCCTCCTCCACTCTCGAATCGATTACTCTCAAGAACTCTAGTTCGAGGAATTCATTATACAGGAAGTTCCACTTCTCTCCCTATCTTATTTTTATACTCTAATATCTATCTTTGTACATTGAGGGCAATGTACATCTTAAGTGTGGGGGGTATTTATTTATTATCAGAAAAATCCTTGAATGACTGCCTTATTCACTTAAAAAGCTCTCATATCATATTTAGGATAAATTTTGATTGATATATCTTGAGTTAAAACATAGGCATTTATGCATTGATTATTTAAACTTTAAGACATTAAAGAATCAAGCATGATAAGTTGATTTTTAAGAATTTAAATCTTAGGTTGTTTCCCTAAAGTTTAGGTATTACTTTGAGTTGGGATTCACAAGTTTTAAACATCAAAAAGCCATAATTTTTGTGAGATTTTGGAGCCTTTTGAGCATCTATTAATTCTTTCATGCTCACTTTTATTATTGCTTTGAGTGCGTCAATAGTGAACTGTTATTCTAGAACTTGCTTGATTATTCATGTTGAGACCACACCATTTGATTTGATATGTCAAAATGATTAAGGCACTTAGGATTAACCCACTCATGCCATGAAAAGCCTACCTCCACAATTAACCCCTAGTGAACCCCCTTGAGCCTAACAAGCCATTTCTTGTATTATCCTTAATATTAACCTTTAACCCATTATTGTTGAAATCCCCTAAATTAATTTAAGCCCCATTTTTTGTCAAGATTTGAATTGAAATAGTTGCTTAGCTATGTTTTATTCTACTCTGTAATTTAATGTGTTCTTAAAAAAAATGTATACATATTAGTAGTGATCTTCTATTTGTAAGCTTCAGAAGTTAGATTCCTTAGTCTGAGAAGAAGCTCTGTTGTACGCAAGTAGTGATTAACTCTTTTTCTAGTTAGGTAATTTTTCAATTCAATCTTGATTCTAACCCTTTCTTTCAGCTTGTGACCACACCCCCTAACCAAACCTCATTACAACCCTCTAAAGACTTTTTGATTGATGTATCATCTTAAATTATAGTGGTGGAGATTTGATTTTCATGCAAGCCTATGGTAATGACTTTTCATTATTGACTATTGAGTGCTTCATTTATTGTCCTTAAACACCTTGAGTGATTTGAGTGAATTTGTAGTGAGGATGTGAAACTCTGTGGTATTCTGAATCAAAGGTAATTACTTAAATGAGGAGAAACACCTATGTTTGCATGAATAAATACTCAACTTGGAATGTTTGAAACTTTTATGTTCTTTTAGTTGAATTCTCAATGTATGATTACCTATGGGTTATTCTGAGATATTATCGATAGAAATTATAAGTTGAGAAGAATTTATTTTGATTATGAGTTGAGAATTTTGCTTGAGGACAAGCAAATGCTTAAGTGTAATACCCCTACCCGTATTCATTACCAGAATAGGGTACGAGGCATTACCGGAGTTTACGAATTAAATTTTTTTTTATATTCAATATAACCTCTTTATAAATATCTAACCTTCCCTGCAATATTAAATCGAGACCAATCCACATCAACCAAATCAATTCAACATATTTTCAAGATAAATTCATGCATATTTATAAGATAACATCATCACATATCTAAAACCAGGTTTGTTAACCATACTAATGGCTAACTTTACATTCATTTCACGTTAACATTTACTTTGTTAGCTTATACATGCCATTGATTTCCAAAATAAAGTTTCTTTATATACCGAAATCCTGAGGTTGACAGTGTGATGTGTCTCCGACCAAATCCGACCTCCGAGCTCTTAACACTACAAAACAGGGAAAAAGGAAATGGGGTAAGCACTTTGTGCTTAGTAAGCTCATGTAACAAGAATTATACTTACCTAATATTTTCAATACAATACAATAAACATCCATATATCCATTCAATGCATTATTATCCTAATATGCACAAACTCAACATTCAAGTTAGTATAATAATTTCCATGTACCAATAATATATTCTATGATTGATGAGCTCATCAATACCATGATTTCCATTTCCTTGTTATTTTTCCATATTTATCCCGTTGAATTTCTTGGAATTTTTGATGGATTTTCAGAGATACACTTTTAGTGTACATTTCCGGGTTCGTCAATTCATATTCATGTGCGCACATATCCATTTCAGAGAGCACACTCCCGCGAACCTCAACCTTGCAGTGGGATTACCAGTCCAGGCTAAATCCCCTTCAATTTAAACTCATAGAGTATTGTCGGGATTACCAGTCCAGGCTAAATCCCCTGCAACGACAATTACTCTAATGAGCTTGGATCTGAATTACCAGTCAGGCTAAATTGAGACCCTAATTGGATTACCCGTCCGAACTAAATCCATTTTACACATATTCTTCGGGAGGGCTATATCAGGATAGGATCACCCGTCCGGGCTAGATCCTCTTTACCGTCAATTCCTTTTCAGAGATCCATCGAATTTTCCTTTCATTCAAATGGGATTTCTTCCCATTTTATCAAATATATCAATGTTTCATAAATTTTCATACAATGAACACTCAAATCATATTCACATTAATAACATACAATCTCAAGCATTTAAGAATATAATTCAAGTTACACGAACTTACAGCACTCAACCATGGTGACTTTCAATTTCATCCATGAAATCAAAAACTAATGAATTTAATAGTAGGACCTAGTTGTAAAAGTCTTAGAAACACAAAATTACAAGAAAAGGCAAAGATTAACTCACTTGGTGCAAAATTATGAAATACCAGCTTAGAGAACCCTCCTATGGCGTTTTTAGCTGCTGGAATTGAAGAGAAATGAAGAGAAATCTAGATATTTCCTATTTAGTCCTAGTTTTATTTAGTTAATTTTGCAATATTCCAATTTTACCCTTAATTTATCAATTTTTCTCGATTTCATACCCTTGCCGTCCAGCCCAAATAAATTTTGGGTCTAATTGCCTTTAAATCCTTTCTCATTAGACTCTTAAGCTATTTAATCACTCTAGCAACTTTTACACCTATTACAATTTAGTCCTTTTCATTTAATTGACTACCCAAACATTAAAATTTCCTAACGAAATTTTAATACCACATTAATAACATTTCATAAGTATTTATAAAATTATTTTTGACTAGGTTTTACGAGATAGAGGTCTCGATACCTTATTTTACCCAATTTCTTCAATAATTTCTTTTTCTAACTAATCACTAAACCGATAAAATTTTCCTATCAATATTTTCATACGATTTTCCTATCATATAAATTTTCAAGCAAAAATATTGAAATAAATTTCTCTTTAAATCGAATCTATGGTTACGAAACTATTGTTCCGATAACCATGAATTTAGGCCATTACAAGTGTGGGGGTGTTTGATAAACCGTAATTTATACATATTTTTACCCCATGTTTAACACATTTTATGGATGATTTTCCATTAGAATTGTTGAATTCGATGCTCCTAATGCTTTAATTTCATGTTTTACACTTAGGAGAGCATAGGAGAGCGAAAGGAACGAGAAACGGGCCAAAAACAGAGAAAATGTGCCAAAGTACGAAATCAACACGGCCTGGACCTCCTCACACAGGCAGACTACACGGCCATGTCAATTTGGCAGGCTCGAGCACGGCCTGAAGTAATTGCACACGGGCAGCGAAAGGAACGAGAAACGGGCCAAAAACAGAAAAAATGTGCCAAAGTATGAAATCAACACGGCCTGGACCTCCTCACACAGGCAGACTACACGGCCATGTCAATTTAGCAGGCTCGAGCACGGCCTGAAGTAATTGCACACGGGCATGTCCCTGTCGAGCCCAAGTTGAGTCCAATTCGGAAAAGATTAATTTTGAGGGCTTTAAGGCATTCCAAGACCTATAAATACACCCTAGAAAAGGAAGAAAAGGGAGGACAGAGTAGGGGGTAAGGAATTACTCCAAGAAAGTCGATTGATTCATCTCAGAAGCCGGATTCATTATCAAGACTGAAGATCTCTCCTTAATTCCCCTTCAAAAGTTTTAGGTTTTCTTTATGTTTTGTATTCTTTATTATTTTAAGATGTTTTCTTATTTAGTTATGAACTAAATCCCCTAAATACCTAAGGGGAATGAAACCTAAGACGAATATTGTTATTATTTTCTGAATTGTATGATAAATATTTGACTTGTTCTTAATTATGTGTTCTTAATTCTTGTTTTGATATCCGAGGATACCGATTCAAGATAAGCTCTTATTCAGAGGAGGAATAGACCCTGTTTTAAGAGTACATTTGTCATAATTAAGTGGAGTTGATTGCGCGCCTAGATATAGGGTGACAAGATTTTACCGAATTAGGGTGAAACACAATAAGGGGATCCATAGATCGAGTTAATGCAACCCTAAAGTGTTAATTAGAGAAAAATCTATGTTATTCAATCTAGGGATTAGACATTATTAGTCTTGAATAGGGATAATAACATAACTTAGGGATCTCTACGGAATAAGTTAAATGAATAAATCGTCCGATTCGGAGCCAGAATAACAAGTACAGTCTAGGTGGATTTTTCCTCAGGTATTATCTTCATTCAATCGATTTTTCCAAAAGCAATTCCCCAATTCCATTCTCTGTACGTTCTTAGTTTAGGTAATTAGTTAGTTAAAACAAAAACCTCTTTATTCTTCTAGATAATAAAAAGACAATCATTACTAGTACTTTTAGTTCCTTTGGGTTTGACAATCCGGTCTTGCTAAAACTATACTACTGTTCGATAGGTACACTTGCCTACATCGCGATAATAGTTAGTTCAAGAACGAGTAATTATAAATATTTAAAACCTATCATGAAATCACGCGATCAATGAACTAAATCAAAAGGGGTTGTAGCTCTTGAATGACTAATAGGAAAAGGAAGTCTTGTTTGTTTAGCCAAAAGACATGTTACATAATCAAATTTATTAAGTTTGGAAAAAGAAATATTTTCAAAGTGAGAATGTCAAAGAAATGAAGTATCTTGAGAGCAAAGGAAACAATTGATGATGTAGATAAACAAGGTGGTTGACGAAGAGGGGATTGTGACATAAGTATGTAGAGACCATATTGCTCCTTACCAATTGCCTTCACATGTCCATTACAAAGGTCCTAAAGAAATAAAAATAAGGATAAAAAAAAGACAAAACAATGTAAGTCACGTGTTAACTTGGAAATGGAAAGAAAATTGAAATTGAAATTCAGTATATGAAAGACATTCGTAAGTTTTGCAGAAAGAAATAAAGTGTATGTGCCAGTATGAATGATTGGAACTGATTTGCCAGTGGGTAATTGGACAAAAGTTGAGTTTGAAGCACATAAAGTAAGAGATTCAAGACATTTTCCATCATATATCATATGATTTATAGCCCTATTATCCAAAATCCACTAGAAGGAAGATGGCTTAGGAACCATACTTGCCATATGAGTAGTTCCTTCAATTGAAGTGACCGCTTGTTTAGAATCATTATTTAATAAACTTAAAAACTATTAATATTATTCTTAAGTGAATATTGGCACCGAGGGTAAAGAAGTATATATAGAAAAAGATTTAGAAGATAACTTGGTTGACTCAACATGATTAGCCATGGAACCAATTGACTTGAGCTTAGTGAACTTAAAATCCAGAGGAAACTAATTAACTTGTAACAAGATATCTTTTTTTGCCCTTGCACCTTACAATGATCACAAATCCCATTGAATTGTTTCTTTTGAGTTTGCATATTGAAAGAATACAAGGTCATGCGATAAATAAGAGACACTCTTGAAGAATACAGTTGCTGAGACTCTTATTGAACTAACATAGAATAGGCAATATTCACTGAGGGAAGAGGCTACATAATCAAGATCTGACTACGAAGTGCAACATAAGACTCATTAAGACCCAGTTCACAATTATAGAAAGAAACTGGTACTAACATATCGTAGTCATCCCAAAGTAACTTCAACTAAGTAAAAAATACTGAAACAGAAGCAGTACCTTGAACATTAGAGGTAATTTCGTGATGAAGAAAAATAACTTGAATCCTATCAACTTTATCATAACATTCTTTCAATTCTTTCCATCTTTATGCAACATTAGTGGCAAATACGATCCTAGCTGATAACTTAGTACTAACACTATTCAGAATCCATGATAAGGTAATTGCATTGTAACGGTCTCATTGTGGTTGAAGGACAGGAGGAATAAAGTCCCTTATGTAAGATCCATCAACAAAACCGAGTTTATTCTTGGCTTATAATGCAATACGCATGGAACGACTCCAAATGGCATAGTTCTCATCGTCGACCAACTGATGAGAAACCAATTAAACACCCGGTGCCTTGGAGGATGAATATAACCGGATGATTGAAATAAATAATAGTGCAAGAATCACCACCACTACTTGAAACATCTGAGATTGTGATTGGACAAACCAACAAACCAAGAAAGTTACGAGAAACAAGAGAAGAAACCAATCAATAAAGCCACGTGATATGACATGGTGAATCAAGAAACTAATTGACAGAACAGCATGAGGTAGCAGAGTGACAAGATATAATAGTGATGGTACAGAGGACCCGACTTGATGATGATGGCAGGCAAGAAATCAAGAATACATGAAATAAAAAAAGAAAAAAAACCAAAAAAAATGAAAAACGAGGCAATTTTAACCTGATTTTCACCTCTGATACCATGTTGTTGCATAGTGTGTTGTCTCACTAAATAAAGTTACAATTTCTAGTTTATATAAAACTATTACTGGTGGAAATCAAATTAATTAACTACTTTAAAGCAAACTAATCACCGGTGCTAATTGCTTATATTTACAATTAACAACTTCTACAAAAGTCACAAAATTAAAAAAATTAAAATGCAAAGACTAAATATCTAATTTATGCATAATATATAAAATAATAATAAGATTTAACTTCTTTTTTTTTTTGCTAGAGCTCAAGGATAATTTTGTATTCTTATTAACTTATATAAACTAAATGAGTTGATATCTATTTTGCCCTTAAACTTGTTCATTTGTACCTAGTTGATCTTTTTTCTTTAGATTTTGTTGGTACTTAAATTTGTATTTCGTCAACCAAATTGATACGATTTGTGTTTACATAGCACTACTAACAAATTCAATGGTGTTTCACTATGTCATACAACAAACATAGATTAAAAAATAAAAAAATATTTAAAATATAAATTAATAAAAAACTATGTTTTTCACATTTGTTCAAATTTATTCTAATTTTTAGAATTAAAAACCCTTTACATATTTTAAAATTCTATATATTTTATTTTAAAATAATAGTATAAATAACTTAATATTTTATAAAATAAAAATATTTAAAATTACTAAAAACACATTTGAAATGAATTTAGGCATGGTTGTCTAAGTTCATTCTTGATGTGAAAAATTATATATATATTTTATTAATTTATATTTTTAATTTTTTTATTTGTATTTGTCACATGACATACTAGGAATCTACAACATGGCACCATTGAATTGGCTAACAGTGTCATGTTAGTACAAATTAACAATGTTAATATAGAATACTGGCCTAATTCACTGAATACAAGTTCAAGTACCAACTAGTATCATGAGGCTATAATTTTAGTCCGCAATTCATGTGACCTTAGGCGACTTTTTGAATTTAAATCCGCCTATATTAGCCTGACTCTGAAAGAACAATGAAAGAACAAAAAATACCACAAGAAAGCAACACACACTATGTGTTTGAGTAAATGCTCTCAAAGTATCTCTATTACTTTGAAGGTTAGAGAAAACCTCTATTTATAGTTAAGTTCCTCCAGTTCCAATAGTATAGATTAAATTACATAAATAGCTAAGATTAGTGCCTATCTATAAGATGAGAGTATTAAGAGATTTAAACTCTATACATTTTTATTCCTTAGGATTTATAATAATTACCTTTGTAAGATGTTTCACTCAAAGTTTTAAATAGATAAACTTTTCCACATGTTTCACGAATCGAGCCCATTTAAATTGATCGAATGAGCCTAATTTAATTAATTTACTTTCATTAGACTTTTTTATAAATTTGTCAAGTATTTTAATCCGCATTACATGACACTAAGTCCAAAATAATTAAAGACTTACTAGATAAAAATGTTTAAGTTAAAGGGACAAAGTAAATATTAAACCAAACGAAAAAAATAAATAAAAGCCAAAAAACATAAACGACAAAAAAGTGGCTATTTAGTTTTCCAACGTGAAATTGTTTGGTAATCTCAAAAAAATTCATTGAGTTATTCAAAGGAGTATGGGTACTTGAAATATCAAACGTCCGATTATCTAAAGATTCACAAATCACAACTTGATGATCCCATCGGACGTACAGAATCTGCTTCAGACAAAGATCCCAAAGTACCCACCATCAAAACTTCCTCTTTCAACTTGGTTTCTTCTTATTTTTCCTTTAACTCTCATAATTAAAAAAAATAAATATCAAATCTCTTCTCAGTCCTCAATTCTTCTGTGCATTAACTGTACGTTTCTGTTCTTCTTTTGCAGTGCCTGTCTCTGTCTCTGTCTGAACGACACTTCTAACAGACCATCACTCCTCTCTTATCCCTTTCCTCACCATTTTTCTTAGGTTTTATTTATTGAGCCATGAATGTTCTCTAAATCTTCCCTTCTTCTTCACCTTTGTTTTGGGTGTTTCCATTTTATAAGTTTTCTTTCTTATTGAAACGTTTATCGAATTAAAGGGTGAGATATTAAAATGGAAACTTATTTAAATTCCCATTTTTTATCTTAGTTTTGTTAAAACCCCATCCAAAGCTTGAAATTTTGAGCCTATCAAGCGTTTACATCTTCAAACTATTGAGACATTATAAGCGAATTTAACTCCAAAGTTGTCAAGTTTTGAGCTTCTGGGTCTTTTCTAGAGATGTCCCACATCGATTTAGAGCAAGGAACTCACCGCCGCGACGGGAGTGACGTCAGCTCCGGGGAGGCTAGCGTCTGCTTCTCGGAAGCCGACGAGGGTTCATGCTACTCTCAGTTTTATTCAACTGCAGTTGGTTCTTATGACGATTACAGCTTCGCCGAGGGAGAGATTGACGGCGGCGCTTCGGATTCCAGGAGGGTGTCGGATTGTTCAGTGGAGGCGGAGACTGAGGGAGGAGTTGCTGAAATCAAGGTGCATTTGGCCAAAGTGGAGAAAGTTTGTAGAATTTGTCATTTGGGTTTGGAAAGTAACAGCCATGAATCCGGGGTTTCTATTGAATTGGGTTGTTCTTGTAAAGATGATCTTGCTGCTGCTCATAAACTTTGCGCTGAGGCATGGTTCAAGATCAGAGGAAATAAGTAAGTGAAAACATTTCTATTGACTTGGAATTTACTCTTTCTTAATAACATTAACTACCCACTCAAGGGAACGAAGAGTTAAAATTTTTGGTTATTTTGATAAGGTGAAAAATGCATTTGATTTGCTTAATGGAGAAGAAATTAAAGTAATGCTTAAAGCTTTAAAAACTCTCCTACGATATGTTTTAAGACTAAACCGACAAATTGTTTGCTGCTAAGTGCTTTGTTTTTTTGTGATTTAGGAATCTCCTATCATTGTATGAAAGTGAAGATTTGACCTTTTTTGATGCATTCCCTTTGATTAATGATCATTGCTTGGTGGTATGCCACTTTGGAAGTTTTTTAACTAATGGTTCCCTATTATTGACATTATATGAGTGGTGCAAGTAGCTCTCTATTCTAGCCATTGGCATGTTCTGCACTTCATGCATGTCCGGATTTATGTAATGTTTTGTCGAAACAACTATTGATGCAATAACTATGCATAAAACTGTTATCATGGCAGATGAACATGGCTTCATTATATATATAATTGATGATATTGATAATTCAAGTCTGCTTAATTGTTTCAGGACTTGCGAGATTTGTCATTCTATTGCACACAATGTAGTTGGAGTGAACGAGGGTACCGATCAATCGAACGACACCAACAGTTCCACGACAACAGCTGCAGTCCCAGGACCAGCAGCTCATACAGACACTCCAAGTTTCTGGCATGGCCACCGCATCCTCAATTTTCTCCTTGCTTGCATGGTATTTGCATTTGTGATATCATGGCTCTTTCACTTCAATATGCCATCATCCTAAAATTCGGTACCACATGTTCTTGAACAAAATCGAACGAATGAAACGGAGATGAATAATAATATAGTCTTAGAGAGTTCAATATACCCAATATATTAAAAATAAAAATTTGAAAACCTGTACAACTATTCGTTTTTTTTTTTTTTGCTTCTATTGACTTCCAAATTGGTATTATCTTTGTTGGAACGTTTCGTGGGCGTCACTTTCCACCCTTAAGCTTAAACAAGCAAAAGGAGATTGATATTAAAGCAGTGGGGACACTCAAGAAAACGCATTTGGCCTTTTCATTCAAGTAAGACAAAGCAGTGTCTGGCATAGACGGTTGTTTGATGACACCATGGTCCCGCCATCAATTAACAACTACATACGACAGACAAGATTCTTTTGTCTCTTATCTTCTGCTGTTCTAAACCATCAAAATACTTCCCTCCCTGTATGCCTCATTAATGCACAAGTGGTCGACTTGAAAAGGGTATTACATTAATGTAGCAAACAACCAAGTATAAAATTGTAAACAAAGGTCTTTCCCAGTGCCATTTTTGTGGACTCGTCACAATAAAAATTGAACGTGGAAAAAAAAAGGGATTCGATATCCGATTACAAGTATATGTTGCTATCTGCTGAGTTAACATGGAAGCCTATAATCAAGAAATGGACCCAAGAAATGAGATGACCACATAAAATACAACAGTCCCCGTTTCAGTTTAAGCAGGCCCTGGTCACACTCATCCAACAAGGAGAAAAGGATAACAAAATCATAAAAATCAAGGGAGTCTGTCCGATAGGTGGCGGCATAAGCATGGCCACCCGGTTGGGGGGGGGAGGGGGGGGGGGCAGAGGTCAAACATGCAGCAATGATGGAATTTTGCAGCATCTTCTCTAAGCTCTCAGCTTCCTATTATTGACCAGTTCGTTCAAGTACTTATATTATTACATAAAACGTCTTTGTGCATTCCATTCAGACCCACATGATCTCCCCACAATTTGTCAATTACTAAACCGGGAATGTTCCAGAGCAATGGCTCCATGTTGGAATCTGTACTCTTTTCAACATGGCCACGTTGCTCTATTATTGGATTCCTTTGAAGATAAACGTGCAGCAGTTAAACATTATTGTGCCTGAAAGATGAAGCAGCCTGGCTTTGATGACTGAAGGAAAAAAGAAGACTTCTTTTTCCCGCACACTACTATGCCTGGGGACAGTACGCACTAGCTTTACATAACCATCACATGCATCAGTGAAGAAATGAAAAGTAGTCATGTGCTCGTCCAATTTTAGTTGCAGGAATCTGAGTTTTCTAAAAGTCTACTACTATAATTTCCATTTGAAGTTTGGTTTTCAGTTCTCCTAAAGATTCAAGTCAAACCTGGAATGTCTTGAGATGAAACATAAAGATTTAATAGTTACTTAAAACCTTAAAAAACAGGTTTATCTCAATGGCCTTCGGCATTGAGAGACAACAATCACAATTTCAGCGTTCGACATGGGAAAGAGAATGACACAGGCACTGGCAATAGGAGCTTCGAATATTCCATGATATATGTTGATGCTGATGGCCGATGATTTTATGCAAAGACAGGGAAGGACAGCACAATGTACAAGTGCACTACTCAGTTTCTGTTTTTCTTAAGAATACAAATCAAATTACCAGTATTGGAAGATGCTAAGCCTTTAATCAAAAGATCATATGGATCCGAGCAGAGCACGATTACAGTAATAGCAGGCAGCTTCCATCATCTACGCACCATTCATTGCAGTATCGGCATGGAGTCCATTTGCATCTTCCATTGTCTTGCCATTAACTTCACTTCTCCGCCTCTAAACAAATAATAGAAAGCATAAATGCCAATCTAAATTGGATATCACCATGAAGATATTCAAAGAGGAAAATTAACAGATAAAATCATTATTTATACCCAATCAGCAGGGTCTACAGAATTCCCATTCAAGAGCTTCTGGTTCTCTTCTTTGGTCTTACTATCCTTGTCCTTGGTGCTTAATGGTAGCAACAGAGGTAAATTTCCACTGGTTCTGTCAGGCAATTCTGCAGTAATATCTTGGTGTTAAAACTACTGATGAAGTTATGTCCCGGTCACTGGAAGACTTATAGATTATACCAAATTAGATAAAATCAAAAGTCGAAGCATTCTAATTTCTAACCTGGCAGTTTCTTGTCTATGAAGAATACCACTAAATTAACAGTATACCTGCAGTGAAATCCGACTAAAGTCAAAATAAATTGGAAAAAGAATAATAATGGAAATTCCAAAAGGGCATTTCATACCATGCGACAACTACATCAACTGTGTAATGTTTCCGGGATGCCACAATCAAGAGACTTTGGATGATAGCTACCAACCAAGCCAACTGCTTTATGCACCTGCAATTGGACAACAATACCATAAAAAACCAAATATTCGTCCACTGATACTTACATAACATAATAAGCCAGAATTCTTTGCCCCATTGACTGTATACAAGAAACTAATAGAACATACTTATGATACAGTCTGATCCAAATATTTTGCAATTGCAAATCAGAAAAAGTTACAAGAATGGTACTCGACATAATAATCTCAGGATGTTCCGAATTGGATTTCTTTCATCTTTTTCCCCTACATCATTGGGGCTAATGCCTAAAAATAAGTGAAACAAATAAGCCATGTGTTTTACCTTCGTGTGCCATATTTCTGATAGGTTAGCACAAAGACTAGGGTGAAGATCATGTGTGATGAAAAAATCAAGTCACCACAACCATATATTACACCTCGAGGAACTGAAAAATCAACAAAGTAAATGAGCCAAAATAGTTATTAAGAAACATATCTATATAATTAAAGGCAATTAATTAAATTTTAAATAAAATAAGAATACATACAATTAATTAAGAGGACTTCTAGCACACTCTCCGGTTTCGGCAACCTGGCAAGCTTTGAACCCTACAAAAAGAGGTTATTTACTAAAATGTTCTTAACCAAGCAAACAAATGTACAATGCAAAATAACAACAACAATAACAACAACAACAACAACAACAATAATAATAACAATAACAATAACCATTTCACAGTGTTCTCATAAAGTCGAAAGCAAGTACAGACATAAGTTCAAGACTATACCTCTCGGCAGTGATAATTAGGACCAGGAAGCTGAGTAGAATAGAATGTAATGATTCGGAGAATCTGAGAAGCCTGTAGCACAAAAATAGACAAAAAAACAAAAAAACTGTAAGCAAAAAACTAAGGCTTAAGGTTTCATCATTTATCAAGACTCATTGTATTAATAAAGGTTGTTGAACTACTTAAGCATTGAATTCAGTTTCATTGGACAGGTTATTGATGAAAATGGCACTTCAAATTGATGGACTCATTTGAACAACTTAATAAAAAGTATTAATAAAGGTAGTTGAACAACTTAAGCATTGAATTCAGTTTCATTGGACAGGTTATTGATGAAAACGGTACTTCAAATTGAAGGACTCATTTGATTAATAAAATATATATTGGCAGGGGGAGGGGTAATATCTGCTATTTTATAATTGACATCTTACTTTAGCTAAAATGAGCTCAGTAGTCATTACTGAGATTGGAGAAAAGTTGGATGAGCCTATAAAATTTAATTAGCATTTCAATAATTACCAGGCAGAGAAAAAGGACAAGCAATCTAATATTCAATATGAGAATCCAATGATTCTCACTAACCACAGTGACATACATGGCATACTTCGACAGAAGGAAGAACCTAATAACTAGTCCTACAACAAGGCCATAAATTGGGTGTACTTACAACTAAAAATGCTAGCACCCTGCACCAAACAAGAACTGTGTAGATCTTTTTGGTCTTGAAGATGAAAGGATGGAAAGTCCACTGCAAATAGAGCAACTCACATGTTAGAAGCGGAGAAATAAAAGAACTGCAATTTCGTCCACTAGAAAAGTGAGAACTGAACACAACTAATGAAATAAATAGAAAAGTAAAGGAAGAAAAGCCAACAACATCAGAATAACTTTACCAATAGAAATGATAAAAAGACACAGGTGAACACTGTCTCACTGATATAGCCTTTATCTTGCCCAAGCTCCTAAATATAAAAGAAAATTAAATATAAGAAGACATTTCACCAAATAACTGACATATAATAGAGACAAACAAAGAGCAAAATCAAAAGAAAGTTGTTCTTACTGGAAGAATGAAAAAACCAAGATCCTGAAGTGTTGGCCCTGGCCGGTGTAAATAATGAACTCCTCGGGCAGCTAGACCATGAATATACTGCAGGGACAAAGCCATATTTTAGACCCACATCCTTCTAAGATGATCCAAAACTTCGAGAGAAGCAATGAAAAATGTAGCATATACTAAAGCTCAAACAATATGCAATATAATCTGTATGAACCATGATATAGATTTGTCTTATTTCTCCCGGTTATAGTTAACCAGATCTTACTTTTTAAAAAAAAAAAAATCAAAACAAGCAGCTCTGTTTTTTTTAGAAAAGATGCTAGCTTTTCCACTCCCCCATTTACTACTTAAAATGCAAAAATTGGTAAGAGAAAGAAATCAATCAACTTTGGGAATTATTCAAACTCAAACAAATAGATTGAAAATAGAAATGAAACCTGAAAAATTAGACCAGCAAGAAGGTATTTCCAATTGTCTAGAAGAAGGTTGATCTCTGTAGTTGTCTCTGCACAAATTCTCTTCCACAACTAGAAACAAAAAATCAAATCAAATCAAATCAAAATCCCTTATAATTTCCATTCCCCAATACAAAGAACATAAAGAGGGGGGGGGGGGGGGGAACCTTTGAAGCTTCGCGACCAATGTAAAGCGTCATCTTGATGTCGTGTAACAACGAGTTCCATAGTAGTTCAAAGCCCACCGGTTAAGGTCAACATCTCTAAAATTCAAAACCGCTCAATTTTTGTGCAAATCCCCTTTTTAACAAAAACCTTAACCTCCCCAAAATTTAAAAAAATATGAATAAAAGGTAGCAAATTTTATTAATGTTTCTCCCTTTTGTTTTCCACCAACAAAAACCAACTTCAAATCCAGCACAAGTGTAAACCCCGCCGCCGCCGCCGCCGCCGATTAATCGATTCTTCGAGGGATCAAAGACTGGCGATCCAGGATGAGGATGGGGAACCAAGGAAGAGAAAGAAAATGAAAATAGAGAAAAAGGTTGAAATAAAAGACTTGTTGGGCTTCAATATAAATGAACCGAGTGTTCAAATTTGTGAAAATTAATTTAAAAGGAATGATAAAAAGAAACTTCGCCGCAACTATATTTTTATATTTTGTCAACATTTCAATTTATTTGTTTGTTTACTTAAATGCCCTTCCGGTGGTGGGTGAGACATTCACGGCCGTCTCCACTTTCCAGAATTTCCCTTTGATTTTAGATTCACTTAACTGAAATTTTAAAATTTGTAATTAAAACAAAGTGTGTATTGATGGGAACGCATTTTAACCAAGTTAAAATCATATATATATATATATATATTATCAATTTTATAGTTTATGAATGAAAATGCAAATCAAATTTTGTTTTAAAATGCATTCAACTATTATCACACTAAGTTTAAAGATATGGCTTCAATTTCATGTCCTCTACTTTACCCATTCCCAATACCACATAAAACTTTTTATTTAAAAATCATAATAGGAAGCACAATTTGTAAGATCAACCAAACTAACTTTTACCATTTTTATCATGAAATAAATCGTTAATGACTATTTTTTACATATTTGAATTTTTTTTTAGTTTTAGAGGTTTATTTTTAATTTAATTTTAATTAATAATATTATTAAATAAATTTAATTAAATTAAATTAGATCACATTTTAAAAAAAATTCATTTGCATAATGTAAGCTTAAATAATAATAATAAAATTATTAAATTAAAATTGTCTCAATTATTAAAATACAAAAATAATGAGACTAAATCCATAATATTAAAGTAGAGGAATCAAACTTTAATATAATTAAATTTTATTTTATTATATATTTTTCAAAATTTTACTAATATAAAGTAATTATAAATTATAAATATAAATACATGTTTGACCAACTATAATGTAAAATGAATTAATATAATGTATAACAAATAAAAATTAAACAAAATGCACGCACATGATAAAAATCCATACATCATAACTATAAATGATAAGACTGAAATTGACACTTGCAATGTCCAAAATCTTTATCTTTATCAACTATGTATTATTTATATATTGTAAGAATTTATTATATACATTGATGAAGTATATAACATATTCATTTGGTATATACAGCGTTTTTATTGAGAAAGTGGCGGAGTGCCATATGGATGCAAGCGGTCATAAAATAGTGAGAGTCAATGGTGGTTATTGCCAGCGACGGTCGAAGCTTCCTCACAGTCGAGGTGCGTTTGGGATATTTTATGGCCAAACCCCACTAAACAATACAAAACAAAACAATGAATCAACAAAGGCAGGAGAGGGAAAGTGCGTTTTGAAGAATCAAAATTTCCAGAACGAAAAACAGAAAAAGGGGCCATTTTTTGTAGTTGGCAAAGACACAAAACCGCCAAGCCCGCTCTTTTCCCGAAACGTGTTGATGTCGACTTGTCTATTTGTCCTCTTTATCACTAACAATAACCAAATCCCCTAATCTGCCTTGATTATAACATTTTAGATCAACTTAAACATTATTTAATTAGTTTTTTTTTTTTAAAATTTAAAACAAATTCCGTGGTAGGGTAATGTTGATTCTTTTTTCTGGAAGGTCTTCACTGAAATTTTTAATTATTTTCGAAATTTTTCAAAATATCAATAAAGTTATTATGATCGTTTTGCATTTAATTTAGTCTTTAAACTAATAAAATTAACTTAAAATTTTTTAATTAACGTTAATCGTTATAGCATTGATGGAGAAAAATTATTTTTTATTAATGTGGCAATGTCACTTTAACAATTGTTGTTAATATGAAATGTCACATCAACGCCATTAATAACCATATCAAAATTATAATAATTAACGTTGATCAAAAGATTTATTTAATGAGAGACTCAATTGGATATAAAAAAGTTGTAAAGTTTATTCGTAGAAAATGAAAGTGAAGATTGGAGGATTTGAATTTTTGTGGGGTTAACCAATCAGTTAGTGATTAATGTTAAAAACTTAAGTTAAAAGTATGTCCAGACATCACCGCATGGTGCTTCACCTTTCTATACAACTAAGGCTGTAAGGTTTAAGGTTTGTGTCTGAATTTTGGATTTCCTTAAAAATTAATTATTTAATCTTATGCTTGTAAATTCAAACATTGATGATGTATGGAGGTTTCATAATAGGAAACTTTGGTGGTATGAATGAATGAGTAAATAAATTTAAGGTTGGGAAACTTGTTGGAAATTTCAAAATTGGAATGTCAGCATATTGTTCATATCTTCCAGACTTCCACTAGAAGGGAGAGGGAAAAAGTCAGATTGGGTACGAAAAGGCTTTAGTAAATTTTTTTTTTTTTTTGGTCTTTTAATTTGATATTTAGAAAGATTAAAATAAAAACATTAGGTTTGCAATGATTTAAAAAATGAATCAAACCAACCATAAGACTTCAATTGTTTAACAGTATTAAACTAATATTTTATTAATTTTTAGAATAAATGAAGTGGACCGAACAATGGGAGGATTTCAAATAGTCACCTGTTTGATCCATGAATATGTTCAATTCATTTTTTTTTATTGCTTCCAATGAGAAGCTTCTAGATAACCAACCATTGAAGTTTAATTAAAAAAATATATCTATTAAGGCATGTTTGATTTGTGAGGAATGTGAAATCAATTTACAAAGAAATAACTATATTTATATATATAGAAAAAACTTTAGTAGCTTGTTTGAAACGTTGAAGACAACAATCACAAAGCTAGGTAACAGTAAAATAAATATAAGCAAAGACCAAATAAATAAAAACACAATTTACTTCAGAAAAATAAAGTAATTATTGTTGGAAATATACTACTGCAAAATAAAATTGTTAGTATTTGATAGAAAAAATACACTGAGTATAAATAAATACAATAATCACTTTGTCATGGCAGAACTATTGTTTTTAGAAGTAAATTTGTCCTGATCAGTGTAATTGACTTCAATATTCGTACACTCGAATAAAGGAGATAGAACACAATTGATATTACTCTTCTCGAAAGGAATCAAAAAAATAGTAGGGAAATAAACTGAAAAGAAAACAGGTGAGTTGAGGAAAGAAGAATGAGATTCTTGTTGTTTTTCTTGTTGTGAAAAATGAGAATGGTATGTTATTTATACTATTTTCTAAATGGGTAAAATGGTAAGAAAAATAGCGTTAGTTACCAAAAAGTCAGAGGATTTTCTGCAATTGAAAATATTCTAAAAAACAACAAAAAATATTTTTGATAAAAAGAAAAGAAATTTTATCGTAGACATTGACACGGGTTGGGCGAGCAAAGACGACGATGCGCGTGTATTGGGCTTTTAGCCCTAATTACTCAATTAGGGTAAAAGGCAAGACTATGTTTAAACCCTCTTAGAAGTCTTTTCTCAACCAATATGAGATTACCTACTTTGCATTAATAACATTCCCCCACTAATGCAAAAGAATTGGAAATTTTTGTAAACATGAGAAAAAGTAAAACGTGAGAAGAGCAACAACGAAATTAGCCACTTAAGCACTAGTATCTAGTGGATTTGAACTACTACATAGTGAAATGAGTGATTTTTCTCTTTAACAAGTGAGCGAATCTTGAACTTATTAAGATAGGGGTTAACTTATGACACACGACTAATTTCAGATTCAATTGATGTTCAGCATCAGATAATCAAGTTTTAGCCAATACACCCTGGGATACTACTAAGTGTTCTAGAAAGACTGCCTAATATCTTTCATAGAAGGTGGCTAATTCTTTACACTTACGTAGGTGATTTCATCAAGTCTATCTTAATATAGACTACCCAAATCAGGGCTATGAAATCATTAAGAGCATATATTAAGCTCATCCTCTCAAATTTAAATTCGGTGAATTTATTAAGTCCGTCTCAATAAGACCATCCAAGCTCTAATATATGAATTCATTATGAGTAAGAACTCAACCTTATGAATGTACATCGTTTTCTATAGGGATAAGTGAAATGTACACTATAAGTCTTTCCATGATTTCATTTGACCACATTAAACTTAGAAAACTAAGTTGGGTATCCACCATGAATTCCTCAACACTAGGCTTAAGACCTATCCCCCTCAACGAATCAAGAACTATTTTCCTACTTAACCCTTTAGTTAGTAGATAAGCTAGGTTTTTTCAGACTTCACGTACTCCGAAGTGAGTACTCTATTCTTTATTAAATGTATCACATATTCATGTCTTATTCGAATATGCATCTTCTTACCATTGTAAGCTTGGCTCTTAGCAATGCAAATTGTGGTTTGTGAGTCACATAATAGAGATACGGAAGGTGTCAGTTTTTCCTATAAAGGAATCTCTGCAAGTAGATTACTAAACCACTCGGCCTCTTACCCGGCTAAGTCAAGAGCTATAAAATCTGATACCACCGTTGATCAAGCAATACAAATTTGTTTAGCAGACTTCCAAGAAATAGTTGTTCCACCTAATGTAAAAATATATCTACTTGTAGAGCTAACTTCATCATTATTAGTTACCCAGTTTGCATCACAACATCCCTTTAGGGCTGCAGGGTATCCGAAAAATTCTAACTTCCAAGTTATTGTTACCTTTAAGGTATTTAAGCATACGCTGTAGAGTATACCAATGCTCATTGATAGGATTATGAGTATATTTACTTAGTTTACAAACTGCATAAACAATATCAGGCTGAATGTAGTTCATCAAGATTATAAGGCTTCCAATAATTTTAGCATAATCTAATTGAGAAACACTATTTCCTTTATTCTTTATCAATTGTATGCTAAAATTAACAGGAGTTTCACAGGAACTACATCAAAACTATTAAACTTCTTTAGCACTTTCTTTATATAGTGAAATTGGTTTAAAGCAAATCCCACATTTTCTCTATATAGTTAGATTGGTTTAAAGCAAATCCCTTTTGTAACGCCCCAATTTTTGGGTTTTCTGTGTTTCTGTGATTTTTAAAATTTGTGTGTGTTCTGGTTGGTTAATATATATATTTTAGTAGGTTAATGGGCCTTTGGAAGGCCCAAACTTAAGTTAAATCCGTAGTAGTCTTCGGAATTTTAATTTTATGAATAGGTGATACAATTGGCGTTTGGGCTTTTAAGAGTAAAGGGGTAAAAGATGACACAAAAAGGCGTGTGGTGTGGTGGCAAGGTGGCGCCACTTAGGGGACAAGGAAGTGACGCCATAGAGGAAGCAAGGGGTCCAAGGTTTAAGTCTTGGCTCTTGCAATATATTTTGGTTTTCTTTTCAATAAATCTGGAAGTAAGTAGGTGCGCTTTAAAGTTTAATGTGTTGGATTTATAACACAAATGAGTTGATGGCCTAGTGGTGGTGGTGTAAGTTGGCATGTGAGAGGACTTTAGTTCGAATCACTTGGCACACAAAGGTTGATTATTTTGCTATGTTGGGACGGCAAGAGTTGGTGTTGGTTTTAAACTCTGGTGATGGAGGGATCCCACATCGGGAAGCTAACATAAGAGTAGATGGAGAGCTAGCTTTAAATAGAGCAAACCATAAAGAGAGTAGGCATACCCTTCTTGGCTTATCCCTTTCGCTTTGTGACGTGTTCGTTTCGGTTGGGCGTCAGCTAAGAGTGTTTGGAGCGCGGATTAACTGCAGTCTCCTAATAGGTGTGTATTTCTCATTACTCTAGCAGTAGGATGGCTATTTCGGGTCGCGATGGGCTGAAATGGGCCATGTGGTCCCAATAGGTTCGTAGGTCCAAGTGGATAATTTGTAGAATTACCAAAATTGTAGGGTAGAAATATCGAAATACCCCTGTAGGGTAGAATTACCGAGATACCCTTGTGGGGTAAAATTACCATTTTGCCTAGGGTGTTAAATGACTATTTTGCCCCTCGTGCGTAAATGACTAACTTGTGTGATGATTAGGTTAGTTGAATTGGATTTATGTTAGTTATCATTAATTCGTAAGTCTAATGTGTTAGTGATCGATTGTAGGATTATCGCGTGGGAGATATCATCATCAATCGTCATCAACCAGGTGTGTAAACGACACCCTCCCTTAGACTGAATCGGTAAAAGTCAAAATACCGAAACATTGGTATTTTAGAACTCATGACGTCTGGCGCTCGTGAGACGATTGTTAATGAATATGGTGCATTTGGATGATTAGAGTGCAGAGTGTGCATTTTCGTGCACAACGGTATTTTGGGGCTTAATGGGCCGAAAACGGGCCAATGGGCCAACGGGTCCATTTTGGTAAAAAGATGAGGTAAGTACTTCTGATTACTTAGTAAACGTTAGAATGAGATGAAACCTTAGCAATAGGTAATAATTACTGAAATACCCTTATGCATGCAAAATTATGATTTTACCCCTAAGGTTATTTTTTTCTAAAAAGCATGATGTTCTGTTTCTATATACGTATGCCATGACATATTATTTCGGTTGCATGGGACATGGGTTTATATTGATGGAGGAAGAGTTCTGGCAGCCTCGCTGCAATCTGGTGGCCTCGCCACATATATTCTGATACGGTGACTCACACAATATCTGGCGACCTCATTTGCAATCTGGTGGCTTCGCCACATATATATATCTGTTCTGGTGGCCTAGCCACAATATTTGTATCTGGTGACTTCGTCACAATATCTGGTAGCCTCGCTGCAATTTTTTTGGAGTGTAGCGGTTGAGTGGGTCGAGTAGTCTCCCCACATGGTGTAAGGATGGTACGAGGGTGTTATGGATGGCTCTGGGTTGGGATTTCTGCATTTATGATATATTTGTTCTGTATCTGCTATGGGCCAATGGGTTTCATTCTGATTTCTGTACTGGGCCAAGGCCCAGATAAGTCTGACTCTGAGGTTTGATCTGTTTTGGGCTATGGTTGGGTTATGTTACTGACTCTGAGGTTTGATCTGTTTTGGGCTATGGTTAGATTATGTTACACACTGAGTTTACCGAACTCACCCTTTATTTTCATCTCTACAGTAAATCCCCAACCATAGTGGGCTTGGAGCTGTGAGGGATTCGGAGTGGCCACATCATCTGCAAAGTTGGTTTTTCTAAGTTAGTTTATTTTTTTTATTTTATATTCTGATTTAATTTTGGGTTTTACGTTGTAATAAGGCCGCTATGTAAATTTCTTTTTCCGCTATGGTTTTATTTTCTGATTATATTTATACTATGTCAAAACTGCTAGTGTTAGGCTGCGCGGGTTTTCAAAATTAATGAACGTTTTCTAAGACTCAACAAGCACAACAAATGGATAGCCTAAAGATTGATAAACCGGCTTTTCATTCAACCGCTGTTTTTACAAAGACTACCCCAATCACTTAAACCAACGAATGCATACTAAGTCGTAAGTCCATGTGACACGTTAGATCTGGCAATAACATCTGGGCCGGGTTTGGGGTGTTACATTTAGTGGTATCAGAGCCAAGTTGCAACAACTCGGCTCTGGAACGGGTCTAAAAATGGGAGTTTGTAAAGAAACACTAAATAAAGGTTTTCGAAAATTGTTTTTTTTGGAACTTGATTATAAATTGTTTTCGAGAATGTTTCCAATATTTTCTCTTTACAAATTGATGATTATAAAGATTAAAATTGGTTTTCTAAAATTAGTTTTTTTAGAAGGTGGCACACCGAATCTCTGGCCCAAGTCTATAAGTTTTCTGAGCCTTTCTGATTGTTTCTGAAATATCTGTTATATGCTTGTACAAAACTTTATCATGGTACATTAGTTAGGGTAACACTGGAACTATAGAAACTCTGATAAGTAGACTGAAACTGTAGCTAGGCTACCGCAAAAGGAAACAAACTCAAATTCTGAATTACTGTTATTAATAAGACATCTGTAATAAACACTGAAATATTAAACTGATTCATAAAATTCTTAACCAGCTAATACAAAATGAGTACACGAGCAGCTCGTGGAAGAGGCCGTGGACGTGGTCGAGGTAATGTTTAGGCTGGATCTTCGTCTTCAAGACATGTGCCGGCAGCAGATGCACCGGTACCACTGGCAACAGAGGTAGAGTCTCATGATCGAGGTGCCGGGGACGATGCTCTGTCCCAAGCAATGCTCCGAGTTTTGGAAAGGGTTACTGGGGCAAGTACGAGAAATGGAATTCGGGGGTCTATTTCTGAACGGCTCCTAGCCAATGGAGCAGAGATATTTAGGGGCGTATCTGGTGTAGCTCCGAATGTGGCTGAGTATTGGATAGAAGCCACAAAGTGGATTATGGATGATTTGGACTGCTCTATGGAGCAGAAACTGAAGGGAGCCATATCGGTACTCAGGGATGAGGCTTATCAGTGGTGGCTCACGGTGAGAGATGGAACTCCTGGCGATAGTGTGACTTGGGAGTCATTTAAGACGACCTTCAAAGGAAAGTATGTTTGGGCTAGTTACATGGACGCCACGGAAAGAATTTCGAACTGGTCCAAGGGAGTAAGTCAGTGGCTGAGTATGAGTCTGAGTTTCTGAGACTAAGCCGGTATGCTTCTGGGATTGTCGTTACAGAGTATGAGCGTAGCGTACGCTTCGAGGATGGTCTGAGATGTGAACTTAGGGTGCTGATTACTCCGCAGAGGGAGCGTAACTTCACTATTTTAGTGGAGAAAGCTAAGATAACTGAGGAAGTGAAGCATACAGAAAGACAGAATCGTGAGAAAGATCAAAACCATTTTAGGAGAGATTCAGGAACAGGAATGTTAAGAAAGCAAGGGTAATGGAGCCAGTTCGAGCAGTACCGATGGATATTGTTAGACCGCAGGGTTGTAAGAATTGTGGGAAGATGCATATAGGCGAGTGTCAGAAACGTTCTGGTGCTGGTTTTTTATGCGGATCTATGGAGCATAGGGTTAAGGATTGTCCCTAGGAACCAGATCAGGTTCAAGTTTTAGAGCAGAGGGTCGCTCAACCAGTAAGGGGTGGACCACAGTTTCTGAGAGGACGTGGGCAAGGCAGTGGTGGTAATAGAAACAGTCGAGGAAGAGGAGCGTCTGGCAGGGGTGCTAGATTTGCTGAGGCTCGTCAGCCGGTGTTGGTGTATGCAGCTCGTCGTCGAGAGAAGGGTGATGTACCTGACGTCATAACTAGTACGTTTCTGATTTCTAGTATGCCATACACTGCATTGATAGATGTTAGATCTACCCATTCATATGTTGCATGTGCTATATCTGAAACGCTGGGTGTGCGCTCTGAGGAGACCGTGAGTGGGTATCTGTATTAAGTCCTTTGAGTTACTCGGTTAGGGTAGATAAACTGTATAGAGATGTGCCTATAGAAACTTAAGGAAAAGTTTTCTCTGGAGATCTGATGGAGCTACCTTTCGGAGAATTCAATCTCATTTTGGGAATGGATTGGCTTGTTAAGCATAGGGCTACTTTGGATTGTGCTGCTAAGCGAATAATGTTAAAGACCACAAAGGATGAGGAGGGTTTGGTGATAGGCGAGCGTAGGGATTATCTGTCTAATATGGTGTCGGCATTGAGAGCCGAGAAGTGGATTTGAAAGGGATGTGAGGCTTATTTGGTATTTGTAAGCCAATCGGAAACTGAGGATCTGACAGTGGATAAAATTAGAACCGTCAAAGATTTTCAAGATGTTTTTCCAGAGGAGCTTCCGGGTTTGCCTCCGAACCGAGAGGTTGAGTTTGGAATCAACTTGTTGCCTGGAACGGCACCGGTGTCCATTGCACCTTATAGGATGGCACCGAAGGAGTTGGTGGAGCTGAAAGCCCAAATTCAAGAGTTATTGGATAGAGGCTTCATTAGACCAAGTGTGTCTCCGTGGAGAGCACCAGTGTTGTTTGTAAAGAAGAAAGATGGGTCAATACGGATATGCATCGATTATCGACAGTTGAACAAACTGACGATTAAGAACAAGTACCCATTGCCGATAATCGATGATTTATTCGACCAACTTAGAGGAGCTTCAGTATTTTCCAAGATTGAGCTTTGATCTGGGTATCATCAGTTGAGGGTTAAGGAGGTGGATATTCACAAGACGACATTTAGAACTCAGTATGGTCACTATGAGTTCTTGGTTATGCCATTTGGGTTGACGAATGCACCTGCGACATTTATGGATCTGATGAATCGAGTGTTCCAGCCATAGTTGGCTCAATTTGTGGTCATCTTTATCGACGATATTCTGGTTTATTCTGAAACTGAGGAGAAGCTTGATTAGCATCTTCGTATTGTACTGCAAGTGCTGAGGGAGAATGAGCTTTATGCGAAATTCAGTAAGTGTGAGTTCTGGTTGAGAGAGGTAACTTTCTTGGGGCATGTTGTCTCTGCTAAAGGGATCAAGGTGGACCCTCGAAAGATTGAAGCGATTCTGGAATGGAAGCCACCGAGGTCAGTGTCAAAAATTCAAAGTTTTCTGGGTTTAGCTGGGTACTATAGAAGGTTTGTGGAAGGACTTTCTGTGATGGCAGTGCCTTTGACAAAGCTTATAAGGAAGGGAGTACCATTTGTTTGGACTGAGAAACAATAGGAATCTTTTGAGAAGCTGAAGAAAGTTCTGACCGAGGCACCTGTACTGATTCAGCCGGAGTCTGGAAAAGATTTTACCGTATGCAGTGATGCATCACATGTAGGGTTGGGCTGTGTGCTGATGCAAGAGGGTAAAATGGTTGCTTATGCATCGCGACAGCTTAAACCACAGATAGTTAACTATCCTACTCATGATGTGGAGTTGTCAGCGGTAATCTTTGCGCTTAAGATTTGGAGACATTACCTGTACGGAGAAAGGTGTATTATATACACAGATCATAAGAGTCTTAAGTACTTGCTGACTCAGATAGAGCTGAACCTTAGGCAGCGGAGATGGATAGAGTTGCTTAAGGATTATGACTGCGCAATTGAGTATCACCCAGGCAAAACTAATGTGGTGGCTGATGCCCTAAGTCGTAGAACTGTATCTGATCTGAGAGCCATGTTTGCTCGTTTGAGTCTGTATGACGACAGTAGTCTGTTAGCAGAACTATAAGTTAGGCCAACCTCGGTGGATGAGATTAAGGAAAAACAGTCAAGGGATGAGTCCCTAGTTTCTCGATTCTGGCAGGTTAAGAATGGGGATACTTCTGAGTTCAGACTGAACAGTGAGGGAGTTCTGTCTTACCGAGGTAGAGTTTGTATTTCGAAGGACTCTGACTTGAGGCAAGCAATTCTAAAAGAAGCTCGTGGAGGTCTGTGTGCTATGCATCTTGGAGGGAGTAAAATGTATCGCGACTTAAAGGAGTTGTATTGGTAGCCTGGATTGAAGCGAGAGGTAACGGAAGTTGTGGGAAAATGTCTGACTTGTCAGCAAGTGAAAGCTGAACATCAATTATCTTCCGGACTTCTGCAGCCAGTGAAAGTACCACTTTGGAAGTGGGAGAGGGTAACCATGGATTTTGTGAGTAGGTTCGAAGAAGGACTTGATTTGGGTAATTGTGGATAGGTTGACCAAATCTTCTCATTTCATACCTGTACGCACTGATTATTCACTTCAGAAGTTAGCCAAATTGTATGTGGTAGAAATAGTGCGACTTCACGGAGTGCTAGTGTCAATTATTTCTGATCGAGATCCTAGATTCACATCTCGGTTTTGGCAAAAGTTGCATGAGGCGTTGGGTACGTGGTTGAACTTTAGTACAGCCTTTCATCCTCAGACTGATGGTCAGTCGAAAAGGGTTATTCAGATTCTGGAAGACATGTTGAGGGGATGCGTTATCTACTTTCGAGGCAGTTGGGAGGATTACTTACCGTTGGCAGAGTTTGCATACAATAACAATTATCAGGCAAGTATTCAAATGGCTTCTTATAAGGCACTGTATGGGCAAAGATGTCATACACCTAGTTGTTGGACCGAGTTGGGTGAACGACAGGTTCTTGGACCTGAGTTGGTGGCAGATATTGATGATAAGGTCAAGTTGATTAGAGACCGGTTGAAGGAAGCATCTGATAGACAGAAGTCATATGCAGATTTGAAGCGCAAGGAAATTGAGTACTCTGTGGGTGATATGGTCTTCTTGAAGGTTTCACCTTGGAAGAAAATATTAAGGTTTGGGAGGAAAGTCAAGTTAAGTCCGCGGTTCAGTGGGCCTTATAGGATTCTTAAGCGAGTGGCTCCACTGGCTTATCAGTTGGAGCTACCTCCAGAGTTCGATAGGATTCATGATGTCTTTCACGTCTCCATGTTAAGGCGATATCGTTCTGACCCTACTCATGTTGTACCGGTTGCAGAGATCGAGGTCCAAACAGACTTGACTTTTGAGGAAGAGCCTGTGCAGATTTTGGATTGAGATGTTAAGATTTTGAGGAGGAAATTAGTTCCGTTAGTAAAGGTGCTATGGCGTAATCATGGCAGAGAGGAAGCTACTTGGGAGCCAGAAGTGGCGATGCGTCAACAATATCCTCATCTGTTTGATTCAAATAAAATTTCGAGGACGAAATTTCTTTAAGGAGGGTAGAGTTGTAATGCCCCAATTTTCGGGTTTTCTGTGTTTTTGTGATTTTTAAAATTTGTGTGTGTTCTGGTTGGTTAATATATATATTTTAGTAGGTTAATGGGCCTTTGGAAGGCCCAAACTTAAGTTAAATCCGTGGTAGTCTTCAGAATTTTAATTTTATGAATAGGTGATGCAATTGGCGTTTGGGCTTTTAAGAGTAAGGGGGTAAAAGATGACACAAAAAGGAGTGTGGTGTAGTGGCAAGGTGGCGCCACTTAGGGGACAAGGAAGTGACGTCATAGAGGAAGCAAGGGGTCCAAGGTTCAAGTCTTGGCTCTTGCAATATATTTTGGTTTTCTTTTCAATAAATCTGGAAGCAAATAGGTGCGCTTTAAAGTTTAATGTGTTGGATTTATGACACAAATGAGTTGATGGCCTAGTGGTGGTGGCGTGAGTTGGCATGTGAGAGGACTTTAGTTCGAATCCCTTGGCACGCAAAGGTTGATTATTTTGCTATGTTGGGACGGCAAGAGTTGGTGTTGGATTTAAACTCTAGTGATGGAGGGATCCCACATCGGGAAGCTAACATAAGAGTAGATGGAGAGCTAGCTTTAAATAGAGCAAACCATGAGGAGAGTAGGCATACCCTTCTTGGCTTATCCCTTTCGCTTTGTGACGTGTTCGTTTCGGTTGGATGTCAGCTAAGAGTGTTTGGAGCGCAGATTAACTGTAGTCTCCTAACAGGTGTGTATTTCTCATTACTCTAGTAGCAGGATGGCTATTTCGGGCTGCGATGGGCTGAAATGGGCCATGTGGTCCCAATGGGTCCGTAGGCCCAAGTGGATAATTTGTAGAATTACCGAAATACCCTTGTAGGGTAGAAATATTGAAATACCCCTGTAGGGTAGAATTATCGAGATACCCTTGTGGGGTAAAATTACCATTTTGCCTAGGATGTTAAATGACTATTTTGCCCCTCGTGCGTAAATGACTAACTTGTGTGATGATTGGGTTAGTTGACGTGGATTTATGTTAGTTATCGTTAATTCGTAAGTCTAATGTGTTAGTGATCGATTGTAGGATTATCGCGTGGGAGATATCGTCATCAATCGCCATCAACCAGGTGTGTAAACGACACCCTCCCTTAGACTGAATCGGTAAAAGTCGAAATACCGAAACATTGGTATTTTGTGAACTCGCGAGCGTGCGAGTGCTCGTGAGACAGTTGTTAATGAATATGGTGCATTTGGATGATTAGAGTGCAGAGTGTGCATTTTCGTGCACAACGGTATTTTGGGGCTTAATGGGTTAAAAACGGGTCAATGGGCCAACGGACCCATTTTGGTAAAAAGACGAGGTAAGTACTTCTGATTACTTAGTAAACGTTAGAATGAGCATGAAGCCTTAGCAATAGGTAATAATTACTGAAATACCCTTATGCATGCAAAATTACGATTTTACCCCTAAGGTTATTTTTTTTCTAAAAAGCATGATGTTCTGTTTCTATATACGTATGCCATGACATATTATTTCAGTTGCATGGGACATGGATTTATATTGATGGAGGAAGCGTTCTGGCAGCCTTGCTGTAATCTAGTGGCCTCGCCACATATATCTGATTCGGTGACTCACACAATATCCGCACCTCGGCTGCAATCTGGTGGCTTCGCCACATATGTATATCTGTTCTGGTGGCCTAGCCACAATATCTGTATCTGGTGACTTCGTCACAATATCTGGTAGCCTCGCTGCAATTTTTGTGGTGTGTAGCGGTTATGTGGGTCGAGTAGTCTCCCCACATGGTGTAAGGATGGTACGGGGGTGTTATGGATGGCTCTGGGTTGGGATTTCTGCATTCATGATATATTTGTTCTCAGATCGCTATGGGCCAATGGGTTTCATTCTTATTTACAGATTGGGCCAAGGCCTAGATAAGTCGACTCGAGGTTTGATCTGTTTTGGGCTATGGTTGGGTTATGTTACTGACTCTGAGGTTTGATCTGTTTTGGGCTATGGTTGGGTTATGTTACACATCGAGTTTACTGAACTCACCCTTTATTTTCATCTCTGCAGAAATCCCTAACCATAGTGGGCTTGGAGCCGTGAGGGATTGGAGTGGCCACATCATCTCAAAGTTGGTTTTCTAAGTTAGTTTATTTTATTATTTTATATTCTAATTTAATTTTGGGTTTTAAATTGTAATAAGGCCACTATGTAAATTTCTTTTTCCGCTATGGTTTTATTTTACGATTATATTTATACTATGTCAAAACTGCTAGTGTTAGGTCATGGGTTTTCAAAATTAATGAACGTTTTCCAAGACTCAACAAGCACAACAAATGGATAGCCTAAAGATTGATAAACCGCTTTTCATTCAACCGCTGTTTTTACAAAGACCACCCCAATCACTTAAACCAACGAATTTATACTAAGTCGTAAGTCCATGTGACACGTTAGATCTGGCAATAACGTCTGGGCCGGGTTTGGGGTGTTACACCTTTTCTGATTTAGGAACCTCAACTCCTAAGATTACGTCTACCTCTCCCAAATCAAGCATATCAAACTTGGTAGATAAGAAATTTTTTGTTTTGATAATGACTTCTATATTAATGCTGAAAATTAACATGCCATCCATATACAAACCTATGATGACATAATCAGAACCAAACAACTTAGAATACACACATGCATTTGCACCATTAACAATAAAAACCAAAACTAAGAATAGTTTTATGAAATTTCTCATACCATTGTTTTGGAACTTGTTTGAGACTATACAAAGATTTTTTGAGTCTACAAACTTTATATTCCATACTAGGTGTAACATCTCACCCGACGAAGCCCTAGCATTCATGTGTTTTTTAGAAGTCAGAATTTTGGAATGAGTTTTGAAATAGGTAAAATGATGGACTCATTTAAGAAACAGAAGTTCAGGAGTATACCCTTGGGTGAAGTCCTAAAAGTTTGAAATATAGTCCATAGGAATAAGACTTAAGAGGATAGTTTTAAGTGTCCAACAATAGGATTGAATTAAGTAATAAGTTACTTTTTGAGTACGCCAATGATGCTCTGGTCTAGCGGATTCTGAAGGAACGAAACCTATGGTTAACCTTGGGGAAAATTAAGTATGATGAATCAAGAATAGTGGTAAGGGTATAGGTATGTGAATAAGGTACCTAGTTATAAAGACGTATGATAAGCTAAGTAGTGTTCACCCAAAAAGGCCCATATTGGCATATAAATAAGCGAACTAATAATGTTATGTCTATATGGCCCTCTGTAATAGAAACAATTAAGGAGCTATAGGGAGGAATGTTTCACTAAACAGCAGTAGTCGCCCAAATATATTTTTGGTGTACAGAATAGGCAAACTCTGATATGGAAACAAGTAGACAAGGATTCCTAGGTAAATAAGGATGATAAGTGAAATGAAAGTGATGGTTACGAGGTATGTAACACCCCTAACCCGTATCTGTCTTCGGAATAGAGTTACAAGGTATTATCGAACAAATCATATCAATATTATATACTTTAAACATTTATGGTCATAATTATGAAAACACAATCATATTGTCCCTTACGAGACTCTTCAAGGCCTCAGAACATGCTTAGAAGTAGTTCAGGACTAAACCGATAACATTTGCAAGTTTTGAGAAACTTATAAATTTTTCACAAATTCAGGGGTCACACGCCCTTGTGAACAAGTTGTGTACCTCACACGGTCACCAGACACGCCCGTGTCGCAGACAATGTGAAAATAGGGCATACATTCTGACTTGCACCATACGGCTGAGGACACACCCGTGTGCCATGGCTGTGGGAATTCTGGAGAGGTTACTGACTTGGGTCACACGGCTAGCCACACGCCCATGTGCCAGCCTGTGTCTCACACACGGCCAATAGACACACCCGTGTGTCTAGATCGTGTCAAACCTGTAGGGCATTCTAACTTAAAATCAAAGGGCTACCCAAGGGGACACACGGCCGAGACACACACCCATGTCTCTTCCCGTGTGAATAAAAATAGGTTATTTGCATAACCATTTTGCCACCCTATTTCACAAGCATACATAAGTATAATTTGCATCAATAATTCAACCCAATTGGCAGCCACTTCATAACAATTCATACACATATCATGCCATTTCATCTTCAACCATTTCACTACTCAATTCAATACCATTTGAACATTCAAACACATACTAACTAGCATGATTCATTCCCCATTACTTACCTATTCAATCATATACAAAAGTACATATCATATTCCTCAATACAACCTATTTCAATATGTGTTTTTACTACCATCAAACACACACAAAGCTTGACTTATAAATCATCTATTAGACATTCATTTATTAAGTCTAAATTCATGCTTTTCATAAGTAGATACCCAACATATATTAAATAGCCAAATGATCATCCTGAACCATCACCAACCATACCAAATTATGCCATTACACAAGGCAAATTACATATCAAACATAAGTTATTAATAAGCCATAGAAAATGGCCAAATACATCACCAAAACCTTTATAAAAAAGACTCAAGCCTATACATGCCATATAACCAAGTCACAAGTGTATAAATACCGAAGTTAAAAACCGAATAGTGTGATGTGATCTTCGTTGACTTCCAACCCGAGTGAACGTCAAACATAGAAAAAAATAACACAAAGTAAGCTATAAAGCTTAGTAAGCTCGTATGGTAATAAACTCATATTATTAAATAACTTCATTTAAAACCATTATTCCAAACATGATATAATTCATATGATTGCACCATTCTATCTCGAATTCATGCACATAGTTAATCAAGATTTTCATGAGTTTATTCATTCAAAACACATATGGTTTGAATACTTCTTATCAATTTATTCACATCTTCATATGCATAAGCAATTATATATCTAAACTTTATTCAATTCAATTACCATCACCTTTTCTTTATCCAAGTGAATTATGTGAAATATCATCAAATAATGGTATTTCGCACACTATGTGCCATATGTATATTTAGTTAAAAACAACTATAACTCATATCTCACATATCATTCAATTCATACCTCATTATAGCCAAATAAGCATATTTTTGGCATGGAACATACTTATACATAAATCTTTCTCATTTCATATACATGATACACTAAAAACTTACCAAATTACCTTCATTTGATTATCATATAAGTTATGTACGAACCTGTATCACTTAATTCAATTGTACTTTCCTTCTCGTCTTGACTATGCCCATTGAACCATTCAGAATCGTTAAGGATACTCAGAAATCACATAAAGTTCATACAATGCCATATCCCAGATATGGTCTTACATGTTATCACATATCGATGCCACTGTCCTAGACAGGGTTTTACAAGAAATAATATAACAATGTCAATGTCCCAGACATGGTTTTACACGTAATCACAATACAATGCCAATGTCCTAGACATTATCTTACATGTAATCACATCTCGGTAATCCTAATGTCATAACATTTGTATCCTATATTATTCCTAAGGTTCGTATGGGACTTCCGGATGTCGTAACTTTGTCGATTCTTGGTCATATTTGCTCGTTCAACATTTGTAACAATTCAATGATAAGGAAACATATATAATTCAATTCAATTCAATAATAAGTAAGCATTTATAATATAATTTAAATACGTTTATTAATATACGAACTTACCTCGTTCGCTGTAACGAGGAATTAAATCGACTAATCCGATACTTTGTTTTCCCCCGTTCTAGATCCGAATCTCATTTTTTCTCAATCTATATAATAAAAAAATTTACTTATTTAATAATTAATTCATTCAATTTAACACAATTTACACTTTTTTTTGAAAAATTACACTTTTGCCCTATTATTCCACATTTTTGTAATTTAGTCCTTATCACGTAAAATCACAATTTCATGAAATTAAGCACAAACCCAAGATAGCTGAATTTTACCCAACCATATAACAGCCCATATTTTCACTTTATTCATACTTTTAACCACATAATTTCATAATTTCACAAATTAGTCCATAATTTGTATTTTTACTCAAAATCACTTTGCAAAATATGTAAAACTGTATCTAACTTCCATATTTCATCATCAATAATAAAAAAGCATGAATATTCATCAATTTCATCTCAAAAAATCTATAACAGTTTCAAAAACGGAGATACGGGCTAACTAGATTAAGCTGCAACGAGCTTAAAAACGTAGAAATTATTAAAAACGGGACAAAAACCATACCTTAATTGACAAAGGAAGCTTGGCCGAATGTTTAGCCCTAAAAATGGCTGATTTTTCTTTCTCAAATTCGGCTAAGATGATGAATGAATAGGAAAAAATGTGTTTGTTTTCTTTTAATTATAACATAATAACTAAATTACAAAATTAACCTTAAGAACTTTAATAATTACACCACTTGCCATGCTATCATCTTCCACTATCTCATAAATGGATATTTTCCATATAAGTACTTCTATATAAGTTATATAGCTATTTGACACCTTTAGCTTATAGAACGCAACTTTTACACGATTTAGTCATTTTTACCGAATTAAGCCTTTAAACGGTAAAATTTCTTTATGAAATTTTCACACAATAATTTTATCATGCTTTAAACCATAATAAAATAATAAAATAAATATTTTGACTTTAGATTGTGGTCCCAAAACCACTATTCTGATTAACCTTAAAAGCGGGCTGTTATAAGGTATGAGGTCACGCTAGAAGATATAATACCTTTAGAGACCAATGAGGTCCTGTACTAGTTGATTGGTAAGGAAACCTGGTTGGGAACTAATTAAACGTGAACCGAAAGAGTCAAAGGCTGAAGAAATATCAGGTAAGTTTCTTAGACGTGGAAGAATTTGATAAGCCATTCAGTCTTAATGTGACCTTTATCAAGTCCCCACGAAAACTTTAGTTAAGTTAAAAGGGAACCCAGGTTAAGTTTAGAGGGTCATCTTCCTTCTTATGGAGGAAGGCTATGAACAAATGAAGGTTGCCTCCCAATAAATGAATCTGAAACCCTAATTTCTACCAGTGATTTCCCTATCAAAAAGGTAAATTATATGACTTGGTCTACTAAGGACGTGTAGATCTGCAAGTATACATGAAAAAACAAGGCTTAGTGATACGTATGAGTTAAAGTAGAGGTGAAATATTACTCGAATGAGCTCTAATAAAGTGTCTTTGTTTGACGATGCGAGAAGGCCATAATATCTGGTTGAATGAAATATCTGGAACTTAAGTTGCTGTTGTCACAAGGAAAGGCCAGATCTAAAGTTTGACAGCCTTCTAGGTTATAAGGTGAGTCTCTAAGCCGACTCTTGCAAATGTATATGCATGTTAGAACTTCTGTGAAAATAAGCTAAAATGCATGATGTGATAATTCTGTGAGAAATGTATGTCTGATAAACTTGCAAGAATGATTTGTATGGAAAATGGATATGATATTTGAGGATAATGTGTCTGAATGAGTAAAGTGTGTATATGTGTGTTTTGATGACATGAACAAGCCTATTATGAAAGAGTTTATCATGAGTAAGTCAGATATGAATAAGTCTGTCAAGTATGAGTCTGCATAAAGTGTCTATATTCGTCTCTAAAGTCGTCTAAAGGGGTCTATCGGGACTAAAAACTCAAATCTCTAAAAGGAAAAATCCATGGCACTCTAAAGACCATATAGTGTAAGACCATGGTTGGGCTATGGCATCATATGGAATATGTAAAGGACGATTGAGTGAGTAAAGCGATGAGGGGCAAACCTCACGACGGTGAGTTTAGGTAAATCCCTATTGTCAAAAACACCAATTTCCATACACGTGAGCATTTGTTGCTACCTCTGAAAAGAAGCCTTTGTGGTGACTTCTGTTTTAAGGAAGCCTTTGTGGTGATCTCTATTAAAACAATGCCTTTTTTGGTTATCTTTGTTATAAGGAATCTTTTGTGATGATCTCTATTAAAAGAATGCCTTTTTTTATTATCTCTATTATTATAAAAAAGCCTTTGTGGTGATCTCTATTAAAATAATACCTTTGTGGCTATCTTTGTTAAAAGGAAGCCTTTGTAGCTATCATTATTAAAAGGAATGCCCTATGGCTATCATTGGAAAGGAATGCCTAAATGGCAGAATTTGAAGAATGGATCTCATGATGACCATATGAAGACAATGCCTTTGGGCAAATACCAAATGAATGACGAACATTGTATAGTTACAAGGGATGAATAAGAAAGGCTAGTGTGCGCCAAAGTATGTGGCAAGGCAACAATATAAGTTAAGAGTAAGAACAGAGAATGTACTAAAGTAAGGAAAATATGGGCAATTTCTAATATAAGTATTGGGTGCAGTCTATCCAGTCCGAAGATAATGATAAGACTGATAAGTATGGAATAAGATGTCAAGGCTGATGATAGGGTAAATGAAGAGGTTAAGGATTATTTAAAGGTAAGAGTTAAGAAAGGATATAGAATATAGAGAGATGTTAAGTATAGTACACAAAAAGAAGGAAAATGGTTCTGAAGAAAGAAATATGGTAGCCTTAGAAATGTACCTGCCAAAGAGGGAGGAAATGTTAAGAAATACCTATGGATGTGCAATATACCATATGCAACGTAGAATGAATGAAAAAGGTATCTTAAGGTTTACCTCACTAAGTTCTTATGAACTTACTAAAGTTTTTTGTGTTTTCAGATCTGTAAAGGAAAGTGCGTCAAGAGACGATGCCAGGGCTACGCCAATGAAGTGGTGCGCTGGGCTATTATGCATATAGAGAAAAATCAAGTGGCATGCCAAAGTCTGGGCATAAGTTATTGGAGTAGAAATTGAATATGTTTATAGCTGGAATCTGTGCTTAAAAAAATATGTAGTACTCCAAGATGTACACAGTAGACTGAGAAAGACAAGTAGGGAAGTTTGAAATGTTATTGAGTCGAAACGATAACCATATATTGTATATTTACAAGAAACTCTATAATAGCCGTATATAGTAGTCTGTACATAGACGAAATGTAAAGGTACGCCAATAAGAAATTTTGTTACATTCATGGAGACGTTTACAACAATGAATAAACAAAAGAAAAAAAAGTTTCAAGTTACATCTATATAAGGTGTAACACCTGAAATTCGAATTTGGTAGATCGAGTTGGGTCGAGGGTGTTACACCAGGTGCAAAAAATCTTGGAAGTTGCTCTATATAAAGTTGCTCCATATAGATCTCCTCATCCAAATCACCATTCAAAAAGTTGTTTTCACATCCATTCGATGTACCAGCAAATTGTGAATGGAAGCTAAAGCAAATAAAAATGAATGGTTGAAATCTTATTCACAAGAGAATATGTATTAAAATAATCTATTCCAAATTTCTGAGTGAACCATTTTATAACTATTCTTGCCTTATACCTCTGTATTGACCCATCTTGTCTAAGTTTCTTTCTAAAGATCTATTTATTAATAATAGGTCTAAATCTTTTAGGCAAGTCTACTAGTTCCTAAATATGTTTAGACGTATTATATTATAGCTTGTTATTTATGGCATCACTCCAAAAACTAGCATCTATTGATTTTATGGCTTCATCATAGGTTTTTAGATCCTCAACTATAAAAAATGCATTAGCAATAGAATCACTTATTAAGGTTAAATCTCTAATTTAAGTTACAAAGGTAGTAAGGAAATCAAGTTCAAAACTTGTGGTAGTCATTTTTCTTTACCTCCTCCTAGGTTCAACATCATTGACTGACCAAAATTGTATTGGCAATTTAAGTACTTTTTGGCACTTAACGAGCTTGTTTTCTAGTCATTTCAATTTCTTTTATTGCATTTTCACATTTCGTAACTTAGATTCAAATTATTGTAAAATAATATTTTTTACGCATTATTTCGAGATAGTTGATCTATTAGGCCAATATCTACCTTAAAGACGTTTTAACAATCTAATTGAGTGTGCAAGACACCTATTTTTAGGCCCAAAAGCATTAGGAATGACAACAGAGTCGCAACACATGAACGAGCACAAATATTTATACTCGAAGTTGTGTTGCGACACGCCTTAGTCTATGTCGTGACACAGGTGCGACGTGGGGAAAAATTAAGCAAGGGTATTTATGTTGGCACAACTTATACATTATGTGATTAAGGCTTGTATTTGACCTAAATAGGACTTCTAAGCAAAGTTTGGGAGCTTTTTGCCAAGCCATTTTTAGGTTTTAGTTTAGTAGATTTAGGTTTTTAGTTTAGGTTTATTTTATTCTAAAAACAATTTTATTTCTTATTCTTCGACTTGGATTCGATTTGAGTTTAAGTCTTTATTATTTTATATTTCCAGAATTTTCTCTCACTTCTTGTTTGCTAATTACTAGATCTCAATCACTATTAAAGAATTTCACGATTCCGAGCACATAAAGTTTATCAAACGAACAATTTCTTTCTCTTTCTCTTTTACGTTAATTTGCATTATTGCATGAATAATTTAATTGTAGAAAAGATGGTTGTTGAGTCGATGAGTGGCTAGATCCTTAGGGAGATTAATGAGCGGATGTGAGACTGATTAAGAAGGAACTAGAGTTTTTCCAATAGAGTTAGTTGGTTTAAATTCATGTGTGTTTAAACATTAGGAAGTAATCTAGGATAAATAAGGTCGAGAAATAAGTTTACTGAGTAAATCGTAGATTTAACCCGATTAGGAAAGTGAGGTTGAGAGATAAGTGTCTACTAGTCGATTAGTTAATTAGTAGAAGGTGAGAGGAAATACTAGTTAGTTGATAACTAATTCTCTAATAAAACTTGAATTCTGAAGTTAATTGCAACTACTGAAGCAAGTTAATCTTCTGCCTGTTAATTGAGAGATTTTCATTTGTTAACTTAGTTTTAGTAGTTTAGTTTTTATTTTACAACGTTGATTTTAATATTAATTTTTGTAATATGTTTTTTAGTGATTACTAGGTAGAGAGCTATTGTAGATAATATTTTTAGATTTAATTCAACCTCCTTTTAGTACAATCCTCAAAATACTTACCGATGTTCTATTGTAACACTAAATTATATTACAATTTGACATGTTCACTTGCAGATACCGCACTTATTTTATATATTTTATTGGCACAATTTTTACTCTAAGCATTCATACGTTTGGAAGCGGTCAAATTGTTGGCGCCGTTGTCGAGGAGGTTTTAGCATTAAATTTAAATTTCTTTTCTACAACTAGTAGGATAAATAGGAAAATTAAAAATTATAGATACAATTTTTATTTTATTTTATATTTTCCATACTTTTTTAGTTTATCAAGTTGTTAATTTTTATTTTTCTATCTTTGATTTTAGTTTATGACCTAAAGTGGAAGCATTCTATTCAAGCCATATCATGATATGGAGCAAATTCTGAGACTCAACTGTCACTTGATGCAAAATGATCCACCTATGTTAGCTGGGTTGTCTTAGGGAAATCTACTATATGACAATCCACATGAACCACAACCAGAAATATGTGGAGAGCTACTGATAGCTCAAAAGACATTGCACGAGTACACACTACCAACGCTAGATGTCGTGCGAGGAATATTGAACGACCACCGATCAATGCCAATAATTTTAAGATCAAGATGACTATAATACAAATGATCCAAAATTGCCTTACAATTCCGAAGGAACATTGATGCAGTCGTTGAGAGCACCAAAAATTTATTATCCTTATAAAACAATGAAAAAAATAAAAAAATAAAAATAATAGCATAAGTAAAGTAGGGTCAAATCATCAAGGACTGGATTTGCACAATTGCTTGTTCCTCGAAATCCTGGACAAAATCATGCCCAAGAAAACCTGCGTACCTGAAAAAAAATAAAAAAATAGAATTAAAAGATCCAGAAAAAATAAAATAAAAACAGAATTAAAAGTTTCGATTGAAATTCCAAAAATTATAGAAATAAATAGAGTTGAGGGAAAAAAAGTTCTTAGGGAGAGATTCCAGCCTCCGGTTGCCTCAATCCGCCTTGGCTTCAATACTCGGCTTTTAGGTGATCTTTCTCAAATAGAATAAGCCAGTTATAGTGGAAGAGGATGCCTACGACCACTAGCTCCAAGATTTTAGACTTACGATTTAGTGGAACCTAACTCTAGCCAAGTTTTTGTGGGATCATCTTATGCTAGATCATCACTTCTCAATGGCGAATACCACGCCACTTTGTCTCTTGGGCTCGCCAACCTCTGACACAGTAAGCTAACGAACCAACTATGCAACCTTCCCAAAATGTACAAAGCGACTGTTCCTTGCACACATTGAAAAGATCACTTTTTAAGGGATATGGTCGGAAGCGTTAGCCCCATAATGCGGAGAAACGATGAATACTCGTTTAAGAAAGCTAAGCACGGATTCTAAGCCTTATGAACCCTTTTAGGGATTTTCAACAACCTTTTGCTAGATAAGTTTAATGGCTCATGATTTTTGGGGAAAATAAGTGTGATGAAAATAGAATTTTTATTGAAAAATATGGAAGGAACAAAGGCTAAGTTTTTGGGAAAGGGAGTGTTTACAGAAAAAGATAAGTGAAATTTGTGTCACTCCATCCCCTATTTATAGTACTAGAAAACCTATTCTATTCCTAATTATTCCAAAAGATAAATACAAATGAATAAAGATAATTAAAGATAAATAAAGATAAATCTTAAAATTAAATCTAAATAATAATCCTTAATAATTATCCTAATATAATTGGAATTAAAATAGAGTCTTGTGATATAAAATCTCTTTTTTGCATTTTTTCTCCCAAAATCTTCCACACTTTGCATTTTCGGCACCACTTCTCTCTTACTTCGCATGCTGGCCCAATTTAACTTTAAATTCAAGATTTTTGCCCCCAAATTTCCTTTTACCTTCAATTTAGTCCCTATAAGATAAAAAACCATAAATAGCTCAAATTAGTAGGATCATACTTAAAATAAACATATAATTAATACATAAAAATATGTCATTTTAGAGTATTATGAAATTCCCCTTACTTAGACCATGCTTGCCCTCAAGTATGGTTCCTAACCACTATGAAAATTAGATCTTGCCATGAAAGAAATAGTACTCCAAAGTTTTATAACAAGTAGGTATAATGCATATGAAAATAAAGAGAACCTTTAGCTTGCTTTAAGTAAAACTTAAAAAGTAGTCCAATTAATACACACAAAAATTAAAATCGACTTGGATTTTTTCATGAAAATTAGTTAATTTACTAAACTTACCAAGACACCTTATTCGTTTTCACCTTTGGTCCCCAAATGTAATTTTATTATTAATACATCACTTTTTTTCTTTTTTTTTTCTTTTCTTATTATTATTGTTATTATTGCTTAAGAGTACATTGAACCTTTTGACGCCAAGAGAGATGACAGCCAAGCACCCCACCATAGTTATTCAGCCCAACATGATCCTAATTTATTATATTTTTCTTAAGAACATATCGAACCTTTTAACGCGAAGGGAGATGACAGCCAAGCACCCCACTCCGGTTACTCAGCCCAACATATTCCTAAAAAAGAAATTTATTTAATTCCGGTCAACGGAGTTACCTAACATTTCACACAACCTTTTGACGCGAAATAAGATGACAACCCAAGCACCCTACCTCGGTTACTCAGTCAGTCACGTTTTAAGCTGTACTCATAACCACGAAAACATCACAATTTATTATAATGGAACATAATTTTAATTTGGAGGACGAGGGAAAATGATCAAGTGTCAAAAATAAGTTTCGACAACTACCTAATAGTCATGAACAGAAATTCAGCATGCAATTTTCATTAAGTGTCATCTTTTCATTTAGACTTAATAAATTATACTATAAGCAAGATAAGTTTAACTTTATCGATCATAATTATTCAACCTAAAAGAAATAAAACAGTGGAGATGAAATCAAACAGGTAAAATCATAACTAACTCAGTAGACAAAAAGCATGCATGTGGGTCAAATAGTGGGCAAGTCGTGGTCAAATTCTTGGGTATGAAAAGAGGCAGAATATTCTTAAAAAAAATTATATGGGCAGCAACGATCAAAGAAGCAGCAACAACAAAAACAACAATTAAAATGATAGAAATAATAAGGAATGCCTCCCCTTACTTAAAACACATTATCCTCGATGTGGAAGAAAATAAACAAATAGGTGGAAAAAGTTTAGAAGAACTCCCTGTGTAATTACTGTCAGAGAGGATGGCGCACGCGAAGAGAAGGGCGATGGCGTGGTGGTTTCATGTGGAAGGGAAGAAAAAGGCGAAGCGACGAGGGGTGGCGATGTGGTAGGTGACGCGTGCGACGGTAGCTCGGCTTTGGGTTCTCACCATGGTGGCTGAAAATCGATGATGGAGGGATGAGGGAGAAGGTACGGTGTTTGATGGGATTTTTGGTGTAAAAATAGGTTTATTTTTAGGGGTTGGGGGTTGTATAGGAAGGATGTTTGGCTGAAGGGTTGGTTATTTGGCTGCAGGTTTTGGGTAGTCATGGGTAGGGATGCGCTATTCTTAGTTGGAATAGGGATAGGATAAAGGCTGTTACATACCAATTTTTTTTTTATTTTTTCTCCTTTTTCTTCCTATTTTCGCCTTGGTTTACTTAGATAAAAGAAGAGAAATGAATTATTACTTAAAAAAATAATAAAAAATAAAATAAAGTAATTAATTAATAAAATAATAAAATAAAATAAAATAAAAATAAAAATTGGGTTGCCTCCCAACAAGCACTTGTTTAACGTCACTAGCTTGACGCCCCAACTAGTATTAAGGTTATTCCAGTTGAATTCTTTCATTCGTATGGGCTTGAAAATTCTCCCTTTTTTTATCACATCCACCATATTTGGGTTGAATCGTCCTTGCGCCTCCTTCTTTAGTTTCGTTTTTTCCTCCAAGAAAATCTTATGTGTGTCTGTCAAGGGGTTAAACCCTTTTAAGTCGGCAATGGTGTCTGTTGAGGCCCAATTTTGGCCCAGGTACAAACCAAGTACCAAACACCCAAAACCAAACTAACCCAAATAAACCTAGCCCAAATAACACTAAACCCTAGCCCAAACCCATAACAGAAAAAAACAAAAAAATTTCAAACCCTAGGTGTCTTCTTCCCTAGCCGTCAGCCACCGCCCCAAACATCAACCACTCCAACTGCTCTGCCACCAACCAACCTGCAAAGAAGAAACAATACGCAAGATCAGTATCAAAAAAGGAAGGAAAAACAGTGTTTGTAAATTGGCTATAAAGCCATGGAAGTCGAAATGTAAAAAGGGGGATTTTCCTTTTTTTGAATAAAAAAGAAACAACAAAAATTTCGAACAAAAAGAGATTCAAACACAAAAGACAGAGACCGAATACTTAGATATCAGATTTGTGTATACAAATTAATCAAAAAGGTAATAAACAGTTGAAGAACGGGAAAAAGTTTTTTTCTTTTATTTTATTTACTTCTTTTTTCTTTCTTCATTTTTCTTTTAAATAAAACCTGTTTATATATGTATATATTAAAAATATAAAAATAAAAAAATCTACCTTTTGGAGTTTCACCACCAGCACATGTGGTCAACAATGACGCTGATTTGGTCATGACGACGGCCACCAAGGCTTTAACTCTCATTGAGTTTGTAGGCAAAAAAAAGGGGTGGAGAGTTTTCTTGAATTTTTTTTGAAGAAGGGGAAAAATGAATTTTTTTTTGGTCAAAACTTGAGTTTTATATACTCCCCAAAATGACGTCGTTTTGCCTCTGACCCGATTGGCTGACCCGTTTCAGGCTAGGATCTGCGTGTTTTTAAAGGAAGGGCTAATTTCACTTTTAGCCCTTCCACTTTTTTATTGTTTTGTAATCAAGTTTTTCTTATTTTTAATTTTTACCCCATGATTTACTTCGGATTTCAATATGGTCCTCTCTGATGCTATACGTTTTGGAGGAGAAAGGATTATTGCCCTTTTGGTCCCTCTTTGTTATTCGCGCATTCAACATGGTCCATTTCCTCTCTTTTTATTTTGATTTTGCCCCAAACTTTCGTTTTAAATTTAATTTAGTCAATTTTTCATTATTTTGCTATTTTATTTTCAAATTAATTATTTTTATTATTATATTTATTATTATTAGTAGTAGTATTATTATATCTACTATTATTATTTTATTATTATTACTATTACTCTTATTAACGTATTATTACAACTACTTTCTATCTATTATTATTATCTTATTTAAAATATTAGTATTATTATTTTCCATGATTATTATTATTCTTATTAATACATTATTGTTATCTTTTCTACTTTATTACTATCATTGTATTGTTACTAATGGTATTATCATACTATTAGGCTAATTAATTTTATATTATTACTTCATTATATGTTTCCTTTGCATTTACTCATATTTTTACTTACATCACCATTATTATTAATTTATATTACCATTATTATTATTATTATTATTATTATTATTATTATTATTATTATTTTACTATTATTACTTATATTCGTTAGTATTATTATTAATTTTATCTTTATTTTCGTTACTCTTATTTTTATTATTTATTTATTTATTATTATTGTTATTATTATTGTCATATTATTATACATGTTTTATTACAAATTGTGCTTTAAATATTATTTATTTTAATTTGGTTCTTTACTTCCAATATTTTTAAACCTTTTCCTTAGATTTATTTATTCATTACTTTATTATTATTGTCCTCACGATTATTTTTTATTTCATCTTTACTTATTCATATTCATAGGTATTATTATTATTGCAATTTGTTTGTTAATATTACTATGACTATTATAGTACATTAGTATTATCATATCATTTATTTATCATATATTCTTGACTTGTATAGTGGTTTTATATTATTACATTATTATTACCCATGAACTATGTGTAATTACAATTGGTTATCTTTGAATCACATTTCGAATAAGCCCATGTCGTTTTAGCTTACGCTTGATAATTATTTAAAAAGAAAAATTTAAAAATAAAGGCAATATTATGTTTTTTAGGGATTCGAGAGATCGTTCCCTAACGTGCTGGGTTTCGATTTTTTCGTTTGACTCAAATAACCGAATAACCTTTTAAAATTAAGGTGCATGAGTTTTCAAAATCCAAAGACCGACTTACTCTCGAGGGTTTAAAGTGTTGTGTCCTAACGTGTTGGATGTGACATTTTATTACTTCGGGACGAGAAAGTCTTTAACATTTGCTTCGATTTATCTAAACATCTTTGCAAAATTAACATTAATAAAAAGAGGGATCGTATTCTTTTCGAGTTTTTAAATTTCGACATTAAGACATTAATTAATCAATTAGGTACCAATTTTGGGCGTTGCGAGGGTGCTAGTCCTTCCTTGTACGTAACCGCCGAACCTATTTTCTCAAATTTCGTAGACCAAAATCGTTGTTTTAGTAAATCGAAATGTTTATTAAAATGACCAAATTTCTAGGTGATCCGATCACACCTAAACAAAAAAGATTGGTGGCGACTCCCATGTTCGTTTTCATTTTCAAAACCAAAGTTGACCCCGTTTTCAAAAAAAATGGTTTCGACAGCTTGGCGACTCTGCTAGGGACAATAACAAAGTCAAGCCGTAAATTGATTAATTTATGTCTTTTCATCGAAATTGAAAATCTAATTTAAAATACGATCCTTTCATTGCATTTCATCTATTATCTTTGAGGTTTATGTTATAATACCTGTTTCGTGGGTTCGAGTCTTTAAATAGTTTTGCATATCACATTGCATGACTGCTCGGTCTTACCCTTTAAGTAGAAGTGAGAAACCAGTTCTTCGTGAGGTTTTCACCTCCGTATAGGATGGTGGATTGCTTTCGGGATACATCCGTACCTATGTCTTCGTGAGTTTTCATCTCCGCATAGCCATAGGGAAATGTATTCCCCTGGACTGAACTCGATCCATACAAGCCTATAATGGGTGATGGTCGAGGAATCTGCTGGTTCAGGTACCTTGTCTTTAGAACCAAACCACATGTAGTGACCCATAGAAGCCCACCCTAGATAGAACCACGCCAAACCTTAGCGGTTACCTGAATAGGTGTTTGATTATTTCCTGTTTGCTTTGAGTTCTATTTTTTTGTATACTGACTTGTTGTGTTTTGTTGTTATTGCATGGCATTACATTATAAGAAGGTGTTGATTCATGTTCAGTTACTAAATAGAAAAGCTTAGCATGGAAAAAGGGTTTCTTGATAAAGTGGAGGATAATGCGGTCGTCCGAATATGGTCCGAAACGACACAACAGGAAAAAGGCGATAGATTAGTAAGTCTATAATATCATCATACAGACTAGGGCATGCATCCATTGTATGTTCTGGTGTAGCACAGATTTCGTATAGCCGGGCTGGTTTTACTTTTTCTGCAACAAGAGAATTTACAATATTAGTAAGTCTATCAACTTTATCTTCTAAGGTTGAATTACTTAGCTGGTGAACCCTTCTAGGGGGTTCAGGATTGGCTCGGGATTACTCAGTATTTGCAGCTATTATGGATATCAAGTCCCTTGCTTGTTGGGGAGTCATGTTGACCAATGCTCCTCCACTGGCGGCATCCACCATGTTCATCTCTATGGGTTTCAAGCCTTCATAAAAATATTGGAGAAGAGATTGTTCCATTATACCATGTTGTGGACAGCTCGCACATAGCTTCTTAAATCGCTCCCAATAGTCGTAAAGAGACTCTACTTCTTTTTGCCTTATTCCAACGATCTCTCTTGTTAACTCAGCTGCACGTGATGCTGGAAAAAACATGTTGAGATACAAACAAGAAAGATCAGCCCAAGTTGTAATAGATCCAAGGGGAGATAAAATAACCATTCCCTAGCAGAATCTGCTAAAGAAAAAGGTAAAGCATGTAATTTAATTTGATCCTTAGTTACCCCCTGAGGTTTCATACTAAAACAAACCATATGAAACTCTTTCAAATGTTTGTGGGGATTTTCAATTTGCAACCCACGAAAAGGTGGCAGTAGTTGGATTAAAACTGACTTTAGTTCAAAATCAATATCCATAATAAGATATGCGATGCACAATGGCGGTTGTTCTTCTAGAGATTCGGCCAGTTGCCGAATTGTTTGAGCCATTGGTTGATGTGCTAGATTCAGATTTTCGTTAACTCTAGTGTTAAGCACTTCTTCTAGTGAATCGACTCTACTTTTTCATTTTCAAATGTTTGAGTAGGGTTTTCGTTAACCCTAGACTCTACTTCGTTATTGATTCTGACTCCTGGTGGTGGGTTACTCTAAGTCTCAACCACTCTTGACTGCTTTTTCCGTAACTTTGCCTCCTTGCGATTAGCTCTTGCAGTCTACTCTATTTTTGAATCAAACGCAAGAGTACCTAGAGAAGATCTGGTCATAAGAAACAAAGAACAAGATTAGTATGTTACCGATCCCTGACAACGGTGCCAAAATTTGATGCGGCCGTTGAGAGCATTAAAAATATCCTATCCCTATAAAATATTAAAAATAATAAAATAATAGTATAAGGGAAGTAGGGTCAAATCCTCAAGGACCGAATTTGTACAAAAGCTTGTTTCTCAAAATCCCGGACAGAGTCGTGCCCAAGAAAACTTGCGTTCCTGAAAAATTAAAAAAAAACAGAATTAAAATTTTTGATCTGGAAAATAAAATAAAAACATAATTAAAAGTTGAATTGAAATTGCAAAAATTAAAATCAAAATAGTAGAGATAAATAAAGTTAAGGAAAAAGATTTCTTATGGAGAGTTTCTAGCCTTTGATTGTCTTGATCTGCTTTGGGTTCAATCCTCGGATTTTAAGTGATCCTTCTCAAGCAGAATAAGTCAATTATAGTGGAAGAGGACGCCTACGACTACCAGCTCCAAGAGTTTAGACTTATGATTTGGCGGAACCTGACTCTAGCCAACAATCGCTTTTGTGGGACTATCTTATGCTAGATCATCAATTCTCAATGGTGAATACCACGCCATTTTGTCTCTTGGGCTCGCCAACCTTTGACGCAGTAAGCTAATGAACCAACTGTGTAACTTTTCCAAAACGTACAAAGCGGCCGTTCCTTACACAAGTTGATCACCTATTAAAGTGTCAGCCCCGTAATGTGGAAAAATGATGAATACTCGTTTGAGAAAGCTAAGCGCGGATCTAAGCCTCATGAACCCTTTTGGGGATTTTCAACAACCTTTGGCTAAATAAGTTTAGTGACTCATGATTTTTGGGGAAAAGGAAATAAGTGTGATGGAAATAGAATTTTTATTGAAAAATATGGAAGGAACAAAGGCTAAGTTTTTGGGAGAGGAAGTATTTACAGAAAAATATGAGTGAAATTTGTGTCACTCCATCCCCTATTTATAGTACTAGAAAACCTAGTCTATTCCTAATTAAATTCCAAAAGATAAATCAAAATAAATAAAGATAATTAAAGATAAATCCTAAAATTAAATCTAAATAATAATCCTTAATTATCCTAATATAATTGGAATTAAAATAGAGTCTTGTGATATAAAATCTCTTCTTTTACATTTTTGCTTCCAAAATCTTCCACACTTTACATTTTCGGCACCACTTCTCTCCTACTTCGCATGCTGGCCTAATTTAACACTTTACATTTTCGGCACCACTTCTCTCATACTTCGCATGCTGGCCTAATTTAACTTTAAATTCACGCTTTTTGCCCCCAAATTTCCTTTTACCTTCAATTTAGTTCCTATAAGATAAAAAACCATAAATAAATCAAATTAGTAGGATCATACTTAAAATAAACATATAATTCATACATAAAAATATGTTATTTTAGAGTATTATCAAACACAAAACTTGATGCGTCGTTGTGAGCACCAAAAATATCTTATTCCTTGTAAAATAGTAAAGGGGAAGTAGGGTCGAATCCTTAGGGACCGAATTGTACGAATTCTCGTTTCTTGAAATCCTGGACAATTTCTTGGCCAAGAAAACCTGCGTTCCTGAAAAATAAAAAAATAGAATTAAGAATCTAGAAAAATAAAAACAGAATTTAAAGTGAATTGAAATTCTGAAATTAAATAAATTGCAGAAATTAAAATGAGGAAAAATAAATGGAGTTGGGAAAGGAGAAAGTTTCTTATGTGGTGAGATTCCAACCTCCGGTTGTCTCGTTCCGCCTTGGGTTCAATCCTTGGCTTTTAAGTAACCCTTATCGAGCAGGATAAGCCAATTATAGTGGAAAAGGACTCCTACGACCACCAGCTCCAAAGATTTAGACTTAAGATTTGGCGGAACCTGACTCTAGCCAACAATCGCTTTTGTGGGACTATCTTCTGCTAGATCACCACTTCCCAACGGCGAATACCACACCGTTTTGTCTCTTGGATTCGCCAACCTCTGACGCAGAAAGCCAACGAATAGACTGTATAATCTTCCCAAAACGTACAAAGCGGTCGTTCCTTGCACAAGTTGAAAAGATCACCTATTAAGGGACATGGACGGAAGCGTCAGTCTCGTAGTGTGGAGAAGCGATGAATACTTTGTTGAGAAGGCTAAGCGCGGATTTTAAGCCTCATGAACCTTTTTGGGGAATTTTGAAAACCTTCAGCTAGATTGGTTTAGTGGCTCATGATTTTTGGGGAAGAAATAAATAAAATAGATATGGGGTTTTTATTGAAGAAAATATGGAGAGAATAAAAAGACAGAATTTTTGGGAGAGGAAGTGTTTACAGGAAAAAGAGATGTCAAATATGTGCCACTCCATCCCCTATTTATACTACTAGAAAACCTAGTCTATTCCTAATGAAATTCTAAAAGATAAATACAAATAAATAAAGATAATTAAAGATAAATAAAGATAAATGAAAATAAATCCTAGAATTAAATCTAAATAAAAATCCTTAATAATTATCCTAATATAATTGAAATTAAAATAGAGTCTTGTGCTATAAAATCTCTTCTTTTGCATTTTAGTCATTGGGTCTTCCATATTTTCATTTTTCATACTGCTTCTTTCTTTCTTTGTATGTTGGCCTATTATAACTTCAAATTCGCACTTTTTGCCTTTAAATTTCCTCTTGCCTCCAATTTAGTCCCTAATAGATAAAAAACCACAAAATAATCCAAAGTAGTAGGATCATACTCAAAATAAGCATGCAATTAGCACATAAAATATGTCGTTCTAGAGTATTATCAATTATCAAACATGATAGAGGATGCAAACCAACACCTAAAACAGTTTCTCCAATTGTGCGACACTTTTAAGTTCAACGTGGTAAATGATGACGTTGTTCATGTTCATCTTTGTTATTTCCCTTTTCCTTATGTGACTATTTGTTGATTGGTTAGATTCATTAGAACCAGGTTCTATAACCACATGGGATGAATTATTAAGAAAATTTCTACATAAAATTTTCCCAATAAGCAATCCATTTAGCTTTGTTGTGAGATCACCAATTTCAAGCAATTTGAAGGTGAAAATTTATACGAAGCTTGGAATCAATTTAAGTCACTAGTGAGGAAGTGTCCCCGTCACGGAATGCAAGAGTGGCTCTAAATGCAGATATTTTGTAATGGTTTAGGTAACAATTTGAGGTTCGCATTGGATGGTGCGTCCGGAGGAGCCTTGATGAACCATATGTATGAGTGAACCTATCAAATAATTAACGACTTGGCTATGAACTCATATATGTCACAAAACGAAAGGTTTACCTGTAATCCAAAACCAACACCTAGAAAAGCAACCCAAAATGTAGGTGCTTATCAAATTATTTTGGAGAAGTTGAACTTATTAGAAGTAGAATCTAAACTAACCATAACAGAACCAACCCAAAATTGTGGACAAAATTTAGAGCACCAACCGGACGAGGTGAATTACATAGGTAATAGGGGTGGAAATCTCTATTCGAACACATATAACTCTGGTTAGAAGGATCATCTGAACCTATGGTGGAGAGGTAAATGGGGTGGAAACATAGTGCAAAACCATTCAAACCTTTGTTACCAACTTCCAGATATACAAAAGATCTCAAGAAAGATCCATGGGGAATGATCATATTGTATGTGGTCAACGACTAGATCGAATAGAATGAGAAGTCTAGTCAATGAAGATGGACATTCAACAATTACAATTTAAGTGTACAATGGGGAATATGCGTACCCATTCAATGCACTCACGATGTTGCATATTTCTTTCTTTAATTTGGCCACTTTGGCATAAGTTTAACTGCATTTAATCTTGACCTGTTGAATATTGAATCTCATTAATTGCATTTCACCTTTGTTTCAATCCAAACATTGACCACAACTCACATGATCATTACCGATGGGTCTTTCTTGAGATCGTTGAATATGTGGAGGTTGATATGGAGGATTTTTTTGGTTTGGAGCTGGGTTTCTGCTATCTTAGTTGCCTTTCCACTTTAATTTGGATGATCCTTCCAACCAGGGTTTTCAGTGTTTGAATAGGGATTTTTGCCCCTATTACCCAAATAATTCACATTTTTCGGTTGGGTTTTTGAGTGTGGCATGTAACTTCAAGTAGTGTTGTTTTTGGATGACTTAACTGTGGCCTCTAGACAATTTAATTTTTCCATGTTCTATTGATATTTATCGTCCTCTTTAACCACTTTAGCCATTGACGACTTTAGATTATATGAGAAACACTCATTGGGCCACATGTACGAGTTCATAGTTGTTTCCTCGATCAATTGACGAACTCACTCGTAAGTATTAGTCATGAAAGCCCCGTCAGATGTACAATCTAATTCAATCCTCAAGCTACCATCCAATCCATTGTAAAATATTTGCAATTTCAACCATTCTTGCATTCCGTGATGTGGGCATTTTCTTAGCAACGATTTAAATTATTCTCGTGCTTCATATAAGTTTTCATCTTCGAATTGCTTGAAGTTGGCTATGTCATGCCTCAATTAGATGGTTTGATTAATGGAAAAATTTTGTGTAAAACTTTCCCCACTAAATTGTCTCATGTTGTATAGAACCAGGCTCTTACAAATCCAACTATTCATACGCGTTGTTGCACAGTGAAAAAGGGAACAACCGAAGATGGATGACGTCATCGGTAACCCCTTTATATTTGAACGTATCGCAAAGTTGCAAGAATCATTTTAAATGTTGATTCGGGTCTTTTACCATATTGCCCCAAATTTACAAATTATTTTAGATCATCTGGATAGTAGCCGTCTTGATTTCGAAATTATTGGCATTGATTGTCAGCTTTTCGATACTACTTCAGACTGCATCTAAGGTGGGTAGTGTGTATTCGATCAAGGTTCGATCTTGTCGAGCCATCAACGGCTCTCTTCGAAACTGTGCTTGTGGTTCTAGTGGTTCGTGTAACAGCTCGCCTGATGAAGGATATATTTATGGTTATTGTTTATTGTATTAGGTGTAGTTTTGAGTAAGTAAAGTATTAGTTGTGGCTAAGTGTGTATGCGCAGATTGGCAAAGTTTGCCTTTTGGCGGGATCTTTGGTTTGACAGATTCTTCTGTTAAGTATACGCCACCCCATATGTTTTGGCAAAGTCGTTAAATTTGTAGTTTCACAGATTTATTTATTATTTTTATAATACTATTTAGTGAGACCAGTGAGAACTAGTTAGAATGGAACTAGCTGATAAGACTTAAATGATGATAAGTGCACTTAATCATGAAAATCGAGAGTGTTAGAGGAATAATTTGATCCTTCCACTAAACCTTGTCCCCATGCTTAAGTATATAAGAATATCAGTGTCTTCACTGGTAAACTTTTGTGTTTTCTTTGTATTCATCTTCTTGATTTTCTTTGCATCCTCTGAAAAGTTTAAGTCTAGAAACCTGTCTGAAGTTGGGTTCACTGTATTCAGCCAACTCCTACGTTTGGTTTAGCTCTCTAGTAAATACTGATGAGCCCTAGGTTATTTTCATAGTTATTTACATATTTTTAACTTTGCATGCATAAGTATCAGATTAGTATGTAAGGAGAGAAATTTCTTGATTCAAAGTTAAGTGTTAATATTTCTTACATGCATTTTTGGTTTCAAACGTGTAATGATCTAATAAGTTTAATTATTTATATTTTAGCTCAAGACACTATAAAAGGTCTGAGTGATAAAGGCAAAGGTCTTGCTATATAGACTTTGCTATATTTTTTGTAAGTTCCTTCATACTTCCATGTGTGTGGTATTCCTATATTATATTTTGTATAAGGTAAGTACTCATGCTCTATAAAGATGAAATGTGCGTTAATGAAAAGTGGTTGTTTAGAGTTGTTAGTCTGGGTCTCTAATGTCTGTGTTAAACTATAAGAACCATTCTTCATGCTTAAGCCACTATTTTCTACTTCTGACAAGAATGATATGATCTGAATCATGGAAAGGATGTTAAGGAGAAATATTCATGGCAATAACTTTAATGGAATGTACATTGAACTGACAGATCTCGATACATGAAAGGAATTGTGTAGGCTCTGGTAAGGAAAATGTATATTGCAAACCATATTGAAAAATCATGACAATAGATACAAAAGAAAGGAATATGAATAGAATATATGATATGAATCTAAGGGTTTGAGTACGTGGCTGGCATGAAGAAGGTTTATCTGTATGGTCATGTAAGGGTAGTGTATACACCAAAGGAACAGTAAATCAGCGTATAAACTGTCTATGTATGGTACTCGCCATCTGGTGAATTCTGTGATAGTGTTGAGTCTTTGATATGATTTGTTTGAAGTATTAGTGATTATTGATAATTCTTTTTCTGGAACTCACTAAGTTCTTTTGAACTTACCCTATTTCACTCTTCCTTCTTGAAGGAAGACATTCTGTTAAACTACACCAGAGGACATATACCACTAAGACTTCTGTTGTTTTGTATTATGCATGATGATAAGGTGATTTCTGATTGTATTTTGGAAAGAAATTGTAATTAAGACTCATGTTAAAGAATTATGAATTAATAAAATTTCATTAAAATTTATGGAATGATTTAAGAGTATTGTTATTCAGGGTGATAAAGCATATTACTAAAATTCTATACGCCATTTGGCTTATACTTTATTTTCCATATTTTATTAAAGTTTTATTTCAAACACTACAGTTTTATAATGTTTACGCCAGAAACAATTTAAGATAATGATTTATGAGAAGCGACACGTCACATTCGGATCTTCCTATAAGATTGGGTTTGGCATGTTACAATTCGTCAAACAGTGAATTCTCTCGAGGTAAGTTAGCTACCATGGGTAAATTGTTTTTCATTTGTTGATAGGTTCGCCTCAAAACTCTCTCTGGTTCAAGATTTAGCTCGATTGGGATGATTCCTCTTCGAGCCATACAATGAAATCAAAGAGAAAATGAAATAAATTAATTAGTAAAAAAGAAAATAAAATAACTAAAATTGAATTTGTATCTATAATTCTAAATAATTCTATTTATGCTATTAAAATGAAAAAAATAAAAGTTCAATGCTGAAACCTCTTTAGCAATGACGTCAACAACTTAATAGCCGCCAAACATGCAAACGTCTAAACTAGAAATACTGCAACAAATAGATAATAAATAAAACAGCGATTCCGCAAGTATATGAGTCAAATTGTAATATAGTAAAGAATGTTACAATGAAACACTTTGGGAAGTATTTCAAGGATCGTACCCAAAGGAGGTTGAATTAAACTTAAATTAATTTTCTACACTAATAGGGCTAAATAGTACTAATCTAAAATTATATTACGAAAAGCCAAATTTAAAATTGTTAACCAAAATAACATAAAATTATCTAAAATTAAGACATCCAATTGACAATCGAAATTAATTCCAATTTAACAGACAGAAGATTAATTCACTTCAATGTTCCTAATTAACTTCAGAACTTGGGTTTGGTCGAGTTAGTTGTTAATTAACTAGTTATTACCTCTCGGTCTCTCACTAATTAACTAATTGGCCAATACATGTTTATCTCTCGACCTCACTTTCTTGATCGGGATAAATAATGATTTACTTGGTAAACTTATCTCTCAATCTCGTTTATCCTAAATTACTTTCTAGGGTCATCACTTCCTAGAGTTTAATCGCACATAATTTAAACCAACTAACTTGGATTCATTCGTTAATTAATCACACATTTGTTCGTTAATCTCCCTATGGAAATTAGCTACTCATGGATCTAGATGCAATTATCCCTAACTTCATATTTAACATACAAAGCAGTAAATTAAAGAAGAACAAGAAATAAGAACATAAATTCATTTCGAAGTTGATTTGCACGCGAAAGCTAGATTTCCATTAACAGTTATGAAGATAACTGGTTTGCGACGGAATGTGCAAGTGTACACAATCATTATCAAATAATAAGTACGTATAAGAGTTATCGTCTCCACGGGGATTGTGTTTAAATCGATAATTATAAAATTGCTATTCACAAGTTGGTTAAGAGAAACACAATAATTTCGGGGTGATAGATGTTAAATTAAATTAATTAACTAAATACAAATTAACCTAACTGCAAATGAAATGAAATGCAAGGCGATGGCAGCACTTTTCATGAATAAAATGAATAGGTTAGATTAATTACAACCTTTGACTTAATTTATTTTTCATCATGCTTAACAATGTTCCGTAAAAATTCCATGGCAACTTGATTGTTCATTAACTTGGAATATAATATAAGTTCTTTCGAAATCTTATACTTAGAAAAAATGTATATTTCTATGTCCATATTTAACTAATTTATGCGAAGTAACATGTACGGATCAGATTTGAAACAATTTAATCACACAAATCTAAAGTTATGCATGGTAATAGAGCTCTCCCGAGTTATTACGAACCTTTAATTTAATCGGATCAAGATCTAAATTAAGCAATCACCTTCAATTATCGTGGCCATTAATTGTCATCTAGTTAGGATTGATCAACTAATTCTAATGCATTCAAACATGTTTTAATGCATGAAATACACAAATGATTTTAATTGGAAGCATGAATAACTAAGGCACAAGACATCATAAACATGAATAAAATGAACTTCATCAAATTAATGCAATCATTCTAGCCTAAACAAAATTATGTCATCATTTTTAATGGGAAAACATCAAAAAAATTTGCAAACATGTTGAATAACTAAGAACAAAATTAAAGAATACGGAAGAAGAAAATCTTGTTAATTTTGGAGATACTCTGAAAACCAATCATGGTGACTTCCTCCAGTTCTCATGATTACTCATTTGCAAAATGCTCCTCAAGGTGCCGGCCAAGAGTGGTTTTCCTCAAAGGAAAATTCTAGGTAAAGGAACTGGGGAAATGGGAATGCATATGCGTGGATAGGAGAAGAGAAATGTTATGAATGAAAGATGAATGAATGATGTGTGATGTTTGAGAAGTGAAATGAAGGTAGTATTTATAGTAGAGGGATAACATGGGAGTTAGCTAAAAATAGCTTGGAAATCCTTTGAATTGATCCCTTGCTTTACCAGCCATGAATTGTGGAGAGTGAGCTGATTTTTTCTTGAATTTCTTGCTTGATTATTGTTTGATTTGTGGCATAGGTTGTACGACAATCAAGGGGGAGTTAGGGGCTGATTTGTGATTTCTTTGCACATGTAGGGACCTTCAAATAAATTCTCCCAAAGCTGATGTAGGTTGCTCTCATGCCTTTGCCGAATTTGGGCCATTCTCCCCCCTTATTGGATGGTTTTGACAACCCAATTGAGAGTATACTTCATTCTTTTCAACAACCATCTTCCAAGTTAGGTCGAATTGAATTTATGAGTCCAATTGGTGAGCTTGTCGTCCACATACAGTAGAAATTAACTTGTGTTCATGTGTGATATTATTGACTCCCACATGAATTAATCTAGTTGTTCAATATGCAGCAAATTGAGTAAAAATTAACATGAAGCATAAAATAGAAAAATTATGTACAATTAATACTGAATTGTATAATATTACAAAATTCACTCAAATTATGTATAATGCCTAAATATTAATTAAGACGACTCATTTGGCTACCCACATGCTCGGAATTAGCATAAATTATGAGTAAAAAGGTGCTAATAAAACCTATATAATTTAAATGTATTAATAACTCTGATTGCGATTGGAATGCGAAAAAAAATGAATAAAAACTATTTAATTGAAAGCTTGGATCAAAATCGAATCTAAGTTAAACAAGAACAAAAATTGTTTAGGACTAATTTGAAAGAAAATAAAAACCCTAAAACTAACTAGGTGGCTCACTTCACTAAGCCTCTCAAAATGAGGCTAACACTCCTATTTATAACCAAAATTGTCTAACCTGATTAGGTTAAATTAATAGCCTTAATCTAATAAAAATACATTGTGTGGAATAAATTGCCCTTGATTAATTTTGGCCAGTTCGTCACTCGGTGTCGTGACACCATAAGACCAATGTTGCTACACTGCATTTCGAGGCTAAATTTTTTGGCTTCAAAGTCTAGTGTCGTGACAACGCCATCGTCCTTCACATTATTAGTCCAAAATCAATGCTTTGCACACTCAAGTAGCTCATTAGTTTATCCCTAAGCCCGTATAGGCCTATTAGGTCATCAAATGGATAGAAATTGTGTAAAAACACTTACTTCACATAAATTAAACATAAAGTAATAAAAACTAAAAACATAATAAAAACATGCATAAAAGCTATAAAACAAGCTCATTAAATGGTGAAAAGATTCTAATTTGCCACAAAAAATTATGACATATCACTTATCATCAGTCATTTGGAATTCAAGACACTCTCCAACGACACACTTCTTGATCCCAACATCATCAGCTCCATATTTCTTTTCCAAGGTATCCCAAATAAACCCACTGACTTATTCTTAACAAACAAGTCAAAGAGGTTGATAGCCATGTGGTTTGATATGTGACCTCTTACCATCTTGTTGTCTTTGTTGAACTTGTCTTTTGTTGTGGCATCGACGTCCGAGTCTTTGGGAACGATGGTAGAATCTTAGACTTCCTTGGCTACAGATGGATTGAAGAGGACGTAGTCGATTTCAAGTTGCTCAAAAAATATAACCATCCATTAAGACCAGCGCCGGTAGGAGGTTTCGTTGAGAGGTTTAAGCTTGGAGAGATTAGGAATGTACTTGTTCATCGTGACAGGCATGTTTAAACAGTAGTATGTTTTACTTATAAATTGTTGCAAATATACTACTGCAAAATGAAATCATTATCACTGGCAAGGAAAATAAATTGAGTATAAATAAATACGATAATCATTATTTCGTGGAAGAACCACTGCCTTAAAAGCAAATTCGCCCTAATTGGTGTAATCGTGTAGTAGGTGCGCCCCAAGGTTAACATAGTACTTCAATATTTGTACACCCGAATAAAGAAGGTGGAACACAACTAGTATTGCTCTTCTCAAAACGATTCAGAAAAATAGATCGAAAAATAAATTGAAAAGAAAATAGGTGAGCTGAGGAAAGAAGAATGAGATTTTTGTTGTGAAAAATAATGAGAATGACCTGCTATTTATATTGTTTTCTGAAAGGGAAAAATGGTAAAATAGCAGTGTCAATTTCTAAAACGTTAAAAGATTTTTCACAACTGAAAATATGAAAAAACAAAAAAAAAATCATATAAAAAGGGAAAAAAATTTATCTAAAAAAACACACACAATATATGTCGTAAAGACAAACATGAGCTAGGCAAATGATAAAGCATGTGTGTTTCGCCTTTAGCAACAATTACTCAACGAGGAAAGAGGCAAGACTATATTTAAACCCTTTAAAAGCCTTTTCACAACCAATGTGGGATTACCTACTTTGCATTACCAACAATCATTAACTCAAGAAGATGAAGTTAAGTTTCCTTACCTCTCCTGCTTGATTTTTTTAGAGTGTTGTCTCCTTTTGTGCATTGAAGCAATTCAACCATGTGCTGTCTAGTCCCCTATCCTATATTATTGTCCACCCAGGATGCATATTGAAGCCAAATAAACCCAAGGGTGTTGCATATAGGGTATTTAAACCAATAGTCCCTTTTTGGCATATAGGGTATTTAAACCAATAGTCCCTTTTTCCAGCAACTCTTTCCCATAGACTATATTCTTTCACCATTTTATGTTCAATTAACCAACCTTGTCTTTTTTTTTACTATGTGTCATGCTTGCTTTGTTAGGACTGCCTTGTTTGAAAGCCTCATCTCCCATATTCTTATCCTAATCCTCGTTTTCCTTTGGCAGGTATAGAAGAAAATCTCAATTCCTAAAATATTATGTTCACTTCTTAAAATAAAATTGTGTTCAACCAATTTGTTAAGTGAACACAAACATGTTTTTTTTACCAAATGAACAGAAGTTGGTTTCATTTGGTCAAAAGAGCATACAAACTGCTTTAGGTTTAAAGTATCAATGTATTGTTTGATATCATCCACACCTTGTGCTTTATATATTTTCTTCAAGTAAGCTACCAAGTGTCTTTGATAGAGCAGAAATCCTTAGTCACTTCAACATTCTCATTTTCTTCTTTCTTTCTTTTTTTTATCTAAAAAAAAGTTAAGGCTTATTTTGTTAAATTTAACTTTGCCATTAATTTAAAAGTTGTAATTCATTTGACCAAGTTAATAGTTGTGGATAAAAACATAAACCATGGTTTGAATGTAAAATTTGTTTGCTTGTGGAGAAGCCATGCATGTTTATAAAAAGTTTAATGTTTACAAATTCTATTAATTTTAAAAGTGAGCAACTAAAGACAATTAATCATTTTTTTGTCGGTTTATCCTATTTTGTATAAAATAGCCCTTAATGTTTACAAATTCTATTAATTTTGTCTTAATTCTATAAAATTTAACAAATTTACCCATTAACATTTATACATTCTACCAATATGGTTTTAATTATAATTTTTTTGGGGTTTTTTAGAATAAGGACCTAAATGATAGAATTTGTAATTGTTGAAGATTAAATTTATTATATCAATCAAAAGTAGGGAAAATAATATATTAGTTGTCTTTTATTGCTCACTTCTAAATTGGCAAGAACTAAATTGTGATTTTTTTTTTTTTTGTGAATGATCAATTTCCTTAAATATCGAAAATTAGATATCGATCTTTTACCTAATATTTTTCTCACTCATCTTTAAAGATTTTTTTTTTGGAAAAGCATTAAATGTCATAATTGAAATAAATTATTTAATTAATAAACTAAAGTAAGCATGAAAATTTTAACATGATATGAAGACTAATGAGATCTATAAACATGTACGTATAGATAACCAATAGACATCATGGGGACAAAAAGAAAGAAGAGGGAAGAAAAGACAAGAGACAAAAGACAAGTTTGTTCCTTACTTTGTCTTCACTGGTATCATATGTAGGTATATATTTTCACCCTATTGGCCTTCAATATATAGAGTGGCTTCGAAATTATTTGCCCTCAAGGTTGCTCCAAGTTGCCTGGTCAGCGCAAAATTGAAAAATCTATGTTTAATCCCATTGGTAAGTCGAAGTTCTTATAAATATTTTTTTCTTCTATGATTTATCTGCATTATCATTATCAGAAGTGCCTTAGTATATGAAATACTAGTAATATCCTAACAGTACTAACACAATTTAAAAGGTTAGATACTAATCGAAATTTCAAAGAAGGAATAAAGAAAAAGAACTCAAATCTGTTGAATTTATTATAACTAATTACTTACTACTAAAAGAAAATAGGAGTTACAACAGTGCAATTGTAAATCCGTCTTTGTAAATGAAAGCTGAATGCTTATCGAATACAAGATATATTAGGAAATGGCTCAGGTTTCAATTTGGATGCCTGTCGAGCCACCAGTTCAGTAGTCCCGAGCACATTCCACAATTGCAGTGTCTCATCTGCTTCTGTAGTCACCACCGTACACCATTTGGAGCCTGCAACAAAAAATGCCAAATTTGTATGAGCTACACAAAACAGAAACGAAATCCCAATTCTGCATAACATATAGGAAATGGAATCCCTTAATTACCTCAACTATGTAAAGTACTCTGGATGTGTGCCTATGGAGCTCCGCCATCTTTGTCATGGGTGGATATTTCCATAAAATGAGTTGATTGTCTGTAAAACCATTCAAGCATGAGATCCATTCATGTAAAGTTAATTACAATAGGCTTGTTAGAGGGTCCTATTGGTTTGCATCCGGTAAGAATTGAACTTACGAATTTGTCAATTATGAGTTGGGCGTTTAACCATTCAACTATGGACGCATAGCATGAATCCTCGTACACGGTAAATAACCAAATTTCAATTAAAATAAAAATTTTAGGATAATTCAATGTAATTTAGAAGAAATCAATGAAACTACATCAATTCAAATCTTGAATTTTCAAATTGAGAGAGATCAATAATCATCACTATTTTTTAGATTCATAGACCCAATTCAATTCAGTAGAATTTTTTTTTACATAACTCTTTTTCCACCTTTTCATCCTAGCGGACAAAAATTTCAGATTTTTCAATTGAAAGTCGAGTTAAGCAAACCGATTTTTCCTGACATAGGTGTAATTTGTTCTACTTTGGACAACATGAAAATGTTCGTTTTGCTTTAGGATTTTTTTCAATATTAAAAGGGTAAAAAAGCTTCTTCACTTTACTCCTCTTTCAAATCTTAAGTTTTAGTCTACTTTTAGAATGAAAGGAAATTAAAATTTTAAATAAAAATGTGAAAAATATTGAAGAAAAAGTGAAAATTTGGGAGTAGAGGGAGGAGGGGTGGGGGAAAAGTGGGATTTTAGATGAGATGAGGCACGATGCGAAGCTATTAGGCAAATATACCGATTTTAAAAGGAATTGAGGGTTTTAGGCTATTTTTCTGGAAATTTAGGAAATTAAATCATTTTTTAAGAGAGAAAACAAAAATGTCTCTTGTAAGAAGCGTTTTCAGCTGATGTGACAATAAAGAGGCTAAAAGCACACCTCATTATCTTCATCTTTATCTTCATCTTGCTATAGGGCGTGCTCTCCTAGCCACATTAGCTGCGAATGCTTCTTGTAAGAGGCATTTCCATTTTTTTTTCTCTAAAAATGACTACTCCTAAATTTTGAAAAAAATAGTTTAAAACACTAATTTCATTTCAAAACCGACATATTTGCCTAATTACCCCAAAGATGCTGGATGGAGAAAGAGAAATGATTTTCATTTCTCAAGGAATAATCTTTTTATCAAGTGTCAAAGATATTAAATATTTATTATCTAATATAAATAATAAATATATTATTATCTAGTTGAGTCGATTTTGAATCACTTGAATAAGTCAAATTGGGACTCAATGATTTAATTAGTTCGACTACAGATCCAATCTTAAAAACTTGATGGAACTCTCATACGAAAACAATCTCCTCTCTTTTATTAAGAAAAACCTATCTTAAGTATAACGTATTATTTATCTATGATATATTTATAAAATATAAATTTATTAAAATAAAAGTATTTTGTGAGGAATTAATTTTTAAAATAAAATTTATTTTAGATAAAATTTTAAAATTAGTTACGTACTATTATATAAAGACTAAAGTAGTTTTACACACTTCTATAACTATTTATATGATTAATATTTTTTAACAATACAACCGTAATATTTTATGGTCTATTCATATAGATCATACATGTCAAGTTTAATGCAAATTTAAAACTTCTAACTATTTGTTTTATATATAAAAAATCAACCGTTGAATATATATTAATATATAAATTATTTTAGGTTGATATGATAGAGATATCGGATCGGTTCAAAAATTTACATGCATAACAAGTATAATTATATTGATAAATTTAATATTCAGACCATTAAAATATTAACTATATAAATAATTATAGAAGTGTGTAAAACTATTTTAATTTTTACACTACATTTTTAATATAATATTATTTTTAAAACATTTTTTTGTCATAGCTTGTTTGAGCAACAAAAGCTTTTCTAAAAGCAAACGAAAATCTTTTGCTCCCTTCCCATGCCCCTTCTTCATATTAAGCCATGCAGATTTTTATTATTATATATTTTGTTATTTTTTTAGTTCATATTTATTTTAGGACTAAATTGGTAAAAAAATAATAAAATATAATAATAAATAAAATATTAAATCAATTCATTGTTTTTAATCATAAAATATAAAAATAAAAGTGGAAGATTGACTTATGTCAATAAGCTGAGTTTTGATAATATGACTCTTAAATTAAATCTACAACATTAAATTACGAGTAATTATTTAATGCACAATTTGTAAAATTCTTCCTATTTATTTATATATTAATATATTTTTATTTTTACTATATTTTTATAAAATAGAAATGATACTCTTAAATTATTTCTGGAGTTTAAAATTTTTTACAAACTATGTATAAAATAATTTTCCTTAAATTAAATAATTAACTACATTGAATGAATTCTGCAACATTAAACCACACATAATTACGATACGTAGTCTTTTAATCCAACACAGGCATTTGCCAAAGATGGGTCTCTCCCATTCTCCATCTAATATGCTTTGTAATGATTAGATTTTATTTTGTAAATGTATTTATTGTTTTTTTTTCTTGTGTTTGTACTTTATTTATTACATAGAAAAACTTTAGAGAAAAATTCTGGTCAAAACTCATACGTCAGGGCTGTAGATCCACTCCTCTAATTACGCGTGATTTAATAATGCAAAATTAATTCAAGATAATTAATTATTTAATCTAATATTATAAATTTAATTCAAGAACAATGTTGTCAAAACTCAACTTAGTTCATGAGAGAATTTGAAAAAAAAAAAACTAACATGAAAAAATCTTCGACAATATTTATTTTTATATTTTGTAAATAAAAATAATGAATCAGTTTAATTTCTTATTTTTAATACAATTTATTATTCTTATTTTTTATCAATGTTAGTCCTACAATTAATATAAATTAAAAATTACAAATATTAAATTTTAATTCAATAACTATCTTATCAAAATATTGATATTTTACCTTTATACTCATGGTTTAATGACATAAATTTAATTCAAAAGTCACCCTATTTTGTCGCATGTGTTTCTCTACTTTGTAGCACGTTTTGAGGGTTTTTTACAAAAATAGTACCAAAAAAATACTAAAATAATATATTCAAGAAATTATGTACTAAAATGGTACATCTGGGGTGGTCACGCCTCTGTCATGGGCGGCACCACCCTAGGTCTTTTGACAAAAAAAATAAAAATTTGTTTAAAAAAACAAGATTTGACAACTCACCTGGGGAATAGGAGGCACCAATCACGCCTAGGGGAGAGGCGGCACTGGTCACGCCTTCCCCATAGATGGCACCAGTGCTGCTGCGATGGAAGAAGAAGAAAAAGAGGGCGGCGGGAAAGGAAAGAAAGAAAGAAAAAAAGAAAGGAGAGAAGGAAGGAAAGAGAAAATAAAGAAAAATAAATAGAAAAGAAAATTTAGGGTTAAGGGAAGAATAATTAAAGTTTTAAAAGGAAACTATTTTTGTTATAAAATTTAATTTGTATATACAAATAATAAAGAAATATTGTTATAGAAATATTACAAATTTATAAACTTAAATATTTACATATACAAATAATATAGAGATATTATTATCAGTAAATATTTAAGTTTATTAATTTGTAATATTAAACCCTAAACTTTCCTTTCTATTATTTATTTTTCCTTATTTTATAATATTTAAGTTTATTTTTCTCTTTCCTTCCTCTCTCTTTTTATATTTCTATATTATTTTATATGCAAATATTTAAGTTTATAAATTTGTAATATTTATTTTTATTTTCTCTTAGTTTATTCAATAGAAATATTATATGTATAATTGTATGTATTGTTATTTTAAAAGTCGGTATAATATTTTTATGTTATTTTAAAAGTTGATATAATTTTTAACTCATAATTTAGTATAGTGTAATATTTTGCAGTTAATTGTACAAGATAAGTAACCAATTTGTAATGATTAATTACAACAAATAATTATAACATGCCAAATAATTTAAATTACATAAAAATATATCTAATCAACCTAAAACACACATAACAAATAAATTACATAAAAATAAAACATTCTTTATACATAACATAAATAGGTTTTTCACTTCAATAAACATTAAAAATAAATTATAAATAAATAAAATATAAAATAAATACAAACATACCTTAATAACTCTTTTTAACCAAATAATACCTTATAAAAATAAAATTAAAATTAAAAATTAAATTCCAATTAAATCAACAATAATAACAACAAATTATATTTTATAACAAAAAATTACATTTTTAACACTTTAATTATTCTTCCCTAAACCCTAAACTTTCTTTTCTATTTATTTTTTCCTTTTTTTTTTCTCTTTCCTTCCCTCTCTCTTCTTTCTTTTTGCTTTCTTTCTTTCCTTTCCCGCTGTCTTCTTCTTTTTCTCTTTTTATTCTTCTATCGCAGCAGCACTGGTGCCACCTATGGGGAAGGCATGACTGGTGCCGCCTCTCCCCTAGGCGTGACCGGTGCTGCCAATTCCCCAGGTGAGTTGTCAAATCCTTTTTTTAATAGATTTGTGTTTTTTTTTGTCAGAAGGCCTAGGGTGGTGCCGCCCATGGCAGAGGCGTGACCACCCTAGATGTACCATTTTGGTACATAATTTCTTGAATATATTATTTTTGTATTTTTATTTTTTTTTGGTACTATTTTTGTAAAAAAAAAACCCACATTTTGATCTTTGCTTTGCTTTTTGCTCTTTTTTCGATTTTCTTTGCTCTTTTTTCTTATTCACTACTCTTTGTTTCTGTAACTTGTTGATGTGGAAGGAAACTTTGCCAATTTATCTCTTGAAGATGAGGAGGAAGAGGTGGTGCAGTCGGGTGTCTCTTTTGACAACTATTATGTGGCCTCCTTTTTGACATCGAGTGTGGTTAATTTCCAATCAATTGGGTGACGTTGATAAATGTTTGGCACCTGATTGGGGGCATTTCTATTTTTGATCTAAATAATGGCAGATTTCTTTTTCGATTATACCACAAGGTGGATGTGGATCATATTGAGGTTGAGGGCCCTTGGAATTTTAACTCTCATTTTCTAGTTACGCACCGGTTAAAATATGGGGATGATCCTAAAACTATGTTGTTCTTCAATATAGATTTTCTGGTCTTAATCCATTATGTACTACATGGATTCATGTTTGAAATAGTGGCAAAGTATATGGGTATTTTTATTGGGTGTTCCTAGAGTATGATATGAAAGATATTTCTTTGGGGTATAAGGGAATAATGCGAGCTCGAGTCAGACTCGATATTCAAAAACCGCTGAAGCACAAGAAGAAGTTCACCTTACCAAATGGGACATAAGCTTCTGTCAGATTTGAGTATGAAAAGCTTATGCTTTTTTACTTTCTTTGTGGCAAATTAGGTCATGGAGAAATTTTTTTTCCTATTAGGATTTTACAAAAGAAGTAAGCTTTTGTGTTAGGGTGGGATATCTCCCTTCGTGCTCCAACCAGGCAAACGGTAGTACTGAAGGGGGTGTGGCTGAGGGAGGAGGATATCTTTGGTGTCCCTAATTCTAAGGTTACCACTATCGCAAATGTGCGGATAAATGAGAAATTTTTGAAACCTCATCCCTACAATTTCGATGATAATCTCCAAAGGGATATGGTTGAGAATATGGGCATTAATGAGAAGTTAGCAAATGCACAGTCCTCGAGCTCACAAAACAAGGTTATTATTGGGTAAAATGCTAATCAAATTTTGGGCCACTGATTTTAATAAGGAAGTGGGTGTTGATAGAGAAGGCTGGCCAACCGTGTAGATGGATGGGCTTAAGCGTCTACGTACTCAGTCAAATTTTTCAAGAGTTTCAAATGTTTCAATTTTGAATGATGCAAAAAACTCTATATCGATAGGCCTTGCTCAGCAGGCCAACTGGTCACAATAAAACTTTTGAGTTGGAGCGCTTGGGGCTTGGGGAACCCTCGGACAATTCATCGCCTTTAGAATGTGCTGAGGGATCTGAACCCCTCTGTAATTTTCCTAGCTAAAACAAAATTATAGAATACTCGAATGGAGAATGTACGTCTACTGTGTGGTTTTCCAAATGGAGTTTATGCTAATTCTGTTGGTAATGGTGGTGGTCTTTCTTTGGGTGGAAAAATAATTATATTGCCTCTTTACTATCTTTTTTAAGTAGACATATTAATGTTTTAATTAATAGAGCATCTGAAGAACAACGAAGAGTGGAGTCTTGGAATCTATTAAGACAGTTGGATGATTTCCCAGAGGTACCATGGCTTGTAATTGGGGAGTCTAATGAAATTACTTTTTCTTTTGAGAAACAAAAGGGCTTTTACAAAGTAAAAGCCAAATGAAAGCTTTTTAGAGTGCCTTAAAGGATTGTTCTTGGAGGATTTGGGTTACAATTGTGTTTGGTTCACTTGGGAAAGGGGGAGAACAGCGAGCAATAATAATCAGGAGAGGCTGGATAGGGATGTTGCGAATGGATTCTGGTGGCTACTGTTCCCGCAATATAAAGTATCCTATCTTCGACATATGTTCTTTAATCATTGCCTTGTTTTGGTTAAGACTATTTCTGGCCTCAAAAGGTGTCTACGAAAATAGCACTTCAAATTTGAGGCCACTTGGTTAATGAATGAATCGTGTGAATCTAAGGTGGCAACGCTTTGGGAAAGCTCATTTGGTACTGTCCTAAATAGACTCAGAATTTTTAGTGATGGACTAAATGTGTGGTTTAGAAAGATAAGGCATGGCAACAAGTATTGATCGAGGTTGACCTTCGCAAATGACTTGAATCGTTAAGTGAAATAATTCCAACAGATGAAGTTTTGGGGGAAATGGTCGATGTAAAACTTGTGTTGAATCTAGCATATAATAAGGAGGAGTTATATTGGAAGCAACGAGCAAGGGAAAATTGGTTGAAATATGGGGACAACAATACAACATTCGTTTATCAATTTGCTTTGCAAATACGATGGACGAACCGTATTCACAGGTTGGAGGATAGTAGTGGGATGGTGGTAGAAAAAGACAATGAGTTGGAATGAGTGGCTCGTGAGTACTTTAAGTTGTTTTTCACCTCTCAAGGTATGTCGAATGTTTTCGAGATAATAGCTAGTGCTAGTAGATGCATAACGGCTGATATGAATGAGTGTCTGAGTTGAGATTTCACTAGTGAGGAAGTAGTTGTTGCTTTACGATAAATAAGTCCCCTTAAGGTGTCCAGAGAGGATGGATTGGGTATGATGTTTTATCAGAGATTCTGGCATATTGTGGGAAATAACGTGTCTAGTTTTGATGCAGTCATAACCCAACGAAAAATCTGACTAAGGCAAGTGCCTCTATCAATTAATAGTATAGCTACGATGAGCAAATATATCGTTCCCACGAAGACTAAAAGTACTAGTAATCATTGTCTTTCTATTATTTAACGGATAAATTCAAACGATTGATTAAAACTAAAATTAACTAAATTAGTTAACTAATGAACAGGATAAAGAACAAATCAAGAAAATAAATTATTAACAACCAATAAGTGAATCAATACCTAGGAAAGAATTCAACTAGACTTCATCTGTCACTATCAATCTAAATTACACAATTTCTTCATTTAGCATCTTGATCCGTAGAAATCCATAAATTATGCTAATATCTCTCTTCAAGAGTAAGAGCAACTAACTCTAGGTTGATTAATTAAAATTTCTTTCTAATTAAAACCCATATTATCACATTAACTCGATCTATGGATTACCCAATTAAATTTGACTTTAATCTGGTAGATTTATGTTGTTCTATTTCTAGAATTGCATGCAACTTTACTCAATTATGCTAGAATTACTCTTAAACAGGGTCCACTCCTCCTCTGATTTAAGCACATCAAGCATAGATCAATAGTCTAGAAATATTAAACAAAGAATTAAGCACACATAATTGAGAACAAGTTCTAAGTCTTTGTTGCATAAAATAAAAATCAAACAATAGAATCCATCATAAGGTTCATCTCCCCTAGGTATTTAGAAAATTTGTTCATGCTAGCAAATAAAAACATCCCAAACACAATATAACCACAAGAAATAAAGAAAATCATGATATCTTCTGATAAATCAATTGGAAGTCTTCAATCTTAATGGAAATCTACTTCAGAATCAGCTTCAATGGTGTTTTTTTAGTTGTTTTCTTGAATATTCTATGACAGCTCACTCGTATCTTCTTATTTTTGTCATATATAGGTCTCATAATGCCCGAAAATCCATAAAAACCACTTTTTCTGCTGTTCAGTGTGCAATTCTTGAAATTGACACGACCTGCCACATGGCCGTGTGACAGCGCGTGTAGCTAGGCCGTGTGGAATGGTCTATCCCGTGTGGCCTTGTACCTTACTCCAATTTTTCAATTTTTACTCATTTTTCGCTTCTTTTGCTCCCAAATGCTCTTCTACATATAAAAACATGAATTTAAAGGATTAGGAGCTTAAAGTTCACAATTTAACATCGAATAATAACGCAAAAATACATTAAGAATGAGATTCAAACATGTTAATTTTAGTAGCTATCAAGTTTCTACATTGTTATTCTAAAAGGTGAAGTCCCTTTAACCATTATTAATCACACTCACATTGTCTTAATACCAAATATTAATAATCCTCATCCTATGTCTCATTTTAGACCCATCAGTCTTTGCAATGTTTTTCTCAAGATTGCCTCGAAAATATTGGTTAACAGGTTTCAAGAAGTGCTTCATTTATGTATTAATGATGCCCAAAGTGCTTTTTTGCCTAGGTGTCTTATTTCTGACAATATTGTGGCTGCTTACGAGATACTTCATTGTAACACCTCTCACCCGTATTCAACGCCGGAATAGGGTTACGGAGCATTACTGGACTTATCACATATAAAATATACATTTATAATTCAATTAGTCAAATCAATTACAATTCATTCACAACCAATCATTTTGTCCCTAAAACAAGCCTACGAGGCCCTAAACATGCATTTGGGGTGGTTCGGGACTAAACCGATAACTCAAGAAATTTTACAACACTTAGAAAAGATTTTCTTAAAATAAGGGACACACACTTGTGTGGCCAGGCCATGTGTCTCACACGGCCAACAAACACGCCCGTATCACAGGTCGTGTGGACATTCGAAATGGGAGTACATGGTCGTCTCTCAGCCCGTGTCCTACCCCGTGTCCAAACAAGTGAGCTTACTGACTTGGGTCTCACAGCCAACCATACACCCGTGTGTCTAGCCCGTGTGCCCTTTGAAGTGGCCACACCCGCCCGTGTGCCAGGCTATGTGCTAGGTCGTGCCAAACCTGTAGGGTATACTGACTTATGCCACACGACCAAGTCACACGCCTATGTGTAAGGCCGTGTAGAGCATATTGACTTGATTTTAATTTCAACACCAGGGGACACACGGCTGTGTAACATAACCATGTGCCACATACGGCTGAGACACACGCCCGTATCTCTGCCCGTGTGGACGAAAATAGACTATTTACCAAGCCATTTTGCCACCCAAACTTGCATATACCTACACCACATCAATTGGGACAAATACATCGCATCAAAATGCATTTCAATTCAACCAAATCAAACATAATTCATGCATATTCAATACTCCCATTCTTTATACACATTAATCTCAAACACTTATATGCATTATTTCAACCAAACATTTTACCTTACCTAAATTCACAAACATACAATAGCCATTTCTAACCATTAGCTACCATAAATGTTAAATTACCACAAACCATTTGCAAGCAATTATAGTTCACATCATAGGCCATTCTCACATATATACATATACATCTAAAATAACCAACTTTAGCCAAATCTCATGGCTATATATTTACAACCAAAATATAAACGTTTACAAGCCAATTCAAATGGCCAAAATCATTATCAACTCATAACCACAATGACTCAAAATACCTATACATGCCATATAACCAAAACATAAGTTCAAAAGTACCAAAGTAATAGTAGGATAGTATGACAATGTCTCCGACGATCCCCGAATCTGAGCTAGCTTTGAAATCACTATAAAACACGACAACATAAACAAAGTAAGCTATACAGCTTAGTAAGCTCGTATGAAATAAACTCAATCTAAACATGAAAATACAAATAATCAATTTGAACATAACAACATGTAATTCATGTAACTAACAAACCTTTCACATTCTCAATCATAATCTTATATATATAACTTCACAACTTCTTCTATTTAAGCTTATACGGTTCATGTACATACTTGTACCATCTCGTAGCAATCTCATACTCAATCACGTCTTCCATTTACCCGTTGAACCATTCGGAATATTATCAGATACTTAGGAGTCCCGCACACTAAGTGCCAATATCATGGCCCAAAGCCAACTCAATCTTATATCACATATACTGCTCACACTAGAGCTATCAACGGGCCTGTTCACACAAGCTGTCAAGTATCCGCAACACATGCAGACATATTTAGCCACTGGTAAGACATACAGGACCAACACCTAGATCACATTATCACAACAATTCCCCTAATGACATGTCATTAGTATCCTAATATATTCCTAAGGTTTAACTGGGATTTCAAATGCCGAATCATCGTCAAATCATTGTCAAATGTGTCCATAGTCTCGTATTCGCAATTTATGCAATATCAAAGCATTTAAAACATAATTATAACATTATTTATAACATGCGAACTTACCTCGGATGTAAAAATGATGAAACAGGCTGATTAGTCGATAACTTTATTTTTCCCCCGATCAAGATCTGAATATTGCTTTTCTTGATCTATATAATATCAAATTTAGCTTATTAAATCATTTCTCTATTCAATTTAGTCCAAAATTCACTTTAAGGCATTTTTACACAATTTCCCCTAATGTTTCACATCTTTTACAATTTAGTCATTATTTCATAAAAACACAAATTCATGCAATTTAACCACAACCCATGCTAGCCGAATTACTATTATGCCCCCTAGCAACCCATATTTTTCATTTATTTCACATTTTAACCTCAAAGTTTCCACATTTCACAATTTAAACCATAATTTGCATTTTCACTGAAAATCACTTAACAAAACTAGTATAACTATCATTAAACATTTATAATCCATCATCAAACATCAAAATACTCATGTATTCATCAATGAAAACACCTAAAATCTTTAACAATTTTGCAAAATAGTCCCTGGGCTGCTAGACCTAGCTGCAACGATTTCAAAAATATAGAAATCACTAAAAACTGAGTCAAAATCACTTACTAATTTAAGCTTGAAGTTTCTAAACCCTAATAGCTTCCATAAACATTTTCTTTTTTAAATTTTCGATCAAAAGAACATTAGAAGATGATAGCTTTTATTTTGGTTTCATTTATTTTACCTTAATAACCAAATTACATAAATAACCTTATTAATTAAGCATAAAAGTCACTTAAACAATGTCCAACTGTAACACCCCTTACCCGTTACCGTCGCCGGAACAGGATACAAGGTATTACCAGAACATAACACATACCATTAAACATAACCGAGATATAAATATGTCATCCAATTTGATAGTGCATCGTATAACATATGTCTTGAACAATATTAGCCAACTTTAATGGCTTGTACAAAGTAGCTGGTCGAGTACTGTAACTAATATTTTAAACCTAGACAAATATGACACGTAACAAAATAATTAAGCCTACTATACATGCCATAATTCAAAACGTTTAGTTCAAATACCCTAAAGTATGATAGTGCGGGTAGATCTTCACGATCCTTAACTCCTGAGCAAGCCGGAGGACACTATAAGACAAAAGAGAGAAACAAAGTAAGCTTATAGCTTAGTAAGTAAGTATGTAAATACTAATTAAAGAATCTAACATGTTTACACAACAATTCAAGTATATCTACTTTAACTTCACTATTCATTCCACTTTGATTAAGCTGTCTCTGTTGCGTCATATTCACTAAATAAATCATAACTCGAGTTACAAAACTCAAAATTCAAATCCGTAAAATTTCCCTGAATCTAGACTCATAAAGCTTTTTGCTAATTTTTTCTATAATTTTGGTTCAGTCGATTAGTACAGTTTATTATTTAAAGTTTCCCTGTTACACAGCTTGACTGATCTGACCTCTGTTCACTACGAATTGAATTTCTCTCAGTACACAATTCAAACAACCCTGAAGTCTGCTTCATTTAAAACTAGTCTCAATAAGGAATTTAGGCATGTAAACTATATTTCTTAATTTGCTTTGTACAATTTTTAATGATTTTTCAAAGTTGGAACAGGGGATCACGTATTCATCCTGAGCAAGTCACATACAATTGTAAATATCTCAAAATATAGAATTCCTTTGCTTGCTCTGTTTCTTTTACATGAAAGTAGACTCATTAAACTTTAATTTCACATCTCATTCAACTTCTAATTATATTCCTCCTATTTTTGTTGATTTTTCAAAATCACGTCACTGCTACCATCTAAAAACAGTTTTAATGCTAATTTCACTCTTTCACACATTCTTTATGCTAACCTCATTTTATCTTATATATGTATATACCACAAATCATTTTCACCACATTTCATTCACCAAAAGTGTAGGTCCAAACCACAATATCACCACAAAACCATCCCGTTGAACAATTCGGATCAATCCTCGATATTTAATGGTTTCAAAGACACACCCCACCATCATACTTCGTTTAGTTCGGCTCTCTTGTACACATGGTGAACACTTAGTACCACTCATGCGACCTAACCGATTTGTCTCGTAGCTCTCTTGTCTACATGGTGTCCTTCACTTGGAATCACGCATGCGACCTAGCTACATTTATCTTTCACGTAGCTCTCTTGTCTACATGGTGTCCTTCACTTGGAATCACGCATGCGACCTAGCTACATTTATCTTTCACGTAGCTCTCTTGCCTACATGGGATACATCTCGTATCACACATGTGACCTAGCTACTACAGGGTGTCTCGTAGCTTTCTTGTACACATGATGTGCACTCGGCATCATACATGTGACCTAGCTACGCCCTCTATTTCATTCGATCTCTCCGAATGTTCAACCGGATCTCTCTCTATATTTATTTCCATTCTTCCAATAGTCGATTTATATTTTAACATCAGCTAGTATATTTATATAATAGGCTGAAATATAAGAATGTACATGAAATTATTGTAATATTTACATACAAACTTACCTTGGTGCAAAATGTGGAAATTTTGCAATTTAGTCCAAAACTTTTTCCTTCCCGCTCGAGATCAATTCGCGTCTTTCTTGATCTATAATAACACATTTAGCTCATTTAATACTCATACTATTTATTTCAATCCAAAAATCACATCATGGAAAAATTACATTTTGCCCTTAACTTTACAAAATTACAATTTTGCCCCTAGGCTCGGAATTTAATTTCAGCCCTTATTCTTATGTTTTATGATATGCTGAACATTTTTCTCTTCTACAACAACATCAAATTCTCACTCTATCATATAGTTATGAACAATAGGTATTTTTACCGATTATGCCATTTTACTCGTTTTCACTTAAAACCGAGTAGCACAAGTTATTTAACATAATTTAAAACCTCATATTCTATCATAAAACATCAAAATACACAAATTTCACCTATGGGTATTTTTCCAAATATGAACCCTAGGTTAAATTATTACTAGCATAAGCTTAATCGAGCTTCCGGATTCCAAAACGTAAAGAACATTAAAAGCGGGCTTAGAATCACTTACTATGGAGCTTGAAAATTGAAGAAACCCTAGCTATGGAGAGAGGAGAATTCGGCAGCAACTAAGGAGGATGATGATCAATTTTGTGTTATTTTTCCCATTTTATTTCATTTAATATCCAAATGACCAAAATGCCCTCCTTACTAAACTTTCAAAAATTCCTTCCATGTCCTAATTTTGTCCATGAACTTAAAATTGGTCAAATTTCTATTTAAGACCTCCTAATTAATATTCCAAAACAATTTCATACTAAAAACTTCCGGGATGCAAATTTTGCAACTTATTCGATTTAGTCCCTACTTTCAATTTAAGCACTTTAGGCATAGAATTTCATCACGAAATTTTCACACAATCATGCAATCATATCATAAACCCCAAAATAATTATAAAACAATTATTTCTATCTCGGATTTGTGGTCACGAAACCACTATTCCGATTAGGCCCTAATTCGGGTTGTCACACCAACAATGTCCACTCATTTTATTAATCGGATAATTGCAACATAAATCCCTTGAATAATTAATTTCATAGCTATTTAATACTTTAAACTAATAGAAAAGTACTTTTGTACTTTACTCGATTTAGTCCTTTTTATCGAATTAAACATTTAAACAATAAAATTTCTTAACGTAAATTTCACACAAACATATTATCATGCTGTAGACATTAAAATAATAATAAAATAAATATTTTGTCTTCGAATTTGTGGTCCCAAAACCACTGTTTTGATTTGACTAAAAATGAGCTATTACATCCATTCTCTTAAAAAAAGAAGGGTGGTTCGGCAAGGGTTGTTTGCGCTTTAAGTTAGACATGGGTAAGGCTTACGATAGTGTTGAGTGGCACTTTATTAAGGAAATACTGTTGAAAATGGGTTTCTTCTCTGGATGGCTTAATGTCATTATGTGATTTGTTTCATCAGTGGCATATTTGATTGTGGTTAATGGAGTGGTTGGTGAAAAGTTTATACCGACTCATGGTCTTAGACAAGGGGGCCCATTGAGTCCCTACTTTTTTCTTATTTGTAGAGAAGGTATTTTTTCCCTTTTACACATGGCATTGTTGAATGGCCAAATTCGTGAGGCAAGGGTTGTGTAGAGAGCACTTCGAATTACTCACCTTCTCTTTACTGACGATAGTCTTAGTTTTTAGGAGGCTACATCTGTGGGAGTTGACACCCTTAAGTAAATCCTGCAATAGTATGCTAGATGTTCGGGACAACTTATAAACTTTGCGAAGTTGAGTGTCTTTTTTGGCATAAATGTGGAAGAAGAGAATCGGTCAGATGTTTGTCGAATTCTGGGAGTCATTTGTTCAAATAACTTGAAGAAATATTTGGGCCTGCCACCTATAGTTGGGAGAAATAAGAAAAGGGTTTTCTCGGATCTCAGAGATAGAGTCCGAAGTAAGATTGTTTGTTAGAGTGCACGAACTCTCTCAGTTGGGGGTAAGGAAGTCTTTATAAATTTTATTCTTCAGGCTTTACCAACGTATGCAATGATGTGTGTTTCTATTAAACGACAGAAATGTACAAGTTTACACAATCATAACAAGTAATAAAGTAACACGTATGTCTAGTTATCATACCCACAAGGACTATATAAAAAATATTTATGAAATATAAATTTAAACAAATTTGAAAGTGGTGATCTAGTAACTAAGAAATAACTAAGTAATCAACTAAAATAAAAAGTAACATTTCAATGCACGATTTCTAAAACAAAGGTTTTAATCAATATGACATAAGTGTATTAAATTAATTTTATTCTTTAACTTAGAATTATTAAAACTATATTCATATTGTTATGAATAATTTCATGGCAACTTGGTCTTTTGTTAACTATTGTGCATACATACTTATTAAATTAATCAATCTTTCAAATATATTCCTATGTTGGATTAATTAATCAATTTACATAAGCAAGTATAAGACAGAGTGAAGTAAATATATTTCTATACTGAACAATTTAATCACAATAATCTTACAAGTTATGCAATGCAAGAATATCATTTAAACGATTGCTAATTTAACCCACTTTTACGCTTAGTAGATTAAACATGCCTTAGTTCGAGCCTCGAGAAGTTTCGATTTAAGGAATTTATTAATATCCTTGTTTCTCCAACTTCTCCCCTCAAGTGTTTTGCTCAACGTCTATTCGCTACTTCACTTGATGGCTTAGCGTCGATTATGGTCCCTCCATGAGATAGGCCTCCTTTTGTTTGTTGATTTGTTCAAATTTTCCTTTGGATTCCGTTTGTCTGAGGACTGTGTCTTTTTGTTTTCTTCTATTAAACAAAGTAACTGACATTTCTCTAAAAAAAAAATCATCTTATCAAAACTCAATTTATTAACATGAGATGATCTTTCATTCCTTTTATTTTTATATTTTATAGTCAAAAATAAATTAATTTAATTTCTTATTTATTATTTCAATCTATTATTTTGAATTTTTACTAATTTTAATCTCACAATTAATATAAAATTAAAAATTAAGTAATAAAAATACAAACAATTATATATATAGGCTAATTTACTAAAAAGGCTATTTTATAACATTATTTACCGAAATGGGCTGATATTTTGATTATTTACCGAAAATGGTCATTTTTCCTGAAAGCGCATCCACGTCAGGGCAAAGTTAGGGGATGTGTCAGCAAAACGCATCCCTGGGAGAGCGTTTTGCCCCACCCAACGGCCACTTGACTGTTTGAACTCCAATGATAAAAAAAAAACTATAAAAGGCCTCCCCCCTTTCATTTTTTCACACAATAGTCCTCTCATAATTCTCTCTAAATTCTCTCCAAATTCTCTCAAATTTCTCTCAATTTTTGTCAAAGCTCTCTTTAATTTTTGGAAAAAAGCTCTGTTTAAAATTTTTTTAAATTAGTTTTTTTAAAATTACAAAAATATTCGATTGTGTTGGCAATGGCCGGAGAATTAATTCGTCTCGATAACAAACACATCTCTGTCGATCAAATGACAATGGTAAGTGATAAGTTTAATTAATTTTTGAATACTATTTAATTTTTTTCATTTATGCAATTTTAATTAATTTTTATTTTATAATTTTTTATAACAGTCTGTAGATTGGGTGTTGCAATGTTATATCAGAAATATGTCTGCTCTTTCATCGCTGTTGATAGAAAATTACCTACGAGAAGTGGGTTTTTGGCACATGGCCACGATAAGCTGGGGGTGCAAGTTGGACCCGAAACTAATCAGTACGTTGATAGAGAGGTGGAGACAGGAGACACACACTTTCCATCTTCCATGCGGAGAGTGTACTATCACTCTAGAAGACGTGCAATTGCAATTGGGATTGCCGGTGGATGGGTACACAGTCACCGAGTCCGCTCAATCTGCTGATTGGGGAGCCGTATGCTACCAGCTTTTGGGCGTTATTCCGAATAATATTAACGGATGTCGGATCAAGATGGGCTGGTTACGAGACACATTCCCGGAGCCAGATAAGAATACGATATGCTTGAGTATACATTCTTGAGATGATTAGAGGTTATCTGATGCCGGACTTGTCACGAGACCGCGTACATCTGAGATGGCTGTTGAAACTCGTTAATTTTAGAGCAATAGGTGAATTAAGTTGGGGCTCTGCCGTGTTAGCAATATTGTACTGGGAGATGTATGGGGTGACGCGATCGAATAAAGCCAAAATCGGAGAATGCCTATCACTACTGCAATCATGGGCACGGTTTCGCTTTCTAATTTTACATCCTCGAGTGAACCACCCATATACATTCCCACTGATAACGAGGTAAATTTTATATTATATTTTACAATTATTACGTAGATTTAAAATATAATTGTATGCTAAAAAATTATTTAATTAGGTGGAACCATTCGGCGAGTTATGTTCGAATATCCACATCTCTTAAAGATATGCGGCTTCTATTAAACCAACGGTCGGAAGTAAGGTAAGTATTAAATAAAATATATGTACATAATAAAATAGTCATTTCGTATTTAGTATTTATTATTTAGTATTACATATATAACTAATATTTTTATCATGTTCATATAGTTTCAATAGACACCATACGAGGATCCGGCAATTTAGGTAGTAATTCCGGATGAATTTTTCAAAATCCAAACATTTGGCATGTGAAAGTCCCATTGGTCAACTATGCTATCGTGGAGATGCACCAGTCAGATAGAGTATTGTGGCAATTTGGATTTCGAAAACCAATTCTCGTGGCACCTGAGGTGCTCGATGATGAGCACAAAGTCGACTTACGGCTATTGAATACGGATTGGCTGAGACACTGGTCAAAATATATCGAAATATGGAAAAATCAATATGACTATATACCTACTCGGGAACCGATCATCGTTCTTGAGTTAGCATGCATGCCGGAATACATGCCATGGTTTAGGATCTATGGCAAGCCATATTTATTATCGGAAGAGGAGAGACGTCGACAAATTCGTGTGCAAAGAGAACAGCGGGGCCTTTTAAATCCAATAAGAAAGGATGACGACTCGAGCCCATCAACAGTGCCCACACAGTCACCAGGCCCAACACTTCAACCGACGACACCCATATCACAGCCTTTTCAGATTATGCCAGGTGCGTATCCTAGCCTTAATATGTACCCTAACCCTTATATGTTTCCTTTTTCCAGTCCTATGGCAGGTTGGAATGCATGGCCTGGTTCATCTCCGTTCTCAATTACTCTGATTCAACCGCCGATTAATAGGCTACCGTCGCATGAGGGATCGCACGAGGCGCTGTCGATGAGCTGTTCTTTTTACCATTCCTCATCGTCTTATGGGATTCAAACACCTCCGCCATGGGTGATGCAAACACCTCCGCAGTCATTATTCTATCAAGGTGGGTCATCCTCCCAACACCCACAGCCAGATCCCCTGCCAGAGAAACCACAATCCCTACCAGAGCAACCACAACCCTTACCGGAAGCTGAACCAAGAAGGAATCAAGCACGTAACCGTTGACGACCCCCATGTGGCACTGAATTCGACTGGCACCAACATTGATTTTTTTAATATATTTGTAGAAACTCTTTTATATAGTTTCAATTAATAAAATAAAAGTTGTTTTTAATATTTTAATTGTACTTTACTTTTTATAATTTTAATAAAATAAAATGTTCTTTTAAATTAGCCAATATTTTTTATTAAAATAAATATTATTTTGAATACGATAATACTTTTAATATTTTTTATATATTTAATAAAATATAAATAATGCAACATAATTTTATTACAACAACTATCAGCCATTCCGATTTAGACATGATCGAGTTGTATGGCCTGGTTTCCTACACCATCAGCACAACATCTGTTGGTTCGTTCTTTCTTGGATATCCATATTGCTACGTATTCTAATCGAGCAAGGTCGACCCTTTAGTTTACAACGCAATTCTCTATCCGGTAACAGCTTAAACGAAGCAAGCGATACAGACGGCCACTTACGTTCATCTGGGATAGATAGGATTACATGTCTCCACACGTTGTACATGTATTCTATTTTGTACACTTGGTCAACATACGTCATGGGATCCAGACGGAGATTCTGACAAGCTGCAATTACATAAGCTCATGGATAACGTAGTGCGTCAAACACCCCATAGTCGCAGGTCCTATTTCTCAAGTGTACACAATATTGCCCTTCAATAATACCTTAGTACGGTCTATCAAACTCCGTCACATGAAATCATAGGTTGTAGCGATTATGACACACTGTGTGCATGGTGTTGGCTCGTGCTTTCACCTTGGTAATCTCTCGCAATACCTTCGCGTATCATGTATGGCCTTTCTGCATTTGGCCTTTATAACTCGCTACTCGCTTTGGAAATAGTGCCACTAAACGAAAATATATCTCTCGCACAACCGATGTTATCGGCAAATGACGCGTTCCTTTTAAAACAAAATTTATGCATTTAGCCAGGTTTGAGGTCATATGACCATATCGTAGGCCGCCGTTGTATGCTTGTATCCACTGTTCGAACGGTATGTTACAAAGGTAGTCTGCACCTTCTTTGTTAACTGAACGCAAAACTGCCAACATCTCATGAAAACGGTCCTTACTTATCTCATACCCTGCCAATATAAGTTGATAGCAAAAATTACATACCACTTCTCCATTTAGAATAAATTGAATATTACAAACAAAATTATATTAATAGAGATTAAACATTCATGTTGGTCACTTGTCGTCGTTCAGTTGTAGATCGATATTGCCCGTAGTAGTTCGATGCAATGTGCCTTAGGCAATACCGATGGTGTATGTGATGCCATTGGCTTCCTTGTCGCTCAATTGCGGCTAGTATTCCAGTGCCCCGATCCGATATAACGTATATATCAGGTTAGGGGCAGAGATGCCTCCTTAACCTAGAAAGAAAGAAATCCCAGTCATCAGCTGACTCCCCCGGTGTTATTGCAAACGCAATTGGAAGGATTCTCCTACTGCCATCCTGTGCCACAGCTAGCAATAGCCGATAGGTATATCTACCATACATGAAGGTATCGTCAATTTGTACCAATGGCTTGCAGTATAGAAATGCATCTCGACATTACTTAAAGCTCCAGAGCAGACGCTTGAACACTTGGCATCCACAGAACATTCAGTCATTGTAGTAAGCAGGTACCGTATCAAGGTCTATTATGCAACCTGAGACATATTTCTCCAGCACCTGACACCATTGCCACACTTCATTTTATGAAGCGTCTCACCTACTATGCATCTTTTCCAACACCTTCTATTTAGCTATCCAAACCTTAAGGTAAGAGAGCGTGTACTTCAATTGGCTTCGAATATTGGTAATTAAGACCGGCACTGAAGTCTTGGGATCCGCCTTCACGTTGGTAGTATTAAGCTAGCTAACATATCTAAATCCATCTTGGGATGATCTTGTGAAACACCTATCAACAAAGTACGTTAAATAATACAACATTACGTAATAACAGTATCATTCAAAATCTCCAAACACCTAGTGATACTATACCGCCAACACATATATGTGACCTTTGTACTTTTTTATCTCCCATAAGCCTATCTTTTTCCTCAATGAGGGCATGATTTTCCATAAACATGTACCGTCTTGCACTGCACACTTGGCCTTAAACTTATCGGATATGGATTTAACCACGTTGTAATTAACCCACTTCATGATGCTATGTTGTTTCAATGCACCAAGAAAACTATCCTTATTAGAAAACTCCCTACCAACTTCAAATTCACCCGAATCTAATAACGAACTTGTACGGTCATGCCTTCTGTGTGGTAGCTCTAGAAACTCCAATGCATTATCTTGAGATAAATCGACATTATGCATGTAGGCTGGAGGCAAGTACACCCTGAGTCGCGGATCTTTTTATTCTTCATCTGAACCCCCTTCAACATCTTCAAGTATGGTTGGAAAAGGCTCCGGTTCTGAAATAATGCAACTTCTGCACCATCGGGGCCAGGCTCTCAAGGTGGATCCACATTAGACTCATCATCTGACCCACCATCATCTGCAAAGAACGAGGCCTCCTAGCCGGTTGATGTCGTAGGGAGTACATCATCCCTTCTTCTGGACGTTTCATAATGTCCCCAATCCGATGTGGATTGCCAACCACTAGAAGTTGATGTCATTCCCAGTACGTATTTCCAGTATCAAACATCGACCCACCGAGGTACATGTCCCATCCACTAACGGAGTGTCGTGCAGGGGTTGTGTATTCCATACTGCTACCAAACGCAAGCACTTTCGTGTTTTGCCACCTACTAACGGAGTGTCGGCCAGCAGTCGTGTATTCCTCTCGAATAGCAGTAAATGTAGAAGTTGCAAATGCATCATTTAGCGATGAAAATTTTACATATAACTCAAGATAGGGTGATCCATTAACAAGATGAGCCTGCACCATTGCCTCCAAGCTACGATGACCTTTGATGTCGAATGAGTCATATCTCACGGGATCAACCGAAGCACAAAATCGATACTTAATAGACAAAACTTTCATTGGCATCGTTCTGAAGATTTTACGCCTAATTCTTTTACGACGTTTTGTCAAATCTATGTTCTGGTTAAAAACCAGTCGCACTGTGTTCTCCGATAAAAAAACGTCGTTCTCGATGTTACGGACCTAACCATCATAGTAAATAACAACACTAATACGTTCACTCATCTTCAGTTTCTATTTTACTTTAGCCTCAGTTTCCATTGCTGTAACTTATGCAACCTGAGAATGAAATTTGGCTCATTTATAGTCTAAGGTCAAATAGTAACTACTGTAGCAAAAGAGTGCCCACGTTGGAGCTTTTTTCCGTAATTTTGCTGGCAGTGCATACTGCTTAAAGCGTTTTGGACACTATTTGTTCAGAAACGTCTTTTCAAAATTATTTTTTCAGATACTACTGTAGCAAAAGAGCGTCTACGTGAGAGCTTTTTCCATAATTTTACTGATAGTGCATCCTGCTTGAAGCGTTTTTGACACTATTTATTCAGAAATGTCTTCTCAAAATTATTTTCTCTAATACTACTACAATAAAAAAAATAAAAAATTTATATATTAATTTTTTTAAATTAATAATTAATTAACCCTAATAACCCTAAACCCTAATTTAATTGATTCTTTTAAATTAATAGTTAATTTAATTAATAAACCCTAAACCCTAATTTAATAGATTTTTTAAATTAATAGTTAATTTAATTAATTAACCCTCAACCCTAATTTAATTAATTTTTTAACCCTCAACCCTAATTTAATTAATTTTTCCCTTAAAAATATTAAAACCCTAAACTCTTAAAACCCTAAACCTAAACCCTAACTCAAAACCAATAAAAAATCCTAACCCTAAAAAAAGGAGCAAAACGCGTTCCTGGAGGAGCATTTTGTCCATGTCAGCACAAAGTGCTTCCTTGAGGGCGCGCTTTGTGCTGACGTGGACAAAACACTCTCCCATAGACGCGTTTTGCTAACACGTCTCCTAACTTTGCGCTGACATAGACACGCTTTCGGAAAAAATAGTCATTTTCAATAAATAATTAAAATATCGGCCCATTTCGATAAGTAATGTTATAAAAAGGAGTTTTTTTAGTAAATTAGCCATATATATATATATATATAAAGGAGTGGCTTAAATTGAAGAAGAGGGACATGTGGAGGAGGCAAAAGACTTTCGTCACCGAATTGGCTATCAGAAATGGAGAAAGCAAAACCTGAAGCACCTCATGTCCTTATCTTGCCAATCCCTGCTCAAGGCCATCTCAGACCCATGTTGAAGCTAGCAGAGCTTCTCAGCAACGCAAGTTTCCAAATCACCTTCCTAAACACTGAATACTTCCACCATACTTTCCTTTCCTCTATCGACATCCACGCCTTTTCTCGCCGCTTTCCTAAATTTCAGTTCGTAACAATTCCAGATGGTCTACCCCCTGATTCTCCACGCCCCGGAAAAGGTATCGCTCATTATTTAATCTCTCTCACGGATGCAGCTAAGCCTGCCGTTGTTGAGGTGCTGGTTTCTCTCAGATCTAAATCAGGGCGGCCTCCCACCTGCATAATAGCTGATGGGATAATGTCGTCTGCTGCTGTTGCTGCCGGTGAGGAATTTGGGATCCCTGTTTTAGCTTTTCGCACCTACAGTGCTTGCTGCACCTGGACTTACTTCAACTTGTCCAACCTCGTTGAAGGAGGGGAACTCCCATTACCAGGTTAGTGGAAATAGTTAATTTTAGCAGAGCAAATAGAGGACAAAGCTATTTAGATGTTTCATTGACATTGCAGATAAAGACATGGACAAGCTAGTGACTTGCATTCCTGGTTTGGAGAATGTTTTACGACATCGAGATCTTCCAAGTTTTTGTAGGCTTGAGAAAGCCGATGATCATCTGCTCTACGACTTCTTCATCGCCCAAGCTTCGGCCATGCGACGAGCATCTGCTCTCATCCTCAACACATTCGAACAACTTGAAACACCCTTTATATCTAAGCTCGCTTCTATTTTCTCCAAAATTTACACTATCGGACCATTGCATTGTCTCTCCAATGTGGACGACCCAACAGCTTTAGCTTCGACAAAAAGTATTTTTTGGCAAGAAGAAAAAGGTTGCCTCACTTGGCTTGATTCTCACCCATCAAAATCAGTTGTTTTCGTTAGCTTTGGGAGTGTAGTGACCTTCACCCTTGACCAAATGCTTGAATTTTGGCATGGCTTGGTTAACAGTGGGAAACCATTTCTATGGGTCATACGGTCCAACGCCATTATTGGAGAGGATGATCCAAGGAAAATATTGGAGGACCTGAAAGACAATACAAAAGGGAAGGGATCGATAGTGAGCTGGGCACCTCAAGAAGAGGTCTTAGCCCACCCTGCTGTGGGTGCATTCTTGACTCATAGCGGTTGGAACTCCACCTTGGAGAGTATATACGCAGGGGTTCCCATGATTTGCTGGCCTCTATTTGTGGATCAATATGTCAACAGCAGATGCGTGAGTTATGTGTGGAGAGTGGGTTTTGATATGAAAGATAGTTGTCATAGATCCATTATTGAAAAAATGGTTAGGGACGTGATTGAAATGAAGAATGAAGAAATAATGAAGTCAATGGAAGAGATTTCAAAGCAAGCTCAAGAGAGTGTTAAGGAAAGTGGGCCTTCTTACTGCAACTTGGACAAAATGATTCAAGACATAATGTCAGTCAATCTGGAAAATATTAATAGAAGAGATTGAGGTAACCCATTTTTCAGGTCAATTTTAAAGAAAAATTAGGCAAATGAACCAGTTTCTGAAATGTTTAGGAAAATTGGCCAATTTTGGATAAAAAAGAAGAAACTAAGTTCTGTAGGACGCGTTTTCTGACTTCTTTTTAAACATTAGCTCTTTCTGTCTCCTTTTGTGCATTGAAGCAGCTAAATCATCTGCTGCCTAGTTTCCTATCCTGTATTATTGTCCAACAAGGATGCATATTGAAGCCAAATACACCCAAGGGTGCTGCATATATGGTATTTAAACCAATAGTCCCTTTTTTCAGTAACTCTTTCCCATAGACTATACTTTTTCACCATTGTATGTTCAATTAACCAACCCTGCCTTTTTTTTTTTTTTTTTGTTTTTTTTGTTTTTACTATGCGTAGTGCTAGCTTTGTTAGGAGTGCCTTGTTTAAAAGCTCATCTCCCTTATTCTTATCCTAATCCTCATTTTTCCTTCGGCAGGTATAGAAGAAAATCTCAGTTCCTAAAACGTTGTGTTCATTTCTTAAAATAAAGTTGTGTTGAACCAATTTGTTGAACACAAATTGGTTTCATTTGGTCAAAAGAGCAAACAAACTGCTTTAGGTTTAAAGTATCAATGTATTGTTTGATATCATCCACACCTTGTGCTTCATATATTTTCTTCAAGTAAGTCACTTCACCATTCTCTTTTTTCTTTTTCTTTTTTATCTGAAAAAGTTAAAGGCTTTACTTTGTTAAATTTAACTTCGCCATTAATTTAAAAGTTATAATCCCTTTGACCAAGTTTAGAGTTGTGGGTAAAACCATAAAACCATGGTCTGAATGTAAAATTGGTTTGCTTGTGGAGAAGCCATGCATGTTTATAAAAAGTTACTTTTCTTTTAACCTCCACAAGTACTGTAAAACACTGTCATATGTAAAAATTATCTAAACAGACATATCTCCTAGTAGTTGTAGAGTTAAAAACTATATTGGAAGTGAATAGAATAATAATCTTTATTTTTAATTTTTTTAAATAAAAATCTTTATTCATTTTCTTTCTTAATTCTTGTTTTAAAATGGTATTTTGTCAATAAGATATTAATTCATAATATTTCGGTAAAAACACTTGTGTGGTCTTTCTTAACATCGAGTAATTTAATCTCTTTTAATTTTAAAATGAGTAGCTATAGATAATTAATCTTGATTTTTTTGTCAATTTATCCTTTTTTTTATTATTATAGCCCTTAATGTTTATAAATTTTATTAATTTTGTCCTAATTCTATAAAATTTAATAAATTTAACGATTAACATTTACGCATTTTGCCAATATGGTCTTAATTATAAATTTATTGGATTTTTTTAAATAAAGACCTAAATGATAGAATTTGTAATTGTTGAAGGTTAAAATTATTATATCAATCAAAAGTAGGAAATACAATATGGTTAATTGTCTTTTGTTACCCACTTTTAAAATTGGCAAGAACTAAATTTTATAAATTTTTTTTGTGAAAGATAAATTTCCTTAGATATAAAAATGAGAGATCCTATCACCTAATATTTTTCTCATTCGTCTTTAAAGATTATTTTTTTTTTTTTGGAAAACCATCAAATGTCATAGTTGAAATAATTTATTTAATTAACAAACTAAAATAAACACGAAAAATCTTAGAGATCTACAAACAAGTACATATAGGACAATCAATAGCCATAACTGGGACAAAAGGAAAGCAAGGGAAGAAAAATAAAAGAGACAAAAGCCAAGTTTGTTCCTTACTTTGTCTTCACTAGTATCATATGTAGGTAGATATTTTCACCCTATGGACCTGCAATATATAGAGTGGTTTCGAAACTTATTTTCCCTCAAGGTTGCTCCAAGTTGTCTGGTTAACGCAAAATAGTGAAAATGCATTTTTACTACAGTAAAAATATACAATTTAATTCTAACAAAAAAAATTTTCTAGCTCCACCACTATTTGCATGCTCATCGAATACGAGCTACATTAGGAAATGACTCAAGTTTCAATTTAGATTCATGTCGAGTTGCTAGTTTAGGAGTCTCGAGCACATTCGACAACTGTAGTGTCTCATCTGCTGCTGGAAGTCACCACCGTACATCCATTTGGACTTTGCAAACAAAGATGCCAAATTTGTATGAGCTACACAAAATAGAAACTAAATCCCTATTATGCATAACATAAAGGAAATTGAATCATTAAATTACCTCAGCAGTGTAAAGTAATTTGGATGTGTGGCCATGGAGCTTTGCCATCTTTGTCATGGTTAGATATTTTCATAAAATGAGCTAATTGTTTGTAGAACCATGGGTGTTAAGCAGTTCAGGCTGATGCTTATTCAATAGAAGAGCACACACTTGTGAATCGGTGTCGACTAATTTCAAGCAAGTGCCAGTGTTCATATTTAGGAACCTGATGCATCGATCACTTTTGCCACCGCTCGAGGCTAACAAGCTCCCCTGTAACAGACACCAAGTAAAGGCTTTCACCGTAGCGGTGTGGTCTTCTTACTTGTGTAACCACGGAGTTGTTGTATTAGAAGAGGCCATGAATCTGTCCCAAATTAAAAGCATGCTGTCATCATCTCCACTTGCCAATTGTTTACTTGAGGGAGACCATTTTGAGGCCATAAACCTCTAACCCATGTCTCGTATAATATTCACGATGTGGTCTCGGGCCCTAAAATTGTTGTTAATAATTCTAGCATGCATTCCTCTGACTGTGAGGACGAGACTAATCCAAGCTAATGCACCTATTCGAGACTCGTGTTGATGCCCCCTTCTCAATGTTCTTAGTTGAAATAGTTGAAAAATAGCCAAAAGATGTCACACCCGGTTTCCAGTAAAATCTAAAATTTAGGAGGAAGAGTAAATTGAAAAAAATTGAGGGATTGGCAAGCTCTACTGTAAAACTTGGAAATTTGGAGACTGATTGGTAAATAGTTGAGTCTCAATTCTGGTTCAGTTAGAATGGAACTGGTTGGTTCCTTAGTAGGAGAAAAAAGGATTGCTAACGGATGGCTTAAGTGGGGTTGGTGGTTGTGCAAGAAGGGTTACATATATGAGTAAAAAGCCTTATTCAACAGAGAGAAAATTCTTCTCAATTTTTTTTTACATTTTTTTTCCTTCTGCATCTTCTTCTTCAGTTGCTCCGAAGAATAGAAAGCTGAGGAATTTTTTGCATAGGGCAATGATCATGAGGATCAAGCCTGGAAAGTAGAGAACCCGATGAGTTGGTAAGCTTCTGCATCTCACTGCATTCGTGAAATTGAGAAAAAAAAAGAGAAGGATTTCTAAAATAGTTGAAAAGCTCCTATAAGATACTAGGTTTTTGGGTTTTTGAGTTAAATACCTTTGATTTAATTGGTGTATGGGTTGTCATGCTTAGCTATTAGGACAAATGAGGCTCTATCGTTTGGACAAACTAAGCTAGTGAGAACAAATGATTTAAGGTGAGTTTCTGTACTCCACTAGGGTGTTTTTCTACGTTGTTGTGTTGAAATGTTATGTTCGTATGTCTGCGATGAGTTTTGTTAGAATTCCATAGTTGTTTGTGATCACGGTTAATGAGTATGCTATGCATGCATAAAGCTGTGAAAATATATGGGTGCTTGCAAGTATGTTTTTTGGGTGCCAAATGTGGTTGAGTAATGACATATTGATTAGTGGTGTACTATATGTTATAGTGATAAGCATAATGTTATGCATGAAATGCGTGTTATAAAATGCAGAGTTTGGAGGGAGTTATTTAGACGGGGTAGATGAAGATAGGAGAAATTGGCGTAATAGAGGAATGGGCAGATTGTTATGGGATTCAAGGGAGTTTGATGGCATTGTGGGACAAGTATCTACTAATCCTTCAAGGTGTTGTCCTCTTATAAATGCACTATCATTTACAGAATAAATATGGCACCAAAAGTATAATAAAAAAATTAAGAATGGCGGTATTCGCAAGTGCATAGGTCAAATTGTAATATAGTTGTACAATGAAATACTAGAAGTATTTCAGGGATCGTACCCAAGACAAGATGGAATAAATAATGAAAACATTTTTATAGTAATAAGTCTAAGTAGTAGTAATTATTTCCTATATTATGATTAACCATAAAATAGATTAATAGGAATAAAAAGAAATAATTAACGAGAAATAAATAAATGAACTAAATCAATAAACCAATCAGTAAGATTAACTCGCTTTATGGTTTGTAACTAACTTCGAATTAGGGATTTAGAGTGGATTAGTAATCGGATTAACCAATTATTACCTTTCAACCTCTAATTAACTCATCGATTGGTTGATACTCGTTTATCTCTAAATCTTACTTTCTCAACCCGAATAAATTACGATTTACTCGGTTCAACTTATTTTTCGGCCTCATCTTGTCTATGATAACTTATTAGGGTTGTCAAGACTAATAGTTTAAGAACACATAATTTATACTAACTAATCCTTCTTGGGAAACCCCAAATCCTCCGTTAAGCAAATCCCCATCCACTAGTTAACCTCTCCAAACAGATTTAGTCACTCATGTTACTCATAATGTAAACTTTAATTGAATAGAACATATGAGAAACATGATCGATTAAGAGAAGAAAATAGATTTGAATAATCATGGACTGAATATCGAATAGGGAACGAAGTAGCAAATCTCTCAATTGGAATAACGAAATAAAATGAATGTAAAGGTAAATAGAAACTGAATACTTTAATTAAATAAACAAACAAAATCTTGAATCAAAATTCATTTCAAGAGGAAAACAAGAAAGTATTTAAAAAGTTAAATAGAAAATAAACTAAAACTAATTCTAAACTATGACGGTTTTTGAAGGTGTCTAGAATGACTTGATTATATTCAACCCCTAATGTCTTATTTATAGTAGTGTTGGTAGCCCATATTAGGTCTTCAGCATGTCATAGGTCTTCAAATAAGTTTGATTGTGTGGACAAAAAAATTCCCAAAATACGTGGGTAGCACATCGTCCTTGTGCCGCGCCACACCCTTTGTGTGGCGTAACATGACACCACATTCCTGCCTTGTGTCATTCGTTCGATGCATTGACGTACTGGGAACCTTGTACATCACTCGACCTTTGCTTCCTCATCAATTAGGCATTTATATCTTCATCCTACACACTCAATTAAACCAATTAGCACAACCTAAAGCCCATGTCAGCCAAATGGGTCACATGTAACACCCCTAACCCGTACCTGTCGCCGGAATAGGGTTACGAAGCATTATCATAAAAACATGACATAAAAACATACATTTCCAAACATTAAAATAAAAATAGCATAATCCATTCATATACATGCATATCATCCCTTAGTCGAGCATCCGGGGCCTTAGAAATAGTTTAGAAACGATTCGAAACTAAATCGAAAACAATAAGAACATTTAAGAAAAAATTAGAAAAATTGAACTGCAGGGATCACACGGTCGTGTGACTCGCATGGCTGAGACAAACGCTCGTGTCTCAGGCTTTGTAACAATAAAAATAGAGACAAACGGCCGTGTCCTAGCCCGATTTTGGTCTCAGTTGGAACGATGGTTTCAGGACCATCAATTCGGAGTTAGTGAAATTATTTTATTATTATATTAGAGTTATAGCATGTTTATATAGGTGCATGAAAAATTTGGTGAATTAATTTTAGCGTTTGGAAGCTTAATTTTGAAAAGGACTAAATCGCATAAAGGGTAAAAGTTCTATTTTACTTGATAGATATACTAAATAGCTAGAGAGCCATAATTGGAGGCCTTTAAAGTACAATTAGACCTTTAAAAGAAGCTTGGCTGGCCATAGGGACAAGATTTGACCAAGTTGACTAGGTTAGCAGGGTTTTGATGACTAAATTGGTTAAAAATAAAATTGAATAAGGAGAGAATGATATTTTGTTTTAGCAGGGTTTTGATGACTAAATTGGTTAAAAATAAAATTGAATAAGGAGAGAATGATATTTTGTTTTTCTCTCATGTTCTTCCCACTGTTCATACCAAAAAAAGAGGGGTTATTTGAAGGTTATTTTTGATAATTTTTGTACTTTTGGAACCTTTGTAGCATGAGCTAGCTAATGAGGAGACTATTTTGCAAAATGGTTAATAGTCTAGGGTTTTTCCATGAAAGGGTTTATGATGTTTGCTAAGTTTTTATGGAAGAAAATGAATCTTAGTGGTGTAATGAACAACTTTTGCGAAAGAACTTCTCATGAAGACTCTAAAAATGACCATTTTGTAAAGTTTGTAAAATGGATAGTAATATTGTGAAACAAAAGGAATTTTGGGTCACTATAAGAGTAAAAATGGTTCGGCTAGGCTTAATGTTTGAAGAATTTCAATAAAAATCAATTTTCGAGCCTAGGGGTAAAATGGTAATTTTGTAAAAGTCTAAGGGCAAAATGGTAATTTTACCAAAAATGTGAACTTATTATTACTTAAATTTATTTAGATGTTAAATGAATGAATTTTTATTATTTTAGATCAAGAAACACGAAAACCGAACTTGGACCAGGGGAAGACCAAGTAAGTTGAGTAAATCGTCTAGCCACCTACATTTTGTAATCCGAGGTAAGTTGTATGTCAATAATGCAACTATATCTTTATAATGTGTATTTGAGTTGATATGACATAAATTATCTCGATTTTAGAATATGAGAATACATGTTGAGAAACTTACGTAGTAAAGACTTTCGTTGAACCTTTGGAATAGACTTGGATATTTGTACCGTGATAATAGGTGATATGTGTGCTAGTGTAAGACATGTATGGGACATGCATCAGCCACAATATGAGAGCTAGTATAAGACATGTCTGGGACATGCATCGGTCTCGAGATATCTAGGCCAGTGTAAGACATGTCTGGGACATGCATCAGCATTGAGACGAGAGCTAGTGTAAGACATGTCTGGGACATGCATCGGCCTCGCGATATACAAGCTAGTGTAAAACCTATCTGGGACATGGCGTCAGCTTGTAGCGTGTCAATGTAAGACCTGTCTGGGACATGGCGTTAGCTTGTAGCGTGTCAGTATAAGACCTACCTCCGACATGGCATCAACACCGATAGATAAAAGCCAGTGTAAGACTTGTATGCGACATGGCATCGACGTCGCTATATGAAAGCCAGTGTAAGACCATGTCTGGGACATGGCATCGGCATCTTAACCCATGCTAGGGCTATGGAGTATCCAGCAGCATTCCAAATGGTTCAACAAAAAGTTTATGATTTATATCGAAATGAGAAAAGTCATGATCATGTGGTGAATGGTACAGGTACCTAATTGAAATGTATGATACATGGGTTCAATGTATGCGATATGAGTTGTATTGGATGGTGATGAGTAAGTTGTACTTGCGTTTATTTATGGTATTTATGAATAATCTATGAAAGGTTATGAGCATATTGCCTTATGATAAGTAGTTTTTGTTTATTTTCATGCAACTTATTAAGTTCTATGCTTACCCGATTTCCCTTTCCATTTTCTTATAGTGCCACCATAGTAGCTTGAGGATCATCTCTACGTCAGGGAAGCCAGTTACACTATCATCTGGAGCACTTGGTATAGTTAGATCTTTTATTTTGATTATGGCATGTATAGGACCTTGACTTTTGAGTTTTTTGTCATTGTCAATTGGCCAAATATGTTGGCTTACTTTAGCATTTGATTTATTTTGTATAAGGCCATGGAAATTAACTAATATTGAAAGTTATTATGTGAATGCAAGCTAGCATTTCATGAATGTGATCTTGTTAGCATAGTTGATTATATGTAATGTATATGGGTCTTAGCTATGGTTGTTTGGTTGAGAAATCATATTAAGTTAATCTTTGATATGTTGGTTGATGTTAGATTTTGTTTCAGGGTGGCATAGGCTTGGTAGATAGCCTTATATTGTTCCATATACGTAGACACACGGGTGTGTATCTATGCTGTGTGTGACACACGGTCAGCCCCACGGGTGTGTTGTTTGACCATGTGTAAAATTTGCAAGTCAGTATGCATGGTAGTAAACACACAGGCAGAGACACGGTTGTGTGTCTCAGTCGTATGGAGGACACGGCCTCTAGCCACGGGCGTGTGCCTTGGCCGTCTGCCCCAAATTGGGTGCTGATGTCAGAAACAGAATGTCAAAGTTTTTAGACACGGGCGAGTCATGGTCGTGTGAGGGACACGGGCTATAGACACGGGCATGTGTCAGGCCGTGTGAAAACCCCTGTAGGTTCGTATTTAGAATTTAATTTACACGGGCATGGGACACGGACGTGTCCCTAGATGCTTAGGCCGTGTGTGTCACACGGGCCATTAACACGGCCATGTTATAATGACCACACGGGTGTGTTGCCCTTCCACACGGGCGTGTACCCTATTTCAAGTGATATTTTCCAAAGTTTTCATAAGCGATCGAATTAATCCCAGACCATTTCCAAAGCATGATTTGGGCCTCGTAGGCTCATATTAGGAATCGGACTATGAAAGGAAAGTTTTAATTTGACCTAGTTTTTACATTTCAGAAAAGATTGAATGCATGCATTTAAGTCAGGTAACGCCTCGTGCCCAGATCCGGTCTCGAACTTGGGTAAGGGGTGTTATAGCTCGTGTCTGTGCCCATGTAACTCTCTGAGTTGGGTCACACGGCCAAGCCACACGCCCATGTGCCAGGCCGCGTAACTTTCGAAATGGCCTCACATACCAGTATGCCAAGCCATGTGCTAGGCCGTGTGACTGCTTGATTTGTATCCTTTAAAACCTACAGGAGACACACGACTATGTCTCATGGTCATGTGTCACACACGGTTGAGACACACGCCCGTGTCTTAGGTCATCTGGACATGAATTTGGCCAAAATCAAGCCATTTCCATCACCTATTTCAAGCATGAACCTACAAGCCATTTGCACCCTTGACCAAGGCATCAAAATATACCAAAACGTGCAAAAAATAACCAATTCATTAGACTAAATTCCATTCAACCAATATGTCATATAGGCACCTCAATCATAATTAACTAACATACCTAAACTTATGCATATTTGAACACATTACTACCATTTCAAAACATACCATACTTGACCTATACCATGTTATTGTAAACTTACCATTTAGACCATTACTCACATACATGAAAATCACCCAAGTGACACAAACTAAGCATTTCCAAATGGTACCAAACAACCAACATATATATACATACCAAAAACAACATTTAGCATTCAACCCAAACTTTAAACATAAGTCCTCCTATACATGCCTTTAAACCCTTGATCAAAACATCAAAAACTACCGATATAATTACCAAATAGTGTGATAGGGCTCCGACAAGCTTCCAGACCGATCAAGCTTCCGATAATCTATAAGCATATGAAAGAAAACTACTTAAGCATATAATGCTTAGTAAGTTCATAAATCATGAATACAACTTACCATTTCAATGCAAAACCTTATAATTTAAACATGACTCAATCCAACATAAGCTTAGCATAAGCCTAAGCATCATTAACAACATATGTTAGTGCTTTAACACATAACTCAATTGAATTATCACATGGTAACGTAGATTTTCGTGAACATAATGCCATTGAATTCATACTTTTCATAAACATAGATATACATTCGTTTATCATTATCATTTCATACCTTTCCATAGGATCATAGCATAGTCGATTGGAAGACTTATCATTCCTTCCCTTTTCATGCCCGTTGAACCATTTAAAATAACAACAGATATGCGGGAAAGCTCATCCAAGTGTGTTAAACATGTGGTCGAAACCATTCATTTCCTTTGCCTTTACATCGTAGCTCACACGAGCTGTAAAATAGGTCTACTCACACAAGTTGATAGTCAGAATGTAAGCTACATAATGCTATGCACACAAGCTAACAAGCATATGCAACAAATGCAGGACCTCAGCCATTGGTAGAACATTCAAGACTAGCACCTGAAACATGGTAACCCTAATGACATGTCATTTGAATCCTATACATTCCTAAGGTTCAAACGAGGCTCAATCATCATCGTAACATTGTTGGATTTCCAAAATTATTTACATGATAGATAGCACAATTATATATGAATCAAAATAACATTAAATTGTTATTTAAACATACGAACTTACCTCAATTACAAAGATGTCAAAATAAGATCAACTAATCTGAGCCTTTAGCTTTTCCTCGATCGAGATCCGTACGAGGTTTATCTTGATCTAAATAAGAAAATTCAGTCGATTTAATACTCATACTATTCAATTTAGTTTTGTAAATTTATATTTCCCCTAATATTTTAATTTCTTTACAAATCAATCCTTAAGCTCATAAATTGAATTTAATACAATTTCATCCACATTTCATGCTAGCCCAATTATCTAGGCACCTATATCAATCCATACAAATCATCATTTCACATATTTTACTACTTTTACAAATAAGTCCCTAAATGATAATTTCATCAAAATCACTTTACAAAACTTGTTTCTTTAACAACAAGGACTCATAATCTTTTATTAAATTTCCATAATTATGCAAACATGCTGCAAATTAGTCCCTGGGCTAGATAGATTAAGCTACAATAATCCTAAAAACATAAAAATCATTAAAAACGGGAAAAAATTACACTTAGATGCAAGATAGAGCTAACTGAATGTTCAAGGTGCAACAATGGAGAGTTTTTCTTCCTAATTTCAGTGAAACATCTCACTAAAGAAGTTGATATCTTCATGTTAGGCTATTTTACCTTAGTTATTTATTAAATTACTTTATTAACCTTTTATTAAAACTAATTAAAATATTAATTCCTTGCCTATCTTTGTCCACTAACAATAATAATGGTCTAATTACCATCAACTCCTTTCACATTAAAGTTTCATAGCTATTTGATACTTTTAGCTACTAGAACTCCACTTTTACACCTTTTACGATTTAGTCATTTTCACTTAATAAAGCATGCAAACGTCAAACGCTCTTAACAAATTTTTTATACGACTTTACTAACATACCGTAGATATTACAATAATAATAAAATAAATATTTACTCATTAGATTTGTGGTCCTAAAACCACTATTCCAATTTCATGAAAACGGGTTGTTACATCGCCACAATAGTGAACAAGGAAACCTGACAGGGCATAAAAAATGGAAATCACTGTATGACATGCATGATGAGTAGTCTGATAGGATGATCATGGCGCGTCTGGTAATGCAGGAAAACATGAGAAGAGAGGATTCACAAAAATTTGAAGTTAAGGGGAATAGGTAAAAGCGTTTTAAACGTAACATATGTGAAAGAAATGGGTATTCCCTTAGAGGAATTTGTAAATAAGTAAGAGCCAAAGTTTGACAAGTAAACCAAGATTGGATATGATAAGACGAGATGATTATGAATATTTTTAATCCTAAATAATCATAGGAAAAGGGGGTTGCTAGAAATAAGAGGGAAGCTCGCCAATGACTAACTTGGGTGGAACATCCACCAGGAAATAATAGAAGAAGCAAAAGTCCTCCAAGGCCATATAACGCGGGGAAGTCTATTGGGACTATCAAAAGTGGATGCCCGACAAACAAAATCTAGGAAAGTGATAGTCGTCGAAAACTATCAGTTCAAGGGTATCTTAATAGAATGGCTTCAATAGGGGAAATTCTGTGGGACTACTTTGCGAGTACAAGTCTGCAAAGAACAGGGTATTGTGTATCAGCCAAATCTCATATTTAAGACAGCAAGTAGGAATGTTAGTAGATGGTTCTTCCTTTAAAAAGGGATTTATGCATATGCCACGTCATAATAAGTCAATTGCTGGGGACAATCCAGTAAGCTTATACTAAGCTCATCGTGAAATGAGGGGATCACAGTAAGGAATATGCAATTTTCGTGAGATGTCTGATAGTCCACCAATAGTAGTCACCAATATGGGTATTCGTATATGTAGCTACCATTTATGAGACATGCTAGAAAAGGGAAAATGATGGTATAAAATGAAGCTAAACAAGCTCAAGTCCCAGAAAAGGGGTCATCGATAAAAGTAAAATCGAAATTAAATCAGTCAAAATGATCCATCAACTGTTCATTTGAGGAGAACATGTGGGCACTATATATGCCAGACAAACCAATGAATCTTTTGAGATACTCAAGGAGTTTTAAATCCTTTTTTTTTACTCTTATTCTCTGAATTAGAGTATTTTTTAATTACTATTGACATAAACTCATTAAGTTCGTCTGAACTTGCAATTGTACTACTTGTATGTAGGATCTGTCATATATATTTTTCTTTAAGTCTGAAATTTAGGAATAATTAGGGTTAAATTGAAATAAGCCGTAAGTTGGCGGCTTCTACTGAAAATCAAGAAAATTTAGTAGCTGATTTGGACATAATTGATTTCCAATTCTAGTTTGGTAGGATTAAGGCCAACTGATTCCCCAGTGGGAGACGAAATGATTACCAATAGACAATTTTTATACAGTTGATAACTAGGCATGGAGGGCTATAAATAGTAAAGAAATGAATTCCCGGGGTGAATTCTTGTCAACCCTATTTTATTTTCTCCATCATCTTCTTCAGTTACTCTAGAAAAGAAAAAGATAAGAGAGTTTTACGTTGAGCAATATTTATGATGATTGAGTCAAGAAGATAGATAAGCAAGGAGACTGGTAAGGTTCTAAGTCTTTTGGTGTTTGTAAATTTGAGAAATGGAGTTAGAAATTTTCAGAACCTTTGAGGGGAGTTTTGCATGTTTCTGGAAATAAAGTTTTTCAACTGGAATGCTGAGTTTAACTTATGACTTTGGTTGTAATGCTTAACTACCAGGAGAATAGAAGTTGAAACATTCGAAAAAGCTAAGCTAAGGAGGCAAAGAAGCATCAAGTGAGTTTCTATACTCCATTCTTGGGATGTTGTATGACTAGCACAAATATGTGAGAGTTCTGTAATGATGTATGATCTCTACTGATTGAGAATGCTATGCATGCATAAGATTGTGTAGGTATATGAATATTCACAAACGTATTCTGGTATACATGAAATGGTTATGATTTTATGCCTAAAAAGTAGTGTACTCCATGATAATATATTTTAAAATGCATGTATTGCATTTTTATAACAGTGGAGTATGAAGGGAACAATTCTTGATGGGTTAGATAGAGTTAGGATTTGAAGATGTGGAGGATTAGGCTAATTGTGGAATTTTCATTTACCACAATCCAGAATTGCTGGGTGCAAACTATGATGTACAAAGCTCTGGGCCTTGCAGAAGGGACACTATAGAGTTGGAGCATCAAGGTTAGAAGTGAGGTAGAATGGATGGGTTGTAATGGGGTTTAATGTGAAAAACCATAGCTCGGCTATAGCAACTAATAGAGTCCATGAGGACATTAAATATAGGGTATGATATGTAAGACCATAGCTTGATTATAGCAATATAGATAGTCCGCGAGGACATTAAACATGGGATATGATTTTTAAGACCATAGTTTGGTTATGGCAGCATAGAGAGTCCACTAGGATATCAAACATGGGGTATGATGTGTAACTCCATAGCTCGGCTAGGGCAACATAGAGAGTCCACTAGGACATTAAACATGGGGTATGATGTGTATTGGGCTATTAAGGAACTAAAATCACACCCTAGCTTAACAAGGGAAGCACGTCTATTTCAGCTACATAAGTTTGAAGAATTTCAATTTTTGGCATATGAAAATGCGAAGATGTATGTCACACCCCAAAATTGGGCCTAAGAGTTTCGAGGGTAAAATGGAAATTTTAGCTCAATGTGTTCGAAATTTCATAGCATGGTAAATCGGAAATGTCTTCGTCCATGGCATTTAAAAAATCAAAACAATTTTTGAAAATAATATGGAAAATATCTTTCATTTTAAAACAAGGACTGTTTTGAGAAAGGGTTCAATTTAGGAGTAGCTATAAAGCAAATATACCAAAACTTTAAAATCAACCTAATATTTCCCTTCATCCACAGCAAACCCATGATAATTTATTCTCCATATTATTTTATTGTCGTCCCTTGAGTTTTCTTTGCACAAATCCTTCAATTTTGATTCCCAAACTTTATCCCTTTGATTTCTATCCTCACCTAATAAAAAAACCTCCATAGAACTTAAAGAAAAACACAAAAAACACCATGGGTTTTCTCATCTCTCAAGCTTGTGGGTTTTTCAAATTTTCAACCAAATGTCTGTTTTTCTTCCATCAAAGATAATGATTCAATTTCTTATTAGTTTTTGATGTTATCTAGTCTTTTCAATACAATTTTTACCCAATAAAGTGAATGTTTTTAATAAAAGTTGAAAATTGGATCGTTAATGGTGGATTTTAGGATTTTTAGTGAAAATAAGGTTTTAAAATATTTTTCCATTAGTTTTGATGTGATTAAAGGGTCTCTAAAAATTCCTTAAAGTTTGTTAAAGAATTCCAACGTTTGATTGAATTTTTGTAAAAATTGCCATAGTATGTCAAAAATTGCAGAACTATGAATTTGTATAGTTTTGTGGAGTTTGAAGGTTGAGAAATAGTCGTAGATCAATAAGTAGATGAATGGAATAAATTTTAGACAAAAAGAATAAATAGAGACCGAGATATTTGTGTTTCAAGCTTGCTATGTAGAAAGTTTCGGTTCCAAGAGAATCTGGCTTAGACTTGTGTTTTTGATTGATTTAGGAGAGTCTTTGGCTAAATGTTGATTCTGTTTTTTGTGTGATTTACTTGTTGAAGCTTTGGTTTCATTAGGACCTTCTATGAGTAAAGAGAAAGGCAAGGAAAAACTAGTTTGAGCATTCGATGATTAGGCAAAAGTGCAAATAGTGAGTGTTTAGAATCGCTATGTAATGGCCTAAATTCAAGGTTATCGGAATAATGGTTTCGTAACCATAGATCCGATTTAAAGAGAAATTTATTTCAATATTTTTGCTTGAAAATTGATATGATAGGAAAATCGTATGAAAATATTGATAGAAAAATTTTACCAATTTAGAGATTAGATAGAAAAAGAAATTATTGAAGAAATTGGGTAAAAGCAAGGTATCGAGACCTCTGTCTCGTAAAACCGAGTCAAAAATAATTTTAAAAATATTTATGAAATGTTATTAATGTGGTATTAAAATTTCGTTAGGAAATTTTAATGTTTGGGTAGTCAATTAAATGAAAAGGACTAAATTGTAATAGGTGTAAAAGTTGCTAGAATGATTAAATAGCTTAAGAGTCTAATGAGAAAGGATTTAAAAGGAATTAGACCCAAAAGTTATTTGGGCTGGACGGCAAGGGTATGAAATCAGCAGAAAAATTGATAAATTAAGGGTAAAATTGGAATATTGCAAAATTAACTAAATAAAGCTAGGACTAAATAGGAAATATCTAGATTTCTCTTCATTTCTCTTCAATTCCAACAGCTAAAAAAGCCATAGGAGGGTTCTCTAAGCTGGTATTCCATACTTTTTGCACCAAGTGAGTTAATCCTTTCCTTTTTCTTGTAATTTTTGTGTTTCTAAGACTTTTACAACTAGGTCCTACTATTAAATTCATTAGTTTTTGATTTCATGGATGAAATTGAAGGTCACCATGGTTGAGTTCTGTAAGATTATGATGAAATATAATGAAATTAAAGCTTTAATTTGATTATGAGATGATTTTATTAGGTAATTTCAATAGAAATTGATTTTTTAGGACCTAATTGTAAAAATGATTGGAATTAAAGTCTATTGCTGAAATTCTGATTCCTAAAGGTTGTAAACTAGTTTAAGGTGATACAATAAAATGTTAATTGAGAAAAATCAGCTCAGTTGAGAGGCTAATTGAGTAGGGATGAAATTATCATTTATTAAAAGCTTAGGGGAAAAACGGTAATAAACAGCTTGCACAAAAACAGTTTGGATAGCAGCAGTAGACTAACTTTGAAAAATCACCATAAATTTTATAAATCTAATTAGGAGATGAAAAAAATATAGAATTAAAGCATATTGAGTCTAGTTTCCCATAGAAGAAATAGTGTAAGCAATGGATTTGTAAATTTTGAAATATAATGAATTTTGTGAGACAAGGTCAGAATGAATTAGGGTTCCCCTGTTCTGACTTTGAAAAATCATAAAAATATTTAAGAAAAAAAATTATGGGCTTAAATTTATATGTCTAGAATCCTTAATGAGTCTGTTTTTAAAAGAAACAAACGAGAACATTATTTGAATTCGTATGAAGAGATAATTAATTTTAGTGAAGAAGGGTCGAAAGCGTCGACAGCGAACAGGGTGAATTTAAAGAATAAACTGTACTTATTGGCTAAACCAGAAATTCTGAAAATTTTATGGTAAAAATATATAGGATTCTAGTTTCAGGGAAAATTAACGGATCTTAATTTGGAGTTCCGTAGCTCAAGTTATAAATAATTTAGTGACTATGACTCAAGTAGACAACTTTGAATGAACTATAAATAATAGTTGAATTATAGAGAATGTTGCATATGAACATGAAATGTATTAAATTGATAATTAAATTTATTTATTTAGATCCGGAAGATTCAAATACGAAGCTAGATCGAGGAAAGGAAAAAGTTCGGGATTAGTAGATTTTTATTGTTTACAAACAAGTATCAAGGTAAGTTCGTGTAACTTGAATTATATTCTTAAATGCTTGAGATTGTATGTTATTGATGTGAATATGATTTGTGTGTTCATTATATGAAAATTGATCAAACATTGATATATTTGATAAAATGGGAAGAAATCCCGGTTGAATGAAAGAAAAAATCGATGGATCTCTGAAAAAGAATTGACGGTAAAAAGGATCTAGCAGGACGGGTGATCCTATCTGATATAGCCCTCCAAAGAATATGTGTAAAATGGATTTAGCCGGACGGTAATCCGAATTAGGTCTGAATTTAGCTTTGGTGGTAATTGATCCAAGCTCATTAGAGTAATTGTCGTTGCGAGGATTTAGCTCGGACCGGTAATCCCGACAATACTCTATGAGTTTATATTGCGAGGATTTAGCTTGGACTCGTAATCCATTGCAAGGTTGAGGTTTCTTGAGTGTGCTCTCTGAAATGGATATGTCGCACATGAATATGAATTGACGGACCCGGAATTGTACAATAAATGTGTACCTCTGAAAATCCATCGAAATTCCGATAAATTCAACGGGATAAATATGGAAAAATAACAATGAAATGGAAATCATGGTATTGACGAGCTAATCAATCATGGTATATATATTATTGATACATGGAAATTATTGTACTAACTTGAATGTTGAGTTTGTGCATGTTAGGGTAATAATGCATTGAATGGATATATGAATGTTTATTATATTGTATTGAAGATATTAGGTAAGTATAATTCTTGTTACATGAGCTTACTAAGCACAAAGTGCTTACCCCGTTTCCTTTTTCCCTATTTTGTAGTGTTAAGAGCTCGGAGGTCGGATTTGGTCGGAGACACATCACACTGTCAACCTCAGGATTTCGGTATATAAAGAAACTTTATTTTGGAATTCAATGGCATGTATAAGCTAACAAAGTAAATGTTAACGTGAAATGAATGTAAAGTTATCCATTAGTATGGTTAACAAACCTGGTTTTAGATATGTGATGACGTTATCTTATAAATATGCATGAATTTATCTTGAAAATATGTTGAATTGATTTGGTTGATGTGGATTGGTCTCGATTTAATATTGCAGGGAAGGTTAGATATATATAAAGGGGCTATATTGAATATAAAAAAAAATTTAACGTAAATTTCGGTAATGCCTCGTACCCTATTCCGGCAATGATTACGGGTAGGGGTATTACAATTATTGGTATCAGAGCTGCGGTTTAGCCGGTTCTAGGACCGATGTAGCAAATACAGGATTAGCTATACATGCCATTTAAATTATTATTGATAGTGTGATATCTCGTGACCATTTAAAATGTGTTTTTCTTATAGTAATGTCATCCGACTGAGCTCAATCTGAGGAAGTTGGGAGTCATGCTCCGGCTTCAGTACAAAGAGAAGAAACTAGCAGTAGAAGGCCCGAGACAGAGGGTCGAGGGGAGGAGACAAAAACAGCCTTCTTTCAAATGATGAATGAATGGTTTAATCAATACTTAAGAACTAACCCTGTAGTGCAGCAAGTTCAAGCTCCCCCTCCTCCTCCTCCACGGTTCCCGAGATCCTACAAGGTGCAGTATTGAATCATCGAGAAAGGAAAGCTCCAGAGATAAAATTGAAAATATAGGTAGAAGAATTTGAGCAGCAGTTGATGATGATTACGAGCGAATTGAATTCGGTTAGAAAACACTACTCGGGTTACGGAGGAATTATCTTGTACACGAAGAATATCCAAATATGCCATCTCACTTGCTAAAAGACACAACTTACCATTGGTGGAATACTAAAGCTTCAGTTGTTCAGAAAGAAGAAATTACATGGGAATTGTTTCAGACCGAGTTCAGAAAAAAATATATCAGCCAGAGGTTTCTCAATCGAAAAAGAAAAGAATTTCTTGAGTTGAAACAAGGTAATGATCGATGTCGAATATGAAAGAGAATTTATTCGATTGAGTAAATATGCTCGAGAATGGATACAGTCGGTCAAATGTGCAAACGATTGAAGAAGGGTTAAATGAAGACATTAAACTCTTGATCGAATTCTTGAAATTCGAGAGTTTGCTACATTGGCGAGAGAGCTTATAAAGCGAAGAATTGAGCAAAGAAAAGAAAGCAGTGAAAGGAAGCTCGAATTTTAGTAAAAGACCGATGGGAAAATCCCGTTTTCGCTTCAAAGAAATTGAAGAAGTATCAGGATCGTTCTACTTCAGCCATTGGGTATTCGGGCAAAGAGCGAGGTTCTCAACGCACTAATCCAAGGCCTTCTACTCCATCAGTGACCAGTGTTGGCAGTGTTGGCACTCCTAAACCGAGATGTCAGTACTGTAATAAAGCTCATTTTGGTGAATGTCGATTAAAGAGCGGGGCTTGTTACCGATGTGGTTCTTTTGACCATTTCCTCAAAGATTGTCTAGAAAGGGGTGAAAAAGAAGCTGAACAGATAACGAAGCTGAGTAATCCAGTTTCAAGAGGTAGACCACCTCGACCATCCGGTAATGTCAGTGGTAGTCGAGGAGCTACAAAAGATACTGCAGGTAGGCCTGAGGCACAAGCACCTGCTAGGACATATGCCATTCGTGCCAGAGAAGATGCCTCAGCACCCGATGTTATTACTGGTACATTTTCTTTACTTGATACTGATATTACTGCATTGATTGATCCCGGTTCTACGCATTCATATATATGTGTTAAACTTGCAATTATTAAAATTTATTTGTTGAACCTCTTGAATTTGTGGTTAAAGTCTCGAACCCCCTGGGCCAGTCTGTGTTGGAGGATAAAATTTGTAAAAATTGTCCAATAATGGTAAGAGGTTATTGTTTCTCGGCTGATTTGATGTTACTTCCATTTGATGAATTTGACGTGATATTGGGCATGGATTGGTTAACCCAAACATGATGCGGTAATAAATTGTAGACAAAAATATATTGTGCTAAAATGTCGAATGGTGAGTTGCTCGGGTTAAATCGATCGAGACGGAGGGTTATCGATATGATTTCGTAATGGCGACCTGAGGTATGTCAAAAAGGGTATGGTGCTTACTTGGCTTATGTACTTAACACCAAAGTATCTGAGTAAAAAATACAGGCAGTTCCAGTGGTATGTGAATTTTCCGATGTGTTTCCAGAGGAATTACCAGGATTGCCACCAGAAAGAGAAGTGGAATTTTCTATAGATTTGATTCCGGGAACTACTCCGATCTCCATAGCTCCACATCGTATGGCTCCTACAGAATTAAAGGAGTTAAAGACACAGTTGCAAGAACTTGTTGACAGGGGTTTTGTTCGACCGAGTCATTCACCTTGGGGTGCTCCGGTTCTGTTTGTGAAAAAGAAAGATGGGTCTTTGAGATTGTGTATCGACTACCAGCAGCTTAATAAATTAACCATAAAGAATAAGTACCCGTTACCCCGGATTGATGATTTATTTGATCAGCTGAAAGGTGCTACTGTGTTTTCAAAGATTGATCTTCGATCAGGTTATTATCAGTTATGGGTAAAGGAGTCAGATGTGCCAAAAACAGCCTTTAGAACCAGGTATGGGCATTATGAGTTTCTAGTTATGCCGTTTGGGCTAACTAATGCACCTGCAGTATTCATGGATTTGATGAACCGGATATTCACACCGTACTTAGATAGATTTGTAGTAGTATTCATTGATGATATTTTGGTTTATTCTCGGGATGAAGAAGAACATGCAGAACATTTGAGAATTGTGTTGCAAATTCTACGAGAGAAGCAGTTATATGCTAAATTCAGTAAATGTGAATTTTGGCTTCGAGAAGTGGGTTTTCTTGGACACATTGTATCTGCCAAAGGCATCAGGGTAGATCAAAGTAAAATATCAGCTATTGTCAATTGAAATCCACTGAAGAATGTATCTGAAGTTAGAAGTTTCTTGGGTTTAGCTGGTTATTATCGGAGATTTGTACAGGGATTCTCTATGATAGCTTCTTCAATGACTCGATTATTGTAGAAAGATGTAAAGTTCGAGTGGATTGATGAATGTCAACAAAGTTTCAACCGATTGAAAGACCTATTAACGAAAGCACCTGTATTAGTGCAGCCTGAACCGGGTAAGGAATTTGTTATTTACAGTGATGCCTCATTAAATGGTTTAGGTTGTGTTTTGATGCAATAAGGTAAAGTAATAACCTATGCTTCAAGACAACTTAAACCACATGAAAGAAATTACCTAGTACATGATCTTGAATTAGCTGCTATTTTATTTGCGCTGAAGATATGGCGGCATTACTTATACGGTGAGAAATGTCATATTTATACTGATCATAAAAGCTTGAAATATTTGATGACAGAAAAATTTGAATTTCAGACAGCGCAGGTAGCTTGAACTGATAAAGGACTATGATTTGATTATTGATTACCATCCGGGTAAGGCTAATGTTGTAGGTGATGCTTTGAGTAGAAATCTCTGTTTGCTTTAAGAGCTATGAATACCCGGTTATCATTGGTGATGATGGTTCAATCTAGCGAAATTAAGAGCTAAACCGACATTTTTACAAATATGTGAAGCTCGGAAGAATGATGAGAAGTTACAAGTTAAGCGGACACAGTGTGAGTCGGTAATGATTACGAATTTGATTGGTTCGATGGTTGTTTATTATTCAGAGGTAGGGTATGTGTACCTCGAATTGAGCTCATCTGAAGATTCTACGCGAGGCTCACAGTGGTATTATGTCTGTACATCCGGGAGTAATAAAATGTATAATGATCTGAAAAGATATACTTGTGGTCGGATGAAACGTGATATCTCCGAGTTTGTATCAAGGTGTTTAATATGTCAACAAGTTAAAGTGAACATCGGTACCTTCGGGTTACTTGACCAATTACTATACCGAATGGAAATGGGAAAGAATCACTATGGATTTTGTATCGGGGCTACCTTTGTCTCCGAGGAAAAAAGATGCTATTTGGGTGATTGTTGACCAATTAACAAAGTCAGCTCACTTTATTTCGATACGTATGGATTATTCTTTAGATAAACTAGCTGAACTGTACATATCTGAGGCTGTCGGGCTACATGCGATTACTGTCTCCATTATATCGAGATAGAGATCCCGATTTACGTCTCGTTTAGGGACAAATTGCAAGAAGCCTTGGGTACTCGGTTGTATTTCAAGATCGCATTTCATCCTCGACGGATGGTCAATCTAAGCGTGTAATTCAAGTATTGGAAGATATGCTCCGATGTTGTATACTAGAGTTTGAAGGTAATTGGGAGAGGTATCTACCTTTGATCGAATTTGCTTACAATAACAGTTATCAGTCTAGTATTAAAATGGCTCCGTATGAAGCTTTGTATGGTAGAAAATGTAGAACACTGTTATATTGGACAGAGCTTAGTGAAAGGAAGATACATGGGGTTGATTTGATCCTAGAAACAGAAGAAAAAGTAAAGGTTATTCGGGATAGTCTAAAAGCAGCTTCCGATCGTCAAAAATCATATGCCGACCTTAAACGAAAAGAGATTGAATTTCAAGTCGGTGATAAGGTATTTCTGAAAGTGTCTCCTTGGAAGAAAGTCCTCCGATTCGGTCGAAAGGGTAAACTGAGTCCAAGATTTATCGGGCCTTATGAAATCATAGAAAGAATTGGACCGGTCGCTTATCGTTTGGCATTACCACCGGAACTTGATAGAATTCATAATGTTTTTCATGTATCTATGTTACGACGATATCGATCGATCCTTCAAATGTTATTTCTTGACGAAGTAGAGATTCAATGGATATGACTTACGGTGAAGAACCGGTCAAGATATTGTACGGAGACAAAAGAGCTTAGAAATAAAAGATAAATTTGGTGAAAGTATTGTGGCAAAAGCACGGGATTGAGGAAGCGACATGGGAACCGGAGGAGGCAATGAGGAAACAATACCCAAACCTCTTTACTGGTAAGATTTTCGAGGACGAAAATCCTTAAAGGGGGGAGAGTTGTAATGGCCTAAATTCAAGGTTATCGGAACAATGGTTTCGTAACCATAGATCCGATTTAAAGAGAAATTTATTTCAATATTTTTGCTTGAAAATTGATATGATAGGAAAATCGTATGAAAATATTGATAGAAAAATTTTACCAATTTAGTGATTAGATAGAAATAGAAATTATTGAAGAAATTGGGTAAAAACAAGGTATCGAGACCTCTATCTCGTAAACCCGAGTCAAAAATAATTTTATAAATATTTATGAAATGTTATTAATGTGGTATTAAAATTTCGTTAGGAAATTTTAATGTTTTGGTAGTCAATTAAATGAAAAGGACTAAATTGTAATAGGTGTAAAAGTTGCTAGAATGATTAAATAGCTTAAGAGTCTAATGAGAAAGGATTTAAAAGGAATTAGACCCAAAAGTTATTTGGGCTGGACGGCAAGGGTATGAAATCAGCAGAAAAATTGATAAATTAAGGGTAAAATTTGAATATTGCAAAATTAACTAAACAAAGCTAGGACTAAATAGGAAATATCTAGATTTCTCTTCATTTCTCTTCAATTCCAGCAGCTAAAAATGCCATAGGAGGGTTCTCTAAGCTGGTATTCCATACTTTTTGCACCAAGTGAGTTAATCCTTGCCTTTTTCTTGTAATTTTTGTGCTTCTAAGACTTTTACAACTAGGTCCTACTATTAAATTCATTAGTTTTTGATTTCATGGATGAAATTGAAGGTCACCATGGTTGAGTGCTGTAAGATTATGATGAAATAGAATGAAATTAAAGCTTTAATTTGTTTATGAGATGATTTTATTAGGTAATTTCAATAGAAATTGATTTTTTAGGACCTAATTGTAAAAATGATTGGAATTAAAGTCTATTGCTGAAATTCTGATTCCTAAAGGTTGTAAACTAGTTTAAGGTGATAGAATAAAATGTTAATTGAGAAAAATCAGCTCAATTGAGAGGCTAATTGAGTAGGGATGAAATTATCATTTATTAAAAGCTTAGGGGAAAAATGGTAATAAATAGCTTGCACAAAAACAGTTTGGACAGCAGCAATAGACTAACTTTGAAAAATCACCATAAATTTTATAAATCTAATTAGAATATGAAAAAAATATAGAATTAAAGCTTATTGAGTCTAGTTTCCCATAGAAGAAATAGTGTAAGCAATGGATTTGTAAATTTTGAGATATAATGAATTTTGTGAGACAAGGTCAGAATGAATTCGGGTTCCCCTGTTCTGACTTTGAAAAATCATAAAAATATTTAAGAAAAAAAATTATGGGCTTAAATTTATATGTCTAGAATTCTTAATGAGTCTATTTTTAAGAGAAATAAACGAGAACATTATTTGAATTCTGTATGAAGAGATAATTAATTTTTAGTGAAGAAGGGTCAGAACTGTCGACAGCAGAAAAGGGGTGAATTTAAAGAATAAACTGTACTTATTGGCTAAACCAAAAATTCTAAAAATTTTATGGTAAAAATATATATGAGTCTAGTTTCAGGTAAAATTAACGGATCTTAATTTGGAGTTCCGAAGCTCAAGTTATAAATAATTTAGTGACTATGACTCAAGTAGACAACTTTGAATGAACTATAAATAATAGTTGAATTATAGAGAATGTTGCATATGAACATGAAATGTATTAAATTGATAATTAAATTTATTTATTTAGCTCGGAAGATTCAAATCTGAAGCTAGATCGAGGAAAGGAAAAAGTTCGGGATTAGTAGATTTTATTGTTTACAAACAAGTATCAAGGTAAGTTCGTGTAACTTGAATTATATTCTTAAATGCTTGAGATTGTATGTTATTGATGTGAATATGATTTGAGTGTTCATTATATGAAAATTGATCAAACATTGATATATTTGATAAAATGGGAAGAAATCCGGTTGAATGAAAGGAAAATTCGATGGATCTCTGAAAAGAATTGACGGTAAAAGGATCTAGCCGGATGGGTGATCCTATCTGATATAGCCCTCCGAAGAATATGTGTAAAATGGATTTAGCCGGACGGGTAATCCGAATTAGGTCTGAATTTAGCTTTGGACTGGTAATTCAGATCCAAGCTCATTAGAGTAATTGTCGTTGCGAGGATCTAGCACGGACCGTAATCCCGACAATACTCTATGAGTTTATATTGCAGGGGATTTAGCCTGGACTGGTAATCCCGCTGCAAGGTTGAGGTTCGCGGGAATGTGCTCTCTGAAATGGTTATGTGTGCACATGAATATGAATTGACGGACCCGGAATTGTACAATAAATGTGTACCTCTGAAAATCCATTGAAATTCCGATAAATTCAACGGGATAAACATGGAAAAATAACAATGAAATGGGAATCATGGTATTGACGAGCTCATCAATCATGGTAAATATATTATTGATACATGGAAATTATTGTACTAACTTGAATGTTGAGTTTGTGCATGTTAGGGTAATAATGCATTGAATGGATATATGAATGTTTATTATATTGTATTGAAAATATTAGGTAAGTATAATTCTTGTTACATGAGCTTACTAAGCACAAAGTGCTTACCCCGTTTCCTTTTTCCCTATTTTGTAGTGTTAAGAGCTCGGAGGTCAGATTTGGTCGGAGACACATCACACTGTGAATCTCAGGATTTCGGTATATAAAGAAACTTTATTTTGGAAATCAATGGCATGTATAAGCTAACAAAGTAAATGTTAACGTGAAATGAATGTAAAGTTAGCCATTATTATGGTTAACAAACCTGGTTTTAGATATGTGATGATGTTATCTTATAAATATGCATGAATTTATCTTGAAAATATGTTGAATTGATTTGGTTGATGTGGATTGGTCTCGATTTAATATTGCAGGGAAGGTTAGATATTTATAAAGGGGCTATATTGAATATAAAAAAAAATTAATTCGTAAATTTCGGTAATGCCTCGTACCCTATTCCGACAATGAATACGGGTAGGGGTATTACACGCTACTTGTAGACAGAGTTCATTAAGTTAATTAAGAACTTAAGAGTAGCCTAAACCCTTACTCTAAGTTGCAATTGTAAGCTTTATCATACTCTTGTTTAAATTGAGAAACATGTGATTATGTGTTGTGGTATTGTGAATTATGATGTGATACTGTGATATGTGAAATAAGCTTATGATGGCTATTCTGATAGTATTGATTGTGGGCATGTTATATGTGCCAAATGGTAGTGGTTATGTTGAGTTTTCAATGTGAATGTGCAGTGGAAAAGTGCAGAAAACGATAAGTGAAATGTGTGTTTAATTACGGATATTTTGGCCTTGATATTTGAGACCATTGGATATAGTTGGCATGCCATAGTATTATGAGTACTCATCTTTTTGTTGTGTTTTTAGGGTGTTAGGGCCCGAGAAAATTTTGAAGGGATAAGGAAATGTGAGCTAAGCTCCATTCACCGGGATATGTTGGTGTGTTGGAGTGTTAGCTATATGCTACGCTTTTGGGATACGTTTGACCATGAGTCATTTCGTGTGTTGGAGATCTGTGTATTCGATGTGTGGTTGTAGAGTCCACTTATATGTTTCATAACCTCAAGTGCCAAATTATCGTTTAATATTTACTTTATAAATTTAATTATATGACATGTGATGTATGCAAGAACATGTGGAATTATAAGCTACATGAGTTGATTAACATTACATGAATATATTGGTATGATCTCTTTATAAAATGCGTGTGAAGTTGAGCTTTGATTGTTTTGGTTAGCGTGTGAATGCATGTCTATTTGGTGGATATTCTATTTATTCACTGATCTATTTATAAAATGCGTGTGAAGTTTAGCGATACGAAAAATTCGAAGGGATTAATCCAAGTAATTCTAGCGTTTGAGTAAGTGAATTATAGTTATTATTTTGAATTATGGGAATAAGGAAATGTGGTAGAATTTTAGCTGATTATTGTCATGATGATTGGATGTTTACATGATTTTATTACTTTTAGGATTTATGGACATCGAACTTGGTATATTGGTTGCTTGTTCGAACTTATTTACGATGTTTTAAACTGTCATTATAGTTGTTTTGACGCTTGTTTGATAATGTAATGGATGCATATTGAATTGATACAATTTTGAATGGACTAAATGTCTTAATATGCTATTTTTTCTTGTTTGGAGTAGAGGTATCGATATTTGAGTTTTAAAATTGATACCTTCTTGATGTTTTAAATGTGTAGGAAGTCAATAATTCAATTTGGTATCCATACCATGTCACAAGTATCGCTACTCGGGGTATTAAAATTGATACTTTTGAAATGTACCGATAATTTCTTAGGTTTTTTATTTTAGGCAAGAAACAGAATGCTAATTCGGTACCGATTCTGGGTGGCATCAATACCACTGATTCAGTATTGATACCTACGTGATTTACTTAGAATTTTTGTTAAAAGGTTTAAAAGCATGTTTAAATCATGTTGCAAGCTCATCGAATGTATGTTTAGCATAATTTAATATTGCTCAGAGTATTCATGACTTAGAATCTCTATAAATAATTTAATGAAATTTTATGTTTAATGCATGGCAATGAAATGTTTTATGCTCTATTGTTGTGAGACGATGGTGTAACGTCCTGTTACTTGGGCTCGGCAATCGAGCCAGGTATAAGGTGTTACATTTGGTGGTACCTGACCGCCTCCAGACGTACTAACGTCTAGAATGTGAATGCTGTAGTAAAATATATATTAATGAGGCAGTATTCGCAAGTATACGGTCCAGTTGTAATATAGTTACAATAGAGTAGGTGAGTATTCCGAGAATCGTACCTAAGGAAGACGAGTGCTAGATCAATTTTAACCTAAACACTATAGCTATAGTACAAAGGTAAAATAAAATGAGTTTCTAAGGTTTTTATAATAATAATAAGATAATGTAAAGAACTAAAATTTGAGGGATTAAAAATTAGAAATAATCAAATCTAATTATGGGTGATTAGCTCACTTTGGTAATCCCTATTAATTGTCGCTTCGAGTTCCCGTCAATCAACTAGTCGTTATCCATCAGGATCTTCTGATCTTCTACCCCAATAACGAGTTGGCTAGAACTATTTATCTTCAAACCTCACAGTCCAGACTGTTTTGGGGTGAAGGTGTTCACGGATGGGCCATACCAATTTTGGGTTAATTCCCACATTGATTACTTCCCAAGGTTTTTAGGCCTAGGGTTTGTTTTACGTTCTTCCTTTCCGAAACAGTTGATCAGTTGAGTATCCCTACAAAACAGTTAACATATCATACATCCACTCGCTAATCCTCCATAATGGGATTAGTTCCTCATGGTCTCTATAGACAATATAGAATCGGTATAAAGAGAAAACATGATAAATAAATCAACGATATAGAGTTTAAGAAAGAGCCTGATTGTATTAAGATTAATTGCGAATCCACAAGGTTTGATTGTCTCCACAATGCAGATCTCTCAAAATAGAACAAGAATGAATAAATCTAACCTAAGAAAGAGAAAACTAAACTAAAATTAAAAGACTAATTCTAGGCTAAGTGAATTGGTCCTTTTTCATGTGACAAATGAGCCTATTTATAGATCTCAGGTGGTCGTCGTCCATAACCCTAGGTTAGCTGACGTTCCGAAGCATTAAGTTTGATTGTGTAGACCAAAACACCCCCTGATTCGTGTTTTATTTTTGTCTAGATTCGATGTCGCGACTGTAAGAGTATGCCCAAAGATCAATCATGAGATGGTTGTAATAACATACTTGATTTACCATGTTTATTAATATAAGGCGTTGCCATTATTATTTCAGTTTCTTTTTTATGTGTATAAATAAACTGTTTTATAATAATGTCCTGAGAATAATATGATTATTCTTAAAAGGTCCTTAGTCAAGTATTATTGTTGACTAGGACAAGAATAATGCATTAAGACTAACATGTAGTTGATTGATGATAAAGAGTTGTCATTGATATGGAGTGTCAGAATCAATGCATGAATATGTGTGTTAGAGAACAACATATTGGACTGACCCGCTATGAGTATGTTTCTTGGATTATTATGTAATTGTCACAACATTACTCATACTGATTAATATGTATATGATCCTCAGACTTGAGATCACCATTATCCCAACATCGTGAGCTGTATATTTTGATACAGTCAAACGTACATCGTAACTGGTTGTTTTATAAAGGCTGATGTTGGATATACCACAATCTATGTAGAGGGATATAGTGATCAATATAGGATAAGTCCCTCCTACATAATGGGAGTAACATCTTAGGCCACTTGATTGAGTGAGACTAGAAATGCATGGCCATGCTCAAATAAGTTGATATGAGATGTCATACTTATTTGTGTATCATAGTCTACTCAAGGTATCAAGAAACATGGGATGGACTATGCAAGTGTGACTATTCCATGACTTGTGTCCATTCCGGAGATAAAGGACTTAAGGATTAATGCATGAAAGGTTAATCACAAAAGGTTATGTCGAATTATGACTTCTTGTAACTTAGGTAGCAATGATGCATTGCTAGATGTTACTCATTGTTTGTGACATTAAAATCGTTCTAGTATTACTGCTAACGTTACAAGAACCTACAGGGTCACACCCTATGGTTGAAATGAACGGAATAAAACATAGTTGGTATTGTGTTTGGTTGTCACATGAATTAAATTAATTATAGAATTAATGTAATTGGGCAATCAAATATCGAACATATTATATGTACAAGGATGTTGTACACATAAGGAGAACATAATTCTATTAATATATGAATTTGGTTCAGTATATAAATTTAAATAACTATAGTTTATCAAATATTTATTATAATTAATGTAATTATAATTTTCGGTTAAAACATTATTATATTTATTTATTTTAATTATGATTATTATGTTGATTAAAATTTAATAAATTAAGAATTGATATATATATACCAATTATAAGGGAGTTATATATAGAAAGGAGAAAAACCCTATAAAGTAAATATATATACAAACCCAAAGCTTTGCTACTAGGTCTAGCAACCGTCAAGCAAAATATCTCTGAAAATAGTTTCGGGGATTTCTTTCGTTCATTGTCAACTGGGTGGATTACGTAGAGGCCGGGATCATAAAGGTTGCAGCTTGGATTCGAAAGCAAAATAGTATTCTCATTGTCGAGGCTTTACTATCTATTCAGATTGAAGTTTGGGTAATTTCGAAACCTTTTTCACCCCGATTCGTTCCTCGCACATGGATCCATGGTTTGGATTGTCAGAATATTTTTTTTTTGCTGTGCCATGGGGGTGCCAGCGTTCCAACAGTGACACATGTTGGACATAAGAGTCAATATACTCTTCTTGTGGTATCTTCAGGGGTATGTCACGAAACCCTTAGGCTGTGTCTTGACATCAAGGCAATTTTGTGATTTCTCCATTCTATTCCCTATGTTACGACATCGAACCTTCCGTGTTGCGACGTACTAACCAGTATTTATTTGGTCACCCTTAGGTCTCATTCAACCCCTAAGGTCAATAAAAGATTCACTTTGCACATTTTATTAACTTAATGGAAATTTAAGAAAAAATAATTAAGCTTAATAAAAATGCTTATCTTTAAGCTCTTAAAGTGTGGAAATTAGTTTAATCTACAACACCGAATTACGGAATATCAAACTCCCTCACACTTATGTCATTGCTTGTCCTCAAGCAACACAAACATAAGCAAGAAATAAAATAGACGTCCCTTGAGCAAATATCACATAAGTATTGACTTTGGAGCACATGACTTAGGCATTTCACATTCACTAACTTTGAATGACCAGGTGATGAAGTCGAACATGCTGCAAGATTAGCTTGAGCGAACTTGTTGATGATGATATTTTTTTAGGCCATCATAACTTTGAACTTTGACTTTTTGAGAAAAGATATGAAAGGCACATATTGTCCCACTAGAAGTGCCAGAAATTTGTACACACAAATTTTGAGTCGAAAGTTGACTTGAAAGTTTGAAGTTAAATTTACTGATAACTTTGTAAGAAAGTTACAATCTCTGAAAATTTCCCAAATGCAAATATATATATATATATATATCCTTTGATTCTTCTCTTTGATTTGACTTTGATCCAAGGGTCATCTGACTTGATCTTATATGGATGTGGATTGCTTCAAGTGTCGTGTTGACTTGATCTTGAAACAAGTTTGGACCTCCTTTCTTTAGTTAAAATGGATCGAAAGGCAGCTTTCTTCATAAATGAATTTTGAATTTTTTTCCATGGTTGAACTGGACCGAAAAGTGACTTTTCTTCAAAAAGAATACGACGTTCTTCGAAATTTCTTCAAGTTCTTGGACTTTTTTAGAGAATTCTGTAGAGCTTTCTAGGCTTCTTGAACTTGTAAATCTGTAAAATGGATTGCGATGACCCTTTTTTATATTGACAATTACTTAAATAAAAAAAAAGTTATTGTAGAATTTAACTGCTCCATTTAATTGTTCTACAAGGATTTAAACTTTTTTTATTATTTATCTCTTATTAATTTATTAATTAAAGATAAAATAATCGTTGATATCATCATTTAATTGTTTTATTTTTAATTAGTGATAATATAAAATTTTAATATTTATATCTTAAGTAAATTAAATTAATTATAGTAAAATAATTATGACACAATATATAATGTCATCATTTTCACCAAGGTAATTTTAAGTTTGACTCACAATAATTTTGGCTCAACATGTGCTGCTTTCTAATTGGTCCTAAATTTTCTTTGTCTACAACATATTTATAATACGGATAACATGCTGCCTCATTAAAAACCTTACCAGGAAAATCTAAGGGAACAAAACCTCGATTAAGGGAAAAAGAGTACAGTGCATATTTACTCCTCCTCGTGACAACATCATAGAATACCTCAAATTCTATGTATCCAATCTTGAATGCTAGCTTTTCAAATGATCACTTGAACATATTCGCTACATCTATATCATCATTCTTTTGAAATTCATGAGTGAGGGGAAATTTTGGGGAACTATATTTTTACCTCTTCAAGAGTTCCAATAAGAATCATACCAAACTTCTCGTGGATTTGTTCAACACGATTCGCAAGTTGGCAATCTACAGGGAAAGGGAAAAACAACAGGGTAAGCATTTCAAATGTTTAGTAAGTTCATAGAAATTAAACAATAACTTCCCTTAATTTACAATTTAAAATAAGTTATTTAGCTTGAAAAGTTTTCCTAAACATGGAAACCACATATCAACAAGGTAAGATCAACATAATCGTATATACAATAATTCAAACAAATAATAATTCATTTCACTTATAATCAACAACTCAATGCCAATCTCATACTCAGTCAACATTAATCAATTCACCATCAAACTCATATCATTTTCTTGCCGTTTTCATTATTCAATAACATTTTTAGCCATAATTTGGATAAACTCAAGTAAACAGATTTGGATACACGGGTAACTACACCAAACTAGGTTGCTCGTCTGAGCCATAATTACACCACACCAAGGCACTGAACTGCAAAGTTTGTAGGAAATCATATGTATAATCGTATATCAATACGGCCCTCCACCATACCAGGGTCTCTGTAAAGACATATAAAACTTGGTGATCTGCAACAAATGTTGGATTTCGATATAATCTATAGTAGTCTCCGTATCATCACATACATCCCGTGCCAATGTGCAAATAACCCTATTGGCATGCGAATCATATCCTATCCTTAATTACGTTCACTCGGGCATATTTAACACATATAATCATTTATTTACAGTTTAGTTCATATCTCACCTTTTGTACCAAGCCACAAACTATTTAAATTACAATCAAACATATACAAATTCATAATTTAAATTCATATAAATTTAAATACAATCATACCATATAACTTACTTGACAAAAACAATACCCAAATCTTCAAGGACTAATCAGTAATTTTGTCTTTTCCCCATATCCCCGGTTTGGTTCAATTTTCGATCTAAAAAATAATTCAGATTAATTTATCAATTCCAAACATCTTATATCATCCTATTATATGCATCGATGAGTTCAATTTCCTTATTCTAATTTAGACTAAAGTTTTTCATATTATTCAATTTAGTCCTTAAAATCGAATTTGTCATTACTTTCAAATTTGAGTTTTGATTTTGAAACAGATCTCAATTACCTTCTTTTAAGACTCTCTACTGTCCATAATTACAGAAAGTTTACCCCAATTTTAAAATTTATACATTTCAGTCTTTATGTTCAAAAACTAGCAATTAAACTTTACAAACTAATCCTTTTTCAGTTTTAAGCTTAAAATCTAATGTTTTGTACCAATTTTTTCAAGCATTCATCAATGGAAACTTTTAAAAACTTTAACAGTTTTGTAAATTGGTACATGAATTAGCTAAATCAAACTTCCACGACCTCAAAAATGTAAAAATTATAAGAAAAAAACTTGATACCGAAACTTTGAAACTCAAAACCTTTTGTTTTTTTTTTTTTTTTTGGTATTCGGTGGAGAAGGGACAACAAAGAAGATGAAATGTTTCTTTCTTTTTATTTGTTTTATTATTTATAGTTTAGACATATGTTAGTTTAATTATAATGTTAATGTTATTTATATATATAATAACACACCTAACCTTCCACTATAAGTCTAAAATGATTTATTTTTATTTTATACCTTAGTTTAATTTCTATATAAGTCTTTAAACCTTTGGTCAATTACAAATTTATAGAGATAATTTTTATAATTTAATCCCTAAACCATAATTGACTATCAATTCATGAAAATTAAATAGCGAAACTTTAATATATTTTTATACTAACCTCGCAAATATTAAATAATAATAATAATAATAATAATAATAATAATAATATTTATAGAGTCGAATATTGGAAATGAGATTTTAAAATCATTGTTTCGGACGTCATTGAAAATCGAGCTATTATAAAAGACACAAATTGAAGAAAGTCTAAAATAAAATTAAAAAATTCAATTACACTTTCTATAGTAAGCCTAAGTTTATGGGTTTTTTTTTTAAATTCGGCCTATAGTTGTGATATTTTGAATATAAAGATTCTTTTATAATTGTTTTGATACAGAAATTAGTTAATCTTTTATAAAATTTACATATAAAATTTACAATGATAAATATAATAAAATATTTTAATTGAAACATATATAGTTGGTCTTAAATTTTTTTCTATTCTTTGGTTAGCATAACAGCATGTCTTTGAAGAAGATGGTTAATTTTGAATATCAAATTGACAACAAAATGATCAAATGAATAAAATTATTGGTAAAATACCAAATATTGAAATTTGTAATAATACCAAACATATTTTTCAATGATTAAAAATATTATGCAAAGTTTAACAACTTCTTGATCCAGTAATAAAAACATTATAATAGTTAAGAGAGCTTAGGATGAATTCCAAACAACTCCCTCCCTCATCCCCAATTATTCCAAGCAACCATTCAATTTTGGTAAATCCCTACGAAGCAATACCAATCCAAATGCGTATCAACATAAACTAATGTGAAACTCAAAAAAGGCATATTTAAATTAAAAATCAATTTTAAACAAAACCCTGAAGTGGAAAAGATACAGAATCGTGAACAAATGAAAGGTATAAGGTAAATTTCAAAAAACAATGAAAGACATTTTTTTATCCATAGTCTCAATTTACAATTATATATACATTGATGATATGTTTGTCAAAACTAATTTGTTCCAAATAAAAGTGGAAGTCATTATGTCACCTAAAGAACCAATATTCCAATAGAATGTCTATTAGATGCCCTGACCAAATATTAGATAAGATGTAGCTTCAAAGTTTTCTAATATTTTATTCAAGACATAACAATTTCTATTAAGCTTGAATTATGTAGAATTTTTATTTAAGATTTATAAACCCTTATAAACGTCCCAAAAATACCATTTATGTTACGTTTGGAAACTTGAGTTTCAAAATTTGGATTTTTAAGATGAAATGCATACCTAAATTTCAATTTAATATATATTTGAAAAATATAAATTGTTAAATTTATAAGTTCCTTAAGAATATCAAAAATAACTTGAAATCAGTTGTACCAAAGCCTTACATTGGAATTTTATGTAAAAACCCACGTCGAAGAAAAACTTAATAGAAACTCTTATAGCCCAAATTTGTTATCACAAATTTATCAATATGATACTTGTTCTTCAAGAATGTTGAAGCTACCTATCCTATCAAAAATTTTATAAGTAGCCCCTGAAGATTATAAATATGACTTCTGACGCTGACATGCGACAGAACACTAGAACAAGATGCCATTATCATTATCAAACTCCAACCAGCTTTTCCTTGACAGTTCTATCGCCAACATTTGATCAGCTCTATATCACCTTACACCACCAAAACCCTTACAAGTAGAAACAAAGAAAACATCACTCAAGAAACTATGCAAGAGTAGAAGTATTTTGATCACTTAGAAAAGAAAATACCAACCTATATTTATCACTCAACTTTCTTTTGAACCAGAGGCCTATGAGACTTTGGAGCTGAACCATACTAAAAGTAATTTGATGAATAATAACATTGACATAATTTCTTTTTCTTTTTAAAAAATAAAATAAATAAAGAAAAATGCTAAAACAACAGTCCAAACCATGCTCTGTTATGAGACCTTCGTATATAATACATATATGACTTAAACAAAAGAAAACATATGAGCTAAATGAGCAGGTATAATCCCTTCCTAACAAAAGGTTAATCACATCTACTCAAATGACTTAACAAAATTTATTATAAGCTTGTAGTAGAATCTTGCCAACTATCTTTTTTCCATTGCATACTTACACGTGCACTAAATCTAGTCACATCTTATACATGATTTGATTATTTGTACCCATATTTCAACATACTTTCACCTGAATTGTATAGTTAACAGATTCAGGAGTACTGTTTCACAAGGATTTGGATTAAAGCAGATATGCTATGATGATATCCAAGATTGCATCAAGCTTTACTCCCTAGATAACAACTCCACTAATATTGAGATCTTGAACTCTGGAAAATGTTTGACGTGAGGTTGGAATTTTCTTACTAACCTAGCATTCCTAGATATCTCTTTGTTTATATTTCTTTCTTAATAGACTAGAAATTCCACAATGCATTGAAGCAGAAATTACATACCATTAAGATTCCCCTGTTCATAGAAACTTCGAAAAAGGAGAGATTACTTCTGAGGCCATTAATCCCCCTGTACATTTGAAACCTCTTTGTGGAACTTTATCACTAAAATAACAAAGAAATTTTAAAATAAGGCAAATCCATTTGAATTGCAAAATGTGCCAATAACGAAAAGGATGAATGCAGATAGAAATTTCAGCATTAATGGGTTATCAGTTTCCACATACTAGAGAAAAAATAATAATAATAAAGTACAATGAAGAGACAATATGAGCACATTATCAAGAACTATTGCATAAACAAAGATAGCATTCCCTTCTACACATTATTTGAGATGATAAACATAGAAACACTTTCTTTTTGGTCTGTTTTCTCTTTCAAAAAGCTTAGTAGGTTACAAGCTACCCACACTCTATTTCTACTATTTCTACAAAGTGAGAGACTTTTAGGATCTGTTCTCAAATTAGTTTAGAATTAGAAAAGCAACTCGAATTAATCATTTATTTTACCAATATAACAATCACTAAGACAATTTCTGATAAGTGATAAAAGTAATATATTTTAATCTTATTCTTAATACGTTTTTGGATGATTATTTATACAAATCAGTGAATTATATGCTCCTAATATTTTAAATTCATGTTTCTATACTTAGAAGAGCATTTTGGAGCGAAATGAGCCAAAAAAAAAAACTAAAATCTGACAAAAAGAGTAGATTTCAAGAGCCACACGGGCTGGGCCTTCCCACACGTGTAACAGCCCGATTTAGACCCTAGTCGGAACGGTGGTTTCGGGACCACTAATCCGAGTCATAAAAATATTTAAATATTATTTTTTGTGTTTATTATATGTGAATTTGCATGTGTGAAAGTTTCGTATGAAAATTTGATTGTTTGTGTGCTTAATTTAATAAAAGGACTTAATCGCGTAAATTAAAAACTTGATAGTCAAAAGCATAAGGGCCAAATTGTTAATGGCTTTTTAAGTTGAAGCATTTAAGTGGCAATTTGACCATATTTAATTAGATGGACGGTTGTGACCATGCGTTAAAATGGTTTTATATTTTTATATCTTAAGGTTAATTTGGTAAATTATGAATTAATAATGTTATAATAAAACATAAAAATAAAACCACCATGCATTTGTTCATCTTTTTGACCCAAAGTTGTGAAAGAAAGAAAAGAAAATAAGCTTGGTGATATTCGGCAATTTCTCAAGCTTGATTCAAGGTTAGTTTGGTTTCGATTTTTGATAATTTTTACGTTTTTGAGATCGTTGCTTCGAATACTATCCGACCCATGCTAGAATTTCTGATTTTGATGAATGTTTTGAGTTGTGCCATTGATGAATATTTGTGTTTTGTGATGTTTGATGATGAAATATTAAAGATATGTTTTAGATTAACATGTTTCATATTGGAGTTTTTGATGATTTTGAGTAATTAGGACTAAATTGTAAAAATAATAAATTGAGGGACTAAAATGTGAAATAAACAAAATGTTAGGACTTGTTTGAGTGTGGGGAGTATTCGACCTAATTATAGCATGAGCATATTATGCTTGTTTTGTGTTTTATGCAATTAGGACTAATTTGTAAAAGTATGAAATATCAGGGGTAAAATGGTAATTTTCCCATTTATGTGTTGTTGGATTAAATTGAATGAAATTGTGTTTGAATGAGCTTAATTTGAAATTATATAGATCAAGAACAAAGGAAATCGGTCTTGGATTGGGGAGAAACAAAAATAGTTAAATAGTCGATTATTAACGTCTGTCGATATCCGAGGTAAGTCTTTAAGTAATTAAGCATGGTTTATTTTGAGCATAGAATGATTTACTATGATGATTCGAATTTTATAATGTATTAGTTTGATAGCCGAATGAGATATGTCAATGAATTAATGTGATTAAGTTGTATTTGAATGATATCAAAGCCTTAGAAAATGTGTATGTGATGCATGAAATATTATACAATACGATATATGTGAAATGTTGTGGAATGATTATATGTTTGTGATGTTCAGGCTTTGAGCCTAGCAAGCCTTGTGCTGGTGACTTTGTTCGGGTTTCGTGCCTAACAGGCTTAGTGCCGGTGAATAAATTTCAGACCTTGGGTCTAGCAGGCCTTGTGCCGGTGTTGAATCAGGCTTATGCCTAGCAAGTTTTATACTGGTAAATTGTTCTCAAGTTTTTGCTTATAAGAGTTTAAGATATTGTGGATATTGAACAAGTGAAATTAAGCTATAAAACATTGTATATGTTCAGCCAAACAGGTAAGTACAAGTAAACTTATATTGAACATGTGTATTTGGTTACATGTGAGTTTATATTGAGCTTATATATATACATTCGATACATGTGAGGTTATATTGAATTCGTAAATTCGGTCATATGTGTTGATTTATTGAGTTTGGATATTAGGTTATTGTGATAATATATCTTGAACTTATATATTCGGCCTTATGAGATAATATAATGTATCTTTCGAATTTGGATATATAGGTAAGTATTTATGTGGTATTATATTTGATCTTGAATATTCGGCCAAGGTAAAATATTTGATGTTTAATAGATATCCGAATTTGACTAGTATTTGTATATTGTAATGATAGAATTTCGATTAACATTTATTTGGACATTCGTATATACATATGAATATGACTTGTGTGAGTATTCAGAGTTGTGTTTTTGTCCAGTAACATCTCCGGACCCTGATTTGGTGACGGATACGGGTTAGGGGTGTTACATTTTATTGGTATCAAAGCTACGGTTTAGTCGATTCAAAGACTAACATAGTATATGTGAGTTTAGCTATACATGCCATAGTGTTTACTGCGATAGTGTGATGACTTCTGACATTGAAAATGTGTTTTTGTATAGTAAATGGATACCGACAGAGCTATAGCTAATGATGTCGAGAGTGTAGTGCCTACTCCCGCTCATAGGACAGCGCCAGTTGAATCTCGGCCGATCTCGAGTAGCCATGAGGAGGAGGCTAATCAAGCCTTCTATCAAATGATGAATGATTGGTTTACTCAATATATTAGAACTAATCCGGCTACACAACAACCTCCACCCCCGAATAATTCATCTCCGATACCTGAGGTACCTCCCATGATTGATCCAATGAGATTTAATAAGCCTCTTATTGATAAAATTAGAAAACATGGGGCTGAAGAATTCAGAGCTACTGATGATGATGATGATGCTGAGCGAGCTGAATTCTGGCTTGATAATACTATCCGTATGCTTGATGAGTTATCTTGTACCCCAGATGAGTGCTTAAAATGTGCTATATCCTTGCTACGAGACACCGCATATCACTGGTGGAATACACTAGTATCGGTTGTTCCGAAGGAGCGAGTGACTTGGGACTTCTTTCAGATTGAGTTCCATATGAAATATCTCAGTCAGAGATTCATTGGCCAAAAGCGCAAAGAATTTATAGAATTGAAATAGGGTCATATGATCGTAACCGAATACGATCAGAAATTTGTGAGATTTAGTCGATATGCTCGTGAATGTGTTTCAACCGAAACTATTATGTGTAAAAGATTCGAAGACGGTTTAAATGAAGACATTAAATTGTTGGTTGGTATACTTGAAATTAAAGAGTTTGTGATACTTGTTGAGCGAGCTTGCAAAGCCGAAGAGCTCGGAAAAGAGAAAAGAAAAGCTGATTTTGAAGCCAGAGATTTTCGTAAAAGATCATCGAGTAAGACATTTCAATCAGTGTCGAAGAAGTTTCGAGATGATTTTAGTCGATTTAAAGCTACTTTGGACTTTTCTAGACGAGATCGAGACCGACCTCTTATGAGTTCACGAGCTACTTCGATTGCTAGTGTTGGCAATGATCGGCAGAACAGACTCGAGTGTAAACATTATGGAAAATGGTATTCTGGAAGTCGTAGATTGCATGATCGGTCATGTTTTAAATGTGGATCGATGGATCCTTTCATCCGAGATTGTCCGATGTTAGTCAAGCAAAACACTGTTCAGAATGCGAGACCAAGTAACATGTCAGCACGAGGCAGGCCACCCAAACATTCGGGTAATGTGAGTGGTAGTCAGAGAGGGATAAAAGATACAGCGGTTCGATCTCAAGCCCGTACACCGGCCAGAGCATATGCTATACAAGCTCGCGAGGAGGCTTCTTCCCCAAATGTTATTACTGGTACTTTCACTCTTTATGATACTAGTGTTATTGCATTGATTGATCCTAGTTCGACTCATTCTTATGTGTGTGAAACATTAGTATCCAGTAAGACTTGCCTGTTGAGTCTACTAAGTTTGTGATTCGAGTATTAAACCCCTTGGGCCGGTGTGTTCTGGTTGATAAAGTATGTAAGAATTGTTCGTTGATGATTCAAGATTCATGCTTTCTGGCCGATTTGATGTTATTTCCCTTCGATGAGTTCGATATAATTTTGGGTATGGACTGGCTGACTTTGCATGATGCTGTTGTTAATTGCAAAAGAAAGACCATTGATTTGAGATGTCAGAACAAAAAGATTACTTGGATTGAATCTAATGATCTGAATGGTTTACCAGCAGTAATATCTTTGATGTTAGCTCAGAAGTATGTTAGAAAAGGTTGTAAAGCTTACTTTGCTTATGTGCTTGATAGTAACGTGACTGAAAAGAAGATTGAATCTACACCAGTTGTGTGCGATTATCCTAAAGGTAGAGTTTGGAATTGAACTAGTACTAGAGACGACTCCAATTTCAATAGCTCCTTATTTGATGTTAGCTACTGAATTAAAAAGAATTAAAAGCTCAGTTGAAAGAGTTAACGGATAGAGGTTTCGCACGACCGAGTTTTTCTCCTTGGGGTGCACCAGTTTTATTTGTGAAAAAGAAAGACGGAACTATGAGAATGTGCATCGATTATAGACAACTTAATAAGGTGACTATAAAGAATAAATATCCGTTGCCACAGATTGATAACTTGTTTGATCAGCTAAAAGGGGCTAAAGTGTTTTCGAAGATAGATTTGAGGTCCGGCTACTATCAGTTGCAAGTTAAAGACTCTGATGTGCCAAAAACTGCCTTCCGAATGAGGTACGGACATTATGAATTTCTGGTTATGCCTTTTGGACATACTAATACACCTAATATTTTTATGGATTTGATGAATCAAATTTTCAGGCAGTATTTGGATCAGTTTATGGTTGTGTTTATTATTGATATATTGATCTACTCTCGTAACGAAACCGAACATGTTGAGCATTTGAGACTTGTGTTATAGACTTTTAGAGAAAAATAGTTGTATGTGAAGTTTGGTAAATGTGAGTTTTGGTTACATGAAGTTAGCTTTCGTGGACATGTTGTTTTTGCATCAGGTATTCAGGTTGATCCGAGTAAAATTTCAGCAATACTTGATTGGAAACCTTTGAGAAACATTTCTGAAGTCTGAAGTTTTCTGGGACTTGTGGGTTACTATAGACGATTTGTGAAAGGTTTCTCTATGATTGCAACCCCGATGACGAAGCTATTACAGAAAGATGTTAAATTTGAGTGGTCAAAAAAGTGTCAGAAAAGTTTTGATCAGTTGAAAGTCCTTTTGACTGAAGCTCCAGTGCTAGTTCAGCCAGAATCGAGTAAAGAATTATTATCTATAGTGATGCATCTTTAAATGGTTTAGGTTGTGTACTGATGGATGAATGCAAAGTTATAGCTTATGCCTCGAGACAGTTAAAGCCACATGAAAAGAACTACCTGACACACGACCTAGAGTTGGCAGCCATTGTATTTGCGTTGAAAATTTGGCGTCACTGTCTATTTGGTGAAAAGTGTCATGTTTATTCTGATCACAAAAGCCTGAAGTATTTAATGACTCAGAAAGATTTGAATTTCAGACAGCGTCGATGGTTAGAGTTGTTGAAAGATTATGAGCTTGTGATTGATTATCACCCGGGAAAGGCTAATGTTGTTGCTGATGCTTTAAGCCAAAAATCACTGTTTGCTTTGCGTGCATTGAATGCACATATGACTATGTCTGATGATGGTACGATAATAGCTGAGTTAGAAGCCAGACCATTATATATTCAGCAAATTTGTGATGCCCAGAAAATTGATAACGAGTTGATAGTAAAACGAGCTTAGTGTGATTCAAATAGTGATTCAAAATTTCGAATTGATGTTGATGACTGTTTGAGATTCAGAAACCGAGTATGTGTTTCGAAAAATACAGAGATGATTCAAATGATTTTGAATGAAGCTCACAATAGTTGGCTATTTGTTCATCCAGGAAGTACAAAGATGTATAATGATCTAAAGCAGCACTATTGGTGGCCAGGTATGAAATGAGACATTTCAGACTTTGTATCGAAATGTTTAATCTGTCAGCAAGTAAAAGTTGAGCATCAGGTACCTTCTGGATTGCTTCAGCCGATCATGGTACCTGAACGGAAATGGGACAGAGTTACGATGGATTTTGTATCCGGTTTACCGTTGACACCAAGCAAGAAAGATGCAATCTGGGTTATTGTTGATAGATTAACCAAATCTGCTCACTTTGTTTTGATTCATTCAGATTACTCACTCGATAAACTGGCTGAATTGTATGTTTCTCAGATTGTGAGGTTACATGGTGTACCTATATCTATTATGTCTGATAGTGATCCAAGGTTTACATCGCGGTTTTGGAAGAAATTGCAAGATGCATTAGGTACTAAACTGCATTTTAGTACTGCTTTTCATCCCTAGACAGACGGTCAGTCCGAGCGAATTATTCAGATACTTGAGGATATGTTGAGATGTTGCATTCTCGAGTTCGAAGGTACGTGGGAACGATACTTACCTCTGATTGAATTTGCATACAATAATAGCTTTCGATCAAGTATCAAAATGGCACCTTTCGAGGCTTTGTACGGTCGTAAATGCCGTACACCATTGTATTGAACTAAGCTCAGTGAAAATAAGATACACGGGGTTGATTTGGTCAGAGAAACTGAACAGAAAGTGAAAGTAATTCATGAAAGTTTAAAAGCAGCATCAGATCATCAGAAACCATATGCGGACTTGAAACATAAAGATATAGAGTTTCAAATCGGGGATAGAGTATTTTTGAAAGTCTCACCATGGAAGAAAATACTCAGATTCGGTCGTAAAGGCAAGTTGAGTCTGAGATTCATTGGACCGTATGAGATTATAGAGCGGATTGGGCCAGTTGCGTATAAAAATAAAATCACCATGCATTTGTTCATCTTTTTGACCAAAAGTTGTGAAAGAAAGAAAAGAAAATAAGCTTGGTGATATTCGGCCATTTCTCAAGCTTGATTCAAGGTTAGTTTGGTTTCAGTTTTTGACAATTTTTATGTTTTTGATATCGTTGCTTCGAATACTATCCGACCCATGCTAGAATTTCTGATTTTGATGAATGTTTTGAGTTGTGTCATTGATGAATATTTTTGTTTTGTGATGTTTTATGATGAAATATTAAAGATATGTTTTAGATTAACATATTTCGTATTGGAGTATTTGATGATTTTGAGTAATTAGGACTAAATTGTAAAAATAATAAATTGAGGGACTAAAATGTGAAATAAATGAAATATGAGGACTTGTTTGGGTGTGGGGAGTATTCGGCCTAATTATAGCATGAGCAAATTATGCTTGTTTTGTGTTTTATGCAATTAGGACTAATTTGTAAAAGTATGAAATATCAGGGGTAAAATGGTAATTTTCCCATTTATTTGTTGTTGGATTAAATTGAATGAAATTGTGTTTGAATGAGGTTAATTTGAAATTATATAGATCAAGAGCAAAGGAAATCAGACTTGGATTGAGGAAAAACAAAAATAGTTGAATAGTCGATTATTAACGTCCTCGATATCCGAGGTAAGTCTTTAAGTAATTAAGCATGGTTTATTTTGAGCATAGAATAATTTACTATGATGATTCGAATTTTATAATGTATTAGTTTGATAGCTGAATGAGATATGCCAATGAATTAATGTGATTAAGTTGCATTTGAATGATATCAAAGCTTTAGAAAATGTGTATGTGATGCTTGAAATATTATACAATACGATATATGTGAAATGTTGTGGAATGATTATATGTTTGTGATGTTCGGGCTTTAAGCCTAGCAAGCCTTGTGCTGGTGACTTTGTTTGGGCTTCGTGCCTAACAGGCTTAGTGCCGGTGAATGAATTTCAGACCTTGGGTCTAGCAGGCCTTGTGCCGGTGTTGAATCAGGCTTATGCCTAGCAGGTTTTATACCGGTAAATTGTTCTCAAGTTTATGACTACAAGAGTTTAAGATATTGTGGATATTGAACAAGTGAAATTAAGCTATAAAACATTGTATATGTTCGGCCAAATAGGTAAGTACAAGTAAGCTTATATTGAACATGTGTATTTGGTTACATGTGAGTTTATATTGAGCTTATATATATACATTCGATACATGTGAGGTTATATTGAATTCGTAAATTCGGTCATATGTGTTGATTTATTGAGTTTGGATATTAGGTTATTGTGATAATATATCTTGAACTTACATATTCGGCTTCATGAGAGAATATAATGTATCTTTCGAATTTGGATATATAGGTAAGTAGTTATGTGGTATCATATTTGATCTTGAATATTCGGCCAACGTAAAATATTTGATGCTTAACAGATATCTAAATTTCACTTGTATTTATATATTGTAATGATAGAATTTCGATTAATATTTATTTGGACATTCGTATATACATATGAATATGACTTGTATGAGTATTCAGAGTTGTGTTTTTGTCCAGTAATGCCTCCGGACCCTGATTCGGTGACGGATACGGGTTAGGGGTGTAACAACATGGCCTGGACACACGGTCGTATGAGCCATACGGGCTGGACACACGACCACGTGCCATATCGTGTCGATTTTGTGACTTGTATCCCAAACACTTGGAAAAACACAATTTTTAGGCTTTCTGGTCATTCTAAAGTCTTTGAATACCAAATAGAAGAAGAGAGAAAGGGGCCATCAGAGAATATTGAAGAAAATAACTCGAAGAACACCATGGTAGCCAACTCTAAAGCGGATTTCCATCAAGATTGAAGACCTCCTTTTAATTTCTCTTGAAGTTTTTATGAGTTCCTTTATTTCTTGTGGTTATTCTTTCTTTAAGATGTTTTTATTAACAATAATGAAAAAATTCCTTCGATACTTAGGGAGGATGAACCCTATGATGAATTCAGTTGTTTAATTTCTATTTTACGCGATAAATTATTCTTATTCTCAATTATGTGTGCTTATCACTTGTTTTAATATTTTTGGGATATTAATTCATGTTTAATGTGCTTAATCAAAGGAGCAAAAGTCCCTATTTAAGAGTGGATCTAGCATAATTGAGTGAAGTTGCATGCAATCCTAGATATAAGATGACATAAATCTATCATATTATAGTTAAATCTAATAGGGAAACTCTTAGATCAAGTTAATTCGATAATAGGGGTTTTAATTAGAAAGAAATTTCAATTAATCAATCCACAGTCAGTTGCTCTTACTCTCGAAAGATATATTAGTATAATTTAGGGATTTCTATCAAGATACCAAGTGAATAAATCATTTAAATCAGATTCATAATAATAGATGAAGTCTAGGAGGATTCTTTCCTGGGTATTATTTCTCTCATTGGTTATTATTCGATTATTTTCCCGATTTATTCTCTGTTAAGTTCTTTAGTTAGATTAATTTAGTAATTTTAGTTTAAAACAATCATTCCAAATTATCGGCTAAATAATAGGAAAGTAGTAATTATTAGTAATTTTAGTCCTCGTGGATACATTATCTCTTCTCACCGTAGCTATGCTATTTATCGATAGGTGCGCTTGCCTTTGTCATATTTTTAGTTAGTCACGTGATACATCAACTTCTAGAGCAACACTCAATATATATACAGGGAAGGAGAAATGTTGTCCTTCCATAAAAGAGATATAGCCAGGGCAGGGAAAGCCAAATAGCAATGCAATAAAAGGGATTAGTGATGAAAAGGCCGGAGAAAACATGGATAAATCATGTTTTTTCAAAAGAGAAGATGAAAGTCTGCTTCAAAAAGGGTAGAAGGATTCACAGAGGTGGTGGAATTGGCAAGGGTTAGAATTAAGTGACCTGAATCCTTATTTAAATAAAATACTGTGGTAAAATAAAATAGAAGTAAAATCCATATAGAACTACACTTCTTTTATTTTATTTTAGAATAAGGTTTTTTAAATCTTATTAAACTCCATCTATTTTATATTGATTAGAATAAGGTGTTTCAATCTTACTACACTCCTATTAGAATATGGCTTTACAAGCCTGTAAATAGACATAGTCTATTCCTCTTGTAATTATTTGAATTCGACATAGTGAATTTTTTTCTCCTCTGCCCGTGGTTTTTTCTCGAAAGGGTTTCCACATAAAAATCTGTGTGTTCTTTAAAGTATGAAATTTCGCTGTTGGATCGCAACACCAGATTTCCATTGTGGCAGATTAAAATGCAAGCAGTTCTTGCGCAAAGGGATCTGGAGGATGCCCTGTTTGGGATAGATAAGATGCCTTCGACATTAACAGATGAAGAGAAGAAGCGTAAGGATCGAAAGGCGTTAACACAATTACATCTATATTTGTCCAACGAAATTTTACACGATGTGATGAAAGAGAAGACCGCCACTGCATTATGGAAGAGGCTAGAACAAATATTGATGTCGAAAACTCTAACAAGAAAGTTGCATATGAAGCAGCGTCTTTATGCTTATCGTTTGGAGGAAGGTGCGTCTGTACACGAACACTTAACAGTGTTTAAAGAAATTCTATCAATTTTGGAGGCCATGGAAGTTCAGTATGATAAGGAAGATCTAGGGTTGATTCTACTTTGTTTGTTGCCCCAATCTTATTCAACCTTTAGAGACATGATTTTATATAGTCGCAAGTCTCTCACAGTTGCTGAGGTTTCTAATTCTTTAACCTCGTATGATAAGATAAGCATCTTATGGTGTAACACCCCATACCCGTATCCTACACCGTGATGGAATACGAGGTGTTACCTCACTTAAACTCTTGCTTGCAACCATTTTCTAGACTCCAAGACTTGAAAAATTTTAAAACTTTCTCAAACTTATCAACATATCCTTAATATGGGCCTTCGAGGCCCAAAACACACATCATAAATCAGTCGGAACCAACTCGAGTACTGTTGTCAACTATAGAAAAATGTCACTTGACATAGGGGCACACACCCATGTGACAAGGGCACATACCCATGTGACAGGGGCACACGCCCGTGTCACCAATTCAACATGGTCGTGTTGATGGCCCGTGTGGCTCACACAGCCTAAGCAATATAGGCTCGTATGGAATTTATTTTAAATGCACACCTACAAGGGTTTAGGACGACTTGGCACACGTCTGTGTCCCTAGCCCATGTCCTTCACATGGCCATGACATTTTATTTCTAGCGTTAGCAACCCTAAAATGTCACACGGCCAAGGCACGCGCCCGTGTCTCTGCTCGTATGTTTATTATCATGCATACTGACTTAAAATTTTTACGTGCAGGGGACACACGGCCGAACCACACCGTATAATGTAGACCGTGTGTCCCACACGGCCTAGACACACGCCCATGTGCCCACCCGTGTGGACAATATGAAGCTATTTACCAAGCCCCATTGCCACCCTTACATATGTAATTCCATACAAATACCAACCAATACCAAAATAATCATAATTCCTATAACCAAATCAACCACAATAGACATTCATTCAACCATGATAATGCATCTTTTATAAATTCAAAATGAATGTTAGCCATCATTCAAAGCTTAATATAAATTGAAGGGTTTCCAACCCAAGCCAATACGTATGGCCAAACCTCAATGACACAAAATAATAAAGTCTAAGTTCTATACATGCCATATTCAAAAATATAAATCAACCTATACCGAATACTTCGGTTGATAGTGTGATCGATATCTCTGACTTCCGGTGATCCTTGAGTTAGTTAGGCGGCATTGTAAGGAAATGAAAAGGAAAGGGAGTAAGCATAACAGCTTAGTAAGTTTCATATAAGTAAGTATACAACAACAGTTTATCAAAAATAAACATGTTTACAACACTGAGATAGGCATAAGCATAACTTACTCATTACCATCCATACAAGTCACATATTATATATTGAGCTCATATCTCATACTACCAATTAGGTACCTGTACCACTCACAACACGGTTATACTTTCCTCATTAGCTTGAGAACATAACTTTCACCATTGAACCATTTGGAATACTACCGAATATTACATAAGCCTAGAGCATAGGGTAAGGTGCCTATGCCCTGTCCTAGACACGGTCTTACACTGGCTCATACCTCAAGTCGATGCCAAGTCTCAGACATGGTCTTACACTAATTATCATCTCGTAGCTGATGCATGTCCCAAACATGTCTTACACTGGCTTAAGTCTCGGGGCCGATGCATGTCCCATACATGTCTTACACTAGCCCTCGTTTCAATGCCGATGCCATGTACTGGCTCTCATAATGTGGCCGATGCATGTCCCAGACATGTCTTACGCTAGCTCACACACGAATGACCCAAATGTCATGCCATGAATATTCGATTTACTTCTTAAGGTTCCAACGGAAATTCTACTATCTCATTTATCATTATACATTTTCAATTTCACAATCAAGCAATTCATACTGTAATAATTCAAGCACGTATAATTAACAACGTAGTTGTATTATTTACATACAACTTACCTGGGATTACAAAATGTGGCAACTAGTCGATTTAGTCGATTTGCTTGGCTTTCCCCCTATCTAGGCTCTGATTCGGTAATTCTTGATCTATAATAGCAAAATGTACTCATTTAGTCTCTAATTAGAATTAAGAAATCAAATTTTGCATCTTTGAAAAAATAACCATTTTACCCCTAGGCCCAGAAATTGATTTTTTTATAGAATTTCTTTATTTCTCAAGACTAGCCAAACCTCTTTGACTCTTATAGAAACACCAAAATCCTACTATTCCACACATTTTTCATCTATTTTACAACTTATGCAAAATGGTCCCTTTAGGTGTTTTCATACTAACACCTTTCACAAAAGTTGTTTATGTCACACCCAAGACTCATATTCTTCCATAAAATTTCAGAAAACACCCTAGATGCTCTCATGGTAAAACATTGGACTTTCAACCACTTTTAAAAATAGACCCCTCATTTGAAAGCTCATGCTTCAAGGGTCTCAAAAGTACAAAAATCATTAACAAAGGACATGGAAATCACTTACTTGTGAATGCTTCAAGTTGCTGAAAATTTTAAGCTTTCAAACCCCCTTTAATTGCTAATTTTTGGTAGAGAAAGAAGATGAAAAATGGATGATATCATCCTTCCTTTATTTATTTCTATTTTAGTCAAAAATAATCCACCTGACTCACCAAATTTGAAAATTTTGTCTCCTCTTTGACTCTATGGTCGGCTATGCTTTCTTTCAAGGGTCTAATTGCCCTTTAAAATCCCCCAATTTTGATTCTCTAATAAAATAACACCTTTAGCTATCAAATTAAGACTTTTACACTTTTTGCAATTTAGTCCCCCTTTTTTTTGCAATTTGGCTCACAAACGTCAAGATTAACTCACCAAATTTTTCATACACTAATATAAACATGCAATGATTCCAAAATAATGATAAAATATTTTAGTTGAATCCAAATTTTTGGTCCCGAGACCACTATTCCTATTAGCCCCCAAAATCGGGCTGTTACATTTCTCCCCCTTAGGGATTTTCGTCCTCGAAAATCTTACCGGTGAATAAGTTCAGGTACTGATCTTTCATAGTCTCCTCGGGTTCCCATGTGGCTTCCTCGACTCCATGTCTATGCCACAAAACTTTCACAAGTGTTATACTCTTATTTCTCAACTGTTTGACTTCCCGAGCTAAAATATTGACTGGCTCGTAACCATAAGTCATGTCCGGATGAATCTCAACCTCTAACAGCATAATCACATGCGAAGGGTCTGATCTATATCAACGTAGCATGGACACATGAAACACATCGTGAATCTTTTCCAATTCCGTTGGCAAATCCAATCGGTAGGCAACTGACCTACTCTCTCGGTAACCACATAAGGTTCTATGAAACAAGGACTCAACCTACCTTTTCTACCAAATCTGAGGACTTTTCTCCACGAAGATACTTTTAAAAATACCTTATCACCGACTTGAAACTCAATTTCCTTTCGTTTCAAATCCGCGTAAGATTTTTGTCTATCCGAGGCAGCCTTCAAGTAGTCACGAATCACTTTAACTTTCTCTTCAGTCTCTTTGACTAAATTGACCCGGTGAATCTGACTCTCTCTAAGCTCAGTCTAATATAAGAGCTTTTGACACTTTCTCCCATACAAAGCTTCATAAGGCGCCATCTTCAAACTTGCTTGATAACTGTTGTTATAAGAAAATTCAACCAATGGCAAGTACTTTTCCCAACTACCTTGAAATTCGAGAACACTACACCGCAACATATCTTCTAAAATCTGAATCACTCTTTCTGACTGACCGTCAGTTTGCGGGTGAAATGCCGTGCTAAAACTCAACTTAGCCCCAAAGCCTCTTGTAACTTTTGTCCAAAACATCGAGGTAAATCTCGGATCCCTGTCCAAAACAATCGACAAAGGTATCTTGTGTAGTGTCACAATCTCGAAAATATACAAGTTAGCCAATCTCTCAAGGGAGTAGTGGTACGTACTGATATGAAATGTGCCGACTTTGTTAGCCTATCCACAATAATCCAAACAGCATCATTTTTCTTTAGGGTTAATGGAAAAACCGTTACGAAATCTATGGTAATCCAATCTCACTTCCACTCAAGGATCGTGATAGGCTGAAATAAACCCGAAGGTACTTGGTGTTCAGCTTTCACTTGCTAACACACTAGACATTTGGAAACTAACTCTAAAATGTCTCTTTTCATCCCTGACCACCAGTACACTTTCCTCAAGTCATTGTACATTTTCACACTACCTGTGTGGATGGACAAACAACCACTATGCACTTCTCGTAGAATCTTCTAAATAAGCTCATTGTCCTTGGGTACACAAACTCTATCTTTGAATATTAGACATCTACCGGTCCCAATCCAAAAATCTGATTCAATCCCCGACTCACACTGAGTTCTCTTAACTCGCAAATCTTTGTCACTGTTCTGGGCTTCACGAATTTGTTGTAGAAACATTGGTTTAGCTCTCAAATCTTCCAGAACTGAACCATCATCTAACAATGCCAAATTGGCGTTCAATGCTCTCAACGCAAATAATGATTTTCTACTTAATGCATCAGTGACCACATTCGCCTTTCCCGGGTTATAGTCGATAATCAACTCATAATCCTTTAATAGCTCTAATCATCATCGTTGCCGTAGGTTAACCTCCTTTTAAGTCATAAAATACTTAAGACTCTTATGATCGGTGCATACTCGGCATTTCTCACTGTACAAATGGTGTCTCCAAATCTTTAATGCGAACACTATAGCTGCTAGTTCCAAGTCCTGTGTAGGGTAATTTCTCTCGTGTGGCTTTAGTTGTCTTGAGGCATAGGCTATAACCTTGCCTTCTTGCATAAGCACACACCCCAAACCATTCAAGGAGGCATCACTATATATCACAAATTCATTGCTCGACTCTAATTGCACTAGCACTGGTGCTTCGGTCAGCAAGGCCTTTAACTTCTCAAAACTTTGTTGGCACTTTTCTGTCCATTTGAACTTGACATCTTTCTATAATAGCCTCGTCATTGGAGTAGTGATCATAGAAAACCCTTGAACAAACCTTCTATAGTACCCGACCAAGCCCAAGAAGCTTCGAACCTCAGTCACATTCTTTGGTAGTTTCTACTCAATAATAGTCGAGATCTTGCTTGGGTCAACTCAAATCTCATCACTCGACACAATGTGCCTTAAAAATCTGACCTCCTTAAGCCAAAATTCACTCTTACTGAACTTGGCGTAAAATTCCTTGTCTCTCAAGGTCTGTAACACAGTTCTCAAAAGCTTCGCGTGTTCACTATTATCACGCGAGTAAATCAATATGTAATCAATAAAAACGACTACAAACTTATCCAGATATAGTCAAAAAACGCGGTTCATCAAATCCATAAACACCGTCGGGGCATTAGTTAAGCCAAAGCGCATGACAAGGAACTCATAATGCCCGTATCTCATCTGAAAAATAGTCTTCAGTACATCTTGCTCTTCAACTCTCAGCTGATAATAACCAGACCTCTATCTTGGAGAACACCGTGGCTCCCTTCAACTAATCGAATAAATCATCTATCCTTGACAAAGGATACTTATTCTTCATTGTTACCTTGTTGAGTTGTCTATAGTCGATACATAACCTCATCGACCCATCTTTCTTCTTCACAAAAAGTACCGGCACACCCCACGATGAATAACTTGGTCTCGCAAAGCCCTTATCTGTTAACTCTTGCAACTGTACCTTCAACTCTTTCAATTTCGTAGGAGTCATCCTATACGGAGCAATAGAAATAGGTGTCGTGCCCGGTACCAACTCGATTCCAAACTCTACTTTGGAGGTAATCCAAGCAATTCTTTCGGAAATACATCTATAAATTCACAAACTACCGGTGCCGATTCAATCTTCGACTCAAACACCTGAGTGTTCAAAATAAAAGTGAGATATGCCTCACATCCTTTTCTCAAATATTTCTCAACAGTCAAAGACGTTACTATTACAGGCAAACCATCCGACTTATCTGGTCCAACCCGAAGAACATTTTCGTCTTCACATTTCAACTCAATAACTTTTCTCCCACAGTCCACTACAACACTATGAGAAGTCAACCAATCTAGCCCAAAGATTATATCAAATTCATTAAATTGCAATAACATCAAGTTAGTCAGAAAACAATGACCTCTAATTGCCAAAGGACAATTTCTACAAACTTGGTCTACAAACACATGTCTTCCTAAGGGGTTGGATACTTTTATCACAAATTCAGTTAACTCTACTATCATGCTCATACGAGGTATCAATTCCATACAAATATAGGTGTGGGTCGACCCTGGTTCAATTAAAGCAACAATAGATATATCATGAATAAAAAAGGTACCCGTGATCAAGTCGGGAGACTCTGCCTCTTCACGGGCACGAATAGCGTAAGTCTCGCAGGCGCTCTGCCCTCAGACCTCACTGCAGCATATCTTTGCACACCTCTGCTACTCGCCCTACTTCCAGGGTTCTTTTACGGTCTACCCCTCAATGGAGCACTACTTGCCTTCACTTCTTGCTTTTTCTCTCCATCTTCTAAATCGGGACAGTATCGGATGAAATGGTCCAATGACCCACATTTAAAACACCCTCCTTCTTTACCTCGACACTCACCGAAATAGCGTCTATCACATTGTAAACATTCTGAATTATTTGGCCGAGCACTACCGACACTCGCAACAGAAGTAATCTGAGCTCTAGAAGTTGCATTCTGTCGGTTCTTGTGTAATATCCTGATTTTGGGCCTAGTCAAAATAGTGGTTTCGTGACCACAAAATCTGAGATAAAAATAATTATTTTATGATTATTTTGAGGTCTATGATATGATTGCATGATTGTGTGAAAATTTCGTGAAGAAATTTTATGCATAAAGTGCTTAAATTGAAATTAGGGACTAAATCGAATAATTTGTAAAACTTGTATTCTAGAAGTTTCTAGTATAAAATTGTTTTGAAATATTAGTTAGGAGATCTTAAATAGAATTTTACCAATTTATAAGTCTATGGACAAAAATTGGACATGGATGGAATTTTTGGAAAGTTTAGTAGTAAGGGCATTTTGGCCATTTAGGGGTAAAATGAATTAAAATACAAAATTAAAAGCCAATTTTTCTCATCTTCAACCCCATGGCCGAATATAGCAAGGATAAACCATGGCTAGGGTTTTTCAAGCTTCCAAGCTCGATTGTAAGTCCGTTCTAGCCTCGTTTTAATGATTTTTACGTTTTGGAGTCCGTAGCTCGATTAAGCTTATGCTAGCAATAATTCAACCTAGGGTTCATATTTGGAAAAATACCCATAGGTGAAATTTGTGTATTTTGGTGTTTTATGATAGAATATGAGGTTTTAAATTATGTTACAACTTGTACTACTCGGTTTTAAATGAAAACGAGCAAAAGGGCTTAATCGGTAAAAATACCTAATAGTCATAAGTACATGTTAGAGTGAGAATTTGCCATAGAATGGAAAAATGATCAGCATGTCATAAAACATAAGAAAATAGGCTGAATTTAATTTACGAGCTTTGGGGCAAAAGTGCAAATATGTGAAAGTTTAGGGGCAAAACTGTAATTTTGCCAAAATATGATTTTTGGGTCAATTTGAATAATATGAGTCCTAATTAGACTATATTTTAAATAATAGGGCAAGGAAAACTAAAATTCGGGCTAAAATGGGGAAAATACCAAGTTGTGGACGAAATGGTAAAAGTAGCCATTTTCGCATACGAGGTAAGTTCATATGTAAATGTTGATAACATAGTTATTATTTTAAATGTTTTAATGTTATTTAAATGATATGATAATTATTATGAAATATTATCTTGTGATAATTGTTTGTTAATATGTCAAATTATGTGATATACTTGGAAAATGTGAAATACTACCGAGTATCGATAATTCGGCATTCCGTAGAAGATGGTTGAGACACATGATTGGGAAAAGGTCCGTTGAACCTTAGGAATGGATTAGGATACAAGTGACATGTCACTAGGATATTTGGGCATCCGAACTCGTTGAGTTGAGTCCGAGTTCACTTATGGATGCGAATTTCTGAACTCGTTGAATTGAGTCCGAGTTCGAGAGATGTAACTAGGTCCGAGCTCGTTGAGTTGAGTCTGACTTCACTTATGGATGCAAATTTCCGAACTCGTTGAGTTGATCCGAGTTCGAGAGATGTAACTAGGCATCCGAGCTCGTTGAGTTGAGTCCGAGTTCACTTGTGGATGCGAACGCCCGAGCTCGTTGAGTTGAGTCCGAGTTCGCTTATGGTCGGGTTACATGGTAGCTTGGCTACATATATGGCACTTATGTGCAAACTTTCCATGTATCCGAATTATATTCCGATGTGTTCAACGGGTAAAGTTCTACTCAAATAGAGGAATACTAGAGATGAAAGGAACGTATTGGTGAGTGTTGTGAAATGGATACTTTGAACAGGTATGTACTTAACCCTCGGGTTGAAAAATCGATATAACAATAATATGGTAAGATGATAAATGAAAATGTGATATGAATGTCTCGGTGATGATTATGCAAATGATGTTTTATATTTGCTTATATAGTTGTGTTACTTGCTATTTGCATGTGAGCTTACTAAGCATTTATGCTTACTCCTCCTTTTCATTCCTTGTAGTGTTGACAAGCCATTTCGAAATCGAGGAGCGGTCGGAGGCACACTCACACTATCCGTATACCATCTTGGCATAATGGCTTGTATATTTTGAGTATGGCATGTATAGCATTATAATCATTTTGTATATATGGTCTGATGATATGGTTATTGAGTGGTATGGAAATGCTTGGTAATGATTAGCCATTGGAGTGGCTAATCATGATCATATTTGGTGTTGTGTATGCTAAATTGCTAGCTAATCCATGGAAACCATGAAATAGGTAAAATTTACCATAAAATAGATTCAGATAGCAGCAGTGATGTGAGTTTGAAAAATCATTAAAAATAGTAGAGATACAATTAGATAATGAATAAAATATGGAATTTAAGAATTATGAGTCTATTTTCATATGGATGGAACAAAATAGGTTTATGAGTTATATTTTATGAGATGTTTAAATTTTTGTGAAACAGGGCCAGAGCGATTTCTGGATCCCCTGTTCTGACTTTGGAAATTCACCATAAATTGTTCAAAGATAATTAGAAGTCATGATTTATATTTACATATTCCTTATTGAGTCTAGTTTTATTAGAAACAAACATCATAGTCATTGAAACTCTGTACAGGGAGATATCTGATTCGTAATATAGAGAGGTTAGAGCAGTCAAAATCTGAAATAGGGGAGACTTTAACTAATAAATTATTCTAATTTGCTTGACCGAAAATTCTATAAAAAAAATTAGTAAATAGATATATAATTCTAGTTTCAGGGAAAATTTACAGAATTGGATTTCGAGTTTTTTAACTCGAGATATGAATTTTTAAGCGACTATGACGCAGATTGTTAGCTTGACTGAAAATTTTAAAAGAAAATTGTTTGAGCTGTTTAAGTAATGAATTAAGTCTGTTAACACCTCGTGTTCGACTCCGGCGACGGTCTCGGGTACGGGGCGTTACATCTTGTCTCTATTAGAAAACCCCACCAAAGCATTCGATCGGGTAGTAAACTCTCTTGATCTTTTAGACGAGAACTGATGTAATTTCCCTATCTGTCTCTTCTTTGAATCCCGTGACTCAATAACCACTTTCCTCTTTTCTTTTACTAACTCCTCTACTTTGCATACTCTCTCAACGAGCACTACAAACTCTCTTACCTCTAAAATTCCAACAAACACTCAGATATCTTCATTTAGACCATCCTCAAACTTTTTGCACATAGCGGCTTCTGAGGACACACACTCCCGCGCGTATTTACCGTGTTTCACAAACTCTCGTTCGTACTCTGTCACTGTCCTACTGCCTTGCTTTAACTCTAGGAATTCCTTCCTTTTCTGGTCTATGAACCTTTGGCTAATATACTTCTTCTGGAATTCTTCCTAGAAGAATTCCCATGCGATTCTCTCTCTCGGTACAATGGACACGAGAGTATTCCACCACTGATACGCTGAATCCCATAGGAGTGACACTGCACACTTCACACACTCTTCAAGTGTGCATGATAGTTCATCGAATACCCTAATGGTATTTTCCAACCAAAACTTTGTTCTTCAGCGTCATCATCTATACTAGCCCAAAATTCCTCAGCCCCTTGTTTCCAAATCTTATCCACTGAAGGTTTCTCCCTCCTAAATATGTCTGCGCCTTGCGGGGCTACCAAGGCATACTGAAGGATCAGAGGAGGTAGGAGAGGTGGAGTGTTTAGGTTCGTATGGACGAACTCAATGGACCAAGAATCCATCATTGAGAGATAGGCTTCTCTAGCCCCTCCGCATTAGCCCATAGTCACGGGCTCGCTCTCAGCTGGCATGATCCCTTCGGAAGGAATCGGCGCGTTACTCTCTACGTCATCCGCCGTAGCTCTATCATGATCTATTTACTATATGAAAATATAATTTATAATCGTCAGAATTCGTTACACTATCAATATATAATTTTGACATGTATAGCTAAACTCGTACTCTCGCTAGGTTAGTTCTAAAACCGACTAAATCATAACTCTGATACCATTAAATGTAACACCCCATACCCGTATCCTAAACCGTGACGGAATACGAGGCATTACCTTACTTAAACTAGTGCTTACAACTATTTCCGAGTCTCCAAGACTAGGACAAATTTAAAATTTTCTCAAACTTATCAACATATCCTTAATATGGGCCTTCGAGGCCCAAAACACACATCATAAATCACTAGCAACAAACTCAAGTACTTTTGCCAATTATAGAAAAATGTCACTTGACATAGGGGCACGCGCCCGTGTGAAAGGGGAACACGTCTGTGTGGCCAATTCAACATGGTCGTGACAACGGCCTGTGTAGCTCACACGGCCAAAGCAATATAAAGACACGCTCGTGCCCTCTATTTGTGTGGAATTTATTTTAAATGCACACCTACAGGGGTTTTCACACGGCCTAGCACATACCCGTGTACCTGACCCGTGTCCTTCACGCGGCCCTGACATTCTGTTTCTGACGTTAGCAACCCCAAAATGTCACACGGCCAAGGCACACACCCGTGTGCTAGGCCATACCCTTCATACGGCTGAGACACATGGTCTTGTCTCTGCCCTTATGTTTATTATCATGCATACTGACTTAAAATTTTTATGTGCAGAGGACACACTACCGGACCACACGCCCATGTACCTACCCATGTGGACAATATAAAGCTATTTACCAACCCTCATTGCCACCTTTACATATGTAGTTCTATACAAATACCAACCAATACCAAAATAAGCATAATTCCTATAACCAAATCTGCCACAATTCACATTCATTCAACCATGATAATGTATCTTTTATAAATTCAAAATGAATGTTAACCATTATTCAAGGCTTAATTCAAATTGAAGGGTTTCCAGCCCAAGCCAATACAAAAGGCCAAACCTTAATGGCACAAAATAATAAAGTCTAAGTCTTATACATGCCATATTCAAAAATATAAATCCAACTATACTAAATGTTTCAGTTGATAGTGTGATCGATATCTTTGACTTCCGGTGATCCTTGAGCTAGTTAGGCGGAACTGTAAGGAAATGAGAAGGGAAGGGAGTAAGCATAACATCTTAGTAAGTTGCATTTAAGTAAGTATACAACAACAGTTTATCAATAATCAACTTGCTTATAACACTGAGGTAGGAATAAGCATGACTTACTCATTACCATCCATACAAGTCACATATTATATATTGAGCTCATATCTCATACGTACCAATTAGGTACCTGTACCACTCACAACACGGTTATACTTTCCTCATTAGCTTAAGAATATAACTTTCACCATTGAACCATTGAACCATTGAAGCATAGGGTAAATTGTTTATGCCATGTCCCAGACATGGTCTTACACTGACTATCATCTCGTAGCCGATGCATGTCCCAGACATGTCTTACACTGGCTTATGTCTCGAGGCTGATGCATATCCCAAACATGTCTTACACTAGCCCTCGTCTCAATGCCGATGCGACGTCCCAGACATGGTCTTACACTGGCTCTTATAATGTCGCCAATGCATGTCCCAGACATGTCTTACACTAGCTCACACACGAATGACCTAAATGTCATGGAATGAATATCCGATTTACTTCCTAAGGTTCCAACGAAAATTCTACTATCTCATTTATCATTATACATTCTCAATTTCAAAATTAAGCAATTCATGCTGTAATAATTCAAGCACATATAATTAACAATGTAGTTGTATTATTTACATCCAACTTACCTCGAATTACAAAATTTGGCAACTAGTCGATTTAGTCGATTTGTTTGGCTTTCTCTCTATCTAGGCTCGGATTCGATAATTCTTGATCTATAATAGCAAAATGTACTCATTTAGTCTCTAAAATTAAGAACTTGAAAATTCGCATCTTTGGTAAAAGGACCATTTTGCCCTTAGGTTTTGACAAAATGACTATTTTACCCCTAGGTCCAAAAATCGATTTTTTTTATCGATTTTATTTTTTTCTCAAGACTAGTCGAACCTCTTTGAATCTTATAGCAACACCAAAATCCTCACATTTTTCATCTATTTTACAACTTATGCAAAATGGTCCCTTTAGGTGTTTTCATGCTAACACCTTTCACAAAAGTTGTTTATGTCACACCCAAGACTCATATTCTTCCATAAAATTTTAGAAAACACCCTAGATGCTCTCATGGTAAAACATTGGACTTTCAACCATTTTGAAAAATAGACCCCTCATTTGAAAGCTCATGCTTCAAGGGTCTCAAAAGTACAAAAATCATTAACAAAGGACATGGAAATCACTTGCTTGTGAGTGCTTCAAGTTGCTAAAAATTTTAAGCTTTCAAACCCCCTTTAATGGCTGATTTTTTGTAGAGAAAGAAGATGAAAAATGGATGATATCATCCTTCCTTTATTATTTCTATTTTAGTCAAAAATAATCCACCTAACTCACCAAATTCAAAAATTTTGTCTCCTCTTTGACTCTATGGCCTACTATGCTTTCTTTCAAGGGTCTAATTGCCCTTTAAAATCCCTCAATTTTGATTCTCTATTAAAATAATACCTTTAGCTATCAAATTAGGACTTTTTCAATTTATGCGATTTAGTCCTTTTTGTTGTAATTAGGCTCACAAACGTCAAAATTAACTCACCAAATTTTTCGTACGTTAATATAAACATGAAATAATTCAAAAATAATGATAAAATAGTTTAGTCAAATCTGGATTTGTGGCCCCAAGACCACTATTCTGACTAGCCCCCAAAATTGAGCTATTACATGTGGTTAAACCAGACTTTCAGGGAGAGGGTCTCATTGTTATTGAGAGACAAGGTCGGAATGCTGATGATGATACACAGGAATGGAATCCTTGCGATAAATCTAAGGGTAGATCGAAGTCTTCAAACTGAGGTAAAACTTGTAACTTCTGCAAGAAGAAAAGGCACATTAAATCTGAGTGCTATAAGCTATAGAACAAGATTAAAAGGAAGGCTTCCAATCAAAAGGGAAAACAACCAGAAAATTTCGATGAAGCTGATGTTGTAGAAGACTATAGCGATGGTGAACTTCTAGTTGCTTCTGTCAACAATTCTAAAGTGAGCGATGAGTGGATCCTTTATTCGGGCTGCACCTTCCACATGAGTCCCAATCGGTATTGGTTTACAACTTACGAAACTGTGTCTGAAGATGTTGTTTTGATGGGAAATAATGCTTCGTGTAAAATCACAAGTGTTGGAACAATTAAAGTTAAGATGTTTGATGGAGTTGTCAGTACACTTAGTGACATACGGCATGTTCTAGAATTGAAGAGAAATTTAATTTCATTAAGTACTCTTGATTCAAAAGGGTACAGATACACAACTGAAAGTGGGGTTTTATAGATTCCCAAAGGTTCCCTTGTTGTGATGAAAAAGCAGAGAAAGACTGCCAAGTTATATGTTTTGCAGGGTTCTACCGTTACTAATGATACAACTTTCACTTCCTCTTCCTTATCAGATGATGATATTACTAAACTTTGGCATATCCGCCTAGGGCATATGAGTGAGAATGACATGACAGAATTGAGCAAAAGAGGACTTCTTGATGAGCCAGGAATTTGTAAACTGAATTTCTATGAGCACTATGTTTTTGGGAAGCAAAAGAGAGTTCGATTCACCAAAGGAATCCATAACACGAAGAGAACATTAGAGTATATTCATTCTGATCTGTGGGGGCCATCTTGAGTGCCTACGAGATGTGGAGCTAATTATATGCTAACCTTTATTGATGATTTTTCTAGAAAAGTTTGGGCATTCTTCCTAAAGCAGAAAAGCGATGTGTTTTTTGTATTTAATCTTGGAAAATTGTGATTGAAAAACAAATGGGAAAACAAATAAAATACCTCTACACAGACAATGTCTTAAAGTTCTATTCTGCTGAGTTTAATAGATTGTGCAAGTCAGAAGGGATCGTGAGACACTTGACAGTTCGCCATACTCCACAACGAAATGGCATTGCAAAACGAATGAACAGAATGATCATGGAGAAGGTTCGATGTATGTTGTCAACTGCCAACTTACCAAAGTCGTTTTGGGAAGAAGTAGCCTCTACTGCATGTTTCTTGATCAACCGATCTCCATCCTTTTTCATTGAGAAAAAGACTCCACAAGAGGTATGGTCTGGTAATCCTGCTAATTATTTCGAGTTAAAGCTCTTTGGGTGTCCTGCGTATGCTCATGTTGATAATGGAAAATTGGAACCGAGATCCATTAAATATGTTTTTCTTGGTTATAAAGCTAGTGTAAAATGGTATAAGTTGTGGTGTCCTGAAAATAGAAAAGTTCTGATTAGTAGATATGTTGTTGTTGAAGAAATTGCTATGCTACCTAACTTATCTCTTAAAAACTCTTAAAATAAAGAAAATCAAAAGCAGGTGGAGCATCAGTTTAATACAGAATCTACGACAAAGTCCACTCCTCAAGCCAGTACAAAAATTGAGAATAGAATTGCTTCTTCACCACAATACTCTATCGCCAAAAATAGAATTAGAAGAGAAATTAAACCTCTAAAGAAGTATACCAAGGCTGATCTAGTTGCTTATGCTTTAAGTGTGGCTGAAGATATAGATGCAAATCAAGATCCATCTAATTATTCTGAGGCAGTAAGTTGTGAAAACTCAGAAAAGTGGATGTTTACTATGCAAGAGGAGATGGAATCACTCAACTAAAAACAAAACATGGGATCTTGTGAAACTTCCTAAAGTAAAAAGGTTGTTCATTGTAAATAGGTGTTTAAAAAGAAAGAAGGGACTCCAAGAGTTGAAGAACCCAGATATAAATCAAGGCTTGTTGCAAAGGGTTACAGTTAAATTCCAGGAGTGGACTTCACAAATGTATTCTCCCTAGTTGTTAAGTATAGTTTGATTCGAGCTTCGCTTGGTATTGTGGCCATGCATGATTTGGAGTTTGAGCAGCTAGATGTAAAAACTGCATTTTTGCATGAAGAACTTGAGGAGAATTATTTATATGCAACAACCAGAGGGTTTTATAGTCTCAGAAAAAGAAGACTATGTTTGCTTGCAGAAAAAGTCCCTTTACGATTTGAAACAGTCACCAAGATAGTGGTACAAGAGGTTTGATTCCTTTATGACTTCTTATGGTTTCAACAGAAGTAGTTTTGACAGTTGTGTTTACTTTAAGAAAAAAAGTGGTAATTCTTTTGCGTATCTACTTCTTTATGTTGATAACATGTTGATAGCAGCAAAAGGTAAAGGAGAGATAAGAAAGGTCAAAACCCAACTAAGTGAAGAATTTGAGATGAAAGATTTAGGACGAGTAAAGAAGACACTTGGTATGGAGATTCTCAGAGATAGAAAAAAAAGAAATTATACCTAAGTCAGAAGGGGTACATTGAGAAAGTTCTTTGCAGGTTCAATATGCAGAGTGCTAAGTATGTTAGTACTCCTTTAGCAACCTGTTTCAGACTTTCATAGGCTTTGTCTCAACAATCAGATGATGAGATTGAGTACATGTCACATGTTCCATACTCTAGTGCAGTGGGATCTCTCATGTATGGTATGGTTTGTTCACGTCCAGATTTATCATATGCAGTCAGTGCAGTTAGCAGATACATGGTGAATCCCGGTAAAGAACACTGGAAAGCAGTTCAGTGGATTTTAATATACTTACGAGGTACTACTGATGTTTTCTTACAGTTTGGAAGAACTAAAGATGGAGTCATTGGGTATGTTGATGCTGATTTTGCTTGAGACCTTGATAGAAGAAGATCGCTCACAGGTTATGTCTTTACAGTCGGAGGTTGTGCAATCAGTTGGAAAGCCACTTTGCAAACTACAGTCGCTTTGTCTACCATTGAAGCTTAGTATATGGTGATTACTGAGGCTTGTAAAGAACCTATCTGGTTGAAGGGACTTTTTAGTGAACTCAATGAAGACCTTCGAATCAGTACAGTATTTTGTGACAATCAGAGTGCAATCTTCCTTACAAAAGATCAAATGTTTCATGAGAGAACAAAACACATTGATATTCAGTATCATTTTGTTCGCGATATTATTGCTCCTGGTGATATTGTTGTGAGCAAAATTAGTACTCATGAAAATCTTGCAGATATGATGACTAAGTCACTTCCTATAACCAAGTTTGAGCATTGCTTAGACTTGGTTGGTGTTTATTGTTGAAGTTAAACCCTTAAGGGGTTTTATGAAAGAGGTGTAGAACTTGTTCATTGAGAGTTCGCGATGAAGAACTTGTTCATTGAGAATTCGTGTCAATGTGGAGATTGTTAGAATTAAGTGACCTAAATCCTTATTTAAATAAAATACAATGGTAAAATAAAATAAAAGTAAAATTCATATAGAACTACACTTCCTATATTTTATTTTAGAATAAGGTTTTTTAAACCTTATTAAACCCCATCTATTTTATATTGATTAGAATAAGGTGTTTCAATCTTACTACACTCCTATTAGAATATGGTTTTACAAGCTTATAAATAGACATAGTCTATTCCTCTTGTAATTATTTGAATTCGACATAGTGAATTTTCTTCTCCTCTGCCTGTGGTTTTTTCCCGAAAGGATTTCCACACAAAAATCTGTGTGTTCTTTATTTTATTTTATTTTATTTGTTTATAGCAAGGCAGGACAGAGAGGGGGGAAAAAACAAGGCAAACATTAAGAATGTTAATCTTACAAGGAAAAGTTTGAAAACAGGATATCTAAAAGCTGACAAAGAACCTTTTGTTCATTTAATGATCTAACTTAGATACTCTATTTCTTTTTTGTGTTAATGTTTCCAATATTTTTAATTCAATACTTTAATTCCATTACACGGTATTGTCTTAGGTGATTATTTGAGTGAGCTTATTTCCATTAAGTTGGAGCGATGCTTAATTAGAGTTATGCTTAAATGACAATCTAATAGAACTTTTTAGTGATTTCCATCATAATCACTCCACCTCGTGATTATCCAAGAGGACCACGAGGCCTCATTGACTGCACAAGAGTGGCAGTTAGGAGGTGAATCCATTGATAAGCTCAAATCTGTACTCGAAACCTAGTTTAACTCAAAAAATGACTAGTTTGAATATTGAAAGATCACATAGTTATATATTACCTTGGTTCGTGTACTTTAGGAAGTTCATAATATGTATCATTTTCAAATACTAAAAAATTCAATTTATTTTAAGACACAACGGAGCACGTTCACAAAGCAATGGGCATGAAAATGAAGAAAAAGTCAAAAGACAAAGCTACAATGTTGTGTTAGAATACTAAGAAAATTCCTACTAATGCATTCAGCAAACAAAAAATAAAATTGATTTCTAAAAAAGAAAATAGTAAATATATTTTATGTTAATATTTACTCATCAAAGAAACTATAAAAAGAAAAGGATAATTAAATTGCATGATGCCACTAAATATAACTAATAAGTAAATGGATTCAATTCACTTGTTTAGTATGAATACAATAACTGCAGATTGCAGAAGGTCTCTACTACTCGATTATATATATGTTGGTTACCAGTTACCTACTTTCATTCAACTATGATGAATAGTTGGAATTACTTCATTTGTTACTAGTGATTTCTCCCCCTTTTAGAAAAGACAAAGAGAGGGGAGAATATTGCACATACAATATAATTATACTGATAAAAAATTCAGAGCATCATAAAATAATAGGTTGAAACTCATCTAGATGAAGACAATAGAAAAACAATGGTGATTAAAATCATACAAAATAAAAGGTAAAACATTTGCATGCAAGAATTAATTCCAAAACAAACTTGTTAAATGGCTCTGAGCAACTTGAACGCAAGGATAAAATTGATCTGCACCCTCCAAATTTCTCATTTGCATAACCATAATATACTTCCTTTCCGCCTAAATGAGAAAATATCCATCAAGAGCCAGGATAATAAAAAATGTAAGAAAATAAATATATATATATATATATATATATTCCATAATAAAATATTGCTACACTAAAGTATTGTAATTGGAAAAGAACCATACCAACAACTGACAAAACTACAGCACACATTATGCAAGGTTCACATGTAATATACAAAATACATTGTGAAAAGTTAGCCACCTCTACTTTTAAAAGTTTGTCTCTCTGCCACATCTCTAAAAGATTATCTACGGCTTTCATTTCTGTATGCCATGTTGCCTACACCATGAAAAATGAAGCCGCGTAATTTACATGAGCTAGCAAGGAAGAAGTAATTTTGACAAATAGTCCATTGACACACAAAAGGTAAACTATAACAGAGGTCTAAAGACTCTAGACATGACCAAAAATATGATAAGTGATAACTTTACTGAATTGTGGTCAAAATTGTGTAAAATGAATACAATTTTGTGAGATTGCCACCTGCACCCCATAACCATGGGGTAGGGATTCATATAAGATTTTTCTCAGATGAAAAAATTTGTAAAGCCAAAGAAAAACATAAAGCAAATGCTCATAGTAAAATAATAATGGAAAAGAGATTAAAATTAGCCATTGAAAAAAATGAGGAAAGTGAATAAGAAGAGCAGACAGAAAAGGAGGCATGTTTCTCTTGCTTGTCTGAGATCCAAAAAAGAAACACAATATTTAGTTTTGCTCTCAACAGACTACCAAAAAAAAATTCAAGGGTACAAAATAAGGAAGCCCAAAATAAAAAAACCAACAAGCCTTTCATTATTACTACTTTAAAATTTTTAAATTGATATTTGAGGATACGGTATATTCTTGAGGCCAACATAAATATCCTAAAAAAATAGCCAGAGCATGCTAAAAATGGGCTAACATAAACAAATGTAGTACTACTATTGGCTAAGAAATATTAGATTATTTTTCATTTTCTATCTCTATAGATAATCTACTTCCACCTGGTGGAAGTTAAAACAATGAAAGATAAAAAAAAAAATCATGGGATTTTTCTTAGTTAGATGTGGCTAAGAATATTATGTTGCTAGTGCAAAAACTTCATGCATGCTTAATGACTTGACCTCTTAAAATCAAATTGTCCATAAGACTAATCAACAACGTTCAATTGTTCTTCAATTTTAGGCCAGATAATAAGTTATGTTACTAGCAAAAACCAACAGATAACTATTACATAATGGAAAGCATATGAAAGCCAAGTATCAAGAAAAATATGCATAAACAAGCAAAAAAGTTTCCCATAAACATGCATGCACACAGGAAGAAAGGAGAGATAAAGGAGGCATAATATGAAAACGTCAAGCTAATGAAAAAAAAAAGGGTAAGATTTATTTACATTTTGTGTCTCAGTGGTTCGATTTCTACTCGAGACCTCCCCATCCTTGATGAATACACAACTGGTAGATAAAAGGAATGGCGAAAAGAAAAAAATTGCATTGAAATTTTGCTCTAAGACTGTGTCATCAGCTTGAGTAAAAGAACACAATTTAATCTCCAAATTAAAACATAGACAAAGATAATGAGGAACTATTTAAGTTAATAGATATCTAATGAAGTTTACAGCATCTTAAAATTCTGGTTGTAGCAATAGAGGAATTACGACATGACCTAAAACTTGGTAATCATTTACAAGAATGTTAACAATCACTTATGCTTTAACAGACACAACAATGTAAAGCTTCACCCACGAGTCTATGACACGGTGCAACCAACGAAGACCAAGAATTTAGTGATATTTTGATTATAAATTAGTCATGAGACCAAAAAAAAGAATCATGTACTTCACAATGATATCTTTTTTTAGTCTATAGTTTAATTGGTCAAATCTTAGTGTCATTAAATTTTCCAATCTTCTATGTAGAACTAATGCACCCATCGAAAAAGTCATTACTTTTGTTTTTTGCTATTTAAATGTTCAAATAAAGTGACCCTAGGTCTTTGTTTTGGTGAAAAGCATCTGCTTGAGTTATTACAGAGTTCTATTTTTAATCCTATACAATGTTAATGTGGATAATACTTTTTTTTCCAGATTCCAGAAAACCTAATAAGTTAATAATTTCTGTTATATAGATTTTGGAATCTTTATGTATTTGTCTTGTTGTATTTCATATCATGTTTTTCATTTTTTTCCCAAGTCGTGCACAGCAACATTCAGTAACAAAAGAGAAGCTAAATTCAAATTTTTATCCAATAAAGGAATAAGGTTGGTTAGGGGAGAAACAAAATTTATGAGATTAATACTTGCCCAACAGGCACTTCCGAGCTTTACGAAACAAGTTTTTCCTGGAAAAAGAAAGGGGGGCTAAACTACAGCAGTAACATTATGAAAATGGGATTATGAAAAGGAAGAAAAAGAATGATTGAGATTACCTGGTAAATCGCAAGTTCCATGTATGTAAGATTATCACTTTCCATCTAAGACAATAAGAAAGAACAAAGAAAGTTAAGCAAAAGCTAAAAATAACAAAGAGGAAAAACAAGACCAGATTTTACATGGAATGACTAATAGCTATTGAAAGAAAAACAAAAGAGCTCTTGTTGAGCGTCTACTATGATAGTGGTTGCCTCACGTGTGAGTAAATAATATAAGGAATAAAAGTGACCAAATAAACAGAACCTAAAAATCCTTACATGCAAATTTACAAGGAATTATATCAAAAGAATATATATGCACATACATTTGACTTTTAGATTCATGAAGCAAAATTTATATGGAAGATGCCAAAAAAAAATTGACAAACATGCAGACAGGAAACAAACAATCAAATAAAACAAATATCAATGTCAAACAAAATCATAAGATTGTAGAGAGATACATTAGGTCGATATGAATGGCTAAGTCCATCGAAGGATCAATTGGAGCCCCCTTTCAAACACTGTCAACAACCTCAAAAGAGAAAACTTCTTTTGCTACATAATTAACAACACCAAAACAAAAGATAAGTACATTAGTCAAGCTTTAGTTGGATTTTTAAAAAATAAATGAATAATATGATTCAAATATGAAACTTTGAAAGTAAATTCACAGTCAGATCAAAAAGGAAAATATATTGCGTTCTTTATAAGGAAGAAGACAACACATAGTTAAACATCTTCTAATGCAAACAATAACCATTCGTAACTACTTTGTAATATAAAACATGCATTTAGATATTACCTCAATATTTCAAGCAAAATCTATTTCCAAATCATATACACACCAGCACACAAACATTTCCATCTAAGTTCACTGATGAGTCAACCTGATCAGAGGCCAAGCCACCTGTCCAGGCCCAAAGGCCCGCCTAAAAAGTGAAAGAGTTTGCATAAAAATATAAACCCAAAAAATGGACTTCAACAAAAAATAAGATAAAACCCATTTTTTAAAAAGGCCAAACCTCAAATAGAATTTTTTTACCCGAGTCCAACCCAAATCACATACCTCTACTTACTATATGTATGTTAATTTCTATTAAACACCAACTAAGAAACATCAAACAAGTACTTATATATTTATTATATTTATGTTAATTTGCATAAATATACCTACAACTGTATGCTTGTTGGCATGCTTATTTGCTATTTTTGAGTTGCTGCCATGGGTTATGTTTGCGGTATTATATTTATGGTTTATATATATAATATTTACCAAACTTTCCTTGGATTACTTATGTAGGAGAAGGCAATAGTAAATTTCAATGATTCCTTATTTTAATTTTTAATTTTTACCATATTTTTAAAATTTGCTCCTATATTTGTTGAAATTGTAAATTATTTGTTACGTTAATAAAATATTTATGTAACTTGTAGCCTTTAAAAATATAATCTACAAGAAATTAATATGGGTAGGCCGAATCAGACGTAGGCAAAATTTCAGGCACATTTTCCGGGTCAAGCCAAGCCCAAGCCTAAAAAACTAGCTTAGAATTCTGCATCTACCTAACCTGAACTCGACCCAACCCATGATCAGGTTCATCGATAAACTCCACTCAACATTTTATAAAAAATCCACCCCAATCCTTATTGATGAGTGTAAGCACCTAGCAGTATGAAAAAAAAAAGCTAGAATATGCACCACCTTAACACTAGATAAAATGCGAGACTAACTAAAAAATTCAAAAATCTTTCACTTCAAATATGACCACATTCTTCTAGTTAAAATTGAGGTTAATTAGTCCAAAAATCTCTTACTTTCAATTCTATTGGAAAACATAGAACAATGCCATACAAAATGCATTTTTCCTTGAAAAAAGAAAATCAAACAACACTTGTATAAGGTAATAATTATCAAACCATTGGTCAAAGATAATTTTTAAATTCTATTTAAACTAACCCAAAACAAACAATCAAAAGTAAAAAAAAAAAAAAGTTATATGGAATATAGGTATTCTGAATATTTATTTTTTAATAAATTGATTTTGAATTCTTCTAATTGATATATGTAGTGTAACACCCCTAACTCATATCCATCGCTGGAACAGGGTTTCAAAGCATTACCAGAACATTAAGAACATTTTACATTAATTCTTATAAATTACAATTCATTTACCGAGATCATTCATAACGCCCCTTGATTAGGCCTTCAAGGCCCAATACGAGCAATAAAATTGAATCAGGACTTAATTAGGACCTCTAAGAATTTTTCATGAAATTACAAAATTTTTCCCAGGTGTAGGGCTCACACACCCGTGTTGGAGGCTGTGTTCGACCCCGTGTAACTCTCTAACTTGCACACACAGCCATGCCACACGCCCATGTGCTAGGCCATGTGGTCAATTAATTCAATTCGAAATTAGGTGCAGGTTTCACATGGCCCAGACACACGCCCGTGTTCTACGCCGTGTGGTACACACGGTTGAGACACACGCCCGTGTCTCTGCCCGTGTGCTCAATTCTAAGCATTTTGCTTTTCAAAATTAAGATGCAGGGGACAAACGACCTAATCACATGCCCATGTTACCAAGTCGTGTGTCTGCCCATGTGGACAAAATAAACCCATTTCTAGCTTCATTTCTCACTCAAAATTTCACTCAAGACCTGGACTTGAAACACATATCCAATACCAACCAATCCAAGCATTCAACTTGAGAAAATTTCATCATTCACAAGGCATATCACTACAAGCAAACATGATCACAACCTTACCTTACTTTAACTTAGGCATACACAACATTGATCACATATTCTTAACATAACTCATGTGTAAGTATATATCATAATAATCTACTTAGTAATACCAAAATGAACCATTACTAGCCATTCCAATGGCTAGGTTACAAAATAAAATTATCAAGCTACCAATGGTCAAGTTGTCTTATACATGCCATTATACCAAAAATGATTTCACTATATGTGCCCAAAATACTAGTTGATAGTGTGACGATGCTCCGATGATCTTCCAAACTTCACAAGCTTCCGAGCACTATAAAATAAGGAAAAAATAGTAAGTTCATATAACAGAAACTAAACTTACCAATCTTGTTTATTAAAATCTAGGCATATAATGTTACGTTTCCATCCATTTTGCTAAATTGCCTAATCACATACATTCCATCAAACATGTTAGTCACCAACATATTCATATCAATCAAGTAACATATATGAGCTCATGATGCAATACTCTTTCAAGACATAATCAATTCATCTCAAAGTTGTCATGCCATGTTAAGAGTTTTATGTTCGTTCAATCATTGAATCCTGATAGATGCACAAGTAGTATACTCGAAGTGTACGATTCAATAATCCGTCAATTTCTTATTCAATGGTACCCATTAGGGCATTTAACCAAGAAACACTTTCTCCAGCCACATATCGTATAACAGGATTACTATTCCAGGCTAAATCCTCTATATAATGTATGCACAGAGGAGCTCGATTAGGATTACCAGTCCAGCCTAAACCCTAATCATAACGTATGCTCAAGAGGTATTATATCGGGATTACCCGTCCAGGCTAAATCCTTTCTCTAACAAGGTCAATGGGATTACTCATCCGAGCAAAATCTCATCCGCAACAAATGCAGGACCTTATTAGTTTCAGGAAAGTGCATATAATCATCGGAATTCAACATTCAATCGGGACTCAACCCTTATTCACCATTTTCAAGCATGAATCAAATTTCTCATGATAGCATTCATGTAATTTACATCAACATAAATCACATTACATACAAACACAACATTCAATTAACATAATTACATGCCGGATTAAGTTACACGAACTTACCTCGACACTTGTTCGTTTAAAAGTCTACTAATCCCAAATCTTTTCTTTCCCTCGATCAAACCTCGAATTAGTGTTGTCCAGATCTAAATAAATCAATTTAACCATAAATTTCATACATTTCATATTTAAATGGACTCAATTTACGTCCTAGGCAAAATTACCATTTTGCCCTTAACTTTTCCATAAATTCTGATTTTGTCCCTAGGTCCAGAAAATGCAACCTGTGCAAATTACTCCATATTCCAAGCCTAACCAAAGCCCCATTATAAATTCCAGCACATGTATTCGTAAAATTTTAGAATTTTTCATCAAATTTTATAACTTTTCATTTTAGTCCCTAAATCATGTTTTCATCAAAAATCACTTTGTAAAAGTTGTTTATCTATCAACAATCTTTCATTTTCTACCATAAATTTCTAATTTCCAGCATAATACATCCATGACTCATTTTCATACCTTGATAAATTTTCAAATTAACCCCTCAAATAGAGAAATTAAGCTATCCCGATTTCAAAAATACCAAAATTACTAAAAACGGGACAAGAGAACTTACCCAATTAAGCCTTGAAAGCTTCTCCTCTCTGTCCTAGGGTTTCCATAAAAGTTTAGGTTGAAGATGATGAAAATTAGATGATATATTTCTTTTCATCTTTTAATTAATTCAGTATTTTGGTATTTTCAATTTAGTCCTTACCATTTTTCTATAATTCCATGGATGGGTCACCAAGAAAAATCTACATACTTTTCTTAATGGTCTAATTACCATATAAGGACCTTAATTTTTGACTTCCATAGCTATTTGATCCTTATAGCTATTAGAATTCAACTTTCGCATTTTATGCGATTTAGTCCTTCTCGTAATTAAGCACTTAATCAATAAAATTTTCATTTTACAATTTTCACATGACATGCCTATTATAATACTAACCATAAAATGAAATAAAAATAAATTATATTTTTGGCTCGAATTTGTGGTCTCAAAACCACTGTTCTGATTTTACTAAAAAATGGACTATTACAACTCTCTCCCCTTTAGGGATTTTCGTCCTCGAAAATGTTTCCAGTAAAAAAATTTGGGTATTGCTTCCTCATAATATCCTCCGGATCCCAGGTAACCTCTTCAATACCGTGTCGTTGCCACAGAACTTTTACTAAAGCTACCTTTTTTATTTCTTAACTCTTTTCTTTCCCGAGCTAAGATTTTGATCGGTTCTTCACCATATGTCATATCAGGCTATATTTGTACCTCTGTAGGAGAGATAACATGTGAAGGATCGGATCGATACCGCTGTATCATAGACACATGAAAAACATTATGAATTTAATCAAGCTCAGGTGGTAAAGCTAATTGATATGCAACCGGCCCAATCCTTTCTGTAATCTCATAAGGTCCAATGAACCGTGGACTAAGTTTTCCTTTGCATCCAAACCGGAGAACTTTCTTCCAAGGCGACACTTTTAAGAATACTTTGTTAGCAACTTGAAATTCTATTTCTTTTCGCTTCAAATCAGCATAAGACTTTTAACGATCAGAGGTTGCTTTCAAGCTGTCTCGAATTACCTTCACTTTTTTCTTGGTATCTCGGACTAAGTCAACTGCGTGTAACTTTTTCTCATTGAGTTCTATCCAATACAATGGAGTTCTGCATTTGCATCCATACAAGGCTTCATACGGTGCCATTTTAATACTAGATTGATAACTGTTATTATAAACAAATTCAACTAAAGGCAAATACCTTTCCCAGTTACCTTCAAACTCAAGTATACAACACTGAAGCATATCTTCCAAGATCTGTATTACCTGTCTAGATTAAGCATCTGCCTGGGGATGAAATGTAGTGCTAAAATGTAACTGAGTTCCCAGAGCCTCTTGCAATTTGCTCCGGAATCAAGATGTAAACCGGAGATCTCTATCTAAAATAATGGAGACAGGCACTTCATGCAATCTAACAGACATAGAAACATATAATTCAGTTAATCTATCCAAGGAATAATCCATACGTACAGGAATAAAGTGTGCCGACTTTGTTAACAGATCAACAATTACCCAAATAGCATCTTTCTTCCTTAGAGATAAGGGTAATCCTGTTACAAAGTCCAAGGTAATTATTTCCCATTTCCATTCTGGTATCCTAACCAGTTGTAATAGCCCAGAAGGCAACTGATGTTCAGCTTGTTTTTCAAATCAGAAATATCTTGTTTCATTTTCGACCACCGGTATATCTTTTTCAAATCATTGTAAATTTTATTACTACCAGGATGTATAGACATGTTACCATTGTGAGCTTCATTCAAAATCTTCAGTACTAATTATGAGCCTTTCGGTACACATACTCTGCCTCTGAATAACAAACAATCATCGGTCCTAATCTGAAATTCTGAGCCAGGAGTCGATTCACTCTGTACTTATTTTGCTTTCAACTTACTATCATTTTTCTGAGCTTCAGAGATCTGTTGCAAAAACATTGGTCTAGCTTTTAACTCAGCTATGATTGAACCATCATCAGGCAATGATAATTGGCTGTTCATTGCTCGTAAAGTATACAGGTATTTTTTGTTCAAAGCATCTGCCACTACATTGGCTGTAACGCCCCTAACTAGTATCCGCCGCCAAAACAGGATTACGAAGCGTTACCGGATATTTTCGAAACATTTACAGACATTTCATGTTATTTACTATTCATTTACCGAGATCAATCAAAATGTCCCTTAATTGGACCCTCAAGATCCAATACGAGCATTAGAATCAAGTAGGGACTTAGTTGGGACCTTACATACCCGTTTGGTCTAAGGGACACACCCGTGTGACCCTAGGACACACTCGTGCTGGAGGTCGTGTAACTCTCTAACTTGTACACACGGCTGTGCCACATGCCTGTGTACTAGGTCGTGTGGTTAATTAATTCAATTCAAAATTAGGTGCAGGTTTCACACGGCCAAGACACACGCTCGTGTCCTAGACCGTGTAGCACACACAGCTGAGACACACACCTGTGTCTCTACCCATATGCTCAATTCTGAGCATTTTGTTTCTCAAAATTAAGGTGCGGGGGCACACAGCCTAACTACACGCCCATGTATTTAGCCGTGTGTCACACACGCCCATGTGTCACACACGCCCGTGTGGAAAAAAATAAAGTCATTTCCTAGCCTCATTTTTCACCCAAATTCACCTTTTTCCTGCACCAAAACATACCAAGTACAATCCAACCATTCCAAGCATTCAAATTAGGCAATTTCCATCATTCAACATGGCATATCATTGCATGCATACATATTTACCATCTCATCTTGGTTCAATCCATGTGTTAAACATATTTTGATCAACTAATTAACATATATGTAGCTATCATAGTTTGACATTACAAGTATATCAAAACAACTCATTACTAGTCATTCCAATGGCTAGATTACAAGCATCATTTACATTTACATACCAATATGGCCAATATATCCTATACATTCCATTACAACCATAATTGATTTACCATATTGTACCGACATGGCCAATGGATAGTGTGAGTGATCTTCACCGAGATTACAATCCAACGACCTTCCGATTTACTCTAAAAAAGGGAAATAAAATTAAGTAAGCATAAAATGCTTAGTAAGTTCGTATAACATGGTACTTAACTTACCATTCATTCTATTTTGAGGTAACTATGTAAGGCACATTCATTCAATTTGACCTCAAGCCCTACACATCTCCTCATTGCCCTTGTTAGTCATATTTTCCATAATAACATGAAAAACATGTATGGGCTCAATAACAATCAAGTTCCCATGCATTTATGCTTCCCACAACATGTATAATTCACATTGTTGTATCTCAAGTATATTTTCATATAACACATCTCAAGTTCAGATTATTTCATATCAAAACTTTACACATTTTACTCGAAATATCAATGTCACACAAATAGTTGTACACTCCAAGTGTTCAAGTCTATAACCAAGGATGAACATATTCATCAAAAGAATCCTATGTATAAATATCATCATCTCATGTTTTCATATGTCAATTATCATGTAGCATCATTTTTATGAATTTCAGCAACTACATGTAATAACTCATTTCTTATTCATGTCCTTTCATGTCAAGATTTTTACCCATTTAATTTTTTTGGAACATTGATGGATACACATGTAGTACACCCAAGGTGTACAAATCAGAATTTGTCAATTCATGTCTAGTGATACCTATAAGGTACTATTTCAGAGAGTATACTCTCAAGCCACACATATATATAACGGGATTACCATTCCAGGCTAAATCCTTCTTATGACATATAGAGCTTGACCTGGATTACCCGTCCTGGCTAAATCCAATCCAAAACCTATGCCCGAAAGGACTTATATCAGGATTACCCATCCGGGCTAAATCTTTTCTATCATGAGGCCAATAGGATTACTCATCTGAGCTAAATCCTGTTGCGCCCGTCCGCAACAAATGCAGGACCTCATTCATTTCGGGAAACTACATATCTATCAAATTTTCCATTTATTCAACTGGAATTTAGCATCTTTCAAGCATTATCAAGCATGTAGTCAATCTCATATATTTATGCATTTATGCAATCCAAATGTTCACATTCAACTCAAGCATAAAATTTAACATTTTTTATTATTTATCATTTGTCGGGCATTATAATTGTAAGGGCACTTTCATTTATAGGGCTTTAACGAGTATGTGATCATTCACATATTTATGGCTTTCATAAAATTGACAAACACAAAATTTAATTCAAGCATAAGAACATATACAATTTAGTTACAGAACTTACCTCGACAATCGTTTGTGTACAAAAAATCTACTAATCCGTCTTTTTCCTCTTTTCCTCGTTCTAACTCCGAATTTGGTCCATCCGGATCTATACGAGTAAATTTCACATCAATTTATCATATTTTATATTCAAGTTGACTCAATTTTTATCCTAGGCAAATTAACATTTTGCCCTTAACTTTTCCACAAATTACCATTTCCGCCCTAGGCTCGGAAATTGAAACTCGTGCCAATTACTCCCTATTCCAAGCCTAAACAAAATCCCATTACAAAATTTACAACACATGTATTCACAAGATTTCAGAATTTTTCATCAAATTTCACAACTTTGCATTTTAGTCCCTAAATCATGTTTTCATCAAAAATCACTTTGTAAAAGTTGTTTATCTATCAACAACCTTTCATTTTCTACCATAAATTTTTTAATTTCAGCATATACATCCATAACCCATTTTCCATACTTTAATAACTTTTCAAATTAATCCTCCAAATAGATAGATTAGACTATCCCGGTTTTAAAAATATCAAAATTACTAAAAACGGGGCCTGATTACTTACCCAAACAAACTTGATAAGTCTTCTTCCTCTCTCCTAGGGTTTCCATGGAAATATTTGGGGAAGAGATATGAAATTGTTTTCTTTTTCATTTAATTAAATCGTCATTTAATAACTTTTCATCTTTTCAATTTAGTCCTTAGCCTTTTTTTTATTTTTACATGGATGAGTCACCAAAATATCTACATACTTTTTTTAATTCTCTAATTACCATATAAGGACCTTAAGTTTTGAATTTCATAGCTATTTAATCTTTATAGCTACTAGAACTCAACTTTTTCATTTTATGCGATTTGGTCCTTCTTATAATTAAACACAAAATCGGTAAAATTTTATTATCAAAAATTTTCACATGACATTTATATCATATTACGGACCATGTAATAAAATAAAAATAAATTTTATTTTTCGGCTCAAATTTGTGGTCCCAAGACCACTGTTCTGATTTCACCGAAATTGGGCTATTACATTGGCTTTTCCCGGATGGTAGTCAATAACAAGATCATAATCTTTCAATAACTCAAGCCATCTGCACTGTCTCAAATTCAAATCTTCCTGTGACATTAAGTATTTTAGACTTTTATTATCAATGAATATGTGACATTTTTCGCAAAACAAGTAATGCTGCCAGATTTTCTGTGCAAACACTATGACTGCCAATTCAAGATCATGTGTCGAGTAGTTCTTTTCATGGGGATTTAGCTATCGTGAAGCATAGGCTACTACCTTATCATCTTGCATCAAAACACAGCCCAAACCATTTAATGACACATCACTGTAAACTGTAAATTCCTTACTCGATTCAGGCTGGATTAACACAGGTGCTTCTATCAATAAAGCCTTTAATCTATCAAAGCTTTGCTGGGATTTCTTAGTCCATTCAAATTTCACATCTTTCTGTAATAAATGAGTCATAGGAGAAGCTATCATTGAAAAATTTTTTACAAATCTCCGATAATAACCAGCTAGTCCCAGAAAACTTCAAACTTCAGACACATTCTTCGATGGCTTCCAATTAACAATGGCTGAAATTTTATTCGGGTCTACTCTGACACCTTCAGCAAACACAATATGCCCAAGGAAACTGACTTCCCGTAGCCAAAATTCACATTTACTGAATTTGGCGTACAATTGTTTCTCTCGCAGGGTTTGCAACAATATTCTCAAGTGCTCAGCATGTCTATTTTCATCTTGGGAATAAACCAAAATGTCAACTATAAATACCACCACAAACTTGTCTAAATACGGGCTAAAAATTTTGTTCATCAAATCCATAAACATTGCAGGTGCATTTGTCAAGTCAAATGCCATCACAAGAAATTCATAGTGTCTATACCTGATTCTAAAAATCGTCTTTGGCACATCCGATTCTTTTACTAGTAGTTGATAGTAACCGGAACATAGATCAATCTTCGAAAATAGAGTAGCACACTTTAACCAGTCAAACAAGTCATCGATCTGAAGAAATGGATACTTGTTCTTTATTATAACTTTGTTTAGTTGTCTATAGTCAATGTACAGCATCAACGTTCCATCCTTTTTCTTTGCAAATAGAACTGGCACACCCCAAGGTGAGAAACTAGGTCAAGCAAAATCTCTGTCAATCAACTCTTGCAATTGTACTTTCAGCTCTTTTAATTTAGTAGGAGCCATTCTGTAAGGTGTTATCGATATAGGTGTTGTACCCAGAACAAGATCTATAGAGAATTCCACTTCTCTATCTAGTGGTAAACTAGGTAATTCTTCTGGGAATATATCAAGAAATTCACATACTACCGGTACTGACTGAATCTTTGACTCAGATACTTTAGTATCCAGCACATATGCAAGGTAAGCATCATAACCCTTTCAGATATATTTCTGTGCTGATATTGCTGAAATTACATTAGGTAGTCCATCTAGTTTATCAGATTCAAAACGAAGCAATTCACCATTTTCACGTTTCAATACAATATATTTCTATTTACAATTTACCACTGCATCATATCGGGTTAACCAATCTATTCTCAAGATCACATCAAATTCATCAAATGGCAAAAACATCAAGTCAGTCGAAAAGCAATAACCTTTTACCATCAATGGAAAATTCTTACAAACTTTATCCACCATAACACACTGACCCAAGGGGTTTGAAACTTTAACCACAATTTTAGTGAATTCAACAAGTAAATTTTTAACAGACACTAGGTTTGTGCATATGTATGAATGTGTAGAACCAGGATCAATCAATGCAGTAATATCAGTGTCAAGTAGAGAAAATGTACCAGTAATGACGTCTAATGCATAGGCATCTTCTCTAGCACGAATAGCATATGTCCTTACAGATGCTCGTGCCTCTGATCTAACTGTAGTATCCTTAGTAGTACCTCGACTACCACCAACATTGTTGGGATGACGGGGTGGTCTACCTCTCGAGACAGGATTACTAGACTTTGGAGCTGGTTCTATCTTTTTTTCAACTCTTTCTGAACAATCTCTGAGAAAATGGTCGAGTGAACCACATCCGAAACAAGCTCCACTTCTAGACCGACATTCGCCATGATGGAATTTGTTACAATGTTTACATTTCGGTTTAGAATTACCAACACAACCCACACTAGTCATATATGGAGATGAAGACCTTGGGTTAGAACGTTGAAAACCCCGTTCTCTTCTAGAATATCTCGTAGAGGTGGTCATACGATCATAATACTTCTTGAATTTCTTAGAAGCAAATGATTGTGACTTACTCATAGTTCTTTTTCCAGAAACACGAGCCTCACTTTCGGCTTATTATTTTTCTTTACTCAGTTCCTCCACTTTGTGTGCTCGGTCGGCTTGCACCGCAAATTCCCTTATTTCAAAAATTCCAATCAACAATTTGATGTCTTCATTTAGGCCCTCTTCAAAGCGTTTACACATTTCAACCACGGTTAAAACCCTTTCTCTAGCATACTTACTCAACCAAATAAATTCCAATTCATATTCGGATACGGTCATGTTTCCTTATTTAAGCCCTAGAAATTCTTTCTTTTTCTGATCTATAAATCTCTGACTCACATACTTCTTTTTGAATTCAGTTTGGAAAAAGTATCATGTAACATTCTCCCTTGGTACTACTGAAGTTATGGTAATCCACCAATGATAAGTTGTATCTTTCAATAGGGATACTGCACATTTTAGACATTCGGCAGGTGTGCAGGATAGTTCATCAAAAACCCGTTCTCTAGCCAAAACTTGGCTCTTCTCGGATCATCTGCAGTAGCTCTAAATTCTTCCGCCCCATGTTTGCAAATTTTATCTATCGGAGGCTTACCAATTCTAATAGGTTCGGCACCCTGTGGTACCTCAAGAATCGGTTGGGGAGCAGGTGGGGGAGGTCATTGTATAGTAAGGTTTGTTCTCAAGTACTGGGTAAACTATTCATTCATCATTTGAAAGAGGGTTTGCTTTGCCTCCTCACTTCAGCCCTCAGCCACGGGCCTTTCACTACCAGACACAGATGTAACTCTTTGTACTGAAGCTGAAGTATTGCTCTCAGCTTCCTTGGATTCAGCTCTAGCTCGGTTGGATGACATTACTACATGAAAACACATTTCAATGATAAGGAGTCATCACACTACCACAATTTATATAATGGCATGTATAGCTAAACTTATGTTCGCTACGTCAAATCTGAGAATCAGCTAAATCGTAACTCTGATACCACTAAATGTAACACCCCTAACCCGTATATATCGTCAGAACAGGGTTTCAGAGCATTACCAAAACATTCAGAACATTTTACAATAATTTTTATAAATTACTATTCATTTACCGAGATCATTCATAATATCCCTTGATTGAGTCCTTGAGGCCCAGTACTAGTAGTAGAATCGAATTGGGACTTAATCGAGACCTTTAAGAGTTTTTCATAAAATTACAAAATTTTCCAATGTATAGGGCTTACACACCCGTGTGGTCCAAGGGACACGCCCGTGTGACCCTACGACACGCCCGTGTTGGAGGCCGTGTTCGACCCCGTGTAACTCTCTAACTTGTACACACAGCCATGCCACACACCCATGTGCTAGGCCGTATGGCCAATTAATTCAATTCAAAATTAAGTGTAGGTTTCACACGGCCAAGACACATGCCTATGTTCTAAGCCGTGTGGATCACACGGCTGAGAAACACGCCTGTGTCTCTACCCGTGTGCTCAATTTTGAATATTTTGTTTCTCAAAAGTAAGGTGCAGGGGACAAACGACCTAATCACATGCCCATGTTACCAGGCCGTGTGTCACACACGGTCTAGACACACGCCCATGTGTCTTCCCATGTGGACAAAATGAACCCATTTCTAGCTTCATTTCTCACCCAAAATTTCACTCAAGACTTGCACTTGAAACACACATCCAATACCAACCAATCCAAGCATTCAACTTGAGCAAATTTCATCATTCACAAGGCATATCACTACAAGCAAACATGATCACAACCTTACCTTACTTTAACTTAGGCATACACAACATTGATCACATATTCTTAACATAACTCATGTGTAAGTATATATCATAATAATCTACTTAGTAATACCAAAATGAACCATTATTAGCCATTCCAATGGCTAGGTTACAAAATAACATTATCAAGCTACCAATGGTCAAGTTGTCTTATACATGCCATTACACTAAAATAATTTCACTATATGTACCCAAAATGCTAGTTGATAGTGTGACGATGCTTCGATGATCGTCCAACCTTCACGAGCTTCTGAGCACTATAAAACAAAGGAAAAATAAAACAAAGTAAGCATTACATGCTTAGTAAGGTCATATAACAGAAACTAAACTGACTAATCTTGTTTATTAAAATCTAGGCATACCATGTTCTGTTTCCATCCATTTTGCTAAATTGCCTACTCACATACATTCCATCAAACATGTTAGTCACCAAAATATTCATATCAATCAAGCAACATAGATGAGCTCATGATGCAATACTCTTTCCAGACATAATCAATTCATCTCAAAGTTCTCATGCAATATCAAGAGTTTCATATCCGTTTAATCATTGAATCTCAATAGATGCACAAGTAGTACACTTGAAGTGTACGATTCGATAATCCGTCAATTTCTTATTCAATGGTACCCATTAAGGAACTTAACCAAGAAACACTCTCTCGAGCCACATATCATATAACACGATTACCAAACCAGGCTAAATCTTTTATATAACATATGCACAGAGGAGGTCGATTAGGATTATCAGTTCAGGCTAAACCCTAATCATAGCGTATGCTCAAGAGGTATTATATCAAGATTACCTATCTAGGCTAAATCATTTCTATAACAAGGTCAATAGGATTACTCGTCCGAGCTAAATCCCATCCGCAATAAATGCAGATCCTTATTAGTTTCGGGAAAGCGCATATAATCATCGGAATTCAACATTCAATCGGGACTCAACCCTTATTCACCATTTTCAAGCATGAATCAAATTTCTCATGATAGCATTCATGTAATTTACATCAACATAAATCATATTACATACAAACACAACATTCAATTAACATAATTACATGCCGGATTAAGTTACACGAACTTACCTCAACACTTGTTCGCGTAAAAGTCTACTAATCTGAAATCTTTTCTTTTTCCCGATTTAACCTCGAATTAGTGTTGTCCGGATCTAAGAATGAATTAACCATCAATTTCATACATTTTATATTTAAATGGACTCAATTTATGTCCTAGGAAAAATTACCATTTTTCTCCTAACTTTTCCACAAATTTCGATTTTGTCCCTAGGCTCGGAAAATGAAACTTGTGCAAATTACTCGATATTCCAAGCCTAACCAAAGCCCCTTTACAAATTTTCCAACACATGTATTAATAAAATTTTATAATTTTTTATAAAATTTTACAACTTTTCATTTTAGTCCCTAAATCATGTTTTCATCATAAATCACTTTGTAAAAGTTGTTTATCTATCAATAATCTTTCATTTTCTACCATAAATTTCTAATTTCCGACATAATACATCCATGACCCATTTTCATACCTTGATAACTTTTCAAATTAATCCCTCAAATAGAGAGATTAATTTATCCCGGTTTCAAAAATACCAAAATTACTAAAAACGAGACAAAAGAACTTACCCAATTAAGCCTTGAAAGTTTCCCCTCTCTCTCCTAGGGTTTCCATAAAAATTTAGGTTGAAGATGATGAAAATAAGATGATATATTTCTTTTCATCTTTTAATTAATTAAGTATTTTGGTATTTTCAATTTAGTCCTTGCCCTTTTTTTATAATTCCATGGACGAGTCACCGAGAAAAATCTACATACTTTTCTTAATGATCTAATTACCATATAAGGACCCTAAGTTTTGAATTCTATAGCTATTTGATCCTTATAGCTACTAGAATTTAACTTTTGCATTTTATGCGATTTAGTCCTTCTCTTAATGAAGCACTTAATCGATAAAATTTTTGTTTCAAAATTTTCACATGGCATGCCTATTATAATTCGAATCATATAATGAAATAAAAATAAATTATATTTTTGGGTTGAATTTGTGGTCTCGAAACCACTGTTTCGATTTTATTGAAAAATGGGTTGTTACATGTGGTATATCATAAGCATGGATTTTGTGATAGTGAACTAAGGAATTATTTGAATAAGAGTTTGTGGTTATCAATTATAGGTAACTAAACGTAAAATGTGTCATAATTGCCTGTGAACCATGTCTAGGAAAAATTGGTTAGAGCAGAGCGTAAATATTAAAATCTAGTACATATGAAATGGATTTTGAAGGTATATTTTGTAGAGTAGTACTTAAGCAACAAGGAAAGTCAAGTAAGGTGTTAAAGAATCTTCAATAGCCAGATAAGTTAGAATTGGTATTCTAAAGAGTATGATATATGGCGTACATGTGTGAACAGAACTGTAGTGGTATCAGTCTTAATAAATTGTTTAGAAGAATGGTTGGGCATACGGCTCTTATAAGAACACAAAGTATTCATTAAGGCATTTTTGTAATAAAGCTCACTTTGTACTCTTGTGTTTATAAGGTTTGTTGATGTTTCTTAGGAATTTGGGAAGAGTTCTTGCAAAGGAATGATGTCAAGAACGCACCTAACTTTCAGCAAAGTAGGTAATTATGCAGATAGTGGATTATGGTGTAGTCTAATAATATGCCTTTTGAGTCTAATTTTAATAAATTTCTAAATTCTAAAGATATATATCAAATTCAATGTAACAAGTTATTGTATAATTATTCTTTTGTTTTCATATGCTAAATTTTTCAATGAAATTTTTATATAAAAATAATTAGAGAAATCGAATTTTGTAAATTGTTTAATAAATGGCTAAGTGATGTGTGTAGTAAACTCAAGATTCGGAGCCAACGAATTGAGTCGAGTTGAGGGCATTACATATACCATATCTGTTAACCTACCATTGTACCTCATTTGGTATTCAATTGATATCCACACTTACACCTTTCATACCATTGATCACAATGTAAATATCATTCAAATACTAGCTACAAGCTAGAATCACAATATCACTATTCAAATGAACATAAACACTTAGCAAAACTTATAAACATACCATAAGTTAGTTTTTAAGCACACAACTCAAATAATTTCCCATCCATTTATGCCAACATAATACCAACTATGAACATGAGCAATTAACATTCAATCACATTTCAAAAGTTGCCACAAGTGTTCAACCTCTTATGTACATGCCATAAATAACTAATTTCAAGCATTCAAAAGACTATCGAATTGCCGATAGGGTAGTGCAAGCTTAATGATGATCCACCTAATGCATTCCACTACCGTCAATCTACAAGGAAATGGGAGACAATGGGTAAGCATTTTAAATGCTTAGTAAATTCATAGGATTTAAAAGAGTAAACTTATCATAATTCATAGTTAAACATATTGAAATAATTAATTAAACTCAACTACTTGCTACAACATTTCACATTATCAAGGTGAACTCAGTGTTCATTTCAATCACATATCAATCAAACATATACTTGTTATCCTGATCTAGTACCATACAATGGAATCATCAATAATATATCATTTATATCATTCTATTCACATAATGTATGTATCCATTCAAAACACATGTTATTCTTAACTTGATATAACATTTCACGGTAATAAAGTAAATCCCACATATAATTGAGTGTGTATATAACACTGTATCAAGTAGTATATATATACATCATTCAAGAAATTACCAACCACATTTGTTATATCACTTCAGTACCATTCATATCATTTATTTATCTTATATCATTTGAATGTATTCTCATAATAATCTAACTGTAACGCCCTTAACCCATATCCATTGTTGGAACAGGGTTTCGGAGTATTACTTGAACTTTCAGAACATTTTACAATAATTTATGTAAATTACTATTCATTAACTGAGATCATATAAAACTTCCCTTAATTGGACCCTCGAGGCCCAATATGAGCATTACAATCGAGTCAGGACTTAATCGGGAGCTCTAAGAATTTTTCGAGATATTACAAAAATTTCTAAAGTGCAGGGCTCACACGCCTGTGTGACCCTGGGACACGTCCGTGCTACAGGTTGTGTTCGACCCCGTCTAACTCAATGACTTGTACACACGGCCATGCCACACGCCCGTGTGCTAGACCCTGCGGTTAATTAGTTTAATTCAAAATTAGGTGTCGGTTTCATACGGCCAAGACACACGCCCATGTTCTAGGCCGTGTAGCACATACGGCTGAGACACACACCCATGTCTCTGCCCTTATGCTCAATTCTGAGCATTCTGGTTCTCAAAATTAAAGTGCAGGGGACGCACGACCTAAGTGCACCCCTATGTACTCGGCCGTGTGTCACACACGATCTAAACACGCCCGTGTGTCTGCTCGTGTAGACAAAACAAAGCCATTTCTAGCTTCATTTCTCACCCAAAATCACACCAATGACCTGCACTTAGAACTCACATCCAATACCAACCATTTCGAGCATTTAAATTAAGCAAACTCCATCATTCAACAAGGTATTTTACTACATGCATATGTGTTTATAAACTTACCTTGGTTTAACTTAGACATTAACAACATTTGATCACATATATTTAACATAGCACGTGATATATCATAATAAGCTACTTAATCATACCAAAAAAAACCATTACTAGCCATTCCAATGGCTAGGTTACAAAACATCATTTTCAAGCCACTATTGGTCAAGTTGTCCTATACATGCCATTATACCAAAATGATTTTATTAAGTATACCCAAAATAACTAATTGATAGTGTGACAATGCTTTAATGATCTCCAACCTTCTCGAGCTTCTGAGCACTATAAAACAGGGAAAAAATAAAATGGAGTAACCATTACATGCTTAGTAAGTTCGTATAACGGAAACTAAACTTACCAATCCCGTTTATTAAATCTAAGCATACAATATCATGTTTTCCATTTGGCCAAATTGCCTAAACACATACATTTAATCAAACATGTTAATCACAAAAATCTTCTTATCAATCAAGTAAACATAGATGAGCTCATCATGCAATATTCTTTCAAATTATTATCATTTCGTCTCATGATTCTCATGCCATGTCAAGAGTTTTATGTCCGTTGAATCATTGAAATTCCGATGCTCAAGTAGTATACTCGAGGTGTACGATTCAATAATCCGTTAATTCTTATTCAAGGGTACCCATTAGGGCACTTAACCAAGGAACACACTCTCGAGCCACATATCGTATAACAGGATTACTAGTTCAGGCTAAATCCTTTATGTAACGTATGCTCAAGAAAGCTTAATTAGGATTACCAGTCCAGGCTAAACCTTAATCATAGCGTATACTCGAGAGGTATTATATCAGGATTACCCATTCGGGCTAAATCCTTTCTATAACAAGGTCAATAGGGTTACTCGTCCAAGCTAAATCCCATCCGCAACAAATGCAGGACCTTATTCGTTTCGGTAAAGAGCATGTATTCATCGGAATTTAATATTCAATCGGGACTTAACCCTTTTTCACCATATCAAGCATATATTAAATTTCTCATTATAGCATTCAAGTAATGTACATCAATATAAGTCACATTCCATATGACACAACATTCAATTAAACATATTTACATGCCCGATTAAGTTATACGAACTTACCTCGACACTCGTTCGCGTATAAAATCTACTAATTCGAAAACCTTTTCTTTTCCTCGGTCTAACCTCGAATTTGTGTTGTCCGGATCTATATAAATAGCTTTAATCATCAATTTCACATATTTCATATTTATTTGGACTCAATTTACATCTTAGGTAAAATTACCATTTTGCCCCTAACTTTTTCATAAATTCTAATTTCGTCCCTAGGCTCGAAGAATAAAACTTGTGCAATTTACTCCCTATTCCAAGCCTAAAAAAATCCCATTATAAGATTTACAGCACATGTATTCATAAAAATTCAGAATTTTTCTTCAATTTCACAAGATTACATTTTAGTCCTTAAATCATATTTTCATCAAAAATCACTTTGTAAAAGTTGTTTATCTATCAACAACCTTTCATTTTCTACCATAAATTTCTAATTTTCAGCATATACATCCATGACTCATTTTCCATATTTTGATAACTTTTTAAATTAATCCCCCAAATAGATAGTTTAAGCTATCCTAGTTTCAAAAATATCAAAATTACTAAAAACGGGACAAGAGAACTAACCCAATTAAGCCTTGAAAGTTTCTTCTCTCTCTCCTAGGGTTTCCATGTATTTTAGGTTGAAGAAGATGAGAAAATAAGATGATATTTTCTTTTTTTCATCTTTTAATTAATTAATTATTTCAATTTCCAATTTAGTCCCTACTCTTTTCTAACTTTTTCATAGATGAGTCACCAAAAATCTACATACTTTTCTTTAATGGTCTAACTATCATATAAGGACCTCTAATTTTAAATTTCATAGCTATTTAATCCTTATAGCGACTAGAATTCAACTTTCGCATTTTATGCGATTTAGTCCTTCTCTTAATTAAACACTTAATCGATAAAATTTTCATATCAAAATTTTCACAAGACATTTCTATCATAATACAAACCATCTAATAAAATAAAAAATTTTATTTTTGGGTCGGATTAGTGATCCCAAAACCACTGTTCAGATTTCACTAAAAAAATGGATTGTTACACTAACAGACATTTTTTTCTATTAATCTAATAGCCCGATGAACATTACTAAATAATTTTGTATACCTAGGTAATTTCATCTCACCAAGGAGCATCGTAGTGCTGAGCAAAGGCATCGAAGTTCATATATGGGCACCTAAGTGCAAACAGGGGCACGAAAGTGCAATCAGGGCACCTGAATGCAATCAAGGGCACGAAAGTGCAATTAGGGACACCAGAGTGCAATCAAGTTCATCAATATTTCTTTACAATTTAATCCTTTCATATAACAGTTTGCATCATTTAATGTCATGTATCCTTATCAAGTATTTCATATTTTACGATTTAATCCATTTGAAACCAAAATTTATTAAATTTACAATTATATATATAATTAATATATATACGGAAAATTCAAGCATAATAAGAAAGTATAGTAAGTTCCATATGAACCTACTTGGAAAACAACAACAAATAAAGTGTCGGGACTAATCCCTAATTTTTCCTTTTCTTGATTATCTATTGATTGATCAAAATCCAATATATAATGGTTCATTACAATTTATCAACTCCAATGACCTGAAAACATCTTCTTTTATATATATGAAAACTTAATTTCATTTTTCACAGATTTTCTAAAGTTTTATATTTTATTCAATTTAGTCCCTAAAATCGAAATAATTATAACTTTCACAATTAAACTTCAATTTTCAATCAAATTTTAATTATTGCCTTATACAACTCTCTATTATTAATTTCTATCGAAATCTCATTACAATTTTATAATATTTTCATTTTAGTCCCTATACTTAAAACTAACATTTAACTTTACAATTTAGTCTCTATTTCATTTCCAAGCTTAAAAGCTAATATAAAAACACCAAAAACTTCAAAACTAATCAATGAAAATATTTTAAATCTTTAGAGTTTTGAGAATGGAGGTACAAGTTAGCTAAACCTAGTTACAACAATCTCAAAAACATAAAAATTACGAAAAACAAACTTTAAAAAGCTTACCATTAAAGAGACTGATTATTTGGAGTTAAAAATGACTTCTCCCTTTTTTTTTTGCCTTGTTTTGATGGAATTGAGAAGGAAGATGAACAATGTTAATTTTTTCCCACTTTTAAATTTTATTATTTAATAATATTTTAACATTAAAAAATGAAAAAACCTTTACCAATTGTCGACCATGCTTTGTAACGGCTAAATTGCCATTTCAAGCCCTCTTTAATATCATTTTAAGCTTTAAGTAACTAAGATTCATAACAATTAACTTTTACAGTTTTTACGACTTAGTCTTTATACCTTAATTAACCACTAATTCAGAAAAATTACCTAACCAAAATTCAATAAAAAATTATAATTAACTCGTAAGTATTATTTAATAATATTTATGAACTCAATCATCGGAGAACAGGGTTTCGAAATCACTATTTTTGGCACTATTAAAAACGAGTTGTTACAATATAATTTTTTTGAAGAAATATGTCACACCCGAAAAAATTAAGGTTTGATACAATGGTTACTTTGGGTTATTATTTTGGAAAGAACTTTCCGTATGTAGGCTCTAGTATAAATTAGAACGATTAATGGGCTGATTGGTAAATAGTTGATTTTCAAATCCGATTCAATTCCTTTAGAATTGGGAAACTCTTGGTGGGAGACAACATGATTATAAACAATAAAATGAGATTGAATAAAGGAATTTTAATATACGAGGGAGAATATATATAGATGGAGTGTCATTTTTCTAAGGGGAATTCTCTCATCTCTGTTTTTCGTTTTTCTTCCATCTTATTCTCCTCGATCTGTTTGTAAAGATAAGGATAAAGGAGTGATCTGCATGGAGGGAGGAAACTAAAGTTTGTGCATAATTGAGAATTTATCAAGCTAGTAAGCTTCCTAACCTTTCTATATTCGCAAATTTAAGAAAAATGAAGAAGGTTACGGTTTTCAGTTTAATCCGTTGGCTTTAAACTGTGATATGTAAGGTCGTAGTAAATCCTTGAAATGTCTCTGCAAAATCTTAGTGGTTTTATATTTGAGCATTGGGTTCAAAACTTCTCTTACTCACATTTTTATTTTTTGTTTTGCATTATTTTAAGCTTTTTCTATTTTTAGTTAATTTTTAATACATTAGCTCCTTTAGTTAATTTTTTTATTTTATAGTTACATATCTATTTTTTGATTTTATAAATAAAAGAGTTTTTAATTAAAAGATGGATTAAAAATAATAATAATAAAATTTCTAATTGTTGTCGCCAGTGTGTCAGGCGACACCAATGAAAAAAATTGTATCAATTAAAATAATTTAAAGAATACGAAAAAAATTTATGGGTGTCACCTGATAGCTCGGCGACACCACTTTAATCTAAAAAAAAATGATTGATGGGTTAGTCATAGACTTGTTCATGGGTCGAGCTACCCGCCCAAAATTTGGAAGGGTTTGGGTAAAAATATTATGCGTGAAAAATGGTTTGGGCAAAAAAATAAGCTCATTTAAAATATAAGTCGGGCTCGGGCTTAAAGATTCAAGGCCCGAACCTAGCCAGATCAACCTATTTTTAAGTTTATAATACTTTATATTATGTATTTTTATATATTATGTAATTTATAACACATTAAAAAATAAATTTATACTAAATATATAATACTAGTATAATGTAAAGATTAAAATAATGTTTAGATAACTATATAAAAATTTCAACAAATAAAAATATATTAAATTACTAAATATTAAATTAATATAATATAAAAATTTTCTAAAAATTTTAAAATAATATGGACAAACTTAAAATAGGATTGAGTTAATCTTTTACAAATATGAGTAGATTTGAACAAAAATTTAATTCAATATTTCGAGATAGATAAAACCTAGACAAATATAAAATATATTAATATTATACTTAAACTCAGCTCAAACTTAACCTAACCACCCTCGTGACCTAGCACATTTAAAGCTTGGCAGGAGTGAAGTTGCACGAGAAAGCAAAGTTTAACAAAACTAAGCAAAAGTGAGATGTGCCTAATATTGACGTTGGTCACCTTCATTGGCGTAAAACTAGGTAAACTGCACAAATCACCCAAGGTAAACTGCAGAGACTGGGGAGTGGAACAAGTAAAGGCCAAAAGCTAATTTGGCTTTAAGAGCCATAAGAAAGCTACACGCCAGACGGAAGAAAGACAACAAAATATTAAGTTGTTTCTTTCTCTCTCTTTTTCTCAATTTATTGTAATTGATACAATTTTTTTTAAAAAATTATAAAAATATGTTTTTCATTTTTGTTGCACTGTAAATTTTCATATTTTTTAAAAAATGCATACAAGTGTTGTCTAACATAATAATGGCACAAAAAAATATTATTTTTTAAAATCTAATAATTGAAGGAAAAAAGAGAGTGGTGCCGTCGATGTGTCAGGAGACACTTGACGATAATTTTAATAAATAAATTATTTTCGTATATAATTTTCTCCTAATCATTTTCATAATTAATTAATTTTTAGAGTTATTTAAAAAAAAAAACTAAAATGGCTGAATTGCTAGAGTTAGGCTGAGTTTATTATATACCAAGGAGAGTTATGGATTAAATTTACGGGCTTAGGCCCAAACTGTTTTTTATATATTTTTATGGTCTAATTGTGTCTCTGGTTCCTGTAGTCTTAGGACTTTCGAAATTTAGTACTCTTGCTTTAAATTTTAGGAATTTAATTTCTATATTTTGGGGGGTAAATTATACCAAATGTTATTAAACTATTAGTAAATTTACATTTTATTCATTCAACTTCAAAATGTCTCAAAATGGTCATTAAACTATTCAAAAGTTTTCATTTAAGTCACTAAACCAGGTTGTTAAGGTTTTCTTTAAGTATAACGAATGAGCTCTAAGAGATAATTTGACAATCGGTACCATAGATTAGTACCCATCAACAAGTAAAGAACATATCTTAAATCCAAGTCGATTTGACTATCAGTGTTGAAGATCAGAGAAAAAAAACTATTTGAATTTTGATTCGCAAATTTGTAACGTTCGAAATCGTTTCATGAAAAAAACCGAACCGTAGAAAACAAGGGAAATGAGTGCTTTCAATTAGTGTAGGCAATACAAACAGAGAAGGTAACGATTTTAATAGCCTATTGACTTAAATGAAAACTTTTGAATAATTCAATAACTATTTTGTAACTTTTGAAATTGAGTGATCAAAACGTAAACTTATTATAATTTAGTGACTTTATATGTAATTTACCCTTTTGTTAGCTCATACATTTAAATATTAGAAGTGGGAAAGGCATAGTTAAATGGATTTTTAGTGTTATCTTAGAATTAAAGGTTGTGGCTTCCCAGACGAACTAAGTAATTTTGTGAAAAAAGTGAAGCTAAGCATGCAGTGGTCACTGGTTTGTTTGCCTAAGTTAGTATGGAAAGCTGTGAAAGATCGAATAGTAGAGCTAGCAAAGAAATTTAGGTTCCCCTTGGATTGTTTTATGCCTTGTGATTGCATACTCACACCACAATTGCCTTTGCACTAAAATTTATTTGACTTTATCTTAGATTTGGATAAGTTTAAATTTAAATATCCAAACCAACCAATAAGTGGTTGACTATAATAGTAAGACACATTGTATTTTTAAGGGGAGAATCCAGGTTTAAATTTTAGAGATGACATTGTTAGAAGAAGCAGTCACAAATCCCAAACATGAATAGTAAAACCAACATGAAGAATATCAAAAATAAATAAATAAATAAATACCCAACAACCATGTGGTGTATCGGATAGAGTATTGAATTCTTAGTTGATCAAAGTCAGACATCAAATAAATAAAATATGTCATAAGCCCTTATATTCCTCTAAATTTTAAAATTTAGTCATTGTAGTTTTGGTCGGGTTTGGTCGAGTCAGTGTAAAAAATTAAATTCGTTTTTAGGTTTGATGCGGTTCAAAAAATAAGTCTAAAATTTTGTTTAAGTTCAATATGGATAAAAAAATGTTATATCTGAGTTCGGCCTGCCTGTATTAATTTTTTATATAAAAATAAATTTAAAAAATATAATATATCAAAACACCTACCAAGAAAAAGTATTTTGTTTTCGTTCAACCTATAAACCCATATGAAATACTGGACAGTTTAAATTTAGCAACATTCTTCTCCCAATATTCATTTCGAGAAAAAAATAATATGCAACTTTGAGTTGTCAATTATATCCTTTATGGAAATGACAAAACGACTCAGAGAATTTCTGACACAAGTATTCAACTAGTTCGGACTTGTTTAGTGTTGAGTTGGGATCAAGACAACAAAAGTTCTTCCACCGAAGAGGTCTATGCTTCCTTTGTTGAAGTAAGTACAAATGGTCTGATTCGAGATTTCTTAAGAACCGACTTAGTAAAATCTCATATTTTTTTATATCAAAAAAAGAAATGATCTGGTTCAATATTGATTTCTGATAATAGGTTAGATTCTACTAATAAAAATTCATTTTATTCCAACACAATGATTCAACAATCGTTTAGCCAAAATCACTGAACTATTCATACGCTCTTGAACAGAAATAAGGAATCCCAATCTTTGATAATTTTGTCATTATCTAATTGTTTTCACATGGGCTCATTCAACGATGTAAAATATCACAATGTGATAAAACAAACAATTATAAAAGATCCTCTAATTCAAATTAAGAATTTATCGGGAGTATAAAAACATTAAAATAAATGTTTCTCAACAAATTAAAAATACATATTAAAAAGTCTTTATACTTAAATAACACTAACATAGTTGTAACTTAAAAATCAAAAGCCTCTAAAATAATAACAAAATTAACAATAAAAAATTATACAATATCCAAACAATAACAACAATATAATAGCAATATAATAATAAAATGGTAACAAAATAACAACAGTGAGCAACAACAGACAGCAACATATTTTTTTTATCAAAATTGAGTCGAGCTCAAGCCAAAAATTCTTGTCGGAAACTTGCCCGTTTTCTAAATATGTTTTTTTTTTTTAAATTTATTTTTTGAGTCTATATTTTTTAAAATTCTCCTCTTTTTAAGTAGATTTTTAGACCTAAACCAGTGAGTCAACGTGTATACTTAAAGTAATTTTTTAATGTTAGTTTACTCATGAAATCAAATCGGTGTTTGGATTGTATATTGAGAACCTCAAATCAGTATGTTGGCTGCTTGTTTGGATTTAGGATGCTGCCATGTTTGATTTTGACGGAGTAAAGGCATCATTATCATCTCAAATCGTTAACCGCAATTTAAAATTTTTCTAATATCTTTGCTTTTAAGGTAGAAATTTAAAATTAATGGGAGGGAGAGGAGGAGATGTACTCAAAGTGTACCCAGATTTGATACGGTGGTATTTACTTACAGGCAGTTTTTTCCCATAAATTTAATGATTAAAAGGGAAAGATGTGGTGTCGGGTTTTAGCAATCAAAATCTGGTAAGATCCCTAAATCAACGCATCAACCACACAAAAAAGAAAATAGAGACACCAAAAATGTGGAAACAGATTGTTAGCGTACCATAAAACCATTCCAGCAGATTCACCCCCTGTTTTTACTGTTTTAACCAAAAGGTAAAGATATGGAAAGATCACAAAAGATTTTGACACGTGTACAGGTAACCTCACCGCTAATTTCGTGTATGCACAATGCTTGCTTCCTTGCCAAGTGGTGAATTTAATTATTACTCTTATACCATGTTCCATATTTTTAAATTTTTTAATTTTGATGCAATGAGAGTCATTAGTCTTTAATTAAATTTTTGGTAATTACCATGAAGTGAAATTTTAAAACATTCATGGACTAAACTTATAATGTCAATCTGAAGTGTTAAAAAGACTAAATTAACAACTTATAAAGGAATAGCTAGATGGAAGAAAAAGAGGTCAAATTAATTAATTTTTAAAAATTAAGAATAAATTGATAAAATGTATAAATTAAAAAAGGTGACAAGATTGAAAAGAGGTTATAATAGCAAAAGAAATGAAATCCATTATTTTTACTTAAGCATTGGGCATGCTATTGAATTATATTTTTTTTTAAAAAAGGTGTGGTACTGGCTTGGGCACAGCATAATAGTCAAAATTCCAGGTAGATTACCAGACAATTAACAAACTCATTAAGACAACCTTAAAACATACCAGCTCTTTAATGACAAATCTACTCTTCTCTTTATTATTATTATTATTATTATTATTATTATTATTATTATTTCAGTTGAGTAAATAAATGCCTACAAGCTCAGTGAAGTGAAACAATAATAGTTTAGTAGACAAACAAGACCACCTATGTGGTTAGAATCGTAGAGCTCATCTTCTGCCAAATATTTATTGACCCAATTCCCAGATTTACAAAACAAAATAACCCTTTCTCAGCCCCCACCCACATTCAACAAAACCTGCTTACTACCTACACATTCTTCCTCCTTATTTTCACCCAAATAACCATTTCATTTCATCTTCTTAACCCTGTACTTTTATACTACAATTTCATTTCACTATAGCAAACTAACATCTTTTTCTCCTACAACTACCCAAAAAGAGATCATGAAAACCCAACCACCGACAGCTGCTCAATATGTCCATTCCTGAGGTAACGCAACTTCGCGGTTTATTCCTTGATGTTGCCTGAAATTGCGCTGCTTCTGGTTCCCACCACTTCCAAGTTTCAAAGCAGCATCTACAAATATAGATAACGACTAAATCAGTCGTATAACTACAAAGTGATTCATAAAGTAGAATGCCTAATTAGATTGGCTTTTTACCAATTTCGGCGGTGAAATTAGCGTTCAACCGAGGATTAAGCTGGGGCTGAGCACCAAGCCCATCAAGATTTAAGTTCAAGGCCTGAACCACTCTAGCTGGAAGCAGAACAGTAGGACAAGCTGCCAATATAATAAAAACAAAATAAGATCCTGTCAAAGAAACCCAAGAGAGAAAAATGCATTTTTATTGCAAAAGGAGAATAGGTAAGGACCTGGCTTCTTGCGGGGTTCAGAAGGTGCACCAATACGGCGAGGCAAGAAAACGCCAGTTCCAGCACATTCCCTTTTTCCAGTTGGATTGCCCAAGAAAACTGCCCTCATACCCGACCCGTTTGGCGTCTGGGTTTGCTGCTGCAGAGGGGTCCATGCAGATTGGGACAAACCCATAGGCCTATTGCTACTATTATTACTCCTCACTCTGCTTTGGACCACATGGTTATGGTGGTGCGAATGCAGCTGCTGCTTTTGTCCTGCCCAAACCGATGCATTTTGTTGTTTCATTAGCAACTGTTGCTTCAGCATCTGAAACTGAGACATAACAGAAAACGACCAAATTTATATACTTAAAGAGGGAAAAAAACAATCCAAGTAAAACATTTCTAGGTCTGGTTTAAGGTTTTTTACTTGAGCGGCCTGTAGTTTCTGGTGAGCAAGAGACTGAGTAGGCAGGTAAAAGCCAGTAACATCGGCGTTCGGTGAGAACTTCCTTGCCGAAGAACCTAAGAGGCCTCTGTTGTTGAGCCCACCGTATGATTCTTCACTCATTCGCATCCTTGCAACTTCCTCTGCCGCCGCATACAGCAAATCCCATGTTCCCGGCGGTGACGGAACTCGGGATTGGCAAGTAGGGCTTCCACGGCTAGACCCTTGCATGCAACCGCACCCGCTCCTTGATACACATAAGGTTGATTGCGGCGAACTGGACATGACCCGACCCTTAAAAAAGCAAAAATAAAAATAAAACTAAAATAAGAAACCGTCCTTGAATCAAATAACTTAGTGGAGAAGTTGAGTGTTAAGTTCTTCAATAGACCTTAGGGTTTTCAGAAGCAAAGGCACGGACGTTTCTGCGAATACCGTCTTCGAGGGTAGAGTGAGCCATTTGACGAGTTAACCCAGCAAGATAATCTTCTTCGTCACTCTCTGTCTCAGTAGAACCCACCACTGACTCAACCGGAGAACTTGGATCCGAAGAGAAACCCAAAGACCCAAACCCATAAGGGAACTCGTAGGGAAACAAAGACTTAGAACTGTCAAGCTCTAATCCAAAACCACCATCAACATACTTGGGATTGCTCTTAGCCTTACTATTGTCGATGCCCAAGTCGTCGTCGGTTAAAAACTGAGGTGGAAGCCAAAACTCAGCGTCGTCTAAAACCTGCGCCATGAGAAAGAAAAGCAAAGCTAAAGAATGAAGATATCAGAGAAAGGACACCAAAAGGGAAGAAATTGATGAGTAGAGAGTAATGGATGGTTGCTGCTTGGTTAAGATTTAATAATAAGCAGTTGCATCTCTGTTTTGGTGGCCATGGCAGAGTTCGGGGCCCACCAAAAAAATATATTTTTTAAGAAAATGCCCTATTCACAACTGAGCAAAAAGTGGAGAGGTGGGGAGAAAGAGGTGAGAAATGGGGGGATTTTCAGTGAGAAAAAGCAATGAAAGAGAAGATTACAGAAAAAGCGGGGATGAGTTTCCCACTCGGTGATATAGGAAGGTTGGAACACGCTCCTACTATATTGTAGGGTCCATGGAGGGAGCTGCAGGCTTGCATCCAGGTAAGTGGGGCCAATTCAAAATATAGGAAGCACTTGAACCAGCATGTGACAGGGCCACCATTTTCTTTTTCTATTTTTAATTCCATCAAGCCGTTTTTTAAGGCTAAATTGCTTAATTAGATGCAAAACAAAATCTAATTTTTCTTTTTCTTTTTTAATTTCAATACCTTGAACCCAGGGGCTATGCTTTCCACTTGGCAGTCCAGGGAGTCATTCACCATCTATATTTAATTTTTGTTTATTATATTTTTATAATTATATACTTACATAATTTAAATTTTTGAAAAATCTTACTTATTATAAGAAATTATTATTATGATAGTAAAAAATAGGGTTTTTACTAAAATATTATAAAAAATAAAATAATATACAAAATAATATATTTAAAATTATGTACCAAAATAGTATATTTAGGATAGTTACGCTTGGTGCATAAGCGACACTACTTTACTCGACACAAAAAAACTATTAAAAAATATTATTATATTTTAAAAAAATAAAATCTATAAAAAAAATTGATGTGATATTAGTGAAGGGCAAGCCAGAGGTGACACTGGTGAAACTTATACCATAAGTGGCACCTACACCTCCAAACCTCTTCCGTCTCTGTTTAAGTTAAAAAAGCTATCATGAATTTTTTAAGCAATATGTTAAAGAAAAGTAATATTATTTCTGTTAAAAAATAATATGTTAAAAATCTATTAAAAATAAAATTTACTTTTAATAGTTACATTTTTTCAAATTGATATTTATTTATTTTTAAGTTAAATTAAACTAATTTTAAAATAATTAGATTGTTATTTTAAGAAAATATTATATTTTAGAAATTAAAATACAAATCACATTTCACATGGACATTCAAAATTAAAAATAATAATACAAAATCCATGTGAAATGTGATGTGTATTTTAATGTCTAAAATATAATATTTTATTAAAATAACAATTTAACTATTTTAAAAATTAGTTTAATTTAACTTAATAATAAATAAAGATTAATTTGAAAAAATGTAAATATAAAGGTCAATTTTATTTTTATTTTTAACAGTTTTTTTTAACATATTACTATCTTTTTAATGAAATAATATTATTATTTTTAACATATTGCTTAAAAATCCATGATACAATTTTTTAACTTAAATAGAGCTGGAGGGGTTTGGGGGTATGGTGTCGCCTATGGCATAGGCTTCACCAAGTCTGCCTCTCGCTTGCCCTACACCAAATGTCACATCAATTTTTTAATGACTTTTATTTATTTTAAATATAATAGTTTTTTTTTGACAATTTTTTGTGTCGTAGTAAGGTGGTGCCGCTATGCACCGGGCATAACCACCTTAAATATATCATTTTGGTACATAATTTTTAAATATACTATTTTCAGATTTTATTCTTTATTATAATATTTTAGTAAAACCCTAAAAATAAAATAAAATCATCATCTGTATTATGTTATGGTAGTCTAAAAAGTAGTTGATAATACGATTATTAATAAAAATAATAAGTATCATATGTAATTTTACCTAATTATTTTAGTGCATATTTGTTGAGTTATTTCACTTACGATTGAAGTTATGAAAATGTAATATGTTAGTATGATCCAACCTTAATTTTTAATGTTATACTAAAGTGACATTGTTAATATAAGAAATATTTTCTTAGAACATCAAATGTCATTTTAAACCTTAAATATTTCAAATTAAAGTGTTCGTGGCACTATTCTCTCAAATAGAATCATATGTCCATGATATGGTGTAATAAAATATTTTATATTTACATAATAAGTATTACCTTATAATATTTGAGTTCACAGTTCAAATCGTCTATAGTTTTAATTATAAAACTTAAATAAATTTATTTTGAGGAAAGACTTATACTAGAATATATCTCTCTTTATAATACGTAAATTAAGTATAAAAATAATATAAAATTTATAATATATAACCTTTTATAAAAAAAATTATAAATTGTCTAATAACTTTCATAATACTTATTATGAATAATATATATTTTTGCAATAACTTTAGAAAGAATTTTTTATAAGTTATCATAAAAATGTAATAAAAAACCTATAACATTTTTATAAATAAATATATTATTTTTATAATATAGCATGAATACATAAATAAGTTATATTCTTACTTTTTGGTCATAAATTTTATAAATAACTATGTTATAACACCTTTATAACATGTAAATTATTTTTATAATTAACTTTTTATCATACCTTTAAAATCTTTTAGGATTTAAACAATTTTTTGGTTATAACTTTATAAAATACACAAATTATTTTTCTAATATATTTTTAAGAATTTATAATATAATAAATTTTTGTTTCAAACCCTCACATTTGTTCTTTCTTATAATATAATAATTATAACTTGTGTAAAAATAAATTTTTTAAATTAGATTTTTATGTAATTATTTAAATTCTTATTTCTAAGAAATCGAAAGTTTAATTGAAGTGTTCTAATTACACCCAAATTGATAAGATCATCAATTACAATAATTATCCAAACATACTACCATTTTGTAATTACAAGCAACTCTACCCAAATTCAATTATTAAGTGGCTTTACAAACGCTACCTTATTGTTTTTAATGATTTATTTAATAATTACTTTTGAAAATGATATTTATTGAATTTGGGTTTCTAATTTTAATATGAATCAAATCTCTATTATGTAAAAAATTAATGTAATTTAATAAAAATAAATCAAGAATTTTGAACGAGAAGAGAAAATAAATAAGGTGAGGCAATGGTGAATTTGGATAGACAATATATTTACTTGTGGTTAATGTAAAAATAATAATGACAGTGAGATGTTGTTTGACTAAACAAAAAATATATTTATCCAATAGTAGATTTAGATAAATGATACATACTGCATCGTATTGTTTATCTAAACCCAACAATTAAAAGAAAATTAAGTGTAATTTTTTTTCCTTAATTATAAGTCAGTGAGCTGTCGTTTGGCTAAACATTTTATCTTGAGTTTGTTTATAACGTTGGTCGTTATCAGTAAACATCATAACGGGGTGTGCTATTCCATTTTCACTCTTCGCCGACGTTGAACGGACCTCCTCTTGTGGATGCAACACCCCTTCCCTCAACTCCATTGCATACTTATTTTCAGATCCATCACCGTTCAAAAAAAAAAAAAAAAAACAAAATGGCCTGCACAATTCATGCTACCACGTTCATAACACGTCCACTAAGTCCTAACAAGGGGTCAACAAATTTCTTTCTATTTCACTTGAAAATTCCAAATATAATTTAAATTTTGAATTAATCAATTTTAACAATTTCAATATTCATCTCAAATTATTTTTTATATTCCCGATGATTTCAAATCTTCATTAATATATTGGTATACGGAAATTCTTATTTTTCTCCATGCTATAAACAAATTACTTTATCATATTAAAATTTAAAGTTAAATATAATATTAGTAACTAGACTTGTTCATTTATCCTAAATTGATATCTAAATTTTTTTTTCATCCACTAGTTTCGTACATGTGACTAATGACATTAATTTTTTATTAATGTGGTAACGCTGACCAATTGTGCACTGTCACGTTTCATCCTATTTGGCAATAGAAACTCTCCAATGTTTTTCTCTTTCACTTTTTTTCTCTCTTCTTTCTTTTTTTTTTTTCTTCTCTGAATCTCCTTTCTATTTCATCGCTTCATGATAATCTTCTTTCTCTCTCAAAATGGGTTTGTTAGGGTATGTTAATAAATTTTTGGTAATCTGTTGGAAATTTTTAATGGGTATTGATTCATCTTCCATCGCTGTTTGTTCCACCATGCTTCGACGCGGATAGAAGTCTGGTTCTCCTATCGTCTTCGGCATTGTCGAATCGCGGCCAGCTTCCTATTCACCTTCTGTCACTTCCTGTTCCACCTCATTTCGACACCAATAGAAGTTCAATGTGACTGTATTTGAAACCCCAGCATCGAAGATGAAGATGAAGCTTTCGTGGTTTTGGGTGTTTGAGATGAAGGTGAAAAAGATGGTCTCTTTTACCTTTTTTCTTCTTCTTTGCTTCTCTAATCTTTTTTTTTTTTTTAATATCGGTTGTTGTTTGATTTTTATTGGGTTTAATGGATTTGATATTTGAGTTTGATTTCTGCTAACTAGGGCATTTGAATCATTGGATTGGTGTGAATCATCGATAAAACTGCTTCGGCAAAAACTTCAACATCTTGTTTCTAGGTTTTGCTTGTTTATCTATGAAAAAAATAATACAATCACTTTTTTCTTCCAACTTTCTTTCTGGTCTTTTGTTTCCTCATCTCGGTTATCGTTCATTTCCATTGCTTTTCCAGGAAATGTTACTTCTCTACTTGTAATTAATTTACTAGTAAACAAACAGAGCTAAGAAAATTGATAGATTTCTTTTCATAGGTTTATGTATTATTTTGAATCATCACCTTTGCAGTGTTGTCTTTTATCAAATGAGCTAAGAGAATTCTTAAGACCATGTTAATGAAAAGGATGAACAAAAGAAATACACAGAAAACGGAATAGGTAAAACGGAATAGGTAGAAAACAATGAGAATTTTAGAAATATGGTGAAAGGAAAAAAATTAAGGGAAATTTTTTTAAGGGAGTTTTAAAGGGAAATTTGGTGAAAGGAAAAAATATCGTGAAACATAAAGGAGAAGAAAGGAGAAACAGAGAAAAAAAGAGAGAAAGAAGGAAGAGAACAAGGGAAAGAAAAGTGAGAAAGAAATTTGAAAGTTTCAATTGCCAAATAAGATGACAGGTGGTGGTGCGTGACTGGTTAGTGCTGTCACGTTAGCAAAAAGGTAACGTGGTTAGGGCCAGTTCTGCTGTGCTTAAAAAAAGCTTCAAAAATATTTTTGGAAGAAAAATTATGATAAATAAATTATTTTTGGCTTAAATTTTTAATTTTTTAGAAGTATTTTTTAAAAATTTTAAAAGCACTTTTAAAAGAAAGAAACTAAAATTTTTAGTTTTTTCTTTTCTAGAAACACTTTTAATGCGTAATTACTTTTTTACCTCTCTAATAACATAATACTTTTCCATTTTTTTGGTGCTTCATTACAAATGTGTTAAAATCATTAATTAAAATAAAAATATTTTTAAAATACTAATTACAAATTTTTAATGGTTATATTTAAAATATAATTTATATATTCTAATTAAATTTTATAAATAATTAATATTTATTACTTAAAATATTTAAAATTTATATTTCATATATTAAAATATTAACAATAAGTTATAATAAGATTTTTTTATATTTTTACTAAAATATAATAATATTAACTAAATATTATTTAAATACATATTTGTTACTTGATAATAATATGTCTAAAATGGATATTTTATTTCTCAAAAGCACTTTTTGATAACAATGTTAAACACTCAAATTTTAAACTAAATTTTTCAAAAACACTTTTCCACAACATATTTCCACAACACTTTTTAAAAGTATTGCCAAACTAGTCATTAGTCACAGGTACTAAACTAGTGGATGGAAAAAAAATTCGGGTATTAATCTGGGACAAAAATAAATCATAAGTACTAATTTGCGAGAAATGGACAAGTTCGGGTATCAGTCTTATATTTAACCCTAAAATTTATTGTATTTCATTAGTTTTCGTTTAAAATAAGGTTTCAAATATGTATGGTGAGAAATTTATGCATTTTAGTCCGAAATTTAGTCATGTCGTCAAGGTTTTAATTTGACATGTTAAAATTCTTTTAATTTAATTTAAATAAATTTATTTGACTCAATTTGATTCAAATTTTATTTCACTTTGACTCCAATCATAATCTTTTCAAATTGAGTTAGCTTGTTCAAATAAACCTTATCAACTTGACTAATTCAATTTTTTTTAACTTAATTGATTCAATCAAATATTACCCTAATCCTAAAATGTTATTCGGTTTTCTTTACTTTTCAAAAAAAATCATTTATTAAAAGTTTAATTTTGAAATTCTTACATCTACTTTAGAATTTTAAAAATTAGTCTAGGTTAAATTGTTAAGAATTTATTTCTTGAGAAAATAGTCGAAGTGAGTAGCATTATTAAACCTTTTCTATCAAAAAAGATTAAACTTGTTATTTTCGTAATTATTTATTTATAAAAATTGAAAATACATTATTTGAAATCTGAAAGAAAAAAATATCTAGAAGTGGGGCTTGCAAATTATAATTCCCAAAACACAAAAGTATTAGGTTCAAAAACATTTATTATGGTGTTGGAAGGACAGCAGGGAATAAATAATCTTAGGTAGTGTTGTCCAACTCTTTTTTCATGGCATCCCTCATAAATGGTGACACACTTATGGCATGTTTGTGGGGTTAATGCTAGACCACAAATCTCTTTCTTCCCATCTTCAAGTTGATATACTTAGTTGTGTGCACGTAGCAGCTGTGAAATAACGTTATGGGTTTAGTGAAGAAAAGCAGAATGTCAATCGTATTTGTAACATACACAATTGTATAATTGATGCCGTGAGTGAGTGGAGTCCAGCCAGGTTGGGAGGTGGGGGCTTTGGGGCGTGCCTCCATCTCCTGGCAATCAAAAGTAAGACCTGTCGTTGGATATGATTTAAAGAATTTTTTATATACGTATACGGTAGTTCCTCCATTCATCAAATTAATTCTTTAAATCATATCAGTAATTAAATTTAACCTCAGCAAAATTCGTTTTAATTTTAAAAATTAAAAGAAATTAAATTTTAAGTTAATCAATTTGAAATTTTTGAGTTATTCAATTATTCGAGTCGAGTTAAATTTTATAATTCAATAATATATTAGTGTAAATACTCTCTTGTTCTCTATCAACTTTGAAAATAAACAAATTAATTTCTCTCTAAAAAAATAAAAATAATTAAAATAATTTTAAATTTCAAAAAATAAAAAATAAAAATTTTCTAAAATAATAATCTTGTGACCTAATTAATGATTTAAATTTATTATACTCAAGTATCTTATTTTATTATTATTTTGCTTTAAAAAAAATAGGTCATTCGTACTCTAACATGAAATTAGTTATACAGTAACAATATTTTTATTTGACATATTTAATTTTTTTAATTTAACTTGAACAATTTCACACGACTCGATTCGAAAAAAGTTTAAATTGAGTTAAGATAATAAAATTGGACTTGTGAGCTCGATTAACTCAAAATATTTTCGCTCAATTTGACCGAATGCTCCCCTAGTGAACCAATACCGATTGGATCAATTCAATTAAAAATAAAAAAATTATAAAAAAATTCAGTTTAATCGTCAGTTCAATTGATTTTGATTCAGTTTAATTGGTTTAACCGTCAGTTCAATTAATTTATTTATTAGTTCGTACCAAATTAAAATCACTTTTTAGATCGGTATTCCAGTCGATTCTCATCTCAATCACTTGATTGACCTGTTTAATCCAATTTAAATAATAGTGAGTCAAACCATTGATTTTTAATCTAAATAAGTCCAAATAAATTAGACAGAATAAATTATTAGCATCTTTTGAAAGAAATAATATATTTTTAAAAAAAATTATAAAAATCAATTGAATTTAACCAATTTCCAATTAGACTATTTGTTTTTTGTTGAGTAATCCTTAAGCTTGCTCTCATTATTCCTTTAATCCTTGCTCTGCTTTTTGTGTTCAACGATGCAGACGCAAGTGCTATGTTGTTAGATTAGATAAAAATCAAGAAAATTTAATCTTTTATGGTTTGAATAATATATTTGTATTTTAGATATATCTACAATTTTAGTTTTTAGAGTAATATCGAATAAAGATTTAATTTTAATAATTTACATTAAATATTAAAATAATTGCTCTTTAATTCGGTAAAGATTTTCACTGTGACCTTAAAATCGAGATACAAATTTATAGTAATTCCTTTTTTTTTTTTTTTTTGGTGCTACATGTCTACGAATAAGACTATTTCATTCTATTTTGTTTTGCTATAATGAAAATATTAATGGTGTTCCATAATTAATACAATATTTTAAACCCAAAGTTTAATCAAGTTGTAAATTTAAACAGCAATATATGTAGGAAGTTTATATTTATGAATATGTTTTTTTTTTAATAGTAAAAAAAGTTGATTAGTCAAAATCATTGACATATATTGGTAGGTCCCCCAAATCCTTCACATGACATGCTTGGAGAGAATTAATGCAATTTGAGGATTAGGAAGCAAAATAATGAGCCGCAGTTCATTTCAGTCCTAGCATGACTATGGACCCCAAACACTGCAAGTCAAATTAGATAGAGTTCATAATTTTAACCTTAATCATGGTGTGGTCAATCTCAACAAACGCCATTAACAAAACATTGATCAAACCAAATAATAGAAAAAATAAAAGATGATGTGTTTCACTTAAAAATTGGGTCCTTTAGGTGCAGTGATTGACCTAATTGGGGTGGTCTGAGTTGCACATGGAGATCTTCCATTATCAATTATATTTGGCCTTCTTTCACTTTATATTTATGGCAACCCACTTGATCTTATCACTCATTATCCTTTTGGTAGCTCACACATGCGCATGTGGGAAGGGGGGAAAAAACAGAGAACATGGCAATCAACAATTTCACCGGCCAAAGCACCATGAATTATTGTTCTGTTTTAGTCCGATATTTTGTTCTAATCTGATTATTTACTTTTGTTTTTAAATCGTTTACATTATTTTATATTTGGTGATTATTGGGATGCGTATTTACATCGTGGTTGTAAAACTTTCGAAAAAGAAAAATGGAAGATGGATGTATTTGTTACATATATAGTAGTATGAATGTGGGTGCATGACAATTGGAGCCTTTTATCCAAGGTCTAAAATTTGTTGAGGACACATTTGTAAAAGATTAAAGACCATAAAAAGAGGTATGTATGTATGTTGTTGAGCAGTGAGGACTTGGGATTCGGGTGGGCAGAGTTTGTGGAAAAATGTTAACCATCAAATAAAAACAAAAGGGTTGTTAAACGAAAAGGAAAAAGGGGCGGTTTAAGCGCAATGACAGGCGCGTGGTGTAGGAGACCAGCTGTAAAAACTATAACCCTAAACATGTTTGGTTGTTACTGATAATCAATTATTCAATATTACAGCTAAAAAAAAAAAAAGAGAAAGAATGTGGAGAGAAACATGTCACCTTGATTAGCGGGCAACAACGGGGTTTCGTGTTTAATGCTCTCTCTTTTTAATTTTTTTTTGGTGGGATGTGTGGCATTGTCCATATTCACCTCCTTGGGGGGAGGGATTGGTTTTGTAGGTCAAAACTTTGACCATTTGTCTCCCGCCATTATGCACTTTGTCTGACCCAATAAACAACACCCTAGATTTGCTTATTAAGTGGAAAACAGAAGCAGAATCCAGCTGCTTATTTGTTAATTAGAAAGCTAAGGCTTTTTTACATTTAAAATGATGCAAAATTGGTTACCAAACCTTAGTACAATCATTGGAAAATTAGTAACTAATATCAACAATTATGGATTATGCTCTCTCTCTCTTCCACTTCTACTGCAGATGTTGATGATGACTTACTCACCCTTAATGACTACTTATATTGGAGGCTTTTCTTGTTTTTAACTTTTACTCATTTAGATTTTTATCAGCCATTTTGCTATCAGTATGTTCTTCATAATTAGGATTTAATTTAAGGAATAAGTTTTTTTCTTCATTTTCGTTTTATAATTTATGTTCATTACATCACTATATTAATAAAAATTATATTAATAAAAATTATAACTTAAAACTATAAATATTTTTGTTTCGATAAATCAAACCCACCATTATAAGGTTGCTTTATCCACATTTCATGTTGACAATTTTGAAGTGAAATATTAATGATGTTAATGATTGAATTATTATTTTTAAAATAAAATTATTACATACACAGGTTTAGTTTGAAAAGAAAAAGAGAACAACTAGATTTATAAAATGTATGTCACTTTAACCACATGAATATTGAAAAAAAAAAACAAACAAAAGAAGAAGCTTAAACCCAAAATAGCCACCTTTCTCACGTCCAATGAAGGGAGAAAATTGATAAAAATATGCAAGTCCAAGATGATCTGTTTAGACCCAAAATGGTATTTGGAAGGCCAGTTTCAAATTGTGGGCTGAACTTGCTTATCACACCAACATCTGCTTAGCAGGCCCAATATTTGGCCATATGCCTAAGGTGAGTAACTCAGATTTCAGTTAAGTAGGCCTCCAAAACAAATATGAGTCGGCGTTGGATGGGGTCACCATCGGTCATTTCTTCTGTGCTTGCTTGGTTTGGCGGCCCACTGTAGCTTACAATCAAGGTTTTTTATCGGAATAATATAAAATTAAAATAAAAAACAAAAATGGGTTGTTGCTAAAATTAAGTACTAAAATAGTACATTTTGATGGGTGGAAGGTGGTGCATAGGCGGCAATACCCTTATTTTCTGACACTTTACAGTAAAAAAAAAAAAACAATGGGATAAGACATGGGTGGAGGGTCTGGCGCAAGCGACACAGGTGGAGGGGCTGGTAGAGGTGGCACCACTTTAGTAGGGATGGGACGGCTGCATGTTGAGTTCCTCTGTATTTTTGTGTGTTGGACCAAGTTCCATTTTTGGCCGTGAGTGAAGGAGAAAGAGAAGGAGAAGAAAAGAAGAGAAGAAGAAGAAGGAGAAGGAGAAGGAGAGGCTGAGTAGGGAAGGGAAGGGAAAAAGAAAAGGAAAAAAGAGAAGGAGAATAGAAAGAGGGAAGGAGAAAGAGGAGGAAAAAATAGAAAAGAAAAAGGTAAATTATTTTGTTATAAATTAATGGATTAATGTTAATTTAATTTACCTTTTGTTATTATTGTTGATTTAATTCAGATTTAATTTTTAAATGTGATTTTGTAAGGTATTATTTGGTTAAAAGAGCTATTAATGTATGTTTGTATTTATTTTATAATTCTATTCATTCATAATTTATTTTTAATGTTTATTGAAGTAAAAAAAAGCCTATTTATATTATGTACAAAGAATGTTTTATTTTTTATATAATTTATTTCTTATGTGTGTTTTAGGTTGATTAGATATATTTTTATGAAATTTATTTGGCATGTTATTTTTTTATTATTATTTTATTTTATGTAGGTAAAAGGTGAGACCATTGATATGAAATTTGGAATTTATGAGATAAATTAGGAATTAGTTTATATGTTTTAATTTTTAAGATTTTATATTTTTTATAAATAATAAAATGAAATTTACTATGAACTTATATGAAAAAAAAAGTATTTTTTATAATAATTAAGTTAGCGTGTTATTATATATATATATATATATATATATATATATTTTAAACCAAAATATTTACTTATTATCATTTTAAAGTAATAATAAAAATATTCAGTATTTATTATGTATCGTTTATGTTATGTTTTTGTTATTGACATGTTATTTTTAGTTTTTAATATAAAATTTACTTATTACCATTTTAAAATAATAATAAAATATTCATATTTATTATGTATCATTTATATAATTTTCTATATTTTTATTGGCATATTATTTTTAGTATTTTAATTTTTTTTTGTTTTTATGTAGGTAAAAGATTAAACCATTGGGATGAAATTTCTGAATGAGACCATTGAGTTGGAGTTTGAGTTGGAAATTATAATCTATATTTAGTTTGTTAATGTAGTATAGCAAAAAATATGATGTGGAAAAAAATTGTTTGGTATTTTTTTTGTAATTAAAAGCAAAATAAAAATTTAGGTGTTTTGAAAAATATTTAAAATCCATCAAACTTTGAAATTAATAACCAAAATTTGTTTTAAAATTGCAGGTACCGCAATGGCTCCATTGATTAAAAACGATGGTCACATATCAAACACAGTTAATAATATGGCAATATATTGTTATTTATTAATTACGGGTTTCCTTAAAAAAAGATCTACGTAATTTACAGAAATAAATTATGTTATTATAACTATTTTATGTAATTTATCACTGTTAGAGCCCGTACTGCGCATTAAGGGGTCGGGTGAATGATTTAGGATATTCTTCGAATGCACGATTGATGCCGTACTTGGAGTTAGCTAGATTCGGGTCAACAGCATTGATCCAGATGTTTGATTTGCAGTACGATTTAATATTTGCATTGGTCGAGCATTGACACCCGAAGAGCCACACTTTCCATTTGCCGTGTGGGGAGTGCACTGTCACTCTGGAGGCTGTTGCATTGCAACTCCGGGAACTTGGCTACGTGCACCGCGTCGGGGTTTATGAGCGACATGTGTGGCCTAGAATTATTGTGTATCACAATACGTTGAATCTGGTTCCCGACTAAAGACGCGTTAATGTTTCTATCGTCATTCATGTCTTTGTCGTTAATATCATCGAGGACCTCGTCCACAACGGGATCACTATCACTATCGACATCTTAATCTCAAGGATCACTATTGTCGTATCCATCATCACCAATCGCATCAATATCGAGTGTAACATTAAGATCGATATCAATCCTATGTATAGTCGATTCACTATCAACGTACGATATTGGAGCCACCATGCACGGTTCTTGAGCTCCATATTCTTCACCATATGCAGTGAAATCTTCATTTTGCTCTATATCGGCTAACTCAGCAAAAAAGTGAATCGGTGCATTTTTGTCACTCCGATTACTACAGTAAAGAGCGATCATTGTCTCCGCATCTTCATCGTCTACAAGTTCTATTTCAATGAATTTGATAGGATCTGTTGAAACTGGAAACTTGTAGAAAAGTTTCGAGATCCTTCTCCCACGACGTCTAACAATTTTTGCATTAATCCTTTCCTTCATATCATCCAACGAGACATTTCTATTAAATCTCATTGCTATTTGTTTCCGACATTAAAATATACATCCAACGGTTGTTGTTAAAATGATTCCATTGAAATAAATGCATACAAAAAACAGATTATCCATCTTTAATACTTAATCATTAAAAACTTAACAAAAAATCTCAAAACAATTTCAAACAACATAAAAATACTTACATAAAAATTTAATGAATGATAATAGTCTATCTCTAACAATATCAAATATATTAAAATTTTTACAAGATAACATTCTCAACAATCTAAACACAAAACTTACTAAAAATCATAATAAACAAAATAACTTTAAAACAAAACATAAAAATAACACTAAACAAGCTATATAATACTAACAAAATATTTTGCTCTTATCATAATCTATTATATTTGAAAATAACAAAAAAAATCACATTTTCTTTTCTTTCTTTCTTCTCTTCTCCCTCTCTTGTTCTACTAAAATTTTTTCAAAACTGATACGAGTCGGATGGTAGAGTGGGGAGAGAAAAATATACTGGGTGTGTCGTCTATCAGATAAGCACCACCAATGCCGCTTATCAAATAGGCACAACTGGTGCCGCCTATCTGACACCCTCCACTACTAAAATAATATTTTTTTTACTGTAAAGTGTTAGAAAATAAAAGTGGTGCCACCTATGCACCACCCTCCACCTATCTAAATGTACTATTTTGGTACTTAATTTTAACAACAACCCATTTTCATATTTTATTTTATTTTATATTATTCCTATAAAAAAACCCTTAAAACCAACTTACATCTCTTTGTCTTACTTGTAATTTGACAATTTTCTATCCCTTTCTTTTACCTTATCTTCTTCAACCAATTCTTGATTTAAATCATCCTCATCGTTAAATATCACTATTAAGAGAAAAAAAAAAAGATTTTGCATCATTTTCTAAGGTATGTAATACATATGTTCACACAATAGACATAGGGCATTGACAATGACAGCTAGCTTTGACAAGGGAAGGTTCCAAGCAGCTTCCTACCCTTCCAAAACTTAATCATCTAAATTATCCAGCGCTGCTTGTTTGCAATAATGGGAAAGGGGCCAAGTTTTGTACATATGTACCACAATATTCTTTTAAACAAATATCAACCTTACAACAACAATTCTACCATCCCCTTCGTCGTCGGCTTGCCCTTATCCAACCGGATTACTTTGAACAAAAAGATTCCAACCGCGCCTTGCAATTTCTTTAATCACATTATTTGTATTACTCAACAAAGTTGACAATTAATACAACTAGAGAAAAAGCCAGAGGACACATAAAGAGAAGGGAATATTTCTATTCATTATTTTCTTAAATCGCATGTCCCACTCTCTTTCTTTCTTTTTTTCTTTTTGTTAAAATATGCCATAAATCCTTATATTTTTAAAATTTAAAAATAGTATCTTTATATTTTTAAACTGTTAATATTGTTAAATTTGTTGTTGTGACATTTTAAAATAAAAAATACTCAATTACTAACCAATTAATTGAAAAATGACTTTATAATTAGGTTGAATTAAAAAAAAATTGTAAAAGACTAACAATTAGACTAAAATTTTAAAATTTAAAAATATAAGAACTAAATAAGTATAATGAAATAGAAACTTAGAGACTAAATTTTTAATTTTCGAAACTTACAGGGACTTGTGGTTGATTTTAATTAATGAATGATGTCCCATCAATCTTAGGGGTGGATTTGGCGTGCAAATATTCAACATTTATTATCCAAATTCCAAAGAAAGGAATAAATATCAATCTTCACGCGACCATCGGATGGACGTCACTCAATCAATCACACGTTTCTTGAACGCGTGTACGTTTCAGATTGATTGAAATTTGTTCTTTGCTGCCACACACATATATAAACCCATGGGCTTGCCGTATGCTTATTCTTGAAACCGTCCTTTAGCTTTAGCATTAGACAAGTTGTTTTACTTTTAGCTTTTATCTTGAAGGTTGGGACACGAAACTTGTTGATTCCACTTTGCAAACAAGCGAAAATGCCAGGAGCTAGAAGCATAGGTGTGGCTATGGATTTCTCCGCTAGCAGCAAGAACGCTCTTAAATGGGCTATAGACAACTTGGCTGACAAAGGGGACACCCTTTACATTATCCACATCAACAACAACTCTCTCGATGAGTCTCGCAATGCTCTCTGGGCCAAATCCGGTTCTCGTAAGTTTTTCTTCACACCAAAAGCTTGAAAGATCCCATTTTTCCTCCGTTTGCTTATCGGATCTAATCTTGGGTTTGTTTCTTTCTCCATTGTCGCAGCTCTTATACCTTTGACAGAGTTTAGAGTTCCGGAGATTATGAAGAAGTATGATGTTGAAACTGATATTGAAGTTCTTGACATGCTCGACACTGCTTCTAGACAAAAAGAGGTAATCCTTTGTTATTTTTTTTTTTTAACCCTGTAAAAGGTCTATAGGCTTGTTTGGAACTGATGTTCGTCTTATTACAGATAAACGTTGTTTCAAAAATCTACTGGGGAGGAGATGCCAGAGAAAAAATTCTTGATGCCATTGAAGATCTAAAGCTTGATTCTTTGGTTATGGGAAGCCGTGGGCTTGGAACTGTTCGAAGGTACTAAAAGTACAATGTCATGGAAAAGAGAGTCAATTTCCTTTTGTTTTGATTTGGGTGGGTTTTGAATTTGGATGAATAACCTTTTTTTTTTTTTTGCAGAATTATATTGGGGAGTGTGAGCAACTATGTTGTGACGCATGCTACTTGCCCTGTTACCATCGTCAAGGAACAATCAAGCTCCAGCAAGCACTGAGAAGTTTACATGATATTTTCTAGTTTGATTTCCCAAACAATAATTTGATGGACGAGTGTATGTTGCTTGATCATGTTTTACCAAGTAGCTTACGCAGTTTTACGTTTGTTTACTGAATCTTAAAGATGTATGGTACTTTGTGAGTTAATGCACTGTTATGGAGACGATTATAATAATGATAATAATGTTGCTTTGTCGAAAATCATAGCGTTTCATGATGCGGAAGAGTATGCCATCAATGTTATGAAGTCGTTTTCAAAAACCGTGACACTTTGTTTATTGTTTTCCTTCCATTTTCACATGGGGTTGATGATAGAAAGATCTAGATATTTATCAACTATTTTGTACGGCTGAGATACGAACCATTTGGTTGGTTGATTTGTTTATTTAAGTCTTGAAGGACACATGGGTTGTTTATTAAAGGATGAAACTGGACACGGCACATTACTTTCCTTACAACACTTGGAAAATAAACAAAGATTCAGAAAAAACTCGGTGATAGGAAGAAGGCATTAATTATTAGTTTGAGGGTGCTGCAACACGAGCTTTGAAGATGGCCAATACCTTGTCTTTGGGAGGCAGGCATTCCTGAACGATGCCGCATTTTACGAAGTCGTGGCTCCAATTGAACAAGAGGGGGAATTTGTGAGCTGACAGCAACTCGCGCCCTGTAGCTTCCTGAACGATGTTCTTTTATTTTTATTTTTATTTTCCATATTTTGTCAAAGTTCGTGTTAATTCAAGAACAAAGAAATTTTGGTGTTTTAGGTAAGTGGCAATTGGAAAACAACATTTCCTTTTTCATGAATGAATCTGGTGTTGCATTCAAACTTTCCAGCAATAAGAATTTCAACCTGCCATATCAATCTTTTTCACCTTAACAGCTTGCCAAAAATCCTAGATGTAATCTTAAAATCTTTATCCATGACATAATATGATAGTAAGGGTGAAAACAACTGGGGAAAAAAAAGAGTAACGCCATACGCAGTTACCTAAGCAGATCTGCAGTGCTATATTACAAGATAGAAACTAGTAATAATAAGCATGAAAAAGACAATAAAAAGACAAATTTCTTTGCATCTCTTGAAGCAGACTATAGTTAAGTTTACTGAGTAAGATCCCTGTGGGTGTAAATAACCCCTTTGTCACCATCCACCACCTGCCCACTCCCCCTCAAGATCCTGCATTTTTAACAAGACAGGTAGTTAGATAGATAGAAGCTAATGTTCGGTGCATCTCCACAAAAGATTTTAGTCTAAGCAAATTGCAATAGCAGAAATCAAGATCAGAAGCATACCATCGAGTTGTTAACAGTCCTTCAACCCCGACTGGGCCTCGGGCGTGGATCCTGCTAGTACTTATTCCAACCTGTTAAAATTCATGCACCAAACAGTTTAGAAAATTGGACCTTTTTCTTATACCACCACCAGGAATTTTGAATTTTGAATACCTCAGCACCAAGTCCAAATCGGGCTCCATCACAAAATCGAGTGCTTGCATTATGAAATACTGCAGCACTGTAACACAAACATATTCAAATTGCAATGTCACCAACATTATCCCGACGAGGAGGAAGAAAAATAGATGTCCATATTAAAGCATGCAGCAATGCATGAATAAATGTGGTGATAATGAGAAAAAGTCTCATGGTAGACTTAAGTGACTGTCCAAATAAAGTAGATCTTCAACTTAGAAGTAAGCCTACCTGTCAACTCCATGTAAGAAAATTTCAGCAACTTCATGATTTTCAGTGACAATGCAATCAGTGTGAGAACTGCAGAGACAGCAAGGTTCTTAGAATCTAGAGGAAGGCAGCTTAACTATTCAAAGGAAAAAATGAAGCAATAAAAAGAAAATGAGTAAGACATGCCTTCCATGTTGATGTATATGGTCAATAGCAGCCTGCACATCATCCACAATTTCAACTGTGCAGGCCATTGAACTGTACTCATGATGAAATGAATGTGCCTCAGGAATATTTAACAAGGAACTCGCTCTTGGTCCACCATAAAGGGTCACACCTGCAGTAGATAAATCCCTCCAATAGTTGATATATCTCTAAAGTTTAGATAATCCCTTGGTAACTGCTATAACTTTTCCACATGCAAAGCACTCGACAACATGAAGAAAAAAGGCGAGTGCATTTGCACCACTTAAACAGCATAAAACTGAATCTTCTCCACATACTCAAATATGTTCAAGCCTCTATGATTTAACACAAAATTTCTGTACTTTCAGCCCAATCATGCATGATCTCGCCAAACCAAGTGACCATGCATTAAATTGGTTAAAAAGTTTAGACCTCTTAGCGACTATCACAAAGCCACATCCTCGTGACGCATACTGTCAAATATAGCACCAGTTCAAATTGATATCTTTACATACACTGCAATTTTGGGGAGGCATACTCGTCTATGCATATCAATAACTAGTCCACCTAATCTATGGATATCCCCACTCTAAAATTAATAATGCTGCTTGGTATTAGACAAAATTCTGCATTCAAAGTTTTCTTGCTTGGAAAAGTCAATATTGGAACAACCCTTTCAACTAGATTGCCCAAAAAGGTTTGCAGAAAACTGGTTACATGATCATGGAGAACAAAGCTACGAAAACCACCAAATTCACTGAATCCAGCATATTTAAAAACTGTAAGTGATCTATAGTTTTTAATGCACTAGGTAGTTGGAAACTCATTCATAGAAGCATACCTTCATGTTGGAGTTCCTTGGTAAGTGTATTGAGCAAACCATTACTAGACAGATCCTTGTGTACAAGAAGCGTTTCCTGTAGGAAAAAAATAGTTATGAACTTCAAAACAAACAGTACAAAAGTAAGAAAGTTGTAAAGGATAAATTAGAGTATGAAACAGATTCCATGTGTAAGAATTAACAAGTCAGATTTACTTATTGGAACACAGGAAATTGATGTCAAATATCAAATGAAATTACCATAGCGTTACATGCTGCAGGATAGTCTATCTTTGCATCCAGAACAATGCGCTTGGCCGTATCCCCCTTAGCTGATTTGTCAACATAAACATGACAAATTCCATCTGTACAGAAAAAAGAAAATACAAATTGAAGGTCCACTTGACGAATTCCATCTGTAGAGCATCAAAGGGCCCAATATTTTTCTTACCAGAATGGCCAAGAACAGGAATTTTTGTCAATTCCTTAATTTGAGAAACCAGCTTATTGCTGCCTCTGGGGATCACAAGATCTATCACATCATCAAGCTGTGCCAAAGTAGAATAACTTTAAAACCATCACATAACCAAAAAACTGCCATTAACTCAGAATCCGGCAACTCACCTTAAGTAAATCAGGAATATCCTCTCTTGAAGCCACAAGTCCAATTAGTTTGTTTCCAATGCTTTTTGGAATGGCCGAAGTAATGACCTGACATATAGGGGAAAAATAGTGAATAGAAAGAGAAGAAATAAGGTTTATGCTCCAGTACAAGGAACCCAGAGGATCAAACCTTGTGCAAGATTGCATTTGACTGCTTAGCTTCTTTGCCACCTTTCAGCAGAAGGCCATTCCCACTTCGAATGGCCAGTGAAGCTATCTGTCAAATCATAAAGGTAAACAAAAAAGTGGTAAAATAATCAAGAAACTATTACAAACCCCAAGATAGAGCTTAAGATTAAAATGGCAGAAAATAAAATGCAGCATAAAGTTTAATATTCAACGATGAAAGGACTCTTCATGCAGTAATCAAATAGACTAGTGCTTAACTTCAATATCTCATGTTCCAATATCAAGAGAAAGCAATCAAGTACACTGTAGTAAGAAGAAGGAATGTGACTCAACAGAATGTGGATATTCACGAAAAGTCAAAATGGAAGATCATTTGTCACTGAAATAATACACAAAATAACATAGCTTAACTGCAGAGAACAAGTCATTTTCTTCATGGACCTAGGATCATGTGGATTTCATCTTAACACGATCAACCACCAAAACTTGTTGGCTAATTATCCGTTAAGAACTGATGCCCCAACCCAAGTTCTCAAGCAAACATGAATTGACATGAGAGTGTAATCCTCAAAACAGCGTTATAAGCTATATGATATCAGTTTATCTGACTAAAAGCCATTGTCTGTTACCTGAACTAGGGCATCAGGTCGAGACTCAAATACAATCAGCAGGACACCTAGAGGGCAAGACGTTTTTTCCAAGATGAGTCCATCTGCAAGCTGGGACAAGGCAGTCAAAGTAAGGGCCGAAATAGGTGATGAAGAAAGCAAGTTCACATACTCAGATACTTTTTAGGATTTTCTAACCTCTGTTCTCTTTAACACTTGACCAATAGGCTCTTCCATCTCAGCAAGTACACGAACAGATTTTGCAAGACTAGCTATCTGTAAAATAATAATCAGTGTGAAACCTGAGGAATGTGTTTGTGCAAAAAATTTAATGGAACAGCAGCAATCACACAAAGAACTAAATTAGATTCGTTTTCAATCACATAAATCCAGGAATAAATAAATGCTTGCCTTTCCAGGCTTCAGGGCCAAACGAGCTACTAATGACTTATCATATCCAGCATCCTGGGCATCAGCAACATCTGCTTCATTTTCAACCTTAATCAAACTTTCATTGGCCTCAAGAGCATCAGCTATGTCCAGTAAAATTTTCCTCCTATCATCTGAGTGCATTGCCTGCAATTAAGACCATTTAGAAAAACATTCAAACTTAACTTCTTCAGTGAAGGAACATGGAGCCTGAGAGAGACATTTTGGTGCTACAAGAAGAAACAGTTCTTCCCACCTGAAGCCTTCTGGAACATTCCCGTGCTGCAACTGCCATCTCACGTGCACCAACTTCTTTAACTGAAGTCCATAAGTGTGCATCTTGATGAAACAGCGTACCAATCACGCTTTCCTTGGAGTACCTTTATAATGCTGTCTGTGGCATATCCACTTCAAAACATAAAGAAGAAAAAAGCAAAATGAGAACTGTGACGACAAAACAGTTCACGGTGAACCAGGAAAAACATGCTTCTTGCAAATACTAAAATTGAGAAATGAAACACATGCTTCAAAATATGGAGCAAAAGCAAAAGTAGAAGCACAAAAGAATATATATATATATATATATTGTGACGCCTAGTGCTTCATAACAATAAATACTCAATCATAGAATTATTTTCATAACAACTAGTCAACTTTCGAAAATAAATATAAAGTTTTAGAAAATAACAAATGAAGGGGGAAAGTAGAAATTTCTTGAATTGACTAGGATGCACAGGAGTGGCTAATGATTCTTTAAAATTGCAGTAGTATGAATCAGTTTCATTAAGAATTAATGAAGCTGATTAAACCGTCTGGATTACTAATGACATGGATATATGTTGTTACTAAGTTTGTGGAGTTGGATCCAGGCCGTACCTAGTAATAACAACAGGGATACCAGCATAAGCTGCACAGACAGCAGCATTAACCTTGGCAGTCATACCCCTCTACCAAGCCTGGACTTGTCTCCAAATGTTATTTCTCCTTGATGTTTTTCTTTTATATAGGTATGGATCAGCTTTGAATCTGGATCACTTGGTGGTCCACTATAAAGACCCTCCACATCACTCAATAACACAAGGAGGTCAGCTTGTAGCTCCAAAGCCAAGAGACCTGCCAGGCTGTCATTATCCCAGAATATACCAGAAGAATCCTGAAATAACACTTGCAATAAATTTGTTAGAAACTAAAAAGCAGTTTCAAAGAACCAAGCAAACAGAAAAGCTTCACTTCTTGCCACTTCAGACATACAACAAAGGAAGAGCTTGAATTGTCAGTCATTAGTACAAAGGACCTCAGCTAAATGTGTTGAGCGCTCTCTAGTTCTTAGTCATTCTAGTTAATTAGTTTAAAAGCACTGTTTATATTCCAAGGAGGAAGTGAACTGATACATAAGGGAAACCTTTGAAACAGCTAAATCTCATCTGAACTCTTGTTACAACAAAATGCTGAAAGACTATTAGCAGGGGTACATAGCTAAATGACAACGAACAACAGAAGGGAATTCAGATTCAGGGGAAAGGAATTATATACCTCATAAGGTGCTCTTCGGGTGCTGACTGCATCATTCTCGTTGAAAATTGGAATAACTTTCAAAGCTAATAAGGATTTCACTGTTTCAGAGAGTTGCTTTCTGAAACTACCATTCCTAAAATCAGTATCAGTCACAAGATGTTGTGAAGAAGAAACATCAAGCTGCACAAAAAATGAGTATCATTTAAAGCAAAGTAAAAAAAAAAAGAAGAAAACTGCCAAATGCTTAATAAAAATAGCACCAGAAATAGGTTTTTTTTTTTTTTGTTCACCTGGCTAAACAAGGTGTCGTAGAGAGCCATTAAACTACTCTGCCCAACAGCAGCACAAGCCTTCCCATCAAGTTCATATTGTGGGTTTTGAAGATCAGCCAAGCTGCAGAACCAAAATGAAATCATTTCATTCAAAATTTCCCAAAATGCCATATAACTATCTACGGCACGCACACACACACACACACAAAAATTAACTACCTGCTATTAACCAATTTCCTATATCTAAGCCTTTGACGACCAAGACCAACAGCACCTGAAGTGACCAAAACAATCTCATACCCTTGAGAATTCAGTTCCTTAAGCTGCAAGCAACCAATTCGTTAGAAAAATGCCAATCATTTTGTTAGGCATAATATCTCCCTTTGCTATAGATATGCTGCAGCAATGGGACATAAAAAAAAAAAATCATTGTTTCCATTGAGCCCTTCTCTTCTTTCGATATTTACCTGTTCACATAAAGCTCCAAGCCTCCCCACTGCTAATCTTCCATCAGCTCGAGTTACCACAGCTGTTCCCACCTGTTTTAATCAAAACCCATAAATCAAAATCAGTCCTTACGAACTAAAACATCAAATTAAAACCCCATTATGAAAAGAATAAAAAAAAAAACAGAACAATCAATTAAAGAATCCTAGAAATTGGTTATTGAAGAAAAAAGAAAAGAAACCTTGACAATGAGACGCTTGACATTTGTCACAAAACAACGGGAAGGATCCATGGAGTTAATTTTAAAAGCGAGCGAGTGAGTCTCGCTGAGTCGGGTCGATCTACTTAAAAAGCTTTCAACTTTTTTTTTATTATGGAGTTTCAGAAGTTGTGAAGAAGATGAATGAAGTGTAGCGGTTTGCCACGTCCAAGTAATTTCAATAAATACTAAATAGTGTTCCCAAGTCCGAACAAAAAGGATAGAAATATAAAAATATATATATATATATATATATATATATATTTAAAAATAAAATTTGTTTTTCGTTTTATTTTTTAAAATTTTTCTATGGTTATAGTTGATTTGATGTAGTTGTCGTGTAGTCTGGGTTGGTCCGTAGGGAATCGCGGCAGCAGTTGCCACAACAACAATATCACATAGGATACCTTTCACCTGAATACTTAGGCATACAGAAAAAGATATCATTTTCATATCCATTATGATAATGAAAAACCTACATTCTTTTCGAAAAAGAAAAAAGAAAATAGGCTATGTCCATTACCTTCCCCTACATTTCATCGAGATGCCTACTGGAATCTATTAAGCATCTATCCATACTATTAGGTTTTTTTTATTTTTATCTAAACAATATAAAAATTAATTAAAAGTAGATTAATTATGAGAATAATATATTTTCTACAGTAAAATTAGGTATCCTCAGTTCATCAATCATATTCAAATTTAATTGTTAAATTATTATGAAACATTTGATTGAGTTTATACTCATCAACCATATTCAAATTTAATTGTGAATTTATTAAATACTTCCAAAGAAATAAATATTATTTTAAAGTTATTTATATTTTTAATATTTAATAAATTTAGAAAAATTCATTCACAAAACATGATATTTGAATTTAATATATGATGCTTTTGCTATTTTAACTTTACCATTTAAATGAAAGTCATATTTGATTTTTATATGGATATTTTATTTATCTACTCACGTTGTAAATGTGTCATAATCTAATATTAAGAATACTATCACATACGATATCGTGTAGAAACTACGTATATAGAATACAAATGTGTGATTAAAAATAACACACAATAAATAAAGAAATGCATGGGTTGGAACTAATGAATTATAATAATACATGAAATATGTACTATACTAAAAAAATTAGATTAAATTGTGAGTAAAATAAAATTAAACACATAAATAAATCGAATTAAAAATATTAAATGCATTATAATTGTTTATTATGGTGTTGTCATGAATTGTGAGTTAATATCGAGTTGACTTATAAAACAAACTCAATTAATAACATCATTAATATACAATCGATAAAGATAATAAAGTATACATAATACAATTAAAATGTAAAATTATATTAAAATAAAATTTTAGTGTAGTAGTAAAGTTAATGTTTTATTGTTGTAAATAGTACAAATTTTGTGTAATTTTTATTGATTTTTTAAAATAAAAAATTAAAATACTTTCGAATCATATAATTTATTTTAATTCTAGAAGGATTTTTTTGTAATTTTATTAACTTAAAAGACTTAAATAATAGTATAGATATAGAGGAGTAATAATGGTGAAATTGTTGGAAGCCCTCAAATACATCCATGAAATTGTGTTTTACCATCAACAAGAAAAATCTATGGAAAATATCATCACGTCAATTAACATGTAAACACTTGGATGTTCATTAATCCATGGAAGCAATGATCACAAAGTTAGACAAGTGTTAATCAGTTGAGAAAAATCGGATCAAAATAAACTGATTTATCAAATTTGTTATTTAAGATTTCGTATCCATCAGAGTCAGATTTTCTTTTTAAAATATACATTCAATTATTATTTTGAAACTAATGATAACCAACCCACCTATTTTTATATACCAATATTAATATTTTAAATTTAGTTTTTTTAATACTATATTACAAATAACAACTTAATTCATATTAGTTAAGACATGTGTTTCAAATTTAAAATTTACCATAATATTAATTTACTGAAAACATAAAAAAAAAAACACTCTTATATTGACATGTATTACTTTATAAAAACAATGCTATTTTAATAATTTTCAAATCAAGTTGGTGTACATTTAACTCTTGACACTAACTCAGTCAAGAGCTTGATATAAATAAGTATAGACATTTATTACTTTGTGAAAATAAAAATATTTTAATAATTTTTAATTGAGCTTGTTTTCTTTATTAATTCATGACACTATTCAATTTAGAGCTTATTATAAATATAGATATACAAAAATAAGAGAGTACTTTTAGGGTAAAAATATTTTGAGATAAAATATTATTATATAAAATACTTTTGAGACAAAAATAATTTACAAAATCACTTTTTTAAGTAAAAAGTAGAAGACACTCAAGTGACACGAATTCAATCATATTCTCTTATTCTCTCTCCCAATATAATAATATAATAATATATATATATATATATATTTGGTTTTGGTCTATTCATTTATAGTTTGGTCGATACTAATAAAAATTAAAAAACCAATAGAATGCATGTGAACTGTATCTTTTACGAGTAGATAAAATATTTTTAAACCACAAAAATAATAATAATAATAATAATAATAATAAAGAAAGTATATTTATAGAAATTAAATAAAAAAGAAAAGGGTAGTTGCAAGTTAGAAAATATAGGATTAAGTAATCCTATTTGATAAGAAATAGGTATACAATTTAAATACGTTGATCTCTTAATTAAGAAATCCAAAATCAGATTCCCCTCCATTACTCTCTTTCCATTTTCAAAATAAGAAAATAAAGATTGGGTTGAAACACTTAAAACACTTAGCTAACCTTAACGAACACACGCTTTACGTTTCTCATGAAAGTTCGTTCAGATTCCATGGCGTTCTCAGCGAAGGGACAAAGCCACATCTCCTGGAAAACTGCGTCAGATAGGCAACTGCCGCTTTTTCTGAGTTAAATTGGGTGGTTGAGGCGACTCGAAGACGATGATGGTGTTTTATTTCAGAAATCAGGTTGATTAGATCTTCGTATTTATACCCTCCAATCATTAGGGGAAGAAAACAACGCGGGCGATGGAGATATCGCCACGTACTCCTAAGCTTTTGAAATCTGCTGCGGTAAGCGACAAAGCAAGATCGCCACCAAAATCAATGCACGACTTTTAGTCACACCTGAAAGACGTGAGAAATGGTCGGCTTTTTTCATTTGTCTAGTTTGAAAGTGATTCACGTCTCTCTTGGACTTTGTTTTTCTAGTCTCGGTGTGTACCAATGCCCCACTTTAACACCCAATTGCTGATCCTATAAGGTAAAACCATGCAAGTCATTTCGCCTAGGAGCACACCCAGGTTTCAGCAGCAGAAAAATGCCCCAGGCTATTAAAATAAAATATCTTGTGAGGACAAGTGTTTTTGTTGAGTAAATTAAAGGTCGTGGCAGATATTGATTCACATGACGTGTTTGGATATTGTTGTTTGTAAAGCAAGTGACAAATTTCCATTTGATTCCTCAATATATTATACGAAAGTGAAACATTATGGTAATGATCAGGGACGATGAATCAGCCTCCACAGTGATTATAGAATTGAAAAAATAGGACTTTTATATACTAATTACTGATGTTTGTTAAGACTTGAGAGCCAATGTAGGCACTTGGTGTTGTCGTCTCTGGTTGTCAAAAAAGACAATGCATTGGTTCTTTGGGGCTAATCATTTCACTCCCTCGTGCACCCTTTTGTACCATATCAATAATTGCAGATGTTTGATTCCATTACGCTACTGATTCTTCGCAGTTATGGCAGAGTTTATAAAGTATAATATATATATATATATATATATTTCTGATTACCTGTTAACAATACTATTATTAAGTTTATTCATGTTCGTACGATAAGTTAATCAAATACCATCAAAAATTAAATTTTTTGTGCGATTTACATGATCACACTTCAACATAAGTTATTAATATCTTAGTTTTATCATTTTAATCAATATTTCATTATTTTATATATTATTTATATTTGATATATTATCAATATATAAATTTTGATAATAATAATAAAAAGTTCACACATTTTGTTAAAATCCTTAAAACCAAATTTTCGACTGCTGGAGCTGCCATAATTTGGTTGAGGTGGGTCTTTGTATTTTATCGATACCATACTATGTCACTCAAGCTCATCCTCGCTCAAAATATGTGTAAATGATTAATGAAAGTTCATTTATGCCCTCCATATTATTTTTCCTTTTTAATAAAAAGTTTAATAAAAATATGTGAAAACAGTTTTTAAGATTTTTACAAAAAAAAGCTAATATTGACATAAAAATATTATATTTTTAATTTTAATATAATATAAATAACATAATATATAAAAATAAAAAACTCAACTAATGGGCGTTGAAACCACCAACTATAAATTCTTACAATAAAATAACACTAAATAGCAATATAAAGCAATAGGGTCGAATCCATAAGAATTGGTTATCTAATTTCGCCTTTCTTGTAAACAGAATTATTGTCATGGCAATGGTCGTGCCCACGACGTGTGACAAACTTGCTGAAAAAAATAAAATAAATAAGGAAAGATGAAAATGTTTAGAAAGTAAATAAAACGAAATAGGAACAATAAACAATTATATTAATTGAAAATAAAATAAGAAAATGGAATCGAATTTCGAATTTCGTAAACAGTAATATAAAGTCTTAGCCTTAGACTCAGTGAATTTCGATACTGAATTGATCCTTGAAAATGAGTTTTCTCTTCTAAACCATAAGTTGGTTATAGCGACCAAGAACGTCCCAACCGCCAATTCTTCCTTTCATAGTTGATTTCGATATGACCCACAAACCAACCCTTACCGATTGTCTACCCGCGATACACGCATTCGCAATTCAAGACCCCGTAGCCTTGCGTTATAAAAACCCAACTCGGATCAATGGCCTCAACTGCGTGGGTCGTTTAAATCCGATCACTATCTCCCTTGATGAAAATCCCATTAGTATGACCCCGCTAGGATAAGCCAATTTGTTCGTAGAAATCCGAATACAACATGGTTCCCAACTGTATGCCAAAATGACTCCAACCCAACGTGCACTTTATGTTGAACTTGAATTAACTTTAAGGGACGAATTTGTACTATCTCATATTCCGGAGAGATGATGAATACCATTATGAAAGATTTTTAGTGCAAATTCATTTTCTCACGATTCTTGACTGGAAAGAATACCGGCCTAAAGTTAAGTAGAAGTTTAATGAAGCATGAGATTAATCATGCTAGTTGGTGCATGTAAATGGATTTAATGGAAATGGTAGAAGGTCGAAAGGGAAGGCACTTAGGAAGCAATTGAACAAATTTGTAAAGAAACAAGGAAAATGAAATAAAATGACATAATGCTACTGACGCATGAAATAGAAAGGAATAAAAATAATTTTATTCAATTTCCAATGTATTCAAGTGTGTTTTTCAAATGCCACCACCCATCTTATTTATATACATATCATATTCAAAAATTAGCTTAACTCACCTAACAACCAATTAAATGAAATCAAATTCATATCAGATTTTTTTTTCTAAATATGACTTTTGCAAAATCAAATAAAATCTTATCAGCCCTAAATGTTTCAAAATTTTCGATTCGGCCCCCTTTTATTGCTTGTGCTCCAATTTAGTCATTTTCTACTTGTTTTTGACTTAAGTATCCCAATTGCGTTCCTGACAAAATTTAAACATAAATTCACCAATTCAGCAGGAATTAATTCAAGAATTAATTGATTTAAACATGTAAAACATGTAAAATAAACATGCTATCAAATCCCCGCTACTCAGCATATGTTTGTCCTCAAGCATATTGTATGTTCCTACATTAGAAACTATCAAATAATTTATCAAAAATCAAGCCCCTCTTCTGCAACCATGATCCATGCAAACAATTTAGGTGAAAAATGAATAAGTGTTCAAATACTCAGTTTAATCAACAAGTGTCCATAAAATTCAAACATGTAAATTTAATCATTTCACTAAAGAAATTGAACCAAAAGTTGCAAGGTATTTATTCTCAATTACGCGAAGTGAGATGACAACCCAAGCACCTTATCCCGATTACTCAATTTGACACGTCTCCAAATAGACTATTTTTCCCTACTCATGGTAGCTCGGTTAGCAAAGTGTTTGCAAGTTTCCGGTTCGTCACTCAAACCTTTTTATGTGAAATGAGATAACAACCCAAGCACCTCATCCCGATTACTAAATTCGGTTACATTCCCGAAATCTTCAATCATAACTTAAGCCATCAATGGAGTAGAAATTTTTATTATTTTTCATTATTTTTTTGCCATTAGTAAATGCATTTAAAATCAAATAACTCAGAATGATATACTTAACAAGCAAATTTATAAAGAATTAATTTTCTTAAAACAATCTAATTACATATTTCAACTTTATAATAGACACGTTGAACAAATTAACACCCAACTATCTAAATTGACAAAGAATATGAATTAGAGGCTCAATGTCAAACAAATTAATGAATAATCCTAGCATAAGAATTAACACATACAAAAGAGAAACAATCATGCATACTTACTAATCCAACACCCCTACTTAGCCTACATTACCCTAACATGCAAATTTAAAAGAATCAATAAGAAAGAGAAGGGTCAAGTGTACTCCCCGTGTATGTTTAATTCGGTAGAGGGTGGTTTGGGTAGTTCGGGTTGGACCTGGTTGGTTCGGTCCTAGGTGTATGTTTCAACAAATGGCAGCACTGAAATTTTACAAGGTGTGCTCGTCCTACAAAAGAAATCCCATTTTGATTTATTTTTACATGAAAAGGGAAGGGTCAAGTGTACTCCCATGTATGTTTAATTCAGCAGAGGGTGGTTTGGGTAGTTCGGGTTAGTTTTGGTTGGTTCGGTCCTAGGTGTATGTTTCAACAAATGGCATCACTGAAATTTCACAAGGCGTGCCCGTGCCACAAAAAAAATCCAATTCTGATTTATTTTTGCATGAAAAGAGATAGCCTCCACCATCGTTCCTAGAAAACAACACATTAAAATAGATTAAATTTTTATTTTCAACATAAACTAAACTGAATTCAAAATTAAATAAATTAAAATAAATAAATATGGGTTGCCTCCCAAAAGGCACTTTTGTTTAACGTTGTTAGCTCGACGACCTAAGTGTTATTTGTTTAGTTCGTTGAGAATAAATTCTTTCATTACGTGCACTTAAAAGTTCTTGTAGAAAGGTTTCAACCTTTTTCCATTGTCCTTGAAGTACTTCTTGAATTCCTCATCATCGGTGGATTCTCCGTTCAGGTTTGCCTTTTGCTCTATTGGAATCCTTAAATGTTTCGGTAACGGTTTGAGCTCTAATTTCAAGGCCTCTATGTAAATGACAGCTTCATGAATTGACTTTTCCAACGTCATTAATTCCTCCAGTTTATCCATAGCATAGAGGTCTAAACTCTTGCAAAGCACAGTTTGTAACCTATCCTCTTCATGATATTCAAAATGTAACTTTGTTAGTGGCTCGATAATATCAATACTAGAAACATTCAATATTGTACTGGGTTGGCCCATCACCTCATAAATATTAAATTTGACCACTTCACCATCAAACTCCATAGTGAGCGTTCCACTCCGCACATCAATCTTTGTTTGTGATAAAAAATGAGATAGATGAATGCGAAAGCGGATCGTAAAGTTTGTCAAAGTCGTGGATTTGACTTAGGGCTCTAAACGTTTGGAAAGAAACTTGGATTTTGACACAACCTAAAACAAAATTGAATCCAAGTCAAATAAAAAAATTAAAATAAATAAATAAATAATAAATTAAAGATTAAGGAAGCAAAAAAAGAAGATAAATGGAAAGATAGGACGTGGAGTGTAAAAGTCCTAAGAAGCCTTGGAAACACGAAGAATCTACAACCCCCTTCAAGCGGCTCTAATTTCCCCTCCAATATAGAAAACTTGGCAACAAAAAGTTTGAAGATGATCCCCACAATCTAAAAAGATTGTTAAAACTATTCTAAAAGAAACTCAAGAGAAATTCTTGAAAAGAAAAACCCAGAGATAATTTATTAACTCAAAAGAGAAATAGAAAAAATAATGAATTGTATAAATTGTGTACAACGCAAAGGCCTATTTATAGGTTAGCTAAATAAATTTAAATAAAACTCTTAAGTATACTAGAACTCTAATTTAATCTAAATAAGAAGCGGTTTTAAACTAAACTTTCTTATTAACATAAAACTCTAACTAACTTAAAATACTTAATAATTATAAAAATTTGAAATAAAAAATAAATAATAAGATCAACTAAATACAATATTGGACTCATATATAATAAAAATTAAGCCTAAAACCCGAATCCAATATGATTTACTCGAATTAAAAGCCCGAAATTCATAATTCCCATCATAATCCCGTTCAGAAATTATGCTCATGTAGTCTTCACTAAAACGGTCATAACTTGAGCTCCCGAACTCAAAATCGAGTGATTCAAAATGAGTTTTGAAGCTAAGAGATAGATCTTTAAATACCATGAGACATCTCAACCCAAAAATGTCAGGATCCCATCCAAAAAGTCATCGCAACTTTGTTGATTTCCCAAGATTGAAAATTGGCAGCTTTAATGATTGGAATTCAATAAATTTCGCCCCATCCATGCATGTATCATTCTCCCTTTCCTTAAAAAGATTCGTCCTCGAATCTTGTCTTTGATCGAATCCTGATTTGATTTGCTTAGCCTTTAACATTGTTGTTGGGTCTTGAGGTAGTGTAAGCCCATTACATTCATGGGTCTGAAATTATGCCTTGAAACTCGCATCATTCTAATGATAAAGAATGAGACGGATGAATCCAGAAATGGATTGTAAAGTTTTTCAAAGTCACAGATTTAACTTAGGGCTTTAGAAGTTCGAAAAGAAACTTGGATTTTGATACAACCTGAAACGAAATTGAATCAAAGTCAGATAAAAAATTAAAATAAATAACTAAAATAAAATAATAAATCAAAGATTAGAATAATAATGAAGCGAAAAAAGAAGATAAATAGAAATAGAACGTGGAGTGTAGAAGTCCTAAGAAGCCTTGAAAACACGAAGAATCTATAACCCCCTTCAAGTAGATCTAATTTCCCCTCAAAGATAGAAATATTGGTAAGAAAAAGTTTGAAGATAACCCCCACAATCTAAAAAGATTGTTAAAACTCTTCTAAGAGAAACTTAAGAGAAATTCTTGAAAAGAAAAATCTAGAGAGAATTTATTAACTCAAAAGAGAAATAGAATAATAATAAATTGTATCAATTGTGTACAATGCAAAGGCCTATATATAGACTAGTTAAATAAATTTAAATAAAACTCTTAATTATAATAGAACTCTAATTTAATTTAAATAAGAAATAGTTTCAAGCTAAACTTTCTTGTTAACATAAAACTCCTAAATAACTTAAAATACTTAATAATTATAAAAATTTAGAATAAAATAATAATATAATAATACCGAATAAATACAATATTGGGCTCATATATAATAAAAATTAAGCCTAAAACCCCAACTCAATATGATTTAATCTCGAATTAAAAGCCCGAAATTCGTAATTCCCGTCATAATCCTGTTCAGAAATTCTACTCGTGTAGTCTTCAGTAAAACAGTCATAACTTGAGCTCCCTAGCTCAAAATTGAGTGATTCAAAATGCGTTTCGAAGCTAAGAAATAGATCTTCAAACACTATGAAGACATCTCAACCTATAAATTCTAGGATCCCATCCAAAAAGTCATCGCAATTTTGTTGATTTCTCAAGCTTGAAAATTGGCAGCTTTGATGATTGAAATTTAATAAATTTCACCCTATCCGTGCATGTATCAGTTGTGCAGTACATCAGAAGAATTGACCGAGTTTTTATCCTCCATGTTGATGATGTAAAAATCTGGAGGAAAAATTTGTAACACCCCTTACCCATATCCGACGTCAGAACAGGGTACGAGACATTACTTGACTTAAATTCAAACGAACATTCAAAACCGAGACATGAATTTCCACTCAAATTTAAAACTTTTCAAAAACATTCGTATTGTCCCTTAGACTAACCTACGAGCCCCAAAACGTGCTTTGGAAGCGTTTCGGAACTAAGCTAAGAACTTTCAAAATTTTTGCAACACTTAGAAAATTTTCATACTTTGGAGGGTTACACACCCGTGTGGGTAGGTCGTGTGGTCTCACATGCCTATGTCCTTGGCCCATGTAACTCTTTGTTTATGACGTCATCAAAAAATTAGGGTCACATGGCCAAGGCATACGCCTGTGTGCTAGGCTGTGTGGGCGATTTAATTTTTATATTTTTTCTTAAAATAGGTGCATACTTCACACGCCCTGGGTACACACCCATGTCCCTGGGCCGTGTCCTTCACACAGCGGAGGCACATGGTCGTGTCTCTGCCCGTTTGGCCAATTCGAAGCTAAAATTTAAAAATACAGGGGACACACGGCCGGATCACACACCCATAGGGCAAGCCGTGTGTCACACACGGCTTAGACACACGCCCGTGTGTCTACCCGTGTGGACAAAAATAAGGCTATTTACCAAGTCTTTTTGCCACCCTTACTTGCACCAACCTACACACATCAAACAACACCAATCCAAGCATATACACACTACCAATTTAGCCATAACCAAGACATCCACACATCAATTTTATGTTAATTTCTATCACATGCAACATCTCAAACTTATCATCACAAATCATGCAATAACCACATCCATGAAAGACATTATCATATGTATATACACTTACCAATATTAGCCAATACCATATGACCATTTACGAAATGAATCAATTACCATTACAAGCCAGCACATTTGGCCAAATCAATAATGGCACATATCACAAAAAGAACAAGTCCCTATACATGCCATATTCAAAATATCTAAACCAATCATACCCAAATGATCAAATTGATAGTGTGATCGATGCTCCGACTACTTCTGATCCCCGAGCTAGCTTGGCTACACTATAAGAAATAAAAATGAAGGGGGTAAGCTTTAAGCTTAGTAAGTTAGTATGTAAATAATAAACAACTTTAAACATACAATAACATACATATAACATAATGTAAATTAGCACAAAATCATCAAGTGTTCATAAACATATCTTACTCATTTGCATCCTTACCAATAATGCATTTTAAACCGAGATAATTTTCATGGGTTTTGCGTACGTACCTGTACCACTTCATAACATAATAATAACCTTTGACATCTTTGACATAATCTTTAAATCACTCATCGAACCACTTGGAATACTAAAGGATACTCGGAAATTACATACACATAGAATCGTACCAATGCCATATCCCAAATATGGTCTTACATTGGATCTCATATCGATGTCAATAGCCCAGCTATGGTCTTACACGATTTTCATAATGATGCCATGTCCCAGATATGGTCTTACACGAAATCTTATAACAATTCCATATCCCAGATATGATATTACACGTAAACTCATAACCCTAATGTCATGACATTTGTATCTTAACTATTCCTAAGGTTCAACCGAGAATTTCGCCGTATTGAATCTTTACCAAACGAATCCATAATGATGATTGTACAAGTCATGCAATAACAAAATATTAAATACATAATATAAGTTACATTATTTACACACGAACTTACTTCGGTACAAAATATGGCTAACTAATTCAATTTAGCCCACAACTTTGTTCTTTCTCCGGTCTAGGTTCGGACTCCGTTTTTTCTCGATAATCAAGCTTGGAAGTTGAAGAAACCTTAGCTATGATGACTTTATGAATTTTGGCTATGGAATGGAGAAGATGAGCAAATTTTGAATTAATTTTCCCTTTTTGTTCTTTTATTAACCAAATGACCAAAATGCCATTTTTACTAAACTTTCAAATTTTACTTATTCATGCCCATTTTTGTCCATAAAAAGAGAAATTGGTCAAATTGCTATTTAAGGACCTCTAATTAATAATCCATAGCTATTTCATGCTTAAAGCTTTTAGAATCACATATTTTGCAACTTTTGCAATTTAGTCTTAGAAATCAAATTGGACATTCTATCAACAAAATTTCTTAACAAAACTTTCATACAATTATGCAAACATATCATAGACCTCAACACATTCATAAAATAATTATTTCTACTTTAGATTTATGGTCTCAAAACCACTATTCCGACTAGGCCTAAAATCGGGATGTTACAAAATTAGTTCATTTACCTTGATAAAAACATCTTTCAGCACTCCTTCCAGATACATTAAAGACCTATCTGCAAGCTGAATGATTACACCTGTTTCTTTCAAAGGATTCGTGTTTAGTAGTTTATAAATAGACAAAGGCATAACGTTAATAGATGCACCTAAGTCGCACATGACTTTTGTATAATGTTAATAGATGCACCTAAGTCGCACATGACTTTTGTATAACATTAATAGATGCACCTAAGTCGAACATGACCTTTTTAATTCCAACACTACCTATTTTACAATATATAGAAAATATACATTGGTCCTTACACTCAGGTGGGATTTTCTTTTATAATATAGCAGAAACGTTTTCTCCAACACTTACCTTTTCATTACCCAGAAGCTTCTTCTTACTTGTGCATAATTCTTTTAAAAATTTTGCATATCGTGGAATTTTTTTAATAGCATCAAGAAGAGGAATGTTTATTTCTACCTTCCGAAAAGTTTCAATGATCTCCTTCTCTTCTCGTTTCTTTTTACATTGGACGAGTCTTCTAGGAAATGGAGGCGGTACAGCAAACGACTTCTGAGGAGTCAAATCCGTAGTGGACGCTAGATCAGGCTTCTATTTTCCCATTTTGGGTTGTGGGTATGATTCATATCAGGAGCTGACTCCAAAACTATTCCACTTCTTAATGTCATAACACTTTCATTATGTTGAGGATTATGTTCAGTTTGAAATGACAACTTACCTTAGGACTTAAATGACTTATCGTGAGCATAAGTTTGCTCACTTGCTTATCTATTTCCTGCAAATGCATGTAAGTTTTTTGTTGAAATTTTTCAATACTGTTGGCTAACCTTTCTACTATAACTTCCAAAGATGATTTTGGAGGTGGTAATTGTTGATTCGAAAGCGACCTTTGTTAGTATGGCTGATTGAGTCAAGGATTCGATCCATAACTCAGATTTGGATGATCTTTCCACCTTACATTATAAGTGTTCGAATAGAAATCATATCACCTTTGGGGTGGCCCTGGAAAGTTTCTGATAACATTAACTTGTTCTGTCGAAACCTTGTGTAAAATAGGACATAAGTCTGTTGGGTGATCTGACATAACACAAATTCTACAAAACCATGCCAGGCTTGTTTTATTTGTAAGCAAATTTTGAACAACTTTAGTAAGTCTACCAATTTTATCTTCTAAAGATAGAGAACTTAACCCATTAACCCGTCTCGTGGGTTCTATAGCTGATCGAAATTATTGAGAATTTGCAGCCATGGTTGAAATCAACTCTCTTGCTCTCTGACGCGTCATATTTACAAGTGCCTCTCCATTAGCAGCATTTATCATCTTCATTTCCATTGGGAGTAACCTCGTATAGAAATACTACAAAAGCAATTATTCAGTCAGACCATGTTGTGGACAACTTACACACAACTTTTTGTACCACTCCCAATAGTCATAGAGTAATTTAGTCTCCTTTTTTTGAATGCCTACAATGTCTTGTCTTAATTTGACTGCCCGAGCTGCTAGAAAGAATCTGTAAAGAAATAAATGAGACATATCAGACCATGTATTAACTGAACCAGGTGGTAAATAAAATAACCACTCTCTGATAAAGTCAGCTAACGAGAAAGGAAAATGATGAAGTTTAATTTGATCTTCGGTCACTCCTTGAGGTTTCTTGCTTATGCAAACCATGTGAAATTCTTTAAGATGGTTATGCAGATTTTCATTTTGCAATCCACGAAAGGTGGGAAATAGATGAATTAAGCCCGACTTTAACTCGAACAACGTTCCTCTCGCCGAATAAGTTATGCATAGTGGCTGTTGTTCATCTAGTGCTGCTACGAGTTAGCGTATAGTTTGATTTTCCATTTCATCTAGTTCGTCGAATGAGAAATTATCTTCGGTATAAGATCTTGTTTCGAACTCAGGTTGTGGTCGCTTACCGCACCGAATAGCTTTTCTTCATAGTGTTCGAGCCTACTTCTCTATTTTTGGTTCAAATTCTAGAATCTTTGATTCTGACCTAGTCATAAAGAAAAAAATAAAAAATAGAAAAAAATATTTCCAATTCTTAGCAACGACGTCAAAATTTGATAGCCATCAAAACCACCAAATATAAATTCCTATGACAAAATAACACTAAATAGAAGTATAGAGCAGTAGGGTCAAATCCATAGAGATTGGTTATCTAATTTTGCCTTTCTTGTGAATAAAATTATTGTGGCAACAATAGTCATTCCCACGACTTGTGAGGAACTTGTTAAAATAAATAAAATAAATAAGGGGAAATGAAAATGTTTAAAAAGTAAATAAAATGAAATAACATCAATAAACAATTATATTAATTGAAAATAAAATAAGAAAATGGAATCGAATTTCATAAACAGTAATATGAAATTTTAGCCTTAGACTTTGTGAATTCCAATACTGAATTGATCCTTGAAAATGAGTTTTCTCTTCTAAACCATAAGCTGGTTATAGCAACTAAAAATGTCTCAACCACCAATTCTTCCTTTCATAGTTGATTCTGGTATGTCCTGCAAACCAACCCTTACAGATTGTCTAACCATGATACATGCGTTCGCAATTCAAGACCCCGACAGTCTTACATTCTGAAAAGCCCAACTCAGATCAATGGCCTCAACTGCGTAGGTCGTTTAAATCTTATCACTATTTCCCTTGACGAAAATCCCACTAGTATGACCCCACTAGGATATGCCAATTTGTTCGTGGAAACCCGAATACAACATGGTTCCCAACTATATGCCAAAATGACTCCAACCCAATGTGTACTTTATGTTGAAATTGAATTAACTTTAAGGGATGAATTTGTATTATCCCATATTCCAGAGAGATGGTGAATACCGTTATGAAAGATTTTTAGTGCGGATTCTTTTTCTCACAATTCTTGACCAGAAAGAATACTGGCCTAAAACTAAGTAGAAGTTTAATGAAGCATGAGACTAATCATACTAGTTGGTGTATGTAAATGGATTTAGTGGAAATGATGAAGGTGGAAAGAGAAAAGACTTAGGAAACAATTGAACAAATTTGTAAAGAAACAAGGAAAAAGAAATAAAATGGCAGAATGCTACTAACGCATGAAATAGAAAGGAATAAAAATAATTTTATTCAACTTGCAGTGTATTCAAGTGTGTTTTTCAAAGGCCACCACCCATCTTATTTATATACATATCATATATTAAAATTAACCTAACTTACCTAACAACCAATTACATGAAATCAAATTCATATCAGATTTTTTTTTTTCTAAATATGATTTTTACAAAATCAAATAAAATTTGATCAGCCCTAAATGTTTCAAAAGTTTCAATTCAACCCCTTTTAATTGCTTGTGCTCCAATTTAGTCATTTTCTTATTGTTTTTGACTTAAAGCATCCCAATTGCGTTCCTGACAAAATTTAAACATAAATTCACCAATTTAGCAGGAATTGATTCAAGAATTAATTGATTTAAACACATAAAACATGCAAAATAAACATACCATCATCAACATATTATAAAATTCAAAATTGTGTCAATCCAAACTCGAGTCTTGAATATTAATGCCCAAGTTCGATCCATGTTTTAAACGGACCTAGTTTTTAGTCAAAACTCATTTTTAGAATCTAATATTTTTAATTGTAAAAGTATCAAACTTACTTTCTTGCATGGAAAAATAGTCCAATTCTTAGGCATGTCAATTATCTCTGCCTGATTGTATTAAATATAAGGTCCAATGTCAAATTTAGCCCTTAATGTTTATATTTTTTACCAATTTGTCCATATTCCTTTTTTAAGCTAAATTTGGCCCTTGAGATTTTATAAATTACCCAATTTGACCATCAACCTTTTGAAAAAGAGTTAGAGTATGTTATTTAATGGAAATACTAATTAAAATGTTAAAATTTAAAACATAGTAGCCTACATGGCAATCCACGTGTATTGCATGCTAATATTTTTAAATTTTATGAACCTATAATTTTATATTTTTATATTTTTATTTTTATACTTTTAAAATTATTTCTTAACGTGACATATAAGATAAATAGTATCACATGAATATGAAATGCATGTAGGCTGCCACACAGGTACCATGTCAACTTCATTAAAAAAATTAATGTTCCAGTCAATATTTTCATCAAAGAAAAGTAATTTAACATAGTCAAATTTAACTAAAAAAGAATAATTTAAAAGGTTAGCTTTATTATTATTCCTAAATATAATATAATTATCATTAAAAGCAAGCATTTAGCTACCAATTGAGTTGGTTTTTTTTTTTTTTGAGTGAAATAATCCTAGTAAGAATCTAAAAATTAAAATTTTCTAACAGTTTTGCTACGGAAGGCAATGGTTCAATCTGATTTTTAAAAAGAAAAAAAATACATGGAAATTCTTTCTAAAATTCATTAACACGAAACAAAACAAAAGAGAAATGATATTTTTGATAAATAGTTGATACACGGTGTCAACTATTTTTTATTACTATAAGGAACCGTGCCAACACAGTAAAGCATACAAAGACAGAGAAAAAGCAATATACTTTCAAGTGATAAATCATAGATTGGCAATTGGCAAAATTCTTGTGGAACAACTGTTTGAAAAATATATGGATGGGATATTCAGCTAGCAAGATAAGGCACATTGATCCAATATTTTTCAACATTTTGGTGATGATATATAGGCCCACATCCGAATCTCACCACAAAATTTAATGAATGTACAAACGTTGATGGTTATTGATGAATAGGCGTAGATCAACACCCAAGATGCATATGCCTGGTCTGGCCTGTTCCTTTTGTCAACAGACAATTATTGGGATGATTTAAATAGTTGCCTTAAAACGACGTTATAGATCAATATATGTTGTCGTTGTCTCAGCTTGAAACTCTGGTACTAATTCAACCGGGACAGAACAAAAACACTTTAGGAAAGACGGACTGAACAGAGACCTTGGGAATATATGTAAGTTGCCAGAGGTTAGAGTTGTTGGACCAGAAACATATGTACTATTGGGCACCGAATAAAAATCTGAAGAAATGAGCTAAGAAAATATAGCGTGTGAGTCAAGAGTAAGGGGCTTAGGGCCTATGTGTGTGCAAGTTAAGCACGCATATTTTGAGTTTAATAGAAGCGACAAATGGTAACGCTCAGGCAGACTTATATCAAGCTTTCTTTAAGATTTATATTTTTTACGGGTTCAAATTTATATCTTTTTGAACTTGGATTCTTTTGGTTCAAATTTTTGTTACTTTGGGAGCAGCTTTTAAAATTGAGTAATGAACTTCTCGGACACATTTTTTTGGAGCACCCCTCAATTCAATGCTCATAAAGGCCCCACTTATTAATTGTCATTCATGATTAACTATCACTTCCCATTCGAGATATAAAGCTCAAAATTTCTATAGAATGGAATCCTCTCTTTTCCCCTCTATGTAACATTTCAAAATCTAGTCTAAAAGTTTTAACTGGATCTCAGATCTCACATTGATCACCGATATGATCCTAAAACAAATACGGAACAAATCTCTTGATTTCTTTTTTGAAACCACCTTACTCGCTTTTAACAAAATTCAGTAGTAATTTATTTTACGATTACCAAACATTAGTTTAATTATCACTTAAATTAACAAAATTATCTTACGATTACATAAAATCAAACCTTTCTTCTTACTTGAAAACTATAAACAATTACTTCAGAATGAACATTTGTTAAAGAAAATAGCATTTCAATTAGCTTAAACACATGCATGTAATTATAGTTTTTAATTCAAAACTAAAAACTCAAAACTTTACGAGTCCAAAATCCAAAACCTATACCACAGTTTATAAACTTATTTACAAGTTCAAATGAACATAAAATCTTATATCTTAGGAATCTCAACATATCCATATTATAGTAAACATATAACCGTTTTTTATTTATTTGAATAATGAATAAATAAAGTTAATTTCACATTTCACTATTATGTCTTTTGTATTTCTGTCTTTATATTTTGCATACGCATAGCAAAATTGTGACGAGCAAATGTTAACTCATTGATTGTCTAAGCTCAAGCTGAAGATAAGTGGCATTGTAAAAACGTTTACATTACGAGAAAGATAACTTACTTCAGTAGATAAACTAAATAAGTCTGTAATCCTTTAAAAGAATCAAACTGAGCATTTGATTCAAATACTGAGAAGGATTATCATGTCATCTACAATTCCAATTGGGAAATTACTAGTCTTGGCTATTGGAGCAGTTGACTCCACGGTAGAGACATAGATGTATTCATTAGTAGAATGATACATTGGACTGGACCCAAAATGAATTAATTTTGAATCCGTTTGTGAATTAATTCACTTGTGACGTTCATAGTATGATTTACCTAAATCCTGCGTTAGTCACTGACCATACGTATGCAAGTCATGTATTTTGATATAAGTGGAAGCTTATACTCTAAAGATGATTGAGCCCATAGCCAGTATGTTGGGTATATGACTTGTTTATGGCATAGCTTTACTAGCAACAGTAGAATTCATAGCTCAATTAAAAAGTTAATGATATCCTATCATTTGCATTGTGTGGATTGATAAATATAGAACGTGGCCATGGGTTGTTTGTTCTCGAACTAGCAATTTATCACAGTTATTTGTTGACAATGATTATTTTAATCATTAAGAAGACAAAATGGTAACAATCAGATAAATAGGATTATATTGAGTGAATAGATTTAACTCAAAGAAATCAATGATATCATATGAGGGTAACACACATATGATGAAGTCATTGGACAAAACAGTTGGATGAATTATTTTCGTAAAGAGTATATAATAAAGAGTTTTCAATCATGGTACTTCTTGTGGACTGATTCCATGATTAAGTTATTGTGAATTATTGAAACGATGCTTCTGGACATAAATGCAATTCCTAGAGCCTAATTGTATATGTCTATTTGGTCCCTCTACTAGCTCAACAAAAACTCGATCGGACTGCATTTGAATCAGAAGAAAATTTTACGACTTTAAAAATAATTTAATTGAGTTGATTTATTCGATGTGGAATTAAATTAAGTGGTCGTGAGAATTGTTTAACTAGATAATTTGATTAAAGAATTTTCTTGAAAACTTTATTTGAAAAATCTAAGTAATTTTTGAGAAAATTAATTTTGATCAAGTAAAATTAAATTAATCAAATTAATTAAAAATAATATAATATTTTTGGAAATTAATTTTCAAGTTAGACAATTGGCCCAATGAGTAATTAAACTTGAAAATTGGATCTAAAATCGTAAATTGGGCTTGAGAGCCCAAAAATTGAGACCAAGACCCAAAAACTGGTCGAACCAGACCTGGTAGGTGAAACTAGGCCGACAGTCCAACCGGTAGCTAGACCAAATCGGTCAGGTTGTCATTGACCTAGACCGAACTGATAGTAGTCGAACCGGCTCGGAGTGTTATAAGGGTGTCGCACCTGCATCACCAGACATGATGGTGCCGACAGTGGTTGGTCTTCGGTGGCTGAGTAGTGGAAGTGTTACACTCCTATTGGGATTCTACCAGATAATTTGATTTTAGATAAACTATTCCAAAAATAATATTATTTTAATAGTTTAATATTAAATTAAATTTAATACTTATCTTAATAATATTTTATTAATTTAATGTTAAATAGATTACCTTAATATTAAATTTAATTTAATGTTTATGTGATAAACATTCTATTATTTTAATAAGATTTAATATTAAATTTAATCTAATATTTATTTTAATAAATATTATATTAATTTAATATTAAAGTGATTAAGTTTAATTATAGTTAAAACTCCTAAACTCTCTCTATATAAAGAGAGTCTTAAGTCATTATTTTATACACATTTGAATTCAAGAGAAAGTTAAAGAGAGAAAATTCTTTGGAGAGATTATTTCAGAAAATTTCTAGAGATATTTTTCTAATTTACAACTTGAGCCAAAAGTTTAGAAAAATTTTGAATACCCCACTGGCAATTTTTGTGAAAATTTTTCTAATTCGAAGCGAGCCCTGTAATGGCCCCTTACCCGAGACCGTCGCCGAAGTCGAGCATGAGACATTACTAAACTTATTTTAGCATTTAAACAAGTTCAAACAATTCTCGTAATAAATTGTCCATCTGCGTCACAGTCGCTAAAAAAATCATATCTCGAGTTACGAAACTCAAAATAAAATTCCGTAAATTTTTCCTGAAACTAGACTCATATATCTACTTATTAATTTTTTTCTAGGATTTTTGGTAGGTCCAATTAGTACAGTTTATTAGTTAAATCCTCCCCTGTTTCAGGGTTCGGCTACTCTGACCCCTGTGCACTACGAATCAAATTTTTTCCTATACAGAGATCCAATGACCATGTCGTTTGTTTATATTAAAAATAGACTCAATAAGGAATCCATACATATAAAGTGTGAGTCCTAATTATTTTTAAACAATTTATGGTGAATTTATAAATTCAGAACAGGGGCTCCAGAAATCGCTCTGATGCTGTTTTACCAAAAACATAAATATCTAATAAAATACAACTCTTTTACCTATTTTGTTCTTCCACATGAAAATAGATTCATTAAGCTTCAATTCCATACTTTATTCACCATCTAATTCTATCTCTACTATTTTTAGTGATTTTTCAAACTCACGTCACTGCTGCTGTGTGATTCTGTTTTATAGCCAATTTCACCATTTTATGGATTTCCATAGATTAGTTAGCACATAAAGCATACGTGTTATCAAATATAATCTTGATTAGTCACTCCAATAGCTAATCATTCTCAAACATTTTCATGCCATCCATGAGCCATATCATAAGATTATATACACAAAATGATTATAATGCTATACATGCCATATTCCCAAAATATACAAGTCATTATACCGAAATAGTTTGTTGATAATGTGAGCGCGCCTCCGACCGTTCTCGATCTCCTAGCCTGCTTGACAAAACTACAAAGAATAGAGAGGAAGGAGTAAGCATAATTGCTTAGTAAGTTCACATGTACTATGTGTGCGGAATTAAGTGGCACTATATATGCCGATTTGGATGTTGAAGCATGAGAAAAAAAAATCCAATGCACTATGTGTGCGGTTTACTATGGCACTATGTGTGCGAGTGTAATAAGCACTATGTGTGCAAATTCGGTTGATAATATAAAATGTGCATGAAAGAACGAAGTAATAGAACTATTAACTAAAATATCGAATTTGAGACATGTGCTGTGTATGTATAAATTTATCTAGTGCATCATTGCTCCATGCTTTGAGGAAATGGATCTAAATCAATTGGGTTGTTTTGGTATTTGATTTGATTGTAGGACTTGGCATGAGATTGAACCGAAAATCTAAGAAATTATAGCATAGTTCGGTATGGTTGGAGTAATTGATTTTGCATTATTTGTTTTCTCTTATGATATTTTATTAATGGACGGTAGTGTAATGCTTATGACTTACTGAGTTATATACTCATTTGGTGTGTTTACTTGTTACTTATTTAGGTTTCTTTGATCCATTTTGTGTACTCGGGACCATCGTGGAAGTCATCACACCAGCTTGCAACTTTTTGGTATCCTCTTCTTAGTTGGTCTAAGATAACATTTCGGCATGTATAGGCTATTATGTTTTTGTTTGAACTTTGTTATGTATACTTTTAGCCATGCGAATATGGCTTAAATGTTAAGTTTGGATTTGGTTATATTTAATCATACTATAACTTGTATTGGCTTTAATGTTTAATACTTTTAATGAATGATATATATATATATATATATAAATTATACATATGTTTGAGGGATTGAAAATGCTATTAAAATCTTGACTATGTATTTTTGAGTGATTTGATTAGGACATGTTTATATAAGTGATTAACTTTGATATGGCTATTGTATATGATCTTAGTTTTTAAATTGAATTAGCATAATGGATCGTTCGGTTATGTCTGAATATAACATGCTATCGTATGATATGGTTGTTATATGATATAAACTCATGTAATGATTTTGATTGAACTTGATAATGATTAATTATGTGTGCTGGCCATATATGAATAAGAATCGTATAGAGTGGTAAAAATGGATTATGCGATATTAAAGATGAATTTAACGAAATGAAGATGATGGAAGTAATCTCATAGAAACTTTACGATTAAGTATTTGATTCGGTAATATCTCGTAACTCGTTCCAGTGATAGAAACGGGTTAGGGGTGTTACAATAGGACACTCCCTGATGAGTCACTACACTAACTAAAATTACGACAAAGGCAAGCACACCTATCAATTAGTAATATAGCTATGGTGAGTTGGGAATATCGTATCCACAAGGACTAAAAGTACTAGTATTTCCTATTTTTTTATTATCTAACCTATAAATTGAAGAGGATGTTTTTAATCTAAAATTAACTGAACTAATTAATAAGAACGCGACAGAGAATAGAATGAGAAAATACTTGAATATAACCAAAGAGAAAGACAATACCCAAGAAAGAATCCACTTAGACTTCACTTATTATTCTGAATCTGAGTTAGACGATTTACTCACTTGAGCCTTGATCCGCAGAAATCCCTAAATTATGTTAATATCTTTTTCGAGAGTAAGAACAACTGACTCTAGGTTGATTAATTGAAATCTCTTTCTAATTAAAATCCCTATTGTCACATTAACTCGATTTATGGATTCTCATATTAGATTTGACTCTAATCTGGTAGGTTTATGTCATCCTATTTCTAGGATTGCTTGCAACTCCACCCAATTATGCTAGATCTAATCTTAAATAGGGACTTTTGCTCCACTGAAATAAGCACATCACACTTGAATTAATATCCTGAAAATATTAAAGTAAGAAATAAGCATGCATAATTGAGAACAAGAACAAGTATTTATCATATAATCCAGAAAATCAAATAATAAGATTCATCATAGGTTTCATCTTCCCTAGGTATCTAAGGAATTTAGTCCATAATTTGGAAGGAAAACATCTCAAAATTAGGAAAACAACAAAATATAAAGAAACTCAAAAACTTCTAAACAAATTGAATGGAGATCTTCAATCTTGAAGGAGATCCTGCTTCTGAGTTGAATCCGTTGGCGTTTTTCGAGTAAATTCTTCGTTCTACTCTGTGTGCTCCCTTAGGTCCTCTTCTCGTGTGTATTTATAGACTTTAGAATGCTCAGAAATCTTAAAAATTGGCTTTTTTCGCATAAAAAGGAAACAAGGTTCCAAATCAACACGGGCTGGCACATGGATGTGTGGCCAGCCCTTGTGGCTCACACAGGCGTGTGCTTAGCTCGTGTGGTTCTTGAAAATAGCTCGTTTTGTCAGATTTTGGCCCGTTTTTCACTACTTTTGATCCCTTATACTCACCTAAGTATAAAAACAGGAATTAAAGGATTAGGAGCATCAAATTCACTAATTGACATAACAAATCATCCAAAAATGCATCAAGAATGAGATTAAAATGTGTTACTTTTATGGCTTATCATGCCTACGTTGCAGGCCATGTTCGACCCCGTTTAACTCTCTAACTTGTGCCACACGGCCAACTACACACCCATGTTCTAAGCCGTGTGGTCAATTTAATTTTCCAAAATTAAGTACAAGTTTGACACGGCTAAGACACACGCCCGTGGCTTAGGCCATGTATCATACACAACTAAGACATACGCCCGTGTCTTTGCCCTTGTGTCCAATTCTGAGCATTCTCTTTCTCAAATTTTAAGATGCGTGAGACACACGGCCAAACCACATGCCCATGTGCCAGGCTGTGTGTCACACACAGTTAAGACACACGCCCGTGTGTCTATCCGTGTGGACAAAATAAAACCATTTCCTAGCTTTATTTCTCACCCACAACTTGCCAACAACCTACACTAACATATATTCACATATATCAACCAATTTCCAAGCATTAATCCGAGCAAACATCATTAACATATTTTGTTATAATATCACCTATATTCATATAGCCAAGCTTAGCTTTTTGTTAAAGCATATAATTTACCTTAGTTTAATCTAACCATACCATACTCATATATATTAACATGATAAAACATTGTAGTAATATACCAAATTAACATCACTAGCCATACCAATGGCTAGATTACAAACATCCATTTACAAGCCATCATTTGGCTAAGTTAACCTATACATGCCATTATATCAAAATAGGTTTACTATTTATACCAAAACGAGATAGTGGATAGTGTGATGGTACTCCAACCGATCTCCAACCTTTGTGAGCTCTCAAGCACTATAAAACAGAGAAAATAAAACCTAGATAGCATTTATTTCTTAGTAAGCTCGTATAAAAAAAAATTAAACTTACCCATTTACATTTATTCAAATAAGCATACAATAACATGATTCCCAACAAATTGGAAAATTTACCTAATCATATACACTCAAACAAATATGTTAGTCACATAATTCACATATACATCAAGTAAGCACAGATAAGCTCATCATGTTACAAACTTTCAAGTATTCCGGGATCATTCGAAACATAATTAATTAATCGCATAATTTCTCATTTCAAAAATTTATCCGTTGAATCATTGAGATTTCTATGGATACTCGTGTAGTACACACAAGGTGTACAAAACCATAAGCCGTCAATTCATAATCAGAGGTACCCATTAGGGTAGATAATCAGGGAGCACACTCTTGAGCCATATATCAGGATGCTTAAAAGAGCCATATAACAGAATACTTATTCGGGCTAAGCAGGAAACTCATGAGAGCTTTACTCAGGGAGCTCATAAAGCTTAACAGATAACTCCGAAGAGTTAATATCAGGGAGCACAGGTTAAGGTAACAAAGAGTTCAAGTGAGCCATATCAGGAAGCCCATAAAAGCTTATATTAGGACGCTCACGTAGAGCTGTGTTTGTGTCTGCATTATATGCTGGATCATAATCGATCGAATCATGTAGCAGAACGCTTACAAAAAGCTGCAGTAGTGTGCAACACATGCAAAATTACTACCGATCAAGATGCTCGCAAGAACTATTTAATAGGATGCTTGGAAGATCTATTTAATAGGATGCTCAAGAGGGTTATAGCAGGATTACTTGTCCGAGCTAAATTCTATCTACAACATATGCAGGATCACATTCAATAAGGAAAATTACATATATCCATTGAATATTATCCAAATGGAACTTAACATTTATTCAAGCTATATCGGGCATATAATTTATTTCATACTTTGAACATTTATATACAACCACATAACACATTCAATACAAGCATATAAATATACACAATTCGGTTACACAAACTTACCTTAATAGTTATTCGTACAAGAAATTCTATTAATCAGAAACTTTTTCTTTTCCTCGATCTAGTTTCGAATTTGAGTTGTCTGGATTTATATATATGAAATTAATCATAAATTTAATCCATTTCATACTCAATTGAATTCAATTTACACCCTAGGAAAAATTACCATTTTTCTCCTAAACTTTTCATAAATTTTAATTTTGTCCCTAGGCTCGGAAAATGAAATTCATGCAATTTAATCCTTATTCCAAGCCTAACCAAAATTTTAGTATAACATGTATAGCACATTTATTCCATAAAATTCAAAATTTTTCTTCAACTTTCACATCTTTACAATTTAGTCCTTAATCACAATTTTATCAAAATTTACTTTGTAAAAGTTGTTTATCTATCAATAACCTTTCATTTTCTACCATAAATTTCAAATTTTCAGCATATTCATCCATGGTAAAATTTCTATACTTTGATAACTTTTCAAATTAATCCCCAAAATAGATAGATTAGACTATCCCGATCTCAAAAATATAAAAATTACTAAAAACGAGACAAGAAAACAAACCTAATTAAGCTTGATTAGTTTCTTTTCTCTTTCCTAGGGTTTCCATGCAAATTTGGGGATGAAGATTATAATAATATGATGATATTTCTTTTGTACTAATTTATCATCTTTTAATTATTTTAATTTCCAATTTAGTCATTAGCCTTTTTTAATTTTTCCACCAAAAATATCTATTAACTTTTCTTTACTGGTCTAATTACCATATAAAGAGCTCAAATTTTGAATTCTATATCTATTTAATCCTTCTAGCTACCAGAATTCAACTTTTGCATTTTATACAATTTGGTCCTTTCCACAATTAAGCACATAATCGATAAAATTTTCTTATTAGAATTTTCAAATGACATTCCTATCACAATGCAGATCATGTAATAATATTAAAATAAATTTTCTTTTCGACTCGGATTTGTGGTCTTGAAACCACTATTCCGATTTCACTAAAAATAGGTTGTTACACCTGTGTAACCGAAGTACACAGCCGTGTAAGCATGCCATGTAACTCATTGTCAATTTTAGAAGTAGAGGAGACATGGTCATGTGGCTGAGACACACTCCCATATGGCTGAGATACATGGTCGTGTGCACAGGCCGTGTAACTCACTGACAATTTCGAAGCAGGGAAGACATAGCCGTGTGGTTAGCCCGTGTGACCCACCCTAGGCCGTGTGATAAGAAATTTAACCTGATATCTTAAGTGGCACACAGCGTGTGGACATTTCGTGTGCAGCACACGCTCGTGTGGCAGCCCGTGTGATTTGAAAAACCACTCTCCAAACTATTGCAATTCACGAAATTCAACCATAAATAACCCCTAATTAAGAAGGTTCAAGAACATACACCTTAAAACGCGATTCTAAACACCAACGAACAATCAATTCACCTTTATATATTGATCTAAAAACTCAATATCACATGCATACAAAGCCTATAAGGATTTAAACTTTACAGTACAACAAGAACGAAGGTATAACCGATCTAAACTTAAAAGACCACACTTATTTGTTAAAACTTGATGAATGAAAATGTGAATGAATGAATGAGACTAGAGAGACGGCACTAGGTTACAAGAATTTCGAGTAAGGTAATAGTGAATCAAATAAGAATGATCAAAGGAAGAAGAAGAAGAAAAGAAGATGATAGCAAAAAAGATCACCCAATGGCAAAAAGAACCAAAATTTGAAGTTAGAAGAGAGAGGGAGAGAGACGTGAGAATGTGAGGAAGTTTTTAGGAAAACTTCCTATTTCAAAAATTAAAGAAAAATAGTTAAAATAAAATTTAATAAAACTTTAACCTATAGAAAATTTTTAAAAGTTGAGAGCAAAAGTAATAAAAATAAATCTCTACTAAGCACGCACAAATGTTTAAACACAAGACCTAAGGGTAAGCTAACACCTTACTACTGAACCAGTAGACTCATTCTGTGTTTAGAACGAGAAAATAAACTTAAAAGTCCCATCAAACCCACTAACTCATCCTACAAACCTTGATTCTTCTAACTCCAAATTTGAGATGTGACACTATATCTTTCCCCAACTCTCTTATTCATTCTTTATATCAGCCTTCTTGAGTGGAGGTTCGCCACCTTGCATCAAGCGAAGTAAATTTCCCATCATTACCATCAACTTTGCCTAATTCGATCAACACATCAGCTTTGAATGTACTGATTTTAGTAAAGGATACTACAAAATTCATTCTTTTCTCTAAAATTTTAACCTTCAAAGAAAAGAGAGAAAATCACAAAATATATAGGGATTTTTTTATGCCCTGAAGTTACAATGTTTTGGTCTTCAAACAAAAAAGTAAAGTAGATTACAAAGAAAAACAACTAAAACCCCAATGCTATATTGAGCTAGATCATAAGAACAAGGTTCCAAACACCATGTTGCTAAACACTCCAAAAGCCAACTTCCCAGCAATTGCATCCATTTTCTTTCGCACCTTCCCAAAATTTCCCTACACTTAACTACTATTACTATGAGTCTGATAACTATTAACTTCATAGAATTCGCCACAGCTAGAGGGGGCTCCATGGCCATGGGCATAAGGGATTCCATAAGCATACGCAAAATAAGATGGGGGTGGAATCACCCCAAAGCCATAAGCATAATAAGCATCGAAAGAAGGCGGCGAAGCCAATGGTGGTGGAGTTGGTGTTTTCAAAGACCGAGGCACTGACATCATTGTTTCCTCCTCACATAGTACTAGAACATACCCAAGGTGAAGATTGATGCAGCAAATCCCACATCTATAATGCCATGACGAGAATGAATCTTTACAGACCATGCACCTACCAGGCCTGATCATTGCAGCCTCAAAGGATGATCTGTATGCATCACATGCCGCACATATTCAAGCAATTGTGTACAAAAAGTGTGCACATAGAATTCGCATAGCTTGCACCTATAAAAAAGACCTTCAACAAGGTTTTCACACAAGTCGCAGACACATATTGGTGCATAAAAGAAGAGATTTCCAAAGGGGAGTTGGCACAGTGATCATGGAGATCAAAGTCACATGGTTTACATCAATACCTTGTGCCGAAACCTAGTGTCCTGCAACCATCGCAGAGGAACTCTGTGTTGGCTGAAACTTTTGTTAATGGATGGAAATGAGTGAAATGTTGTATGGTTTTCTTTGATAATGGAGCCATGTCCTTCTATCTACGCAAGGGATTGCCACTTCATGTTAATAATCTATATTGAAAACTGAAAATTACATGTTTGAGGATAATGGAATCAGTTAATGCTTGAAAGAGCATACAAATTGACATTTAATCAGATTTAATTAAGATACACTGTTAGAGGGTGAATGGATTTTCTTGATTTATGATAAATTTAAGTTTTGCAAATGGCTTTGATGTTTAGAACGAAGCTCTTGCTAAACTTTAGATGTGTTTACTATCAAACACGTTATTACTTGTTCACACAGTTGAAAAAGATTACTAATTTGTATTTACTATGAAAGCTTTTGATAAAAAAATTTAATTAAGGTTTACACAAGAGGGAAGCCAGAAAATTTTTTTAGAGGAGCTGAATGAAATTTTTTTTTATAGTCTATATCTTTATAATTTTTAAAGGATTAAATCGAATTTTTATAATTTTAGGGGGGCTAAAGTGTAATTTTACTTTTACTATTTTAAATTTTTTAAAAAATTTTAAGAGCTTAAATAATAATTTTACATTTTAGTGGGGGTCAGGGCCACTGCCAGTCCCCCTAGATTCGCCACTAGATTTACATGTTTTGTCAAAATAATCTTAATTAAATTTTTGAGGTTGAATTTTTGAGCTTTTGGGCCATCAACCTTAATTTTTTTTCAAACTACTTTTTCTAATGATTTGATCAAAGTACCATAAAAAATTATGTGGATGATGTGAAATATTTTGAATGAGTTGTAATTTATTATTTAAGTAACAATAAGATAATTACATGTGAAAAATAATAAAATAAATAAATCATACATGAAATTAAAAAATAAATCTTAATTTAAAGAAAATAAATGTAATTATCTAAAGAAAGGTTTCAAAATTTTATTATTATGAAAATATATTATAAATATTATAAAATTATATTATCAATGTATTAATAATAAGAAAATTATAAAGTGAAACAATTTTTAAAAAGTTTAATTATGAATATAAAACATTTTAAATAAAATAATTATATATGTATAAGAAATATTCAAAATAATTATTATTTAAATCTACAAACTTTAAATTTAATGATTGTATTTGTATAACATATATAATGACATAATACATTAATTAATAATTTAAATATAGTAAACTTATTTTTATAATTTTCACATATTAATTTTTTATCGTTATTAAATTTAATTATTTAATGTTTATGTATTTTGGATTTTAAATAATGGATATTATATTTATTTGGTTTTGGGCTTCCTTATAATATATTTTGGTTTTTATGCATGCATAAATATTTTTAAAATATATAAATTTAATAAAGTAACATATTTTAATTAATCTTTCCAACTAATCTAAAATTGAAATTAATTTAATTAAATGACTTAGTTTGGATTAATTTGAATGGTTAAGTTGATTTTAATCTACTTTTGCTCTACCTCTAGACTAAAGGTCTAGGATTTAAATTTTATGAATTTAAAAAAATGTTTTTCTATTATTCAAAACTTAATAATAAAAGTAACATTCCTTTAAAAATAAAATAATTTAAATGCAAATATGGTAATATAATAAATAATATATGATATTTTTGTTAGTTCAAAAATTAATGGATGAATAATTGATGCACATTATATTATATATAAAATAGCTACTTATCCGTTAAATTATAGTATATAATATAGTATTACATAAAATAATAATATAATATAATATAATAATTTATATATTAAAATTTGTCACTAAACTCAATTAAATTAATATGGTGTTAAATAGTTATCCTTGCAATGTTGATATATAGATCTGTTCAAGGGTCGGGTACTTCACCCGGTTTAACTTGGACCGAGTTTAAATAAGGGTTTTATATTTTGGATCGGCCTTGCCCGACTCGAATTCAATTGAAATAATCAAAAATATTTTTAATTTAAATTTAATTATGAAATACATAAAATATCAATTAAAAATATATATTTAAATATTTTATTAGTTTTTGAACAGTGAAATGGCTTTTTGAGCTAGTCGAGAGCCTAAGCATGAGATTCTTTTGGAGCTGAGCCTCGGCTCATGGATAGCTCAATGATATACATGAATTTTTTTACAAGGTATATATATATATATATATATATATATATATATCATTAAGCTTAAATAATATTTTGTTTCTCCAAATTTAAATTTGATATATAGGTTATTTAATTTTAAAATTAAAATTAAAATTAAAATGTTTAATGTATTGAAATTATGTAAAGTTTAAATAAATAGATAAAAATTTCCAACTAAAATTTGAGAATGTTGCAGGTTAAATAAATAATTTGATTAAATTCTTTTACTTTTTAAATTACTTGCTGACGTGTGAATTAATTTATATTAAATTATTTTAAGTGTGCTATCAGTTTTATAAAATTAACCATTTTATTATTTTAATGAAATTACAACAAAGCCTCACCTAAGCTCTAATTAGAAAGATCAAGAACTAAATTCAATCTAATACCCAAACTCAAACTCCTCTCTTCAAAGATTTTAAGTAGGTTAAGAAAATCTAAGCTGACGTAACTCTTTTTGGAAAGGTTAAAATTTTTCACAAGTCCCTGTACTTTTTAAAAATTAAGAATTTAATCCCTGTATTTTTTATTTCATAGAATTTAATTCTTCTAGTTGTCATATTTCAAAATTCAAAGTCCAATGATGTTGTATTATATCATAGCAACGAATTAAATACAAAAAAAAAGGTAATAGTGTTAACAGTTTAACTTGAATTTTGTAATATAAAAAGTAAAAAAAGTTAAATTCCATAAAATATAAATACAGGGACTAAAATTTACATTCCATTACCAAACGTATATGAAATCCGTATTATACAATTACAAGATAAATATAGAGAGAGAACCATAAACGATGAGTGACTTTGGATCACGCTAAAAAAAAATAGAATCCAAGGATCAAAAGGTTTGGATAAAACAAAACTTGTCGAGCAAGTTTAGAAAATAACACCTATGTATGCATGATCATTCAATGGCCTAGATGTTTGGTGATCACAAATTACTTTGACTATCAATTTTTGCAACACACAAACTTTAATCTATGCATTGTAACTAAAATATCCAAGGCAAAAGCTAACAAGGTTGCATAGGCTTAAGGTACAAGTCAAGTCCTCCCATTTTTTGAATGAAATACTCAAAAGAGAGATAAATGTTAAGTTTAATGATCACAATGACATTGAAAAAACAACAAGAGCTTTAAAGGTACTTTATGCATCATTTCAAATTTAAAATCCTTTCCATTATGATATACATGAATGATAATTTATGAATTGAATTTTAAATGATTAAAAAAGAATTTTTAATTAAAAGCCTATAAAAGGCCATTAAAGTAAAAATTTTGTTCAAAAGAGTACACAAAAGTATTAACAATTTTAATAATTAAGTATGAGTGGTATGAGTGGTAAAAGCGAAGAGACGGGGGGATTTCCTAGTCGAGCGGTTAAAAAAGTAAGGCAAAGAGAAGAGGACCCTCCTGATGATGGAGGAGGGAACGAGCAAACAGAGCCTTTGGGTTCTAAACCTTTCTCGTTTAAAGATGCAGTGATGAATACAAAGCCATTGAATAAATCTCTGGAGAATAAATGGGAAGAGGATGATATTGATTTACTAGATGGTGATATACATAATGAGGTTATGGATGGTGATCCCTCTATTGATTTTTCTAACAGAGTCTATTCAATAATTGAGGAGAGCATGTCAAAACTTGTGTTCATCAAACTTTTAGGGAGGAAGATAGGGTATAATGCCTCATGGAACAAAGTTTGTTTGTTGTGGAAACCATCTATGCACTTCCAGCTTATGGATATTGATAATGACTATTTTCTAGCAATGTTTGAATCGTATTTGGATTATAGCAACGTTCTCTCAAACGGTCCATGGGTGATTTACTGGAAATATATGATGGTTCAACCTTGGATGAATTAGTTTTCTCCATTACAGTCGTTTCCCCATAGTGTTGTTGCATGGGTTCACATTTTGGGTTTATCAGGATCATTGTATAAGAGAAGTATTTTCCAAGATATCAGTGAAATGGTGGGGAATGTAATCAAAATTGATTTAAAGATAGATAAAGGAGCCAGGGGTCAATTTGCCAGATTTGCAGTTCAGGTAGATTTGAGGAAGCCTCTTGTATCCAGAATTAGAATTGCTAGCCGGGTTTACAAAGTGGAGTATGAATCCCTTCCAACGGTTTGTTTCAGTTGTGGCTCCTTTAGGCATTTGAAATGAGACTGTCCTCAATTCCAGAAAGTGGATAATTTAGGGAATGGATCGGTTGATGCTGAGGAACCTGTTGGATTGGATCAATAAAAAAGTCTTGGATCAATACAAGAAAGGGTTGAGAATGAAAGGTTTGGTGAGTGGATGATTGTGGATCATCGGAATCATAAACAAAGCCAAAGGAACATTGATGGATTGGAGGTTGCAAAAGGGAACAATCTTTCTGGATCTCGGTTCAGTTTTCTTTCCAAAATTAGAGTTCCACAATCTAATAGCAACGCGAACGGCATGAGTATATTTAATTTCGAAAAAAAAGAAGGAACAATGAGCTACATTATCTGTTGAATTATCAGGTGAAGGCCAGGAATGTATTACAGAATCTATTATAAAAGCAACAAATGGGAGACAGCTAAATAGGGGTATTAAAGGAAAGGTCAGTAAAGGCAAAGGCCATAAAAAATGGGTTGTGGGTGTTAAAGGGCAGGGTACTAAGCAGACTATGAGTGAGCCTAAAATGGAGAAATTGGGCGATGGTAATGAAGAAATTGGGCCAAAAGTGGGGTATGGGCTACGTAATTTTAGTGCCAATGGTAATTAAGGAATTCTTTATCAAAAATTTCATTCAGTCCATAACTTCAAAGAAAATCAGAATCCGAATGTTATAGTTGGCTTTTATTCTCTAATGGAGGATGATTTGGGTATCAAAAATCTAATTCCTTATTCAACACTCCTTCCATTTTTGAAGGAAAAGAGGAGTAACAACACCCTGAGCATTAAGGCTAGGGGCCACGGGGATAACCTTGGTGGCTTGGATGGCATGGTCTTTGCTCAACAAGTTATTCAAGGAATGGTGGACCTTTCTGAAGGTGGAGGGGAGAGCTACGGGTGCGTGAAAGGAAAGCACTGATCTGGGGGTGCTGGAGTAGGCCGATAATGGACAACAACTGGGTAGACGACGGGTTTGGTCCATGGGGGCAAAAACGACGCGACACTCATGGACAATTTATCATATGAATGATGGACTTCTCCAAGGTTTGCCTGATTTTATTTATGTTCTTTACGATGTCGAGAATTTTTTGTATGGAGTGCCAAGGTGTTGGGCATCCTAATTTTGGCAGAATTATGAATGAATATTTACGTAAGTTAAATCCTCAAGTTGTTGTGTTGATGGAAACCCAAATTAGTGGCAGTAAAATAGATAAAGCGATTAGAAGTATTGGTCTGCCTTATTCACATCAACTGGAAGCAGTGGGGTTTTTAGGTGGGATTTGGATTCTTTGGAAGCATAACATCCATGTGAAGGTTATGATTAATCATATGAAGTTCATTCACATGAAAATTAAGTTTGATGATACTATGGATTGGATGTTCTTTACAAGTGTTTATAGGAGTCCTCGTAGAACACTGAGGAAGGAATTATGGTATGGCCTAAGCTATATTGCAAAAAGCATGCAACTCTCATAGTTAGTTGCTGGGGATTTTAATGTTTTACTTTACGAGGATGAGAAGAAAGGTGGTTTGAAAAGGGTTACTTCTAGTTGTCCAGTTTTCCAACAGATTTGTGGGTTGAAAGACCTTGGATTTAAAGGTCTCACGTTCAATTGGAATAAAGGGACCATATTTGAATGACTTGATAGAGCATTACGTAATTCTCACTTGGAATTAATGTTTCCTAATACTACTGTATTTCATATGTTGAGAATCAAATCTGACCATCGCTCGTTCTCGATTTCGTTTGGAAACAAGGTGAGAACAGAATCTCCTCACCCTTTCTAGTTTTTAAGTGGTTGGTTGTCTCATAGTAATTTTAGCTCTATGATCAATGAGAATTGGGATAGTGGAAGCTCTTTAGAATAGTCAATTAAAAAGTTCACAGTAGCAGCAAAAATGTGGAACAAGAATGTTTTTGGTCACATTTTGAAGAGGAAGAGGAATATTATGAATAGACTTGATGGCATTCAAAAAGCCTGATAATGCTTTAGAATAACGTATTTTTATGTATTAATCATGTGTTTATTCTGAGTTTGATCCTACTAATTTAAGCTATTTATGTTTTTTTATCTTTTAGGGACTGATTTGGAGGCAAAAGCAAAATTAAAGGACAAAAGTGCAAATTTGGAGACACATTGGGTTGATATGCGACACAAGGAAAAATTGTGCCAAAAGTGCAAGCATGGGAGACACAAGGACTAAAAATGCAAAAAGACGAGATTTTATTTTATAAGACTCCATTTTATTTATATTAGGATAATTAAATATTAAGATAATTATTAGGATTATTTAAATTTTAGGATTTTATTTTAATTATCTTTAATTATCTTTAATTAAATGTATTTATCTTTTTAGAATTTAAGTTCAATTAGACTATCTTCCTAGCACTATAAATAGGGGGTGAAGTGACTCTATTTGTGTTCATCTTTTTCTGTAAACACTCTCCCCTTGAAAGTTTAGACTTTTGTTTCTTCATATTTTCTTTCAATAAAATTCTCTTTTCCCTTTTTATATTTATTTTTTTTTCTACCATTATCATGAGCCACAAAAACCTATCTAGCCGAAAGTTGTCAATATTTCCCAAAAAGGGTTCTTGAGGCTTAGAATCCGTACTTAGCCTTCTCGCCAAGTATTTATCATTTCTCCTTTTCTGGTGGACGCTTAGTCCATGGCCCTTAAGAAGTAAGCTTTTCAAGATATGCACAGTGACGCTTTGTATATTTTGGAAGGATTGCACGATCGGTTCGTTAACTTCTGCGTCGAGGTTGGCGAGCCAAAGAGACAAAATGGCGTGGGATTCGCCATTGAGAAGCGTTGATCTAGCATAGATTACTGGCTAGAGTTAGGTTCTCTAAAAATCGTAAGTCTAATCTTTAGAGCTGGTGGTCGTAGGCATCCTCTTCCACTATAACTGGCTTACTTGAGTTGAGAAGGGTTACTTAAAAGCCAAGGATTGAACCCAAGGCAGAACGAGACAACCGGAGGCTGGAATCTCGCCACATAAGAAACTTTCTCTTTTCCCAACTCTATTTATTTTTCCTTATTTCAATTTCTGCAATTTATTTAATTTCGCAATTTCAATTCACTTTAAATTTTATTTTTATTTTTCCAGATTCTTAATTTTATTTTTTTATTTTTCAGGAACACGGGTTTTCTTGGCTAAAAAATTGTCCAGGATTTCAAGGAACGAGCATTCGTACAATCCGGCCCCTGAGAATTTGACCGTACTTCCCCTTTACTGTTATTTTTACTATTTTACAAGGAATAGGATATTTTTGGTGCTCTCAACGACACATCAAATTTTGGTACCGTTGCGGGGGATCAGTAACGTACTAATCTTGTTTTTTGTTTCTTATGACCAGATCTGCTCCAGGAACTCTTGCGTTTGATTCAGAGATTGAAAAGACTGCGAGAGCTAATCGCAAGGAAAAAAAGCTAAGAAAAAAATAGTCAGCGGTGGTTGGAACTCAAAGCAATCCACGGCCAGAAATTAGAATCGACGACGAACTCAAACTTTTGAAGGTGAAAAAGTAGAAGTCGATTCCCCAGAAAAAGTGCTTAACGCTAGGGTTGATATAAACCCTAATTTAGCACCTCAACCTATGGCTCAGACAATTTAGCAACTGGCCGAAGCGCCGATGGAACAACCGCCACTATGCATCACGTATCCTACTATGGATACTGATTTCGAGCTAAAGTCAGGATTGATTCAGCTACTGTCAACTTTCCGTAGGTTACAAAATGAAAACCCTCACAAGCATTTAAAAGAATTTCATATGATTTGTTTGAGTATGAAACCTCAGGGGGTAATTGAGGATCAAATTAAATTGTGCGCTTTCTCTTTTTCCCTAGTAGATTCAGCTAGGGAATGGTTATTTTATTTACCTCCTGGATCTATTACAACTTGAGCTGATCTATCTCGCTTATTTCTTAACAGGTTTTTTCCTACATCACGTGCAGCTGAGTTAAGAAGAGAAATCGTGGGCATAAGGCAAAAAGACGCAGAGACTCTGTACAACTATTGGGAGCGATTTAAGAAGTTGTGTGCAAGCTGCCCACAACATGGTATAACGGAACAGTCTTTGCTCCAGTACTTTTATGAAGGCCTGAAACCTATGAAGATGAATATGGTAGATGCCGCGAGTGGAGGAATGTTGGTTAACGTGCTCCACAATAAGCAAGAGACTTAATCTTCACAATGGCTGCAAATTCTCAGCAATTTCGAGCCAATCCTGAACCCCCTAGAAGGGTTTATCAGCTAAGTAATCCAACTTTAGAAGATAAAGTTGATAGAATTGCTAATATTTTGAATTCTCTTGTTGCAGAAAAAGCAAAAATAGCCCGGTTATGCGGAATATGTGCTACCCCTGAACATACAACTGATACATGTCCCAGTTTGAATGATGATACTATGGCTCATTTAGATGCTGTGGGAAATTTTCCTGGGCCACCACAAAGGTGATATGACCCTTACGCAAATACCTACAACCCAGGATGGAGGGATCACCCTAACTTAAGTTATAGGGCCAACCCATGATATAACCAACCATACCAGAACCGAGTTCCACAACAGCCACGAGATTCAGGTAATTCTCTAGAAACTTTGGTCAATAAATTAGCAGCTAACATGCTTGATTTTCAACAGAAAAATGAAAAGTCTATAAGAGAATTGACCACGTCAATTGAGAAGATGAACTCTCAAGGGAAGCTGCCATTGCAAACAAAACCAAGCCTGAGGCAAAATGCAAATGCAATAACGCTGAGAAGTGGAAAGGTGCTGGAACTAATTCCTGGCAGAAATCTTGGCCAAGAAAGTGCCCAGGAAAAACCCGAAAACGATGAACAGGTCCCAGCGAAATCCCCACTGCCGAAAATCCAACCTCCATTCCTAGGACGATTAAATCAGTGTCGAAAAAGTAAGGAAGACAAGGAGATCCTCGAAACATTCAGGAATGTCGAGATCAATTTACCACTGTTAAATGCCATCAGACAGATTTTGCGGTATGTCAAGTTCCTCAAAGAGCTTTGCACCAATAAACAAAAACTAACAGGTAATGAATAGGTAAATGTTGGTGAGAATGTTTCCGCAGTGCTACAGCAAAAAATTCCGGTTAAATGCAAAGATAAGGGTATGTTCGCTATTCCATGCAAAATTGGCCATTTAGGAATTAAAAAGGCTATGTGCGATTTAGGAGCCTCCATAAATGTAATGCCTTATTCTATTTATGAATCACTTAACGCGGGTTTTTTGACAAAGACAGGTGTTATTATTCAATTGGCGGACAAGTCTATTGTGTATCCCGAAGGAGTCCTCGAGGACGTCTTGGTAAAAGTTAATGAACTTATTTTTCCTGCAGATTTCTACGTAATAAAGATGGAGGAGGGCAACACTGCTGGATCTTCAGACCTCCTGTAGGCCGACCCTTCCTTAGTACTGCTAGCACCAAGAACGATGTCCGAAGCGGCACTCTTACGATGGAATTTGATGAGGAGATCATGAAGTTCAATGTTTACGATGCCATTATCCATCCAAGTGAAATCTTGAGCGTAAACCGTGTCGACATGATTGACTCATTAGTAAACGAGACTTTTGAGTCAACTTATAAAGACAAATCTGAATATAGATATGATGATTATGAATTTTTTAATACATTATTGTCCCCATCAGAAACTAAACTTCTACCTTCTGTTGTGCAGGTTCTAGATTTGGAATTGAAATCGCTTCCCGAGCATCTTAAGTATGCATTTTTTGGGAAAAGATAATACCTTACCCATTATAATTTCAAATAAACTCTCTAAACCCGAGGAAGAAAGTTTGATCCAGGTACTAAAGAGTCATAAGGAGGCGATTGGCTGAACCATTGCTGACTTGAAAGGGATAAGCCCTTTGACATGCACCCACAAGATTTACTTAGAGGAGAATACGAAACCAAGGAGAGAGGCTTAAAAACATTTAAACCCTAATATGATGGAGGTGGTAAAAGAGGAAATAATTAAGTTACTGGATGCTGACATAATCTTCCCCATTTCTGACAGCAGATGGGTAAGTCCGGTACAAGTCGTGCCCAAGAAAACGGGCGTGACGGTAAAGAAAAATGTTGAGGGTGACTTAGTACCGGTCCGTGTGCAGAACGGGTGGCGTGTCTGCATCGATTGCAGAAAGTTGAATGCTTATACTAGAAAAGATCATTTCCCTCTTCCTTTTATAGATCAAATGCTTGAACGATTAGCTGGTAAAAGTCACTTTTGTTGTCTTGATGGATATTCAGGTTTCTTCCAAATCCCTGTTGCACCAGAAGACCAGGAAAATACCACTTTTACATGCCCATTTGGCACATTTGCGTATAGGAGGATGCCATTTGAACTTTGCAATGCACCAGCTACCTTCTAGAGATGCATGATGAGTATATTTTCTGAATATGTAGAAAAAATTATTGAAGTTTTTATGGATGATTTTACCGTGTATGGGAACTGCTTTACTGAATACCTTGAAAATCTTACGATAATTTTGAACAGGTGCATAGAATTCAATCTTGTCTTGAACTATGAAAAGTGTCATTTTATGGTAGACAAAGGTTTGATTCTAGGTCATATAGTCTCATCTAAGGGAATTGAGGTTGATAAGGCCAAGATTGACATTATAAATTCTCTGTCATATCCCTCTACTGTTAGAGAGATACGCTCTTTTCTTGGCCATGCAGGATTTTACAGGCATTTTATAAAGAACTTCTCAAAAATAGCTAAACCATTGTGCGAGTTGTTGCAAAAAGATAAGAAATTTAAGTTCGGTCCAAAATGCAAAGAGGCTTTTGACACACTCAAGCAAAAGTTGGTAACTGCTTCTATAGTGCAAGCACCAGATTGGAACTATCCCTTTGAAATTAAGTGCGATGTAAGCGAACGCAGCGTGAGAGCCGTATTGGGACAAAAGATAGCCAAAGAACCTCATGTCATCTACTATGCCTCAAGGACCCTAGATGCTGCACAAAGCAACTACACGACCACAGAAAAAGAACTTTTAGCTATTGTATTTGCTTTAGATAAATTTCGATCATATTTATTGATATCTAAGGTGATTGTTTTTTCTGACCATGCAGCTCTTAGGTACTTGATAGCAAAGAAGGAAGCAAAGCCAAGGCTCATTAGGTGGATTTTACTGCTCCAAGAATTTGATATCGAGATTCGTGACAAAAAGGGGTGTGAAAACCTGGTGGCCTACCACTTGAGTAGGATAAAAACTCCGTTTGATTATGTTCTCATTAAGGATGATTTCCCTGACGAAAGCTTATTCTCAACCGAGGCTCACTATCCGTACTATGCAGACATAGTTAACCTCTTAACCACAAGATCGTTGCCCACTGAGTTAGCTCGATCCGTAAAAAATAAGCTTAGACGCGAAGCTCGGAATTACATATGGGATGATCCATACTTGTGGAAACATTGTTCAGATCAGATAATACGACGATGTGTTCCAGAAACCGAGGTAACCTCTATCCTTACTTTTTATCATACAGAAGCTTGTCGAGGTCACTTTGGCCCTAAGCGGACAGCTCACAAGGTATTGGAGTGTGGGCTATATTGGCCCACAATCTTTCGCGATGCATATAACTTTTGTAAGTCTTGCAATAAATGCTAGCATACAGGTAATATCACTAAACAAAATCAAATGCCCCTATCCCTGATTCATGTATGTGAGATTTTTAATGTATGGGGCATTGATTTCATGAGCCCCTTTATTTCTTCGTTTGGAAACGTATATATACTTCTTGTAGTAGACTATGTTTCTAAGTGGATAGAAGCAAAGCCTACTCACAATGATAATGCTAAGACTATTGTGGAGTTTCTAAAATGAACTATTTTTTCTAGGTTTGGCACACCTCAAGCTTTGATCAGTGATCGAGGTACCCACTTTTGCAACAAGGTCATGGAGGCGCTGTTATCAAAATATGGAGTTCATCATCGTATAGCAACAGCCTACCATCCCCAAACGAACGGCCTAGCAGAGGTTTCGAACAGGGAGATCAAGTCAATTTTGGAAAAAATGGTTCGACCCAACAGTAAGGATTGGAGTCTTCGGCTCAATGACGCGCTTTGGGCCTATCGGACAACATATAAGGGACCAATTGGCATGACCCCATATCGACTTGTTTTTGGCAAGACGTGTCATCTACCAGTAGAGTTGGAGCATAAAGCTTATTGGGCTATTCGACAATGTAACATGGAGTTAGAGCCTGCAGGGAAGGCAAGGAAATTGGACATTCAAGAATTGAAGGAAATTCGCAATGATGCCTACGAGAATGCTCGAATTTATAAAGACAAAACAAAGTTGTTTCATGACAAAAATATAGTTCAGAAGCATTTATCAGTAGAACAAAGAGTTTTGCTTTATAACTCCGTATTAAAGCTATTCCCAGGTAAGCTTCGATCTCGGTGGCAAGGACCTTTTATTGTGACTGAAGTATTTACGCATGGCGCAGTTGAAATAGAAAGTGAAGAATCAGAAAAGCGGTTCACAGTTAATGGTCAACGGTTGAAGCCATTTTACGAGATTTTCCAGGCCCACACGGTAGAGAAAATTCAATTAGAACCGCCATAAAACCGTTCAAGGCGTCGAGCTAACGACGTTAAACAAGCGCTTATTAGGAGGCAACCCAATCTTTAATTTTAAATTTTATTTCTAATGTTATTATTGTTATTTTTTTTATTTTTTTATTTTATTTCTTATTTTATTTTATTTCAATTTGTTTTATTTTTAATTATTTTATTATATTAATAAAATTTTCTTCTTTTAAATAGGTGAACCGAGACAGAAGTAAAGTGCAAGAGGAAGAAAAGCCTTAAACCTGCAGCCAAACAGCCCCACTCCAGCCTATATCACTATCCCTATTCCATCCCAGAGGACCTTATTCCTGCCCTAGACTAGCCCTGTCGTTTTAGCTGCTGAATTTTTGTTGTTATTGCTGGTTTGGTTGTTGCTATTGTTGCTGGCTCACTATTTTTTTTTGGAATATCTTGCCTCTTTTCATGCCCAAGAATTTAACCATGACTTTGCCACTATTTGACTTTCATGCATGATTCTTGCCTTCTAGGGAAGTTATGATTTTTTCCTATAATTGATGCCATCTCCACTGTTTTATTTTTATTAGGCTAAAAACAATTGTGATTAATGGAGTTAACTCTATCTTGCTTTTTGTAAAATTGATCAAGTTTAATCTAAAGTGAACACTTAAAATGATTGCATGCTTAATTAATGTTCATGGCTATTAGGTGATTATTGAAACTTGTTCTTGACATTTAAATTGTTTTTCCCGAAGTTTTCAAAATTTTAATTTCATTGTTAATAAATTTTTCCGTGGTTATGAGTACAGCTTAGAACGTGGTGGATGAAATGCTTACCGGGTAGGGTGCTTGGGTTGTCATTCTACTTGCGTCAAAAGGTTGTGTGACGTGATAGTTAAAGCTCCACTAACCGGAATTAATTCTTAAGAATGCGTTGGGCTGAGTAACCGGGGTTTGGTGCTTAGCTGTCATCACTCTTCGCGTCAAAAGGTCTACATGTTCTTAGGAAAAATAAAAAATTAAAAAGTATGTTGGGCTGAGTAACCGGGGTTTGATGCTTGGCTGTCATCACTCTTTGCGTCAAAAGGTTCAACATACATATGTACATACATAAATAAATTAATAAATAAATAAATAAAAGTAAAAAAATTTAAAAAAATAATAATGTATACATATATGTAAATAAATAAAATTTGGGACTAAGGAAGAAACAAAGAGAGTGTCTTGGTAGGTTTAGTAATTCACCTAATTTCCATGAAATAATTCAAATCTATTTTAATTTATGTGTGTATTAATTGGAAAACTTTTTCTATTTTACTTAAAGCAAGCTTAGGGTTCTCTTTATTTTTCATATGCATTTTTAACTAATTCTTATAAAACTTTGGAGTGGTATTTTTTTTATGGCAGAATCTAACTTTCACGGTGGATAGGAACCATACTTGAGGGCAAGCATGGACTAAGTAGGGGGAATTTGATAATGCTGTAGAATAACGTATTTTTATGTTTTAATCATGTGTTTATTCTGAGCTTGATCCTACTAATTTAAGCTATTTATGTCTTTTTATCTTTTAAGGACTGATTTGGAGGCAAAAGCAAAATTAAGGGACAAAAGTGTGAATTTGAAGACACATTGGGCTGATATGCGACACAAGGAAAAGATTGTGCCAAAAGTGCAAGCATGGGAGACACAAGGACTAAAAATGCAAAAAGACGAGATTTTATTTTATAAGACTCCATTTTATTTATATTAGGATAATTAAATATTAAGATAATTATTAGGATTATTTAAATTTTAGGATTTTATTTTAATTATCTTTAATTATCTTTAATTAAATGTATTTATCTTTTTAGAATTTAAGTTCAATTAGACTATTTTCCTAACACTATAAATAGGGGGTGAAGTGACTCTATTTGTTTTCATCTTTTTCTGTAAACACTCTCCCCCTGAAAGTCTAGGCTTTTGTTTCTTCATATTTTCTTTCAATAAAATTCCTTTTCCATTTTTATATTTATTTTCTTTTCCACCATTATCATGAGCCGCTAAAACCTATTTAGCCGAAAGTTGTCAATATTCCCCAAAAAGGGTTCTTGAGGCCTAGAATTCGTACTTAGCCTTCTCACTAAGTATTCTTCGTTTCTCCACACTACGGGCTGACGTTTCCGTCCATGGCCCTTAAGAAGTAAGCTTTTCAGCATATGCAAAGGCGGCCGATTTGTATATTTTGGAAGGATTGCACAGTCGGTTTGTTAACTTACTGTGTAAGAGGTTGGCGAGCCAAAGAGACAAAATAGCATGGGATTCGCCATTAAGAAGCATTGATCTAGCATAAATTATTGGCTAGAGTCAGATTCCCTAAAAATCATAAGTCCAATATTTGGAGCTGGTGGTCGTAGGCGCCCTCTTCCACTATAACTGGCTTACTTGAGTTGAGAAGGGTTACTTAAAAGCCAAGGATTGAACCCAAGGCAGAACGAGACAACCGGAGGCTGGAATCTCGCCACATAAGAAACTTTCTCTTTTCTTGGAATCTCGCCACATAAGAAACTTTCTCTTTTCCCAACTCTATTTATTTCTCCTTATTTCAATTTCTGCAATTTATTTAATTTCTCAATTTCAATTCTCTTTAAATTCTGCTTTTATTTTTCCAGATTCTTAATTTTATTTTTTTTATTTTTCAGGAACACAAGTTTTTTTGGCTAAAAAATTGTCCAGGATTTCAAGGAATGAGCATTCATACAATCCAGTCCCTAAGGATTCAACCCTACTTCCCCTTTACTATTATTTTTACTATTTTACAGGGAATAGGATATTTTTGGTGCTCTCAACGACACATCAAAGCCCTTGAAAGGAATATTATGAATTGACTTGTGAACATAATTAGAAGGATTTTTGAAGAAGGTAGTATTGAATCCTTTTTTAACAAGACGTTGATTGTTTTAATTCCCAAAGTAAGCTTTCTAGAACTTATCTCACAGTTCCAACCCTTAAGCTTATGTACAATGCCCTATAAGGTCCTCACAAACAACCTTAAGCCTATTATGTCATCCTTTATTACAACTAATCAAACTAGCTTAGTTGGGGGGAGATACATAATGGAGAACATGATTATTGCTTAAGAGGTTGTACATTCGATGCAGTACAAAAAGGGGAAGAAAGGGTAGATGGCAGTCAAATTTGACATGGAAAAGACTTATGATAGACTGAGATGGGAATTTATTAAGGATACACTCTTAGATGCCCAACTTTCTAAGAGGTTAGTTCACGTCATTATGCGGTGTGTATAACACTCATAACCCGTATTCGTCGTCAGACTAGGGTTAAGAGGCATTGCTGGACACGTCGGAACAATTCACATTCATTTCACAATTATCTAAGCATCAAAATCACACATCAATATAGAGTCCCTAACGTAGGTCAACGAGACCTTAAACATACTTTAGAAATGGGTCGGGACTAAACTGAGCTCATACAAAATTTTTTGAAACTCAAACATTTTTCAATGTTATAAAGGTCACACGCCCGTGTGAACAGGCCGTATGCTTCACACGGCATTAGACACGCTCGTGTGTCTAGGCCGTGGCAAAACAGGGTATACATACTGACTTGTCTACACGACCACAAGACACGCCTGTGTGCCAGCCATGTGAAAATTAAGGAGGCTACTGACTTGGGTCACACGGCCGACCACACGCCCATGTGCTACACACGACCTATAGACACGCCCGTGTGTCTAAGCCGTGTCAAAACTATAGGGTATACTGACTTTAAATCATAAGGTACCCCAGGGGACTCATAACTGTGTAACATAATCGTGTGTCACATACGACTGAGACATACGCTCGTTTCTCTGCTCGTGTAGACAAAAATAGGGTATTTACAGAGCCAAATTTGCCACCCATTTTGAACCATCCCTACAAGCATCAAACCAAAACATTTTGTACCAAATTTTCAACCAATTCACAACCAAAACATACACCATTCATGACATATCATTATCAACAAATTTCATGCTTGTAATACATACCAAATCATGCCAAATCATATGCCAAAATCATACCAAAACATATGATTCATAATCTTACCAATTTATCAATTAAGTAATAACAAAACTTACTAAATTGACCAATTCACTTGGCCATTCATGATCATATCATATTGACCATATTGCATTACATATCATATACCAAAATCAAACCATAAGTTCAACCATAGTCAAGCCATATCACATGGCTAAATATTTACATCATAAAACCTACCAAAATAACTCTAGCCTATACATGCCATATGCCATATATACAACTCTCAAAATGGTACCAAAATAGATGTTCGATAGTCTGATTGAGTTACTGACGATTCTGAGATCTGAGGTAGCTTTATAACACTATAAAACAGATAACATTTCACATAGTAAGCTTTAAAGCTTAGTAAGTTCGTACTGAATATAATCAATAGTTTATACTATACAAAACACCAACTAATAAACACTTAGTAGTTCATATTCATCCTTCAATTCTATTCCAACACATTTAACATGTTCATACAAGTTCATCAAACTTAATACACCTAGTATCATCTACAATATAAGTATCATACATACCTAATACTTTCCCGCGTTTATTCATTTCATTCTCACCTTTTTGTTCAATATATTAATTCGTTCGGAATCTTTTCAATTCCCTAAGAATGCATCCATGATTAGCCGAAGCCGTAACAATCTCGCACACTTAGTGCCATCTCAATAAACTGAAGCTATCTCGGTATCGCACACTTAGTGCCTCCTATAGCTGAAGCTATTCCAATTCACACACTTAGTGCTATTTATAGCCGAAGCTATTTCAAACCGCACACTTAGTACCAAACATAGTCGATTTATCATCGTGCTCAAACCATAGTTAAATATATACCATTTATGCATTATCAAAGCATTAAAACATAATTGTAACATCATTTATTATGTACAAACTTACCTCGTACTCGGAATTGACAATTCGGATCGTTTACTCGATAACCTTCGATTTCCCTCGATCTAAATCTGAATTCCTCTTTTCTTGATCTATATGTATTCAAAATTAACTCTTTTATTCAAAAAATCATCCAATTCAATCCACGTACACATATTTAGGGCATTTTACAAATTACCCCTCATATTTTTACATTTTAACACTTTAGTCCCTAATTCATAAAAACACAAAATACACAAAATTTCCTTATACACATGCTTAGCCGAATTTTCATCGAGTTCATATAACCCACATATTTCATTTATTTCATATTTTAGTCCCTCAAAATCTCATTTTTTACAATTTAGCCCAAATTACTCAAATTCATTAAAAATTCAAAGACAAAGTATATTTATCTATCACATATCTTTCATTTTTCATCATTTAACAACACAAAGCTCATAATTTCATCAATAGCTCAACTTAAAATCATCAACAAAATCAAAAATTGAGACATGGACTTAGTAAAACACAAAACAACGATAAAAAAAACATAGAAATCATAAAAAACCAAACAAAATACATACCTAAATCAAAGAAAACATTGGTTGAACCCTAGCTTGTATTTTTCTTTCTTTTTCCTTGATAATTTTGGTAAACATGGATGAATGAAACACAAATTTCATGTTTTCTTTTATTAAATACTTAATAATACATCATTTACCATTTTGCCCAAAATTAATAAACATTTAAAACATTAATGTATAAGGCCATAAATATCCACTTACCATGTAAATGGAATATTAGCAACATAAGGACCTCTCAATTAAAGAAACATAGCAATTAAGTACTTTAACAAATAGAAGTCCACTTTTACATTTTACGCGATTAGGTCCTTTTATGAAATTGAGCACACAAACGATTAAATTTTCATACGAAACTTTCACACACGCTTAACCACATACTGTACACACAAAAAATATTAAAATATTTTTCTGACTCAAATTTTTGGTCCTGAAACCACTATTTTGACTAGGGTCTAAACCGGGCTGTTACAGTGTGTCACTTTTTAGTTCGCGTCATTATGCGGTGTGTCACTTTTGTGTCCATGCAATTTTTATGGAATGGATGCTTCACAGATAAGTTTATTCCTTCAAGAGGAGTAGGACAAAGATCTTATTTCCCGATATCTTTTTGTTTTAACAATGGAGAAGCTTGGTCAGACAATTAATTTGGTAGTCACGGTGTCTACTATTCGACTAGGAATGGGAAGGCTTCCTCTTTCACATCTTTTTTTTTACGGATGATCTAGTTTTGTTTGGAGAAGCAAATAAGAAAACTATTGAATCCATGAGGTCATTCCTTTGACAATTCTGTTGTACTTGGTTCATAGAATGAATGCAGAGAAATCAAAAATCTATTTTTCAGCTAATGTTGATGAATTGGTTAAAGAGATGCTTAGTGAAGGGTTGGATTTTCAAAAGGTAAAGGACTTGGGGATCTACCTGGGAATACCATTGTTCCACAAAAGAGTCATTAGGAGCACGTTCCAATTTGTTATAAATAAAGTGTAGAAGACGCTCAATAGGTTTGATGCTAAACTCCTATCTATGGCTGGTAGAGTTACTTTGGCTAAGTCAGTGTTGTTGGTTATATCAAGTTACTTTATGTAATCGACCATGATTCTTTTAGGAGTGTGAAAAGATTGAACAAGTTGTTAGGAGCTTTGTTTGGGGCTCTATAAGAGACTCTAGGAAAGTGCATTTAGTTAATTGGGATACATATTGCCAACCTATGAAGCATGGGGATTTTAGTTTAAGAAGATTGGTCCCCCAAAATCGCTCTTTTTTTGTGAAGGTAGATTTTCAGTTCACGACCAATGTAGATGCTCCTTGGTTTTGTCTGTTATGGTATAAGTATAAGGTAATGGACAAATGTCCTAAATCTATTTATCGACTTTGTTGTTCTTATGTATGGCGTTCTTTATCCAATATTTGGAAACAGTTTAGGCCTAATATTTCTTAGAGCATAGGCAATGGGAAAGATGTGGATTTTCTTGATAACATTTAGATTCTTGAATTGGGGGCCATTCGTAATCACATGTTGTTCAGCTTGAATGTAAAGATCAAGTTAAGTTAGCTGAGATGGTTAATGCAGAGATATCTTGGAATATATAGATGATGAGGCATAATTATTTTTGGTAACCACATAGAATTAAGAAGTTCTCTGTCAAATCGACGTATAATAATTTAGTATAGATAGATGGTCAAGCAAGGGATAATGTTTGGAGTGGAATTTGGAAGAGCAATTTTCCTCCAAGAATCAAGCATTTTCTTTGGCTAGTTTTACACAAGAAGCTCTTAACAAATTTTGAAAGGAATAGGAGGAATATGTCTCCCATAATAGGCTACACTCTGTGCGTGGATAAATTATTCATGTTTTGTGTGACTGCACTGTTGCGACTAAGGTATGGGAAAATGTGATATCCTTATATTCTTTGTCTCTCTTCTTTAGTTAAGATCTTTTGTACTAAGTAGTTGTCAATTTGAATGGTGATTTATGCTCATGTGAGATTTTTTACTATCTTGTGCTAGTAGCTGTGGAAAAATAGGAATAATTTTATCTTTCAACAAGTAGCAAGTAGGCTTGAAGAGATTGTTTGCAAGATAGATTGCTTTGTTTCTAATATCCGCGAGCCATTAAAAAATTTTGGGTCCTTGGGAGTGAAGCAAGGTGGGAGGGTAAAATGGCATCCATCGAGTCTGGGATGGGTTAAAGTCAATGCTGATGGGTCTTCAAGTGTGACCAGACACTGATTGATGGTTGGTGGAGTGGTGCACGATGTAACACCCCATACTTGAGCCCTACGCTGAGACGGGATACGAGGTGTTACCACACTTAATCACATGCATACAACCATTTCAATGTCATTAAGACTCGGTCAAATTAAAAACTTTTTCGAATTTTGTCTAAACTCCTTAATATTGGCCTATGAGGCCCTAAACATCCATTGGAAACCATTTGGGACCAACCCGAGTCCTTTAACTAACTTTAGAAAAATAACTCTTGAAATAGGGCACACGCCCGTGTGGTCATTATAACATGGTTGTGCTGATGGCGCCCGTGTGACACACACGGCCTAAGCATCTAGGGACACGCCCGTGTGAATTAAATTCTAAATTCGAACCTACAGGGGTTTTCACACGGCCTGACACATGCCCGTGTCTATGGCTCGTGTCCCTCACATAGCCATGACACGCTCGTGCCCTAGCCCATGTCTAAAAATCTTGACATTCTGTTTCTGACGTTAGCATCCAATAAGGGGTACACGGCCAAGGCACACACCCATGGCCAGAGGCCGTGTCCTCCACACGGCTGAGACACACGGCCGTGTCTCTGCCCGTGTGTTTACTACCATGCATATTAACTTGCAAATTTTACGTGCAGGTGACACATGGCCAAGCAACACGCCCATAGGGCTGACTATGTGTCACACACGGCCTAGATACACTCCCGTGTGTCTACCCGTGTGGACAATATAAGGCTATCTACCAAGCCTTTTGCCACCTTGAAACACCATCAAATGCCAACCAACATATCAAAGCCTAACTTACTATGATTTCTCAACCAAACAACCATAGTTAAGGCCTATATACATTTCTTATATTAAACCAACTAACAATTTTACATTCATGAAAGACTATCTTGCATTCATATATAAACTTTCAATATTAGCCATTTTCCATGGCCTTATACAAAATGAAGCAAATGCTAAAGTAAGAAAACACATTTGGCCAATTAACAATGACACAAAACTCAAAAGTCAGGGTCCTATACATGCCATAATCAAAATAAAAGATCTAACTATACCAAGCTCTTTGAATGATAGTGTAACTGGCTTCTCTGACATAGGCAATGATCCTCGAGCTACTTTGGCGACACTATAAGAAAATGGAAAGGAAATAGGGTAAGCCTAAAGCTTAGTAAGTTGCATGAAAATAAACAACAACTACTATTCATAAAGCAATATGCTCATAACCTTTCATAACTTATTCATGAATACCATAAATAGGCGTAAGTACAACTTACTCATCATCATCCAATACAACTCATGTAACACCCCTAACCCGTATCTATTACTGGATTAGGGTTATAAGGCATTACTATATAAAACACAGTTCAGCACACTCATTCCTCACCTTTCATACACCAAGAATTAATAAACATTTAAAACTTATAAATTTCAAATATCCACAATTCACTTATTATAAATTCGAATACATGGGTCATAATTCCAATTCAGAAATAATCATACCTTACTGAACATATATCGCAAATAAGCACATTTCAAAAATTCCAACTAATTCAGTACGAACATATATCAAAACCCAACTGATTATGTTCCATAATTACTAAATTCGAACCAAACTTGTATATATCAAAGACATGTTCACATATGTAATACTTCCAATATTCAGTTCCTTATATCCATCATATTAATGCCACTTTCATAATTAAAATCATATTCCATTATATATCATTACATTTCATACTTCGAATATATGCCAATTTCTATCTCATTAATCGTATATCAAACATATCATTTGATAACTTCTGCACAAGTTCATAATAAAACCAACTGAATCATATTACATGAATTATTATGCAATCACATATGAAACTTAAATACATTATAACATGGCCGAACATACTAATGATGCATATATATATATATATATATAAGTGCACAATTCATCCTAAAAATAAAAGCCATACTTAACACTTGAACACAAATAACACTCCAGCGTGCATCTAATTCATATCTATATTAATATACCTAAACTTCATATGTTTATTCTATTAACTAACCCAAAACATACTTAATCATTACCATCATTAACAATTTGAACCCAAACCAATACAATCAACCAAAACAATCATAAAACATATTCATTACTTACCACTTAGTAACCGAACATGTTAAGTTAATATACCACCATCCATCACTCTAATTATACCACATTTCATAATTCTAAAATGAGCTAACTATTAAAACGACTACCAAAACCAAACTCATTAAACATTTTAATTAAAAACATGTAAAACCAAACTTAAGCATAATAAGCAAGTCATTTTCGCATGGCTTTAAATACATATTCATTCAAAATAATTAACTCCAAGACTAGCCTATACATGCCACATAACCGAGTCTCAAAATATTATTTACTGAAATAATAACAGGATAGTGTGATGTCGTCTCCATCAACTTCCAACCTGAGCAAATCTCCGAAAATCTATAAACATAGGAAAAAGAAAACACAGAGTAAGCTTTTAAGCTTAGTAAGCTCGTATCTTAATAAACTTAACATAACAAATACTTTCATTATAATGCCGTAAACATAATATGCTATCTCACACAACCTTTCTAAATTTCATAACATGTTCTCATATCAAATTATCATCATTCAATATTATATTTACTCACTTAACCAACTTTAACTTTTACAAACTTATTCAATTAAATTTTCATACATCAACCCTTTCACACTTTCATATAGCCAAATGAACACATTATGGGAAATAACACATTTAATTATATATCTTTCTCATATGAATCTCGTATGATCATTTATAATCAAATTCACTTTTCATTCATATAGCATCTGACAAATTTCACATATGCAACTTTACAAATCACATCTTATTCATTCATTTATGTTTTATTGGCACATAACCATATTTCATTTCCACATACATCACAATACATTCTTTGCACATATACTTACCTTATTTTCAAATAGGTAATCAATTATCACGTACCTGATCGTTTTAGCTCGTTTAACGTATTCAACTACCATATCAGCAATAAATCTTTTAGGCATAAACTTATAATAATTCACCGGCATAAAGCCTGCTAGGCCTAAGCTTATATCTCACACCGGCACAAGGCCTGCTAGACTCAAAGTCTGATTTTATACGCCGGTAATAAGCCTGCTAGGCATAAGCCCGATTTAATTCACCAGCACATGGCTTGCTAGGCTCAAAGCCCGAATATCACCCTTATAAAGTCGTCTCATAAACAATTCATATAATATAGCATGTATACTTGTTCACTTTGCTCGATTTAATCATTCAATTCTCACATAGGTTCTGTACGTACCTGCATTGCTTAATTCATTTACACTTTCTTTCTCGACTTGACTTTGTCCGTTGAACCATTCGGAATCATTAAGGATACTCGGTATGGTCTTACATGTTATCACATATCAATGCCACTGTCCCATATAGGGTCTTACACGAAGTCGATTAACGATGCCGATGTCCCACACATGGTCTTACACGTAATCGCAATACAATGCCACTGTCCCACACAGGGTCTTACATGTAATCACATCTCGATAACCTAATGTCATGACATTTGTATCCTATACTATTCTTAAGGTTCGTAAGGGCTTCCGAACATCGTAACTCTGTTGATTTTTGGCTCGTAATCATGACCATCCAGTATTCAATTCAATTCAACAATAAATAATCATTTATAACACAATTAAAGTACGTTTATTAGCATACGAACTTACCTCGTTCGCGGTAACGACGAATCAGATCGACGAATCTGATACTTTGTTTGTCCCTCGATATAGACTCGTACGAGGCTTAATTTGATCTAATCAATCAAATTCAACTATTACAATTCATATTCTATTCATTTTAACTCAATTTCATATTTTGATAAAATTACTATTTTACCCCTAAAGTTTCAATTTTATTCAATTGTTCCTGAGCTAAAAAAAACATGCAAATTGACCATTTTTAACCACAATTAAGCTTAGCCAAATTTTCATGGTATCAAAACAGCCCAAAAATTACTTTATAAAAAAAATTACATTTTTTCCCTGATATTTCAACTTCTTTACAATTTAGTCCCTAAGCTCGAAAAATGAAATTCATTCAATTTTGGCCAAACCCATGCCTAGCCGAATTTGCTACAACTTCATAACAGCCCATACTTTCATTTATTTACACTTTCAACCACATAATTTCAATAATTCACAATTTAATCCAAAATTAACATTTTTACCAAAATTTCACTTTACAAAACATGTATATCCAACAACAATAATTTATTTTCCATCATCAACTATCAAAATACTCATGCATTCAACAATGGCAACATTCAAATACTTTAATAGTTTTGAAATTAGAAATACGGGCTAGCTAAAATACGAAGCAACGGTCTCAAAAACATAAAAATTATTAAAAACTGAACACAAAACATACCTAAATCACTTCATGCAAGTGCCGAAACTAAGGAAGATTCAATGGCTTTCTTTTTCTCCTCCATATTCAGCCAAGAAATAAAATTTGCATGGCCATTTTATGTTTTATTTTTATTTAATACATTTTAATATTCCATTGACCTTTTTGTCCTTTATAATAATACATAATTTCATATATGCCAAACCACCAATCTCCACTATCATAAAATAATGGTTTAATTGATAAATAGGGACTTTTACTTTAGTAAAACATCGCAAATAAACACTTAGACAATTAGAATGCAACTTTTGCATTTTACGCGATTTAGTCCTTTTTGCTTAATTAACTATCGAAAAGATAAAATTTTTCAATGAAACTTTAATACCATCTTTTTGCCACTCCGTAAATATTTATAAAAATATTTACGACTCGATTTATAGAAATGAGGTCCCGATACCTCATTTTCTAAACCCACTTGACCTTTGGGTCATACCATTTGAACTTAATAAATCACTTATAAAACAAATATCACAATATCAAAAACATTTTTAAAATCATAATTAACTCGTAAATATTAAATATAATATTTACAAACCTACTCATCAAATTTGGTGGCCCCGAAACCACTGTTCCGATTAATCCTAAAAACGGGTTGTTACAACTCATATTGCATACATTGAGTTCATATCTCATACATTTCAATTAGGTACCTGTACCACTCATCACATGATCGTAGCTTTTCTCATTTTGATAAAAATCATAAATCTTTTGTCAAACCATTAGGAATACTATCGGATACTCAATAGCCCTAACATGGGTTAAGATGCCGACGCCATGTCCCAGACATGGTCTTACATTGGCTTTCGTATAGCGAGGCCGATGCCATGTCCCAGACAGGTCTTACACTAACACACAACAAGCTGACGCCATATCCCAGACAGGTCTTACACTAGCTTGTATATCACGAGGCTAATGCATGTCCCAAACATATCTTACACTAGCTCTCGTCTCAATGTCGATGCATGTCCCAGACATGTCATACATTGGCTTAAATATCTAGAGGAAGAAGCATGTCCCAGACATGTCTTACACTAGCACACAAATGATCCAAATGTCATGGCATGAATATCCGATGATTCCTAAGGCTCAACCAAGAGTTCTACTACCTCAATTCTCATCATGCTTAATCATTTCCACAATCAAATAATTTATGCTATAACAATTCATTCATACATGATAACAATGTAGTTGTATTATTTACACACAACTTACCTCGGATTACAAAAAGTGGGCGACTAGTCGGTTTAGGTCTACTTGCTTGGCTTTCCATCGGTCTAGGTTCAGATTCTGTAATTCTTGATCTATAATGATAAAAATTCACAAATTTCATCATTTTATTGACCTAGGTATTCAACAATTTATAATTAGGCAAAATGACCATTTTGCCCCTAGACTTTCACAAAATGACTATTTTACCCCTAGACTCGAAAATTGATTTTTATCACATTTTCTCATTAAGCAAGCCTAGTTGAATACTTTTCATACTAGGAGCAGCCCACAATCCTCATTATTTCACACATTTATCACCTATTTTACAACTTATGCAAAATGGTCATTAGTTAGGGTTTCCATGAAAACTACTTCACAAAAGTTGTTTATTTCACAACCATGATTCATTTTCTTCCATAAAATTTCAGAAAAAAACATGAACACTCTCATGGTAAAACTCTAAACTTTCAACCACTTTGCAAAATAGTCCCCTTATTGGAAGGCTCATGCTACAAAGGTTCTAAAAGTACAAAAATCATCAAGAAAAACCATCAAGATCACTTACTTGTGAGGGTTACAAGTTGTTGAAATTTAAAGCTCCCCAAAACCCCATTTTTGCTGAAAATTTTGGTGGAAGAGAAGGAAGGAATGAAAAAGATGATGGCTAGACACTAGGGTAATATTTTATTATACATTAAGTTACCTACCCATTTGACCATTTGAATTTCTTGTCCCCTATGGTCGACCATCACCTTCTAAGGGGTCTATTTTCCCTTTAAATACCCCTAATTTTGGTTCTCTAGCTATTTAACACCCTTAGCTATCAAAATAGGACTTTTGCACTTTATGCGATTTAGTCCTTTTTCACAATTAAGCATGAAATTGCTAAAATTAATTCACCAAAATTTTCATACTCTCATATAATCATGCCAAAACACATAAAATAATATTAAAGATAATTTCTTCGACCTCAGATTAGTGGTCCCGAAACCACTATTTCGACTGGGCCCAAAATCGGACCGTTACACACGACTCTACGGGGAATTGGTTGGAAAGTTTCAGGAAATACATCGGAAGGGGCTTTGCTCTTAAGTTTGAGTTATGGGATATTTTAGTTGGACTTGAAGTGGCTCAATTAAGGAACTATAGTAAGATTATTGTTGAAAGCGACTCTTTGGATGTAATTGAGATGATATTGGGAAATTCTGTGAATATTCCTTCAATGACAATTATACGAAGGATTAATGAGTTCAGAAGAAAGTTACAATAAGTCAAGTTACAAGAATATGGTAACAGATTGGTTTGCTAAATCAGGCTCAATTAATGATGTTGAATTTACTTCTTTTTCTTTTTCAGTTCCATAACTTTCTTGTAAGGAAATTATTGTTAGAAGATAGACTTGGTGCATCAAATGTAAGATTTTTTTGATCTAAAGGTAGTTGGTCGCCTTCTTCTATTATAAATAAAAAAAAAAGTAAAAATTTTGTGAAATGCAATTGATAATGAAACAGAGTTTCTTAAAAAAAAGTCACTCATTTTATTCATCATAATCTTCTCTAATATTCCCTTTATTGTTTCTTTCTTTAAAGCTTTATTTTACAACTCATTGGTGGTTACGGACGTGGTGATCGGTTTTGTTATAGTGGATTCTCATATGGCCATCCAAGAAAAGCCTATTTTAGGGGATAAAGTGCTTATCAGTTTTTTCTCTCCTTTTGGTCTTTTTTTAATAACTGAAACAATTTAGTTTCTTTATGTTTTTGTTTATTGTATTTAAATTTAAATTTTTCTTTAAGGTCTTTGTGCCTCCACATCCATGAATTAAGCATCGGGTTTCAGTTTTAAGGAATAAGCAAATTCCTTGTCCCATTTTCAGTGAATTTTCTTCAAATTTTATCTGAACTTCAGATTGTTTTTAGCTTTTACATATCTGGATCAGTGGAAAAATCTTATTTTATTTTTCTTTTTTGATTTCTCTAGTTATTTGGAGATGCTATGGCTACGTTAGGGGGGTTACTTATGTACAAAGCTTCAAGGGATTGGTTGGTAAGTTCTTACCTTGTACATATCTTTCTTCAAATTATATTGGAATTAAGGATGTGTTTTTCTATATGGAACATAAAATATCCTGGCTGGCAGCCTACTGTAGCAGGGGAGATTCAATCACCAATGGCTATTACTTCAGTTGAATTTATTAATCTAAAGGAACCTATAGTGGTTAATTTCCACTTTTAACATTTAAATTCTATATTTCTTTAAATTTTTTGAATTAGTAACTAATACTTGTTTTTTTGGGTTTCTTAGATTGTTCCAATACTGAGAGTTGGTCTTACTCTAGCTGAACATGCATCATCCATTTTCCTAGCTACAAAAACATATCATTTAGGTAAAGTTGACATATTATCTTTGTAATGTTTTCTTCTGTAACACCCTATACCCGGTTCGACCACCTAACTCGAACAATAAGGTATTACAGCTATTAAACATTACTATCATACAAATATTTGGCATAAATAATCAACAAATCTATTTAAAAACATTAGTACAAGTGTGATGTAATTTACACTCAAAATCAAGTATTAATTAAGCACACGAGACCCTTAAACCAACTCGGAATCATATCAAGACTAAATTGAAACTTTTACAAAAAAAAATCATGTAAAAAGTGTAAACAAGGGTAACATGGTTGTGTGGCCAAATTGTGCGACAAGGCTAAGACTATGTGGTCCTAAGACATGGCCGTGTTGCCTAACCGTGTGATAGACTAATGCCATGTGAACGGACGTACACCAAAATCAAACAGACCACATGGTCGTGTCAGGCAACCATGTGTGGCACATAGCCATATGCACTTAAACCTGCTTTTAGAACCAAGCTGTCACACCTATAATCACTTAAGCCATAATTCATACAATTACCATCCATTAAACCTACATAAAATACATCAAAACATACCAAATAACATCCAACCTAAGTGCCTAACCAATATGCCACCATTGGCACCACAATTCAAACATTAAACTTTAACCATTCAAGCATAACAACCTAACATTCCATGCCAATTCAACCATTAAACTAGTATCATTTCCTCATGTTCACATTAATGAAATCAAGTTAACCCAATAACCAAAACTTATGCACATTTCATAGCTAAGGTAGTATGAATAGCACTAAACAAATTTATACTATCACAAGCTAACAAACAACCATCATAGCTTACAAACTTATGCATTAATACATATAGCACATGGCACAAAATGTAACTAAAAACTTATAACATACATTGCCAAACCCTATTTACATGCCACTTATAACCAGGCCATAATAAGTAAATAGCTACCAAAAGAGTTGACGGATAGTGTGATCTCTAAAATTGATCCAATTGACAGCTCAAATCCGACAATCTACAAGGAAGAAAACGAAGCTTATATAAAGCTTAGTAATTTTGTAAAATTTAAACATCACATATCTGTCATTTAAAGCATATAATTCAATTTAACATATAACAACAATTCTTGCCATATTTCACATTACCTACCATGCCAAATGATTAGTAATATACATATAACATTGGCAAAATCACAATATACATGTTTTGCATACCATTTCACAACTAATAAGTATTGAGCCATTCATGCCATGAATTTAATTTCTAAACAATTCATTAATTCTTTTGCTCGGGGAACTATAGTAGATTAACTTCGAATATGCAGGGAAATAATGCTACACAAGCTAATCATCGGGACATTAACCATTACATAATGCTACTCACACAAGCTAACGAGAATTTGCAACAAATTCTAGATTCCAGCCATAGGTATGGTATCCACCACCGGTACATAGTATCTGAAAATATATCACTAGCACAAAGTGCCTGGAAATTGAAACACCTATACATAGTACCTGAAAACTATAATCACCGATATCTAGTGCCTGGAATACCATAATGACATGTCATTTGTATCCTAATCATTCACTAAGCTCACAGGGTCTTAACTTGTATTCTATAATCTTTTCATATTTATAAAATTATACCTTGATCAACTTGATTACATATATATATTACATAAAACAACATGCCTCAACTCAAACATATACAATTGTCATACTTACAATTCAAACCTTTCTTTCCACTTTCAAACTTACCACAATTAACCAAATTCGCCATACACACACACATATAAGCATATAATTAGAATTCAAACCATCAATAAGCTTAACAAATCTAATACGAACTTACATAAACGAAACAACTTCAAGCACTATACTGAGAACTACTTGACAACTTTCCTTTTTTCACGATTATTGACCGGTTGATCCGTTTATTTATCTACATATAATAATTTAGCTCAATTAACTAATTCAAATCTCTTAAAATATCTAAATTCATATATTTGACCCTTTAATAACATTTTACATTATTACTCTAAACTTTTACCTTTTATTCGATTTAGTCTTTAAAACTGAAACTTTCACATATATCACAATCAAACCAAAAACACTTATGCTGAAATTAACCTTATACATATACAACCCATTATTACTGAAATTTTATAATAATTTCATGCTAAATTTATTATTTTATCATTTTAGTCCCTAAACTTAAAACTAACCAAAACTACTTTACAAAACAGTCCTATTTAACAATCAAGCTTCAAACTTAACCATTTAACTTCAAAAATATCCAAAAATCATCAATGGTAAGTTTCAAAATGTTTATTAGTTTTACAAAATAGTCCATGGATTAGTTAAATTAAGCTAGAACGATATCAAAAATATAAAAATTATTAAAAACGGATAATAAAATCAGTGACATGAAAGGTGTTGAGCTTGGCCGAACTACTTGAGGTTTATCAATGATTGTTTCGGGTGGAATTGATGAAGAAAATGGAATGAAAATGGTCACATGTTTTGTTTTTATGTTTTAATCATTTTTAAATTATTAAACAATATTATATTAACATAATATTACACCAAATATGTATAGTAACGAGCCATTATATTCCAACGTGATCAAGTTGCCTCATAAAACCCTCTAAACATGATTTTATAACCATTAAGAAAATATATACTAATAGCGATTAAATTTTACGATTTTTATGATTTAATTTTTTTCCTTAATTAACAATCAAATCACTAAAATTTTGGACCAAATTTCAATTTACTTATATAACAAATCCATAAATATTTAATAAAAATATTTACGGTTCGATTTATAAAAATGAAATCTCAATATCTCATTTTTGAAAACCACTCGACTTTAATTAATTATCCAATTAACAAAACTTACCAAATCAAAATTTAATAAAACACTATAATCAACTCTTAAATATTAATAAACACTATTTACGAACTCACTTGTCGGGATTATGAACCCAAAATCTCTATTTTCGATGTTGCTGAAAAATGTATTTCTACATTTTCTCCGCTCAACCAACAAAAGATAACATAGTTCATGTTTAAAGATATCTTTATTTGGCTTTTGTTTCCTACATGTTACTTAAGACTACCTCTTATCCTACATTTTCTTATATGGCCAACCAGTTTACTTGTTTATGATTATTTATGGCTTTGTGAACGAAGGGCTAAGCAGAGATGTAAAAAGACTTTTGCCAACAGTTTATCTAAATAATAAGAATTTACTTCTCTTTCTATTATGTGGTTCCCACTTCCTTGTATGTTCCCAGTGGAACTGTGGTAATTTAGTTCGGTCAGCCCCCTTTCATCCTTTTGATTTGCTGAGTGCAGGCTTAACTGTGTGTGTAATTTGTGCTAATGTGCTCTTGTAGGTTGCCTAAAATGCTTTTTGAAGGATCTCGAGTTTTTGTGGTAGATCCTTTGTTGGCAACAGGTACTAATCTTCATCTTAGAGCTAGAAATCTTGTATCCATCTTAAAGAAATATAAATCCTTTTGGCATTTGTACCTCTTATTTCAGCATTCAATTTGTTGAAAATCAAGGAAATCATTATTTTTGTGTTGAAAGTGAAGGTAAGTATTATCATGGTAGCTGTGCCGTACAAGCGTTGTGTTTTAAGAGATCATTTTTCTTGAGACTGAGGTTGATAATGTTGCACTGCTTTTGCTAATTTTCTTGTTAAGAGTTTCATGTGGCAAAATTGTGGCAGCACTTGACCTCTTAGAGGAACGTGGAATTGACAAGAAGCTAGAAAATGAAAGTGGTAAATAATTTGGAAGAATATGTCTCTTTTCAGTTGAATTTGCATCTCGGAACTTCTTTGGAATGTGATTAAGTATTACATCCCACAGTTTGACCTTAGCTATTCCTATGAAGACTGGGAAAACTCTAGATAAAATGTGTCTATATTTTCCCATATTCTGTTAACATTATGATTAATGGTAGACAATTTTTAATGGCAAACAATCCAAGTGGTGCAAGTTTAGCACCCTAAAGTTAACTTTGAAAAAGTGGCATGGGATAATTTTTTTTGGTCCTTGAGATAATGGGCTATTTATTGTTTGGTTCTTGAACCTCAACTATAAATAGGCCTTCTCATTTCTCATTTCAATTCATCCCAACCAATCTTTCTCTCTTAGATTTCTCTCTTCTCCCATTTGAGAATTCTTAAGGAATTCTATTTGTTTGTAATACTTTGGAGATAGTAAAGTTATCATCTGGTGTTAGTACTCGAGGGCGTAGGTATAATTTACGAACCTCGTTAAAACTCTTGTGTTCTTTTTTTGTCCTATTTTTCTTTCAATATTTGAGGTATAATAGTAGTATTTAATTGTGCTATTAAATTACTATAAAGGGATATTCGACTAAGGAAAGACTTGGTATTTAAGAGATCCCTGTGATCCACCTCTCTTCCCTGGGAATTGAACTTTGTGTGATTTTTTAGTACAATAATTTACACGCTTCCGACCCTATTGAAACAACAAGTGCTATCAAGAGCCGAAGGTTAATCGTAGTATGCTCCGTGGTTGCAGTTTAAACTGATCTTCCACATCAAAAAAGATTTCCTTAGGTATATTGAAAGATTATGGAAAAAACGGTCGGTTTAGGAGCTTCAACATCATCCATGTGGACAAGACCGACAATTGCAAATGCAAGATTGGCCGTGGAGATCTTTGATGGCACGGGCCATTTTGGTATGTGGCAAAGTGAGGTTCTAGATGCCCTTTTTCAGCAGAGTCTAGACATTGCCATTGATGAAGAGAAACCAGATGATGTACATGAGAAAGATTGGAAGGCGATCAATCGGTTGGCATGTGGCACAATTCGATCATGCCTTTCTCGAGAGCAGAGGTATGCTTTTTCAAAGGAGACTTCGCAAATAAGTTGTGGTGGCACTTGAAGAAAAATTTTGAAGAAAAACAGTCAAAATAAGCTCCACTTGAAGAAAAGACTGCTTCGCTTCACTTATGTCCCAGTACCACAATGAATGATCACATCACCAAATTTAATCGCTTAGTCACCGATTTACTAAATATGGATGAGACATTCAAAGATGAAGATTTGGCTTTGATGCTATTGGGGTCACTTCACGAGGAGTTTGAGTTCCTAGAAACTACTCTACTTCATGGCGAAGTGATATATCTCGAGCGAAGTCATGCGGCCTTATACGATTATGAGCAGAGAAAGAAAGACAAACAGAAAAACTCAATCGGAGATCTGAAGCTTTAGTAGTCCGAGGTCGTTCATACACTCGGAAGAAAACTCGAAGGGAGATCAAAGTCAAAGTCCGGACTGGGAAAGATGAATGTGCCTTTTGTCATGAGAAAGGCCACTTGGAAGAAAAATTGTCCAAAGTCAAGAATAAGGAAAAGTCATTGTAGATGCTTGTGTTGCAATGCATGATACTAGTGACTCGAACTATCATGGTTGCATCATCATCGTCATTCCATTCGGATGAGTGGATTTTGGATTCGGGTTGTACCTATCATATGTCCCCTAACCGGAGTGGTTCTCGATTTAGTAGAACTAAATGGAGGAGTTGTTTATATGGGCAATGATAATGCTCAGTAAAAGCTGTTGGGATAGGTTCAATCCAATTAAAGAATCAAGATGGATCAACCGAGTTCGACCGATGTTCGGTATGTGCCCGTTTGAAGAAAATCTCATCTCATTGGGAGCCTTGGAATCTAATGGTTCGATTGTTACTATGAGAGATGGGGTTTTGAAAGTGACATCTGGCGCACTTATGATATTGAAGGGCATCGAAAAAATAACTTGTATTACTACCAAGGTAGTACAGTTATTGGAGCGATCATTGCGACTTCCTAACAAAGACTTGGACTCAATGCGGTTGTGGCATATGAAGTTGGGACATGCCAAATAAAAATCCTTGCAAATTCGCAAAGCGAGGATTGTTGAAAGGTGCAAAGGCTTGCAAATTAAAATTTTGCGAGCATTGTGTTCGGGAAAGCAAAAGAGAGTGAAATTAAGACTGCTATCCATAATACAAAAGGTATTTTGGAATATGTTCACTCGAGATGTGTGGGGCCTTCCAAAACACCGTCGTTGGGAGGAAAACACTACTATGTTACTTTTGTTGATGACTTTTCCGAAGAGTTTGGGTGTATACTATGAAAACTAAAGATGAAGTGCTTGAAGTTTTTCTTAAATGGAAAACTATGATCGAAAACCGACCGGCAAGAAAATCAAGCGGCTTAGGACGGACAATGGAGGGAATATAAAAGTGATCCGTTTTTCGATGTGTGCCAAGAGTATGGTATTGTTCGACACTTCACGTTAGGGATACACCACAATGAATGGAGTGGCGAGCGTATGAATCGAACATTCTTTGGAGAAAGTTCGATGTATGTTGTCCAATCTTTGGGTTGGGCAAGCAATTTTGGTCGAGGTTGTGACATCTGCCGCCATCTTGTTAATCGTTTGCCATCATCTGCATTAGAAAGAAAAACTCCTATGGAGGTATGGTGCGGAAAACCGGCTCTGATTATGATTCCTTACATGTGTTTGGATCCACCGCATATTACCATGTGAAGGAGTCAAAGTTAGATCCGAGGGCAAAGAAAGCTCTCTTTATGGGAATCACTTCGAGTGAAGGGATTTTGTCTTTGGTGCTTAGACACAAAGAAAATGATCATGTGCAGAGATGTTACCTTTGATGAATCGCCACATTGAAAAGGTAGCGAGATAAAGATATTCAGACGGCGATACTCCACAATGGTGGAGTGTACTCTAAAACAGTGGAGTTTGAGCGGATGGGGATTTGCCCAGTTAATAAGTCTAATTCTCCAGCCACAATGGAGGAATTAGAGGTTGAAAAGGTTCTGACCCAAGAACCATTAAGTACACCAGAACCAGTTGTAGTTGCAAGGCCAAGGAGAGAAATTCGTAAACCTGCTCGATTTACTAATATGGTGGCCTACGCCCTTCCCGTTGTTGATGATGATATTCCTGTCACTTATCAAGAAGCAATGCAAAGCTTAGAAAGTGACAAATGGAAATGCGCCATGGATGAAGAAATGCAGTCTCTCCGGAAGAACAATACTTGGGAGTTGGCGCAATTACCGAAAGGTAAAAGGGCAATCGGATGCAAATGGGTATTCGCAAAGAAAGATGGATCTCCTAGCAAGAAAGATATTCGCTACAAGGCAAGATTGGTAGTTAAAGGCTACACTCAGAAGGAGGGAATTGACTACAATGATGTATTTTCCCCTGTAGTGAAGCATTCCTCCATTAGAATTTTGTTGGCCTTAGTAGCACAGTTAAATTTGGAGCTAGCTCAACTTGATGTTAAGACGGCTTTCTTGCATGGTGAGTTAGAAGAGGAGATCTATATGACTTAGCCCGAAGGATACACAAATGCTGGTGGTAGAAATTGGGTTTGTAAGTTAAACAAATCGCTATATGGATTGAAGCAATCCCCGAGGCAGTGGTACAAGCTATTTGATAGCTTTATGAAAAGGAAGAAGTACACAAGAAGCAAATATGACAATTGTGTGTATTTGCAGAAGCTGCATGACGGATCTTTCATTTATCTACTCTTATATGTTGATGATATGTTAATCGCTCAAGAGCCAAAAGAGATAGATAAGTGAAGGCTCGGTTGAATCAAGAGTTCGAGATGAAAGATCTAGGTGAGGCCAAGAAGATTCTCGGCATGGAGATAAGTAGAGATAGACAGAGAGGCAAGCTTTGTTTGAATCAGAAGCAATATCTCAAAAAGGTATTACAATGTTTTGGTGTAAATGAAAACACTAAACATGTAAGTACCCACTTGCTTCTCATTTGAAACTTAGTGCTCAATTATCTCCGCGAATAAGAAAGAGAATATATGGCAAAAGTCCCATATGCTAATGCAGTTGGGAGTTTGATGTATCGATGGTGTGTACGCTGCCCGACATTTCACAAGTGTTGGAGTTGTGGCGGTATATGCATGATCCTGAAAAGGACATTGGCAAGTCATGAAATGGATTCTACGGTATCTTGAAAAACCGTAGATGTTGGTTTAGTTTTGAGCGGGATGAAGCACTTGGTCGGTTTGTAGTTGGATATGTTGATTCCGACTTTCTTTGGTGATTTAGATAAACGTCGTTCAACTACGGGTATCTGTTTACTCTTGCTAAAGCCCAGTGAGTTGGAAGTCTACCTTCTGATCTCTGATGGTGTGTCTACTACTGAGGCGTAATATATGGCGATTCTGAAAGTCATTAAGGAGGCTATTTGGCTTAATGGATTGTTGAAAGACTTGGGAGTTGTTCAAAGTCACATTAGTCTATATTGTAACATCGAGCGCTATTCATTTAGTGAAAAATCAAGTCTATCATTCAAGAACCAAGCATATCGACGTAAGATATCACTTTGTGCGGAAGTCTTTGAAAAGGAAAAATTCTAGTTCGAAGATTCCGACAATGAGATAATCCCGAGATATGATGACCAAGGTGGTAACAACAATCAAGTTTAATCATTGTTTGAACTTGATCAACATCCTGAGAATTTGAGCACCTTCAGGTGTATGGCGCTCGAGAGCGCATTTGGAGGCACTACAAAAGATAGCTTTATCGAATTTAGGGAGTTGAAGGAAGTGTGTGAAGATGTGATTATCCTAATCAAATCTTCAAGGTGGAGATTGTTAACATTATGATTAATGGTAGACAATTTTAATGGCAAACAATCCAAGTGGTGCAAGTTTAGCACCCTAAAGTTGACTTTGAAAAAGTGGCATGGGATAATTTTTTTTTGGTCCTTGAGATAATGGGCTATTTATTGTTTGGTCCTTGAACCTCAACTATAAATAGGCCTTCTCATTTCTCATTTCAATTCATCCCAACCAATCTTTCTCTCTTAGATTTCTCTCTTCTCCCATTTGAGAATTCTTAAGGAATTCTATTTGTTTGTAATACTTTGGAGATAGTAAAGTTATCATCTGGTGTTAGTACTCGAGGACGTAGGTATAATTTACCGAACCTCGTTAAAACTCTTGTGTTCTTTTTTTTTTGTCCTATTTTTCTTTCAATATTTGAGGGTATAATAGTAGTATTTAATTGTGCTATTAAATTACTATAAAGGGATATTCGACTAAGGAAAGACTTGGTATTTAAGAGATCCCTGTGATCCACCTCTCTTCCCTGGGAATTGAACTTTGTGTGATTTTTTAGTACAATAATTTACACGCTTCCGACCCTATTGAAACAACATATTCAACTTTGCCAGAAATCATTACTTTCAATATGCATTTTTTATGCCAACTTACTAATATGAATGAAGCTGTTTTATTACAGATATCTGTTGTGGCAGCTCCTCCAGCCCTTCAAAAGCTCAGCGAGAAATTCCCGGGGTAATTAAATGAATCCGTACGGTAACTTGTGTATTTACTGGTTTTGTGATTATCAGGCTTCATGTTTATACGGGAATCATCGATCCCATGGTCAATGACAAAGGGTAAGCGCTGTCTTATTACATAACTTGGGCTTATGAATGTTGTGATATGAGAAGTGTAACTTTGGGTGCTTTTAGGATTATCCTTCCTGGATTTATAGATGTAGGAGATAGTGGCTATGGTACATGAGTAGAAATAAAAACAAGGAGAAAACTATCAATGATGTGAAATTTGGATTTGTTGACTCCATCATCTTGTTTAAAAGGCTTGCTAGTTGCCTTCCAAATTTGTTTACTTCTAATAACTTGAAATAGACTATTCTCATCTGGTTTAAAAGAACTAATGCCCTACGTATGATTCTTTTTGGCTTATTAGACATTCATCTTGGCAATAGCATCACCAGATTATCCAGTTTCTAACGACCACTTGCAATTCCTCCACCACCTACATGATAACCACCATCATCCTTCTCTGTTGATATTGCCACCACTATGGTCGAAGTATCTACTGCCATTCCGCCGATACTGAATCCTATATCTTGCAGCCGCCAGACATGGTTAGGCAAACCGAAAGGGAAACCAAAGCGGCCATCAAAAAGTCATGCATAACTTTACACGTTTATGTACAATCCGTTGCTCGTGTATGAAAGCAGTATTGAAATAATGTGTTTCAAGAGTTCAAACAGAAGTTTCAATAATAATAATAGTTGAAATAGAAGACTCATTCATCATTAGAGATTTTGATAAAACGCTTTAAAAATTTAAAATTTAGTCATTCTATTTTTATTTTCATGAATTTTGTTTCTTTATTTTTATATTTCAAAATTGATTCGATTATTAATAATATATTTTTTCAATTTATTTGCATAATATTTTAACATTAAAAAATAATTACGAGATAGTAATATAACTAAAAATAACATTATAATAAATTTCACTTTAACAAAATAATTTTAACTATGATAATAGTTAAATTTAAATTTTGAAATATGAAAATAGAAAGATTAAAATTTAAAATAAATTTTAATTTTTACAAATCAAATAAATAGTAATTTTGCATTGCATTTCAAACATGGATATGAATGAGCTAGGAGGAACAAGCTTTATAATTTACATAATCAAATCAAAAATGTTAATCTATTTTACATATAGCTTTTATATATATTTGTTGTGTTCTCCCATTGAAGTTAACCAACGAATCTTCGTTTTTTTGTCATTCTAATTACATACGTGATTTGCCTCTTTAACAGCCACCTCCTCCTCCACCACCACAGCCACCACCACCACTATGGCAACCTCCTCCACCACCACCACCACCACCGCCACCTCCTCCAGCGTCAAAACCTCCCCCCCAACTGCTATACCCTGCATCACCAGAACCACCAATATCTATGTTTACATGATCTTCGCCAAAGCGATGATGACCAGCAGCAGCACCGCCACCGCCAATATTACTACTCCCTACGGAAGCACATCGACTAAGAGCAGCAAACAGAAGCATCATACATAAAAATACAGAGAATATAATAACCGGAATCACCCAAGGTTCCATTGATCTTTTTTTCTTTTTCCTTCTAATGTGTTGATAATGATGAACTACTTCTATATCCATCAACTCCTTTTATAGGTTATACGGTTGTCGTACGTTAGAAGCAATCTCTTATTGAATATCATACTTTTCAAACCCCTAAAAGAAGAAAGAAAGAAAGAAAAAAGTCATAAACCGCGTTTGGGTATATCGAAATTGAATGAAGCAATTATTAGGGTATAGATTAGTAACTACGAAACCATATGTTTAAAGGTAAAAGTCAAACATATATAAATATTTGAATTGATTACATCGGACTAGGCAATGGGCGGAGCTTTGAGTGTTTCTGCCAGAGTAACGCGGAATTTATTAAGGATACACTCTTAGATGCCCAACTTCCTAAGAGGTTAGTTCACGTCATTATGCGGTGCGTCACTTTTTAGTTCGCGTCATTATGCTGTGTGTCACTTTTGCTTCCATGCAATTTTTGTGGAATGGGTGCTTCACAGATGAGTTTATTCCTTCAAGAGGAGTAGGAAAAGTGATCCTATTTCCCCATATCTTTTTCTTTTAACAATGGAGAAGCTTTTTCAGACAATTAATTTGGTAGTCACGGAGTCTACATGGAAGCCTGTTCGATTGGGAATGGGAGGGCTTTCTCTTTCACTTCTTTTTTTTTTACGGATGATCTGGTTTTGTTTGGAGAAGCAAGTAAGGAAATTGTTGAGTCCATGAGGTCAGTCCTTTGACAATTCTGTTGTACTTGGTTCATAGAATGAATGCAGAGAAATCAAAAATCTATTTTTCAGCTAACGCTGATGAGTTGGTTAGAGAGATGCTTAGTGAAGGTTTGGGTTTTCAAAAGGTGGAGGTCTTGGGGATCTAGTTGAGAATACCATTGTTCCACAAAAGAGTCACTAGGAGTACGTTCCAATTTGTTATAAATAAGGTGCAGAAGAAGCTCAATAGGTTTGAAGCTAAACTCCTGTCTATAGCTGGTAGAGTTACTGTAGCTAACTCAGTGTTGTTGGTTATATCAAGTTGCTTTATGCAATCGACCATGATTCCTTTAAAAGTGTGCGAAAAGATTGAACAAATTGTTAGGACCTTTGTTTTGGGCTCCACGAGAGACTCTAGGAAAGTGCATTTAGTTAATTGGGATACATACTGCCAACCTATGAAGCATGGGGGTCTTGGTTTAAGAAGATTGGCCCCAAAATCGCTCTTTTTTTTATGAAGGTAGATTTTCAGTTCACGACCAATGTAGATGCTCCTTGTTTTTGTTTGTTAAGGTATAAGTATAAGGTAATGGACTGATGTCCTAAATCTATTTATCGACCCTGTTGTTCTTATGTATGGCGTTCTTTATCAAATATTTGGGAACAGTTTAGACATAATATTTCTTGGAGCATAGGCAATGGGAAAGCTTGATAACATTTAGATTCCTGAATTGGGGGTCATTCGTAATCACATGTTGTTCAGCTTGAATATAAAAGATCAAGTTAAGTTAGCTGAGATGGTTAATGCAGATGGTTAATGCGGCGATGTCTTGGAATATATAGACGAGGAGGGATAATTGTTTTTGGCAACCACATAGAATTGGGAAGTTCTCTGTCAAATCAACGTATAATAGTTTAGTACATATGGATGATCGAGCAGGGGATAATGTTTGGAGTGGAATTTGGAAGACCAATTTGCCTCCAAGAATTGGGAAGATAACATGTTTTAATCTCATTGTCGTTTTGAATAATTATCTGATGTTAATTGTGAATTTTGTACTCATAATCCTTTAAATTCATATTTTTATGCTTAATAGAGCACTTGTGAGCGAAAAACGAGCAAAAATTGGAGCACTAAAGCAAGTTGAAGAAGTCACATGGGCCACAACTTTTCACACGGCCGTGTGATATGCCGTATCGATTTCACGGGATTGTGCATTGAATAGTAGAAAATCACAATTTTTAGGTTTTTTTTTTTTTTGCATTCTAAGACATATATATAACAAAGATAAAAAGATATGAGAGAGCCGTTAAAGAATACTCAAGAAAATAACTCGAAAAATACCATTGAAGCTAATTTGAAGCAGATTACCATCAATATTGAAAATTCTCAATTGATTTATTAGAAAGTTATCATGAATTTTTTTTATTCTTTCGTATATACTATATATTTGATTTTTCTCTTCTCAAGTATGAACTAATTTTCTAAATGCCTTAGGGAGTTGAACCCTACGATGAAATATGTCATTTGATTTCTATTTTAATTGATAAATACTTTGTTTCTTGTTCTCAATTATATGTGCTTAATTTTTTGTTTGATATTTCTAAAGTATTAATCCATATTCAATATGCTTAAATCGATAGTTGAATAGACCTTGTTTAAGATTAGATATTGCGTAATTAAGTGGAGTTGCATGCAATCCTAGAAATAGGATGATATAAATCTACTAGATTAGAGTCAAATCTAATAGAAGAACCCATAGCACAAGTTAATGTGATAATAGTGGTTTTAATTAGAAAGAAATTTCAATTAATCAACTTAAGTCAGTTGCTCTTATACTTGAAAGAGATATTAGTATAATTTAAGGATTTTTACGGATCAATGTGCTAAGTAAAGAAATTGCGTTATTTATATTGATAGTGACAGATGAAATCGAGGTAGATTCTTACTTGGATATTGTTCTGTTTCTTAGTTGTTATTCGATTATTTTCGTGTTTTTTTTTTGTCGCGTTCGTTAGTTAATTAAATTAGTTAATTTTAGTTTTAACGGATCATTTGAATTATTCGGTTAAATAATAGAAAGACGTTAATTACTAATACTTGTAGTCCTTGTGGGAACGATATCTTTACTTACCGTAATCGTACTATTAATTGATAGGTACACTTACCTTAATCAAATTTTAATTAATTTCGTGGACATCATATATATATATATATATAAATTAGCTTTTTACCTATAAACTTAATCATATTAAGCTATTTTTATAAAATTTTAAGATTTCATTAATAATATAATTGTAAAATTAAAATATAATAAGCTAAAAGTTAAATTTAAAAACATAATAATTAGAATTGGAATCAATTTAAACAAACGATATATTCATAAATAAAGAAGTAAGATGAGTCCAATAAATTAAATTTTACATTTTAAAACAAACTCGATCTAGATGTGCAACTTTTTTCTTCCACCAATTTTTTCAATCATTAATAAAAGATTTCAAACTATTAATAAATCTTTTTATTTACAAATTCGAAATAGAAATAAGAACGATTTCAAACTATTAATCAATCGAATAATATGACAAATACGTTGAATATTTGACGGAAAACATGAAAGAAAAAATAATATAAATTACTTATTAATAAGTGTAATAACTTACGTGCAATGAAGTCATTTTATTAGAAATAAGAAGGCAAAAATTATCTAATCATTTACAGCCAGTAAAAGAAACAAAATACCAACAATCTACCTATCCAAAAACCCTTTCACAACAAATCACCAAGAAAGCAAATCAATCATAATCATGACTACTTTTAGTGAACCCACCATTGAAATGCTTCTCAAAGGATCACCAAAACATACCAAAACTATCGAAGCATGTGCAAGATTAAACATGGAAAAACCACTCCTTGATCACCTGAAGGCTCCAATAAATCCGACAATATTTGGTAATGCTAAAGCTCCTTAGAGCTGCCATTCTCCCAATAGAAAACTCAAAATCCACTTCTTATGATAGCATACATCACTTTCAAAAAGAAAGAAAATCATCTTACATGAGGTAGTACAAACATCCAACATGATCATAAAAAAAATTCATGACAAATGCATACAAAACGTCTCATGGAGGTCAACTGATTAAATAAGACTCGTTTAATCCACTTGAACTAGTCCGATTTGTGGAACACATGGAGAAATCCATCTACTTGAAGTCTTAGTGGCCCGATGAAACAATCCAATAAAACTAGAGTTATCAAGATAATTATTGTAAATCCTAAGGGATAAAGATTTATAGAGTTTAAATCCCCTAGGACTCTAATATTGTAGATAGACACTAATCTCAGCCATTGATATAATTCAATCTGTAGCGTTGGATCTAGGGGAGTTCAACTATAAATAGAGGTCTTACCATCATTTGTAACCACTCAGTTGTAATCATTCATAGTAATCGAATACTATTGAGAACATTTATTCAAACACTTGGCGTGCTTTTACTTTCTTGTGGTTTTTCTGCTTTTTCGTTCTTCTTTTATCTTTGAGTTGCTTCTGCTTTGTTTTCGATATCTTGGAGAATTTCTATCGAGAATTCTCACTTTGTGAGAGTTAAGTTGACTTTGGAGGATTTAAAAAAAAAAAAAAAAGAATTGCTTAAAACTATATAGATTACAATACTAAAGTTTTAACCCCGTAACACAATATTGAACATGAAAAAATTACTCCTTCATCACCTAAAAGCTCCAATAAAACCAACAAAATTTGGTAATGCCAAAGCTCCTAAGAGCTTCCATTGTCCCAATCGAAGACTTAAAATCTCGTATATTCACATATTAAAATATTTCTCTCATTTTATAAACATAACATAAACACTTAATTTACATGTTCACATTTATCTTTATTTTCACATATTATTGCATATATACATACACTTTTATTCTCACATATCACTTTTGTAGTCCTTAATAAGTCTCAGAGGAGTTCAATAATTCCTTTACTTGTAGAGATCTAGGCTCAACATGAACTTCTGGCCTATAATAGAATTTTGATAATAGGAACTCCAAAAAAATATATAGGAACTCTAGTAAACACATTACAAAACCCAATACTCCTCTCCTAATACCCTTCGGACTCCCATATCACCAACTTGATACTCATCCGAATCCCTAACCCTTTTCAACTTCAAAATCATTTCATTATCATATGTCATATTTCCTTTGAGTTCGCTAAGGCATTTATTCACATATCACTTTCATATAACATACTTGACATATCACACATATATCAATTTGTATCATATTACTTATTCACTTTGAATCACATAAATACATTCACTACATTTTTAATTCACATATTTATTTATTCACAATTCACAAAATTATAAACATAACATATATTCACAACACTTAGCGCTTTAGATTTCAATTCACTGTCATTAAACACTTTACTTATAACACTTCACTTAAATATTTTATTTCACTATTTTATCACACTTAGTAATTTTTTAACATTTTACAATTTAGTCCTTAAATTATTGAAAATTCAATAATTATTATATCACTTTACACTTCACTACTATCACATAATAGTTCATTTAGGTCTTTAATCACAATATTGGTTTCACATAACACCTTTTGTACGCTTTACAATTTAGTCCTCTTTATAATAATTTCACTATGCTACATTTATTTACTTATCAATTTATGACAAATAAATAAATTTTCACTCTTTAAAATTTAATCCTCGGTTCCATGAAAATTACTAGTCACTAAATTATCACTTTATCATTTCTTACATTACTAACACACCTTCTTCCTTTTTTTTTTTTTTGTGAAAACTAAGACACCTTTAATTTTATATTAACTACTAAATTCAATAACATATTCAATAATCTTAATTATATCTTATTTAATAATTTCATATTAAAATTTAAATACTTAAGTATTCAATTTAAAATAAACTAACTTGAGTTCAATTAATTATTTACCTATTTTTCACTTGAAATTAACATTTCTCTTCACCTTCCTAAGCTTTCACTTTACTTTCATCTTCATCTAAGTTGTTTCCATGATTGAAAATATTCCATAGCACTCTAAGATCTAAAATTAAGCTATGATTTTAAGGAAAAACTCAAGAAAAATGCATGAGAATTTTTCTTTTTTTTTTTCTTTTCTCTCCTTTCTTTCCCTTTTATTTTTGTTGCCCCAAGCTGCTGCTGTTCAACCTTCTAACTGTGAGAAAACTCTACACTTTTCTTTCTTTTTTCAATTTAGTCCATTTACTCCATCATCCAATCAAATTTCAATACTTCTCATCCTTAATTTCCAAAAATTTTCCACCTCATCAGCTATGGAATTTTAATCCCATCATTATGTCTCTAAATATCAATTAAAGATGGAAATTTTTTATTTAGGTCTAGGGATGAGCATTCGATCGAGTCGAGTAAAAAACAACGAACTCAATTTGAATTTTTTTTAATCGAGTCAAAAAATTTTGAGTCGAGTTAACGAATCCTATTATTTTATACTCAATGTTGCGTTTACATGGACCGATTATTTAACTAGTAGACGAAGTACAAGATTATTTAACTACATAAATACTATAATGGTTTTGCTTTTTAACTTAATGTGTAAATGATTTAGAACGACGTAGTTTTACCTTTTAACTTAATAGTTTTGACTTTTAACTTTAGAAAAGGTAAATATTTATCAAAACGACATAATTTTGCCTTTTCTTATTCGGATTTTCGGATAACTCAATATTCAAGTTAAACCGAAAATTTTGATTTTTTTATTCGAGTTAATCTGAAAAACTCGATTAACTCTAATAACTTAAACTATTTAATTCAGAATTTAAAATTTTTATTGAGTTTTTCAAATTGAATCGGATCTTGCCCACCCCAATTTAAGCTCCTCTTCCAAAAAAATGGGGAAATTACATTTTAGTCCATATACTTTCTATTTTATTCAATTTAATCCCTATATAAAATTTTCAAGTCCACGTATCAATACATATCCATATCACATTCATAAAAAAAATTTTAAATTTGTGCCCATTTTTCTAAAATGGTATATTTACACTTTTAATCCATCTTTCACAAATTTTCAATTTAATCTTTACTAAAATTTCACTATTCTTATTTCTCTTAATTGACCTTTGAAATACGTTTTCCTCCAAACACTGCTCCTGGTGTTGAATATATCTTGAATGTTAAATGTTTATAAACTGTTTAATATGAGTTTATTGTTGATGAGTTGATTTTATGTTTGATTGTGAATGTTAATGTTTTTGCTTATTTAACATGTAAAGCGTTTGTCATGGGAGAAAGTTGGTTTTTTCCCTTTTATCTTGGTTTATTGCCTCTAAGATTCACTTTTTAATTACCATCATGTACTTGCTGACTCAAAGAATATATATTTACCTAATTTAATTCATAAAAAAATTATTGAATTAATTTTGCCAAGTCAAAAGTTGGGCCGAGATAGGACAAAATTTCAAACCAATATTTCAGTGTTTAAGGCCCACAGATAGGTGAGCGGTGACTTGATTAAAAAAATTGCTAGAGAAAATAAAGCAATATGGTATTATTATCGCAAACAAACAAGAACGGAAATCATTCACAACATTCTTTTCTCAAGGCACCAGGTTTTACACTATCTTAGCAATAAATTCACACGCAAAAGGAACTACAAGTAATCATGAATCAAGTGTAGCTAAATCCTGTCCCAACAACTATCATTGCTTAGGTAAATTCTGCACTTCTTTTCCTTCTCAAAGGGGTATTGAGTAAAAATATTCTCCAATAAGGAGTCAACACAGAAATGGTCTGCTTTACAGAAACAAATGAGGTACTGACAATTTACAACTTCTCCACTATTGCAAAGATTAGCAGCCTTCAGCCAAACAAGCTATCTTTTTAGAAACATCAACAGCACCCATCCAACCTTACAATAACATGTTGTACGAGTTTCCACATTATCACAACCTTCCTTCACTGCCTGAGGCTGAAACCAAAGAAAGCGGTAACAATAAGAATCATGAAATATAAAACAACCTACCCTGCCTTGTCTTTAAGCCAAACCACCCATGTACAAGAGGCAGTCGACAAAGGATTAGGCATTGATGAAGATAAAGGTTGATAGAATAAGTTGTAAGAGAAAGTAGCAGAGTTCAGAAATTATAAAACCAATAGTCTATACAACACCAACACCATGACAAGAAAAATTTTGAAGCAGTCCCATGATTTACTACACCAAATGTTCAAGAGCTGTTCAAATTAGGAAGTGTCTCGTCAGTCACTCAATTGACCTTTTGACATATAAACCCAAGAATTTTGCCAAATTCGATCTATGAAAAATTTGTTTACTAATCTAAAACAAAATCGAACCTTCCCATTTGCATGCCAAATGCAAACACAATCCTTTTAAGCACTAGGCCAATTACCTAATGTCAAATCCTAGTACCCAGGAGTGAAGCCAGAATTTTTTTTCCGGAAGGACAGAATTAAATTGTATATTTTACATCTATATAATTTTTAAAGGACTAAATCAACTTTTTATTTTTGGGGGGCCAAAGTGCAATTTTACCATTACTATTTTAAAATTTTATAAATTATAAAAGGGCTTAAATGGAAATTTTTCATCAGATGGAATAAAGAACTAAATGATACTTATAAATACTCAGTAACTAGTATCACTACATAGAGAAGGTTTCGAAAATAATGCATTTGTGTACATACAAGATAACACAAACAAAGCAAAGTTTTTAGGAGTGATACCAATATGCCACTGTGCATATGACAGTGGAGAAGAAAACCACAATCATGGAATACATAAAAATAGCATGTGAAATTGTGAATAAACATGATGATCTAAAATCAAGAATGTGAATTTAGTCAACAGATTCACCACTGAAGACTAGAGAAGTAAAACAAAAATAACAGTTGTAAATCCCTAATCAAGGTAAAACAAAAATAACAGTTGTAAATCCCTAATCAAGGTAAAACCTTAATTTTTTTTAAAAAAGAGGGAAACTGAAATCCGATATAACATTAGATGCAGATATACTTACATGCTATAGGCTATATGAGCTACAGCTCACTGTAATTGCGCCAAACTGCACGGAACTCCTCACGGAAAGTGTTAAGACGAGCCTTCAGGTTAGGTGTTCTAAAACTTGCATGGAGGATAGTGGCTGAGAGAGAGAGATGAAAAATGAGATCCTAAGGGGAAAATTAGAGGTAAAAAAAAAAAAGCATAAGGAGATGACTCACCAAGGAGTGCAATGGCAAGCGCCCAGAGCACAGTCAAGAGACCACAGGATACATACCAAAGGATGAAACTCACTGCAACCAGAATGGTAAAATTAATGGCTTCCTATACTACACAGGATGGAAAACAGATCGGTTCTCATTTATTAAGAAAGAAAACATTTCTGAAACATATCAATACCAGTTGAGAGTACGAAGACAAAGACCCAACGAGGCCGACCACATATGTGAATTGTTCTTTTAGCTGACGGACGACCACGAATCACAGGCCTGACCAGAATGAAAAAGTTAATAACCAATCAAGAAAATAAGGCCTGCAAACACAAACAAAGTAATCAAAACTTACGTAAGAGGAGGCCTCATCTTAGCCGCTAAATGTGGAGAGAATTGCCTCACAGTTCTTGTCACCTTCTCACTAAAAGTACCAGCAAAGCTGTAACAAATAAATAAGTTGTTATACACACGTGAACCAGAAACTACCCTAACCATATGTTAACCTTCAATCCCAGGTATATCCATTTCAAAGGTAACATTCAAAATAACTTCACTGACTTGATATTCAGAACACTAAACAAAGAGGTCTAACATAACTTACCTATCATTCAGAAAAGCAATGCTAAGTGCTGTTAACATCGCAGCTAAAATAGCAACCGGTCTCCTCAAGAATCCCAAACCTACAAAATGAAATTAAAACACACACATACAAGGTTATTTAAGAAAAAATACATGAACTAAAATTAAACTCAAGCGCCACCGTTGATTTGTCTACTTACCAAGAATGACAACAATCATGATGAAATAATTGGTTCGGTAGCTGCAAAGAGAAAGAAATGCATAAAATTCAAGTACAAAACTAAAAGAAATGACGTATTTGGTCTAGTATATGCAAAAGCACATCCCCGATTAAGATTCAACAATTATCTTCTCTCTTTTTTTTTTTTTTCTCATCAAATTTTCTTTTATTTTCTCTTATCGGAAAATAAACAGCATCGATCAAGATTCAAACTGATTCGAACAAAAGAAGAAAATAAAATTAAAAGATTAAGGAAAAAAAATACTAGTAGAGATTGCATTTAAAGCGGCTATTCCATTTGGCATATGATCGAGGGAAGGTGAAACGAGAGAAGAATTCGGGGAGAGGTCGTGGCGGTGATGACCAGTCAACTTCACGAAGCGCGTCGATCAAATCCTCTGCGGTTACGTTTCCCCAATCCATTCGATTTGATTATGTTCGATCCCCTCGTTCCTTACTATACGAAACCCTAGGGGGAAGGAGCGGCAAAAAGGAAACTTTTACGAGGAAGTGAAGCTGAGGAGAAAGAAATCGAAGTTTCGTGAGGGAAAGGGAGAGATTATTTTTCTACGTGAAGGAAGCTTTACAGATTGTTATTGGAGAGGGTTTTTTGGACAGAAAAACAAAATGGTGTTTTAAAAATGAAAAATGCTTAACTGTGAAGGAATTTGGAAGGTTTGGTTTCAGCGATTGTGAAAGGCAAAACGGAAGTTGATTGTCATGTCTGAGCCCGGGTTCGAACCGGGGACCTCTAGTGTGTGAGACTAGCGTGATAACCAACTACACCACCCAGACAAGCTTTGTGTGAACTTTAACTTATAATATATATAACCAAGAATTGTTGGCATTTGATTAAGGATGTCCATAGGGAGAAGATGAGGATCCTTTTATGAGATTGCTGTAGTAGATGGGGATCCATAGGGAGAAGAGATGTTGATGATCCAATTATCTATCGAGGGGTTGGTAATGCCTACTTCTTTGTGTGTCAAAGTTGAATGAAGAGGGAATGGAATAAACAAGGTGGTTGGGTTTTTCCATGGCTCCAACCTGATTTGGGGTGATATTCTTGAAAATCAGCTTCTTTCTTCACTTCCATATTATCCATAAGTTGCATGTGAATAATGTGCAAAAGCATCTTGTGTCTTTTTGACCTCAAGCCATTGGGCACACAAATAGCAGACTTGATGTTGGAAAAATGTGTATGAAAAATAGTTTAATTCGCACACTCATAATTTAAAATTTACCGTAAAAATAAGATTTGGTGGTAGTATCTATAGTATTAAATTTGTCTGGATAAAATACATGTGTTTTTAAACAAAGGATATATGCAGAATTTAAGATTTGAAGCTCAAAATTTTTTAACTTTCAACTGAATGATCTTTTCTACTATCTTCAAACTCTTAGATGTTTAGATAGTAAGATGTAATTCAAAGAATCAAACATAAGATAAAAATTAAAATTTCCTGAGAGTAGTCGACTTTCTCTTTTAGAGGTATTTAAGATAAAAAAAATTAATTTCTAAAAAAATACAATTATATTCTCACAAATTTCAAATAAGAAACACTCATGAAAAATTAAAATTTACTTAATTGAAGAAAATAATTTAAATAAAATTTTCGCTAAAGTTTAAGGGAGTTTCCCCACTTGCTTTTATATGTTTTTCGGCAACCCTCAATCTCTATGTTGCACTAGAATAGGAAGATGTGGAAAATATAATATTTTAATAGAAAGTTGACCTTATAATAGAGGGCAGCACACATATTTGCAATCACATTTTAAATTAAATTAAAATAAGTTCGTATAGCACAATAATTTAATCTTCTATTTAAATATGTATTTTTCATAATTAATTAATTTAATGAATTAAATTAAATAATTTAAGCAAGTCAATTTTATCTATAATATATATAAATAAAAGCGTTGGAAAAAGTTTTTGAACCAATAAGTATATCTTTTATTTTTCTTTATATTACTAAATTCACATTTAGAAAAAGTTAAAGTAAAATCAAAGTTGCAATAATTATACATTTAAAATAATTATAATTTATTAGAAATTGAAATTGTGACCAATTATATGTTTAAAAATAATTATAATTTAATTTACAATTATTAATTAAAATGTTGTGCTAATTTTAAAATAGATTTATTACTTAAATAAAAATCTAAGCTTAAAATATAGGAAAACATCAATTATAATTATAATTATAATTATAATATTTTCAATCATATTACTAAATTCACATTTAGAAATTAAATAGTTGAAGCAAAACAAAAGTTGTTATAAGTATACATTTAAAAATAATTGTAATTTAATAGAAGTTGTGATAATTACATATTTAAAAACAATTGTAATTTAATTTATAATTATTAGTTAAAAAATTCTACTAACTTTAAAATAGAGTTATTACTTGAATAGAACTCTAAGCATAGAATATAAGAAAATGTTGTGATAATTACAATTACAATTACAATTACAATTACAATTATTAGTTAAAAATTTTGATGTGAACAAGAAGTTTTGCTAATTTTATTTTTAAAAAGTTGTGATAATTTTATTAAAGCAAAATAAAGTCATTACTTGAACATAATTCTAAGCATCTTAATTATCACTTAATTAATATTAGAGTTAATTAGTTATTGTTTTGAATAATATTTTTTGCATAAATTATATAAAGTAAAACTATATTATATGTTCAGTATATTAAAAATATTTTAATTATTATTTAAAAAATTTTATTATGATATTTGAATTGATAAATTAATATATTTAATTATATTCAATAATTTAAATAAAATATTATTTTAAAATAATTATTATAACTAAAAATAAAATATTTTAAAAATTGAATAAATATTAAACACGTAAAAGAAAATGTGATGCTTGTGATATTAGAAATTAGTTCCATTAAAAACATGACGGTTTTACCGTATTAGAATTTATGCATAATTTACTTTGATTGTCCTATTAAAGTATAATTGCGATAACTAATTAATATAATTCTCACTTTAGACTCATTTATTTGTTTTATCGAATTAAATAATTCTTCAAAGAAATTAAATTAATTTGCACATCATCTCTTGTCATCTCGAGAAAATGCATTTATTACGGATGATAATTCATATAATATATTTCTTATTCATCATTTTCTTCCATTTGTTAAAGAAGTTCTTATTATGCAATCATGCAGAGCCATATTAAGCTAGCGAAGGAGCTAATTGAAAATATATAATTAGAGTTTAAATTATTTGTAATTAAGTTTTGACTCTATATCTATTAAACACAAATTATTTAGTTATGGAGTCAGTCCATTAAAATACCATGATTTATCTCTCAATTATATTCCACTAGAAAACACCATAAATTATGCTTTTGTCATATGTGTGTTGCTCTCATAGAATATCTTTAATCCCTTTAGGTTAAATTCTTTCACCTAATACAATCTATTTTATCTTATGGTTATCATTGTATCTTCTATAATGAAAATAGCCATTACTTTCAAATAGTAATGATAGTTATTTGTCCTAGAAAAATAGCCATTGATCACATTCCATTTTCATAGTCCATGCAATGTGTTAGCTTTGATTTTCTAATGTTCTGATATAAAAAATAATCCCTTAATCAAATTTGATAAATTATGTTTTAAGAAAGTATTTTCAAGTTATTATTCATACTTAGAAATAAATTTAAAGCTTCAAAATATTTTTTAAACAAAATTTCTAAGTACTTTTGGGTGGGTGCAATACCTATGCCAAAAGGAATTGATACCCAACTTGGAAATAAGCAATTTGCCTTGGGGGTACCAAACCCTTTTGGCAAAGGAATTAATGCTCAAATTAACAGTGAGCTTCTTTGTCATACTGGTATCAAACTCAGTTCCCTAAATAGTTTAAGCCCCAACTCAAGAGGTATCAAACTTCTACTGATGAGGTATCAGACCTTCTCCATTTCTTGTTCGATATTCACAAGCTCAATGCTCACATTTTTAAGGAATGAACCAAACCCGAAAAACCAAGGTACTGGTACTTATTCTCCTACAACTTACATTACATGCTCGAATTAATGTATCCAACGACTCAATTCACTCCAAGCGACTTCAAATCAACAAAAGAGTATAAATAGAGATCAAGAACACTCAAAAGAAGATAAGAAACATGCTTACAAAGTCTATTGTTCATAATTCCAATATTTATATTATATTTATCATATTTTCTTATACACACTTAGGTAGTTATTTCTTTTAATCTTTCAAATGTTGTAAAATCATTTGAGTGAGTCATATTATTGTAAATCATGTTTTTAGTGGTATTCCTTGTTTTCCAATTTATTTCTTATCTTTGTGAGGGTTTACTTAAAATTTTGGGTAGAAAACCTTAAGGGGAAGTAACTCTATCTTGCCTATTGAAAAGATAGTGTTTGTAAAGGTTAAACATTGTCCTAAAAAAGTTTCAAATTAGTGAATTTGGGAAATCCTTAGCTGTGGTAAGCTAAGGTAGTGGAGATAGGCAATTGGGGTCAAACCACTATAAATTCTTATGTCAAATTTATTGTCATTTTTCTTCCAAAAATTTTAAACACCAATTCACTCCCTTTTGGTGTATATTGAGCTTTACATAATGCCATTGAAATGATATCATTTACTCTTATCCAGGTTGTGAATCCCACTATTGTGAGTAAAGTCATGTCATACATAAGTCATGCACCCAATATACCAACTTTTGGCTCATTACCATGAGAGCACATGTTTTCAATATAATAAAGTACATGAATTACATACACAAGGTCAATCATTTACTCAAGATTGAAGTAAGTCACACTATGAACATCACAAATGAATAAATCCATAAATGAATCTAGGATAAATTTTACTTAAGTTTAGTCTAATGTATAGTCAATCTAGACAATCATATCTACGTCTCCATTTCTAGAAGTCAACCACTTCGGTAGCCGAGATAAGCTATCTCCCCAAATCGAACTTATAGATAATATAATAGTCCATTTGAATCAACTGCTTAGTTTGATTCCTATGAATTATAGACAATTTAGATTATTTATTCTTTATAATGCAACTTTATATTCGTTAAACATTAGGTAATCAATGAGCTAATATTTATTTATACATTTTGCTTTTCATGCAAAAAACCATTGAGGTCAATCATAAAAAGTTATATAATTAATTATATGAAAATTTATTTATTCAATCAATTTGAAGATTATAAGTAGAATGACGAAAGCAATACACTAATAGCAAAAATCCCAACACTCGAACCATAAGGCTCTTATAAAATCATAATGGATAAATAGATGCTTCATGGATTCCATGTTTATGAGGCCAAAAGGGAAACAATCATCTATGTTTATATTACACTATGGAAAAATATCCCCTTTTTGGTATATATTTGTTACAAATTTTCCAAAGAAACATGATAAGCTTGAAGGGTAGTTTTAGTTCCAAGAGATATTTCAAAAGGATATTATTACCATTCTTAATGGGGTTGTAAGAGTGTTGAATGGGCCATAGGTACATGTAAGCATTTTTTACTGAGAAGTTCCTATTGTGGTCATGACTCTAAACAAGTCTATCTTTTCCCCTAGGAAAAGCAACATGTCTATTGGTGAGGTTTCGAATAATGGTTGGCTCAAAGTTTTATCTAACTTTCATAGCATCCCATTCCGTCTTGCAAGAGTCAAAGTAATGTTAAGCTTTAATAATATTGTTGCATGTTTACACTAAATCCAACTGAGTGCCACTAGAATTCGAGTTGATCCAACAATCATTTCCACTTCAAATTTGAACATATTTACCTTGATTACAAATGTCTCTTCCAATGAAAATTCGTTTCCACTCCCAAGAGTTAGTAGGTTTAATAGTGACAACTTCGAAGCATGAGCACTTGTAGTACTTAGCTTTAAGGACTCTGGCAATAAAACTATTCGGAAAAGACATGATTTTCCAAGCTAGCTTGGAAAAGATACCTCATTCATAAGTTTGTTTTAATAGATACCTAGTCAACAGTCATATAATGGGGCATATAATTTAATCCAATTATAAACATGTAATTTTATTTATCCATAATCATGCCCCCACTAGAAAGATCTAATAATTTTGTTAATCTTATCACACACATACATAGGTGCTTTGAAAGCTGAGAGTATATAGAAAGGCATAAATGAGAGCGTTGACGTGATGAGTGTAACATACCTCCAACATAGAGACATTTCACTTTCCATGTAGAGAGTTTGTTATTAATTTTGTCGACTACTCCTTGAAAAAATTCACTTTTCCTATGATTTTTTCTATGTCAATTCCAAGGTATAGACTTGAACTGTCTAATCTTTTGAAATTAAGAATGCCACTGAACTATCTTTGGGCTTATGGTTTTATTGAGGGACTAAGATAAAGTTCTGATTTGTTAAAATTGATTAAAAGGCCCTTTTCGTCCTTCTTGTTCTTGATGTTCTTAGTGTTAGTTTTTTGTCCTGGTCTAGTTAAAATTTATTAAAAGGCATTTACTTCTGCAAAAGCCCAAAGATCAAAAGGACAAATGAGATATTTAGAAAACTGGAATGGTTGGTTAGGGGATGATTAAATTCCAATCCTGCTCTAGTAAGATTGAAATCAGCTGGTTCTATGGTGGGGGACATAATGATTAGGAGTGAGTAGCAACAATGGTTTATGGAAACTGTTTCGATAGAGTATATATATAAGTTCGATTGTGAATCTAACCACATAAAAGCATCATTAATAAGAGAGAAAGTGAATAACAAAAGACAGATAGCGTTATTGGATACCCCCATTATACTTGAAAGTATATCAAATGGTTAGAAATGTTTTTAAGTGTTGGTTTGGATTCTTATTCATTGACCCTCGAAATTGAAGGTTCGATTGTATCATCTGGATCATCGCCAGTTTGGTTTCGAAGTTATTAGCATTAATCATTGGGCGATTAATGCTACCTTAAACAACATCTAGGTTGGGCATCACGTTTTCGCGCAAAGTTCGTTGCTCCATGGGTAGGTGTGATGGTTGTTGTATCCTGCTTGCGGATTTTCGATAGGTTGCGGTGGAACATCTCTAAGGTCTTGCGCCTTCCTCGTGTGTGTGATGATACGTTCCAGTTTTGGCTCAAATGTTAAGACACTGTTACCAGTTCGAGTCAGACAACGCCTCTTACAAGCATAAAAAGGTAAAGAAAATTAACTAAACTTACAAAAAAATATAGAGAAAATAAAGTCGTTTCTATAAATCCTACTTTGACTACTTATCTCTACTCAAAAGTGCACATTAAAAATGACTCAATCTTATACTATCTCCCTGGTAACAGCGCCAACAACTAGACCGATATCGCATATGTGTGCATAAAACAAAAAATTTATAAAACAATTTTTAAAGGTCGATTTTACTGCAAGCTTACAAGTCAATTGTAATATTTATAGTTTTACAATGGAAAAATAGAGTATTCCAAAGATCAAACCCAAAGGAGATGGTGATTGTGTGATAAATGGCATACACGATAGAGTCTAAGCGGCTATTATACAATTTTATAGTACGACAATTCATAACAAGAAAATACTGTAAGAAAACTAAATATGCTAATTTAAGATTAAATTGTAAATAGTATAAAACTAAGAAACTATTCAATAAATAACTAATGGTGGTTGGTTGATTTCGATATGGTTTATCGATCCTCAAACAAAGGAATTAAATCTCTCAAATTACTAAGTGGCTTAATTTTATCTTTCGTTCTCAATTTTATCGACTTAGACAAATTAGCTTCGATTTATCTTTCAACCTCACCAGCTAATCTAGGACTAATGAATAGGGGCGCGATAAGATTACCTTTTGGTCTAACTAGCCTAAATAGTCCCTTAAGGATGTCACTTCTTAAGTTTTTAGATCTATTCGATTTAGTCCAATTTGTTATGATTTAGTCATTTGTTCAAAAATTTTAGTTTACCTACATCTCCATCAACTAACCCATTTGAGGTTTAGCTACTCATGTTGAAAGTAAAGGAAATTAACATGAAAATGGAAAACAAAGCACTCATTAGAGTAAAACTTAACAAAAATATAAAATTTGGATTTTTATGTTAGAAAACTTAAAGAACATAAAACTAAAGGCATTCAATAAGAAAATGTAAAGTACTAAACATGAAAGGAACAAAATTTGATGGATTTAAAGTAAAAGAAACTAAAATACATTAAACTAAAGCTAGAAATGTCTTACAACCAATGTACAGGGACTAAACGTGTAAATAAACCTAAGTTATAGTGATAACTAACTTAAATAACACTAATAGCATCAGGAACAAGAAGTAAATGTAGAAAAAATAAACTCTAAACTAAGGAAGAAGAAGAGAATATGAAAACCCTAGAAAAAGTATAAAAAAATTAAGAGAAAACCTAAAGAAAACTAAACCTAAAACTAAACTAATGTGCGCCTCTCTCCTCTTCAGCCAATTTTGGCTATTTTAAGTTTTCTTTTGATAATTTTTCATTGCCAAAAATGCCCCTACTTGAGCCTATGGTGATTAGTGGATTGGGTGGACAAAGGCTAACCTTTTTTGTTTAAGTTTGTCTCCTTGATGAAAGTGATGTCGTAATATCTAGAAGTGGATATTGCGATACCTCGGGCAATGCCAAGCCTTAGGGTCTTCTTTGAAGCTTGGATATCATGATAACACTAAAGAGTGTCTCCATTCTTCTAGGAGGTATTGTAATTCCAAGGGGAGGATATCGTGATACCCTCTCTTTTGGTGCCATTCTCATTCGTTTTCAACCTTCAACACGTCCCTACATTAGGCCTCCCAATGGCATCAAATTAGGTCACAAAATGGGAAAAAACGAGACATTTTCACTTATTAACTAAAAATCTAAAAATAATAAAAAAACTATGCAAAAAACACTATTTTGCTCGAGAAAAAACTTTTTAAATATGCCAGAAGAGCCTAATTTACCACATTAATTTGTGGCAGATCAAGGCCTCATTGATATACTCTACTAAATACTAGGGTTGGTTAAGGATTGGAAAATTATTTTAAACTTCCCTTAATTTTGAATATTGTTATATGTCAATTATGCAGAATCTCACTAAGTTCTATGGAGCTAATAAATGGTCTGCTTAAGTGTAGGATAAGATTTCCATCAGAAATCCAGTAGAAGGCAAAGCCAGATTTTACCAACCTGAAATAAAAAGGAGTGATAGTCGTACCATGCGTATAAAGGAAGGCTTCTAGAGGTTATGCCTCGGGGTTTCAGGCTAGCCATAAATTCTTCAAGTTTTACATTTAAAATTGTAAATATTGTTGTTAAGAAATAGTTTTAAAATATGTATAAGCTAGTATAAACTATTGCGTGTTGTTGAGTTGTTGAAAACATAATTTAAATAAGGTTAGTCAGTTATCTAGAATTTGTATATCTAAGACCTGGACCCAGACCCAAAGAACTGGTCAGGTGTGGGTGTTACAATTTAATAGTATCAGAGCTTCGGTTCAACCAATCCTCTAAACTTAGAAAGGTGAAATATAGCTATATAAGCATGTTACAATAGGTCTCGTTGAGTCATTCGGGTCATTATATTGTACTAACGAATAATAAAGAAGTGACTATAGTTGTACGGATTATGAAAGCTAGTATTGGACATATCATGGCTGAGGAAAAAAAGAGGAGACAAAGCATGAATGGTAAGGAGAAGAAGCAAAAAGAATAAATTTTCATTAAAAATCTAGAAAAATTGTTACAAAACAAATGAGCACTTTAATTCTCCCTTAGAGCATACTCTTTTGGAGAATCAAGGTTGGATACATTCATGTTTTGGTTGTAAAAGAATTTCCCAGACCCTCTCTATTCCCAATTAAATTCTTTTTAGCTCACTCCTGAAATGCTGTAAACATTAATGACGAAGTTAATGTTGGTAAACTGATGAATGCAACCGAAGTCTACTTGACTTAGTTCAAAGAGACCTACGACGACCTATGCGTGCAACACTAGGTTAGCTCTTAACCTAAGCAGGAATCTTGAATTCCCTACTGGGTATCCGCCTTGTATTTCACTAAGTCCTCCTCATTCTCTTCCTAGATGTGCTCCATATCAACGAGGTATTGTTGCTTGCAGGTCTCCAACTAGTGAACCATTTCCTCAGTTCCCTTACTCTAGTTCTTAAAGATTGGTACTTGGTCTTCCAGACGAAGACAGACTTAATGAGCTCAACGATCTGCTAGATAGAAGCCTTATGTAATTAGAGAGGCCGGGTAAGAGATTGTTCACTAGAGAGATGGGCCCATTCTGACTCGGCTTGCCTAGCTTCAGTTTCAGCATAAGCTTGCAAAAGAGCCCAGTTCGTGAAGCCACTCTCTACTGATAACATAGAACATGAACCCACTGACTTGCAAGAGTAGGCTTACGAAAGCCAAAAGAAAGAGAGGAAGGGTAGGCTTCTGGAGACAACTCTTGGTCCTAACGTTGCTGGACAACAAAAGGAGAAATGGGATATTGGCTTACATGGAGATGATTTTACCAGGGGAAGAAGGTTTGGACCACCCCAGAAGGGGGAGTATAAGTAATGGCACCAATAGGAGATGTGTGGAAAGCTAGGTTGTAACACCCCGTACCCGAGACCGTTACCGGAGTCGAACACGAGGTGCTAACCGACTAATTCATTTACTCTCGCAGTCCAATTAAAAATTTTTCCAGACGACTGGCTAACTGCGTCACTGTCACCTTAATCATAACTTGAGTTCCACAACTCGAAAATCAGATTCGTAATTTTTCCCTGAAACTAGACTCATATGTTCATCTACATATTTTTTCTTAGAATTTTTGGTCGGGCCAATTAGTACAGTTTATTAGTTAAAGTTTCCCCCAATCCAGGGTTTGACTACACTGACCTTCACACATTACGAATTAGATATCTCCCTGTACAGGGCTTCAATACTGATGCCGTTTGTTTCTATAGAAACTAGACTCAGAGAGGAATCTATACATATATGGCATGACTCCTAATTATCTCTGGTTAATTTACAATGAATTTCCAAAGTCGGAACAGGGATTCCAGAAACCGTTCTGGCCCTGTTTCACAAAAACCTAAATATCTCTTAACATACAACTCATATGACCGTTTCGTTTCTTCCATATGAAAGTAGATTCATCAAGGCTCATTTACATAATTTATTCACTATTTAATTCCATCTCTACTATTTTTAGTGATTTTTACATCCACATCACTGCTGCTGCCAGCATCTATTTTAGGGTAGACTTTATCTAACACATAGTTTCTATGACTCAACTAACCCTCTTGCATATATAGTCCAAAATATAATCAAGATGAACCATTCTAATGGCTGATCGTTGCCAAACATTTCCATGCCTCTTAATGAGCATATACATATCGAATGATTATAACATTATGCTCAAAACATTTATAAGCCATTTTCGCATGGCTATCTAAAATTATACAAATCCAAAGGGTCCATGACCCACAACAAAAGGGTAGTCCTATACATTGACCAAAATATCCTCTCACTACTAGTCTATTCCATACATGCCATAAGATATTCCAAAACGTAGCAGTACCAAACGGTGGGTAGTGATAGTGTGACTAGTTCTTGACGATCCCCGAGCACAGTAGCTTCCAATGAGATCTATAAAACAGAGGAAACAAAGTAAGCAGTAAGCATTACAATGCTTAGTAAGTTTTAAGCAGTGTCAACAGATAAGAACCAAATCATAACATAGTTGTTCGTATTTTTATTTCACTCTTCCTTCGGCATACTATCCCTTTTACGAATATGCACATCTCATCATATACACTAGGCGATAAACTCTCACATAAAAGTGAGCTCATGTGACATAGATATATCGTATGATTTCACATAACCTCTCACACTAAACCGATGTCACATAATCATAGGAATAGTCCCATAGATTGCTCTCGTGCATCATATATAAACTTGGAGTACATACTGTTTAACCTTTCGCATTGCGTATATTTATAAGCAATTCTTATTACAAGTCTTACCCGGACATAATCTCCACACGTAGTCATCGGGTCTCACCCGGAACATATTTCCAAGTTTCATGTACATTTAATCACATGTTACAACATTCACATTAGCCATTCGGCTTTACCATACATACACATCACACATATATTTCACATTAGCCATTCGGCTTTACCACATATACATATCACACATATATTTCACATTAGCCCTTCGGCTTTACCACATATACACATCACACATATATTTCACATTAGCCATTTGGCTTTACCACATATACATATCACACATATGTTTCACATTCATCACATCGGCCATTAGGCCTTATCACATATATATACACCTTCACATTCATCACATCGGCCATTAGGCCTTATCACATGTATATACACTTTCACATTCATCACATTGGCCATTAGGCCTTATCACATGTATATACACTTTCACATTCATCACATCGGCCATTAGGCCTTATCACATATATATACACCTTCACATTCATCACATCGGCCATTAGGCCTTATCACATATATACTCTTTCACATTCATCACATTGGCCATTAGGCCTTATCACATATATACTCTTTCACATTCATCACATTGGCCATTAGGCCTTATCACATATATACATTTCCTACATATTTCATATTTTTCTTGTACATCAATTTCAGCAATAGCTCATAAGCAACTCAAATAATTTCATCAAAGTTTACAACAAAATCACCTATTCACTACAAGCAGTTTTCTTTTCCTGAGCAACAGTCGCTAAATTGTTTATAACTGAGCTACAAAACTCAAAATCAATTGCCGTTAATTTTCCCGAATGTAGACTCATGTATCTTTCATCCATAAAATTTTCAGAATTTTAGGTTTGGCCAATCAATACCAGATTTTTCTTAAAGTTTCCCTGTTTCACTGTTTGACCAATCTGACCACTCTTCACTACGAATTAAATTTTTCATTGTACAGAATTCATAATGTGTTTTATTTGATTCCATTTGAAACTAGACTCATTAAGGAGTCCAAGCATATAAATCTTATCTCATAACCATTTTGTACAAATTATAATGATTTTCCAAAAACAGAACAGGGATTTGAGTCATTCCGACACTGTCCCGCACAACTTTAAATATCTCTTTATAGGAAATTCCTTTGCTTCCACGGTCTCTTTTATAAGAAACTAGACCAACTAAGATTTGATTACATGTTTTATTTAGCCTATAATTCCACACCAACAATTTATAGTGATTTTCTAAAATCACATTACTGCTGCTGTCCAAGCAATTTATTACAATTTGCTCTTAACTTTCCAAGTCCAAACACTTATGAACTTACCATTTGGGCTTAAGACATATCATGGCCACATCATATCTTATCAAATCAACTCATTATGTCCTATTATGATTGAATTTAATCAACGATTAATCGCTTAAAACTTACCTCGGATGTGGTCGAACGATTTCGGCGGCTATTCGATCACTTCTTCCCTTCCCTTATCCAACTTGATCCTCTAGGCTCTTGAGCTTAATTAAACAAACAAATTGACTTAATCATTTGAGCATCGAAAAGAGGAATACAAGATACTTAGCCAATATATATACTCATTAGGCATCAAAGTCGCATATGTGCGAAATCATGAATCGAACTCAACACATTAGTTAATATTCCTCTTAGCTGAATTTTCTAAGCCAAGAATAGGCATCAATATGCTTGCCTCTAACCGAATGCATGCACACCAATTTCCCCTCATGTGGCCGAATATACATGTCCATGTTGAGGCCAATTATACACTTAATACCACATAAAAACAGCATACATTTTACTACTAACGCATTACATATCGTAGCTCAATACACCTCTCTCATTTACTTCATAACCGAAACATCATCACAAGCAAATATACACTTGAAATAGTATATATGTCATACCAATACATCATGTGCAAACATATATTCATGTAGGTGCAAGGGCCGAATTCTCAAGTGGCTTATATCCAAATATATACACATATCCAAAGCTTAAATCTTACTTACCATGCAACATGCATGAATCATACTTATGGATATACCATGGCCGAATACCACAACACCATAATTTTGGTCATGATTAAACAAAGAACTTAGTATCTCCTTCAAAATGCTAAAAGAAAATCTAAGAGTCCTCAATCCCCATCACATGTTTCATTATCAAGCTTGATATTTAGCATGCAATGGCATTAACACCACATTCACTTTGGCCGAATTTCATTCCCATGACATAGCAAAGATTTGAACCATGGGCTAACAAGAACATCAAGCTAGCAACTAAAAACATGCATGAATCTCATGGCACAACCTCAAACATACCTTAATCTTGATGCAAGTATAGCCAACCTCTTCCTAATCCTCTTCAAAACCAAACATGAAGCAAAATTCCTTCCTTCCTCTAGTATTTTCGGTCAAGGGAGAAAAATGGATGAACAAATTTTTTTCTTCTCTTTCCTCAATACACTGCAAGGGGGTTCACTCACACACATTTTTTTTCATTCTTTATTACCCATACTTATTTGTTTATTGTTTCTCCCTAATGCACCAACAAAACATGTTTCATGACATGTTTTGCCCATGATTCCTTGTCATGGCCGGCCACTAGAACTTGAGGGGGGGGAATTTGACATGCAAGTCCTCCCCTTTGACTACATGCACTATTAGGTCCTTATAGATTAGCCTTTCACTTTTCAAAAGTGTCACACAAGTCCTACTAATTGAATTCACATGCAATCGGCTAAATCGGAACTTGAAATTTTCACACATTCATAATTACATATTCTAGACAATAAATATTACATTCAAACATTTCGGTGACTCGGTTTAGCGGTCCCGAAACCACTTCCCGACTAGGGTCAATTTTGGGCTGTCACATAGGTTGATAATAAGTGGGTCTGCAACATTGACAAACTCAACTTCAGATTCAAAAGGAACCGGAGGTGGAGATAAAAAACGTACTGGAGAAACGAATAAAGGGAATATTGTATTGGGTATTAATAAAGGAATATGGGATACACCTTCTGGAAAGAACGACTATTTTCTAGGTGATCTACCATAATTTGATATGGAAAATTATGCTTTTCTAGTATACTTAAGGAGTTTATTCTCAAGCAAAGTAGCGTCTTTTTCATATTTTTTAGATTTTAAGTTAATAAGTGTAAATGTCTCATTTTTACTTATTTTTGTAACTCAATTTGGCCAATAGTGACATTGGGGGCCCTAACATGTGGTTGAGTGGTATATAGACGTGTTGGATGTTGAAAATGAGTGAAAATGACATTAAAGGAAAGGGTATCACGATATCCAAACCTTGGAATCATGATACCTCCAAGAGGCTTGTAACACCTCTAACCCGTATTCGCTGCCAGAACAGGGTTTCGGAACATTACTACCATTTACAGATCACTAAAAAAATTTAAATACTTACTGATTCAATGCATCATATAAATAAATATATTACCATTCAATCAACAGTTTGACACTTGTATAAGCATCAAACAGCAATATTGTTAGTATACTTGCACATATCTCATATAAATTCAACATTGATATATCTATTTTCTCGACATATCGCACTTGAGTTTAATAATAGTCTCAACTTACATAATTTCCTTGTATCAACATATCAAAGATAATCATATATGTACATGTTATGAAACATATCATGCTCTTACCGCTTTCTTCATAAACATATATCATTCATTTCATTATATCAATATTTCATGCTCCATCATTTCCATATATTTTATGTATATTTATTCCGTAATAGCTTATATCAAACTTAACATAAATTATATTCCATGTACTTATACTTATTTCGTTTATCTATCTTCATAATTATTTCATATAACCATTCGTCATCTGATACATATTACCTGAATATCAATTGTTCAACAGATGTTAGAGCGTCTCCCATCCACGGTCTTATTTATCTTTGACATGATGCCATAGTGTCTTTCAACTATGGTCTTACTCATTTTCTGTCATGTTGCCATGGTATCTTTCAACCATAGTCTTATTCTTTTCATGTCACATTGCCATGTTATCTTTCAACCATGGTCTTACACATCTCATATCAGGTTGCCATGGTATCTTTCAACCATGGTCTTACACATCTCATATCAGGTTGACATGGTATCTTTCAACCATGGTCTTACACATTTCATATCAGGTTGCCATGGTATCTTTCAACCATGGTCTTACACACAGGTTGCCATGGTCTCTTTCAACCATGGTCTTACACATTTCATATCAGGTTGCCATGGTATCTTTCAACCGTGGTCTTACACACAGGTTGCCATGGTATCTTTCAACCATGGTCTTACACATTTCATATCAGAGAGCACACTCCCGCGAACCTCATCCTTACAAATGGGATTACTAGTCCAAAGCTAAATCCTTGTAATATAAACTCATAGAGTATTGTCGGGATTACCGGTCGAGCTAAATCCTCGCAACGACAATTACTCTAATGAGCTTGGATCTGAATTACCAGTCCAGGCTAAATTCAGACCCTAATTCGGATTACCCGTCTGGGCTAAATCCATTTTACACGTATTCTTCGAGAGGGCTATATCAGAATAGGATCACCCGTCCGGGCTAGATCCTTTTTACCGTCAATTCTTTTTCAGAGATCCATCGAATTTTCCTTTCATTCAACTGGGATTTATTTTCAATTTATATCGAGTATTATCAATATTTCATCAAATATCATGAATTGAACATTCAAATCATATTTTCATCACATAACCATATATTTCAAGTATTTAAAATACAATTCAAGTTACACAAACTTACCTCATTGCTTGTTTGTGTTTATAATTTCATTAATCCGATATCTTTTCTTTTCCACGATCAAGTCTCATATTTGAGTCGTTCGGATCTTTATAAATAAATTTGATCATCATTTTCATTCATTTCATCTTCTAATGCATTTAATTAATACTCTAGGCAAAATTACCATTTTGCCCCTAAACTTTTAATTAATGACGATTTCGTCCTTAGGGTAAGGAAAATAAAATTCTTGCAATTTAATCCTTATTTCCAGCTATTATTCTCATATATATTGATAACAGTCCATGAATTCTATTAAATATCAGAATTTTCCATAATTTCAACATTTTTCAATTTAATCCCTAAAACATGTTTTCCCCCCGATCTTGAACTAAATTAATAATTTCATTCAATTTTGTAATTTAAATAATAAAATAATCCATTTCATGCAATTTGGTCATTTCTGACATTTTTACAAAATTACCCATAAAGTTTTACTTTTATTCAATTTAGTCCCTAAGCCTAAAATATGCAAATTAGCCATGCTTAATGAATATTCATATATGTTTTTCCTTCTCCTCCTCTTCATTCCACATCCTTAATGTAGATAACACACTTGTAAGTAACATTATCCATAATTTTTATTATTTACTTTTATGAATATTCAAGCTGTCTATCTGGATCATAATCACTAAATTATTTATATCTGGATCTATAGAACTCCAAATTAATATCCGATAATTTTCCCTGAATCTAGACTCATATATATTATTACCATAAAATTTTTAGAATTTTTGGTTTAGTCAATAAGTACAGTTTATTCTTTAAAGTTACCCCTATTCTGCTGTCTGATAGTTGTGACCCTTCTTCACTAAAAATTAATTATCTCCTTGTACAGAATTCAAATGATGTTCATATTTGTTTCTATTGAAAATAGACTCATTCAGGATTCTAAACATATAAATTTAATCCCCTAATTATTTTTATCCAATTTTTTTTATGATTTTACAAATTCAGAACAGGGGAACCCGAAATCATTCTGACCTTGTCTCACAAAATTCATCATATCTCATGATTTAGAATTCCATTGCTTACATAATTTCTTATATAACAAACTAGACTTAATAATATTTAATTTCATATTTTATTCATCCTATAATTAGATTTCTACAATTTTTGATGATTTTTCAAAGTTAGACTACTGCTGCTGTCCAAAACTGTTTTAGTACAAGATATTAATTACCATGTTATAACATCCTTATTTTCTTTTTCTACACCATTTCTCATCACTTTCTCTTATTTTTTCTTCACTAACATATCAAGAACATAGGACCTTATGTAAGAAAACTCTACTATAACATTATTTCCATGTTTTATCAATAATAACAAACTTAAAAACATATTGAAATCTTGATGTACTTACCTTTTCTTATTGACTTCAATCTTTAACTTGATTTTTCTCTCTCCTCCAGCTTCGATTTCTTGAATCCAACTTGATATTCTTGCTCCCCATCATCTCCTTGCTATCTTTCTCTCTTGATGGCTATGGAAATTCTTTCAATTTTTAGGTGAAAATAATGAATTTTTGGTAGAAGGACTAAATTGTAAAGAAAGCAAACTTCTTTTCTTCTTCTTATCTTACGTTAGTTTGCATGGGAAAGGAAATGTGTTGATAATTCTTCATCTTTCCTTCCTTTTATACTAAATAAATAATAATATAATAATAATAAACATCTCATAAAATGTTAATAAAATAATATTTATCTAATTAATTAATTTAAAATATCATCAACATAATCATTACATTCTAGAATTCTCTCTCTTACTAATTGACCATTTTTCCCTTCATGATCTTTTAGAATTCCATCCTTGAGTCATCACTTAATTTGGTAAAATTGCGATTTAGTCCCTCATAATTTTTTTACTTATTCAATTTGGTCCTAATTCATCAATTTTTCTTGGTTTCTATATCATTCCACCCTTAAAATATTTTCACCATTAGTTCTTCAACTTTTTTATATTTACACTTCAACCCCTTAAATTTTGAGTATTTACCCTTGTGCAACAAGACTTTTCTCATCTTTGCAATTTAGTCCTTTCTTGAATTAATATATCATAATATACTTCTCAATATTGACATCACTCAAAAATTCCCTTTTTGTCACTTAAATTCCTTATTTTACTATATCACGGATAATATTTTAGTGTAAAAATTTTCGGGGTATTACAAGGCTTGAAGATTGGAGACCACCATTTAGTGGTATCGTGTTAACCACTTTGGGTATCACGATATCCATCCTCAAAAAAGACCCCCAAGTTCAAAACTGACTAGGGTATCACGATATCCTCTATTTGGGTATCACGATACCGATATCGTAAGGGGACAAAGTTGGAAAAAAATGGTAGTCTTTATCCGCCCGATACACCAATCATACAAAGCTTATATAGAGGTAATTTTAGCAATGACATTTCATCAGCAATCAGTCTAAAATAGCCAATTTGGCTAAGGAGAGAGGAGACACACATTAGTTTAGTTTTAACTTTAGTTTCATTAAGTTTTCTTTTAGTTTTCTTGCAACTTTTCTAGGGTTTTTATTTTCTCTTCTCCTTTATTAGTTTTAGAGTTTTTTTTTATTTTTTGCATTTTCTTCTTATTTTTAGTGTTCTTAGTGTTAGTTAAGTTAATTATTATTGTAGCTTAGGTTTATTTGTATTTTCAGTCCTTGTACCTTGGTTGTATGACATTTCTAGTTTTAGTTTAATGTATTTCAGTTTCTTTTACTTTAAATAGGCTAAAGTTTGTTCATTTTATGTTTATTACTTTAGATTTTATTATTGAATGCCTTTAGTTTTATGTACTTTAAGTTTTCTTGTATAAAAGTCCAAACTCTTATATTTTTCTTAAGCTTTACTTTAATGGCTTCTTTGCTTTTCATTTCCATGTCCATTAGCTTTATTTTTAGCATGAGTAGTTAAACCTTAAAAAGGGTTGGTTGATGGAGATGTGGGTAAGTTAGTTTTTTAGACAAGAAACTAAATCGTAATAAATTGGATTAAATCGAATAGACCTAAAAACTTAGGAATTGGTGCCCCTAATGGAATATTAGACAAGTGAGGTCGAGAGGTAATCTTTTTGTGCACCAATTCATTAGTCCAGGTTTAATCGGTGAGATCGAGAGATAAATCGAATTAATTTGTCTAAGTTGATAAAATTGAGATCAAAAAATAAAATTGAGCCACTTAGTAATTTAAATTGAGCCACTTAGTAATTTAAGCGATTTAAGTCCCTCATTTGAAGATCGACGAACCACATCGAAATCAACCGATCACCGTTAGTCATTTATTGGTTAATCTCATAGTTTTGTACTATTTACAATTTGGTTATTAGATTAGCATATTTAATTTTCTTGCAAAACTCTCTTGTTATGATTTTTCGTACTATAAAATCATACTAGTAGTTTAGACTCTATAGTGTACACTATTTATCACTCAATCACTATCTCATTTGGGTTTGACCCTTTGGAATATTTTGTATTCCATCAGAAATATAAATATTACAACTGACCTGTACACTTGCATTAAAACCGCACTTTAAATTTGTTTTATCAAATCATTTGCTTTACGCGTATGCGATCATTAAGTCGATAATGGGGCGACCTAATGTCATTGCTCTCCGCGGCACTAGAGGACCCCTTTTCAGCTCTTGACCTTTTATGGCTACTATTACCTGCTCAAAGAAACCACATACATAGTTTATTGTGCATTTTCAAATAGGGTCTCAGTATCCATGACTCTTAGATGGAACAAGGGTGTTAGGGCCAAGAAATGAGTAGGACCTGCAAGGGGAACAGCAAGGTCAGTAACATTTTCAATTAAGGTCCTACCCGAAGACTCACCCCTGAACCCTAGAGTAGAGGTAAACCAGCAGCGGGGTGGAATATTGCACACAATATTGAAGAAATAAATGGGCTTCCTCCGTTTTCCTACAAGAGCCTAAACTAACTCGCTATTAGCCCCAAACGGCCACTCCTCTTCGATAGATTGAACTATGTTGGGGTCTACGTCGAGATAACGATTGGATGCACGGTAATCGTTTGGGCTCCTTCCCTCTAAGCAATAGCAAAATACATTTATGAGGGTAAGGAGTCTTTTTAACTCTAAAATCTACCTTAGACTCAACCTATTAATTTATTCTACATCGATATCAATGTCTAAAGACTGAGATTGGTGGCAAGTAGATTTGGTAGGAACAAACCACCTTGTCGGAAAGTTAAAACTGTTGGGGAATCTATTTTTCACCAAAATAAATTTACTATAATCTAAATGAAATTCTAGAGGCCAATTTTTATGAATAGGTTCATAGCTCTAGCGAATGCTGAAGTTAACCATGCCTGTTGGAAGCCTTTGTGTCAAAACCTTCAACCGGTAAAAGCATTGGAATACGCTAAAAAGGGGTGGCTTGTTGCAGTTTTTACATTATAGGAAATATGCCATAAAAGTCCACCAGGAAAAACCAAATAATTGCTTTGCTACACTTATACTCTTTAAGCATATCGCCAAAAAAGGGATATAATGAGAGATAGAAGCCAACTTTTAAAAAATATACGGGTAGGATGAAGCCCTTATTTTATTACTATAGTGTATCTCCTCTGTCACGATATTAAATTGATATGCATAGTTGGGGAACAGATACCACGGGCTGCCAGATGGTTTACCATATCTTTCTAAGTGATAGGACATTTATACAGTGGCATCCCGAAAGAAGTACTGATTCTTGGGAGATAGGAACCACCATCATTTATAATGATAGAATTTCTTAAGGGACCCCTATGATTTGGAGGATTAGAACCCCTGGCTCGTTCATTAGATGTCAGGGGAAACCCGAACATAACATTACTATGTAGAACTAAAGAAAAAAGGTAAAACGTCGGGATGCCAGAAGCTTAGAGATTAGCTTTAGGAGAAAGGCCATGCTAGATTGCCATCTAGAGGAAAAACCTCTAAAATTTTAGAAAATTTGATTAGGTTAAAATATTAAAATTTATTATCAAATAAAAATTTTAAAGGTCATTGTCTAAGCTTGAAATTTGGAACGTTTGGACAAAAATATTAACTCTGGAAAATGGGCTTGTGAAAAAAATTAGCCGCTTAAAATATAGGACAAACTCAAGCTTTGAATATTGAAGCTTGAGCCCTACTCGACTTGACCCATTTTCAAATTTATAATATGAATTTTGTTATATATTATATTTATAAAGTAAATATAAAAATATGGTAAATTGTTTATCTTTAGAATTAATATAAAATAATTGATAGTAAATATATAATTACTAAATATATATTAAAAAAGAGAGCATGTGTAAATGAATTTGTAATAACTATTTGCAAATATTAATGAGTTAGAATGGCTTATGCAATTAGGTATGAAATTGATAACCTATGAAATATGAATACCTATACGCTAGTATCAAAATCAAGACATTTTTATAATGAATATGTTTGGCTTCCTTTAATCGATAATTATAAGTTGAAAACAAGTAGCAAAATAGAAGTATCCATAAATAAACCATACTAATTAACTTCTTTCATTCTATTTCCAACTTAATTCAGTTTCTTTATCAGAATTGAAAAATAGAAAGTTATGATAAAACGAAAATTCAACCATAAAAGTTTAGATTATTATCCTTTTATAATTAGGTTTTAATTCTACATAGCCTCTTATTTTATTACTTTCTAGGTGAAGCATGTATGTCACTTTTTTTTTTTTTTTAATTTTAATAAATAATAAGGAGATATTTATAAGTAGAAGAAAAACAAATCGGTTCTTTCTCACATTCCTAATTCTCTACGCTTTAAGCTTGTGGTCTTACAGAAGCAATCAAAATCACCAAAGCCTAATCCCTAATCACAATTAATTAAGATCTCAATAATTGAGCATATAATAGTAATTAAACTCCAAATCTCCATTAAAAAAAAATAAAATAATAACCTCACCCTCCTCTCTCCTCTCTCCTCTCTTACCTTTCCCTTTTCTTGCTCACCATATTATCCTCACATGGCCAATCAGAAATCCTTTTAAAATACGGGTCGAATCTTCTAAACTATCCAAATACCACTAACGGATACTCTTTAATATTTAAGCTTCATATTCCGGCTTTGGATCCTAGGGTTTTCTTTTTTGTTTTCTTTTTCTCCAGCTTCGTCTGTAATGGCTCAACCAACAGGGAGGGGAAGAGTGGTAGGGGACTATTTAGTGGGCCGGCAAATCGGGTCGGGTTCCTTCTCGATTGTCTGGCATGCGAGGCATCGAGTTCATGGAACGGAAGTGGCGATAAAGGAGATCGTAACGAGTCGATTGAATAAGAAGTTGCAGGATAGTTTGATGTCAGAGATCTTTATCTTGAAGAGAATTAATCATCCTAATATTATTCGACTGCATGATATTATTGAGGTTCGTTTTTTTTTTAACAAATATTTCTGTTTAGTTTTCAGGAGTTGTTTGGATGCTGAGAAAGCAAAGGAAGAAGTAGAGAATTAATTAATTAAGAGTAGAACTTTGAGTCTATCTGTCTATTTTGTCTGTGTTAATCTCTATTTCGTTGAGACTTCTCGATTTAAAAGACCAAAAATTGAATTCAAATTTAAATTTGGTTTCTCTTTGATCTATAGCCATTAATACTATGTCAGAAGCATTTGTGTAACATTGGAAAACTTGCTAATTCGGCAGTGCTCTAGAAAAACTAAATTAAAAAGCTAATTTCATGTAAATGTTTGTGAAGCTCGCCAGGTCGGGGCTGTTTTTGTGTATATCTAAATCTTTTGTCTTCCTTCTGCAGCATTTAATGCTGTTACCCTTCATTCCATGGACTGCATGGAGTGGTTTAATGATTTTCATAGTTGCAATTTTGCTCTATCGATTGGTTAAGTTGAGGTCTTCTGAAAAATGTCACTCATATTATACTTTGATATGGAACCAAAGTTATTCTGAGATAATGCTGATGTACATGTCAGAAAATTTTTACTTCCGCTTGTTATTTGAGTAATCTTATAGCATATATCTTAATCATATCTTAATTTTGGTTTGGATGCATATCTTTAGGTTCCTGGAAAGATACATCTTGTATTGGAGTACTGCAAGGGGGGTGATCTTTCTATGTATGTTACACGCTATGGAAGTGTCCCTGAGGCAACTGCAAAGCATTTCATGCAACAGCTAGGTATGCAGCAAACCATTGGTGCTTTTCTTTATCCATTGAATTTCAGTCACTCAAGACTCCAGTAACCATCTTCTTGCAGCGGCGGGCCTCCTAGTTCTCCGTGACAATAATCTTATACATCGGGATCTAAAGCCTCAGGTTCAGTTTGTTCTGTTTAGTTCAAGTTCGAATTTTGATCTAACTTTTTCGCTACTTATGTTTATGAGTAAAAAAGCATGCCTACTAAAAATTTGTATTATTTTCTTTCTGTAATTGTAATCAAATAGGACTAAGATGTAAGGGATGTCTCCTATTTTCCCTCTTAATTGGGTTTGCTTTTGGATCAGTATTATTGAATTTGATGAAGTTCTATATGTTGGTAAATTTGCATTTAAAAGCAGGTTCATTTTGTTGAAAGACATTTATTTATATGTCAGTCTTGTCCATGCTGTAAGGTTTTCTTTGGATATTTTCTTTATAATGTTGCTTTTTGAACAGAATCTTCTTCTCTCAACAAATGACAGCAATGCAGTTTTAAAGATTGCAGACTTTGGATTTGCAAGGTAAACTATCACATTGATCCACCCACTTATAGGGTGTTTTTCTTATTCCCTTTCTCTCTTCCCCTTTATTTATTTATTTATTTATTATTAAGGAATCCCAGTGAGTAAAAAGTACACTTCCGTCTTTCTAGTCAAGGGCCTCATCCTTGGCTGTTTGATTTGGGTTTTGTGATGCGTTGCTAGCAATTCTTTTGGTTGTTAAGATTACATGTTGAGACTACCCATCTTCTTTAATAGTTTGTATTATGTGCTCAGCTGTAAATTGTTTGAGACTGGTTTCAATTCTCAAATTAAGAAATATAAGGTATTCTCTTAGGGCATAAGCACTTTGTATATTGCTGCTTGACACTGTGAAGAATGGAGACTGAAGCTTCTGGATATTCTTTGGAATTAATAGCTGAAAGAATTATGGCTGCAATGGTCCAGTATAATTGGTTTTTAATTGCTGATATTAGTCAAGGAAGTTCTTCATTATTATTTCTACTATATTTTTCTTGTTTGTCATAATGGAAATTTTTTGCATTTGCGACCCATTTGTGTATTTTGCAATTAGAATAAAGGTCATTTGTTTATATAGACCTTAATTATGGACAGAGGGAAAGAAGATGAAAAATATATACCTTCAGTACTAACTGTGCTATGCACATATGCTTTTCAAATGACTTTTTTCGCCCATATTCAATAGTTAGAACCTACAATTCTGTTTTGTCAGATCTCTGCAACCTAGGGGGCTTGCTGAAACATTATGTGGTTCACCTCTTTACATGGCTCCAGAGATAATGCAGCTGCAGAAGTATGATGCAAAGGTGATGGTTATTTCCCACACAAGACAAGATTCCTCTTGCTCGTCTGCTTCATGCCTGAAATTACTGCCTTCTAACTTGACCTTAATACGCAGGCAGATCTTTGGAGTGTTGGTGCTATTTTGTTTCAGCTTGTTACTGGGAAAACTCCATTCACTGGAAACAATCAAATACAAGTTAAATGAACTTTTAACTTTTTTGTTTGTCTCAAATTATCTCCTAGGGTTCTTGAATTGTTCTAACTTTAGGCTTGCAATTGATCACCTGAGTTGACCGGTGATTATTTTGGCGCCTTTGCAATTTCATTAATCTCTTTATAAACATAAATATATCTGGTGTTTGCAGTTACTCCAGAACATTTTGAAATCAACTGAGTTGCATTTCCCTGTGGAAAATGATTATTTGACAGCTGATTGCAAAGATTTATGTCAAAAATTGCTGCGACGTAACCCAGGTATTCCACAAATGTAGATTAAATTACAAACTTCCAATATACAATTGAATTGTTTGCTGACATATTAGAGACCAAAACAACCATTTTACTGTTAGACGATACTTTATTCTAGGATGATGAGGATTTCCAAATCTAGAGGTGTCTGAAAGAATAATTCCTAGAATTCAACCTCAATCTGAATTCTTTAGTTTGTAATTACCCATTCTTCTCCCTTTTCACTTACACTGATGTTATAATCACAAACGACTTCAACCAACTATTTGTTAAATGAGCTTACAAGAATCATTGTGATGTAAAGAAGTAGTCTCTTAGTGCTAGACCATGCAGATGATGCGAAGATAAAGCTTTAGCGTATGTGTTAAGACAATGAGCAAGGAGAGCCGTCAGAGTCTTGTTTATTCAGCAATGCTATCAATGTATTTTAGTGCTGAGCAAGTATTTATATTCTTGGCCTCATTCTCGCTGTTCTCTTTATCCTTGTATATGCAGTGGAACGTTTAACATTTGAAGAGTTCTTCAACCACCCATTTCTTTCTGAGGGCCAACCTGACAAATCTTTGAGGTAAATGAGGAAATTATTTTTTTATCATCTTTCTTTTATATGCATTATCCTAAGTTCCTTAATACTGAAACTTTGAGGTATATGCAGGAGTCAGAGATTTCCAAGAGCTGGTTTTCCTCTTTCTGAAAGCGGTGCTGTGAGGAATACTGAGGAAAGCTTTCAGGAGGACTGTCTTCCTTTCTTTCTAGATGATGATTCTAGTGGTCCCGATGGTAGCCCTTCCTTTGCGAAAAAGAGGTCCTCGATGAAATCTGCTTATGGATTTTCTGCTGATGCAAAAGATGCTAGAGAAGCAACATCTAGTCCTGTGAATAGAGTAGACTTTACATCCAAATACAGTGGTGCAAGACAAAAATTGGAAGATGCTAGTTTCAGGCTTGAAAGCTGCAAGGTGTCAAGTGAAACTCTGCATGAACCTCACAAATCCATGGATCAAAGATCTGTGAATACTCATTCAAGAGGTACCAGCAATCTCATGTTCCAATACTTTTATGATGTAGTTCCCAACTTATATTGCTAAGTGTACATTCTTTGCGCAATTTTCATCCTTGGAATAACATGTCTGGTTTAACTGTCACTCCTGCATTGTTTCCTCAGTTGCAGAGTCACTGGAGTTGATTGACCAAGATTATGTTCTTGTGTCTGGACCTCCCTTGGATGTGTCATCTTCTTCAGTTACTTCCAAGCCAAATCATATTCCATACAAATCTGAGAATCCTCCTCTAATTCCCTTTGTCAATAAAACTGCATCAACTGCCCCCATGCCAATCATTGGTCCCTCCAATGTCAAAATCTGTCATGCAGGAAGCTTGGACAGTCAGAGTTCTGCCCCTGGGACTTCTCAAGGATCCATGGATATTGGAGATGCTCTGGAACAACCGTCATCTCATTGCTTGACTAGGATAAAGTCATTACAGCATTGTGCATCTACAATTACAGAATTAGTGCAAGAAAAGGTTAGTTCATAATAAACCTGTTATCAGTGCGTTATGCAGAGTAGGGTGACAGCATACTTGGTCCAGTCTTTCCCTCTATTCTTCCCCATGCTTGCATGCTAAATATTTGCAATAGTATAATAGTATAAATGACACGACTCAATGCCACTCTCAATGTTGATTACTGTTGCTTCTGTAACATCTTGCTAGCTAGGATCTCTTAGTATTTTCCTTGCTATCACAAGGTTTATTGAGGTTATTTTGTATGATTCATTATCATGGTTTGTTGATAGATTGAGGCAGGTAGGCAACTGGAAGCATTCTCAATCCAGCTTGTGATTCTTGCAATTTGGAAGCAAGCGTTGCATATTTGCCACACCCAGGCTGCATCAGGTACAGAAGGAAGTCCAAGCCGAGAGGCAAGCAGATTGGGTGCCAGCAGGAAACATGAAACATCTGATACGGAAGAATGTAAGAATGTTGTCAGCCCAGAAGGGCCAGAGGATATATCCTCAGAGATAGAAAGGGAATTTCTCCGGGAAGTTGAGCATGCTGAGGAACTTGCCAAGGTTATTGAGCCTGGTAAGCCTTTGATAATGATTACTCACTCCCTGTATTAGTATTTGTTGTTCCAATTTGAAATTGCTCGCACAATAAGAAAGCAACTAAATGCATATGAAAATTATTGCTCATGAGAAAGGAAACAAAGTAAGCCACTTGAGATTTGGTTAATTTAAGGATTCTAAATTAGCATGTTGTCATCATGGTTGCAGGAAGTACAGAGATGCCTGATGCAATGGAGACAATATTTCAAGCCGCCCTTGCCTTGGGAAGACATGGAGGAGTGAGTCTTTTCTTCTCACCTTGATATTCATTCATCTAAGTTAGTGGGCATGAAGAATGGATCAAGCGAAGATCTTATATAATATAAAATGAAGTTATTACATAGTTGATGAATGTCATAAAAGATTTCTTGAATAAAGGTGATAAAAGGTTGAAGTAAAAAGCTTATCAGCTGAGATGCTTCCTGCATGTGTGTTTTGCAGGTTGATGAGCTCATGGGTGATATGGAAAGTGCAGCTTTATTTTATTCAAAGGCTGAGCGTTTATTGGTCTTCCTTCTAGTGGAAGCGCCATCTCTCATTCTGAATCCTCCATTTTCCCTTACAAACTCAGATCGGTATAGACTCCGAACTTACATCGACTTTCTTCGAAACAGGCAAGGTTACTCGAGATCACAGATGATGGCTCTTCTCAAGTGCAAGGATCAGCCATAGAGTTTTAACCATATTTATTACTCTATTTTTAACTCCTGTTGCTGATGATTTCCATTTTCATTGTGTAAAAAAAATATTTATTTGTACAGTTAATTCTTTTGAGTAACAGGGAATTAGGGTGTTAACATGGGTCAACTCAATTGTATCCTGTTTGAATGTTGTAATATTCTCCCATTTCTGCCGTTAGTGAATGATAATTTGGTTCAAGTTTTCATTCATTCTCCGCTTGGTTTGTTTTTAGCCTTTTCCCTCATTCTCTCATAGAACAGATGGAACCGGACTGGATTCGTGGGTTGAGCTGGGAATTAGCTGATATATCTTTTTGAAACTGTTTGAATTGTTTTTTTTTTCTTCTTCAAATTTAATGATTTTTTTTAAAAATAATTTATTTAAAATTGAATTGGTTGGTTGCGTCGGATTTTAATAAATATTGTTGATCTGAACGTGGAATCCTTTGTAATGTCAACAACAAAATCTCCCACCCAATTTTTAATATCAAAATCAGGGTCTTTTTTAATTATAAATATGTAAAATCTTTTTTATAACAAAACAAAAATATTCCAAAAACATAAAAGAGGATCATTTTTACTCCCAAATTTAATAAATGTGAGGTTGAAGAAAAATGGAAAAAGTTTGCAATTATCATGGACAGTGGCGATTTCATCCTTTCTGTTGGATTCTCCGTTTTCAAATCCGTCCCTCTTCCCTCATTTTATATCTTTAAATTTAGAATATTTAATCCGATTGAAGTGAGTAATAACCCTCAATAAAACAAATCCAATTTATAATGATGGGAAAATCCTCCCATTTTTGCAATGAAATAGAATTCTAAATTACACCAGTAGTTACTTAATTTTGGGGTAATTGACAAAACAATCACTTAAGTTTCATTTCGGTCACTCAACTTTAAAAAAACAACAAAACAGTCACTAACATTATTAAAAAGTGACAAATCAGTCACTTATTAACATTTTCCGTTACTCTCTTAATGGAACCACTAATGTGGCTAGTTAACTAGCTGATGTGGCTAGTTAACTTGCCACGTTGGAAACCCAATTAGCTCACATGGCAAATTGACATGGAATTTACCCAAAATTTACCTAAAATTAGGGCCTAGAATGGGAAAAAAAATTGGGAAAAAAATTTTGGCAGACGAAACTTGGAAAAGCTCTTAGTTACCATGAAGCTTGATTTTTTTCCATAGTAGTGAAAATTGAAAATCAACTGCGAAAATGTTGAGGCTGGCATCAAAATAGTTGCTTGGGCTAACATCAAGGGAGATCTCATCATAGCCCGTTCATCAGCATTGGTTTGGTCGGACCTCTTGCTTGTGGCAATGTTATGAAACTTCAATTCAAAATTGACGACAAAACAACAAAAATCATCAAAAACAAAAATACCAAATAGCAAGCATCCAAAATCAAACTAGCAAAAAAAAAGAAAAAGAATCCCAAATTGGCTTGCATCAAAAGATAGAGGTAAAAAAAAAGCCTAAAAAAAGAAGAGAATCAAAAGAGAAGAAACCCACACCCATTTCGAGTTTTGCGGGTTGGAGAACTCAAGCTACCAGTTTGATGATTCGAGTGGTCAAGTCATGGTTGGTCGAAGAAAAGTTGTGATGGTGATCAGACGGTGGACGGCAAAGATCTATTGAAGCATTGTTCGAAGCTTTAAGGTATTAATCTTGGGATTTTGAAGGTCTATTGGGAAATCTGAAGTGAGATTTGAGAAGACTCAAAGAAGAGCCATTTGGTGATGACGATTGGCCAAAGAAGGCAATGAACGACGGCAACTAGAGTTAAGAATAAAAAAGAAAAAGAGAGGAGAAGAAGACAAGAAAAAATGGATAGAGATTCAACAGATAGCAACAAACTGAGTGGTGACTCCATCTTGGAGGAACAAAACCATCGTTAGTTAGGGTATGTCCATTTCTTCTTCTTCTTCTTTTCTGCTGCCTAGCTAGGGCCATGAGGCTGTTTAAATGACAACTAACCCTCCGTTAAATGCCATGTCACTTTTTCGTTATGTCTGTAACGAAAAAGAGTTAAAATAACTGTTTTATTATTTTTCGAAAGTTAAGTAACTAAATTGAAACCAGAGTGACTGTTTTGTCAGCTACATCAAAATTGATTGAGTGACTGTTGGTGTAATTTACCTGAAATAGAATCATAAAACCAAATGCAACAAGTTGTGAAAATGGATAACCAATTAATTATAAATTAATATTAAAATCTTTCTTGTAAGAGGACTAATAGAGAGATTGTGATGTAAATAAATAGGTTGGTATAAATTATAGATTTTGTATCCATATAAAATGTTGTTATATATTATAAATTTTAGTAGTTGTTATAAAATAGATATGTTGTTATATATACACTATATAAATAGATTAATTTTTTACCAAGTTAATTTAGTTTATTAACATTAAAAGTAATTTTAAAATATTTTTATAGTCATTTAAAAATTAGAAATAGTTTGAATGTATTTAAGATTTTTTTATGTAAATACGAATTCAATGTATTTAACATATAGATTAAAAAAAAAATCTTTTTATCAATTTATTTTAAAATTCTTTTTTGATTTGTCAATTTTTGAAAAGGTTTAAGTTTTACTTAAAAATTAGAAAGAAAATAAGAAATGTTATAAAATAATCAAATAAAAGAATACTTAAAGTAAATAGATAATTTTCTCGTATCTTTTTTTCATTTACGAAAGAGTTTTATTTATAAGTAAATTGAAATTCAATGCAATACAATAAGTGAAGCTTATTTAAGTGCTTCATTAACACATTAAACAACTTGCATAATGAATGAGAGGTTTTACCTTATAAATGAGGGGGTTAGAATATGGACATTCACATTTATTTGTAACACTCCCCCCTTGGATGTCCACTAGAGAAAATTGTGCCTTATTAAAACCTTTATTAGGAAAAACCCTGTGGGATAAAAACCTAATGAAGGAAAAAGAGTACACAATCTCCTATTACAAGTTGCCTCGTTAAAAACTAACAAAACCTTGGTTAAAGGAAAAGAGTACAACGTGTTTTAGACTCCCTCTAATGGCAACATTACATTATATCTTTAAGTCGACGCATTCCAATCTTGTTTCGTAGTCTTTCAAATGTTGAAGTTGGCAATGCCTTGGTAAAAAGATCTGCTAAATTATCACTAGAACGAATTTGTTGAACTTCTATGTCACCTTTCTTCTCAAGATCACGAGTGAAGAATAATTTTGGTGAAATATGTTTCGTTCTGTCACCTTTGATATAACCACCCTTTAATTGAGCTATACATGCTGCATTATCTTCGTATAAGATAGTTGGCATATTTTCCTACAAAAACAAATTACATATCTTCTAGATATGTTGGGTTAATAACCTTAGCCAAGCACACTCTCGGCTTGCTTCATGCATGGCAATTATTTCAGCATGATTTCAAGAGGCAGCAACTAATGTCTGCTTTGTCGAACGCCATGATATGGCAGTACCACCACATATAAATAAATATCCCGTTTGAGATCGACCTTTATGTAGATCTGATAAATATCTAGCGTTGGCATAACCAACAAATAGGAATTTTGAATCATTTGAATAAAAGAACCCCATATCAATGGTCCCTCTGAGATATCTAAATACATGTTTAATTCCATTCCAATGTCTACGTGTTGAAGAAAAACTAAATTTTACTAACAAGTTTACAGCAAAAGCTATATCAGGTCTTGTGTTGTTTGCAAGATACATCAATGCTCCTATGACATTTAGACATGGTACTTTAGAACCAAGAAACTCTTCATCATTCTCGCAATGACGAAATTTATTCACATCTAACGATCGTACATCCATCGGGGTACTCAATGGATGTGCTTTATCCATATAAAATTTCTTTAAGATCTTTTCGTACAAGTTGGCTGATGGACGTGAAATCTATCTTTTAAATGCTCGATCTGCAGGCCAAGACAAAACTTTGTTTTTCCAAGATCTTTCATTTCAAATTCTTTCTTGAAATAATTTACTGCATTTTGAAGCTCTTCAGGAGTTCCAACAATATTTAGATCATCAACATAAATATCACAAACTTTGATTCAGACCTTTTTATAAAAACACATGGGCAGATTGGATCGTGTTTATAACATTCCTTTAACAAATATTAACTAAGACGATTGTACCACATACATCTAGATTGTTTTAATCCATATAAACTTTTCTTTAATCTGATTGAGCAATTTTCCCGGGAAACTCTATATCCTTCAGGGATTTTAAATCCTTATAGGATTTTCATATAAATTTCATTATCAAGTGTACCATACAAATAGGCTGTAACATCCATTAGATGCATGTCAAGTTTTTCACGTACTGGACTAATAAGGTATCTAAACGTGATTGCATCGAACACAGGAGAATATGTCTCTTCATAATCAATGCCGGGCCTTTATGAAAATCCTTGTGCTACAAGTCTTTCTCTATATGTTACAAATTCATTTTTCTCATTTCGTTTTCACACAAATATCCATTTATATCCTACCGGCTTTACATATTTAGATGTTTGGATTATAGGTCCAAAAACCTCACGTTTAGAAAGTGAATTTAATTCTGCTTGAATTATGTCTTTCCATTTTGGCTAATCTTTTCTATTTCTACATTCCTCAATAGATTTAGGCTCCGGATCCTCATTTTCTTTTGCTATTTCAATAGCAACATTATAAGAAAAATTGATGTCGACAACTATATTTTTTCGGTTCCATCTTTTTCTTGAAGTAACATAACTTATTGAGATTTCTTCGTTATCACCATTTTCAGGCACCTGAACCTCTTCTGGGGCTTTTTGATTTGTTATATGTTTGGCCTTTTCTTGGGCACTTGCCTCCACAATATTATCATCTTGAATAATTGCTCCTTTCCTTTTACAAGGTTTTTTATCTTTGAAATCGATTGGCCTTGTAACACCCCCTACCCATATCCATTACTGGAATAGGTACAAGGCATTACCGGAGTTTACTGAATATTTTCAGATAATTCTGAGTCATTTATTAATCATATTTTGAAAATAATCATAACGTCTCTCTATTGGGCCCTCAAAGCCCCAAACATACATTAAAAACCAACTGGAATTAAATCGGGATCATAAAAAATATTTCACAAAATCTTAAATTTTATTTTTATCTAAGTACTTACCATTTCAATGCTTCTTATAATTAAACATGTTACCATTCAATCAATAGCTTGACACTTGTCTAAGCGTCAAACAACATCATTGTTAGTATACTTGCACATATTTCATATAAATTCAACATTGATATACTTATTTTCTCGACATGTCACACTTGAGTTTAATAATTGTCTTTACTTACATAATTTTCTTGTATCAACATATCAAAGATAATCATATGTACATGTCATGAAACATATCATTCTCTTACCGTTTCTTCATAAGTATATATCAATCATTTCATTATATCAATATTTCATGCTCCATCATTTCCATATATTTTATGCATATTTATTCTGGTAAAGTTTATATCAAACTTAACATAAATTATATTCCATGTACTTATTCTTATTTCGTTTATCTATCTTCATAATTATTTCATACAACTATTTTGTACATATATTTCCATATGACCAGTTCTTGTAAACATTTCACACAACCATTTCATATAACCATTCGCCATCTGATACATATTACCTGAATATCAATTGTTTAATAGATGTCATCGCGTCTCCCATCCACAGTCTTATTTATCTTTGACATGATGCCATAGTGTCTTTCAACTATGGTCTTACTCATTTTCTGTCATGTTGCCATGGTATCTTTCAACCATGGTCTTATTCATTTCATGTCACGCTACCATGGTATCTTTCAACCATGGTCTTATTCATTTCCCATCATGTTGCCATGGTATCTTTCAAACATGTTCTTATTCATTTCATATCACGTTGCCATGGTATCTTTCAACCATAGTCTTACACCTTTCATATCAGGTTGCCATGGTATCTTTCAACCATGGTCTTACACATTTCATATCAGAGAACACACTCCCACGAACCTCATCCTTATAGTGGGATTACCAGTCCAGGATAAATCCCCTATAATATAAACTCATAGAGTATTGTCGGGATTACCAGTCCAGGCTAAATCCCCTACAACGACAATTACTCTAATGAGCTTAGATCTGAATTACCAGTCCAGGCTAAATTCAAACCCTGATTCGGATTACCCGTCTGGGCTAAATCCATTTACACGTATTCTTCGGGAGGGCTATATAAGGATAGGATCACTCGTCCAGGCTAGATCCTTTTTACCGTCAATTCCTTTTCAGAGATCCATCGAATTTTCCTTTCATTCAACCGAGATTTCTTCCCCTTTTTATCAAATAGGTTAATGTTTCATCAATTTTCATACAATGAACATTCAAATCATATTCATATCAAAAACATACATTTCAAGCATTTAAGAATATAATTCAAGTTATACGAACTTACCTAGCGAAATTGCAGAAATATCAAGATTCAGGGATATTTTGGTAATTTACCGTTTCCCCAATTTTCACCCTATCTTAAATTGACAGTTTCATTCAATTTATTAATTTAGATAATAAAACAATTCATTCCCTTCAATTTGGTCATTTTGACATTTTTACAAAATTGCCCCCTGAAGTTTTACTTTTATTCAATTTAGTCCTTAAGCCTAAAACATGCAAATTAGCCATGCTAGCTGAATATTCATATATATTTTCCTCCCCCTCATCTCCATTCCACATCCTTAATGTATATGAAACATTTGTAAGTAACATTATCTATAATCTTTATTATTTACTTTTATGAATATTCAAGCTGTCCATCTGTGTCATAGTCACTAAATTATTTATATCTGGAGATATAGAACTCCAAATTAATATATTATAATTTTACCTAAAACTAGACTCATATATGTTAGTACTATAAAATTTTCAGAATTTTTGGTTTAGTCAATAAGTACAGTTTATTCTTTAAAGTTACCCCTATTCTGCTATCTGATAGTTGTGACCCTTCTTCACTAAAAATTAATTATCTCCTCGTACAGAATTCTAATGACGTTCCCGTTTATTTCTATTGAAAATAGACTCATTAAAGATTCTAAAAATATAAATTTAAGCCCAAAAATATTTTTATCCAATTTTTTATTATTTTTCAAATTTAGAACAGGGGAACCCGAAATCATTCTGACCTTGTCTAACAAAATTTATTATATCTCATGATTTACAATTCCATTGCTTACATAATTTATTCTATAAGAAACTAGACTCAATAATATTTAATTTAATATTTTATTCATCCTATAATTCGATTTATACAATTTTTTGTGATTTTTCAAATTTAGACTACTACTGCTATTTAGAACTGTTTTAGTGCAAGATATTAATTACCATGTTTATAACACCCTTATTTTCTTTTTCTACACCATTTCTCATCACTTTCTCTTATTTTCTCTTCACTAACATGACAAGAACATAAGACCATATATAAGAAGACTCTAAATCAACATCAATTCCATGCTTTTTCAACAATATTAAACTTAAAAATATATTGAAATCTTGATGTTCTTACCTTTTCTTATTGACTTCAATCTTTAACTTGATTTTTCTCTCTCCTCCAACTTCTATTTCTTAAATCCAACTTGATATTCTTGCTTCCCATCATCTCTTTGCTATCTTTCTCTCTTGATGGCTATGGAAATTCTTTCAATTTTTAGGTGAAAATAATGAATTTTTGGTGGAAGGAATAAATTGTAAAGAAAGAAAACTTATTTTCTTCTTCTTCTCTTACGTTGGTTTGCATGGGAAAGGAAAGATGATGATAATTCATCTTTCCTTCCTTTTATACTAAATAAATAATAATATAATAATAAATATCTCATAAAAATATTAATAAAATAACATTTATCTAATTAATTAATTTAAAATATCATCAACATAATCATTACATTCTAGAATTCTCTCTCTTATTAATTGACCATTTTGCCCTTCATGATCTTTTAGAATTCCATCCTTGAGTCATCACTTAATTTGGTAAAATTGCATTTAGTCCCTTATAATTTTTCACCTATTCAATTTGGTCCTAATTCATCAAATTTTCTTGGTTTCTAGATCATTCCACCTTTAAAATATTTGCACCATTAGTCCTTCAAATTTTTTATATTTACACTTCAACCCCTTAAATTTTGAGTATTTACTTTTGTGCAACAAAACTTTTCTCATCTTTGCAATTTAGTCCTTTCTTGAATTAATATATCATAATATTCTTCCCAATATTGACATAACTCAAAATTTTCCTTTTTGTCACTTTATTTCCTTATTTTACTGTATCACGGATAATATTTTACTATAAAAATTTTTGAGGTATTACAAGCCTTCCACGCTTCAGGCGTGGATTACTTTCTTTTGCACTAACAATTTGCCCTATTGGGATGTCAATTCCTATTGGAGCATTTCCAGTTGGTATGTGAGATTTTGTAATTCTTTTTAGGTCAGTAAAAGAATCTAGCAGTTGATTGGCGATGTTTTGCAAATGTATGATCTTTTGAACTTCTTGTTCACATTGACTTGTGAGAGGATATAATTGAGATAATGATGATCCATTCCATGTAATTTCTTTTACCAGTTGTATTTTCTCTTCCCCTAATGTTGGGAATGTTGTTTCATCAAAATGACAATTAATAAATCGTGCAATAAATAAATCTCCAGTTAATGGTTCAACATATTTAATTATATAAGGAGATTCATAACCAACATACATTCCCAACCTCCTTTGAGGACCCATCATTCTGCGTTGTGGTGGAGCAATTGGAACATATACTGCACATTCAAAAATTCTAAGATGGGAAATATTTGGCTCTTGACCAAAAGCCAATTGTAATGGGGAGTACTTATTATAACTTGTTGGCCTTAAACGCACAAGTGCTGCTGCATGCAAAATAGCATGTCCCTAAGCTGTAATAGAGAGTTTTGTTCTCATAAGCAATGGTCGAGATATTAGTTGGAGGTGTTTGATAAATGATTCAGCTAAACCATTTTGTGTGTGAACATGAGCTACAGGATGTTCAACTTTTATCCCAATTGACATACAATAACCATTAAAAGCTTGGGATGTAAACTCACCAGCATTATCAAGATGAATAGTTTTGATTGCATAATCTGAAAATTATGCTCTTAATCGAATTATTTGAGCGAGTAGTCTCGCAAATGCCAGGTTGCGAGTCAATAATAAAGACATATGTGACCACCTACTAGATTCATCTATTAATGCCATAAAATATCTGAATGGTCCATATGGTGGATGAATGGGCCCACATATATCACCTTGAATACGTTCCAGAAATGCGGGAGATTCAATCCCAACTTTAGCTGGTGATGGTCTAATAATCAATTTTCCTTGAGAACAAGTGACACAAGATAAATCCTTGAATTCAAGAATCTTTTGGTTCTTTAATGGGTGTCCAATTGAATTCTCGATGATTCTTCGCATCATAATAGATCCGGGATGGCCTAATCGATCATGCCAAATAGTAAAAGTATGTGGTTCTACAAACTTCTGGTTTGTAGTAACATATGACTCAATTGCACTAATATGTGTATAATATAAACTTGATGAAAAAGTAGGTAGCCTTTCCAAAACATATTTCTTTCCACATTCAACATTTGTAATATATAGATATTCAATATTTTTCTCATTCATAGTCTCAATATGATATCCATTAAGACGAATATCTTTAAAACTCAATAAATTTCTTTGAGACTTTGTGGAATATAAAGCATCATCAATGACAAATTTTGTACCTTTAGGTAATAATAAATAGCTCTTCTAGAGCCTTCAATAAGATTTGAACTATCCGATATTGTATTAACATGGGTATTACTCATTGTCAAATGAGAAAAATATTTTTTATCTTTGAGTATCGTATGTATTGTAGCACTATCTGCAAGACACATGTCTCCATTGATTTTAGGCCCATCGAAATTTTGTTGAATATTCATATTCTTCATAAAAATAAATGAAATATAATATGAGAAACATTGTAAGTATTTATTAAATATATAAATTATTCTTTATGCAAGAAAATAAAACATACTTAAAACAACATAAAAATGTCAAAATAAAATCAAATTTTCTAATGATTCTCAAAGAAATCTGCCATAACTAGGTGAGTTATATTATTAAGGTCATTAAATTTATCACCCTCGTAGGCATGGTCAATTTTTGTATTAAAGTGAATAACTTTATCTTTTGCCTATTTTGCCTCCATTTCATCATTTTGGGATATAAAATTTGTCTCCATATGCTTTCCCTTCTTTTTAATGGATGCTTGATAAAGTTTCACTAAATGCTTAGACGTATGACAGGTACATGACCAATGCCCTTTCATACCACATCGGTAGCATATATTCTCAACAATCTTTGAAGGATTATTTTGACCACTTTTTTTTCTTTTATTGTTATTCTTTTTTTTTGGTGGTTAGAAGTATCATTGTAATAACCACCATGATAACGATTACTAAAACGTCCTCGACCACGTCCCCCACTACGTTGACGACCACGGTCGCGACCTCTATATTTTCTATTTTCATAATTATTGTGTACTGCTACATTCACTTCAGGGAATGGTGCAGAATTAGTGGGATGAATTCCATGATTTTTCATTAATAGCTCATTATTTTGTTCAGCCACCAAAAAGCATGAAATTAATTCAGAATACTTTTTAAAATCTTTTTCACAGTATTGCTGCTGCAGGAGCATATTAGTAGCATGAAAGGTTGAAAATGTTTTCTCTAACAAGTCCTCATCAGTTATGTTTTCTCCACATAATTTTAGTTAAGAACTAATTTTGAAAAGTTCTGAATTGTATTCACTTACAGTCTTAAAATCTTGCAACCGTAAGTGCATCCAATCATAACAAGCTTTAGGGAGTATCACTGTTTTCTGATGGTCAAATCGTTCTTTCAAATTTTTCCAAAACTCAAGAGGGTCTTTCACAGTGAGATATTCCACTTTTAATCCTTCATGTAGATGATGACGGATGAAAATCATTGATTTTTCCTTGTATTGATTAGATGCTTCTTTATCTGCTAATATAGTATTTCCTAGACCTTTAGCATTTAGGTGAATTTTAGCATCTAACACCCATGACAAATAATTCTTGCCTGAGATGTCTAAGGCCGCAAATTCAAGTTTGGCAAGATTTGACATTATAATCACTTGAATGAAAATAATAAAAAAATATTATTAAAATAATCTGCATTCTTAATCGTAAAATAATTCAATTATATATACCAAATTTGCTAAATAATAATATGTATGACGAATATTGGCATAAAGAGGTATAGTCATAATAATAACTTAACACAAATTACATTAATTAGAATTTCTTTTAATAAAAAAATGTCTATATAATTATCATTATTAGATTTTAGTTGTAAAATAAATGTGAAAATGTTGCCTAAAGCAAATATTTTATCTAGAGAAAAAAAATAAAAGAATTATGAAAATACATAAACCGTATATAGTTTAATGGGAGTTATACGAACAAATTATATAAAGTCAAAATGACGTGAACTTCACTATGAACTCGTAGAAACTCGTGCTGATAACGTGTTATGAAATAATAACAAAAAAGAATACTTAAAGTAAACATATAATTTTCTCGTATCTCTTTTCATTTACGAAAGAGTTCTATTTATAAGTAAATTAAAATTCAATGCAATACAATAAATGAAGCTTATTTAAGTGCTTCTTAAACACATTAAACAACTTGCATAATGAATGTGAGGTTTTACCTTATAAATGAAGGGTTTAGAATATGAAAATTCACATTTATTTGTATATATTAAAAAATCCTTAAAATTTAAGGAGAAATTAATATTACTATTTTACATTTAAATAATGATTTAAGATTACTTTATACAAATTTAGTAGTAAAAGTGGAAGAGTCAAAATTGATTTTTTGGGTCAAAATTAAATTGTTTATTTTATGATAGTAAAAATGTAACTTCATTATTTTAATAGTCCATATCTTTATAATTTTAAAGGATAAATCAAATTTTTATCATTATAGGGGCCAAAGTATAATTTTATCGTTACTAATTTAAAATTTTATAAATTATAAATGACCTAAATAAAAAATTTCATTTTAGAGGGCTGAAATCCTCGACAATTGCTCTTGTATGATATTATTAATTAAAATGTTTAAGTGCTATTAAGGAAATTTAATATTATAATTGAAGACTATTGTTATACAATAATATGATTTTTACATTATAATGGTTTTAAAAAATTAATACAATTAATTAAGATGCATAGAGAAAAAAGAAATCAAAAGAGAAGTTACATTAATAGTTAAAAGTTTTTATTTTATTTTATTTTATTTAGAACATTTGAAGATTCAATTTTTCGATTAGATTCTGAAATATTTTGAAAAACTTATCTTTCACTTGAACATTTTCAATATAGTAAATAAATTGATAAAACAAATCACACAAAGTAAAAAGAAATATTAAAAATAAAAAGTAATAAAAATTAATAGAAAATTTTAAAGGAAAAACCAAACCTTGTTTTGTTTATAGTAGTTTCTCATTCCATTGCCAATCTGAATATAATTATTTATAGATAATATAAACATTGTATTCAAGGGTAAAGCCAGAAAAAATTTTAAAGTGTTGAAATTAAATTGTAATTTTACGATAGTAAAAATACAATTTCATCATTTTAATAGCCTCTATCTTTATAATTTTTAAAGGATTAAATCAAAATTTTATCATTTTAAAGGGAAAAAGTACATTTTATCTTTATTAATTTCAAATTTTAAAAATTTCAAAGGGCCTAAATGAAAAATTTTCCATTTTAAGGGTCGAGCCCTCTGATTTTTCCCCTGATTGCATTTAATATTGTTATTTTCATTTATTTTATTGTAAATTTTCCACTCTTTCCACGCATTGTATGGAAAAAATCTAGATTTAATTTCCAGATATAATTATTTGATTTAATTATTTTAAATATTAATGGAAATAAAAATAGAGTTATTGTACAATTAAATATGAAATTCAATACTTTAATTTATGCTCATAATTTTTATAAAATATTAAGATCGACTAATATATCGTCTATCTAGTTCAACTGGGGAGATATCTTATCTTGGGCATTAGAGCAGATGACTCCCAAAAGATAGAGACATGAATGTGACTGATTGGACTGACAGTACATCGGACTGGACCTAAGAAGAATAAATCCTAAATCCGTTTATGGATTTATTCACTTGTGACGTTCATAGTGTGGCATATCTAAATTCTGAGTGGATGATGACTCATACACTTTGATGTACGTGAAAGCCCGAGTTTGAATAAATAAGGAACCAGAAGTAGTGCGTTGGGTGTACAAATTCTGCAGTATGTAGCGCCATTCACAACAATGGAATTCATAGTACGAGACATGGGTAATGATATCCTCTCATTGGCATTACATAGTTGATGAAAAATAAATATGGTCATAGGCCTTTTGTTTTTGTGATGAATGATTTAATTACTATTTAATAGTAATTGAATTTTTATGAAGGAAGATGTAGTGGTTACCATGAGATAAAATAGAATCATATTGGAAGAACGAATTTTATCTTAAAGAGATTAAGGACATCCTATGAGGGTAACACACTTATGATAAGGTCATTTGACGAGCACTGAGTAGTTGCTTTTGTAATGGTATGCCGTTGGGGAGAGCTTAGTCATGATACTATAGTGGACTAGCTTCATGACTAAATGTGTTTATAATTAATAGTTGAAAAACTAGAACTTAATTATAAATAATTTGAGCCCCAATCACACATGTCCAATCTGTCCCTCCACTAGCTCGTTGAAATTAGAGATAAATTGCGAGTTTGAATAGAAATGAACAGGCATTACCTGTTACATTAGCATTACATTCCACAATTCAACGCATACAAACTTACTGTTTTCTGTACACTTTTATTGCACATTTATATTTCTAACACAACATCATCACTATCATTCGGCATATTTAATATGCCCATAACTAATATATTCACAAGAGAAATCACAATATATATCACATGTCATATTATCACAACTTAATACTCAATCCACATCACACAATCACATACTTTGCAAATTAAACAAAGGGTATAAGAAAGCTTACACTCAGAACTTTAGGATAGGGGTTTAGGCTACTCCTAAGCTCCCAGTTAACACTATGAATCGTTTCTACTAGCAGCGATTCCAAACACTCATCGTTCACACTTTTGCCTAATTGCCAAAAGCTTAAACTAGCTTTTCCTTACCTTTCGCCTTGCTCATAGAAGCCTCAAACGGTTCTGATGCTTCACACCTAATAACTACACAATATACACAATCAATTAGTAGCCATAGCACACCTTAAATAAACAAAAACACAGGTCTAAGACTAGTCCCTCTTGGAATTGAAATTTTCGACTAACAAACTTGAAACTCAAATATATTAATCTTTACTCATTCCCATTGCTTATAATCAATTCCAATCATCTAATTAAACCTTCAAACTACTCTAAACTACACAGATTCATGGTTCTAAAATTTCAACATACAATAGCCATTTTTCATGAAAACCTATTAAAACCTTAAATTCTCTTAATGAGACTTTAGGGAAAGTTTAAAAACGTTCTAATCTCATCAAAACGAGTTGAAAAACACTTTGAAACATTGATTTCATACAAAATCCCAAATTTCACCATTAATGACCTAAATTTTGGCATTTATTCAAAACTCTTGATTCAATAGATAAAAACTCAATCTAAAAGGCTAGATATAATTAAAAAATAATAGGAAAATGAAACATTACCTTCGTTGAAGGAGAATCAAACATTTGATTGAGAACACAAAAAAACTCACGTGAAGAAAAATCAATGGATTTAATAGTGTTTTTGGTGTCTTTCTTTGAATTGAAAGGGATTTTTATATTTAAAGGATAATTGAAAACAAGATATTGGAGTAATAGAAAAAAAAATTGAAGGATGAAATTTTAGGATTTTATTCTCTAATGGACGACATAAAGAAAAGGGATGAAGGGGTTTCTTTCCTTTCTTCTTCTTTTTTTGTTCATTCATATCAAAAGTAGGTTTAAAAGGGAGAAAATGGGCTGATTTTAAAACTTGGTTTGTTTGCTTTAAAACCACTCTTAATTTAACTCTTTTTACAAAACATTCTTCTTTTCAAAATTGAAGTTCTTTCCTACCTTATTTTCAAAAATTAATTTAATTTCAAAAAACCATAATCGAAAACAATTTCGGGTTACCATAATTCAAAATTTTCGAACCTATTCCAAGCCAAAATTCCTAATTTACCTTTGAAACTTCTAGACCCAATTTCGGGGTGTGACAATTTTTCCCCTCTAAAAAGAATTTCCTCAAAATTTACCTACTGACACGTCTCTTGCTTAATTACAAAATATGATATTTCTACTTTTAAACCAACCATCACACTTTCACTGTGCAACTCTGATTCCTATCATCTGTAACTTCCTATGGCTTTTCTTGAAGATCCTATTCACTACCACAAATTATTTTACGGTAACTTCTCTAACAATTTCCTCTATTCACTACAACACTCTCGTCTAAAGAAGTCATAACCATTGTTCCTAATTTAATAGTCTCTATTGGGATTCTCCATTTATTAGCTAATACACTCAGAACATACGAATACATTCTCACTCACATTGACATGTCTATGGGACATATTGAATCTAATCTAACATACACAAATAAAACCAAAGGTGTAAGTGGCGGGAAAATGATCTAAGTCACGTTCCTGTAATAAAACTTTAGAATTAAAGCAATGTGTTCTTTTTTTTGCCTCAATTTCAGACAAATTCATGCAATTCAAATAAAGACATCTCAAATAATTCAAGTATTCAGAGAAATTTAGACACATGAGTTTCGCAACCCTAGCCCATACATCACTAACTTAGGTCCAAGTGTTAGATATACTAAGCTCTGATACCACCAAATATAACACCCTATACTCGACCCGATCACCGAGCCCAATTAACAGGATGTTACATCACCATCACAACATCATATACTACACAACGTCTCATTAGCATGCTAACATCAACAAAATTTGAACATTCATAGAGAATCCAAGTGGAGAATACCCTAGGGGAGGTTAAAATTCATTAAACATACATTAAACGATCATATCATGAAATAGAAGCATGCTTAAGGACTATTTAACAAAAAATTCCAAAAGGTTATGTATGCATCGATACTAGCTCAATGGTATCGATATTTCTCATAGACGATATCGATACCGTTTAGAAAATTAATACCAAATCAACATTCTGTTTTCTTGCAAAATTTAAATCTAGCAAACTATCGATACAAGTAAAAAAGTATCAGTTTTTTTACCTCGAGTATCGATACTCAAGAAATGGTAGCGATGCCAAATTAAGTTACTGACTTCTTGCACATTCGAAATATCATGAAGGTATCGATACTAAATACACGATTATCGAAACCTCTACACGAAACAACAAAAATAACACCAAAATAGAGCATTTAACACAACCATACCTATATCAATTCAACATGCATCTTAACTCCGAAGTTCGACATAAAAATACCTAAAATTACAACTCAAGCATCGTCAATGATTTAAGATAAGAAATACTAATAAACTAATGCCACATCTATAAATTTAGAGAGTAAAAAATCCAAAAAATCATCCAAAACATAATGGAAATATTCATGCAACAAATCTACCACGCTGCCTTATTCCCATAGTTCAAATAATGATAATAATAACACCTACTCAAATACTAGCCTAGCTTGGATCACTCCCTTGGAAACTTTCCGCACCACTCACATCCTATTGGCATTTTAATCATATACTAGCTAACTCATTAAGCTACTAGGCTTTGTTTTATTAATCCAGGTTATTAGAAGATTTCGTTTCAACTTAATTCAGTTTCAGTTCAGATTTCCATGACTTATGTCACTATAAAAGAATTCAGTAACAGTTTCATGGCTTATGCCATTATAATAGGGTTTAACAAAAATCTCAACTTACTTTATATGTCATTATCCATTTTAGTATTAAGTTCAGTTTCAGTGACGAATTTCTTATGGCATTCGCCATTATAACATGAATCAATAATGGTCTTATTTCTTATATTCAATTTTTAAATAAGTCCTTAATAGTGAAATGACATTTTCATTCATATAATAGTTTTCATTTAATTATTTTAATACTTTTTATACTTATCTTTCTTAGTTTTACCTTGTATAAACATTTTTCACCATAAAGTAGGAATTTTCATTTTGACATATGTTTTTCCATATTGGCCTTATCCAATCTTTTCAGATTCAACATGGTTCATACATGTCTACCAATACTTCCATGGCTGTAACACCCTATATCTGGCCTGGTCGCCAAGCTTGAATATCAGGATCCCACACCGCCGTCTCACATTATACAAATACAAAATGACTCATTATTAATGGAACATCCTCTATTTTAACATTTGCATAAGTTTTAAGTCAAACAAATTGTTAGATGTCTTTACAAATTGTTACACATACTTTAATTAAGTATTTACTAACACTTGAGCATGCATTAGAACAACTTGGCAAAATTTCCAAGTGGCATTGTAAAGAACATTTACATTACGAGAAAGACAACTTACGTCAGTATATAATCTAAATGAGTTCGTAATCTCGTAAAAGAATCAAAGTGAGTATTTGATTCAAATACTAAGAAGGATTATTATGTCGTTTACAACTCCAATTGGAGAGACGACTAGTCTTGGCTATCAGAGCAGATGACTCAATGAGTAGAGATATAGATGTATTTATTGGTGGAATGGTACATTGGACTAGACCTAAGATGAATTAATTCTAAATCCGTTTGTGAATTAATTCACTTGTGATGTTCATGGTGTGATTTACCTAAATCTTAAATTAGTCACTGACCATACGTATGCAATTCATATGCTTTGATATAAGTGGAGGCTTATGCTCTAAAGATGATCGAGCAGGTAGCCGGTATGTTGGGTACATAACTTGTGTATGTCATGACTTTACTAGCAACAGTAGAATTCATAGCTCAATTAAAGATTTAATGATATCCTCTCATTGGCATTGTATGGATTGATAAATATGGAACGTGACCACTGGTTGCTTTTCTCGAACGAGCAATTTATCATAGTCATTTATTGATAGTGATCATATCAATCATTAAGAAGACACAATGGTGTCAATGAGATAAAATAAGATTGTATTAAGTGAACAAATTTAACTCAAAGGAATCAAGGATATCATATGAGGGTAACACATACATAATGAGGTCATTGGACAAAATAGTTGGATGAATTGCTTTCATAAAAAGTATACAATAAGAAGTTTTCAATCATGGTACTTCTTGTGGATCGACTTCATGATTAAGTAATTGTGAATTATCGGAACGATACTTCTGGACATAATTGTAATCACTAGAGCCTAACTGTATATGCCCGATTGGTCTCTCTGCTAGCTCAACAAAAGCTCGACCGGACTGCATTTGAATCAAAAGAAAATTCTATGACTTTGAAAATAATGTAATTGAGTCGATTTATTTGATGTGGAGTTAATTTAGGTGGTTGTGAGAATTGTTCAACTAGAGAATTTGATTAAAGAATTTTTTGAAAAATGAATTTAGAAAATCTAAGTGATTTTTAGAAAAATTAATTTTGATCGAGTAAAATTAAATTAATCAAATTAATTAAAATTAATATGATATTTTGAAAGTTAATTTTCAAGTTAGGCAATTGGTCAAATGGGTAATTGAACTTGAAAATTGGACCTGAGATCGTAAATTAGGCTAAGATGCCCAAAATTGAGACCAAAACCCAAAAATTGGTTAAATCAGGTCCAGTATGTGAAACTGGGCCGACGGTCCAATTGGTGGCTAGATCGGACCAGTCAAGTCGTCATTGACTGGATCGAATCGGCTCGGGGTTTCGTAAGGGTGTCGCACCTGCTATCAAATACAGAGAAAACAAGAAAAAATACTTAGCAGAATTTTTAACTGTTATCAAATTCTCTCATCCTCATCTTCTTTTGACATGAATTACAATATACATGGGTGCAGTGGTTACAGATAATTCAACAAACCCCACTAAAACACCTTGAAAATACAAAGATGAAACTTATACATAGACTAATTACAAAATATCATCCGCAAAATATGCCAACCCTTCTTGTAATACATTTGGGGTTTGCCAACAACTTAAAACAACTTGCATCTAACTTAGCAAGAAACATGAGTTGAGCTCGTATCTTTTGATGAGCTCGTACTTTTGATTGAGCTTGCAAACTTATTTGAGCTGACAACTTCAAGTGAGCTCACAACTTGTAAGGAATAGTTTGCCATTTCATGAATGGCTACTTCGCAACAGAAATCTTATGGCAAAATTCTTTGGAAAGCTTTGATTTCCATAAAGATACACTTCTTCCTAAACAAATCTTTACTAAGAGTAAGAAGTTGATTTCTAGGTTAGGAAATGGAAGTAATGCTGCAGTATATTTCAGTTTTTTCTTCGACAATGATAATGTCTTGAGGTTAATCTTCCAGCTTGTATTGGCCTAATGTTGATAAACATTGTATTTCAAAATGAAAGAATGAGCTATAATAGTATCCGAATTGCATTTTTAGATGACATGGGGAGGTTTTCATCAAGTGATGGTAGTAATTTGATGCTTCTGATTTGGGTTTAGCAATCAAGAGGAGACTAACATTATAGCTTGAATTATAGAACAGGGTTGTGGGAAATCACTTGGGAAGTTGTTCTACAATTGTGTAAAGTACATGGGATTTAGGAATGGGATCTATGTTAATACACCAAACCTTCCAAAATGCTCTTCCCTGCCTAGATACGAGATGGCCGACCCAAGTAACTAGAAGAAAGGTTGCAAGCCAAGGTTCAATAAAACCTTTTCAAGGTCCCAACAGCTAAAGACATTCATGGAGATTCCTTACGTGGATTTTTATGGGTATGATATAGATCCTTACATTAACAAAACATTGGATTGGTACAAGAATGCATGCATGAATGAAGGAAAATGTTTATTGAAAGTTGTGTTGTTCAATGGTTACAAGTCTCTTAATGTTCGAGTTTCTACATATTTGAAAGTACTTTTGTATTTAGAAGCATCTCAATACATCATTCCCAATGGCTCCGCTCTTACATGCAGCTTAAAAGGAAAACTGGCAACGACAGGGTTTTCTTCTATGTACGCAGCCAAGGTTAAAAAGGTAAGATGGTTTACCTATACTAGTTTGCCTTTGTTATTGGTGCAATTGAAATGATTCCCATAGTGTCAGGTTTGTGGCTTTTTTTCAAGATACATGATGTGTCTGATGTGGTAAAAGAAGGCTATCGTATGATAACTAGCCAATTCAGGAAGTTTAGCTATTCTGAACTTAGGAAAGCCACCAATAACTTCAAAGAAGAACTAGGTAAAAGAGCCTCTGGAGTTTTCTTTAAGGGTGTCTTGGCTGACGAAAGAGTGGTTGCTGTAAAGAAATTGGAAGGTGCATATCTAACGAATGAAGTTTTTGGCAGAAGTGAACATAATTCAGAGAATCAATCACATGAATCTTGTGAGAATGTGGGGATTTTGTTCTGAATCTAGACATAGACTCTTGGTTTATAAGTATGTGGAGAATCAATCTTTGGACAAACTTTTTTCTGAGGAAATATTATTGGATTGAAAGAGAGGTTTAAAGTTACCTTAAGGATGGCTAAAGGTTTGACCTATCTTCACCATGAGTACTTAGAATGGGTTATACATTGCAACGTGAAACCTGAAAATATACTTTTGGATGGAGAATTCGAGTCTAAAATTTCAGATTTTAGACTAGCAAACTATCTTAAAGGGATCGCAAAAACCCTAAATTCTCTTGTATCAGAGGAACAAAAGGTTATATGCTCCTGAGTAGGCATTAAACCTTCCAATCATAGCAAAAGTTGATGTTTACAACTATGGAGTCGTGATATTGGAGCTAGTGAAAGGCATTGAGCTATCCAATTGGATGTTGGAGGATGGTGAGGAGCAGAAAACTTGTTAGAATTAAATGACCCGAATCCTTATTTAAATAAAATACAGTGGTAAAATAAAATAAAAGTAAAATCCATATAGAACTACACTTCTTTTATTTTATTTTAGAATAAGGTTTTTTAAACCTTATTAAACTCCATCTATTTTATATTGATTAGAATAAGGTGATTCAATCTTACTAGAATACGACTTTACAAGCCTATAAATAGACATAATCTATTCCTCTTGTAATGATTCGAATCTGACATAGTGAATTTTCTTCTCCTCTGCCCGTAGTTTTTTCCTAAAAGGGTTTTCACGTAAAAATCTGTGTGTTCTTTATTTTATTTTATTTTTCACAAATTGGTATCAGAGTTTCCGGGCTGTTCATCTCGATCATGGTAATGGCGTCTTTGAAGTATGAAATTCCGCTGTTGGATCAAAACACCAAATTTGCGTTGTGCATAGATGGATCTGGAGGATGCCCTGCTAAGGATAGATAAGATGCCTTCGACATTAACAGATGAAGAGAAGAAGTGTAAGGATCGAAAGTTGTTAGCACAATTACATCTACATTTCTCCAACAAAATTTTGCAAGATGTGATGAAAGAGAAGACGGCCGCTGCATTATGAAAGAGGTTAGAACAAATATGTATGTCGAAAACTCTAACAAGCAAGTTGCATATGAAGCAACATCTTTATGCTCATCATCTTGAGGAAGGTGCGTCTGTACACGAACACTTAACAGTGTTTAAAGAAATTCTCTCAAACTTGGAGGCCATGAAAGTTTAGTATGATAAGAAAAATCTAGGGTTGATTCTACTTTATTTATTGCCCCCGTCTTATTCAACCTTTAGAGACACGATTTTATATAGCCGCAAGTCTTTCACAGTTGATGAGGTTTATGATTCTTTGACCTCGTATGATAAGATAAAACATCTTGAAGTTAAACCTGACTCTCAGGGAGAGGGTCTCATTGTTCGTGGGAGACAAGATTGGAATACTAATGATGATCATGGAAGGATACAGGAACGGAATCCTCACAGTAAATCTAAGGGTTGATCAAAGTCTTCAAATAGAGGTAAAACTTGTAACTTCTGCAAGAAGAAAAGGCACATTAAATCTGAGTGCTATAAGCTACAGAACAAGATTAAAAAGGAGGTTGCGAATAAAAAGGAAAAACAACCAGAAAATTCTAGTGAAGCTGGTATTACAGAAGACTATAGCGATAGTGAACTTCTAGTCGCTTCAGTTAACAATTCTAAAGTGAGCGAGGAGTGGATACTTGATTCAGGCTGCACCTTCCACATGAGTCCCAATCGGGATTGGTTTACAACTTACGAAACAGTGTTTGAAGGTGTTATTTTGATGGGAAATAATGCCTCGTGTAAAATTGCAGGTGTTTGAACAATTAAAGTTAAGATGTTTGATGGAGTTGTCAGAACACTTAGTGACATACGTCATGTTCCAAAATTGAAAAGAAATTTAATTTTTTTGAGTACTCTTGATTCAAAAGGGTACAGATACATAGCTGAAAGTGGGGTTTTAGAGATTTCCAAAGGTTCCCTTGTTGTGATGAAAGGGCAGAGAAAGACTTCCACGTTATATATTTTGCAGGGTTCTACTGTTACTGGTGATGCAACTGTCACTTCCTCTTCCTTGTCAGATAATAATATTACTAAACTTTGGCATATGTGCCTAGGGCATATGAGTGAGAATGACATGGCAGAATTGAGCAAAAGAGGATAAGGAATTTGCAAACTAAATTTCTGTGAGCACTGTGTTTTTGGGAAGCAAAAGAGAGTTCGATTCACCAGAGGAATCCAAAACATGAAGAGAACGTTGGAGAATATTCATTCTTATCTGTGGGGGCCATCCAGAGTGCCTTCGAGAGGTTAATCTAATTATATGCTAACCTTTATTGATGATTTTTCCAAAAAAGTTTGGGCGCTCTTCTTGAAGCAGAAAAGCGATGTGGTTTCTGCATTTAAGTCTTGGAAAATTATGATTGAAAAATAGACGGGAAAATAAATAAAATACCTCCACACAAACAATGACTTAGAGTTTTGTTCTGATGAGTTTAATAGATTGTGCAAGTCAGAAGAGATCGTGAGACACTTGACAGTTTGCCATACTCCACAGCAAAACGGCGTTGCAGAATGAATGAACAGAACGATCATGGAGAAGTTTCGATGTATGTTGTCAAATGCCAACTTACTGAAGTTGTTTTGGGCAGAAGCAGCTTTTACTTTATGTTTTTTGATCAACAGATCTCCATCCGTTGCCATTGAGAAAAAGACTCCACAAGAGGTATGGTCTGGTAATCCTGCTAATTATTCTGACTTAAAGATCTTTGGGTGTCCTGTATATGCTCATGTTGATAATGGAAGAGTGGAACCGAGATCCATTTATTGTGTTTTTCTTGGTTATAAAGCCGGTGTAAAAAGGTATAAGTTATGGTGTCCTGAAAATAGAAAAGTTGTGATTAGCAAAGATGTCATTTTTGATGAAACTACTATGCTACCTAACTTATCTCTTAAAGACTCTTCCAATAAAGAAAATCAAAAGCAGGTGGAGCATCAGATTAATACAGAGTTGACTCCTCAAGCCAGTACAAAAATTGAGAATAGAGTTATTTTTTCACCACAATACTTTATTGCCAAAAACAAAACTAGAAGAGAAATTAAACCTCCAAAGAAGTATGCCAAGGCTGATCTAGTTGCTTTTGCTTTAAATGTGGCTGAAGATATAGATGCAAACCGAGAGCCATCTAATTATTCTGAGGCAATTAGCTGTGAAGACTCAGAAAAGTGGATGTTTACTATGCAAGAAGAGATGGAATCACTCCATAAAAACAAAACACGAGATCTTGTGAAACTTCCTAAAGGTAAAAAGGCTGTTCGTTGTAAATGGGTGTTTAAAAAGAAAGAAGGGACTCTAGGAGTTGAAGAACCCAGATATAAAGCAAGGCTTGTTGGAAAGAGTTACAGTCAAATTTTAGTAGTGGACTTCACAGATGTGTTCTCCCCAATTGTGAAGCATAGTTTGATTCGAGCTTTGTTTGGTATTGTGGCCATGCATGATTTGGAGCTTGAGCAGTTAGATGTAAAAATTGCATTTTTGCATGGAGAACTTAAGGAGGACATTTACATGCAACAACCAGAGGGTTTTACAGTCTCAAAAAAAGAGGACTATGTTTACTTGCTGAAAAAGTCCCTTTACGGTTTGAAACAGTCACCAAGACAGTGGTATAAGAGGTTTGATTCCTTTATGACTTCTCATGATTTCAAATGAAGTAGTTTTGACAGTTGTGTTTACTTTAAGAAAAACAACGATGGTTCTATATCTACTTCTTCATGTTGATGACATGTTGATAGCAACAAAAGATAAAGGAGAGAAAAGAAAGGTCAAAGCCCAACTAAGTGAAGAATTTGAGATGAAAGATTTGGGACCAGCAAAGAAGATACTTGGTATGGAGATTCTCAGAGATAGAAAAGCAAGTAAATTGTACCTAAGTCAGAAGGAATACATTGAGAAAGTTCTTTGCAGGTTCAATATGTAGAGTGCTAAGCCTGTTAGTACTATTTAGTAGCCCATTTTAGACTTTCATCGGCTTTGTCTCTACAACCAAATGATAAGATTGAGTACATGGCACATGTTCTATACTCTAGTATAGTGGGATCTCTCATGTATGCTATGGTTTGTTCATGTCCAGATTTATTATATGCAGTCAGTGTGTTAGCAGATACATGGCAAATCCCGATAAAAAACACTGGAAAGTAGTTCAGTGGATTTTAATATACTTATGAGGTACTACTGATGTTTGCTTACAGTTTGGAAGAACTAGAGATAGAGTCATTGGGTATGTTGATGTTGATTTTACTGGAGACCTTGATAGAAGAAGATCTCTTACAGGTTATGTCTTTACAATCGGAGGTTGTGCAATAAGTTAGAAAGCAACTTTGCAAACTACAATTGCTTTGTCTACCACTGAAGCCGAGTACATGGCGATTACTGAGGCTTGTAAAGAAGCTATTTGGTTGAAGGGACTCTTTAATGAACTCAATGAAAACCTTCAAATCAGTACAATATTTTGTGATAGTCAGAGTGCAATCTTCCTTACAAAAGATCAAATGTTTCATGAGAGAACAAAACACATTGATGTTTGATATCATTTTGTTCTTGATATTATTGCTCGTGGTGATATTGTTGTGAGCAAAATTAGTACTCATGAAAATCCTGCAGATATGATGACTAAGTCACTTCCTATAACCAAGTTTGAGCATTGCTTAGACTTGGTTGGTGTTCATTGTTGAAGTTAAACCCTTAAGGGGTTTTATGGAAGAGGTGGAGAACTTATTCGTTGAGAGTTCGTGATGAAGAACTTGTTCATTAATAATTAGTGTCAAGGTGGAGATTGTTAGAATTAAATGACCCGAATCCTTATTTAAATAAAATACAGTGATAAAATAAAATAAAAGTAAAATCCATATAGAACTACACTTCTTTTATTTTATTTTAGAATAAGGTTTTTTTAAACCTTATTAAACTCCATCTATTTTATATTGATTAGAATAAGGTGATTCAATCTTACTAGAATACGACTTTACAAGCCTATAAATAGACATAATCTATTCCTCTTGTAATGATTCGAATCCAACATAGTGAATTTTCTTCTCCTCTGCCCGTAGTTTTTTCCTAAAAGGGTTTTCACGTAAAAATCTGTGTGTTCTTTATTTTATTTTATTTTTCACAATATTGAATTGGCGAAGTTTCTCAAGGATGTCAAAAGAAAATTTCAGAGTGAAGAGGTGGCATCGATAGAAGATGCAATTGATACAAGATTGAATGGAGAATTCAATAGAATCTAAGCTGAGAAAATGATCGAATTTGGAATTTCATGCATGGAAGAAGATAAAAACAAGAGACCAACAATGGATTCCATTGTCCAAGCTCTATTGGAATGTGAAGAGGGAGCTAGAGTCTAGAGGAATCCTGACCATCATAGAAGCACCTGAACTGCAAATTTATTTTCTACTTTCAGTCTAATGTTCAAGCTATCTAATCTGTTAATTTGTGTTTTTGTGCTTCTTCGTCGTCTTATATTTATTAAGTATAATATGCTATCCAACCACAGACCCAACTGAGAGCCACTGCAGAGACTGATTCAAAATGACATCTGCAATAGTATACACAGACCCAATTGGATGGAAGAAATGGCTAAATAATGCCAATTATATCACTCGCACCCCAACATGAATTGGAAAAGACCATAAAATCCATGCTCAACAATCAGACAAGAAAAACCGCCATTTCCCCTTTTAAAAAAATCGAATTAGGATGGCACTAGTGAGAATAGTTGTAGCAGTAAGATTGAGTGCTGAAACAATGAAATTAAAACCAATCATCATAAATGTTTGGATTTAAATGTAATTGTAAAGGTAAGGTGAGAATACATAATAATTATTAAATACATCAAACTAAAAATAATTTATAATAAATACATTTATTCCATTTTTAGGAAATTATTAAAATATATTAAATTATTATTTTATTAATAAAATAATGTGCATATTTTGTATTTATTTACTTGGAAATTTTATTTAAATGAACAATATGCGTATATCTCATAGGCTCATAAATTTTTATAGGCCTATTTTTAAGATTTAGCCTCTTTCTTTTCTTTTTCTTTTTTAAAATAAAAGAAAGGTTTCTCTAATGTTTTAGAAGGTGACTTTGAAGAGATGAAAGAGCGAAACCTTAAAGGAGAGGGAGAGGAAGAAATGTAAACTGTAAAAGGGAGGCAAATTAACTCCAGATTTCAGCAAATAAGGTAAGCATTAGCTCAATTTTCGTATTTCTTTTTACGGTTTGAGTTATTTTCCATGAAATCTATGTATTTATTTTGGTTAATTTAATAGTTTACAAATTCATATGATTTTTCGGTTGGTTTTTGGAGACATTGTTGGTACTGTTCCAGGTTTTTCAAATAGTAAGTGAGGCAACAAGTTTGGTTGAGCTATTCATGGGTTTTTGAGAGATTTAATTAGTCAACTTTGAGTTATTAAATTATGATATTACCATATGTTTAATAGTTATGGTGGTTTAAATTATTTACATAGTCTATTTTTGAGAAGTATGTTTTTGGTGTATATGTATATATACTATTAAATTATTTATTATTATATCGAATATGTTTTGTATAAGTTCAAGATACATTACAGCTAATCTAATTTTTTATATTTTTTATTTGCCTCTAATATGGTATGTTCAGATTTCGCTAATGGGGTTAAACATTGACCTTCTTGACTTTTTTTTTAATCTACTTTTTACTCGCAGTATTGGGGTTATCATCAGGATAAAGGTGTGATCATAGCCTCTAAAAGGAGATGAATTGTGCATATTTATATTATACACACTTACAAAATTACGTTTTTGGTTTATACATGTATATGGTATGAAGTTTTATTTTGAATTCTGACGAATTCCCAAAATTTTGTTGTACATAAATTTTGTCGAAACCATCCCTTTTTCGAATTTTATAATTTTAAATTTAATGAAAAATGGGGAATCGACTTTTGAAAAAAACAGAAATAAGGGAGTCGCCACCGATCTTTTTGTTTTGGGTGTGATCGGATCACCTAAAAATTTGGCTATTTTAATAAAAGATTTGCAATTTACTAAAACAATGACTCTGGTCTACGAAAATTTTGGAAAAATGGGCTCGGGAGTCGGTTACGCATGAGGAAGGATTAGCACCCTCACTACGCCCAAAATTGGTACCAAATCAATTAAATACTGTCCTTATGTCTAAAAAATGTTTTTCGGAATGTGGCTCCTTTTAATAAAAGTTGAATAACTCGAGTTGATTGGCAAAAATCTTTTTGTCTCGACGTCTGAAAATTTATAGTTTGAAAATCACGAAATGATGCTCAACTATTTAGTCCAACGAAAAATCGAAAACCAGCACAGTAGGGCACGATTTCTCGAATTTTCGAACATTGAACATTGCCTCTCGAGTGAAATTTCGAAGGGGTCTTCGATTGTTTTGAGCAGATGAAAAAGCGCAACCCAGCACGATAGGGCTCAATTTTCAAACCGCCAAACATCGGACATCGCCTTCGTTTTGAAAGGTTTTTAATAAACATGAATGAAAACCTAAAGGAATATTAGATTGTTTTGAGCAAACGAGAAATCACAACCCAGCTCGATAGGGCATGATTCCCGAATTGTTAAACACCGAATATTGCCTTCGTTTTAAAGGATTTTTAGAAGACACGGGTGAAATTCTAATGGGACCTTCGATTACTTTAAGCAAACGAGAAATTGCAACCCAACACGTTAGGGCACGATTCCGCGAATTACCAAGTATCGAATATCGCTTTCGTTTTAAAGAATTCCTAATAGTTGTGAAGCTAGCTTAAAACACATTAACTCGTTTCGAAATAAGACGAAATTAATCATAAAGATTTGAATTTTATAAAGAGAACCACATTTCGCAAACTAAATGAAAAATGATGACATGGGATAAAGGGTACGTACGAGACATGATCCATTAATAAACTAATAATTAAGCGGGACTAATCAAAAAAGGCAATACGATTACGATAATGCGTGGAGAATAATTAACATAATAATACAATGATGAAAATGATAACATAACAATCATACAAGCAGAACAATACATACAATAATATGTCACAATAATACACATATCATGATATAGAATAACTAATGCAAAATATAAAAACAACATTGCAATTAGAAGCCAATGTGCTAAAAGACGGTTTTAAAAAAAACGAATAAATGGGCCCATACATATGGGTTGACCAATTTGTATATAAAAGAAAACCAGAGCTAGATATATGATTTTTGAAATAGATATTATAGAATGAAACTTTGAATCAAATTGCATGCAAAACGTTTCTAAACACAAATATATTTAAAAGTTGACAAACTTCATGATGGTTTAAGTAATATATCTAATATAAAAGGAGTAATAATGAAGATATATGACAAGACAGGATACCAAAATAAATTTATAAAACATGTGTATGTGGAAGTTTATTATAAAAAGGAACGTGAAATTAATACTAAGACATATATAAATTTTTTAAAAAATACTCTAAAAATTGTGCATACTCTTATATAACATTTAAAATAATGGACTATATATACACAAGAGCAATATGATGTAAAGATATACACAAATAATAATTTTATAATTACAAGAAGAAACAATGAAATTTCCAAAATTATTTTACGCATATATATAGAGAAAATACTCAATAAATCACAAAGCAACAAGTGTTTTAAGTAAAATAAAATTAAATTAAATTAAATTAAAGCAATAAGTGTATTAATATATATACATATATATTTAAAATAAATACATGTAAAACAACATAAAAATGGTAACATATATAGGGCTAAATTAATTTTATTATAAATTACACAATAGATTTAAAAACAACATGTTTGTATGTGTATAGAGGAAAATACATATATAAAATACACGTGTTTAGTAACGTATAGATCAAATACGGATATCTACTAATATATATACATACATGATAATAATTTAAAAACATATTACGGGATTATATGATGAAGTTCAAGAATAAATTTGAAAAGAAATCACGTATAAAAAAAATACTATAAGGTTGATAATAGTATATATACGTACAAAACTTTAGTACAAACTATGTATATAAATATATATATATATATAATGGCATATATAAAACATTTACATGAAATATACAAAACATATCAAAATAACCAATATATGAATGTATGAGTAAATTAATTAAGATAAAATTAGAACAAGAAAATGGTTGATTTGCACATAAAATAATCTACAAAGGACCAATGCGCGAAATGCACCAGCATGTAGGGACCAGAATTGAGAATAAACCCAGCTCTAAAAAGCAGCGCAGAGGCATGGACCAATGTGAATTCTTGCGTAAACTATGGGAAAAAATTAAAAAAAAGGAAACACACACGCAAGCTGATTTGGACCGGACCCGAATGGGGAGGGATCGAAGTGGCAAATAACCCTCACCGCTAAAACACGCGGGTCTCGGGGCAGCAAGCCGGATCGGGTTTGGGCTCCACCAAACGACGTCGTTTTTGAGCCATTGAATTGTGCTTGAAACGGCGTTGCATTTGGTCCTTTAAAAAAGATAAAAACTGGGTCATTCGGCAGAACCCTAGCCCCTTCCCCTATTTCATTGCTTAATCGACCCCCAAGTGCTCTTCTCAGCACTAATGCGCCACCACGAGCGACGATCTGCGCGCTCGAGCCCTAAATGAGGGGTTTTTGTCTTTGAAACCCCCATTCAGACTTCGATTTCGACGAAGTGAAGGGCGAACGACGGCTAGTTTCGCAAGATAAACCTCTCTTTTGCTTTCTTTTTTTGTTTTTGAGATAGATTTCAAAATAAAAAGAAAATAGAGGCGTAAAAATGAAAATAGGTAACAACCTTTGCAGAATATTCAACTTCTTTGTATTTGATTCCTTTTTTTTTATGTAATATGTTCGTAGTCTCCCCTTACAATCAAAAATCAAAGGCTTTATAGCCGAATAACTAAAGAAAACAACAATTTTTGTCCTCTGCTTTTGTATTGGCTTGTTGCTGCTTTTGTTTGTTTTCTTTTTGCAGTCTGAGCACGGGTCAAGTGCGTTGGCGCTCGGGTACGGGTCTAGGCTGGAGTACGGAGACGCGTGTGCATGGCTACTGGAGGGTACGGAGGCCAGGGCCGGGGTTTGGCTGCGGCGCGAGAGAGAGAACCCTAGGGTTCTGTTTGTTCTAAAAATTTTTGGGCCATTTGGGCCGGTGTACTTTTGGGGTTGGGTCTAGGTTTAATATTAATTTGGGCTTGGTTTTTTTTTGTAATTGGATTGTAATGGACTGTGGTTTTTTATTTGTTTATTTTATTTTATATTTTGTTTTGGTTTTCTTGTGTTTGCTTGGGTCGGGCAAATTTGGCCCATTACAGCTACCCCTTCTTTGCTCATTGTCGTGTAACGAGAATGGAGCAAAGACTATAAAAAGGACCAAATTTGCCCGGTCTGGCTAAGTCTCAAAGTCTTGATCCTCATCTTCCCTAAAGGTATTCTAATGTCTTCAGGAGTGTTCAATTGGCTATCTTCCACTTGCTTCTTGAAAACTTAGGAACACCAATCTGTTATTTTCAATCTGCTCTCTGCCAATATAGATACGCCAAATCTGTCATTTTCGATCTGCCCTCTGACAATACAGAGACACCAAATCTATTATATTCGATCTGCTCTCCGCCACTACAGAGACGCCAAATCTGTTATCTTCGATCTGCTCTCTGCCACTACAAAGATGCCAAATCTGTTATCTTCGATCTGCTCTCCGCCAATACAGAGACGCTAAATCTGCTATCTTCGATCTGCTCTCCACCAACACAGAGACGCCAAATCTGTCATCTTCGATCTGCTCTCCGCTACTACAGAGATGACAAATTTGTTATCTTAGATCTGCTCTCCGCCACTACAGAGATGCCAAATCTACTATCTTCGATCTGCTCTCTGTCAACACAGAGATGCCAAATCTGTTATCTTCGATCTGCTCTCCGCCACTACAGAGACGCCAAATCTGCTATCTTCGATCTGCTCTCCGCCAATACAGAGATGCCAAATCTGCTATCTTCGATCTGCTCTCCGCCAACACAGAGACGCCAAATCTGCTATCTTCGATCTGCTCTCTGCCAACATAGAGACGCCAAATCTGCTATTTTCGATCTGCTCTCCGACAATACAGAGACGCCAAATCTGCTATCTTCGATTTGCTCTCCGCCAACACAGAGACGCCAAATCTGCTATTTTCGATCTGCTCTCTGACAATACAGAAACGCCAAATCTGCTATCTTCGATCTGCTCTCCGCCAACACAGAGACGCCAAATCTGCTATTTTTGATCTGCTCTCCGCCAATACAGAAACGCCAAATCTGTTATTTTCGATCTGCTCTCCGCCAATATAGAGACGCCAAATCTGCTATCTTCGATTTGCTCTCCGCCACTACAGAGATGCCAAATCTGCTATCTTCGATTTGCTCTCCGCTACTACAGAGACGCCAAATCTGTCTGGTCTTGCAGGATCTTTACTTCTTTGGTGCTTCTCTTCTTCAAGTGGCCCCATTGTATTTCTAAAGGTGTAAGAACTGTTGCTTTGATCTACTCCACTGCGGCTACTTGAGGCTTGTTGCTTTAATCTATTCTTCTGTAATTAGCTTGATCTGTTCTATCGCGACTTCGAGAAGATAAGACCTACAATCTTCAGCCTAATTCACTACAACCTTAGGGAGCTAGGACTTGCTTAAATCTGCTTCGCTGCATCTTCAGGAAGCCAAGATTTATCGTCTTTGATTTGCCTCACTGCAACTTCAGGGAGACGAGATCTACAATCCTCAGCCTACTCCACTACAACTTTAGAGAGCTAGGACTTGCTTAAATCTGCTTTACTGCAACATTAGGAAGCCTAGATTCGCCGTCTTCGATCTGCCCCACTGCAATCTCAGGGAAGCAAGATCTATAATCTTTAGCCTACTCCACTACAACCTTAGGGAGCTAGGATGCTTAAATCTGCTTCGCTGCATCTTCAGGAAGCCAAGATTTATCGTCTTTGATTTGCCTCACTGCAACTTCAGGGAGGCGAGATCTACAATCCTCAGCCTACTCCACTACAACTTTAGAGAGCTAGGACTTGCTTAAATCTGCTTCACTGCAACATCAGGAAGCCTAGATTCACCGTCTTCGATCTGCCCTACTACAATCTTAGGGAAACAAGATCTATAATCTTCAGCCTACTCCACTACAACCTTAGGGAGCTAGGATGGTGGCTTAAATCTGCTTCACTGCAACTTTAGGAAGCTCAGATTCACTGTCTTCGATCTGTTTCACTGCAACTTCAGGGAAACAAGATCTTGAAATTTTAGCCTACTCCACTACAACTTTAGGGAGCTAGGTTGGTGGCTTAAATCTGCTTCACTGCAACTTCAGGGAAACAAGATCTGAAATTTTAGCCTACTCCACTACAACTTTAGGGAGCTAGGTTGGTGGCTTAAATCTGCTTCACTGCAACTTTAGGAAGCTCAGATTCGCCGTCTTTGATCTGCTTCACTGCAACTTCAGGGAAACAAGATCTGAAATTTTAGCCTACTCCACTACAACTTTAGGGAGCTAGGTTGGTGGCTTAAATCTACTTCACTGCAACTTCAAGAAGCTCAGATTCGCCGTCTTCGATCTGTTTCACTTCAATTTCAGGGAAACAATATCTAAAATTTCAGCCTCATAGGCCCATGCTTATGCTAAATAATTAGGATGCTATGATCAACATGAATCAATTGTTCCTAACTAGATGTGATGTTTGTGTCAAATAATTGGAATGCTATGATTGAAATGAATCGAATGCTTCTAACTAGATGTGTTATGAATGATATGGAAATGATAAAGACCTAGGTATCATTGCTCGTTCATCAGGATATTATCACTGACGTATTACGCGGCCACCTTGTTCAGCTGGTATTCTTGACAGAAAACCCAAAGAAACACTCTCAATCTGCTCGGCAAGCTTGCCCTACTGAAATTTTATTGAGTTTTTGCTTATCCAACCCACTACAACTTAGGGTATAGGATCAATTTGATCATCCTTCGGGTGTAATGACCCTGTGTGCATGTCTGATATTCATGTGAATGCGGAATATCATTTTTCTTTTCCTGATAACAATCCCCCTTTTACACTTAGGTTGACATTGCTCGTCATTTGTCAAGGTTGTATCATCGATGAAATATCTTTCCTCTTCATTCAACCGATACCTTTGATAGAAAATCCGAAGAGATAGCCATAATTTAGACTCCTCCTTCTCAAACATTTCCATCCCTTAGGTTTGGTGGGTCAACAACAGTCTTGTTTCAGGTTCTTGTACTATTTAGAAGCCTCTCGAGTAATATGCAAGACTTCTTTTATGAAAGTATTATTGGTCCATTAATCTTTATTTCAATGCAACATGCTCGAAAAAGATCAAAACAATGGACAAGAAGGAAATTGGGTAAGAGCACAGCTTGAAGCAAATAAGTTAATCAAAGATTGCAAATGCAACAAGAAGGCAATTAACTCAACATGAATGGGTTAATCAAAGATAACGATGCAATAAGAAGGAAATTTATTGGGATGTATCTTGAAAAGAATAAGGCAATCAAAGATAACAAATTCAAAATGAGCAAAATGGAAACTAGGTGCCCCAGATATCACAGCTTGAGCTTCTCTGTACTAACTTTTTGAGGACCTTTCTGATCTTAATATGTGTTTAAGGGATCCGCAGCACTTTGTCGATGCCCCAAGATATAGCATACTTCTTTATTGTTAATTCAGATATAGCAAGACTACTGTATGCCTCACTTTGATCCAAATTTGAGCCGCCCTTTCGGGTTTTCAACTCAAATCCCCCTTGGTCTCAAGGCGCCCTTTGCGGGTTTTCGCTTTGGCCTCTCCTTTTCTTTCTTTCTTTCTTTCTCTTTTTTATTTTATTTTATTATTTTTTGAAGATCTCAGAGTATCATTTGAGGGTTTTCGCTTTGGCCTTTCACTTTCCTTCGAAGTCCTTTTATGTAAAAAGGAACTTTTCAATGCCAGGTCTCCCTCATGGAATCCTCTAGGAAGAACCTTTCCGATGTAAGCTTGCATCATTCATTTCTGGTACATTGGGCCATGTCATATGGCTTTCAATCTCCTTTCTTCAAATTCAACTGATCATATCGGGGTTAAATCTATTCTGCCTAATCCAACTTCAGCTAAGACTTGACCAAAAGAAATCTTTCTTTCAAAATCCATCGAACAATGTATTGCCCCGGCGAAGGTTCTGCCCGACGTTTGACAAATATAGAGGGTAAATGATAACTTCTTTATGCCAATATTTACAAGACTCGGTCATTTTTCACTATGGCTTTTGTTCTATTGTTTGCTTTTCCCTTTTTTTTTTCTTTTTTTTCTTTTTTTTTTATATTTTTGAACTTTTTGTCTTTCTTTTTGGATGCCTTTACTGCACTGTAATATGGTGCCTGATCCTTGAACAAATTGTAAACTTTTGACATTGTGTATTTGAAGATAATCCTTTTTGACATTACTTGTCAGCAACCGCTTCTCTTTTTCTTTCTTCTTTTTTTTTTAAAAATTTGAAATTTGACGACTATTAATCTTGTAATTATTGACACATGAAGTGACCCTCACCCCCTTCGTGACTACCAAGATGAATTGATGAGAATGGCCTGATAACATCCTTGCCTCGTATAGGGAAAATTTGTGAAAAAATGAATGTGGCTTTAACCAATGTAATCCTCTTCCATGGTGGATCAACAATATCTAAACCTTATGATTAGCGTAGCTACCATGAAACCTTTAACATGTGTCCTTTTGGCACTGTATAGACATTTTGTATCATCCACAGATCTTAATATCTCAAATATATCTCGACATGATCATGTGAAAACATCTTTGAATTTCTTGAAGTAACTCAAAGACAATTCATTTTGTCCCTGTGGTGACTCTGGTTTGAATCTTTGCCCTTTGTTCACAATGTCCATTGACCCTTTGTAAAGTAGGATCAATTTTTTCATCTTGTTCTACCGTCCTTAACAAATCAGGAAATAAGTCACAATATCTGTCATCTTCAAGGTCCTGAGATCCCTCTAGACACATATCTTGCTAAAAAAAAGACTCAGAATTAATGACAGCGCCACTCACGTCATTGATATCTGGAGACCTGTTAGAGGTACGAAGGCATATTTCAAAGAATAAATGATTCTATGAATGATTATTTTTATGGTATGATCATGAATGAAAGAATCTAATAATAGACATATAAAATAGAAAGAATAAAAGAATATTTACTTAAACATGTATTTCATTGAAATAAAGATTTTGGATATAAGCCTATTTCACAAAAGGATTCTTGTTGCTTCTAGGCTTAAAACAACAAGTGTGTTTTGAATATTACTCTAGATTAGCTCTAAAAAATACAAAGATCCTTTTCACAGTCCTATTGTTCAAAACACCCTAAGTACGTAAAGATAGAAGCTTGGAAAAGTCTACTCCCGGGTTTCCTCTTCTGATACATCGTTGATGGTCGGGTTCCCCAATACCAGGCCTTGCATTAGAGTCCCGAACTCGATGCACCCTTAAATCTCGTGCCCCAATCTAGCATGGAACTCATAACATTCGTCTCTTTAACAAAAAGGTTGGATAACTGATTTCCCGCTCCAGAGGGACCATCAAATTCTACAATACCCAATTTAATAAATCTTTCGATTAGCTTCTTAAAAGCGATATAGTTTTCGATAGAATGCCCCGTGATTCCCGCATGGTATTCACATCGGCTGCTTGCGTCATACCATTTAGGGTACGGAGGTTGTATTGGTTTTATGTAAAAAGGGGATACAACACGTGTGTCGAACAGAACGCGGTACAACTCTCCGTATGTGATTGGAATGGGCGTGTATTGGGGTTTTTCTGAGTTCGATTTTCGATTGGGTTCTTGCCTTGAGTAAGCCTGATGGCTGGTAGCTACTGACCTTGGCCGGCCTGCTATAATCAGCTCCGAACGACCCTTGTTATACCTACTCGTACTATTTGCCTTCTTTTCTTTCTTTTTCGGGGAAAGTCCGCTCTCCCCTTGCTTTTGTTTCTGCCAGAGCAACTGGCTTGGCTTGATCATCTTTCGGGTTAAAACTTGAACCCATCGAGAAACTCATCAGTGTTGATGTATCCGTCTAATATTGTGTCTGATAACAGCGGGTACCCCTTGCATGTCTGGTTGGGTCGGGACGCTTATTAGGGTAAAGCCTAGGGAGTAAATGATCTCTTCAATATCATCCCCACCATTGACCACTGGGCCACTCCTTTTTTTGAATTCTCTGGCCAGTAAATGGGTTACCTGGCCCATCATATTTCTTTGGAGTTCTGGCATTTCTCGCATATCTTGTTGAATTTCGATCAACTGCTCTTGCATCTGTATTTGCCTTTGCTCCATTCTCTCCAACCTTTGGTCTATATCTTTTGTCGGTTCTAAAATAACTTTACCTAATTAGGGTCCTTTTGGGAAATTTAATGCAAATGATGCAATGCAATGCAATGTAAATGCATGGGATGTATGGAAAGGAAAGGGAGATGTTGATTTTGAATTCAATTCCCCTAGAACAACTTTTCTATAAAACAAATTCTTTTTCATAAAACGAATTACGTATACGGCCTTGCTTTCATATTCGAGGCGAAGGCACTGATCCCCTTTCTTCGTGAAAGTCAAATCTCGCAAACTTCCAATGCATGCCTCTACTGGCTCATTTTGCTTGATCCAGGCCACGAATTACTATCATCATAATGTTAATTAGCTCCTTTAAGAAAGTCGGGATGCGATGACTTTCGGATAATCTTTATCAACTTGAATCCTTAGGTAAAGTTTTGTTTTCCTCCACGAACTGTTAGCCTTCTTCTGTCGTGTTCACTTGGACCAAATTCGGACAACCGTATTGTAATCTGAGTTATTAAGAAATTTGTTTTCTTCTGACAAATTGTTCTATTTAGCAATTGAATATGAATCAACACCTCCTTTCTATGATGATGTAATGCAATGCAATCATGAACAAACAAAACACGTTAGTACAGAAATAAACAACCAACAAAGTACCTCATCGGGTGATCACTAGGGGTTCGGAGTGGCTCTACCTAGGGTAAGCTCCTAGGTCTCTCTATATGTTGCTTAGTTCTAGAGTAAGGGTACCCGAACCAGCAGATTCCTCGATCCTCACCCATTATAGGCTCATGTAGATCTAGTTCAGTTCGAGGGGATACATTTCCTTATGACTATGCGGAGATGAAAATCTCACGAAATTATAGGTACGGATGTACCCCGGAAGCAATCCACTAGCCCATGCGGAAGTGAAAACCTCACGAAAGCGTAGTTTCTTACTCCCACTTAGAAGGTGTAACGACAGCGGTCCTGTAATGCAATACAACATCATTCTACTAGACCCACATCAAAACGATCATATAATCGAATGCAAAAAACAAATTTTCAATTTCTGACAAAAGGGCAACAAATAATCAAATTTATGGCTAGACTCTCTGTAATCCCCAGTGGAGTCGCCAAGCTGTCGAAACCATCCATTTTTTGAATTTTTCAATTTTAAATTTAATGAAAAATGGGGAATCGACTTTTGAAAAAAACAGAAATAAGGGAGTCGCCACAGATCTTTTTGTTTTGGGTGTGATCGGATCACCTAAAAATTTGGTTATTTTAATAAAAGATTTGCGATTTACTAAAACAATGACTCTGGTCTACGAAAATTTTGGAAAAATGGGCTCGGGAGTCGGTTACGCATGAGGAAGGATTAGCACCCTCACTACGCCCAAAATTGGTACCAAATCAATTAAATACTGTCCTTATGTCTAAAAAATGTTTTTCGGAATGTGGCTCCTTTTAATAAAAGTTGAATAACTCAAGTTGATTGGCAAAAATCTTTTTGTCTCGACGTCTGAAAATTTATAGTTTGAAAATCACGAAAGGATGCTCAACTATTTAGTCCAACGAAAAATCGAAACCCAGCACAGTAGGGCACGATTTCTCGAATTTCCGAACATTGAACATTGCCTCTCGAGTGAAATTTCGAAGGGGTCTTTGATTGTTTTGAGCACATGAAAAAGCGCAACCCAGCACGATAGGGCTCGATTTTCAAACCGCCAAACATCTGACATCGCCTTCGTTTTGAAAGGTTTTTAATAAACATGAATGAAAACCTAAAGGAATATTAGATTGTTTTGAGCAAACGAGAAATTACAACCCAGCTCGATAGGGCATGATTCCCGAATTGTTAAACACCGAATATTGCCTTCGTTTTAAAGGATTTTTAGAAGACACGTGTGAAATTATAAAGGGACCTTCGATTACTTTGAGCAAACGAGAAATTGCAACCCAACACGTTAGGGCACGATTCCGCGAATTACCAAGTATCGAATATCACTTTCGTTTTAAAGAATTCCTAATAGTTGTGAAGCTAGCTTAAAACACATTAACTCGTTTCGAAATAAGACGAAATTAATCATAAAGATTTGAATTTTATAAAGAGAACCACATTTCGCAAACTAAATGAAAAATGATGACATGGGATAAAGGGTACATACGAGACATGGTCCATTAATAAACTAATAATTAAGCGGGACTAATAAAAAAAGGTAATACGATTACGATAATGCGTGGAGAATAATTAACATAATAATACAATGATGAAAATGATAACATAACAATCATACAAGCAGAACAATACATACAATAATATGTCACAATAATACACATAGCATGATATAGAATAACTAATGCAAAATATAAAAACAACATTGCAATTAGAAGCCAATGTGCTAAAAGACGGTTTTAAAAAAAAAACGAATGAATGGGCCCATACATATGGGTTGACCAATTTGTATATAAAAGAAAACCAGAGCTAGATATATGATTTTTGAAATAGATATTATAGAATGAAACTTTGAATCAAATTGCATGCAAAACGTTTCTAAACACAAATATATTTAAAAGTTGACAAACTTCATGATGGTTTAAGTAATATATCTAATATAAAAGGAGTAATAATGAAGATATACGACAAGACAGGATACCAAAATAAATTTATAAAACATGTGTACGTGGAAGTTTATTATAAAAAGGAACGTGAAATTAATACTAAGACATATATAATTTTTTTAAAAATACTCTAAAAATTGTGCATACTCTTATATCGTAACATTTAAAATAATGGACTATATATACACAAGAGCAATATGATGTAAAGATATACACAAATAATAATTTTATAATTACAAGAAGAAACAATGAAATTTCCAAAATTATTTTACGCATATATAGAGAGAAAGTACTCAATAAATCACAAAGCAACAAGTGTTTTAAGTAAAATAAAATAAAATTAAACTAAATTAAAGCAATAAGTGTATTAATATATATACATATATATTTAAAATAAATACATGTAAAACAACATAAAAATGGTAACATATATAGGGCTAAATTAATTTTATTATAAATTACACAATAGATTTAAAAACAACATGTTTGTATGTGTATAGAGGAAAATACATGTATAAAATACACGTGTTTAGTAACGATAGATCAAATACGGATATCTACTAATATATATACATACATGATAATAATTTAAAAACATATTACGGGATTATATGATGAAGTTCAAGAATAAATTTGAAAAGAAATCACGATAAAAAAAATACTATAAGGTTGATAATATTATATATACGTACAAAACTTTAGTACAAACTATGTATATAAATATATATATAATTAGCATATAAAACATTTACATGAAATATACAAAACATATCAAAATAACCAATATATGAATGTATGAGTAAATTAATTAAGATAAAATTAGAACAAGAAAATGGCTGATTTGCACATAAAATAATCTACAAAGGACCAATGCGCGAAATGTACCAGCATGTAGGGACCAGAACTGAGAATAAACCCAGCTCTAAAAAGCAGCGCAGAGGCATGGACCAATGTGAATTCTTGCGTAAACTATAGGAAAAAATTAAAAAAAAGGAAATACACACGCAAGCTGATTTCGGACCGGACCCGAATGGGGAGGGATCGAAGTGGCAAATAACCCTCACTGCTAAAACACGCGGGTCATCAGGGTAGCAAGCCGGATCAGGTTTGGGCTCCACCAAACAACATCGTTTTTGAGCCATTGAATTGTGCTTGAAACGGCGTCGCATTTGGCCCTTTAAAAAGGCTAAAAACTGGGTCATTCGGCCGAACCCTAGCCCCTTCCCCTCTTTCATTGCTTAATCGACCCCCAAGTGCTCTTCTCAGCACTATTGCGCCACCACGAGCGACGGTCTGCGCGCTCGAGCCCTAAATGAGGGGTTTTCGTCTTTGAAACCCCCATTCAGACTTCGATTTAAACGAAGTGAAGGGGGAACGATGGCTAGTTTCGTAAGGTAAACCTCTCTTTTGCTTTCTTTTTTTGTTTTTGAGATAGATTTCAAAATAAAAAGAAAATAGAGGCGTAAAAATGAAAACAGGTAACAACCTTTGCAGAATATTCAACTTCTTTGTTTTTGATTCCTTTTTTTTGTGTGTAATATGTTCGTAGTCTCCTCTTACAATCGAAAATCAAAGGCTTTATAGCCGAATAACTAAAGAAAACAACAATTTTTGTCCTCTGCTTTTGTATTGGCTTGTTGCTGCTTTTGTTTGTTTTCTTTTGTAGGTACGGAGCATGGGGCTGTGCGTTGGCGCTCGGGTACGGGTCTAGGCTGGAGTACGGAGACGCGTGTGCATGGCTACTGAAGGGTACGGAGGCCAGGGCCGGGGTTTGGCTGTGGCGCGAGAGAGAGAACCCTAGGGTTCTGTTTGTTCTAAAAAAATTTTGGGCCATTTGGGCCGGTGTACTTTTGGGGTTGGGTCTAGGTTTAATATTAATTTGGGCTTGGTTTTTTTTGTAATTGGACTGTAATGGACTGTGGTTTTTTTATTTGTTTATTTTATTTTATATTTTGTTTTGGTTTTTTTGTGTTTGCTTGGGTCGGGCAAATTTAGCCCATTACAAATTTAATCAAATATTTTAGCTTAAATATTTTTGTGCTTGCTTAACCCAACTGGAAGGAATGTAGTCATTTATTGAGTAGTTGTACTCAATCATTACTTTAATATTTTACATGTTCAGATTTGGTCATGAATGTGGGATGTCCAGACAGTGATGTTTTTAAACTTTAATTCAATGTTGTAAATGTTGAAGATGTTATGATTTCATATATTCTTTAAGTTAATAGATTCATATACTATACAAATTATAATTGTTGATGAATAATTGTATTATAAAGTTTTAATATTGTCAATTGCAACTTATTTTGTAATTGGACCATATGCAATTTGCGTGTTTCGTTCGCTATTTGTTATCTTCTTATTTTAATTATTTATTCACATCTTTTCGAGAATTTTGAATAGAAATATATAATATCGTGATTGATGAATTTATTTGAGGTAAAAGTATAACAACGATCCTTATACTATACTTTATATTGTATTTTTGTCTTCCTACTAAAAACTAGGTAAATTCATCCTTATACATTAGACAAAAGTGTAAAATAGTCCTTTCTTTAGATTTCGTCCTTAAATATTTATTTTGATATTTTATACATAAAATATAATAAGCATTATAAAATAAAGAGACAAAGTAAAGAACACAGAGTATGGGAAAGCAAAAAGAGAGCGTATTTTATTGATCAATCGGAATCATTTACAAAGCTTCTCCAAAGTCTCTATTTATAGGTATAAGAAATATAAATGAAGAGATCTACTTCTAATTACTATTAGCATTTAAAATACACCAAAACTTATCTTGATCTTGATAGACATCCACTTAATAAGATATTCATAACATTAACAAATTTATCCCTCTACCTTTACATTATTCAATTTGATTCCTACTCTTCTATTTGGAGTTAAGTAGCATCAACTTTTAATTCCACAGTGGCAATAGTTAGTCCTATATGCCAAATAATTTTTAAAATTTTTAAAAGTTCAAAATAATATAAAAAACTATAATTCCAAAATTATAAAAAAAATCTCTTAAAAAGTGTAAAAATTTTAAAATATTAAAAAAATTTAAAATTTTCAATAAATATTTATAAAAATTCAAAATAAATTATTATTTTAATTATGAGAAATAACCGTATCTCTTTAATTTCTCTATTTAGGTCTTAGGTCTAGTTATAATCTTCGAAAGTTTTAATATTTTCAACATTCTTTTAAAATGGTTATGATAAAATATGAAAAATCATATCATAACCTTTTATACAATTTTGGCTCTCAAACCAATAAGTATGACAATATTATACATTTTCTTTAGATTTCTTGCAAAATAATTCCACACAAGATTCTAGCTAAGATTACGTAAAGATTAACTTGGAAATCCATCCAAATTTCTTCTAAATATCAACTTCAATTTTACTTTGATAAAACAACCCTGATGAAATCAGAAGTTTCCCTTCTCCAAAATTCTAAACAGTTAGACTTGTTTGAAAACATGAAAGGTAATTGTGGCAAAATTTTAAAACTTTTCATGAATTTGGGATCAATTTTGATAGTTAAGAACAATAAAACATCAATAATTTAGTATTTGGTTATGTTTTTATTTGTTTTGACAAGTTGGAGTAGTTGATTTGTGATAGAACTTGAATTGTCCCCAAGAATTGCACTCATTTATGAAAACAATCATATCTCTAGCTACAAATATGCAAATCTAATGACCCTAAAACCATTGTGAAGAGGACGCTAAGATTTATGATTTAAGCACAAGAATTTCCCCAAAAGATGGCTAGAAGGTCTTGGAAAGTCATATAATTAAATATCAATTTGATCCTGATTCTTCCAAAGGTCAACTAAGATTGGGAGGAGATAGGTTGAGCGAAGCTAGGGATGATGCAAGCAGTTGGGAAAGTAGTGGTAGAGGGTGAGAAAGTAATGGGATTGGATGAGGTTGAGAGAATAACAATGAGGGCTAGTGGAGAGGAATAAAAGGGTTATTCGACCCCATTGGTTGGGTTGAGGCAGCGGGATTTTGATTTGAAGGGGGTTTAGAGGTAGTGGGGTTGACATGATTCTTTAGAACTAATAAGTTTGTTGAATTGGTGGAGTTAGTTGGGTTTGTTGTGTTGAGGGGACCATCGGTCTGAAGAGAAGCCATGGTAAAGTCTACGTTCACTACACCAATTGTTGATGAAAGGTATCAACAAGGGAGAAGATAGGAGGAGAAGGTGGTAGAACAAAGGAGGTCAGTTCACCTAAACAAGTACAAAGTCAGAGAAGGACAAGAGGAAGAGGAAGGTTGTTGTGAAGGCTGAGAAGGTTAAATTCATAGAGTGAGTGCTCAAGGTTGCTAATGGGAAAGAATATCAGTTTTCCTTCTTCCTAGAGGGTATTTACTGGAAAAATCCCTTGTTGGGTAGTGGTGGTATGACAAGTCATTACAATTCTGTTGTCATCATGGAGTGTGTGAAAGACACATTTTGTTATTCCCTTTGAGGCAATACGAGGTTATTATGTTCAAGTGGACTTTACTAGTCCCCAAAAAGAGTGTTCACACTTGGAGGAGTGTCTATACTTGGAGTAGTGTTCACAGTGAAAAACTGGTGACTTGACCATAGCAATAAGTGGCTAAACGTTGGATGCATTCCTACTATCAGTGAATGATCTCCACGGGGGTAACTCATCCGAGAGGCTAAGCGGCTATTGTTGATCTAGAGGATGAAAGGTGGTGAATCGTCTGCAAGTATCTTTCCAGTGTTCTCTCGGGATGCCATGTATCCAACCCAAGTAGGGGTATACACTACGAGTAACTATAATTAAAAATTATCTCACTAGATTTAATATAGAGAGTAATTTATACTAGATTATGGCACACTCACGATGTAGATAAAAAATATAACAAATTTATAAAAATTTGACAAAACCAAATGTGATTTTGGTTGAAATAATAAAGTTGAAATTTTAAAAATCATTATCTATTAGGTTCAAATCACATATGTATAAATACTCTAGTTTTATCAAAATATAAAAAGACACCCTCGAAATAATATTTCTTGCTTTACAAAAGAAATGGGCTTTTGGTAATTTCACAAATAAGTTGGGACTTGGTTGATAAGTGACATCAACTCATTCAAATACATTATAAAAGTACTAGATTATTGTTGTATATAATATAATAATATTATATATATTGTATAAAGTATTTTAAAATAAAATATGGACTACTAATGTTTTATATTATTTATAATATTATAACAATATATATATGTATATACATAATGGAAAAGAAAGAACTAATGTAATTGAAGAGAAGTATACTTATGTAAATAGACATAACTATTCATAAAGCCTTTCTAAATGAAAGGTTGTGTTCTTTCAAAGAGGCACATAGGCACTTCTTGGTACTCTATATAGAGATACCAAAATTGAGAATTAAAAAATGGAATTGAGTTCTAAAAGAAGGACACTATCAAAATTATATTATTTTTTCTTGTGTGTCTCTAGAGTTCATTCTAGTTTAAAACAATTTGTAGTGCAATATGAATTACTCCATTTGAGTAAAGGCAATAGTATTTCTTGATCATTCTGCACATGAAAGGGAAATAACTTTCTTAAGATAGTTTCTTAAAAATGCCTTGCCTTTACAAAATATCGATTTCGGATATAACCAAATTATTTTATACAATAATTAAAAAAATTATTTATCCCATACAAATTCCAAAATCACAAAAAGCATAAACTATCAATATCAAGAGGTTGGAACGATTTAGCAAACTCAATTACAAGCATTGGAGTATGAATAGTCACCAAATTGCACATGTGTCGGCCACTCCAAAATCGAGTAACGTCATAAATTATTTAATGATCTATTAAATTATTACTTGTATGAGGAGTAGTGTTACATCTATATCGATCATAAGATTCTTATGTATCTTTTCACCTAAAAAGAGTTTAATTTAAGGCAACGCAGGTGGTTAGAGCTATTAAAAGATTATGATTATGTAATTGAATACCATCCCGAAAAATTTAATGTAGTAGCAGATACTCTAAGTACAAAACAGATGACTGATTTTAGAGTAATGTTCACTAGGCTGAGTTTAGTGAATGATGGAAGCTTGGTAGCTGAACTGTAAGTGAAACACACCTTAGTCAATGAGATCAAAGTTAAACAACCCTTAGATGTATCCTTGTTGTCGTATTTCAAGAAGGTGGAAGAAGGAAAAACTAAGAATTATGAGTTTAATGATGAAGGTCTTTTGTGCTTTCGTGGAACGTATTGCATGCCAAATTATAAGGAGTTAAGGTAGTTCATACTTCGAGAAGCGCATACTAGCCCTTATGCCATGCATCCTGGAGGAATAAGATGTACTGGGATGTAAATGAATTATACTAGTGGCTTGGACTGAAGCGAGACATAATTGAATTTGTAGCTAAGTGCCTAACAAGTCAGTAAGTGAAAGTTGAACATCAGTTCCCTTCAGGGTTGTTGCAACCTATTAATATACCGTAGTGGGAGTGGAAGTGAATAACGATGGAATTTATTAGTGGGTTACCCTTAACACCCACTAAAAAAGATTCAATTTAGGTCATAATAGACCAATTAACTAAGTTAGCACATTTTTTTACCTATTTGAAAGGACTATTCTTTACAAAGGCTAGCTAAGTTATATATTTCAGAGATTGTGAGGTTGCATAGGGTATCCATATAAAATATTTTAAATCGAGATCCCTATTTTACATCTCGATTTTGGAAAAAGATTCAAGAGGCATTAGGTATTCATTTGGATTTTAGTACTGCCTTCCATCCGCAAACTGATGGACAATCCGGACGAGTTATTCAAATATTGGAATATGCTAAGAGGTTGCATCATCAAGTTCCAAGTAAGTTAGGAGGAACATTTGCCTCTAGCAAAGTTTGCCCACAATAATAGCTTCCAGCCGAGTATACAAATGGCATCCTATGAAGCTTTATATGGCCACAAGTGTCGAACACCACTGTGTTGGACCAAATTGGGTGAAAGGAAAATTTTGGGTCCAAAAGTGGTACAAGAATCTGAAGGGAAAATAAAATTGATTCAGGATAGAATAAAAGCAACTTCAGATAGGTAGAAGTCGTATGCAGATTTAAAGAGAAAAGAAATTGAGTACAGTGTCGGAGATCAAGTCTTCCTGAAAGTATCCCCATAGCGAAATGTGTTAAGGTTCAGAAGAAAGGGCAAGCTAAGTCCTAGGTTTATAGGACCTTATAGAATCTTTAAGACAGTTGGTCTAGATTTGTATTAGCTAGAATTACTTCCAGAATTGGATCGAACACATAAGGTCTTCCATGTCTCTATATTGAGATGATACCAATTCGACACTTCCCATATCATACCAATTGAAGAGATTAAGGTGAGATCAGATTTGTCCTTTGAACAGGAACCTATGCAAATTCTAGATCGTGATGTAAATGTTCTGAAAAGAAAATGAATCCCACTTGCCAAGGTCTTATGGTGGAGCCATGGCACTGAAGAGGACACGTGGGAGCCAAGAGATGCATTTTGTCAATAGTATCCTCATTTATTTGGACAAGGTAAATTTCGAGGACAAATTTCTTTAATGAGGGGAAAGTTGTCACGCCTCAAAATATAGGGTGCTAATTGAAATAATTAATCAAGAAATTACCAAGTCTTGTTGGATAAGTAGTTAGCACACTCTCTAGAGGTCCTAGGTTTTATCCACTCCGCTTTTCTCCCATTTCCTTTATTTTTAATTTCGGCAAACCAAGAGAAAAAACATACCAAAATAAATATTATTTGGAGTAGAAACTTAATGAGAATGGGCAGCAGTTCAAATGGTTACGCATCTACTCCTCTCCTTCCCTTACAAACCAAGTTTGAGCTACCCAAATCCCCATTTCCTTTTTAACTTTGGCAGCCAAGGGTAAATTGCTAAACAACCCCTAAAACTTTGAAAACTCTGCTATTTAGTCCAATTTTTCCCAACTAGACAAGGATTTTGTTTTCCCTTCAAACTCAACTAAAATTTTTCTCTTCTCTCCCTATTTCTTTTCCGTTTTCCTTTTTTATTTTTTCTTTGCAAAATATTTTCTCTTCATTGTTGAATTTATTGTTTCTTCCTAGATCAAAATATATTCTCGATTCAAGTCATTTTTCAACTAGTTTCATAACCATCATTAGAAACAATCTTAATCTTTTCCAAGAATCGTAAGTACAATTCAATCTCGATAATTAATCCCAAATTCTCTTAGTATTTAAATCTAATGCTAATATTTCATTCAAATTAATGAATCTTTTACGAATCTTACCGAAATTCTTGGAAATCTTGATAAATCTTGAAAAAAAAATGTTAACACATGTATAAATGTCATTTGAAGGACCTGGTTTAGGTACCCAAAATCAAATTTGAACGTAAAAAATGTCACTTGGGCCACCGGTGAAAGGTGTGTGTTCTTTTACAAGTGAGTCAAGGCAAAATCATGCTTAGAATAAGGCCACATGGTCTGCTACAAGAACGTGTGGACCATACGTCCTCTCACACGACCATGTATCACTAGAACCCTAGGCTAGTTCGAATCTCACATGGCCAAAGCCCCCTACACGGCTTGTCACATGCTCGTGTCTCCCTTGTAGCTTGATTTTGCAACTTTCACAAGGCCACAGTTTGTTACATGGTCGTATAACCCCTCTACACAATCTATAGCATCCCACTCAACCTGGCCGCAGGGCCTTGTGCCCCTGTTCAAATTTTATAGTTTTTCCCAAAATTTAAGATTTGTTCAGTTTAGTCCTTGAATTGTTTCCAAATTATTTTTAGTATTTAAGTTATCCAATTAAGTCTCTAATAGTACAAATAATGTTAGAATGCATGATCAGATTGACTGAATTGATGTTATGTATATTTTCATGCATTATTAATGATATATATATGTCTATTGTATCTGTAGTTGTGATTGTACGTACAACTTACCTTATGTTATCGTTAATCGAACACATGATAAGCATGTTTTTGGCTACTGTATCTAGATATTATAAGCATAATTTTTTCCACTGGATCAAACTGTTAAAAACCTATTAAATGCTATTGTATTGATCTATTTTGAGCATGTCATATTGCATTACATAGGGTAGGATATTATAAACGGAGAAAGTATTGGCAGTTTATCTACATTATTTTGTTGTGTTCCCATAGCCAAAGACTATTCCATCTATGACGATCTTGTTGTGTACCCACAGTCATAGGCAGATTCCATCTGCGACGTCTTTGTTGTGCATCCACAACCCTGTGGCAACTATTACCTGCAAACATGTTGTGTATCCATAGCCAATGGCATATTTTACCTGCATTATTTTGCTGTGTATCCATAGTCATAGGTAGATTTCATATGCAGTGTTTTATCGTGTGTCCACAGCCATTAGTAGTTAATTTGTAAACCATTGGTGGTTAAGCCACAATTCGGTGTGATGGTGGTTAGAGTTCAGGGAAACTCTCATTGTGGTGTGTAGTAGTGGGGTAGGATATTTTTTTGTTAAAATTGAAACTATATGGCATTCAAAAAAACATGTGCATACAAAACTTGAATTTCGGAGATGGCTTATATATATACATGTATATTGTTGAATAATCTGAAACATTAATTTACTGATATTGTCACTATAAGTTATTTTTGTGTGACATATTTTCATGTTCTTAATCATTTGCATTGATTATCTTGTGATTGAACTCACACTAGGCGTCATAGTTCACTCACCCATTTGTTTCCATCTTTACAGATAACATATCAAGTCAGGACGCGGATGCGGTATTCGAAGGGTTTCAGCTCAGATTTTAGTTATTAAAATATTTTAGAATTATTAATTGATATTTTGAGACTGTATTATTTTATTTTGAACTGTGGCATGAAACTTAGGATTTGTTTTCTTTTAGCATACATAATATTTATTTTGATTTTAGGATATCGAAATATGAATATTATTTGGTTTTAAAATGATTGTTTTCAAAACTCCGATAGCTTACTGGGTGATGGGCGTCGAAACCACGAAAAATAATTCTTACAAAAATAACTCTAAATTGTAGTAAAGAGTGGTAGTAGGGTCGAGTCCACAGGGATTGGATGTTATAATTAACTTCCTGTTTACTTATGAACAGAATGTTCATTATGTCAAGGTCGTGGCAAGAGTTGTGCCCACGACTCCAAACGTACCTGCAACAAAAACAAACAAGTAATCGGAGGATTTCGAGAATGTTTAGAAAGTAAATAATCAGTTGGCATAAATAAACAATTAAATAATATTAGAAATAAATTTAGTTCGGGAAATAAATTCAGAATTTTGCAAACATAAATAATAAGCTTTAGCCTTAGACTTGGTAAATTCTATATCAAGGATCGATCCTCGAAAATTAGTCTTCTCCTCCAACGATAAGTTGGTTATAGCAGTTAAATACGTCCTACCCACCAATTCTTCCTCTCGTAGCTGGTCCCTGTATGACCTGCAAACCAACCCTTACCAATTATCTAACCGAGATACACGAGTTCCTGATTCAAGATTCCGGTAGCTTTGTGTTCTAAAGAACCCAACTCGAATTAACGGCTTCAACCACGTTGGTCGTTTAAACCCGATCACTTCTTCCTTGATTTGTTCTCAGAGATTCAAATACAGCATGACCGACTCGTTTCTCTAACTGTCAGCAAACACGACTCCAACCCAACGTGCACTTTGACTTGAAGTTGAGTTTAACTTTAAGGATGATTGGTCTATCGCGATACTTAGGAAAAAAATGAATACTGATTGGAAAGATTTTTAGCTTGAATTTGTATCTCACGATTCCCGACCAGAAAGAACACTGGCCTAAGGCTAAGATGAAATTTAGTGAAACATGAAATTATTTATGCTTTGTAAACTTTGGGAAGTGGTTTGATGATTATGGTGAAGAAAGAAACAGAAAGGACTTGGAAAGAAATTAGCCCAATTTTGTAAAAGCAAGAAAAATGCAAATGAAAGTAGCAGTATGCTCACGCCAATTTGAAAGACAAAAGAGAATAATTCAATTCCAAATTGAAGTAGGGATGTAAAATTAGGTGATGTCTTTCCAAAGGACATTAAGGCCCTATTTATATACATAGAATTTACTATTTCTGGCCTTAACTAATTTAATATAAAATCAAAATAAAATAAAATAATAAATAAATAAAAATAAAATAAGATTTTTTCTATTTTTGGCTTTTACAAAGTCAAAAATTCTGATGAGTCCTTTACTTTTCTCCACATTTTTTATTCGGCCTCATTTTTATTGATTGTATTTCAATTTGGTTTTTTTTCTACTCGTTTTTTTCTTTTAGCGTCCCTATTGCATCCCTAACAAGATTAAAATATAAAAGTACTAATTTAGTAGGGATCAGTTCAGAAATAAACTGAATTAAACATAAAATAACATACAAATTAATATGTTATCAAATCCCCCCTACTTAGCTCATGCTTTTCATCAAGCATATTGTTCCTTCAAAATTAGAAATTATTCTACAATTTATTAAAAATCGAGTCTCTTTTAGCATCCATAATCAATGTAAACAACATAAGAAAAATAAATAAATGCTTAAGATATATAGTTTAATCAACAAGTTTCATAAAATTGAAATATGTGAACTAAATCATTCACTAAATTGAGTTTGAATCCAAAATTTGCAAGGCATTATTAATTAATTACACATTAATAAAAAAATTTAGACCCGGTCAAACCTTTTTACGCGAACTAGGATGACAACCCAAGCACCCTATCCTGCTTACTCAGTTCAAACAGTCATTTTTTTGAAGGCTCGGTTAGTGGAATGTTTGCAAGTTATCGATTTGTCACTCAAACCTTTTTACGCGAAATAAAATGACAAACCAAGCACCCTATCTCGGTTACTCAATTCAGTCACGTTTTCGAAATTTTCACTCATAACTTGAGCCTTTATTTATTTATTTATGTACAAGCAAATTATTTATGTACAAGTTTAAGCACGATTAGCCTTTAATTTTATTATATGATGATTTTATTAAGTTATCTTGATAGAAATTGATTTTAGGACCTAATTGTGAAAAAGTTAGGAATTAGGGTTTGGTGCTAAAATTCTGAATATAAAAGGCTGTATAGTAGCCTAAAATAATTAGATAAAATGTTAATTGAGAAAAATAAGCTCAATTGATGGGTTAATTGACTAGGGACTAAATTGTAAAAATTATAAAATTTAGGATAAATGTGTAATTTTGAAAATTGAAGGGTATAAATTGTGAAGTGAATTAGAATTGAATTAGATGCTCATAAATGGAAATTTTATATTATAGACCAAGAGCTCAAAGAAAGTTGTAGAAAAGAGAAAATAGCTGATTAGTCCTTGAATTTTTGACAACTTCTACAAACTACCCTAGATAAGTTCATATGGTTGAACTTTCATGATTATTTGTTGATTTAGGAATGATATAATGTATTATCTCATATTTTGTTAGTGAATTATGATTATTGTAAAAATACGAAAATTGGATCGAAAGTTCCAATTAAGTGAAATGCAGGATTGAGTACAATCATTTCGTGACAAAAGACGAATTGAAGGATAAGACCATGGTTGGACCATGGCAATGTTTAAATGTAAGACCATAGCTGGGCTATTGCATTTTAGTGAAAATGCCATAATTAAATTATGGCGCCGTGAACGTAAGACCATAGTTGGACCATGGCAGTAAATATACATGTAAGACCATAGTTGGCCTATGACATCCTAATGATAAGACCATAACTAGTTATGGCACTACAAGTGTAAGACCATGGCAGGGCTATGGCAATATATGTGTAAGACCATAGTTGGACTATGATATCAATAAAACGATGTACTCAAATCCGTAAGACGTTCTCGAATTTGACAAGTATTGGTAAGTGTCATATGAATTTCTTGTGGAAAAATATAAAAAGTTATTGATATTGAGCTCAATCAAGTGAATGTATTTAATCAAAGTCATGATTGGTAGACAATGTTAGTGAAATGCTCTGTTTAATGTTTTATTATAACTTGTTCGGTGAGATTTATTTTTAAAAGCCTATGAACTTACTAAGCTTCTATAAGCTTACTCTTGTGTGTTTAATGTTCTTTGTAGATTAACGTTAGTTCGGAGGATCGGATCAACACCTCAGGCCACACTATCTAGATTTCTCCAGTAGATTTTTTAATACAACTTATGGTTTATATGGCATGTATAGAATTGGACTTGAAATAGGTTAAATTTGAAATATGGTTGAGAATGACACTTATAAATATGTTTGTATGCATAAGTTTTATAGTAGTCTTTAGTAAACAATGAATGAAGTTACCTTGGTAAGTTTATGCAAATGAGTTTTGTGATGATTTAATAAGTTTAAAACATGATTTTTGGCTTATATCGGTTGCTTGGTTGGATTATATTAGTATATGAAAATATTGTGTGCGGGTTGATAGTAAAAAGGGTGAGAAAAGTGGCATTAAATGACCTATTTTCATCCACACAGGCGTGTGTCTCATCCACGGCCATGCACATGGGCGTGTAGTCTGGCCGTGTGTCCCCTGCATCTTAAAGTTTAGAAACAAAATAATCAAAATTGAGCACATGGGTAAAGACACAAGCGTGTGTCTCAACTGTATGAGGCACACGGCCTAATACATAAGCATGTGGCCTGGCCGTGTGAAACTTGCACTTAAATTGTGAAAATTAAATTTACCACACAGCCTAGCACACAGGCGTGTGGCAGGCCGTGTCACACAAGTCAGAGAGTTACACGGGGTCAGACACATCCTACAACACGAACATGTCCTATGGTCACACGGGCGTGTCCCTTGACCACACGGGCATGTGTGCCCTATACCCAGGAAAAATTTTGGAATGTTGCGAATAGTTCCTTAAATTATCGATTTAATCCTGATTTGTGTTTAATGGTTAAATTGGGCCTCGAGGGTCCATTCAAGGGACGACATAATTAGTTCTGTTAAATGGATAGTAAATGATATAAATTATCTATGATTGTTCTGTAAACTCCAATAATGCTTTATAATCCTATTTCAGCATCGGATATAGGTTAGGGGTATTACAGATCATATCTTAAATTAAATGACCTTTGAATGTTAATGATATAATAGTTATTTTCAAAGAGTTATTTTATATTCACTTAAATTCTATGTTAGCAAGTTGAAATTGATATATGCTTTGAGGCTTGTCTAGGTTATGTAACGAGAGCTTATTTAATAGCACTTTAATCTATATTAAAGTTGTGTGGCCCAAATTTTGTTAAATAAAATAAGAGATTGCTTGCAAGTCAAGTTAAACAAAATATACTTTTTTTAAAAGATTTAGTATTTGTTAGTATAATATATTTAGCATTTATTAGCATAATTTATTTGACCTACGAATTTAGCCTATAAATAGGCCATTTTATAATTTTAGAAGACACACTCATTAAAAGATTATAACTTATAACACTTTAGGAGAATTTTGTATTTACGTTTTGAGGGTTCTTTATTTTCAAGTTTCGGGGTTTAGTTTTTATCTTCATATTTTGTACTCTTCATTATTTTTCCATTATAGTAAAATTATTTTTACCCGTGGTTTTTTATCCTCTTTAGAGGGGTTATTTCACGTTAAATTTGTGTGTTCAATTTCTCAATTTCTTCCATTATTTTTACTTGTTCGTTGCTTAATCGGGTCGATCCCCAACAAGTGGTATCAAAGTAAGGTTCAATTTTTGTAAATCAATCCGTTCAGAGATGACAATAATAAGGTTTGACATTGAAAAGTTTGATGGTGTCACAAATTCCAATTTGTGGCAAGTTCGGATGATGGAAATTCTAGTTCAGACAGGCCTAAAAAGGGTCGTTACCGAGAAAAAACCTAAGAATCTAGATCAAACTGAATATGAAGAGCTTGATGGAAAGACCATGTCCTCAATCCAGTTGTGCCTCGCGAATAGGGTATTGTAGGAGGTATTGATGGAGAAAACCTTATCGGCCTTTTGGAAAAGGTTAGAAACTCTTTATGTGACCAAGTCTCTGACTAACCGTTTAGTGTTGAAATAACATCTATTTACGTTTCACATTAATGAAGGTGAGCTTCTTAGAGATCACATTAGTTAATTTATTACTCTTTTGAATTATTTAAAGAATGTTAAGGTTAAGATTGACGATGAAGATTGAGCTATGCTATTATTGTACTCTTTACCCTCTTCATACAAGTTTTTCAAGAAGACCCTAATTTATGGCATAGACAAACTCTCGTTTGAGAATGTGAAGGGTCAATTGTTGAGTAAAGACAAACTCGACAATGAATTTGATTCAAATAGCAAGACAGATCAGCAAGCTTTCACATTGATAGCATCAAAGAAGCAAGATAAAAGGTATCGCTATTGTAAGAAGTTAAGTCATGTCAACATAGATTGTTATAAACTACGAACTAAAAGAGCTATTGAGAGTAACGAGGAAGATGTAGTTGGTGCTAATTTGGTCGACAAAAGCTGTAACAGTCTAGTTTAGACCGTAGTCGGAATAGTGGTTTTTGGACCACATATCTGAGTCAGAAAAATAGTTAAATAATATTTTCTGTGCTTATGATATGTGAATTAGCATATGTGAAAATTTCGTCTGAAAATTCGATTGTTTGTGTGCTCAATTTAATAAAATGACCTAATCGCATAAAATGTAAAAGTTGCTTGCTACTTGTTAAAAATGCTTATTTGATTTGGCTTTATAAATGAGAGGTCCTTAATATGTAATTTGACCATTGGAAGTTTGAATGCTCATAAATGGGCATTACTTAAAGGATTTTAAATGATATTAATAAGGCCATTTTAGTAAAATGTATATTAATATGTGATTAATAAAACAAAGCTTAAAATTTTTTCATCCATTATTATTCATAGCCAAAATTAGCAAAGAAAAAGAAATAATAAAAGCTCTTAGGGTTTCGGCACTTGTGGTTGTGATTAAGGTATGGTTTTTGATCCATTTTTGATAATTTCTACGTTTTTGTAATCGTTGCTTCGTATACTACCAAGCCCATGTCTCAATTTCTAATTTTGATGATGATTTTGAAATATGCCATGGATGAATTCATGAGCTTTATGTTGTTATATGATGAAATATGAAAGCTTGATGTTGGATTTACATGTTTTATCTTTGGATTTTTTATGAATTTGAGTTTGGGCTAAATTGTAAAAATTTTACTTTGAGGGACTAAAATGTGAAATAAACAAAAGTGTGGACTTGTATGAGTGCTATAAATATTCGACCAAGCATGAGTATATCCAAATTATGTGTATTTTGTGATTTTGTGAATTAAGGACTAAAGTGTCAAAATGTGAAAATGTGAGGGCTAGTTTGCAAAGTACCCTAAATATGTGTTTATGGATTGTTTTGAATGAATTTATGATTGAATAAGTTAAATTTGAATTTATATAGATCAAGAATTAAAGAAAACGGAGTTAGATCGGGAAAAGTCGAAAGTTGTCGAGTAACCAATTTCATTCATTTGAATCCGTACAAGGTAAGTCAATATAGATTAAACATGTTTGAATCGAATTCTTATTTTTCATATGATATTGAATTGTGATGAATGAATGTTCGAGCTAAATATGTGCTGTTCGAGAAAGCATCGACAAAGTTCTGATGTCCGAAAAGACCATAGGAATAGTTAGGATACATATGTCATGACATAGGATTTTCGATATATGTTATCGTGTAAGACCACATCTGGGACGTTGGCATCGACTTCTTTTTTACGTGTAAGACCATGTCTGGGACATTGGCATCGTATCTGATTTCGTGAAAGACCCTGTCTGGGACAGTGGCATCGATGTTTGATTACATGTAAGACCACACCTGGGACGTTGGCATTGTATATGCTTTTCGAGCTATCCGTGTATCCTTATGTTTTTAATGGTTCAAATGGGCATTCTGAGAAAATGAATGAATAAATGAATACATATCTGATTCAGGTATGAATGAATATATATCTAATTTAGGTATGTTTGAATTGTGTACTATATTTGAAAATGAAAAGTAAGTATCTGTGCAAATGATGATCTATGATCAAAGTATATGAATATGAGGTTTGTGTTGGTATTTTGCTCCAAAGTATAAATAAATTGATGATGTTTATATGCTTTAAATGATAACTTTAATTGTATATGGCTTACTAAGCTTTTGAAAGCTTACTTTGTGTGTGTTTGCATTGTTTTATAGATATCGAAGCTACTGTGAGCTCGGGGACTATCGAGGATCATCACCACACTATCAAACCTTATTTTGGTACTTTGAAAATGTATATATTAAAGTATGGCATGTGTAGGCTAGAAGTGTTTAGATTATGTTTTGTGATTGTATATATATTTAGCCATGTGATATGGCTTGGTATGGATGTGATTATGATATGATTTTGGTATATGAATTATGAGGCAATATTATATATTTGGTGTGTTTATGTATGAATATAAGAAATGGTAAGATTGGTAAACTTTTGGCATGTGTTAGCTATGGTGATTCATAAGCTTTGATCATGAAATTGAAACATATGTTTGGTATGATTTTATTTTAGATTTGTTATGATTTGGTTGATGTATTGAGATGGAAATTTGGTTGGCAATATTATGTCATGAATAGATTATATTTTGGTTGTGAATTGGTCATAAAATGTTGTGCAAATGTGTTTGGTTTGGTGCTTGTAGGTTTGACCCAATTAGGGTCACAAGTTGGCTATTCAAATGTCTTATTTTTGTCCACATGGGCAGAGACACGGACGTGTGTCTCGGCCGTGTGCGACACACGACTATGTTGCACGGTCGTGTGGCCCCTGGGGTACCCTATAATTGTAAGTCAAGCTTGAGCACGACCAAGGCACACGAATGTGTGGCTAGCCGTGTGGCCCAAGTCAGATCCGACAACGGCCAAGGCACACGGGCGTGTCTTGTGGCTGTGTGAGTCAGTAGGTATGCCCTGTTTTGACATGGCCTAGACACACAGGTGTGCCTAATGCCGTGTAAGGTACACGGCCTGTTCACACGGGCGTGTGACCTATACTTCTTTGAAAAATGTTTAAGTTTTGGAAAAATTCTGTATGTGTTCGGTTTAGTCCCGACCCCTTTCTAAAGCATGTTTAAGGTCTTGATGACCTATTTAAGGGATCTATATTGACGTTGATCTCTGATGCTTTGATGATAATGAAATGAAAGTTAAATGTTTTGATTTGTCTGGTAATGCCTTTAACCCTAGTCCGGCGACGGATACGGGTTAAGGGTGTTACATTTTATTGGTATCAAAGCTATGGTTTAGTCAGTTTTAGGACTACCATAGCGTATGTGAGTCTAGCTATACATGCCATATTTATGAACTGCGATAGTACGATGAATCCTGACATTGAAATGTGCTTTTATATAGTAAATGGATCCCGATCGAGTCGTAGCGGACAATGTAAAAGCAATGCGCCTGCTCCTGCGCAAAGGACGGCGCCATCCAATTCTAGACCGACTACGAGTAGCCGTAATGGTGAGGCTAGACAATCCTTCTATCAGATGATGGTTTAGCCAATATATTAGAACCAATCCAGCTGTTCAACAACCTCCACCCCCAGTTAATTTGCCACAAGCTCCTGTTATGCCATCAGTGAACCTGGTTCAGATATGTAAGCCTCCGGTAGATAAGATTTGAAAGTCTGGGGCTGAAGAGTTTCGAGCTACAACAAACGATGATGCTGAAAAAGTCGAGTTCTAGTTAGAGGACACGATAAGAGTGTTTGATGAATTGTCTTTGTGTCCCGAGGAATGTATAAAATGTAACGTTTCGCTTCTGATAGATACATCGTACCACTGGTGGAAAACTTTGATATCGGTAGTTCTGAGTGAACGAGTCACCTAGGACTTCTTTCAAGCTGAATTTCAAAAGAAATACATCAGTCAGAGATTCATCAATCAGAAACGTAAAGAGTTTCTCGAGCTTAAACAAGGTTGTATGTCTATCACAAAATACGAGCGGGAATTTGTAAGGCTGGGTCAATATGCTCATGAATGTGTATCTTCTAAGGCAATAATGTGCAAAAGATTCAAGGATGACTTAAATGAGGATATCAATTTGTTACTCGGGATTCTTGGAATTAAAGAATTTGTTGTGCTTGTTGAACTAGCATGTAAAACTGAAGATCTTGGGAAAGAGAAAAGAACAGCTGATTTTGAAGCTAGAGAGGCATGAAAGAGATCATCGGGTAAATCATTTCAGTCTATCAGAGATGATAATAGCCGTTCAAAGGCAAATGTGGGGCATTCGAATAGAGATCGTGCTAGATCGTAGTCGAACTTCAAAGCTCCAGCTACACCCGTTGCCAGTGTCGGAAATGCTAAATCTGATCGCCCTAAGTGCAAAGATTATGGTAAAAGACATCCCAACAATTGTAGGCTTTATGATCAGGCTTGTTTCAGATGTGGATCGTTAGACCATTTTATCCGTGATTGCCCTGAATCTGTCGAGCAAGAAAGTGTACAAAATTCGAGACCGAGTGGCAATGCTTCTCGTGGTACACCTCCCAAAAATATGAGAAATGTAAGTGGCAGTTAGAGAGGGACAAAAGATACAACTGTTAGATCCGAGGCTCGTGCACCTGCCAAAGCCTATGCTATCCGAGCTCGTGAGGAAGCTTCATTGCCAGATGTGATTACGGGTACATTTACTCTTTGTGATACTTCTGTGATTGCTTTGATAGATCCTGGATTGACACATTCGTATATATGCATGAACTTAGTGAACAGTAAAACTTTGCCTGTAGAGTCTACTGAATTTGTAATTAGAGTTTCAAACCCCCTAGGAAAATCTGTTTTGGTTGATAAAGTCTGCAAGAATTGTCCACTAATATTTTGAGACATTTGTTTTCCTGCTGATCTAATGCTGTTACCTTTTGATTAATTTGATATAATTCTGGGTATGGATTGGTTAACTTTGCATGATGTTATTGTGAACTGCAAACGGAAAACTATTGATTTGAGATGAAAAAATGATGAAATAGTCAGAATTGAATCTAGTGATTTGAATAGATTGCCTGCTATGATATCTTCGATGAAAGCTTTGAGTATTGTGAGAAAGGGTTGTGAAGCCTATTTTTCTTATGTGATTGATTCGAGGGTGTTAGAAAAGAAAGTTGAATCTGTGCCTGTTGTATGTGAGTTCCCTGATGTATTTCCTGAAAAACTTCCTGGATTACCTCCAGTTAGAGAAGTTGAATTTGGCATTGAATTGGTACATGGTACTACTCCGATTTTGAAAATTCCGTATAGAATGGCTCCGACTGAATTCAAAGAATTAAAGTCTCAGTTGCAAGAATTGACCGATAGAGGGTTTGTTAGACCGAGTTTTTCACATTGGGGTGCTCCGGTTCTATTCGTGAAAAAAAAAAGACGGTACAATGAGAATGTGATAGATTATCGTCAGTTGAACAAAGTGACCATCAAGAATAAGTATCCCTTGCCCTGAATTGATGATTTGTTTGATCAGTTGAAAGGAGCTGCTGTGTTTTCGAAAATAGATTTGAGATCAGACTACTATCAGTTGCGAGTAAAAGATTCAGATATTCCAAAAACTGCTTTTGGAACGAGGTATGGCCACTATGAATTCTTAGTTATGCCTTTCGAATTGACTAATGCACCTGCTATCTTTATGGATTTGATGAATAGAATTTTCAGACCGTATCTAGATCAATTTGTTGTTGTATTCATTTATGACATATTGATTTATTCACGTAATAAATTCGAACATGCCGAGCATTTGAGATTAGTGCTACAAATTCTGCGAGATAAACAATTATATGCGAAGTTTAGTAAATGTGAATTCTAGTTACGAGCAGTTGGTTTTTTAGGTCATATTGTATCAGCATCTGGTATCCGAGTCAATTTGAGTAAGATTTCAACTATTCTGGATTGGAAACCTCTGAGGAATATCTCTAAAGTCTGCAGTTTTCTGGGACTTGCCGGTTATTATAGAAGGTTCATAAAAGGCTTTTCTATGATTGCGACTCCGTTAACGAAGCTACTTTAGAAAAATGTAAAGTTAGAATGGTCTGAAATTTGATCAGTTGAAAACTTTGTTGACTGAAGCTCCGGTATTGGTACAACCCGAATCGAGTAAAGAATTTGTTATCTACAATGATGCTTCGTAGATTGGTCTGGGACGTGTGTTGATGCAAGAAGGTAAAGTCATTGCTTATGCTTCGAGACAACTGAAGCCGCATGAAAAGAACTATCCAACACATGACCTTGAGTTAGCTGCGATTGTATTTGCCTTAAACATTTAGCGCTACTATCTGTTTGGTGAGATATGTCACATATATTCTGATCATAAGAGTTTGAAATATCTGATGACTCAGAAAGATTTAAATCTGCGACAGAGAAGATGGTTAGAATTGCTGAAAGACTATGACCTTGTGATGGATTATCATCCGGGTAAAGCAAATATTGTTGCTAATGCTTTGAATCGAAAATCATTATTTGCTTTACGTGCAATGAATGCTCATTTGGTTTTGTCCGATGATGGTTCAGTTTTAGCTGAATTGAAAGCAAGACCTTTGTTCTTACAGTAGATTATCAAAGCTTAGAAGATTAATAATGAAATTTTAGCAAAATAAGCTCAGTGTGATGTAGAGTCTGATTCAAAATTCAAAGTTGATAAAGATGATTGTCTGAGATTCCGAGATAGAATTTGTGTCCCAAGAAATCCAGAGATAATTCATATGATTTTGAGTGAAGCTCATAATGGTCGGTTATCTGTGCATCCGGGTAGTACGAAAATGTATAATGATCTGAAAAGTATTATTGGTGGTATAGAATAAAAAGAGATATATCTGACTTTGTTTCAAAATGTTTGATCTGTCAGCAAGTTAAAGCTGAACATCAGATGTCATCTGGTTTGTTACAACAGATTATGGTTCCGGAGTGGAAATGAGATTGAGTAACAATGGATTTTGTTTCGGGTTTGCCCCTTATATCCGAGAAAGAAATATGCTATTTGGGTTGTAGTAGATCGATTGACGAAATCAACTCATTTTATTCCTATTCGATCTAAATATTCACTAGATAAGTTGGCTGAGTTATACATTTCCGATATTGTGAGACTACATGGTGTGCCATTGTCTATAGTGTCAGACAGAGATCCGAGATTCACATCACGATTCTGGAAGAAATTACAAGATACTCTGGGTACTAAATTACACTTCAGTACTACTTTTCACCTGCAAACGGATGGTCAATCTAAGTGGATTATTCAGATACTCAAAGATATGTTAAGATGTTGCATTCTTGAGTTTAAAGGTACGTGGGAACAATATTTTCCCTTGATTGAATTTGCTTATAATAATAGTTTTCAATCGAGCATTAAAATGGCACCATACGAAGCTTTATATGGTCGTAAATGCAGTACACGTTTGTATTGGGCGGAGCTCAGCGAAAATAAGATTCACGGAATTGATTTGATGAAAGAAACCAAACATAAATAAAAGTGATCCGAGATAGTTTGAAAGCAACTTCCGATCGTCAGATATCTTATGCAGATTTTCAAAGAAAAGATATTGAGTTTGAAATTGGCGATAGAGTGTTTTTTAATGTGTCTCCGTGGAAGAAATTACTTCTGTTCGGTAGAAAAGGCAAATTGAGTCTGAGGTTCATTGGGCCGTATGAGATTACCGATCGTATTGGGCCGGTAGCATATGGATTATTCTTGCCACCAAAGTTAGAAAAGATTCATAATGTGTTTCACGTATCGATGCTTCGACGATACAGATCCGATCCTTCGTATGTGATTCCTCCGTCTGAGATTGAAATTCAGTCTAATATTAGTTACGAAGAAAAGTCGATCCGTATCTTAGCTCGAGAAGTTAAAGAGTTGCGAAATAAGAGAATTCCATTAGTAAAAGTGATGTGGCATCGACACAGTATTGAAGAGGCCACGTGGGAGCTTGAAGATGCTATGAGACGACAATATCCGAATCTTTTTAACGGTAAGATTTTCGAGGACAAAAATCCCTAATGGGGGAGAATTGTAACAGTCTGGTTTAGACCCTAGCTGGAATAGTGGTTTCGGGGCTACATATCCGAGTTAAAAAATATTTAAATATATGATGTGTGAATTAGCATATGTGAAAGTTTCATCTGAAAATTCGATTGTTTTTGTGCTCAATTTGATAAAAGGACCTAATCGTATAAAATGTAAAAGTTGCTTGCTACTTGTTAAAAGTGCTTATTTGATTTGGCTTTATAAATGAGAGGTCCTTATTATGTAATTTGACCATTGGAAGTTTGAATGATCATAAATGGGCATTACTTAATGGATTTTAAATGACATTAATAAGGCCATTTTAGTAAAATGTATATTAATATGTGATTAATAAAACAAAGCTTAAAATTTGTTCATCCATTATCATTCATAGTCGAAATTAGTGTACTATATTTGAAAATGAAAGGTAAGTATATGTGCAAATGATGATCTATGATCCAAGTATATGAATATGAGGTTTGTGTTGGTATTTGGCTCCAAAGTATAAGTAAATTGATGATGTTTATATGCTTTAAATGATAAGTTTAATTGTATATGGCTTACTAAGTTTTTGAAAGCTTACTTTGTGCGTGTTTGCATTGCTTTATAGATAACGAAGCTACTGTGAGTTCGGGGATCGTCGAGGATCGTCACCACACTATCGAACCTTATTTTGATACTTTGAAAATGTATATATTAAAGTATGACATATATAGGCTAGAAGTGTTTAGATTATGTTTTGTGATTGTATATATATTTAGCCATGTGATATGGCTTGGTATGGATGTGATTATGATATGATTTTGGTATATGAATTATGAGGCAATATTATATATTTGGTGTGTTTATGTATGAATATAAGAAATGGTAAGATTGGTAAACTTTTGGCATGTGTTAGCTATGGTGATTCATAAGTTTTGATCATGAAATTGAAACATATGTTTGGTATGAATTTATTTTAGATTTGTTATGATTTGGTTGATATATTGAAATGGAAATCTGGTTGGCAATGTTATGTCATGGATCGATTATGTTTTGGTTGTGAATTGGTCATAAAATGTTGTGCAAATGTGTTTGGTTTGGTGCTTGTAGGTTTGACCCAGTTAGGGTCGTAAGTTGGCTATTCAAATGGCCTATTTTTGTCTACATGGGCAGAGACACGGGTGTGTGTCTCGGCCGTGTGCGACACACAGCTATGTTGCACGGTCGTGTGGCCCCTGGGGTACCCTATAATTGTAAGTCAGGCTTGAGCACGACCAAGGCACACGAACGTGTAGCTAGCCGTGTGGCCCAAGTCAGATCCGACCACGGCCAAGGCACACGGGTGTGTCTTGTGGCTGTGTGAGCAAGTCAGTAGGTATGCCCTATTTTGACATGGCCTAGACACACAAGCGTGTCTAATGCCGTGTAAGGCACACGGCCTGTTCACACGGGCGTGTGACCTATACTTCTTTGAAAAATGTTTAATTTTTGGAAAAATTTTGTATGTGTTTGGTTTAGTCCCGACCCCTTTCTAAAGCATGTTTAAGGTCTCGATGACCTATTTAAGGGACTCTATATTGATGTTGATCTCTGATGCTTTGATGATTATGAAATGAAAGTTAAATGTTATGATTTGTTTGGTAATGCCTTTAACCCTAGTCCGGCGACGGATACGCGTTAGGGGTGTTACAAAAGCAGTGATGATTTCTTGCTAGTGTCCGAATGGACCCTAGATTCAGGATTTTCTTTCCACATGTGTCCCAACAGAGAATGGTTCTTCACATATAGTTCAGTTGAAGGTGAAGTTGTGCGCATGAGAAACGATTCATCTAGTAAGGTAATCGGTATTAGTACTATTAAAATTAAGATACACTATGTGATGATTAAGACACTATCAGATGTCAGGTATATATCTTATTTATGAAAGAATCTCATCTATTTGAGTATTTTAGACTCAAAAGGTTATAGAATCAACATCGAGTCGAGCGACATTAAGGTGTCTCATGGAGCTCTCATTTTGTTAAAAGGTAAAAGGACCGACAGTGTTTTATATTTTGGAAGGTTCTACAGTGACCAGTGAAATCTGACATCCCTTGTCTGTTACGGAGTCGATGTCAACTCGTTTGGAGCAGAGGCAACTTGGTCATAGGAAGGAAAAAGTTATATTTTGTTGAATAGAGGTTCTCTTTTGGATACAGGTTTTGAAAAGTTAGGGCACTGTATTCGTGAAAATTAGACCCGAGTTAGTTTTGATTTGGTAGTGCACAAGTCGAAGGCTTGAAGTCTTCCAGCTTCTAAGTACAGATTCAACTCGGTTAATTCCCTACATAATTCAAGATAGGCCCGTGGCGAGCTTTGGCAACGTTAGCGTTGTGAGAATTTGTGTCAATGTGGAGATTGTTAAAGTTGTGTGACCCAAATTCCTGTTAAATAAAATAAGAGATTGCTTGCAAGTAAAGTTAAGCAAAATATATTTTATTTCTAGAAAATTTAGTATTTATTAGTATAATAATTTTAGCATTTATTAGCATAATTTATTTGACCTACGAATTTAGCCTATAAATAACTCTTTTACAACATTAGAAAACACACCAATTAAAAGATTAAAACTCATAACACTTTTAGAGAATTTTGTGTTTATGTGTTTAGGGTTCTTCTTTTTCTAGTTTCAGGGTTTAGTTTTTATCTCCATCTTTTGAACTCTTCATTTTTTTGCCATCATATTATCTTTGCCAGCCCTTTTTTATCCTCTTTGGAGGGGTTTTTCCACGTTAATTTTATGTTTTCAATTTCTCAATTTATTCTTCTATTTTTACTTGTTCACTGCATAATTGGGTTGATCCCCAACAATATATTCATTCAAGAACTATTTTTGTGAGATAGAGCAAACTGAATTGTAAACATTGTTGAGTGTTTATGGCCCAAGTTCTTAAGGGGAGGATTTGGAGGTGAGTGTTATAGTCTTTAAGTACAAAGGTCAGATCTCTATACTTGAGGAATGATATAGAGTGAATCACTTATTATATTGTGGACTAAATATAGTGAAATTACTCACCGAGTTAGGCTCTCCAGATGTAAGGAAATCGAACTACCTAAACAAATATTTGTGTTCTTTGTATTTTTGTTTGCACAGTTTTCGCAGTACTAAGTTATGGTGGCTACTACTGTGACACCCCAAACCTAGTCTGGACGATCTAAACTGAATTTCGAGTGACACATTAGCCACTGAGATGACTCTCTGAAAAACTACCACAAATCATACCAATTATCCATACTCACCATACATATACAGAATATTTCATACAAGCATTTAGTTCTAAGAGAATGCTTTTTTGAATCAAACAATAAGTCATATAATAAGCGAAATAAGGCATACCTGAATTTCGACAGGCTTTACTACCTGCAAAATGTCTCATTAGTTCATATAAGCAGTATTATATAATTCAAACAACAATTTCATCCAAATAAGAAAACATGGAGATTAAAAAGTCCCGAAAATTAAACAGACCAAAAACTCAATTACAACCCTTTAAAAAATTATTTTTAAATTGTCTTAAACTATCTAAGTCCCATTCTATGTCTCTAGCCCAAAAATGTCCCACATTGCCATAGTGAGGATTCTATAAGCTTAGCGCACATACCGTATAAAGAAAGTTTGTGCGATGGATCACTGAACTATCACCCTTCTCGCTATCCCGCGAGTTGTTTATCTGGAAAAAAGAAAAAAAAATAAAGAGATGAGCTTGGGAAAGCTCAGTGAATAAACATGTATACAACACTAGAAAACACATCAATATTCCACATACCAAACAACTCACTACCAAACAATCATATATAACAGTTTGCATATAAACGGTTTCACATATAGGTGGTTCCTATATCATCAGTTCACATATAACTAACCCAGTTTAGTTCAATGATATATTGGTAGTTCGTGAAAACGAAGCATAATCAAAATCTATACTCATTGGATAAACGAATCTCACAAAACACACCCTAAGACTTAGAGTCACTCGAATAGCCATATAAGTGTAGCACGAATGCTTACACTCTCTGGAAAACACACCCTTACGATCTCTGGTGAATGGATCATTGCTCGACATTCACTTATTTTTCCATCAAATTACCGGGCCAAAATGCCTTATCACACTATATAAGTGAGCATTCACAATCCTATAACATGCAAACTATATCCGATGGTTCCAAAAATTTATAATGCCAACATATCACAGTACAACACATTTACAAATCACGTCATTTTAAGCACACAATTTTAACAGAGCTTTGCAGTACCACAACACGTGATAATATAGTTCGCAAAGCATTAAGCTCGCATATACAGAACATCAAGCATAAAATAGCAAGGTTTGTATATGACATATCTTCGCATGCAATGTGGGCTTTCATAATATTATAGGTACACACAGCATAGTAGATTTAAAGTTCGCACACTGCATATATACATTTATATATTAAATAATACAAAACCCTTTTAATGCAAAGATATATATTATTTATAATAAATCCTACGCATGCATTCATAATACAAAATACAAATACATATATTATTTACAAATCTGTGCATGCATTCATTGTATATAGCAGTACCCTTCTTACATCATGATTATATATTATATAAATTAAGTCCCATAACACTTATATAATATATATAACAGTGCGAATATTTATATTATATAACAAACTTTAGACACCTATATATATAGTATAGTATATATTTAACCTAACCTTGGACACACATATACATTTCTTCAAGGTTCGCAAGTCCTACTTGACTTCCAGGCATGCGCTACCTCATTTTCAGGTGCAATACACAGAGTACTCACTTTGTTCACCACAACATCGACTATGTGACCTTCTTCTTGCCTTTATCTCTGCTAGTCGATGCTCCTCCAAAAACTTTCGGCTTCGCACGAACAAATACACCTCACATAATTGTTTAAAATAATTTAATTCATTCTCTACTCCACAACAGCCCACTATTTACGTTATTTCTAACAGATTTTTACTATGTCATTATTTCCCTTTATTTTTTAACTTTTAACCCTCCTAGCTTACATATATTTGCAGACCTAAGTTGTTAAAAAAAAGGTAATCCTACTTAACTCTTTTCTTCCACAACCAGCCACTGTTCATCGTCTTCCTAAAGAGCAAAACCATTTGGTTTATAAATTCCCTTAAAAACTTTGCTAAGTCAGATCGTAAAACCTTCTAATATTATCAAATCTCATTGAAAATCATTTAAAAAAACACATTTCATAGCTTTACCAGCTTCGATCCACTATTTTTATGAAGCCAAACATTTAAAAAAAAACAAAGACTATTTATATTTCTTATATAAACCGTAGATACTTTAGTCAAAAGCATTTCATGAATATTTGATATTAAAATAGATTATTTACCTTCGATTTTGCTATCCTTTGTGACTCTTGAGTGGTCTGCTTAATAACCGAACCAAAGCTTAAGAGAAAAAAAAAAGGTATTTTACTTGAGAATTTAAAGAAGAAAATAGTGTTTGGTTGTTCAGAAAATACCAAGTACAGAAAATTTTTGAGAGCAAACCAACTACCAGACGCAACAAATTTTTGAAATGAATGACGTGTATAAAGAAAGAAAATAATAAAATAAAGAAATTGAAAACATGAGGAAGAAAATGAACAGTGATGGCTTATATAGCCAAATTCATTTCTAAATTTGGTTTATTTTTCCTATAAATTCTTCTTATTTCTACCATTGTTTTAACAAGTCCCCCATTAACCATTAGTCCTAATTTACCTATTTAAGTTCTCTACTTTAGCTTCTATTCCTATTTAATCCTAATTACAAACGTGTTTTCTATTTACCCTATTTTTAATCTACAACTTAATGTTAATACTACATTTTCAGGATGTGACAACTCTCCCCTTCTAACAAGAACTTAGTCCTCGAAATTACTTGAATTGAATAGATAAAGATATTATCGTCTCATTGCATCCTTAGTTTCCCAAGTAGCTTCCTCAGTCTTGTGGTTACACCACAAAACCTTTACCAAATGTATGTTCTTGTTACGCAATACCTGAACCTCATGAGCTAAGATCTCAACCGGTTCCTCCTCATAAGTAAGACCATGTTGAACATCAATCTCCTCAACAGGAACAACATGCGACAAATCAGATCGATATTTACGTAACAGAGACACATGATATACATCGTGAATTCGTTTAAGTTCAGCCGGTAATCTGAGTCAATAAACTACTGGTCCAGTCCTCTCAATAACCTCATAAGGCCCAATAAAGCTAGGACTCAACTTTTCTTTTCGTTCGAATCTTAGAACTTTCCTCCAAGGTGAAACCTTGAGAACACTCAATCACCAACCTAAAACTCGATATCACGACATTTCAAATATGCATAAGACTTTTGCCTATTAGAAGTAGCTTTCAGTCTATCACCAATCAATTTCACCTTCTTTTCAATCTCTCGAATCAAATCTGGACCCACAACACGTCTTTCACCCAACTAAGACCAACAAAGAGAGGTTCTACGCCTCCTACCATACAATGCCTCAAACAATGTCATCTGAATACTCAACTGGTAACTATTATTGTATGAAAATATCACTAAAGATAGATATCGCTCCCAACTATCACCAAACTCGATGTCACAACTGTGTAACATATCCTCAAGTATCTAAATTGTAACACCCCTAACCTGTATCCATCGTCGGAACAAGGTTATGAAGTATTACTGGAGTTTACAAAACATTTACAAATATTTCAATCAATTACTATTCATTTTCCAATATTATTCTTAACGTCCCTTAAATGGATCCTCGAGACCCAAAACGAGTATTAAAATCAAGGCGGGACTTGATTGGAAATTCCAAGAATTTTTCACAAAATTTCTAAAATTTTCCTAGTTACAGGGCTCACACGCCCGTGTGATCCAAGGGACACGCCTGTATTGTAGGCCGTGTTCAACCCCATGTAACTCTCTGACTTATGCCACATGGCCAGCCACATGCCCGTGTGAATAGGACATGTGATCAATTTAATTTTCAAAAATTAGGTGCAGGGTTCATACAACCAAGACACATGCTCGTGTTCTAGGCCATGTAGCACACACGACTAAGACACACGCCCATGTCTCTGCCCGTGTACTCAATTCTGAGCATTCTGTTTCTCTAATTTAAGATGCAGGGGACCTATGGCCAAACCACACACCCATGTGCCATACCGTGTGTCACACACGGTCTAGACACACACCCGTGTGTCTGCCCGTATGGACAAAATAAAGCCATTTCTAGCTTCATTTCTCACCCAAAATTTTACTAATTTCCTGCACCAAAACTTATATCCAAATACCAACCAATTCAAGCATTGTTTTCAAGCTAATTCTAACATCTAATATGATATATCATTGCATATATTATTATGATTTTACCTTTAATAGCTATATTCATTTAGCATTGCTCAATCAAACCATAACATATGCACTCATGATAATACCATAAGATTACCTTAATAGATATCCCAAAATATAATCATTACTAGCCATTTCAAATAGCTAGATTACAAATAACATTTATATACCAACATTTGGCTAAGTTACCTATACATGCCATTATACCAAAATGAGGTTACTATTTATACCAAAACAAGCTTATGGATAGTGTGATGATGCTCCAACCGTTCACAAACCTTTGCAAGCTTCCAAGCACTATAAAATAGAGAAAAGTAAACCTAGTAAGCATATTATGCTTAGTAAGTTCTATAACTGAAATTAAACTTACCAATCTCTTTATTAAAATTAAGCATATAATAACATGTTTCCATCAACTTGGCAAAATTGCCTAAACATATGCATTCAAACAAGCAAGTTAGTAACTTAATTCTCATATATATCAAGTAAATGAGCTCATCATGCTATATTATTTCAAGGCATTATTCATTTCGTCTCATAATTCTCATAACATGTCAAGTATTTTATCCGTTGAATCATTGAAATTCCGACAGATACTTAAATAGTACACTCAAGGTGTACAATTCAATAACCCATCAATTCATATTCAAGAGTACCCATTAGGGCACATAATCAGTGAGCACACTCTCAAGCCACATATCACATAACAGGATTACTTGTCCAAGCTAAATCCTGTTTCCAATATATGCTCATAAGAGTTTATTCAGGATTACCCGTCCAGGCTAAATCCTATCTATAATATATGCTCAAGAGGGCTTATATCAGAATTACCAGTCCAGGCTAAATCCTTTCTGTAATGAGGTCAATAGGATTACTCGTCCGAGCTAAATCTTGTCAGCAACAAATGCAAGACCTCATTCAATAAGGGAAATCACATTTATCCATCGAAATTCAATATTCAAGCGGAACTTAACCCTTTTTAAACAATTTCAAGCATGTATTCATTTCTTATATTGTAACATCCAAACAATTAACATACAAATAAATCATATTCCATACAAATACAACATCCAATTCAACATACTTACATGCTCAATTAAATTATACGAACTTACCTCGACACCTGTTCACGTATATAGATCTATTAATCCGAAACTTTCTCCTTTCCCCGATCTAAATTTGAATTTGAGTTATTCGGATGTATATAAATGAATTTAATCATCAATTTATCACATTTAATATTCAATTAGACTCAATTTACATCCTAAGAAAAATTATCATTTTGCCCTTAAACTTTCTATAAATTCTAATTTCATCCCTAGGCTTGGAAAATGAAATTCATGCAATTTACTCTTTATTCCAAGCCTAACCAAAATTTCAATATAAAATTTACAGCACATGTATTCCATAAATTTTAGAATTTTTCTTCAATTTTTACCACTTTACAAATTAGTCCCTAAATCATATTTTTATGAAAATTTACTTTGTAAAAGATGTTTATCTATCAACAATCTTTCATTTTCCACCATAAATTTTAAATTTTCAGCATATTCATCTATGGTATAACTTCTATACTTTGATAACTTTTTAAATTAATCCCCCAAATAGATAGATTAAATTATCCCGGTTTTAAAAATATCAAAATTACTTAAAACGGGACAAGAAAACTTATCCAATTAAGCCAAGAAAGATTGTTTTCTCTTTTCTAAGCTTTCCATGGAATTTTTGGGGAAGAAGATGATATAAAATGATTTTAATTATATTTTAATTATTTATCATCTTTAATTATTTTTATTTCCAATTTAGTCCTTGTCTTTTTTTTACATTTCCCTGGATGAATCATCAAAAACATCTAATAACTTTTGATTAATGGTCAATTACCATACAAGGACCTCAAGTTTTTAATTTCATAGCTATTTAATTCTTCTAGCAACTAGAATTCAACTTTTACATTTTATGCGATTTAGTCCTTCCCGTAATTAAGCACATAATTAGTAAAATTTTCTTATCAGAATTTTCACATGACATCTCTATCATAATATGAACCATGCAACAAAATTAAAATAAATTTTATTTTCGGCTCGGATTTGTGGTCCCGAAACCACTATTCCGATTTCACTGAAAATGGGCTGTTACATGAATTACCTGTTACGATTGACCATCTATCTAGGGATGATAAGCCGTACTAAAGTTAAGCTTTGAACCCAAAGCTCCCTAAAAACTCCTCTAAAACCTCAAGGTAAATTACGGATCTCTATCTAAAATGATTGAAACTAGTAAACCATAAATTCAAACTATCTTCACCATGTACAACTCAACTAATCTCTCCATCGAGTAATTAGTATGCATTGTTAGAAAATGCACGCTCTTCGAGAATTGATCAACAATCACCCAAATCAAATTTTACTTCGTCCGACAATGGCAAACCCAAAATAAAATTCATCGTAATATTGTCCCAATTCCATTTTGGAATCTGTATCGGCTGTAACAAACCCGAAAGATGTTGATGCTCTACCTTCACCCTTTGACAAACCATACAATGGCCCGCGAAGTCGGTAACATCCCGCTTCAATCCAGGCCACTAATACAACTCCCTATACATCTTGATACTACCAAGGTGCATAGCATAGGGACTACTATGCGCCTCAATAAGGATCGCATGCCTAAGTTCCTCATCAACAGGCACACACAGCCTCCCACAAAAACTCAAGATGCCATCAGAATTCAACTCGAAATCTCCATCACTACCATCCTCAACTTGCTGGATCTTTTTTGCTAAGAACTCATCCACTAACTGCCTCTCCTTAATCTGACTAGACAAAGTTGGCTTCCCTAAAGCTCGACCAACAACCCACTATCACTAGTTAAACTCAACCATTCAAACATAGCTCACAATTCAACCATCGACTTTTGACTCAAAGCATCAGCAACCATATTCGCTTTGCCAATGTGATATTCAATCACACTATCATAGTCCTTTAGCAACTCAATCTAGCACATCTATCTTAAGTTAGCTTCTTCTGGATAAGAGATACTTAATACTCTTATGATTGGTGTAGATAACATACCTCTAACCATAAAGATAGCGATGCCAAAACTTGAGCGCAAAGACCACAGCAGTTAACTCCAAATCATGGGTTGGGTAATTAGGCTCATATGACCTCAACTGTCTTGAAGCATACACTACCACTTTCTCATCCTGCATTAAAACACATCCGAGACTCGTATACGATGCATCACTATTAACAACATACTGTTACCCAGACTCAGGTTGAACCAACACTGCCGCCTCAGTCAATACTGTTTTCAGCTTCTCAAAATATCACTGTCTTTCCTCAATCCATTTGAACAACACATTCTTCTGAAGTAGCTTCGTTAAGGGTGCAGCTATAATGGGAAACCCTTCAACAAATCTACAATAGTACCTCCGCTAATCCCAGAAAACTGTAGACCTTAGTTACGCTCTTCAGCTGCTTTCACTCCAGAATAACCTCAACTTTCTTCAGACCACACGAATCCTTTCGGAAGACACCACATGCTTGAGGAACTTCACTTTTCGAAGCCAAAACCGGCAGTTACTTAACTTCGCATGCAGCTGCTTCTCTCACAAAATCTGAGGTACAACCCATAGATGTACATCATGATCATCCTTGGTATGGGAATACATGAGAATATCATCTATAAAGACAACTATGAACTACTCTAAATACAAGTAAAAAACTCAGTTCATCAGGTCCATAAATGTTGCAGGTGCATTCGTCAACCCAAATGGCATAACCAGGAACTTGTAATGCCAATACCGAGTCCTGAATGCAGTTTTTAGGATATTAGCCTCTTTCTGTGATAGCCTTAATTTGGCCCTAATCGGAAAGTGGTTTCGGGACCACAAAACTGAGTCATAAAAATAATTAACCATTATAATCTATGCTTACTGTATGTGTACATGCACGTGTGAAAGTTTCATGTTTTAATTTGGTCAATTGTATGTGAAATTATTAAATAGGACTTATGTGAGAAAATTCTGAAATGTGCTAGGTTAATCTTAAGTGGCCTATTAATGCATGTGACAAAGAGGATGGACTTGCATGTCAAATATTCATTTTTTTTAGGTAGTGGCCGGCCATGATGATATGTTATATAGAATATATGTATTATTTAATTATAATGGCTTTATAATTTTAATTTAGTAATGAATTAATAAAAAGAAAATGGGTGATGAAAACAAAGATTCACCTTTGTTCTTCTTGGCCGAAATGTAAGAGAGGAAAGGAGAGAAAACTTCATTCGGTTACCATAGGCTTAAATCAAGGTAAGAATTTTTATTAGTTCTTAAAATTTTAGTTGTTTTTAAGTTAGTTATCAAGTTCTTATTTCAACCCATGTTAAAATTTTGAGTTTTGGGAGAATTTGAGCTTTCGGTCATGGTGGGAATAAAATAAAATGAGTATATGTGTTAATTACCTTGTATTTGAAGTTTTGAAGAATAGGTAGTGATTAATTAAAATGATGAAGGTTAAATCTTTAAATTTAGTTGAATTTGAACATTTGGCATTACCTATGATATTAGATATGAGTGTATGAAAGGTTGATTTTGAGTAGTTAGGTGTGTTAAAAAAATAATTGATGATTTGGGTGGTATCTATGGTTGATTCAGTTATGGTCTTTGCATGAGTAAAATATACATATGGAAATGGTTGTATTTTTAGTTGATATTTGTGTTCAAAATGGTTCAATTTGTTTTAGCCACATGTGCATAAATTGTAATAATAGAATAGATAATATGTACTTGAGTATTCGGTTATGGTTTTAGGTTCGAGTTGACGGATATGTAAAAATTAGCTTTTGGTATGTATTGATTTAGTATAGGAGTTCGAAAATGGCTTAATTTTCATGTTTAAATTCGGTTATATCCGATCATGGTTGGAGTTATTTTGATATGCATATTACAAGGTATATATGATTTTTGTTTTGGTTGCATAACTATATTTGGTTAATAATATGAATGCAAAGAGTTGTGATTTAGTATATTGTAATAAATCTGAACGGGACAGCAGCTGTAAAGTGAATTTGGAAAATCACAATAAATTGTGAGAGTGGAGTTAGAAGATGAATAAACTATTTAATTAAAGCTTAATGAGTCTAGTTTCAAATAAAATCAACGAGAACATATTTTGACTTCTGTACAATTAGAAATTTGATTCGTAATAAAGGGTGGTCAGATTAGTCAAACAGTGAAACAGGGGGAAACTTTAAGAAAAATCTGGTATTGATTGGCCAAACTAAAAATTTTGAAAATTTTATGGATAAAATATATATGAGTCTATTTTCAGGGAAATTTTACGGCAATTGATTTGGAGTTTTGTAGCTCCAGTTATAAATAATTTGGTGACTGTTGCTCAGGAAGACAGCTTATTGTGAATTTGTGATTATGTGGTAATCATTGATAAAAATTTGTTAATGAGTTGCTTAATGTTTTCTTATAAACTTACTATGATCTATGTGTGTGAAAGTCGAATATATATATTATATTTCTGAAGAAATGCTTTAATAGTCGAATAATGACTAGTTTAAAATTTTCGAATTTAAGCTCAAGAGCAAAGAGGGTCGAAGTTGGATAGGGGAAAAGAGAAAGTAATTGAGTAGCCTTTCCACAACCGTTCAAGCATATCCGAGGTAAGTTTTGAATAGTCACATTTAGTACGTAATTGATAATGTCTTGATATGTGTATGATAACTGTACTGCGATCTATTGATTCTATTTGAATATAGTTGAGTGACAAATAATTTATGTTTAAGGCTTAAAGCCGAATAGACATTAGAAGTTAAGCTTGGAAAGTAAACGGACATATATTCTTATGTATGTTATTGAGCCAAAATTTATATGAATGGTGCCCATGTTATGCTATTATTCGAATGGAATAAATGAACTATGATTGTGAGATGTTATGTGAATTGAATTTTCTTGCGAATAAGTATGCATGACATTCAGTGATGCATATCTGGACTTAGGGTCCGCAGGCTATGTGCTGGAATTATATCCGGACTTAGGGTCCGCAGGCTATGTGCTGGAATTATATTCGGACTTAAGGTCCGCAGGCTACGTGCTGGAAATATGTCCGGGCTAAAGTCCCGAGCTTCGAAATGGTATTATACCGGTTTAAATTCCATGAGCTTGTGCCGTAATTGGTTTCAAGTCCTAAGACCTAACAGCTTAATGCCGATAAGTTAAGTAAAATTACGATATTGAATGTTCGCAGTAAACCATCGTCGAGTAAGTACTATACACTTAAAATGTTCAGGTACGTATTACTTACTCATCGGTGAATTGATTTCGAAGTGAATCATTAGCATCAAAGAAGAATATATATATATAAATATGATTGATGGTTATATTTGTGAATATGAGAATGATTTAATCGGTCATGGTATATTTGTATATGAATTATATGTTAAAATTTCTTTATGTACTCATGTACATTCAGTCAATGATTTTTGTGAATTATTAGTACTAAAGAATGATACTTAAGTGTGAATGAATGTTTCGATTTTCGATAAGTCTTTAATTGTTTGTGATGCTTAAAACTTACTAAGCTTTGAAAGCTTACTCTGTTATTTATTTCTCTGTTTTATAGATTGTTGATTTTGGCCACCGACTCGGGGATCGTCAGCAGTTCATCACACTATCGATCTTTTTGGTATAGTTATATTTTGGACTCGATATGGCATGTAGAGGTTAGGCTGATGATAACTATGTTTTGAAATTGTAAATATTTTGGCCATACGAAAATGGCGTATAACTTAAATATCAGTATGTATTTTAGCTCGATCTCTGTTTATGTTTATTGACACTGTGAATGAGATAATTAAATGTTTAGTTCGGTAATACCTCTTAGCCTTAATCCGGCGTTCGGATTCAGGTTAGGGGTGTTACACTTTCACCTTGAGTTGATAATACCCAAACCTCAAATCGATCTTCAAGAACATTATCACTCCTTGAAACTAATCAAATAGGTCATCAATTTGAGGCAACAAATACTTATTATTGATGGTTAACTTGTTCAGCTATCAATAATCAATACACAGTCTCAAGGTACCATCTTTCTTTTTTATAAATAACACTGGCACACCCCAATAAGATACACCCGGTTAGATAAACCCTCGATCCAACAACTCTTGCAACTGGATCTTCAGCTCCTTGAGTTCTTTCGTGTGATGCGATAAGGTTTAATAGTCACCGATATGGTACTAGGATAAACCTCAATACCAAACTCAAGTTCTCGATTTGACGAAAAATCGGGTAACTCCTCTAGAAAGACATCAGGAAAATCCTTCACAGCCCAGATATCCTAAACTCCCGAACCTTTAATCCCAAAACTAAGTACATAAATTAAGTAAACTTCACAACATTTACTCATCAGTTACTTAGTCTTAGTCACAGACACCACATTAGAGAAGAATTTGGGTCTCTCCCCCAAACTAAAATATCCAATCCACCTTCGACTCCCAAAGTAAGACGCTTCATCTCAAAATCAATCCTTGCCCCATGCTCCGTCAACCAATCCATCCCGAGAATTACGTTGAACCCACGAAACGGGAGCTTTATCAGATCCACATAAAAAGTGTATCTTTGTACTGCCAATGGACACCATTGATAAACCTAATCAACCAAAACACTTCCTACTAGCAAACTCATCACTACCATTCCCTGCCTAATGGTCTCTACTGGAATCCCTAAATCACTCGCCAATTCAGTCACAATATATGAATGAGTAGAACCCGAATCTATCAACAAAAATAAATAGAAGGATTTTAGTGGAAAGATACTTGCTATCACATCCGTCGTCGAGTGCTCCCGCAACTCCTTCATAACATAAACAATAGTAACTCCACCCGACTCATTTAGTAAAGTTATAGTGTAGGCGACTGATCTCTAACCTATCGATATTTCACTACTTCTATTACCTCAACCTCGGCCTCTAACAAGTGTTACAGTATAAGCCATCTCGTCTCTCATCAGGCAGTTATAAATTCGATGCTCCTTCGACCCGCAGAGCAAACATGCCCCAGACACCCTTCAACACACTCATGGATGCCTAGTTCGCAATGTTGACATACCGAGAACCCAACCAATCCACCCGAAACAACTACCATTATACTCTGCAATCTGGCCTGACTTGAACGAGAATCTCGCTGATCATTCTTGTCAGACCTCCGAATCTCTCGACCTCTCTTGCCTAGCCTCCTTGATAACTCTGATCGATCAGAGCCCTTCTTCCCAGTCTAAATGGAAACCGGTCTTGGTGGCTTAGTTAACGTCTCTTCCATAGCCTTAGCCCTTTCTACCAAATCATCAAAGACCTTTGCACTATGTGCTACTAGGTATACTCGAATGTTTTGATTTAGCCTAAACCGAAACCTCTTACACCTCTCCCTTTCAAAGAACACCATCTCCGGAGCATACTGGCTGAGCCGCACAAACTCAGACTCGTACTCAGCCACAAACATAATTCACTGAACCTGATCCAAAAACTCTCTTCCTCACATTTAGGTATTGCTCTCCCAAGTACTTCTTTTGGAAAGACTCCAAAAAGAACTCCCAAGTCAGGTGATCAGCAGTAGTCCCCTCTTTACCGTATTCTACCATGGATGAGCTTCACCGTTTAGTAAGGATACGGTGCAACCCAACTTTTCCTCATTTGATCATCTCATCTGTTCAAGGATCCTTTCAACACTCTTCAACCAATATTCAACAATCATCGAATCAACTCCCTTAGCTCCCCGAAACTCTTTACCACCCAAAGCTCGAAGTCGTTCGAGTGGAAAACCTCTGCCAGTTGTGGCAAGGTTCCCACCAGCTATACTCTGGAACGCCTCAATCAGTGCTTGAACCAAGGGCTTGAAACCAGTTCCAGGTGCAGCTTGTCTCGGAAGTGGTCCCGCCGATGCATTAGCAACCAGACGCCATCTATTATTTGCTTTAATTTAAATAAAATGGGAAAGTGAGAAGTGGTAAATGATCCAAGGTAATGTTTTTTCAAGAAAATATTTTCAAAGAAAGCAATGTGTTCTTGTTCTTACCCTATTTACAACTAATTTTCATACAAAATTATTTTTGTCCAAAAATGCTAAAATTATTTATTTATTTATTAAAAACCCATTTATTATTATTTTGTAATTCTAGCTATAATATCACTAAATATGATACCCCAAACCCAACCGAGACAATCCTACCCGAATTTTTAATAACACATTGGCCACCGAGGTGACTCTCCAAAAAACTACCACAAATCACACCAACCATCCATACTCACCACACATATATAGAATATTTCACAAAGCATTTAGTCCTAAAAGCATGCTTTTCTAAATCAAACAATAAGTCATATAATAAGCGGAATAAAACGTACCTAAATTTCAACAGGCTTTACTAGCTGCAAAATGTCCCGTTAGTTCATATAGGCAGTATCATATAATTCAAACAACAATTTAATCCAAACAAGCAAACACGGAGATTAAAAAGTCCCAATAATTAAACAGACCAAAAACTCCAATTACAACCCTTTAAAAAAATTTATTTTTAAATTGTCTTAAACTATCTAAGTCCCATTCTAAGTCTCTAGCCCGGGAATGTCCCACATTGCCTTCTTGGGGTTCTATAAGTTCACCGCACATACTGTAGAAAGAAAGTTTGTTCGATGGATCACTGAACTGCCACCCTCCTCGCTATCCCGCAAACTGTGTATCTGGAAGGAAAAAAATAAAAAGATGAGCTTGGGAAAGCTCAATGAATACACATGTATACGACACTAGAAAACACATCAATTTTCCACATACCAAACAGCTCACATACAAACAAATCATATATAATAGTTTGCATATAAACGATTTCGCATATAGGTGGTTAGCATATCATCAGTTCACATATAACAAACCAAGTTCAGTTCAGTGATATATTGGCAGTTCGTGAAAAAGAAGCATAATCAAATTCTATACTCATTGGATAAACGAATCTCCCAAAACACACCCTAAGACTCATAGAGTCACTCGAATCGCCATATAAGTGTAGCACAAATGCTCACACTCTTCGAAAAACACACCCTTACGGTCTCTGGTGAATGGAGCATTGCTCGACATTCCCTTATTTCTCCATCGAATCACCAGGCAACAATGTCGTATCATACTACATGAGTGAGCACTCACAATCTTATGGCATGCTAACTATATCCAGTGATTCCAAAAATTCACAATGCCAACATATCACAGTAATACACATTTACATATCACATCATTTTAGGCACACAATTTTAACAGAGCTCGTAGTACCACAACATGTCATAATATAGTTCGCAAAGCATTAAGCTCGCATATACAGAACATCAAGCATAAAATAACAGGGTTCACATATGAGATGTTAGCATACAATGTAGGTTTTCATAATATTATAGGTACACACG